>NC_046223.1:57378151-62178151 GCF_009819885.2 Catharus ustulatus | reverse complement strand
CAGAAGAGTTCCTGATGCTAGGACAGGCTTTATCCCCAGGAAGGGACGTAGCTGGGATAGCTCCAGTGACAAAACTTGTTGCAGTATGAACTGTGATGGAGTTGTCATGACAGTAGGCCACACCACTGTCTCTTTTTCTGTCTTATTTTTCTTTTTTTTTTCCTACCTGTATTTCTACCTTTCCTTTTTTACTTTCCCTTTATTTCACTCAACAAGTAGGATAATTCCTTAAACAGTCAAGCCAGTCCTTAAGAGGTTGTCATCTGTTACTGTACTGTAACCTTCTACATTCAGACCACTGCAAATGTAAACTAAACTAGATTTGCCTAAAAAGCTTCCTGACTGCTTATCTAGAACTAATTTAATTTCATATTCTGGTAGACTTGTATGATTTATTTTTGCATCTAATCTGCGAGGCAATAAATTCCAATTCCTTACTAAATGTCATCTCAATTACTTAGAATCAGGTGGACATACCAAGGGTTTCAACCCAAAGTTGAAACTTAAAATAAGAAAAAAAAAAAGTAAGTAAATTTGTCTGAAAAGTTTTTAATTTATGATCTCTCTAAATAAACATTGGTAATAAAAGTTCTCATGCTTTAGATGGGATGAGTAAGAGCTATATTTCTATTTTCTTTGTGTAGCCTTTGCTTTTATAGCTACATTTTCCACGCTGTTTAAAGGTTGTTATACTTACTCATCCTGAATATTAAGAAAAGAAACAAACTCATGGCATTTCACTGTGCTTTTTTATTTTATTGTAGTCTAAGCAATCCTATTATTCGCACATTAACTGATAGTTCTAGGCTATAAAAATATAACCAAGAAGATTATGTTGAACATAAGACAGATATTTGCTGTTTCATAGCAAATATATTTTACCAGTAGTTATCTTATTCACTAGCTGTTTATTTGCCCTCTGTGATGATATTCTAGTTTTGTTCTTGAGTATTTCTGTGGAAAATAATGAGATTTGTTCTCATCTGGAGCCTACAAACTTGAGAGTCCAGGTCTCCACAAAAATTCTAGCATTGTACCACCACTTTTTTCCTGAATTAACAAGGAGATTTTTAAATCTGTAAAATTTTCCACATCAGGTAGCATTCCCATGGCTCTTTTATCTTGGCAACCCTGAAATGTATTTAACCATGCTTATCTTGTTTTTTGTGATGAGGTGCAATGCATAAATGCCTGTGTGCCGAAAAGATGATAATTTAAAATGCTAAGTAGTTCTGAAATAATTTTGAGAGCTTGTTCCTTAGGAATCAGATGAAAGCCTCGGTGATTAATTATATAGCAGTGCTACAGCATTTACTTTTTGGAGAAGTTGATGTTACTAAGGACTTGGTATCTCTCAACCGTTGATCTAGGGTTATGTGTGGCGCAGCTGAAACAGCCTGATGCACAGATTGTTAGCATTATGCAGATCACCCGCATATTTATGACTGTGAATTGTATACCCTGATGTTTAATGCATGCAGTAATTCTCAAGTTCAAGCAGGAGTGCAAAGAGGTCAGTTGTAAGTACAATAATTTCACGACCATAAGGCACACCGGACTATAAGGCGCACCCCCCAGGAGTCGGCAAAATTCGCAACTTTGTAGATCAGATAAGGCGCACCGGACTATAGGGCGCACTTTTTTTTTGCAGCGAGGCTCTGCCCCCAGTTCCCCCTGCACAGTTGCTGGCCAAGGCCCCGCCTCCACCCGGCAGCCATTGGCCCCCTGGCCCGCCTGGACCCAGTAGGGGTGGTGCCACAGGCCGCCAGGCCCGCCTTCACCCGGCAGCCATTGGCCCCCTGGCCCGCCTGGACCCAGTAGGGGTGGTGCCGCGGGCCCCCTGGTCCGCCTTCACCCAGCAGCTGTGGGCCCCCGGGACCGCCTGGACGCGGCTGCCGTGGCACTGCTGGCTCCCCGCATGGCTCACAGCTCACACTTCCGGGGTGGCAAATGTCACAACTTTGTGCATCAGATAAGGCGCACCGGACTATAAGGCGCACGTCCAGGTTCAGGGGAAAATTTTAGTCAAAAGGGCGCGCCTTATAGTCGTGAAATTACTGTAGTTCATTCGAGTTTTGAGTCAATTCTTCATGAGTAAAGATTTTTGCCAGAAACTTCAAATTTCCCATGCATTAAGTGTAAGTTGAAGTGAACTGGAAGTGCTGTGGTAGAGGCTGTGTTGTAAGACAACACATGTTGTGTAAACATAGAAACCTCTACTCAGCAGGAGGTCACACCTTTTAAGTGTCTGTTGAAGTAATTGTCAGCTGGCTTTTGATGCCAGTCTCAAATTTAATTTTATTTTTTATGTAAGGTCATTTGCACCAGTCAAATCCATTCTAAAGTATTCTTGATTCAGGTTTAGACTGTTGAAGAGCTTTCTCCTAAAAAATGAATGCTTTGATGATAAACATGCACTGTAATTTGTGAAAGAGAATAGTTGTATTGCTTGTTTTAAGACTTGTTAAAAATGTTTTCATAAATTCTGAAGTAAAGAGATCACTTAAAATCCATCAGCAAAAAAAAAACCAGCAAGAAAACCCAACAAATAAACAACAAACAAACAAACAAATAAAACCAACAAAAAACCAAACCCAAACACATCCTTCAGATGCTGTGAGGATCTTTTCTCTGAAGGTTTCTTGTTAATTATAGATTCCTACCAACTGATGTGGTCACCTGGACATAGGCTGCTCTAGACAGTCTAATCCATCCATAGCCCAGTCTGGAGCTGTCACACAGCCTCATCCCTTGGCTGTGCTCAGCAGTAACTTGCACCTGAAGGGCACTGAGGAGCTGCTGTTGGTGACATTTCCAGCCAGTACAGCTGAACCAGGAGACATGTCTGTGGCTTGATACAGGGTTGCAAAATATTCCAAATGTTCATAAAGACTAATCGTCTACATTTAAAAGTACTTTGTATGCAAGTTCTTAGACCTAACGGAGTGCTACCTTTTCTTTAGTTTAAGAGAGAATCCTGGCCTGTGTTCCCTTCTGGTATTAGGTGTAGCTGAGAGTATTCCATCTGGACTCTGTGCTTCAGAAAATTTGCATACTGCTATGAGATTGGAGAATCTTCAAATGTCTGGAGAAGACTAAGGTCCATGCCTATCAGCAGCCCAGTTTTATCCTCCTATCCTTGAACTTTGCAGAAAATAGATAGGTATGTAACTGTACCTAGAGGTAGATCTTGAGTGTCATAGAAGAGCAGTTGCAAATAAACACAGGTAGGATATGCTACTCTACACTTCTGTTCCATCAGACAGTTCTGGAAAGGGCTGGTTATGTAAACCCTCTGTTGACTTGAAAATCCCAGGCCTATGATCAGAACAGTATATTGCCTTTTTCTCCCTTCATCTTTCATGATTCAGTAAAAACAGAAACTTATTTTAATGCTCAGTTTTTACTCAGCATATGCAGGACTCTGGAAACAGTGGCTCCCCTTCCTTGGAAAACTGTCATGGACACACATACTGCCAGCCAATCTGCTGCCATTTCAGTAGTGCCCTGCAGACAGCTAATTGCTGTCAGCATTTGGAGATGGCTGATTACTCTCGTGTGCGGGGGTGTGTGTGTGTCAGGTGGCATTAAAGTGAATGTTTGTTTACTGAGGCAGCTCCAATGATAATTGAGATCTGTGTGTTGGACTGGTTTCAAAGCTGTGCAGCAGTGCTGGGGGTGTACAGCCCTGTCAGAAGAATGGCAGAGGTTTCACATTGACTATTTGCTGCTGCTGTTGCTTCCTGCCATTCTTCCTGAGCCTGTGGTAGACCTTGGTACCCCCCCAAGCCAAAGATATCTGATCATTTTGGAAACTAACTTCTGAACTTCTGCTGTTTTCAAAATGGTGTGCTAAAGCAAAACGTAAGCTGGGGCAGAAATCCAGGTTTAAGGTGGCAGAAGAGTAAAAAATCCTTATTAATACTTAATAATCTAAACATCAAGACTTTTGAGCCCTTGAGATGAGTTGTGTTAAAAACTTACAGTCCTATATAAATTGAATACTTCTATTATGTAGGAATAACAAGATTAATTTTTCTCATTCTTTTGTAGTAGACAAGTTAAACTGAACTGAAAGCTGGAGGCATTGATATTCAGGAGGATTTACTGATTGATCCAAAGCCATACACAGGTTCATGAGTTCTTTTTGTTGCCTCAAGTAACAGTAACATCAAAGGACTATCCAGGAGTTTTTAAAAAATGATACAGCAACTTGAATGATTAATTGCAGAGAAAAAGGCATCTAAAGCTTGTGTTCCAAAGCGTTGTAAATATTATAACTGTTGTTGACTGAAACTGTCATTCAAGTTCAGTTTTTCCAGAAAATACTAAAAGGAAAGGGAGTATATAAGCAGGCAAGTTATTTTTGTTTGTTGTTTTTTTATTATTTTTATTTAAAACCTGTTAGTGGTGTTGGTAAACAGAAAAGCTGCTGGAGTCTGACAATCATATTGTCAGATTTCATTGGGAAGTAAGGCTTGCTTAATAATACACAACTGAAGTTAAATACCACATTGGTAGTGTTCAGTGCTTCCTTGTGGCAGCCCTTTAACTGCTTGGAAAGGTTGCTCAAAACACCTCTGTGAGCCTAGGAAGCTGAAAGAAAATTACATGCTTTGCCCTGTAGCAATAGCAGAACTGAGATTAACCAATATATTCATGAATTTCTGAAAACTGTATTTCATCACAGTGGTATGTGTTTGTCACAGCAGGAACTTAAATCACACTGGCATTGGTGCCTTAAAACCTTTTCCTGAGCAGAAGTCTGTATCTTTCATCTTGTATTTCTTTTGAAAGAGAAAAAAGATCGTTGTGATAGATGCAGCAGCATCAGGCATCTGGCAGAGGCTAGTCCTAAAACACACAAAACCAGTAGGCTGAGAAGAAATGTAAGTACGCATATATAAATAGATTTAAATAAAATGCCCAATTCTGCTTAAGAGAAAGTAGAAATAAAAGGTGAATGCTCCAAGTCAATTTTCATTTCTATATTTTACACATCTCTAAAATAATTCATTATCGAAGGCATACCATACTTCAAGTTTAGTGTTTTATAGCCAGTTGGGTGGCTGGACTCTATCTGATTTGGATGTATAAACAAAAAGTTCCTCAGAAGAAGGCAAAAAGATGACTGTTCTGTGTTTCATTGCATCACCTGGGACTATGGCTGCATGTCCCTTTAAAGCACTGTACAGACTGTTATGGAACAACATCTGCTTGGCGTAGCCTTGAACAGGGATCTCATCTCAATGAGAAAAGCAGAAACTATTCTATTTTTTTTCCTTTCTAATTCAAGTTCAGCATAGCTGCTCAAAGATTTTAAAATAATAATATAATATTAAAAAAAATAAAAGGTTGATACTGTCTCTTGTTTTCAAATGAGCCAACTGAAGAAATCAAATGTCAGTATCCTATCTTGCTGGGTTGCAAGAGCTAACTGTCTTGGCCTTAAGGAATTTTCTCCTTTATGCAAATGCTGATAGAAATGCAAATTTCTACCAACTTTTTGTTTATCTTGGTGATGTCAAAATTAGTTCACCTATATTGGTCCAACCCCATTACGGCAGCTGTTACATACTCATTCTGAACCCAGAGCTTTGTTAGTAAAGGAAGAGGAGAGTGTACAGTACATACTTCTTCTTTTTTAATGCTGTGCTTTATAGAAAGAAAACTATAGTGAAAGCTGTTGTTTTTCCATTAATTTTTGAAATTTGGAGGTGGCAGGGCATATGGCTTGTTTATATTAGACCGTTCTCTTTGGAAGTTATGCATGTAAATATCAGTGAAACATAGAAAATATTGCAGTGATTTATGGAAAGATAAGTAGTTATGGTAGCTACTTTCTTGAAAAGAAAATAAGCAAAATTGCAGAACATGGACTTTTTACCTTTTAAAATTTTGGAAGTCATTGTAACAATACAGGTGGATAGGAAAGCATGCTTGCAGAATATAGTTAATGCCATAGCTCACGAGCAACAAAATGGAGCATCATATGTAGTACAGTCTGTCCTGTATCTCACATAGTTTTGAAAATTTGAGTGTGATGCTGTTCACTGTTGTGACATATGTATACTATTCAGAGTTTAGGAAATCATTATTGATGTGTTGATTATGTGGTCTGGCTGACTAATCAGAACACTGCAGAGCATTCTACTAAAGAAAAATCCTAGTTCAACCCCATGTGTTTTGGTTTGTGTTGCTGTTTTTCCCTTTCCTGCTTCTTGTGCAAATACTGGTTTTCTGACTTTGGTAGAACTTTCACATTTCTTAGAGCAGTATTTACAAGTCATTGTATCAATGTTCATTGTCAAATTATTTCCCTAGCAGGAGTGCAGGGAAATAGGAAATGTTAAGAAAGACTGTAGAAATACCACAGTCTCTTTTGGAATATTGCAAAATAGTGTTTGCAGAGATGGGGCACTCAGCTGCAGTAAGGGGATGTACACCATTCCTCATGTTCTGCCCTTGAAAATGCAGCATCTGTGTAGACATTACATAATAGAAATATCCTCCTTCACATAAATAAATAGCCATGGTAATATGACTTTATGTGGAGAGACATGGGTAAAGTCAAAGGCATCCTGTGTTGTATGTATAAATACCATTAAATTTATGAGGGAGCAGGTGAAACATTTATCAAGCAATTTTCCACAATGAATGTTGTAATAGAAATTAATACAATTTATGTTATACAAGTTGCTGTTAAAAGGAAATGCGAAGTTGAGTTTTTTGCTCAGTGGATTTATTAACATTTTAAAGTACGACTACTTACTGCATGTTTTTTTAATCTTCTTTATATTAAGTTATTGCATCTACTTCTAGGAAATTCCAGTGTCATTTTTTTTGAAATCAGTAAAGTGTCTGATAATAAGGAGTAATTTTTCTTCTTCAACTTCTAGTGCAGTCAGCTGTCCATATTCAGAGATGAACTTGAACAAAGAAAGCCTCTTACCTGACCGATTGAGTGGGGAGATGCCTGCAGCCAGTCCTATCCCCAGAAACAGAAAAGTGGAAACAAATGAAAGATCCACCTCTCCTGTAATCAGGTAATTATGATTGAAGAAATATCCATGACTAACAGCAGTATTTTATTTCTGTGTTCTCTAATGTGATTTATAACTGTGCAATGACTGAATGGTTTCAGAAAGGCCTGCCTATTTATCTATGTTTTCATTTACAGGGAAGAAAAATGGTTTTTTCAGTGCTTATCAAAAAGGTCACGGAGTCGTCAAAGACTGATAACTCATTTTACTGTCTATGGTTTGAGTTTTGTTTCTTCTTCAGTGTAACTATCCAGACTAAGTGTTTAATTGGAGTTTAAAATTGAATGTTGACCAGTTGGTTTCACTTTTGAAAATTATTTCTTTGTGTTTATTTTGTTTGCTGTAGTGGCGTTATTGATGGAACTGTAAATTAATGTAGCTCTTTGAAGAACAGCCACTATTCTGTCCTTACAGTGGGAGTGGGGAATCAAATTACTGGGACTGAGTTTTGCAAGAATAATGCTGAAGTCTGTAGCTGAAGCTTTTAAACAGGAGCATTGGGAAAAAACAAAGGAGTGCGATACCAAGATGATTATTTCCAGATGATTATTTTATCTCAGAAATTGTGGATACTGATTCCTGTGCTTTTTTTAGGCTACAGAGGAAAATAGAGAATTTAAGAAGGAAAGGAAAGGAAGAGACACTTTCCCTTCTTTTCAAGGGTTACCTTAATGTAAATGTGAAAATGTGAATGATGTGAAATGTGAAAATGTGAAGATTTCCAGTAATAACTGGATAACCACATATTTTCAGTAAATGGTATTTTAAATTGCCTTCTCGGAGACATTTTTAGCTTTGTGATTTAAAACCCAAAATGTTCTGCTGTCTAAGAGTTCTGCCTGATTGGATTGTTCTTATAAATGTAGGGTTTTAGAAATCTGAAGTGTCTTAATTACTCTCTGGCAGGTAGCCTGCTTACCCTTACAGTGAATCCAGTAGCACTTTGAGCAAAGTCCTCAGTAGCAGAGACTGTGTCAAGTGCTACATTTTTCATTTCCCAATTAAGAGGCTGCATAGAACACTTTAAAGGCTGCACAGTTATATGTTATGAGAGAGAAGGGATAGGAGGAAAATAATACCTCGAAGTGTTCTTGTGTTACAAATATTTGAAGTGGATAGCTTATTATCGAAAGTAATATTAGACAAATTCTGTTCCTGTTGAATTGCCTTATCATTTTACCACTGATTTAATGGAGAAGAGAGTTCTTTATTTTGATCTCTGAAAATGCCAGGTATACAGTTTTTTTAGTGGTAAGTAAAATCTTCTCTGCATTTCTTAAACAAAAAAACCCCACCTTGAGTGTTTTCAGTTGACTTTTTATGCATAGATAAAATAATTTAAACAACACTTTAGCTGTTTCCACTTGTAAACATTTTGTTAATTTGTTTTAAACAGTGACAGAGAATGCCCCAGCCCTGGTCACATAGGTATGAAATCTTCACCTCACAATCGGCCATCTGGGAAAACTGTACCAGAAGCAACCAAGCTGGAAGATACAGAAAATAAATCTCCTTGCAAGAAACCCCTGTTATGCAATGTGAAAGACAAGAAGGCACCTGGGTAACTCTCAGTTCCTTTCAAAGTATTGGGTGTTTGGAGTCAGTTTAGAAAGCATCTTACTAGGCAAAGGAGTCCAGTGATTTGTCTGTGGAATTCTTACAAGCAGTGGGAAGGAGATGGAAGCTCCTCAACTCTCTTTATATTAGAAATATAGGGGAAGGGAGTATCACAGGGTATATAAGAAATAGGAAATACCTGTCAGAGGAGAGGAAAAATACAATACAGTTGTTGGAAATTGAGATTCTTCTTCCTAGATTTGTATCCTAATTATTTTATGTATACAAATATGTACATACATGGAAAAATTAAAAGTAATTCTTTAACTTTCAGCATCTGGCATGCACTTTTGACAGAAAATGACAGGAAAATTTTTTTGTACCATAAATATCATCCTCCAGGGCAAGTTTGGAAACTGTATTTGAAGCTAAAAGTATAAAATCCAGTGTTTTCAGGAGGAAATGTGAGGTAATAGGATTCTGAACATTTTTAATTAGTTGCATTTTGTTGACTATTTTCAAATAGAAAGAGATGACACCCTGGAATAAGATGTGTCATTTGTTATATATTTACATGAGCTACCTTATTTTTTGTTCATAATATATGAACTGTGTTAGCAATAGTAGTGTCTTGAGAGACAGAGACAGGAGAGGTGGTATTATATGGTAAATAACCCACACTAAAGCTGATTATTTAAATGGAACTATTTTGTTAAGAATTGGACTTTGATGATCTTTATTGGGTCCCTTCCAACTCAAGATAATAAACAGCATTCACTAGTCATACTCTAGTGGATTTAAACAGCAAAAAAAGAAAATTACTTTTAGTATAATTTTGAAATAACCTATGTTAAAAAATAGTTGTAATTCACCATGTTAAACATACTAACAGTAAATTCACGGAGTTTTTAGTAATATACAGTAATTTCACGATTATAAGCCGCACCATTTTGACTAAAATTTTGGTCCGAACCCAAAGTGCGGCTTATAATCAGGTGCGGCTTATATATGGACAAAGAACAAAAAGTTGCTGTTTTAGTTTGGAGAACCGGTGTCTGCTGAGAAAGGCAGGAGTTTCTCTTTGAAATAGAGAATGTAAACCCCCTCTCTCCAAATTATTATAATTTTGAAATCAAGGGGCTTTCAGGCAAAAACATGGGAATTAGGAATAACAGTTCTTTTCTAGGGAAATTAAAATAGAAATACAGTACTACAAAGAAACAAACTCCAAACCCTGACAAAGTCAGAGTACAACCTGACACTGTCAGGCAGGGTGTTGGTAGCAGTCCCATTAAATGGTGATTGCAGTCCCCTTGCAGTGACAGATGTGGCTCAGTTGGAGCAGTGTTCCTGCAGAAGGTGCAGTTTCCCTCTGGAGGTCCAGTGGTGATGTGCAGAAATCCGGTTTTCCACTGGAGTCCAGTGGAGAAAGGGGCTCCCTTAGTGTTCCAAAACCTCTGTTTTTATCTTGGTAAGAAATGTTGGGCTCTTCCCCCTGGCTGGAGCAACTTTCAATGGGATGCAGTAATTTTATCAGTCACACAGTGGGACTCAATGGGCCATTAGCAGAAAATGACTCGCTGGAGGAAGGATGGGGTGTGAAAAGATAAAGAACAATGCCCTGCCTGGTTTCAATGGATGGCCCATTAGCAGATTATCTGCCATTGAGATAAGGATCACTGTCCCCACCCTCAACAGATGGTGATAGAACAGATACCTTTGATCACACTCTGTATTGTAACATGCGGCTTATAATCAGGTGCGGCTTATATATGGACAAAAACCAAAAAGTTGCTGAAACCCAGAAGTGCGGCTTATAATCAGTGCGGCTTATAATCGTGAAATTACTGTACTTTGACTTTACAGACTACCTCTTAAGATTAATTGAAGAAAAATTATTTTGTCTTTTATTTTTTTAGAGGGTGTTAGCTTTAGAAGACTTAAGATAACCAATACTTGTGTTATCTGCTCACTGAGTTGAGTCAGTTTAGTTAAGAGAATAAGTCTTGTGCCAGCTTTGAATGACCCAGAGACTTTGCAGCTTGTATTTCAACTGTTTGGATACACTGATGACTGGCTGCATTTCATCATCTAGTTTTCCTCATTCATTATGTATCCAGCAGAGGCATAGAGGACTTCCAGTAGAATAATCTCCCTTTGAAAAAAGCAAGAAAAATAATGTTCACAACATTAGGTATATGTGAACTGCTGGGCTTATAAAATATTGAGCATCTGCTTATTGCAATACCCAGTGGATCTTTTTAGATGTGTATTCAAAGTACACATGCATAATTGAAGACATAGATACACACACTTGTGTGCTCTTTAGTTGCTGAGCTCATAGTGTGGATTTAATTATGTTTGACTTCAGTTCAATTGTGTATACCTTTGTATTCAAAGGTAATCCTTTGCTTCATGGAAGTCCTTCACTGAGAAACCAACCGCAAACAATCCCAGACATGAGTTTTATTTTGTTATGTTAAATCTAAGTGGTACTCAGCTAATCTCTGGTCCCACTTACTCCTTTTCTTTTTTTCTCTCTCTATTTTTCTTTTTTTTTTTTTTTTAGCTCTCTATGCATCAAACAAGTGTACTAGAAAACTTTGGTTTGCAAAAATATAATTATGTACATAAATACTGCAGTGTGTCCCTCTGGAATATTCCTGAGATTAAAAGTCACAATAAAAATTACATACCTACAGCATATTCAATTTTAGAGTATCTTCAGAGTAGCAAAAGAATTTCACTGTAATAGAAATTCTATTCTGGAAATCTTTACAGTGAAGGAAACTGAACACTCAGGCTTCAGATTCAAATTATACTGGGTCTTGAAAAAAAAATCCAGTTTGTCTTCCAGCTTCTTATCCAAAACCTTCAATTCATGATGTGGTCATATTTAACTAATGAGGTAAAATTTCTGTAGGTATGTTGCTATGCAAGTTGCCCTCAAGAAAATAGGGAGGTATTTGTTTCCTCACAGGATTTGGTGATCTCTCTTCCATATGAATTACAACTGACATTACCTTTGGAATTAATTGCACTAGTACTTTAGCGTGTTACTTTAGAAAGTTTTCTGTGTTTGTGGAGTTTGGAAAATTAGTTTTAAGTGAATAAATCTTTCTGAGGACTGTGGAGAAGTCCTTTGTGTTGTCATACAATTATTATTTGTCTCATACCATTATTATTTATACTAAAAAGGCTGGATTTCCTGGTCTTCAGTGTTCATTTTGCACCATTGGTAGTGTGGTAATTATATTTCTATTGAAGTAAGTGAACTTGAAGCTCCTCCTTGATTTAGTCACTGATGTCTTCTTGTATATAATATAAAAATGGTATTTAACAATATAAATGTAAACAGCAGAATTAAACAGGTCTATTTCTTATATGCAGGTCTATTTCTTCTTTGTTTTGAGGTTAGCTAATCTTGATGCCTAGCAAGGTGTTAGGTCTGCATTGGCTTTTTATCTGTGATTTTGACATTTGTTAAGGTATTCTTGACTCCTTCTGTGGTAGGTAGCATCAGTTTATTTAGTGGCAGGATTTCTTGTAGTCCTGACTCTAAGAATCATTCTGTCTGGTGCCTATTTTCAGAAAATGCTTATTCTATACTTGGTATCTGTGAGTGCTCTGTATGTGTGATGGTTTAGTAAGAATTGGCCAAAGGGTTCTGAAATACTCAAAAAGCAGAAGTGGACACATAATGTCAGCAAATTGATATCACTTCAGATCTGTAAGAAACCAGGAAATACATCAGGAAGTACCTTCTGAAGGCAGAGTTTGAAAAGGAACTTTCCAGGGGCTGACTTTAAGATGGAAATGTACACAGCCCCACCTTGAGAAATTCTCTTACTTCCACATATCTTACCCAGTTCACCCAGACATTCCCTCTCTGCAAATTTTTGGGCTGGCAAAGCTTAGGGAGCAGCTGGATAAAGAAGAAGTGCAAAAGCAGATGCAAAGGAATACCGACATTTTCTGTATGGGATCATTAGCAGCTGCACAACAGGGTGTCAGTAACTGTACTGACAAGGAATTGATGCTGGATAGAGATGAATGTTGGGCAGAGGAGAAGGAGTAGGTGTTATTTCAGATAGCTCCTGAAAATGGCCTGCATAAACAACCAGGCTTTGTAGGACATGCAGCTGTGTATGTGGGTTTCCCTCTGCCCATCTTTTGATGTGGACACATCTACTGCCTCAATTTATGTATTTTCCAGATTCAGTTATTAAGTCAAGTGTGTTGGTATGGTTTATATAATCTTAGTTTACACTGTTCTTGGGCCTTCTTTGCAAAATTCATGTCAGTAGTCTTGCCATTCTATGTAAATCAGAATAAGTTCATCTCTTTATTTTATAATGATGCAGCATCCTTTATGTGGGAATCCTGATGTGTTAATAGTATTGCTAGAGATGTTGTCATGCTTAGTGATTTTTATGATGTATTAATAAAAATTGAACATCTTATTTTCCTCAGTGGAGTACTACAAACAAAGGACACCATAAAGCACAAAGAATGTGAAGAGGAGGAGACAGAAAATAAGCTGCTCATTTCGAATGAAATCAAAGGTAAATTGGAAGTACTTAATTTGTTTCAAATTAAGGTCTGCAGAAGTGAAGAAGTGTGATGTCCCTTGAAATTCTTGTGAAACTGTATTACAGCTTATTTTCCACATTCACTGTTTGTGTACAAAAATTTTTTGCAGCAACACTTCTAGCCCTGTGTCCTGGTTTGGGACAAATTTGGAAGGGACCTTCCAAAGGGCAAAATTCAGCGGCCCTTCCCCCTACCTGTTTGGGAGATTATCTTGTAATCCTCAAAGATTTTTCCAAGAACTTTATCACAGTTGTCAGGATGAATAGTAATACAAAAAACTCACTTCAATGATGTTTTCCCACTGACTTTTAAAAATAGCTTATTAAACCAGTCTGAATTGTAAAGGTATAACAGTCACTTATAGCCTTGAAAATTAAAGTGTTTACACATTACAGATATAATGCAAAATTAAGGTGACTTACTTAACCCAGCCTCAGTCTTGTTGAGGGTAATGGCTGGATTGTGGCTCCTCTTTGGTGAGACAGGAAAGTTCTCACATGGTCTCCAAAGATTTCTTCCAACGTGGACTTTTCAGTGATTCTATGTAGTTGTATGTACTGCTGCAGCAAAACTCTTGGCGGTTCACAGGTCGAGTTGGACAGTTAGAAGCAGCTATTCATTAATAACTTTTATCCTCATTGTTTAGAAAGAAAGAGCACATATCCAGAACAGAGTCTTACATTTGCTAATTTTTTCTCATGCGAAACTTAGTGAATCAGGCTTGTTATTAGCCTGAGTCAGTGCATTGTTTCAGTGCAGCTTTTGCTGCAATGATTTTATTAACTGATACAAGGTCAATGCAAGTTAAGTGCCATAATTTCCTAATCTTAATCCCTTGTATTTTTAGATTATTTTCTTCAGCAATTTTTTGTGCAATGACAGTTTGTAAGGCTTTCACCAAAATTGATAGGACTTGAGTAACTCTGTTTCCTTAAGAGTTACATGTCTTATCTTTTAAGTGAGCTCATCTCTGTAAAACCCAGGAAATTCTTTGCAACTAATAGAGCTTGCATAAAGATAAAATTAGGGTAGTGGTTTATTTTTAATTATTAACCTTTCATGCATGTTTTTATCTTAAGGCATAATTTATCTACCAGTACTTTTCAGATAGATCTGAGGCACTCTGGTGAGTGTGTAAAATTTCAGAAATTCCATCTATTGTAGAAAGTTGTGTTAGTGTTTTGAAACATGGTATAGTTCAGAATTCTAGAGAAAATGAAACATTAAAGAAGTAAGTCTCTAATGCAAATAGAAGAAACTTCTTGGTAATTTTAACTATTTTGATATAGCAGGAAGGAAACGTAGTTTTGATGCTAACCTTTGCATTATTTCACACAAAAAAATCAAATAGTTGGGAGCATTTTGTATTGTTCTTTTAATTGTAGGAAAACTGGCCCGATTTTGTGAAGCATTTTGAGTTTGACAGGATTGACTGTTTGGATAAAGTTTCACCAACAAGCTCTGCATACTAGGTTCTTACATAGTTACATTTAGGAAAGTAGAGCATTTTCTTACATTATTGTCTGGAAAAGTTGTCCTTTTAAAATATATAATGTTGTGTTATTGTGCGTTTAAGTAGGATGGCACATTTAAGCTGTAAGATGAAAATGGATCATTAAGGTCTTGCTATCATGGAAATCTCAAGATTATAAAATAACTGTGAATTTGTGAACTGTCACTGTTGGTACCTGTGCTTGTTGCCCTGTTTTTCTGTGTCACTTCCCTTGTTATTCTTCAGCCTACTTTTGCCATACTCACTTGACCAGCTCCCTACTGTTAACTTTATAAAATGTGTACTGCTGTCTTCCCTTTGTTTAGAGAAAGATTATCCACTAAAATCACTGTCCCTTACGAACTTATTTTATGGACACAAATCTCGTGCTTAAAAACCTGATATATGCTAGAGCTGGGCCCATGCAGGAGGCATGTTAATGGTGCAATGTTGATGGTCTCTCATTAATGCCAGAAACTATTTGCCACTTATCTTCTTTGAAATACAAGTTTATATTTTGTTCTGTGGTAACTCACTAAGAAGATAGAGATGAGCTACCAAAGAGCAGGATAGCATAAAGGTAGCATAAAGTAGGAAGAACAATGTCAAGGCAGGTGGGCTGCTAGTGAAGCAAAATGTTAGCAGAGAAGAGCATGTTTTAGGTTTAAAAGTGTGAACTTCCTGCATCTGGCTACTGTCTTGTGGAGCTGGCAAGCAGATTTTGTTTCTTCATTTAGTTGGTTGAAGAAGCTGTTTGTGGCTCTGTGGTGAAACTGGCTAACCTCTGGTGCACCTCGAGTCACTCTTCTCCTAAATGTCCCAACTGAGACATAACCTGGAGTATGTCTCATATTTTCTTTGGTCCAGAAAGACAGACTGCCCTCTTTATGGGAATCAGGGCTTGCAGAGTGAGAAATACTCCAGAGCATGAGGGTGGGGAAAACTTTGAACTGTTTGGTATTAGAGACATAGATTGTAGCCAAGTGGTGTGTTGTGGACTTCCTGTTACAAGGTTACCCACACTAAATCGAAATTTCCCGTTTTTGGTGTTGTGGTTATATCTGCTGCAGGGCTAGGGATTTTGTTTTTAATTTTCTCCATGTAGTTGAGTAAGCTGGCACTTTACATGCTCCATTTGTGCTCTTTGCCTTACCTGTGAGGCAAATGCTACACAAGCTGAGAATGCTGCTCACTGTGCCTGTACCTATGTGCTGTTGTGTGAATACATACACTTAAATGTGTGAATATGGGGTGTGATTTGTGTGGTATTTTCTTCACACAGTATTATAGTCTGCCAATTATTTGGCAGTATCAATATATTGCATGTTTTGTGAATGAAAGGAAAAAAATAGCTGAACTCTTACATTTTCAATTCCTAAGAGACCTTGTCTAGGAGGAAAAGATCAGAGGATAAGGATGAGGAGAGGATTCCAGGAAACAATTGGAAAGATACTGTTCATTAAAATATACTTTACTTTCAGCATAATTGCTGCTGATTCCTTCCTCACTGAGATTTTTATTAGTATTAGAGGCTCTAAGGAGCATTTGTAAAACAAAAGTGTAAAAAGACATTTAGGGAACTCTCTTTGGAGAATGAGAGTATAATGGTAAAATATTAAGGAGTCTATTTTTTAAAAAATTAATGAGTGGGCTGACAGTGCTGACTAAATGGCTTAAGAGTCAACTTCAGAATGATGGGCATTAATATGAAATGAGGATAAACCTTGAAAGTAACAAAAAATTAGGCTAGAGGAGCAGAACAACACAACCAAATGTAATAACATCCTTTGTTAGGTGTATTATAGACCAGCTTCACTGTGCTGGTAAAAATCCATAATGGGAATTTGTGCCCTAGTTGTTGGGCACAAATGTGAGAAAACTAGAACAGTGAGGATTGTGAGAACTTGTGGTTAATAGCAGCTTCTCAAAAATGAAAGTAGAATGGAACTGCAACAGAAATGAGCGATCCAAACAAAAATAGCATAAAGATTTGTGAGTAACTGCTTGAACCATGTCATTAAGGAGTATTAGGCATTAAGAGTGTACTTTGTTGGCTGTTCATTAAGAAATTAATTTCAGCTGTTTTCCACATTTTTAATTGGAAGTTGGGAAGCACTCAGGCCTGAGTTCAGAATAGGAGGCATGTTGCTTTTGCCCTGCTGATGGATCTAAATGAACAGGGATGTCATACGCAGTTTGATATCATTCGAGGCATGACTCTTTGCTCTTTCCTGCTGACCACATCTGCAACTGCTGCTTTTCTCCAGACAACAGTAGTATGTGTCTGAAGACACCCTCCCACAAATAAATTACCTGTGGGGGCAGTGGGATGGGAGATCATTCCTTCCATTATTGAGAGTGAGATAAAAAGCAGCACGAAGGAGTTTAACGTTATTTTCCAAACAAGACATTCAGTTAAAGTGGAAGCAGAGGATTTGCAGACATTTGCGGTTTTTCCTCAGAAGAACTGAAAAACATTTTGTTGTGGATGAGCCATAAATGTTGTGTGGGCTGGAACTGTGTAACTGATTCACTTGGAATTGTGTAGCAGTGCATTTCAGCTTTTGATTTTCTAACAGCACAACCCCAAAATTAAGTTAATTCTTGTATTGCTGTATTACTATTAAATGTGGGTGTGATTCATTGTACCAAAATATTTAAAATGGTTTGACCTATGGTGTGTTATGCTAACAGCTCTGATGGCATGAAATTGTGTTGTGTTGAAAAAACTTCTTCCATGTAAGAATAGTTATATTTATAGAGAGCCAATATAATGATAGTCATGCTAGTGGAAGAACAGTCATAGCACTTCCAAGTCTGGTATGTCATTCGTGGCGTTTTACTATTCAAACAAAACTGTACAGCTTGTGTAGGGAGGCCCATGAACAGAAATGAATGTGCTTTTACTGTGACTGATCTCATCATCGACTGAGGGATTTAATTCTTGTTTCTTGCTTCCTGTTGCTGAAGATGTTGAAGAGCCCAACACACAGAGGCTTCTCTCTCAACCAGTTATCGTGTCCTCTAAGTTGCAAATCCCTGGCCTACCCTTGCGCTGGGAACAGCAGAGCAAGCTCCTTCCAAGTGTAGCTGGGATCCCAGCCAGTAAAGTTTCTAAGTGGAGTACAGATGAGGTAGGTTCTCCCTTTGTCTTCTGTCTTATTACCACTGTCCTAGAAGGTTGATTCAGAGTTTTACATTATCTCATAGATTAAGAATAATACATGAGTACTCAGAGAATTAGACTCAGCCAGACTAATGTAACTGATCCTCAAAATGCTCATTCTGCTGCCATCCAACCCCAGAAGCAGAAATATTAATTACGTATGTATTGATACAGATAAGTACATGTGTATGTATATCTAAAAGCATATTCTTTGGTGTTGTAAAGAGAAGTACTAAACGTGTGACTCAGCATATCAAGTGCTCTCCACTACGAACATCTAGTCCCCACACACACATTCTGGAGGAATGGTGTAGGGGTCTGCATGAAGCAAGAAGCAGTTCCTGGTACATAGTTTGGATGTGGCACATGCTTTGGAGCTTGAGAATATAGTGCAGAGAGGAACTGAATGGATATGGTCGGGCCAATCTTATGTGATTTTAAGATTAGAGCCTCTGTTCAGGTATGTAACAGTGCTTGGACAGACAGAATCTTGTCATTGCTTTACTTTCACAAGTGTCTGTGACTGTTCAGTGCACCTGAGTCAGTTGGACCTCATTTAACTAGAGAAAAAAGAAGCACGACTCTATGCACTTACAAAAGAAGGTGGAACATCTAATATGAGACTTGCAGAAACAATAGCTAAAAGACTTTATTGACTGTCAGCCTTAAAGACTATTTTGAGAAAACATGAGTCTTACTAAATCTTTTGTTGTATACTTTGGTGGCAGGTCTCTGAATTTATACGAAGTTTACCGGGATGTGAAGAACATGGCAAGGTGTTTAAAGATGAGGTGCGTGAATTTTATTTCAAAAAGAGAGACAACAAAGCTTGGTAGAAATACATATAAATTAGTAGGATGAAGTGTATGGAATCATAGAATCATCAGGGTTAGAAGAGATTTTTGAAGATTAGATCTAACCCTCCAACCCAGCACTATCCCTGTAACCTCTAAACCTTATCAACCAGCACCAGATCTAGATGCCTCTTAACCTCTTCCTGGGATGATGACTCCACCACCTCTCTGGGCAACCTATTTCAGTGTCACATTGTTTAAAGTCAGATGCAAATGGAAGATTAGGTTGTTTTTCAGGTCATGAAGTAGGAAGAAAGTAAAGAAAAAAGCAGCCAAGTGTCAGCTAGGTGTTTTTCTAAATTTGTTCCTGCCAATTGAAATTAGTAACCAACTCTGTGATTTACTGCTGTTCTCTCTTGATCTGGTTGGACAAAATTTATAAGCAAGTATGTTATTTTAGTTCTCCAGGATGTTAGTAAGTAAAACAAAGCAGAACAGTGATTCAAGATAACCATCTCTTGAAAGTCTTTGCATCTTGTCTTATCACATTTAGCTATTGATACTCTTCCTCCTGATTTAGCCAATTTATGAACATGATTTAACTGAGTAAGAAGTGAGAAGATCTGAAGGTTCTGATGAGGTTCAAAGGAGCATGTACTCACTTTGTTAACATGCCAGGTGTGCATTTCTGTCATCTGGGAAGGTTGTTTTTACAAAGTTGTCATTAGGAATGGATAGGGTTTTTAGATACGTTAGGCCTTATAAATGAAGTTGTCTTATTATTTTTGTGCTCAGAAGTTTATTATTCCTGCTAATGCTTAGCTTCAAGAAGGAAGTTCAATCACAGATGCACAGTGAATACTTCAGGTGCTTATCCCAGCCAGACGACCTGAATGGGCAGAGTCAGCCAGCCTTTCAAGTGAAGAATAATTGTACTTAGGCTTGAGAAGGCACCTCCTGAGGAAAAAGCATACAGATGGCCCTGCTTATCTCCTGCAACAGAAGTTTTTGGGCTGTGCTGTAGACTGTAATGACTATTACAACTGTATAGCGAAGGACTGACAGGCTTCATCTCTGGACATTTGGCAGTTGCTCAGATGTTGAGCATTTTACTATTCAAGCCTGGATCATCCCCTAAGTCACTTAGGGTGTCTTATCAATGAATTTAGAAATAAAAGTTGGCATATTGCTAATCAAGTCAGGAAACAGCAAGTGCCATGGAGATGCTGAATCCTTAACACTTTCATTCTCAGAGGTGTAAGAAAATATTTCCCTTCTCTAGGATTCAGCCCCTCGGGCTTTGTCTGTGACTAGTAAATTAAACCTCCCTCACTGTGATCATTGAGGCATGACTGGCTGACAGTCAGTAAGTAGAGAAGATGCTGGTTCAAACTTCTGCTATGGAAATGAACCCTCACCATGCTTCTGTTAAGATACTTCATCTTTTTATTTGGGCAGCCCCAAGTTCAGACACTTGACGTTCTGAAGCCACCAGATCTGGCTTTGTGTACAAAATGAGTATAAAGTAATTGTGGGTTACTACATGGTGCTGTTCTGACTGCAGTGTTCTTTAACTTAGAGTGCTGGGATGTCCTTTGCAGCATGTCTGATTCAGAAAACGTGTATCCTAGCCCTACAGAAATTTAGACTGTTTTTATCTCAGATTAGTATCTTTAAGGCTAAACAGTGTTCCTGATTTAACCACAGTTGCATTTTATGTGTAGCTATCCAGTTTACTGAAAGTTTACCTGTAGACACCTAAGTGATCCGAAGGTTAGTAGGAAATGTTGGCCCCATTGAAGCCCCTGGAAGGGAGGACCCTGGGGGCTCTTTGGATTGGGATTTAGCACTCCTGCTGAGAGAGTGATTTGCTCATGAATGTTCATTGTAATGTTTAGCAAAATATCAACCCTGTAAAGAAAAAACATTCTGTGTTTTGAAATGTTCTGTTTGTGTCAAAGAGGCTGTTTTCATCTGGGATCAAATTAATTTCAATTTTATATTTAGTGAGCAGAGAAGTGGTGGCCTGAAGGGGATTCCAGCTCTGTAACTGGGAGTGAAATCCAGTAGCTTTCCCTATGGATGCTTGCACAGAAGGAATAGCTAAGATGTAATAAAAGCATTGCTGTGGTTCAGTATAGTTGAATTGATTTAATTTACCCACTTCACTTTTCAATAGGTTTTACGTTGTCAGTATGAAAATAAGAGCTGTTTAGCTAAAAATTAGCCAGACGGTTTTTTTCAAGCAGGAAAAAGATCATCCTGTTCTCTTGGACTAGCTGATCTGTCTAAAGGTTGAAATCAAAGCTCTCCTGAAAGCATTTTAAAGTGCTTGTATTCAGCCAGTCCTTAACTTTGTCTGAAGTTGCTGGGACTTTTCATGTTTTCTGAAACGTTTATACTGCTGCACTGTCAGACCTATTAATAGCTTTGTGTGTTTTTCTTTTAAAGCAAATTGATGGAGAAGCATTTCTGCTAATGACCCAATCAGACATAGTCAAAATAATGAGCATTAAACTGGGACCAGCCCTAAAAATCTTTAATTCCATTCTGATGTTCAAAGCTGCAGAGAAAAACTCACACAATGAACTTTGAAGAGAATGGAAAATGTGCAGGAACCAGCTTTCTCCACTGGAGCTCATGTTTTATTCAAAGCACAAAGACTCACTAGAAGTGTTGAGTAAGGACTCTCGGAAAGGAAGAAACTTTAAGTTCAGCACTGGTGGACTATTTATATTCTCCTGGAGCCAGTACACATCTGAATCCTTCTGGGAAGTGTTCAAGCTTTTGAGAAGGTACTGTAACAACCGAGTCAGCTGGTCTTATTTACCAAACTAATGGCGCTAATTCTCCATGGATAGTTAGGATCCCTAACTCTCTCTGGACATCAAGGAAACTTTCATTAATTATTTATGCTGTATTATATAAGGGAACGTTAATATTTTCTAAGGATTCTTGAATTGTACTTCATGTACCCATTTTACTTTTCAGAAGCTTTTACTTCATTTTATCAAAATAAAAACTGATCAGCCAAAAATTAGGCTACAGGTAGCCAGATGAGACTGTTATGGCTAATGTGTATTTGTGCCATAGTTTAAAAATGAAACACTTAATGTTACATATGTGACACTTTATGCTACAGCATATTACTTTACAGATAATAAAACTGTCTGTTTGCTTGTAACAAAACAAACCTTGTTGGGGTTGAAATTATAATGCTTTTTTGATAACTGAATGTTTTTACTTTTGCACGATTACAAAAATGTTACGTGAGTTTTGCCACCAGCATCTTAAATGTATTTTATCAAAAGACCAGTACAGAGAAGGCTGCAACTGAAAAATAAAGTTTGACTTCATAGAAGACTTTTTGTTTATGCTGCACCATAGAGTCCCAGCCATTTACACGGAGTCTGCCAGAGTCCTTCAGAACATGGAGGGAAATAGGAGTATTTTGAGGCAAGGAGATTAGCAGAAAAGAAGTTACATTCAATCATGTCTGCACTTCCTAGTCTTCAGCATAGTTACCACAACAATGGAGAAAAACTGTGCTCAGGCTAGGACTACTACCCTGGTTTCATATTCAAGAGGTTTGCTTTCCCAGTGGTGGGAGAATTACTTTACCCATCACTTTCTAGCTGAAAACTCTGATTTGTAAATGAATAAGACGCAGAGGAGAAGGCAAAGCAAGGGAAAAGGATACTTAAATTGCACCAGCACATCTAGGTGTAAAATACATGCAATTCACTAAGTCATTAACAGGCTGCAGATGTCACCAGCAGGTACTGAGGTGAGGCAGCCTCCTTTCTTGGAGGATTATCATAACGATTTGTCAGGGGAAGTCGTTGCACTTGGTATATGTACAAGCAAGATGTAAGCCAGATGCACTTTATATGGGAGAAAACCCAGCCACCTGTATACTGAAAGTAACCAAATGTTACTTTGCAAGAAGAGACAGAAGAGTTTTATCAGGTTTTTTTGGCAGCCCTGTGTTTAGTGCTGCAGTGGGCAGCTGCTCAGCTGTAGAGCTGAGAACAAGCAGAGCATTTACATTGCACAGAGCTGGGAGAATTTTACATCTTCCCACAGACTTTGCTAGGCTTTTCTTTGGCTGGAGTTCTTAAGTTTTCACTCTCTGTGTCCCTTCCAGATCATGTAGGTGACTGGTACCTGCCATAATATGAGGTGAAACAGGGTCAGTATTAAGTTGCATTGCTCTGTTAATTTCCTTCCATAGCATTGCATAAATAATATTTTTACATTTTGTTCAATATGTGTACGTTCAAATTGCACTCTTATTGTACTACAATACAAATAAAACCTGAACTGGAGCCTCTGTTACTTTTGTGTGTGCCCAGGACTCTCAGCTGAGCCCAGCTGCTCCTGATGGGTGTGTTATGGAGTAATTCCCCCCTGTAGCTCAGTGCGGTCAGTAGTTTTAAAAGAGTAACTTAGCTATCTACTGCTGTGTGCCCTCTTCCTTAACACTTACTCCCAAAGCTCACACCCCCTTGGCCATTACAATCAGAATGTCATTTATAACGCTGGACTTTGTCAGCAGCAGCAGCTGAAGTTGCGCAGGTAGATCACTAAAAAGCCAAATTCTTCTGTTTTCTTTCATTCTTTCCTTCCATGTAGTTTATTTTCCTTTACCCTCTGTGTCTGTACTGTGTGCCAGGTCTACAGCCTGCAGTGATAACCAAGGAAGAGATTTGCAGCTTGACAGAGCTTACTTGGGGGTGTTAACACCTCCCTGGATGTTTATACACAACTACTTACAAAGTACTGTGGTGTAAGAAATGGATTCGAATTAATACTGTTTAGAAAATGTAGAATAAACCTCATTTGAGCCCAATTTTTATTCACACAGCTATCACATGCAATAATGAGGACATACATAATCCTTACTTTTGTATGCCATGTGCTGAGATAGCTGAGTGTAGCCACCTCTGTTACAAAAACTACAGCCAACGAATTCACTTGGAAACTAAAACCACTCATCAGACCTACTGAATCTCTGAACTGGCAGATGGCATTGGTTTTTCTGTTGAATTGGTGGTAGCCCAGCCCTCACACTGGTAAAGGTTGTACCCTGCATTCCATGGGAGCCATGTGAAAAATCCTAAGCCTACATATCCTTTCATCCTGAAAGATCTCCTGCTCTAATCACTGCCTTGGAGTCACCCTGCACAGCCAAGCTTTCAGAAAACTTCTCTGATCTTCCAGGCTCTGTGTTTGAGTGTTTAAAGAACCATCATGACCACAAGTGCTGCTTTGCCTACACTGTCATTTTTGGAACTGATGGGAGATTGGTCTCTAATAGAAAGCAGTGTTTTAATAAAAAGCCAGTTTTTATTTCTAATTAATGCAATGGGTCCTGGCTACTGTTCCTATCACCATGGCACCGTAGCTGTGTACTGCCAAGCAGTATCCCCTAGGATTTTCAGACAGGAGTTTAGAGTTTTGGGGAAAAGAGAAAGCTGTGGAAGAAGAGAGGAGAGGGCTTCCACTCTGTGTGGGCAGACAGAGTCACCGTGTGGAGAAAGCTGAATTTGGAAAAAAAATGAGGCATTCCCTCTGCAGCACCAAAGCCAAGGTTACCAATGCACATGGCAGCATCCCAAATAAGTCATTCTTGCTACTTTGAGAGCTCATCTTGGAATCCCTATTTAGTAAATTCAGGATTAATGTTAAAACAAAATGTTTCATGTAAGAAGAAAACAGTAAAAAGTCATCATCCTGCAAATTAAAAATCAGATTCACCATTTTAAACCACAAAAATTATTACATTAGGCTCTCAGAAATCATAATATTATGAAGTAATGGTGATAAGTAAATGTTTAATTTGTGCCATTTCAAAACATTAACTGTATTACCATCTAAAGCACTGAACTGCTGATGTTGGCTCACTTTTTTTTTAAATTCTTACAATCAAAATATCTGAATTTTTCAAGTGCTCCACATAGAAAAATAATGCATAACACATGAAGTAGTCTAGAAAATTTTAATATCTCTAGACTGGTCTAAATCTACATTTAAAAGAATGAAATTGCATGAGGTTTAATTTTATTTTTTGAATTAGCCAGTACAATAAAAAAAGAAGAGAATTACTAAACATAACTTTTAAATATGCATACATTTTCACTAGAAAGAATGGCACAAATGGATTTATTTTGACAAAATATCAAGTGCTCCTGAGAGGAGTGCTGGGTCCACCATCAGTTTCTGGATACCTGGGTGCCTCCAGCCCTGTCTTTACAGGGGTGGGAAGGGATGCTGGGTTCCTCACCTCAAAGACCAGGGACTCCAGGAAGTTCAGTGTCCTGTGGATTCTCTTTGGGCATGGGATATCAAACACATGAAATGCAGCCACCAGCGCCGCCAGAGCCATGGTGCAGTCATCGAGCTGGGTCAACTCTTCCCTTTCTATGTACAGGGCAAACTCACATGAATTCATGTTGAAGGGATTTTTCACTTCCAACACTGGTGTCACTGCCTTTACCTAAATTTAAAAAAAGGATATTTCAAATGATGCCACAGCATTGCTACGATGAACAGGTCAGAGAATGAAGTAAGAGCCTGGTAACAGTGCTTTGAAGTTAGGTAGTATTTCTATGGGTATTTCTACTCAAAAGACAGGCTAATATCACCTCTTCCCAGAATTAAGATGAGCCACCAAAAAGACAGGTGATGTGTGTATGCAGGTGATAAAAGGAAGAAAGACCAAGGCTGCTGCTGTTCTGTCTCCTACCTCCTCATTCACTGCAACAAACAGACTGGAATCATCTCCAAAGACCTCTGGCAGCAGTAAACACGCAGCAGTCATTTTCATATCTGTCAAAGGCAAGAATTTCTACTAAATTGCAAAGGAAAACTTTCTGGCACTGCAGTATCATCCTGGAAAAAGAAACTGCAGCCTATGTAATAGTTAACAGCTCAGTAGTGGAGCTGTTGTTCAGCCCACTTCGAAGAGTAGTTTGTACCGCAGTCAATATTCAGGCCACTCAGCTGGTAAAGGACATTAGAGTCCAAATAATTCATGGGACTCTGCTACTTGGTATTACTATTCAGTTTTTCTCACGATAAGTAAGTTGGCCTTTGGCTTGCTTTTAGTTGAGTTTGTGAGCTGAGTAGTGTTCCTGCCCCCACTGCCCTTCCCCAGACTTCTCTCTCTCCAGTAAACTGGATGTCTAGGACTCTACTTTGAAGGCTGTGGTACCAGCTGGTGCTACAGAACCTCCTGGTACTGCTTTCCCTCTGGCTCAGCTGTTACTCACTACAACATCTTTTTTGCAGGTCAGGCTTCTGGTGTCATGTGTTTCACTGAATGCATTTAATATCTAGGTGCCAGGTCAAGTTGTTTGTGAGAGAAAAACAGAAAAGTAAAGGCATTGGGACTTTACTAAGGTATGAGTCAAAATCTCTGTGGACATGCTCTAACATGCTCTATAAGAGAAGGGGAAATTACTTACTATATCCATAGATTTACTTGGCCAAAACTATGAAAAGAAAGTCCATAAAAGCTTTCTGGATTAGACTATTCCTTGAAGAATTTTAATCTATCATGAGTATTTTTGTTTTTAATCTTAGCAAAGGAAACCCCTAGAATTTTAACCTACACTGCTTGCTTCTTTCAAAGATGACCTGGCAATAAATGGAGTGAAACTGCAATAGGACACACGTGCGTTCATGTTGTGTGGCCTTGGATTGACGTCCTGGCATTGCCTGTTTGACAGAGAATGAGTCTAAGGAGGACTTCTCAGAGAGCTAAGCAGTGTGTATCTGCAGGGATAAGGTGCCTGAAATGGTTAGTGGAACTACTTCTTTAATTTTACTGGGATAAAGATTATAACCATAGAAACCTGATTTTTAAAGGAAATTGTGTCCTTCTTTATGGGGCTATTTCTAAAGCAGAAAATTAGTTTTCAGTGGGTATTTTTAGAAAATCATAAGCTCTCATGTATCTAGAAATACGTACTTCTGCTCATCTAGCAATACTTATTTTAAGGTAATTACTTTCTTTATCAAACCTGCAGTCTTTTATTCTGTGAAAAAAAAAGTTTCAATACTTGAGTGACTTAATTTTCCTACTAATTTTGTAGCTTTTATTCTCAATGCTTCACCATCACTACATATTTTCAAAGAAACCATAACATTTTTGAAATGTGTTTGCAGTACAATTGAAACTAGTTTAGTTACATAAGTAAGAACAATTAACTTCAACAAAACTCTGATATTCAGAGCATAGAAGATTTGTACTGACATTTCAGAACGTGTTCCTCTGTGTGCTGCTTCAGATTTTCTTGCAGCATAATGTTAATTGGATTATTCCTCACCACATACAAGGACAATATGTTTTCTGAATAAATCTCCAATATCTCGGCTGTTTTCTTATGAATGTCCATGTGTGTGAGAAGCTGGAACTCCCTAAAAAGCTGAAAGAAAAACAAGTATTTGGTATTGCAAACCTCAAAACCAAAACTGTAAACAATGCATGCACTTTGAACACAGGATGAAACTAGTTCAGTTAAATAAGATTATAAGATTGAGAGGTTGATTTAATTTTTTTTCAAAGCAGGGAAGGAATACATCAAGTAACACCAAACGGTGACATTGGTGGTATGTGTGCACCTTTAACTGATGAACCTTTCAAAATGGGATTAGCTGCAATAATATGAGTTAAAGAGAACATTGTTGATGGATACTTCAGTGGAAATATCCCGTGAAATACATGGCTACAGATGTATCACATCCATAACACAGAATTCAATGTCATTATCAACAATAGCTGTTACCTGATAAGGGCATCTTAAGAAAGGAAATAGTCTCAGAATATCTTTTAAAGGTGCCTTATCACTGATCATCTTTCTCCGTATTTCTATTGTCACATTCATTCTGTTATCCACTTCTTCCCAGTTCCTCTGAGTTTTCATATATTCTTGATTAAGCCACTTAATATGTAAATCCATTCCACTGCCTTTAAGATGAGCAGGTTCTTCCTATGAAGAAATGCAGAACAGAATTGGAACAAATCAGCCTCTTAATCTGATTATTTAGCTTTTTTAGCTCATGTCATTTGAAGTGACCCCTGTAATTTGAGCATAACCAAGCTCAGCAGAAAGGGTAGTATGGTTTAAGTTCCAGCACTCTGAATTCACCCTCATGTTCTAAGTTAGACTAAGTTCTGTTTTCATATAAAATCATACCAGTCAGCCAAGTCCCCCAAGCTGAAATTGCATATTTGAGGCTATTCATTAAATTCCTGTTCCTGTGTCTGCTTTGTCTCATCTTGGTTTATTGGAAATGAGTAGTCAGTTCTAACGACAACTCAGTATTTAGCAATATTAACTCTGTATTACCAAGAGAAATAGTATTTTCCTCTTACCCATGCAGGTCCTAAAAGCAGGACAACTAGCTTTCACATTTATGCAGATGGAATTTTAACCCCCAAGGAGATCAGTTGAACTATAAAAACTCTTATTGAAAACCATTATCTGAGCAGTTTGACTGCTAGTGTTTTCAAAAAGTATTTTTGTACTTGAGGATAGTTAAGAACCTGCCTCAAAATTATCATTATTGTCCCTGATGTAATTCCAAAGACAGGAATTACTAAGAGGAGGGGTGGCTATCCAAAGCAGTACACCCACAGGAGTAGACTGAGTTTGTGTAGTTTATCCATCAGTGGACACAGTGAATTTCCTCACTGAAACAAGCTGTGGGACATAGACAGGCACAGTTGGTACAGTTCCCATCCTCAGGCTGTACTGCTGCTGGCTTTTCCTGTCTGTATTGTCACTGGTGCAGCTGTGACTACACATATGGGTGGCCTGTGGGTCAATGCCAGAGGGAGTTGAGATGCTTCATAATGTTCCCCAGAACATTTCTTGCACAGAACTGTGAAACACACAACATCCCAAACCACTTTGCAGTGCTCTGCATGTGCAATTAAACTTTCCGTTTTAATTAACATCCATCTTTAAAACTATGAAAGGGATATTCCAAGAATGGTTGCACAAAGTATGCAGTGAAAAACCCGTCTCTCTCCTAGTATACATCTATAGATCCCAACAGCCTTTGATATCACAGAAGAAAACAAGATCTGCATGCAGGACAGATACCTAACGTGACCCCTGCATGACTCCCTGGCCTTGCTAGGGTTCTGTATTAGCACAGCCTGCACTCTTTCTTACAGAGGATTTCAGTCTTCATTGTGTTACAACAGTAATGTTTGTGACCAGCTTGTGTAGGCATTCCTGGCCTCTTCCTCAGTGCACAGGAGCAGAGGTGGGGGGACAACTTAGTACCATACCCTCCCCTACCTGCCTGGGAGGGGTGCTGGGAAAAAGTATAAATGATGAGTGTATGGTGCTACTTCCCATGAGTTCTTTCAAGACTTCACTACACTGGGGTTTGTGGACTCCCAAACTTTATATTTAATAGCCTTCAGTATTTATAGTTACATAGCCTTCAGTAGATTTTTTTCTCCTTCAATTACTTCTCCCAGTCACTTTTCCAACTCTCATAAAATTGTAACTTCCACAAAATCCTGCCTT
The DNA here is from genome assembly GCF_009819885.2 of Catharus ustulatus. Lineage (NCBI taxonomy): Eukaryota > Metazoa > Chordata > Aves > Passeriformes > Turdidae > Catharus > Catharus ustulatus. The sequence goes on along the minus strand of NC_046223.1, from coordinate 62,148,956 downwards.
AAATGTGGCAGTTTAAGTATATGCTGTCAGACAAAATGCATTTATTTGTTTTTCTCCTGCTACTTCTGCCTTCTGATTATCATACTGGATTCAAAATCTATTAACCATCTCCATGCCACTATAGTTTTATAGATATGTCATATTCAGTCCTCAGCCTTCTGTTTTCCAGCCGAGACCATCGCAAGCTATTTAATCATTCCACATATGAAAGCTTGTCTATACTTTCCATTATCCTTGTTACTGTCTTTGCACATTTTCTAATTTTACTGTAGCATTTATGAAACAGGTGCAGTAAAACTTACAGTACTTGTTGAGGCACTGGGACACCACAGGGGCATACAGTGGAATAATGCATTGCCTTTTGTTCCTTTCTTAAATAATTATGTGTAATCAACATATTTTTTTTGACTGCTGCTTAGCATTGTGCCAGATACTCTTTGGCCTAGTATAAAAATAGCACTTTTGAATGGTACTAATAAGCTCAGAGCCCATACTGTAAGTATTGTTAGGACTAGGTTTTCTCCTTGTGCCTTATTTTCCATCTGTCAGAACTGAATTTTATCTACTGGGTTTTTTACCCTGGAATGGGGTCCTTCTGAAATTTCTTTGGTCTTTGTCTTTAGTATCACAAAATGTAATCTGCCAACTAGTTTATTTTTTCTATGACATTTAGAAATATATTGAACTGCTTAAACTAAGCATTCATAATCTTTTCCACCTTAAACCCCAACCATTTCTGCATCGCCTTGTTTGTTCTGTCTTTAATCCATGCAAGGACCTTCCTGTTTATCCCCTCAGATTATATCCTCTAAGAGCCTTTGAAAGGCATGTGCTAAAATCTCTTCTGAATTTAAAGTAAACTATGTAAGATGGATTGCCTGTGTCCTCAGGGTTGTTGAATACTTCAAAGAAGTAATGAATTTGTGAAGAATTATGTCTATTTACTGAAACTTTGTTGATTCCTTCCTAAAGTGTTCATCTCTTGGGTCTGAATTACAGTTCTTGCCAACTTGGCCAGTGAAGATGGAAGGTTTCTTGGTCTGTATGTTCTCTAGCTCTCTCCTGAAACTCTAGAAACTGGCATCAAGTTAGCTACCTCCAATTATCTATTATCATGTTGCATGAGAAATCGTACATCACAATTTAAAAATTACCTGTTTTATCCTTGGACACCGCTGAAAATTTTGCACAAGTTATTGATCCTGGAAATGTGTTACTGCTCATTTTAGTGAATTTATTCTGTCTCCTTTGCCAGTCATGTCAGACAGATGCCCTGATGTTGCCCCTGAAGACTGGTCCCAGTAATGTGATCATCTGAACTCACCTACAGAGAATCCTTGCAAAATCTAACTAGTTTTTCTGGTATGGCTTTATATTCTGCCAGCCATCCTGTACTTAGGGAGTGCACCTTGACCCCTCCTGTACCTTAGCAGCATCAGGCTTCTTTCTTCTCACCCTGGGTGAGAAAGCCTTCACAACCAGTGCAGAAAAGGCAGAAAGCCACACAGAGAATTCTCCATCAGATCACTCAGTCATCAAAGTTTTCTTTTGCTGCCGGTGTGTCATCTCTGCAAGCTTCCTGCATCAGCCTTTGATAGTTTCTAGTATGTAATTTATATTGGTTACTACTATGAATGCCATCCTAGTATTCACATATTCCCAACTGGGCCAGTCAGCTCTTCCTCAACCTGCTAGATTTGCCCTAAGTTGGACAGGCTGTCCCTTGGCTTCACTGTGACCAGTGCACAGAACCAAAGGATGACCCATTCTTGTGAATATATATCCACTCTTTCTCACACAGACCAACTTGGGCAGTTGTTGGGGCTTTTAAAATTACATTTATGGTTTTTTATGCTGTGAAAGAGCTAGCTTGAAGTTTCTGTCTCCAAACAGCTCTTTCACTACTGTTTTCTCCTGTGGGTCTGCTTTCAGGCCTCCTGCCCATAAAGCAGGAACTTCTTCAGCCAGCTGATGTGGAACATGCTGGCTCATTCCCTGAGGGCCTGTCACCTTCAGTGTTTTACTTGCAGAGACAAGAAAGCAAAACAACTGGACCCAGTGTGCTGTAACCACAAACTGACTGACTGGGTTGCTTAGAAACAAACACAGAAGAAGTTGTGACCTTTACGCCAGCTTCTCTCCAGCCCCCTTGTCAAGGCAAACACTCCTTGATTTGATAGACTTTCCCTGTGGTCAGCTCTTTCCTTGAGATCTAGTTTAGCTAATGACATGATTAATTAGCTAAAGGAGACCATTTGACATTTTCATCAGTGGCAGTGGCAAACTACCAATCGAAATATGGCAGCAGTATAGGGAAAAATTGTTGTCATAGCTATTTATTCGAGGGGGGGGGAATTAGCAACTGAAGGCCAAACTTTGTAGTGTAAATCATCTATTACTTGGGAGTAATACAAGCAGAAGCCTTAGAATTGGTTTCCTTGCAGTGTTCATCCTGCTTAAAGCAATCACTCTCTGTAACCTTTCCAACATCTTTGGTTGTGAAGTTGGTTTTTAAGGTAAGTGGAATGGTGAGAGGTGGCTTTGTTTTGGTGGAAATAAGTTATCTCAGCGGGACACTTGTTCAATTGGAGAATGATTCCAAGCATCGTTTTAAATATTTTGTAGCTAACTTTAACATTGCAGGAGGAAGCTGCATTTGGGAAGCTGATTACTGAACTGGTTTATCAGCCCACCGCTTGCTTATTTAGGGAGGACTCTAGATCCTCTCCACTTCAAACATCAAAGCGAGAAAGCCAGTTACAGCACAGCAATATTCCAGTAAAATTTGACCAAAAGGTTAAAGCTTAATTATTTTGATACTGTGCAAAACCAATCCTGTCTAGACCAAATCTAGGATCTCTTGTCTCAATGCCTGAAGAAGCCACAGCTAACAGTTCAGCATGCATGCTGGACAGAACTAAAAAAATAGCCTCATTAAATGAGGAATCCTTACTTCTTTATTGTTTAAAAATAAAGGGTTTATTTTTAAACAATAAAATTTTGACTAAAAAAATATTTCTGGAACAAACAAGAATTTATCTCAGTGTCTTTAAATAACAAACTGTCCTATCATTACTGCATTATCAGAACAGAGAAAAAGGCAAAAGGATGCGGAAAGGAAGTTAGTGAGGTAAGCAGAGAATACCCAGTACCTGTCTGTCAGAGTAATCTAGCCCTAGCCTGCAGGTTGGTCCTTCCAAGGCTCCTACTCATTCACACTCAAACAGTGACAGCAGTAGGGAGCCCATCCCTTAGTGCCCATGCCCACAAAAACTCTCGTGGCATCTCAGGTATCTATGACCGGAGACACCAAGTCTGGGAGCCACACAGGTTGCAAGGCTCTTTGCCTACACTCCAGATGCCTTTCGGCTGTGACTCCCCACCCGATACTCACAGTTCCACTTGGAACCATATACAAGTAGACTGTGTTAAAAGAAAAGTTAAAGCAAGAAAGCATACAAACAAAAAACTACTAGACTCTGAATTCCTAATTCCTCCCATCTCCTGAAGCGAGAGGGTAGTCATTTGATTGGAGGCGGATATCTAAATAAAGGCCCAATTCCTGAATGTCCTTTTGATGGATCTTGATTCTTCCCAAGATACAAGATTGTATTGGCACCTTCTTGTAAAAAAGCCACAGCTAGAAGGGCACTTCTATGAAACAGTGTCACAACCAAGGCAGAGAAACTGCTACACCAGTTTGTGAGGAGGGAGGGAGCAATTCTTATGCATGATGTGATCTCCAAGGTCTAAGCTTTCAGTTTCTATTGAAAGCCAGCATCATAAATTGTAAAGGACATGAATGTCAACCAAAGTAACATGACTGCCTAATCAAAGAGTGATGAAAGTGCCTCTGGTGTGGATGTCAGACACCTCTTTACATGGGTTTACACCAATTCCTGAATGGTAAATGCAGCCTAACTGTTGCTAAGGACAAAGACAGAGATCTCTTTTTTTGAAGAATGCCAACAGGACCTACTGGCACTTCAGTTTGCGAGAGTGAATTCGAATAAGAGCAGTGAAGTTGAAGAGTGTATATGAGAACACTACTGTATGCTGTCAGTCTGCTCACTGCCAACCAGTGATCCAGGTTCCTCACTTGGGATGCTCTGGGAATATTTCTTTGAAGCAACTCCTTCAGATGGAGATTAATCTGCTTGCTGGAGAGCAATGTAAAAACACACGTGATGGCAATGAAAACCATCTCCTGGAACAGCGGTGCTGTGCCGACAGGTTCAGTGACATCAGCACTGAATGGGAAGTCCTTTAACATTATGCATTAAGACTAGGATGCTGATGGGTAGTAGTGTTGGTACAGCCTCTGTCTTTCATTATTATTGCTTTTGTCAGCTCCCAGCAGCTGCTAACAATATTTCCTTTGAAAAACATATTTCAAAGTTTCCTTGCTAGATGCCAATGCATATTCCAGGTCATGTTATTGCTAAGAGCATTGATGCTGCTAAGACTTCTTGATTACTGGGTCTACCTGCATAAGTTAGCATCAAGCTCAAGGTACTTATACAAGAAAGCCTAACAGTAAGTAGTTGACAGTAGTTAGGAGTCTTGTTTGGAATAATCTTTTCCATTGATTGGCTTTTATAACTTCTTCAGGGTGAGAAACAGCTTTCACAGTTACTTAACTGAGCATAATGTCTGTGCTTTGGTTTTTGAATACTGAAAAGTGGGTCTTGTTGTTTTGAAGCACAGACACAAGGCATCATAAAAGCACAGTGTATAGAACAGTTTTTGCTACCACTGTTGTAAGGGACAGCTCTTTTTCTGTGGTCATTGGAATGACATTTGCTATGATGAATATTAGGCTGTTTTATATCAGGAGGAGTGGTCAAAACAGGCAATGACAATTAGAAAGTGAATCTCTACTCAAAAAAACCAAAACCCCAAACACAGGAGAGTGATCTAGAACAAGTGTGAATCTGAAAAGGCAGGCTGTAAACTGAGCACTGCTCAAGGCCCATCTTGTCGTGGATGGTGGGAGAGAATTGAGAGATCAAAACTGTGCCCCACCATTCACATCCAGACACTGAACATAAAGACAGATGAAACAGCATGGACAGGCTGCTTTCAAGCAAAATGAGCATGTAATCACCAGCAGGATCCACACTGACTTGTGCTCCAGTGAGACATTTAATTAAGGTAGGCTTTGTTTTAATTACACATAATTGTCCTTTTGAGCCAATCAGGCAATCGGAGAGCTAGATTTACATGCCAGTGTTAACCAAAAACTTTAAAAGTCACATAAATAAGTCTGTTTCTGACCACAACTGCTTTCTGATTTTGTAAGCTGCAAAATAAGCAAATAAACAAAATGAGAGAAATCTATTTTCCTCTATCAAGGGACAACCTGTGCTTGACAATTTAACTCACAGAACAATGAAGACATGGGCTGACACAAATAAGAAGGTGAAGTGCAAAATGTATGCCAGGGATTTGTGTTTAAAGCTTTTGCTATGACTTAAAAGCATTTTAAAATATTAACTAAGCAACACTACACACTCAAAGTTTGATGCATGTACATCAAAGTTTTAGTGGAAAAATTGCATTAAAACAGTTCGGTACAGCCATTGAATGATCATTTAGATATGCATGCTCACATTCTGGCTGTGCAAACATTCAGATGTAGACCATTAATCTTGGAGGGAAAGGTGCTATCGCCCCTGTTTCATTTGTGCGTGGCATTCTCACTATAGATGGTACCTAATGCTGCCAATAATGCCATAAAATTGACCTAAGGGAATTTCTGCATCTTGTACACAAGCAATTCATCCTCTGAAAATTTTACAAACATTTAGCTCTCTTTTTCCCTTGCTGTTGCCTTATTTTTTCATTTCTCCCTTTTTCTCCAGCCATCATTTTCCAAATCCTATTCTTTCTAGAGTCCTTGAAATCTTGTTTCGAGTTTCTGACTCCTGCAGTGGCATAAGATCATTGACAAATATTATGTTAGTTATCATCTCAAAGAAAGGTATATCCCTAAGAAACATCTACCTTGCCTAATTTATCTAATCTGAGATAAAAGAGACTCCATCTCACAGCATAGACTTCCCTCAGTCCTGATTCCTCCTTTAATCAGAACAGACAATTTCCAGATAAAACCAACAGGGTAAATTTCACCATTCTTGTACTGCATGATACTACCAAAGCAAGCACAAATTATGTTCCTCCTCTGCTTTTCATTTAGTCCTCTTGGCACAGAATTTGCACATTCACCAATTTCAAAATTTCTGCTTATCTTCCCTGTACAGGATTATCAATAGATGTCCAACTTTGTGAGTTTAAGTTTTTCCTTCCACTTCTCCCAGTCAAAGTACTCATCAAAGCATTTCTTGTCTCTATCCCATTGACATAGAAAGAAGATGGTGTGCTGGTGCCCCCTTTACAAATTGTTTTCATTTTGTTATTCCCAGCTCTGCTGGGTGTGGCAAATGCCCCATTTATCTGCAAATATCTACCACTACCTTAGCTGACATCTTGTCAGAGCCTATTTTTCCTTTTCACACCTAACTCCAAATTTATTTGCGTGACAGCTTCAGAGAAACCCTGATGACCTCACAAACAGGCTGTCATAGGATGTAAGAAATCAGAGGCTGTAGAAGAGGGATTGTAGTAGTCTCTCTCTCTATTTTTATTTAATATCAGGAACTACTGCAGTCTTCTAGCCTGTTATATTCCCTTACAAGTCAGATAGTTTAAGATACTTTTGGGTAGTCCCTTTGCTGAGATATTTTTTTATTTAATGTCTGATGGATTGAAGTAGCTTAGTTCAGCTGCATAGATATGGTTACCTAATGGTATTTGAGAAATCATAAGGGTATCCCAGAAAGCTCTGGAAGGTGCAGAATATGATACAGGACCTATGGGAAACACATGCCTTTCTGACTTGGCAGGTGGAGCCATGCAGGATAATCTTTTCTGTATGCAGCTAACTGAATTGATTGTGAAGTTACACATTCCATGAACAGCAGCGATTGAGACTGCCAAGATTTCCAAACTTTAAGTTCTGAAAGGGACAGTTTGTCCTTTGGTCACTGCCCCTGGGAAGACTAAGATAGCGTTTGAGCCATAAGCTCTCAAGGTATGCAAGCCAATCATCAGTACTAACCCCATTTCCTTCTCCATCACCTTTTGCCTTCTGACAATCCTTGGGCCAAGGACCAGGAAGGTCCTATCTTTCTTCTGGCTCCAAGTCTGGGGCCCTTCCTATTACAACTGCCAGAAGATGTTTTTTCTCATAGCCTGAGGGACCATAAACCAAAAAATCCTTAGGGCGGACGAAGGGGGCTTGATGCTAAAAAAGGAATGAGCAGTCAACACAAGCCCCTGAATGGCTGCTTTAGCAGTAATCCTACCCTTGCTGCAGAGGGGACACTGGCTTGCTTTTCTTATGTATTTTCACCTTGTGATCACCCTTCTCATGGAAAGTACCTCCCATTTGCAGAAGATGAAAGTCATTATCATTACAAAACACTCTCCCCTGGATTAGTGCAGCTCCGAGATATTTGCCTGACTGTGGAAAATGACTGAGGAGGATTCTCACAACATAGCCATAAAATTTGTTGTTTATGGAGGCTTTCCTGATAAAATTCTGAATATCCCTCAGATACAGAGGCTCAAATTAATGTCTGCCAGGCACAGTCCAAGCTTCTTTCCCTAGTGGTGCAACCTGATGGATATTTGTCGGGAGCATAATTTAAATAAAAATCTCCTTTAGTGGCAGACACCTCTAGCATGGGTTTATGTGCTTACATACCATCATCCTACTCCCCTGCACTTGCTCATGACCTTTCACGTGATGCAAGTCACTAGAATAAGAGTAGCTACTCTTCAAACTTGTTTAAATATTATGCTCTGTAATGAGGAACACATCAGCAGATGTTTTAAAGAAACTGGAGGAGAAAGACAGATGCTGCACCTGGAAGCAATGCCCTGCATGGGAGGCCAAGTATGCTCAAGCTGCTTTTGAAGGAAGAATGCCTGCTTGGAAGGTAATGGGGCTTGGGCAGACATGATCTGGCTTAAAACATCACAGGAAGCTTGTCCTGGCAAGCAGCTGGATTTTCACATGAAAAAGTAAAAAGATTGGTTAAGGGTTTTATTAATAGTAATAACTTTATTACTTTTATCATATAAAAATAAATGCCAGGTGTAAGAGTGAGACATTTCCTATCAGTAAACAATCTTTTTATCAGTTTCATGCCCTTAACAATCCAAGACTATCCTGACACAAAGCACACATGACAGACTGACAGCTTATGACTGCTCAGAAACTAAAGCTCAGTGTAGAAGTCAGCTGTGTGACTGGTAAATAGGTCATCTGTCGGGAACAGATGTGCTCTCTCATCTGCATAGCTCTGCCAGTCGGCTTTGACCTGTAATGCTCTAAACGTCCTACTCTCCCTACCTAAAGGAGAGTGTGGTGACCCAAAGGGACTAGGAATCCTTCACTGAATATTCTCCAAAGGTCTCCTTACCCTGGAAATAATTTCCCTCCATTTTACCTCAATTAATTTTGATGTGTTGGCTTTTAGTTCACACAAGGCTGATTCATTCTTCCAGTCTTGAAAAAGGGATGAAGACAAGGGCATCTGGCTAATGGTAATTTGAATATAATTTGGGTTTGCCTGTGGTATTGGCTTCTAGATCAAATATTTATTTTTTGAGACTAAGATGCTTCAACAGTTTATATTTTTCATAGAGTAATTAGTGCCAAGGATTGGCAGGAAAGTGCCTTTATGTGTGTTCCTAAAAATATGGAATGAAAATCCCTACTGCTTTTGTTAAAAATAATATTAAACATTTTGTTCAATTCTGCACATATGCAGTGACATAATTTAGGATCTCAGAGTCAGACATCATTGCTTTCATTGCAGAAACACATTTAAAATTATGGAATACATTCTTAATCCTTAATAGGGCCCACAAGTGTTGATTCTTGCATTTTTAATTGTATTACATATACATATATATATATATGTGTGTGTGTGTGTGTGCAGGGAAATACAGGGATACAAGGAAAAGGAGAGAAAGAAAGAAAAGTTGTTTAGGGATGCTAGCGTCGTTTCACTACCTTTAAGATTAGCCCTTAATTTGCTACAACACTCAGGCTAGCAAAAAAGGCCCAGGCCTTTAGAAGACATGTAATATTTGTCTTTAATTTCTAAAGCAAACAAGGGTGACCAGTGATAGCCTTGGGCAACATAGTTAAAGAGAGTGGTGATTCCTGGTCTGCGGAAACACAGCACAGCGCAGTTACACCCTCTCCACAGATAAATGAAGTTCAGCATACAGTCCCCACAGGATCACTCCAAAACCCCTCTCAATGAGCTCACAAGACAGAAATAATCCACATGTGCCATTTCCAAGCTTTAGCAGATAAAGGATGGCCAATTCTTAATGTGCACACAAAATCAGAAGCTTATAATTTCTTCTTTACTGTGCGACTGTTTGTTGTTTTGCACCCAAGTCACAGGTTTCTTGCTTCACGCATGCTGCAAACCCTTCAGCTAAAGCAGGCAAGAGGGCAAGTGTTTATTCCTGAACATATTAACCCAGAAGGAATAAACAGAAATTACTGACATTTCTAAAAACCAATCCAAACATGTATTTGCATTTTGTATGGGAACCTAAAGCTACCGTCAATCACAAGGACAATATATGCAGAAATGTATTCAATAAACCACTCTTGCTCCCTTAAATACAGAGTCTGGTAGATAGCAGGATGAAAATGGAGAAACTCAAGTATCTACTTACATATCTTGTTTATCACGTTTGCACAATTGTTTAAATTTTACCATGTTTTAATTGCAGCATGAAGGGGTGTATGCAGCATTGGTAAAGCATAGCTGGAACCTTAATGTATTTATGAAAGTGTATAAATTAGTATGCTTGAGATAGTTACTGGGCAGTGATAACTTTCTTAATTCTCCAACTACAGGAATACACAACAACTGTATGCATAGATCTGTCAACATCCCTGTGTATATCACACATCAACACAAACAAATTTTATATAACAAAGTGCAGTGTGACAGCAGGATTTTTGATACTAGCTCAAATATCTCTGCATTCTTATTTGTACAGAGTCTTCAGCTAGAAGACACAATTCTCTCTTGTTTTTCACTCTAATTGGAGGCATGTAATCAAAAGCAGAATAGAAATACTGCATTAAAAAAAAAAAGAGAGTATTTTCTGTCCAATTTACAACTGTCAACAATTTAAATGTCAACAAGTGTGCAAGGTGTCCAGTATCAGGTTTAGCTCTGTTGTTGATACCTAGTTTTCCAGAAATGGAAAAAAGTCAATGGTCTGGCAATATGACAAGCTCTATAAAAAATGGATTTAAATGGGATGAGAGCAGTTCTCCCGTTTGCTGGCTGGTGGCCTTACTGTCAACAGAAGAGTTGAAAGACTGAATTCAGTTAAGCAGCAAAAATCTTACCTCTACCTGCCCCTGGACATCATCAGGTTTATTTTCAGCAAATGAATATTTTCTGCTCTGTCCTCTCCTGTGGCCAAACTTGCATTTGTTCCTCAGGACTTGCTCATCATCTTCAATGGGTCTCCGTATGTATTTGAAACGATCTTTAAGGGCCCGTTTCCACAGTAACTACATGGGGAGGGGGGGAAAAATAGCTGTCATTACAAGTATCTGTCAAGAGTTTGCCCCAGCCTAATGCAGCTCACCTTGTTTTACCTGACTCTACAAAAAACTGTTTGCCATTAAGCAGACAAAGGCTCATAGGGCAGCACCACTCTTGGCTTCAGGATGGAAGGAAACCAAAGCACCTGTGGTAAATGGCTCTACGGCAACCAACTACTGGGCTAATGGCACTGCTGTGGCTTGCTGAGGAGAACAGAAATTGAGTCTAAGGGTTAGATCTATCCTAGGCTACCAGTGGAACTGCAGTGCTGTTCCTTCCTCAGCTCCTACTTTGTACTCCATTCATGGCATAGGGCTGTGAAACTAAAGAGTGAAGCAGAACAGCTCACAGATGCCACAGGAACTGTACTCTGGGGTTTGGGGGTGTTTTTTGGTGATTTGTATTTGGGTTTTTTTTTGTTTTTTTTTTTTGTTTTTTTTTTTGTTTAGTGTTTTGTTTTTCCTTTGCCTCTGGCAGAATCTGACTGGTTACTGAGTTGTATGATTACTATGTCTAACCCAAGGGACCGAGAAAGACATAGTGTGGCACTACCTTTTGCTGGGAGCCTATAGCTATACTGGATCATATTTTTAATTCAGCAGTGTTGAATTCAGTTTAAGAGAATAATTTAAGTGTGTGTTTGTAATACATCTCAAGGTATGTAAAGTGCAACTTAAAGGCGTTTCTGTACTGCAAGCAGATGCAGCTCCTGTTTAATGCAGCCATTCATCACTCCTTGGCAGTCAAAGATAGAGCTTACGTGGCCTCAGTGCTTCTGTCATCCTACTGTATTTTTTATTCAGTTATTGCAAGGTCACTGCTGAAAGTTGTGTGGACTTCAACTTCTTCATGCATCCTAAAGGACCAATGGCCATTTGCATGTGGACAAAGCTGGATGTGCCATGGCAGGAACCAGCCATGCCATGCCATTGACACCCCAGGAAGCAATTTTTAAGCAAAGGCTGCTCAACACATCTGCAGGCACAACCTGCAGTTTTGAACAGTTTTGTCACTCCTCAAAATATTGTACTTATTGAGGAGTATTCAAGAGTCAGAGGGGAAAAAAAATCAGTCAGAAAAGTGACTGTAAATGAAAGGATGTGGAGAGATTCAAATATCTGTTACTTCATTTTGTAAAACTGACTCCAATATTATGCTCACTTAATTCTACTATAAAAGCCTGTACCCACTGACATGCTAAAACACAATATAAACAGAAGAACAATTACTCTAAATTTCTTACCAAAATAGTGTCATTTATTGGTCAAGGTCACATGATTTGAAAGGTCAACTTCTGGTGTAAACCAGAATTCAGTAGAAGCAGATTAAGTACAGTATCTCTCTTTGCAGGAAGTCTGACATGCCTGCCTTTCTCACTCACAGGATACAGATGAGAGGGTTTCTTAGGAGATGGTGGTGAAGGCGGCGTGACCTTGCATTTCTCCTGCTGAGCTGATTGTTCCCACCTCCCTAGGTTCTAGCTGACCTAGAGGCCCTCAATCCGAGAAGCAAGACCTCCATCAATGGTGAAAAATTACAGTGGAAGAGCTGAGACTACATTTCCTGTGGTCACTACTTCAGGTCTTCTTAAGCAGCGCTGAGCCTGCCAGGGCAGGAGTGCCCTTCCAAGGGGGACACTCTGCCACCCACCTGTGTGCCCTTCCCAAAGTATCTTTTCACAGCCAGTCACAGCTCAACATCCAAGAACTGGGAAGAAAACAAGTCCATCTGCATTTCTAGTATGCAACCTTCAGGCTTAGGGTTCTGACAGAACAGAAGTCATATCACCACCAACCTAAAGATAATGACTAACTGCTCACCCATCCTTCTCACAAGACAGTCACAGCCTCAAGATGAGTATTACACCTCAGCACCATTTTCAGAAACAGTACAATGACTGCATGCCTTAAAAATCCCACTTGTTCACCTGAACCATTGAGGTCCCAAAATACATTTATAGTTCTGGCCTTACTCATTATGATGCAAAACCCTATCATTATATGCCTAGCAAAATTTATGCCCAGCTTGCTATTTTAAAGCTGCTAAGAAAATCAAACAAAAACCTTAGTTTAATGCTTCTATGAAGTGTTTAACAGATGTTATAATATTTTAAAACATGATCATCCCAGAATATATTAGCAGATGACAATTTAAGCATCCCTGTAGTTGAGCTTCACAGTTTCTTTCTTTTGAAAAATCTTTATTTGGCTAGAAGCATGCTTTTGTTACCCTTTTTGAATCAACAACTGTACTTTCGTATAATTTTCCTGCTCTTCCCAGCTTCCCCCAAACACCACCCCAGGAAGGTTTACTTTCCTGGTAAAGGAGTAGAAGGATTAGCCTGTGTCTATCTGACATAGGAGGGAAAGGATTATACGCAGATTAAAAGCAGTAATTTACTAGCAAATAATCACTTTGTATGCAGCAGTTACATAAATCAGGCATGTCAGCAGTGGCATCCTGGGTTTCACAGGCACCAATGCACTGCTTGGCAGCCACAAGCTCAGGGGAGCTGCTTATGCAAAGCCCACTGGCAAGTGGAGCGGAGGAGAGAGCCCTGTCTCTCCCTTCCTCATGTAATGTTTTCTTGGAAACATATGATATTCAGTAGGTTGGGTGAAATTAAATTGAATAAGGGAAATTATTCTTTCTGAATTGTTGGGTTTGAGCCTTGTAAAATGGACAGAGATAGAGAGAATATCTTGCAAGTCGTCAAGAAGCCAATTTGCTTTTCACTGCTGCTTTTTCTATATAAGTAATTTGTCTGCAACTTACAAGTGTTGTACTGGCTGCAATATACATCACAAATCTAATAAACTATTCCATGATTAATGAAGAATTTTATTTTTTAAAATGTCATGTTAGTTTAGGATAGCACTGTTCTGTAAGTAGAAGGAAATACTATGGAAAGTTTTCTTATGTAGTCACTTTAAAGCACTCTTACCAAAAATTAATCTTGGAATTAATTTCACTCCAGGTACCCCACAGACTTCTTAAATTAGTTTTATTATTAGTAGAAATTTAAAAAAAAAAAAATTAGAATTTTAGTTAATTCTTAATCTCTGCTTCTAGGCTAACCTCATGAATAACATTCTTTAAAAATTCTTAGTACATAAGTGGCTTATTTATGACTTTATTTGTACATGAATTTGTTTAGGGTCATAATCATTGTCCTAACTATTGAATTGGATATCCTTAGAAAAAAGAACTGATGGCAGAGAAACATATTTTTTCCTCACTGCAAAATTAAACAGGAGCATTTTTAACCAAGAAAACAGGATTGTGAATAATCTACTAATAAATATTGAAACCACAAACTTCTAATGACTTCTCATTGCAACAATATGAGATTGAAAATGTTAGACTATAGTTCTACATAAAACACACATTGTTTAAATTATTTGTTTAAAATAATTTGGAGGTGTAAATAAGCATTTTTGGGAAATAAAAGTCCAGTATTTCAGAAACAAATCCCACAAACAAAAAAAATGGAATATTCCAAGTTTTGCAAGTAATTTTTTTCCTGTCGTAAAAATTCTGGAGCAGAAGTAAACTCCAGCACACCAGAGAGAATGCAAAACTTGGTACTCCAAACTGCACTCAGCTCTTTTGGCTTTTTAAATGCATACAATTTATTTTTCCTACAGCTGTGAAAAGAAATTAGAAGTCCAGTAATTGAAAACAGACTTGTTGGTATTCTAAATAGACCCCAACAATTTTATTGCACTAGCACTACTGGAAGCCATTATTCTCAGAGGCCAGCCCAGCTGAATTGCCATGTTTGGTGTGTCCCATTCTTAACCACCCAGCCTTAATCACCTCCCACACCTGGTGTGTCCCAGCCTTAACCACCTCCTTTTCGTGTCTTTTATCTATCAAACATTGGCATCTCTGCACAGCTGGCCACCTGAGGCTGTCTTTCGAGTTCACAGAGAAATAAGAACTTACAGTGCTATTCCCCTCTTCCCAATAAAGACACCAAAACCACATTATAAAAATTGCCTCCCCAGTTTATGAGAAGTCTATATATAAATGCTATTTAACAAGGAATGTAACTAGCATTTTTGCTTAAAATACTACTCTCATGATAGTTTTCCTTTTCTACATTCACTTATCAGTTCCCTTTTCCTCTGAATTTTATCGATGGTCAATTTCTTAAATGCTTTCAATGTTCTATTTTTAAAACTGTAGTAATAACAACAACTAGTTAATTCATATAGATAAACAACTTTAAGGTCGTCAAAACCTCTCAGTAATCACTATTTTACATCTTACATTTAATAGTATTATCAGGAACTTCAAGCAACAATTATAGTCCCTTAAAAGCCAGAGGGAGTTTTACAAGAAAAGCCTACAAAAATTTTGCTTTTTTGACCTACTGAACATTCTTTTGAGTTTAAAAAAAAATAAAGAAATAATGTTTGTTGTCAATTTTTATTTTGCTGTTCATTTACTTCTTAAAGGAATATGGATTCAGTTTTACTGCAAGTCTTGTGATAAGTAGCTATGCATATATTGTAGGGTTTGTTTTAAGCTGTTAGTTGTAACACACAACTGTCTCAGATGAAGAAAAAGTATTTACAGTGTTTGTGATCCAGAATGAAGAACAGAATGTCTAACAGCAGGACAAATAAAAAATAGGAATTCGTTTTTACCCTCTCCTCCAAACTTAAGAATGCAGGCATACACCTTTTGTGCAGTTTTTCCTGTCTCAACACAGCAATGAAGAGGGGCTGGATCAGAAAGTGGCAGACTAGCAGTGCTGCAAACTGCTAATTCCAGCTTCCTTGTTTACTTACTGCAGTTATTGCCCGATATGCTTTCTAGTAAGAATGGGGGAAAGATCAAAAGATAAAGAACAACCATTCTGAAATCTCTACCCCGTCACATTACTGTCAGCACCAATTCTGCCATCCATCTGGCAAGTAATAACCATTTCCCAAACAAGTAGTTTCACTCAGCCCACGGTATTTCTGCAATTAAAGCCCTTTGAAAACCTATTTAAGAATTTGTTATTTAAAACAGTTTTTAAAAGTTAAAGGCTGTCAAATTTCCTTTGGAACAAGCTGAATATCATTCCAGCTCCTCATCATATAGGGAGCCATAGCATATACTCAGGACCTTGCCCATTGGGGTATTGAGAGAGGTGTCCTGACAAGAAATGAGGATAGTCTGTTTCACTCTGCTCCTTTTACTCCCTCTCTTCTCTTTGAGATGTGTTTGTTTTCTTTAGTCCCTTCCCTTCAACAATGCCTGGGCTCAGGGGAGAACTAGAATAGTTACACCTTAAGCTTCAACTTGTTTTTATTCCCAAAATTATTTTGCTTTCTACAGTAATGGCATGTGAGATATGTAGTTATATATATTTAAATCTAACAGTCCCCACTGATGCTCACAAGCTTTTACAAGATGCTATAAAAATATCACATGGCAAAGCAATGATGTGAAGTGAAAAGGTGACCACAGACAGGTATTCTGAATCACAAGTGAAAAAAATTCAGTTCTAATTTAAATCAATTATTTCCACTGCTTTCTGTTACTTCCACCAATGATATTCAGAAACTTATTTTTAAATGTGATTTTTTAAAATTAGACCTAGATTCCTTAAACTACTAGTATTACTGTATGTTGTAGTTTCATATCTAACATACAAACCATATCTAACCATACATTGCAAGAGCATCAGTCACACGCTAGTCCTTATACAGATAATTTTCTAAAGACCTGGCTTCTTTGTTTTTAAAAACAGAAAAAAAAAATCAGATTTAATTTTATCCCTGGGTAGAAATCAGTCCAGAAAGAAAATGTACCCAACAAGCAATCAGGTATTTAATGTACAGGTCTGCACGATCTCATGGCAGCTTTGAGGTACGGTTGTACCTGGATTAATCTTTGACATAATGAAATAAGAACATGATTTGCCAAACACAGCCAAGTGTGTGTGCTCTGAATGAAGCCAGCATATAAGAAATCGATATTGATTTCCTCTGAACTAGATTATTTTCTTGTGATTGATTATGTGGGAATAGCCCACAATACTTACAAAGCCATTCCCATCTTCATCAAGGAATGGGTATGCCTGGAGCAGAGCATTGACAACAATGTTATATTGCTGACTGTTCGGATACCTGTGCAAACAAGATGGAGATGGAAAATAAATATTTGGTTTTCTAGACAGCATTAAACCCTGGAATCTATACTGATCTACATTAAACTATTTCTGACTGTTTCTCAGGCAATCAATTGCCCTCCAAATAACAAAGGGCATAGCTTAAAAGCTTCCATGAAATCTTTCTATTGGTTTCAGTAGGTTTCAGGCCCTTAGCTTCCTTTATTTAGGCAAATATATTAGAGAATAGCTTTACATCCATTTGAAAATTTATGTCTGCAGACAACAGGTAATGAGCCCTAATAAATATACTAGTGCTTACTTACAGTGATCCTTCTAGGTATTTTGTCATGTCTGCTTGCAAAAATTCAATAATCCTTATTCTCATACTGTGATCAGGGCATTTTTTTTCTGCTAATATGCACTTGACATCATAAGGGAAGTCTGGCAAAGCATAAGAACTTGTCCACTGCAATGTCTTATGTCTTGCAAAAAGTGATTTCAGGTTTTTCCTGTAAAAGAAAGGATTTTATCATCACCATCACATCTTTCTTCTATGGAAATACAGGCAGGAAGGAAAGAGAAATACATGGAAAAACACAAGACAAGGGAAAATTATTGCTATAGAAATTCAAGGCCTGCTGTCTTTGTTTCTCCATAAAGAATACCTACAAAAGCAGCAATCAATATATACAGAGTTAAAAATTAGGTGTGAAATGTGGGATGTTATAACCAGCAGACAGTAGGAGATGGTTCCTAACAGAGCACAAAGCAGAGCAGAAGTCCATGGGGGCTTGCTGCTGTTGTAAAACACCTTTATCTGTCTTCATATATAGTGTGTTTCCTCTCTAGCAAGACAAACAGCTTAATTGAATAAAATACTGTATGTGACATTAGTTAAGGCTGTCCTCCCACAGGGGGAGGCAAGGAAGGGAAGAAGGTAGTTATCATCAGCTCAAGTCTGCAAACCAAGCAGACACAGCCCAGTAGCTCCTGTCACAAGAACACCATGACCGCTATTAACAGAAGTCACACCCCAGCTGGGGTGTGCTTGAGGCAGGTTATCACCACTGGCTGCCCAAACCCTCATCCTGCAAGAACACAGGGAAAAGTGGGTCCCAACAGCCAGTTATCATCTCAATATCTTCTTCAGTAGGCTGGCCTGAAACTCTCATCCTTTCTGACCTGGTTATGCTGCTGCACCACCTTGGCATCTTTCAATATATCTTGTGGGCTATCAAAAACCCTACATCCCTGATATAACTGCACCAACTCCAGCCCTACCATGAATAGCAGTGCAGTGCTGATGAAAAAAAATACACAGTTTCAGTACTGTATTCTGCTCCTAACATCATTAGCAGTACTCACAGCACTACCACTTCCCCATGCAAAACAGGCACAAAATGGTCTTTCCAAGCTCATCAGATTTCATGGGACACAGATGATCACCAGTAGATGCAAAATGCTAGTACTGTGCAGTCTCAAAAGAAGACAAAGTTGTGCAGGAAGTGACAACATATCCACATAGACACATTCATGTCCTTTTTTGGAGATAAATTAATACATAAATAGGAAAATAAAACCCAATTTGGATTCTGAAATCACTTGGAAATCCTGCCTACGCAAAGTGCAGATGTTCGATATAGAATCAGTGAGCAGCTCTGCAGCCTTTAAGTTTGCATGCTGTACTTTTCACCAACTTCCCTGATGAAAGTGATATGTCATACAGGCTGAAACTTATTACACAATGTTTTCAGTATGCTACCATTTAAAATAGCTCAAAAGTGGACAAAATTTAAAATTTACAACAGTTTTCATCTAAGCAGCATTGAAATTCCATTTGTTGGTAATACCACTGAAGCTGAAAAGCCATTTCAAAAAATGGCGGAGTTTATGGCAGGTTCCATTTGGGCACACTGAACTACAATCAGTCACCTGAGAAAATAAAATTTTCTTGCAGTTGGGATGGCTAATAATCAGGGAATCATGGCAACTCTTCCATTCACCAGTTCATTCACACTTGCCACAGAAACAAAAAATCCTCCAAATTTCATTTATCCTCATTTATCTTACTTAATAAAAAATAATTCCTTGCTCTCCAAACGAGATCCAAAAATTCCTCTTGTCTCCACAGTGCATGAGATTAAATAATTTACTAGTTTGAGCTGGATTCATCGCTGTTGGGAAGTCATGTTAAACACAAGCTGTAATATTTCACAGTGAAATACAAGCTTGTTTGAAAAGAGACACAATTCCACATAAACTTTATCCTCTGAAATGCTCACATGCAAACTTGTTCAACTAAAGGAACAGTTCAGTTCAGCTGCAATGCTGTTCTCCACAATCTAGGAAGGTCTTGGCTCTATACATAAATCCCAGTGCACGCAGTTTTGAGATTTAGGTAAAAATCTATGCAGCCTGTTTCTAGCCCTGCCTCTTCTAGCCAACCTGAGGCAGAAATTAGATCAATATCTTGAAACTGCAAAAAAATAATCTCAAAAAAAAATCTCAGAATCTCAATTTACATCTTTTCATGTCTCTTAGTTCCTGAGACTTTTGATTCTACAGCTAAATTAATCCAATGGCTAACTCAGGCAAAATTTCAGTGTCCCTCTTTCTCTGCTGTCACATCTGATTTACAGCCCTTTCTTACTGGTACTAGGAATCCTGCAGCAAGTTACAAGGAACTGCAATGACAAACTTCTTAATTAATTCTTTTAGTTTCATTTTCTCACAATTTAAGTCCCCAAAATGGCATCTCAGGAGATGGAACAAATACCAATTCAGATGAAGCAAGCTGGTCTCTCTATGCTTAGCTGCAGTACGGAGCTGCATCCTAAGAAGCAGCTCCTCAGCAAGGAGACGACTATTCACAGAGCTTTTACCACTCAGCTTTTGTAGATTGCCACTTTAATGTGCTCAGTCACAGTCCTGTCTCACACAGCTATTTCCTTCTTTGTCTCCATTGTAACCTTACTCTGCTCACACACAGCGTGTTTACTGAGACACGAAGTTATAAAATAGTGTTATTTTGGGAGGAGCCATTTGTCTCCTTAAGATGGAAAAATACCTCACAACAAACCAAATAACCAAAGAAAAAAAACAAACACCGAAAGTCCTCACAAAGAACCCCCAAAGACCCATCTATTTGAATTATATAACCCCTGGCATCCCTAATCCCAGGGACTACCTCGTTTTACTGCCAAAAAGACAGAGTTACACATTAGCAGTGTCACCCAGATCATTCAGTGATGGCTTTAGATTACGCTGGAGAAGAGTGGGAAGTGAACACAGTATCATCTCTCCAAGATCAGTGCCCCATGCAACATCACACAGACATACAGAGCTACCTGAATTAGCTCTACCAAGTCAGTAAAAATAATCTTGGTGTCAGTACAGACAAACAACTCAATCAACATAGCTGTGTAAAGTGCCATAGAGACAAGATCAAATACTAGATCATAATAAGACTTTATTGTTTTTAAGCTTCTTGAGCTAGTAAGAAGGATCAGTTTCCTGAATCCATTTAGTTCATTTAGGGGAAAATGTGATTTAAAGGCCAACTGAGCACACACATTAACAGGCTGTGTGCCATAAGCTTTTCTTATTGTCTGCTGAAGTCCATGAGCCAGGCACCCATTGCTATATCTTGTATCAGCTCAGATCCCATTCAGTCAGAAGACATAGCAGTTAAGAAGAAATTTGCTGACATCAACAAAGGATTGCTCCCCTTTTTGGCATATCCACATAAAACTCAGCACATGGGTGAAGTCTCAATAGATTCCCATTATTCACAAATGAAGGTCTAACCTTTCATATGTTTACATCACACATCAGCAAGAGACTCTGGTCTGTAGGTTTGTAGTTTGGAAGAAAGTCCATGTCAACAAATCCAAGGAAGAAACAGAGGAGGAAACAAGGAACTTGATGATGTGAAAAAAAGGAAAATCTTCAGCTGTAAAAAAATGTTCCATTTCCCTAACACATGTATAATATACTTTCAATTTTATGACATTTCAGGCTGCAAAGGCTATCATCAAAATGAAGAAAGAAGATGAAATATCAAATAAAACTTTTCTTCCTCTCTATAGTCAGATAAAAAAGGACTCTATTTTTCTATTCACAATTCTGATATCTGTGCCCAGAAGACCCTCATGACATTCTCTTCATTGTAATTTCCAACTTTTGACCACAAATACAAAGTTTTCCAGTTATTCCCTAAAACCTGGGATTTGCAGTCTACCAAGTGCTCGATGATGTCTTATATTTTTCAGTTCCCACTAAACATAAGGGCAGATATCCTTTAGACTGAAAAAAGAAGTTGCCCACAGCAGCATTAACTTCAACAAAGTTGGGATGTGAGATGTGCCAAAGCTGCCCATTTCCCAGAGCAGTTCCCGCTTCAGCTTCCCCTGCACTGCAGTACCCTTTCTACAGAAAACATCATGTTTAGTATGAGCATGAAGCTACAGACAAAATTAATTAAGTTTGCATGATGCAGACAAAACCTTCTTCTAGAAGGAGTCCAGATTTGGACTCCAGGAGTCCAGTCTGAGGAGCTGCATCACATAAAGGAAGGCTTTGCACTTTTTCTTCATGCGAGGGCAGCAGCTGTGGGTTACAGAGAGGAGAAGAAAAAATGCTCCTTAGGGAATCTGACTGACAAAATTTGCCAGCTAAATCAGGTCATTTAAAAGAAACAGGGTCTATTCGTAATCACTCCTGTAAGATGTGTTATACTGTATCCAAAGAATTTTATGGGGTTTTGGAATTTCTGTTGTGTTGCTGTTATAACTTTGCTAGACCTTAACAAGGCAATGAAATTGGTGTTTTCTGCAAGTATTTTGTAAGACTTGCTCATTTCTGGTGTGGAAAGGTTGTAGCAATGTATTTCTTTTTTCTTGCAAACTTCTGCAGAAGACTCGCAGCACCCTGTCAATAAATTCAGCTCCTGACCTGAAGTTCTCCAAAACCACGAGTCCAGTTGTCTTGACTTTCAAAGCATTGAGGGAAAAAGCACAGACAATAGCTATTTTCATGACTCTTGTAGCTCTTTTAGGTTAATACCCTTAGGTATCCTGCAGCAATAACAGAGACATGAAATGCTGACTTAAAAAAAAAAAAAAAAAAGTGGCAGAAATTCTTGATCCACATAAATTAAAAACCTAAATTTAAAATATCTCCCAATCCCTGAATAGACCAAGCCAAAACTCACAGATAAGACAAGACTTGTAAAGATGGAATAACAATTGAAATGAAATTTTCAGAAATCATGAAAATGAAATTGTTTTTCTGGTATGTTATACCAAAGGAATAATGAAACAAAGCATATGACAACTGTCCTTCTGAACAAAATAGACAGGCAGTACTTTGCTGCTGCTATTGACCACTGTCAAAGATTTAACATTTTTTTTAAATCTGCTTTTCATATCCTTATGAGCTAAATGAAAAATAGGTCATCACATATACCAGAAATAATTCTGATATCGAGAATAAGGTCTTTGCTTAGAAACTAAGAAACTCTTAAGCTATACATTAAAAAGCACAGTCCTGATAAGTTTTCAATGTAGGATTATAGCTGCATTTGTGTACATATGTATGTACATAAAAGTAATATTTGCCCTCTTGTGTAAATGGAGCAAAATCATTGAGGGGACAATTCTTCAGGCCAGCTGCTCTTTTTCTCTTTTCCTTTTAAAATTTTCTATCTTTTTTTTTTTTTTAAGTACAAACAGAAGTGTGTTTCTGATAAAACATGTCAAACAGACCAACAATACTAATGTATAAATTATAGGGGAAGCAAAGGAAGGAGTACTCTAAAGATCATTAGCAGAATGCCATATCATAATTAAAGACACTTCAGCTGCAGCTACCCAGCAGTCAGGGCAGTTGCTGCAGCCTGACCAAAAAAGATGTGGGTCTGACCTAGTTAAAGACGTTTCCTCCACTGAGAAAATGAATGACCTATGCAGGCCCACGTTTAGCTGAGCACTGACCACATCTTCCAGACTCACAGTAAATAGGGAAATTCAAAGCTGTTGAGGCTGTCTGGAAGATCTGTTATCCTCCTTGTGCTCTGAGCAAATTACTCTAAGGCATTTGGACAGTAAATCTGTTACACAGTACTCAAGAGCTACAGAACATGTTTTTATAGAAAAAATAAATGTACAAATAAACATGTACTAGGCTATCACTCTTGAGGGAAAACAGCTGGACCGTCATAGTGGAAGCAGTGGAAAAGGGATACATTAGGGATGTCATTTTGCTAAGCAAATATGTTGAGGAAAGGCAGACAGAACATATAAACCAACCAATACAAGGATGGTTTTCCACAGCAATATCAGGTATTTACAAATAATAAAAGCCTGTCATAGCAACAAGATAAACCCCAGGCTGTCAGGAGCCATAAAACTGCTAGTACTCCAGCACATAAAAGCAGGAATATGGGAAATGTATTTATTAAATTGTCCTCTCTGTCTATCTTACTGTCTTCACAGACAGGCACTGCTTCAACATTAATCTTCTTGGGAGATTAACAAAAAGATTGTCTGTTTTTGCTTCTATCGTTGTTAGCAAAGCATTATTCCATTGGAGCAACCTGCAAACCTCATCTGTTTTATGCATACTCAATTTCAATACAAGAAAAAAAAATATTCAGTTGTTTCATCCACTTATTCTTTAATTTTTGTGTTCAAACAATCTTCTTTGATATTTTGGTAATATTTAATAATATAGAAGAGAGTATTTAACAGAGTTGTTAGGACTACCTACACAGGAAACACAGAGAAACTTGGAGCCAATTCACCAGCATTAATAATCCATAAAGGCATCCACTAATTCACTTCCAGCAAAATCATACAGTTGTTGAAGCTGTGGCTCCATGAATCTTCTGGGAAAACAAAACCAAACCCAGAAACAAACCGCAAAACCACACATAAATTAAAACAAACAAACACAAAAACAAACAGAAAAACCCAAAACTAAACAAAAAAAAAATCAACCCACAAATTTTAAATTTTTCAGATTGGATGAAATGAACTAAGAGACAGAGGCTACAGGTATAATCCCAGCCATATACCAATAATTTAAACTGTACATTGTGTAATGGTTACTCTGATTCACACAACCCATTTAAAACTCTTTATACAGCACAAGGCAAATTAATTAAAAATAAGCATCCTTTAGGCTAAAAATTGCAAGATGGTATTAGTGGTTTAGTCCAAGGGTTCAAGTGATTTGGATTTGTTTCTTTGATAACAATGCTGAAAGGATCTTTGGAGTTTTTGCAATGTTCTTTTAAAAAATGAAGTACCAGGACTTCTAAAAGCATTAAATCATCTCTACAGGGCAGAATGGCAGGGGGAGAAGTTGTAGCAGGTGGAAATAAAGGCAAATGATGATAAGCAGACAAGGCTTTACAAACAAGAAAATAATTGCCTTGAAAGAGGAACAGGATTCTCTTTCAACACTGACTGCCCATCTCAAGAAGAAAATCACGGGTAGGAAAAAAAAATTAAAAAACCCATCATATTGTCTCACCAGTTTCTAGGCAGGTTTATTTAGATAACCAAGGAAAATGAGTGTGTAAATGGAATCAGCATGCCTACCTTCCCAAGTGCTATATTTAAGATGCCTCAAGCACCAATTTATTGAATAGTCATGTTCCACTCTGTAATGACAAATTTGTCAAATTCCTGTTGAAAACTCATCTGTAAAATATGATTTTTAAAAAACACATAAATAAATACAAACCTTTATCTTGCCCTCTGCATGAAGTAACATGAAACAGTGAGCAAGGACTGAGAATGGAATCACACCACCAGGTTTTCATTCAGTCAAATCCTAATAAATTTCTGTTCTTGTTGTTTTCTAAATACACCTGGATATACCTGAACCTGACCTATGGTAATTAGGATCACTTTTTGTAAAGTATAAATGGAACACGAAGCGTTTATGCAATTTTCAAAAGGTAAGGAAAATTTAATGAATATGTTATAAACTCACTTTTGCTTTAGCACTCTATGATCAATTAGTCCTTTTTCATTTTTAGCTGAACACAGACATTTCTTCTGCTCCACAGGACTAGAAGAACTTAACATCTGCCTGTCAGTAGCCCTGAAAGAAAAAGAGAAAAAAAAAAAAAAAAAAAAAAAATCACTCTCAGGTCTTGTGCAGCTTATGTAAAAATGGAAGTTTAAGGCTCCAAAATACCAGTGTCAGAAACAGAAAGGAAGAAAAATTATCGTATTGAATATGTCATGATTTTTTATGCTATACCTCTTAATCAACCTCTCAGTTCAATTATCAAATTCTGACAAATTATGCTTATATTCTAATTACTACACAGTTACAAATCGCAAGAAAATCAGCCTTCTCACACTAGCAGGGTAACTTCTACCTTCATAACCTGGCATCTCCTAATTTCTGGGAAAAACTTACCATTACAACATATAAGGGGTGGGTTGAAAGAGCTAATTACACATTTCAAGAGCTAATTTCAATACATTTCTATTTAACTAGAATCTTCAAAAGTTATTTTTTCTGGAGGTAAAGTCAAAAGCTTCAATTCAGCTTTGCATTACTCCAGCCACTTTAGATCTCCAAATGCTTCCTGGTCTTACAGTCCACTGTTCCTGGATATTTGCTCCAGCTCAAGCTCATCACTAGCAACAAAAACTCTAGATTCCCACTTTGCTACGAGCCAGTCCAAATCACTGCTTTCTATTTAACCTTTGTGTTCACTTCTCTCTCTCTTCATGCTCCTGTTATTTCTTGTTTTGGTAAATGTTTTGGTGGAAGCTAACATGGGCAGTTTTACCCATACTGGGGGAAGGGCAGAGCTAAGATAAGGGTTACTGTTATGCTGCCAAGAATACATGGCAATCACAAAACACTTCTTTTCGCCCTAAACCTCATATCTTCAGAACTCTAAAGATGCTCTAGAAACTGTTCCAGTCTCAGCTGCACTCAATGTACAAAAAGTTGTTACTGGAAATGACAATAAAGTTTGCCATATTTGTAAGGTGAGCTCTCCCTTTCCATGAATAAATATATTTCAGCCATGCAGTTAAATGAAACAAAGAAAACCCTTAGTATATCTCTGTGTGGCTCTTAGGAACAATTGATTGTGAAAATGAAAGTGAAAAGCATCTTAATATTTACCTGGTAAGGTCTGTGTGTGAGCACCTCACACACACGAGCCAAGTTTCTACTGTGTGACTGATAACACTTCCACTGAACCAGTGACAGACACATGATGCTAAATCCAAACTGCTGGACATGTAAGCCACATTTGGCGTCCTTTCACAAATCTATTACTTCCAAACAGAAAGTGTTCACCTCTCACACTATAAATTCCATGTCCAGCCAAGGACTTTGTTTCTGTCAGGGGGGAGAGGTCAGCACAACTCACACAGAGTCAGAGGATGAGCCAAGGACACCAGGATAACGACATGGCAGCCAGGAGTGCACCCATAAGCACTGGGGATAGCATTTATACAAGAAATACAACAGGGAAAGAGCTCTGGGAAGTTTCATAGTGACTTCAGCTGACCCAGAAAGAAACTGTGATGATGATGCTTTCTTCCCTGCCCTGAGCAATGCCCTCTCCACCCTGTCACTGGTCCTTGCAGGGTGAGCAAGCTCTGGGAACTGGCTGACTGAAAAGCACAATAATTTCCCGCGCCTGATTATAAGCCGCATCTCCGGGTATCAGCAACCTTTAGCTCCTTGTCCATACATAAGCCACACCTGATTATAAGCCGCTCTGTCCTTCGCAGTGAGGACCTGCGTGCAACAAAGTTGCCAAATAGTAACAGAATCGTGGGATCAGGGGGGTTTACTGGCTTGGCTCGAGCCATGTGGGCTCGGCCCGCTCGAGGATGCTGACGGGGCCAGGTGGCCCAGTTTGGCGCTGTCACTCAGCGGGGCCGCTTGGGGCTGGCTGCCGCTGCCACTGGGCTCTCTCGCCCTGGCCCAGCGCTGCCCTGCGGCAGCAGGCGGGCACGGGGCCCCCCGCCCGCTCCTGCTCCCACAGCGCTGGTGGGAGCAGGCACGGATCCCCTCCGCCTCCCTCCCCGGGCCGCGGGGCCAGGAGGAGGGAGCCCCTGCCTCCCCCCCCGTGCTGCTGGCACGGAGCCCGCCTCCACCCGCCGTGCAACACAGTAACCAATTTGTAACAATTGCTCAATCCCAGGTTTTACTGGCAGCTGCTCGGCTCGGCACCCTGGCTGGCACTTCCGGGTTTGGAAATTTCAGAAATTTTTTCACATATTAGCCGTTCCTGAGTGTAAGCTGCATTTCTGGGGTGGGATCAAAATTTTAGTCAAAATGGTGTGGCTTATAATCGTGAAATTCTGCAAAACAGAAAAGATGGCTAGTTTTCACCTGGGCTCAAGCACTGCATGACAGGGGCTAGGAACATGCTAACTCAGTTTTCAGCATTGTTCCCTGGCACCACAGGGACCACACAACCAGCTGTGGATGGTACCAACTGCAAATCTTATCACAGTTCCTCTACTTACTGCAATTCAGCCTAATGTCACTGAGCAATGAAGGAAATGTGAATTCACAAACATTTTGTGAACTATCAAAACAATGAATTTTACATTTGTTTGAAACAGTGCTTCATGACACTTTAGTCATGAGTTCTTGAACTAGATCAAAAGAAATTATTCTTACAGGATTTTGTTCAAGATGTACTGAACAGAAGAAAATAATTTTGAACTATATCACTAAGAAAAGCACTGCAGCGTTAAGAAAAGAGTCACAGCTATCTGCTTATAAGGATACAACTTTTAGTTTTGTAACAAAATATTCTTTTCACTATAGGTGCTTTTCCATAGTTTTATACCCCAAAATGCACAGAATATATCGACTTTTTACTCATCCTAAAATACATTACTGAATTAATCTTAAACTTGCTTGGATTTTATTCGGTTGTTCTTGCTGACACAAAAAATATTTCAGGAACAGCAGCTTCCCTGTAAATAGGATACCAACACCTTATTTTCCAGGAAGGAGACTTGGTAAGGAAAGACTTTAATGTAAATTATATTCACTAACTTTTGATATTTTAAGCATTTCAAATTTTTTTGAGTCTACAGAACTTCACAGCAACTTCAGTGTTGCACTCATGCTACTGTAACTGCACGCTCTTTTGGGACAGCATGGCTTGACTTGCAAGAGCTGAGAAGCACATGAGAAACAGTCACACTGAGATACAGTCTATTCAAATAACCTCTTACAAAGTCAAGCATGACACCTAAATATCCAAAACAACATTCTAACTACCCTAAACATAAGGACATGTTTGCTTCTGAATCCCCTGCTGAAATCATGGTATATCCACCACACTTTGGATGAAGTACAGGACCTATACATCTCTACCCCTAAAGAAGGAGCTTCCTGTAAATCAAATAGGCAGGCCCTTGGTGCAGAGAACTGAGACTGGCTGTGATAAATCTTACATGCAGTGACTTGGTCTTCTTCCTGCAAATCTCCTTTTCTCCAATAGTGCAGAAGCATTTACCTAAGGAGTTTCACAAATACTTCCACAAGGACAAGAGGATGTAGCTCCCCATGCAGTTTATTCTGCTCATGAGCTTAAGTTGTTTGGAGGTAACACAATTATCACTGTTTAACACTCTTTTGTTTGGGCTATTGATCACCTCAGAGTGCACAACCTGGACTCCTTTTGGATGAAGGCAAATGCTCTGCAGTTCTAATCCTCTGGGATTAATCCTACTGTGACTAATGCAGCCTTAGTGCTAGTCCTTTCCTTTGAGAAAAATACATTTTGCGTCCATGGCAAGCCATTCTCTATGGCCAGGATTCTTGGATTTAAAAGGGACCACTTAGAGGTCAGGATTTCTCTCCTCAGGTAAGGCTTCAGAAAAATATGACCCTGCAACATTTAAAATAGATCAGAGTGGAAGGAAAGGATGGTAGAATCAACAAAGCCCTTACCCAAATACCGCCAGTGAAAACCCCACAAATTCTTCCCCCTCCTCCCTCCCATAAGAAACCCCAAACAAATAAAGAAAACCTGCTCAACCAAGAGTCAGAACACAATCACTGAGGACAACCTCCCAAGAATCTGTTTTCTAAAAATCTACCTAGTTTCATAATAAATTCCAATAATCTCACTGTGGGATTATTGAATGCTTACATCTGGACCAAGAGTTTCCTTTCCAAACTGACTTTCAATACATCTGTGACGCAAGTATTATCTCTGGCTAAATCATTATTTTATTCCAAGGCTTGCAAGCATTTAAAAATAAGTTCTTCAAAAGGTTAATATTGCAAACAACAGAAGATCTTAGCTATAATGAAAGTTTGACAATACTTCATCCAAATGAAAACCAGGTCCTAGAACTGGTTATGAAGGAAGTTGAAATTAATTAATGGCTTGGTCCAGGAATGTTGATGCCCTGTTTAAAAAATCCAATTTTACATTTCACATTTGTTACAGATACTCAAAATATAGAATGCACGTACAGCTAAAGAGCTAGTAAATGTCAGTTTTATAATTCCATGAAAAGAACACAGCTATACCCAGACTTGTATTTGCTGTGCCATGAACAAACTCACCCACTGAATACTTCTGGAAATTTCTGAGAAGCTGTTTCACAACAGTATGTGAGGGATTCCAGCCCACTCTTCTGTTGCTGGTATTTTTTAATCAGGTCCATCAGCACAGCCTGGTGCCCAATCTTCTTCACCAGCTGCTGCACCATACGATCATTAAGAGCCAGAAGAGCTGCTCCGCTTACTTCTTCTTCTGCAGATTGATGGAGATAAAATAATTACTGTAAAACAGCTTTATAGTTAAAAGTTACATTCTATATGCCTAAAAACATGATGATGGAAGATGTGTCAAAGGGAAGGATGCTTTGTACTGCTGACAGACATCTTCAGCTGCCACCATCCATCCCCAAGCAGTGCCAGGAGTCCTGATCACTGGCCAGATATCTTTCCTGACAAAAAGCCAAGTCTGAAACACACTGAAGCAGTGAGTGGAGTATTTTAATGCTTTAAATCAGGCCATGCTTGAACCACAGGAGACTGTTACTTGCTGAAGAAGGAAATCAAGCTTTGTAACAGAGAACACAAGAAATAGGCTGTTCACATAACAGTTTCTTGTGCACTCTTCTGTAGAGTGTTTCTATACTCAGACATAAAACATTTACACACTACATTTGCATTATTTCAAAAGATTTATGCAACATAAAATAGGCCCTGTCAAGACTTTTAAACTGCCAGCTCTGATTTGAGGTGTCTCTATTTATACACAGGCTTAAACTTATCCCCAGGACTTCTCCAATTTTGTAACAAATCTGTACACTTATGTCGATTTATCAGATCTATGTCAGTTCTCACACTTATAAATTTTTATAAAAATCTGAGGTTAGCATATACACACATGCCTCAAACCAAAACAAGGTAGGCAGTGCCAATTAAATGCACGGCAAGAAATATTAAACAAACACCACCACCCCCCCAAACAACAAAAATGCTTACCACGGAACTTAGGAACTAGTTCTCCTAAATTTCTCTGTTTCAACCAGCTGCAGACTTGCTCAACTGACCAACTTTCCATCTTCAGTTGCTGCAATGCTAAATTTCCCTCTGAAATGAAAAGAGGGCATTATTTTTGTGCTGAACTCTAAGCCAAACTCCAACATTTCATAAAAAAAAATGCACTTAGTAAATAATATATCTCCATGATCTGAATAAAAATACTACAATATAATCCAGCTAATACCTGTTGTAAGTGGCAATTTCTTTGGATCACTTTCCTCACCTCCTCTCCCGTCACTGGTTTCCCTCTGTTCTGAGGCAGCCTCATTCCTTATAAAACACGACCTGCTCCAGTACCATTAACACCCAGGTTTCCACACAGAGAAGAAAAAAGGTGTGAAATTCACCACCACCATCAGGCTCATCAGGAAATGGCTGACATTTTACAGAAAGAAAAAAAAACCAAACCACCCCACCATCAGATTAGAGTCTGTCACATCCATGCTTACAGTCAATCAAGCACCTTAACCCTTTCTGCACCACCTCGCAGGGCAGGTACCCAGAACACACTTAACCCTGAATTACAAACAGCTGGGGACAACAAAGGAGAAAGGGAGGTGACTGCTCCTGCTGTTATGTGCTGGTCCCTTTGTCCAGGCTTCAGTGGTACCTGGGAGGATGCAGTGGGCACCCTGGGAAGGCAGAGTCTCTGGACCAGCTGGAATAGTTACATCCACTCTCTGGATGAATCCTGCACATACGGTGGGCCCCCTGCCTGAAGGACTCACTCGGTTGATGAGGGGGTGCTGCACATCCCAAAACCACCAGAGACCTCCCCAGAGGAAGATTACTTACAAAGACAAAGCTTGTTTTACACTGCAAACTTCTCAGCAGCAGAAAACTCTCTCTGAGGGGAATTTTTTTTATTGATGTGTTTTAGCTTTACTACCTAAAGGAGCACCAAGTGCTCCGTGACCATGCCAGCAATCCAAAGCAAAACGACATTATTGGAGCCAGTTTTTCAGACAAGTAGAGAGTGTCTGGCATTGCTGGTCAAACATTTCCTTCCATACCCTGAGCCTACAGCAAAACTCCAGGATAACATGAGGATTCACCCTCACAAACCTCATCAGCATTTGTGCTCAAAAGAAAATAAAAACAAAAAGAAAAAACTCCTTGAATAAAAACATTTTCATCCTTCAACAGCAAAGACCTTCCAAAAGACATACACTTCAGCCTACACTCTTATGCCTGTCGACTTCAGCAGCTTAGAAGGGTTAAGTTTAAGAAGAATGCCTTTCTGAATTACATGAGTGGGTTTAATTTGATATGACAACAGTAGCCATACAACTCCTCCTCCAGGCTAAGCAACAAGAACAGGGTGTGAAAAGTCATTATTTGTTGAGAACTTTGGCGTAAATTAAAAATCACACCTTTCTGTCACACTTCTTACTTCCTTGCAAAGAGTAGAGCAGAAAAAAAAGTCTCCATAAACTTGGAAGATAAAACTGAGTGCAAAGCAGAGAGATACTTCCCTTATCAACCAGGCAGTGTAAAAGGAGAGAGATACATTAAAGTGTTGGATAGGTCACTTCTTCATCCTGTAAGAAGACTATCACTCTAGAACAATCTCTTTAAAGCAGACAGGCAGATAACAACACTTCAAAAAATGTCAAGCAAATTCTAGCCATGCACAACAATATGCACATTTAGCCCTGGGTGGCTAATTCTACAGCAAAATGGCCACTTGCACATGGAAATGCAGGCTGTACACCTTATAAAGGGAAGTGATGAAAGCCGAGAGCCTGGTTTTATAAAAAAAATAAGATTACATACACAAAGGGTCATGAAACATAAATACTTTGAAACGCTTCAAAAGTGATTTCAGTTACTTGCCCATGCTTTAGATAAAGCAACCAGAAAAAGAGCACACCACTTTTCCAGTAGTGTTATGGAGACAAGGACTGAGCATGAATGTTGATATTTGTCTTCATTAATGATTCTATTTATTACAGTAGCATCAAAAGACTACCCAGCAAAGGATTGACTGTGTTTAGTGCAGTGAAACCTGGGAACATTTATATGCCTTGATCAAGTCTTATAAGTCAGAGCAACAAAAACCCAATAACAGTAACATTTTAGAGACAACAGTTTATAGTGTAACTTCAGGTCAAATTCAGAACAGTTTTAAGTGTGAGTGATCTCTGTTAGTAATGTAGCCAGTCACTGGGACCCATTTCTTCATACACCTGGGTTCAATAACTATAATTAGGATTTAACTAGCCCTGGTTAATGAAATTAAGTAATGAAATTAATGAAAATTACTTTTCACAAGAATATGACAGGACAACATTTCTATTTACTATAAAATTCTTCAAAACAGAAGGATAAAAATCTCAGGTTTTAATCAGATCAGGCTAAAGACCTGGTACAGATTTCAGCTCATATAGTTGGTTATACACTAGCAAGAGATGGGGTTCCTGACCAGCATGCCTGTGCTGGCAGATGGATACTGCACATGCACCAAATTACCCCACAGCTTGTCCACAGCTGCCTTGAAGTGACACTTCTAAATGAATAAGCCAATATATCAAAACACTTGAAACAATGAGTGAGTTATTATATTTACTTCCCTTGTTGACCTATGAGAGAGCCTATGGCACCATAAACTACAAAGAACACAGCTTTTGACAAGCCTCTATGAGATTTTCACTGAAGTCAGAGCTATGGCTAATTTTCGCACATTTTAGTACTAAAGGAATGTGTAAGGCATGTGATGTGTGCACATCTATACATCACAGCTGTGTGGCACATTTTGTACAGGGCAGGTCTCAAAGTTACAAGTGTGATGAGTGGTGCATACTAAAGATATAAGCAAAGTATCCCGTGGGCAATTTTATGCTCTCTTAATTTGGCTTCATCTTCAAATGCATTACAGACATTTAATAATTTTCTTTCACTAACTACCAATCTATTTTTAAAAATTAAAAACATATTCAAACAAATGTATTGAAGATAGAACATGTAATCTCAGATCCAGTGTCGAATTATCATGAGAACATAAGTTGTCCACAAATCTTTTCAATAACATATAGGGAAAAACCCTGAGGCAGCACTTCTGTCACCTTCCCCATCCCTTGAAGAAAATGCCAACAACATATTGCTGTCATTAATCAGGCATTTATGCTAGCATGAACCATAGTGCAGAGATGCCTGAAAGAAAAGGAAAAAATTTCCAATACCAGTGAAGGAGCAAATCTTAAAGTCAACATGCTGCTGAAGAGGAAGACGTGCAGCTGCAAGACAGGAGAGATGTAAACACACAGCAGATGCAAGAGAAAACCTGTATCACCTAGCAGAAAGGCTATATAAGATCTAGGCAGAAAACATGCACATCCATTAGTCAGCTGTGGATACAGGGAAACAAGCCAGACAAATCTTTTAAAATTTGATCAGGGCTGAGGGAAGTTTCAAGGGTTCTGAACATGCCCATTCATTGAACTTACCAAGTAGACAAATCCCTCTGCTGCAAG
Organism: Catharus ustulatus; assembly: GCF_009819885.2. Taxonomy (NCBI): domain Eukaryota; kingdom Metazoa; phylum Chordata; class Aves; order Passeriformes; family Turdidae; genus Catharus; species Catharus ustulatus. The sequence goes on along the minus strand of NC_046223.1, from coordinate 62,115,135 downwards.
AATTAACTCTTAAGAATATTATAAAAAATCATCTCTTTCCTTAATTCACATGCTTCTGATTAAATATGCCATTTCTAATATTCAAGTTTTTGCTATATGAGCTTCAAAAATATTTTCATTTGTACTATCTGCTGTACTACTGGAAAAATGAGTTGTCCCACTTCAACAAGATTCAACACAAGAACCAAATTCTCTCTATTACAGGTGGGCAAATTATTTGGAAATTTGAAAGAAAGAAAGTTAATTTAACTGTGATTCAATAGTAATGCTATCACTGGCAACAGTGCACAAGGGATGAAATAACACACTTAGCTGTTTTTTTGGTTTTTTTGGGTTTTTTTTGGGAAAACCTTATGGAAATGAAGGGCCTGTAAAATCAAAGCTTTTTGTGTTATCCTTTTGACATGGCTTGACACTGGCCCAGGCACCCACAAGAGTCATTCTCACCCCCCCATGCCACGGCTGGGCAGAGAAGATTAAAAAGAGTTAAGGAAGACTTCATGAGTTGAGATAAGGATCAGGAGAAAAAAAACACTTCAAAGGCAAAACAGGCTCAATTTAGGTTGCAAAGTGAATTTATTACTAACAGAATCAGAGGAAGAAAATGAGAAGTAAAATAAGCCCTTGAAACATTTTTTTCCCCCAGCTCCTCCCTTCTTCCCACTGACAGTGCAGGGAGACAGGGCATGAGGGTTTGGTCAGCTCATCACCAAAATTTCCTTCCACTGCTCCGGGAGAGAAGTCCCTCCCACAATGAGGCTGTGGTATCTCTCCCATGGGAGATAGTTCTCTGTGAACTTCTCCTGTGGGTCCACTTCCCATGGGTAGCAGCCAAACCACACCTGCTGCAGCATGAATTCCTCCCACGGGCACACAGTCCTCCCAAAACTGCTGTGGCATGGGGTTCTTCCCACAGGGTGCAGTCCTCCAAGGACAGGCTGCTCCAACCTCGAAGCAGGGCCCTCTCTCTCCCCTGGGTCTCCCACTGGATCACAGCCTCCTCCAGGCATCCACCTGTTCCAGCATGGGGCTCCTCCATGGGTTGTGGGTGGATCTCTGCATCCCCCATGGATCCCCATGGGCTGTGGGTGGATCTCTGCATCCCCCATGGATCCCCATGGGCTGTGGGTGGATCTCTGCATCCCCCATGGATCCCCATGGGCTGTGGGTGGATCTTTGCATCCCCCATGGATCCCCATGGGCTGTGGGTGGATCTCTGCATCCCCCATGGATCCCCAGGGGCTTCAGGGCACAGCTGCTTCACCATGGTCTCACCACAGCCTGCAGGTAATTTCAGCTCTGGTGCCTGGAGCACCCCCTGCCCTTCCCTCTGCACTGACCTTGGTGTCCCCATGTTGTTTCCCTCACATGTTCTCACTTCCTCCTCTTCCCGACTAGCAGAAACACCTTGGACTTTGTTTTGATTTCCTTCTTAAATACGTCATAATCAGAGGCACTACCAACCTCTCTCATTGGGCCAGTTTTGGCCAGCAGAGTGTCCATCTTCAGAGCCATCAAGGACTGGTTCTTCTGGACATGGTGGAAGCTTCCAGCAGCTTCCCACAGGAGCCATCTTTGGGGCTCTCCTGCTTCCAAAGACCAGATCATGTAAAACCAATACACCTTTAAGAAAAGTGTATCAAATAAAAATGCAATGTTACTGGACAGTGAGAAGCAGGAAAAAAAATCAAGTAAAGGTTAAAAATTTATGAATCACAAAAATGAAATTTAACATACCAAAAAGAAAGCAATCAGAATGAAGATGTTCAGTATGACACGGACACTGCTCCAGAAGACTAAAGAAAAAATTATTTAATCTTGTAAGTGATATCACGCCAACATTTCTTTTCTCCCCGAAGCACATATTTCTCACCAGGGCCATGAATACTTTGTTGATCATGTCGCTGCTTGCTGGCGTACCAGCTCTTGTCACTGGGTAATACAGAGACCTCGGGCACTGTAGCCCCACACTGCAATTCCCCTCTAGGCCAAATTTGCAGTCATAATCCAGCTCTCTTCTCTGCAACCATTCATGTGGTCATGCAATCAGCAGTGCAGGCTAACTGAAGACATCAAGTTCTGATGGATTTTAAATGGAGCAGTGTCTTTAACCAACTCTGACCAACTGTGTGAAAATAGATGGTGGAATCATATCTGTAGATTTATCATGGTATATACTGATCTTTGTTTCAGTGCATTGGAATAGAGAAGATTTCTATCATAATCAACCATTGCCAAGTTAGGCCAGAAACCCAAACTGTGAGCAGTAACTAGTCCATCTCCAAAAAAAATTAAGACATGTACCTATCTCCTTTCCCTCAAATAGTTTTGTTTGAATTATACTAGCTCGGCTTCTTGAAAGATTACTCTTTGAGCTTTTCTAGTAAGACTAGTAAGATGTGGAATACTCAAAAAACTGAGACTGACCCACTAATTGCTGAGGAGGATGGATACAAGGTTCTATTATTTGCTTGCTCCACTCTTGATTTAAAACCACCAACCAGAGAGCTGAACCAGCAGTCAGTAGTAGTGACCTTACAAAAAAATGTTTAATGCTAACTGAAAATAACAACTTACCAAGTCTATTCTGATGGAAAATGCTTGGTGACATTTTGTAAGTGGTTCAGCTGGCGGATCCTCAAAGGTGCTAATGTTTGACAAAGCTGCTTTCTGTTGCTCCCAAGGGATGGATACAGAAACCTTTTAGGCCTGGGCAGCATCTAAAAAGTGATGCATATCCTTATATGAGTCTGTATAGCTGAACTATGACATAAGTTGGGACTCCCATGTGGATACATGGCATTTACATGTTTTTCCCATGAATAAGTGTTCTACACAGCTCTTACACCTTCAGTAGGCAAAAGGTAAAATAAAATATCACTTGCATTTTGTTCACACACTTTAATTGCTCATTATATATTGTAATGTGTACTCACTGTTAGATTTTTCAGCCATGTTTTGTCAATGCAAGATTATGTCATGCCCAAAGTCAGGGCTGTACCTCTTGCTGAGAAGGGTCTTAGCCCTTCTGAGAAATACGCCATCATCACGTACAGCCATATGTCTGAGACAGATCAACCTCAAAATGAGCTACAATCCATATCCAGAAATGTTCATCAGGAAGCAAGGAAACAAGAACCTCAACAAAATTTTTGAATCCCCCTGACATCGAATCAGTAGGATGAATCAGCTAGGCAGAGGAGTGAGATTTACTAGGATGACACACAAGCAAATCCTGAAACAAACTGCCCTTGTTGGCAAACACAGGTGCCTATGTACAATCAGTTTTGGCCCAGAGACCACTTTTCAGACGGCCACAGTGAGACTGGGAAAACTGGAGCTTGCTGCACCTTGTGAATAGACAGTAGACTGCTGGCAGCTCATCAGCATTTCAAAAGATTAAAGCAAGAGAGTGTGCACGAAGAACAGCAACGATGTCTAACCTGCTCAAGCAAACACAGCTCTGGGTTTTGTTTGGCTTGTGCTGGAGACAAACAGCTGTGGGCAGACTGGGGACACAGCTGTCTCTCCTACACTTGCCCTTCCCTCCTCCTGCAGTGAACTGGGCAAGACACCCTTGAGCCATGCACCTCCGAGTAAGAGATACTGAATTCTTTTAGGAATCAGAGTTGTGGAGTGGAGCACCACTGCTAAGCAGTGCCTGCTCTCGCCCAGCACTTCTGGATTGCTGTTTAGCAGATTGAGAATTGCTGAATCATATGTTACTAACCACCGACAGCACTCCTCCAGTTTATTCATCACATAAGTATGAATATAATGATGAATAAGTTTTAACACATTTCACAATGCACAGTTTTTGGTTTGTACTGTTCATTAAATAATGACAGCTCCAGTCAGTCACAGATTTCTGTGTTAAGGAATTATGTTGGCGTATGAAGCCAGGTGAGGTGGGTGTAATTGAGCTAGATGGTAAAACCAAAACAGGCTGTCTCAGAGGCCTGTTTTATATGCTACAAGCAACAGTTTAACTAATTTGGCATCCATTGGTTCATACTCCTTTTGTTCAAGGTGTTTTGCTCAAGGATGAAGTATGTAATGCAGTATTAATTAAAAAAAGGTGTGCCCACATGGTAAATGCATTTATTTAGTTCATTGATATTTAGGCCATGCACAGCCCATTTCTTACAACATTACCACACTAAACCAGTCATTTCTGCCCGCTGCCTGAGTGCTGCTGTCTCCTCATCATATCCAGATGAAAAGGTTATGTAACCAGTCCACATTTGATACAGAATGTTAGTTGAAACCTTGAATGGAAAGATAATTAATAATGTCTACCTACACAATGCAGATAGGAAATTGGAAAATTTGAATATTTGTAAATTCCTATTTTGTTGGGATAATATCTAATCATGACATAAGTAAAAGGATTCACAAGCCCACTTCAGAGGACTGCTTCCTCCTGCTTTTTGCCTCTATTCCAGCTATGCAAATTTATGATGCCATAGAGAAAACCCCACTCCAAAGGACCTGTCCATTTGTTCTGGTGATAAGGGTGTAAGTTTTCTGGGCTACAGATCTAGCAAGATTGTGTCCTTAAACAGGGTATCAGTTAGTGGTCTACATTCTTGTTGACGGCTGTAATTGGTGCTTTTCAGGACTTCTGAATTATTTATGTGGGGAGGAACCTCCCAGTTTCACTGTGGGTCACCTCAGAGCCTCTTGGCTAGCACACAGGGCACATGAAATTGCTTTTGAATCCCTGCTTCAGATTAGGCAGAGCAGGGATTTGGGGGTATACCTTAAGCCTTCAGACTGCCACCCATCACAAAATGGAGTGGGATTGTTGTTTGGAGGGGAGCACATATCAGTAGTGATATGTCAGAAAAGGAGTGATCTCAGCTTTAACACCTTCTCCAGGAGAGGGGTCAGAGTGAGGATCTCAAGGGCAAGTAAACATCTTTCTACAGGTTGAAGATACTGTGTATCAAAGCAGCCGCATCATGGTTGTGCTATGCTTCTATAGTGCATTAATGAAGTTGAACTTCTTTTCCAGAAGTACTAAAATAAATCAGCTTTGTGATTCAGTCTAGGCAGTTACAATATATGTGGGAAAAATTAAGAGTTTGCCAATTTAGCTTTGTTTCACTCATTCTGTGGCTCCAAAACCTACACATTTTATAAACAAATATTTTCTGACTGTAGGTCTTGTTTACATTGCAGGCAGTCAGACTGAAGCAATACAACATCAAAAGAGCTGAGAAATTCTTCTGCATGTCTAAAGTAGAGTGCTATCACTTCACTGTTAAAAGGCCAATAATTTAAGCGAATGTATGCCTCAAACAGCCATACCCATTGTATATTATTTGTATTTATTTATGCACTGGGTGAACATGAGAACACATACTTTAGTATACATGGTTCATCAGCCAGGATGTGGCAGAGTTACAGAGACAAGACTCAGTGAGGCATGAGAAGTATGACACTGATTATGTGGAAGATTATGATAAGATTTATTGCTCCTACAGTAGCTAAATATTGTCAATGCAGTACATAATACAAACAAGACTAAAGTGCTGTTACAGAAACAGGCTCAGCTGGAAACACATAGGTTTAAGGCTTTGGCCTTACAGGATGCACAACTGCAAAGCTCACTTGGGAAGAACATGTCTTAAAATATCTGTTGGACTAGTTAAAATATCTCTGTTGGACCAACAACTTAAACAAGGATGTAGACAAACAGCCATTTTGTAAAGAGCTGCCCTGATGTGAAGCTTGATTTCCAGGTATTTACTGTTTCTCAGCTGGAAAGGCACTGAGAAACTGTGCCTGAGGCAAACCTCAGCTGTTTGGGTACTCCTGTAGACCAGTTCAGCCACAGAGGAGGCAATCATGGGCACCACAGGCAGGATACCTTCAATCACCATGGCTGTTTTTCACAATGAGCCTGACTGAAACTTCAGATGCTGAGTGAATGAGTCTTTGCCAGTTAGAGATGAACTGACGTCTGTATTTGCAGCAGTTCTAACAAATCATACTTGTAGGAATGTCTGGTAAGGGCTGAAGGAGGAAAAGTAGGTTTTCCTGCAGGTTAGACTTGCCTTTGGGATTTTCCAGGTATTTAATTTAATTCATGTTTTATTGATCCCGGAGTCCTGGGCAATGGCTAAAACTGTGGTTTCTCTGTTCTTCTGAGGGTGATATGGCTGCTGCTGTTCACTCATGCTCAGTGTTCTTAAAACTGGGTGTTCATTGTATCCATATTCAGTGCAGAAGAGATTCAGTCTGTAGGCTTGGTATGAGTTTCATGTGGCTCCACTTACATGTTGAGCATGGTTGGGGCAGTCACTTAGGTACTCAGTGCTTCAGCCATATCTTGCTGCTGCTTGGCAGCTTGCTACTCCTGGTCTCAAACAGTCAGTGGAAGAGAATGTATTCATGGCCACTTTAATATGAAGTCAGGGCAGAAATTCTCCTACAGCATTTACCTTAAGTTGTTGGACTCGAGTGAGCAGACAGGTTTCATTATCATTTTGATGTGCAGTCAGATGCTTACTTTTCATACCTTCTTACCTAAGTGTAGTTGGGAGTTTAGAATCTCTAATAACACCCTCAAAATCTCTAGTCATCCTCCTGTCACAGCATGAGGTCTGGGCCTCTGCAGTGCTGGAGATCAGATGTCCCATCAGCACTCATGCCAGTCCAGTACCATGCAAGGCAGTTTCTAGAGCGCAGTACAGGAAAAGTTTGGGGGTTTTTCCACTGAAAAATCTGACCACCTCAGGATTGCTTTCACCTTCATGTTGCCCTGTCCTACATCAACTAAGGGTTGTTTGTGATCTTAATTGCGAGAGATACACAGATACTAAGAATAGATGGCTGAATGTATCTTTAGTCTTAAAGGTTTATGAAGTATATCTAAAACTCAGCTGTATCTTAAAGCGCAAAAAATAATCAATGTGGATTGTTATTACTTGTATCATTAAAAATTTAATCAAGGCAATCAAAGTGTGACAGTGACTACTACACGAAGTTTCAAATGCTACCATACAACAATACTCCTAGCCCTCTTATTCTATAATTTTAAGAAATGTTTGTGGAGATATATATTATGAACTATATTGCCAATTTTGCTTCACAAAGCTGTCTACAAATCTAATTTGACTGAGAGGAAATGATGAGCAATATTTCCAGTTATGACTCTTGACATTAAAGTCTTGTCACCAAACTGCTCCAAAGAGATTAACAGCTTTTCACCAATACCTCAATAATGCATGTCCATGCTAGCATAGAGAATTAGGAAAGAAGCCACAGCTAATTATGCATTACTTTAGAATACTGATCTATGAACTGAGTTAGTTTAAGAACTGTTTCACAACCACCTCATCCTTTTTTGCTGTACTGACAGCAAATTTCGGAAAAAAGACCCCTGAATATACCTCCAGCTGCCTGTGTTTGTGTGTGTGTACAATGTTGCTATATCTTCTTATTTACAGTAGGAGTTTTTGGCTGTTGTTCCCCTGTGGAAGGATGAAGTAAAAAGAATTGTATTGTTGGTTTTGATTAAATCAAAGAGTGACTAAACTTTATAGAATTTTGGCACAGTACAAAGTATCATAGAACACTGTTGGAGCTAACAGCCTTATTCGATATAAGCAAGTGTAACAAACCAGGGATTTTACTGCAGTTTTTATTGACAATGAATTCTTCCTAGTTATTTTCCTCCAGTTCTGATATTGTATAGTTGAAGAGCGCCCTTTTATCTTTTGAAAGAGTAAACAATAATAAACTATTGGATTTCATGGACTTCCAAGAGAAAAAAATAAACTATGTTCTTGTGCTTGTCTGCTGCATCCTCTGCTGCAGAAAACCAGGCCTTATTTTAAAAATATTGTTCAAAATACAATATGTAATTGTTCTGCTAACATTTCCCATGTCACTGACTCTGACAATTAGCAAAAATATTTCATATTCAGCTCTTGTTGAAGCAAGGGAGCAAAGACCTGGAAGCACCTTCCTAGCCCCTGTACTGCGTGCAATTGATGGCTTGTACTTAATGAAGCGCTTCAATCAGAAGCTACTTGGGATTACACCTGAGACTTTGGACTCTAGTGTGGCAACACTAAAGTAAACCTGTGTAGTCTCCATGGCTCAGATAAAAACTTTGTCTATGTTGCTGTATTCAGCAAATCCCTGTGACTGCCAGTTCAGTGTGGAACACCCTCAAGAGGTGGTGAATTGATTAATCTTGGTGAAAAATCATGACGGTTGATAGCAACATTTCAGTGGGGGTAGATTTTTTCCCTTACTTTTGTTGAAAAGTTCCACCCACACTAAAACAGTCTGCATCAGAACAAATCAAATATTTCAGTGATATTAACAGTATCTGATGCCCTGATAACTACAGTACTGGTCAAGTAAAGAAAGCGAGATCTAACTTCTCAAGTACAGATGCTTTAAATATTCCCAGAGCAGATCTTTCTTTTAAGTTGCGCTTCTCCAATAAAAAGAACACAAGCTGTTGCTTGAAAGAATGGCAGTAAGTTCTATAGTTTTATTAGAGGTGTCAGCTAAAAGTATAATTTTACTTACACTTATTCTTGACATATATGGGGGTCACTGAAACTGGTGCAGTAGACTGGTAGAAGTAAATGTTAACTAAGCCATGTGTTAACAGCTAAAGCTCTGATGCAGGACACTTGCCAGCTATTCTTTAAATGACTGGCATTTTCCTAATTGCATTCAAAATGATGCATTAATTGGTTTTGCTATAATCTCAGTGGGCTCTCTTATTAATTAATTTATTTATATACATACTAAGCCATTAACTGCAGTCAAAACAATTTATTTTTAGCACAGGCTTCCTCATGCTCCTGGGGTTTTGAAGCTTCAAGTTACTAGTTTTATCAGAAAACATGATTCATCTCTAGTCCAAGGATTTCATATTTAATTAACTTTGCACAAAACTTTTCCAGTAATTCTAAGTCTGGAAAAAATATACACATATGATGTCTACCCCCAAATATTCTGTATGTTTAAGTCAGCAGTGGGATTATATTTATTCCAGGTTAAAAAGAAAAAAAAACCAAAAAAACCCAACTTTGCAAAATCCTGAAATCTATTTTAAAAAGTAGACTTGGATCATAGAATCACAGAACTGGGTTGGAAGGGACACACGAGGGTTATCAAGTCCAAATACTGACTCCAAACAGGGCAACCTAAATGTTAAACCAGTGCTGTACATATGGGTTTTGGAGACCAAAAGCTTGAGGCCAAAATAATCTCCCTAGCCGCTTGTTTTAGTGCTCAAAAAGAAGATATTAAAATAAGATTATCTGAAATTTGACAGTGTGGTAGTCTTAGTATTTAAGACCAGACTTTTCTATCTCAATAATAAAATGCCTTAAAAGTTATAAACTGCCTAAACTGTTTCTTAAAAGAATATTAATTTAGAATTCATTTGGAATTAATTACTACATCTAAAGGAAAAATAACTAGGTGGTAAGTTGTTTTAAGCCTTAACATTTCGGTTTGCATGTAGTGTACTTTTTCAATCCAAACACAGCAGATATTTACCTACTTCAAGGATAGGTAAATGAAAAGCATCTACCTCCTCTCCTTTATCTTTGTAAAACACTTTATTTTCCTGGTGGCAACCATAACTATGTACCTTTTACATCACTTGATTACAAAGAGGTTTCTGAATTTACCTCTAATCTTCTAAGCTCAGTTTAAGTGGATCCGGAAATCTCCTTGCTTGCACCAAGTGCTGATTCTGCTCATGTGTATGACCTACTTCTGATCACCTGGCAAGAAAGCACAAACCTTTGTGAGCTTTGTCTGAAGGAATGCTAACTCCACAGCCCATGAAGCTCAAACACACTCATGGTCATTTGCATTGCCTGCTGTTTTGGCAGGCTGGCACCCTGACATTACTGGCTGGGTAGCTCACTCATGCAGCCTCTGCACTTCTGGGCTCAACTACATACCATCGCCTGATGGAAGGTATTCTCTGCAGTTGAAAGCACTCTAAATTTAATAGAATCACAAAATCATAGAATGATTTGGGTTGAAAGAGACTTTAAAGATCATCTAGTTTCAAGTCCCTGACATTTGCAGGGACACCCTCTAGCAGGCCAGGCTGCATACCCCCAAAATGTGTTTTACACAGAGCAATAAGCCACTTGCATCCTTGTCTTTTGGGAAGAGGCGAGGATTTGTTCTTTTGAAAAATCTTCATAGCAATGGTCTTTTCAAAGCTCTCAAAACAGTGTTTGCCTTGCAAAGTCATGTCTGCCCTGCAGTGTGAGACCACTCAAAAAATCTAGCACAGTGTCTCAAGAATGAAAAGAGAAAAGGTAGTATCTAGCTTTTTATTTATTATGGGGGGGCTGGAAAAGGATTTATTTGTGTGACACTCCTGCCTGTGGTTTGGAAAAGGGTACTGAGATACTGGCAGTATGGAGATGATCCCAGGATCAAAATGGAGCCTGGTAACAGTCACCTGAAAACCAGTCTATAAAGGCTCTGTAAGAGGAATACAGACAAGACTTCTGTCAGATTTCTGCATGATACTCCTGTTTTGGATGGGAATCTGGTCAGATTTGGGTTTTGTTATAAATATTTTGTTTAACTTGCTCAATAGAGAAAGAGTCTTTTCTGCTCTGATTTAGAATATTGCTTATGTTGATGCCTAGAAAGGCTGACCTGGAACAGAGATTAAACAGAGTTAAATGAACAAAATAGGTATTTATTGAAAGGAGGGATTAGTCATGCCCATGCATTTTAAGACTTTCTGACCTAACCAGGCCACTAGACAGAATCCATCTCCTCGTTCTGCACTAAGTCTTGTTTATAGGGAGCTGGATGTATGGTTGCTCCGCATTCACAAGAGTGGCCTCTCTTTCCTGTCTGCTCTGTGCAGACTTTAAATTATGATCATTATTATATTCAGAAAAAAATAAAAACTTGGTCGATGCTCTTTTAAAAGTGCATAGAAATTTATAGAGTATCTTGTAAAGCTCTGTGGAGTAGTTATGGTGAGGGGCTCTTTGGGTTTCATAGCACAAAATCTTTGTGTTTCAGCAGGACAACTGGATGTCTTTCTGAATGTGTGTATGTATGTGGGGGGGTGTCTCTCATACAAAACCCAGCCATTCCAGCTGGTGTTCTGCTTATTGAATGCCTAAGAATGCACAAATAACAAGGCACTGAGAAGGTGACAGGCTTAGGTCACCATACCTTCAAATTTTAGAAGTGATTGTAACTCTGTTCATGTCGATGTAAATTTTGTGCATGTCTGCAGGGGGTACAAAATGCAACTTTTGCACATGAAAGCACTCTGTTGTAGTTTTCAGCTTCACAATCACTATGTTTTTCATTTCAGAATCGGTAGTTCTGGCCTTTCAAACAATTCAAAGAATGCAAAATGGGAGCATTTTAGTGAATGATGTCAGTGCTACCTTGCTGTGTTCCATTTAGAACTTTTGAAATAGGCATTCGTTCATCAGTGATGTTTCTTCTCACAAAAGGTATAAAACTGGCTGCCAAATGCTTCTCCCATCTCAATGCCTCCCTTTTGTGATAATAACAACCCTTATTGGACATTCAGTATCTGGCAAATAGCAGGAGCAGAGTGTAAAAAGAGGAAAATGTAGTGAACTACAAAAAGATTGCATAGCACAGAAGTATCTGTGGATTCTCAAGTTTGAGGAGAGCATCAGGACCATGTTGCTGGCAGTCCACAATGTTCAAGGAGACTGGATAGAAAAGTTCACAGCTAAAGAATGAAGAAATGTGATGTTGTGGTAAGCGTGAATAGTCTGAGAACATTCTGGAAAGCATATAATGTTCCCCCATCCTTTTCCTCTGAAACTGCTCCCCTGCCTTATGTGGCTTCATCTGATGCGGCACTAAACATCTCTTACTCATATAAGTTTTGGCAACCACAGATCCTCCTAACCAGAATTTTCACTTAGATAATGCCACATTCTCAGCTGCTGCACCAACAGATTTCTGCTATGTCTTTCAATCTCTTAAGTGTAATCAGGGGAAAACTTGCAATAACCCCTCCCTGAACTGTATGGGTCAAAGACCTTCTCCATCTTTTCCTCTCAGAATAGTAGCATTGGACTGTATTATCAGGAAGCCCTGGCAAAGGCAGTTTTTAGGGATCTTGGCAGATCTAGTAGTAATAGTAACAGTAACAGTAACAGTGACAGTAACAGTAACAGTAACAGTAATAGTAATAGTAATAGTAATAGTAATAGTAATAGTAATAGTAATAGTAATAGTAATAGTTATATGACTTGGATTCAGATTACAGTAATTTAACGATTACAAGCTGCACTGACTATAAACTGCATCTCCGGGTGTCAGCAACATTTCGTTCTTTGTCCATACATAAGCCACACCCAATTATAAGCCACTCTGTCCTTCGCAGCGAGGACCCGTGTGCAACAAAGTTGTCAAATAGTAACAGAATCGTGGGATCGCGGGGTTTACTGGCTCGGCTCAGGCCGTGCGGGCTCGACCCGCTCGGGACTGCCAACGGGGCCAGGTGGCCCAGATCGGCACTGCTGCTCAGCGGGGCCGCTTGGGGCCGGCCGCCGCTGCCGCCGGGCTTGCTTGCCCCGGCCCAGCGCTGCCCCATGGCGGCAGGCAGGGATGGAGCACTCCCGCCGGCTCCCGTGGCGCTGGTGGGAGGCAGGCACGGAGTCCCCCCACCTCCCCCCGAGCCGCGGGGCCAGCAGGAGGGAGCCCCCTGCCTCCTTCCCCCGCGCTGCCTGCCGGCACAGAGCCCGCCTCCACCCGCAGTGCAACAGAGTAACAAATTTGCAACAATCGTGCAATCCCAGGTTTTACTGGCAGGTGCTTGGCTCGGCACCTCAGCTGCACTTCTGGGGTTGGAAATTTCAGAAATTTTTTCACATATTAGCTGCTCCTGAGTGTAAGCTGCATTTCCGGGATGGGAGCAAAATTTTAGTCAAAATGGTGCGGCTTTAGCCTTCTCTCTGCCTCAATCTGCCTGACCTTCAGCCTCCTCTGCACATTTTCAGTTTAGAACTGACTCTGTGAGGTCTGACTGGTTCTGTGGTCTCACATGATGGGCCATCCTATCTTCCCATTTCTTTAGAGAAATCTGGAGAAATATAACCTGAATTCAACGAATTGGTAATTATAGGACTGGCATCTTCAGGATGACAAGCATATCACTGCACTGCACAAGAATCTCCACACAATCCTCACTGAAGCTTTAGCACTGCCAGTGCAAACATCTCACCCAGGAAAGACTCAGACATCCCACTGAGACAAGAATCAACTTCTGCTGTTGGACTGACAAATGTTGCCCAAATGTTGTTGTTGATTCTGGAAGTGCTCTTGATCCTATTTTTGGAAGGCTAGAAATGGCACCAGCTGTATGCAGCAGTGTGGCCAGATACTGGTAGAACCAAATCAATATATATAACACTGTTTTTCAAGGAAACAGTAGTAATGTGGCCAAGTCCACACCATCCTTAGGAGATAAGCACCTCCAGAACTGACACTCAGGAATAATATCTGTGTAAGACATTAGTGTTAATAACATTACCATGGATGTATTATGAAGTAAATAATAGTCAGCTGAGATATTGGTGAATGTTGCATATCTTGCTTGGCTACTGCTGCTAATTAGTAGCTTTTGAAAATGAAGAAATAAAAAGTAGTTATAAAGTCTCTCTCTAAAGTGAGAAATTAATGTCATACTGCATGAAATTATTATAAACCATGTCTTAGGTTCACAGGATATCACATAATCTTGCATTTGGCATTACATCCTGCATTCTGTACTGATTTACCAGAAATAAAAGCAGATAATTGCCTATTGGAAAGTGACAGATCTAGAAGAGCTAAAACTAGAAGAACATTATGTACTGAAGGTTCCTAAGTGTTGGACAAACTACATAAGAATTTTGCACTCTCCTATTTCTATTTTTAGCTATTTTGAATAAAAAAGAGTAGCCTTTGCTCACAAGAGCTTTCTTTAATATTTCTTAATAGCACAGACTTTTTAATGAGGATAAGATGAAAAATAACTGTGTATGTGTACATGTGAGGGTGTGCATGTGCTGTGGGGCTGTTTGTTTAAGGGGATGCCAGGTGCCAGCAGCTGGGGAGACTGAGAATCCAAGGCCATGTCCCAGGTGGACTGTGTTTAAGTCCAGAAAATTGTATATATCCCACTGCATATATACATACATATTTCCCACTAGCAGAACTACATAGAGATAAGCCAGAGAGAGGAACAGGCTGTGGGTGCTGTGGTTTCTGTGTTGTTCTGTGTGACCAGCAGTGTGTGTGTCTATCTGTGTTGTGTATGTGTGTGCTCACCTACCGGGGCATATGTGACTACTGTGGACATGTTCTCCTGGTCAGCCCTGGGGATATGGAGCAGTAGCAGCCTTGCTGCTGTCAGGCTGCTGGATTTGGATACTGTGAACATGTGCTTTCGCTGCTGCTGACACTTTTCACTGAGCTGCACAGCTGCTAAGATCAACCCAAAGCCAGGCTGACCATTTAGGTTAATTCCTGCTATGAATGCTGCTGGCCAAATATTCCAGAAACTTCAACACTCAAAATAGATTTTAGTCCCTAAAATCTAAAGAAAGTTTTAAGCACTCAGAGTTGGGTCCACTAGGGCTACCTGTATACACTGCAGCCCTAAGACTAAACAAACTTCTCTGATTGGATAGAAGCATGTACATTAGTATGAAGATAACTTACTTAGGAAATAAAACACAAGGGTTGAAAAGGGTTCAGCTTCTCTCAATCTAAATTTCACATGAACTCCAATCCTACTAAAGATTCAGACTGTTAAATCTCATGCTGGCTTACATTCCTTGGTTCCTAAATGCTAACTTACTGTAGACAAGTTCAAAATCAGCCTTAAAATACTAACAGATGATAAATTTATCTCCAATATGAAACGGTTTTTATTGTGAGGCACAGATGTGTCTGTACTGATGCACACTCTAATGAAACTTGGTCTGGGGAGCCACAGAAGTATGATATATATATATATTTATATCCCCCATACAGTACAGGATTATGAAATGAATTGATGATATCCAAATTTGGATTGACCTTTTAGCATTCTAAAATGTTAAAACTCCCAGCATTCTGACTCTGCTCATATAAGCAGATTCCTTCAATAAGCCTATTCCTTCATTATTCTGATTGTCCTTTATTGACTGAAAACCACAGACTGACAGTGAGCAATGACTCATCTAGGAAAGAGATTACTTGGATTTAAACCATCTTTAACCTGAGGGTGGTGGGACTACCCCTACCTCAGGCAGAACAGCCTAATGAGAGCCTCTTCCAGCACACATAACCTCCAGCTTCAGCAGCCAGAGAAGACTCCCCTTTGAAAAAGTAAAACAAAATTTTATGGAGACAAAGAACAAACAAGAGGCAACCCTAACTACAGGCTGCAAACAAGAAAATTTATCCTGAAATAAATATGTATTATACAGTGTTATGATCAACTGTCTTTATTTTTCTAGGCTCATTTTTATATATTATAGGGATAATAAGTGTATAGGATGAGGATTTTCAGGACATATTTCTAGGATTTGAATAGAGCATTAAGATTGCACAGACATTATATAATCATTCACTTATATGAAAAGACTCTAAATGTTAGATGACAAGGTTTATGTCATGGTTGTTCTTACAGAATGCTAACTGCTCTTAGCAAAAAATTTATTTACAGTAATTTCACGACTATAAGGCACAGCCTTTTGACTAAAATTTTCCCCTGAACCTGGAAGTGCGCCTTATAGTCCTGTGCGCCTTAGCTGATGGACAAAGTTCAGAAATTTGCCTACCCGGAAGTGAGAGCTGCGAGCTGTGGGGGGAGCCGGCAGGGTTGCGGCTGCCAGGCGGAGGCGGGGCGGAGTGGCGGCAGGCATGCCCCGGCCCCGTGGAGGTGGGACCGCCCCTCCACAGGCACCCCCGGCCCCATGCAGGCGGGACCGTCCCTCCACAGGCACACCCCGGCCCTGTGCAGGCGGGGCGGCCCTTCTACAGGCACGCCCCAGCCCTGGAGAGGCGGCACGGAGCAGCGGTGGGCATGCCCCGGCCCCGCCAGGTACAGGCGGGCCCGGGGGCCAATGACTGCCGGGTTGAGGCGGGGCCTCGGTCAGCAACCACACGGGGGGAGCTGGGGGTGGAGCCTCGCTGCAAAAAAAAGGTGCATCCTATAGTCCAGTGCGCCTTATATTATCTACAAAGTTGCGAATTTTGCCAACCCCCCGGGGGTGCGCCTTATAGTCCGGTGTGTCTTATGGTCGTGAAATTACTGTAATTGTGGATCATCTCTCATTGTTTCCCAGAAATAATAATTTTTCTCAACATTTTCCCACACTAAGATGACAAAGGTGCAAAACAGACAAAAAAAATAAAATCGAGCCCACTGAGTTTGTGATTTTCTTAGATGAAATCCAAGCAGTCTTTCTTTCTTTCTTAAAAGAGGGAATGATGCGCTGTTTGTGCAGGTGATTTTTAGATAAAACAGTTTGGCAAACATGATTCAGTCTTGCAGCTACAGTACAACCCATGTTGATTAAGGTAAATGGCAAGTGCCTTGATTTTATTTGAGAAGGAACAAACCCAGAATGGCTGGTAAAATGGTGATGGTGATGTTTTAACCATTAGAGAGAGCACAAAGATTAGAAACAGATACTTACATGTACAGTGACCTTATGATTATGATTTTTTTTAAATTTCTGTAGGACAATCCTACAGAAAAAAGGTATTTAATGGTTAACTATAGTGCCCAAGCTCAATGCACTAGAATTTTACATTAGCTGTATCTGGCTATTTCAAACCAAATTTTAAACTAGATTGTACAGAATTTTATACATTTCTAGCCTGTTATTTTATTGAAAAGATTCTTTTTTTAAAAAAAAGATATTTCTGCCTTCAAGAAAAAGGAGCTAAATCTCTTCATGAACTAAAGTATTATCAGAGATGTTACAGATTCACTAGGTGGCAGCATAGCTAGCAATTTTCAAAAATACCTGTCTCATATTCCACGTATGCTTTAGATGTTTTTTTGGCCAAGCTGGATATAAAAACGGATAGAAAATAGACTATTAAGAATCCATTATTAATAAAATGAACTTATTATAATAAGTCATTATTTCAGAACATTTATTAATTTAAGGTTATGCTGTGTATCTGATAAACGATGGGCATATACTATGGTGTGGTAAAAATGGAGAACAAAACAGGAAAAAAAGAAATTCATATAAAAGGGTTCAATCATATCTTTAGTCAAGTCTATAGCCGATTAACTATGAATTGTAGCTTCAGAATGCTTAAAAGAAAAAAAAAAGTAATATGCAGCTGATTAAAGGTATTAGAAGTAATTTGAGTAATTTTCACCTAAGCAAAGGTGAAATTTAGTAAAAAATTGCAGAGGTATAATCACGGTATAAGGACTGCCCTTAACCTCCAGAACCAATAGGTATAGGGCAAACAGTGTGGTGCTAAATGGGAGAACAAAGTTAGCAGAGAAACAAAATTACTTCTGTGTCTGAGCATTTTCCAAGCTATAATGATGCTGTGGACTCACAAACAAAGTCTCCTGGTTTTGTATGAGATCAAAAATGGATCTTACCAGTTTGCCAGATTCTTTCTGATTTCATGGTTAGGTTGTCGATGACAGCTTTTTTCCACTTCTCTTTAGAGGAAAAAGTGGCTTAAAACATTTTCAGAAGGGAAAATGGATATGAAAATACATTTTTAATTGGACTGAAATAATTCAGTCTTCTCAACTTCAAGGATTCAGATGAACCAATTGATCCTTCTCACCTCTGTACACACCTTCAAATTCATTAATTCATAAAATCAGAATGGATAATGATGATTTACTAAAATATCTGTAAGGAAGCTCTTTCCTGATACAGATCAACATAATTATCCAATAATCTTGGTTCTTCAATGCTGTTCTCAGTCACTTATGCTTAACATATGACTGTGGTGCCACTGCTGCTATTAACTCATGGACAAGTCAGCCATACAGTGTTTACTCAGGAAACTTTTTCTTTGTCTAATTTCCCCTCATTAATGACTGTGAGATTGCTTACTTTATACCCCAACCTTTAGGACTAATCCCTGCCCTGCTAAGTCAAGCATCTTTTCTTACCAGCTTCTCCAAAGTACCTTTGCAGTGTAGTTTGAGGTTGTTTCTTGTGCCTTTTACAATTTACTTTCTCCTAGAGAAGACTGGTGGATGACAGATAGTGACAGAGTCTTGAGCTAAATCCCAGTTCTGGTATTTAATCAAAAGGATTGGCTGCCATTCACAAACTGCTTGAGCTGTGCACTTGTGGTTTAGAATCCCAGCATCATCCCCTGATGAAATTGCAGTTGTGGTCAATCTGGACTGAAGCATGCTTTTAGACTGGCAAGCAGAAGACCTATATCTATGAAATTACACATAATATGTTGGAGATATGTTGGAGATGTTGTTCATGATTAAATGGAATGGATTTTGCTTTTTTATAGTGTTTGCATATATCTTAGAGAAAAAGAATAACAGAAAAAAAGTGTATTTAGTAAAACTCTGTAATTTTAATTCAAATTAAGCATAACATAGCCAATTGACTAAAATCATTATTTCTGAAGACCAAAGATAAAATAAAACACTTAAATATGTTTATTTATTTTTAGAAACTGTACGTATTGGTGTATACAATATAAACCTCTCTTTACTTGCTCAAATCCATTTTGTCAAGGAAAATTGATACTATCTTCAACCTTTTTTTTCCTGAGCATGGTCTAGAGGACCAGCTGTCAAAATTTCAAGCCTTGAGATAATCGAACTGAAGAGCGTTAAAATCTTGCTGCTGCTGCACTAGCCTGACGTTTCTCCAGTTTCTTTGAGTTTCTTCGCAGTCATCAGGACTTAGACATGGCCTTGCCTTTTTCATCTCACAAGCTGTTGGCTTGATCTTGGCTTTGGGGAAGGGAGAGGCAAGGAAACATCATTCCTCTACCAGTTGTGAAAGCAGATAAACCCCACCTTGCAAAAGGCTTGCAAAAGGAACAGCTCTAAAGGTGTATAAACAATTTTGATTAAGCAACGTTAAACACATTCCCACCTGCTCTTAGGTTCTGAATCTATAGCTCTGAAAAATGTCATCCTTTTGAAGAAAAGCAGATCTTCTCTTTCAGTAAACATCTGTTTGGAAACTTATTTTTGTGCTCTTAACTTTCCTGTTGGCTTTACTCATTTATTGCCCTGTTATTTGAAATATACCTCATTGATTAGCACTGGAAAACAGCCAGTTATTCCCTTCCCTTCCTTGCCTTCTCTTGTTGGCCTATAAGCTTAAGGTTTTTCAAATAATTCTACATACAATCACTCAGCTTTAAAATCCAAACAAACTGGAAATCAGGAACAATCTGCTTCCAAGTATTGAAAGCTGGAATATGTATTATTCTGTTTTACTGTTAAATGCATGAAACTTTGAGTTTCATTAGGAAGCAGTCAAACTCAAAACGTGAATGACAGAAAAATCCTTGTTTAAATTACTTACATGATTTAGACACCAATGAAAAACAATCACTGAAAAGAGTACTTGAAATGAGATTTAATTTTACAAGATATTCAATTACACGTAAAGTATTGCAGGCTTGATTTGAATCAATCTGTAATTTAAAAGTCCTGAAGATTAGGAAAACAGAGTAATGAATTCAGACATTCAGGTGAGGAAACTATCAGGTGTATCTTTAGAAAACAAAGAGCAGGGTAGAAAATCAATGAGCCATTTAACCATATAAACACATGTTAATATTTGATGTGCACTTCAAACACAGCATTGTGATCCTGGCAACATGTCCCAATTCCAGTAATATTTCTGAAGTCAAGGGAATTGCCTGCATAAATAAAGGTACTTGCTCATGTGTAA
Organism: Catharus ustulatus; assembly: GCF_009819885.2. Classification (NCBI taxonomy): domain Eukaryota; kingdom Metazoa; phylum Chordata; class Aves; order Passeriformes; family Turdidae; genus Catharus; species Catharus ustulatus. The sequence continues at coordinate 62,095,213 of NC_046223.1, read as the reverse complement.
GGTTCTCTATTATATGCAAAGCCGTTGGGATTGTGTGCTGTATTTAAATCTTTAAAAGTATATTTAAATGAATGTAGAATTTTCCTGAAGAAGTTTCTGCAAAAATCATCAGTGGTGTGGAAGGCACTGAACAGTATTTCAGTAAGCCTGGCTACCACACAGTGGTACCATCATAGTGAAAGTGGTGTATGGGTTTTGAAAGAAGCTGAGAAAACAATAAGGGTAGAGATAATAGGAATATGATATTTAAGTTTAAAACCCAATGGAAAAGCAAATGGGTGTATTAATAAGGTGGCTGCAGCTGCATTGTTGTAATTGCATTATATATTGATAAAGATATATCAATATTTCACTCAGGGAACATAGTGAATCCATGCTGAGCAGTTGCAATTAACTTCAATTGGTATAAAACTGTGTGTTTGAGAACAGATCAAGATTATATTCAAGTTACCATCACTGTTTTTTTGTAGTTATTGCAAAGGATAGACCCTGGCTTGCTAACTTGAGATGAAAGGTGTTAGTTAATATCTAAGAAAAGCATCAGACTTATTATGTAATGTGGACAAAATTCAATTCTATCCTCCTTCATCTGATAAATCTGCCTGGAATGAGTAAACTTAAATTTTCTAAAAGTCATAGCTGTAGAGTCACAGAATATTTGAGGTTTGAAGCGACCTCCAGAGATCATTTTACCTTGCTCAAGTAGGGCTACCTGAAGCCATTTGTCCAAGGCAATGGCTTTTGAGCTTCTCCAAGGATGGAGACTCCACAACCTCCCTGGGCAACCTGTACCAGTACTCACAGTTTTTCCTGATGTCCAGAGGGACTCTACTGGGTTTCACTTTGTGCCCATTGCCTCCTTTTCTGTCGCTGAGTACCACTGACCTCAATATATGGCACATTGTTAGTAAGTGATAGAATCAGTAAGGGATACTGCAATCAATAAATATTTTGCAGTAACTCTACATGTTGACACAGTCTAGTGAAGTCAGAATATCCTTCAGAAGAGGACTAAGCTGAATGCTACAGAGGACCTAAATTCAAATGTGGAGACTATGCAAAACAGCAAATGAAGTTTAAATTTATGGCCTACCTTGCCTCACAAGAGCATTTCTATGCACATTTGACCTGAGACTGTGTTCTTGGTGATGCTTTCATGTTATGGAGATAAGATTTCAGACTTCTCCACAGGTCAGCAAACTAGAGCCATTTGAATGGAGTCCAGAGTTTTAAAAGTATTCCTGAATGTTTTTCACTGCAAGGCTTTCCTATTTCAGAATTCACATATCTGTAGACTTCGTAGGCATCATCACAAGGCTAAAGGTAGGTACTTTGCCAGTATTTCTAACATCCCCTTTTGACTCATCATGACCTGAAAAAGCCATCTGTAAGGAATAGTTTTGTCATTTTCTCTACATTTTTTGGTCAGAAACATGCTATAAGAGCAGGGTCAAATCAGAATGGCAGAGGTGTTAGAGAATAAGGCTGAGGGTCGGGGTACATCAAACTTCTGTTGCCTGTAACATATGAATATTTTTATTCCAGATATTATGTATGAAGAACTTACACTTGGACTAATAAACTCACACACTTTGATAATGAAAGTTCATTTCTCCTCATGGTCCTGAGCCAGCATTCTTAAACCTTTCCTCTGTCATGAGTCTGCATATGCTAATGTAGGGAAACAAAGGCTCTGGCAAAAAAACATGAAAGTATGCTCATGAAATCATATTTTATCGTGCTTTTCCATCCATGACAATCCCTGACTCCAGAGGGAAAAACACTGTAGTAGGAAAAATATGAGACCTACCTAGTCAGCATGCCTGGCATTAATCTCAGCTTGTCAAGGGCTTTTAAAGGCACCAACATCACAGACAAATCACAGGATTTTAGCTGAATTAAACTGGTTAGTGGCAAAATTCAAATAAGACATTCTTTTAGATGTATTGCAAATCAGAAATATTTTTCCCCCCTTAAGATATAGAGTAAAGATTCCTTCTATGGGAATATTAAGATGCTTCAGGTCTCATGGTAAATTAACAGTGGAGTTGAAACACAGCTGATGACTAAATGAAAAATGGAAGCTCTTATGTTTCAGTCAGTCAGTGAATAGACATGCTATCTAATAGCTCTGGTGAGAACAGGAGTGCTGTGACAATTGGAAACTGTAGAGGGAAATTTACTTTAAAAGAAAAAAAAAAGATAAATATTCACACTAGAATATAACTGGAAGACTAAAGTTGACATCATTACCCTGTCATCCACATGACGGCTTTCATTAACAGATAAAATGGTAGTAAAAATTAGGTAATACCTTCCTCTACCATATCCAGGTCACTAATTTCACATTCAAGTCAATGACATTTTGAGAGCAGATGGTACATAACAAACTGTCTGCATATGTATAAATAACTGTAACAGAGCTGCTCTCCTGAGGAAGACATTATCCAGCTTTGGTCAAGCTGTGAAGAAAAAAGATATTTTCAGAAGAGACAGTAAAATAAACAAACTAGACTGACAAAATTCCATGTGCTTAATTTCAACACAAAGAATGAATTGATGTTTTGTAAAACTTCATTAACTGAGGCTCCAGCCAGCCTGCTATGTGCTCATCAGCAGATGTGCTAAAACAATTAGCAATATGCTCAGGTAGTCAAGTAAAGCTTTTGTTCCAGAGTGTCTTCTTTTAATTAAATACAATTGGAAAATTACTTAAAAATATCTTAAAAACAAAGTTCTTCTGTTATCAGGTTAATATGTTTTGACATGATACCTTTCCATCTTCTGCACTTCAGTGGAGGTATCAATATTTCTCTGAAGAGAATAGTGCTGTACTTGGGATTTTGATAAAATAAATCCTGGGAGATGTATGAAAATAATGAAAAACAGACTTCCCCTTCTCAAGCTCCTCTGTTAATTACCATTTAAACAGATCTAATTTTTACAAATAACTACTCAGTTATAACCCATTCATAAATGAGATTTGAGACCATATTGTGATAAAACAGGCTGAATGTTAGATTGATATGATTGTCACAGAATTATTAATAATGGAAATTTAACACATTAATGAATGGCTCCACTGTTAATTTTCTTGCTCTCTTAAGCATTTTATATCAATAATTCACTGGAAATAGGCAGCAGATTACATGTTCATATCTAAATCATCCCTTACAGTCATCCAGAATCCTTTAAGCAGTACAGAGAATATTAAAAACATAAATAAAAGCCTTCAATGGTATCTTTGTACATTGGTTTTCCCTATCCCCCAATTTTTGCTTTTACATTCTAACGTAGTAGCTACCTCACAATTTCCTGACATAAAATATGCTGAGAATCTCCAGTATTCTGGGTTACTGGTTCATAAATGAAAATGTTGTTTACAGATTTCTAACTCAGGTCTACATAAAAGACAGGCAGCAGAATGCCCTTTTAAACTGGGCTAAAAATGTCAAAGATTTCTTGCAGGTTTTTTTCGCTTTTTGTAGCTGGGACATCTCTTTCAGTTTGATTACTTAGCATACAATCCTCTAAAAGCAATGTACCTTGCAGTATGTCTTGCTTGATTCTTGTGGGAACACTTAAATCCCTGTGCCATGCAATATTTCTGAGGAAGGAGGGAAATATATATTTTTTCAAGAGGTAATTACAGTATTTTTGTATGTATGTATGTATGTGTCACAGTCCGCACAACCTGAGCAGGGGTCGTGATGGTTTGTTCGACCACAGGGTGCAAAAGACAACAGCAAGAGACTAAGGTTTTGTTCAGCAGCAAGCAGTAAAGCAGTTTATTGAGGGCAAACAATTCAGTTTGGGGGTAATGGTGAGAGGGAGAGAGATTAAGATGACAAAGTAGAGAGAGAGAGAGAGAGAGAGAGAGATAGAGAGAGACAGACAGACTGACACAGAGAGAGACAGACACAGAGAGAGAGAGAGAGACACAGAAAGAGAGAGACAGACACAGAGAGACAGAGACACAGAGAAAGAGAGAGAGAGAATAAGGGGAATAGCTACCAACAGATGGGACATCCTTGGATCATCTGGTGATGCCTTCCATCCGTGGGGAGAAAGAAGTCTCAAAAGTCTCTTCAGAACGTAGTAATTTTATAGTCCGTTTCAAGGCGAGTGGCCGCTGGCCAAAAGGTGGGGAGATTTATGGACTATTGTGTGTGAGGCCTGTTGCTCAGGCGCAGAAAGTACAGTTCCTTCAGCCTGTACCTGCCTGAACGCAGTGCAGCGTGACAGTACAGCATACACCCAACACAGTCCATTGGCAAGCATCCACCTTAGCCAGGCCCAGCAGCTCCTGCCCAAAGTGAGAGGTGGGATCCAGGGTTCTGAAGGGTCTCAGGTTCTCAGAGTCTCAGTCTCTGATGATGATTGTGAGGCAGATCAGGTAATCTTCGGACCGACCCTTACACCACCCCATGACTCACGATCATTGTCAGGAGCGTTTCTTCGTGGTGTTGTTCCAAAGTCTTCAGGACTTGTCCAAGTTGGTAGCATATCCCGGAAAAAACAGAGACAGGAAGGTGAACAGAATAGAAAAGTAGGAAAAAGATAAGGGAAAGAAAAAAGTGAAAAAGGAAACAAACAAATAATCAATTTTCAATTATTCAATTGTTTTTCATTACATAGAAACAATTAATTTCTGATTACAAAGAAAATATTCAATTTCAATAAAAAATACAATGCAACAAAAGTAATAAATTTTAATTAATATTCAAAATATAATACGACTAAACTAAGCAATTTTAAATTAATATTAAAAATATAAGACAATCAAGAATAATCAGTTTTAATTAATATTCAAAAATGCAGCACAAACAAAAAATAAGTAATAAGTTCTACAAAAGCCAAACCACACCTTGCAATTTTAGTAAAGTTACAGACACAAAGATTTGAATAATTTTCTGTCCTCACTGCTAAAACAAGAAAAACAAAGAGCAAAAAACTATTACAAGCAGTTTTTAAGCATGCACACCTATTGCCTAAATACATATACCAGTACCCTTTCAAGGAATTTCATTTGGATGATTTTCAAAGTTGCAATCATTCTCTTCTGTGTCTAAGCAAATATCTTGAGCTCTGATTGCATTACTTTCACAGATAAACTCTCGTTGTTCCCGGACAATGCAAGTTTCCAAATTAACAGTTTGCCACTTCCCACCAATTTAACGGGCCCATTCTCTATGCTGAAAGGATAGAGAACAGCTCCGTTGCAATGACAGGGAATATTGAATGCACTGAAGCATTGCATATCTTCAGTACAAAGGCTGTGGCTGTGTTTGTGCTGGGGTTGTAGGTAAAATTTAGCAGGTTCCACTAGGACTGGAATTCTCTTTCAAAGTTAGTGGCACTATCCCAGATTATTCTCCAAATTTCAGTAGGAAAAGGGTTTTCCTTGCCTCCTCTTATAATTGAGGCAGCAACTGATTGCATCCACAATTGAGCCTGGACACAACTAAGAGCTAAAGAAATGTTAGAGCCAATTTATCCATCAGTATTTCTGAATCAATGCTATTCAAAATTCCCAATCCTGTTCCCACAACACCGGTTATATCTCTTATTATTCATTACTTAAAAGAATTATTGATAATTTGCCTTGTTTGAAAAACTATGCCAAATTAAGCATTATTGTTGTTGCCCGGTTTTTCTAATTACCTACGGTCCAATTTCAAAAATTTTCAGGTTCAGTATAACCGGTGGTTGGGTGTTAGGTGTTACAACATTAACATCAAGTTATCCCCAGTATTTTTTATTATTTTACCGCACATGACTTTATGGGGAAAACTGTACAACAGTTAAGTTTAACTAACAACTCTGATTTTGGATTTCACAATATAAAACATGGCTGTGAGATCCTGTGCCATAACTGTATACAGGTTCGATGAGGGATTCAGCAATTCATGTCCTGTGGTGTTCTTCTGTGAAAAGTAAACACAACAGAATCTGCCACAAAGAGGCAGGGGGTTAAAATGATGGAATTATTTGGTGTGTAACATGGACTGGAATTCTGTTGACTGGAAGCCACTCTGTACCTCCTTTAAACACAGCACAAGAGTCAGTGTAAATGCAAACAAGAGAGGCAATCTGTACCTCAGGTTGGAAAACACCCCAAAGAGCTATCAGCACACTCCAAACTACTATTAGCTCCCCATCTCTTATCATTCTTTTCTTAAACCAAGAATTTGCTGTTTGTTTGGGGGAAAAAGGAAAGGCTACTGTGATTACCGAGGCAGGTTTGTTTAGGCTACTAGCCAAGCTCTCAGTTTCTTGACTTGTCAGAATTTTTACAGTTCCTTCTGTCACTGAGAAGGTGTTACAGTAATTCTCTATCTGGTCATACCACTTCCTAACTGAGGAGCTCTGGGCCACCCCGTCAGGGGGGAGGGTCCCAATGGTGGTTTTCTTCAACGCCTTCAGTTTCTGAGAAGGCTTTTGAATTTTCTCTGGGGTAATTTGCAAATTAAGGCTTTCCAAATGGGAGATTATTTTTTGTTCAGTATCCCCCACTACTTCTATTTTGCTTCCTCCTACAAAAAAACTATTCATAAATTGATAAACAGACACATTTTCAGGTTTGGGTTTTTGCACTGGCCATATAGGAGAGTTGAAAGAAGAATTAGTATTTGTTAATGCTAAATTTGGGCTCCAGTGTCAACTACAAAAGTAATAAGTGCCCACGTAGGACTGACTCTTGATGTTATTAATTAATAAATCTTCATTTTCAGGATTTCAGGTGAGCGATCTCAGAAGCAACCAATCACCCCCTCCCCCCGCCGCCCACCTAAGAGAGATGGGGAATTTAGTTTCCCTGGTTCTGGAGTTGTTTTGGCTCCAGTCCCACAAGTTGAGATGAAGAATGTTTTGGCTCAGCACCCAGAACCTGTGGAGAACAATGCTTTGGCTTAATGGCAAAATACTGAAAAATTGGAGGAGCGCTAGGCTGGAGAGTAGGATTTGATACAGTGGACATTGGGCATTGCCAATTTAAAACTATTTTTATCAGCTTTTCTAGTGGTAAACCATTCATGACTTCTTTGGGGACCCGTTTCTTTATCCCCATACTCCACCAATATTTTCTGGGAAGGATTTGTTTCACCTTTTCTGATGTGATGTAGGTGGGAGAGAAGTATCTGACACTCTTTATTTTTTCTACTTTTTCCTCTGTTTCTTTTGGTGAGTCAGTGGGTTTTAATGTTTGTGTATGTTCTTGTCTTAGGGAGGCTTTTAAAAAATTATTTTCATCTCTCAAAACATGAATCTTATTCCTTTCTTCATCTAATTGTTTTTGCAAAATTTCCACTAAATTTTGCAGAGAGTCAATAATTGTTTTTTCCTCACTTCTTTGCCTAGAGCGACTTTCTATAGCTGCCGTAAGGCAAGCTCCTAAAACTGAACAGAGAGTGGTCTTATTTTGGTTAAATCTGAATTTTGTTTCATGTTGCAAAGAACATATTCTATCAATCACATTATCTAGATTAAACCAGTTATTTTGTGCCCACTCTTCCTCTCCTTGAGGGGGTCTGGCATTATATTTAGATAACAGAGTGTAAAATGCAGCTTTATCTTTTGTACTATGATTTTCAGTCATTTTACGAGGAGGAATGTAAACCACCCAGGGAGGTCAACACTTAGTTACACAACAACAACCTTTGTTGCATTCAGCCCCCTCTCTTCCCTGAGTAGGTGAAGAGACCGCTCTGCTTGGGAGGTACTACCTTATTTACAACAACAGTGTGTCTCTTCACGGCCCCAAGCAGTCAAACTACAACAACAGCAACAACAATAACAACAACAACAATAACGACAACAACAACGACAACAAAACTTGCACAGTCACCCCCCACCCTGAGAGGAATACCAACGTCTGTGCAGCGCCCTTCCTAACTTCAAGGAAGGTCAAAATAACACACAAACAAGAGTAAAGAATGAGAACAGCACGACTGTGCCTTTTGCACCAAGAGGTCTTTTATGAATTTCTGAAGACGAACTATGAAACAAGTATAGAGATGCTTTTTCACCTAGGCATGTCTTACAGACTGCATACAACCAGCAAGCCTTCGGTCTGTCAGAAAACCTGTCCGACTACGCCAATTAATGTCACGGTCCGCACAACCTGAGTGGGGGTCGTGATGGTTTGTTCGACCACAGGGTGCAAAAGACAACAGCAAGAGACTAAGGTTTTGTTCAGCAGTAAGCAGTAAAACAGTTTATTGAGGGCAAACAATTCAGTTTTGGGGTAATGGTGAGAGGGAGAGAGATTAAGATGACAAAGTAGAGAGAGAGAGAGAGAGAGATAGAGAGAGAGAGAGACACAGATAGAGAGACAGACACAAAGAGAGAGAGACAGACACAGAAAGAGAGAGAATAAGGGGAATAGCTACCAACAGATGGGACGTCCTTGGATCATCTGGTGATGCCTTCCATCCGTGGGGAGAAAGAAGTCTCAAAAGTCTCTTCAGAATGCAGTAATTTTATAGTCCGTTTCAAGGCGAGTGGCCGCTGGCCAAAAGGTGGGGAGATTTATGGACTATTGTGTGTGAGGCCTGTCGCTCAGGCGCAGAAAGTACGGTTCCTTCAGCCTGTACCTGCCCGAACGCAGTGCAGCGTGACAGTACAGCATACACCCAACACAGTCCATTGGCAAGCATCCACCTTAGCCAGGCCCAGCAGCTCCTGCCCAAAGTGAGAGGTGGGGTCCAGGGTTCTGAAGGGTCTCAGGTTCTCAGAGTCTCAGTCTCTGATGATGATTGTGAGGCAGATCAGGCAATCTTCGGACTGATCCTTACAGTATGTCAATATGTGTGTATTAAAAATCCACTGTTTGTAAGCATAAGTTGCATGCCAGAAAAAAATACCCAAAATATTTTCTAAAATCATAGGAAAAAATGTAAGTTATTGCAATGTATTACCATGCATATGTTGATGGGGCATATGACTACAGAAACAGCTCTCATGCAGACCCAAATCAAAAAGCAAGAAGTCATGTCTGTCTTCTTTCCTTCAGGGCTTAGAACATTTCTCCACTGTTTCAGAATACCTCCTGAGGAGGACAAGCAGAGTATTTGAAGACCTTACTGCTGGGCTAAACTGCACTCTGAAAACTACAAAATAATAAGTTTTATTGAATACACATATTTTAGAAAAACCCTAATAAGGATTAAGACTCCAATCTCATTATTTTTATAACACAAGTCATCAATGAGTCCGTTTAGCACTCAGAACACTGTCCAAACCCACAGGGTTTTCAGTTGTTTAAACATGTTTATTCATGTTTTAAGTTAAGTATGTCTTGAAATGTTTATTTTATGGTGTCTGCATCTTGACAAGGCTCAAGTCACACTTCATCAAGGGAAATATTTTGTGTACTGAATTTAAAGGAACTTAAAGGAATTTAAAGGAATTTAAAGGCATTTAAAGGCATTTAAAGTAATTTGTCAACAAAAATTGAATGCTTCCCTTAATTCTACTGTATTTATTCCTAGTTTTACTCTATTCCCTCAGTTTAAGTCAGACAGCACTGCTCTCTGAGTCCATACTCTAGCTTTTAACACCTGTGGAAAAAAAAATTGGTGGCTAAAACCAGATGCTGAGAAGACTGGTGAGAAAAAATTTACAGGGACTAAACTTTTACACAGGGTAAAGTCCTTGAAATATAAAGTAACAGACTATAGATTTGTGTTTTGTTGGAACCAAAATGTTAGCTTGGGCATAAACATAATTTTAATAATTATCCTTACAGGAAATGTTAATTTCCTGATGTTGTTAAGTAGTCTGCTTTAATTGCCATATTTGGTTGTCTTTGTTACAGAATTACTCAGCATTTGTCTCTTAGAAATAAGCATAAAAAGTAACAGAACAACAATCTACAGTCTCTTTTTCATAAAGCTTGGAAATTATGACTGATATTTCACAGTGCATTTCCAAGAAGACCTGATGCTTAGGTTTGAGCACCTTCTCAAACTTTTAAAATAAAAGCCAAAAGTCTAGACTCTCATTGGGACTCATTTTTTTGGAGAGACTTGCATAATCACATCACATGGGAACACCCTCACAGCAGAAAGCTTTCAATACCTTCATGCTTTCTTAACAAAGCAAGCTGTTTTTTAGTTCCAGTTTCCACTTTGTCTAGAAGTAATAATATTTAGGAACCGTACTGGTAGCAGTTGTAGGTAATTTCCGCATTTTACATAATAAGACTGACTTTATTACATAGATATGGCTTCTTCTCTATGGAAGTATGTAACAGAGGAATAATTGGTACTTCCCTTAATGATGCATTTTGGTAGGGATATATGTTTTCAAGTGAGAGTTATCTATTCATTTCTCCTAGTGCTTCATAGTTTACTCCACCCCTACAAGCTGACAAAAATTTGGGATGGCATGGAATGGCATGAAGACTGAACTCACTATCACCACAACTGAAATAATCCCAAAATAATTACTATATGACATAAAATACTTCAGTTACACTTCAGAATTGTGAAGCAATTATGCTTTCTCTGCTATTTAGATTTTCATTCAGAAGAGCAACAATACTTTCTTCAAAGATGGTCCTGCTTCACTTGTTTCTAACTTCCTCTAAGTCCCCAGGGGAATTTTATCTGGAGATACTATGACTGATGCTTATCACAGCACTTCCAAGGGTAGTTTTTTATGAAATTAGTAAGTTAAGTCACACAGTATGTTGCTTTTTATCTTCCCAGAAACAAATGATTAAAAGATGGCAATCCTGTAAGCCATCTTCAATTTTGCTGGCACTACTTCTGGCATTTCAAATGCAAAGAAAATGCTTATGTCAACAAAGGAATACTCTACTGGCTGTCCCAGCATCCCACCTTCTTGCCTTGACTTGGAAGCTCATACAAAAGAACTGTGTTTTTTGATTCAGTATCAGGACACTTTATATGCAGAGAATAAGTGTCTGCTTTAAACAATTCAGTAATCTGAGAAAAGACTGTATTTTCTGTATATTTGTTCTTTTTAAAAAAAATTATTCCACTAGTACTTTATTTATCAAGTGCTTCTGGTATGATGGACATAAAAGCTTTATGTTACTTTCCAACTTTCTTTCAAGATGGTGCTGCTGTTTAAGGATGCCAACCAGAGAAAATCTCCCAGACATAGGCCAAAGTTCTTAAGCTACACAGACTTTAATAATAAACTGAAAAGAAAGAAACACCTTTTGGGAAAAAAATTTTTTCCTCAGTCTCCTATGCAGATATTCACAGATATTTTGCTTCCTTTATTCTGTGTATTGTTCAGAGCCTGTTCACCTACATGTGCATAGTAAATAATGGTTCTATTTCTGTGATTTTTATTGGATGCCAACATTATGCATTCTAACATATCCAGGTATTCATAATAGATAATAATGCATTCTTCAGATGAACTTTTCAAATACAGCCAAGATAAATTTTTCTTATGCCAGTGGAACATGTTAAAAAAGATCTGATTTCTTAAACCACTTTAAGACAGATTAAAACCCACTCAATTAAAGTAATCTTTCATACTTCAGCTGTTAATTAAGAGAATAGATATTCTAGAAAATTCTTTTTTATACACAAAAAGCCATACATACTCTCAATGCTAGCAGAGAAAACCTTGATTTTCTACTTAAAGAAATTACCAACATGATATCCAAAGCTTTATTTTTTATATATATAGGCTTTCATCTTACTCAGAGTGCTGAGTCTCTGCCCTTTTTCAAAAAGTTAGATTGCAGCAAAGTATGAAAGGATTAAGTTAAATCAGCATTCTAAGTGCTGTTGACGGTTCACAAATCATTTGGAAGCAGACATTTCTGTCTGTATTCTCACTAGTTTCAGAAACTGGTTGAGGTAAAGCTCGAGCCAATAAATGGGAAATTACATAGTACTGCATGCTGTGTAACTATTGTTAAGATAAATAGTGACACACGCCAAGATTCTCTGTATGATTCTGACATTTTCTTGGCCCTGTGTTTCTTGGTTTTCTTTGCTGTTACCAAATATCTGCACCATACTTCTGCTAAACAGGATCTCGCTGATTCGCCTCACTGGCATACAGCTGTGAACAGAGGAGATGCTACCTGCCATGAAAAGCTTCCAGCTGAGTAAAAACAGTGTGCAGCAGACAAGGACCAGGAACTGAACTGGTCAGCTTGAGAATCGGTGGTGTCAGCGTTGCAGCAGCTCAGTTGTTTTCAAGACTTTTCTAGGCCATATAGAAATGAGTTTCACACTGATGGTACACAGACACCAGTGAAGTAGCTCTGGTAGTATTGATGATGAACTCCTGGTAGGCCTAGTGGAACTAGAAAAGGCAAAAAATAAAATTAATTACCTGTTAACCATCTTGTTGGTTGGTAATAGTTTCTGGCCTAAGAGGCAAGGAGTGAACCTGCCAGTATAGCATGTATAAACCAGTATATAGCAGGTATATGGCCAGTATAGCATAGGATAAGAAAAAGCAATAAAGAGACCTATTCTAGACTTCTGATGGTGAGGAAAGGTGGGTTTTGTTTGAAGAGACAGTGGGATTATTCAGATCATTTATGACTGAATTTTGGCTACTAGTTTTTATGTCCTGAGTACATGGAACAGGCTTGATATGTAATATTTAGACACTATTTCAGTCTTTGATTGCTTAAGCATTTTCTCATGTACAGATTAAAGAGCTTAGATTTTGTACTTTAAGCGGCAGAAATCAGTCATTAAGGTGGAGTTGTGTTTGCAGTTATATGTTTATTATTTATTGACTAACAAATAATTTATCACCAAGAAATTCTTGACATTCATCCACTTCTTACAGAGACCATATTCTTGCCAATTACAGTGTAAAAAAATTTAGTATTAACAAATCCATTAGAACAAATGATGGTTTAAAGATTTCTTTTATGTCTTAATCAGAATTAAAGGGATAACAGATGTAGTCTATTTTTTATTTTATATTATGGAAAATATTTTATATAAATATATTTATATATTTATATTTATATATTATTTATATAATATGGAAATATATTTTATATTATGGAAAATAAGGTATGTAAGATAACAGTATCACAGTACAATTCCCAGTAAGACTTAGCAAAAATAAAAACTTACGGTGTCATTTATTCTCACTGTAATGGTCTGGACCTGACTTCACCTCTTTACTGCTAGTGGGAATCCTTTCAATCTCCCATTTCATTCATGTTCCCAATTCAGGATATTTCACATTTACCTCACTATTACACAGGACAGTCAAGTGCCACAATTTTTAGCAAAATTCAAAGTAGAAATGGATCTGGATCTTAGAAAAATTCCCTGTCCAAAGCTAAAAGAATGTCAGCTCTCTCTTTAATTGGATTAAATTTACAGAAGACACATAGCTTAATCCACCCACTGCCTTGCTCATTACAGTAAATGAATGGCTTTTCATAGCATGAACTAAAAGGTGTAGGTTGGAAAGGAAATTATTATAATACTGTTAACATCCCAACTTTCAAATAAAAATATTCCATGCCTTTCAAAGGGAGAATCTCACTCATGAGGCTAAAATTACTGATTCTTGCTATAATCTCAGAAGTAACCACTTTCATAATTAATGTACTAAAATGTTTGTTTTACTGAGTGTTAGCAATATTAGTGTTGACATTTAATGCCTGACATATTGGTCTTAACATTGTTTGACTCTCCAGAGATGTGCAGATGACTGAGATCTGAAGAGCCCCAGGGCCTTTTTCTTTCCTTTCTGCTGCAGATCAGGAGCAAATTCCTTAAATCAATGGCTCTAAGGTCAGTATAAAACTGGTGCATTTAGGAGAAGGAGCAAACACTATCCATCTGTAAGAAAGCAGAACATTAGAACATTTTAGAAGGCTCCAGGCAACACAGGCAAGCAGCAAAACGAAACTTCATCCGCTTGCAAAACACATCTTCCAAATGTCTGTCACTAGGGCAGGAAGCTCTTGCACTATAACCCACAGAAATCTCCCGCAAAATGTGTTGCCCATGCTAATATAAATTACCACATTTTTCTACATAAAACTTATGGATCATGTAAAAAACCAACAATTATGTGATTCACTGTCAGTGGGTTTTGCACATACAGCAAATGCAAGGGCAAGTCTACCCTAGAGATGCTTCTCACCTACTAACAGCACTGAAATTAGCCCTCCAACCCATTCACTGTCCCCAAAACCACACTGGTTCTTTCTGTCATTTGACTAGGGTTTTTTTCTTTTAGGATGGGCACTGTTTGAGACCATAAGTCATCCGAGGATTTATGAGGATGGTTTTGTTCATAGCAGCTAGTATAGGGACAGCTGTTGGGAATTGTGCTGTTGATAAGATGGGGATGCATTAATTATGGCCAAGCAGTGTTTATCTAAGAGCCAAGACCTTTTTTTCCAATCACCAATGAGGGAGGTTGGAGGTGCACAAGGAGCTGGGAGGGGACTGTAAAAGCTGGGATATCTGACCCCAGCTGACCACATGGGTATTTCATAGTGTATGGTATCATGGCCCAGCATAGAGAGCTGGAGGAAGGAGGAAGAGGGGCATGCTCAGAAGGGTGGCACTTGTCTTCCCAAGTCACTGCTATGGGTGATGGAGCCCTGTTCTCCTGGAGATGGCTGAACACCTGCCTGCCCATGGGAAGCGGTAAATGAATTCCTTGTTTTGCCTTGCTTGCTTATGTGGCTTTTGCTTTACCTATTAAATGTCTATTTCAGCCCATGAGTTTTCTCATTTTTGCTCTTCGGATTCTCTCTACCATCCCCTAGGGGGAAGAAAGTGAGTGGCTGTGTTGTGTTTAGTTGCCAGCTGGGGTTAAACCACAAGAAAAAAGTATGGTGATATTCTACCAAGTCCACTGTTGAAAGGAAAAAAAGGTCAGGAGCAAGAAGTGATTAACTTTTTTTGCCTTTTAGATTTAAAAGCCCCAGCCCTTCCACAGACAGTACAAGAGCAATACTGCACCCAGCAGTGGTTTGCGTCACATCCCTGGTCAACACTTCATCATCTACTGACAGCACAGGAGTGTGAAGTTTCCTTATCTCTTCCACATCAGCATTTTCCATAAATTCTAAAGCAAATTTCCTGGTTTTTACTAGTAGAGATGTTACATCTACCTGGGATTTGGTGGGCATGTATCATCCTTTCATCCACTGCCTCTGTGATACACAGCTGGGTCCTTCAAAATTTGACATCTCTGAAGTACACAGGTGCCTGCAGACCTGTCCTCTCACTAGCTGACATGAAGTACATGTTACAACACACATAAACCAAATTACAGATCCAGCAGTAGCTGAATGAACAGATAGAAATCTGACACTTGAAAGTGATTCTTCCCTGCTTGAAACATAACATGCCGAATGGCTGGAAATGCAATGTTTCAAACTCCTGAGGAATAGTACCCGTATTTTTGCTAGTCTGGAATCGCTGGCATGTGTGTCTCCTTGCTACAATAAGGTCATAACGGAGGATGTATTTAATGCAGAAGCCACTGTTGCCGCCAGGATTACAATGTTTATAAAGCATAGACTGAGAAGTGACAACACACTGTCCAACCACAAAGCAACTGTAGGCACTTATGATTGGAAGTATTGCAGCATGGACGGCAGCTCCTAAGTCACTGTCTTGAGGAAAGCACTTCCTGAGGAAAAATTAGACATGTTTATACCAAGTTCAGTATTTTTCTTTTTTGGGTGATGGATTAGGTAGAATTGTTGTAAACTGGATAAAAGGAACCAGCCACACTTGGGTCCAATCAACTCTAAAAAATGAAATAAAACCTGCTATCAATGCAAACCAAGTGCAGAGCTGTTTTTATTTCCCCCCACCCCAAGGACATATTTGACTTATCAATGTGGAGAGCTCCCATGCAGGCTGGAGTTATCCCTCTCCCAAACCCATCTGCTAGATTACCTCGCCCGACTGGAAGGTTGCAAGCACCAGGTAGATCACCTTTGCCATCCCTGGTTGGGCACCAAGGGTGGGAGGGCGGCCTCAGAAGAAACTCCCAAAATATGCGTAAAAATGAAAAGCTGAATCATAACATCTAATTTCATCTGAGGTAAAAAGCCCCCACACCGCGGTGAATCACTCTGCGCTCCCACGGCTTCCGTCCGGCTCTCACAGGGGTCAGCGAGGGCGAGCACCCAGCCCCACACCCGAGGGCCCCCGGTCCCCTCGGCACCGTCAGGAAACACCGACCCCCGCTGGGAAAGGCGCAATTCCCACCGCACGACCCCAGGCGCGCCCGCAACGCCGTGACCGGCACCCCGCGCTCCCCGGCCGGTGGCTCCTCCCGGCGGAGCCCAGCGGGGCGGAACCGGGCGCGCTACAAAAGCGCCGCTCCGGCGGGGCTGCGGGCACGGCGGCGCGGGGAGATCCCGCAGAGGAGGCGCTCCGCCCGGCTGGTCCCGGCGGGAGCGGGGCGCTCCGGCCCGCGCTCTCCCTCGGCGAGCCGGCAAACCTCCCTCAGGGAGCCGGCAAACTTCCCCGGGCGCGGGAGGTAGAGAAGGAGCTGCGTCCCGATCCCGCGGCTCAGCCTGCCTCTTTCCCCGGCTGCCGTCCCGTCCCGGCCGCCTCGGGGTCTGCCCGCCTCCGCCTCGTCCCGTGGGGAGCGGAGGGAAGCCAGAGGGTCGTTTCCACAGAAATGGGGCCGCAGCCGCGAGGTTTCGGAGTGAAACTTTGCTGCGGGCGGGCGGCGAGGACCGAGCCCCGGCGGCGCTGAGCGGAGCGGTCGGGCCGGCGGTGCGAGCGGGGTCCGTCTCCTCCCGCCTCCCCCGCAGCGCTGCCGGGGGCGACCGCCGCCCGGGCACCCCGCAGAGGGGCCGGGAAAGTTTTGCGCCGCGGAGCCGCCGCCCGCCCACGCCCCCCTGGGCGGCTGCTCGGCGGCCGCTCCCCCGCGGCGGCTCCCGCGGAGCGCTGCTATGGCACCCGCCCGTCGCCGCGGGGCGAGCAGGGGGAGGCCGCCTCCGGCTGGCCGTGCGCTGCCGGCGGCGGGGGGGCGCGCAGCCCCCGGGCGGCGGGCGTCCTCCTCCGGCCGGCAGTGACCGCCCCGGCCCCGCTCCTGCCTGCTCGCCATGCCTGCCCCCGCCCGCCTCTCGCCGAGCGCGGTGCCGGGGAAGGGCGAGGGGAGCCGCCGCCCTGTCACTCCCTGAGCCAGCCGCCGCCTCGCCGGAGGAGCCCCGTGTCTGACGGGCACCGCGCAGCTCCGCCGCTCGCTGCGCCGGGAGCGCTGCGGGCACCGCGCACCTCCCCACAGGTAAGCGGCGAGGCGAGAGGGGGTGAATGTGTCGGGGTCTGCCCCTCGCCCCCGAACTTCAGCCCGCCCGCAGCCGTCAGCTCTCCTCGGGAGCGGAGGGGCTGCGCCCTGCGCGTTCTGCCGGCGGTGCCTGGGGGCACCCTGACGCGCCCCTGCCCTCTGCGTCCAGGGGCAGGGAGGGAGCGGCACGGTGGGTGGGTTTTTCCCTGCCAGAAATGGACTTTCTGCCTCCCGAGCGGAGCGGGCTGGCGTGCCGGCGGCTGCCGCGCTCCGCGCAGCTGCTACACACCCCACACCCTCTTTTGTCTGCGCTTGGTCCGAAATACTTCAGTGCTGCCGTCGCCTGCCCGCCACTCGGGATCCCGGCTCAACCCTGCCCCGCCGGGACTGCCCCCGGGCTGCGCCCCCCGTGCCACTCCCGACCCGGAGAGTTGCCCCGTTGCCTTTATTTTCACGGGAGCTGGGCTTTCCTTAACCTTTGTTTGCGGGGAAAATGGTGGTGTGCTGGTTATCTGGAAGGATGAGAGACAGATAGGGATGACAAGGGGGTTGCCTTATTCCCTTGCGTGCGAACGGAACTCAGTGCTAAATAAATCGCTCACCGGGTACCTTACTGGTGAGGCAGACTTTGAAACAAAAGTGCTGCGAGCCGCTCGGGTGCCTGGCAGATACTCCGATACCCTACTAACGTGAACATTGTTAGTGTTTGCTCTTGAATTCTTGAATTGAATACATGTGCAGCTGTTGTGCCGATCTGGAATTGCAATAGCTGTATCTCCTTGACACTTAATAGTCTTTTGTATGCAGTAGTTATGAAAAATAAAGCGTGTTTTATTGTTCAAAGGCAAAAGTACCCGGACAAAAGTATTCCTTTACTGTAGCGTTCTGTGTAACATGCACTACAATATAACCTGTAGCGATGTGGTGGACTTGCTCTTCATAGTGCTCTTAGGACATGAGGACTGTATTGCTCAATAAAATTCTGTCAGCAAAGGTTTCCCTGGCTTACCTTGATGCTAGATCAATACACTAGCAACTTACTCTGTTATTTTTCTCTAAGTAGATGGAGCATACAATCCATGTGATGGAAACCAAGTGTCCACATAGGAAGAAGTAGTGTTTTTTTCCCCTGTGTTTTCCTTCTTTTCTTTTTTTTTTTTGTAGTTTTGGTGCTGCTTTGTGGAAAGGGTGAAACCACCCCCCACCCAACGTTTAAACTAGAAAATTATATTTCTATTGTATGTAACTGAAGTTCCTTAATGATGAAACTAAAGGGTAATTCACGTTTGGAATGGTTTAGTGTACTTTTGTTGCCAGGAAATGTACTTCTAGCTAAATACTTGTTAGAAGATAATTGCAAGATGATTTTTAGTAATTCAAAACATGAGATGCAATTAGATATTTTGTCCAGAAAATAGAAAAACACTCTCATGGATGAAGATTTGAGGTACATACCTAGTAATTTGGAAATAAAATAATATATAATTTATATTTTGTTGGCATAGAAACATTTTATTTGTTGCTCCTTGGTTGAATTGCAACAATGATCCAAATGAAAGTTGGACTGGACTGCTGATGCAATCATTCAGCACGCTAGAATTATTTTATTCTATGTACAGAAATAGTTTTGCCTTTCTGGAATAACCTCGCTGGCATTCATTTTTATTGAAGCTGTGTAAGCAGATTATAAAAAAGTGGGCTGTTTGAATCTAATCCTGTGAAGTATGGACTAAGCAAGCCCTGCTCTGATAAAGGACTGGAAAGTTTGCTCACTCTCAAGCAGGTATGCAGTTCAGCTTCCATCCCAGATGACTACCCAAGATCTGAGTTTACTGCACATTGCAGTAGGTCCTTGTAACTTCAGCGAAACTCTTCATTGTTTTAGCTGCACTACTGGACCTTCCCTGGACCAAGCCCTCTCTGTGTTCTGCCTCTATTTCCCTGAATGCTGAATATGATACAAAATACCTGTACTGTGAGCAGGTGCTCCCCTTAGTGACTTCTCATGGGTTGTATATTCTCTGTTGGCTCTTGCCTCTCAGGGGTGAAAGTGAAAATTGGTTAAGGAGTAAAGTACATCAGTGCAACAGTAGGAGGAGACTGCTACTTCTTGTGTTTTGTTCAGTGTATTTTAGGAGCCAGAAATCTGAAATGCTGAAAATCAGTGAAAACTCCCCCAAAAATAACTAAAACCAGACAAAGTTATGATATAAAATATATGAAACCTGTTGTTATGAATAGTTTATCATTTTTTAAAATTAACAGTAGAATCCTGTCAGACTTGTCTGTAATAGTGATGGAGAATATAGTAGAAGGGGAACTTTGTGTCCTAGCTAGTTATGATGACTCAATTTAATTTGGTGCCATTGTGCTTTATAAACAGATCAGTTTCTTGTAATCTGCATGTTTGGTCTCATGATACTGGAACAAAGGGGCAGATGCAAATAATTTTCTAATGTGCAAGACAGGAGAGTAATGTAGGAAGATGTGTGAAACATAAAGGCACAGGTGTCTCATGCCAGTTTAGACATCTGTATGAGGCTGGTAAACAAAGTCTAAGGAGAACACTTCTGGAAAGGGAGCTGAAAACCGGATAGAATGCTATTGTTTGTATTACAGTTCTATGTAAAAGCCTTTAAGAAGACCAATCTATTCTCTGAAACCTTGTTAAAATTTCTGATGGTGCATTATGATGG
The DNA here is from genome assembly GCF_009819885.2 of Catharus ustulatus. Classification (NCBI taxonomy): domain Eukaryota; kingdom Metazoa; phylum Chordata; class Aves; order Passeriformes; family Turdidae; genus Catharus; species Catharus ustulatus. The sequence goes on along the minus strand of NC_046223.1, from coordinate 62,075,273 downwards.
ATATGGGAAGAAATCCCTTACTGTCAGAATTTAGGGAGGTCCGTTCTCAGTGCCCATTTATCAGCAGAATCTTTGTATTGCTTCATGTGCTGCTAACTGCCTTTGAGTAACTCAAAGGTACTAATAAATAGTGGAGGAGTTAAAAATCTTTTTAGAGAAGTTGCATATGCTCTCCAAACCTATTGGGAGTAAATGGAAATTGCAAGCAGTGCTTGAGTTTAGTGCTCTAGTTTTAGTTAGCACATTAGTTGTACGATAAAAATATTGTAAGGAAAAGTTTTTGATTCTCTTCTTTCCTGAGTAAAACATAAGAGCCTACTTACCCAGACATTGTGTGGGTTAAGTGGACTGTTGATTGCATGGAAGGGTGAAATGCTGACAGCTTAATCGAATTAAACTACTGAACAGATGTTTTACACTGTGGGCTGTTGCTCTGCCCACTAGTTTTACTAGTTCCATTTGTGGAACTAGTGTGTGAGAATAAGCACTGCTCTAAACTTCCATGCTGAGGCTTCAGTCTAGCTCTAAAGCAAGATATTGTTACCCTATTCCATCATTAACTATTTCCACATCAGACAGTTCATTTCAGGTGCATGTATATATGTAACGGCTCTTCAGACAGCTGAATCTTGCCAGAGGCAACCCAAGTGACCTGATGATGGAACTGAAGTACTGACATTATTTTGATCTCTTAGTGTAAATGAAATTATATTTTCCTTCTTAAACATTCTTACATGGTCAGTGATTTTAAACTGTGTGATTCATAGATACCTTTTAAAAGTCAAGTTTTTTTGTTGTTGTTTTTGGTTTTTTTTTTTTTTTCCCCACAGCTAGCCAAATGGGATGGATAACCTGTAATGCAGAGCTACTTGAAGGCTTTTGTCTGCAGCAGTAGCAGAACATGTTTGTGGTGGTTTAGAAGTGATTCTTTGTCCAGAAGACCTGAGAAAGAAGGATGTTTATCCTCAGTCATTTCCTTTATCCATCAGTGTTTCTAGTTGGGGAAAGTTGTTATTCCTTTTTCTGCATGTTTTAGTACGTAAAAAAGTGTGACAGGGTGGTGCATAGCCACCTAAACAAAACTAGATATCTGAGGAGCATTGCAAATAAGATGTAATGGTACACCAGAGATTTTCAGAAAAAACGTACTTGTGGAAAATAAAGCAACAAACTACCTTTTTGTATATAAAGATTCTGAAAAGTCTCACGTGAAATGAAGTGGTTTTCACTTTACTGTCTTGTCTGTCTATATCAACATCTTGTTATCATTTATATACCACTGGAATTGTTCCTCTTCTTGGAAGTGTGACCATTTTCCTCTGATTGAAATAAGTAGAAAAAAAGGAGATATTTCTCTAAATTGTCTTTCAATTTTTCCTCACTTATTGAATCAGGAAGAATGGGCTTTTTGTCACTTCAATGAAGAATGCTTTAGATACCCTCAATAATAAATTGCGTTTTAAAAATCTCAAGAGATGTGAAATACACCATAGGTTACTTTTCATAGGAACTAGTTTAAAGACAAAGAAGCAGAAGGAAAGAGGAAAAAAATCCTTTTTATATGAATTTGTATTTTCTAGTTGCTGTTTCACAGATGCAGTTGGGCTGAGCATCCCATTGTTACCGTTTTAAAACCCATTGATAAAAAGTGCTGAAATTTAAATCAGTTGAAAAGACATTCATTCTGACTGTCACATGGGAAGGACATTCTGTCACATGGGAAGGACATTTTCGACAAAGCATTGATACAGTTGTGTGCTAATAGCCTATCAGTTCTGATAGGGTTAGTTTCACTAAATTCTTTAAGTAGTAGAGGTTTGTGCTTCAATACCTGTAAATCTGTAGCATTAGCTCAGAGTGAACTATCAAACCAAGTTTTTTAGAGCTTTACAACAGTAGTCATAATTCTTTTTTCTAATAAAGGGGAAATTCCAAAAGTAATTCTAATTTCTGTTGATTTAAACTGCCATAAAAGCACATTAATTAGAAGCCTGTTATAAATGTCACCTATTATGTTGAACTTGGTATCATAGTGGTAACAGTAATGTGGGTTTTTTTCTTCACATTCACCATCTGAATGTGTCTGAATAAATCATTCTCCTTATCTGTAATCAGTTGTACATTGTTGAAGAATGAGTTTGTATCTAGTTAATTTTATCACTTCCATTTTTCTGTGTATTAAATGAGGAAAAGTGCTATTATTTGTCCATCCATCTGGTGTAAAATTGTTGCTCAAAATCCTGGAGTTTTTCCTTTGGGTAAGTCGAAGTAGCAAAGGCATATCACGTATATGATGTACATGTGACATGTACAGCTTTATTCCTTCATACAGAGGGCGAAAGCAGCCTTCTGGGGCAGCATTTTACTGCAGCAAAGAAATTTTCCCAAGGGCCGTTCCTTGGAGCACACAGGGTGTACATAACAGCTGCTCTAACTGCTGTCTTTTGTGTGATCTTGTGCTAGCCAAACTTGGTGCATAAGGTGTGAGGCAGCCCTCTGCTTGGAAAAAGGATGTGCTTGTGCTTTCTAGACATGGATGTCATGGTTGGGTCAGCTGAATAAATCTGATACAGTTTGAGATTGGGCAGAGGTGTGCTCCTTGCTATAAATTACTGTGTATTTAACAGTTGGCTTGTTTCACCTGGGGCATGCTATTATTTTCACAGGAAGAAGTTAGATGAGAGACAACAGATTTAAAAAAAAAACAAAAACAAAAAAAACTCAAGGAAGAAAGCAGGAGATGGAAAAGGGAAAGGGGAACAAAGAGCAGAACACAAAATAGAAGTACTGAAGATAGAAAAAATATGAAGGCAGAAAAAGGATGAGATGCAGTAAGTTGCATTTCTAAAGAGAAATTATGCTATATCCAATGTTATAAATGGAAAGAAACTTGAATAATGGCGATAAGAATAAAAGATTAAAAGATGCGGTGGTTTTTCTTTTTTGAAGCATCTCATGCAAAAGCAGACTGGAAAATGAAGAGATTAATTCTTGTCTCACTGAGATGCATTTTAAATGAACTGTCTTTGTTGTGTAGTGAGTAAAATGTTCTGCAAAAATGATGTTAAACACTTCTTCCAGAAGATACACTGTAAGTAAATCAGTTCAGACAGACATAAGAAAGGAAAGGGAGCTATGAAGGATAGTTTGCTTACAATGATAGAAACTGCATTTTGAAGTACTTGAAAGTTAGGTGAACTGTTGTTTTCATTTTCAAGCAGACTAATACTCTAAACTCAAAAGTAATCATCATGTTGATCTATGTAATTTGTCATTGTCTCAGAGAAGACCAGTGAGCACAGTAAGCACAATGAGAACATCCTTCAAATACTGTATAATTAACGGGTATTTATTGTGAATAGTTAGCTATCCTACTTGCACAGATTTTTCTTTCTGATGTGTTTTTGCTGTATCTGTGTAAAGAAACTAATGAAGCCAAGACATATTTTCTGGCTGTGAGGTCAGCCAGCATGGTCTGACTCTATGTGGGTATTAAACTGTCTTTCAGATGGTCATATCCAAACTAACTATTTAGAAAGAGCTTCTGGACTGAACCGGCTAAGTGCCTGAGAGGGTGCTAGCTGATCTTGACCACAAATGTCCCTGGCATCCTTGTGGTAGTGTGAAAGGGACATGGTGGGTCCCACCACCTGAGCCTGTGCCTAGGGACACCAGCCAGTACTGAGCATGAGATCTATGACTTGTTAGAATGCTTTTCAGTCTTAGCCAAAACTATTTTACTACAATGATCCTTATATACACAGATTTTAAATAGAAGTAGTATGCTAAAAGCTATATTTGGAAGACATTGTCTGCTCTAATTGTATTAAAAGAAATCTGATGTCGGTTTACTGTCACTCTGGTAACTTCAGTAATATGGAAAATGGAATTTGGAACACTGTTTGGATTCACAGAATTTGTGGGCTTGGTGGAACAACATACTGGGACACCAAGAGAGCGGCCACGTCATGGCAAAGAAGGCCAAAAGAGTCCTGGGGTGCATTAGGAAGAGCATTGCCAGCAGGACAGGGGAAGTGATCCTGCCTCTCTACTCAGCCCTTGTGAGAGTGAGACCTTGTGGAGTGCTGTGTCCAGTTCTGGGCTCCTCAGTACCGGAGAGACATGGAGCCCCTGGAACAGGTCCAGCAGAGGGCTATGAGGATGACTGGGGGACTGGAACATCTCTCTTACAAGGAAAGGCTGAGGGGGCTGGGCCTGTTCAGCCTTGGGAAGAGATGACTGGGAGGGGACTTCATCAATGTGTAAAAATATCTAAATAGTGGTGCCAAGAGAGGATGGAAGCAGGCTCTGCTTGGTGGTGCAAACCACTAGGATGAGGCAATGGACACAAACTGATACATAGGAAGTTCCACCTGAAAACGAGGAAGAATTTCTTTGCTCTGTGATGACTGTGTGGTGGAACAGATTGCCCAGAGAGGCTGTGGAGTTTCCCTCACTGGAGATATTGAAGAACTGTCTAGACACAAACCTGTGCCACATTGTTCTGCTTGAGAAAGGAGGCAGGACCAGATGACCTACTGTGGTCACTTCCAACTTCACTGATACTGTGCCCATACCCCCAAATGGATTACAAGAGATTTACCAAACAAGCACAAAACTTACACATGAAATAAATGTCTAGCTGACAGTTTCTTAATGTCACATATATTTGCCTGGTGATAACAGCCTGTACAAAAGTGGCTAGCAGATATTAATAATAAGCATCCAGAGGCCTAACAGAGTCTTCTTGGGAAGTCCTGTCTTGCCTGTTAATACAGTTTGTAGACTTTAGAGCAGTAGAATCACTTTGCATTAATTCAGTGCCAAACTACTTTCCCCAAACCCTTTCTATGACCCCTACTAAGTGTTTGCTTTGCTCTTTGCCAGGAAGATATTTCTTCTCAAATTACTTTGCAGATGCCTATTCTGAATTTATTGCCATTCTTTTGCTAATTCAATATTATTCTCCTAGGACGTGGCCTCATTAACTGGTGCCCGTGGTGGAATATCTGCATACATTGCTGGAACATAGTTCAGTAGACTGTATTATATTAGAAAGACACGGGTCCAATCCAAGCCTGCAACCAATATGCACACCAATTAAATTGCACACAGAAGCGTTTACTGATTGAGGACAAGCAATGCTGTGTTTTGCAGAATGCCGGTTTGTAATTTTTTTATTGTCCTACTGGCTGTACAATTGAAACAGCAATGTAAAGAGGTTATAACTGAAACTGTAGCTCTTTTTTATTTAAGTTCTTAACCTTGTGAACTTTTAAATTCTGTTAGATTGATGTTTGGTAGGTTTTTCCCAGTGAAATTTGGAGATTATGATTAGATCGAATTATATATTATATAATTCCTGTAAAAAATGTAAGATTATCACAGGATCAGATTTAGACTATGAAAGGCTGGGGCCTGATGAAGTAGTATAGCTTTCTGTTAATGTCTTGTGCAGCTTTTATAGCATGCAAGTGTGTGATTATAGTTTAGGAAAAAATTCTCCATTGAAAGGGTTGTCAAGCACTGTAACAGGCTGCCAAGGGAGGTGGTTGAGTCACCATCTCTGGAGGTGCTTAAAAAGCATGTCAATGTGGCATGTAGAGACATGGTTTAGTGGTGGACTTGGAAATCAGTACTAAGGTAACGGTTGGAATCGTTATCTCTGCAGTCTTTTCCAATCTAAATGATTCTATGACTTCATGATATGGTGACCATCGTGATTTTTCCTAATTTCTCTAAAGAATTTTGAGAGTACCTAATCTTTGCTTTTACAACCATTTTTATTAGTGTGTGTCCTACCAAGTATTTGAACTGTGTTAAGGAAGGCAAACTCCAATGGAAGAATGTGTAGCTGGAAGTAATTTGTGTGAGCCTTCGTCTCTGCAGTCCTTCCTTCCAGAGTTTAGACCTAGACTCAGGGAAAGCTCTGTGTCTTCTATAGAATATTCTAATTGGTTCTGGGCAAAATTTGATTCTGAGTAAGGTTTGTCGTCTTGGTTTTTGGGTTTGTGCTTAGGAGGCAATTTTCAGCTGAGAATATTGAGTGCTTGAGAAATATACCTAACACATTGCTTAAAACTCCTTAAAAAGCCAAGATCAGCATCACCCTGTGGATATGGCTTTGTTAGACCTTGTGACTGAAGAGATGGGCTTCAGAATTCAATTTGGAGCTTTTTTCCTAATCTAGCTATTCTCACAGTTGAAGAAGGCAAATGGGGAAATGGGGAGGAAAAAGAAAAAGGAAAATATGAAAGGTTTGCTACAGCGGTCTATGAATTCAGATGGGGAAAGTGAGAGAGAATAGTTAAACCAGTCTGAAATTGAGAAGGCCCTTGGAGAGGTTGCTGATGTTATGGAAATTTGGATTGGAAGAGTTTTCTGATGAGTCATGTGCTCTGGAATTAGTTGAGAATGTTGCCCTTCCAACAGTAAGACTGTGCTTGGGAATACCCATATTTCCAAAAGTATGTGGCTGAAATTCTTCTAGGACTCGGAGGCTTGTGGCTTCTCAGATTAGACCTGAAGTTTGGAGGTCTGGGTAATGTTTATTATGTGGGTTCTTTTGATTGCTTTATATTAGTAGTCTCGTTGTGCTTAATCACCTGCATTTGATTCAGTTACAGGCATTCAGTAGCTGTGTGCTGAAGCAGAACACTCACAAAAACTGACACAGTTTATTATACTTCGGTGAAAAATTGTAGGTAAACAACTGTAGGCAAATCCCCATTCCTTGACAGTTCATGGCTGTGAATATAATGGTATTATGAGGGCAGAATGTAGATAAATGTATAGGTCAGTCGTACAGCAACAACCACAAACATCAATTATTCTACAGCAACAAGACTATAACTTTTGCAGATAATACCTTAGGTAGTAGGGAGGATCTTAGCTGTGTGACTGGAGGAAGTGGGTCTTACATGATGTGGCTAGAAGTATGTGTGGCATTAATGTCATAACACTGATTTCATGTCTTTCAGAAAATCCACAAGGAATGATGAGGCCAGGTGTTCGCATTTGCCAAGGTTAGCAATTTAGAAGAAAAAAAACATGGTAGGAGTAACACTGAGGTCTTCAGCAGTGACAGCAGAGGCTTTGACAGAGCACATAAGGGCCTTAGAAAGGGGTCTGGTCTGTTGTGCCTGTTGTTCTCCAGAGAGAGAACGCTTTGTAGCTTTAGAACGCTTTGCAAACACTCAAAAGCTTCTCTTCAACAACTGCATTGCTGTGAAAGATTGTCCTTAGCGTGGTCATATGCATGTTTGTACTGCTTCTTGTCTTCCTTTTCACCACATTTCTGCCTTTTACACTGTGATATACTGTGGGTGGTGTATCCTGGGTGGGGGAGTGTTCCAGCCACGCTCCAGCCCACATACACTGATTCACAATATGGAAGGTGGATAGAGGGTCTGCAGGAGCGGATATTCACAGAGGTTGCTAAGATAAGCATGAGGTTCATGCTTTCAAGATTTTTTTATCTCAATCTTGAGGCAGTTTGTTTTTTCAAAAGCTGAGATTTTGAGCAGGTAATCACATGGACCATGAAGTTACAGTGGTGGGCAGGTTTCTACAATTCCTGTGCCTAAAATCTAATCTTGATAGGAAATTACTGTCTCAGCAACATCAATGAGAGGATGAGACAGAAAATGTCTCCAGATCCTACTTTATACATTTCTTACTGTTTTAGGTGCAGTGAGGTTATAGTAATTGTTGAAGAAGTGTTTAAAATCACTTTCACATATGTCACATGTAAAACCATGTGGCTGTGATTAAACAAGCTCATTGTGTGCAAAAGCTAGGGGATGACTGTTGCTGAGCGTAACTTGCTTTAAACAGGTTTTTCTGAAGGATTATCATTCATCATTATCAGACTATAAAAATGGAAAATATGAGCCGCAACAGAGGTCTGAAAAACAGACAGAGAAATGATCCTGGATTCCATCAAAACCCAAAAGATTATACAACTTCATGTTACAGCATTGGGAGAATGATAAAATTGCAGTTGATGAATGGTTTCTGTTAATAATTTTATATTTGGCTTTTGTTTGAGTTTTCAGGATACTTTATTGTAAAACTTTTTCATTGGTTATTCTTGATATGGATTTTGTTTGTTTTTACAGAGACAAACTGCATATTTATAGTGCAGCAAGTCTCCAAGTTCTGTCTGGATAGCTCTTGAAGAAGGAGTATGGAAAAAGCATGGCTATGTAGACAAGCTAGTATTTCATTATTTGAATGTTCATCTGAATCTAATGTGGCTCTTCTGAGTGTGTATGTTTCTCTCTCTCTCTCTCTCTCTCTCTCTCTCTCTCTATCTGTCCATCTTGGGACAAGACTGGGAAATTTGTGCAGCTATTGCTTCTCTCTTCATTAAAAGAAAAAACAACAAGCAGTGGATTTGCTTCATATGGAGGCTTGTAGGCCCTACTTTTTTTGTTTGCTTCGAAGAATAACTGCAGAAGTACCTTAATGCTGTAGCCCTACTTTATGATGTGAACCCAAACCATTCCTGTATTGTATAGATGTAGACAAGATACCAGAGTGTAGTGAAGCATGCAGCAATCTCACAGGCATGGTGTTACATGCAAGGTGTGATAATTGCTGAACTACCTTGTTCCTCTGTGAAATAGTCCTTTTAAACCTTCAGGTTTTTTGGGTCCATGCAATACTCTCTCCTCTCTTTCTAGTGTTGTAGATCCATCCTAGCCTCTTTTGCTTTACATCTCCTGTTTTGCTTTTTCCTACATCAGAGCAGCAGATGCTTCAAGAATCAAATGGTAATTCAGCTGTGCTTATATCTAGGGTGCACACAGCTAGGAGCTGCATACTGGACCACTGAATGACTCCTTCAAAGCTAATTTTTAGAGTTGTATAAATTAAACAGGTAGCAAAGACATAAGAATTTGGATTCTCTGCTGTTGTTACATTTTGCATCAGTATAAATCCTCAATTTTAATAGAACTTCTAATATATGTCACAAAACTGGTGGAGGGTTAAATATTAGAAATTGAGTATTGGATGATGACAGTCAAAACTTGTCTTTTACTGCTGTGAGCTCAAGAACACTGTAAAAAGATTGAATTATTCTTATTTGATTACTATTGCTGTGGTAGTGTCTTGAGATCCTGGCTATATGAAGTCACAGGCAGATTTCTTTTGTATTTCAACAAGGTTAGGATGTCATTCAGTATGTTAGGTTGTCGTGGACTTAGTGCTGGTTCCTACATGGCCCAGAAATGTCAAAAATGCTTTCTGTGAATTATGCCTTTATTACACAAGCGAGCCAAAACAGCTCTCAGCAGCTAGAAGTGTTTTAGTTCAAAGCCATGACAATCAGTTTCTGCTAATAAGCTGCCATCCTAGGAAACCCCCAAAGCATTCTGAATGTGCTTTCTGCAAAGATGACACCCTAGTTTATCTGAGCCGTGTTGAGGTGGTGTTTTTTTGTAGTTATTATCTTAATGTCCCTGAACTTTTATCAGCTGGATTTTAAAATGTCTGTGTTCTAAATTTCTAAATGATGAGTAAGATGCCTGAAGTAGAATGAGCTTTGGAAGTTCAGATTTGGAAGGAGAGATTTTTTCCATCTAATTTCTTTTATTATAATAGACTATTATTAACCATATGATAGATCTATTAAGTTAATCAAGATATTAAGACGATATGTAGTTTTCTTATTAATGATATATTCAAACTCTTAATGGCAACATAATGGGGATGATGTCTCTTCTAGTTCCGGAGAAACACTTCTTAGAGAACTTTCAGAAATGTGTTAACACAGGTACTGAATACTTTCTGTGACCAGTAAATTTCAGGAGGTGATATGTTCATTCTGAAAAAAGCAAAAAGAACTTTTCATGAAAGCCCATATATCTAATTTCAAAAATAGTAGTAAAATTTCATTAACCTTTAAATCCCTCTGTGCTTGAGCAGCTAAGACTGAAGTTATAGGAAATGTTATATAGATGTGTTGAGAACTTGCTTTCTTCCTTAGGGTTCTGCAACCCCATTTCCTGGGATTGGAAGTGCTAATTTTCTGTGATCCAACCTGCTGCTTTATACGACATAAGGCTGTAAGAGATCTATGCCTAATAAAGCTCCTCTCAGAATACACTCTGATAGCTATTGGCTGCATTTTGGAGAAAACCTATTAAGTTCTTTCATCTACTCAGCAGTATTCATTGATCCAGGAAAAAAACCTTCCTCCCAGATTCAGATATGAAAAGAACCAACTTAGTGTGCACGTTTGCATTGACACACAGTCACTGGGGTCTGAACTGCCAGGTTGAGGTCTTCATTTTCTCTGCCACAGGTCAGAGTTTCAGCAGCTGCCAAGGTAAATTTGGGCTTGCTGTGAATGTTGGTGTTTGGGATTCATTAGGCTTAAAGTATCTTGTATGAAAAGGGGTAAGAGCAACCAGTTGCTAAAGTGGTGTAAAATCTGTTGTATTCCTGTGCTGGACAGTTTGCCGTAATTGAAATATCAGTATTAAATCTGTAGTGTATTTCTGAGCTGTTTCAAATGCAGAGTTGTACAGCTGAAATTTATTCAGCAGTATCTACAGATAATATATTCAGATTGCAGTTGTCTTGTTGTGAAAGCACAGGCATAAGAATCTTGTCAATGAGGGGTTTGTTCCTGGCTTTGCTGGCTGGCCTGTGACTGGACAGTTTGTCTGACCCTGCCTTCCCAGAAATGCATGGAAACCTTGTTCCCATGTTATTTTCATCCCTTTGGAGAATATGATCTGTAGTGTCTTTTACTTCAGTTTGCCTGGCTGCAAAATGGGGAAATTTCTGTAGGAAGTTTGCCATTCTTACACACCCATGAGGATTTTTTGAGACATTTGAATGATGGGTGCTATGCAAAGTCAAATCAGTATTATATATCAAGAATGGAAGAGCCCTGTGAATGCTGGTACCTGAGCAGAGTCATCAGTCCTAGAAGACGTCATGCACCAAAATGTAATGGAAATCAAAATATTGAAACTGCAAATAAAATAACAATTGAAATTGGAAATATTTCTAACAGTGAAAAGAATCAATTTAAGTATCTTCTAAGAGCTGAGTTGTCTCTATTAAAATCAAGACTATCTTCCTGAAGTAAGTAATTAGTGGAGGTGTTATAGACTTGATACAGAAATCAGAACTGAATTCCCTTGCTTATGTATGCAGAAGGAAATGATCTTTTCTGGCCTAAAATGTCCATGCATATACATATTTTTTTTGGCTGAACAGTCAGTCGTAAGTTTGTGGCTAAACAGTGCTTTTCTCTAGAGGGATTTAAATTCCATCAAACATATTATTTTGAACTGTTTAATGTAAGCTTGTTATGTAGACAAACATAATGGCCCAGCTGTTTACTTTAGGCAGCTCTCTCCAACTGTATGGATAAACACATGTTGGAGATTCTGTGGTTCTCCAGCATGTACCTCCTTGGATAAAGTTTATATTGCACATACTCAATGTAGTGATTGAAACAAATGTGTCTAAGTAGAAGCAAAATTCTGCAGACACTTCATGCCTCTAATGCATTGTTTGTGTTTGGCAGAAGGAGGATTGGTGTTGGTAAGCCTGTCAAACAAAATTCAGTATCTTTGGTGATGCCTGAGCTAATATGACACACTTTATTTGATGTGTGCTTCAGATATTTCCATGTAGGATGGGATAGTTGACAAACCCTGTAAGTACAGGGGCAGCTGTCATGCCATAAATTGTAAGGAGCAAGGTTTATTTTACAATGTGGCATACAAGCAGTTTGGTAATATTTTTCATAATTTGAACAAAGATTTGAATTGTGTGTCCTACATGACGTACATGGCTAAATCATTTCATCATTTTCAGAGTTGTTTCTCAGTTGAAATAACAGTCTTTCTTTTGTCTTCCTCTGCAATTTATAGGAAAATCAATGTGAATATGTGATCTACCTTGGAAGCTAGTGGTGAGGTTTTTCCAGCCTACATTATTCCATTATTCCATAGTTTTGTGAATATCTGATTTTGGTTTATATGCATATAGAGATGAGTCTGAAACCTTTGGTGACTGGGTAGTTGAACAGGGATAGATAGATAGATAGATAGATAGATAGATAGATAGATAGATAGATAGATAGATAGATAGAAAGAATTTGAGCCATTCTAGATGTGAAGCAGTCTGTAGACACCTGTACTGACTGTGGAGATGAGGTTCATTGTCTGTCTAACACTTCTGTGAAGGTTGTGACTTCTGCCCTGTTAAATTCCCTGTGTGAATTCCTGGTTGTGCATTGGCTTAGCAGTTCATCAGGAAAGCCTGAGCGTTACTTCTGGGAATTGAAGGAAAAATAGCTGAAAGTTTGAAATTCCTTTTTTTTTGGTCTTAAAATGTCTTGTATGTGGAATATATATGTATTTTTTCATTTCCAGTATTGCCTGATATTGCAAGAAGTTCATCAGGGCTGCCTTTCCAGTAGGTTTTTGACAGATGAAGCATCATGTGTGACCTTGATATTAATTCTATGTCCTGGCTTGACTTCTGACTATCTGGAGACATCTGCCAGAAGCAATAATTGTTTTGTTCTTGGTGAGGTGTTGGACTGCCCCACTGGTAGGCCTGAGAGAAGGAAGGTTAGACATGCTAGTTTTTCCGAAACAGAAGCAAAATAGATGACAATGTGTTCTGGCTAACTATGAATGAAATATGATTTTTAAACCTACTTAATCCCTCTAGTATCTCATGCAAATGCTATCTCAAATAAACAGTGTAAGGAGGAATCCATATTTCAGAAGCAAAATAATGCTTTGGCTATTTTAACAAAGAAGGTGAAAATTACCAAACACACTGTTGGTGAAGAAATTAGTTTGACTTGTTTGTGGGATAACGAACAAGTTGAAAAAGTTTGCAGTAGCACCTACTGAGGATACTACAGAGAATTACTGTGTTGCTTGTGTGTTTGCAAGGTTAGACCAAAATGTGGGTAAGATTTCTCACTTTGTTCACATGTCAAAGCAACCCATGGTGTGGTGATCTCGAAGAATCGTTGGGAGTTTGACTGTTAGTGTCAGTGGAACCAGAATTTCATATGCATAATTTAATAACATACTTATCTTGTTTGCCCAAAAATGCTCATTTACTACCCAAAACTCTTGAGTAAACTCTTAAACAAATCCTTTGTATTTGCAGAGTCTAGAATTGGGCTCAAAGTCTGATATTCATGAGTAAACTTTGTTATTGCCCAGATTCATAACTTTATATGATTGTGCAGTTCTTTCTGACTTACTGTTTTTCACAAGAAAAATCTTTTATATGAGAAATATGACGGAATATTATGCAAAACATTCAGAATTATCCCCATTCTTAAGTATGGTGTCTTGATTAATAATGGAGAACTGAGGTGTTAGTCTGCAAAAGCTGTGTTGCATAAAGAAAGGTTTTGTGATACATTTTTCTTTAAACGGTATTTTACAATTTTGCACAGAGTAGACCATTATTCTTTGTGTGTATCCTGTTCTTTAATGTTACTGTTGAGCCTGAACAGATCACAGAACTCGTGTCTCAGTTATACCAATAATCAGCCTAGAATTTATATGTATGTAAGAAGTTTCAGCTTTTAAAAATAAGCAGTTAAAATAAGAGTGTCACTGTTGCTATATATTTTCCCCCAACCTCATTGAACAGTCAAGCAACCAGTTTTTGGTGAAGTTTTCACTAGAACATCAGATGCAGTTTCGTAAAACCCTAAGCTATTAAATTCTGGCAAAATTACAAAGAAGAATTTACAAACAAAATAACCAAGTAACTGGTTAACTTGGCATTTTAAATGGACTTTGGAAAAGGAAACTATTTCCTTGCAATGAGGCAGAATACAATGTATCACAGGAAGGAAGAGAGGCAGGGCCCTTTAGAATAGTCATTTTATAAATTCTTGTGATAGGTGGTAGAATCAACTGGAATTGCTGGACCAGGTTTTGTCAAGCCATCATGATTCATTCTTGTATGCAGTTTTATGCATTGTAAATTGCAGACTCAGGTAATCTTTTAAAGCAAAATATTTGGAAATAATTTAGATTTACAGCTATCTGGTTAGTTCTAAATTCCATCTTGTCTGCAAACCAAAGGTGTCAGTGCAGAGTGAGGTGCAAGGAAAATACTGAAGAAGATCAGTATCTTTGGTGGATAATCTTGAAAAATATCAGTGGGGAAAATACAGGAGTTACCGAAGAGTGACAGATTTTCATGACCATTTCTTCATTACAATGCTTACGGAAAGAGAGGTGAGTCATACTCTGGATCTATTTTTTTTCAGTGAACTATGGGAGATTTCATTATGCTCAGTTTGACTTGCAAAAAGCCCTTCATCTGGAGTATGTGTGACTGTAGTGTTCATTAGCAATGAGTACATTTTAAATTGAGATGCTGATGACAAAGGAAGTGGGAGATTTTATGGAAAGGACATCAAGCAGCCTTAATATGCAGACATACAAGTTTTTCATAGTGATTGAAAATACACATTCATAATCTAGTTTTATGCAGGTTTCCTGAAAATCTAAGGATTCATATTATAGCACATGATTTAAATATTTTGACAGTTGTATACATACTCTAGTCCATCATTTGTCTATTAGTGAATGACAAGTCTTTGCAGTCAGAAATATTTTGGCTCAGTACACTTCCCCAAAATCTAATGGAAATGATTTGTTGTCAAATCATTACAAGATAGTTAAGTGGTCTGCAGTGGACTTTTCATAAAGATCTTCCCCTAGAACTGTGCATCTCATGTTCCAATTAATCATGTGTGTTCATTAGAAATTGGGCTCTGTCAGCCACACACACAGAGTTATGCTAAATGATAACTCTGTTTGGATGAATGTGGAGAGAAAGAAGCACTGGCTCTCAAAATGCAAGGACAGACATGAGGAGTAATTTTCTCTTGTACTGTCCCTAGGATGCTACTTCCTCAGACAAATGGTGCCAGTGCCTAAAGGGCAGGGCTATTAGTTTTCATGAGAGTCCTTCAGCTAGTAACAAGCTGTTCAACACGAAGTTGATTGTATCTGTACATTGCAGTGTCAGAGATTTTGTTACCTGCTTAACCAGCACTCTGCCATCTGGGGAAAACAGCACCTCTGCAAAAAGAAATAGAAAAGTGATGTTGCATTCAAGGCAGCAGGATGTGCTTCTCTGCTTTTACAGCTCAAGCAAGCACCATTTCACGGTGCTTTGTTTTGGGTTTTGTTGTCTGTAGCTCAGAGTTCAGTTTACTGCCCTTGTTTGCATGGTGTTAGTGTGCCCAGTGGCTGCAATTCTGGCTGATCATAAAAGGAGAACAGACTCTTTATGGTCCGCACAAAAAATCCTGAGTGTCTGTTCAAAGGCTGGAAAACAAAGAATATCCAATGATGGTTGTTAAAGTGCTGTTAGTGTTGTAAAAGCAAATACTTATTAATACATGCTGGATTTATCTGTAAATTCCCTTGTTTTATCTGAAAGTAATAATTTAGTCACTTTTTATTTGCTGAAAGCTCCATGTGCACTGAATATTAGTACATATGTATTATTAGACAGGTACACTACCCATTAGTACATGTATAGTGAACAAAAAATACATTTTATTTCTGTCTACTGTAAAACTGATACACTGTGCACTTACACCATACATTAATGAACTTAAAAAGAAGTGCAACTTCTTGATGATTTAAGGCTACTAATAATTATGATTTATCATTACCAAAAATTTGTTCAGTGCTGTGCTAAGTAAAACTCCTAAGGTCTTGGGACAAATGAGTGACTTATGAAATAAAAGATGAAGAGAAGTATAGAGAGCTAAGGAAATCGTAAGAATCTAAAGTGAGTTAGTATTTTCATAGAATCCTTATACTCCCTTATTTTTTTTCATGCAGTCTGCTTTATACTAAACACACAGAGTAGACTTCAGTCCTTATTTTGTCATAAAGTTGCTATGGATAAAGCCTTTAATGTCACTCTGAAACAGTTTTTGTGGAAGATGAGGCAATGGTAGGCATTATCTGTAAATGTCAGAATATCATTCTGACAGTCAACATCTTAGAGTGACTTTGATAAAACATTTTTCCTGGTTCCTCTGAGGAAGTGAGGAAGTAACCAACCCTGTTTCTTGGATGTGAACACGTATGGTAACATACTGACCAGTCATCTCCCACAGAGAGACCAGGCTTTGTTTCAACAGAACTGGGAACAAGCAAAAATAAGGCTTTTAGTATACAGAAGCATATGACAGGCCTAGCTTAAAAAGATACTCAGAGAAAATGTTTTTCTCTGTGGTCATACCATACTTAACTGCAGTCAGCTTGCTGAGCATGAAAATACACTGCTGAATGCACCTTTCAATTAATTTTAATATGAACAACTCCTCAGGATAATTGATGCACCGTAATAGAAAATTAAAATCTGGGGGAAGTTCAGGGGAGTGAAGGTAATACTACATTTGCTGGAAGCATATACACAGATGTGCCTGCAGAAAAGAAGAGGCTTGTTCTTTACAGTCATCAGTTAGGTGAGGCAAAGACAATTTTTTAATTGAATTTACTAGAAAATCAAGAAGTATACACAGGCAAGGAAAATTAGTACACTGAAGGTGTAACAGGGGGAGTACTGATCTCTTTGATGCCTAGTGACAGGACCTGAGGGAATGGCCTGAAGCTGTGTCAGGGGAGGTTTAGGTTGGACATCAGGAAAAGATTCTTCACCCAGAGGTTGACTGGGGATGATAACAGGCTGCCCAGGGAAGTGGTAACAGCACCAAGCCTGACAGAGTTCAAGAAGTGTTTGGACAATGCTCTCAGGTGCATGGTGTGACTTTTGGGGATGGTGCTGTGCAGGGCCAAGAGTTGAACTCCATGATCCTGATGGGTCCCTTCCAGCTCAGAGTATTCTGTGATTCTGTGGTTCTCTTTTGAGATATGGATTACTATGTTTTATTTTTATAGTCTGTGATGCTGAAAGGAACTCATAGGTGCTGTTTTTACTGTGTATGTTATTGCTGCTTAAAGCTTAAGAGCTGAATTATTTTCATAAACTAAAAATGAAAGAAATTTTACACAGCAGGACTACTTATAAAAATAATTTTTCCACTTTTTGGCCATGTGTCTCCTACTAATTCATTATGGTTAGTTGAAGTCAATCCTACAAATAAACTAAAATACAAACTTAGAGAATCATACAGGTTACATGTTTATTTGATAAGCAAAAGCATATGAAATTACGCGTATGATTAGATCTGCCAGTTTCTGTGGAATGATAATTTTTTCCTACCTGCCAAGCAGGAAAATTAAAAGCTATGGTACTCTGGCCTTAACTCTTCAATTTTTTGTCAGTTCTAGCAGCCATTTGTTACATGAAAAATCACACTGATTTTAATGAAGAGAATTGCAGTATCTAGGTACATTAAAAGCATTTTATTTCAAAACAAATTCTTTATCCAGCTTGTAAGATTATGATGTTATTTTACATACAAGATGCAATAACTGATGAATTTGCGTGAAGTTGTTGTGATTCTAAAATTAAGAAGAAAGTGCAGATAGGCAGATGTTTATAAATCAGGCTGTCTGCAGAAGTTTATGCTAAATTTATAAACAAAAAGCATACTTCTATCACTATAGAAATAACAATTTAAGTTCACATAATTCCTGTGGGTAAATTTAAATTTTTCTTTTTAAGGTTATAAAAAGATCAGTGTTTTCAACTTCCACAATAATGATGGTCATATTGTTTAATAAGCCAATTTAATGCTGAAGCATGAATGTTTAAGAATGAAAAACAAGATGTGATCTCTTTAGATTTGAAAACACCTCCAAAGACTCCTAAGCAGATAAATAATAAACCATAACAGCAATCATCTTGAAAAGAAGCAAGGCACGCATCAAGAATTACTGAGAATAAAAAAATATAGTTCTGAATTGCATATAACATTCTGATCCCATTTGATGGCAACCTCCTGTTGCTTGAACTTAAGATTTAACCTTTTGTCTTGTTGGATGCTTTCAAAGCACATACAGGCATTCAGATGTCTAATTGATAGGACAAATGACTTGAGAATTATGCAGACCGTGGGGAAACGGAGGTGAAGCCTAGACAGAATACCTGGAGAATAAAGTTAACACTAGAATTTGGTGGCTTCCATACCTCTTCCTTTCCAACCTTTTTTCTCAACTAAAGATTAGTTCATGTGACACTCCTATAACTAGGTAATTAAACAAAGTATGGGTGTATCTTTGTTTTTATGTCATGCTTTTACTTACCACTCTCATTCTGCTGGGAGAGATAAGATGGATTGATTTTTTATTTTATTCCAAAAGCCTCAGCAGTCTTCCACAGGAGCAGTGAGCTAAGACTGTGAATGTGAATTAAATTTTTTCTTAATGAGAAGCTGGTAGTATGGGCCATGTAAACAAGGGCTGTTACTTAAGAAATGTTTATTTGACTGTAGTATTGCAGGCCATCTATACATCAACTTTTAGCAAACTGTTAAGGGATGTTATGAGCAGCTGTTCCATCCAGCACCTCCAGAGCCTGACAGTTTTTCCTGGCTGCTGGAGCCCAGCCTGAGACCTAGAGGTCTGCTTCCCAGATGATGGACATGGCAGCTGCTTTCCTATTTAGTGGTTTGACCAGTAGCAAGGCTAAACTGGTACCCCAGACACACACATACAGGCACACGCACAGAGACGACGTGGCTACTCAGGCTGCCAGAGACAGGGTACTGTCTTCAACAGCATCCACATGCAGTGCTTTCAGGAGTGATGTCACAGCCAGGTTCTCTTCCTCCTCTTTGACTGGTAAAGATTGACATATAGTAGTGAAAGTACTTGCACTTTTGTGGATCTCCCAAGCATTGGTGTGGCCCC
Organism: Catharus ustulatus; assembly: GCF_009819885.2. Lineage (NCBI taxonomy): Eukaryota > Metazoa > Chordata > Aves > Passeriformes > Turdidae > Catharus > Catharus ustulatus. Next base: position 62,056,413 of record NC_046223.1, on the reverse strand, counting down.
CTCTGCCCACCCAACACTCTTGCCTGGATCCCCTTATCCACCCCATGGTTCGCCAGCTGGACCAGCTAGTGAGACTTGCAAACAGTCCCACAGGTACTCTACACCTGTAGATCCCCAGAATTACCAACGTGGACTCTGCTCACCTCAGACCCCTGCGAGGTCGCAGAGCCACTCACTGCCCAGTTCAGCTTGAGAACTGTGAGTGAATGCACCAGCATATCTCATATCTCATGCATACCCCTCAGTTTCTTAATGGCCCATCAGTTAGTATCTGGAGGTTTTTGGCATTGTCTCTGTTTATTCCTTGTCTAAAGGCTTGTGTCCCTGTGTTTTTATCACTTCCCCTCTCAGATTACTTTCCCCTTGAAGAGGTCCTTGGTTGGATAAAGTTAATGAAGTTGATACTTTCCACATGCCCTACACAAACAGGCTGTGGTGTTGGTGACAGTGACAGCTTGAGCTCTGTAATCTGTTCTCAACCTACCCAAAGACTGGGCAGGCATCTGGCTAGTTAGACAGTGTTCCTGGTCTCTTACCCAGTTCAGTGGCAGGTTTTGCAGTGGTGATGTAAGATGTTAGTTCCGCAGCTGTCCATCCCCATGCTTGCCAAGGGCATCCCTCAATGTCAGAGCAGCAGGTGTGAGCACGTGACAACTCCTCGGTTGCTACAGGTCATATTTTAGCAATAAGCATAAATCACTAATGAAGATTTACAAAGTGTTTGTGTGTTCCATTGCAACTTGCAGTAACTTTGGTCCAGGCACATCTAATTCTGCTGTTCCAAAAGGCACTGCAAGACTGAACTGAGAAGTTTTTATGTTTCTTAATTTTCATTAGCATTGTATCTTGCTAAATTTTGGCGTGTTTTTTTAAAAATACTTTTGTTCCGTTTCCCGGATTTTCAGTTGCCTATTGTACAGAGTTCAGTGTGAGAAACATTGCACTAAATTGAAGAGCTGGTTGGTGCCAGCTCCTAGAATTTTTGGCATAACAGATCTCTATCTCAGATCTTAAAATCCTCCCAGTAAAACTGAAATCCAGAATTGTTTCCTAAATAGGAAAAAAGTGAGAAAGATTGAGGAAAGTGTATGAAGAAAGCATGTAGTGCTGCTGGATGCAGAAGAGCTAGAGGCACAAAGACCCAAGTGCAGCAATAGTTAGTGGACTTGCAGTAGTGTATGACTTGTTCTCAAACCTCCTCAAGGATTTTATAATCTGCAGTGTCCTATGTGTCAGAAGTAGCATTTTTTTAAAGAGATGGCATCACTAAGACCCAACTCTTTCATGTATACCAACAGTAAATAAAATCTTACTCAAATGAGTAGCTCCAGTCTGTTCCACTTGAACTGTTTCTAGCAGAACTAATGCATCTTGGCATCTGTAAGTGCCCCAGAACAATTTCTTTGAGCTACTGTAATACTCCTACATTGAACAGACTGTAGTTCACAGCAGGATTTCTCCTGCAGCGTGGTGATATCCCAGATGAGTCACAGCAACAGCATCTAGTCCAACCAGCAAAGTACTGATTATATGGCAAGAATGGCTGCAACTACAGGCAGTAAATTTCTGTCCTGTGTTCAAGAACATGGCTACATTTCAGCTCGAGGGTGATGCCATGTCTGTCTTAATTCCTTTATTACAGGGGGAAGATTTTTTAGCCTGTCTTCCTTTGTTGGGCTGGGGTTCATTTTCCCCACCTCAGCAGATATCCCAAGAGAATGTAGACCACAGGTCTGTAATGCAGCTATGAATTTTTATGACAGCATGGCAGCAGATGTTCAGCATTTGAATTCATTTTCAGATGCTACTATTTTGATAAACAGCATTCAGGGACTTTTTACTTTGTGGCCTAAGTGTTTTCCAATTTGGCATTATGGAGTGGAATGTTGAATTCTGAGACTGGAGAAAATGATAACTTAGGATGGCTTTATCACCAAGACAGATGAATTGAATGAGTTAACAATATGAAAATTTGTGCAAAAGTAGCTGTATATTTCAAAAATTCAGTGGGCACCAGGAAAACGAATATTTTCAGAGACAGACATCTCATTCATTTCTAGGTTTTAGGGCTAATCCAAGGTTATTCTATGAATGCTTTCTTCCTATGAGTAAAAGCTTAATACTGAGCTTTTTGTTTCTTCTGATTTCTTCTAATTTCTTATTTTATTTTTTTCTGATCAGGTATACTTACTCTTACACTGCAGAGATGTTGCTTAATTTCTCATAGCACTTCCTACAGTTACATGTGAATGAAAAGGCTTTTGGGTGAAGGAAATCAGCTATCTTGGGAACTACCAAAGGTTTCCTAGCAGGGAGTTGGGGAGAGCAGGATTCAGTCAAAGTCACCATGCAGGACCTGGATCCATCTGCGGAAGATCTGCTTCGTAGCTCAAGTGTGCCTGTTTAAGACATCTGGCTGTTAAAATAACAGTTAGACATGGAGACTCAAGGAGTTACTTGATGGAGACATGATGGTGTTTGGAGAGAGATTTGATTACTGCCAGTTCTGCTGTCTGCAGCTGACATGAGACCGGCCATTGACTTTCAGCAGCAATTCATTACGACCACAAGAGATTTGGAGATCTGACCTTACTGTGGGATAAGGACAGTTGGGTCTGGCCCTGAAAAGTTAAGAAGTTTGCTGCAGTGTCTGAACACCTCTATGAAATCATTTGGATGTGTAGTAAAGAAATTCAAAATATGTGTTTTTTTATTTTGGTTTCTTTCTCCACCCCGGCCTTAATTTTTTCTCACAAATTTGTCTTCTAAAACTAATTATTTTCAGCTTTAAAAGATGGTTCATTTGGCTGCTGAATTTCTAATTGTGGCTTTTGGCATGCTATCTTTGGAATTAATGGAAAGTTAATGGGGCTGGGTCTGTGAACGACTAAGACACTTATGGAAGAGAGGAAAAACTCTAAAAATAAGGAATAAACTCTACAGGAGGTTGCATTGAAAGTTTTTAGGTGTCTTCAAACATCAGAAGTTTGAAAATCCCTGATGTAGGATATGAATATTTTATTAGGTGAACTATGGCTGCTAAGGCTTGCCCTCTTCTTTGCTTTTAGTCTCTCCTAGGCATTTTGACTGGAAACTGGAATTTAGTATTTGCCTTTCAGCAGGTGACATCATGCAGTAATCATGAAGTCTTTTCCCAGGAGACATAAGCATTTTATTTTTTATTGTCAATTTTAAGGCTGGCTGTTAGGACAGTGCAAATAGTTCTGAAGTGCTTTTAGCTTTAATATGAATTGTTTGTGTATTAAAGAGTAGTAAGGGGGACCATGTACAGTAGAAATCAGTGCCTAATGTGAGTTTCAAATGCTAGACTTGTGAGTGCTCCTGAATATGTTAACACATCTATCTCTATTTTCCATATTGCTGTATAATAAACCTCTTACAAATAACAGTCTAAATGACCGCATTAAAAACAGAACATGCCGTGCAAAAATATTGACAGATACAACAAGTTAAGAAAAATGGTGTCCTTTTGCTGGTTGCTCTCAGTTGTTCCTGCAACAAGTAAAACAAGGAGTAAAAAATACTTGGAAGTTTGGTTTTATTTAAATCAGCTATGTTTAAATTCTAAACATGGATTCAAAGCTTCATCAAGGTGTTGGCCTTGCTGTGAGTTGGAAGATTCACGTGTAGGCCTGAGGATGCAGGGTAACCAACTTCCTCTCCTGATGATGTATTTGTAACAATATGTGAGGTGGGGGGACTGAGGGAAACATGGGAGTTGTGGGATGGTGAATTTAGCCACGGCCTTTCACCTGTGATGAGCAATGGCATCTGTTGCCACCATCTGTTCTGTTTCTCTGCTTATCCTCCCATGTGTGATACCAGGCAGGGAGCCCCAAAAGGGGACAAAGGGGTCACTTCAATGAAAGTAAAATGAATGCTGCTCAGAAGTCCCCAGGCAGCAGTTGGAAGGATATGTGTGGTCTTTTGCCTGGCAGAGACGAAGATGCAACAGGATACTAAAAATCGTGCAAGGAACTTTTGCTGGCTGAGCTTCTATCCGGGATAAGTACTATGTTGTCTGACAAAATACTGTAGTGGAAAGAAAGTTCATAAACTCCATCACCCTTAGAGAATATCTGTTTGGTGGAGCTTCCTGATTTAAAATAGCTTTGCAGCTACTGTTTAAAAATCCATTCTTCATAAAACTCAGCAAGCAGGAATATGTAAAAATTTTGGCAACCAAAAGTACTTTTCAGTGAGAGAACAATGGGATACATAAAGGAAAATAACTGGTCGCTGCAATAAACATCTTCAGCTTTTCTAATAAATCTACTCTATTTGGGCAGCAGCTTTTTAGCTCTTGGCAAGCTTGTAGGATGTTTTGTAGCAAAGACAAGAATTTGGAAAACCTCAGGGGGCAAGCCTGGCTGCAGTCTGTGACAGGTGGTAATGTATGAATCTAAAAATGGTGTGAGTATTGTTTAAAAGTTTCTTACGAGCAGCATAATTTGTGGAGATCAGAACCACATTTTATAAACTGATATTTTTTTAATCAGATGAATTTCAGTTCTGTATGAAGTGTGTCTTTCTTTTGACAGAAGTTGTGTGATTTATGACTTGTTCTGTACCTGAAATATTTTGGTTAAAGAAATCACATTTACATATGAAACATTTCATTCTCATATTATGGACAATAATATGGAAGAAGAGTTGCTGTAAAGTTTCTCTACATCATGTATTTATTTAATCTTTGTTATAAATTCAAAATAGAACAGAGCTAAAATTGAGGATATTCTACATGTATATCAAAACATCAGTTTTGCTAATTAAATCTGTTTGCAGAAGATGCAATAGAGATTAAAAAACTCATGATCCCTGTATGGGCATCCATACCACATTCAACACACAGGTTTCACTAAAGTACAATAATGTCACGCGTATAAGGCGCACCCTTTTGACTAAAATTTTAGTCCAAACCCGGAACTGCACCTTAAACTCCTTATATAGGGACAAAGTTTGGAAATTTACCAACTCGGAAGTGCGAGCTGTGAGCCGAACCACGTGGGCCACGGGGCACAGCAGGGCTCGGCACGTGTCCCGGTTTGGAGGACAAGTGTCTGCTAAGAAAGGCAAGAGCCTCTCTTTGAAATGGAGAATGTAAACCCCCTCCCTCCAAATTATTATAATTTTGAAATTAAGGGGCTCTCAGGCAAAGATATGGGAATTAGGAATAACAGTTCTTTACTAGGAAAGTTAAGATAGAAGTACAGTACTACAAAGAAACAAACCCCAAACACTGGCGAAGTGTCATGGGTTGCAATACAGAATGTGATCAAAGTTTCTATTCTATCACTATCTGTTGTGACCAGGTGGGGCAGTGATCCTTATCTCTGTGGGAGATACTCTGCTAATGGGCCAGCCATTGAAACCAGTAGGGCATTGTTCTTTATCTTTGCACCCCCATCCTTTCTCCAGGGAGTTATCTTCTGCAAATGGCCCACTGAGTCCCACTGTGTAACTGATAAAATTACTGCATCCCATTGAGAGTTGCTCCAGCCAGGGGGGAGAGCCAAGCCTTTCTTACCAAGATAAAAACTGAAATTCTAGGACACTGAGTAGCCCTTTCTCTACTGGACTCTAGAAAAAAACAAGTTTTCTCCACATCACTACTAGACCTCTGGAAGGAAACTGCACCTTCTACAAGACCACTGCTTCAACTAAACCACATATGTCACTGCAAGAAGACCGCAGCCACTATTTAATCAAACTGCTACCAACACCCTGCCTGATGGGGTGTCAGATTGTACTCTGGCTTTGTCAGGGCTTGGGGTTTGTTTCTTTGTAGTACTGTATTTCTATTTTAATTTCCCTAGAAAAGAACTGTTATTCCTGGTTCCCATATCTTTGCCTGAGAGCCCCTTGATTTCAAAATTCTAATAATTTGGAGGGAGGGGGTTTACATTCTACATTTTAAAGAGAGGCTCCTGCCTTTCTTAGCAGATACCTGTCCTCCAAACTAAGACACAAAGTCAGAGTACAGCCTGACACCCCATCAGGGTGACACCCGTCAGGCAGGGTGTTGGTAGCAGTCCCATTAAATGGTGGCTCCTGCAGTGATAGATGTGATTCAGATGAAGCAGTGGTCTTGTAGAAGGGTGCAGCCTCCCTCCGGAGGTCCAGTGATGGTATGGAAAAAAAAGTCCGGTTTTCCTCTGGAGTCCAGGGAAAAGAGAGCGTCTTGGTGTCCCAGAATTTCAGTTTTTATCTAGGTAGGAAAGGCTGGGCTCTCCCCCCTGGCTGGAGCAACTCTCAATGAGATAAAGTAATTTTATCAGTCACACAGTGGGACTCAGTGGGCCATTAGCAGAAGATAACTCCCTGGAGAAAGGATGGGGGGGTGCAAAGATAAAGAACAATGCCCTACTGGTTTCAATGGCTGGCCCATTAGCAGAGTATCTCCCACAGAGATAAGGATCACTGTCCCACCTAGTCACAACAGATGGTGATAGACTAGAAACTTTGATCATATCCTGTATTGTAACCCAAGACAGCAGGGCTGGCATGATTGTTACTAATTGGTTGCTTTGTTGCGCATGGATGCTCGCAGGGAAAAAAAAAAGTGTGCCTTATACTCTGGTGCACGTTATACTCGTGAAATTACTGTAATAAAAATTGAAAACAAAAGCTGAAAAAAACAGAATGTTTTTTGAGTGTTTAGAAACTTTTTTTCTCCCCCTCACAAACGGAGCATTTAAATAAAATTTCTTCTGAAAAGTAATTTTTTAAACTGGCAATGACACACAGAAAAAAAGTTGTTTGACCTAGAACTAGTTTTGCTTGCTTAAGATTTTGCTAAGATAAAAGCTATTTATATTCACATCTTAACAATTCTCCATATTGTTCCACTTTTACAACCACTCCTGGGGTACCAGGCCTGGGCAACTAAAAATTCAGAATGCTGAGTTGGTGCATGGGTTGCTGGATATCCACTAGAAATAATAATATTTTATTTTGGAAAGCTAGCACCGTTAGAAAAATTTTCTTCTTGCATGCATCATTTTCTCATTTTCTGTATGGTGTTCCTCACATTTGTGTAGCTTCCAAAATATGGTGGCAAAAGGAGTGTGTCAGAATATCCACCCAGTAGTCTTATTTGACCAGTGAAGGTCTGTCCTTGTATAAGCCAGTGCAAATTTTGCAATTCATGTTAGTAATTAGAATTTCATGCAGTGGTGTCACAGCCATCTTGATTTTTGTGACTCAGCCATCATACCTGATGTATTTTTTTTCAGTCATGTATCAGAATTTGAGATTATATTCCATAACTGTGGAACAGAAAAATATTTTGGCAATGATGTGAGAAGTCTTGGAAAGCTGAAACAATTAGAAATTGAATGAAGAGACCTACTTTTGCTCCATACTGAGAGGAGAAATCTGTGAATCTGTGTTCTCAAAATTCGAGATCTCCTCATGGGTGTAGTTATTTGGCATTCGTAGTACTGTTTCTTGTGGGAGGAGCAACTTAGTACCACAGATCCACAAATTCATAGGGTAAGTTGGAAGGGAGCCACAAGGATTATCGAGTCAAACTCTTAAATAAATGGCCCATATCCTTTGATATGATTTTGTATTCCTTCCACATCTAAAACTTCCATAGAAGCCAAGCATAGTTTCATATTAAGTTTAAAAAAGTAGGACCAGAACTATAAATGTAGGTGATTTCTTTTCTAATTTAGTTTAAATAAATTACACTAAATGTAAACCCAACAGACATTTCTAGAATGAATTTTACTTGCCTTACAAACGCAAAGTTTTTGTTGAGAATTGGGCACCAATCAGAGTAGCATTTGCTTAGCTGTAAATCTTTGAAAAATCTTCTGAAACACAGCAGGTAATTTCAGAGATAAAGAAAAGAAAAAAGGAGAGAGAAAAATTGTATCTATTTCTCCGCCTTCTATTTGGAGATAATTAAGTTCAGGGGTTCTGAAGGAACATTGACTGTGTTCCAGGATGGCCTCCACACCAGAAAATGGAATTAATCAGTCATTGCTCTATTAAGTGAAAATGAATTAGTTGCAGACAAAACACTGTACTTTCATTAGTCATGTCAGGATGCAAATGTGAAGATATATATCTTTGCATAAATGTTCACAGATAAACAGTATAATTAAATTCACTACCGAAACAAACTAATTAAATTCACTGCTGTTATGCAACAGATATTTTCTTAAGTGTATGATATTTGTCTTGCAAGAGTAAGCAGTAGGTTCTTTATCTATGTTTTGTCTATGATGCTAGGAGAATTTAATTTTTGTTAATCTAGGGTACCTGGATTCAGGCAGTGACTCAGGAAGACATCTGTGTTTATGCTTAGCACAAACAGTCCATCTAAATCTCACTGGCTGCGAGTTTTTCTTTTGTTTTAATAATGTTCCCTCGAGGAGTACAGTATGCAGTCTGATCTCACAGTTTTGGAACTGTCCTTCAAGATGATTCCAATAAGACTACTTTTGTGCAATGACTAGGACTGAAATAAAAGTTTTGCTTTACATATTTTCAAGGAATTTAACTAATTAGTGTCAAAGTAACCTTCACTGAGCATTTGCATTATTTTTCTGAAATGTATCTAGTAACAGAAAACACTTTAAAAATTATCTGTTAACTAAAAACTATTTAGAATTGAGAATTATTTAATTGAGAGAATGCAAATTAGGTGAGTGGTAGTGATGTACACAACCTGTTGGGCAAGAGTTGTTAACTCCTGCACAGCTTGGAAAAGAACAGTGGATCACAGTCAGCATGTCTGCCCTATAGAGAGCAGAGTGTAACAGACATCTTCAGATACCCTTCAGTCATAAAATTGTTTAGGTTGGAAAAGACCTTTAAGATCACCCGACCAAGAGTCCAGCTATTAACCTAAGTCTGCCAAGTCCACCACTAAGCCATGTCCCTGAGTGCCATCTTCACATCTTTTAAATAACCTCCAGAGTTGGTCACTCAGACACTTCCCTGAGTAGTCTTGTTCCAATGTTTGACAACCCTCGTGGTGAAGAAGTTTTTCCTAATATCCAATGTAAACCTTTCCTGGTGCAACTTGAGGTGTTTTCCTCTCATTGCTCCACTTGTTACCTGGGAGAAGAGGCCCATCCCAGCACACTACAGCCTCCTTTCAGATAGCTGTAGAGAATGATAAGGTCACCCCTGACCCTCCTTTTCTCCAGGCTACAATCCCCAACTCCCTAAACTGCTCCACATAAGACTGACTTGTGCTCTTCAGGACTCCATTTATGCTGCTTGAACAGCAGCTGGGGGTAGAAGGCTCTGAGAATGGCAGTAAGAGAATTTCATAAGAATGGGATTAATCCCTAGATTTTGGACTGGCTTTAAGAACAGCATTAAAGAGAGAGTATTTAAAAAATACTCAAACATTTTCACTCAGTTAGGGAAGCCTTATGAGGAGTGGTGGAGGTTACTGTCTTTGTTCAGCCTGGAGGAGAGACTGAGGAGAGACCTCATTGTAGGCTTCAAAATCCTCATATAAGGGGAAATAAAGGATCAGGCGCCAATCTCTTCACTCTCATCACCAGTGACAGGACCCGAGGGAATTGACTGAAGTTGTGCCAGAGGAGATTTAGGTTGGGTATTAGGAAAAGATTAGTCACTCAGAGGATGGTTGGGCACTGGAACAGGCTCCCCAGGAAGTGATCACAGTGCCAAGCCTGACAGAGCTCACATAGTTTGGACAATGCTCTCAGACACATGGTGTGACTCTTGGGATGTCCTGTGCAGGGCCAGGAGCTGGACTCAGTGATTCTTGTCAGTGATTCTTGGGTCTCTTCCAACTCAGGACATGCTATGGTTCTCTATTTGTAGAAGTTATTCTGAATGTTCACATGATACAAAGCATAGGTTTTTTTATATTTTTTATAGAGAAAGAGCAAAATGTTTTCTGAGGAACTGAATATGAAATGTAGTATGTGAAGTGATTCCTATGAGAGGACTGTGTTGAGGGGCCAGCCTCAGTGTTTCAGGAAGGCAGACTGTTTAGGGGAAAAAAAAATCTTATATAATTTATTTACACTATTAGTATGGTTATTTTCTGTTTGTATAAGCAAATCAGTCTTGAATGCATGGTATATTCAGTAATGTAGCACTTGTGTAATCATTTGATGATCATTTGATGTTAAGTCCACAAATTACGTACACCGCTGACAAGAGAGAGCTTTTGAGTTAACTATTGCTGCTGCCTATATATGATAGTAATATTTTATAATAAATATTGTTTTCTGTGTAGATTTATGATATATTATTCTTTTTCCCCCTTCACTGTAATTTTCTACAGAAGGCTCTTCAGAAGTTCACAGGTTGGCTGTGAAATACAAGGAAGCATTTTTTCAAAGACCAAAATTGAAAGACTTTGTAATTAGATCCTTTCAGCAAAAGACTGGTAAATCTTTGATAATAATTTTGCTAATAGGCTTGGTTTGTTTACCCACAAACACACCTCCTTGCCTTATAAAATCTACTTTAATTTAAAGGAGGAACTACTGAATTTATGCATCATTTAACATATTTTAAATCTGCTTTTTATGTGCAACTCAAGACCCCCAAGCAGACTGGACTGTTGAAGAGTGAAAAATGCAAAGATTTTGTCCCAAAATAATGCCAGGGCGATTCCTAGAAACACATTAGGGAAGTGAACAGTATGACATCGGTACTCTTGTTTGATATGGTTTTTCTTCTTTTTGCATCAATAAAGACAGTAAAGGCCTCTAGATCTACAGACAGCAAAGGTGGGAATTCATCAGTTAAAAGCTTGTCTGCAAATCTGAAATCCAGTTCTTTAGAAGGCTGACATATGGAGAGAATAAGGCAGAAACAAGGAAGGAGCAACTGCCCTAGGGAAACAGTTATAACTTAATTTCTTGGTGACTACTAAATAGGAATTTGAAGACTGTGTTGTAGGATCAGAGAAAAAGATCCATGGCCTAGTTAACAGATTGAATCTGGTAAGATCTAATTCTCAGATGCTTAGAGAGGAACCTTTTTGTAATTGTAGGTTCAAACCCTCAAAAACTCATAAGTAATTTGGGAACTCAGTTTCCATTTTGAATGAAGATTCCCAGGTAATTTCTGAAAAAGGTTCTGAATCACTTCTCAAGATTTTGCCCTCAGCTTTTTTGTGCATTAATTGTTCCAAATAGAGGAATTTAGGAATTGGTTAAATTTAGGAAGGGGTTAAATTCTACTGGTGATAATCTGATGTATGATGTAATTTTATAGCTATATTCCTGAACATGACTTCATTGTGACATTGACTAAGAGTAGGTTTTGGTGTGGTGGGGATCTGATTATGATTTTACAATAAGAAGAGGAGTCAGTACTTTTTTGCTCAGAATAGCATCTCTCTCTTACCCCTTCCACGAGCCAGTAGAGTTGGCACTGGATGGATTTAATCTACTTACTTTATGGATGAAATAAAGGTTCTTAACAACTGAGCTGTAATGCAACCACATGTGCTGTCAAGAGAAAGGGATAAGAATAAAGATGTGAAGACTATATGCCTTTTGCAGCCTATACAAATCTAAATCTGTAAATCCTTTCTCAAAGCACAGGTTGAGTTCCTGCCTGCCCTCCCTTTGCCTTGTTCTTACTGCCCCTGTTCCTTTTACAGCAACAGGTTTCTGTGATAACAGTTTCAGTGAAGTACACAAAGCTGATGTGGGGCATATGGTTAATCAGTGGTAAATCAGGGATGCAAATTGTGAACAGCACTCATTGTGAGGGAATGGGAATGGATAAACGTATCGTGCATGCAGAAAATCAGAACAGGATTGGATTAATCAGCACAGCATGTATTAGGAGGAGGCCAGGGCAACCCCTATTCATTTGAATTTCAGCATGTCACAGCTCTCCAAGCCAGAGTGTCAGTAATTAAATCAAAAAATCAATGTTAATACTCAGCTGGGTCACACAGCTCAAAATCAGAAGATAATCAGGAAGTGCTGGAAAATTAAAGGTTTCATACAAATATTCTGTGCTCTGTGCTGTGCTTCACCAGTGCTCTTCAGTACTGTTTTTTCAGAACAAGTTTTACATGGTGGTGTGATGCAATTAGAGCTTTTTGACACTTACCAAGGACAGGTGTCACTATGCTTATTCATGAGTGTAACAACAGGAAGAGAAGAGAAAAGAAAGAGGAGAGGAGAGGAGAGGAGAGGAGAGGAGAGGAGAGGAGAGGAGAGGAGAGGAGAGGAGAGGAGAGGAGAGGAGAGGAGAGGAGAGGAGAGGAGAGGAGAGGGAGAAGGAGTATGGTGCTATAGCATGCATGAATTGTTGCATCATGCATGGATTGCAAGTTCTCAGGCTAGAAAAAGATGGTTCATTGGTATCTCAATTTCTGGCCAACTCTCAGAGCTTGCAGGACTTGTGGCTTTTAGAGTGCCATGTATGTCCCAGCACCTCTGAAAACAATTTATGTGACTCCATGGTCCTGCTTTAGAAGTTGCATGACCTATATCATACTTCAGATACAAAGAAAATTAGAATCTTTTTACAGATGCTGATCCTCTGTGAGCAGGATCACATGGGGTATTTATGACACCAGGGGATGATGATGGTGATGTCATTAACATCTGTTAATGATTAATGACCTGTTGGAATGAGTCCAGAGGAGGCTGCAAAGATGGTCAGAGGGTTGGAGCACCTCTGCAATAAATGCAGGCTGAGAGAAGAGATGGCTCTGGGGAGCCTTCAGTACCTAAATGGGGCCTTCAGGAGAGCAGGAGAGGGTCTTTTTACAAGGGCATGTAGTAGTAAGGCAAGGGGAAATTGCATTAAACCGAAAGAAGATTAGGTTTAGATTAGATACAAGGAATAAATCATATACTTATGAGGATGGTGAGGCTCTGGAACTGGTTGTTCAGAGAAACTGTAGATTTACCATCCCTGGAAGTGTTCACAACCAGGTTGGATGGGGCTTTGAGCACCCTAACCTACTGGGAGGTGTCCCTGTCCACAGCAGCGTGGTTGGAACTAGATTTTTAAGGTCACTTCAACCCAAACTGTTCTCTGAATCTTTAATGATAACAATAATGTACTTTACTCACTTTCTATAATGATTTCACTGTAAGTGAGAATATTTTATCAAGAAAGATTCTACATGCAGGGGAGTCTTCTTTGGGAAGACCTATGAGTGGAGAAGCAGTAATTTCTTCCAGGCTAGTTTAGAGATCTGTCTCACTAGTCCCAAAGCAGGCAGATGCATCTGGGTTTGTATTCTGAGGTCCTGGCTCCATATAATGTGCACACACAAACTTCTTGTAAAATGGGTACATTATTTTGCTTCTCAGATGGGGATTTTTCAGGCTTGATTTCTGGATCTACATGTCAATTATGAGCTGAAAAGCTAGGAAAAGTACATAGCAGTTGTGTTTGTCTTTGGAGGTTTAAGTAATCTTAATGCAGTTCCTGGTATTGCTTCCCTTCTTTCAACATGTCTGGCAGTGATGAGCTGAATGTTGTGCTCCTGTTAGGGCAAAGGCATGTAGCCAGTGGGAAACTATCAGGGTCAATGTTGTCACTAACTATTCCTAGGATGGGGAAGGCTCCTTCTGTCTGAATGGCACAAGGTTGCTACATGTTATCAGTAAGAAGAGGTCTACTATACAAGCATCTTTCCATAGCTTGAAAAATGTGACTTGGAACTGTATGGGGTGGACTGTCCACATAAAAAATCTAGACACAGCTTTTGAGTCAATCCAAAGTGCTCAGAGTGTTCATGGTTGCAATTTGTTGCAGGAGCCTTCAAGGATCCTGAATAAAACATTGCAACAAATAGATATTTGCCAGTATTAACAACAAAAATACCGAATGGTCTATCCTGTTTTCAGATAGTACAGAAATTATATTTCAAATTATGTTGTAGGCAACTTCTGAATTTAGCTTTCAGTGGCTGCAGCAGAAATGTTGTGAGTGCCCTCTGCTCTGACCCATTCTTTCACCCACTCATCAACTCGGTTGTGAAAAATTGCCAAAGGCTTGTGTTGAACCTTTTCTCAAATTCAGAGTTATTTGAAAGGCAGAAGCATCAGAGTTGGCAGGAACCTGGAATGCTCTCAGTTGGGATGTGTGTCTCTTAAAACCACACTCTGGGATATCAAGGCAGCCTGAGAGGCCACCTGCATATGTTTCAGGGCAACCTGGTGGTGTAAGTGTCTGAGGGGCTTATGACCCACTCTGATGGTGGCTGTGCTTGTTGGCTGTACTGAACAAGCATAGAGCAGTCCATGACTTCTGAAAGGACTGCAGCAAGCCTTCTTGCTTCTTGCTGGTGTCTTACTGATGCCCTAGGATAAGGAAAATGAAAGAGTAAATGAGGAGCCTAAATGAGAAGTCTAAATAAAGCCACCACTTCACCAGTGAAGTGATTATTTTGGCCTCTGGGCAGGTGATGGTACATCCTTTCTATAGATGAAGAACAGTGATGTGATGTGAAAGGAAAAGGAGAATCTTGTTCTCTAAAATCTTGTCCTCCAGCTGAACCTGGAGGATGTGATCAGCTGCCAAATCTGCCAGAAGCTGAAAGTGTATCTGACTAGTTAACTCCCACAGACCTTACATATTTCCTACAAAGCAAACAGTTCTCATAACCAGATGCTTTTTTTTAACTTTCCCTTTTGATTTTATTATCATCTGTCATGCTTTTTCATTGCTTGCATAGGTATCTTTGTTGGTTTGATTTTTTCTCTTGCTTTTGAGCATGTTTGCTTTTGTTATCTTAATTTTTTTGGCATTTGCCTTGGTTAAATTGCATTCTATCTCTGACATTCCAGGCTGTTTGTGCATAGTTGCATGATCTGGTTCATCCTTCTGCAGGCTTCTCTACTTCTTATTCATTTTGTGTGGTCCTCAATGTTTGCAGCTCTATCAGCCACTATTTCAAATGTCAAACTGAGTTCTATCAGCTCGGTTGTACAGAACTTTTTCCTTTTGATATTTGCTCTGCTAATTCTTGGGCACAGTTTTAGAAAAAAAAAACAACAAACAGTTGTCCTTTTGCTTTATCAGGTATCTGGCTTACTGTATTATTACTGCACTTCTTTCATTGCTGTTAAAGTAGTAATTACTTTATTCACATTTTAGTCACATAATGAACTTGAACTCTTGTATAAATATATACATATGCACTCTAATCTAGCTGTCTAACCCATTTACTTTACCCATGGTTTTCTAGGAAGTGCCTTTTCTGCAGAATCAAAGCCCTTGAGGTTTTCATAAGGAAGTGAAAGAGATTAGTACCTGTGTTCAGAATCGTCACATTATGACAGTATCTCACAAAAGTGGAGAGTACACTTCAGGCATGCTCTGCTTGTACTAATCTGGACAGTCCCAACTGTTCCATAATGTCTGTTATATTTAAAAGTTGCCTCTTATTCCATACTTACATTAGCATTGCTGCTGTATTTCCTCTAGGAGGAACATGCTTTGAATTGTGACCTTTGAACACAACTATGAGAAAAGAGGAATCATACATAAAGATTTGTTAAAAAGTGTTCTCTGTATTTTCTGTGAATTTTAGTGAATGCCTTCAAATGTGCATAGATAATTTTAGTGTTGCTTTTTCTTGTTTCTTTAACTGCCTAAAAAAATCTATTTGAAGTAATCTGACAATGTGTTGCTAGCCTTCTACTGAAAAAGTAATTAACCGATGTCATTGTATTTCACTCTTTCCCCTACAGTCTGAACTGAAACCTTTATGGTGAACTGCTGACAGATTCCTGTAGCTACACTTTCAGCTTAATCTCCCTCTCCTCATTTTTTCGTCCTGTTTTTTACACGGAGTTGGCAGTTTTGCAGTAGTTTCTTAAAAAAGAGTAACCCATACTGTATCTGTTGTCATTCAGTAGTCTGCTAAGTTTTACTGACCCTTACTTTCTTTTCTCCTCAGCAATGTGTTCAGAAATTTGTCTCAACGTTTAGACATACCAGACTGTCTGATAGCTACAAATGCTCTGTGATTATCTGAGAAGATTCCAAAGCCAGAAATGTAAATTTTACACTTGAGAAACTTGACTGTGTTTTCTGTCTTTTGGACTTTTAACTTCTTGTTGGAATCATCTCTTAATTGTTTATGTGTCTATATTTGTATCACAGATCAACAGTTTTTAACAAGGTGCCTCAAATAATCATGATTATGCATTTATTTTAGTTTAAATGTACCTAATTTGTAAGTGATTGGTTCTGAACATTACACAGGCTTTGTGTAAGTCGGGAGAATATTCATTAAACTGATATTTATCTCTTTAATTATCAATGACTATATCCAGGCTAAAGCAAAGTAGGTAAAATATTAATGGCATGAGATGACGTAACAATAAAGTAAATGAGGACCTCAAGGAGCGAAAAAATTACTGCAAGTCTTTGTGAAGAAATTGCAGCCTGTAATGCACATTAATAATAGTTTGCTTTTCCTCCTGAATTAAAATGTTACCTAGCATCAGTCAGTGTTGACATCTGTCATGATCACATGAGTCAACTGAGATCATGTTTTAAATTACATGGGCAATTACAGGGCAGGTCAAATATGTTAAAACACAGATATATAGGCTTTACAAATGGAGGGCGCTGAAAATGCACAGCACACCAGATAAGCCAGCATGCTATCAGCAATGCATCCATTAATAGGTCTTTAACTAGGGCACCACGCCTTAGGTAGCACTACTGTTTATCATTCCTCATGTGCTAGAAATATTCTGACTTTCCTAAGGCCTGGTAGCCTGCTGTTCCACAAGTTCTCTACTAGGAACTCAGTCTGACTAGAAAAACTGGAGGGAGGTGGTTTTCTGCAAAATAGCAGGACAGGCATATGCTGATCCTTAGAGGTAAAATGAAGTAAGAGCAGTTCAGCCATATTTCAGAGGACTTGGTCCCATGGGTGAGCTGTGTATGTTTAAAATGTAGGGCAGCAGTATGGAGTGTAGGTGACTGAGGTGAGGGAGGCAGACCTTCTAAGGGTCACAAGTTATGTGCTGCATGTGAGGTCCCCTATGTGAACAACACTTGGACATTCTGGAAGCAAGTAGAAGTGAGGAGGGTAGCAGTTATTGTGTTCTGTTTAGCTGGCCTTCAGGTACTGCCAAGGGATTGTTTGGCTTTAACTCCCAATAATGTTCACAGATTTTTTGATGGTAAAAGAAAAGTTGTGCATCATGCAAGTCGTATAAATTAATTCTGCTACCAAAACTTAAGATTCAGTTCCATAAATTGGGCCCAGAGTGTTTCAGCATGTCTTTCTCTTAGTGTCTCACTGCTCCTGGGTTACTTTGCTCCCAGTGGGTTCCTCCTGTTCACAAAACCCATAGTTTTGGCTACTACAAAGAGAGTGGTTATTATAATCCAAGTGATAATGGAGCTGATTACAATTACAGAAGAAATTCTTTGTGATGGATAATTTGCAGAATAGAAGTGGCTTCATATTGACATTTCTGTTGTTTTACACATGTAAAATATTAATCTGTGTATTGAAACTGCTGCTCTTGTGTGTACTTAGTAACTTGTGCTTACCCATAGGCAGGCTGAGTAGAAGTGTGGATGCTTGCAGGTTCTACTGATGCCCCCATGTGGATGTCTGGCCGGATCATTCTAGTCTGCAGTTGACTACATAATTGAGTTTTACTGTTAATTTAATAATAATTTATTTCTCTGTCATCCATAAATGGACAAAAAAGTTTGACTGTGTGGTATACCAGGAGTATTTTTGAGCTATGCTTTCCATTCTCTATGAAATAGTGCTTGACTATCCCTTTTTTGTGCCTAGCATTTGAAACGATTCTTGACATACTGGAAATAGCATCGTACTGACCAGTTTGCTTATTTTTTTGGGATTCTTGAGACCCAAGAAGATTTTCACTCCATTATTAATGTACTAATAATAGCTGTGGTATAATGATAGCCTTATTGATTTGCTAACATAGAATAACCTAAACCTCTTACACTGATTTTTCTGCCCCTGTGAACAAATATAATGGTATTGTAATTGAGAGTCCACCTGTACCTCTGAATAAGCAAAAATTAGTGTTGAGATGCTGGAACTGTCTTTAAATGTGACAGCTCAGGTACTGTGACCTTGCTAGCTACAACAACAGAGACCTTAGGAGGGGCCTGATTTGTGTTGCTGCTTGGCAGAGTAGATTAACTTGCATGAAGCCTTCAGTGTAAAAGACATCCTAACACTGACCCGTGTTTTCAGAAGAGATTTCGGAAGGAAATGACAGACAAGGTGAGTGTAATGATAGCTTAGGGCCACAGTTGTGCCATGGTGAATGTTTCTCTTGGCCATATAAACACTCACACCTTGTGGCCGGGGTGCTCAGGGACCCCAAATTTCAGTTCTCCTTGTAAAGACCCCTTGCATGGGCTTTACTAATGACATGAAAAAAAGTCTCCTGCTGGTGGAGAGGCTTGGCACTCAGGACACCTCCATTCCCAGACAAGTATCTGGGCTACAAATTTAAAATGACGTTGTCTGGCTTAATGGACAAGTAGCAGGGCTAGGTCTGTGGCTTTTGCAGCTGTTTTTTGATCCAAGGTCCTTAAGTTCTGTTGAGCAGCACTTTATGTAATTTTTGTACCTCTATCATGCACTGAGATCTTCTAATACAGCTACACATTATAGATAACTAAGTACTCTTGAGAGTTAGACTCTTGCATTATTTATGTTTAAAAAATTGGTGCTAGGTGTTTTGACAGTAAACACAGCATGCTAACTCTTGCTGCTTTGAGTTTGCATGTTTTACAGAACAGGAAGTGTTTTCTAGGTCAGGGCAAAAGTGTTGCTCGAACATCTCAGCTGTGGAGCAAATAGATTTGATTTCATATCTAACATGGGTATTACTTAAGCCTTCTGCGAAATGCCTACTCCATTTTGTTCTTGGTACTATTTGGTCTTACTGTCATTGGACTTGTATGCAGTGGGAAATTACAGTTGTTAGAACCTGCCAATTAACTTGATTAACTGAGCATTTGGTGCAGATAAGGACATTTGTTTGGTGTTTGGTCTTGAGATCTGCTCACTTCCTACATTAGGTATGTGTTCAGGCTGGTGATTTTGCCTCTCAGCATTGCTGTGCTTTTACCTCCACAAAAAGTGTCAGTCATTATTCAAAATTTTATGTGTAAGAATTGAAGAACCAGCAATCCTAGTGCTTGAAAATTAAGGTATTTCCAACCTTGTTTCATGCTTGTTTTTTATTAGGAAACTGAGTTTTTCTGGCGTGCTGAATCCTGGAGTGTTTAGTCATGCTTTTCCTTTGCAGTAGATGACAGAGAACATATCTTTTACTCTGCTTTTACACATTCAGTCTTTCAGAAAAATCTAGAGACCTCTAAAATTTATTTCATGACTTGTGGTTGATAACTGGTCTCTGATCTGCATTGTGTGAACTTGCTTCAGAATTTAGATTAGTTTTGTGCATTTTGGATTTCAGTCGTAGGGGTGGTAGGGTATAGTATTACCTCAAAATGTTCACTTTCTTCTAAAAGAAGCTCATTTTTTTTTCTTGGTGATGTCTAAAAGATTAAAAAAAACCAAATTAAAACAAATGCATAAATATCTGCATGCTTTTTTACATGTTTTTAATTTGTGCTTATTATGTAATTATTTTCAACAAAATGATTTACTTTCTGTTGATACTGAAAGCGACAGATTGCATGGCATAAAAGGTTTTAAATAGTCTACTTCTCTCACCTATAGACATATATAAACCAAGATTTTTATTTACTGAATATGAACACTAATAAGCTGAGTGGACAGAAGTATCTAAAATAATTATGAATATGTGGCTAAATAGCCAATATCTGCTTCCATTTGTAGTACTGATTTTCACTAGAAAATGGATTTACACAAACTAAAGTGCTAAAATAGCTGGGAAACAGATTTTGTCACTTCAGTCATAAAGGGCAGTTATCACCTTGCTCAGTTTAGGCTAAAAAAATCCTAGCGGTTTTTCAGTAAAAAAACTGACAAACTGGATAATGAAAGCAAATGAAAGCAACTGTAAAACCTTGTTACCCAGTTTTTATTTTTCTGTGTGCATATTCTGAGGATTTTTTTTTCTAGAAAGAAAATTGAAAAACTTAATTAATCACATTTTAAGCAACTTTTCTTCAAATGTTATAAAGCTACTTGCCATTTTTGTTTTCCCAGTCTTTTTTTAGATCCTTGCTTTTTGCTGTAGTTCTGTAAGAGATTTTGGAACAAGATATGTATCTGTGCATAGGAAGTGGAAATTTTTATGCATAAGTAAAGAAGTTATAGGTGCACACTTCCAAAAACAAGTTACAGCTCTGAATTTACTGATAATTTAATACAGTGGATACAGAGGTTATGTAAGCACTCCACAAATAAGTACATGCAGTGCCTGAGACCCCGTGTTTCTTTAGTTCATCATCTAGGACTTCAACTAAAATGGTTCAGATAGAGAGAGACAGACAGCTGGGAATTCAGGACATTACACATGACAGTGGTGGGACAGGTGGGTTTATGCTGTGTGAGACAGCTGTTTTGGGACCTGAGAACATGTTTGGTTCACTGTATAATTGCTGGGAAGCCGTTCTAGACATAGGAGACCTCATGTTTTGTGAGTTTTACATTGGTAAAATCCACAACTTGTCAGACTCACACCTGATTACTGCACTGTGCCAGTAGACATAGTTGCAGATAGAACACATTTCAAAGTGAGTTCAACTGGGCCAGGCAAAAGCTGGCAGACCAAATCTAGGCCAAGTCATAGAGCAGCATCTTGAAAACAAAATATAGAAACTCAGGTTCCTTCTTTCCCTCTTTGATGTGTGTTCTGTGCTTTTGTGAGTAGCTAACGAGCTCTGTGTAATGCTGCCAATATTGAATGTTGCTGATTTTGCACAGAATTACAATATATGACCCACTGAAAGGATCAGGCTGAAGGAGAAATAATAGCAAAGAGGATAAGCAGCTCAGGCATTCATCTTTATGCAGTACAGCTGGGTATTCACCTTACATTTGATCTTGGCATAATAGTTGGAATAATTAATGTATGTGGCAGATACAGTAAGTGATGAAATAATTCAAAAGGGGTTTTTTTTGCTGTGATTTAAAGTATGGAGTCACAGCAGTCTCCAAATCTGAGTAACAGGCACTCTCATCCTGCAGTTGTATTTATCAGCATTTCTAAGTTTGAAATTTTTAGTTCAAATTCCCTAGTTATTGCTTTATTATTTCACATTAGTTTTGAGCCAAATAAAAGCCCGGGTGGTTTCAAAAAAAGGAGTTTCATGTTAATAAAGGGTGAAGAAAGATGTTTGCAGACTGCAGGGAGGCCAGGGCCTGAAGCTGTCTCTTGAAACAGGCTGAGCTGAGAGGGAGCAGATTCAGCTCTGGAGAAGAGGCAACTCGGGGAGGGCAAAGCATCACCCCCAGTACCTACAGCCAGAACCAAGCAGATGGTCTTGGGCATGAGACAGCTGCACACACAAGAGGTGCAAACTGGATAAAGGAAGGAACTTTCTCCTCCCGAGGCAGAGAAAAATATTTCTAAAGGAAAGAGAGGGTTGTATTACTGCCAGCAGAAACTGAGTCATGGAGACTTGGGTATTGGTCAGTTGTATCTCTGTGAGAAAGGTCTGGTCCCTGTCTAGCTGAGAGACTTATTTGATAGTACTTAAGTATAACTTTACTAGACTAGTTTGGTGGTTTGGTATGAGTTTCATCCCCCCCACCTCCAAATAATAGTGGGTGGTCAAGGCTTTCTAATTGTAATTGCTGTGATTTGGTGTAATTTTATAAGCTTTCCACTGAGTTGTTATGCAGACACTTAGTGTAAGAGCTTGAGGAAGGCTAGGTTAGGAAGTGAGGTTACTCACAGGCATACTTGTACTTTCCTTGCTGTGCTTTAGTACAAGGCAGTGGACTGTCATAATGATCATGACTGGGAGTGCTGTGGTCCAGGTTTACTGATGAAATAGAATGAATTTGACTGCAAATCAATATTTGATATATCCACTGTGGATTCAATGTGTCTCCTTCAAATACCTGCCACAACTGAAATTTGCATTTAAGTCACTTTGATAGAAAGGAACTGTGACCCTTTGTACAATGCAAAGGTACCTCTTTGCATGTGCTTCAAAATGACACAGCATAGTTATAAAAATAAAAATGAGATCTCATAACTCTCATTAAAGCCTGGACTTTTGTTTTAAAGATTCGTTTTCCCTTCTTAGTTTGAGTTCTCAAATTTGTACAGTAGGACAATGAAAAAGTTCTAATGTGCCATGCCTAGTTGTCTTTCATAAATTCTGCTGGGCCCCCATGGTCTTGCTTCTACCAGTACAGTGCAGATTTGAAAACCACTGCCAGATCTAGATTTTTAAAATAACTGAATCACTGTCAGACTTCAAAGTTAACATCAGACATGTCCTTAATAGCAAGCTTTTATTTTTCATTTATGATTGCAAAGATTTGACTGTTTGACGTGGTTCTATTGTAAAGCAAATACAGACTTGTTTGATGCAGCTGCATGGTCTACCAACATCTAGGGAGCTTCATCTTTTAATGTCTGCAGTGGACTTTCTGCCTTACTGCTGCCACTTGGACACCCTGGT
Source organism: Catharus ustulatus (assembly GCF_009819885.2). Taxonomy (NCBI): domain Eukaryota; kingdom Metazoa; phylum Chordata; class Aves; order Passeriformes; family Turdidae; genus Catharus; species Catharus ustulatus. Next base: position 62,033,811 of record NC_046223.1, on the reverse strand, counting down.
GCTCTTGCCTTGCCTGACCTAGGGGCAGCTTGCCTTTCCTTTTTTGTGCTGTCAAACTGCTTGCACAATTTGGCCTGCTTCCATAAACTGATTGGCAACCAGGAGGTTAAAAGAGCATGATTAGTCCCTAAGCTTATCCCTTTACAGCCTAGAAGAGACACCATTAAAGGGAATTTAAACCCAAATGGATTGGATTCACCTGGAAATTTCAAAGCATTAATGTTTTAAATGTCTCATCCTTGGCTTTTGCTAGCATGACTTTGAAACACAAGCTGAAGCCACAAAGATTTTTCGTACCACAATCCACTTGCTTTCTTCTCACCTACTATCAATTAAAGTGCACTTAAAATACCCCATAGTCATGAATGCAAAAGATGGTTTTTGCTTTGCTGCTTTGTTTTTTAATCTGTTCAGCCAGGTCCTGTTTTGATTAATGGATAGGAGAAGGGAGGTGCATAGTAAGTAACACCTGTTGGTGTACTGGGCTGCTTGTTAAGCTCTGCTAAATAAAAAACTGCTGCTACATAAAATTGTAATTTGAGATGGTTTTCTTTGCTTCTTGTGGAACTACTCTCTGTTTGGCTGTTGCTGTATTGTCTCTACCAGAATTATTAATCCCTTTGGGCCTATAAAGTTGGATGTTTTTACCCTTGGAACAGAACAGATTGAACCTGCTATGCGCAGATAGGATATTGATATGTATACATTGTTCATCAAGAGAAAGTATAGTTGTATTACATACAGTTTAATATTAATTAGTTTACTCAGTTATGTCTTAATTTCTCTTACAATTTTGTCATTTGCATTCTTGATTATGAGAAACATTTTATGAGTAAACAGTCTGTCACTTCCTTAATTTCTGGGACTCCATGTTTATCAAATGTGAAAGAAGCTTTCCCTGATATTAAAATTTGTGTTCTTGTTAAAAGTCAAAATTTAGTAACTTAAATGATAACAAATCAAATACTGTTGGGAAATAAATTTCCTAATAAGCTGAAATAGTCAGATAGGAAATGCTACAGTAATAGAAATCTGATTCTGTCACATGCTGCTTCTTACTGCAGTAATGTTAATTTTTTGCTGATACACAAAACTGAACTTTTCGGAAAGCTTAGCGTCAAGTTAAACTACAGGGAAATAGCATATGCAGTTCTGAAAGTTCACATAATTTTCAGTCATTTTTTAAAAAATAAATGAGAAAAAATATTTTTATAAGCAAGATTATCATGCAAAAATTTTCAATAGTAAGGGGCACTGAAATAAAACATAATATTAAAGAAAAAATATATTGATAATCTTTGGTTTGCTTCCCATCTTTTCTGGGAAGAATTTAAAATTAGGCTAAATGTAGAGGTAAACATGGGCCACTGCTTCTTTCAGGACTAAATCCGTAAGCTGTCCAGGGCTTTGGAGCTGATACCCTCACTGAAGATGAAACAAACTGAGCAGAAACAAAGTTAGACAGTTGCTCAACACTTATTTTTCATAAGGAACTTGGCAGCTCTGGTACTTTTGTATCACAAGATAGTTATGTTTTATAAAATGAATTACAGGCCTGTCCCTTTCTTTTTGTTTTGTATTCCACATCTATTTTACCATTACTTGCTTCCTTGCAGAGTCAACATGTATCATTCACAGTGCCATCAAAGAGGTGCTGTCTGAGCTGTTTATTTACTTCTGAGTAAAAGTCTTCTAAGTATTTGCTTGTTTAGAAGTTTGAATTCAGACTTTAGGGTAAAACTCAAAATAAAAATCACTGTACTGAGTTAAATAAGAGAATCACAGAGTCACAAGGCTGGAAGAGACCTTCAAGATCATCAAGTCCAGCCTGTGCCCCAACACCTCAACTAAACCATGGCATTGGGTGCCACATCCAATCTTTTTTTAAACACATCCAGAGATGGTGACTCCACCACCTCCCCAGGCAGACCATTCCAGTACTTGATCACTCCTTCCATAAAAACTTTTTCCTAATATCCAACCTCTATTTCCCTTGGCACAGCTTAAGGCTGTGTCCTCTCATTCTGTCAGTCACTGCCTGGAGAAAGAGACCAACCCCATCTGACCACAAACACCTTTCAGGGAGCTGTAGGGAGTGGTAAGGTCACCCCTGAGTTTCCTTTTCTCCAGGCTAAACAGCCCCAGCTCCCTCAGCCGTTCCTCACAGGGTTTGTCTTCCAAGCCCTTCACCAGCCTCGTTGCCTCCTCTGGACACGCTCAATGTCCACCCTGAAGTGAGGGGCCAGAACTGGGTACAGCACTCGAGGTGTGGCCTCACCAGTGCTGAGCAGAGGGGAAGAATGACCTCCCTGCTCCTGCTGGCCACACTGTTCCTGATCCAGGCCAGGATGCCATTGGCCTTCTTGACCACCAGGTCACTCTGCTGGCTCATGTTCAGTCAGCTGCTAACCAGTATCCCCAGGTCCCTTCTGCTTGGGCACTGTCCAGCCACACCATCCCCAGCCTGTAGCACTGCAGGGGTTTATTGTGGCCAAAATGCAGGACTCAGCACCTGGGCTTATTAAACCTCATCCCATTGGACTCTGCCCACCCATCCAACCATTCCAGGTCTCTCTGCAGAGCCCTCCTCCCTTCCAGTGGATCGACACATGCTCCCAGCTCAGTGTCATCTGCAAATTTACCAATGAAGGACTCAATACCCTCATCCAGGTCATCAATGACAATATTGAACAGGACTGGCCCCAGCACAGACCTCTGATGGGCACCACTGGTGACTGATGCCCAGATGGATGCAGCACTCTCTGGGCCCAGCCATCCAGCCAGTCCTTAACCCAGCACAGAGTGCTCCTGTCCAAACCACGGGCTGCAGCTTTTCCAGGGAATGCTGTGGGAGACAGTGCCAAAGGCCTTGCTGAAATCCGGGTGCACAACATCCACAGTCTTTCCTACATCCACCAGGTGGGTCACTTGATCATAAAAGGAGACCAGGTTGGTCAAACACAACCTTCCCCTCCTAAGCCGTGCTGACTGGGTCTGATCCCCTGGCCATCCTGTGAATGCTGTGTGATGATATGATGACACTAAGTATGACCTGTTCCATAACCTTACTTGATACTGAGGTCAGGCTAACTGGCCTATAGTTACCAGGATCCTCCTTCCCACCCTTTTTGTGAATGGGTGTCACATTGGCCAGCTTCCAGTCATCTGGAACCTCCCCAGTGAGCCAGGACTGGTGGTAAGTGATGGAGAGCATCTCACAAGCTCATCTGCCAGCTCCCTTGTCACTCTGGGGTGAATCCCATTTGGTCTCATACATTTATGAATATCCAAGCAACTCAGCAGTTCCCTGACTGCCTTCTCCTGGATAGCAGGGGGACCATTCTGCTCCCTGACACCATCTTCCAACCCAGAAGGACAGTTGTCCTGAGGACCAGCTGTCTTCCTACTAAAGACTGAGGCAAAGAAGGCATTAAGCACCACTTCCACCTTTCCCTCATCCACAGTTATTAAGTTCTCTCCCACATCCAATAGAGATCAAAGATTGGTCTTATGCTTCCTTTTCCATCAATATATTTGTACAAACATTTTTTATTATCCTTTACAAAAGTTACCAAATTAAGTTTGAACTGAGCTTTGGCCTCCATAATTTTTTCCTTCATTTTTTTTCTTACATTTTTTTTCATAAATACTTCCTGAGAGACCTGACTCTCCTTCCAAAAATGATGCATCCTTTTTTTATTCCTAAGTTTCTTTGAAAACCTCATTGCCCATCCAGGCTGGATGTTTGCCTCATCAGCTCGTCTTTCGGCACACGGGGACCGTCTGTTCTTGTACCCTCAAGATCTCTGTTTGGAAGCACACCCACCTTTCCTGGACTCCTTTGTTTTAAGGGCTGCTTCCCAAGGAACTCTCTGAATAATTCTCCTAAATAGGCCAAAGTCTACCCTTCAGAAGTTCACTGTAAGAGTGTTATTGATGTTCCTCCTCATTTCACCAAATATTGAGACCTGTATAATTTCATGATCACCATGCCCCAAGCAGCTCCCACCACCACATCTCCTACCAGTCCATCTCTACTTGCAAACAAGAGGTCTAACATAGTCCTTCCCCTGGTGGGCTTACCCACCAGCTGCGATACAAAGTTGTCCTCCACACACTCTAGGAACTTTGGGCTGCCACTTTTCAGCTGTATTAAGTTCCCAGCAGATGTCTGGCGGATTAAAGTCACCTATAAGAACAAGGGCTGGTGATCCTGAAACATTCTCCAGCTGCTTATAGAATTAATTTGTCCACCTCTTCTTCCTGGCTGGGTGGACAATAACGGACTCTCAGTAGGATGTCAGCTTTGTTGGCCTTCCCCTTAATTCTTGCCCATAGGCATTCAACTCCTTTAGTTTCCATACCCATGGCATCAAAAGCCTCCCTAACATAAAAGGCCGCCCTTCCACCTCTTCTCCCTTTGCTGTCTCTTCTGAAGAGCTTGTAGCTATCCAGCTGTGTGAGCCCCACCACGTTTCCGTGATGGTGACTACATCATAACTCTGCTGTTGCACCATGGCCTCCAGCTCTTCTTGTTTGTTACCCATGCTGTGTGCATTGGTATACATACACCTCAGCTGGGCTACTGATTTCACCCCTAGCTCAGGCTTACCACCCTTGGGCCTGTTTCTAGACAGCCCAGCTCATTCCCTTCCCCCTTCAACCCTAGTTTAAAGCCCTCTCAATCAGTTCTACCAATTCATAAGCTAAAATCCTTCTGCCTTTAACAGAGAGATGGAACCCACGCAGTTCCAGCAGGTGAAGTGCCAAAAAAGTTGTCCCATGATCAAAGAACCCAAAATTCTGCTGATGACACCAACCCTTGAACCTCTTGTTGATAATGTGTGCTCTCCCATTCCTTTCACCATTTTTCTCTACCATCAAAGGGACTGAGCAGAACACTGCCTGCACTCCTGTCCTATCAAGCACTTGACCCAGTGCCCTAAAGTCCCTCTTAATTGCCTTGACACTTCTTTTTTCAGTCTTATCACTGCCAGCCTGTTGTATCAGCAATGGGTAATAATCAGAGGGCTGGACCAGCCCAGTGATGTCCCTTACCTTGGCCCCAGGGAGCCAGCAGACCTCCCTGTGGGATGGGTCTGGTCGACATATGGAGCCCTCTGTTCCCCTCAGAAGGGAGTCATGCACCACAACTACCCTTCTTTTCTTTGTGATGTTAGAGGTGGTGATCCATCTGACAGATGAAGCTCAATTGGCAGGCTCACCGGGCTGATAATTTTCTTCTATGCTATCTGGCTGACTCTCTAGATCCAGGGCCTCATACCTATTCTGAAGTGGCACCTGGGTAGGTGACAAGGGTCAGGAGGAATTTTTATTATTGCCTTCCCTAATAGGGACCCATTTCCTCTCCCCTTCATCAATCAGGTATCCTCCAATTTCCTGACAGTGGGAGGCATGGGAGTCCTCCGACTCCCTCAGGGATGGAGGGCCTCCTTCAAGGGTGGAAGGGCAGAACTCCACCACAGAAATATTTCTATTTTAAGCAGCATTTAATGAGCAGCACTCATATTATGCCTGCTGTATGACAAAACTAAACAGATTTGCAGAATAAGTCATATGTATCTGCAACATCTATTATAAATACAATATTTTCTAAAATATGGTTTTCATCTTAATGAGCTTCATTGTAATTGGTTTAGTAAAGCTGTCAGCATGAAGTGAAACTATGTCATGCCTTTATGTATTTCAACATTATTGACTTTATTAGATGCAAAGAGATCAAAATCGGCTTATTACAAATTATTATTTACAAACCTGATTGTGATTTTTTCTGTGAAAGAATGCACAATAATATTGTGAACTCAAGAAATAGGAAAGAGACCCTTCTTATGTACAAAATAATCTCGTATCTTTTGGAAGCCAGACTTGTTTCTCCCCTGAGCCCGACTTCTGATGCAGTTAAAAGGAACAGAGGAATGTGTTCCCCTTAAATCACTGAATCATAGAATGGTTTGGAACCCAGCTGTGTGCCTTGAGAGATCTTGCTTTCTCTCTCACTTTCAGAAATCTCAATTTCTGCCCTTCAAGTAATAGGGAGTAATGAAATTGAGATATGGCTTCCCAGTTTCTGCAAAATTTCCAAATGAGAACTTTCTACAGAAAGATACCCAAGATGTAATTCTTAAGCATGTTTTTATTTGCTCTACCTTTTGGAGTTAGAGGGGAGGTATGTTTAAAATATTAACAAGTAAGCTTATTCTGTTCACCCTTTAGTGCAATTCAGGTGGCTGTGATAAGCACTGATCAGTACACAAAATAACAAATCCTGCCAATAGGCTCAGTGTGAATTTAGCACTAAACTGCTGTACCTGGGCACTTTCTTGGCAGCCCTGGGAAGGAACAGAATGGGTTCATGTGTGCCTGTGAAATACTACATGAATATGGAAACTCCTTGTTCGCCACAAAGGTCTGGCAATCGTAAAAGATTAATGGAACAAACTAGATTATAGCTAAATAATTTTATATTTCAGTAAAGATGTGCTGTAATTATCTTAATTTATTTCATGGAGAAAACTAATTACGTTTAATTGAGTCATAACAAAACATGACATTTTTTGTGATGACTAAGTCCTCTGTATTTCTGTCCAGACATTCAAAACATTGTTTTACAGAATAATGAACTTTTGTTTAGGCAGAAACCCATAAACATAAGCACATGAGAAAGTTTGAAAGACTATCAGTGTCAAATAACTTTCCTTGGGGTATTTTAAAATTGCTATCTTAAACAAAAAAAAAAAAATATCTTTTTATGAAGCATTGCATTCAAAACATTAATTTGTCCAAAAGTATTGAAATTGTCCAGGTAGCATCAAAAAGGAAATTTATTACGAAGTCTGAAAATTCCCCGAGAAATTATGAACCTGAGACTACAAGTGAAATTTCTGAGATTTTTGGAATAATGTTATGATTTCTCTTGAAAAAATTCAGAAAATGCAGTATACTTAGCAGCCTGGACCTTTACAAGTCTTTCCTTCATAAAGAAAAGGTTTCCCAGAAAGAGAGGAAGCCCTTTGTGCTTTAATAGTGAGGGTGCAAGGAGGGAGTTCAGGTTGTTAGTCTTTCTGTCATCTGAATTGCTGTTTCCAATTTTCTTCCTCTTGGCTACCTATTTCAAATGCTTTATTAATTTCATAATCCAGTTCATATTTGGTGGGTGGGGCCGATTGCTGTTTGTAGATGTGCTTATGTGACACCTGCTTGCAATGTTGGAAATCTCTGACAGTGTCATATCATAACAGAGTCTGTCTGTTTCACCTAACACAAGAGATCTAATTCTTTTTTCCCAGAGGAGCACTGCTAAAATTTAAAACAAAATGACAGGTTTGAGAGACCTGATGAAAATCACTGCCTGTAGATCGCAAGCAGTCACCAATTCGTTTTACATTTGCTTTTCAGCACTTCTCTTTGTTCACCAGTTGCACTTTGGCTTTGCTTTTTTAACCACCCCTAGCTTTGACACAGAGCTTTTTCCTCTGCAACAGGCTGTCAGCCTTTCTTTATCTCTGAGCATAATAATGCTACCAAAGATGACATAATTTTTTGGTACCTAACTTATATTATCTTAATTTTACTCTATAATACCATCTCTCATTAATTCTAATACTAGTTAATTAAGCACAGCAACCATTTTTTTAGTCAGAAATGCCTTTTAAAATAGAGTTATCCTGAACTATGTTTCATTTGTTTCTTTTGCTCAAAAAAAACTATCAAATATGACTTTCTCTTTTAAACCCTTGCTGGTTAATGTTCCTCTTGTAATAGGCAACCAGGTACCAAAGTAAGTCTAAAATGAAATAAAATTTCCTCATAAAACTAAGAAAACTTGAAATTATTAACTTGAAATTTATGAAAAATTGTTGTCTGATAAAACTTAACAGAGGTTTTGTACTCCAAGAGCAACAAACAAGGGGGAAAAATATCTAGATATGTGAAGATCAGCATTATTAAGAAAGGCAAAAATTATTCTTCAGCTGAGACTCAAGCGATCCAAATAGACTTAATAAAAGCTTATTTAAATACTATAATAAACATGTATGAATATATGTTTAAATCTACCAGGAAAGATCTCTTAAGGGGGAAATGTAGAATGAACTGTATTCACAGTCATTGTGTCTCAGAAGTTTTAAAAATAACTAGTAGCTAAAGTGCTGAAATTGCCAACAAGGTAATAACATATTATTTACTTTCCTGCAGACCAGTCCAGAGATAAATTATCTGTTAAGACTTCTGGATATCGTATCTTTAGTCCTGATATATAACCCCTAAGAGCACTAGCTTTACTGTCTGTATCACTGATGGAAGCATTATTATCTATATTTACAGTGAAAAAGGACTTCTGGAAAATCTTTTTTTCTTTTTTTTAATATCATGTGAATCTCAAAATTTCGACTATGTCACAATTGGAGCTATAGTTGGTCGCTTTTTTATAGTTCAGGAGTGTTTCAATTATCAAGAAATATTTGCATATTAACGAAAATCTGTTTATATTTGTAGAGACAACTTTTGCTTGCCTCAACATTTCTGCTTTTTCTTCTTTTTTTTTCTCCAGGGCACAGTGTAGGACTATGATAGCAACAGGAGGAGTCATAACAGGACTGGCTGCCTTAAAAAGGCAAGACTCTGCCAGATCTCAGCAACATGTAAATCTTGCTGGAGTGCCAGTTCCTGAGGAGAAGAAACCAGTTAGGCGGCGGCCCAGGACAGATGTAGTAATTGTCAGGGGCAAAATCCGTCTGTATTCTCCATCAGGATTCTTTCTTGTTTTGGGAGTGCTTATCGCATTCTTTGGAATTGCAATGGCCATCCTTGGATACTGGCCCCAGAAGGAACAGCTGTTAGGATCTGAAGATAATCCATCTGTAAATGAAACCCGGACCCCGAGTAGCCAAGGCAGCATTTTACTCCGCTTCTTTGAACAGCACGTGCACTCGGATAAGATGAAAATGCTGGGCCCTTTCACTATGGGCATTGGAATCTTCATTTTTATTTGTGCAAATGCCATTCTGCATGAAAACCGTGACAAGGAAACAAAAATAATACACATGAGAGACATATACTCCACTGTAATAGACATCCACACCCTGAGGATCAGGGAACAAAAGCAGCTGAGTGGTGCCTTCACTGGCTTGTTGGGGGAAGGAGAGCTCCGGCACAGCGGGAGCTCATGTGCATCACGGCTTGCTGCGAACACGGTTGCACCTTTCTCTGGCTTCAAGAGTAATCTTAGAATGGATAGTTCTGCTGAAGAAGATGAGATTACCCTAAATGAAGATAGGACCACAAGTAGCCTGCTGCCACCTCTGCTGGCTGAGCAGTCTGGTTCCGTCTTTGGACTTTACCCTCACTCCACCAAGGCTTCAGATGACAAAAACACTAACTCTATAAAGTGCGAAACAAAATCCATTGTATCTTCTTCCATTAGTGCTTTCACACTGCCAGTAATTAAACTGAATAACTGTGTTATCGATGAACCCAGTATAGACAACATAACTGAGGACTCAGAGATCACCAGGAGTCAGTCTAGAAATCTGTCCATGGATTCTCTGGCCATTCCACTAACTGATACCAATGAATCCTACAGACCGGCCGCTTCCATGCTGCCACGACACAATTCATTTGTGGACACTCCGTCTGATCCCTTCAAATCTCCTATGACTCATGGACCAAGCACAGGAAAGCTTTTATCTCCTGGTGCTGCCAGGAAGCAGTTTGGTTCCAACACATCTTTGCATCTTCTGTCTTCACATTCTAAGTCCCTGGACTTGGACCGGGGTCCGTCCACGCTTACTGTCCAAGCTGAACAAAGGAAACACCCCAGCTGGCCCAGACTGGATCGGAGCAACAGTAAAGGCTATATGAAACTAGAAAACAAGGAGGACCCAATGGATAGGTTACTTGTGCCACAAGCAGCAGTCAAGAAAGACTTTACTAATAAGGAAAAGCTACTTATGATATCAAGATCTCATAATAATTTGAGTTTTGAACATGATGAGTTTTTGAGTAACAACCTGAAGCGAGGAACTTCTGAAACAAGATTTTAATATTTAAATTGCAATTTAGAAGATGCCATACGGTATTTTTTAAAAAAAGCATTTTGACAAGTGTTTCCTTTTCAGTGAGACTGTACAAGCCTGTTCTTAACCAAATGCTTAATAGCCCATTAAAATTGGCTTGTGCGAACAGAGATCTACATCTTTGTAATACAAGACTTTCTTGTCTTAGTAACATTCAGCTGCGGTACTGTGCATTATCATTGCTCGGACAGTTTTGTTACAGCTGATTCCAATTATTCCCAAGCCAGTATCTCTTTTGTTCTATATACGCATGTTACTTTTCACCAATTTGACTCCAGAAGACTGCACTAGGAAATAGCTCGATTGACCTGTAAGTTCTCTTGATTTAAAGACTGCAAGAGATTGGAAGCAGTGGTCTTGAGGTCTAGAATGGGAAGTGAGCAGGAGCATGCACTGGAATTGTCAAATCCAGGCCTTTATTCCTAGGTGTTGTCTTTCACATGCAGTACATCTCAGTAACTGCAGTCTTGCCATTGTCATTGTGAGAAACTTGTTTACATACTGGGGTGGGTGGATACAGAAGAGTGGATATAATAAAACCATTTTTGTGAATTCACTGTAATTGATCAAGCTGAATACCAGTGTTGTGAATTACTAACTATGCTTTGTACAATTATCTTTCTACATCCATTATAATTTAATCCTGTAATTCTGGAAAAGCATATATAAAGTAAGAAATCTGAATTTTTTTCTGGGATTAAGTCTCTAAAACCACTTTGATTGGCAGTAGTTTTAAAATCAAAATAGAAAGATTTAATTAAAATCTTAGCAAGATGATGGATGCCAACAGGATTTTAGAAACATGGTGTATAATAAGATTATATTGTAACTTGTACCTGAAGACAATAACGGAGAATGAATATATTGCCTCTCATTACAATAATAAGATGTTAAATAACTAGATCTCTACGTTCAAAGTACTGATACAAAGCATACAATTCAATATGTATACTAACAAAGTATGAAAACCCCTTGCCTAAATTTTGATTAATATATTTCACATAATTATTGGTGTGATGGTTTACCAAAGGCTTAGTTGTGTCAATTTGCATTACAAGATTTTGCAAAAGGAATTGACATTTAAAAGCATGTTTGTCTCAGCAAAGCAAGCTTCAGAGTTGACAGTTGTAGGCTATTGCTAAAGAAAAGGAGAATTGTAATGTGCGTATCAGAAGGTTTTCATGTGTTTCATTGCTGTTTAGGCCATGATCCTGCCATTACAGCCACGCTGGAGGATGTCCCTTCAAAGCTGCAAGGCTCACCCAACAGGATGTTGGTCTTAATTGGTCGGATTTTATATATTCACTTACCCTAAATACTCAGGAATTATTTTTAATGGCTTTTCCCAAAAAGAATGAAGCTTGTTAAAATGTTGTAATTTCTCAATTACTTAGATTATGAAAGATTGAGGATAAAATACCCTCTCTTTTTTTTTTTTTTTTAATATTCAGCTCCGTATTTCAGCTGCACGATGTTTTATGTACCAGGAGCATTACTTGCTCAGTGAGTTGAGGCATAGTGTTAACTGTTAGAACCTCAAGCCTATATATTGTAACAGAGTTGGCTAAATATTTTGCTATGAAGCTTTTAATAACTCACTGGTTTGTGTTCTTAAGACATTTGCTATTTTTTGCAATAAAATGTCTCTCTACACATACCTGTTTCAAGACCTGTTTTTTGCTCTATGATCTCCAGACTTACATCAAAATATAATTGTGTATAACACTGTACACAACATTCTGCCTAATTATTAGCCTGCCACAAGATATTTCTTCATGACTAATTGATTTCAGTGACATATCTACATGTGGAAAGGTTGACTGCGTTTTTTACCCATGAAATGTGAAATGTATTCCAAGTGGTTTTGCTACAAGAAACTTTGTATAAAAAGAACATCCTGCTCTTTTTAGTTTGGCAGTAAGTATTGTTATACAAATGGAAAACACTATTAAAGATGTGAGTGATGTAAACTTTTTATTTCCTTAATAGCTACATTAAATCACAGCTTAAAAGACTTTTCATATACTATCACATCTGGGAATGATAGTTCCTTTTTAAGCATAGTAGGGGATGAGCTTTTAACACAGATAATAGGTACTGAGAAATGTACTCACTTGGGAAAAAATTACCAAGGTAAAGCTTCAAAATAGCACCATATAAAGAAAATTAATAGTTGAGAGACCTACTACAAAAATATTCCCATACTAACATAAAATGAAGTATTTCATTCAGATACTCACAGGATTGGTGGTTGAAAGGGATCTGTGGAGGTCATCTTGTCTACCCCCCCTTCCTGCTCAAGCAGGGCTGTCTCACAGTGTAGAGCTGGTTTCCCAGAACTGTGTCAAGATGGTTTTTTACATAACTGCAAGGAGAGAGACCTGACAACCTCCCTTTGTGACCTGTGCCAGTGCTTGGTCACCCTCACAGTAAAAGAGGTTATGTAATGGTCATAGGCACCCTCCTGGGTTTCACTTTGTGCCCATTGTCCCTTGTCGTGACCCTTTCCAGAGCCTGGCTCCTTTTTTGTACCTCCTTTAGGTATTTATACACAATGACTCAATCCTCTTGAGCCCTCTCTAGGCAAAACAGTCCCAGCTGGTTCAGCCATTCCTCATGGGTCCATTCATCGTCTTTCACACATCTGGCTGCAGTGTGTCCATGTGTTTCTGGTTCTGAGGAGACCAGAACTGGACCCAGTGCTCCAGATGTGGCCTCACCAGTGCTGTGTAGAGGGGAAGGATCACCTCCCTTCAGGGTTCATGTAGGACATTGTGTAATTTCATATTCCTTAGGTAGTTCCAACTCAAGCTCAGGTTGGGAAAATTTGTAGATGTTCAAGAGGCCTGAAGTCAGAAACTGCAGTAGGGCAAAGATGTCTGGACCCTTTGCAATACATGGGGTGTACAGGAGCCTTACAGTGGCCAAAATGGGAGCCATGTGCTGTTGGCAAGTAAGGAGTAAAGACAAAAGCTTGTCTTGTATCTTTAGGCCATAAATATCATACTCAGTTTCTGATACAGTTTTCGAAATTTGATTTCCATTATTGATGTGCAGCCCATAATGAGTTTCTCAGGTACATTACAGGGTGGAAAAAGAAGCCGAAGTCAGGACAGTTTTGTCATCAGAGAAAACAATTGTAGAGCTACACCACAAACATTTCCCCAGAATCGGGAGCTAAACCTTACATCTATTCAGAGGACATGTCACAATTCCTCATCCTTTATATCTAGTAACTGAAAAAAAAAATTCATTTAGATCATACAAACAATGAGTTTTCTCCTTCCTCTGCCTAAGACTATTAAAAAATGTACTTTCTACTTCTTAGGTTTGTTTCTTAATCACTGCCTATGGATCAGACTGATGGTTAGGTCTGTCCCTCCTGAGCAAAGTGCATTTTTTGGGCAAGTTTCATCAGAAAATAAAGAGCACAACTCTGCAGTGATAGGGTTACAATGCTGGGTTACAATCTCTTCCAGAGTTGCTTCTGTATTTTACATGATGGTTGCTGGATAAAATCCTTGAAACAGGGCTTGGGTTCTTGACAAGTTGATACTTTAACTACTCCCTGGTGATTCCAATTTACTCTCCCTGGGAGGCAGTGAACCAAATCCTTCCTGGCAGAGCAGTGCCGAGTTCAGCAGGAGGGATTGATAAATGCTTTCAGCTGCTCAATTGTACATGGCTTAATGGATGAGAAAGTGTGAGTTTTCTCAGCAGCAGAAGGATTTTGGCACAGTGTTACTCATCCTGATGGCTGTTCTAAGGCTAGAGCTGTGTAAAGGATGGAGAGGTGAGCTGGCATCCTCAGTATGGTTTTGGAAGAAAGTTGAATTTGATGTTTTTAACTGAGCAGAATACTTGAGGCTACCAGGTTTGGAGGTAGACATCTGTAACTATCCTGCCTCTTACATTACCTAAACGTTTTTTTTTTCTGCAACCATATCGTAGTGCCTTTTTCAGATTCCAAGCTGATTTTGCTCATTCTTAAAATGCAGCGTTGCTGGTCCTGTAGTTTCTTCTGAGAGAAATTTGGGGAATAGGATTAACCTGCAGCAGCAGCTTCTCTCTGAAAAGTTTCATGATGCTTATGGAATTCCTGGATTGCTTTAGTCTTATACTCTTAAATTATTTCCTTCTATGAACTTTTTTCCTAATCCTCTCCAGGAAATTCTGCCTTCATCTTCCTAGCACTTTTTTTTTTTTTTTTTTTTTTTTTTTTTTTTTTTTTTTTTGTTTTTGGGTGGGGTTGGTTGATGAGCAAGTATAAATCTTTAGCAAGACTGTGCATGTGTGTATGAGAGTGCAAATTGAATAAATTGTCTATTACAATGTAGGAGTGTTTCAATTAGTATGATTTAGCTACTCAAGGGCAAGTTCATGCCCTTTGTCTAAATCTTTTCAAATTAAACTCAGGAACAAGTTGATTGCAGTTACCACAGCTGTTCTGTTTAACTTTCAAGTGACAATTAATTCCTCCATCCATATTCTGTGTATGGCCATATTGGCTTGTAGTTTAGGATTCAGTGTCTGAAATAAACCTCAAGTATTTTACATGTTCAGTAAAGCCCCTTTCTTAATAGTATTACTTGTCTGAGTAACAGTTGGCAGAATTACAACCCTAAGTCTCATTAGGAATGGAAATGGATAGCTGGAATACTTTTATTTTAGAATAACATGGCCAGCAAGTCAAGGGAGAGGATTCTACCCCTCTGCTCTGGTGAGACCCCACCTGCAGTGCTGTATCCAGCTCTGGGATCCCTAGCACAGGAGGACATGGACCTGCTGGAGTGAGTCCAGAGGTGGGGCACCTCTCCTAAGAGGAAAGGCTGAGAGAATTGGGAATATTCAGCCTGGAGCAGAGAAGACTTCAGGGTGACCTAATTGTGGCTTTCCAGTACTGGAAGGGAGCATACAATAAAGATGTGGCAAGAATCTTTACAAGAGCACACAGTGACAGGACAACAGACATGTTCAAATTGAAAGTGAGTAGGCTTAAATTAGATATTAGGAAAAAATGTTTACTGTGTGGGGGGTGAGGCACTGGAATGGGTTGCCAGGAGAAGTGGTGGATGCCTTATTCCTGGAGGTGTTCAAGGCCTGGTTGAATGGGGCTCTGAGCAACCTGGTGAATTGAAGGTTTGCATGTTTTGTCCAGAAAATTTTTGTTTCAAAAGAGATACCAGTTTAGTGTGGCACATCTACTCTGCATCTTACCCCCCCTTCCTATTTTCTTTCTTGTCTTTAGTGCCTTGATTTTTTTATTTTTCTGAAGCCTTCCGTATGACCTGTATCTGACAGGTCTGCAAGTGGATGAATAATTTCTGCTTCTTTCTGCAATTTCATAAATAAATAAATGCAAAGGTTCACTAATTTTGCCTTACCTCTGTCAGGTCAGTTGACTTACTGAAATCCCTTGCTGCAATGTGTTTCATGTGCTGGTTTCTTCTGTCTACCATATTGGAGATTATGTGCCTTCACACTGTGAGAGCATTCAGGGCTTGAATTTAGCTTTCTCATAGGTGAGGAGTTTCATAGCTTCCATTTTCACAGTTTCTTTCTTCCATTTTCCACGCTTTTCTATCTCCCATTTCCATATTTTTTTCCTACTGGTGACCTTTTCTTTGCCATTTCTAATACAGCTACCCTAGTTGAAAAAACATGAGGCAGAGTAATCACTTAGCCACATAGGCTTAATCTGGAACAAACCTATCACTTTTAGTGGTTTCGAGGCAGGGGCTGTTTAATTTTAAAATGAGTTGAAGGGTGGCCGAACATGGCACTTCAGGCTTTGCACTGTGTTCCCTCACTCACTGCTCTGTAACGTGCATTTCCCCACTGTGTTTCCTCACACGAGGTGCCGGTGGTTTTGTAAAATTTCATTTTGGTGACGCTGTCATTAATCCATCTGGATCTACAGTTATTTCCAGGAGCTTTGTACAGCTGAGATTCACAGAGTACATTTCTGTTAGACTGTCTTAATAAAAGGTCTGTCTTACCTGAGACCCAAATCACCAGCCTGGCTGACTTCAATAGCTACTTTTCTTCTGAAACTGTCAGAAATTTTTCAAAAGAGAACAGTTAACTTGAAGACCCACTGTAATTTACTCTTTTTGTTTGAAGTTAATTGGATCAGCTCATAAGCATTTGAGTTTCTGGGAGCATCTTGTCTGCAGCACACACAGTGCTTAACAAGAGCCGGTTGGCATTTGCTACAGTGATTGTTTGTGGTAGAGATCTTTTGGCTCTTGTACTTGGGGATATCTCTGCTCAGTTGTCACAACTACCATTTATGACAGTCTTTTTTACTGAGAAGTTAAGTCTTATACTAAGGGAAGGTAAAAATTCTAGGTAAAGACAATATTTTACTTGGTTAGCAATGATCTGCTTTTTAATTCAGTCACCAGAGGAAAAAAATATTCCTGTGCTTCTACCTACTTATCTTGGTTGTCTGGAGGTTTGAAATATTTGTCCAAGGTAATTCTGAGAACAGTGAGCCAGAACTGTTATCCAAGAGTATAATTTTACTATGGGGACTCAATAGAATGTAATATTTTCAGTAATAACCTGTATAGTTTCCATATCATAGTCACAAAATTTTTGAGTCTGTTTTTGTCTATCACACAGAGGGTACAATATATTTAAACTCATCTAGCACCTGTAGAGAATTCATTATCATTTTAACATCAGGAAGCACTCTGATGAATGATGTGAGCGTATTGTGTTACCTCCAGCAAACAAGTGTTCTTTATTATCTCTTTATGAGGACTAGGAAGAGAATTAGATTTATAACTTTATTACATGGCAGCGCTCTTTGATTCTTATGTAGAGGAGTCAGATGAACACAGTAGATTAGGAGGGGTTAGGAATTAATTAAATGGACATTAGATTCTCATTATATTATACTTTTTAAATCCATATGCCTTATAAGTAGCACTAAAATGGAGGGCTCTTACTTATTGTCACAGAAAACAGTCCTGATGATTCCATTAATGAAGAAACCACACCTGTTTTTTTTCCACTGAATTTTTGAATGAATGCCTTTATTCTTATGGCATTGTTGCCTATTGCACTGTTATCTAAGACTGGCAGGTTTTTTTGGAAGGTTTTTCATGCTTTATCTTAATAGCTCATTTTAGCCTGCATTTTCCTTTTGCAGGTAGGATAGGTTAGGGCATTTCTGGGAGTCATTGCAACTCTCTGGTATTTGCAGTTTCATGTATATCCCAGACTGCCAGGGGACAGATGGGCCTCAGTTGGTTGTGCAACTCACCCTCTCTTTGTAATATCACAGTGACTCAGATGAATTGTCGTTTTGGACAGCATTAATAGACTAATGGTTTTTAGGAACATAACAGGCTGTAGCTTCTAATATCCATTCTGATAATGAAGCCCTGTGAATCTATGGAATACCCCTCTGTGATTTTGTCTGTATTTACTCTTGTCATCTTCCAAGCATCCAGTGTCTTGGTGATTGTCTGTGAATGAGCACACAATTAGCAGAAATCAAAATCTCTTCCCAAAAAGAGAAGAGAGCAGAAAGTTTTCTTGATATGTATTGGTAAGTCATTTATTCAGTTTCTATTCTGTTGCTAAAGGTAAGCTTAGGTGCTTTTTAATGACTGTGTTTCTAGTAGTCAGTTACTTTCTCCTCAGAGATCTGCAGTTCTTAATTAGTTCCTGTTACGAGCAGCTTTCCAGACCTAAAGCAGATGGAAAAAATGTATCCCTGAACCCTTCTATGTCTTACTGACTTCCAGAACATATTAAAAGGCTTATTTTTGTAAATAAAATTATTTATTTAAAGTCATGTGCTAGATCATATATGCATTTGAATTTACAGACATAGTCATATATACATATACTCATGACGTTTGTTATTAGATCTGAAAGATGATCCAATTCAGAATATTCTGTTTTTGTTGCTCACCAGAGAAAAGCAGCAGGGTGCAAAGGGAGTGGGAAGAGGAAGATATGCGTGTTCAAAATGATGGGCTGCCTTTATTTGTTCCTGCCTTGGTGGAAGTAAGCGCAATATAAATCATTAAAGCAGAAACTCATAAAGTGTGACATTTATTAATGAGATTAAAGAACCATAGGATGCTAGAATCCTTCTAAGTCCAAGTCTGGGACTGTGCAGCCTAAAATATTACTTGAAGAATTCAGGCTACTATGTTATTAAATTCTGTGACTTATAAAAACAAGGTGATATCTCTGATTTTATCATTTTTTGAGAACCCCAGAAAAATTAAAGGGTTAGTGCATTGAATCAAGAAAAGATCTGTTGCTGGCAATAGATTTGGAAAGTTCATTGCAAATATATTTCTGTTCTTATCACACAGTGTTGCTGATGGAGTGAAGCCCTTTCCTCATGTGGGGGTGTATGTAAGTGGAGGAAATAGGTAAGTAGCAATAATTTATTGATACAAACCAGTGATTTAACTAAGTTTGATAGTAAAGAAAAAATCCGATGGTAAAGTACATTTCATTATTTGCTGCAGAGAAAGGGCTAGGAAAACTATCAGGGGGACCCTCCTGATGAGTTCAAAAAGGGTCCCTTTGTGTTCTAAACTCCTTCTCAAAGGGGAGTTAAGGTACAACTAGATCCAGAATTGGTCAACAGTTTATGTCTGAAGGTTGATATGTACACAACCAGTTCTTTTGTATCACCATAGATAGTAGTTCAAAGAAGATTGGCCTCTCTTACCAAGAGTCTGTTTTGGCAGAGAATCTCTGAAGCTCAAGAAGTAACCTGTAGAGGCATCCCTACTCACAGGAATAGCTTGGTGTGCAGCCACGCAGGAGAGCTCAACAGGCCCTGGGATGTCCTCTATTCATGGAGTTAGATGATTGACTTCCAGTCATATTTGCATGCCAGCAAGACATCTGGGTCACTGTCCCAGAGAGTCCCTGTCTACTGTGTTGCCATCCCTCCCTGAAATCCAGAGTAAGCTGGATGCAACCATCACAACCCTCACTGGTGGTTATGGCATAAGCAGGGGAGGAGCAAACCATCACACATATTATTATCAAAAAGCAAAAAAGCCCTATGAAGATGTGACCTCCTTAATATGTGGTGTAAAATATCATTAAGATACATGATTCTAAATTCTCCATGTGACAAGAAATCACTCTTTCCTTTTGACATCCTGGAACTCAAACATGTGTAGTGGCTGGAAAGGGAAAAGGCCACTGGACTTCCCAACACAGTTTTGCAGCCTCTTTGAGTCAGATCTCTGGGAAGATTAGTGGCTGATACTCCTTACGGAGTGAACATTTATCAACAACAGCAGTAAACTCCATGCAAGCACACTAGTTTGCCTTCTTCCCTTCCTTGACATCAGGAACGCATATCACAGTAAAGAAACACTCTAACTTTTCAGATGTGTTGATACCTGTCTTTGCAAGCATATGTGGGTGTTGGCAGATTGAAAAGCATTTAAATGCATTGTAAGAAAATAATGCTTTGCAAAATAAAAACTACAATTTATTTAAAAGATAGCCATATAAGCTTCAAGCATAGTCCTTGCTTTTCAAATGCAGATGAAAAGTATCTGGTAGGGATAAGGTATAAGCTTCACCAGAGACAGGACAAGTATGAGGCTTGCAAAGCTTCATGATAGGGTACGCTAGCCTGGATCATGATTATAGACTTGGATTGGGAAAAAGACTGCTTTTCACTGAACCAAAAAAATAATTAATTACCATAGATAACCTTATTTTCAAGGATATTTTTCATGTTTGCTTCCGATACTATCAACACTTAAAAGTATTTCCACCCAGGTGCCAGGATAAGCAACATGGGAGTACTCCTGGCAAACACATACAGAGATCATGTAGTCCAGCTGACATTAATTTTCCATTTAGTACAGAACAGAAAATCTGCCTTGCATTCACATTACATTTCTTTGTTATCTATCTAATAAAACCTTCTTTATTTAATAAAATATAGATTCAGGATGAAGCAACACGCAGTAGGAGACAGAGAGGATTTATGTTACTTAAAACCTGAGTACAGTGAGATGTGAACACTGGCTTCCTTGAAGGGGAAAATTCAATTTGTTGAAGTTGATAGGTTCTCTGTAGATACTTAAGATTGCTCAGGCCGAGTACTATGACAAGGAGGGTGGATCATTTCTAGATGTTCAGAAAGCTCAGCCATAACCTGCAAAAATATTTACTTGAATGTCTTCCTAAGGAGCCCAGGGTCTGGTTTAGTGAAGTGCTTTGCTTTTATTGCCTACAGATTACTTTTTTTCTGAATGAGTGTCTGCTAGGATAAAGATGTAAGTTATAAGTCACTCTAAATCTGCAGACATTTGGAGGACAAAAATGGTCGTGTTGTCATTGCCTTTCCTTATTTTTCCCATTTAAGATAGTGTAGTCTTTTGTCTTGCATTTTCAAGGTTGTAGAAGTAAATGATGCCAAGAAGCAAACTTTTACTCCAAGAAGAGTAGAAGTTATTTAACTTTTAAAACTGGCTTCTCTGTGATGAAACTCTGCCACAGAACTTACAGAAACTGAATGAAAATGGTTTTGAAAACCTCCTACTTCCTGTCAAAAACCACACTGTTGAATGAATTCTGTGTAAGTTGGGTATAGTGGAAACACAGAAATATCACCATCTGACAGAACTAACTGCATTGCAATTTTGGACAATGGATAAATCACATGGACAAGGATTTTTCTCACTTTTCTGTTTATAGAAAAGAATTTGCTGCAGAAACGTGTCCTGGCCCCCTCCTTCCTGTGTACAAGTGCTTGAAGCATGTTTCTTTTTAAAATTTTGGAGCTGGCCAGAAGAGGTAAAATGGCAGTATCTCTTCATAAAGATGTTGGCTTCTCCATATCTGTTCATTATTTAGCATCTTCTCTATTTAAAAGAAAGCATTCCCAGAATACAAATCCAGCTGGAGTGACCTTTAATGTGTTTTAATGCCTCTCTAATAGTAGGAAAAAGCTTAATACAGTAATTTCACGATTATAAGCTGCACCGTTTTGACTAAAATTTTGGTCTGAACCCAAAGTGTGGCTTATACTCAGGTGCGGCTTATATACAAACAAAGAACAAAAAGTTGCTGTTTTAGTTTGGAGGACAGGTGTCTGCTGAGAAAGGCAGGAACTTCTCTTTGAAATGGAGAATGTAAACCCCCTCCCTCCAAATTATTATTATTTTGAAATCAAGGGGCTTTCAGGCAAAGATATGGGAATCAGGAATAACAGTTCTCTACTAGGGAAATTAAAATAGAAATACAGTACTACAAAGAAACAAACTCCAAACCCTGACAGAGTACAACCTGACACCCCGTCAGGCAGGGTGTTGGTAGCAGTCCCATTAAATGGTGGCTGTATCCTCCTGCAGTGACAGATGTGATTCAGTTGAAGCAGTGCTCCTGTAGAAGGTGCAGTTTTCCTCCGGAGGTCCGGTGATGATGTGGAGAAATCCGGTTTTCCTCTAGAGTCCAGTGGAGAAAGGGGCTCCTTGGTGTCCCAAAACCTCTGTTTTTATCTTGGTAACAAATGTTGGGCTCTTCCCCCTGGCTGGAGCAACTTCCAATGGGATGCAGTAATTTTATCAGTCCCACAGTGGGACTCAATGGGCCATTAGCAGAAAATGACTCTCTGGAGGAAGAATGGGTTGTGAAAAGATAAAGAACAATGCCCCACCTGGTTTCAATGGAACGCCCATTAGCAGAATATCTGCCGTTGAGATAAGGATCACTGCCCCCATCCTCAACAGATGGTGATAGAACAAAAACCTTTTATCACACTCTGTATTGTAACGTGTGGCTTATAATCAGGTGCGGCTTATGTATGGACAAAGAATGAAAAGTTACTGGCACCTGGAAGTGCGGCTTATACTCAGTGCGGCTTATAATCATGAAATTACTGTAACTAAAGTTAGTGGTAGTATGAGTGTGATAAGCAAGAGTCTAAAACAGATTTGAAGACCCTTTAGTTATGTCATATATGCTGCTAAGTTGTAAGGGGCAATGTTTTATTATCCTAGGAACATTGGGTATTTTGGGAACTTTAAAAAGGTGAAAGAAAACTTCAGTATCTGTGTTTTGTATAATAAGGTTTACATCAGTATTGGTACAGGTCTTCATGTAGTCAGCTGTATCTCCTGCAAATTCAGTAGCTGATACTACAACTGATTCATCTACCTTAAAATGACATTTAGTTTCCAGTAGAATTGCAGAAAATGTCAGTTTCTGGACTTCTGCCTAATAACATGGGAAAAGCTGAACAGTATCAGAAAAGGCAATATCAACAGGAGTAGCAGGATGCCGACCCTGAAATTATCATAAAATTTCTACTCAGTCTTGGTTCTCTGAATCAGCATAGTTCAATTTGCAGTAAATTCCTTCAGGATTCTTTTATTACTCAAGACTGTGGGTATCATCCTAAAGCTCAGAATGTAGTACATGCCTTTTTCAGTGTGAAGGAACCATCTGTTTTTTCTCCTACTCAAGTAATACTGACAAAGGACATATATAACTGCTGCAATGTTATCTCAAAGGAAAACAACATTTGCTTTCTCCAAGGAACATAAATAACATATTGAAAAGTATATGAACATCCATAGCATATATGTGGTTGGATATAGCAGAATTTAATTAGTTAACAAAGTTTCAGTGTTCTATTGGTCCAAATTGAGGTTTAGATTTCTTTTTCTCCTAGCCCTGTCACCTTTCTGTGTTTCCCATCACAGTGAAAAGTTGGCTTTAACAGATGAGAAAATGGGAGGGAAACATTTGCCCAGCAGATTGTCTGAATCCTTCCTGTTTCAGACACTTGCTATTCCAATTTGTGTGCTTAAATTAACTGTCTTTTCCTTCTGACTCTGTCCATCATTTCCAAACTGTGGACATTTTCAGTAGGAGCAGCAGCATCGTTAGTTGCTCATGGGGAAGGAAAGATTTAACTGGTACTTAAGGCAATGCAACAGTATCAGGGGCATGGCATAAACTCAGAGCCGTGTATCTGGCACACTCCTTCTTGCAGTAAAGCCTTTCCATTGCAAGAATGGCTGAGTTAATTTATTTTCCATGTCATTCTACCTCTGTTCCAAAATCTCTGCTTATCCTTCATAGCCTGCACCTTACAATAGATACTTCAAGCCTCAGGCTACAGATATTCTTGTAAAAGTGCCACCAAATACAATGCATGCTTTAAAACATGCTAGTTCCCGTTAAAGAACTCTTTGTAGAATCCCAAATATAAGTACTTTTTGCCTTTGGAGGAATAAGCATAGGGAGAAATTTGGCTTTGTAGCTCTTCTAGAAAGTTAAACTAGGGTTCATAGAATCATATTACTATGAGCACTCATAAACTTAAGAGCTAATGCTATTGGCAATATTTCTAAAGCAATGCCACCCCCAGCCCCAAAACATCTTATGTTTAAATGACAGGGTGCTGCTCACATTTCATATTAAAAGGACAGAAGTCTCTTCAGTCAATTTTCTTCTGTTTTGCTTGGTTTAAATGTCTTATGTGGGATGGGAAATGATCTGATTAGTGTTTAGACCCCTTACAGATACCTCCTTGATGCTGTCTGATTTCCTGAAAGAAAATCCCAACTCACAACTTGATAATAATTGTGAGGAAGGTGGCCACAGAACAGTTTCTCTCTGCCACGGAAAACCTTGGCAGTGCAGGGTAGGGTCTGGATCTGACTTCAATTTCACCATCAAGACTTACAGTAATTTCACGAATACAAGCCGCACCAATTTGACCAAAAGTTTGGTGGAAACCCGGAAGTGCAGCCAATATTCGAGGGCGGCTAATACATGAACAATATTCTAAAAGCTGCCAACACGGAAGTGAGAGCCCGCGGCAGCCCCAAGCCAAGCTGGAGCCCGGCCGGCCCTGGCTGAGGTGGGAAAGCCTGGCAGAGGCGGGGCCAGCAGTGTGGGGGGCAGGCAGCTGAGCTTGAGCCAGCAGGGCGGGGGAGCCCGGGAGAACTGGGGCTAGCAGTGCAGGGGAGCATGGCAGAAGCAGGAAGCCGGGCGGGTGAGGCTGCCTGGCAGCGGGGGAAGCCCAGCAGAATCGGGGCCAGCAGCGTGGGGGAGCCCAGCAGTGCGGGGGCCTGCAGTGCCGGCCAGGGCGAGCAAACGCGGCGGCGGTGCAGACGGGAGGGGGCGGCCGGCGAGCCTGGCGGCGGCGGCTGGCACGCCAGCAGGGCGAGTAAACGCAGCAGCGGGGCGGTGCTGACGGGAGAGGGGGGCCAGCGAGCCCGGCGGCGGCGGCAGCCCTCCGGCCGGGCGAGCAAACGCGGCAGCAGGGTGGCCGGCGTGTCTGGCACCGGCGGCGGCGGCCAGCCCGCCGGCAGGGCGAGTAAACGCAGCAACGGGGCGGTGCTGACGGGAGAGGGGGGCCAGTGAGCCTGGCGGTGGCTGCAGCACCACCCGGCCGGCCCCGTCGGCAACCATGAGCGGGCCGAGCCTTCCTGGCCCCGCCCCGAGCCAGTAAAGCCCGCTATGCCGCGATCCTGTTACTAATTGGCCAATTTGTGAAAGCTGCGCACGGATTCTTGCTACGAACGAAAGTGCGGCTAATATTCGGGGTGCGGCTTATCTATTGACAAAGACAGCAAATTGTCGAGGCACCGGAAGTGCGGCTTATACTCCGTGCGGCTTGTATTCGTGAAACTACTGTAATTATAAGTATAAAAGAGATTGAACAGTAAAAAAAAAAAAAAGGGTTGTTTGCAGTGTGGCCACAGGTCTAGATAGACATCAGGATACAGAAGGAGGCTGATCCCTTCAGTAGTGGGCTTCCTGTTTGGTAGAATCATCCTTGCTTCCTCTTAATAATTACACAATATATTTATTTTCCTTCACTCCTTTGAAGAAAATAAAACAGTATTAAAATATTACATAAGAGTGAAAGTAGGAGAAATAAGTGATAAAATATCAAAGTGGAGTAACTGGAAAGTAGAAGTTTTTGTGAAGTGCTTATTTTGAAAGAAAAAAAATGGAGCTGAATTTCTGGTTTTGATTCCATGTGAAGATTTTAAATAAAGGAATCCATAGCACTTTTTTGCTTTTCTTTTTTTTTTTTTTTTTAACCTGGGCATGGAAGCTGCACTCCTCTGGTCCTCTCACATTTTCTTCATTCAGCCAGGTTCAATACACATTTTTCTATAAATGCCACAGCAGGTAACAAATGGAGCTGGGCGTGAAGTTCTGCAGCAGCCAGCCAAGGAGAGAGATGCTTGTTGTATGGGGAGACTGCCAGAGAAAATGGAGGGGAAATTGGCAGACAGGATCAGAAGTATATGGAAAAATGAACAGACTGACCAATTGCAAAAAAAAAAAAAAAAGAGTCCATTTTTTTTCCCCTTAAAGTTAAGCAGCATTCCTCAAGAGGAAAAGCAGACAACTGAGACAAAAAGGAAGGTAGGATAGTCCTCCTCCTAGTCCTTGGAACCCAGAAGCTTGGTGACAAACATCAGGGATAACTACTCTGTTAATAACTGCATCTCTCCCACCCAGCAAGCCTGGCAAATCAGCAAAGATACCACTGCCTACTGCAGAAGCTTAGCCTGAAAAAAAACCTCAGCATCAGGAGATGATTTCAAGTCTAGAGATAGCAGAAGTGCCTGAGGTCTTGGCTGCGCTAGATTATGAACCAGGTAGGAGTCTGGTGACAAGAAACTGGGCAGGTTGCTGAGCAAGCAGGAAAGCTGTCAGAGGAGTGACTCCACAGGAGGGGTACAAGCTGGCCCAGAACAGAGCTGAAGGGGCTCTGTCAAAGACAGTGACCCAGCAGAGAGTTGGAAATTGTGTATTTTGGGAAGTGGGGGGTTGAGGACTGCTGGAAAGAGTCCTGGAAAGCAGTAGGCACCAAAGAGCTGCCTGCTGTAACCATATTGCCAATTGTCATGGTTTGATTGTAGATCTTGCACTATTTGGAGACTAGTTTTCTTGCTCTTTGTGGTAGTAAATATTCCCGCTGGAGGGGAAAACAAACCTTAGAAAATCCCTTTGTTCTTTGCCTTCTGTCCTGCCAAAACTCCTGCAAATGTTGCTTGAGCATATTCTGCATGCTCTCAAGAGAGAGAAAATGATGAGAAAAAGCTTAGAGTTTTAAATTTAAGAAGTTGTTTATAAAATATCTGGGGTTTTTTGAAGGGAAACTCTTGATTTTTTTTTTTTTAAACTTAATTTTGATGACCTGGGCCTGGAGACAATTAGCTGGGGTAGCTATAAAAGGTCATGGGAGGTTAGCTCCTTGTGGAAACAAGGAGTGCCCTATAGAGCCATGTGCACTCAAAAAAAACCATACATGTTCATCTGATATTGAATGGATTACAGGTATCCCAGCAGTGAGTCTGAATCTGTCTTGTGGCTGCATATAGAGCTGGTAAGTGGGTGAATGAATCTATGCCATGTTAATTGACATGATTGTAGGTGTATCTGGATAGATTCCTACTATAATAACTTATTTTTGTGCTGTTTTTCTTCACTCTTCTTACAAGAGAACATGTAAGAGCAGAAAATAAGAGAAATTTAATTTCAAAGTGTAGTTTCTGTAGTTTCTGTGTAGAGATGGGGAGAAAAAATGTGATGTTTGTTTCAGAATGATCTGCTTCCTTTCTCAGAAGTGACTGATGGCAGGCTTTGGCAGGAATGGAGACCTGTAGTAAGAACCATTTAATTCAGTGGGTGTCAGATCAAAACACAGAGCAGAAGAACAGAAAAGGGTGAAAGGAGAAAATTTCCTAGATGTGTAAAGTATTCTCTTTTCTTTCTTTGTCTTCTTGATCTCTAATTTATTAAACCTGTTTTTACAACAAAACGTCAAAAGGGTGTATTTTTCTTGTGAGATAGGAAAAGGGAAAAACCTTTTGCTCCCAGGTGTAAGGATTGTTTACACAACTCAAATGATTAGCAGAAACATTAAGTAGCTACAGACCCTTTACTCACCAGGGTTTCAAATAAGACATCTCAATATTTGATTTAACACTGCCTGGTATGCAGGAACCTGCAGGAACCCTATGGACTCATATGCCTATGACATTTTATGGGATATATTCTGATTGGGACCAACTGTGTGACCCTTGGAGGCTGCTATAATGCATTCTTGATGCACACACCAGCCATATACAAGCATATAGCTATTGCAGCTTTGCCAGCCTGCAAAGGGCCCCATTCTGAGGAAACCAGAGGGTCTGTTCTGTTTCTCTCGTTCACAAGTCGAATGATGAACACATTAGCTGCTGCTGGTGGCTGGGGCAAATGAAGTAAGAACTCCTAAACAGGTGCCTTCATTGGGGTTTTTGTCTACACTGCCCTGAAATCTGGCTGTCCTTTACACATGAGAGATAGGAAGGCTATTAAGCAACTACTGCTTGATGGCTAAGTATACATTTTTACCCACAGAGATTGCCATCCCCCCCTTGCAGGCTGGTGCAGAGCCTTTAAACCCCCTGTGGACAGAGGAAACAACACCACACAGAGATATCATATAGATTATATAAATAGTTGAGAGATCCTGGGGCAGAGAGGATAATGTACATGCTGGCTTTTGGGACAGCCATCACTGGAAAGAATGGTTCTTATGTAAGAAGATATAGGACAAGTACTCTTGTGTTTTGATTTTCCCTGCAAATATAAAACACAAGAAAGCACCATTTACAGAAAGAATCTACTCTCATCATTTAGGGAGTGTAACAGCAAACACAGCCCAAAGTGAGGCAAGAATGGAGGCTGCTTTCCTCTTTGGCAGACCCCTGTGGGGCTCACAGGCTCTTGCAGGACCCAGAGACAGCACACCCACCTCAGGGTGGTGTTCCCTGCAATCGCTACTTGGGGCTGATTCTCCTACAGGTTGCAGAACAAAAGCTGTAAGAAAGAGAGCAAAGCCTAATTATTATTTGTAAATGAATGGAAGATTGAAAGATCAGAAGGAAGAATGCTTACAACAATTAAAAAGGACAGTTGTTCTGTCAACCTTTGACATCTTATTCTCATGACTAAGGCAAGTGAGCAATTCTGGTAAGATCCTAAAATCCTCAGGGGAGAAGCTAGCTTCAGCCTCTCAGTTAAGGCAGAATTCTGTTTAAAAGACCATATTAGCCATCTGGGTGAGGAGCAATACAAATAGCTGACTGGATAGCACATTGGTCAACCATTCCCATGGCAAATTGCCTTTCTGTCTTTTAGGAATGGAGCCACTGGGTTTTTTTCTCAAAGACTTCCTCTCACTGCTGTTCTTCAGCTTGTATGGACTTCTCAAGTAGTCACCCTATAGGTTAACTGGATGTGCACACTGATGTGCTATGTAATTGCTGACCCTCTTTGCCAATTTTCCTAACTCTGACTAGGCAGCATCCGTTGCACTCCAACCGCTGAGCTCAAGCAACAAGAAAAAATGTTTTATTGCTCTATTGCTCTCTGTTTTCTCAAACAAATGGATATTTTGTACTACTTCTGTGATCTCTTTGAACACGAGGTTTTAAGTGACTCAGACACTAAGATTTATGTTGATAAGACAAAGACTTAGGGCTATACTTTTGTTATTCACAGCAGAGGCCAGAGATCTGTTCTTAACCCATGGAAGGGTGTTTGATGTACAAGCGCTATAGCAGAACTGCAATGGCATATTTTCCATTTTATCAGCACTTTTTATCAGAAGCTTTTCTACATTATTGAGCCTCTGGGAACACAGCTGGAATTTAGAGACATACAACTGGAAATGTGCTTACAGAACTGATGTAATTGAAGCAAAATTGCCTGTATGTGGGTGAAGCCAAATTTACAGGGTTCACTGTTTTTTTTTAAGGCAACAAGAAGAGACAGAAACCTAATCTAATAACTAAATACCCTTAAAATGTAGGTCTTGGTTAAATTTTACTGTTTAAGCTGTGCTCTGGCATTTGAACATAAACTCTGCAAGATCACATGCAAAGATTTTCTCTGAGTCTTTAGCCAGGGTACCTGTGAATAGTAAAGGCAGAATTAGTGGCATTTCTATTCTTGTGGAAGAATATTTTAGGTCCATTTCTGACCAATGTTACAGGCTGGTGCAGCCATCAAAGCAAGAATATGGTCTTATGTTTTAATGCTCACAAAAGAAGTAGCATGAACTTGGTGCAGTTCACATACATTCAAACACTGTGCGTGAAGAACAAAAAATTGTCACACACACACTGGTTGCTACAGAGTCTATTGTGCTGGGAAAACATGTTTGTTTCCTGGTCAGCTCTATGAAATTTCCAAAAGCCAGAAAACTCCTTTATTTTGTGCTGAGAAAAGTTTGCTTTCTCTTTTCGTCTTTTATACATATGAATTAAAAGATTCTTTTATGTCTGATTAAAGAAACATAGAAAGTGGAGAAAACACTGGGTTACAATGCTGTTTACCAATGTTTTTCTTTCCTGTAGGTCTATATTTTTTCTTCAGGTAATTAGAGGAGGCAAAATTCAATGCAGAGAAGAAAGCATCATGAGACACCTCCCCTGCTCTCCCTCCTGCCCATACAGCGCCAGCTATCCCTTTTTAGGGCATCTTGGTTTTGTATTATGTGTATTTGTTTAATTTTGCTCCATTCCTCTTTCTTTCTTCTGGGGGAAAAATTGTACTTTGGTGAGTAACCCTATATAGTATTTGACTGTGAGCAGTGTCAGCTGCCAGTGGCATCTCAGTCTGTAAGATCCACAAATAGTAATAAAGTGATATGGAACTGAGAGAGTGAGGTAAAGGCACTTTTTAATTGAACATACTAGGGCAGAAAAAGTATAAAGAGGCAAAAAAAATTAATACACTAAAGGTATAACAGAGGAAGTACTGATTTCTTCTCTCTGGTGACCAGTAAGAAGACTCAAAGAAACAGCATGAAGCTCAGCCAGGGGAGGTTTAGGTTAGATATCAGAAAAAGGTTTTTAAGAGGGTGGTTAAGCACTGGAACAGACTCTCCAGGGCAGTTGTGACAGCATCAAGCCTGGCACAGTTCAAGAAGTGTCTGGACAAAGCTCTCAGGCACATGGTGTGACTCTTGGAGTGTCCTGTGCAGGACCTGGAGTTGGACTTAATGATCCTGATGGATCCCCTTCAACTCAGCATATTCTATTGGTTCTATGATTCTATGGCAAGAGGAAATAGTTTCAAACTGTGTCAGGGGAAGTTTAGATTAAATATTAAGAAAAATTTCTTCACTGAAAGGCTTGTCAAGAATTGGAACAGGCTACCCAGGGAACTGGTGGAGTCACCAGTCTTGAAGGAATTTAAAATACATATAGATGTTGCATTTGGGAGCTCTGTTTAGGGATGGAATTGGCAGTGCTGATTTAATGGTTTGACTTGATGAGCTCAGAAGCCTTTCCCAGCCTAAATGATTCTATGAGTCTGTGTGGTGGTATAAAGAACACTGGAATTTGCTGGCTTGCAGCTGAGGCTCCCTATTGCTTCTGATATTAGTTTATTCTTGATAACATACTTATTAAAAAATGAAAAGCACCATGCTGAGGCAGAATTTTAGAGAAAGCTGGAAGGATCGTAAAGGGCTGGATGGGTTTTGCCACTGAAGCTACATGTGGGTTACAGTAGACAGTGGGTAGCATGCAGCAATGGGCTTTTCACATTCACATACATGAATACTGTACCAGAATGTTGATTGGTGGGAGCACTATCCCCATTAAGCAGTAGGAACAGCTTCTTGCTGGTTTTGGGCAAAAAGGTTTTATGTAATTAGAGTTCAAATTAGAAATGCCAGACCTAATGTTCTACTGCCTACTTTGGTTTGAGTGCTATAGGAAAATATTAACTTCTGACAGAAATTTGCGCCCACCAATTACTTGTGAAAAAATTTGGATGGAAACCAGAGCCTCAATCTTTCAGTAAAACGAAAAGCAATTAAAAGAAAAAGCAAACCATTATGCTATTAATTTCTCTCAATGATCTGTGCCATTACTGCATTGTTATCACTGACAACATTCCCTTATTAGCAGTATTCAGCCTGACATTTATTTATTCTGTCATCCCTGAACATAGCTCTGTCATAAGAATGCTGAAATATTCAGCATATTATAATGATTATATATGTCATATTATAATGAATAAGTCATATTATAATGATAAATGTAAGACTTAGATCCCAACTGACCAATATTTCTCTACATCTTTTTACAGATGATCCAAAGTAGTTAGAAAATACAGATTTGGAAGTTACTTTTCTGGGCAAACATTCATAAATTTGCCATTTTCTCTTGAATCAGTAGCTCCTGCTGATGATCACAGAAGTAAACACACATTGTCATACAAAACTACTGTGATTTAGTTGTGCAATGGAGAGTGAAACCTTTTCCTTTCCTTCCACATAAACACACAGACATATATTAGCTATGCTTGAAACAAACTTGAAAGTGAGGTTAAGATTCCCAATGCCTCTTTACATTTAATAATTCAGTGAA
This sequence comes from Catharus ustulatus, assembly GCF_009819885.2. Taxonomy (NCBI): domain Eukaryota; kingdom Metazoa; phylum Chordata; class Aves; order Passeriformes; family Turdidae; genus Catharus; species Catharus ustulatus. The sequence goes on along the minus strand of NC_046223.1, from coordinate 62,002,298 downwards.
AAAGTGAAGTGAACCAGCACACCTAAAACACCTCTAACCTTCTGGAGGAGCCTATTTCTCTCTGCCCATAAGGAAGGGAACCTTGGGAAATAACTCTCCATAATTAGTCAGTGAGGGAATTTAAAACTAATTACAAGTCAGAGCTTATGTGATAATCTAACCACTGAGAATAGCACTGGGGCAAGAATTCTGTCCACTTAACACATTGAGTTCATCCATTTGTGAGAGTAGTGAGAGAGCAGTGATATACTGTATTTAGGTCATAGTGCTGCATTTTTTTACTAAAACTCAGAGTGACATATACTGCTATGGTGACAGTGGAAGCACATTTCTCTAGCTGTGACCTGCATCTTCCATTGCTACATATATTTACACCTTTACTGGAGAAAAAAAGTGTAATAATTAGCTATATATGTTTGATTATTAGGGTACAACCTTAAGCTGTAGCCAATATACTTAACACAAATATTTGCCTTAAACTTATATGCTAAATTCAGTAATGAATTTCGTTTTGATAATTTTATTTAACTAATTCTTGGAGTTCTTTCCTCCAACAGCTGCTGTTCTGAAAATTAGTCCTGAGAGGTAAGTCTTGCACAAGTCTTTCTACAAGAAAATTTGACCAGCCCTTTTCTCCTCCCAAGAAGCAAGGATGTGGGACATAGGTACAACCTCATGTTTTGCCTTAGTTCAAGTAAATCTTTCAAATTGCTGATGTTGAAACATGAACTGTTCGCTTCCAGAGGTACTTCACAGGCTGCAAATCTTTTGCAGCTTCATATGGTTAGAGAGTGTAATGTGTACATGAATTAATTAATGCAGACATGGCTGTCTAGGAGGTTGCATGAGGAGCTGGGGGCCTCTCAGGCACATCCTGGGGTGAGTACCTCGCCTCAGGTGGAGCAGGCAGTTGAATTCACCAGGCTGTCTTTGGTTTAATTTTTCTGCTTTATCAAATTGACATTCATTGTACTGTAATGCTGGACTTTGCTGAGAAGAGTAAACGATCCCTATGGAGGAAAGAAATCTGATATCTGGGCTGTCTTACTGCATATGCAGAAGATTTATTGTTTTTATTTTTATTACCAGTATGGTTGCTTGTAGTGAGTTTAATTTTCTATCTAGTACTTTTTTGGCGCAGTTCCACTTGCAGAAGTGAGATGACATATCCATCTATCTTTTTAGTTCCTGGGTGATAAAAGTACAATAAAAAAAGCAAATCTTTAGTTAGTTTTCTGTCATGAACAGAAATAAATCATAACTAAATCTTAACTCCTCTTTTTCCTCCTGCCAAAAGTCCTGTACTCAAACAAACACTTCTTACAGGCTTCCTGCTATTTTTAAATAATGATCCACTTTCTTTTCCCAGTTTTTCAGCTTTTATTTTTAAAATCTTTTTACTGCAATGAGGTATACTAGCTGTTTCATAATGTGGGACTTCACTGTAAAATATTGATTTGGAAAAGAAATATCCAGAGAAATACTCAAGTTTATGGTAGGCAGATATTCACCTGGTTAGCCATTACTAATCTAAATCCCAATTAAATTCTGTCTGTACCTTTGTGTTTAGACCCAAAGCAGAGTTTGAAATAGTTGTGCAATAGTTTAGATATTTGACTGCTTCTCTGAGCTGGCATTCTTAATAGAGTCCAGGAGAGTTTGCAGATTCCCACATCACTCAAACCATTAACTGCTGAGATGCCTTTAGAAATCCCACATTTCATAAAATTTCCTTTGTTGACTGCCCCAGTGATGGAAACTTATTTAACAGAAGAGCAATGAAAAAAAAAAAAAACCTGAATAATCTTGTTCATGCACACGTTTTTCTATATGTGGAGATATACTGGCATTTATGAAGAAGAGTAACTCCCAAATATTTATGCATCTGTCCTAAGATTTTTTTACAAGTATTTGACTTGATCTGGATGCCAGGTCCTTATATGGGAGTGTGGCCATACCTATGAGGCTGGTAGACAATTCTGAAGACCTTCTCATCTGATAGACTCCATATAAAGTAAATTCATTAGGAAAGGATTGAGCATCTTACATATCATCCCCTTCACAACTGCCTTTTTGCCTGAAGAGGTGCCAGGAAAAGGTTGTTTTTCTAAAGGGTAGGAAAGGTGTGCAGAGTGGTCACACCCTGTGGAAAACATGAATTTTAAACAGTTATGACATCAGGATTACCTTTATCCATAAGTCCCTCTAGACTAGACAGAGCTGGTACTCCTCTAAGGAACAAGAGTTAATTTCAGTCACCTCGTTATTCATGTGATAGGCTCTTTTATTTTTCATGAGGAAGGATATCCTTTTAAATGAGTTTTGAAACTCCGTATTTTACTGAACATGTGCATAAAATATGGTAGGCTGAGAAGAGAATAACCCAAACTTCTAATTTGTGTGCTGTGGCATCCACTGAGAGAAACCTGAAAACTAGTTTGTTTTACTTTTTAACATTTGCTTTGATTTATGACATACTCTGTGTTACTAAGGATCACACAGAGTGCAGCTAAGTGGTGCTTAGTTGCTGTCTGGGGTTAAAACACAACAGATCTTAATTAATTCTAGCTTGATCATATCTCTTTATCTGACTCACATGCTGTATCTAAGTTCAGAGTAGCTATGACTGGACTGAAGTACTGATGTTGAAAATACTTTGGTCCACACCTTTGGCATTTCTTTGGTACACGCGGCTGAGGCCTGAACTGTTGCTAGCACAAAGTTCTGTGAATTGTGGCTGTGAGGATGCTTTGCCTCTCCAAATTAACAATGTCAAAATTTCTTACTTATTATATCTATGTGAGGTGCAGTATGCCATAGCATTAGTTTAGCTATTGGACTGGGTGAGGAACCTTGGACTGAGTCCCTACCTATGGGAATATTGCTTTTTTTCATTTTTTGAAAGATCATTCTCCTAGTAAAAGGGCAAATAAAATCAAACTTGTTTTGCTTAAGTACTTTAGTAGAAAACAAAACAAAAGAAAGATTGCAATTGTGAATGTTTTACAACATAAAATAATCTTTCTGATTAATGCTTGATAGGAGTAAAGAACAGCCCCCATAATATGGGACAGACATAACTGGAGAAATGTAAATTATGTACTTATATACTCCATAACATTATCTACTCTTGGTAATAAATCTGACATTTTGGTAATAATTTATGTCAGTTCTCTGTGATATGCAAAGGAACAATATTCTCAGAACTCTGCGTTTATTTATTGGGTTTTAGAAATTATGTGAAAGCTTTGTGAGCACTATTTTTGTCAGCTATTTCCCTTGTGTCTCTGACATCTTAAATGATCATAGTTTTTTTTTCTGTGATGCTTTACCTGTCGATTTGGCCCATTCCTGCAAGAAGTCTTCATAGTGAGTCCCCTGAGCTTCTCTGCTTGGCTCAGATCAAAAGAGGCTTGAGCTAGCTTTAGGTATGAATGCTGAAATATGCACTTTAAAGGAAAAAAAAGAAATGACAATAAAAACAGAGGAGGCAACTTCTTCATGATAAGCATATCTTTGTAGGGAAAAAGTATAAGGACACCAGGTACTGTGATACTTTGCCATGACGGTGAAGGTGTCTTTGAGAGTTTTTATTGCTTCCTAGTGAAGGCAGACCAGATTTTCTGCATGAATCAAGCAGAACTAACTTTATAAATTCGGTCTGCTTCCCTCCTATCAAAATAAATAGGGAAGCAAAGCATAGCATCTCCACATAGGCAATATATCAGTTGAAGCAGGAAAGTATTTCTAAAAGTCATGGGAACAAAACAAATGGTGGAGTTTACACATTTTTGAAAGACCTTAGCAAGTGAAAAAATGAGCTTTCTTTGCTTGACAAAATTGAAAAGGGTTTAAACAGCTTGGTTACAAAAGGGCAGGTTTAGCATAGGCAGCCTTTCCCATCTGAACACAGAGCAGGATTTATTAATTAGTAATTATTTCTATAAAGGACAGTGTCATGCTGACAGCAGTAATGAAAAATTCATGATGGAGACTTAACATTCTAATCTGCTGGATTACTATAGGGAGGCTGCCAAACTTGGGCGACCAGCCAGTGCTAGGAACACAAACAAATATCATAGTTCCCATAGAAACTGGGATCACCTTGGAGATGATTAATACCAGTCTGACTTAAAATGGGTGTTCCAGAGATATCACTCTCGACTGATTTAATTATGACCTGGTGTAATACAGTTGAGCATCTCTGAAGAAAAATAACTCTCTATTTCCCAAATTCTTCCTCCTACCTCTTGATGGAAATCTAAGAAGGAGATTATTTTATTTTGTTTCTTTGCTATTAAGAGACAAACCCATATAGAACACATCCCAGAGTCATGCATGCCACACTGGAACATAAACAGATATACTGAAGACTGTTTGGAATATTTAGAAGCTTTATTCTTTTTTTATTTTTGTTTGGGTTTTTGTAGTCTTGTCAAAACATACATTGCTTGTATCTGCCTGAGCAATGCAAACTATCAACAGCTTTCATACTTAAGCAGAGTACATCAGCTGGTGCTAGGAGAATTTTTACAATCCATTGCAAAAATGGAGCTTTGTGAATAGAATACTAGTCCAAGGTTTTACAGCATAGGCAGAAATAAAATGTTAATTTCACAAGAGACTCTGAAAAAAACAATTAAAAAAAAAAGAAAAATAGATCTTCTTAGCAGTGTCATCAAAGAATCTGAGTATTCTATGAATAAAATACTCTGTACTTGTGTCACCACATCTGACACTTGTGGTGACATTCAATTTCTGTCTTTCAATGAACAAAAAGTGAATATCAAATCTTGTATGTCTTGTATGTTTTTCTAAAAGACCTAAATCTCCAAAAGTGCTAGATCTGTGAGAACTTCAATCATTATCATTGAACTACCATAAAATTCGGTTCTCCTTTCATGTGTTCTTGAGGATCAGTTTTTCATGCACATTTCTGATACATGAAAAGTTTAAAATTTAACAGTGACTTGTGAGAGGTGCGTTCTTATCTCATACTTACATAAAGCATTATTATTACTGACAGCAATACTTAAATTTGGTTGAAATACTACAAACTTTTCAGTGCTGAAACTTCAGTAGTTTTTAGGCAAATATTCACAATGTGATTTTAATGTTGAAAATGTTCCCATGCTTATCTGTTTTTAGAATATTGAAAAGATATGAATATGAATATTAAAATATTCATGAATAGAGTTAGGAAGCATTTTCCTATCCAGAATCAGAATAAAATAACCGTGGTTTTCCTCCACTTCTGGATGTGGTCCTACGTATGTCAAATGGGAAGAGAATGGAGAAATTTTAAAATATCAAAACAGCTATGATGACTTTCGGCTTGTATTCTTTGTGAGTGAAGCAGCTGCCTGGATAGACCAGATTCTGGGAAACGTTGTTTCGGAAAGTAGGAACGCCAGAACTGCAAATTCTAACTTTCCCAGTGAGAGTGGCAATGGAAAAGTAATAGAAAACTAATCTAACTGTACCAACAGCTCTGCAATGGCCTCACAGGGAAAAAGAGAAAGTGTAGATGAATCAGAAGCAACATCAGATTTGAAAGCTGAATTCAAAAAGTAAGTGGTTATAGTATGCAAAGGAAAAATGGAAGGATATGAAAGGGTATACAAAGAGACTAAGAAAAGCTAAAAATAATTAATTTTGAAGTATCTGAAGTCTTAAAAGAAAGACAGAATACTTCTTCTAGCTATTCAACAATGGATGAATGATATTAATGGGTGGAGGAAAGAAGTCTGAAGTGGCTGATATCTTTTTGAAAGACTAACCATAAACAATCAACTTACATAAATAGTGTGGTAGTTAAAAGAGTATGAAGTCAGGCTAGATTTTGGATAAAAAGTTCAGGTCCTTGGGTTAGTTTCTGTAAGGTATTTTCAAATTGTTTAGCAGTTCTCAGATGAGTTACAAGAGCTTGAGAGCGGGTAAAGGCTATTTCATGACAGAGTTGGTGATATGAGGAATTATGGCTCTTGGGTGGGTTTGTGAAAGGAGGGAAAAGTCTAGACCTACTAACCTCTGAAGAAGTTGAAAAAGAAGAGACAGAGCTTTGGCTCTGGTCAACTAAATATCTTGAAAATTCTGGAATAAATAAGCAAAGCATTTGTTAAAATTAGCAGATAATGAGAAAAAACGTTTTTCAAGAATAAATCACATTGGAGTGATAGGACAAGAAAATATGCTTTTTGAGTGGGAGAAAAGTGGTAGATGTCTTATATGTACTGAAATTGTTTCATTACATGCTCATACAACCCATCCAAGAAAAAACATGCTCACTGAAATTAGTAGCTACACAATAAAAGAGGAGCAAGTGTATGCTGGATGCCTGTAGCTGTGAAACATGAAGTCCAGTTAAAATGAACCCAGCAGTCACCATCCTCATCAGAAAAGACTGAAAGTATGGATGGAATAAAAAGCAACAGATTAAATTGAAGCAAGTATGATATGTATTACATTTAAGAGGAGAAGAATGGCTAGAAATCTGCATAGAAAATAGATGTGCAAAACCAGTGCTCCTCCAAGTTTTTGGAAATTTGAGTCTTTCTGGATCATTTGCTCTCATGTGATGCTTTGCATTGAAAATATTCATTCTTCCCAGAAAGAATTACTCTAAAAAATCAGCTCCTTTCTTCTCATGAGAGGTTACAACCAAGGGTCACAACCTTTCACGTTCAGGTGAAAAATTCTGCTGCTCACTTCTCTGTGGTCTTCTTGATGTGGTCTTCTTTTCATGAATTCCCCACTTTCCTCCTGCTGCTGTATCCAAGGGACACTGCTCAAAGGTTTTCAGCAGAAGGTGATTTTAAGAAAATGATACCTAATTTTTGTCATTAATGATGTTGGTGTACCTTTTTTTACTACAGAGCAGGCGGACAGATGCCACTGTTCATTCCACACTGTTCCAATCCATTCCACCTCTATTTTTCTTTAGTTCCACGTGGATGAGATGAACTGGCTGATAGAATTCTTCATTAAACTGGAAAGTAAGTAAGTAAACACTTAACTTAGGAAGGGCTGTAGGTCCCTGATTTGTCTCTTTCTTCTGCCTATCAATTTTTAAATTTAATTCTATGCAAAAATTTTGAATTCTCTGTAGGAGAATAAGACTAGTTGCTTCCTATACTAAAAAACTTTCTAAGTTCTTTAAATTTAGTTTTTATCAGGTAACCTTGCTTTTGCCAAGATTTTCGACTACCAAAATATTTTATGGCAGGAATGAATATTGGATTTTTTCAAGAGAATAAAGTATCTATCCTGAATTTTTTTGGTGAATGTCTACATGTTATTATGAATCATAATAGAGTATATCTACCTTGATGTTTTCCACTAATACAGCCATTGATGTAATTTTGCAGGTGAGCATGGCAGAAGTGGATGGCAGATCATTTCTTATTGCCTTTTTATATGCACTGGTCTTAGTGATTTATTTCTATGGAGTTGCTCTGATGCAAGATACAATGATAAACCACCCGTGTGTTTTATACCTGGAGCTATATTCAGTTTTGATTTTGCTAATTTAAGGTCTCTAAGCATAATTTAAGGCTTGCAATTTATTCTTCACCTGCTTGCATTTTCTTAGCTATGTAATCAATATGTAGGATCCCACACTGAGGCGTGCATGTGCTGCAGTGGTTTGTTGAAGCTGTAGAGTCAGAGGACTTCTACATAACAGCCTGCTCTTCTTTCAGCTTCCACTAGGACAAGTCATAGATTTTCTAGCTTTATGAAGGCCAAAGCATCTTCTCCTCCGTCCAAAATCAGGGGAAGTCTGTCTCCAGCACAGAGAACACTTTAGAAATTCTTCTTCCCTCTTGTATGATGGAAAGAACTCTCCCTTCACTTTCTCCTCTGTGTATTTAAAACCATGTTATTTATCTTCACAACAGCCTTGCTAAATGTTTTCCTTGAGGATGTAGAGGCAACACAAAGGATGTACTCAGTGTTGCAAATACATTTCTGTGTTGAAATTCAGAAAGGCAAAACTATTTCTGACTAAGGAGCACAATTCCTTTTGACACCTCAGTCCTAATCTCATCCCAAACCCAATCCCATCCCATCTCATCCCCAATTCTTGTGTGTCTAAGTGCAGCCTGGATCCCTGTTAACACTTACATTATTGTGCATGTTTAATTTTGTTGATGAGAATAGCTTCATTGGGCTCAGCAGGGCCACTTGTGGCAGAAAATTAGCACATGCATAAACATTTCTAAGTTTGCTACAAATTGTGCTGTTCTCAATAGTGCCTGTACAGCAAATATTGGCTTGTCTGAGAGTCTGATGGTGACATGATACACTTTGTCAAAGCAAGAAATATCTAAATTTTGGTCATAATTTGCATGCAAAGTGTTGAAAAATAAAAAAATTTATAGTTTAATCAACAGAGATTAAACCAGATCAAAACTGGAGTTCTTCAAACACGTCTGCAAAATTCCTGTCATGACCCTCTGCCATGGATCTCACACAGAGATCAGTTTCTGAGAAGTTGGTACATATATATAGTGTCAATGCTTCAAAGGCTGGTGTTCATTTATCTGTACTTTAATGTATTACTAGAGAAGCATCTTCTCTATTTTCTCCTTGCCTTGAGTGACATAAATCTATTTGCTTCTCTTCTGTAGTATTTTATTTGAATAATTATGCTAAATATTCGAAATGCCAACAAAAAATTCAGCAATCTGTTCATATGGTCCTGATAGCTCCCTTGCTGAGTAATGGAATAATACTATACTGTTAGTAATTCAAATTATATAACTAATGGATACACAGCATACTAAAGATAAATCAAGTCTTTGTGCAATGTTCTGTGTTTCCTCTTGCCATTCTGGAACTCGTATAAATGACGAAAACACAACAAAAAGCAATTTGTTGGATTCTGTGTATTATTTTGAAAAATAAGAGGGAATCTGCTCAAAGAAGTACAACCATATGTCAATATGAGAATGTGCTCTAAAGGCTGATAAACTTTTTCCATATAAGTAAGATTTATAAACTGAGAGTTGAATGAATCTACTCTTTTCCAAGAATGCCATCTGCAGATGCTTCAAATGCTCCAAAGAGCAGTCCTCAGTTACTTTCAGGGGGGTTTAAATAAGTTTTGTGGTCCACCCATGGGAAACCTCAGTGACTTTAATAAAAATAAGCTGTACTGAGGCAGATGTCAGTGCTCAAACTCGATTTCTACATGATTATATTTTATCAACAGATCACTTGATTGCAGAAATAATTTGTTTGTATTTTCTTGATGAAAATTATTTTCTCACAGTACTTTGCATTCCTTTATGTCCTGATACTGTCTTATAGAATATGTTTTATTTACTGATAGAGCTGATAAGCACTAGAAGTAGTTAGCTGAGCATGTCTAAATGTGTGCATTCAACTGGCTGTCATTTAAACACTATTTTATTTTCTATGCCAGCACTGAACTTCAACAAATCCTCATGAAGCCACAGTCAAGTAAAAAAATATTGTCATGCCTATAATACCTACCCAGGTGTACAATAACAAGCATATGTGTGAGAGGTTAAAGACCTGTTTTGCAGAAGAAATGCCTGCATGTAGTGTCAGGCATATCTGGTGTTATTCCACTGTGCCGCAGCAGAAAGCAGAACCCATTACTCCTCTCTTTGGCTTCTCAATTTGCTCACATTTGACTCATTTGACTTCTAGTTCAAGACAGAAAATAAAAATACACTGGGTATCTTATTGATCCATTTCTATGTACAATCTAGCTTCAGGCCAGGATTTCGATCACTTATGCCTTCTTCTGGAGACACATAATGGTAACTTCTGCTGCTTAAAACCCAACAATGCATTCCCAGCATTAGATTTACACTAATCATTGTACAGACTAGCAAACGAATTTATGAGTGAAAGCACATTTAGAAGGGAGAAGATGAAGAAAAATGGCCATTTTTTTGCAATTACAGAGGTCCTAAGGCATTCTCTTAAGCTGGCAGGAAGATTCTTTTCCTTCTGTATGTACAGGCTTTACTTGCACAAATTCAAGTGATTATTGATTTTAGCAGGGAGGTATGTGTTTCACACTGCATTGTTACTTTCATCACACATAAAACCCATGGAATCTTTGCTGCTGATAATAAGAAGGCCCATTATAGGAAGGCTAATAAGATTTTGGAGATGTTAAGGCTGTATGCATTATTCATACCCTATGAATGGAAAGCACTGAAGTCTTCATCTTCTGTGGAAGCCTTGGAGGCTCTAATAGATGGTTAAATATTTTACACAGCAGTCATAGGATTAGCAGTGTCAAGTGAAATCCATATATTTTCACAAAGTTGTAACACTAACATTGTAAGAAATGAATCCTACAGCAGATTTCTTAACAATGACTAGTTTAGTACTTAGATTTCTATCCCTGTACCTGGTTCCCCAGATCAGCAGTGGCAGCTCTGCGTGTAGTTGTCTCTCTCTTCACACATCTCCTGCTGCTCATTGGCCTGAATGGTCCTTAGAGAGCAAAGTGTCCTGAATTTCTCTGCTGGAAAAAAATAATTGATGACCGTGAAAAGTAACAGTGCTTAGTACTTCACAGGAGACACTTAAAAACTTAATAGTATCTTTTAAAAACTGTTTAAGAAAAATACCTGATGAGAATTGGGTTGGTTTTGCATTCAAAGTGTTTTCTAGGCAAAATTTTCTTGACACTTCTTTATCCAAGGGTTTTCCAACAGTATAAAACAAATTGGTAATCCAGGTCAAGGTTCACATTCTCCATACAGTCCCACCTCAGAACTGCAGTGGGTAAAGCAAAAATGTATCTCAACTCACCCCATTGTAACTGTTGTTCTTATTTGCAAGTTTTTGACTAAGGAGTGATTACTCCAGGAGTAATGGAGGCCCTTACACTCTTGCTAAAGGTAGAGTGTTGGAATTTATCTCACTCTTTCAAGTGAGGAATGTGCTTTTTGTTATGATAATACCATTCATAGCCCCATGAATTAGTCTATTCTGCTTCCAAACCATGTAACAGACTTCCAGAACCCACTTTAATACCCTTTTCCTACTCTTTTAAAACAACATACATTTTGATCCTGATTCTGATAAAAAGGCACATTTTAAATCTCCAAGTATAGCTTTGAAGATCAATTTAAATTATTTTATAATGGTCAATCAGCAGTATTTTTCATAATTAGTCGCATAAGACCTTTGGCTGATGACCAAACTGTCTTAAAGAGTGGGATTTTGTTTGATGCACTGTGACTAGTTTAAGCTACCATTGCAGGAGATACCTGGGGCTTTAAGCCTATGTTTTAAGGTGCTTAGACCATGAATGCCAGAAGCTGATGGAGTTGAGACAGCTGATTCCAAATCATGGAGTTAATTACTCCTTCATCTTTGGCTTCTTGGGCATCAGAAGGATCACTGAGGTGAAGCTGTATGTCAGACAGTGTGTGAGAGACTGAATCATTGCTTTCCTCACTTCAGAGAAGTTTGAAGGAGAAAAAAAATTCGGAAGTTATTAAGTCCTTCTTGCTGCTGGCCACACTGGCAAAACCAAGGCTGTCTGGTGACCAGGTCAGGAGGGCAGGAGCTGGTGGGCAGGTCCCTGGCTGAGCCGTGCCTGGCTGTGTCAGTCAGGGAGAGGGGCGGCCTCAGTCTCAGACATCTTTCTTTAGTAGTAATCTGCTGGCTTTTTACTATGTGTATGTCACTTTTAGATCCTCCTTTGCTGTTTCTATCTCTCTTGCTGCATGGCATCTTGTGGCTTTCCTCAAAGAGAAAGTTGACAGAGTATATACCTGTCATTCCCTTTGTCTAATCCTTTTGCTGACTTCTCCTCCTACAACTCTCTTCCCTCACTTTTTGGCATACACAAGGATGGAGATTTTTGGCCTGCCTTCCTTTGCTTTCCTCATCTGCTCTTGAAGAAGTAATTTTCAGCTCCTCTTTACTACTCACAGTTATTTCTTTGGACACTTTTTATTCACAAGTCAAATCTAACTAAAATTAACCAGTGAGTGTGCTTCTCCCTTCAGACTCTTCTACTCTTCTGTGTTTCATGTATCGGCTCCTTGACTGTGCTGTGCTCTGCTGTCCTGCCGCCACACATCTCCATTTGGCTTCCCTGTCTTGCTGCTTTTATTAATCATTATAATTTTTTTCTTGAGCAGAGTGGGACACCACAGCTCTCATTTAGTACTCTGGTGGTTTCACCAGTGGTTTGATTCTTGGTGTACTGAAACCACCACTGTCTTCTGTGGAAAACATTTTCTCGTATGATCTGTATGTTGCGCCATACTTGAAACCTGGTTGTCACAGGTCAAGAGCAATCCTCTTCATGCATTTGCAAAGGATTTGACCCAATGGGATCATCTTCAGCTCTTCACAAGGGCTCCTGAGAGCTGCAGAAGCAGAGCCTGTGCTCAGAATTAACTGATATATGTTAGCTTTTTGCTTGGCCTGGGGAGGCAGATTCCATCCTTGAGATTTTTCTCTTGTGGTTGTAGGAAGTTGCTGCTACAATGTTTCCCAAAATCTGGACCTGGAACTAAGCAAATATTTTTGTAATTGAAATCTTTAAACCACTATTAACTACACTACATCCTCAGTGGTCATAGCTAATTTCTTTTAACTCCTCTGGGTTAAACCAAACCTAATTTACAAGAAACTTTTCAGGATGTTTGCTCATTTACTGCACAATTAGTTCCTTTTGAAATTTTGACAATGAGAATTCAAAGTACATAAACACTGCTGTGATTTTTGAAACAGTGCTTGTGCTTGTATTGATCACACTAGAACAAAGTGTGTCTAAGCTTAGCTCATTATGAATGTCTCTGAAACTCTGGAATTTATTACTCCCATGCTGGCTAATTAGTTAGTATGTAAAATTTTAGCTTTCATTACTGTCTTCTTAGACACCAAAGTTTGCCTTACCTTAACAACCATATCAAGTGGATTTTGTAATGCTTGACTACAAACAGAGCATTCTGTGTTTAAGCATTTGCTTAGCACCGAGCATTATTTTACCAGCATTTTTTCTGGAACTTTAGCCAATTCCAGGCCACTATTTGAAGCCATGTACTTTTTTAGCTGAGTGTACTGAAAGTACACAAAGGAAAGAGAAGTAGGGTTCCAGTGAGATCTGGTTTGCAAGGCTTTGAAGACAACTGCCTCCTGTGGACTGCTGTCTGAAGGGCATCTGAGAGGGTGGCAGATATATACAGCATTCCTGATCATTTCTAGCTCTACCTCTTCTCTTGGCTCCCTCTCCTGCTTACTTACCTTACTGGATCCATGAAAGTGAGAAAACAGTTCTGGCAGACCTGAGTGCTTGCATCCTCCTCCCAACTCTAGTGGTTATTACAACAAACCTTCCAAAACAATTCAGCCACCTGGAGGCCACTTTCTATAGCATTTGCATTTTCAACACACCATGCCCGATTCCTTCTCTATTCAAAATTAATCCTGCAGCCATTTAATTTTAAAAGTAAAAAACTTTAATCTGAGCTTGTTAATTATTCTGGGAGTTAGTCAGCAGTGGGTGTCAGGATCAAATCTACTCCATCTTCTCATGGCTAGCTGAGAAAAGAAACTGTTTTGCCAGCTGTTCTGGCAGTAATATCTTTAGGCATATAAGTAGTCCAGCTGCAAGTACCAGCTTCTCCATGCCTGCACTTGCCACAGAGGGGGAATGAGAATATTCACACTTGTTGGAACAAAATGGAAAGAAGTATGCATTTTTGTTTTTTGGCTTGAAAGAATATAAAACTTAGCTCAGTTTCTTTGTTTATTCTACAAATAGGCACAGCATTTACTTCACTGTAATTATTATGCATTGGTTGTGTATTTAAACAAACTTACTAATCAAAACTGTAGTTGTGTTTTTCTAACATTCAAGTGGTTTATTCTTATAGACAGAGTGAAATTGGGAAAAGAATGATGAAAACTAATTATGAAGTTTGGTTAATAATTTACCTAATGAAACAGCTAAAAGGTATAGTTAGCAAAAATGCTAAGTATAAGCCAGTCTTAAGCAATTCTGGCATTAATGTGTAAAAAAGTTTTACTGACACATCTTCAGATAAGAGTTTGACTCTGATCTTCTAAAAATAAAATTACTTCTGTCTTCAGGAACAGGCTGACTTACAAGAAAAATAATATAAATAAAGGGTTGAAGAAGCCTAATTTGAACTGAGGGGACCACTATCACTGTATGTGAGTTTGTAGCATCTGGTCTAACAAAACCCTAGTTCTGAACAGGAACCTGCATACACTATTAATGTTAATTCTGTTAATAACAGGAAAACTAATAGCATGCTTAGAAAGAAGCTCTAATCCTATCACTATAGATATGTATGTAATTTAGAGATTAAAACATTAATTCTTTGCAATTCAAATGATCTGTTATGATCTGTTGCATTCCTTGTGTCAAACCATGCCCTGTTTCTCATGGGATGATTTTAGTTTTGGCTTTCCTGCCTGATGAACTCAAAGGTCTTGTAATAGAATTGGGTCCTACTTTGAATTTTAATTTTTTTAGTCAGGTGAAACTTTCCAGTTTCAACATCATGTTCAGGGAAGAAATGATGCAATTTCTGGTTAAATGTGTTCTTCATGTAGTTGAATTGGTAAAGCATGGCTTCATTAACAGAATCACACTAAGAACAATTTCTGTTCAGAATTCCTCAGAATTTTTCACAGGATGTTTTGCTTCTGGAAAGTGCTATGTGTGCATTTTATTTACATTAATTGTAACTAGTGTGATTTTTCTAATCAGTAGAAATGTTTCACTGGCACCAAACTAGAAATGCTGCATACTATGTTATACCATATACTAAATTAACTGTGTTTCTTAATTTACACGGAGTAGGCAAATCTGTTTTGTCCAAGGCTTTCTCTTTCCTCATTTGGCAACTAAATTATCCCTACATTTTCCCTGCTACTGTAAACTGACCATAAATACGTGGCTAATTCCTCAACAAAAAGCCTCTCAGAGGTAACCAAGTGACTTGGAACATTTATTTTCTACTCCCACAGACAATAGATGCAATGCATGGAGTAAGACTGAAATCTAAATTGCTTGCTGCAAGTGTGTTTCATTTCAGGCCCAATTTATTCTGAGTTAATATTTAATTTTAATGTTTCAGGTATTATCATCATAACAAGCTATAGGTATGTGTTTTCAGGGTGAGGATGGATGCAAGTGGCTTACAATTTTTTTTGTTTCTTGTTAAAACTGTCAAGATTTTCCTGAAACATTCTTGTTGCATAAGGCAATTCTCTTTGATATCAAGCAAAGTATGGGTTTAGTAAGTGTTACAAACTGTCATTCTGTCCAATTCATGACATAGTTGGACACAGGCAAAAAATAGAAGTGAGCCTGATTTTTATTTTGTTTTCACTGGAATCATTGTTGATGCAGTCCAATATGTCAAGCTGACTTTTCTATAAATGTGTCATGCTAATACATTTTATCATACATGGGTGTGCATTTATGTCAAGATGGAGAAAAAATACATGTGAATTTCGTGGTGTTTTCAAAGTTAAGTAACCCGAAAATTCCTCTTTGAACAATTGCAATTTCCTTGAACTGAGCACATGGCTGGGCTTAAACAGTAAAATTAAATTAATCACAGCAAAATATGCCTTCCACTTCCTTTATTTAATGTGGTTACCAGAATTCCCTAAAAAGCTTATTTTGATAGTGTCCAGATTGACAACTGTATGTGTAAGGAACATACTATAGATATTAGATAAACCTGACATGAAATGTTGCTTTGTTTAGGAAGGAATTTTTTCAGACCTATATGCTAGCACAATTAACCATTGCAACTTTAGGCAAAATGTTTCTGAGGTGTTGTCTCAGGACTTTTCTGAATATTGTTGCTTTGCCGATATGAGGGAGCTTGAGAAAAACACAGCTGTCATACAGAGTTGAATGGCTTCTCCCCCTACACTTTCAGTGGTAGTAAAGGCAGAAGTTTTTAATTATTTGTATCCCATTCCTGCTCTCTTAGTTGAGAAGATAGGTTAGGTCAAGATGTGAAAATAAAACACTGCTTTGATTCAGGAAGGAATGATATTGTAAATGTGTTCTTGTTTGCTCTGCACATCAACCCACCTCAAGACTTCCCTACACTGCAGCCTTCTTTGTAACCTTCCTGGCATCTCAGCACGTGTGAAACCTATTACAGACTCTGAAAATGTGTTTTGCATTATTTAGTCTGGTTTTAGAAGAGAGGCAATTAATTCCAAGGATACCTTCTATGATTTTATTTTAAAAGGAAAAAAACAAACCAAAAAGTCTTAAAAGGGAAGAAGTCCTTGGCACTGGGCACAGTTAAAACACAACATGACCTGTTGTTTTGATATTTGCTATCCTGGAAGAGCACGATCCAAAGGCCTCCAAAGTTCATTAACATTTTGCCTTATCTTCAGGGCATTCTGACTAGGTTCTAAGTATAGAAAATAGCTACAATATTTTTCCTTAAAATAGTTTGTTACTGTGTATTAAGTATCTGAAACACATACTCAGCACATCCTTCATCCTAAACGTAGTAAAGTGCCATGTAGTCTTGTCTGCTCTGGAATGTGAATCTTTTTCAGTCTTAGAGCTCTATTCTCTTTTCTTGCAGGCTGCTTATTTCAGATTTTGTTGATCAAGGTACCTGCAGCCTCCCTTTTCCAGGGATCTGCCTTTCCAAGATGAAGATAAAACTGCATCTTCTGTCTCAACACTGAGAACACCAAAGTACATCAGCATCCAGACAGAATTCCAGCCAGAGGTTTGGTGCTCAGATTGCTTAACTATTAAGGAGGGAGAGGTATCTGTGAGTCAGATCTTCAAAAACTCTGTAGGTAAGATTTATCGTTGTGGAAATTTCTGGTGTGTTGGAAGAGCCAAACTTCAGTGTATAATTTTCTTCTTGAGCAGGTTGTGATTTTCAGTTTCTCTGGGTTTAGGTTGTTGCACACCATAGATACAAGTAAATGCGGAGTACTAATAGAAGTAACCAACAGGAAGTAACTCAAGAAGAGTGAAAAAACAGAGCAGCTTTGATACTTCGATACTTTGATACTTTGATACTTTGCAGCTCAGTCAGAGATGATGTCTCTATGGCTAATAGATGTCAATGATTTCACTCCCGTGTATTTGTTCAGTCACACACAAAACCCAGTTTAGCTCCCTACAAACCCAGATGGGCAAGAACAGTCTAATCTACAGAAGGGCAGTTCAGGACACCTCAGAAAGCTTCTGTGTTTACTAATCAGTAGAAGGATACTAGGCCTAAACTTGGCATGAATGCATGTTCCCAGCATTTTCTTAACCTCCTGAACTTGACTCCATCCTATCAAAATCCACATCAGAGAACAAATAGCAGCTCTGGCTTCTCATGCCTATCTGAAGACAGAGATCTTTAAATGTTATATCAATGAAAGGATCTGGTGGGGAAAAGAGCATAAACAACCAGATGAGGTCATGATGAGATGAGATGAGATGGGAATAGATCTCTTTCTGGTTAGGAATAATAGCTTAAGCACCTCTCTTTGAGAACATCTAGTGTAAGAAGTCCAGGAGTGCTGATATGTGACAGAATTTACCCACTGTGATGGCTGTACTCAGAAGAAAAACAAAGTGACAAAAATCTACTTAGTAGTTTGATCCAAAGAGGTTGGAATAATACAGCAAAAAGGACTAAGCATCTATTTTTGCTACCCAAAAGACCAAATTTATGTTTTGCTCAGGTACAGACTGAACTGTAAAGCTGTTTCTGTGTGAAGAATTGGCCATCCCAGTAGAGCAGAAATTTGTATGCAATGAATTAAAATAGAACTTCCCATTTCTCTGCTAACAGAACATAAATCCACTTACTTGACGAGTTTATCTAATGGATATGTGGCAACATCGATTTTCTTTTTCTCTGATAGATTTTGTATTTTCTAAAGCAAAGCACATCACACAATTTTTTTCAGAACAACCTGTGAGGAAAAAAATCAAACCATTAATCCAACAGAAGGATGCTGAATGGAAATGTTTCAAAAACTGAAAATATCTGGTATCCCTCAATACTTTAAAAAAAAAAAATATTATAGGGGGTTTGAATCATCCTCCCACAGTACAGCTATTGCAGAGCAAATGTTTGTTCATCTTTCCCTTTCAGCTGTTACTATTTTGACTAGTTGCATAGACAATCTGAATAATCACCTGTGCCAAATTTAGTTCAAATGCAGAGGGAGTATGTGATGTGAATATGAGAAGGCCCAACTTCATTAAACTACCCTTTCAGAGCAATTTCTGTTTCAAAAAGAGAAGAATACAAGAGAACAAGGGGACAAGAGAAGTTCGGCATTTCTCCATGTGTGTTGACATAGGTCCCACCTTCCACTTGCTATCACTGATGTTCCTACTTAACAATTAGGACATCCTCTTTTTAAGCTGAAGTGGCAAATAGGAAGGCCTTCTGCCTTTGGCCTAAAGATCCAAGTGATGACTACTTGTTCTCAATCAGAGTAGCTGCAGCTAGGATGAAATTTGTGTTTTGCAAGAATAATTTTGCTATGAGGCTCCTGGGTTGAAAGGGCAGAGGAGATCCAGAGATGAATAAGTTTGTTTTGAGGATCATCTTTCAAAAAATTTGTGCTTGCATAGCTGAGCCTCTCTGTTGCCTTTCTCAGAAACATCTGGCCAGATGTTGATTAATAATATTTCCCTAATGATTTTGCCCTAATAAGAAAAAAAATCCCTCCTTGTCTGCCAGGAATATCACCTTCCAGTTCACACTTAGAGGTCTAAAACTTCAAGGGAGAAGCATCAAAACCACCAAAATTTGGTAACAGGAGTAAGCTGCAGTCTGGTCACACTGGGGATTGTTTATGGACCACTCAGACTGAGCTGTGTCTCCAGTGTTGCAACTCCTGATTTCTGCAATTCACATCAGCATGCATGTATGTAGGAGTTTTCTTCCAGTCTGTTTCTGTATTTTCCTCCTATTCAATTTGCACGAATAATAATTTGCTAGTGATGCCAAGCCAAAAGCTTCTACACCTTTATACATCCTCTGAAGGTTCCCAGTCTTCCCTCATTTTTACATTTCCCAACATGCGTAATGGAGGCAAAATTGATTGACCCCAATTTATTCTGTCTTATGAAAATGCTCATCTCTTACATGTGTTAATTTCAGAAGGAACCCAAGTAACGCTGCTCAAAGTCTCTTTGAAATGTAAAATGTTCTTTCAACAATATCATTGAAGGATTGATTTCTTTTAATAATAGCAGATACTGATATCGATATGCAGTAAGAGTCAGTTATGGATAGTCCAAATGGCTTTTGGAATTCAGACAAGTAATTTAAGTAATAACTTGTGATAGGAGTTGCTTTGAGTAAAATTATCTCACATTTGCAGCTTGTCACTAATATTAACTGTTCCTTATCACTGCGCTCTCTTTTCTGAAAAGTAATTGCTACTGCTATCTTAAAGACTAGAATATATTTAGGTATTTTTGTTTATCATTGTTTTCCTCATTACACATTTTTCATAAGTTTGCTATCTGAAGGATTTTAATACAAAGCAGATATATAATTTAAATGAACTCAGAGATGCTATTCTTGAGACTCCTTTCAAAGCTCCAATTCCTGGAGGAAAAGCATCCACATGGTCAAAACCATCACCGCAATTGGCACTAACTGGGAGACATTGTGGAAGTTTGAGCTAAGACTAAGGTTTTAATAAGCAAGTAGCAAGAAACACCCACTCAACACCTTGTGCTGGGCTTCTCCATGGCAGTGTTAGATACATTGTCAGGGCAACTGGTAGAGGTTGCACTGTAGTGCTTTCGATAATGAGAAGACTTGTTTCCCTGGAATTGCTACTCTGCAGCTTTGCACTAAATCTAGTTTTTCTTAACTCTGTTTCTAAGAGCTAAGAAAGAAAGGCAATATTATTTTGTCAGAAATAACTCCAGTACGAAATTCAGCAGCTCCAGTTCATTGGAGACTACTAATTAAATAATCTATATCGCCATTCAGTATTAATTAGTGAGTTTCAACATCTATAGACTAAAGAGTCTAATCAAACTTTCAGTCAATTCCTGCTGTGATTCTCTTGTGTCCTGAAAACTGCTCAGTGTTTTCCTGCCTATGAATTCTTTTCTTTTCAATTACTTCCCAGTAAACGATTTTAAAAATCAAAGTGCAGCAGATGTTTCAGAAGCCCAGGAGATCCCACAAGGATGCTCTTCAGCACAAAGCACTCTGCAGAATACAGCCACAGAGGGCTCTACAGCACTGGATGTGGGACTGATTTATATGGGAAATTATTGCACCAGAAACTTTCTTTTCCCCTTCCCCCAGCACTAAGCATGCCTTCACATAGCACGAAAGAGGAATGCCATTGCCTCTGTAGAAAGTGACAAGATGGAGCATAACATTTCTAATATTGCCTGAATAGAGGAGAAAAAGAGTGCAAAGGCAAGGAGCTGCCACCAGCAACCCTCCACTGTGGGGAGGGAGGGCTGGCTGGGAAGAGTAGGGGAATATTTAGACTGTATTTTACAAGAAATAGTGGGTGCAACTGACTGGCTGGGAGATATTGTTGGCTTTGATTGACTGTATAAATATGCTTTTTAAAGAAGCAATTCAAGCACAGGCTTTTTAAATGCATGTGTAACTATTCCTGGTTTGTTTGTGCATGTGTGGCTAATGGCTCTTGGCAGACAGAAAAGGAAGCAGGAGAGACATAAGATTAAATCCTGGAGTTCCCAGCTGCCACACAACCTGCTGTTCTCGTCTCAGGGATGTGGTATCTTCACCTTCTGGAAAAGACAGAGGCTTGCCTCTCTTCAACAACAGTGTCTCCAAGCTCCCAATTTTTCACCATATCCTATTTCACTGATTTTTGCCTGCAGAGACAGCCTGACTCCTAGTTATTTGTGTACTCACATAACATAGATAAAGGCTCTGCTTCCAAAATAATCTGATCCCAAAAATGTTCCTATACATGAGTAAACGCAGCCTGGGACAGAAATTACTAAATTGGTAACAAAGCCAGATCATATAAGTGGAGCTTTAGTTAGGATATTTTAAAGCTATTCATAAACTAGGCATTTTTTATTACAGTGACTCTGTCATTGTATCCTCTCTAATCACTGTTTCCATTCTTCTAGGGATGTGTCTGTGTACTTTAACAAATGTGTTATAACAACACTCATAATAGAACATTTTCCCCTTAACAATATAAAGAACAATGCATGGAATAAAATCTGATGCTTTTTCTCGCTGCAACTGCATTCGTACCTCCTACATGGGTTGGCTATTGTGAGTGCAGGAGATTTAGCTATCTATATTAATATCAGGTACATTAAATTCTACCAGTGTGCTCAGGGTGAGCCACACTGATTCACTGGTACTACACATCAGTCTTGCCAAGGCTGGTCTATGAGGAAGATCTGGGGATGGAAGAAAAGGTCCTGGCTTTGTATGGAAGAGCTACTTATTTTTACCGGTTTTCCCAGGCTTTTTGCTTTTTCTCTTTCATCCTATAGTACTGGTGCTGGATCTTAATATAGAATCAAGAAAATATCAGCACTTTGTATCAAATCCAATAATGCTTGTATTCATGACAAGGGTCATAAAGATCATCAGGAAAGCTGGGGTGGGTATGGAGGAAGTGATTTAAGAAGAAGAGGGTGAGTTCAGACTAGATATAAGGAAGACATTTTTTATAATGAAGCATTGGAATGGGTTGTCCAGAGAAGCTGTGGATGCTCCGTTCCTGGAAGTGTTCAATGTCTGCTTGTACGAGGTCCTGAGCAACCTGATCTAGTTGAAGATGTCCCTGCTCATTGCAGAGGGGCTGGTCTAGGTAGCCTTTAAAGGTCCCTTCTAACCCAAAATATTCTGTGATTCTAGGATTTTCATTTTTGCAGCTGTTTGTAGTTCCTCTTAGTTACCTGTAGCAGCTATAACAGGGGGTAAGTCTTTTAACTCTGTTTTGTCTTTAACAACAACAATCATACATAAAATGCTGTGGTCCTTTTATAGCAGTGTAACAATCAACCCAATGAAGTGCAAAATCAATGTTATAAAGCCAGATACTGTTCCAAATGAAGTTAATTGCAAAAGTGCTTTCTGCTCATTAAATATAACGTTATTAACTCCTGGGCCATAGACATACACAAATAAATATAATGTTGGCTCCTTACCAAAAACAAAGCTTAAGATGTTTACTTCAAAAGTATTTTTTCTATTCCCAAAGAGATTCTTGACTATATCATGTGACTCTGTGTTATGAAATCAGATGCAGAAAGCTAGAACTTCTTGAAATCATCCCCTTCTCTTGTGACAGAGATCAGCTAAGAGGCAGAAAGTTGAATCAGTGGAACTCACCTCTCTGGCTGCATCAGTAGAGTCCTAGAGAGCCCAGCCTTATGTCTCCTGCATGTTGCTGTGTGCGATTGCCAGGCAGCATAATTTAGAGTGGGCCTGATTCTGCCCTGAGCACTTGCCAAAAATATCTAAACCTTTTCAGAGCATTCTCAAGATCTCCAGGACTATACACATGCCCTATAACCACTTCTGTCCTGCTCAGTTTCTCTACCTCTAATCTCTTTACTGTCAGGCTCTGCAGCAATTCAATGGTTAGGAATTGTCTCAGCACTGTTTCTCATGATCAGTTAACTTCAGTGACATTTTCAGCCTCTGGATACTGGCATATCCAGCAGGGCAGCTCAGTCCTGCTGGAGCTCTCCAGGCTGCCCTCTCTGCTGGCTGTACAGATACTGCTGCTCCCATGCATCTCAGGAGCACTGGGTTTGTTACTAAAAACTTGTCTTGGCTTTTCTCCTAGACCGTGCCACTCTCTGTCTTCTTTTTCTGAAAGAAAGTTGTTGAAGTCCAAAAAAATAGCAAGTAAAGAACAGAAGAAACTTAATGAAATAGACACCATGCAAACTTTTAGGAAACACAGGAAAACAGATGTTTTTAAGTGAGAGGTGTTCAATCCAAAATTCAGTGTACTGTGACGATTGTTTACAGATACATGACTTACCTCTGCTACTGAACATAATCATAAATCTAAATTTTGAAATTTAGGCAAACAGCAGGAATACAGTACAGTAAACTTTGTTTTTGCAAATATGAAAAGCAGGAAACCTGGATTGTTCTGTAGCCCTATGTTATTCATATAAAAATGAACTGGATATTATGGTTTCAACAACTATGTTTTAAATAACAAAATAACCTAATAACTAAAAGTAACTATATAGTGCTGGTAGTTATGAATTCATGCTATTCAGGCAGTACATGGTAACAGCAGGAGCACCTGCTGTTCTGGCCACCTCCTGCTCTGTGCTCATGGTTGGTGTAAACTTCATTATCCTTCTTGTCTTGTTGGGATGACTGTTGCAGTTTTCCAAGAAATATTTACAATCCCAAGTGGAATTGCAAAACCAGAACTGGTGTCATGAGCATGACGACATGACAGGATTGCAGATAAGTGCATTGTTTTCCTATTGTTTTGTGCCTAAGGAATTGAGGCAGCAGGCAAGAGCTGAGTAGCTGTGGTCTTCAAAAAAGCAGCCTGTGGAGTGTTGAAACTTCTGCTTGACAGACATGGCCAAACTTAGATGTGCAGCATAACACTTCAAGTGGTTCCTTCTGGGAAACTTTGTACTTCCCTGCAGTGCTGGTAGCTTGTAACTTTAGATCATATTCCTGACCCAGAATAATGGTAGAGCTTGTGACAGTGCTTGCTGCTGGGCTGCACAAAAGCTGGTAACAAACCACATACTATGGCCTGCAGCCCCTTCAAACTCCAGTTCTTGCATGTAGGAACCCCACTTCCTAGGGCTGGTAGGTCTGAAATGTTTGGGAGTGCTTAGGATTTAGCTGCTCTAAGTAAGAACAAGCTGATCTGGCTGTAACTCTGTGTACTGCCAGGAGGGGTGGCTGTAAGGGGCACTCTTGATTCATTAAATGCTTTTTAAGGTTATGATCACTTGATAACCCTTTTCCTCCCCCAGTTATCTTTACTTGTATCCCTGCAGCAGCAGAGCTACAATACAAATATTAACAAGTATGAAGAAAAAGTCCTTCAAGAAAAAACTAAACTAATTTATTGAAAATGTGTCAGTGAAATTGCTTTCCAAAACAGGTTAGCAGCCTTAAAAATTCCCAGAGATGCCATGACTGACTGAAATCGGAACAGAAACTGAAAAGAAGATCCTATGAGACACATTCAGCATTAAAATTCATTTCCCTCCAGTTCTTCCCTTCAGGTTTTTTTTTTTTTTTTTTTTTTAATTTTCCAGAAATAAACACATTGTGTTTCTATTCTTTAAAAGCAGGAAGTGAAGAAAGGGTTTGAGGATTTAGGATTGCTCCTATACTAGGTTTAGAATTATGACTATTTGTTCTTCTATTAGAAACTTATTTATTCTTTGAAAGGAAAAAAGAATGTTTCCAAGTCAAATTAGACATTCTAATACTCTGCTACTGTTGTAGTGAGTGCTTAAAGATAGCTGGGAAATATACAGTCACTGAAGGTGTTATAAGCACATAAATAAAATGTTAGTCTGCTTGGTGACAGAACTTGCACTTGGTTTTGCAGCTATATTTGTCTGTGGGAATTCCAGGATGATTTGAACAGAAGGAGGCATGGATGACTTTTTGTAGTTCTCCACTAAGTACCAAATAAGAGAAATATAAACATTAAACAGTAAATCAAATGTTGAAAAAATAAATAAATATGGAACAGATGGGCAAAAGATGTGTCCAGCTGGCTCATGACACTCATTTTTTTCTTATTTGAGCAGTAGCCACATGCAAAGTGGATTGGGTAATGGGCTGAAACTGTGTTTTCTGATGTCACACTGCATTCACTTTCTCCCACAGACTTTTTAGATAAACCAGAGGAAAAGTTTATTTAAAAGGATTTTGGGCAAGTAGTCAAACAGACAGGGTCTATTCCTGCATCTCACTTGCTTATGAGAAAGTTAAGTGTCAGGGCCAATTGCACCTTTGATGACTTGCACATTCCATAATTACCATCATTTTGTGGCTGCACAACTCTCTGCCCCATATCATGATCCTACTGAAAGTCCTCTAAAAACTCCATGCTCATGTGCTTACCCTCAGCTTTTGGTGAAGCTTTCACATGGACCTCCTCTTGCCACAGGAGCAGGCAAACACCTCAACCAGGGGTTCACAGGGGTATTTCTTTGAGAACAAGTCTCCTATCTCTGCTACAGTTGTTGGTGATGTCGGTATTTTGAGGGCTAGAGTTATGAGGGCAACATCTTCAGAAGAACACTGTGGCTTTGGTGAAGCCTTGAACTAAAACTATTATTTTAAATTCTGAAGTACAAATACTGTGAACCAAAGTATTCACTGTTGCAGATTTCACAGCATTATGTAGGAGGGTAAAGAATTACTTTAGCAAGACCAGTTATTTCTTCTGAGTGTTGCTGTATAGAACCTAATTTTATTTAGCCAGTCTTGAGAAAGTGAAATGATATGAAACTAAATGCAGTCAAGTAAATACAGTGCAACTGATACTAATGTTTGGCCTAGTTGTGGAAGGAATTAATGGGATGATCCTAGTAAGCATGTGATGTGATTTACAGACCTCAATTACAATCACCAAGAAACAATTTGTTCTGATGAAACCTTTTTCTGTGCATAGAGGAAGGAAAAACAAACACTCTAATTATGCTCATGACATTTGAGAATGTCACTATATTTTTTTTCTCAAGAAAGATGCAATATGATATACCTGCAATGATAATTTCCAATGTAAATGATTCTATGATATTATGATTTTTACATTAACAAAGATCACTGGGCAATGAATTTAGAAAAACATTAAAGTTGACAGAAAGTCAGCAAGAAAACAAATCTACAACTACAGTACAAGAATTGCCCTCTGCAGTGCTCACTTTTGGCAAGTTCACTTCTGTCACCTGTCACTTTCATATAAAATGTGATTTTTACTTGGCTTAGCTAGCAACTGAAAAGTTTTTTTATTTATAGAAAATGTTAATTGAACAGTGTTCTATTAAATTAAGACTTGAAGGTCAGATATGTAGATTGATAAACAATTTCAGATAAAACTTTGGAGATAGACATGGTGAATATGAGTTCAGAGCAGGTATATCAAAAGCACAAAAATACAGACATAAACAGACCTCAGGGATGTGCCCAGCTTGGCTTGAAGCCACTCTGCACTGGTGAGGAAGCACAACTAAAATCACTTCACCCTTGCCATCTCCACCAAGCAGGTGACTCATGCAAAAACACCAAAGCGTTTGACTTCATAAATATCCTTTTTGGTCTCTTTCTTTGAAACTAAAACTGATCCAGCCTTCAATGGCCCATGGTAAAATCAAACCAGCTCTCCAAGATGTGGAACATTCAGCCCACAGTCTATGATTCAACCCAGCCCTTGAGAAAGTGACTCAGCTGGCCCACTGTCCCTCTTTCCGACTGTCTCCTGTAGACACGGAGCTCCAGGCAGCAGCAATTAATGTGGCAGCTGTAGCATCTTGCTCCCGACTGCCGTTTTTCCTCAGCAGCCTTTCCTGTGTCTCACTGGGGCTTGTATGTGAAGTATGGGCTACACAGCATGTGTGAAGCTATGCTCTCCTCCATGAAATCCCCGGAGAATCTCCACCTCATCTTCTGTTCCAGCAGCTCAAATTTTAACTGGGAATAGTGGCAATACCTGTCACTAGCTGACTAGCTAACAAACTTATCTTTAGTCTGTGCTAAGCACAAAGCTTTCATTCTTCCTCTAAACATTTGGTGGCATTTAGAGAACAAAAATAGGTAGAGACAATGCTCTAACCCTCTGATGAGAATATATGTAGGGGAGAAGAAAAGCAACACAGAGGAAACAAGATGATGCACAAATAAACAAAGTCAAAATGAGTCCTCACTTATTTTTCTTGCTGATAAAGATTTTTGATTGCACATAGAAATGGATTTCATGCTTATGGGGATCTGCCTGCTCCACAATATGTACTTAGTAATAAATCTGCAACTTCAGATACTCTGCAGAAGAGGTAGGAAAAAGCAACACAGCGTTACTTTGAAAAGATTTATTTCCAAAAAATTTCTAATTCAAAAGGATACACAAAAGATACCTTTCTATTATATTTATGCACAAAATCACGGACCTGTATGTTTACTTCTAAACCTACAATAAAAAACTCTGCTTCATGATGTTAATTTTATTTTTTAATTGAGGTATCAACTTTTACACTTCTATTTTGCTTTGAAATATTTGCATCTATTTGTTTCATATTTTGTCTGGCTGTTCCAACCACATTTTTCAAAAATTTGGCTGCAATAATATCTGGAAACAGATTCTTATATTGACATAATCTTCTTTGTCTTCAGAGTCTCATCCTCATCAGATACTGGCAAGACAAACCAAGTGATCCTCTATTACATTTCCTTGTAACAGGGTAAGTTCAGCTCCATCTGCAGCACAAGTCTCTGCTACCTTTCTTACCTCTTGCAGTGGGGAAGACCACATTCTTCCAGGTTCACTGTGTTGATTGTACTTTACCATATCCCGTATCAGAAATTTGTGTTATGTGGTCTCATATTTCCCCAGTGGTATTTTCTTGGCAAATATTGATGACTCCTAAAGGAGCAGTCCCTGTGAGGGGCTTGTCAGATAGCTGGGACCCCTACAGGAAGGAGCTACAGGATTCCCAGGTCATTGGAGGTGAGGAAATTCCTGGTGAGTCTGTTCAGAGATTCATCAAAAGCAAATGGTGTAACTTTGTTGAAAACAGTAATATTAGTGTAAGCATGGGGATCCGGAGCAGTTTTTGGCACAGAGACACTTAGGCCTTCTGAAAAACAGCAGATGACAAAGAGAAAAGAGTGTGAAGAGCTGGACAGCTTTTCTGTGTAGATGGTCGTTTATATTCATTGGCAGGCATCTAATGTGAGACTGAGTTACTGCATATCATGGATAGTCTTTTACCTGGGTTGTCCGGTCCTTTGAATGATGAGATGCAAGCAGTGCTGCAAGCATGTCCTTTGTGTCCCTACAGGAAAGTCAACTGGCTGCAAGGATGTCTGGGTTTCAGGGATCAGGCAGGGCTCAGTCCCATTGCAATACCCGAGGACTGGGGGTACTTGGGGGTGGAAGAGGTTACCATCTGATCCGCCACTTGGACTGCTCACCTGTGGAGCAGTACAATGCAGTTTTCTGCTGGTAAGTACCTTGAGACACAGTCTGCATATTGGTGGGGTTAGCTTGTCTCATGATAAAAAAAAATCACAGATCGCTTGCTGGGACCTCCCTCTCCTGCATGAGAGACCACCTAGCATGGCTAGGATGCGGTAGGATGTCATGGCACTGGGCTAAACAGAGAACCATAGTTATTACATGTAATGCTCAAAATGCTTTGGTGAATGGTCAAATAGTTTAGTGCTGTAATTCCAGTCATTTTGGGAAGTGAATTACTTTTGTAATCAATGGGCAAGATATCTAGTGCAAACACATTGCTAACACAACCATTTCATGAAATTGCTGTTCACTCCCTCAGTTTAGGCAAGTCTGATCATTCCATGGGCTGCAAGCAGACAAATCCCTACTGCTGTTCCTGTAGATACCATCTGTGCTGCCACTGAGCAGAATGTGGGTCCTCCCTAAGAGTCCAGGCTAACTGGTGGTGCTGCTCTCTTGTTCCACTTCCAGTAATTTAAAACCAGAGTCATTCCTCAGCATCTTCATGTGGGTGGGACTCACCATTGCCAAGTCATCATCCATCCTCTACAAAACACAGAGAAAACGTGTATATATGCTATGTAGCAAGTAGAGATTTTTGTTGTCAGTTGATCTTTTCAGTGGGCACAGAGATATGTGCATTGTGTTGTAGAAGAGCTGCCTATTGAACAGAGCTATTCAATGAGAGTGTGTCAGTAGTGATGGCTCTCAGCTCAAACACTTTAGATCCTCTGCTCTTCCCAGATATTAGGAAAATACACTTTATTGTGGAGGTGGTGAGGCACTGGAGCAAGCTGCCCAGAGAAGCTGGGTGTGTACCACCCCTGAAAGTATTCAAAGCAAAGTTGGATAGAGCCTTGAGCAACGTGGTCTAGTCAATGGCATCCCTGCCCATAACTATGGTCAGCTGCATAAAAAAAAAAAAAAAAAAAAAAAAGTAACAGGACACAACATCATAAGGCGCATACAGAGTTAGTACTTTCTTCCTCATTTTGTGAAACAAGTGGTTTAAAAAATGAAACTCAATCTGTCCCAATTTGAGCTAGTATAACTGCATTTTCGTGGAATGCTCAATACTGGAAAAATCCCTCAAACTTATGTCTGTATTTGTAGTCTTCAACAGAACACTTATTTAGAAAAATTTAGGTCACTAACTGAAGATTTCTAAAGTTTAACTGACATTAGGATCAAGATAAAGAAACTATTATGTGGGTGGCATATGTTTCCTACTTATCGTGCCATTTCTACTGTGGTTAAAGACAGAAAAAATGTTGGAAGAATAAAATATTCATTGGTATGCATATGCTGGAAAACCCATTACTTGGAATGATACCAAAAGATTTCACATTATTTTGCTCTTGTAAAATGAAGGAGATACAAAACCCCACATTATTATTGTTCTTCTGATGGGTTTTACAGCTCTTCAAAATGAAAACTACTGAAGGAAAATTATGTTATTTATATTAGCCATGATATACATAAAACATCACAAAAATGGTAACATGTAAAAGCAGTGATTTATTCACTATATTAAACACTAACCAGCATAACTGGCTGCAAGTTTTAAATCACAAGGTAATTTTGAGTGTTTAAATGAATGGGATATGATTAAATATACAAAACCTAAAAATCAAACATAATGACTGAAAAGCAATCAGCAACTCATTTCCCCATGTTCAAATATTAGAACGATGTGCTCTAAGAAACTGAATCATGTACTGTAATGTACTTCATCTTGCAGAACTGAACCTGAGACATGCAATTACCACAAACTCAAAATAATTGAACATTTAAAGAATACATAGATGCCTTCTAAAGGATCATCTGTTGTAACTATGCCTTCAGCTAGATGCCGTAGATGTATACAATTTCCTTCAGCTGATAGAAAACATGACCCCCACAGATTGCTATGCTATTAAGTACATAAAAAGGCAAAGCCTCACTTGTTTTCATTCATCTCCTACACAGCTCAGTCTTTTCAGAGCTTATTTGAAGGAAAAAGATATTTTCAATTTCATTATTTACACAATTGTCTCACACAAACTCCAAGTGTATGCCAGAGTTGCTGCTGCTGTTGTTAAGGGAAAGGGACTGTAATGATACAAGGTGGTGCAGGAGTGACTGTGCTGGAGCCCTGCAGACCTGCTGGGATGTGCTGGCACTGGGGGACTCACACTGGGAGCATTTCAGAACTTGTGTTGGATTGCAGTTTGATGCATTTTGGATTTACATCTTTTGCTTTTTATCAGCTACTTCCTCAGCAGCTGCCATCACCTCAGTCAGAGTATTTCTGGTTTTGAAAGCAGTTGTTGGTTGTACCAAGCAGATTCTTTTGTGACCTCTTGCCAGGTCTCCTTATTCCCTTCCCCAGAACAAACCAGAATAAAAACCGAGTCACGGGGACACAAACAGACAAATCCAGCCAAATCTTCTGGTCCACTCTCTATTATTCTTGTTGCTGATAGATTGTTGTGTGCTTATCTCGGGCATTTTTGTTCTACCTCATACTTAACACTTTCACGCCTTAAGCCCTGATGTGCTCAAAGACTCTTGCCCTGTCTTGCTGAAGGGTTTGAAAGCACATGTTTTTAGTCAAAGATTTAGCCATTACCTGTCTGACAGTACAGTCACATGAAAAAAGAAAAATATTTACAGAAAATATTTAAGCCATCTCAAACAAGAACTATTTAAGTCATCTCAAGTAAGAAAATTTGAGAGCAGAGAAAGAGATTACAGGACAGAGGAAAGAACCAATACGAAATCAGGGACACCAGGCCAAAGGCTGGGAGAATAAGAGAAATGGGAATGACCCAGCCTGAGGTGGAAATAAATTGAAAAAAAATAAATCAGGGGACCCCTCAAGTCTGCAGCCTACTGGATAATGAAAGCAGATACCCAGCTGCAAATGCTTTTACTTTGTTAGACTAAGAGATTCTGAGGTTTTAGCACAAGAGCAATTTTAGGAGATTCTCTTAATACACAAAATATCTAAGTGCATCTAGCTTTAGGATGGCACTAAAACAGTTGTTAAAAGAGTGTGTGTGATGTGACTGCCTGAGACTGCAGACAAAGCAGAGGATGACCTCAATCAACCAGGAAGTCTGTTTCAGCTTTGTATTCCCACACGAAATCTACTCTAAAATAAATCTACAGTTTTGAAATTATGCATTTAGAGAAAGCTGCAAGATTGAAATCCTCACTGTAAAAGGAGCATTTTGTGCAATTCTTTTGGGATGGCAAAAGGAGAAGCAGAACCTACTCTGCAAAGTGGTATTTTCTGTACATCAAGGAGAATACCTGGATTATCACTTTTCCCTGGGTTTTACCAGTCTCTAGCGCCAGTATATGAGTAGCCTATCTTTAAAAGCAGAGATCCTGACAGTTTAGCCTAGGAATCATTTGACCAGCATAGTCTCAATCCCTAACTGCAAATTCTAGTCTCTGGCAAGTCTGTGACATGTAAGTGACAATAAAAATTTCTTATTTTCCAACCTTTTTTTGCATAAATTGAGAAAGGAAGTTTGATGCAATTATGCCGATGAGCACTGGTAGAGAGTAATAATTCTCTACCGGGGACAAAACAGAGATCTGGTTGCTAACATCAGTGAAACAGCTTAAAAGAAAACCAGAATGGTTTCTTTCAGCCTCTCCTTAAGGAGCTGTTCAGACAGACTCAGCATTCCAGAGTCATTGTACTTTTACAAGTGTTTGCACAGATCAGTAGAAGAAAATAGATTTTAAAATCTTGTCAGGATGAAACCAAAGCTTTGAATGAGGTAAGCTAAACAAATCTGAGGACAAATATAATAAGTAAATGTTTGATTACATAGTAAAAGTACATAATCTACATTTTCTTGCTTGTGAATTTAGATTACAGACTTTGTTTCACAGGAAAATGTCGGCAGTTGAATTTCAATGTAAAAAAAAACCACACCTCGCTATGCAAATAACTACAGTTATGTTTTGGTATCATTCTCGGTTTCCATTCTGCCTGTCCTGGAAGCTGGAATGCCGAGGATGGAAGCTCAAAGTGTCAGAGCCTGGGATGAGAAAGTTTAGTAGATAAACACACATACACACACATACACATATTCTCCAGTGTGCATGGGGTATAAAGTTGCCCTTTATATTTTGGGGTCCATAGTTCATCACATTTTTATGCTGCAAGTAATAAAAAGACCCTTTTTCCTTATCTTCTTTGGCAAACATGGATACAGAAACATACCTCTTCTTGCTGAGCCATGTATTGGAGCCACATTTGATCACTGGGGGTTCCAGTTTCTAAACCCTCATTACAGGTTCTCAGCTGTGCCACAGCCTATGGATGGGACAAACATCTATTACTGCAACTACTGGTGAAAAAATAAATAAATAAATACAAAAGCAAGTCTGAATATAACCAAACACTATCATATCATATCATATCATCATATATCACATATCATACAAACTATAAATATTTAAAAAATAAAGAGGATCTTACACATGAAAATAAATCCTTGCACTACTTGACAGTAAATAAGCAACACTGATTTTAATCACAGAAGAAAGACTGAGGAACTCAAACAGATCTGATGAGTTTCAGCATGAATTTATATTTAAGAGATACGGCTTGCTGGTTTAACTTAAATAGGAAATCAACATAATTATAGTATCTCAGCATTAAAAGCAACAACTTTGTGAAACTTCAAGTAGTTTTGAAAGTATATGAGAGCCCACATAGCAGCCTTTCAAATAATTTAACAACTGTGGTCTACAATACTTCTTCATGACATTTCTAAAACCATATTTCCTCTTTTGTTTAAGAAAAGTTCCTTCCGAGGCTTATATTTTTCAACAGCTGAAGCCAAATATATTACTCTAACTATTGCTGATGAAAGAAAAGTATTTTTAATCATACTTTCTGCTTCAGCATCCAGTCCTGACTTTTTAAACATATGTTGAGAAGAAAGAGCAAGAGAGAGTGCACTTTGACACCCTGGGTACCAGCAGAGAAACAGTCTGTTCATTAAAATTTGGAAACAACATTTAGACAGCTGTAGCTGTGTTAGAAAAGTCAAAAAACTTTCCCATGGTTCTATGGCAAAAAAAAAAGCTGGGGAAAAATGAGATAAGAAGAGAGCAAGACAGATCAAAGAAGGTATTTGATGGCCTCTATTACTCAGTACAGAATTACATACAAATGACTAAATGAATAGTGCAAATGCTTTTATTTTTTTATTCTATTTTATTTAAACAGAAACTGAAAACAGAGAGGCCTAAAGACCTTATTATGAAAAATTTATTATAGAATTCTTCTAGAAGTATCTTGGACTATATGGAGTTGGGGGTTAAAATAGCCATGAGGAATTGAAAAAAGATTTTTTAAAGAAGTTTTTTATATCTCTAACCATTTAAGCAGTTTCAGCTGTAATAGAGATAGGTCTCACATGTCTTTAAAAGCTGATATTAAGAAAGTTCTTTGCAAATTGAAGATCTGGAGAAATAATGTAGAACAAAGCAGAGAAAAGATGATTCATCTCAAAAGAAAACTACTGTGTGTCTTGTACAAAAACCTTTTCAACTCCAGTGAAAATATTCCCTTTAAATGACAGTGCACCATATTGATCAACAGAGAATTGGAAACATTATAGTAGTAAGAGATAAAGTACAATTTAACACAATAGGGGCAGACAGAAAATTGCAGATCTTCACAAATTGGCCAAAGAGCTGTATTATTTAACTAACAGACAAGGAATCCATTGCAGTAATGAATTACAAAGAATAGCTGAGAAGTACTGAAAAAACAGAAGTATTGAAAGCTTCCTAGCACTGTAAAAGTTATATTTTCCACAAAGGAAAGAGACATATATCTAGTTTGCTATCAGCCATGTTTGTATTGCAAATCATGACAATTAATTTATAGATTTACAAATTCTTAATTTGATCTTGGGAATGCTCTACTGCATCTGAAATTTTTTTCACTGATTCCAACCTGTATTCACCATAATGCTGTTTTTTAGGTTGAATATAAAATGTACCCCTTTATACTTGGCTCATGAGCATTGAAGAAGGCCCCAGTCAACAAGGGCATCTTGCTGAGTGAAAAATGTAGGATCTTCCATTTTTCAGGAAGTGGTATTCAGATACCATATGAAGTGGTGTATAAAATATGCCTGGTGGTGTATAAAATATATCTTTCTTCAAACCTCAAAAACAATTTTTATTTTTTTAAATCTTGATTAACCTGGATTGTTCTGATTTCTTTCATGACACCAGTTTCTCTCTTAATGACCTACTGCAAAAATGAGACTGTGCTTCGTTAGGTGTTTGAAACTGCTGCTACTTCTGAAGTGGGGCTGTGTTCATGCCATTTTAAAAGAAAACATTTTTTCATTATAAAATCTGAAAAACAGATGCAAGCCAGAGTTCCATTCTTCTCTCCCCAAACACAATCTGCTTTTAAGCTGCAAATCAATCCAACATGTCTCAGATGTCTGCCTCCAGCTGACTTCTCCCTTTAAACATAAACAGTGCAGATTTCCAAGGCCTGTTACTCTGACAACCCTATAATGCCATCCTTTAGACTCTCCAAGCTCTGTAAATCTCCGTTCCATCACAGCTTGAAATGGACCAGTCTATTTTCACTGCTCAAGATATGGAAAGCTGTAAAACCAGCTTCCACAGTAAGCTCATCAGCTTATAAAATTGTTTCAGTATGACCTAAGCATCCATCAATGAAGCAGATAAGTTGCAGCTTTTAACATCTTATTTTATTTGCAATCTAATTACTCAGTGCTGTTTCACATCTATGGCTGGGGAGGAAAACTCCATTAATTTCTGTAGTGACTCGAGCTGAAAAACTGCAGGGCCAGTAGAAGAAGAGGTGACTACATGCTCTTGTATGAGGCCCACCAAGTGTCTGACAGATGGCCTTTTAGCATCTTTAATACCTAGTGATATGAAGAGTAAGCACTTCCAGAAGGCATTGGTGCAAATCACCAAACTCCAACATGTGGAAAAGCGTGCAGGGGAGTACGCTCTAAACAGAGCCAGCCAGTTACCATCTTTAGGAGGTTAACATGTTTTTTAGCCACAATTCCAAAATTTCCAATGCCCTGCCATAAGGCAGAGATATCCATTCTTCATAGCAATGGTAACCTACAAAAAGGCCACTAGTTGTTACAATAATAAACAGCTGCAGGCTATACATCCAAGATTTTGGGTTTTTTTTAATTAGAGGAGAAGGAGAGGCATTAATAATTTGGTGTGTTGGAAGCTGAGTGCTTTTTTCAGCCTTAAAAACAATGCAAAGAGAACACAGTTTATTTTAAAAGGGGCTAATCGCATGCCTTGCTAGCAGCAAACATGATGTGCTGTTTCCATAGAAACAGAGGTTGGTATTATTAAAAGAAGAGAGGCTTTCTGTGGCTGGTTCCCCTGAGGGACCCTCATTTACAGCTAGTATTGGTTAAACTGGGTAAGTGAGTTTTACCACCTGTTGTTAAAGATCGTTAGATATGCCTCTTTAAAGCTTTATTAACTCTCTGCTAATTCATGACAGGAGTGTGAGGAAAATCATTACCCCCTGCCTATAGGTTCTTCTGGAAGAAGATTTACATTAGAAATCAAAACCAAAGTCATATCCTCCTTTAAACTGAGTTGGCTTTGAAGGATGTTACTTGCCATTATCCTGGTAGAAGAACAGAGACATAATGTTGTCTCTGTCTCACAACCAAAAAGATTTTCCTCCTGTTGAAGACTTCAAAGACTATATGCCTGAATAAAGAGACCAAGAGGAAACTTCTGAAACTGGAAAATTGAGTAGTAGCAAAACAACAAGGCATTATTTCAGGAAGTTACTGAAGATTTAAAACTAAAGTTATGCATCTGGCTATCTGTTGATTGACTCATATGTCCTGTGGTTAATCTACCTTTTCATGCCATGAGGTACTTTCAGATGTGATAATGTGCAAGCCTATTTCTGTCAGTGCCCACTGATTTCTATACACTGATGTTGTGAAAGTCTTTGCTGTTCTTGACCTTTTCACCTTTCAGGATTGACAGAGTAAAAGGCACATTGGGAAAGTTATGGGAAAGAGTCCCCCATCTCTATGCTCTAAACACAGTATGTTAAGTGCTAAAAAACCAGCTAATCACGTTTTACATCAAAAAAATAGAAGGCTGGTTTAGTGAAATGGGGCTGGAGCCAAATGGTTTTTTATTATAACTTTTCTTTCAATTTTAAAGCATAATTTCTTCATATCTTTTGCAACTCCTAAACTGAGTTGCCCATGTTTTCTTGTTACACTTGAGGCCATAGGAAACAGTGGGCTTGGTAAAATACACATTTTTACTGATTATGGAATTCCACACAAGGAAGACAAGCAACTTTTGCCAAGCACAGGAACCCTAAGCCATCATGCTCTGGCTATTGTGTCAGAATTTGTATATAATCCAGATATAAATTATTTGAAAGGCTTGATATAAAACACAGGTCTGCACATAGTAATATAAAAAAAAAATCTTAGCGCTAGTGTGAGACGCTTCACAAACTACAAATCTCCTTTGTACAAATCTCCTTTGATCCCCCTTATTTTTTGTTCGTCTAAAGCAATATATTTTTAATTATTCCACTAGGACAGGAGGAGCTGGTATCACTCTGTCAGCACACTGATTATGGTGCACAAATTTCATATCTTGATGTGTTTCAAGAAAAAACAAAAACAAAACCAACAAAAAAACCACCCTAACAACAAAAAGTTGCTTTGAAGTATCTTCTACAGAAACCAGACTATCACTTGTTTTGTTTGCTGTCACACTTGAAAATGAGATTCATAGAAAGACAAGTTAATTACATATTTCCAAGCTTTTACTTTTCAGTGGGAAACAGAAAGTCAACATGCACACAGAAAGGACATACGAAAATTTTTGTCTTTTCTTCTTTTGCCCTCAAATAGCTCTCTTTTCACTCAGTTTGCCAGGGCAGTTAGCCAGCACTGTTCCTAAAGCAGCCTGTTGCAGCAGGAGTCATCTTTTTAGTCCTTCTACCTCAGCACGACAACCTCAAAGAGAACCCCACTAAGCTCTTCAAAATGCAAATTAAAGTTGACAAGGGCCAAGGCCCAGAAATGCTGATGCAAAATTGTGATGCAAAAGAACTTGGGTAAATAATAACTATGGAAAGAAACCGAGACTTGTATTCACTCTGCATTATAAAATCTGCCCAGGCTGGAGAGAATTGGTGAATTTTGCATGGCACTTTACTTTACCTCCTGGTTTCTGCTCTGAGGCTGCTAGTTATGGGTCAGAGGGATGAGCAACAGAAGTGAGGTTCCTTTGGGAGCAAAAAGAGGGCTAGTTATCAGAAAACACCTAATTGCTTGCTGTGAGGTATGAAAGCTGAGGTCAAATCTCTGTTCAGAAAAATGCCATCATGAAAAACCAATATAATACGACAACAAAAGAGAGAAAGTGAACAAGCTGCAGTAATTTCAGGAAAGATAACTTTATGCATACGCAAATGTATATATCCCAAGTGTAGCACCTTCAGCAGGGATGGAGAGTGAACTGAGACTTAGCTGTGTGTGCTTGAGACAGCTGGACATCCATCCAAGCTCTAAGGAAGGTAGGCAGAATGCAGAGGAGCAGATGTGTGTGTTTAACACTTTCTGCCTGCTCAGTGTCTGTGGGTAAGTGAGCAATACCTCCACCCAGCAAAAGCTGCTCCAATCTGCGTCAGCCAGCTGCTGCTTGCAGACGTGCAGAGCAAGCATCGAGCAGCCACCAAAGACAGCTGGGCTGTGCACACCCCTGCAGGGGGACAATGGAGCAGCCACCCCACAGGAACATGGGGGTGTGCCCAGACTGCTGGCTTCATATCAGACAAACTATGGGCAGGTATCAGCTGTAGGGGATAGAGTAACCTGGTGATCCAGGAGAGCACAGTGGAACTCCAATAGGGACATGTCCATGTCCTGGAGAAAGGTGGCACACAAAGAGAAAAGGAGAAGGGAATAAATCTGCCTGTCCCTTTAAAAGGATGCCTTTCAGGTTTAATTTTACATGAGAAAGTTTTTTTAGGACAAAGTGAGGAAAAACTCTCTTGGGAAGTACATTCTTTCATTTTCAAAGAAAAACACCATACATAGCAGAACAAAATTTAGAATTTAAAAAGCAAGCATTTGACATTTAGGGAAAGCCTGTACAACCTTAATTATTTCACTGTATGCCTACAAACTATGACACACTTTTATGATGCACCTTTTTTTTTCTAACCTTCCTCTCATTCAGCACAAGATTCTCATGTAGCTAGTAGCTATT
Organism: Catharus ustulatus; assembly: GCF_009819885.2. Taxonomy (NCBI): domain Eukaryota; kingdom Metazoa; phylum Chordata; class Aves; order Passeriformes; family Turdidae; genus Catharus; species Catharus ustulatus. The sequence goes on along the minus strand of NC_046223.1, from coordinate 61,963,781 downwards.
TAATATTTGCTTTCTTCTTGTTTTTCAGCAGCTCACCAAATGTCATTTACTCACTCTATAGCCTCATCTGAAGGTGGAATTATCCTCTATAGGGTGCATTTCTCCTCACTATGGTACCTGAGTGCCTCTTAGACCTGAATGTATTTCTTTAATACCCATGCAAGGTGGGAGGGAGTAGTTATCTCATCTTCCAAGATGAGAACCTGGACATGGGAATTAGTTTCCAAGAAGGATTTAGGATGTAATTTGTAGCATCTGCTTTTTAAATACTCTGCCATTTAGTGCCTGGCCCATCACAAACAGGGTGAAGAACATCCTTAGCTAATCAAGGAAAAATATTGGCAAGAGGGGAACAGACTCGGCACTGTTTTTCCAAGAGTGGGAGATTTCCATTCCCCTCAAGATTCACTGTCAGGGACCTTCATCTGGGATTAAATGAGAGAGCACCAAGTGATGGATTCAGTGCCATTCTTCCTGTGTTCTCTAGTCTGTAGGTAATAGCTTTTATCTACACTTGAGAAAATAAATGTAAATCCTTCTTCTGCATAACTAGATTTAATTTGGATCAAACCTAATTGGATATGACAGTAATGAAATTGAAAACAAATCTATCATGTCATAACATCACCAGGTATTGCAATACTTGTAGGTTTATGTGAGTCATGTTTAGAGGGTTTTTTTTACTTCTCAATCCCCTCTGCTCTCCCACTGCTACATTCTTGCTGCAGAGCTGGGATCTGATTCTGTGGATTTTTTTGCTAGGAAACTCTTCCCTCTTCTTTCCCTCAAAGGCCAGGCATTTTCAAGCTGAACAATGTTTTCTAGACTCCTGACATGGATGCAGGAAGAGCCCTCTACTCTGTGCAGCAGCACATGGAAAAACAAGAGGGCTGAAGTCAGGATCCAGCAGGTTTGGGCAGCACAGGATTGGACTGGACCCCCAGGGCAGGGCTTCCAATGGCATTGGTGAAAGTTCCGTATCACAGCATAATAGAATACATTTCTTATCAGAAGGCATTTCTTTCTATGGCCTTTATATACTATCCAAAACTAGTTTCAGCTGCCAGCCTTGCCCTGTGAAGCTCATTTTATCTAACTACTCTTCACCAGATCAGGAACTGCAACCTACCATTCCTGCCTCCCTGATGCTGGCCTCAGTATCCAGAATATCTCCCTTTTTATTAGAAATTTTGAATCAGAGCTGAGGCTAAGCTGTGGAGCAGGATTTATGCAGCTCAGAACTTTCAAGCTGTAAGTTCAAATTATGGTTCTCTATACAAACATAATGAAAAGAAGGTCTAGCTATGAGCATCCTCTGGTTACTACACCTCTGAATATCTTCCTGCACTTTTCCCTTAGGATGTAGGTACATGTTTTAAAGTAAAGAGCATTTAGTAACCTTGACTGGCCACACTACAATGCCTACCATCTTTTTTTCAGCCTGTTTGGCTTTATACATGGTAGGACAGCTCCTGTTTAATTCACTTGAGCCTGTAAACCTGGAGTAACATGGTGAAATAAGCAGAGTTACGGGCAGAGCTGAAAAGAGAAACAAGCAATTGGGAGTCTCACGCAAATTCTCACTAATTATTCCATCTAATGACTTTGGAGAGAAAAATAGATATCTGAAAAATTGCCTTTAATGTAAACTGAAACTTTAAACTCCAAAGCAGTACTTGTTGCAGAGCAAAGATCTTGTTAGGGTTGTATATCTTGAATTTTAGTACTTGCCATGTAAAGACTCTTGAAGAAGACACTTGAAAAGGACAGAAGCAAAATTAAAAGAAAGATACCATGACTATAAGTCTGACAAGAGGGACATGGTATCGTAAGGTATGTCAGGAAACTGAGAAAATTCTCTGGTATTTAAAGACAGTGGTTAAAAAAGACTTTTTGCAGAAAATTAAATAACACTGAGACAGGCTCTACCCCAAAACAGACCCTCCTTAGCACTGTGGGATGATGGAATAAACCAGCAGACATTTTAAGAGAAGGCTCAGTGGGGGAAGTGCCACTTGCCCTGTATATTTCCAATTGCCTTATTGCATCAGTGCTTTTGGAATTGAACTAAAATGATTTCACTGGTAGAAAAGTGCCAGAACAGGGGGAGGCAGCTTCACAGAAAAAAAGAAGTGATGAAACATGTGTTTGGAAAGTGATGATATTTTCATTCCAGTCTTATACTGCAAAGAGTGAGATGCAACTAAACACTCTTCTCCATGGAAAAGTTGAGCAAAACCCCTGATCATAAGTAATAGTGTCTTTTTAATGTGCAAAAAAAAGGTATACCTTCATCTGAAAACAGCATCTTCTTCCTCACCCAACTTGTTGAATGTGTAGTTTCTGCCAATTTCAGTGACATTTTAGAAAATTTTTGGTGTGTTTCTTTTTTTCAGAGTATACCAGTAAGATGAACACAAAATTCTCTCTCCCAACAAGAATCAGTTGCTGATCCAGACAGGGGAATACTCTATTGCAGCCAAAGGGGAGTTTTTCTCTCACCCCTTTTTGCCACACCTGGCCGATCCTGACCACAGGAATTGTAGTCTCCTCGGACCTGAGTTTCATATCTTATCTGCACAAAAGAGAACCAGGCCAGTAAAGTTTACTCTGTAGACTATTTAAGTGTATTCATTTTGATTGGAGCAAATAAAGGTGCACTTTACACAAGAAGCAGTTCACATAGCAAGAAGAAAATAAGCAATTCAAAAGTCTGATGGACAGTGATTTCCCATAGAGGAGCAATGCCAAGTGAAATAGGGACAAGGGGCCTTTCACTTTTCCCATCACCACAGCTGCTTCAGACCAGAGCAACTACTGACAATCAGACCACACACTGTCTCTTGCAGAAAGACCTGAGCTTTCAGAGCTTGAGTTAGGGGTTTAAAGCTACCCAATTAGGTAATTTGGGGGAATTCTTTCTTTATGCAATGATTGTATCTGAGTCACTGAATAACAGAAAATCCATATCTTCCTATGTCATTTTTATGCCACAGATCTGTGTTTTGCTACCATCAGAAATGTTCCAAGAGCTAATGTGGTGTGACAGCAGTCCAAATGAAATTAATTTGCAAACTGTTATAGTAGCTTGAGGTTGACAAGAATTTCTTCCCAGCTGGAAACTGCAGAGGGAGAGCTTCACAGATCACTTGGTCAGCTATATGCCCCATTAAACATCACTGACTGATATCAGTGAAGGCTTATCAATCACCAGAGTCCCAGGGACTGTGAAAAGATTAGGAGTGGTACAGTTTAGTATGGAAGATAAAATCCCTGGTGGGTTTTTTACATACTCTATTCTGCTTTGCTTTGTAGTGAAATTTTAATAGGAGTTCAAGAAAAAAAGATGGAGAAGGAATGAGGGTGCATTTCTGTCTTTTCTCGCCTAATTCCTTCTCTAATGCTTTAGGAAATTGCTGGCACAACCAGCTTATCAGAGTAACTTCTCTGTAACTGCAACTTGTCTGCTAGTGAAGGCATTATACTTTGGTATGAAACATATGCCTTCCTTCTGTTACCACAGACATATGTGGCCATAACTTTGTCCTGATTTCACAAGATGAAGACAGAAAATGCTGCAGTGTTGTTCTACTTCATTTGATCACAATGGCTAAAATTAATGCAAAACTCTTCAATATAATGATTGAAAACTATTAAGCTTTTCTGATGCTCTCATAGATAAGCTGTCAATTGCTTGGATTTAGCATCAGCAACAAGTTAGGACCTTTTATTTACTAAATAAGCAGCTTTCATGCTTAAGCACATACCATAATATTGATCTTTTTACTGTTTGCAAACTACATTCAGATAGAAAAGTAGAATTAAAAGAAATCAAAACTTGAATGTTTCACAAATCAAAGCCAAAATCCCTTCTGCCATTTTTTGCAGTCCTTTCTTTCAGCTGAAAGAGAGGAAATCCTCAAAAAAGCTCAAATAAGAGATTCTAAATATGCAACAATGAAACACTGATTGCATGTCTAGAAAAGGTCAAAAGTCTTAAAACTCCCTAATCCGTTTTCTTCTTGAAAAGTAGTCTGAACCTGGGACTATCCATTTGCATCCCTACAATGTTAATTTCAGAGCATGAATAGTAACATGAACTCCTAAGGTACAGATGTCAAGTGATTGCTCTTCTGTGCCCTTCAGTGACAAGAGCTTCTTTGGCAAAATGCTCCATGTCAGCAAGCACAATGACCACTGGCCCATTACCAAGTTAGTTTATATTCTGGAGCAAACCTAGCCAGGATTTCTAGGAAGAATCACATTTAATAAGCAAGAAAACATGCTGAATTAAAGGGAGTGAGTTCTAATGCCAGTAACTGATTCTGCATATTATAAATGTCTTCCCAACCACTGCTTAGGCAACATTTTCTTATCTACAAAGCATCTGGTCTGTATACAGGCACAGCTGCATATCTTTGAAGCTCAACAACACATCATTTTTCCATTCCAAAACCAAAACAATTAGAATTTACTAAAAAAAAATCCCAGACTTGCAGAAATGAGTGTCTGATCAAAATGGATAGAACTGAAGTGGTATAATTTTTTTATACACAGTAAATTTCTAATGCCATTCCTAGTTTGAACTCTAGGTTTCAGAGTCTTTTCATCAGCATCAGTGCACTCAAAATTGAAAAGATTTTCAATTTAAGACAGTAGAAGGAAAGAAGTCTTAACAAATGTCAGATCTCTCCAGGTGAAGATGAAGTGTACTTTAAAGATCAGTCTAGGAAACCTGAAGCACTTACCTATTCCTATGGGCTTTATTACTAAATGTACCCTCTTTCCATGAAAGGAGGAGGGTTGTGTGAGCATTAATGCACATAGCATAAGGAAGTGGAGGAAACTGATATTCTTCTACTTCTACGAAAAATGTGGAAGTCCATCCATTTCAAGAACTGACACACAGTCTCACCATTTGAAGTGCATTACACCTATGCTTGATATCTCACAGCTGACAGCATCTGACCCAATGGTTTTGGTTGCAAGGCAGTGAGATTTATCTCCTTCACAGCATACAAAGAATGGAAGAGGAAGTGAACTGATGAACTGATTGCCCTCAAGTTTTCACATCAGTAATCGTTCCAGAAAGTTTTGACCAGACTTTTCAAAGCAATTTGATGTGATTGTACTTCTAACCTCAACTTTAACCGAACTCACCTCAGAAAGCTGTGAACAAGTGAACAATGGAAGCTAAATTCATATGACTGCCTGATAAAGTTATGCGTGATTGCCATGAAGAAAGCAGCCAGTCTGAGCATTTATTTGATGTAATTTAGATATGCTGTAAAAGTCTATTCTAAAGGCTCCTTTTTCCTCAAAAAATATATAACAGAAAGACTGAGAAATGTGGCTTCAAGCACGACATTAATTTTATTCCAAATATACCGACTACACAGCAAAAGCTCTTGAGAGTTCTAAAATGTGCACCTACACTCTTTGGTATGGATTGCAGAAGCACGTTTGATATTGAAAAAGTCCTTCCAAACAGAAAACTTTGATAAAATGTATATTTAACGCATAATTAAATTTAAAATATTCTTAGGAGATATTTCCCCATTTTTCAAATTCTTCTCCTTAGGCAGTAGAATGTCATTTAACTCTTAATAATAAAGGCAATATAGCATTTCTGTGTATAACAGTAATTTTCAGTTTTTCAGGACTAAATCTCTTGTCATGCGGAAAGAATTATTCATTATAAGTGAAACACAATCAAACTCTCACCTATTTTTTATTGCTTATAATTGATTAAAAAAAATGGGAAGCTGAAAGAAGCTTTTCTTTAGAAAAATGTGGCAAATGTCTAATTAATGCATGAGTGTCTGCAAAAATGCCAGGAATCAGCAGCCCTTGGTACCAGGTCAGCTTTAGGTATGTGTAAGAATCAGTAGTGATGATACTGCATAATTGCACCTGGAAAAGGCCAAACATATGCATTTACAAGTGGGGAACAGCTGAGTGAGTTGACAGGATGCTCTGTGCCCACTGGGAACACCCCCAGCCTGGCAAGTGCGTCTGCTGTGCTCTCCTCAAGTCTCTTTTGCAGAGCAAGAGGATTGGTGCATGACTTTTGGCTGTTCCCTGTCAAAAAATGTAGAAATGCAGTATTTCCACATTCATATACACAGATCTAAAAATTCTGCCTTCTTAGAATAAAACTCCCTGTAGAAATGTACAATTCATCTTTGCTGACCATCCCCTCTGCCACTCTTTTAAAACTGAGAAACAAAAAGACCAAGAGGCTCTGCATTTTGCTTCAAGATGACAACAAAAATTATGGGAAGCATTTGAATTTTAATCATTTCCACATTAATTTGGAAAAAAAAGTTCATTGACTAATGGAATTACAGTGGATCTATATCAGCATCATTGAATGGAATTTAGTCTTGTGTATTATAATGTGGGCTAATCTTTTTTTTCCTAAGTCATAAATTAGGGCTTATCCAATTGCATTCTAATAGCTCATTAAGTATTTTCCTCTTTTGAAAGGGATTAGCGACAGGTAAACTTACATCCATGGCAAATCAGTAACAGTTTGATAAAATTTGCTATGAGAAAGTAATTTAATGTCTCTTCAGCAAATATTTGGAACTCCTTGCTAACTCTCATACAAGTGATACATGCCCAAGCGCAGTCTGGGTGACAATATTAGGCTATACTGAACAGACTTACACCCACAGATGGGTTCATTACATTTTGCATATGCTGGTTATGGAGCATTTAGATGGAAAATTCCTTTGGCAGTGCTGAGAAGGGGATTTATATTACAATAGTCACTTAACACTCACAGTACAAGCTAAGAACAGAGGGAGAAGAGGAAGGACTGGAATAATTTCTGCATTAAGGAATGCCAAGTATTAAAACTATAAATTTTAAACTTCTCCTGTTCTATTTCAAGGACATTAAATACCCTGAATGAATCCTTTGCCATCTTGCATGTGTAAGTTATTGGGTGAACTTTAATTATTAAAGGTAACACCTATCTATGAAGTGCTTAAGACAAAAGTAATATATGCACATAAGACACAAATACTAGGAAACATGAGAAATACAGAGGCACACAGAAATTATCGCTTTCACTGGGATTTATGTTGTACAAAAGTTTTGGTCAATTATTGTGCATGCTCAAATAATTCTTTTCAATACTTCACATCTGTCAGGATCAGCACAAAAAAAGATGGGTTACAGCTCAGACTTTGGATTTTCTCTGGAGATTTTTAATTAAAATGTTCCTTACACCTAACTGAAATAATCAATATGCTGTAAACAACAGATCATTCACTGGGGTGTGGCCTAAACATTCTTTTATTCACACAGTGAATGAAATCTTAAGTAAGACCACTTAAGTATGTTCAAATGTGGAGGATCAGATGCTCAAATTTGCTGTTTAGCTCAACTCCTTGAAATCAGCTTTTGAAGAGAGGATGTAACTATTTCATGATTACTGATCTCACATGCAGGGGCCAATCACACATTCTGAAAATGAGCCAAGGCATTTACCAGTCTGCGCTTCCCAAGAAGACTTTGGAATTTAGCTGGAAAACAAAACATTGGCATGAAAACTCATACTGAGCAGTGTTAGCTTTGGGATAATTTTCAGTTTCTGATGTTTTCAACACAAAGCTAAAATAAAATGCAAAAAGTCCTTTCATTTTCCTATCAGTTCCATTTAGTAGCATGAATAATAGAACTAGTCCTGGTTCAATCTGTGCCACATTAGCAGACAAATTCCCAAGAGCACAGGGCAACAGAAGAGGTGACACGCATCTTGGTAAAGGAAAAATTCGATGGTTTTCTTACTTAGCAATACATTTCTGGTATACAGAATACAAACATAATCTGCTGTACCTTACCAGATTTATAATGGTACTTATTTCTGTAGTCCTCTATCCCTGAATGCACAGAACTGTGGTACAGTACAAACTGTAGGCTGAAATAATTACACTGAACATTTGAATGTGCAACAAGTTGTCTGTCAAATTCCAGTCACAGATCTGGGGGCGTGAAATCCTAAGGAAACTACTTAAGCCTCCCCAGAAGGAAATTCTAAGCCAAGGCTATTCACACTGGTCGTGGGCACTCACATCAGAGGCAAGGAAAGTCTGTGCTTATGTCATCCAAGACTGTGAAGGAGTCACACAAGGAACAGGTTTGATAGTAGGCTGTTCCTGGGAGCCCACACAAAAACTTAAAAATGCAAAATTTTCACCATGTAGCAACTGGAGACAGTCTTTATTCATAGTAAGACCTTTTCTTCTTCCATTTGTCCATGAAAAATTGAATGAAAAGGAGAAAAGAAAAAAAAAACCACTTTTTTTTTTTTTTTTTTTTTTTTTTTTTTTAAGTGCTATGAGAGACCTGTCAAACAAAGCAAATTCCAAATGGCTCTCAGGGCGAGGGAACTCTCCTCCACCTTCAGCTTCCTCTCACAGATGTACATTGGAAGCCTTTGACTGAAGCCAGGAAGGTAAGGGTGCGACCTGAAGATAGTTCCACACGTGTGTGCACACACATGCACACAGAGTGACCATATCAAAGCATCAAACAGATGGCAGGGGTGAAAAGAAATCAGACTGAGGAGTCTGGTCTGAAACACAAGCAGGAGGAATCTCCTTCCCCCAAAACCCCTGACATGCATGTTATTAATAAACAATCTGAACGATCATTTCTTATGCACCCATGCAGTAACTTCAATGTTTTATACATAATAAGTAAAAGAAAATATATTTCCTGATGCATATTATCTTTTTGACACTTACTAGGACTACATTGAAAAGTTATTTCCATTCTGTTTGATGATACAGTACTTCAGATGTAGTTGCTGGAGCCCATGTGTCTGTCTTAGGCTCTTCAGTAGTGCTCATTTGGGCAGCCAGCATCACAAGTTCATCTGTTGTGAATAGAAGTGATTTAATTTTGCAAAATGTTGCTCTGTATAACCAGACACTGATAATCCCATCTGATGATCCTGTTTAATCAGTGTCCAAATGTTAGAGAGAGAAGATAAATTCTAGGAGCTTTTCTAAATGTTATGATTTGATGAGAGGTTTCACTCCTGAGCAGAACTAGATCAGCAGGCTGGATAGTAACTTTGTTAATCTTCTAATGCTGATTTTTCAGGAATCATCTTGGATTAGGAAGGAGCACATGAACTGCTTTTGCCTGTGCACCCTCCCCAAGACTAATCTATCTGTTCATCTGTTTCACTTCAGTTCTTCTCTGCCTTTTTCAGTTTCTTCCCTTGGGTATATCCCATTTAGCCATACAGCCAACACATGGTCTATGAAAGCTATTTCAAACAGCCCACAAAAACTAGTATACTTTTTTTTCTCAATTGATCAGAGTCAGAGCAATCCCTGGTGAATTATATGTCAAAGATCCTTTTGAAAATTTGAGCTACAAATTACATTGATTCAGGTAATGGAGACAGTGTGGGTAAATAAATAGCAAGCAACAAGAATTGTCTTATTCTATGTTCCATCAAATTAAATGAAAATGTCTGTCTCTTTAGTTTTGGTATTTCTTCTTTCTTATCATTTTACTCTTCCTTTTTCTCTTTCCTCCCTCTCTGCTTTTTGCTATAACCACTACAATCTTTTTCATCTTCCTTTCCCCTAACCCATTATAGTGTAGTCCTGCTGTATCTCCTTTCCTTAGTTTTGTAAAACACTTTTATACACTTTACACATCACACCTATTGCCCCACTGTTAGGCCTTGTCACCCAATGGTGACAAAAGTGGTTGTACCACTATTGAACACAAAGCTTCCCCTCCACAAACAAACTGCAGCTCTGCTGAAGGCTCTCTGAGTACATTTCTGACTTTATATCCACTCATATCCACTTTTCCAAGTGTCTTGGAGGTCACATCCACTTTTACTTTCACTAAACACTAGACTCCAGCCAGGATGGATGACTACTGAGTTAAAAGCATTTAGTAGAGACATCTGCTTTCAGAGCCCAGAGTTTCCATGACTTGCTTTGCTCACATAGATAGAACTGCTGTCTTGCTCAGCTACAAGAATTTCATGATGCACAAGACCAGCAGCAGTTAGTGGAGCTGTTGCCCACCCACCAGCAGTCAGGTGTCTTGCTTGTTCTTTTCCTTTATTCATACAGGATATTTTGTTCTCTATCAAAGCTACAAAAGACTGGATAAATATACAGGTGACAAAGATTTTCAACAGAGTTAAAAAGAAATGCTAAATAAATATTTAAACACCTGGAAGAAAATTTCTAAAGCCTTTTTCATGATCTTGCTAAATAGTTCTGGCAACAAATCCATTTATAATGCAAAGCATTTGCCTTCATTTTGAGTTCATCTGATTAGGCCACATAAAAGTTTGAACTACTGTGGCAGTGAATCACTAAGCAATACAGCTGTGTTCATTCAAAAATTATCTGTAAATGCATATGCTGCTGACTCACCTTCTGGACAATATTTCATAGCTGCACTGTAACTGCAAGCCAATTTTGAAAACACTTCTGGGAGCTACAGGAAATATTTAGCAGGTAAATTTTCCTAAACAGTATCTATTATATGGTTTCGAAGCTCAGATTAATGCTCTGAGAGTTTCCCAGGACACACCAGGTCTGATCTGAGGCAATTAAACAAATCAGGAATTGCAGTTGCCTATAATACAACAAAGCAAACATCCCGTATGGTTCTGCTTGTCTGTTCTCAATTTGACCTGATCAGGTCATTGGGTTGCTTATAATGTTATTTCTAAGTTCCTGGTCAGCTTCAAACAAATATGACAGATACAATTTTGATATAAACAAAATTGCAGTTAACATATGCCCACTGCATAACAATTCCAACACAGCCAATGCCACTGAAAGGTACAGCTATTGTAATTTGCTTAAGTAGAAATGCTATAAGACTAATAAAACCCTAGTGGTAATTAACAAGACTTCCATCAATTAAATTCAATTCTGAGTTTAACTTATGGTTCCCTTACTGCAAATGGAAGTTTGTTTAGTATCTGTACCAGCAATAAACATCACCATACTTTAGTAAATATCACCATATATTTAATTTAGTATCTTTGCTGCAAAAGCACTATCACAGCTCTTGAGTGTCCCAACAACCTAATGAGAAACAACTGGGTTTTTAATATTAAGGAATTTCTTTGGCAGTAGTTTGAAGTCTTGAATTGGAGCAATGCATACAGATGTTTGTGTGAAAGATTTCTGTTTTCAATCTATTATCAGCAAAGATGCACTTCCATAGCTTTATCCATTAGACCAATTATGTTACAGGAAATAATCCTGCATAAGCTGAATATTTTCTTTTTTATTATTCCATTTCTGATTCCACAGAACAAATCAAAGCCATTGAATTAGTTTCATTTGTAGACATTCATAATAGTGTAGGCACATTATGAATCTGAGTCTACAGGCTATTTTCAGCTTCATGAGTGTATCCTATCAGCCATTACAGAGACTAAGAATATTTTTTGAAGATTGAACAAAGCTCTTGTCTTTTTTGGGTGAATTTTTTTACTTTGAATTTCTTCCAGATTGAAATCAGACTGCAAATTTTAAAGCATAATATATTGAAACCAGGCATAAAACCCCTGCATTTCCAGCTAAATAAGTTTTAGACAAGTCAAAGAGAATATTTTACTTAAAAGATGCGAGTCAAGCTCCCTGTCATTCTCTAAGCAACAGGATAATTAGACTGCTCCAAGCATCAAGAAAGGAAACATCAGCATAAAATTCAGCAAGTACTTTCCTATCTTCTTATTGTACCTGTTCGTTTTCACTTTTTACAGTCCAGGCCCTTTAGTACTAATATGTGTCTTAGTGAGGTGAATTCAGAAAAATGGACCTGTCACAAACACTGCTTCATTCCTGAGGATAGATAATGTCTCATCATGCAACTAACATTAGATGTGGCTTAAAAAAGGACACAAAATATAGCAAAATTCTGGTGCAGTAAGGACTAAAGCACCAATGTGATACTCTGCTGACAAACCCTCTCAGCCAGGCAAATTACCCTAGACAGGACCTTGTGTTAAAGTGTGCTGCTTTTGTGCCCAAGGTAGCTTGGATATACTGCCAAGGCACTGCACTATGTCATGGAGGTGCACCCAAAGGCAAAACTTGAGAAATTATGAAGCATTTTGTTTCCAAATGCCATGATCAAAATCATTCAACAGAACAGAAAACAAGAAATAGGTCTTCCACTGTCAAGTCCATGATATTTTCCAGAGATAGAGGTGACAGAACTGCAAAGAAAAGCAGTTCGGGAGGAAACATTTCAAAGTAGATGAACACTAGATATGGCCTTCAGGAAAAGTTTTTTGTAAGAAAACAGATTAATCTTTTCATTTATTATATGAGTTCTGTAGACGTCTACAGGAAAGAAAATTGCAAGTTTACACGTCAAGAATTGCAATCAGAAGTTTGTCTTTGCCCTTACATCTAACAAGAAAATGTGGCAACTGGAATTCTTCAAACAAGCAATTAAATTGTTTTCCATTTGATCTCTACTTTTCCCTCTAAATGGAAACAAAATTGCTTTCCATGTGGAACGATTTTTCATTGAGAAATGGATAGAAAATACATTTCACTTGTGCAACCTGTGTGTTATATTGAAAGATCATTCAAACTGAGTTTTAAAATGTTATAATCTGTCAAAGAATTCTGGGCTCAATGATGTCTTACTCATTCTAACAGTCCCATCTGCTTTCTCAAGTGAATACAGATTAGAAGGACATGAGATTTTTGCTAAAGATTGAGAAGTAGGCTTTCAGTTCCTAAAAAATGAAAGCTTCCTTAAAGAAACTCATATGTCTTTACTAAAGATTATGCAGGCAGAATTGTTTTTCCTTTCACAATTGTTTCCGGTGTGATTTAGTAAAGATCCAGTAAGGCAATTTTTTCTTTCTGAAGATTTTGCCACTCAAAATGTAAATACTACTTATAGATTTCATATAGCACTTAGGATTTTGGAGGTATTCATTTTTATACAATAATGAGTCAGATTCTGGCAGTGTAATGTCTGGGTTAGAGCAGATATTATGCATTAAATTATAGATTCCATGTATTCTTGGATAATGTAGATTTTTCTGCCCTTTTTAAGCATTATTTCAAACCATCTGAAATCCTGTTGAAACCTACTTTGAAATTCATTATTTTTATCAACTCATTAGCTAGAAAACATTATCTTATATTTCATAAAATGATTAACTTTCCTCAAAGTCACTTACATCTTAATACAATAAAAATTTGATCCTCAACTCCTGTTTGCTTAGAGTGTGCTGATTACACCAGTAATGAATGGTGCCTATTTATAAATACAAATATTTTTCATTTCAATGCCACCTTTTGCTGAAGATATCAAGCACACATTTTAAGGCCAGTGTTACAGACAGGAAATAAATGCAAAAAGGGCCTTCAAGAGCTAGTCTGTGGAAAAAAACAAAAACAAAAACCATGCAAGCCAAAAGCCCCAAATCCAACAACACAGAAACAGGGAACAGCTAATTTTATGCATAGACCTTAGGTTTAAAATGCTTTAATATTAATTATAATACATATATAGATACACTCATTATTATCCAAAAAATTAATAAGTGAACCCTAGACCATATATAGAACATATTCTGGTGTTTTTTTGGCATGATCTAATTATGGTTTGGTTTAATTTTTATTAAAAGGGGTAAAACTGAAGTTTTAAGCTGCTTCCTTAAGTTACTTATCAAGTTGATAAGAAGGCTTGAGAACATACATTGGTCATTGAGAAAAAGATACTACAGAAGTTCACTAATGTAGTTCCAAGTAATGCATCAAAAGGATTATTATCTGTTTTTCTAAACTTAAGATACATTTAAGATTCATCTAAAATATGTTTCAATTATTTGTTGTCAGACTGTCCCCTTTACCAACATGAATATGTTGGATTTATTTGAAATGTCTAGGGCTGTTGCTACTCAATGCTTTGGCCTTGAAAGTGTTGGACTACTGAAAGCACACTGGAAAAAAAAGCAATGGGGTTCTACCAGAAATAATATTGACATTAAGGTATAGAACAGTCTAGGAGAGGAAACTCCTGACAAGGATTAGGGAAATGGTAATAACTACTCTTCACAAATGAAGAAAATTCCATCACAGTTTACCAAGCTATGAGCAACAGAATCCACAAACTGAAAAGATTGCCTGCCTCAGTGCTGGCAATATAATAACTCCTGGCATTAATTCCAAGTGTGAGGCTTAACAGGATTGTGATCTGAAATAATTCTCACTTTCCTAAATCTGATACCGCTTTCTTTTTACCTAGCTACATTTTTTTTCTCTTTGTGTATTTTCATATGCCTGATTAATTTTTAATTTATAGGTCAAGTAGATAAAATTAACTGCAAGCCATCTGACCAAAAATCACCCCCAGCGTTCTGTTATTCTATTGATAATTCAAGGATGGAAATGTTCCTCCCCGTGTGTCCATATTTTTTTTAAATTGTTTTCTCTGCAATCTTATGGTGTAATTTATCATTCTGACCACAAAAGTTACATCCATTAATCAGGAATTAGATTCATCCCACAGTAACAGCAAATTGGTCATGCATATTCCCTCATTCCAAATATTCTGAGCACGAATGCTCCTTTTGACCACACTGTTTTTAGAATGAATTGAACTCAGTTCACAATGTGTTTATTATCTCTGGAAGATAGCTCTAGGAGTAATGTAGGCCTAGTCTTGTTTTGAAACAGTTGCCTGATCGATTGAAGTTTCACAAAGCAGTGCACAGCTCCTATCAAGTGTTTATACAGCAGCACGGCAAAGCTCTGTGCACATATGACTCAGGGAGAGATGTGCCAGTAAAAATAGCCCACAGGTCCCTGGAGAAGCATAAGTTATGGAGCCATGTAGAAGAAAAACCCAACAAAACAGGATAATGCTGGGCATACTGAGTGAAGTCAAGATGGGAGCTTGAAGTGCACTGTATAACGTGGTACTCAGAAACGATTTCACAGTGAAAAGGAGAGGAAAGTTGTTCCAGAGGGTGTCTGTTTAGATGCAATGAAAGGAAGCATAATAAACCCAAGGCAAAATGAGACAGGAAGCAGGATTTTAGAGGTTCAAAGAGGAATTTGGCACTCCTATTGTCTTTTAGTAGGAGATATTTTTTAATGCTCTTTTTAATGAAGAAGAGTATTTTTTAATGCTCTTTTTTATTGAGTGAGCATCATCATCTTGTCTAGGTTTTCTTGATAAGTTGAAAAATACATTTGGGTTTCTGTGTAAGTTCTCTTTTTCACTCCAGGAATTTCCAGATGTCCAGAAGCCCTGGTGGAGGAGCAGCTTTGGTCAGGCTCCAGATATCTGGAAATCCCGAATAGACAGATACTGCATGTGTAGAAATGAATGGCACAAACGTTTTGGGGTTTACTGTGACCTGGATGCACTGACCCCACTGTACTATATAGTCTGGGACACGCACGTTTGTTTATGTTTAAGACAAACAAAGAGAGAGGAAAGCACTATTCATGTATTGATGAAGTATGGTAGAGTTTTTATGGAGGTAATTCTTGGAGAACATAAGAGTTTCAAAGAATATCTGGTCCTGTTCTGAGCAAGAAAAAGTGTAAATAGATATGTCAATGCTGTAATTCACTGTAATACTCCTATATATAATGATTTGGATTTCTAAATCATGGATGAGGAAGGAAGACCAGTATCATGCCTTTATTAAAATTAGAGGACTAGTTGAAGCCTCACACTAAAGAAAAAAGATACTATATTTTTTTTCTGTAAATGCTGTACTTGTTTTCAGTGATGAAGAAGGAAGAGAAGTGGGCTGAAGAAAACCATAGTACTGCTCATGATTACTCTGAGCATCTGTGTTCACCAATACTATCAATACACAGGAACAGCAGCATTTTCAACGCCAAAGTGAAAAGTGTTGACTTATTTGGTTGGAGTGAAGAATGAGGAGGATGGAGGCGAGAGGGTAATCATCTATTAGCATCCAGCATCTGCATATCAGGAAGAGTTGATATGAAGAAAACAAAACATGGAGAATCAAACAGCAAGGCCTATCCCCAAGGAACAGATAAAATGAGCAGAGAGCAGGTTATTTGCTGGCAGTAGAAGGAAGTTGTAGGAAAGAGAAGAAATCACTCTGTGGATGAGACAAACAACATTTAGTCAAGCAGGGGAGTGGATGTTCTCAAGGCTCCAAAATGTTCTTGGCAAGCCTGGAACAAGCCACCTGTTTCCTTTTTTTCTTGCTTGCTCTTTTTTTTTTTTTCTCTTTTTTTTCTTCTTTTTTCCTAAGTTGTCTTTGTACCAAACATTGTTGGGTTAGGTCAGCACAGGTATTTATCCACAAAGATTAATCTCAGTATAAAACTTGCTGAATACGTCATTCCTGGGCAGTTCTTTGCAGAAACAGCTACACATACATATGTATATTTTTATTGCAGCCCAGTTTGTTTTTAAAAATCCCTGACTTGCTAGGCTATGAATAGGCATAGGGGAAACCTGAAAATTGTTTTTCAAAGTGCAGTTTAACTATCAGGAAAGCTTACTGGTCTTTTCTCCCAATATCACTTCATGTCAGGGGCAGTCAGGACATGGTGCGGAGGTAGACACAGGCAGGACATCTCTCACCTGACATTAGATAATTAGAAATGCAATTGAAATTTTGTTGCTTGTCTCCTTACAGAAATGTTCAGTGAAGCATGATGTGGAAACTCAGGGAAATTTTAGAAGATTCAAACTCAGCTGTGAGAATTGCAAAGGAAAGTAAACCCAAAAATGACAACAAAAATGAAACTAAGAAAAAAATATTATGTGATCATGGCCATAACCTCCTTGGGTTTCCACTACAAGCTTATTTCTTATGTGTACTTTTCCAGTTCACAGTGGGGTTCTTCTGCTTTTCATTTAATAAACATAGGGTCCATGAAATGCCTTAAAAACAGAAAGAAAAATAAAGAAAAACTGATATAGAAATGCAAAGTGTTTGAGATTGCACCTTATGCCAGGAAAAGGCAGAATTGCTGTGTAAACAGTCAAGTGAGTTTGACCACCAGGAGACCCTAAGCTCAGAAACAGTTTTACCTGCTCTGAGGTTTAGGACATATCCTTAAATATTTTCATTTGCTCTGGCCTTAGATTTGGTGTATAAACTATTGTAAAAAACTTGCCATGTGTGGCTAAGGCACAGTCCTGGGCCAGGAGGAGGAAATCTTTCACAAACCACCCTGCTTGCTGGCTGGGCTGCTGCCTCTTGTGGGTGTTTTAGTTTGAAGGGAGATTGTTTCTATCTGCTGCTGCATCCAGTCACTGCATTTATTCAAGAACATGTTCAAGCTTTGTTTTAAACAGTGCAGTAAGTCAGCACAGCTGTTTGATTCAAAACAATCTGTTTACTTGCCCACCTGTGGCTGGGTAAAAATTATAGGAAATACAAACATCTAAAAGTAGAAAGTATGTCAGGGAAGAAAACAATTTAAATGTGCCATGTGAGCCAGTGCTGGCCATTTATGTCACTGCCAAACCACACAGAGCTGTTTCTTCTTCCATCTTGCCACCCTCACTGCTCAACTCCTCTCAAAGGGAGGGCTTGACATCAAAATCCATCACATTTTCCTTCCCCTCTTTTGAGGGGAGCAGGAGAGAGAGGCAGTGAGGCTGCCAATCTGTGTCTACCATGCTGTGTGTCCCTCTCACATCCATCCTGCTTGAAGGTGGAGGGCACGTCACCCTGCAGGCACCTGCTGTGCTTTGGGCTCTCATGGCAACAACAGTTGAGGATTGAAGAGCCCTGGGATTGCAGAATAAGCACAAGTCTGTCCTATTTGTTACAGTAACTGTTTGAGAGACCAAGTTTCCATGAATTCTCAGCAAATCAATACCCTTCTCAAATTTGGCCTCATAGGAAAAAGTGGTGCTGGCATGAGCTGGCGCTTGTGGGTCTCACCTCCAGCTAGAGGTGTCATCTCTAGGGGCACATTCAGGCACTTGGCCCTTCCAGCTTAGATTCAGTGCCTTTAATCCAGAGAGAAGCACCTGCAGAGCCCCAGCAGGTGTGGGGAGACTGCTGGGAAATAAATCTTCTTGCACAAAGTAAGGAAAACACAAGACACTTCTACTTTAGTCTGGGAGCCAGGAGTTTGTCAAGGATGAAGAAACTGTGCTGGGAGGACTTCAAACAGTGCTGCTGACACTAGGCAACCAGTGAATCTTAGGGCACGCTTTAATCCTTTGGCATTATGTAGAGGATAGCCAAAATTCATGGAACAATCCCAGACTAGAAGGATGCAAAGCTAGCTTACTGTAACATTTTCCTGAGTGAAGTCTGATGTAAAAAGTGATCAAATAGGAAATTACCACAGGTTTTGTGAAAACAATCACATTTTAGAATTTTAATGAACTGAAAATGGGAAAAAACAAAAAAGTTCTTGTGGGAAAACATTTTGCACACAATATAACTGGATGTTAATCTTTGTTGTAAGTACCCACTATATCCACCACCCTTCTGAAAAAATAACAAATCTACAATAGTGTCTTTCACATCTAGTTCTTCACCAGTTCAGTTCTGGTGATGTCTATATGAATATTTGTCATAAGAATAATATGAGAAATCCTTGCAAAGAGAAAGTTGTACTGTTATCACTGTAAGAGTAAAAAAACTGGAACAAAATTCTTGATCTTTTGCTGGAAGGAGACAAATAAAAATATGTTAAAAGGGTAATGTTTTACACACTGATATTCTATACATTTCATGGTTATATGATCTGCCCTGGAATGTAGCTCTCTCCATCTACCCCAGAGTACTTTATGAAATAAACAACTTTAGATGTAGGCTTTTGATCTAACAAATGTCTGTATGAGTATCACATTGTTTATTTCTCCTTTTTTCCCTTAACTAAAGTTGAACTAGACTGAAGTTTGTTTTCTAAATTGCCTTCTTTTCTTCATTTTGTCTTCCCCAGCTTCTCCTCAAACTCCTTTCTCCTATTCTCTGTCTTTATACTTTAATTAACCATTCAGCTGTTTGGGGGAGTTGCCTTAAAACCCCACTCTGCACAGGCTGGGTGTAATCTCAGAAGAAAGGACAGTAGTACAGTTCTAAAACTGGTAGAATCATGAAATTTAGACCGGTGCTTTTCTTACTATAGTATCTAATTTTCCATTAAATAGCTAGGATACCTGTGGCAGTATTTAAAGACCCATGCATTTTATTTGCATTGCATAAAGCTTCTTATATTACTGCTGAGGTAGTACTGAGAATTCAACCATATCACATGGACACTGATTAACAAACCAGTAAAATGAGGTATGAGGTACAGATGAGCAAACTGAGGAGTTAAGTGATCTCATAATTCGATGAGACACCATTCTAATAATCTATAAAAAGCCCAAATACTGTATTATAATCCAGTGTAACTTAAGCTTCAGTGGAACTACTGACATCATTTTGGTAAGCAACATGCGCAAGTGTATTCAGGCCAAGGACTACAGTGGTGGTTCTGTGAAGTGGACAAATTAACACTGGACAAATACAACTTCAACAAACAAGAGCAGTCTTCTACAACTGCATGATGCAAGTCAGTACAGAGAACAAACTGAACACCAGGTAATTTTCATTTAATTAAACAGTGGAAGGAGAGTAGCAAAGCCATGTAAATACATGACATAATCAACTATGCTGAGCTAAGCTAAGCACAGGGATAGCACACACCTTGCTATGTATATCAGACCCTGCCCTAAGGAAAACACAGATCAGTCCTCATTTACACTTATCACAGAAGCAGGGTCAGTGGCAATCAGAGTAAGGGCATGAGTTGGGTAAGGAAGTCCTTTTTTCTGTCTGAGACAGCAGCCCTCCCCCACGGATATGTGAAAGAGATGAATCTGCACAGCAGGAGGGAGCAGCAGCAGCAAAGCCTCGCAGTGGTATCAGGGGACAGCTTCGGCAGCTGACCCAATTTGCATTCAAAGCAGAAGCATCTGAGTTCCTTCATGCAGACACTGCACTGCCAGAAGCAGCACCACATGGCTCCCTGTGAATTCCTCACCTCTGTTTTTGCACATCCAAGGCAGGTGATGTCAACCCTTACCTTTGTGTCCAGGTGAACCACATGACTCATGAGGAAAGGGATAAAGGTGCTAATGTAGCACAGGGTCATGAAAGAATACCCTATGCACAAATTGTCTTTCAGGATTAAGACTGCATTATTCTAGTTCTGAGAGAATGTCAGAAAGAGATAAGAAAAGGTCAACATTTCTTAAGGCAACAGTACATTAAGCCCACTTCACTTTGGAGTCCTGAAGTACTTCAAAAACACTAATGAATTTAAGTCCTGCATTGTAGTTCTGTCAAGTCAGTACTGCTGTCATTTTGCATAAGTGAGAACAAAGGTAGAAGGTCTCCAGGAATTTAATTTTCTGCCAATCTCAGGGCTACCTTTAAAATTTTCAGAGGATCTTGGAAGTGTTAGCTAAGAACACAAATGCACCTTCAGACACAGAATTCTGGCACTCCAAGTTTATTTTCAATGCAGCAGGTAGCTAAATCTATGAAGGCATATAGAGAACTAATTTTGTTGAAAAGAACATTTTAGAATGGATGCAATTTGCATATGGTACTTAATAACTGAAGCTGAAATTTGCTTCAGAAGAGGAATTTTAGAAGGTAAAATGTATTGTTGCTTGTGTTTCCATAACTGGTAATTCCTGTCCCAGACACTTTAAAACACAGAGAGAAGAGAAGGGTCTGATGGAAACATATATATCAGCTGGGAAAAATTTAAAAAAAAAAAAAAAAAAAAAAGAAGAAGAAATAATAAAAAGTAGTGCTAGTGAACATATCAGACAGGTGCAACAGTGACCTGAGCACACTTTTCAGCCAAATGCTGAATCCCTGGCTTGTGAATTTTTTACTTAACTTCACTTGTGATTCTGTGCTTAAGAAAGAATAGAAATTTGGTTGGAAAGAAATTATGCTTTTTCTCTCACTTGAAAGAATTAGAGAGTCTATCTTGTCATGAGAGAATCCAAACACTACAGCAATCATCTCTTGAAAGCTTCAAATGCTAATTTGTTTTCATTAACAGTACTTCAGTGATATGAAAATTCAACCAAAATTACGTGTGATGTGATGGTTTCATGTTAATAGGTATTTAAGTGAAAGGTAAGACATTAATCAAAGATTAGAGAAATGTATGCTAAATTATTGTGATATGTGTATAATTGAAAAGATGTGTTGAAAGGGCAAGAGACTTCTCTCTTAGAAGAACCAAAATTAAACATAGAACAAGACTAAGTCAAGGTAAAATATTTTGAAGATGTGATGAATGACTGCTTTTATTTTCTCTCTTTGCATTTTTCTTCTCCCTGTGGGAAAGAAGCAATTTGTCTGGAACAAGTACTTGGAATTAATAATTTTATGCTATAAATGGAGAATCTGAAGGGAAGTTAGTTAGGTAGTCTTGGTAGCTGCTAGGGCAAAGATTATCATCCAGGTTAGAACTAGTTACAAACCCTTCCTAATAAGGTCCCAAACTTGCAAATGTAGCTGTGATGGACAGTAACATTGAAACCTCAAGTTCAGTTTATACAGAAGTGGGTTTTTTTTAGGAATTGAGAATAAAGAAATCAGCTGATACAATTTGAAGAGTAATTTTGGGTATATCCTGTAGTGCCTTTGGCTGTTTTTGTACTGGGAGAGATCTGAGTAAAATTATTATTCTGTGGAGTCAAGTCCTTTCACTGAAAAGGAGATGAGTGGTAGCCCTGGCCCTGTGTCCCACTAATCCCTGCAGAGCAGTGTGGGCTACTGAGGGCTGCAAAAGTACCCCAAAGCAAAACAGAACATCTTGAAACTTGTTCTCTCTTGTATAAGAGAAAGATCATCTTCGGATCACAGAGCTTTAAAAATAGTTTCAACCTACTTCTGCCTTTCTTAGCTCTCCAGTCTTATGACACAGGCTGTTGTGGCCCAGGGCTATGTCACTCTGGAAAGGGAAGACTCTTGCCTGAAAGTTCCCTGTAGACTGGGAAGTGCTGGCCCTTAAGAAGGGAGATGAGTTGGACAGATGTGAAGCAAAAGCCCTCGTCTTACCACCAGCCCACTTGCCCCAGTACCAGCATCCAAAGCACAATTTTCAAAACTGGTGCTTTCCATGGAAACATATGGTCCATCCCGTTTTCTGTCAGGTCTCCTTCCTAACAAAGCTGTTACCTGAGTAGAAACCATCTGGTCACCTGCTTATGCCTGTGGGGGAGCTGGCTGAGTCTGAAGCCATCTTAGCAACCTCATGGCAGATGGGAAATTGAGTTCCTACTTCCACCTCCAGGAAATATCTCAAAACCCCAAAGATTCAGTGTCACTGCTGAATGCATGGGGTATTTCCAGTGCTTTTTAAATTCCATTGTTAAATTCATGAATCCACTTCAAGCAAATTAATAGTTGCTATTTTGTTTACCAAGCATGGGAGGACTGAGAGCCTGCAGTGACACACTGGGTTATGTCGATCTCATTAGCATTTCATTAGTTCTCTACTTCTTCTCATTAAAATCTCAACCTCTTGTAATTTCTCTGCCTCTCTCCACAGATAAGAAAGAAGGCTCATATGCAGAGTTAATGGTGTCAGGCTTTTCCCCTGTTTCTGAGGTACGCTTGCTACAGGCACTTGCTGAGCCCTGTCAAGCTGATATTTTTAATAATACAATATGTTCTTATTAGTCCTCATGCCTGTGAATCACATTGAGCTGAAAGAAATTTCCAGCAGTTGTAGGCTCCGTGCGCAGCATGGTGTAACTTCCCTAGCAACAGGGATCTGATGTGACATGGCTTTGTGCAAAATGTAAGCCTCAAAAACCTTCACTGACCTTTTGAAACTTGTGTGTCTTATGGGATGAAAACTATAAGGCTGTGTTGGGTCTTGAGGGTCCCATCCTGCTCATGTACATCAAGGAGAGGTCTGCCCTCCAATTCAGCTGGGAAGGAGGTCCTGCCTACCAGGAGATGACAGTAATTCTGATTTCTGGAAAGATATGAGAATCCCTCATTTTCCTAATGTCCATCACATCCCCAGAGAAAGATAATAAAATGTGAAACAACAGTCTCAGAGAGGCAGTACAATTCATCTGCTGGCTGTTGCAGTGTGAGAAATAACTACAGCCTCCCTTTAAAAAAACACAACGCACTTCCATAAAGGGAAGAATAACTTTCCCACAGAAAGAGAAGAGGTGCCACAAAGAAAGTAATATTCTTGTCTTCTGTATGATGCTTTCTGACTATCTGGAACTTCTAGGCAAAATTTGTATAAGCAAGAATATTTTCAATTCCTTAGGGAGCAAAGCACAACACACACTAAGTCTAGATTTGAGGGTGAAAATTAAAAGAACTTTACCAGGCCTGATTAGGAGATAATTAATTTTCTTCATAGTAGCTCATCTGACACTGCATTTTAGATTTTTGGCCAAGACAGTACTGACAACACATTAATGTTATAGCTTTTGCTGTTCAGTGTTTGCACAGTGTCAAGGCCCTCTCTCACTCTGCCCTGCAGTGAATAGGTGAGGGGTATGCAATGGGGCAGGAAGTGACCCAAACTAACAGAGAACTAACTAAAGAATATTCCACACCACATAACATCATGCACAGCAATATTAGAAGGAAAAAGAGGGGTTTTAGCAGTGTTACTCACCTTTCATTTGGGAACTGGTGAGCATCAGTCGCACACAGGAGATGGTGATTGATTCCCTCTGCATCACTCGTTTTGGTTTTTTTCTGTCTTCTTCCACTTCTTCTCTTGTTAAACTTTTGTTTGCTTGTTTGTTTTATCTTGACACCCAAGTTTTCTTGCTTTTATTCTTTTTCTCTTCCCCTCTTTCACTGAGAAAGGGAGGAAGAGAGCTGGGGACTCTGTGGTGTTTAGCTGACCACTAAAGTTAACCAACAACAAAGACTTTGAGAATACTTTGCAAGTTTTCTACTGTTGGCAAACATTTCTTATGGTTTACGAACCTGCCGACTGATCAGCTGGCTTATGAATATCTGATTTTTCTGTAAGGAAGGATGCTAGGCTATTTTCTGAGCATTTTAACACAGTCCATTTTGTTTTGAACAGCGGGTTTGTGAAGAAAGATGACTTCAGACTTGTTCTCTGGGTAAGAGTCTATATATTCCATACCAGGAATAATTTTTGGAGTTAGAAGAACATAATTTCCTGTTGAAGCTCTCAGAGGTGTATGCTTTTTAGCCTTTAAGAAGCCATTTACAAATAACAAGCGAATGCTTGATTACAGGTTATTCGTCTTACCTTTTATTTTGATGATCACTTGCTTGCAACCTCCACTGTGAGTATTTCAAATGGGAATTATCTGGAACAGACACTGTTTATATGTTGTGAGGACATATTTTGGTACAAGAAGATACTGATCTTTAATAGGGCTTTAAAGTGCTTCCAGAATAGCATTAAGGGGGAAAAAAAAAGCAAGCTCCCCTGCTTATGATTGTAAATAATCATAAAAAGGTAGTTATTTATATTACTCAGTAGGGAGTAATATCATAAATGTGTACAAGTTTAAAAGGCAGGAAATTATGAGAGAATAATGACAACATCAAACAATTAAACATCTATCTCCACTTGTGTTTGTTTTCTTTGGTCTGCTACAAATGAGTTGGAGGTAGAGGAGGAACATAAAGAGATCAAAATTGGTTCAAGATGTTATCATTTAGAAAATGGTAAACATAATTTCTCTAAGTTTCTGATGATTGTTCCATCAATCTTTATAAGAAGGTCATTTTTCCCCAAGTGAGTAATATTTTAATTCGCAGACTGCAACTGATTACATATTCCTGTATAAATAAAAGGCACTTTGTACTAAAAAGCAGAGATGAAAATACCCACATGACAGCCTCTGACAAAGGAGCATGAGAAGCCATAAGCATAACAAATTTCTATTTGCTGATTGTGGTAATTGAAGGGTAGTTGGACCTTTTCTATATAAATATTTCAATGTATGTATGTAGACATTTAAAATATAAGCTCTTTGTGGACTCATAATTGTAGCAGTCCTATGACCTCAAGTACAGCAGTGTAGACATTGATAAACTGCTATTCTCTAGAGCTAACCACATTGCCATCTCCTTAGTTAAAAAACAGCTTGTCAAATTAATATCAGCTGATTTTTAACGCCATAACATGTACAACATTAATAACTATTGTGGCTCTATCTATTTGTTGGATGACACAGTCAAATCCCTTGTTGTGCAAGATGCTAGTTCCTTACATGGAGTTCTCTCATCTGCTTCACTCAATCTATCTGCCTGGTCCCAAACCCACTGAAGTAATTGAAAAGAATTCTTTGAACTTCAGTGGGATTCAAAACAAGCCTTGAGCAAGTAATTGTCTGCAAATGGTTCATCATCTGACCCACAAAATTTGCTAAGTATTAAGCTTAATGGAGTATTTAATTAAAAAAAACAAAACACCATTACGATGCTAAATAAGGAATATTTATTGTTAACTGGCTGGGTTTCATCTGACAAAAAATAGCAAAATCAAGATTTGAAAAACATTGTCTCTTCTGGTTGATGACTAAGCTTAAAAATAATTTTCTTCTCAAATCTATGCCAAAAATATAGTAAGCTTAATCAGAAAATCCAGAAATACTCATTGACATAAATCTTTTAATGTGGTATAATTTTAATTACTCTCTTGAATTATCTATTAAGGTGCATTGCCTAAAGAACTTATGTAGTAGGAGAAAAAATGAAATATGATGCTTAAACACCTTCCATTCCATTTTGCAATGTTTCTATATTAGGTTTCCTATCAACAGAAGCCAGTTGTATCAAAGGGGCCACCAATAGGGTCTGTGCTTGCCTTCCAGCAGGGCAGGGAGGCTGAGCTGTGACACTGGTGCTACTCCCTCTCCCCAGATTGCTCCATGTGCAGGGCACATCAGGCTGCAGGTCCTGGTGCCCTGTGCTCCTGTGCCCTCCAGGCCAGAAGCAGCCATAGAGGGTCACCATCTGCTTTCTGCTAGCCACAAGCCTCTGATAAATGAAACATTTAATGTAGATACCATTCTTGTTGACTAAAAATGTAGGAAGTTCTGTCTCCAGAGGCACTTCTGGGCAGCATTCTGAAGCACTCCAGGCACTTGCAGGGCTTAGTGGTGAAGCATGAGTTATGGGCACTGTGTGCCTGTGTTGGTTTCCAGGCTCTGCCTACATCCCGTTTTTAGCCGTTATATCCAAATCAGTCCCTAAAACTGACTCATTGAAGAATGAGTCCTGATTTCAAAGCACGGAATTTGCCATGTTTGATGCTATTCTTTCTCTCTGTCTGCTCTGTTTGATAAGTGTAATTGTCCTTTAGTGAAGCTGCTGCAAATCACAATAGCACAAAGCTGTGTCTAAGCCTGACCATTAATGAAACCAGTTCATTGATTTCTGGTGGTACACAGCGTTCCTGAATGCAATTAATTTATATGAAAGTACGAGGGGTTTTGTTCTTTAATTTTTTTCTGTTGTTTTATGAAAAGCTACTGCGATAGAATAGATGAGACAAGTGCTAGCTCAAGGAAGAATACTTCAATTTCTGAGTATTTTGGGTCATTGGCACAGACATGATGTAGCCTTTAATAAATGGAAGAAGTTAGGGTCCATTTAAAATTCTTTGTCAGTTCCCACATCTAAAATAGTTACTCAATTTAAAACCAGCTGCTTTTTTCTGTTAGGATATAGGAGTTAATAATACTCACCAAGGCTCATGTTCTAGACATATTGAACAGGAAAGATTGCTCATTTAACTGGAGCTCACATACTCAACTAGGGCAGCTCCTGGGAACTGGTTTCCATCTAAGGGCAGCAATATGAGAGTGATGAAGGCATAACTAAGATGTAGCGCAGATTTCACTTAAGCAGAGTAACTGTTCAGATAATGTTGCCACCACAGCTAATGCTTCAACTTAGTGAACTCTAAGCTTCAGTCTAGGTTGCCCAATAAAGTTTTGCATTTGCCCAGAATAAGAATTTGCTAAAGATAGGATGATTTAATCTTTTCCCCTTCTTTATTAATCCTCATTTTTTATATACTAAGCCTTTACAGATTCTGATTAAACAATATCCTTATTAGGAGATTTGGCACAGATTTTATAACAATAAACCTTTGGATAAAATGGCAACAGTGCAATATTTATATCATTATAGTAAATTAAGGGACCTGAGTTTAGTGTTAAGGGCAGGACAGAGAACTCTGTCTGTAAGTTGGGAGAAAAAAAAGAGACTTTATGACCTTTGAAAGAGGGGCAGACAATTCAGGAGTAGTGCAAGGATGTCATACGGCTATTAATGAAGAAAATTGTAGTGCCAAAGCTCACCTAGAACTTAATCTGGACACTGCTGTGCAGATTAAGTGCTGAGACAAGGTTCAGTGGTGGAACCAGCAGTGCTAACTGCTGGACTCAATGATTTTGAAGGTCGTTTCTAACATAAACAATTCTATGAATCTATGATTTCACTGAAATTGAGGATGAAGGGCACTCACATGTGAGATTTGTTTTTATTTTAATTATGTTCTTCACATGAACATGTCTAAAGAAACTACAGCAAATGCTGCTGTGAGGAACTGCACAATTCCACTGCACAGGGAATGCAATTGCCTTGCTGTCACTGCAGGGAGTTACTTCTACTCTGTGAGCCAAATTGCTCTGCAGTGCTCCCTCCAAGTAGGCACTGAGACATGTCTCATTAAAATGGGAGGAGTTTTGTGCCACTTCACTTAGGGATGCACATACAACCCCTGTAGGCTCTGGGGTCTACATGGAGGCCTTTATTCTCCACCTGCACAGCCAGCAACCTTGTACCATCATGGCTGGTGTGGGAATCTTCCTGCTGTGAGCCCTGCTCCAAACTGTGCAAGTCCATCTGCGGGCACAGGTGAACTGTTCCTGTGGGAGCAGAACCTGCATGAAAGATTCCTCACCAAAGGCAACCTCTGTGAAAATCTCCTTGGGCCTGAAAGAGGGGGATGAAATAATTTCATTGTGTCTCTTCCCTGTGGGGGTCTCCAGCATGATCCCAGGTGAAGAGAGATTTCAGAAAAGCATTGCACCAAATGCTGCTCCCTTCTACTTTCCCTCAATAGTCATAAATCCCAGGCTGCAACCTCACCTGGACAGTTTTCAGTGCAGTAAGTATTTTACTTAGAGAATTCAAGTAGGGAATTCTTCTTTTCTTGAGGTATTTCACAACAGACTAAAATAATTCCCCAGAAAATTTCATTTTTTTTTTTCTTTCCTCAGGCATTTCTTCAGAGATTTGAAGTCTAAGGAGCTTCATTTCATTGAGCAATTTTTCAGCTAAGGTGGGCAAAAGACTTGAAAGCAACGAAAAGGTGACCTATGCTGACTTATAATGTGCCTACCAGATAATTTCAAATAGAATTTAGAAGGTAATGCTGATTCTTGAGGTTTCTGACAGATAAAATGAGTGAACTAATGAAAATGGCATAGAAAGACGAATACATGTCCAAAAGAAAGAGGGACTCTAAGGGAGATGGAAGGTTCATAAAACAGATAGAATTATCTTTTCTGTTAGTGGTTTTCAAAAGTTTTTCTTGCTACTAATGAAATACAAAATTCTTCAGAAACTAACTTACAAATTAAGGATGCAAAAAAAAAAAATGAAAATAATACCTATATGTTTATAGGGGTTTTTTTTATTATTGTTAAAGAATGCAATGTAATTGTGGCAAAAAGACATTTAACAGATTCTTACAAAACATGTTACAGAATTGCTAATCTCTCAACTCCCAATACTATGTCTCTTCTAAAATTTATTTCTTCTATGATTTATTCCTATTTATTCCTGTTTGATCAGTATTCATTTGCCCATGAGCTTCAACATGAGAAGACAAGATCCTAGGAAGAACACATGAAAATGTTGAGTGTACCCATCAAGTTAAAGTCAAGTCAGACAAATTTCTGTTAAATGAGAAGATAAAATCTATTGGCATTGCAGTCATCTTTGCAAGCCTTATGTGTATCTTTACCTCCTGTTTTTCTCAGGATGATCCAGGGCTTTGATTCTCAAGACTACCATCTCAAAAATCAAATCATGAGTACCCACATAGTCTAAGAGAAATTGTCTTTTTTTTTTTGAGTGTCTTCACTCAAAATGAACCACTTTAAGACATTTAAGGAAGTCCACATTTGGGATTAAAAGCTTTGGATTCTAGTGCTTATCTGCAACAAAATAAATTGCAAATTGAAAATGAAAGTGTTAGAGAAGCCTTGGCAGAGGAAAGGGAGTTACAGCAGTACCCATGCATAGCTCAGACAGAAGGCAGCATCAGTGCCAGGGGCAGTATGAAGAGAGTAGGCAGAGGAGATGTAAAACCAGATAGGAAGAACTACATGTATTTTTAAAACTTGGATGAAAAAATCTTCTTCTTAGATTAAAATGTCTTTGGAAAAAAAGGTTATTAGGTGTGGGAAA
Source organism: Catharus ustulatus (assembly GCF_009819885.2). Lineage (NCBI taxonomy): Eukaryota > Metazoa > Chordata > Aves > Passeriformes > Turdidae > Catharus > Catharus ustulatus. Next base: position 61,934,305 of record NC_046223.1, on the reverse strand, counting down.
TAGTTACTGAACATCTCCAGTTAGAGGGGAAAAGCACTAAGAGGGAAAGAGCATCCCTCCTGTCCTGCTCAGCCCAACACTTCCCTGGGCACCAAGGTTTACCAGTGGGGTCCCCTTGCTCACCATTTGATATTTTTACCTATATTTTTACCATTGAGTTTTAGCAATAATAGTCATCTGTGGGGTTTTTTTGGGGGATTTTTTTCCCAGTGACAGTACAGTCACACCTTTTTTAAGTCCTCAGAAAAATAAGGGATAAAAATACCAGTAATGCAGCTGCACTTATTGCCTAATAAGTATTTGTGCCCTCCTTAATTTATAGTAGTTACCCTTAAGGACTTTTTAATAGCCACCATTATCTTTATGTGCACAGTTAACTTTATTAGTTACAGAGAATCACTTTGCAGGAAAAAATAAGTAATGAATAAATTATGGAATTTTTGTTACAAACACTGTATTGTTTTGGAGATTATAAAGTGTGGATCCTGAGGGACTTTTTTCTAAAAGAATTTCACTTTTTTTTGCCTTTCCCATTCCTGCTAACCATTCTGTCGCTGCAGGTTATCTAGGAGTCAGAAGCATCCTGTTAAATGCATTGCTTTCCTAAACGAGGAAAACAGGCTGCTTTGATTTTTTTTTAACCAGCTTTAACAAGAAAAAGCAGAAAAAACTTATCCACTATAATCCACCTACAATGCAATTTTCATGCCTTTACTCACACAGAGAATGGCTACAAAGACAGTTTGGTGCTCTTCTTCCAAAGGGAACAACAGGGAGAGGATTCCCCACCTCCCTCTGGCACATGTGTATGCTTACAGGTGGGAAGTGGTGAGTCTGCAGTAAGGAAGCACCAACGAGGAGCCCAAGAACAGAACCACTGGCACATGGTGGCATCTTGACAGCCATTTCACCTGATTTCACACTGGAGCATTTTGTTTTTATTTTCCTTTGTTGAAAGTTATGCATAAATTAACCTAAAAATGAGTGACATAATAACTGAAGAAAATGTTTTTTGTAATAAATGCTGAGTTTAAATGATTTTTTAGAAGAGCTTAGCTGAGCTTAAATGAGATCTTTAAAGAGCTTAGCTTGAATTGGCAGTGCCAGCTGTGATACAAGTCACTAGAAGCAATGAGAATTCTAAAACATTACTTGGAAAAGTCAAAGGAATAGGCTGAGTGTAGATATTACCCTCCTCCCATTCCTTGGCTCACTCTTTGTTAGAATAGCTGGTGTCTAGTCTGGAGAGGCTTGACTAAGTATTATGAAGAATGAAAAATCAATATTATAATAGCAGACACTATTTATTTTCTGGGGAACACAGCATAAGGCTCTTGGAGGACATCACCATTCTGCTGCAGACAGCTCAAGCATACTTTTCATTTTATTTCGTAATATTTGCAGGCTTAAATAAATGTTTGGCATCTTTGTCTCTTGGCATATATATGAGAAACAGTTTGCCTACCTGAATGAGGTCAGTTTCACTCTTCCTGTTAAATATTTAAAATACAGAAGAGCTGCAGATGCGGACCAGATAAAATAGCTGTAAATCAGTATGAATTCGCTAATACAAAGAACAGAGCCCTTACATTAACTGATAAAAATTATCTTCACTCAGCAGAAGTCACTCCTTGGCCCCATTTAATATTTTCCCATTCTACCAGTACTCCAGCTTCCATGATGGGGAATGGTCAGCTTATTGCTGCTTTTCCATGCTGGCTGCTCTGAGCTGGGGAATACAGACTTACATGGAGGCAAACACACTGTACATATTACCATACACACATTTGCTTGATTAAATGGGTTACTCAAATGGCTACAACCACAGACCCTTTGGACTTGTTTAGACTGGAAGAGCTTTTTTGCCTTTGCACATTGGAGACCTGCAGCAGTACCATGTGCTCAGCCAGAGGACCCGTACTGAAGCGTAATTCAGGGAGGCTGCTGATTTTCCTGGTGTTCTGATCCCTGTCCATGGCTCCCATGGAGACCTGCCAAGCTGGTGACCCAACTGGGCAGTCTTATGAGAGTCATAAGAAAGAAAACTGGATCAGGCACAATAAGAATCCAGATAAAGCTGGAAAACCATTGAAGACAGTATAATCTGTAAACAAATATTTAGATGGAAAGTAACGTCCTGTGTTGCATGATTCTACTATAAAAGAGGACTGAGATGTGACAGTGACTCTAGTGGGTTAAGGAAACACCATTAGATGTTATGGAAAGTGTGTTATCACAGGATCATGAGCTTCAACTCCTGACATGACACTTATTAGGCTAAAATGTACTGATGAGTTTGATGCCACATAACCCTGGTTAAAGCTTCACCACAGAGCAAAGCCTGTGGGCTTCTAGGGCAGTGTAAATATTGAGATTGCTTCAAAATAAATTTTCTAACACTGGAGTTCTTGACACCCGTGGAGTAGCACCAGACAAGGGTGACACCAACAGTGACTCACAGCATGTGAGTGTGGGGCTCACAGCATTCTCTGTCCTTGGTGACCAGTGACACCGTGCCTATTACAGGTTCTCTGGTACCTGACATGGCACAGTGACCTGCATGCATACAGCTGTGGATATGCTTGAAGGAAATCATGATCCTGTCACTGATATAACAGACAAGGAGAATAAATGTTGCAAATAATTTGTCCACCATTATTGTAGAGCTATGAAAACAGCAGTGAATTTTTGCTGACCTAAAACCCTTATACTTTACCTCAACAATTCTCACAGTATTATTAAAGACAAGAAGGCATTTCCTTTATAACAAGTATATAATATAGGAGTTATATTTTCATTTTTAAGTCTCTCTGAGACAAACATTTCCTTGTGTTCTCCCCTAAGAAAAATTCCTGACTAGATGGCCTATAAACCCCAATGAGCCTAGCACTGTACACAGCATTTTCGCTATGCATGTCTCCTTCTGGGCTAAGCTGTATGTGTTATCAGCTAAATTGAAATCTTTGGCAATATGCCCACTTAAATAATGAAGGCCAGTCCTCTACAAAAAAGCATGTACAACTCAAAAGCAGCCCAAAGCATAGGTGAGGAAATGCCTGAAATTGCTTCTTCCAAAAGATTTTTAAGTATAAGTATACTCACAGACACTGCAAAGTTAAAATCATAAGCCAGAGCTATAAGAGAAACATACAGTCTAAAGTGCTATCATTTTGATGTTGCTTTCAAAAAAATTACAGACCAAAATAACTTCTCATAGGTATGCTCATTTTGTTCCTCTTTCCTCTTCACTCTGATTTGTTTTAATAATTATGCTTTGTTTTGACATTTTGAATCATTTCCATGACATTCAGCATATTATCTGATCCGTGTTACAAGCTGTCACTGAAAATGTGCTGTGCAGTGAGGTGACAAGCAACTGAGCTTTGTTTTTTTTTACCTATAAACTTCAGTTTCGTGAAAACCTCATTTCTCACTGCATAAAACTCTTGACAACAGATTGCTGCAGTGAATATTTGGCAAATCTTTGCATTTTCCTGTGGCCTGTAATTGTTACATAAGAACGTGTTAGTCAGACCCAGTTTTTACTTTCCACTAAATATCCAAGATCACCACTGGCTTTTCCTATCAGTTTTCAATTTGGAAATGTAAAGTGCAGAAGTGTTTGCCCATCCTTTTCTCATGTAATGAGCACCTAGATGCTTTCCTGGGCTTTTAGCACTAACAGTGTATATACTTTTTCTCTTGAGATACAAGGCTTGGTGGAAAGCTTGTTCAAATGAATGAAGGTTCACTACTTCCAGAGGGCTTTAGATCAGACTGGAATAGCATTTGGGTAGCTGTGAGGCAGCTATCACTCTTTGATCATGAATCTGTCAATTAAGGGTTTTGGGTTTTTTTCATATTTGGCCAGCATACAGAAATGGTACAAAACAGTGTATTCACTTTTACTGTTCTTTTGGGGTTTCTTGGAGGTATCTATTTTGCATACTGCACTGTGTGGAGGTTGTACAGATGAAATCCTGGAAGCCACCAGCACATGGGCTTTATTCCATGCCCCTCACCACTTTTATCTCACTTATTTTAAAAGATCAGTTTAAATTTGCAGTGGTGAGGCTTAATAGAAAAAAAATATGGATGGACAGGAGTTTTCACAGCTGTAAAATTTGCATTTACAGTCTGTCAGTTTGATTATTCCTATCTCATTTTTGAAACTCTCATCTGTTCTCTTAACAATACAATGTATCTCTCTCTGGGAGTTCTGCATCTTGTTGACATATCCCTTTTCATTTACAAAAAAAACCTCTTCAGTGTTTCCTTGAATCATTTCATGAAGTTTATTCATTTACCTTTATTATTGAGCAAACAAACTGGGGTCCATTCTCTATGTAATTACTGTGATTGAAGTCTATTCCTTCTCAATTTTCCTATTTCTATTCCAAGATGAGCCTTTCTCAGTACGGCTGTTGTTCCTTCAGACTAAGAGATTTGACTATCCAAATTTTTTATCACATGTCATTCTTCTGTCAAACTGTCAACCTGTCATTCTTCAACCTACCTGTCATTTTATAAAAGCAGACACTTGGTTTTAGAGAGCTCATAATAAAAGAGCTGATTAAAAAAATACAATGACATCAGACAGAAAACTGTTTTTCTGATGTTTTCAGGATTAAAGCAGAAGAGGGAAAACCTGTCTTGATTCCAAAGGAAAGCAAGGCAAAATAAAATCCTAGGGAAAGGAGTTTCCTTGATATCCAATGGACTTTGGAGGCATGTGAGGGACCAATGTTGATGCATGTGTCTCTCATATGAAGATTTTCTTAGCTAATGTCCACAAACCCAGACCACTGGTGTTTTGTCAGGATTTTATTAATTTTCCATATAAAATAATAAGATGCATTTTTGTAAAACTTCTTGGCCTTTAGTACTAAAATGTGAACAATAGCAGCAGATGTAGAATGCCTGTAATGTTAACTTTCAGGTTATTTCTTTGAAGTGCCTACAGATCTAATTAAAATAAAGATGATTAAAAGAAAAGAAATGATAACTAGCAATGAAATTCCTTTTCGTAGAGATGTGTTCCAAAACCCAACCTCTGCCCTCATTTCCCAACTTGCAAGAGATTTCAGATGCCAGAAGGGTCAGCATGGCCTGTTTTGCTGCGGTGCTGCTGACAAGATGAAATTCAGCTGTTCAAGAAGCAGATTTTACTAACAAGCTCAGAGCACTGTATTTTGGCTCCTAGAGCTCAACAGCTGGCTGCAGCTGGCATGAGGGAGCTGGAGGGTTGCAGAGGGGACCGCCCTCCCTCCTCCTTTCCCCTGTTCCTGGCACAAGCAGCAGGAGCAGCTCTGCAGTCAGTGCCAGAAGGGCACAATCAGTGAGGTTTGGGCTGCCACGGGGTGAACATGCTCCCTACATCCAGCTAATGCTGATGCTGAGTCACACAGTTGGACCTTAGGCTTTTGTGTACACATTTCTGCAATGAAGTGAATCTCATAATTTATAGATTCTGATAAGATTTTTCTTTTCAGTGTCCAGATCCCTGCATCTGTTTCCTTTTGATTTGTTCTTCATAGGATAAGGGGACAGATCAAATTGTTCTCCTGCTGTAAACATACAATCTCACAGTGATTTGATGAAAAAAACTTGCTGTAACAAAAGTCTCTCGACTGAGTCTTTTATTTTATGACAGTTAAATTAAAAATCCAAAGCATCAACGGGGCAGGAGCAAAATGACAGGAGGGAAATATGAGAGAACTTTTTAAAAAAATGTGGAGCATCACAACACCCTGCAGAGGTAACTCATGAAACACAAGCAGCATATTTATCCAAGCAATGCCATAATTTTGGTCTTTCCTAAATGGGAAAAAGATTTGTCCATCGGGCATTCTCCTGAAATTGATACAACCAAGCATTCCATAAGCAATGCCTACTTGAGGTAGAGCAGATGGATGGTGGAGGAGACTACACCCATCACCCATAGGACAGCTGGAAGCAGGGGGGGTTCCTGTGCTCATTTAAACCCAACTGCCCTCACTTTCCCCCTTCTATATGTCAGTTACTTCATCTCATGGCCTTTGACTCTAAGTGTAAGAATATGTGCAGGTTTTAGATGAAATACCTCTCCTAAGATTTTTTTCAAACTAGCACAACCAGCTTGGTATGATACTCGGATAAATGTGATACATGAATGTCACCCTTGTGAAATAAAAAGGAAAAAATGATTTAGTAATTCACATAAAATATATACCCAAAATATTATCACGGAAACTGAGTTTATTTTAAGAACAGAATTTGCTTGTGATCTTCCTGAGTTATTATTAGGTTTAGCCACAGAGAGAAAATGCAGTTCAGAAGTGGTGTAATTGGGTACATATGAGTAGTTACACAGTCAATAGCTGCAAACCTACATCAGTTTTCTTAGTAAGCCAAAGTAATTAGGGCAATTAAGTATGAAATTTATTTATGAAAATGGGACCCAAATGATTTTTCCAAGCAGATATTGAAAGCAAGATCGCAAATGAGAAGGAAAAGTCTCAGGCTAGGTTCATGTCTAATTGTAATGCGATGGGTTCAATTTTTAAAATTTTTTTTATTTCTTTTACCTGAGAAAGGATATATTGGGGCTGAATGAGATAACTAATGCTTTTCATAATCAAAATAAATGTGATCAATCTAAAAAATGTATTAATCATTCAGGTAAAATCACAAAATCTGGTCTTAGTCTTTCACACAGTTTACCTTATATCCCCAAGTTTATGTCAAAGCTGGACAAAAGCTGTACCTGGAAATTTTTCAGTCAGAGAACTTGTATTGGTATTTAATTAGTACAACATACGACACAGCTCTTTCTGGTGCAGAGTACTGACTCATTACAATTTTTCTTCTTTTTTTCCATATCCCAAAGAGTTTTAATTTCCGTTCAATAAGCTCTTTCATAATTGGCAATATCCACGATTTCCAGATTTTCTCTCAGAACATCCAGTTGCCCCACACAAGAAGAACAAACATAATTATGAAAGCAAGCTTCCAACAAAAGACATTCTTATGAGCGCAGGACGACAAAGTAAAAATAAATAAAGCATTCTTCTTCTTCTTACACATTATGGTGAGTAGATCACATTAATTAGATTTTGAGAAGTCCATATATTTGGTAGACACATCAGTCTCTGAGGTTCTTACAGGTTCCTTTTCTATAGATCTAAAATGAATTAAATAATATAATATAATATAATATAATATAATATAATATAATATAATATAATTAATATAAGATATAATGTTTGTTTATTTATTTGTTTTATGCAACTTCAGTAATAGTCACAGTAGATCATTGATCATTTCTGATCACTGAGGATTATTTTTACTGCTGGTGAACCATCCCTCAGTCTCTCACCTCCAAGGTTTCCCTGAGCCTTTTGTAGTTTATTTTGTTGGTCACCAGCAGAATCCAGCCCAGTACCCCCAAGGAGGCCTGTAACTTTCTTTTTCACACATCCATTTTCAGGGTTGAAATCAGTCGGACGAAAAAATTTGTATTTTTTGGTTTTGAATCAGCATCTTTCCTGGATTTGCATGATGGTCCCCAATTCTACTGGAAAAGACAGGGAACAATTTACCTCAATCATTCTTACCCATGGCACTCATAACTTTACCTCTGTCATGTTATCTTCAGACTTGTACTCCTTTTCTTCCCAAACAACTCAAACACTACTCATGGGGAAAATGTTTATTTCCTGACTGTGCCTGAGGCCGTTCTTCAAAACTCATATTTTTTTTCCATATCTTCTCAGAGATGAGGCCACCAATGCTTGAAACTGTACCCATTATGTAAGAGAACCATTGATTTTTGCAATGACAGAATTGTTTGTTCTCTGCATCTTTTGCAGTGTTTCCTCATACTTGAGTAACTTTCCAGGCTGCTGCTGGGCACCAACCCAGTGTTGTCATTGATCAGTTGGTCCTAATTACCAGGGTTTTCAGTTCAGAGTCTTTTTGCTCCCCCCTGAAGTTCTACCAATGTGTACAAGACTATTCTGTTTCTTTCCTTTGGGGTACATACTGCCTGAAGTCTGTTGCTCTGGAGCAAGAGAAATGGAGATTTTTCAATCATGTCAATATGAGTAGAAGGTTTTGTAGGAAATGGACAATTCTGCCAGAAACTTTTATCTTCATGCTAATACAGAGAAGGTAATTCCATGTTTTCCTCACTATTCTTTGTAATTTTTTTCGTTTCTCTTTCCCCTATAAAACCAGTTTTAATTATACAGCTTCTACTCTCATCCTACTTTTACCTGCAATTTAAAGAAAAGCCAAAGGATCTAAGGAAATACAGTTTGTCTTGTCCTACTCAGCCATCAGGACATGAAGACCTAAATTCCTTTAAAAACGTCAAGTTTCCCTCTAAAATATACAAGTTAAGTTCTCATGAATACATCCTAGAGCAGAATCAGCTGAAAGTACCTATATTGCCAGTTGTAGAAAGGGGAGGTAGTGCTCTACTTGACAGTCAATTTTAATTTCACCTTCCAAGCTACTTTGAGGTATCTCTTCCCTCTAAAGAAATTTTGTATTGCTTAATGCAGCTAAAAATTCTATTCCTTAGCTGTAACTGTTAATAAATATATGGAAGCTGTTGGCAGTGATGGCATTTCTACTTCATAAGTTGTGTAAATTTCCCTTCTAGAACTTTGTGCAAATAGCTCCCTTTTAGAAAGATGCAATGATCACTTTTATTCCTTGAAGAATTAAGGCTAGATTAAAACCCTTCAACTTAAACATCTGTTTTATACTAAAATAATGTCCTGGCATGCTTCTCAGAAAAAGAATGGTAACATCATCAGTAATCTATGTGGGTGGTGTTTTCTAAAGACAATACAATAAGGATATTTGCAAATTATGCAAAGCTAAAGATCTTTAATCCAAACCTTCACTGTTCATGGAAGCTCGTTATTAAATTAGTTAAAAACCAAAGGAAGATCCAGGGTGCTTTAAACATCCTCTACCAGCTGTGGCTACTTCAGATGTCCACCCCCAGCTGAAACATGAAGCAGATTGTGTTCTTTTTTATGTTTCTATAGTGAGATCCATTCAAAACAAGTTATTACCTCCTATATCTCTTCAGGCCAACAGATTACACCTATTGGTTAAAAGAAAAAAATCAAGCTCTAAGGAGATTTAGAAGTCAACAGAAATGCCCTGAAATTGAATTCTTCCTTTCAAATGAAACTCAGCGTATTGTTTTGGGCAAACTGGGTCATTTAGTACCAAAGCTCTCACTTAGTCTAATCCTCTCAGACTGTTTTGAAGCCCTGTGAGGAGATGAGCTGCCAGAAGCCTGGTTCTGGTATTTTCAGTGCCAATGGAGGCCTACAGCTTCATTTTATCGAATATAAACAGCATGATCTTTCAGATTACCCAAAATTTAGCAATGATTCATATGAAGGAACAGTACATCTAAGCAAAGCTTTAAACAGGCAAAATAAGAGAAATTCTGACAAGAAGGAAAACCAGTACAAAAATTTGCCTCTTTCATTATATCCCTTGCTATCAAAATTGTCTGCCTACATGGATAAACCTGTTTTGAAATTATCAAAGTTTATATCTTTGACCAATTTCTTTGAGTTATATAATGAATAATTTAAATAAAAATCTCACTGACTTTGTTAGTATTTTTAGATTTAGTCTTTCATAAAGAAACAACTGGTTATCTCAGTTATCTGGTTGTCTGTGAAAGTTAGAAGGAGCAAACCATATTTCACAACAAGACATACAAATCTTCAGCAGCCACATGCTGACACGGTGTTCAAGTGGCCAAAGCAACAGCAGATTAGAATGCAGATTTTCACAGAATCTAGGAAACCAGAGGAAACCTCTATTCTGGCCACCTCAGCATCAAATCTCTTTCCATTTCATATGGCTATCATGTTCCCAAACCTCATAATCAGTGTTTATCTTGGGCTCTCCACCTGAGAGGCACTGAAACACCAATATAACTCCAAATTCAGACAAGAGGTGCTTATTATGCTTCTTGACATTAAATAACCTCTCTCACGAGAGCACAATGCTCTCATGGGGATAAACACTACTTTATCCTACTTGAAACAGTGGAGTTCTGTGTATTTGATATTTCAATTCTTTTTCTCAAGGTAGCCTTGCATGCCATTAGAGGATCCTGTAGCATGCTTGCTGGGTATGCAACAGCAAGTTGTTCTTGAATTTCCTGTCCTATAGCTCATACAAAGCCAAGAGCTAAAAGTATGTCCTACAGCAAACCAGTCCATCCTGATGCTTTTCCCATGCATTATATAACTTTGCCATCTCAGCCAGTGAAGGCACCTGAGGGACTGATCCATGAGGGTGCTGCTCCTGTATCCATAGAGTCAGTTGAGCCACTGGTGAAGTTCAGTGGAAGAAACCCTACAGTGTTTTACACAGAAGCTTGTAAATCATGTAAAGTCATGTTTTCTACTGCAGCTAACTTGTTATAAAACAGAATGGCAACTTTTCTTTGCAGTGAGGCTCCCTCTCTGCCTGTGTCACAGACAATGTCACCTTCTAGCACGATAAGTGTCTCCAACAATAAGATTCAGAAAAAAGCAGCTTTCAAGCACATTCCAGAATTAATGTGAGGCAAAAATGTCTCCTTCCACACGGGTTTTCAGAGTGATATGCTGATTAGCTGAGCATGGATTTCTTTTAAGTTGGTATGCCTGGTGTTTCCCTCATTCCCAGAATTTGCATTAAATAGATATGTCCAACAGGAGATAAAAAGGGGGGAACCAGTCAGCTTAAGACATCTTCAAATTATGAAAGAAATACTTCACAGACCCATTTGAAGGACAAAGACTGGAAAAGCAACTTTAAAGTTAATTTCTTTGGGTTTTATTTTTTAAATGGTATAGAAGGAAATACTATAATCTGTAATTCATATCATTTCATTATGAAATATTTCTGACTGCATAATAAGTATCTACCATGCCTAATGTGCTCAGGGTGTCACTCCACAGTCCTCCCACACATACCATTTTAATTCAAGGCAATAGCTTGGCAAAATTCCTAGCAGCTCCATTAGGAAAGTAGCTTGCATAAGGATACAGGATTCAATCACTGGAGTATATTGTGGAAACTCAAACAGTCTCTCTCATATTCCTAGACAGTGAAAGTAAGGACAAATTCCTATTATTTGCACCAAGTCCATTACAAAAGGGAACAAAGAAAAGGCTATAAATTATGTTATCCCATTGCTTTCATTTTTAATTTAGAGACTGACATGAGTTTTGGTACAAGATTCTAGTTTTGAACCCTTTTTTCTGTTTTGCAGAAGGGTCTCATATTTTTATAGGATATAGAATTTTTCTTTTTGGTCTCCTTCTGTTAACCCATACTACAGGGAAGGGCCTACACACAAACTATTGTGTGGAAAATACAGTCTTTAGGCACCACTGGAGGTGGTAAATGAAGTGAAGATGAGGGAAAACAGGAGATGGGGAGATGAAAAAATGAACCTGTTTTTTCCTGAAGTAGGGTTGACAGAAAGTCAATATCATGACTGATTTTCTTTTCTTGTTTCTTCATCTACAGAGACTGGGGAGATCATAGAATCATGGAACCATTAAGATTGGAAGAGACCTTTGAGATCAGATAAAAGAAAGAAAAGGATAATCCAGGCTTCAAACCTCTTTGCTTGTTTTTGCATAATTTGAGATTTGAGATTTTTTTATATTGAATATTTAATCTGTTCTGCCACTAGGTAAATTGAAAATAGCCAGAAGGTCAGCACTTCTAACACTGCTGGTTTGGGTTTTGTTCCTATCCAACAGAGACACAGTGAACACTAAAAATCAAAGAGTTCAATCATTGGTTTTGGCAATGCTCGGAGATAAAGGTCAACATGTCAGCTGTAATAATTCATCAGTATGATATACACATACACACAGATTACTGCATCTTATGCTAATAATTACACTCAACAGATTTAGCATAACACTAGGTAAAATTAAATAGTTTGATTTAAACAGTCTGGAATATACTATATAATGTGAATGTTATCTATGGTTAGAGGGGGAAAGCCTTCCATAAATGGGGGACAAATACTAAATTGCTCAGTTGTCTAAAACACATGCTCCTTTAAGTATTTTAATCTCAATGCTGAAATCAACAGTGCCCTGTCTCTTCAGTGACAGATACATAGTTGCATCATAACCTACAAAAAGGGGCAAGGGATAAAAAATTGAACTCCATTCTAAAGAAACAGCAAGGTTGTCTTGGGCACTACAAAAGAGATATGTAACTCTCAACTGGAATTTTAAGGTTTTAACAGCAAAAAATATTGAAGACCACAATAAATTAAAAAGAATGTTTGTACAAATGTATTAATGGCAAAAGGAAGGGTAAGACCAATCTTTGTTTTCTATTGTATGAGGGAGGGATCTTAGTAACTGTGGATAAGGAGAAGGCAGAGGTGCTTAACGCCTTCTTTGCCTCAGTCTTTAATGGGAAGATGGCTCATCCTCAGGACAGCTGTCCTGGGTTGGAAGATGGTGTCAGGGAGCAGAACGGGTCCCCCTGTTATCCAGGAGGAGGCAGTCAGGGAACTGCTGAGCAGCTTGGATGTTCATAAATGTATGGAAGGTAGGAGGGCTCTGCAGAGAGACCTGGAATGGTTGGGTGGATGGGCAGAGTCCAGGGTAGGAAGAAGTTTAGTAAGTCCAAGTGCCGAGTCCGGCATTTTGGCCACAATTACCTCTGCAGTGCTACAGGCTGGAGGTGGTGTGGCTGGACAGTGCCCAGGCAGAAGGGACCTGGGGGTACCGTACAGCCAACTGAACATGAGCCAGCAGAGTGGCCTGGTGGCCAAGAAGGCCAATGGCATCCTGGCCTGGATCAGGAAGAGTGTGGCCAGCAGGAGCAGGGAGGTCATTCTTCCCCTGTACTCAGCACTGGTGAGGCCACACCTCGAGTGCTGTGTCCAGTTCTGGCCCCTCAGTTTGGGAAGGACCTTGAGGTGCTTGAGCATGTCCAGAGGAGGCAACGAGGCTGGTGAAGGGCTGGGAACACAAACCCTGTGAGGAGCGGCTGAGGGAGTTGGGGCTGTTCAGCCTGGAGAAAAGGAGACTCAGGGGTGAACTTGTCACTCCCTACAGCTCCCTGAAAGGTGTTTGTGGTCAGGTAGGGTTGGTCTCTTTCTCCAGGCAGTGACTGACAGAATGAGAGGACACAGCCTTAAGCTGTGCCAAGGGAAATAGAGGTCGAATCTTAGAAAAAAGTTTTTTATGGAAAGAGTGATCAAGTACTGGAATTGTCTGCCTGGGGAGGTGGTGGAGTCATCATCCCTGGATGTGTTTAAAAAAAGATTGGATGTGTAACTCGGTGCCATGATTTAGTTGAGATGTTAGGGATGGGTTGGGCTCAATAATCTTGAAGATCTCTTCCAACTTAGTGATTCTGTGATTCTACTGGAAATGGCAGATACCTGAGGACTAAGGTAGTAATTTACATTCCATTCTTGAAAATCCTAGGTGAAGGGCATCCTATTTAATACAGCTTGTAATTACAGGAGATATAAACAAATGAGGTTGTTTGTCTTGCTAGCTAGATGCATAAAATTATTTACAACAACCCAACAAAATGAAAAAAACCCAAATCCACTGAGAAACACCAACACAAATTTTGAAACCAGCTACTCACCCTCCAGCGAGTGGAAATTACCTCAATGGTCAGGACTCTTGGCTACTCTCAGTTCTGTGAAAAATTGGCATGTTCTTGGCTAAAATATGGATTCATGACCCTGTGAGTGTTCACAGTGTTTCAGTTAAGGGTCTGTCTATAGGTTGGTACCAAAGGGAGGGTGGTGAAGGAAGCAGCATATGATTAGAGAGATGACAAGTCCAGGCTGAAACATAGCAACATATCCACTCCAGCCCCTTGCTAGCCCCTGTTCAGAGGCTTCTGGAACTGGAGCAAGTTTCAGGGCTGAGTTTAACAGCTTTTGACAAACTTTCTTCAATCGCTTCAACTAATCACTTTTCCAAGCCCATTTAATCTCTTGGTCTCCAAATCCTTCTGTGCCAATGGATTAGTATAGCAATTTGCTAACAAGGCATGAAAATATTTGCTTTTCTTTTTCAAATTTGCTTCCAAACTATTTTGCTTAGTATCTCTCTAACTTTATACTGTGATGAAGGGTGCATAGTTTCTCGATCACATTCTTCATACTTGTTTAAGAAGTCTCCAACTCTCTCAGAGAGAATCTTTCTAAGATGAAGAGGTTAAATCTTGGCATCCACAGAAGAAATTCCTTACCTCTAATCACCATTATACTCTTCTTTATTTTTTTTTCTTCATCTGCTCAGAAATGGAAACAACTAGAAACACTCTGAAGATGTGAGAAATGCTTGAGACTTCTGTACTGGCATTGAGATATTTTCTATTTCTGCCTCTCTTCCTAACAATTAATTGGACTGTGTTTGTCCTTTCATCTACTGGTAAGTTATAATCTGATGTTTTCAGAAGCTTCTACAGTGATGAAAAGATCTCTTTCCTGACTGATAATAGTTGATGAAGTCTGTCATCACAAATGTAGCATTTTCTCTTCCATCTGTATCACTTCATGCTTCAACTAGCTTTTTTATTTTTTTTTTATCCAGTCATTCAGTATTGCATGATTTTTCTGAGGCAGTTTCAACCAATTTCAGTTGGGATTACTCTAATTTTTGCATAGTAAAAAATGTCATTGTGTCTCTATTTGCTCTCTCTTCAAGAACATTTGGAACACAGGTGGCAATATATTTCCACAGTGAAATCTTAAGTTATTATATTATTCTTCTCTGTCCCTGCAAAAATTTTTGTATTATTATGGTTTCATGAAGATTTGCTAGTATGAAAGTCAGATTTAATGATCTCTGCTTTGGAATAGTGGCTTAGTTTAAAGTTTTTCATACCTGTCACCTTCCATTCCTTTCATATTGAAGCTTCTGATACCTAGGAACCAGTGACATTGTGATACAGTTTTAGGTATGAGCAGGATGAGGATGTTAGTCTCTTAATCTTTCATCTGTTAATTGGATGCTCTGTAGAGAACGACGTGAGATGTAATTAACGCATTCAAGTTCACAGCAATTACCTATAGCTTTTGCTGAGAGTTGATTTTAACATTAACCTTTGCATGGTTGTCAATTAGCTGGAAAAAATGCATCTTATCTTACTGTGTTTCCTATAACAATTCTGTCTGGAGACTGCTCCATCATTTCTGGACTGTGCCTATTCCCACCTCTTGTTCAAACAGCTGTGATGGAGCAAGGGTGACAACCCCTAGTTTCTGGTGATGATACCTTGGTGCTGATATTTGTTGAGGTTAATGATGGGTCTGAGTTATGGGAGAGTGAATGTAACCTTGTAGTCTATTTTTAGTAATTCCTTTCATTTTTAGGCAATTTCCACCACCTTTAAAAAAAAAGGAGGAAGGAAGTTTGTACAGCAAACATCTTTTTCTGGTGATCAACTTGCTATTTTTGTATGATCACACAGTAACATGAACTCTTCCAACACATAGAACTGCCTGTTTTGAAGTTTACACAAAGGCAGTTCACACATTTGATTTCCCATGTAAATGAGATGTAAATCAAATGTAAACAAGAAGCAAGTCACTGGAGAAAGTCATGGCCCAAGTATGTCAGATGAAATTTCATGCTCAGTAAACATCAAATGTTAGAAAGTTTTAGAATTTTTTTTAAGGATAACTGACAAATAACTCTTACCTTGGATGGCTATCTACTTTAAAGAGGAATGTGCCATTTTAATGAGAGCCCTCCTGCTGTTTTACTGCTTTTGACTATTAAAGATAGTTTGCCCCACTGACGTGGTGCTTAGAAAAGTGATTTCCTTAGCCTTTGTTTATGGGCAAGTGCACCTGCTATTGCATGAGTATTCTACCAGAATACCTTTCAGCAATTTTGATTTTGCTGAGTGAATAGTCCAAATGGATATTTTTGCCTGGATTTTGTTTTAAAAGTGTTATTTTTATAATATGCTGGTTATTTTTCATAGTGTCAGCAGTACTCAGTAAACTTTATCTCTGAAAGGCCTTTTTATAAAGGTAATTGTTTCTTAGCTGAGGCTTGCTGCTGACTGAGATTTAGGCCATTGTGGTAAAACTCAAAAACTGAGGTTCTGATAATATTTAGGAGCCAGACACTGATACACCAGGAATGCACCCAGGAGTCATAATTTTATGTCTATATTTCAGAGATATGACTGTCTTTCTGACATGATATTTTTTATTGGTATTTTCAATTACAGTGGGCTATGTAAAAGCCACAGGTGAATAAATTAATAAAGTGATTAGCTACACTAAATCTCACTTAGCCTGGGGAGCTCTTGAAAGAATGTTTTTCGCTCAGTTATTGCTTCTTAGGAGAATAACAGAGATCTGATCTGATTGGTTTTGTTTGGCCCCAAACATCTCTATGGTAAAAACTATAAGCTGCAGTTCCTGCTTGTCAGGTGTAGTGCACACCTGATGATAATAGCTGTGCCTACAGAGACCCATTTGGACCTCTACTTGGAGAGCTTCCATCCCTTTTGGATCACTTTGATTTTGAGCTTAAACAGTTCTGTGCAGATACAGCTTTTCCTGACCATGCATTTATCTATCAGAGTAGAGGTTCCCTCAGTTTTCAAGCTGAGCATGGAAGAAAATCCCAAATTTCGCTGGTTTGACTTCCCATCCAACTTCCAGCATCTCCTTAGCTCTTTTCATTTAACACTGTGGCATCTGTCTCTGCCCTTCCTTGAGTATGTCAAGTCTCTAGCCTCATCTTTGGCTCTTCCAATTTCCAAATAGTTTTCCAGGACATTTGAAATAATAATCTGTGTCCTAACATGAGCTGGGTCACTGCCAGCAGCACTTGGTATGCTTTACATGGGCATCATTCTTCAGGACTGGTTACGACAACCCAGCAAGATACTCACTTAGGTGCTGGTGATAAATTCCAGTTATCCAAGCTTAAATCACTGATGAGGAATAATTTTTTCAGTAATAGACTTGCATTCAGCCTATTTCATTATCCTCACTAATATACTGGGATAGCAGCAATTCACAATTCCATTGCATCTCCTACAGCCTGGGAATTTGGCTCTTGTCTCAGAAGACAAAAACAGTTTTGTTCTTCTTGGAAGAGGCCACATCTGTGGTAAATGTCCCAAGGATCTTCATATGCCAACCTCCAGTTCACACTGCTGAGCAACACAGGAGGGCAGGCAGTAGATGATTCCACCTGTGGTTCATCCACAGGGCAGTCCCAAGCCTGAGCTAGAACCTTCCAAAAAGCTATGTGGATTGCACAGCAAGTCCTCAGTACCAGCTCCTTTGCTCTGTAAAAGCAATCCTATCTGACTACACTATTTAATTGTGTAGACATAGCTGTAATTCTAGAAATACAGGGAAATTAAATAACAACACTGCTTTTCAGATGGCTGCTTCCTTTCTGTCCCAAGAGTCTTTTCAGTCTGAAAAACTTCTCCCAGTTGAGAAGGTTGGGAATAATGATCACAATTTGACTTCTGTAATAGGAGTTTTAATGGGAGTCCATTGTGGTTTAATCTCAGTCAACAGCCAAGCACCACGCAGCTGCTTGCTCACTTCCTGCTAGTGGTTTGGGGGAGAGAATCAGAAGAGTAAAAATGAGAAAACTCCTAAAGAGCTGAGATAAAGACAGTTTAATTGGTAAAGTAAAAGCCGTGCAAAGCAAGCAAAGTAAAAGAAGTAATCCATTCACCACTTCCCAAGGGCAGGTGGGTGTTAAACCATCTCCAGAAAAGCAGGGTTCCATCACACAGAACAGTGGCTTGGGAAGATAAACACCATCACTCTGAATTTCCTTCCTTCCTTCCTTCCTTCCTTCCTTCCTTCCTTCCTTCCTTCCTTCCTTCCTTCCTTCCTTCCTTCCTTCCTTCCTTCCTTCCTTCCTTCCTTCCTTCCTTCCTTCCTTCCTTCCTTCCTTCCTTCCTTCCTTCCTTCCTTCCTTCCTTCCTTCCTTCCTTCCTTCCTTCCTTCCTTCCTTCCTTCCTTCCTTCCTTCCTTCCTTCCTTCCTTCCTTCCTTCCTTCCTTCCTTCCTTCCTTCCTTCCTTCCTTCCTTCCTTCCTTCCTTCCTTCCTTCCTTCCTTCCTTCCTTCCTTCCTTCCTTCCTTCCTTCCTTCCTTCCCTCCTTCCTTCCTTCCCTCCTTCCTTCCTTCCTTCCTTCCTTCCTTCCTTCCTTCCTTCCTTCCTTCCTTCCTTCCTTCCTTCCTTCCCCCAGCTCTACATACTGAGCATGACACCATACAGTATGGAATATCCCTGTGGTCAGTTGGAGTCAGCCCAACATGGATGTGTCCCCTCACAACAGCTTGCTGAAGGGGTGAGCTGAGAAGCAGAAAAGGCCTTGGCTGTGTGCAAGTGCTGTTCAGCAATAGATAGAATACACGAGTGTTGTCAGCATTGTTTTCAGCACAATCCAAACCACAGCCTCATACCAGCGACTATGATAAAAACTGGACTCTATTCCAGTCCAAACCAGCAGACTCAAACACGCATACAAGGAGTAATGATAGAATAAAACATCAGAAGAGAAACAGCTCTCAGTTCAGAGAATCACAGAATCACAGAATTTTTTGTGTGGGAAGGGATCCTAAAGATCATCTAGTTCCTACCCCATCACCATGGGTAGGACACCTTTCACTTGGTCTGGCTGTTCAAAGTCGCATCCTACTTTGCCTGGAACACTTTCAGGGATGGGGCATACACAATTTTTGTGGGCAGCCTGTTCTAGTGCCTGACCATCATCACAGTGAAAAATTTCTGTCTAATATATAATCTAAATCTTTCCTCTTTCAGTTTAAAGCCCTTCCCCCTTTTCCTATCCCTACATGACCTTGTAAAAAATTCTGAATAAATAACACCACCAAGAAAAACTTTACGCAGGGGGAAAGAGAAAAACAAATTTTCAGTTCTCGTCTGAAAGAAGAGCTGCAGGAGGGAGATGGAATGTAACCACAAATGAAATCAGTTTCTAGGGCACTTGACCTTTACTGGGTATTATCAACCAAGATGAGAAAGAACCTGAATAAATTCTGGGTCCAGTTCTTTTATTTTCTGTACTAGAAGTGGTGGTGAGTCAAATCATACACACTCACACACAAACCCTTACATCCATACACACACTCTAGAGTGAGTTTATTCCTTACATGGCTTTACTGTGTCTCTTCTAAGCCAGCAGGCAATAATATTTACTTTGGGTGGGGGCTCCCCAGGGAGATGGTGCACATTTCCTTGTCCGAGAGAAACTCTCTGACTCTGCCTGAACTAAGGCACTGGAAATGAAGGCCTTGCAACTTCTTTCTCATCAGTTACCAGCACAATCCCTCCTAGGTAGGCAGAGCTGATTCTTAAGTAACAAATGCAAGAGAACATCTGCCAGCAGAGCCAGTGGCGAGCCAAGGCACCGGCTGTGCACGCCCAAGTGCAGGAGCAGCATCCCAGCGGATGAAACCTGAGAACCTGCTAACATCGACAACAAGCCAAACAGCCTTGGGATTTCTGCCGGCAGCAATCCCTTCCTGATGTCTTCCTTTCCGAGGACCACTGGGCCCGGTTATCACCCGGCACTTGGCCATGTTTTACAGCGTCGTTTGTAAGGGCACTTCTGTTATTCCTTAGTGCCACCAAGTGGCAGAATTTCAAAATACCATTTTCCATAGTCGGTCTGACCAACATCTTGGCGGCAGTAGGAGAGCCAAAAAAAAAAAAAAAAAGCCCCCCAAAAAATCTAAGGCAGCAAGATTTTGGAATTGAAAATGATAATGGGTGTTTTCTGTTTCAAATGTTAAGTGATCCAAGTAGGGCACAAGTTCACAACCCAGCAAACCTTTAAATGTGTGTAAATCCATAAGACACTCTCCAGTGTAATGCTAAAAATGGAGGAGAATGATGGCTTAAGCATATATTTAATTTTAAGACCCTTTGCTGGCATATCTTGCTCAACAGGTGTGACTTGCAGAGCTGGAATCAACGATACTGGTAATTAACTCAGAGAATCAGTGGGTGGAAGGTGAAGTTTCCAGTAGGTTGATGGTATATTCCATTATAATTTAATGGGAGGAAAAATGTTCACCTCTTCCCAGTACAATATAATCTTGAAAAATTGCAAGTCAAAACAAAGACAAAAAGTCTTAAACCATACTAAACTGTGACTGCAGTTTCATAAAGCACTGAATATTTTCTGTAAGCATATGAACTCTACCAGGAGGTCACCATGGCAAGCAATAGCATAATGGAACCATTTGAAACAAGTATTTTCCCAACTTTTTCAGTTTTCTTTTGAATTTACCTGTAAATTAAGGAAAAGTTGTATAGATCTCAGTGCTACATAAAGTAATCTTTGGGCTGATTTTCTGGACTGATTTTCCTTATGCTTTCCTCCAGATCTATGGAGAAATAAACATAGATACATTTTTGGGACATGAATTTATATTTGGAACAATCTCCAGATGGAATTATGTATGGTATAAAATAGCTATTTGCATTTTTTTTTAAAAAAAAAAGATAATATTGCTAGTGTTTTAGTGCAAATGCATTGCATCTATCAAACTAACTGTAAATGTTAGTATCAGAAAAGGAGTCTCCTAGTATAAATATTGTAGTGAAGTTTTTCTTCATTGGAAGTGCCTAAGAAACCTTTAGGAAGAGGAGGGCTTCCATGCAATCTGTTTTGAGAAAAAAAGAGCAATGCAGCTAGGTGATCTGCAGCTGCAGTAAGGGCTGGGAATGTGAGTGCAGACAGGTAGTCTGTCCTCAGTGGAGAAAAGCTTTTTGTTCATTTCAGAAGGCTCTGACTAACACAGTTTTCTCTCAAAAGTTTTATTTATGTAAAAGCATTGGAAAACTGCATACTCAGTCCACCTGCTTATTCAGAGAGCTTGGAGGCGGCTCACTTGTTACAAAGGGCAGCTTGTTGTAAAATGAAAGCTGAAAATAGTTAAACTATTTTCCTGTTTACAAACATGACAATAAAATGTATCACCATATAAACCAGTACATAAGTACCAAGTAAGGACGGGTCACTGCTGAGAATGGCTCAAGCACTCTCCTGCAGCTCCTGATGCTGTTCAACATCTTAGGCTCTGAGTGGGATGCCTGTGGCTAATGGCTCCAGCAAGAGGGCACAGTCACCTCATCCTCTTCAAAGGTCAGCAGCAAGTACTTCGGCTTCCTCTGCCTCTCCAAGTCATTTTTATTCTCCCATTCCTGAGACACTACACAAATTTGTCCCAGTGGATACCCCAGCTGAACTGCCTAGCACGGGCTCTGCACAGGCACCAGCAGAAACAGATTCCTGTGCTAGATACAGCCTGTATCCCATTGGAGACTGAAGGTTTGCACCAATGCCCCCAGTTTTACAAGGTTAGACTTGAAAAGTCTTTGGATACCCACTACTAAAAGGTTAAACCACATGGCTATTAGGAAAACATGTTTAAGACATGTTTTGGGGGCAAAATGATTGAGTTTAATTTAAATAAGGGCCTATTAACATTAGGAGCTGCTCATTGTCTTCTCCGGGGACTTCATCCAGAATTTAAATACTAACCCTGTGTTTACACACGCAGTCTAACATTAGATATTCTTTCAGTAAGCTGATGGTAGAAACAAGCCTTCTCATCTCTGCAGCCATAGCAGTGAGACACAACAGATGGAGAATCTATCATCTCTTGCCTCTTATGCCTCTGTTACTTCAGTGGGGACGCAAGAAAAGAACCAACTCCTCTCTCTACATTGCAGAGGGGCTAAAGATGATCTGAAATAAGATGAAAAAGAAATTGTGAAATCCTCAGTAACCTACAGGGAACTCATCCATTTAGTATTTTATCTATTCTAGATTAAAAGGCCATTGTGATTACACAGCAGCCTCACAGATTTCCCTAACAAGTATCTTCCTATCCTCTTCCTCATGCAGCCATCATATGCACTCAGAAATGGTATGAGATTATCCTGAGGAAAAGTTTCTACTGAAGTGTAAGATATCCAACTAAATATCTGTTAACCTGACAGCTTCTTCCAATTAGTCCTTCTTATTTAAGCACATGCCCTCCTGCTATTGCAGACACATTCAATTAAAATGAAGAAGAAAGTGCAGTAGACAAGCTTGACATTAATATAAATAAATGAGTGTCTTTTTTTCATGCACAAAGAGATCACAGTTCAGCCTTCAGTCGAGCTATTGGCTCAAGGGGATTTAAATACAGATAAACTGCATCACTGCAATCTCTATTTGTAGTAACTAGAAGAAAGATGACATTAACTAAAAAAGCCAAAATGTCTTTGAACATCATGTACCTATACCTGGATCTCTGGATAATAGAATTAGCAGTGATTTCAGTGTCTTCTAATGGCAAAGATTTTTTTTTAATACTGACATCACTGTAAAAAGTGACAGGCAATTTGATAACAAGCATGGCTCTTGCTCAGGGAAACACAAATCTGACATGAGCTTGGTCTTTTGCAAGATCAGAGAGGTGCAGTGTGTTCTTCTTCCTGCCCAGAAAGCACTGTGCACCATCAGTCAGGCTGTATGTAAAACAATAAAACCAGTTTTATACATAAAATTCTATTAGGGTACGTTCTTCTCAGCCATCTATCATGAGCGCTTCTGCCATTTATTTCTCTCCATGCCAATCTCTCACTCTGTTCCATAGTATCAACTAGTTTCTCTTTCAGATGGCCCAAGAGACAATGTATTGAAGCTGAACCTGTGGCAGTTTTTCCTCAAATTATATTTAAGAAACCACCACTTCAATTTCTGATCTGTGAAAGGGCTTCTCTCACTAGCAACTTTAGTCTTTTCTTTGCTGAAATGATGGGATAAAAAATCCAAAGTTTTCTCTCACAAGCTTCAGCTATGATGTCTGAAATATGAGAGGCTATTAGAGTAGACTGTCTTTGTAAATATTACAATGAATTTTCTGTTGAAAAGCATGGATTTCCTGAGTTAAAGTACTGCTGCCCAGTGTGAAGCATTTGCTTAATGTCAAAATCCTTGGTTGAACAGCCCAGAGTTCAGCTGAGGGGCCAACCCCTTCAGAACACTAATTAGAACCATTCCCAAGAAGGCTAATTATGGTCCCTATTAATTAGGATCTAATCAGTGAGACATGTTCATAGGTGCTCCTCAAGGATGAGACGCATAACATGAAACACTCTAATGACTGCAACAGGCATCTGTTAGGCTGTTAGAAGTGTGGTTGTTCAGGCCCCAGTTGAGGAAGTTATTTTCACCTAAACATTCAGAATGTTAAAAGCTGGCCATGTACTTTCATGCTTTATCATACCTGAAAAAGACAGGAAAATATTTGCTTTATAGAAGCAAGAAAAAACCTTCAACTTTCTTTCCATCTTAAAACATACCAAAGCCTGGAAAAAATTGAAGACATATGCAAGAAACATTATGAGACTTATAAACATAGGAGCCAAAGTCAGTTAGTTGAGAGTGTCCAAAAAAGTAATTTTAATAGTTTCAGAGTAAATCATGTGTGTTCTGATTAAAATCACATATTGACCTGCATTTTACAAACATTCATATCAGCTATGCTTTCTGCCATATGCTTACTTAGCTAGTTATACCAAAATCTAATTCTGCATGTATAAGGACATGTATAATAGACTGTGGACTCGTGAGTGCCACAATAACGCCAAAGGCATGTGTTAAATCCTCTTCTGTTTGTTCACAAAAATAATATAAAACATCTTGAAAATGGCAAAGCCAGAAAAAATTTATTGGAGCAAGGGAAAATGTCCAGAAAACCAAGGACAGAAAGGCTTAAAAGCTGTCATGACTTGAAATACACTAACTTGGGGTTCGGAAGAATTTCCACCACGTTGAAAAAGAAAAAGATATGTGAGAAACAGCTGCTTGGATATTTGAGAGCAGAGAAGGGAGAACTACATTCATGCCTGCAAGTCATGTTTTGAGTAATTTGCCCTGATCTCAGCAAAAATTGGAATTCAGCCAAGAACCTTTGTTTGATCTCATTGCTAAGCATGCAGATAATCTGATTATCACCAGGGTTGTGTCTTAAAAGGTCTCAAGCACACTTTGAGCATTAGCAGTGCCTGATACAGTATTCCCTATATGAACAGCAGTCGTCCCCTGCAACAACCAGGCCAGAAGATGGATAGCTAGAGCTAAGCACACTTCCCTGCTTTATCAAACCCTCATTATCTGGTCCCTCTCTTCACTCTGAGATGCCTCTGAGTTTCAGACCTGACCACTTTGAAAGCTTCCTGGAAAAACCCACAAAGTTAACCACCACACCGACAACCACAGCTACCATCTCTTGATATCTTGGTATCCAGTAATCTGGTTTTGTTCGGAAGTTTAGTACAGACCAACTATATTTGGACTTCTTAAAAGCAGAGATCACATGAAAATCCAAGAAAATTTTCTAGATTGTCATCTCAACATTTTTCTTTGCTCTCTAGGTAAACATAGTCTGAAGTACATCAAGAGAGACATGGTTTAAAGATAGAATCAATACATCAACAATTTTGATTTCTTTTCTTGGGAGGAAAGTGTTGAATATCTCTTCGTGCAATGTTTGCTTTAAGACTTGAGGCTTAGTCAAAAGTGACATATTGTGAGTATAATTCACCTCTTGACAGAAAAAAACTTAGGTGATTTCAGCTAACCCATTTCATGGCTGAAGCATACACAGTTTGATTTTACAGCCCAGCTGATATTGTGGTGGAAATTTTAACTCAGATGTTAACGACTGTGAGAAAGCACTTGCCTCCTGCAATGGCTCAGACACACTGACATCTGGAAAGATGGACTGAAGCACAGTCTGAGCTCTGCTGCAGGTCACCTAGGGGCAGAAGGCTAGAAATCACTGCAGATCTAATGCAAAGCATAATGAAAATCTCTGTAAAGGAAAATAGTCAGGTTGTCTACTTGGGAAGTTGCATGATTTCTAGCTGAATTACAGCCTGGACATTTCACTACCACAGATTTCTCCTTGAAGATCTGAGCTTAGGAGGGTTTGGTCTGAGCATGTATAATCTGGAGTTGGTTTCATGTGTGGATGAGGGCTGAAATTGGGGAGAAATGTCAGATTGCCTCACCCCTCATGCAGGGTTTTAAGTAGGGCAATAACTGGAGGAGTTAAAACATTTTGGTTAGTGGTGCTTGCTTAGCTGTCTTCCCACCATGGTCATCATCAGCATGTTCATCAGCATATGGACCCAGAACTTGAAATTGCCCTGGGACCATTTTAGGCAGTTTTAAAAATCACTTGGGAAATACAAACTCTCTTGTGTGCATTTTTCTCTGGTTGAGCTCCTGTCCTGGCACCTGACAGCACAGAGGTGGCTTAAAATGCATTTTTCCTCAGGTCATTTAAATAATTTATAAACACTGAGCAGAGGGAGTGAATATTTTGTATTTTAAAGGTCTTTCAAGGGTCCCTGAGAGAAAATTAAGGGATATTGCCTGCAGTCAAGTGAAGATGGCATTATCTTCTCTCAGAACTCAGAAGAGGTAGCACTTGAGACCAAATGTTCCAGTAACAAAATATTTAATATAATTTCATGCATCACTGAAAATGTATTTCCTGTTTTCCACAAGCACAAAAAGAAAGACCATGTGTTCTTGATCTTGCATAACAAAATGTTTTTCTGCATTTCTTCATCTATACCATTCACATATAAGACTCTTCATACCATAGAGGTTTCCATAGCAACAGAACAGAATCTTTAACAATAGTAGCTGCTCTTTCCCCAGGTGTAATTATCAGCTGGTCATAGCTTAGCCTTTGAAATTAAGCTTCTTGTCTTTATGGAGCTGCACATCTAGAGTGAGCACCTATTTTGCACTCAGCTTACATGAGTGATGCCTTAACTCCAATTAGCTCATTTAGAAATGAGTACAGGAATTTTAGAAGTGGAGAATATATTACTGTGTCTGAGTTCTTCAGAAGCTTTGAAGCATGTATCCACATCTTTCATTCCTACTCTCAGGAATTTATTACCTTTGTCACAGGAGACAGGGAGAAGGCAGAAGCATGTGGAGAACGAGAGTCTTTCCAGAATTATACAAAAGCACTGTGGCAGAGCAGATGAGATGAAGGTTTACATTTACAGACTTTTGCCCTGTCTGGCACATCATCTCGTGGAGCATCAATGACATGCAAATCATTGTTCCTGTTCAGTTCCATCTCCCATCTAAACTATGCTAAAGTTAAACTCAACTTTGTTTCCCCCTCCTTCATTTGATGGCTACTTGGGTGTTTTTTTCTGAAGGTCAAACCTTTCTTTGTATCCATTGTAAAGAATCAGTGTAACTCCATCCTCACTTCTGTTATCATCACAGCTCCTTTCTGAGTCCTTAGACTTTGTACTTTCTTGGACTCACTTCTTCATCCAGCACTCTGCAGGAAGGACACTGCTGACCATGCTGTGTGTGATCAATTCCCATCTTTCAAAGCCTCTTTTTAAGCCGCTACTTTGACCTAAGATTCTGCTCATCAATAAAGCGTCTTTTTATCTTTTGTCTCAAATTATTCTTTTGTCCTGATTCACACAGCATTTATTCAGGATATAGAGGGTTTCATATTGCATTTCTTAACTGCAATGTACATTTATGCTACTGGAACAGTGAAAATGGCATAAAGGATACAGATGTCATTCTTGTTTTGGAAAATGAATGCAAAAAGACAGATGGATGCTGGTTTTCCAAGGCCTGGAAGGAGTGCAAACAAGCTGAACAATCTGGCACACATCAAGCAGAGCTGTCCAACAGGAGGGAGATCTTCCTCCCTCCAGAGAGCTGCGGCACTATGGTTCTTCAGTAGGCTATCCTAAAGAAGGCACTGCTAAGACCTACCCAGCCTGACCCAGATATTTTAAACCAACTTTTTGTTCCACTTTTAACTGCCTTCTCTTCTTAAGAGTCCAAAGCTGCTGAGGTAACATTGAGTGCAGGTGGCTTCAGTGCAACCCACTCTGTGCCAATGCCATGCGACATATTGGGTCTCTGAGCTGTCCAGGTTAGAGCTTCCCAGTCTCAGTCCAGTGGCTGAGCTGCAGCCTTTGTTTACTGGAAAACCACAGCAAATTCAAGGACGTGATGAAATCTGAAAGTATATTGATTTTATTTTATGTGCTATCACAGCAGATGCTTTCAAGTTAACATTTTCACCACAAATATTCATTTTAATGCAACTCAGTTGCTCTTTGGTAATTCAAAAGATGATCAGTCACTTGACAGGACAAGGCACTAAGGAAGTGAGTAAATAAAGGGGACAGGTTCTGCTGCTGCCATGTTACTTCTGTTTTGTCACACTGCATGTGTCACCAGGGAGCGAGGATTACTTTAATTGCCAACTGCTTTAATGTCAAATAGTTATTATGGAAAATAGTGGGTCATGTTCATTTATTTTGTCAGCATGACAAGGAGATCACTTTTAATCCTTGGTAGTGGTTTGGGGAGGCTGATGGAGAAGGAGGCAGGAGTGGAAGCAAAGCGTTTCCAGAAATTTCAGTTTCAGAGGGGCTGTTATCATTCAAGAGAAAGTATGAGATGGCTTTCAAACTGCTGTGTCTCCTTGCCTAGTCTATCAGAATTTCTGCACTGATAATGAGCTGCCCTGAAATGTTCACCTCCTTACATTTCAGCAGCTTATAACTGATACAGCTGGCAGGAAAAGTTCATTCCTTTGACTTCTGCTTTTCCAAAAGCTACCGCAAACTTTCAAATATCTCTGATAAATTAACATGAAAAGCAAATGTTCTCCTAGCCCAGTGCCTTGGAAACACCACAGAGTGGTATAACTAGACATATTTAGTGATTAAAGTAGATTTGAAACTTCTGAGTTTGATATCCCTTATGGACAAGATAGTGAGCTTAGGTGAGTTTAAAAAGGCAGTCAGCACTGTGGTACTATGTTGTGCTGCATGCTTCCCTGCCCCTCCACCCCAGTGCCTCCCTTTAAGGGCCAATGGAAGATCCAAATTCAGGTAGTTTTACATACCTTTGCTTCGCCTGTGAAACTTCCTGCCTTCTCTCTAGTCCTTGCTGTCAAAGCCAAACCCTATTTGTTCCATCTCCACCACACAGAAAAACAACATAAAACACAGTTTTGACTTATTTGTTGGTTTGTTTGTTTTGTGGTTTTTTTTAAAACTAAGATGATCTCAGCAATCCACTTCCCAGTTCAGTGTCATGGACAGCTGATTCAGCTCAAGTGAGAAAACTGTGAATAAATCACTGAGGACACAGATGTCTTAACTGTGTTTCTATGATATACAGAGAGCTGTACAATAGCCTATGAATTGCAAACTAGTATCTCATGAGATTACAGAGAATTCAATGCCTTTCTTGATCCATACAAGAGCATTTTCCCTGGCTAAAAAAAATCTCAAACAAGAGATATTGCTAATTAGGATTTTTCTTATCTTTGTACCTTAAAAAATAAGGAAAGTCCAAATTTCATCCCCTTTAACTCCTCTGAGTTAATGGCCACTTACAGTTAAATCAAATATACACTGAAACTGCTGGAGAATGGGGGAAGGTCAGACACTGATGTTCTCTCTATCTTTTTCACTCCTGACTGGAAGTGAGAATACATGAGGGCACACATTCATAGCTGTTCCAAGACATGGTTGTCACAATCTCTTGTTAAAGCTTGAAAACTTTTTGGCCTTTTAGGAACTGTCACAACACAGGGAAGCCCTGGCAATCCCAATGCAAAGCACTGGCCAACGCCTCCTAGATCTCCTAAGAATTCATTGCCTTCAAGTACATTATATCAGCAATATATATTGCTGTCTTCTTAGCATTCAGCAGGTATTTTCACTTAAGCACTACAGCAAGGCAAAGCTCCCAGTCTCAGACCCTCTCAGTCTCCTGTCTCCCTGGCTGGATTCTCCAGGTACTTCTCAGGATGGTACCATGCTAGCCTGGCAAGGACTAGCCAGGGGCTGCTGGCTTTGGAGGTCCAGGCCACTGGTGCTCAGGGTGCTCCTGAAGAGGGGGTGCAGTGCTGGTGTGCTGTTGCTGATCTGGCCCACACACCCAGTCCCTTTAGCTGGCCCTATTTCAGTCTGGGACCTGACATGGTTTTACAGTTTATTTCAAACCCATCCATCTCTCTTAAAGACCTCCAAAATTTGTAATTTCTCAAAAGCTACTATGACAACTACTTCAACTCCAAAGTCAGAAAAAGGTTTCTTGATTGGCTGGTTTCTTGCTTTCCTCAACTGCCACTGTAAGGGCAATGAATGTGTTTATTTTCTGTAGGCTTTTTGTTTCTGCAAAGGAGAAATAGAAAAAAAACCAAAAGTATTTTAGAAACAATAACAAAACGCATTTCAGAAAATGCATTTACATTTTGAGGCATACTTTGCAGAGTAAACGTTCCCCTGAGATTTCAAAACCAGAGGCAATGTAAGTTTGATAATAACAAACGACACAAATGCAAGCCACAAGTATGCTTAACATTTTCTGTGTCATTTCTGAAACAGCTTTGAAGGCGAACTGTACTTTTATTTGGAATCCTCAAAATAGCTTCAGGCAGTCATAAATGTAAATTGAACTCTGTCTTCCAAGAAAACTAGTTGGAATCAGTGGCTTAAACTGTTGCTCTTGCTTCAAGCAAGGGCAGATTACAGGGAGTTGTTGTGCCAGATAAGCTGTGTTCGTTCTCCTGATCTATTGTATTCTGAAGATTTTTTCAAGATTATATTGACCAGAAATACATCCCTGGAAAGCATTTGTCTTTTAATAAGAACTGCAATGTCTGAGTTATGTTTGTTTTCTCTTTTTTTAAAAGTTCCAAGTATCCAGATGCTTTTGTGTATGAGAGTCCTAGGAAAAAAATTAATTTCAAGAATGCCTTTTATGCTCTGACTGCCAGATACCACAGAGAAAACTGGCTTACAAACAGACTAAACAGCTATGTGTATTTAATCCCAGAGTAGCTTTTTTTTTTAGCTCTGAGATTTATGCTAATTTAATAATTTATTTTTCAAAACTTATTTAGGAGATTGATATCTCAGGTTCGTTGAGTTGCTGTGGTTGCGCTTCGATATCTTGAAAATGAGTCTTGGAAAGAAGAAAAACAGTTTGAGACTGAGTTGTGCTGTGACTCTACCTGGAATTGTTCCCATAAGGATAAGTTAAGGGGGCTGGGCAAGGGGCTCTTAGACTTTTTATGGGCAACAGGAGATTCTCTGCCCCTTCACAGGACTGAGCTTTGACCCAAAGTTAGGGACCATCATTAGGGAATGTACATTCAAACATGCATTTTGTCCTCCTTGTTGAATCAACACACAAGACTACAGACACATGTCTGCTTCTCAATAGTTTTTGTAATAAAGAATACAGCCAGAGAGGTCCTCTGTGGGAAAGCTCCCTTCCAGATATTGGCACTATATCATTCTCTGGATCCAAGAACAGGTTTTGCATTACTCCAGGACTTCATTTGGTTACATATCACATGGTAAATTTCCCAAATCAACTCAAAACTAAGATGTCAATGTTGCTTGGAGAATTTATTTAAAGCATAAAAGCAATTACTACAGCTTTCTAAATTTATTTAGACATTATGACCTGTTTGCCCAGAAGTACTAAAAGAAAATTTGCAATGTGATAATTGCAAGGAAATTGTAACAGCCTTTAATCCCCTTAGTATTTTCTACACTCCTTAACAATGACAAATCACATATTCCCTTGAAGTCACCATGCCCAACAGAATGCCTGGAAGACATAGCACACACTCTAACACACGGCAGAACTTGGCAAGTCAGAGCAGAAACACAATAGAAATACACAGCAGGTTTTTTAGGGACAGAGTCTTACATTCTCTGTGGAAAATGTTATTCTCACCAGTTCGTGCATCCATTGCTATTTTTGGCACTTAGAAGTGACAGCAGCAGAATAAATTCCCCTTCCTCAGTTTTCAGACCACAGTGTGAGACTCATCTCTTCACTAATCCTGATGGATTTGTGAGGTCAACTGGACTTCTCTTGAGGTCTGATCCTTTTGACCAAGAGTTTCTGAAAGAGAACAGAGTTATTGCTCCCATATTGCCCCCACACACCTTGTGCCATGCAGCATCTCTGGTTCACCAAGAGACCAAAGAGACTGCAGAAATGAGCCACCCCATTTTTTGGGCAGTAAATACATCAAGATCTCCTATCCTCACACGTAGAGCATGGCTGTCTGAGAGCTCCTGAGAGCTGTTGGGTGAACTAAAGCGAAACAAATGGGTAAATTAAGAGCAGCTTTTCCCCCAGGCAATTGAGCCAAGGAAGGGGACTCGTGGGAATCCCCAGGACTGCCACTGCCATTGAAGAGGCAAGGGTTCACTTACACAGAACCATGTTGGATATGTTGGATATGCCGACTGTTGCTTTCAGTTTTCAGCTTGAGCCTGGAAAGAGCCTGGAAAGCATTGTCTCCCTGTGAGATGATCAAGTATGAAGTTAGGACAGGGTGAGAGGAAAACTTTGTCATAAGAGTCAGGAATTCAGAACAGGGTCAGGCATGGGCATGGAGGAGCAGAGCTCTCTTTGCATCCAGTTCCCTGGCACTTCCTTCTCAAGCTGAAAGTATTTCCTTTGGCTGCTCTCAAGGGCTGATCTCCCAGACCCTATACCACGTTTTCCTGTACACTGTCACATTAAGATCCAGACTGGGTGGGAATGGACACAAAGAGGGCTACACTAAACATTCAAGGTCTTGGGCAACAGTGAGTAAGGTGGAATTCACAACTGGTAGTCATATTTCCTGCACAAAAAAACCCTTCTTGATTCAGCGCTGTATTTCTCAGTACATTTAGGAGGATACGTAAGAACATTCAAGACCACTTTGAATTTTGATAGATACCCAAAACATGTTCAGAGAATAACACAAACATACTTCACTACTATGATCTATATAGGAAATTTTGTGCTGCATTCCCAGATTGTAACTTGTTAAGGAACCTTGCTCCATGATAATATTTCAATTATTTGTTAAGCTGGAATTTCCTTTTACATAATTATGCTGCATTTTTGCTAGCCTACCTTTCTATTCCTGATGTAAATCCCAATAAACTTAAATAGAAGCTGTAGCAACATTTAACAAGCAATTATTGCTGTTGATAAAGACATAATAAACTCCTCAACAGCAATAAAAATAGTTTCATAGTTCATATAAGAGGTGATTCATAGTTTGTGCCAAGACGTGATTTCAAAGACCACTTTCTGTGTCATCTGACAACTGTTGGGTCAGAGGCCAGAGGAAGGAGCTTCTTTCTTGGATTAGGTTAACACGGAGCTGTGGGCAGAGCTCCCCTCAGGAAGCTCATATGCTGGTTGCAGACTTTTTTGTAGAGCAGATCTCTGTGGGTCTATGATTTTTTAAGGGCTGATGAGCTTCAGTTTTCACTGCAGTCATGAAAAAAATCAAAGGGATTATCCATTGATTCAGGAAGCATCTGTCTGGCAGCAACTTATTAAGCAAAATAAATCTCTTTTTAAGACAAATTCTAGTCCTTGACTGCTATTTTGTCTGTGAATAACCTTGCTTGCTCTTCAGGAGATACATCAGAAGAATGAGATATGCTAATAGTGTAATGGCTAACATCCGCCTGAAGCAAAGAATATTATTTAAGCACAAAAATTCTAGGTTTTTCTTTACATGTAAAAAATGGAAAGGAGACAGAGCGGAGAAAGGTTCTGCAGCAGTTACATCATTGCCAAAGAGTGTTGTATTTCCCTTTAAACAGTCACCAGAAGGTGAGGGTAACTCAGGCTCTTGTTAATAGATCCCTTGGGGCAGATTAGAGCAAAACAACCCTAAATGATTTGTAGGTTTTCTGAAAAAAAAAAAAAAAATATATATATATACACATATATATGTAACACTGATTTTAGAACAATTTTGTTGCGATGAAAAACAAGTATGCAACCATTCTCTTATTAATATGTATAGCAATATTGAAATATGAAAACAAAAAATATCCCTTAAGAAAATGTATAAGGGTAGAGAAAGGGAAAAAGGTAGAGAGAAAGGTAGAGAGAAAGGGAGAAAGAGAGAAAGAGAGAAAGAGAGAAAGAAAGAAAGAAAGAAAGAAAGAAAGAAAGAAAGAAAGAAAGAAAGAAAGAAAGAAAGAAAGAAAGAAAGAAAGAGAAAGAAAAAGAAAGAAAGAAAGAAAAAGAAAGAAAGATCCGACCTTGCAGGACCTCTCTCACCAATCTCAAAGCCCGGCTTGCAAAGCCCCTTATGCAAATTGCCACCACACACCCAAAAATTCACCTCCCCTCCACCGAGGGTGCAAACCTGGTCTCAGCAAAGCACCCTGGAGCCTCTATAGACAATTGGTTTGAGTCATTAACCATTAACAGTCCAGTCTCTCACAACCTACAAACAGTATTTTTACAGTGTCATGTCACGAATTTATACTTTTATAAATTTCAATGTACTTGTGTTACAATAAACCATGGGGACTTCACTGCAAAGAAAGAGCATTTCCCATAATTCTGTACCCAAAAATACAACTGTCAAGTTAATAAGATATTTCAGAGATAATCAAAGGAGATCTTGGCATTCAAAGTACAGAAAAGGCAAGGAAGCATTTTAAGGTTATTTTTAAGGCCAGTGCTCAGTAAGGATAGTAAAGAAAAAGCAATCATTAGAGCACATCTCAATTCAATATCCCCAAAGGCTTTGTAGAGGAATATTCTTGTTCTGCACATACAGAAACCATACCCGACCAAGACACTTCCCCTAAGAAATATTTGCAGACAAAAAACTACCTCAGAGTCCCATCCCCACCCAGGAAAACTCCCAGCCTTCCACTAGCCATCACTAAGTATGGTGCAAATGGTAATGAGTGGTTGAGGAGAAAGGGATCTATAAGAACTGGATAACTGAGCTAATGTTACCCAAAAATCAGAGAGTGATATCCAGTTCTTCCTGTAGTTTGGCTGGGAGAGAAGGAATGCAGTTGCAGTCATGATACATCCCTTAGGGAAGTTCTGCCAGGAGCAGTTCAGCTGAAAATGAACAACAGCCATGGTAAATAAATGGCTCATATTGGATGGCCTCTTTCAGCAGATGCTGCACTCAAACACACCAACTCATCTATGCATCTCTCCCATAAGTGCCTGTGTCTTGCCCCTCCAGAATAGCAGTCTGCCTTAAAACTATGTTCCAGGGCTTCTTATGGCATTTCTGATGCCTAAGAAGAGGGGTTAGGGTATTTTGAGACAAGGTAGGAAAATTAGGTTTAAACCCAGCAATGAGCAGAACATGAGCTTTTGTTTTGTGATGGGACAGCACAAAACAGGTTCAGCAAATCACAGTCTCTGGTTGCTGCATCCTGCAGTAGGATCCAATCCCTAGTGCATGCTGGCCTGACACTGAGAGTTTATTGGGTGAAAGAACCTTTCACCCAGTAGGGACCTCACCAAAGAGGGACAGGTGCAAGGCAGGAAGTAAAAAAATGAAACCACAGTGACTTTCACCAAAATCTGACAGATCAAATCATACTGAGATTTGAAATTTAGTTTATTCACTTCACATTATCTTTAATTTTCATTCCCGTTAGTTTGCTCTCCAGTTTGATTTGAACTGGATTTTAAAATACAGAAATATTTTTTTAAAAAGTTCTTGTAAGACATCCACTTTACAGGCTCAGGAGTCAGAGAGTTTGAGTTAGGCTGAGATAAGCCCTCAGAGGAATGAATGCTTATCTGAACCAACCTTTCTGAGGATTTTCATGTACCAAACAAGCACCTTAGCAGCAATCAGGGTTATAAGAGAGCAGGGACGGCCTTGGTACTCGATGGTTCAGCCATCATGCTTCTATTTCTGACTAACTAAAGTTCCACCCACCTGACCTTTGCCCAGCCATTTAGCCTCCCTCCCCCAAGTCCATTGCATTTAAAAGGAGATAGCAGTACTTCCTTTTCCTTCAAATATTGGTGTCTGCTATCTGTCCTTCATGCAGCTGGAATGGGACAGCTGTTAACTGCTTCTTAGGGTGAATTCCCCAACTGTGCTGGACCCTCCACAAGACATTGTTGTGATATTAAAACCATAATTAATTAACAGTGTGGAAAATTGCAAAACCATTCCCTTCCTCGGGGAGTTCCTTAATTTCCTTCACAAGTTTGTTTACAAAATGTTGGGGGTTTTTTTAAGTGACAAACCATACTTAATAAGTGGAGACTTTAGAATTATATATTTAATTAGAAAGAAATCCTTGGGAGTTTTTCCTTTACAAAGGAAGATATGCTCAGGAAAGTGGTACTGGATTGTGTAGTGCCTTTTTATTTCATCTGACCATTTTATATATGCAAACTCATATCTCAAAGGGGTGGTTGCCAGAAATTTAGAAAAGTCCAAAGATATGTTTGAATGCCTGACCTGTGAGAGCATCAATTAGAAGAGACGTGTGCTGAATTTCCCTCTCTCATTGAATTCCTACCAAGTTTTACTGATATTTTTTTGTTCCTGTTCCAAACATTTTAAGTGCTTTGGAAGCCAATGCAAAGTAACTAGTGGTTGAAGCTAAATTGAGCTTAACATCAAGCTTTCTCTTGATTTGACATATGTTCCAATATTCATTAGAAGACAGACTGATATTATGTCCTTTAAAACAAATGTGACAACAATGGGAGTAGTTGCTGTCTCAATACATATATTCAAGATTTTGGCATAGGGATAACATGAAGTAAAGTCCTAATTTTCAGCTTCTAGCACTTGTTTTATACTTTATCCAGGTCAATAATCTGAGACAGGATATGTGTCCATTCAAAAATGCATCACTGGAAATATTGGGTCAATGCAGATTTTCAGACAGGTGTTTATTTTAAAGCCAAGACTTAAGTAGAGTGTAATATTTAAAAAATGGAAAAGCAGAGTTTTTTAATGACCTGTATGTATGAATATGAAATTCTGTATTAACTGTGGTGCATTTTGACTTTAGAGGTAGCAAAGCAGGTTGATGCCACTGGGATAAAGGAAAAAAGCACATTGTCAGAGTTCTATAATTTACCACCAACTTCTTTGCATGGCAAAGAAAATCTCTGCTGGTGGCTGACAGGAATATACACATTATGTGGGAGCTGACAAAATTACCCAAATAAAAGCATGGAAACAGGAATTTAATCAGAAATTGTACTTAATATCAAATTTTCTTTAATTCTTGGGTTTTAATTCCCAAAGAATTTTTTTCCAGAGATTGGGTAGCTTCAATGGTCAGATAGAGGGAGAGCTCTTTTCCTTCCTACCATACATGCTGCCCTACAGCACAGCAGTTGGTGAACTTTTATGGGGCAAGTCCAATGCGAAATTAATTCCTCACTCTAGGGGAGCCCCAAAATCACGTTGTCACTAGAACTTCATTCTGGAAAATTTGTATCTTCTGGGGGAAACAAAGTCTGTAACACAGAAAGCTAGCATAAACTTTGCCATTTGCTTTGCAGATGAATGTAGCTATGGTGCATAATTTACATTTTCAAGAAATATTTTATTTGTGAATTGCTTAAGAGTAAAGTCCAAAATATCCCACTATGAAGTTTCAACTTGTTTATGATTTAACAGTAAAGTGTGAATTCAACACTGTGAGCTCATCTTGACCTTAATTGTCTCTCTGGAGACAGTGGTTTAATCCATAAAAGATTACCAAGACAGCTGAAGTCCGCACTTCAAGCCTTGAAAATCTAACTAGGCATTTATAAGTGTGTCCAGGACTGTAGTGAGAGGCTTTCACTTCCCTGCCTGTTTCTGCAGCTTCCTCCTCCCTGGCTCAGAGAGGCACAGCCATGCCCTCTTCCCCACCTGCTAGTGTCCATGCAGAGCACACCTGCAAAGTCCACTTTTCTACACCATCTCTTTGGAATCTCACCTTGCAATCCATCCATGCTGCAGCTTCTGTAATGCTACAGAGCATCCAGTCTTGACTACTTCTTTCTCTTCCAAGACTTCCCATATTCTGACCCTTCTGACTGACCTATTTTTCTGAACGACACCAAGAGACTGAGATGCTCACACTGCCAGTTTGTATCACATACTCACTGAGTTTCAAATTACTACCCTTCTATGTGTGGGAGGTGACCAGAAGGTAGCAACTTAAAATTGCCTCAATGACTGCCTTCAGACTATTTCTTAAAACTTTCCTTGCTAGGACAACTACCACAAGCCATGGTATCTGCTAAGTTTGCTGATTATTACATTGGCTGCTGTGGCCTTTGGGGTTCTTTCCTCTTGCCCTATACTTGACTTATACAGTCCCCAAGGCTGCTTTTCTATTTAGCTCTATTTAAAGCTTCCAGAACTATGTATATATAGCCCATGATGGGCAGGAGATTAATGCAATGCAGTAGAATTTTTTTAACTAGCACTGTGAGCTGTGTTATCAGCGTTGGTGCAAAAAAGCAGTATGACCTGCCTATGAAGTTTTTAAAAAGCAAAGCTCCACTATTTTTGGGTAAGAACATTTTTCTTTACAATACTGAAGAGCAAAATTAAAACACTCAATTTCCCACAGCAATTATTTCAAGAGATGAAAATAAGAATTGAGAAGGGGATCACTCCACACATAGAAAACAACCCAATAAAGAAAATTAAACAATAAAATATTATTACATTAATACTCACAGTTTTACAGGATGTTGGATACCATGGCCATGTTTCAGCTCACAACTGTCTCATGCTTGGCTTTTAGGAGAAGGTGATCATCTGTCTATATGGAAATACCTAATCAATTATTTTTTTATTTGCAGGGGGAAGGCACATTTCCATTCCAAGTTTCAAATTCACTGAACTTTGCAAGCTACACCATATAATTCTATTATTACACTTTCAGATTCCTTTTTGTTTGTTTGTTTTTAATTCCTAGTGTATTACTAAAAAAACCTTCCAGTTTTCTGATGAAGGCATGAATAAAGGGACCCATGGGGGATAGCTGGAGGCCTAGAAACTAGAGCACACTATGTTCTTGCAAATACTAACACTTAATTTGAGAGCATCCCATACCATCAAATGTATTGTTGGAAGGCCAATGTCCCTCCCAACAATTGTGACTGCAAACAAAGGGTAAATATTATGCAGGAAGACATAACAGTAATACAACCCATTGGGAAAGGAGAAACAAGAGGTACTCCAAGCAGCAGTGTGCTCTTTGGTAGAAACATAGGCTTGTTCTAGAATTCAGCCTTATCTAGAAAATTCCACAAGTTACCCGAGGTTCACCCCTTAGGTCTGTCTTGAAAATAGACATTGCTGCCCTCCAAAGCACACAAACACACTGCAGACTCTATACTTCACCTCAAAGTGAGCTCGAATAGACAGGCAATTAACTTTCAGTGTTAATGACCTGTATCAGAAAATTCCAGTCTCTTCACACCCCCTTGCAACACAGACCCTGACCAGGTGGCACCTACATCCATGAATGATGAAAAGCCCCAAAAGCTCCTGGGAAGCCAAAAGCCAGCTCCTGCACCAGAGGGGGGCAGAAGAAGTTGCATCAAGCAATCACCAGCTTCTTGAGAGTAGCCCCCACCCCAACATGCACAAGAGCATTTGGGCTCTTCCACCCTCCACTGGGTGTAGGATAAACACTGCAACCTTACTGCCTGCTGAGCCATTCCTCTAGCTCCTGGTGCTTCCTTTCCTGCCACTGTGCCAGACTAGGAACAGACTACAGCCAAACCATTTAACTGAAAAACAGGAGGATGAGAAGACAGCAGAAGGGAAGAGAAACAAAAACAAAGCATCCCTCAAACAACAACCACAAAAAGGTGAATGGAAAATACATGAGAAAGGAAACATATGGAGAAATTATTTAAAAGCTACCTGGGCTTTAATGTTGCATCTTGCCATGAGAACTGGGCAGCCAATGCTATCTCATGGGCTAATGGAGAACAAGGAAAGTATGTAAAGTTACTTTAATTCTTGGATTACTTGCTTTTATTGTTAGAATATCTCTGATATAAAAATACACATTTTCAGCTCATTTATATAATTTATACAGCTTAATATTAAGAACAAAATAGCTTTAAAACCATCTTAGTTACTGAAGATAAAATAACTATTAACTGAATCCATATAGGCTAAACCAGAGTTGAGCTACAGGGTTCAGCTGCAGCTGCCAGGATGTAATATTTGCTGAGCTCAATTATTGTTTGTGCTGGCATGGAAACTGCTTTCAGCTGTAGCCAGTTGGGCCTCTCGCCAATTATGGCAATAGAAAATCCCCGTTAATGTCAACAGGCTAGCTAACTTATTCACAAAATGGTTGTAGTTCAGCTAGCATATGTGTTTGACAAGAAATTAAATGGAAGGAGCACGCCAAAACTGCATCTGTATAAAGATATGAGTGAAGAAAAAAACCCAGTATCTTTTTATCAAGGGAGCTGATGTTCTACAATTTTGACTGATGTCACTGCAGAGTTTCCAACCCCGAAAGCAGGTCCTTCCTCAACAACACTGCATTTGTCAGGTACACGCTGTAAGAAACCTTTTCATCTTTTCCTCTGAAAAGATGACTAGTCTCATGTAGGGAAAGAAACTACTGATGCAGTACGTCTTGATGTTAGCACACCTTTGATACAGTCCCATTTCTGTTCTCAGAAAAGACCTGGAAATAAAGCCTATAAGGTAAATGCACATTTATATGTTAGACTATCTGCTTTAAATGAGAGGGTCATTCAAGTAAGGTCACACAGTCTGTCCCAAGACAAATCTGTTTCATATCTTTTTCAATGACTTGGGTGATGAGTTAGCACATAGGTCATGCTAAGATGATGAAATTAGGATTTACAATGAATGTGAACAATTGGAGCAATAGTCTGAAAATTATAAAATTCAAAGCCCTTTGTACTTTGCCACAATTAAAACTAAACATGGAAAATAGCCAAGATATGCTCCAGTCCTGGTGTTTTTTGTGACACAAAATCTGAAAGTGAAGAGACAAAGTTGCAGAAAAAGGATATACTGAAAGTATATCCTAAATGAACAATTTTGGCCTGGGTAAGTCCTACATGAGGAAAAAAACATTGCCAGACAGAGAAAAGCATTACAGCATTACAGTCTGGAGAATGCTTGACACCTACAGCTGGAGTTTGAGTGGGTTATTTTCAAAAAGTTGGGCATAATTCAAAGAAGAACAGACACAATTATAAAGCTTTCAAAAATAAGGTAGGGAAGTACAGTAATTTCACGAATACAAGCCGCAGCAATTTGACAAAAATTTTGGTGGAAACCCGGAAGTGCGGCTAATAGTCGGGTGCGGCTAATATATTAATAATTTTCTGACATTTACAACCCCAGACGTGCCAGCCAGAGTGCCGAGCCAAGCACCAGCCAGTAAAAGCTGGCATTTCGCAATTGTTACAGTGTTACCATGTTGCCCTTGCTCCCTGCAGGCAGCACGGGGGGCGGGGAGAGAGGCGGGAGAGCTCTCTTTCCTCCTCTGCTGCAGCCCAGGGGAGGAGGGGGGGGGGGGCGCCGCCATTGCCGCGGCCCGGGGAGGAGAGGTGGGGGGGGGGGGGGGCGAGGGGCGCCGCCATTGCCACGGCCCGGGGAGCCGACGGGCGGGGGGCGCCGCCATTGCCGTGGCCCCGGGAGCCGACGGGGGGGGGGGTGCCGCCATTGCCGCGGCCCGGGGAGCTGACGGGGGGGGGCGCCGCCATTGCCGCGGCTCGGGGGGGCCGCGCCGCCATTGCCGCGGCCCGGGGGGGGGGGCGGGAAGTGCGTGCCGCCATTGCCGCGGCTCGGGGAGGAGGCGGGGTGCTTTGTCCGCGCCCGCCGCCGGCGCCACGGGCGCGGGAAAGCTCCGTCCCCGCCCGCCGCCGCTGCCGTAGGAGCGGGGGAAGCTCCGTCCCTGCCTACCACCGCGGGGCAGCGCCGACCCCGGGTGACCGAGCCCAGTGGCAGCGGCGGCCGGCCCCGAGCGGCAGCGCCGGGCTGGGCCATCTGGCCCCGTCAGCGGCCCCTAGCGGGCCGAGCCTGCACAGCCTTAGCTCAGCCAGTAAACCCCGCCCTCCCGCGGTTCTGTTACTAATTGCACGCGGGTCCTCGCTGCGAACGACAGAGCGGCTTATATTCGTGTGCGGCTTATCTATGGACAAAAACCGAAATATTTGCCAACACCCAGAGATGCGGCTTATAGTCAGTGCGGCTTGTATTCGTGAATTTACTGTAAATAGCAAATGGGGGGCGGGGAGAATGGCTTTTTCCAAAACTGGAATGAAAAGACGCATAAACCAGAGGACAAAGATACAGTGTGTGTCAAAAAAAAAGGGATAGTAGTAGCCTACTGTTGAAAGATAGAACAATAATTCACTTAATTTGCAGTGAGGGCCACTTATGCTAGACAGCAGGGAAGTCTCAGCACACCACTCATTACATGGTGCCCCAGGGAAGCAGCACCTCTGGAGGTTACTGGAACCTCGGACTCAGGGGGGTTTAAAGATAGGTTATTTTGACATGTTCAAGAGACACAGCTGCTCCTGACCCTGCCTCAGAGCAGGAGTATTGGTTGGACAGCTCCCTGAAAACTTTTCCAGTGATATTTCTTTGATTTCTTGTATTACTTTCAAATGCTGGAAAATACCTACAGCGACAATTACAGCTGTCCAGAGATTGTTATCTATGTGATCATAGCAGAGAGACAGTGAATGACAAAGACCATCTGGGGTGTTTGTGAAGGAGTTAAAAGAAGAAATATTCTTAGGCAGCACAAAATAACTCAGCAAATAAAAAGAGCAGATCTCCAAACGGTTGCTAGAGAAACTGAATGTCCATCTCAGTCTCCCTTCAGCAGTTACCTGCATAAAATTGTTAATGCAATTGGGGAAAGAGTCCTTGGTCTTTATTTCAGCACCATCAGTAAATTTATAAAGAGAGAAGAGTATTTCACATTCACTGAGACCAGAAGACAGTGATAAGGTCTCAGTATCACCTTTTGAGAGTGTTTTCAAAATAAGCCTAATGTATCTGAGTAAATTTTTTCTCTAAGTTACTCTTAGTAACCTGAAAGCCTTTCAATACTCTGTGAACTTGTATAAAGGTACAGAAAATTACTTCAATTAAGTCTCTTTTTAGCCCAATGATGCTAACTGAGTTTTGTTAATCACTATCAACAGTGACAGAAGACTTGGCATTTAAGTACATTTCTCTAAGTTGTACTGGACTATTGCTAATATCTGGAACTGAGTAACATCCCCCCACCCCCATTTTTGGTACTACTTCTCCCAGTAACTCCAAATAATGGCTAGAGCAGTAAATTGAGTTATTTGCTTTCACTTTGCCTGCTTTTTTCCTTGTCATTTTGGCTACTGGGGTTTAAATTCTGTTTTGTTACACCCGGCAAGCAGAGTTAACAGGAGCAGCATGTGTTCCTTATCCTCTTTTACCAAGTAGGTTATAGGAGATGTTCTTTCTGCCTCTTTACACTTCAGCTGGTAGTGAATACTTCCAAGGTACATTATTATTTAGAGAAGTGATGTAGGGATAGAAATGTTTATATATTTTGAGAAACATGACCCTTTTTAGTAATCAAAAAATAAGAGGACTTTGCTTTGCTTTTTCCAAATTCTCGTTAGCCAACAGTGCCATTAACACAGTTTCTCTCAGGCTTAAGCCACCAAAATGCCTAATTAATCTCTCTAGTTTCCCTGCTGCCTTCTGATTTTGTTCTTCTTCACTCAGGCAAAACAGGCCCCAGTAACCTACAGCCCCTACCCTCCCTTGTGTTCAGAGCCCAAATTCCCAGCAACTTCTCCCCACTGACTTCTGGTACGAGAGATGTTTCTTAGTTCTTTGGGTATGACCAAAGATACACTAAGTTACTTTGCTAGTGATTAAATGAGATTATTCTCTGCTTCCATCCAGCTCAGGGAAATCAGCCGCCCTCTGCATCCTCCATCAGGGGGACCTCAGGAAAGGCTTAGAAGATAAAGCTGTTGCTTTCTCACTAAAAAGTTGTGAAGATTTGAAAAATTTGTGACTTCTGTTGCTGTAAAATTAGAATTGTGAGTTCCAGCATTCCCAGGAGGTGCTGAAGTCCCAGCACATTTAAGGGAGTGAATCTATCAGTGCTTTGCACAATGCTTGAGGACCCTTAGATAGAAAGCCCTATTAGAGCTTCAAATGTCAGTACCATGACTTTGCCAAATGCACAAATAAGCACTACAGAAAGACAGGAGAACACATCTCTGTAACGTTGTTTGATTGTAACCCATTATCTGAGTGTCCCTGAGTGCACTGTACTTCTGCAATCCACTGATTGAAGAAGAGTGCTAGATAATAAGTGCTGTTGGAAGCCATTGAAAAATCAGCAGGTCGCTGTCATACAACTAACTATAAGTGAAAACAGATAATGCCACCAAGATAAAAACAGCATGAATGGAAGAAACAGTGTGTGGGTGACGGGAAAAGAAAATTAATCAAAAAACTTTT
Source organism: Catharus ustulatus (assembly GCF_009819885.2). NCBI lineage: Eukaryota > Metazoa > Chordata > Aves > Passeriformes > Turdidae > Catharus > Catharus ustulatus. Next base: position 61,890,861 of record NC_046223.1, on the reverse strand, counting down.
TAAAAGTGCATTTTCACTAATTTCTCTCCAGCCTTCAACTTACTAAAGAAGAAGCATGCTGCAAAAATAATTACAGATGATTGCAACTCTGCAGATGCCATGTTGTTTCTGTTTTTGTAAACAGTAAAACTACCCAGATATTCAAGACTGATAAATCATAGTCTTCAGATCTGCACATAACACAAAAACATGTCACCAGGCAGAGCAGGCTATGAGTTCACAGCTTCTCCCTGATTACTACCCAGGCAGGCACAAGCTCACCAGAAAAGTGATTAGCCACCACATGTTGACAGGGCAGGTAAAAAATCTGCTTGGGGGCACATACCCACTGAGCAGCCAGAGTACAGTAGTTTCACGAATACAAGCTGCACCATTTTGACTAAAATTTTGCTCCCACCCCGGAAATGCTGTTTACACTCAGGAGCGGCTAATATGTGAATAATTTTCTGACATTTCCAACCCCGGAAGTGCAAACCGAGGTGCCGAGTCAAGTACCTGCCAGTAAAACCTGGGATTGCGTTATTGTTACAAATTGGTTACTCTGTTTTGCAGCGGGTGGAGCCAGGCTCCATGCCGGCAGCACAGGGCCGGGGGGAGGTGGGGGAACTCCCTCCTTCAGGCAGTGCAGTCCGGGGGAGGCGGGGGGCTCCCGTCCGTGGGTGGCAGTGGGTGCCAGCGGGCTCCATCCCCGCCTCCCACCACCACCATGGGTGCCAGCGGGCTCCGTGCCCCCCTGCCACCGCAGCGCCGGGCCGGGGCGAGCGAGCCCAGCGGCAGCAGCGGCTGGCCCCGAGCAGCCCCGCCGAGCAGCAGCACCAAGCTGGGCCACCTGGTCCTGTCAGCAGCCCCAAACCCTCACTGCCCGAGCCGAGCCAGTAAACCCCGCCCTGCCGCGATTCTGTTACTATTTGGTAACTTTGTTGCACGCGGGTCCTCGCTGCAAACGACAGAGCGGCTTATAATTGCGTGCAGCTTGTGTATGGACAAAGAATGAAATGTTTGCCAACACCCGGAGATGCGGCTTATAGTCAGTGCGGCTTGTAATCATGAAATTACTGTACTACTCTGTGTTCATACACTTTTCAGTCCATACAAACTAAAGTTTGCTTGATAGCACACTGTGAGGTAAAGTCCTCAGTGTGTTTAATACATTAAACATAGCCACAGCTCTTCCTGCCCATATGCTTTATTTGGTTTTCTTGACATTTGTGGTTTCTATTTTTTCAAGGAATCAAATAGGAATAAGGATCAGACATCTCTACAAGGGCAACCCCTGGCAAGGTCACTGCAGGGAAGCTAAATTAATTCCTTTCATAAGGAATTTTATTCACTTTGGAATAAACTGGGAGATTCCCATGCTGGAATTCCTGGGTGGAGAAAAACGGGGAGCAAATATTTAAATCTGAAGTGGCTAAGACATTGGGAACTCCTGTGCAAATTAGTAAAATTGCTATTTTAATCAAAAGAGACTTCATTTTCTCTCACTTCAGGATCAACTATACAATCAATGTCTTGAGGTACCTGTAAAAATCAGCTTAAGAGTCTTGCCCCCTCTTACAGATGTATTTGCCATCATATCAGTCAAGTCTTTCAGGGTCTATCAGAATTCTCAATATAATGGGGCAGCAGATGCTCAGAGCAGCCATTCCTTTTTCAAACAGAAATTATTGCCTCAATTATTTCCCCTTGTTTTTATTTTACCAGTTTGAAGCTCCTTTATTCTACTTCCATGGCTCTACATGGTTTAACATTCATGCTAGAGAAGCTGCTGCCTATGGAGCAATTTTCTGATGAGGATGGACTATCTTTGCCTTATCATTCTTATAATTAAAAGACTTTAGAATGCATTCCTCATTCAGGGAAAAAACACATTTGTTGCTCTCTTAAAATACTACATGAAACTCCCCAAGACAGAATATCCACAATAACTATTTTAAACCATCAAACAAGGTAGGGTCCAAAACTCTTTCCTCAGTTTTACATGGTTGCATGTGTAAATTAGCATTTGTTGTTGCCAATGTCAGTGTTAAGCATAAGGTCTTCCGGATATGTTAGAGTATATGGAAAAACATGAAAGGTGGTCTGTCTATCTCCTTTCTGGGGAGAGGAGAAAAAAAAAGATCATTTCATGCCAGCAGATGGCTACAACTCATTACTGTGTAAATGTACAGTGTGGAAAGTGGAATGACAAATTAATTAGCACTCACCAGAAATCCATAACAGAGAATGATATGAGCTCATGCCATTTTATTTCATGTCACATTAATTGAGTACTAGATAGCTGACAAAACGCGTTAAACTAACCATAGCTTTTGCTGGCAGCAGCCGAAAATTTGTCTCACACAGAGATTTCATTTCCTTCCAGATGCTGTGACAGGAGAGGCAGCTTTGCACACACACTCACTTCTCCAGCATTGCTGACGAGCTTGCTGTACTGTTCATTTCACTGCCAGTTATTTCCACCCAGGGTTACATTAAGCCTTAGCCCTGTAAGTTTTTGACTGCCCCTATTCAACCAGCAGCATGGGGAGGATTCTTTCTCCATAGAGGGAGCATGTGCAACAGGAGGTGGTCACAGCTCTGTTTCCTATGAGGGAATCTTGCAGGGAAAACCCACATAAAATGTCTGCCAAATCTGTAGTGAGTAACTTATAACAACTTGGCTTACTGGCAACAGTGAGCCAGTTTTAATGTGGATCTTGAACTCTCTACAGCTTTATCTACTCAATGAAACTTGGGCTGTTTCTTAAGTATGTCTAATAAGGACATACAGAGAGACTACAAAATCCTCAGGTGTCCTGCAAAGCAGCTAAAGTGCTGTGGCTCAAGTCACTTGGGGCACACAAGTAGGCACAAATAAGCCAACATACCCCAGAAATCACTCTGATCTGGAAGATGGCACTTTTTTACTTTGCAGAGCCGTGCTTCAAATTCAATACAGCTACACATCTGTGCACATTTAGCCACCAAATGAAATGCTACTGCATCCCCCTAGCTCGTTCACAGGGTTTAAAACCTCTCTGTGGTGCTGAGCATTCTCCCTCACTATCCATACTGGAGCTGTCCCAGCCCCCTGCCGGATCATGGAATCACAGAATATCCTGAGCTCCTAGCCCTGCACAGGACAACCCCAAAAATCAGCTGGGGCTGGGGTCAGGCTATCCAAGAAGCAGAATCTGGGGCATTTCCAGTTCAGCCTCTTGAGCTGGTTGGGCACAGCTGTAAATCTTGCCACTGTAGTCTGTTCTCCATTGTATTTTACTATGGGGAAGTGGAAAAAGAAACAGTGCATTACTCTACAGCTACATGGTGACTCAAAACTCCCTGAGGTATGGTAGGATGGCAACACTAGGACAGCAGACATGCCGTAAAGTCATATGAGCAGGTATTAGGTAACCAAGAGGCAACAAATGGCATAATTCAATTGAAACATAACAAACAGCATAACATATTTGAAATCAAGCCAGCTAAAAAAAGTCAGCTTAGATTTTATAACTGCTGTGATCACTTCTCTGGACCTTTACATAGTGGTTTCAGGATCAGCTACACATTAGGATACCAAATGAAAGTGAGCCCCTCCTAGTTTCTAGAAGCACAGCTGTTTGCTTTGTTGCTGTGTGAAAAGCGAGCTGGCAGTGAGCAAACAGTGATACAGCAAACTGCCATCACAGCTGGGGCTATGGGTTAGACAAAAAGACAGCTCCATGTTACAACTGTACAACCATTCCCAGGTCAACCTGGCTCTCTCTTTCCATCATATCAGAGCAGCACCATTTTTCCTCATTCACTCACTGATCTACACTGCCTAAAGGTTACATTGATTTTGTCTTTACTGATCATAGAGAAAAGCACACTGACAAGCAGCCATGAACAGTCTGAGAGCTGAGACAAAAAAGAGATTGGGTTTGTTTTGCAGTGTTTAATTAAATGATAAAGATACCCTTCCATTTATTACACTGCTTGAAGTCTCATGCAGAGACCATTCCTCATATGGCTTCTAAAAATCCATGAGCTTCTAAGAGAAACGGATTCAGCTGTCAGGAGGGATGTTGCAGGACTAGGTTATGCCAGGTACAGGTGAAATAGTCACTGTGCTGGAACTGGTGAAGAGCAGCTGGTTACAGAGAGTCATTGGAAACCAGTCTCATTGGATACAGGTGGACAGTGGGCAACTCAAACAAGAATCTGTACACACACTCTCACACACTCACTAAAGCAGGTAATAGAAATCAACCCCTTTCCAAAAATTTTAGCAAAATTGTTCAATGGAAAGAGTAAATATTTAGTAACTTACAATATCCAACACACCTTAAAATTTCTATTCAACAGAAACACAAATTCCAAAAGAATTATGGCTCTCTGCCGAGTCATATTTCAAGTCAAGGACAAGCATGATAAGCCACGAATATAAAAAATGGACTCTATGGAAAATGTCATGGTCAGAGGATTAGGAACAATCAGATTTTTTATTCTTTCCAAATTGTACCAAAAGCAAGAGAGATGTTGCCAGCAGCTCATAGCAGGGTGGCTTAAGTAATAATGTATAGAATGCATTACTCTCAATTAATGTTTTTGTTTGTACTCAAAGAAAAGGCTCACCCATTTGTACCACTGCCAGATGTTTGGGCACAGGTAAATTGCAGTAATTTCATGAATACACGTTCTATAAGCCGCATCTCTGGGTGTTGGCAAACATTTTGTTCTTTGTCCATAAATAAGCTGCACCTGGGTATAAGCCGCTCTGTCGTTCGCAGGGAGGACCCACATGCAACAAAGTTGCCAAATAGTAACAGAATTGCGGCAGGGCGGGGTTTACTGGCTCAGCTAAGGCTGTGCAGGCTCAGCCCGCTCGGGGCTGCTGACGGGGCCAGGTGGCCCAGCTCGGTGGGGCTGCTCAGCAGGGCCACTCGGGGCTGGCCACCGCCTCTGGGCTCGCTCGCCCCAGCCCGGTGCTGCCCCGCGGTGGCAGGCAGGGGCGGAGCCTGCCTGCTCCTGCCGCGGCAGGTGGGGGCTGGAGCCCCCCGCTTACCCCACGGGCTGTGGGGATGTCAGCACAGAGCCCCCTGCCTCTCCCTCGCCTGAAGTAGGGAACTCCCCTGCCTCCCTCCCTCCCCCCGCCCCGCCAGCCCTGAGCTGGCCCCACCTGCCGTGCAACACAGTAACCAATTTGTAACAATCGCGAAACCCTGGGTTTTACTGGCAGGTGCTCAGCTTGGCACCCTGGCTGGCACTTCTGAGGTTGTAAATGTCAGAAAATTATTCACATATTACCCACTCCTGAGTGTAAGCCGCATTTCTGGTGTGGGAGCAAAATCTTAGTCAAAATGGTGCGGCTTGTATTCATGAAATTACTGTACTATTCACCTGTAGGGTGTGATTAACTACAAAGCTGAGATTTACATAATCTGTGCTGAACTTTGAAAATCAAGAAGCCTAAAAGAGGCCTGGAAATTGGCCAAGAAGGTTTTGGCATTTTTTCCACTCCAGCTAATTTTTCATAAATCTTAATCATAATACTGAGAAGCCTAGAAACCCATTATTTTCATGCCAACACTCAGATGATCTGGCCAAGTTATAGGTAAGAAAACTTAATGCAAGCCATGAAGAATGCAAATATTGTTCAAAGAGATAGAAAATCAGAATATAAATAAGCTACTTAGCATGGTTTATGCAAAATAGATGTTACTTTGCTAATGAGATTACAAATCTGTTTGATAAAGTCAACCACAGCTTCAATACACCTAGAAGTCCTAAGGCACTTGAATCAATAGCACAAGACGTGCTCATTAAAAAGTAATCACTTTTCTATATCAATAGAACACACAAGTAATGAATCAGGAATTGCTGTAGGGATCTTAAAAGTCATAGCCACAGGGTAGCTACTGCAGTGCTTCTGGTGAGGGGATGGCTCCACATTTGGCAGCAAAGCTGTTTACAAATTCAACCAGAAAATGGATCCAGTTTCACAATAATCTCATTAATACTTTCCCCCAAACCCCAGAAACAGTTTAGGTAGCTTTTCAGCTGGATCAATAACTTGAAGCAAATTACACTATGAAGACACAAATACTTGTACTAGAGAAGCAACAAAGTAGAAAATCAGCGAAGTAGAAGAGGGAAAATAAAACCTCAGGTAGAAATTAATATAAAATCAGCACTTCTAAAAGGTGCAGATAATCAAAGGTTGATGCTAAGCAGTAAGGAGAAGCAATAAGCAGGTTGTGTGATCTGGATAATTCGTTAAAGGCGGTGTATATATCATGATACAAGCCATTATAACATTTCCAAACAAAAAATTTCCATCTAAAAACAAGCTCAAAAGGTCATCTCTAAAACTTGACCCGGGCAACCCCCATCCTGAAGAGGACTGAGACCAAGAGCAGGTGTGTTATCCAAGTGCCTCAAAATACTGTAGCAATCAGGGCTCCACAAGCCTGCCTAATGAGTGAAAACTGATTAGCAAGTGAGAATAGAGACATCAATTTACCTCTAGGAGTGTCACAGGTGACACTATTATGAGATTGCAACCATCAGTATGCCCACATTTCAAAAGATACTTTTAAAAATTAGACAACGCACAGAAAATGTGCAAGGAAGTTTCAAGGATAGGCAAACCCCCCATATTTCCTGCTGTAAGTAATTAAGAGACCAGAATGGGTAGCTAAACAGGAAAGAGATTGAGACATGACACTGCAAGGCATAAATACTTTCACAGGGGAAAAATAATAAGTCTCCCAAAACTCCCTGATGCACTGAGGAAGACACAGGCAGAGCAAATGGCTGAAAGCAGAATGACGGCAAGTTCAAAACCAGACATGAAGTGGGTGTTTTACATCATGAGCAAGGCATGGATGATTATCTGTCTCCTGATGTTTTCAAACAAAGGCTAAGTGCTTTTTGGGAAAACAAGCCTCAATCGATTTATTGGATTCTGTAAAGGACATAGAAGGAAATTAAATTGCCTGTAATAATAAAGATATCAAACTACCCAATCTAATAACCTTTATTGAATTTCTGTTGGAAAGGATAATAGACAATTTTGGTGTTCTAGCAGAACATCCAGAATAAAGATAGATCTAAAAGCTCATTCAGCATCTAAATTTAATAACCTTAATATACATTTCAGGAAACCATGTGCCTTGATAGTCCTGGGAACTAAAGCTTTTTCATCCAAAATGTGTTTTCTGAGCAGTGTAAACTTAGCAACTTACCAACAGCCTTACCCATCTTACCAACACCCAACCTGGGCTAGGGACACCTCTGCGAATATCCAGTCCTCTGGGGCCAGTTCCAACCCTGGCTCAGGGAGGAACAAGAGATTTGACTCACTGGTATGTGTGGAAGATTCTGTCCTTACTGAGCCAGGACCAAACTCCTGCTTCCTCTTTCCACCATAATGATAGAAATATTGTTTTTTACAAAAAGTTTCAGTTTCACAGCAAATTTTACAGTGTCTTCTCTAAGAAAGTGCAACCTCAGCCCTGCCAGGTCATCGGCTCTGCACGTTGGCAATTTGCCTGTACAAAAGGTGAGCATCTTGGCTTCTGCCCAAAAGGCTCTTGAGCACCTGCAGTAACCAGGTTTTCTTTATTTACCATGGTTCAGTTTTCACAGGCACATCTTATTCTCTCCCCTCAGCACCGATAGGTACTTCTTTGCCTTTCTGTCTTTCCTACTAAAGCCATCTAGTAATTTTAAGAGAACATTTTCCTTTGGAAACTGTGCTTGAAACAAAATACTCAACAAGAATGCGCGTGAAAGTATGTGTCCTTAACACACACACACACACACACACACACACACACAAAGATGAGCAGTAAAAGAATTCCTTCCAACAAGGTAGGTGTGATGTTCATAATTTCTGGTGTTAGTTGGCAAGTCCGGAAAATAGAAAGTAATTTGAATTTTGAACTAATTCATTTCTGTTCACATTTCGTGCAAATAATCAAAATGACACAGCTGAAATGAGAGTTTTATTGGGTGTAAAATTAATGATCCTTTAATCCCTTCTCACAGGAAATTAAGATTCTGATTCAAGCCTAAAGGAAACCTTTGAAATGGCTGAAATCCCTGTTAATCATAAAGCAAACTTTGGGCAGTGCCGTAGAGGTAACAAGCAATCTGTTCTCTTTTCCATTGGGTGAAAAGTCAGTGACCAGTTCACAAAGCCCGTGAATCCATCTGTTTTCCCAAACACACCCAAGCTTCACAGATCAGCCAGGAAACCATATGTTCCTGTGTTAGTAATCCACGCCTGGCCCACATTTCCCAGTTTTCCTCTGGACAACACGCGAGGCAAACACCGCTGCCTGCCCAGCAGCAGAGCTCCCCTTGGCTTTACATAAACCAGCCCAGCCAAGCCTGGTAGGAAATGAACTGCCCTCATGGCAAAAATGTGTTTGACCTCGTTTCTACTGCATTTGTCCTGCTTCAATGTGGAAACTTCCTTACACGTCTGAGCATATTACACTGAGCAGCCAGGAGCCAAGTTTTGTTCCTCACTGCTGAGAGCAGAGATGGCAGCTGCCATTTCACAAGGAGTTTGTAGAAATGTGGATGGTTGAGGATTTTCTTATTCTTCCCAGGCAGAAATCAACCACTTCCAATCCATCAGCTGCCTGACCCACCAGAGGCAGGTGTGATAAACAAGTCAAGCTGCTTCACCTCCCCTGACTCACATTTAACAGAAAGAAATTGTATCATAGGCACACAAAGTAACCCAATTTTAAAAATCCAGTTGAGTATTTTGCTCCTGTATGCAGGTATTTAGTGCCCATAAACATCATTATGGTCCAAACCAGGCATATCAAAGAGAAGTATCCCCCTGCTCATTTTGTAATGTCACAGTGCTCAGAATTCAGTCACAGACTTCACTCTAAAAGACTGAGCTCTCTGAATACTCAAGATATTTTTATATAAGAACATCAGTTAGGAAGGAATTTTAAAAATATGCCAGAAGAGTGTTCACTAAATACCGCAATTGTTTTGCAAACCCAAACAATAACAATCACAACAGTCAAAAAAAAAATGGAATTAACTTTTCATGCACCAAGAAAAAAGTCTAAGGAATTTATTGATCACAGCTGACAGATACCTTCAAGGAAGGAATTACCTGGCAACAGATGGGCCTATAATAATATTAATATCTTCACCATCTGGCTTTTAATCCATGCTTTTCATGAGTAGATCATAAAGCACTTTACAAATGAGGTCAAATATCTTGTAGGAAAAGGCAGAATAAGATACAATGGTTAGATGGTGAAGCTGAACAAGGATAAGCAAGAAATAAGACACATTCCATTTGCTCTTTTATCAATTACAGTAGCAGGTAATCAACAAAAGAAGGAATTTGCCTGTAAACATTATATTCCCCATCACTTGTTAAAAAGAGAGGACCTCAAATATTTTACAGTTCAAAAAACTTACAAACTTCAAATAGTTTTTGGGTGAGGTTGTTTGCCCCTTGAAAACAGTAGGTGAAGAAAACAAGGTGAACACAGAAATACCTCTTTCCCCCAAAAGTCTAAAAATACACTGCATTTCCCCTTGGTTACACCTACCCACCTACCCAATTAGTGACGCAAACCTTGTACAGTCTTTCTGGGTTCCTCGACAGAACTGATCACAATATGCTTGCAAACCTGAAGGTGTAGAGGACTACAAAATGACTAATCATCTTTAAATAAATTGATTAAGAAGATCAATGCATGCAAGACACAGTTTTGCCATAGGCTAGTGACCAGATGGGAAAAACAGAACTACTTGAATAGTTCAAAGGCAATTGAATTCTCTGGCACATCTGCCCCTGCAAAATCATACATTTTCAACTTTACTAAGAAAGAAACCTTCCTGAGTTTCACTGTCCAGAAGCTGCTCTTTGGAAATAATGCTGTTGGTACAGCATCACCACAGTCACTTCCTTCTTGCCTCAGCAGTTTGATCTGAAAACTCTTCAGAGTTGAGACCACAGGTGTGCCGGTGTGGGATGTACAGCAGGGTTCTCACCCCCAGTGAGCATTCAAGATCTACTGTAAAATTAACAATATATTTAGGAAGAGGGTGCTTATCCTTCAGAATGGCCTGTACAGTGTTAGCAGAACCACACTGCTCAAAAGGCAGCAGCAGCCTCACATATTGAGCCCTGCCCAGCCCAACATCCAAAGGTTTCTAAGCCTTACATTACTTCAATAGACACTTTTAAACTTTGTTGTTGAGTAACTTTGAGAGTGAATTCCAGCACTACTGGGATCACAGATCTGCACAAACAAACCAAAGTCCAAAAAGAGATAATGGCTTGAGCAAAGGGCAGAATGTCCATCGGGGAAAAAAGGAAGAAAGCAGGATAAATAAGGTCCAAACTTGGAGACCTTAAGGATTTGGCTTGGCACGGTTGCCAAAGAGGAAGATGGGCGCAGGTTACGTACTGTCAGTGTTTGTGAGGGAGCTGCCTGGTTATGTTCTCTTTGCTGGGATCTTTATGCCCGTGACTTTACTCCTGCTGCTGCTAATTGCCTACTTCAGGATCAAACTAAGAGAAGGTAAGTCAGGACTTGGGGACAAAGACTGGGGAGGCTGACAAACTTCATTCAACAGACAACTTAGGCTTGTACCATTCACTAAACTGAAAACTATGATCAGAAACAATTTTATGAAGTCATACTGTATTTTAGACCATTTTCTATTTGAAAAACACAACAGGTAGTTGTTTAGAACTTGGATTGAACCCTCACTTAAAATGCCGAGGTTTTATACTCTATACTACAGGAGATTTTACAGTTTACACTATAGAAGGGGCAGCCAGAATGAAAAAAAATAAAAAAAGAAAAGAGCAGTTAAAGTACAGAAAATTTTCTTCTGTGCTTACATTGGGAAAGTCTTCAGTGAGATAGGTAGCAGCAGTTGCATCCTATAAGTAATTGGACTTTGAGTATGTGTCTGTGTTCTTTCAAAAGTGTGTATTTGCTTTCACATTTGCCATGTTGCCTTTTCTACTTCAAAATCACCTTAAACTCACTTCAAAAATCCATCTTCTGAGTAAAACCATGACACCCATGCTAGTGCAAATGTGCAGTGACTGTAACACATCTGTGTACTGAGCATCAAGGCTGCTCACAGAGCCCAACTGGGTTACACCTGTAGCAGGCAGGGAGTTTCTTTCAGACAGGAAAATCCTGTACCTCCGACCATCCAGTCTTGATGATTTTCATGCCCTCCAGATGCAGCATGGGTCCCAGCTGCAGCAGCAGATTCACACGTGTTCTTGTTCTAGGGTTCCAGCTGCCAAAGCCAGCCTTGGGGCACATTTGGATCAGAGCCCTCAGCCATTCTTTCTATTGGTTCTTTGGAAGCACACTCTGCAAACACTGGGCTAAGTTTGCTCCTCAGATTATCTGTCTTTTGAACATTTTCTCCATACGGAATGCCAGGAGAGCTGAGAGAACAATCCAGGTTTTTTCTGTAAACTGCAGATGCTTCTTGATACAGCTTGGTGAGAACCCTGCCCAGGACAATGTTTCACAGCTGTCCCTCTGCAGGTTTCGGCTCCAGCCAAGAGTGGGCTGGGGCAGCCAAGGCAGTCCTGCCCACAGGGCTCTGGGATCAGCAGCAGCCTTGCTCTGAGCTGGCCTGGGGTGCATCAGCCCAACAGGAGAAGGATTTACCCACCAGTGCAAGGCCAAGAAAGAAATCTCACACATACCAGGCCAAACGCTCCAATTAGTGCACTCAGATTTTGCCCTACCCTGAAAATCTGGCCACTTAACATAAGAAAGGTCATATGCAGACAGAAATTAAAATAAACTAACTTCCTGTTTTCAGCAGCATCTCCAGATATTTAGATCTAAGACTTTAACAGAGGAAAGGTGTTTGTTTGCATTTGAGCACACAGTTCAAGTTACCTTCGGGCTGCTAAAACTCAAACATTTCCTGCTCAAGATGTGCTTTAGACGCTGAGTTAATCTGCAAGAGAAGCCTGCTCCACATGTCTAACCCAACCCTGCCTTGGGTTATGGATTATTCTTAGAGCAAGGTGCAGATGGTTTTTCACATGCTAATAAAACAAAAAAAACCCAGTGCAATGCCAAACCACTGTGCAATTCAGTATCTGTGAGGAAACAGGAAGGCTAAGTACTAAGAGAGTAGTTTTCTTTCTTGAAAGTAGTTGAAATGAAAGCTAGTGACATTAATGCATTTGACTTCAGATAAAAGCAGGGATTTTCCCTTTCAGTAAACTATCAGCTCTGTGCTCATATGTGTAAGTCAGACATTAGTTATTATGAAATAATACTGAGCTGCTACTGAACTCCCTGTTACCTGGTGATGCTCTCGCTTTTCTATTCCAGCTAGGATGAAGCAAGCCAGGAAAAGCAGGTGGGCTACTGATCCCATCAGTTCAGGTATTTTGCTGGGGCTCAGAAAATACTTTCATTAAGCCAGATGAGCCCATCTGAAAAAAAACCACAGACGTTTGCATTCATGATGCACGATCAACTGCTGAAACAGACTGTCCTGCCTTTTTCCACAGCACTCATATCCTCTTTAGAAACACTTTCTGCAGGTCTGTAAATAATCTACAGCACCAGATGTTAAATTCTGCTTCTCTCAAAGCACAGAAATTTTAGCTTTGGATTTGTAATGAGTTTAAGCAAGCAATGGTTTTGTAAATTTTCTGAGATTAGTAATCAAGGGTGTAGGAGAGAGGTGAATGAGGTAGTTGGCAGACTAATTTGCCAAAGGAATATTGCTGCTGTGCTTCTCTCTTTCACATCCGAGAAGGATGCTTGAAGGGAATCATCTGGCTTTTCAATGCCTCAGGAAAGGAGACACTCAGTTTGCAGATCACAGGTGTTCTGGTTGGGATTCTCAAAAGGATGTGGGATGAATTCCTGTCTTTTCAATACTTTAGGCTTTGCATACCCAGCTCTGTCACCAAGATCTTTTTCTTGAGTTGAGACTGTCAGAGACCAACTTACTGTTCTGGCCTCCGGCCAATTTACACAAAACATCCTGAGCAGCTCTCCCTGTACAAGCAAGTGGAGCCAGCTCCAGCTTAAGACCAGCAGGTGAGAGAAACAGCCACAGATAAGCCTGAGAACAGACTCCTTCAAATGCTATCTCTCCTAGAGAAAACAGAAATTCTGCAGGTTTCAGCTGCCTATTTCCCTAGATCTCTTTTACAGAGAAAAAAAAAAAAGACAAAAAATAAAAAAGGAGAGAATTTTTCATTATTAAATCAAGGCTGCCTTGCTTCACTGTAAAATAACCATTTAATTTTTCTCTGTGGAGTGAGAGAGGGTCTACTTAAATATATCAATATATAAATACCTTATAAATAAAACTAAATAATCTAACAAAACAGTATACATTTCTCCTGAACAATTAGCAATGACAAGCATTTTATGGTTTGGGTTTTTTAAAATTATTTTTTATTTTCTCTTTTTCTCCATCCTTCTTCAAATAATCTCCAAGCCTCCAACAGCAACATTATGTTCTGAAAATGCCCAGTTATGTGGGCAACAAGCATTTTTCTGGTCTGTCTGTACTCCCAGCATTGGGAGGATCAGGCCAGCTTCAGGTCCTTACAGCACAGCCACAGTTCTGTAAAGCAGAACACGAATTGCTGGAATTAACTAACTGTGCTCTTTGCTGTTGTTTAACGATTTTATTCTGATGGAAAGCTGCAGAGGCAAATGAAAAGAGAGCATTTCTGCTGATGTAAATAGCTCATGTTAGCACTTCACTGCGCACAGTAACAGCCCCAGACTCAACCTTAGAAGACACCCCTCTAGGACCGTGGGCCAACTAATACCAGTGTGCACCTTCACCTTAGTAAGATTAGTTCTTATTAATATATGCCAGTTCTTTTTTCTTTATAAAAACTCACCATAAGAAATCAGCATATTCTTATCGAATTTTTGTGTTTGAATTATTTTTCAATAGAGGAAGAAACGGCCATGGCACAAGACTCCAGTAATATCCTCCTGAATCATCGTGGCCAGTGGAAGAAAGGCAGGAGATCAGCACAGAAAGAGAACAGACACAAGAACTCAAGGACGTTTAAGGGAGCGTCACGTCTCAGGAAGCAAGCTTAAACCCAGTACTGAGCGCTGCACGTTTAACCATAGCCAGCTGTAAATAAATTCCACACAGGAAAACAAAACTGGAGAGGAGAAGCCAGTGCTGTGCCATCCAAAGAGTCCTTGCAAGCTAAGCTGTGCAGCTCGGCAGAGACCAGAGCCTCCTGCAATGACCTGCACTGGTTCCCCTGCGTGACACAGGCTTTGGGGGCAGGGACTGGTGCTGCTCACCAGCCCCTCTGTGGCCTGCCAAGGAGAGAGGGACAGAACCAGCTCCTGGGACAGCTGAGCTGGCACATACAAGGCAGGCGGCCCTATGAAATCGAGATGTATAAATAACAAGCTGATATCAAGCACTGACAGCTCGGAAATTGAAAAGGGTTTGAAGGGGAACTGACATTTATTAGCTTGTACACTTTGGGAAAGATTGTGGGTTTTGTAAAGCATCCTTTCCACAGAACTTGGAAGCAAAATGTAACAGTAGCAGGAAACAAAAAGATTTCTCTCTGCTGACCAAAAACGCCTAATTTTGAAAGATTCTTGGAAAGATTCAAAGTCAGTATTCTGTAAAACAGCTATTATTCTCCTTTACAGACAAATGAATGACTCTTTCAAATAAAAAACCTGCACAAGCATGTGTGTCATGACCTTTTTGTGTTTCAATTGACACACATTTCTTTAAAAAAATCTTCCTCCCTGCTCCCCTGTAGCTGTAGATGTACGGTTTTTAGTGCATCTCAGATTGCCTGTGGCAGATGGTCCACAAAAATCCAACTCAGATTGTTTGCAAGTACCACTGGCTTTTAGTTTCTCTGATTCTGACTCAAGTTTAAAGCCAAACTGGCAAGGAATGAGAAGTGACTGTCATTACTGTCCTCAGTGTTTACCATCCCTGTCTGCTAATGACTGCTGTCTGCAATTACCTTTCATTAAAGCTGTTTGTCATTACCCATCCTGCAAGAAGAGAGTGGATAATGCTTTGTCTGAGATTATGTGTTGGCAGTTTCAGTTTTTATAGACTTTAACAATATACTCCTTGGAATCATTTTATAGAAATACTAATGAGGTCATGACCACAGGTTTAAAAAACCACTATAATTTATCAAAGTCTGTGGAGAAAAAGAGAATTTAAACATCAATTACCCTTACAATCTCTCCCATTTTGATACTACCCAAATTCAAAAAGACATAATTCATCACACTGGTTCACATCTGTACAAATAACATAAAAGATATTGCACAGGTGAAGAGACAATTGTTTCAAATTGCAAATACAATCTTTTGCAGGGAAGTTGAGACAGCTGCTGCAAAGAATTTACTTCCTATATTTAAGAAGGATGCTGCCATCTTAAAGCATTGATCTGGGATATTGATCAGATGCTAAAGGAATTCTAACATACAGAATCCCAAACACTCACTCTCTCACTGCCCAAGAAAAAACTGGTCAGGACCACATGTAAAAATATAGAATGAAAATTGATTTTCTTAATTCCACAGTGTGTTTGAGAATGGGGAGATATAAAATGTCAAGAGTGGTAACACTTTTAAACAACTTCTCTGTAAAATGGTGGTATGGATATAAAAAATACTACTATATACATACACTGTGTGCCTTTGACAGAACTGCTTATTGAACTGTAACTACTAACATATAGGAGGACCTGACATTCACAACTTAGTAACATGCAATGGCAATTCTCAGGCCTTGTTATCTTCAGTCCCATTACATAATAGTGTCAAGAAATATGTTTTAATGCTACCAGCTTGAAACACAACATCATTTCCCTTATAATGCCTTCAAAAAGGGAAAATATATATTTAAATAACACCATAGAATGACATCTTTGTCTAGATAAATTGTACAAGCATTATCTAAATACATGTGAAGAGAGTAATTGGAAGGAAATAACTTACCTTCAATTACTGCTGTCACTGAAGAGTCCTGTCTCTAGCAATAATAGAAAGTTAGGACTCTACTCCACCAACAACCAGTAAGCATGTTTTAAACCTTCCTGCCTTTGACTGCATCCCCTTTGCTGCCCAGAACAGAATTTAAAGTCTCAACATTTACGTTGGAAAGGTACCGAGAGAGATGGTAAAGTGATAAAGGATTGGGAAACCACTTTTGGCTGGGGAACGACTGAAGAGAGTGATTGATAGGAGTCTATCCTAATGTCTGCAGTGATGTTGTCCTTGAATGTCAGAGCAAGGCCAGGTTCGAAAGACACAAAAATGGCTTTTGGTTCCTTTTTTCCTTAAGACACACAGCAGGGTTAAAATGCCTGCCAGATTAAATTTTTTAAAAGGAGCCAAAAATCCATAGGCAGAGAAATACTGATAAAAACTGATAGACCACTAAGTCTTTGAAAATTGCTCAAGGCTGGAAGAATATTTGGGAAAGTACTAGTTTCTAATATAGTAATCATAGTTACACACACCCCAAGGCAAATACTAACACCCTTAGAGATCTGGGGGAGTTAGTCACTTAGCCTGGCCCAGCAGAGACATTCATATAGACTTACCTCTAAAAACTCTGGTAGGATTTGCCTCAAACCAAACAGAATATTTTAACACTACAGGAATTACCACAGCATTTATAATGCTTGTAATTTGCATTAATATTACTACTCTATCTTTTTCTCAAGTCCAGTATGAAAGTCCCAAACAACTGAGCAGCCTGAAAATTAGAAGTTTCAAACCTTCCAGAGGTGTTGTCAGTATTTTATTCCGTTTGATGCCTTCTGTGGCCCAATTAGAAGTTGCTATTCAGCTTGACTGTCAAATAGAAGAATATTTCAAGAAACATTTTGTACTATGGTTACTGATTGCTTTGAGCAATAAATCTTTTGTTTAAAGTTTTTCATTAGAGTTGCATTCTTGTCCTTTACAAAAGCTTTATCTAGGAAATAATCCATAGAACAAGTCTAACCTTTATTATGAACCCTGAAGTTATCATTATTAAAAAGGAAGATGTATTAAGTGTTTGGGTTTTTTTATGGTAAGACCCACATGACTCACTTTTCTAAGTATTCAAGCAGATTTAATTACCTTAATTGTATTTGAAATTGCACATGTATTATAAAGCTGGCTTGTGAAGTGCCTTGGGAACAATTTCTTTTTTTGCATGTTTTAGTTTTTGCTGTAGATATATTATTATTATATACAAAAATGTAACGAGATCTCAGAATTACACAATATTCCAGAATACTTGAATAATTACATACAACCTGAATCTGTAAACCTTGACTATTTTTAGGACTGATGACACTTAGGGCTTATGTTTTTCTGCATGAAAATGGCTGTTTATTTAGTACATATTTAATGAATGCAAGTGACAGCTATGCACAAGCTGTGCTGACCTGAAAATGCTATCATTTTTCACTGACAAAAGATTCTATTAGTATTTGAAGAAAGACATATCTCAATGAAAATAATATTGTTTCAAGAATATTATATTTGCAGTTTCAAGGATTAAATACAATTGCAATTAAGCCAATATTGATCTAGTGTCTAACTGACCAGACCAACCCAAAATCAATGAATTCAAGTAATACGCTTTCCTCCCATTAAACGAGATCTGCAACTAATACTATACCGTATCAAAAATACCTAAAAGATTTTAATATAGCTTTTTCTTACACTTTCATAGGAAAAATCCACTAAGACATCCTTCTAAATACATGTGTGTCCATTTTGACCTACATTCACATATCCCAAACTTGCCACTTCTCTGACAACCTCCTTACTCATGCAGTGTTGTTATCGGGCTGGGTGGGGTTCTCTCCCCCTTTTTGTAAAGAGAACAGCACTGGTTTTGAAGGAAAGCAGGCAAGACTGTTACCTCTAATTCTCCAGGTAATGTGGATACAGTTGAGAATGTACAGAAACTAACATCTCTGTTACTGTTGTCATATGTTACCCAAACTGTGCAGAGCCAAAGCTAACGAAAACTTCTGTTACACAAGCACGCTGACAGATGGCAGCCGTCTAAACTGAGAATAGCACCAAAAATATATTCCTCAGAAGTGAAGAAGAATGTAGTGAGAAGTTTTATGATTTGTTTTGTTATCTGAAAACCACAGTAGATCCTATCTCAATGAACCCAGTAGAACCACTTGTAGACTGAGGGGCATTTCAACTTCTGCTGTGACGTTCAATTTTCCTCTGTTTTTGGCAGCTGAAGATTTCTTCTCTAAAATACAGAAATCAGGACGTTTAATGGAAGATGTTTAAAAAACACTGGTACTTAAGTACCAGGCAATCATGCCACCCTTCCGGCAGCCCTGCAGACCACCTGCACTAATTCCTGTTTTTTAAGGTTCTGTGACCTCTAGAATTGCAGTTCTCAGAACTAATCTGCTCACTTCAAATATCATCCAAGCTTATGTCTGTGTGCCAAAAGTAATACAGAGAATAAACAACTTTATTTTATAACAGAATTACAGAAAGCAAAATATCACTTAATACAACTTCAAGCTACTATATATCTAATTTGGCATTTTAACTATACACAGAGTCAACAGCAAAAAAAAACCAAAACAAAAAACAACCCCAAACAAACAACCCCCCTGCAAGAACAAATTAAAAATAAAACCCAATATAATTAACAGGTTTTTGCCATGGCAGTCTCAACTGATGGTGCTCTCTTATTACTTTATTACTTTATGAGTGAAGTCCATCTTACACTTTTTATTCAGTAGCCTAAAAACCTGCTTTAACCATTAGAGGAAGCATGTGAAACATATACCTTCTCTGTAACAGAAATGTCAGTTCTAACATGGAGACACAGTGAGGTTTAATAGCAAGTGAGCATTCTACACATGTATCCAAATAATGGAAGTATTGAAATTGGGACACAGTAAGAAAAAAAAGCACTACGGTTTTAAGCTGCCTAGATCATCTCTTGTTGGAAAAAGAGAAAGATATTTTGTTCTTCCTTCTTTCCTTAGCTGGAATGCTGCAGACAGCAAAATGTCTGCACAAAGTTGAGCATTGGCACCAAAGTGCAAAAAGAACACAGTGCTCAGTCAGAAGAAATCTGTCTGCAACTCCTTCTCCTCTACAGACTGCCACACCATCTCTGCTCTGCAGAGATGAGAACCTTGGAAAAGAAAGAGTTACAGAGATGCCAGTATAAAATTTATCCAAAGAAATATATTTTTTCAAATTTTAGCAAATGTTTTATTTTTATAAAAAACTTCTTTATGTGATATCATATATTTACCTGAATAATCTGAAAAAATTCTGTAAATTACTCCAGTAAGAGATTTCACTTGAAATATCTGAAAAAATCTATATCTAAATTAGTAAAGATCCTCCTTCCTGCACAATTACCCCCTGCTCCAGTGAACAATGATTTCCAGACTTTTGTTCACTTTCATATAATTAAGAATCAGTTTCAAAAATACAAGTATTTGTGCAAAAGAAGATCATATCCTCTAGAACTTCATTTTAAAAAAACAAACTCTAATATTGTTAAGAAGTGGTTATAAAAATAAACAAGAAAGACTGTAAGGGAATATAGACCAAAGATGTTAAAATGGAGTTTGGTATTGGCATTTAAGTCATGAACATCTGGTCATCATTGCTAGGCCTGGTGGATTCAGTGGAGTCATGATGACTTGGAATGACTACAGCTCTTCGTGGTCAGTGACAGTTTTATTTCTGGAAGAAAAAATGATGTGGAAGGTTACATAAGCATTTGTAACAGATACCATGTGAATGTTACATTAGAGTCAAAAAGCAACTTTTTCTATGCAGGGTTCTTTGGTTTTTTTTTTACAGGAAGAGAAGGTTATTTCATTAATAAAATGTTGCATTGACTAAAACCCCCTTCATTCATTAGCCAACACTACTACATTTTCTCCAAGTACTCATCTTGCTTCAGAGCATCTTCCCCTCCCTAATATTCTCATGTTATTTTAATTGCAGCCGCTTGCACAGTTTACTGAAAATTTCAGTCCACAACCTAGAGCATAAATAAAAAAGGAAGGTACTTGTTCAATTCAGTGATCCTTCAGAATCAGAATGCAGTATCTTCTATTAGAGAAAACAAGTCTACACAAAGAGTACTGCTGTAGTCATCAGAGCTTTCATCGCCTCAGAAATAACTATGCAAAATTAATTGCATGACTCCATTGCCTTAGCACAGGAGAGGAAACAGCTCTTGACAGATACTCAAGGCACTTCAGGTGGCTTTTTTTTGTTTAGATGACTCAACTTCTTCCCCTAGACTCAACTTTTTCCCCTAAAGTTTAACTGAAAGGCATCATCAGTCAAACAAGTCTCCAGGTCTGACACAAAAGTAGCATGGAGAAATGTCCTCTTTTATTCTCACTCAAGCATTGAAGACCAGAAACTCATAAAGCAATTGGCAAATTCAGACAAGAACATCTGACACATTCCAGTCCTTTGCAAACAACCATTCCACAATATATATGTTTCTCAAAAAAGAAAAAAAACCAAAAAACCTGTCAGACAATGGAAGGAATTCTTTGAATGCTTTTTATCCTGAACAAAATTTTTACAAAGTAGTTAAATATTTGATGAAGGAACATAATCAACTTTGCAGCTGGCCACTAATATAGAAACGTGGTGCAAACCTGCCAAGATAATTTCTTCCTTCCATGACCCAGTCCTCTCTAAAAGGATGTAATTACTTCTATGGGATAGATCGTGTTGAACACTTACTCTGGATTAGGGTAGCATGAAGAAACTGGCACATTCTAGACACATATAAGAGAAGAGGCAATCCCTGCTCCCAAGACCTTTAAATTCACACTGATTGTTAATGAGTGCAAAATGTGATGGTAGCACATCAAATAGTAAAACCCTGCAAATCCAAACCATCTGTTCTGCTATCTCAGTGTATCTTTCTACCTTAGATCCTGTGATGGAAGTGCTGAAAATATTCAAGGAGTGGTTTGAGTGTGCATGTTTAATGTTGTTGCGTACCAAGGGACCCAGTGAAATCACCCAAAGCACAGGCATTCTTCTTACTGCAAACAGCTCTCACAAAAGTGATTTGCATTTTACCAAGCCTTCATTTAGGTGATGTGGGGACTCATCAACACCCCCCAATCTCACAGTTCAGTACAGTTCCCTGTCCTCTCCTGTGCTGTCAAACCAAAGCTGGAGCATATGTTATATTAATTTTCAGTGCCACCAAGCAACAAAGCCACAAAACAAACCCAATTAAATGCTGAAATAAAGGTACAGTGAAAAAACAGACATATGTGCAGTGTTACTTATTTTGGTGCTTTTCCCCAACACAACCTCCATTGCTATTTTTGGTGTCTAGCATTATCTAATGTGAAAATAATTTTTAAAAGTACTAAGCTACAACATCAGTGTCCAGGTGAATGCTCATCTAGCACTTCTGAACGTGATCCATGTTTTCTCCTGGTACATTTATGAACAAAAAATGTTAATTTCTTTTTCAAACACACAATAAGCAGATTAAATCTGAAGAAATTTTCTGGAGGCAACCCGAACTTGGTTCTACTGTGTTTTAAATCCTGAAATATCATGTAAATTTACATGCTGAGAAGCTCAGAGAAAAACTAGCCAGAAAATATTGTCTAAACACACATGACCAAAACAAACATTGTAGCTCTAGCACCATCTGTATGAGGTTAGGAAGGGCACTGGAACCACTTTGATAGAGATGATGGATAAACTTCCTGTCTGCAGACAGAGGTCAGGCCATCCTACTCTCATCCTCATAATTCTCCAGTATTCAACACTGCTGTTCTATGCAGTGCTGCACATTGGCAGAGTTCAGGACAAACTCTCAGGAGATTTACATGTACAGTGATGAGACCCAACAATCCTGCCAGCAGATGAGAAAAACTCTTGTCCCAATACCCCACCATGGCCAATCTCTTAACTGAGCATTTCCATGTCAACAGCTGGCAATGGATATTAGCTCTCCCCCTCCTCAGCCACACACAGGCATCCCCACTACTATCCAGATGTTAAGAAAGAAGACACTTGTAGGTAGATTAAATAAACTAAGGCTTTAGTCTATGTCTTTCAGCTGAAAATATGCATCTGTGATCAGACTAGCTCAGGAAGAGTCCAATCCCTTGATAACAGTCATGCTCCATGGAATCTAATGGATATTTTTAACATGACAAATCATCAGGATTACGTGAAAAACATGCTCCCCTCTAGTAACTTATACCAGATTTGGAATCAAGTCAGTGTCTCATTTTTCATATATTCCTGGCACTTCATGGCTGTGCTCAAGTCTCCTAAAGCTGCAGGCTGAAATTTATAATGGGTACAGTAATTTCACAACTATAAGGCGCACTGGATTATAAGGCACACCTCCGTGTGTCGGCAGCTTTCCGAAATTTCGCCCCTATATAAGGCGCACCCGACTATAAGGCGCACTCTGTTTTTTGCAGCGAGGATCCGCCACCGGCTCAACCCGCGCAGTTGCTGGCCGTGGCCCCGCCTGCACCCACTGGCCGCAGCCCTGCCGGCTCCCCCCGCGGCTCATGGCTCACACTTCTGGGTTGGCAAATTTCTGAACTTGGTCCATATATAAGGCGCACTGGACTACAAGGCGCACTTCTGGGTTTGGGCCAAAATTTTAGTCAAAAGGGTGCGCCTTATAGTCATGAAATTACTGTAGTTTCCTTGGATAAATAATTTTCTTCAATACTAAGGGAATGCCTGCCTGAACAGGACATGGAAGTCTTTTATCCACGGGTCACGACCACCATTACATAAAATACTGAACTGGGGAAACAAGAATCATGACTACTCTCATTTCTTTAAAACATACAAAATGTATTTCTTTTACCTTGTCTTCCCCCTACATCAACATCGATCAAAGTGCATATTAAAAGCTCGAAGTTGTACTAAAACAATTTTCCTTCTTGAGATGTTCCAACAAAACTGCTGCTCTTCTTACTAAATACAGAGGCTGGTCAGTAAAAAATCAGAGGTCTCATAATGAAGGCTTAAACCACTAGTTTTTAAATTTCACTTATTTATAAATCTCTCTCACTGATATAACCATTTAACCATTAACAAAACCTTTTTCTTGAATCTGAATCTACCATTAACAAAACCATCAAGTTTGAAAAAACCTGAAGCTTGAGTCTCATACCAACAGCATGACAAGCACAGGAAATCTGAAGCTTTGCACCCGCAAATGGCTACTGAGCTTTAAGACAATAGCCTATAATGGTTGCAAGAGCAGATTTATCCAGTGTTCATCCTGATCCTTCTATTGAATACATGAAGGAGAACTGTACAGTAATTTCACGACTATAAGGTGCACCCTTTTGACCAGAATTTTCCCCCAAACCCGGAAGTGCGCCTTATAGTCCGGTGCACCTTATATAAGGGACAAAGTTGTGAAATCTGCCAAACCGGAAGCGTGAGCCGCAATGGGGGGGGCGGTGCCGCAGGAGCACCGAGTCGCGAGGTGGGGTGGGAGTGGGTGGCCACGGCCGGTGAGAGCCACGCGGGGAGGTAGGGAGCTGCCGCCGGCCCCGGCCTGGGCAGAACAAGAAGCCGGGCGGTGCCACCCCGAGTGCGAGGGGAACAAGAAGCTGGGCAGTGCTGGCTGTGGCCCGGGGGAAACGAGAAGCCAGGTGTCCCCGGCCTGGGCGGAACAAGAAGTGCGAGCCCGCAACAGCCTCGAGCTGAGCAGAGCCTGCCTGACGGCGGCATCAGGGCAGTGGTGGCATGGCGTGAGCCTGCCGGCATCAGGGCAGTGGTGGCATGGCGTGAGCCTGCTGGCATCAGGGCAGTGGCGGCACGGCCCGGGACCACCGGCATCGGGGTAGCGGCGGCATGGCGCGAGCCCGCTGGCATCGAAGCAGGGGCGGCGCGGCCTGGGCAGCTGGGGAAAGTTGCTGGCATTGGGGCAGCAGCAGCGCGGGGGAAAACCCAGGGGGGTGCGGGCCTCCCTGAGTGGCACGCGGTTCCCGGAGCTGCACGGGGTTGCCAGAGCGCTGGGGCGGCACGGGAAGGGAGGGAGCGGGCTGCCGCAGAAGCCGTGAGCCACGGCAGCCCCATGCCCCGCCTCGCCAGCTGGCGCCGGGCAGGAGTGCCGGGCCCCACGCCCAGGGAGAGCGCTGGGGCTGTGTTTAAAGGCTACGCCAATCCGTGAAAAATGTTTGCAAATTGAGCACCTGCCAGTAAACTCCACGATCGTGGGATTCCGTTACTAATTCATTACTTTGTTGCGCACGGCATGGATCTTTGCGGCAAAAAAAAAAAGTGCGCCTTATAATCCGGTGCACCTTATATAATGTACAAAGTTGCGAAATTTGCCGACTCGGGAGGGGCACCTTATAGTCTAGTGCGCCTTATGCTCGTGAAATTACTGTGGTTTTTCCTTCTTTTTTTTTCTCAGCCTAGAAAGGAGGGCCTAATAAATGAACATGGCTTAAAATAGCTTTTTCACCTGACAAAAGGCTTCAAAACTTGAGCTGCCAATACATTTACCTTTCTGCCTGGGAAAATGATAAAATGTCAAAAATTTCAGTGTGTTTAAGGATTAGCTGACTAAACTGAAATGTCCAAGTGTGTCCTTTCACTATTGGAAACTACACAGTCTTCCCACTAAACAAGCAAGATGCTAGGCAAGAACTATAATTGTGCAGGTAAACAGAAAAGTGTGACACATCCTTTATGTTTTGCAGAAATAACCCAAGCTCACTTAAATATAAACTATAAAAACTTGACCAAACATTGTAGAAAATGCCATGAGAGTACTGTGACAAAACTGGGAGATGTATATAGGAACATTTGCAAGTGAAATTAATGTCAGATTACACCTAAAAAAAATTCTTACACTAATACTCTTCAGTTAGCACCTCATCCTTCTGTGAATGCCTATCTTAAAGGTGCCACATATTTTTCAGATGAAAAGACATGAATGCAACAAAATACTGACACCACGTTTTCCTGTGTTAATTATATACATAAGCTTACCTGAAGTATTTGCTTGAGGGTATTTTGATTTTAGTCTTCATCTTCCTCAGCAAGTTCAGTTTCTTTGTGCACCACCACTCTTGTCACAGACATGTCAGGGTGCTGTTCTTTGGCTTCTTTGATTGCCTGTGCCAGAGCCTGCAAACGTATTTGAAATATGGAACTTAGTAAGACCAAAAGGACATTCATGTGGGGCCAGAGAATGAGAGAATATCTTTGGAAAATTTGGTTATAGTTTTTCAGAACTGCAAATTCCTGGACTTGAGATCAAAGGTAAAAAAAAACAACCAACCCCCAAAACACAAAACCCAAACGAAAGACAAAATCCCCACCATGATAAAAATTTATCAAGATTTCCAGGAAGTAACAAGTAACCATAAAGTTGTAAGATAATTTTTCAGCTCATCTTAGGAGAAAAAAAGTATTTCTATATCCCAGAACTTTTTGAATTTCTGCAAAAGATCTAACAATGCCTTAAGATCGTACAGAAAAACAAGAGTGCCCTTCAGTTTCCCAAACAAAACAGAAAGATACTTTGGAGTGTATGCTAAGTGTGGTACTGAAACTCTGGAATAAGATCATACCAGAAATTTCTCAGTACAAGAATCCCATTTTTTTTTTCTTTGTACTAGTTTAAGAGAAATTCCTCTAGCTTAACTCATGGAAACGTAAATGCAAGTATCATTAAGTTGTTTATAATCCCTCCCCATTTTAAGAAGTTTTATCATCTTAAGAGATGTACCAATACACCCAATTAGATCAGATGACTGTCACAGGTCCCTTCCAATTGAAATGCAGTAAGAGCACTCTCTGGACTATCACAGGGAAATAACACCTGGGACCTTCTCTTTCCTGACCACATCTTAGTACACATCTTATTTCAGCAGCATTACTGCTGGAACCTAACGTAGCAAAAAACCAGGAGACACAGGAAGCTATTCAGAGGCAACAGTTACCTGTTCACCTTAGTACTAAATGCAACTAAAAACCCCCCTAAAATACTAGAAAGAGCAAGAAAAATATAATGCAACAAAAAGGTTTATCTTAATTTAGAAAAGTGATTATTTCCTGAGCTAGCTGCAAGTATTAAGTGAGAGAAGAAATAACTAACTCTGAAGAGAGATTGAAAACACCAGCATCAGGCACCCTAACTATTATGCGACACTGAATTTGAATTCTTATTAAGGGAAAATGTAGAACACATGATGTGCATTGGTACAATACTGATGTTTGCTGTTTGTTAACAATCAATGAAAAAAACCCCAGATTCCAACTGGTAAATTACAACAAGTAATACAAACATTTGTATTTTGAAACTCCAAACTGAAATGTTGTTTTTCTACTGGAAACTGTTTTAGTGATACAGGGAGCTAATAGACAAAATAAAAAACTTCCAGCATGTAGTTTGGGCATTTAAGAAGCACCATATTCACTTAAGAAAAAGTGGAGGTATTTCTTAAATCTCTTAAAAGCTGCTCACTGTTGTTTTAAACTTCAGTGATTAAAATTGTACTTCGTACTTCCTTTTTTATAATTTCTTTTTTTACTTCATTATTCACTTATCCCAAATTAGGGAAGGGCTTTAAGAATTGTCTGGTACAGCAAAGCTATTTTGTGACCTTTCCAGACATTTGAAATGCACTGAACGTGTATGAAGGCAAACAAGAGCCATCCATGCCTGATGCTAAGCAGCCCTGTCATTTAATTAAAAGTTTCAAGAAGAGATTCAACTTGTCAAAAGACACTTTCTGGACACAAATCAAAATGTGAAAATAAATTCCTTGAGAACTCTCAATATATTACAAGTCATAAGTTAAACTGAAGCCTGTTGTGTTGATTCGTGAAGCCTTCATGAAGTTAGAAATGTACTCACTGCAAGGTAGGCTTTTCCACTTATATTAACCTATGACTGTTGATTGCCTTTGTTACTATGGTTTCTTAGATGAATAAAAACCCCTGTGTAATCATCACAAAGACTAGGTAATTGACTTTTCTCAATTATTTTCCAGTGTAGTGCTCAAATTCAGCCTTATTAATTGGGCATGTAGAACTGATTTTAACCTTTGTTTCTAAGACATTGTAAAATACTGCTTTAGTACTGATGGAGATAAAAGGTACATACAATTACAGCAGATCAACAATTAATTTTGTTACACATAATTCTACAAATACTGGCCAAAACCTAATTTTTAAATTCAACCAGTTAATGTATTTGAATGTATTTCAAAGCTTTCAATCAAAATGACCGCTGCATTGAGATGCTGCTGAAACAATGCAGTAGATATCCCCATCTATCCAGATCAGCATATCAAAATAAGATTATTTCAGTAATATTTTTCCTCCCAGGACAAAAGCTGCACTAAATAAACTGTGTCCCTTCCAAAAAGAATAATCCCTCTAAAAATAGCAAAAATCCATTCCCATGATCTATGATGCAAAATTTACAAATGCTGTTTTTCTTTCACATATATTCAAAAGGCTTCTTAATAGCAAAACACAACTGCTTAATAACTGTGCCACACTTAACAGTCTCAGGCTCTTTCTATATAGTTTTATTCATTTTTCTACCTTTCTCTTGCTTCAGATTTCTGAAACATCATCTATATCTCACCAGACTACAAAACACATTTTAAGAGTTAAGGTTGTATACTCACCTCATCATGGTCAATATCTGCATCTCCAGTAATAACAATGCGCTTCTCAATTCTTGTTTCTGATACTCCGCCTTTTACCATCTACAGATGTCAGAAAAAATAAAATCAGAAAAACATCCCTGTAATTATTCCGTATTTCCACAAAGCACAACCTTCTGTTGCACTGAAGCAGATAGATTCCTGTGTTTGAGTTGCAATTAGTAGTAAATGTGTTCAGTGATAAATCATCCTCTCCTTTTGCAGCTATGCAGTTGGTCACCCCCTAGCAATTGCTAAAAATCAAACAATAGAGAATTACTCCAGTTACTAGAGCTCGTGTTTGTAAAACAGTAATTCCAGCTTCTTCCACCATATAAATCTGGCAATATGGAAATTCCAGGAGACTTTTCTTTTATTTCAACCCATCTGTCATGGGTGTCTCCACAGTCATAATCCTACGCCATTAAATACAAAGATGATCTGTTTTTCAGTTCTGTCATTCAAGGACCTTCATTGGATATTTTCAGAATATTTCACACTGCTGAATAGCTTTGTGGTTTTTTTTCTTCACTTCTTATTCTAATGATTAGAACGCTTTAGCTTATAAAAAAATTCTCACAGAAATAACATTATTTGCCTTTTAAATCAGCCTGTGTATGAGAAAAGCTACAAAGACCATATGAGTGAAGAGCCAAGATGACTCTGTTAAGAACATCATTTTGGAAGGTTCCTTTATCAGCAACGAACAGTTTGCAATGTAAAATAAAAAATCAGCTGAGAAAATTCAAACAATCTTGTTACTGACAGTTTATCATCAATTCAAAAAAGATAGGTATCTGCTGCATCATGCTAATTCCAGTAATCTTTCAGTAGAAGACAAGACTGAAACAGTTTTCTTTAATTTTTCCTTCCAAGAAACAAGACTATTTGACATTTGAACTTGACAAGAAAATGTACACTTCCTGGCAAAACTGTGGTTTAATTACAGTAATTTCATGACTATAAGGCGCAACCTTTTGAATAAATTTTGGTCCAAATCCGGAAGCGCGCCTTATAGTCTGGTGCGCCTTATATAATGTGCAAAGTTGCGAAATTTGCCAACCTGGAAGTGCAAACTGTGAGCCAAGCTGCGAGCGGGGGCAGGAGCGGGTGGCCCTGAGCCACCCCAAACCGCGGGCGGTCCCGAGCTGCCCTGAGCCACGGGCGGCCCCGAGCCGCAGCAACTCCAGGGTGTGAGCCGTGGTCACCCTGAGCCGCGTCAGCCGCAAGCCACGGCCGCCCCGAGTCCCTCCTCGCCAGCTGGGGGCGGGCAGGAGTGCTGGGCCCCACGCACAGGGAGGGTGCTTGGGGCTGCGTTTAAAGGCTACACCAATCTGTGAAAAATGTTTGCAAATTGAGCACCTGCCAGTAAACTCCACTATTGCGGGATTCCATTACTAATTCCTTACTTTGTTGCGCACGGCACAGATCTTCGCTGCAAAAAAAAGTGCGCCTTATAATCAGGTGTGCCTTATGGCCATGAAATTACTGTAACTGAATAAAGATTTTTTCCTAAAATGGTGTTGGTTTAATGAGTCCAAAAAGGAGCAGCAGTCTGAAAAGGATCTACTGACTAGTTTTTGTAACAAATGCATTTTTAACATATGCATTTTTAATTCCAAGCTTACTTTATTTCATGTGACTCACTTTCTAACATTATTCTTCTACTATCATTTTATGCATACGATTCTCATTCTTCAGAGTATTTTGATTGTTAGAAAATACATCCAGTGAGCAGTGAACTATTGCTCAAGCCTGTCATGTTGCAAACTTCTGTATCTTGGGGTTGGAAATCCTGAATTCACACTTAGTTTCCCTCTTCCATTTTTCTTTACCCTAAATAATGCTTTCTATAATTTTCTTAGAAAAAGATGCTAAGAGTTCAAAGATGAGCTCAAAACTGTTGTTTAGGCATGCCTAAAATTTGACAAATATTTGCATAAATTAGCAGTAACAGTAATCATCATCACGCTTTGGTAGTTGTATTACACTCTGGCATGAAACATTACATGTTTTCTATGAGACAGATGTGATGTCCTGTTAACACTGAGTTTTCCTTTCCTTCTCAAGCATGGAATGCAGAGGAAATAATTCAGCACCCAAACACACTTGCAAAGCAATCTAATAGAATGATCTGTTTTTAAATACACCCTAAGCCTAGAAGCACGAGGATGATCAACACAAAGTCTGGGACACATTGCTTCAGTTCATCATGGTGCCATTAGCAGGGTTCCTGTGGACCTCAGAAAAGTTAAGTTACACTAGCAAAGATTCTGTAAGATGTCTGTGGGTGATGACAGGACCGAATCTGTAAAAATTTAGTTACATACCCATTTGTCAAATACTGAATAAGACCTATATGAACTACTGAAAAACGATGAATCATATTTATTCCCCTCTGCGTGTCCTATTCTCAGATATTCCTGCTTACTCACTAGAACTTCTGTCTTCAAAATTTGTACAGAAAGACTTAATTCTCACACACGCCTGGGATGAATCTCTTCCATTTCAAGTTAGTTTTCCTCAATGAATTAGTAGATATACAAGAAACTTGATATAAAATTGTGTTTTGAGGGTCCGCTGTCTGTTTTCACTAAGAAAGACAAGAAATATATGTTACCTTTGTGATGTGTGTAGTTGTGGTAGTAGAAATGGACTCTGATGTAATTGTCTGCGCACTCACCAGCACGCCGGTATCACCACCAGCATTGCCATCAAGCTTTAAGAAGAAAAAGAAATTGGAAAAAAGATCATTGTATATATTGGCATTTAAAAAACTGTTTTCACAGAAGAAAGTCTAATTTTCTTACTAAACATATTCTTTAATTCAACTAGAACTGAAATCTAAATAGAAGCCATCCAAGTTTACAGAGTCAGGTAAGGCTATTATTATGGCCCATTCCTGTGGAGAATTCATGCTCACAGTTACATGTTCCTTTCACAAGCAATGAGATATTTTAATCAATTTTCCAAAAATGGATTAAAGTGAGTTATACTTTTGCAGGCAGCAACTAAGTCTTTATATAGAAAAAGAAAATTAGAACTTCACAGCCAAAGTATAATCTTACCTGCTAGGAAAAAAGTACATGCTTTTGAAAAGCATTTTTGGACATTATCTATTTTGATCTACATAACTGGAATAAAAATAAAATTGCAAACAAACCAGTCACTGTACCTGTGAAGATTCATATGTGATAGTTTTAGTTTCTGTTTGAACAATTGGAATTTCTTTAGTGGAGATTTCAGTTCTCTGCGTGGCATCTGAAATGGTTACCATCTCTGTTTTCACTACTGGAGGCTGTGATGCAAGAAATAAACAATCAATTCAAAAGTCAGAAGAAGTTTCGTAAAGTGGACCAAGAAAACACAACCAAAGGCTCAAGAAAAGCATAACAGTAAGATAAGAATTTGACTGACTTCCCATATAAAAAGCATGCAATAAATAAGCAAAATGAAATAAAGTTTAACATATCAGCCCTCTAGGATATCTGTAACATTGCAGGAAAATTTAATCTCCTAATAATCTTGTCAAAGTTCAGTGTTTCAGCCAACAGTACATACCAAATAGCAACTACTAAAACAAAGCCATGACACATGTGTTGAAAATGTGTAAAAGTATCACTATGAAAAAAATAAAAATCTTAGTTTGCATAAAGAAATTGATAGCTAGAACAGAAAGATAAACTTTGTATTAGAACTAATCTGGGAAAATACCTATCACTTCTCAGTCTGTAATCAGGACTAGAAATTCCACAGAAGTTTAACTTTTTAATATTTATTACTTCTGGAAAAGAAAAGCTTTTGAAAACTGGATTTTAAGCAGTCTAAATTTTCTGCAAGTGAATGACTTCTTTTGACAAAGATTCTAAGAAGCTACTTCAATAATTTTGAGCAAACTGCAGTTTAGTGGTGTTCTCTGCAATATCACAAACAAAGCAATTAACCTGGAGTGTGTAAGCTAGTGAACTCATTACTTATCTTAGTGGAGTAGATTTTCATTAGATTTAAGAACTAAAGCCTTTTGATATTTTTCTAGATGCATAGGCTCCTATCTTACATTGATTTTGAATACGCATAGGGTCAAATCTGGAAAAAAACCCAAACACACTTGAATGTTTGCACACACAACTGCTCTTCTTCCCCTTTCTCCAAACTATCTATGCTTTTAGGAAGTGTGGGTACTGGTAAATTTTAAAAGTCTAATAAACTAATTCTATCACGTCATTAATCAGAACAACTGCGTATGCAGAAGACAACAAAAGAAAGAACGTGATTTGATTAAAAAGTGAAGAAAAAAAATTTGCCACCATTACAACAAGCAGGTAGAGAACTCCAAAAACCCCACTGAACTGGTGAAAAACTCAGCAGAAGATCATGACAAAATTTACAAAGACCTACATGCCTGCCTTTCAATTTTTCCCTTTCTGCTTCTTTATCATTTGCCTAGTAATGGACTCTTCAACCTTGTTTGGCTTAAAACAACTGGCTGTGACACGTACTCATGCATGCTTCCTAAGTATCTACTGCACTAGAAGACTTCATGGAAACATTGTGATATGAGCTTCAGCACTTAACAGTACAGTGCTCTCACCTATGCCATTTCTAGCCATACATATTCTAGCCTAAAAATCCATAATGTTTTATTGAAGGAGAGAAACAAAGGCAAGAAAAGCAGTGATTGAGTACAGGGAAAAAAGGAACAAAAGTTTTTGACGGCTGCTTTCTAATTTCAATTTGCAATAGTTTTCCAATCACAATTACAAGTCATGAACTTGTCAAAAACACTTGACAAATAGACAAGACAAGACTTAAAACACTGGAAACATGTAAATAATAAATACACATTATGTATGTGCATATAAAATACGGAGGAGATTAGGAAAAAAAAAGAAGATCTCAGTCTTCGGAAGGTTTGCCTTTACTGGTGATTTTCACTCAGCTCTAGCAAAAACTCAGAAACCATAACTGAAGGAGACAGAATTTCACTGCTCATCAGTGGTTTCCCCTTCCAAATGATCTGAATCTTGCTGGATGCCAGAAGATGTGGAGGAATAGGAGAAGAAGAAAGGCAGGTATATTTTCACCCCAAGAAATATCTCTGCTTAATCTAGTCGTCATACTGTTCTACCATTTACCTCAGAACAACAAATTAATTGTGGTGCAACATCAATGTCAACATGAGACACATCTCCATTGAGTTTCAGCTGTTCCTCCTCTTTTTCTTCACCTAAATCTTGCTTAATTTGCTCTGACAAATTCTTCTCTTCTGCAGCTACAGTAACTGTGTTTTCCTGGACCAAATCTTCAGCTGTAACTTGTGTGTGCTCAACTGGTACATTTAATTTGCTGCCTTCTGGTATCGCTTCCACACGCTGTGTATTTTCTTCATGTTCTTTCCTTTTCATGTCTTCCTCTTCTTCCTGTTCTTCCCTGATGACCTCCTCAATTGCCCTATGATGTGGCAGGTATTCTCCCACCTCTTCATCCTCACTCTCACTACTACTGCTGCTGCTGCTACTATCTGATGGCAATGATGAAGAGTCCTTTTTTGACACGTGCTCCACCTTACATGTCTCCCCAGCATCAGTGGCAACTTGCATTTTCCCTTTGTTGGTTTCGTCTACGACTAGTGTTTCTTCTATCCCAAACTCTGCCTGCTTCTTCTCCTCCACTATGTCCAGAGTCTCATGTGAACTCTGCACAAAAAACATGGATGAGGATAAACAAAAGTAGAGTATATGAATAAATTAAAATGGTGAAAATAAAATTAGCTGATAGCTGGTTCATGTCATATGGAAGACAAAAGATGGCCGTGATGGTTAACTGAAAATAGAAGGAAGGAAAGAATGAAGATGGATTGGAAGAGTTAGAGCCAAATTTAGCCATGGAAAAAAATCTGCAGAACCTTATCAGCATCGCTGACTCCAGTACAAGGCCCTTCTGTTCTGGAAGCATGTCTCTGTGAAACAAAAAGCAATCAGAGGACAAAAATCAATGCATAACCCTTTTTAACAGTGCGACATCCGCCAAGCAAGCTTTTAAGAATGCATACACACGATACTAGAGAGAGGCTACACATTCACTGCAAGATGCTAGTTGCCTTACACTTCATCGAAATATACGATCAAAAGTAGTTAAGAGTTATGGAAGTTATTATTGGTGTAAGAACTGAATAATGTAAGCCTGAAAATAAAAAGCATGAATGTACTAGCCAGTGATGCTACCAAGGCAGTTAAACCAAGAATTAAGAATAAACAACATTAAATGAAAGTAAACAGAAAAAATAATGCTCTACTACCAGTTTGCCAAGATTTTTAAACAGCAGAAAGGGCCTTATTGCAGGGTTTCATTAGTTGTTTGTCTTTGGTCTTTTACTTTTTAATAGATGAGAGGAAGACTGCTTAGGGTAGTATGTTGTCAGGATAGCAATACATGATTTCCAAGAAGATCCTGTAAGAATTCAGTTTGGAGCCAAAAGGATAATATTAAAGCAGCTACACTAGTATTTGTTCCATAACAAAAAAATGACAGCTATCTGAAAGCCCGCAGTAAATGATGTATTAGGGTGTTAGGTTTTTTTAACTGAAAATACTTTCAGCGAACAGTCTGCAGCAAAATTAAGAGTTCAAATGAAAAGAATGCAAAAATCAACACACCATCTGTGACTTAATCCTAGCCTTCATTGCTGTTTACCCAGCGCAGCATCTACGGAGCGTAAGCTCAGCCCAGCACT
This sequence comes from Catharus ustulatus, assembly GCF_009819885.2. Lineage (NCBI taxonomy): Eukaryota > Metazoa > Chordata > Aves > Passeriformes > Turdidae > Catharus > Catharus ustulatus. The sequence goes on along the minus strand of NC_046223.1, from coordinate 61,856,422 downwards.
GATTCCTCCCTGTGCTGGCGTGCTGCAGATGCAGAGTTAAGCTCTGAGGCAGGCACGCCGCTGTAAGGCAGGCCGGGACGCACTCCGGGGAGCAGCCCGGGCCTGTCGCTGTCCCTGTCGCGGCGGGACCCGTCCCGTCCCCGGCGGGCCCCGCGCCCGAGCTGCACCTGGGGCCCCGGCGCGGCGGCGCCCGTCTGCTCCCCCGCAGCGCCCTCTGCTGGCCCCGGGCTGGCGGCGGCGAAGGGCCCGCTGGTGCCGGCGCCGAAGCGCTCCTTACTAAACAAAATGGAGGTTATCTCCTCTTCCAGGCTCTAGACGGGTCAGAAAAGGGAAAGGAAAGAATTAGACAGCGGCGGACGGAGTGGCAGCCACCTACAATGGGACAGGTTTGGCGAGAGAGAGACGTGACAAAGGCTTGGCTCGGCAGGGGGGCACGGACAGGGCGGACACAGCACAGCCTGCGCCTCCACCATGCACAACACATCGACATTTACACATCGGCATCTACACGGACTGCCCAAACAGCACACTGCACTTAGCTGCTAACTCCGTATTTACTGTTGGGATTTTTTTTTCCCTTTTAAAATCAGTTTTTGACACCTTCTAAAGCCCAGCTGGATCAGAGCTCTAGGGCTGTCAGACATACTTGCTTAGAATACATACCCACAGCGCTGAAATGTTAAAATAATTCTTACTTCTTTACAATAAACGTTATCTATATATATTCTAAAAATACTTAAATATCCTAAGCAAATGCATGACGATTAAAAATCTGCTTTCCCATTTTAATGGGAAAACTTGTATTTTTCAAACATACATGAAAGGTGACACAGTACTTTAAAGTGTAAGTTATGTTCATAACCTGGCCTATTTTCTGTAGGGGTATAAATCTGTATGGTTAAGCAAACTTTGAAAGTCAACGTGGGTATAAGCCTCTGGAAAGGCTACAATTTTGTAGTCCAGATCTCATTCCACAAGCTCTGGTAAGAAGTCAGAAGTAAAAGTGGTTAACGTAAAAAGCCAACAACATACAAATACATAGCATGGACATAACACACATGTTGACAACATTTCAGGAGAGAGGTTCCAGCCTTCCCGAGAAGAACCATGCCAGAGTGCCAAGGTGCCATGCACACAGCTGCAGCGGGGACTCGCCGTGTGAGAGCGACGTAGAACTGATGTATGAACTGACAGAGGTTACACCATGCTACTGTACACACACTACAATGTGGATGGCATGCAGAAGGACAGAGAAGGGAAAAGAAAAAGAACCCCTAACTTGTTGGGGCTTTTTTCCCCTACACTAAAATTCAGTTTATTTCAATGGTGGCTAAAAAAGAGTTAACAGGAACCCAAGTTACAAAATTTGCCTGCACGCAACGTTGAATATCCATTAGGGCAATGTGTTCCTTACCCCTCACTTTCTTTCCCTAGTTTACTCCACCCAAGAAACATTCATCTATTAACAGATTACATCAAAAGACAAAAATGTTCATGATCCTCCTTTCATTGTACTCTGGCACCTTGCTTTCTGATCACTCAAAGGAGTAAAAAAAAAAAAAGGCAGGGGTAAACCAAAATCTTTATGTGGTAGGCGGTCAGACTGTGTGCATCTCTCTCTATCCTTGCTCCCCCTTGTATATATAATTAAAGACAGGCACATACCACCCATCTTTTAGCATTTTCCCACCTTCAAATTTTTGGATCGTCCAGTCTTTTAAAATGAAAACCCCAGTCATACAATTCATTTGATAATGTAACTCCTCCAGAGCATTTAGTAAAAAGGTTTAAATGCATAGAAAGAATTCATCAATTTTGTATCAGCCTGTGTTTAAATTCTTGGAAAATTCTTCTGGTACACATCATACAGTCTAACAAGAAATACTCTTTACAAGCTGTGGGCATGGATTAAAGAAAAAAACATATTGTGGGTATCCATAAAATAGAAATATTTCCCCTATTTGCAACATATATATCAATATGTCAGGTTTTGTTTAATTAAGTCACAGATGCTGTGCACTTGCAAGAGTATGGTGGATCTAGAAGTATAGTGACACAAATGTGATGGACCCAAAATAACATTTTTAGGACACAGAAAATTATTTGTAAGCATTTTTGCTGAAGCAAAAGAAGAAAAAGAATATCAGCAGTGGTATCCCTGCTTTATTCTCATCTATTATTCAGCTATCCTAAAGGCAAGGAACAACAGGCATCCATCAACAAATAATTCAGGATGGAAGTACAGTCCCCCAAATGTCATATTTATGTATGTTAGTGAAGTAGGACTGCAAGCTTCATGTTAACCTCATAGACCAAAAGTAATATAAAAAAGCAACATGACAATTGCTACTCATCACCACTATCCACTTCTACTAGTCCCACTGGTTAGAGTGCTTTTCATTGCATAGATAATATCAGGGACAAAACCTCCCTCTTTTCCTTAATGAAAAGAGAGGTACAGAAGTGCAGAGGTATTTAGAAGAGGCTGCTTTTGAAATGAAGCTGCTTACACACCATTATTGATTTGAATAATGATTACATAGTGAACACACAAAGGAAAAGTTCTTGTGTGAAGCGTCAAATAATTGCAAGCAATTATTTCCATATAGAATGAAAATATATGTTTTGTTGTCATCCTAGGCACATCAAATACAGTAATTTCCCAGTGAAAAACTGGGTTTCTTTCCAGTGGCCATTCAGAACTTCATGGTTAGTTTGATGTTTAAGCAAAATGTTGCTGGCATTTGTATATATGTGTATCTCTACACATATAGAGGTCCTGATTTACAGTTCAACATTCTCCTTTCAGTATTGGCTTAAAAAAGTTAATTCAATCAAGGGAAAAAAAAAGGAAAAAGAAAGAAGTGCCCAAGCCACCAAGCTAGCCCACAGCAGATACAGCGAAAAAGCAGCAGGTTTCAGGGCAGCCACCTTATCGGTTTCCTCTGGTTTTGCTCCAGCAATCCGTGGCATTGCAATCCATTGTTTCTCCTTCCCAGGCAGTGTTTTCACTTGGAAAATGTGGTCTCCTTTTTTCTATTTGGTTTTCATTTTACAAAACCAGTGTAAATGAACAAGCAATGAGACAGACTTACACTATACAGTAAACATAAAACTAAATCATCTGGAAGTGACAGAACATACTAGATGAGCAAAAAAACCCAAACCAAAAAACACCAGATATAAAATAACTTGCAGGGCCTCAACTTCAAGAGAAAGAAATCAACACAGAAAATACACACAATCATGTAATAAAAATTAAGTTACACTTCTTACATAAATGTCTCTTTCAACCAAAAATATATTTATAGGTAAGAAATGAGTCACTATGTCATGAATGTTTGAAAATATGACCAACGTTTGTATCTCTGCATATACCGCTATACATAGAAATATGAAGGTACTACTCAGAAATTTGAGGAATTTCTTGACAGTAACCACAAATTAACAAAAGAAAGAAGTGATGCATAGTTAGTTGCTCTGTTCTCTGTATGCACATACTCACAGTTCAGATCACTTACGGATCTTACTGAAATAGTGTCCTATTATCAAAAATAATTTTGTAGCATCATTTGAAAGCTCACCTTTCTGTGGACTAAAAGAAAGCTGGAGAATTTAAGGGGATAGGATAATACTACATTCAAGGAAGGAAGGGTGAGAACCATGGTGATAGACAAGGACAACACAACAAACTGATTGCTTTAAAAGACTGATTTACTCATCTACTGTATGAAAGGAACATTTGATAACCCAATAGAACTAAAAGTTTCACAACAGCATGAGAAATTTGGGTAGGTTTCTTGCTACAGGCATTGAGGGTGGTATTTGTAGAAAACTGTATTCCATACTGCTGTTTTACGGTTCAGTCAGATAGGAGAGGTGAAGAGTAGATAAATTAGTTTTACAGAAAGATTAAGATAGGTAAATTTTAACATTAAATTTTAACTACATTAAACGTGTCCTGAAGTCAACACTGTAAATTAACTGATCACATAAAGTCCTTCTGAAATAAAACACAGACTATGTGTGTATTTATGCACAAGCTGTCTATGAAGAGATAAAAATATAGAAAAGGAAGAAAAAGTTCTACTGTCACTGAAAAGTTATCTCTATCAATCTGTGTAAATCAGAGTGAAATTTAAGATAGCCTTAACATAGAGGAAAATGCTGCCATCACTTCTGTTTTCTTCTAATTCAGTTGTTCATGTGGAAGAATAAAATTCTACCCACTGATTGAAGTCAGTACCAACAGTAATGGTAAAAACGTTAATGTATACTTAGTATAAACAAATATTATATCAGACAAAGGAAGTGTTAACCTGAAGGACAAACTGCATTTGCTGTATGACATAGGAGGGTTGTATGGAAAGGCATGCAGACACTTGTGTGCAGTGACATACCCCTTGTGTCTGTAGGGACAGAGGTGTGATACGCCGCTTTTCCCACTCATTTGGGCGTGGTTCAGGTGTGGACTCCATGAAATTGCGCTTGAGCTCACTAATGCTAGCCTGGTGTTTCAGTAAGTCGTCCTGGGTCTTATCCAGGTCCTAGCAACCCGCAACATAAAACAAAGTAGGACAAAACACGACAACAAAAGCAAACTTAACTGAAAAAAAAAAAAAAAAAAAAGAGAAATAGAAGCAACCAAACCAAGAAAAGTGCCTTGTGTCTGAAATGGTGACCTCCTTTGTAATGCCTCAAAATAAAAATGTTTAAGGCTGTAAGACCAGTATTTTCGGGTTTTGTTTTGTTTTTTTGTCATACTCCGTTTCTTCCACATTTAAAAAAAGAGAAAAATAATGCTGCACATGGTTATTTAGCAAAGAGTTACTTTCATCCAAAACATGACGCTACTAGCCCTTTGAAACAATAATAATTTCCAGGAGCTGTTTGCTTTCACCTAAAATAGAATAAAATGTTTCAGGATACTGCACAGCTAATATAACTGAAGGTAGCTGTAAGAAAGAATGTTTTCACCAAAGGAGCATAAAAATGCATCTTTCTTGATATTACAAGCTCCATGAAAAATACCTGCATCTGTGAACACAATACTATAAGGCCAAATATACAAGCAACTAACATCTGCTTAGCTTCAGAGGGACAACGCATTGTGCCTCTCATGCAAGCTTAAACTTATTGGAAGAATCAGATTTAAAGACTTAAAACCTGTTACCTGCCAATTCTATTTTTAAGAGCCTGACAGCAGACAGACAAGTAGGAATAGTTTTTGTGCATGCCAGTACCAAAAAAATGATCTAAATTGCACCTCCATAGACCAATGCCAAAGGGGACACCACAGCGTGAATACCAAATTAGATTTTGTCATGACCATTGAGGCCAAACTGCAGCACCTTGGATCAAATAAATACAAGGTATTCTTTCACTTTTTACCAGCCACAGGGCAGAGGTAAGGTTCAGGAGCTATGTCAAAATGTAAATGCTCTACTAACCAGACAAAAATATATATGTTTAGCTTTCTTGGGAATTCATTGTCTTGTAAATACAATGGCTGGGATTTGGTGGGAAAAGATTTCTCCCTGCTTTCACTATTTATATTCCTTTTAGCATTCCAAGTCTCAAGAAAATCCCGTATTACTTATGCTCACTCTAACACAATAATATTTTTTCAGCAGTATCCTATAGTATTCAAGTTTAAGCCTCGGATCCATTGTAAAGAACTAAAAGACTGAACGTTGAAATGAATTATTATCAATGCAGACTTAATTATTAAGGAAGTTTTGTCAAAATAATATAATCAGAAATAATTATGTAGGTAAAGAGTATTTAATTTTTACAAGGATTTAAAATACTTTTCAGCAGAATGTTCTGAAATCTACCATTTAATTTAGGTTAGGATTCTTATTGTTGGTGATTGCCACGCAAAGATACTTCACATTAAGTAATGAAAAACCCACATCCCAAACTCATTAGTTTCTAATTTCTTTTCACTTGTATGTTCAACCCCAGTAATGGTTTAGTGCTGCACATCTATTTCCTAACCTTGTGGATAAGTCTGCATGCATTTTGAACGTTTGAACCCCCTTCTGGCAACTCAGTAGGTTTGTATTGTCACAGGACCACTTTTCATCCTGGACTAACAAATGAGACATTAAATATGTCCCCCTAAAGTTTGTATTTCCTGAGTGAAGTAAAATCTTATGCCAAAGGCATTCTGTTATACAACTGAAGCCCATAACAATCCCGTCATTATTTTAAGACCTGTCTTGGCTTGACACAAGGCACATTTCTTGGACTTGATCAAAGCACAGTTATGCAATGCACACTTTCAGTGCTTCAGTAAGTTATATCCAAGCAAAGTTTCAATAGTGATCAAAAGCTGCAAAAAGCCATAAAACATTAGTTGGGTTACTGCGATTCATACATCTCCTTATTACTGAACAAAACCAATGATTTTTTTAAAAAACACGTTTTTGTGACAAAGGGAATTTTTCATAGCCCCATCTGGATGAATAAAATAAGGACAGTGTAGGATTTTTTAAAAACATCTTCAGTTATTAGGTTAAGTTATTAACCACAAGTTAATTAAGTGATAATAATTAAATGATACTGAAAATAACTACAGTGTCTGATAAAATACTTGAGATTAGCAATCTATATGAAAATTCTTAAAATAAAAATTGCTACTTCAGTGACAATGCACTACACATCTTTGTAATGAAAAATGAAAACCAACCTTCAGGAAGTAAAATTTACTTCCATTTGAAAAGGAAAAAATAAAACAAATATTTCAGAAGATAATCAAACATTCCCTTTGAATATCTGATCCTTGCATAATTTCTTAGTGTTCCTAAAACCAGTCAGAATTAGAATTACTTGTCTATACTTCTAGTGCTTGCCCCTTTCTTACTCTATTTATTCAGCTAATGTATCTGAGGAAGGTTGATTAAACTGGCAAAAGCTGGAAACTATACTCAACGGAAAATGCAAACATTGAGGTGCAATGTACAAAAATCCATTTAGAACTATGAATCGCATCCATGCATCTGGTCTATCTAAATAGGGCTATTATTCCCAGTTGCCACCTTGAAAACATTTAGTAAAAATATACAAATTTACATTCAGTGTTCAAGCTGAGGGTTGGTTGTGGGTATTTTGCATTTGTTTGTTTTTCGTTTAAACTCAGAAACTAGAGTGGTAACATGCAGCATTTCCAAGCCGGTTTTCCCCATGCACTTCATGCAGTGTGTCCATAACAGCCTGCAGGTGACCTCCCATCCCATGCAGCCTGGCAGCCCGTGAGAATGGAGAGTACTTTTTGTGTAATACATACAAACCTCCAACATTAAATTGCTATGTCTGACATAAATATTTTCCCCGTCTACTCTCAAGGAACTGATCTGTGAAATTGAGCCACATAAACAAAATAAAACAAACAACATAAAATGGACCAGTAAGTAAATTAACAAGGACCCTTACAATCAGACAGTAAAATAAATGAAATTAAATGGTGAGGTGAAAAGGCACTATTCAGACAAAACCCACAGAAAATTTAGGATGCTAACAAGGCAGGCAGCCACAGCCAGGTTCAATTGTAAAAGAACAACCAAGCACCTTCTGCTGTGCTTCCTCCTCTTCATGTTCCACCTGTGTGAGCGCACGACAAATTATCAAGAAAAAGAAGTGTTAACATTGGCTAACAGACTAATACAGAGGCTTCATCTCTTTGTAAATGCTGCAAAGCGTGCTGGATTTTACAGACCTTTACTTTTTCGGCCCCAGATGTCGAAATTAAGCGACTTGGGTCTTCTTGCACCTACATTGTTGTAGAATGGCTGAAGTAATTTTTGGCATAAGTGGCATGAAAAATGGAAGTTTCACACTGTGTCCCTTTCTTGTTGAACTTTTTATTGTTTCCCAGGTGAAAATTTAAGAATGAGTAACAAAGAAAAATGATATGCATAATTTCTATGGTAAGCGACTTAAATTCTGCAACAAAATGATGGGAAAATGGAATCTAATCCAGGAGTTCTTTTGGGAAAAGAGTTTTGGGTTCAAGTCAAACACTTAAATACTGTATTTACAAACTGTCTTAAATTCTAGGAACGTTGTTGTCTTGAATGAACTATCTGCACACACACACACCCTTTTTAAGTGAATACATTTATTCTTAAACTGCAGTTCATTCTGTTGGTAATTTTCTGTAGCTAATCTTCATATCTCATCTCCAAGTGTTCTGAATGCCTTAAGGAACAGCATTCTTTAAAAAGTGAACCACTTCCTGGTTGTCTTTCCATAAGTGCATATATCAACTGGTAATCTTAGGAAAAGATGCATTTACAAGCCAATACTCTGCAAGTCCATAAATTTGAAGACGGATTTACTGCTCATACTGTTGCATTTTGGATTCTGTGTGAAAGATGTAATACATAGAATATTTTTATTAATTTCTGACTTATCTGGGGTACTATTTGCTGTAACTATGCTACAGATTATTGATGGAATTAGGCTACAGAAAAATTGAGAAAATCTTAAAGTCATGCTTTTCATTATTTTATACTTAGACTGGTATTATAATGACATTGTAACATACTTAGCATGTCTTTAATATGTACACTGGTTCAGCAAACTTTGTTAAATATAACATTAAACAGATAGTCCTCCATTTTGATTTTATAATAATTGGTTTAATGTTTTATTTGAGGATTAAAATAGAAGACCTTTTTCTGGTGGTATTGCTGTGACATGTGCAGCAGACATAAGGAAAGGAGGCAGTTTATCAGCCACTCCAGATGATCAGAGCAACTGGTGTGACTGAGGCTTCTGTACATTTTAGCAGTGTATTCCAAAGAATGCTCAGACTTCAGTGACACGGTCTGACATAAACTGCAATCCCAGCTAATGAATGAAATCAGTCTCAACGGCTGATAGAGATTAATCTAAGCATGTAAAAAATGGAAAAGTGCCTTGGACAGACTCAGCTTTGCACACACCCTTGTATAGTTGAAATATCTGAAATCTTGGATAAGAAAACACTGATTTTAAAGTATTCACAATATTCTGAATTCAGTTTTTAAGAATTTCATTTTTCAGATCTAAACAGAAATTCAGAGATGTGCATTCCAGTCAATGCATGCAGGAGACAGGAGTTTTAAAACCAACTGGCAGTGCAACTAGAACTTTCAAATAGTATCAAATAACATATCTATTGTTACACAGAGCACTTTCTTTATTCAGATTTATGTGCTCGTTAACATTTTGAACTACAGTGCAAGTCCACCTGCAGCTCAGTATCTGTGGCTTTCAGTGACGTAATACATGCTGTAGGATATTAGGCAAAAAAATCATGAGCTATCTACTGACTAAAAATCCCACAACAGCAATTTTTCACAAATGAGTAATGCTAAAAAGATACAGATATACCCACGTGCATTTGTATATTTATATATGTATTTACAGGCAGGTACACAGACACACCTCTAAACTAGGAAGTGTGCAAAACTGAGCAAGCCTCGTGAGAACCAGAATAAATGCAATATGCAAGTGTCAACATTTAAGCAGCAAAATTACACACCTCCTCTTCCTCTGCTTTGTCATTCAGGTCATTGCCATTAGAGCTACTAAAGGAAGTCACCTTTGGCTCCAGGTAGCAGAGGGACAGAGCGAGAGGAAGGGAAAATGTGAGTGAAAAAGGAATAGACTGGAAGGCAGACAGAAGCAGGACAAAGACAAGGAGAAAAGAGGGGATGAAGGAAGGAGAGGTAATAGGAATATAGTGCTGAAGGCCAGGAGGGAGGAAAGAAATGCAAACATCAGGAAGGCTAGGAAAAGTAATATAGCCATCCTCATCAAGCAGCGAACGGAAACTAAAAGAAAGGCATCTGAAGAAGCTGAATGAGACGCACAACTCAGTGCTTTTGTAGTCATTTGTATGGATTCTTCCCTCAACAGCAGGGGAGCCTCGACTAGCTAGGGGTCTCACAGATTCAAAGGTATTAATAGGTGAAGTTGTTCTGGTTTTATTATGATCTGATGTTTGTTCCATGGAATTGCACTCTGAAATGTCTGGAATGGTAAGGGAGGGCTCTTCAAAGGGATCTTCCTCTGAAATATCTGAGAGCATGTCAATCTCAGGGACGGGAGACAAGTTTGTGAGATGGGATGACACAGAATGGATGGGCAGTGATGACGGGTGTATGTGAGTGAGCTGAAGAAAAAAATTCTGTGCACAGTGGAAAATGAAATCACAAGAAAAATGCAAGTTTGAAGGCACATGAAGAGGGGAAAAAAGAGAAATTATTAGTTAGTGAAAACTTATACACAGAAGAATGGATAGCTTTACTAATGCAATAGAAATAAAAATCTCAGTGTGTTTTACAAGCAGCCAACTTGTTTACTTCTGTGGATTATGAAAGGAACCCATTACAAATGTTTTGTTCTCAGGCTGTAAAGAACTGTGCACTTTTGAACTGCAGTAGTCACTTTAAACAGATGGAAGCAGACAGACATTCAAAGCTTTGGCAGAAAGGTCAGAGGACAGTGCAGTACACGAAAGACAAGCTGGCACTTCTTGGGTTTATAACTGTTTTCTCTAAGACTTAAAGAAAACCAGAAAGGAAAAGAAGTATCTGCACTAGGGGAGAGAAAAAAAGCTGTTCACAGAATAAGCATATGTAGCAAAACTGTACTGAACAGCTTCCTGGAACAACTTCCTGAAATACTGCCTTCCATTCCACCACTGTTTTGCTTAAAATTATTGAAAGATACGCCACTTTGAAAACAAGGGAGAATCACCATTTTACCAAGCCCAAAGGCAAAACATAGCAATTTATTTTACCATTTTTCTCCCATAAAGAAACAATGTGTGCCTTTTTTCTCATTTTTTTCAAAACTATTTCAACTTGCCAGCAAATTAAAAAATTGCAGCTGTGGTATTTGTTCTCTTCCTACACTTGAATGCAGTGGGAACATATGAACTGCACAGAGAAACTCAGCAGTCTCACGAAGAATAAAATGGGTAGCTAATTTGCAAAAAATGTTTCAGGACAAAATTACTATTTAAATATTAAACTTAGTTCTGGAGAATTGCTGAAATAGAAATTATCTCCAAGCCAAAAAGAGCAGCAGGTTTTACCTGCAACTTTGAGAGGAAATTTTTACATCAAATAATACAAAATATAAATTTAATTTTTTTAACTATTCCCCCAGTAGCTCAAACAAACAAGACAAGCAAACATTTGCAACAGGAACAGATGACAGTACTTAACTTTTTACAGAAATCTATACCTTAGTTAACATACAAGTTTTTAAAGGATTAAATAATTCTGCAGATAAAATTGTTACATATGGTAATTGAACTCAATCATAATACACCCAACTTTGTATAGTGCACACAACCATGGTATATTAACATTTTTACTCAAGTCTAAAAAAATTAAGGAAGTGAATAAAACACTATTTACCCATTGAAACTTTTTTTTCAAGAACTCATGCAAACTTATTGAGCATTTAAATTAGATTTATAGCAACAAAAGAAACTAGGACAGTGCCATTTAGAAGTTTGTATTCTCTTTTGCTTACATACACTTACATTAAGTTAAACACACAGAAAGCACTTGACAATTTGCCTTTAATATTTTAATATAGTGTTCTGTATGACACTCAGAACTGATAGACACTAAATAACCACACATGGACACACACATCCCATGAATAAATAATTTTGGTGTGAAAGTCAGACATACCTTTCCATCCTGAGTCAATTCTAATTGTGGAGTTTTGAGTGGACTTTCATCTTCTTCTCTGCCACCTTCTTTTAACTTGTCCTGACCGGTAGCTTCAAGATCAATGATTTTATCCCCAGCAGCCCGCCCTCCAGCAGCAGAGAAGTCTCTTAGAAGACTTTGGTCAGAAACACCCATGGGAGCTATTGGAGAACAAAATAATTTTGGTTAATTTGGAAAAGCTGAAACATTATTTCAGGCATGGTGTCAGAAAGTCTTGAATAGAGAGGAACAATAATGTCTTCTGATGTGGCTGTTACACTTTTGCTAATATAGCCTGGGATACAGTTTGCATTCTTTGCTCTAAGGGCACTCTCATGTTGACTTGTGTTCAACCTGTTCCACAGAAGATCCTTTTGTGCAAAGCTGCATTCAGAACAATCTCATCATGCTCAAAATTTTGACCCTGATGCTTCTGTAAGAATGAAAGATAGGGCCTGAATACATATGCCTACATGCCTAAATTCTGGAGATGATGCACAAGGGATGCCAGAGAGGCTTGATTATAAAACCATTGAGACCTGTGAAGAATTCAAGTTGTTTCTAGCCAGAAGAAGAAGAGGAACAAAACCAGACTCAGTAACACTGATGTCGTGATGGGTTTTTTGGTTGCCACAAGAAGTCATCCCATGGTATACTTGTACAAGCACTTTTGCCTCTTATTTTCACTTCAGTTCTCAGAAGGTAAGACTTGGTATGTTTCCCAAGAAAGTGTCATAGTTTATTCATTTTTCATATTACAGAGAATGAATATTTGCAGAAGTAAATCTCTTCTAAGTAAAAAAAAAATTTAAGAAAATAAGATAAAGTTGACAGTTCAATTGTAGCTAAACTCACATCACTGTCGTGGTTCACTTTTATTCCAGTGGATGCTGTTTGTGCATGCCCGAATCTGAGTCAAGCTTCATGTTATATTGCTGAAGTGTTTTTCAATTATATATTATTACAGAAATGATTTTGAGTAATACATGTGCTTCTACATCTCTCACACAAACTGCTGCTATACCTGACTTTGGAAAGAATGCCTGTTTCCAATAAAGGAAACCAGAAGGTATTTCTGCTCAAAAAGACCAAATACAAGTAATGACAAAAAAACCCTTTAGCTATTCAAAGTCAATGTAAAATATTTTAACTAAACACTGAAGTACTGAATAAATATACTAGAATAGCAATATACTGAACAAAATGAAGGAAAACTCTAAGGAACAACTCGCTCAGCCTTTTCTCTTTAGAGACCCTCAGGCCAACCCAGAAGATGCCAAAGACCAAACAATTTTATTAAGAGCCTAGTGTGTGCCTATGCCTTAAAAAAGGTATGAGTAGTGTACACAGATGCTACATACCCAATATAGAGAACTCCATATATTCACAGCAGTGCCATACCATTTAGGCAGTGATTTAACTTAATGTTTAGGTCACCTAACACTAACAAGTACCTGAAGTAACGTTAGAAATTGAAATTGTCAAATGACCTTCTGGCCATCTGTAATGTTAACACTTTTGAATATTGGTCAGGTCAGAGTGACAACATATAATGTAATCACCACACTGAAAAAAAAGTGGAATTTCACACCTCCATCAAGGCTTCTGGAAACACGTTTGCTGGAAGTGCGTTCGAAGTACGGAGCTGGTCTGTCTATGAGGTTGCTGGCCTGTCGTGTCTGTGCCTGTGTACGGCCACTGTAGCGGAACTTGGAGCCCAAGGTCAGGAACTTTGCTTTTGGAGGCTGTTCTGGTGATACAAGTCTAAAAGGGAAATATGAGCAAAGTCATTATAAAAGGCTTTAATTTAAGTATTCAATGAGGTAATGTAAAACTTTATTGTACTTCAACCACAGTCCACAGTGCATAATTTGTGCTCTCCAAGAAAGGATCTACTGTAAGCTCTTCAAAGACCTTTAAAACAATGCATGTTATTTATTGTTTGCAGTTGGAGTCCAAGTGATGCTGATAACCATCACATTTTTCCACAGTATGACTAAGCATCAGGGACTCCTATCTTTTGGTGCTATCTTGGTTAAATTTTAATTTTTTGTAGAAAGCTGAAGCCATTATAGGTCACATAGAATACCTCTCAGATCTCTCCTTAGAATGTTACTTAATAGTAAAAGCTATACATTCCACTTCCACTGCCTTTCCTATATTCTGAGGTACCAATAGAGCAGCTGCTCTTCCTCAAGGTTAGGGAATGGTATCTCAAAGCTGTTTAGAAGGGAGTATCAAGTGGAGAGTTGTTACCCAACAGCAACAAGTTTAACAGTTTATATTCAGACTCTAATTTCTTTACAATGTCATGTATAAAATTATATAGGTTGATGTTTGTTGGATATAAGGAGTAGGGGGAAGAAGCATATTGTGAAAAGGATGAAAAAGAGAGTTACATGTACTGTTAATGCTGGGTATGTGTGTTTGTACCCTAAGTGTTGGGAGTCCTTGTCAGAAAGTCCAGAATTGGCTACCCAGGATGTGGCACCTAGTGCCATGGTTTAGTTGATAAGGTCATAGGTTGGACCTGATGATCTCCGTCTTTTTCAACCTAGTTGATTCTGTGATTTTGTACTGCCATCATGTGAGTCCGAAGACAGGTTCTCTCTACATCCCTAAATTTCCTTCGTACAAGGACTTCGAGTTCATACTCATCTAACCCCTACTGCTTGCACTTTGTTGCAACATTGAGGGTCCACTGTCATCCTTGCTGATAAGGCAGTCATCACTGCAAAAACTCTTTCCAGTCCTTCTCTGGAGAGGCGTTTAAAGTTGTTTCCTGGATCACTGTAATGCGGCAAATACATGCTCAACCCATCATGGCATACTCTCTCTCTCTGTATAAAACTATCCGATTATTCCAGATAAAGTTTCTTGATTTGAGAATTTGCAAAGAATGAGCAACTCACTAAACATCAACTTCTTTCAAGCAGAACCAGCAGTTCACATGCCATTTGTACTGAGGATGGCACAGATGGGCAAGCAGGAGTTCAAACTGTGCTGACTTTGTTCTCCTCTTCTGAAGCATTTGCACAGAAATATCTGTGTCAGTGGAATCTGATCCTACATATGTTAAGACAGTATCCAGAACTGGGTTCTGAAGACTGTAACAGTCATTCTAAATATGCTTCAGCAAAACTGAAGAATTTTCAGATACCTAGCAAACAGAACAGTGAACTAGTGTGGTGAGCTGACCCTGGCTGGATATCAGGGCTCCACCAAAGACACTCCCCTTTCTCAGCTGGACAAAATAGAGACATAGATGTAACAAGTAGTTTATGGGTGAGAAAAGGACAGGGAGACATCATTCACCAATTACCTTAATGAACAAAATAGACTAGACTTGGGAACAAATTAATTTAATTTCTTATCAATCAAATTAGAGTAGGAAATGAGAAATAAACCTAAATCTTAAAAACATTTTCCCCCTTTTTCCCTAAGATGGGATGTTTACTGGGGTACTAGCCAGCAGCATACAATTCCCCATGCCTAAAATGCACACGCATGCACCTGAATGTTAATCTCTTCCAATATTTATAAAGAAAACAATTCAAGACAAACTAATCCACCCTTCTGTACTAAGGCTACTTATGAACTTCAGGTTTCACTTTCATTGCTTCTATAAAACAGTCTTTCTCCCCATTATTTCCAAGAGGGAGTGCATTATGTACTAAGAGGAGGAAGGCTAAAAGGGTTTTTCCAAGGTTCTTTCAGTTCTTGATTTTCCAGTCTTGGCAAGGCTGCAGCATTAACTGCCATTTTTATCTTCCACCCTGCTGAGATAAACTTCTAATCTTTTAATGTGGAAAAAACAAGAGAACTAATTACTTCCTGATTAAGGCCATTTGAATGGCTTTTTGTACTAAAGGTTTAATTACGTAAAGTAACTGAAAACTATGGTTTTATCACTTTAAGATATTCTGAAGAGATGCTGAAAAAGATAATGAAAATATGAAATAAAACATCATAAAGTGGAAATATAAGCATGCTTCTGCAGACACTGGTTAAGATCCAGAGTTGCCAACTAAGCTTACCTCAAAATTTTTATGTAGATATATGGTTTGACTGTATTTTAAAAGTAGATTGCTGCTCTTTGAAAACGCTACTGGAATCCTCTAAGCTTGAGCTGATAACAAGTGAATACAATTGAAATTGGTAGCCATTTTCAATACAGTTCATGACAATTTTTATAAATAACTTCATATACATATAGGTGAATTTCCTATACATTATAAGAAATGGATCTTAATGCGATTATTTGAGACAAACCAAAACATTACATTAGAGAACACAAGGAATCTTACCATGTTATATAGAGCATGCTAAGAGATTTGGAAGCTAAAAATATGCATTTAAACTGTATACAATTTACAGCAGCACCATACACAAGCTTTACACATGCTCTGAACGAGCTGCAGTCTCTTGGAGTGTAGCAATTGCTCTCTGCTTTTTATCTTTGAAGGAAAATAGAGCTGGCTTTATTTTACTGTTTTTAAATCAGGATGAGTGGTTCTGAGGATTTTCTCTCTGACGACATCAGTGGAGTATATGGATTTACAAAACGTTCAAGTATTTGTTACATAATTCCTGTTATAATGTCCTTCCTGGTTAGGAAAAGCCACTTCTGATTGGAATAAAATCCAATTATTTTTATTATGTCAGAATTTGTGTAGTAAGATTATTTCATACCTATTAATGCTCCCAAAAGCTTTCAGACTTGCAAATGGTAGTTGTCAGTTTAGGATTTTTGACTTCCATAAGATTTGCTTTTTCCTTATTCAGGTCTATGTTATTACCATAATACTAGGAAATACATCTTACCAACAGAGCAAATCACTTCATGAGTTATTTAAAGAGTATTAATAAACTTTTCACTGTAGACAGAACTGCATGCATGCTATTTGTGGTAAAAGAATCACCAACCAAAGCAGACTTCAAATTTTTGAAAAAGAATAGAATGCTGGACTGTTTAATAAATGAACTCTATCAACACAAAAAAAAATCTCTGATCAGGATTTTAAAAAGAAGTGCTTTGAAATTAAGCATTTGGAGACTGATTTACGCTGAGATTTGGCAATCTCAGCATAAGTTCTACCTTTGCATTCAAGAACATGCTACAGTCAATGAAAATCTGAATACTGAAAACCATCCAATGAGACAGTTCCAGTCTGCTTAGGCTTTCTGGTCCCCAAGTTCTCTGAAGTTCTGTCTAGCAAGTATATTCAGCAACAGGACTTCATCTACTTTAAAACACAACTGGTTTTTTTTTAAGTAAACAGGCTACTGAATGAGAAAGCTTACCATTTACACTCCCTAGGTACTGTGCTTTGAAGAAAAAACTCAGACTCAATGCCTATCCAATTCATAGGAGAATCAACCTAAATCTGTGACTCCTAGGTTGCAGAGGGCACATACACACTCTCATGGAATGTGTGTTGCTACAAAAATCAAACTATATCAAAATCTTTTTCAGTGGAGGAAGTAGACAGAGGAACAACACTGTGGCTCTTGTTAAGGTGCTCATTTACAAATAGATCATAGTTTCAATGACCAATTCAGAATTCTGTGTTCCTCAGTTGCTGGAGAAAAAAAATACTGAGGATGCTATGGATTATTACATAAACAAATAGTCTGTTTAAAATGATTCTCTGTTCTTTGAAGAATGACTGTGAGCTCATCCTAGTTCATAAATAAGGAAAAACTCAGTTAGAAGCATTTACACTCAGCAGAATGTTCACATTAATTGAATGAAGATTACAGTCAAGCCTTAAGAGCTTCTTGTGATGATGTACAAGGGCTTTCTAGATGGTCATTCTGAAAAGTCAGTCTGAGGAAATCTTACCACAAACCACAGAATGTGTCAGGTGGAAAGGGACCACAGTGGTCCAGCCTCCCTGTTCAAACATTCCAGAGCACGTGGCACAGGATGGAGGTCAGACAATTCTTGTATACCTCCAGTGTTCCATCCTCTTACTACTCTGAAAGTTTTGATAAAGTAGTTAATTGTACTTGAGATTTTAGGAATTGGTAATTTGGGGTCAATTATTGTCAGGGTATCTTCTGTCTAAGAAGTGATACTCCAAGGGTCAAAAAAGGGTGATACTTTCCTCCTATCCTTTAAAAGAAAGACATGAGCAGGTAATACCTTGCAAAGTGGGGGAAGGAGAGAATTATCATTTACCTGAAGAAAGTATGGTGCTCCACACAAACCTTCCATAACCTTTTAGCAGCCCGATGGTTTGGCAGTTTGAACCCAATAGTGCTCTCAAACTGTTCCAGCTGGAAAGAATCCACAAATAAATTAACCCATTTCTTAAGCTGGCTATTAATTAATAGGTAGAGTTCAGATAGTTCTATTACTGTATCAAACTGTAATACTCCTGGCATAAGACTTCATACAATTTTTTCAAAAATTTTAAAAAATATCAGAATTTTCAGCCTTTTAAAAGAATTATACTTGGTGGACTATGTCATGATGGAAAAATTGCATGAAGCAATTGTACTGCTTTGCACTTTGTTTGGATTTAATAAGGGTCTGAAATCCATCACTATATAATACTTTCTTAGCAAAAATACTTCATCTATGCACAGCATCAGTAAATGAAAGAACAATACATTTACATTAGAAAATGTACATATTTACAATGCTCATTTTGCAAAATTCATGTTTAGATGTCTCTTTTATTTTATTTATTCACACAGTAAAAGCCACCTTAAACAGTTTACACTATAATCTAAAAAAGCATTACAGTATTTGACATTTTTGGGGTTTTGCTAAATTTCCTGTTACAAAGGGTTCAAAATGTAAACACGCACACACCCCCTTCAGTAACTCACAAACTTGTAGCAGTAACTGAAGAGAAAGCTGAATCCACTACTTCCACAGAAGCTAACAAAGTTATAATATTCCTCAGGACAACTCAAGCCTTTGGTTACAGCCACAAATTCAATGTGCTGACACTTAGTGAACAATTATACTCGAAGAGGAAGAGCAGCTGGCTGTCCCCTGGGACTGCAAGTTTGCACAATTAGAATATGGTCAATGCAACTAGCTTTTTGCATTTAAAAAAAACCCCAAAAAACAGACAGTTTCTATTAAAAGCAAAAAAAGAAAATAGGTTTTCTTCTTGGTTTGCCTTTACTAATCAAGACGAGTGTTTCCCACAATCATTAGAATCTGAAGAGAAAAAAGTTCATAAGTATTGCTTGAATATATCATAAACTTAGGAGGACAACTGTGGACAAAATGAGGATGTTTTCTTATTGCTGGACAGAAACAATCTCACAAAGGAAAGACTGAAAGGTGCTACTTACTTCTGCTGGCCTGACTTTGATGTAGAAATTACTTCGCTTGTAGGAAATCTTCAGAATTTTTGGCCAAGCGAAGCGGTTGATCCGAAGTCTGTCTTTGTAAATCAGCAGACCATTAGCACATACACCCAGCATGATATCCACACCTTCAGAATCCTACCAGGCATGAGACAATTTCATAAAAATCACTTCAGTAACATTCCAAACAAGTAATTATTGCTGACATACCTTGACAGAATATTGTGACTGGGACATGTCTCATATTCAAACCTGACTCTTACAATGAGATTCTTGAATCAGTAATAGCCAAATATATTCATTTTATAGGAAACACTTTGGACTCTAAGTAATGGCTTTGGCATTCATATGCCATAGTTCTGGGAAATTCTTGAATATTCTGGTAATAGGGTCTAAGTTAACAACTTAAAAGCATGAAAGGTACAGCCAGTGTGTGTGCTAGCAATAATTTCAACAAATATTAAAAGAAGAAAAATGAAAACCAGGCCTGTCCCACTTAAAGCAGTCAGTGAAAGTCTGAATAAGCTGGTGATCAAGGTGATCTTTTACAGTCACGTACTATTCCAGCAAAGATAGAGGAGGTAATGGATAGGTTTCTCTCTCACTGACAGCATTTGATGCAAGTTTTACAGGCTACAAACCTAATCACTTACTGATACACTACACAATACAGCAGAATCTCATGTCCTCCCCAACAGCAGATCAGTTACATCAAATGCCAACACTATCATTACGGAATTGCTTCACTGGTAGAACTAACAAAACAAAATTTAACAATGTTTCTCCAGTACTCAAACGGCTTGGCTTTCTTTTTTAAATACAAGACTGATATGCTTAAAATACCTCAAATTTCCTAATGATTTGAGATTCTGGATTAATGGGAGGGAGTGGGAGGAGGTTATTAGTTTGTCTTTTGGGGTTTTAACTGAAAAAAAAAAATCCCACTTGAAATGAACATTTTATTTCACTAACTCTGGGAAGTAGAAAAAGCACTAAAATCCTCCCCCAGGACCTCCGCCATATTTTTAACTCTCATGGTACTATGAAAACAATTACATGTTCCTTTAGGCTTTACTTTATTGACCCCCCCCATCTCCTTGGCATAGATAATATGACATTTTAAATGTATTTATCTGCTCTTATAAGTGAAATATTATTTCCATGCTGCACATGTCTGTCCACTAAACAAACTTATATATAAATTCTACTGATGTTAGAGCTATAAATTGAGTCATTATTTTAACAAAGAGATAAATGCTTACAGCCAAAATTAAGCTATGACTTTAAAAATATAATCTATATATACAATATTTTCTTTCATACTTAGCACATCTAACCTAAAACAAAACCAAATAAACCCAATCTCCAATACCTTGGCATGATGTAAATCCACTCCATACATGGAGAGTCTCTTAGCATTTTCTAGGAACTGGGAATCCGCCTGTGCTGGAGTCAAGCCCCTAAAACCATTGAATAAGCCTTGAGTTTATTAGCAATAAACCGAGAGTCAAAACTGAGTGGAATCCTGGAATTCAGACTGATACAAAACCGCAGTTTATAATGTACCAATAGCACTTCTGCTCTACAGGAGAAGTGTTCTTTCAGAGCATATTATTTTACTTGAGTACAGATTTCCACCTTCACTCTTTCAAGCTATTTCAATCTAATTAATATAAAAATACTTTTTTCCATAAGTCCGTTACCAAGACCTTAGTGCCACTACTATTTTCAAACTCAGCTTTCTAAACACACCAAAGTAAGAGCTTTTAGTTACATAACAAACAATTTTTGAAGTGACAATAAGTTTACCTCAGCAGTTTTACATGTACAGTAATTTCACGAATACAAGCCGCACCAATTTGACTAAGATTTTGCTCCTAAACCGGAAATGCGGCTAATACTCAGGAGCGGCTAATATGTGAATAATTTTCTGACATTTACAACCTCAGAAGTGCCAGTCAGAGTGCCGAGCCGAGCAGCTGCAAAGCCGGCATTTCGCGATTGTTACAAGTTGTTACTCTGTTGCACCGCGGGTGGAGTCTGGCACCCTGCAGGCAGCACAGGGGGCGGGGAGGGAGGAGGGAGAGCTCTCTCCTTCCCTCCTCTGCCGCAGCCCGGGGGAGAGATGAGGGGGCCCCGCGCCACCATTGCCGCGGCTCGGGCAGGCGGCGGGGGACCTGCACCACCATTGCCACGGCTCGGGCAGGCGGCGGGGGGCTCCGTCCCTGCCCGCCGCCGCAGGAGCGAGGGGGTCTCCGTCCCTGCCTGTCACCATGGGGCAGCGCCGGGCCGTGGTGACCAAGCCCAGTGGCAGCGGCGGCTGGCCCCCAGCGGCCCCGCAGACTGGCAGCGCCGGGCTGGGCCACCTGGCCCTGTCGGCAGCCCCGAGCGGGCCAAGCCTGCACAGCCCAAGCCGAGCCAGTAAACACCCCGCCATGCCGCGGTTCTGTTACTGTTTGGCAACTTTGTTGCACGTGGGTCCTTGCTACGAATGACAGAGCGGCTTATACTCGGGTGCGGTTTATTTATGGACAAAAAACAAAATATTTGCCAACACCCAGAGATGCGGCTTATACTCAGTGCGGCTTGTATTCGTGAATTTACTGTACTCTTAGGAGAACTGACATAAATGTGACAAAGCACGGATGACTTCTTTTAATCCCACTGTATCTGACATACCTGTGTGTCTTGTGTAGCTCAGCCACTTTCTCTTCCATTTCTTGTGTCTGATTGGGTGCAAACTGGAATTCACTGATATAATCACTGCGGTGCTCTTCTGGGTCATGATCACCCAGCTCAGCCTGCAGGGTATATGAACCAAGGAGGGCGTGAGTCACAAAAGAACACGGCAGGCGACCAGATGCAATATCCTGACGAAGCTGTAGGCACAAGAAATACCTGCAAGACAAACGAGAAAAAAACAACCAAAGAGAAAGAAAAGAAGAACGAAGAAAGGGTTACCTATGGCAGATGATGAGAAATACGGTAGAATTCATCAAGACGAATGTAATCGGGCAAGCACGCTTTAAAGTAAGCAAGGGCATTAATAATGACCTTATATTATTTAAGCCTTATTACCACACAGTAAATTTCACTTGATTTTTAAGAGTCAATATTACTTACATAAAAAATGTGAAAAGCAGGAAAAATTCTGTTTTCAAATATAAATGACTAAAAAGCTGGTTTTAAACAAAAGTTGACTTAGGAACTCATTCAGTTCACATTGTAGCCTGTAGGTATCTATGGTTTAAAAAATTAAGCTATGCATTTCTTTGACATTTCCCTTTGGTTTTGTAACTTAAAATTTTTTTATCCTTTGCAGTTCACAAGCTAATCAGGTCATGTAACATACAAAAGAAATGCAGTTTAGTACTGAAACCATAATTACCTTTCTTTAACCATGCATGTATTAGAATTCAATCTTTCAGGTACTATATACAGCCTTCTACCAAATGTAACAAGTTAAACATCAGCAGCTATCCTACCTTAGCAGATTTTTTCTTTTAAATGGAAGTGAAAATAAAAGTCTTACTAGTGAAACTTAGATTGAAAATATAACCCAAAAATGGTTATGAGTTGAACATACAATTGAAAAACCAATCAAATAATGGAAAACTTTCAAAGAAAACACACATGACTTCTTGCAAATACACTCTGTACTAAATAACTTCTGTGATGCTACAAATCACTATCTGCAGCAATATATTAGCTGCACACTTGCACAGTTATCCTATTTTGTGCAGAAGACTGATCCAATGTAACATATATCCTGCCTCATCAGAGCCAGCTAACTCCAAACCAAAGTATTTAGGTTTCCTGGAACATGTGAGAAAAATGAATCAGTTCCCTGCACTCTATCCCCAGTCATCAGCCTTGCAATGCTGTTTTTAGGTGCTTAGTATCCACTGCATTCCAAGTATTTTCTATCTGAGAAGTTTGGAAGATAGTTATTTTCAGATTTTATTATGTTTTATGGTTTTATTTAAAGCATATGTATAAACCCATATTTTTATCCATCTCGTCTAGATAATTACTGAAGTATCTTGGATCCCTTGAGCTTTGCTCAAGACCCCTGTGCCCTCATTTGTTTCATAACAAAGCATCAGCCTGACAATAAACCACCAGCTTCTTTTACATACTATCACTCACACCTTCATGCTGCCTAAATCCCCACTTTTATCATTAAATTCTTCATGTTCAGGTTTCTTCTAGAAGTTTTCATTTTACCTTTTCAACCTTGTTCCAAAAAGCAGTTGATGTATTTGAGAATATCTACAGTGTACAGTACCCAGAAACTGAAGATGAAATTCTATGTGGCTTGCAAATTAGACTAACAGTAATTTAAAGTTTAAAATTAGGACCTGTGCATACCTAGTGATGTCTTCAGTCAACTGTGATGGATCGGGAGGATAAAACTTCACATTAAAGGTGAATATCCAAGGTAAACCTAAACACCGGAAATATCTGATTGTTAATCTCAAATAAATCCAAGTAAGCAAAGAAAAAACTTTACTGAAAAATGTTGGAAAGGAGAATAAATCTTAATCACTGAAATCTGGAAGGAAGTTTTTTTCTGTTTTTTATTGTACATTGTTACGAAGCACAGATTATTTTCACTAGCAGGTAGAGAACCTACAGATATAATAAAAGATTAGCATGTTAAGAAATATTTTAAAATAAAATTCTGCAGTAAGTTACACAAGTATCAGAAGACATTTTTAATTTGAAAACGATCATGATATATTAACGCTTTTAAGATATTGTGTGTTTAAAGGCATTTGCATTGAATTTGTGTTTATTTCCAACTCCTTCAAGGCTAACAGTCTCCTTCTGTCTAAACTTAATTTGAGAGACTGTACAGTAAGTATGAACATGAGATACCAAAATGAGCTCTGTGTTGTTGTATATAACAGAAAGATAATAAATTATCCATTGAGAATGCATGGAAGACAAACTAGTAGTCATTCCTACTTAAAATATTTTTCTGATAAACACCCCGTTAAACAACTACAATAGCAGTGTTAAAATTGTTAATAACAGATGCTTTTTTTAAGCAAAAGCATGCTTAAAACCAGATTACTAATTTGAAAAAGCATAAAATGTTGCCTTTAGTCATAGCTGTGTTTTTAAACGAATTTTTAAGATTTGAAAGCTAAGTCACATATCAATAATTAAAATACATTTTCAGAATGTTAGAATTTTGGACAGCAAATTATTTTAGAAATCTGTGTTACACAGATAAATTGTGCTTTGAAAAATGTGTCTTTCTACAGCAACAAAAAAAGACTGAAATGCCACTTCCAACACAATGCTAGAAAAAAGTGCTGATGTTATTTATTTCTTAAAAAAAACCCCAAACTGTTCTGAAATTCCATATTTGCTAAAAGAGGTATGTCAGAATTTCTAATGTCTTCCAACATTTAAAAAATTATTTTGCTTTTTCAGACATGGCTATTCACTGAAGCACTTCAATTTTTGTTGAAGTATGAACTTCATTCTAGAGCTGGCAGCTAAGCCACAGTTTCTTTTTGAGAGTTCAGGGGTTTAGTGTATCTTAACATTTCCAGTTAAGTTTTTGTACAATTTTGTATAAAATAAGACAGGACCCTTGAATGAGGCCTCATTTATCACTGCATCATCTACTGCAATGCAGTGCAAAACAAAATTAAGACAAAAATACCGTGGAAAAAACAAGTCTAACAGTAATGAATACATACAGCATAACAAAACAGTCAAAGATGGAATAAATTAACCTACTTCCATCATCTCCAGGGAACCAGCATAATTTAATGAAAAGATGCTGATGTTGGGTAAACCAAGGTGATGACAATGAGCAATAGGGCCAAAATATCTACACAAAAAGCATTCAAGGAGAGCTGCCACATTAACAGAGCTGTGGCAAAATGGATGAAGGACGTGTCCTTCCACACCAGTACTAGATCAGTCTTCAAGTTTTTCCTGGTCTAAAATTGCAGTTAAACTAGTCATATATGAATTCTTGTTCAACTGTTGCTCTTTCTCATCAGCATTTCTACAGATAACTTTCAGAAAGCAGTCAGGAGATTTAGGTGTGATTTGAAGAAAAAAAAAACTTGAAAAAGCTGTATTCTCCATAAAAAATGCATAAATCCTCTGAGTATGCAGTCTTTGTGAAAAATTAATGTCTCTACTCACACTGCTTAAATGGCTAATTTATTGAAAAATATTCAAGTTGATTTCATAATAAATATTTTCTGGACAGCTGGTGACCATGTATTTTACCTGATTACTGAAAGCATATTTATCCCCTAAAATATAGACTAGCAAGTTTACTACAATGGGGACAGTCTACTTTTCACTAAAGCATACTTTTTATAGCTGCACAAACGAGGCATATAACCATAGTTGTCCTCACATAATAATGCACATTATTGCTATTTATAGAGTTCGTAGCCAAGACAAAAGAAAATAACCCCAAAGCTGATTTAAAAATGTATTTAGCATTCTGTTTCTGATAAGGCTCTCTGTTTTGATGTTCAGTAGTACGGGCTACAGAAATGTCAAAAATTTTTCTAGCCAGCTTGTTACATCAAAAATGCTTCTGTGGCAACTTTAGGCACATTGTTAAAGAAAAAGAATGCAATATAACCAATCAGCTAGCAGCATACAACTAACATGATTCATCCCATTTAAACTGGGAAAAATCAGGGTAATTTTTCCAGTAAAGGCTTTTTCCCATGATCTCTTGTACGTCAGTTTTTGCAAGAAAACCCTTGTGATTACCCTCTAGTGTAATCAGCTAAGATCAAAATTAGCGATAACTCTTACAGATACATAGCTAAATATATATAAAATAGATGCATATAAAATAAAGTGAACCTGCATAAAGAAGCTGCATATTTTGATGCCTGAGCATACCCATATATTTGTTAGCATTAAAATCAGACAGCCAGAGTTGTGCACCTAAAATGCAAGCTTTCCTGATTAATTAAAACTTCTTTTAGTACCCCAGCCTATTCTATCCTCAGAACATCTGAACTCTCTCCATTTCTTACAAGATAAAGAACACAGAATATGTGACGTGAAAGTATTTTTTGCAGTAAAAATACTAATCATGCTGCAGGCTAGAAAAATATTTAATTGACATAATATTACCTTTGATTTAAACAGATAAATTCTCAAATTGAGTTTTGTATAAGGGTGCCACAACACACCCTTGGTGTAGTCTGAGATTTGACTATTTCAAGGTCAGTTGCTATGGCCTATACCATCACAATATTCTAGCTGTGATTCTCAGTTTTTCAAAAGCCTGAATCCACTTGAGATGTACCAATTTTCAAAAATATAGTGACAGAAATGTAATTACCTACCTGTCCCTGAAAGAAGTAATTAGAGGTTTTAACACATGCCAGTGGATAGCCAAGTACATGAGTTAAAAAAAGTCAAGAATTCATTTTCCTGAAGAGATCAGGCTGGCTGAAAGCAAACAAGATTTTTGTCACCTTTGTAGCCCTGAGAACAGAGACAGTAATTTGTGGATCATGTTCATTAGCTGAAGTAACATCAGTAATTGCTGAGATCCAACATAATTGCCCAGCCAAAGGCCAACCTGTACAAGTAAGAGATGGCACAGAGGGCATGAGGACTGTGGCATAGCAAGAGACAACCTGCAGAACATGACTTGGGAGAGACTACAGGATTCTTATTTATTCTTTCCCAGTCACAGGTGGTATATACATGCCCAATGTGCAGAGTACTGGTGTTGCTCACATTTGAGACAGATTGTTGTAAATACGAAAACTGATGTGTTGAACCACATTTCTGAAAGTGTCACCTTTGTGTGTTCAGATCAATGTATTTGTCCAAATACACTTATCTGTTAGTGTTTCAGTTTGTGCCATACAAGAGAAAAATAAATTAGTGAATATTCAGAGCTGGACGGGACCCACAAAGATCAACAAGTCCAGCTCTTAACTGAATGGTCCATAGAGGGGATGGAACCCACAACCTTGGCTTGTTTATTAGCACCAGGTTCTATTCAACTGAGTTAATCTCAGGTTCAAGAGTTTTGTAATTTCCAACTTTCAAATGGACTAATAGGTTTTACAAGCATCTTAAATTTAATGAGTATTTTTGTACACAGGATTTCCATTCTTGATAAAAGACAAATATATTTAGAATTAAGCCAGAAAAGAAAAAAGTCTCATTACTTGATACTTATGTAGCTGGAGGATTAAATGTGCCTGAAGTAAGATTCCAGTACCTGGAAACTTCAATAGACTAATGATACAGAACACAACTAACAGTCTGCTAATTACTTGTATATTGGTGTAGGCAAGTGTCATTTTCAAATCCTTAAAATCATGTTACTTTTTTAATATACCTATCAACACTGAAATACTATAGACCAGAGGGAAAAAAAACCCCATCCTATCATGATTCCTCATTCAATAACTGGAGTTTCTCTCCAGTATAAAATGTAGGTCTTCAAGCTGTATGGAAAATCAAACCCCCTTAACATATTTTTTGTAGTGCATATGATACAGTATTAAAAAGAATTTTGTGTAGTGCATCCAAAAAAATTTCAGGCCAGTTCTTCCACTTCAAATTTGCGACACTAACTTCTAGGCTAGATAGCATTCAAATTGCTACAGAAGATGAAAATGTATCAAGATTTGTATGAACATCCTCCATCTTCTGTCACTTACTAAAACCAAACCAAACAGCCTTTAGCCTGCATATTTGGACAACTAATAGATTTTGACTGAAGACCTGCAGAAGTTCCAATACCAGTAACTTTTCCTTAAAGGTATGGCTGCTACTTGCATATTAGTGCATCCACTGTTTTAATAGGTCTAGTTTGCTTACAAAAGAGCGTTTTGGATCAAAAAAACAGCTTCCAAGGATGCTTCTGTAACTTTCATTTCTATACTGAAAATATAAAGGATTTCATCAATGGGCAAAGATGTGAAGAAAAAGGAATTAACATCACTAGGACTTCTGGAAAAAAATGAATATTGCCTTAAAACAATGGAATTAACAGCAGTAAAGAAACCATCTGTTTGTCATTATAAATAACACACTGCTGTTCATAATTACAAGTACAGCCAGTTTCTTAGCTTAAATTTTCATTGTGTTGTAAGTCTAGGCTTGTAAATATTATCATCATCCCCTTCTCCTCACTTTCCTATCAGGTACTACCAAAGGGCTTTTGTTAAAAACAAAATAACAACAACAACAAAAATCCTGGTTTGGCCACAAATGACTAAAGCAATGGCAGTAAGTTCAGTAAGGGCAAGGGCTGTCTGACATGTTTTAGTGGCCACTTATTTTGTGGTACGTAGACTCAGGCAGAATATCACCTAAATTCACTCTCCATACACTCCTTATTTACTACAAAGAGCTTTGACAGAGCTTTATGCAGAGTAAAATAAATTACTCATCATGTACTGAGTATAGGAAGTAGAAAGGCATTTCAAGCAGATTCAGTCTGAAAAAGCACTGTAGTGAGACATTCCAAGATTATAGTCTCTAGTCCATCTTCATTCTGAAAATGACGGACATTATCAAAAAAGTCAATGGTGGCCTGATCAGTATTGAAGAATACACATTTTCTGTAAAACATATTAATTCACTTTTTGTAGGTTCATAGTCTTCTGATGAGTCTTTGAAGTAAGGAAGTCCTATTGCAACAATCATGACCATCTTTGCATGATCGCATTCTCCATCCAATAACCAACTATCAGCACAAAGTTGAAAAACATCTACTGTTTCAGGATGCAAAAATATCAACAATTACTCACACAACAAGGGAAAATTTTGGGGCAATAATATATTTGATTCATTTCTAATATAATATAATTGTTAACCATCATAATATAGTGATATAATAATAACATATAATATAGTGCAACCATTAACTTCTACAGCACAATGCTGAGTGACTCTCTCTTCCCTACTTGGACAGGAGAAGATTTGCTTCCTGTTTTAAGGTTAATACATCACTGTCACATAGCAATTACTTTAAAGCTATAAGCAATCAACATCCAAGCTACTAAATTTGTAAAGAATATTTCTGTGAGGAGAAAAAAGGTGCATAACATCTGAATACAGAAGTACTTACTTCGAATTTGTCTCTTAATTTCCTTCGAAGAATCTAGCCAGTTCTGAAAAAAAAAAGAAGGGCAAGCAAACCACAGCCAGCATTTAAAATCCTCAATACCACAAATATTTTTATATAATCTGTGCAACCTATTAATTAGCTTTTAGCATTTCAGTCACTACTGATATGTGCAAAGGAGACTGTTTTGTGACAGATCATCTAAAAATTTAACTTTTGGAAGTGAGACTAAGGAATCTGTAACATATATTCAATAGTAACTCAGACAATCCGGTTTACTAGTTTTACCCATACATGTTAAAAGCAGGCTGAGAGACTAGAAACATAAACTTTTTACCTACAGTTACTGAAACTTTCGTTCATTGACTTTGAACCTTTATTCCCACAGCAAACATACACACATACACAAATACATTAATGGAAGAAGCATGCATAAAGCCAGCCTGACAGCAGGTCTTGCAAAATTTCAAAAGACAGATGTGAAATGCAGGGAAGAGTTAGATACTGCTTTGTGAGGTCAAGGAAAATATCTGCTTTTTTACAGGCCACTGCAGGTTCTTGCAGTTTTAAAGTCTGAGGGAATACCCCAGTGCCAGCACAAACCGTGCCAAAGGCTTATTTCTACCAATATTTCTCACTTAACTTAGCAAAGCAGAACATGCTGGGTATAATGGGACCCACCTTTTCCAGTCTATGGTAGCAAACAAATTCCAGATACAACATTGTGTTCCAATACCATATCCCTCAGTCTCTATTTAGGGACTTTTGCACCTTAAGTCCATCTTCTTTCAAGAAGACAAAAATGCTAGTCTAGTTTCACATGTCTGTGTGAATTAGGAGAATGTGGAACTACATTTCTGCAGTATTGCAAATCTTTAACACAGATCACCCCTGCTGACAGAACATGTCTCCTATGAATATGGACCAACACACCAAGTTGCCTGTTGTAAATGAGCTTGGTCCAAGTAGACTTCATCACAAGTGCACCATGTATATATTAGATGAATAACATTTACAAATCAAAAGCAAACCCCCCTTTTTATAATTTATTACAACTGTAATGTTTAAAAAAAGATAAAATAATTTCACATTTCTTGCTTTGCCTGTGATCTCTACTTTCCATAGCTATGGTATTTTTTTCCCAAGAAGGCAAAGTCCATAACATTTTTATAAAGGAAGAGTTTAGAAAGCACTTCTCCAAAACCCTGGACACCATATATAATGCTTAAGTCAGAAAAATTGCTTTCTGTTAGAAGAACCTTGACATAGAAAGGCCTTGGACGACAACATAAGTCTTTAAATAATTTTAACTGAGACTCACTTCAGCTACAGTTATCAATCTAGGTTTTCAGTTTTGGCAAGAATTCCATTCTGAAATTACCCACATTCTTGCAACTGTATCTTAAACCCTTACATTTTAGACATAGCATCAAGTAAATAAAGAGAGAATATAGCATGGAATAACTACAATAGAAAAATTGGATTTCTGAGTGCGTAATACTTTCAGTGCTTCATCTTTTATCACTACAAAGTGGGAGAAAAGAACATGCAATACAGACTATGTAGCAAGATGATAAGAATAATCCCTTCATTACACAAGTTATAGAGTTCATTTTCTGATTTTTTTAAGACTGAAATAAGTTTATTGGAAGCAGACTTAGGCACCAACTTTCATTACTGCTCTTTCAAACAAAATCAGATGTTTATATTCCATTTATAGGCATAATTACAGGGGTGGGGGGTTTTTTGCATCTATGCCTTTTGTCATGGATAAAAACAAACACCACAGAAGAATGTACTTAAATTAGAGCTCTTAATGCAGAAGAGACAGGTCTCTCTTTCAAAACAAAAGACAAAGTGTATACACACTACTTTGCTCCAGTAGGCAAAAATCTATTTGTTTAATTTGTGAATGGTAAGGTTATAGATGAGACACAGTAATGTATTGTCAAAGAACAAAATGTTCTCTACCAGTACAAAAGTATTTTGTACAAATCTAGAAAAGCAGCATTTCCAGCTGGCACCCAAAACATAAGAGCAGAAGCTTTCTAACACTTTTGCAGACCAATTACAGTGTGAATGGAGCATTCATGAACTTCTGAGGGTGCAATGCAATGAAATCTCTGAACTTCTGGCTAATAACTTTAA
Organism: Catharus ustulatus; assembly: GCF_009819885.2. Taxonomy (NCBI): domain Eukaryota; kingdom Metazoa; phylum Chordata; class Aves; order Passeriformes; family Turdidae; genus Catharus; species Catharus ustulatus. Next base: position 61,825,120 of record NC_046223.1, on the reverse strand, counting down.
CATTTGCAAAAAATAAAAGAAATCATTAATTACTAATTTGGCCTAAATAGTTTTAAAATGTGTATTAAAGCTAACAAGAATCAGTCTGATTGGAAGATGTAACCTCTCTCCCAGCTGCACAGAACACCCATAGAGAAGAGTTAATGGGACTCCTCCTCCAATGGTACCCCAAGGCTGCATTGGGGAGCAGCTCTGATTCAAAAGAGTGCCTGGCATTCAGTTGCCACACGCCACAGCTGCCGATGGGTTCAACAGCTGGCTCATAAATGGGTGGCTGTGATGAGTGCACAAGAATGGGAAAAACACATCATTCAGCATTTAGTACTGACTGGCCTGGAGGTCAGGGATTTGTGGCATTTTAATCTAAAAAGTCAACAGTCATAACAGGAAAAGAAAAGAGTATCAGAAAGAACTGGTAGCAAAATTAAAAAGTAACTCAAACTTAATACAGAGGTAAACAAAAAAGAGGGCTCTAAACCCAGCAGAAGTTCTGAGAAAGTAGGAGGTGTGAAACACAAATTTTCCAGGAAAGAGGTTTTTTTTAATTTTTCCCAAATAACATTTGGAATGTATTTGCAGGAAGAAGACAAAATACAGCAACTCTGGTGGTTTAGTCTCCATAACAAAAGGACCAGATTGCTGCAGAAGTTTTTAAATAAAAGCTTGCTGGTGTCCATAACTCAGGTGAGAAGCGATCTATTCTCCTTTTGAATAAGAACCCCATTATCAGATATTTCTCTTAAAGTTACTTAATTTATATAAATACCTCTTAATTTAGGTAAATACTCATGAGTGTTGCTACAGTACCACCTTCATAGTCAATGGATAAGGAATTCAAGGACTCATTCACACTGAAAGAGACCTCTGGACATAACCCATCCAAATGTGATTCAAGAGCCAGTTTTGAATTAGATCAGGTTGCCCAGGTTCACATCTGGTCAAGTTTTTAGTATCTCCATGGAAAAAGACATATGAAAAAACAAATGGGGTCTTTTTAAAGAGTTGACCTCTGTCTCTCTATTCAAATAACTGAAGAATATCAAGAAAGTCTAACTGAAATGGAAAAAATGGGGGAAGAAAAAAAAAAAGATATAACCCTACACCCATCCAGACTTTTTTGCTGAAGTTTGAAAAACCCAAGGGTCCCTATTTTACCTCCTGGGGTCTACTCAGGTGAGCTATTTTCTAGTACAAGGATCCCAGGTCTAGTGTTAGACCTTTTGTCTCTTGCCAGAGATCAGACTGCTGTTTTATGTTATTTTGTTGTGCATGTACAGTACAGTTTTTCAGTAGTGAGAAGCACAAATAAAGCAACAAGCGAAAATAACAGATAATATTAAGATTATGATATTAGAAGATCAAGAGAGATGTTCTTCATCCTTACACCAAAGACATTCTTATGGCTGGAAACGGTTTACATATCAAGAACAAAAATTAAACATCTAAGTAATAACATAACAAGGTCATTTTATATGTGGAGATTTTTAATATAGAAGAATTGAGTATTTTGCTCAATACTGCAAAGAAATAACTCTAGAAAACAGCTTTATCAGAATGGAAATTGTCAGAAATTCAGATTTATTCACACCATGAAACTACACTTAATTTTTTAAAAAATAGTGTTAAGAGGAAGATGGCAGAAAAAAGAAAAAACTTTTAGATGCAGTATGATGTAATGATGCTTCTACTACAAATACACATTAAAAACAAATAATATTTTTCCTGCTTCAATTTTAATTATTTATCTGGGTGTTTTTTTATTAAGAAAAAGATGACCACATATATCTTTAGTTCATGAAGGAAGCAATAGGCAGCCCAGTCCATAACTGCAAATGTTGAGATGTTAGAAAGATAAACTAGGCTTTGGTAATTAATGCAGCACTTGCCACTGACTGATTTAAAATTTTCCTCAGCTGAGCAATCTAGATGAGTTCAACCATCCAACAAAAAAGGCAAGTGCAAAAGAAGATTGAGGTTACCAAATAAGAAATCCTTTCAAATGCAGTCATCTCAAACACCACTCATTTGTAAAATTATCATCCAATACCAGTGATGTACCAGCTTCAGTCTCTTCACAAATGCCAGAAATTTTCTTAATAATTAAAATTAAGTATTTAAAGGAACTCAAAGGCCTAGTCATTGCAGACTTATGGGCTAGATTCCCTTCATGTTCATGAATAAAGCATTCTTACACATCTGTGAGAAAAGGCAGCAAAATTTACTCAAGTGTTTGAAATGGTAAACATTTAATAGTACATACCTCACTGAACTATTGAAGTGAGTGGCAATGATAAAAAACAAACAAAACCCTCATATAGGCTTACCTTCTGTTCTGAATTCTCATAAAACAGCAGCCCAAAATAGTCCTTTTCCAGTAAATTGAGGTGTTCACATACTTTATCAAACAGCACTTGTCCTTTTGCTCTTTTCTGAGGAGAGGGAGGGTAAGAAAAGAAGGACAAAATAAGGAAAAATAAGAAAAAAGAGAAAATTGATGTAAGTAAATCAGTAAGGTCCTTAATTATAGGTACTGTTATTTAATTATATTATTCAGGAAAATTTAAAATATACATAAAGCAGATTATAAAACTATAAGCTTTCTTACAAACACTGTTCACCATTTTTCAAAATTATACACATTCTTTACAAAAAAACTGAGAAATTTCAATTTTTTTAATACATAAAAAACCCCCAAAACAACAACATAACTACACAAGGAAAATTCAGTTCCTGAAGGATTTAAATATTTTGCATTATTAAGCGTCACTTGGTTTATCTAGATCTTTATTTTTAAAATAACAGAACACTTTTTTATTTGAGCCAACTTTTTCTATATTATCTTCTAAAAATGAATATAGTTTCTACAACTCATTTTTATCATATTGGTATACCTCTTAGTGACTTGTGAATCACATGATATGAATGCACTGAAAAATACAGTGTGTCATCTTCAAAAGACAAAAAGAAAAAGCAGACCACTAAGAGCTGATGCGCAGACCAGCAGAAGCAGCATGCAAGCAGAAGCTGTACACATGCAATATTGTTGTCTATACTGCAGTGGTTTGCTTTGAGGGGCAGAAAATAAGACGGCTGCTTTCTTTCCGTGTATTTCTGAAATCTCAGTATCCAGCAAATTCATTAGATGCTCAAAAATAAGAAATCTTCAAGAAGATTATTTTCCCTAAAAATAGTATTTGTGCAAGTCACTAACAAAGGAAAAAAAATACTGGAGGTTTTATTTGAGGTTAATTTCAGTATCACAGTCTGCTGCTTTATAAATATAGTAATTGAAGAGTGATCATCACTTTAACATACTCTTTAAAAAGCGTTTTAAAATAGCCACTTTCAAGCTCACTTGGTGAGCTCAGTATTACTGGAGCTAAAGCAAATGGCAGTCAGTCCTGAAGTTTTATCTGCTCTTGTGACCTTTCCAGCAGCCTTACAATATCTAAAGGGGACTTAAGAAAAAGGGAAGGGCATGTAGTAACAGGACAAGGGGTAATGGCTTTAAAGAGAGTAGGTGCAGGTTAGATGTTAGGAAGAAATCCTTTACTTCGAGGGCAGTGAGGCACTGGAACAGGTTGCTCAGTGAAACTGTGGATGTCCCATCCCTAGAAATGTTCAAGGGAAGGTTGGATGGGGTTTGAGCAACCTGCTCTGGTGAAAGATGTCTCAGCCTAAGCAGGAGTTTAAAAAGTAGAAGATCTTTAGGGTACCTCCCAACCCAAACCATTCTATCATTCTGTGATTCTTGTACCTGCAACTGGGAATGTAAACATTCCACATGTCTGTAGTGCCAGCAATGAAAAGCAGGTCCAGACTCTACTTCTGTGTATCAGGTTTAAAGGAAAATCTTTGTCTCCAAAGATTTAGAGCAGATGGCTCAGACCACATGCTCAGGGGTGGGAAGATGAGAAGTTCTTTCCACAGTTCCAGTCGGACCATGACTGGCACGCAGCCTCCAGTTTGAACCAACTCCTTCGCGACAGCTCTGCTATTTGTGGCATTTATCATAGAGGCCACAACATGGCCTTTTCAGAGGCCTGTCATTTGCTTATGCTACAGATTTCAGCAGATGCCACACAGCACTGCCATTCCACAGACGCGCCATGGGCAGCCCCTGTGTAGGCCCGGGTGACACTGCGGCCATTGTCCCCACAGACAGCAGCGGAGCGCTCCACGTGCCCCATTCCGGCACTCCCGCGGCTCGGCTCTGCAGCACAGGGCGCTAAAGGCCACGAGCGGAGGGAGAAGGGAGAAAAGAAGGTATGCACTGAGCAAAGAGTGAAAGCATTGTTGATTTATTTCCCAAGAATCCAGAGCTTTATTCAAAATCGCATTGTCCAGCAGACATTCTGCTCAGGAAGATCAGAAAGCTTTCACAGAAGCAAAATGACCACATTTAGTAGCCCAAGTAGCAAGGCAGAGGAAAGTAGAAGTCAGAGTGGTTTCTGAAACTGGGAGCAGGGAATTTTAAGTCTGTTTGGTATTTTCAAAAAAATTTTACTCCTCCAGAAAGATGACCACTTCCTCTAGCCATCTGAAGTAACCACTTAATTTTCTTGACAGTTTCACCTTCAGCTTAGTAAGAAAACCCATCAATATAGAAAAGTGGTAAATTGAAAATAGAAAAAATATAAGAGAGTTCAAAGAATCTTAGATGCATATAATAGATACCACTCTTTTTCCAAAGTCACTGTGCAGGTCAGTGATCACACTTTGCAAATACAAGTTTCAGTTATACTAATTTCAGTACAAGAAATCTATAGATTAGTGCAAAATAATATATGCTATCATATCAAGTCCACATCTGGACTCAGCTGCTTTTTTTATAAAGTTTATATACTAAAACCCACGGTTAATATCAAGTCTTTGACATATAGAAACAAAGCAGGCAAATCTACAGGCAATATATTGCAAGCATAACTGTAAAATACTGCACAGTTTCTTATTGGGAAGTCATAATCAACAAAGAACTTGGATACACCAGCAGTGTCCATCATATCCTCAAATATCTTTTTGTCAGCTCATGGTTCTTCCACATAAGGAAAAACACCACCATGTCACAAAGTCCAAGTTTGTGAGTCTACATTCTAGACAGCAGCAAAATGAAAAGACATTATACCATCAGCAACTAGTATTTATAAAGCTCTGTAATGGATTCAAAAGCACAAGAAGTCTCTCAGTACCACCAATGGTTTTCATTATAAGATCCTACTTATAAAAATGAAAGACTCTGAGTTATTAATATATACATATATAGTGATATAGTTTCAAAAATCAAAGAGTATTTAAATTTTTTAACTTTTCAAGTGTGATTTCTTTGTAACTCATTTAGGAACATGCATTACTACACAGTTTAAATTATATGATGACACAAACCAGCACAATAACTTTTCAAAAACTCATGTTCCTAGCAGAGTGTCTTTAAACATGAATTGAAGATAACTGCTCTGATCCAGTCAGTTCAGAAGTTAAAAATATGGTTTGCACATGGTTTGCGCAGTTTGTTACTTTTTAAAGTGGATTCCATTTCATTTTCTACCCACTGTTTGAGATGTCAAGTGATAGTCACAACCAATGTGTAAATTGTAATCACTATTCTTATCATATGTATGCATACATGTACAGTAATTTCACAATTATAAGCCGCACTGAGTATAAGCCGCACTTCCGGGTGCCAGTAACTTTTCGTTCTTTGTCCATACATAAGCCGCACCTGATTATAAGCTGCACATTACAGTACAGAGTGTGATAAAAGGTATCTATTGTATCACCATCTGTTGAGGGTGGGGACAGTGATCCTTATCTCAACAGCAGATATTCTGCTAATGGGCCATCCATTGAAACCAGGCGGGGCATTGTTCTTTATCTTTTCACAACCCATCCTTCCTCCAGCCAGTCATTTTCTGCTAATGGCCCATTGAGTCCCACTGTGGGACTGATAAAATTACTGCATCCCATTGGAAGTTGCTCCAGCCAGAGGGAAGAGCCCAACATTTCTTACCAAGATAAAAACAGAGGTTTTGGGACACTAAGGGAGCCCCTTTCTCCACTGGACTCCAGAGGAAAACCGGATTTCTTCACATCACCACTGGACCTCCGGAGGGAAATTGCACCTTCTGGAGGAGCACTACTTCAACTGAATCACATCTGTCACTGCAGGAGGATGCAGCCACCATTTAATGGGACTGCTACCAACACCCTGCCTGACGGGGTGTCAGCTTGTACTCTTTGTCAGGGTTTGGAGTTTGTTTCTTTGTAGTACTGTATTTCTATTTTAATTTCCCTAGAAAAGAACTGTTATTCCTAATTCCCATATTTTTGCCTGAAAGCCCCTTGATTTCAAAATTATAATAATTTGGAGGGAGGGGGTTTACATTCTCCATTTCAAAGAGAAGCTCCTGCCTTTCTCAGCAGACACCTGTCCTCCAAACTAAAACAGCAACTTTTTGTTCTTTGTCCGTATATAAGCCGCACCTGATTACAAGCCGCACTTTGGGTTCGGACCAAAATTTTAGTCAAAATGGTGCAGCTTATAATCGTGAAATTACTGTACATTTATGCATCTGTATATTCACACATTAGCAGCACAATAAATGCTAGTACTGAAAACAAGGAAATATTAATGTTTCAAATTATAATGCAGAAATATCAGTAAACGTGTAAGTCCATCCTTGCTCATTCAGCCTAGCTACATCAAGAGGCTGAAAAGTATCTCACAGAGCCAGCAGTTTAAAACACTAGAGTTCTCAGATCAGCAGTATTCTGCATTGTTGCCAAGTTATGCTTTCTTTTAAGTGAGAACATAAAAAGAACACATGTAACCAAGGTTATTCTAGTACCAATTTCAAGCCTGTATTTAGACACCAAAGATGCCACCTCATAATTCAACCACCTCATAAAAACAGAGGTGGTTTACCTCCTTTACCTCCTTCTCAAAAAAAGAGCAAACCAGAGCAAAGCAATTGCAGCTGACATATTCAATGAAAATTTCTATGCAACTGAGAATTAGGATATCATAGATCTGTTTGGCTACACAGGAGTTGCCAACTACTGATGCAATATAAACACCCACAGCTCCCAGTTCTGTTCAATACATTTATCTATGATAGGGATGCAGGAGTTGAATGCACCATTAGCAAGTTTGCTGATGATACTCAAGTTGGAGGTGCTACTGACTCCCTTAAGGGATGAGAAACCCTACAGAGCAATGTGGATAGATCAGAGCATTGGGCAGTCAGTCACAATATATTCAGCAAATGGCACATTCTGTACCTGGGACAGAGTAATGCTGGGCACAAGTATAAACTGGGAGAGGAGTGGCTGGAGACCAGCCCTGAAGAAATGGATCTGGGAGTGCTGGTCAGCAGCAGCTCAGTGTGAGCCAGCAAGGAGAGCCCAGGTAGCCAGGAGGGCAAATCCCATCCTGGTGTACAGCAAACCCTGTGTTCAACCATGCAGACCAAAGAGGTGATTATCCTGCTGCACTCGCTTTAGTATGGCCACACCTCAAATACTGTGAGCACCTCTGGGGCCTACAAATTAAGAAGGATATGAAAGTCCCTCGATATGTCCAGAAGGCAACAACAAAGCTGGGGAAAGGGCTGGAAGGAATGTCCTAAGAGGACTGGCTTAGGACTTTGGGCTTGTCTAGGTTAGAGAAAATGAGACTGAGGGGTGGCCTCATTGCTCCCTGCAGCTTCCTGAGGAAGGTGAAGAAGCAGGTGCTGAGCTCCTCTCCCTGGGATCAGTGATAGGACATGTGGGAACAGTTCAAAGCTGCACCATGGAAGGTTTAGATGTGACATCAGGAAGCATTTATTTACTTCAAGGATGATCAACCTAGGCTTCCTAGGAGGTGGCTGATGACCCAAGCATGTCAGTGTTGAAAGGTCCTTTGGACATGACTTTTACGTCAGCCCTTGTGACACAAGTGCTTCCTTACTCTTAAAGAGTTGGTCATCCAGTAGCTGAACTCGATGCCCTTTGGAGGACCTTTCCACCTGAAACAGTCTATCCTATTCTTATTTCTGCCTTCTCCTTTCTCTAGCAGCACACACAGAGGAAAACCTCAACATTTCTCTCAGCCCAGAACCAGCAGAAAGGACTGAATGGGTAATCTCAGCCTAAGAATTGAATGTCTCTGTGTGGGAAGGACACATGAACCGTCTGATGGGCATGAGAGCTTTGGATTATCTCAAGTTAACTTACCATTTGAAGAAATTTGGGGGGCAGGGGGGAGAAGCCAAAAAAAATCAGTAGTTTTTAAAAATTTTCTGTGTTCACTCAGTTAATCTGGATTTCCACAGAATGGCAGAACTCCACATATCTCTTCAGAGATCAAACCCTTAGCCGAATGTTCCCAAACTGAGTGACTTTCTGAAGTGTGCAATACCTATTATTTCCCCACAGATTTTTTTTTCTTCTTATACTTATTTTTAGAAATCCTTGAGCCATTTCCCTTGGAGAAATGTACTAAAACATTTTATTACATTTGAGAACAACAGTACTCCATCAGAGTGAGGGTCCATCTCCAAAATGGCTAACCACAAATGTCTGTAGGCAAGAACAGGAGCAGTACACAGGAGCTGATTGACTATGAGACTGATATTTGCCTGAAATGCCAGGGTTTTTTCAGCTCCAAAAACGTTTTCAACAACATATTTAGAGAAGGAAAAGGGATTTGATTTAATTTTATTTTCCTGAATAGTTTTAAGAGTCAATGCTCATAGGCATTAACACAATGTAGTTCTGTAGCTATGCCCAGGCTAATGCATTCCTCACTTTTGCTCAAAAATCAAAACATCCCTTGCAGTGTGAAAAAGGCAAGGCCACAGAAAGAAGATGATGAAATATGAACCAGGCAGTCCCTGTTTCCTGAGACCCGAAGAATAAGGATTGGTACTGGTCATATGCAAAAGAGGAGATGTGCAACAGCCTGGGCTGTTTCCAAAAGTATGATACATATCAATGACAAGCGTATTTTTTTGGTTGCAAAAAATTGCTTTGCTGTGCTTCTTAGCCAGTGAGTGCTCTCATGCCTGGCCTGCACTTGTATTGCATGCAGGGAGAGCTGAAAAGTGCCAGCTCCTGATGCTGCAGCAAACCAGACTGCCTCGTACAAACAAGAACCCTAGTGAAAACCAAAGCAAGGGAGTACAGAAGCTCGCTCCTGCTACAAGCTTGGAGTGGCAAAGAAAGACAAGGGCCTGAGTGGTGCCTTGGAGGTGCAAAAGCAGCAGGAGAGAACCTAGGTGGAATGGCCCAAAGGAACCTTTGGCAAGGTGCCGTATTCAATGCTGCAGAGAAAGGCAAAAAATCCCCAGGGATTGAGATGACTTCACACATAAACATTACTTTTTCAGTGGTGTCTGTTGAACCTAGACAATTTTAAGAATGTGCCAAATTTAACATCATCCCTATTTTCCTTTTTTCTAAATAAAAGATGTCATACTTTAAACAGACCACTTAGTGCTTGAATAAACCTAGACTAGACATCTGAGTAGTCAGAAAAAAGATTTGCAAATCAAAACTCAGCTACAATTAAACATCTGTTCCATATCAGCTTCATTCAGAGTTTTCCTAATTCAGGGTTAAAGACTGATCTTAATTGTACATTGAGAAAACATATTTTTACTTTGTATTAGCAAACTGTAAGTAACCATAGAGTCTGTGTCAACTCCGATATATTTCACTTGTTCATACGTGCATAAAATAGGGTCAGTGCTGGCATCCTTTAAATGCCTTTTGTCATAAATATTTAATTAGACCATTGACTGAATGCAGTAAACAAACCCAACAGGATCTTCATTTGCTTCTAACTAGTAATCATTATGCACTTAGTACTTGTTTTCGTTTGTTTGAACTCTACTAAAACACAGTTTATATTTAAAACAGAAAATCTGAACTAGTCTTTACTGCAGATCCCAAATTCAATGATAGAATTTCTTCACAACTATCTACAAAACCACAGAATGAGAGGAAAAAAGCAAGAGTATTTCCCCTATGAAATAGTAATATATTATTAATTTATACCTCCTATAGAGCTCAATTATCAGGAAAGGAGGAGGTCAAAATTACATCATTTGTACTGTGTTAAAAAAATTAAAATTGCTGCTAAAAATTAAGTCTTAAACATTCCAGTAGTCTGCACATTCAAGCTACTAAAACTCAACTGCCATTACATCTCAAATATTATGCTATTGAATCATGAACCAAGGTTATTTTATCCTTTAATATGGTTCTGTAATGTCAAGCAAGCACAAAGCTTCAGTCAGTTTTTGGCAAATACCACTCATTAGTTTTCATCCTCAGTACCTTGACAAGGCTGTTATTCCTTAAACTCTCTTTAAAGCAATGAGAGGTAATTGAAAGTTTTTTTCACAGTTCACAGCCTGTGAAAGTTGTTTTAAGTCATGCTCCCCCAGAACTATTCAGCAATAGCCTCTTCCTCTTTCCATCTCTCCAGGCATTCACATATTACTCTGAAGATTGAGGCAAAGTAGGTGTTATCTTTAAGTTACAGTAGTTTTAAGCTTGAAATAATTAATTGTTCATACTCTATAAATGCAAATACTCTAACAACATGTAACTCATGTTTAATACAGTACTTGCAAGCAATATTATTTCGTGATTTATTTCAGAAGATTAAAGCAACAGAACAAGAAAATCAATCTATTTTATTCATATGGAACATATGGACTTAAGGAACTAAAATACTAAAAGTTAAAGGAATTTAATATAACATTGTAATGGAGGATATTTTGCTGCCTTATAAAACTTTACAGGTTTATAGCAATATAAAGCAAGTTTGAAGAGTGGTTGCTATAAATGTTCATAACACTACGCCCACTCAGATTTTCATCCCCCAGAACACGTAGCCAAGATGCAGAGTAATTATTTACAGACCACAGTTTATCAACAAGATTACAATCAGCATCTCTGCATTGGTGAATTGAGTACCGTTCATTTCTGGGAAAGATCAAAAACCACAAAACACTTCAGTGAGAATTTCAAACAATGACGAACTGAGGAACAGGTTTCACCTAGCACAAAGTTTAACTTAATAATGCTCTCACTTCATGGACTTCTCTAGGCAACAGTGGAATGCCTTAGGTGTCGTATCTGCACTGGCATTCAAACAAGGATATTTGGAGAAGCTATACTCCAGAAAGATTACAAACCAGGTCCTTAATATTTGCATCTTTAAAAGCAATGGAAGTACAAAGACAGATGAGAAAGAAAAATTACCACAAAAGAAACCGAAATATCTGTTCAAAAGTTCCACAGATAAAGAATTTTTCACTTAAAGTTCAAACTGGCAAGTTCACACCAGTCAGAAGATCCACTAAGGCAAAATAGAGAGTTCTCAGGGAAAAGAATATATGACTCTCAGAGGTGATAAATTAATTTACATCAAAAAACACACATATTTGAGATTTGCTTTATGCTGAAATCTAAAGATCAACCATGTCAGGCATGCCCGGGGCAATGGGAAAGACATGCAAAAACAAGCCAGAAGAAATAACTCCAGTGTCAAACAATACTAGGTGGCTGCAAAAAAGAACTTAAAGTAATTACCAATACATAAAACCCAAGTGGCAAAGAAACAAGAAAGGTTCAAATGTATCTGTACTCCTACAGTAACATTTAATGTCAAATTCTGAACTACAGAGGAACAGCATCAGTCATTTGCAAAAATGTTTTAATATCCCATTAAAAACATGGTAATTCACCAAAAAATGAACTTTTCTTTTTTTCCCCACAATTTCACATGCAAGTACAGTATCTCAACATCTTGAAGCTATATTTTTCCCAAGTGAGCATCTCCCACCCATTTCTATTCTGTACCACTCACCACAGGAATTAACTTTTAGAACATTTTGTCATAGAAATCAGTTTTTCTTCACTCTGATATATTTCTCAATGCAAACTGCATGTCACATATACTTCTTTTTTCCAAAAGGTGCTTTAACTCAATACAGATTCCGAGAAATTGCCTCCTTAGGCAAAAGTTACATCAATTTCATATTAACTAGACTTTAAATTGCAATAAATCTTTTTTTTTATTAGCATAATAGATGCTAAATTTGCACATGTACCTAATCCATCCAAAATAAACAGATCTAGTTCCAGTTAGAAACAAAATGCACATACATACAAATTTTTAGTGCTAAAATCAAGTTTACGACTGGATTGCAATTTTTGTTGACTTTTTTCTTAAAAAGTACATGCATATTCTATTTCTTACACATATTTGCTCCAAAAACAGCTCCCCTCTGAAGATACCAAAGTAAAAAAAAAAATTATATATGATTTCCTTATGCAAAACCTAGTTTCATCCAGATCCTTCTCAGCTGACAATAATGTAGCATTAACCCCTTGCTTACAGGGGATCTTGCCTTACCAAGACAAGAAGATCCTTGAGAATATAGAGATTATTATTGCAAAACCAGTCTGTGATAGCCAGGACAGAAAACAAGTATGTCAACAGACACAAATTTGCTTCAGCCACATTACAATTAGAGGACTTCACCAATTCACTTAAATTAATCCCACTGCCTATCTCAGCTTAGTAGTACAGAACTTAAATGTTTCATAATACAGCTGAACTCAATTTACAACAAGTTAGGATATCCACTTGCCACTCAGTAAATATTAAATTTCTAAAAATGTTTAGTGAAGCATGGAGAGCCTGGTCCAGAACAGCCTCTACACAGCTTTTGCTCCCTTGTCTAAGCCTCAGAGATGATACATTTTTTAAAAAACTAATTCCAGATGAGCTGTCATCAAACATCAGCCTTAAGCAAGACCTGTAACCTCTTTTCCAAAACAATTGTTTTACATATTCTGTAAAAGTTCACTAACACTTTACTGAATTGAAATATCAATTTTTTTAATCTTGAAAAAATCTATTTCAGTCATATTTGAGAAATTATTCTAATTTAGTTTGTACCAAATGTCACTTTGCAAAATAAAAAACTAAATCAGCTTCAGATTTGGGGGGAATGGAAAGTTGTAGAGGAGGTGGTTGTGTATGTGTAAAAACCAGGTTTTGTACAAGACATTATATGAAACAATGTTTCCTTCTTTCCATAGTCAAAATTCAAAATCATGTTATAAAAAATTAAAGATGTTGAAATGTTTTAAATCACTGGAGTTGAAGAAACATAACCACAACTATGTCTAAAACTAAATCAGCTCACAAAGCAAAAGGGAACATAAGCAGGATAGAAATCTAATTATCACGTGGACAGGAGTTTAGAGAACAGTTTCTGGTCTACTGAAATGGTATTTCTTCCTAAGCACACAAACTATTGTCAGTGGATATTCTGTTCTCTCAGGAAAAATTACGAACAGGATAGACAGAAAAAAGAAGTAAAAAAACCTGCCAGAACTCCTCATCTAACATCTCAATCTATACTAAGACTGCTTTTTAAAATAAGTGAAAATAGGAAATGAAGAGAGAGGTGTCAGACTGATCAACTGGCACATATCATGAATTCAATGAGCAGTAAGAAAAGAAGTGCTATTTTAGAAGCTGTTAATAGGAAATGCTAGGGATATTATACCTGAACTCATCTGCCCTTCCAGAGAATATGAAGTCTGAAAGTGCAGGCTTGTGATTGTACAAATGCAGAACAAGCCTAAGAGTTCTCAATTATTTGGGGATTTATCTTACTTAAAAAAAAACAAAAAAAACAACAAACCAAAACAACACACAAAAAAACCCAAAACCACACCAAAAAACTAGAGGAAAAACAGGTACTTGGACACCCACGATAAACAGATGAGATTTTATGAAACTGCTTTTTCCTAGAAGCAAAAATAAGTGAGACCTAACCATATTGCTGGAAGGGCCATACACAAAACTATGAATTTTAAGAACCTAAGATGGCATTAAAAAAAATGTTTCTTAAGAATAAAAATGACATTGGCTTTCCCCTCCCCCCCAAAAAAAATCCCAGGAAGTTCCCCTAACTGCTGGGACATGTCCAATATGGTCAAGTTTGACCTTGAAGCAACACTAGCCAGCTCACTCAATACTGGTGGCTTTATTCTGTAAGGTCTCGTGGCACTTGTCTATCTCAAATGTTCTCACATGTAACCATAACCCTCCCTTTTTCCATTAGCTTCCAAATCTCATCTTCAAGCTTTAGCCATTAAACATTTACTGATCAGAACATAGTCAACCTGGAATAGTAAAGTTTTCCTGACTGAAACAGCTTATGTTCTAAGAATAATGCATCAATGCATCAATTTTTATTTTAAGAAACAAAGCATTACTATTAATTCAAGATTTTCTATTTAGATTCTACAAATCTAAGGTATACAATACCTACCTCAAGTACTAAATCCTCATATTATGATTCATCACTGTTACTAATTAATTTTATAATATTATTTCTACTAATGGGCCACAAAACTCTCAGTATTTAGTCACTGCTGAGAATCCTGATCAGCCTTGATCTGTGTGCTGACACTGAAGCTACTGCATCACGACTTTCTTTTCTTTTATGCCTGTTCCCAGGTATTGTTTTATATAAAGACACATACAGTAGGAACAAACAATTGGCAAAAATTAACAGACTCTAAATTAAGGGGGGTTGTTTTCTTTCACACTCCTTTTAATGTATGTGAATACAAACTGATGCAATTCTACAAGAAAAAAGGAATAGGATTGCAAGCCAAACAGGAAAAGTCCCCAACAGTGCATTAGCTCAGACTTTATTATTGATTATCATGAAGGTAAAGAATGACTATTAGAAACAGATAGGATTCTACCAAAAGCATCAAATAACAGCAATGAAAACAAGGTATTTTTTAGTTTTACTTTGTCATTAGCAAGTATATATTCTAAATATAAAGAAGTTAGTATGCAGTACATAGTAAACTGAAAGAGGCATCAGGAAGGTGAAAACCATGACAATTGCCCCAAACTAGAACCTGATTTACTACAAAGTCAACCGAGGTACACTGGGCTTTGACTGCAAAAATTTTGTATCCTTGTTTCTTAATTCTTGTATCATTCCAGTAACTTTATAAAAGTAAAATTAACCAACATTTACCCAAACAGTAAATATTGAAGGAAGACTAAAAAAGAGTATAAGAAATCTACTATAATCTTTTGTAGAAAGCATGAACTGAAATTTCAGTTATCAGTTGATATAGCTTTCTGAGACTTCAAGTATTTTCATACAGAAGTAGAGCATATCAAACTCTATAAGTATTTAAGAACATTAATTCATCCATAAAATTGCAGTCAGCACTGCTCATGTCCTATAAATAATTCAAATGAACATATAAAACAAATTGTTTCTTTACCACCTTTTTTCCCCCTTCTTAAATTAATTTTGCTATAGTTATTACAGGAAACTCTTACTGCAAAAAAATAAGAAAACTTATTTCTTGCAAAATGACTTAAGTGAATCATGACAGATTTAAAATACTGCAGTTTTAAGTACAAAATGGTATATGTTTAGATCTGTGGTAAGCCACCACTTCATTTAAGACTCATTCTAGAATGGGGAAAAAGTCCGGGAAGATAAAACTCATGTAACATTTAATTGAAACAGAGATACCATTCAGATTTAAACATCCTGATTTATGCAGGGGAAAAAAAAATCACAAACCAACAACTACTCCAGGGTTACTATCCTGCAGTTAATTTTTGTGAAAATGTGGAACTTTAAATATAAAAAGGCATTTTATACCTGTAACAGAATTTTTCTTTCTGAAGAAAATTTATTTCAACCTTTAAAGTTTAAAAAGTTTCTCTATCTCCAGCTGAGATAACTTTAAAAAAAACCTAATGAACTCAAGAAAACTTTATTAGCATGTCACACTACTTTCAGGAAAACACTGATGTTTTAAAAAAGTAATCAAGTTTGAGCTGTCAAATAATCAGCTAGTGTATCGCAGAGGGCATTTTTAAGAACAAACCGATATATTTTTAAAGACGGAATTTTAAACTGAAACGTTAACTGACTCCTAGCAATAGCGTTAAACACTCAAGTACAATGAAAGTAAGCTTTCTTTTCCCTATAGAAAAAGCTCTTTGTACAATGACTTGATCCCTTACCTCCAGGTCACAGCTGTATTCCGTGCCATCCAGAAGCATCACCTTACACTGCACAGTTTTGATTTTCTTCGGAGACTTCTGAGGAACATTATCTATTTTAATTTCAGCTGTCTGCACTTCTTTTGTCTCCCTATTTTCTTTTTCTTCTTGTTTTTCTTCCTTTTTCTCTGCAACTTCCTCTACTTCTGTTTCTTTACCATCTTCTTTGGAAGGCTATATAAAATAGAGTTAAACTCAGGAAGGAGGATATTTTTAACTTGTTCTTTCCTTTTATAAGCTATTAATAAATAAGACAGTAACCATTCATTAAAGTATGCACATACTGGAAACACAATAACCAGCATAATCATTAAGGCCTTCTTTTACGGACCAGACATTCTTGCTCTTAAACCAGAGAAGGTACCTTTTTTTCCCTTTCCTTGAAATGAGATTCTGTTTTTTTAAATACGAGTTATTTGCTTTCTTTCAAAGAGAAACAAATTTTTTAAGAAGCTCCAGGAATTATACTAAAATAAACCCCTGTGTTTATGAGAGTCAAGTGATACAGAATCACAGAATGGTTGAGGTTGGAGGGGATCTCTTGACATCTAGTCCAATGACCCTAGGGCCAAACAAGGCAATTTGCCCATGACTATATCCAGTTGGTTTTGGATATTTTCATAGGCGAAGACTCCACAATATCTCTGATCAACCTGTTTCAATGTCTAACTTCCCCCCTACCACGCTAGGAGGCCTGTGATCTGCACCACCACCACCTGGCTATGTTCCTTGCCAAGGAAAGATCCTAACACCATCAGAGTAAACAAGATTTTCTTGCAATTTGAAACGTAATTTCATGGGTTTAATTTGGGTCTCTTGCCTTTTGTCATCTAACTGCATGCCACTGAGAAGGGTCCGGTTTTTCTGCATTCCTTCTGTTCAGGTATTAATATACACTGATAAGATTCTCCTTCCTCCTTCTCTTCCCCAGGCTGACCAGTGTCAACTGCCTCAGCCCCTCCTCACACCACTCTATGTGCCTTCGCCACCCTAAATACGAAGTCTGAATGTTAAGAGTTGACATGCAGCTTCACAAAAAGCAGAACTGGCACCTAGCAACTGGAATAGCTGTCATTTTTTCCCCAGTATGATCCTAACAAAGCTTTACATGAATTACATAATTCATTAATCAGGTTTCATTAAAATTACTCCGAAGTATCTATGAGACTTCCCACACATACCTGTATTTCAGCACTACTAATGGAGTGTTTTTCTTTGTCATCTGCTTTAGCATTCTCCTGGTTTTCAGCTGCTTCTTCCAAGCTCTTTCTTGGCTGAGCCTGGCTTTCACTTTCTTCAACTACTTGCTCTTCACCTGTGGCCCTTTTCTTGGGCTCATCTTTGGGCTCTGCCAAGGTATATGACTTTTGTTTCTTAAGCCAAGGGGGAAGGAAACGAGAAATACCCTTGCTTTCAGGTGAAGATTTTTCCTTCTTCTGGCTACTTGGACTACTTTGGCTAGTTGGTGCTGGGACAGAAGAATCTTGAGCTTCTCCAGGGGAGGCTTCCCTGGACTTTTGATCTCCCGGAGTTTCTGATGCTTCTTCAGGCTTGTCCTTGGCTTTATCCGGTCCCAGCTGCTCAGAATCTTTCTTTACTTCAGTCTCTGAACCAACTTCAGTTGTCATTATCACAACTGACACTAAAAGAAGCAACAATAAAAAGTTTTGTTATGTAGCATCACTACTTCTACTGACTAATTATTTGCAGTAATTTATAGCAATTCTGAAATTCTTGTAGATTATTAAACTTACTAGGGTTAAAGAAACACTTCTTTTCAAATTTCAAGTTCACAAGTAAGACCAGTAAGCTAAAATTTAGTGCACTGCAGATAAAAGATCTATGTTTTCCTTCTCCTTGATAAAATTTTAAGTGTCTCACAGAAAGGCATTTGTTTTATTAAAGGTACTCCTAATGTTATTGGCTAAGATTCTTTCAGAAGTAACTTCAGATCTCTTTCTACTGAGCTCCTTGGCAGACCCAGAAAATGAATTTTCTGAAGAGCAACCACCTTCTTTAGTAAAACTGGTAGGTACAACCCCCCTACTATTGGACAACACTTACAAACTTAAAATAAATTATTGGAAGTGAAAGAGCAAGATTACCAAAGAATAGGACAAAGAGAAGATGAGTGTGATAGTGAGTATAAAAATTGGGAAATTTTAAGTCAGTGATATTGTTGAAATTACTAGTAATGCTGGGGAGCGTACATTTTAAATTAAGGTAAGATTGGGTTCTTAATAAGAAGTTCATACCAATCAACATAAAAATCATACATAACTCTTGCACTCTCATCACTTCTGCTTAACCTTCTTTCAGTGAAATTAAATCACAATACTGTAACAAGAGGATATGTAATAATGACCTTTCAACTTAACATTACTGGTATTTGTTGAAAAAAATTAACTAGAATAAACAAATGTTGTTATCTGTGTGGCACTGTATTGTGCTGCATTGCTTTAAAAGTGTAGTATAATTATATTTTCCAATTTATTGAAATGAGCCAACAAAAATAAGCACACAAGGGTCCAACAAAAGTTAATATAATGCTTAGATTTCCTTATTCATCACTGGTATTTACTTACAATCTTATGGAAAAAATTAATTTTAAATTGATGGCCTTTTTTTCTGGCCTAAAGTTTAGCAAGTTAGTTACAATCACATTTATATTTTTATAACATGGGAACCCTCTCCATTATGATTATCTTCACTGCATGCAGGAGGCTGTTAGGTTCAGTACTCTTGCCGAACTCAACTGCTCCCACCTGGGCCCAAAAAGAGTCAAGAAGGTTATCTAGCTCAGGCTTGATGCAATTAACTTGCACAGACCTTTAAACTGCACTTGAAGCCAACCGAGAACTAGTTTAGATCACAAGGTAGCAGCAAAACTTTTCCTCCAGGTTTCCAAAGCACATCTATGGCAGTGGGAAATAGTTAAACTAAGCTATTCCCCAATATGAAAAAAAGAAAACACAAAGCTCAGGGAGGCCTAAATATACAAAAGAAGCTATTCTGGCCAAAGAGATGAGCAATACTGAGCCACCATCTTGACTGTTATCTTACTAAGAAGCCTAGACATAGGAGCCTTGAAGTGGATACAGGCAAATACACATTCAGCATCTTCAGACCAAAGCAGCTACATGATGGGGGGAGGGGGTGGTTTCACTCATCACTTAACACTTCACTATCTAAAACCAAAGCATTCCCCAATAGGGGATTTAATTAAAAGTACCTTTACTGCTACACTAGAGACTTCTGAATATATTTCAAGCTTAAATATTAGTTATGTAGCCATTTCCACCACTTTTTATAAAACCCTTAAAGTTTCAATTCTACTAATAACACTTGTTGTCACAGAGTATTAAACATTACGTAAGTACTATTTATCTCAGAGGTAATAGACCTCTGAAAGGCAGGTTTCCATTTGACTGTTGAGATTAAAGAATTTGCTATTTAAAGCCATATCTTGGCTAAGTCCGCTAGTTTTCAAGCTGCTACTAATCATATTACATTTTGGTATCACCTTTGTATCTTACACAGAAATGCTCCTGTTCTTTCTGAATGGGAGGTAACTTATTAACATAATAATGTAAAACTTCATTATCAAGATGAAAAATGAACAATATCTAGAAAACCAAACTCAACTTTCCCTGAGAAAAACTGAAACTTCTGCTGATCAGAGAGTATCAGTCCACACTGCTTAATAAATTCATAAGGGAGGTTTCATAATTAACAGAGATGGTGGTGATTTTTTTAATACATCTCTAAGAAAGAACTGATTTTTTTTCTCAGAGAGTAGCTAAAACAATTTTAGAAGATTTGATATACAAATCTTCAAAGAAATTAAAGGGAAGCCCCTATATTCCTTGCACTTTGTTTTACTTTTCAAAATATGCAGAAATGCATGAAATACATGTACAAACTAATAAAAACTCGCTATATATCACTCTCAAAATTAATATCACAATTTGATTATACAGTCCAAAAGGAGACATCTCCAGAAAATTTCTTAAGTCACCCTGTAAACACATCCCTATGATATTGTTGAAACAATAAAAGAAACTGAGGAAACCAAGTCACACATGATTCAATCACTGATTAAATTTACACACAACAGCAACAGGTGGTACAAACTTGCTCAAATGAAAAGCAAGAAAGGTTTTGCATCTCCAAGTATCCCGGCTTTCATAACCAAAGTTACAATTTCAAGGAGAACTTAGCTTTATACTGCAGAAGCAAGGGAAACTTGTTACAGCCCCTGTCTGAAGAGGTCTGTCCATGCTCATTTAATGACTTCATTTGATGCCCACGGCAGGAGGGATTTCCTTAATTTCTTTCTTTTTCCTACAACCTTGCAACTTCAGTGCTTTTTGAGGAGGGGAGAGAGAGAGAAGAGGAATAGACAGGAGAACCCTACAAAAGGAACACACCTCTCTGCTGAGCCTGCATATTTCTTTATACTCCCAGTAGTCTCTGAATTAACTGTGAAGAGGTGGATGAGTTAACTAACCAAGGGCACTGACCAAGAGTGTAAATTACAGTCTTCCCAAAACACCTACCTTCTCTACCAGATTAGCTTGATGCATTTCTTTTTTTTTTTTTTGAGAGTTGCATATTGGCACAAGATTTAGCTATCCCTTGAAAAACACAAAATTGGGTCTTGCACTCCCTATCTCCATGCTCTGTCAGACCCTCCAGTTTTGTCCTCACAGAAAAAACAGAGATATGGAGGCACAAAACACTGGAGTTCTGCCATCAGCCTGTTCTCGCAGTTTGTAAAGCCTCTGGTGTTACCTTCACTACAGTCAAGCAATCAAGAAACCTGGTTTTTTGAAAGTGGCTTCTTCCCGATTCCCTCCTGCCCTGATAGGGAAGACCTCACATGATCTCACACAACCCTGGTGATAGAGCCAACAGAAAGCAAATGAAATGAAGCAGCAGACAGCATTTGTCTCAGAAGTGATACTGGGAAGAAATAAATCAAATCAGATTGCAAATTTAGAATTCTCAACTTCAACTGCCTGTTTTCTTGCTTTCCTGTCTTCAAGTAAATTCTCATTTATTCTTACTACATAGCATGAACACACTAAATATTTTTGCCCCATCATCTTTTGTAAGCTCTGTAACAACTGCAGCAGAATAGGGTTCTCCTTATTTCACCTCTTTTGTATTGAAAGGTGACATTAAATCTATGTTTCATTTTGAATGAAAGGAGAAAACCAATCTTGTAGCAAGAGCAGACTAAAGTGAAGGAATCTTAGGGTGATGCTCAAATAAAGGATTACCAATGTCTGAACAGAGAAAAGAAAAATATTGGTAGATTTTGCAATTGATGTTAAGCCCATGCACATTAAACCACAAGTGATAACAACTGTATGTTTTGTAATCCTCCCGAAAACTTGGCTCATGCCAACTGAATGATTACCTAAACTACAAGGATGAAGGTGGGGGTGGGATGGCAAAAAGCACTATAAAACACTTCCCAGTTTCTGAAGAGGAGTTTCTTAAAACAGATCTCACTTTTACACAGAACAGATGAACTGCCCCATTTATAACTGTACCAGCTTTCCCAAGCAAGGGTGCTGACCAGGAAGCAACTGAAGACAACAAATATTCTCACTCCTCTCCATTTATCTTTTCCTCTCTCTTTTTATCGCACTGAGAAGAAACTTAGTGCTGGCCCCAGTTCACAGCTGAAAGCAGAAAAGGATGCTACATTCTTTCCTTACACTCCTTCTTCTCAGGTGTATAGATTGCTCAGCTGGTTGATACGCTTTTTCCAGTTTCTAGCATAAATTCTTGAAACATAGTTTGCTGACCAAAAAGATTCCTGCCACCACAGATAAACTAGAAACAGAAGACATATCAAATATAACATGAAATTTGAAAAAAAAAAGGAAAAAAGAGAGGGAAAGAAAAAAGTATAGCTCAAAGATCACAGACAATAACAAAACCAACTGCAGTAAAATGAAATTTTCTTTGATGATGCATGTTTTAAATCACTGTTTCTGTTATAGTATTTCTTATTTATCAGCACAGAGGAACAAATACAGATTCTTTTCCCATACATTTCTGGATCTCATTTTACTTATTTTCTGAGTATATAAAAGTAGAAAATGCAGTCCTAAACTTGTTTCTTCTTTTTTCAGTTTGTCATTGAAATTCATAGCAAACTCAAGAAGTAAAAATCACTTTGATAGTTTTATCTCCATCAGTCGACTAGGATTCAGAGAGAAACCATCATGTCATAGAAGCAAAAGGAAAAAAAAAATCAACCTACTTCTACAGAAATAAATTACAGCTCAGTGCACTAAAAGCCAATGTGTGTCTGTGGAAGTCATGTTATTTTCTGGATTACCATAGTATTAATAATTTATTTTTTAAATCACTGCCTTCATAAATATTCCAAATATTTATCTCACATGGGCTGGACATTAAAAAATCAAAAAAGATATCAAAGAAAATTTCTAGCATTTGAAAACAACATACATAAAATGTGAAACAAGGTCATGTATACTTCAACTGTCTAAAAGCAAAAAAAGCTCCCAAATAAAGTTGTTTTTTTCTTGTCATATTATTGATCTGAAGCTCAGCAGAAGCCTGATCTGCATTTCACAGTCGGTTAGGACACATCATTCATGCTTGCCGCTTCCAACAAGATTTGTTGATATAAAAGTTATAAAGAATAAAAATCCTAGCTGGAACAGTTATTCATATTTTAGAGTGCAAAAGAATCTGGTTTAAATAGTAGGCAATACCTGAGGAAATTGGAACTACAACTAAATTTTTTTTCAAAAACATAAATCAGCTATTTTCTGTAGAGTAAAATAATTTATATTTCTAATTTGGCTGAAAGTAGTAACAAAATAACTTTATTTTAGATTTCTGCTAATTTTAAAACTTTCATTTTATCACTGGTAAACAACAAAACTCATGGTATAATGATTCAGTGTTGCATCGTTTTGCTGAAGGTGCCAATATAACCTGCACACATTTTATTAGCAGACAAAGCAAAAAATAAAACCAATTTCTCCTTTTAGTCATTATTTAAATGGTTTACTACAATGGAAAAGACTTGGTGTGCTCTGAACACCAAGGAATAAATTCCACTAAAGAATGAAATTTTCGATTTTGAGATCCTTAAGAAAGCAAAACCATCTCTAAAGTTGGCTTAGATCAATTTGCAACATTCACATCATACAGTTTGAAATACTCTTCTGCAGTCAAATATCAAAACCACCCCAGTTCTCCCATAGAACCTTGCATCCTTCTGTGTATGTATAAATGCACAGAAGTGTTTATACATACAAACATACTTTGAAAGCTGAATCTACTAATTTGGATTACATTCATCTTAAGCACATTCCTAAAACAGATCATATGAGTCAAAGATCAAGTTTAGCAAACTCGTGAGTATGATAAAAAAGTTATAAGAGAAAAAGCAGAGGAAATGAGTACATGTTTTATACATACAAAATCCAATCACCTATTTTGAAATGACTAATCAAAGACAGTATCTAGCCACTGAACCCAAACCCAAGTATTTATACACTGAACATGACAAGGACTGTTCCAGTCTGCTCCTTCCCTGATGATCACTGTGCACAAAAATCAAGGTTAACTGCACAGGCTGAAGAGACAGACTGCAGACTCGGCTTTTTTGTGAGTCTCTGCAGTAGCCACAGGGCAGAAGCCTGTCAGAGTCCATTGGTTTCCCAGGCTGTGACATGACCACCAGAGCTGGGGCCTGGATAGATCTCTTGCTGTCATGGTTCTTCATTGCAGGCTTAAAAGGTATCACATTGAAAAATAGACTACCAAGAACAATCCTGGGCCATATACTGCCAAAAAAACCCCAAATTCCTTCTTTTAAAGCTTCATTGATCATGGAGGGAGTTTAAGAAATGATTCAGGTGAGTAGCACTAAATCTGTATTGATTCAGACTTTTGCCTTTGTAATAATACCTCCTAGCAAAAATTTCTCCCAGATGTAAGCCCATAAAAGCATTTCCCTTTCTCCTTATGATTCTGCTTCAGTTTCCTCCTGTACTGGGAGTTTATTGTCAAGGAGGTAACGAGGTGAGCAAACTGACATTGCCAGTCTGTGTATCGGTCAGCAGATGGTGCCATAATAGCTCTGAAAGTCAGGAGCACATTTCAAAGGTCAAACTTAAACAGCAACAATACTCCAATTTCAAGCGTAATTTCCAGATTATGACAAATGATGGAATGCTTTCATAGAAGTATTAACATAACATATTTCAATAAATATCAATTCAGAGCCAGACAGTGAACCATGATTCCATGACACTATAAATTACACGTGCACACGTGTGTGTCTGAATACATACACACACTCACATAACATCTAAGCTTATTCCCAAGAGTAGAAATGGCACACAATGGTGTCCTCCCAAAGAATCCTATGCCTATCAAATCTAGTTTCCAGGGAATTACTTTCATGTCACAGTGGTTGGCAGCCCCTGAGCTAATAGAAACTATACTCATAAGCATCCTTTTATCTAGATAATGAAGTCACTATTCAAAGTAATAAGTATTTTATTAGCTTTCATGTTTATATCCATGCCATCATACACTTGATATCTCGCAAACATGTAGTATTTCCCTCCCAAACACATTCTTGTCCTTATTTAAATATTGAAATTTCTAAACCTAATTTTTATACTGGGAGAAAATTATTGTAGTTGTGTACCCATCCCTTGCAATGCACAGAACACAGATGACTCATCATAAAAACACTGGCAAGTTCCTACATAGGATGGTGAGAATTTATAAGATAGTTCTGAAACAACAACATAAGACAAGTACTAGTGTAATTCTGAAGATTGCTGTGAAGACAAAGAAAAAAATCACGGATATAGACAGCAAATTGAATGTGACAGAAAAAAACTACTTCTGTCTAAAATTGCAGAGTGAGTATCTGTAGTTTAGATAGAATATTTTCACAATAAAACTATTATGCTGACAAATTTCTGTAAAGCAACTCTGGAGAAGTCACCTCTACTCATTGTAGATTCAGATTACATCCTGGAACATTACTATTTATTGAAATCTCTTTTCCTGTTAAAGCAGCACAACACATACCTATTACTTATCACCTAAGTGCCTCAACTTTTCATAAAACACCTGCCACAGGCCATCTCCATTTTGCCTGGTGAATAACTTGGTTACTGAAATCCATATACAACTTTAAAGGTTCCAGTTGAAGGAGAACTCCCAAAAGGAAAGATTATACTATAAGACATGAAAAACACTGAGAATTCTTTAAAAGCTATTTTGTTAAAATTTATCTCCTGACATGGTGCAGCAGTCCAAAAATGTGCAATAAAACAGAGAAAATAATGTTGGAAAGTGCTGTTTTCTAAACTAAATTAAATTCAGTGAAAACTGCATCTTTGCAACAATACCTGTAAAACATGTAAAACTCAACCCCAAGGTTTTCAAGAAAATCAGAATGTAAATACTATACGTAGCCAAGTTGCAATGCCCACATTGGAAATTGAGATCACATTTAAGCAAATATACAACCTGAAGATCTCTTGGTGCTATCTCTGCCATAACCAGAGATAACAGAAATCTGTTCCGTGTTTTCAGTCTACAAATATGCTGCTATATCAAGACAAAAAAATAAGTCTCAAACAGCAAATTAATTTAAATCAAGAAAAATTGTCTTTGCCAGAGTACATATGCACAAATATAATCTGTTTATCAAGATAGCTTTGTGCTCTTCCCCAGCACTGAAAAAAATGTTGTAATCTGATGAGAATCCAACAGTCGT
Source organism: Catharus ustulatus (assembly GCF_009819885.2). NCBI lineage: Eukaryota > Metazoa > Chordata > Aves > Passeriformes > Turdidae > Catharus > Catharus ustulatus. The sequence continues at coordinate 61,799,198 of NC_046223.1, read as the reverse complement.
TTTGAAAAGTTGTATTGAACAAGTGACCCCACCCAGGCCCTGACACTGCTAGAGAAGGACATGCTCAAGTGGAAAAACGGGATTTAGTTCCAAATTCATTCCAACAGACAGAAAATGAACACGGGTCGAGACAGCTCTGTTTTCCTGTTATCTGTCCAACAAACTAAGAACAACACAGATTTTGAGAAAAATCTCTGCCTTATTTTTAAAATCAACTTTGCAAGCTTACAGTGGGTTTTGGCTGTTCACATTGAACCCTCATGATAACCACAATTTTAGAGATTAAAACCAGCAGTGTGCATTTGCTTGATCCAAGCAACACTGTTCCTCCATCTCCACTCCCATCCTTCCACTCTATCCCCACCTTGCCAAATGGCTGGTTCTATGATAGTCACACAATTTCACTGAAGCACAGGCAAACATTTAAGCTTTTCTAGTTCTTAATAAAGAAGTTGTGGGGGGTGGGGGCGGACAATGACAACCCCATTTGGGTTCTGTAAATTATTTGCCTTGTTCTGATTTGGAGGTGATTGATTTGTAAATGCCACAATAAAAAATTCCATTTCCAACCATCATTCTTTCTATTTATAATGTATTGGCAAGATTAAAAACAGGGGTTTTTTTATACTGACATTATGTTCACTCTTGCATGCAGTATGCTTACAAGGCACTTACAATAACATAGTTAATCAAAACACTTGCCAACTTCGTGAAAAATAATGTACTGGCATCTGAGAATTTTTTGTACTGCAAACTGGAAGGCCCCAGCATAATAAAGTTTCTGAATGGTGGAATTCCAGACGCACATCATTGTTTTGACAAGCATCCATTTCCTCTTCAGTGGAAGTCATATAGAGAATTATTACCCTCTCACATGTTCAGGAAGTGTACAACAGCATGCAAAAAGAGAAATCTCGGCAACACCAGGATTCAATGTCAGGGAAGAAAAAAAAGAGAAGCAACTAGTCTGTGCTTTCACCATTTAACAGTAATTTTCTTAAGCAGATACAACCATGACATTTTTTTACAAGCACATCAAGGCTGAATGTTATACAGATGTGGACGCTACTGAGATCACATTCAAAATGCCTGCTAGCTTTTTCTTTCAGTTCATTCAACCTAGGAACCATAGCCAAAACACAACTGACAAATGCATTAAGACAGTTTGCTCTGGCACGTACAAGACTAGAGTTCAATCGACAAATGTTTACAAAGCATCAGGGTCTAAACATAACCACAAAAGTGACTTCTTTGGCAGCAACATCAGTTCTATATTTCCACTCTAAAGGACATTTCATTTTTGCTATTGCCAAATATAAGCACCACAGACGGCACATTTCTCTAAGGCAAGACACTTGAACGATACTGGTAGATGCTTGCCATTACTGAGGGAAACAGGGCTGGAAAAAATGACAATACATTTTTAAAGCCTTTTATGCAGGTGACAGGAGAATCATCTCCTACCACTACTCTTTTTATAGTGCCTGTTTCCCTGAATCAGCATTCAAGTTGTAATACAGAAATTGATACTGCCACACTTTCCACCAATAATAAATTCAGTTTCAAATACTTGATTAAATGACATCCCTGGCAATTAATCTTAAGCAAGCTTAGTCCAAATTCCAAGCAAGTTCAATATCTCAAGGTATATGGTTAAGTATTTTTGGACTTCTGCTGGAAAGTTGCAGCTGTGACTTTGCTGCTTAAGTTGCTACCAGTATGTGAATCATCTGTTGAAGAACCTGTGGAGAGCTTAATGCCCATGCAAGTAAGTAAACCCAGGTCATTAATTGTATAACATAATTTACAAAAAAAAATCCCAAACCAAACAAAAAACAACTACCACAAATTAAAAGTACAATAGTTACAACTATTAGGATAATTCTCACCTCCAGCTGCAATGAATAAAAGCTATCCAATATTCCCTGACTGTTCTTCCACATTCCCCAAACCTCAAAGGTTAGCCATCTGAGAGGTTGTGTTGGGTATTTTAGTTTTTATGTTTGCAGCTAGTGCAAGCTGAGTCTTTCATGTGCTACTGGAACAGAAGTATTCTCTTGAAAAAGCAGAACCAATTTGCTCAGTGTTTCCCACCTACTCAAAATAATTACAATGCACATCAAATGATATATGTAAAGCACAACACTGCAAACTATTTCCTACATACTTATGTTTACTGCATATACAAGAAGTACAGAAACTAGAGATAACATTGCTCTTCTAAAAAGTATGCATCTATTGCTCCTGTGGGAGTTAGTTCTGCCAATCCCAAGCAACAAAAAGCAGTGGAGATGCTTCTTAGCTGAGCAAATAAAACTGGCAGCCAAAACTTCATCACTCCCATGGGCTCTTCTGAATGCTGGTATTTGATTAGAAGAGTGGAAATATGAGCAACTTTCTAAAAGTTTCCTACTTTTCATGGCAGTGGCTTCACAGTTAACAACACTGCAACCACTGCAACATCTCTGGGTGAGACAAAGAGAAAGGAGCCTAGTTGATTTCTGAATCTAGAGGTCAGAAACAAGTTTAATGGAGGAAAAAAGGCAAAAGATGATGCTAATAATGCTGGTGTTGTGCCTGGACTTCAGCACTTAACATGTTTATTAGTCATCTAAGTGCTTTAGCTGTTTTGTGCTTTTTGGAAGGACATTCCCAGCATGAAAGATTGTAATATAAAACAGATAACAGGATATGCATGAAAGTCCCAAGGGAGTAACTATTTAAACAAAGTTTTCTTTGGAGAGTTAGGGAATGACAATAGATAAGGAAGATTTAAAAGAATAATTCATTTGTGAACACTAAGAACAAGGTGGGGAGGAGTATTTGGAACTGTCCTGCAGACAAGGAAATAAGAATGTTGTCCTGCCAAACCACAAATTTAATTACACTCCCATATAAATATAAGAATATACATCACAAACTGCAGTTTACCAAAGTAGCCTCACCCATTGCAGAAAAGCCTTTTAATGACCACATACAAATGGGGATGGTGTGTTGTCACAGTAAGCTTTCAGGCCAAGCTCAGGCTTTATTCTGCCTTCTCAGCAGTACTTTCAGTTCTCCTTCTCTACGTGTAGAAAAGTTTCAAAGCTTTGAAACAGTCCTAAGAAAACACAGCTTCAAGATGACAGTAATTTATCATCTTACAATTTTATTAACACAAACACATACAGCATGCTATTATGAACTCTGCACTGAAAAGACTTTGAGTGGCACTCCCAGTCTGCATTGGCTTAGGGGTTTCTTGCTTCCTTTTGGGTTCATCAGTTTATGTGCTGACTAAAGAAATGCTTGAAAGCATATTTACCCAGTTGCTCTATATGGGTATGCTCCTTAGGCATTTAATGTTAAACCCAAAATCATGTTTGAGCTCACACTCATTGATTTCCCTTGTCCCATCTAGATATTTAAAATCCTAAGTACTTTGAAATATAGACCAATGAGAAAATGAAAATTGATGAAGTGTACAGACAAAACTAATTTCAATTTTTTTTTACCATGGTATACAGCCGGGGTTTTTTGCAAGACCATACTCCTGTGTGTGGAAGCAATAAAGAGCATACATCAACCAAAAGGACAAGAGTCACAGCCCTGTTTAAAATGACATCATGTTCTTTCACAAATCAGGAGTACTTGATTAGTTCTCAAGGTGAGATGCCAGAGATCAAGAACTGGAGCTCTGGTCTGGATGAAGTCTGAGGTGTGCCAGTCTCAGAATTCTGCCTAAACATAATAACCTCAACAAAGCTGTGTGAAAACTTCTCACACTTAGAAAATGTGTGTATGTGGCCGGGAGAAATACATCCACGTGACAGACTTGAGTTTTGGGAGAGAGTATGAATACCATGCAAATTAACATTTAAGAAATTCACTAAAAATAGATACAAAAACTCATTAAAAGGGAAGGACTGATGCTATAGCTCTCAACTCTTTCTTGATATCTTTCTTTAACAAAGACAGAACTTGGAAAAAGCAAGCTAGCAATGAAACAAAGTAGACACCACTGGAGAAAAAGTCAGGAGTAAAAAAAAAAAATGGGGTGGGGGAGGGAAGGAAAAAACAGGAAACAGACGCTGAAGACAAAACAGGAAAGAAGGTCATGATTTGTCTAATAGCCAAAAAGCTGCAGTGAGGCCAGAGAGGGGGCAGGGTGGGAAGACACCAGAATTCCAGTACAGGCTAAGTTATATCATAGATGCTACTGGTCAGCCCACAAGATCTCCAAGGGTTGGTCCTTCAAGAGCTGGGCTGCAGGAGATCCACCATCTATATACACATCACTTTTAACGCTCTTCCAGAGTAGCTTCTGCCCTTTTGCACATCAATTTTGTGATGTCTCGAGACTTGTTCCTCTGTAAGACTTAAACAAGAGTACTCCTTCTGTTGCACATGTATTTCATGTATTTGTTGTAAAGCAGCAAATGTTTGCTTTGGATTGCCTAAAGAAGTAAGTGAAAAGTTGCATTTCCTGGAAAAACTGGGTTACTGTATCTCCAAATCCATAAAATGACAGAATTCTGATTAGTTCACTTCTATTTCACTTCTATTTTTCTGGCTTATCTACAAGTCCTTATGTTGCATTCAACATCAAGATTAGAGGCATGCTACCTCAGCAATTCAGCTACATCTTTGGCTCACCAGTTCCTACAGAGTAAGCTTCTTTCTGGTTTAAAAACAGGTCATGAATTATATCTCGTTTACTTTTTGTCTAAGAACTCCAAGACCAAACACCTGTGTAAAATACCTGAAAAAATATTTGTAAAATCATCTGAAGATGATCTACATGCTTTGCAGCAGTTATAAAATTGAGTCATCTAAAGAAATATTCCTGATTTTAGCAAGAAATAATTTTAGAGATAGACAAACTTGAGCACTATGAGGATAAAGTGATACATGAGGCATGTGCACTAAGACAGTAGTAGAACCAAAACAAAAATAGTTCTCAAGGCCTCTGTTCTTAAATGCTGCAATCAAGTACTTCTAATTGTTCCATATAAGGAAACAAAATCAATGCCTTTCACTTATTCTCAGTTGAAACTGAGAGGTCACTTCTGTCCAAAAATACAAGGGTGATGGTCCACAAAGGAAGATTAGTTTTCATTAGACAAAAGCAATCTTCCTAACTTCACATAGAAGAGAAAAAGTGGAGACAAGTAGTTTTGATCAGTTTACATTATGATGTTGTCTAAACATGGACAAAAATTGCATTACATGTACAGTGTCAGAACTGGTTCATATGGGAGTTATGAAAGTTACAAAAAGTTATGAAACTAGCTTTTTTACTTTTAAAATTATAAACAAGAATAGAAGCATTCCCAGCTAAATTTCTACTGAAAACTATCACACAAGCCAAAAGTGTGTGCACATCAAGAGATACAATGTTTTAATGTTGAATATTCCAAGCTGATTCATGCTGTATGACTTCACTGAAAATCTGAAGTCCAGTTCAAGTCTGGAGGAACTCGACAACATCAACTATACATTCCAATTCAAAAGAATAAGATTTCACCGTATTTACGTACTAAATGAACCAAATCCTCATCAGGTGAAGAATTCTTTGTTGGCAGATTCCTCCTATGAGGTACTGCTGTCATCATATGATTCCCAGTAATTAATCATCATGACCACATTTGCACAGAAATAATTCACTACTTGAAGCAAAATGAATATGCAGTCTTCTTTCCGCACAGAGTAACTGCAGCATTTCTCATGCCAATTAAAACAATGTTTCATTGTCTTCTTTAACAAAGGAGAATGAATTTTAGACTGCACATGTCTACAGAAAACACTGTAACACTTGAGATAAAAATTTTAAATATTAAACTTATTGAAATAGGGAAACAGAGAATGAAACTGAAGGCATTCCTTTTAAGATATACAGTTAAGTAATATGGCACATTTGGTGTGACTGCCAAGTAAGAGTTTCAAATTGTTAAAGAATTGGTTTTTGTCCCACAAAGATTATGTGAAATATACAAAATAATGTACAATACCTCACATAAAATGGAAAGTATGCTAAACTATCAAACAATATTTCAACTAAGTTATATATATAAAATTCTTATTCTGAAAATGTATTACCAGCTTGTGTTATTCAACACTAAAATGAATATTTAAGCATTTAAATATATTCATAATCATACAATCAAGAAACTTTTAGATGAAAACAGTGAAGAAAGAACTATGTTGGAGCACATGGTTCCATAATCATGTAATGGGAAACAGATCCCCTAAAATTCCCAAGACACAGAAACAAGACTGTTTTCAGATATGACCATTTGCAACATGCTGAAGCCCTTCTTACTTCATATTAGTTTCATGTATAAGCATCTCTTTCATCCTCTTTTCTTCTCCCTCCCCTCTAGTACCTTCACTTAATCTTACTTGCTTTTTTTAGAAACTTCCTGATTATCAATTAAGTACTATGTCTTCCACTCTTAATCCCACCACCATTGCTAGAAAGCCAGTGTGCCAAACTGTGTCAAAAGCCTGGCTTACATCCAGATAGTTTATCGCCTCACCTGAACAAAAATAATATAAACAATTTAATATGCAAGCTGTCTTTTTCTTGCAAACCTTTTCCAATGAAAAACAAGCAAAATAAGTTGTTCATAAAATTATGTAAATCTCCTTATTTGCCGGCTGATCAAAACAAAAAAAATTCAAATGCAGTATTTAAAAGCCATTCAAGTAGTGACAAATTAGCCACAGGCAAACACATAATATGAATGAAACAGTTTCAGAAATAAAGAATGCTTTGCTGCAGCTAATTTTTTAATGAGAACTATACTACTATATAGTATAGGGATTTCCTTTCTGCCCAAAGCAACTGGAAACCAGTTCAGTCAACATACCACAAAGATGTCCTGGGAGGCTGAAGAGATTCAGTTTTTCCTCTTCTGTGCAACACAATATACGTTCCAGTGAGTGTTATCAACATCCCAAATAATTGGGGAAGTGACAGAAATACTCTTTAAACAAAGCTGTAATAAAACCTGAGAATATTACAAATCACCAGATTTTTCTGCTCACATCTCCCAAAGTACCTTGCTCTGAATTATGTTCCTGATCCATAGCCTACGAAGACCTTCGTATTCCCTTACTGAAGTGATTACGGGTATCAAAAACAAACACCAGACTTCCTTTCATATGGAATCTCTTCCAGAACAGCCCCTGAGTAAGGGAGATGAAAGTGGCAGACCTAAACAGTTCTGATTCTGCCTGACAAAAAACGAAAGACAAAGCCTGTGGAGAAGAAAAGGATTGTATGCTCTGTTGACGTTGTCAGCGACCTCCTTTAAACCGTCATGGCTGGGATGAATAGCCTAAGTCACCAATCCATTTTATGACTGCTCAATCTGAGCCAGGGTTTAAGCGCATGCTGTGCTGCACAGCCGGCGTTAATCTTGGTACACGTTAAGATACAATCTGCAATCTGCCCTGCAGACAAGGAATAGCCCTCATCTTCGCTCTAAAGGAGGACTGTGTTTATTTAAGGACTAAATTTTCCAGTTCAAAGAACAAATACAAAGTTTTAGCAAAAATATATATTCTTCACTACTTAACTTGGAGCAGGTTTTGCTGCTTGCAGACCTCCTGCAGAGGTAGTAGAAACGTCACAGCCTTTTTCTTCTCTCAATTTTGACCATGACACTACTTTGAGAATTGGCTCTAACTAATCCGTAGTAATCCCTTGGTATATGAAAATAAATACATCCTTGAGTAAATGAAAACAAACCCAGCAGGAATAAAAATCAATTATCAAAAGAAAAACTGTAAGAGGGAAAGATGCCATTTGTCTTTTCATTAATTCCTAGCATTACAGGCCTGCCGAAAAAGTAAGAATACTGAAGTTTCTTGGAAGCTGTGCAATATTTCGTCAACTTAGTGTTTAATCCCTTCAGGAAACACAGCAAGAATAAAAGAAATGCAAACAAATTTTAAGAGCTCTGTTACAGCAAGTTTTTCTTCTTCTAGCTCTGAGCACTTTGAGAATGATTCAAGAAAAGTTTTTAACATTTAGAAATTAGGTTAATGAAAAAAGGCTAACATTTATAAAAGTCTTTTAGAGAAAAAAAATTGGCTGTTTTGTAAAGAAATTTGTAATGCTGTGTTTTATAAATTCTTTCAGGCTGCTTTAATTATAGATGCTCAAACAGACCTGACAACTAGTTTGAAAATGCTAAAATTTTGAAGTTCATTAATGAAGTGACTGCAATACTCCATAAAGCCACTTTCTAAAGACATTTCAAGTTTTTATTTGAGACATCAGTGAAGTCCTTCTAAAGTATTGAGTTTAATCTTTTATAAATAGCATTTTGTCTAAAAAGAATAACAAGAAATCCTAAGTTCTATATAGGGCAAGGCAACAAAAGCCATCGAGGTTAGATGCGAACTTTTAGATACATTCTAAATAGAGCTAGAACTGATCATGTACTGAAACAGAAAAGTTGTATTTCTTAAACAACTAGAACAGGTATCCCACTCTTGCATATCTTCCTCTTAATGAGTTGCCTCATAGCCAGTATTCATTGACCAAGTCCATCAATAAGGGGGTGAAAAAGCTTTTATGTCAAAAGGTCAGCACAGTCTGCAGAAGGGCATTATTTCTGAGGATTTCTAAACACACAAGTTACACTGATTTGATAAAACTATCTTAAAGAGTACATCCTCTGATTTCAATTGGTCAATAGTACTTACTGCTCTGTGAAACTGTGCATATGCCTGCACACAGGTATTTTCAGGATTTTTCTCAAAAAGCCTCTATTTCTTTTTGTTCAATAGTTGTTAAAATCGATTCATTCCAGCAGTAATGTAATCTTACTTTTGGCATTGCTGTCATGATACTCAATTACACACATAGTCAATGTACATATACAAAGCAGCAAGGCCTTTTCCCCACTCCTACTCCCTAATCTCCTTTACGCCTATCAGAAAATTCCAGTGGTCCTTTACAGCCACTCTATTTTGAAGAGTAAGAAGATGTATCAAATTCTACCAAGCATGGTAGAAGCTTGCAATGGGTTACTTTAATAGTACAAATGTATCCAACTGATGTTTGAGCTACCCCTCTTTTGAATTTAAGTCTGGTGTCCAAATATCTATATTCACATCAATTCTTAACAGGCAACATTTAATTCCCAAACAAAACTACATACAGCTTAAGACAGAAGATGCTATATGCTATATTCTAGACACATCCATCAGCACATAAACTTGTCATTAGATTGGTAACTACTAAAGAGCATTAGTACTTGACATACTTCTTTCTGCTGATCTAACCATATCACAGAAAATGGTACCGCTGAAAAACATGGATTTCTTATCCAACATTTCACTTTTTAAAATCACAAATCTATAGAAAATGTATGTTCTCATAGCTGCTTTTCTCCAGTATCTCAAAGCAGTAAGTATGTATCTGTATACACCCAAACTACTTCAGCAACTAACAGCAGTTAAAAAGGAGTAACAGTTTATTGGTTTGGCATATACCTGTAACATTTTGGGGCTGGTACCCCAAGCTGCAGCATTTTTGGGACCTCATCCAATTCACTTAACTACATTAACAGTAGCTGCAGTCCCATTTTTGATCATAGGATAAACATATTCTGAAAACATATTAAAGAGTGCAGACATCACCATTGGAAAGAAAGTCTGTCAAATTAAATTTCCTTTCTTTAACTCTGTTCCTTACCTTTGTGAAATATGTAATCAGCAAGCAGGCAAAGAGACTAATTCTAGGCAGAAGTAAGACTATTTTGACTGAAATCTTGACTCAAAGGTGGTCTTAGTGAGCCAACAGATTTCTTTCCAGTATGAACAAGACACATGACTACTATATAAATAACACACCCTCCCTAGTTTTAACCTAGATAACACCTGTGCCAAAAACGATACAGTAAGTTCTGATCCCTACAGAATATATTACGAAATCTCCATATTATTCTAACTCAAACTTTAATAGAACAAGACTGTAACATACCATAATTTTTTCCCTAAACACAGGGATTTCTTTTCATGCTTGAAATCATGTATGTACTCTTGGTGAATGAAATATTAAAGAATTAATTAATTACTAAATTAAAGTAATTAATTACTAAACTATTATAGAATCAAATTTCCCATTCTTGAAGTGTCTCAATAAACAGGATTGAGTTTCAAAAGAACCATAAACTGATCTCTCAGTCAGGGCCCTTCATGCAAGTGTCACATGAATATCCGATGTATTTTGCTACTTCAGGATCAGAAGCCTCCAAGGAAACTTTTCATACAAATTCTGCAGCTGAATAGCATAAAACCAAAATGAACAACTTTGTCCACAACTATGCAAGGTAGTTCCACCCTGCCAAAACAGTTCAAACAAATTACGCCCTTTGTATTGGAACCAGTGTAACTACTTGATGAATATAAGACTGAACATTAGCAACCTTTTATTTTAAGCTTGTATTTTATTGACCTTTCACTAGCCATTAAGATTTTTGGTGGTTTTTTGCAGATTAAATAGCTACAGCTAAATGAATCAACAATCTAGCTGACTTAGTGCTCTACACAGTGCAGAGGGGCCACCAAGATTAATCCATCTTTACTGGCAATGTGGAATACAATTTCAATTTTTCCCAACACAAATATCAAACCAGATTTTTAAACCACCAGATCTATCAATAACATTATACATTTTAGTCAAAAAAGTCAGGTGAGTGTTCCTCTCCTTACTGTATTCCCTTCCTCCATCCGTGACACCTCAGTACTGCAAGATACTGACTTCAACACAGCCCTACACAAGGTTGGCAGCCTCTCTGCTCCAAGCACTTTGCTAGAGTGCCACACAACCCCCACTTCTCAGGAACATAAGGAAGGCAAGATGCTGGGCAGCACAGATCAAAAGAGCTCCAGAAGTTTAAGGTGACTAATAGTAATTCTTAATGAAGTCTCCAAATATGCTTGACTTACTGAATATTCTGTATCACATTACTTGTGAATAAAATTGATATTACTGTAAGAGTAAGGAAAGCATGTTGTAAGCACCCATATACTATGCCCATGTTTATTGTAATACAAAAGCTGCAACAGCTTTCAGAGTTACTGTACCACTGGATGAGGAAATCTGAACTATTTAGTAACACTACAGTGGAAAGAAATTGTAAACAATTTAATTGAGAAAATCTGATCTAAAAATGAATGGTTATAAATTTCTGGACTAACTATATTAAATACAACAAACAAATGAGATTTTAGGACCAGTTTCATTTGAAATAAGGCAACAGGATTAACAAACCAAAAGGTACTTGCAAGGTCTTGAAAAAGGTGTCCTTTATTTTCAATTCTTGATGACCCAGGAGACCTATTCTGACTCTTTAGTATCTAACAATTCAACCTAACACTTAAAAAATCAAAGTAGGCCTTTGTCAATTTACATTGCTGTCATAGTGCTCAGCATCTCCTTTATGCACCACTTTAATCTTTCAGAATAGGAACACAGAAACCCAATGTCCTTTCACTGCTGTTTTGAAGAGACAACTCTCTTTTTAGCCACTCAAAGAATGTGTTCTGCACTCTCTCATAATTTAATCACTGTCAGTCATAACAGCCTATTGAGAAAAATAATCCACTCATTTATTTTATCATCAGTGCACTCAAGCATGGTCAATTTACAAGCAACATAGTCACATGCATCAGCCACGAGAGATCCATTACAGAGCTGCTGGAAAGTCTGTGAAAAACAAATTGCTTCCCTCTGATTATGCATAGGCTAAATCTAGAAGTCTCACAGTCTTTCATCATCCTAGTCTCACAGGAGAAACAAAAGAAAGCCTTCAAGCAATAGTGCTAGTATTTAACTCAAAACATGGTCACACAGCAGGCTTAAAATTTTAATATTAAATTACATAAATAATATCTCATCCAAATCAGGTGCTTATAGAAGAAAATGTCATTTTAATCCTATCATAGTAGCTCACAGGACATCTGACCGAAGCAGCTCGTTGTGCTGAGAGACCAAAAGCACAGCTGCCTTCACAAGTGCAGGAGCTGTAGAAGGAATGCCAAAAGGCTTGGGAGCTACCAGGCTGTAGGACAATCAGGAGTTGCTAAATAGCAGTGAGACCAATACACCTGCATGCATTTAACAAGCCCTGCTCACAGTGCCAGGTTAATGAAGTCATGCAAGTAACATCTATGAGCTCTAAGAGATCCAGACATTGCTAATCCAAGAATTGTCAGTACGCATTAGCAGTTACAGCAAGACAGAAGAGTTAGGCATGAGTACACCCATTTTTTTAAACGCTTGCACACAAATGTATGTGCACCACTCACCAAGACCTGGACAGGCTTTAGAGCAGGGAAGAGGAGAACCCAATGAAGTTCAACAAAGACCAGCAAGGAATAACCCTGGGCACCAGTAAAAATTGGGAGCTGACCTGCAGCAGATCTGCAGAGAAGGACCTGGGGATTCTGGTGGACAGCAAGCTGTCCATGAACCAGCAGTGTGCCCTTGTGGCCAACAATGTCTGTTGTATCCACGGATGCATTAAAAAGAGCATTGCCGGCAGGTGAAGGGGGGTTAGGGTTAGGATTACTCATCCTTAATGATGAGGCTGCACCTGGAGTTCTGTGTCCAATTCTGAGCTCCCCAGTCCAAAAAAGACAAGGAACTACTGGAGAGAGTTGAAGTGAGGGCTATGAAGGTGATTAGGGGATAGAAGCATCTCCCTCAGAGCTGTGACTGTCTAGCCTAGGGAAAACTGAAGTGATTTTATCAACGTGCACACATATCTTAAGGACAGGTGTCAAGAAGATTGGGCCAGACTCTTCAGTGGTGCCCAGTGATAGGACAAGGGACACAAACTCAAACACAGGAAGTTCCATGCAAGTATGAGGACAAGCTTCTTTATTGTGAGGGTGGACAGAGCACTGGGAACAGGGTACCCAGAAAGGTTGTGGAGTCTCCTTATCTGGAGACATTCAAAACTTGCCTGTCCATGATCCTGTACAACCTGCTGTAGGCAAAATGGCTTTAGCAGGGGGGTTGGACTATGTGCTCACCAGGGGTCTCTTTCAACCCCAGCCATTCCGTAATTCTGTATACTGTAGTTTTATCTGCCATCCAGCCAAGGATTCCTCAGAAAATACCCTCCTACATGTGATATCATTTAAATTTCAATTATAATAAAGATTGGTCAGAAAATAATTCAGATTATCATAAATGCTAAAGCCTTTTAAGAATTTTCAACTGGTAATTGCTGAAACTGAATATGTAAAAAAATTTCTGAATCAGAGAAACTCACTGAATCCTGTCTTTTTGTGTGCCATACGCAGAACACTCGCACAATATCCAGCCTTACAGTTCTCTCATCTCTGTCATTCTAAAAACAGCATATATTTTAAAATGTAGTGTTTAAAAAAGCCCAGATTTCCAGTGTTAACATTTTCAGTCAGGATATGTAGATAAACCTAGAAATTATCTACAACTAAGTTTAAAAAGATACCCAACTAAAGAGGCATCGCTTCAAGCAATCAGCCATTAAGATCCTTGCCAAGGTACAGAAGCCTCACCCACCTATCCTTTTGGCAGCAGTAGGATGCTACAGGGCAACCTATGTGGGAGACATGGCAGACATCACTGTACAGTCTGCCAGAGCCTCACACATTTATCTGGAGAAAAATTGTGGAAGTACTGCATATGCTGACAATTTGGAATGCTCTGATTTGCATTATGTTGTGTTTTACAACTTACCTGACGAAGCCAGTGTGGTAATTTTAACGATATACATAGATTAGATATTTCTCTAACTCTGACAGAAAAGATTTCCAGACAAATCATAGATAATTTCTTTTTTATTACAGCAAGATTTGCCTATGAGTCAGAGTATAATTAATTCTCCACATGGACACTTGTATAATACAGTGCACTCCAGCTAATTAACAGAGCCAATACATTAGGTAGTTACTTAAGTATTCCTTGTCTTGAAGTGAATTTTTGGCTGCTAGAAGCAAATCTGCTCTGAATGCAATCACTTTTACAATTAAAGTAACAAGTAACTTCCATAAGAAAACCACAGTAAATCAGAGTTGTTTAAGAAAGCATATATATATGCATAAAAACTAGTATGAAGAGCATGACTACTCCCCCATTTACAGAAATTTAATTTAGCCTCTAGAAATATTTTGTATCATGAAATATGACTTTCCAGCTAAACGAAAATTATAAATTTTGAGCTATTTCTTTATAAGCTCAAAAATATTAGTATTGCAAAACTTCTGCTTACTTTTTCACTAAGTTACAAGTCACTATACCGTTCAACTTGTAGGTGTCAAAACAGTAAAGGAATAGAACAGTACTGCAACTACCTAAAAACACTGAAGTAAATAACTCAGGCCAAACCTTTGGCTCCAAAGGTTACCAACATTGAATTTTCCAGATTACTCTGTGAGAAGCAATTTTTCACACAGTGATCAGTGTTAAAGCCTGACGAGCCCTCAAAAAAAGGCTGAGAACAAAAGCTGGAATTTATGACCCAATTAGGTCAGACACACCAGTGCCTCAATAAGCAAATACACCAAGTTTTCCATGGTTAGAACCTCTAACTCAGCAATGTTCACATTTGAGACTCATGCAGTGAAAATGTAATTCTGCCGCTTGTCAATTAATACATGTAAATTCTAAACAAAACAAAGCAAGACAAAAGTCTACTCCAGCAATCTCATCCACAAAATTAGGCTATCAGGCTTCTCTTCAAAAAAAGGTGGTTTGATCACTGGTTTGTTAACTACTTAACTTCGTGCCCCTGCTACCTTCCCAATCTACAAGCTGTTTCCTGTCAGAAAACACTGATGGCAATGTCCCTTACTATATACCCTTACACAGATATTTAATACAGGCCATGCAGAAACTCCCAGAAACCGCCAGTTGTCACTTTTATAGAAGTCTTCCGTTTCAGATTGAAGTCTGAACTGCAATGTGTTTTTCAAATATTCTGTATGGACTTTAGCATAAGACAAATGTATTTATATAAGTATTTATATAAATAAGACTCACAGCAGCTAATTAACTTTTACCTTTGAGCAACAGTGTGGCCCCAGACAGTCCACAACTACAGTAAACGTATCTTCTGACAGCCTAGAAGGGGGGCCCCTTCCAAATTAATTATCCATATCAGGCTATCACAATGGCAGACAGGGTCACTTAAATCACCACCAACCATAGGGACATCACAGGATCATCCTGAAATAACAGTGAACCTATGTGGACACACTGCACTCAGCAGTCCCAGTCATGAATTACTGCCAATGCATCCCTCTCTAGAAAGAGTCTGCAACTCCTGGATTCTCAGCAAACAAAAATTTTGGTGTGAAATCATGGGGCAATGAAGTTTATTGTCACTTTAGCAGCAGTGCTGCTTTAGAATGGCACTAAACAACTACCAACAAGTTAGTTTCTACTGACTGTTAAACCAGGTCCATTTCAATGTCCATTTAAAATGATGGCTATTTCTGAAAATTTCAAGATAATTAAAGGAATGCTTGCTATAAGGAAAAAAAAGAAGTGATTAAATCTGTACTCAAGTGAATTCCCCTAATCTCCTTTCCAAAATTTGCATAGACTGACATAATACTATGTTTTGAATCTGACTACACATAACAATGAGAATGTTATTCCATAGAAATAAAATTTTCAAGGAAAATGTTTTTCATTCAGGGACACAGTACCTTACTTTGCAATGACTGATTTGTCAATATCTCTAACCTGTGGTTGCATTTGGAATATAATATGCATATATAATCAGTTCCAATTTAAAGTATAGTGTATTGCAGAAACTGAGAAATATCCTTCTGTGGCACTACATGCATCAGAAGTTATAGAAGATACATTTGATCATCTCAGAACTCATTGTCAGGGCAACTCCAAGACTGGTATCCAAGTAATATGCCAGGTACAACAAATACTAACGATAAATTCTCTTCAAATGATTGTGCCATAAAATAAGTAGGAAACAGTCTTGCAGGTGAACATTTTGTACCTCCAGAAATGTTAGAAAGAAGCAAATTTGAGAAGTGAAATCTTTAGTAGTAAAAAGTTTTCTATTGCCATGTCATAACCATCTTCATTCCAATATAAGACTGGTTACTCTGCATTGATCTTTTTTTGAGAAACTGAAGACTTTCATGGTTGCTAGCATACTTATTTGATTTATAAAGGATTTGTTCAAGGTTTTTTCCCAGAATATTGTTTTCTACGCAGTGGATTTACTGGTTTGGCTAGTTCCTTAAATTCTAACAAACTAGAGCAGTATCATAGGTCAAGCACCACATTTCTCAAATTACCTTAGCTTTAAGTTTTGCACACATTACTGAAACACTAAAGCTTTTCAAGGTTCCTTCAACCCTTTATCTTATTTCTAACATCCTGCTAAGCCAAAGAATAAAAAGGAAGCTTATTTTAAGAAAAACTATCAGTGGAGATGCATGATATGACTTATTATGAATGCATTTTCAAAAGTAAATCACGAAGACACCTTTAAGCATAGCTGATATTTAGTTTTTGTCTATTCTGTTAAGAGGCACCAGTCACATGACTAACACCATTCATTTGAAAGCTTGGGGACAAGGCAGCACAAATTAAAGGCTTCCCAGGAGTACTAACAAAACTAGCTTTTTCCAGTTAAATTCATTTTTTTTCTGCAGCAACAGTACCAGCTCCATCTTCCATCCTTTCTTCCATAGTTTAGGAGTCCCAGTGACGATCCCACCTTCATTACTGTTATTGTGCTCCTGACTTCTCTCTATCCAAATTACCACCCTTTGACAGCTCCCCAGGAACCTCACCACCTTCAGCCAGAACAGAAACAGAGCTAAGGGCACTGCAGGAATTAAGCTTTGCTCTAGCTTGCCTCTGCCTTTCGCAACAGAGAGCTTTTGCAACAACCCGCAGTTGTCTTACCCTCCCTCACCATCATAAATGCCAGGACAGGACAGGGCAGGATGCAGAGGCAGAGGAGTGGGCTCCAGACCACACTCGGCATTAGCACCCTCAGCCTTTGTGCCAAAGCAGACAAAACAGAGCCTCCACCCAAAAAATCTTATCCTTTGGTTTTAGACTGAGGTTTTGCTGCCCTTATCAGTCCCACCTATGGATCAATTCAGTGACAAAAACTGTTAATCAAAGCATATAACAAAGGCAAATTTTGTTTATACCTCCTCCTTACAAAAACATTAAACTAAAAATTTGCCCTCAACATTAACTTTTGGTTATAAAATCCCAGCTGTTTGGCAAACGTTTGTATAATCATTCCAATGAGACCTCACGGGGGTTTAAACCAAGCATTTCAGTTAAATTTCATTCTTTGGGGGAGTGAGGGTGGGTAGAGAAGGAAAGCAGGCTGCTACTACTACTGAAACAAAACAAAAAGTTAGTTTGTTTCCAGCTACTGCTAAATTCACTGTGAATTATTTCACTTGAACCTCCTGAAGTGCCTCAGGAGACATTCTTCTGCATTAAGCTTGCAATTACGCTACGAAGCTATACTATAAATTCTTCATCCTTTTACAGCTGTGTCTCTGTTTACAGCTATACTTACTGAACTGTTGCTGTCAGCTACCTGCATTTCACAGAGACTCAGGGCATACATATATATTTTAAAAACTCTTGTATAACACCTGCATTTCCCTTCAACACTTTTCTTGGTATCTGTAATATCTACAACTTGCCAGTACTTCTCAGCCATAGGCTCATTCTTCAAGTGTTTAAAAACTATACTCTACTATTCTCCACAAGCTGTCAGTCATTAAGAGCTTTGCAGCTTAGCCTATGTCATAGGCATAAAGTATTTTCAGTAATAATTCCAAAGAGCTATACTAGTAAGCACTCTTACTTTCACTCAGGAATACCGAACAAGTGCATGATTGAATTGGTAGACAGGATAGCATGATTTTTTTTTATATTATGGGATCCATCCAGTTAAATCTAGCCTCATTCCGTGCCCCCCAAAAAATCGTTTAAAATGTTCTTTCATTAAATTTTTCACTGCAGTACACATCAAGTGTGCCTATTCCTAACCAAGCTTATTTTTAACAAACTGAATGAGCAGCAATTCCCTGCCAGGAAGATGGATGTTGGGTACCACGTAGTTAGGCTACAACTGCTCATTACAGTTTGGGTTTAACATGTGACTTCCCAGCTGATAACTAAAATGAACTATTTCAGGTATGTGGTTTAAGGAGAAGCCACCTAAACAGCAAATGGAAATAAGAGACAATCTTTCTGTAGGATGCGTGAAGAAAGTTGAAGCAGTAGTATTGTAACGTGGTAAGGAAAAGACAGAATACAGAACTATGTACAGTGGCATAAGTTTCCTATATGAAGAATTGCTGCCAAAGTTAATTATAACACCCAAACCTTTATGTTTGTTTTCATGCTATATACACAATAGAGTTTGGGAAATCAACACTAACACTTTCCATCTAATTAACACCAATTCACTGAATTATCTATACGATACAATTAGGGCAAATTGTAACAATATATGTAATTGTCTTTCCTTGCCTATGGTTACCATCTCTTGTGAAATACCAAGTCCTCAGAAATGAGATTCAGGATCCTTGACTCAAGATAGGTACCCAGAAGAAAAGACCAACTCGACAAGTTGCAGTACTGCCTTCTTGAATCTCTGTACAGAGAAATCCAGTGTTGTAAAATATCTTCAGGAAACAGCTTTGGCACGTTTATGATGTTATGAACTCAATTTCAGATCTCACGCTAGATTTTTAAAAAAACACAACAACCCTCCTTTATCTTCATGACAAAGCTTCCTTCAGTACCTTGATTCTAAAAAGATACAAAACACTTCATATATGGCAGACACAAGGAAAGCATGGAAGACTGCAGTTATTTCAAGAGTCTTTTTATGGGGAGCACTTCAGTTTGCCCTTGAGAACAAATAAATAACTTGTTTTGTTAATCCAATTCCTTTCCATAATGAAGAGTAGCTTCTATATGCACAGTAACCAAAGTTTTCATTCTCTGTAACTTCAGCTTTCTTTGTTTGAGACTTAAAACGCCACATTTGAGATCAAACCACAGACCAGTACTTATGATAAAACTAAGCCAAGAGCACCAACAATTTGTGTCAGGCATTTCACACAACCAAACAGGTAGATAGAAATTTACACGCCATAAAAACAGACCACAATATATAGCCTACATGAGGTTAAAAAGAATTTCAGTCAATAAGCTTCTATTTTTTGTTAAAAAGCTAGCTTAAAATCTCCTCAATGTTAGAAGAAATTGGATGGCGTTAAAAAAAAACCTTTCCAGAAAAAAAATTCCACCACAACGAAAACCCAAATATGTAACCTAACTGTTCCATAAAATCAGTTTATAATCCAAAAATTAGTCAAAATATTCCTTATACATTTCTCTCCCATCTGCTAAAAACATTCAATATTAAAGGGAATATCCTAGATTTTAACATGTAAGCTTTAGACCTCTTAAAGCAAGTTTTAAGTACAATAAAAATTGCTTGAAGGCATAAACTGGAAAAAATTAGGAAATTTCATTATTTGCTACTCTCCATATTCATTCCACAGAATGATGATAACATGGATTGGTAGATGGAATGTTCCCATAAAATCTAAGAACTGTATTCTATTTAAATGACTTAGAAGAACAAGAAATTGATGTAACACTCAAACAGTATTAACAAAACACTTTAGCTATATTATTAAGCATGCTTATGTAAATAATTCGGGTATCTAAAAAAAACAAGCAATAAAGATAACAAATTCTTCTTGAAAACCAAAGGATAGCTGGACATCCATCCAGCCTCTTCCTCTGAATCCTTCCTATACAAAGACATCTACTCTCCTCATTTGCATCTCTTCACACTTCAGTTTTATTTAATTTAAAAAATCTAAGTTATTTCAGCAGCATGGTCATCACTGTCACAGAAAGTCTTGACAACAAACATAATTGTGCTCAGCTATTTTTTCCCCTGTTCTTGTGTAAATAGAGAAGCCACTGTCACCTCAAATGGCACAGTTAGCAATACAGGTCTGAGCACTGATGGAGGATTAAAGCTCACAACATTACATTTGATCCCAACAGAACTTTAGAAGACATTTACCCTTTAACTTTTCATTTGATAATCTAGAAAAGACTGTGTCCACAATTTCTGGAATGCCTGTGTGGGGATTGCCATTTGTAATTCTGGGGGCTGGTGCACTCAAACAATGGTTTATTGGAGATCTTTCAGATGTAATTAGATTGCAGACCATCGGTTCCATCACAAGCCTGGAATCCCCTCAAACTTACACAGGATATTTATTCACAGGGTATTTAACTAGGATGCAGAGGGGGTTACCAGAAGCATGATCACAATCTTGCCTTCTCCATCTATGCCCTACTCTCTCTTTTCTCAGTGCACTCGGGAAGGTAAAGGAGCCAAGGAGACCAAACAGTCCCACCCCCACAGAGCTTTCTGCCCCACTGTGGAGACTGGGATTTATAATCAAAACTGTCTGGGACACAGACTGCTGCTAGTGTTGCCTGCAATGCTGGCAGGCTGTTAAAGTTACAAAGAGAAAAATGTGCCAAAATATGTACTCTCGCTTGCCAAGCATATAATCCTGATGCATATTTCCTGATAGGAAAAGGATTTAATAAATATGAGACAATTTCCTTTTCCCTTTGCTTAGAAATGATCTTCTTTCCCACATGCTTAAGGCCAGAGAAAAAGAAACAGCACGTCTTTCAAATTAAAAAGAAGCTCAGTTAATTCTCTGACTGGAATACTCAGGTTCACTTGACCAAGCATATACTGTATTTTCTATGCAACTCAGGTGACAATCACCAGGACAAATTTTGGAATATAAGTCTCCGCCTCCTGTTACTCATGAAACACTTCAAAACACATTGCAGGGCTGGATTTGCTGGTGGGCATGGTCCCAGTTGCTGCTGGGCACACTCCACAGCAGTAGGGGTTTTACACCAGAATCATGGCATGCCCTGGGTTAAAATGAGTGGTAGGGAAGTTTGCTACAAACTTTCCAGTCAGAAAGGTTAATTAGAATTCTGGATATATGAAAGATGAGGGATAGCTTCTGTTGCTTAAAAAGGCCAAAGTAAGTAGAAAAGCAAATTTGTGGATCAGGAATCAATAAAAGACAACAGTACAGGGCTGAAACACTCAAGCTTACTTCATTACTATAGCATGGCAATGCTCAGTAATTTATTTAGTATATTACCATGAGTGATACTTGTAAAATACTATACAAACCTAAAGTACTATACAAACCAAGGCTAGAATTTCTAAAGACTACTCCTTAAGGAAAAACTAAAGGTAGCTAACAATACATTCGATAGATCTGTTGCAAAAACAATGTGAAGGAGATACTGATAACTGCATTAAAACCCTGTGTCAAAAATAATCTTAATGCACTTAAGAAAACTCTTACTTTTATATTAAGGATTTCAAAGAAGAAACAGCTGTTATTTAGGTCTCACAGAGCTGAATTTCCAAGTACTGAAAGACACCCAGCAAATTATTTAGGTGTTACTAAGGTAACAATCACGACTGTATTCTCCCTAACTTGCAACATCCTTCTACTAGTTAACATCTTTTCCTATTTGCAAAAAAGGAGGAAATAAGACCTTTCGCTCGTAACAAGCTGTCAGAGACTTCAGTTGCTAACTTATATTCAGCAGCATGAACATAAAAGCTTAGAGAGGATACTGCAAAACAGTTGACGTGGTTTTGGGAACAAAGGTTGTAAGTAAGATGAGTGTCTGCCTCTCAAATGACGATAAGACGAGGAAATCAGCCTCAGGTTGCACCAGGGGAGGTTTAGATTGGATAGAAGGGATAATCTCTTCACAGAAAGGATGGCCAGGCACTGTTTAGGCAGCCTAAGGAAGTGGCTGTCACCATCTCTGGAGGTATTTAATAGACTTGGAGATGTGGTGCTTGGGGACATGGTTTCATGGTGAACTTGGCAGTGTTAACCTAACAGTTGGATTCAATAATCTGAAAGGTCTTTTCCAACCTGAACAATTATATCCAATGAAAAAAAGAGTTTATACAGCAGCAAAACTTTGCCTGACAGCAAAAGGCAGTCTACAAACACTCACTTTCACCAAAAGTATTAAGCATTCTTAAAAGTAAAAAGCAGGCAAAAGGGCTAAGGATTTCAGAAAACCAACTATATTAACCTAATCAAAATGAAAACAAGAAATAGCAACCATCACCACACATGTTAGGAACAGGATGGAAAAGATTCTTTTGAACTCCAACAGGAATGCTGTTTGAAACATTACAGTTGTTGGCCTGGTTTCCTACAGAAATAAGATCTATGCAATCATACTGCCTGTTCATCTTTTGCTATTCTTCTTTAGTAATTTTTAAGTTCAATGGTCAATCTGAACCAAATTAATGATCCAGTGGTCTCAATAATTTGTACAGGACAGGTCTCTTAATTTATATAGGACATGCAAAGCCAGTTTGGTAGGAAAGAAACCCCAATTAATGGAGAGTGTCTAGTATTAACCCAGAAGTAAACCTATTTTATTTGCCTTACTCGCTTAACCGTCATCACCTACCAGCCACACTAAATACTTACCTAGTGATAATTTAGATGGTTCTCCATCAAGTATACTTAGGGAATGATATAAGAAAACAAAGAAAAGAGATACTGAAAGAAACATTTATAAGGGACAGGGGAAAAAAGCTGATAATTTGTTATAAAGGAAAGCATGAAAAAGTCATGGAAGACAGTGTCCCGTAAGTTCTTCCACTGGAACTCAGTTTTAAATATTGAAAGATTTGATGCTTTCAGGTAAACCTGAAATGAATTCCAAGGAGGGTTACAAGAAGGTCAACAACATATTTGTTATTACTAGCTATGACAGGCTACTATTCCAGTATTCACGCAATTATTTGGGTTGCAAAGGACCTAAAAGGTCACCTAGTTTCAAACCCCTGCCATGGGCAGAGATACCCCCCACTAGACCAGTCACTCAGACCCCATCCAATCTGGCCTCAAACATTTCTAGGGATGGGACATACAGAACATCTTTGGGCAATAGCCACCAGTTCCAGTGCCTCATCATACTCACAGTAAAGAACTTCTTCCTAATATCTAAGCTAGGCCTATCCTCTTCCAATTTAAAGCCATTATTCCCATATTACTACTTCTAACTATTACTGAATATTGTGTAGTGGAGCATAAGAGGATGAAAAGAGGAAAAAGGAGAAAAAATATGAGTGGAACAATATTTCAAACACATGATAAAATCACTCTTACCTAAAAATTCTACTGCTTGTCTCTTGCTTTTACCACACTATTAATCAGAAAGCTTTTGAAATAAGTTAGCAGAAGAAAATCTAGAAATGGATACTAGAAGATGGGACCTCTAAAACCAGTTTATTCATCTTGCAGGACTTGTGAGTTTGCATTCTAAGTTTCTTCCATCTCCTCCACCATTATGTTCAGAATGCAAACTCATTTCTGCTTTTAACCCAAAGAATCTGCAACTCAAACATGTGAATAGTTAGCTGACCATAAAAGCAGAGATAGAGCTGCAAAGCTGTACCTGCTGCAGGTGTATGAACTAATAGTGCAAAGAGGATGATGTAGATTTAAAACAAAAGACCCAACTCTGTCTCCTGAATTGCTAGTTTTTCAATTTTGGTCAAATATCCATGCTGGTTTTGCAAGTATTCAAACTGAGTGTGCTTACACTGGTTATGAATGCACCCTAACACAAAACGTTGGAGTCATCCTGAAATTTTGGCAGCAACAATTCCTCAGATTACA
Source organism: Catharus ustulatus (assembly GCF_009819885.2). Lineage (NCBI taxonomy): Eukaryota > Metazoa > Chordata > Aves > Passeriformes > Turdidae > Catharus > Catharus ustulatus. The sequence continues at coordinate 61,775,393 of NC_046223.1, read as the reverse complement.
AATAACTCATCATTTCTGTAGTCCAGAGAATTTGTGGCAGTTTACTGGGCATAGTGACCTCTTAAGCCTGGAAGCAAAGAACCTATCAGCTGTGGATGGAAACAGAAGTATCAGGTCCTAAATCAAAAGGCAACCTTTACTCACAGCTGGGTAGTCCATCTACTTTCAATCTACACACTAATGAACAGTTTCAAAATGCAAAGATGGCTAAGACAGAAACACCTTCAGCTATAAACAATACCTAAAGCACTTTGGTGTCATCCAGGGAACTGACTATGCCAAATTCCATATATATTCTTCTGAAGCACATACTAAGTTCAGTAGGGTACGTTAGAAGCATCTATCACAAAATACATCAGAGAAGTTCACTTGCTGGCTTTGTAGAACTTAAGCTGCTTAATTAAATTTCTTAGCTTGGGCGAAAATAAAAATATAAATCAAGTTAAGATATTCTTCAGATTCTGTGGGGAAGAGAAAAAATTCAAGAGTTTTTGACATCTTATTACAAGAATTTGCCAGATCTGATTTATAACTCTCAATGGCATCTCAAGCTTTTCTGAAAGGTCAGGAGATACCTCACACTTAACAACATTCTAAGCTTATGTAAGCTTTTATGTAAGCCACAGAGCAAACAGATAATGCAGTCACAAGACCATCAAAAAGAAAATAATTATAAAACATTCAGAAATCTCTTAACGCATCCATCTCTACATTTTGAAGATAAAAGAATCATTATTTTCATTACATTAAATTACTCTCAAAAAAGTTATTTTCCAGATGCCTATCTACTGCTTTATTTCAGCAGCCTCCCTTGTGTGAACTGCTGGTAATGATTCTAGAAAAATCACTATAACTGACCATTTTGATGCAAGAATTTCTTTAACTGAGATGTCAGTTTAAAAATATGGTATTACTCTAGGCAATGATAGTATCATAATCAGAAGAGATTAATTCCTCTAATTAAATACTGCATAAGAAAAGCAGGAGAACCAAGTCAACACCAACAACAATCAGCGAAGATGTTTTAGAAATATTTTAGCTTTATAGACCAAGTTAAATGTTTAAGTCAAAATCTCCCGATATTAAGAGGAAATAAAAACCATTTACAAGAAATAAATCAGTATTTTACTGATCACACATTGCTACACTGTTTCAAATGTCTTGTGAGCACAAACCCACAGCAATCCTGCCTTACTTCAGACTGCAAGTCTGATCGCTTCTCACTGTCTCTATGCTGTTCTGTAACTAGCTTCGAGTCAGACCTTTAAGTATCACCACTTGCACTATGAAGCTCGAAAAACAGCCACAAAGCTTCACCAGCTGTGAGAGAAAAAGACTATAGGCACTAAACCATTAGGTGAAATAAGTACAGTTCATCCTAACAGGGTACAAAAGGCTGCAGAACAAAAAACATAGGTGACCAAGGGAAATAAAAGGCTACTTTGGATTCCTCCTTTTCTCATACTTCTCACCCCAAAAGTTAAGTTCTCTTCAGCAACCAGAAATGCAAAGTTAGTGGAAGTCAAAGCCCAGGACCCCTATAACTATGCACTCTACATGCAGTGACTTTTCACTTGCTAGCACTTCTCCTTGTGTTGCAGCAAGGTAAGAGTTTGATCTTTCTGTTCAGTTCTTCAAAACTTCTACGCTAAAATTTGCAAGTGTGTTTCAAAGAAGAGCAGCAATACAATAAAGCATAAAAATAATTCCAAACTGAACACAGTAGTACATTCTCTTGGCTGAAAAGCATTGAATTACTGGTAAAACCCTTGCAAACTGTTCAAGCCCTTTGCAAAATTACGAGCCTTCAGGGTATCAGCAAAGACAGTTCTGTCATGTGAATTGATGCATACTGTTGAAAAGTAAGTGTAGCCTATGGCAGTGCTTTTCAAGTATAAAGACAGGTCAGTAAATTGAAAGGTTTTTCATGCAAAGAAAGATACACCTTAATGTATCCAGGCATCTCACTTAGTCTAGGGGGGGATGAAAGGAGCAACAGCTGTTTTCAGCAGAAAAGGTCAGAAGCACTGGCTAATATGGGAGCATACTTGGCTTAGCTTGATTCTACATAAGGGTCTCGAGGTTGCAATCACGTCGATGTAAGGCCTATATTAGATTATCCCATTGCAGCAATAGTTATGCTGCCTTATTTTAATTAAAGTATTCTAAAGTGATGGCTTCAATTTCAGTTAAAGCCCTGAATGTGATCACTTTCACATAAAGCAACAAGAAGGCTTCCATACTAAAATAGTGTAGCATTTTAAAAAATACAGCTGTGGATCAAGTAACATTTTACTGCTCACATCAGAGACAAGAGTTTTGCATAACTTCACAGCATGTAACCATCAGACCACTCTCAACTCACTACAAATATTTCTTTTGCAACAACTAGCAGAGCAAAAGCCATCTTCAATTCCTCAGCAGCACAGAACTTTGTAAACAACAGCAGTGTTTACTTTAATTCAAGGGGAAACCAAAAAAATGGAAGAAAATGAAGTGGGAAGACGAGGGAGCTGAAGGGATGAAGGGGAGAAAATACAGTGAACCATACCTTTAGAGCATACACTGAAGTGGAGAGGGGTAAACCATGCAACAGTACATTTACTGCTGGAAATGAAAACCCAACTTCTGCTGCTTAACACCACCTCCATACAGACTAGAGATACTCAGCCACCAAAGTGCACTCTTCTTTTTAAAGGTTCCACAATAGGAGCAAAGTTAAAAAGCATCAGCCTTGCATGATCCATGGAATGGAGCTGCCCACTGACATCACTACTTCAATTAGCTCAAAATTATTATTGAAGAAAAATGAATTACTATCTAGTTAGTGACCAAATTTGCTATTCAAACGATTGCAAGATAGACATGATCAAAGGTGCAAAAGCCACACTCTAAGCTCTCCAAACCTGACAAAGAAATAATGAATCATAGTCAGAAACATCCCAAGTTATCTCCAGTTCCAATTCACTCCTACACAGTGGTACATTTTTCCTCTATGCTATCATAATTTACATACAATTTCAGGCTAATGATGTTCTGCAAACATATGCTTAAAGAAAAAATTCTGTCATTTTACTTTATGTTACTGAAAAATGGAAATAATTACAACTTTACACTTACAAAAAATCTAATGGCAGAATTGCCTTTTATAAAAAAAGTGCTAATACCCTAATAATAGCAAACAACTAGGAAAACAGTACAGGTAGAATTCTCATTATAGCAGAATCTTGCTGTTCTAATAAGAATATTTAAAACCCATGAAGCTCTGCTTTGACAGATGACAAATTTGCTATTTTATGATATTGCTTCTCTTTAGTTTTATTAAAGACATATACACTGCAAAACTTTGCAACTTTGTTTCTGGATGAAAACCAAGCTAACTGTTCTGTCATGCAAGCCAGTTACTTGAGCCCCTGCAACACCCATAAACCTCACTAAGAGAATTTCCACACAACTTTTCAAGTACCAGTTAGGTACTTGAACTAATACTATAGCTGAAATAATATTATACCTGAAGCATCTGGGAAAGTGGCTTTTAAGAGTAAAATAGCAAAATGGACATGGTCAGATTCCAATGGATGTGGAAATAGCCAACAAAATAGTAGCCATGTCCCCACCAAGCAGCAAGAAGGAAACACCAGCTCTCCTAGGTGCTATGGAGTTTTGGAGGATGCATATTCCAGACCACAGTCGGACTATAAATCCTCTCAATCAAATAGGGTCCTAAACAACAACAAGCTTTTGAACAAATTAAACAGGAGATTCTTCATGCAAGCAGCCCTTGGGTGAATCAAAAAAGGACAAATGTGAAAAATGTGCTTTACACTGTAGCCATGGAGAAAGGTCCTTCCTGAAGTTTCTGGCAAAAAGCACCCAGAGAGACTCAAGGATAACCCCATGATTTCTGCATCAGGGATGCAAAGGATCCCAGGCCTGTTACAACTCAACTGAGATACCAGCAGCTTATGAGGGAATTTGAGCAGTCTCAGAAATGACTGGCACTGAAGCACAGCTTCTTCTGCCAATTGGCTTCCAGCCAATACTGGGCTGGATGTTCAAAGGGAAAGTCCCTGCCACACATCACGCCACTGACAACACATGGAGCGGGCAGGTTGTGTTGATCACACAGCAAGCTCAAATAAGAAATCCCAGTCACCCAGGGATCTTGGATATCAGTAAGAACCATCATAAAGGCAAAAATTTCAGACTATCATCATCAAAGTAGAAGGTAACATATGCTGAAGAAGCCCTATGATATAAACTTCTACCAGAAAATGAAAAGCAATACAGCCTCTTTACTGATAGTTCCTTCCACCCATTGAAAATGGAAGCTGCCATATGAAGTCCTACACAACCAGCTGCAGAAGCTATTGAGGTACAAGGTGGATCAAGCCAGAGTGCAGAGCTGAAAGCCATCCAGCAGGTTTTAGACATTGCTGAAAGAGAAATGGCCAGTGCTCTACCTCTACACTAACTCATGGATGGCAGCAAATGATTTGGGGATGGCTGGACTGATGGAAAAAGGTCAATTGGCAACACAGAGGGAAACCCATCTGGGCTGCTGAAATGTGGCAAGACATCACTGCCTGGGTAGAGAAGCTGGCCTAAAAATATGTCACATAGATGCACACATACCAAAGAGCTGGGCTACCAAAGAACACTGCAACAATGGACAGGTGGATCAAGCTGCCAAGATTAAAGCAGATATGGACTGACGACATAAAGGTGAACAATTTCTGGCTTGGTGGGCCCATCGTAACTCATGTCATCAGGGAAGCAATGTAACACACAGAGGCTTGTGACTGAGGGGTGGACTTAACCTGGGACATAGTGCCCATGTCCCCAAATGGGTTGCCATCGAGCAGGCCAAGCAAGTAAGGCCTCTGTGGCGTGGCAGACTATGGCTGAAATACAAACGTGGGGAGGCCTTGCATATCACTTATATCACACTGCCAAAAACCCACGGAGGCAAGTGCTACACGCCTACAATGGTGGAAAGAGCCTCAGGATGGCTGCATAGACACCCTGTGCCTGATACTACTGCCTAAAGCACCATCTTGGGCCTAGAAAAGCATGTCCTGGGGCAATATGGCACCCCTGAGAAAACAGAGTCAGACAACACCGCTCATTTCAAAAATAGTCTCCCAGACACCCAGGACTGAGTGGGTGTACCATAGTCCCTATCATGTGCCAGCCTCTGGGGAAATGGAACAGTACAACAAGTTGTTGGAAAGCATTCTGAAAGCAGTGGGTGATGGGGCCTTCGAACACTGGAATCTACACTTCACAAAGGCTGCCTGGCTTAGTTAATAGCACAGGCTCCACCAATCCAGCTGATCCTGCCCAATGAAAAGCCCCACATACCATAGAAGGGCATAAAGTCTCCGTGGTGCATTTGAGGAATACCAGTTTGGACTGGTCCTGTCTAAAGCAAAGGCAAACCTATCTGTGCAACTGCTTTGGATCAAGGACCTGGGGGCAGTTGGTGGGTAATGCAGAGGGATGGGGAAACACAATGTGTACCCCACAGAGATTTGATTTTTGGGTATGAACCATCTGTAATGTTGAATTTTATAATACTGTCTGCTGAATGACACTGCCACTGTACACTATAACTACTATGGCAATGAATATGGTCTGCTCCAGATACATGAGGCTCCTGCTGTAGCTCACAACCACCCAGGCACACACCAGCCCTCCTGCCCTGGAAGACATCCAGGATGTACAGAGCCCAAAGCCACAGACCAAGTTAACTCAACAGCCACCTTGGAGGGACAGCCATTGACTACTGAAATGATACCTATGCTTGTGTGTACATATATGTATATACATAGCAGGTGGGTACAGGATTTGTGCATGACATGAATGGTATAGACTAAGAGGAGAATAATGTCCTGGTTAAAGCAAGGACAGGGTTAATTTTCACAGTAGCCAAGAGGAAGCCTGGCCAGGAGGCAAAGATTATCCTATATCACCTCACATCATTTTCTGGGGACAGGGGAAGGAGTCCCTTCTACATCATGAAATGTGGTGGTACAGCCAGGTATTCACCAGGCTCTATGTGGGGAGCACTCACATGTGAATTGTTCACCTCCCTCATACACTATCATTAATATTGTTCTTACTGTTCCTTATTTCATTGCTATTTCCAGTAAATTGCTCCTATCTCAACCCACAATCTCTGCCTTTGTGCTTCCAATTCTCCTCTCTATCCAACCAAAGAGGAAAGAGCCCACCTCCCTGTCGGGGAAGCAAGGGAGTAGCACACGGTTTGGAGTTTTCCAATGGGAACAGTAAATAGGGGAATTTCCATCCTAAACCTTCTTTAGAATGCCTCAGTGCTGTCCCACAGTCTGCCCACAATCACGTATAGTGCCAACAGAGATAACAGGAGATAAGTAATTGGGTTACAACAAACTGATGGGAGGCGTAACCTGAAACTAGTCAGCAGAAGCTGCTCTTTGCTGAAAGAAATCAAAAAATCCCATACCCTTAAAAAAAAAAACCACCACACCAACCAACTCTGTTTCTCAAAAACAGAAGGATCATCTTTATTGCATTTTATACTGAAAAACAGGAGTATGACAAAAGAACAAGCAAGATTCAGCAAGCTACAGAAAACTCTTTTTAGCACCCAATAAAGTTACATTATATAGGATCTCTTATAATATTAACTTCATTTTCCTTTAATTTGAGTTGCTACCTTCATGACCAGGGTACACACACAAACATACTGCCCGAGTTACCTGAAACAAAGCATTAGACAGGCAGGTTAAAAAAAAAAAAAAAAAAAAAAAAACAAAAAACACCAAATACACAAAATTAACCAGCAAAGAAAAAAAAAAAGTCACAGAACATAAAATCACTTGTTGCGTCTTGAGTTGTTAGTTTAACGGAGCCTTCTAGCAAGAGTTATGTACTGTTGCTAACTTTGGGAATAACACAACATGAAAACCCACTCAGAATTTTAAAAACAACACTTGCAGAAAAATCTCTGTAGCATAACTATTTCAAGTATTAAAACATTTAACCAAAACCATTAAAGAAAAACTGACTTGTTTTAAGTACAGTAATTTCACGACCATAAGGCGCACAGGACTATAAAGCACACCCCCCTGGAGTAAGCAAATTTCGCAACTTTGTAGATCATATAAGGCACACCGGACTATAAGGTGCACTTTTTTTTGCAGCAAGGATCCACCCCCAGCTCCCTCCATGCGGTCGCCGCCCCAATGCCGCCAGGCTCGCCCTGGCCGGTGCTGGCCGGATGCCGCCGCCAGGTGGGCTCTGCTCAGCTGGGGACTGTTGCAGGCTCACACTTCCGGGGTGGTAAATGTCGCAACATTGTACATCATATAAGGCACACCGGACTATAAGGCGCACTTCCGGGTTTGGGGGAAAATTTTAGTCAAAAGGGTACATCTTATAGGTGTGAAATTACTGTAGAAGTAAAACAAGAACACCCTTGTGAGCTTCTGAACAGGAAGAATCCACAGATGATTTTTTTTTATATATGTATCCTTTATGAGCAAGCAAAGATCATACAGCAGAATGAAGCAGGTTGATTTTGACTTAAAATAAGCTTAACACATGAACCACAACATATTACCCTTCTTAACTCTTTTTTTGCAAGTCCACCAGGTAAATTAACCTTCCCATATCATTCAACAGTTTATGGAGACGAGATGTTTCAAGACAGAAAATCAGGGCTCATGACAGTGACTAAACAGTTCACCCAGTAAGAACTCTTTTCATCTGGTCCCATTCCAAAGTGTTAACATGCTACATACAGCACATGCTTTACCTTTTATCCAAGACATGATGTACCACCACTGGGTAATTTTATAGCAAGTTAACCAGTTTAATAGTAGGTGTTGCCTTGGAATCTTATTTTAAATTAAAAGTCAGGGAAACTGAGCAGAAGGTCTGAAAAATGTAAAGAAGCTGCATTTTTATCAAGGCTAAAAAACGGTTGAAGCAAACTTGCTCCTGATATACTGGAGATACACTTTTTGCCTTTCTCACACTAGCCTTTAAAACTCCAATTGCAAGTAGTAAATAAAACTCTTAATTCTTGGCCCAGTATATCAAATATGGTTCCTAAAGATACAGAGTTGGATTTCTTAGATTTTCAAACAAATCAGTTCAGGCAAAATATACTTCAGCTGATATGTGGGTGTTTTTAGAGAGCTTCATTATGCTTTTTGAAACAAAAGGAACAGAGTCCAGAATGCACAAGAGACGAGAACTAAAGTAGCTTCTAGAGTCCCCCTTTGATATTGGGGCTAAAACTGTACAAACTATTCCTTCACTGGAAACTCTCACATTTAATACCTGGTCTCTAGTCAAGACTGCAAATACTCTGTTTGGATTCCTGATCTTATAATGGTCTAAGGAGATGAAAGTATAATGTAGGGTCATGTACCTTCTACTAAATTTGCTAAAACCAGTGGGCATATGAGATAATAGGAAGGGGGCAGCAATGCTACATTTGTGGTTTCTTAAAACTAGATAGACCACATAACCCTGCCACTCTGCCCAGGTCAGAACACTGTCATTTATTACATTTATTACTCATTTTACAAAGCACTTCTATGGAAAAGGCACCTTTCCTCCCAGAATTTTCTCACCTACAACACAGGACTTCAGTATTGCTAACTTCACTTTTACACATTTAATTTCTTCTACATTACAAAAACAATGTACTGGTAACAGTATAAACTTTTCACCAAAACCCCCTCAACTATTCAGGTGAAACACTAAGTCATTATTCTGCAGTTATGCCATGACACTTAAATAGAATCCTTACTTCCTGAAATATCACTGGGGCTAAATCCAGAAGTGACAAAAACTTAGTGTTTTAATATGCTATGCGTTTACCTTTTAATTAACATTTCAACATGCTTGTAAATACAATGGTCTCAGTATAAACAAATACAGGGTGTCAGGGAAGGATGTGGAACAAAAAAAAAATCTAAGTGCACAAATTTCATTAAGTATTAATTCCCCTCTGTAATATATCCTCAAGCACACACAGAGTCAAGAAAGCACACTGGGAAAGTGAGGCCAAATACCCAACAGCTTACATTAACTAATGAGATAATTAGAGGTCCAAAACAGGTTTAATACTAAAATCTCTTACAACTGGGGTTTGTAAAGGAGCAGTAACACTGATACATAGCAATCCCAGCCTTGATCCAAGCAGCTGCCTCTAACCATAATGATAATCTTTGATAAATGTTGTCTACAGAGGGAACAAGGCAGCCATAGGACAAAACATGAACCTCAAAATTAATTAAATGCTACAGCATTCTTAGGTTCGGGTTGTGGGTTCCCCACTCTACCCACCCTCCCTCCCAGACATTGGTTTTATTTCAAACTCATGGTCAAATAATTAAATACTCTACCAAGAAAAGTACCAAAAAAGCCATACAAGAAAAAAGATTCAGTCCTCAAAGAGAAGATCAATGGTATACAGGGCATATTTCTTTATTTGCTTGATGATGAAATAGCAGCAGTTACAGTATTGTTTAAACACAGCTTTTAAGTGCAACTTCAAAAGGAGAAGCCAAATGGGATAAAACAGCTTATTTCAGCTAAGCAAACAGCAAATAGATTGTTTACAAATAATGTCTACAAAGTAAAAAACACTATTTGGAAATTGAAACTTTCAGATCTAAAACTGAAATGTTCAAAGAAGTTTGCAAGACATAGTTAATAGATTCTGACCTATTTTAATTGATGAATCCCTGCTTTTGTAACTGGAAACAATAAAAGTGTTTCAACAAATGTGTAACCTAAGCATATTTTTATCATCAGATTTAAATTCTAGTTTGATTTTCAGAAGTAGGAGTATACATGCTGAATCACTTAGAAGTGAAAGGTCTGCCTAATATGAATTCAAAAACTTGAATTAATATATATTTTAAATGTCATATACAGGATAACTGAGTATTTCTAATTAGAAAAAGCTGTTCTAATTTTCCATTGTGGTAAGAGGGCACATTACGCACTTTAAATACATGCTGAAGCTTTCCATACTCTTAATAACATTCTATGTCCTTAAAATGTTGTAGTCAAATTCTTATCCAGGCCACTATAAAGAATACCACAGTTATAGTCTATACTTCTCTACCCACAGTAATGTGATAGCACCAAATTACAGTAAAACCTGGTGTTACATTTAGCTGTACAACCCTACTAATTAGAGAGTAATTTCAACAATAAATATTTGGTTAAACTCTGCTTTGTCATCAGTGCAAGCAATTTAAAACGAAACTGATCTTCCAGCGATTCTGTGATTTTTTCTTTTGAGTCTATTTTTATATTCTGGTTACTGAATACTTTTCCTACAAAACAGTTTTCCTGAACTACTGCTTTGCAAACAAAACCACACAGACAATGTCAGAAGTAAAAGGGAAGATTCAAGCTTAGAGGACCACGGCAATCCACAGTTCTCTTTAAACTGTCGTTAACTAACCCTATTTTACTAGTCAACAGGAAGATCTACTAACAATGACCTTACACAGCACACAGGCTGAGTGACTTAGTAACAGTAAGGTAAGCTAAATTGACAGGCTTTATCACACCCTTCAGAAAGAATACAGGGAGGAGAAACCAAGATACAGACAAATAGGAGCCCCATGATAAATACAGTATCAACACCCAGTTAACCCCCTCGACACTGACAAAAGTCACCAGTTTTAAAAGAGGATCTTCTTGCAACTCTCCTTCACAAGAACTCTCTGAAGAGCCATGTTACTATTAATAAAAGCACTACAGAGATGAATAGTAGTAGTACCTTATCTCCTTTAGGAAAAAAAAAATCCAATCCAAGAAATACATAAGCAAAAATATTACTACCTGCTTCTAAGAAATCTGCAGACAATCAGTTTTTACATAAGAGGCCAACTTCACTGAAGTCAGGCCTTAAAAGCATCCCATACTTTAGTGCAATCATGAAACATTATGCCATCAAAGGCAGTTGTGATGTTCACAGCAAAGGGTTGGCATCTGACATTCTCCTTTACAACACCAAGTCACAGAGTTGTTGTAATGCACTGTGTAGTGCCTCCAAGGCATCAGGCACTAGAGCAAGTGAAAAAAACCTTTTCTCCCCGCTAAGTGTTAAAATAAATAAACCTGCATTCTTGCTGAGCTGTCTCACCTGGAGTACACACAAGTCTATAATCGCATACTACATAGGGAACATACTTGCCTCATTTCACTAGCCAAACAGAACAGCTATTTTTTGATTACCCAAGAGAATTAATCAATATTCTGTTGATATGGCCTTCACTTATTCTGTAAATATTCACAAAGTCCTCAAACACAAGGTGAAATCTATGGAGGAAATAAGTTACCAGTAAAATTACCTTCACAGAAGAGCACACACCATAAACTTGTTAAGTAGAAGTCAAAATAGTTACTATGAAGATGCTCTTTTCTACATAATATTATAAAACTGACAACACCACGTAAATTTATCACATCAACAGCCAAAGTAAATGCAAAGTTGAAACAGAACATAAAATTTTGCCTGTTTAGTAAATTCATATAATTAATCATCTGACCTAAAAAAATAAACCATTAATTACCTTTCACTCCAGTAGGAATCTTGAAGATTTGTAGAGTGAAATCAACTATGACAACTGGATAACAGCACAATTATCTTCCTTGCCTGTAAGGAAATAATTCAGAACACATTACACCAAAAAATAATCCACCAAATATATTAGAAAAATCAGGTAAGTGAAATTGAACAGCGCTAAAACAAACATTTTTAAAATGTGAACACCCTGACAAATAGGAAGGGAAAGAAACCCCACACCCAGTCATTTAACTTGCACTTCAATTTTTGTCTCTTAAAAAAATACAAGTGTGGCAGTTTATTTTGAAGTCTAACACCCTTAAAGTTTAAAGCAGTCTTTGCTTTCAAAATAGAAGGCCAGAAATAACCTCTTACAATGCAGCTTGACTTCTTGTATAGCCCAGACTACAACAATCAGATGCTCCCACATCCCCTTTTCTTGCTCCCATCCTCTTTCTTGTGTCCACCCATTGTGTGAGCACACAATGAACAGTTTTCCAACACTGCTTTTCTTGGGTCACTTTTGTTTGCAAGGAGGAAGACAGCCCATCTTCCCTCTTCTCGCTCCCCCTACTTAAGACCAGCTCGACTTAGTTCATCTTCCTCAGGAAAGCATTCAACCTTGCTTTAGAAATACCTAGCCGAAAATACATTATACACTACAATCTTTAGTAAAATCACTTTTAACCTACTGAAATTTACACACAGTAAACTAAAACATAGAACACTTCCTCTTGCAAGAAGAGTAGAGTGACACATTAGATGCAACTATTAAAGATGTAAAGCATTTAAATTCTTTTTCTGCCAGTGAATACTTTCATAGCCCTCATACATGTAACAGGTATACCTACCAACATTTAACATTTATTTTATTTATTACTTTTTATTTATTTTCTATTTATTTTTTATTTCTTTCCTTTTCCAATCCTAAAATAGATCAATCTTTTGTACTAAAACATGCTTCCCACATTAATGTCAAAAGGAAATGCCAGTTCAAAAAGGAACACCACAATCACAAACTACATAAAAAATTTACCTTGTCATATATTTTAGATGTTGCTTATAAACCTAGTTTGATGTTTTAACATCAAAGAGAACATATGTCCAGATTATTAATCACAACCCATATCTGTAACTTCCCAGAACACTTTTCCATTCTCCACCTATGACCCACATTTTTCATTTTAAAGGCATGACTTGAGAGCTGGTCCCACGAAAAATGAATATTCTGCCAATATCCACACTCAAACTGATTTAGATCATACTGGCTACTAGAAGTAATACAATTATTCTTCAGGTTACCTTCTCTAAATGAGAGCTCTTCAGTCCTGTCACTAAACCCCCATTAAGACATCAGGAAGCCAAACCAGCTACAGAATTTTACCTTTTTTTTAGATTTAAGGAGCAACAGATTTATGAATTGACCCCAGTTACTGGAAAATTATCCACACAGAAGTGGAACAAAAGGTCTGTTTCCAGATGAATGAAGCCTGGAAGTTTATTCCACACAGCCTTGGATATTAAGAAGTTTGAACTTCTCCACTATCAACAAGCATGCAGAGAGAACATGCATATTTTTGAAAGTCTTGTCTAGGCGACTTAAATTATATTTTTACAAGGCAAGCTCATCTGCTACAGGTACAAACCGTTGATAGAAATTTTTGAGATCCATAACCTCAGAAAACACTGAAGGGAAGGCAATTTTCTATGCCCAAAGGTAATGAAACTCAGCAGAATGTTGCAATTTAGGCAAGAGAAAGCAGCTCAACTTCCCACCAAGAGGTCAACAGCAGACAGAAAGCAGCATGGCCAGCAGAAATGGAAATTTGTTGTAAGGGAAGAGAGCAGCAGAATGCATCTGCTGAATACCCTTCCAGGGTCATTGCTGTGTAACCCAGGGTGCCACAGAACTGCTTCTGTTCTGTAACTGGCTGGCTCTGTAGCTGCGGGACTCAGTTACTCAGTTTTTCTGCTGTTCAAACCGTGATGCTAAAGGACACAGCTTTTCTTTTAGATAGTCTCTCAAAGAAGCATTTTCTCATTTCAACCTCTGCAGGACTGGACATACACAAGTCTATGAGAACTTGCTGAAGGTTAAGTTCTGCAGAAGCATGCTTGTTGTATTTCACTAACACTCTGGAAGCACTCGTAAGAGAAAAGGAGGCCGCAAAGCTAGGAAAATCAATACACGTGCTATAAAATGAATATAGAGTATATTATTTTAATTAAAAATTGGAGAGCTTTACAGTAAGTAGAAAACACACCAAATGAACAGCTTGCTAGTTATTACTGGTATCAAAGTACCTTAACCTAAGTTCATTGTAGCTGGTTATTACCTGTTCTCTGCCAATGACTTTTTTTCAGAAGGTGGAAATCATAATCATCAAGCTGACAAACCCTCAGAACAACTCTTATGCCAGAGAGCAGTCCTTCTACCCATACACGTGTGCACAATAATATTAACATCAAAAGGTATTTAGTGCAACTCAGTGGGATCTTTACCTGTGGAACGACACTGCACTAAAAAAATGTTACCACAGTGTCAATAGCTCTTTTGAGTGTATTCAGACTTCAGAGTACTGTAATCAAAGCCTTACAAAAGAACAATAATAGGAAAAGAACTTTGGACCTAAATTTATAATAACAAATCTTTTTTTAAAAAATGCCTCAGTGCATAATGCTCAGCAGATAGGTCGTCACATCTTGAAATGGGGACTTATTTTAACACAGCAGTCACAAACCATATAAGAGGATTCTATACTTATTTTTACCCTAATCCTAAAGGGAGGGAAATGAGGGATGCAAAGTCTTCCTCGATTTCACTCCCTACATAATTCTTGATAAACAGTTTCAGTGCAGGGGCCTATTTAGCTCATTTTTCTGAAGTTGCTAACTTATAGATGAAAGAAATGAACAGCCCAAGATGCAAATAAACGAAGTTATCATCAGGAAGAGAGGAGTGGTGCTCCGGGAGGAAGGAAATTAGGAAACCAGCCGCGTCTCTTCACACAGCATTCACGCGACGGGTGCAGGAAAAGCACCAGTAGCCACTGGGACAGGTTCTCGGGGAAGAACACCGCTCTCCTTCTGGCCCCAGAGCAGAGGCGGCGATTCCGAAGCGTGGTAGATGGGGCAGGGCAGGGTAGTGACCGCGGGAGCCCGCGCAGCGCCGGCCGGGGTGCCCCGAGCTGCGGCCAGAGGCGGCGGGCGCGGTACCGCCCGCGCGAGCAGCCCCGCCAGGGAGGCTCGGAACCGAGCGGCGAGGAGCGGCCCGCACGGCTCGCCGCGCCGGGACCAGCACCCACGGCTACGGGAAAAAGAGGGAGGGAGGAGCCAGAGCCAGAGCCGCTCCGCTGCCCGCCCGTGGCGGAGGGGCTGCGGCTCGGAGCCGCTCGCCCCCGCCGCCCCCGGACGCCGCTGCGGACGCGCGTCCTCGGGGCCGCTGCCGCCCCCTGCCGGCCGCGGCGCTGACAGCCCCCGTCCGTCCGCCCGCCCCGCCGCCGCTCGGGGCCGGCACAGAAGGAAGGAGGAAAGGAAGAAAGGAGGGGGGCAGCTCTGCCCGAGCAGCCGGGCTGGCCCCGCCCGCAGGCTCCGCATCCCGCGGCAAGCGGAGTGGACCACGGAAAACGGCGACGGATGCGACGGATACACAGCGAATCGGCCCCTAGTCCCCTGTAATGCTACGGTTGCCCAACACCCTCCTCCCCGCCATCGCCCACTCCCCGCCTAAGTCGCGCTCTCTCGGGACCGCTCCGCTCCAGCCGTACCTGCCAGCCCCCGAACGGCCACTGGCGCCCGCACGCTCCCGAAGTTCCCGGCCGCGGCCGTCAGCCCAGCCCGGGAGAAAACCCCGCCAGCCCCGCCCCCCGGCCAATCCGCGCCCCGCCCGCCCCCGCGCCCCGCCCCCGCCCCGCCCCTCCTGGGCCGCTCCGGCCCCGCCCCCACACCCGCCAAGTCGCCATTGGCTGCTGCAGCCGTCAATCTCCGCGGGCAGCGCTTCTCCCCCGCCCGCTCTTCCTGGGCCGTTTCCAGCGGCCGCTGCCCGTCGGGGGTGCGGTTCTAGTCTGGGGCCGGGATGGGCTTCGGCAGTGTCGTCGCAGTGTGGGCATCGAACTGGGAGACACTGTTTAGCAGCGCCGCCGGCGAGCCATGGCCCCGGCCG
Source organism: Catharus ustulatus (assembly GCF_009819885.2). NCBI lineage: Eukaryota > Metazoa > Chordata > Aves > Passeriformes > Turdidae > Catharus > Catharus ustulatus. The sequence goes on along the minus strand of NC_046223.1, from coordinate 61,759,641 downwards.
TGTCCCAGCAGGGCGCCGGCCGTGCGCGCGGTGGGGTGCCGCTGTCCCGTGGTGATTTCAGGCGGAATGAGCTCCTGCGGCACCGCGGGCTGCGCGGGAGCGGAGGGAGGCGGTGAGACCCCTCCGGGCTCTCCGCAGCCCTCAGCAGGTGCCGCCTCCAGCCGGGCCCCGCGCGCGCTTGGAGCGGACACCAGCGGGACACACAGCCCGGCGGGATCCCCGAGGCGGCGGGGCCGGAGCCACCCTCCCGTGCGGAGGGACCGCCGCAGCCTGCCCGTAGGATCAGCAGTCGTGGGAACCTGGTCGAGAAGAGGCAGCCTGGGGTTTCAGTGTCCTGCCGAGGGATGAGTGGGGTGAAATGAGAGCGTCAGGCTGGGTGTCAGGAAAAGGTTACTCATGCTGCGGACAGCTGGGCCGTGGGAGTGGGTTCCTCAGGGATTTCCACTCCCAAGCAGATGCAGTCCTGAGCAACCTGGACTGACCACGCAGCTGGCCTTGCTGTTGAGCAGGAGGTTAAGTGAGAGGCCTCCTTACAACTTGAATTTTCTAATGAGAATTGGCTTTCACTCGCATAAGGTGTTTGGATGTGTGCGCAGATGCTGACTGCTAAAAGGCCTGGATATGAAAAACTCACGGCAACTGCTGTGCTGCACAGGCTGCAGGCCCTGGGAGTGCTATGGAAACAGAAAATTACTTATATTGTGTGCTGTCATACTGATTTTGCAAAATCCAGCACATACTATATGCTGCCTGTACAAGTTCATCCCTTTGCGCATTATACATTAAAGTTAACTACAAGCTTCTTGCCTAACCTCCATGCCTGTGCCTTTTGTTGTGGAGCAGAGCTGTGTAATAAAATTAGGCATTTTACATGTAATCCCTGTGTAATTTTTAGGAAAATTAGAAGGCAGGGAGCACAATCATGACTGAGGTTGCTGACTGTTCTTTACAGAATTCTGAAGAAATTGTAAGATACCAAGTTTTCTCTCTCAGAAATCTCTGCGTGATGTCATGTACCACATAGCTTTAATCTGATTTTTTGTGAAGAGGTTGAGGGATGTGTTTTCACAGTGCCAATCTTAAGATGCTGGGGTTTCATTTAGGGTAGCCTACTAGTGAAAATTAAGTCAACAGGCAATACACAATATGTTCTATATATTTCATAATGTGCAATGTCAAGAAATCAAGTCCTATTTGACACCGATTAATATTTTTTTCTTTAATCTTAGTGCTTCAGAAGTAAAAGCAACCATGCAGCTTATAGGAGTGCTCTAAAAGGAAATTAATGTAAACAGAGAGAAGCAATGAGTTTGCAATGAATATAAAACAGGCACTATTAGATATCTGTGCTTAATTTCACATGTTCATTCTGCATCCACTGAAAGAGGTTAGGGACTAGTAATTAAAGAAGGAATTATAATGGATATGCACAAGCAGTTTCAATTTATTCCAGCTATATTGCTTGATGTTGTAATCTCCATGTTTTATGTATTACATTGCATAATTTAAATAAAGCTGATGAATTATTTTTAGTATCTCTTGCTCCACATTCACAAACAGCATAAAAAAGCCTTTTGATTCTTTCAAAGAGGAGATGGAGTATCATTTTTCTCTTTCTGGAAAACCAGTCACTGCACTTTTTAATTTGATGCAGCAGATGCTACAATTACCCCAGCACTAATGGGTTAGGGTTTTACGTCTACATGCTTTCTATATGCAGAACAGACTCTAAAACTGGTTCATTCCTCAGATGCTCTAATATCACTGAGCATGAAGAATGATAGTAGAATATGTGCCAGTTTCACCAGAAAATAATACAGCAGCTTCCCATGCATGCCTAAAAACCAGTAACTACTACTGTAAGAGACTTAACTTACAGATGCAAGAGGAGACACTTGGTCTCTGCTGCTTTCAGAGGCTTCCTAAGTTTGCACCATCCCAGCTGCTGTCTGTCATTGCCAGTACTTGTGTGGCTGCCAGTGTTTAATACCGTTGGCCTGAGCAAATGTAATTGAAACAGTACTAAAACCAACTGCCCCTGCAACAATCTTGTCTTCATTAAGATTTCCAATGTTGCTAAAACCAGTGGAAATGCCTGCAGTGAACTTTCCCTAGATTAGAAAATTCAGGAAGATTTCAAAGGAACTGCTTCTATTTTCCTCTTTCCTCAGCAAGATTTGGACACTTCTGTTCAGAATCCCAGTTAGAGGTACATCCCAGAGCTTTATTTATACTCCCATTTCTTCTCACACTGGTTTTAGGCCATTTGTTTTTGGAGAAATCTGCTGCCTTATGACAAACTTTGTTGCTCTGATCTACAGTTTTGGAGAAGTAAATAGCCTGGCAGTTTCATTAAATTAAAAATCTATGTTGCTTTCCTTTAAACAACATAAAATGTTGTTTAAAAATACATTTTTTGTTGTGTGCTTTTCCTGAACTTTTATTGTGGGATAAACATGTCCTAAAGATGGGAAGGATGTAGACAATTTCTTAAGCAGAGTAATGGAACATCTGTGTGGCCAAATAAAAGTCTGTATCATTCTGTATACAGCATGTCAGGTGGTGATTTTCATACTCCTCTGATTTTCACAGAGTGGGTGAAGTTTGAAGGGTCCACAGTGTTCTGATCCAACCTCCCTGGTCTGGGATCATCCTAGAGCATATTGCACAGGATATTTCTGCATATCCATTGAGGGAGATTCCACAACCATCCTCAGAGTCAAGAAGTTTTCCTCATATTCAAGTGGAACGTATAACAGTTTTGGATGTGTATTCTGCTCTACTAGCACTAGAGAAAAGCCATTAATGTAGTTTTAAATATTTTTCTTGATCCCCTTTCTACTTCTCTGAGTTTATATCTAAATTTTGTGTAGGTGCTATAGTGATAAGAACTGTTACCAATCTGTTGTTGCACTCAATATGCAAATTTCTTTAAAGTGCTGATACAACCTACACACTATTTAAGAGCTAGAAAGGCTGCAACGTAGGAGCTGCTGTCTATGGACCATAAATCTATAGTCAAAATGGCTGTTTGCACAACTCTTGTGCCACTTTGCTTCTTGGTTTTGCCTAAATGACACTTTTATAATATTCATACTGTAGTCTCCACATTAATCTGTTGGCACAGACATGAGCAGTGTCTGTTACAAAAGAAAATAAGGGAAAAATACCTATTTCTAATTATAAACTGTGTGATGTTAACAGAAAACAAGACATAAGGAAAAATGCTGCCTTCTTGTATGTAAAGATGTCTCCTTTTTAGAGGTTTCAAAGAAAAAATAAATGAGAAAAAGAACCCAGAAAAGGCTGAAGTAAACACAAGGAAACTAACTAATCTAGTCCTGGTAAAATAATATAACTGCTATAGTTATACTTACTTAGTTATATTTAGTGACTAACTTTAGTTACTCAGCAACGTCATTGTGGTTTCTGATGAGTAAATTCCTGAGTGGTCTGGAAACTGGTCCTGAAAATTGCCTCTCCTTCTTCCCTAAAGTTTTCTTATAGATGGGAACAATCTTCTAGGAGGTTGCTTTCTGGAAAGGAAATGTATTTTTTTGCCCAGAGGATAGTTTGCTGGCGAGTCTACTGGCATTCAGCAAGGTTCCAAGGCATTGGATTAATGGCTCAAAATATCTTCCATAATGAATAGAAAATGTGCTACAGCATAAAAATGTGCCGTAGGAGAAGATAATTTTACCTGCAATTTTACTGTGATAAAACTGCATAATTGATGAAGCCACTTATCAATATTTTTAACCTTTTGACACAGGAGACTTCATGTACCCAGTAATACCATTTGTATGCAGTGTCTGGAGCTCAAAGTTACACAATTTATGCACATGAATGATGTAATAGGTACTCTTTGGCATCACAGGAGTGGATACTGCCACTGCATTTGATTGCTGGTCAAGGAATGCCGCTTCTGATTGGGTACAGTAATTTCACGAGCATAAGGCTCACCGGACTATAAGGTGCACCCCCCGGGAGTCGGCAAAATTCGCAACTTTGTAGATCATATAAGGCACACCGGACTATAAGGCGCACTTCCGGGTTCGGACCAAAATTTTAGTCAAAAGGGTGCGCCTTATAGTCATGAAATTACTGTACTTTTTAATGTGTGATTATGCTTTGAAGTTCTGTAGTAGAACAGTGCAGTGGATTCTCTCTGGCCCCAGATTTTGACACATCAGATACAGCCCAAGAGACAAGTTACATTGCTGCAGTGTGAAGGCAAGAGTTTTCTCCCGCCCCGGCTGTGGTGCTGACAGGAAGGATAAATGCAGCAATCCCACTCTGACAGCTCTTGTATGGTGATTATAAGTGGATAAATGTAATTGTGGGGCTTTGGAATTAACAAGATTCTGATCTTGCAGACACTACTGGTTAAGGACTCATTCCTATGACTGCATCTTTTGAATTGCTAAGATTCTTTTTGGCTACTGCTATACTGGCTTAAGGGTTGGCCTCAAGTTAGGACATGACTCTGTAGATGTGCATTGTTGGACCATCCCATTAATGAAAAGAAGCCTGTTTTTATCTCTGAAGAAAAGGCACACCTTAAGGGCCTTTGCATCTTTTATAGCAATAGAAGTTGTGAAGTCTGGAGTGTTAAAAGAAAACCATAAAATAACAAAAAATCCTGAAGATTAGCAGTATGTGATGTAAGATAAACACAATGAATTTCAACTTTTCATTCAACTAGAGAGAAGGAGTGGAGGGGGGAGGCTGGGGGAAGAGGGCAAAGGGAGGAGAGAATCACATGGCAAATACACCACATTGGTCATGAAATTGATACCCTCAGGTTATTCTTCTCTTTTTTCTTTAGATTGCCCATCTGTTTGATTCTGTAATATTGTTATGTGTCAAAATCAAAGCCACAACATAAATTCCACTGAACAGCAAAAAACAACAAGTAGTTCAAAGTGACTACTGATGTGAAAAGCCTGAGTTCCCTTGATGTTGCTGCTTGGCATCACTACCGACTGGGTAGTGAAGCGGATAACAAATATTGGCATGGGTAAGTGGCAAGTGTTGCTGAAGACCTAGATTTTGTTTGTAGAGCGAACATCCACAACAGATGGAAAGATCAAACCTGGCAGGCCAAGTAGGGCTCAAAATCAGTTATGCCTAAAGAAATGTAGTTGAAACATGATTGTATGGTAATAAAATAGAGGATGAAAGCCTTTAAGAAAAAAAATAAGTTACTTATTTCATAGCTGCACCATACCAACCAACGGAGACTCCAGAGGCATCTTAAGTGAAGCAAAGGATGTGTATCTTTTGTAATTTAGTAAAAACATGACTTTTCCATGTCTGAGGTTTCAGCTGCAAAGCTGGTAATTCTCAGTTTGTATTAATTAATGTTAACATGTCTAAAAGTTTTCTGATTCTAATAATCTAAGCAGAGATGAAAGCTTCTGGACTCCAGCTGGAGAGAGTTTGTGCCATCATCAAGTTTTGTGAGAGAGCGCTCTCATTTAGCTGAAAAAAGCTGTAGATAATTATCATATTTGAAAGGCATTTTCATGGGGCTGACAAATAGAATTGTGAAAATGTAAGCTGGGAGGGATGTTTTTTATTTACATTGGAGTCTCATGACAGCTGTGCCAAATAGGTAAAATGGATATTTACATCACCATCATAGTGTCTATTGTACATATTCCTAGCATCATCCATCTTAAGACCCTGAGATCAAGATGTGGGAAACCTTGCCGCTTAGCAAAGATCAAAGTAACTGGGATGATTGTAGGTCAGTATAAATCACTAAACACCTTGTAGGAACAGACTCACTAGGATTATTTAAATAAGTTTTTGTATGACAGCATCCTGTGGTAGGAAGCCAAACCATTCACTAAGAACGCTTTGGAAAGTGCATATCACAGTGTGACAGACCACACAATGAGAAAAGAGGACATTGCTTAATTAGATGAGTTTCATGCTAACCCCACGACTGAGTGGGAGCCTTGGCACCACTACTTCAATAAAGACAAATCAGAATATAGATCAGAATACTTTTAAAGGAATAAAGTCAATTTTCTGCAAGAGTTTTGAACAGAATAAAATTCTAAGTTTCTACCACTCACTGATTATTTTCTTGATAAGTTTTGAAACTTTCCAATGGCAAAAAGATAGGAATTCACAACATGGGCACAAAATCAAATCAGCAACCCCCCTCCAAAAAACAACCACCAAAATCCCCAAGTAACAGTGCTACTTATCCATTTATTCTCACAAGCCTAGCAAAGGCAGAAACCCAAGTTTAATATCATAAATGACCATTTACCTGTTTTGTGAAATGAAATTTTTTTGAAAATAAAAAAACATATCCAGCATCCACTCTGCTTCTCTTCTTCAGGATATGTGATGAGGATGTTCTAAAGCAAGCTTTCCCCGGCCAGAGTACTGGTGGCATGGATCACCTCTGGTTTCATTTGTGGAACAAACAGGGCCAACCACAGAAACTGCTCCAATGGAAAAGTAATGTTAAGAAAATATTTAGTCTTTCCTAACTGTTCCAGCTGTGGTTCTGGCCTTCTCTTTCTTTGTGAGGACAGTGCACACAAGAGGCAGTTAAGATACTTATATCTGTCCCATTCCAAGTGCATAAATAAGATTCCTGACTTTTCCTGGCTACTCCTCCAAGTATCTGGAAGCAAGAAAGTAACACTATGCATACTATCAATTATCTACACACCATTAGAAAATTGCCATATTTGAGATTGCTACTATGGAAAACACAAAAGTGGTGTGTCTGTAAATGTAATAATAAATCCACTTCACTTGATTGTGACATAAAAATTCTCCAGTCATTCATGCTTATCAATAGCTCATTCCACCACTATGAAGATCCAGATATTTACAGAAATATATTTTTCTCAAACATGTTTTTAATAGGGAATGCATTTGTAGCAGCTGAAGAAGATAGAAATACTAAGGTTGGTGTTAATAAGTAAAAATAGCTTAAAGTTTCCTGATTGGGAGGAAGGGAGGGAGGGGGGAGGCATTTCTCTTCATTAAAATGTGTCATTGGCAGGGTAGCATATAATGTGTGTTTTGTGACACTTCATCACAACTAAGAGATAATTTTTTTCTTCCAAATAACTGTGGAGTTTTTTCCACAGTCTCAGTGTTCTTCTCTTAGTTTATCCACATATTTTTCTACAATTATGTGTGTTTTTGTAAGCAGACATTTCCAGTATCTCTGAACTTGCTTCCCAGGGCATGACCAATCATTAAGGCTGAACTAGTCAAGTGATTTAACATACAACGATTTCAGGTAGGGTGTAACCGGAGGAGAGAATGCAGCCCACCCAAGTCTGAGATTGTGAATGCCAAGTTGAAGTAAATTTACTAGCAGGCTTTTTCCTTTTAACCCCCCCCACCAAAACATATAATCAAAAGGTGAAGAGTTCAGTTATGGAACAAACAGGACCTCTTTAAAAATATGTAGTTGGCTGTAGCCAAAGACAAACTATGATGTCATTGGGTGGGAACTTCCCCTCACTGTATGCGAGCAACATTGGAGTGATGCAATGCAAGATGTGAATAAAATTACAGGACTGATTTTAGTAAATCTTGGGGTATAGTTGTTACAACTAATATGCAGTATCAGTGATTTTCTGTTTTATACCTTTGAATGTTGTTCATTTTCCACAGATTGGTGCCTACACAATTTTCCATTCCTAGCCACGCTACACTCATAGGCAGTCTAAAAGCTAATCTGATTTGCAAAGTTGTCAATCACAGCATTGATTAGATAGTAGATAATGGTGTTAATGCAATCATTAAATGGCAAGCAGCTTTTGCAATATTTTCTTTGAATAGCTTGTGGGGCCCCATCTATGTTACAAATGCAGTTGATTCGGGGAACCTGGCTATGGACAAGTTACCCTATACTGGGTGTTAACATTTATATTGATTGGTCCTGCAGACAGTTTGGTACCTAGTTCATATTTATGTCTATTTGCAGTACTGGAAACTCATTTTGCCCTCAAGAGATTTCCCATGCAGCCAGTTAGGCTTAGCTACCTTTACAGCAAACTGCTTGAGAAAAGGTCTTATGTGCTACTGTCAGAAAATGTGTCAGAAAAACATGTTTTAAAGAAAAAATGGTACTTATATTCATGTTTCTAAGTCTCAGTATTCCATGTAAGACTCCATAGTGACAAGAGAAAACAAGGTCAAATCCTGGCTTCACTCAATCACTATAAATCAACCTCTCTTGACAACACAGGGGGCCTCTATTTTATCCTGTATGTTTTACACCATAATATGGCCAGCAGTGTGAATTGACTGCTTTACTTTTGCAAGCTTAGGCCAAAATAAGTTAAAGAAGCAAATTAGCTTGAATTTTTTTCCCTACTACAATATGGGCATAGAATTCTACACAATCTTTTCTAAGGATTGACTATTAGAAACTTACTTGGTCTGTGGTGAACTACACTATTATATATGTAGTTCAGATATGTAGCTCTAAATAAAATATCCATCTCTTCTTCATTTTGCTTTTCCAAAGGAGAATGGAATGAATGTTTCCTTTTTAATCAATTTGACTTTTCAATTTCACTGATGTAATTTTTATTAATCACACTCAGGAAAAAACATTGGATAGATAGCAAACAGCTTCACAACTGGCATTGATTTTCAAAGAAATCTGTTAGCAGTTTTCAAGTACTGTATTCACGAAGGTCAATAAACTTAAAATGGACAAACTCATTGTCTGAGCCTATAGACTGTTGATGGGAAAACGTGCTTCATGAAGAGCTGATCTCTTTAAAATCATCTATCTCAAGTCTTTGCCTCAGGTAACTTTTCAGCATTACAAAAGCATACCACGTATAACCATTACATTGCCAAGACATCTGTGATGTCTTATATAAAAAATAATGAATACCCTGATTTTCAGATAATGTAAAATTTGCCTGACACAAAGCCAAACACTTCACACTTTTCTTTTTTAAATATGGATTATTCATTTTGTTTCTTGAAAGGAAGAAATCACAATGAATATCAATACTGGGTCAAAATATCCAATTTCTACTTTTTTTTAAATACTGTATGTATTATTAAAATGTTTAATCAGCATGATTGCTATTTGGATATTTTATCACGACAGTAACTTTGACTACTATCCATATGACATTTAGCAGTATTTCAGTTTTATATGAGTAAAAGCATCTTTCACAGTTAAAAGTGTATGTGACTGGTTATATTGTTAGTAAGGAAAATTATTTTACTGTATGAAATTCTAGATTATTGTGAATTAGGGAGTGGTATTGTCTTTTGGGTGAGTGAAACAGCCATGAAATACATAAAATCAGAAGCAATGTATTTCCTGGCATCACTACTGTTTAGCCTAGAAACTCTCAGAAATTAACTTTTTCTTTGTACATACACAGTAACATCTGCCCATGACAGCTGTGCTCAGAGCAGGTTAGAATTCCTTGCAAAATCCATATGCACCACATAATTTCAATTTAATTTGGTTTGAAGTGTCTGCACAGCAGGTGTGTTCTAATTGTTTAAACTGATTCAAGGGAGACTAGGAGTGCAATTCCCTGTTTGGAGCAGGCCTACTACAGCATTTGAAAAAGAAGCACTAGCAGCATCAGCATTGCTCATAATGTCCTTTGGAGCCGAGCAGAGCGGAGGTGCCCCTGGCAGCTCCTTCCAGTGACAGGCATTCCACTGCGCTACTGAGTGGAGCAGGGAGTTTGCCCTGAGACACGCCTGACTTCTCCTCAAATGCCCTCTCAGCCTGTAATCCACAAACCCCACTAATCTGCACTGGGGCTTCCCTGCATTACCGTGGATTAGTGACGTGCTGCTGTATCATATAGCACATTTACGCACTGTTTACAAACCCTATGCAGTTCAACCCATGACAAGCATAGGTCTGTAATCTCATGTACTGACAGCATTGTTTAGTACAGGTATAAAAATATAGATATAAATAGTGTTATGCTTACTTCACAGGAGAGTTTTATGCAACATACTACATGTATACTTTATAGCCAGCTTTTCCCATCCTTGGAAAGGGAGGTTAAGTATCACTCGGCGCATTCAGCCGTTCCTTTGCACAACAGCAGCCTCTTACAAATCTGTCAGGAGGCGGTGGTGCTCAGGGACTTCGCCTGGATTCCCCTTTACTCCACAACTCTTTTCTAGTGGCTTGGCTTCCAGCCTAGCAGTGTTACTTATTCTTCCTCTCTCAAATAAAATCTGTAAGCCTCTATCCTACAGGAAGCCTGACAGCCTTAGACTCTCTGCTCCTGAAGGCTTCAATCACCTTGTTTTTCAAGGTCTGCTAGTAAGTAGTCTTCTGCCAAGCATAGCTCAGTTCAAAAGTAGCTGTGACTAATTCAAAAGGAGAAGCAATTTAAAGGATGCACTGAGTTGCTTTAATCTCACCATTTGTTTGCTCTTTTTGCTACCCATCACCATTGTCTTGTCTCTTTTCCTTAACTTTTCTGTGATAAGCCAGCACATAAGTTGCTGTTGCAAGATCAGGAAAATTACTAGGGTTTTAAACTACTTCTGCTCTTCCTGTGCCAGGTGCCTGGCACCTAGAGCCATGGTAGCCCCTCTCCTCCCACTTCCACCCCATCAGTCCACAGTCTCTTCTGTGCATAGCTACCATAAGTAGTTGCCATCACAAATGCAAAAACGTACCCACAGGCACTACAGAGGGACTGGCAGCACTGAACTGTTTTCTCTTGTTCAGTAAGAAGGGCCAGAGCCAAGCAGTGGGGTCCAAAGTGTAAGATCTAGAGAGGAGTAATAGGGTTCTGCAGGAAGGACAGCAGGGCAACCATGTCGGGAGAAAGAGTAACCAAATGCCTTCCTAAAAGTCTGCTTAGAGCATGTGGATATGCACACAAACAGTTCTGCATCTCTGCACCTCACAAACACGTTATGAATTCCCTAAGTTTTCCTTCTTCAAGAACAGAAAATACCATACCTGGAGTTTATGGGAAAGTCATGTCTGTCCAGTCCTTCAGGGCCCAGTTGGGGCATGCCTTTTCCTTTTAAAATTTGCACCTCACTTGACATCACCTCTCTCCCCTGCAATGTCCTCCTTCTCTTCCTTTTCCTGTCTGACCGCTGCAGGACCCTGTATTCAGACCCTACTCTGCTAAAGCTTCAGTAAAATGATAAAATGTGACAAGGACAAGCGTAGGGGAGATTCTGACACTGGTGAGATGTGCAAGCCTGAGTCGCATGGACGACTAATTTTTGTGGCAACAAACTAGTGACTATTGCTGTAGTCTTTAGTTTGAACACTAATTTCACTATGAACAAAGTGCTGCTTTTTCTGTAGAATAGATTCCTTCTGGTGGCTTGCTGAGCTGTATGTACCATTTTTCATTAACAGACTTTAAATAGAAACAAGAGATGTATCTTTCTTCTCTTTTAATGTGGATGTAATTTTATGGTTCTTCTTCGGTACATCTTACTTTTTAACCAGGATTGTAACTACAGTGAAGGCAGGAAAAGTTAAGTCAAATGAGATTTGTGGTCTATGAATCTCTGGACTACTTCATCAGAGTGTTTGGTGATATTACCTCTTTCTTCTTCCCTTCTCACTCCAACTGTTGGGGTATTTTTATGGTGCACAATTGTCATGGGAAGCTGGTCTCAGGAACAAGAAGTATATCAGGATCACCTGCATGCAGTAATGACAGAACTGAACTGTATTATCTACTCTTTGAAAAATGCAAAGGTTTCATACGGGCATGCTGTATCTATGGAATCAAAACCATTAATGCCTGAAGCTATCATCCTTATTGAAGCTTTTTTTTTTGGTTGACTTCGTGCAGCAGTCTTGGAGAGGCTTCTGTAACTTGCATCTCTGTTGAATTCTATACTAGATGCAGCATTTACCAGCATTTCCAAGGAAACTTCTAGGGAAACTGAACTGCAAATTTGCTTTATGTGTGACTCCGGCATACACAAAGAAACCACCTACTTTAGAGAAGTAGTGGGAGCATTCTTCACACAACATGCACAAACCCTCTTATGATTTAAATGTGAACAGACTATGTATCTTTGCCATGTTAGCTCAATAATCCAAACTTCCCTCGGGCAAGTTGCCTGTGTGTCTAAACAACACACATCTGTTCTTTTCCACCACTTGTTTACATGTTCTTCCTCTCTGTGTGCCGGCTCCATCCTCATTTTAAAGACATTCCTTAATGCTTTGTTTATTTCCCATGTACATTTCACAACTGCATGCTGTAACAGTAGTATGTGTTGAGTACTGGTTTTATATAATTTGTGATCCAGTGTTTGTTTTTTAGTGCACATGAAGAATAACTTCATGAAGTCATTCAAGGTTAAAATCAAGCTTTCTGGCTTCAGGCTGACTGGGCAGCATCGTGAAATACCACATTGCATGGTAATGTAATTAATGAACCTACAGTGGTACATACTCTAATACAGAGTAGGGGATTTAGGATAGGAGAGAAAAATCTGATTAAAATTAACAATTTAATAGTGTAATCCAAAACATTAATGTATTCTTTTACCAAGCTTAATAAGAGAAAAAATACACACTGAATTAAGAAGAAGCATAAATATTTCTAAAATAATGACATCTTCAGTCTTCTGTTCTCAGGTATTAAAGAGTTTGATTTTCAGAAATGTTGAGTAAATATTTGTTCAGTAGCACTGAAAAAATAACACTGGATAGATGGGAGGAAACTTCTATAAAGTCCATCATTTTTGCAATGTTATTACAATGTTGTACAAATATCAGGATGGTAAAGATGCTTATTTTACCCTATGGCTGGAGTAAAACATTGCTGCTCTTTGAAAATTGTTACTAGAACAGCCCAGTTCTGAGAAATATCTTACAAACCTTTTAGGCTAACATTTTATGTTTTCTTTTTACTGTTTAAAGTGTTCTACAATTAATAAACCAGATAGCCTGAAGTGAGTTGTTTGTTCCTCTACTGAAATGACAATTGGTGCTACCAAAACAAAGCATTCAGCACAGGACTTGTTTACATGTTTAGTCTGCTTGCTTATCATATTTGAGTGCTGATCAGTGCTGCCTCAGTCTCTTTTTCCAGAGATTGCCAGCCTGGAGTAGAGCTTGCAGTGTGGGTTTTTATGAAATGCTTAACAATAAAAGTAAAATTTGCACAGAAATATTTTCCCTTTTTTATGTAGAAATCTCAGTAAGCTATTTTTTTATGAAAAATCTATGGCACTAGGAATGGGCACATCTGACATTTCGTTCCTGTAAAATGCGCCCACAGACTAACAATGCATCATTCAGAAAAGAAACCAAGCATTTTCAAGGTAGAAACACAGGCAAAAAGATATTCCTGTACATAAATGACTATTACTGTAGGTAAAAAGGTTTTTGCTAATTGATCTGTTGGAATTACAAAACCCTACAATTTGCAGAACAGAAGATCAGTGTGGAATTAAAAATCAAACACTGAGGAAATCATTGAGATAATGATTCTGCTCCTAGGCTTTTTTCTCTTTTGGGGGGAAAGTAACTTAGCAATGCAAGTCTCTTCTATTTGTGATGGCTATAAAAAATGCAAAAATATTTTTTTTAGATGTGTATAAATACTATTGCATAATGCCACGTTGGTCTCTGATCCTTGTGAACGCAATTATTTCCTTTGGACAAAACCCTCTCTTCATTAGCACTGAATGGTATTTGTCAGTCTTTTTCCTGTTTAGATAATTCATTCAGTGTTGATATATTTAAAAACATTCAATTGGTTGGAATAGTATCTGCGGCTTTCCATCAAAGGAGTGATAGCAGTGGCTGTGGGTCTAAATCTCAAAGCACCACTCTGTAGACTTCCTAAGTGATTAGTGCAGAGTATTATCGCTCTCCACCATCTGGCTATCTAATATGGAAACTATATTAAAGGAATCAGAAGACCTATACAGGCTTCGTCACTTTGGACGTACAGAATGTCACAGCAAAAATGTGCAAGCTACGTTTAAAACAACAAGAGATATGCTTTAACGTAAAAGAATTATTTCCATTTGCAGGGAAGACGTACGTCTGTCCTCCCTCCTTTTAATTACTTGCAAGTATATAAAGCCATACATATGTATACAGAGATAATGCAGCTTAGCACATATAAGCAGGCTGCATGTTTAGCATGCTAGGAGTGAAACCTAGTTAAATTAAGAGTCTCATTTTGGTTTTGATGTCACTACAATTAGTGTTGGATGGTTTCTGAGGCTTTGATTCATCTTTGCTTTAAAGGTTTTGAAGTTACATGCTTTGGGTAAGATGGAATTAAAGAATCATCAGAAATTTCTGTGCTAAAGCCTCACAATCCAATACATAAAAACTCTTGTAATTCAGTGTACTGTATATCTTTGTGTATAAAAATATCCCTTTATAAGGAAGAACAAAAGATACGCTTCTCCACTCCAGGAACATTACATGGAATAAAGAGCCTCTGAAAACCTCCGAAGCACAGAATGCAAGCTTGTGCTGCCAGACAAAAGTGAAAGCCTATCCTGTTTTCTCTCTCCCTGATGTAGTTGCTGTGTCAGATGAGGGCATCAGGGCAGATTCAAAAGTCAGAATGAAGAAAAGAGAAACAGTGCACAAGAAGTGTGGGGAATTCAGTCCTGTGAACACCTAGGTTTTCCCTGTGCAAGCTCAGCTGTAGGCTTTTTAATTTGTTTGTTTTCCAGAAGTGCAGATAAAGGTGGTAATTAAAAATGGGTTAGCAGATTCCACTCATTTGTAGGTGTTACGCTCCGGGGTATTGTAAGCCCTGTATCCGGCAAAGAGGAAAGCAGAAAAAAAGGGAGGTCTTTTCTCCTGTTTCCTCCAAGCTGTTTAGGAAGTTATTTCTTTACTTCTTTTTAAACGGTTTTATTTTTATCTCACAATGAAAATCAGTTTCTTTGCCTTGCCAGAGAATCCTGAGCTAGTGGTGTTTCTACTCATGTCACAAAAGTGCTGTAGCTGCTTATGAGGAAAAAACACATTTGGCTGAGCAGCACAACTAATAGAGTCTGGTTTGTTAAAGATTTATGCCTTTCGGTCTCCTTCACCAGTGCAGTGATCTTCTGTGGCACCTGCCTCAGACAAAAGACAGCATGAACTGCAGTTAACCTGGAGGAAGGGCAGTAGCACAGCTGAGAACCTTTCCCTCTGCTAAAGAAATATTTTCCTTTCTCTTCTTGCCAACTATAGGGTTTTTTTAAAAAGTTTGTAAGGCATTAATTGTCTTTAAGATGACTATCCTCTTGCACATATGGCTGAAATTGGTCACTGACTTCAAATGATAAAGGGTAATGGCTGACAGCAGTAGCATTTGCCTAAGGAAACTAGGCTACCAAATCACTTCTAATATATGTTTTTATATTTTATATTCTTTTGACCACAGTTCTCTGACCTTTGGTTATGTTTTTCGTTATATGCAAAGAGCGCAGTAAGGAAGAAAACCCAACAAACATCATCTTTTCCTCCAAAATTTCATTTCTCAATGTATCATGAAAAGAACATGGCATCTTTTCCCTTTGTGTACAAGTTACTTATTATACACATGAAGGCTGGGGAACTGTGTAGCACTGCTTTTGGCAGCAAAGCCAGCTCAAGCCAAGTTGATGAGCTCTGTTTACTGCTCCCAATGTGATCAAATCTACATTGTACTTTGTATGCACAAAGAAGATGTGTGGACAGAGCTGTCTCTGGACTCTAGGATAAAATGTTAAAATGACACACATTAAAAAACCCACAGAATTAAATTTTTAAGGTATTGTTAATCTAAGTTTTTTCAACATTCTCATTCTCATTTCTTCCACTTCAATAGTGGAGGGGCAAATGTGCACTACTGCAGTAGGGAAAGGAGCTGGGAGATGATCTTAAATCATATCTGCTACCAAAGTGGAATAATTTTTAGTTATTCCTAAAGTGTGAAACTCTGTTCTGACTGAAGATACAGCAAGTTTGTCTTTTACTGCAGAGTGGATAGAATTTCATCTTGGGCAGCCACAGCACAAGGGCAAGAATCCAGGCCCTACCGACATCAGGAGTAAAATATCCCATGAATTCAACATTGTGGCACTGAATAAACTCCAATAGTTGCAACTCTGTTCTAGGAGAGCTATAAAACCTGTGAAACGTTGCCTGTCACTTGAATCTCCCCTGCCATTACAAATTCCAATCATAACTACGGAAAAAATTATTAAAGGACCAAAAGATAAAATTAACTTAACCATCCCAATCTTTTCAGAAATTATTTAGAATTAAAATAACTTTCAATTCTACTGCATCTACATTTGCATGCATAGTTTAGGGAAATATTTTATGAGAGTATTTAAAATTTTATGATGTGATTTTTTTTTAAGCTATTGTCAATTAGTTCAGACTGTGACTCATTTTCCATCAAATTGGCACTAACAAGGCAGACAGGGGCACAAAGTTTGGCAGTACTAAAGACACGTTTCACATACCTAAAAAACTCAGGTGCTGGCAGAATATGTAAGGAGAGAGAATTGTCAGCCTCTGTGAAGGGTTCAGACAGTTCCTAATAATGTTCCATGTCTGGTTTGCAATGTACAGGACCTCCTTATGAAGCCCTAATTCTGGCAAAGATTCCTTTCCCCTGAGTAAGGAGCATAGAACAAGCCACACAATAAACACTTCATAACAAGGCCAATGAAAATGAACTACAAGATAGTTTTTGGTAAGGAAATATACATTTTCCAAACAATTTAAATACTTTATTTTCAGTTTACACCCAAAAGTATCAATGTAGTCAAGACACTGTAATAAGCTAACTCAGTTAAATGTATTTGTTTTAAACTTTAACTCATTGCTAGGAAGGTACAGTCTATGAGTGAAAGCAGGAACACAACTGCAAGAGTATTTTTTTCTGCTCCTAAGAGGAGAGTACTTCTGGCAGAAATTGCCCTGGTACTCCAAAAGCTACAGTCTCCTTCCAGTGTGCCAGTGCTCGTGTAGTAACTGCAAAATCTGTATACAGCATAATCACAGTAAGCATATACCCCCTTTGTCTGCAACGGACTTATTAACTATTCTATTGTTCTCACTGTAGAGACGCAATATACACATTCCCCTTTTTACGGTGTAAATTAGAGAAAGAACATAAAAATGCCACTTTCAAAAAAGCAGATTTAAATAAAATAAAAACTACTTTATAAAAATTCTCTAGACTATTCCTTCTAGTAAAGCTTTATTACAGCTTTACATTCTAGATTTCTATCAACATAAATGTCATCTCATGCAATTAAACTGGACCATTTTCAAGAGTGTTGGATGCATTAATCACTCAGAAATCAACTTTATGAAATATACCTGGGGGACAGTAAACTTTTCAAGTGATAATGCTATAGAACATTCAGGAATAGGTATTTACAAGAAGATAGGTCTTTTATGACATATGATTTACTGGAATTCTTATGTTTTTTTTCTGTAATTATCTACTAGTAATTTAAAATGAGATTTTAAAATGAAGGTTTACAAAGGGTACCAGCTCTTTTGTCAAGGCTTGATACTTATCACACAAACAAGAAGTTACCTTGTCCAGTTCTCATTATACAGATTTTTGTGGTGGTGATTTCTTTAGTTGTAAAGCAGAGACACTCCACCTGAGATAGACAGACTGGCGTATATACCAGGGAGCCATATGACAAGCATTAAACGGCTTAGAAGATTGTCTTAGTGCATTATTAGTTCAGCAGTTGTAAGGATTATTGCTGTTGTTGTTTGGGATTTTTTTCTGGCAATATCATAGTAAACAACAGTTTAAAGGAGAACGACAAAGTAGTTTTGCTGGTGCTAACAGCAGTATTTTTCCAAACAGAAGAAGGAGTGCAGGAAAAAAATACAGATTCCATGTCTGCACAATGTTGTTAACACAACATTGTCCACAGATATCTGAGCTGCTTCTGAATGACTTAAATTCACGCTGGGAACAGAACAAATTAATTAGTGCAGTATTCTCTTTGGGCTGTTTGCTTGGCTAAGAACCCCAATATATTCATCCAGATGTACAGCCACAGTAAACACAGACATCCAGGTCCCAGCACCCAAGGCCAGTTGTTAAGATCTGGACTCTGCTTCTCTTGAGCTATGTAGGCACAAGTAATAGCTCCTGTTTGAGTTACAAACCTTTCAGAGAAAGAAATCAACCTTCTCAGTATTAAGCACAAGATAATAAAGGCGGGCATTAACCATAAAGAATAAAAGTCAAGACCTCTAAGTTCTGTGCTAAAATGCAGAAGTTGAGGAGGAATTAAAGATAGGCTACATTGCAAAAGTTGAAATTGTAGAAAAAAATTATCTTTCCAAAGACTTTCTAAATTATTGTACAGAAGAATTCAATTGCATTTTTCAAGGCCACAGAAAAAAAAAAAAAAAAAAAAAAAATGTTCCAGTATGTGAGACATAAGGTGAAGATCTGGACAAGAATTTCAATAGCAAGCATTGCAATTTACATTTATAGGACTCTATCTTAGGTAAAAAGTTAACTTCTGTCTAACATGTGACAGATTGAGAGAAGAGCTTTGAAAGGTTTTAGACAAGCATAACACTTAAGTGATAAAGACTAAGTGACAGGAGCTGTGCCTCCTGGTGAATATGGAGAGCGAGGACGAGTACGAACCATGCTTAATGATGTTGCACATAGGCTGAAAGCCAGACATCCACAAGTAGATGGTCAAAGTCAGGCTGAGATCTTAATTTGAAAAATATGAAGGAGAGAAAAATCTGAGAGTAAATTTGATAAAGATGGCAACTTGCTCATTAGGCGAAAGATAGTAAGAAATTAATGGTATACACAATGGTGTTCAGGAATAAAACAAATCCTCCAAAGGCAATGCGGAAACGTGGGATAATCATGAGTCAATGTTATCATAAAAATCAAGTGAGACAAGATTTCAATGGCAGAAATTTGACCCTGATTTGAAAGATGTCAACTAACCACAAAGAACAATTATGGGCCTTGTGTCATTTGAGACTGGAGTGAAAAGAGATTCAACTGTAAGACAGACAGTGGACTGTAGAACATGCAATTTTAGAAGAACTTAGACAGCAAATGTAAACAGAATATTGACTGAGGCTAGAGCTGAATGCAAGACATAACATCTACAAAAGCAAGTACATACAGAGTTATTTTCAAAGGCACAAAGGCCTCTTAGGTTGCCAGATCCCGTGAGAAGTCAGTGAACTCTACTAGTCACACTCCCTTGCTCTGAAATCTCTCCAATTATCATTATAATTACATAGATATTACAAGTCAACTGTCATTAGTGGTACTTCCCATGAGTCTCTGGAGTCCTGAAAATACAGTATGTGTTTGGTAAAGCCTGCTGTAAACCCACACAAAGATTTGACACAAGTGCAGCTCAACATATCCTGCACCAATTCAGTTTTCTTTTTTCCCCCCCTTGTTTTTTGGCTGGTCCTTCTCCTTATCAGTTAAGGGAATGGGTCCTTGCCATACTACATCACTTCAGGAAAGCATCAGTTCTTTCAAGAATGTACCTCAAGTGAGGGATCTTATTATTGACTTCCCAACTGTTGCAAAAGCAAAAAGCAACCTTTTTCTGGGTATGTTTTCACCCTTTTGGAAAGTCTTCATGCACCTTACCTGTCTTAGAGAGCTATGCTGGGAGGAAGGTCACTCTTAGGATTGTAGATACCAGTTTGCCAGGAGATAGCAGAAAGACATTTACATGTCCCATAGTATTATTTGTCTACTATTTTCAATCTGCTTGTTATTTTCAATTTTGATGCTTATATGTTTGCTCAAAACCATGATGATGTTTTTGGGAATCTGTGCAAATTAGAAAGAGCGCAGTTAAGTCACCCCATCATGCTATGTTACATGCAGAATTATAGCATTTGGTCAAAACTCAATGTGAGTATATCTCATAATGAATACTTTGAACTGAGTATGAGTTACATGTCAAAAAAATTCACTGATTCCCTGGATGCCCACCAAAACCAGAGTTTTTGATAGAGTTCATTTTAATGTGTGCCTGAGCTCCTTCTTTTCAATGTTTCAAAGCAACACTGTTGTGTGAGCTTTCATGACTTTTAAGCTGCAGACTGATTCTCTTACATATAACCAAGTCCAGCTCTCTTAAAATGAAAACCATTCAGAAAGCGAATAAAAATAACACCAAATAACACCTTTTTCTTTTCTTCCCTACATGGGTACAAGTTCTTGTGGTAAGACCAAGCAGCTGCTTTGATCAGACTAAATGAACTACAGCTCTTCTGGAGCCCTGGGGAGATGTTCTTCCCCTTCATCTCCTTACTTTATACTAGCTATATTAAACAGCTGTTAGTCCACTATCACAGACACATGATAATGGTGACATGTTGGCTTATAGAGACAGACTGGATGCCTGACAAAATGACCCAAACTTGGTTCTTTTAATAGGACTGCTTAAAGCATTGTTCTAACCTGGACTGAAAGTACTACTGAAAATGCAAATTATTTCCTGCTTTCAGTTACTGCAACTCATCTAGTGGCAGAGTATGAATGTGAATTGAAAATGGCTCATCAAAAGTCTGCAGTAAGAACTGTATGATATAATCTATTAAAGAAACAGCAGTGTTATAAGCTGAAGAATTCAAATGTCTCTTTCCCCAATAGTCAGAATGTGTTTTTCTTTAATTGTATTTGGGTTTTTTTTCATTCATGGTCATACTACAATGTGGACATGAGTTAATGTCTTTGATCTAGGTTAAAATCACGATTGTAAAAAAGGGAGCTTTGAACTGGTTCATCCTTGTGATTTTATAAATTAAAACCTTGAGCCTCAAGAAGTGGATCAGGAAACTCCACCATCAGCAAAGAGGTGGCGAATAGCCTCAGAGCCACACATACAGATGGATCCAATACCTGTTAAGAGATTTCAGTGACAAAAACTGGATGCCACATCACATTGCTCAAAGTGTGAGTGGTAGCTAAACCAATGTTAGAATTGAGATCTCTTGTTTCTCTGGAGGTCAGGGGCGCTTTTCTTCTTCAAACAATAAGTTACTCTTTCCCTGAATATCTCGTAGGAAAGGTATTTTGAGCATCACTGTTTTTCTGCTTTAGACTTTAGGTTAAACATAAACAGATCTCTTAAGAGGCTGCTTATGTGAGAGGTGTGTGGGATTTTTTTCACGGTTATAGCCAGCAACACCAGGGGTAAATCAATTTCAAAATTCATGTGAAACATAAAACAACACCGCTTAATTATTTCTTCCTAGGTAGGCTCTAACTTGGCAGGATCACAAAACCTACACTGCGTGAAGTTTTCTGAGCACTTGAGCTTTGCAGCATTAGCCATAGCCATCAGCAGGTTCTTCCATTCTGATGAGGGTTAGCATAACAATCAAGAAAGACTGTTTTGACTCAAGTGTTTCCAGTTAGAGAGCAAATGTTGAATTTAATTACCTGGGCTTCAAAAGGCTTTGCCAAAGCAAGTATTGGGCTAAAACACAAATATTTTTTCCTAATTCTAAACCAGGTGATAACAAAATTTGGGCCTTGATCCATTTCACCCAACTTCAGCCTTCCAACCACCATGTAGATTAGAGGTTGTGTCTAATCCTGGTTTTTCATGGAGGGAGTAAAGCATCTCTAGAACAACTGTTTACTTGTATGAATTGCAGTTAACATAAGCCTCTGTCTTTATTGACTGGTGCAGAGTCCCAAAGCACGTACACTCACACCTTAGGCTAAATGAGCAACTGTTAGAAGCTCTGGTAGTGCTTGTGAACTAATGTCTGGGCTCCTCTTAGAAAAACAGCAGGTACACACCAAAAATGCATGAAGAGAGAAGAATGCCGAGCTCAACTTTGGGAAGAATTCTAATAGATTCTGGCAATAAGAAGCACAGATTTGTTTTTTCTTAATTGAGCAATGGGCTCTGCAAACATGCAGGAAAGATACTGCCTGTATTCCCCAGACATCCTAACTTGACAGAAAATCCACGGATGAAAGAAGGAAATAGGTGCAAGGCCACACACAAAGCCTGCAAAGGGGTCACAAACACAGTGTGTTTGTGCCATACCTGAAGCTTGAGAAGGTAGGAAGACAGAGCTAAAAAATAAGCTTGTGGCTGAAGGGAGAGACGGACAGAAGTACAAGAGGAGAGAGGACAGCAAAAAACAGAACAGACAGGCAGCATAGAATCATGATTTTTCAGTTTAATAAGTGAATATGTATTTCCCCCACTCACATCTGGAATAATATGAATTCTGGATTCAAAACTGCATTCTTTATTTGCTTAAGACTCCCAGTAAAGAGTCTTTTGCTCAAGGAATGCAGGATCTAGTTAGTGTCTCAGCTGCATGATTTCTGCATGTAGCTGGCCATATTCACTGAAACTTTTTAATTGCAAGCAGTGTCTTCTGTCACTTAAAGACTTTCCATCCACTTTTTCCCTGCACATGCTTTTTGCAAAGTTCTTTTTCAGTCAGGAAAAATGAGCAGCTCCAAGAAACTGGAAATTCTAGATCAAACCTAACTTGACCTCTAGAGCTAAAAAAGCGAAGTGGGTTTACTGAAATTCTAAAAAGTGAAATCTGCTTTTATTTCAGTGTACAGTCTTTCGTATTGCAGGTGTGTGAAGGTTTCCTATCAAACTGAATGTTGTCTTCACCTTGCAGACTGGCATACTTAATGGTCTCCAGCACAGGCAACTTTTTGCTTAAATGCACATTATACTTGCCAAGAATGTGGTAATCAAAATCACTGACAGTTATTTTCTATTTTATAGTTTTGTTTGCATGTATATAAATATTTAGTAAAAAGAAAGCTATCTATTCACATTACAAAACATGAACTACTAGAAATATTCCATTATATAATTTATATTCTAATTACCCTACATTTTGGAAAATGCAGTGATGTATATCACAGTGATGGAATTTGTACTTCTGAGACAAAACTAAAGAAATTAATAGCTTCTTTCAACTTGACGATGGAGCAAAAGTAGGGAAGGCTGGTTTTGTTGACTAGAAAAGGACACCATAACTCTGCTGGAGCATGAGGATTTACCTAGATGATTTCTGGTGGATTTTCTGTGCTGAAAAGTGAAAGGAAGATTAGATCAGAAAAAGCATAGATTAGGAAAGCATATTCTATGTCTGCTGCTGGAAGTACTTGTAAGAGGAAATATTAAAACTAGACATTGAGATAGAGTTTGCAGGGCAAATGGGTAAAGCAATAAATTTGCTTTAATAAATGCTGTACTCAGGGAGCAAAGACTATAGGAGCTCAGGCTAGAGATTACACCTAAAAAAAATACCCAGCGAAGAGTCCAAGTTGGTAAAATATGTCATGGACCTTTAAGTTAGTGAAGATGTGCACCCAGCCATCTTTGCCAAAACCCATCAGGTCCTAGATGCAAGGTTTTGCAATTGTCTTTGTTGAATTTTATATAGCAAACATCTGCTGTTCCACTTTTCCAGCCTATTGAGGTCCCCCTAAATACCAGGCAATCTCTGCCATCATGCTGTCCTGCACCTGCTTTTCCATTATCTACCACTACCTCTCTGTCAGCACACCAGCTTCTAGCTCTTCCAGTTCTCTTCCAGCTTAGGTCTGATGGGACTGCTTCTCCATCCTTCAACAATCTAGTTTAAAGCCATCCTTATGAGGGTGGCAAGACAGTTGGCAAAGACATTCTTGCCCCACTTTGTTAGGTGAATCCTCTCTCCAGCCAACAGATGTCATTCCTCTAAAATTGTACAGGAATCTCAAGTGTCTGAAATACTACACTGACATTTACAGCATTTGTTTGTCTATGCTGATCTTTAGCCCACGTCCCTCACAACAGGTCGCAATCCAGAGGGTAGCAAGTGAAGAACTTGCTGCTCTTGGTAATCAATTAATTTTTCAGCTGCTTTCCACTGTTCTGTTCCCTCCTTCTGAAATGTAAATGAACTGCTTGTGATCAACAGATCATGAAGATATCCATTTACATTACTTTTTCATGTCAGATGTCACTCAAGTGCAGTTTCTATTTATTAACTACATCTGATAGAATCTTCATGCACTTCTTCCTTTTATACCACTTATTGTAGAGACTCCAGACTACTTGTTTTTTGACCTTTGCATTAAATTACCTTATCCTAGGTACTCCTCTACCTCTCATTTTCCATTTTCTTTGTTTCTCTGGCAAATCTCTTATTACTATCAGGTCACGGTCTGTTATTCTTCTTTGCTTGTCAGAAAACAAGACACTGCATCAGCAGCAACGGTAATAAGACTTGTTTTGTATCAGTTATGTCCTCCCTTCTTATCACAACAACCCAAGCTTCCCCTACAGCTTCCATGCCCTCATTACAATACCTTCAACTCCCTCCAACGTCCTACACAATTTCCCAGTATCTCCTCTAGGCTCCCTGTAACACACCCCGTTCCTGCTTTTTACTACCTAACTTCCCTCAGTGAGTCATGTCCCAAATACTCATAGCTCATAGCTCCCCCGTATCTCTTGCTTGACTAAGATAAGATATAATATGTGCCATTCCTATATTGTAATGAGGTGGCCAATACTCATGGACAGCCACTCTTGGAAAAACAGACATACAGCATTGTTTCTTCTTTCCCTCATTTGGGAGCTAAATGGGTCTTTCTTTTCTCCCAAATCACCAACTTTCAGCAAAGGTGTGGGAATATCATACCTCTGAATCCTTTAACATTCTACAGAATTTGCCTGAAATTAGTGGGTGGACTAAAAGAAGGAAAGGTAGGTGAGAGGCTAACAGGCATTGGCAGTACAGTTGTGTAAGCAAATACAACCACAGAGCTGACCCTGCTTCCTCTTTCTGCTAGCGTCACTCAGCTGTCATAATGTGATTTTTTTTCTCCTTTGAAGGGACAACTGTACTGCTGAGAGGTTAATCAGAAACTTTCTTTAATAAAGGCAAGGCCACAGAAAATTGATAAAACTGCTGGCTTTAGCCCAAACCTAAGCAGCAATGAAAAGCAGTTTCTGCCAGCCAGCAGGTCAGTGACCTCTGTGAAACTTGTGTGGTTTTTAGGCAGGCAGAAAAATCACAACTTTTTACTTTATCTTTCTAGTGCTCAATCGAACATTTCCCTCCAACACCACTTCTGTGACTTATAGGGACAATTCATGGGAACTGCTGCCAGCTCTAGCTAAGATACTTTCCATTTCTCACTTTCTCTCATCCTGTAGGTAGTATATTCAGGCAAGCCGTGTGACCAAAGAATACATCTACAGGCATTATTTTAATGCAAGGCTAGTGGGTGCTGGTTACTGACAATTTTAGCTCCATAAAAATGCACTGCATTTTCATTTGTAAAGAGCACTATTAAATACTACCTTAATTTAAATATTGTGTTGGACTCCCCTGTCAATTTTACAAATAGAAGTGTTTTTTCCTGAAATTTTCTCACTGCAAAAAACTTAATGAATTGATTTGGAGCAGTTTCAGATCCAAATTGCTTTTTAAATTCATATTTATTGAAAGACACCTAATTCCAAAAATATCTTCTTCCAGTATTTGATCTATAACTCTCTAGAATCAAAGTTTTATGGAAGTACTATACTTAACAATGGAAACAGGCTAGGAAGATGTGACCACTTATGCATTTAGTCTTCTAATGATAGTTGATATTCAAATGAAATGTGAATAAAAACTGCCAGCAGCCTCATCCTAAAGCTTCTCTTGGACTGACCTCATTCTCCACTCTTCTTTCAATCAGCTTCTTAACCTCCAGTAGCCATGGTGTATCCTCCAACCATCCTATTTTATTTATTTGCTTTTGCCATCTATGGAGAACCAAACAAGGATTGTTTTGTTTCAAACACTGTGCCTGTTACAATGGGAAAGGTGTGATCTAAAGACGTAGAGTTGGGATGGCACTGTTCTGACCCAACTTCCTGCTCCACCTTGACAACTGTGCTCAGTGCCCCTTGTCCCCACTCACGTCCAGTGGGAGGGCTCCAAGGGCTGGCTGTGCACACGTGAACAAAACGGGGCAAAAGATCTGGTTTATGTAAGAGGCTTGCACCAGGTTATCTATAAAAGAAAGCGGGTCAGGCCCTCTCACACTCTTTCGCATGACCCCAGCTCCAGACTCTCCAACACAGCACGACCACTGCAGAATCAGAGGATTGGTGAGATTCTTTGTAACTCTCTCCCTTTTCTTTCTTTATTTCTCTTCCCCTTTGCTTTGCCTGGACAAAACAAAGCTATCATATTCTACCTCCCATATTGAACTTTGTTGTGGGTGTAGGGAGCTTGTGGCAAGTGTTGTGGCTTCCGGGCCAGCACCTTTGAGAAGTTTGCTTTGCAAGTTGAGAATGTAATGAAGTGTATGGTATAAAATTAAGGACTAGTCAGCCACCATGTTTGTGGAAATGTAAGAATTTAAGGGCTTGTTAGCCAACAGCTAGAGGCTCAACAATGGGCTGGTTGCCAAAGTTAAAAACACAAGAGCTCAGCCTGATGAGCATTTACAACTAATATCACTCCTCCACTGATGAGTTGTGACACCATCCCTACTGTATTTAAAAACGAAAGTAGGAGCCTTTATGTGCATATGTATCACCTGCTCCCTCAGATCTGGTTTACATGGATAAGCCAATAAGCAAAAGCACCAGGTGGCATTTAGCTTGGCTTCTCCCATCAAACACCCTGACGGGATTTGGCTTCCAAGAGGCACCAAGTCTTTATTAAAGCAGGAAAAGACCATCTCCCCTTCCTTCCCTCACACAAACAGCCTCTCCCATACACAGCCCTTTTTATCTGTTTCTCCACTGGTTCCAGCCACTTTCATAATCCTGTGTGCATACCTTTACATCCTTTTGTCATTCTTTGCCAGTCAGTTTTTAAGATCTACTCAGTAACTTCAGGGAAACTGAACATTTCTATTCTCCATGTAATTTATCCCCCTTGAGGCCATTCTCAACACGAGATTGCACAGCCAGAGCAGAGCCCTTAGTGCCGGCGGTCAGAGTGCCCGGGGCTGCGTAAAGCAGAGCACATCCAGAGCAAGACTGGCTATTCTCCCCCAGACCGCTGCTACGACTGTTAATTATCGCTTTGCCGCCCTAAGCTACAGCCGATTATTTTGAGGGACATCACTCCCCCTGGCTGCAGCCCCCCATTGGGACGAGCGCTGGGGGAGCCACTTTTGGTTGAGACACCGAGTAAAAGCCGCGCGGCAATGGCGGATCCCGGGCTGCAGGCCGCGCCGCTCGCTGAGGGCCGGCCCCGCCTCCCGCCGTGCCCGCCGTGGAGCGTGCCGGGAGCTGTAGTTCCACGGCCGCACGGCCCCGGTCCCGCGCTGCTTCCCCGAGGGGCGCGGAGGCTCCGCCAGACCCGCTACGGCCCCGCAGCTTCCCGGCGGTCAGCGCTGCTCGCCCCGGCCGGGCATGCGGCCGCTGCTGCAGCGGGTCTTCCCCGCGCTGTGCTCGGCGGCGACCCGAGCCGTGCTCGGCCGGCGGACCGTGCCCATGGCGCTGCGGCCGGCGGAGGGAGCGGAGCGGGCCGGGGGCGATGCCCGGAGCGCGGCCGGCGCGGTCCCGGAGCACGGTGAGAGGCGCGGGCAGCGGTGCGGGGCGGGGGCAGAGGGCAGGCGCTGGTAAGGCCCCGCGCCCGCCTCCCCCTGGGCTGCGGGAGGACGCTGGGGCGCAGGGGAAAACTTCTCAACTTAATTGTGGGCTCTTGTTGATAGGGCTCCGGCGCTTCCCTGCCTGCCCCGCTCAGACCCGAGGCTTGCCTACAGTGTATGCGTCCGACCTGACTGGACGTTAGATCTACCTTTTTTCCCCCTAAGTTTACTACTACTCCTTTTCTTTTTAGTTCCCTAACTGTGTATCTGACCTGGCTGAATGCTAATCCCACCACTTTTTCCCCACAATAAACTGTATTATTATTTTTTTTATTATTATTATTATTATTATTATTATATTATTTCCTTAGCTATGTAAACTGTAGTGCTGGCTCTAGAGGTTCAAAATGCATCCACACCAAGACCATCTACTTCTACAGTAGCTCTCAGTTAAACTGTCTTTGAAGGATGCATTTGTTATTTAAAATGTGAAGAGAAAGCAGCAGGTGAAAGCTCAGCTAGAGTCAAGGAGCCCCAACCCTCTTGCCAGGAGAATGGAAAAGGGTCGCTGCTCAGAGAGGTAGAAGAATCCTCTCTGGGCATCCCTTACCTCCCCAGGTGCCTGTATGGAATAGATGGAGGCCCTGGATCTTGAGGGCCAGGCAGACAACAGTGGGGAAGAAGGTTTATCTGCAGAGTCTTCCATAGCAATGCAGTTAACCAGGCAGATCACAAATACAGGTAGCTATAGTGGATTATTTGCTTCTGAGAGGAGCTGAAGGTGCTGTAGACTGGTTGGACCCATTCCACAGGAAAGTCTGATGACTTCCTGTGGCTCAAGTAAAACATATTACCAAGAGACTCCCTGAGCTAATTCTGCCCACTGGTTACTACCCACTGCTGGCTGTCCAGGTTGGCAGTGACGAGGTTGACGAGAGAGGTACCAGGGTAATCAAACAGGACTTCAAGGCACTGGGTTATCTTGTTGAAGGGACAGGAGCACAGATGGTGTTTTCCTCAATTTCTTTGGTATTAGGGATGAATGCTAGAAGGAACAGGAAGACCCATGTGATCAACATGTGGCTTAAAGATGGGATTTGGGGGGATTTGCGTGGCACCAGGCCTGCCGAGGATGTTCGCCTGTCTAACAGAGGCAAAAGTATTCTGGACAATGAGTTGTGAGAGTTAATTGAGAAGGTTTGAAGGACAAAGCGGGTGAGACCAGGCTCACTAGGGATGAGGGTGCATGCGGTAGCCCAGCTGAAGCGCATCTACCCCAGTGCCTGCAGTACAGGTAACAAACAGGAGGAACTGGAGGCAGCAGGAAAGCCGTGACATAGGCACCGTCGGGGATATGTGGTGACTGTCATGACTGGAGTGCTGCAGCAGGTGGCCACAAGCTCTTCAGAGGGGTCAGGGAAGGAAGAAGAGACAGTGGGGTGTCTCTGAACCTCAGGGAATGTTTTGACTGCAGAGAGCCTGAGGATAGTGATGATAAGGTTGAGTGCCAAGGGGTGAAGGCTGGTAAGCTAGATATCCTGGTGGGAGTGTATTACAGAGCATCCAACCAGGATGAAGAGGCAGATGGAATATCACGTAGGCAGCTGGATGATGTTTCGTAATCACCGGACCTTGTTCTTGTTGGAGACTTTAACCTGCCAGTGTCTGCTGGAAACCCAGCACAGTGGAAAGGAGTCAGTCTAGGAGGTTCCTGGAGTCTTATTTGGACGATAACTTCTTGCCACAGTTGGTGAGGGAACCTGCAGGGACGGTGTCCTGCTAGATCTGCTCTTTAGAAATAGAGAAGGGCTGGTGAGAGATATGGTGGTCAGAGGCTGCCTTGGGCAGAGCGACCACAATGCTATAAGAATTTTCAGTACCTGGTGAAGTGAGGAGGGGCATCAACAAAACCTCTACCTGGGACTTTCAGAGGACAGACTTTGGCCTATTCAGGACACTGATTTAGAGAGTCCCTTGGGAAGCAGCCCTTAAAAACAAAGGGACCCAGGAAGGCTGGATATATGGAAAGAAAGAAATCCTGAAGTCGCTTGTGTGCTGAAAGACAAGCTGGTAGGGGAGAAGACTAGCCTGGCTGAGCAGGAAGCTTTCACTGGAACTTGGTGGGGAAAAAAGAGGTTGTATCACCTTTGTTGTGATTATCACAACAATCCCCCACAGCAGTACAGGCTGGGGACAGAACGGCTGGGAAATGGAAAAGGACCTGGGGGTACTGGTTTTGATAGTCAACAAAACATGAGCCAGCAGTTTGCCCAGGTGGCCAAGAAGGCCAATGGCATCCAATGGTATCAGCTGTAGTGTGACCAGCAGGACCAGGGCAGTGATTATTCCGATGTATTTGACCACGCCAATGATGAGGTCACACCTCAACTCCTGTGTGCAGTTCAGGGCCCCTCAATTCAGGAAGGACATTGAGGTCCTGGAGCATGTCCAGAGAAGGGCAATGGTGCTGGTGAAGGGTCTGGAGCAAAAGTCTGACAAGGAGCAGCTGAGGGAGCTGAGGGTGTTTAGCCTGGAGTAGGAGGCTCAGGGGGATCTTATCTCTCTCTACAACTACCTGGAAGGAGGCTGTAGCCTCCCCAGGTGGGGATTGGCCTCTTCCAGGCAACCAGCAGCAGGACAAGAGAACACAGAGTTAAGCTGCACCAGGAGAGGTTTATGCTGGACATTCGGAATAAATTCTTCATGTAAAGACTGGTCAGATATTGGAATGGACTGTCCAGAGAGGTGTTGAAGTCATGTCTACTAAAGGAAAGACTGGACATGGCACTTAGTGCCATGGTCTTGCTGACAGTGTGGTGTTCAGTCATAAGTTAGACTTGATGATCTCAGAGGTCTTTCCCAACCTAATTGATTCTGTGATAAATCTATTACACACATAAACGTAATGAACAGGGAACAGTGCCTGAAGATCAAGTCTCACTGTGATCTGTGATACTTATATGTTAAATAATAGAATATTATTCTATCTGAAACAATAATCTGAGTATGTAGAGAAGGCAGCTGGGATCAGAGCACAATATGTTTTATTGCTCCTTATTTTTGTGGTCTCCATGAGGTAGGTGTATAATGATTTA
Source organism: Catharus ustulatus (assembly GCF_009819885.2). NCBI lineage: Eukaryota > Metazoa > Chordata > Aves > Passeriformes > Turdidae > Catharus > Catharus ustulatus. The sequence goes on along the minus strand of NC_046223.1, from coordinate 61,728,983 downwards.
TTTTTTTTTTCTGCTGGAACAGATGACAAATGCTGGTGAAGATCAGCAGTCACCTAAGTACAAGTAAAGGAATGATGAATACAACTACTCATATATGAAATTTGGGCAAATAATTAAGCATGCGATTAAGAAACAGAGCTTATCCTGTAAGTGCTTGATGGTCAAGGAGTTCCTATGGAACCTGGTTTTGTACTGTAGGTTTCAGATTATCAACATTATGTCAATTATTTTGAAAAATCTTGTTTTCATGTTGTTTTAGTGACTAGAATGCAACTCTTGAATTTTGTTGCTGATTTCTTTAATTAGTATTTCCAAAAAAGTGAGGGAATTTTTTTTCTTTTGGTAGAGGCACAAGCTGTAGAATCTAGACACAGTGCCTGCTCAGTTCAATTTACCGAAGGTGCATTGTTAATTACTTTAGCTGTGCCTTTACTGTTGTGAACAGGCAGCATTTTGCAAAGTGGCATGAGTATATTGCTTTTTGAGCTGACAAAGAAAATCTGTAATCTGCAATATACACCTCTCAGATTTATGTGAGTCCTTGTTCTGTAGCTGATGCTACCTTGAGAAACCCCTTTTGCTCCCAGCTGATGATGATTCTGCACTGCTGAATTTTGAGGTTTTTCTCCCCCAGCCTGACCTACTTGTCTGTCAGTTTAATGGACCTCTGTCTTGTCTTTGAGATATCCTTGGATCCAGGGTTGTTTTCTGTATGCTTGTGGATACCAGAAACAGTCTGTTTCGTGTAAGCTTTAATCTAAATGTTAAGTAATAATGTTATTATTGCTTTCGCATCTGTTTGTTATGCATAGTTCTTAAGTGTCTGCAGGGGGAACAAGTAACAAAGCTAAATACTTTGTTTCCTTTGAATAGCCTGGGGGGACAAAGTTAGGTGTCAGACTACAACCGCTGAGTGATTTATGCCTCCCTGCTTTAGCCTGGAGTGAATTAGCATTTAATCATGTTGTTGTTTTATTTATCTTCCCTAGCATAAGGTGATATGTGTAAAAAAAATTCCACAGGGTGATAATCACCCACACTGGGTCCGTAATACGGATTTTATACATGTGTAACCTTGCATGCCTCAAGAACATAGCGTACGCTTTTGCTGCTGAATTTTCCTCTTAGGCCAGATTTGGGCCATCTGCACTGGTCATGAGAGGGACTCTGAAAGTGTGTTGTCTGTAGTAATGAGCTGTCCTGGGATAAACTGCAATTCTAACATACGCCTCCTTCCACTACAGTAATCCCATTGTGGAGTTGTCCCAAAAGTGTATTGCTGGATGCCTGATTATATGCTCATTGTTTGCTGCTAGAGAAGACTTTGCTTGCTCTTTTTTTAAGGTATAACTTAATGTGCCAGTATTAGAGTTTACTGGTAGAGGAGCGTGAAGTAGACATAAGGAAATGACTCATGCTCAGTTAGTGCTCTCAGGGAAAAAGACCTTTTAAAAAACTTGTTAGTGGACATTATTCTGTCCTAACTGAAAATATTCTGTTATTGTGGTATTACTCTGATGTAGAACTTTATGTATATCTTTGAACATGCAAGATCTATTTTCATTTACACTGATTTCCCTCTTTAGCTTAAATACTAAAAATCAAGTTTTAGAATGAGAAATTCAGATTATTCCTGTCTAAAACATGCTATACTGAGTGGGAGATGCAGGAATAGTAATCATCTCATTCCTGAATGATAGAGTCAGCTTAGAACCCTTTGTTATAAGTGCAATGTTAGGATTCCCCTCCTGCTTCTTCATGCCTCATTTTCAGTGTGTTTACAGTGGATTAATTTGCCAATATTTGTCTACACTGAATTTCATATGTCATTATCATTATCTAAAACGAACTTTGTGATGTCTGAAGGGTATTCTTTTTTTTGCTCAGTTATAAGTTTGGGTTTTTTTGCAGTAATTTCATTTACTTGGAACCAAACAAGACCAGAGGTTATTAAAATATAGAAAGCAGAAGTCTATTTGCTATTTCACATAAAATGTTGAGATATTTTTACTGATCTGTTGACAAAGGAGAACAGGATTCTTGTGGGGTTATATTTCAATATTTGCTGATAATTAATGAAATGTTTACTTGATATGTTGCTTATGTATAATGTCTCTTAGCTATTTATATAAAAAACTAAGACCCACCTACTCTAAAAATATTACAGATGGGCTGGAAAATGTACAGCAAAAGAAAATCTTTGAAGAGAATAAGGAAAAAACACAACACAGAGAAGAGCCATGTGCTGCTGATTCAGTAGACTCTCTAATGTCAGAAATGCCATTTGTGGACACAGATATTGAAGATGAATGTGCTAGTAAGTACATTAAAAAGAAGTAACATGAAAGCATAGACACATCATGCACTCAGTTCTTGGTCCTACCTGTTGGCATGGACACATGGGCCATGTACATGGAGCAGTCTCCCTGCAAACAGGTTACAGTCCAGAGCCTCTCTTATTAGTATTCAGTCCTGCAGTAATTGAGCATATTAAGAATTCACCCTTTTGTTATCCTGTGGAGCAATGAGTCACAGAATAAAGACATGTCAATTCACATTACTGTATATGAGCTTCTCAGGTGATGGGTTTTCTGAGTTGTCTTTCAATATGTGTATTCCCAGCATGAGTCTGGAAGTACACTTCTAATTGGGCACTGGATTTCTGCAGCATGGTCAGCTTATGGGTGTGTATCAGGCCATGTGGTGGGAGAGGGTCTGTAAAGGCTCAAGGAAGTGACCTGAGAGAAAAACAGTCGTGTGCAAAGGAAGAACTGAGAACAGGCACATTTCTTTCACTATATCAGAAGGTGTCTCTGGGAAAGGAGGTGGTAGAGAGCAGATCTGGCTGGTATGATGTTTTCTTCTGGACTGGGTTTGGTTCCTGTGCTATAGGTTGTAGTCTACTACAATTTTTTGCTTTAATAATCCTACGTATTACTGCGTTTTATATTTCAAAATGCAGAATGTGTGGGATTTTGGAAGTTTAATATTGGCCCTTCTGCTCTACAGTCATGTCCATGTTCAAGTGTGGACAATTTGCATACATTGACTATGGGAGTCTCAGTGGTTTGGAAGCCATGTGTCTGTCTGTGTGAGCAGCTTATGAACCTTGCTTAGAGGTGTAGCTGTTAGTTCAGGTGTGGTGCTTCATTTGTATGGCTACATTAATTCAGGTCACAGCTGGATCACAGTCAGACAGTTCAGAGCATGCAGAGCAGGTGAGTGGGAAGACATGTTCCAGTCAGTTGACTGAAGTCCAGCTTCTGTTGGTGTGATAATTAGAGTATCTTTGTTTAAATGTCTGTGTGCTGGAAGTAACTTTTTTTTTCCCCTCTTCAGTGCATGCAACTTCTGAACTAAGTATTAAGAAGAAAAGAAAGCAGACTACTGGAAGGGAAATTGAAGAAGACATGGAGAGAAAGAAGAAAAAGAATAAACAATATCAGCCAAATTACTTCATTTCTCTTCCAATTACTAATCCAAAGGTGATATTCTTTGTTATGCTAATTTGGTATAACCAGAATTACTTCAACAGCTGCATGTGTTTATGAGAAGAACGGTGTTTGATATTATGCAAAACAATTTTTTTCAGGTATTTTTAGAGAAACATTAGCAGTCTATTCAATGAGTAATGCTATGTTACGTAACATTTTTGTGAATAAAATTGCTTTTCTAAAAAAGACTGGAGGAAAAATGCCTACATTTTTGTCGGTCTTGTGGATTTCACTGAAGCTGGATGAAATTACCCCTCTATAGTGTTACCATATTGCCTGTTTTGTTGTTCACGTAGAATAAGGAAGAGAGACATTCCTATTTAATAATAAAAACTCTAGCAATATTTTTAGATTTCTTTACAGATACAGATTGATATTTGGATGGGTTACTGTTTTAACTTGGCAGTTTGTAGTTTGGCATTTTCCAGTAAAATGGCTCATTTAAAATTCAAATAACTGTTTTAGTAAGATGATGCTCACATGGATTCAGGAAATGCAAAGAGCTCTTTAAGAAAATGTATTTTCTTACAATTATATGAATTGCCTCATTTAGGCAGTAAATTAAAATTATTTCTTGCATGCTGCAGGTTGTCTCTGGTACATCTTTGATATCTTTCATGTCTGAAACAAGGGAAGTAGGTGCCTTATGTTTAACAAGTTGAATTCAGCAGTTTAATACCATTTGCATTTAGTTCGTGGGGGTTTTTTAATACCAGAAAGTATCTCAGATGAATTTTAACTCATCCTACATCTGTGTTATCAGCTTTCTGAAAAAGTAAAAGAAGATTAAGAAAATATGAAATGAGAATAAAAGAGATTTGAAAATGACACTGCTGTCTTTGATTCTTCAAAATGTAATATGTGAAGAAGAGATTGTAAAGGCTGGTTTTATAAGATCCAGGATAGTCTGATAGAAATATTGTAGAATATCCTTTGTGACATCTTATTCTAAAATATCTTCCAGATCTGTTGAACAGATTCCACAATTTAATAAGTGCAAGAATAATGTAAGGGTTATATAATCTGATAACTGAGAATTCTGCTGACGATTGTTACTATGCTCAAGGGTTGACTGGGAAGGTCTTAAGTATCCTTGGTTTTTTTATATGTGATTATTTAGTCATATCATTTATAGAGGTAAAGAAAAAACTCTTTAAATTCAATTTCAGAGCAATCGGGAATTCCAGGACTTTGCTAGAAAGCTTTTTTTATATTTGCCTTAGAGGTAGAGTTGTTCTGAAAGTAGAAAATACAAGTTGGAATTTTTGTAGGCAATATTAGCCAATTTAGACACCTGGTTTCTTAATATCTGGAGTGAATCTGGTAATCGCTGGTAGTATTTAAGTTGGTAATGAGAGACCTTTATTTTTTTGAAGATCTGATTTTATTCCAGTGAAGTATTTTAAGCATTATTATTATTTCTTTGTATTTTATTGGTAATTTAAGCCTTACACAGAGGATATTTTGTAATAAAGGATATTTCTGAAACATTTAATCCACTGTTCCTCTTGGAAAATTAACAGTTTCCTTGTTTTCATTTTAATTGTTTTAAATCTTCAGAAATTAAAAGTGTTGATCCATTAATTTTGAGTTTATATTGAACTTGGCATTATTACTCATGCAAAAGTAGTTAAACACAGTTCCACTTCTGTCTTCTGTACTCTGAAGGGCTTACATTTATATTTTTTTCCTTTGCCAACTAACAGGTGCAAATTAAATTTAGAAGCAGTAGTTGAAAATTGAATGAAATTGTAATTAGTATCACACTTATTTGCTTTTCGTTTCTTTGTTTTGCTTTAGGTTATAAACCTACATAATTATTCAATCAATGCATTGTAATTAGTGGGTATCACATTTACCAGTTCTTTGCTTAAATATGGGTTAAATTCCTCCTGTATCTGAAACAATGAAACTGTTATTTATCCAGGATAAGGTCAGTTCTGACATATGAAGGTAGATGGTCTTATTACAACATGATTTATGATAAAATGTTGGTGGAATTTTCTTCATCTGTCCTACACTACTTAAGACATTTGTGGTTTTGTAAATGCCATATTACCTCTTCTGGCAAGTAGCTTTTACCTTTTGTCCTCGCTAGCATTGGTTACTTTGAGTTGCAATTTAGTTATATGACTCTACTAGATATCTATGGCTCATTAGGTAAAACTTCTGCATGGCAAAACTCATCTAAATAAATTCAGTCAGAAAAATCCCATTAGATTGTGGGGGAATATATGTGTGCCTTAACAGAGTCACTGAACTATATCAATGCTTTTTTTATACCTAAGAGCCACTTGTGCTTATCTTATAAAAGTCAAGTCTGTACACTTCATTTGTGAAATATGCACCACTGAATTTCAAGTAAACAAACAGCAAAAAAGAGAGACTGGAGTTTTCAGAATGCTTCTTTTAGACTTTATACACCAAAGATGATTTGTCTGTAATGTCTTTGTTCACTGTGCTTTAAGAAGTAATTAATTTTGTCAGTGGTCAGGTTTATTGCACTCGATTTAATTTTCACTAACATACTCAAGAATTGTTGCAGGTTTTTGGTGTTTTGTTTTTTAAACTGCTACAATACAGCTAGTATAATGTCAAGCACTGTAACCATTTTGGTTACAATTTATAGAGCATGTATAACCATATAAATAACTTTCAATAAAAAAATGTAATTCCAGTATTTTTAAATAGAAAGATGGATGAAGTTAGAACTCTATACCTGTTGGAAGGAAATTTGTCTAAATACATTTGAAGGGTATATGTACATTTTATCTGTCTATTGGATGAGATAATCAGAATTGCAAATCGGATATCTCTAAGAATTATTTACTGAATATTCTGTGTGCCCAGTCTTGCAAAGATCAATTTTTTCCAGTCACTTACTTGTGCATAGCAAGATAGACGTTTAGCAGAGTGGGCAGAAAAATTCCTTGAAGAAGCTTTTTGTGGTATTACTGGCAGTGTAAAACTGGATGATCTTAATCTGCTTCAGGAATCTATGATACTTATGGAAGGAATCTCCTGTTAAGATGTGATGGGGAGAGTCCAGTGATTTATTGATCACTCCATTTTGGGTTCACTCAGGTCAATTAGCACAGCTTTGTCAGAGGATAAAACTTTTTTCTGTTAGAATGGTTTTTACATAAACGTTTGTTTTTAGTTTGTGTGCTTTCTTGTTCACTTGCATGATGGGATACAGTAATTGTTGTAGTGGCTAACTATTGTTTCTGTGTCTTTCTTCCCAGATTACTGGCAGTATTCAGGCTGTCCAAGATGCAATAATACAAAAGGATCAAAGGCTTTCCAAAGCAATGGTTCGCTCTGGCTCACTGCATGTCACCATGTTAGTGATGCATTTATCCAGTGAAGAAGAAATTCGCATGTAGGTATTGAGTGTAAATTAAGTATATATTAGTATTTTTGCTTGATGTGTTCATAAAGAGACTAGCAAGGTTAACTGACACTTTTTTGTGCCATACACAGCCCTAATTTACTAGAGTTATTGGACGTTTAATTAATGTTGTTTTAAAATACTAATCGTAATATTAGCCATTTTCCTAACTTATGGTATGTCATAAGTTGTGAACAAAGCATGTGTTTTTCCCTTGTGTTTTTCCTGCTGTGTGCTGAACTTGCACACACAGAGCTCATGTTTGCTTAAGTAATTATTTTAAAACAATGTTTTGATATAGGGGACAGGGGAATTGAAAATCTGTTGAAGTGCAGATTGTTCGTAAGAAAGTGAGAATCCAAGGTAGAATGTAGGAACTATTTGGTAGTCAAGGGCATGCTTCTAATAAGTAGAAGTACTTTGGCTGAAAGCATTTGACACACCTAAAAATAATGAATAATCAGCATGTCTAAATCAGTTGCCTTGATTTACACACTTGTTTTCTTTGAATGCTATATCCTTGAGATCTCTGTACTCCTACCTGTCCTGTGAAGATGCAAATTTGTCAGCATCTTCAACAGTCTGAGCTAAGGGAAGAGAAACAGCCAGGAACAGAGAATAATAAAAAGGCAAGCAAAGGATACTAGATCTGGTAGATTCCTTCCCCTCTCCACGTGCCTGGTTAATGAGTAAACTGTGATTGCACCTGAAAATTGGTGAGAACAACCACCAGCTGTTCATGTGAGATTTTTTTTTAAGGTTTGAAGTACAAACTTCTTAAAAAAGGAGCATGGGATAATACCTTAAAGCACATGTGCCTCTTCATGACTATTTTTAAGAGTCCAAAACTATATACTAAAACAAATATTCTCAAATTCAGGATATTCTGCTAATCTGTGAGCCCCTTCTCAGCTTTCACTGTCTGAATGCCTCCAAAGCACTGACTTACAGAGTTCTTCTCTACCTCTCCCACCAGAACTCTACAGTCCAGGCATTCAGAAGTGTCCTCTAGTCAGCAGCAGCTTCCTCAGAGATTCACCCCTTCCCTGGCCAGATGCCTCCTATAGGTTTCTAGCTCAGCTATCCTCAGGTATTCTAGACTGCATGTTCTTTTAAATGAGATTTTTAAAAACAAATTCATAACTGATGTTTTTTTGTTTAATCTTCTGTGAGATCTCAAAGAGTAAAGTGCTGAATTTGCCTATTTTTTGCTTCACCAATTTTTGATATCAGGTTAATGGAAAGAAAGCAAGATCCAGGCTGGCAAAAGAACCTGTGTGTAATGTGTGTAACTTAAAGAAAGTGCAGCTAGTCAACTGGGCATCTGAGAGTTCACAGATCCTTAGGTTTGGATCCATTAAGTTACTTAGTAGATATCTACAGTTTTTCAACTGTGTTTGCACAATAGTGCCTCTGTCTATACAGAAATGAAATGTGTTGAATGCTATTTGAAGTCAAATGCGTGATAAGAATGTACTAAACATAACATTCAATTCAGCACAAAGCCCTTTGTATGGTATTTTAGTACATACAGCTTTCACCATGAAAATGGAAGATCTGTATTCTAGGCCGCTCTTTCGAAAGGATTCCAGACCTGCAATTCCCATGTGAGTTTTCTAACTGATTGACTGTGGTCTAGCCTTCATGAATACACTATACATCTCTTTTTGTAGGACTGTATGAAATCAAGAATGTGAGATTTTGAAATTAGAAAGAAAGAAAGCAATCAAGAGTCATGACAGCACTCCCTTCAAGCCAAGAAGTTCTACTCTATGCTAACTGTATGCATAGTCATAGGATCAGGTGCTAGAAATCAGGATGCCTGCCTTCACAGTAAATGCCTAATTATGAGATTATCGTGTCAAGGTTTTCTTGCCAGTTTTCTGTCAAAGACTGTGAAACCTCACCTTTGCATTACAAATAACAGAACTGATGGAATTGAGTTTGCATTTTTTTGTGAGATTGGTTTTTCTAACAAGTGATCAAAATTAAAACTCAGAAATTTCCAAAAGGAAACTTTGTGAATTTTAAGTGCTACAGTATTTACATTACAACAATATAGAAAGAAAGCAGACACTGCTTCTATAATTCTAGCTTATGTTCACTTAGAATATGCTGCTTTTTTTTTTTTTTAATTTCCTTTTTGACTTTAGATCAAAGTGCTTGAAAACTTTTAGGGTATCTCTGTGGATTAGTTGCACTGAGTGTAATTACTAGTTGGCATTGTAAATACTATTTGGTATGGAATAAAAAACACCATTGTTGTGTTTTTAGCTATTGACTTCAGTGGAAATGTTTGTCCTTGTGCATTATTCTTACAAAGCAATTGTTAGACATTTTAAGTGGTTGATAGAATACAAAAGGCAAGATAGCTAGAGTGAGATGACAATTATTTTTCTAAATATTTTAGAGTTTGCAAGATTATAAATAAAAGAAAAAGCAGAACTAGATCTTCAGTGCCACAGTGCTAAACCGAAAGCACACTGTGCTGTGTGGATTAACCTTTCATAGAACTCATCAGGCAGACTTAGGCTGGTCAGTGAGTTCTGCAGCAGATCCTACAGTATGGAAATACAAATCTTAGTTGAGCTGAGGAACAGAGCCTGCCATGGACATTCTGCGGACTAGTTTTCACATGTAAAAAATCCAGAGATGGATTTTAGATACATTAATGAATCCATACTTAAAAGCCCTCTGCAAGCTTTAACTTAGTTTGACTGAGTGTATTTGAAATATCTGTACTTGTTTTGGACTAATTTTTAGGTTCATGTTGGTAAATAAATCTATACCTGCTTTTTTGTGAAGTAATCTGACAGGTAGAACCAGTATTAGATGGTGTTTTTGAAAGGTCTAGAAGTACAGCACATAGGGAAGACACAGGAACAGGCTTGTCTAACAGTGATAAGTGGGTAAATAAGTGATAGAGACTACAGTTAAAGTAATATATCTTTTACAAGGAACAAGTAATGACATTGGTGTTTAAAATAAAGGAGCTGAAGTACAGTAATTTCACGAATACAAGCCGCATGGACTATAAGCTGCATCTCTGGGTGTTGGCAAACATTTTGTTCTCTGTCCATAAATAAGCTGCACCTGAGTATAAGCCGCTCTGTCGTTTGCAGCAAGGACCTGCGTGCAACAAAGTTGCCAAATAGTAACAGAACCACGGCAAGGCTGTGCAGGCTCGGCCCGCTCGGGGCTGCCGACGGGGCCAGAGGGCCCAGCTCGGTGGGACCGCTCGGGGCCCGCCACCACTGCCGCTGGGCTCACTCGCCCCACCCCGGTGCTGCCCTGTGGTGGCAGGCAGGGACGGAGCCCGCCAGCACCCGCGGCGGCAGGCAGAGGCGGAACCTGCCTGCTCCTGCCGCGGCAGGCAGGGGCAGGAGCCCCCTGCTTACCCCATGGGCTGCGGGGATGGCGGCGCGGGGCCCCCCCATCTCTCCTCCGGGCTGCGGCAGAGGAGGGAAGGAGAGAGCTCCCCCGCTTCTCCCTGCCCCGTGCTGCCTGCAGGGAGCCAGCTCCACCCGCGGCGCAACAGAGTAACAATTTGTAACAATCGCGAAATGCCGGCTTTTACTGGCAGGTTGCTCGACTCGGCACCTCGGTTTCCACTTCTGGGGGTGGAAATGTCAGAAAATTATTCACATATTAGCCGTTCCTGAGTGTTAGCCGCATTTCCGGTGTGGGAGCAAAATTTTAGTCAAAGTGGTGTGACTTGTATTCGTGAAATTACTGTACTTCTAGCTTATAGATTAAAGCCCTCTAAAAAGGCCGCAGGAGGGGTCTATCAATGAAGGATTTTTTGTCATGTAATCAACCTTCATGTGTTCCTTAACTTGGCCTAGGTTCCAGTTAATGCACAGTTCACACCATTGTTAAACACAATGGGAATGTGCAGAGATTCTTGGAATTGTAGGCTTCAATGAAATCATTCAACCTTCTGTAGAAATCATGGTGATTGCTTTCATTCAGCTAGAACAGAAAAAGTAAAAATACATCTTTTGAGTATTTTTAACCTATTACTGCCATCTAGTGTATCAATTTGAGGAAAAGATTAAATTCAGGTTCATTGAATAGAATTAAAACTGTGAGATGTGAGAGATCTTTTCGCAAACACCAAGAATGTTTATTGGTTTTTGTTCAGAATTTGAATCACTTTTAGTGCAGGTCAAAATTATTTCATGTAACTGTACATACACTTGATGTGGCTAATTAAGATGATTATTAAAAAAACAGGATTTGTACCCTGTTATTGCAGTTATTGTGTGCATGTCTTGTAGCTTTTACAGAAAGTGAATGCAAATTGAGATAGTACCTCTTTTAACAGCAGTTCTCCATGAGCTTAATTGTAATTTCCATACAATTTTGTCATTATATATATAATGTCACATCTGTTTATAATTTAACTGACACTGTAGTAACCTTGACTGAAGAAGAATCTTACTTCAACTGATATATTGGGGGGGGAATTAATTTAAGAATGGAAAACTAAATACTTCTGAATAATCATCTTATTTAAATGGGATGCACAAAGTAATAGGGGCACTGTCATGTTAGTATCTGGATACCTTGAGGACTTGAGGAATTAGACCCACTGCTAAGTCTGTCTTATTTGTACGGTTTTACAGCACAGTGTATGAACCACTTCACCTTTAGCAAAAGGTGGTGGTAATAATAGTAATAACAACAACTGTATTGATAGGAAGTAGTGCAAAAGTATCATAGTAGATAATAAACTGATACTAAAAAATATTTGTTACATTTATTGATATAATGATTAGTAGCAATATTAACAGCAGAAATATATTTGACATTAGTATTTTCTTTCCTCTTGATAGAGCAGTTGGTGCTCTTTCAGACAGCAAGATTTTTGTAGACGATCTCCTGAAAGGAAAAAGAGTGGATTTGTCTTTTCAAGGAATTGATCACTTCAGAAATCAAGTTGGATTTGTGAATTTGGCAGAAAATGATCATACAACACTACTTAAGGAAATAGCAGGTACAACTTGTCAATCTAGTTTAAGTGTTTTAAAGATTTCTCAACAACCTAAATGAGAATGGAGCACAAAGATACGTTGATGCTAATTTAGTCAATATTAATTTACTTTTAACAACTGTAAATGCTGCATAAATAATTTCCTAGTCTACTTTGCATGTTTCAAAAGGATGTTAGTTACAGACAGTACCGTTCTCTGATAACTTTTTATTTAGTACAGTGCAGATTTGTAAATGGGATGTAAAGACTCCATGCTACCTTGTTTTGGTCCCATTTTTATCCGCCTATGAGTCTATACTTAAACTATGTTGTTTACAGATATTAAATAAAATTTCTCAAAGAACAGTACTGTCTGTAATTCATTGGTGTCCTTTAAAACTATCCCAGCAATTCCAACTATTCCTTGGAAAGACTCTTTTAAAGAGTTTTTCTGTATTGATGAATTATCTTTTGTGCTCTGAGGAATGTGAGGTCACACCATTTTTAATAGAGCAATAACCCATATTGGACATTTTGCAGAGTAGCAAAGACTGCTGCTGTCATACTACCTAGTTGCAGTCCAGTACAAAGGGAAAAATTGACAAAGTCTTTGTTAATACAGTGTTTTCTCTAGCAATTAATTAGGTTCATTTCTGAAGTGCAGCTGGTTTGACCTTTTACAAAGACCTCAGCTGAATTTATTAAAGAATCACTGCTTCGCTAATTCAAGATTATGTATGACTTATGCTATGTTCTAAGGTGAATTTTGATTTCATGTTATTTTGTGTTGTACGTGAATGAAGGAGAAATATTGATAACATAGGCAATAGAAAGTAGATTAAAAAAGTTTAAAAAGCTTCTAAATGGTAGGAGATTATTTAGTTCCATAAATTATATAGAAAATTGTTTGATAATATCTGAACGTGATCATTGTATGTCTGCTAATACCAGTGTAAAAGTAGGTTTGAGAGAGAAGAGACAGAAGTCCAGGAAAAGCAGAGCTAATGTGAATCTTCTGTTTGTTCTGATTTGCTAGTTACTTCCCAAAAGTCCTTTAAAAGACATTAGCATTATTTAATTATCTACCAGGAATAGTGCTAAGCTGTTCTGACAGAGGTTTGAGGAGTATTTTAATAACTTTTTGTCAAACTCTTTTTAGAAATTGTGCACTTACAGTGACATATACAATTACAGGACTTTTTGAAAAACTTTCTTATACTTTGCTGCACCGCAGAATATTTAAAGGACTGTTGTGGTTTAGTCCCAGCTGGCAGCTCAGTCCTGCACAGCTGGGGCTCAGTCCTCGCTCACTCTTCTCAGGCCATCTGGGGGAGAGAATCAGAAGAGTAAAAGTGAGAAAACTTGTGGGTTGACATAAAGACAGTTTAATAGGGAAAGCAAAAGCCATGCACTCAAGCAGAGAAAACCTCTGTTCAGCATAAATCCAAAAAATAACCCTAGACTAGGTACTATGAAGAAGATTACCCAGCCAAAACCAGCACAAGTAGTAAGTTAATTTGGAAAAGTAATGAATTGCGTGGTTTTTATCTTTACTTTGATAAGTATATTATAGTATTTACAATACTGAAGCTGATAAAAGTAAGTGGATCCTGTTTTTTACCTACTGGGTTTGCAGATGTTGATTTTATGGCTTAATGGTGCGTGTTATGGTCTGACCATGAGAGGGAGCTTGTATTTCATGAACAGAAAAGTTACTCTTCTGTTTGAACATACAAATATTTCATTTGCTTTTGGTCCTTTGTTTTTAAGAAATGTTGATTTGTTTGCTTAAATATTTTAATACAGTGAGGACTGCACTGTAGTACCACAGTTAGGCTGACATGGAGTACAACTAACTTAGTAATTTTCTTGAACTTTAGTTGTCTATAAATGACATTTAGTCTAATCTCTCTGAATTGATTTCCTAACAGTCCACAGTAGGGAGTGAGAGAAACGGAAAGCGAGGCACATTGCTCATCTTCTCTAGATGCGTTACAGCTTTACTCAAGCATAAACTTACTTTGCCACCATACCAAAGCAATCTGACCCCTTTGTGCAGCCTCATGGAGAATTCAGCTGTGGTAAAATTAACATTTTTACCTTTGCCAGCTAATTTTTAGCCTATTCAGCTTTCCTATGAAATTTACTGTGTAATACAATATAACTGTTGGCAGAAAAGATAGGAGCAGTAGCAGGCATAGGGCTGGAGAGGAACAGTGTATTCTGACAAGGATGATGGTTTATGAGCTTCTTTAAAAATTGTGAAACCACACATTTAGCATCCATTTGAGAATGAATTGCATTGCCTTTCCTTCAGGCAGCCTAGGGAAATAGTTTAATTCAGTTAATTTAGTTCATTTTAGTTACAGATGACTGAAGCTATGATAAATGAATTTTGCCTCTTGTCAGTTGTTCTTAGGTTATTTCACAGGATGAAAAAATTGGAAACTCAAAGGTACTATAATTTTCCATTCAAACAACTGATTTGTACAAAGTGAACAAAAAGGCAGTCCAAATTGCTGCTGTTTAGTTAGGTGGGGCTGGAAGTATGATTCTCTGAAATCAACTGAAAACAGGGACAGCAAATGCTTTTAGATTTTAATCTACGTTCTTTTTCATATTGTGCTGCCAAACACTGAATTACTATAGCTCTGATAAATAGCTCACTAAAATGAAGCAATATGCTTATTGTGGTTTAAAAGAAGGTACTCTTACCCACTTCTTTTTGTGATCATAACAAACTTTTAGGAAGTATGAGAATGGATTAAAGCCACTATAAGAAACCAGTTTTATTATGAAGTTCTAGCTATGATTTTTCAGTTTAGAACTTGGCCTTCACATTGTCACTGTCTTATAAGGCTTACCTTAGGTACTGACGTGCACAAAGTGGGGATTGCCTGGACCAGCTGCTCCATGGATCCTACTGTATGAACAAGCTCAATGTTCTTATGTATGTGTGTGTGGTGATGGAGAGAAACAGAACAACCCACGCATATTCCTGATGAGTGCTTGAAATAACAGTACAGCTCACTGATACATGGCAGTGGTCTGGGACAGTGACAGCTCACTGTAGAAAAGCCTGTCTAATACACAACCAAGGAGCAGTGGAGAAACTATTGGGAAATAGTTCTGGCTTACCTTTTGGCCCATCGCCCATCTCTTAAAAAACCCTAAGAACTTAATAATTTTAGCATGGCTTAACTTACCATTACAACTATCGTGTTATCTGTGCTCAGCTTTCTTCATTTCCAAGTGTGAAGTAAAAAAAAAATCAATAGAAAAATACTGTTTCTAAATTACAAACCTTTTAATTGAAGGAACATGGTTCTGAAACAAGCAGAAATTAATAGTCTGGAATTAAACATACATATGTAGCAGGTTCCTGTATCTAAAGAATTCTTGGGAAAGAAGATGGCCATTTGTATTATGGAGTATGGCTCAATATACAATTTTACTATGAACTGTTCTGTATTGATCTAGCTGTTGAATTTTTGGTTTTCCCATGTAAAGTGGTTCTGAGTAAGTTTCATATATCAAATTTCCATTCTAATTATAGGGAAAGAGTTGTCTAATGGATTCAGCTGCATCCAGTGTAAGAGGCAGATGACATTCAGTAATTTTGACATTATAAAAATGAGGTACAAAATGATATTACAGAGTACTTCAAACTGCATGAAAGGCAGTCTGAAAGCTGTCCAAAAATTTGTTCCAGGAAGTCATTGAGCTTGTAAAAATAGCTTTAACATTTCTAGGGTATACTTTGAAGCTGCAAACATCAGTCAGCCTGAGGCTAATAAAGGAAAACATCGATTTTGTTTGATTTTTCAGTCTAAGTAGTAATGATAATGTCTGGAGGAAAGATGGAGGATACTCATTTGTCAAGACCCCTGGGCATTGTCTGTCTATTTTTCTCATCACTGGCCTCTAATTTCTTTCAGTTTAGGTAATCCCCATCATAAACTTTAACTTTTGTGTATTTGCCAGTTGACAAATCCACTTTTGTGCTGTTTCACAAGCCTAGAACTTTCTCTTGCCCACAGCATCCATTTGTCCTTTCCAGTTTCTGTTAAATCCCTTCTTGTAGCCACTTCTTCAAAGAGCTTCATGGATATAAATAGCATTACATTATCTTGTAACCTTCCTGCACTCTCAGGAAAACATTTATCTTTATTTCATTTTTTTCCCCTCCACTTACTCAGATTTTCTATTTTCATTATTTTTGAAGAAGGAAACACTGTGTTAATTATGTTCACAAGTTCCCTTAACCAGTAAACTGTAACATTTTTCTGTACATGTCAAATTGTACAAAACTGGGGCTATCTGTAGTCCCAGCAAGCCCAGTGTCTTGAGCCTGTGATGTTTAATATGTCTTTGGCATGACAGCTTTGTGAGAAGTCTGATGCCTGTGAGAACATGTAAGACACACCTACACACATGTAAATTCGTTAAGTTTAAAACTGCAGTCTCTCTCTGCACGCTTTTCTCCTCTGACCCAGCTTTTCATTGTTTCTTTTCGATTGGAATTGCCAGGTATGAAAGAGGATTTTGGAAACATAAACAGATAATCTAACAGATACTGAACAAAGCTATTTCACACAAAATGAAGACAGGCAGGCCAGTGGTTCTGTTCAGCAGGGCAAAGTGCAGGTGCCCAGCTGTCCCACACAATGCCCACACAGTCACAGCACTGTGTGATTGGTCTGCCCTGCTGAGATCCCTGGGTTTCCAGTCCCATGATCAGAGGCAAACCTCTGCTCTGATACTAAGCTCTTACCAGAATTAGGAGGGGACACCTGGAGAGGTGCAAATCTTCATCAGCAGAGATCCTAATTGCACAGTGTGAGATAAGATTGCATGGCCTAAGATGCGACGGCAGAAAAAAACCTGGAGTTTTCACAGGGGAAAAAAAAAAACTGCTGTGCACAAGACTGAGTCAGAACATCACATGGTAGCATAAACCTGGGTCTGGTAAGATTTACTCTTTGCTGGAACATCAGTGTCAGTGGGTCCCCAAATTGTACTGTTTAGAGAATAGATACAGGAGCCAGAAAGCTTAGTGGGGATTCAGTGTAAATTTAGAAATGTTTCCCATGGACAAAATTTAAAATAAAACAAGCAGGTCAGGTGTACTTGTGTTGTTTGCTTCCCAAGGTGATGCTGTTTCTTCCAGATGTCCGAAAAAGGACTGTTGAATATCAAGCAAAAAAAAAATAATTAAATGAACATACATTGTTTTGTTAGGGGATGATTAAATTTATGTGATAGGATGATAATTTTTCCCCTATTTTGATTTTAGTTTGATTGTATGAGTGAGCTAGACCTACACTTAGTGAAAAATTGGAAGTTGTACTTGCAAAGAAAAAAAAAGCTTAAGGTTTTGCAGTTTTTCAGCAATAAAAATACTCTATTTGCCAGTATTTTTTTACCACAGGGTTTTTTTCTTTTTATTTTTATCTAAACCTTTATTCAAACAGAAATTTTTAATGTTTAAAGTATTTAAAAAGAAAACATGGAACGTAATTCAAAAGTTACACTGAAATTTATTTCCAAGAAATTAAACATTACATTGGGCAGATTAGTTGCGAAGTAGTAAACCAGGTCAGTGTTGTAGAGTTGTTTTGGCCTGGACTATAAACAGATAAAAGTAGGAAATTAGGCAACAGTGACGCTTTAAAACGCAAGCAAAAATCATCAGCATGCCTGATATGTTCTCTAATGCTGGCATGTAAATCCAGTGCCAAAACTTAGAGCTTTCACTTCCAAATCTCCTCTGGTCTGAGTGGGAGATTGCCCAAATAACAATAATAGAATTCACCACAGAACATTGTTTTAAAACTGAGAATTCTGTTACATACTCAGAGTTCTCCTGAAGTTTCCCACACTTCCAGTGAGAGTGACTCCTCAACAGTGCTGAAGTTGAGTTTCTTTTTTGATAGCAAAATCGGACTGCATGAACAGCTTTCTAATTGTTATTATTTAACTAATAACTTCAAATATTTCACATGAAATATTATGTCCATTTTCACATGAAATAATATATACCTCTGAAGAATAATATGTATCTTCAAAATTGAGTAGAAATCTCCCTGCCTTTTAGTACTTATCTTGTTTCTTTCAAGTGAAGGAGCCATGACTAAAATTGCATTTCAAAGCACATTTTAAGCATAATATTATGTAATATCTTTGTATTTATACGCTTTTCTCCTCCTGTCAGAGACTATGACAAAGATATTTCAAGAAAAGGGGATCATGGCAGGAGAAGAAAGATCTTTTAAACCACATCTGACTTTCATGAAGTTGTCAAAATCAACAGAGCTACGTAAGCAGGTGAGCTCACATTTCACATAGCTCAGCAGCAATCTAGAAAGTTTAATTTGGAGAAGGACAGTGTTGTTTGTGCTGTAGCATCATATTCACTACTTTGGAACCAGCTGAAGAGGTAAGACTTTAATACTTGGTTTTTAAAGAAATAATCAAAGTATCTACCATATAAAGAGTCCTGTGCTGTAATTTACCACTCTTGATATTCTCAGTAGTATCATGGTCTGTTTTCTGTTGGGAAATTAGGCAAGACCAGAGGATAGAAGGGGTAAATTGTATGCATACAGTTTGTTTGCTGAGTTTTCTTACTGAATAGGATAAAATTAGCAAATAAGCTGTGGAATTTCTGTTTGGATTATACATAGTAGGCAGGCTGTTAGTTCCCTTTCTGAATATGCTTTGGTGAATTTCAGAGTAACGAGGAAAAAATATATTAATAAATTAATATAATATAATTTTTATATTTTCTCTTGCAGGCAGTTATTTCTTGCCTATTTATTAGTATATTGACAAAATACACAAATACATGAAAATAGGATAACACTGGGATTAAAATATATAGAAGCAAAATATACAGAAGCAATACTAGTATACCTATTTTTTACTTCATACTAATTTAAATGTAGTACTGTATTATTTAACACAAGGTATAAGTTCATACATTTTTTTACTGACATTGTATAGAATATTTTATGTGGTTCTTTAACATTGGCTAGGAGAATAATTTTTAGAAAAAATATTTTAAATAAGAATTAGAGTACATAAAACTAATCTTTTAAGTTGATTTTTCCTTAATAGTGGGCATTAAAAAAATACTTTAAAGTTTAATTAGAAATATCTCTTAAAATTCTGAAGGGGCACGTTTCAATTAATTAGTATTTTGAAATCAGTAGAAAGAAGGTAATGAGATTTGAGATACATGAAGAAAATTTGAGGATATGCATACTTGCTGTAAATAGAAATAAGGACTTATAGAAATAAGGACTCCACAGGATGCAGGTGGTATATGATAGACATCAAATTTGTAAACTCCCAGAAGCTTTTGCTTGGAATGTCAGATGGGTTTTTAAAATACTAATTTAAAAAATGCACAGATCTTCTAGAATATCAGATTTAACTGGTTGAAACATCTGAGACAATCAGGGTGAGGTTTTTGCTATTCTGTATTTTTACTGTATTTTGTTTGGTTGGTTGTTTCATTTACATTTATCTACTTCCATGAAATATTAGCCAGGATACATCCTTTCTGTGTTCTGATATTCACTCTTGCTGACAGAACCAGGTCAATGTCATTCCAAATTATCTTCCTGAGCCCTCCATAATGCTGGATAATGCATATGATCTACTGTATAGAAAGATACTGTGTATTTAAAATCTATACATGTCAATTTAGTGTCCGGTATAAACATCAGTCTTTACTATAATTTTTTCTTTCATTGTGTTCCTGCATTTAGTTAGATAGTTTCATGCATTTACAGAATACAGTAAATAAAAATGTGTATCATAAAAGGAATAATTATTTTGCAGTACATTTTAATATGATGTCTAATTGCATTTTCAGATCATACAACAATATGAAAAGCAAGAAAAGGGAAGTGGACAAAGGTTACATGAGCAAGCTCATAAAAGAGCAAATAGCACTGAAGTAGTTAAGTATAGTTCTCAGCCATAGCTTTATAAGTATTTTAATTTATTTTCTAAATATAAGCTGCCTTATTTGAAACAATATTCTGTTAAGTCACCCTCCTCTCGATTTAAATTCCACCAAAGTTATATTATGGGGGGGAAAAAAAGTCTGTTTTTTAAACCTTAATGTAACTTCAGGCATTTTGAAATGCATTTATTCTGAAGAGATTTTAACTTTCAAAAAGTTAAAAATTATATTTAGAAAGCAAAGAGTTTGAGAATTCAGAACTAGTAAAGATCTCAAGAAACCAGGTTTTAACTTTGAAGGCACATCATTAAGCTAACAATGGTAAATCAAAAAAACTTGGAAACATATTAATAAAGGATGAAAGTATGAAATAAAGTGGATTAGAAAAGAGCTATCTGGTTTACTGTACCCCCTCCACCTTCTCAGACTAAAGGACTTGCTTACCTACTCATAAGTGGGACCAACTAGTTCTTCATGCTTAGATGGACATTTCTCAGATTAGATGTGCCACTGAAAACTTACCCAAAACCAGGAGGTACAGTGTGCCCCTAGATGTCCTTTTGGAAGGGAGACAAAGGAATATAATTTACTTGCACGTGTTCAGATATTTCCAGGATTATTTGAATGATAAGAATACAGGGTTAGTATCATTATCTTCCATGCAAAGAACCTAATGAAGCACAAAAGAAGAAGCAACTGGAGTTCTGCATTTGAAGATAACGTTTCTGTTCCTGCTTCCCTCACTCACCTCCTAAATTGCCACTGGTCAGTCACAAGCCCTGTATTTTCCATTTGTCCAGATTCCTGTTTATTTCAGGATGTCTTGTGAGGCACTTGATAAATGCTGTATGATGTCTGAAGGTCCTTTGATACCTAGTACTGCCAGAACTGCCAATACTGGGAAATTAATTTCATAAGTAAAAGATGACTGACAGCTAAATTGCTTTAATGGCATCTGCTTAATTAGTACATCCCTATCAGAGTATATCCCTAGCCTAGACAGTGTTTGACAACAAAAAAGTGCCAAAATTATAAATTATGAATCTTTTGTATGGTGCATCTTTAAGATGCTGCATGCATAGTTAGTTAAGATAATATATTATTGATAAAAATGTTTGTATTTGCAACACTTCCAAGTATTGTTCAAGGCCAGATTTACTGTTGTCATTCACTTCAATAGTAATATCAGCATGAAACCAGATATTACACTGACAGTATTATTATGATTGCACTGGAAATAGTGTTAGATGCACAATTCAGTAATTTATTATTGTATTTTTTAATGGAAATTATGTTAAACTTCAGTCACTTTCCAGTTTCATACAGAATAACATGAGCTACTTATTTGGTAATAATAATAGTTTCCTTCATCGTCAAGGAGAAAATTCCACACTGAAACAAACCCAAAGCAGTGTCTCCAATTTCAGATCTTTTTGATGTATAATGGTATTAGTCTTTTTGCTGTCTTTAGCCAGATACACCACATAACATGTTTAATACTGGTAATCATGAAGGCATTTAATATTTTTAAGGCAGATTTTCTCTCAGTTTATGTGACTTTAATATTTTTGGCTTCTTGAAATGACATATAGATGACAGATGTATTATGTCTTCTATTTGCCATAATGTAAGTGGTTAGAGCAAGTTTTGGCAGACAATAAGCTATCTAATGTCTCCTCTGTCTTATTTACATGAGGAATCTCAGGCACTTGCCTGGCTGCAGGAAAGGTTATTTCTCTGGTAATATTTAGATACGTCTCTTGAGTCATTAATTTGTTTATGAATATTTCTTGCATATGCATACATAAAATACTGTGTTCGCTAAAGATCCTCTGCATGACAAGATAAGTGAAAGGGAATCCTCCCTTTGTGGTATTAATCCTCAAA
This sequence comes from Catharus ustulatus, assembly GCF_009819885.2. Classification (NCBI taxonomy): domain Eukaryota; kingdom Metazoa; phylum Chordata; class Aves; order Passeriformes; family Turdidae; genus Catharus; species Catharus ustulatus. Next base: position 61,707,261 of record NC_046223.1, on the reverse strand, counting down.
TGTTAATAATTGAAAATAGAATAGAAAATGTGAACTTCTCTCTTACATTCCTAGATTTGTAATTTTGCCTTTATTTATACCCATGTGGCATAGACACATAATATGTATGATACAACTGTATTGTACAGGACCTTAAAGAAGAGAACAGTTTTCAGTAAAACCAAGGTACTTCTATTTACCAGTCTCCACTGAATCTTACCACCAGCATTTGTAGTAACTCCTAGGATCTCTGGCATTCGGACAGAAAAGCCGGTATAAGAAAAGCTACAGAGCCATTAAATCACTCTGCATTGCCACTTATCTGCCTCTATGTCAGTGGTTTGTATTGTGATAAATGTTGTTGAGATGTGTATTTATTTGGAATCTTTGATGCTAATCCTAAAATGGCTGAAACCATTGCTTTGGCACAATAAGAAACAATAAACACTTTCCTTTAATAGTTTTCTAAGAACAATAGAAATGTGTTGTGATTCTTCTACAGTACATTTTTTTAATCTGAGATTCCAACAACAGGGACCAAAAATGCACCAACTGGGTGACCCAACAGCTGGAAGAGGTTCTTAAAATTCTTCCTCTTCGTACACTCACATGTTATACCATATTGCAGGGATACATAAGTACTTGGTTTAAAGAAGAAGGAAGGACATAACTACGAACAGTTTGTTACAAGCTAAATGTCCTGTGAGGTGTTATGTCATAGTGATCATTCTTTGAAGTCCCGGACTCTCCATAGTAGGTATGATGCAGTCTATGCATTTACACAGACCCTTGCTACAGGACTGAGGCTGCAGAAGGCAACACCTCTTTAGACAGGAACTCTTCCAAGTCTACTTGGGGATCATCTAGGTCTATGGAAAGAAACTTTTCCACAAGAGACTTGCATTTTTCCATCCTGTCACCTTTTGAAGGATGATCAAGATGTTTGATAGGTTTTCCGTTGCGAATCAGTTCTGATACTTCCACTCCTCTTTCAATAATTTTGGTTGGCATTCCTGCTAATGCAGCAATATGGGCAGCATGACTAACGGTGGACACGCCCTCTTTGATCTGATAGAAAAATATCAACTCCTCTCCATCCTGATGGGCCTCCATGGTCAGGTACTCCAGAAGAGGTGTGTCAGGCAGGAGTTCTAGCTGCATTAAACTGTGAAAATTAGTAGAGACAAAGACCTGTGGACACTGTGGTCCTTGTCTGATCCAGTACCTCAGGACAGCAGCCAGAAGGGCCAGGCCATCCAGTGTGTTGGTCCCTTTACCAAACTCATCAATAAGTACCAGGGACCTCTCTGTGGCATTGTTTACAGCCTTGGCAACCTGGTTAAGATCAATCATGAATGTGGAGAGCCCTACAGAAACTGACTCTCTGCTGTGGATTCTTGTGTAAATCCCATCAATTACTCCAATCTCTGCCTCTGCTGCAGGGACATAACTGCCAATTAGAGCCATGAACACTATAAGACCTACTTGCTTTAAGTAAACACTCTTTCCAGAAGAGTTGGGCCCTGTGATGATCTTTATTCGTCTGGTAGCCTCGCCACTGTCTGCAGGATTGGCCACGAAAGTCTTTGCACATAGTTCCATGAGTGGATGTCTTCCGTCCTTGATGTGGAAGCCGTGGCGGTGAGTGAAGCGAGGTCGGCAGTAGGCGTTCTCCCGGGCGATCACTGCCAAGGCTAGCAGCACATCCAGGTGTGCCGTGTACTCAATCACACTGTTAAGCACTTCAGACTTCTCCAAGATTCTTGTCTGCAGCTGGTGCATGATGAGTGTTTCTTGGTCTCTGATCTCACAGTGCAAGTCACCCAGCAGGCTGTCTAGCTCCTTGGTCCGGGCACTTCTGTAGTGCAGTTTATCCTCTGACAAGAACATGAAGTCCAAACCTTCAATTTCAAAGTCAGTCTTATCCACCATATTTGGTAGGCGTGGAATGGAGAGAAGGAACCCAATCAAAGGAATGTAGATCACAGAACAGGAGGGAATATGATTGTCCAAAGTCTCCAGTTCTTTTCGTGCCACTTCTGTAAGGAAGTCTGACAGTCCCATCAGCTTTCGTTTCTTCTCATCAATCGTGGCATCTACATTGGGTCTAACAGTGAAGCGGTTCTCTGAGAGGCTGCCTTCAAAATCTACCACTTTGCTGATTAGGTTAGCAATGTAGTGCAGATCATCAGTGAAGACACGTGAAATAGTCTGAAAAAGTTCAATAGTGTTGGGCAGAGAACGACATGTGTCTCTAAGGCACACTGCATTGTACGCTGTCTTATACAGTGCTTGCCAGTCACTAACTTTTGTATTGGAAAGAGTCATCCTCTTTAAAATAAGAGGCACATTTTTAATGTTCTTGAGGCAGTTTTGAAGAGTGACGACTGTTTCATAGTTCTGAGCCAGCAGGAAGAAGTTGATAACATCCAGCCGCTTGTTCAGCTCTGTCTGGTTCCGGGTGGGTCGTGTGAGCCACAACCTCAGCAGTTTTTCTCCCCATTTGCATCTGCAACGGTTTAAAATTCCATATAAGCTAAATCCTTCTTTTAGTCCACTGGATAGCTTGTACACAGAAGGATGGATATCACTTTTAAATATCTGCAGGACACAGTAAGTGTCTTGGTCCATATTCACAGTATCTAACAGCACAAATTTTTTAAAGGCCAAAATAGGAACAGCTATACTGCTGTCTTCAAGTTCAACTCCAACCCTTCTTCTGTCTAGAAACTTAAGGAGGCCCCCTAAGGCTCTTATCATGAGTGGACTCTCGAAGGGGATGATTGAGGACAAATAGAGAATTTTCTCCGTGGCAGTCATATGAGATGGGATAAATGGAAATTGCCTAGACAGAATCCGTTGCTTGCTGACTTCTAGACCAAAATCAGTGTTAGGAAACAGGACAATTTCTGGTTTTCCTATGTCTTTATCACCAGCAGTAGCTGTTAGGTTGGTCAGGAATTTGGCAATATTCTGGTCCTGTTTTGCACTGGTCACTAAGCATTGAGGGTTAAGTTCCTCAATTACTTTTTGCAGTAGCTTGAGGTCTTCGTTATCAGGTGTCTCAGGCATGAAGTAGACTGAGCAATCTTCTGTATCATAGTAAGTAATTGCCAGCTGCCCTGCATACCACAAAACAGACATATGTGTCTCTGAGCCCTCCTGCTCCTCTTGCTCAGGCCCAAGCGGCGGTGGCAAGGCACAGCTTGTGGCTGATGTGGCACTCATTCTGTTGGCAAGAGGTATTTTTATTCATAACTCATCCAAAACGTCCTGAGAAGTAACTTCAATTGACAACAAGGAGGTTAACACTCACTCTTCCAACCCTAGAGAATCTAAGATGCTACCAGGAATTAACTATAAGTGTTCAAGCGAAAAGACACAGCTACCGTCAGCTTTCAAGAAAGGTGTAACAGAGCTAACTACCAGCATTAGTTTTACAGTTTTTCTTTGTGTACTTAATTTTTTTTCTAAAGTATCTATCTACCCCCAACTACCCATAAATGCAGTAACGTGCACAGACCTGTATGTCCATGTACAAAATCATCCTCCCTCAGAGGTTCGTGACACACCTGCGCTGACCATGGCTCCCCTCAGCAGCGCAACCCCATAGCCTGGCCATCATTGCAGGGTCGCAGCCCCTTATTTATGCTGCACCATCACACAGCACCAGTTTCTGTGCAAGCACACAATGCATCGGACATAGCAATTCCTGTCAGCGCCTCCCTTCCAATCCCCTCCCACTTCTTCGCTCGCTACTCACCTCCTCACCGTCTGAGCTGCTGGGCCTCCCTGCAGCCCGAGAGCCTTGTGCTGTGCCTTTTCCCTTCCTCTCCGTGAGGAGCTCGGCGCTCCGTGGGGAGGGCCCGTGCGGAGCCAAGCCGCCCCTCAGCCCACAGCGGCCCTGAGGTGGCTGTGGGGGACCCGCGGGCGGCTGCGGGCCCCGCGTGGATGGAGTCCTCAGCGCTGTGCTGGGCTGTGGGGTCTGGCAGGGGCCCGGAGCTGCTCGCGTCTGTGCTCCCTGCGCTGGCACCCCTGGAGCCTTCCTGCCCCTGGTCCCAAGGCCGGCTGGGGCAGTAGCCACGGGGACTGCATGGGGTTCAGCTGCCGGGATAGCGGGCTGCACTTCCCAGAGACACGGGGAGAAAAGCCAGACATTGCAGGGCTGCCAAAGGCATTCTCCCTGGTGGTCTAGCAGTCCTGCAAGAGCTCCTCATGCCGTGCCTCTGCAGGCCCACATTGCACGGCCATGTCCTTTAGAGTCATCATCAATTCCAGTGCTTCCTCGAGAGGCAGATGTCTTCCTCCTCCTCTTCAGCACCAAACCCTTCAAAGTGGCCTCTCAAGTACTCTTGTTTCTCACCCTCCCCCATTATAGATTATTGTCAACATCTGTACTATTCCCATGTGGTAACAACTTTTCTCTTGCATCTCTACTACTCCAGACTCTTTCATTTAAGAAATGAGCCATGACCTTCCCGTGCACCTGCATCGTTTCATCCTTTCACATCTCACTGCAAGCAGCACTTCAGAAATTGTTCCAGTTACTAAAAATATCGTGGTTTTCCCATGGCTGCTTTTCCAAATACCTTTCAGTAGTGCATCACAAGCACAACTCAATTCCCGAGCCTTCAATATTTGATTCATACCTTACCAACCTGTCTTTGACAAGCAACATTCCGACTTCTTGAGAATGTTATTTTTTTATTGGAACATGAAGTTGTGATGTTTCTCTTTTCTTCATTTCATTCTAGAAGTATTCAAGGCTTCACATTTTGACAAGAGTTCTCCTGGCTCCTGAAAATGTCTTTTTTTATTTCTAATTGATGTCTAACTGTATTTCCAAGAACTGTCAGGCAAAAAGCAAGGAATGATGATTAAATGTCAGAATAACCTTAGAACATAATGACTAGTCTAGCCACAGAACATAAAATTTAAAGTAATTACTGTGAAGAGACTCCCAAATTTCAATTCCCTGAAATGAAAAGCATCCACCACTAGATGTCATCATTTCAGAGATTAAGGAAATTAAATTACATTTGACCTTCGCTAAAGTAGACTTTACTTTTCGCACTGATGAACTGCTAAGAAACCACGGGCAAACCGGGGCTTTGCAGCTGTTGGGGATGTACAGCGGAGGCTCCAGGATATTGGCAGGTTGACTGTGCAAATGCATGGGGGGTGTGCAGGGGGAGATCTTCTACACAGATCATATATTTTTATTGGTGATGCAATGGAATGAGGACCTCTAAACTCTTAAAATAACTACTGACATGAGTTTTCTGAAAAAAGCCTGATAGAATGTTATGTTCCACTTCATATATGCAAAACTGCACAATGATTCCAATATTATAAATCCCAGTAAATTTTTAGGTTTACTGAGATAAAAAAGTCTAGTGCTAAGTTGTAAAATACAACCATTTTTTCCTGTGTGCTGATTTTAATGACTCAGAAAACTGCCCTTGATGATCATTTTTGATTCTTCCTTGTAGCAGCATGCCCAGCAATGACATAAAGAATTATTTCCAGTTGCACATTCCATGAACACTGTTGCAAACTATTGGAAGTTAAAGTAGTTGTAGCATTTTGTCTGTCTATTTGTTTCCTACAGGACTGAAAAGGAAATGGTAGAAAGGAGGACTAATGACAGTTTTATTTTATTGTTAACTTTTGCAGTAGACAGTGCTTCCCTAAAATGGAAGATTTGGCACATTATTATTTCTGTATTCTTTTTGCATCTTCAAGTAGTTTTTCATACTAACTGTACTTATTGTTAAAATGAAAACTATAGAAATTAAATATGAAAATTTAATCTCCAAGTAGAATGCCTAATTGAATTTTATGTTGCTTTTTAAAGGTGAAAAAAATTGACTCTAGTCTGTATGAAGATTTCAAAAACCATTATTTTGGAGATGAGATCTTGCACCGCTTTGATCTTTGCTCCATGTTGAAAAAAAAGCAACCAAATGGTTACTACTACTGTGAATCCTCTATTGTTTTTGGTAAGTACATCTTGATTTTCTTCTGCTCAGTTGCGTCTCTGAGTTATATGTGCAAAAAGCCATTTTTTCTGGAGTGTGTGTTAGGCAATTCTTGTAAGATCCATGAAGTCTGACAGAAATCTCTTCCTCAGCCTTGGCTTTGCAGGAACTCTGTGCAGTGGTTCTCACTGACAGCTAAAGTTTATGTTCAATTATCCATTTCCAGAATCCCGTTCCATTTCTCATCCTAAAATGAGTGTTTGAGATAAGTGAGATGTATCACTCCCCAGAGCTGCTCATCTCTCTGTTGACTTTTAAGACAGGCTGTGTGACTAAGTCAGATTAGACACAGTAGATATAGATGATTAAAGCTACGTGAAATGTCTCTGGTTTGGCAGAGATGTGACCTTACCTGGACTACATTCATGTGCAGAGAGAATTTCAGTGGTACCACAGATTTGGTAATAACTCTTCAGAATACCATAAGACTTTAAACATTATACAGACACCTTGCTAGATTATTACAGTGCTAGAAATCACAGTTGTGTCTTCCTGCTTTGTCTGAAGAGAAATACCACTGTTAGAAGTTAGTGCTGGTTTCAGGACTACATGTAGGGCTTTGGTGATGATTTGGTTTCTCCCTTGTGGTGACTTATTTGTGCTGCAGTATTGCTGCTGGAAGTGCTTACTGGTGTTGAGGATTGTTCTGAGGACTTTTAATTAAATACTTAAACAGTACTTTAAATATGCCGGGCACTTCACAAATTCTAGTTGCTGTTAATGTTTTGTTTGTGTTTAGGGTCACCTTAATTTAGCTTAGCTAAATCGTTATAAAAAAATTCAAAGCAGTACAGAGGAAAAAATTATGGGAAGTAGCAAAACTATTGCAAAACCTAGATCAGTCAAAATCAAAATGAAATACATTTGTACATATCTATTTATACATCTATATATCTATCTTATCATATTTATTACCTTGTATTATGTGTCAATAGTTATGTTTATCTTTGTGTATATAACTATACATATAAAATATCCTCTGTACATGTTTGTGCATTTCAATATTATTTATATGCATCCAAATGCTTCAGAGAAAGAGAAATTACAAGATCATTTAAGATGGTATAAAATTTTTAATTTGGGTGAAATTGAGGCTCTGCTATTTACAAATATTCTTCAGACGATTCTGGAATGTGATTAAGGAATTTGGTATATAACTCATTATAAAAAAAAAATCTGCTTAGTAGTATATTTGGTAGATATGTTTTTCCCAAACATTTGTTTAAATCTGTCTTCTTGAGCTTGCCTTCTTACTGACATCTCAGATTGTTAAAATGAGTCAGTCTTTCAGCAGTCTTTTGAACGTGAATCCCATTAAATGGCTTACAACAGCAGTCAATCAACCAGTATTCAAAGCAAGAATCAGATTCTTGTTTTGCTTTAACTCAGTCCCAGTATGTCCATGTATAAGGAATTTATGTGTCATTTTCACAGTCCAAGCAGAACTCTGCTTTGAATTATTTTTACATGAGCACTACATCTGACTTTCTCTAGCCATAAAGAGAATGGATGTTCTTCACTGATATTAGATTAAGAAAGGGCACTGTTATTATCTCATTTTTTTTCAGTTCTATATGGATTTAAATGCATCTTGGTGAAATATGTGCATTTAATTGCTTGGTTTTGTACATGTTAATATAGATTTATTTAAAGCCAACAAGTGAAAGAAAACACGGTATTAGAATGGAGTTTAAATGACTTGTTTTCTAATTTCGGAGGAGAAATTGTATTTTAATGAACTTGGAAAATTCATTTTGTAGTGTTTTAAAATGTGGTTTGAATAGGGTTTTCAGTAATTATAGGTAGCTAGGACATTAAAATAAGGCAGTTAATGTAATTCTATTAATATATCAAAAATAGTGAAATTTGAAAACTACTTAATACAGACAAAACACTGTATCCAGGTCTAGTTCTTCCTACATGTACACAAGCACTTATCTCTTCCCTGAAGTACACAGAAATTACAGAAACAGAATTTACTTGTTACCTACAGTTTAGTCAGAGTTGAGTGTTTTGCATTTAGTAAGATGAAAACATCTGAAAGGGGATCAGAATTAATGTTAGAAATCCATTGACAATGGAGACTTGCTTACTACCACATCCTGACAGCCAGGATGGCCAAGCATGTCCTGGGGGGCATCAGGCACAGCATCACAGCTGGGCAAGGGAGGGGATGGTTCTGCTCTGCTCTGAGCTGGGGCAGTCTCACCTCCAGTGCTGAGGGCAGGTCTGGGTGACACAATGTCACCCAAAAAAAAGATACTGAACTGTTAGAGAGTGTTCAAAGGAGGGCAGCAAAGATGGTGAAGGGCCTTGAGGGGCAGCCGTACGGGGAGCAGGTGAAGCACCGGGTGTGTTCAGCCTGGAGAAGAGGAGATTGAGGGGAGACCTCACTGCAGTTACAACCTCCTTGTGAGGGGAAGCAGAGGGGCAGACACTGATCTCTTCACTCTGGTGACCAGTGACACGACCCGAGGGAATGGCCTGAAGCTGAGGTAAGGGAAGTTTAGGTAGGATACCAGGGAAAGGTTCTTCACCCAGAGGGTGGCTGGGCACTGGAACAGGCTGCCCAGGGAAGGGGTCACAGCACCAAGCCTGACAGAGTTCAGGAAGCATTTGGACAATGCTCTCAGGCACATGGTACCACTCTTGGGCTGTTCTGTGCAGGACCAGGAGTTGGAAATCAATGATCCTGATGGGTCCCTTCAAAATCAGTGTATGCTATGATTCTTTGGCTAGTGTCACAGCACATATCAGCTGCACATTTATTTAAAGGTGTGTTTAAAAAATAGAGTAACCAAAAGAGATTGATATGAATAAAAGGCAGAAGTACAATACTTGCTGAACTGCATCAGTATGCACCATGGGTAATCAGGCTTTGACAGAATGTTATGGAGCACTAACATCCACTGTTACATCCACTGACTTTAGCAGAGCCTACATCTGCACCAGAAGCTTTAGCTGTGTGCTAGTCCCACAGGGTATGTGTTCAGGAGTTAAAAATTGGTGTGATAGTGAAGGTAATGTTAAAGCTTAATCTTCAAAGTAGAAATCATTTTGCTGTTTAAAGCAAACAAAACAGCAAGGAAACATCCTTCTTTGGACCACCCACCTCATGGCAGCTGTTGTATGTCACCTCAAATCCCAAAGAAGATGGGTGAATGCTGGAATGAGTTAAGCTTTTCAGTATATACTCCTACACCTGAATCAGTTTTTGATATCATAGTAAAGATGTTCAATAGATCCTCTGACTGTCAGAAGAAGCATTATGTAAATCTTGTTGAACATACCTTTAGCATTAAGTATCTCAAATATTTTCAGGATCCACTAATGAAAATTTTTGTAGTCTTGTTTTAAAGAAAATTGGTTTGTAGTATTATAATGTAAAATGAGATTATATACACATTAAAGAAAGTTATCACATGCCAAGCTGTTTTCTGTGATGTTTCTTCTGAGTGGCTTGTAAGAAGCTTATACATCAGACTTCCCCTGTGCTATCTCTGAGGCAGAGAAACTTCAAGAAATCTATCTCTTGGTGGAAACCACCTGGTAGATTACTGTTACTTTCTGCACAGGCAAAATTCATATTTCTGGAATGCGGAGGTTAAAGTACTCTTACAGTCCCCCTTAATCTTTGCAATCTCGCAGCAGCAATATGGAAAGCAAAATATCAGACTACGAACATCTGGTTTGTCTGCATAAAAGCATAATAATATGGTAAAAGGTACTGCTTCTTCGTGCTCAAGTAATACCTCAGAGATGCCTTTTTAAGTAGCAGAACATTAGTAGATCAATTTGCTTTTCAGTGGATCTACATACAGATTTGGTGTCCAGTCTGACCTTGTCACCAAGGTCATTCTGCAGTCTCTCTGAGATGGGAGACACCTGCAGAAAGTTGTTCTTCTGATACTAAAAGGAGTGTCTAAGACAGGTCTAAAAAGGACTTTAAAAGTGTCTAGGATAGCCAAGCTGTGAGTATAAGATACACGGCTTGAGCAGTTGCTAGTATTTGTTAATTAGCTGACTTGCTAATTCCATATATGTGTATATATATCAAGATACAAGTTTTTAACTAAATGGCAAAAAGGTGCATTATATTTGCAATCGAAATTTCTGGGGGAGATCAATAACAATGTGCACAGAACATGTTACAATGAAAAATAATTCTTGCCAGTTGCTGGTATTAGGCTATTTAAATCACTTAAGTTACATTTTTGTTGCTTTAATAAGCTTGATTAGGCTTTTGGGGTGCAGTTTATACTTCCACACTACATTGTGTGATGCTAGCCAGGCAGCTGCTCAACACCCATGTCTCAAACAAAGAATAATATGCTTCTGATGGTAACTTGTATATGAGCCTCCAGACTGAAGATAAGTTTGTCAGCAATAGGTTTGGGAATACCAACGGGGAAGAAAGAATTACAGAAGAAAGAACAGGATAAAGACTCATCTGTAACTGAAACAAAAAATAGATATTATAATGTCACTCTATGAACTCTGAATAATACTGAGAAGAAACAGAAGACTGAAATAAAGGAATTGGAAACCAATTGATAGTTGGATGGATCGTCAACATCCCTCAGTTTGCTCTTGATAAAAGTGCACTTACAGTGTCAAGCAAAAAATACAGAAGCATTTCACCTTCATCATCAAAGACATTTCAAATACAGTATGCAATATGAAGTATTGCCAGGTTGTCTGAAAGCTTTTTATAGTGGCACTATCTTAAATTAAAGATTACCATTTGTCTCCTGTAGATGCTCTCCTGCTTCTCTGTTTACTGGTAGTTTGACCTCAATGTGGTTGATTTCATTTATATGGCAATTGAGCATTTTCTCAAATTGGGAGTAACAATGGTAAACAGTTAAATGCTGCTTTAATTGTCCAGATTCTACACCCAGCAAGATTACACATATTATGGGTTGATTTCTTTTCACCTTCCTTCTTAATTGCATGAAAATGAATCACTTTTTTAAAATAGTGATACATTCTGTAGTTTTACCTGTTAGATGCCCTTCTTTCTTCTTGTAATTTCAAAATACGCTTAGGTTTGTTTCTTTCACTTCTTAATTTTCTTTCTTTGCTAGTCTATTTGTAGCCTAGCTTCTATTTTCTCCACCCTATTAGGTTGTGAATAACTGTTTTTGAGATTTTTGCATATCTGTGGCACTTGTCCCAAATTTTAATTAATTATATGATAGTCATAGTGCTTCTGGATAAAAATGTCTTGGGTGGTTTCCCAGGGTTTTTTCTTAATATTTGACATTAGTAATTAAATCACCGTTTGTGTTGAGTTTATCCAGAACTGCTGCAGACTTGTACATGCAGTGTGCTTAATAAGTATTTGCCTAAATAAAAAGCAACAGGTATTATGTGCTTATGAGTTAAGTCTTTCCCTAAAGTGCTGTTTCTCAGCTGAGTCATGTGGTAGAATATTGACTTATAAAAATGGTTCTTTCAAGCATGGCAGAGAAAAATTCACATATTGGTTATTAACCTAGAAGCCAGGCTCTTTATTGACACCAGCTAGAAAGTTGCAATCCAGGGGTTTCTTACACATATCAAATATTTTTCAATTTCCTAATGACAACAGAGTGGTGCCCTATTGATTCATTTTCACTACTCCTGCATTAGAATTTGATGGATGGGCTCTAGCAATGTATCTCATCTTGTATTGCTACACCGGGCAGTTGCTTCTGTATTTGGTAATTTTCTACTATTGAAACACTGATCATTAGTATCGCATTTTTCATAATGAGATAGCATTTTTATATTAGATTTGTAATACCAGTCATGACCTAAAAGCTGTATGGACACTTACTGTGTCTGGATAAGGAGAAGAGGCTTATTGAGAGGGAGGTAACCAATATGGTTTGAAAATTGAAGTTTTTATTTCAGAACAATATTTCATTGTTCTGAGGCAAATTCTAATGTTTGAGCTTTAATGTTGGCAAATGTATGACAAGCTTTTCATGAGACAGTGACAGGGAGCTTCAAAGAAAGGAACATGATGTTTAGAATTCAATCATTTATCTCCTAGTACTGAAAACAAGCAAAAAACCTCATCACTTTCTGTGATAATGAGATTTATTTTTTGTATTTGATTATGAGATTTACTTTATTGTATGAGATAATTTTTGCTATGCTCTTTTTAAAATATCATAATGCAATTCTGTTCGAAAGACTATTTCCCTTTGTTTTTAAACAAAAAATATTTGAAGTAGTGATGTGTTTTTATGCCAGAACTGTCATCAGTAGTTGAAAGTAAGTCAAAATAAGATTTTCCAAAATGGTTTTCAAAAATATGTGCAAACAGTGGGATAAAACTGATGAAGTAATCTAACAGGAGAGCACAAAATCCTATGTGACGTAAGACTGTGATTCATAACTGAAAGTTTAGTTGAGTATATGAAGAAGGCAGAATTGATTTTTCACAGCATAGCAGGGTGTGTTATAAAAATACAATTTAATAACATCCAGCAGGATTGTAGTGTCTTAAGTATTTATGCTTTAAAGATATTTTCCTCAGCAGACTTTGGTGTTCAAACGACTAATTTATTTCTAAATTTAATATATTAAAAATACATTGAAAATACCTAAAGCATTGATACCAATATACCTTAATTGCAAAAGAGTAAACAGACCACTTAGGTGGTGTGGAGTAAACTAAATATGTAATATTGAATGAATCAGTAAATATATAATAATCTTTCATTGAATGGATCAGTAGAAGATAATTCATTTATATTCTTAAAATTTTCCTAGCTAGCAAGGTGCTTTTGTTGATACATATTACTTGTATAGTGTTGACATAAAATAAAAGGTATGTTTGATTTACCATAATCAAATTTAACTCTTCCTGCAGTTTCTGAGGAGTCTTTTTGAGTAGTTAGAAGGACCTGGAATGAAAGTACGACCAGTTTTCCACTGTTCAAATGTCACCATTTTTTAGTTGTTTCTAGTTAGTGTAGAGCTTTTACCCAGTGTGCTGCATGGGTCCACAGAGAGTCTGTGGGCTTCCTACCTAATCCTTACGAGGTATTCTAAAATAAGATATGGTTGCAGATTAATAGAGGTCTGTACCTCAGGGATTATGACAAATGCTAACATAAAAATATAGCTGTTGGGGAAAAGGGCTTGTTTTTGAGTAATACCACAACTTGCATTCTCTTTCACAACACTACTCAGCAATTAATCGAAACAAATGTTTCTAGGATAGAAACAATAGTTTTCTTATTCAAGACTGTGCATAAAATATTTTTGAGAGCCCTAGTATTTGTAAAAGTAGGTTCTTTTAGTGAAAATAATTTCAAGATAAAATGTGACAGATTTTAAAGAAGCATTGTTAAGTGGCTTGTAGTGTCATTTCTTGTTTCCAAGAAAGCCACAATGTGCTGTTTCTCATGGAAGCAGTAGAATGTAAGATCGAGATTACATCAACCACAAACTAAAACATGACATCATTGTTTCAACAGTAGCCTGCCAAGTTACTTGGTTTTAATCTGTTCTTAAACACAACACAGAGGGTTGTCACAGTACCTGCTGAATACATAGTATGTGATCTTCTATTTTTTAAATGAAGATACTTAAAATCTGCATTAATATTTGATGACAGCTAAGAGACCTGAACCTCTTCTCTGTTTATAGGACAGTTAGGCAGATACATTAGGTGCAAAAGGTTGGAGATGTCACTCAAGCAGCATAAAGAGTATGTATGAGATGTATGAGATGGCACTCAAGCACTCCCTTTCTGGGAGGATGCAACATGCAATTCACAAGCTTGTTTTTATATTACACATGTGAAGAGTTTTTATTTCTTCTTAGTGGAGTATGTCTGAGTCTGCGTGTGGACCCTTATTTGTCAACCATCCAACCAGGGACAATCCAGCATTGCACAAAATCCCTCTACCCCACATGTACCAGAGGATGTGGGGTTTTTACACTGCCTTTCATGCTAGAGGCAATTCCTTACCTGTTCCATTGCAGGATTAAATGTGCTAGCCACCCATGGCATAAACTATGTGGTGTTACTCTAGTGTTTGATTTACTTGCTCTGTTGTCCTGTGGAAATGACAGGGGGCACTTGGGGTCATGTGGAGATGACAATGCTAAATGCAGCTGTTCTTCCTGCTTCTCAGGTGTGGGTGCCACCACTAAGCTGATGCTATAATGTTCAGCTATGTAGTAATTTCTGTACCAGCATCACCAGCTCAGGACATTTACATGGCCAAAGCCATGGTGCCCAGATGTAGGTTGAACATGCAAACATACTCATACTTACCAGACACACTTCCAGACATCTGAAGGTAGGCTTCCAATTTTTTAACTTTCTAAACATGCCTACTCTTTGTTTTCTGAGATAGCGTGGGTTCACACTGCTTGCATTCTAAGCAAATATCCAGGCATATGTGGTTGCCAAAATGCTGAGTTTGAGAGTCTGAGCTGGCAGCACAGATTTCTATTCACCTTGATTTGGATCAGCTATTGGTAAAGCAAGAGTGTCCTCTCTAGGCTGCATGGTTTTACTTTAGGTAAATAGTTTACTTTCTGAAGTTCCAAGACATTACAGTTGACACTTTGACACATACTTTTAAAAACCTCTGCTGTTACTTCATGTTTTGCAAACAGCAGGTTTGTTTTACAGAATTCTGAGTAGCGATCCACAGCCTAGGGATTACAGCAGAAAGTAATTGCTGACTGAAGACTGTTTGAAAAACCTTTTGCCTTTTAAATCATTTATTTAGAGAAGCAGTGAAAATGCCACTATTGAATTTTAATACCTAGGCTACCACAGCTTTTTTTTTTTGTAATGTTTAAGATGTTTTGAATCAGAAACTTTAGATACTGAACTTTATTGTTTTAATCAAGAGAACAAACAAAAGCCTTTTTTACACATATAAATGCTCCTAATTAAATGCTTTTGGAAAGTGGGTCAAGCTGAACAGGAACAAAGCACTCTCTTATTCCAAAATAAGAGTGTTCACATATGGAATTATTCCGAAACAGCTCTTAGTACTTTAAAGTTCCCAGGCAGTGTTAATCTGTCTTATCTTTCAAATGCAGGCAAGCTCTATAGTTTTTCTTCCCCATTCCTATCATATTGCAGACTGAAAACACATTGGTGTTAAAATTTTTCATCACTTGATTAGGTTGTTGCACTACCTCGGGAAGAAGAGGAGATTTGTTAGTGTGTCTTTAATATTAGAAATTTTATTTTCACAAGAAAGCAAGTAAAAACAATCATTATTTTTCATGGGGTGTACTCTTTCAGATGATTATGTTGAATTCTTTGTAATCTTTATTATTGGTAAATGCAGATTTCTATACATTGTAGTTTCCTTTCCTGATGTATACAATATCTCAACGTATCATCCACAATCCAGATTATGATTACGCTATTTCCGTCTTCCAGTTGTCTTGCAGTTTACTAGTCAGAGCTTCTCTTTTTTTTTTTTTTTAATTCCCAGAAATATGCAGAATATCTGGTTTAACTTTATTCATAATTCATTACCTGGACTGGTCTGAATGTACTTAGTGGTTATCTCTAGTCTTGGGATAGCTTTTCTTAATTCTAAGAACACAAAACACATAAAGGTATGCTGTGTCTCCAAATAGAGTTTAAAATGTTATAGTGCAACTCTTCCTATATGGGCATAAAACCCTATGTATTTCAGAGCAAACCAGAATCTGTAATTTGAAATACAGATGTGTAAACTCTAATGCCCTAGTTATTTGAGAATTATCACAAATATTTCCCAGACAAAGAGTAATCTGTGTTTTTACTTCTCTGTATCATGGTGCCTTTTATTAGCTTATACCACTAACTTGCACAATGATGTTACATTTATTTGGGTGCTATGAGGAACAAGGACTAAGGTTTTCAAGATTTAGTTCTTTCTTACTGTTTATCTGCACGTTCCTATTTAAAGTCCCCACTCACTTTCAGTCCTTTTTTTCTTTCTCTGTTTGGAACTTAAGTAGTACAGGACCAGTGGTGGTGAGGCTCACCTAATAAGATTCTAAGGAAAAGAAAATTACTTTGGGACAATGTTGGTTTGTGCTAGTAGATTTTAAAGGTGAGAATTATAAAGTAGAATGCAATAGCTGAGTACAAAATTTTTTTTTTAGTTATTTGATATATTTGTTATTTGATATAGGAACGGTTTAGCATCCCTTTTGTTTAGAAGAGGAATCTTGTCTAAATGAGTTGCACTGCTCAAATACATGGAATTAGTCAGCTGCATATACCTTTTAAATTTCTTTTCTGTAGCAGTAGCTATTCTGACTGTTGAATTTTTATTTGAATACTTTTTCTTTATGGTTTATTTAATATAGTGTAAGAATCTGTAAGGGTTTGTGTTTTGTCACATTCATACATTTTTTTCAACGTAAATTTACATTTTAGTAAATTCAAGTGTAATGATCTGTCAGTGCAACTATATTAGTAACTTTGTGCTAGTAGGCCAATTACAATTAGAAATCTACAGATCATCAGACTGTCTTTTAAGGGCTGTTTTCCCAAACAAATTTTAGTCCACAATGCTGCCCACAGTCTCTTGCACTGTGAAATATAACATGTACTGAATGCATGTTATCTAGTGTATTTCATAGGTGTATTATCTTGAAAAGACCTTTTGTTTTGTATTAAAGGAGGGGGTTGTTATATATCCTTGTGTATAAATAAAATTTACAAGTCAAAAAAAAAAGGATGAATATAAATTAATACTTTTTGTAGGAATTTGGCCCCAGAATGAGATGCCTCCATTTCCAGTTTTGTGGAGTCCAGTATTTCAGAGTAGAGTCAAGAAAGGCTGAACTGAATGCTGCATTGAATAAGCCAGGCATCAACACCTCTTTGTCTTACTTTGATTTTTGAGTTAGGCATCTCACCCAGCTGGGATCCAAAACCTCTGATTATAATACATGGGTACTTAAATCAGGTTTCACTTTTTATTTTAAGGAAGAAATACTTTTTACATACGTAGTTGGCTTGCAAATGAAACTGGACAATGGGACCTTTTTCTTCTCTCACCTTGGGGAAATTCAAGCCCCCAAAGACTAGCAAAGCCACAAGTGGCAGCTAAACATGGAAGCTGAATGATGCATCAGTGTTCTTCAAGGAGCTTCATCAGAGCAGCAGAGAATTCAGACATCACAGAGCCAAAGAATGAGCCCCACCCTTGCCCCAAATCAGACTCTGTAATCCTGTGATTATTTCCTGGAGTGTCTAGTCTTACAGAGGTCACAAGCACAATGCTAAAATGCTCACTGAACTTTTAATCTTGTGGCTGATTTAGAAAAGGGAGTGTCCAGTTTCAGAATCCTAAGCCTAAGCTGTTCAGACTGCGCCAGTTCTGAACATGACAATTTCTGTTACTGGACAGCAGAAGAATATGTGTGGTTTATTCAGTTTTTGCATGCAGACTTATCACTCCTGGCTAAATGGTCTGTTTGGTGCTTCTTTTTTTGGTATTCATTAGAAACAAATTACCAACATATAGGATTCATTCATACATACATACATACATACTTACATACATACATACATACATGTTATATTTATGTCCCTGTCTGTTTGCATGTTTGCATACAGTCACATGCATGCATGTTTACTGTGATGCAAAACACTGCCTTTAAGCAGTTCGTTTCTTGCTGAAATGCTTGTAATCAATTCAGCCCCAGTGGTGGGTGATATTAATTCACATGGAGGAGATTGTAAAAAGCACAGCAGAAAAGCACTGAATACGTGTGGGTTTAGACAGTCTTTGTCTATGGGACTTGTATGGTGCCTTGACATATATCCAAGCTGCTTCCTACCAGTTGCAGAGTAGATGCCTTTGTGAAAGGCTTTGGATTGACTGCAGCCCAGATGTTGATTTTCTCATATATTGTCAGTACATGTTTCATTGAAATATTCCTTTTCTTTGGAAACAGTTCAGAGACGCTCATACATGACTGTCCATTTAAAGGAGTATCTTTTTGGACTGTTGTATCTTGCTATCTTTTGTATGTGAGCTCGTTTTTCAAGCTATGTTAGCTTTTGCATTCTTATGTAAAAGGCTCATTAGCACTTAAATTCATGTTTAACATCATAATTAAAATGCATAGATAAATCCTATTTTATCAGTTAGTATGAAATAGCAATTTTAAAATCAGAACAGATACTGGAGGTTTTACCAGTGATTTCTCTTCTCTCCAAAAATATTTATGATTGTTAAGGACAAAAACAAATGACTCTTTCCCTTCTCAAGGAGTTGAACAGTACACAGAAATTTTACGGAAATTAACAGAATGAGAACAAACGAAATAAACTGTTTTACTTCATCCAGTGCCTGCTTACACAAGTACATTTTGTAAAGCAATACTTTTCAATACATTGAGGTAAAGACAAAGAATTTGTTATTTCACTTAGTTGATATTGTATCCTCTTGTTCACAGACCAAATGCAGAATCACATTCCCTTTTTTATGACCTTTGTAAATACAACTGTGTCCTTGGAGTATAGAAATATGTAGGAATGCCCACTCAACTAATTGCATTTTGCTCAGTTAATATAAGGATCTCAATCTCCCAGTTCTTAAATTCTTTTTCGAGAATGAAAATATTTTTCTCAAAATGGCACAGTTTTTGTACAAATAGGTAATAGGTGTTCATATATGAAACTAAAATTCCAGAGCACACTTCCTTCATATTTATAAATCTTAAATACTGAGATTGGAAGGCAATAAATGTATTTCTAGGTGAAGATACACTAAAGTCTTCGATGTGTAGTCCCAACCGGCTTTTTTTTGAGAACCTTTCAGAAAATCACTCTTAGCTGTTAGATCACTTTTGACTCCACAGTTTTCTAGGACTTTGAGATTATGCACTTTCAGTGTTCCAAATTTTATATTACATAGATATCACTTCTATATCTTTTTATAGAGATGTGATAGAAAATCACAATGCATAATCTTCGCTTCACTTGTTCTTACTTAATGTTTTACTTCTTCCAAGCATGATAACAGTCAGATTAATTATTGTCAGTAATCTTATGTGACCTACAAAGAAACTTATCAATTTCTTTAAAAATACGTATATTTTAATTTTAAATCTGTAAGCATATTCTGTTAATGTCTGAGTCTCTTGGGTAAGTCCTATAATTACATCTGCATTATTTTAGTGAACTCCAAGATTCTATCTCATCTGTAAACGGAGGCCAGAACTATTTGTTTAAATCAAAATGAGGAGGCTGTTGAACTGTAGCAAAAGAATGCCTGGGTTCTAGATGAAGTGTCTATTAACTTTAGGGCAAGACTCGGGTTTTTTTGTTACTTAGGGGGTTTAGAGAAGAACGTATGAAAGGAATAACAAGAATCTGTGTATGACTAACCAAAATGAGTTTAGTTCACAGCCATGTGAGAAAGCAAAAGCTGGCTGGCATTCCCAGTTCTCCTTTTCTTTCCATTTAGAATGACTTTTCTGCTTTGGTCCTAAGAAAATCTTGGAGCAGAATAGCGTAAGAAATGAGTCAGTGTTACTGCCTGTCCTGATCCTTTAGCAGAGTCTATCTGGCACTTCTCTTTGTGATGATAAATCTGGTAGATGCACACACAGGCAGTCATGGCAGTGTAATGCCTTTTAGTTGAAATTACACTAGCAGTTACCCAGCTTCAATCCTTTGGTGTGTTTGTGATGTGTTGGTAGACCATATGCTAAGGGGTCAGCTGGAAGTGATAAATGCAGATTTGTCACTACTGCAAAGATATATTAATAACAAATACATTTTTTGTGCCTGTTTTTGAGATGAACATTTCAAATTCCATGCTCTTTTCCCCTTTCTTTCATAGTGTAAATTTAAACAGTGATAAGAAAAATGCAAAAGGAAAGAAACAGCTTTTTAAAATTACAGTCAGTAAATGATTGTTCACAATATTCAAGAATATGTGAGCTAGATCCTGAAATATTTTGCGTTGTCCAATTTCTGTCTTTTTAGGAAGGAGTAAGAGCAAAGTTTTTCTGAAACAAGTTTTAATTTAACTGGTATACTCAGAAAAGAGTGTAACAGTTTTGTGCATCTGTTGTCTGCAAAAGATTGTTCTTTGTTTATCAGTTTTAGCTGAACACAGATTTAGCTTAACCTGGCATGTACTGCCTTAAGTGACATTGTGCATGTCAGCTGAAAACCATGGTGCTGCACACTAATTGGACAAAACAATTCTAACAAAAGGGTGGTCTGAAGGATCCATGTTAGTTTCTATATAAAACTCAAAGTGGCAAGCCCTTTGCTGAGATGAATGGGTTTAGATAGCCCAAAAAGATGATATTGCTGAGGAATCTCACAGATGTGTAGTGCAAGTGTGGGACAGGAATATTTTGCCTGCTGCCAGTGGCCAAAACCCAGGCACTGGGGGAAGAGTTAACTGCTTGGCAGACTAAGCTGCTTTCTCATCTCATTGGCATGGAGGAAACTAGAATTCTCTAGGCATTGACTGTGGCCTGACTTCTTGCCGATTTTGTATGTATGTGCAAGCTCTTGAAATTGAGGATTGATCAGGACTGAACCTGATCACTGGTCAGAGCATCCTTCTTCCTCCCTGCTCCATTTTCAGGTCTGCTTTCCACTGCAGCTGATCTTTTTTGAGGGAATGTTAGCTGTGGAAGAAAAGGCTGTATTTAAGGATTTATTCAAATCTAGAAATTCCTTTTCTGAAAGGTTTTGAGGTGAAATGTGTGATTTCAAAGGAAAGGATTCATCCTTTTCTTTCAGAATATTTATTTTCTTTATAATCTGACCAAAGAGATTGGTTGTGTTCCATGTTCAGTTTACTAAAGCAAACGGCGGCACACAGATTTCAGTGAACCATATTAAGGTGCAATCTAGCTGATGGCAACCTTATTAATTGTGGTTTGTAAATGCAAGTTGTATATGGATTTCCTTTTTTCCTCCATCAATCATAAAAAGCCTTTGGTACATCCTTAAAAATATAGCTGTAATGCACAGTAACCAGTATTGGCATTTTGGTTCTTTAATGCTGTGTACTAATTTTCACAGTACCCAATACCTCATTTTCACTGGCATTCAGGAATAATATTGCAAAAAGGTTGAAGAATGATGTAAAATACAGGGTATTTGTTCTTACTAGAAAGTAAAAAAAATCTGTTAGTACTGATTTCTAGAATTCCAAAGAGCATAGGTCATCTATCTATTAAACATTTAATTTTTCTTCATACTGTAGAATTACATATTTAAGAGCCTTCTGTGGTTGTACCATCAGTACTTCTAAAATAAATAAAAGCTTTTGCAGAAAGAATGACCTTAAATATCAATTCTGTCTTAACTTGCATTCTTGCCAGCAGTTTTAACAAGCAAGGAAAAGGAACTTTGCAATTTCTCAGAAAATTAGCAAATGGGCACTGGAGCGCCAGATACAGGAGATCAGGGAAAAGATGCAATACTGAGGAGTGTTGCAACTGGAGTGAGAAGGGGGCTGCAATAAGGACCTTCCTGTGAAACCTTATGCCAGCTAAATTTTTGGGCACATTCAATGAGTTATTTAGTATTTAAGTATTCCAAGGTCAAGAATAATTTTAATAAAGAATGGTAAAAGAGCAATACATCAGCAATAAAACAAGGGTCAGTGGCAGTAGCAGATCGGATACACCAAACTGTGGTACAGTGTCAGTACATTTCAGTGACTTTTTTGATAGTCTTTGACAGGAAAAAACATTAGTAGTCACAATTAATTATAATTTTTTTCCTTCGAAAAAAATGTATTCAATTGTCTTGTTCTTAGTAGAAAACTCATTTCACATTTTTTTTAACAAGAAATGTTCTTCTAGTCTATGCACAACACTCAGCATTCCAGAAAGAAAATTTTGACACAATGTGATCAAAAATATATGTTCATTGCAAAAAATATCTCACTGTGCTGTGTGCATAACGCATTTTATTTTAAATGTAAAAATTAGTCATGTTTGAATGGGGAACAAGGGAAGGATATACAAGAACAGGTCTCTAACTTCTTTTTCTTAGTAGCAGGGTTTTCCAGTTCTTCAAAATAATAATTCAGAAACACTACATGTAATCAGAAAAATAAAATATTCAAAACAACATTTGGGGGAAAAATGAAAGTCCTCATAAAAAGAGGCAAACATCATAGTGATAATTTGTTGGAAATTAAAATTTAGCAATGAAGATGTCAGAATATAGTCATTAGACCCTTGCCACTGCCACATCTTACTCTTGTTTTCTTTTTGTATACATGGGAAAAGACTCATCATTATTTTGCTATGGTAAATAATTTGAAAGTGAGAGGAATCTTTTATATTCTCCTTATATTCTCCTTTTGTGCCCTGACAGTCAGGTTAACTCTCAGTAAACCATCATTGGACAATAATAGCTGTCTGTAGCTCCTGACCTCTTTGTAGAATTGAGAGACCACATACTGGGAACAGAATTCTTTTCAAGCCTTATTATCCCAGCTGTTCAGTTTACCTTATTTCAGAAGGAAATGTGTGTAAGTACCAAAAATTTTCTCTTGACTTTTATTACAGCTTTTTGGACACATGGCATTTAAAAATTTGTATTAAGATAAGAGAGTCAAGATTTTAAAGGGTGTTTCCCTCACAATTACAAATGTATCCTTCAGTTTCTGGTCCTCATGTTTTTATATATACGTTAATCTTTCTTTTCTACAGAGAGAGCAGGAACTACCTGAATATTGAATGAAATGAATGCTTAGGAGGTCTCAGAGGCTTAGGCTTGTAAACAGTTTACAGACCCCGAAGAGTGAGGTGTACCTTGCCCTGGTTTTTCACATTGTCATTGTCATGGGACTTATCTACAAGTCTTGTATGTCAAAGGGGACGCATTCTTGTAGTGGCAAGCCAGTATGAAGGTCCCTCTCATACACGTCCTATCAGTGAGGCCAAATCACTTCAGGAATAGATTGGGATGTATATACTATAGGTGGTGACATCACTCTGCAAAGAAGGGTGCCGTGATATGTTTGTGGTTTACACCCAGAAGTGCTGTATGGCTTATTCTAAACGTGGCTCTGAATGCATTCCTGAGGGTAACAACTTGTACAGTTTGCAGATTTGGTCTTGAGCCTTGCCCTCAGGTTGCACTTAAAATAGAAGGCAGGCTCACTGGTGGCTGGTATCCCAGCCTTTCCTGAAAGGTACAGTGTGTTCCGGAAATGGAACTCACAGGAATAGTGATTTGCAGTGAGTAGGAGCAAGATTCTCTCTCTAGAAGGCAGTGTTGTTAAACACATATTAGTGGTGAGAGTTCCCTGGAGGATTTTAATGTGGTTTTAAAAAGCATAGCTAAAATATGCACTCCTGCTTTATAATGCAACTGCCAACTCATTATCTTCTTTTTTTCCCCCTTTTTTTCAAATATAATGCATGTTTCTTACATTATTCTTAAGCTATTGAAAGAAAATAAAATACATTAAATTTAATTTAGGGTCGTCATTTAAGCTTTTTCTCCAGAAAAATTGAATTGGAGGTGTTTTCAGAAAAACGCAATTGAAAAAATTGTTAGAATTATCCAATGCATTACAAACCAAGTATCAGAAAGAAGTGGGAGCATAGTCTGCACTGTCAAACACAATAGGGAAATGTTTGCGTATTGGCAAGTCCAACAGCTCATTTGTTTATCCCTGATTTATCTTCTAAATGGGGACTGTCATTCTGATTGGTAGGTGCTCCCAAAAAAAAACTTACAGTGATATACTGTCTTTTGCATTCTGTGTGTATGTATGTGTGTTTTTATGCCTAGGCTTGGGAACAGCTTAGGTTCTCGGTGCAGAAATACTTTTAAATTGAAATGCAGATCAGCTTTTCCCTCTCACCCACTTTTTACATAATTTGCACCACAAGCATCATCTAAAAAAAGCTAGGTTCCTTCTGATCAGCTGAACAGTATTCAGGAGCATTAAGAAGGCTGAAATTGCCTCTGCTTAAAATGAATACATTTTAGTTTCTCTTGGTCTTTATCTGTGGTGAGAAGAGAGACTTTCCAAGATTCAAAACCATAATTTCTATTTGGGAAGGCCAGTAGTCCTGTTTGCTGGTTTTATTTCAACCACTTTGTTTTGGCTAATCTGAACAGCCATCCTTGATAAAGGATGGTACCTTACCATTGCTTACCTGGAAAAATTTTACCCCTCCATTTCAATCCCAAGGTGTCCTTCAGCTTCTCTACCTCCCAACAAAATATATACCAGTATCTTTTGGGGCCTATTCATTTTTAATAATGCTTTGGCTGTTTACACCTCATGTGGCTAGAGTTATTATAATTCTTTATCCAGCCACACGTGCCTGAAACAGCTGAAAGCTTTGCTGCTCTGCTTTAACTTCTGTCAAAAATGTACTTTGTGTATCTCCCCAAAATTTCAAGAAATGTCCAAACAGAACAAATGTCAGGCCTTGAACTAGCAAAGCATTGAAAAGGTGATCAGACTCACTTTTGTTACTGACTATCATATTTAAAATATTTAAGATGGACCTTGTCCACTTCTGGAGATTTCAATGGACTTGATGGTCCCTACCTTCATCTTGGGAGTTAGAATGCATGTAGAACGATGGGGCCAATGTTAAAAGACCAGGGCCGTCCTTGAATCCTCTGTTTCTTCTTTGTATACACATTTGTGCTTATGTATTTTGTTAGTTTTGCCTAAAAGATGGCTTACAGATGGATGAGAGAGGTCTGTCACTAGTTGTGACCATTCCAGAATTGCTTAATAGGTTATTGTCATCTAACCCAGGACTGCTTAGAAAGTGATCAGCAAGAACTGTGGTTATTGCATGTTTTAACAGAAGGATTCTTGGGTTTAAGTACAAGAGGACTTTGTGCTTCTTAATACTGCTTAGTTAAACATACTTGTTGAAAGATGAGAGCACGGGGAGCTCTTTATTAATTAAGGTACTCCCTAGATGTGAACTGTGTATATAGAAGGAGATTATACTTACATAAAACTAGAAAATATATGGTAATGTTTGTTTTATTACTTCAACATTTTTGATTGTTTGGGTTTGTTCTCTTTTTTTAAGTTTTTTTGGTTGAGAATATTTGGAAGGTTTGCCTTAAATTATGTCTGTCTTCTTCTTTTGATCCTGAACAGAATGGAAGATACTGCTTACTCTTAGAAATACTTTCTTGGTGGTTAGATGACTCTCTTCACTTATGCCCTGTAGTATTCATGTTTAATTTATTTATGTTGTGGAATATGGGTCATGTTCTTTTCTTTTTGCTCTGGGTTAGGCTGACAGCATCTCCTCAAGTGAGGGAACTACACAGCTGAAAGGAATTAATTGAATATAGATCTTAAAAATTGTTACAGTTATTTTAAAAACTTGTCTACTGTCCTAATTTTTTATTTCTGCTACTGGAAGATAATAATTCATTAAACAATAGATGATATAGTTATTGTTAATTACAGAGTAGTAATGGAAAAGAATAAAAATTACCACCTAACAAGCTTATGCATTTCATTTTTGAATATTACATTATTAAAGACAATTCCAATTCTATGAGAAACCATGCTTTACAAATATGTTAAATATATTACAATTGTTCTTCTGAGATAAGCTGACTTATTTCTGTAAAAAATTTGAAATATTCATAGGATTTTCCAGTCTGAGATTCTTACTTTTGGGAAAACAAACATGTAATTTCTTGAATCAAATGGTAGTTTGAATGTGAAGTATAAGACATTTCTGTGAAGAACTTCTGCAGTGGTTGAATTATTGGCTTTATGGAAAGCATGTCATATGAACTAGGACATTTAAAAAGTGCAGATTAATAGTAGCAGAATTCATACCTTCACCTGTGTGGTAACTGGATTCTTGGCTCATATGTAAGCATTAGTCTTTATAATATAAACAAGAATAATAAAAAGTCATCTGAGCCTTATGTGTTACTTCATCAATGTGATGAGGAGAAACTTGCATGCTTTAACATCCTTGAGATTAATATCAGAAGTTAAGAACCATTGGTGTCACAGGCTGCCTGTAATGGTGCTCAAGTGTCAGTGCCTACAGGTATCACCAGAGGAGGTGTACAAGATTTGGTCTTTTAATGGAGAGCAATTGTGGATTTGGTTTCTTCTGATTTATTTTTACCTTCTGAATGTAGAAAAAATTACTTTCAAAAGTAAATTGACTGCACTCATGAAAAGCTGGTTTTAAAGTGCATATGGATGATGTCTCAATGAAACATGGTGGTTTTCCTGGATCTCTTGGAGAGGAAATTGTGTTGTGGTTTAACCCCAGCCGGCAACTAAGCACCATACAGCTGCTCACTCACTCCCTGTCCACTCCCACCCATGGTGGAATGGGGAGAAGAAGCAGAAAAAAAGTAAAAGCTGTGGGTTGAAATAGGAACAGTTGAATAATGGAAATAAAGTTGGTGATGATGATGATGATGATGATGATGGTAATACAAAAGGAGAATAATAAAACCCACTGGCAAATGGGTTGTCAGCCTGTCCCCAAGCAGCTATTGGTGTCTTCCAGCCAGCTCCCCCTGCTTCATACACGGGGCACAACATTCTATAGTGTGCAATATTCCTTTGGCCAGTTCAAGTCAGCTGTCCTGGCTGCACTCCCTCCCAGCTTCTTGTGCACCTGCTCACTGGCAGAGCATAGGAAACTGAAAAGTGTCTGACTTAGAGTGAACACTGCTCAGCAACAACTAAAACATCAGTGTGTTACCAACATTATTCTCATCCTGAATCCAAAACACAGCACTGTACCAGCTAAAGAGGAGAAAATGGAGTGCTATTCCAGGACAGCATGCAAACTTTCTAGTCTGTAATCCCAGTGTTTCTATGTACACGTGCTTTCCTTCATTATTAGCCAAATGATAGAAGATCTGTGGGATCACGTTTTGCTCATGTGTATATATGTGTGTTGTCTGCCCATTACAACATTAAAAGTTGCTAGCAAATTTCTAGTAAACTAATCAGATATAGGAATCTTGAAATATTCAATATCTACATGTTGGCATAAATACACATCCTGATAGGAGAGAGAGCTATTGTTTTAATTCCCACAATGAAGCAAAAATTGCAATATGAGTTTAAGAGCCACATGGCATCAGGAAGTCTTGCCATTATGAATGGCTGGCCATGGGTCAGTCTATAGTATGAGTTCATTGGACACAAGAGAGCTACTTCTCAGCCACATGTCATGTACATTCCTTGTTGTTTAACAGAACAGCTTGTGCTGACAGCTAATTGCAGCAAAGGCGGGATATTCACAAAGACTTACTTGCAAAGATTTTGATAGCCAAGAGCATGTGAGCACCCCAACAGTGTGTGATTCCTTTAAATTAAAGGAACCACAAGACAAAATAAGTAGAAAGCTGGGTGGCTTTGGTTCTGATGAGTGGAAGAATACTTTAACAAAATGTATGTATTTTCATTTGTTTTTATTGACGTACTTTGGAGGAATAGATTCAGTTTGCCAAAGCCATACAGGCTGTGCTCATTTACTGTCCTTTCTCACTGTGTATGCCTAACTTTCACTCTTAGGTGTTTTATTATTTATTTACTTTTAAGTCAATAAAAACTGTGTTGAGTAATATTAGGACTAATACTCCTTGTAGGACTGCCTTTGATTCTTTTTTATCTTTAATCACTAACTAATGTTGCATCTTGTTAGTATTTTATTACCTTAGAAAATCCTAAGTTTATTACATTCTCCAGGTGACCTTCATCACCCAGATGGTGTAATACACACCGTGTTGAGAAAGGAGGACTAGTAACCTGGAGTGAAGGTGGCCGGCTGTATTCCTTCTGAAGTCGGTGGCAAATCCCCACCACAGCCAGAGCCATAATCCCAGTTTATTTCTCAGCATCTCAGGCTAGGGCTGCTGTGCCACTCCTCCAGCTGCTTGAGCAGCTTTCTTCCTTGGTCTTATAACTTAATTTTTCCTTATGGGGAGAAAGAAAGAGAGCCTACATATTAACTACTATAAATACTAATATATATATATATACGTAATATGGCCTTAACTGTATTTTCTCCGTTTCTCAGCACACGGCTGTGGAGCGGAGGGGAGCAGTGGTGACAGGGACACTCAGCCCCACTGGTCGGTGCCGTATTTAAGGTGGCCAGACTGGTGCCTCTATTTTTCTAGCGCCCATCCCTCCCGTAATGTCAGCGTGGGAAAGGGAAGATCTGTCTTTAAGCAAATTGGATGTCAGGGAGGCTGGCGCGGGATGCCAGTGATCCCTGGCCCCGTGGGCTGGGGCAGGGGTTTGGGTCAGGATTTGGGCTGGGGCCGGCGCTGGGGTTTGGGTCAGGATTTGGGCTGGGATTTGGGCTGGGGCTGGCGCTGGGGTCTGTGTCGGGATTTGGGCTGAGGCTGGCGCTGGGGTCTGGGTCGGGATTTGGGCTGGGGCCGGCGCTGGGGTTTGGGTCGGGATTTGGGCTGGGATTTGGGCTGGGGCTGGCGCTGGGGTTTGGGTCAGCATTTGGGCTGGGATTTGGGCTGGGGCTGGCGCTGGGGTTTGGGTCAGGATTTGGGCTGGGGCCGGCGCTGGGCGGGGGCTGGCGGTGCCGTGCCGGGGGCGGGGCGGGGCGGGGCGGGGCCGCTCGCTCCCCGGCTCCGCTCGCTTCCCGGGAGGAATAAGCAGTTTTTGCACGGACCGCCGCCCGACTTGCAGGTTTTGCTTAAGGTGGAAGCGGAGGACGAGGGAGAGGCTGAGGCGGCGGTGCCATGGGCCAGCTCTGCTGCTTTCCCTTCTCCAGAGGGGAGGAGAAGATCAGTAAGTGCGCGGCTGTGCGCGGCGCTGGCTGCACTGCCGCGGGGAGGGAGCTGCGGGAGCATTCCTGCCGGGTTCTTCCTTCTGGAAATGAACTGATTGCTCTTCAGAGAAGGGGTTGCGACAAATTAAGCAGTATTTCCACTAAGTAGATGAAGATTTCTTTCTGATAGAGATAAGTAATCAGGTCTAATTTTGTTTATCAGCATTCTGGCAGTCCGTTTCTGCAAGCAAAGGAAGCCGAAGTATTTTGATTTTCCTTTTTGGCAAGCACAGTTTAGAGTGAGAGATGAGAAGGTTTTGATGTTGTAAGCGTGTGCATGTCAATGGTAAAGCTCTTTAGCAGCAGATAGAAAGAATGGAGATTTTGTAGATGTCAATGTTGACAGATGACAAAGGATTTCCATTTGGGTGTTGGTTGGATGTGTAGTTTTAAGGTGACCGAGTGAGGGAACAGCCATACTTTATGTATGGATCTGGTAGTGTCTGCTTTTGCTTTCAGTTGAGTAAATGTAAGTTGAATCAGAGTGAGCATTTCTGATCTCTTGATCCTTTGGTGTACTGAGTCCAGCTAGCTAATTTGACTGGAATGTTGTTTCTGTTAAATTCTGTGCTGAAAATGATGTTTGTCCTAAATTTGGTTACACAATAAAATATTTACTCTCGACTTCTTGCTCAGTGAAATACTTTCAACCTTTCTTCTAGAAGATGCAGCCAAATTTCTGTCACATTGTGTCTGAAATCAGTTTTAACTAAATTCACATAATTCATTAGCTGTAGGCTAGAAAATCCAGTTTTCTAATCTGGTTTATATTCCATTCTTGTTTCTCAGGCATAAATAAAGTGAGAGTTTATACCATCTATTAAACAATAAATGTCTACCAATAGTGCAAGAATCTAGAAAACAGCCTCAAGAAGATGAGTTGGCAGTTATTTTAAAATGTTTTTTCTTCCCAGATCATGGTATGAGGGTAAGTGTTACAAATTTTGCCCTGGGAAAATGACTAGGAACATTGTATATTTCAAAACTATGTTTTCATCAGCCAGTACAGAATGTCTTTATATGAAGAGCAAGTAAATGGTGCATCTCACTGCTAATATATGAATTGGTGAAGACTGACAACAAATACAAATTGAGTTTTTTTAATTACTCTGTTGACTGAAAACAAGCGAAAGAAAAAAGCATTATATTCTGTATCTTGCTTCTCTCAGTCCCCTCACTTCACTGCTTTTTAACTTTTCTTTTTAACTTTTCACATCACCTGCTGTGCACCAGCTTTCTTTGTATGTGCTCTTGAGAGTGACTGGAACATACACTAAATATAACGTTTAGCACAGCATGGCCTCTAACTACGTGTAATCAAAAAAATCATTCAGGAGATGTCATTATGTGTGTGCAAAGTCACAAAGGCTTTTGAAAGATGTCTGCTTTTGGCATGTAGCAACTGAAAGGTGTGGCACTCCTTCACCCGGTGAGAACGAGGAAAGGAAAAAATGGGTAGTTATAGGATGAGGAGAATCTGAAGCAAGGAGATGTGGCTATGGGTGAGGCAAGAAGGTGGTGTCTGAAATGAGGAGAAAAAGGTAGATGTGGCACTGTTTTACCAGTGTTCATGGGGGAGTAACATGACTGAGCCATCTTAAAAAGGGAAACAGAGAGGAAGTATAGGACGAGCATGGTGAACATGATTGGTTTTTCTCTTCGTTCAGCATTGACTGAAGAAAAGGGAGAGAAGGGAAATTGCTTTCCTATCATCTGGCCTCCCTCCCTCTCTTGTGCCACATCTGTTTCTCCCTCTGTGTGCTGGGAGGAAGCAGTGCTGGGCATCTAGCATGGCCCCAGCCAGAGAGGCGGTTTGAAGCTGGCCACAACAAACAGGCAGAAGGGAATGTGTCTCATCCATTTTTCCTCTTCTTATCATATTAGCATGGTGACCTCTAAACTAATTGTGTTTAGAAATTAACCCAGGTTAATTTCCTGATTAGGAAATTATCCTGGGTAGGATACATGCAGGTGCAAATCACAATCATGTGACTGTTGTACACGAGAACCAAAAAGTACAATATAAAGGTGCAAGCATGTGCAGTAAACAGCAGCTCACTATGCTACTTGACTCATTTCAGTTGTATTGAAAATGAAAATCTATGAACTTCATTATGGTTTTCCTATAAGTTTTGTTTCAGCTGAGGTGCCTCAAGCGAGCTCAGCCAGAGACTGAATTGCTGAAGGTTTGTTCCTTATGCAGTAAGGAAATGTTTTCATTTCATGTAAAGCATATTTTCAAAAAGTGTTGTAATTACATTATCTGGTACCGTTGCATAGTACAGCTTTTTGTTGAGTGAGGTGAAAGCTCAGTGCTTTCATGGTGTGCTTTTTAAAATTTGAATTTAGATCTATTTCACATCAAGTGTGAATTGAATTTAGCTTCAACGCAATCTGCACTGTTAAAAAAAATCAACTATTTTACCTCAGAAATTAATAGGTGCTTATGGCTAAAACACACCAAAGTGCTGACAAGTGAAAGCTGAGTTGTATTATTAAGTTTTAACAGCCACTTGCTTACGTCTTGTATCCCCACACAGTTAGGTATTTCACATCCCTTTCTATTCTCTTCAAATTTAGGTATAGCCATGGAAAACATTTAACCGAGTTCTATGGTTATGTTAAGATCGTAAGAGTGATTGTCTGGACCAGATTTAGGATCTGTTAGGATCTCCCTAGCACATGCCTAACAAAACCATTAGAAAAGGGCAGGTGTGTAAGAAGGTGTTTCCTCAAAATAAAATTCTGATGCTGCAGCAGTTCAAGATTTGTGGACTTGGTGAAGCGGGGTGGCATCCTTGATAATCGTGAATGTTTAATTATATTTTCCAGTCTCTTCTTGAATCCACAGAGATTTTTAATATCTGTACTATCTTCTGGCAAGAGACTTTATGGTATATATATGGTTTTTGTAAAGAATCTTATTAGATTAGCCATGCTACCAATACAATTTTTTTATACTGAGTGCTGTCTTAGTAAACAGTTTTCTGCTGCACTTGGTAGAATCAATTCCCAGAATGTGCTCTGGGTAGCAGAGATCTAGGGTGTTCTGCAATGAATGAGAGGAAAAAAGTATCTCCTCACCACTGATGGTGGCATAGGCACAAGTAAAGCATGAGTAGAAACTGTTAAAACTTAGACTTTGTAGGACCTTCACAATGTGTTCCTTCTGTTGTCTTAGTGAATGGTCATGTACATCCACTCTAAGGATGAGAACACTTCCTACAAGGATACAGACATGCAATTCAGCATGTTAAGTTCCAATGAAGTTGGCTGGAGTTTCAAAATTTGGCTCACTGTGCTCCAGGAGGAGACTTTCAAAAAGTATATATTTCAAATAAAGACTAGTGTTTAGTCTAACAATTAATTCTTTATATTCCTGAGATCATTAAGGAATTGCCTGCATGATAACCCTGTACTTGCATTGATTTGCTTATGTCTGTGCTCAGTAAGTGCTTTTCCATTTTGGAAATGGTCTAAAATGATTCCTAACTGCTTTTTGAAATCATCTAATTTCATTTTGAGTCTAAAGTTGTTTGTTTCAACCTCACAGCACGACACTTTTTAATCTGACATAAAAGAAAGCATTTTACAAAATAAGCATTGTTACACCTCATTATAGCTGTATATGCGGTAGCTCATTTGCTACTTTAGAGAAAACCGAGGAACTGAGACTTTTTTGTACTGGCCAGAAATTGTTTTAAAAGGCTGTTAAATATTGAATGCATACAAAATTCCCATATGATACAATTACCGATGTGAAATAAGGCTGGTCATATGATCAAAATAGAATATGAAACTTGTTTGGATTCTAAAAAATGTGATTCCCAACCTAAAAGGGCAGAGGATAGCAATGTGAACACTTTTGCATGTTTTAATTTAATGAGATTGAAGAATTTGTTGTTTGATAGCTACTATAAACAGAACGAGAGCAGCCCTGCTGAGAAGGACTTGGGGTGCTGGTGGATGAGACGCTGGATGACCTAGTGATGTGCACTGGCAGCCCAGAAATCCAGTTGTATCCTGGGCTGCATCCAGAGCAGTGTGTGGCAAGCAGGGTGAGGGAGGGAATTCTGCACCTTTGCTCTTCTCTGGTGAGACTCCACCTGGAACCCTGCACCCAGCTCTGGAGTCTCAGACACAGGCAGGATGTGGACCTGCTGGAGTGAGTCCAGAGGAGGCCACCAAGTTGATTAAAGGGATGGAGCACCTGTCCTGTGAGGAAAGGCTGAGACAATTGGGGTTCAGCCTGGAGAAGAGATATCTTTACTGTGAGTTTATGGTGACCTTCCTGAAGGGGCCTGCAAGAAAGGTGGAGAGAAACCTTTTACAAGGGCATATAGTGCCAGAACAAGAGGGAATGGCTTCCACTGAAAGAGCATAGGTTTAGATCAGATCAGAAGAAATTCCTTATTGTGATGGTGGTGAGGCATTGCCCAGAATAACTGTGGATGCTCCTTTCCTGGATCAAGGCCAGTTTGGGCGGGGCTTTGAACAACCTGCTCTAATGAAAGATGTCCCTGCCCATGGCAGGAACTAGATGATCTTTAAGCCCTTTCCAGCCCAAACCATTCCATGATTTTATTACTGGATGCTAATACTCATAGTGCATGTTGAATATAAAGTGGGTAAATAGTTGTGGAAATGAGTAAATAAGCACAGGACCTGGGGCTGTGTAGCCTGTGCAGAGGAAGCGAGCAAGCTGGCAAGTTCCGACGTACAGCCTGGGCCAGCAACATGCAGTCCAGATTTTTTGGGCCTGACCAAAAATTACCCAGCTGTATCAAATCAGGGATTGGTTTTTGAGGGTAAAGTGAAGTTCAGTGAACAGACTACAACTACCTTATTGAAGTCTTACATCGATTTTGAAAATAGAGAAAGTTACATCTACAAATCAATGACTTGGTCAACTTGCAGTTTGGTGTAAGTTATCATGATTTATTTTGTGTTTACATAGCTGTAGTACAAAAGTTGCATTGTCTGGCTTTCTGTCATGAGAGACAGGATAGGTTTGCCTACCACAAATAGTAAGTCAATCCCTGTTTTTAAACAGGCCTTGAACGTTTGCCAGGTTGTCCAATACTGATTGCTCCCTGTCCTGCAGGTTGTGTCCTTCTGACTTCTGTTTTGTGAGGCTTTAACTCTTACTTGCTCAAAGTGATACCTGCTGTGGTACTACAAACACACTATTCTTTTCCCTCCTTCTTGAAATGTGAAAACACACTTATCAGCTGAGGTTGGTGAGTCCTATTTATACTCATTCTCCAGTGCTTATGTTCTGTCTTGCCAATCTCCCTGTGTGATGTTATTTCTTCACTCCTACACATACGTTCACATAAGATACACACAAAGAAGAGCATGATGTGGATTTAAAAAACAAACATTTTGAAGGAAAGGTGCATTCCTTGAAATGACATTTTGAATAACAACTAGGTGTTGTTTGTCTTTTTTCCTCATAAAACTTCACAGTGCCTGTGATTAGATTGCTAAGATTGTTTCCATTCTCTGTGGGAAGAAAAGAAAGAAAATTTAGCAGTCTAAACCAAAAACTAAGTATTCAATACTTACCATGTCAAAGTTGAAAGTTAAACAAGTCTCCATCCTCCTGCAGCATTAGGTTTGGTGACCAAGGCAATAAGCCCAACCAGGGCCTGAAGGCAGCCAAGACTGTCATTAATGTCAGTAGAACCATGAGTATCTTACATGTATGTCCATTCTTGGGTCTGACAGCTGCTGTCAAAAATAATCCCTCAGTCATGCAGCTAGATTGCTAAGAGAACACTTAGTATCATCACACTAGTGAAAAAAATCTGGGAGAGAAAATAAAGTGTTAAGCTCACTTTCACTGCAAGGTGTCAAAGAGATGAATAATAGAAAGACAGGTTTTTAAATCAGAGAAATTCTATTTAAGAAAGCCATCAGAAGTGGATGCCTTTTTGTGGCTTCAAGAATGAAGGATATAGTCACCTTGAAGTAAAGAATATAAAAATA
This sequence comes from Catharus ustulatus, assembly GCF_009819885.2. Lineage (NCBI taxonomy): Eukaryota > Metazoa > Chordata > Aves > Passeriformes > Turdidae > Catharus > Catharus ustulatus. The sequence goes on along the minus strand of NC_046223.1, from coordinate 61,672,444 downwards.
CTGGCGACTGTAAAATTGGGAAGTTTTTAAAATTGTGTTGGATGTTTCCATATGTCTTAGGCAATTTCTCCTTGAAATTAAAATGTCCCAACATATTTGGGATTGCTGGTTGGGTTTTTTAATTAATAACTGCATTTAGAAAATAGTCCTGCATGATAAAAACACATATTGCTGAATTTTCTTCTGTGTCTGATCTATAGTGGTGGCATTTGACTTTATTTGAAAAGTAGAATTTAATTTTTTTTCTCCCTTTGTGTTTGATACAAACATATCTAAGCCCAAATTTAAATCCTACCAGCATATATGGTCTGTGGAAAGAAATTAAATTACTGAATTTAATATTTATACCAGATTTTATTTGGGTATAAGGAATTTTGAAACATAGAATTGTATTTTTTTTAAAAATAGACTATGTTTTTACTATTTCACAAGTATGCAGAAGACTGTCTTACTCTATAATTTATCACACTGCAAAAGTTGGGCTCCCTTCCACCTTCCTGACAGGAAATTTTGTGTAAAATAAATTGCAACTAGAAATTCTGGAGATGGATCAAGTCAAATGTGATTGCTTTGTGATGAGGTTATGTTAATGATGGCGGGAAAAAGCAGGAGTGTTTATTCTATAATTTATTTAGGGATATGACAGAACTGCTTCTTTTCCTGAAAGGAAACATGAAACAAAGTCAGGGAGTTCTGTGGTTCATAATTAAAAAATGCCGAGGTTAATTTGTAGCTGTTCTAAAATACTGAACATTGTAAATTCCACTAAAAGTCTCATCTTTATGTAATATACACTTCTGTATGAAATGAGGATGTATCTGGGGCTGAAGGCCTTATTTGGAGTACTCTTGGCCACAGTGATCCATTATACACTATGCTGAGAAACTTCAGGAAAAGTCTGAACTAATCTGTTTGTATTAAAGGACTTGAAGAATAACTCATGAGAATATAGGAAGAGATTTCATTTCATTTCAGCTGTAGCAAGCCGCAGGCCAAGATTAGCTAGAGGGGACAGGTACCAACACTTCTCTTGATCCCAAAAAGAGAGGATGAGAAAGAAAAAAAAGTACTAGAGTTCAGAAAACCTGTTGAGAGACTTTGAAATGGTGATGAGGTCACTAAAATTGGCTCCATGTTGATGGAGTTGGAACTTTAATGAACTTAATGATCACTTTCCATAAAAAGTGTGTCAGCAGATAGCCAGTCTCCAGTGAATTGTGACTGTGTAGCAAGATGAGAACTGCCCAGGTAACTGTGCAGCCGTTCTTATTTTAATACACTGTTTCCTGTCTTCCGCTGATGCCACTGGGAGAAAATATCTGATTAAGATCTTCTTTCAGCTTCCATTTAGGATATTTTTGTGGGCACTTTGCCTCTGTGTGTTGTATCTAGACTGTCCATTAGCTGAAGTGTTCAAGGGCTGTTTTACCTTCAGCTTCATTGCCAAACCATCACTCTGCATGGGTGGAAAAATAAGTACCTTTTTGGCTATGAGGTGGCACATCATATTGTGCAGAAGTATTTGCATAGATTCTTCCTATGTTATTGAAATTGTATTTATTTTCTACACTGAGGCCAAGTGCTCTGTCTTCCATTCACCTGCTACTATTACTTTACAGTCAATACCTCTGGAACTGTATTAGGTCCCAAACATTGGGAGGGAGTATCTTTTATATCAGTTTAGTGACTGACAGAGAAGGATATACGTAATGTAACTGTTTTTTGCTTTCACCCTCACTATAACCTCAATCCCTGATGGAGGAGTTGTGTGATCTGTGGATAAGACTACCAAGGTGAGAATTGACCACACTTTATAATCCTGCCTGTAGTTTGTGCAGGTTGCTACAAGCTGCCATCTTTCATAGTGAGTTGTAGCGAGAAATATCTGATCACGTGCAGTACTGGTTAACCTGGCTTCTTACTGATAAATGTTGATAGAAACTAAGATAAGCAATACAATAATCGTTTTATCACCATAAAACCCTATCCTCTTCTAGATTAAAAAGTACTGACCGAAGAAGTTGCAGATCCCACAGAACCACTGCTGCCACCATCCCTGCTTGTGTGCACTCTGTACTGGTGATCTGTTCTGTGTAGACTGATCCATAGCAGAGCAGGTTTTATGTAAGCCCTCCTTTAATAAAGGCAGAAACATCCTGTGAGGTTAAATGCTTCTTCCTGCTAAGTGTAGCTGTCTCAGGACAGTGAAATGGTGTCTCTGTACCTACCCTGGGCTCAGATGGAGAAAACAAGGAAGACCTGCCTGGTTGTAACCAAGTGCTTTTCAGAAACTGCAGCAAAAAGAGCTGGAAGGGCAAAGCTCTGAGAGGTGTATGGACTCTGTATTGCCCTTCTGCCACCCCTCCCAGTTCTATTGCCTCATATGGCTGCTGCTCCACGGGATAAAGTCCTGTACTTCTTATTGGTTGGCCAAGCTCCAAGGTCCTGCTTATATTTCACAGGAAGGTTATCTTCATATTTGTGTGCTTTCCCATCCTCTTCTGATCTGCAAAGCTTTAATTCAGAAATTAGTTTATTGACAAAGAAATTATTGTTAGTTAATGCCATTCTGGAAATGTTGAGACATGAAAGAAAATTTTAAAATTTATGCAAGTTTTTCTTCTATGAAGGGCATTGTATGAACCATCTGTGGATTTTTTAGGTAATCACTGTTTAGTCCTGTTAGTACTGCAGTGGATAACTCTATTTGTGGGACTTTTCATTGAGCGAAGATGAGAGACAACATTAAAACTGTTTTGTTTACAGCTGAAGGCTTCTTTGCAGATATGGGAAGCAAGTCTGTGATCCCAGTGAGTCCATACAAAGGTCACCACTGCTGGAACTAGTCAGCATGCTTGTCAGGCTGACAGAGGCTGCTGGTTGAGGGGGTTGTGGTTATGAAGAATGTATTAGTAGTTATACTGTGGTGATGCGGTGTTCTGAGTGGAAATAAAAAACAGGTGATTATGAGTACTGTGCAGTGTTGCTGCTGTTGTATGTATGGTAAAATGTTTATTTTACTGCACATTGATGCAATTAATTATTTCTGTGATTAGTTTTCTTGATTTTGCTCTCTATCTTAAAATTTATGGTCAGAGAGCGTTTTAGTACACTTGGCTACCAGATCAGACAGTCTATGTAGAGAAGTAATGCACTGGAAAGTTGCTTATGTGGAGAAGTTTCTAACCATGACATTAGCCAGACATTTCATTCATTGTTTCTGGATAGTATTTCATTCAAAAAAACATATGAATAAAACCAGCAGATTCCAAAGGAACAGTATATTTTCTTAAGCTCCTTACTGAGCACATTGATGCTGCGTCAGTTAAATTGATTGACAAAAGTTTGGCGAGACAGGAGGCTTCAATAGATGCAGAATTGAGTCCTGTACTTCTTAGGTTATATAGATATCAGTTAAAATTCCATCCACCACAGGTAATTTCCTTGTCCTCCAATATATCCAAGCACTCCACTGGCAGTCGGAAAGAAGAAGCTTTATGATGATCTGGAATATGTGCAAATTCTGCTGCAATCACACTCAAATAGCCCTGGGCATTACTGTGGGCCACCAGCTGCAGTGGCAGATTACAGCTGAAAGTTGCATTTGAAATTCCAAACTGTGCTGCTTCTTGGTTCAAAAAACCAAACAGACCAAAGAATAGTGAATGCAATTTCTAATGGGGCTAAATCTTTCAAATGCAATTAGGTTTTTGTAAATCTCCAGCATAAAGTTAGACAAAAAGCTTGAATAGAAATTAATAGCTCTTTTAAAATATACTATAATGATTAATTGCTTTTCATCTTTTATAAATGGGTAATAACTGAGAGTTAACTATTGTCTATCAATTTGCAATATAACATAAATAAGAATGCATGTTGGTTTTGCCCAGAAAATTTATTTCTATGTAATAAAAATAATTATTCAGGTAATTTTTCTGGTAGTGGTAAAATCTCAGAAAAATTTCCAATGTCCAGTAACTGAATTGTTAATTTTAATAATTTTTATATTAATTAAAAATAATAATTTCAGTAATATACCATTTAGTACTGCAATGCTTGAAAGCTGTCTAAAAGGATGCTTCAGCTGGAATATTCAATTAGAAACAAGCTAACAGTGTTTAAGGATTTTTGCTAAACATGCAAGTAAAACCATGAAAGTGAAACAGATTAACTGGGGCATGAATCAAGCGGTACTGAAAATGTCAAGTGAAACCCTTAGCAGCAGTAAGCAGGAATAGTGCTGATTTATACCAACCAAGGACCTGGCCTGCCAAGTCTTGTGGCTGTGACAGTCCACTGGCAGCCCCTGGAGTCCAGAGCTGCAGTGAGATGGATGAGAATATCAACCAGCCCATTTAAAAGCAGACCTTCTATAAATAATATCAGAAAGATTGGTTCAAATGGCAAGCCAACAAATTGCCAGCTCCATCTGGAATCCTCTTTCTAAGTACATACATAGCAAGGAAAGGGCCTGGGTAAAATGCTGTTTGTACGGTCCTGGGCATTAAAAATCAGACTGGTAGTCTGCTCCCTTGGCTCTTGCAGGAGACTTCCAACATGAATTCTTCAAGAGAGAGTGAGACTGGAAAGAAAATAAGATCACTTTTAAGTCTGCATTTACACTGGATTTTCCAAGCAATGTGTCTCCTGCCATTGCATTTTCTTTTTGGGTTTAAAAGGGAAAATAAAGGCCAGAAGAAAAAGTAAATGTACATAAATATGCCACAGGTGAATTGAAGAGTGTAATTTCCCTGATGGTCCTGTATGCAGATGTTCCACTTAAGAAGAGAAAGTGTAATGGATTTCTCATACTTCTATAAGTATGCAGGTTAAACATTATTGCTCATTAGTGGAAAATATGTTTGGTATCCACCCCATACACACCTAGATACGAGATATTTCGTCTTTTAAGCTGTTAAAATTATTTAAAGATTATTTTAATAACACCATTGCCACAGCAAAAGGAAGACTGGTTCTCAAAGGAGCTCTGTTTGCTTTACTCTAGATATGTTTAAATAAGACAAAGGCTACAGCATTATGTTTGTATTGCTTTTCAGAGGGTAAATTACAGGTCATTGCTATCAGATAATATTAAAAGCTGCCCTGTATTCCCAGTGAACAATATCCAAATACCTTATTCTGTATTACGGAAGTCCTCTCAGGACTATTTCTCTCATTCATTATTGCATACTCTCCTGTCTCAGTTTACTGAGATTTTTGTGTGCTCTGGCACAGTGCCTCTCTCTATTCGCTATACAAATTGTGCTACTCTTTACACACCAAACAGTAGAAGGAGCAGCATGGTTTTCTGAAGTGCTGCAAGACCTGCCTTGCAGTGGTAAAGTAGAAAGCATTAGAACATCTAAATGTTTAGAGCTATGAATTTTGCCTTTCCATTTCCTTACTTCTGCAGGTTAAATCAGAACTACAGCAGTCAGATTTCATTGTAGTAAAAGAGGAAATGGAAATTGTGTTGTTCCCACAGCTTTACTGGAGTCAGGAGGCAAATCCTCTCCTCTGGCACACATGTTACTCTAGCTACTACTGCATTACTCTCTGAAGCTGTTCTTCGTTCATACTTCTGTTTTCTTTGTGCTGGGCTGCTTTGGAGTTACGATTCAAAACCTCTGCCAGGAGAAATCCACAGAAGTAACTGTTCCACGAATGCAGAACTTGGCTGAATGTACTTCTCAGCTTTGCTACCTACAGACACAGCCCAGCTCTGTGACTGCTCTGGATGCCTTGGACTCCAGAGCACTGCATGCTGATGTGTCTGGGGCTGCACCTGGACACTGGGACTGCCTTGCCTGTGCCATCACCCTGGCATAGCTCTGGGCCTGGCAAACATGCTACAAAAACTCCTGGGCACTGGTTAGCAGTTAGCACCAGCCCAAGTACTTTCCAGCAGATATTGTGGATGCAGCCACAGCATTTCAGAGGCCCACAAAGCTGGTTGGGATGGACCTGAGTTGCTCTGTGCTAACTGGCCTTACAGCCAACAAGTACTGGCATTGTAGAGCTCTCCTGTGTAAACATAGGCAGGTGCCTCTGCACGAAACACCAGGTTTCAGAGATGCTTTTCATGGTAGTGGGAGAACAGGTGTTTGTCAGCATGGAACCCAAACTGAATTTTCCTCCTCTGCTCGAAAGTGATCCATAAGTAAATCCATATTACAGCCAAATATAGAAAGTGCAACATGCTAAACATAAAATACCATTCTCTGTTAGTATATGTGAACAGCTACCCTTCAGTTCAGAAACTCATGTGCTTCGACCTGTTGTCTTGCTATATGACAAGTCCTACTGTAACCTAATCCCTGTGAGTTTAGAGTAGAGCTGCTTACAGTGTAGAAATTGTAGCATATGGGTGAAACACCTATTACAGAAATAGAATAGCCACACTGGAGAGTGGGAAATATTTGTTACACAACCAAAATGTGGTCGTTGTCTACCTCTTCCAAACCTGATATGGTAAATGTGCTTTTTTCCCTTTGTACTATCTGATTTGTGATGCTTAATGCTAGGTAATGGAGTACTTTGTTTGCCAAAGAGAGTGATATTCCTGCAAGCAGACAGGCATGTTCTAGCCTTGATTCCAGAAACCATTAAAAATGAATTTTTTTTTTAAATTACAAAATTGGTCTGCACAGCCTCCATTAAAGATGCCATGTACTTAAGAAAGAAAAAAATAATTATTTTGTTTCATTAAAGGTCTCTAGAAACTAGAATATGGACTAATAGTCAGACTCTCAATTTTGACATTTCTATACTGACCTTGATTGATCAGGAAACTGTATTCAGTCCTCGTTCAAAAAGAGGTGAAAACAGATTTCACCTGTGAAAAAGGTTCACTTCTGGGAAGGAAAAAAGAATTCCCCAAATCTTCTCTTTTTTCCCCTCCAGCAGGGTTGTGTGCCACCAGACCTTATAACCTTTAGAAATGGCATGCATGCAGTGCTAGCTAAATCTGCCCTGAGAAGATCAGTGTAACTTTTGTCCTAGAAGCTTAAGAAGCTCAGGGAGCAGAGGAAATAGATGTTTGGAGGAAGTACTGTGTTTCCAAAAGAATATAAAGCTTGAAACGTGAAGTAGGAGCCCAGGCTGTGCTTCAGAGAGTGCCTGGGGAGTTGCGGAGCTACATCTTGGGGAGGTCTGAGAGCAGGAACTAGCTAGTTTTGGGGGGGAAAAAAAAGGCTACAAAGCCAGAAGGCAGGAGGAGGAACTGGTTAACATGATTAAGCAACTGTTAAGATATCATGGGATTACTTCTATTGCATCATGTGAAATAAGAACAAGAGAGAACATTTTGTATATATTTCAGGGAAAGCTTCCTGTCAGTGACAGATGCTGGGCTGCAGAAAGTCTACATTTTGCAATGTTGTGACCAAGATTTTGAGATTAAGGCAGATAAACAACGAAGGCAAGACAAACAACAGGTCCTTGGTCGAGTGAGGCATTATCCTTTGGATGACATTGGTCTGTTATTATTTGTGAAATTATTATAGACAAAGTGGAAAATAAGATTACTTGAAAAGTATCATAGTAAGGCGTACTGATGCTGATTATTGATGGTTTAATAATGTTTTATGCCAGATCATTTTCCATTCCTAAAATTTGAGTGGTCCTGGTTCCTTAAGTTTAGAGTGGGGATTAGAGAAATTTGGGGTATATGGTTGTATATGCTGTGTAAGTTAGGATGGTGTCCCTTACCATGGTAGAAGGATTAGAACTAGATGATCTTGAAGGTCTCTTCCAACCCTAACCATTCTATAATTCTGTGGAGCATGAGGTTGGATATTATCTTAATAGGAAAATGGACTGGGTGCAGGCTGTCCTTGAGCCTTAAGTAGCTAGAAATACACTGTACCAATGACCAGTTTGGCACTGCCAAACTTGTACAATAGTCATACTTTTAGACTTGTAATTCTGATGTTGGCATGCACAGCCGAACTTTTATCAGGCTCTTGACCCTGCCTGAATTGTTGTCCTAAATTGGTGTAGGGAAAGTTCACTTTGTATTATGTATTTCCTCTGGATCCCAATCCCCAAATCTCAAAATCCACCATTAATTTTATCTTTTCTGCTGATGGCTTAATCCCTTTGAATGTCTGTCAATCTCAGGTGAATTTGGGTTGGGCACTTGCTAAGTTTCCTGTGAGTTAAAATCCTCGGGCGTGGATTTCATTTCACTCACTAAAGAGATTGTATCCTTTTGCTAAGAGGCAAATTGTGTTACCCCATGGTATATTATTGTGTTATTCTATTTCAAATCCTAGAAATAATTTTTAAATGAAATTTTATTCAATCTTTCATTTTGCTACAAAGCACAAAGATTGAACAAAACCGTATTAAGACTCAGCCATGTTTTCTGTATCACTGTGACTGAGTACAATCAGCAAATGTACATTTTTTCGGTCTTAAAATCCATCACCTAATGCAGTCAAAAAGGTTTTCCTTTCTTTTTCTCTCACATCCTCTTTAGCTTTTCACATACATCTCATTAATACGATGTGAGAGGTTTTCCAGCACAAAATGATGAGTTTACTCTTGCAGTTCTGCAAACTAACCTGTGATGAGGCGAGTTCTGGGGATTGAGCCCCCTTCTAAAGTTGGGGTTTCCCTTTCTCTTTTAAAATAAAATTTACTGTAGTGTTTTTGTGTTTTGAAGCACAGTTGATCCTCTGATTTAATGCCATAAATGTTAATTTATGTTGACCCCCACATGTGTGTCCTTTTCATACATTGCCTATGTGTTCTCTGCTGCAGTTAATCTGAAACATTTGGAAGAGCCACATGTGATACAGCCCAGATCATGGAGTCGCTGCCTGTAGTCCTTGCTTCAGCATAAGTGAATAATGATAATAATTCCATTCCAAAAGAAGTGCATCGTTTTACTTTAAAAGATTCCTTGAATTGCCTTTGCCTTTTTTTTAACCATAATCTTTAAAGAAGGCATAAAATAAGAAAATAGGATTAGACTTTAAATACAGACATGATATGTGGTAAGGTCTGTCCAAGTTTAACCTTCTCCATCAGCAGCAGAATGTGTGGATGCCTGTGGTGCTGCACCCAGGCTGTGAGGACAGGCCATTTCTCAAAAGCTCTAGGTTACTGCTTCTGATGCCCCAGACAGTAACCCTCTGTGTATAGCCACACCTGCATTCTTGGAATTCAAACCACACTGCACTGTGCTGAACAATGTTATATGTGCTGTCCTGTCTCAGGAAACCTCAATATCATGAATGACATAATCTGCTCTTGAGGAGAACCATTGCCCATTTCTTTCCTTCTCCTCATCTTTAACAAACTTTTCTTGGCCCCTCTAGGCCAATATAGAAATGGGAGAGCTTTTCTGTATGGAAAGCATAAAGGCAAAGCAAACTAAAGTACCAGCTTTTGACCACACGGTTGGTTCTGAACAGAATGAAAAGAAATGCAAAAACTGGTTATGGCATGAATGTCCACCCTTTATTCTTTTACTGAGGAATTGAGGAAAGGCTGAGAACAATACTGCTTTAAAATAAGAGGATGAAGAAAATAGATGAAACTCCAAATTACAACTGTTTAACCTGATAGAAATAAAAGCCCAAAAAAACAGCTGGCAAAAACAAGCAGTTTTCTACTGATGTTATGGGACAGATTTAGAATTATTGCTATGCTAAAGAGGAACTCTGTATACTATGTAGATAGAGAGAAAATTTGCGACTGGAAAAAGGAGATGAGAAATAAAGTAAAGAGAAATACAGTGAAGTATGAGAAATAAAGAGATGAGAACCATCAATTTTATGGCATGGTAATGAGCAATCCGTTATGGTACAGAGTAAATTGGTAAAAATTGTGATGATTAGTTCAGTTTTTGGCATAGCAGACATATTTTTCTGATTGATTGGTTTCACTGAAATGTTGCTAGAACAGTCTCTGACTCACTGAGTTTGAGGAAATAGAAGGAATTGGGGGAAGAAAGGGAGGGGGAGTTATTATTTTGATAGAATGCAGTGTTAGAGCTGTAGAGATTTACTCTCATTAAAGAAGTGTTGCTCTTAGGTAGGGAAATAGGTTTTTTAAGAAAATGCTATTGTAAGTGTTCGATATTTAGTATAGGAAGGATATGGAAGTAAGGCCCAGTGGTTTAAAACCAGTAATTAGGACTCAATTATTCTTGATTTTTAGTGGTGAAGCGAACTCAAGAATAATGTTAATTTTGATTATTAGGTACTTGTTCTGCAAATGAGGTTATTTGCTCTATTCATGAAGAACATAGGATGGGAAAAAATAGTACTCTCCTCTCATATTCTTTCAATTTTTTTTTGTCCTATATTATAAAGTCTGTTTTTTTCATGTGAAAGGTTGATTGCATTAAATTTAGTTTTATGGCATGGTAACATTTCAGGATTTTTTTCATCCACAGGTTTTGTTCTGCCATGCTCTAGCAACAATTTTTAAATTTCTGTGAATTAGATTAAGTGAGCTGTAGTCATACCTTCAGCATTCGTAACTCTTTTTCTGCAGCTATTCTGGTTTCATGCCTGAGGTCACCAAAACTCCCATGCACAGAGCAATTTATTATGACCACGCCTGAATTTGTTGCTTATCTTGTCTTCAAAATATTTTTCTTTGGAAATCAAGAGGGACTTTTTGCAAGGTTATGTAGTGATAGGACAGTGGATTTAAACTGAAAGAGGGTGGTGAGTCCAGAGAAGCTGGGATGCCCAGTCCCTGGAAGTGTTCAATGCCAAGTTGGATGAGGCTGTGAGCAAGCTGGTCTAGTGAAAGATGTCCCTGCCCATTGCATCAGGGGTAGGACTTGATGAATTTTAAGGTCCCTTCCAAACCAAATCATTCTGTGATTCAGTGTTCTTGCAATGGGGTATATTTGGACTTTCAGAGAGCAATAAAAGTTGAGGAAGAGCTTGTCTTGAAGAAGATCCCAAACAATATTTTTACATATTCAAGGCCAGAGCATTTAAAGAGAGGTCTAAACTTCTATGTACTAGTATTCTCCAAGTATCAAAAGTAAGCTTCATGTTTACAAACCTTTGTGTTGTAAAACAGTGAACATTTATACAGCTACATCTCACAATATCAGATTAAAAACTGATAACAAATTCCAGCTCTTAAAAAACCACCACATTTTTAGTGGAAGTTAGGTGGAAAACAAAAGGGAGGGAAGAAGGAACAAAATTAAATACATTATTTAAGGCAAAATCTATGATAGATAAAGGGAGTTCAGATAGGAAAGGCCATGATTAATGTTAGGGGGTGTTTTTAAATGCAATTCAAATTGATTTAAGGAGATCTTGTTATAGTTTTCCCAAAGTTGTTAGAAAATTTGGTCAGATTCTGTAGACTTGACCCATGAAATGAAAGACAGCTACAATACTACTCATATGTTCAAAAATACGTAACTTCATGGTTTGTCTAAGAAGCTTACACAGTGGATTCAGTTCCTTCAAGAGGAAGATTCTGGGTGAAAAGGATTAGACCCATCTATTTTGACTGCCTTTGGATACAATTATGCAACCAGTTCAAACCTATGCAAGATGATCATACTGAGAGAGGGGACTCTAACTTTCTTCCATTAGATTCAGAGTCTAATTAAGTATGGTTACAGAGATGTTAAAAGCACCTTGCAAATGTTGTTTTTTTCATTAAAATTGTACAGTATTAGAATTATTAAATCAAATTTAAATTATTACAGTATTTTATGAACAGTGTTGATCATACTCTTGAATTGCAATTATATCTTTTTTTTTTTGCAAGATTTCATCTTCCTTTTGCAGTTCAAACGGTATGCAGCTATGTTTTGCAACTCATGTTACTACAACTGAAATAATGAAATAAAAATGCATATTGATTAAAATTTGACTTTTCTGTCTACAACTTACAAATATATTCATAATTGCTTTCCCCTGGGGAAGAGATGTATTGTGTGAGAGACTGTGATAACATGAGTTTATATGGAGCCTTTTTCTGAGCCCAAGATGAACAACAAGGCAGGTTCAGCTTGTTAGGATTCATTTATTAACACTCATTTAACAATCTGTCTTAGTCCAAAAAAGATTGCTTTTTTTAGTACACTTGACAGTAGCATGGAAAAAGTCACAGCCAAAATAGCATCCCTTTGGAAGCTGTATAGTAACACATATATCCTAAAGACATAAAACTGAAGTTCCTCTTGACTATGGGAAGGATAAGGAAACAGTAACAAGAGGTGAATGTTTATTAAATTACTTGCCTTGTCATGCTTTTGAGTAAAAATTTGATTTGCATGGTGGACAGGTCCATAAGCAGGCACTTCAAGGTTTTGGTGAAATATTTGGACTGTGGCAATTAAAATCTTTGTATATACCCTTTTGGTTAGCTGCAGAGTTTTTTGGGCCTACACCTCCCTCAGCTTGGTGACCTAGCAGGGTGATTTTCTGTCCTCAAGACCATCCAGCTCTGTCTGTGGTCACTGGTGACCGAGACTGATGGAGAAGCAGCTTATGCTGTCACCCCCAGTGTGTTACATTCTCAGTGCTATTTCTGGACGACCACTGAAGGCAAGGGGCTGACGTATCTGTCCTATTCCAGAATTCAGCTTTTCCCTGGGAAAACTGGGAAGCTTGATCTCTCTCTCCTAGGCTCTGAAACCAGCAGGAGGTTGCCCCCTTGGCACCATCCTAGAAGGCAGAGCAACTCTTCTGCTGTTCTTGGTCAGCCTGCTGACCCAAGCTGCCCTATTCTCTGTTCCCAGGAGCTGCTGGCACCAGGCAGCAGCACTGTGAATGGTGAAGGGGAGTGAATAATGTTGTCTGGATGTTTGCTGTCACAACCTGCCTCAATCTTTTCATTCTCCCATTGCCATCTTGCACAGTGGTTGTTAACTGTGGCTATGTAAAACCACTTCTGTGGCTTGGCCTGTTTCCTCTACCGGACTGTTGGTGTGAAAAATCAAGTAAAACTCACAGCATCTTGTTTCCTTCTGCCACTTTGCTATCTTTCCTGCCTGTTCCACTAGACTTCTTGTAAATTAGTTCGATGTAAGCATTAAACTACATTAAATGAGTCGGGGAATTTCCCTGTCAACAAGGCTCTTTTAATAGAAAAATAAACCCAAGATATTTAACAGAACTCCCTGTATGCCAGAACTAGTCTTACATAACTTTTTAAATTTTGTTTGTTCTGGAGGCTCATGCTTGTGGCATCACATCCCTCAGTGCTTGCATAGGGATGAGAAGGTTTAGCAGATCACATGCTCTATCTTCATTTAGAGGTGGTCAGAAAATTTTTATCAGGGCTTCACAGGGGTTTGTGTTAAACAAAACAAACTTTTGCCATGTTTGCCAAATCTGCAGCTCAAATTGTCCTGTGGTTACTCTTGCTGTCATTACTGAATCTGGCAAGAGCATCACTTTTCCCTCAATAGCTGCAACACCCTTAATTTCCTCTGTAGTAGAAATTCCTAACTTTATCAGGTTTAATCCATGGTGTGCCAATTTAAAGAAACCTTCCCAGCAAACTAGAAACCGTGTATTCAGGATGAAGCAGAGATTGGTATTGCCTTGTAAGACAGTCCTATATTCACAGAGCAATATATGCAAATCTAAAGAAGTTTGTTAGATGTCCCACAGAGGTGGGAGCATCCAGCAACAGAAATGTCATCACCCTCATGTCATAATGAGATTATAATTTCACTCTTCCTCCCAGTGCCTTAGTTGTGTCAATTCCTTAAGTGACCACTTAAAAGACTTTTCATACAAGTCCTTCTTAATTAACAAGGAAATGTTCAGAGTTGTGTCTTTCCTGTCTGTACTTACTGTGTTGATTAGATATGGGAGCGTGCTAATGTTTGTGTTCATGGAGTTTGTAAAAACTGTATTAGAAATAATTACTAGAATAACCCAAAAGGCAGATGGAGGCATGTCTGTTACCACAGCCCTCCCCAGGTCGCAGAGCAGAGCCTCTGCCACCAAAATGTCTCAGCTGGTCTCTGTCACCTATTCAAAATACTAAGGGTCTCTTCCATAATGTTCCCCATGTTATCAGTGTTTTGTTGCCAAGAAAGGTTGTTGGAAGGAAAAACAAAGCCCAGTGTGTTGAGGCCACAAGGGAAGGATTGCAGAATATTGTCTTGGAGCATAGCTGATAAAAGGTTGTAAAACCGGCTTTTCCTATAAAAGGGATCCCCTGTTGCTTCCTTCAATTAAATCTGTTACAAAAAAATCAAAATCCATGGGCTAATCATATGAACAATAGAAGGATTCAAACTGTCTGCCTCTCTCCAAATCTGAGATATCTGCATACACTAAACAGGCTGTGTCAGGGCCATGAAAATGCTGCTCCAGGACCATGATATCTCATTTGTTCCAATACAAATGTATTTCAAAATTCAGCTTACAATCTTCTAATGTGTAGGGGGGGTGTAGACTTGGAGAGTAAACCTAGTCCAGTGGAAGGATACAGCATTGAATTTGCATCCAAACTTGGCTGTGGTTGCAGGCATCTGGTTCATGTCCATAACTGCTAGCAGTAGGATGTAGGATCATAAAACCTCTTTTGAATAATTCTATGGAGCTGATAGTTCTCTTTGTAAAAAATGATGGTCATTTCGGGATAACTGGTATGCTTCAGTTCTAGTAATAAAAAAACCACTGCTCAGCATGAATGCATTGAGGTACATTCACAAAGTATGAATTGGTTTTCATATTTTGAAAATTATAGAAGAGAATTCTGAGATAAACAAAATGAAAGGTTTTTTCATTTTTATTCTGAGCAATATTGACAAGAAGACAGCGGATTTTTTTATTCACAGGCACAGAAATAAACCAGTGTCACAATATTGATGCAAATACAGTGCTGTGCTGTATCTGTTCCCTTTTCAGAATAGAGATTACAAACAGAGCAAGTGTGAATTTTTAAACCTCCCTTTTGAATCTAAAACATTCATATCTGAAATGATTTCTACGCATATTCCAATAATTCCAATAATTCCAATAATATTAGACAATCCACTCAAAGAAGCATTTGCCTACTGCAAAGGAGTTGCATTCATCAAAAAAGCAGGCAAGCAGCAGCTAGAGCATTGAAGGAGAGATGTAAATAGGACAGATGTCTGTTAAATTGTCAATGCAGATGATCAATACTCATTTCTATTACATGACCTGTTTCATTTTATTAAAAAATTTTCATTTATTCATGAATAGGAATGATACAATGGTACCCAGCTACCTTGCCAGCCAACCGTGGCATTGCAGACACTCCCACAACTGCTATTTTGGGAGTATGAGAATAGAAACAGAGCATCAGGGAATCATAGAGCCCCATGTGTCTGTCTGCCAAGGTGGCTGCACAGATAAATCCAAGGACATTCCTCATGCAAGGATGTGCGTGTATTTGCATTCACATGTCAGTCAGATATGTTTCCAGTGGGAGTGCAGAGCTCTCTTAGGAGGTGCTACAGTCTTGACCCCAGACTTTTGATGAGCCATGAATATCGCAAAATATTAAAAATAAACAAAAAAACCCCACTCCACTAACCCATTCTTCTGTAGCTATATAAATAGAAGGGTCATTTAAGCAATGTGACATTTTTCATGCTTGAGAAAGTACTTCTAAGTGAGCTACCTGCTTATTTCGAAATAATAAACACAATAGTAGCTATATGGATTTTATACATATATCTGTAAATGAGAACTATTCTGCAGAAAGTATTCATGGGAGAAGAGTTCTGGCCTTTTTTAGACCATAATACATGATGTACTACAACTAAAATTACACTGTGAGTAAATATAATCACTACTGTTGTGTGGAATCTGGAGGCCTCTGTGACTGATTAGTCATATTCTGCATATTAAGCACTACAGGGTCAAGTGTGAGAGTGGCTGAGCACCTTATTTCCCATTGATTTTGTTCCGAGTTGCATGGATAGATCATTAGCACTGTGTGAGTAACGATTTCCATGACCCATGAGCAATTCTGAAAAACAAGAAGCTCTGCAACTGGAAACCAGTTTTATTTTAAATAATCATTAAGTATTTTAATTATTTTTTCTAGTGAATAAATAGACTGGGGCAACCAACACATTTTTGAGCATCTTTACTTGAAGCAAAGGAAATCAGTAATCAAAGGGCTTCGTTCAAAGGAGTGTGTGGGATCAATTCAGAAAAGCTGTGATGAGATGTTGCTCATAAATACCTTGGATGCCCTGAGAGAGAAGAGTCTGTAAGTTAGACTTAGACCCAGGATTTAGAGATAGCAGAGAGTTATGGTAAGCAGTGAGTCAGAGAATGTGGAGTATGTAGCTGTTTGGTTTTGGGAATAGTCCCTCTCCCTCTGTTGCATGGTAGCCTGAAATACTTCTCCTTGGAAATGATAATTCTGTTCTTAATGTATTCTTATATTTACATTCCTATAATACATTCTTATAGTGTATTCTTATATTTAGTTTTAACCAAAGCTATCCCCCTAGATATTCTTTTTAATATTTTTAGAATATTTATCTACACTTTCTCCGAAATTTAAAGAAATTATTTACCAAGATATAGGATGATTCTTCAGGGGGAGAGCACAGTTCTTCCTTGTCTGTACTAACAGTGCTGTGGAAGCTCAGAACTGGAAGAGCTGCTGTTTCAGAGCAGAATGATCAGATTAACAGCTAATAGAGGCACTGCCTCTGAATATGAAGAGTTTTGTTTGCGTCCCTCTCCTCCTTGAATCCCCATATGAATTATGCTTTATCAGTGAAATCACTCCCAGCTTGTGCAGTACACTAGGAAGACTAATAAAAGTCTTTCATAACTATTATCTAAATGTGCTGGCAAACTGTAATAAATTTACATCTATGAAAAATGAAAAGTTTAGGTAACTGAACAGTACAAAGCTTTGTGCTGAGAGCATACAATAATATCTCTTTCACCAGATGCATGTGACTAAGCAGCCTCTTATTACTGGCTGCAGAATCAAACGCCAGAAGAGGACATGAAATGTATGACCTTTAAATATAGATGGAGGCAAACAGTTATTTACCTAGAGCTGGGACTCTGAAATAGCAAATGGCTATTTGGACCTGGATAATAAAATTTGCTTTTCCTGGAACAAATTCTTCATAAGAGGAGGATTCTGCATTCGGGTTTATAGTATATTAGGAAAGTGTTTCATGGAAAAGTACCATTTCAAATTATATGTAATGATGTATGAGAATCCTTACTACATATACAGCTGGTTTGTTGTATATGTTGTTCATACAAAGTTTTAGCAAAACAGGGAGATGTCAGTTTCTTGTTTTTATTAGCAGATATTTAAGAATGGACTGCTGGATCTTGCAATCCTTTGATGTCAGAGCTTTAAGATAGAAGACAGAAGAGAGGCAGAGAGGGACTATATGGTTTTTCTAAGTTTTATGCTTTTTTTAGAAAAATATTTGTTACCTGTGCTTTGAGTGTTTTAGTAATTTTTCCTGTGAGAAGCTCCTGAATTACAAGCAATGAATAGATAGATTTTAGATTTATTAAGCAAAATCACAAAATGATGTCACCTAAATTTAGGAATGCTGCTAAAGTGTAAATATGCCTTATACTATATTTGACCCTGAGATTGGCTCAGAGCATGGGGCTGATAATGCCAAGGTTGCAGGTTTGATTCCTTTAAGGGCCATTTACTTAAGAGTTGGATTTGATGATCCTTATGGGCTTCTTCCAACTCAGAATATTCTGTGATTCTGTGATCTTTGCTCAGATGTCACAGGAGATGTTGGCGGAAACAATTAAATTTGCACTGCTCTTCTAAGCTGAATGATGGCTTATAATGATAGCCAGTGGCTTTGGTGGAGTGTTATACAAAACATGAGCAGTAAAATATTCTTGATCTAATACACTGTACACATCTTTGGGGATCACTTTTGGTTTGGAGCCTGAAGAGGGGAAAAATTACTTTTTGCAATCAGGAAGAGGCAGCTAATAAGTTAGAATCCAGCTCAAGTCAGAGGCTCCTGATACAATTGCAGCTACTGTCTTTGCATGGCAATGAATTCCTTCTCTTGTCTGTTGTGACGCATAGGTGAAAAACAAGCAGCAGAGCCAGATGATGCAGAGCTGATGAGCCTCAGCAAAAGGCTGGTGGAGAATGCAGTGCTGAAGGCCGTGCAGCAATATTTAGAAGAAACACAAAACAAAAGCAGGCAGACTGATGGGAGCCCTGCAAAAAGTGAGGAAGCAGCAAGCGGCAACAAGAATGAGAGCGACAATGATAACAGCAAGTGAGCACTGTGCACAAAGCCTGGGAGCAAATATCCCACAAAGAATGACTACAAAACCAAGTTCCGCTCCCTGCTGAAATTTGCAAAGTGGTGCTGGTGTTAGGCACTCTGCTTTGTGAGTCTCTTATCAAAAGTTTGTTCCAAATTGAAGGACACTGTCTACTGGTTTAGTGAGTGTGTGCACTGCTGAAAATCTGTCGAATGCTGGGAGCGATGGACAGTGGAAAAAAGACAAGAGTGGTGAAACAGGTGGCTCCAATCTTCACTTGCTCTTGATACCAAGGCTCCCTTCCTTGCTTTTGAAGAGAAACTGAACATTTTGCATTTGTCATTTGGACTGTCGTGGATGGCTGTGGATGAGGCCTTGCCATAAGTGGAAGCGATGCCCTACACCCGAGGCTTTGGCAGCGCTGCAGGGCTGCTTGCTCCGTGTGAGAGCACGTGCTGTTTCCTAGTCAACAGCAGTCAATACCAGGCTAAAAATTACCACTACAGATACTCATCACAGATACTATTACACAGTATGTAATAAGACAGGAGTTTCCCTTAAATGTGATGCTGTACTGTTCTTTACATTTTGGTAGCATTTGTTGATGTAAATTATATTTTTTGATTAAATACCTTTTTATAAAAAATCAGTATGGGTGAAACACTGAGCACTTACTACTGTCCAAACCCGATATGATCTCTTTATCTCTGTACAATAATGATTCTAAATCACATTAGTTGTTACAAAATGTATTATATTGTTGTTTTCCTCTAGGAAAGAGCCATGAAGCAGACTTAGTAAAGGAAGCTTTACGCAGAGAAACGCAGGCCCTGCTACCCAGACTGAATCAGATAAAGGAGCTGTTAACGAGTCCTGAGATCCGCACAAAAATTAGCAAAGAACTGTTTGAAGACAGGCATGACTCTAAAAGTAAATGGAAAAGTTGTATTGACTCTGAGTCTCCAAATGCATGACTGTAAAATGCCATGATGGAAAATCTCATCAGGTTGTTTAAAGACAAAATATTGCAGCAAGAAATTTTTCAGGTTGGTTTGTTTGGGTTTTTTTAACTGAAAATGTGAATGAGTGTAAATGGCTCATGAGATACTTGCCCAGAAGGATTATATTTCATAATGATGAAGTATAGCCACTTCTCAACACTGCATTGAAACATGTTTGAGTGTGCAGGTATGTGTCATGACTCCAAAGTGGAAAAATACTGGTTTCTAATAGATCTGAGCAAACACTGTGCCCTTCCTTTATCATTGTAAATAACTCAGTTTTTTCTCATACGTTCCTTCCCTAACAATGATGTACAAATATGAAAAAATTGGTGATTTTAAATACTTCAAAATGTATATTTGGGAAAAAAAATCCTCTTTTAATTATCTGCCTTTTGTATATGTACTGGCATTTTGGGTTAGCATTGTATGTTTTTTATTGTTTTTTTAAACAGCACTTGAATACTTGTATAGATGCTGACATTTACTTTCTGCTGATGTTTACACTAAAGCAAGAATGTTTTAAATTTCAGTATGAAATTCAGACTCCACTCATTGATCTCAATGGCATACTTTTGTTGGCTTTAATGGAGTCAGGATGCTGCAATTAAGATTTCTCATTCAAATAATAATATTCATTGGGATAATATTTGCCTTTTTACTTTTGTAGAACAGTGTTTTTGTCTTTTGTTTTTGATGTTCCTCCATCTCTACCTTCTGCTGCCTGAGGTGGGGTGTCAGTTTGCTCTCATTGTTCCCTCCACACACCTGCAAGATTCACTGAAGATTTGGATGATGGACAATACAGGTGTAGCTCCAATATTTGCAATTTTTATAGACATTGTCATAAAAGCTATATAATATGTTGTGATTGGTATCAGAATTGTGCTGTTAGAACAGCTGTGTGCATATTCTTCATTTGTTTTAAGCACTGTTCATTTATCTCACGTCAGAGCTTTTTTTTTCCTCATTAGATATATAACAATATATTCTAAAACCCATCTTATACGTGCCATGTTCACAATAAAATATTTTTCCTTTGCACTCTGTGTGTGTTTTCACCTGTTTCCAATGGGACTTGAATAAATTAAGTACTTGCAAGTAACAGGGTTACAGGAGAGAAAAAGTGCTCCAGTGAATCACACCATTAAGTTGATGACAGGATGTTGTGCCAACATACTGCTCTGGAGCTTGGCTGCTGAAATCATGCAGATAAACTAGGCCCAAGTCATTATTGTTTTCAAGGAAAAAACTTCGAAGCTCTTGGGATTAATTTATGTTCTGGGCAGGGCAGGTTTAGAAATAAATACTGGGTACAACTTCCTAGATGTTCACTCTTGAAGTGTGAGTTAAAGGAGTAGTCACAAAATACTCTATAATGATAGATTTTGAAGAAAAAAACTCTGAATCTGAAATCATCCCTGGAGATCATTGGGAGGTAGCTTTTTATAGGCTATCAAGCAATTTAAATCCAACTTGCACATAAAAACAAAAAACCAGACACACAGCTGTGAAAACAGGAAACAATTCATTGTATTATATCTGAATCATGGATTGTCATCTCCCATTCCTCTAAACAACTAATTTCCATGATTAAGTGCCTTTTTATATCATTCAGCTTGTAACAGTCATTGTTCTCATGTTTCAAGTAAAACTGGAAGTTAATCTCTGAATTTATGTCACCTATCACTTTGATAGGTGACCTCATTATTAGAGAGCTTGCTCATTCAGTTCCTATGGATCAAGAATAGCAGGTGTGTTTAGGAGAGTTAAGGGCCTGAGCTTAGGCATTATCTGAGATGTACTGGAGTGAGTCTGCCAGATATGGCACAAACCATGAAGAAGACATTCTACTGAATCAGGAACTGTGGGATAGTGGACGCCCCAAAGCCTCTAAAAAGACTCTGGATACCTGTGTTTAAGCAGCCCAAACCCATCTTTAATTTTCAGATGTTTTGAGACAGGAGAATCAACAGGGCTTTTGTTTCCAAAATATTCACATTCTCTTAAAATAGCCTTTACTTATGGTTTTGACAAGAACAACTGTTAATTTACTCAAAATTCAAAGCAATATGGGGGAAAAACCATTGCTTCTAGATTCATTTTCTTATGACAATCCTTCTTGCTATCTCAAAGTTTTTTTCCCACTGCCAGTGAAGCCTGGCTGCCAAATTGAAGGATAAATCTCATGTATGGAGCTGTGAGATAAGCACTGAAGAATGTAGATATATAAAAACTGAGCCTAATATAGGCAGGTGTGAGGTTCAGAGCTGCAGCCACCAGAACAAATATGTTGCCTTCCTCACACTTACAAATCATTTTCAGACAACAATTTAGTTTCTTAAATAAGCTCTTCTTCTGGGGAATATCTTAAGGTAGTGATGCACAGGTTATTCTAGGAAAGTGTTGGCATTTCAAAACAGATGGTGCAAGTTTGACCATGTTTTGTTTTTGGTTCTACTTTCCAGTTTGCTGAAACTCAGATATTTCTACACTGCTGATTGTAGAGCTGTCTCTGAGAGGTTTAAAAGCAGTATCTCAGCTTCCAGGACTAATCTAGTTGGAACTGCCCATGACCCACTGAGAAACTTCCTGACATCTAGGCTTGGTCCAGGCATAGACTGAAAAAATTGTGGAAGGCATGCATTGGATATCTGAGCAACCCATGCCATAAATTCCCTACAAGGTTGGGCTGTGCATCAAAGCTGTTTAAGGGTTGACAGAGTAACCAGAGAGACAGTAAATCCATGTGAGTCCTGACTAACAGACACCAATTCTCTGATGAAGGGAGGGAGACTGTTGTGGAAACCTGCATCTCCAAGCACAGGTGCACATGGCATAAGGATGCTCAGTCTGGTAGCTAAGGGGTAATGCACCAGCTGAATGTGCATCAAGGCCTTTGTGAGAATGAAGCTAAATGGTGTTTCTGTGTTCGCTGAAGGCGACCTAAAGCTAAAATGGATTGGAGCTTAAGGTCAGATTTGAATGCTGTATCCAGAAATGCAGGTGTTGGTACCCACACTTGATAATGCTCTGTGTCTATTGATGGTCCTGCTGAATTGTTTGGTAAAATACTACTTCTTGGCAAGGTTATACAGTCTGTAAGTTAAGATTCAAGAGGCTTCACGTTATATATTTATAGAAGTTTCTGATTATAACACTGCACACTTCTGTGTGTGCTATTTTAGCCTAAAGACCATGTGAGCGTGTCATGGATCAGAGTGTGAGCCATGCTTCATTCTGGTGACAAGAATGATATTGTTTCATTTTTATGTCAGTCTAGACATGACTCACATATTCTTGTTAGAATTCTGACTTTTTAAAAGTCTTGAGAGATATCCTACACATTTATGTAGTCAGCAAGCAGGAAAAATAGAAGAGCAGGGCTGCTGCCCTCAGTGGAACTCGTAACTTGAAATTTAGTAAAAACACACATTTTATATTTTTTTCCAGTTATGTCCAAGAATATGCTTGTGAAATTAAGTGTAAACTGAAACTTTTTCACTGCAGATGAAATACTACCTGCAGAGCTGGCTGCAGCCCAGTGGAAGGCAGGAGGAAATCTGGTTGCCTCAGGAGGAGCCTTGTGTCCAGACACCTGAGGGTTGCTTTACTTTGCTTTTGCCCTCAGACACAATCTTTTGTGCACAATCTTTTTCAAAATTATGTCTAATCAGAGAATGCCCTCTGCCTCTGTTCAGCTGTTAGTGGTATATTGTTTCATCCTGAAAAAATGAGGGACTGAACTGCTATTGTGGCTTTCAGCTGTTTCCATCCCTTTGGAGGAGGGGAGAAGTTGTTGCTGAAATCCCAGAGACTGATGTCTTTGCAGAGACACCTCTGGTCTCCCTCAATGGGCTAGAGGTCAAAGGAGGGCCTACATGACTGTTCTCTGAAGCCTTCATCTGGCAGTGACAACCATCTGATCCATCCCAGAACCGCTGGGCAAAAGCAGTTCCCAAGGGAGGCACCCTCCCAGAAATGACATGGCGAGTGGGTCAATTCTGTGATTAGTGAGCAGTGGGATAAAATAAGTGGTATTTTAGCTTCATGAAAATTGTGTCAAGTCATGGTCATGTAATAATTTAATTTGTGAAAACCTTTTGGAAATTTGATTCTTCTGGAACTTTTCAGTGATGGGGTAATCTCTGAAAGTGATGAAGGTGCATTTGCTTTCAAAGAGCTCTTTAGTGCCATACCATAATCTTCTATAGAAATAGTTTGCACTTTTTATTTCAATTAAACAAAGTCTCTTCTGGCCTGGTTTCAGAGACAAGGAGTCACACTATTCTTTTGGGAAAAGAAACTGTTTGAACCACGGAAGTAAGAGCACGTTAATGCTGACATGTGTTTTACTCTGCTATTCCTTTGATCAATAGTTTCTGTATAGGCAACTTCTTAGCATGCACTCATCTTCTCATTTATATTCTCCTCATGTTAAGCCTTTATAATGAGAACATTTGTACTGAATGAAAATCAGTCCCAAGAGACGGTTGGGCTGAGAAATAAAACACACTCATAGTGGAGCAATAATTAGAACAGTACAAGGGAAAACAAAAAGTGATATGCCTGCCATTCCTGGCATAGCAAAAAGGGCACTCTGGCATTGATAAGCAAATAATTCTGCAGCAAGAGACTGGAGTTAGACTGCTGGTTTGTAGTTTCTGGTCCCACTGCTGTTCTTTGTTTAGTGACTCTTGAATGAAAAATGCATTAGCAGAGAATGGGACATGGAACTGTTTCTTGAAGGAACTTTCCTCATTGCTGGGAAAAAAAAAACCTTTCTGCTCACGGTGATTAAGGATTAAAGCAATCCAAAATGCAGAATTAGGGTAGTTAAGAGGAGATAATTAAAAAATTACACATGGGGATTTCAGTAGAAGCTTATTTGAAAAAAAAGTTGCTTTTCTTTCAGATAAGAAAGGCAGAGATGATTTGAGGTCAAGATTGACTCTAGAGATTCTGGTGGGATTTTTTTAGCAAAACTGCAATTTGAATTAAAACTCAAAGAAAGCATTACAGTTCCAGAATACTTTTTACTTTAATTCCTTTTTTCTTTTCTTTTCTTAGCCGAACAGAGAACTTCAGGCACTGAAACACTCAGAAGATAAGAAGAAAACATGCTGATATGATTTTAATTTCAGTTGTAACTCAGAAAAACAAAACATATCAGCAAAAAAAAGCAAAGAAGAAATACCAGCAACTAATGATAAAATTCAAAGGTAGCTGACAGTGTGAAAAAAAAATAGTACAGTAAATTCACGAATACAAGCCGCACTGAGTATAAGCCGCATCTCTGGGTGTTGGCAAATATTTCGTTCTTTGTCCATAAATAAGCCGCACCTGAATATAAGCCGCTCTGTTGTTTGCAGCGAGGACCCGCGTGCAACAAAGTTGCCAAATACTAACAGAACCGCGGCAGGGCGGGGTTTACTGGCTCAACTAAGGCTGTGCAGGCTCGGCCCGCTAGGGGCTGCTGACGGAGCCAGGTGGCCCAGCTCAGTGGGGCCGCTCGGGGCTGGCCGCCGGCTCTGGGTTCACTCGCCCCGGCCCCGCTCACGCCGCAGCGCCGGCCGGGCACGGAGCACCCCCTGCTCCCGCCACGGCGGCGGAGGGTGGGGGCAGAGCCCCCCCCCTCCTCCCTGAGCCGCGGCAATGGCGGCGCAGGGTCCCCCCGTCTCTCCCCTGGGCTGCGGCAGAGGAGGGAAGAAGAGAGTTCTCCTGCCTCTCTCCCCGCCCCCCGTGCTACCTGCAGGGAGCCAGGGCAACAGAGTAACACTTTGTAACAATTGCGGAATGCCAGCTTTTACTGGCAGGTGCTTGGCTCGGCGCCCTGGCTGGCACGTCTGGGGTTGTAAATGTCAGAAAATTATTCACATTTTAGCCGCCCCCGAGTATTAGCTGCACTTCCGGGTTTCCACCAAAATTTTTGTCAAATTGCTGTGGCTTGTATTCATGAAATTACTGTAAGTCCAAATCTTTAGAAGAATAGAGGATGCAGTGAAGCAATAGAATAGTGTTCTCTGCATCTGGTCAGTGAAATAATGAACACTTGTGTTTGTCACTGTGCTGTACTGTACAGGCAAATGTCCCATTTCCCAGTCACATTTTCCAACCAGATACATCCAAAGAAGAAGGCTGAATGAGCATGTGGCTGTGAAATGTGTTGCCTTCGTTGGGGGAGAAACGAAGGCAAGTGGCGACCTGGTTAGAGTGGGCCACGGCGAACACACACACATACACTTTTACAATCCCAGTCGCCGGACAAATCACTCGCTACACTGATGCAGTCGACGGTGAAATGCGTTTATTTCTCGGCAAACGCCGGCTTAAGTAACTTTGGTACAGCTGTGATTGGCTAACGCCATGGAGAGGGCGAGGCCTAACTCCTCGTGCATAACGATGTCTTCTGAACGAACTTTCTAGCTCACCACATTTCCCCCCTCTCCATGACCGATTAAGCCTTCGCAGCTGTGCTAAACTGATGTTAGTAACAACTCGTGAAGCATATTAGTAACAACACGCGAACTATTTTAAACGTCTAAATGCAATCGCAACTTGGTTATAACTTATCCAGTCTAACAATGAAACGGGAACCGAACATTAACACGGGTACAACAACTGCAACTGGTCCCACTAGGGTGAACACATGGGTGGTAAACTAGGGCTGTTGGGTAAACAGGGGAATCGAACTGATTTCATTGCCGGAGCGTTTGGCCGTGACGTTGGAACTTGTCTTCGACTTGTTTGCTTGGCCGATGAAGCAGGTTTGGCAACAACAGAACACCGAAGCACGAAGATGGAACACGAGGCTGATGAGATGGATCACGGTGGCAAGCCTGTCAAAAGAAACTCAGAGATCTCGTTAGTTTCATCGGTTTTGTTAGACAGCACGGGCTTTATGGATTTTAATGGGCACCACTTGATGACATCATCATTTTTTTTTTTTACTGCTGTGTACCCTCTGCCCGTTACAACTAGCTTCCATCGTTTCTTTAGCGCAGGAAGCTTCTGCTGTCTCCAGAGCAGTCACTGCTTCAGAGGTTAGCTCCAGTCCACTTGCTGTGGTGTCATCACTTACATTCTTTCTAGTCTCTGGCACTGTCTTAGCAGTGCATCCTCCACAGTAACACCCAGTTCAGCTGCTTTCTGAATTTCTTTCTCTTCCTCTTCTCTTGCCTGCTCAATGCACTCTGTCAGAGCAGCAGATATCCATGATGGTGATCTCTCCTCAATGCTGCTCACCACCCTTTCTTCTTCCACAACGGTAACAGCAACTGCATGTACCAGCCCTTCAGATCCTTACTCCATCCTCAGGGTCTCCTCTAACTTTTCTGCTCTCTCTTCCTCTGAGGTTTGTTCTCTCATTGCTTCAGCATCTTTCACTCGTTGGGCTTCCATCTTTTCCTGTTCTGCTGCTTCATACTCCGATAAAGGAACAACAGCTGGAATATCAGAATGTTCTTCAGCTGTTTCTGCCATGTCTTCTCTTGCTTGTTACCTGCAGCTGAGTCCATGCACCAGGGCGCTGGCAGAGGAATTCTCGCATATGTGGGCGCACTCCCGCCTGGACTGCTGGATGGGGACCCGGTGCCCCTCCAGGAGGAGCGCCCGCAGTCCTGGCGCGAGAAGAAGCTGATGGAGGGACTGCTGCGTGGATGGGAGCTAGATGTTCTTCTGTGACTAGCTGGTTCGATGCCCAGATGCCTTGGAGCAAATCTCCTGTCTTTCTTCCCCCTTTTTTTTTTTTTTTTTTTGAAACCACAACAGAGGAAAACATGCATTTGAATTCCCTTAGTTTGGTGAAAACCACGATTCCCGATATTTTACAATCCCATCTTAGTATTTAATATTGTTTGAGAACTTTCCTTTCAAATGACAACCCAGGAGAATCCTCTCGGTACAAGATTCTCCACGTTCCCTTCAAAGGAAAAGGTTCTAGCCCTTACAAGGCCGAATCAACCCATCCAAATTACTTGTTTTCAATTTTAACTCGGAAATATCTGAACTTTATAATTTTCTCCTCTTGTCAGTCAATTCCAATCTGGCCACAATTGAAAGAGACTGAGAAGGTTTCGATGGCAAACGTTCTTTGCTTAGCTAATATTCCCACCTGGCCAGGGCTGAGATATTAGACTAGGCAAAATGTTTTTTCCTATTATATTTTAAAACCCAACCTTTACTAAATTTTGAAAAGTGGTAAGGGATAAGTATTTTAGAAAACCACACAATTTTAATTCAACAATGGAATGCTTTTCACCAAACTAATTCACTCAATTTGGTTCCTCAAACCTATAATGTTAAAGGAAGCAACATCCTTAAGTTCTCTGAATGGCTAACAATATTTCGGCGCTCCGGGACTTTCACTTCCTGGGTCCGGTGGACTCCTTTTGTCTGCGCGCGGTGTGAGTAAGCCGGTATGTTTGATGGGAACGGCCGGTGCATAGCTTCCATCACAATCGGATTCCGAGTCTGTACTGGATATGTATTGTTTTGTGTGTCTTTGCTTTCCCCACCGCTCGTGCCATGATGTTTGCTCGGCCCACCCGGACTCGCTATCCGAGTCGGAGGAAGTAGAGTGATAGGGAGCTTCCGGCCACCGGTGACTCTTGTCCGAGTTCCGCCTTCCTTTTCCCCCTCCCCTTCTCTGTCCTTCTTTGGGGGAGTTCTCCTCCTCTGAGGGGAGTATCTTGGGGTGAGCTCCCTGGTTGGCTCTTGGGCTCTCCTCCCTTTCGTTGTCCGCGCCCCTCCCCCCATGTTCGTTACTGCGCGTGCGTGAGGCGGGTGGAAGCTCTTGGCCCCGCCCCTCGCCCTCAGGCTCGGCGCCATCTTGGGGCGCATAAGGGAGTGGTCTTTTTAAAATTTCGTCAGAGTCCGCTTTGTTAGAATTGTTTCGAAACTTGGAAACACTTTCATCATCTGGCGATAGCTTAGTGGTTACTTTAGAGGTCGAATTAGCGGACTGGGGCCGTGAGTAGTTGTCAGTTTCAAGCGGCGCGCTATCGCCGATCGCAGTTTGAGTCGCGGCAGCCACTCCTACTTTAGGTGTGAATTTTAAACAGTCTCGGGCTGCTCGCCAAGTTTCTTGCTCTGTTAGCGCTCTCTCCAGAGCCTTCACAACTCCTCCCCAGCTCTCCAAACGTTTACCAGAGCTGGAGACAATCACGTTGTTAGCGCAGGCGTTAGTACACTCCCTCCAGCACCCTGAATGCAGGGTGTCTGTGGTACGGTCTATCGCCCTCGATTTTAACAACTGCATGATTACGTAATCAAAATCCCTTGATTTGCATTGGATGCCACATTGCCTATGCAATTGGGAAACTACCTTGCCAAGCGCATCCATTTCTTGGCGGTACGTGAGCGTCCTCACCGTCGGGGTCAGATCCAGCTGCCTCTTCCAGCACGAGTCCCGTCACCCGGACCGCCCTCAGCCGCGTGTATCGGGGGCTATTCCCTCACCCGAACACCTGGGGGCGATCCCGGGTTTCGGCACTACTATGTTGCCTTCGTTGGGGGAAAACGAAGGCAAGTGGCGACCTGGTTAGAGTGGGCCACGGCGAACACACACACACACTTTTACAATCCCAGTCGCCGGACAAATCACTCGCTACACTGATACAGTCGACGGTGAAATGCGTTTATTGCTCGGCAAACGCCAGCTTAAGTAACTTTGGTACAGCTGTGATTGGCTAATGCCATGGAGAGGGCGGGGCCTAACTCCTCGTGCATAACGATGTCTTCTGAACGAACTTTCTAGCTCACCACAGAAATGCCACTCTAGCAGAGCACTGAAGCAAAGAGTTATAAGAAATACTGCAGGATAGAGGCTAAGTCAAGGTAAAGTCAAGGCAGAGCTCAGAGAGATGATTTCTAGAAGAGCAGGAAGAAACAAAGCAACAAAGTGTGCATTTTAAACTCCATTTATCACTGTGTAGATCCTCTGAACCTTCATAACTTTCAGAGGTTACCCCTTGTCACTAGGTGAAAATCTACAGAAGAATCAAAATTTCAAAAGGTTTTCACAAATTAAATTATTACACGACCATGACTTGACACAGTTTTCATGAAGCTAAAGCACCACTTACTTTATCGAACTTCTGCCAAAGTGGAATAAGTAGTCAAATCCTTGAATGTGCAGAGAGCTACAGGAAATTAATTGCAAATTATATTAAATTCTGAGGTATTCCTGCTGCCAGCCAGAAGAGCAGAGGGGACAACAAACCTCTCCCCTCCAGAAACAAATGGATGACTGAATGTTTGCCAGTGGCTCCAAGTGATGGCTGCAGCATCAAACCTTGTTCTTACTAAGTACAGAAAATTGGAATACAAACCTCAGCAAATTATTTAGGTTAATTACCAAAAAGAGTCCACGGCAAAACCAGGCAGAATCAAGTAAATATGATAACTTGATAAATTAAAACCTTCTTTACCATTGTGTTCTGAAATTAAATGTATCACTGTACTGGGATGGATCTATTGTTTGTAGAATGATTGCTAACAAAGGGAATATGTTGAGAATGGCTAAAGCAACATCCTAAATTAATAATTCTGCAAAGGTGTTTCAAAAGTGGAGGAGCAAAAAGAAAAAAACAGATTAATTTTTTAGTTTGTCCAGGTGTTATCCATCCATCCATCCATCCATCCATCCATCCATCCATGCATCCATCCATCCATCCATCCATCCATCCATCCCAGTAAAACTTCCAATGCAGGAGCTAGTCTAATGTGTATAGTTCCACCACACTTAAACAAAAAATTATGTTAATCAAGGAAACATAACTGAAACTGCTTTTAGTGGTAGATGTAGAAAATATAGAAAAATAGATTCATTGCTCATCGAACTAACACTGCCAGTGACCTGCCTGTTGCATATTTATTCTATAACTTTCCTTGTAGACGTAGTAATTATTTTTAGAGATACAGGAAAGGCACTGAAATACAGAGAACACCCACTTAATTTGTACCTTAAGATTATAAAAATTAAAATGAAGCAATGCATTTTCTGAGAGACTGAAAATTAACTTTATTATTTATATACTAGACAGTTTTTGCACTTTCAGTATATAAGGGTGATATATGCTTTGAAAATAACATGGACAAAACCCATTATGGAACATCACTGGATTTAGTGATGGATATAGATGGAGAAAAGATGAGTAAAGAGAACCCACAGATCAATTTGTCTTGTTTTGTCTTGTTGTTATCCTGTAACCTCAGACTCTTGAAAGACCGCTTTTCGTCTGTCATGACTGCAGAGATGCTACTTCATAATTATGTATTAAGTCTCTGGGTTTTTACTGCTGTATCATTTCTGGATCATCTACATGAATTAATAACTTACATACATTCATAATTTACACTAGGGACCATGATGGAGTAACAGAGGCTGGAGGCCATAGGACCAAAGGGAAGAAAAAGCTTCTCTGTAGTCAGTGAAGTCACCAGGGTTATGAAGAGAGGCTAAAACACTGTGTATGAGAAGCCTGATCTCTGGGTAGAGCAAAGTGCTCTACCAAACCAAGGGAGCAACCTATACCACCAGCACATGGAAAGTTGGGCTGGGAAAGTGAGCATGAACAGATTCTACCTCAAAATGTGTTATGGTCTCTCTTTCAGCTCAGTTTGTTTGAGCATCTTCAACCAGGCATGAGGAGACTCCACAAACTGGACATGCACGACTCAAGAGCATAAAGTGCCTGTTTATTATGCAACATATTAAAAAATGGGATTTTACAAACTACTGAACTGAGCTTTAACATGCTCCCCACCCCAAAGTCTCTCTGCTAGTCAGGCAGCCATGAACAAGGAGAGAGGGGTGAATCTCCACAGTTCCCTGGACCAAAGTCTCCATGGTGCTGAACTGTCATCTGCCACCCCCTCCACCAGTGCTGGCGCACGCTGTGTGAGCCAGCAATTCTAGCATTGCTGACCTCCTGCCACCCCATCTCACATCCTTCATCCAGCCTCCATCAGAGCTGCACAGGGCAGCTGTCAACATGAGACTCCCAGGCTGGAGGAGCCACAACGTGCTTCACCACATCCACATCTGTCATGTGGGCTGTTCTCCACACCATTAGACATTTCCATCTAAATACTACATTAGCTTATGCATGGATAGATTAATGTTACTATTTGTATTCCAGATTCACACTGGTCCTTGCAAGAATTAGATTAAGGAGGTTTCAGAGTAGCGTTAGCTAACATTTGTTAATCATTATTCTTAAATGTAATCTCAGTGCACTTGGCTCTGCCAAAATATTGGACATTTTCCTCACCCTGTCTCCTTTCCTCACTCCAGAGAAAAAACAGAGAAGTTTGCTTCAGCCACAGCTGGCCCCAGAGGATTAGTCACAGAGGCACAGGAAGCCTACGGACAAAATCAAATGGAACCGTATGGCAATGGCCACTGAACGAACACACAGATAAAATCTTCATATTGCATGTAGTCCTCTTCCTCTGGTTTACTTGGAGGTCATCCTTCAGTGCTCCTTTGGTGGGGACTATGCCACATGGGAATGCTCAGTTTGGCTGTTTTGTGAAATTCATCCTTCACTAACCATGTTATTTAGATCTGGATGTTTGTGTAAGGCCAGTTTAAGAATAAACACAAGCCCAGCCTAGACCTAGCACAGTCTGGTGTGAACATGTTGCAGCATCTGTATCAAATTCTCCCCATGATAAAGAAACTTCATAATCCTACCAACACTTAGCCTGGAAATCACACAAATATATATTAAGAAGCTTTCAAAAGAAATCAGAGTGGATGTAGTTTTATTAATTGTACAGGCAGACGCACCAGATTATGCACAAAGCACTTGCATGCACTTTGTTCTGCTGCTGCAGAAGTCCATGCCGTGTAAGTTACATGACAAGAAGAGTTCTGCTCATTTGTGTGAACATCATAAGGTGTTTTATTGGAGAGAAAAAGAGGCTCAGGCAGCACATCCAGCAGCTGAGCAAACCAGGGTTAGGAGACGCCAGATCTAGAGAATCTGTTTTCAAACCAAAATTATCATCATGAGGGTCTTTCATCATCCAGATTTCTCCATTGAAAGGATAGAGAGAGAAGTAGAATTCCAAAACTGAACCAGCAAATGTTTATTAAGCAGTTGTTTATAGAGTGGGCTGCTGGCATGATGTCTAAAATAGCCCTGTTTCTAATCAGACTGCTTTAGAGTGTGTTTAAAAACTGAAAATGCCCTTGCTACCCAAGTGAGATAAATTCCTCCAGCAATCTATGGGAAAAATATAACCAGGGTGTCACATTTGCATTAACAGAAATGAAATTATACTAAGGCCAGTACTGAATAGCTTTAGAACCCTTGTTCTGAGCCTCTGGGATAAACACAGTTAAATAATGGCAAAATAAACCTGCAAGCATACTTACAGTTTCATTCCACAAGTCATAGTGTTGCTTTTTATGGGATCAAAAATCATGCAAAAAATTATGCAAGGATATTCAGCCAAGTTTTTATGACAAACAAAACATTAGAGAAACTCAACCATTTTTGTCTGTTTTTGACTGTTTCCCTTATGGGCCCCTTCCAACTCAGAGTATTCTGTGATTTCAGAGCCAAGTGAGAATAGCAAACCTGTCTCCTATCTTAACAGGTATTACACATGTCAAGCTGTAGTTTACATGCATTAACATATTACTTTAAAAGAGAAATTTCCCCTCTCTGCTTTACTCATGTGACTGTAAGAACTGAGCTAGCACAAAGAGCCACGTTCCCATTTCTAGGAGCAGTGGCTGCTTCAGCTGAGTGTTTCTTTCCCTTCCACATCCTCACAGTTTCCAGCAATCAACCCTTAAGGGACTTTGTGAGTCCCTTTGTGCATCTGGAACTGGAGGCTGTGATTGCTAGCCTGATTAGCAAAAATGAAAATTATTTCCAAAGAGCAGAGACATAAGATGATAATAAAAGACAGTTGAAGTTGTAAGTGAATTAATGAGCAGAAGACAAACTCAGTCCTATTTCACAATAATACTTTGAGTGCTATTTGGTGTAGTCTCAGCTCTCACAGAAGCAGAACTAGGCTGCAGAATGCAGAGTGGTTTGGGGTGCTCTTATGCCCTGCTAGGCCACAAATCTGTACCCACAGTGGGCACAGGAAATGGCCAGGCTCATACTACACTATGGCTCTTAGTATCCTGTGGCACGCCTTCCCCAAAGCTCTTTGATACTCAGACTGACAGCTGTCCTTTTATTGCTGAGCCAAATCAGAAATGTTTGGCTGCCAAGGTCAGGGAGATGTTCCCAGAAAGAGGTTGGTGGGCAGCTGTGTTTTTCAGACAGGACATTGCAAATCCTCACCCCCTGGGATAATTTGCCTCAGCTGAGGCACCATGGCCTCCAGCTGAAGAACAGCCATGTGGCTGTGCCTGGCATAGATGTGGTGCCTTGAGTAAGATCACCTTCTCACAGGCAGGCAATCTGGGTAATTTACATCCTCCCAGGGCAAATGTATTTCAACTAGACCAGAGAGTCAAATACAATACATTGGACCAAACATATAATGCATGATAGATTGTGATTGCAGAAAATAAAGACTTGTTTTGAAAGAAAACCTTTTTAGTATGCTATTAGATTGGGACAAAATGTTGCCTGAATGATAATTACAATTGAAAATACACTTTTGTTTTTCCACTTTGGGGTTTGGGGGTGGAGTAGCATTGCCAGAGCTAGGAGAAAGTCTGGTTCTTCTTAGTGCACCAAAGCTGCTACCTGCAGAGAATGTATCATGCATATTGCTTTTCTGTTATGTTCCTTTCCAATTTATCTTCTATTAAATTATGGTTCTTCTTGAAGACATGCCAGCAGGCTGGGTCTGTGTTATTACTCGGTGTTTCAACAGCCTGGATCCTTTCAAAATATTGTGTTGCAATAAGGGACATCAGAGGAAGCTGGTAGGACACAAACAGAAGAAGGGTTTGGCATACAGCAGATAATCGACCTGTGGAACCTACTGCAGAAGGACCTTGTTAGTGGAAAATCTTTACATGGCTTGGGGGATGAATGCATGACAGGAAATCCACTGTGGGTTGATACCAAAACCACAGCCACTTTAGGAAAGCTCCAACTGCAAAGCCCTTTCTGTCTTTTAAAATATGAAATTTAATAAATGTTTCATTTGTCCAGTTTGCAAAACATATGACCTTTGTTACCCTTACTCCTTGGGCTTTGGAAAATTGCTGTACTATTCATTTGATTATACACAGGAAAAGCATTGTTATCAACCTGAGATTGGATTACCTACAGAAATATAATTGTAGGTTTGGTAAATTCACAAGAGCCTACTGAAGGTGATAATATGTGCAGATCGCTCTTTTAAAGCCCAAGGGGATTTTCATGCTTCAGCAGTATCCTTCCCACCACTGGCACAGGGAATTATCCTCATTCCTTTCACCTTAGCTGAATTTAGAGTTCCTTACTAACTCAAAAAACCCACTTGCTATTTCACTTCTATTTGAGACTGTGTTTTTTTCTTATATGGGAATTGTTATATATTTATTATTTTTATCCTTTCTGGCCATTGATGTGCCTGCCACCTCTTGTGCCCTAGGACAAACCTTCTGGACTGATGTGACTATTGTGAAGAATTGTTATCATTCCAGAGTCATATTTACTCTGGCATGATGATCTTTTATTTTCTATTTCCTATTTCTTTGCTAATAATTCAAAACATTCAGTTTAACTTTTTTATCACTGCCCTGAACTAAGGTGAAATTTTCAGAGAAATAGAAATACTCACAATGATTGCAAGAACTTTTTCCTGGGTAGCAGTAACTCATTTACAGAATTACACATTATTGTGAATGTGTAATTGAGGAAGTTTTGCATTGATTTGTATTTATCACTACTGGATTTATTCACCTATTGCATTATTTATTGATATTCTCACAAAATATTTTTACAGATCTTGGTAAACTTAGCTTTGACTACTGTGGTTAACTCAATATTATCAGCAAAAAGTGTCTTCTAAGTCTTCACATTATTTTCATGATCACTTATGAACATTTATGGAATTCTACATTTCCTATTACTCTACTAATTTTATAATCATAATTGCTTAGTTTCCTTAATGCACTTTGAGAAGAGACATTTTTAAAATTATTAGCTCATCCTTAATTGTATGTTTTTTGGTATCTTCAAATAGCTCAAATAGCTTTTACTCTAAAAGCCATGTTGGTTCATTCCATATATGACATATTTATCTATTTTCTGATGTTTTCCCATTAATCTGCTCAGTGTCTCCTCGTAATTCTCAAAATTTCCTCAGGGGTTTCATTAAATATTGATGCCACACTTACCACTTTCAAGTCCTTGTGATCTGAACTAATTTTAAGCAATGGGGTACAGTGTGGTCATTTCAAACCATCCTAGAACTGAGTCATGCAGAGATTACTCATGTTCTGGTAGCCAGACTTCACCATGTCTGTTTTGCTGCATCGCTTCATTTTGGAGGAACAGCAGTGCAGACTTAGCACCTCATCCATGTGCAGATGAGCAGCATCTTTCATCTGCATCTGTTGCTTTCAATCCCAGGACTTTTGGATTTGCCATGCTGCTCCTAATGTCATGACAGGGAGTAGTGAGAACAAGCATCTACTGCCAGTGACCTTAGTGGACTGTAGAGATTTCAGCTGACAGATTTTAGTGGTCCTTATGCCAAAATATACTGTGAAAACTGTGCTAGATCCTTTATCAATACAAGTGTAACAAAACCAGCATGGATAAGTTGATTTTCCTATATGAAGATCTCAAAGAGTTGAGTTCATGTGCAACAGCCTACTTTTCAATTCCAGTTACCAGAAGAAACTTGGACCATACAAAACCTCACAACTGAAAAGAAAAAGGGTCCTTCTTCTCTTTCAGACGAACAATTTGGCTAATGAATGCTCCCAAGAATGGGCTCACCTCAGGGGAGAAAATAGAGATCCTAGTGGAGGTAAAATTGCATGGCCGTCTCCTTTCATACTCTGCCAAGGCTCATGCAGGTGAAATTATGGCACAAACCCAGACAGCCGTTCATTGTAGGAAGGGGGTGATGGGAGATCTTCCAAGTATTCAGAACAGTTCTTTTCTCTTTACTGTATTTAGATTTGATCAGTTTGAGGGGTAGGAAATAAGGTTCTGAGAGAGAAATAATTTAATGGAAAGAATAAGACTGCATGCTGAAGGTAATAATATTTTATATAAGAAACTTTGTTTCTGGCCTTGAAAAAGAAAGATGCTTTCAATTTTCTGTAATGCTAAAGCCATTTTGCACCATCTGGACTTATATTGCAGTTTTCAAGCAGGAAATGTTTTCATTCTTGTGTAACCTTCATATCTTAGTTACAGTGATCTCTAAAACTCAGTTGCAGTAATGATATTTTATAAAATAGACTAAATATTAAGCATCTAATACCAGACTGATTTTCTCTTCAGAGATTCCATTTCTTTAATGTGCAAGTTATTTTGTCCTTGCAAGGAGTCTGTTACAGCACTTTCCCTTCTGCTGGTGATGGAAACAGAACCCTGTTCAACCCATGGCTTGAGCCCAAACCTGCTAAGTGTGCTGGCAATGCTGCCTGTGATTTTAGCACTATGGAAAGCAGGCTTGAAAGACTCAAGGCCCCATCAGCCTTCTGAGGGATGTGGCAAGAACAACAGATTCATGAATCCAATTTAAGTCTTCATTTTCAAATGTAAAACTCAGCACTAGAGAATATCTTTGGCTTCTACCAATGTAGATTTATTGACTTGATTTTATGCTACATCAGGACAAACCTACCTGAAAAGTTACTTTTAGGATTATGTTTTTCACAATGACAAACAGATGTATCCAGAAAAAAAATTTCTTGTATATTCAGACACAGTCCACAGCACAAAACTCATTTGCAAGAGTACAAATTCTTGAACTTCAGTTCACAGAATCTGTCATCTTAATATTTAAAGTAAATTCAAAGCAAATGCAACAGTCTCATGCCTCCAGTTATCTCAACTGCCAGCGGTAAGTAGGCAAATCCACTTAGAGATAACAGTAGGTGTTTAGATACACAACTGAAAAAGCACCTTAACCTTGTGCCTGGGTTAGAACAAAGTCTTCCTTATGATTACTTGGATTTACTGCTTCCATTTGGGCTGAAACTACTTTGGGAACAGTTTAACTCAACTATGCAGCAGTTTCAGTTGTAGCACCATTTATGAAACAGAGAATAGAACATGAAAAAGCAAAAATTAGCAAGTCCTAAAAATCCCATAATATTTGTTTGGCATTAGTTATTACTTTGAAATTAAAATCTGAAGCAGAAGCCTTCCTTTGAGGAAAAGCTGCTCATACCTTTCTTTTTTTGTAAACGTCTCTCTTCCTTCAGAAAAATGCTGAAAATACCAAGAAACAAACATGCAATCTCTGTAAGTTTTTCCAGCTGGGTGGCTTTGTTCAGCTACAATATTGTTAATCTCTTAAGCGTGATCTGATGCTACTTCTTTGCAGGCTGCATGAGTCCTCTTCTGACCTTGTAAATTGAGTTTATGTGTATACTCATCTACATGTCGTTTGCAATGCCAGAGGCAATTCAGTTGTTTGGTACTTTCATTAGTCCCCTATTGATCAGTTCCTCTTCCTCCCTGCTGTGCCCAGAAAGGTACATTTCCTGCTGCTATTTGCTGTTTAACAGAACCCTCCTACAGTTTTTTGGCATTATGATGGGATTTGATACTAATCTGGCCTGGTTGTTCTTAAAACAGCATTTTAATTTAATATCTTATTTAAAGTAAATTTTGAAGCAACTTTATCTGGCCCTGGAAGTTCTACTCTTAGTCAGACACTTCTCCTCTCTCCCTCCCTCCCTCCTAGCCTCTATTTATTGAGTACTGGTCCGAGAAGTGGGAGGATTTCCTCACCTGGCTGAAAGCATTCCTGACAAATACTGTGGTGTGCCCTCTAAGGCTGCTGTCCAGCATATACTGGGAAGCACAGCACCCTCACACACTGTGGGGGTCATTAGCTGGGACGCTGGGACCTCTGAGATCTCAGGGAAGAGTCTGCAATTGCCAAGTGACCTCACTGGGGTCAGGTGAGAGAGCAGCCATGGGAAAACCCTGGCCTGCCTTGTTCCAGTCAGGGGTGTTACCCAAGATCACTATGACATTAATTTAAAGCAAGCTTTCTTCCATGCTGTAAAGCCACAGCACTCCCATCCCATTTCTCCAGCTGGTACTTCTGTCCTAGGACATTTGCTGACCCATGGGAAAAGGGATTCTCCAGTTCACACCCTTTGGAGGCAGAGTTCTTATGGGATTGCCATGGTGGAATGCCTCTACCTTGTGTTTTGTGTTTTGCTCCCATTCTGTGGTCATCAGAGAGTAGGACTTTTTGTTTTCAATTTTCAGATTAAGAACCTAATTCACTTCAATATTTTTATGATATTGGTGTTGATTTGTTTTGTTTAAATGGGATTTTTAACTTTTGAAACAGCTTGGACATCTATAGGTCTAGGAGAACATGTTTTTTAAATGCTCACTAGTACAGAGGAAAAAATAAAAACTTCTTTCACTTTTTTTACAGTAAATCACAACAAATTCATGCCATGTCTTTTAAACATATTATTTTTAAATTGTTCATGCTTGCATTCAAGAGTCCTTAGGTGTGTTACTGGGGCAGTGACCAGCTGTGAGGTGTCATAGCATACAATTTGAGAGGTGCACTAAACCTTAGGGACAGAGGACAGCTGAGCTTGCTAGTCAGGAAAATCCACTAAATTTCCAGGACTGTGTGTTTTTGTGTTCCCCAGCCTGCACAAAACAGGACTAAAGTTCCTGGAAGTGGCAACATGCCACCTCATCAGTGCTGAATCCTTGTGCCAGAATAACTCAACTTCAGCCATGTGATGTGTAAGTAAAACTAGGAATAAGCATGGGCATTAATTTATGCTATGAAAGATCAGATATTGAAAGTAAATTGTTACAAACATTCTTTTAATCTGAAAAGTAATAGGACAGACTTTAAAAAGCTCTGATAGTGAAGTTCTCCATTGCAAAGGCCTTTCTTGATGCTAGCAGGAAATGTCAGCTAATTTCTGACTCAGTCTCCAGCAGGGAAATCCTCCTGCTAAAGTCCCATGATCCAGCATGGAAATCCCAAGTGTCATATCCCTGAGGGTAAATATCAATATGGAAACTGGGTTGGTTTTGGGTTTTTTGTTTGTTTTTGGCTATTCCCCCCCCTTCCAGAACTTTACATTTGTCCATGAAGTTTGTTTCCATGGATATCTTCTTTTTCCTCAGCCTACCCCGTGTTGTGGCTCAGGCAGAGCTGTGCTTTGTCCCATCTGTGAGTGCATGCAGGGACACCAAGCTCCTTCCTGGCCCAGGAAAAACCCTCTCCCTGCTGCCTTCAGTGAAAAGGCTCTGCCTGGGACAAGTTGTGTGGCACACAGCTGCAGGGTCCTGCTCCACCTCAGGCAGTGATGAGGCCTGAGCATTTAGTGGGGAAAAGGAAGAGGAGTTACCAGAGCAAGGTTAGAAACAGTGAAAGCCTCAGGGGAGGGACCCCAGCACCTGCCCCTCTTGGTTCAACTTTGCCCCAGTGACACAAGAGAGCATCCTGGAGTGCTTGGAGTATCTCCTTTCCCTGAACCCAGCTCTGATGGACATCTCCTTTCCCTGCCAGCACACTGTGGTTTTGACCATGTTGGGGGCCAGTAGGCTTCCCAGTAGGCTTCATGGAGGTAGAAGACCCTTCCCTCTGGCTGGGACACCCAATCTCAATCCAGATTTATCCAGAAATGGCTTAATATGGTGCAAAGCTCTTACTTACAGGAACGAAATCACTGAGCTGGTCTTGGGACAAGTTCTTCGTCTTCCTTCAGGGAAGCTGAGTGTCTCATGAGCCACAGCAATTCCTGAGCTGGCTGAGGCCCTCCAGCACTGCCCCATGTTGCAGACTAACCACCTCCCTGCTGAGCGTCCCTGCAGAGCCCCTTTGTGCCATCTATCATTTAAAATGGCATTCTAGTTGTGCCCAAGAACCCAAGTACTTGGTGGTCTCTGGGGCCCTTAAAGGCATCCAGATTATGGCAGCAAAATGGACAGGGTACAGCCACACAGTCCTCTGCATTTCCAATCTTTAATACAAACAAATATAATTCTCTCTACCCTAGTTTGCACAAATGAAGGAGTTTAAATTACATCCTGAGAATAAACAGCATGATCCTCACTGCTTTGAGAGTTCAGGTTTCTGCAGCACAAACCCTTTCCTTCAGCTCCCCTGCCCAGAGCTGGGCTGCTCAGGGCTCCTTTGCTTTCTTTTGTCCTCATTTCACTCTACAAAACAAGTGCTCAAATCCCCTGTGGATGAGAGCTAGCCAAGGCAGCGTGGCTCCTGGCTTGCCATATACCTGGTGCTGAGTATGGAAAGTCTCATGGTTGGTTTGGGAAGGAGCAAACTGAGCAGAAGAAATCACCACAGCTTATTTGCCATGGGAGGGACCCCTGGACTCTGGGGTAAGGCACCATTGGGCACTCAGGGGCTACAGATTGCAAGTTGTGCTTTCCCTCTTCCCTCCAGTACATAGCTGCCTGTTCAAAGTGGGATGACAAAACCAGAACTAAACAAGCAAAAAACCCAAATCATCACATTTTGAAGAGCCAGAGCTGAAAGGCAGGTTGGAAACGCAGTGTTTTCTCGCAGGCTGAAACAGCAGTGGCAATGGCAT
This sequence comes from Catharus ustulatus, assembly GCF_009819885.2. Classification (NCBI taxonomy): domain Eukaryota; kingdom Metazoa; phylum Chordata; class Aves; order Passeriformes; family Turdidae; genus Catharus; species Catharus ustulatus. The sequence continues at coordinate 61,631,513 of NC_046223.1, read as the reverse complement.
GCTGCAGTTACTGCATGCAAGCACTGGCTTTGTAGGGGTGCTGAACTGAGACACAATCCAGCTTGCACACAGGTAATGGATGGATAAAAAGGACACTTACAGGAGCCATTCCCAACACATTGTAGCAGATTTAAAACCTGCCGCAAGAGATCGAAGCCAGCAAGTATTACGCACTGGAGAGGGGAGCAGAGAATCGTAGGCATTGCCCAGGTTTCAGATGCACTGCATTAAATGAAACCCCAGGACAATCACAGAAAATGGGCCATAACCAGGTGAAAACAAGCCCAGAACACTCAGTGCATTCAGTCCTGTGCCACGGACATGCTGGAAGGATCACTCAGACAAAACCAGTTCAGGTTTGCACGGACAGCTGAGGTACACAAATCCGGCATGTGGGTAGTTGTAGATGACAGGAGTACCAGGATGTCCATGTCCTGCCTTTGGGTGCACAGCCCCCCAAAAAAGGAAAATTGTTTGTCTGAAGTAGGCTGCAGACCACCAAAATAGCACTTGTCAGACATCTCAAAGCATTTCCATTTCAGCCACCACCTGGACAAAAGTATCTATGCTGAAAGGCAGCAGATTGGACTCTAGGGAACAGTGATTTTCCTCTCTCCATAGAGTGGAGGGGTCTTGCCCATGCCCAGCAGTGTGGTGTGACAGGGCTGCTGTCACTGGCTCTGTCTCCCTGCCCCATTCAGTCACACTCATTTTGCATGGCCAACATGCACTGTGGGTTCTTGCCCTGCTTTCCTACAAATGCATCCAGCTTTCTCTGGAAAACAACAAGAGATTTCTTCATTTCTGTAAGCAGCTTGTCCCACTAAGTGCACTTGGTGGTAAGAATATGATCCTAATTGCTGATTGGATTTCTCCTGGATTTGCATTCCAGGAAGGGGCTTTTACGGTTTTGATTTTTTTTTTTTACTGTTAGATTAAGGAAGCTCTTTATATCTTTTATTTTCCACTTGGAAAGATGCATTCATCTGCAATCACGCCACAATTACTACCACAGTTATAACCTGATAACTGAAATTAACTGAACAAATATATCAGAAGTGATTTTCCATTTTTATTTTTAATTATTACTTTTCCTAGGACTTGTGGCAGGCTGCTATATATATATTGCATTGCATTATTCACAATGGTAGTATTTTTAAAACTATTGGCACTATATTATCACCCTTCCACAGCATCTGAAACTTCTGCTCTCTTCATACTGAAAAACCTTCTCAACAAATTCTTTTAGGAATTGATTATATCTACTGACTTTAATGTTTTCCCTCAATTTTCTTAACTTCCTTAGGAGTTACTAGTGACATCCTAATGGAATACAGGCAGCTTCTGTATTTCCAAATACAGAATGAAACATGGGATAAACATCCAGGATTTTTTAATGATTCACAGAAATGAAACAGTTGTCAGTGGAATTCACAGGTATGTGCACACACTTTTGTTAGTAAGTCCTTCTGGTTGTTGGTATTACGTGGAAACACCAACAAAAGCCAGAAATTTTAAGATCACTCAACTTACACTGTGTCATCACTGGGGTTTGTGCCATTTTGAGCAGCACAGCCAGTGCATGGGAGACCAAGCAGAAGTGATGCTGCTGCTATTTATCATCCATTTTCTTTTAAAGCAAAAGATACTTTAAGAATAGTAAGATTATTTTTAACTAATGGATATCACCCATCAGAGCACACAGGGAGGTGTGTGCTTACAGACACAGACTGCTCTGAGCACTTCAGCTTAACTGAGCATGAGGCAGGTCCAGCACAGCATGTAAACAAATTTCATCTTATGGCTCCTTTGTTCAGTCACAGAGATGGTTTGTGTCCTATCAGCCTAGAACATGAACATAAAATAAGATATATATTCGTCCATTAACACAAACCCTCATTATACTGTCTCAGTTTTGTTTCAGTCTCTGCTCTGGACTGATGTTGAGGGCTTTTTGCTTTAATGCAGAGATCTAAAACAAAATGTGTTATTTCATCATTCATTAATTCAGCCTATTTATTTGATAATAATAAGAAATTGGACCCAATGTGAGTACTGATAAAATGAAGAGATCCTATTGACAGTAAAAGCCGATCAGGCTTTTCACAATTCAATTGATACATTTTGAGGACATATTTAACAACTTCAAAGGAGATCTTTGAACACACACACTCTGTTACACCAAACCATTGCTTCAGGCATTGCAAGGAAAATATTGCAAGCACGATTAAGTTACTGGGACACAGTGTAAATGTATTCTTTTGGACTTTTTTCCCCCTGGCCTATTTTATATATTAGAAAATCTATGCAAGGCTTGCCCAATGATCACACAATTGTACAGCAGGGTAGCACGTGCAACTATCATAAAGAGTGTGTATTCAAGAAGGGAAGCTTTTTCAGTTGTTATGAGCATAATGCAATCTAAAGACACAGCAGTCATATTTTTGTAAATATTCACTATGTTTCTATCTTGAATGTGAAAGGAAAATGCATTTTGCCAGGAGTGCTCCCAAATCTTTTTGTGAGCAGATGATACTAAGGGCAGAGAAAATGCTTGGAATTTCCTCAAAGAAATTGTGCTATTGGAGATCTCCAACCATGCAGTCTATTCTTCCAGGTAAATAATTGTTGTGACTCTGGAAGTTGTGTAAGGTTCAAAGGCTGGAGAGGAGACATGCCGGAGTCTCGTGTATCCAGCAAGTAGAGCAGAGATGCCTTCTGTCCTGGCAAGTGGAGAGGAGATGCCATGAACAGGAACAAAGAGCCACATCCAGCATCTGTGCTAGAAACTGGGAGTGTGGGGAAAAGAGATGCAGAAACCTCTGATGGGTCATTAGTCTACTCCCACAGCATGATTAGATCAGTTGGGTCAGTTTTCTAAAGGCTACAGATGATCGAATTAGTCAAGGATAGGTGAGATTATTTCTGCCTTACTGCCATCATTACTGTGCTGTAAACATATCAATTAAAAGAGTTTGCTCTGACAGGACTCCTGCTGTTACTAATTCAGTGGCTCCTATTGTAAAGAAAACCATCTTGGTGGCAGCCCTGAGGAGGCTGTGGCAGCTGAGGGTGTTGGAATGCCTCATCTTAGGAGCCAAGGAATGTCTCTCTTTTTCCTGGGAAGAGCACACATGACTGGCTGTGATGTTAAGGAAGCAGAGATATGGGGCCAAGACCCCAGGTTTGGGTGCAAAGCTTTTATCTACCCCAGTAAGAAAATTCAGCTGTGCTTGCTTTTGAGAATTTTGGGGGCACTGCCCATCACCATGGGTTTGTTACTCCCCAGTTAGATCAGTCCCAATGCCATGCCACCCTCCCAGCTGGGAAATAGCTCTTTTCCCTGGACACTCCAGGAATGTGTTGCAAAGATGTAGTCATACCATAACCACAGTGTGCACTGGGCTTTTGAGACTCAAACATGAAGACCATTTGGTCTTAACGCCTAAAACTTTGCAGGAGAAAAATTAAACCTTCAGGCTGAAATAGTCTCATCTGTATTTCCTCAAAGCAGCGACAAGAACAATGGTGTGGGATAGCAGTGCTAGCAAAAAATATATATTAAGAAATCCATATCTGAAAAATCCTGGGTGAGCTAACAGCTCACTGACCACAGAACCATAGAATTGCTAAGCTTAGAAAGGAGCTCTAAAATTATTGAATCCAAGCATTAACCCAGCACTGCCAAGTCCACCACTAAATCATGTCCCCAAGTGCCACATCTAAATGTCTTCTAGATATCTCTGGGGATGGTGACTCAACCACTTCCCTGGGCAGCCTTTCCAATGCCTGACCACCCCTTCAGTGAAGAAATTTTTCCTAATGTCCAATCTAAACCTTCCTTGCACAACCTGAGGCCATTTCTTCTTCTTCTGTCACTTGTTACCAATTAAGGTTTTCAAAACTTGGAGGACATTTCCAGATACTACTTTCTGAAGACTTGTCGTTAAAATGCAGATCTGTGCTCTAACCTGGGGATTATGAGATCTTAAAGCTTTCCCATCAGTCATCCCACATCAGGAATATTTTATGGGACTCTTAAGTTTTGAATATGTCATTTATTTGCATAAAATACATACCTCTTCCGAAGCACACTAGCTTTCTCACAGACCCTGCAGAATAGGTGGATCTTTCTTCCTCATGCCTGAAAACTGTTAAATTCACAAAGCAATACTCAGATGACATAATTATTGTCATTACAGGCTGATCGCCTTCAGCAAAAATTGTGGAAAGAGCCCTTTTATGAGACTGTGATGGCTGCTGCAGCCAGGGGTGGTCTGGTTGGCCTTGCTATCACAGACTGACTCCAGCTGATGCCTTGCCAGCTCACTGATGCAGCACAAGAAAGCACTGCTGCACAGCTCTGTCCATCTGGGTTGAAATCATCTCTACTTGTACATCTTGCTACATGGGTGGTCACATCTATGACTCAAGGAGTGCTCCTATCCGTCCTATTGTCCTTCTTTGCAAAGCTTCCCCTGTGTTTGCTCGTTCTCCCTGTGCTCAGAATCAGCCTGCTTTTATATCAGATATTTCTGCCACCTTTCTTCAGTGCACTATGCCAAGGCATTGCTGGAACATGAACCTGAGGTTGCATTTCCCAGGACAGAGCTGTCTGGTTGTGTTATCCCTGTTCCTCTGCACACTGCAGGCCTGGGGCTTTCAGCTGCCCGAGCCCCTTGTGTCACTGCATCCCTTCATCCTCTGCATGGCACGTGATGGCACAACGGAGGCCCAAGCTACAGCACTGCTTTTTCTCTAGCCTTGGCTCTGGTGAGGACCAGCAGCAGCTGCCCAGTACTTGCAGTAGCATTAATGCTGGGTTGTACAACCTCTACTGCCCTTTAACAGCAGAAGTGCCCAAGAGAGAAGGGCAAGTACTGAGCAGGAGTTTGGAACACCCAGGTATGCTGGAAGAGGACACTGACAGCAGGAGTAGCAGGGAAGGAATCATAACCACAACTGAGACAGAAAAATTATCTTCTTACCTATGGGACAAAAGTCACTTCTTCACAAGCTGCAGGTTTCCAGGGCACCATAGGAAGGTGATCATACAAAAAAAAAAGTCCATAATTCATATACATGAAGATCTTCTATTCACTTTCAGAAAAAGGACAGGAACATCTATAATCAAGCACCTTGGACGTCTCCAGCTTTGTTAACTGGTTCACTGCTACTGGAGTCTGGATCAGGGTTACTCATATTCATCAGATTACTCTTGCCTTTTCATGACCTAAAAGGAAAAAGATGGCTCAGACCAACCTGAAAATTGTAACCAAAAGCTGTTTTTAAACCCTTCACTTTAAATTGGAGTTTTCAGTACAGAGAATTAACAATTGTCAAGTCACATCTACAGCTTTCAGAGGCCTTTTTGCTCAAGGATGTCTGCTACAGTTTTACATTTGCTCACATTTTTGGTATTTTTGTTCACCACCAAGGTGTCTGGAGACAGCTGTGAATGAGGAGGAGGAGGAGGTAGAAGAAGAGCAGGGCCCCAGGAGGTGCTGCCATAGCTGGAAAGCTCCAGCTCCTCGTCAGGGACAAAGGACACAAATGTAAATCCTGTTGGAGCTCTGGACAGGCAGTGTCTGTGGTGTGTTCTCTTCCTGAAGGGAAGCACAGCAGCCCATGGAGTAAGGGTGCAGCATGCCCCAGAAGAGAGATCTCCCACAGCACTCAGGGACCAGGCTGGTGGTGCAGTGTGTGCTGCATGGCTAATTAGGGACTGCTGAAGAATGCAAACCTACAGAGTCTAATTACTGCTAATTTATTGCATCAACCATTTAAAATCAAAGAGTGAAAGTGGAAAAAAATACTTTTTTTTCAGCAAATGAAAAGTATTGAATTAAGCAGATTGGGTCTCTCACCAACGTACTAATCATAGTGTTGCTTCTGCATCTGCAGTGTAGGTTTAGCTGGAAGTGTTTTCTAGAGACAGGAAGACAATTAGACAAGCACCTGTGAAAAATGTTGGTGTTGGTTGGTTTTTATAATTCAGTCTGTATCAGAAGGAGAACACTGCCAACATGTTATGGAAACAAAAATAACGAATTATTGAATTTTTTAGGTTGGAAAAGACCTTTAAGTTTATCAAGTCCAGCTGTTAACCCAGCACTGCCAAGTCCAACACTAAGCCATGTCCCCAGGTCCCACAACTACACATCTTTTAAATACCTCCAAGACTGGTGACTTAACCCCTCCCTGGGCAGCATGTCCCAGTGCTTGACAACCCTTTCAGAGGTGATATTTTTGCAATATCCAATCTACATCCCCCACTCCCTGGCACAGTTTGAGGCTGTTTCTTCTCCTCCTATCACCTGTTGTTTGGGAATACCTGGATACAACCTCCTTTCAGGTAGTTGTAGATAGTGATAAGGTCTCCCCTCAGCTTCCTTTTCTCCAGTCCAAACAACCCCAATTCCCTCAGAAGCTCTTCAACAGACATGTGCTCCAGACCCTTCTTCAGAAGCCAGGAAGAACTTGACTTTTTCCTTGCTATTAATTTGGACATGGAGCAAAGAGCTACTGGGCTTTCTCTTCTTTCATATATGGCACTGAAAATATTAAAGAGCATCCATTTACTCCAGACATCCCTCACTGCTGAAGTGGGATCAAGTGGTGGGAGCCATTGATTTTTTTTATGTCTTGCTTGCTCTCCTTTGGAAACATAAAATTTCATTCTCATTTGAAGATGCATCTCATTTCTTTCACCAGTGACACCAGCCCTTTTTTTTCCCTCATACCATGTCACTGCAATTTCACAGTAAGCTACTGGGGAAAAAAAAAAGTATGAACAGCTCTTGGTTCATAGGCAGGCCCTGCTGTGCTGGGGTGGCAGTGCTCTAAAAGGGTTAATTGCAGGTGGGTGACCTGCTGAGTTACACACGGGGCTAATTTCTTGTGCCTTTCCCTCAGACCCTCTTGCTGCAGTGCCTGCCTAGTCCATTCCAGCAGCTCTAGCAGAGATTTTTGTGAAGGGACAGATGGGGTGGGGGCAAGGGTCTCGCTCTGCCCAAACCCTGTGGTGAAGGTTTCCCTTCAGTGAAGTACTTTCCCTTTGTTTGCTCAGGTCAGGCTGCTTGGCTGGACAACCTGCCTTTTGGCTAAATACCACATTTTAAATACAAGGTCCCCAAATCTGCAGATCAAGGGTATCCTTAGTTCTCAATAGACCTTCCCACGCAGAAAGTAATTTGAATTTCAATCAGGGTATAAAATGTAGTGTATACTCAACAAAGCAACTGAAGGCAGGCTGAGAAAACATAAATGAGCTTTTCATTTTAGTTGCTTTCAAGTTCCTTCTGTATAATCTTTTCAGTTCTTATTTACTGTAATCAACATCCATCTGATGGCAATTTGTAGGCAATTGTACACTACAGTTTGTTCAACATTCAGAGAAAAACTGCATGTTTCTGAAACCTGAGGTAAGCTCCACAAATACTTAGAGCTCTCGATAGAAGATGAAAAGGCCTCATAACAGGAAACATTGTTCTGCTCCAGATAAAGAAGAACAAGGAAGAACAAAGGAGTACCAGTTGCACCAAGCAGTTCTTTACATCAAGATTATTCCAAATATAAAAAAGTTCAAAATAGATTCAACTCTTCAACTACTGTGGGCTGTGGTAGGCTAAATCACCTGGATTCAGCACCTCCTTTTGGAGAGGTTTTCTACTGAGCCTCTTCCTCTTGCCCATCTCTGACCAATTTGCTCAGCTGTAAAAGCAGTGCAAAGTGCATCTCTTGGCATCACTGTTTCTGTCCACAATGTTTTCACTTCTCATGCAGCCTCCTTCATGCAAAACCAGGTTTTATTGTAGGAAGAATAACAGAGGCGGAAAATGCCTGGTGTTTAGCGCTCTGTTATTTCAACTCCATGATTGCTGTTTCAAGTGTTGAATGAGCTCTTATTGTTCACGATACCAGGTGAGAGAGGCATTAGTTTGAGCTCTGCCAGGCTGAGATCAATAAACTCCCCCACATCCTTACACTTCTCCCTGATCACGGCTGAATAGCTCATTAGCCTTGTTCCAACTATTATCCTGGCACAGCACTTTTTAAACTGATACGGTCCTTCCTTGTTACAGTAACGATGTGTTTATGTTTGCAAGGCATCAGGCACAATTATAGGTCTGCCTCAGTCGTGAACAATAACGAATGTACCAAAGGTCAGCCCAGCCACCAGGCTCCGTGTGGCTGTAAGTAGCAAGCTTGGTATGAAAAAAGCTGTTGCAGTTATACACAGATAACCTGATCCTCTCAGGTAAATCCAGTGAGATGCTATCCTGGGGAGAAAATGGAGCAGCCAGTGTGAAACTTCAATTTATAAGGGCTGAACAGCAAGTGCACATCTTAAGTGGTGGCTGCAATTCAAGAAGGGCATTTTCCCTGCGGGTCTTGGCATTACTGAAAATTTTCAGGCACTGAACTGGTTTAATATCTTGAGACAGGCTGTGATCTAATTGTTCTCTGCCTCCATGTAAAAGGTACTAAATTTCTATGCACAGTCTTTTTCCCAGAGCAAAGGATGACTTTGAATTTATGATGCGATCAGGGAAAGCACTTTTTCTGGTAAGCCTTAAGTGTGACAGATCTAATTTTGAATAAACCATTCTTATCATATGGATCAGCTATTGCCTCTGCCCTGGGCTAACAACCAGGTCCTTTTGCTTTGCAGCCAATAATGTTTTAAATCTTCTTTAACTCCCAAAATGCCTAGATCCTTGCATAAACTAACCTACAAAGCTAGTTTGTGAGAAGTCAAATTCTCCATGGAGGTCTAAACACTCTGCAGCTGAGAGACACATATGAAAGCTGCTTTGGAACAGCTAAACCCATTTAAATCCATTTAAAAGCCTCACAATTAAATTTGCATGCAGCCAGCTCTGTCTCTCTTGAGTCACAGTGGGCTTAGCAGGCTGGAGAAAATCAGGGCCACTTTTTCACCAGCGCGATCCCAGTTGGTTTTCTTCCCCACTTTTACCCAGATGAGCTATGGGAAAAAGGCACTGTCACCAAAGTGCCTTGGTGGGAAGATGATGGGGATAATTCAAAACAAGCAAAGTACAAACAGACACAAAGAAAGTGGTGTGAGCTCAGTAAGCTCTTCCTGAAAGGATGAACCAGAGCAAGGCATGCCAAGGGCCAGGTGTGCCTCCCAGACAGGGGCAGAGGGGTGGATGGGCGCAGCATGCCCACGGACGGGCTGCAGGATGTCATGGGGCTGTTGAGTGCCAGGCACCTCAGGCAGCACACTGCTGATGCAGTGAGAGTGTTTTTGGGGTGGGGCCAGCACAGACAAATGGAGAAGGAAGCAGGTAATGCCAAAGAGCAAAATGCTGCTGGTGAGCAAAACTGCTGGTTTGGGGACAGAAGAGGCCAGATGTTAACTGGGCTCCCAAACACCTCCAGCAATCACTGCTGCTCATTAAAAAGCTGCTGACAGCAGAGGTGTCACTTGACAGGTCTTTGTCTTGGGAGACAGAGAGGAAATATTATCTTTGCCATGCAGATTTAGGGTCCCACCTGTCCTTGGGTTGGGTGCAAATGGTCCTTATTGAAACAGATGGCTGCTGTGGATTGATAAACTGCCAGGGGCTTGTGTTAGAAAAAGAACATCTTCCTGCAGCCACGCAGAAATCCTGGGGTTGGTTAAACAGGCATTTCTGTCTGCTTTCAAATATGGGCCAGCGCCATGTGTAACGGCAGCTGTGTGTTCCCAAAACAATTTCCATGCAATTAGGTTGCAAGGAGACAAAAGCAGCCAGGCAGACTGGCTTCTTCCTTACTCTGCTCCAGCCTCAGGGGCTTGCTGTGTGCTGACACCAGCCTCAGCAGAGATGCTGCCCGTGAGGCTTTCAGCATTTTATAACCCAACCTTGCTTCCCAAGTCCTGGAGCAAGGAAGGCATCCATGTCCCTGTGTCTCTCACCTTTTTTTCTGCTAGTTTTCACTAAAAGTTGATCAGGAGGTCACTGAGCATGTTTTTGTGATTTTTTTTTCCCCCCTCAGATATTATGGACATACTCATACCAGATTATTCTGGATTTCATTCAGGAAAGAAAAAGTAAGACCAGACACCGTTTCAGTCTGAAAAACACAAGCAAGGAAAGCATGAGCGACAGTTTGCATTCTGAAAAACCTGTGGGTTTTGAAAGTTGTTTTTATGAGAACAAAATGTAACAGGACATCTTTTTGAGAAACAAGACTAACCCCACCTTGACCCATCCTGTACGTGTCAGAAAGTATTTTATGCTTTTATTGAAGGACATCAAAATGCTCCTGTGCTCCACACAATACTTTGTATTCCCTTCAGTCCCCCAAATGCCCCAAATGTCCCCCTGCACTGCAAGTCCTGCTGCTCCAAGGACATGTGGAGCTGGCTGCTGGATTCGTGCTTTGCTGGATGTGTGCCTACACTATTATCACACTGAAAGGTATGTGGCCATCTTTCAGTGATCTAGACTAATGATCATTAATCCTTCAGCTGCTCAGAAATACTGTCAGAGCAAGCAGTTCTAGCAGAAGAGAGCAAAGAAGGTGTATGCTTGCCTATGTATTTGCTACATCATTCCTTCAAACTCTCCAGGCATTAAATCATTACATGTCTAATTAAGTGGCAATTACAAAAGCAACACTCCGTTGCTTTTTTAGTCCCTTTGGCACAAGGGATTTTTCTAGATGTTTTTGATCTCACCTTTCACAGATTCCACTGAAATTCAGGTTGAATTTCTGAAGTTTTTTTTGCTGAACTTCAAAGGAATCAGAGCCATCTCCAGCGGGACGATGGCAGGGTTGAATTCTCCAGGCAAGTGTTGGGGAGGCTGAGTGTTTAGCTGGTTAGTAGGAGTGGTAGTAACACAGCCACTATGGATTCAATTTGTGGAATACATTACAACAGCAGTGTCAAAAAATTACTCTAAGGTTTTGCAAATTGATACACTAGAGGTTTAAACTAGGATAGGGAGGGGCCAATTTACACTTCAAAACCCACACCGTGCCCTCGGATATATTTGCCGAGCTCCATCAGAAGTTAATAAGGACCGTGAAATCAAAGAAGATACAATTTAGCTTAACCATTTGGATGTCTAATCCATTTGACTGTGCCTATTTTACATCTTCCACAACTCAGTTTTTCAACTGAGTTTCTGAATGTTCAAGCTGAGGCCTCTTAAGTAGAGGAGGCAGTTTGAAGGCCTGTCCAACAGAAATCTCTTAAAATAACAGATATCAACAAATTAAATAACGCTCAAATCTCCAGGCTCTTCAGAGAAGAAGGTCTAGATGTCAAAAACCTCATTTATTTTCCAGCTAAGCCACTTCATTCAGTAAGAAGGTCAAGTCTGCCTACAAACCTTGTCTTATCAACATGCCTAAGAGTAATATGACTCTTTGAAATGTTCCTGATTGAGTGTCCAATTTTCTGTGAAGTTTTCCCTCTGTGTGTTCTTCCTTCCTTTTTTTATATCAGTATTTTGACTGAAAACAGCAAACTCTTCATTGTTAATAGACTGGCAATTTTTTTTTAGCATAAACACAAATCTAAAATAAGCTTGATATTTTAATTCATCTTCTCATACCAGTAAAAAGACCAGTGGAATACGATGAGTGAAGTATTTCTTTTTCATTTCAACCCATTCTATACAAGGAGTGACTTGGAGCTGGTCTCACATATTTCTAAACTCCTGTGTTTTTGTGGCAGGTTGTGCCTAGCTGTGAAACAGACAGAATGGATTTCTCTTCTACAGAAATTAATTTGCAGTGAAGGATTTTCTAAAGTGGTATAAAGTGACATAAAATGAGAGTGCTGGCAGGTGTCAGAGCATAAACAGAGTGTTACCTTTCTCTATCTCACCTTGCTCTAGAAACAGGTGTGTGCAGCACTGGCACGAGCACCGTGGTGGTTTCTTCAATGCTTGGAGGGCCTAGAGTGAGACAGAAATAAGAGCAGGATCTCAATTCCCATTAATTAAAAACAAACAAACAAACAAACAAACAAACAACTGGCCAAATATTTTTAAAGCAACTTTTGTTTTCTTTTAGATATTTTTACTGCGATGATTATGCACCACTTATTCCTCTCCTAGCCCTCTGTCTTTCTCTGCCTTGGTTTTTGGGAGTTTGAGAAGCTGCTGCTGCCCCACAGATCTTTCAATGAAAAAGATGCAAAGTGAGTCTGAGGGCCTTCCACATGGCATAGGAAAGCAGGAAGGAACAAGCATGGCATTTAAAGCTACAGCTGGAACAATATGAATAGTTCTATACTATAACTCAAAAGCATTCTACAGTGCTTGGATGTCTGAGCCAGGATGCTTCCTGGCTGCCACAGCTTCCCATCAGTGTTTCTGGAAGCTGAGCTGTCATTGCTGCCTTTTGGCTTCTCATTCCCCTAATATGCAAGGGCCACACTGTCACTGCTCACCTGTGTCCTCTCACACTACAGCCATCTCTGCTTGGAAACTCTGAGATGCTGAGGATCAGAGGAAGATTTTGAGCACAGCTCGAACTGATTTTGCTTTGCATTTTAAAGCCTATGATGGCAATTCTGAGGTTATAATTAATGGGTGGGGAAGACATTCTTGGTGACAGAAGAGAGAAATAAAATAAAAAATTTTCAGCTTCTCTACTTCTAAAGAAACTCCAAACATTTGATGTATTCCAGGGCAGAGAAAAAAAAAAGCAATAAAGAAAGAGATGAGATTTCTGGATATTAAATTTTTTTCAAACTGAATACTTTAATACCAGGAACCAAGCAGGGGAGGAAGTGTGGGAAGTTTTTTGTTGTTTTAAGGCACGTCAGGCATGAGTTTCTCTTGTTGACATGAGAAACTGCCAAAGAGATGTACTATACTAAAGCAGAAGTGCAAATGTCTTAGGTGGAAAAAATACTTTTCTTATGTACAAAGATACTTGGCTTGTCTGAGTTTCAGAAGCAGCAATAGGCCCTGTACCCAGGTCCTGTTCCTTCCTGTCAGTGCCCGAAGTCAGTGTGTCCAGCAGTGCAGCTTGCCAGCTTAGCCCATGGCTGTGCAATCAACTTGCAGTGATTTTCCCCTCTGCTTAGCCAATAAAGAATTTCAACTCTACAAGCACCCCAAGACTAAAGGTACACACATACACTAAAAGAAGTGGGAGCAGATGGAAGGTTGAAGGTTTATAATACAGCCTTTGACACTTAACAGTAAAGCACTTCAGGAATCCCCTGGAGGTTGATCCTACTAGACTGTAGCAGAGCTGTGAACTGTCCTCAGCAGCACAGCAAGATAATATGACCTTTTTTGTCAAAGCAAGTGAAAAAGTTTAGTCAGTTTACATCTATTGATTAATTTGACTCAGTAAAGCTTTTGCTTTCTCTCTAAGAAAAGAGTTTTCCAGCAAATTCAAATGCTAAGACCACTCATTTGCTATTGTATTGCTAAAAACTAATTTACATTTAATTAATCTAATGTAATAGTATCCAGTATTGCATCGCAATGAAGCGTCATAAAATATATACACAGAACAATGTGAAGAAAAGCTTATTCTCTCAGTCAAAAATAATGTACAGGGTACATCTTGTTAAAATGCTGCACTGAGAAGCTGTCCTTTTTATGGTGCTGCTAATTGACATCTCCTTTCTGGCACTAGGAGGACTCTCACCTTTCAGGGTTCACATCAGTATTTATTACCATAGAGACCAAAACAATGTCTCCTTACAAATGTTTTGAGTAGTTTTGCTTGCTAGCTACTTATTTTCCTGAGCTACTGGCTTATGAAATAATTTAAGATGGAAGGAGTCTCTGGGGCAGCATGACTTAGGTGATGTTGTCCGGAGCCTTCTGTAGTCTATTTGTGAACAACTTCAAGGATGAGGAATCCATAATGCTAAATTAGTTAAGGCAAGTTAATTGATTATTTGAATCTAAAGAGGACTAGGCAAAATTTTGTGTTGTCATTTATCATTTGACCACAGCTGCACCCTGCCTACTTCCATGGCCTTAAATTAGTGTGCCTTACCTTTCTTTCCCCCCTTGGTCCTGTAGTCCAGGGCTTGGACAAGCCACTGTATGGTGCTGACATCCCAGAGCATATTCCATGCTCTCAGTCCTCCTCCTCAGCCTGATGGTGCCTACTTGCCATCAGATGCAGCAGAGCTGAGGCACTGGGCAGCACCCAGGAGCAGCTGAGCACACGGACGTGTTCCTGTTGTCCCTGTGCCTCTCCTCATGTCCCTGTGCTAACCTGAGCCACTTCAGCTGGCACATTCAAAGTAAAGGGAGGTAGAAAGTGAGCTAAGGTGGTTTTATCCAGGCTGTGAGAAACAGGAGTTATTTTTTAATTTCTTAATGTCAGAATCTGCTTCTCAGCCTTGCTGAACTGCAGGCTTCAGTTGAGATGCCCTTTGCACTCCAGATAGGAGGAATAGCTCCTCCTCAGAGACATTAGTATGTATTGCTGTCAACATTTGACAGCTGTAGGAAACAAATCTATTGTTGCTGCAAAATATTTGTTTCCTGAACAAAGTGGAAATAGATATAAGGAATCCCACTGTGCTTCAATAATCCCATGGTTCTGAAAAGCCACCTGGATCTGGTGATTAAAATCCTGATGAGCTTGGTGAATTAATGCAGTAATGGTACAGCATCGCCTTTCAACATTTAGCTTGACTGCTGTGTCTGGTGTATTTACAGTGGGCTAATCCCCAGATTTACAAATGAAACTGAATTCCCTGGGGCACTGTGTGTGATTTTTTTTTTTTAATGGGAGATGCTGAATTGATGAAAACAACCAGCTGTACCTATAGGCTGAGGAGGCCACAATGTTTTTATTTATTCTCCAGGTGTGAGCAGTTTACAGCCAGCATGGCCAGCAGGGTCCTTGTTAACCAAAATCCCTCAGTATCTGTTATAAATGCAACAGTGAAAGAAGCTTCATTACATTTGGAATGAGTCCACAATACTCTGAAGGCTGTGTTGGTGTATCTGGTACCACAAAGCTGACTTCCTGGGGGAAAGCTGGGCCTCTTCCAAGAAAGGCTTCAATAACATGGGAAATGGAAGGCAGGATAAGAAATACAACAATGCTGAGCACAGACTGCAGAAGATGGATCATCAGACAGTATAAATTCTGCTGGCAATGTGGATGTTAATGACTCATCAGGCCCTTTTCTTCCTCCAGGCCCAGTTTGAGTAGAATATTGATGGCTTTACAGTAAGTTCTTGTTTATTGCAGCTAGATTCAAACACAGAGCTGCATGATAATGTGGAAGTAGAATTAGAAGTTTTCAAGGGAAAAAAACCAACATATTTTACTTAGGCTCCAATATCATACAGTGAGCCCTTAAACTGTTCTTTTTTAAAGAGCAGACAAGAGCAAAGAAGAGAAAAGAAACCCCAAAAAGTGATCAGAAAAATCACTGACATTTCTGGTACTTTTGTCTGCATGTGTTGTCACAAAAACAAAACAAATTACTTCTAAAGCTCCAGGGAGTGGTGCTATAACTAGAGGGGCAGGACTGCAGAACTGGCATTGTGTCACGCACGTCAGATGGTTGAAAATGCACCAGGCTGAGTGTCTGGCAGCACGTGGCAGTTGTCAAAACCAGGACATTGTTTGTGTGCCTACAAGCTGTCTTCTCCATTTGCCTTTTTGACTTTTGGAGGGGTGAACAGAAACTGGAATTCAGAGCAGGGCACTTGAGGCAATGCCTCTGATTCCTCCATTTCTCCATCTTTAGGTGCAGGTAGTACTGCAAGAACTGAAGCATATGAAGTATTTGTGCATTTCTGGATGTAAAGTGTCATTGAGAACACATCTCCTGACAGAATTCAGTCACTATTCATCCTTTTTTTTTTTCCTCCTGGCAAGCCTCTGCATAGTGGAAATAGTCCCAAAACATAACTGATAGCAAAACTTACTCTACTGTGTACTACCTGACTTGCTGGTCCAGGCATATTTTGTGCTCCTGAGAAACAATACACTGTTAGTTTGTTATTTCTGTTTTCTCCTTCCTAAATTTTCAGTGGACTCAGAGCACTTCAGGTTGTACAAAAAAGAAGTTATGCTTTGCATCAGGAATTTCTGAACCTCAACTTCCAACAGAACACATGGGTAAGCTAATAAAAAAAATAGAAAGAAAAGGCTTTAGGTAGGTCAATAAACTGCTTTTATGCAGGAAGTAGTAGAATTTTAACCATAATTATTTTTTTTTTCCATGAATTATTAACATATGCCATAAAAATGCTATAAACAGAGGACAAATAGGACATTCTGAGAGAATTTCAGAGTTTGGCATTTTCACCTAAAATATACGCTCTTTAATGATGCAGCCATTAAAACAGGGGTATCCCTAAAAGCTGTTAAACATAAGGAATGTTACTCTCTTACAGCTGTTTTAAAATCCAAAGAGACTGAATCTTGCCTGTTCCTTATGTAGTTATGGCAAAGTTTATAATTTTACCATTATGATCAAGAAATTAAGCTGACTGTTTAGGAAACTAGCCAGCCAAACTGGAGTGTTACCTAAGTGTCTTCCACTGAAACTACTTTTCTAAGACACTGAATGAATATAGCTCTGCCCAAGAAAAGCATTTTTCTTTTTACAAATTTAACTCCTGTCATAAATACTTCTTAAGAAGGAAAAATGAAACCTTTCCTGGAAAACAGTTTCAAGGCATACTTTCTGAATCTTAGCATCAACAGGAGCAGCTTTGCTTTGTTATTTTCTAACAGGCTGAGCAGCACAGCCAATTAGCTTTGCCTTGGTACAGAAGTTGCTTTAAAGAGGTCATAGAGAGGGCTTAGGTGTTGTGCAATGTTTCCAGGTATACCTAACTCCAGGAAAAGATGTAAATAACTCCAACATTTACCTGGAATAAATAAGGAGGGAACCAGTTGTTACTCCAGCAGACAAAGGATTCTGATTCCCACAAGTAGAATGGGGAATCTTCCCCTGGCCAGCCCCACTCAGGAGCAACCTGCCTTCCCAGAGATGCAGGCTTCTGAACTTCCAGTTAGAAGAAATCCTAACCTGGCCTGAGTAACACACTGAGGAAGAGCAAGAAAGGAAAAGAACAAAAACCTTGACTAATACTTTCAGCTCCTTTCCTTCTCTAGACTGGAGTTTATATAAATGCCAACAATGACTTTAGTTCCTGAGGCTATTGATTTTCCAGCACCCTGCCCTTAAATCCATCCAGGCAAAGAATTACATGTGAGAAAAGAGAGAAAAGATGGGCTGTAATTGAAGGAAGCCTCTTTCATAACCTCTCAGTTGCTACAGACCAGAGCAAACAGGCTGAGTTTGTTATTGGATTTTCGAGTACATCAGCAGCTATGGGGATTGCAGGTGTGGTCCTCTTTCCCCATGGGGTTCAACCCTAAATTTGTGATCAGCTTACAGAAGGTACATTAGATGTACCCTGAGCTACATCACAGCACTCAGACTGAAAGGTGAGAAAAGGCTTTTGTCACAAGTCATCCCAGCCTCCTTCCTCGCTCAGCCTCCTGCAGACTGAGGTCTACAGTGGGGGGGGGGTTGAAAGCTTTGGTTTTCTTGATTCAAACACCAAATAAAGCCCAAGCTCTCATCTGAATGACAGACCACAAGCCCAGTCAAAGTTGCAGGCAACAAAACTCCTCAGTTATCACCATTAGCCACAGTCCTAGTGGTGCCAAATCCTACCAAATGCATGAAAAACTTCTGGTCTTTGCGAGATTTATTTTATAACCCTCACAGAAACCAAAATTTGCCACAAAATCTTCTGAGAAAGAAATTAAAAATCCTTGCTCCTGAAGATAACCAGATGCTTCTCACCCACTGGATCCTGAAACCATGGTGAGGGCTGCCTCCTCCAGAGCTGAGTGGGTGAGGGACAGCCCTGGCACAAAGCACAGCCAAGCACCTTTAGCATTCTGCAGAGGGGATAACCATAATCTGATATCCCATGGAGCCTACACAAAACAATACCCCTAAAAGCAAAAAAAAAAAAAAAAAAAAAAGAAAAAAAAAAGGTGAATAATGCTGCAAGTTATGCTCAGGCTGTCATTGAGGTTCTGTTTGGTCCTAGTGTTAGGGTTTGAAGACAAGAATAGCAGAAGACTGCAAAGTGATGTGAGAAGAAAGTCGGGCTTGATGACAGCCAGAGGCTTTGTCCCTTGTGAAGGACAAGACCTGCTTCTTGAACTTAGGAAGATGCTCAGACCAATTTCCTCTTAGAGAAAAAAGGCTGGAGCAGATACACAAATCTGTGAGCCTAGGCTTTTCTGTTGCTTGGTTTGTGGAAGGTGTCTGCACACTGTGGTGGAGCTGTGACTAGTGGTGGCATTAAGCTTAGAGTAGAACATGGAGAATATATCCAGAAGAGAGATGGGGTCTGCTTCTTCTATAGGATAAAGTGAATGATGAAGAGATCTGTCAAAGTTCAGTGCCTGAACACTAACTGTACAAAAATTCAAAACAGTATACTTTGATATACAGTAATTTCACGAATACAAGCGGCAGCAAGAAGACTAAAATTTTGGTGGAAACCCGAAAATGCGGCCAATATTCCGGTGCGGCTAATCTATGGACAAAAATGTGATGTCTGCCCTTACCTAGTATCATGCTGGTCCAGTCCCGAGCCAAAACAGTCTGAAATCCATGGTTTCCCGTTGTTCCGACGATGAACCAATCAGAGAACAGTTTATTGCCTGCCTGTGGATGGCGGCGTTACTGAGGGGCGGGGGTTGTTATCGGGGTGAGTTACCTCGGCAGTTCGATAAAAGTGTGTGATATTTCTCTGTACTTTTTAAAGTGTTTTCAGTCTTGTGCGGCTACGGGGCTGGCTGGGCTCGCAGGGAGAGGGCTGGGGGAGCCTCTCTCCCCACAGGGAGAGGGATGAAGCGGGCAATCGGCTCGCAGGGAGAGGGCTGGGGGAGCTGCTCAGCCCGCAGGGAGAGGGCTACAACGGCCGCTCCCCCCGCAGTCGCAACGGCTACAACGGGGCCGCTGCCCCTGCGGGGCTGCGAGGGCCAGAGCGGCGCTCCCCCCGCGGGCTGCGGGGGCCAGAGCGGCGCTCCCCCCGCGGGCCGCGGGGGCTAAAACGGGGCCGCTTCCCCCGCGGGCCGCAAGGGCTACAACGGCCGCTCCTGTGCCAGCACGGAGATGTGGCTCCGCTCGGAGCTCAGCTGCCTGCCCATGCGGCTGAGCGGCTGTTTAAAGGCAACGCGGATCCATTGGGAATGCTCGCAAAATGACCACACTATTGTTCCTGTCTTTTTCGGCTTGTAAATAAAGGGTGTGTCTTTTTTCACTTGGAAACAATGTTTCCGAGGTCGGCAGTAAGCCAGTAAGCCCCAGCGATCCCGCGATTGTGTTACTAAATGACGATTTTGTGAAAGTTCGCTGCGAACTAAAGTGCGGCTAATATTCCGGGTGCGGCTTATCTATTAACAAAGGCAACAATGTTGCCAACACACCAGCAGTGCGGCTTATATTCCTTGCGGCTTGTATTCGTGAATTTACTGTTCTGACTCCAGTGCTTTAGAATAATTTGAACAGATGTGTGTATCAGGCAGAAAAACAACACATCTGTGTGCTGTGCTGGCTGAACATGACATAGTCGTAATTAAAACTCTGCACCTGCTGCTTAAGTGATTGTATTGATCTGATATGAGCAACATTACAGCAGTTAGCAGAGATGTCTAAGGCACAGAATTTCTAAAGGCAATGACAGCTCTGCTCTGACCCAAGTGGGTGGAGGGGAGAAGGTGGCCAAATTCGAGGCAAACACCCATGGCCTCCTGTGGAGAAGGGGGAGACATTGCTTTCCTGAAAGGGTTTTGTGGCACCAGGAGTGTGGGAGCTGTCTAAACTGGTGCTCTCCTAAGAAGGGTGTGCACACATCAAGGCTTCACAATGCAAGTCATGAGGGGGCAGTAAGAATTTTTTTCCATTGATTAATTAAATTTAAAAATAAAATCATTTTTTCCCTTTATATCACCCTATTTTTATTTCTATTGTTGTGATATTAGTACAGTCCTACATTTATTTACAAATAAATAAATAAATACGGGGGGGGGAGATGCTCAAAATCCTTTTACTGTCCAAGCAAAATAGTTTTGGCATCACTGGTCTATTTTCCCATTAACAAATGCTAGGGGAGGGAGGATCTAAAATCCTGCTTCTCACTTAACTTTAGTCATGCACTAGCAGCTTACATGAGACAGAAACCCATGTCTTTATCTGGATCCCAGCTTGCTGCTCTGGCTACAGATACCACTCTGCTTCTTGTCAAACGGCCTCTATTCTATTGCATGTGGAAATTTGCAAAAGATTTAAAGAGAGAACATAATTTTCTGTCCCCTTTGGTTTCCTTGTATTGCTTCCCTGCTTTTTGGTGCAGCCACAGGTGGGAGCTACTGTCTGGCTGCTCTGCTCTCACTCTTAAACAACCCTGACACCAATCATAAAATGTGATGGCATGGCCAGCATCTGTTATTTTACAGCAAACATTACAGAAATAGGTGTGTGACCTGCTGCTGACAAATCCATCATACTCATAACTGGCATTGCACAGGGTCACTGTTTCCATGATTTACACCTTCTGAAAGCTCTGCACCAAGTGCTGCAGAGAGGAAAGGGACTTTCTGCCTTTATGACAGAAACACAGGAAAGACAACAACAAAAAACACATGTGAAAACTAAAAGGACATCTGAGAAAAATTATAACTAACACTGGAGATTAAAAATTGACAAATGTATCACAGGGGGAGCAGGGCTGTTTTGTGGTGGATAGATTCACACTGACTGTAGCCACTGGATTGCAGCAGGGAAAGCCCTGCTGGGACCCATGAGCCACGGTCAGAGCCTTTTCAAATCCATAGAGGCAGTGCAAAAACAATCAACTTGTTTTCTTATTGTACAGATGACCATGGCTCTAGGGCTGCATAATGAAGTGCTTCTTGCAGTGTTGTAGCATTTTTTCTTGCCAGCCCTTTCACAATTGTTGGCAATTTCTACATCTTTTCCTACAGAGATATTGAGGGGATTTAATCAGTTGTCTGTGGTGTATCAGTCTGTGTCAGTAATTCCCTAAATTGAGAAAAACTATCTACAGTCTTCTCTTTTTTCTCTTCCTTGCACATCAGCCCAATATCTAATTATCTGTGAAATATGTCTTACTCTGTTTTTGATGCAAGCTCTTTTCTGCTCTTCAGCAGGAAGAAAATACAAGCAGAATTCCAGCAACTTCAGTGAAATTAAGCCAGCTATGACTAGTTTATGAGCTAGCTATGCATTTTTGTAGTCCACATTGCATTCCTCATCTCACAACTGCTGCTGCCATGCAAGCATCTCATTTATAATTTTGTTATTAGATGAATCTCCACAAGGAATCTTTCTCATTCTCCCTTTCCAGCAGATGAAATGCAGACAAACTGAAGTACCTGATTTATAAATTTTATTCTCTCTATGGAGCCAGAAAGCAGTAGTCACACATATGAATCTCAAGATGATTCCTGTCTAGAAAAATTAAATTAAAGCTTTTCAGTTAAGTACAAGATGCTTACAGCACAGAAATAGACTGTTTCTAGTCAGCGGGATTAAAGGAAAGAAAAGCTCAGCAAGAATGAAGTTGCAGAGTTATCTCTATCTAGGCAGCAGACTGTAATTTCCATAAACTAAAGAGAAAATTCTCACCACTGCTTTTCAGGCCAAAGACCCATTTTTAAATTCCCTTGTCTTTCTTTTCCTTAGTTCCCTCCCTATCTTCTCTTTTGTGCTTTATTTGAGAATCTAAGAACAGTAAAGTGTAGAAAAACAGAGTCAATGATTTTATGGTACATTTAGTCGTTTATTTAATAGCATAGTTTGCAAGTGCAAACTTAACAGGGAGAGTGAAATGCCCTGTAACAGTACTACCAATTGCAAAGCATGCTCTGAAAGGGTATTATTTTCTCTTGGTCTCTTAAAATCAATACATGAGCTGTTTTTGACTCAACTGGTTGTCACTAGCTTCTCCTTACTCTCTTTAATTCCTCTCTTGACCCAGCCCTTCCTTTGTGCAGTCAGCTGCTGGAAACGAACCTCTCACTAGCAGTTACAAAAGCAAAGTTCAGCTTTGAGGCAGATAAACTGTGGGATCCTGCTCATTGCACAGCTGTGTGAACACTGTACCAGTTTGAGGGACACCACAACAACACAGGGCTAGTGGCAGGCTGAAAGGTGATGAAGAAAGATGAAACCACCTTTTCTGATGCTAGCCCACGCTTAATCAGCTTTCAGGGATGGCAGAGCAGAACCTTGAGCCAAGCAATGGGAGTGCAGTCATGGAGCTTCCCTGTCAAAGCATAGCTTGTACTGGGTTGTTTTCCATTGCATGTTGTCATAGGTGTCTATCCCAGGCAGTCAATTGTCCTGAATATACTAAGAGAATAAACCACCATTAATGAAACACTGAAATGCTAAAAAAAAAAAAAGTGTCATTCTAGTCTTGGATTCAAAGTCTCAAGATGAGGAAAATGAAAAATCAGGAGTAAAACCCTGGATGTCTTACAGCCAATGGAGGTACAAGGCAGAGTCAGCTTTACACTCCTGAAGTAGTGGTATGAACATGGACAATGTAAGGTATGAAACTCATGGCTTTTCAAAAATTCACTGAGAAAATGTAGGTGAGATTTCTTCCCCCTGAAGTCACAGGAGGAAGTCCTGGCAAACCAGTTTCTCTGTCTCCCTTCTGGCAGAGCAGCCATATGACAAGGTATGCCCTGGCAGTGAGATACAGCACCCTCCATCACACTGCAGGGATCCCCAAGGCTCCCTGCATTATTTGTTAAACATTATTTTTTACCACTATGGTTGCTTTTACTGTGATGATGCTGTACTTTAACATCTCAGTCCTCAATAAGTAATTAAATAGTATCTTTGCTGATTTCTGAATTTCACCATCATCGTTCAAAAGAATAAATACAGGAAATGTTCAGTTTCTATTTTTCCATGAAAAAAACAGCCTTAAGAAATTGTATACATCCCTTCCAGAACAATACCATTGGTAAGGTTATCCAAGCACAGAAAAATGCTCATACCTTTTCTGCAGTGAACATGTGAAATAATCATACTTTTGATGGAAAAGGTATTGCAGAATATCTACAGTAAATGCATACTCAAAAACTAATTGCACTCCTTTATTTTATCCCAAATATACATATGAACAAACATCAAAATATATGTTAACTGTAGTATACACACATCTCTATGCAGAGGTAGGAGAAATACACGTGAACATTGAGCATAAATTATTTTATGCATATTTTCTATTAAAAATCTATTTACCCACAAGCCTTGATATCGAAATAGCTTATTCAATTAAAATACCATTGGTTTGTCAAGCTGGCACATTTTTCAGCTAAATAAATAGCAGAGTTTTTGGACTCAGCCTCATTAAGCTATTTAGGGATGGTACTTAACACCAAGGAAAAGCAAAAAAAGAGGAAATGATCCAAGCAGCCTGCAAGGCTGACTGCTTCTGAGTGCCTTTGGCTACAGCCCAGGGTAGCCACCTCACAGCCTCCTAACCCAGCTCCAGAGCAGCTGAGCTGAGAGCTGCCTCTCTGTTTGCCTCATTAGGGAAGCTGGCAGAGCAAGTCTTCTTCCTTGCACAGCTGTCCATCAAGTGGATGGAGATATCCTCTAAGTTAATGCCATCCCATTTTTGTCATGACACGTTTTTGCACATCTCTCTTTACTACAGGAGGTGTCAGTCCCAGTCCAGTTTGCTACTGGGAGTTGCTGTGGCCCTGGGAGCTGGGGTGAGCAGCACCCACAGGGACAGGGGTGCCCATGGGGACTGCCACTCTCATGCACCCACAGATCTCAGGGGCCACGCTCACTGTAAGCCCTTAGGATAGCAGGAGAGGACTGGTTTTGCTGTGCAGTGGTGCTCTGTTCAACTAGAAGAAATGAAAATTAGAAAGGAAAATATTATTTTAATAGCAAGAAAAAACACAACCCTATTTTACACTAATGAATGCTGGCTGGGAAACTCCTTTGCATTTAACCAGCAGTTTTTAAACATGTCAAATATTGCATTTCTGTATACTACCTGATCTTCTGCACTTCTGCACAACTTTTACACAGTGCCTGTAATGAAATTTTGACGAGGTTATCTGCGACTTTCTATGCATAATCAGTGGTGATTGACTCACAGGTTCTGGGAGTCTAGAAAAAATATACATGGCAGTTTTTGCAGCTCTTCACTTTAAGCAAGTTACAGACATCTCTGTATGTTTGTATCAGTGTGACTGAAAATGAATGCAGAGCAGACTTTATTCTTATGCTAGATCTTGCCACTACAAAGACACCACATGCTTGTTCTGCAATGAAAAGCAGGACTGCATGGCATATTTGTAGGTTAAGCTCTGAGCAAAAAGCCTGTCTGATAGAGCTTTACACATAGCTGTTGTAAATTCTGTTTTATCTTTGCTAATTTTGTCTCTGCTTTTGACTAAATAATAAATCCCCATTGAGTATCTGAATCTTTAAATGCTGATAGAACTTGTTGAATGGAATAGGTATCAGTGTTGTCCATCCTGCCAAAGTGAAAAGCAGCTCCTCTGTGCTGTACAACTCAAATCCAATCAAAGCCCCTTCTCCAGAGCCTTTCTGAAGCCAATTACAGATATTTGTCAAGATCAAGCTAATGAAATTTAACAAGGCCATACTGTTAATAAGATGCAAATTTGGGAGAAGGTCAGAGAGGTCTGGCTCTATCCCTCACTAGCACAGGTCAGGGCAGAAAGAGATGTGTCCTTTGGGCTGAGCATGGGGAAGCATGGCTGCTTTCTAAGCAAATCTCCCCTTCTCTGCAATGTGCAATTCACAGAGAACCTGATGCCAGCCCAGCTGTGAGCAGCAGGCAGACCCACAGCCTTTCCCCTTCCACACATAAGTTTCCCTTGGCCAATAGGGAACCCTGGAGCATCAGTCTAGGGTCAGATTTAGTGCCTTTTAACTAGCAGAGAAAATCTGGCTACAGCTTTTCTTTTCCCCCATCCAATTCATCACTGACTTCTAAACAGCAGCTGGTATTTACTGATGAGAACATGTTGGCATTGGTCAGGGAAGGCAGAGTAGGCTCAGAAAGAGAAAGAAACACAGGGGGCAAGTAACATAGATGGAAGAATAAAGGTTAGGACCATAAGGAGGTAGATATGAAAGAAGTTAGTGTGATATTTAACTCTGTAACACTATTGATTGACCATGTTGATTCAGGAAGATATACTGCTATTAAGAGATTTCTAGTGTTTAGAGGTGTCTCCAACAGAGCTTTTTTCTTTCTTTCCTGAACAAGCATTGTGAACATCCTCTTCTCCATGTACAAAAACTGAACTCTTCTTTTTATCTTATGCTACTAGGATGACATGAAGCCTTTTGAGCTGCAGTTTTTTTTAGGAAGAGTCAGCAACACCTTCAGTTTTGTGTCTGAAGAAGGGCAGCCTGAGAGGAGCAGCAGCAGCAGGAGAAGTAGCCACAAGTCTTCTATAAGGTGTCTGTGCACCCACTTTGTAGGCTGATGAGTTTTTGAAACAAGGCTTGGTTGTACTGTGGCTCTGGGGTGTCACCCAAGCAACAGAGCAGCTAAGGCTTTGCACCAACAGGGAGAATTTGAGCTGCACCCCAAGTTCATCCCAAAGGTCCCAGCAGCCTGCAGGTGCCTGTGCTAGTGGGGGTGAGTTGGTTGCTCCAGAGACTTGGAGAAACTGTCCTACCCACCAGCACCCTGTGAACTTCCTGTGTTTCAAGCGCAATAGACAACTTTTTGCGATGTTCCTAATTCCTATTCATTTGTGGACATTTAGAGGAAAAAATACATTCCAGAAAACAGGTCACACAAGACCACCCTGACACGCTTCAGGGCTAAGCTGGTTTTTTTTGGCAGTAAGAGCTATCTTATCAGCTGAGTTGCTGTACTGTGCAAAAATGGACAGTTTACGTCTTAGCCTGAGCCTGAGTTGATATCTTTCTGCACTGGGCTCCTCCTGCTCCAACCTCTCCAGGACTGCATTTCTGGAGCAGTGACTGGAAAACTGGGCTGTACATGGCTTTTCTTCATGGAGCCTTGCAAGACTGGTTACAAAGTGCAGGAGTGTAGGTGCCACCATGAATTCAGAAGCAGCAATGCCTGAACTATTTTTTTTACATCATTGTCTATGGCTTCGGGTGATAGTTTTGATTTCCCCTTAATGGCTCAAGCAAGGAGATCAAAGGTGGAAGAGGCCTACTCAAAACTACAATTTCCCCATTTCATATATGGAGAATACATGAGTCAACATACTGCTCCAAAGCCAAGGTTTTGGATGGCTGTAATCCAGAGCCTGAGCACCAAAGTCACACATATGTACTCAAGTAAAGCCAGTCTGTCACTGCGCCTATGACAGTCCCAGTCCCAGTCCCTCAATTCTATTTACTAAGTGCTTATCTGAAAAGGAAATGGAATAAATCTGTCAGTGACAGTCTTAAATTACCTTTCACTGTGTTCAGAGTGAGTGCTGGATGCTGTTTCCTGGTGAAGGAGGTTGTGCAAACTGAAACTTTGCCTCTCTTGAAGGAGTCTGGCTGTGGAGCACCCAGAGGGCCAGCTCCTCACCAAGTCACCCCACAGCCCCAGCACCCAGAGTGCTTTCTTCCTCCTGTGCAGACAGCTTTCCAGGAAAAATATTCGGGATAAATGAAGTGCTCTAGGGGGAACCACTTGCTTACAGTATGGGACTCTGGTAGGACATGCCCCTTTGACACTGAAAGGTGAGACTGCAGTTGCTGTAGTTACACCTAAGTTACTGCTAAATGGGCCAGGTCAAAGACTGGTGTCACTGGAGCACCCATTCACGGGGCCCACTGCCTGGGGGCTGGGAATCACATTTGCTTGCAGATTTGGCTGACAGCGCTACAGCACAAGTGTTTCACACCTGGCTCAAACCTCCTTTACATCCTGGATTCTCCAACACCTTGCTCTTTCCCTTGTATCACCTACCCTCTAGTGCTGCCACTGTCTTGGATTTTGAGTCAAATGGTCAGGGACTGAGAGCAAGTGAGGCCAGGAAAGCTACCACACATACCTGCTTTGATCTTCTATAATAGATAGACCACCGGATTGCTCTGATTCAGCCTTTGCTACATTCAAGCTTTTAGAAAAATCTATTCTGAGCCAAATGCATCATGTACTGGCTAACTGAGCAGTGTGTGTGTGTGTGTGTGTGTGAGCACTGACCAGCTGGTGTCTGTGATAGACACTGACTCACAATCACGGCTGCTCTCCTCTGAGCAAGGACACAACTCAGTACAGTGCTCTGCCCCTTTGCTGGGGACACTTATAGACTTGGCATGTCTTTGAGATTTCTACTGTCCCACTGCCTCATCCCAGGAGCACTGGTTGCAACTGGACAAACATGGTAAAGACATTTTAAATTTGCCTGAGTGGGAGAGGAAGAGGAAAAACAAGGAGTGGAACTGAAAGATACATAGGTTTTGCTATACCTAGGAAAGCATGTGAAAAGTACCCTGTGTCTGGCCAGCTCGATTTTCCATCTTTTGTTTTTGTGTGAAGACTATCATATCTCTCTTCCCCATGTTTTGAAAGCAAACAGCTCCCTGGCCAACATACACCTGAGTAAACTAAATAGATTCGATCCCTTGTTTTCTTTCTCAAGAGACATGTTTTTCAGTCCCTCAGTAATTTTCTGTGGCCCCTTCCCAAATCTTCTCCGGTTTCGTCAACATCTTTCTTTAATTTGTATGCATTGGATGGGACAAAAATTTCAGCAGCAGCCTTCTTGTGGGAATGACACAAACTTCTCTGTTCGTTTTGCTTTGTGCTTCTGTGATCAGGATATAGGAAAGATGAGAGTGAGTTGTTTTACCATCATCATTCTGAACTCCTGCTCAGCAGGTGATGTGCCAGGACCTCCAGCCTCCACTACAGCCCTCCCCAGAACTCAGCTTGCAGTCTTTGTAGAGATATATTTCCATTATAGGAACTCAAAAGATATGTATCATTTACTTGTGTCTTATTTACTGACAGGTTTGTATTGCTCTGTATCAGAGACCTCTTTTCTTCATAATTGATTAGTGCACCTCTTATTTCTTTTAACATTTGCAGCTGACTGCGTTTCTCCAGGTTGTAACTGAAGAGTTTTAAATGAAATAATGTTAAAAATTTATCTCTGTGGGAACCACCTGAAATGTAACCATGTAATCAAAAGTCTTCCTTACATTTTGAGACCTACCAGCAAATTTTTAACCCACTCTGCCTCTTAATCAAAATGCCATGCTGTGCCACATCATACACCCTGCGGAGTCTGTTATAACAACCTCAGCTGGATTTTACAATCAATCTCACAATATTATCAACAGATAACAAGTTATAGTAATTTCATGACCATAAGGCGCACTGGACTATAAGGTGCACCCCCTGGGAGTCGGCAAATTTCGCAACTTTGTAGATCAGATAAGGCGCACCGGACTATAAGGCGCACTTTTTTTTTGCAGCGAGGCTCCGCCCCCAGCTCCCCCCGTGCGGTTGCTGGCCAAGGCCCTGCCTCAACGCGGCAGCCGTTGGCTCCCGGGCCTGCCTGTACCTGGCAGGGGCGGTGCCACGGGCCCCGGGGCTCGCCTGTACCCAGCAGGGCCGGGGCATGCCCGCCGCCCCTCTGTGCTGCCTCTCCGGGTCTGGGCTATGGCCACCGCCCCTCTGTGCCCCCTCCACGAGGCCAGGGCGTGCCTGTGTAGGGGCCATGCCGCCTCCACGGGGCCAGGGAGTGCCTCTGGAGGGGCTGTCCCACCTCCACGGGGCTGGGGCGTGCCCGCCGCCGCTCCGCCCCACCTCCACCTGGCAGCCATGGCCCTGCCGGCTCCCCCCGTGGTTCGCAGCTCTCACTTCCGGGTAGGCAAATTTCTGAACTTTGTTCATCATATAAGGTGCACCGGACTATAAGGCGCACTTCCGGGTTTGGGGGAAAATTTTAGTCAAAAGGGTGCGCCTTGTAGTCGTGAAATTACTGTACTTTTTTCATAATTGCACTTTGGTCAGCATTAAATATAACACTGTCTTTGAATTTTTTATTAGTTGACTCTTGGATCAGCTATAGAGTTTTCTACCTGGATTCATTTCAGGCTATTGAACTTATAATTGCATGGTCTCTTTTATTTGTCTTGCCAGGGAAGATTGGCAAGATATAACTGATTACCTGAGGGTTTCTCCACGGGTGCAGCAATGGAGGTTTGTCCAAGATATAATGTGACATTGGCTGGATTGGTGTGTGGAGACATCTGCCTGTTTGTCATCTAGGAAGCTGCTGTGTTTGGGTTCACTGCACAGCTCCTTTGCTTTCCCTGAAAACTTTAGAAACCAAATGTTTTGATCTCCAAGGTCAGACAAGATTTTTCCAGAGGGAAGGGAATGGAGTGAACCTCAAGTCTGGTACCAGGAGAGCAGGAGAAGAGTATGTGGGGAGGTTGTGATGCTGCAGAGAGAATAGCTGGGGGCCCCATACAGGCAACATCACTTTTGGTGTCCCTGTGCAGCACCCAAATTCCTTACATCATGCTCATTGCTGTTGCTTTCCTGAGCTGCTGTTCTCTGTGCTCCCAACCCTTTTGTGGGGGTGTAAAAGTCCTGTATCTCTACACTCTGTTCCTTTTTGTCCCACTTTAGTTCTTCACTAACCAGTGCTGGAAGGGATAGAAACTACAGCTTGTTGTCCTGTTTCTTGCTCTAGTTCTGGAAAAGAGACCTTACATCTACTGAAGAGTTCAAGTTCTACGGAGATTTCCTAGAAAAACAAACTTTCTCTGCCTGAAGGTCATGGATAGAGGCTGTTGCCTGCCTGAGATTTGTCTGCAACAACACCACCACTGCTTTTCTATTTTTACCTTCAGTTTCTTCAAAAGGGATTTGACATCCAACACAATTGCAGGAGTGGGGGCTCCTAGCTAGAGCCTGAAGCCAAGCACAATAGCTTTGGTAAAGCTGTGAGCCTGAGTTCATTTTCATTAGGAGAGAGTGGAGTAGAGCTGAAGCTGGTATGAATCAGAGCAGCTGGTGTAACTTCAGTGGCCCAGTCCCAGGTGACATCTGTTGTGGGTCTGACACTGGAATGAAGGACATGCTATACAGGCAGATATGGGTATAATTATTTTTTCTGATGAATCCAAAATACATGGAAAATGGGGTTGGTCCTTTATACAGAAAGAATCAAATAAAGTAGCTGAGGTAATAAATGTGCCCTTTTGCCCTTCACAGGCATGTAGAAAGTAAACTCAGCTCTTTCATTGAAATGATTTGGCACTAGAACTGGGTTTGTTGGGTCCTTGTAGTCATGTCTAAGACTTGTCCCAGTTTCTTCCTTCCCTTCCTACCTGCTCCTTTAGTAGCTGCCTGAAAAAGACAGGGCTGAAAATCAGATGCATTTTTTTCTAAATAAAGCAGCAATTTAAAATCCCCTGCGTGAATAAATAATCCATAAGTTGCCTGAATCTTTTATGACATGAATTCCAAAAACCAACTTAAAAAGCTACTCTGTTGTTTTGGAACTGGGTCAGAAAACTCGCTCAGGGAATTTTTAATGAGCTAGGCAGCCTCCCAGCTCTGGGTTACTGGTTCAAGCACGAATCAGGTTAGTAGGCAGCAGAAGTTGTCGCTGCAGCTGAAGAAGCCAGACACGCTCCTCAGCCCAGACACCCACGTTGCCACGGGCAATAGTGGCACAATGAGCACAAAAGCACAGAGAAAAATGGGAGAAGGGTGTAGAATATGAGAACTACTGAATCTCCTTTCATTCAACACCTGCCCTTTAACCCATGCCTCAGCTTGGATGTTGCCCTCCTGTGTCCTTAGTTTCTTTCAGAGCATTCTCCCCTACCTGCAGCTGTAAAGGGACCATTAACCTCAGCTGGCTCACAGATAATGAAATAACAGCTTTTGTCAAGGGACACCTTAATACATGTAAGGGGTTGTCAGTTAGCAAAAGCTGAAAATGTAATTTTTTCTAGACCTATGAATCTTCACTATTGACAAAATTACCAGTCTTGATGTTGTCTTGACCAGCGCAGCCAGTCTATTTTTGACCCTTTATCATTGCTCTGTAGATCTTGTATAGACTAAATGTGCCCAAGTTTTTCAGTGTTTTTCTCAATAATTTTACTAAGATTGATTCTTTCATGATTTTTTGCTTCCTTTCTTAACCATGCTTACTCTGTACTTTTAATTTGCCAGCTTTTCCTTCCTAATTTTCCTAATTCTCAAAGGAAGACAGTTCTACTAGTGTCACATTTCTTTTATGAATTCTGACTATAGCAACTCTTGCTGTCATTCCAGATTTTCCCATCAAACTGCCCAAACACTTCTGTTTCCTTCCTAGCTTGCAGACATTGAATGCAACCAGTCCCATTGGTTATCATTCCACAATTCACCCCCAACGTTTTGATTGATAAGTATCTCAGGTATCTCATCTTAATGTTCACAGGCTGTGTCCCATAGCCCTCGTGTTCCACGTGGATGTAACCCAGGGACCATGGAAAGGATATGGAGACATGAGGAGCTATCCAAGGCACAGCTCTGTAGCAGCTTCCTAGCACCCTGGCTTCCCTGGTTGACTTCCCATCTCAATTCTATCCTCCTTATTTTTGGAAACTGGGGTCTGGCAAAGGCTGCAGTATCCTGGGATCTGTTGGAACACAGAGCCTGTGGACTGGACAGTATCTGGGTCACACTGTTGTGATTTGCTTTTGCTATTTCTCCTGTATTCCAGGCATGTATGTGTCCTGGTAAAAGCAGAAGGGGAGCTCAGGTACTGCACGAGCTCTGTCATCAAACAAGTGGCCTGCATGGGCTGTGATTCCTGCTTAAATGTTTCCTCCAGCCCTGACCCTGCTCTGCCAATGAGGAAAGCACTGCCAAAGGGTCAGGTGCAGACAGGAACACCTATTTTGTCCAGTCACACCTTTTTATTATGAAGGATTGACAACTATATGATTATGCCCTACATATCCAAACACAGCATTTTTTCTATGCTGAAGGGAACCTATGAGTTACACTGGGAAAAAAATTAAGAAAATGAAAACAACTAATAAGAAATAAAAGACAAATAAGAACAGACAATAACTGCTAATTTATTTTACTTCTTTCTTTTGTCATATGTAGAGCAAAAATAGAGGTATTTACTGAAAAAGTTATTTTGTGAACACTGCAAATAATGCCAAAAATATGCACTCTTAATATCCACATTAAGAAATATGAGTGTTAGGTAGGGTGAAATAGGAAAAGTAAATGTACTGTCATGCCCAGCTAAATGAGAGTCAGGCATTTAGGATCTTTTGATTTACCTGAAAAGAAAAAAACCAAGGTTAGGGTTGGGTGAATTACTCAGAAAATGCCATTTCTGGAGGGAGGAAGGAAGGAAGGAAGGAAGGGAGGAAGCCCTGAGGAGACAAGCTCTAAGGACACTAAACATAAAGACAGAGGAAGGCTGTGAAACCTTGACTTACTTTAGGGAACTTGTTACACTAAATAACCTATACACCCAGAAGAACAAAATGTTATTTGGACAGGGTCTGGGTCTGGGTATAAACAGATTATTTCTGTAGCTCAACAAGGAACATATTTGACTGATCTCTCTCTGTGAGGGCCCTTTGGCACCAAACTCAGTGTTATTAGAACTTAAGGGAAAATATTAGAGATGCAGAAGATGGTTAGTAACAATCAAAAGGCTGTTTGAAGGGACCTGGAAATAGTAAAAGACTGAAGGAAACTGGCAAGGTCACTGAACCGCAGCTCTCGGGAGTTGCATCAGGTGATCCTTTTCTTAAGTGCTTTGTTTCAGACCTGGTTAGGTTCAGGACTAATACTTGTATTGGTCATTCTCTATCAGGCAATTTAAACAAGGGACAACCACTTACATAGATAACATATATTTGACTTTTATCTCTATCACAGTTTTACATGTATTTGACATGCATTTTGAAGTAAGTGTCATCAGCATTATGATGTGTTGATGACACATGCTGAAATGCTGCAAGGGAAAGAAACTTCCTGGGGAGTAATTCCACACAAACAGCCCTTTGGCGATTTCTCAGGGATATGTGGTGCAATAGAGGAAGTTGGACTAGTCTTGTATCAATTTTTTAGTTCACATCTGCTGTTCTAACAGGGAGAAATATGTTTTTAGGCAGTAAGAATTAGTATCTCAGGTAAATATTTAATGATAAGAAAGTTGCTTTCCTCCAGTCCGGCTCTCTGGATGTGTCTCCATCTAAGAGAGATGAAAGTATTACAATAGCTCTGTAATACTTAGTTACACAAATGAGCAACTCATGAAACACCATGACTCAGAGATGGACATATTTCACTGCATTTTGGATTGCCTGACTTGCTTGTGCTTTGACGGAATTTTCTTCAGCTTTCTGTGGACTCCATTTCTGTTCCCAGAAAGGACCTTGCAATCTGATAAGTACAAGTGATTTGTTCCAGCACTGATCAGACTAAACATGCATGTTTTGTTCTTTATGTTTCAACAATGGAGGCTTTGTGGTAGGGCATGGCTCTCTGCCACCAGGGAAGAAAGGACAGAGCGAGCCCAGCGCTGGTGCAGCTGGGTGGGTGAATGCCACCCTGGGCACTCTGGGTGTGCCACTGTGCCAGACATCCATGCATGCTGCACTATTCAATCCATAAATGTGACCTACTGCAAGGACAAGTCAAGGTTTTTAACAAATAGAAGTGTGATAGAAGGAAATTGCATTGGCTTCCTCATAGCAAAATTTTTGTTTAAGGAATTACAGGTGACATCTGTCTGTCTGAAACCGCCATTGTCACCTCTGCAGTCCCTCAGAGGAGGACAGCAAGCTCCAAAACAAGAAGGTAGCTACATTGAGGGACTACATTTACAGCCAAAGCTGGGGGAGATTAGTCCTAAAGACACTTCTGTGACTATTCTCCACAGATAATTTTTAGGAATTGTTTGCAGGAGAAAAAGACCTTCCTTCTTGGAGGAAAGGATGACTTCAGTAACAGGAAAGGATTCACTGGCTTTACCAGGTAAACTCCTGCCATGTAAACTCAGCTTTTTTTTTTTGTTTATGGGTTTTTTTGGTGGAGATATTTTGGGGAGAGACAAATAAAAGATAACTGATCCCCGAGTTTCTTTGCAACAAAAAATCAGATGTCAAAATTTTTAGACTGAAACACCAAAAAGCAATCACACTGAGATTCACACAGACCACTGTTCTTCATCTTTCCACTTCTTTATTTGTTTACTGTTTTCTCACTTGCCTCAATCCAGGTGTATTCTTGCCTCTTAGAGCAAGAAAGAAGGGCTAAATAGTGATAAAAGGTCAGACTGGGGTGAAAAGAAATGGAGAAAAAGGAAAGATGAAGAGGCGAGAAGAAAAAATGGGCAGGAATTTGGTGTGTGTGTCCTACATACTCTGAACTTCAATCTCCCCTTCTCCAAGGTCTGTAAGTAAACAAGGATCTTCCTGGGCCTTGGGGTGTAGGTCCTGCTACTACTGTGCAGTGCCTGCCTCAAAGTATTCAAGTGCCATCTCCAACTGTAATTTGAGTTTTATCACTCACTACTGTGCAGGAACTCAGAGCAGCACTTCTCAGCTTGGATGCTTAGAGGCTTTGACCTATATTCCAGGTAATAGTTATAGATGGTTGGTTCCTCTCTGTATAATCTTGTGACAGCACAGTCCTTCAGCTTTAGTAGCCCCTTTCATGGCTGTATCATGTTGGTATCTCATAGCCACGACTAACGACTGCACCCAGGTCTTGGTTAATGATAACATGCAGTGAAAACATCTTGTCAACTTTAAATGTCTATAGCTGAATAGCAGGAGGGACATTTAGGTACTAAGGAATGACTGTTCTGTCAATGCTTTGGGGTTGAGATATCTTAAAATAGACACAAGTATCTTAAAATACCATATGGTATCTTACAGTGTTATGCTCTACTGTATTAACATTCCTCCACCTGAGAATGAGAATTTTCTTTCTACTTTATTTGCCTTTCCTCTTCCAATCTGAGGATTTCACAATTTCCCTTTCTTGTTTCCTCCTTTGTATTTCCTCTATGCTTGTGTACCTGCGGTAGAAGACAAGGAAGAGATGCCCTTCCAAAATCTCCTTACCAGAACCAAGAGCAACAGCAAAGCTAAAGATTAACAGGAAGCAGATGCAGAGAAGAAGGCAGATGGAGAATGAATGTAAGCAGGAAGCAAATCCAAAAGATCTCTTCAGGGATCATTAACATACAGAAACCTATTAAACTTTCACAGAAAACCCGAAAAAACAACAGCAACAACTACAAAACAAAAAACCCCAACAGCAGCAAAAAACTCCCAACGACAACAGAAAAACCAAAATAAAACAAAACCCCCATGAAATATATGTCTGTGCCAAGGAAATAAGGACTCTGGATTCGCTATGCAAAAGCTGTGTGACCCATTGAGGTTTCCAGTATTTAACTTAAAGAACAGCATTAAGTAGCAGTCGTGCTCATTAGAAAATGCAAGCAGAACTTGTGCCTAAACCTCCATGCTGCTAATCATCAACAATTCATAGTGAACTCCCCCCTTTTCTGATGCAGGACACTGAAGATCAAATCAAACACTGGTTGAAAATGTGAAATGTAACTCCAACAAGTACTAAAGAGGTTCTTTTGCCTCACAACCCATCATCTTTGCTGCAATGAGGCAGAATTTTAAATTGTATCATGACATACATTGCATCACCTGGGGGTGCCAGGAGTGTTGCGGTCTAGCCACAAATGATGAGCAGGGGACTCCTTTGGCTTTGAAGTCCATCACTGGTGTCTGTCCTTCACTCCTGCTTCAATCCTTCTGGTTTAGGAATTTGTCATGAGAGATCAGAGTTAAAGACATCTTTGCATAAAAACCTGCATGGATTTCATCTGAGTAAGAAGTGTAAAACTGATTATCACTTCACAGTCTTTGAAGATTGGTGGACTCTATTGTTTTGCTTTTTTTGTCCCTTTATGACCATAATGCATACGTCATAGATTTGAAAATACAGTCAGACTAGACCTGACTGAGTAAAAAATCATTTTGACATAAATTGGATTTTTTTTCCCTTGAATCAGTGCCGCAGGATTTGCCTGACATTAGGATCTGTGGGATTCCAGATAGCACACTTATTTATCCTGCCCTCTTGACAGCTATTTATACCATTTTCTTTTTCTGAAGGATCAGCAGTTTAACTTAGTAGGGCATGGGACTGGATTCTGCAAGATGAACATAAGCCAAAGGGTATCAAAAAGAAGCCAACCCAAACCCAAACAACAAATTGAAGAACCTGAATTCAAAAGCAGTCTCTATATCATTCAAACTAATCACAAGTATAAAGCTTCTCTGGGATATTCTGAAACAGTGTACCTTTCTGTGGAAAAGTTATATATCCTTCTTGTCCAAAGCCTATCATTCCTAGGCTTCAAACTGTGAACTCAGTTGCACAGTTTTCTTACTCTGAATTCAAAGGGAATATAACATTACACATATTTCAACTTCTGCTCTGACAGTGCCTTAAGAAACATTTTCAGGATTAAATATTACATAAGAAAACAGTCCCTGTACCTGTCAGTGTAACACCATCCATGAGTGACATGCTGCTGACTTCTTTCCCAGAGGGAAGCAAATAGCCTATTTATTTAGAGATCTGTTATATGACTCAGTCAATAACTCCTCTGTCTTGTTCCCTTGACTATTCATTAGTTCTAATTAGAAATAAAAGCCTGGAAGACCAAACTGGCTCTGCTCAGTTAGTTTATTGATCGCAAAATTTAAGACAATAATCAATAAAGACATAAATTCCTTTCATTTCTAGAGACCTAAGGCACTTCATTGTTCCAAAGGGCCACCCCTCTTTATAGCTGTTCCATACTCCAGACTCAGAACTCTATTCCAATATGCTAAATATCCTCCACTTCCTATTATTGGGAGTAATTAAAGGTTGAAGTAGCCCAAGTGATGGTAAAACCTGTGTGCCTTGTGTGGCAAGGACAGCAAAGCAGCACCTGGCAGCATCTCCTGACTCACTGTGGTGCAGTGAGGACTTAGCCTGGTGGGGGATGGGAGCACCTCCTGGTCCCTGTTGGCTGAGGGAGCAGCAGGGTCACATGTGTGTCCTGTCTGGGCCACTGGGCTGTTTTGGGTAACTCACTCCAGGGCTCAGATTTGTCAGTGGCTGAGATTTGAGTGGTGCTGGCAGAATATTCACAACTTTTGCCTCCCAGTCAAGCTCCTGGTCTCAGTTCAATGAAAGTGACATCAATAAAAGAAGTAATCCAGGATCCTGACCCACACTGCCAGTGTTTAGTCTAAGTGTGAGAGAAGGGGTTTCCTTCTGTGCATATCCAGGGAATTCAGAGAAAGTAGGACTGGATTATTGAAGGCGCTGTTGAAGACTATGAAAGACAAGTGTGAAAAATACGCAGCATGGGTATGTCAATCTCTTGATGTTCTCAAAATGTTCAGCAAGATCCATGTTGTACTGACAAGTCAGGAATTTAGGAAGAAAGTGGAAGTGCTTCTATGAGGATGCCCTTTGTAACTAATTTACTCAGCTAAAAATAACATTAATGATGATGTTGTTTTGTCTTGAAAGCCTGACTATCAGGAGAAGATTTCACCTTCAAATAGTCTGGAAATGGCATATTTAGAACCAGGAGTGGTGGAAAAGTGTTCTACATGAAACCCTATGCATTACCCTAAACCAGAAATAAATAGTCAGGGCCACAAATTAGTCTGCGTTGGGTTTGAGGCCTTGAACAGAGAGCAATGCAGATGGACATGCTCAGTTTTTTTTTGCCAGGACCACTTTAGCTGGAGTATGGAGTCCAAAATCAAGGAGTTGTAAGTTAGAAGATACAAAACATAGATTTACAGAAATGTGGGCCAAAACTACCAAACCTTCTTCTTTCATCAGAGATATAAATTGCTTCCCAGTGACAAAATTTTACAAATTTGGACAAAGCATGTAATACCGAAATAAGGTAATTTGTTAAAAAGGAAATCCTCACAGTGTTTTCCATATTGACTGCTCCTTTAGCATAAGAAATCAGAAAAGAGGGGACTAAACTACAGCTGTTAATATGAGCATGATTTTAATCACCTTATTACCAAACCTATGCAAAATCTGAATTATCTGCAGAAGTTCATGTAATTTCAAGCAACCCTGTCCTAAGTTTGTCGATAGCTTTCAATGACGTCATGAAAGCATGTATGGGAAAACCACATTTGCCCTTTTTTATTCTTCTGAAAAATATGTTCACTCACCAAGTACAAAAAGTGCTCCAAGAGAAGAAGGTTTCAGGGGAAAATATGCTGCTACTTCTGCCCTCTTTCCTCTGGCTTGGGCTACACACACCTGTATTCCCTGTTAGGGGCTTTTCCAGATGCACTTACTGACCTACTGCTGCAAGACCAGCTGGGAGAATGTTGTGGCATCAGGCAAATGGTGGCATCAGCCCTCCTTTTTATCAAACTGACCAGATGCCACAACATAGAGCATTTAGCTAGCCATTGTGTATGGGGGCTGGCAAAGAGACAACATGAAAGAAAGTGTCCTTAAAAAAGCCACCAAGCAGACCTGCTCTTTTCTTTCATCTCTCAAAGAGGAACCAGTGCCCTTCCCCTGCCCAAAAGTTTTCTGATGGTGGCGGGAGCCTGGCTGGTTGATTTTCTCTACAATGGAGAGGGGAAGGTTTCCTATGTATGTGCTGTCCATGGTGTGCCTGTGGAGGGGCTGGTATCAGATCAGAACTAAGGGGGAGCACTTCTGGATGTCCAAGAGCCCTTCCTGCTGCCAAGACCGTGAGGCCATCAATCCCTCCAGTGTGCACAAGACATGTCTCGGACACGCGCACGCCTACCCACCCGGTGATAGGACATCACTCCCATCCCTCAGCTACATCAGCCCTCCCTGTCTGGGGCAGGGAGGGAAATAGGGGATGAAAACCAGAGACCTGTGGGCAGGACATGCCCCCGATCTGCTGCAGGGACCATGTAGGTCGTCCTGGTGCAGCCCTCAGCAAAGGCTCTGCCTGAGGGGGCACCCAGCTGGCAGAACACACACATTGGGAAAATTGTTTCAAATGACTGGTCTTCTGAGATAATTTATGGTATATGATTTTTGAAAATTTACATGAAAAGACAAGGGAAGGGAAGGAAAACAAGGGAAAACATTTTAATGTCAAGGC
Organism: Catharus ustulatus; assembly: GCF_009819885.2. Classification (NCBI taxonomy): domain Eukaryota; kingdom Metazoa; phylum Chordata; class Aves; order Passeriformes; family Turdidae; genus Catharus; species Catharus ustulatus. Next base: position 61,592,291 of record NC_046223.1, on the reverse strand, counting down.
TTTTTGACAACACGGATGACATGGGGCCTTGCTGAGTTTTAAACTCAGAAAATTATTGCTTGCTTGAGTTTTCCTGCCAGAACTTTGCAGTGCACAGGGAGCCCTCTCCCACCTGCTGGCTTGGCAGGAGAGGGAACAACAGCAACACAACAGCATAAATACACTACTGAAAAGGCTCTTAATAAAAATTAAAAAAAAAAAAATAAAAGGGATTGTATATTTCATCCACATGACACCGACACATTCATATGTGTCATATTATATGACACATACTTGGAATATTTACATGACTGATGAGCATAATTATAAACCAGGCTTTGACAGGAAAATGTATTTCAAGGGTTGAATTTTATTGACATAGAGTTCTTCTGTGCTGGAGATAATTAGTGCTGCCTGCTCTCCCCTTGCTCACAGTACAATTTTTTCCCATGTTACCAAAATTAGTCAGAGCTTAAAAAAATCCTGTTCAGCTAAATCTAACTGGTAAAGAATGGTAGACCACATGTCAAATAAGAGGCAAAGAGAAAATCAAAATAAAAGCTGATTCATTTGAATAATCATTTGAAAATCAATTCTACATTTTGTTCTCAATATGAAGTAGTTCATAATGAATATTGATTTTCATGACTACTTTTACTATTTTTGCTAGACTAGGAGCTGTATTAAATGTTTACCTCTGAATAGGGATGAGCAAACCAGCTTGGAAAATAATGTGCCTGGTGCTGAATCTTTACTCATTTAGAGCATGAAACCCTGACTGCATCCAGCCTGAAAGTCTGAACTTCAGCATCCGTGGGACCTTCTGGTTTAGTGCTCATTTGAACTAGATCCACACCTCTTCTTGCATGGTGGCCTTTTCACTAGGAGTGTGCTATGCTACAGAAAGTGTGCAAATATGTTTTTAGAGTCTGAGATGGGATTGTTCCAGTTTCAACTGTAGTAATGATGGAGACATCCCTCCTTCAGCATTATTTTTTCTCTATTGCAGTGTTGTGCAGTGCCTCAAAGACAGAAGAGTTCAAATATCCCATCATTACTTCCTCAATGCAATCACTCCCAAATTATCGTCATAGATTTTCTGGCTTTTTTCCTTCAGTGGAGGCTGGAGGGGCCTGCTTTGGGTTGTTCTGCAAACCCCAAAGAGATTGTGATAGAAAACAAGTGTGTGTTGGGAACATTTCTGCAGGTCCAGCTGGAAGTAGGTGCTGCTAGCAGAAGCTCTGTGGCAGAAATCAGCAGCAATATGGGAAATACAGTGGGAAGAAAAAAAATAGTTATTTCTACTAACTTTAAATAAAGTTGATGTTACATATATTTAACTTTTATGAGTATGAACAGCAGTTTAATTTGCCCACAACACCATTAAAACATGTAGTTAGTACTTATTTAGCCATCCATCTCTCTTTATGTGGTACATTGCCATATGTCATGGAGCAGTACCATTTACTCTGCCAAAACAGAGTTTATATTAATTTATATTATATTGACAGGAAGATGTTTGGGAAGATATTTGGGGGTTTTTTTTAATCAGACTTGATTCTCCATACTTTATAATCATGTAATTTGAACATGAGGAATGCCTTCCTTATAACAAGGTGAGGCCATTTCTATTTTTTTAAATGAGCACCCAACTGTATTTGCTCAAGCTGAAGTGTCTCATTAGCATTTTATATATTTACAGCTATCTTCAATTTCTATGACAGGATCTTGTTCCAGCTACATGCTCTGCAATGTTTTCTCAAAGTAAAACCCAAGGTCTACTACTGAAGTTGGCATCAGCCCAGACTGATCTTTCTCCTTTCCCTGATGCATGACTGTTCCAAATTCATGAAACTCACTGGTGAATCCTTACATCTATGAGTAGGAAAACCGAGTAAATGAAGCCAGGTCAAACTGTGAACAAGGGAAGTAACTCAGGTTCACTCTTCCCCATGTAGGGCTCATCCCTATTCCAAATGCAGGTCTCCAAGCTCTTCTTGCTCCACAAGGGAGCAAATGAACACATCGCCCATGTGCATATTTCTCTGAGCATCTCCTGATTCTTTAAAGTAGAATGAAATAAAATCCTGCTTTTGGTCAAAAATAACCACAGTAATTTTTAATCTTTCAGGATTGCTTCTGTTTTTAAAGTAAGCTGTAATGTAACAGGGAATCTGTAATGTAACAGTGAATTGTGGTATTGCAGGACAATTGGGCTGGAAAGGACTGCAGCCGGTCTTTGCCCCAACCTCTCCAAGCAATGTGCACCCCTGCATGACTGTCCTCATGGTGAAAACTGTTTTCAATATATGCCCATTTTCTCCCAAACTTCTTAAACTTCATCACTCAGATTGTCTCCAGCTGGAGCAGAAGATGCATGCTTCTGTATGCCTTCAGCACTTCTACCAAATCAAAATAAAGGATATGGCAGGAACACCTACTGTTATTGTTACTAACAACCATGTTTTTCTTCTGATATGAGCCAAGGAGCAGCATGGCAGGGAGAGGCTGGAGAATGTCCAGTTGTTTCCCCAGCACAGGTGAGGAATAAGATTGATTAGGTTGGGTGCCACAGTACATGTGCACTCACCCTTTGGACCCTTTGGAGTCAACCAGCATAGATGGAGGTCCTGAAAAACCAGAGAGCTGAGAAAAGTCTGTGTTGGTGCCTGAGTGGGAGAGATATTTCAGAAAAATGCTGCATCCAGATGGAAAACCACTTCTGGAGAGATACCAAGTCCATTTACCAAGCACATATTGCTTCTTTCGTGGGGACTGACAGTAAAATGTTGGTAGACACAAGCCTTATATATTGTCAACTCGTCCTTGTCAGGTGAGAAGATAAATGTAGCAAACACAATAAAATCTGACTTGGCTCAGGCACAGGGGTTAACAATCTTGGCAAACGTACAGCAAGCAGTGGTGGCATAAAAGATACAAGAACTATAGACCTAAATCACTTCTGAAGTGAGGCACCTAATTAATCAGCAACATGAGCTGTAACTTCAGAAGGGAAGAGCACCATCTGCTGAATGGCAAAGGCAGTTATTGCTTTTCTGACTCTTTCATGGGATCATTGGAAAAGACCTCTAAGACCATTGAGATCAACCATTAACCCAGCAGTGCCAAGCCCACCACTAAACTATGTCCCCAAATGCCACATCCATTTTTCTTTTATATACTGCCGGGGTGGTGACTCAACTTCCTGGGCAGCCTTTTCCAACGCCTGACAACCTTTTCAATGAAGACATTTTTCCTTATACCCAATTGAAGCCTCCCCCCAGTGCAATGTGACACCATCTCCTTTTGTCCTGTCACTTGTCACCTGTGAGAAGAGACCGGCCCCCACCACATTACACCCTTCTTTCAGGCAGTTGTAGAGAATGAAAAGATCTCCCCTGAGCCTCCTTTTCTCCAAGCTAAACAACCCCAGCTCCCTCAGCCCCTCCTCATCAGACTTATCCTCCAGACTTTTTACCAGCCCCATTGCCCTTCTCTGGACTTGCTCCAGCACCTATTTTGTATTGAGTGGCACAAAACTGGACACTTTCAGCAGACGTTGCTCATTCACAGATGAACCAGCAGGTACTGGAGACTGTATGGGGAAATTACTTAACCTGTATTAGCAATTGGCTGGATTATATCAGGGAGAAGAAAGGATTACATCCCTCTCAAATCTTTCTTTAAGACATTGCTAGAATTCTGACATTCACAGTAGCCATAATGTCTGAATCCTGTCTTCCCTCTGCTGTCTTTTACCCAAATCACAGAATATTCTGTGTTGGAAGAGACCCAAAAGGATTATCAAGTCCAAATTTTAAGTGAATAGCCCATACAGGGATCCAGCCTGATGTTATTAGCACCATGCTCTAACCAACTGAGCTAATCTCTAGCTAAGCTAACTCATTAAACTTTTAAAATATTTTAAAATAAGAAAAGGCCAAAGGGGGATTTAGTTAAAGATTAATCAATAATACTGTTAATGTAATGGATTGTGAGTCAGCCAAGAAATCACTCATTTGGGTGGACCTTTTCTACTACTATAGGAGTGTTCTTCCACCTATCATCAGTCCTTTGCCCACCTATCATCAGTCCTTTGCTCTCCACTTAAATATCCCCTTAGAATAAAATAATCCTCAGATTTATATGTCTAGATTTATTTTTTTTTGGTTGGTCATGAGTTTATGTTATTTCATAGTTTGGCTTTTTAAAGCACTTGCTAAATTTGCTTGTAATATGAAGCTACAGTAATCCACCATCCTCCCACACTGCAGTCTGTTCTAGCCTACACCACATAAAGACTCCTTTGCTGTCACGGGGTGGGAACTGTGCACTGAAGCACCTAAAATAGATTCAAGAGGAAAAGAAGAGCTACAAAGAAAAATGAGAAGACACTCTGAGTGTTCTGTTCTGTACACAGCACAAACTGCATGTTCACATCACCGTGTCTTTTGAAAAAATTTGCCCTTTACAATGACATTCAGGCTAATCTCACCATTTTGATTCAATTTTTTTGAAAGATATAACCTTATTAAAGATTAACTTCTAAACTCTGTTCAGCTCAACAGGCACAGTATTTCCAGCTCTGGAAAAAGGAATAGCAGGCCTTGAACCAGAGATGCAGCCATTTTATTTAAAAAATCTGGCATGTGTGTATTACTTGCACAGTGGAAAGTGCTGATCTCCACAACTGTTGCTAGAGGCAGCATAATCACGTAAAAAGCCCCACCTGCATGCACCTAGTACTTCACTGAACATTTTTGCAAAATTATATTGTGACATCTGATTCACTCACACCATGATCCAAATGAAGTCAGTACATGACACTGTAACATAATTTTTCTTCTTTTACTTGGAAGAAATTTTTAAATACACTAAAGACTTGCCAAAGAGAAGGTTTTGTTAGATTTCCAAATATAAGTCATACCAGTAATGAACAGTAGGATCATATCAGTGTTCTACCTTTCAGAAGTACAATTCATGTAATTTTTAAGAAGTACAGAAACTCCCAGTTTAAGCTTTATAGGCAAATCAGGAACAAAGCCTGATGAGCTGGTCAGTTCAATGATGTATTGTAAATTAGTGTCCCATTTCAAAAAGATTGCCACAAAATCAGAACACAAGTCTGACCAGAGGTCAACAGTAACTCCAAACCATCAAAATTTAGAAAAATCAGTAATTAAAAAACTCCATAAGGTTATCAGTGATTATGTTTTGTATTTAACAAAGTATTCCAATTTTAATTTGTCTAGCAAGTATGCAACATTTTAAAAATTATACCTAAACCTCATTCTAAAAGGGAGAAAAAAAAAAATGGTGAATAATTGCTATTCTTTTTGTTGAAATCAATGCAGTGCAAGATACTTTCAAGAAATTATTGACTTCTGAGAGAGAAGCAACCTTCTTCAGAGCCATCTGGCTGCAATTGTCTCTGATCTCCTGCTGATGGCCTGCTGGGTAAGATGTGTTTCTCACACACAGCAATTCTACCGTCAAGCTGACAGCAAACATGCCCTGGCTGTTAGGGAAAATCTTTGTGTGGACTCAATGCAATGAGACACAAAACCCATCCTTACCTGCAAACAGCTGGCCATGGCTCTAGTGTTGCATTTTTCCCTGTATTGGACTGACACAATCTCTGCAGCAAGGCTCTCTGTCTCTGTGCACAGCAAACCCCTGCAGCTGTGGTGCCTCTGGGCACTTGTACCATCTGGTGTTTCTGGCTCCCAGCTTAGCACATACCATTTTATTTTTGAAAGACTGAAGTATCAGGTCAGGTTTCTGAATTCCTGAAAGGAAATTGAGTGATTCTTATGGACTATGATCTGCAGAAGGCCATGATGCAGATGCAGACACCTCCTCTGACACAGCCTTCCATAAAATTGACGAACTGCATTAAGACCAGCACTTCTCCAAGTATCTAATGTGGCAGTTTGATGGTTTTCAGTAATAATATGTGGAGGCAGGAGAATGTATAAGCTATGCTTTGTAACCTATGGTGCTGGAAGAGCACTGCATTCTTCCTGTGCTAAGGTCTCCGAGCCACTTTGCATTTAACCATTTTCTCAGCCACACTGAACTCTTGTTGGTGTTACTGGTTACTGGACACTTGTGACTAGAAATGACAACCAGCTCTCAATTTGGGACTTGGCAAGTAGCTCAGTTCCAGCTCAGAGAAAGTAATGGCCCACAACCTTGATGGTTTCACTGAGAGGACAGGGACAAACAATTGTGGCATTCTGGTTTTCCCACCATGGGAAAGGAGGGTGATAAACTCCTTTTGAAGCTGTAGGTATCTGCATCAATTTTCTTCACTTGTGGAATGCTAAGCAGACCTCTTCCCAGAAAACTCAGCTGCATCTGTATCTTCCAGATACCTGCAAGGTGCTCACATGCTCTCCACCCTCACAGGAAACTTCAGGTGAATAGAAATTCTGACTTTCTGACTGGATAGAGGTAGCAACCCCAGCAAAGGGAGAGCTGAAACACTCTGGTCTACAAGAGGAGAATAGTAAAGAACTCTACAAATTTAAGATAGTTTCTAGAGAAACAGAGCCAACTGCAATTTGCCAAGTGAAAAATTATACACAAGAACACAATTGCCCAAGTACAGAGTGGGGGACAAGGGTTAGCAGGTGCCCTGCAGAAGATACAAAATCCTGAAGTTGATCATAGCCTGAGAGCATGTTAAAAAATAATCATCATCCTTAGCAAAAAAAAGAACGTAAAAAAGGGAGTATCTGTTACCTGTAGCAATACATAATTCCTTTGTTTTAGTCAGTACTGGCGAGACCTGACTGTAGAACCAATCCCAGTTTTGGTGCTTCAGGGAAACAACTGATCAATGAAAGAAAGTCAGCCAAAGAGCAACAGGAATTACCAACAGTCTAAAAAGCACAAGCTACAAAGGAAGTTAGAAGAAACACAAATTGTTTGTCCTAGATAATAAAAGAAGCAGAAATGATCTGACACAAGTCATGCTAAGAGAAATTTGCTCACAACATTCACTACAGAGAAGGCAAGTAGTAAACTGTCTCAAGGAGACAAAAGATCAACATTAAAACATCAAAGGAGAATGGTGAAGCTCTAAAATTTATGTTAATATTTCTCACTCATATCTATACTCTGTACCCTTATTTACAGGCACAGAAGGTCTCTGTTGAAATTTCTTCTGCAAGATTACTTCCAATCCATTCCACTGGCAGGTGCACTGAAAGATTGATCATGAAGCTAAAGCAAATGGTCATCTGTTTCTGAGGAGTTAGTGCTGCCCTTCACGATGTTGCAGGATGAAGCTATATCATAGCAAAAAAAAACTTACAGGAAGATGTTCTTCTTACTGTGCACTGCCAGTGCAGATTTTGTTCAAAGCGCATCCAAAGACCAGGCAGACTCAGACACATATGGCACCTAACTGCTAATGTTGTCACTCTTCTTAAAGGTGATTGCCAAAAATGAGTCAGTGAAATGAAAAAATTGGTTACTGTGTGAAGAAAATTAACACCTTTGAAGCCAAAGTCTGGAAAATGAAGGAATGCCTTCCCTATTACAGTAATTTCATGATTATAAGCCGCACTTCCGGGTGTTGGCAATTTTTTGTTCTCTGTCCATACATAAGCCGCACCTGATTATAAGCCGCACATTACAATACAGAGTGTGATAAAAGGTATCTATTCTATCACCATCTGTTGAGGGTGGGAGCAGTGATCCTTATCTCAACGGCAGATATTCTGCTAATGGGCCATCCATTGAAACCAGATGGGGCATTGTTCTTTATCTTTTCACAACTCACCCTTCCTCCAGCGAGTCATTTTCTGCTAATGGCCCATTGAGTCCCACTGTGGGACTGATAAAATTACTGCATCTCATTGGAAGTTGCTCCAGCCAGGGGGAAGAGCCCAACATTTCTTACCAAGATGAAAACAGAGGTTTTGGGACACTAAGGGAGCCCCTTTCTCCACTGCAATGCAGAGGAAAACCGGATTTCTCCACATCACCACTGGACCTCCGGAGGGAAACTGCACCTTCTGCAGGAGCACTGCTTCAACTAAATCACATCTGTCACTGCAGGAGGGTGCAGCCACCATGGAATGGGACTGCTACCAACACCCTGACTGACAGGGTGTCAGGTTGTACTCTGACTTTGTCAGGGTTTGTAGTTTGTTTCTCTGTAGTACTGTATTTCTATTTTAATTTCCCTAGTAAAGAACTGTTATTCCTAATTCCCATATCTTTGCCTGAAAGCCCCTTGATTTCAACATTATAATGATTTGAAGGGAGTGGGTTTACATACTCCATTTCAAAGAGAAGTTTCTGCCTTTCTCAGCAGACACCTGTCCTCCAAACTAAAACAGCAACTTTTCGTTCTTTGTCCATATATAAGCTACACCTGATTACAAGCCGCACTTCAGGTTCGGACCAAAATTTTAGTCAAAATGGTGAGGCTTATAATCGTGAAATTACTGTATATCTCTGTGGAGGAGGCAGAAATTAATCTGTGTTGGTAGAAGTGTATACTAGGTGAGAAAAGACATAGTAAGAGAGTCTATTAACTATTACCCTCTATTACCACTAAGAGGATGGTAATTGATAGGTACAACAGACACTTTGCTTTAGCATCCTCCCCTTGTAACATGGTCAGTTTAAAATAAAAAAAACATATAGAAATACACACGTCAAAGCAAGATCATGTACAACTGAAGTTGGCAGCTCAGTTACCCAGGAACTTGATGTTTATCTGTTTTCTAGTGCAATATTGACATCTGTCTCCTGTTGTTCATGAAACACATTATGGGTGAGCTGGATGCTGCTATTCAGTGTAGAATACTTGCTCCAAAGTACTGATTTCCTCTTCTTGTGTTTCATCAAGTGTAAAATTCAAGCTGTTTTTTAAGAACCAAAGTCTTAACAAAATTGAAGGATTTATTCCTTTAAATGTCCATTGACATGAGTGAAAGTCTTTTGTACCTTCCATAGTATGGTCCTTAGCAGGTCATTGCTTTCCTTTCTGCCAATCCCTTCAACTAAGGTGCTGAGTCCTAAAATAGGGGTCCAAAAATTCATTGCACTTTGAACAGCAAGTCTTTCATACAAACCTTTAACAGACATGGGTGATTGAATAGCAATATTCACCAAGCAGCAGAAGCGTCAAAGCTGCAACAGAACTTGTGACCTCTGAAAAAGTCACCCCCAAATGATTAGACAAGCATTCCCCCTTCCCTTCTATATCAGGAGCATTACCTCCTGATGGAATAATGATCCTAATTGTGATAGCAGCTGTGACAATTACAGAAAAAGGAGGTCACAATGCATCATTGCTAATTCCACTGCAGTGTCTGTACTCTCAGTTGGAGTTTTCCCTTCATTTCAGAAGCTGAGCATCACCCAATGAATAATTACAGCTTTACTACTATTCCCTACACAGTGAAATTATTTAAACTGAAATCCCTGTGATCACTGTTTCATTTCAGGCTTTTGAACAAATGCCATCTGAAAGGACTAGGAAAAAATCATGGTTACCAAAGGTAATATTTGCATGAAGCAAAATGTCATTGTATATACAGAGGAGTTCATTCAGATTGTCAGCTAACTACATTTTAAATAATGTCCTCAGAGCACTTAGAGTCAAGTTGCTTTTTGAAAACTCCCTTTGCTATTCTATCAAATGAATTTTACGTCTTGGAAATGAGTCAGATTTCTACTTATCTGGAAATAATGTGCCAGAGGTCAACATACTTGAATTAATGTATGAGATTTCCACTTATTGCCTCTGACCTCTGAAGCCCTTTTCAGTTCCTTTTGGTGCACCTGCCCAATCAGATTATTTTCAGTCACTGGGTTTTTGTCCAAGCATCAGCTTAGCTGGATCTGGACTGTCCCTGCAGGTGTCTCTTTGGGCTTCTGGGAAGGCTCAGGCTACCTGTTTTTTTCACAGCTGCACATACTAATGCAGAACATGTTGCTTTGGCTCATACACTCTGTCACTCTGTTGTAAGAGCTTTTCAACTCCACTTTTCACACGCAAGATTTCTGATAGAAATACATGCTTCCTTTCTTCCATTCTCAGTGATCAACACTATTTTTGGAAACACAGCTCTGGAGAAGAAGCTCAGATCTCCATGCTGTGTGCTGCAGCAGGGCAACACAGCCCACATAAAATAGTATTGTTGTTGGAGAAAGGAAATGTGTTCCTCCAGAACACACCATTTTGAACTGTCATGTGGTTGGATGCATTCTTAGTCAAAAAGCACTGGATCTGAAAACTCTGGGAAACCTTGAGGACTGTAGGATAATAAAATTAATTAGATGCTTAGATATTAACTTGTACTTCAACTAAATCCCTTTGGTCTTGGCTCCTCTCTCTCACCACAACACTTGATGAGTTGTCCATCAATATGTAAGATCTGATGATGGGATCATTGCTCAGACAGCAGCCATGCAGATTTACTTGCATCACATCTGGGGACTCTTCTCTTGAGCAGGACAAAAATACCCTAATGAACTCTCCATAGACTGGAGCTCAAAAGTGCAGCTCATGCTAATGTGACTCCACATGTCCCTCTCCTTGCCAGTAAGATGTCTGTGAGTGGCATCCATGCTACACGGAGAGTAGCCCAAATTGAAGCAGATGATGCCAGGAAATTTTTTTGTACCTAGAAAATTACAGTTCAAGAGTCAGAAAGGTGCTGTAGAATGTGAGAAGGTTCATGGTGGCTGCAGTCAGAAACAGGGATAGGAGGTGTTTCAGCTATGACAAGGGATGAAAACATGGGATTTTTTGGGCAGGGAATATGAGCTGAAGGGTGTGGAAGACAGGGAGCTTTGTTTGAAGAATCACCACACTTGTGTGCCACATAGATAAATATTCCTACTGCTGTTCTTGGATCTGTCTCTAGGTTTTGGCCTTTTGGCAGGATGGATCCCATTGGGAAAAGAAAGTAGCCAACAGCTAAGGAAGAGGGAAAGGGATGGGAATGAGGATGTCTTTTTCACCGTTTCCCCACTGCTGGTTTTGAGCTGAGCAAATGAGTTTATTGTTAAGCTAGTGGTCCCCCACAGAAGTCCCTGGCCTTATCTGTGGCAGAAATGTCTGTGTTGCAGATTTCAGGGGTCTCTGGCTGAGCAACAACAATTTCACAGACATAGAAAGGAGAACAAGCTGTAATACTTAAAGCTAAATGCACTTACATTTCTGTGAAGTGTGGTCATGGAGTTAATGACCAATCAACATAAAAAGGCTTAAAAATGTCACTAAATCTAAACAAAAAAGTGAAACAGGATGTTCGTTGGGCATTTGCATTGCATAGAAGAAGTCTGAGTTCTCTTATCACAAACTGATTTGTATCTCTAATTTAAATCAGAAAAACACAGAATCATAAAATAATTTAATTTGAAAGTTCCTAATTTGTTCCTAATTTCCACACAGAAAAAGTCTATCTTTAAAGCTAGAGCAGTTATCTCAGGGTTGCATCCATCTGAATTTCAGTACCTCTGAGGTTGCACAGCCTCACTGGCATCTGGCCCAGAACCTGACAAGACTTGCTGTGAAACTTCTTTCTCCCTACATTCAATCATAACTTTTATTGTGGCATCTTGTGTTGGTTGTCTCCTGCCCTTTCAGTATGCACCTCTAAGAGGAGTATGGCTGTGAGGTTCATAACACTACCCATAAGGTGGCTGGTTGGAGGACACAGCTCCCTCCAAAGCCATCTCTTCTCCTGACTGAGCAAGCCCATATCTCTCAGCCTTTCCTCCTATGTCACATGCTCATGTATTCCTGATCCAAACCAAAAACACATATTCTTGTTCAAAACCTAGGACATGTATCAAGCTCATGTGTGAGAGAATCTCTCTGTGGTGTGAGCACAGAGGCAATATCAAGAAGGTATTAAAAATGTGAACAAAGGGAGAACAGAAAGACAAGAATCACTTCAGTGTATTCATCCTTGTTAAGGACCTTGATCACTGCTGCCACTCCCTTGCAGCAGGTATCCCCCACCTTCAGCAGAGTCAAGGCTGCTTTTGAAATTGCCACTCACCCTATTTTGTACTATATATTGGCAATTTGCATGTGAGCTTGTATTTTTCCTCCACATTTTGGTTAAGTAAATTGTATTTTTAATTCTAATTTAATTCTGAAATACTTTTAGAAGCTTTACTAAGGGTAACACTCCATTTACCCTATATCAAACACAACCATCTAAAAACAGTCCTTATTAAATTTACAGGTACTTCAAGCAGCTGCAGAGCCTCAGTCTGTAGGAGGGTTTTGTCTCTGTGCAAAAAGGGAACTAATGCATTTGTTTCACATCAATACCTTATTAATGGCCATATCCACAGTTCACTGAAACCAAATGCCTGAGGGCTTCTGGGTGTGGTGATCTCTGGATTGGACCTCCAGGTACTGGAGTCTGAGTAATCTGTTGGAAAAGAGAACATCTGAGCCCTCTGAAAGCTGCTTTAAACAAGTCTTCTAATAATCAAACCACCAGATATATACCACCAGTTTCTGCTTTCTACTTGACATCTGCACTTCTCATCACCATGACAACACAGAAATGTGACCTATCATAGACTCTTCTAAAAATTTAGAGCAAAGTATTTTAGCAGTTTGCTAATGCTGATCTAAACCTTTCTAAACAAAGGGAACAGCAAGGCTTCTGTTGGCTAAATTAAAGTGCAAATGCACAGGGTTTCCAGGGTTCCAGGTAACCAGACGTCTGCAACACTTTCAGGAAAAAATGTTAATCAATATGAACTACTCTCCTGGTCAGGCAGAGAAGTGATGATGTTTCTTTTTCTTTCACTCTCTAAAATAATTGCTTTTAGTATTTGAGATTGAAGGGTTTGGTATAAAAAATATTAGGAAACGACTACATTTTCAAAACCATCCATCAGTTTAAAAGACAAGCTTGCAGTAAAATATGACTTAACTAAAATTACGCAAGATTTAAAGACTGAAACAGATCCTTTTCTTCCCCAAAGCCCTATATGGTATGTAATATAATTTAAGAAAAATATTCTGTTTATCAATCTATTGATTTATGTAATGAACAGGGTCAATTCCAAACAAGGAGACTAATTTAATAGATTGATTAACTACCTGCTAAAATGTATATGATCTTCAAAACCTTGATCACTGCAACCTTCTAAGCATCACCCATTCCTGGGTTTTGACACTCCCTCTAATAAGCTCCTTGGATTCCTGCCTGGGGAATCAAAGCCTCACAAATCCCCCTTCTCAGGCAGATCCCTTCCCTCCTTGCTCCTGCTCTGGCACCTGCTGGGGTTTGTACAATCATTTTGTCACATCTGGTGAACAAGAGCAATTGCACAGCTGGGATCCTGTCCTATTTTCTGCCTAAATTGCTTTTTAGAAGTCTCATCTGATACAGGAAGAACAAGATTATTCTTTGATGTTTGCACCATGTTAGACCCACATCTCCTATGTAGCCATGAGATACTCTGCAGCTTTCCAGAGAGCTCCTCAAGTAAAATTTAGCATGGAGGTCACCTCGTCCAATCTCCTACTCTAAGTTTAGCTACTTGTCATGCAACTGTAAGACCTGCATTGAGATCAAGATCCTAAGGCAAACTTATCCCATGCAGTGAAGCCTGGAGGTTTCCCAGTGGCTTCTATATTCACATGGACCAGGCATCCAGCTCAGCTGTGTGGGCCCAGAGCTGAAGCATTGATCAGGTGCTTAGGTTGTCTGTCATTCCAGCATCAGCAATGCTGCTCAAAGGCCCCTCCTGGAGAGTCTGCATGAATCCATGAAACATTTGCTGTGTTACTCTACCACATTTGAAAACGAAGCCTACACAGGCCCTAAAAAGACCTCTGCCTTGACTCACCTGCAAATCTCCTTGCAATTGGTATTAAAATATTAAACTTAGCTCAAAGGTTGGACCTGATGATCTTGCAAGTCTTTTCCTATCTTAGATTCTATAATTCTATAATAGCTAGTAAAAAAATGTATTTCTGTTGAGGACCAAGGGGGAAATAGCTGGGCTATCCAACCTTCTATTTCCAGCTGCTGGTCAGTAAAGAAAAGGTTCCACAGATGCAAGTCTCCATCTACACTTCATTGCTCCCATTTTTCTCTCATTTTTATTTTGCATTGTATCCTCAAATAATATTGTAATATCTCGGTGCTGAGATTTCAACACCTCTGGATTCACACAGTTTGGTAGTTAATATACCAAGATTTTTGGCTTCTTAAATCTGGACCTAGTGCTGGGTTCAAATCCCACTTCTGTTCACATGGGCTTTTCTGCAAAGGTTAACCCTTTATTCACAGGAATGGAGCATCATCACACAGGTGGATACAGAGTGAGAATAGCAGGAACAGCTTTTCTGTGCCTGTCTCAGTGGCTGCCATGCTTTCCTGTGGGTTGAGTGAGGTATGCCAGCAACTAAATTAAAAGTCATGATTCTCTTAAAACAGCATTTTTGAGAGAGACAGTGCACCTGGTACAAACAGAGGAGAAAAGTGGGAAGAAATGAGTAATGTCATAGTCTGGCTACCTACTTCAAGGAACTCTGCCTGATAATAGCAAGCAGTGCAGATCTGTAGGAGTCCAAGTACACTGTACTTCTTTAAGAGCCTATCAAGAAGAGAAGGCTCAAGGGAGATGTTCTGGCTGTCTGCCACTGTCTGATCTGAGAAGACAGAAGACATGAGAGAAATTCCTGTTAGATAACAGTTTTTTGGCATGAGGGTGGTCCAACACTACAACTAGCCTAGGGAGGTTGGAGAACCCCCATCCTTGGATGACCTGACTGGACACAACCCTTAGAAAAGGTAATCTGACTAGATCCCAAGAAGAAGGTCAGAGTAGAAGGGACTTTAGGAGATCCCTGTACACCTAAATTATTGTGTGATTTTTCTGAATCTCTGTTTCAAGACACAGATCTATCAGGGGTAAACCTTCATTCTTCAGTCACAAATTTTTTGATCCCTTTCTGAGTAACCTGGCCTAGTCTGTGTCCCTGCCCATGGGAGGGGAGTTGAAACTAGGTGATCTTTAAAGTCTTGTCCAACCCAAACAATGCTATGATTCTATGATTCCTTGATATGTTGAACACACAAGTCACTTTCAGTGTCCACAGACACAAGTGGATGATCTAGACAAGATGCTTTATTTTCTTTAAGTATGTTTAGTGGAATCAATCAGAAAAAAATTAATTTCTGAACTTCTGCTCAGTACTCCTGCAGATAATAGTGGAATGGTGATCCAGACTTTTTGAAGGTTAAAAAAATAAAATTAGATTTCAAGTCTGGATTTCTAGGAGCCTAATAAAGACCTCAGTAATTCCAAAACATTAGTTTATTGTAGTTTTCAATGGCTTTTTGTCTGAGGAATTTCTGAAGGTAAGTTCCACACAGATACACTAAATTTGTTGTTGGAACATTAGTACATTATGGATGAACTCCTGGTTATACTCCAATGACCATTGTTGCCATTTACATGCAGAGACACAGGATTTTGCCTCTTTTGCATGTTACTTGTAGGTTCTTATTGGAAGCCTACAGAAAATAAATTATATGGAACATAATTAAACAGTCACACTTTTGAAGCCTGCCCATTGTCCATAAGGGCATGCTGCAAAAGTCTGATACAGAAGTAGACATCAGTTCAGAGGGGGCTGATATTCATTTCTCCCACAGCCTGTACCATGAAGGAGCTTTTGCCTTTGAAAGTTTATGGTTCTTGGTGGTTTCAGTTCAAGCTTATGAGCTGTGCCTGAGATGATGCAGGCACACAAACCTTCATGTTCTCATCTGTTCCCATTCTAAATTAATAAAGCCTTAATTATACCAGCAGAGGAACAGAAACTGGTTTTGAACAAATTAAAATACTCCATCATGTGCTTTGTGCTTTTTTCTAAGCAATTGGGGTTTTTTTCCCCTCCTCATTAATGCTTTCACTGAGGATGCTAATGACTCACTCAGCAATGATGCCACTGCTTTTAGTTAATCAGCTCGTTAGCAGTCACTGCCAGTGTCAAAAGGAAACCAACCTCCCTGTCTCTCATGGAGTATAATTCACACTGTGAATGTTAAGCAGTAAAATCATCCACAAAAAAAGGTGTGTTGTAAGGTAACTTTTTCCAGATACTTTTCCGTTGCAACCATCAAGCCAAACTCATCCTGAACTATTAATATTTATTTTTAGTAAGAATACATTCCTCTGCATTTTATTCTCATCTGTAGAGAGAAACATTTACACCAATAGAAAGGAGTCAAGCCCTCTATAAAATGGAAAGAAAAAGTTTTCAGTTGGATAATTTATCTAAAGATCATTTAATGCATACAAGGAAACAGGCAACAGTAAAAACTTTTGAAGAATTAAGCATTTACATATTGGTATTGTCAAACTTTGACAGCTGGAACGAAGGACAGAGAACTTCACAGAACCACAGAATCACAGAATCACTAGGTTGGAAGAGACTTTCAAGATCATCGAGTCCAACCCATGCCCTAACACCTCAACTAGACCATGACATCAAGTGCCACATCCAATCCTTTTTTAAACACATCCAGAGATGGTGACTCCACCACCTCCCAAGCTGACCATTCCAGAACTTGATCAATCCTTCCTAAAAAACATTTTCCTAATATCCAACCTCTATTTCCCTTGGCACAGCTTAAGGCTGTGTCCTCTCATTCTGTCTGTCACTGCCTGGAGAAAGAGACCAACCCCATCTGACCACAAACACCTTTCAGGGAGCTGTAGGGAGTGGTAAGGTCACCCCTGAGTTTCCTTTTCTCCAGGCTAAACAACCCCAGCTCCCTAAGCCATTCCTCACAGGGTTTGTGTTCCCAGCCCCTCACCAGCCTCGTTGCCTCCTCTGGACATGCTCAATGTCCTCCCTGAACTGAGGGGCCAGAACTGGGCACAGCACTCGAGGTGTGGCCTCACCAGTGCTGAGTACAGGGGAAGAATGACCTCCCTGCTCCTGCTGCCCACACTGTTCCTGATTCAGGCCAGGATGCCATTGGCCTTCTTGGCCACCAGGGCACACTGCTGGCTCATGTTCAGTTGGCTGTACAGTATCCCCAGGTCCCTTTCTGCCTGGGCACTGTCCAGACACATCGTCCCCAGCCTGTAGCACTGCAGGGGGTTATTGTGGCCAAAATGCAGGACTTGGCACTTGGGCTTATTAAACCTCATCCCATTGGACTCTGCCCATCCATCCAACCATTCCAGCTCTCTCTGCAGAGCCCTCCTCCCTTCCAGTGGATCGACACATGCTCCCAGCTTACTGTCATCTGCAAATTTACTAATGAAGGACTCAATACCCTCATCCAGGTCATCAATAAAAATACTGAACAGGTATAAATGCTGAGTGGGAGTGTTTTCCTTTTCTTGGTGTTTTCTGAGTAATTTAAAATTGAACCCTAAAATTAGAAAAGTAGTTATAGCTTGAAAAGTCAACCTTGAATCTTATACCAGGCTGGATTAATTTCAGTCTGTTCTACTTTGCCACCATGAATCTGCCATTCTGAGTACTGAGTACTGCTCATTAGGGGTTGCTTATTTCAGATTTTATTTTAGATTTTACCCCCCACTGCTGTAATTCAGACACTTTGTGCTGGACTTCTCACATGTGTTGTCTTCCATTGAAATTCTCCTGTCTCCAGGCTGAGGCAGCCAGAGAGACTGCCCACAAGTAAGGACTAGACTGGAGGGTACAGAAACTTTTGAGGATGTTTCTAATTCCAGTTATTATCTCCTACCAGAGCCGGTGGAAAGACTTCCATGAACCAGGGGTAACAGAGAACTAAAGTTCTTCAGTAAAGAAGGCAATTTACAACTTATCCCACCAAGCTCAAGGCTACTGAGTAAGCAAATATATTTGTAGTTATTGCTTGTAAGAAAACACTATTTATTATTCAGTCCTGTCTGAACTTCCACAGAAAATCTTCTTCACAACTAGCCTTTGAAGCAACCAAAGGGGATGTTGACAGAGCATCCACTTGAACAAGCAGAGCCTTTTGAATGGTGTTTAAAAATACATATGTGCTCCTTGGAACAAAGCAAGTGCCTTTAGAATAGTCTAAAGTATTTCTTTAGAAAGAAGAGCTATTATGAGGATTGTGTGGGACACATTTGTCATCAATTCCTTTTTCTTTATTCAGATGCATTATCTGTGGGAGCATTTGGGCCACAAAAGCTTTATCTCCCTAATGTGTATTATGTTTCCATACTCACACTTTCAACACCAGCTGCCTTTGCTGGACCTTACAAACAAACAGGTGGAATTCTGCCCCTCTAACTTTGCATGAAATGATTGCATGATCCAGCTCAAACAGGAATTACACCATAGAGCATTCGTTGTCATCTCCCAAGCAGCCATAAAAACCTCATTAATTTTCCTGCACCATCAGACTGTGGTGCAATCAATTGGTCAGACAGACAACCTCTCTCTCTCTCTCCCTCTCTCTCACTTAAAGCACAAGCTGTGAGTATTAGAACAATAGCACAAAAGGTTTCTTCCTTACTTTGGCTTCTGGTGGTATGACTGCTGATGAATACAAACTAGAAAATTCACCAGTAATTAACTCACTAGGTAGCTGCTTGTTACATAGTTTGCTCTATTTGTGATCAAAATTATTTAAGGATAAAAGTAAGTCAGTTCTTATTTATAATTTTTAAAGCTGGATTGGCAGCAGTGCTGCTGTTGTTCTGCTTCTCCATGTCAAAAGCCAAACAAAGGTCCCCACTGAAAAGATGTTTCATCATAGAGGATGTTGTTTGGTAAAATGGCCTCACCAGGCAGGTTTAGGAGGGGATGATCCTGATGAGGGAAAATGCACAGAAACCACTGTTAAAGAATGAGTTTTGTGCAAACAAATGTGCTCAAATAAACTCTTCAGCGCTCTCAAGCTGCATAGATAGTACCACTGATTAGTCCAAGGACAGTTGACGCGTTTTTAATGGTCCTTTAGTTGGGGGCTGGTGAGACAAAACATGCATGGGGAAGCGTGGCAGAGTCAAAGGGCAGGGATGAGCAACAGGGAGCTATTGAGATCCAGAGGGCCAGGAGACCCAAACCAGGCTTTTTTGGATTTTTCAGAAAGGAGAAGAAGTGAGGATGGGTCAGGTGTACAAATGCAAGGGTTTATGTCCATATGTGAACTGTAGACACTACAGTCCTCCCCAGCTCTTTGAAACAAGCATCTTTAAATGCACCTAAACAAGTATTTCCCTCTCAGATAAAAACAACCTAAACAAATTGATGATTCATTCAAATAAAACATATTGTGCACAATTAAACTCCTTTCAATTTTGTTTTTAAATTTTGCTTCCTTTCTATGATCAAAAGCTGTTGCTTTAAATGAAACATCAAACCACTGTAGTCCAACAACATTAACATGAAACTTTGACATTTTCATACCAATATTTTGTTGCCAGGTCCCCCTTTTTTTTTTATGTTGAGGGATTTTATATGTCTGTGTTGTGAGTAGAGTGATTACAAGCAGAACTGACCTATATAGATACATAGACATGTAGATATATAGATACATAGATATATAGATACATAGATATATAGATATATAGATATATAGATATATAGATATATAGCTATATAGATACATAGATACATAGATATATAGATATATGCATGAGTTTTCTGAGGTACTAGTATTCTATAGCACTGAGGGCTATATAAAATTATATATGTGTGATGTACAAATAGATTTAGAGCAATTAGACAAAAATTCATTAATCATTACTGTACAGGACCCCATAAACACCACTTTCAGCAGCAAATTCTTAAATTGCAGATTATGTTTTTCTAGATTTATTAAATTATTACAGGCACTGAGATATTAAATAGTGCATGTTAAATATGCAATTATTGAATTCTTTAAATACAAATATAAAATATTTTAACAGGAGTTCAGTTCTACTAAGATCATGATTTTTTTCCCCAGTCTGATAGAAGCCCACATTAAAACTCTGACTTTGGTCCATCCTCCCAGAAATTACTTTTGCACTTCTGGCACTGGCTTGTGATCTGCTGTATTATGTGGTCCAGAAATTTCTGTTGCCCTCCAATAGCTTTTCTGTAATCTGCCTTGCACAGCTTTTCTATTGACAAGGGAAGTGAAGTTTTTACAGAAATGGGAAACAAGCATTAAGCATAAAAGGCTCCTGGTAAAGCCATATCGCATTTTTCAGAGCAAAAGGTAAATGTTCTGTTCATGTGAGGAAGATGTAAGGTGTGCTGGCTAAGCTGTCACTGTTTGACCCTGCTGAGGATGCACTGTGACCTCACTGCTGGGCAGGACTGGGCAATGTGCCCTGAGGTCTCTGGCCAGCCTGAGATGTGGCAGGTCACAGGGATGTGACTAGACTTGGCCACAGTGATTGCTGCACTGCATGTTTGCTCTTCCTGCTCTGCCCCTTGTGACACCACGTTTGCTGCAAGGAACAGCAGTGTGGGCCACCAACACCAACACTGGCTCTTTTTTGGCCTCTCATCCCAGTTCTCCTGGAGCCATCTCACCATGCTTGTCTTAGCCTGAGGAGACTGGTGGGCATTGCCTGACCCTCTGCCTGTGCCACTCAGACAAGGTCCTGCCCACTAAAAGCCCATTCAGCCTGAGAAATCCTTTAGGCAGATTATCAGTGTTCAGGTGACAACAGACTATTGCAGAGAACCTCCAGGGCTCTGTTGGGTTTGCTTTACTCACCTTGCTCTCCTGACCCCCAGCCACCACAGGGAGGCTCTCTGCCAAGGAAGAAAACACAGCAGTACATCTTATCTTCCTTTCTGTTTTGTTTTAAACCACAAAAAGAACCACCTTTTTCTTTCCTTTTCATTGCCTTGCAATTCCAAGTCCTAATCAAAGCACTCATGAATCCCCCACTGTGCTATCACAGTGTTTATGAGTTGGAAAAATTGTAATAGTTTTTCCCTAGCTGAGAAATAATGAAGGAACATCTCTGATCTTTATTGTTAAAATAAACCCAAGGAAAGAAACTGATGAGTATAAAATCTTGCATGTCATATACTTCCTTACCTTAATGTGGGATTTGCATTTGTGTCACAATTTGACTGCTGTTCAACACATGTGTCTGACTTTCCTCCTTTCTGGAGAAATCTGTGAGAACTGTGCTGTTTGAATAAACTCCAGGTTTTCATATGCAATTTTTGTGAGTTTTTAAAAAGCTTACTCTAGTGCACAAATTTACAATTCTGCATGTTACTGAATACTTGCAACATTTGAACTTTGCTAAAACCAATTCCACATGGTTTTGAAGCAGTATGACATCAAGCTTTCTTACGTGCACAGCACTACTTGATGTAAAGGCAAACATCCAAGACTGGATGATCACTGAGCAATCACTGGACTATAAAAAATGAAAACATGACTAAATGAAAACATCTATAATTTGCTGGGAGTTTATATGACAAGGATATGACACCTTGAAAGAGCATGCTTTCTGAAATGGAGTATGTGCCCAGTTTCATTCTTCTGAAATATTCTTAGTGAGGCAAAATCCAGTTCCCCCCAAAATCAGTATTTTTATTGAAGTGGCAGCATTATCATTATGATGAAGGTTGCTGTGCCAGCATAAATACCTGGATTTAGTTCCTCCTCTTCAGGAAGCTATAAAAGATCCTTCTAAATTACAATTTATTGACTTAGTTTCAAGGCTTTTAGCCAAAAGCATGAACAGCAGAGGACTAATTCATAGCATTCTCAGTAAGACAAACAAAGCTTTTGAGAGGTGCTGTGCAGACATCTCAAGGAAAGGGAAATGTCAGAATCTGCATATTTCTACATCTTTGAAGGTCTGGGGTTTTCAAGCACCTAATGCTACAGCATAGCTGTGCCTGAAAGCCCTGCTGAGGGAAATTAAAGCTCTGCATTACAAGTTACTGAGAACAGATGCAATAAGAAAGAGAATTTCTCTCCCAGGGAACTTTAGACCTTGTACATGATGAGACACAATGGACAACCACACTAAATACGTAGGGAATTTGGCCAAGGTAAAATGATAATTTAGTAAGAGCATCGGTTGCAGTTGAAAGATAGTTTAATATCTCACTTGTAAACTGAGGGGAATAGCAAAGTTGAGCATAATATTTCCATGTGACTAGTGGGACTTCTAAAGCATCAGTATGTTTTCAGTCTTCCTTCACACACTCCTGAACCTCCACACAATGTTCATATGACACCACTCCAAACTTTTCCCCTTCCAGTACCTCCTGATATGAGCAGCTGCTGTTTTGGAAGCTGCAGCTTTGGCAAGGCTCTACAGTACTCTGTAAATTAACTCTTCTTCTGAATGTTCAGAAAAATAATGGAAATGTCTCTGTTAAGACAGGAAGAGGAGGAAAGGAGGAGGAGGAGAGCTGATAGGTTAGAAAGTTTCTCTGCACCAGAGTTTCTGACAACAAATTCCCATTGATACCTGTTTCTAAACAAATGCTGAGATGTCAGACTCAAGGGAAATCAAGTCTCATCTCTTCATACGATCACAAGTGATGCTTTCCAAGTCACTGTAGTCTTGCATATCTGCATGTGGGAAAAACATGAGCTCTAGCTGTGTGAGAGGTAAGAGGAAGGAGAAAGAGAAAAAGAAGGGAAAAGGGGAAGATAAGTATTTTCATCCCACCTTTCACTTGAAGGGGTAATTAAATGTTAGGTTTCACTTTTTTTTTTTTTCTTTACTTTTTTTTTTCTTCCTCAGCTAGGAAATACTAGCCCAGAAAAAATGCTGGTTTGAGAAATGGGGACAATGCAACCTAAAGCATGATCCCTACCTCCTCTTGGGTGCAGGTGGAGAAATCCTCCTCTGAATTGCTTCTTCGCCATCATGCATGATGAGAAAACAAGAAGGATTATTATTATCCATTTTAAAAATCCATATTATTGTGTTGAAAGAATAGTAGGTGTCCATGTTGTCCAGTCATGACTTGTTTGGCAGCAGCCAGGGCCATCACACTGTCCCCAGCCTGACACTAGGCAGGGACTACCGAGTGATGTTAAGTCACAGTCTGCTCATGCTCCCAGTTCCTATCTGCCTGCTTGCTCATCCGGTTCACTGGAGTCCTACTAGTAACACAGAAGTGCTGTTCATAGGAAAAGCAGCTCAATACAGAGCTGAGCAAATTATGAGAGTCCAATTTTTCCTCATTTGTAGCTGTGTTGTTGCTCTACCACTTTGTAAACAGGGAGGTTAAAGAAGCTTAAAAGCATCTTGGCCCAGCACATGGAAGGACAAGAATAGTGGAAGGACAAGGACAGCAACCTTGCTGCAAGGGGAAGACCTTAACAAGGGGGCATCATGTATCATCCACTACATGAGCTATGGAGTTGCATCATTCTAACACACCAGCCTGGCTGAGCAGCACAAGCTCTTAGTTCTGTTCTGGACAGATTATTTCTGACAGTTTCAAATGGAGGGGCTTGACTAAGTTAATACAGGGATGAATTTAATTGTTTAGTTGTAGAGAGGTTGCCAACAGCCTTCCCATTACACATTGTCATTAACATTTTTTTTGTCTTCTCTCTGTCACCTGGCTGCAGGATGAAAAGCTGAAGAATTAAACAGCCATCATGCATCTCCTCTGACTGAGTGGGGTTCCTTGTCATGGCCTGAGGGTGATAAATAGGATTGTGGACAGTGATTTCAGTAGAAAATGCAACTCACTTTGATGAACAAGGGGTGTGTGAAAGATACATAGAAGAAATATGGTCCTGTCCTTTGAATGCTTATGTCCCTATCTGAAACTTCTTTTTCTACCCTTCTTCCTCAGGGGAAAACAAAACCCACCTCCACCTTAATGGTAATTTTAGATTTTGACCTACCTGAACTGTGGCAGGTTTGGTGTGGGGCACCTAAGGATGATTTCAGATACTACAGACAACTGAAAATTTTCTGTAACTGGTAGAAACGAGGGCATCAGCTGACAGTGACAGTGGTGACAACACAGGAGCACAAGTTTGAGAACCTCTGCAGAAGCCAAAGAGGAGTATCAGGCTCAAGGGGAATGATGCATTTAGCAGTTATTTCATTATTTTTCCTGTTACTTCCCTATGGCAATCACATGGCCTGAATTACTGCTATGTACATGAGTACTTTACAGGCCCCATGGCTCAACCAGGAGGTAGGGAAGCATTGTTTGCCAAGTTTTAATAGTGAATTCCAAAGGTTTGTCTAAGATCATTTGGGAATACAGTGTCAGAGGAGGAGAACAAACCTGCAGCTCGTTCCCATACCTCAGTCATGAGCCTTGATTGTCAGCATTTTATACTTTAATTTCTCAAATACTCCCACTCTGTAGGAAGTATTTGAGAAATTAAAGTATAAAATGCTGTCCTACTTTTCTATCTTTTAGTTTGTCTAATTTCAGGGAAAAATACAGACAACTGATGCCAAGGAAACCTATAAATCACTTTATATAATTCGTAACACTACTGAAAAATCTGTTTGGGATTTATGCCACTGCGAATGAAATGTGCCATTTGCAAGCTGCCTTTTATAATTTATTAAGCAAGCTGAAATATTTGCTAAAACAAGCTTTGTTAGCATGTCATCTGCTGGAGTAGAAGAAATACTTTGCTGACAGATCATAGAAATTGGATTTTTATGGTCCCCCATCCACTTCAAAGGGTTTTCTTTTCTCTGACAGGGTTGACACAGGATGCTACTTCAGAAGCATTGCATGTGCTCTAGGGGACCATCGTTGTTTTTAATTCATACAACAACCCATCCTGCATTTTCCTTGAGTTAGCTGAATACTGTATGTTCCCATACCTTAAACTGGAAAAAAATAGGTATACAGAAACACAGTTAAATGTTTAAGGCTGATGTAATGCACACTTGGAAAGCCTTAAATCAATCATTTATGCCACACAAGCTGCTTTGGGCCCTCACTCAATTGCAGGTAGCTGCTGAGCAACCCCAGCAGGCAAACCTGGGGACTGAGCTGTGTGTGCCAGTGTGAGAAGGGCAAATCCCAGATCAGATCCCATCAGAAGTGATGACAAGCTTTCCCTGGGGTTCACCGAAGTTTGACAGAGGGCCCAAAGGAACAGAGATCTCATCAGTCTCTTCACTTCAAGACTTTCCTTCAAGAGCCCAAACGCTGGGGAGATGCCCAGAGCGACTCCCCTAAAGTCTGTACTGGTGTTTTGGGACACAACACTAGAGAAGCCCCTGTGCAGGACAACTTGAACACCCTGCATACAGTTTCCAATGTAAGGCCCCAACCAGGAATGTTCATGTGTAAATCTGACAGCTTGCAGCGCTGCAGCTTCTGCTTGCACACTGGCTGGAAATATGCTCAAGCCAACATCTTCTCCAGTGTTAATTCCACACACGGAGAGAAAAAGTGCTATAATTATAGCACTCTGTTATTTTCATTTTGGTGAAGAGTGCTCATTTTGAAGAGAAGAAAGAGGTGGCCCAAACTGCTTCTGAGAGGTGAGAGCACCATCAACATGCTCAATAAAACTCTTTGCAAGGCTGGGAGGTTGGACTGCTGCCACAGCTCATGTGATGGCACATCTCTCAGAGAGCTATGGAAAATAAAATTACAGTAATTTCACGACTATAAGGTGCACCCTTTTGACTAAAATTTTCCCTCGAACCCAGAAGTGCGCCTTATAGTCCGGTGCGCCTTGTATTATCTACAAAGTTGCGACATTTGCCAAACCGGAAGTGTGAGCTGTGAGCCATGGGGGGAGTCGGAAGTGCCACGGCAGCTGGCTGGGGGCAGGCCCGGAGGCCCGCAGCACCGCCCCTTCCCGGGTCCAGGCAGTCCCGGGGGCCAATGGCTGCCGGGTTGAGGCAGGGCTTCAGCCAGCAACTGCGTGGGGTGAGTTGGGGGTGGAGCCTCGCTGCAAAAAAAAAAAGTGCGCCTTATAGTCTGGTGCGCCTTATCTGATCTACAAAGTTGCGAATTTTGCCGTCTCCAGGGGGGGTGTGCCTTATAGTCCGGTGCACCTTATGGTCGTGAAATTATTGTAAATAGTGCATTCCTTTGCATGTGTCATATATCCTGATCCTGCTCTGATCCTACTCAGAGGGTCTCTCTACATACATACAACATAACCTACTTGTTATGGTGAGAGAGGAAAGAAACCAACTAAATAAATAATTTCTATTAAAGTTCCATGGCAAATAAGGGTCACTGCATTTTTCCAGAATTGTCAAGGGTTTTTTATATTTTCTCTGAAAATAATAATGAAAAATTGTAGTTTATTATTATTTTCTTGACTTTTATAATTTCTCTTGCCCTCTTTTAAAGTCCCAAGTCTTCACCAAAGGGTTAGTACTATTTGCAATACATATGCTCAGCTCTTGGCTGCTTCCCATGCTCACAGGGGTGAGCAGCTCAGAGCTGGGGGTGGTTGAATCCAGTGGAAGTTGTGGTTGCTGGCCACTGAGGTTCTGCAGAGGAAAGCTGTGATGACAGCAGTGAGAGTGGGAGCATGGAAAAGTGAAAGAAATGGAATAATGCCAGGGTGGAGGCTGCGGAAAACTGGAAGATTGCATTGCAGTGGCCATGCATGGTAGGGCCACCCTTCATGGGCTGGGCTGGAATCTGTCCAGTTGCTCACTGGATGAGAGAGGAGAAAGCTCAGGGGTGCAGGATCTAAATGCAGCAGAGCCAGGGAAGGCAGGCATGGAAAGGTGCCGTGTGTCCCTGCTCTGCAGAACCCTCCCCAGCTGTGCTCACCCAGTTGTGCCCCATGTCTGGGGCAGAGCTTCTCGCAGACACTGAAGCACAGGAATTTTTCTCTGATATGTAGCAGCTCTGTGGGGAATCATCAAAGTCCTCTGGCCTTGATTTTGTGAGTCTTTTCCTACAGAAAATGTTGAGTGGAAAAAAAAGAAAAAGCCCCACGGAAATCTCAAAGGGAATGTGAAAGAGTTGCCAGAGTGCAGAGGTGACAGACTTGTTTTCTGTCAAGGGTTATCCACCTCATTAAATCAAATGCCTAAATCTACTGTAAAATGAAGCTGTTGAGGGGAAAAAAGAAAAAAGGAAATGACAGGGGAAAAAAATTGACCTAAATTATAAATAGCAACATGAATCATAATCTGTGAATGCATTTTTCCTTCAAAGATACTCAAGAGGTGCTGCACAGCATTGTATGTCATGGAAACATGTATTTCTTAAAATTTGCTAAAGTGGCATTTCAGTCATGACAGACTGCAAAAAGACAGTCTAAGAAAGGAGTAGAACAATTGCTGCCCTTCAAGAAAGCTCAAGGACAAGAAAGCAGTAACAGCTGCTGCTGGGTTTGTGCTTTTGTTTTTCCTGTGGATGGAAAGAAAAACATTCCTGCTTAGAGCAACTTCACCTCTGCTGCAGGTACCATAATGAGTGTCAGGTTGAAGTAGTGAGCTGGAGTAATTGGAGCTCCTCTTTCTAAGGAACAGGCAAACAAAATCCCCAGCTTTTGCCAGACCAATCTAGAAACACGTTTTCTCAGAGTGTGTGAGGCTGCAAATTGATTGAGTTGCCAGTGGCTGTGACCTTTCTTCAAGGCTGTTTGCTCCTTCTGCACAAAAATCCCCCAGAGCCTCATGGAAAATACAGAAAACTCTCAACCACATTTTTTATAGTGGGAGGAGAAGGAGTTTTTCTTTCAGGATTGACTTTTTTTGAACTTTCAGGATTGTCTTTGCTTTGAACTTAGTACGGGGGTTGATTGGGGAAAATGAGAAGTTTGTTTTGCCCAGTGTTTGGCACAATTGGGCCTCTCAGCAGTATCTCATCTCACTCCCCTCTTTTGGCTCGTTTCTCTAAACCTCAAATCTCAAAGAGATCAAAATCAGCTATTAAAATAAGTAAAACTGACGCTAAATATTACAGAATGCATTTTTGTTATGAAAAGGGGGAAGTCAAAATGAAATTACTATGGTGGCTGTTCTCTCCTGTCTGTAGTGGGGGAGTTTTACTCTTTCTAGTGAATAAAGAGAGTTTAACATTCTCCACTTGAAGAAAGGAGGTAAACAGCTGTGTGCCATAACATATTAAAATAGGCTTATTTGAGGCTGCTTCTTCAGCTAAATACAGCACAGACAGTGCTTCTGACCTATTAATTTTGAGCCCCACAGGATTCCAGACAACATCTGAGTGCTCTTCAGGCTTCCCTCAGTTGCTCCTTTAATTCTAGAGGTGGAAGGCTCAGAAAGGCTTTGTTGTGCACTGTCAAAATTCAGCTTTACCTGCAGCATGTGAGCCCTCAGCACCCTCTTCCCTGCACCTAGAGCCAGGCTCCTCTGAGGGACAAGCAGGGCATGGGCCAACATCCAGGAGTTATCAGGAGAGGTGAAATCCATCCTGTCCTGTACTTGGGAAGACCAAGATACTGCCAAGGCATCACAAGTTCCAATCTGACATCATAGGTAGCAAAGAGACCATAAAGACTCTGTTTTCAGCTTCTCCTGGAATTTCTCTGGAAAAATCTGATTTACCAGGCAAGCTCTCGTAAGGAAAACAGGCACAAAGCCATCAAAGAAGAGGAGGTGATGTGGCTGACGTGTGACCTGCACTTCCAAAGCACAGGTGCACGCTGGCTGAGGGTCCCATTACCAGTGTGGGCTTGGTCCTCTGCAATTCCACCAGCACCAGTCTGTGCTGTGGCTTAGGTCAGCACTGCACCCACACTTCCTTTCCAGCCTCACTGAGTAGCCCAAACATTCCTGGTGAACACTCAGGATTAGTTCTCCAGCAGCACCTTCACCACACGTTGCACCTCCTGCAGCATGGAGGCTGGGAGATGCTCATGATATGTTCTTCCCCAGGCCCTGGTGCTGATCCAGCCTCTCCCACGCCACATCCCAGATGGGATTCACTACCAAAAGAGAAAAGCAATTTTAATTTTCACAGGGCAGATCTGCAATTAGGGAGGAGAGGAGTCACTGGGGGCACAAATGAATAGAATAGGTGGGAAGGGAGAAGCAGAAGACAGTGCTGCCACTGAAATCTTTTTGTCATGTAGTTGAATATGGTTTCACTCACAGAACAATGCTCATTCTGCAGTGGTAGAGAGGATACATTCTCTGAATTTCCTCTTTCTATCTGTAGTCAGAGCACTGCTGCTGCTTAAGAGGCTTATTGGCTGCTGAAGGCAGATGACAATCTGCTCTACTATCATGCATGGAGTCAAGCTACACTCCTCTAATCATTTTAAAGAAAGACAGAAAAAAAATGGGGGGAATCACTCAATTACTCCTGCAAGGACCCTTAAAGGCTAATTCAGCTGGGGCTTGATAATAAGAACATACAACAGAAAAGATACTGATGTGATAAACTGCAGCTAGGACTCTTTTCTCCTAAATTACAACTTAGCAGAAACAGCATCAAGGAGGAAGGAAAGAATCTATGAGGATTTTTCTTAGAGAATTCAACCTCACAACCCTTCAGAGAATATTAACAGTTTTCTATTCCCATGTTCATGTCATCCTCACCTCTTAAGGCATTTCTTCATTTGCCAAACACCTTCATAAACTAATTCAAAACTATCACACATAGATCCTGCTTTTTCAGCACTCACAGGAAAATTGATATTCTAATAAGAAAACCCGACAATTTTTTTCTTCCTCAGCTATGTCATTTTTCTCTTTCTGCACACTGTCATTTATAGGCTGAAAGTTCTCTAGGGCAGGGACTGGCTCATTCAGGACCTTGTTTTGTGCTCTTGACTTTGTCATGTTTAGTAAATAATTGCATGCCTTGAGTTACAGCTGCAGTGGGAACTGACACTGAATTTCTCAACTCCTCTCAAATCATACAGATAATGCTATGCTGTCATTTCACACAGAACATGCTAATTGTATTTTATACAACTTTCAGTTGAACTTTACTGATTTTATACCTGCTGTTGATGTCATGACAGATACAGCCTTCAAGTGAGCGTGGAACAGGCCACCTCAGTACAAATGTTATGCAGGACTGTCAGACTGCTTTCTGTCTGCTCATTTCTCACTGTTTGTAGCCCCCTGCCATCTGTTTATAATGATGTGAGTCATAACTCACTGACACTTGCATGTCCTCTCCTTGCTTGTTTTGCAGTATTTAACATGCCTAGAGGTCACTAGATATAATATCCCATCAGCAGCGCCATAAAAATATGAAGCATATGAAAGTAGTTTCGTACACATGATGAAGAAATTATGCCTGAGAGACAGTAACTGTGACAATGGCTCTTCTGGATGTGCAGGCTGATTTCACTGTAGGCTGAGCTGAGCTAAATTAATAATGGAATCCTACCTTAAATCTGGAACATCAAACTTTCAATTTATTTTTAGAACAACAATATGATCAGAGCTTCACACAACATGTAAATTATATACCTAGGTACAATTTAATAATGTAGGGGGTTTTTCCCTTGCTTGAATGCCTCCCTCAGTCTCTCCTCCTTCATGTAGCACTTTGAAGGCTTTTGCTTCCAAGGTATCTGGGCTGCTTAAGAATTTCCCATGTAGCACTGATGTGGGGGCAATTAGATGCAGGGACTTTTCAGCTTTTTAATTAAAAATTAAACTGTAAAGCAGCCTGGGGCTACTCAGGGCTGAAGCAGGGTTGGGACAGAACTATAGATCTTTAATGGCTGACAGGAACCGATCGTGTTCTTCTCACCAGGACACAAGATTCCCTCACATTTCAGGAGAAAAATATTAGAAGGTGCCCACTTACCTTTGAAACAACTCACTCCTATTGAATCTGACATCAGATGCACACTACCAAGTCGCAGAACGGCCTCTGTGTGAAACACTAATGAGGTGAAGGACCAGACCTGAATAGCAACACAGCTCACAAGAGCTTATACAGAACAGATATATGGGGGAAGGAAAGAAAAAGGAAAAAAAGGAAATGAAACCAAGGAGAAAAAAACCACCCTCACCCCTCAAACGATGACCTTTCATTTAATTGAAATTATTATAAAAATGGATGCAGAAGTACAGTGGTATCTCTCCAATTATGGCCAACAGCAAGTGCACAATAAACAGGGGGGTTTGACTGGAACCTCTCCATGTTGGCTTTCTGGATCCTGATCCAGAAAAAGAATCCCTACTGTGCTTGCATTTGCTGAAGGAACAAAGGCACAGGGAAAGCCAAAAATATTCACCACCTTCTAGAGCTGCAGAGATATTAGCCCTGTTCGGTTCACCTTCAGAAAAGGCTGCATAATTTCAGGTACAGCCTGCCAAGTCACTGGTATCCATTTATCTCCTAAAAAGCCTTTATGGTAAAAATGAAACTCAAATAAATGGTTCTTATGGATTGGTTTTTGGTTTTTTTTTTAAGGTAATCAATTACAAAATTCTGTCATCAAATCTGATAGCTGTTGCATGAATCAAGTGACTGGCTTTTATAAAAAAAATAATCTGAGACAATTCTTAAAGACTAAAAATTTTTGTATTTGTTTGGAAGATTTTGCAAATCCCAAAGCTCTCTGGGGTCCTCCAGCAAGCTTTTGAGGAAGATAAATAAAACATTATTTATAAAACATGTTATTTCAAACATCAAGAACAACAGCGTAATGGGGCCTCTATGTTGTCAAATCTTGGATAAAAATGTTGGTAGATCCAAGGAAGATCTGAGTGTTCAGAATATTGCGTTATACTCAGAAACAGTTGAAGACCAGATTCTATTTTTAAAAAGAAATCTCCCTCTGGTGGCTAAAAAAAGAATTCAAATTTTTCCTGACCTAATTTTTTTTTCCAGGTTTAGAAATCTGTTGACTCAGCCAGTCACAATTTTAATAAGACTTCCAAGTCCTACTTAATCAATGTTCTCTGTGAGAGTCAGATGGGATGGAGGAA
Organism: Catharus ustulatus; assembly: GCF_009819885.2. Classification (NCBI taxonomy): domain Eukaryota; kingdom Metazoa; phylum Chordata; class Aves; order Passeriformes; family Turdidae; genus Catharus; species Catharus ustulatus. Next base: position 61,560,497 of record NC_046223.1, on the reverse strand, counting down.
GTCTGGTACTATTGTGTCTCTTCCATTCTGGCTACCTGTAATTTGATATACAAAATGAAAACTACAAGTCAAACCCCAAACCTCAGACTTATGTTATTCCTCACTACTCTCAACCACTCTAAGTTCCAGCAGACTGACAAATTTTGACCGACATATTTTGAATTTTAAAACACAGTCATACGACAGCAATAACAAACATATGTCTGAAATTACACGAGAATTTTGTCTTGCTGTGCTAGGACTTTAGAAAGTGAATTTGGTTAGCTGCATTTCAGAGGGCAAGATATTTAGCTCAAAGCAAGCATCAATAAGAATTGATTTTTAGACCAATACTGCTGCTAAAAGTTCAAATGTAGATTATTGCAGAAGAGATAACTTATTCCAACTAGTGAGGGTTAACGCCTTCGGAAACTTGGGGAGTTTTGCAGAGAAAGAGTGTGCATGCTGGGAAGAACAGATGGTCTTCCTTTGCATTTTGCAACCTATAGAACGTGCAAATCCCTAATCCTAGTAGATGAGCAAAGGTCCCAATTCATAGCACTGTTAGTGGGATGCACAGCCTTTAAGCTCTGGGACAAAAGTTCAAAAGTTCATATGTAGTCCAGTATTGATGAATCCCACGTTTTTGATTTGCCAGTCCCAGTCCAGTTGAGGCAAATCCCAACCCCAGAGCACCAGACCAGTGATCCAAAGCCAGCTTAATATAACTGCACGAGTGGCAAAGACATAGAGCACAATGAGGGAGCTTTAAAGAATTCCAACAGCTTTCAGGATTTGCTGCTGATATTTACCCAAGTTCCTCAGTATACCCTCTGAAATTCCTGTGACTGAAAACAGGTGCTATTTAAATATTAAAAGGAATACTCTGGTAGTGCCAAAAGTATTTCAACGTGAAATAAGACAATTCAGGAAGATGCTCAGAAGAGCAGTTAGAACACAGAATAGCAACGAAAACACACACTTTCTACAGCTTTTCTATTCATTTGCTGCAAAAAGTGCTTAGGCAGAGATATCTCAATGCCAACAAAAGTCTGTAAACCCAGAACCAAAATTTTGCTTCTTGAGTCTTCCCAGAAAGCCTGTGGGAAAGCCTGCACAGAACAGTTCACTGGATTTTTGGAGACCAACTATTTGACTATTTATTTAACTTGTTATCAAAATGGAGCCCAATGGCACCAGTGACTTGACTCTGGAATGGAATACAAGATGTTTAAAAAGCAAGCACAGACTCATAGAATTATTAATGGGTGAAAAGACTTTTAAGATCAAGTGCAACCTTTAAACAAGCACCTGTGTTCACCACTAAACCACATTCCCAAGCGCCACATCAATGCACTCATCGAACACTTCCAGTGATGGTGATTCCACTTCAGCAGTGTATTTTATGCATTTCATAATTCCAGTGAAGGAATTCTTAATACCAAATCTGAAACTCAAAACCTCTCCTGGCACAACTTGACACCATTTTCTCTTGTCACTTGTTACTTGGGAGAAGAGATCAACTCCCCATCGTGCCACAGCCTCCTTTCAGGAGTAACACCCCCAGCTCTCAGCTGCTCTTTGCAATACTGCAGACCCTTCACCAGCTCCACTGCCCCTCTCTGGACATGCCCCAGCACGTCAATGTCTGTCTTGTAGCAAGGGGCCCAGAACCAAACACAGGATTTGAGGTGTGGCTTCCCCAGTGCCAAGTACTGCTGGCACTGTAGTACCCCAGTATCCCGAGTCCTGGGCACAATACACCATTCCTGAACCAGGCCAGGATGCCACTGGCCTCCTTGGTCAGCTATGCACAGCTGACTCATGTTCAGTTGCTGCCACGAGCACCCCCAGGTCCTTTTCTGCAGAGCAGCTTTCCAGCGACTCCTCCCCCAGCCTGTAGCACAGCAGGGGTTGTTGTGACCCCAGGGCAGGACTTGGCACTTGGCCTTCCTGAGCCTCAGTTTGCTTCAGACCATAGATCCAGCCTCTCCAGACACCCCTGTAGAGCCTTCCAGCCTCCAGGTCAACATTCCTCCCTAACTTGGTGTCATCTGTGACCTGAGTCAGGGTGGCCTCGATCCCTTTGTCCAGATTACAGATACAGACATTAAGCAGGACTGGCCCCAAGACTGAGCCCTGGGGAATGCCACTTGTGACCAGCTACCAGGGTACCTGGTAGGTAGCTGGACCCTGTACCAGGGTACACCACAAATATGCAAATGTGGTTTTCTGTCAGACAACAAGTTCATTAAAGAGCTCATAGTTCTGTTACTTAAATTACACTTGGCAGAATTTAGGATCCAAGTACGAGAACAGCAAAAAAAAAAAAAACAGACTAAACAACTTCCACCCACTGAGTCAGCAACTTCTTTCCATAACTGTTAAATTTTTAGAGAGCTATAAATCAGATCAGACCTGAGCTTATTAATCTGGACCGTATTTGTAACAAATTAAAACTGTCATTAATGCAAAGCTGATAGAGAACCTGGGACATGGAATTATCTTTGCTATGGTCAATCCTTACTTTTCAGGTAATGAGTATAGAAAAGAAATAAACAATACTAATATAGACTTTTAAACAGTGGGGTTTTTTAATTAAAAATCTGTCCAAAAAGATGAGTATTTACAAAACATTGAGCCTTTCAATTCTGTTATCAAAACCTGCTGAGTCCAGTACACATAAACCCTGACGCAAATTATACAAATCCAAAATATAGTAAGATCAGTAAAATTGATGTGATTGACTTAATAAAAATGACACCACTTCCCAAATAGGAAAGGTCAAATATGATCCAGCACAACTTGAAGTGAATATGCAGACTTCCAATGGATTCATTGGAGACAGCCTCTGGGGTGTAATCCAACAGTCTAGTAACTGACAATACATCAAACCCATTGAGGTGTGTTTAATGAAATCTGTACACACAAAATTTACAACTATTTTCAAAGGTTCATTCTTAGTCTTTGGGAAGATGTCATAATTGACTCAATAAACTTGATGCAATCTCTCTCTCTAGGAGCATTTCTGTATAAGGGCTTAAACTGTCTGCCCAAAAGACAGAAAGAAATTGTTCTGTTGGATGAAAAAATAGAAATTTTTAATAAGGCAGAACTCAAATTTTAAAAGGCTGTTTTACACACACAGAGTCTTTTCATACCACAGGCAGAAAAAAAGCAAAAATCCAGATGACTCAACCCAGGATAGGGAGCAGAATATGGTAAACTCTTCAGAAATCCATGTATTTGCTTGCAGAGGATCTTTATACAGTGCTTTCAGGGAAAGGCAACATATCCCTTATCTAGTGTCTAGCATAAACAGCAAAGAGGACTGGCATGCACAGAACTAGGTAGCTTCAGGATGCAAAAGAAATCAAAGCAGAAGTTTGTACGTGGTCCTCTGTTCTTTTATAAAGCATGCCAGATTTCAGATCAGATGCTGCTTCACTTGGGTCAGTAAGAGGAGGATGCCCTCACACCAAGGTCAGCCCAGCACTTCACTTCACTGGGTTACTGGCAAAGCCACATTGACGGGCACTTGGCTGGGCTGCTGTGCTGGGGAGCCATTGCTGAGAGGCTGCTGTGAAACAGCAGCTGGCTCCATTTTGCTGATGTGTGTTATGAAGCGCAGCCGAAGTTTCAAAGCTGGTCTTAGATTACAAATTATCTTCTCAACCTGTTTTAAAAAAAGAAAAAGTGAATTCAGTAAAAAATGGGAGTGTTTTTACATACAACTACTGTATACAAGCCACATTAGCACAACAGAAAATGGAAAAAGATATAGTATATAGAGGTAATTACAATAATATTTTCTTAAAACTGCTAACTTTTGGACCTCTTCTGATAACAAATCTTAAAAAAACCCTTCCTGTTTTAAGAGTTGTGCAACAAAGCTTTGTAAAACGAGTCACACAACTGACACTTTTAAAAGTGCATACTTCTATAAACTAGAGATAAATTAAGTGAATGATTTTTCACTGAACGTGAATGAAATCCTTTTATCACATGTCAAGTTACACTACTGAATCAGAAATGAAGTAAAACTTCAGAGAAATAGATTTAAATTAATAGAAGTTATGAAATACCCAATAGCTTTATTTCTAGCAATAGCTCTAACAATAGAATTTAAAGCACCCTGAAGCTGTATCTTAATCCTGCAATCTGAGATACCTAATCTATCCATCTGAACCTTTTCCTCCACCAACTTCCTACTTTGTACATAGAGATTAATCAACTGTTAAGCAATTTGTTGTACTGCTACCTATGAAAAGTAGTTCACAAAAAGATTAAATTACTATATGGGAAGAAAGATAAAGTATCAATATATATATTGTTTACTTACTTGGTCTTTCACACTGTCACCTGTAAACATGTATTTCATATGATACAAGAAATCACAAATGGGATCCATGTAATTCAGGTGGGAGCTGTACCGATCTGCATTCAGGAGCATTTCATAAAATGCCACTCCAATCTGTTTCCACGGACACAAAGAGCAGCCCAAACGAAAACAAGTTTTAAAATGCTTTAGATTGACAATATAATAAATATGTACTACTTAAGTAGTTGTGATTCCTAACAATTTACTTTCTTACAGGGATGAATGGACAGGTCTTAGTCATCCCATTATGCTTCACTAAATGATTCCCAAGTTAAGCTCTTCTTTCTAGCAGGGTCTCTGATATCTGAATTTTTCAGCTCATCTGCCTACTGGTGAGCTCCATCTCTTTTTTCCTCCCCTAACCTTACCCACACTGACATGAACGTAAGAAACAATTCATGTTCCTCCATCCTCACAATTCACCTCCTGCACACTTCCTTCCAGACGTATATTTTGCAAGTAGTTTGAGAACCAAATAATGCATTTACTGATTGATATTTCTGGGGGTTTATTTCTTTTCTTGCTTAAAAAGAAATGTACTAGGTGTTTTATCCAACAAGTAAGCTGAATACCAACTCAGCAACTCAGATCCCTGCAATTACTGTTCAATCTGTACAGAATTTAATTCTGAATATTTACTGAAGGTATCTATCCCACTCTGATTCATGAGTTAATTGCAAAAGTAAATAACCCACACAGTGTAAAGCAAACCATGAGCCAGACTTTACCTCTATCATGCACCGTGTCCTCTCCTGCTGGAACCGTTGCAGGAAAGGACCAACGAGGTGGTAAACATAGAGCAACTGGAACTCTGTTTTCACAATGGGTATCAATGTTTCTGTGAGGAACCTGCAGTATGTCAAAACATGTACTACATCAACTGTTTGGTTATTTGGGGTTTATTATTTCTTTCACCTGTATCAATTTCTAGCCAAAACATCAGTGTCTCTCACAGATTTATATCTTTATTTTAGAAAAAAACCAGCATGCCTCTGGAAATGTGAGCTATTTCAAACATTATTTCAGGGCAACTCTAGAATTAAGAATAATATTTACTGTTACAGCTGATGCTTTAGGAACACGCTACAGTCCATGCTTTAAGAAAAATTTAAAATAATAAAAGCAAAAAAGCTAATCTAGATTTAAAAAGACTTATTAAAGGCAGTCACACCACATGACAGGCCTAAAGCCTACAGACAGAGTTATCAATGGAAGAGGGAGCTGGAAGAAACCTTGTGATCCATCTGGAAAGTCTTGGAGCTCCCCTGTACATATTTCTTAGTTGGTATAAGTGCTATAGGTGGTTTTGTTATCTACATTACTTGTGGAATTTAAAAGACAAATTACATTATCAAATATCAATGCACCTACTTAGGAATGAGAGAAAGCTGTCCAATGCTGGAATGATGCCAGACTGCATGTGCCAAAGCCAAAGTGTAGCTACAACTCATCTCAGAGTAAGACTGGTGACATGCTGTGAAGTCAAACAGTTGGAATGGGTAACCAACCCACTCTGTCTCTGATGTCAAACTGGGACTGTTGATGACATTCACAATGCAATCATGCAGAACAATCCAGTATGGCTCCTGAGGAAAAAACCCAAAACAACAGAACAAACCCAAAAATTCAGAATTGTTTATAAAAAGAACATCACCTAAGACAATGCTTCCTCAGCTCTTTCTACTATTACTGCATTTCTAAAATGTGTGTGTGTGTATATATATATATGTATGTATATATAAAACTGTTATGAATGATATATGGTATATCAATAGTAATTGATAACCGTATCTGATGAAGATGAAAATTTAAGATGCATGATACAGTAAGCATCCATGTTACTGGGTATGGCACACTCAAGGGTGTGGCATTATCAAGACATATCTCATGAATTTAATTATTTAATCACCTGATATAAAGGTCTCTAAAAGAAGCAAAGACAAGGCAAAAAGCCTTAGTGGAAGAGGCCTGAGAATTTTCTAGCCTTCTGAGTGCAGGCGCAAACAGACCAAAAAACCTAGATGGAAACAGGGAATAAAAAAAAAGATGCAAAAGACAAAGAATATAGATGAAGATGCAAGGAGAAGGAACGGGAAGAATAAGAAGCATTATAAAAATAATAAGGATTAAATTAATGTTGGCTTCCCTCCAAAAAGAGGAACCATTTTTTTGGGGAAGAGAGGTCACAAGGAAAGGACAGCTTTGACACACATAAGCAACACATATGGCAAGATCAAAATTACTCAGGCAATCTTTGCCAAGTACCAAGAGACATGATATTCAGCAGACCAAATTTTCTACTGATACACAAACTGCAGTACTGCAGATATTTCCTTTTGCAATCTTAGCCACATCTCATTTACATGGTTTAAGAACTACAGGACATGAAAGCACAAGCATTTATCAAAAAATAACTTCGCACAAGAATCTTTATAGTTCTTCATATTATGTAGCTCCAGTTCTCAATACTACACACTACATATTTAAACAGGAGTGACTTACTTCTTTCCATCCTAGCCTCACATATAAAATAGAAAAACTGGGTCAATTTTTCTAAGCTGGAGGAGTAGATTTTTCTCAAACATGCACACAGCCTTGCTGTAGAATCTAGAGACGTTGGCTGTAAGTTTTTACAATGTTCTCTAGAAAGACGATAAATGTTTCATGGAAGAATTTTTTTTTAAATTTTAAAATACAACACACTGACTCACTGGTAAGGCTGTGATAATCAGTCCAATCGCATTCATCCAAGCTGTGATGTTCTCTCTTGGCACCAGGGGCTGACTGGAGACAAAGAAAAACAAAAGTAAAGCTCCAAAGTACACAACTGCAATTTGTGCTTCTCGTGTATCTACAGACCAGGTGTACTTACACCAAGAATGTCTGTCAAGTTAACAGAACTACAAAAACACACACAGGTATTTACAAGAGCCAAAAGATGGTATAAATGCTATTGGTATAAATGCTATTAGGATGTTGTGAGCAAAACTTTATTCAAGTTTTTTTGCATTAGTAGCAGGTTTCCTTCAAAGGCTTCAAATTTTTTCCTTCAGCTTTAGTGCCTAAGGGCTGTTTGTCCCTTTATTGACTCCTTCCCTCCATATGCCCCAAACAGAGTTAACAATAATATATTACTAAGCCAGTAATTCCAGTTTGTCATTGCTCAGGGATGCCAACTGAATGGCTACAAGAATACCAGGTCCTGTCTCTCACCGCAGCTTTTTTCACTGGTTGCCCAAGAAGCAGCTATGGGTCAAATTTAACGCACCATGACAAAAGGTCAGCCTTGGCACACCACTGTTTCAAAGTACCTCTGATCTACATCACCATCAGGAAGATTCAGAGTCCTGCCAATGATTCCAGTCCCTTTCTTTGCACTCAAAGATTCTGTGGTATTTGTCTCAGCACAGCTCAAAGAACAACAGACTTTCTCCAGGCTCTCCTGCTGAACCGATGGATAAGATCTTTGCCTGTGTGATGTCTTCCTTCTAACTTTTATCATGCCATGTCAGCTGTTCCTGAAGCACACAATCCACTACAGCACACAAATCTAACACGATTTTTCTGCTTGATCCCTGTCACCTTGTTTGTCATCCAAAAATACGTTATATATAGAATATTAGCTATATACACCTACTTTTTTTTTTAAAGTAAGAAATTTAGAATCACAGACTATCTTAGCAATCTCTAATTATGTATGATATATTGCAGAAAACCATTTCAGAAAGCCAACATACCTCTTCAGCACAACATTCAGCAGAGCATTGCCCACCTCCTTCCCTGGAACAGCCAGAGCCATGAGCTCAACACAGGTAACATGTAGAGCATGGGCAGCTGGGTTAGGAAACTCATTGAATCTCCAGTCACAATTTGGAAATGGACCAGGTGATTTGCCTGCCATAGGTGGCAATGGTTAAGGAAGAAAAACCTGCCCCAATACAGACAAGTATAAGCAGCACAATGTTTAAAAATCGATGCATATACCACATAAAAAACTGAACTGAAAATTATTGAAAACAAGTAGAACAATCATATTTCATTAAAAAAAAGAAGTATGAATATAACATGCTGATACTGTCATTGAAGGACTGCATGAATACAAAGCTATAAATATATTACACACACAAAGCCACGCAAAGGATAAACTTCTCTGACTAAGAGGTGGAGAAAACAACAGCAAGCATCTCAGATACCGTCTGCCTCCAAGAGGAGAAAATATAAATAACAGGAGTTTTCTACATGCATATTCAGAAACCACTAATTCACCTCTCTGTAATATCTTCTAGCAGACTTCCAGGGTGACAGTTTATGCAAAAGGAGCAACTGCTTAGCCTTTGAAAATATTCCACTTTCCCAAACAAGGCTAACTAATTTGAAATACATACAGAAAAGTTCTCCAGAGTTAACATTTGCATAAAAGTAGGGGTTTATATAATTTTAGCTTTCTTTGGAGACACAGAATAGACTTCTTTCAAGTTACACATTTAAGAAAGGGAAGTTCAGGAGAAGGAGTAAAAGAACTTGTAACATCCTGAAAATTGGTCAATTCTTGTAAAGCTGCTCCAGAAAGAAACCAAAGTCCAAGGAGATTCCTATTCTTTAATTTGCCAGCAATTCCCACATCTTAAATGTGGCAATGCTCTCAATACTTTATTCTCAGTAATACTAATAAATAGCATTAGCAAACAGTAATAGTAATGTCATTTTCAAAAAATTCTTTAAATACACTTTGCATCAAGCTTATTTTTTTGACAATCAAAATTCAATTCAGAAAGAATAAACATCAGTAATTGTATTCTAAGTGATGCTTAAACAGTGAAATATTTGCACTGTACTTCACTTTCACCATATATTTTAAGATGTCTATTAGGGCAGCACATCCCTGTTTAGAATAATAAAGAAATTGAACTTCATATTCTAATGAAATGAAGCTGAAAGACATTGTCACAGCTTACTTAAAGCAAACTTTTAGAAGGATATTGTCTACTAGTCTTCCAATGAGCTTGCAATAGTAAGCATCATCAGGAACCCATGGATTCTCTTCTCGGGGATTCATGGCACATTTGAGGTAAGTATCACTCAGACACCAGCCTAGTGGACGATTGTCTTTGAGAGAGCCAATTATGGCATGAACGAGTTTTCTCTTGAGGTTTGTGCGATCTCTCAGATGCCCCTCATAATAGTGAAGAGTGTTGTACAGGTAGGTCACTGGTCGGTCTGCCAAGGAGAAAGGGAAAACAACAAAAGCCAGAAATAACTTCCAGCATCACTATCTGTGGCAAACAAAACTCAAATCAAGAGCTCTTCAAGACTAAGTTGCATTTATTTAAAAACAGCACATATGAAATTGATTCATGTTCTTTTTTTCAATATACTCTACAAAACTGATTTTCCTTTGTCTTGTACATACTTCAGAGTTTGTGCAGAACAAAAGCAGTGGAATAAAGAAGGTCAGTATTACTAAGAGTTCACAACTTAATGGTAATATTAATATATGTCTAAGTAGACAGATTAAATCATCACGTCATATATAAGATATTAGTTAAGAAGATTCCAGGTATGAAGTCACAGTAAAGAAAGAGTATTGTAAATTATTGTAAATTAGCATAACATAGAATGACACCTATAAAACAATTACTATAAAAGTGCATTTCTAAAAGTATTCAAGTATCAGGTCAAGTTATTTGAATCTTAAGTAAGGACAGAGAGAGGAACTGTTTTTCAATTGTTTCAGTCTTGAAACAAGGACACAAGTTCAAGTATTTACTACTAAAAGGGAATAGATGGGAAAGGTGTGAAGGAAGCATGAATTAGCAAGAGATACCTGAATAAAACAAAGTCACTGTTAGTAAGCTGAAATTCACAAAATGGGAAATGCACTTCTCTGTGTAAACGTACACAGGGTTTAGAGAATAAGAAAGGAATAAGGCACTGCTGTGCTAAAACATGAATATTATGAGTGAAAGAGGTGAAGGGGACATAATGATCACAACAGGAATATATCCAACTGTATTCTTGGATAACTTACCATGGAATTTATATAAACCTCCCAGATGATCCAATAAAGTTTCTAGTGATTTGGACACTGGAAGCAATTCCAGAAATCTATGAATTACAATGTCAAACACTGGCAGAAAGCGCAGGCATACATTTCCAAAATAAATTGGTAAGTACTGAGGCTGGATCTGAACTGGGGGATTCACTTGTTCTGCCAAGCCTTCAAAATACAGCTTTTCAGGGTATTTCTGGAAGCAAAGAAATCCACCAAAACAAAATCAAAATCTCTTTCTTTGTAAGTAATGGATTAAACATTCAGCATCTCCATCTTAAAAAGACACTTCAGAACCCTCTTTATGACATTTAAATTACTATATGCTTACTGAAGGAAACTGAACTCTGACTTGAACTGGTTATTAGAATAGTAGATAACATCTTAAAAAAACCTCCCAGAACAAAGTTTCACCACCACTCAAAATGGGCATAAGAGAACATCATCCCAAAGCAAAGTTGAAAGCAGCCAGTAGGAAAAAATGGTAGTGTATGCAAATAACAGATGGGTACTGCTGAGGGCTGAACTTATGTTATCTTCACCTGTGACTGAAATTTCTATATGCCAGGTTGGGTGTAGTGACTGTGTAGCCATGTCAGAGCACTTCCCAGGCTCATTTGCTTCCCTGTTACCCTTACACTTTTAGGCACCGTCAAAACACTGTACAGACAAGTCAGAGGGCTAATATAGACCAAACAACTCTTGGATCAAACTAGATGCCATGTATTGAGCTACATGACAGTTTTATTTGTATTTGTTCCATCTTAAGTGTTTATTTTTTGACAGAACATCTTTCTGTAGCCAGCAGAAACCAGTAATTTTACAGGAGCATTAAAATCTCAGCAGCTCTCTTCCCTAACATAACAGGCTATCATGTTCTTGTCACACAGAAGATGGAAGAAGTTTTAACAATTAGAAGAAAATCTAGGTTTACCTATTGATATAGTCATAAACCACCAAAAAAATACCTTCTCCCTGATGCACAAAAACTCTCTTCTGGGTGAATTTCAGTATAACCAAGATTTTAAAATTATTTTATTTAGATGAGCAAGAATCAACATTCACCCAATTCTTAAGCTACTTCTATCTTTGAATATTATTGCATTATAATTTCAAAATCATTAAATACAATGATTTATTATTTTCATTCTAGACCAAACAAATTACAGCTTATTAGCCAAGTCAAAAAATTGATAAAGCTGTCCTGTAAATGATGGTTGATATCAACTCCACAGAAATTCTAACAATAAAAGAATATTATTAGCTGTGATACCTTGTGGTAACTCATATGCTTTGTATGCCAGTCATTCTGCAGCCAGTGTTCGGGCGAATTCTCCTTCACAAAATCACTCACTCTGTTTCTGAAATCATTAGGCTTCAGTAAGAGTAATTGGATTATGAAGTAACAAACTTGAGCTTCATTTCCTTCGTGACTACGCATAGCCTTAAACGAAATAGATCAGAGAACATGAAATTACAGTTGACACTGCTGTCTGCTCTACAGTCCCAAAACATGGTAGCCAAATTTGCTACATCTGCACACAAATGCACACTGAATATACGGTCTTGCAACTCTATTTTTAAAGTGAAGCCATTAAGAAGAGGCAGGTTCAATCTCTATCCCATTTTTTGTTCCATGGGCAGAAGGTCTTACAAATTCCCCGGTGATGGCATTTTCTCTAGGAATTCTAGCTCTCTTTTATCTGTCAGTTGTCTTACCAAAAATAACCAATTAAGTGACAATGAAATTAAGATTGCTTTTAACCTCTGGCCACTCTGACACAATTTGACTTCAGTCTAAAAACCAAATTAGAATTCAAACAACCAGCTTTACATTATGACAAGATTTAAAATCAAATATAAAGGACAAATGTAGTTCTCTCTAAGTGAATATTGCTTTATTGTATATATATCTTATGAAAAGCAAGAGAACACCATTTCTGTCTTACTAGTAAGGAAAGAAAGCATACTCTAACGGGTACAAGATTTTCCATATGCTTGTGAATGAATGAACAGCATGCCATATTCCATTTACCTTTTAAGGCTGCAGGAATTGCAGAACCACAGAATCATTTAGGGCACAGAAGACCTCTAAGATCATTGAGTCCAACCATTAATTGAGCAGTGCCACTAAAGCATGAACCACTAAACACCTACAAATCTTTTAAATATCTCCAGGGATGGTGACTCAACCACATCGCTGGGCAGCCTGACCCAACACCTGACAACTCTTTCACTGAAGATATTTTTCTTAATATCCAATCCAGCATAACTTGATGCTGTTTCCTCTTGTTCTATTGCCTGTCACTTATGGGAGAAGAGGCTCACCCCCACCTGACTACACCCTCCTTTCAGGCAGCTGTAGAGTGATAAGGCCTCCCCTGAGCCTCCTTTTCTCCAGGCTAAACACTGCAGCTCTCTCAGCTGCTCCTCATAGGACCTGTGCTCCAGACCCTTCCCCAGCTCCCGTCCTCTTCTCTGGACATGCTCAATGTCTGCCTCGTAGTGAGGGGCCCAGAACTGCCCAGCCTGTAGCACTGCATGGGGTAGCTGTGACCCAGGTGCAGGACCCAGCACTCAGCCTTGCTGAACTTCTGACAACAGGCCTCAGCCCATTGATCCAGCCTGTCCAGGTCCCTCTGCAGAGCCTAAATAACTGCACAGCTCTGAGGTCAGAGACCCAAACCACCGATCACAACATTTATTAATGCCAGTTCAATGGTTGCCATTAAATAACCAAGAAACGCTTCCCTGCAGACGCAGAGAACTGTATGAGTTGGGATTTTATGTTGCTTAAAAGAAGTACAGTAATTTCACGAATACAAGCCGCACCAATTTGACCAAAATTTTGGTGGAAACCCGGAAGTGCGGCCAATATTCCGGGGCAGCTAATACATTAACAAAATTCTAAAAGCTGCCAACACGGAAGTGAGAGCCCGCGGCAGCCCCAAGCCAAGCTGGAGCCCGGCCAGCCCCGGCAGAGGTGGGAAAGCCTGGCAGAGGCGGGGCCAGCAGTGTGGGGGGCGGGCGGCAGAGCCTGAGCCAGCAGGGCGGGGCAGGGGGGCGGCAGAGCCTGAGCCAGCAGGGCGGGGGAGCCCGGGAGAACTGGGGCTAGCAGTGCAGGGGAACATGGCAGAAGCAGGAAGGCCGGCGGGTGGGGCTGCCTGGCAGCGGGGGAAGCCCAGCAGAATCGGGGCCAGCAGCGTGGGGGAGCCCGGCGGTGCGGGGGCCTGCAGTGCCGGCCAGGGCGAGGAAACGCGGCGGCGGTGCAGACGGGAGGGGGCGGCCGGCGAGCCTGGCGGCGGCGGCAGCCCTGCCGGCCGGGCGAGCAAACATGGCGCGGGGCGGGTGGCGAGCCCGGTGGCGGTGGCGGCAGCCCTGCCGGCCGGGCGAGCGAACGCGGCACGGGGCGGTGCTGACGGGAGAGGGGGGCCAGCGAGCCCGGCGGCGGCGGCAGCACCACCCGGCCAGCCCCGCCGAGCCGTGGCGCTGAGCTGGGCCACCCGGCCCCGTCGGCAACCATGAGCGGGCCGAGCCTGCCTGGCCCCGCCCCGAGTCAGTAAAGCCCGCTATGCCGCGATCCTGTTACTAATTGGCCAATTTGTGAAAGCTGCGCACGGATTCTCGCGACGAACGAAAGTGCGGCTAATATTCGGGGTGCGGCTTATCTATTGACAAAGACAGCAACATTGTCGAGGCACGGGAAGTGCGGCTTATAATCCGTGCGGCTTGTATTCGTGAAACTACTGTAATCTATTCTTTTACTTGATTATTGATTTAGCAAATAGTCGCTATTTAAGACCAATCATTTTTTAATAGATTGCTCCTAAAAATGAGTCAGAAAGCAGACTGCATCAACTGTCATCTTATCCTCTGAAGAGATACTTACCAAACAGAGTATCAACCTATCCAGTGTTACAATATTGTATTTCCACACCATGTCATTGAGAATCTCAATACATTTATTGAGCTGCTGTCCTCCTGCAGATGTAGAGAACTCATACACCAAGAAATCTGCAAATGTCCTGACATGTGCCACCAGAGCTCTGGCCCCAATTCTTTCCAATACTCTAGCAGAGAAGCAAAAAAAAACCAATAAAAAATTGTTACAGTTCCTAATGTATTTCTAAAGCACATCTATTTGATATGAGTAAGCAGGGTTTAACACAATTGTCTTAAAAACAAAAACAAACAGAGACAAAATTCCCTCCCTCTTATTAAATTAACTGAAGGAAATGCCAAAGCAAAGCAAAACACCTCTACTTTAGAGCAAGGGAATTCCAAAGTCCAACTACCAATCAGGAGAAATGATTCAAGTTCACCAACTTCATCTGCAGTATTCTGCCCAGAACCCATGCTTTACTTATACAATTTTAGTTATACACCTCTGAGGGCAACCTTCTGCAACTGAACTTTATTTTCCAATGCCATGCCCTTTAATACAGCCATAGCGTTATAAACAATTTCCTCACTGCACACAAGAGTAACACATGCTATCACAAATACTGTTTCAGCAGACCTAGGAAGGACTGAAAAGAAATAAATCTCGTTTTCACAGCTGGAATTCATGCTATTTCTACCAGGAACAAATTAAAAAAACATGATTACTACTTCTGTAATGAATTTTCATCTTAATTCAACATTTGTTTTCTAAAGAAATATCTGTCCTTTTTTCATGTATAAAGGCTAAGTAAATGAATGCTTCATATTTTCTGTTTACTCTTTCAGATTGTCTGAAACACTGCTATTACATGTAAACTGCTTAATTCAAACATCTCACATCCTTGTTTCTCATGAGGAAAAACATGCATTGCAGACCACTGCATGGTGGAACCAATGTTAAACACTTCACAATTATTATGGCATGCTGGCTACTACCTAGCTCCACTCTATTTTTCCATGCTATACATGCTCCAAATTGATTAAAAGAACAAGCTGTTAATGCACAAGGCCTATGTCCTCAGAACTGAGAATGTTGCTTAATAACTTTGAAATAGCATGTTTTTAAGCTCACCTGTAACCAATTTGATTAATGTGATCAGTGTCTAACAACATCTTCCACAGGAGACAAAGGAAGAGTGGGGATGAACCTTGAGCAGAGAAGTGTGTGATTATTTCATTCTCACTGGTCATAGACTTCCACTTGCGGTATTCTTCTTCCACATTCTTCTTCAGATTAAACCGGCTTTCCTGAGGCACGTTGTTCTGTTTGAAGAACACCTGAAAAAAGTAGGCTTTGCTGTGACTGAGAGCCTACACTAAAACATTTGAACAGGAAAATTCTGCCCAATTTAGCACCGGATGGGTTCCTACTTCCTTGTACCATATAACCTACTAGGGAGAGTTCTTATTTCACTGTGGTACCACACAGTGACTGTTTTGTCACTAACAAAGCTACATTACAAACTGTCACAAGAAAAAATGGCTTTTCCAACTTTTTATTTTTTAATTTTTAAACTATCTGATCTACCTTGAACCAGAAGTATCAGTTGACCAAATCTGACTTTAGAATACTCCAGGGGAATGTAGCTAACACATTTCTAAAGTAATAGCAATGTCACAATCATGCTGCATTCTTTAGGGACTTGAGATTAATGCAGTCTAGCCAGGAGAAGAATCTCACCAACCCACAAAAGGCAAAGGATCTTGATAAGAGAATAAATTCATTGCATTTGCAATTGTAAAGTCTTCAGGTTTAAACTATTACCTGCAGAGGAGCTGGAAAACAGCTTAGTGTATGTGATGCCCAGTTATGTGGAGTGAAACTCATGATAGTCTGCAGTATATCCTTGCACCAAGTTCCCTGAATTGAATCAGAGCCTGTGAAAAAGTCTAAAAAATGGATTGATGGTATTAGAATTTCACACAAAACCATTTCTTATTGGTATTCCTTTTGTCATATCTATCAAGACTTTTCTACTCTAACAGACTTTCCTTTTATGTCCAACTTCTTCCAGCCCCTTTCTTTGGCTTTATTTGCTCTACAGAAGGTGCTGGATATTATCCTTTTCATGCTATTAAGAGTAAGAAAATTATTTATACGGTTTGAGCTGGAAATAAAACAATCACGAGTTTAACATTTTATATTTAATTTCCTGTAATATCACTAGAAAAAGCTTGCGCTGATTAACTGATTAGACTTTTAGAAAAAAATCCTGAGGATGATAATGATGATGAAATTTCCAGAAGTCATTTTATATTGTTTCAAAAAGACTGTTCAGAAGTACCTGCCTCAAATGAGCTGTATAAATGAAAAACTGATTCCCCCAACCCTTCGGCTGATTTCATCAACGGTTGAGAAATGGTTAAAAAAATAAAAAAGAAACCAACACATAGAAGTCCTTTCTCCTTCAAATCACCTCCACCAGTATTTGTGAATCAGTTGTTCTAACTCTCCAGTGAGTCTGCAGACTAGAACCATAAAAAAGGAGAGAGAAAACATCCTTCAAAGCTAACAAAAACTTGATCCATGTCACTGCACACTGTTAAAACATTACAAGGTGCAATGAAAGCTTTCTTTTTTCCCTTCCCAAAAAAAAGAAACCAAAAATTCAGACTACTTTTTCTTAAATGCAAGCTATAGAGGGGGTGGCTTCCACATCAGCAGCACAGTTGCAGTGAGTATTTCATGTTATTTAAATAGTATGTATCAGTAATCAATCCAAACCTGTAGATCTAAAATAATGAAACTCAAAATAAGACACTAAAAAAACTCTAAACACTAGTCACAGAGGACCTCTGAATAAACTTTTGAAGAATGTCTCATTTTACAACTGCTTCAATAATAGCTTTTTACCTAAATACAAGTAGTTGGAAATGAAAATTACACTTTTTTCAAAACCAGAAGTGCATGAGGTATGTTTTGTGACTAGGTCACTTCCATGGCACTCTCTTGAACAGCACTTAAGAGAAATGGTTTGACGACAGCTTTTACTAGGATGTACTGCTATTACCTGTCACATGTGTTGCCCTTGCCAGAGTTAAGATCAAAGCCCTGTTGAGTTCTTCTGATTCTGCTGAAAGAACTGTTTTGGGATCATTGAGGAACCGTGTGAACTGTGGCTGGACTTCCGAGCTGCCCAAAGCTGTGATTAGCCTTAGAGCAGTACTCTCAACACTGAAAGAAGGAAACAGTCCAGTTAGCAAGTAATACTTATGCTAATGCTTCTAAGATTCCAAAAATACCTATTTTTTCCTCCATTTACTGCTTCAAATAACACAGAAACATTTTTTTAATGATGTTCTTAACCTTTTGAAAAAGTTCACTTTTTCTACTGTTTAATAATTATAACTATTTCAATATCTTATTTCCAAATAAAGCACTAAAAAGTAGATTTAGCAAAAAATTCCAACTGCAGAGACCCTGAAAAAGAGCCTCAAGTCTCTCCAATTCAGAGCCCCCCATTATTATTTTTTGCACATCTTCATCTAAAGAAGATAATATAATTAATATATGCAAAACAAAAATAAAAAGGCATGAATAATACATAGGAAGCTTCAAAGTTAACTACCATTTTCAAGTAGACAGCACTAAATTGTCCTTATTAAAGGAATTAGGAAGTTGAGGAAGTATAACTTTTGATTAAAAGCACTTTAATTTCCAGTGCTTTAATTGGAAGCACTTTTCACATCAGGTAGTTTGAAGACATTGGAAAGACTTTTATAACATAGTGTCTTTGAAATGCCAAAGCCATAGTTTAGTTTATTCTAGTTGTATGCAGTGCTCATTAAAATTGACTAACATCTGTATTTTACAGACTAAGATGACAAAACAAGATTGAGGTCAATAAAGAGATCAAGGCCTTGAATTTCAGGAGAAACTTGTCTTGACCTGTTTTGTTTATGCTTGGTACAGGACAAGCAACTAGGCAATTTGAATTTGGACTATGAAATTGAGAAGCCTGATCCAGTGGAAGGTGTCCCTGCTCAGAAGAAAGGATCTGGAACTGGATGACCTTTAAGGTCCCTCCCTACCCAAACCATTCTATGAATCTATGAATTTACTGTATAATTAAACATTATATGAACTGGTAACAATGAAGTTACTCTGCCTCATACTCCCACAAGATTTATTGTACTCTAAGAGTGAATGGACACTATTTTCCCCAAGTTTTTGACCACAAGTCCCAGATTCTACATAGAAAATTAATCTCATGCTGTTCAACTTCTTTAACAGTAAGGTAAACTCAAAGCTTTTGCCTGGAATTACCTGTGTAATCTCTTCAGACCTTCTCTAACCACCTCTGTCACCTTTCTTGCATTCAAATTAGCCACTGTTTTAGGCTATCATGACACACACCCTACGAGGGACTCCACTTAGGTTCATGTACAGTCACCACAGTTTTGCACAAACTCCATTTCAGTTGCAGGGTGAACCAGATTAATTCTCTGATCTGACTGAAAATCAACCTCACATTAAGCGGAACCAACTTAACTCTTGTAAGCAAATTAAATATCCTCCACAGAAGGAAGCAAGCACAGTCTCACTGGCAGACACTGATCACAAGCAGCAGGCGTTGCCCTTTATCATCCATGCAAGAAGCACTTGTGGACATGACA
Organism: Catharus ustulatus; assembly: GCF_009819885.2. Classification (NCBI taxonomy): domain Eukaryota; kingdom Metazoa; phylum Chordata; class Aves; order Passeriformes; family Turdidae; genus Catharus; species Catharus ustulatus. Next base: position 61,541,529 of record NC_046223.1, on the reverse strand, counting down.
GTTCTGCTGCACATCCTACATGCTGACTCATGACACTACTGCGATGTGTGTGCAAGAGCATGTCTCTGCAGAGCACTACTGCTAACATCCAACTGTACTGCTGAAACATGCCCTGCTGAGACACCCCAAAATAAGTTAGTCAGAGAGGTACAACTGGGAAGTGCCATTTAAACAGTTCTCATGCAGCTTTCAACAAGAAGGAATCTGAGATTATGGACAAAGATGGAAACATCACTCACCAGAGATGAAGTTGGTTCTGATTAGTCTGTGGCACAGCAGCCAAGGAATGAAGATGGCTGAGCAGCTGGACTCTGTAATGAGGCTGGATGTGATGCATCCGATAGCTGAACATTTCCAGCAGAGTATGCAAAATTCCCCATGCATGAGATTTGAACACTGTTGGCAGAAGCTGACCTTATGAAAAAAAGTTTGTAAAGTTAAGTTTTACAACTGATCACACCTTGAAATACAACTACAGAGTACACTGGTTTTATTAGGTTGTAAGTCAGACATTTGATTTGAGAAGTGTATAACCTATAACAAGTATATGTGCAAGTGCTGTGTGAAGATGTAAATGTATAGAGCTTAATCTGTGAATGAACATCTACAGCAGACATGCAAATTATTTTAACAAAAGAAATTAAGTATCCTGTGTGTCTTAAAGTAACTTTGCTTATGCTTTTCCATTAAGCATGTTTTACACAACACAGCACAACTGGAAAGGTCCTAGCCATACAAGCGATGGCATAAAGGGACAGCAGCACAACTAGTCTGGAATTTACTGCAGCACTAGGATAACTTTCAAAGTTTCTTTTACATTAAACTAATTAATACATGCTGCATCATTATATTTTCAGTTTTACTATGGTCTCCAGTTGCCATTAAACAAAAATACTAAATTAACAAAAAGAAAAGTAAAAGGAGGGAAAAAAAATTCTTTCTTACTGATGAAGCCTTTGATGCCCAAAGATTCTATTTCCATATAAACCAACAGGCGACTATAGGTTTCCACAAGAGCAGGAGCCAAGGCCACACTCGATTTTGCATGAGCCAGCTTAATTACCCTTGTAGCTATGCTGTGAATCAGACTGAGGAAAGAGAGAAAGCGTTTTTGAATCACAAACATGGACTTGAAATTTAACTCATTTTTAAAGTAATTAATAGATCTTTACATGATATGTCCAGCCACAGAATGATGGTATTTGGTATAATGATATTTCTGATGGTAATTAGCCACACACAGATTCATGGGTTAAAAAAATAATGCTAAGCTAGCTGCATATACTGTACCTCATTTTGGCATGAACTGTGAGTGAGTCCAAGAGGTTCATTGGCAATGGGGTGATAGACCCTGATGCCATGCAATTAGTCCCTGGAAGAGGTGTCCTCATGCTGCCATTTCCATAAATAGTCTCTACTAGTACACCCATTGGCAAAGTGAAACACTCTGAATTGGTTGAGTAAGCATTGCACAACAAGGCAATTTTGTAGTCATTCATCTGTAAGCTTTTATTCCTTAAGCTTTGTTGCAAAAACCTGTGTGCCAAAAAGATTAAACATTAGGAAGAAAGTGCATGCATTCCAGAATACAGCTACAACAATCTCAGTCAAAAAACTCATTATAAAATAGTAGAAAAAACCAAAATAGTTATTAATTGCACCACATCGAAACAAGTACTTCTTATGCCAGTTTCACCATGTTACGATTTTTCTACATTGGAGAAATACACCAGGAGAAAAACACAGTTAAAAACCACTCTTCCAGACAAAAAAATTAACCCAATGTACTGCTTATCCACACCTTCCAAACCACAGTGCAACAAAATTAAATTGTCCATTTACTTTCAGATTCTCTATCAGTAATAAAGACTTAATATTCTGAGATAAAATATTTCATTTCCACTAGCTGGATAACAGCATTTCACTTTTTATGAAATATTTTCAGTTTGAGCTCTCTGTCTTTCTGAATGATATTGAAGTCACTCTATTGATAACCTTTATACAGCGTCCCATCACACAATACATTCTGAATACAGACTTGGAAATGCTTATTTTGTTATGCCTAAACATAAATAAATATATAACAAAACCCCCACACTCACTCATGGTGAAGTTTAAGAGAATGAGGAATGGGAATCTGCAACTTGGAGTTGTCACTATGAGCCTTCCGGTTCAGATGAATCCAAATGCAGGTCATTGCAAAAGCGTGAGTTGACTGGGGTTTGTTAATATCAGGTACAGGAATGTACTAAAGAAAGAACACAGGAATGTGACATACCACATGGATTAATGTGCAGAAAACCAACATAGATAGCCAGTATTCAGAAGATCAGGGGGTTTTTTTTCTGACTTGCTACACCGTAAGGAACATTTTTAAAGAACAGATTCTACCCTAATCAGTGTTTGTAATTTTAAATCAAGAGCTATGGAAGAGACCTGCACCTCAGTAATTATTCTGAAAAACACCCAAACCAAACAAATTATCTAAGACCTTGGCAAAAGGAAATTCATGCTTAAGAGCATAGAGTTTCCAGACTTATACAGTTACAAAGCATACGCTTTCTCTCAACCTCACACTTACACACTCAGAAACCAATTAAGGAATGGGCTCCCATAGTAGGTACTCAGTGGTTCAACAGTATTTTCTGAAAACTCTGAATTGTTCAGCATCCCAGTAAATCCTCAAACATTAATATACTTCTCAGGAAAAGATACAGATACAACCCAAAATTAAGAAGTTTTGGATCCAGACTTAGCTACAGTACTGCCATAGGAAGAGGAACTGTCTCTCTCTCTCCGTTTGCCAACATCCACATTTCTTTCCTTTTGATACTGTTAGTGCTGCACAAACACCACTGACAACATGAGACAGCACCAATACATCACCAACAGGATAACAAGATCTTCTTGAGAGCAATGGCCAGAGATAAAATTTAAAGGGCTTGTGAAACTGAACCTTAAAAAAACGTTCCCTAGGATTCAGTTTCATCTCAAGCACTTAAAAAGCACTAGTCAAATAAAGACTTTCAGGAAGTATAACTTGGAGCCACCACTATATGGTTGAAGTAAATAGTCCTATTGCTCTTCCCATATTTGATGCTGACAAAAGTAATTGAAATCTCCTAACACAAATTGTACTGAAGAATTTCTGTGGGTCAAAACTAATACAGCAGGGGGAAAAAAATTGTTACATATGAGTTTGATTCATCACATGCTTGTATAATTCTATCCATTCACCCAAAGTAAAAAGCACTATGAACAGAGTAAGCAATCAGGACTTCACACTGACAGTGCTGCAAGAATTAAAGTTTACGAAGTTTGTGTATGTGCCCCTTCCTCAGGAACTTTAATTCTAGAGGAATGTACAAAGCATGGATATGATTTGATTTGCCCCTGTAGAATTAATTTAACGTATTATTCTGTTCCAGTCCAGATGTAACGATAGAATTACACATTATTCCTTTACAGTCTCCTCAGTACTTTAACAAACTCCTCAAAACCTTAGCCAAACCAAAGCCAAGGAAGAGAGGAATTAACACAGGTCTTTCTTGCCCCTAAAAACAAACATGATTACATGGATATGAAATCCTCAAAACAACTTATGAAACATCTCCCTCCAACTATGCAGCACACTGTTCTATGAGTGTCTGAAGAAGGATAGTAATATTCACATATGAAGGTCCCAAATTGAATTAAAAACAAAACTTTTAATATCAGAGACTTACTTCTTTCTCGGGATACAAGAGGTCAAACAGCTTCATAACTGGGAGGAAGTCAGCCAGTGCATTCTTCTGGATGCTGCCAGAGATGAACTGGAGTAGCACCCACATCAGGTGGTCTCTCCCCTTAATGAGACCACGGCCTGCCAACTGTCAAGAACACTCAGTAACAGACAAATACTGCATGCAGAAGAAAAATCACCGCAAAGATTCTTAAAAGAAGTAGAAAGGCAGACTAAAACAGTTTCAGCAGATAATTGTATAGCAGGACTTAGGCAGAAACATACATTGTTTTCAGAAAGTAGAGAAATAAGTATGTTAGTTGTAACACATGAACTGACTCTGTGAGGGCTACAACAACTAATGGTAAGATTTAAAATGCATTTAACTCCTGGGGATCACTGCCAGTGTCAGGCCACAAGTTTTATAAATTCCTACAACGGGAAGTCCCTGAGCCAGAACCAGTTTGATTTGCTTCATCTGGACTCACCTGGGGGTTTTTTTGGTGATTAACTTCTTTACCTGTAACAGCAATTCTCTAGTAACTAATATTCTACTCTTATCTTGCTTGCTGTGGTTTTATACCAGATTTGTGCAATTGTGTTGTATAATGCCTATTGCTTCAATGGTTTATTAACAGTAATTGTAGCAGGAATATAGCCCTAGGTAAAACTAATATCTGGGTAAACAAAGAGAGCAGAACTACAATCCACCGCAAGTGGAACACAACATACAAAGAGCTCAGGATGTTGCTGGCTGACTGTAATTCTTCCTTCCCTTTCTTATGGAGGACTGGCATCACTGCCCTTAGAACCCTGAGCCCCAGAGGAAAGGGCAAATAGTAGTATCAGTTTTAATGGAATTATTACTGGGAAGTAATAATAACTTGGGACTGTGATTGCCAGTATCGCCAAATTACCTTTGATTGCTTGAGTAGATTGATTAGACAAACAGCAAGTTCCTACACCCATTTGCATGGCATGTTTTTTTAGTCCACAAACAGAACAGGGCACTCACTCTCTTAGAAATTCATTTGTAAACTGGATGCAATAGCACAGTAGAATTGTGCCAGTTCATCTCTTTATTCTAGTTATTAGCACACTTTGAATCCAAATAAAATGCAACATGCTGTAATGTTAAAAATACACCTAGCTCACAGCACCACACCTTGAGAATTTGACTCCTAAAGAGAACAGTGATTAAAATTTTAACTAATTCTTACACATAAGGTACTTCTTGCAGGGATGAGTGACACTTTAAATAAAAATACTGGTTTTGTTTTTTAAAATCACTCTTACCGTGTTGGGGGCGATACAAACAATTTACCTTTTGATGGAGTGACAGGACCATATGAGGAAAACTTGCAAACTGAAAGAGCACAAAGAAAATGAGCTGGCTGGAGAGATGCTGCCACAGAAGCTGACTGGTTCCACCATCATCAAACTTCTCTTCAGTCTCAGACCGTTCCATGGCATACACCACAAGATCCACCAGCTGGTCCTCCAGCACAGGGCAACGTTGCTTGTGCTGTAAGGCAGAGATCAGATACAGTATTCCAAAAGCCTTGCCATTAACTCCAGAACTTGCACAGTTGCAGTTTCAGTACAGTATTTTGACAGAAGGCTGGGAAGCATGAGATGAAGTCTGAACTTAAGTTAAGAATAAGCCAGTATATTAAAGCTGCACTATGTTACAGGTCACAATACTTTTTACATTTTATCATATATTCCATAATTCCCTACTCAGTTCCAAAACACAGCTCATCAACGCACAGATAACATCTGGGGTTTTTTTTGCTGTTTTACTCAGGCAGAATATTATTTCTCTGATTCCACACTCAGAGAAAACAAAGCCCATTCTTTAAAACACAGGTGGGGTTTTTTCATTTGGTTTGGGTTTTGTTGCTGTTTTTTTCACTCCTTCTTTCCTCCATTAAGTCCATTTGAAAAACAGGGATCACAGAAAATGAATCAAATATACCATCAAATTCAGAGGAAACATCCCAATACATGATAAAGAAATCTGATGACTATTCTCTTTTTCACTCGTGTATAGGGTTCACCTGCAACTAGCAGCAGAATTAACATCTGGTTAATACCCCTATAACTAAACTCGATGCTGTCCTATTGACACATCATCACAGGTAACAACATCAAAAAGGCTTGAAAATTAATCAGTGGTGTGTTCTACATTCTGTAAATAGAACAGAAATTACATATCAGAGTGAGGAGCCCCTCAGATGTTGGACTGACACAGTCTTCACACTGAGCTATGCAAACCCAGAAATAATTTTAAATGCACACCATCTCTGATTTTCAATAATGATCAAGTAAGGATACATTATATATTCAGATATATTCCATTAGTACAGATGTATATAAAATAGGTCCACTACCAGTAATTTGGAACTCAGGTTATAAATCTGCAGTTCAACACTACCAAGTATAATGTCACATGTTACAAGACCTTCAGTGCAACAACTTTTTGTTATTATCCTGCATTTGTATTGGTACATTCATATAAAGTACTACAACTAAGGAAAAATAAAAACCATGGAGAATTTAATTTATATCAGAAAGTGCTAGCACTCTGGAAATAACCTAACCTGTTTGTTTCAATGCAATCTGTACTCAGTAATGGTCACATTTATTCATGTTTTTTATTTGGCCCGATGCCTGTAACATAATGCAGCCTTAAAGAAAAAAAAAATTATTTTATGATACAAAAGAAAAGGAACTGAGCTGCTCAAACACTAATCATGAAAATGCATTATCCCTTTCTAGAGGCAAAAAGGTGTATGTAAAAAAGTTTTAAAAGATCATCCCAATACTCATAAAACATTTCAGGGATGCCTTAGATGAATTCTTTGACTTACTAGCCAGGCGGCCTAAAAAAGGGCTAATATAAGGATATAATAAAAGTAAAGAGAGATGCTGAAAGGAGATGCTTGTTCTACCTTCACTGATGGTAGTCTTTTGCTATGAAAAAAAAAAAGAGATTCTCTTCAATTAAAAATAGAATGCAAGAATTGGAAAAGTTGACAAAATACAGTGAACAGCATCCCCTGTTGCATGCTCTTTGCCAGCTCAAAACTGCAGAAAGCTACATTTCCAGCTGTGCCTTCTTGAAGCATGCTTAACACAAACCTCTAGCTAAGACAAAAAGCACTGATGATACCTTTTCTCCCAGTATGCAATGTCATTATCATCACAGACCAACCACGGTACAGGTTTACAGAGCAGTATTGGCACCGGCACTTCAGAACACTTGGGGTCTTTTGTGGCTCGTTTTTCTCCCCCTCCCAAAGCAACTAATTATGAAGCAGAGCAGGGTGCAACAGACAACACTACAGACTAGTTTATAATCCAGCATGCAAAACTACCATGTACAGGGCTTGAAATTCAATAGTTTGCTAAGCACTGGGTTAATATCCAAAAGCCTAATCACGTTAGGCTACATTAATTTGGAGCGAAGTTATTCAAAGAATACAACAGGAAAAATATTACTGTTAAAAAGAGAGCCAGAATTTCCAGTAGGAATTTTTGCTATTCTGAATAATTCTAAGACTGGAAAAAGTTTAAGAGTCAGGAAATTTAAAAAATGAACTCAAGTTTTTATTCTGAAAATCACACTTTCATTGCTTTAAAAAACAAATTTCCATCAGAAAAATAGCAGTACATCACATTCTTTCCTCCTTAATTTAATTTTCTGGCAAATTTTTTTCTGTATTTTCAGTGAATATACATTTTTGCAAAGACTTTGTATCTATAATTTTGGAACGCTTGGAAATAAAATACTGTACTGCACAGGAATTCGCAGGATTGGGCCCTTGTTCTATTAATGGCTCACAAGTGAAAGAAAATCTCAGTATAAACTGAGACGAATAAAATTATAGATGAGAGCTGATTACCCTCACATAAATAAGTAGGAATTCGTGTTTTGGAGTGGCTTAAGTGAAACAAAAATGAATAACAACAAACCTCCAAATACTGTTCTAGATTAAGTATGAAAAAATGTAGCATTCAAAATCACTATGCTTGTCCCCTAAAGTAAACATGACTAACTTCTACAATTTGGTTGTATAAACACAGTCTCCATTTTGTTCTGAAAAGAACATTTAAAGATTTGAAAATACATGATTTCATTGAAAACATTATTAAACCATGAAGAAATACAAGGGGGAAAAAGTGTTTCTGTAACAACTTGACTAAAATTTCTCAAGACCAGCCTTGCAATGGACTAGTAGTATTTCTTTAAGTGGACCAGAGTGTCAGCTGGATGGTGGCTTGTTGTTCTTTTTCGGGTTTGAATTTTAATTCCTTCTTTTTTTTGGGGTGTCAAGACAGGGTGGTTATCAAAGGCTGGGCAGGGGCATGGCTAGCATTAGAAGTATTTCCTAAAAGAAAAATATTTTAAGGAGTCAGTAAGGTTGGTTGATGGCTATGATAACTTTTGAGTATTTGAAACAAACAACATTTAGTAAATGTCTACACTTAAGAAATGGAGTCAGAAGACCAAATCACAGAGTCCAAGACCCCTACAAGAGTAAATGGTGTCTCCAAAAGTCCAATTCAAAATGCCTAAAGAAGTTAAAACATGACATAACTACTCCCACACTTCCATTTTCCAAAACTGTATGCCAGGAGGACACAAAAACCTTAAAGCTTATTGCTTATATTATACCTGATTCTATCATCTCTTCCAAGCTTGGTAGCCATTCTCAAGTTTCCCTCATTAAAAAAAGGAATACGTTTCAACAAGGCACATACATGTGAGTGTTCTCAACACACACCATTAAAATCAGAAAGATAAAAAAAAAAATCACATCCCTTAAACTAAGTACTTTACCACATTACCACCGTAAAATTGGATAGCAAGATCCCAGCATCAACCAAAATTTTAAAAATAAAAGCGAAAGTCAATATTTAAATATTGCGTAATATTCACATAACCGTTCTGCTTGCAACACCTTCCCCATGCTAATTATCCTGGTTTGTAGCTAGCAGAGAACACAACTACACATTCACCTGCACAAAGTAAGGCATAGATAAGCTGCAGATGACCATTGCGGGTTTAAAAGGTGTCCAGCTAAATACACTATCTAAAGAGCAAAATCATTTATACAATAGCTGCTAATTAAACATTTTTACATTGCAGAAACAAGACACCTGAAAATTACCTCCTGTATCAAATATTCCTCAAACCAGAGAAATCTAAATAAGTTTTGATTGATTAGAGGACTGCAACAAGATCCTAACAATGCAAGCAAAAATGGCATTTTATTCTTCATGCAATTTTGTACATAAAGAGAAGGTAAAGATATAAACTAAAACATGCAAAATGAATACATGTCCTTAAGACATTACTTTAGTTTCATTTTAAGAAACAACTGTAAGATCCCTAACGCAAATCTTAATGTGGTATCAGTGCATTTACACTCTGAACTGTTAAATCATTTTCCAAAAAACCCAAATTGTTATATAGTTAAAAAATATTTTTAAAAATAACTAATAATTGAAATTGACATCCCAGCTACCAGAATACAAAGTGACATAGAACTGTAGAGTCATTTAGATTGGAAAAGACCCTTAAGATAAGATTTCAACTGCAAACCATGATAATATACAGGATGAAATACAATTCAAATCTATTTTCCATAGACCAATTCAAACAGATATACAAGAGTATGTACTGTCTCTCACAGAAGTACAAAGTAGCAAAAACTCAGAGTCCCCAGACACCAACAAAAAATTTTGAAGTCCATATTTTTACATCTGGACTTAAAAGGGTATTGGAAAACCTCATCCCACAAGAAAACTTAAAATTCTAAAAGGAACACATAAATCTATAAACATATGAAATTTTACCTTCATTTTTCTCCCTGAAAGGTTAACAGGACAGCTGGATTTGTATATTTTTTACACAACTCAGAGATGGCTTGAGTGAATGGTTTTCTAACACAGATCTGCTTAGTTAAGACTGAACCACAAAATTTCGTCGTTCATCTTCAAGAATATTTGAGAACTAGGACAAATCTGGCTGAACCATACCCAGATTGATGCCAAAAGATTCAAATGAAGGCTCCAATCCTGCAACTGGATCTGTGTAAATAGTTGACAGGGCATACAAGCAACTCCACATAAATAATTAATGATCATAAATAAATAATGATCATTGCATTGAGGTGTTTCTGTATTTATTCTGAATAACGCTATTTGCGTTTTTAAGTGTCTTCTATTATAGTGACAGTTCAATTTCTGCAGGTTATTTCTCTAATAATAAAATACAAGATTATCAACCATTTTATGAAAGCATTGATATAGTTACACAACTTCTGAAAAGCATGCTACCATTTTTGTCAGGCGGCTACATTAACAAATTGAAATATAATACAAAGGTAATCTGTACCTAAAAGCAAGTAAAACTTTAGTGTTTTCCACAGTTTTATGCAGAGTATAATAACAGTTAAATGGAACATATTTCCTGCTCTATACCATTGTACCACCCACCTCTATATCCGTATTTTCAACTCACACATTTTCCACTCACAAATTTTCAACATCTTTATGCTGGTGTAACTCTAGTACCACAGCTATAGTTCATGTTCTGTCAGCATTTCCTTTATAAGCTACATTCTTCACGTTTGTTCCTTGGCCATAAAAGTTCACTCCAGGATGAAACTTTGTGTAGGAATTCCTATACTAGCAACCAAATTTTAAAAAGTATAATTTAATATATTTTATTTCTTCAATTACTTTTAGAGGACGGTGAAGTACGAGTTAAAACTCAGCATTTTTTAACATAAATGGTTTTTTTTACATGAAAGGACAGACCATCCATAGTTAAGAGAATAAAATGGGTTCAACATAATTTTTGTCTATATCTTGTATTATTTACCAGCTACAAGATGGATAGAGGATAGCTTGGTTTATCAACTCAATGCAGACACAGAAAGACACACAAATACTACTCATTTAAACAGTAAACCTAGCAGCTCAATTCCAAGGTTTAACATTTCAGCTGCTTTAAATCTCAGGTACAAAATATTGTCATATACAACACAGAGCCAAGATGTAGGAATCTGTGCATTCAAAAACATTGTCCCAGCTCAGAAAATGCACTGGTGTATTCCATTACATTGGGAAATGTACACAAGGTTTCAGGATCATGTAAATTTTACAGTCAAGTTACAAACCTGAAAAAAGTTTCTTAAATGGAAACACTGACACAACCTTCACTATAGTATTGCAAACAGCCAACGCTATTTTATAAATCTTAAACACTGTTTTTTTTTAAAGTAGGTGTGGCAATTATTAGTGTGATGAGGGATAAACTATAAATATAGTGCCCATAATTTCAAATTTCAAGCAGAAGTCCACTTGGTTGACTTGCTCAGGTGTTTATTTATTTAAACAAGTAGTCAAAATTTTAAGGAACTACTTTTTGTGTGATATTCTGCACTACTCTTCTTTCACCTAGATTGGAGAATATTTTAATTGCCTGTTGGGAAGTTCTTTACAGAGGTTTCCTAATGATAAGGAAATTCCACTAGTAAACCTTTTTTTTTTTTTTTTTAAATGATGTATTTACAGCCTTATATTTTTACAAATATGTCCAGTGGATGTTTTTTTCCACTGGTTTAAGGAAAGAAAATTTGAACTAAAATCTCTCCTCATCTGAAAATTCCAGCAAAGTAAAAGTTATGACTGGTAAGGGAAATAGTAGCAGTCCATTCCAACAAAAATTTTAGTATCAAAGGACCACTGACTGTCAGTTTTATGCTACATATCTCTAGAGAATTGCAGTGAGAATTCACCCTTGACTAATGGTCCTGCCAATTTCAAGCCCTGACTGTACATGTATTCTCTACCTGGAATCAGTGGCTACAAAGCGGCCAGCGTATCGTTAGTCACAATACAACAGTAAGGTTGTGAACATACCTGAGCAATGTTCAAGGTCTAGAGCATTGGAGGATGGGCAGGACAAGACAGGACAGAACAAAAATAAAGGAAGAAAAAAAGAAAAGACAAAACAGTGACTATGAGGCCAGCCTCAAGGATCCCCAAGTCAGACTAAGCCCCCCCATTCTAAGGTTTCAAAAGAAAAAAATGGAACAAAACAAACCCCAGCTTTCAACTATTCTACTACTATAACATTCCAACACAACAGAGTACAACAACGCTTTAAAAACCAACTAACAATAACCAGTCTCCTACTGTCTGTCAAAGGTGTACTTGAGGCTGGCCTTATAGGAAAAAAAAGCAATGCAAAAAAAAAATCATATTTTAAATCTCTACTTTTCAATTTAACATTCGTAAAGCAATATACAAATGATAGGAATAACAGTGTCCAATTAACCTAATATGATCTCATAAAAAAAAAAAATCACTCTCTGTACCTAAACTGTTTTGCTTAGTTAGCTATAGCAAAGAAAAGAGAAAAAGAATAGTGCAGATTCTATGCAGAATTAAACTATGTGTTACAGCACAGTACAGTACCTGCTTATTCAGACCTAGCATATTGCAGACCATATCCCTTGAATACGGTTGTTCCAGCACATATCTCAACAAAGCAGTCTGTGGCTCAAATAGATCCTTGAAAAAGAAACAAGCAATCACATACAAACATATACTGCCTCAGGGATACTAAGCTTACATTTAATTGAATAAGCAATGTAAGAATGAACGTTAAATTTATGCACGTATGGGAAATCTCTTGCTCTCTGGTAACTAAAAGAAATGAGGAGATAATCATGACTCTTAAGTGGCAGATTTTATGAGGTCCAAGTAGAAGAATATTCTTCATCCAATAAAAGGATGGTACACTTCCTGGAACAGCCTTGAACTCAAAGGCAACAAGGTTAAGACAACTGAGGAAATGCACCAAAATGCATAAAAATCAGAACTGATGTGAAGAAATCAGATATGAAACTGCTCACTGCATCTTTCAACCGCCTGAATCACTTTAAATAAAAACGTTTTCTGGAGCAGAGTTCAAAACAGAAGGAGCTGATTCCTCATGCAACATGAAGCTGAAATGTGGCACTCCTTGTCTAAGGAATATTGAGAATACTAAAAGCTTACAGGGACTCAAGAAGAGTCTGAACAAGTATTTGGGAGATGAAGGTTTGCTAAACACAAAGAAACCACATCCATGTCAGGAAACACACAAAATTATAATGGCTGTAGATTGTGAGCACTATACATACTGTCACTAGACATACTGTATTTATTTCCTTTCTTAGATATCTAGGGTATGGGAATGGGATGCAGGACAACATGCATTTATGTCCTGATCCTTTAAATTCTTTCAGTACACCACTACTTCACGTTTAGAGTTTTAAATTTAAACACGCAAACTTTAAGTTTGAATTGTAAATCATCTTTCCTGTAAAATAATGAAGAGCACATAAAAGAAGAAATTACTTTCCCATTCTTTTCCATCTAGCCAATTTTGTAATCAATTCTCTGCTCTCACTTGCTCTCTAAGATGCATACACTCACAAAGCGGAATCCTAGACAGCAGTTGTATCAAACACTACTTTCCAAATCCTCTGTACAAAGCTTGAAATCATTGAAATCGCAAACATCTACACCTTCAAAGTTAGCTTAACTAGAACACATGGATATTCACAGCTGAAATTTTTACCTGCTTTAATGATACAGAGGTTTTGTTTTAATGAATATAACAGATTTAAGATGTTTAATAAGGCATACCTTATCATATGGTAAGAGGCCTTTCAAAGGAAAACGAAGGGTTGTAGGATCCAGCTTCCATGAGTTACACATGGCACCCGAGTTATTTACCACAGGAAGGAGACTACAGCGACCTACATGCAACGAAACAAATTCTCAGACAGTGAAACTGGTCCATTTCCTTATCATTTTGATGCAAAAACTTTGGCCACTTTTATGCTCTCCTTAAATTTCCACCCTTTAAAGGTTATTACCACAAGATTGCTTCAAATTGATTTTATTTTTCTAACCAATTTTCAACTAATAAATCATCTAAGCAGTAAAGTTCCCATTTATTCATACTGGGTACCCCAAAAATAAAAGCGTTTGCAAACATCAGTCTAAAAGTACATTTACAGATTACCAGAATACTCTTCCCCTGCCATTGCTTGACCTATGAATTTGATTTTGGCAGATTGACCCTTTCCACAAAGAAAACAGCCTTATAAACCTAATCTTTCAATTTCCCTTCATTGACCCTGTGGGCAAGATTGTGTTCAGTAAAGCAGCCAACACAAGTGTGTTTATTCCAATTAAAGTCAATGAAGATCCAGTCAATTCAGTCAGCATAGCCCAGTGAGACCAAAACACATGAAGTGTGTTTGGCAGGCTAAATTTACATCTGTTAGTCAGTATAGATTAGACAACTAGCCTTTATTTTAGTTACTTAAACATAAGCATCTGAAATGAGTCCCAAGCAAACTTGTATATCAGCATGTAAATTTAGGTGTCTCAATGTTGACCTCTCTCAGTTCAAATTCCAGACTTCTATTATCCAAACAGGCCATGCTATTATCAGATAAAACAAGAAGTAAATAAATATTTATTTCTTCCCTTCAATTGCATCTATACAAGTCATTTACACATACAACACTTGGGAAGAAAAATGTGATCCCTATCAGTCATATAAATAAAAGCTACACAAGAATAGCTTTTTTATATAAAGAAAAGCTATACAAGAATAACTAGATGTTTCTGAAACAAAATGCTTTGGGAGCATCACAGATTAATTTATATTTTTAATCTCTGCACATCACATTGCTCCATCACAATAAAACTTGCTCAGAACTAACACAGTTCTTATTAAACTACTCAAAGCAAAGAGAAAACATTTTTATCTTCTGAAGAAGAATGCAGCAGGCATCACATTAAAACAGCCAACTTTTGATCATCAGATTTCTAACAATAAATGAAGATAAGCATTTCTTTCATAGGAAATTAGAACGAGCACCCATCTGAGCTAGGAAACATTCACTCAGAAGCCTGCAACAACAAAGAGGCTGAGCAGCTACAAAAGCTCCAATGGAAGCTGAATTCAAAATAGTCCAAGCCTAACATCCCAGTGGATATGTATTAATTCAAAATCCTTGGGCACAGAAAACAATTTTCCTACTCTACTAGTGACCTGTAGTTACAAACCATATGACCATGTAACAACTAGCACACTTCTACTACCAGCAGATAGAAAAAATTATTTTGACCACATCAGTGAATTTTCCCCTTCAAAAAAAAAACAACTGAAGGGAACCAAGTCTGAGAACAAACTGACAAGGGTAGAGGGACTAGATGAAACATAAGATCTGAATTATTTTGCTTAGATGATACAGGTCCCAAAAGGTTCTAAGAAAAAAAAATAGTTAAAAATAAGTTAATTTATTTTTAAGTCATTCATAAAATCATTCTCTTACCACAAATAGAATTTATTCTTGCTGTAGGTCTGAAGGTATCCACAAAATCTGACACTAAATTACCTAGTAACTGGGTGAGAAGAGGAGAAAAAAATTAGGGTTTAAGTTCCAGACACTGGTAAGGAATATTTAAGACTTAAAAATATACATGTGTATGCATTTTAATAAAATATGTAGAAATCTACTAAAAAACCTAGCTTCCTATTTCAAAAAGTTGGAAAAATCATCTGGAACATAAAACCACAAAATGAAAAATGTGGCACTATAAAGGCATTGCAGGAAGCACTCTTACCTGTTTGCACTCAAACAGGAGTTTACATAAGAACTGTCTCCTATGCAAACTATTTGAATGCATAACACTTAGAAACAGATAATTTAAAATAAGCTATAATTTCTGTTCATCACAAATCTCTGCCACTAAATAACAATTCCACACAGAAAAATGACCTAGATTAGTACAATCTACTTTAAATCTTCTCTCAAAAGACAGTAACAGTTTTCCCATTAATACAAGGCAGTTGGGATTTTACCCTTTTCCAAACACCTAGTTATTTTAACAGAATGCAAAATTAAAAGTTGGATCGATATTATGTTATTTTTTGGAAACAATGACAATTCAGTCCACCAAACATCTCTGCATAACTGAGTTTAAACACAGAAAACACCGGTCAGCTGTGATTTTTCTTATCCTGAAGCAACAGAGAAAGCACAAAGTGGTAGGTATGCATGAACTGCATTTCCAGACATATTAAACAAAAACCGACTCAGTGCTTCAAGAGTTTTGAACATCAGACCATAGGTCAAAATTATGTCATCAGTTTCATGAAAGAACACAGGGAGCTGCTGCTGCAATCACATCATGCTGTATCTTCACTTATGAGATTAAACACAGAGCTTACTGTTGAGCAATTTTAAATTTTCACATAAACTTTGTTTTAAAATATAGGTGACGTGTGCAAGAAAACTCCAGGGTACATTATTTTATATCATATCATTACCCAGTGGGGAAGTTTTCCTTCAGGATATAGTTTTCTGATTTCTGTAACTGCAAAGTAGGCAGGCAATAAACAAGCATTTCTTTCTAAGATGTAGGCTACCACCTATAAAAAAAAAAACCAAAATACATTCAGTGTAAAAGACCCCTGATAGGGTAAATGAATGTGTAATCTGTCTACTAGTCTGAGACAGCCCACTAAAACAGATACAAGAATTGAGATACTTTTTCTTAAGTTGTATTCTGATAGTAATACTTAATTCTCAAACCTGTTTTTAATTGTACAAGCATAAGTTAGACTGTTTGAGCCTAATTAAGACCACGCCTCTACGTCTGCCCACAAAGTACTGAAAACAATTACTATTTTTATTTATTAAGAAAAAATTATTAATCGTTATTTTATCCTATTCGTTTTTCCTTAGGCAAGTCAAGCATTGAGCCTGACTCTTTTATTAGGGATTTTAACACTAACACTTACTTACAATATCCCCCAAAAGCACTTTGTTTACTGCATAAACTGCATTTACAGTAAAGAACTGGAACACAAACAGTAAGATTTTTCTGTTGAACTATACAACAATCAGAACTATCCCAACCATCAGAAACTCACTAATAACAAGAGAATGAGGCCTATCTTGCACTGTAATGGTACAAAATCCATATAGTTACCTCTCTTGCTGCTAAAAGCTGCTGCACAACAGCTGAGCTCACAGTGTTTGGAATTGTTAGGATTTTCTCTAGGATCACTTTCAGCAGATCACGCACACCCTGAAAGAAAGCAGATAAAATTACTTATATATATCTTTTTCTGGCAGAAGGATTACACAATCAATACGGTCAGACAATATTTTGACAGAAAAATTAGTTCTTGCTGCTAAGTATCAGAAAACAAACTGCTACTGAGAATATTAATACTGATTCCATTAAAATTTAACACTAATTACAGTAATTTCACGACTATAAGGCACACCGGATTATAACGCGCACTTCCAGGTATCGGCAAATTTCTGAACTTTTGCCCATATATAAGGCGCACTGCACTATAAGGCGCACCTTTTTTTTTTTTTGGCAGCGAGATTCCGCCCCCAGCTCCCCCTGCACGGTTGCTGGCCAAGGCCCTGCCTCCACCTGGCTGCTGTGGCACCATGGGCACCCAGCAGCCCCGGTCCCGCCGGCTCCCCCTGCAGCTCATGGCTCGCACTTCCGGGCTGGCAAATTTCCGAGCTTCGTCCATATATAAGGCACACTGGACTATAAGGCACACTTCCGGGTTCAGGCAGAAATTTTAGTCAGAAGGGTGCGCCTTATAGTCGTGAAATTACTGTACATTAAATTCTTTAGGGAACTCCTCAGTCTTAGGATGCTCCAGAAGAGAAAGTAACTGTAGGTATTTTGATGTGTATCCAGAGACATCCAACCCACAAAGCCTTTTGCAGCCTGACCAGAGCACAATGTTGCATTTTATGTTTTCTGCTCTAACATGATCAACAATGCAACAAGGTGATTCCCTCCAAGACATGCATGGTTTCCTACTCCTTCTGTTGGAGCTGTACCATGCAAAGGACTCAGCTTTCAGGAGCTGTTTTGCTATGTAGCAACAGAGATTAAAACAGATGACAGAATTCCAGCCTTAGCTAATGCTTGATAATTTTTATTTTCCAGTGTTTACCACTTCTGCAACTGTATTAGGGTTATTTAGCTCATAACTGAAAATGGAGGAAGGGGACTGTAACAGAGAAAAGAGTATGAAGACTTACGCTGTAAATACAAAATTATCTCTTAGGGTAACATTCAAAAAGCATTAGAAGCTCCCACTGAATTTTCTTTTGTAAGAAAAGTAGACTTTGAAAAATTGGACGTCTCTGAGATAAGCCATAAAAACAAAGGTAGCAAATAACAGGTCTTTGCAAAGAGAAAGGAATGAGTGGAAAATACCTTGTAGTCTACACCTCCAATAATCTTCCGAACCAATTTAAATGTTAATGCCCATAGCTGAGTCCTTTCCCACTCAAGTGTATCGGAGTTTATCAGAGATTCACAAACCATCCTAGCAGAAGGAGACATTCAAGAATGAATGGCAGATAATAAGCACATTTTCCAGTAGTAACTGTATAATGTCATTGCAAAAGTACCACCAATACTACATATTCCATGTATCGAATGAATTATTACAACATGGCTCACCTGGGTGGCAAAAGTCCAGTTTCTACTGCCATTGCAAGGCAGTCGTAAAGAAAAGAAATTCTTTTAGGACTATGCTGGCTATGAATGAATCTTACAATCCACTGGACACACTGTTCATGGGACTCCTGAAAAAACAAAAGAGGGGAGAAAGAATGTATTTGCAGGCAATGAAACAAACAATAAAGTTCAAATAGTATCCTACTAAGAAAAAATGGAACTAACGCAACAACAGGACTACAAATTGGTAGAAGTGATCCAGTTGCCCAATCTACAGTTTTTCCCACAAGTCTTATGATCTTATTTTGAAGAAGCTCACTTGTCCAGCAATTGTTCAGTTGTCCAGTACAGGAAACACATCCTAGCTTAACCGCTGATTTCTACAGTCAACTTTGGTTTTCACAAGTAAGTTAGCACAGACTGAAGTAAAATAGAACTGTTCTACATTATTTTTTCCCTTTCACAATTATAATCAAATTCAGTGAAAATAAAGATGAACAGGCCTCCAATTATGGAGCAGTGTCTGGAGGCATCTAGCTTTTGAAAAGTGATTTTTATTAACCATATTAATTTATTTTTTTCTCTTTTACCTACTTATTGACTTTTACCAAAATTTCAGTAACAAACTACCTTTTATTGTTTATTTCTTTACTGTTACACTTCTATTTGCTTTCCTTTATTTGCACTGCACACCAACCTCCGCTGAACAACTATATTACCTTACAAATCTCAAAATTACCCATCTCTTCTTGCAAAGTCTTCCTATATTCTTTACTACTCCATGTCTGAAACCAGATTCTGAATGACTGGACACAGACCTTATAGTTTAAATGTTTGTCTATTAGAAAAGGTGTCTTTATATTAAAAAAGTATATAAAGTACAAAGACATAAGCAACCAATCAAATGTTAACCTGGGAAAGACTGCTCCAGAACTGTCTAAAAGCTCCCAGGCAGCTGATCAGTTTGGTTCTCTCATCTTCAGGAGTGTCCATAAACATCCTAATGCAAATAAGAGCATTAGTTATTAGCAGCACCCAATGAAACAAGTAGAAAAATACATTTATACATAAAATCTTGTACAAATAAAGCAGTATTACACTTACCCAGGAAAAGCTTCTTCAATTACTTCTGTTTTCTGTAAGAGAAAATAGCCAAGTGAGATACTGCTAGGTTTTCTATGACTTATCATGGCCCCAGGATGAAGCACAAAAGACAAAGTCACATTGTTATGGGAGAACAATGGGTGTCTTCTGCTAAAATCACACTATTCCAAAAATGAGATTGCCTTGTTTTCATATAGACATATAAATGTTGCAGATCCAATGTTGTTTCTTTGTTTTGGGTTGTTTTGTTTTTGTCTTCTAAACACCTAGAGATTAATTCACTTCCCAAAGCTGGGGAAGTTGTTTGATTGTATTATTACAGCTCTCTTCTCGTAATTTGAAAAATTAGTATTTTGAATTCCATTAAGTTTTTGTCCCTCTTATGTTCCATGACACTCAGTTACACAGATCAATTAAATACAATTATTTTCTCATACAAATTTAGATTCATAGCTTTTAAAGTTTGATTGAATGATGCAATGGTCTTGTATTAGGTAAAAAACTAAACATGAATATGCAGTTTATCTCCTCTAAGACCTTTCTTTACCCCCCCCACCCCCCCTCCTTTTTCTTTTTCAACATTTTGCTCAAATCATTATTCTAAATCTTCAGTAAATAGGTTCTGGAAAATATTATCCTAAAGCTTTTCCTACCTTTTGTAAGAAATTACACTCAGGTGTGATCTATCCCTGACCACTATGTTTTCATTGTTATATTACAGACATAAGAGCACATAACAAAATCAACTTTCTGGTGTTCCACTTCCAACATTTGGCCCAGAATTGCCTGTCACTGTTACTCAAGAAGCAAAGGAGAAGCTGACACTCATCTGCTCCACACAGAAAGCAAGGTAAGGTTTGCTGCTGTCCACCAAGTCAGTACCAGCAGCAGGGAAAGCAGTAAGTTGTAAGTTAAGGCTCAAAAATACAGATAAATCTTCTCAGGAACTATTTTGTTGTTGTTCCTTATCAATCTTAGGCAAATAACAGTGCATAAAAAAGTGTTACAACACAGGCAAATGACAATGTTAAAAATGTGAAAACAACCTGAATGGCAGTGCCAAAATGAGGAATCACTCACGTGTAGGCAATTAATATGCTACAAGCAACTTAACACCACACAAAGGAAAGTACATAATGCATTTTGTAATGCCAACCTAAAACAGAAAGGTTGGGCTTTTCTTTCTTCTACTGATATTCATCATATGGAAATAATTTTCAATTGCTCTGAGACCTACATATTCTTTCCACTTGAGACATTTCAATCAGCTTCTTTTTGTCTGAGATGTCAGTCAGACTTCCGTTCAGGATCAGCTCCTGTCACCCCAGTGTTTCCAACTGCGAACGTCCAATATCTACCAAGAAGCTCATTCATTTATGCTCCACATAAGTGTGATTAACGACCCATTGACTTGGCTTCACAAAGGGAAAGTCTGTTTAACTAATTTAGTATCTTTCTATCATAAGGTCACCCACCTAGAGAGCACAAAGAGAAGGCAGTGGAAGCACTTTTTCTGGATAATGCTTTTAACACTATCCCTCACAGCACCCTTCTGGACAAGTTGTTGAACTGTGGGCTAAGCAGATTCACATGGAAGAACTGACTGGAGGGCAGAGCTCAAAAGAGTGCAGTCAGTGGGGGTATATCTGGCTGGTGATAGGTCACCAGTGGCGCTCCTCTGCGCTCAGTTCTAGAGTACAATATATTAATATTTATATTATATTTATATAATGGTGCAGGAGTTGAATGCACCATTAGCAACTGTGCTGATGATACTAAACTGACAGGTGCTGTTGACTCTGTTGAGGGATGAGAGATCTTACAAAAGGATAGACTGGAGCACTGAGAAAACAGTGACATTAAATTCAGCAAATGGCACATTCTGTACCTGGGACAGAGTAATGCTGGGCACAAGTATAAACTGGGAGAGGAGTGGCTGGAGACCAGCCCCGAAGAAATGGATCTGGGAGTGCTGGTCAGCAGCAGCTCAGTGTGAGCCAGCAAGGGGAGCCCAGGCAGCCAGGAGGGCAAATCCCATCCTGGTGTACAGCAAACCCTGTGTTCAACCATGCAGACCAAAGAGGTGATTATCCTGCTGCACTCGCTTTGGTATGGCCACACCTCGAATACTGTGAGCAGCTCTGGGGCCCTGAATGCATCCATGGGTCGGCAGCAAAGCTGGGTAAAGTGTTGGAAGAAATGTCCTATGGTAAACTGAGGGGGCTTTTGAAGGCTACCTGAGCTCCGTTCTGCAGGCAGCATTGTGCGTGTCTATTTCCACAATCTAACCATGCCACTATGCTGGTTCGCCCACCCGGGACATTCATCTTCTCCTTAAACTGCCTATTTTACAGCAAACTCGGCGCTCTGTAATTCGGTATTGACCAAGCAAGATGTTTTACGCGCAGTCCTACTGCCCCAGTTTTCCTATGAAGCCCGGCGGGGGCAAACTGCAGCCCTGAAGAATCACCTTCGGGAACAGCGCGACACACGGCCGGGGACGGCGACGGAGCTCCATGGCACCGACCGAGCCATGAAAACCCAAAGCACCTCTCCCACCCGCTTTTCATCTCCTCCAGGATGGCCCCACCCCCGCAGAGGGAGCACGGCGGCCCGCAGGGGCCCGGACATGCGGCGGGCCTGCCACAGCGCTGTCCCGGCAGCGGCGGCGCTCCGGGCACGGACTCACCACCACCTCCTCGAAGATGCTCTGCAGCTGCGTCTCCATGGGGACCATGGGGATCGCCATGGGGCCGGGCCGGGCCCCGCCGGGCCCTTTGTCAGGCGCAGGCGGCGGCGCCCACCCCCGCTCCTCCCGCCCCGCCGGAAGCTCCGTCCCGGATCCCGCTCCCCGGGAAGCGCCTGCTCGGCCCGGCTGTTCCGGGCGGTGCCGCCCGCCCCGGCCTGCCCGCGACGCGGGGAAAGCAGCAGCGTCTTAAAGTTTGAGAGTGATTTGGCTTTGTTTTTCTTTTTACGAAAATATTTCTTTAGGCTTCTTTGGTTTTTGAACAATCTTTTCTTTGAATAATCTTTTCTTTGAATGTTTTTGGCGAAATGCTGGTTCTGGTACTTACAGAGGGACCCCCTTATGCTGTTATGAGATCCCTCTCTGCCGGGCTGATCTCCAGCCACTACTCTCCCAATTTCTCCTTGCGCCCAGTTTGGTGTAATTACTGTGGAGTTACTCATTCCTGTATCCAGCTATACAGAATCACAGAATGGGTCAGGCTGGAAAGGACCACAGTGGGTCATCTACTCCGGCCTCCCTGCTCAAGCAGGGTCACCCACAGCACACGGCACAGGATTGTGTTCAGATTGATCTTGAGTATCTCCAGTGAGGGAGACTCCACAACCTCTCTGGACTATCTATTCTGGTACTTGGTCACCTGCACAGTAAAGAATTTCTTCCTCATGTTCAGCTGGAGCTTCCTGTGTGTCAGTTTCTGCCCGTTGCCTCTTGTCCTGTTGCTTGGCACCCTTGAGAAGAGCCTAACTCTGTCTTCTTGGCACCCTCATTTCAGATACTGATAGGCATTGATGAGGTCTCCTCTCAATTACTTCTTCTTGAAGCTGAAAAGGCTCCCTCAGCTTTTCCTGGTAAGAGAGGTGCTTCAGTCCCCCCGTCATCCTCTTAGGCCTCCATTGGACCACTCCAGGAGCCCCATGTCACTCTTGCCAGAACTGGACACAGTAAAATGCAATAGTGTTGCATTTAAAAATGAATACAATAGTATTACAATAGAATCATGGAATCATTAAGGTGGGAAAAGACTTTTAAGAACATCAAGTCTGACTTCCAAGTCCATCACCAAACCACGTCCACAGGGGCTACATCTATATGTTTTTTGAACTCTTCCGGGGATGGTGATTCCACCACTTCCCTAAGCAGTCTGTTTCAATGTCTAACCATCCTTTGAGTGAAGAATTTTTTTCCCAATATCTGATCTGAACCTCCCCTGGTGCTACTTGAGGCCGTTTCCTTTTGTCCTGTAACTTGCTACCTGGGAGATGTGGCTGACCTCCATCTGACAACAACCTTCTATCTGTAGAGACCATTATACAAACATAGATATATATGTAATACATATATGCATGTATATATATATATATATATGGAGGTTTTTATACTAAAAATAAATTTAAAATGCTGAATCAAGACAGTTCTAAAATTTTGTGTGTGTTTGATGCTGACATTGTATTTTCTGAGCTGTCTGTGGATGTTTGGCTGCAAACATCCAGCTGGTGCTGGTAAACAGGTACAAACTTATGTCTTCAACAAAAAAATAAAGCTGATCACCTCCCTGTCTGATCAAATATCAAGCTGATAACTAGAGGCCTCCATGCAGGGAAAAATTAACATCTTCAGGCTTGGAGTTGAGCGGAAGATTGCAGAGTGTATTCATGGGGGAAACGCTCACATGGAATTGGATAGACAATTACTTGTTTTAAATGTAACAGCTTTTGTGTAAATAGACCTGGAAGAATATATAACATAAACAATGAGAAATGGTATAAGCAAATTTAAGAAGTACCACAGAAGACAGTGATATATGAAGCATCTGTGTTTGTACAGCAAGCAGAGATGTGTGTTGTAGCCAACAGGCACAGGATGCTTTGAAGTCAGTGCTTTCTTGTCAGCAATGGGAAACACCTGGTTAGGAAACAAATCATGCTTACATGTGTGTTATTTACCTACACATACATGTAACAGATGATCATTGGAAACAGAGGAGATGCAGTTAAAGGTCTGCTTGTGCTTGCTTGTCTTGCTCTTAGAACTGGGTTGCCCTCAGTCTTAACATTAAGTTATTTATTCTGTAAGAATTGTTCTTTCTACTCTTAATTGTATCCTTATTTAAAGAGTGTTGCACAACAATCTGACACGCCCATGCGTGTCCCATCAACCCCCAGTGTCAGCGCTTGTCCATCCTGGACAGACCTCCTCATATTTTATTAAAATGACTATGCACAGGGTGTCTACTCAAATTCTGTGCCAAGCTCCCAATCCATTCCCACAGTGAATCATAAGAGGACTAGAAACTGAGCCCAAAAGAAGTTGTTTTACTCATCATAATGTCTTATTATTATTTTGAGGACCAGTCTACTATTCTTACTTTTTTTCTGCCTTACTGCTCTGTCACACTCCGGGGCTAACAGCCATTCCTATCCAACCCTAATATGTACCAACATACAATCTGTCCAGTACTTTGTGCCTAATACAATTTTACCTTGATTTTAAGTCATTAGTCAACATACATTCTAAACAGAACTTATCATGTAAGCCTAAATGTAGCTGGTCATATTTAGTGGACAGACTTAGTCAAATCCTAGTTAGAGTCCTGGTTCACAACTTGTCCCAAATAATATACCAAATTTTGAATTTTAAAACTGAACCACTCAACTGTGAACCCCCAAAGAAGTTCAAATGGTGATTTCTGTCCTAAATGAAAATCTTATCTAACCAAATCTCATTTTAACAAAACTAAACTACCTATGAGTCTACCTTTATGTAGAACAGTAGTAGAAAGAAGGCTCTTGGTCAGGCACAAGGAGTATTAAATGTTATGTAGATTATTATGATTAAATTTATTGCTAATAAAGTATCTACGTATTGCCAAAGCAGTATACAATATAAGCATGTTATAATATATAAACATATTATAACCAGCTAGAAATATACAGGTTTATAGTCTTTGGCCTTACAGAATGCACGATGGCAAAGCATCAAAGCTTTGGAGCAGCTGTGAAGCTGCTTAGGATTCTGACTGGATTTTGGTGCTTTTACTCACCTGCCTAAAAGTGAGTGTTCCTCGTCTTTGGGCTGGATGTACCCTGTAGGCATCCTGTCCAGGACAGGGGTTTCTGCCTAGAAGATGCCTACAGCCTGGGAGACCAGTTTGCCCAGTTGGCCCAGTCTGCAGCAATGTTTTAAAGACTTTTTCAGGCCTGATGTGTGCCAAAGTCAGTTGAAATCATTACAGCCCCTTGTCTCTGAAACGCGTCATTATGGGAATATCCAGACAGTTCCTCCTGGAATGCTCACTGAGTGTTCTTACCTTAGCACCATTCTCACTTGATATTCTTATCTTAGGACAAATTGTATTTCCCATCAGAGACAATTGTAAACGAGTGGGGTGTGTATGGGAAAGGGCACACTTGAGGACCTAACTTATCTCAGTCACACTTTGGCAGAGAATCTCCTTAATGGGATGGCGCTGGGAGCAAGGGGTGCTGTGGCAGGTAAGGCCTAAGCAAAGGTCATCCTGCTTTGCCTAAAGGAAGCCAATCTAGGAGGAGAAACAGTACTGCTTTTAACCCTGGAGTGACTGCACCCAGGTGTGTCTGCCAAGGCAGGAACCACTATGAGACTCTGTGCTGAGTACCTCACCAAATAACGTAGAAAAGCAGCATTTGCATCGTGATTAAATGACCCTCTTCACCCAGACACAGAAAAACCAATGCACTTTTAAAAATGGTTGTAAATATCGTATTAATCTTACAAAAACACCTTCATCAAAATGACCATTTTAATGTTCTTGGGTGACAAAATCATTTATGAGAAAAAAATGGTTAAACTTTGAAATGCTTTTTTTCCTGAGTGAATGTCATTAATTTTAGAATATAGATGACAAATGAGTACAAAGACGTTTAGAATTCATGGTGTGTAGGGTCTGTCTAGTTCTTCATGGCCTTAGAGGACTTGTGGCTTCTTAACAATGAAAATTGCAAGTGTCTACAACACAGTGCTATTCAGAAATTACCCATTTTCCTGACATGCTTGTTAACATGTATATGGCAGAGATGTCCTACCTGTTCTTTGAAAACATCTTCTTCTTCCTGAAAGTGTCAGATGAACTGAGGACTGCAGTGTAACTATGGGGGAATGGGGTTTTTTTTGGACCTGCATCCTGCATTTGAATAGTGTCAGTCTGTATGCAGAACAACGGTCACTCAAAATTAAGATTCAGTAATTGAGAGCGGAAAGGAGAATTATTTCCTTCTTCCTTGTTTTTTTTTTTTTTTTTAGGCTTATGTATCAATCATATGGATTGTTTGTGGTTTTTAATATGAATTTTCTTTTGTTAGGGATGAAAATAAGTATTTTTAGCATATGAGGTGCTTGATCTTGAAACAGAAAAGTTTGGGTTCTTGGTTAATATTTATTAAGTTTTATAATCTAATTTTATTGGTGAGAAATGTTCTAAAATGTCATAACTCATCATGTGGACAGTAAAGTATGTCAAGTTAGAGCAGTGATTAGCAAAATCAGGTATATGAGATCACATCCTGCTCATTTCAGCTGTTGCTGAGCAGTGCTTAAACAGACTGAGAGTTTTCTCTCTGAGTAGGGTGGGGTGCACAAGAGGCTGAGAGGGGGCACAGCTGGGACATCAGTCCCCAGCTGGCCAAATGGATACCCCACACCACACGATGCTGTGCTCAGCAATAAAACTCTGGGGAAAAAAAAGAAGGCATAGGGAATGGTCAGAGTGATGGTGTCTGACTTCCCTCGTAGTCATGACACAGTGGAACTCTGCCTTCCTGGAAGTGGCTGAACATCTGCCTGCTGATGTGAAGAAACCATGAAGTGATTTTGCTTTGTTTGTGTGAGTAGCTTTGCTTTACCTATTAAGCTGCCTTTATCTCAACTCACAAGTTTTCTCATTTTTACCCTTCCTGTTCTTCCCTGCTTCCTGCAGCAGGGGGACATTATGAATAGTGTTGTGGGGCTGAGCTGCCTGCTGAGATTAACCCACAAGTGTGCTTTTTGGCACCCAGTGTGGGGCCAGAGGGGTTGAAGATAATGACAGATTTGATAGGAGTGTGCTCCACTGGATTTACAGCTGTTACAGCTGTTTGGGCTATTAATTGGCAGGCTGCTGCTCTCACCGGAGGACCTGCTTGCTTTGCTCTCTAGTAGAATGGAGTGATTGTTCATGGTTGCGGTATGCTGTAGCGCTTATCGTCTCTTTCCTGTGCCTGGGAACATTTTGACAACAGCACTGGCCATGTGCCTGGGCTGACAGATGGCCTGGTCATTACTGCTGTTCCTGTACTTCTGTAAGCACATTGAAACTATAGTCTGAACTCAGGTTGAAGGGGCTATGAGCTCTGAATAACACCTGGGTGGAACAGGTATATCCCAAAGTGTCTGTGGCTGTGGATAGTGAATACGCAGTGGAGCAGTTACACTCCTGAATAATATAATCATGGAATGATTTAGGTTGGAAAAGACTGCTAAGTCCACCACTAAATCATGTCCCTAAGCACCACATCTACATGTCTTTTAAATACCTGCAGGGGTGGTGACTCAGCCATGCCCCAAGGCTTGACAATACTTTTGAGGAAGAAATTTTTCCTAAGAGCTCCTACAGGCCTTTTCCTCTTGTCCTGTTACTTGTTACCTGGAAGAAGAGGCCCACCTGGCTACAGCCTCCTTTCAGTAGTTGCAGAGTGATAAAAGGTCCTTCCTAAGCCTCTTTTTCTCCAGGTTAAACACCCCCAGATCCCTCAGCCATTTCTCGTAAGACTTGTGTTCCAGACCCTTCCCCAGCTCTGTTGTTCTTCTCTGGACATGCTCCAGCCCCTCAATGTCTTTCTTGTAGCGAGGAGCCCCAAACTGAGCACAGCACTCGAGGTGTGGCCTCACCAGTGCTGAGTACACGGTACAGTCCCTGCTCCTGCTGGCCACTCTATTGCTGATCCCAGCCAGGTTGCCACTGGCCTTCTTGGCTACCTGGGCACACACTGGCTTATGTCCAGCTGCTGTTCACCAACACCCTAGGGTCCTCTTCTGCAGAGCAGCATTCCCACCAAGGGAAATAATCTGGGAATAAGTCCATACCAGCATGGTGAGAGGAGGAGTTAATTGTGGAACCTTGTAGCCTCATTCAAGGGGCCCAGGTGTGGAAATTGAAATGGAAATTGAAATGTTTAAGTGTTGTAACTCATTGTTTGAGTTGCGTGTTAAATGGGAAGCACTATAGCAGAAACCACATGAAAAGAGGGCAAGCCTCATGAGAGTCCTTACAGGTTTGACCCAACCTGAATAGGTTTTGGCAACCAGTAGCTCCACACAATACACCTGCTGTCCTGAGCAAACTCCACAAGAGACAGAACCGCAGCCATGAAAGAAGGCAACTCAATGGGTATTTTATGGACATTTTACAGGAGTTTCCCATAGAATAAGGGAGTGATGTCTGTCTGTAAATTAAAGGATGACGATGTGTGTGTGTGTGCGCGCGCGCACGCGCATGATTATTGGGGATGTACTGGATAATGTGAGAGCATGGCACAAACTGTATAGAATAAGGAGATTGCACTAATTTGAGTTGCAGTGGAGTTTATTTTCTTCATACCAGCTTGCATAGTATCGTGGTTTGTATTTTTTTATATATAATTAAAAACATTATAAATTTAGTTATTTTAAGTTGCAGCTCATGCAGTGCTCAAATTTAGAACCAGATCAACATCTGAATAGTTACACATTCATAGTTCTAATAGGCTATGAAGGTACATTTCTATAACAACCAATCCTTCCTGTAACCACCAAGTTGAAAAACAAATAGATTTTAAATTGTACTGAAACAAAACCTTTTAATTTTTTTAATTGAATTTTATTTGGCTGGATACCATTTGTTTTTAATTGGCATAGTTGTAACTACTGAAAAAAAAACCCATATGAGAAGCAGAAAAAAAGTTGAGACAAAGATGGATTGAAACTAACAGGGAGAAATCCTCTGATGCTAAATAAGGAAAGGGATCTGAAAACACGGGCATGGCACAGAACATGAAGTAAGAAACCGACTCCTTTCATATTCGTTTCGTATATTTAGCACTTTCTTTCAGGATAAATTCTCTGGATGACAAGCTTTTAACTGAAAAGTTGAGTACTTGAGTGGTTTTGCATTTTATTGCTTAGCAACATTTTAATTCTAATCTCCCCTTAAGTGTTTGCTAATGCCATTCTTATCTTGAGCAGTCAGTTTCCCTGAACACAGATAATGTTTTTCAGCCTTTGACCTTTCGGAATAATTTTCCTGCTTGCTTTGACTTCTTTCGAACCTAACACCGATGCAAAAGCTGAGCTCTCATAAAAAGACCTATGGGCAAAGTACTAGAACTGTTGAAGAAGGAGTACCATCTCACTCTCAGCTGACACAGCTGGGGAGGCTGAGGAAGGCAGAAGACGCAGACAAGAGGCAGATCTCGACAAAATGGAACTTGAAGATGACATAACCAGAGATCACAAAGGATATTCGGGGGAGATGTCTTTAAAACCAGAAGAGTATGTGAAGAAAAAAACTGTCTTTAAATACAAAGTCATCTGTGCTGTAAGTAGTGCTGCTCTTCAGGTCTGCTAGTTTAACAATTCTCAAATCTGCACGATATTTTGAAGTTTTCATTGTATCAGTATAATCATTCTGGATAGCTTAGTAATTGGTAGTTAAAATTTAACTGCATGAGTGTGTCACTGAAGCTGCAGTAGCTTCACTAGCACATTTCTAAAGTTCTTCTGCTACTTAGGAAGCATTTTTTTTTTCTGGCAGTTTTGTTGTACTTCATTAACCTGCATAGTGAAGACATTGCTTCAATAATTTACTTTAGATATTGTCTTAAAACAAATGTGTTTGTGGCCAAAACAACCACACTTTCTTTTTACTTACTTTTGTATCTTTACATTTGTAATTAACGAAACAGAACCTGTAGGCAAGTCGTTGGCAAAAAACACTCAGGAAGCAACGCATGGGAAAAGCCTAATGAAACGTTTTGTACAGTATTGTCTGTCCCACATCTCAAATGTTGTGTCAACTCGTTTCCTGTTCCCCGAGGCTTTAAGAGCTATGCAGCTACCTTGTAAATAATAAATAATTAACTTTTTGTTAGGTTTTAAAAATCTTTTGTTGTGTCTTCTATTTTTGATCACAATAGAAACAAACATTAAATATGTCTATGTGTTTGCACAAGCTCTTGCATTTGTAAATTTAAATTTAGAGAAAACTAAAGATACTGATTTTAGAAAGGCTTGCAACTTAATTTTGAAAACAACCCCATGAAAAAGAGAGTCAAGCTTCTATACTTTTCAGCTTTGTCATCAGAACAATTTCACATAGTACAATTTCCTATTTAATGCTGCATTGTGCAAGGATTGCATAAAATATGAGGGAAATACTGGAAATTGTGAAAGATGAAATAGCAGACATATTTTTCCTAAAGTCATTAGTTAAAAATGAGTCATGAGAAACAATGTGGAAAAATTGCATAAGTATAAAGTAAAGTAAATACCTTCAAGAGGTACTTGGAAGAGTAAAGTGAGAAATAAAGTATGCTAAAACATATTCATTCTTTCAGACGCACTAGTTTTCAAATGCCCACCAATACAAAACACAAAAATCTGCATATATGAAGTGTAAACTGTTAATATTTCACACAATTTATGGTTTTGATAAATCCAATGCATTAAATTCTTTCTTGGCAATTTTTTCCTGAAAGTTTAGGCAGAGAGTTGTATACTCACAATTAGGAGTCACACTGTTCATTAAGTCCTCCAGCAAACAGGGCATATGAGCTAGGAACAGCTTTTCTATGAACAAGTAGTTGCAATCCTGAATTTAGTCATAGAAATTAGCTGTGGAAAGCCTGAGGATTTGAATAGGTACTACCAATGTTAATTCATCTTAAAAATGAATGTCCCAAAATCAAGGGTGTTTGTGTAAATGTTGAAATAAATGCAGCATCTTATCTGTATACCTGATAGTAATTTTTGGGTTTTGCTTCAGCTGTCTCATTATTTGAAGAAGTGGGAATGATTGTTGCTGTAATAGCTGTGCTTTAATGTGTACTTCAATTTAATATCATCATTTATTTCAATTACAAATGTGAATTTTAATCAAAATGAAGGGTAAAACCATAGTATCTTTAAGGTGGAAAGTACATGCCCTGGTGATTAGGCTTATCTGTGCTCAGTGAAATATGACCTGTCAGGTTAACTTGGCAGTGTTATGCTCCCTGCCCAGAAAGCCATTGCTGCTGGTCTAGCCCAAAAGAACACCCTAACACTCTTATTCTCAGACCCTGCTGGATGTAGGATTGAACTGCTGCCTTCACACCTGAGGTCTCTCTTCAAGGGACTTTAGCATTTCTACCAGTTTGGGCACTCTTTCCACACATCCTTACTCCACCTGTCTCTCTTATACAGTTCCCTCACCAATTCCATTTCCATTCCTTTTGAGGTACATCTGTACAAAAAGCTATGAGTAAGTAGCAGGAAGAAAGTAAAGGTGAGAAGGAGAAAGTGTGAAGGAAGTAATTATGGCATTGCTAGTGCTTGGTGTTGCCTGAGACATAAATCACTTGTACATCCACACCTGAGAATTGAGCAAACCTCCCTGATGGCACACTTCTGCCCAGCACCTCCAAGGCATGACAGGCAGCTGCAAAGAGCAGGGGATCCACATGCAATTGTTCTCAGTTCCTTAAAAATCTTCAGATAGGAGGTTCCATTACAATACCATTGAGTTGAGAGTAACCCTCTCTCATTTCTACTTTATTTTTAACCTTAGTATTTCTGGGAATCAGTCAGCTGATTCCTGGAAATGGCAGAGGACAAAAGAAAGCTCAGAGCAAAAATGGGATAGTGATTTTTTTCTGTGATACGCATTTTCTTTCTCATGATTATCTTAGTGGAGAGGAAACTGCATACATCACAAAAGGGTTGCGACTTTTCACTGCATCTTTCAGCCAGCATGAATTGCCATTTGTCTTTGGTGTCTATTGAGTTGATAGAGGCTTCCAGAGTGCTCTCCCAGTCTCCCAAAAGTTATACTGCTTTCTGTTACAGAGTTTCCTTGGGCTGTTAGTCTAATTTCCTCTAACCATACTAACAGAGTGACTTGTTATAAGAAACTGGCACCTGAGTGAAAATTTTACACTTTCAGCTTCAGTCCAGCTAAATCTCTTAAGAAATCCTTGTGATCATATCAGGTAAATACAAAAGATAAATTAATTACCTTTATTTGTACAGATAAAGCATATGCAAAATGGACAAATACACTAATTACTTCCTATCTTTTCTCCAGCAAAGATTTCCCCAGTTACAACTTTAGAGCTGGCCATAGGTTAAAAGTGCAGCATTAGGACCTCAGCTTCTAAGGTTACAATTATTGTGCCTCTCTTATCTTCAGGCTCAATTTTTTGATTAAGAACTTCAGAGAAATGATTCGTTCTTAAGAACCAATGTATACATAGAAGTGTTAAGAATAGACTTAATTTCTAATAAACATAACAATTTATCACAGTTGTGAATGTTGGTTTCCCTGTGTCTGTGTGACAGGTTCTGCTGTGTGCTTTGGTGGTTGTATCCCTGGGACTTGGTTTAGGACTAGGACTCAATCGTGGCAAGCAGGAGCAAGGTATGTTTATGATACTTTCAGCGTAATTGCCGATGATTTGGATCTGGTAAAGGCTTTCAGAAAAAGGCTCTTCTATATTAATGTAAATGATCTGTGAAAAGTCACAACCTGTGAAAATAAAGTTATTGCATTTTTCAAGTTTGATTGTATAAAAACTGAACATTCACAATCTATACTTGAAAAACTTATCCTAAACCACCTTGCTGAATCTTTCCAAAAGTGTGAAACCTACTTCGCAGCATGTTTGGAAGTTTTATTACATTAACACTTTCAGAAAATTTGAGATATGTGTTATCTTATTACCTACAATTATTGCAATTACTTAAACAATGTTATGTGGAAGAAATATAATTGGATCATCTTCAGGGCTCATGCTTTGAGTATATTTGGCAAAGTTCAGGTAGCTGATGCTAAAACTGATTATGAATATTCTTTGAGTTTCTGTAAAACTACGATAAAAAGGGGGTAGTGGCTTGATTCAGTGGAATGGTATTTTTTTGTTAGAACAACGAAGTAATATTTGGATGTCAGGGGGTCAATCTAGGTGAGAATAAACGCACTCAACACACTGAATTAAATGAAACACTTCCTTTAGAAGCAAAACAATAGTAATCACACACTGGAGGAGTTCAAGGAAGCACAGTCTCTTTCTCATTGCTAATCAACACATATTGTACTTGTTTACCTAGTAGCTCATCAAGTCTTAGACCCTTCTGAAGATTTTTGATAGCACGGGCCCTAGCAAATAAAAGGAAATGGAACTGTAATTGGTTTTTGATAATTTGAAGATCATTTTAACTCTGCATGGGCTCTACAAAGTGGATACTAAAGCCCAAATTTGTAGGCAGTGCATGCTGCAAAAGCATGAACCTTGTGGTAATTATAATAGAATTGCCCTATCAAACCTGAGTAGATAGTTATACCTATTCCTGTTTAACTGTGTGACTGGAGAAGAAAGCTGGAAATGTAGGAGCTCAGCAGGCTTTGAGCAGTATTTCTGGAGTACAGAGAATGTGGATACAAGGCTTGTCCATGTGGAGGCTGGTGTGGAGCTGCGAGTGATCTTTGGAGATTTGGGGTTGTCTTTAGTGTCTTCAGGAGATTCAGAGCTGTCCCTTCACCCTGCTCGAAGGTGTCAGAGCTGAGGAACACGTCTCAACTTCAGATCCCTCATTTGGACCCTTTTCTTTGTTTTAATTAAAACAGCCAGACCTACAGAAATTTAAGGAATATCGTACTGACAAAGCAGCAGAGATACTGCCAGAGTCCTGAGTGGATGAATGAGCTTTAGGGATTGTGTCCAGATGGCTTCTGAAATGTATCCAGGAAAGGCGATTCCTGCGGGCTTTGCCAACCCTGCCCAGGGACCACTGCCCCTGTCCCAGCACTGACCCAGCAGGGATGGCCTCTAGCTCTCCACAGCCTTGCCCTGCCTGGCCACGAGTCCTGCTGAGCCAGGCCAACAGCCCAGCCTTGACCTCTCCCTGTTGTCAGGGAAGTGCCCAGTGCCAGGTGCAGAGCTGCCCTCGGGTTGCCTCAGCCCTGCTCCAGGCTGGAGTGATGGATCCTGATTGCTGGTCCCTGCCCAGCTGCCCCTGGAGAGCCCCCATGGCTCTGGTACCCAGCCCTGAGGGAGCTTCCATGCCATACAAGTGCATTGCAGAACATCCAAAGTGGGAATCACACCTCCTTTTTTATTTCAGACTGACAAATGGGCAGGGG
Source organism: Catharus ustulatus (assembly GCF_009819885.2). Classification (NCBI taxonomy): domain Eukaryota; kingdom Metazoa; phylum Chordata; class Aves; order Passeriformes; family Turdidae; genus Catharus; species Catharus ustulatus. Next base: position 61,506,975 of record NC_046223.1, on the reverse strand, counting down.
AGATGCCAGTCTCCTCTTCCTCATGCAGGCAGTGTGGGACACTGGCACTGCCTCCTGTGTCAGAGGTCCTGCAGAGACCTGTTGCAGAACCAGCCCTGCCCCAGGCTGTGGGCCAGCATGGTCCCAACAGCTGGCAGACCTTCAGCTCCCAGAGGGATTCCTACAGCATTGCTTCCACCGTGTTGGCCTGTGTGCTAGTGACTATAGCGGAAAATGGCTCGGGAATCAGATTTGGGAAATTATTCAGTACATCTCTCCCTGCAGTCCATAATCTGTTTAACCAACCTACCTTGGACAGGATTATCTGAGCACTCAGCCTCGCTTCTTCTCCCTACAGTCAGCTGCAGACACAAGTGCAATGAGCCACACGGGAAAGGTGTGCCCGGCTGCCAGTGCGACAGCGGCTGCAGGGAGCGTCAGGACTGCTGCTGGGACTATGAGGACACCTGTGTGGAGCCAAGTAAGTTCTCCTCCAGGCAGTGCTCACTGGTGTCCATTTTATTTTGAATTTGTTTCTTCGTGTACTGTAATAGAAAATGGGTGATTCTCATGTTTATGTGGATACACAGAAGTCATGTCACATTTCCTAGGGAGGGAAATGTGACAAAAATCACAAACTCACAGAATAGTTAAGCTTGGAATGGGACCACTGGAGGTAATCGAGTCCAACCTCCCTGCTCAAGCAAGGTCCTAGAGCATACTGCTGAGGCTTGTGTCCAGATGGTTTTGAATGTCTCCAGGAAAGAAGATTCCACAACCTCTCTGGGCGACCTTTCCAGTGCTCCATCACCCTCATGGTAAAGTTGTTCTTCCTGTTCAGGTGGATGTGGCAGAGTCAAGCTGCCTCTGTAATCAGGTGGCTAGAGAGCTGTAACTTGCTGACCTGGCAGGACACAAAATCTTCCTGCCTCCTTCTCAAATCAGACCCCTCTATTTTTTTTCTCTTATGGATAACCAAAGCATTTGCCATGCATATTTCATGGCACATATAAAGCTGAAGACGAGCATGAGCACAAATAATGGGTTATCTTTAATCAGGGCCCTTGAAGCAACCCTGTTGTGCCAGTACCTCTTACACATTTGAAAATAAGGAGATGTTTCCCAGTCGGTTGTGCTCTCAGCCTCATGCAGACCTTGGTGGGTGCCTGGGGCTGGAGTCCACTTGTCTTCCAGGGGGAATAGCCTGGTTCTGCATTGAGGCCAGGCTCCTTTCCAGTTATTGTCTCTGCTTTCCCAGCAGCTACTCAGATATTTCTTCATCCTTATTGCTTTTTCTGCCCACTTCAGCCCTTACTTCTCTTTTCTTTTCTCTCTGCTGGAACTCATGTCCAAGAGCATGAAAAAGATGAGTTTACTTCTCTTTCTCCTCTATAAAGGAAATATGGAGTGTTGTGAGGTTTCTTTTCCTAGATCTTTTTGGAAAGATGGAAGGCATAGAAGGAGATTATTTGGGGAATACCTTTGTAAAATAAATTATTTTATGACTCTGTGTTACCATTCAATGGCCAAAGAAGTAGGGTTTTTGTGTTAAATGGAATCTTGAGTTTTCTTTCCAGAGCACACTCTAAAGCAACTCAAACAGTACATATAAATAACAATTAATTTTCTTTACCTATTTGGAGGATTTCCATGCAAAGAAGTTCACATGAGGTTTTGTGAACTGAATCATAATAATTTTCTTTGAATTTTCAGCCCGATCTTGGAAGTGCACCAGTTTCCGTTGTGGTGAGACAAGAATACCTGGAAGTTACTGTTCTTGTTCTGATGACTGCTTGCAGAAAAAAGACTGCTGTGTAAATTATTACAGCATTTGCAAAGGTAAATTAAAAGTCATAAAGTCTTATATAAAAATTATTCTATTAAAGAGATGAGCAAACATTGAAAATATAAAGGTAAATAAATTTGTTTCTCAAGACAAGAGTCTGACTGACATTTTGAAAAATAAATATGTTTTGAGGTGAAGCTTTTGGTATTTTTGACAGTGAAAAACACTATTTTTGCAGAACACTGTTGTCATTCTCATGAACTGTGTCATTCACAATTCTCATGAGGAAGACAGAATGATTTGAATATTGCAGAAGTAGGGGGGATGGGGCTTTGGGTTCTTTCCTTTTCCTTTATTTTTCTTTTTTCCCCCCCAAAAACTAGATGGAGACAATGTGAAGTATATATTATAGAAGTCATCCCTAATTTAAAATTTCCCATTCTTTTTATTAAAAGTCTGGTTTTAGATTGGATTTCTTATGTTTTACTTATTTTGGAATATCTCTGTTCATGGCTAATTGCCTCATACAGTCTCCAGCCTAACACATAAAGAGTAGTGCAGGTATAATTCAGTTATAGGAATGACACTTGAGGAGTAGGCTGGTGACATGGTATCTGTGATCAGAATTTCTTTGTGTTGTGGAAGGGGATGAACTTAAGGCAACTTCTGCAAAGTTATATTTGTTACCTGAATGCAGATTAAAGCTAAAAGGGGTTAAACCACAACATACAGAAAGAAGTGCTAAAGGGAGACCTGGGCTTTTCTCTAAGTGTATCAGTGGTACTTAGAAAAGGAAAAATGAATAAGTAACCCGGTGTGGACAGGACACGGTTTGAATATTCTTCATTTAAAACCCATTAAAAGACTAAGCTTTCATAGTATTTTCTTTGTTTTGTTTGTTTGTTTTTCTATATAGTATATATGCTTTGTTTTTAACTTAGAGTTGTGAGCACTAGTCCTTTCAGGGTTTGAGGGCCTAATAGGTTGCACCAAATTGTTTCTAAAGTCAAGGTGTCTTTAGCCCTACATTTGTGTTGAAGCAGAAAATGTTACAGGAAGACTTTTAAAAAGATCATCCAGGTAGCTGCTTGTTTTGGTGGCGATATGGGGGTGGGTTCAGTGCTAACTCATTATTTTTTACTCCTTTTAGGTGAAACATCTTGGGTAGAAGAACCATGTGTGTCAATTGAAAGTCCTCAGTGTCCAGCTGGGTAGGATAGAGGAATTTTTCTTCTTAGCAAATAAAATTTTTGTGGTGGTCAGAAATACTCCAGTGTTCTGAAACAGGTTTTCATATTTATGGAGAGTAAAGTCCCTGCCCTGAAGAATATTCTGTAGAAATGATTTGTGGCTAGGAATGTTTGCTCATCTTGTTGCACATTCATTGATCATTTACAGTTTAGAGCAGAGTACAGGAGTTCAAATTCAGATTAAAATTCAGTTTGCAAAGACCTAGAAAAATTGTTAGAGTTATCTCAAGGTTCATTTATCACAAATTGTTCATAGTCCATTTTATGTTGCCATATTGTATCTTTGACAATTCTGCTGAGTCACCTCATCCAGTCTGTAATAACAGTTAGAATTTGTGATTGTAATTCTTCAGGCAACAGGGTTATTTGGGGTTTTTTTTTGCTCCAATTACTTGCAGGAAGAAAGATGTATTGAAAAGATAGCTATGAAATAACTGTATATCTACAAATGCTGAAAAAATTTGGCTATTTGTGCAGTATTTCAGAACTATAGGTAGAGGCTAGGCAGAAACACCATGTAAGAGTTGTTCTTGAAGAAAGATGAATTAATTTCTGTCTTAGTTATGGTATTTGTGGCATTATCCATTATTTTATTTTATTTTGCTGACAATTTGGTTTAATTATAACAGCAAGACCATTAGCATTGTGATTTCTTTGTGAGTTCCTGCATGTACCTCCCAACATAGGTATAAAATTACACTTTTTAGGTTAACAAATAACTTGCTGAGTTAACAGAGTTTCATAGGCCAAAGCTTGGAAAGTAGTGGAGGGGGGGCTTCTATAAGTGCTATAAACAACATTGCAATATAAAGATCCATTTAATTTCAGATTCAAATCAGTAAGCTATTTTATGCAGACTGTTTTTATATAAACTATTGATGCTAGTGTGCTTCTGTGTTTTGGAAAGACTATTAATAAGAAAAAAATTGGGATAGTGATTCCTGCCTGAAGTCAATATGTAACTTTTTTTAATATTATGACTTTCCTCCAGTGTTTCTCTACCAGACAGAATGTGAGGATCCTATTTGCTCTCAATATTGAACTATTTCTTTATCTCATACTGTGTTATTAATTCTGGAACACACGTGAATATTCTAGACCCTGCTTTTAAAAGCTGAATTTATATTGTTAGAAATCTTAATAAGTTGCCAATTCTCCAAACTTCTTTATGATGATACACTTGTATTTTCTTGTAGATTTACTCTCCCACCACTTATCCTTTTTTCCATGGATGGGTTTAGAGCAGAGTATTTGGAAACTTGGAGTTCTTTGCTGCCAAATATTGAAAAATTCAGTAAGTTACCAAGGGTGCTTTGACTGTTTTCTTTAAAAGTCTGCATGCAACCTCTCTGGTTTCTTTTGCTACTGCCATGCATGTGTTGCTCAGCAATAAAGGAAATCACAAATCAGGTCTCTCTTATCAGTTGTATATTTTCATTATCATATCCTTTGCATTACTTCTTGTATTTGCACAGCAAACATGACCTTTTTTTCTTTTTTAATGAGGCCTCTAATGTTGGTCAGCAGCTTTTTATTAAATGCACAGTTTGAAATATACATTAAAATACAGTCTAAAAGTGAGTAAAAGTTCCAGATAAGGATTTCCTGCACTCTCAGTCCTTCATTTAAAAAATAGCTGAATACCTGATATGGAATTGAATATTAAAGTATAATACATTGAGTTATTGGGAAATGTTTCTTTTTTAAAAGTCTGATATTTTAAGATGTTATTATGTCCTTATTATTGCAGTAAGGCTCAAGTAACCATTTTTCAGTATTTCTGAATATTGTGAGGTAGAATAAGCTGAAGATCTTTAGCTTTTCTTTAAAGTGCTCTAAAAAGTGAGACCATTAATGCATAATGGTTTTCTATTTTGTTTTGTTTAAAACCATTTAGTAGTTAAAATTCCTGAATATTTTAGACCTCAGATCTCCAGACACGTTGTATCTGGACAAAATGTTTCCATATTTAGTAATTTCTTCTCAGCAGCAATAGTCTAAATTGACAGTATTTGTATCAGTTCTGAGTATATTACGTTACGTTTCTATTGCGCTCATTTGAAAATTTCACATGTATGTTATGAAGTACTACATTTTACTGAATAGTTAACAATCTTGTTTGTGGATAATGAGAGTATCCAGAAACCTGAACTTGAACTGATGTGCAAACATGACTTCTCAGACAAATGGTATATTCTCTGATGCCATTCTGACTGGAAGGAACTTGAATCATTGAAGGAGTCATGAATACTGAAGGAGGAGGACTCCTCAGTAGTCATGAATACTGAAGTCAGTAGCCAGTTCCTGTCTTTTGAAACAAGGTGAAAAGGGAATGCCAAACTGACAAAAAGAATGAATACCACTCCATGTCTGTGTTTCCAAGAAATCCTTTGAAACAAGAACAGATCTAACTCAGCATTGCTCATATTTGTGGTCAATTTGAGCAATTGTTTATGCACATTCATGCTTATATTTCTCAGAAATCTACAGGAAAGGGAAATTACTTTCTCTGCAAAAGAAAAAATATAATGTTGAATTGTAGCATAAAATCTTTCCTCTCTATTAAGTCCTTTAACCTAGAACTTTCAGAAAAAGTAATCAAGCTTATAGGATATGTGCACTATGAATATAGATCCTTTCTTGTGCAAGAGAAATCCATAGAAATTTTTGCTGATTTTTTCATGTCTTTCAGTTTTTCAATTGTTCAGCTATTCTTCAAACACTCTTTAAGCCTCCTTTTTTTTTCTCTTGTATCAGACAGGAACAGTTTTGTTAGAAAAATTTCATGCTTCATTGTTTCAGTTGCTTATTAAAAATCAGCCTCTGTTCTTTGACTGAAGTGCTCTACATCAACGAATAAAGTGTGTTTGAGCATGAATGAAATAATCATTTGGTTATAGCTTAAAATAGGACTTTGTCCATGTGAGTTAGATGCAAAAATGTCACTAAGGCATCTTCCAGTCTTCGTATATTTATTTTGTGGGTAAATAAGTTGAATCTTACAGGGGATTTAGACATTACAGATGTTTGTGTGCTGAGTACCTTTGGTTGATGAAAAGTAATGCAATGTTTGGAGATGCAGGTAGGACACTGGGATGGGATTCACTCTAGGGTAGAACACCTGAATTTAGACATATTCTTGGAGATGTCTGCATGTGAGATGATTATATGCTCATTAAGTCATGGCCTTTATGTTTAATATAGTCTGCATGGTGCAGTGCAGGAGCCTGGAGGACTCAGCTCAATCAACAGACAGAGAGTCCCACATAACAAATTGTTGCCCTAATCTGTGTTTTTGGTGTGCTTCAGAGTGCCATGGACTTCGGCAGCAGTGTCAGGAGAACATAGATCTCAAAGTGATTTGCATCAGAACTGTCAACTTTCATGCAGATGTCTTGGACATCAGAGGGTTTCTCAAATGGCACCTGACTCCAGTGCTTGAGCAACTGAATCCTTCCCTGCTTGTCACCAATCAGTTCTGCAGAACATCTTTTTTGGTCTCACCTCAGGCTTCAGTCTCATTGCATAAACATGTATAGCTAGGCCATTTTGGATCTCAGAAGTATCTGAGAAATTTATTTGGATCAGCAGACAGGATGGAGGAGGAGCATCTGAAGGCCAGACAGGAACATTAAAGATTTCTCAAAGGACCTTAGGTCTCTAGGCTTTAGGCAGTTGAATCCATCCAGGTCCACTGACTGCAATGGGGCAACTGGCTTAGCTCACAAGGAGACACTAGGATTGTATGAGTCTTGTTTTGGAGTGACATTTCTCCATCTAAAACCACAGCAACTGATTGTGGTGATTTCTTGTTTGTTTTTAAGACTATCAGTTTTCAATTAAAACAATTTTTTTAAAAAAAATGTATATTAATATCCTGATCTATTGCAGAAACATGTGGCACACATTCAAAATACATGAGAGCTGTTTACCCCACAAAAACCTTTCCAAACCACTACACTATTGTCACAGTAAGTGAGAATTTTTGTTTTTCCTTTTCATTATCAGGATAGCACAGAAAGAATTTTGTGGTGCCTGTCTTTTTGTGGGACATGGGAACTCATGCTATATAAATTAGAGACATGGAGATGCTGAGATGGTACATACAGGCATGATCTGTGTGGCTATACATGATGTGCTGTCTGTCCCTGGCCTGTCAGCTGGTTATTCCTGATCCTTGTCAGTTTTTTTGGATAAGGGTGAGCATGGGTGAGGACACAGCCTTTTAGTGATAGTGTTTGTTAGAATGGCTTTGGCAGCTGACCTCCAGCCACATGACATACAGGGTACTTGATCTATAGCACATCAGGTTTTCTTTGGGCTGGGAGGGAAATATGGGAAAGGGAGTTTGATGGCCACACTGAATTCATTGGCAGGAAGACCATCTGTGTGAATGAGGAAAGTTTTTTGTTTCTAAGACTAAACAGTTCTTTTAAAATTGCAACACTAGCAGTATGCATTGAGACATAGATAAAGTTACATTTGATTTCAGGACTAAGCATTTTGTTTATTCTCATTTTACAGGGATTGTATCCAGAATCTCATGGTATCATTGATAACAACATGTATGATGTAGACTTGAATGCACATTTCTCACTATCAGGGGAAGAAAAATTCAAACCTGCGTGGTGGAAAGGGCAACCAGTAGGTTTGTTTGTCATACAGTATTTATGTCCAGAGCGGTTTGTGTCATATCATAAAACAAAACAAACAGGGAAGAAAATTCAAAGCTGTGCAATGTATTTGGAGAAAGTACTAGATAACCTGTAGGCTTCGTATTATAGGCTGCCTACAAAATTGTTTGTTATGAAGGTAAAGAGACTCTTAAAATGTTAATTCTGAGACTTAAAATTTTCACTTCATGTGTCAGTGAAAAAAGACTAAAATATTTAATCTAGTATACTGGAATGGATTTCTTGCCATGGGGAGCCACAGTAAATTTTCAATATTGTTTGATTTTGGGGTATTTTTTTTGCTTGTCTTTTGATTACTTGCTAGAAAATGAAATTGGTTTCCAAATTACAGTAATTTCACGACGATAAGGCGCACCAGATTATAAGGCGCACGTCCGGGTGTCAGCAAATTTCTGAAGTTTTGCCGATATATAAGGCGCACTGGACTATAAGACGCACTTCCGTGTTCAGGCCAAAATTTTAGTCAAAAGGATGCGCCTTATAGTCGTGAAATTACTGTACATCTATTTACACACATCTATTTGGAAATGTCCAGGCATTTAAAAGCAAGGAAGGGAGTAGCAAAGAGCCTAATTTCTGAAAAAATTGCCACTTATATATAACATATGGCCCATTTTATAACAACTCTGAATTATACATATGGTTGTGATTAATATTAATTTCCTAGAAATATCAAGCTCTAAGAATGATACTGAAAAAACACCAAATATATGCAATATGTAGTATACTTACTTAATATATATTTATATATGTGTGTCTGTGTCTGTGTGTCTGTATGTCTGTGCAGTAATGTTTATAATATACTCAAATACCTGGATTTTGGTGCTATTTTCTTTTTTTCCTGAAGGATTCCGTCAGGTTTGTAACACAACCAGAGTTGCACTTTCAGGATTTATAGAAATATGCCCTCCTATAATAAAATCATATAATTAGAATCTATATCTGAAATAGAAATAGATACAAACCAAAATTAAATTAATATAATACTGTATTTCAGTTGGAATGGACTTACAGTTATCATCTCGTCCATCTGCCTGACCAACTCAAGCACATACACCACATTTTTAAGGATGTTGTGCAAATACCTCATAAACACTGACAGGCATAAGGCAGCGACAACCTCTGTAGGAAACCTGTTCCATTGTTTGACACTGTATGTGTAATAACATGTTTCCTGGTGTCAAGTCTGAACATCCCTAAGGCAGCTTCATTCATCTTCATGATCCTGAGGTTTACCATAGGAAAAAGGATCACTGCCCATTGCCATTTATGGAAATACCTATATGGTTTTTTTTCTGTGCTGAGAATATCCGAGAAATCACAACATCATGGTTTCCATGCTACTAATTTTTCATCAGAATATGCATGAATGTAGGAATGTAGGAAACAAACTTCAGATCAGATATGGTCATTAGGTAACCGTGGTATGTGAAAGGAGAAGGAAAAAATGCAGCTTACTGCACATATTTCTACTTTTGTGACCTGAAGTCCTCCAGTGGTGAAAAAAAAATCATTTATTTGTATCTTTACCCAAAGGTCTGGCTGACAGCAATGTACCAAAATTTGACAGCAGGCACCTTCTTTTGGCCAGGCTCTGATGTTCCAATTGAGGGAACATACCCCACCTTGTACAACATATACAACGGGTAAGATTTGATAGGGGTCGTTCTAAATTCCTGCAGATTACTGCAAAAATCAAAACTGCTATTTGACAGTTGAAGGAAATTAAATATAAGGTTTTTGAATGAGTCTGACAGATAAGTGTCATGTCACATTGTCCTGGTTATGCCATGGAATGACCAAAAATACTTGAAATTTTAAAAACCATTCAGAGGATTCACAGTGAGAAAGTCAAAGGGTACTGTACATTCTGCTCTCCTAGAGAGTTTAGAAGTCTTAATGAACTGCAAAACACTAGGAGAGCATCCTGGAAATGATTAGTAGCCACTGCAAAGCTGCACCAATGATTGTCATATTTCCCTGCATAAAATCAACAGATGTTATTAAGCTCTTTAAAAATACTTGCACTTGTGAATAGGCTTACAGATACCCTATACCCTAAGGCAACAATCAAAGAACAACAAACTAGGAAACCATGGCAAGAGGCTATGGGAGACAGAAAATTATTGAAGAGAGACTGCTGGATAAAGAAGCTACTGGAGGAAGCGGGCTCTAAAGTTCCTCTGGCCTTGCTTGCATGTTTGATGATGTGCACACAGATGTTGAATCACAGTTTTTGTAGGGTTTTTTCTAGTTCATTCAAAGGTCACACATGTGGGGTATCACTTGCCTTCATAGTTTTTGTGGCATTATTTTTGTTACGGTTTTTTTTGTGTGTGTGTTTCAGATTTTGCAGTAATGTGTAAGCTTGGTACTCAGAAAACATCTGAGCACTGTAGATAACATACAGCTTGTGCATGACTTTGAGGGAAAGCAGAGCTATTCAACTGGGGAATTCTTTCATAGGAGATAAAGCATGATCTCACAAGGACTTTGATGGGATTATTACTTACTTTTCAAATATGAAAGTCCAAGGCTTATACATGCTGGAAAGAATAAAAACTATTCTACCTTGTGTTTCAGGTTTATTTCCTGAACTTAAAATACTATTTTTTGCATGTATTTATAAATATATGAGTAATCCTACCAACATAGGTTTGTGTTTGCAAAATCAGGGTCTCTCTATTTTACCACTTAAAGTGACTCTTAAAATGAGAGTAATAAAATTAATTGCTATATCTTGTTAAAATGAATCATTCTTGCTTCCAGATCTCTGACTTTAATACACTTTCTCTGTACCTAGGAAATAGAAGTGTTAGTCAGAAAGTCTTGTTAACATAATTTTTTTTTTCCTTTCAGATCGGTTCCATATGAAGAAAGAATTTCAGGAATACTGAAATGGCTTGATAATGCCCAGCCTAAGAGGTAACACTCTGTAATATCTACCTGCTTTGTGAGATTATAGCTTAGACGGGTTTTAATGCTTAGCCATTGAAATTTCTGTTGCTGTTTGTGAAACATGGAATCTTCCTCACCATTTAAAATTATTATTTGCTGAACTTAAGCCTGTTCTGTGTCTTATCATAGCTATGATAAGACTGTAGGTACAAAAGATTAAAAAGTGAACATATATCTGGCCAGAAAGTACTGTTGTATGAGTTTTATTTGATTATTGTGTCTTTTTTCTTGGTGCATGGCCTGTAGGAAATATTGAACATTCAATTTCCAGTCTAAGTGTATGGATGAAAGATTTTATATGAAGGCTATTGCACAAGAAAGGTTAAATACATGAAAGTAATTGCAGTAAGTAACTCAGAATGAAAAGTAAATGTCAGTGCTGATCGTGGTTTTAACTTTGTGACGTATAAAGAAATGAAATATATTACATGACAATTTGGTAATAAAATCCTAATGTATTTGCAGTTATCACATGCTCTCTAGAGTCTCACTGCTTAGTCAGGAAGAGCCCTTTCAAATGGTAGTTCCATTAACATCTCAAAAAGGATTGTTTATTCTAGTGTCTGAGATCTTGAATTTTTCCAGAGTGATTTCTGGTTACCTGTTAAAGACTCTTAGTATGGTCCCTGAAATTGTAACTTCAAAGAACCCATGTTGATTAATTACAAAAATCAGAGGAAGCTGAATGATTATATTTGCTGTATGGACTGTTATCAAGATTTAAGGAGGTTATTTATAATTACTTTCAAAATGTCATTAACTTTTTTTAATTCAACGTGTTCTCTTTAGATGCAGCCTATAAATTCTCATAATGTTCCATTCTTATTTACTTCTAACTCAAGGCCTGATATATACACTTTGTATATTGAAGAACCAGATTCTTCTGGACATTCATTTGGACCAGTTAGTGCTGGTGTAAGTAGTTTCTATATTTTTTCTATACTATTACTTAATTAATTACTTATAATTAAAATTATATTGTTCAATGAACTTAACCAGTTCATAGATCTGAAAAGGATAGATGAAAAATTGTTGGTTTTCACTGGTTTATTACTTTTTTAAAGAAATTTTGCTTGTGGTTGAAATAATTTTTATGATTCCCACATTAATTTTGAATCAAATTATCATAAGTCAAACAGACCAGCAGAAAATAACTTCAGACAATACTATTAACACAATTATTAATATTTATATTTATATTTAGACTGAACTTTAAATATTTTACTATTTAGAAGCATATGGCCTGACAAATCCTCAAAGCTGTCTTTTATTTATTCTGACACTGTACTTCAATGTTTACTGATTAGTAACCTGAAAGTGTTACATTATTAATTGCATGAAGGCAAGAAGTTCAGTCTTTAAGGATCTTTGATGTAACTGGTTTATCTCACAGGTAATCAAAGCCTTACAGGCAGCAGATCAAGCACTGGGGATGCTCATGGATGGACTTAAACAAAGAAACCTGCACAAGTGTGTAAACCTCATTGTTTTAGCTGATCATGGTAACGTATATATCTCTATTTTCAATTTAATTTTGTGGAGTCACTTTTTTCTTCTTCTGTGTAATATGTGGGCTTAATAGTGTTAATCCATTCTTTAATCACTTTATCTTCCTTGCCATATGAAAAGGAACTGTTTCTGTGTTGCCCTTTAGGGATGGAGAAGACCTACTGCTCACAGTTAGAATATATGACTAATTACTTCAAAGAGGTGAATTTCTACATCTATGCTGGGCCTGCAGCACGCATTCGAGCACAGAATGTTCCAGAGGATTATTTTACCTGTAAGTGTGGACCAATCCTGACACTGAGCAATCAATATTTCAGGAAACAAACAAACAAGTAAATAAATAAATAAGGAAATGTATAATCAGTAGTGATCAACAGTGTGAGGAGTTCTCTGTTTCCCTTACTGTGGCTTCAACATCCATGGAAGTTGTTTAAGGTGTTTTTTTTCAAGATGAACACTTGAGATGAAATTGAAGGTTGGAAAGGATTGTGCAGACTTCTAATTTTCTTGGCATGGAAAGATGAAATAAGGGTAGTATTTTTATTTTTTAACTGAAGTTCAGGTCTTTCATAATTGCATTGCTCTTTGCAGATTTCGTGTGCAAGGTTGTCAGACTCAGTCTTTTTGAAACAATGAATATTTCTGCATGTACAAAGTTACAGAATCTGAATCTTAGCGCAGTAGGATCTAAGCCTTGGTTAAACCCTTTATCTAGTACTTCAAAAGAAGAGGAAATTGAAACCATGTGAGCTGACTCTGACTTGAAACAGATATCATGCTACCAGACTGGACAAAAAATCCAGAACTTTCTGTAACAGGGAAAAGAATGGAGATAAAATCATGGAAATGCTCTATGTATTGACTTCAAAGAATCATAAAGTATTGTAAAAGGCATAGTTATTGCAGGTTGCAAATAAGAGCTGGGATCCCACTGTACTTTTTATTCATATTTTATAATTATACTTATATTTGAAGGCAAAATATTTGTATGACTTAAAGCAGACTTTCATTGGTTTAAGTCAGACAAAAGCAGAGTAATGAGCTGACGAAAGAATACTCATGGTTTTTCTGTCTCAATCTCAATAAAATTGTTGACTCATTTCCTCGAATAGTCTTAGGTTTTCTGTAGGAATTTTTTTTCCATGAATTGCTCAGATTTGCTTTTTAGAAAGTTAGTGTCAAATGGTTAAATCACTCTTTCAAAATGGGCAAGGTGAAAATACCAAGATAGACTGAAATTTCCTCTGTGACTGTTGCTGGAAGCAAAATACAAGACAAGTGCTCCAGGTCCTGCTCGACATGAAAAAACAGGGGTTAGAGAAGAGAAAAAACTTCAGGTCTGATGATCTGTCGGCTTTAGGTGTAGGCAGCCGTCACCATGGCAGTTTTCTACAGTCTATCCTGAAGCACTCAAAGTTCTAGTGTTCTAGTTACTTCCACAGGCACACTTACAGGCAGTTACCATTGGAAACATAACATTCCTACCTGTGAAAGGCTATAGTTGCCCCAATCTTCAAAAGCTAATAAAGAAAGTCAACTTTATAGACAAAAAGCATGTTTAAGTTTTTCTCATGAGGTTTTTCCTTCAGTCGTTCGCATGTGTATTAATTCATCTTTTCTTTTTAACAGTTGACTCAACAGGAATCGTTAAAAACCTCACAGTGAGTAAATATTCTCATAACTTTTACTCATAGCTGCTCTTAATAGGAATCTGAAGAAAAAACACAGTTTGTGAAAAAATGAGACTATGGTGCCAGTTTAAATAGAGTACTGACCCCATAGTACCATGAAAGTTTTGGAAGTTGTTCAAAGATGATGCACAATGGTTTGCCATAGAGGATCTTGGTTCAGAGAAAATTTTTCTGTATTTCACTTTGAAAGAGATGTGGCTGACTTCAAGGGCAGAAAGTAGGGTATATCTTCATGATAGAAGAGAATACAGCACAGAGATGCTTTAGACAATAGGCATCTGTTAGCACTGGAACACAAGTGCTGCACTCAGGCTAGGCTAAAGTAACTTTTCCACACAACAGATAACGACATTGTAGAGCACATTGCCACAAGGTGTTGTAGCAGCTGGAAATATAAGTAGGAGGGGGGATTTTAGACACATTAATGCAAAACAACCCTGTAAGGCCTTGCCTGATCCTCAAGAAACTTCTGATTGAAGCCTAGAACAAACTAGGCAGGTACAAGAAAGAAACTTCATTCAGTGCTTGACTTGTTCATATACACTTTGTCTAAGTGTCTGATTCTGGAAATTTTGGAGATCTGATTTAAAAAGAGTACTAGGCAAGAAGGTGGGCCTTTGGCATCAGGCAGTGTGACTCTTAGGATCTTTTGACACATCACTGAAGTAGCTGCAGTGCTTGTATTTTTGCTGCACCACAACAGGGCCCCATACTGGTAGTGCTTGGAACCAAGCCATGCTGAATGGATGTAGCCCTTGAGGGCAGGTCCAAGCTTGCCTGTGTCTCCCATGTGGGCACACTTTGACAGCTGAGTTCTGACAGATATAATCAAAGTGCAGAAGAGAATGCAAAGCAAAAGAAGACCAAACCTAAAAGGTGACGTGATAGTGCATGGTGCTTTCTTTATACTTTTTTGACAGATAATTCTTGCCTCTTTTTTTTTTTTTTTTTTTAGTAGTATTCAAGATATACATTAATACGTATGGGATGAATGTGCTGGACAAACTAAAAAACTTGTAGGACAGTTGTCTTTTTGTATTTCTTTCCTTTTACAGTTTACAGTGGGTTATACATTTAAACTGCTGGATCTCAGGGTGCTGTCATAACTTCCCCTTCTTTTCTTCATAGTCAGTTTGTCTTCTATTCTGTGGCTTGTCCTGGGCTAGGCAGTAGACAGGTGTGGTACATTTAGAAAAAATGTTCGTCCAAATCCTGGGCTCACAAATGGATCTGTTTCCAATAAACCGCCACTAGAGGTCTTCCTGTAACCTGCAAAATGCACTGGGGTAGGCTCAATGGCAGGAAATTGCTGAACGAGCTTTCTCAGTGCTACATCCCCTACCTCGCTGTATGTCACATCAAAGAGCATTGGAATGAGGGGAATATCACAATTTGCATGCTCTCAACCTCAGCTGAAACTGCTACTGCTAAAAAGAGGTGTGACATGTTGTGCCTTATGGGAATAGCCTGGTATCAGGACATGTCCTCTTTCCTTTTCTCTTCATAAATGCTTGGTGTATTATGTCCCTGTCAAGTTATTAGAATGAGGGGTTTTTGCAGAGAAGGGAGTTGTGTCTTGTATATTAATTGCTAGTGAATAGACATAAGTCATATGCTGATTTCCTCTATTTTTCCTTTTAATTAGACCCCTTCTTCTGGGCTAGCAAACACACTGAATCCTTATTTTTCATGTTCCTGTATTCCTCTGTTCTTTGGTGACTACTGAGGCACAGTTACTGTCATGTCACATGGTAAAGTCTGTATCCTGTGCAGAGCATACAATTCCAGCATTTAGAAGTGAAGATAGACCAGACTCTGAGCATAGTATAATTTACACAGCCTGTGTGGTAAAAAAGGTCCACTTCTGTGGCCTACCCAGCTTCCTGGCAGCTCTTCCCTTAGCATTTTAGATATTCTGGGTTAACCCAGTGCTGGATTCCTGATCAAGAGCAACACTTCTGAAACTTTGCCATGATGTTTGCAGCCAGCTGGAATGGCTTCTAATGACCATATATAGTTAAGTCTTTGCAGTACGTCACATGGTTATCCTTAGGCTCATAATTCCAAGCTCTTCCATGGCATGCCTGCTAATGCAGTAGTTATATGAACACATTAAATGTGGTGTAAAAGCTAAGAGCTTTAGCTAACAGCTGAGCTATGGACATTTACATGTTCAGTGTTACAGCTGAAACCCTAGACTCTGCTACATTGTGTATGCTTGGCTTGCTTTGTTGTTTATTGAATGGTAACGTGACAAAAGGTGGCAGAAATAAATTGCCAGGACACTTTCTCTTGTGAAGTTTAATCTTATCAACTAGATGCCAATGATATTTAGTACAGGAATATAGACTAAACAATTCTACTCAGTGTCTTTAAATCTTAGATGTACTTTTACTACAGTATTTGTGGACTTGATATACGAATTGTATGTAGTCTATTTCCAAAGAACTCCAAAAAAGCATCGCTTTTCCTTGCTTCTGGGGCCAAAAATGACATCTGCAGGTCATCCGAGAAGCTATCTGTGAATAATGGGCTTTGTGCTTGCATTCCTATCACTGGGATATTTGTGATGATTTTGAATGATGGGTGGTTTTTTCATACTGAATGAAACTCGGGGTTGGGCTTTCTCGTCTTGCACAGTGCAGAAGATCCCCTCAGCACTTCAAGCCCTACCTGACCCCTGACTTGCCCAAACGATTCCACTATGCTAACAACATGCGCATTGATAAAGTTCATCTTTTGGTGGATCGACAGTGGCTGGCTGTCAGGTAACATAATTTGTGTAATTGTTATGCTGGTGTTTTTTTATCCCACTCTCATCCCTTTAGTTTCCTTTACAGATGCTTCATTTTCTGTTTTGCTTTAGACTTGTTACGTTTCCATGTTTGTTTCAGTTAAAATCATACATAAAAAGAAAACATGCATGTTTTGTAAACAAATAATTGTTCAGGGCGCAGAAAAAGAAATGTGCACTCACAAAATCTTATAATCACCCTATTTTAAACTGTGTTCAAATGTTCTTGGACACTTGACAACTGTGCATTGAATTGGTATGGGGTGACTGTCTTTTTCCATGTGTCTTAGCAATGGGTGGATAAAAATGAGTGTTAGCCACTATGTCAGAGTATTCTGTTGTGTTGTTAAATCTATAACCCATCCCCACATTATCCACATGTCTCTTCACCCTTCAGAATCCATGATGAAAATGTCTTGTAAAGCAAAATCCCTTATTTATATTATTCATAGAGGATAACAGCAGAGTTCTCCCATTGTAAATTTTCTGTTAAAATGCCAAAGAATATAACTAGGAATTCTTCCAAAACAGATTACACTCATTCTGCAACCTATACCTTGCTAAAGGCCTTAGTTCAAAAATAGCCATTTTTTCAATTTGTTTGAAAGTATTGTTTCACTTTACACTCATAGCCAGCTAAGATAATTTATTACTTATCCATAGCAGTTTCTGTTAAAGGAGAAAGAGGTCTTCATAGAAATTAACAGTTTGATGAATTATAAGTACTGCAATATGATGGCGGAGTCAGTTCTCAAGGAATGATCAAGTCTGTGAGCCACAATGACTGTTACTAAGTACTTCTATTTTTGTCATTTTTATTTACACTCTGTGATGGCTTCTCCTTAGAGATGAAAGTTACACATTTTGTGATGGAGGTAACCATGGCTATAACAATGAATTTAAAAGTATGGAGGTAAGATGATTTCTATTCTATTGTATTCTTGCCCTTCTTTATATACAAAACCATGATGTGATGGGTAAATCACCAGAATACAGAACAATGATAGTTTTTGCAGCGTGCTTTTTCTTTTCTGGCCACAAGACATGTAAACTGTTAACACGTACTAGGTTCAAATATTTATGTTGCCTTTCATTGATTTGTACAAGGCCTGTTCATTTGGAGTCCTGTAGTAAAAACAGTCTGGGCTTACCTGCTTGGAGACAGGTAGACTACAGTAAACCAAGTCTACTATGCTTAGCTTCAGGACACCAAGTTCTTTTGTTCTTTCATTCTTCCACTGAGGCAATGACTGAAAAATCTCCATAGGCTCTGGAAGTTCATCTGATCATCTGAAAGTCTGAAAGAAACTAAATCTCATTGTCTTAGCTTATCTTACAAGAGTTGATCGTATCACCAGAACAAAAAAGTAATTTGCTGTACTGTATGTTAGTATAGCCTGTGTTGCAGTTTCATCTCATTTTCACTTCTGGTTACAGTGAAAATATTTTGAAATCTTGAACTTTTGGTTTTTCATGTACTTTCTGGGATGTGAACCTTTGACTGAGGTCAAGCAGTCCCATATTCTGTGCCTAAGAATCAGATCTTTCTGGATCTTTATAACTATGTTAAAACCAGAATTATCAGAATTATGCTGCAAGTTTGTATGGACAGAAAAGGTCAATTCTGGTAACCATGGAAACCTTAATACTTGATAACCTTACACAGTAACCTTACACAGGTGCCACAAGATTTTTTTTTTAAGAAAGGAGCAAAATGTCATCTTTCTATAATAAATTGAAAATTCCTTTTCCGTTATGGATGCATAATATTATTTTAGAACAGATCATTGTCCTGTTAGTCATGCTTCCTGTATCTCCTGGCAGGCAGCTCAGGAGGCTCCTAAAGCAGTAGAAACTCTTGTGAGACTCTACATAGCATGAGTGTTCTGCAACAAGGCTTGTAGGCTCCAGAGGGGCTACCCAGGAGTGCATTTTGCCATTGGTGGTACAGATTCTGGTCTCTGCTGAGCTTGGAAGGGGCCTCTGCAGTTCCCTGCTCCTTGCTTTAACCATGGCCGTACGCTCTTAAGTGACTTAAAGACTTCAGAGTGCAAGAGGTATTAAAAAAATGCCCCAAGATTCATTATATAGTTTAAAATGTCCTGCTAAATGAATTTTTGCTTTGCATTTTTCTTCAAGTTATGTGCAATGGCAAAAATTTTCGTTCCTTACCAGAATCAATTGTATACGATCCTGTATTTTTAACTTCCGTGTCTATGAAATGACTATATTTTGTTCCTTTGTCCAGTTTTCATAAACTGAATTGGTTTTGACTTCGGATTCCTTTAGCTAACCCTTGTTTTTTATTATTGCTGTTACAATCTAGGCTATATTCTTAGCATATGGCCCAAGCTTTAAAGAGAAAACAGAAGTGGATGCTTTTGAAAACATTGAGGTTTACAACCTTATGTGTGGTGAGTACTTCAGGTGATAAAGTTCTAGTATTTTCAAATACCAGTGTTGTAACAGCTATAAGAATATTAACTAAAAATTAAGTGAGTTCATTCAAAACCAAAACACTGACGCCATTCTCTTAGGCTGTCTTTACACTGCTAAGATATTGACTTCCAGAACATGTTCTGCTTTGAAGGTTTTTTTCTGATTGCAGAACTCTACTAAAGAATCAGAGGGAGCCACACCTGCCGTGTGGGTTTGCTGTCAAACTGATGCCTGTGGGATTTTGGAAAAGAATCTTCTAGAGAATAACTGCTCTTGCTCATAACTTAGGATGGACCTAAGTTCCAGTAGAGTTCTTGCAGTTCCAGCAGAGCAGAATTAGGAAGCATGGTAGCTCAGTAAATATGGATTAAAGCATCACACAAAAATACAATAGGCCACTAGGTTTCACAATGTGATGCACTTGCAATAACATTTATACTTTGCATTAAATCATCTAATCTTGTGAATGTTATGACAATGTATAAAACTGTACCAACAGTACTCAAATCTGTAGTTACTGAATCTTGATGCAGTGGAAGATTGCAAAGAACCTTCAGACCTAGAAAATTGTAAGTTGGTGGGAGTAGTTACTGTAATAGTTTAAATAATGGAATAAACTATCTCTTCTACCTTTAAGAATGACTAGAAAATGAGTAGAATCAGAAAGAGAATAACTTTTAAAAATACCATTTTAGTCTTAAAATATGTTTACAAATTTCAAATATTTCAACAGATTTGCTGCGTATATCACCAGCAGAAAACAATGGAACACATGGCAGCTTGAATCACCTTTTAAAAAAACCTTTTTACAATCCTTCACATCCAGATGAAGTCTCATTGCCCTCTTCATGTCCGGTTTACACTCTGACCCCTGAAAATGACCTGGGATGCAAATGCATGCAAGTAAATAGGGGTTTCTGGCATCTTTTGATCATCTTTGTCAAGTGTGTTCTGCTTTCTTTGGTTTTTTCTAAACAATGCATTCATTTTGAATGATTCTCTTTATTTTTTACAGATTTCAAATGAGACAGAAGCGTCACTAAATGAGAGGTTAAATCTCACCACAGAAGAAAGTAAGTAGCAAAAAATGAAAAAGGCAACAATATTTTTAATTCTGCACCTGGTTTATATTTTAAGTCATTTGTTTCAGTGGAAATTGTTGCAATGTTAATTACAATTGAAAGTGAAGTAGGAAAATCCCATCAGAAGCATATTTTTTATTTTTCCTTTGCATTTCTTTAAAAAATGCTAAGGGACTATGTTATAGCAACATGTATATATAGGAACAGGATCTGAACCCCATTAAAATTTTGGAAAAAAACCATGCAGATTTCAATGGTCTTGGAGAAAATCTGAGCACTGTCAGGCTATATGACATAACCCTTGTTCCTTATCCCGTATACATAATTTCACCTTTCTCTGATCAAAAATTCCCATAGATACTTCTTTCTCCTTTTTTTTAATGGGGTTTCTGGAAATTTTGGGAAACATTGTAATTCCTCCTAGTCAAATAAGATGTAAATTTCATTCCACTGGCAAGATAAATTTAAAATATTTGCACTGGTATGAAATTTCAAAGAAACATGAATTTGCAAATCTGGTATATTATATTGACTTCTGTACATTAAACATAATATGAAAACTATTTTCTACATTTTTTATTCTACTTACAAGCCTAAAGGACCACATGACCAGGTTTACTATTGGACCTATTTGCTAAAGTTAATTAACAATTTTTGTCTGCTCTCTTAACTCCTTGTGCCATCCAAAATGTTATAGTGATAATTATTATTTAAATTTTAGTAAAGAAAGCAAACTCATCTCATTTGCCATATGGACGACCCAAAGTTCTTCAGAAGGAAAATGTCTACTGCCTTCTTTCCCATCATCAGTATGTGAGTGGATACAGCTCTGCTATCTGGATGCCACTGTGGACTGCATACACCGTGAATAAGCCAGTAGGTTATCAAATATGTGTACTAAATATGTCTCAAATATAGGATATAATGGATTGAAAATGCGGTCCATTCATCAGGAGCCCTATTTAAGGGTTGGTGGATGTCAAGTGACTAAAGCTCTTGTGTCTGAAATAATTTAAATTTTATCTATCTTAAAATACAGTTTTGAAAAGAGGGAATGAGTTAGGGATGCAAAAGATACAGGAGAGTAGAGCTGCTGGTAAGCTGGTCCTATGAAGCCTGTTCTGTAGAAGGGATGTGTTATCAAGACAATTTTCCATCTTACCCATCAGTTCCTGTGGAAAAGCAGTCTGTGATTTCCCAAATCAGAAGTTTTAAGCTTTCCTATGAGTACTATGATCTTTTTCCTATTAAACACCCTTTATGCAAGTCTACCAGACAGTTTGCACTAATTCATTTTTCTGTATGTTCTTTGCTGTCTGTTACATTATAAAATTTCTGAAAAAGGTAACTGTAGTTGAATGAACCTCTGAGTGTTCAAGGGTATGTGGATCCAGAACAAATTGTTTGAGTTTTCAGGGTCAGTAAACTGATGGACATTCATGAGCTTACTTGCCCTTATAATTTGACCCCTTTTCTAAGTTGCCTTGAGGAAATAGTTTCTATGTTGATTCTTCTGTCTGAAGAGGACTGTTATTGATGTCTCTGTGATTTCTCATTTCATCAGCACAAATATGAGGAAATTAATTGTATCAAATGTATGCTGCTAAAATGATAGTATTTCAGGAAGTTTCTACTTCTTGAAGTGCTTTCTACTGATTCTTCACTACTTTGGTTGAAGGATCATAACTCCAATCCTAAGAAGGCTAAAAGTCATTTAAACAAATGTCCATTTCAACAAGGACTGTTTATACTTCATATTTGAAAATCTGCCCTTAAACCTTGCTATGAAAGTGCTAGTTAATTGTGGCCATATTTTTTGTCTGATTTTGCTATAAAAAGACTAAAACATCCCACCAGAGCTGCAGTCTTCTCAACATTGAGCTTTAAAAAAGCTCAAAAACCCAAATAACTTTTCAGACATTTTTCTTTGTTAAAAAACAAATTCTCAGTTAGCAAAGAATCATAGAAAGTTAAGGGGTGGGAATGGACCTCATTTAATCCAGTCCTGCCATGGGCAGGGACACCTCTCACTAGATCAGATTGCTCAAAGCCTTATCCAACCTGGCTTTGAACATTGCCAGGGTTGAGTTATCCACAACCTCCCCAGGCAACCTGTTCCAGTGTCTCACAACCCTCACATGAAAAAATTTCATCCTAATATCTAACCTAAATTTCCCCTCTTTCAATTTGTGCCTGTTACTACTTGTCTTATCACTATAGTTCTTGACAAAGAGTCCCTCTCTGACTTTTTCTATAGGTTCCCTTCAGATACTGGAAGTGTATATATCAAATTAACATCTAAATGAAGGGAAATACATATTTTGCAGGAGTTTCTTATAGCAGTTTATGCAACATTGTGAGAAGCAGTGAATGACAGAGAATGAAGTTTTGGAGGATATAGATCACAGCAGACTCTAACACAATTATGTATGTTTTCTGTAGAAAGAATATGAAATATTAAATTCCATCTGTAATAGTGTCAAAGACACAAGAGGGAAAGGCTCTGAGCGTAAGAGTTCACACACTGTCAGTAAGCTGACATTATGATTTTGTATTACATGTGCTAATTGAGAGAAATAGGCTTTGTAAATTATAACACCTGGGGAAGGTCAGAGGGATACAGCTAATGTCTTTGATTGTAAATAATGCCCAGATAATGCCTTTGATTTGGCTGCAATACTTGGGAATGACAGAAAGTTGCACTTTCTACAGAATTTTTGTTGCACCCTAAGTTCATTATGTTTGAATGCAGCCTGTGCAGTGCTTTACACAATTTGTAAGATGGGGTATATTTCATCATTACATAACTATAAAGAAGGGCTTAAATACTAAACTAGGTAATGCAGGCTGGGCTTATGCTGGTTTTGTGATTTGGAAGTTTTGAAACTGGATGAATATCATACGCTTGCAGATCTTGAATAAAAGATGTCAGCATTTTGATTACTTAGTATTCTCAAGAATAAGGAAAATTTAAGATTGAAGGACATTTGTTTTCTCTAGGTTTTATACTTATCTCCCAGGGAGGAAAGCACTTTTTCTTACAAAAAGAGAAGCACTCCTGAAGGGGGCTGAATTTGACTTAAGAGACCACAGCAGATGCTAAATTCTGTCATGTAATGCAAATAACTCATGCTTCTTTACATTAATTACTGACTCATCAAAAGTAATAACACTCATCAAAAAGGACAATTCATGATGTGATAGGCACAGCCATTTTTTACTTTTAACTACTTTCTTCAGGAGACATTATGGTTCTTTGACCTGAAAGAGAAGGAGCCAAATTGGTGATGAAGGTTTTGGTTTTTGTTTTTTATTTTTGACACATGATCTACTCAGGAGTCAAATAAATACTTTTGTCTTTCATATTTCATTTCATGTGGTATATATGTTTACCATTAATATACAACCTGACCATAATATGGCATCTACTTAAATTCTGATAAAAGTAACTGAAGAAATTTAATCAAGGAGTACAAAGAGGCACAAGAAGAACATTCCAGTCCTTTATTTTTGCTTGGTTTTAAATTATCAAAACAGACTATGTACTGGAAATTAAATTAGATGTTTAACTTCTGTTTATAAAGGTATAATGCAAGCTATATTCCAGTCTTACCAAAATGAAAATGTTACATGTAAATGAGGATGAAAAAAAATTAAACACAAAAAAGTATATTCAGATGATTTAATGTTATTGTAAAATTATGAAAAAATGTGTAGAAAAGGTTATAGGAAAAAAAAACCCATTAAGGTTATAGAAAGAATTATAGTCATCAGAATCACTTTTGGTCAGATCTTAGCATGTTTTGGTGAAGTTGATAAAGCCAGTAAAATGTGCTAAATTTACTGTGAATTTCTTTGTCTGTAACTCTTCAGCAGTACAGATTCTTACAGAGACTGCATCCTCAAATGCCCAGATGAGGTGACAGTGTCATTTTTGTATACTAGCTGCTTTCCAGGAGGATGTGACATCGAGTTTGTGTTTCCAGAAATATACAAAAGTGACGAATGAGTCAAATGTGAAATCTGTTTTTGCCTAAGGTAAAACCTTATTTTGCTGCTACAATTTTACACGGTGCATACGGATTTCCCTGAATTACCTAAAAACAGAAGTAGAAGGAAAACACTACCCAGAAAACATTAGTGCCCATTACTTGCATTAACCTGATTCACTATGAAAATAGGAGAAGATTCAATGAAGTCCATTCTAGAAAGTTAAAACCATACAAAGCATTGGCTTAGCCACAGCTGTGGGTGTAAGATTTTTTTTTTCCCTTTTCACAGGAAAACACATCTCCTCTTCCTCCCACTGTTTCAGACTGTCTGCGGCCTGATGTTAGAATCCCTGTTGCTTGGAGCCAAAATTGTTCCGACTACCCAGAAGGGCTGACCTTGACCCACAGTTTCCTCTATCCTCCCAGTGAGCATGGTTCTTTTTATAGAGAGACCTTAGAAAGTCTTAATCAGCTGGATGTGGGTTTATGTTTAAACATATACCCAAACACCAAAACAAACTTCTTTGGATCAGCATGTTGGGCAGAAAAAGGCTTCCAGTGTTCACAGACTGACCAAAAGCAGGGCAGCTGCTACTTGTATCTAAATATTTTTGGTTTAGAACATTTAAGGGTTTTTTAAAAAAATGGGACAACTTGAATGTGATGAAAAGTGGTTGGAATGATGTGAAGGGTTGGAAGGAAAGGCTGTCCCTCTTCCTCTGCATTCATTTCCTATTTTCAAATTTGATAATTATTATTTATTGAGTAGATTTATTGAAAAAATTTGGAGATATGTTTGCAGTAGGATCATACACTCATGCTCAAATGTAATTGAATTACATGTACCTTCAATTTATAGTGACATGAATCAATTTGTATATATTCACTTACATTTTGGTCTTTTTATGTAGACTACAATTCATCTGCTCTTGAACAGTATGATGCCTTACTCACCAGCAATATTGTTCCCATGTATAAAGCTTTCAAAGGTAAGTTGCAAAATTTTGATTAACTATGATTTATTTTCTATAATTATTGTTCTGGATTTGATAAAACTATCACAAAAAGGTAAAACATTAATGCATGGCCTGCTGTAAATCCAGATGTTGTGAAAATATACTTAAAACATTTTATGAGTAGATGTTTGAAAATTTATAACACAGTTATATGGGGTTTTTTTCTTTGGTATAGTCCCATCTGATTTCTGCTTATCTCTGCTTACCTGTTTGCTTTTGAATTTGCTCTTCATCTCTTCTGTGCTGTCCTAACATGAAATGCTAGCTGTGAAACTCTTATAAAAATTTCCCTTGGGAAAATGCTCAAGGTGAATGAAAATGGCATTTTTTCTTTATTCAAAATCTGAAGACCTCAACAATATTAATCTTTCAATACTATTTCTATAATAGATGTTTTTATTGTGCAAGTGCGGTAAGCTCTTCCCATCCAGCCTGACTCACATTTGTTTCTATCATTGATAGGAAATTTTCTAAAACTGCTTATGATCCCATTTTACTCTTAGGCCTAGGCTCATTTTCTTAGAAAATGCATAAAAGGAGGAATTGTATGAGGAAAAAGTTGGCAAAAACTCTATTATGTAACTACCTTTCTAATACATTCAGCCCTCATTTATTCATTCCCTCATATAAAAAGCCAGCGATCCAGAAGACCTAAGTGTCTTTAATCTTCCAAGTAAATCACAGACTGCAAAAAATCCAGTTTTTCAAGGAAAACAACAAGAAGTTTCTATAGACCATAAACAACAGGTAAATCAATAGAAGATGCCTTCAATGCTCCAAACTCATCAGGTTTTTTTGTCATGCCAGTTATAAATATTTGAATAATCTCACTAGCTTATATCCTACAAATTGTATTTTCTTGAATGACATCTGTGAAATAGGCCAAATTGTCTAGTGATGTTTTGTATGAGTTCTGTACAGTTAAACTAACACTTGGGTAGTGAGTATTCCTCTCCTAAAACTGTTGTGTCAGTAACAACTATTTGTCACACTGCAGATACAGGCAGATCAGCCAGGAATTATTGACCTCTCAGCTGTAGGTTTGCAACTTCAGCTTTAGATCAAATCATTATACTACTCCGGTAGTGCAATTTGCCTTGCAGCATTTACAGCGCCTCTTTCCATGGCAAGTGGGAGTTTGCCCCTTCTGATGAAATCCAAGTTTTGTGTGACAAAGGGTTGATTTTATGGCCAGTTTAGTTCTGAACATTTTTTATTAATGTATAGTGAAAACACAAATATGCTGTTTTTCTTCAGTGATGAAATTACTTTAAATGGATATTAATTTTGCTTTTATTTTCTTTTTATGACAGACATATGGGACTATTTCCATGATGTGCTTCTTCAGAAGTATGCTAGAGAAAGAAATGGAGTAAACGTTATCAGTGGGCCAGTGTTCGATTACAATTATGATGGCCATTTTGATAGCCCTGATGAAATTAAGCAGTAAGTACACGGAAAAGTCAGAAGTCAAACTCTATATGACTTCCACTGTGTTTCCACACAAAGAAACAATAATTAAAAAAGACCAATAAAAAAGTATCATTGAGAATGCAATATTCTCTTTATAATCCTACATCCACTATTACTCATACAATAGAAAATGCTCTTGCAAACAGATCCAGTACCATAGAAACTGAAGTTCAAGTCAAGAGTAGAAAGAAAAGCTGTGCAGTTACTTGTGTATCTCTATACTCATTCACAGCTACAGACTAGTAATTAGTTTCCCAATATTATGCCTTGATTTTAGATTTTGGGCCTCTGCATCAGTAATGTTGGGACAATATATGATATTTAAACATGCAGAAGACATGCATAAGCATAATTTTCTCACTTTCATGTTGTGCTCACTCACCTGTTTGTTTTTTCTTCCTAATGTTTCAAACTGTTGTATTTCATCAAAGGTCAGATTTGTGTGTTTGCCTTGACTGAATCATGTAACTGGAAATGCAAAATGTCACAGTCCTGAGAGGTACCTTTGCATAACTGTGGCTTACACAGCTCACTGCAACATCTGACATGTTTACACATAAATTATAAAGACCAGTTATTTATGCCAGTGAATATGGATAGAAGGAAGTAAAAACAGAATTAGAACAACTTAGATTAGGGAAAACACCTTGTGAGAGTAAGAGCATTTATGGAGAAGAAAGGTGCTGGGAAATCTGCACAGCTGAATCTGTCACTGGAGATGTTTTATTCAGGCTAGACTTGACCACATCTGTTAAAAATGGTTTGGGAATGGGAAAATCAGCCTGCCACGTAGTAGGAGGGTGGAAGGGAGGAGAGACTCCAACTTCCTTCCAAGCAGAATGCTGTAATACCCAGTTGACCACATAATGCTGCCTCCAGTTTGGAATAAGCATGTTTTAGTCAGCATGGTTAGGCAGTCATACAAAGCAGTATAATAATTCCAGTGGTAGTGTTTTGTTCAACACTGAACAAAAAGCCTTGGGAAACATTCAGGTCCTTCTACACAAGAGTGACCATATTTGCAGAATAGTCAGAAAAGGGCAACAAAGACATTCTCAACTGAGCATCCTAAACTGGTTTCTACAGCACACATCCACAAATCACTGTTCTGGCATTTCTCAATGGCAAGGAGTCTGCAGTTAATTTTCTCATCACTCTCCTCCAACTCATGTGGTTGAAGTTCTTAGTATAATGAAGGGCAAATATGATGCTCTATTCTGACTCTTCCAGATTTAGAGATCTCTGGCTTTGGCAAAATAGAATAGTGACCATGTTCAGCAGTCCTGTTTCAGTGGGACTGCTTGTAGTGCACAGAGTAATCCATGTATGTTTGTCTATTCATGAAATAAATGGTGAGGCTGTCTATTCCATTTGGTAATTTTTTTCAATTACGAAAGAAACTTAAATCATATAGTACTGAAAGATATATGCTGAGATAAATTAAAAAAATTTTTAATTGCACCAGTGGTGTTAATACTTGATATCTCAATAAATGCCTTAATTAATGTTTGTTTTGTAGGTATGTAAACAATACAAAAATCCCTGTCCCAACCCATTACTATGTGATTCTGACAAGCTGCAAGAACACATCCTATACTCCACTGAACTGTTCGGGGTCCTTGGATGCTATGTCTTTTATCATTCCTCATCGACCTGACAACACTGAAAGCTGTGCTGTAAGTATAATTCTATGTTCCTGTGTGCCAATGAACTTTGTGAACTGATTCCCATTGGAATCTAGTCATCCAGAGAATCTTTATCAGTCTGTGAAATTAACTCTTTCCCCATGAACTGGAAGTGAGGTGAAAGTTAAAGCAAGCACCAGAAAAGCAAGGAGCTCCAGGAGAGGTAGCTGGAAACTAATGAGCTGATAGGGAGCAAGAAAAAAGAAAGGAAGGTAAGATAAGAGGACTGGGAAATGCTGTCACCTGAGAAGGGCTGAGAACAGCAGCACAGGCAAGAGGGAGATGAGATATCTTTATGGAAGACTGCAGGATAAACTTACTCCAGAGCTATCAGAGGAGTGTGTTATTCCCTTCAGTTGCAAGAAAATTCCTTCAGTTGCTTATTCCACCTCTATGAGAAATTGGACAGCAGGCATTTGGATGGATGGTCCTGCCATTAAAATTAATACTTGAATTAAATAAAATCTCTGCTTACTGCTAACAATGTAAATCTTATGTCTTGTAGCAAACAAAATACATTATCTGAGTGTGATATGTATTGCTGAAGCAGCTGAGTGTCTTCCACATACTCTGAGTTGCAGAAGGTTCCCTGGTCCTCACAGTCAGTTTTTAGTTTATTTATAACTTTGAACTCATAACTCCAGACAGGTGCAAGCTTGCCCTTGGAAACAGCTCTGTATCTCCCCATTTGTAGTACGGATAATCCACAACTTCCCAGCAAGATCTTTTTTGTCGTTGAAGGTTGACTCATTATTAGAATGAATTAGTCGTTATACTTAAGAAATTGACTGTAATTTCTAAAGTTTAGCAATAAATCCCGAATATCTTTGCACTTTATGTTCATCATGTTTGACAGTAACATAAATGTAATGGTTCATTTGCATCAGAAGCAGATATTGTTAATGAAAAAGAAAATTACCCTCTGTTTGCTAAAAAACTCTTGTAGTAAAAGAACGGAAAACAATATTTTTGGTTGATTACTGGTTACATTTCCATTGTTTTCCCCATCTAACCAGCAACTATTGTTGCTGTCCAGCAGTCAAGACTGAGCTGCTCTAAGGATGTTTTGTAAGTTGTCAGGTGCCTGTTGCTTGACTGGCCTGAGCAGTGCAGCTAATTTGTACCGTAACTAAAACCATCCTTACGTGTGTGTTTGAAATGTAACTCAAGCATTTTGTAGTTAAAAACTGCAATTGCCATTTTGGCATAATTCTTCTTCTCTGTCCTTTTGGAAGTGGAGAGGTGGGTTGAGGAGACATCCGCTTGATTCTGTTTAAATGAGATCCCTAAAAGCAAGGCTGTAAGGATGCCTAGGAAAGCCTGAAAGAAGTTTTACCAGCTGGAGGCCTTTAGTCTGTCAAACCAGGTCAAACCCAGTATTGCCTAACACTGCCACCAAACATCAGAGGCCCTTTTACGTGTTTGAGCTTTGTTCTTGTTTGTTTTGACAGGAAAATAAGACACTTTCTGAGTGGGTTGAAGAAAGAGTTCAGGCTCATTCTGCACGTGTTCGGGATGTGGAGTTGTTAACTGGGCTTGACTTTTACCAGGAAAGAAATGAATCCGTCTCTGAGATCTTGCGGCTAAAGACATTTTTACCGATATTTAATGCTGAAAGTAACTGATTATCTTTGAAAAATGGATCAGTGCTTGGAAGAAAGAAAAATTAAGTGATTTCACTTATTTCCTCACTTAAGTATATGGGAGTATTTTTCAAAATTGTGTTTTAGTCAAGTGTTTTGTGCCAATAAAATTTGAATGAAAATTATGCATAAAATTATCCACAGTGAATTAAATCATCATTGTTGTGCCAGGCTTTCAAAGTACAGAATATATATTTTTATTATGTTAAAACTAATACATAATATGACTACAAAAATGCATGACATGTGATATTATATATACAATAGTAGTAGTAATGATTAAAAAGAAATACAAAAGGAACATATTTTATACTACAGAGATACCAGAATTGTACATTGTATATAAAATACTTCTACAATGGAGTTGAAAAATGAAACAGTTTGAGAATGTGTGTGTTTATCAGAGAGGTTATTGTTCTCTAACACCAACACATCTTGAAATGTTCTGTATTTCTCTTTCTCACCCATTAATTCACATGGAAACGTATTCAGACTCACAAAAAGTTTGTATGTAGTGAAAGTGATCATCACCTGTGTTTTCCTCATGGGTTAATTCATTATGCAAGTAACAAATGAAGTGAAGCGAATGAACTATATTCTTGTACCCTTCAGAAATCTTAAAACATTCTGAACAAGAAGAGGTAAAAGAAATGCTCTACACAGAAGAATTTTGTCTTGCTATTTACCTGTATTTGCAATGATTTCCAAATGCCCGGTAATAACAAAATGTTTGTGTTTATTTTTAAGTGGTTAAACTTGAGATTAGAGCACAAAATTAGTGGTAACATGGAAAAGTCACTCTTTCTGTAGAGACTATATACACATACTCTGTAACACTGTGCTGTACACAGACTATTACTGAGGACAGGTAAATAGGGTAAGACAGGGGAAATTCCTAGATTATGCTAATACAAAAATGCCGCCCACTAATAGAGTGTTGAGATTAACTGCTCCACTACAAATGTTGCTAAGTGCATTTATGAATAACATAATGATATTCATGAATGAAAACCAGAAAATTGATCATTTTATTTATAGGCACAGTGGAGGCATTTTAAAGAAACATGTCACAGTGTGTTTCAATCTATAAAACTAACTGTGGACTGAAGGAGCTATGTCTGTCAAAAGAAAGAAACTTTAAACTTCCAAACTTTTCTGCACAAAAAATCCAAACCCGACACAGGACATTTTTTTCCCCCAAGGCCCCAAGATGATCAGAGTGCGCACACACTCCAGAGTTTAGCAATCCTAATCTTAAAATTATGACATGGGACCAAGCTGAATATAAAGATTTTTATCTCAGTGAAACCATTACACGATCATGGAGTTGTAGTTCACTACCCTACAATGTTGCAGCATCTAAGTCTGCCCGCCTGAGTCAGAGACTTCTGCTAAACAGTACCAATTAAAAACACAGCTGTTTTTTCACTTTGTGGTAAATCATACCCTAATTCAAGTAAAGTGTACACTCTTACCGTACAAGAATGGGACAAAAGAACAGTGACTAAATGTATAAAATAGACTGGGTTTATTTTACTCTGAAATGCTGAGAAATTAAAAAGTTAAAGTAACAACACAAAATAAACACTCCATATTTAATTTAAAAACATAATCCTCCTTTCTTAATCATTCTTCTTTGACCTGAGATCTAAGAAATTATGCTGTTTCTGAATATTTCAAACTTCTGTTTCCTAGGGGATGTGAGCACAGCTTTCCCAACTGGTAAGCCCTTTGTTTCAGTGTTTTTCAGCCAGTTCTGAAAACCCCAAAGCTGAAGTGGAATAGCCACAAATTAATCTGCCGACAGTAAATGCAGATGTTGCCAAGACTCAGCTCCCAGAGCCACCTGCCATGTGAGAATTAAAAATGTGAATTCTGTAAAACATGATTTTCCACAGACCATTATTGAAGCTGAGAAACTGAGAGCTCCTGTAGACATCGAAAATCTGAACTCTGGAGGACCTTGCTGCTTCCCTGTCTTATACTTGGGTCCTTTTAAGTTTTAGAGTATTAGAATCAAACCTCTAAGCAAATATAGGAACTTGGCACTACCTATATCTAGTCTTTTCTCTGTAGCAAGACACTAATAGTGAAACAAAGTAGGCAAGGGAAACAGCCTACCCTGCTCCAGTGAAGGTAGAGCAAGGAAAAGCTTAACTGATGTTTTTTTAGTAAGTGCTACTGTTTCCCTAAAACCACTCCCCGGCTCTGTGAGACTTGTCACTCTATAAAACAAACCTTTTTTGTTCACTTAATATTTATTATAGGGACTGCTGGCTTTTTGTCAGTACCTCCCTGAAGCACCTTCAAAGCTGAGTGCAGTCATTGAAGTGGCGCAGAATACTCTTTACCTTGGACATCCTCCCTTAAGGGAAATAGAGTCAATGGATATATATAGAAAGGGCTGTTTTTAAAAATTACCTCCTGCACTGATCTGCAGTGTTTGTACACAGGACGATGGGAATTTTCATACGCAACATGTGTAATTGTGTGTGTAAGTACAGATTTTTTTTTTTTTAATCCTTACTGTGCCATTTCCTTGCAGTAAGGGATTTACTACCTCTGGGTGAAAGGTTGTCAATAGGAAGGTAAGTAAATCTATTATGCTTCTGGATCCAAAGTCTTGAGAAAAGTGGAGGCTCAGAAGTGTCCTCTTAGAGCAGTGCTTGCATGTCCCACCACAACTTCCCTGGGGAGAGAGAAATGAAGACTCTTGGCATGACTTTCCTTACCATAGTCTGAAAGTGGCAGGAAATACAAATCCTTCACAGACCCTGAAGCATGAACCAAAGGATGGGAATTTCCTCTGAAGGATGAAAAGTGCTGGGTCAAATTCAAATTGGTGTTAGCCAGAGCCATGACTAGGGACAGCTTTGGGTTTGACGACAACCAGACTTAAAGCAGAAGTTCCAAGGACACCAATTGCTTATGAATGTACATTAAGGAGACTTGGCAATGGATGTGATAAGCAAACAAGGAAGCTCAGTCACAGTCTGCTTTCCCTGTAATGGCTGGGAGTTGGAAGGAGAGCGAGTGCTTCCTAAGACTGGCTGCAAAGAAGTGCATTTCTCCAGGTCTTAGCCTATGTGAGAGAAGCATGGCCGGGAGGAAGAGCACTTTGGCTTTCCAGAGGCTTTCCAAGAAAAATTGCAGAGCTTTGTTTGGTGTCTAGCTTGCCTCTTATCAGAAAGTCAGATTGCTGCCTAACAGATGGAGCAACTCCCTAAAGGGATGTGTGGTTTTGCACAAGACGAGGGACTGTGCAGGGTGGTACCAGCCAAGAGGCAGGGCAGCCTCATCTGGGCAAGTGGTGGGCACAGTCTTTCCCTGCTGCCAAAGAAGAGGCTCAACTAATCTGATACTTGGCAGAAAGGATGTAATTTCTCTGCCAGGTTGTATCTTAACAACAGGTTCCAGAATCACAGTTACAATGGTAGGAGATGATTTAGAAACCACTCTCTCAGGAAGGCCATGGCTGGACAAGTGAATTTTGACGACTTTGTTACTTCAATGGGATCAGCAGTTCACAAACACATTTGCCAACCATACTAAATCCAGCTGTGCTTGCAAATCACACAGAAAAGGCAACTGAGTTTAAAAAATTGCATGACTCTCTGTCATGCCATATAGCTAAAACAAAATGAGCTCTAGGTCTGGCTCCACATTTTGATGGCGGAATGAGCCAGTTAAGTTCTGTGAATTCCTGAAATCAAAACCCCCAATTTTCTATCTCATTCTGTCCTTCAGTAACCTGTGCTCTTCTAAGCCAGCTCCACATTAATTCAGGAGGATCTCTGAATGCCTACAAGTTCTAGTTATAGGGTAAGATGGAGGCAAAACCTGAAGACCAGTGTGTAACTTGAAGGTTGGTCTAGATGCATTTTACAGATCACTGCAAACATAGTGGATCTTAATACACCAAAGTAACCAAAGTTGAATCTCTCATGTTTCATTTGGTGTCCATGGCCTCTTGTCATGTCACTGGGTACCACTAAAAATAGCCTGACTCCATCCTCTTTGCACCCTCCCTTCAGGTATTTGTACACTTTGATAAAACCCACCCAAACTTGCTGAGGGTGCACTCTGACCCATTGGACATGATGGACTCTAGTGGAGGCAGTATAGACCTCTAGTGGCTACTCAGCAATGGGAATGCCTCCAAGGAAGATTTGTGCTTTTTCAGAAATGCTTTTTGAAGCATTTTATATATTGCTCTGATTTTTTTTCCTAAGTGGTAGAATACAAGCCTGTTATTCTGTAGGCAGGATAAAAATTTTCTTGAATTCCTGCAGTTCAGATATGTCAGACCTTTTCTATATGAACTGCTTAACACTCATCAGCACAGATGAAAGCTGTGTCAGTCAACTGTAAACATAAAAGACTCGATTTGATCAACCAAAAAAATTTCTATGACAACTATGGCAACTAACAGCCTTTCTGTCCTTCTCTTCATATCATATACAGGTCATACCACAGAATTCTCTCTGGAATCTCAGGGGTAACCAGCTCTCCCAGGGAAGAAGGATTTAAGGGGAATTGCTGAGAAAAAGCATTTTGAAAAAGAAAGCTCTGTTTGTTTTTCAGGCAAGCTAGTGAATGTAATTTCCATCTATTTAGCTGTGCTGGTTTGGACTTTTTTCATCATTCCTATTTGTTGTCAAGGGAAAAGCTGATGGAATAGTGTCTAGCTGCCAAAAAACTACATCTGTGAATACCATTTCTATCATCTCTAGAACATTTCAAAGATATCCCATCAGCCAAGAATGCAAAACATGATTCAGAAATTATAGTAAGTTTTAATTTCTCATTATGAATTTCTCCTTCATTTTATGTAAAAGAATGCCTTTTCTGCATCTGCAAAAACATTTTCATGAAGCAGCATATTTCAAATAAGTTAGTTTACAGCCCTTTTTTCCACTTTTCCCCAAGTGGCATTGTCTGCATCTTTTCATCTCACTAGTTTATATTATTTAATTTTTTGTTCAGATTACAGATGCTGGATATCTCCCTAGCACCATTAAGCATTCCAAATGAGTCTTCAGTTACAGAGGGGAGGAAGGTCAGAAAAAAAACCACTGTCTGAATGCAGAATATTGAAATTTTTGTTCCTTCATGTTTTTAAAAACTTAACTGCAGACCCATGGGAAAGGTGAGTTCAAGCTGTTGCTTACTCTAATTCTTTCCACTGAATGAGAAATCTTGCCTCATTTCCTTTATTCAGTTATGAGTTAGATCGCATTGTATGTGGTATGCAATTCATTCTTATGAGTAGTATGAAATTTTGGAAATGAAGTTTAGCTGCATAGGCTGAGGAAATACATGATATGAGTTCATATTTGTTTCAGAAAACAGTAGTTTTGTTTCAGAAATTTTAAATTTGTGAACATTGCCAAAAATTTTAAGGTGCTGTTTGGTGTATCAAACTTGCTTTTGGTGGTTTGGTAGCAAATTTCCTGTAATTTTGATTCCTACCAGTAGTGTAAGACAGAGTGACAGCAAAGAGGATGCTGTCACTGATGGGAAGGGAGATGGCAGGGAGGCATGTTTATAAAAGAACTGGTAATGTTTCCTTAGGAAAACATGGGCTGTGGAGGGCACAAGGACTGGTCAGTGACTTCTCTTTGTAGTTGACCTACAACGTTGGGTAGAAAAAGAAACCACCTAAGTTCCTGGGGTTTTTTGTGTGGCATGTTTACTGGCTGTGTCTGCTGTCTAACATATTTCCCATGGTTCCTGCTCATCATTTCTCTTGCTCCAGTGTGAGACTCTGTCTCTTCCCAGCCTTGTTTCTTCCCATCATCTGTGTCTCAGCTGTTGGTACTTGCAAGGAAAGAAGTTAAATTCCTTTCTCCACCTTGGCCCTTAGCATATGGCTCCACTGCTCATGTGCCAGCCACACTTGCTAAACCACTAATTTGGAATAAAGCCAGCATGTGAACTAATTTCTTGTTCAGTCTTTGGGACTGTGATCGCTGCCACCCATGCTTTCTTGGGCCAGAAATCATGCTGTTTCTTCAACTCAGGATTTTCAGAAAGTTTAGTATAGAAATGATGAATTTAGTCATTAAAATTACACAGTTTCTGACAAAAGAATAGAATGAGGTATGGGAAACCCAGAAAAAAACATTTTTCCATCACAAAAACATTTTATGATAATTTGCAAGGCATCATAGCTGTTCTCTGAGGTACAGGTTTAATTTAATGTACTTGTATAAAGACTCTTAGATAGAAAATTTCTGTTGGTCTGAACGACTTGTGTTTGAGAACTTCTAAGTAAATACCATTGCAGGAGAAATGCTGCAAAAAACCGTATGGGTTACAGAAGTTTATATAGTTTTTCTTTTAATGTTTTCCTCATAAGCAAAATGCTTAAGAGAAATAATACAGCAAAAATGTTGTTAGTGGTGCTGCCAACTGTTCTATCTATTATTAAAAGCTAACAAATATTTCCCAAAATGTGCATAAAAGCAATGTGAAATCTTTCTATAGAAATAAAGATAGAATAAAATATTTTTGCACCTCACATAATAAGCAACATATATTTCAAAGCAGCAGGCAGAAAGAAATTATACTACCTGCTGTTAGGGCAACCTGCTGTTAGGTCAATTATGGAAAGTTCCCTCTTTCCCAGCTATGAATAACCTAATACAACCATGCTGCAATATTACTTGACAATTTTGTTAATTGATTGCTGTAAAAAGTGGCACCTTTTGAAACACAACTGATACATGACACAAAATCAAAAAGAAATCTGAATAATTCAGAAACTTTATGAAACACACTGTAAGAGACTATATTTTCTCATAGGAATTGATTTTCTGTTTTCTATTACATGTTTCTCAACTGTGATTGAGAAGCAAAATAGCTTCACTGTAAAACAGCACTGAACAAAGTTTGTTCTGGCTGAAACTTCTGCTATGTGAATCACTGAATCCACAGTCTACTTCTTGTCCAACCAAGCTGCACAGCTATTCTGGACAGCTATAGCATGAGATAATGACATATGGGACATGACACATCAGTGTCCTGTTTGTGCTCAAGGTTTTTCCTGTGTGACATCTTGGTTTGTTTACTGAGGTTTGAGGTTAAACTGAAGAAAACTGTGATTTCCTCCTTGTCTCTGATAATCCATTTATTTTTTAACTGCTCAAGGTCCTTTTTGAACTACTGTCAACTTGTACTCATTACTTTGAATGCAAATGAAGTCTCCCATGTGTGTTGGTGTTTATACAACCACAGAGGCTTGACTGAGCTGAGGAACTGTAGTGATGCCCTAATGGCCAAGTAGAGAAAATAAAGAATGGCATAATTGCTTCTTCAGATATTAATTCTGAATGGTTTCACATATAGCTACTTATGGGTTTGGCCAGCTCAGACCAGGGGCACAAAGATTGTGTGGGGCCTGGGATGACCACCAGTGGCACTGCAACTTCCAATAACCTGGTCTTGGTCATCCTGAAGCCTGTAGAGAGTGCACACAGGGCTTCAGGAAGCTCTTATGTAGCAGAAAACTTGCTTCAGAGTGAAAAAGGGTATGACTGCCATCAGTGACACCTCCTGTCCTGGATTGCCAGTAGCTAAACAGCTTGACAAATAGCGATCCACATGGTTTTCAGAGGTGATTGCTGGAAGTAGAAACAGAGTAGAGCTCGTGTAAGGCTGGCAAATACATACCGATGATACATTTTTGTTGTTTTTTAGTAAGAGACTCCAAAATGTAAGGAAACACTGTCATTCCATATAGGTGTGAGATTTTGGACCAAAAGCAAAGGAAGACTCTGACGTCACATGGAAAAATTAAATCCCTTTATGCTTACCTACTTTAATCTCTTCACAAACAAGAGATTTTAAATTTTTTTCTTGTTTAACAGAGCAAACCCAAGACCTCAGAGGAGATTAACTGCTCTTTCCATCTGCATTCCTAGGAGTGATAGTAGTGATGAACAGCAGAGAAAGGAAAAAAGAAAAAGAGTCATTTATAATATAGAAAAATGTTAACACCAAATAATAATAATGATACATAAATTTGCTAGCTGTAGATTCCAGTTGGAAATCAGAAGACAGATTCTCACCAGAAGGCTTCTGGAACAGCTATTCTATGAAAATTGCAAGGGATGAACAAAAATACTTTTAAGTAAAGAGCTTGGTCAGCTTCTGAATCAGCCTGAACTACACAGTTACCCACGACAGCACAGAACTGCCTCAATGACTCACTTGGCCCTGTCTTCTTTGCCTCAGTGAATAAGGATTTAGTAAAAAAATAAAAAAAGAAATTTTTACTTTAGGAAGGTAATGCATGACCTGTTTGATTGAGACAGTGATTAAAGATTAACACCTCAGATTTAACAGAAATTAACACCTCAAGTCCTTGCCAACCAGTATCTTGAGAAATTTCCCTTGGTTTACTGCAATTTAAATAAAAAGCATCTGTGTGATCAGGATTTGTAGGAGCACTGCTGGTGCTGCCATTGCATCAGTTCTAGGTCACGCTCTGCTTTGGTTGCTTGTGAATCATATTCCTGAACATGTGGATAGGAAAACCGTATTCCCTGCTTGCTTCACTTCCAGCTGTGCTTGTGAGGTTGGGAAGAATGACAAGAGATGTCATGCTGGGCCAGAAAATGTCTGTACAAAGTGCTTTTGACTAGCTAGAAGGAAAAGGGCATGGATAGAGTTGGTCAGAAAAAGCTTAATAAAACTTAGCTGGGTTTTGGTGTTTTTTTGCTGTTGGCTTTTTTAATTTTTTTTTTTTTTAAATGAATTAGTCAGATCCACGGAATTGAATAATTTTGCAGAGTATTTGCTTTCAGTGGTGTCCCAACACAGCCGTGTCAGCCAGACAATTTTCAGAACAAGGTTAGATGCCAACACATCATCTCCAAGACTTTTTCTTCAAGGCTTCTCCCCAGCTGACAAACAACCTGAACTCACTGAATCCTGGCTGACAGCCA
The DNA here is from genome assembly GCF_009819885.2 of Catharus ustulatus. Taxonomy (NCBI): domain Eukaryota; kingdom Metazoa; phylum Chordata; class Aves; order Passeriformes; family Turdidae; genus Catharus; species Catharus ustulatus. The sequence goes on along the minus strand of NC_046223.1, from coordinate 61,468,033 downwards.
TACTGCTCCATGGCCTGCTGAGGTGACAAAATCCAGAGCTGGAGCAGCTTGCAGCCATGAACTTGATGCCAGATTTTGCACACTTGAGTGTGTGTCTTAATAACCAATCTGCTACTTGTTTTGCTGTTTTTCTGTCTAATGGGTCCCCACACCTGAAAGATGGCTCTGACCTGGTACAGAATGTGAGAGGTTTTGAAGTCCTAAAAATTCCCTGAAGGCAGGAAATTTTTTCCAGTGCAGTATTTCTGACATGACTCTCCCCTTCAGCACATCCAAAACTCATGCTGTTGTCCTTGCTTGCTTTGCCAAAATACTATTCCAACTCCTCATAAGAAAAAGATACATGAATTTTTGTTGGAACATACACAGAGAGTGGGCAAGGCAGCCTGGCTAAAAGGAGAACAGGCACATAGTGGAGGATGTAGTCTGCTCAGAAACTTTCATGTCAGAGAAGCTGCCTTGCAGGTCATTTCTATTTATATCTACTGAGAGCAGAAGGGAGAGAATTGTAGGAGCCCAAAGGCAATTATGGGTATTAAATTTCCTAGACGTGAGATATGACGACTGAGTGACTATAAGATGACTATATAATAGCTTAGTCCCTACACCTTTTGTTATTTTGAATGCAGGATGCAGCAGTTCATCACTGTTCATTGGAATCATTATTTCATTAGTGACAGAAAACTACTTTACTGTTATCCTAAGATGCTTGACCTGCCTATTTTATCATTTGCAGAGTTCCAGAGTAGCTGAAAAAATATTCTACCTTTCTGTCCACCTTTCATTTATCTAGGGGATACACAATGCATGATAAACACCAGTTGCTGATATATAACCTCAGAAAAAAGATCAGAGGGAAAATTTTTATATGTTTTAGCTGATGCATGAGGTATACTGCTAGGATGGGGTTTTGGATTTTTATACCGTAAAGGGGAAGAATGAGCAGATTTACTGCCCTGTAGCTTTTAACATTAAAAATGTTGCTCCACATTCTTTTCCACCCAAGGAAACCACCCAAGGATTCAGTGTTTATGTAGTTCATAGGCTACAATAAACTCTCACTTGTCTCTGTTCCTCATATAAAACTTGTAAAAAGATTGATGTGGCATGTACTTTGAGACTTTAAGCTGACATACAGAAAGAAGTACAGTAATATATTCCTTGCTTCCTCAAAATTCATTCTATTAATATGTATCTTCCAATAATTAGTGAGGAATCTGAAAAATAAAAATACTTGCTAACATATAGGCTTTTGTAAGCAAAGTACATGTTGGATGGAGTACAAGGGCAACAGCACCGCTGGGGCTGACCATCAATGGTTGGGATTCATCCCACCTTATTACCTGGTGTCACCTGATTACAGTAATTTCATGACCATAAAGCACACCGGACTATAAGGCGCACCCCCCGGGAGTCGGCAAAATTCGTGACTTTGTAGATCAGATAAGGCGCACCAGACTATAGGGTGCACGTTTTTTTTTGCAGCGAGGCTCCGCCCCCAGCTCCCCCATGCGGTTGCTGGCCGAGGCCCCGCCTCAACCTGGCAGCCATTGGCCCCCAGGCCCGCCTGTAACCGGGGGGGGCAGTGCCATGGGCCCCTGGGCCCACCTCCACCCGGCTGCCACGGCACTACCCGTTTCCTCCACGGCTCACACTTCCAGGGTGGCAAATGTCGCAACTTTGTACATCATATAAGGCGCACCGGACCATAAGGCGCACTTCCGGGTTCGGGGGAAAATTTTAGTCAAAAGGGTGCGCCTTGTAGTTGTGAAATTACTGTAGTTCTTTTCTGAAACTGATGGTTGTGATAAGAGACCAGGTCACAGTGGGAGTCCCAGGTTTTGTTTCTGTGTGAGTCAGTCTCCTTATCAGGCTGGTCTTACTGATTAATCTCAGGCTGTTGAGTTGGATTTCCTCCTGAGAGCTGTGGGGCTCCTGTACTATACATTGCGCTAGTAAAGAGGGCTGTAATAAAAGCCTGAGGAAATCCCTCTGTGAGGTATCAGGCAAAAAAATATGGCTTGTTGTCTACATGGAGAAATTGTCTGTGTTGTTCCTGTGGAAAAGTTAATCTGTATTTACTGAATCCTCTTAGACACTCCCATTGCTCTCTAAGAATGCCAGGAAGAACATGGAGCTATGCCCGCAGCTTTTCTGTTGCACAATTGTACATGATCTGAAAGCCCATGGGGCATGGTGGATTGCTAAACCAGAAGAATATGGGCAATGACTTCTGACTCTCAATTAAAGCACATCATTATTTCATCTTAAGGAACTGGTTGCCCTATCCCTCTTCTCCTTGGAGAGCAATGAAAAATATACTCTTGATCTCTTTCTAAATAGGCAAAATTAAAGCCAGATTTTGAAGTTCAAAACATAAGTTCTCATCTAGCTCTTTGTTGAGCAATTCTAACTGTGTTCTAGGGCATCATTATGAACCAACTTGCTGCCAGTGAATGTGACCATGTTATCAACACTAGACATTTCTGATGGGGTAACCAACAGAGAAATGCCTTAGCACAAATGCTGGGCCATGTTCAAAATGCCAACACTCATCACTGTCCCTGTGATTCCTCTGAAAACTATTCTACAGTTCCAAAGATAAGAGTAACTGTCAGGGTAACGAAGTTCAACAGCCCCACGGTTAGTTAGCACCCTGAAAGAGTTACAGAAAGATACCTTCCAAAGACAAGTGATTCTTCAGAGACAAACTGATTTACCAACAACTTGAAAACTATGTTTTTAACATATCTGGTATGTAGAGCTCTTGGAACTTTCCATGAAAAAGGAACCCCAGACAAAAACAAACATTAACTAAAAAAACACCATGTTTCTTTCTGGGGTGAGGATGAAATGACTTTTAGACACCACTAACATCCTGATAGAGTCAATTCAACCTCCCTAAAGTCAAATACATAGTTTGGTTTGGTTGAGCATATTAATTTTTAAACACTGACAGTCTTAAGCAACCCTACATAATCTTATGATAAAATCAGTTTGGTTTTTTTTTTCATATCTTCTTAAAAAACATGAAGAGAAAACTTAATGTAAAAATTTGCTATCAAGCTTTGCTATGGAGGAGTTGTTCATCAGGTAAATCTTATACATCTGCCTTTTGAGATATTTTGCTTTTTTCCAGTTTCTAAGTCCTAGCAGGAAGAACTCATATGAGAAAGCAACACTATGTCTGCATCACCTATAGTGCATATCCTACAGTGAGTGATGCTTTGCTAAGATTTGTTCTCTCATAAGTGATGGACTACTAAGAAACTGGGGACAAACAAGTTTCACCAAGGGAAGCAAATATGGAATGAGCAATTCCTTCTCTGACATCTCAAGATAATGTGGCTGTGGCATGTCCACATAGGGGAATTACTGATTTAGTTTAATGTAGACAGCTGCAAAAAAAAATTTGTTAGCACACTTGACATAAATTATTTGCAAGTTTTATAAAGGATGCTTAACTCTAGTCCTCAGAAGATTCATTTGCAAATTAAGGTGAAACAAAGAGTGAATTAGTAGTGAATGGGCTCAAGAGCTTACTGCCTGAAATAGTTAGTGCTGTTTTCAGGTCAGCAGAGGGTTGGCTGCTGTGTATATTAATGACCTGGTTTTTGTTATTCTGCCTCCTGAGTAGATGCAGGACTTTTGCCTTCCACTTCTCTTATGGGCTACAGGAAGGTATGAAAGGAGAATAGTAGAGACTGGAAGGTGTATGTTTTTAGTATTCCTTTATAGTAGTTGTGGCATCAGTATTGACTATGTGACCCTTCAGGACTGGTTTTGCACAGGTTCCCTAGATGGGGTCTGTCAGCCTCACCTGTAGATTTCAGTTCTCTTTGTTTTCTATTGTGACTCTTAAAAAGACAGGCTCAAATTCTGCTATTTCCCTTGATGGGCTTGTTGCCTGGGATGTGTCTCAGAAAACAGTTTCATTTTGACTCTGGAGCAGCTTTACCAAAAACAATTTTTCATCCTTTTGTGCTTTTATAAGTATTTCTAGTATCTGCTTTTGTAAACACAGTGGGGGAGGCAAACAATGGAGCCCAAAATAATAATACTAAAATATTCTCCCAGAATTTCCCTGGGTATTTTTTTTGTCATGGGACCCCAAGAGGAAGCAGCACAGGTTAGCTGGGTGACAAAGCAGAGTTGAAGACTCTAGGTTTGAGGGTGTACTGTGAACTCAGGTGCTGGTCACACCCACTCATACTGGACAAGGGAACGTGAATATTTCCTATCACAAGACCATGTTCACCTACTTGGTGGATTTTTCTGCATGTGCATGAAGAAGCAGCACCGAAGCAGAATGGGTGAGCAAGAGGTGTGCACCAGCGAGCAGCTCAGGCATAGACTGACTTGGAAGTCCAAGGGCAAGCATTTATTTCTGACAGCTAACAACATCTAAGACTTGAATGTTAGATAATTCCATTGAAAAAGTAGTCTCCCTGAGAAAACATGTGTCTAGTCAGCTTTCTCAGAGGTTATTATCTCTAAAATTCATGTTTTATTTAAAGTTTATTTACAGATGTTGTTCTTAAACAGTGCTTAAGCTTTCAAAAGTGTTTGCGCAGAGACCTCTCAGGATTGCAAAACCAGCTGTCCAGTAAAGGCTGTGATGGTCAAATCTTCAGAAACATGGAGTATTTATTGCTGTCACAGTTCTGAAAAACAGAAATAACAAAACTATTCAAAACTATTCAAAACTTGGAAGCTTTATGGATGTCCTTTTTATGGAAAGGAAATTTGATCAAAGCAACAAATTTTTTCATTAGGTGTTTTGTTCTATTGAATTGGATCATCTGTTAAACTTAAAATGCTTGCACACAAGGCACTAAAATTTCAGATCGATGAGAAATAGCATCTACACCACTAAAAAACAAAGATAAAACTTCCCCCTTCACATCCAGGTACCCTCTGACCGTCCACTCTTCTCTCCTTCTTTGAGATCTTTGAGTTTTATCTTTTGAGTTTTTCAGTTGGCCTTAACATTATGCTTTTCAAGTGTTAATAATATTAATGATTAATGTTTATTTTAATAATGTTAAATTCCCATCTGATACTTTTTTTTTAATATGAACACATGTTTTTTCTCTTATTATCCCTGCATGTAGTATTTTAATTTGTGTATTGAGTAATATTGTATTTTCAAATACCAGATGTTTCCTTAAACATGCAACAAGTTCCTGGATCATTCGGGTTTTGAAGCACCGGAAGAAACAACTTGCATTGTGAAAATAACAAAATTTTTTTCCATGCTAATTCAGTGCAGCCTGACCTAAAGTATCTTTCCAGGTATTTTTTTAGAAGTAAAGCTTTCTTCCAGAATCTTGTTTTGATGACATTTTAGTAGGTCTGTATGAAATAAGTTCTGTTCCAGCAGTGAAATACAAACTTGGCATTCCATGCACTTGTTTCCAGTAAAAAGGTAGTGAATGCCAATACCTGTAAGTTGATGAAAAGGATACACGCAGCATCTGAATGGTAAAGCTACTTTACAGGACATAGAATCTCATCAAACCACATTGACCTACATATTGCACATGGTGTCAACTATATATTAAAATTTAAGGAGGTATTTGTTCACTAAAAGTTAGAATGCAAAATTTTGTACTACAGGATGGGGTAGATCCTAAAAAGTGGTTCAAAAAGTGGTTAGACATGATTAAAAATTATCTTGAACAGTGTTTAGCAGGAGACCTTCGCTCTGGCTCAAAAATCTCAGCTGAAGGTCTTTGACGACTCTATCCTAATTTAATAGAGCAGTTGTACTTCTAGGGATGAAATAAAAGTGGATTGTTGTCAGCAATCTAACAAATTTTGTGTTGAGTTATTAAATTTCCAATAATAAATGCCAAACCAAGACTAAAAGGAAGAAAATTATGCAATTTTTCAATTATACAGGAAATATTAGATTATCAGTTCATTATCTATAGATTTTTTTTTGAGACCAGTTTTACAACCAAAAAGTGGGTAATCATCTGCAAAAACCAATTTTCTCTCTGTACTTGTTAAAAGGGGCGTGTTAGAGAGTAAAATGAACAGATTTTGAAGCAAGTAATTATAAAGTTATAATTAATTTTTCCTGACAAAGAGGTATCTTGATGCTAAGCTCAGAACCTGAGACTTGCAACGTGTGCACTGAAACTTTACCTTGCCCTCGTGTCTTGGACCTTTGCTCAGTTATGTACTGTCCCTTGATGCAAACTGTTCAGTCCACACAGTCTGATATGCACATAAATGCCATGGGATTTCTGACTTCATCTTAGGCATTACTCCCGGACATAATAAAACAGTTTTGAGATACACCTCCAGTTTCATTTGTTCCTTTCATTAAGGACTCTTGCATTTTTGCAAAGTTTCAGGCACGTTTTGAATGCTAAATAAAACTACCCATAAGGTTATTTCAGAAACTACCATAATTGCTGTTTTTCCAGTGATTTCTAGACTGGTTTACAATGCAACACTCACAGAACAATTTCAGAGAAGTTCTTGTAGCAGGAGCTGAGAAACAGCTTCATTTAGCTCCCATAAGGTAGAACCCAGTGTTACACTGAGCAGCGATGGTCTTCAACAAGCAGCTTCAGACTTTCCTAGGGCTCCTGGTCTTTTTCATGGTTACAGGGATTTTGCTGTGGAGTAGAGGCAATGCAACAGGAAATACTTCCCACAAGCACCAGCCACTGGTTTCTGTTGCAATGTAAGGGCCAAGATCAGGCAGCCCGGAGCTGGTTATCACTGGCAACTTCACAAGATGATGCTCCTCTGCCTGCAAGCTCAGTCTGTTCCCCTGCTGTGAGAGCAGCAAGGGCCTCCTAACTCTGGCTGCTGCAAGTGGATGGGCCAATCATGCAATATGGTGCAAATTAAAACCCCTGTCTCTAACCACGGCTCCTAAGTGGGCCACGGCCACCTCACACACAGGGGCAGTGGAGAGCACTTGGTGTTTGCTCAGGTCTTTCCAAAAACAGACGTTTGGTGGAGATTTTGTCAAAGTGAAGGAGAAGACATCACAAGCTGTGACATGCAGCACCATGGAAAACTTCCTGTGTTTCCCTTTTTCTCCTACTACATAATTTATGTTTTTTCATCTTTGATGCAGCCACTAAAAATAGAACAGCAAAATAAAATTTATAATCTCTGATCAGATTTATAAGGCCTGCAAACCTGAAGCTGGTGTTACTGCTATTCTCCCATGACATTTGGTTGGGCAACTTGATTTAATTACTGCTGGAGCTAGCAACTGTGCTGGCAGCAGCCCTGTCTTCCTCAAAAGCTTCCTCGGTCTCTGTTGAAATGGCTGCAGCCAATTTTTGGAATTTGGATTTGCTTCAGTAATCTCTGTGATTAATTTGTTGCACAATGATGCCTTTTGTCACAGATTTGTTAAAATGGTATTGACTGCTATTTGTCAACCTCACCCCAAAGAGACCAAGCAGATGTGGATTTTTGAAGGGTTAATATTTGGAATGTTTTGCCTCTTCCCCCAGTATACAATAGATTTATTCAGATACATTTAACATATTCAGCATCAAAACTTAGTCCTTTTTGGTTTTCCAGACTCTCTTGTCTAGAGCATTTTGACACCCTGTCAATCAGCTGAAATGAGCTTACTTCTCACTGTTAAGTTAATTATTTTCCATGCTGGTTAATTATTTTCCACGCAGAGGCTGAAGTGCCTTAACTATTTGTATTGTCACATAAAGAAATTACAAAATTGATGCTGTTCCATGAATATTTATACACAGAAGAGTAAGCTGCAGAATATCCTTTCTTTGGAAAAAAAGGATACCTCTGTCTGTAATGTAGTTATACACAATTGTCATTGAATCATCATTATACAATATGTGCTATTCAAGTTTTTGAGTGGGTGACACTTAGGACAAGAAAGGTTTCTATTTGACTTAAAATTAATTTAATACGTCTTCTACAAACAAAAACAAGAAAATAAAATTTTATTTGTTAAAAACTCCTGTAAACTTTAAATTTCTCCTTTTTGTTTTTTTTGGGTTTTTTTTTTTTTTTTTGTTTGAGAGAAAGCATTTACTTTCTTGCTAGTGTGACTGGAAATGGAAAATGAAAAGATTTGAACTTAAACACATGATTGCAGTATCTTTTCATTTTATGAAAAAAAAAAGGAAAAAAGTGAGGGCCCTACTGCCACTTGTGCTAATTATTAAAGCCACATTCACTGAAAAAAAAAATTGAAACCAAAACAATTTGATAATGTCAGTTTTTATGAGCGTTTTAAAATGATTGGGCAACCAGTATTCAATTTGCAACTTTCACATGCCAAAATTCTTGGATGTACAATAAGTAGTCTACTCAGCTGGACAGCTGCTTGAAATGCCACATTAATGGAATAAAGGAGATTTTTAATGTAGGCTCTAGGGCTTCGTTCTCACAGTTTCTGTTGCTTTTCTCTTTCCTCTGTGACCAAGAGAAATATTAGTGTAGAAATTCTCAAGCCTGCACTGATGGAACCTCATCAGATGACAACAGGCACGTGGAAGGAGCCTTGCAATGACCCTCAGCATGCTGTGAACTGCAGCAGTACTACAGACCAGCAGTAATGTACATGCTGTATCTTTGCAATTATTGCTAATGGGAAGTTGTACTGACAGCTCGTTCTTGTAACTCCACTGAAACAGAAAGCAGAGCAACAACATTTCAATAGGGATCAAGATCATTTCCGAAGCTATTCTGTAGCTATTTTTTGGAAAATACAGATTTTTGTCAGAAACTGTGCAAGGACCACTCCTTTCCGAGTACACTGGCAGTTAAAATAAATCTGACATAGACTGCTGAAGTGCTAGGAAATCAAGCCCACCATCCCATTAGAACTGAAAGACTAATCCTAATGTCAACATACATAACTATATATAGTATAAAAACTTAACAAATTATGGAAAATTAGATACTTTTACTAATTTTAAGCTTAGACATACTTTTCAACTCTTGATGCTTCTCAACACTCACAGACCTATTACAGAAAGGAGGAATGACCCACATCTGGAACCCTGCGGCCAGTACTGTACCTACACACATGGTGTGAACTGCCTTTCCCCATGGACAGTCAGGGTGTGTACAAACACCTCTGGCCAAACAAGCAGGGCTGAATTTAGTGGGAATGAGTGGGCAGTGACACCTTGGAGCTAGATGCTGCCAGTCCAAACAAAAAGCCCTGAAGGGCACCAAACATGGATTTCACCCCAACCAACAACGCCAGCCCTCTGAGCAGGGTCTGGCTTGGGGGCAGTGAGCCCAAAGTCCAGAATCAGATAATATGCTGAATTGGAAGAGACCCCCAAGGATTATCAAGCCCAACTCCTGGCATTACCAAATCCAACTCCTGACCCAGCACAGGACCATCCCAAACAGTCACACCATGTGCCTAAGGGCATTGTCCAAGTGCTTCTTGAGCTCTGTCAGGCTTGGTGCTGTGACCACCTGGGGAGCCTGTTCCAGTGCCCAACCACCCTCTGGGTGAAGAACCTTTGCCTGACACAACTCCACTGAGACAACTTCAGGCCACCCTTTCGTTCTGTCACTGGTCACCAGAGTGAAGAGATCAGTGCCTGCCTCTCCTCTTCCCTTCACGAGGAAGTTGTAAACTTGTAAAGTTGTAAACTGGGATGAGGTCTCCCCTCAGTCCCCTGTTCTCCCGGCGGAACAGACCGAGTCACCCCGAAGGAGTGGCAGAGTCCCCTGGGCGGGAGCTGCGCTGCACCCCCGGTGTGCGGGCACTCGGCTGGGGGGCTTCCGTCAGCATCTCTCAGACACTGCTGGAAGGAAGGGGAATACCTCCTCGGGAAGGGGCGAGGAACTGCTGACAGGACGGAGGGAAGCACCTTGAGAAGGAGACCAGCAGCCGGCAGCGCTCGGGGTGCAAACGCGCACCGGGGGCTGGCAGCGTGCCTCTGGCAGCACCGGGACTGGGAGCGGGATCGGGATCGGGACCGGGACCCCCGCCCTCGCGCACACCTGTGCCACCGCCGCCGGGCGGCTTCGGGAAAGCCGCGCCACCGCCTCCGCCCAGAGACCGGGCAGCGGAAACTTCCCCCTCGCTCCCGGGTAAACACGGCCCGGCACCCTCCCCCGGCCGCTATTTCGGAGCAGCGCGGTGTCCTCCGGCCCCGCACCGCCCCCTGCCCTGCCCTGCCCGCAGGCCCGCCCTCACCTGCAGGGAGGGCTCGGGAAGCGTGGGGGCGGCCGGGCCGGGCCGGGCCGGGCTGACCGAGAGGGGAGGCAGGGAAGGACGGGAAGATCCGTGTCCCTCCTGCACGCCGCTGTCCGCGGGGGAGCAGGGCCGCCGGTGTCCGCGCTGCGGGCGGGGCGGGGCGGGACCGCACCGCCGGGCTATTAATAGCCGTGTCCGGGCGGGCGGCGGCAGAGCCGCGGGGACCATGCAGGGGAACGGGCAGCAAGCGGGGAAGGGACACGAGGAGCACCTGGCCGGGGTAGGGGCGGCTGATGGCGGGCTGCCGGCGGCGGCTGTGCCCATGCTGCCGGCCATGGAGCTGGCCGAGGAGCCGGAGAAGCCTCCGGGCGGCAGGAGCAAGGATCCCAACACGTACAAAGTGCTGTCCCTGGTAAGGGCGGGCGCGGGGCCGGGCGGGCGGAGCGGGTGCCAGCTCGCCGCGGCAGCGTGGGGCGCGGCGCGGCTGGGGTCGGTGTCCCCAAGCTTCGGGACATGGGACACGAGCCCGTGGCGGGACCTTACAACCCTCTCGGCGCTGTGGCAAAAGGGTGACTGCACTCGGCAGCACGGGCTGCTCGGGATGCCCAGGGCAGCCGTGCTACGGGATCGCTCCGCTTCGGGAGTCAGCCTCGGGCAGGAGCGTGGCACTGCCTCACAGAGGGATTCCTAACTCTTGATTTGTTTTACTCTTTTGACGGTCCTCAGCGTAGAATCTTTTAAAACTTTTTGGTGGTGTCAATGGTTGCGTCGTCTTCCACCGTGTGGAAGCTGTTTGCTGTAGGGAGGGACACCAGGGAAGATAAACCAGGTCAAAACAGGAAAACATAGCTGGAAAAGATAAAGAGTTCAAGAGCCAAAAGGCCAGAGGAAGTGTGAAAACTTGCCTTTCTCTGAATTTGAGCTACCATGGGTTGAAAGTTTGTCTCCAAGTACTGCTGGGAGGCACTTTTGGCTCTTGTTCAGAAGCCCCATCAGCCAAAGCCATTGTTAGCAGGTAGGTCACTTTCCAGTTTTAGCCACATCGCTGTATTGTAATTATCCTCCCCATAGAGATGTGCAAATAAGATCTTCCAAACTGCCTGAAGTAATCATTATGAGGCTAAAATCATTGTCAAGGTGAAGGAATTGTGGTGTTCTTGGAAGGAGGCTTTAGTGGAACTGCAGCAGACTTCACTACTTCTCAGTGGAGAACTACATATGTAGTATTCTTTCAATACATTGAAGCCTAAGGGTCAAGGTGTCTACTTGAATTTACTAATGCCTTTGTAATCTGGTTACTGTTTCAAAGGAATCATGCACCCATACCACTGTGACTACAGGTTGGCCATACTTTCTGACATAGCAGGTAGTAAATTATGTTTCTAAGTTTGCTGGATGCTGTAAGAAAAATATGGAAATTCATGCAAAGATCTATGGTAGTTTCCATGCAGAAGCTTTTTTGGCAACTTTTCTGTTATGTCCCCTTAAATAAAGGTTGTGGTTAGTAGCTTATTTCTTTACTTTGTTGTCTTCTGGGGAGTTTAAGGTTGTGCCCTAAGAGCCACTGCAGTTGGATGGTGAAAACAGCTCAGCTCCTTTCAGGCTCAGAAATTAGATACTAGTAGTGGGAAACAGTCCTATCCTATTCAAAACCTAATGTTGTTGCCCTGAGCTTTTTAGGCTCTAATACAACAAAATTATTAGAGATACACAGCCACTTAGAGACCAGAGTTAGAGTTTGCAGATTCTTATTCTTCTGAATTAAGTTCTTAGTTCTCAATGAACAGCATTTGGAAAATGACACAAGTTTCCTCCTGTGCTGATTAAAGTGTCAGAGTGAAATATGTCATCTACACAGAAATAATTTGTCAATTCTAAATATTTATGGCCATGCATTATTTTTTTGAATGACTGCAAATATTGAGAAAATGTAGTACATTCACTGAGAACTTAGAAAAATTTCTAAATACTGCAGGTGATGCTGGATTGAGTGAAACAATGTAATTAACCTAAACATGTTAGAAAGTGGCAAACTGGATTTGGAAATGCAAGTTTGTTCTTTCTCAGAAGCCATTGTATTCATAAACTATTGATGATATCCAAATGTCTAAAGAAGTGACTAGACTTATCTGCTTGATGTTTGTAATTTTATGTGAAACTATTGGAGTGTCCAGATGTAGGTAAATCTCATCAGCTGCATTTATCCTAGCTGTATGTGCTCTTGCTTCCTTTATTTATGTAGATAAAAAAAACCCACAAACAACTTCTGGCAAGTGAGCTTTTGTTGAAATTTTCTAAAAGCTCATGAATGCATTTCTGCTGATTAGGGAATACAGTAATTTCATGATTATAAGCCGCACCATTTTGACTAAAATTTTGGTCTGAACCCGGAAGTGTGGCTTATAATCAGGTGCGACCAATATATGGATGAGGTTCAGAAATTTGCCAACCCGGAAGTGCGAGCCCGCACGGCCCTGAGCTGAACCCAAGCCCACATGGCCCCGGCGGGGGAAAAGCGGGGCCAATCCGAGCCTGCACGTCCCCAAGCCGAGCAAGTAAACTCTGCAATCCCGTGATTCTGTTACTAATCGGCAACTTTGTGAAAGTTGTGCAAGCATCCTCGCTGCGAACGAAAGTGCGGCTTATAATCAGGTGCGGCTTATATATGGACGAAGACCTAAACGTTGCCGACACCCGGACGTGCAGCTTATAACCGTGAAATTACTGTACTTGAATCACTCTTCTTATTTTTCTGGAAAGCTCAGACTGGACTGCATTCTCCTCTTCCTTCACATGTGCCTGCCACCTGCAGATGTTTGTACAGTTTATGAACACAACCTCAACATTCCTAGCTTTTATCCATGAGTCAATCTTACCCTATTACAGAGCAGCTGTTGCTGCTGCACAGGGAAGATCCTGCAAATGGTAGGACAGGCCCAGAGGTATTTACTAACCCATTGTGCTTCCCTAAGCACCTAAAGCACACCTTTGCATTTGCTAGTTTTCTCAGCTCAAACTTCTCTCCCTCAAAGCCCAGTGAACTCTGTCTGTCTGTAGTCTCCCCATGCTGTCGTGTGAGCGAGCAGTATGCTGCTGCCCAAGAGCAGCATAACCTTTGCTTATGTTTGAGATTTTTCTATCCCCACTTGCCAGGAACTTGGGCATTGCGTTTTGGTCTGATTCATTCATTCCATTAAATTAAATTTTTCCATGCCAGTCTAACAGCCAGTCTAACATTAAGAGAAATAAAAGTAATAATGTAAGAGAATGTTTCTTTTCAACAACTTCAGACTTTTTGTCGAAACTGGAAAACTCATTTAAACTGACAGTTTTGTTAGAAAAATTCTTAAGAAATTCTTGCAGCTTGAGAATTTCCAAGTAGAAAAAAATTACCAAAGCATTCCAGGTGTGGTCCTGACTGAGACATTGAAAGTGTATTAGTCTCATCTAAAGAGTAACTAAAGCATTTCAGAGTGCATAAATATAATGAACTGTGAAAACACTTAGAAAAAATGCTCTGGAATACACGTAATACTTCTGTAGTCTGTAAGTTCCATGCCCCCTTTTTTTTTTTTTATTTTCCATTAAGGCTGTCCAGTCTTTTTTATTTGTTTGGGGTTTTTTTTAAAGGCACATCCCAAAAACAAACCAACTGTCAACTTTGGGCAAGAGTTTGATTGCAAATCTCTTCAGGTCTCTTCTATCCTTATCATATCATAGAATGAATTTGGTCTGAAGAGATCTTTAAAGATCAGCCAGTTTCAACCTCTCTGTCATGGGCAGGGACATCTTCACTAGACCAAATTTCTTAAAGCCCATCTGATGTGGCCTGGGACACTTGTAGGGATGGGGTATCCACAGAGTCTCTGGGCAATCTTTTCAAGTGTCTTGCCACCCTTCAATAAATAATTTATTCTTAATATCAAATATAAATGTATAATCTTTCAGTTTAAAGAATCTCCCCTTGTCCTATCACTACAGACTCTGTAACAAGTGTATCTCCAGCTTTTTCATTGGTCCCTTCGGGAACTGGAAGGTGCTGTAAGATCTTCTCAGTGCTTTCTCCAGGTTGAATAGCCCCAGATCTCCACCTATCTTCACTGAAGAGGCGGTCTACGTCCCTTCTTATCTTTGCAGCCCTCCTCTGGACCTGCTTCAAGAAGTCTTAAGAGACTCAGCCTTCTCATGCTGAGGGCCACCAGAGTTGGATGCAGCACTCTAGCTGGAATCTCAGAAGGGCACAGTAGAGGAGCAGAATCCTCTCCCTTGACCTGCTGGTCACACTGCTTTAATACAGCCCAGGCTGCAGCTGGCACATTGACAGCCTGTGCCCAGCTTTTCATCTCCCAGCATGTCCTTCTCTGCAGGGCTGTTCTTAATGAGTCCTTCTCCCAGTCTGCACTCACCTTAGCAATTGCCCTTACCCAGGTGTAGCACCTTGCACTTGTTGAACTACATGAGGTTCTTGTGGTCCCACTTCTCAAACTTGTCCAGGTCCCTCTGGATGGCATCCCATTCTTCTCTTATGTCGATTCACTGCTCAGCTTTTGTCATCTGCAGACCAGCTGAGGGTGCTGGGTCACACTGAGCTTCTCATCCACTAACAGCCCCGAGTCTTTCACCTCAGGGCTGCTCTCAAGCCGTTCTTGCCCTGCCTGTGCTGGTACTGGGTTTTTCATGCAGGACCACACACTTGGCCTTTGCACAATCCCACCTCTCAAGCTTGCCCAGGCCCCTCTGGATGCCATCCCTTCCCTCCAGCCTGTTGACTGCACCACACAGTTTGGTGTCATTGGCAAACTTGCTGGGGGTGCCTTGATCCTGCTGCCTGTGTCACTGACAAAATGTCCAACAGTGCTGGTCCCTGTGCTGACCCTGAGGAAGGGCACTCCTCACTGCTTTCCACTGAGATGTTGAGCCCCTGAGCATAGTTCATGAGTGTGACTATCCAGCCCCATTCCATGTCTGCTGAGTGGTCCCTCTGTCAAATCCATGTCTCTCCAGTGTAACCAGGATGCCATGCAGAACATACCAAATGCTTTGCACAAGTCCATGATAGTTCCAGTTTCCATAGATGATTTCAGTTTCTATTCCCTCCTCCACCACCACTGTAATCCCATTTTAGAAGGCCACCAACTTTGTCAAATACAATTGGCCCTTAGTGAAGCCACATTAGCTACCACCTATCACCTTCTTATTTTCCATGTGCCTTAGCACAGTTTTCAGGAGCATCTGCTCCATGATTATATAAATCTGGTGTCAGTCATCCATTGGTTGCTATGTTAAGCTTTTATGAATCATAAACCCCCATTTATAATAAAGAAATGAGACTGTCTCTGCCCAAGGGAAAGTTTCTGTTGCCAGTTCATATCTGCCATTGTTGCAGTGAGCAGAGTCTAACTATAGAAAAAAAGATCTATTAAATGTCAAGATATTCTGTGAGTCCTGAAAGGCTTTTACCACTTCATTTGGAAATAACCCATAGCTGCTGACTTTGTGCTCAGGCAAGCCTGGGTGACGTGTTCAGTCTTTAATCTTTTTTTTTAACCCTCAGCAAACTATTTCAGCCTTTTTTTGGTTTTATTTTGCTTTATGTGCCTTGTAACATTTTCTTTATTTTTCAGTAGGAAAAAGTGTTCCTTGGTGAAATTACTTGCTCCTGTGACAGTGCTGGACTGAGTTTAGATGGGACTTCTGAGATCCTAGAATCCTCACACAGCCCTACAGTAATATTAGAGTGACTATTGCGTGATTTAATTTTTTTTTGGCGTTAAACATCCTTCGGTGAAATATTTAATAAAGAATGATGGTGACAGGATTGCCATATTTTTAATAGACTTTGAAGCACTTTCAGTTTAGAAATATTAAAAGAGGTCTTGGCCAATTTCCAGTGTCTTAATAATTTGTAGGAAAATTGCTTTCAATGTTGGGAAACAAGGATGTTTTACAGCTGTCTTCTGCCAATGTTACAGCTCTCCAGCTTCCATGGTGACTTGATTTTAAGTCTAAACACATGGTGTTTGACAAAACATTTTTTTTAAAATTGTGCTTGCTGTTGATATTGCTTAAATGCATTTATTAGAATAAAATTGTAACTATACATACAAAAAAAATAAAGACATTGTTTTCCAATTTAAGCTATCAAAAGAAAGTTTGGGGTTTGATGAATTTAAAAATCATTATAGCTAAATGTTTCTCTTTAGTCTGCTCATATTTTAGGGAACACTTTACAAATAATTCTCATCATATGCAGGGAAATGTAAAAATTTTTTTAGTGTCCTTTAGATGGGGATTTTCATGCTGGATATAGATGACAAAATTCATAATCTTGCTCTTTTACAATTAAAAAAAATAAATATATATTTTGACTCTGAAGGGTTTCCAGGCTTAATTTGTATTCTTGCTTTATTTACACTTCTTTATTTACTTTAACTAGCTACATGGAGCTAGTTGGCATATCCTATCCTAAAAGGCAGAGGCTGAGATGAAGAAAAAAATATTGTCTGAAGAAGCACTTGCAGGAATTGAGTCTTTCCATCTGGTTGGTGATTTTTAAGTATAGAGAAAAAAACCCCAAATTAAACAACAGTGAACACAGACAAACAAAACCTAACACTAGCTGAACAACAGCAAAACCAAAACCATCTTCATAAAAAACTCTACTCAGAACTCAGTTTAAATTTTGTTGCCCAACTAGGTTGAATTCAGTTAAACAATCAAAGGGCTGATTGTGAATTGGCTAAGCAAACTTCAGCTCACTTTCAGGTGGGTAATTTAGATATAGCTTTTAGCATCAGTAAAACAGTATGGAGTTTAGGCTACCAAATGCTCTCTTCTGTAGCTGAACTGGAGGATTTAAGCCATCCAGGAGGTTTCAGTCACCCCTTGGAGTGCAGTATGCATGGATGCTGCTGGCTCCAGCTCGAGTGCAAATCTTCGGACGGGCTGAAGCACATCCAGCTGTGTCACTGGTGCATCTGTCAGTGCTGCTGGCTGGTTGCCTGCCTGAAAACAGCCACTTTGGCCTAGGAATGGGAGTGTAGAATATCTGCTGCTAGATTAGGCTACACTGTGCTTGGATCAGCCCTTTGGTCCATCCAGGCAAAATGAGCAAATGGGGTCGTGATTGGTGTTGTGTGCTCAGACTTACTGCTCCAGCATCCAGAGTCCCAACTGTCTGTGCCTTAGGGTTTCCACCACATTTCTTTAATTTTGCAGTAAGTATTTGTCCACCTGTCAGGTACCAGGTGAAGGCAGGTCAGGCTGAAAGAGAGGGTTGAACTATATTCAGTTGTGGCAACAAGGCAGACATGGGAAGTGCCCTCATTGGAAGGGGACAGTCTCACTGTATGTGAGCAAGGTGAGCACAGTGCGTTTGGGGCACCCACCAGGTCCAGCCAATAGTCTAAATTGCCAGGTGAGTATATAATGGTAAGAGAGGTCCAAGGTAAGGGAAAGCAGGCCTGTGAGTTTGGGTTAACAGAATAAATGGCCAAGATGGACTCGTCTGCAGTGCAGCTGTTTCACATTCCAGACAGGGCACAGAGGCAAGGCTGGGTAAAACAAGGGGAGAGTGACTCTTCTGAGGCTTTCTCTAGGTTTTTATTGAAGAGCTGTCTTCAAGACTGGTCAACATCTCCCAAACAGTGCAATCAATAACTGTACCAATGCTGGAGCACAGGCAGCCAAACTCCTGGAAGGAGGGAGGGTGCTTTTTTTCATTTAGTTCTGCAAATCTCCCAGGTACTAAATAATGAACACATTAAGTGGATAAGCTTTCTGTAGTAATAATTTTATCTTGAATTCAGAACAACTTAGTTACTGTGCTAAAACTTGGATTTCAGGCAAGGCCAAAGATACAAAAACTGTGCAAGGCTTCCTTCCAACTCCTGCTCTTCAAATATTTTCCTTTGCATTTTTTTACTGGTATCACTGGAATTATACAGAGTGAATTGCTCTGATTTGACTTGCAGTAGAAACTATGTTGTTGTTGCTTCTGGCTGAAAGGAGGAGCAGAGTAAATTAAGGCTTTGAAAACATGAAAGATATGAAGAGTTTCTCACCTTGGAGGTGATACTAGGAATGAATATATTGGCAAGTATCACCATGATCACATATATGATATGTCATATGGCTATGATAGAATTTGTCTATGTACTGCATCATGACAGTATCCCATTTGAATGAAACAGTAGATATGATTTGAAGAGAATAATGTTCCAGATTGGAATGATATTTTTACGTTTTTTTAAATGTAATTCCTGACCTCTTTTCAAAAAAACACTTTCTGCAGTAAAAAGCAAAAAGTACTTTTCTGCACAGGCATTGCACAAGTCACCTGTTTAAAAAATTTCGTGTAAGTGTGTTTGTTTATAGAGCTGCAGTGGATTTCATTGTAATTGGGATGTGGTGGAGGACAAAGAGATGTAGTATAAGTAAGGATTTTTCACAAATGAAATAATGTTTAATTGTTTGACACAATAAGTTAGCTAAAGAGAAAAGGAAATAATGAAAAATGAAGTATTTGCATTTCTGAAGAAACTCAGCATAGCCTTGTCCCAGTTCTGCTGTGTAATGGCATATAGGCAAATCAACCTATATAAATGCTTTCTAATGTGGTAGTACATGGATGCAAGTTTGTGTTAAACACTGGTTGCTTTTGGTCCTAGAATAACTCAAGTGTGGTGTTGTAGCTACTTCAAGAAAAATCAATAATCCAACCTGGCCTCTGCATTTCATTTTGCTGTTTAACTCTGCTAAATGGGCCAATTCTTGAACCTTCTTCTGGCTCAGACATGTTTTCGTGTCAGTATACTTAGTAAAGAGCTATAATAAATAACTGAAATTGATTTGATCTTAAAGGTCTTTGCCAGCCTAAATGATTCTATGGAACCTGATTTGCCCTACCTTCTTCTCATACTGCTTGCGGTTCTGCAATTTTTTGACACTCCTTATAATCTTGGTGTTTTGCAGGATTTCTTCACTTATTCTTTAAAGTCATTTTGTCTTCCTGTGGAAGTTAATATTGCTGTTATGGTGGCAGTAATAACAGTATGTGCCAAAGAAAAATGGATGTGAATATAGGTTTACTTGGTATATTTGGTGGTATAATCAGCAGCCTGTAGAAGCCAACCCCTCTGTACCCTGCTTTTGTCACAACTCTCATGACAGTTACCTAATCTGGAACAACTTTGGCATTATTCTTGAAAAAGGACTTCTGGAATAGAAAGGGCATGAAGATGGCTCAAGGCCATATTTTCAGATTCAATTTTGCGTTTATTTCTGAGTCAAGTGCAACTTGTTTGGAAAACAATTTTTAGTTGGCATTATTACTGATAGTTTCTTTCCTTTCTATGCAGCTGTGCAATCCTATGTGGTTGCCACTAAAGCAGATGACGTGCGGTGGGCTTTGTTCTGTGTTCTTAGTCTGCTGTGTTGAAGAGAAGAATTATATTTGAAAGTACAATATTTACTTTTTTTCTCATAACGTGAGTTTTCAGTCCTGTTTTCCTTAGTTTTTTTACAAAAATCTGTATGCTGATTAAATAGCAAAGTCAGCTGCTATCTGCTTTTTAAATAAAGCTAGAAGTTTTATTTCCCCTTCTTTTTGGCTAGCATATTGTTGCACTTTAATTTCTCTCTAAATTTTCCCATGATTTTGAGTGCAGTGAAAAAGGTAACAGCTGGGGTAAATCTTTGATACGAGCAGCTCGAGTGCTAATGACTGCCAGGAGAGTATGTACCTACACAATTGGGCAAGCAACAAATAAGAAAAATATTTTAGATTCCAGCTGACTAGCTGACAGATACTAAATCTTCTGTCTTTTGGTATTTTTTAAAAGATATCTTTAACAGATACAGTTATCTGTTAAAAAACAGACGCTTGAATAATTTTGGAAGGTATTTAGAGAGCTATAGTATGATGATGTCTTCTGCTGATAATTCTCTCCTGAGTGAAGAGTGAGCTCTGTGAAGGCTTTCATAATACCTTACAGTGGCTCAATCTACCTTTAAAACATTCTTGTCCTTTGAATGACCTTTGGTTGCAATAGCACATATTAACAGTCTTGAGAGCATTCAATAGAAAGAACAACAGTAGACCTCCTGTGTACCTCTTTGAGAAGAAAAACAGTAAGACCTATGCATTTTTATGGTAAATGTTTTTAACTCTGGAAAAGTTTTGGGTGTTATCTCCAGCATTTTCATCCACTGACTTCAGAATTATTTAATCACTTCCAATGTTTTACAACAGCCAGGACCTGAGAGCCTCAGCGTCTCTCCTCCTGCTGGCCTCTATGAGTGGAATGTAGATCAACAGAAGCAAGTCTTTGAAGACCATAAAAATATTTACAGATGTGGAAAGAAGAGATGACTGGTGCAAGAAGGAGGTGGTGCACTTGATCCAGCACTGATTAACCTTTTTTTCAGGTGGTTTACCAAAGTGTTACTTAAGTAGCTATGCTGGTGTGAGTGAAATATCTACCTCCTTTCAGTTTATTAAAATTTATTAAGTAATCCCTGCTTTTGAATAAAACTGAACTGTTGCCAAGGGGATTATACTGGTTTAAAAATAATTTTTACAAGCATGAGTAAGTGTTCCACTGCCCCTGGCAAGTGTAGATAAGTGTAGTTTTTTTTTTTTTTCTTTATACAGTATACTGTCTGCATTTTTAACATTGCCCTTTCAGAGTCAAAAGGAGACACTATTCTTGTTTGAAATTCATTATTTATTATTGTGTTCTTTACACTTTTGCAGGTGAAATTCTTTCTCAAAGATATTTTAGTGTTAAGATTCGGTAATCATCTATTCTAGGTGCACAAAACAGTGAAAACATAGCATGCCTTTCACAGATCCCAGTGGTTTTGGAAAATTCCGTGGGTTTTCTTAATACTGGCATTACAGACCCTGTCTAGACATGCTCCCTTCATGGGTACATAGGACACAACTGTGAGAACCAATCATGGAGGTTAGAATGGAAAAACATTATTTTGCATGGTTTCCTTGATGATTGCACAGTTGTTAATGGATGTGTCTTAAACCTTGGAGTAACAAGTTTTGTTGGCTATGGAATACCAGGGATGAAGGAAGGGAAATGGAAAGAAACTGGGTACATGGCAGGCAAAGAGTGAGGAAGATGAACACAGAAATAAATGTATTTCAGAATGATGATTCCTTAAAAGAAGTATCAGTGCATTCTTTGCCAAAGAACATACAGAACAGAGGAGGGGAGTGGGAGAGGTGGACAGAGCTAGAGAAGAATGAAGAGAAAGGGACAGCAATATTAACTGTGTAAAGGAGGACTAAAATATGATACAAAGGTGGCAGTAGCTAAAGCCAGTGAGAGATTTCTTTGTGTGTCAGTAAGACCTGTACAGCTGAGGAGTCTCTTTGGGATCAGGTGTGTGCAGCTTGCACACTTGCCAACTCTGGCCCTTCCAGCTGCTCCCTAAAATCACTGCTGAGAAATTCTCTTCAGCTGCAGTTCTAGAGATGAGTGAGGGAAATGATTCTCTTCTCTAACCATGGTATCATATTTCCATTTACCCAGCTCAAAATAAAAGGCTTTTGAAATAAAAGGCTTTTGAATTGTTCTCAGGATTGCAGTTTTCTAGACTTTCAACCACCTATTCCCAACCATTATAACTGTTTACAAAGCAAAGCTTTTATTGCTTCCTCCCACGTAAAGGAAGCAGTGATGGGATAGAGATTCATCCCTAGATGACAATGTTTTTGTGATTCCAAAACAAACTTTCTAAAAATTATTTTTAAACCAAAAAAGGACACTTTCTTCTCCACAGTTGTTACTGTGTTGTTTTAAAAACCTTTTCTCAGATGCTGTATTGGAACTGAATCTGACAGTTTCTGCTATCAGCCTCATGAGATACAGATCATAAAAAGGTAATTTTCTGCTTTTGTGTATTACAAGGCCAGGTTCTTTAATCTTACTTGTCTTCCTACTAAATGTTGGATTCCCATATCCTTTCTTAATGGCACCTTTTTCTCAATTCTTGCTTTCTCTTTGAGTGAATATGGGTGAGAGAGAACAGGTTAGATTTCTCACTACTGTTTAAAAAGGTGGATTAAACCTTCGAGGCAAGCGTTATGTTGACAGTGTTGTAGTAGCTAGAGATTTGAATTTGGTGCTTGCTTCAGGGTGCTAAACAAGGTCCTTGTTAGTAAACAAGAATGCATGCAGCTACTTGTCTTTCTATGGATTTAAAAATATATAATCTTTATGAAGCAGGCTGCAGCATCCCCAACCTGACATACCTGTATGTAAAACAGGTCAGGTAATATTAGTAACCTGCTTGCTGTGGTAAGGTTTCTTACAGAATCACAGAATGGTGTGGGTTGGAAGGGACCTTGAAAATCACCTAGTTCTAACCTCCCTGCCATGGACAGGGACACCTTCCACCAGGTCACTCAAAGCTCTGTCCAGCTTGGTCTGGAACACTTTCCAAGAATGGAGCATCCACAACTTCTCTGGACAACAAAGATATGTTGCAATATAGAAAGAAGAAAAGGAAACTGTTTCATCTTTAGGGTGCAGCAGTGAGATGCAGTGAGTATCTGGATCTTTAAAAATGGTTTGAATATTCTTCATCATCTACAGGGTAGATAATCTTAGGGCCTTTTCCTGACAATAGATCAACTATTGGTGTAACACCTCTTGCTGTGCCTAGTCAGGACTGCTGCTGCTGGCCAGTATTAGCTGTTCCTTATTGTTCCAGTAGAACATTTTGCCATTTGTGTGGATAATATCCATGTGACTGAAGTCATTCAGGCTCAAAATAAAGCTTCAATTCAAAGCCTTAAACACTAAGCTGCAATTGCATGGGGTTCCACTGGGTTAGATTTGGCTGTCCCAGAATATTGTCAAATGCTTAATGTGTAAACTTACTGTTTTTGTATAACTTCGTTATTAAGTGTTAAAGAAGGAAAGTCAGAAAGAGGGAAATAAAAAGGAGGGGGAAGCTTTAGTGCTTTGCAGTAAAATATTTTTAAGACAAAAATTTAAGCTAGTGGAGCTAAGGTTAAGGAAACAAGGGATTTAGTGTAGTGAGTCAAGAGTTTCACGATCTTAATTTACAATTGCATTTAGTATTGCATTTTGTAGTATATTGTACCCAAAAGAGTACTCATATGCCTCAGTGAACATAATCCTTTTGTTTTTGCTTATTGGAATTATGTTCATAGAAGCATAAAACTGACAACCTGGAGTACAATACAAAACTCTGATTCTGTTACATTTGGTGCCAAAATCACAGAAATTATTTGTGAGAATTTTAGCTTTTACCAGCTTTATTTTAGCTTTTTACCAGCCTTATCAGTTGAGAAATATTATTATAATGCTGTCACTTTAGAGTGGGTTTTATGTAGAGGGGTTTTTTTTCATTAATTTGGTGTCATGATTAAATTCCTGCATTACCTACACTGAACCTCCATAAGGAAATATTAACAGTCCATTTAGTGGCACTGCAGTGTGTTTTCTGTACAAGGATGCCTTAGGTGGTGTAAGTCCCATAGGTCATAGGTCTAGGAAGCTATTTGAAGATATGAGAATAAAGCTGTTGCAAATAGAGTAGCTGTGGGTTTTGATTGTTGTTTACATCTCAGAGCACATTCTACTCCTTGATCTTAGTAGCAGGGCCTGGTGGGAACAGAGAAGCAATAAATCTTCACCCTGAAATAAAATGTTCTCAACCTGGCATTTAAAAAAATAAATCAATCCATTTGTAACTTCATAATAACAATAACAGTAATAATAATGTTGAAAGGACAATAACAGGTCTTGCCCTCTCCATGGATTTTGCTGGGCTTTGACGTCTTGCATTTGAAGTGTCACCTGCGTCCCTGTCTTATCTAGGTGATATTTTATATGAGAGATTTCAAAGGTCTAGAGCAATTTGCATTCAAGATAACATTGTTGGTACTGACGTAACAAAGTTGCATGTGTTATTATTCGGATTTACAAACAAAAAACAAACAAACAAGAAACCCAAGCTAAACAAAAGTACACAGCTCTGTACTTGTATTCATTCTTGATAGCTGAGTTTGATGGAGACTTGCATCTATCTGTAAATTTTCTCATGTCCAGGGGAAGAGATTATGCTGGATTTTCCTCCCTTCAGTCTTTTATTATTTTCCTTTTTTCCCTGTCAATTCAAAGACTGAAATTGAACTGGAAAAGTGCTTGTTTATTTGCTATACATGATGTTGAATAAGATTCCAGTGACTTGCCTGGTTCAGAATTCTAAGCCACAGCTGCATCAGGTCCGGTCTATTGTTCAATTTTTAAATTAATTAGTCTATACATATATATATATATACACACACTATATATAATATTTTTTATTGATTAATTTGGTTTTTGATAGTTTTTAGTTCAAAAATTCTGAGTACTATCTGAATTCCAATGCTGCATATTCCAGAAACTGCTTTCTTACTATCTTTATTAACTGCTCCATGGAAAAAATTGCATAGTAAACTATAGAGTTGTTAAAAACAACACAAATAGTTTTTAGTTACAGAAGTCCTCACAGTATTTAAGAAAAATAAATTTGAGAAATAACTACGTGCATTTTAAAATGGAAGGACTGTTTGCTACATCACAATACGATTCAGGCTTCCTACTCAAGGCTGACTCAGCAGATTTTGCTGATGGGAAAAGATAAAAAAGTGGACAGAATTGTGTAGCCATGTATGTGAAGTTTCTGAAATATTGCTTCAATGTGATTTTCTCACAGAAAACAGTGGCTGAAAAGCTGGCATGTGCATCTTTTCCCTACCCAGTTCTTCCCAAATTCTTTTGTATAAGAAAGTCTGCATTATTGCAGTATCTTCTGTTTCAGGACTGCTGGCAAAGTTCCTTATTAAATTCTACACTTAAATAGAATAGCTGTTGTAACCACGTTGTTGGCTTCTCTTGAATTACTGTATAAGCACTGATAGTATGCATACTTCTTCAAAGAATTTATGGAATAAATCCAGTACTTGATAAGGTTAAAAGAAATCTGTGTCTGCATTTGAGCAGGCATTAAATCCTGCCATAGCATGTTGGACAAGGGTAATACAGTGCTAGTTCAATAATTTCAGTGCATCCAGAATCCATAATGAGCACAGCCATAGTTTCCAGTCAGGGCAGGACACTGTATGTCTTAATGTGACATCCCACAGTTGCTTACCATGGTGTGAACTCAGATCTGGTATGAACTGGATGCTAGGAAGTGGGAAAAGATTTTCCTGCCTAAGAAAATTATAGGTATTGCTTAAGGGCTATGCCTTCTTTTTGTAGTTTGTGGTTAATGGCAAAACTTCTTCTTAGAACAGTATAAGGGGAAGGAAGGAAAGAGTGGAATAAAAAGTTTTCTATAGAATATGTAAGAAATAGAAATATATCATCATGAAAGAATGATACAAAGGAAATAAGGACATGTTGATGTATGTCTATGTTAAGGACTTGAGAAGACACGATATGCATAGACCCAGTTGTGACAAGTATGTTCGTACACTGCTAATTAATTGCAAACAACATAACTAATTGTGGTAGTGAAAACTACTGGTGAAAACAGTGAAATTAGCCTCCAAATCAGCATGTTTGTGAGTTTCAGGACAATTGTATAGCATTACAGAGAAAATGAGTGCTTTGAAAACCATTCAATGGTAATTTAATATTACTTAATTTTCCTTTTTGTCCCACAGGTACTCTGTGTCTGCATGTTAACGACAATCCTAGGATGTATATTTGGCCTGAAGCCTAGCTGTTCAAAAGATGGTAAATAATGTGTCTTTTATTTAGTAATATTACTAAACAATTCCTTTTTTTTTTGTGAATTAATTTTGATATTATCAGAATGCCACTCTTCTTACTGCAGGAGGAGGATTGCTTGCAGCAGTATCAGTAAAGGGGAATGAAAATAACAGAAAATAAACCTCAGGTGTACTCAATAATTGTGTGTACTCACTTGAGAGGTAAACTGATCCTGGTACTCAGTGTCTGATCTGGCAGCTTCCATGTATCCCAGCTGTCACTGTGGTGATGTCACATGGCTGGCTTTTTTCAGTTCACCATTAAAAAAAGCAAAATGAAACAACAAAACACAACAACTTCAATTTCATGTTGTCCTGGAACATTTGTTTTTTCATCTTTTCCAGTCAATTATGGAGGGAAAAAAAAGATTATTTTTTTGCTGGTTAGAATCATAGCCTGAAAACATTCCTGGTGGAATTCCTCTGTCTGTTTTCTGTCCTGAAAAAATACGTGTTTTTTTCAATGGTGAAGTTTCTTCAGGTAGAAGATTACGAAAGATTTTCTTTTTTTTAAAAGAAATTTGGAAGTTTTTTTATGTTTTAAAGGTTTTTTTTAAATTTTTTTTTTAAATGGTTATTCCTCTGCCCTCAGCAAGCCCAATCTAATGGAAGAATGCTATGCCTTTTTTTCATATTTAAATTGAACAAAAAATAAACCAGTGAGCAGTATACTCAAGTTTGTATCTCTTGTGTCTGCTTTGGAACAACCCTCTTTATGTCTTGAGATCCTAGATATTCTGAGTGACTGTACTCACATCTTCCTGTGACACAGAAAGGCAAGGACAGTCACAACTAGCTTTTATTTTATTGGTTCCTGCCAATACTGAAACACCACGTCCCTGCTAAAAGAGAACAGAACCCTTTGATCAATATGATGAAAAAGTATTTTTGTTCAGTAATAGGAAACAAGCATTTGATTGGATCAAGACATTCCTTTGGCTGTCACTGTTTTTGCAGCCGTCCTGTAAGTTGTGGACTGGCCAACTGTGTCATTTCACACTCTGACTGTATTAGTTTATTTTTATCTAGGATGTTGACTGATTTGGGCTCAGCCACTGACATCTAACACTATCCAATATTACAGTGAAAACCTGCAAAGGTCGTTGCTTTGAAAGGACCTTTGGAAGCTGCCGTTGTGATAAAGATTGTGTCAAGCTTGGAAACTGCTGCTTAGATTACCAGGAAACATGTATACAACCAGGTAAGGATGGAAAAAAGCTGAGGGAGCAATCTCTCCTGTTCTTTGGCAAGGGACAGCTCAGTGTATGTGAGTCAGGACTTATTTCAGATGGGCTGTGAGCACAAAGCAGGGCTGCTGAACAGCACAGCGGT
Organism: Catharus ustulatus; assembly: GCF_009819885.2. Classification (NCBI taxonomy): domain Eukaryota; kingdom Metazoa; phylum Chordata; class Aves; order Passeriformes; family Turdidae; genus Catharus; species Catharus ustulatus. The sequence goes on along the minus strand of NC_046223.1, from coordinate 61,440,710 downwards.
TCTGATGCCACTCATCTCCCCCTTTTTGTGCTCTCTGTGTCGCATTCCTGGATGGAGTTGCGGTAGTGCTGGTGATGCTGGGAACTCCCGTGGAAACATCAGGGCTCTGGTACAGCTGGTGTTTGACACAAACAAAGCTTGTATTTCACCCAGCTATGTCAGCACTTCAGAGCTGACATAGCCAGTAGGCTGGCTTTCCCATAGCTCTCCTGTGAGGAGAGGCTGCAACAGACTGTGCTGCTGCCCTCCCCCTTGGAAGGAGGAGGAACAATGGCAACTTGAGGTCTTAGCCAGCTTTTTGTTTGCTGCTGGTGAAACAACAGTGACCCTCATTTTCCCTGGCGTCAGGGATAACTCCTACATTCTTGGGCAAGCCTGGAATAGAAGCACATTCTGCATATTGCATTTGTCTGTCATCGCCTCAGTGAAAAAGGGGAAGGACAGAGCAGCTCTGTGGAAGCTGCCATCTCTCCTTACCCAGCTGCCCAGGCCCTCGACCTTGCTACTCCCCAGCCTGAGTGTGAAGCAAGGGTCATGGGCATGAATCAAGGCAGGATGACAAAACAGATTGCTCTGGTGAAGGATTGCGAAATGAGAAGCAGCTGCCATGATTTGCCAGAAGGCAAAGGTCAAATAGACAAACGTGTGAAAAAATGTGAAAAATACCTAGGAGAAATTTTACAGGGAAAGATATTAGTGTGTGTAGAACACCAAGGACAGCACTTAACTATTTTCTCTATTTTAGTTTAGCCTTTATGCTTCAAAAGCAGCATTCCTTTCTTTTCTTCTTTTTTCTTCTTACTCCTCTTTACATACATTTGATTAATTTCTGGGTGAGACCACTCTGATACATTTGAAATTCCAAAGTGGACTTTGAAAACCAAATAATTAAACTGAGCTCAGATCCCTGCTTCAATTGACTGCTATTGAAAGGTCAAGTTACACATATATAGTTGATATATCCAGGTATATAGTCACATGGGTTTTACTCTGTTTTATTACATCACTCCCCCTGAGTATAAGGGCTCTTTAAAAACAAACTGGAGAGTCTGTCTAAGCATTAGGAATGTGAATGAACTCCTTGGTGTGGCTTTTGTTTTTTAAATTTTTTTTTAAATTAGCCCTAACATCAATGGAGAATCAAATTGTAATTTCCCAGTAGTATAATTAACTAGAACCATAATAGATTCTTCTCTCTCTCATGGAAGAAAAGATCTATTTGATATTGGTGGAATTACTGAAGTATGGCCACCTGAAAGTGAGATTAACCTCCTGACAATGCTTTTAGGGACTTCTAATTCTAGTCATGTATGAAAATCATTGAGTGTCCTCTGCTCAAACATTTAGATTTGCCTTCCATGTCTCTGTTAAGATCTTCACTTAAGTATTCACTCAGCTGGTAAATTCACTGGTGTTTATCCTCACTGAATGTAAAGGATCTATTTGTGCTTATGACTGATAACAAATCATAGAATCACAGAATATGCTGAGTTGGAAGGGAACCATCAGGATCATTGAGTCCAACTCCTGGCCCTGCACAGGACACCCCTAAAGTCACACACCATGTGCCTGAGAGCATTGTCCAAATGCTTCTTGAACTTTGTCAGGCTTGGTGCTGTCATCACTTCTGTGGGGAGCCTGTTGCAGTGCCCAAGCATCCTCTGAGTGAAAAATTTTTTCCTGATACTTAAGCTAAAGCTCACCAGACTCAGCTTCATGCTCTTTCATGGAGCCCTGTCACTGGTCATGACAGAGAAGAGATCAGTACCTGCCCCTATCTTTCCTCTCATGAGGATGATGAAGTCTGTAATGGGGCTTTTCCTCAGTCTCCTCCAGGCTGAACAACCCAAGTGACCTCAGTTGCTCATTGTAAGGTTTCTCCTCCAGACCTTTCACCATCCTCATGGCCCTCCTTTGTGCACTCTCTGATAGTTTAATGCCTTTCTTATATTGTGGCACCCAAAATTACCCTCAGCACTGGAGGTGAGGCTGCCTCAGCTCAGAGCAGAGCAGGACAATCCCCTCCCTTGCCTGGCTGTGATGCTGTCCCTGATGTCTCCCAGGACAGGGCTGGCCCTTCTGGCTACCAGGGCACTGCTGAGTCACGTTCAGCCAGGACATCCAGGTCTTCAAATGATGCAGTGTACTGGAATATGCCATTCAGAGAAACCAACACTTTTCTCTAATAAAATCAGCATTGGAGCTGAAGTCAGTAGGTCTTCCTGTGAGCTTATGTATAGAGTCTTAAATAGTGGCAGTGATTCCTATGCTTAAAAGGTGCTGAAAGAGACTGGAGTGCCTGATGATGACTGGTAAAATCCACTGTGACTTCAAATGCCAGTCGGAATAAATTAATGTTTTCTAGGGATTCCAAATTCAGACTCAATTTTTTTTTCTGTGTGAAATTTTTGGGAACTTTTTAATAGTATGAGCTTACCAGATTAAACCCACATAAATTACCATATTTCAGGAGAGCTGTAAAACAGATTCCTTCTGATCTGTGGCATTTATACCCATATGCTGCATAACTGTATTCAGATGACTACGCTCTTGGATATTTAGTCATGGGTGTTTCTATTTCCTGAAGTGTCAAAGTTTGCCATACTATGCGTGTATGAGATAGATGATTATCTCTATTACCTGAGGACTATTTCTCAGTGAGTAGAGATATGAGGCTGAACTTAACACTTGCTTTACTAGTTCTGGATTTACAGCAGTATTAACCATTGTGCTGTCCTTCTCTCTCACCTGTTTTTTAGCCCACATATGGACCTGCAATAAATTCAGGTGTGGAGAAAAGAGGCGACCAGAATATCGTTGTTCCTGCTCAGATGATTGTGTGGAAAACAAAGATTGCTGTGTCAATTATCAAGCTGTTTGTAAAGGTAAATATAATCAACAAATTACTACCATCTTTCATATGTAGCCATATTTGTATAAAAGCGGCAAGAGCATAATATGACTTTAAAAGCATCTGGTAAAATGAAAAAAACTTTGCCTCTGTCAGTGAGAATGTACTGTCTTAAACACAAATTGCACTCATTTGTTTTAAGGAGAGGCAAGCTGGGTTGAAGAAGAGTGTGAGAACATTACTGAACCTCAGTGTCCAAAAGGGTGAGCAAATTTTATATTTGCATAGCTCTGCTCTTTGCTTGCATTTCATTTTTGAGATTGTTTTTCCTGCTGTGCCTCCTCTTACACACACAGTGAAAACAGCTGCCAGAGACAAGCACCTTTTCAGCCAGCATTTGGTGGTGCTTGCTAACACATCAGGTTGCTCTATCTCAGCACTTGCTTGACTTGCAAGATGTGCGTGTTCCTCAACGCTGCTTTGTCTCACTGTGTGTGCCCTGGGTAGCTCTGCCTGGTTGCCAGCCATGTTATTGACTTACATGTGCTACAATACCCACCATTCCAAATATTTTGGGACCACCTAGCAATCTTAGACTCCTAAGACTGTCTCTTTCCCTTGTCTCTTTAAAAGACCTTTCCAATCACTTGCATTTTCCAGCTTTAGGACTGCAAATTGTGGGTAGATCTCTGTTCTAACTCCACCAGAAGTGGGACAACACTATTTGCAAGCTGTCTGAATTACTTGCTTTTAGAGGTGTAAAGTGCCATGGGATCCTGGTATTGTCTGGCTCAGCTCCACATTGGACTTGCTCCTGCAAGTTATGTATACACTGTGTGAGGAATGACTCATGTGGTTTATGGCATCAACACTCAGGTTTGAATAGTACAGCAAAGCTCCCAGCCAGGAAAAAAAGCTTGTATCACTTGATCTGTTTTTGCTGTGGGATCTTCTGACTAACTTTATACTTAGTTAACTATAAACTATGATTGTATGTCAAAGCTATCAATAGAATTGACTTAAATTCTTGATTGATTTATGTTCCAGTAGGAAATACTTGCTAGACATATTATGAGACATACTCTATGTTCCATAACTATGTAACTATATTCTTGTCTGTCAAGTATGAAAAATTACAAACCTATTTTATTTTGATTTTGAAATTATAGTTTGATGGGATATTTCTAGTAAAGCAAAACCATTGTTTTTTTCTTATGTCATGACTTTTTTGACTTAGGATATTTAAATCATGATAAATTTATTCATTGGAGTTATAATAGTGTCAAACAAAATATCCTTTTGAAATATTTTGTACCAATTGAATGCCCTTCACTCTGATTCAGAGCACTAACAGATGCTGACATGTCAGAACCTACATCAGGACAGAAACTGGAGCTTCTGTCCACCTTGTAGTCCAAGTGCCCAGTAATTCCATATGTAGGAAGGTGATAGCCAGACCGTTCTTGAAGTTTTTGTTGTTAACTTTTGTTCTGATTTCAGGAGCCATTTGGGATCCTGTGCTAGGAACTAAGTCTAGGGTGCTGATTTGTCTAACACAAGGTTAGGAGGTGTTGCCCCCAAGAGACTGGTAAACAAGTAAGAGTCTTGTGCAGATCCACAGTCAAAAGTTACTGACGCAAGTGCCCTAGGGCAACTCCTGCTGATCTACTTGTTTTTGGGGTTTTTTGTTTGTTTTTTTTTTCTGTTCAGTTCATGAAAGGGATACATAGTTACTCCTCTAAAATTGTTTTAATCCTGGTAAACCCCAAAATGTTGCAATAAAACCCAGCCCAGGAAAGGGTGATGTGTGGTCAAAGTTGAATCAAACAGTGTTGACTGAAGGCTCATGTTGAACTACTAGCACACAAGCCTCTCCCAGAAGTAACAACTCTGTAAATGATCCCCTTTTTCCTGTGCCATGTGGTAGGCAGGAGTGCAGGTGAATTTAGTTGAAGTGTTCATTTTGAGACTTCAGGATATCAGTTCTGGTTCTATTAATACAACATATTTTGCGGGTTCAGATTGATGGTTTTATTCTGTCTTACTTTTAGCTGGGTTTTAGCTGTTCCTGTGGTGCAGAATAGACAAAAGATGACACACCACTCAATTAGGTGCCTAATCTGAGAAATCCCACTCATTTCTGTGAGACTGATCAACTGCTTAAAATTAAGTACACACCTAAGTCTTTCCAAAATTGGGTTCTATGTTGTTTAATAGGGTTACAAAGTTAATAGGTTTAATAGGTTATAAAATTAAAGTTAAGATCTCAGGAGTGATCTAGTCCTTTCCACTGTTCTAGGAGTGAAATTATACTCAGACAATTCAAACTTACTTAAGCAGTTTATCCTAGTACTTACACAGATGGCTTTGCTCATGACTTTTTCTGTACTTTCAGCCTATTACTTTTTGTTCATCTTCATTGAGCTGTGAGAACATCCTCTTTCAACATAACTTTCCTCTGCTGATCTCTCTTTATATCTGGAGATTGCTTTTCTGCCTCCTGTTGAGGCTTTCTGTACATTTAGTGAAAAAGAGATTTTCTTCCCATGCTTTATGGCTGTATGTAGGCAGGAGCGTATGAGTGTGTGTGGGATAGGAATTCTCTGTGTACTACATAAAGCCTTTCAAGGGAGCTTTCTTTTCCTTCCTATTTAGTTTTTTGGTTTTTTTTCTCTTTCTTCTAATTATGGTCTAACCTGCCTGCAGTGAGGGAGGTCAGCTTGGCAAAGTGTTTCACGGTTCTTTCCTCTCAGATCGTCCAGACTGGCGAACCTACTAGACCACAGCAAGCCTGTGTTACCTGCATAATGTTTCCACGGAAGCCAGTTTATAGGAGGGGATAGTTGCTACTGCATTTCCTTCAGTTTGGAGTCAGGATGAGACTGTGGCACACCTATTTATCCAAGAGCTGTGAAACACACTTGTCTTACTGTTTGGACACAGCCAGCATGAATCACCAAAAGGACCAAAAGTTGAGCCTCCCAGGCTTGCTTGCTCATGACAGCCCATTCATGAAGCAGCAAGTGCAGTCTTGGCTACTGACAGGAAAAATGTGTGGAAGTGGCTGATCACTCAGAATGGAGCTTGGGCCAGTGTGTCTGGGGATTTTACTGGAGCTGTTCCAAAGAGAATGCATTTTAACATGGTCTGTCATGCTTTGCTTTCCTGAGCACCAGGGCAGATCACTAAACATGAGTTTTGGCATGTGTAGAGTATACAAGATGTAAAATGAGCAATTACCCTCATTTTGGCAAAGGCCTATTTTGCCAAGTTTAATTTTACATGTGCAAAGGGGTCAGTAGCTAGATTTGCAGACAACCAAAACATGTATTTAACAGTTGGTTTGCTTGTAAATGCCAAACCAGAAACAGTTGCGTAAAGTCCCTTTCTAAGTGTTTTTTTTAAATTTGGTGGGGTTTTCTGGTTTTGGTTTGGTGGGTTTTTTTTTTTTGGTTTTTTTTTTTTAAGTTAGACTTTTTGGTAAGTAATATTGAACAGCCTTTGCCTCAAAGTTCACGTTTTGTTGCACAGAACCTTTCAAAGAAGATTTTTGGATCTCTGCATTGAAGTGAATCAGTTTAGTGAGAAGGGGCATGGAGAAGGTATTTGCAAAACTTGTAGAGATCAGAATCTGTGGTGCAAAAAAATACTTGTAATATGGGCAAAGGTAGTGCATGAAGTTTCCTTACGCTGTTCTGCCATACAGCTTTAGTTTTGACCTGAAAATCATTCATTTCTTGTTCCCACCTGTGCCATATAAAGCAGACTACAAACATACATCTTAGAAATGCATCTAAAAGTTTTATTCTATCTGGGGTATATGGTAGGCTCTGTAATAATTCTGACTAATGAAATCCTTTTGACTGAACTGTTGTTCAAACTGTTGATTAAGATTTTCTTAGGATAGGCATGTTTTGGTTGCCTGACTATTCCTTAGTTTAATATAGTCATGTTTGACTGACACATAGTTTATAAATGTTTCATTTGTAAATGACTCTTCAAATTTTTTTCGTGGGGTACATTGCTAAAGAAATTGTCAACATTTTATAAATAATATTTTTTTTCTATCCTCACTGTTTTATTTTTGGAAACTAAAGTACAACGAAGTTTTTTAAAAATGCAAATATAAAAAGGGAAAATGAACTTGCAATAAAACAATATTTCAATGCTATAATATTATAATATATGAATATTAAATTGTTTTATGAAATTCCATGTTTTCAATAGTTATTGCTGCACAGCAGTGATTTTTTTTTTCAGTCTCACATGCCCTCATGTCTATAGGCCAAACACAGGGTATGTTTTCTTTAAGGAAGAAGTTACTGATGTTACAGAAGTTACTATTCCTGTCCCTGATGCAATGTTTTAAGTACTTACAGTTGGAGAGAAATTCTTTGAACAAGGCTGAATCTGGGAACAAGTCAAGACTGGAAAACATAGGTCCTGTGGAGATTGGAAGGGGAGACTTTATTTTTGTTACTTCCAATGAAATCAGTTTCTGGCTTTATCTGTCAAATTCCTGGCACAGATACTGTTACAGTGTTTCCAGTCACAGGGCCACATTTCTGAGTTTGGAGATGGTTACTTCTGGAGAAGTAAGCAAGTTCTTTTTGGTTGGATAATCTTTGTAAGATGTAAGGAAAAGTATGTGTTTTATTTGCTGTTTAACATATCCTGTACATTAGACTTGCTTACAGTTCTGTGCACTATGTGTATATATATATAAATCGTTCTTTTTAATCTAGGTTACATTTTGTTCAGGAGTAAAGTGAATAAAGAAAAGTTTGGCTTTGCATTGCCTTATTTCTTTCCCTGCTCTTAGCTTGGGGTGGGGGAATGGGGTTGGAGAGGCTGAGTGTTGCTTCAGTGGGACTGATTTCAAGATAAAGAATACCAAACCCACCAGATGGATCACCTGAGCGTCTTGGCTTGTTCATCTTGTAGCTGTGTTTGAAATCAGCCCTTGTCATGACTTTTCTGCGCATGTCCTACTGCAAACCTCAGCCTCTCTGGGTGTGGATTGCTCTGCCAGCCCTCAAGCAGAGGGACCAGACAGCTGGTTGCTCACCACCGTGCCACCAAAATTTCCTGCTGAGGAGGATTTCTTGGCATGGCTCATGGCCCCATAAGGAACATTCCCACTGTCTGGGGGAAACTTGCTTGGAATTAGTGATTGGAAACTGTTTCTCAGAGTCTGTCTTTTAACATTCAATTTCTGTTTGTTCAGATTTACCAAGTCTCCAGTGTTACTATTTTCATTGGATGGCTTCAGAGCAGAATATTTGCAGACTTGGGGTGGACTTCTACCTGTTATTAGCAAATTACGTGAGTAGTTTCTTTGTCTAAGAAATATTATGACGTCTTACTGAAAAAAACCACAGTTGCAACTTTGCTCACTCTTTAAAATCCTCACTCTTCTGCCTTGAATACAGAAGTTGTTATTGCCCTAAAGAACACCCATGCACAAAGGACTTAAGGTGTTGGAGAGTGGTAGGGCAAGAGAGAGAGAGGGCTTGAGGAAAGGGCCCTTTCAATTTTCAGTGAAATCTCAGTAAAATCTTCATCTGTTATATTTAGGTGGTGAATATTTTTGCTGTGAGGTTATTTTATTTCTTCAAAATAGAAGTAATTCCTTTTCACTCTATAATGCATATCATCTCATATTTAGGTGGAATGGCTTTGGAAAAAGAAAAGCAAGATAGAAAGCATTTGATTATATTTGGAAAAAGAAGACAGAGGAGGAAGAGATTAAGAAGAGATGATATAGAAAGGCGGATAGAAATGTAATGAATCAAAAAAAATCTTAATTTAACAAACATTTCCAGGGGAAATATTCCCAAGCTTTTTTAGTGTCTTACTTGATTTGGTAGTGCCTAAATAATTTTAGTTACTTTTCCTGTTTCTGTTTTGGCTGTGGTCTGTAGAGAACTGATGGTATTTCTTGTCTGAAAAATATGCCAATCTTCTTGACACTCATAAATTACTACCTGGGGTGCCTGGTTTCAGTTTGACTAAAATAAATCAGTAAAAATACTTGCTTTTTTACACAGTGGTTGTTACAACTTGAAGTGTTCCAGAGGATAACAATTCGCAGATGTATTTGAGGTTTTGGGTTCTTTTTAGCTTTGTTCCATGCCAGAATGAGACATTTGCAAAGTTTTCATTAGATGTTATGAAAAATTCAAACTGGAAAAAAGTTCTGGGACATTTCTAGGAGAGGCTGAAAGTACGAATTATTCCAGCTCTGCCTGAGATACAAGAGAGAAGTGTCACAAAGCATTTGTAGGGCTCCCAGTCTGTGATATCCATGTACACATGTACAATTTCTTCATTCTTTGGTCTGGACAAACTACAGTGGGACTTCTCTCATTGACTTCTGTAATTAATTTGTACTTCTCTTTGCACTGAACCCATGACAAATTCTGACTACTAAGAAATACAAGTATCTTTGTATATTCATCAAAGTAATTTCACTTCTTCACAGGTTTTTGATGGTCAAAATATGTATTTTCAAAGGATTCTAATTCCAGAATGCCTAATAATACATGTTTTATATCCAACTAAATACTTGCCCCAGTCTGGTGCAAGTCTTAATTCTGCATTATGTTTATGGTTCTAAAGTACTCTGGATCATTTTTTGGTACTATGCTAGAAGGCTTTTACTATACAATGTGCTACAGGATCTTCAGTTTTCTTTTTTCTCCTCATAGTAAAAAGAGGTGAAATGCTCAGATAAAGCAAATTTTCTTTAGTAAGAGAAAAATATTCTCATTAATGAAAATTGGTGTCACTGAGGTGTATATCCTGTAACACTCTGAGGGACTGTGGCTTCAAATCTCTATGTGCTTTATGTCCCATGTGTCCAAAAACGGTGTAAACAGTCATATCGTAAAAATAAACTTCTATATGAGTGAGTAAAAACTCCTGCAGGATTTTACTGTTCAGAAAAGGGTAATGAAATCATAACAATAGTGGAAAAATTGCTTGACTATTGCTGAAAATTTGTATTAAATAATTTCAGAGTTTGTAACTGTCCATTTATATAGGACTATTAGATTTTCAAAAAGAGACAGTTTAAGAATGACAGCATTTACAAAGCAATGAACAGCTACTCACATCTTATTGGACTGCCTGGTTCTGTGTTAAATTAGGACAGTGCTGTATGCCTGGATTTTCATCTTTAAAGCATTTGATGACAAGTGCAGAATTCCGATAGATAAAAATATTACCATTATTTGGTTCTGTTAATTCAACCATGCTTGCAATGATATTCTGGTGTCTCCTTGGAGAAATCTGTCAGAGTAGATGCCTGTAAGCCCATCATAATTTCACTTTTATTGTGTTTTGATATAAATTTGCTCTCCCTGCTATTTGAAAGATGGACAATTCAGCATGGAGCTGAGGGATTTTAGTGAACCTGGGCATGGTCTTGCTGTGCACATGTGGTGTCCAGAGAAGACATTTTTAAATACAATTATGCTGTGATATTTTAAGCTTTAGATAAATGATCCTTTTGTTTTAAGTCACCTTTAGGTAAGGCAACGAGCCAAAAAGAATAAGATAACTTTTACAGAAAGTCCTAGCAAAAACCCCCTAGGATTTTTGGCAAAACTTTTGAAGTGTGTTTTTCTATCACTTTAAAAAGCAAAGCAAAACAGAACAAAAAAACACCCCAACAACTTCCCCAGCCACCCACACCAAAAAACAGTCCCAACAACAGATTTGGAAGTAGTTGAAATGTGCTAGGTGTTTTCCAGTAATAAAAAAAGATACAAGTGATCATTTGTTACTACAGAACAAGTGTGGGCGGGGATCCCTATGTGACTTGAGAGAATTTGTTTATCTGGCCTGGCTTCTTTTATCTTGATTAGCTCAAATTGATTATTTCAACTGAAATCTAATTGAAGCCCCAATCCAATGAGTTCAAAGTACCTTGATGCAGCACTTCCTATGTTATGAAGCCTTCAATTTCTATTCTATTTATATTATATATGATTACCCAGAGTCATAGTGAAGATGATCCAGAGATGTTCTTCCTATAGGGTCATTAGTTTTGTTTCTGTAGCACCTGTTGAAGCAGTTTTGGTATTTTTTAAGTTGTTACAAAGGCAATTTTTTTTTTTTTTTTCTGAAAATTAGGGCCCACATATTTGCTGGTGGAATTTAGGCACCTTAAATAAGGTCTGCCCAGTTGTTTTGGCCTTGCTAATGCCTCTTCACACTAGCAAATACTGTACACTAATCTCCCTAAAGCCATATGACTTATATATTGAGATAAAGAAAACTTTGATATTCATCCTAGAACAAGAGCTTATTTTTGAACAAGAGCTTATTTTTGTATTTTAAAAGCCCTACAAACAAGGAAGGAAGACTGCAAAATAAGCAATGGTTTGACAGATGACTTAGAGAGCCAGGCACCACTATGTCAGTGGCCACTTCACCTCTGGGAGCACCAGGGTCAAGTGTCTGGTTGGTCTCAAGCTGCAGACTGCACTTATTGCATACCAGGGCAACTTTTGAGGGTGTGATTTCTTTAATTTTTCATTGTTATCTGTACATACCTTTCACAAAGGCTGTAGGTTTTGCTCATGTGGCCATTGCAGTCAGCCATTAGGCATATATAAGCTTTGTGTTAATAGGCATTTAGTCAACTTGTAAATGAATATAAGAAGAAAACTTAATTGTTAGGTCCACAATTTTGAAGAGTGAAAACTTTCTGGAAATATATTGGTTTGAGGTTTTCTATTGTTTTTTTTTTTGGTTTTTGTTGGGTTTTTTTGTTTTTTTTATTTTTTTTGTTTTTATTTATGTTTTTTTAATCTCAATATCTGTACATCTTCATGAGACAAATTTGCAAGATTTTTATTTTGGTAATTTTGCTGACTTCCTTTGTTATTTCCTCTAGAGAAATGTGGAACATCCACTTCCAGTATGAGACCAGTGTATCCTTCAAAAACCTTTCCCAACCATTACTCCATTGTCACAGTAAGAATTATTGTATATGTTTGCATTACTGTTCATTATCAAGTTTTCTCCAAAGGAATAGTATATTTATCAAAATATAATTATTAAAATGAATTGATTTCCCTTCAGAATAGTTAAAATTATGTATTATATCTATGTAATTTAGGTTAACAGCTATTATATAACACTACAGCTAAGTGACCATATCTAATGTAAGTAAATCTAGTCCTTCTAAGAGTAGCTGTGGAAAATCCCATCTAGCCAAAAGTTCACATCACTTTACAACTCCTCATTTGTGTAAATATTTCTAGTAAATTGCAGTTTCCTCTCTTGGAGTGGGACTGTTTTAAGTTGCCAACCTTATTCCACTTCATTAGGGCAACCTGGCATGATGAAAAGAACAGTATGAAATGGGAGGAAAGATTTGAGCATCCTGCTGATATTGGCTCTGTGTGATGGACTGTACCCAAGCCTGCATAGAAATGTCACAAAGCTGATCTTGTAAATTTGACAGTTCTTGAATGTAGGAGGAAAAAAATAAAAGAGGTTTTCAGCACAAATGCAGGGTTGGAGCCCAGGACATCCTTTTTAATTTCATCATACCACAACTAAAATTCAATCAAATGCTACGATCTGCGCTTTCTTATCTCTCCAGTTTGTCAAGACCTTTGGTGGGAGTACAAATTGAAGGATGAGATGCTTAATAGTGCAATCCTCACAAATCTCCATGACTGAATATGCAACTAAAAGGCATTAATCATGCCCAGCAGCCATGTGAAGTGTTCAGTACAGAGCTTTATCTCAATTCCTCATTCTTATGAAAGGTAGCAAGATCCTAATGGTGGTGGTATTTTATCTCTTATAAATTTAAAAATTAACTAGTCTACTTAAAGACAGAGCACAAAGTCTGATAAAACTACCCAAGACCTGGTGTCTGCACTTCTTTGACTGCTCGTGTAATGGTTTTCTAGAGCTAGAGCTTTTGCTCATGTGATGGAGGTCTAGCATAGGTAATTGCTTTATCTTTGGTACTAAAGTACTAAAGATACAACAAATGCGTGAACTCAGTGTCTTTCAGTTTGATCCCAAAGGACAGTGCCTAATTTTTTTTTAAAATCTCACTGGGAACCAAATCAGGGTTGGAAGTAGGGCTTGGAAGCAATGAAAGAGGATACTGCTGAATTTGGGTTCTGAGCCCCTGGTGGAGTAGAAATCACCAGCAGAGTGACTGTTCAATGGATGTGTTTGTCTAAGGGACATGTTTGAGTGGCTGGAAGGTTCTTTTTGTTTAGACCATTGCAAAAAGGCATCTTCTCAATTACAGGGACTGTATCCTGAATCTCACGGTATAATTGATAACAAGATGTATGACCCCAAAAGAAATGCATCCTTCACCCTTAGAAGTGAGGAGAAGTTTAATCCGCAGTGGTACCAAGGCCAGCCTGTAAGTATTAATACCCTTCTGAGAATGTACATCACCCTGTTGTGTTACTTAATATCGCTTGGATGATGTTGAAAGAGTACACAGGGTAATTCTAAGTCAGCCAGGAAGCGTTACTCAGCACTGCTAGGAATTGCCGTGCAAAGCTGCAAAATAACAAATGAAACAAAATGTAACAGGCTTTGTTGAACTTAAACAGAATTTTCCCTAGGGAGAATGCGGGCTTAAAATAGCTAATATAGATACCAGATTTTGGTCTGTTTTTAACATGAGTGGGCTTGTAGTTAACTTCTGTGAGAAAATCAACAGACCAGTAAGTCTGAGTAACAAGAAGCACTAATAAAGGCTTATGATCTGTTTAAATTACTTGTGAGTCTAAAGGTGTGGTTTTAAAAGAAATTGTCTCAGCTCAATCATACACTTATGGCAAAACTGATGAGATTCCCATGAAAATGACCTGGCATGGAGAAGTTTGATGAGTGCTAGCCTGAAGAGTAGCAAGGGACCAGAGGTAACTATTTAGTATGGGGAAGACTGGGCTTTTTTTTCCTATTTGTTTTGTGGGATTTTTTAAAATGTTTATTTGGTTTTGTTTGGTTGTTTTTTTTTTCCTTGAGGAAAGAACACACAGGTATAGAACTTGCAGGCCACTGAGAATAGAGTGATGTATGAGTTAGTCAGGAAACATGCAGAAGGCATAAATCTGTAAACCATGACAGCAGCAGTAAAATCAAAAGAACTAACCAAAACACTGTTTCCATATGTCAAGAGTGTGTGGGACAAAGGTCCTTGGAATATTCTCACCCCTTCTTGTGTCACTGTTTTTGAGAGATTTCCCCTTTCCTGGTATTCAGCATGGTTCTACCATTGCATTTCTACTAACAGCTTCTACCTCTATCCTGGCTCTCCGTGGCATTGCAGCAGCAGGGGTGTGAGTGTTTGCCACAAGGAATCAGCCCACAGGGCTGCAGATAGCGACGACAGGCAAGATTGACTGGAGTGCCCATGAAGCTGCTGGTTTCTGATCTTGCTGTGGGGTGCAGAGCTGGTGGGGTGGCCGTGGGCCCGGAGTCTCTCAGCTGGTTCGGTGACGGGCACTAACGATGGCGAATGTTCTCCGGCAGATTTGGCTCACGGCCATGTACCAAGGGCTGAGAGCAGGGACGTTCTTCTGGCCTGGCTCTGATGTGGCAGTGAATGGAACCTTCCCAAACCTGTATGAGATATACAATAGGTATGTGAATGCCTGTGTCTTGGCGGAATATCTGTCTGTAATGGTTGCAGTGGGACGGATGCCAGAGTAAGCGTAATTTTTTTCCCTACTTTTGTAAATAATTTTGTACAATAGGGAAAAAAGGCTGGGATACAATTAACTTTGTTTCAGTATAATGTAGAGCCTTTATTTAATTATCTTTTCATTCCTCAAGAAATGTTGTAATGATGTGATGTGTAAAAATCAGCTTTAAGCATAACCAGTTTTGAGGCTCTAGTGCTTTACTCTTTCTTTATAAATACCTTTTGTGGCTGGTGTAGAATATTTCAATCCAAACTTCTCATGTAATGAATGGATCAGACTTTGATGTAATATTGTCCATGAAAACTAAAGTTTTACTGTTGACTGTGGTAAACTGTTCTGATTTAAAATTATTTTCATTGCAGATTTTGAAAATGCACTCATATTTTAGTCAGTGATTGTTCTTCACTGCAATTAAACATTTTCTTCTTAATGAAAATGTTTATCACTGTTTATTTAATAATCACAAATCTTGCCCAAGAAATCAGACTTCTCATTTCTATCTTAGGATAATTTTCTCTTCTTACACCCTTCATATAGGATGTAATTTTTGATTCTTGATTTGCTACCTATATTTTCTTCACTAGGAACTGATGATGCACTGTTACTTGAACTTGTGTTAAATGTTGAATACTTTGGGTGCCTCATGTTGTTAAAGGTCCACATGCTTATTGTTGGTCTACTTCAGTAATTGATGGAGAGATCTAATTTGTAACCTAGTATGAGAAACTCTTATTCAACCTATTTAAATTTAAAATGCCCAACCCCACTCCTAAACCAGGACTTTTTCAAAACATAATATTGGAATAAAAGCCTGCATGTGACTTTGCACCTTGAGGCCAATTATTTACTTTGTATAATAAGCATAAGAACTCCTGTGAGTATTATTCTAATCATATTGGGAATGATATTCAAGGGAGGTTTAGATCAGGCCTTAAACTCCTGTAGAGTCACAGGCAATTAGCATAGACAGATTTGTGTCCTGCTAAAACGCCTGTAACGATTTTTTTTTTCCTGCTAAAGTATAGTGATTTTTGGTAATTTTTGGCTAAAAGATTTAGCTCTTGGAAATACATGGTTAATTGAAATGGTATTATTTTGATGCAGCTCAATCCCTTTTGAAGAAAGAGTGGTGACTGTCCTTCGCTGGTTGCAGCTACCTGAAGATGAAAGGTAGGTATGCATTTATGACTGTGAGCTCCTGTTTGAGTGTATTACAATGAATTACTTTGTAAACACAATTTTTTTAAACACTATCTTATGCTTTATTCTAACAATGTTAAAATATTATTTAGTGCACACCTGTTTCTGTGACTGAAAACTTCTTAAATTAAGTTGCATCTCTCCATTTAATGTATTTTCCCACTGAATGACAGTGTTTCCAATATCTGATCTCCATTGTTGAAATACAATCGCTTCAATCTGTCTCAACATGTATGTAAAATATTACATTTTTGGTACTGTTTGATATAGACCACACTTTTACACTCTGTATTTAGAAGAACCAGATTCCTCGGGCCATAAGTTTGGACCAGTAAGCAGTGGAGTAAGTAATTTTGTAGATTTTTAATTTATTTTTTTTTAATTTGAAGCTTTGCTCTGTTACTTCTGTAATTCATGTTAGATTAACTGAGATTGTGTGAAGTATACTTTGTAGGAAGAATAAATATGAATAGACAATCCATCCATGATTAACATTGATATAAAGCATATAATAGCCTATTAAATTTTAATTTTCTTTATTTCAATAACTTTTGCAGGGGAGGAGGATGGGGACAGAAAATTTGTATAATTTCAATTTAGCAAGAACAGAATTCTGCATAACAATGTCCAAGTCATGGTGATAAAATATTCATGTTGCAATTGTCATTCATTTTCCCCTAGTCTCTGTGCTAAGGATAGGTCGCTTTTGGCTTTATCTCCCTGCAGTTATAATTTATGCCTTCTCAGAAAGAGACAGATAAAAGGAACTTTGGCCCCATCACAGTCTGTGATTTAGTATATAAGTAAGAAATCATTGGGGCTGCTACTGTCTTAAAATGTACTGAATAGCTTCACTGGAGCTAAAAGTTTCACCAAAGTGAAAAATGCAAAGGAAAAAGTTGTTGAAAATTCAGGACCTTTGTAAAATTCTCCCATCTTGAACAGTCAGGGAGTTTAGGCATAATAAGTAGGTATTTAGCTTCAGTGGTGACAAGAGTGAAAAATCTCTTGCCAATTCCTCTTGAGCTGTGAGTAGCTGCTATTCATGTAAGAAAGTAGCAGACATAATTGGAACTGCAGTATGGGAAGCATGATTAAATTGACTATCTTTTCCTTTGTTTAATAAGTGGATCTAAAGTTCTGTATGTCAGGAATGCTCTGGAGAGAAAGACCCTGAAGATTTGTAGTCATAGTCTCTGCAGGAGCATCTCTTCTTCGTTGACACAAAGCAAGACAGCTTGTGCTAGTAGTTCAGTGAGGTGGCAGAATTACTTCATTGGAAAACATGTTTATTTAAACCTATCAAGTATTCAAAAGTAGCTCCCGTGCTGTACCTCTGCAAGTGAGCTTGGGCACCAGACCCCTGATCGCAAGCAGTGCTAAACTGGTAGATCATTGTTTGGCTTTTTCAGTCTCTTTAAAGTTGTTTGGCTGGATATTAGTCTCAGAGCACAATTTCAAGGACATTTTGCTCCAATTCCCAACAGGCATTTTGAGGAGAGGAATTGCAGGCTTGGCTTCCTCTGTTCTATCCAGCACATCAGTATCTGCATCCTTTGTCATTCCCTGCCGTCCTTGGTTGTACCCAAGCATAATGCAACAAGCATCCTCAACTTCATACTTTAAAACCACCCTCACTGTTATAATCTGTGAGGTGGTTTTTCGTTTGATGCCTTCGCTTTGGGTTTTTTTCCCTTCTTTTCTAAGCATCTGCAAGTGAAATAACACATAAAAATACCTAGCTGTGTCATGGTGCAGTGTGCAGAAAAAAAATTGGGCTAGAGGCTGTATAGTGTAGATATGGCCAGTCTTCTGTAGGTGGAGGTAACTCTGAGCAGTGCAGGTGATATGCAGTTGTCAGGCTCTCACTTTTATTTATATATTTAACAGTATTTTTAATACTTACTTTACATTCCCATTTCTGTCCTGCAGGTCATTACGGCATTACAGAGAGTGGACCAAATAGTAGGGATGCTGATGGATGGTCTAAAGCAAATGAACTTGCATAAATGCCTGAACATTATTTTTATATCAGATCATGGTAAATTGATTTTACAAAATGTATCAGAACTTTGAAGAACTGTCTTTATAAAGTAATATTCTGAATTCATACTTGTATGTTTCTGGCAAGGTTAAAAGAGCAAGTAATACCTATAAAATAGGTTTTATATTATCAAGATGATATGAAAGATAATTAGTGTGAGAGAGACTCAGACTATTTTAAGAGAAGGTAGAGAAGTGGAGAATATAGGGAGGAATTAAGCAATTTTAATTTTTTTTTTCTAATTCCTTTTGTGTCCATTACTAGATGATAAAAGAAATAGAATGAAAAACTGCACTGCACAGCAACAGTTTGCAAACTGCTGAGGAAGTGAAAATACAAACTATATCTTCCTTTCCATTATCAGTTCCCATATATGTTATTAGAAGGCTCTGAATATGAAACTTCTATTTATTTTTCTAGCTTTTTTATATATCTGGAATTATTTCTGTAAGTTATGTATTTAACTATTTTTTTCTACTTCTTTTCTTGACTAATGAAATATAAGCACATTTTCATGCAGCACAAAATTGACTTGCAAAACTCATTGCCACAGGGAATGATGCAAGCCAAATATGTTTATAGGCCTAAAAAAATTACGACATCAGTGGAGGGTAAACCTGCCAGGAATTATTTAAAGTAAGAGTTCAAATGCAATAAACAACTCGAAGTCCCTTTGGCTTCCAAAAACTGATAAAAAGCACTAGGAGAAAGATTAGTCAATAATACTGTGCTTATTGGGTATTTCTTTAGATATGTACTGAACATTATTAAATAGGATACTGGGCTAAATTAATGTTTGTCCTGACCATTACTACCATTCTTAGGCTCATAAGAGTTCTTTTCACTTTAGAGAAGAAAGTTTGTGTATTTACTAGATTGGAGAGTGTTTCTCAGCTGAGGAAATGGCTGATAGTGCTTATCTGTGCTTGATTTTTTATCTTCTATTCATGAGTATTGTGGTTTTCTTGGGTCAGATGCCTTGGGATTGCTGATAAAAAGACCAGAGAAATTCCATTTCAGACTTCTACAACTAAAGTTACATGTCTCCTTACAAGGTGACTCTATACTGATATTCCCACTTTAAAAGAAAATGTATTTCCTTTTTCAGGGATGGAAGTAGGGAGCTGCAGAAAAACAGCATATCTGAACAACTATCTCGACAGCGTTCAAGATTTCATAGTTGTACCTGGTCCTGCAGCTCGCCTGAGACCTAATAACGTTCCAGATGAGTATTTCTCTTGTATGTAGTTGCTAAAATAACCTTTGTTATTTGGTTATATGTTTTTGTACTTTACAAATACAAACTTGGCATCCACATATTCCATTAGTAAACTTGAGTGATTTCCAAGTAGGGACAACCTGGACAATGATGAAGTTGAAATACTGAGTAGTGTGTGCATTTGTGTTTTTAAAGACCATTTGATTTTCCAAGTCTGGAAGCATATTTGAATCTCACATTCAAGTACACAAAAACATTTTATGGGCTGCCTCAGAGTTACCAACTGCAAATATCTCCTGCCTTGTGAATGGCATTCCTTTAAATAAGATCAAAGGGCACAAGACAGCCCAAAAATCCTCCCTTCAGGCCTCACTTCATTTCCTAATTTATTAAGTTTTGTATAAATTTGCAATATTTCCATCCTAAAGTAATGCTAAATTGTTACTATCATTTATATATTATTTTGAGTATTATGTTTCCTGGTTATAAAGGATTGGCCTAATGGCCTGACAGTAATTCAGTAAACTACAGGTAAATAATAAAATGGACTAAAAAATCACTGAATACTTACAAATTTTAAACTCTAATTTGTTAAGCAGTCTTATTTTAGGTGAACATTTAATTCCTGCAATTTTTGGTACTATTTAATGTTGAGTGCAGGAGCTTTCTTCATGTTTCACAGTATTTTTCGGGTGGGTTCGGCTTTTTTTCTCTCGAGATTATTATTCTCTGTGCCCTTTAAAACTTGTAGACCTCAGCCCCAGTGATTTTAAGCCCTGTTTACTTCACTGCTTGATGCTATTCTAAACTGTTTAAATGTTTACTTGGAGAACATGCGAGTCAAATGCAGCTTCAGGCTCTCCCTGGAGAAGCTCAGGAGGAATAGTGCATGCTCTTCTTTGGACGTGTGCACTGTTATAATGAAGTAGCATAGCTGTCTTTGTTGCACTGCATGTGTCTGTGCAGGAATTATGAATGGTTCTCTTGCCAGGGTAATCCTTTAGGTACTTGAGTCAAGTGTTGGATATGAGAGTCAGGACAGAGTAACTGTGAAATGTAGTGGGGCTGTGTTACACGAAATGTCAAACCACATGATGTAATGGTCCCTTTTAGCTTGAGCCTAAGCATTTGAAACTTAGCCAGCTGGTGCTTGGCTTTCTTTCTAAGGATATTTGCTAGACAAAACTGCTGTCCTGGTAGTTGCATTTGTGTCTTTTTCTTTATAAGCATATTAGCAGAGAAAAGTTCACCTTGATTAACACAGCATCTAGTTGCTTCTTTTCTGAAAACTTACTTCTTGGATTATTTTTCTAACTGTGGCTAATGTAGTTAAACATGTAAGTATGGTTAACTTCTAACTTATAAAATTAATTGAAGTTTAACTAATGTAGTTTCAATTTAAAGCTGTAAATAAGTAATCTGGGGGAAGAGAGACTGAACTAAAATTTTATAAAAGCAATAGCTTGACAGTTTAGGGATTATCTTGCTCTATATGGTTTTTAATCTTTTCAAAAAGAATACTCTATTCTTTCTACTTCAAGAAAAATAATTTCTTATGCCCAGAAATTCATTGAAACTTATCATTTATATTACATGATGGGAATGCTTTCATTTTAATCTGGTCTTTTTTAACTTAGGTGACTAATACTTATATGATTCTTCCAGTTAATTATGAAGGCATTGTCAGAAACCTCACGGTAAGTGTTGTCTTATCTGTTGCTCTAGCTCAATTTCTGCTGACATTTAAATGTATTTCATAGCAATAGCTATTTGCTGGGCAACTTACATACTTGAGTTCAGTGACAAGATAAGGGGACATAATCTTGTACTGCACCAGGGGAGGTTTAGGTTGGACATCTGGAAGCATTTTTTCTAATTGACAAGGTGATGTTCAGTCATAGTTGTACTTGATGATCTCAGAGGTCTTTTCCAGCCTAGTTGATTCTGTGTGTGACCTTTGGTTAACAGCAGCAACAAAAGTGGTTCCACACAGGGGAAGGTGAAAATTGAATAAGGTGACACAGAGCTAATAGGTTGTGCATTAACTAAGGCTTTGTGTTCATTTCACTGTATTGTGTTGGTCTTCTAGCTGGAGAACTTGTGTATCTGGACCACACTAGATGAGAGCCATGTCAGTGTAAAGCTCAGCTCTATTGCCTGCACACACACAGGATTTTCTTGCTCACACCTTTTTGATAAACAGCTTTCAGAGAGAGAATATTGACTTTTTTTTCTTTTTTGAAGGGGTGTCAATTGCAGTTAAATGAATTTGCTTTTTTGCTCTGTCCCTGGCTTCTGTTCTCATCCCTGCACCATAATCTGTTTGCCTCTTATTTTTGCAAACACTGCTGTTGGTGAGAACAGTGCTGTTTGTATAGATGACTTCAGTATTCAAAAATTCCAATATTACAGTAGAGATTTTGTTTGGTGGGTGGTTTTTTTTCCTTTCTAAAATCTAAATTGGTTAATAAAAAAGTTTATTTGTCCCTGAATGATCAGTCTAAAAACCCTAAATGTCTGTTACCTTCTCTATTACAGAGCTGTAGACTTTTTGCACTGTACAGTTTCTTATCACTTGTGAAAGTATCATGATGTTGATGTCTTAGTGTAATTAATTATTAATTCTATGCAGTACCATTTGCTTCTGTACAATTGTAGACTGTAAGAAAAAAAAAAAAAAGGCAAGTTTTGTCCATAATGCAGTATTAAATTTATCTTTTAAGAACTATTGAGTATAAAACCAGTCAGTATTTGTGGTTTAAATGTTCATTCATATGTATCATATGAGTCCAAACCTGGTGGAGTTACATTGTTCCTAGTGGAAGTTATTGCAGACCATTTGCAATTGATGTGCATTGTAAGAACTGTGCATTACATAAAATACACATTTCACCAAAATTTCCTTATGTTTAAATTTGACCATTTCAGTGCCTAAAACCAAGCCAGCCTTTCAAAGCTTACATGAAACAGCTGCTCCCCAAGCGTTTCCATTATTCTTATAATGACCGGATCGAACCGCTACACTTTTATTTAGACTCCCAATGGCAACTTGCTCGGTAAGTTACAGTCACAAACAATTTCTTGTTTTCTCTTCCAAGTGCTTAGAGGTCAGTGACATCTGTTAGAGTGTGATATTCTTGTCTGTCATAGCAAAGGGACATTGCAAAGGAACAATGGGTGCTTTTTTCTGCAGGTTTTGCTGGCCTGGGGAGGCTTAATTCTAAACTGGCAGCTATTGATATTCTCCCTGCTGGTATGGAGGTAGTGGCAGGTTAGAAACTAAGGTCCTCACTCTCATAAACTTGAGCACATCTTGCCATGCTGTAGGAATTTCTAAAGTGATCCATGAAAGCAGAGCATAAATAAATAAATAATTTCTAGGTTAAATCACTCTTGTCAATCATTGACCTTACTGAGTAGTTAATTACCTCATGTGTTTTGATGAACAAATTTGCAAGTCGCAGATCAGTGGTATCTGTTGTAATGGTATTAATTTTGAGCAGCTCTGTGATGCTTCAGGGCTTTCATCATGGAAGAGTTTTTCAGTGTACCTCTTCAGTAAGTCCTGTTGTGTAACACTGTAAACATGTGCAAATTGTGCAAATCAGGTTTGGGTTAATAGACCTATGTGTTTACATTGTGTATATGGACCTAGCATAGGATGGATGTTTGTTTTTATTGGACTGTAAAATTCATGTCTGAATGGTCTAAATTAGATTCATGTTTTTATTAAAAAAATATTGAGAATGTACTTACATATGGTACTGTAAAGTTGTTTCCCAAGTGACAGTGAACTGAAAATCTGTTATCCTGAAATGAAATTATTTTTCATATGTCATGTGCTTTGACTTTAAATAGCTCTGATTGACACATGAGAATTCCAAAGAGATAACATTTGCAGAGAAAATTACTATCCTGATTTTAAAGGCATTCTCTTCCCAAGCACTTAAATCTTCTCATTCCCTATGGACTATCTCTAAGTATCATTAAACAGAGAAGTAAATACGTCATCATTGAAGTACTTTATGCCAATATGATTTGAAAAGTGTGAGTTATATAAACTGTGTATTTTTAATAGAAAACCACTTGAGATTAAAAACTGCAAAGGTGGATTCCATGGCTCAGACAATCGCTTCCCCAATATGCAGGTGAGGTTTAAGCTTATGTTAGCTCTTATTTTTAGCTCCTTCTAATTCAAAATGCTGTATTTGCTGGTGTTGAGTTTTGGGTGGGTTTTTTTTGTTTGTTTGTTTTTGTTTTTTTTTTTTTAAAGATCTGTGATATTATTCCATCTGCAGTTAAATCTAACATTTATAGGATTGATACTGTCATGTGCTGGATAACCCATACAAATAAGGAGTCTTGAACTTCTCTCCAATGAGACATGGGAAGAGATCATAAGGAAACATGAAATGGGATCCTTAGTTTCGACTAATTGGGGGAAGTCATTTGACCTATCTGCCTTAGTTTCTACTATCAATAAAATGAAAGCCAATATTCTCAATTTCAAAAAGCTCTTTTCAGGATTAAAATCCACAAACCATTCTGAGTTATTTGGAACTATTACCGTAAATATCAGTGTGTTATGTGGGCTTTGTAGGTCTTCTCATGAAACTTGTTTTCAATAATTTTCTTTCTTAAAAGCCTTTTTTTCCCCATGTGTTGTAGAATTATATAGTGTTGACATCAAACTGTTTTTTTTAAAAAGTCTTAATCTTGTATCAATTTACCCTTCCAGGCTTGTACTTCTTCCCTGATTTGACAGTGGAAAACCTGTTGATAGTGTTTCTAGTAATGGGCTGCAATCAGCATGCCATGTGATGCCAAATGTATTCCATCTCTCTCTGCTGCAGTTTGACTGTGCAAATTTTTTTTCAGTAGATAGACTCTATTCAAACGTTTTTGCCACACTTGAGATCGTCAGTTCATAGTACCCCTAACAAGTCTTAAAACAGATATAATTCATCCTTTCTGTGGCTAACATTATAGCAGCATAACAACGTTTCATACTCTGTAATTACCAAACACAACAGAAAGGAGATAGCGTGTCCCTGCCTCATCTGGTTCAAATTAGACTGGTTGAGTACATTATTAGCCTGCAGATTCTAGTATCAACAGTTGCGAAATAATGCCCTGTGTTATGCTTTAATCTCAAAAAAAGGAGTTAAGAGTCGAGTTTTAGCCTGTTTTTGCCACCCAGCTATGAAATCTGAGACAATTGCATTGTTCGCAAAGAGCTTGGAGATCTTACCGAGGGACATACTATACAGTGTAAAACATCCATCACTCATTCAGTACCTTGATCCCACAGATGTGTGCAATCTGTTTCTGTTCATTAAAAATAAGCTGAGTAACTGAGGATAAGTTTTAAATCAATTTTTTTGGCAGCAGTTGAGCTTAAGCATTTGTTGCCCTTGCCTCTTTGTTCATGCAGCAAACCCTGCAGTATGCTGGTGTAGGATTTGTGTGGCTGCAGTGTCAAGTAGGTTGGGGAATTGAACGAGAAGGAAAAGAGCCAGCAGAGAAATAAAAAACTGGAAAGGTTTTTGAGCTGGCAGCATTCCTGGATCAGATCCAATACAGCTCGGGAAGTGGTGCAAGAAGAAAGAACAGCTGCAAACCAGGCGTGGAAGCCTACGGTCCTACCATTGCTTAAACCACTTAAAGCATTGCTACCAACAGATGTTTTTATAGCCCCAAGTTAAAAGCTTCCAAATTGTTTACAGGATGTGATATGTGATGGCTACTTTGGATCAACATTTCCATTAAATCTTTTAGAATATTTAAGAAAATGCTTTTTAATTTCTTCAAAAGCAGAGAAGAGCAAGGGATGTCATAAATGGCTAAAGGCAAGAATGAGACAGAATTTGTTTTCCTAATACTCTTCTACTGCTTTTAAAAATTATTCTTATACTTCTACTGGTTTTTTAAGGAAAAACACATGCTTTTGACTTTATACATACTGTGTTGGTAAAGTAAAGATAAATTTATTGGAAGAAAATGCCCTCTGAGTATGACGATAATTTTCATTTCAACTTGTCTTAAACAGAATTCCATTATACTTTTCTCTGTAAATCCTAGGCTATCTTTATTGGTTTTGGACCAGGATTCAAGTTTGGTACTCAAGTTGATCCATTTGAAAACATTGAAGTATATAATTTAATGTGTGGTAAGTACAGTGAATGGGGGTCAATTTTGTTCAGTAAAAGACAGTATCTTTTGGGCATTGTAAATCTTCTAATAACAGACTGTAAAGTGTCCTCAGAAACTCATCCTTAAGAGTTGTTGGTAATTTTCACAAATCAGCCGTTCGTTTTTCTGAGAAAGGGCCATCTCTAAATGACTAACAGCATTTTAGGATCTGCTGGTCAGGCTATCTTGTACATCTCTTTTCCACTTGTCACACTGTGTATTTCTCTGGCTTTTCCAGAGCTGGTGTTTTGACTCACCGCTACTAAAAATGGCTACTTCCCAATCTCTACCATTATGAAGGGAAGCCTCCTTTCCCCACCTCTTTCAAACACAATGCTACTGTGACTCCTTATTCCTGTGTCCTTCATTCTGTATTTCATAGTTTCTCCAAAAGTCTGTCACTAGATCAACCACTTTCTGTTCATTTATTCCCCTTGAGGTCCTCACCTGTTTTCCATTATTTCCTGCCTACTTCCCTCTTTTGTTAGAACCTATACTGCTTCTGTGAGAAGTATTACCAAAGAATTTGATCCACAAAATTCTTAAGAGTATTGCAAATGCTTGAGATCGGTGTCTGTATTCAAGCGACTTGCTCAACCTTACAAGAAGAGTAGTACCACACTGAACCCTAGCTAAGAACGTGTGTGACCCCTTTTAAAGAGGTTGCATTGCTTTTCTTTTTGGGTGTTATGAGCAGCAAGCAGTGAACCTTTGACTCATCCATACCTGTAAGCACAATATAATCAGCTGTGTACTACAATCTTTCTCCTCCTGTTAATATCACTTGAATTCTTTCATAGATTTGCTTGGTTTGAAACCAGCCCCAAACAATGGAACTCATGGACGCCTAAACCATCTATTAAAGCACCCTGTTTACACCCCCCACCATCCCAAAGAAACAAGTCATCCTTCTGAGTGTTCTGTGGTGGGAGAAAGAGCCTTTTCAGTGAGCCCTGGCTGCTCCTGCAGGACAGGGGTAAGCACTGAAATGGTTAAAGTTGTGGAGGCAGAAGTCTGTGCTGTATTCAAAGAGTGAAACTTTGCATTCTCCAGATAGTTTTACAGTCTCTTACTACTGGTTTCAAAATCAACTCTTGCTTTGGTTTAATGAGTGCTAGCCTGTATTTGTGTATTAATGTTTTGCAGATTAAGTCACATTAATCTCTGAAGAGCCTGGAAAGCTTGATGCAGAAAGCTTTCAGTTCTTGCTTGCTTCCCCTAATTATGTTGAAAGTTCTGTTCTGTGAATATTGTGTTTGGGCTGTGGTTTTCAAGCCTGTAGATTTGCTTGTGACAAAAGTGATTTGTTTCTGCCGATTCCCTGTAGCTCCTCTCCAGTACATGTCAGTGAGTTCTGTGTATGTATAACTTGCAAGACAGAAGTTACATTTAAATGTGGTACCGACTCATAATGTGCTTTGTAGAATCTCACTGCTTTTCACTGCTTTTCCTTTATAATTATAGGACTTGCCAATAAGGGATTTTCATCAGCGTTTAAATCTTACTCAAATAGAAGGTAAGAATTTCAGATAATAATATAAAATGTAAAAGCTAACAACAAAAAAATATTAACCATCAAACATTTTAGGTTTTTAAACTTCTGAGCAACTCTCAAGTAAGGGATGTGAAAATTCTTTGAAATACTTTCTGGACCTATAGTCCTGCCTGGATAATTTGTGGATGCCTCACCCCTGGAAGTGTTAAAGGCCAGTTTGGATGGGACTTTGAATAACCTGGTCTAGTGGAAGATGTCCCTGCTCTTGACAGGGTGGTTGAAACCACATGATCTTTTTGGTCTCTTACAGCCCATACCATTCTATGATTCTCATGTTTTTGAATATGGTCCTCCTGAACCATTTGTTCTCAGGTAAATGTGCATCCTTATACATGTGTCTTTATGGCATATGTGTTATCTGTTACTTTTGACTTTTCTAGTACTGAAGTAATGAGCATTCCCAAATGGGAAGCAAGAGTGTTGTATGGAGGCACCTGATAACAAATCGATGCAAATAGTGCTATCCATAAAGGCAACATACTTTTAATGAGGCATAAGGAGTATTTTACATGTTTGTTATGTGGTACTGAGCTGTTACTTCTTTTACTTATGCTTTATTTCCATTCATTGGATGTACACGTCACATTTAAGCTGAAGCTTGAAAGGCTGTAGATGTGCTTATGAGTCATAAAACAAAATAAACTATTTTGAGCATGAAAATAGGTAAAACAGCAAGTAAATAATCAAAACTGTAAGTCAAAATGGAATCTAGTCCCAGGTGCTTATGCCTTAATAGATGACATCAAGAAGATTTGGCTGTCAGAAATAGGCTGATAGAGATCTTGCTCTGTGTGTGTGTGTGTGTGTTCATGAAACCTTGAGAGTTTTATGCAAATAAACTGTATCTGGCAACACCCTGCCATAGCTCAGTATTATTAAGAACTGGACATAAATGTCAGGCAGATTGTTTGCTGATTATCCAGAGCTAATTCAAGGCTTCTGCGGATTTGTGTAGTTTGTCCTGAAACAAAGAGAGGATAGAACTTTCTTGAATCTTTTCCACTAATGACAGATCGTCATTTTAAAATGTGTCCCAGAAACCTTTTAAATTAAGTCTTTCAGTATTGTAATGCTCATGAGAGCAACAAAATCAAATCCAGTTACAATGATACGATGTGTTTTCCCTAAAGTGTGCAAAGGGTTTTGCTGAAACAGACTCTAAGGATCTCTGAGGGCTTTGCTTAACCTGGCTTTGAAGAGAATTGACAAGGCCAGGCACAATAACATATTTCAGTTCTCTTTCGTAGAAATAGGAACTTAAGGCTCTAAACGTACATTTTTGAAGCAGTAGAATTTTGTCTTGAATTATCAGTGAGACCTGGTATAGCACTGTCTTTACAGCAGTAATTTCATTATGAATTTTACTAAGAACTAACTAGATATAAAAAGCATTTCACAGATGAAAGATGAATTCTAGAAACCAGCCTAGAAACTCCTTAAGAGTATTTGAGTTTCATTTGTTACTTCAGTTTGCGTGTTCTCTCATTGATTGTCATAACTTGACAGTCTGTAAGGACAAAAAATTATAACCGCATTTTTACTTTAATGAAAAAAATATGAATTGTTTTTCCCTCATGGGTGGAGAAGTAACTGTCATAATCTTCACTTTTATTCTTTTTTTTGTGCTGTGGAATTACTGTGGAAAAAACCCTGCACATTCCTTGCTCAAATTCTTTCCCCATGTAATATATTTGCCTTAAAATTGTGTACTAATTTGTGAATGGTAGGGACCTATTTAATGGAAGATACTTTGACACCTTCTTTATCAGTTTAGTAATGTAATTTCAATGTAATGATTGAAAACACTTGAATTTTCAAAGGTAAAGTAGTGTTTCCTTGCACAGTCGAAAATCCAGTCCAATACTTCACAGTATTGTTTGTTTAGATCTCTGTATTTCCTAGTCTTTTAAATGCATTTTTACATACAACTATGTGGTTTCTACTGAAATGGTAATTTCAAATCACCAGAATTGGTTTGTCTCCCAGCTAAATGTTACATGAAAGCAGATCCCACATTTTTAAATTGAAATACAAAGTAAACAAAGACTTTAGGTTTGCAACTTGAGTTTATCTCCTGTTTTTAATGGCAAAAGGTTTTGGTTCAAATATAAGTTTAATTTGTGCAGTATAAGTTTAAATGACTTCTATATACTGACTTCATCACTGATTTATTGTCTTAGCATAGAAACTATGCCTTTGATATAATAATGAAAATTTTTGTCCCATTTCTGTGACTTCTGTTTGCTTGGCAATTGAAAATTAAAGCAGCCTTAGGTATATAAAAGAGGAGGGTGCTTAACAACCAGTATTAATTGAAAAGCAATAAGCACTATTTATTTTGCAGTTGAGAAGACAGAGGAACTTAATTTGCCCTATGGACGGCCCAGGGTTCTGCAGAAAAAACACAATTACTGCCTCCTTTACCATTACCGCTACATCAGTGGGTACAGCAGGGACTACAGGATGTCTCTGTGGAGCACGTACACTATTGGCAAAGATGTAAGTATAAGAAGAATGATTAGAAGCAACCTTGAAAAATAAAAATCTGGAGTCAGTTTTTCCTGAAGGCTTCTCATATCTGCTCATGATACGAGAGTCACCATGGTGGTGGAGTCACCATCCACAGAGATGTTCATGAAGGGACTGGATTTGGCACAAAGTGCCATAGTCTAGTTGACAAAGTGATGATCAAAGACTGGACTCAATTATCTTTGAGGTCTTTTTCCTGCTGGAATTGGTCTGTGATATTATTGCCCAGGGCAACTAAGTTGAACCACATAAGATATAAATTGGAAATTTGTGTGAGGTTTGCTATGCTAATGATGATTTGCTTGGACTCAGGGTGAAACAGTTTTGCCTCCAGATTGAGCAGATCCAAGCAAGGAATCCATTGCCATTGATGTAGAACCCCTAGGAATCTGCACTGGTAGCATAGCTCTGCTTTTTCTGCAGTCTATCAGTGATGTCCTCAAAAACTGGGCTCAGTGTGGGTTTCATAGTCTTAAAGCAGCTTGTAATGTGGCAAGATCCTTTCGAAAAAGTAATCTCAGGACCATCCTGAGCTGTTCATGCCCTGGTATGATCCTTCTCTCAGAATATAATCCTGATTGGAGAAAAAAAAGAGGTCAGTGAAAATAAAGCAGGTCTTTGTGGTCCTGAACCCTATGCTTAAGATATGCCTTTGGTTGTAGAGCACTGATCTGAAGAATGAGAGATTTTTCAAGTTGGCCTTTACCATTCAGAGAAAATTTAGAAGCCAGATCATGCTTGAAAGGAATTGAGATAGTAGAGAATGATTTTTAATTTGATTATCTGGGAATCATAGGTTTTAAATAATGACTGTTATAGTTAAATTTAGCTAAACTCTGGTAAGATTTACTTGATCCTAAATACTTTCAGTATAGTGGCATGAAACTACCAGTTACTGCAACAAGTGGCCCACTCATCTATCTGTCAGTTATGTGACTCTGTCTATCTGTCAGTAAATCATATTGTCTTTAATGGGAACCTCTAGATTCTCTTTTAGAAGATGTTCTAAATGACTAAAATGCTGCAGTTCTGTTCACTTTCTTTCCAAGTTATATGAAGTGGATGGGAGGGCGTGTTTTCCATTGACATAAGAGGAACAATTCTTGCATCTTTCTTAAGCCCTTCACACTCTTAAAGGCAACTGCAGCTAAATATTTAGAGTTCTGCAGTCCCTCATACTGAGACAATTATTGTAAGTCACCTTTCACAATTATAGTTTCTTCTTGTTCAATAGGATAAATGGATTTCTTCTACAGGAGATGCCTCCAGCTGTTTACACAAAGATGTTCGTATTTCACAGAATCATAACCAGACCTGTTTGTTTTACAACAATCATCCTCGCTTAACTTATGGATTTCTTGCTCCTCCAAGTAAGTACTTTGTCTTCACTGTATATATCACATCTGATTTATATGATTTGTAATGTAGCAGGTGTAATTTTTTGTAGTTCTTGATACCTAATCAGAATACAAAGCAGTAGTTGCTGAATTGTTGCAATTCAGCACATGAGAAAGGAAAACATTTTAGATGCTTTAGCAGTGGGTGAGTTATCCAAGGTCACTTTGTACTTCCCAGAAGTTTTGACACTTACCATGTTTCTGAAGTGGCATTTCACAGAAGAAACAGGGAGTAGACATTGAAGTCCAGCAAGCTGGTAAATTGAAAATTCACTTTGTATACATGGATAAATTATTTGTGAACTGTTGCTGATCTGATATGGAAGTATTTTTATTGACTCTACTGCACTGAATACCAAGTAGCAGATTATTTAACCATCCACATCAAAAGTAGTTGGCAAAGTTTCAGAATCCTATCTTTAAGCCTAGATTCTGCAGTCAGGGAAAGTTGGCCTGACACTCATGAATTTCATTTCTGTCCCCACAATTCAGAAACCTGTTTTGATATTTTTAAATCTCATGAAATTTGCCAACTGTATGTCTGACAAGTGTAATTGCTGCAGCTACTAAGTTTATTTATTCTAGATGGAGTCTGGCAGGTGCTGAAGTCAGCACTTACGCCCACATCAGTTTTGGAAAATGAAGTTAGCTCAGCCTCATCTCAAGGTTATTACACTGATCACTAAAAGCACAAAAATACAAGTTTAAAGTAACAAACCCATGTAATTAATCACCCTTTTTTTTCAGATTTTATGACAGATGCAAGGAAACCTCACTATGATGCCTTACTTACCAGTAACATTGTGCCAATGTATCCTGCATTTAAAGGTATTTCATTTGTATGCCTATTTTATGTCCATGGTTAAATATAAGACTTGCAGGTATTGTGCTTGCTTCCAAACCATGCAAATGACCCCTGGTTCCTGGGAGAGGGAACATGAGATGGTTGACTGAGAGAAAATAGGCATATTCCTTGTGAAAAAGAAGGATAACTGCGGTGCGTCTCCTGTGGAAAAAAAAAAAAAAAGAGCTGCCTTGTTTTGTAATGGAATACTGTTCAATTCCTAATCGTAATTTTAAATATTGTATAGATTAGATACGTCAGGACATGGTACAGTGAATGCTGCTGCCCAGTTGGATGCAACCTTTAACAACAGCAAACACCTGTAGAATTTGTTCTTTTCTGAGCTTACCATGTCTGTCTATACTCCGTCAACTACTCCACAAAGTTGTATTAGCAGCTGCTATTGTGAAGATTGTATCCTGATTCCATTGCTGTGTTTCAGTGTTATGGAACTACTTCCACCAACACCTGCTACCAGAATATGCTGCAGCCAGGAATGGTGTCAATGTAGTCAGTGGTCCTGTGTTTGATTATGACTCTGATGGCCTCTATGATACCCCAGAAAAGTTGAAAAGGTGAGAACCTTTCACATTGTAATCTTTGTTTCTTTCCTCCAATACTGGTCTGTTAGTAGTTGTTATCCTTCTTCAGAAAGACATGCAAAAGCTCCTAAGCAGAAAAGTAAGCTCAGAAAGAAACAACAAGCATGAAGAGAAAAATGCACCTTCAAAATGGGTCACCCTAAACCTGAAGGTGGAGTATAAGAGAAGCTGTTGCATGTGGGATGATGTCTGCCAGCTTGAAAACTTAGGACATTGCCTTTGCCTCTAGGAGAGGACAAGGCAAGGGCTTACCCCTCGTGGCATGGTTAATACTTCCTGAGCTGGCAATGTTTTACTGCAAGTTGTGGGTTATTCTAGTGAGCAAAATTGGTTCAAGCTAGCAGGCAGAGAGGTTCGTGGACTCAGGCTGAGCTCTTCATCTCCTCTGGAGTTTCACACATTTTTATGGCAAATCAATTTGTCATACCTCATCAAACTTGTTACTTAAATCAACCTACAAGCCAAACTTGATTTTCAAAAATAGTAATCTGGAATTTTCCTTCCAGACCTAAGCTTTCTTTGGACAAAACAGGTGAATTGATAAAATTTAATATTGTCATTTGATCCTTGTGCAAGTATGATTTGGTGAATTTGCAGAAAGATCTTTTGTATTTCAGATACCCTGGTAATTCAGAAGTTCCAGTTCCAACTCACTTCTTCATTGTGCTGACTAGTTGTAAAAATACTTCTGAAACTCCCCTGGAGTGTGAAGGGTCACTAGATGCCTTGTCTTTCATTGTACCTCACAGAGAAGACAACAGTGAAAGCTGTGCAGTAAGTAGTCTGTTTGGCCCCCATAAACATCTCAAGTCAGGCTGGAGCTTGTTTTGTTGAATATCAGTGATTAACTGGTTAAAGCTTGTGAAAATGGTGCAATCTGCAACAATATTTTTCCAAACGGAATTATTTCAAAATCTGTAAATATGATCAAATGGGAAAATAGGTCTGTTCAAAGAGCAAAACTTGGAGCTAGAAGAGTGGAGTCAGAGTATGCAGAGAACATCAGTATGATGCATACACAGACTTCTGTAATGCAACTATTCAGTCAACAGCTGAGAAGGATGAAGAGCTTCTAAGAGGAGTCACCCACAACAAAAGGTCAGTGCTAAGGCCAAATGCATTCCCAGGAGGAGAAAACACAGATCTTCCTGAAGAGCACTGGTTACTTCTAGTTGAGGTACCTTGGTGGTGTGGTGAGAACACGTATAACTGCATTCCATATACACCAGGAAAAAAGTGTAGACCAATCCTGCAGCAAGGAATTAGAGTCAGACACAGGTCTCAGAAATATTTTTATCATACTGATGGTAGATAGATTCTGGACCTTACTTGCCATTCCCCATTATCACCAACTGGTGCAACTACAGGTTTAGTATACATGAGGAGGTAACAGCAAGAACTAAATTCAGAAAAGCTTCTAACTCTGTAAAATCCTGCACACTCCATTTGTTAGCTGCTTGCTAACAGTTATTGATTTCTGTCTTTGTAAAGCATCAAAATGTCTTTTTTTAGTAGATTAAATGCATCTCAGGAGAAGAAAAAGGTTTTAAAACCCCTTTTTTGTTCCTCTCCTCTGTTCCAATAGGATGGCAAGACTGAGTCCATGTGGGTTGAAGAGAGAATGAAGTTTCATACAGCTCGGATCAGAGATATAGAATTACTTACTGGACTCAACTTCTATCAAGACAGAAAACAGCCAATATCTGACATTTTACAGTTAAAAACATATTTACCAACTTTTGAGACAGTCTAATTTTTCCTATGGAATGTTGTTATTCATGTCACAACTGATTTGTAAATAGACTTTTTTTAATTAATGAAACCTTTTTTTAAAAAAATAAGCTGGAACTTTTATTGAGAACTCTTGACCAAAATGCCAGTAGAGAGGAGAGTGGGTGCCATATTTGTATCTCAGGGACTCCTGATGGGCTATGCTTGTGACACAGGATGGCAGCGCCTGTCATTCCCACTTGGATGTGGTAGAACCATGTCCATTATAATGTTAACATCATTTGGTCATCATAGTCTGAGACACGAGCACAAATGTTGTGTTTGATATGCACTGGAGAGGGAGAATTTTATAAAGCATGGTTTATGATCAGTATTCTACTTTAAAAATGCAGACAATTTGTAAATACAGTTCTGGGAATGAGCTACATTCTTGGTGATCAATGAAATCTAAACAACAGCACTCTGCTCACTCCAGTTTTCCTTGAAGTGTGAATTGCACTCTGAGCTTTGGGTGTCAAAAAACAATGCAGTGTTATGGTGCAAGAAGCTATACTGGGGTCAGTAGCTAAACTGGTAGCTAAACCTTCCCCCACATGGAAGAGATGCCTGGCTGCAGGGGTTTTGTGGGCTGGGAAGCCTTGGCATGTTGCTGCCCTCTGATGGCTCCAACACTGATGGAGAACTCGATGCACAGTTTCTATGTTGTACTTGCATCCTCTGAACGAGTGAGTGTAGGATGCATCAAGCCACCTGTAAATGAGAAGTTGTGTCAGGAATATGTCTGAGCTTCCAGAAGTAATTATCTTACTTCAAGTTAAACTTAGATTTGATCAAAATATTTTGCTTTATTGAAGTAAAGATGTGTTTGTCTGTTTGGTACATGTTTTTGTCAGCTGTGGTTTTCAAATCCCATTTTTGAATGCAGATGCTGTCAGAGATGCAAATTCTGAAGAAGCACGTAATGACCTTTCTTGGAAGCTTTCAGGCTACATAAACAGCTGCTACAGACACTCAGGAGTGTAGGAACTCCCTCCTTTTCCAGTACACATATTATCACCTTTGTAATTCTCCCACTCTCTAAAGCTGATGACCCAAAATTGGCTCTGTTATGTATAAAATTTGGCATAGCCTATTTAACATTTATGGTCTTCTCATTTAAAAAGGAGAAAATACATCACGCACAAGTATGTCAGAAGAATGAAGAGCCTCTAACTGAGCAGAGAGGCATTTGACCTTATAGCTTGGCCAGGGCATGTTGAAGGCTGGATTCAGAGCCTGCTGAAGTCAGAGGAAGCTTTTCCATTAACTTCAGTTTGAGTGGGCTGAAGTTCTGGGACCATTTTTTCTTTTAACTAAGTGTATTTTCTTGATCTTATGTTACGAGCATGAATTTTTTTTTCTCATGTAGTTTCACTGTGTGAAATCTAAGTGTGTTGTAGCAACTTCACATTACAATAGGACTGTGACAGCATTATTCAGTGTAACTGCTTTGTCATGTTGCCTGTGACCAATAAACCCCTCAGAAGAACTATGCTGTTTGTGACCCTTTTTTTATGAAATGCTGCCAACTGGTGCAGTTATAGATCACAATTTCACTTTTTTCAGGGAGGGATGGGAGTTGCTTCAGTCTTTGCTCCATGAATTGAAGATAATTTCTCCAACTGTAAGATTAGTTGCATTTATTATTAGGAGAGAAATTTAGGAAGAAAGATGGTCAAGGCATTAAGGTTTTTGGGATTTTTGGTTGTTTTTTTTTTTTTCACAACTTGTTCTGTCTCCTGAATACAAATAGATATGTTGACATCTGAAGGTGATGCCAGTTTCCATTAAGAGGGAGGGCCAGCCTAGCTACTGGATAAAAATGGAACCAGACTGTCTTCAAGCATGTGACTTCTGGTTTGACCTTTGATTTTGGAATGGAGAGCAGTTGGGAAAGCTATTATGGTCATCAAGACAGGGTAGGAGCTAAGTGGAGTTTGGATTGTCTTTGTTAGAAATTGACAAGTCAAACTGACAATGAAGATAGTAATTCTCGTTTAATGTCAGTGTAACTGTTTCTTCTGATTTAATTTCTTCTGTGATTTTTAAAGACATTTGTAATGGTGGTGTCAGAGCACATGAATAGATGCTGGTGCTGGTCCTGGTGTCCAGTGGTTGGTGATATCCCAGGATGACAGATACTAGATTGTCTTTTTGAAGCCTGATGGGACCCAAGGAACATCCTACAGTCACCATTGAAGTCCATTCAGAAAAACTCAACAGCTTCAGCCATCTGGATGCAAAATGTTTTCATTTTCAGCTGATGTATGGTATCAGAGCTTGTCCTGGTTCCATCCAGGACAGGGTTAATTTTTGCAGTAGCCAGGAGAGGCATGGCCAGGACCATTCCACAGCACCTCACACCACACACGGGGCAGGAGGGAGGTTGGGTTCCTTCTTGCTGGCTGGTGGTGGGGAGCCCTTACCTGCCAATCACTCACCTGTCTTGTGCAGTCTCTTACAGTGTTGTTGTTACTGCTTGTTTTCTTATCTTGTTGTTTCCAGTAAATTGTTCTTATCTCAACCTGCAATCTTTACCTTTTGTGCCTCTAATTCTCCTCTCCATCCTGCTGCAGGGATGAGGGGAGGGAGGAGGGATTGGGGGAATAAGCCATCAGGATGTGGTTTGGAGTGTTTCAGTGGGAACGCTAAATTGGGGAATACCATTCCTAAACCTTTACAGAGTTCCACTAAACATTCTCAGTAAGTAAAGCTGAAAGGTGAAATGTTGACATGAGTGCCATAACTGCTTCTGTGCTGTGTAGTGTGGCCTGCTTTGAAGTGAAAAGGCAGAAGAAGAGTAGACTTCAGCTCATGGGTCTGGATGTGCCTAGAAGTGAAACGTGTCACAAGACAAGTAGAGTTGCGCCTTCAGAGGTCTTCAGGTAGGACAGACATATCACTGGTTGCTACAGTCAGTAATTGAGAGGTAATTTGCTTGACTAATATGTTGGGGTTTCTTACTCTTGTTTACCTCATGTTTAAAAAAATTAGACAGCTGTCTGTATTTCAGACAGGCACGTCCTTGTAAATCTCTTCTCAGCACATCCCAAACACACTAAACCACTGTGTCCAGCCCAGTGCACGACAGCTGTCTGCTAAAAGCACCTGCCAGAGGCTACCCTGTGTCATCCGGCGAGTGGGTGGCCTGGGCTTCTGCCTTTCCTTAGTCTGAGCAGATTCAAAGTACAAAATTATCCCTTTAAATACAAGGTTAAAAACTATACTCAGCAAGCTGGGAGGAGCTACCCATCAACTGCATGGGAGCGCACCCACTTTTCCAGGAAAATGAGATTCATGGGGACCAGCCGTCAGAAAGAAGTATAAAAGGAAACCTCAATCTGTGACTCTGTGGTTAGGACGCTAATCTAAGAGGCAAAGATCTCATTTCTGAGCTCCCTTCTTTCAAAGTCTGCTGCAAAGCTCAAACTTGTTGCTGAGGAGGTACCTGTGCCAGAACAGTTGCCCAATGTACCACTCCAGAGTGGATGCTGAGGAATAAGAGCACCGTGAGGAACTTCTAGTGCTGCAGGGTCACAAGGCAGCTGCTGTAACACTCTGTGCCCACAGCAGCACCACTAATGAGCTCGGGAAACCAGCCCAGAGCTCATGGTGAGCTCTATATTCAGCACTTTTACTGCTGGGCTGTGGTGAACTGTTTTTCTTCTGCTGAGGAGTTCAGGGGCAGAGTCAGTAAAAGTCCAGCAGCTTAGTAAAGCATAAGTTTCCAAATATTTGTGTGTGTTTGCCAGCAGCAGCAATATCTCCTACTTACCCTCGCATACCTTGCGGCAGTGTCTGGGAGGTGTTGGAGCACCATGCTGGGGTGGCTTGTGTACCATGAGTGGTACATCTACCATAGCTCAGGAACCTCTATATTACAGGAAACCAGTCCAGGTTTGGCATCCTGTGACTCCGACTCCCTGGAAAGGAGCTGAGCCTCTGCTGAACCACTGTGAGTCACCACACCAGGCTTGAGCCTCAGGAAAGGCTGCTATGGAGACCATGGGCAAACTTGGAATAATTATGGAAGCCTGGAAACAGATTTTAGAGAATACCATTGCAAATTATTGTATTCCTCCTCAGCCACAACATGTGTCAAATTTATGTTGCCATTTATTGCATGTTTAGTTCTGTCTATTTTTAATTTATTGAAATAAAACAAATACAGTGAGATGCAAGAGTTTTGAGTTGCCCCAAAACTCTAGACTGATCTCCTGATCAGAAGACAGCAGAATTACCTTTTGGTCATGTCCATAAGGCACATAGGCCTGGCTGACAGTCATAGAATCAGGATCATTCTGGTTGGATAAGACTTCTAAGATCATCGAGTCCAGCCATCAACCCAGCACTGCTAAAACTACCATGAAAATACGTCACTAAGTGCCACATCCACACATCTCCTAAATTCTTCCAAGGACAGCCTATTCTGATGTTTCACAAACCTTTTGGTGAGGAAATTTTTCTAATACCGAAAGTAAAACTCCCCTGGTGCAACTTCATGCTGTTTTCCTCTCATCCTTTCACTTGTTACCCTGGGGGAAAAGGCTGATCCGCACCTGGCTACAGCCTACTTTCAGGCAGTCGTAGAGAGTGAAAAGCTGCCTCTAGACCCTCTTTTTCTCCAGGTTAAACAACTCCAGCTCCCTCAGCCACTCCTCACAGGACTTGTGTCCCAGACCCTTCACCAGCTTCATCGCTCTTTTCTAAATTCACTCTTGCAGCTCAACGCCTTTCTTGTAGTGAGTGGCCCAGAACTCAACACAGGATTCAAGTCATGGCCTCACCAGTTCTGAGCACAGAGGAGATGATTCCTGCCCTGGTCCTTCTGGCCACTCTATTGCTGATCCAGGCCAGGATGCCATTGGCCTTCCTGGCCACCTGGCTGGCTCATGTTCAGCTGCTGTTGACCAACACTCCCAGGTCCTTTCCATCAAGCATCTTTCCAGGCACCCTGCCCTATACCTGAAGGGTTACATGGGATTGTTGTGACCCAGGTACCAGACTTAGCACTTCACTATGTTGTAATTGACCTTGGCCCATCAATCCAGGCTGTTTAGATCCCTGTGCACAGCCTCCCTGCCCTACAGCAGATCAACATTCCCACCTAACTTGGTCTTGTCTGTGAACTGACTGAGGGTGCCTTGATCCCTTCATGCAAGTTATCAGTGGAGATGTTAAACAGGATGGTCCCGGTTCTGAGTCTTGGGGAACACCATTCATGGCCAGCCACCAGCTGGATGTGAATCCATTCACCACTATGTGGAGACCCAGTGGCTTAGACCCAGTGACCTTAGCCAAGGTCATCCCAAGGCAGTGGAGAACCTCATCCTAAGTTCAGAGACATTGTTTCAATTTATGAGACTTACAGTTACATTTACAGTTCCCTTGCAAAGGATCACAGAGTTTATCATGTTAATATGGGTGACACATATGTCTGTTATCGGTTTCTAGAATGTTCCTTACTAGTCTACATAAGTTATAGTCCCCCATGGTAATAAAGGGCCCTGGGATCTCACCAAAGAGCCATCACCTGCTCTTCATTTCCACAGCTGACCAGGAGCATTAGCGCCCGTCCTCGCGGGCAGCGGGCAGCGCCGTGTGACACCACTGCTCTCGGACTCAGCCATCCACACACTTTTTACCCAGAAAACTGTGCACCCACCCAAGCCATGAGCAGCCA
Organism: Catharus ustulatus; assembly: GCF_009819885.2. NCBI lineage: Eukaryota > Metazoa > Chordata > Aves > Passeriformes > Turdidae > Catharus > Catharus ustulatus. The sequence continues at coordinate 61,401,122 of NC_046223.1, read as the reverse complement.
GTCTTTCTGGGAGAATGCTGTTGGAAATGGTGTCACAGGCTTTATGAAAGTCTAGGTAAACAACTTCCACAGCCTTTCATAAAATGAGGTTGGTCAAGCAGGATCTGCCTTTTTGAAGCCCATGCTGGTTGGTGATGCCTTGGTTCTCCTGTACATGTCATGTGTTTGCATTCAAGCTGATCTGCTCCATGACCTTCCCTGGAACCAAGGTCAGGCTGATAGGCATGTAGTTCCCCAGATCTCCTTCCAGCCCTTCTTGTAGATGGGTGTCACGTTTTTTAACTTCCCATCTAGTTGTTATGAGTCCCTGCATTTGTGGCACTCTGGCAAAGCCATGCTTTAGCACCACCCTCAGTCTGAAGCTTGACAGAGAATTTCTTTATGTCTTTTCAAATGTCTCTGCTGGAGGTCTTACCTTTGCCATCCTGCATCTGTGCCAGAGCCTTGAATTCCTCTGTGACAGAAAGCATGCTGCTTGAAGGTGATGAATTAATTTTTACGTTTTGTGGCTTGGCTTCTAAGTCTTCTCTGGCTGCAGAAGATGGCACAGTCAATATAAAAAATCTTGCTTTGTCACAGTCCTGTAACTAGGTCAACAGCTATATTTAGTCTCTTTCCATGGAGAAGGAAATGAAGTACACTTGATTCTAGTGTTCAAAATAAGTTGTTCATGGACGTATAGATACATTATACTTTGAATGAATAGATACATTATACTTTGAATGAATAGTGAACACAGATGCATTTGCTGGTGATATCTGGCCCTCTTCTGGCCTGTTTTGGAATAACTGGGAAATGATCTGTTATGCTCAGTGTATTTTCTAAGGAAACACAGTCTCAGGACAATAGAAATCCAGGCAAACTACCTGGAAAGAATGGACTTTCCTAGGCTTCTTATGAGGTATTTTCCATTTTTGTAATTAGCTAACACACCTAGTAGAATTTTTAGAGATGAGAGCATGGGGAAGCCTGAATTTCTGAGGAACAAAGAAATAAAATTCTGCAGAAGAAGGTTATGCTATCATTTCCCACCACCGAGGAAGTTTTTACTTTCATATAAATTGCTGTATATCCTGTTTATGAAACATGCCAGTGGAACTTTCTTGTACAAGTGAGCTAAAATAGCTTAAAATGTGCCATCTCCCACTTCAACAGGGCAGAAGTGTGTTGTGACTCTGTATCAACCATTTAATTACTCAATCTCAGTTGTTCTCGTAATGTCTTGCAGAAGGGGATGTCATCTTGGATTGATGTATTATAAACCAGGTTAATCACAGCTTTTCCTCAAAAAAATCCCCAAAAAACAACCAAGCAAAAAAACCCAAACAACAACAAAACAAAACAAAAACCAGAAAACCCAAGAAGAGTAAAGCATGACCTCAGACTCCCAGCCTCTATATTTTCTGCAAGCTTATAACATATTGATGTCTTTTCAGATTCAGCCCTAGATTTTATGTAGCTCCTTGACACGTAGCTTCCTTAAATACAGAAAGTATGGAGATTCCCACAGCCACAATGACTCCTTCACAATGATAATTTGCCAAAAAATAATTCATACCAAAATACAACTTCTGAAAGATGAATAATTTTGTTATGAAAAACATGATGGTGAACCTGAAGTATTACAAGAAAAAGCTCTACATGCAAAAAAAAAAAGCCATGTGAAATTTAGTGTCAGAGTCCACAAAAATTACAGAGCTGTAGTTATTTCAGCAAGAGTGCAAATGCTCCATTACTGAAAGGGCATCATAAAAGGGCAGTGCTTTGGGTATTGGAGGGAATAGGTCTATCAACGACAACAGCACACAGTTTCCTTAAAGAGAAAATGCAATAACAAAAGGCTGTTTTGGCCCAAAGGACTTGGATAAACATGTGACAAAGAAACAATTTCCACCGTTAATAAGAGAAATTTTGAATTGGTTGAAGGCAAACACTTTCCTAAGGTCTCACCTTTAGAAACAAAACATGCATTGATTTTAGCCCTCTCCTTGGAAGTTTTTTTTCAGATACATAATATATAGCACATTTTGATGGTATAAAAGGTGACAGTTCATGTACATAAGGATTTTGTTGGAGTGTGTGTATGATAAGAATTTCAAAGCCTGTTCTTAGACCCGATTGGCTGAGCCACTACCTGTTAAGTAAAAAAAGAAGCAGAAAGATTCTGTGTAAAGCAAACTGTGTAAGCAAATGTTTGCCCAACCTGCGTTCTCAAACCAGGAGCATGAGAGCGGTACTTGTGCACAGGTAGTTACGGGATGTAACTCTTGATGGCGATTTAGAAGTTGAAGAAATTGGTCAGTTAGGAGCAGGCTGATAGTGAGCACAAAGCTGGGCTATCCTCAAGACTGCCTCCTTTCCAAGGATGGATGTGGTACTAGGAGCCTGAACAGATTTTTCTGAAACATCTGCCTGACTGTGTGGTACTGATATCTCAAGGCCTCTGGGTCCTAGTTAGTTAAAAAAAGCACTGACAAAGGTCTGAAGAAGACCCCTTGTTAAAATTTGTTCACCTTGGGAAGGTGATCTGAGGATATGAGTCTCTAAAAACGTTTTTTTTTGCTCATGCAGATGAGATGCAGAGTGCTATTAAGGACCAGAGTAAGGATAAAGGACAGATCTCAGGTGAATCTGACTCTGAGTGACTAAGAATGGCCAGTCCATCATTGCTACTATTGAATAAAGTTGTTATTAAAATAGTTGTAGAAAACATATTAGCTTCTGAAGGAAGATTATGGACCTTACAAAGATACAGCATTTCTTACCACTTTTTTGAGTCCCAGTAGTGTAGCAGTCCATGTACCAGACCCTGCTCCACAATTTTGTTGGGCAGTTGACAGTTGCAGCAGACACAATCCAGAGAAAATGGCACAGCAGCCCGCTGGCCCATTTGTATGTCCAAATCCCTTTCACACTAATGGGTCTCGAGTAGGGAGCTGGATCAGGGTTCTTTTACAGTAGGTTTGGGTTAGATCCAGAGCATCAGAGTCAAAAAGACCTATTTAACAGACCAAATCTACACAAAATGGATGTGACTCACTGTCTATGCACGTTGAAGAAGTCAGGAGGGAATTTGTCTCTTTCAAAAATTTAACTGAAAACCTTATTGTAACCTAATTAGTCTTCTGGAAAAAAGGGGATGCAATTATATAAGATAAGTTTATGTATCTCTGACAGATCCTCAAAGCCTCTAAGTGAATCAGTATCCACCTGAGGAGGAGAAGCAAGTTCTGCTCATCCTTAAAGTTGAATCTTGGAGGGTTGATTAGTTCTTAAGAAGCATGCAAGATAAAAGGCAAGACAAAACGTACTTAAATACTGTCTTTAATGAATAAACCTCTCTTTCTGTGTATTTTTCCAGGTACCTGCTGGTGAAAACTATTGTGATGTACTGTAGCATGTTATAGCTATTTGTTTCTCCAGGGTGGGTGCCAAGCACTTTGGGGTTTCATTTTCTATATCTTCAATATAGATAACGATGATGCAATGATACCTAAGTAAAGCGTGGTGCTCAGGCAGAACTGTGTAGCTGTTGCTTTAATTCACTTCGAGAAAATAAAAAATATTTCCTTTATTTAAAACAAGTCTACGCTTACATGTTGTCACATCATCCCTCGTAACAAAACAGCGCGAATTGTTTCAAGTGAGTGATCACATTCCTTCCACCAAAAACAGCACGGGCTTGTTTAGCCTCGTTCGTGAGGAAGCCAAGTTGGTACCCGGAGCAAGAGGCGGCTGCGGAGCTGCCACGCGGTGTCAGTGTGATGCAGAGAAAGAGCCCGGTATCGTTCCTGGGGTCCGGCATGAGGTCTGGCAGAGCAGTGGGACCTGACAGGGTCTTTGGAGTAATTTGGTTTTCAGGAGCTGATAGCCTGATAAGCGTTCACGTGAGGTATTAAGCGCTAGCTAGAATAAATACGGACTATATGGCTGCACTTCCTACACTATCTATAAACAGTAACATCTGTAAGAAATTATATATTTCAAATTTGCCTCATCAGTGAAGCCACTTTTGTCTAAATGAACTTACGAAATAAAATGACAGACCAACTTTTGCCTCCTCCTTGCTTTGGAAAAGCAGACAGACAAAATATAGGTGCCAGTGTTTCTTTATTTTCTGTCTAAAGCACAGGATGCTTTTGTGCAACCCTACTAGCCCAAAACTTGGCCTGGTGTGGATGTACAGAGCAAAAAAATATTCAAAGACTGGTTTAATGATGTCTAATAAATAATCTTAGAGAGATTTTAGGCATAACTGTAAACTATTTGGAAGATCTTGCTGCCTGTCACAACCAGCAGTAACTGCATAGCACAAAGAGATTTTATCAGCCAGTTGCTTGTTTGTCGCTGATTTGTGTTGAGATGGCCATTGTATTTGCCTGTGTGTGGTTGTTAACAAATATACATATTGTTTCTAAATTGTTTTATGATAAGGTCTGTGGAGAATGCCAGGCAGAAGCCAAAGAAAACATTACATAAATAGTCTCCAATTTGCTTTTAAACTGTAAGAAATTAAAGCACTCTTAAGGACAAAAGAATCTTGCTTTATTTCTGCATGTAGAAAGTCCACTATTTCTTTATACGAAACTCAAGTTTTTACCCAAATTATCGTTGCACTCTTAATGCTGGCTGTACTTCCAAGATTTGCTATGCTCATTATATTCTTGCTGAAGTCAGAAAAGCCAGAACTAAAAATCCCCATTGCATACAGTTATCCAAAGCGTAACGAGCATACTCACATCTGTAGAGTAGAATATTGCATAAGATGACACATTTATATTATAATTTCATCTTCATGAGAATAGCTAGATAATGCAGTGAGCTACAGTGGGGATGTCTGTGTGTGTAAGTGCTTGCGTGTGTGTAAGGTTAAGCCTCACAAAATATCCTTATTTGAGATGTTTTCCATGTTGACTAGCTCTAAGGCACCCTCTTGTGAAGTGGGATAGTGTTGCCAATTCTTCTCCAACAGCATTTCCTGGTGTCTGTAATCAAATGACTATAAAATAAAACTGAACTTCTAAAGTGCTCTTTAGTACTCCTGTGGATCATAAGGATAAGCAGCAATGCAAGCAAGAAAATCTAAATGTTGCTTCCTGAAACAGCACCCTGTGCCTCGCCTGCTTCCCAATTACCTTGCAGAGCTGGCCTGGGATGCTGTTTCATGTAGAACAGGAAGATATTAAAGGCTCTTATCCCAGGGTTGGTATTCTGCTTTATTCTTAGGCTTCCATGTGGTCAGAGCGAGAGATGGGGATAAAAAGAGAGAGAGCCCACACGTGGGCTCAGGGTTTTTCTCTGGGTCAGGAAAGGGGAGGGGTCAGCCTTGGCTTCAGGCCAATCCCATCGCAGGGGTCAGTCCATTGGTCTTGTAGGGGTTACAGGGTTAAAGGGACATACCATTCCCAAAACAGTAGGGTAGTGGGTTACAACAGCTTCCCTTGAAATACTCATCCCGGGTGACTTCTCACAGGCATTAGCCACGCTGGGATCCATTCAAGATCACTGGTTGGGGCATATTCTTATCTATGCAGTTCTTTCCGAAGTGACTACTTATTGGCTATGGAATAATCAATGGAAAGAAAGAAATATTTCATTTCTATGCCATCATATGAAAATCCTTTGAGTCATAGGTGAAGAAAAACCTCAGTTGAGCACATTCCCCCAGATGGGCAACTACAGCTAAGAGGTTGATGGGGAAACCCACTGAGAGACACTCGAGGCAGCTCCCAAGAAAATATGAGCTGGCTTTCTTCATTAACTCCTAACATTAGATTTCAGAATCTTGATCAATTTACTCGTCTTGCACTTTTTAACCTCACAAAAAGCTTAGAATTAGAGCAGCATGTATAAACAGAAAAGGCCAAACACAACTTCTTACTTATTTCCATTGCTCTGTCAATTAGAAAGGCATACTTAACACCATATAACAATATATTAAGATTATATCTAATATCTTCCCACGTTACCTTGTCTAAAGTTTGAATAATATTTCAGATCTATTTTGAATCCTTGTCCTTCTCTTTCATTTATCAGATACACTGGCTTCTCGCTCCCCTAGTAGGTTGTACTAGGTAGTAATTTTAGCTGTTTACAGAATACTGTCTTGTGCAATTTGTGCTTCTGGAAGTGCATATTGCCCAGCAAATGTCATAGGAGCTAGCCTGTGTCCTCCCAGGAGCTCTCCACAGCACACAGTCCCATGCAGCTCCCCTAAAATGTACAGCCTCAGGATTTTGGGTCACAGGTGGTCTAAAGCAGCCTGAATGCAGTAATGTTAGTTAGCTAGGCTGACTGGAGTCCTGAAAACTGGCTGAAAAGCTGGTTCTTAGCATTCAGCTCAGGAGCAGGAAAACATATTTTGTAGCTGCTGAAAGCTGCTAAATACCTGCTTTTAATAGGTCTAATTTAAACCAACAAACATTTATTTGGATTGCGCATTTCTTTCAGTGGCTCAATTAATGGGGCTGAGTAATGAATGGAGGCACCAGTGGATTGTATTAGCACTGCAGTACCCTGTTAGCAACCTTTTGCTCCTGCTCAGAAGGCTGTAAAATTCTTTGTTCCTCACAACATAAACACCATTATGCTACTATCAGGGCTGAATTTGCTTACCATTAAGCAAATGTATAATTGGCACTGCCCCAATAACAGAAGGGGGCTGAGGAGTGCTGCCACAATATGCAGCCAGATGTTTCAGGGTGGGACATTTCAGAATGGGCCCAAATTCACTATGCTGGGGATGTGGGCTTGGACCAGCACTGAGAAGAGCTGAAAAAGCCAGGGCTAGCACTAAGGACTGCAAGAAGCTGTTCTCTGATGCAGCAGCAATGCTGAATCGTGCAGTGGAGATGGGACCTTAGTCATGCTTCTAAACTGTTCAAACACTAAATGTGTTGAAGGCTTTAGTACAGTTTGGGAACAGGTTCCTTGAAGAAATTTCTGGTATTTCCTGGTTCCAGGCAGGCTGAAAAACACTGTGAGAATGTAGTGGCTTTTGGTATGTCCATTTATGGACATGAATCAAAGGAACTGCAGGGAGGAAAAAAAGTGGAAAATGAGAGGAAAAATAAGTTAACTGAACTACTTCCTCTCTCAGATTCTTCTTGGGTTTTGGGCAAAGCCTTACAGTGGTATTTCATCCCAACTTCTCCTTGCTAACTACTTCCATATGTAGGCATAATATAACATCAGTTAAAGCCACATTTAAGCACTGTTTTTAAAGAACTTGGGTTTTTGGTGGTAGGGTACAAAGTCAGAATGGTTGAATTATTATATATTCAGGTAAGAATACTACTGTTTTACATTACATTTAAAGTCCTTTTCAATATAATGAAATGAGAGCTTTCTTGAAGTGCAAGGTCTGAAAAAGCTATGCTACATGAAAAAAACACAAATGATCTAGTAAGAATATGCTATGTCTAGTGATGTCCAAAAGTCAGTTTTCTCAGCTGAGTCCCTGTCTTTGTGAGACAAACAACTGGATACTGTTCAGAGACTTATTTGTTCCTGTGTGGTTGCAGATCATTAAAAGAGGCTCATTCTTGAAGACTTTTTTAACTAGTGTCTTTTGGATGTGCCTTAGCTCTCAGGAATCTGACAAATTTCCATCTGGAGAGTAGAGCCTATTTCATATGAAAGGGCTATAATCCGTGTCTGTTGTTCACATCTGTATTGTGTTAGAAAGCTAAGCTGCAAATCCATGCAAAAGTGTTATGGTACAAAAATCTGAAATACGATGGCTTAGAATTATTTCAAAGTATTTGACACTCTGGTCTCCAGCCACCTTGAATTTCTATTCAATATTTAATTGAATACCTTTTATTGAATTAGTATTGACTTTACAGGGATTCTTTACTAACTGTATTATTAATATAGCTGGAAATCAATTGAAGGAGTTAGTAATTTGAATTAATATACTTTCATATATTAATAAACTATTTTAAAAATACAGCAGCAAACCTGCACAATAACATTTTCTGAGAATGCATGCAACCAAAAGCAGACTTCCAAAACAAGGTATTTTGAAAGGAACGTGAACAAGTGTTCTCTCCCATGTAAGTGACTTTGGACTTTTGAACTCAAGTTTTATTCTTCCATCTATGCATCTTAGGTACAAAGAATGAAATCAGGAAACTTCTCTACGGTTGAAAGGCCCACATTGTAGCCATCATTTAAGATGCCATAAATTCCACACAAGGGCTCCTTTTTCCTGGGATACCTTTGAAAGAAAGCCTTACGAACAGCCTACCTACACCTCTAGGAGAGCTTACAACAAAATATTTAAATTTCTTTACCTTCAGAGATAAAACCTTCAGAGGTTTAACACCTGTGAAATGGTGCAAAACATATGCTTCTGTCAGACGACTACACTTGCTCCTGGAAAAAAAAGTGCAATTCATTTTAATGCATACCTGAGATTTATGGTCCCTGATATGCTCAAGGGAGAGCAACAACTTGCTTAACAGATTTGCATAATGCAGCATACTCCCCCCTTATTTTAATTCACAGTGGCAACAGCAAATCACTATCAAAATATTCTGACAGGCCTCTTGTGTGCTCTGCTGGCCTGTGAAACAGTGCAATAATGTGCCAGATGGCAGGCAAGGCGGTTTCATCATCACATAATCTGGGAAAGGATACATCGTGGTTCTGGGTTGCTTTGGGGAAACCATTTGGGGTGTTCTTCAGACAGCCCTTCCTCAACCAGAGCTCTGCTGTTGCGCTCTGCCCCTCCAGCCTCATTTGCCAGGCACAGCTGGATGACAGCGCCAGGGGAGGTCACAGTGGTGTGTGGCTTAGGTGTTGGAGATGCAGCCCACTCTGCAGAGAGCTGGGAGTAGAACGTGAGTGAATCTCATGGGCCCATGGTCATGAGGCTCATGGCAAATGATGGTGTTAGAAAATGCCATTCATTATAATATCTGATATTAATTGGCAAAAGAGTGCAGGGCAGAGCTGGTCATCAACAGCCTTAAGCAGTGCCATAAGCACCCCATCTCTCACAGGAATTAATCCCAACCTGCCAGGTACATGGCACTTCTTTCAGTTCTGCTGATCCTGAGAGCTTCTATAGCAATAGTTATGAATGAAGTCTACGTACTTTCTGGAACTATGTCCTTTCTGGAACTATAAATGACAGTTTTCTTGTTATTGGGGGTGGAGCCACAGGAGTGGTCAGGCAACCAGTCCTTGGTGTTGTACGAGTGTTTGAAGTGTTTCCAGGGTGAACTGAATGGCTGCATAATATTCATAACCTGAAAAAGAAAATAGAGAAAAAATGCTGGAGAGTTTCAGGGAGCATAAGGGCCAGAGGTTACCCAAAAGTGTTTCATATGGGACATAGAAAGCCACTTCCTCGTGCCAGGAGAATTCCTTTTATTTTTGAGAAGGGAAAATGCTTCTGTGGCTTTGAGCAAAGCCTGGTGAAACCATTGGCAAGAGTCCCATTGACTTCCCATTAGTTTAGGCACTGTTGTTCATCATTAGTCAAAGCTGGTGTTACACTAATTTGCTGCTAATGCTAGCTGAAATCAATGGGATTGGAAGGTGCTCAGGAAGGATGGACATTTTTGCAAGCTAACACTCTTTCAGCACCAGGAAATTCCAGATTGAACTTGTTTGCCTGAAAAGGATTCTTGTTGGAGAGCATGTTTTTTTTCTGAAAACAGGAACTAATTCTTCTAGAGCAAAGGTTAATTTTGATTTCAAAGAATCTCCTTGTCTTAACAAAGGGATAAAAAAGTCTGTTATTAATATGGGAGCCAGCACAGGACTGAAGCTTTTCTTTTAGTTTCAGGGGGATGAGGCAAGCGACTCACAACTGTCCTTACACTAGTTCTTGCTTATCTAAGAAGACTGTTTGGACTATTATCAAAATGTGTAGTTCTTACAATATTTCTCATCCATGGCCTTGCAAGTTTGAACCCATGGACACTTTACACAGAACTGTCACAGACAATAATTTGGTCAGCAAGCAGGAAGATAATCTGCGCAATTGCCACCAGAGTTCAGTGCTTTACCATATCACACTTGGGTGTTAACTCAAGGAAAGCTGTATCTAAATTAGCCCTGCACTGCATGAAGGTAAAATCAGAAGTGCCTTCCAACCTATAGTATTCTGTGATTTCTATGATACAACTCATTAGCTCTTCCCTGAGAATTGTACCAAATTTTGTACTTCTGGATTTGAGTCTAGAGTCAAGAACCACTTCAATGCTTCTAGTAATTAAAATTAATTTTCCTTGCCTTAGTTGAAAACAAATCTTAACCAGTGGAACACCTCAATGAGATTAAGCTTGTTGTGTGGTGTATTACAGCAGTAGTTGTATACCATGGCAACTAGGCTGGCTCCCTTCAAACTACATGTGATGCATGAGGAGACCTGCTGCACAATGCCATACTGGGCTTGGCAAAGCAAGCCTGGCCCTTCCCTCCATTCTAAATACAGTTGGTTCACTAGTAACAGAGTAAGTAAATCATTAGCTTATTCCTAAGCATATGTGCTTCTGGAGAAAGAACCCACCACACATTACTTGATTTTCATCTAGTGCAAAGGCAACACCTTTATAAACATAGAAAGGAAAAGTGGAGAATAGAGGTAAATGAAATACCAAGCCATTTATATAAAAAATATAAATACTTTATTTTCAACTAAAAAGGTGCAAACATGTAACTTTTGGTCACACTTCTCAACAAATAAACTGTCCAAAAAGAGCCATAGTCAAAGGAAGAAACAAATGCTCAAGTGGAAGACTGAGGAGCTACAGAACAGCCATTTCTCTTAAAGCCACTTGTCTTATGAAGTACTAAGTAAACATACTTTGCAAGACAAATGCTTTGTAACATTACAGGCAACTCAACTTTGTCTTGGTCTCAATTCACCATTTGGCCCTATCTGAACAATTTCCACTGGAGTATCTATTTCATGCTTTGAATGCATTGTCAAACAAGCTTTAAATCTTACCTATCTTGTTCCAAAAAAGAAGGCTATCATTGAACTTTCAAAGCATTAAACAAAAGCACAAAACTTTAAATTAATTTAGATAACTGTACAAATATATATACACAACATATTTACAATATTCATAAAAAGTAGCTTGTTACAGGTAAATTAACTGCCACAAGCTGTCCAGTCTAATTGACATGATTCTGATTCTTGTTGGCCAAGCCATCTGAATCAGAATGTCAGAGCTGAAACATTACTGTCCTGACTTACAGAACACCTTCTACTTAGCACTTTGCTGGGTGTTTGCATTCCAGCTGTTGCTGTCTCTAAGCCAGCACCAGCAAACATGCTAATGGTCTCTTCTCAATTGCACTACTAGATGAAGCACACTGTACCACATTAAGGGAACATTTGCTTGAATCTGCTTTTCCTGCCTGTTTCCCTTAACCCCATCACACCACCTCAGAAACAACACGTTCTGAAGCTGTGTCTTGCTGTGGTCCCACTGTCCGTTTTATGTTCTTCTTCAAACCACCATTTGGGGTCAGTAGAAAAATTGTCTTAAGTCACATGGAGCAGTTTGTTGAAATTAAAAAAAAAAAAAACTGATTTAAATACCTTGTGCTATTGAATCATGTTTACAAAATGAGATGCAAATCAGTTCAAGTTGAGAATGTACTTAGCGTCTCCTTCTGGCTTTATGCCATGTCTCCATACATCTTTCTGTAGTACAGAGACTCAAAGATGTCATTGTCTCCAGGGCAGTTGTAGTGGCACGCGCAGGTCTTGATGAACATCATTTTCCTTTTCATGATCTCCCCATCAGGGCACTTGAACTCCACAGGGAGGGTGGCTGTTCTGTGGGGTGTGCAGCAGCGGCCGTCAGTGCAAACACCACAGAACTTAGCTCTGTAGGTCTTCACGCTGGTGCAGCCAGACAGCTCAAACTTCACAGGCTTGGAGATTTTGGGGGTGCGAATGCACTTTTTGCCTTTCTGTTAGGATAGAAGTGAATACAAGATGTTTAGAAGGTAGGCTTTCACAAAGCACACTGGGCTTGCAAGTTAGCGGTGAACAGACATGCTAATCCTTACTGCATTATCATTAGGCAAGATTGTCTTATACAGTGCCATAATACAGCATGAGAGAAAACCAAGGACATTTAACTGTAAATGTCACCACGAGGGTAAAACTCGAATCTCAAACCACTTGAAACTGACTACCTGTCAGCACTGCACTTCTGGTCATTGGATGGAAGCAACCTAGTGCACCATACATAAAGATAATAGTATTTACCTTGATGTTCTCCTCCAGGTCTGCTTCACAAGGTCTGACCATGCAGAGTCTACTCTGTTTCTCCAGTCTGCAGAAGGCATTATCATTGGTGACCCTGGTAGAGATACCCATGCCACAGGTCTTGGAGCAAGCACTCCACTCCGTGGTCTGCACCAGGCAGTTGGCACGCATCATTGTTGGGTCTGGACCATAAGTGTCTTCCAGTCTGTACGCTGTAGGAGACAGAAAACCAAAATGAGACCACTGCCTGACCTCAGCCCTCTAAATGCTCCTTCCTCTTCCTGAGAAATCCAGACAGCTACACTAAATCAGTGGGGTGATTCCACTAACTGCAGCCCTCCAGCCTCTGCCCTGCGTCTACCCAGCCCACTGCCTTCAGCCTCCATGCAGGGTGCCCCCTTCCCCTGGCTGCCATCTGCAGAGAGCCCCCCCCTCACCGGCAAGCGCAGGTCCCACGGCAGTCTGCTCTTTGGCCTCATCGCAGACCCACTCCTCGCAGCACTTTCCAGGGAGCTTCACCCGGCGCGGGTAGGGGCAGTCGGGGCTGGGCAGGCGGACGTCCATGCTGCAGAGGGGCACGCAGCCCACCGCGCCGTCCAGGCAGGTGCACTGGTACTTGCAGCTGCTCTGGAAGGACTCTCCGCTTCGGTACACCATGCCGCTGAACACGCACGGGGCGCCGTCCCGAGCTGCGAGGGGCAGGAGGCAGAGCGTGAGACGGGCGTGCGGGAGTCCCGGAGGTTCCCACTTCCCTCGCTCCCCGTTCCCGTCCCCGCGGAGGGCGGCAGCCCCGGCCCCCACTCACCAGTGCAGACGCCGATCCTGCGGTTGGCAGGGGAGCCGAAATCGCAGAAGAGCCCCTTGTGGTGGTCGCAGGGGTCGCGCTCGGTGCAGAGCTCGCCCAGCTGCTTGGCGCACACGCGGCAGCAGCCGCAGCCGTCGAGCACCAAGGAGACGCCGGCGGGGCAGGTGGGGCTCGGTCCCGTTCCGCACTGGCACTGCCCGCTGCACTCCTGGCCCTGAGCCTCCTGCAAGTGCCGGGGGGCACAGAGAGAGAGAGAGGGGGCGTCAGAGCCGCCGCCGGGACCGCCTGGATGGGGCAGGCGCGGCGGGCGGCGGGCGGCAGCACTTACCGGGCTGAGGAGGGCGAGCAGCAGGGCTACGGCCCACGGGACCAAGGTGCTGGGGACCATCCTGCGGCGGTCAGCGGCTTGTGGGTGGCGAGGCGGCGGCGTCGGGCAGGCAGCGGCGTCGGGCTGCCAGGCGACGAGGGGAACCGAGGTGAGCCGAGAGCTTCCCGCAGGGAGGATCTCCTCGGCGGCGCGGACGGGGCTGCGGCGGGCGCTGTGCCGGAGGGTGGCTGCTGCGCGGCTCCGCTCTCCTCTGCTCCGCTCCGTCCGAGTACGGCGGGAGAGTGGCTGTGTGACTGCCGAGTGCCGGCACGGACGCCCCTTTATAGGCGGCGGCGGCGCGGCCTCGCCAATGGGCTGAATGGGGCCGCGGACAAACAGCGACATTCCGCGCATTCCTGCGCGCCGCGCCGCGCCGCCCGCCCCGCCCCGCGCCGCCGCCGCCGCCCCGGAGCGGCCCTGACCCCTGACTCCCGCATTCCTCCGGCTGCGCCCCCCCAGCGCACACTCTCACCCCCCCAGCACGGGTTTTTATTTTTCGTCCCAATGTGCTTTAAATGTGAGTCCCCGGCGCTCCCGGCCGGCCCCCGGCCCCGGCAGCGCGTTATTTCGAGGCGGGCGGCGGGTCCGGCGGGAAGGGGCGAGGGGGGCGGCGGGGCGGTTGCCAGGGGCGTTCGGGGGAATCCGCTATTTCCCTTCCCCTGTGCTGCCCGCTCGTCCCTCGTCCCTCCCCCGGGCACCGGGGACGCGGGGCGGGTGGATCGGGGGTGGCGCGGGGTACCCGGTGTCCGGCGGCGAACGGTCCCGGCGCTTTGGTACCACCGAAAAAAGGTATAATTACACTACCGGGTATAAATTGACTCTGTGTACCACTGAATCATACTGAATATTTGTAATGTGTTCCTTCCCTAATAGATGCTCTCTATGAATAGAGAGAGTGCCTATTTACTCTGAAATACTTGGCACAGCGAGTGGAGTCTGAAGCATGGAAGAAGTGGCTATTATTTTCCCACTGCCTGTATGCAGCTGTCATTTCTGAGCAACACGTTCCTCGCACATCCCTGCTTCCAACCTTGCTGATGGTCTGTCCCAGGATTGCAACAAGAAGAGAATGGCATGCCACCTCACTCAGCCAAAACCTTAACACTGTGGTTTGTATTTGACTGAACACAGGACCTAAGCATTGTTGCTTGTATTAAGTCATTGCAGATAACGGCTATGATTATTGTTGGGGTTTTTTTTTCTTTCTTTTTTTAACTGGGAGGATGGCTCTTCCCCCGCCTCCTGTGTATGATTTGAATATTCAGTGATGTCATGTTGTTTGACCTCAGCTTTAACGCAAGGAATGCCAATGTTTTGGCTTTTGACCTGTGGAAGTATGTTAGTGTTTAGTAAGGGAGACCAGCTTAATGCAATGCATTAAGTAATCTAAAATCTGGTAGTTACCTTAAGAGATCTCATCTTTTGTGTGCAGGTTTTCCCCTGCTGCCATTCTCCTTCGCTCCCCGCTTCTTTCCATCCCTCCATATCTAGGCATACTTCCATGCTATCATGCAGCAATAAAACAGGATTCATGAGGGGAAAATAAGGTCTTCCATGTAATGCCCCAGTGGGACCATTGTGCTGTAAAACTGCTTCTTATATTCTGCCAGCATTGTACTGTGTCTGGTAAAGTCATTTGGATGTCATTTCTTCTACTTGAAATTCTCCATTAAAAGAAATGAGATTGGCTTTGAAAGAAAAAAATGAATCCCAGAAGAACAGTTATGGTAAATAATATATGTTCCCAAACCCATGAGGTCTCCTAAAATCTGTATTTACTTGAAGGACTCCAGTGGCCTCAGTGCTGGGTAAATAGTATGTGTACCAAACTATGTATGACATGCATACCAAAATGCAAATGTAACCAGGTAAACAGAATGCCTTTTTTAAATGCCTAAATATGGTAGGAGAACATCAGAGAGAGAGAGAGGCTCTAGACATGTTTTATAACTTTCCATGTAAGAGGTTTTTTCAGAGATACAATTTTATTAAACAAAACCTAAGAATCTCACTGACAGAAAAAGTATGTTTAAAAGTAACAAACTACCAGAAAGCCAGGAAATCCAAAATTAAAGGATAAATCTGTCCTAAGTCCTCCCACTGCAGGCCAAGTACAGCAAGCCCCATACACTTGCTGCTCTGAGAAAAACGGCTTGAATAGTTATTTGAATTCAGAACTAATTCTGGTCTTGCACCACTGTGGATTAGGCATTAGCCCACTAAATTACAAGTTGTATCAGCACATGCAGGTAGGTAAGAATCAGAGTCCACAGGAGTGCCTTTTGGTCATCTTGGTTTCCGTGTTGTTAGATGTGCCACAATGGGTACCTCATTGGTGCGTGTGTGTAAGCACAGGGGGAGAGGGAACTTGGAAGCAAAGGCAGTTCTTGCAGACTCCAGCCAGTCTTCAGCTTGTCCTTTCTGATGACAATCACACAATCCTCAAGGCTGGAAGAGACCTTCGCGATCATTTAGTCCAGCCAGATGTGACCCCACCCCTAAATCATAACTCCGGATGCCACATCCAGGTGCCTCTTGAGTATGCCACAGATTGGACAAGTACATGTTGGCATTGATGCATAAAATGGTTAAAATGCACTAATTTTGACTTCCATGCAGGTGTTTATACAGCACATGCTTTTAAGATAGTATATTTTTTCTGCTGAAACTAGGAATTCACTACACCAGCCTTGCAGACTTGTTTACACAGCTATATACGGTATGTGTGTGTCTACATCAACTTCAGTTGGTGAAGTCTTGTAAAATGTACAGGTGTGGATTGCTACATTCCTCTCTTGTGTTTTTCCTTCTTTTTTTTTCCTGCTTCCCCCCAAAAAGTCACTTGATCAGGTATCAGACATAGTGAAAACCTGGCAAGACTACAGGAAAGTGGCTAGACTTGGAGTGTTTGTGTACTTAAAGAAAGAATCTTGCACATTTTCAACTTTCAGTCACAGATATTTTTTTATAAGAGCAATTGGAGGTCTGAGCCAGCCCTCAAAGCGGAAATCAAAAGCTCCCAGAGAAACATACCCGAGGAATGTGAATCTGATCCAACAACCATACGCAATGCACATACAGTACTGTCAGTCTTATAGGAAGTCTTGCCATATATGGACATCTGGACCCTGAGCTGTTTATCATCACGATAGGCTTGTAGCTGGCTTCAGACATTTCTGGCTTGCCTCAGGGTTAGTGTGCCAATTTGTTCCTTTCCCAAAATGCTCACCAGGATATTTCTTTAAAATTGTAATAAATACATCTCAAAATTCTGAGAGGTCTGGTTAAAGTTACGTTAGTAGGCTTTTGCTTAAAATGCAGATTCCAAGAAAGACTTACTCTGCTAGCTCAGAAATAGACACAGAATAAAAATAAAGAGATTTATTCCATCATGAATGTGGTTGCCTGGTATTTCTCTTTCTTAGAATTCATCTGGGAGCTTATTCTACGTATCTGTAGGCATAGAAGAGCTCTGAAATAGACCACTTACTGAACTTTTACTCATCCTTTTCTGGGGAGATGTGTGATCTCATGAATCAACAAAGGCAAAGGCCTAATTTCCCAGGATGTGTCAAGCAACATATTCATGTTGTGCCGTTAGAGTGGTACAAAGCCTTTCACCTGGGAGCCATGACAATTCATGTCAGCTGATCTTACTAATGAGAGCCATTAGCTCTTCTCCAAAGTGAACCAGAATAAAAAGGCAGGGAAGGGCATAGGGCCTATGAAATGTTTGCTGCTGAAATGGTGGACCTAGCCCAAATTCCTCAAGATACTACTTCAGATTCTCTGCTAGCATCAGTTGGGTAGTTCACTAAATGCACTGTTGGCCATCAAAATACTGTGACTTGAAAAGTCCAAGTCCATTGGACTAAAGCAAAATCATCAGATGCAATTCTCATTAGCAGACCTGAGTTTTTTTGTTTTCTGTAATGTCATTCTTTATGTGTTGACATGCAAATATTTTGTTACTTCTAGAGTCCCTGAGAATGCTGCTTTAAGCACTTGGCTTTATTCTTAAAAAGTAGCTGGAGCTTTTGTGAATGTGTATAGTCTTAAACCAGCAAAGTGATTACTGGAAGTAGAATAATCTAAATGGGTATTCAAAGGACATATAAAACTACTTGTGCAAAAGTGATATTATGAGTACTGTGAACCCAAGTGTCCTTTACCAACTGAGCCTCAGATGCAGTTTATCTTATTTTATTCTGAAAATTTTGCCACAGATCTGGTCTTAGAAGGACTGTAGGACCAGCATTCACTACTTCTGTGTGAAGGCTGGCTGTATCCTTGGTTTTTCTGGGGAAGCGTAGAGCCCTTCCATGGCTCGCAAAGGTGAGTAAAGAGGGAGAGGCTTTCAGTTGTTTATTTCTCAGATTTCACTGAGGTTTGCAGCCTCTTGCTATAGTAAGTCAACTAGCATAGGGCTGCAGTGAGTCACTAACCACTCCTTTGACAATTGTCCCATAAATGGTTAACAATTCATAAAAAGTTAGTGTTGCTGGCTGGAGAGGAAATGTGGCCAGGGATTGACTCAGAACATACACCAGAAATCCTTTTGAGATTCTCAGAGGAACCACGTGGAAAACAGCTGGACAAGTTTCTCCTCCCACTCTGTCGTGGATTATGTGGGCAAGAATGAATCAGATCTGCTTAGCCTACAATGCATGTGATATTGTTTTCAGTTTTTCAACCTGCTTCTTTCAGGAACTATCAGTGTAAGTTTTGACGGTTTGTGGTTTTTTTTCCCCCAAGCTGAGACATCAGTATTTAATTAACATTTGACCCAATTAGGGACTTCCCTTAACAAATGCAGTTTGCTTTGCCATAAACAATGGCATTTCTTAATTTATATTGTAGCTGCTGTGGAGTAGAGGCCTGGGGAGAATCCTGTGGGATGTATTTGCCATGTTGTCTGATAGGATAGGATCAATGCTTTTACATGTGTGGGTGACAGAGTGGTTTCTTTGGGGAGAAAAGAGAGAAATGTCTCCCCCATTTTTGATGCAACCTCAGTTCACTGACCTTGCTGTAGTGGGCTTTTCTGTTTACACAGTCCTTCCACAGGAAGTGGAGGAGTTGGCTTATTGTGTAGGTCTGTAATGTCTCTGGAGGACTTCATAAGCACACTGCATCGGCTGACCTGCAAAGGAACACAATGTCCTCAACGCATTGGCACCGGATTTTAGAGATGCTATGATTTTTCAGGAAAAAATCACAGGATTTGATCTATATCCTCCATGGTTCAGCTGCCAGCTCAGCTGTTTTTCCAGCAAGTGATGTGTGGTATGTGACCTGTGTAAATACATCTGTACAAGTGACGCAGACAGAGAAACTAGGATGTAACCTACAACAGCCAAGGTGGCTTCCTTATTGACCCACAGATGTGTGTGAAATTTAGCAACTACTGGGCCAGCTCTGAAAAACATCTTAGACTGCTGATCCCTCTGGTGTTGGTGGGAAATTCTCTGTCAGACCGTTTTTCACATGGAGAAGGGAAAAGCAGATACTCCAGGAAATGTGCATTTTTAGGGAAGTGGGGACATGTTTAAAATATTTTGATTTCCTGCAGGAACTAATTGAGGAAACCTAGTTGTTTTAAACATCAATGGTCCCAGGTCTAGAGTTTACAACCATGTTGCTACAGATGTCTTATTGATGCGTGGCTTTTAAGTAATAAGCATGATGTTGTAAAAGTGGTAGGACTCTCACTAACAGCAAGTGTTTCTGAACATATTACTCCATTTATAACCCTTTTATTAAAGGGTTTTAAATAGAAATCAAGGTTAGGTTTTTACTGTATGGTGTTTGTTTTGACCATTTTGGACAATGGGGTTGTTGTGAAGATTGAGCCTAATAAGTTATTTGTGGTGCATTTCTTGTGAGGAAATTATCTGTGATGGATCTTGTGGAAAAGTCTAACCTTAATAACATGGTAGATCTGTATGATTATTTAAGATTCAATTATGACATGGGATGAAAAGACAGTTCATCAACTGCCTTTTTGTATTGCCTAGGCTTTGCAAGGTATTTGAAAATCTTAAATCTGTCCTAACAGTGTTCCTCTGTGAGTTACAAACTTTGTAATAAAAATTTCTGGTGAGTTTTAAAAATATGTATGAACTAGCCTTTCTCCTTCTGTCACTCACAAGGTACAGAAGGTTGATTTTCAAATTCCCTGGGAACAGTTTTCACATTTTACCTTCTTAAATTCAGTGATACCTCACCTAGTCCTTCACATATCTTTATTTTTCTTGATAAATGGCTTGCAAAGAGTGATGATGGAGTGCATGACTTGGGAACTGCATTTTCTATTTCTTTTTTGCCATCAAGCTGCCACAGGGGGGAGTAGAAGTTTGGAAAGGACTGTGCTGCCCGAAAAGCCACCGAGGCAAGTGCTGTATTTGTGTGTACCCTGGCCAGTCTCTCACGGGGAGAAAAGCAGGACAAAAGAGGAGTGAGTGTTCTAGGAATGAAAAGGTTGATTGGAGAAAGGTGCTGGAGAGTTTCTACAGCTTGAAGAAGCTAAATGTTTCACTGCTTTGCAAAACCACGCTGGTTTTCTTATTCATTCCTACCAACTTTTCTGTCCAGATGTAAGGAGAATGTGACTGAATTGTTTTCCTGCCTCAGGAGGGAAGATGACATGTGGGAGTTGTAAAGTACTTGCAAAATCCCTGCCTGCCTGACAAAAGGCTTTTCCCACATTGGGGCTATTGACTAATGAAGGAAAAATGCTAGGCAGAGGCAAGGCAGAGGGCACAGTGAGGAAAAGTTTTGCTAACTTGGGAGAAAAGGGTTGTTTTTGTGGGACTGTTAGTGTTGGTGAAATCCACCCTGTCTGCTTCAGGGTGAGTAACTGGGCTCTGTGGGTCCCATGCAGGATGCATTCCTCACGCCTTCGCTCTGGTTGCAGGGTTACTCTTGTCCCCAGTGTGACCACAACTTCTCTTGCAAGGCACAGTCTGAAGCAGCAGCATCCAGCTGGTCTGTCAGCCACCATCCTGCCCTGCTGCTGGGTTTGGTACAATTTTGCAGAGGAGCCATGTGGGCAGAGATGGGGTTGTAAGAGCGGGAGGTGAAGGAGTGAGCTCGGGTTTTGAAGTAGTGCAGTATAACAAGAAGTTGGAAAGGGACTTACCCCTCCTGTTAGCTTCCTACTCATGTGCCATATTTGAGCATGTCCCCAGAGAAAACCAGCCAAGGTCCTGAGTGGGAAAGGCTAAATAGGGCTGAAGGGAAAGGTGCACGTATGTGTTTGTGTGGGAAGGGTTGCGGTGGAGTGGGGTGGAACAGAGGAAGTGGAGAAATTGGTGTGTGAGGAGAGTGGTGTAGGTGAACCAGCCAAGGGTGAGGTGGGCTTGGCAGCTTCTTTCCCACTGCCTTCCCAGTAATTCACCACCAAGAAACCGAGCTCAGGCCAGCTCGCCATGGGAAAACTCATTTGCCAGAAGAAGAGAGAGGTGTCTGCAGCGCAGTCTGGGTGCTCCTCTTCTCCACACCTTTGGTAGCCAGTCCCTGCTTTCTCTTGCCCTGCTGCACTCAGCAGCAAGCTGCAGTGGAGACACCACAAGTTTCTCACTTTTTGGTTTTGCGTTAGGGAGCTTTATCACTGGACGAACTAGTCAACAATTTCTGGGAAAGAATGAAATAATTTTCAGGAACTTGTTAATGATCAGGAGAACCACTGAAAGGAGTGAAGCAGGCACGTTTTTTAACTCCTCAGCATCTGAGTGCGCAGATCTGTAACAAGGTAGAGTAAGTGAGAATAAAAGAAGAATTCAAGGAGAAATACATTTATGCTTCCGTAACCTATCATGAGAAATAACATTTGCTAAATGTGTTATTTTAGAATGCAGAGGAGAATATGGCAGATAAGTCTTTGCTTTTGGTTTTAATGGTGAAAATAGGTTGGAAAGGAAATCCACTATTTAAGAAACATTTTTTGGTGCAATTTGTATATCCGTGATTCCTGGATTTTTGAACTATCATCAAAAGGAGCCTGGGCAAAATCCACATTCTTTATGGTTAGCACATTGATAAATTCAGTGCTTGCTCCACAACCTTGTTCTTAACAGAAACAAAAAAGGGAGAATTACTGGTCCAATTTCCAAATAAGACATAAGGAAGTTATTTATGCTTTTGGGAGGTAATATGCCTAAGTTTGAGTGGAACTTTGTTAAGTATAATGAAATTCTCAAGGAATGTAAGGCTGGCTTTGCTCAACAGTAAACATCTAAGGTTAAAAAAATAGATATATGTTTTCCAAACTTGTGCCTAAACCTCAAGTTTCTTGTTTTTAATTAGAGTGGTTGTTGCAAATTCAGGAAGTTAACCAAACATAAAAATACAAACAGAAAACAATACAATTAAATACATTCAGAGCAACTTTTAATTTTTTCCTTAGTTCTAGTAGTGCATGAATTATAGTAGAGGTTAAAGTCAGAAGCATAGTGAAGCTTGTACCACAGTTTACTGCACTCACCTGGACTCTTGCAATAATAAAACCTTGGAGAACACTGATCTGAGTCAGTGTCACAGTTTCACAATACCTAGACCCTGTCAGAGTGCTTCTACAAAGCACAGTGTTAAGATATTAATTCTGGACATGATGTGTATTTTTAACATTTGAAGAATCAATATGTGTACAAAGACAAAACCAATAACAAAACCAGCATTACATGGTTTGTAATTCCAGTTTCTTTGGGGTTTCCATTTTCATAATTCTATTCTTTTCAGGAAAGAGAAGAAAAAGAGTGTAAGTAAGTCTGAGGGAAATTGCAGCAATATTTTAAGTCCAACACTTGTACTTGATGTGTCAGCCCTTCTGTTTTGACTCTTCATTGTGGTTTAGGATGAATGGACAGCATAGTTACTGTAGTGTAATAGAATCATTCCTCTTGTTGAGAAGGTATAGATGTGTGTTTCTGCTGCTAGAGATCACAGATTTGTTCCTACAGAGGCTTGGCTTTACATTGTGTCCAGAACTGATTCCTTGTGCACTTTTGACATTTTATTATATAATTGCATCAAGAAAAACACACATGCTGTATTTCAAGTCAAATTAGTTGAATAGATGAGGTGTCTAATTCTTCTTTCTTGAAGGCCACCAGAGCAAATCTTGCCAAAGTTATGTTTTTACTCAAAATTCCTTAATTTTTCCTGCTTTTACTTCAGGCCAACACAGAACAGTACATTCTCATTATTTAATCATTACAAAAAATAGTATAACAACAACAACAACAACAATAACAACAACAAAAAAAGCACCAAGGTAACAAGAAATTCTCTTCTACAGATGTTTATCGAGAAAGCTAAGCAGGAACATAGTTGCAGGACTTAAAACGTATTTGATAATCCTGGACTAAGTGAACAAATGCATTAGAGTTTTGGGAGAACTAAGATGGGAATACAGTAATTTCACGACTATAAGGCGCACCCCTTTTGACTAAAATTTTCCCTGGAACTCAGAAGTGCGCCTTATAGTCTGGTGCGCCTTGTATGATGGACAAAGTTGCAACATTTGCCATCCCGGAAGTGTGAGCCATGAGCCGTGGGGGGAGCCAGAAGTGCTGCGGCAGCCGAGTGGCGGCGGGGCCTCGGCCAGCAACCACGCAGGAGGAGCTGGGGGCGGAGCCTCACTGCAAAAAAAAAGTGCGCCCTATAGTCCGGTGTGCCTTATCTGATCTACAAAGTTGGGAATTTTGCGGACTCCCGAAGGGTGCACCTTATAGTCCGGTGCGCCTTATGGTCGTGAAATTACTGTAACAGGAAAGCTGGAGGAAAAAAAAACTCACAAGGTTAAGACAGTAAAGTGCCCAGAATATTTGTGAAGAATTGATGCTGGGATACTTCTGATGAAAATAGACCCAGGGTGATCCTCATGCCTAATGACTGCTCTGGCTTGGAAGGAAGTTTTGAATTTGTAAATAATTGTAGGGGATGAGATAATTGTCAGCCATCATACAGTACCCAGCTGGGGATAGCTGCAGCAGATTGACCATGGGGCAGTGGTGACACTCTGCCTGACCAGCTGTAACATGTCATTCCCAGAGCATGAGGGGTAAGACTTTCTTCCTTGCCTGCCTCTGCCCTTTGCACCTTGCAAAGTATTCACTTACTTTTTGCATCGTTTGTGCATCAAATCCCTCTTTATTTTGGAAGCTTTCTCTTTTCCTGACCATCATTTTCCCTGAGTTCCAGTGCCTTTTCACTACCTTTCCTCACTTTGCTTGTGTCTTCACTGAGCTGTATCTTCTCTAGTACAGAGACATGAAGCTGCTGTTGCTCCTCACCACTGCAGCCCACGTTCCCACAAGCAGCCTTTTCTGTCTTCAGAGCAGCACTCTCCTCCTCAGGAGGTGACTCTTTGGTCTGCTTATGAGCATCAGCTGGTAGTTAAGACTATCTTTGCTTGGCTAAGTGAGAAGTTTTTATAAAACAATGTATAGGTGAATGTGGAAGACTTTTGGGAAGGCAGTCGAGGGGTCTTGCAGATTTGTTTAGCCTGTACCATAGCTTGGAGGATGTTTTTGAAACAACTCTGCTTTCTGAGTTGGAAAGGTCACTGCTTCTTTAGAATATTTTTGGAGATGTTTCTGTGGTTTGTCAGATCTAAAAATAAACTGTGATCAACACACTTTAAAATTATGACAGGATTTTTTTTTTAAGAGTATATAAGGCAATTATATATTTGTTTTCCAACTGGGGAACAGTCAGAACTACAGACAAGCTATGAAAATCCCCTTCAGAATTCCAGGACTATTTTTTTGATGTGTCTTCAAAGTCGTGAGCATCTGCTTGCCTATCTGTTCATCTGTCTTATGCAGTTTATAGCGCCAATCATTTTCTCTACTGAGAGACAAAGACACCAGGAACATTTCTAGTCTTTTTTCCTAAATTTCTAGGACAGCTGGGGAGCTTAGATTGAATTTTTTTTTGTTAGAATGAGAAATCCTGATGAAATAGACCCTGTGGATTTCTTGTGTTGATTTTCAGCAAAATGAAGCTGAGAAAAAACTTGGAATTATTTTGTTCTGAAACATGTCAATGATTTGGTTTGATTTTGAAAGTGAGAAATGTTGGAGCAGTTAATTTCGAATCCTCTTTGTGTCAATAACCTACTGATCTTCATTGTCCTCAAAAACACTTAAAAATTTTTCACCTTGAAATGTCTATCGCTGTAAGTAGGGCTGTTTGGAAATTCAGTCTTCTTCAAAGAGAAGAAAAAATGTTTTCTGGCCCACATCAGGGAACCCTTAAAAACATCCAGTGATTTGCTTAGAGTCATGAAAGGCTATTATGTAAAAGAAAATTTGGTAATGCAGTTTTACCATTTACTGTCAGTGTAGTTGTTGCTAAACCAAATTCCATTGTGAGTGTCTGCAGTACAGAGCCTTGGGTTAGGTGGCTCTAGAGGTCAGTGTTGGGTGCAGGCCAGTGAATCCAGCAGGTAGGGATCAATCACTGATGATGTCCTTGGAGACCTTCAGTCACCATTCTGCATTGTCTGTGCTTGAGTGTGCAGTATAGTTGGGAGTGTAGGTGGAAGCTGTGCTACCTGTAAAGAAATGGTAGGTGTTTGTCATCCTTCTTCCCTGCTGGAGTTGCAGGAGGAGTTTCTGAGGCACAGCTGCAGGGATTGAGTCCAGTGAGATCTTCTTTGGAGACCTGAGGGTACCAAACTTTTCTCTGATGGCACTGGCACACAAGGGCCTTATCTCCCTCACAGCTACTTCAGGATCATTTTGTGTTTCTTGAGTTTAATCCAGGTGTTCTAACACCAAACTAGTAGTAGCTGGGTTTGTGCCCTAAGCCCTCAAGCATGTCCCAGAAGGGTGATGTGCCAGAGACATTTACAGAGGGCTCAAGTATGGACTGCACTGCCAGTGCCTGCAGGGCAGAGGGCTGGTGCAGGTTATTCCTTCAGGGCTTTTCCTGCCTTTCACAGCCAAGGGCAGCAGCATTCAGCTCTTGTCAGTGTTACAGCAACTGCCCTTGTGGACTGCCTGCTTTGCAGAGTGGCGTAGGGAAGAGCTGAGGGGAGAGCCTTATCTGCCTGGTCTGCCACCTCTAGACTACACAGGTTAGGAAACTCATCCCTGCATTTAAAGAAAGAAGAAGTAGCATGACCTCTCTCTCTGTGCACTGAGTTAAATCCCATCCTATTTTAAACCCCATTTTTGACAGTGAGTCTTATCTGAAATTGGCAGAAAAACTGAGGATGTTGTTTCTCATCAGGACAGAGCCTGCATTTAGCTTTCTTTCAAGTGGTGCAATAAAATATGGGAATAGACTTCAGCTTCCCATGTTTTAATTCTTGTTTTTTAATCCCTGTTTTTCATTTTTGAAACTATTTGGATCCAAAAAGACACTTTTTTCTCTTTCCACTTCTGGTTCGTTTGTTGGACCACTGCCTGCTCACCCTATTCGGATGTCAAGAGACTCTCTATTTTTCCATTTCTGGAATAGCCATTCACTTCTCAGTGTTTCTTGTGAAAACCCTCAGAATTTACAGTGTGTTTATTGGTCTCTCACCAACTGCAGTTTCTCTCATGTAATATTTTGTTTCAAAGTTTCCCTCAGATACTGTTATATAGATTTGGTTCACAAAATAATTCTGTGGTAAGCCTAGGAGTTTAAGAGACCATCTTCCTAAAAGATCCAGCTAATGAGCTAATTAAAATACAAGGGATTTATATAATTTGTTGAACTGGTAGGTTTGAGACATAATTGATGGGGTAAGACATTTTAAATACTAGACTAATGTGCAAAAGATACCAGTTGTGTGCAGTGATGCAGGAATGCACAGTAAGACACAGCTTCTGTGTGAAGAGGCCATTCTTGGGTCCAGATTTTGCTAATTGTGCTGCACAGATTAAGACCAGGTTTATGCAAAAGAGCTTGTAAAATCTGGTAAAGCAGGAGAGAGCCAATAACCTGTGATGGGTATTTCCCCAGAGTGCAGGTAAGGTGGTTTACTTTAGGGATGTTGCAGTCGAAAGGAAGACGTAGGAAGAAGAGGTACATGGCATTAACTGGAGCAGAAATAGCAAGAAAGTAAAATGCTGAGGGGAGAAGTTCAACAAACTGTAGAGCAGAAAAACATATGGATGAGTTACTGAAAGAGTAGAATGTGGTGGGTTTTGCACCAGGACCCATTGCTGTTCTGCCCAACACCTAATTAGCCTGGTAAAGTGAAACATTAATGAACTTCACCACTGAATTTTTTCATTTTTACAGCTATGTAAGTTGAAGTGTGGAAGGAAGCTATAGAAGCAAATAGCTGGAATGTACTACAAGTGTGTGAGAGGGCCAGGGCCACTGAACAGTGCAATGAGGCAGGAGCAGTGGATGGAAACTGGTATACTCAGTCCATTAAATGAAAAATCTGCCAAATCAGACCTGTCCTATGACTCCATTTCTCATTTAACTTCCTTTCTGACTCTCATTAAAATGTACCACTCTGGGGTAGGTTGGAACTTTTTGGGGACTGGCTCAGGAAAGGAAAACTGCATATATGTTTTTGGTTTGAGTGCTACTCTTTAAGCCAAATGAACTGGTTCATTAAACTATTATAATAATTGTGTTTTAGAAGTAGCTTAGTTTTAAGCCTGGGCATGAAATAATTATTTTCTAAAAATCAAGATTGTTTGTGAATCTTTCTTTTCCTGCTGTGGTTCTTGCTGAGTTTTGCCCAGGATGTCTCTGGAAATGTGAGTTCCAGATCTATCACAAGACAGCATGTGTTGTGTGGCAGCTGTATATTTAAGAAGAAAATGCTGGAGGAGATGGCTAAATGTGCATGAAGACTTCTGGGTGTTCATCAGCCCTGATTCCAAACATCCTGCTCGGTTTCTGATCACTGATTAGCAGCACAAACAAGACAGATACCTTTAACCACTAAAAATTATCCCTCTTCCGCTCTCACGGTCTCTCTAGACTGGAATTTTGTAAGCTGCCAGATGCAGTTTTGTTTCCAGGGATCTCACAATCCAAATTTTGGTCCCAACTATAGTAATTTAAAGCCTGTTTAGACTCTTCTGAAAGATAGATTTATAAGGAAAATGTTGACAGTTCCTGGCCTCTTGTATCACTGGTCAGAGCCACAATAATATTGATTTCCTCTAGTTGTCTTCCATCAAATACTCAAAACAGCATTTTTTCCTTTGGTGCAAACATAAAAAATGTGGACAGTTTTGTTTTCCTAAACTTGGATAACATCTGTGAACATACCATTTTCTGTGGGAATGCAGCACACCCTTTCCCAATTTTATTACAAACCACCTTTTTGGATAGTGTGCCTTTGTACGCACTTTCACTCTGTCTCATATGTCTTATTCTAGGAAATTGAGTCTTCTTTTTTCATTCCTCCAGGACTTTCTTTATGTGAAGAGTATAGATGAGAACTGGGTTTTTTCTCTCAGAATACCTTCAAGTTTTGTCTTCCTAACCTAGACATCTGAAGTGTTTCCAAGTAGTTAAAGACTCTCAGTAATAGTAAGGTTTTACTGATATTTATGTTGCTTGTTGACCCAAACCAAAATCAGTGATGATTATAGGGACCTCTCTCATCTGGAAAAAGTTATGCTGGAGCCTGGTGCAGTTTAGTTCTTTACCTTTTGGGACAAGCCTTTTGCATTTGATCTGGGTTGGAAATCTCAAAATCAGAGTTGGATTTGCATGTGGAAAGAAGGATATAAGATAAAATGAAGAAAATGCAAAAGGATCTGATATTTCCATTGCTGTATTTTTTAATTCTGCCCAGCTGAAAGGAAGGCACCCATCTAATGTCAGTGTAAAGGCTTGCCAGTGCAAGGTAAAAGTTGCATATTAAAATGTGTATCCATGTTCTGTGAGCAGTTTTTCATAAAGCAGTCTTCAGTGCCTGACAGGAAGACTGGGGAAGGATATGAGCTGGCTCATCAGATCCCAGGCAGAGCAATAAAGTGCTTTCCAAAGAAGGAACTAGTCTTTTCTGAGCCAGAGAAGGGTAAAACTTGCAATCCTCTCAAAGTTTTACTTAAGAGTTTGTGAAAGGGCTTGGCCTTGCCTACATGCCTCTCATCACAAATGGGAACAGGCAGCCCATCCGAGGGAGTGGCCTTATGTACATGGAAGCTGTTTTACGCAAGAAGAGAAGGCTAGTCCAGCAAAGGTGTGGTTTTATTTACATCTATGCTCTTCCCTTGTGATTGGAGTGTGTCTGGAAGGTGTGGTCTCGTTTACACCCCGCCTCAACTGCCTTTGGCTTCTCTGGATTCAGCCCTTTCCTGTGGCTGGAAAAGGAACTCCTGCAAGCAGAATAAAACGGCTGTGTGAAAAACATGTTTTTTCTTCCTCTGTTTCTTCAGTGTATGCATTCATACTGGTATGTACCTGAAAAGGTTCCTGGGGAGAGAGTTTTGGGTCTGCATAGGTATGTGTATGTATGTACATGTGTGTGTATGTGCTTGAAATACCAGGATGAACATACCAGGTTTTGTGCTAGCCTGAGTGTTGGAGGGTGCTAGAGCTGTTTCTGAAGAAAGGTAAGAAAAATAAGTTTTTCAACGTGACTTTATTTATTTATTAATTTTTAAAATTTTTTAAGGTACATATATAACTTTTCGAAGATGCTGCTGACAGCTCTGGAAGAAGGCCTGTCTTTGGGGTGTGCATGTGTGTGTGTGTGACATTTCATGTAGTCCCTTGCATCAAAGTGAAGCCAACACAAACATGGTGGCAAGCATCTCACATAACCTCTGAACCAGGATAGCCGGCTGCAGCTAAGGAATGCGGGGCAGTCGGGCCCTGGCTGCTCTGCATGCGGTTGCCATTCAGTACAACATGTATATGGTGTATATTCAACTGTAGAGGCCACGTTGCCTCATGTCATGAAGTAATCCAGCTGCTACTGGCCTCTGTCTGTGTTAACTTTGGGATGCAGATACATTTGTAGCAGAAAGTGGACTGGAGGAACTCTTGCACGTGGGTTGTGGAGCATCCAGAAAGGCCTTCAAGTTGCTGTTGACTTGGTTGGATTGAATTTACTGGGATTGCTCTAGTCCTTCCTTATTTTTCTTCTTCCATCCATGTCTTATCATATCCTCTTTGTTAATTCCAGGCAATAAGAAAGGCAGAGGGTATAAGAGGTAATCTGCTGATTTTTCTCTTCCTTTGTTTTCTAAAACAGAAATTAAAGTCTCTTGAATTTACAACACCCTGAAAATTGGTCCAGATGCACATACATTTCGTGTTATTTTCACTGAGAATAGAGCTGTGGTGTTCCTTACATGTTGCTTGTGAGTGGAAAGGGGACAGAAAATCCCTTCAATGTGAAGCCCTGATGTGTGACTGTGTCCAAAAGCACTAATGCTGAAGGATCTGTAACCAACACACTGGGACTGGCTGCCCTTGCCATGTCTAGGATTCCTTTTCTGTGACATGCTGTTGCTCAGGACAAAACCAAGACACTTCAAAGAAGCCTGATGTGGGAATATGCAGGTCACAATCCCTTTCTCTAACACTGCTGCCTCTGCTACATCTGATTATACTCCTGTAACTCACGGGAAACATCTAGGCATGACAGCCTCAAATGTACTAACATCAGCTTTAGATACCTCTGAATTCATTTATAAACACCTGTCAATGACACATTTCTCCTTTGCTTACAGAAACTTGGTGGGTGAAACTGGAAGTCTAGCTATCTGCCATACTTTGGTTTAGGAGATGAAAGTTAATAAAATATTTCCTCTTTTTTTTAACCAAGACAACTGAGGTCCACAAAAATAATTGCATGCTGGTCCACTGCAGGAGGAGAAGTCTCTGGCATTGTGTCTTTGGATTGCAGACAGGCAGGAGAGACAGAATGTTTGTCGTCAGGATCCCTTGCGTGTACTCTGGAGCCACAGCTGAAATTTTTAAGTTACACACACGCATTGCACCACTGTGAAGACATATCCTCCAGATGATGTAAACCAAGTGAGTGATGCATGCTGAGGACACTGCTGTACAGAGACCTTTATACACCCGAGGCACTGACTGGTCTAAACTGCCATGGCAGAGCTGTGTAAGTTAGCCTGGACTGTGTGCTATGCTGTTCTGCTGCTCTGGAGCCAAACTAGGATGTTTAAATAAGGCTTCTGAATCTCTACACTGCCTTGCATTCATGGCTTAAGACTGCACTAAAAGACATATACCTACCTCATTTTTAAAATTGGCATAGATTCCAACACACAAGGGTGCTTTATAAGACTTTCTGGCTTCTTGATCTTCCTCTCCTCCTTGAACGTTCTTCCTCAGACTTAGCTTCCCTCCTTCGTCCCCAGCATTACTCCTGAGCAAACACACTGGTTACATCTGTGTGGGCAAGGGAAGGTGTCTGCCCCCAGTGTCAGCTCTCTGGTGAACGTCCAGCAGCTGTTCCCTGTGTCCTGACTGACGTGACAGCCCTTTAGCTGATGTGCATACACCAAAATAGATTGTTTCTCCTGTCAGAGGAAAAGATGGCAAGCGTATAACTTAAGGAAAAGTGATCCAATGGGAGATAAGAGTGTAGGAGACATTACTGCAGTTCTATATTTGGAATCGGTTACGTACGTGTGTGGTAACCCAAATGATGGGTGGACTGTACTTTCTCATTACCATAATTACATTTCCTTTCATAGCTAGGGTTGGGGATGCATCCAGACGTTGCAGAACACATCAGTAGATTTAGTGTGGCTTACTCAGTCTCCATTTATCAGACTGTGTCCCAATTATGTTACATTTAGGAAACAGAATAATTTTCTGGTTATAGCACATGAAATTTGTGGCATTCTAATCCTAGTCATCCTGCTGCATGACCTTGAACAAGTTGTTTTACTACTCTTTGATGGTAAAAAATTAACTCGCCCCATGGATTTTAATACCATGCCAAGTTTAAAAAAAATCTGAAGCTAAAGTTAGCCTTCTCAATCCATATTTAGGGGCTAAATGGGATGACTTGTTTCCACAATCCTGAGCACCCAGCAACTGTCTCCTGCTGAGACCAGCTGAGATTTTGGGTGTTCAGCAGTCGGAAACATGGAGCAAAACGAGAGTGAAAGCAGCTGTGGAGCAAAAGAAGAGTGAAAGCAGCTGCTTGTGTGCACATAAAGAGGAACTCACTTGATGTGGTGAAACAGGATCAGCAGTCTGTCTTTCCTGAGTGATTGTCACAGTCACAGTAGTGGGGAGATGTAGGTGGGATTAAGCTCACAAATTTTGTTGTCTAAAAGTGGAATGTCTGCCTTGAACAGCCTGCTGGTTGTTCAAGATCTGTTTAGTAGATCCCTTAGTTCAGTGAATTCAGAACAGGTCTCAGGACAGATGAGCATCCCCTGATGTGCCATCCTGCCCACCTCTCTGGATGTGGGATGAGTTATACTCTGCTCAGCCCTGTCCATGAAGTTAAGCACTTCATAAATATTTAGATGGCTTGCTTGGGCTCTGTTGACTGTAAATTCAATGGATGATTTGTGGTGCATTAGGTGTGTCAGAACTGCCCATAGCAGCAGAGAATGGTGAAATGCTCTTACAGGCCTGAGGAGTTTGGTTGTGAAAGTTAGGAACAAGTGAAAGCAGGGAGAAATAGTTGAGCCTTGTAAGGAAAAGGAATTATAAACTTGACTGTAGCCATTGAAAACCTATTCCACATTGATGGCATGGTTTGTTTCCACTGGAGAGCTTTGTTCGGTGTTTGAGGTGGAAGATTAATTTTCCCACGGGAGAAATAAGCTTTGAATAAGTCAGCTAAAATGGATTGTTCTTACGTGCACCACACATCTATAGGAGAAACAGAAGACGTTTACATGCTCCCTGAGGAGGAACTATGACAAGCAGACAATTAAGCAATTCCCCCGGATCCCCAGATTTAAAGAACCACGTAATGGCTTAATTGAGTTGAGTTGCTGAGAGTGCAGCGCTGCACTGAGATTCGTGCTGAGAAGTGCGTGATTCCCAGAGGCATCCATCAGGTTTTAAAGAATTGACTTTCCGTGCTAATTGACCCAGATGTGCTTGGTTTTACCTCACAATCTCCATTTCATTCAATTAGTATTAAAGAGAAGGGAATGAGAAAAAAGGAGACTCCATTTGTCTCATTTACTATATTAAAAGGGAGCTTTCTCAAAGCAGCATTTTGTGGTGTTGAACAAATCGTTCAACTTCAAATGGAGCAGCATTTATTTCCCCTTTGTTTTTTCAATTTCCCAAATGACTGAGCATGTATTTTGCAGGGAGTAGAGGATATTAGTTAAGCTGCTCTGCTTGGTAAAGGAAGAGTAAGCATCATCACCAGAAGTGAGGGCAGTACACATGGAAGGACAGTGTCTCATCTGTGTGACCAGGCAGGGCTGAGCAGTACAGGATGAGGGTTGAGGACTGTCATGCCTTGGTGCAGTGCTGGTCCACCCAAACAATGAATAAATTAATTTAAAAAGTAATGTTTTATCTATTTATATCTGCTAGAAGGCAAGGAGACAAGTTTGAGAAACAGTTTGCAATGTGAATCAGCAGCTGAGCTCTTCCACATACCAGGCCAGTAGACACCTCATTTTGGCAAGATATGGTCAACTTTTATGTGTATGTAAATGATCCTGGAGGACACAGAGCAATTAGGGTAAGACTGATGTTCCCAGTGTGTTCTGTATCCATGCAGAACCTGGGTTTTGTTTCTCGTCAATTTACAAGGCTTAATTCATTTGCAAATCAAGTACATCTGTGTGGTAGGGAATGAGTCTACCTCTGTAGCTACATTCCTGGAATACCACAGGAGGCTTTCTTCTGTAAGGATGCTGCTCTCTACTTGGATAATGACTTCAAGCTTTTCTCAAAGAGCACCAGCAAGAGGCATGTTGAGGAACTTCTGTACATTCATATTTAAACAGGCTGTTTATCACTGAAATTAGTGAAGTTCATCCGAGTTTACTCAGTTGTTAGGGGAGCAGAATTTAGTCCATATTTTGTACCATCCAGTCAAGTTACGAAGCCCTGTTGTGAAGGTGTTCAAGAACTTTGCTTCCTTGTTAGGAATTGTATGCCATATATAGTCAGCTGTGGCTTTTTTTGCTGCTGTTTTTTTGGGTTTTTTTAACTTAAGAGGGCTTGCCTCCAAACTGCTGAATCATATTTCAGCCATAGACCTGGTGATTTTTCAGAATTTGAATCATAGTTGGGTTCCCTGGATATCAAGCTGCGAAGCCACACATGGGCTCAACAGTTTGGCAGCCACAGAGCACAGCTTTGGCAATACTATATTCACAGTCCAGATGCTGGATGGTTCAGCCACAGCATACAGCATGTTAGAAGGGAGCAACAGCATGACTCAAAATTGCTGTTTACTTAATTTAAATACCATGGTTTGTACTGTTCCTGATGATTAGCCTGGGTATTAGGAACCAGACGGCTTTAGATCTGTATCCCATCCCAGAAGAAAGTCTCATGTAACAACCCCACGTGAAGTGAGAAACCTTTTTTTTTTCGGATATGTTAGTGTTGCATTCTTCCTGCCAAGGTCTTCTGTGAGAAGCTGTCCAGTTAGGGTCACTTCTGAAGTCAGATATAGATATTTCAGGATTACCAAAAAGCACCAAGGTCCTGTGAAACTGGAAATAAGAAAGTCAGGGTGGTACCTGAGATTTGTGAATGTAATATGATCATGTTTTGACTTAATGTTCTGCTTTTACCTTACAAGCTGCAGTGATTAATTGCTTAGCAATAATTAGGAAAGATAGAGGCAGTCTCCATTAAAGCAGGTTTCTTCTCCAAAACTGCAGACTTAGTCAGTTGAGCTCCTTTTGCATGTGCCTAATTTTAAATAATGTTCTGTATTTAAATGGTGACTTTTGAATTTACTAAGGTTTTGTGCACATGATACAAAAAGCTGAGGAGAGTCTTGGTAATTTGATTCCTTTATCAATATTTCTTAAGGAGTAGAGAATTTAGTCTGTGAAAACAGCTACTGTTGTTTTTCAAGGCATTTAAAACAAAGAGCTTTATTTTTTCACAGTGAGAACTACATCTGGAAGGGAACCAACAGTGATTCACCTAGTCCAAATTACTTTCTTATGTCTGCAGAGAACATGCTGACAAAAGTTTAAGTGTTTTTTATTTTGTGTTTTTGACAGTGACTGTGAGACACATGGTAGAAAACTCTTCATTAATTGGATCTGCTTTATTTCAGTGAAATCCTAAACTTGAAAACTAGACAGACATGAAAATGGGGAAATGTTTAAAAAACATGCTTGCAAAATGCAAGGAAGTTTCAGTAAAATTGTGACTACTGGAGGTTCATCCTTCAGGCAGGACTGGTGATTCCTCTGTGCCTGTTGTGCTGAAATGGAGCCCTGAAGGTAAAATACCTGGTAATATACCAGGGATTTTTTCTGGCCAAAGAGTTAAATATAGCATTTTTGGTGGGAAGAAACTACTGGAGCTTATTAAGACTTGTGCTAGAGCAGGAGACACCACAGAGGTGAGCAGAATGCAACTTTTGTGAGCCATTCTCAGTGATGAGCAGATAGACAGGAGGCTCAAGGAGATACTGTATCAAAAGAAAGAAGGGATTTAGGGACAAGGGAAAGGGGCTTTGGAAGAGAAAGGGCTTC
Source organism: Catharus ustulatus (assembly GCF_009819885.2). Taxonomy (NCBI): domain Eukaryota; kingdom Metazoa; phylum Chordata; class Aves; order Passeriformes; family Turdidae; genus Catharus; species Catharus ustulatus. Next base: position 61,366,098 of record NC_046223.1, on the reverse strand, counting down.
TTGGGGTCTGTGACATCAAGAGAGTAGTTCAGTTGTTTTGGTATGGAGGAAGAGTCTTGAAGAGTAAATTCGGAGGATGGGATGAAAATATGAAGGGACGAGGACAACTTTTTGGTTTTCTTGATTTGTTTTTCAGCAGCTGTGGTAAAACTGAGCTTCTCAGAGGAGAATATTAATGGAGCAAATAAGCACAGTCCCTTGAAACAGAACAAAAAGGCTGGAAGGAGAGAAGGTAAATAATATCAGAGAGTTCAATGACAGCAAATTGAACTGGCCAAAGAACCTGAAATTTTACAACATTTTTTTCAAGTAATATGTATAATATTTATCCAATAGAATGTAGAAAGTAAGCTTTTGCACTGTTCTATGTAATTTGTGTTTTCCACTACAGTCAGCTACCTGAATGCTCATTTATTAAGGAGAACAGAAAGGTTTTGAATAGAGCTTTCCACAAACACTTTATTATAAGAGCTGAGATCTATGGGAGGAATTAAGAAAATTTGAACCAATGAAGGCCTTGCTTCATGGATTCATGAAGATTCTTCAGTCTACAGGTGGGAAAAAGCAGGCTCAGATAAGATATGTAAGTTCAAGTCAGAAAACTTCACCCTCAGTTGGTCTGTCAAAGCAGTTAAAGCATCTCTTGTGATGGGTGTTGATTATTATTTATTATCCAGGAGTCCAGTAATGAGTTAATGAAATACCTGAAGATCCAGAGTTTTACATTACTGTGTTCCCATTTATGACAGCAGAAGGTCAAGTCAGAAATTATGTTGACAGTTTGTGTTAGTACTGTGATTTAGAAATATTTTCCTTTGCAAAAGCAAAAATAATGATCCCAGAAATAAGTTGCAGAAAAATGTATGTGATATTTTTATTCAAATGAAATATATTAAACAATTTTTATTAATAGAATTGAAAAGGAACTAGAGGAAACTTTAAAAGCCAGAGTGCTTTGTTTCCTAGGAACCAGAACAACCATAATGAAAGCAGATGCTTACCTGGCATACGAGATTCATCACTTAAAACATCCAAGCAGCAAAAGACTTGCTGTGTTCCTGGAATTAAGAGAGACACATCAAATGCTTAAATTAGTCAAAGACTTAGTCATACTTGGTTCAAAGAAATCTGTGTGCATGTGCATTCACATTTGCCTAGATTCTGAGCTGTTAAATGACTTAGATACTCTTAATCCTATTCTGCATTTTATTTTTAGAGCATAATATTCCCATATACAGTTATCAAATATCTTGCCTCAAATGTTTCATAATACGCAATTCCAGGGATTTTATGTGTGTTCTTACAGAGAGATGCCATCAGTTTTAATCATATGGGAAGGGGAAGTGCTACTCTTGTTAAACCCTGTGCCGTCTTATAGCAGGTTAGAAAGACATTGTCAAAATGTGTAATCCCCAGGAATATTCTCACTTTCCTTCAGCACAGTGATGGAAAGCATTGCACCAGGTGCGCCACTAGATTTATGAAGAAGCTATTCTCTAAGTAATAATTTCTAGTCAGATACCTTAATTTAAATACCTTTTAAATGGGAAAGCAAATCCTACAATAATTTCTTATCTTTACTACAAATTCCAAACTCTGCAGTATATTTGGAAGGAAACCAGATATAGGTAAGGGACTGAGAATTACAAAGAAGCCCAGAAGCTCTAGTCTTCTCCACCTGAATTAATAAACAAATTAACAAATTGGTTTTGCTACCTCAAGACAAGAAATATGCAATGTGTACTGGGAATGCTCAGCTGCAGAGTGGAATTGAAATGCCACAGGGGTTTTCCTCCTGGCAGGGAAGAGAATAAGTACAAAGTTGGGAGGGTACAATTAAAACTCTTCAGTCTGTTGTGTAATAGGTAACCTAGGAAATATTTCTTAGGGAATATAAAATACCAGTGGTTACTATATATACCTGCATATCACTGTAGAATTGTTTGGGTTGGAAGACACCCTAAAGATCATCTCATCCCAACCTTTATGCCATGGGCAGGGTAACCTTGTACTAGACCAGGTTGCTTATCCAGCCTGGCCTTGAACACTTTCAGGAGCAGGGCAACCACAACTTCTCTGGGCAACCATTTCCAGTGCCTCACCACTTTCACTGTAAAGGATTTCTTCCTGATAGCTAAGCTATCCTGCCCTCTCCCAGTTTAGTCATTAGCCTTGTCCTGTCACTACATGCCCCTTCTGAAACCTCTCTCTCAAGTTCTCTTGGAAGACTCCTTTGTACTGTAAGGTCTCTCTGGGGCTTTCTAGAAAATTCTTCACAATAAACAGCCTCAATTCTCTCAGCCTGTCTTCACAGGAGATTTGCTCCAGCCCTCTGATCATCTTTGTGGCCCTTCTCTGGACTTACTCCAAGAAGTCCACATCCTTCTTATGTTGGGGGCAGTGCTGGATGCAGCATTCCAGCTGGGATCTCACAAGGGCACAATAGAGAGGCAGAATCCCATCCCTTGACCTGCTGGCCACTCTGCTTTTAATACAGCCCGGGATGCAGTTGGCACATTGACAGCCTGTGCCCAGCTTTTCATATCCCAGCACCCCCACCTCCTTCTCTACAGGGCTGCTGTCAAACAATTCTCTACCCAGTCTATATTTGTTACTTGGAATTGTCCTGACCCTCCTGCAGGACCACACACTTGGCCTTTGCACAATCCCACCTCTCAAGCTTGCCCAGGCCCCTCTGGATGCCATCCCTTCCCTCCAGCCTGTTGACTGCACCACACAGTTTGGTGTCATTGGCAAACTTGCTGGCGGTGCCTTGATCCTGCTGCCCGTGTCACTGACAAAATGTCCAACAGTGCTGGTCCCTGTGCTGACCCTGAGGAAGGGCACTCCTCACTGGCTTCCACTGGGACATTGAACCATTGGCCACAACTCTCATAGTGTGACTATGCAGATAATTTCTTATCCATCAACTGGTTCCTATGTCTTTCCAGTTGAGAATCAAGGATGCTGTTCAGGACAGCGTCAAATGTCTGAGTAGATTATGTCAGCTGCTGTTCCCTACATACATACTTTAAAATAAAATAGTGGTTTTCTCACTGTTAAAATATAGTACAGAAGAATTATTCACCTATTTACCTCGGTATAACTGGTATGTTATTAATTTTTTTACTTCATTTTTGCTTTGTAAGTGCAAAATCTGAAGTAGTCTGTGTGGGTTGCTTTCTGAGACCTCCAATTTAACTGAATTCTCTATTCCATTGCCAGAACAATAAAAAGTATCTTTTTTCTTACTTGTCTCAACCTCTCACAATCACAGAGCAAGTTCTTATCAAGCACACTGGTTTTGTTTTCCTGGGTGTTTGGTCTCATTAGAAGAAGGTTTTGAATGCATTTCTTTAAGAATGCTATATGGATAAAGAAATTTGCGTTCAGTGCAGTCAGAGTTAGTTTAGGACACTGGGGGAAAATGGTTGGTAGGAAGCTAAGGAGAGGATCAAGGCAAGTTGAAAGAGTTGTGTGAGACAGGCATTAATGTTTCTAATCCACTGAGAATTGTAAGTATATTTCCTGGATCTGTGTTCCTCCACCCCTATAGCCAGAAAATAAACTTCACAGACCAATTTCTAGGAGCATGGGATTCTTTCCAAAGAACATTATTATCTGGAAAACACATTCTCTTTTCCAAAGTGCACCTTCTGGCTATACTTGGCCTAAAGAACTCGTCTGGTGAGAACATGACTTTCTTTCACATTGGCATTGAAAGAATTAGTTCAACTCCTTTTTTTCTATACCAATTCTGTTTCTGTGAGCCTTGCAGGAACATAGTTGTTGACTGGTTCCCAGTTTATTAATGGCAATATAGCCTTTTCAAGAAATTGAAAACAAGAGCTTTTTTCTTACTCCTTGCTAGGATACTTGTCCAAAAAGGATACAACTTAAAAAGAAAATTAAATTCCTGGTTGAAAATAAATAATGAAATCACAGATAAAACTGAAGATGCTATAGCTTTTTTGCTTAGCCTCTTCATCTTCCTGAAAAAACAGTAGTTTTGTCTACATTGTGATTTCTCAGGGAAAAACAATAGAAATTGTATTTTCTATTCTAGTTTGGTATCAGCTGGTAATCACCTTAAGGACAGCATTCGTAAATTATTCTGTGTACTTGAGAGCAGCAATTCTTTTTTCCATGCAAAATATACTATACTGTATGTTGCAGTGCTGAATTGCCTGGACTTGTGAAAAGTTCTGAGCCGTAAGTACAAATGAATCAAGCAACACCACACGGAAGGGTAATAGCATAAAATCATTAATTTCTACTCAGAGAAGTAATTTATCCAGTGCTGGCTGTATCATTGTTGTGCATGTGTGGTGTGCAGTGAGTGAGTATCCCCATTGTGCATGGATGAGTGTCCCCATCACACTTTCTAGACATGGATTTACTCAAGGGTCAGGAGCTTGTTGCCCATTTCCCCTCCCTTGTCCCTGTAGCACTACCACAGGAACACTTGCTGCTCAGATCATGTGAGGCTTGCACTGTTCTCCCACCTAATACTGCTTGCAGCTGCGTGCAGCCTTTCATGTTTATTTCAGCTTGGAGTTGTGGGTCTGCTGGGAAGGAAATCCAGCCACGAGACATTTTAAGTAGTGGTTTGATCTTTGTCAATGAGATCGACTCAATTTAGACACGTTCCCTTGAGAGGTCAAAACTGGACTGGAATATATTAAGGGCTGTCAGAACGCTGTGAGCAGGAAAGGCAGACATTGCAGCCACCAAGGGTTTGATTCCAGCAGAGAGTCTTGTAAATGGGGATGTTTAATAGACCGTGGAGAAGTTAAAAGGAAGGATTAGACAACTGGTAGGGTCAAGTACACTTAAGTAATCATAAATGCATAGGGTGGTGCTGTAATTAAAAATGCTCCTGGACTCACTCAGTTGGCCTAGTACAGACAGAGCTTCGGTTCCAAGGGGCTTCTGTAATTGTCCAAATCATATGAAAGCTTTAAAACTTATACTTAATCTTAAACTTTTAAAAAAATAGGGGTGGGAGAAAATACACTAACAATTCAGACTCTCAAATAAACAATTTAACCACACTGTACTCTGAAGTGAAAGTATTCGTGATAGCTGTTTGGAAAGCAAATGTTTGCACAAAAAAAATTAAATTCTCATTCTAGCATATTAAAAGAAAACTATTCTCTATGAGTATTTTTGTTAAATATGTTACCCAAAGAGCCTTGATAAATGTTTATTAGATGTACTTTGATACTAAATGTCTGTAAAAAGCATAAGCAACTAATTTTTTTTAAATAAAAGGGCATTTTTCATTGAAAAATGTTTCTTGACCATTTTTGCTATCTTTAGCAAACACACAAAAGTTGTGCAACTCCATTAAATGCTTAGAATAATATTTCCTATGCACACTTTGCTTGTTAAGTTCAAAGAGTGTTTTCTTAACACACCAGGCCAGAATCACATGATGAAATTTAAACTGATTGCTTTAGGCTTTCATTCTCTTTGATTACTTATTTGGGTCAGACGTTTAGAAAGAAGATAAATATCATATAAAAAATATTGACCTTCTCCTTGAAAACACATTTTTAAACAACTTTGAGAGCTGCTGCTCTGTGCTTTGTGATGTGCTTCTTAGTAAGTTCAATTTTAGATTTAGTTATATTTTTTGAGCAACAGGAAGTTGATAAATGCCCTTCTCATAGCATTGATGGAAATGTATGAGCCTGAGGTCTGTAACTGCTGGCAAGAAAGATGAGGTAGGAAAGGGCAGCCTGCTAATAAAAGGATTATTCAGAATATGATACTTATGTGACCCAAAATAGCACTTCTGTTTCTCTCATATTATATTTCTTGAAGTTGGCATATGAAAATTCAGCTGTGACCCTGGCTTCTTAAAAACACTTTTTGCATGAAAAGGATTTCCTTAAATGTCCTGGCCACCCTTGGTCCTTATGCCAACTTCAGCATTGTGGAAAGGAAGAAACTAGCTTATCCTACCACTTTAGCTAAGGTTTTCAGGAAACTGAAGCAAGGACAGAGTCTGGAGTTTATGTGAAAACTGATGGAGCTGCACTGGAACCAGTTTAGCAACAATTAAAGTGGTGAAGATTAGCTAAATTCTACTACTAAAAGTCTTTTATACACTTTTGAAAGAGAACTTTTTATACCATAGGCAAAAGTAAAAATGGGTAATATGAGATTGCCTTGGAATACCAGTGAATTTCCTCAGAGGAGCAACAGGGTCTGAGGAGCATTTCAGAGGGAGGTGTTGGAGTTGCCCTCCCAGAGTCTTTTTAAGCAGCATCCTCAGGTGTTCTGGACAAGCAGCCTGTCAGGCCATCAGTCTGGAGAGAGAGTTTTGATAACCTTTGACAACTCTTCTGCCACATATCGATAATGACATTTCAGCTTTTCTAACACAAAGCTCTCAGGTGATTTGTGAAAATCCAGAATCCTGCCTTTCTTTGTGAATAAAGAAGACCTGTATTTTTTGCCAGTATAATGAGCGGAAAGTGTTTATTCCTTTATTCTGTCTCTGAAGGGGATACATTGTCTTAGTGCCGTACATTTTGAGATTGGGCAAAGCATGAAAGCAAAATCATGAGGAGCTGTATTTCTGCCTGGTTCTTAGTAAGATAATAGGGAGTCTCACAGGGGATAAATGTAAGCTGCTTTGTTACTTATTTTCTTAACATTGTTTTTTGTGTTTTGCCCATTCTGAAGGGTGCAGGCAGGCAAACAGAAAACTGCCTTTCCTCTCCCGTTATTTTACATGAAAGGAGGCACATTCCCCTGTGCCTTCCCAGTGCTACACAGATATTCTGAATTTGTACAGGACAGCAAGGGCTTGCTCCAAGATGATAATTTCAGGCAACTCATTCACATCAGTGATTTTTTGTGCAGAAATGGATCCATTCCCTGCCAGTGATGCCCTGCTAGGAGGAGGCAGCTGCAGGGTTGCTCTTTGCCCAGTGGCCATGGAGGGGGTGAGCCACTGCAGGGACAGGGTGGAACCTGGGGCTGAGCCCTTCTCACAGACTCACAATACCTAAGGCACCTGGTCTGGGCAGTGGGGAAGGCTGGAACTGCCATCCTCTCCAGCAGGGCCAAACTCTTTCCTGACAAGGAACAAAGCTGCTGCTTCACCCCTGGTGCTGCTGGAGCCTGAGTGACCAAGCCTGATCCCATTGCTGTGTGATGCAGGCTGCAAGCACTGGCAGCTGCAGCAGCTTGCTGAGGAAACACTATGCATCATGAGGCCTCAAGGCAAGTATTCAAGCAAGGGTTAAACTGGCTGGACAGCTTGCCCACTAGAAAACAGGGTCTTTTTCCATAGTCACTTCTCAGTCTTGGATATACAGTCTCTAGTTACTGGAGGGATTCGGAGCTGGCACAGGCAGCCTCTCTAAGTATTAGGCTGCCCCTGTGTGCTTGGCAGCAAATTCAGACAATTTTGAGAACATTTCAGATCTTCTGGAGACTGGGGTTTTTTTTTGTTTTGTTTTGTTTTGATTTAGATTTGTTTTGTTTTGGATCTTTTTTGTATTTTTTTTATTCCCTCCATAAGAAAGCAGTTCTATTTTTAGGACTTGGCCCAAACTGTTGAACCCAGTGGTTTTACTGTTGTTGTTTTTCCTCTCTTCAATCAAACTGAAGTGGTTCTGGCTGATCTGACTTGCAAAGCTGCTGTGTCTCTTAAAGTTACACTCGAGGAGATTTTGTGATTGCACGGGTGCGTGTGTTTGCATGGAAAGTTTCTCTCAATTTCCTGGAATAAAAGGAGTCCTGACTTCTTCCAAATCTATACTCCATGCTTGTAAATGTCTCTGTTAAGACTGGTTTTGTGTAACATTGTGAAGGGATGCTGGCCTAAAACATGATATGTTACTAAATTTAATTTTATATTGAAGTTTTTCTGACCAGTCATTTCTGTTCTTTCTTGCTACAGCTTTTTCAATGTATAAAGTTTGTCTTCAACCTGCAGAGATACCAGAATATCCCATTTTTATCACCTGTGGAAAATCAGACATCGTTAACAAACTGATGACCAGAGCAGTGACTGAAGCAGTGATAAGTATCCCCATCACCTCTCTCTGACTACAGCCCATACATAGACCCTGGTCATCCAAGGTAGCTTTTGGATGAAAGGGAATATTGCTTCCTCTGCATGGTGCTATGCTTCAACTAATCAGATTTTCCATCTGTGCTGGTTTCAGGGCAGGGCCCGGGGGATTAAGGGTAATGTGAAAAGCTACCCCTTTTCTTCTTCTGTGCATAGTGTTTAAGTTGCCACTTGCACTCACTTTGTCTGAGAGCATCTGTCCTGCTGCACAGGATGTCTGAGCAGGCAGGAGGGCACATGCCTGGTACTGGCTGGGTGGGGAGCTTTCCAATAAAACAGAATTTCTCCCAGTTTTGAAGGACCACAGTGAGTAGCAGTCAGCCACTTCCCATGGAACCACAGATGTCAACTAGGCCACTGCAGACTGTCCTGAGGTCATTTTTCCAACTCATGGCTGGACACTTCTGCTTCGTGTTGTAATTTAGGCAGTTTTCCTGCAGACGGAGACTTCGTTCTGGAGAGGGGAAGGCACCTTCCGATAACTCAGAATACTACACATGGTGCCTTGAGGGTGGAGTTAAAAATCTGAGCCTGTCCTCAGGGTTTCCCTGTTTGCTGCTGAAGAGTTCTCTGCTCAGAGTCATTCCCAGCAGTGCACAGAGTGGATTCCCTGTAGCTGTCTCCTGCACAGTGCCTGGAAGAGACTCAGCATCACCAGGCTGGGTGCTGTTGTTCCAAACACATTCCTGCATCCCACCTTTGGATTGCTTTCTGAACTTTCTTCTGCTTATACTAATAATGAGTATAGACTTCAGATCTTCCTTGCAAAACTTAAAAGCATTCAAAAGATCCAAGGCTATTTTTTAAAAGACTTGTGAGCTGCCATCAAGAGCATAATAAATTGCCAAACCATTTCCAACAGTTTCTAAATGTAAGTGTAACTCCAGGTCTTCAATCCAATGGGGAAAAAAAAGGCATTTATATGAAGTTTAGCATTTCCTGCGTCTGAAATACCCCTGATTCTTTCTGCCTCTGGCCCTGGCTTCTAGATGTGTGAAGCTCAAAACTATCCATACTTACCCTTGATTTCCATTTTGCTTTCCTTAGGCAGTTATGTTTTTTTTTTTCTTATATCAGATTAAAATTGATGAACATTCAAGCACCATTTACTCTGTTGTACTTATTTTTTCACTTTTTTTGCCAGCACTCTAACAATGCAATATTCACCTAGTAAAGAGACTTAGATCATTAATTGCTAAAAAGCACATTTCTCAAAGGAGCGGAGGCATTTGCTTCAGTTTCCTAGGCAAATTCTCACACAAGTAATTACATTCTGCCTACTGCATTCCTCTGCCACTTCAATTGGATATGGTGTTCCACCTTAGTTTGTTCCCTACACTTTTGCATAGCATTATCAACTACTGTTAAAAATTTGCTGTCCACCCAGCAGTGACTTCACTATAAAGGCAGTGTTTGAAGTAAGCCAGCAGATAAATAAAATTAGGACCATGTTCTTGTGGAATTTACCATCCAAAACATTTGTTAGTCCAAATCTTCCAGATGAAAGTGTTTTTAGCCATGACTAGATAGTACCATAACTTATGACATTAATCAGCAACATAATTAGCTGTGGTTGCTTTGAAAGGAGAAATATTTGATGGTGACTTTGGTGCAGGAGTGTAAGAGGGTCACTGTGGGCCATGTATACTGGTACCTTCAAACTGTGACCACTGTTTTACAACAGAGGTTACATCGGTGGGTGAATTTAAGCATGTTTGCTGTAAGTAGAGGAAGAGAATGATCAGCACTATCCCACAAGCAAAATCTGGAGAAGGAGAGACAAGGACTCTTCTCTTGGTATGTTCACAGTAGGTATAAGTTCAGATATCAATTGAAAAAGCCTGATACACGTTCACTAGATAATTCCAGGGAACTTCCCACTCATAATCAGAGAATTTCAGAGCTTCCTGACAGAAGTAAGTCTTTTTTCCCCTCACATTTCAGTACATTTTTCAGTAATGGCAGAATTGGGACCTGTGAAGCTGGTATTAGAATGCTAATTTTAGCTTTTCTTTGATTCCCCCATGGAACAGAAAAAATTATCCCTTAATTTGCACGGTCCTTTTCCTTGCAGCTCTTGGACTTTAACATATTCAGTGTAGTGAACCAAACCTACTGCTACTTGTTTCCCCTGAAATTATACCAGTTTATTCTGTGTCACCCTGGACATACTCTGTATGTCACTGGGAGGGAGCAGACCCAGTGATCAAGTAGATGTTTTTGGGTCAAGGCTGGGGCTGTGCTGCATTCCATACCCACCTGGAATGGCTGACTGCACAGGGGCTGAGGTCAGGCTGGACCTGGGGAAAGCCACCCTCCACAATCTGAAGTGACAAAACTTGGTGGCCAAGCCACACCAAAGTCTTTGAGAAGGAGGAGAGTTTTTGTGGGAAGAGAAGGAAAGCAAGGCAAGGCAAGGCAGGAATAATTTCTTTTGGGAACTGTCATTATGCAGGAACTGCTAAATATGTCAAGAATCTACAGCACAGATGCAGAAAATTCAGCTGAGCAAATCTAAATGTGACCTGACATGGCTACTGGAAAACTAAAATAATGAAGTATCTGTCCTTATTCTGTGTGTTTCCTATAGTGGAATTTTCTTTGATAGCTTTGAAATGCAGCGGTGTGTTGTCATTTGGTTGAGCAGTAATAGCACAAGTGGGAAACAGTGGAAAAACTCTCATTGAGGTGAGAACTGTAGCCTTTGGTCCTATCTTTATTCCCCTATCAATCTTTAGGTTTGTTTCATATCTAGCTTGTTTTCTTGATATGTGATGCCATTGTGCTCCCAGATTTATGTTTCATTGATGTAAATGGTTATTGTTCATCCATGCCAGGAAAGAAACATTGGGGCAGCCATTGGCTTGCACTTCCGTAACAGTCAGCCACGGGAGGGAGGTGAGGGTTCCTTTGGGGTAGAGAAAGGAAGGGACTCCAAGTCTGAACCTTCCATATTTTAAAAGGAAACAAAATTCTAATTTAATTGCCTCTGAATCTTAAAGTCTGCTTGTTACCAGCCAACAGATGGTGGATACTTGCAGATCCTCCAGCCCTTCTGGTCGTTTTCCTTTCTTTTTTTCATTTTTCGTGAAGGAGATGCCAGAACTTATGTTACTTCAATACAGTAAGAACTTTAGAAACCAACTCAAGCAAGTTTTTTAACATAGAACTGTAAGACAGCATATTTTTGTGAAGTGCATATTGAGTTCAGAATTGTTTATGGCTTGATTTACTTAATCTCTTCAATTTACATATATATATTCTGCTACTTTGAACTGAGCAGAGCAAATATCCTGCTTCTTGGAACGTTTTGGTGTACTTAGATGATGAGGAAAAACAAGTAAAAATATCATGAAGAAATTTTTTTTGGTTTTTTGGAAGGTACCATAACTCTACACAGCAAACATTCTAAGTTTGTAAAGTTTAGAAGCTTGCTGGACTTCCTATGCATGTTCCCAGTGTTTTAACATTCCTTGTAAGATGTTTGCCATAATGGATTTCACAGATACATTGCTTTACAATTGCTTCATGTATCATGTATCAAATGTCTTCTGAATTTTTCTGGATTATAGAAATATCCCATAATTACCATTGTCTCTTGCTTGACAAACACCTCGAAAGCAATACTATTTGTTTCATGACATAAGGTTGTTTTGATCAAGAAACCAAGGACAAATCTCATTTTTTGTTATTGTTTTTTGGATTTAGTGCTCCTGAAAAAAGCACTCGCTTTTTTGGGCACCAAAAGTGTGCATATTTTTTGTACCTTTTCAATGTTTATTTTTTCCTGGACTTGCTCTGTTGTTGGTTTGGTTGTGTTTTTACATACATCGAGACAGAGGCTGGTAATCTTTCATAAAATTTGAAATCTCGCAGGAGTGAGTGCTGTACTCTGCAAGTGTTTTTGTTTCCTTTCTAGAAGAAATCTCTAACAGTATTAAATACAGAGGTATTTAAACCTTCACCACACCCCTAAGGCTGTGAAGCCCATAGGTACTGCCCATTGCAACAAATGAGAAGGTTCCTCATTCTCTTGATGGTGCACTGGGAGTGGAAATGTCAACAAGGGTATGTTTAGAACAGAACATGATATCTGAAATCTGAAATCTGTAAAGACCCCATTCCTACAAGGCAACAGTGATGGTGTGATCAGCAGTGTGATTATCAGAAAGAAGCACAAAGCTGCTGGCAATGACACCATACAAGCCCAAAGTGGCAGGTCAGCAGGCATGAAGCTTGTGTCACAGCAGATGTGGGTGAGGATAATGAGTTGTTAAGTGCTGGGAACATCCACAGCTCAGTTGCAGCTGTCAGACCTCATGAGAGGAAATAGGAAAGTTGGAGAGTGAGAGGAGATGCTGAGGCAGGACCTCCAGGGATAGCTGGTCAACCTCACTAGATGTCCACCACATACGTTCTTCTGATAGTGCTACAACATGTGGGCAAAGGGAAACAAAAATGTAGCTGCTTTACCAGCAAAGACTGAGAATCACTGGACTGGAACTTGAGAGGGGAAAGAAAGAGGTATCTTAAAAAGTGACATCTGTAAATATTTTGCCTGTCAGTATAACATTTCTTCTTTTGAGACAGAAAAGCCAAACCCACAGGTTTCAGGAGTAAGAGAAAAGGCTACTCAGGTTTCCAGGTCAGGCTTGGGACTCCTATGCTGCATGTTCTCTCTGCTTGGTCTCCAGATCCTCTGCTGGGAGCCAGGAAGGGCAGAGCATGGCGAGCAGGCCAGGTTCTTCTGATCACAGCTGTCCCTCTGTGTGCTTGCCTGGTGTGTGGCCCTTGTTAATGCCGGCTGAAATGTTCTGCTTGTTTTTACAGAATTGTCAAATAGTTTGGGTTGGAAGGGACCTTTAAAGGTTGTCTAGTTCCAAACCTCCTACCATAAGCAGAGACAATTTCAGCTAGATTATATCGCTCAGAGCCCCATCCAACCTGACCTTGAATGTTTTCAGGGATGGGGCAACCACCACCTCACTAGGAAATCTGTGGGTTCCAGTGTTTTACCACCTTCATCATAAGATAATTTCTTGCCTGTGTCTACTCTGAATCCACCCTCTTTTAATTTAAAATCATTACCCATTGTTCTATCACCCTAGGCATACTAAAAATCTGCTCCCACATTTCTTGTTAGACCCCCTTTAGGGACTGGAAAGCTACAAAGAGGTGTCCCCAGAGCCTTCTCTTCTTCAGGCTGAACAGCCTCAACTCTCTTCATAGGAGAGGCGCTCCAGCTCTCTGATCATTTTTATGGGCTTGGTTCAATGTCTTTCCTGTGCTGAAGACTTTGGAGCTGGATGCAGTACTCCAGGTGGAGTCTCACCAGAATGGAGCAGAGGGGCAGAGTCGCCTCTCTTGACCTGCTGGCATGCTGACATTTAAATTTTTTTTTAGCAATGAGCAGTTCCCCTTTGTGCAAATAGGGGCCACACAGATAGCTTGGTCATTCTTCTGGCTTTAGTGGGGTTCTGCAGGGGTCTGGACCACGAATATGCTTTACATGATATATAAGAGCTGCTGTTCCACTGTCAACTCCTGGGTGCATGTGAATGTTTCAGGGACAGCCATCTGTCTGTCTGTGTGCACACCTGTCAAACTGGGTGCAGCTATGTGGCCATCAGCTGAAGGTCTGCGAAACTGCGCTTGCATTTGGCTCAGCTTTCAAGAGCTTATTTGAATGCCAGGTGTCCTGGTATGGTGGATGCAAGGCCAACCCACTCAGGGAGGGTGACGTGGGAAGTGCCCAGCACCATTACTAAATGGATTTTCTCAAGGCAAGAGAGGTCTTCTAGCCCAACAAACCTCCTATGGGATTTTACTCCAATCTCATTGTACAAAGTTGATCTTCTATGGCAGTCCATAGTACCCTTGCTGCAGTCTGAGCTTTTCAGTCCACAGGAACAATGAGTTCCTTTCCGGATCCCCTTTAACAAACATGTAGAGATGTATCTTGTATCTTGTAGTGGATCCATTTTCCCAAGAGATCGTTCTCCTAAATACGCCACAATACAATCTAAAAATCCAGGTGGGCCAAGGTTTTGTTAGAAGTACTGGCTATCAGATCTGAGAAAGTGAATTGACTTGATAATTGAATGAAAATCTTGGTGTTTTTTTAAAAAATCAGTTTGCAAAATGGAGACCATGGAGCAGGGAGGGAGGGGAGAATTAAGTTTAGAACTTAATTCCTCCACACTCAACAGGCTCATTTACAGGAAGAATACAACAAATCTCTTGTTTTTGCAGCACAAGGCCTTTATACAGGTAAACATGTTGAGAATGTTGCCTGTAGTGTTTGCCCAGCTAGACCATAAAGAATTCCTGGTAGCAGAGGGTATCTAGTGCCACTGCCCAGCCCCAGCAACCTCTGCTTTCCTTCTGCTTCTATCTGCCCTACTGCCAGGGAGGGAGACTGCCAGAGTCATCCTAATCCTCTAAAACTGTCCAGCAGGTTTATTCTGAGTACAGACGGAATGGTCTTCCATTTTGCACCTACAGAAACAAGAATATCCTGTCGAGCTTTCTCGCTTTCCTCCCTTCCCCACTGCCACCGCTTGGTATGGCTGTAGGGAATATAAATGGAACAGGAAATTTGACCGCATCCAGGATCAATGTCATTAAAGACACATCTTGGTTTAAAATCTAATTTTATATAACTGCTGTGTTATATAATATGCTTTTGTTTGTCGTCTTGATTTTTATCGAGGTAGTGTACATTCCCCTGGACCTTTTCATGAAGGAATGTTTATACCTGTGGGCAGGCACTAATGGCAGTGAAAGGCTTGCATTCATGGGAACAGCATTTAGCAATTCATGGTTGCCAAGGTAAGCAACAAAGGCATGCCCTCTGCCACTCCACTGCCTCTAAAAGAAACAGTCTCTAAGGTAACAGGCTAGCACCCCTTGAGGCCAAAAATCTTTAGCTTTTTGGACAGAAAAACGCATTAAATAATACCAAGAAAAGCATTTTTTTTTTGTCCAGGAATTTTTTTCTTCACAACAGAGAAGGGGCTCAAAGTGTTCTATTTTTGGTTCTGCGCAGGAATTTAATTCAGCTGCTGCCCAGTCTTTGTGCACTCAACACCCCTTTGACAGTTTAGTTTCGGGGGCACATAGGACTAATGAGCCAAGGCATGACTGCAGTTGGAGACTGGCGCCTCCCAGGCCTGTGGCTGTTGTTCAAGTGAATAGGCAATTTCTCTGATTAGCTTGGAATTTGCAGCATTATCCGGATGGTTATTTGGCATGAGCCCTTTTTCCAGGATCACAGTCAATTTGAGAGATTGAGTCACCTGAAGAAAAGGTCTGCAGAGGCAGCAGTTGCTAGATGCTGCTTATGATAGGATGGGAGAATGGGCTTCTCCTCCACTTCATCTTGCTCTGCAGCTGCTTGCCAACCTCTTTTATCTTACTGTAGCAAAAGGGAAGAAGTAGATGAGTCATCACATCTTCCTAGTACGAGACTTTAATTGGGAGAAAAAATAAAGAGTGGAGGGCTTTTTTAAAAACTGAAGTTTAACAAAAACTGAAATGCAACAGCCAGATCACCTTTCTGTTAATGTTTGTGGTTCAGAGACTCATTGCATGCTGAAGACAACTTGTCTTTGCAGGACATTCATATGACTCTAACATTGGTACAGTTTGCTGTATGTGGGGAAAAGAAGCATTTTCTAAAATATAGTTCTTTCTGCATGACTCAAGTTATTGAAATTGCTTGACAATTATGAAGTGGCAATTCATGGACTGTAACAGAGTAATACAGAACCTGATGGATGTAATATGTTTTTTATACTTGATGCAGTTCCTGTAGTTCCTAGAGTCATAACAAAGGTCTTAGAGCTGTTTACGGGAGGAGAGATGTGTCCTAGAACCCTTTTGCAGCTAGTTCAAAAGACTTGATGGTGATATGAATAAGCTTTTACTCAGAACAGAGGCAGACCGATGATCAGACCTAGTTGTATCTTCAGGTATTCAACACATGCTCCATATTTCAGTCAGTCTCTGTGAATAAAATTGAAGTTGTTGAGCTAATTTACAGCAGTGCAAGGGAAAGATGATTTGCCTGCTTTCTACTCAGTCTGACAGATAGGTTGCTACCCTCACTGTGTTCAAAGAAAGTACACAGCACTGACAATTCACTTTGCTTACTTTCGTCTCGTGTTCTATGAAGTAATTATGGTATAACTTAGACTTTCCAAGATTTAAAGCAAAATAGCACAAAGAAGATTAAGAAAGAAAGTGAATTAGTAATATCATCCACCCCAGAAACACCAACAATGTGACAGTTTGCTATTATGCAAAAGATGCAAAGTTGACAGGAAGTATTCAGACACTCCTTTTAAGTTCAGCACCTTGTCATGCTCACATTTTGATGCAGCCCACATTCACATGCTGTCATGCAACAGAGGAGGTCCTGTTCCATTTTGAGGCACAGATTGACTGGTGCTCACTAAAGAAAATTTGTTTATTTGTTTATTGCACATCTTTATTCACATCTCAGATGTACAAAAGGAATTAAATGTCATCTAAGGTAGAATGAAGACATGTTGCTGTCTGAGCAATCTGTGCCTGTCTTCTGAGAAAGCAGTATTTTAAGCAATAGCTCAGTATGCTTAGCATATGCCCACAGCACTGAGCTGGGCAGTCACAGTCACTTCCAGCTAGAACATGACCAAGTTGTGAAATAAGCCTGGTCAGAAAAACAAAGCACTGATTTTCTATTTTCTTTCGCATTCCCAGGAATATCCCTATAGATTTGGATGAAACATTTCAGAAACCTTTATTGCAAGGAAGATATCCCATATAGAAAACTTCAACTTCGCATAATTTTAACTAACAAAATATAAGTTCTTGAAAGCTGATGTTTGAAAAACAACAGCAGTAATAGGGAGCTATATTAGACTTATCATGAAATAGCAAATAATAATTAAAAATTGATTTATAAAAACCAGTTTTTCAAAATTCTGGCTTCAGTTAATTTCCTTGAACTTAGTGTTGGTATTTTTGTTGACTTCACAAAGTAAGTTAACATAGAAACGGCATTCTGTATCTATAATTATAAAGTACTGTTTCATGTCTGAGTTATCATTATTAGCTGAACAGTCTAAGACCTTTTCCTTCTCCGCTTCCCACCCAAACAACCATTATAATGTTACTGTGAAAAGACAGAATTTTGGGAAAATTAAAGTAAAAACTGATTGCTCATACTTTGACAGTGTTGTTTATAAAGATTGTTTTCCAACAACTATAAAATACTTGCATTTCCCTGTCAGAAAGATGAAAATATGTAACCACTTTTTGCTTAGCAGCTCATAACTGCAGCTGGAAAATATATTCATTTAATATGACTTAATTACCATCACATTTGTCTCGTATTTTTGACTTGTATTTTTGCAGATCCTAAGGCACAGTGTACACATGTATTTATGCAACATTCCTTTTCCAAAGCACACATAACCTGACACCTTAGGGACTGATCCAAAATTCAGCAAGGTCATGAGATAGACTCCTAGTTAAGCACCATTCTATTCCCTTGTTCTCTGAGCAGGCCTTTTGCCCCTAAGGTACTCCCTAGATTTCAGTAACTGCTCTCAGAGTAGGTACAGGGACCTAGAATCTCATTAAGATTCTTTATTCACATTCAGGTTTTATTTCACCATTAAGCACAAAGTTGACTGATGATGAGATTTCAAATAATCAGTGTTTTGTACCACAGATGGCTACTGGAGCTTTTAGAACACTTCCTTTCCTATAACACTTAAATTGAGCTAGTGCTCAAATATTTTTGTCCCAAAGTTGGGAACTTCAGTTTAGTTTCAGACACACGCTGGAGAGCCCAACCTCTTATTCAGACCTTATCTAAATAAGTCAAATGTCTTGATACTTCAAAATTGGAGAGGAAGCAATTTGAATATAAGAATTCTAGGACAGATTTACAATGTTTCTGGTCCCAGTTACCACTTCCACAGTATTAGCTTTTATTTTGTACTATTGGCATTTATTTCGCTGTCTAACCCAGATCTGAAAGAGCAGAAAACATTTGTGACCAACTTAACATTTTAGGAAGTGAGGCAAGTTTCAGGCAGTACTGACTCTAAAAATAAGCAAAGTCCTTTAATTTTTCTTTAACTACTTTACTCTTCTTCATCTCAGCATTGGTCAGGAAATCTCAAGATATTAAAAGGCAGACAGACCTCTTAGATGAACAAAGACAAATATAATGATGCCTAATGGAATATATATTAGTGAATGGAAAATAACAGTCAACTGTGTTATCAAGGATAACTAATTATACAGTAGTACTCATGGGGAAGGAGAGGAGCCCTTCTCTCTGAGCAAGGTATTTATGGATAGACTGAGTTCTGTCTACTGAAGTGTTTTTTCTAAAAACGCTTGTAAAAGCCATGTTTTTTTCCTCCTGTCTTAAAAAAAGTTTAATGCATTTACAGGTAAAATATCATTACATATTGTTTTTCTTTCAATCCCATGGGTGATGAGTATGTTTACCCAAACACAACTAACTTACCTCATTGTTATAAATTATTGTCACCTTGCCGTGCTTTCCTGCTATTTGGGCTTCTCAAGATCTCCCCAGTTCTCTACATTAATATCTTACTGCAGCTAGGGCTGGTTTAGAGGTGATACATGAGCAGGAAGGACTCCACCTTATTTTCAAACCAAAAAACAACTCAATGACCTGACAGCTAAAACCACCTTTTGCTTTCAAACTGAGGAAAAGTGATGGGAAGCCACTGAGAGACAGTAAATGTGAACCACTTTTAAATGCCAACCTAGCTTTAAATGGTGCTTTGACAACACACAGAAAACTTTATTTTGGGATTTACAGGACTTCTGCAGAGTTGGTGCAAATACAATGAAAATTGTAATGTTTACATAATCTATAAATAAAACTATAAAGAAACCCAAGTTCCACTAGGATCACAAGTCAAAAAGGAGTAGGAATAAACAAGATAATTAATACATGGATTTTTTTCCATAATAGACAATGAAGTCCTTTATATAGACATATTTGCAGATATGTAAAGACATGCAAAACACAGAGAAAATGAAAATGTTTATCGAGTTCCATTTCCCAAAATAGTACTAACAGGAAGCAGCCAAAGGTTTCACAGAAAGGAACTGCTTTCTGGGATTCACAACTAGCATTTCTGAAGAGAGTGGGTTAGGTCCTAGAAAGGCATTAAAACCACTCAGGTAACATTTCCTAGAGAATAAAATTTCAGACAGAAACACAGCCTAACACTACATATATAAAACTGTCCATATGAATATGTGTATTCTTCCTCACTCACCCAGAACATAAAATCTTCACTAAAAATGTGATCTCATTATCACATATAATAGAAAGGTGATTCTTGATAAATTGAAGTTGTAAAATACCAACCTCAAGTGGTGGAGGAGGCAGAGGGAATTAGATATTTGGGTTCTTAAGTTTCCTCAGGATTATTTTTTGACAGTTCGTCCAAAATTAATGGAGATGCCTCTTAGTTCTTTGGAGTCAATGCAAAACCCATTTCCCCCCCCTCCCAGAATCTACTACCTATAAAATGTAAATGTTTCCACTTCTAATCTTCCAAGTAAATTACAACCGATGAAAGTGTAATGCAAAAAGCTTCATAAGGCTCATCTCCATAGATACAGAATCAACAGAAGTCTGTTTTTCCTGTAGATAACCTAATATATTTATGGTAATTGTATATTTTTTTAAAAATACTCTGGTAAGAGAATCACTGAACATACTGATAAAGCAGGATTTGAAAAGTGAAGATAATTTTAATAGAATCAATAAAGTTTGCTTTGGGATTTGAGAAAGCTGAAGTGAACGACCTGGAATCCTTATACTGCTTACACTTCCCACAATGTTGCCAGGAAGTAATAAAATGCACTTGGAAAATTGCACATGATTTTCATTAAGCACCAGTAGAACTCAGCCATTCCATTTCTGTCTAACTCAAAAAAAGGAAATACAAACTGTATCTTTCTTTATAAAGTAAATATATAAGGCTGAAGAAGACTTCCAGTCACTGAGAGCTATGCAGAATGAGAACATTGATCTTTGTTTCCTTCTGATATATATTCAGCTTGAAGGCAGGCCTACTGCAAAGGCTTTGGAAAGGTGAATTTTGTTTTTCACTATTGCTCAGGTTGGTTAGATAAGAGATGCAGATTCTGGAAGAGGCAGGCTGTGTGCCAGAATTCACACAGTAGACAGGATGTGTTTATGCATTGCTACATTTGCAGACTTTCATAAAAATGGGTATAAAGACACCATTTCTTAGGCTAGTACCAACAGAATAGAGAAGATAGAGTACTTAGCTTGAACTATTTGGCCCAGAAAGTTTGCAAAGTATTTGTCAGGTTTTTTACCTCCTTATCAGTAAGGTTTCTAATATGGGCAAGGAAAACTCACAACCATTAACTAAAAATTTTAGTTCTCTAGGCTTTATCAGCAAATGCCTACTTCTGAGTATATGTTTAGGCTTTACACCTGAGCTGCTGCTAAGTGATTTCCAAAAGCCCGTATGACTGCCTTTTTACACTTGCAGTACAGTCAGGGAAAACTAAGCTTCAAGTTTTAATACATCCTTCACAAGAATGATTTAAGGCATCTCCAGAAACCTCTTCTGGGACGTTGTTTCTCTAAACAATTTTTTTCACAACCCACTGGTAACTTCCTTATGAAGTGTGTGCTTTGACACAGATCAAGAAAATGTGGAAATCAATGGGACAGTTACTACCAGCTTTGCTGAGAACAGAATCAGACACTTGAAGTTTTGGAAGAGTCAGGTCAAGAGTGTCGGAAGCAGAAGAAGGCTTGTCAGAACATTGCTCCTGGTCTCTTAGCTCCCTCTCACCAGAGCAGGTACCTAGACTTGCTTGCATAGTAGTGACCAAGGTTGGAATAAAACCTGGGATAAAACAAAAACTAATGGAAGGAGGTCATTGTCACACCAGATTCTGATCAACTCTTTTTTTAAGGCTATGGAAAAAAAGTTATGAAAAAAACCCATTAGTTTTCTTTTTGTGTTGGTAATGAGAACATTCTGAACCATCCAACCTTTTAGAAACTTTCAGAAATCATGCAGAGCCCTTCAGCAGACAGGGATTTGCTCAGTTGTTATTTGCAGACAACCTACAGCTAATTAGGAAGATGAGGTTAGTTAAACACCAGACACTATAGGTATGTCTACACTGTAACTCAGGTACTAAGCCTATTTTCATACTCTGATCTCTGTTCATTTTCTTCCATTGAAACCAGAGGTTTAAGCTGCCCTTTGGAAGAAAAACAAGTCTTCCCTGAGATGAAATCCACTAATTATTTTGGGGATAATTTATTTTCAGAAAACACTAGTTCAGCTTGTTCATCTCTATGCAGTTTTCTACGCAATTCTAGCAAATTCCTTCTCTTGACTACCCTCTTACTTACTCATAGCATGCTCCATGGTGTGCATTACTTACACATAATGTCATAAAGACACCACTGCAGCAGGCTGAAATGTTCTGGAAGGTCACAACATGAAATAATTAGGTCTTAGGCGATGGGGGCTTCCTGTACACTCCAGAGGAGACAGTAGGTGAGGTGGTCCAAAGCACAGCCCTGAGCAGTATGGATGCGAGTTACTCTGTTCCACCTGGTGTAGGATTGCTCTCTGAGGGGAAGTCTGTAGTAATGTGGCTGTAGCTATTGATACAGAGATAAAATTGAGAGTTCATAAACCAGACAGGAAGGAGAGGAATTTTAAAGGATGCTCAGAAGAATTAGTAAGATCTTAGGAGGAAAAATATTTACAATCATTCAGACAATAAAAGGGACTATGGATGAAAAGCACACCAGTTGGATAAAAGAAGCTCATTCTACTTCTGCCAATTCTTCATTGTAATATGCCTCAACCAGGCCTCAAATAGAGATTTGCTCTACCAGAATTCCTGCATTCAGTTACCATTGAAATATATTTATTGCTGGTGGTTAGCAGTCAGCCTTTGAAATACCGCACTAAGTGCCTCATTTTTATATTGTTTAGTCAGAAAAAAGCCATCCTTAAACTTTGTTTTGCAAGTATTCTGACAGACCAAGGAAGGCTTGCTTTATTTTGCTGTTCAGTGGTTGGGTGAGTCCCTTGCAGAACATCTGGCATCTGAACACTTGAGCGTTAAATGCAGCATCTTTTCTCCTTGAGCAGGGTGGTGTGCACTGAAGGCTCAGCCCTCCTTCCTTCCCATATCCCAGATCCTTGGACAGAGAAGAGGCAGAACAGTTCCTCGAGCCAACATGAGGCTTTGCTTCAGAGACACTGTAGGAAGGACTGTGCCATTCTGGCAGAAATAAGGAACAATTATTCTTTCTGTTGTTGAACCTTCTCTTCAGGAAAAGACATCGACCAGGGAGATGAAAGATCTTGAACTTCAGACCTGCTGCATCCAGCACATATGCCACCATCTGGGATACGCCACCAACTATGGGAAGCAACCTATGTGAAAATGGAAAACGTGCTACAAATGCAATGGTCTTTTTCAAGAATTTCTACTTCCCAGACAGATTTGACAATCCTGCTTCAGCACCAGCTGTGGCAGGCAGTCTGGCCAGGAATATTGGCAGAAATGTGAGCAAATGCCAAGTGACATCTCTTCAATCCTCTTGCGTGGCCTTCTAGGAACCTGTGTGGAGGTGATGTGGTGTGGCAGCCTGCGAGAGCTCACTGCAGCAGCACGTTCCTCTGCAGGTAATGGTGCTCAGCAGCTGATCTGCCCCAGCCACACAGTCCTGAATGAGAGGGGATTGCCTTGGGCAGGTTTGGTGGATGCATTCACTATTTCATTGACTTCTTTCTTAGCAATAGAGGTATAAGGAAGTGGAGGATCTGTTGCAGATACAGAAGAAATCGTGCATTTACACTAAACTCTTACTGGAGGCTGTTAACATACAGCATTTGACTTCCATAGGAAGACCAATGAAAAAGAGAGGAATAGTTTTTTTACATCACTTCACTCCCAGGAGAGCACACAAGGGAAACCATGTCAGTTTTCTTCTGGGTGCATTTATTCTTCTTACTAGCTTGGAAAATTTTTTTGTTAGTTTGTTACACTAGGCAATGTTGAAATGCTGGGACAGAAAAAAAAAAGCCTCAAACTGTTCCATAGGCTGTTATAGTCTTATAAATTCAAGTAGTAAAGTAAATAAAGTATTGTGTCTGGCAGTTCTCTTTAACTGTGATAGACATTTACAGTTACGAGCACAATGGATTTTGTTAGCTATCACTTTAACTCCACAAAAACCCACCATTTACTAAAAGTCTGGTTGGAAAAATGAACCCCAGATTAATGATAATAAAAAACAGTTCTACAGGCACTCCCTAGTTTTCTTTTAACTGTAGAAATCTTAGTTTAGATGCAAATTTTATTATAAAATCTCATGATCACAAGATAAGCTCTTGTTCAGAATTACTTTTCTTCCTCTTCGGGCAACTAATTCCTTTGCAGAGCTCAAGCATAAATACTTATGTGTATAGGCACACCCAAGATCTGTTAACAGGTCTTCTGGTCTTTTCACTACTACTACCATCACTACTACTGCTATTGTTATTGTTATTATATTGTTTTGTTTTACTTAATTTTGTTTTTAACTGCTCATGCTTCAACATGTAAGTAGTTTCAAAGTGAGCCTAGCTGCTGAGATGGGTATCTCATTCAGAGAAAGTAAGCAGACTTAAAACATGCATAACTGGATTCAATAATCATGGGACGCTCTACACTGGCACAGCTTTCCTTGTGCCCTCTTCCTCACCTTTCTTCAACATATACTGTGGCACATCCTGAAAGAGAAGTCTCCCACCACCACTTCTTTGATATTGATATAAAGGCAACTTCACATCCACCCAGATTCTTCCCTTTCGTCAGTAACCATGAAAACACAACATCTATCTTTTCCTCTCTCTGACTGTGTCTTAAGACTTGTAGCCAGGTAAGAGTATGAGCTATAAATTGAAGTGAATTATACAGCTGGGTAAATAAAGTAAGACGAAAGGGAGAAAAAGGGAAATGTGTTTCCTATCACAGAGTTTAAAAAACAGACTTGGCACACAAGGGGAAAAAACAAAACAGGAAGCAAGTTTCTACATATAAATTAAACTTTTTCGCCCTCAAACTTTTTAGATAGCCCAGGAGTAATAAGTACGTGTGTTTCTTGGACCAGCAAAGCAAGCATTCCAACACTAAATGGCTTCCTGTTCAACACGTTCAAAGCCAGAGACTGTTTTTGGGGGTTGGTTAGAAATATGTGTGAAGTATGCACTTTTACTTCAGGCCAAATCAAATGTTTTTAATCTCCATCCCATCCCCCTCCCCCCCCAAAAAGAAGACCGGGAAAAAAATTCAGAAAAGGAAAATGTGACCGAAGTTCTCTCTTTCACTGAGGAAGTTCAATGATTAGCCTTCAGTTAAAGTGCAAATACTCTCAGTTCCATGTAAAGATACTTAAAAGGGAACTGGTCAATGTCATTCTACACTGGCATTTAATGCTGTTGATTTATAATGAGTAGGTGCATACAGGAACTGAAGAACTCATTTGCCCCATGCAAAGACAGGAAAACAGCAAATATTTGAGGGTGTGAAGTGTGTTACAGCATTTTCTCCCATTAGTGTCAAAGCTATAATTCACAAATTGTTGCTCCATTTTCTTCTTCTACCACACCAGCCTCAAATATTATTTGGTACTACATTTTGTTTGCCTGTAGATATTTAGGTTTTTGTTTGGGTTTTTTTTTTAGGTTTACAAGATTTGATTACACGGCCAAAAGTCAAAGGGAGACACATGGGAAAAAACCATGGAGTACCATATGCCATGCCAATGTGAAGGGATTTTCTAGTTCCTCAGTGAAGCCACAGAGTACTTTTTGCAAAAAAAAAAAAAAAAAAAAAAAAAAAGAAAAGTACTTTATTTTTTTCTTTCAACTGGCAGGCAATAGGTACATCTAACTAACCTAGACCTCAATTTGTCCCCTTCTATAATTTCACTAATTACTGCTTCTAGTAACATATTTTCTCCCAACTCCAAGGAAACAGAAGCCATGTAAGTGGTAGCCAACTATTTTAGTATTTTTCTCATTCCAGTGTTTTTGAGCAAACTCAGGTTCTAAATACTGTTCTGTTTCAATATTTGAAGAATGCTATGTACTGAGTACTGTCCAAGCTGGTATGTTGTTGTGAGGCATCAGTCCTGTCCAGTTGCTCCTGTCCTACCTTGAATGAACTGAGCTGCATATTTTGTTTTGGTTCTTTCTGCCTAGTTTTTACTAAAACCCAATGAACCAAGAAAAACCCAACCAACTCCCCTTTCCCTCACTTCTTATGGGCCTTACGAACACTTAGTTTTGGATTTTCACTTGAAGAAAATGGGCACAGTCTCAAGTCTCACCTAAATCAGTAAAATTCAACTTGTGCTAATTTGACCAGAATAAGCAAGGGTTTGGTTTAGGCCCTGCCAAATATAGTACTCTTTTCAGAGGTTCTGCTGAAGATAGAACTAACAAAGTTAGTGAGAGCGAATGAGTGCTAGATAGACTTCACTAAGGACTTGTCCCTGGACTTCTATGCACTTCAATATTATACCATACTTGATATCCAGAGCTATTCCTGGGAGTGGGGAGGCCAATGGGAAAAATGACCAGTAAAGGATAGGTTTCCCTCCTTGAAAGTCCATCTTTCCCAAGAAGAGTTGTAGGAATCCAGTTTCTACTGAATCTGTGGAGCTGCTCAGTGAGGCTCTTCTGCTGCCTCCCTGGAGCACTTAAATTCAATTTCAGTTCAACTCCATTGTCTTCTACCCTTCAGAATACTTTCTTCCCACAGGCCCATTTTCCCATATTGCCAAAATAAAAGCACCATGTCTGTTTGTTATTCTAAACCTTGCAACTTCCTTTCCCTGACCTTCACCATTAACACTTTAGGGTTTCTCTCTTTGTTCCTTCTCATCTAATATCATATTTTTACATACCAGTAATTTTTCTGGTGTGTTAAATCAGTCATTAGCAAACTAATAGGAATTTGTAGGAAGGGGAATAGATTTAGATATGTCCTGTGGAAACTTTAGGGTCCAAACTTTCTGTACAGTCATGTTGGCCAAACTTAAGGCTCACAGCAATAATCACTATCAGCAGGTTACAGTTACTCCTGGGCTGCCCACATATACTCTTTTGAGGGAAGACGTAAATAGAGCATGAAAAAGAAAAAAAAAAAAAAGAAACTTACAACAGGAGAGAGAAGAAAGGAGACGAAGGAAGGAAGGAAGGAAGGAAGGAAGGAAGGAAGGAAGGAAGGAAGGAAGGAAGGAAGGAAGGAAGGAAGGAAGGAAGAAAAAGAAAGAAAGAAAGAAAGAAAGAAAGAAAGAAAGAAAGAAAGAAAGAAAGAAAGAAAGAAAGAAAGAAAGAAAGAAAGAAAGAAAGAGAAAGAAAAAAGAAAGAGAAAGAAAGAAAGAAAGAAAGGAAAGAAAGAAAGAAAGAAAGAAAGAAAGAAAGAAAGAAAGAAAGAAAGAAAGAAAGAAAGAAAGGTCAAGAACAGAAAGTCAGCTAAAATTGGAAAAGACAATGAATGCAAAAGAAATATTTCATGGAGAATTTATGGTAGCTTAAATCCCTATTTCTTTTGCCAGATAGAGAAATCCTAAGCCTGTTACATGATCTTAAACATCTTTCCAAGTGTTTCAGTGAATCATTGCCATTACCAATATGGGCAGAAATTTACTATATCAGCTTCCCAGACACTGAACACAGTGTTGGCAGAGCTGATAGCTATTAACTCAGTGAGTCAGATAGGGTGTTCTTTTTTTATCTTCAAGGCACACAGGAGCAGCTCCAGCCATGTTGCCCCTGCAGCTGCTGCCGAAAGCTGGCTGGCCAGCGTGATAAGGCTGGGACTGCTGATGATTGGTACTGCAAGACTTGCATGGTAAGCTCAAGCTGCTCCAGAAGGCAACAAGACTGCTACTAACATCCTGGAGTAGTTCCCTGAGGTCATGTCAGTCATACTCAGGAAGCTAGGAAAACCCCAACAAACAATACTATTGCTGTCATGATAATGATACATAGCTGCAGGGAGCATTATCTCGGTTGGTAATGTTTGTCAGTCTCGCAAAGCTCCCTCACTGGAGCTCTGTACCTGCGACATTATTTACTCTGGAAAATTTAACATTTAACTTTTTTCTTGCCCAGTCCTAGCATACACCCCTTTCAGATACAGCTGCCTAAACAAATTAGTTTTGTTTTGTGGAGGCAAAGCCCATACATTACTCTTTACTTAGTGGGAATTAGTTTTGTTTGTTGGCAGGGAGGCTTTGGAGTATTTTCTGTATCCCTACTAAAGAGATAGCTGTGGTTGAAGGCAGTCAGGATACAAGAGAGGAAAGAATACACTTTGCACTCTGTAGAAACATGAGAGCAGCCTGAGGGTGCTTTGAAGTAGTTGAGTGTGCCATGGAGATATTGAATGGTTGACTTCTGCCCAATGGAATAAGTGGATGAAGTAACAGCCAGAGTCTCAAGTTGCTCTTCAAGAGACATCATATTTTGTTTTCTCTGATTTTTCCATTATTTTCTGCTTTCAGCATTCCATCTTTTGAATAATTTAAAAAGTCTTAATTTCAAAACCAAATATTTACTGAGAAAGTTAGGTAATGATGACCTATAGGTAGGAAACAGCAGCTACTTCTACCAGATGAAGGCATCACTCTGTGCTTATCTTCCTTATACTTTTCCTCTGCCACAGTTGGCCACAGGACAAGGAAGAATACCAGGGATGTGGGTGCATCTACTTCTTGTGAACAAACCTACCTACCAGGTTACATCTCTGCTACCATACTGCATTACTCTGAAGAAATCTCCCTTGAGTCACCCCAAAACATCAAACCTACAGGACTTATTAGAATTTAGCAGGAGGGACTTTGATCTTTTTTTCAACAGCGCTTGGGTTCATCCTGTTGTAATGTACCTAGGGCTGTATTCATTAAGTGATTTGGACAGTCTTATTTACACAGCAATTGCTTTTTCAGCAAAGTCACAACCATATTGACCCATCACATTTCTGATGAACAGCCAGATGGGTACCAATTCACTTCAGGGAGATCGGGGGTGCTGTCCCAGACTGTCTTAATACAAGTTTCCAGCTATTTCCAGCTTACAGAAATTCCAGGGTCTTTTGCAGCTCACTAGCTGCAAGTCTTGGCAGTGTGACTTCAGGTTTCCTTGAGTGCTATACTGCAAGAACAGCCAACAGGAACTCAGCAACAGACTAACAGAAAATAAATTGCAACTCCTACAGGAATTTCTTTCCTAGTCTGCATAAGTTACTGATGCACTAGTATGGTGTTAAAGAGCGCTTGCTTGACTGTTATACACTGGTAGATGTCAAGGCTCTGGGTGCAATGACTGACCTGCTCCATCTGACAGCGCTCCTCTGCCTGCAGGGCTCCTCTTCCCCTTAGGGTATCCCTCCAACATTAAGTGTCTTGGGGGGAGATTGAACCAAATTCGAGTGCAATGCCAGTCTAGGTGATTGAATATAAGTGATACTTAGTGTTTATTAGCAGTAAAGCCTTTTCAGGTACGATACACGTTGTAAACCAGCAAGTCTCTCCTTCTTCTGGGTTGTCAGTTAGTACACAGACACATGAAAGAGCCCAAATAAATTTCAGGAGTGCCCAAATGTCATTGAGTGTGCTGGAAAATGGCATCAATGCAAAGCCAGTACCATGACTGTTACTACACTTGAAGGCTGCCATCACTGGAGAAATGCTCTAACCTGGTAATTCAGAAATGGGCGCTAAACCATTTTAGTCAGCTTGTTATAAAGACACCATATATTCACTGTAGAGTAATTCATCAACATCTTATCAAAAACAGGGACTGGAGGTTTGCCATGTCTTAGTGGTGCTTGAGAGTCCATGATTGCTTCTGAATCATGTGGAGCAGTCTGTCAAAAGACATCAAAAGTGGAAAGATGCAAACAGTAGCAAGTAAGGGGGGAAGAACCCCCAGAACCTGACCCTCTGATTATGCTGGGGGTCCTTTTCCTTTTCTTTCTGTGCATTTAGAAAGTGGCTGATGTGATTTTGCAAATAGATAAAAATACATGCACAAGAGCTGGGAACATCTTGTACACAGATGTGAGTCACTCACTACTTGGCAGGTGGCTAATGGGAGTCAGATTTCCCAGACAATAATTGCATTTTCAAAAGAGGAATTAAAGAGACAGGAAGAAAAGGACTTATTCCCATTAGCTGAGAGTGTGAGCTCTGAAGTGAAATTATCTTTTATTTCCACATAATTGATTCTACATCACTTCAGAGGTGCCTGCATAAAACATCCAGGAATGATAAGCTGAATCTTGCAAGGACTTCACTTTCTAAATGGGTACAGGTTAAATGACTACATATTTCTCTCCTCCAAGCTGTCCAGCCATTTCTAATCTAAAAACTGTAAAGACATGATAACAATATAATATAATGTTCAAACATGTCCTGTGAAAAAGTCACAAGTGGTCCCAATTATCAGTGTAGTTAGCCAAGGAGAATGGCATGTGGTACACCATTTGTTTTATTGTTACTGTGGATCAGAAAAGCTTTTCCATAGCAAGACTTTTCCATATCAAATCGAGGACTATGAATTCAGGCATGTCTGCTACTTCTGTGGAAAACAACACCCAGCTCCCTCTTAGTCTTGTGGGACCATGACTTGGGCTTACAGTGCATTTCCTCATTTTATCATACAGATGTGGCCAGAACCACAGAGCTGTAGGTGGGTTATGAATCTGTGCATTGCAATTTGACTTTTAACTGCTAGCAATTTCAATATTTGGTTATTCTTTCAGAATCAGTCTTTTTAATAGGTCTTTGAAAGCTGTCTTTTCAAAAGCAGTACATGAGAAGATGCCTGTCTGTCTGTCTGTTTACACGCCTGTTCATTTATCTGCTATTCTACATAGTGCTAGAGGAAAAGTAGAATGCCAGTAGTTAAAACAAATTAGTTTTGGGGCAGAAGTATATTTGAAAGTTTGTGTTCAAATTTTCTGATGAAAAGGCACACTCCTGTGTTGACTTCTGGATGTTGTAATGAAACAGATCTCCTCTCCAGGTAAGGAGTATGTACTGTGCCCTGGGAAATCTGTTTTAAACAGAGAACTCTGCCTTAACAAAGGAAATAAGAGCATAAAGCCCCCCATCATATTGGTATTATGTTAACACTTCTGTTTTTAGTGAAATATGGAATATTTTGATATTTAATATCTTTTGTTAGTTTGTCACCAAATTTTCTGTCACAAAATTTTGCTTTTTTCTTAAACCCAAGTTCTCAATGCAACTCTAGGTGTTTTCTCTGTTTGCTTAATGCAGGATAGGGGTAGGCCATGGAAAAGTGTGATCCATGTAGTGTTGGATTTTCATAGAAGCTGCATCTGAGAAAGTGTGAGCCACAGGAACAACTTCAGGCTTACACATCCTTCACAGGACTTTTTAAGCTTCTAGCTGCAGTTTGTCCGGGATGTTATAATATCCAGGACGTTATAATTTCTGTAACATTTTCCTTTAGCATGGATACATCAGTCCAAAGAAAGATGAGTGGGCAGAAACCACATCTCCATGAGAGCCAGGTATCACCACAAAACCATTGGGGTGTTATGCTTTCCAAGTGACAGAAGTGCCCTACCATGAGCTGGGTCAATAGCTCAGAACAGGATACATTTTTATTCATTTTATTAGAAGGAAAGGGGATTTAGTGAGACAGAAAGGGCAGAAGCTAGTAGACAGATTATATATTTAAAAAGACATATAAAAGTACTTTTCTGGGAAAAGTGGGATTAAATATTGCAAGCTGTGTGTTATGGTACTTGAAGACTAAAATAAAATAATTTTTTTTTTGTATCCTCAGCTTAGTTTTTCTAAGCAAATTCCTGGGGATCCTTACAGCATTACAACTCCCAGTTGTTTCCTATGATTGAAAGCTTCCAGGTTACCCACCCACTGTTAAAGGAAGTGCTTGTCTTGGCAGAAAACATCACTGTCAGTTCAGTCCTGGCTGGGGCCAGTGGGAAACTTCTGGTTGTCCAAAATACAGACAGGTTGAGTTCTAAGGGACTTAACTTCTTGAGGCTCATGAGGGTTGGAAATTCTCAAGTGTACACTTATCTTTGGAGTTATCATGTGCATAACAGATAACATAAAAAACAAATTTGGGCTGCAACTTGGACATACCCAAGGGAGAAGGGAGATGCAGCCCTTCTGCATCTGGTTCTCAAGGCCCCTCATGTTCCTATGAGAGCATCTTCCTGAGGTGGTGAGTTCATCCTACCCAGGGAAAATACCCCCAGGGTTCACTGGTAGCCTGTAGAAAGATTCCAGAATCACAGAATGGGTCAAGTGGAAGTGGGCCATTGCTTGCTCAGTCAGGGTCATGCTAGAGCAAATGACACAGGATTGTGTCCAGGAAGTTCTTGAATATCTCCAATGGGGGAGACTTCACTCACAAGAGAGATGTTGCAGTCCCTTAACTATCCTCTTTGCCCTCTGCTGGACCTGCTCCAGGGGCTCCCTGTCTCTCTGGTACTGAGGAGCCCAGAACTGGACACTCCAGATGTGTCCTCACCAGGGCTGAGTAGAGGGGCAGGATCACCTCCCTTGTCCTGTGCTTTTCCTAATGCACCCCAAGGTTCTGCTGGCCTTCTTGGCCACAAGGGCACTCTGCTGGCTCATGGACAGCCCCAGGTCCTTTGCCACTGCTGCTTTCCAGCAGGCTGGCCCCCAGCACAGAGGCCAACTTGGCAGTGAGTGTCTGTTGCTTGTTTGCTTTTGCTTTCTGTGGATGCAAGCTATTTGATGAGAATACATACTCCATGGTCTGAAGTAGTATCTCTGTTTCTGGGCTCCAGATAAGAAAAGACACTATATAAAAAGTGTGTTATAAAAAGAACAAAATATTGACCTGTTCCTGTGGTGAACTGGGCGTGAGAGGGCTCAAAGAGCTGTGCTGTTACTTTTCCTGATCCCTGAGTAGAGATCACTGTTCATAAAAACAAACAAACTAGAAGCTAATTTAGAGCATTTCAAATCCAGTTATCTTTGAGCTTCAGAAAAATGGGCACCAATTAGTTCTGTATCAGGAGTGTGATGTTCAGTTCTGATTTTAAGTCATAGCTTATATTTTCATGGACATTTAGGGTAAGGTTTATCCTGCCCTAGTTCTCAACAAGTTACTTCATCATAATAGAATTGCCCAGTTCGTGGGAAATCTGCTTTCAGATGTCCTTGAAGAATTTCTTAATCATCTGGCTTTTGGAAAACTTGTTTTCCAAAAACAAAACTTGCTGTCCAAACAGCTTCTGTTAAAGAGGAAACCTTATGCAATGAGGAATCCAGCATTCACTGGGCCAGAAAAAAAAGGGAGATGGAGCACAACACTTAAGGGTTGGCAGGCTGCAGGGAAGTTTCTATATTTTACCCTATGTTTACATAAAGTGACTCACTCTTCTCTGGACATCAACCAAAATCTTGGGGAAAGCAGGTACCAAAGCTCAGCCTGTGCGATCTGACTTGCTCCAGGCAGCTCTGATGAAACAGCACCCTATTGCCTGCCTGCTCCCCAATTACCTTGCAGAGCTGGCCTGGGATGCTGTTTCATGTAGAACATAAGATATTAAAGGCTCTTATCTCAGGGTTGGTATTCTGCTTTATTCTTAGACTTCCATGTGGTCAGAGCGAGAGATGGGGATAAAGAGAGAGCCCACACGTGGGCTCAGGGTTTTTCTCTGGGTCAGGAAAGGGGAGGGGTCAGCCTTGGCTTCAGGCCAATCCCTTTGCAGGGGTCAATCCATTGGTCTTGTAGGGGTTACAGGGTTAAAGGGATATACCATTCTTAAAGCAGTAGGGTATTGGGTTACAACACTCTGAGAGATGGAGTACACATGGTTTGGTGTTCAATTCTCAGGTGCCTGGCTCTGCTGAGGCATAGTAAAAGGAAACTGGAGATCTAAGCTTTTGAGCACAACCAGAAAACTCCAGTGTTGCAATAATACCTGTACTTCAAAAACTTAGTTTTGCTTTTGTGTCTAATGTTCACTCTGACCCATGCACACTGCATGTATCCTGTGCCTTAGTATTCGCCTGTGTGTATTTCTTTATCTCCAACCTTTTGACTCCTGCTCCCATACAGGATTATTTTTATTTAGACCTACAGCCTTTACCAACCAAATATTTTTGGCTGAACTGAGTTCTGTATCAAAATGCCTTTTCCTTTTGGTACAAAAACTTGTGATTCTCTCTAACATCTCTTCCCTTTCAGTGGTCAGTTAAAGGGTAAAATACCTACTAGTACCAAATGCAGTTTTGGTAATGAGGTACTGGTGCAGAATAAACACTTCTCCACAGCATTTGTGTACATCAAACTATTACTCATTAATACAGTTTATTCTAAATTGAGCATAAAGTTGAAACTGGTGACCATTTCACTAGTGTCTGTTAATACTGGGTCAGATTCTACAGCATTGGCTACACCCAAAAAGTCCTTACTTGAACCAGCAAGTCCTGTTTAAAGTAATAGCAATTTGATTCCTTTTTGACTGCCTAATCTGGCCCACATTTAGAGATGTAACAACATTTTTTACAGCATTGGTAAGATGATAAAAAACTTCATAGAAAAAAATTTAAACTCTTGAAGGAAGTGATAGCTGATGTCATAAGTATCATTCTTTCCAAATCCTTCTTATAGCAGTATAGAGTGAGGATCTTCTGCTGAAATGGTTGCCAGTATTTTCAGTTTCACACATCTTTTTCAAGGGGTTATAACCTTCCTAACAGTAGTTTAAGCAGAAGGTTGTTGTGAAAGTGTCTTTTCCTATCTTGGAAGAGTGATATTGGATTTAAACTGAAAACTAAAATAACTGTTAATATTTTTTAGGTACTTTTCTGAGACATTTGTTCATGTATTAAAATGACATGTGGAAGCAGTTAGCAAAATGTTCACTGTAAAAAGAATGAAGCATAGAGTGGAGAAGGACAAGCAGTATTTTTTTTTCCAATCCTTAAACTATTGTAAGAAATCTGTTTTTAGCAGTGATATGTGTTGTGTCAGCACCACAGAGGGGCTTGAGTCCTATGTAAATGGAGGCATCTGATATACCTCTTTCGAAAGATCTGACACTCTCCATTTCTGTTGAATGAAGGGCTCTCAGCCTCTCTCCTGGGGTCATACATAAAGCCAAGAGTTAATCACACATCCAGAAAGACACACTGCTGCAACTGTTCCATTCTGACAACCATACTGTATCTGCAGTCCCTGTGTTATCACCTAGTCTTCTGTCAGTGCTGTGCTTTCATTTAAATCTTCCTTGTGGTTTTTTTTTCCTGCTTTGTATTTGTAAAAAGGGAAAAATTCCTCCTCTTCATTGTCTTGCCAAACCAGTCTAACTTATCTTCTGTGTAAATTTTTTAGCACTCCTGATCTTTCGAGATGTTTCTTTGTACTTCACCTTCACTTGAATAGTGGTCATTATACCTATACAAGTGACTTTACCTGCTCACAAAAAATTCAGAATCTTACCTGTCCACATTGGGAAAAGATGCTTTAATGAAATTTCTGCTGTCCTTAGTCTTATCACGTTAACATTTTCAAACAGTATGATAAGAGTCTGGAGTGAAATGTATCATCTTCCAACTTGAAAATGCTATTTCTTGTCTTACCCTTTTCCATTCACCGTGTGCTTAGGGACATCATCTCCTGTGACCAGAATTCATATTCACCTCATTTAGACACTGCCACTCGAAAGCTGACATCTAGTCCATGCTATGTCTCTAGGGTAGGGCTTTAACTGAAATGAGGTAATTCAGTTCACTGATCTGAAGGTGGAAAGCCTAGTGTCTAGAGGTAATGGTTTCTCTCCTTAACTACAGAAGAATTCAGAGGAACTGACTTGACCACATGCCATAACTTTGTCATGGTTATGTGATATGAATCCTACTCCATAATTAGCATGCATATTGACAAGTATACATATTCAAGTATATTCACAGTCAAATATATTAGAAATGTGATGATGCAAAAAGGCTCGAGGGAAGAGATAGTGCTGCATGTTACCAATTCCATTTATAAGAAAGAGGGGACACACCTAAAGCTGCCAGTTACAATATATTAGCTGTAGCTAATAATGAGCACTTTGCTATGTGCTAAAAAAGGTAAGGAGCAAAGATACTCCTGACAATTTAAGTGTAGACTTGAAATGAGAAATAAAAACTACTGTTAGAGTTCAAAGTGGTTTATCAAGACTTTTAAAATTAAATAATCCAGAGATTTATAACAAAGATTACAATTTTGGCCTAAAGAAGGAGCTAATGTTAGTCTTCTTTCAGCATTAAAACTGTTCAAAGTTCATGATCCACCAAGATTTCCTAACCTTATCAGGAGAACTTCAAAGAAAATGTCTGAGAGTGGGTGTCACCAGGGAAAAAGAAATAAACAGGGGCTAGCATAACTATAAAATTCAGCATGTGAAAAGGCTCTAGGCAGACGGTCAAAATGACAAGAACAAACACACAAGAGGGCAGAACTCTGTCTGCCAACAGTTACAGCAGTATTGCATATCACTTGTGTTCCTGCTTATGGTAACTGTGCTAGTACAGCTCACTTGACCTTTCTGGATCTAGTCCTGATTTTCAGTGATGTGAAAGCAGAATCATCCACATGTGCCTCTTGCTTTTACTTCTCCTTTGAACTAAGAGCTGAGGCAAGTGGAAACTTCTTGTGAGTGTTGACATTACCTTGTGAGGAAGGTTGGGCTGAGAAGCAGGAGTTGAATGTCTTTGTATATATTCTTCAGTTACACAAGAAATTATTTTTGAATGCAATCAAAACATTGGCCTGGGATCCTATTGCACTAAGCAGTAGTGTTAAGGGTTCTCTGCAAGCCTGATTAGCAAAAGTAGTGAAAACATTAGTCAAAGTTCAAAGCCAGATATCTTGCTTCTGATGGGAAAATGCATCAGATTCTCCAAATCTTTTCTTTCTCTAATTCTGACTTTAATGACTTAGTATGTTATTCAAGATGTTTTAAAACATTTTAGTTGAATAAATAGTGCATCTTCAAATGCAACAGTTAATTTCTTCTGTGAAATTATTAGAAAGTATTAGAAAAAAGATTCTGAGTATTAGGGGTATTTTTTCATTTTTGTGTGTGTTTCAGTGCTGATGAATAAATCAGTTCTATGCCAGGCTACTAATAGTCATTATCATTACTATTGCTGCTATGGAAGAAAAACATCTTGAGAAAAAGCAGCTGCATCACCCTTAACATAAGGAAGAAATCTGAATACTTGAAAGCCTTTTAATGTACAGTCAAACACAAGCAATACCAGCCTCCCATTATTAGCAGACCTTCCTGGTTGAGATATAAGAAAAATATAAGCAAAAAATGTCTGCAGTCCAGGGAAGTTGTTTGTCATCCTTCAGAGAGTTGGAGCAAAAGCCCAACTCGGCTATTTGTTGTTATCCTCACCCATTATTATTCTCTGAGTCTCATTAAAACAAAACAAAATGAAACAAAACAAAACAAAACCCCTGCCTTTGTCTCGGGTCATTCCAGAACATTTGCCCTCTGTGGTAATGTATCCAGGCAGGAAATGTTTTTCTTCTTTTAAAATGAACAGTGCAAGGATATTGTGAAGAATTCATGTAGGATAATATGCTATCAGCACCCTCCAGTTGTTTGTTATGGCCATTTTCAGCCCAAATGGGGACACTGAGTTCGCTTGAATTCTCACGGTTCTGGCAAGGTCATCTCTGTGTGACAACAAAAAACCTAACAATCACTTCCTAAAAAGTTTCAGAGAATTACTTTTCTCAGACTTATCTCGCTGTTTAATTCCACTGCTGGGAAGAAATGCAGTTTTACAACAGACTTGCCCCTTTACTGTATATTTGTAAGTGGTGATTGTGCAGTTTTATCTTCTCACATGCTTAATTCTCTCTGGAGGAGATAATAAAGAGGACACACTTTCCTGTGCCCTGTGGATGGATGTAGCCCATGCTTAAGGTCACCCCAAATTAACAGACCCCCAATTGCAGTCAGGCTAGGGACCTTTTCTATAAAAAAGCCTTATTTTCCTGGAGGCAACAGACTTTGTAGGAGTATGGCATGCCAGAGATGGACAGGAATGTGAGACTACTTCATAAACACAATTTCCAATCTCAGGATGTTTCTCCACAGCAATTCTGTTTTATAAAGTTCATATGGATGCTTTAAGCAGAAAGCTTTATGTTCTGAAGGCCAGCCATGATGCCACTTAGGTGAGGAGAGTTTCTCTCTCAGTTAAGTCACAAGACCAGGAGCAAGCAAGCCTCTTTTCTGCACAGAGAAAAAGGAGAGAATTGACAGCAGTGGAAACACTCACAAACTTCCTCAGACATTTTCCTAGAGAAAGCAGTTCTCAGGGTATTTAAGCGTCAGTGGTGTTGGCTGCTTAGTTACTGTATTGCCCAACTCCTCTATGCATATTTTGCACATATCCACAAGGAAGAGCCTTTATAATTGCACCCAGAACAGAAAGCAAAGCTTATTTTCTAACTGTGGATGCCAGCTGGCAAGTACAAGGCTTGTTTTCTTTCTAAAACATAGACTTTCTTTTTAGCCTTAGCAACTACCTCCCACTTCCTCTAAAAATAAGTGTTTGATGCTTGGTAAAGATCACTGTGGTGATACCACTGATGAGAGGAAAAAGGTAGGAGGATGGTCAGGATGATAGCCACAAATTAAGGAAACCTAAACTAAAATCTCTGTCACATACTTCCTCTGTTATCATTGACAAATCACTGAGCCACTGAGCAGCAACAGACTTAGTTTTCCTCAAACTCTGTGCTTCAATTTCACATCTGTCAAACATGAAGCACAGGATTTCTGTAGCATGAGTTTATGTAAATTCTGATTGTGAAGTTTCTGGATATTTGCTGTCACGGGGGCCATTGCTTTTTGAACTAAGGCTTTCGAAAGGGATCATTAAGATATACAAAAAGACGACTTGATTTTACCTATTTGTTTATTCTCATAATAAAGAAGCTCAGTGTGAACACAAAAATAAATGCTGTGGAACTGTAGAAGAAGATTTCTTCATCAGTTACAGATGAACAAACCCTTGCAACCTTTTTGGGAGAAACTGCTCCTCTGTTGAGTTTTCCAGAAGAATAAGTGTAAAAGAATGGTTGAAATAATAAATTCTTCTGAAAAAATATGGTTTCCTGTTGCGTAATCCACAGCTTTATTGTTTCTCAGGAATCAGAGAGCTGCAGAATCTTTAAAAAAAAAAGGAAAAAAAGAATCAACACACTGGTGTGCACAGGCTAATAAAGTAACTGTTAACATTATGTGACATGCCTCTGGAAGAATATTTATTGTCCCAGGAATTCCCCAGTGATAGTTTTCTGACTGGTTTTGTTTGTTTTGTGCTATTTAGAGTCTATTGATATGAGATATAATTTAAAAAATATGAGGATGAGAGAGAGTTTATTTTATTTAAATAATTATTTTACTATCTTATTGCCAACTACCTATCCAAATCTATCAAGAAACTGGTAAATAAAAGCCGCAATCCTGGGCCCACTGAGATGGGAAAGAAAATGATTGCCTGTAGTCAGTTAAGGCAGTGTGCTTTTACAAATAACAAAACATACCCAAACACTGAGGTCAGGGGTCCTTTTGAGTGAACCAGCACAAGGATCAGCTTGCAATTATGTAATGTAAGTGCACTGCTGTTGTGGGACGTGTTGTCTGTGATCAGGGCTGAAGTGCTATAGAGGCCAGCACCAAAAGAGTGTGAGCAGCATACCAGAACCCACACAAAATTTCCCATAGCTTGACCCAAGCTCCTCAACATCCTCTGGAAAGAGAAATAATATTTCAAGAGAACAAGTTCATCTTCAATTGCTTGCCTTAAAAAAGTAATTCTCAGTTTTGTTAGTGCAGTGCAGCAATGAACCCTTTTGCAGTGGTGACAGCTCCAGAGTGATGCCTATTTCCCACCCACCAATGCCACCGGCAAAGTTTTTACTGAGCTAATGCACTAAGAAAGTTTATGAGAGTTATTTTAATCAATGATTTTCTTCTCAAGCCTTAATGTTGTTAACTTTAAGAAGTCATTAGAGTGCTGGCATGAAGAGTAGACAATAGTTACAGGTTTTAATGAATGCAAATGTGGGGAGGAACCCTTTTTCATCTTCTAAGAAACAGAAAGGATTAATCTAAAATGGCATACTTCATTACCTAAATCATGCCTTCTTCAGTGAAAAACAATAAACTTGAGAGCCTGTGGTTATTTCTATATTTCTGAAATAAAATGTCGATGTCATTAGCTAAGAAATACTTCAGTGAAAGTTTGAAACAAATGCCTCTAATACACTTTCAATATAGATTTTAAGGATTCATTATTCTTGGTTTGTTTTATGCCAGCTGAACATTAAAAACAGACTTTCTGAGGCTTAGGAATTATGCATCCTTTACATGAATATTAATCCTCAATAAACATGCCTTCAACAATCAGTTGGTTCACTCTATATGTATAGCAAGGAATTCAAGTCACAGAATCCTTATAAGATGCTTATTTTAAAGTACTATAATTTCCATGCTTATCCTGTACTTTCTTCTCTAATTCAATGCAAAACCGATTATTACATAGGCATAAGAAATGTTTCTAATTTGACTTTTTACAGATCTCCTCTAAGCAGATATTACTTTCTCACACATTGCCCCAGTTTAATATAAAAACAGCATAAATAAGTTGTCAGAGAAAAAAAATGTCAGAAAGAAAAAATGCACGTCTTTGGTTCCTACAGAGAACAACTGCATGTGAACAGATACATGTCTTCTAAAAGACATAATTCTACCCTGATACTAGTGACAACTGATTGAGGCCTAAAATCTTCAGAGTGACCATTCCAAAGACTGGAGGCAGATTAAAATTTGTCTAGTGTCATGTTAGGGAAAATGTTCTAGAGCAGATTAATTTAAGGACTCACAAACAACTGCAGGCATTTAAATTGGTTGTGTCAAAACAAGTCTTGCTACAAATTTTCTTAAAATTTGAACACAAAAGGAGATTTAAAAATCCAGATCTCAATTCTGTAGCTCAGTCAACCTTCTCCATTATCTAAGTCATGGGTGAAAAGTGCTTTCAGTTAGAAACCTTGTAAAAACAGGTGATGTCTTCTTAAAATTGGGCAAAACTTGGTATTCTAGCTTAATTTATTTTGAGTTCTTGCCTTTCTTTTACCACAAAATTCAAATCAAATAAAGATTTGATAATGTCAAGAATTTAGTCAACAAAATCCTTAGAAGAACAGCTATTCTTCCCTCATTCTAGTCATTTTGTGAGATGGAGTTTTCCCCCTCTCATTCTGACACCAATGCATCACTCATGCAATGTTGACCATTTTCATCTCAATTATTCATACCATTTCTGAAAAGGTGAGATATTTATGTAGAGCAATATATATTCAGTTGTACTTTTATTATTTCAAATCTATTTATATATTGACACCTTCCAGCACAACTTTATAGGTATGGGATATTCTTCCTGGCAATTGTAAGGCTTTCAATCCCTACTCAGCTATCTGTCTAAGCAGAGAGGAAGGTAATTGTTGCTATATGGTAGAGCTCATTGCTTGTCTTCTGTCAATTCTTGTGTGCCATCTACACAATATGGTATTCAATATGGAAGTAATAATTTTTGTTTTCATTTTCCTATCTTTTGGTGACTTCAGATATACAAATACCTTTGTATGCATGTCCCCTGATCCCTGTAGGAGGGAAAGACCACAGCATTCTGCACTGCACAGCATTGTGCATTGTATCGCTAAAGAGCTGCATGAAGGTAGAAAGGAGTCTGCTTGCAGGGCCACTGTGTGAGTTGCCCCAGCAGGGTTTGGTGTAATCCATTGACTATTCTGCCTGTAAAACCTGTTAAGATAGTGGTAGAAAAGTGCCCAGAGGGTAACCCTAGAGCTAAGCTTTCTGTAAATCACATGTATTATTGTAGAGAAATTGCAGAACCTGAAGCTTTTGCAAAACCAGGCAATGAAATCCTGGTTTCATTTAAGGCAGCAAGGATTTTGCTAGTGATGCTAGCAGGTATATCTGTTCAGGTGAGATGCAGGGCCCTTACTTCCAGCAAACCTTTGGATATAAACAGGTCTAAAGAAGAGCATTTTTTCTCTCCTAGGGGAAGGTAAGAACTCTTCACAGCTGAATGATCAGCAGGGTGTGGGGCTAGAGAAAAACACAAACAAACTTTCCCCTTGACTATTGGCAGTCGTGTGCAGTTATGTTTCAGATCAAGAAAATGACATAACATTTTTTGCCTGTCAGGTTTGCTACAGAGGATCACAGACTTAGCCTACAGTAAGCTATCTGATTTTACCTTTCTTTCTTTTTGCTTTCCTCCCAGAATAGCTCAGACCTGAGGTTCTCCAGATCATGGTTACTTCAGACGGTGTTTTTTACTCAAGCCCCTGGGCCAAAGAGCAGGTGTAGCACAAGGCTGAGAGTAAGCCTCTGGGCAAAATTCTAATGGTCAAGCTGGTGACCTACTTCACACAGCTGACATATTCATGCTTCCTCTGAGGCTACAGGGAAGGCCTGGGCTCTCAAGTGCTGTGTGTGTACAGCTGCTCATAGGAAGCAAAGGAATAGACCTTTCTTGTAAGCAAGTTGTCCTGTTAACCCTGAATTTGAGACTGACCTTTATTTTCGGTGGAATCTAAGACCAGGTGGCCTTTTGCTTCTTGAAAAGGGGCATATGGTTATGTACATGGCTTATGTGATGGTATTAATGATTGATGATCAGTAGAAGGAAATACCAGGCATATGGCCTGTTCTATAGGGGGTCATCAAGCTAGACATGGTAGCTGTATTTCAAGAAAATGCCTAAGAACCTAAAGGCTTTCTAATAGCATTAAAAGTTTTATGATCTGGAGTAAGGTAATCAAATCTCATGCTTCAGGGCACACGCTGATCTCCACAGGAACCAGGAAGGCATTTCCCACCACGAGAGCTTTGTGCAGTTTTCTGGGTGGTTTCCATCTTTTCCCAGATTGATGGCAAATGGAGCCTGTTGGAAGCAGGACACTTGAACTGCATGGAGTGACCCCCACATACCTGTGTCCCCATGTAGCTCTTAAAGAACTAAAGATTTTGAATCCTATAGAAATGAATGCATTATGACAGGAAAGCTCCTGCAAAATACCTTCAAAGTGAAACTCTAGGCCAGCTTTCAGTCTCTATTAGGTAGGTGCAGAGCTCATTGAATGCACTCCCAGAACAGAGAACAATACTTGGCAAGCTGCTTCTAGTGAGGAAAATGATTAATGCCGCATGTCAAGTGCTCATAAAATGGCGTGGCACTTGTACACAGCGTCTTTTCTCATCTTAGGTATGAGGCTAGTCACTGCATCAAAGCAAAGCAGAGTGTTCACATCATTTTTGTTCTCCAGCCCCTAACACACTGTCATGCCAGCCAGCTTCTCTGCATGCCCATCTGATAAAATCTGTGCTCTGTTTTGGCTGCCTCCTGCTCCTCTCCTACTTTTAATTGTCTCTTGTGGCTTTTTTCTTCCCCTTTTTGTTTTTCTTCTCATTCTCTTCTGCCCAACTGAAGGAAATAATTTGTCAGTTGTTATTGAAATTTTTACTTTGATCTGGATGATGTAAAATATTTTAATCTGGAATGAAATATGATGCTACCACTTTGTCATTAGAAAAAAAAAGATTTTTTTTTCACATGGGAACATTCATATAGACATATATATATACACATATTTAACAGTAGCATAGATAAAAGCAAATTGCTTCAGCAAGGCAACATTTACCATCAGTTCAAGCCATGACTTCTTAATTTTTTTCTTCTTGGATCACAACGTTTAAGAATGTTTTTCTTATAATGTCACAGTCAATGTCTCTTTTGGGTCCAAAGTTAATATTCCTTTTGACACCCCAGTCAGTATTTTCCCCTAATAATACCTATATTTTTGTCATTATTTTTCACAGCCTTGTAAAGGTTGTGATGACACAGCTGAAGAGTTTTGAAAAGCTACATCTCAGACACCAAGGTCAAGAAAAGCAATTGGCTCCTCATATACTTTGTGAGTTTAATGACCAAAACAACTTGAGTTTTTGTAAAATGAAAGCTAGTCTGAGAGAAAGAAGACAAAGTAGTCAAATTACTCTGTCATTTCTTTTTTTATTTACTAGTTAAAAGGAGGGAAGTGCCCCCTCCCTGTCCTCTGTTCAGTGGAAAATATAGAAGTAGCAATTAGATAGGTACAAATATAATGCAGACCAGAACAGTGTTACTGGTGTCATTCTGCATGGAAACAGCAGAACAAGGTGAAAATAATTCACAGAAAATACTACTGCTGGAGAAAAACCTCCGGAGTTTACGCTGGGTTCTACCCAGAAATTCTGGAGCAGACAACCTCTCAAAACTGTGCACCTTTGAGACCAAGGAAGAAAGCAAGGAGTGACATGTTTCACACAATGGTCACTTATGCCTATTTCTCTAAAGGGGGCTCAAGATTATTTGATTTGTCTTTACACATCCTCGTGAAGTTGGCATGATCTGCTTGTTCTTCCCTAGGGTTTGATACAAATGGCAAACTTGTAAAGTCTGAGGAAGATGAGAACTGTGCATTTTAAGAAGTGGCTTGGGGAAGGGAGAGTGATTAACCCAAAGTGGAAAAACACTAAAGCTGAGACTTGTTATGCAAGAGGGTGGCCTTGGGGTAAAGGACAAGAACTATTATCCTACTGCAGGAAAAGAAGGAAATCCAGTAGACAGAAACAGAATATGGTCAGAATTTTTGTTAATGGTTTTGCTTTTTGTGAAC
The DNA here is from genome assembly GCF_009819885.2 of Catharus ustulatus. NCBI lineage: Eukaryota > Metazoa > Chordata > Aves > Passeriformes > Turdidae > Catharus > Catharus ustulatus. Next base: position 61,322,082 of record NC_046223.1, on the reverse strand, counting down.
CAGAATGCTTCAGTACTAGAAAGCAGTGAAAACAGAGATTATAAGAAGCACAGCTGCAGATATGTAAGACACAGCTGCAAACAGCTTCTAGAACATGTTTTATTTGCTCCTTTGCTTCAGCAGGAGACCGCCTTACACTCAGTGAGAGAGACCAGAAGTGTACCACAATCATCAGCCAACCAGTCAGACACAACTCTCTTAGGCAAAGGAGAATGCACAACCTGCAGTTTTTTCAGTGGGTTGGAAGGTAAGAGGAGCAGAGTGTCTGGGCAGGGAGAGAAGCATGCAGGAGATGTGAGAAGGTGAGTCTGTTCCACCTAGAATGATTAAGGAGCCAGTTTGTTGCCATTGCAACATCACTTACAAAACACAAGCCCAACCCCTAATGAGCTTATCTTTAAAAATAAGAGAAAGCCTTTCTTGCCTCAAAGCACTTGTTATGTGCTCAGAATGTGCTGTTCTCTTTCCAAAGGCTTTTCATCTTAAAGTGAATTTTCGCCAACCGGTCTGAGACGGAGCTCTGTGAAACAGCATGGCAAAAGAACAAGGCTGCATGCCATTCAACTTTAATAAGTCATGGGAGAAGATATTGTTTAACCTTGCAGGGTTTATACTCTCAGATTTATAACTGTAAGTAATTAAAAGGAAGCAAGCCATCTTGGACCTGACTATGCTCCAGCTCTGACAGGGCCCAGTGTCTCGCATCTGGCATGGCTCAAGGCCTGTGTCCTTTCTGAAAGAGAAGGGACTAATTGGGTTGGCTGATCTTTGCTAGTGGTGCAGGCACCTCTGTGGGCACTGGGGAGAGTTCATGGGGTCTCCAGGCTGGCTAGGGAAAAAGAACTTTGCAAAAAGTTTCCCTTCTTACAAAGCAGACTCTTTGGTCTGTTGCCATCACAGTGACTCCAGTATTTGGGACCTTTGTATGAAGCTTTGGATCCCTAAGATCTGGGCTGGGAGTGAGCGCACATGCAAATCCACAGCAGAGCTGGGGTTCCATGCTGCCTCTGGGAGGCAGGTGTGACCAGAAGCTGGGAGCAGGTTGGGGATGCATGCAGAGGTGGCAGATCTCTCTAGGAGTCTGGTCTGGCTTGTAAAATGCACTTGGGGCCATCCTGGAGTTCTAGTGCTCATATGATCCAATCTCTCTATTCCACTGCATAGTCATTCAGGCTTTCTCAGAGGTGTGTGTTGTCTTTGTCACCCACTGTTTGAGCTCTCCATATGATTACAATTTTACCTATAGCCACCAGACCTGTATACTCAAGTGGTCATGAATATTCATTATCATCTTTTTAATTTTTTTTTTTTAAGGGGATAAATTTGTAGTGAAAACTTGTGTCATCTGAGAAGGTTTTTTTTTTCATTTTGTCTGAAAAAGCCTGGGGCAGCACACTCTATGCACTGTCATCTAGATTTTAATAAATTCAGAGAAAAATGCAAAAGACTCCCAATGTTCAAGAGCTGCTCTATAGCTGAACATATGTGCTGAAGCACGGTGGAAAAAATACTAACCAAAGTGCCCAGTGTCTAGAGCAGTTTAAATACAGCAATGGCTGCTGATGCACAGTCCTGCCTGCTGTCTTCTGGGGTTTGGATGCCAACAAAACACCTAGGCTCAGAGCCACAGACCTCAAACTGATGATATCAGAGCAGAGGATGATTTATCTTTGTTAAGTCCTGAACATAGACATTTGCACAATCATTTAAAGATGTTAAGTAATATTCCTTGGAGACATGTTGGTTTCCTTTTGGCAAATTTCTGACAATAATTAGGAACTATGGCAAAATTACTTAAAGTTCAGAAGGACAGCTAAGACAAAACATAGGCCTAAACTAAAAGAGAAGAATACATCATCAAAAGGCTGCCAGTGGTTCATAAGGAGAAAAAGGAAAACCAGGTAGTATCATTATGACAAAAAAAAGTATCTGATCCACTGAAAGTGGTTCACAGTCTTGCTTGTTGCTCAGAGTATTTCAGAAAGCCTCTTCACTATCCTCCTGCAGTAAGGACCCCAACAACTTAACCACAATAAAACACCATGAATAACTTTACTGAAGCTAATGGAACGTTTAACACTCTACATATATAATTTAAACCAGTTTACTGATTGAATAGTCTATATCCATAGCTCCATTCTAATAAACTCTTTTGGATGGCAAAATAGAGGATTTGTATGCAAAGTCTCCACTGAGAATGATCCTGGGAATGTTCAGATCACAGATCATATCTGGGAATTGTTTGGGGGTGCTGGCTGGCAGAGACCTAAAGCATACATGGGAGCCCTCTAATAGGAACTGTAGAGACAATTGCATTCCAGTGCATAGGATTGTTCTGGGCACTGTGTAATTTACTAACACAGATGTAGCCTCATTGTCTAAAGTGGTTCACTACAGGGGGCTTCTCAACTCCAGGATGTGGATATATGTTCCCTTGTCTCCCCACCATGCTCTGAAGTCAGAGAAAGGCAATCTCATGCTCTTGGGAAGGAGACTTGGATGCACAAGTGAGAAGGGTGACTGACTGTTCCGACAACTGTGGGACCAGAGTGCTCTGGCACACATTTCATCATTGGTCACAGTCACTCTTATGAAGTGCTTCTTAATTTTGTGCCAGCCCTAGACCTATTTAATGTTTGTGACACCAGGTCTTTGTCTGCATCTATTTTTCTTCTGACACTTTTCTATGGAAAATGGCTATGTTTGCCCCTGAATTCCTTCCAGAGCACTATCTGGGCATGGGCAGTTCTGTAATTAAATGAAACTATTTCAGCTCATTGGAATAACTGAGTGCAATTTATATGAGAGGAATGATGTATATGATCCAATGGAAGCCTGGAAAGACTTTATCAGAATAATTTCACAGCTTAAGTAGACAGGCCTAGAATAGACTCATGAGGTGCATATGTGTTACTAAGAGCTTTCCTATACTATTTTCATTGCACTTGGTTAAAAACAACCTCTGTGGAAAGAAAGAAAATTTTATTATAAATTGCACTTTGGGCAAACACTTAGAGGTTATGTCCTGAGCCCAGAAATGTGACTGCTTCTCAGGCTGAGAGCTTCAGAGTTCATCAGAACTACTCGAGTGATGGTAAGTGGAGGTTCATCTTCTCCCGTTGCATTCATGATGTGTTTCACACTACTAGAGACTTTAATGGTGTTAAAAGAGGTCAGAAGGGGTTTTGACTCTTAGAACATCTGTCTGTTAAGACCCACTTCTGGGGTCATGACCTCACTTTCAATTATACTGGCAAGCTTGTGCATAAAAGTAAGGTTGTGACCTTTGTTTATGAACTAGTGGCTTAAAATAAGTTCTGGGAGGAGGGAATAAAAAACCATTTGCAAAGCAGTGTATACTTGGAATGCATGTCAAGTGTAGGGTACTTTCCAAAGAGACAAGACTAGGGTGAGGTCATGCAAACATGCAATGCTTTGTATTTCTGTTTAGGTCATTCTTTTTGACCATAAAAAGGGAAGAATTAACCATTCTCAGGGCGGGGAGAAATATAGCAGCATCAGGGTTCTGTTTATTAAGTGATTTAGATCTCTGTCCTGAATTTAAATCATCAAAGCGCAGGTGTTACATACGTAGAAGTATACAGTAAAATTTTCCATTGGAAACTGGGGGTTCATTTGTTGGAAATCAGGATAGAGTGTATGCTACAGCAGATGAAGGTATTAGCCAATTAGAGGATGACTATGAAACACAGACAGGACCAGTCCTGAACAAGTCACACGTCATCCTGAGATTTATCAGATATAACAATTTCAGCGTAGTCTGGAGATGAGTCTAAAACATCACTTGGAATTTAACCTCTGGTTAAACACATTTTCTAATAAATTTTCTTCAGCAAAGCAAATTTAAACAAAATATGCAGAGAGGATGATTGCAATGGCCAGCAGATGAGAGTTCTGTCTTGCAAGGTAGAGACTGAGAAGGACAGTGAAAGAAACATAGGTTGCACTCCCTAAGTACATTGAGGAGTAAAGGAAAGCAGGGGAAGGAACTCCCTGAGCTTAAAGACCATGTTGCACTGAGTTTTATTTTTTTTTTAAATATGACTATGAATCACCCTGGGTTAGAAACTGAAAGAACTGGCAGTACTGCAAAGTTTTAGCCGAGTGTGATGAGTCTGGAGCAAGGAACCAAACTGGTTTTAAGACACAGCTTGCTGAATGGAATTGTATGGGAAGATGTATGCAGTATCAGGAGACAGGGAGCAACTATACAGACATTAAACAGGTGACATTCCTAGTCCTCAGGAACAAGAAGACTGTGATTACCCTTCTGCCAGTAGTGTATCCTGGGTATTGTACATCACCCATAACTCTCCTTATCCTGACATTGGAACACTTACAGAAAAGTAAGGTGGAGTTAGGTTTGCTGCTCTACAGCAGATTTTCTGATGAAGAGGGTTGTTTTCCAGATATGCAGCCAACATTGTGCATTGCTCAATGTCATAACATCGCTTGCAGTTATATGCAATTCTTCTCACTCTACAGTGTTTACCACTTCTAAATGTGGGTAGTCAGTCATAATAGCATTCTTACAGTGTTAAGCAGTGTCTTCCTGCCCCATTTGCTCATTTGATTTCATGTGAAACAAATGTGATTTTCCTCAGTTCTTAACTATTTTAATTTCATGTATTCTTTTCATGATCAATTTACCCGTTTGTACTGAAAAGTTTACACAAATTTCCAAGTAAATGCTTATTCCTTTTCCTGCATCTGTGATTCAGGTGGAAACTTCATAAGGATTACAAAAGGGATTAAAGAGTGGTAGATGCTTCTGCCTACCTTGTGCAATTTACTGACTTTTCAAACCAGATTTTTTTCTGAAGAAATAAAAGAATTTGTAGTCTAATTCTCTGTAGAGAGTGCAAGCCTGTTGTTCACACAGTTCAGTTATGAAACAGAGGGCAGGCAACACTCTTAGTCTTCCAAAAATTCACAACTTCATTGAAGCTCAGATCCTGATTGGAGTCTGGTCACTGGGATTCCAGCCCATAAGCTTCTTTTCTTTAAATAAAATCAATAAAGAAAGCTCTTCCAGACCCAGACCAGAGGAGAATATGTCACATAGAGAAGAATATGTCACATAGAGAAATGATAGAATTGAAATGTCCTTTCTTCCAATCATGAGAAACCTTCACTAATCACCAAGATCTGTAAAGGGCAAGTACTCTGACAGTCGCTCTGCATAGGTCCCTCAGCATCCATGGGCATATCCCATTAGATGCCATGGAGTTATGCTTGTTCAGTTTGTTTAGAAGTTCCCTGATTTAATTCTCATCCTCCATGGGTAAGTCTTCCGTGTGGCAAACTTTCCCACTAATCTCTAGAGGCTGGGATTCCTGAAGGCTGTTTTTACCAGTGAAGATCAACGTGAAGAAGACCTGAACACCATGTACTTTTCTGTGTCTTTTGGCAAAGGGCAGCTGTCCTATTCAGCAGCAGACCCACATTTTCTATAGCCTGTTTTTGCTGCCTTCAGGTCTCTCACCAGAATCAATTCCAGGTGGGCTTTCACTTTACAAATCCCATCTCTGAACAACACAGCAATGTCTCTGTGCTCCCTCTGTGTCACCTCTCCCTGCCTTGACCTCTTTTATGCACCTTGTTTATATTTGAGGCCGACCAGGGAATTCTTGTCCATCCATTCAGACCTTCTGTCACCTTTCACTATTTCTTTCATTTCAGAATGGGCAGTTCTTGAGATTTTAGGAGGTGATCCTGGAAAACCAGTATGAAGCATCAGCAAAGTTGAAAAAATCCAGTGAGAAGCACCATGGAGAAGAAAGGCCAGTGAGCACAGAGCAACAGGCAGCAGCTGTTATGAACACAGTCCAACTTCCAGGACCACCCACTGCTTCACCGCAGGAATCAGGTTGGACTGAGTGTATCCTGCAGCAAGAATAAGGGAAATTGAGACTAAGCATTAAGGAGAATAGGTGTTTGACTTCAGGTGAGCCTGAGGAAGAAGAGGAAAAGGTGTTTACTTCAGTGTTTAATTGTTTATATTATCTCTTTTTTTCCCCTGATACCTGGATCAATGATCAAAAATTTGGTAATTAAATAAATACAAATTGGTCAGTTTTTGCCTTTGATGCTTGCAAGTGCAATAGCCAAACTCTCATTTCATGGGCACCCTTTAGCATATTCTGCTTTGATAAACGGGAGATGCATTAAAATCTTTGGAAACAACAGGTAAACACAGATTAAGACTCTTTATCCTCTCTGAGTACTCTGAAGAGGCTTCTGCAATGTATTAGGGGAAAGCCAGCTGAGCTCTCCCCTAACATACACAAAACTAAAGGAAGCTTTGACTACATTAATACTAGGCTGACCTAAAGATAATTAATGCAACCAACTGATACGCTGGTTTGAATTTACTCCTGTCCTTCTGTAATTGCTCAGCTTCCAAACTACATCTGGTTTATATCTGTTTTGGAGGCATGGAACAGACACACAAAAAGCTGCACCCATCTCTAGCTATTTCCTATTTCTTTTTATGTTTAAAAAAAATGCAAATTCTGGAATTGAATAAACAACAACAAAAGCAAAGAAACAGTGTGATTCTTTCTTCTAATAATCTTTCAAAAACTTATTTTATGAGATTCATAACAAGCTTAAGAATTCAAAAAGAGCCTGGTTGGTCAGAGGACCCTTTACTACATGGCAAAGAAGAGATGCATGTAAAGACATCCAGATATATAAAAACCAGTATTCTGTCAGATCTTCACTAACAGAGGACGAGATAGCATGTCCATGTCAGCATGTTGTACTGTCAGTATTAATTCTCTGCTTAGCATCCTAAACACATGAAAGTAAGTGGGAACTGGAGTGGCAATACCTTCTAGGGGTAGGTCAATCTTTTTTTCCCCTATTGGAGCAAAGTCATTTAGCAACCCAGGAACACCCCTGTTTCCCTTTGGCTGGTTCTCTTGCCTTTTTGGCTTTTTTCTCCCCAGGTGCAAGGGTGGATGAGAACTTGCTGAGTTGGTTTTGAAAATGTAAAATGTGAAGAAAGGGAAATTAGACCCTGGCTGTGGTTTAAATTGAAATGAAGATCAATGTTCAGCACTTCCATGCATAATAGGTGTGTACACATTTTGTGAGCAGTTCCGTAAGTTTGATGTAAGTCAGTATGCTTGTGTAATTCTACCATACCTTGTCCAGATTCCTGTCTGCAGCTATGTTTATTTTAGAAAATGTCTCTTCTAGTATTAAAAAAAAAATCAAAACAAAAATTTTGTTGTTCTAACACAGTTCACAGTAAAATCAGGATTAGAATTCTGCTTCTTGAAAACAAAGGTCTGTCAGCTGCCACACTGCCTAAGACACTTCATCCCTCATTACTGTCTGTACTCTTAAGTGGCCTGAGAGTTTTGCCTACTACCACAAAGCAGTGTGTGAAAAGAAAGGCACTGTAGAAGGCTGGGTGGCTCCTAGAGTGACTAGGTGATTTCTGATTACAAATAAAGGTGGGAATTATGTCCCAATGGGTGCTGCTAATCTTCATGCTGAGGCTGCTGCACAGTCCTACGGCTCCTACTAGAAGATCCACTAGATGCAGTTTCAGCATATATGGTGAAGAACATTTCTTGTTGCCATCTAGCTTGTTTGTGTGTGGGACAGTTATCTATGATTGAGAGATCCTTTTTCACCTGATAATCCCTTCCTCTGCAATTGCTCTGAATTTGAAACTAGAGCAGTTTCCTACAGTTGCTGTTGAGATCCAGAAAGAGTTCTGTTGTATTAGTGGAAGAAAATAGATCTCCAGCATTATTTGTTTTAATGTCTGAGGGGATGGATTGCTCTAGCAGCTGCCTCAGGAAGCACTGAAAAAGATGTAGTAATCTAGAAAATACTACACTAAAGGCCTGTTTTACAGCACCCTGAGCAATGATGAGTATCACTTTGTCCTGGCTATTCCATTCATAGCAAATATGTTATTGTAGTAAGTTTCCTTCTGGAAGGCTTTGTCTTGTGAGTAGATGTCTGCCAAACTTGCCTGAAGACAGGGTCTGACCTGTGCATTCTCAAAGTTTATAAACTTGGAGGATGCAAGTCTTTCAGATACATTGGTTTTACCCTGCCAAAACAAGCTGAGAAATATCACTCTAGAAATATCACTGTCTTTTGGCTCTGTGCATGCTTTAGGTAAGACATTCCTAAAACTTAGAATAATTAATAAATTTTTAAAAAATTACTCTGCAGAAACAAACTACAGATCTGAAGAGGATTATCATTATTTTCATTTTTAGTTTGTCCTTCTTTACTCCTTTTTAGGTCAAATCCTGGCCACTTTTTTTTTTTTTTTAATTTTTTTATTTTTTTAATCTACAGTGGTCCAATGGTTTGGGTGTTTGCTTTTTAAAAAAAATTTTAATTTTTTTTCTTGGTTTTGGTTTTGGTTTTGTTTTGTTTTGGGGTTTTTTGTGGTCCTAAGATCTCAGATAATAAAGCTTCTACCCAGGAACTCTGAAAACTCTGAATAAAGAAGAGTCAGTTTGAGTTAGGTGCTTATACAGTATAGAGGGTTGAAAGGAATGTGTCTCCAAAGAGATAATATTAAATTAATTAATCCTCGTCTTAAGTAAAGTTCCCTGTCTCATCTATCACTTACAGCTGCAGTTGAACTTAAAAATCTGGTACCTTGTTTCATTGGAAGAACCTGATGAAACATTAATATTTCCTGCAGCATGAGCAAAACAAGTGTTCAATTATAGGACCAAAATGTTTTTTTGCCTGGGGAGATTCTGTCATCCTTGTCACGACACTGAGTCTGTGAAAATGCACGTTTGATACATATGTGCTGTGCACACGTTTTGCAAGTTAGGAAATGTGAACTCTCCATTGAGAGGTGAATTGTTTTGTCAGCTGAATAAGCCTGGGAATAAAACAGAGGGCAAAAATCTACAAAAGAATTTAAGACTGTAACTCTTTTTAGGCCCCAATGCTCACTGTGAAACAGATGAATGACAAGAACCTAAATTCCTATGTGGATCTTGGCCTATATCTTGTTGATCCTCATCCAGTGCCTTGTCTTGATGGCTTCTCTTTCTCTAATCATCTCCATGTTTCCTGGAGTCCTGATTTATAGCTGTTTTGAGATTTACCTTGAGATACAAGAATGAAGGATGATAATTATCTCTGGCCTTTGAGATGCCCTGTTGGTACTGTGATGTCTGCCACACCTCACAGTTTGTATGAGAGGTCCATCAGTGTGCTGGCTTTGAAGGTGCCCTTGTACTGGTTCTTATGTGAACTTGGCTGCCTGTCAGCAGCATGACTGCGCAGTTTTGGTAAGCTTGGAAAGCTCCTTTAAAGGCTTGCAGAAGGGAAAGGCCTCATTTCAGCACATTTTTACCAGTGACATAATTCTCTCCTAATATTTTTGTACATAAAGCATCATGTCATTTACCAGGTCAAGAAACTCATTCCCAAAGAATGTATGCCTATGACTCTGGGAGAGAGGGTTTTTAAACAAAAAATTGTTGCTGCAGTTCACAGCTTTCCTGGGTGTCTCATTCCTTAGCTGATCTACATTCTTTCCCAGTGAGCAAGAAGATGATAAGGACTGGTGCCTATTTATAACTTGCAGGGAGAAATGTTTGTTTAGTGATGCAGTATTTGGTGGAGGATAAAGAGAACAAGCAGCCCAGTCCTAAACACTTGCACTGAGTTCTGTTGTAGGTTACTTCTCTGTGTTGGATTCTTACTCTTCTGTGGAGGGCACCATTTGTGACTTGGCCTTTGAGAACAAAATATAGCTACATGTTCAGAACTGTGCAAAATGATTCACCGGAAAACCATGTGTTCTTTTAATCTCCTCACAGTTTTGTGTTTGATTTTTGTTTCTCTGAGAATGGCTATTTATATGATGGTAATATTTAGGGGCCCTGATCCAAAGGGAAGCTGGCATTGCTAGGCTGTGTGCAAACATAAGGTGAGACACAGACTTTGCCATTAAAAGTCAGTGATCAAAGAGACCCTGACAACGAACAGATAGAACAGGAAATGGGTATGATGTGACTGTCCAAAAATTATGTCATAGTTCAGTCATTTGCACACTGAAGTATCATTTGCTTTTCATCTTCTCCCTCCAAACAGTTAAGAATTAGGTAGAAGGTAAAACAAAGCTCCAGAGGCAAGAATTCTACTTCAATGAGTAACTCTGGCCATTGTTTACTTCTCCTTGTTTTTTGCCTTGAGCTGGATGAGAAAAAGAGGGACCTTGGATCTATTTTCTACAGATGTCCTCATCACAGTGGTATGAAGATGGCAATTTTCCAGCCTTGTTGATTTTGCGACTCTACTCTTTTACTTTCAGTTTAAATCTCCCACATTGAGTATATATAACATCAGAAATGAATTGTCATTAGCTCAGAGGTAGCCTCCATACAGAACAGCTTTCTTTTTAGCATCCTGTTCAGATGGGATTGTGTGAGAATTGACTAGGAATGTCCTTTTTGCCTGGCTGGCAATCCGGGGTGCTTGTTTTCTAATCTGGCAGGGAATGGATTGGTTATTTTACTCTTTTTCTAAGAGGTGGGAAAAGCTCAACATTAGGAAAGGAATGTTAGGAACAGACAGCACAGCTTTAGCAAATTTTCAATGAACATGACATTTTTCTTTCTGTGAGGTCTATATCCATAATGTTTCACTAAGCAGAAGAAAAAGCAAAGCACCACTTCACCCACACAGGCCGTCTTCTTGGATGTCATTTCATGGTGTGTCTGGTGTGCTAATACCTCTTCTATAAAAGATTTGTGAAGTATGATTTGAATAAAACCAATCATTTTCTAAATATATCAGAGTTCTACTGGAATCACTTCAAAGTGTACTGACTACATCAGTGGCTGACACCCTTTTTAAAGACTTTGGTAGGATGATCTTTTAATTCCCCACATATTTATTTTTCATTGTATTCTTTACTGTAAGAAGTTTTCCTTCTGAACTTTGATGAGGGAAAGCCAGTCTCTGCATGCACCTGTAAATATTCCAGCTAGAAAAATTTAAGAAAACTGCAGCCCCATTAATTTAATATATTAATTAATTTATGACATTTGTTTATTATTATCCTGAGTTATGAGTGCTCTGTTATAATACTGCTCTGGAAATTTAAGCATGTGATAGACGAAAGGAACTTGCTGAATGCCTGGGCCAGCTGTAATGGAAAAGTGAGCTATAAACCCCCCTACATAGTACTTTTACTAAAAATACCTTTTGAACTGATGTCTGCATTGTGCCTGGGAGCCAGAGTTCTAGACTATCAACACAATGTGGATAATACTGTCAGGCAAGGTCAAAAGAGGGTGACTATTCTACAAATTTATGGACTCTTTAAAAGAAGATGACAGACCTGGGTAAGAATGGTTACAGGTATGTTCAACAGTTTTAGCTGTGCCAACCCCACAATAGCCTAAATTTTGTCAAGGTTTTATCAGGCATCATGTCAAAAGAGAGATTTCAGTAGGGATTCAAAGAAGACCAGCAAAATCGTTTTGTTTTTGAGACTGTATCTGAAATCTGAACTATGGGGAGTTAAGTGTCTGTAAATGATGGGAGTCAACTATCAGTATAGGTGAAATAGGAAGAAATATAGGAACTAAATAATGAGGAGCCTGAAGTTTTCCTCTGATGTGAAAGAATGAAGAAAAATAGTTTAAATTCAAGAAAGAAGTGACAGTAGTCTCAGAGATGGATTAGGAATATGATCATTGTACTAACTTTCGGGAGGTCTAGGAGAAGGGCAGCCCTGTATGAATAAAGGCAGAAGAAAGAAGAAGATGTATAAGGTGGCATGGCTGGGCAGCACATTCATCTGATGGAAGAGCAGCTCTTTGCATCCTTTTCCTGCAGAAGTAAGAGAGGCTTAATGCTGAGAAACTGTCTTGCCAAACAAGTGCTCCATGCAACTGTGACTTGTAAAATGAGAGTTTCTTTAGCTGTGACAAGCACTTCTCCTACTTACTCCCTATAAAATTACCCTCTTCTTCTGTTGAATTTGTCTAAATGGAAAACACTGAGGAAATACTAATCTGTGCTCTGTTTTCCTTTGCTGCAGGGAAGCAATGTCCAGGGAAGCAGGGAGTGACACAGGTGTGAGGGGCAGATGGCAGAGCTCTTCCCACAGCTCCTGAAGTGGCCAGAGACTGCCCAGGCTCGTTCCACAGCACTGAATCCCTCTGCCTGGCATACCCTCACTTTCTATAATGCAAGATGAATGAAACAAAGCAGATAACTTGGCCTGGACATGCTGCAGTTGTGAACAAATTGTCCAGAATAAAAATATTCAAAAGACACAAACCTCCCTGACTCTGGATTTTCCTTTCCCCTGCTGAATCCATTAATTCAGAGGTTTTGAACATGGCTTAAAGAGGGCCTTAACTCCGTGGGTACTGACTGCTACCAGTTCATACAATCACTCCATGGGTGGGATTTTAAAAAAATACTCTGAGATGGCCCAAAACAGAATCTCATTTTCTTTGTGTAACTCATTGGGAAAAGGGTGGAATTTTCTTTTCCCTACTCACATTAACAAAGCAGGCCAGGTTGTAACAGATAGCTGATATCCCCACAGTTTGCAAAGCATATACTTAAATGAAAATATAAGCAGTCTTCTTACAAATTGTGAAATTAGACAGCCTGCAACCATCTGACATTCCACCTCAGAGAGATCATGGGTAGGGATAATGTTCTTTCTGTAAGAATACTAGTCTCTAACTGTGACCACTACAGAAAGACCCTTCTCAAGTCGAGTTTTATTCAAGTTTCCAAATGCATGTGAAAAAATAAATGCCATTTCCAGTGCAAGACAAAATATTCATGACTATTACATCGTCAAAACACACCCTATGTTGGCTTGTACTCTTATGGGCAATAAAAACCAGCTCATCTCAGCCCTATCTCCAGAAACCTGGGATACATTGTGCAAGATTAAATATAAGGTAGACTTTAGTGGAAAAGAAAAACAAAAAGTCTGAAGAGGTTGAAAGCAGTGCACAGTGAAGTTCCATGCCAAATAAATTTCTCCTGAGTTCCCTTTGATGGCCCAGGTGAAGACCTCTAGTTTAGGTAAAAACACTACTTTTTCTAGTGAAAACTTGAGATCAACTCCAGTAACTGGTACTCCCAGTCTAGAAAATCTTGGTGGTAGCTCTCAGTTGTTCTGTTGTTCTGTAGTAAGTCATTGCAGCTATATTATACAAGACACATTTATTTTTTCATTTAATGAAAGAAGCATTTAATTTTTCATTTCATTCATTATTACTAATGCAGGTCTTCAGGGCCAGAAAAATCCAGAGTCACTGGATGGAATCACACCTGAGGGTCTGCAAATCCAGCTCAAATTTGGACTTTGCATCAATTGAGGAACTTGATAGTCTTCTCTCAACACTTCTTTTTGCTATCCCACAGGCTGACAGAATTGATGATAGGAAGTTTCTGCCCAGAATATTTCCTTAACAGTTTTCTGAAGGTGTGATGGAGCTGTCTGGGAAACCTAACGAGTATTGCTTTCACATCTTAGTGCTACTCAGGAAAAAGACAGGAATGTACCTGGTCTAAAATAGGTGTTTAACTGTTGATGGAAAGTGTTTGTCTGAATAAAACCATGTCTTTGAAAGTGTTGCCAAGGTGACTGTTCAGACCAGCATCCTGCATTTAAAACTAATTAATATTTTTCTTATTCCAGATTAGAGCTAGGCAGAGAGATACTCAGTTGCAATATCAGCTCCTCTGATATCTGTTGACCAGCCAGAATGGAAAAGAGCTCAGCCATTTGGAAAAGCTCCTGGCTGAAGCCAAGCTGCCAGGTTGCCTGCAGCCCTCTTTCCTGCTCCCCTGCCTGCTTGGTTTCTTGTGCTTTGGTGGCTCTTCTGCTGATTACTCACTTTCACAGGACTTGCTAACGAGACAATGAGACCGTACTCAGATATGGAAATGGCAAAGTCCACTGTGAGAGAGAATTGCTGTTCTTTCTCCACACCACCTTCTGGTGTACTTAAATTTCTGTAACTTAGTGAAATTTAGTGAGGCTGTAACTTTCTAATGTAGATATTTTTAAAAACTAATTCACTTTATAGTCAATCACCTCATGGACTACTGAAGCCAGTATACATGCCATGAAATAGGAACTGATGACAAGATAAGTGTGCCTCAGAAATATGATAGTCTTTGGGCATAAAATGGATTGAATTTTGCTTCACTGAGTAAGAAAATTAACGTTGGTCATGCGTGACATGTACTTTGGTTTGCAGGGTCTTTCCAAATGAACTCTGTGCTTTCACTGCACACTGAAATCTGATTTCAGAAAATAATTATCTGTACTAACCTGCAGGGTGCAGACAAAACACTCCCTGTTTTGGATGCATTTCCAGGCTACACTAAGTCTCTGGGGAATCACTCTTAATCTCAATTTTGGCATATTTAAAAAAAAAAATTATTATAAGTGCCTAGCAAAATAGACAGCCTTTCAGTGTTTTTTTCAACAATCTATCATAATCAGATTTTTTTTAATATAAGTGCCAAAAATTCATGTACAGTAATTTCACGACTATAAGGCGCACCCTTTTGACTAAAATCTTCCCCCAAACCCAGAAGTGCGCCTTATAGTCCGGTGCGCCTTATATGATGGACAAAGTTGCGATGTTTGCCAACCCGGAAGTGTGAGCCGCAATGGGGGGGGCGGTGCCACGGGAGCGCCCAGTCACGAGGTGGGGGGCGAGAGCGGGCGGCCACAGCTGGCAGGAGCTGTGCGGGGAGCGAGGGAGCTTCCCCCCGGCCCCAGCTCTGGCATGGGGAGGGCACCTGGGGCTGCATTTAAAGGCTATGCCAGTCTGTTAAAAATGCTTGCAAACAGCCAGTACTTTGTTACTTTCTTGCATGCGGCTCAGCTCCTCGCTGCAAAAATAAAGGGCGAGCCTCTGCCAGTAATTCATTACTTTGTTGCACGAGGCTCAGCTCCTCGTTGCAAAAAAAAAGTGTGAGCCGTGAGCCCAGCCGCAAGGTGGGGTAGGAGTGGCCAGCCCCCGGCCAGCGCTGGCCGCGCGGGCTGAGAGGCACCGTCCAGCCAGCGGCAGCCGCACAGGGAGAGAGGGAGCGGGCAGTCCCTGGCCAGCAGGAGCCGCACAGGGAGAGAGGGGGCGGGCAGCGCCGCGCCGCCCCGAGCCATGGATGGTCCCGAGCCGCCCTGAACTGCAGCAACCCCAAGGTGTGAGCCGTGGCCGCCCTGAACTGTGTGCTGGGCTCGCACACGGGGAGGGCGCTTGGGGCTGCATTTAAAGGCTGCACCAATCTGTTAAAATGTTTACAATTTGAGCACATGCCAGTAAACTCCACGCAGGATTCCGCTACTAATTAGTTACTTTGTTGTGCACAGCCGGATCTTTGCGTCAAAAAAAAAGTGCGCCTTATAGTACGGTGCACCTTATAGTCCAGTGCGCCTTATGGTCATGAAATTACTGTAATTTTTTCCAAAAATACTTTTTTTTTTCTGTAAATTAGCCCTTTCCCTCTGGCAACATCTTTGCCATTTCTCTATAGAAGAAGCTGCAATATTATGAAGGAAAATGCCAGGAATCATATGTGAGAAAGCAGTAGTGTGCTAATCAAAGTATTGTAAAGTAAATAGTGTGGTAGTCAAACAAATTTACATGGGTCTAGTAAGTAAAAAATACCTGTTTAGACTGTGACTTCATGTTTGCTTGTGAGACTGTCTCACTGAGGAATAGGCATAGCTTTGATATCCTGATTATTTTCCTCATGCTTTTGACTACAACCCTTATTTCAGTGAAGAAAATGGACAAATTATCTTTTTGTGTCTGAGATCAGCAGAATTGTTACCTTTGGCCTCCTGGCAAGTCCAAACACGGGTGTAATAGAGGATCCGCAGAAATGCCAGAGGCTCTTTAGGGATATGCTGAGCAGTAAAAAAGAAGTGTAAGGTTCGAGCAGCTCCTCCTTTCCTCACATGTTCCTTTGTTTATGAAAGCATGGAAACCTCTGAAACCTGGTTGTCACTCCATGGAAGGCAGTGCCCTAGGTCAGTAGTGTCACAGACCTTTCGTATTGTCAAACTGGAACTTTGGTTTGGCACAAGAATACAGACTAAAAAAGAGAAAGTGGCCACCAAACAAGCAAAGGTAATGCAACTCTACTCCCTTTTCAGATATTAGGATGAAGAAAAATATTTTCCTATCCTAGATGAATTATTCTGCATTTCAGCACTTTTAGTTCCTTTTTTAGCTGCTTAGAAGACCTTGTTTGAAAAGGTATTTGACAAACACAGACCTTTGTGAAGAGACCATATTTCATTCTGGCCTTGAATCAGACTTACTCTACAGAAGTTTATTTTCATGTCTAAAATGGATTTCCTATTGTTTTTGACAAGGGTGGGAACTAGATCTGGCTACCTTTGTCCATCAGACTTCTATCCCAGGCTTGATTATTTTACTGGATGTTTTTAATGTTTATTAATCTTTAAAATTCAAGAACAGGGCAAGGAAACCAGAGTTGTACAGTTTGAAGATCTGTAGTTAAGTGCAGAATTTGTACCTCTGCTATACTTCCATTTTATCCTTTGTTTTATCCTTTTGCTGGTCCAATGGTCAGATTTTGAAATAACATTTAGAATTTCCCTTGCACTTCCAATAGGACAGTGTTTTCCTGCACCTAAAAGACCCACTTCTGGAAAGACATGAAAGAGGCCACAGTTTATCTTCAGGATCTCAGTCTTCATTTAAGCAAACAAACTGAAGAAAAAAATATATTTAAAAAAATTATTTTGGAGACTAGAGCAGTGAAACATCCAGGCTCCCTGTGGATTGCATAGCAGCTGTCACCCAGGGTCAAGGACAAGCACCCTCCCATACAGGGAGTGCCTTTGCCAGCGTCATCGCAGAAGGGACCTGCTGTGTGCTGGGGTAGCTTTTCAAAAGAAAGTGTTTGTTTCCACTGCTTTTTCTGTCAATATAGCGCTGCATTAGGTATGATTTTCACATGTCCCATTGCTCAGGGACAATTTTTTTGTTTTGTTTTCCAATGTCATAAAAATAAATATTAGTATCTTGTTGGTATTACACTAATGATGTATTACTAAAACTCTTCTTGTTTTATCTGATGCTGTTTTACTCAAATCTCATCTATTAAATGGGTTCATATGTGTTTGCAGACACATGTGAACAGACTAAAAACACAGAATGAAACAGCAGCTCTGTGATGCAAATTGTCTAACTAATTTGTAAGATGCTAGATTTAGTTATTCATTTTAATGCCGCAAATGTCTGTTTGCTTAAGATTTTTAAGGTCAGAAGATTACAGTAATTTCACGGCAATAAGGCGCACCCTTTTGACTAAAATTTTGGCCTGAACCCAGAAGTGCGCCTTATAGTCCAGTGCGCCTCATACATGGACAAAGTTCTGAAATTTGCCAACCCGGAAGTGTGAGCCGCGAGCCATGGGGGGAGCCGGCAGTGCCCCGGCTGCTGGGTGCAGGCAGGGCTTTGGCCAACAACCGCACGGGGGGGAACCGGCGGTGGATCCTTGCTGTAAAAAAAAAAAGTGCGCCTTATAGTGGTGAAATTACTGTATATGGGCATTCTAAACTGTGCAAGGCAAACTTTGCACTACAAGGCAGTTGTTTCACCCAGACAGCGGACATCAAGAGCTCTAAAAGCACAGAAAACAGGTAGGAAATGAGTAGTTCAGAAGAACAGTCACAAGAACAGTTGTGGAGTATTTTGTCTGACTTAGGCAAAATAAGTTAATAATTTCCTAAAAGTACCCTTCAAAACCAGACTACTTGCACAGAATGGGAGAAATGGACTTACAGCTTTGATATGTGACTTTGAAATTCCCTGTATGTTTGATCTGATAGGCACTATCATTACAAGACATGGCCTTTAGTTTAAATAACACATAATTTAATCAAAATTTTATGGATAAATGCTAATGTACCCACATATTCTAAACAGTAATAATATGCAATATTGCAAAAAAATGCCCTGCAAAAGCATCATTGAATTGTAGCTGGCCAGACTCTTCCAGGACAACTTGAAAACATGCGACAGCACATAACTAAACACATCACCTGAGCAAAGGGCAATGATCCCTGGGAGGCTTTCTTCTTTTATCCTATCCAAGCAAAATAACCCCCAAAGCAATCCTAAGTGTGTGTTCCAAACCCTTTGTGCTCACTTCACCTCACAGAAAAGACCCATGACTCCGGGGTATTGAGGTCCATGTGAATGTGCTCACAGGGATGAGGAACCACAACCTACATTAAACCAGCTGCCTTTGGGAGCTCTGCTAGAGCTGTGGCCAAGCAGAACATGCAATTACCAGCAGTTAATGTCTTTTTCCAGCCAAGCATTATTCAAGGAGTGGTTTTTAATGGAAGGAAGGACAAACTGTGGGCACTATGTTGATCCAATCTTATCACAGCCACAGCCCTTTCTCTGACAGTTTATCCTTCTTTTTCTCAATGGGAAAATAAGCCCTGCTCTTCATTTCTGTGTCATGACTTCGAGGTTTACTGTGTTACAATTTAGAGTGCGTGGCAAATCTCTTCTTACTTCATCATAAGAAAGGAAAAGGAATCAGCATTGCAGATAAATAAATCTCCAGCCTGGGTCCAAGAGTAGAACTGAAAGATGAGCTGTGTATTTACATGGCTTTTCTGCACTGCATTCAGCACAGAGATATTGGCACCTGCACCAACAGAGTCAGTGACAGGTTGGAAGCAATCTAGCTGTCCTAAACCCTCATCTTCTCTCTTCAGGGGATGCTGCCTGTTCTGACACACAAGTAAATTTTTTAGGCGTACCTATATCCATTCCCATCTTCGCATATGGTTGTCTGATTCAGCACCTGAATTCCACTTTCAAAACTTTTGGTCGTGAAGTTAGCAGTTAGAAGCAAATTAAAAAGAAAAGCCTCTACAGGAATAAGTAGTACTGTAGCCATCCCCTTGTACCAATGCTAGAGGTAGAGGGGTGAATAACACAGGGAAGTATAAGAAACAGGTGCAAATTACTCTCCACCCACATATTTGGTAGAATTGACATTACATAATTGTGTATATAGAGACAGGAGGAAAGCCAGGCCCCACAGTAAGTGTTTTGTGTAGTGCACTCTAGGCACAGCTATCTAGCTGAGAGACACCTGTATAATAAATGCTAACTTTTACTGTGGTTCTGGAAAAGACCATGACCAAATTTCTGCTTCTGCAGATTCCTGAGTTCAGTATTGACCTTGCCAATGCCAGAATAGACCAGGAATCAGCTAAGTGAAGTCAAGAGACTCAACATATGTGGGAGTGAGGACTCTGAATGCACTTGTGTTTCCCACTAAGAGAACTAGAGTAGCTCTGGCTGTCTGAAATCTCCCTGTTTCCCTGTAACCACAACACTAAAATCTGCTCAGGGACTTGAATGCACACTTCACAATTTTAAACAGAAGAGCACAGTTTCAATCAGAGTCTTTTAGGATAAGATTCCTATTTCATCTTAGAAGAAACTTGAACCTGTCTACCTTAAGGAATTAGGGAATTGCTATGTTATTATTTTAACCTCTCTCTGGGATGGTGGGTTTGGATGTGGGAAGAAGGGTGGGGCCAAATCCTGAATTTTATTTTAAAAATGAGTATTTTTCTATGATAGTTTAAAATTAAATTAGACTAAAGACATGGACAGCCATGTAACTGGGTTATCAAATTAAATTTTGAAGTGTAATTATGTATATTAAGATAAATAGTAAGGTAGATATAGAGATATGTAGACTGAAGTCTTCTTTTTTAGGGAAAGAGAAATAGAGGCAAGAGAAGGCATAGGAGTGGTGGCAGTTTCATTTTCCCTGTCTCTTGGCATTGCTCTAATAGACCTTAAGAAAGTATAGAGAAGGCAACAGCAGTAAGACCTGCTGGACAAGAGCTCATATGCAAGACAGCATTAAAATGTGCATAAATGCTTTATTGATGTATTTGAAGCATCCAGTATGAATCAGAATTAGTTTCTTTTGGTGCTGTGCAAACACAAGTTATTTTTTTGTCTCAGCAAGAACCTTGTTTAAGTTTGATTTTTTAAGTTCTATAGTTCTATATTGTTCTATATTGCTCTCTATTATCTAATTGACTTCATTTGTGCTGGGTTTGGGTTAATAGTTTAACAATTTCTGCAAACTTTTTTAAACAAAAGGATACACATCAAAATGTCTGAGGGGAATCTGCAAGACACAGTTTTATCTAGATGCCTTAATCCTTTATTAAGATAAAATCCTTTTGCTCTTTCTCCTAGAGTTCAATGACATTTCAAATTTGCTACAAAAGAGTTCATATAATTTGTCATTAAGAGTGAATGCACTCTTTACCCTGTCTTTTTCTGAGTGAGCAGTTCCCTCAGATATTTGTCAGGATGTGGAAAACCAGGAATTTCCTTCATCTTCTTGGAGAAATCTCCACTCCCATTTCCGAGATTTCATGATTAATAGTCCTAGCTGTTGTGAAACTTAGCTAAAGGAAGGGACACCCCATTTTTTCTCTTGGACAATATCCTGTTTTGCTGAAATAAAGCAGTAATGGCCACCAATGGTGACAGAGTTGGCCCAAGCACCAGCCTTTTACATTGGCTGACATTTTTAGCTTGCTCAGACCAAAACCTCTGGGACTTTCATGGCTGTTCACCTGCAAAGAATAAATGTGTTCTTCTGTAAATTCCCCAAGAAGTGTCTTCAGCTAGAAGGGATCATCTCAGTGGATAAGATACTTGACCTCATTTCTACAGCCTGCAGAGCTCACCAGTTTGGGCTCATGTCTGTGGTTGATCACAATTAAATACTCAGACTGACTGAGAGAAGAATGTTTAAGTCTACTGGTGCATCATTTTGAAAAAAAGAACCAACACATCAAATATCAGCCTTGAGAAGATTATAAAATATGATTGTTCTTTTAAACTTACTTTTTTTCTATAAGGACTGATTCAATGAAAATGAATATATTTGAAAGGTTAAATGTCTGATCTTCAGATCCCTGCACACAAATAATTGTTGTCATTGGGTTTATTCACACTGGTGTCAGCTGGAAAAACATGAGTGAGACTATATTCTTACCGAGATCAGCAAAGCACAAAAATTTTTTTATTATTATTAAGTAGCAAAGCATGTTCTGACTGCCACCGAGACACACAAGGGTTGTGTTGAACTGAGATTTTATATATTTGGCATGGAAAAATTAACAAATAGTTAAACATGCAGTCACCGTGGCAGCAAGGAAAAAATTGTAAATGTGTTGCATGGATATTGTAAGTGTGCATGTAACCCCAAATGCTTGGCTAGATTAGTTCAGTGGCACCACCAGCTCCTTAAGGCACTTGTAACTCAGACTGGAAAGGTTTCATTCTTCCTCCTGTTTTGTTGCAATCAATTTTGTCCAGATTGGGCAAAGCATGCTATCCAGGAAAAAGGCAAGGTCAAAGACAAAAACCTGCAGCATAAGATGGCTATCATGATCTCTATTATCTTTGCTATTACTGCAACAATGCAAAAAAAAGAGTTTATATCCTGTCCTGATAAGGCTTATTTAAGTGAGATAGCAAGTTATTTTTCTCTCTTATCTTAGTGAAAATTTAATTGAATTTTAGCTCACTCCAAAACAAAATTTTAACCTTCTTTTTCTTGGAGATTGGATAGGTCTTCAAAGATTTACAGGAATTTCACATACATAAATTGAACCAAGATTTAATCAGAGGCACTATTCTAAAATGCATAAGGTTCCACTTCAGGAAGAATAGCTATGGAATGGTTCAGCACTGTTTGGAATTTGGTATATAATCCATTAATCTCTGCAGCACATCTCTATAACTGTGCAGCTACGTATTGATTGACTGCAGTATTTTATATACTTGTATTAATATCTGTTATACGAATCTTTGCCCCTTACTTTTGACTATGTTATACAATTTTTATTTTTTTTAAATTCAAGGAGCTCCCTAATGGCTCAATTTGAAATGCCTGAATATCCCTGTGGACTTTGGGTTGACATGAGAAACCTACTTTGATGGTTTAATCTTAGTCCAGCTACCAACTCCTATACACGTTACCATAATTAATATTGTATGTCCTTCATCTTTTGCTCCTTTTACCAGAGGGGGAATTCAAACAAGACCTTATCACACTAGGCACCCTGAAAATGTGCTATTTACTTGTTTTAGATATTATCATTACTAGAATTTGTACTAACAAAAAGCCAAAATAAGCATGCTAGAAGCATATGTCTTCATATATCAATGAAACATTGACTCAAAGAGGATGTGAACCAAAGCATTTGCCAGGTGCTACCAGCTTTCACTGCTTAATTATAAAAAATATTTCATTAGCATGGCAGACTGGCAAGACTGGAGCTATATTGAGCAGTAAATAAATGAATGTTGCTGTAAGTTTCTTTCCAAAATAAAAGGAGAAATATGCTAATGACCTCTCCTATAAAAGTCTTGTCCCCTTCCACACATAAAGCCACCATTTATAGTGCATTTGGATTTTAAAGTAACCTCCTCTTATTTAGTCTAAATAAGCATGTCTCCTTAGCAACAAATGTCACCTAATTAAAGTATGTCATTCAACTTAGCATCTCAATGAAAGATTGAAGTAGAAAGGGCACTATGAAGCAGCTGAAAGCAAAAGGGAAAAATGTAAGGAATGCCAAGGACCCTTCAGGAATATCAGATAAGAAAAGTCACTGAAAACGAGCTCATTAAAGGAATAAAAATATATTGAAGTGACACTTGTTTAGAATTGCTTGTAAACCCAATTTTTATTCTTTGCAGGTTTTTCTGGTTATCATTAGGTACAATTTTTAGGGTTTTGTTTTTTTGTTTGTTTGGTTTTTTTGGTTGTTTTTTTCAGAGAGGAGAAAGATATATATAACTATTTCCTTTAGGTAACTAGGTTAAAAATGTCCTAAAAGTCTGAGGTAAGAAACCCTCTTAATATTGTTCACCATTGACAAAACAGTGTGGGAAAGTTCAAACTTAAAAAAGAAAAATACTTTATCCCAACGTCACAAAAGTGGGATTGAAGAAGGACCTTTGGAAATATCCTGCACTTTCTTGAACGCTGCTGACATTTCTTTGAATAGAAGTAGGTCTAGGGGACTGCTGAGGACTTCTTGTGAATCCCATTTTCCTTGGCCTTTCTACAGCAAATAGGTTGATGACTAAACCCAGGAACCACTGAAATCCCAGTGGGAGATGTGTTACACATTCCAAGTGACTTCTGAGGCTTTGAAAGGACCCCTGTGACTGCATTAGAATTGTGTGTCACTTCCATATTGTGCCAGGGCAAGTCTTTGGGACAATTAAGCTTTCATACCTGAGATGGTCTGAGCCTGCCTGTGTAAAGCCAGCTGAGTGGGTGTCTGACCACAGACTATTCCCATGGCCAGGGCTTATCAGCAGGAGCGCAACAGGAGAGCCACCCTGAGCAGTCAGGTGAGATAGACAATCTCACATACCTGGCTCCAGGTCATTTGTTCAGAGTCATAAATGTCAGTGGACATAAATGTCAGGGATTTGAGTCACTTGCGACTCTCCCCTGTAGATGAAACGAGTGATCATTCCCCTTCAATCCTTAATCACGGTTGAAACTCAGGAGAACTAAAGCCTTTGCCACCTGAAAATGGCCTAAAGCTGGTTGTGCTTTGATCCCTTCCCTCTGAACTTCTCTTTGCTCACAGGTTTCCTCTTTTGTGTTATTCTCCCAGCCTGCAACTGCAGCTACTCTTCCCTTGGTACAAACTCCTCCGTGTATCTGTTCCAGCTGCAGACAGCCTCAGCACCAGAAAGGAGCCTCTGCTTTAGCTTAAAAGCAGCTCAAAGCTTCTCATTTCTGCCTAGCTTCACTCCTGATGTCAATTTGCTTGGTTTCATGGGAACCCATGCATTTGGATCAATACTGACCCTGTTTAAAGGGCCAGGCTATGCAAAGTTGCTGTTGGACCCACTAAATGTGTAAATTCAGGTAGTACCCTGCAACAGTGATGATGTCAATCTGACGTTCTGCAATTTCCTCTATGAATTCTAAGGCTGGATGACTCAATTCAGGCTGCACCTCAGGAAGACAGAGGCAGACAAACAGGAAAACACCTAAGAAGAATGCAATGTTTCTCTTGGACCTCCAGGAAAGTTTGAATTGAGCTCAGGTGTTGACCAAAGACACTTGGGGAAGGATTTCTTACCTGAAGGTGGTGTTTATTTTGTAGCACCAGCGTGTTGTCTGGGTTGGATAATAATATGCCCACTGAGGTTACTTTCGTCACAGCTTTTCCTCTGACCTCATTCTACTTCCTGATCACAGATGTTTTCATAGACAATACCTTTCAAAAATTATTTTTAAAGAATTTGGGAAGCCTCTATGCGCAGTCAATGAAGAGGTTTGTGTATTAAAAGGGACCATTCTTGACAATTGTTCTGCAGTTCCATATACCACAATGGTTATTTGTGAGTTTGGTCATTTCCAAAACCATGTGTGTAAACTCTGCTGAACCAGGTCTTCATATGTACTTTTAATGGAAAAGGGAACCTTCAAAATAAAAGCCTTTGCCAATCCTCTAAAATGGTAAAATAGGTAACTAGTCGCAACTGAAGTTCAGTAACAGAACACAGTGTATTTTGATCACAGGCTTACTGGCTGGTAAAAGAGGTGAAAAAGGAAAAAACCACTGTG
The DNA here is from genome assembly GCF_009819885.2 of Catharus ustulatus. Classification (NCBI taxonomy): domain Eukaryota; kingdom Metazoa; phylum Chordata; class Aves; order Passeriformes; family Turdidae; genus Catharus; species Catharus ustulatus. The sequence continues at coordinate 61,297,359 of NC_046223.1, read as the reverse complement.
GTAAGAAAGATTTCACATTCAAAGACAACTTTGCTTCACTGTAGTAATGGTAAAATTCCTATTCCTTCTTGTGGATCCCAGAGCAAATAAGTTTCTGTTCTTATTTTCCCTTTTTGTATATCCTTTAAAGATCGAGTGATAGAAACTATTTACATGTCTGTGGAATGATACAATTTTCCATGGAGCATCAAAGCATTTATGATTATTTCCCTTACCAGCTATAACCAGTATAACATCAAAGAATAAGGGGAGATCTCCAGAGAAAATCTTTGCGTATCTGTTTTGGTAGTGAAACTACACCAGATTTACCTCCTAACTTCCCAGTAATGACCACTCTGCAGCCCTGCCTGCCCTAGGATTTCAAGTCTGGGATTGCCACCTCATGCCTGGACTATTCTGAAAGAGCCCTACATGTTATCCACCTGCAGGAGGATGGCACGGAGCTCACATCACCAAAACCTGGTAAGACAACACATGCAGTATGTTTTCCAGAACATTTACACAGCAGAGCACAGTTTACTCCTTACTTGAGGTTTTAAAAACCATTACAGCTCAGCAAGCAAAATGTGGAAACTGTGTAAATAACTTGGTCTACAGTTCTCCTCGGGTCACTTGGCTCCAGATTTGCATGCAAGACAATCCTGCTACGTGAAATAGAAGAGGGTGACTGCACACACATACACACATACCCAAACTCTGAAGGCCAGATATACTGTCTGGGCCTCACTGGCATTGCTCAGGGTTCAAAGGCTTGGAGCACTTGTTTTGGATTTACTGCTTGAATGAAGTCATTACTTGCTCTTTCCATTCCTGAATGATAAGTGAAGGCATGATTCATCTGACATGTGAAGATCCCTGGGGTTTTGGTAGCCTCATAGTTTGGATGTTAGAATCTAATCTAAGCATAATTGATTACTGACTTCATGCTTACTGGATTAGAGCCTTCTAGGGGAATTTCTTCCTCTTTCCCAGTTCTTTGTAGAAAGCAATTAACTCCTAAAAGTGGAAAATGGCATTATGACCATGTACCTGACAGATACCTTCCACTATTAATGTTATTATAATATATGGACATAGCGGGGAAAAATTCAAGTGTTTGTAAATCACCAATTTCTGATGTGATATCTGGCCCAACACAAACAAATCAGATTAGTGTTGTATCCCTGTGTGTGAGGAGCACATCAATGATGTGTCTAGCACCGAATCCTCCAGTTTTATCTTCCTGTTCTCCTCGAGGAACTCACATGAAGAAAAGTCTCCTGAAAGCCTCATGGGATACACACTTCATCTCTGCATGCTATTCCTGCTTTTCTCCTGAGGAGTAAGATGGTGGTAAACCCTGCTGTCAAATGGAGATTTCTTATTTCTGTGTAGCTTAGGCTAAAATTTACACCTATGCATGATAACTGCTGGCTGATAGATGAGAGAGTTAAAAAAAACCCTGATAAATCTGTAATACTTACACAATCATCATTCACAGTATGTCTGACATCCTGTTGCATAGCTCAAATCAAAATACCAGCCTTTTGTAACATGCAGAAGCGTCTTCTCCCTCAAAATAGCAAACAGAAACTTCTCTCCTTCTGCATGACACAATGGATCATGCAATATTGTCTTTTGAAAACAGTCATACTTGCCCATGAAGGCACAATAGTCTTTTAAACAGGCATTTAGCAACATTTTAAAAAGTTGATTCACAGAACAGTAATTTCAGTAAGCTCTATAATTTAGTCACTTGGTCTGCCAAAAAACAATATAAGTATAGTAAACTTTGTTTAGTTAAATTCAGCTATATCCACGTATTTATATTTAAAGCTGCACTTCTTCAGTGTGGAAAGGAACACACAGCTGTTCTGACTGCCCACTGCCTACTCCTATTAATCCTCTGTCACAGCTCTCCTTCTCTGTGAGGTGTCTGCTGGTCTAAGAATCTGTATTGACAAATGCAGGAAGAAAGACTCTGCAAATACCTTCTCATACACAAAAACAGAAGATAGAGATAATTTCAAAGATCAAGTCATGTCTGACTTGCTGGCTGTAGGGAGGAAATTACCTTCTGGAACCCACTCCTGGTGGGCTGAGGAAGAAAATTGTAAAAGTGAGAAAACTCATGGATTGATATAAAGACGGTTTAACAGGTAAAATAAAAGCTGTGCACACAAGCAAAGCAAAACAAGGCATTCATTCACAACTTCCCATGTGCAGGGACGTGTTCAGCCATCTCCAGGAGAGCAGGGCTGCATCACACAGAATAGTGACTTGGGAAGACAAACATTATCACTCTCAACAACCCATCCTTTCATTCTCTTCCCCAGTTTATATGTTGAGCATGATGCCATATGGTCTGGAACATCCCTCTGGTCAATCTGGGTCAGCTGTCCCAGCTCTGTCCCCTCTCAGTTTTTTGTGCATCCCCATACTTTTTGTAGTATAAGAAGTAGAAAAGGCACTGAAGTTGTGCAAATGCTACTTGGCAATAACAAAAACATTTCTATACTATCAACACCATTTTCAGCAGAAATACCAATTATAGCCCCATATGAATTATTATGAAGAAAATGAACTCTACTCCAGCCAAAACCAGCATTAGAAGGCATGATGTGCCACAAAGCTGGAATCATGCAACTCTAGCTTTCCCCTGGTCATGTATTTTTTGTCTATAGGCTCTTCTCTCCACTTACACAAAGGGGATAATATGTTGTAGCAGTGATTTTCTGACTTGATGACCATATATAGTACCAATGCTGAGATATCGTTGCTGTAAAGGTATCTTGCTTCTTCCTCCCTGCCCTTGCACAAGAGAGTCACCCAATTTCCTTTCCCACTCTGCTGTGACTACTACCCTGACCTACTCTGCCACACAGGCTACTTCGTCCTGAAGAGTTGTTGTTTTTTTTTTTTTTTCCTTTCATTTTACCATTCCAGTCTGATGAATTATATGGATCTTGAAAGAGAAAATCTGAGCTGAGAAATGTGGAATGCAATGTTGAAAAGAGCCTTTCTTACTTTTTTGTTTAGCTGTAGTTCAGAAAGGGACAACAGCAAATGCTTGAGAGCCAGCCAAATGAAAATTACTTCAAGTACTATCTCAAGTGTAATGGAACTGAGGTACTTTTAGCATACCGTACTCATTAGGTACTTGTAACATCCAGCACTTCTAAGTGCTGTAGTCAGACAACACTTCTGCAGTGCTCTGAAAAAATGTGCAGTGCATTCTGAATCAATGAAGTTTTAGCAGTAATTAACTTAGGTTTTTTTAGACATTCATCACATTAGCATGGGAATGAAAGAGTGAGTCACTAACTTAGATTTAAGAATAGAGGAATACTTTTTATAGCCACATTTTACCCCTGTAAGAAAGTGTTTTCCACAGGTTTGTTTTCTCACAGTCAAATTAAGTAAATAGAAAGGCATTTGTTTTGTGTTGCAAACCAAGCCATATCATCTGCAAGGCTTTTGTGGCTTGTGGGTCATACTAAACACCACACCTGTTGACAAGAGGCAGAAATTGTCTAAGTTTTGGCATGAATATAAACAAGTTTTCTATATTTTGCCTGTGACTTTTACAAGTTATAAATGTAAATGACTGTGTGCTACAGCCCTGTAAAAAATATGGTGCTTATCTGTGAGGTAAGGAAGTTTCATTCTCTGTACTCTTACCTCAAAGTACCTGAAAACATCCACTTAATTGGGATGAGCTGGTACCTTAATATCTATTCACAAACAAAAATATACATATATTAAACCTGTAGTATCACATTTAATTTATAGAAAATGCAGGGAAAAACAGAAAATTGGAAGGAATTAAAAGGAGACCAATAGAAAAAAAATTAAAGTGAGGAAAAATTTATTTTGAGGGATCTGAATTTGTAAATCACTATTTTGGAACCAATTTATTAAATCCAAAGTAATGGTAGGAAAGCAAAGGATATAGATCTCATTTAAGACCAGCACATAACTGGGAGATCATATACATAGCACAGAAAGTACCTGTAAAGATTTTGAGAGTGTAAGCAGCACAAAGAGATGATTTGAGCATGAGTAAAATTAACAACACGAGCTACAAGAAAATAGAAAAATAGTACAAAACATTTGCTGATTATATCCATGGAAATTTTTCTAGCTGTGGAAATACCCTACTGAGAAAACAATGAGAGTCCCCTATTGTCTAATTCCTTTAAACAAAACTGAGAAAGAGCACTGGAAAAACATCGCTCAGAGAACAATCGTTTACCAGGAGAGGAATGGAAAAATGAGTGCATTGTCTTAGATCATTTAATCAGCCCACGATTTTATGATTCTGTGAAGCCTTACAGCTGCCTTAAAAAATGTTACTGGAGGCCTAATTCATTGCATAATATTCACTTATTAAGAAACATGCTGAAAAATACTTAGAGAGTCTTTCTCTCAGAAAATAGCAATGCCCTCCCCTTTCCTCGATATCACTTTCCCTCACAGTTTGTGTAGAGGAGACTTTTGGAAGGAAAGATGATGGGGTTTTCCACACTATACAAATCTGCACTAATGGAGGAATTAAATGTGGCTTTTAGAAAATATTTGGTTCACACTGTAGGAAAATATATCTCTGGTATTTGTCAGATAAAAATTCAGAGGAAGGGACAATTCAAAATTTATCTCCTTATAAGATGCGAGACTAGGAAAGGGAGGCTCAGTTCCTGTAGTGACAGGGAAAAAGATCCATTATTTGAGCTCAGATGCTAATCAGCCACTTGCCTTCAGGAGGTAGCTGGAAAGACATCAAGCAGAAGACACTCGTTATTTAGTTGGTATATCAAGCCAAAAACCAAGAAGGAATTGCCTCTGCTGCCATCATAACATGGGTGTAACCTGTTGCTGACTGAAAAGATCACTTCTTGGTCAGTGATAAAAAACAAGCAAGTAGAAAAAACATAAGACTGCATGATGCCCTAGGGTCATGAGTGAGACTAAACTCCCAGAAAAGTAGGGGGATTCCAAGGCCTTGCAGGAAGCTTCTGCATAGGAAAAGACCCAGAGGGATGGGAAGGTGATGCACTGACCCCCAGGGCCCTGATTGTCCCTTGAAATACCAGGGCTGGACTATAGACTCCCAGCCCCTGGCACTGGCAATCTTCATTGTAACATGAGCGGAAGGTGCCAGCATGCTCACCAACCTCCTTCCCTCTTCTGCTTCACCACTGCACACCTTCCACCCACCCTCTGGGACTGATTGTGGCCCTTGGCATTCACTGGCAAACCAGGAGTTAACTGGGGGTTAGCCTCTCACTGCCACAGTGAAATTTAAAGTTGGACAGACTCTCACACTTTGGTGCCATGGGTAGTAATCCAAAACAGTAATAGACTATCACTTGTGTGCTGGGTTTCAGCCAGGACAGAGTTAATTTTATGGCAGCAGCTGTGGGGGAGGAGCCTGGAGCCATGTGGATATGTCCAGGTTGTTATTCTATACCACCACCCCATTCACTGCTGTAAATACTGAAAATGCTTCTACAGCCTGGGTATTCATGCGTATGTGTGTATACACAGATGTACATATAGAACAGGTATATGTGTATCCACACAACGATGTGTGTATGTATAAATCTGTATATAGTCTCTATAAAAATATACCAATATATGTAATTAATACAGCAATAATCACATTAACAGAGGAGTATTAGGATATTAATATATTGTATATAATTAATAATAATATGCAACATATACATAATGCTTTATGTGTAACATATAATACCATACTTTAGACTAGATTGTTGTTGTATAGCACAATAGGAATATAGTATGATTCATATACATCAGATATATATAATCTGATACTGAGCAGTAGAGTAGACTTTGAGTATGGAAAGATCTCTTTTTTCAAAAGCTGGTCTGGACAATCTCAACCTTTCTTTCTGATGGAGAAATCTCTGTGTGACACTTTATAACCTGATGCTAGGAAGTGAATTCAGGTGATCACGATGTTGTTTTAACATCATGACAGATGTAAGCTACAATTCAAGGAGCAATTTCTAAACATAATAAGCAACTGACAGCTGTGCAGGCTTGTCCTCTCAAACTAGTCAAGATGCCTACACATCCAGGTATGAAAGGAAGATGGCAAGTCAAAACTGGCATTCAACAGAAGACAAGAATAGGCTATGTTAGGAGCTGAAATTACATTTATCCCATGCAGTTCTTCTCAGTATTTCTGATGCACATGACAGAGAACTATGTTGATGATTTACTGGTCCTATGGTTATCAATTTGTCTCATAAAGAAAAGTAAGCTGATTTACATAAAAGATAAGGAATCTGATAGGAACTGATGGTCAGAGTTACACCTGCTACAACAGAAACAGATCCAGACACTGAAAGAATAATGAATCCTATGTAGTTTGCAAGCAATTTGCTTCTGAAGTTAAAGCACTTCTGTCAACAAAACCCAGTGAAGTTTCTAGATGGTTAAGGAGTGTCAGGATTTGGCAGCTGGTAAGGGAATGACCAGAAAATCAGCACAGGCAAATCTCACATTGATGCCTTAAGTGGTAGCGTTCATATTTTCCAGATTCTGAACTGCATTCGTATACAACTCTGAACTTCATATAAAGTGTTAGCAAGTTCTCTTCACAGTTTAGTTACAAAACAATCCTTTTTGAGTCAAGGATACCATTACAGCTTCAGGACCAAAAAGTGCAAACAACAACAAATTGAGGAGAACAGTCTGGGAGGATGGGACTTCATTACCTGAAGCTGTAAATGGACAATTAAACCCAATGTATAAATGGACCAAAACTTACAAAAGTGTGAAAATTTGTGACATGCTGTCTATCTTGGGTGTAGCCTCAGCCAGGCTCTTGTACTGCCCAAGATGTGTCCTTTATAGGCCTTTTAATAAATACCTACTTTATTCCTTTAACACTGTCTTTCACAAAACCTTTCTTTCTACTTGTATGATGTCAAGGCAAAGGTTATTGTTGCCAATAAAATACAAAGCATATGAATTATTGTGATTGCTTTCATTTGTGGGTAGACACAGCACCTATGTGGACTTCAATATTTTTCTGTTGAAATATCCTGCCTGAAAACTCCAGGAAATATATGAATGTAGGCAAGAATTATTCAATGTTTCCAGCCATTTAGCTGAAGCCATCAACTCTTGTGATGTGTACTTAAAATGTCACATGCATTGGTGAGGTTTACAAAATCAGGCCTGGGCAAAAAATCAGCAGAAATGGTGAATACTTCCACAAAACAGTAGATTGCTCTGTATTTACTAAACACAGAACAGAATCCTCTCTGGTTCTCATGGCCTACACAAATAGCCCAATACCTATAAAGCAAAACACATCTCATGCACCTTCATGCAATCACCATCATGATTTGCAGTGATATGGATATTGATATAGAGTGATGCTTTATAAAATAATATGTTTACTCCCATTCATGTAGCACTGCTGAAAAAAAAGGCCAGAGGAATCGCACTGCAATAGATTCTTTGTCTCTAAATTTCAATGTATATTATATCTATTATAGAAGATTCAGACAGAGCACTTGATTTTGTAGCCTTAAAATTTTATCACATGTTTTTGTAAAAAACAAAATTTACTATCTGTATATGTCCAGAACAGGTAAAACATTATGCTTCTTATTTTTGCAAACCAATTGTTCCAGAAGTAAAATGCAGCCTACAGATACATAGGCAGGGACCTATTCCCTTTTCATTGTACCAGTTAGGGTTTTTCCAAGGTAATACAGCTCATGCCCATTCATATAAGATGAAATAATGCAGTACATGATGGTAGTATGTTGTCGAAGATAAAGATATAAATGAAAAGATGGAAATATATGCTCAAAACCTTGTAAACAGAAAGACCTTGTGCTTTCATTTCGGAGTGTTGGTGGAATTTAACACGACTCTTACAGCATCTGAAATTGTGTCTCATCCTCTTCCTGTCGGACTTCTACCTGCCTTGTGAGAAGAGGTGAGCTGTGCTTGGAAAACTTGTTCTGTTTTTCCATTTTTTGGTGCTGAATGTATTTGTTTCTCTGATGCTTAGGAAACACACACTCTGACTGAACTTCCTTTCTTATAAAAGACCTCAGTGTACAAGTTATCCTTTCCTTCCTGTTGCAAAATATTTTGACTTTTGACGATTAGGGTTGCTCAGAGAAAGCAACAAAATACTTGCCAACATTATATCTTTCTTCCTTCACCTCCCTTTTCTACCCTTTAAGTAAAGAGGAATTCACCTTTCATTTACTGTTGATGTTGAAAACTTGGAAATCTGGTGATATTTCCAAGGTATGGTGAAAACCCAAGATACTATCAATCCCTTTTTACTCTTTAGAAAAGATCTCATACACTAAATACTGCCTTGAAGTGTATATATTATATTCATGTTTCACTACCTGTCCTGGTCTTCCTCTCGATTTCAGAAGAAGCTTGACCTATGAAAGAAATAAAACCTCCCTTCCAAAAAGGCTTTCCTTCTCCTGCTATTTGCACAGCTGTGATCAGCAGTCTGTAGAACAGAAGGTCCCTGTCTGTAAGGTCTGTAAGGGAATGGTGCTGACTACAGCAGCCTGCTGGAGTTCACTGATTTCCTGGGTCCCCAAATCTTTAATCTGCTGATCTTCCAGCAATAGCCCTCCTTGTTGAGTAAGCATTTGGAGGCAGTTTGTGTTCTTCTGAAGAACAGAAAGGTAGTCACTCCTTAGGGACTGAACTTTCATCATTTCACTGTATTCCAGAAAGGTCAGACATCCTTGTTTACCTAGTTTGACTTCTAAGTGCTCACATGGGTGACAGGCAGTTTGGGACCCACTGAAGTGCCTGCTCAAGGCACTTAGGACATTTTAAGAGCTCTGTGGTACCTGATATATGTCACAGCTCGTATTTTTAGGAGGCCCATGTTATTCTGAAACAAGAGGTAGATAGCAGGTAGGACACCTTGGTATCAACCTGTATTTTAGACGCTGAGGTTCCTCTCAGTCACAAAAACTTCTTTTACTTTTCAGAGTACAGTAGTTTTGATTAATCTTCTTCCTTTGGTGATCTGATAATTTTTTACCTCTGTGCCATGCTTCTGAGGTCTCCTGCCACTTGGTGACCCTTGCGTTTAGTTCCAAGTTTTGCTTTTCAGTCCTCTCTAAATGAGTACCACAGACACTTTGGGACCTTTGCTATGTAGGTCCAGACTTCAGATATTTTCTTCTAAACGTTTTATTTTACATCTTTGTATGCAAAACAATAGCTGCATCCCAGCAGACTTCTCTCTCTCACACAGCATAGCTTCCCAGATCTACAAATGAGGACCCTAATCCATGCCATGGTGTGCCCCAACCAGGTGTATGGGTTGCTGAATGGACAGGTCTCAAGTTTCTGAGCCCTAAAATAAGACCTCTAAACTGACTAACCTCATCAATTCTTCTTCATTCTCTGAAATTAATTAAGGTTCTATATCTGAGTGTTTTGCATGACTTTGCACACCCAGCTCTGGTCATTAGACCTAGTCTTGTATTCAGCAGTCTGAAGAATATTGCTTAGCTCCAGAGCTCAGGTCTCTTCTGGGCACATTTGTTTTTGCTGGGCATTTAACTCTGTGACTGGCTGTTGTGTTTTTGTCTTTGTCAGGAGTGGTAAACTTGTTTATTTATCTAATACTGAATTCTTGGGCTCCAGCACTACTCTTGACTTAGTTCTTTGTGAGCCAAAATACACCTTACCACTGACGGGCAAGGGTTATTCAGTGATTATGTCGGAAATGGGAGACAGCCTAGTGGGAAAAGGTCAGAATCTGGGTTATTTAGGGTGACTCCTCCTCTACTCCTCCTCTGCTTCTCCCACCAGTGGGTCCACATGGGAATGTGTGTACATGTAGAAGCACGTTGGCACATGGGACAATATCAGGGACTACCTGAGGGCAGCTAGATTTTCCAGCCTTCATTCTGATTCATAGCAGTCTGGGCCAGGGCAAATATGAAGTTGCTTGCAATGAAATATGTGCAACAGTATGCACCTCCTCAGATCTCCTCTGCTGCCCTCATGGCAAGCCCCAGGCCATGCCATCTAGCTGAGAAGAAGAAACAAACCATTCAAGACCATTCAAGACCTTTGTTTGCTCATGAGTCATGAGGGGGCTACTCACTAGAGTATTAAGAAAGATAAACATATGGCAAAACTCTAAAAACTATTTCTGGAAAACTTTACTGGAGGGAACAGCTAATCCATTGTTCAGAGCCTGCAGAGAATTGCAAGGCTGGGGAGAGGAATGGGAGCAGGAAAGAAGCAAAAATAACAAAAAAAAAAAAAAAAGCCAAGAGATCAAAAACTCAGAATGGTTGTAATTACCACTGTAGGCACAAGGGTTTTGTGGGAAGAGGGGGGTGACTGACACAGTGGACTTGCAGGAGAGGTTGGATCTGTACGCAGTCATAACAGGAGAGAGTTGTTGCTCGATTCCTCAGCAAGTAAACAGGGAGTGTCGTGCATTATTTGATTGTTACTCCAAAGAGAAAGAACATTGGCCAGAAATTATGAAGAGCTATTTGATGCTTAAAGTTAGCACAAAACCAACAAGTAATTTCCCCCATATGCTTCAGCTGAAAGACCAGAGTGAATATTAAACCTGGAAATGCAAATGTCTCTCTCCTCTTTTTGCCCCTATGTTTTTTTTGAAAAGGCATATCTCTTTCCATTCTCAATTCTATTTTCTGCTATTTTAGTAATTCTATTTACTACTGTTAATGAAAGCATCACAGATGAATGCAGAAGTTTGTGGCATTTCATGAGGTGTTGCTCAGGAGAAGTCATGCAGCAACCTCAGTGTTTCTTGAGGTGCAGACGTGATCTCTTTCCTCAGGACAGGCCCTGAGAGTCTCTGTGAGGCACCTCTGGTTGCACCTCACATGGGCTGGTGCAGCCAAGTCTCTGTGCTTTTCTCTGTTGTGCTTTTCTCTGAAGAATAATGTGCAGCTACAGGAATTTAATGAAGCAATTTCAGGTGTCCAGTGGAGAAATATAACTTCTATCTTTGTTTTAATGATATTGGCCAAGTTGTCTGGCATGAAATTTATCCATTGCACTGTTTGGCATCAAGACCTTAACAACATATAGTTTCAGACTTAGCTTCAGATGGCAACTAGCACTGATGCACACTGGAGAGTAGCTTTTCAGAGCTTTTGTTATAAGCAGGTGTCTGTGAATTGGATAAGGATTGGAGTCAAAAGATAACACTGAATAAAATTCTGATTATTTCCTGTGAACAAATTTGAATGAGATGGAGTTCAGGAAGAGAAATAGTTTAAGGTATTGGTATAAATGTGGCTTGAGTTTGCATTTAGGATTGGTAAATAACAACATAAAAGATAAAGCTGAATATTTTGAGGGGTGCAGTTCACAGACTGATTTACTGGATTTAGTCTCGAGGACTATCACTGAGACACTGACCGACTCCTACTGTACCCCTTGCTCACAGACACCTACTGCCTCTTACACTATTATGGGCAAAAAACCAACATGTGCCAATATAATTGTAATCCACCCAGTTCCCCTTGTTGAAAGAAAGCCACCCCTGGGCCTGAGTCTCATATTATTTGCTGTGGCCTTCCACTGGAGCCTTATACCTCATGCAAAGTGCCTGTCATGCCAAGTTCCAGTCCGGCTCCAGGATCTCCTCTCCTTGGCCTGCAGAAATCACCTTTGATGGTGGCTCTGGTAAGAAGCTCTTTGCTGACCTGCAGTCTCTTCAGCCCTGAGTTGCCCTCTGACAGCACAGCCTGCCAGCTCTGGCCATTGCCTTGCCTGGAATCCTCCACACTAGCCTGTAGCTGTAGCAATCCAATCTCACCTAACTTTTGTTAGTCTGTGGTCACCCCTTGGCCTGAAAGTTAATGTTGAGCTGAGTCCAACCACAAGCTGCACTTTCAACCCTGACAGATAGATTTGAGAAAAATCAAAGTTGCCTCTGTTGTCTCCAAGTTTCTTATTAGTGCAAGACTTCCTAATGGCCTCTCCTCTCATGCCAAAGAGGAGTCGCTTCCCTGTCCCATCCACAGCACTGATTTGACTCAACCAGAGCAGCCACACAGAGCTCCTTAATTTCCCAAACCTGGACTGTATACTTTGCATTGGATTCATCCTCTGTCCCATCCCAAAGTAATCCAGTAGCCAAAATCCTGAACCTAGTCTGGAATGGTTTAGGATGTAGCCCAGCTACTTCACTAGCTTTAAACTGACTCTCAGCTCTTTGCTTCCTTCTAGTTCTTACCTAACCTAAGATAATCATGGGCAGTAGGCATTTACTAAAGCAAGACAAAACTATCATGTGATAACTCCCTACAATTTAAAAACTGTCTTGCATCTAATCTTAGGTTTCATACAAGTTATAGCCTAAGATCTAATGGTCACCTGTGGTTTATCTCTTTACTAGTCTGCCATCACCAAATGAGACAGATCATAAACCTTAGCCACATACTGCTACTGACAGAAAATTTGCCTACTGCAACCCAGCCAAGGTTATTGTTAGACATAACTATTTTCCAAATTCTTTGCTCTTTATTGGTCCCAATCCTATCTGCAGCTTCATCTGTTAACTACAAAATAAAGTTGTCATCTGCTGATTCCATACTCTGTCTCGACTCAACTTTTTGGCTTGTCAAAGTGTAATATCACTCCAGCTCTTCTTGGAGAACAAGATTTCACAAGTGTCACTTGATTTGATTATATTTCAATTGCACAAGAAGACAGTACACAAAACTGAACAAAAATTTCTGTTCAAAATGGAATTTGAAGTAGGAATGCTTAGGGAAACCTTGCTACCCTAATAATTTGGGTTTGTTCCAGTCTGAAATGGAGTAACCAGAGCTTGACTATTTCCTCCCTACCTGCAAGAACAGTCTAGAAATACTTTTGTTTGTTTTCCTGAGGAAAATAGTATATCATAATTTTGACATGGCCTATCTATTTGACCAAGTCTGGCAGCCTGACTTGCCACAAAGTTTAAATATTCAAGTTCTGTGAAAGCTGGTTAGAAGTAAGGAACCAGAATGAGTTCCTTCCAGAAGGAGAAGGAGGCAGAGATAAACCTTAGGGGATTTTGCCTGGCAGCAGTTGCCAGTTCACTCAGAAAAGGGACCAGACAAGAAACCATCCTTTATGTGTGTCTGGATGAACTGTAGTCTGCATGGTCTGAAGTCTGGTATGACTGTCATAGGCTACAGAAAAAAAGTGATTGGAGAGTAGCAGGAAAGAATGATGGAGGGATAACAATGATTACTTAAGTAGTTTGATTTTGATTGTGTTAAAGGTCACAGTAACATTTTGGGAAAAAGGGAGAGGAGTTTCAGTGCATGTAAATCAGGACTTCTGAGTATTTGTGACTGCAGAGCTTAGGACTTTTTGGGGAAAAAGTTATTGAAGAAATAGTAAAGGGACATCAATGAACAGGACAGTAAAACACCTTGGGTGAGAACTGGTTTTGGTTTGTACAATCCTAGCACAGCAGCCAGCCTCCTTAGGGCTTTTACATGCAGTTGATATTTTTAACATTTTGTATCAGAAAAGAAGCAGCAGTAGAAGGGAACAAGCAGCTGTCTTCTACTCTCATTCTGTGACTACCTAAAATCTTTGGAAACACAGAGAAGTGAGCAGGTTATGTGGCTGCTTTTGCAGCTGAGGTTCTGGCAGGAAGCATTTCACAGCGCAGGGTTCAGTTATGCTGCCTGTGCGAGTGGTGTCCCCGACAAAAATAGACAGACCTTGCTGTCTGCACTTTGCAAAGAGCAGCTGAGGAAAGCAAAACAATCATCTAAGGTGGTCAGCCAGGAGTGGCCAAGGGTGGCTGGAGGTGGTGGAAGCGCTGAGTAAAACCTTTAGAGACCTGGCAGAAAAGTGAAGTTGTCAGCGTCCCCTTTTAGGGATGTTCAAGACGTTTACTTTCAGCTGCTTCCTCTCTGAGCAGGGCTGCAGACAGGACTTGCCTTCCTCCCCCTGTGACGGTGCATGTTCCTGTGTTTCCATTGGGCTGCCTCTGCCTGCGTCCTTTTCCTGTGGAAACAGAAGATATGGGCAGGAGAAAAGACATATTTGGTAATGTTTCTCTTCAAAGCATCTTTTTCACAAGGCTGCCTCAGCTGCAAAATGTTAAGGGGAAAAAAAAAGAGATCTTGGAACTAACTCCAGACAGACCCTAATGCCTACAAATTTGTCTAAGCAAGCCAAGTTCAGAAAGGCAAAACATGAAGAAGGCTCATTATTTGACTGCTAGGGACACTCAAATAACCAGACACACCAGTACTTATGATCTTCATATTTCAGACAGCTCGTCTTTCATATCCTCCCTCACCCTGCACTCCCACCCTGCTCACTTCTTATATTTCCCTTCATTCCCACTAACTCCACTGCATTTGAAATTGTTTATAGAACATATAAAATATGAAAATATTATTTATAATACCTATGGGGAAAGACTCTGTTCCTCTAGCCATCTGTTTGATGGAGCCATTCACAGCTCCTCTAATTGCTTCAGCTTGCACGATCATTTTTCTTTCTGCGCAGAAAGTTCAAGGTACCTTGGCAGACCTCCTTTTATTTTATTTTAGTAAGAAATGACTGAGGAGGTGCTATGGTGCTTAGGGCATTGGGTGTCTCTGATTCATGGTTCTGCTGGAGCTGTGGCTCAAGACAGGAGGTGGAATGATTGCATTCTGTTTTGGTGTCTCCTGGAGGGTTACTGCTCCTCGAGAGTTTCTAGAGCATCACAGGACTGCTAAATCGTCAGTCACCCTCCCTGGCCAGAAGGAGGGGCAATTTACATTCAGTACCTATCCAATGTATCCCTGGAAATCTGTGCAGGGCAAAAATATTCACAGGTTTTAAATGAATTAATAAAACCACTGTTGCCAAAACCCCTCACAGATTCAAGCAAAATATCTGTTATTATAGGCAGGTCAAGGATTGTAGTTCAGCTACTCACAAATGTACAGGTATAAAAGTAAAGGGAATACTGTTGATCTAATCAATATTTTTTGTGTCTGTAAGATGCAAACTGAATATAGTAGTGAACAGAAACTAGTATTTGCTTTTGAAGTTGAATGCAGAATTATAAAGATTTTTTCCCACAGCTCCATCAAATCTAGTTTTGTTGCTCATGGATTCTTACTAGTATGTGTTGATTATCAGCCACAATATCTTTCAGCCTCTAGGAAGCCTGAATTTGTCCCCAGACTATAAAATATATTCAGTCTGATGAGTGACTCCAATCCAGTACAAAAACTTTAAAGGGTGCATACAGACACTTTCAATTTGTATTTAATAGCTTTGTTTATGATACTGAAATAATAGTTCTTTCTGTAGCTTTTAATGCCAAAAGTGGCTGTTCAAACATCTCATCTGACATCTGAATAATCCAATCCCATAGAGTTCGACTATTTGAGTAACAAAAGGTAGACTAATACAGCACAAGCGAGTAACTGTCTGCAGCTGCTAAGTTACATAAAACATAGATTTTTTTTCCTTTCTTCTCCAGTGGACTGATGAAGAAACTGTAGTCTAGAAATTATTTTGTAAGAATACTGTTTATAGTATGAGTAGGACAGACAGAAATACGAGAAAAGCTCCAGGGCTGCCAAAAATCTCATTTTTTGGAAGAGCAGCCCTTAGGCCTTGAGAAAGTAATGTAGGAAAAATGTTATTTAAATGAGACAATTTCTGTCTCAGTACAAAATAATTATTCCCTGACATAAAAGTTATTTTGTGGAGTCCCTCCAGCAGTCCTTGCTAGGGGCAGGCAGTGTGGCATTGCCTCTTCTTTCAGACTCTGCAAATTCCTTTCTCCACGACAGATTCCAGAGTGTGGGGAGCAGCTGAAACTCTTAGGTTGTTCCAAAGAACTGGCAGGTTTTTTTGGGCTTAAAGCCTACTTTATTTCCTATCTGTATTCATTTTGCTCCCTAGGACAAGCAAAGTATATAGTATTTTTCCCTTTTATGTCTTGAAGTTGCAAAAGGACTTTTTATTCCATTCAGAGGATGGTCTATGACCATCACACTAAGGGGTGTTAATGGCAGCTGTGCATTACACAGCAGTGGCTGTGACACATTTTACTCCCTATTCACTGTATGGTTTGGCAGAGGATCTGTGGATTTACTACTGTTGAAGTCAGAGACAAAATTCTCCTTTCTTTCTGAGGTGAGAAGTCTGGACCAGCCCCTATTCCTCTTTGCAGCTAAATGTTCCCAAAACACTGTGACTTTTATAAAAGGGAATTAGTCTAGTGGGAATAAATGTTGATACATCTCACTCTGTTTCTTCATACATCATCCTGTTTTACATCTGTACTCTTTGCAGCATCTCATGCTCTGTCACACTTCATACTATGTTTTTCAGACAAGCTGATCCCCCTGAAGAAAGGGGACCAGTCAGCATTTACAGTGGTGAAAATATTTACTGATGATGTGTACAGAAAATAAACCAAAGTGTATAGGATTTGATCTGGTTCACATGTACCCACAAACTAACATCAGCACAGGAAGAGGTCGTGTGGAAATAAAGGGTGAGGGATCAGCAGAACCTGGTTTTAGGTGGTTGTTTAAGATCAGAGCAGTAAGTCAAGAGAAGTGATTATTTGCTTCTCCATGGCACTTGTATGACTGCACCTGGAGTGCAGAGTCTAGTTTTGGTCTCCACAGTACAAGACATGAACATGCTGGAGAGTCCAGCATAGGTTCACCAAACTGGTCAGTAGCCTGGACCACTTAACGCACAAAGAGAGGTGGAAGGAGATGCATTTGCTCAGCTTAAAAGACAAAGAGTTTAGAAGTGTCTGACTGATATCTTAAAGCGTGGCTGGAGAGAAGATGGAGCAAAGCTGGACATGCACAGTGATGGAGTAAGAGTCAGCAGGCACAGGTGGAAACAAATAATCAGATTTACAACACACACGGGATATTGTGAGTATTGATTGTCCATGCTCTGTTAATTTAGATTGTCTGAGCCCTGTTAATTTAGTGAACTTCAGAAGACTCATCAACTCATATCTCTTAAAAGGCATAAATGGTTTATTTACTTCTGCAAATATGCATCCATTAAATTTCAGTATGGAAACTTTTTATTCAGAAATCTATGAAATTTTAGGCATACCATTGTACTCATACAGTGTATACATGAAGAGAGATGTAGTTCAGGGATTTTCCCAAGGAGAAGAGTGAAATCCGTCTTTGAAGGAAGTGCAGAAGAGATGCAAGCTGCAAGAACAAAGAGTTCAGTGATTTTTCCTCCCCAAAATCTAAGGATAACCAACAATACAGGACAATCTTTTTTACAATATTAGTGAATGGGAGACGAGTGTTCTTTAGGAGCAATCAGTGGATACCACAGTGGAGCAATTGATAGGACTGCATCTATGAAACTGATTAATGTTTACAAGCATTATTAGAGCAGTGTCCTTATGACACATACATTTCCAGAGACTGCATCAGAAACTGTGGTTCCTGATAAAAGACCATTATCTAGTGAGTGCTCCACTCATGTTTTCATGCCAGTAAGAAGAAGGTAAGCATAGTGTTTCCTACTGTAAGCCCTACACTCCTGTAGGGAAGAAATTGAGGCATGCACTCCAGATGAGAATCACTGGCCAGGCTCCAAATTCAGCTGAGGGAGGAGCAGGATGGTGGGGAGCTGTGGAGTAAATCTTCCCATTAGTCCAGCTACACATATGGCTTACCCAATTTTATCTTAGTGCACGTAGATGTAAGTAGCTCTTGCCATCAAATGATGCATCCTAATGTGGGCTTTCCAAATCACTGGAAAATAGATTGAATCATTGAATTATGACTTCTCTGTGTTTAAAAAGTATCTGTAGTGGAGAATATTTTAAAAGTAATCCAGTTGGGTCAAACCATCACTCTGATTGAAGCTGTGGGAGACAATAGCACACGAGCCTAGGGGCCTACTTGAGTAATTTGTCAAGTATCTGGATACCATATAGCATCATAAGATAAATTGATGGGGACACCAGGCAGCAGCTGAAAACCAAACAGAAGAGATTCTCCCATCTGGTATTTGTTTAGCTGAATGAAGAAGTTTTGAAGGCTTTATACATTTATTCCACAGTTTGGCAATGGTGGGTACAACAACTGGAATAAGATGACCTTTACAACTTTTATCAAAGACAATCTGTGTTCCTTCCCTGCTGAATCCTTGCCTCTGGCCTCCACTCCCTAGACCAACATTTTTCATTCCATTTTTTCCCTTCCTTCAGTTTTTTTTCTTCACTACTCTACACCTGCTTTTAAAATGCAAGTTACAAGTGAAGTTATTTCTTGCTCCTGGGAGAGACAGATGGACTCTGGAACCAGAGCCATGGTGCTTTCTTTGTGTAGGGTGACAGAAACAGCTCCCTTGAAATATGCTGTGTAACAAATGGTCTCTTCATGATAGGACATGACTTAAAAAGATGGGCAACACACATAAAGGAAGTAAATTGGAGAATAATAATTCTCCTGTTGGCTGCAACTACATGGAAGCCAGCTTCCCTGTGAAAGCAAACTTTGCTCAGCAGCCAGATAGACTGCTTTCATTAGAAAGATATAGGATTGGTTTTCATGAAATTTTAACCAAACTCACTGAAGCATCCTTTTGTGTTTGCAGAATTTAAACATATAATATTATTTGGAGTTTTTAGTTGGCACTAAAACTGTCAGTTTCCTGACAGCAAAAGTTTAAGTTGCTGGGAAGGCTGTTCAGATCTTATCAGATGTTACCAAAAAGACAAATAGTGCAGCATCAGTTCATGGTTCATTAACTACTGGCCTTAAGAAGAATATTGGGCAACAGGAAACACAGTAGGCTGAAAAGACTTTTTAATTGGTTTTCTGTTTCTTTGATTATTATCTGCAAAAAACACATGGAGGGAGAGCAACAACATCATATTTACAGGAGTGGTTTACAGGCAGCAGAGGCAGCCTGAAGAATTTGAGTTTCCAGTCCCATTATATTACACTGGCTCAACTGTTACACTTCAAAATAAGCATTTTTGAACCAGCAGGAAATCTATTTATGCATGTAGTTTTGGATTCAGAGACTGAAAACCTATCACAAAGTTTTGGTTTAAAAACTGTCAACACAATGATGCTGCCACATGCTCCTGAGTATTATTAGAAATTCAATTGTCTTCAAAGTTTTAAAATACTGCAAGAGCACATGGTCATGGTGATAAAATGTAGATTTTTCTCTCTCCTTTTGGACACAATCTAAATTAAATTAGTTTTCCCATGTTGCTTGTGATTATTCAATAAGGAAAATAATACCTAAATTTTGTTTAGAGCAGGTAAATAAGGACCACAGTTTGGATTTTTTTCAGAATGAACATTCTCACATTCACAGATTGCAGAAGATGTATATCCCTCACTAGGCTGGTTCATCTGTCTGTCTGTCTATCTATCTATCTGTCTGTAATCTCTCTCATTTTTAAAATGTGAATTAAAAAGGCTTCAGATACTCACAAACATGCTAGGAAAGGTAATGCAAGTTTGGAAAGTGTATTGGGATCCTCAAATGAAAGGCATTAGAAATGAAAGTATTCTTTCATAGTACAATTCATTAATGTGGTTTCTTTTCCACCTGCCAGTTTCAAATGCTATGGTATGCAACAAGTCTGTTTAAAAGAATAGAATTGCTTCTACTTTATTTTATTATAATCATATTACTTTATCATATTACTGCAAAAATCTCAAACATGATGTAGCTCTCTCAAGTACAATCTAAGAAGCACAGCTCACTGGGAAAGCTGTTTGTTCTGTTGTCTCCAGAAAAGCATTTTATATCAAATGGAGGCAAATCTGATGATATTTTCAGTACAAACTATATCTGACACAGGGCACACACATCCTGAGGTAAAGGTCATTCTGTGGTGTAGCACATGAGTCTTTAATAAACACCTCTTGAACTTGAGGATAAATGTTTCTTTCATAATAAGGTAATCCTATTAAGCCATCCTGAGCATAGAAAAACAGTCTAAGTATCCTAATTAGATATCAACAAAACGATTGCGCAATGATACATCCTCGTTGTTTATATAAATAGAATAAGGTTCTCACATCCAAAACCCCAGTGTTCATTCAGTCAGAGCATGGAATTGTGGTCTTTAAGTAGCAATTAGAATATGAATAATCCTGGCTGTGTTTATTACACAGGGAAAACAGGTGGAAATACAGGTGTCAGGACATTTGGTTGCACTCCTCTTACAGCTTTCCTGCAATACACTATAATTTTTCAGTGTTTGAACTTTTGACCTTTGGAAAGATAACAATAGGCTTTGGAATAAGCCAAAGGAAAGGGGCAGAAGGAGACAGATATGATGGAAAAATCCTAGAGCAGATAGTGACATGGCATTGGAGTATTCCAGCCATGAGAACTCTTGATCAACAAGCTATGAAGAAATGGTGGGAGCAGCAGTTTCTGTAGGTAAAAATCAAAATCAAATCTCAAATTATTCTAAAGAAGAACTCACCAGAATCTTGGGCCTAATTTGAATGAAATCCTTAACTGGAGGGACTCATCCATGTTGAATACACTGTCCCTGTGGAATGGGCAGTTGATGCAGATGTGGTATTTCCCACAATATTTTCCACAAAATCTACAGTATGACTAGTGAGGAAGACGAGAGGAGGATTCATAGCTAGCCAGACATGTGACCTCATTTCATTGCATGTAACATGGTCCAGACCAGCCACTCCAGCTCATTGACAATATCAGTTCATCAGCATATTTTTAGTACTCCTGTGATTAATCCTTTTTACAGCTAAATTGCAAAACCCCCTTTATAGCAATGGGACTGTAAAAGAAAAGAGGTCTTGCTACTTGGAGTTCAATGCATATTTTATTCTTGCTATCAGGAAATCAGACAGGACCAATGGAAAAAGTCTACAAGGATTTTCACAACATGGAATATCAGTCCCCAGAAGATAGGCTTTAATGTGTATTAAATTTTATTAATTAATGTAAGGCACAGAAAAGCGTTTCCACCATTTGGGAGTGACATCCCTGACTAAGCCAACTTACCCCTATATTCATGTAATACTGGTAAACCTAACACGTACTTATCGAAAATGAAAATATTTGAAGGCACTTAATTACTGAATTCAACACATGCGGTGGTTCCCTCAGCCACCCTCCCTTCAGACTAAACTACCCAGATCAGTGTTTGTATTCCTTGTCAGAATTGCTGAATGCATCATTCCAGCCCTTGACTGAACACCATGTATTGTTACTCACACATGTTATCGCCAGGAAACAGTTGACATTTTTAATTTCCTTCTGCAAGGTGCCAAAATAGCTGGTCTGAGAACTCAAATCCACAACTCACCCACAGAAAAGACACAGTCTTCATCTTGGCAGTCAGTACTTCCCATATTGCCTTCAGATGTATGCCATTCCTGGAAGGGACAATTCCATTAAAAACTCTAGTGCGTGTTTAAATCCCTAGCACATGTTCACATACATCTCTTTGAGGAAAGCACATGCCTAAAATTAAGCATGTGGCCTAAGTACTTTGATGAATACCAGTGCTTTCCTAAACTGGCAACAGTAGGAAGGAGAGTCTGAGCTCTCCATGCCCAAGCAGCAGCTGAGATGCTCTCAGTGATGTGGGTACCACTTGGCCCTGTACCAGTGCTAACAGGCTGCCTCCTGTAAATCACTAGGCAGCTGTCAATTAGTGATGTGTGCCAGTTGTTTAAAATACATTTACTTTCCTCACTGAAATTTTGCTTTTGGACTGGGTTCTTTTTCTTGGTTTTTTTCTTTATAGTGCAGGGTTGGTGAAAAGCAAGTGGAATGAAAGAAAGTCCTTGGTTTTTTGCAGGAGACTCAATAAGGCTATAGAACTTGCAGGGGAAGTTTTAGTTTGCTTTTTGTTTAATGTTGTTTTCCTAAATGTTTCTGAGACTCAGGAAAATGAACCTCAATCCTTTAATGAGTCTGGGCTTCCTGAGGTTTCCCCCTTCCTTGCATCTGAAATACCTTTGCCTACCTCTAGCCAAAAGGGGAACTGTTTTGCTTTTTGTGGTTTCACCATCATTTCAGGATTTTATTCATTGACCAATGTTTATAATGTCCCACCAAGGGCCTAAGGAATCTTTTCTTTCTGTCTTTTCTATTTTTTTTTTTTTATTTTAGAAACCCAAGATGGGAAACTATCTTAACAGAAAAATAACTTCTTATATTAATCAAACTATTAGGATTGACCCTGATTGTTTGTTCATTAAAAAATGAAGCAGAACAATCAGTTTCTGCCAAATAAAACACTCTCAGCTATTTCAATTACTGTTTTAATTGGCTGGGCCTGCCTGTCAGATTATCCTCTAATCTGTACAAGAATGTTGTTTGGAAGAGATGAGGCATGCCTGACTTGGAGACCACAGTCATCATTCCAACACATTCCGGTCCAAATATTGTTCTGTTAGCGCAGTGGAGCTACATGACCAGTAAGCCCTGGGTCTGCTTCCTTCTAGAGATCCAATGTGAGACACTTTGGCTACACCATTGGAAATGCCTGAAGACACTGATGTGAAGGAAAAAAAGTGAAAGTGAAAGCTCTAAAGCTCTATAAATGGGCACATGCAGAGTGTTTACATATTATCAGAGCTGCTGTTAGGATGGATTTAATAAGAAAAATTGTGGAAAAGCACTCTTGGGACCTGTGAACCCTCACAAAGAGGCCTCTCCATAATCTTGACTCAGAATTTACCATTTCAGTGAATTTGTGTTGTCTGTGGACATCAATATTTCTTGAGAATCACCACATACTCATCCTGCTCCCTGCATCCTTCCCCTAAGCTTCTATGGGAGAGGATACTTGTCTAGGCAGATCTTTTTTCTGAGACAGCATGTATCCACTTCAGAGTTCTACTGAGCCAGGACTGTGCTCTGGAAGTGAATATGACAGTCATACTCGATTCCTGTACTTTGGTTTGCATAATGGAACTGGTTTAGGATTAATGAACTTGTTTTTTCCCACAGCTAAACAATGGGACCACAGTTAGCACTCTCCAGCACAAGTCACACCTGCTGCCAGGCAATAGTTGGTCTGAAGCCTGAAAAACCATGGCATGTGTGTGATTTTGGATGTCAGATCCTCAGCATCAATTAGATAGTTCTGCAAATTGTCTTCTGTTGATCTGCAGCATTAATTCAGATGCATACATTGGTTACAACTACCACCATAATATCAAGTCATCTGCACGGATAATAGAAAGCAAAGAAATGGCAAAATGCAGCTTATAGAGTACCAAGTGGAATGAACAGAGAGTTTAGGATGCTTCTCTCTGTCCCTGCCTTTAGGAACAACAAAATTCAAGAGTCAGTGTGCAGGTTGTAATGCACTGGCCACATGTAAAGGAAATACAGTCACTATTTTTGAAGTAAGTAATTAATGCAAGCTCACAGATCAGAGAAATGATGATGCTCAAGCAGAGCTAGTAATAAACCAATAAATCTACCCACCAAAAGGCCAAAGTTTAATGTTTAACTTTAACCTTGATAGTTTATATATTTAATTGCTAATGTAAAACATAAAATTATATTTGCAACCCAGTAAACTATGGAAAGGCTGCTTTTTATTTGCTACTGTTTATACAACAGAAAAACCAAATCTGAAATTTCTTTGAAGAGATCTGCTATTAAACCAAGTTTTCACCTGTCTGGTTAAACTTTTATCACATGGCCTGCATTTCAAGACTTTCATTTTTTAGTATTCAGTATTTATATAATGGAGGAAAACAGGAGAACCTTTCAGAGGCAAACAAACAATGTCATACAGACTTGTTTTTCAAGAGTCCTATGGTTAAATTGCATAGCACTTTTTCATACCTGTACAAAAAACACAAGTCTAAAGAGGATGAGCATCGAGGCAGAGCAAGAGTTCCAAGAGAAATACAGCTCAAAAAGGAACGCAAATCAAAGAGGAATGCAGCTCATAGAACTTTAAGATTTTTCAGTGTTTAAATATTTCTCAGAATTTAAACTGTTTGAGCATTTTCATATAGTAAATTAATTCCCTTTATCTGTTGCTCTAGATATAAAGTAGAAGTTAGACAACAGCTAATGCTCTCTAAACAGTGATTATATTTAAACAACTGTGTTTGTGTTGATTTATGTTGATATTTGACACCAAATTATGTTGAAAATATGCATGGGACAATCACGATCCATAAATTTATTTCATGATTGTCTTAAGTTATTTGTTGAGGACCATATTTTATCTGCATAGGATTATTCTACACTGTGTACTGATAACTGTCACAGTTGGACAGAGGGGACATTAACGTAAAATCATGAGCAGTACCAGAACCCATATTGGGCGTCCAAGACTTACCAGAGCTTTTTTTTTTTCAGAAGAAAACCTTCTTGCAGAAGATTGCTCAGTTTATACCTCAATTTTTAGGACAGGGTGGAGGTGGATATTTTATTTCATAGTCTTTTAGTCTGATTTCTTTCCTGAAACACCAATGATTTGGAGATCTTTTTGTGTGTACCTGTCCATCAGACATTGCACTAAAAGTACATTTGAACCCATCAGCAAATTTCAATCAAACTCAGTAGAATTGAAAAGAGAGATGACATACATGTAGAAGACAAGTGAATGCTCACTATAGGGTAACTGTGATGAGCTAAACAGGGAAAAATCCCAAAAGGGAGATCTGATGAAAGCTCTGCTTCTAGCAGAAGCATTGGTAAAGTTTCTACCTAATTTTGTATCACAAACATCACTTCCTAATTTTCTTTTATGTGTGGTACAAGGACTGCAGAAGAGTGAATGCGGAAGCTCTAGTAATGTGAATCTCATACTCAGTTCAGAACCACTTCCATTAGAAGTTAAGTAGCAATATCTCCCCTTGACTTTGTTTTGATACCCTTAGATCGAAAAAGTGTACCCAAAAAGTAACATGAAACTTAGCTTGCTTTAATTTCAAGAAAGGTTAGGTTCAAACTGAGTTGTGGATTTTTCCTCTCAGGAAATGGGGACTTAGGAAAAAAACCAAAAAACCCCAGATGAACTAAGAAAAATGAAATTGCAGCGAGCTACCGTCCTTGCCCTGACTCCCCTTGTTGTTACCCAAGCCACTGAGAGCAGGTTTGATCATACAACACTTTCTCAGCTGAACAGCCCTGGGGAATCACACAGGCAGATACGCTACAGCAAAGTCTGTCAATCAGAACCTAACATAGTTGCAGTTTCACCTTTTGACCTGTTCAATCTGACAATAAAAAAATCTATTTCTTTCATGAATCCTTGCAACACATGTTTTAAAGCTGGTTCAAAAGGCGTTTATTTTCCCTCCAAAACAAAGAAGCATTATAAATTCAACAAAACTGTTCCCACACCAAGCACAGATCCTCTTGGCATGAAGACAGCTCCAAAGAAAGATGCTAACCACTGAAACCTGGCTGCCAAAGAGTTTAATATATTTTTTGCATTATTGTTTGCGCACTTATTACCAGAACTTTGCTGAAAAACAAGAAAGGCAGTGTATATCACCTGAACTCTCAACAATTTTTTCCAAATACTTACTATGTGAAAGATGCTAATGATGATGATAATGAAGATGAGGAGGAGGATAAAGATGGTAATAATAATAACAATAATAATAATAATAATAAAGGGAAATGTGTAAGGAAGAAAAGGAGTTATGAAGAAGGATTTGGAAACGCTATATTATGATGGCATTATTACAATTGCTCTTGTAGTAAAATCTTTTTAAAGGTGACATAAAAAGAACTTTATGAGTAATTTTACTTAAAGGTAAGCTATTAAATTAATCACAAGACTAAAGGAGACACTTCCAAAATACAAACAAGACAGCTATGCAAAATTTTGTATTTCAATAAATGATACTTGTACTCTTTGCAAAGATGGACAAAATAATTTATGTGTGTCTGACTGTTTACTTATATTTAGACTCTGAAGAGATATATCAAAGGAAGAATCAAAGATTGTTTGGATTATAAGAAAAAGGATCATTTTGGCAAGCACAGAAAGAATGAGCAGAAAAGGTTTTGGAAGTAAGATGAAAAAAGGTTAGTTTTAGTTAGACTACACTTAAGTTGACCTTAAGTCATTCAGGATGCAAAATTGTGGGGATTAAAAATAGAAATTCTAAGCAGAAAGGAGCTGGAGAAGGAAAAGAAAGAGACATTTTTTGAAGCAGGGCTGTTGACTCAGAGTTCATAGCTAAATGCGCACCAGTG
Source organism: Catharus ustulatus (assembly GCF_009819885.2). Lineage (NCBI taxonomy): Eukaryota > Metazoa > Chordata > Aves > Passeriformes > Turdidae > Catharus > Catharus ustulatus. The sequence goes on along the minus strand of NC_046223.1, from coordinate 61,271,130 downwards.
GTGACATACAAGTGGTGAACAGCAGGGAAGGAGAGATGAACTACAAAAGCCTTGGAGGATGAGCATTCACAGGTGACCATTGCATGTGATGGGCAGACATTCCACTGAGGCACAGAAATACTGTGCAACTGCAGCAAACCATTTAATTTAGGAAGCAGTTGGATTTCAGACCTAGACTATCAAGTGGTGTGATGAACCAAGTTCATACAGTAAGAACAAAGGTAGAATAGTTTTCAATAACTATTTTGAGAAAATGCAGATTCAATCACTATAAATCTTCAAAGAAAAGGTAATTTCATGTACATCTTGTTAAGAATATTTATAATTCAGGCTAAGTAGCTATTCATTTTAGAGGACTACTTCATTGCTTTTTAATTAATAGTTAATATTTAATTGCTTTATGCACACACCTTTAAAACATATTTTTAGATCATCAATTGAAATATGCTAGAGTAAGGAAAAGACTTTATTAGCTGTATGTGCAATAATTTTAATAGAACAATAACTTTTTCTTAAGAAAGAAAAATAAGAACATTATTAGCTTTAAGCATACCTTAAAATTCTCTTTGATTGAAGTATCTCTCAAAATTGATCATCTTGGGCTATACTCAAACCACCTGAATTGTCCTTGAGCTTTTCAAGTCTAAGAGGACTAAGTTTATTTTCAAGAATTGTTCAAAGAGCTTACATGTTAAGCAAAGTAGCAGTTAAAATTAGCTAATAAGAAATAACTGGTACAGATTTAGCTAAAATAGAGTACTGTATTTATACCCTGTCTTGAAGACAAAATTGCTTATATCTTCATCTAAGTGCTTTCCTAAATCTAGGAAATCTACATTCATAATTAGATATGAAATTGGTGAATTAGCATGTTGCATTAACCACACTCTCCCTAATTTTGTTTTCATTAGCAAATGGTCCTGTTTGACCTAACTGAAACCATTCTGGTCACATTTTTAAAGCAGCAGATGAGAAAAGCGTTTGGGGAATGGCTGATTTATTAGTGCATTGTTTATAGTCCATACTACATGTGCCTTGGGGCAAATAAATGAATGTTTTTTGAACTTTTTTTTTTAAACTAGAGTTGAATATTTTAACACTATTTATAAAGCCACACATTTTAGCATGCAGAGCAGCCAGCAACATTCCATAGGCATCTGCTGGGACATGGACTACTACTCTGCCAACCTTCTGTGGGCAATATTTTTTTACTGCAATGAAGAGAATTCCTTTGAAAGAACAGGCAAATATATGTGTAGTTTACATACTTTTGTAGTTCACATATTTTGTGGCTAAAAATATCCAAAGTCCATACCCCACCTTCAGACTGAGTCTTGGAAGCAGATCCAGCTGCGGAGTGCAGCTCTTGTGTGAGGCTGATTTTCTTGTGTGTGAAAATAATTTATAAAAAAATAAAACAAAATGAAAAAAATCCCACAAAAATTTTAAACCTTGGAATTTGTCATGGAATGAATATTTCTTTCATAATTTTATTTCAGAAGATGATTGGTCCAACTGTCTCTCCAGAAGGGATAAACTTGCATTCTTGGACAGCAGCAGAAAAAATAAAATACAAAAACTTCCTACAATCTGATGTTTGGACTGACCAAGCTGAGAGAAAATATATCACTTGGCTTTAAAGACTCCAATATCACAGCAAGACACTGTCCTAGATTTCTGGCAGGTTCACTCACTTGTATGTAGTCTCCCAATGTCTTTCTCAATATGAAGCTAACAGAATTATTTTTACTACTGAATTTAAGTAGGATGTTGATTATGCTCCTGCAGTAGTTCTACAAATGCAGATAAGCTGTACATGAAGGGCAAGAGCCCAGTTCTACTTCTGCATCTGGACAAGAAGTAGAGAATAAGAACTGCTCCTACAAATTAAAAAGCTAAAGGTGGTCTTTTTAATCTGACTATGCTATATTATTCCATGCCAATTAACCATCTAGAGCTGCAAAAGCACAACGGCAAAATATTTAAGGTGAGAACATTTATTCTAAAAAATTTTCTTTAAAAAGAGTTAATTTCTATCTAAAATGATAATCCCAAGAAAACTTAAGAATAAATGATTTATCTGTTGTGGCAGATCAACCTTAGTTAGATGCTAGGTGCCCACCAAGTTGCTCTCTCATATCCCCATCTCATCTGGACTAGGGAGAGAAAATAAAATGGAAAACAGTTCGTAGTTTGAGATAAGACAGTTTACGAAAGCAAAAGTGAAAAGCTGTGCACTCATAAGCAAAGGGAAAAGCTGATGGTTTTATGCTCTAGTTCCCATTGACAAGTGATACTTGGCCACTTTCTGGGAAGCAGAGCTCCAGCACCTGTAGCAGTTGCTCCAGAAAACCAGTGTTGTAAAGAACAAATTCCCACCCTCCTCCTCCTCCTTTTCATATTTTTCTTTTAATGTGCTAGGAAAAATGAACTCCATCTCAGCTAGACCCATTACACCTGGACATTTGTGCAATGATTTGAACACAGGGGCTTTTTGTGGTTTTTTTTCTGTGTTTATGGCAACTACTTATCTTTCTTCCTGTGTCATGTACCCTCTTTTTAGGCAGCCCAAAATGTAACTCAGTTGGTAAACAGGGATGTGGTGGTTTTCCCAGAGGGTGGAGGGGGTGTCCTGCTGCCAGAGCAGACAGCAGCAGTAGCTGTTGAGGGGTTGCTGCGTGTCCAGACGTCTTGGAGCAGTTCCCAGTGCTATGCTGAAAGCTGACGCTCCAGACACCCCGGGCTCACTGCACGCACTCACAGGAGTTAATCTTTACATCCAGTCTGATGCACCCAAAAACATTCCTGATCACATATGTTAGCCATCTGTGCAGTGCATTTATACTGTCCAGTTCAGAACTTCCCAGATGGAAACACGGGAGCACTTTCTGTACACACGCTGGGGTAGCCACGGTTAGGCATGACTTGAGTCCATGTTTGCACTTTCAGCACACAGACTGTGCACCAAATCAGGTTTCATTCACATGGATGCAAGTGCTCATCCAAACACAGAGCAAAACTTTTAATTATTTCAATATTGCAATAGCTTCCTATCTTCCTCACAGAAACTTACTGTCAACAAAGAAAATTATTGATCATGAGAAGTGAGTAAAAAAAGTCTCAACTTTTTAAAACCAGAAATGTAATTTAAATTGTTCTTAATTTAGTTTTTGTACTATTCACTCTCAAGAAGTACTTGTTTTACTTGAGGTTCAGTTTCCAGGGTACAACTCACATCTGTTGTTTTCATCATGAGAAATAACTTTCCTTTCCTTTGACAGATAAGTAACACCAGGAAACTGCTCATTGACTGGCCACAGTTGCCACCAACAAATTCCAAACAAGCTGTAAAAAAAAGGAAATAATATGTTTCTTGTTCTCTTTGAGATATCTTGTACCTTATTGTGGTATCCTTTGCCATCATTTGTCTAGTTGGGAAAAATATGTATGTATTTCACTATGGACTTCCCTCACCTACTCATTAAAGAGTAGTCCAGACTTCCTGAGCAAGTTAACACCACAGGTTTATTGATCATATGCAAACAGCGAAATGTACCACCTCTAATCTTGCCAATTCCCTTGCTTTCACTAATTCATAAAGATGTTATTGTTCTTCTGCTCTACAATAGTTAAATTAGGTGATATTTCTTCATGGGAATCTGAGCAAGTGTCAAACCACAGAACTTTTGACACAAATTTACAGGGGAATAGTCTTTCTTTGGGAACATCTGCATGTTTCAGTAGCACCTTCAGTGTGAGGATGTCTCTTTCTGCTTCCCAGCTTGACTTTCCCTCTTCTCTGTTCAGAGAAGTATGTCAGCTTGTCATGGAAATAGAAAATAAAGAGAAGAAAGCATAAGGATGCACTTGTGATCACAGATTTGATTCTGGATGGCATTTGCTAGCAAAAGGATTCCTTGCTCTGATAATTCTGTGTAGTGGACCATGGAAAACTTGAGGGGAGCCACTTAAGTAGATTTTGAGAATCCTTGACTGTGAACTTCAATGCTGACTTTATTCTGGGCATCAGATTATTGATATGTATACTACCCATTGTCTTTCCTAAGGCTTGCTTTAACCTAAAAATACTCAAAAAGAGAAATCAGTTATGTTGACAGGAATGCTTTTGGGAAGAGATAGACTTAGAGCTAGCACATCATAGGGGTAGTAGAAGACTGGCTAGCCAAATCTGCCTGGAGTATCACTTGTTGCCTTTCAAAAAATATAAAGGAGTCCAGCGAGCATCAAACAAAATTAAGCAGAGCTGAAATAGAACTAAGATTAATACATAGGGTTTGCACCAAATGTAACAAGGGATAGAAGGGGACTTCCACAGACAGTAGTGAGCAGACTTACCTTCTGAAAGAATATTTGCACTCTGCACATATTGGAAGTGGAGGTTGTTGAAATACAGCCCCTACAGTGCTTGGATGTTTCAGAGCTCAGATAGGCATCTGTGGCTCAGTATCAGCCTGATCATGTCTTGTCAAACTGTGTGCCTGTAGACAGAGGCTGATGCATGTCTGTCCATACCAAACCCATAGCAGAGAGGACAAAGCCAGCATAGACATACCCAGTGCCATAAATGCAATGAGATCCTTCAGTGTTTGTTCTTAGTCCATTCTGTTTCAGTTTCAGCTCTCCTTCTCCAGCATATCTCATTTATACTAAAGCCATTTATTTTGCTGATTCTAAGACCTATTGCCAATATCACTGTTGTAAGCTAGAGAAGTCTTCAAGCAACTTCTAAGGGTAGATTACTGTTCTCAAGAAATGTGTGAATGGTGTGTTTGGCTTGCTGGAGGCCTGAGCACGCCACTCCTCCAAGCAGCTCGGTGTGCACCAAGACCAGCAGAGCAGCACCTGCATGCACGCAGTGAAATACTGTTCTGTGAAGAATTGCAAATCCCAAACAGTGCCATCTGTGCATACCTATAAACTTTGCTGCCAGAGTAGGCATCGATTCAGTAACACTATGGTCACACTGGTAACATGAAAGGGTATTTACAGCCAAAGTTGGGAGTTCCCTGATTCAATCTATGAGATTTTAATTTCATCCACAGAATCCCCAATTCCAGGACGGAAAAGGTGTTCCAAAACCTTGGCAATCCTTTCAAACTCTACCTCTACTCTTCATTTCTTGGAATAATCAGAATCAATGTGGTTAATATATAAATCAAATATGCTCTGTATGGAAATCAGTTCAGTCACACAAAGGGCACTAAATAAAAAATATCTAACAAAGGATCTTCACAATTTATAGCTTGCTAGGCTTAAAGTTATGACAATGAAGTTTCTTGTTTTCTCTAGAATGGTCCTGTAGAGTATTGCCCAATGAGAACTGCACCCTCTTGAGGAATGCTTGCCTGGAAATCTCACACAATAAAATGTCATATTTCTTGCCTGATCTATAATAAAAATGAACACTTCAGCAGAGGGTCAAGGGAATGACATGCCATTACTGCAGAAATTTTCTCCTATGGCTACTCTTTATTCTCCCAGTGGGATTCTTCCCAGGATAATGATGGAAAGCTGTTTGCACATGAACTGCTTCCCTTTTAGATCTAGCAGGCTGACAGGAATCATTCCTGCTCTAAAGACCCTGAAGTCAAGTGAGCTGAACTCTTTTGGAGTGGGGCTCCAGTGCTTACAGCTTTTCTATTGAAAAATGGTTCTCTATAGCATGAAAGAATGGAATTTTCATAAAATCTGTTCATCTTAGATGAAGCAAAACTGAACTAGAAAGCAATTCACAAACATGGGAAAGAAAATGCAGGCACAAGGTGCTCTATTTTTAAGGGACTATGAATAAGAAGCTTAATGATACCGATATAATAGCAGTCAGAAATGGGTGCATGCACTATGCAGATCACAAATGGGTGTACCACTTCCAAAAAGCAGCATTGGACAGCTTAGCAACAATCACATGTATTTCATGTAGCAGTTCTAGTGCAAGTTTGGCCCAGATAAATTTGAAATGCAGGTTTGGGAAAACAATCATTTGGTGCAATGAATTTGTTGAGAAAAAAAACATCAGGGAGCTCCTGTTCTGTCACAGAGGTACACTGAAGAGAGGAGTGGTGTACTGAGTCCCCTCAGTGGCTTCACTCATCCAGAGGCATGTGGGAGGAAAGACTGAGAATTGCAGGGTAAGAACTCCATAGCTGTGTTTTTCTTGTAGAAAGCTACTGAGCTCTGGAGGGGGAGGGTGGAAGGAGGAAGGCCTTCTAAACCTCTTGCTGTACATCAAACCCTTGTCAGAGGGATCTGTGTGAAAGACAGAAAATATCACCCCACGTGCAGGCAACTGCAGTTCAAGACAACTTCTGCTTCAGGACGTTGTACTCCACCTACTACACCTGCAGGACCAAGCAGCCATTAAAATACCAGCTGCAAGAGGGGCTGGTGCTCTGCAAGTTCCTACTCACCCTGCTCTGTCCTGTACAAATATCTCTCAAAGGTCTCAAAACCATATCTCACTTCACCTACAGTCACAGCAGTCCTTCCTTCATCCATCCTGCCTACATCACTTCACCTAGCAAACACACTGCACCCACCTTACATCAGTGCTGACAGCCACACTCCCTGTGGTGATGTGGCCCTGATCTCACAGCCTGAGCAAGAACTGTGAGAACTGAGGCATCCTTGCTGCAGTCTCCAGCAGTAGAGGACCTGGGCAGCTGGCTGGCTACAGGTGATCAGCAATGGATTTTGAAGTGGAAAAATAGAGAAAAAGTTCCCACGATCTCAAATCCAATGAAACATTGATAGTTTTCTTCAATGACAAAATCTGTATGCCCACACAGAGAACTGCATATCATATCATTTCTAATCTTTTATATCTAATTACATCACTATTATCTTACAAATCTCTGATTATTGTACATGAGAAGAGGAATGAAACCTCTCTCTTCTTTAAAACATTTCTCACAATACAGTGGAAGACACAGAAATTGCTAATGTACTCTATTACCTAGTCTGAGCTCTAATCCTCACTAAACTGAGCTCTGAGAAAAGCTGCACAGTGACTCCAGCCCTGAGGGAAGAGGAGTGCTCAGGGAAGGGAGGGCTTGGGGCAGGGGGCTGCGCTGCACCCAGTGAGCAGTGTTTGGCACAATGGACAATTGTCTTCCAGGTGTATTCATTTGTCTCCACCAAACAACATTCCCCAGAGCACAAAAGCCTTCAGTGTGGGGACAGCTAAGCATAACAAATGACATACCAGACTTTTCTGAGGTCTTTGATGATTATAAGAGGTCTCTGTTCCACTGTTATTGACTTTGCTGTCTTTGTGTTATTCCTTTAGAATGGAATTAGTGTGTTGCATCATTTCAAGTTCTGGTGCAGGGCTTGCACTGGAAGGTAGGGAAATTGGAGAAGGAAGAGGGACTGTGAAATAATTCTTAGACTAGAACTTTCTAAAGTAGTCTGCTAGTTTGTTGTCTTGCTGGCTACAGGTTTTGTTGTCTCCGCTCTTTTTTTTTACAAGGCACACATTTTTACAGAGTGAATTATCTTCATGCAACTCCAAGTAACCACTTATTTTGGTAAAATTTATAACACCAGATTCTACTTTTAGCCAGGAAATGCAAACAAAGCTTGGAGACAGCTTGTTCCCTGACCCCAAATTCATTCCATGTTGCTATAGCATCACCCCCTGAGAAAATGGGACCAGCTCTTTTCCTCTCCTTAGACCTGCTCAATGGGCTTTTGTCAGCTGTTGAATTATAGCATTAAAATTCAAATACTAGGGATTTAATGGAGGATTATTATGACACCCTGGTGCATTCTTTGTGTTGCTCTTGGCAACAAACCCAAGGAATGAGTGAAAGAAATAAAAACGAAGAGCTGTCTTGTTAAAATCATGCTGGTGCTACGACATATTTAGGAGAGAGAAAAATGGTTCCCTAACCTTGACTATTATTGTTGAACCAAATTGACTGAAAACTCTTTTCAACCAGTAAGCACTGCTTGCAGCTGAACTCTATTTCAAAGCTGTTATCATTTTCTGAAAACAGGTTTCCTTCTACCTTGTGCACAAAATAAATAGGATCAACAGTTAGGAGAAGGGCATTGCATTTGCTTACTACTTTCCCTTGCTCGCCAGAAAATAGCAATACTCTGTAATATTCTGACATCTTAAGAGTGCCAGTGGGATTACTTTAAAGCAAAAGTTTAATTTGTCTCTCCCATAATATATGTGTAGTATTTTGTGTATACAGACTGCATGTGCATGACTGCCACATAAATGCTTAAATTGCTCATGTTTTTCACTACTGTCTTTAGATTGGAGGAATGTTTCTGAAAAAAAGAATCATCTGTGTCATAGAACTGAATAGGATTTTGTGTTGGGCTTTAAATAGGAATTGCATTCTGCACCTTATAACCAGACTGTGCAGTGAAACATTCAAGGATTTATGGAGGGAGAAAGCTCCACTGCTCAGCAGTTTTCTCTGCATAAACTGGGCTCAAATTTATCTCCAGTGTAACTGCTCTAAATTCTCCATAGGTGTATTCCCACTCTTTATCTTGGTTCTATTTCTATTAAATATATATATATATAAACTCCAAATTTATCTAGAAAGATAAATATTATATTGATTTGAACAATCTAATAGAACAGTAGCTTGAAAGCTTGGACAGCAACTTAACATACCCTTGGCAAAGACTATGAGCACAATATATTTAACATGGTGAAATTAAGACTGTGAGCTGAAGCAGAAATATGTAGGTAGTTCTTGCCGGGTTGACTAAGGGAGTCAGTTATCCTGAACGCTTTTTTCTGGGTAATGAGAATTATTACTGTTTATTAATAGGGCAAGCTAAGTACACATGCCCCTGCACACCTTTGATTGTTTTTGGTTGAGAATAACAGCAAGTATCTGACTGGTGAGCACAGTTGAGACAGAAGCAAATCAGATAGGGGTTATAGACAAAATGAAGTAATAGCCAGCTAATGACGACAACAGCAGCAACAACAATAAAATAATCTGATCTCAGACATGTTCACCTTGGCATTTAAATACAAAAAAAAACCTTTGAGTGAGGAAAGGCTGCTACTATTTTGTTTTCATTAACAGAAAAAAAAACCCCAAAACTGAAAGCATTCTATTAAATTTTCTCTACAGACTACAGTCTACCACAAAAAAAAAAAAAAAAAAAAAAAAATTATCATAGAGATAGCTGGACTTGGAGACCTTCCTAGCCAAAAACACAGAAGAAACAGGAGAAAAGTTTTTCTTATACCCTGGAGAAACCAGTGGCTGTGGTAATATGTTCCTAGGGTTTTGTACGAGCTTGCCTTGCACAGAAAACTTGCTCTGTTTCAGAAAGGCTCAGCACACAAGGTTTATCTGATCCCCATTTATTTAGGCTGAGGAGCACAATTGACACCTTGAGTTGATTAATTAATGTGCTCTGTCCTCTTGAGGGCTTCAAATAGGAAACTGATTAAGCCCCAGGTGCTTTAGGAACCATTACAAGTTTAAATTCACTTGAGGCATGCCCACTATGTCTGCAACCAGAGTGCAGCTGTCGAGTGAAATCAGTGGTAACATTGCGCCAAAAAATAAATCAGCTGCTGGGAACATCAGGAGAAAAGCTACCTTGCTTACCAGAAGGATAAAGAGAGAAGAAGGGCCTCCAAGGAGGCTCAGGGAATGGCAAAAACATCTGAGAGGGAAGTGTAGGAAGTGCAAGGCAAAGTTTTGAATATGCTTTTCCAACACATGGGATATCTTTTATTTTCACTGTGAAAACATGCCTTCCAAAGTACTGACCTTTACTGATGTCTTCCAATGTCTAACTGAAAATATGTCAAATATATTAGTCTAAAATGTATGATCATATGTCCCAAATAACACCTTGCCACCCTGGAAAAACTGTGGAATGAAAATTAGGACTGTGTAGAATGAAAGTAATGATGAGCATAATGTGTTGAAGAAAACATATGACCACCAGGTGCAGCAACCTAAAGAGTGGCCTTGTTTTTACAATTGATCTGTGTGCTCTGGTGAAGATGCTACCTGCTAGAGAAATAATGTGAACCTTTCTAATTTCCATTATGCCCATTTTAGCACTTGGTGTGTTTTCTTTTTTGTTTCTGTGGGGTAAAATTGCTCCTCTGCTCTTTGCTGCTGGCTTTGCACAGTGCAAACTGGGCATGTACAGTAAAGAGAACTAAAAAAACCCAAACAAGCCACAAAACCCATCAGAAATCCCATTATCTCATCAATACCTTCCTGTTTGTGTTTCCAGACTGTCAGCAATGTTCTTCTCAGAGTATTGTGTGACTTGAACACCTGAGAAATTTTCTTGACACATTCCCACCAAAAGGCTTTAAGATGTGACTGCAGCTTTTCTTACAAATGTTGCTGGTTACACAAGCAACAAGGATACTGGCTAGCTCTGGATTATCCTTGTCTTTCTACACTAGAAATTATTAAATCCTGATATATTCATTGATAGTTTTGTTCCTTCTATTCGAACATGATTGATTACTGATATTTGTAGTATCTGTATTTTAAATATGCTTTTAGTTTATAGAGATGGTGAACATTTTAGACCGTCTCTATAATCAAGATTACTGAACTAAGAAACTATGCAAGATTTTAAAAGTATTATTTACTCTTGAAAAAGTACTGTTTGCTCTTAGACCTGTCTCAGGTTACTGCAAATGGCATAACCACTGCACCGAATTGACAAACAATGAGGTGACAATTCCACATTGTAGGAAATGTGTTTTTCTCTGCAATTTTTTTCAGCCTTTTATTTCTGGGGTATTAAAATTTTTCACCAATTCAAAAAAATAGCCTTTAGGGCACTAGTTATATTACAATTTCCAAAGCAAATTATATTACTACCACAAAAGTTAACATTTCCTATCAACAGGAAACAAATCACAATACTGTGGGAAAAACTAAAAGTCCCACATACCTGGCTGACCTCAGAGAAAATCACCTACTGAGAGGGAATAAATATTATTTTCTTTCAGTAGGAGACCTTTTTTTTTTTTCTTATTAACTTTTTTTTTTTTTTTGGATGATGAGCCATGGCCATGCTGAGTCATACCTGCAGAAAAAAGAAAGAATTCTTTAAATAAGAAAGCCTTTATGATAGAATTTGGTTCTTTTTTGATCTTTCATGTTCAAGAAACACGGGTAGAAGTACTACATGTGAGCCTGTCTTTTCCGGACTGGCTTCAGAAAAACTTGGCAGAGAAGCCAAATGACAATGCAAATGGAATTATTTTTCAGACAAGTATTAGACAAAAAAAATAAAAATTCAAGGTTTCCTGTCTATTAACATAAGTATTTTAAATAGCTATTAGCTATTTTCTGTTCTGTCACTGTTGATGAACACAGTAGCCAGCTTCTTGCCTCTTGCTGTCCAGAATCTCATTCTACTCTAAAAGCTGCTTCTTCCCACTGCTTTGATAAATCCTGAAGAACTTCTTCTTCCTGGCTAGGTGTGTGGTATTATTCTTCTTCAATGCCAGTTGAGAGAAACAAATCTGCTCTTCACAAATGAATGAGTGTTTAACTGAGTTCCTTACTGGCTGTATTCTACATATTCCACAGGGATTTCAGAAATTTTGTATGAGGACAACTGCAGTTGATGATGCTAGCCAAAGGAAATATATTATTTCAATGTTTGTCATGGAACACCTGATACTTAGCATAACTAAATATATTAAAATGTGTTTTTATCTGTCTTTATTGATCTGCTCCTTTTAGATTGCACTTAATTTTGGAGGTTTTCTGTGATGTCATATAAATTCATAAGGATCAAATTCTGTCTCAGACCACATAATCCGCATTGACAATGCAGAAAAGAGATGAGAGAAGAAGTAACCATGGAATGATGTTGTGACTTATTGAACTTTGGGAACAAAGTAGTACTTTGGGAACAGAATGCACCTCTTGTTTGTCTGCCTAGCAGTTTTAAAGTTGTCTCCAATTTCCTACTGCTTAAATGACCCATTTTACTTTCCTGTAACATTGTATGAAATATTTATCTACATAGCTCCCAGAATCAGCTCCAAAATCCTTTTGCAATTTTTTTCCAGGCAAAAATTATATGAAAAAAAATGAAAACTACCTTTCCAGTAAATAGTTCAATGTTTTAAAAATTATTAAAATTAATAAAGGAAAAATGCAAATAATGTTTAATGTGCATTGAATTTTATGAAACAAAGTGGATATGAAACCTAGTTTCCTTGAAAATAGCCCATTCTTTTCATTCCAAACTGTGTAACCCATAGTCCATAATGTCCATCAGTGTAGCTTAGAAACTTGTAAATTCCTTTGGTCATTCCCATTTTTCTTAAAGACAATAACACAGTCTTTGTAGATCTTAATTTGTAAAAGGTTTCATTTTTCTGTAAAAAATGTCCCAAAAATCAAGTTGTATATTTCTCTTTAATGTGTTCAAGTCATAATTTGTTTTTTATTTCATCACTGTTTCTTTCACTAAAATTGCATCTTTTTCTTTAAATGTTGATATATATTTGTCAGAAGCAACTTTCTCATTCTCAGTCTTTATGACCATTTTATGATGCTCTTGAGTTTTTTCAATGTCTCTAATAAGTTGCGAGTTTTCATATTTTTTCCTTTCAATAATGACGTTTCCTTTTTATTTATTTCTTTTCAATTTTCCAGCTCTTGTTCTGAGGTCACCTCCAAATTTGGTAGTAAACTCAATGGGATGCTTCCTGGCAAATAGATTGCTTGCATTTTTGTTCTGTGATGGCGTTCACTAAATCCCTGTTAATATCCCGAGACCTTGTGGGGGCAATAAAAGCCTGTTTTCTGTTGCAATAATGTTTTTGTGCAATCCATATTCTTCTGCTGAATGAAGAATGACTTTATCTGAAAAAGGTTCTCCATTATTTTTATAACTGGAGGCTGATGTAATGGTAGCAATTTAGAAACAGTTCTGGGCAATGTTTTTTCCTTCGTGTGAACATATGGTCCAATCTACAAACAACATGTAATGGTGATTTATCAAAAGGACTTCTTTTTTGCAGTATTTTATGTTGTACTAGTATTCATTTAGACTGGAATAAAATTAATTCTTTAGCTCATATCTGAGTGTGCTTTCAGAAGAACAGTTAGCTCTCTTGCACTGGCTGTGCAACAGCTCCATATCAGTTTCTTTGACTCGGTGACAATATTTCCGTATTTCAAAGCAATTTGCTCTGTAGGGTTTTCTTCCTTTACAGTGTGTTTAATTTACCCCATTCCTCATTTATCCTTGCTTTATAAACTGTAACAACATTCTTCTCTTATCACAGGTTGGGCATTTCTTTTTGGCTTTGTCATTTGACCTACGTGTCAAATGATTTTTCACAAACATGTTTTTCACCATTATTACTGAAAGCTTCATTACACTGCTGCTTTGGCTACAAGATCATACCATTAAAAATAAGACTTTTTCCTTAATCTTTTCTAGCTTTTCTGTTTAGGGCATTTTTATGTTTGCTTACATCTTCACAATTTATTGGAAGATTTCATATCACCCTGTCATTTCTTCTGAATAATATAATAATTTGCAGTTATGTGAGGGTATTTCATTGCACTTTCATGTACTGTGGACATAAAAACTTAGTTCTCTATTATATTAATGGGGCTTTCTTGAATCCAATCTGTTCCTCAATCTTAGCTAAGGGACTTATTTGACAGAAATATCTGTGCCAATTATCAGGACATCCAAAAAGGAAAATGGTGGTCAAAAATCTTTTCCTTATTTATATCCAGTTCAAACCATTTTTTGGAAGGGATGGCATGGGTACAACTGGTTTTAAAAAGTAGTTCTCAGAGAAAACAACAGCAGGGAAATTGGATTTTTTCTGGAATCATACTAAAGCTTTACTGGAATCAGATTCAGTACTCAAAGTAACTCCAGATTTTAAATTCTGTTCTTGCCCAGCTGGTTTTCAGCCAGATTTCATTATTTTTGGTGAGCTCATTTAAATTTTTACTTTTTCCTCAATCTGCAGACAGCTGGAACATTATAGATAGATTTCAGCTCTTGTTTTTAGTTAAAAATTTAGCAAATATCTGTGCAGTTAGAAAGCCTTTTAATCTAGACTTATGTAAAAGACATCAGAAGCATTTCTCCTCTACCTGAAATACAACAGCATTAAGATAAGAGCTACCCCTAGGAAATGAGAATAAAATTTATTACAGCTATTTCTAATGAATCTTTGATAGCAAAGTGCTGAAAACTGTTGTTGTAGAGAGTTTTTCAATTTTTATAACAATTTTTAAAGTGAGTTTTTAATCCTAATTGAAGATTCCATTCTGCAAACATTACCTTGTTTTACTTATACTGAGAGAAGTCTCCTAACCAGTTTGCTCTCAAATACCGAGTGAAACAGATGCACTCGGCAGAATGGGGGATCCCTAGAGCTAGACACAAGCTACCACGGTTTTGCTTTCTTTTTCCTTACTTCTCTGGGTTTAAGCTGTTGACCTCAGTGATGTCTAGTGTCATTGAGTTCCTCAAGTTAATTGGGATCTCTGAGAATAAATTTCCATTTGTTTCATATCTACTGCCTTTCAATCTTATCAGCATGCTGTGTTTCTTGTATTATGAAAAAGGCTAAACACAGAAGTCCACATGCTTTCTCTATAATTTCCCATATTTTTTGAACCAACCACCACATCTGTTCAATATTCTTGCTCTTTTCACTGTTTCATACAAAAGATGCTTGCTCTAACAACTGCTGCCACCAGTTGTGGACTCCTTTCCATGCTTTTGTCTTTCCCAGAACCACTGAGGTGCTTTGTGTGAGAAGGTATTGGCAAGTCTCAAAAGCAAGAACTTGCAATTTACAGAAGGAACAATTTGCAATTCACAGGTCTATTCTACGTGCTCTTGACTCTCTCTTGGGCTGTTGATACAGATGGAGATTTCTGTGGCTGACCTCAGAGGAATTCTTTCTTCTAATGGGCAGGAAGGCTGGAATGTTTGTCTGATGACTCATCCTTGTACCCTTTTTTCCTGCCCTTGCCTCTTATATTTGAGTGATATCAGATAGCATCTATTAAAAACAAGGCCAAAAAAAGGGCTCTCAAAGCTTACTGCTCTTCATAACAATGGTTTTCACTCACAGGGAGTTGGACCAGGGTATCTCTATACAGGCTTAACATCTTCTGCTTCTGTGCTGGGTCCATCTCCTGAAAGTCCTTGCTGTTGTGCTACTGCAAAATCAAAGATAGCTCTGACATAAGGTGGCTGAACCAAAAATGTTTTAAGTCTAAACACAGTAAAATCAATTCTGGAAACAATAGGTGACTGTTTTACCAGGAGGAAAAAGCAGTAATTCATATTTAGATCTTGATGTTGGGTTCTGAGAATTACAAATGTCAAAACATTATTGCCAAAGAAAACAGAAACAGCCTTATTGACAGTTCTAACAAGTGATAATATAAAGTTATGTACTTGTGAGTTAATGAGTGATTAACAAGTCGCTCTTTTTAATTACTTTTCCAGAAGGACTTCAAAGACTTCAGATGGAATTTCAGCTGAGTTTGAGTAAGTATTGGCAGGAGGTAGTCTGCAAAAATGGACAGGCACTTTGGTGAGATTTCTAGTTCTTCTGGTAACTTGGAAATATCAGAACTAGGTTCTAACTTGGCCCTTTTCTGGCATTTTAAATGCAACTTAAATCCAGGAAATTGAACAGCTAATAAAAACCAAAAGAAGGCAATTCAGGATGCTGATGAATTTAGATTCTCGATCCTTCTAAAAAAGATTTTTTGCTACCCCTAAAAAAAATAGACAATTTCAAAATTATCCTAGATATTAAAGAAAATGCTATTGCTATTTCTGTGGCTGGGCAAAGAAATAGAGCATGCCTGATTAAGGCCACGAAGCAGATGGAATAGGCTCAGATCACTTTTGTCAACAAGGTGGGTTTAAAACCACATGAAAATTCTTCATTTCTAAGACTGAAAGTCATAAAAAAGCACCAAAACCACCACCATCAAATTTGAATTTGGTCATGGATAGCTCAGAAACAGCAACCAACAACATTTAATAGTAAGTTAACAAGACTCTAGTTCTGACTCTGTTTTGGCAGTCAGCAGTTTGAACCCATGCATGCAGTTACAGATAAAAGTAGAATGAGTAGGACACTGACTATGTTCTCAGTTTTGGAGCATGGATTAGATTATTTGGAAAACAAAAATATTAAATGTAGTGTGCCTGAAAAATATTGACTCTCTGGCAGGTTTGAAACCTACAATGCTAAATAAAATGTGCAGTTTCTTAGTGACACTTGACTTTCTTAGTGACACTTGATCTATGAAGTCAACTCCAATAATATTATAATACATTGAAAGAGCAACAAAAAACAAATTAGATGTCTCCTGGGGCCAAATGGTTACAACAGCTTTTGACTAATTTTCTTCATTTTACCTCCCCATGCTGTTTGTCACTTAGAACTCAAAGTCTGTTACTCGTGTTAAGAATGCCTCTTTTGTAAATTCAGAAAACATTCGGTGCAAACATGCACATCAATTAAATAGTTACAGTAAGAATGAACTGATTAATAAAACATTTTGCAAAGGCACGGAAGAATATAATACAGCACTATTACAGAAATGCATTTACATAGTGTAATCCTTTACATGTTTTTTGGTTAAGATATGGCTATAAATGTATTCAACTCATATAAACGTGAAGCATCCATAATCTGATTTTGGATAATGCTCCAGCATCATATAATCTCCCCCTGCAATGCTTACTAGACATGTTTACAAAGCTCATTTTGTTTTTAATAATTCTCAAGGACAAGAGCTAAAACTGAACACAAAATTAGACATCCCAGCTCAGCTGAAACATTGTATATACAAGTCTAAACTCCATTTTACAAAATAAGCCTGGAAAAAGTATGACTAAACTTAATGAGGCTGAGAAAGGGGAAAAAAGTCCAGCTTCTTTGTGTTAGACTGATGAATTTTTGCATTTCCATGTTTTTCAAGTGTTTTCCATGCAGTTCCATAGATTAGCAAAAAAAGAGAATTAATGTCTGGTCTGTTTTTTCTTTGTCAGGTTCATGGCTATTTTGAGAAGAGTAGCACAAAGCACCCTTTAGCCTATACCTTGACTACAGCTGATCTTCTGAAATGGTGGAATGGGGGTAGGAATAGGTTGAAAATCCAGCTTTTATTTCCCACAGGGTTACGCAGTGATAGACCTGTTACCATGAAATATGTGTTGTGTGCCCACAAAAATTGCACCCTTCTCTTGGAGATGAACTGTGGAGCCCCACCCCACTGATTTGCCCTGCAACCATGCAGCTTTGCTCAGGGCCAGGCATAATCTGTCTGAATTTAGTCATTGTCTAATATGTCCAGCTATGTGATCTTAATCAAACAAATCTTCTCTTACGTGCTGCTTTACACAGGATCACCATGTTCATGTTTTTACTGTTGAGTAGATGCCAATGACGTAAATGATAAAAAAGTGATTTATAAGAAGAACGCATTATAAACAGAAATTGAGTTCATCCTCAAATTAAGCCTTGCCATGTATTTTAGAATTTTTACAACCAAGTGGCACCATAGCAAAAATCTCTAGGTAGATGACAATTACAAGTGGAAAATCTTGCTGCAAAGTAATCATTAACATTGCTAACCAAATAACCTGAGTGGAAAATATGCTGAAGAAACAAGAAAAAAAAGGAATTGGTCTTATGAAGCAAAGTAACTTCATGTTTCTTTCAAATTTTCCACCATTAGGTATTGAGAACCAGAACTAATGTTTCAGATTAAATATAAATTAATGGCATGTAAATTAAATGTATATTAAACAGAGCAGTAGATGGACTGCAAGGGAAAAGGCTTCCAGTACAATGCCTGACTTATCGATATGTCCATGTGAAGACAAAAAAATACAAGCCGAAAACCATCAAGCTCCTTTCACTGTTTTTGAATGACCTTGGTCTAAATTAATGATAACAATAGCTAGAATTATATCATACTTTTATGGTTAGCTAATTAATTTAAGCTTTTAAAGTGGAAAAAACCCCATAGCATCTATGCCAAGCTTTCGCCTGCTGTGAATTAAAGTGTCTGGGTTCTAAATTAGCTACGAAAAGAAGGTTTTAATGGGAATAGTAACTGACCCTTGGCAGTCACAGTGTTAAGAATTGCTGCTGTAGTATTAAGTTACATCTCTGTTCCCTGGGTACAGTTTTACAAGTTATATAACAACAACTATTGTAGGATTACTCAATCTCTTTACCTAACCCTAAGTGCATGCTGAATTTGTGGTTCCTGTAATAGTTCTCCACTGCCATGTTCAGAGAAGATGTCAGTGACACCATCAAATCCAGATCCTGCTGCCTGCCCAGACCAATAATGTTCTGCTTACAAGTACCACCCACCCTAAGGGACATTATTTTGTTTTTCCTTCTCTCCTTTCTTAGTTGGCAACCAATACCTGCCCAAAATTATCTACTCCCAGAAAAAAAAAACCTGCACATATAATAAATGCATAAGCTACAGGTGCAGCACATTCTGTAATTAATTTCTTGGATTTGTGTGAGACAACCACCCAGCTGCAGAAGGAAAGAATAAGACATATTAAAATGTGTGATACAAGTGATTTTTGTTGGTTTGGGTTTTTGGTTGGATTTCCTGGAAATCATCTGTACAATAGCAGCACATCTTGAATGTTTTTGTATTTTACACAGTCTTTAATAAACATAATCTGACAATTTTCAGGACATCGTTCTCAAACCTGTCTACCTGTAGTTAGGCAAGCAAAAAGCTGTTTTAAATTGTACCAGTGCTGTGAGTTTTCAGAGGGCAAGTCATCTGATAGATTCCAGTTTTCTTCTGAAGAAAAATAAGGGTTTCTGTTCAGGGAAATCTGTCTCATCCCTTTTAATTCTTCCTGTTCATCCTGTAAAACCTGGGGGCAAAAAGCCATCTGCTACCAGACTGCCCACTGTGAAGTCAGATCATCAACACTGAAGAAACAAGGATTCAAGGAAGAGCAGGCTCTGTGCCATCCCATGCACCTGTGTTCATCTAAAAGCAACTGCATTCAGTGGAAAAGTGCCTGCAGAAGAAATCCAGTCCATACAGTTTCACATCTTGTCTGCAGAGTCATCTGCAGTGAGACTGCAAGTGAGACTGGATAACGGATTTAGCTACTTCATGGTATTCAGGATGTCATACAGCAGATGGAGATTTCTCAGAAATCTCTCTGGCATGGTTTCAGCACGCAAAACATCTGTGTGAAAGGCAATGGATATGGTAAGAAATTAAAAGGTCTCCTTAGTGGGGTGCTCTGACAGATTTGGTTGATAATGAGGCAAAAGGCAGAAAAAGGACACAGTGTGCTGAGAGCAAACTGTTACCTCTCGAATGTGAAAAGTTAGCATAACTCAGATGTTCCTGCTAACTTGCAGATGGGTCTCAGAGGAAGGAAAAATTTGTTGTGGAGATGGGCAAAGAAAGAAATAGAAGTGCTTGCTCACTGTTCAAAAGCTTCTTTCCAAAAAGCATTTTGCTTGAAAATGCATTTCCTTTCCCTCTCTTTTCAATTTTCTTCTGCTGTAATATTACCCCTAATTTTGCTTCTCCACTCTACATGCATTTGATCACCTTTTTTGCTTTCTTCCTCCATTTTACCCTCTTCTGGTAACATGTTATGCAGATGACAAGACCCAGAAGTAGTGGCTGGATATATATTTCAGGCAATTCAATAATTTAATATTTTCTCTCGTGTTTCTTGTAGGAAAGGGCTTCTTGCTTCTGCATAAGCAAAGCAACAAACAAAATGTCTGTATAGCACTGTAATGATAGTTGTCCAGTTCTACATTAACCCAAAGGTGACAAATGAAATATAAAAAGGAGTAGACTCTAGGAAGGTGAGATTGATTGCAATGGAGCGACGTGGTAATTGGGAAACCTGGGTCAAACAAGTATCCTCTGTTTTTTATTCCCAATGTCAGCATTAGACTTTCTAATGAATGATACCACATTTTGTCAATTTTTTAAAAAACAAACTGTCATAAAGCAGAGCTACAAGATCCTCATAGGTGCAGTTGCATCAATAACCTCACACCTTGTTCTCAGCACTCACTGTCTGTGTGGGATCACTGACATGGAATGCAAATCCTTTAGTCAACTGTGACCTGTGGATTTGCATCAGTAACCATATTTGGAGCCAGAGGGTCTGCACTGCCTCTGCTTCCATGGTCTTCCATGCATAAACAAAAATTCAGGATTATGCTCGCATCACTAGTAAGATGGAAACAGAACAACATACTCTCTTCTATTTAAAGTCTAATAGTGGTATAATTGCATAATATTTGTCAAAGAAAGTGTAGTGGTAATTGTAATTGTAATTGTCCAATGACTGAGTTAGACAATTATAACCATCTGAAAACATAGTACTGTCCATTTCTTTTGTTTCTAGTAATTTTCTGCAGTGGCTAGGCAAATTACTGATCTATTTGTTGCTAACACTATTGCCTGCTCACAAGTTGCCTAAGACAGGCTTCTATTTCATCAGCAAGCCCACTACTGAAATTACAAGACACATTCGTATGTTACAGAATATATTTCCTTGAAATAAATTTCTTTCAGCATTTGGTATTCATAAACATCCTCCTGGTTAGCTGAGTTCTGTGACATTTGCTTCAGTTGTTATACTGAGAAACTTACTTTTAGATGCAAGATGAAACTGGAATAAGTCAGCTTTAAAGTCTTTACAAGCTGAAATGCTATCTTTGCATGGAAATATACCTTAGTTACAAGGCTTTCACTCTCTACAAAAAGTTATAGAAGTATACCTTTAATGGAGTGGTGATAGTTTCCATTAGGCAAAGTTTATACCGCTTGAACTACTCCAACACAAAGCAAGGCACTAAACTATTCAGTCAGTCACTGAAAAAAATACAGGGAATGGGGACATGGATAGTAATCACAAATTAATCTCTTCAGTGTACAGACTGGGGCTACGTGCCTTGCTATATCACAGTGGGGCCTGGACCCCAGCTGAGACCTTCAGGAGCTACCAAAATACATGTCAGACCCAGAGAATACAGAGAAATCTGGCTCGGTACTAATGAGTGAGGGTGCACAAGCAGTAAGTGATGTCTGCCTGAGGACTGCTGATGTAAGTTGGGTATTGCAAAAATCATTACACCTGCCCCCAGAGAGACAATTGTTTGCTCTACCACTGCTTGGAGGGAGTCTGCAATACAGAGCTCAGGAGGTTAATGAGAACAGGGGCTAATTGGAAAAGCAGTTGAGTTGGAAGGGGAGAAGGGTTTTGAGCCTAAGCTGTCTGCCATCACTGCCATTAGAGTCAGTCACAGGTGTCGGTGGTGACAGCCCTCGGATAAGTACAGCAAGATGTTCAGATTCTTTGTTCTCATTCAGACAAACTCCTCCTGGCTCCAAAGGAAGCTTGAGTGGAAACTGGATAAGGTGCCTGGTATTCTGCTTAAAGCTATTAGAGCTGGAAATAGCCTATCAGGGTGCTAGGGAACACTACATGTTATGAAGGTTATATCAAAACTACACAGAAGTAAAGGAGCTACAGGAAGATACTTATCCTTCATGAAAGATTAATCATTTCCAAATATTTCAGAGCTTGCTCGTATTGTTGATTTCATGTCTGCTGTCTCTGACTGTGCTGCAAAAGGATTAGTAAACTCCTGTGAGACAGTACCAATCTCCATGTCTATATGCTCCTTCTCAGCAGCATTACTTCATAGCCTAGATATCTATTGTCGACCAGAAGCACTGGCCAGCCCATGAGACAAACACAGTAGTCAGTCAATAGCTGATTGCAGACATCTGCCGTGCTCAGGAGCAGCGTTCAGCTCCGGTGTTTGTATTAAAAAGTTTTTGTGGTGAGACAGCAGGATTGGCTCGCTCGGAGCTCGCTTGTGGTAACAGTCCCCCAAGGCAATGACACACCGCTGCAGAGAGAAAGCAGGTTCTCTGATGTACAAACCATGCTCCTCCTCTTCTCTGCCAAATAACTACAGTGTCTAATTGCACCCCAAAGAGGGGGTGAGTTGTAAGCAAAAATAAAACTTTTTTTTTCTGTCCTACTTGCAATTTTAGCCACTATCCCAGGCAGAGGATCACCCCAGGACTGGTCCTAAAAGGCACTGGGACTCAGGGAGGCAGTGGTGTCCTCAGTCCTTCTCTGAGCAAGCAGAGTGTCATGGTGGCAGGATCCTCAAGCATTGTATCCTCCTTGACAGCACCACGAGCCTGGCCCGAGGAAGGGTCGGTCTTTTGAGAACTGGTATTACCCTAACACCACCTTCTTTCCCAAACTGTAGCAATATCAAATGAGGCTTCTTCAAGACTCCAACAACTGGCCCATGAAGTGGTCCAAATTTCTAATATAAGTCTGATTCATGGAAATTTTAGTATTTTCACCACAGTCATTGGCTTATTTTGCTTTTGAAGTGTAAAGAAACTTTACATCTGATCCCTATCTTTCTATGCTGGTGCAATTAAAGCAGGGAAGCTGTGGTTCAGCACTTTTCCCCTGGTGTTTCTCTAAGGATTTGATATGGTGAGATCAGAGAATGCCCTTCCTGGCATACAGGAAAGCTGGAAGAGATAATCAGTTTTCAAAAGATGAGTTTACTTTGAAAACCAAAAATAAAGTGAAAGGGCACAGAATGGGGTTGTGTAACATGACGTAAAAGCTCAGGAAACCATGGCTTAAGGATAGTCACCATTTAAACTTCCATCATCAGTAACACTTTGTGCTCTCAGTCTGAGAAGTAGACCCACTAAAGTGGGTCTGAATTACCAAAAATGGCAAAAACATAAGAAAAGTTATCTGACCATATTGACTTTTTGACCAAAAATCTGTTGTATCAAGCTTTTTTTCTGCATACCAAATGCTGGTAGTCTTGCCTGTATTATTTGGATTTTCATGAATACTAATTTGGCCTGTTTGGCATTCATTGTTCAGGGGGTGGGATCTGTTCTCTGCATTTTGGTCTCTGACTGGACTGAAAATTTCTATATAAATTATTTGTGTGTAACACCCTTTTCTAGTTAGAGATTTAAGTGAATAACAACTTTTTAAAAATAGTGACATTAAAAATAAAGATTTTTTTGTGTGAATATGGTCAAGGGAGAGAATTACAGACAAATTGAATGCTGGAATGTGAACAAATATTCTCCATGTCTGTTTGCAACAATCAGGCATCTCTCACTACAAGAAGGGCAGTCATTCCAGCATGTAGTAAAAGGCTCTCAGGTTTAATCTTTCAGTGTTTCTGTGCCAAACAGGTTCACATAGTTTGGACAACTTTTGAATAAGCATCAGTCTTCTGAATACTTATCTAAGACAAACTTCAGAAAATTTTCAACTGCCTCTATTGGAACTAATTAATCCTTTGAGCTAAAGCCAGCGCAGCTGAGTTTATTCAATTTTTCAAGCAAGAGAATTATTACATTAAAAAAACCAATATTTTTTTATGAAAAAAGGATGCCTTATCTAAGAAATAAGTGCCTGATTTTGCAGTTACCGCCATACCAAACACTATATTCTGTAGAGTTAAGTATTAGCCTAGCAGGTAACTATCCATAAGTGAACCTGACCTTTCTGAAATCAGAAGTGCAAGCTACAGCTCTCAGTGCACCTTTCTAAAGATATACAATACTGGCAAAAATTATGGTTTTCTGATGTCTCTTGGAGCCTTTTCTCAGAAGAAATCCCATCTTTCTCACTGCCTAAGGAGCCAAAAGGAGGTGATCATATCAGCTTTTTGAGAATGCCAGTTCTCCATTTACTTTTTTATTTTCTGCTAGTGCTAATTGATGATGAAGGATTTTTTCCTCAGAGGCTCTGACTTCATGTTCACTTCTACATTCATCAAAGCCTCCTTATTTTGCTTCTTTGTCAGAGCAACCTACTTCACTAAAAAAGTGTTAAAGAAGTAATTTACTCAGTGCATTAATGAATTCAGAGCTGCAACGAAGCTGTTTGTGTGGACTGAAGTGCTCCCTCCAAAGAACAAATGTGTTTCCTTGACAGCTTCCTCATGTTTGCTTTGCTTGTAAAGCAAGGAATGGGGGAGGTAAGGCGTCAAAGCCATGCAGAGTTGTTCATGAAGTACCATGTCTAATTATATAGCAGATACTGATTTTCATTCTGCAGTAGAAAGATAACAAATCTTCCTATTTCTGACAAAACTGAGTTGTTCCAGCCTTTGGTTTTCTTTGAATTGTACATCAGCTTAGTTTTGCATCCCGAATGCTTTCAGGCCAGGCAAAGAATGGACTTTAACCCCAATGTATCTGGCTAATGCATTTTTTCTCCAGGTTGTTTCTCTTCATTGGTCTTATTTCCATGAAATATACTGATTTAATAATGTGTTCAGATGTTCCCCATTTTCTTTTGAACTGATGATTATTGTATGTGCATTTGATTGTGACATAGTCAGTCTTCCAAATCTTTTTGCTCAGGTATGCTTACGTAAATGCATACTGATGTCATTAATTGCATCCCTCCTTAAAAAAAAATCACATAACATGTTACTGGAAAAATGAATAATTCAGAAAAGAAAGTTTCAACTTCGTAGATTCTTCCCCTCTATTATATGACCCTTCCTTATCTGTCATCATGAGGTACATCATTGTTTATCACATTTCATTTTCCTCAGAAAATGTCCTCATACTGTTTTTTATTCACTTAGCTTCATGCAGAACTGCTTTTTTCCCCTTGTTCTGGGCAAGTGAAGGTCCACCTTGATGAAAGATTCCTGCTACTGTTGGTCAAGGCCAGAGCAGAGCTCAGAGCTGCCTCAGATATGGGCACACAGACCCTGTTGGGTGAGAGAGGGTGTCAGCTGGCAAACTACACCTATACACTATAAATCCTTGCACAACCATATATCCCCCTTTCTCATGTAGGTGTCCTAGGTACTTCCCAGTGACCTCAGTGTGAGGAACTGCAGACTGGTGGTGGTGAGTCACTCAAATTCACTCAGCTTGGGGCTCACCTCCTGCAACACTCCTGCTCTCCCTTCCCAGGCTCTGCTGCCTCCCACAGGCCAGCTCTTGTCCAATTCTATTTCTCTTTCACAGGTTTTTTCAACTATTAAAATTAGAGGTAGGGGTTTTGTTTAAAAAACATGCAAATACAGCCTTTGAGACTCCTCTGGGAAGAGAATTTTCCAATATTCCCTTGGGACTAGAAGTGCTTGGTTGTTACTTTTTAGTAGTAAAGATGTGGGGTTTTGTTTGTTTGCTTTTTTGGGCGGTTTATGGGGGTTTGTTTGTTTGATCACGTAGTAACTGTTGTATTCAAAGTCAGATTTGAATTTCAAAACACAAAGTTTATGCATGCTCATCTGGAGTACAAAGGCTTGTCTAATCCAGAATTACTAACATATCTCAATCTACCATGCCTTGTTCACATATGTGGGGTTTGTCATAAGATTGCTGAATGCTTCAGGTAGGAAGATAATGTGATACACTCTGAAAAAATCTCCAAACTTCCAGATATTTCTCTCATCCCAGCACCAAACCTTTCACTCACCTCTTCTTTTAGATGGTTTATTTCCAGTGTTGCAGTGAGTACCTGTCTTCAGGATATACTGTGAAAAAGTGAAGGTAGGTCAGAAAAGTCAAATACAATTCTAGTTTTAGCAAAGGCATTTGATCATAGGCAAAGTAGAAAGAGATTAATGGAAGTTACCCTTTCCTTGGATTCACCCTTTCGAAGTTGCATGACTTATGCAATATCTCGTATAACCTGCATCTTTGCTATGAACTAATACGACATTCACATGACAGCAAAGCTCAAATTTAGCCCTTCAAAAGCTGCTTGCTGAGGTCTGAGATGACGTGGGGAGAGTAAAACCTCTGTAATGCTTAAATCCTCCTGCTGCTTCGGAACAGTCAGCACCTCATTAGCCTTCGCTCTTTGTTTGATAGGAAATGTCAGCTCTCCACAGGAAATCTTCTACACCCAAAGGCAGGAGCATCTGTCTCCATCTAGTGTTCATCCCTCTGCATTTGTAACTCACCTGCCACATGGTGAAAATGCAAACTGACACTTGCTCACTAAAGTGTCATCCTCTTACATGAGAGAAGTCAAAACTACATGGTTGTCTCAGCCAGAGGTAGAAGGTCACATATAAACCTGCTTTTGAGTTGCTGGGGCATTCAGGACTCACCTTTGCCTTGCCCTAAAAGGCTATGAAGTGACAAAAAATGTTTGAAAAATCTTTCTTTTTACAGTATTCCTCTACCCATGACCAAAGTTATATTCATGTTCTTTCTATTGATTAATGTTGAAGGAATTTCCTAGTATGAGAGATGAAATGTTTAATTAAGGAAAAATATCATAGGAGCATTTATAGGAATACTTTCCACTGTCATTCCCAAAGTGCTGGGCAAGAGTTACTCAATTTGCCTCACAATGCAACTGTGAAGAAGAGATGTCACACCCTTTGTGAGTTGTGAAATCCAGATAATTTTCCCCCAAAACCTTCTGCATAGTTTAAGGGCATTTGAAGTGAAACCAGAGACAGACTTCTATTAAGGCAACATTTAGTTCCAGAGGTCCAGCTTTTTGATTGTCCAATCATTTATAAGAAGAGGAGAAACCTGAGTACAAAGTGCAGGACAACAATTTCATGCTGGTAGAAGTAGAACCTGAAGAGAGTGGTGGGCCACACAGGCACTTTTGGGAAAAGAGTGTGTCCCTTCAAAATATTTTGAGAGTCCTGCAGGGTCCTTCAGGCTGCCTAGCTGGGATCCAGCCTGGAACCACTAATGAAGAAGTATAATGAGCTGTCAGCCACAGAGACAATTTCCTGAGAAACCCAGGATGGGTACAAATATAAATTCTTAGTTTTAAAATGAGAGGTGGAAGATAGATTCTGAAAACACAATATGTAGTGGATTGTATTATTGGGAGCCATGGTCTTTATCAGTCACTCTTTGTGAGATCTTTGTTAGTCCTGTAATCACTAGCTGAAGGTAATTATGCCCTGGCTCCATTTAACATTTCCATATTTCAGCAAGTGGAACCAATTCCAAAATCTCAGAAAATAATCTGAATGTCAGTGGGATGAACCCAAATGATTCTGATGAAAGTCAAGAGAGGATGGAACTCCATCATGCAGTTAGTACTGGTACCAGCTTCCAATGCCTTAGTACTGTCTCAAGGCAAAACAGATTTACAGCAACTAAAGTTAACATGTTCACACATTCCAGTTTTCCTGTCTCACATCCGAAAATCTTCCCAAAACGTATTTACCCACTGACAGTCAGAGAATGCTGAGGGCTGTAAAAGTGTGAGGGATCTACTACCTTTCATGGTAGGGACCAGAGAAGAAGGAAACACAGAGGACTTAAGTGAAGAAGGAATTAAAGATGAACACAGTAGCTGGTCTGTGGGAACCTATTAGACCTCCAGGGAGTTCTTGAAGCACCGAGATACAGGGAAGTGGCACACAGGATGCTCCTGGAAGAGGTGCAGGAGTACAAGAAATTCCAACTCCAGCAATGATGTGAGACTCCGGAAAATCTTACAATTTCATATTCCTAGGTCTCTTTTGTTCATTCTCTGTTCTCTACTGCTTGATCACTTCTCCCTTATTCTGAAGAATCATCTGAATTATAATCTCCACCACTGAGTTCTTGCTGACCTCCAGCTAATGAGAACAAGACAAAGACCACCCATGAAAATACTGCAAGCATTGCTGATGTTGGAAATGTCAGTGAGTGAAAATAGGTTAAAGCTCTCTGTAAGAAGAGAGGAACCAGCATGGCAATATTCAGCATTTGGTGTAAATTTTATTTTTGTATTCAACTCCTACCTACATTGCCATTCCTCAAGCTTAAAAAAATAAATACTTTTTTGTTTAGATTTTGAAACAGATTTTGCTGGATCACTTTCATTTTGAACGTCCCTAGTTAACATTATGGATATCAGCAGGTATTGTTTCCCCTAAGTGTTAGAGCTAAAGAAGAATAATGTGAACATGACTTGTACAATGTGCAGGGGTTGAGTTTAAACTTTATAATAAAACCAGATGAGTTCTCATACTTCTGAATTTCACAAGGACAATTTCACATGGTATCAATCACAAACAGGCATACTGCAAATGAAGTTGTTTTGGTTAAGCATCCAAAAGCTTGGATGCATTTAGAAGCCTCACTGGTTTGGAAATAGGCAGACATTTTCATCAGATTTGGATTTCCTGAGCATATTCCAGGGACCTTCTGTTTCAACCAGCTCAGAATGGTCCAGAAACTGTCACTGGAATATTTCTATAGTCATGTAATGTGTTGGCAACACCCAGATACAACATATGATGTTTTGTTTTTTTTTTTTTTTTGCTATTTAATACTTATATTAGTAATACTAATAATTATTAGTATTACTATTACAGCTCGTGTTAGTTGTGTGCTTATGTATGTCTTCCACATTTCAAAATGCTTGAGCTCTGGAACAAGTATGGGTTTTTTTCTGAACTACATTGCAGCTTTGTAAGCAGTAACAATAGTTCTGCTGACTAGGTAAACACATATTTGTGTGTGTATGTACAATTTAAAGTGAATGTAGTGCTCAGGCAGTAAGTCCTTCATGTTATTCCCAGGATAGGAAAAGCACTTGTAGTGGCACTGCTCTCTTGTACCATGGACATTTATCTCTAGTCTTTTCTTGTGGAAACACCCTTAACTATGACAAGACAGTCCACTTTCTGGCAATTCAACTGTCAGCTTCTTTGCTGAAGCTGCCAAGAAAGTTTGCCTGATGTGGTTTTGGATGTGAACAATGATAATGGCAAAACTGGTAACAATGGTAGAAGTTAGTGTTGAGCAGTTCGGGTACTGAGAGTCTCACAGTGCTTCTTCCCTCAGTTCCACTGACATTCAGTGCACCAATTTCATGTTGTGCCAATATATGCAGACAATCTTCAAACAGCTTCTGTTTTGAATAAAAGGAAGTTCCAATTGCTTGAGTAGCAGGGGTACCACATAACTGCCATGGGTTAACTAGGATTTTAGGATGTTAGTAGGGAAATACCAAATTACAAACCTCTCCACAGACTCTTCTTAATCACTATTGATGCCACAAATCACTAGTCTGTTTAGTACTTAAGAATGTCACATATGGTTTTTCCTACTTTCATGGTAACTCTTCTACCCTGTAGTGTAGGCATGAGGCCCTGAATAAGCTTATGTGTGATATAAGAAGGCAGACTGACTCAAGAGCAGCTCATGAAATAAAGGGAAAAAAACAATGACTGGAAAAAACAATGATCTATGGGAATTCTGCCCAGATCTATGAGAACTGCTAGGATCGCTTTTCCCAGACTAATGAGCCTTGGGCAGAAACAGTTTGAAATGTTGAAACCAAGAGCATTTTTGAGGGAGGACATTTTAGAAGAATGTCTTGAAACTGCATTTTGTAACTGTGGAGAATAAAGTGGAGACTGTGTGTGGGTTGAGACTGTTGGAATCAGGATGCATCTCACCTAACTTCAGATGTCCTCAAGGAACATATTTAGTCTAAATTGGTCATTTATGTTTCCTCTGTCAGCCAAAAAGAGAGACAAGTCTATGTTTAGCACATGTGAAAGACTTCTTGGTGACACCTAGTTTAGGATATGGAGCATTGTCCTTGTAAGTGTCAACCATTCCCCACTCAATAGCACCTAGAAAACTGGATTAGACAGGATAATTATCTTGCAAGCATCTTGATTAAAATTAGGAGAGACAAAGTCTCCCTTTCCATCTTCCAGGAGAGGATACTAACTCTTGCATGCTGTGGTCTTGGCAGTTGTAATCCAGCAGTACAGACTCGCTTCTTGCTGGTATTTGGCCCTTGCCCCTGTGATGGGCTGAGGAGGTGGGGTGGTGAACAGGCAGGCTGTATCCATCAAAATGATGCTGAGGTCTCTTCCAGTCCTAGGAGATGTTGCCTGCTTCTTTCCCATGAGACACCACAGGTCTTTAGTCCCCTGCACAATATCCCCATGGAATGAACCTCACAAAATATCAGTGTTTATCAGTACTCGACCCCCATCACTGACACTGTAGCTAACAAATAGTTTTTTACCAATTTCATTGTGCATATATTTCCCAAAGACCCATGTCTTCTTCCATACTTTAGGTGCAGATGTTCCTACCAATTACAATTATTTGTACTAACTACCTGGGCCATACAAGGATTTAATCAAAGCATCTGAATAACATCGCCAAAGAAGTTGGGCCGTATGGTCTAGGCAGGTATGGTTCTGGCCAAAGAAGCCACATTATTTTGATTATAGGAGGGGAACAGCAAGGAATCTGTTAAGGACAGTGTTTTCTATCTTCATTAGACAAATATTTTGAGAGACTTGTATCTTCATTCTTTAGCTGGACAGGCCATTCAGCCATGACAGTCACACCATTTGGCACTAGCCCAAACCATCGCCTTTTTGAACACTCTGATATAGATTTGGACAGGGACCAGACTACCTTAGCCAGCTCTGGAAGGCGATGAATAACCACAGGTCTTTGTCCAAAGACTCTCTTCTCTTAAATATAAAATAATTGCCTACACCAATAAAAAAGGGGGATTCATCTCAGTAGTTTTGTGGTCAGTACAGAGAAATAGACACTCCCTGGAATCTTATCCTAGACAGGCATCTAGCACAAGAAAGTTGATTCGACTTTCAAGGTGTCAGTTTGTTTCAGGGTGATGAACTTAAGTGGGATGAAAAAATTTGTATGAGATGATGTGACTAGCAAAACTGGCAATCAGACCTCCCAAACCTTGACCAAGTGGTGATAACAAAAAGCCATCCTTTTTGATAAATTATTATTTAGCTTTAGAAGAGTTGCTGTTATAATCTATTAGTTAGTTCATCTAATTAGCTGTGTTTATTTTAGCTGTGAAGGCACTAAGCAGATTGTCTGAATTATTGTTTCCAATCTGTCATGCATAATTGATTTTTCAGTCTGTTGGAACTAAATATAAACAAAAAAAATTGTTTTCAGTAAAACCAAAATGAAAAAGTATCAGTGTCAAACATTTGACAAATAAAAAGTGTAAATTAAGTTCATGTTAAATCACATTCAGTATTTCAAATGCTTTGAAAAGAAAAACAATACTCTATATTTAAGCATTTGAGTACTTTAAAGACTTGTATAACTTCTTAATGATTTTTTTTTAAAAGAAACTTTCTTGGTAAGTCTTTTGTTTACTTGGCAAGTACAAATTGGCAAAAAAATGACAATTGTGCAAAACAACCGAGCTGTGGCATCAAATCAATGTTTTTTCCTAAGAAAAGAGGTTCAATCAACTCTAGCATACTAGACCTGGAGAAATTGAAAAATGGCAGCTATCCCTAAAAAATGAAATTTGAAGTGAATGTGCATGTGTGCAGTGTTCAAACTAATATTCAGGTGAACCCTGTAACTCAGTGAGGATCATTTGATAAAGTAAAAAAACCCTTGCCCTAAAAGAAAAATTGGACTCACCACACATTGTGCCAGGAAATCTCCCAAGCAAGTCTGCAACAGATTTGTCAACAATTTATTCTGACTACAGCAGGTGACTTAGACAAAGAGGGGGGAAGAAGGCTAAAAAAGGTGCTAAAACTCCTCAAAGATAGAAGCAAAGCCAACAAATTCCGTTTGTATTTTTCATGTCAAATGATTTCTTTTTAGTGTCAAGAATCCCCCAAAACTGATACGACCTATCTGGAGCTGTGCCTGAGCCCTTGGGACACCACTAGGTTCCTACAGCAATCAGTTGTCACTGTTTCCATTCTTTCCCTTTCTTGCCATGAGGTTCAGATCATAGATGCTCTTCTCCCTGTGCAAAAGTAGTACAACTGTCCATCCCCAGAAGTCAAGTAGGTTCCAACCACCTCCATAAATCTACATAAAGTGCGTTGTATGGTGGCTTTCAGAACTACCCCTGATCCTTGGACCAGCCTCCACCTGTAAGCTGTAAAATTGTAGCTTTTTTACAAGGGTGCCTTGTATCAACTCTGGATCTACTCTGACTATCCATTTGGAAGAAAAAAAAAAAACATACCAGTGGAGTAGCCAATTTTTCTGATTTTTTGTTTGTTTTTTTTTTCTCTTGTTGTTGTTGTTGCTGTTGCTGTTGCTTTTTTGTTTTGTGGGGTTTTTGTGTTTTGGTGGGTTTGTTTGGTTTGGTTTGGTTTGGTTTTGTGTTTCTTTTTTTGCCTTTGAAGCAAATTCAGTATCTTTGGAATGGTGACAGCAAGCGTGAGAATGATCATCTTTTCAGAAAAGTGCAAAGAGCATATGGATGGGTGTTTTGACATTGCATATAAACTGGAAAAGAAGATTGCATATAATTATCTGGATGTCATCATTCTTAGGAAAACTTCTGGCATCCTTTCACTCAAAATATTTGCTTCAGCTCAACTTCCACCAATGATTAGAACATGTTTTGTGATGCCAACAGATTGTTTGTAGGAAGTTTGTAAAGAAAAATATAATTGATGTAAAAAAGGAAAAAAATCCCTTTTAATCAGTTCCTCATGCCAAAGATTAGCAGTGATGTTGACGTGTGCAACATAATCAGTCATAATCAAATCCTAGCTGGAATAGTACCTCAGATGTTGTTAATTGTGTTCCTATTAGCCTAAATTTGGTTTACCCATTAAGTGCTGATGGAGAAGGCAGAAACTTGTTCAAGATACTGTATATTTTCTGTTAGCAGCCTAATCAAATGGATGGAAACACACAGAATTGTAGCACGCAGTGGCAGATCAGAAATGCCCATAGGGGTTGAATTTCTGCCATGGAGTTTGCCTGATCCTCCATGCTTCTGGGCTTAAAGACATCAGAATGTAGCTGAAAATATTATCATCTCTACCAGATAGTCAAACTATCCTTCCAGGATTTAAGTGTAAATTATGGAAATCTCTACATCATTCTTGTAGTACTTCATTAAATTTTTAGGCTTTTCCCTAAAAAAGTACAGATTCCCTGATATTTCTTTTGGCTTTTGCTCTGCTCTGAGATTTAGGTAACCTGCTAGCATGTGCAGTTCAGTATTGTTTCAATCTACAGGATTCAGCATCTCTTTTTGAAGTGAAAATATGCTTCCCTGCAACCTCCATCAAACGTGCAAAGTTCACAGCCCTCTCTGAGACCTCCCACTGTGGCTAGGAAGAATTTTTGCTGAAGTTCTCAGACAATACTTACTTTCCTCACTTCAGTTCACAATACTTCTTTCACCATGTCCTATACTCCACTTTTTCCTTCCCCATTTTAACCTTTTCTGCAATGTTCTATCAATACTGCTTGCCCAAGATTTATGAAATAATATATAGGGAAATAAAAAAACTATCTATGGTTTTAAGAAGGAAGAAAAATTTGGCAAAAACCCTTTTAAAAAGATAGTGTAAACAGGGAAGTTGCAATCACTTCAAATGTACATTTCTCAAGATTTGAGGCTTACATCCTTTAATACAATGTAAATTCATGATCATTTATCATGTTCACCATATACAGGTGCTGTACCTGGCTTCACACTTGCATTTCTCCCTCTATTTGTTCAAGAGAACAAATGAATAATGAATAATGAACAAATGAATAATGAATAGTGAACAAATGAATAATGGACATAATTTTTCAAGGAAGGGCAGTTTCAATGTTTTTGCTTCTCTTCCACAGGTGGGATGCCCATAAACTACATGAAGATTATATAATGACTAAAATGAAACTTTCACAATATATAACGTTAGACTTTGTTTCTACATGCTTCCTTCCCAAATCCAAAATATAGACTGATTGTGCATGTCCCTTCTACTGCCAGATGCTGGCAAGAAATAGCGCCTGCTTCACAAGATTGCTGGGTAACTAATAGCAATATCTCATTTTGATCAGATTTATAAATGCAGAGGCCTGTTACTCTGGCCAGAAATTAACCTCTGTTGTTAAGGAGGTATAATTTGACCATTTCTTCTAGCTTATAAATTTTATTTTGGCCCTGTTTTCCATGGCTGTGATTCACATTTTGCATTTCTCTGAGGTTAGTAAACTACAACAGCAATGTTTTCCGTCATGCTGCTTACTGCTGTACTTCATGAGATCTAGGACAGAACGTGTATGAATCCAATCAAAAGTCCCCATAGCCAGTGCCCTTTTCCAGGACTGGCCAATGTGGATAAATAGAGAAAAGCATAAACACAGACAAAGAACACAGAAGTATTTTCCAAGATAAATCTGCCTTCCTATGACAGTTTGTGTTGAGACACCTCTTGAATGAAAAATGCTCTTTCCTGTCACACATTTTACTGATTCTGCAGCTGGACTGCTGAGTACCATCTTCTATTTACTGCTATTGGGCCACTGTACAACAACAAAGACCATGTAAGTGTAGTTTAGCACAATTCATTCTGGGTCAGCAAGCAGCCATTGTCCCTTTGGTGCTCTACAATAGCAGTTACCTGAAAAACCTCAATGTTCTCACCTTAAATCTTTTCTTTTTGGTTTCCAGTCCATGAGGTCTTTAAGACTGGTGGCACCACAAATAGGCCAAGAGCCTTCTGTGCCAGAACGTCCAAGATTTTCTTGGATTATCTCAGTATTTAGGGGGTTATTTATTTATTTATTTTTACTGCATGAACACTGTCATTTCTAGTAGAGAAATGGTGATGCAGAGTAAAGAAACACTAATATTAGTCTTAAATCTGCACCATCTACATCAAGATATGTTTAGACTGCCA
Organism: Catharus ustulatus; assembly: GCF_009819885.2. NCBI lineage: Eukaryota > Metazoa > Chordata > Aves > Passeriformes > Turdidae > Catharus > Catharus ustulatus. Next base: position 61,236,401 of record NC_046223.1, on the reverse strand, counting down.
CAGCATGTGATGCTTTTTATCCACACAGACCAAAGTTATCTGCCCAGCCCCCCATCCCCAAACACACTGAGCTGTAGCAAAACTCCAGCGTGATTTTCAAGTGTTCAGACCTTGAAAAAAAAAGTCCCTGCTTATCTGCTAATTTTTTTTCTTGGCACAATCACTTCTACTTGTTACCAAAATGCCACCTAAGTGCTACAAGAAAGAGGCTGAATTATGATGAGAATTTCTGATCTGGTTAGCAAGCTGTCATTAGGTATTTTGTCTTTCCTTCCCAGTTCTTTACTCTGCTACCGGTTAGTCTGTGGGAGATCTACCTCAGCCAGCATTGACCATAGGTCAGTTATGGGCCATGGAGCAGTAGGCAGTGTTTCTTAGGAAAAGCCAGTATATTCTGTTTTGTTCATCATAGAGAGCAGGAGTCATGAGTTCTTGAGTCATTCACCAAGGAAATGGGATATCATAATTATGTTAGTTACATCATCCTTTTCTTCTGCTACCACACACTACCCCATCTACTCCCTCTCCCAATTTTTTAGTCTCTCTCTGAGGACAGCAGCTGCTGTCCAGGAAGTTAAGAAAGACTTAATGTCTCTACTTTGTAACTTTACTTTTGTCTCCTGTTTGTTAGTAGGGGACACAGAATTTTGCAGGCTTTATCACTAAAGTGAATCTGACAAATGGATTTCCTGTCAGTAGGGCTTTTATCAGTATGGTGCTGTCAGAAATGACTTTTTTATTATATTTTACACAGCACAAAGATTTTTACATGGAATTTTTGAAGTTAGTGTTAGACAGTGTTTGTGTTCATTCAGAAAACAAGGAAAACTAGGAGAAAAAAATAACAATAAATCCTTTAAAAATGTTTATTTTGCAATGACAATGAAACTTATACTGAAGGAAATAGAAATTTCAATTTTTCCTAATTAACCGAGATCAGATTTCAAAAGCATCAGGGGAAATTGAGCTGTGAATCTCATTCTCTATACTCAGCAGCTGGAATGAGACAGATGCATTTGCAGGTATTAGAAGGACCTGCACAGACTATTTTCAGTGCTCCCCCTGTGCTTTGTTAAAACAAGGAAGTCTGCTTCCAGAAAGTGTCTAGCACTTCCAAACTAAAATGGTAGTTTTTCTGAGCACCTGGCATCCAGTTGTCCAGCTATGACTACTCCAAGATAATGGCACAGAGTCCTGGCTTTGATGTGCTGAATCACAATTCAGTGGCTCCCAAAAAGCAATCAATAGAGAACTCAAACATAATGAAACAGGTCAAGTGCTTAAGTATTTCCGAAAACCCAAGGAAAAGTCGCTTACACAACACCTTCTGAAATCAAGCCTCTGGTGTGCCAAAGCTGGTAGTGGTGGCATGCAATCTTGGGTGAGATTTTTCCAGCAGCTCTTCAGGATCAGACACTTCCTACACTTTGTCAAGTCTGGCTTTTAGGCATTCCTAAAATGCAGGGGGATCAGGAAGGAATCTGTGCAATGAGGAACTTGCCATGTGGTGAAAGGAACTCAAACTAGGTCCCTCCCTGAACAAAAACAGATGGAAAAATACTGACAGACCACATCAGTGCTCCATGACCTACATCAAACCACCCTCCCAAACATCTCCTAAACCAGTAGAAGAACCACATCAGAATAAACTTCCTATTGCTGAGATCTGTCAGACCAGTGGCTTACAAGCATTGGGGCATGACCCAAAAGTGGGTCACCAGAGGACATCCAACTGGGTTTCATCCCACCAACTGAAAGGGCAGTAAATCCCTGTGGTTGCTAAAACCAAGTTGGAATTTTAAGCCCAGTGAGAAGGAGCAATTCTTTCCCTCACCCACACCTTCCCTTCCTGCTCTAGCTGTGCTTGCCCTGGATTCCATCTTCACTTGCCCACAGCAAGGTAGATGGTCAGCTCTTCAGTTTCCCTCTCAGCTCCCTGTTGTTCCTGTTCAGCACTCACAAAGTGCCCACATGATGCCACAGTAGTGTGTCAGAGCAATGTTACCCAGGCGCTGAGGAGCACAGCAATAGCCCAATTCCATCCCTATGATTTCCCAGGCAAGCAGCCTCCAGGGTTTCTCACCTTGCAAACTCAGATGTAGCAGTTTCCCACTTGGTGCCATGTTATTATTCCCCACCTGAATGGTCCACTGTTCATTAAGTAGGACAATGTTTATATTAGATATGACACTTATAATGCTTCTATTTTTGCTGAATGGGAGGAGGAAGATAGCAAATGCAGTCACACATGAATGTAGCAAGAGCTTCCCAGCCAACTCATTCCCTAAGAGCATATGAATAAAAAAGTTCAATGGAAAAACTAAGAAAGTTGCTAGGCCACCAACCAAACTGTGAAGTCCAACATTAGGGGAGCCTTTCAGTATTTACCAAATAGAGCTGACATTTCGCTATCTGATAAAGGGCTCTCTCAATGGAACATATGGGAGATTTGTCTTCCAGACTTTTCTGCATAGGGGTAATTCAAAATGCAGCCATTTTTACTTTATAACAGTTGTTTTAATAAGTAACAACAAGAAAAATGAAAAGAAACCCCAGAAATAGTAAAAATGTTTACTTGCCTGGAGCACTGTGTCCTTGTGGTAATTGCAATGCAAATAGAGAGTGAAAACAGTGTTCCTGCTTCTGTTTATGTCCTAAAGAAATGGGCAGGTAATAGCACATGAGAAAACAAGACAGCATAATCTGAAGCAGGGTTTACAACACAATAAACTGTCGGTATGTTTTTCTCTGAGTATAATATTAGACATTCCAAGGCAGATGCTGCTCTATCACAAGGGCTGGCACCTACTAGACTTCAGTTGAGCAGTTAATAGTACTTATGTTAGAAGCACAGAAAGCACTATTACCTCCCCAAAGTGAGAATCGTACCTAATGTTGCACTACAACTGCCCTTTTCTGTACTAAAAGTGCTTTAGGCTCTAGTCTTCAGTGTTTCATAGGTTTTATGGTGTTAACTTACTGCAACATCCCTCAGCAGCTGAAGCACAGATAATGCTATCTTGCAGATAACAAGCATACATGTGGGTAATCCATTTATGTTCTTTCCTAGATTATCCCCCAGTAGTAAAAGTGCTTAAATATTAATCATTCTTTCTGTTGTGTTTTGCTCAGAAAATCTGTACTCTTCTTATAAGGAGTCAACAAAATCTTTCCTAAACATTAGGATAAGTGTGGTGGGTAGCTTTGAAATATTGCCTTAAAGGAATTCATAAATATATACTTTGAATGACTAAGCTTCTGTTTCAATACTGGGCTCTGGATAGCGACATTGATACCATATAAATGTGGCTCAAAATCACCCTGCCCTTTGTCTGACATCTCTCCTGCTGTGTACCCATGCTTGATGTGGTTTTTATGGTGTTCACAAGATATGAATGAGGTCTTGATGTGTTTTGTTGCACCAGTGATGCAGTTTGCTTGAGATTTATGCGAGTGTTTTGATTTGGATTTCTGTCAGGGAGAGATCTGTTTTGAGTTCCTGTCAGTTGAATGCATATGTATCCATCATTGCTGGGAACAGCTTATGAATTCCTGGGATCACGAGAAAAGCAGGACAAGAAAATCCAAAAAATATTCCGTTTTGGAGAATAAATCAAAAAAAAGCCTATCATGTTTAGATTATTTTACCTGAAAGGCAATAGTTTTCTCAAATGAACTTTAGAGTCATGCACAAGCATAGTGACACATGCAGCACAATGCAATACAGATCTGTTTGGTACAGACACAAGAGATAGACAGCTGCTGTGGCAATTTGCCAGGCGCACCAATCATCTTTCTGTCATGGGATATGTAAACAAAACAAAACAAAAAATCAGTGGAACCCATTTCTCACTCTTTGGTAAACTCATTTCAGATCTCCTGTTTTAAGAAATCCTGCTTTTTGGGGTGGCAATGATGATAAAAATAAAACCTCTGCTCCTTACCTTCCAACTCCCTGGAATAAGGGGCAAAATCACATTCTTTTGTTCTCCACCCCTTTTCATTAGGTACTAGAGAATATTCCTTCAGTGTCTTTTTGCTGCCTGATTAGACACTTTTTGTCTGCTCAGTGTAGTCACTGAAAATTAATTTGAGCTGATTCAAAGTACCATTACATTATGCTCAGTTGAGCAGATTTTTACTGAACCATGTCGATTTTGCTTATTTATCTTCAACACCCAGCTCTGGTTACATATGACAGAGTTTAACCTGCAGAAGGTTTACTATGGAGTTTAAACCCTAGAGGATGGCAAAACTCTACATTGTACTGGCATGCTATCCTAATTCCTTTCACTCCCCACAACTATGTGTTCAGTAGTATCTCTGCATTTGGGTAAAATCAAGAGGTCCATTGTCCCTCTTAGAAGCTGGATATAAATTAACCACAGACACTGTTCTATGGGATTTGTCTCACTTTCCTTTGGTGTCAGTGTCCACTCTTATACCTCACCTCCCCTTGAACCTGTGCAGCATAGCATGGATGGAAGAACCAAAGCTAGACACATAAGTATGATATGCGCAGTGTACTTTCAAAACTCTTTGGCGCAAAGCCAGCACTGGGTAGTTGAAAAGCATGATAGAAGGCTGTTACCTACTATATTCCAGCTGCTGTAATAAAAAACATCATGCTGCTTTAAGTAAATGCTAGTAAAATATCACATTCCTTCCTTCAGTAATAAATTAAACAGTTTGTGAAAATATTACAGAATGAAAAATATTTGGGAGGATCTGGTTTTTCATAAAACAGCTGGACCTAAAAGTTTTGCAATGTACAGCACCATCTCCACATCTTTTGAAGTAGAGCATAGTGGTTAATACCCAGTTGGCTGTTTTTATCCTTGCCCACTTCTCGCCACAGAAGCCCACTGGATGGATAATCTCAAGAAGGAGAGAAATAGAAATACATATAATACAGCTGATAGAATTAGAAATTAATAGCTAGGAGATCAGTGATCTAATGCATATTCATAGAAAGAGGCTCCCTTCATATATTTCAGATATTTGCATCGGTTTCTGTGCTGATCCAGTGCTGTGGTATTAGATATCCCAAATGCATGAAATCCTGTTTTCTGCTCCCTTTGAAGTTGTGGTATGACTTCAAGGGGAAAAGGAAAAGGCTGGTAGAGCTTTTGAAAGGTTTACTGCAGGATCTGTAAAATTAGTAATTATTAATATTAATTAATAATTACATCTGTAAGTACAAAACAGAAAACGACAGAGGTCTATTGCAGAGGAAATGCTCACTTGAAGTCCAGGTTAGGTGCAGCACTGATCTTGTGTTGTATGTGTAGAGGTTAGGCTAGAAAAGAGACTAAGCACAGATCTATTAATTCAGAGTCTATCTTTCCTGAAAAAACAAGAGATCAGGCCAAACTGAAATTGATGCCCAGTGACTTCAATGATTAGATCATAGTCTTATGATACGAGGCACATCACATAGTAAACTGAGCTGGGGCCAAGAATAATGAACAGAGATCTCATTAACTGAGATTCTGCAAGTTCTAAATTTTACTAAATCATTTTAATGTTGCCTCTCACCACTAAGTGGCAAAAATAATACAGTGAAAGCACTCTGTATTTGCAGTACCAGACATACCTAGCATACTCCCTATGAGTCCACAGAGATTATAAACATACAAGCAAATATTTTTTAATCAGACCCAATTAATTTATTCTTAATCCTTTCCAAGTTTTTTCCAATAATAATACTGGTGTTGTCCCTGGAAATTTTTTATCACACAGAGGACAAAATTATTTTTAAAGCTATGGGAATGCACATGCAAACATATTTTGCAAGTGTGTAGAAAGTATGGGCAAGATTCCAACTTAAAATGGAACTAAGTGGAACAAATTCTAATCTTGCAGAATTTTGAGACTAACTCACTGTTCTGTGTAACAAACAATTTTGGTGTGCCACAATGCTTCAGCAAATTATAGTTTAAAATTCTGGGAGCAGCAGACTTATGGTGTTCAAAACATAACTGTAGTAGAAAATTTGTGGCTATGTCAAACAACCTTTTCACATTGTTGACCTCTGTCTGCTGTCCACATTTGCTTTGCTTGTATCCTTCTAGTCTGATCCTTGTAAAAGTAGATCTGATGCCAGGAACGAACCAAGGAGAAATGTCACACTGAGTTGGAGAATCCTTTTAACAGGAAGGAGGATATCAAGGAAACATTTAACAGGAAAATGGAGTAGAGGAAAATCATTCCAGTGCTAATGAATAAATTGAGAGCAAATTTATGTAAATATAGTCCAAGTAGCAAAATTTATAATTTCTGTCTCTGGAAGCTGCATGAAGAACAAGCTGTAGACTGAATTATGATCTAGCTCAGCATTAACCACCTGGTGTGATAGGAAAAGGTACTGGTTATGCAAAACTGGGTAAAAATCAGTCTGTTTTTAACCACATACTATCAAGACATCTTTTAGTCAGGGATATTACTTCTGGCCTTTCAGGCATTTTCATAGACTAGAAATTTTACTACATTTCAGAGAGAAGGTACATCAGTGATAACTGGGCGATACTAAACATAGCAATAGCAGCAACAATAACAAGGAATATCATACTCCACAATCTGGAAGACTACCTATTCAAAGATTATCTGATTTCTTAGACCAGGATTAACACCATTTTGTTTTAAGCATGCTGATCACTCTTATATAGACTCTTTTTTTAGGAGATCAACAATGTCATCCCCTACGGCAAAGGAGAAAATGGATTTCAATCATTGGTTTCTTCCCCTTAGGTGACAAAGACCTGTGAAGCTAAATTTAAGCATTTCCTTCTTTATTTCCAGGTAATTGAACTTGAACTAAAGCGAAGGTAGAAATCTATCTTGAAAAAACAGTGAATTCTAGTTTTGTGTGGAACATTACAGAAATCAGGAATAGCTTTTCAGCTCTTCTTGAAGCTGGTGTCTCCTCAATGACTTCAGGAGGAGAGAGGAATTCTTCTTAGGGGGGTCTGCTGGAGGAAAATATTTAGTATTTGGTGTTTCAGGTGGTAAGTGATCTGTGATCCAGGGAGCTTATTCCAGACCCCTTCTGACACTTCCAGCCTCTGTAAAATTTCTGCTGGATCCTGTGACCGCAGTCATATTCCACAAACACTTTGAGCAACTCTAGACCAGCTGTGCCAGGAAATTTATGATGTGCCTTATAGGAAATAAATCTTTTCATGTTTGGAACAGCCTACTTCAGTCATCAAAATCAGAAGAGTCTGGAAATCAAAAAGAACAGCAAAACCACAAGCAATTATCTTGGCTCTTTCATTAAATGAAACTGCTGAGTTAAGTAACAATTAGGGCTTTATCCTCTGTAGTAAAATTAGCAGATTGTCAGGTTTCCTGGGTAATTTCTCCTCTTTTATTTCTCCTCTACCCATGAGATGGGTAGAGGCTGCTTTTTGGCTGGTATGTTATGGGCACCTGTATGACCTTCTGCCCACACTGTATGTGGGGCAGGGAGGACAGGCACACGCAGACCAACCATGGCCCTAAGCTAACAACAAATCCCTCCCTGGCACAGAGACCACTCCCAGTTAAGGAGACTGCCCATGGGAGGTGCAAAGTACCTGAGATCTTTATCTCCTTTTGAAGTCACCAAGATTCAGAGAAGAGTAAGATGCCTATAGAATGGAATACCCTCTCTGTGTCTGGTACACATTAATCTATAATCTGTTTTTCACCTGCCCATTCAAATGTAGTTGCTGCCAACAAGAAGGAAAGGCCACTTGTCCAATTACAGCACATCAGGCTCACACACCAGGTCTGGTAGAATTCCAACCCAAAATACCTGCCTTATCAGCATGGCAACATATGAAAACATAACACTTTCATGTGTTTTCAAAGAATTGTCTTCTGTCCTTTGTTATTAACTGACTTTCGTGCATGTAAATTATGTATACAGTCATAGATAAAATTTGATTATATGTTTCAAACTCAAATCCTTGCTATCAGTGCAGCAAAAGAAATAAAAATGTTCCTTCTCTTTTGAGGAAAAAACCCACAACAAATGCACATATTTTACATTTACATGGATATCTTACATTTGAACATACTCACAACCCAGAGAAGTGTCAGTCATAATAATGATACAGATAATTACATCGTACTCACAATATAGATGTTACTTAGAAACAATTCAATTTTTTGACTAAAGCATATGGCATTTATGATCTCATTATTCATAAATTAATGTCAAGCCAGTATTCAGTCTTGAAAGAGCCATATTCTAAATTTGTCTCTTACACATCCAGTGATAATCAACATGGATATTCACAGTAATAACATCAAGATTTAAATACATCAAATGTCAATAAAAACTGTAAAATCTGGATGCTTATCTTGTCTCTATAACAAAACCATATGAACTTCATACATTTGCAAATGTGGTCTGGAAATACAAAGAAACCAGTATTCACATAGAAGAAATGGATTGTGTTATTTTATAAATTGTGTACTGCAAGATATCTTTCTCTTACTTTTCACTCTTTGAACCATGAAGTAATGTTAAACTCACCAGTCTTTAATCAATATGTTCATTACTCCTAACTAGAGAATAAAAATTAAAAGCAATCAATAACAACAGCAGAACAAGTAGATCCCCTGAGCCATTACTCTTCTATTCAACATTTTTTTCTGTATAAAATTATGGCACTTCTTAATTAGCACCTGTTTCCATGATCTTGGAAATATCCATGTATAAAGTTTTGTTCATATGTTTGTTGTGTTAGTTGCTTCTGAGCTCTTTTTTTTCAGTTTGAAAGAGAAGCTAAGTTTTTATATACAAGAAGGAACATCACTATGTGATTTACAGGTGTACCTGCAATTTTTTTACATTGAGAACTGTCAAATTAGGGGGTTAAAATGAATCCATATAATAAGAGTAAACTTGATATTGTAAACATTACTGAATAACTTAATTCCTGCCACCAGATCACAAAATTGATTAAAGAATCAAGATATTTTCTTTTTGAAAATATCCTTGGGGGATTTAAGTTTTTCATTGGGAGAGCTTTAGGTACTTTGCCTGAGTTTTGTGCCCTCTGTAAATCCTTGGCTAACGTGGCAGCCTCTCCCCAGCATACTCATTTACCAGCCATGTACCTCCACCTGCTCCCCAAGGACATTGATCAGCTTCCAGCTTTCACTCTTCAAATCAGAACTGCCAGTTATTTGTTGCTAATCAAATACACATTTTCTTATGACAGCGGTTGTTCCAATGCACCTCAAAAGATCTCAGGTTGTTCTCAGGCCACAGTTTGGATAGCTGCTGATGGAACATTCCCTGAGGGCTTTAATTTTCAAGGCAAACTGTTCATGCAGAGGTGCAATCAGGGAGCAATTGGCAGGATGCATGTGAATTGTATCTCCAAGACCCCACAGCAAACTACCTGACCCAGACATCAGTTTCCTTTAAAACCATGGCTCTTTGAGAGTGCTGCCTGTCTCTTACTGTCATTACTTATCTGTTGGGAACTTGACTGCCTGTACAAACAGAGCAGCTGACAGTGAGACAGAGGACCACAGTCAAATTCACAGGGACTTGTTATTCTTAGTCAACTTCAACAACACTAGATTTTTGTAACAGAGCTGGGCACCAAGTTCAGACTGTGCCCAATAAAAGTTCCTGCAGGTGAAACAACCATAGCCTGGGGAAATCAGCCTTGCCAGTAAATTACTGTATGACACATCGTTCTTGGAGACCAATTTTCACAATAAAAATGGGCCCAAATTCTGTCAGGTTTGGACTGAAAAGTCCTCTGGTCATCATTTGGTCAGGAATGCTTCAGAACAGTCTGTTCTGTTTCCCCTTTGCAAAGCAGATTGTTTGCAGTGGGACACAGATGTTTATGGGTTGTCATACCATGAACTGAGTCTCCTATCAGATTACAGCCCTTACTCCACAGAGTGAGTGTGCCACTTTGGCTACATCTCAGTGTGTTTTCCATGAAAACTGTGGTATTTAAATTTGGGTCCAGCCTGAGGATCCTAACGGGACATAATTAAAAGGGTTGTGTCTTGCCCAGGGTCCCACCACCATGGGCAGGCTGCAGCCTTTCAGGGTAGTGTTTCCAGGAATCTCTTTGATGTCACTTGCACTCACAGAGGCGCATAGTGTGAGTGCAGAGGTTCAGACCATCTGCAATGTTTGCACAAGTGGGCACAAGGATAAAAAGTCTCTTTGTTTCCTGCCCTCATCTGCTCCCACACTCAGTTTTCAAATGTGGGTGCTGGATTCTGATGGCACTTTTCAGCACCTACAATGACGTGACTGATGCACTTTAAGATTAAACTGTGTAGCCTCTTTGCCAGACTGAGATATTTTGTGCAGAGCCTCATGTTTAAAAATTCATCAGATGTTAAAAGTTCAAAGTGGTTTCAAATTATCTACATCTCGAGAAGGAGTCTGTAAGTGAGTACATTAGAGTTTCATTTCTTCTTATGCCACCACCAATGAAAACTTCTTGTTTAAGTTTCCTTAGCTAGAAAAAGGCAATAACAACTTAATCATTCACTCAGCACAGCATCATGGTGCTGGCTAGTCTGAAGCCATTGTTTTGTTACCATGCTATATTTCATTCCAACATTTCTCTCTGCTGCCTCAGGATCCAGGCTGCACCTCAAGATCAGAACTTTTTTAATCTGAGTGTTAGTAGCCTGGAGTGAATGTACTTTGTTTTCCTTTCACAGTAAGGTCAGGGAGTGCATATCTGCCCCATCAGAGTAAGAATTAACCCGCTAAGGCATCTGTTGCTCAAAGGAAACAATACATTCATGCAAAAATCACAAAGGTGATTATCTACACTCTCCAACTTCCAAATATTTACTCTTAATAATTTCTTCATCACCAAAATTTCAGAGTTTATATCCTTCCTCCTGTCTAAAAGACACAACTGGGGGCAAAAAGACAACCTGCATTGTAGTAAAGCTCTTATCAGTGGCTCTTTCTCTAATTGTCAAGGGTTAATTGATTTTAAAATAACTAAATAAGCTATCATTTTTGTCTCACAAGTAAGAAGGGAGGGAGGAGTTGCACGTCTTTAGCTGTACCTTTTTGTTTCATCACAAAACACGCATCCTCCCCGTCTCTCAGTGCCAATAACTTTAGATACTACTGTGCACTCAGAACTTCCCACAAAGGGAGTGCTGCACCATACCCAGCAGTAACTACAGAGGGCAGGGACAGGTGAATGTAGAAAACTCATGGTTCAAATTCTCCTGGGTATGAACAGCCCAGAGAAAAGGGTGCAGGGGCGTGTCTGTTCCTGGGGAGCTCATGAATATTTGCCTTGAATGTATTTGTCTTGAACATTGATATCATGTGCCACAGCTGCCTAACCTAAGCGAGGTTTGGGCTGTCATTCCTTAGGCAGGACAAATTTTAAGACTTTAAATCAGTAACTTTGTCTTTCCATATGTTTCTCATTCAACCTAACGTGCAATTTCCAGTTAAAATAAACTTGGCTTTGGGATAACAGAGAAAGATAATCAAGGCAGCACACTATCCCACATCAAACTCCTCCCTTCCTCTGTGTTAAGATTCTCTGGCTTGGGTCTGATGCCATTCTAAGTGTTCTTGCTGTTAAATACTGTTTTCTGTCACTGTCTCACACTCCTCTTTCCCTAATAATAAGATTGTTTTACTTGTTCTTATGTAACCATAGTATTGCTCTGTCACTTCCACCCATGCAAAAAAAAAAAAAAGAAAAATCCCTTTGCAATGGAAAGAGGTACTGCATGGAGAGAGCAGAAAGGAACAGGCAGCAGAAGTGTCCTTAGAGGAAATTCCTGAGTTGGCCCAAACATAAACACAGAGGAAGGGCAGATGACCCTTCAGGAGTCCCTTGCACCTAAAAGAGCACGTGCAACATTTCTGACATGGAAGACTGAAGTGCAGAAGCTCTGCAGATTTGGGTCATAGTAGCAAGCTCTAGAGCATGTGCAGGACCTTTATATTGCCCATCCCAATGTTGCTGAGGTATCCAGAGGCCATTGGTTTGCATGGTGAGGTTGTCCTTCTCCCAGAAGCAAGTTTTACCATTTTTTAAAAAAACATTTAGGAGAAATTAATTTTTAATTAATTTCAAAGGAAACTGATGGTGACCACACCAAAACATTGATGATTACTATCTGTCTGTATAATAACAATAATAGCAATAATAATAGTAATAATATTAAGATTAAGAATAAGAATAAGAATAAGAATAAGAATAAGAATAAGAATAAGAATAAGAATAAGAATAAGAATAAATTTTCTGATTAAATACGTTTGCAAGGTGAGCAAGGGTTATGAAACACTCATGAAAAGGTCATCTTGTAACAAGGCCAAGAATGAGGAATTCTGACCTTTAAGACTGAATGTAGCCCTCTAAATGTAAAAGCTCTGCTTTTGCTAATCCTGAATACAACATAAACTCCTAATGAATGGGCACTGGCTAAAGAAACAAAGAGATCCCAGGAACGAGACTGCTGCATTTCTCCCAAAAAACCTCCTGTTATCAAGAGAAGTGAGTGGTGTGGAAGAAAATTTGTTGATGTCTGTCTTCCCCAAAGGTACTTCAAACAGTAAATGAACACACAAGATCCCATGTTTATTTTCTTTTAAATATATTTTTGAAAATATTGTGTGATCCAAAATATGTGTTTTTCAATTTTTCATGGCCCGGCCATGAGTGATGTATTTTATCCATATTCATAACAGTGTACAAACTTTCTATTCATAGCTCTCTCCACAGCATAAATTTGGGTGGGCATGCTGGAATTTCCTTCTGTGGCATATGGTAATCCTTTACCTGAGGGCCTGCTCCAAATAAATGTTTACATTCCTCTGACAGCTCACTTGAAATGTAAAGGAACAAGATATGTGAGTCTTCCATTAAATAACTGACTGCATTTACATGTTTGGGGGAGGAAGGCACATAGCGTTCCTACACTGGACTGTCTGCAGGAATGTCCAACCTTGTTTCCTCTCATAAATATTTCATAATAGAAAGGACCTTAAAAATATGCCAATCCAAACTGTGGATTGACCCTTTCAACTCCAGGCACCATAGCTAGGAGGGACTGAAATAAACACCACAAGTAAGCAGTGCCTGCAGTGGGCAGCCATCCGTGTAAACCACAGCCTCCTCTTTGGTCCTGGGACCTTCGTTTCATTCGGAGGCTATTCCAGGGAGGGTTGGCTGAAAGGCTGGATGGTGGGTGGCAAGGGTCACACATCAAAGGTGCAAAGAAAGGTGGAAGCGATCTGGAGAAAAACTTCCTGGTCTGGGATAGGGTTTCATTTGATTTTACACAGCTCAAGGAAATTATGCTTTTACTGATGTAGATGAAAGAATGCTCCAGCAGCTAGGGATAAGCACACAGAAGAAGTAAATAGGAAAAACGTCCACACATGGTGATTATATCCAATTACAGAAGTAAATGTGCCACTGTTTGCTTATTAGAGTAACAGGTCTACTCGAGCTCTTGTGATTCCGGCTAGTCATATGGGGTTTCTTTAACCTTTTAATCATTGTTCACACCACCAGGGCTATTCACTTGGCCACCCTCCTTTAAGCTACTACCAGACTGGGGCTGGCAGGTTACCAGCACATCCCCAAGAGAAAGAGCAGCACAGGAAGTCAGGAGTTTGTTATTCCACAGGAATCCAAACCCACAGCTTTCTCTGGTCACTCCTGCCCACCTTCCTTGGCAATTGAGTTCTAATAAGACATCCTTCAGCTGCCTTCAATATTCTTTACTGAGGGGACATGATTTTAGCCCTGGTAGGAAGTAAAATACAGACACTCTTTCTCCTCTGTTGCTCACATTCCTGCGCAGTGAAAAATGTCCCTTTTCCCACTTACAAGTCCTCTGTTTCCTTTAAGTGCTCATTGAGAGACCCACATGTTTGCTATTCCTCTCAATTGCTATTAAGATCAATCTTATGCCTCTCTAAAAGGGCACAAGGAACTCGTGCAAACTGAGTAGAAATAAAATTAGTATTGGTCTAGGTTGACAACACCCCTCAAAAGCTGAGAAGTGCCTGAGTGTCATCTTGTCCAGGACACTTTAAGGCTGATGTGTACCCAACAGCTTTCCTTTAAATGAAGAAAAGCTTCATGGATGTTAGAGTGTAAATCTACACTGGCATAAAACTAGGGGAAGCAAATGAACCCTAGTAGCTACGGTAAATGATAATTATCAGAATAATAAACCCCAGCCTCTTCTCTGAGGAACAAAATTTCCTCTGCAACCTTTAATTAAGTTGGGATCCGACCCTTTTGCGGGCCAATTTCCTGAGCAGTGGCAAATTTACAGTGTGGATACCAGCTGTCAAATATGTAAAGTAACTTGTCTGAGTACGACAGAAGTCAGAGACACAGCCGGGGTGGAAACAAACCAGACCATAATATGAATGTGCACAATTCCTGCTAGAATTGGATAGCATATTTATTGAATCCTGGATTTTACTCTTACTTAATAGTCCTACACTGGAACCCTCCCATAACAGCTCAGTCATATCAGTCCAACCTTTAGATCAAAGCCTCACAGACTACCCTTACACCATGTCCCCAAGGTTGGCAGGCTGAGATTAACTTTTTTTTTCTTAATGATGGGTACAAATATTGACATCTTAAGATTTCAGCTGGATTTTTCAGGGGGATTTCCTTTTCTTTGAAGAACTTCCACTGTGTTTAACTGATGATCTTTAAAATCCATCCACAGTCCTTTACCAAAAGGTTCAGGAAATCATTGCAAAGGCAAAGAACAGTCCTTAAAACTGGGCTGAAGTGTATCTCCATATTTGGTTTTGTAATCTTAATGAAGATGTTGAGACACACCTCCTAAATAATCAGGACGTTTCAAGGCATGTTCCTGGAGGTTTCAGCACACTTCACACTTCACTCCTCTAGTTCATGGATGATCTTGTATATCGACAGCTTGCCTGCATCACCATTCAGTCCCATTAGAACTGCACATTGGGCTTCCATGTAACTCTTGTGTGGCAGAAGCCAAGGGAAGGGGCTGCTGTTTTTCTGCTCTTAGGAAAATAATCCGCTTCAGGTGCTCTGCATTTAAATGAAAAATTGTCACTGCACAGTAACACAAACACATCACACAACCCCATCCTTAAAAGAGAGCTGGGCCTACCCCCAGACACACAATAGAAACTAAGTAGTCTTGTATGGCAAAACTGAATTACAGATTAAAAATTTCAAAGCAGTAATCAACTAATCTCAATCAGATAAAAGATGGGAAAATAAAGACTTTAAGCAATCTATGTAGGCTTTGAAATTATATTTCTGTTGTCACATTCTGAAGGCAACAAAATCTGTTTGTAAAGTACTTTGTTCCTCCAAAGCAGCAGTGGCAGCTGTTTGCATCCAAGTATTTAATATGAGCTGGGGACAGACTGTTTAAAGTCTTTAAAAAAAAGGAATTTTCTTTTCATTCTTCTTTACCAGAGTGGAAAGTTACTTCGCAACTTTTAAATATTTGCAAATTCATCCAGGTTTGAAAAACAAGCCCACCCAAAAGACTATGTGAGATGTATAAAGCCACAAATTCCTCGAGGCTTGTTTATTTTCAAGTTAAGAAAACAAAGCATTTGATGGCTACCAGAAAGAGGGCAATGTCCTTTTTTGCTGATTACATCAAATACAGTTTCCCATTGTTCTAAAGAACAATTTTCTGTCAAGAAATTGTTTTGACTGAGCTTTGGGTAGCAATGAGTTTTTACTATTCAATAAAGTTCTGCTTATCGCTATCAACTCAGTGGCAGACTGTGAACCACTTCCATTTGGTAATCTATTGGGATTTATAGCTTTCTGTGGAGCCAGAAAACTCTCTCACATAAGTCTGTAGGTATTTCACAAAAAACCCACAATGACATTTGCAACCAAAAAGCAATTATAAAAGTAAATATTCTAGAAACATCATTGGTTTGGTATATTTCAGCTTTTGCTATATATGTATACACACATACCAAATTTTACCTGCATTCGTGTATTTTGGAAATTATTGGCAGGAGCACATGACTGCTTTGGTGTATAATTCCCAGCGACTCTGTCTGTACTGGGAAAAGACAAAGCAGTCCACAAAGGTCAGACTGCTAGTTGGGTGTAGGCTGGCATCTGTGCATTGTCAAGTTTTCTGTATTAGCAGTGTTTGTCCTCATCAATATCACTCCATTATCACTTGTGCTTTTTTCCTAGACTCCCCAGACAGATGCTATTAGTAAATATAAGTAAGAAAAGAGCAAGCAAGTTGTATTTTTATGCACTTTGATGTTTTATGCACTTTGATGTCCAAGATACAACTGATATGCATAATTTAAAAATCATCCAGTTACAAAGCCCCTAATCCACATTTTTCATTATGAATGAGATTTTGAGTGGTGTTTTGGACCCTGAATGGGAGACGCACCCACAGAAGCAAAGCTGTATATTATACAATCTCATAACTTTTGAGATTTCAGTCAATGGGACCTCAAAACACTCAATGCTATGGTAGTATGGAAGTTATGTGATATGTTCCTTTAAAGAAATTACATTAGTATCAGAAGTCAGTGCATTGCAGAAACAACAAAAGAATAAGGTAAGAATATCCAATTAGCTATTGCTGCTGTAACTTTATTTTATAGAAGTTGTGTAAGGAAAATAAAATTTCAAACAACCTGTGTGTTTGTATAGTAAGTAACATCTCAAACTACGTCTCTCAAAGCACTTGGTTTCTGGATAGATTACAGCTAGCCTTCACCAACCTTTTAAGTGTGGGTGAGTGTAGAAGAGGGAAGGTCAAGTTCAGAAAATGCCCTTTTGTTGCCCACTTTTTTCTGTGTCTTTCCAGGGCATTGTTCCAAAACAAGGGCACTGTATCAATAGTGCTGGTATCAGCTCCCAGAGCATCGTTCTGTCTCCTCGGGGATGTCACAGCCTCTGTGCCAACTGACTAGGAAATGAAGAAGCACTTTAATAAAAACAGGAACATAAACTAATCCTTAGTCTGCAGTCTGCTTCAAAAGTCCTTCAAGCCTCTTCATGTCTGTTGGACATGAGCAGAACCAGACCCTCACTCTGCCAGGCAACTTCCTTGCAGACCTATTCAGCAGCAAAAGTCTTGTCAATTATTCTTAAATGCATTCATCCTTCTTTGAGATGGAGGTCTGAGGTCAGGGATAATTAAAATATCATAGTATGTCCCATTATGCTTTCTTCCATGTAGAGGCTTGTTGTCTGTGATACTCTTCTCTCTGGAATCAGCAAGTGAAAGAATAATTAATCCTTTGTGTCCTGTATTATTTTTTACTTCACAAGGATGCAGAAGTTCTTTTCAGGAGACACTGGGTCATCTGAAGAATCATGCCCACAGCCTCCAGTAGACCACCTCCAAAAAGACATCCTCTTGAGATTCATCCAGTCCTCTTGTTCCACAGTCTGAATTGCCTCTTTCAGATGCTCATGGGGAGAAGAGTTAAATATCAGCCTTGAATGCTGCTTTTCAAAGACAGCCCCATCATTACTCATTTTAAAGTAAACAATTCTTGCACTGCACAGTAGAATGAGCTAGGTGTTTCTTGTGCTATCTGTAAATTGGTGGTTTTCTCTGTGTTCTCTGCTTTCGTCATTTTTTATGGATAAAGCTCAGTAAAATATGAAAAAAAAAAAAATTGGTGTGCAGCTTTGTTGCAAAACCAAGTTTTCAACATTAAATCACACAATGACCTTATCCCTCCCTTTTATTAGAGAATACTTGGACACAGCCAGGCCTCTGTTGAATACCTTGAGGACATAACAAGACATAATCTGACCACAAATTTGTTTCACTGGATTATGCTTAAGGGTTTACCATTTTCTTCCTCTTCCTTCAAATTTCTATTTTATTTTCCCCCTTGTCTCAATTGAAAGTTCTGTGCTTACCTCCCTCCTCAATGACTTTTTTTAAAATTCTGCTTCATGCATTTTTCCTCAACCAAGATAGCTCAGCAAAGTCATCTGTTCTTTCATCAGGAAGCCAAGAAATGACAGTGATGGCCTAACTCTAACAGCCAATTTAAACAGCAAGGAGTTTAAATGGATCGTAGATCCTTCTCATGGTTCATCCAGACCCATTCTATGAGCTGGCAGAAAAGAGGAGCTTCTGCAGGCATCGTTAGTGGTGGTATTAATGATCTCATCTCCTCTGACGTAGGAAACACAACAGCTAATAGTCAAGGTGGCTGGGAGTGAGGAATGTACTGTATTTTTTAAACAGAAGAAGACCAAATGACCACACAACGACTGCTGCTAGTTTAGAGGGGGAAAAGAGAAAAATGCACTTTTTCTTGAGTTTCCAAACTATCTTAGGAAAAGTACTATTACTATATGTGTTATTTTTAGGAGAACTAAAATATCCTTGTTCCTTGTGACGCTTTTCAGTGTGAAATCAAAGTAAGTGATAGAACTATGTGACAATGGTTCATGGCCTGAAATATCTGTTTTATTCCCAGACAGCCATCTCTGTTTGAGGTGCTGTTATTCTGTATCGTGCTAGAAGGACCATCAAAGCACATATTCTGTTTGCCTTCTTCATACAGGTCCATACTTCTACCAAGACAAATCAATGGTGTGTTTGATTAATTTCATGTGAAAGAGGGTGGATAAGAACACGTTTAAACATCGTATTACACTGAATTACCGTAATAATCTCTCAGGTATCTGAATTTTAAGGATCAAAGCATGTCAGATCTGGATCACAGGGAAAGAAAAAAGCTGATCTAAGATGCAGGAATAGCAATTCTCCAGGCCCTGTGTTTTCCATGCAGAGATTCACTCTTGGTGGCAAAGGAGCATTTGAGCCCATCAATTGACTGACTGTTGTACTATTTGTCGCTGTGGCACTCACTTGTTTAGCCAAAGGAAATGCTTTCGCAGGGAGCGCACACACAGCCTGGCACAAACCGGCGTGTGCCCACATTCCTGACAATGAAGGTTTACTTAGCTGTGCACAGGGAGGCTGTTTTCAGCTGCCTGGCTGGAGTGCCCTTTTTTTTCCTGAAAAAGGGGAAACAGAGTAATACCATGAAGAATTGTGGACTTGAGCTGCCTGATTTCACCACCAGATCTAAATTCTTCCAAAACAAAATACCTCAAATCTTCCAGTGGCAACAAGGTGTGTGTTTGTACACTGCTGTGTCAGGCTGGGGAGTGTTTTTTTTTGTGGTGACTTTCAGCTAGCTCAGGGTTACAAACCAGACACAGTGGCCTTAGGTAACAATTGGTCTCCTGGCTGTTAATGTAGCACAACTTTTTCTTCAAAAACTCTGCTTTATACTACATAAGGGCTCTGTACTTCATGCATTTAAGAACTTACGGACTGGAGGAGGACGTTTGCAGGTTTTTTTTAGGGGATGAGATAGCTATGAGGTGCAGCAGGCTGAGATGGTTCACCTGGAGGGAACAGTATGGATAAGGTTTGTACAAACAGGAAAGAAATGGAGAAGGTGAGGAAGAAGTTGTTCACCCAAATTCTCCACTGCTAGAACAGGACTTAGTTTTAAACAGTTAAAAGTCACTTTGCAGAGGAAGCAATGCGCTCCTGAAACATGCTGCCACAGGAACCACGCTGAGGAATCAGAGCAAACCTCCCAGTTCAAAACAGGATTAGACAAAATTTAAAGCAAATTAGGTCCAAAATAGACACCGTAGGGAATGGGAAAGGAGGGATGTTCCCTGAGTCACCACCAGTCCAATAGATATTTTGTGCATTTGTTAATTTAGAAAATTTAATCTCCCCACGATGGCTTCTGCAGAGCAAGTCAAGGGGGATTCTGTCTCTTCCTGATCACTCTCTAGTGAGATCAAAGAGGCTGCTTCATTGAGGCTAAGTCAGCTTCAGTTTAAACCTCTCCCCAGATAAAGAAAATTTAACTTAGTAAATCCATGACAAGACTAAAAACGTCATAGGATAGAAAAATGGAAACCATCACTATGAGGTGTTTTTAGAGAAAAATAAATGCTCAAAACCCAAAACACTCAGTGTCAAATTTTTCTCTGACCATGTCAAACATCTACTGACATAAAGGCAGAGTTCAGACACGGTGGCTCACCTACATCTTTGTCCTGTTGGGGCAATAGGATTTGAGAAAATTGCACAACTTAGGCAAAAAAGTCAGCATCTTGAGCTAGGTGCTGTGTACTTTTGACTGCTGGGAAAGAGCACTGGTAGCTTTGCTTCTGCTGCTGAATGGGAACTAAGTGGATCATATTTTTTACATCAGTTTCAGGAAAGAGATTATAGTCTTTGACCCAGAAATTACATCCAATATTCATTTTGATACATTTGAATTTATCAGGACTGACTCCTTCAGCAGTTAGTCATTGTTTTCCCCACTAAGCCCATGACATAAATTATTTTGGTATATTGCCTTTTGGTTTATCTTTGCTTACAGTAACCCAAAATTCCTTGATGAATGGCAATCCGTGCATAAGTTGTCTGAAAGATAAACTCTTACTGGAAACTGTACTATGCACAGTTATGACTCAATCTGAAAAACAACAAAAACTGCCTCAGTGTTTTGATTTGTCAGGTCCACTTCATGTTAACCCATCTCGATAATCCTGGACAATAACACAGACTGCTTAATTTCAAGTTTTCTTTGTACCATCTTTTGCACCAGAGCAGCCAAGTTGCCCCTGTTGAACATTACATTAGCTGGAAAAGAATGACAGAAAACAGATTTACTCTTGGGATACTTTTCTGTCTGCTGATCCCATGAGAGATCAAATCTTCATCCTCTCCTTCTGTAGAACCTTGTGGTTTGGGCCTCACCTCCTTCCTGGGAAAGATATTTCATTTGGAATGATGTTTTCTATGTTTATTTCAATCTTATTTTTCCCAATCTTATTCTTCTGTAGTGTGCAAATTAGCCTGTTGACTTTCCGCTTCATGCCTTGCTCTGAATTCCACATTAGCACATCTTTCTCGCAAATGCTGGGATTTATTGATGACAATGCATTTCACCAAGTTTACATGTCCAAGAAGTCTGTCTCACATGCTAAGGGGGAATGTAGGAAGAAACTGCACATGAAATGAAAAATGTTCTCTTGACTGACTTAAGTATAAATAGAGGTTTGATTGAAACTCAGCACAAAAAGTCATCCAGAAAGGATCCAGAAGTAAAATTAGTCATTGGCTTGGTACAGCTGTCTGCACTAAGTCTTCTTTGTATTTCCCAACAATGCACACAGTTTAAAAATAATAGTCATTGGAAACCAAGAGAAATATGACTGATGCTGACTTGGTTTAAGTGTAAGTGAAATTTCACAAAAATTTTAAAAATACCTCAAAGATAAACACATCTGTTTGTCTGGTAGCCACCTCTCACTTTACAGCAACCTTTTTTTTTCTGTTCCTGTTCTGTTCAGCTTCATCATCCCAAGTGGAATCCTGGCTTGCTTTCATTTAATTTTATTTTATTTTATATAAACCATTTTTTTCAATGGCTTTACTTAATTTTTAGAAATCTAAATGAACCAGTATTAGTATATTCATCAATCTGCATTAGTATTGACGGCAGGAATTCCTTGAGCCTTATAAACAATTCTGTTGCCAGGATATAGGGGCTCTTGACAGCAATTAGCAATTGCACATAGGTTGTGAACATGCACCCTCTTGGCTATGGCTGCACCAGCTGAGCAGGTCACTGGAGCATCACCTCATCGCCATGCACTCATCACCTTCTCTCCGTGGCTCCTGTCCAACATCCATCCAAAAGGGAAGAGACAATGCTAAGATTTAAAGACTGCCCCTGTTATTTTGACTGAAGCAAGTTATGGGAAGTCACATGTAGAGCCTGGCCAGAGGTTCAGAGGGGTTGGTAACTTCCAGTAGCAAAGTGGGGAGGAGGCTGTGACGCTCATCTTTTTGTTGGCACAGGTGCAGCTGGAACAGGGCATGCATCCGTTGCCTTGCGCAAACACCAGCTGCAAGGGAAGAGACGACAGAGCCAGAAGAAATGCCATATGGGCATGTCAACATGCATGCAGCTTGAAGCAAAACATCTTGGGCTTGCAGAGAACTTATTCCACTCCAGGCAGTGGGAGCTCTGCCATTTACGTCTGTGGCAGATATAATTGTGAGTTCTGAGGACGACTTGAACTGCATTAAGTGAAAGGACTGTTTATCACACATCATAAGATGAGTGTCAACTTGCTAAACCACATCATTAGATCATGTATCTGAGCCCTGAATTCCTACTCATGCACCTAAAGAAATAGATTGAATTTCATAAGCTCTGGGAATCCAGGCATATACTGTTGACTTAGTCATTCCAAGGGCAACTGTAAGGTACCCAAATTTGGGGAAAATAAAACCATTTATACGGCCATGGAACTTACTTTTAAGTGTATTTCTTTTAGTCTTTCAGACTGTGAAATTGAATGCAGGAAAATAAAGACTTTTCAGTAAGGCAAATTTTAAATGATGCCTTATTTCAAAATACTGCAAAATCTGTAACAATACTCATATAGAATAGACCGGCACAATTATATATATATGTTTTGGATGACCATGGTAAGATCTTAGTTTAGTATCATCATGGTTAAATTTCTTCTAGGAACATAATTTCTTTTCTACAAAACATAAACTGCTTATTCCCATCAAGTACAAAACAGTTTCTAATTTCCAAACCTAAAAAGTGTGTCAATCACTTCAGAAGCTGCTATCTTTCAGATATGTGTAAGTTAACCTTACAGCTTCTATGTTTAGTCATAAAAGAAAATACTTAAATAGCCAATAGCAATCTCTGAACAAAGCAATGACATTTTGCCTCTTCACTGATTTTCACAGTGTATTTAGAGGTGAAACTGCCCCACTGCCAGGTTTGGAAAGTTTTACAGTGGTTTTTGTGCTCTAGACTAAGAAGTTTCATGAGACTGAGGCAAAGAAATTATTCTCGCAACCTGATGATTTCTAGATTTGAATTGTTTTCTAGATCGATTGATCTAGATTGATTTCTAGATTTGTGCTTGTTAATGGAGACACAGCTGTGTTTAGCATAGCAGCTACCTTGTCCAATCTCAGTGTGCAATTGGTGTGGCAGCTTCCAAAGGCTGTGGAGCACCATGTAGTGAGCATGGTGTAACCAGAGGGTGCTTCAGTGGAGAGGGCACTCCTGACCTTGGAAGGGACAGACAGGAAAAGAGGCAGGGAATGGGTCTGAGTAATAGGAGATACAAAAAAGTACTCCAGGTAAAGTCTCTGCATGTACTGCATGTACTTAGTCTTTTTCATTACATCAAAACTATGTGCAGTATACCATAGCACACCAAAGTTATAGATATTGCAGTATCTCACTTTCCAACCCTCCTTTCATAATCTCTTTCCCATATGTTAGGGATCTCATAGTAAAGATCAGATCTGCTGTACACAAAGTTCATGTATCAGGCACCTGAATATAATAGGTGGGAAAGGCAGCTCTGAACTGCTTTTATCATTCCTCAGTCCCAGACCAGCCAATGTTTCAAAGTGCCTGGAGAGATGAGGGAGCAGTAACTTTTCTTTCTCGTCTTTGCTGCCTGCACAAACCTTCTGGGGGAATCTGTGCTGGCTGAAATCTGGAAGGAATTATGATGATATGTGCATTGCCCAGACAGTGTACTGACATGGGCCAGGTCCTCCTGGTCTCCATATCCATTCTTTTATTCTCTCTCCACTTGCCATATGATGTCATCAGGCAGTCAAGCCCAACCTTGAAAATTTGTTCATCCCAAAATACCTTTATTCAATCCATAATTTAACCTTAACACACATATAAATGTAACAGTTACTGACATTATAGACCAGCCAAAGGGATGCCTGTTACCAGGGACATGTCATCTCAAGGACTGCTTGCCACTGGAAATATAGGAGAGCAGCTTGAGGTTCTTGCCACCCTTCCACCTCATCTCTTTCTCATACCTTGACTGACCATTGCTATCCGCTGTTTCACCACGTTCATGCTGTGCTGGGACACTGCTCAGATCCATGCAGACCACGTTTAAAGTGGACACTTCTGGAGCAGCATTAGGTGAGCTCTTCCAACTTGAGAAATCTGATCATGCATTTGGTGGTGTTCTCCCATGCTAAAAAAGCTAGTGCTCTAACATGAGTAGGAGAACAGTGGCCTTTCTACCTGCCATTGTGTGTGTTTGAAAATCACTCAGACTGTGCTGGATCCTTGACGTTCAGATGGAGATTAAGGCATGAAAAATCTTCCCACTTTTAAGTGTTTTCTTTTTCAGTGCAAATGCTCAAATCAATTTAGCATTAGTAAATCAGAGAATTAAAGTCCTGAACTGAAATTCAGTTGTGGATAAATTTAACCCAAAATATTTTAGGGTTTGATTCGTGCTAAAAATATTTATGTAATGTTTGAACTGATTAAAGAACTATTGTGTGTAGCATGAATTATGTTAAATACATGTATCAAGATTATCCAGGCTGAAGTTTAAGGCCTTGATTCAGTAAGTAGTCTCCTCAGATGAGACACAGTCCTTGGTCATGATAGGTACCAACCTAATGTGCCAAAAAGCTCCTATCTGAAGGGTGGCACAAAACATCCACTTCTGTTTCATATTTGCATGAACTAGGCATGCATATCTGGCTAGTGGCTGTATCTCAGCTGTATCTTTGCATCATCTTACGTTCTCATTCAATTTCTGACTCTGTGAGCATTAAGCTGGGTTCACAGATGCAGCAGGCCACAGCAGGTCACAAAAAATACTCCAGCCTAGTCACTTTGAAAGTGTCTTATTTCCAACCCCTCCTGGCATTTACTCGTCTGCTTTCAGCCATTGCAAGCACTTCCATTGTGTCAGACTTCTAAATCTTTATGCAACATATCTCTGGCTAGTACTGGTCTGCTTTGCTCATCTAATCTGGCACGTGTTCTTACTTCTGCTAATGAAGTATCAGCATAGTAGAAGTGCTTCCACCTTTTTGCCTCAGATAATATTCAGCTCCATCCTCCTCTTCCCACTGAACTGCAAGAAAAGCTCTGAACTGCAGTGTGAGAGGGTCAGTCCCAATTCCATCCTCTTCTGAAAGGCCTTTTCACGTCCCAAGCATTTAGAGGTGAGCACCATAAATTTCAGGCAATAGACTGCTCTGTGATCCTCCTTGATGATTTTAGTAATAAACTACAGTGAAAAACCACATATTCACTAGGTCAGAGAAAGAGAATGAACAGTTTTACAGACCCTTGGGTTTGATATTCCCATGGCCAGGAAAGCATCTCAGCTGCCATAATTTTTGAGTGCTTGAGTATGTCACTGAAGGCTTTCCCTCTGGGAGAAGAGCCCCTCTTCCTTGGTTCACTGCTCTTCAAGGCTCTTCCCTGAAAAATGCTGCTTTTTCCCATGGATTGTCTTGGAACATCTAATTCTCACAGTGGTTTAATGGTTATCCAGAAATACTGCATCCAGTTTTTAAAGGCAAAGGAAAGGAACTAAATTTCACATTCTTCTCTCCTCTGATCCAGTTTCTGTTAGCCTTCATATTATTGAAGAAAGCTCAAAATGGCCGTAATCTGTGTGAATTTAGTATAGCAGAGGCAGCTAGGGATTGAAGAGAGCTGGACAGTAAATTCTGATAAAAAAAATCTTCCAATTTCCTGCAGTTTGAAGATTGTGAAGAAGAAGAAGAATTTCAGGTAATATTCCCTCTGGATTAATTATAACCACAATGGTTCTTTTTTTTTTTTTTTTTAAATCCCGTTGATGAAGGTTTAGAGCTCTCTACCTATTGTGATTTTTGAAAGGAGGATAGGATTCTTACCTTTCAGTCAGTGAGCCTTTTAAGACATCTAAAAGACTAAAGCTGCATTACAACATTGAAAACTCCATCCTGAGCAGCAGATTTTTAGTTTAATTTCCACTGATTCACATCAGCCTGGGTGCTTTGTAAAAGTTTATCTCTACAGCCTTAGGTCACAGGTTTTCCAGAACAAGGTCCAGCCATTTCATCTGTTTGCAGAGTGATATGTATTCATAGGATTTACAGTAATAGCAAATGCAGTGATAATCAGCAATTTACTATCAATTTAGATTTGTGAAGCATACCACCTGGCCTGGAAGCATTTTTTCCTCCTGCTTTTCCCCTCTGCATGTACTGTTACACTTCATCTGAGAGCAAAAAATTCATCACTATCTCCCTCCAATGGTAAAGTTTGGTAATTTCTTTTGCAGAATGAAAAAAATTACAAGCTATTACAGTACCCATTATTTAGAGGTTTTTTCTAGTCTGATAAGTACAGGGAAAGATGGATGATTTTGAAAGTCAAGTACCCTTTAGAACATGCAGTCACTTCTGAAGAATGATTCTCATTTATTATGTATGTATTTATATGTGATAGAATCACAGGGTTGAGCCAGAGGCTGAGCAGGAATTTCTATTCCAAACACTTCCCACAGCAGGGCCATCTGTATCCTCAGATCAGGATGCTCAGGGCTGTGTCCACTCAGGTGTGGCAATTTTCCAAGGAGTCCCACTGTCCTCAGCAGGAGAAAGCTTTTCTTTATGCCCAGCCTGGACTTCTTATTTCACCTTAGGCCCCTTAGCCTCCCCTTGTGCAGCACAGCCCCTGGCTGCCTTTTCTCAACCACCTGCTCACAGGTGCAGATTACTTCCCCAGGCTAAACCAGCCCTGTTTTTCCACCTTCCTGCATGGGAAGAACACTTTTCCCCCAATGCTTCAGAGGCCCCTCCTGAGCTTGCTCCAGTTTGTCCATGTCTTTCCCACAGAGGTCCCAGCTGAAGGCAGCACCTACCCATGGTCTGAGGAGTGCTGAGCTGAAATGTAATCCATGTAATCTGGTGTCTCTGCTCCTATTATGTAACAAAATACCAAGCCTGAGAAAGCTCTCATTGTCTTTCTTCCGTGCTCACGAGTGCCCAGATGTCTCCAACGTGTGGATGAAGGCAGCTGACAGGATTTAGCTGATGGCCACAGGGCAGTTGCCTCTCCCCAGGCTGTGCCCTCAGGGAGAAGAATTCATATGGTAGTCCTGGCCCTTTACAGGACCTTCCTTTTCAGGGTGTGAAGAGGGGATGGGCCAAGGCAGAAACATTCTCTCAAAGCATCTGTCTTTTACTGAAAACATGGAAAATATGAATGTAGCTCAGCTGAGAACACAGATCGCACAAGTCAAGGTCGGGTCTTGCTGTGGTTTCACTGTTTCCCGGTAGAAGTTGCAAGAATTTCCATGCTTTTCTATCTGAATTTCATTTGGAAAGTATGTAAATGGCTATTTTCATTGCTTGTATTGGCTTAGTCAGAAACTCATGCTGAGGAAGACAGGCATTTTCCAGAATTTTCACAAATAATAAAGCCATCACAGCTCACCCAAGAGATGCTAAAAGAGAGGTTTGACAGCATAGCTGTGGAACAGCGCAGTGTGGCAGAGCTACTGTTGTCACAGCTCAGCATGCAGCACTGGCAGTGTGTATGAGGAAGCAAAAGCTGTGCTGTTGGACTCCAAAATATCCTTGTTAATAGCAGTGAATTTTCTTGCATCCTTTGTTTTGATACCCTATTTTGCTTCTGACTTGCAACGATTTAGTCAGGCAGCGTGGTAAAATAAATATTAAGTGTTCAAGTGAATGCAGTTTACACAAATAAATTCAAAGACTGTGCTCACAGAATTTGCAACTAATTTCAGGGATTAAAATGATGTGTTTTGCATAGGTGTATATATGCATAAATAAAGACATGGAATAAAATTTGAGGGGTAATTTATTCACAAAATTTAATTTGACAAGATACATTTTCAGAAGCAGGTCAGAGAGCTGAAAGTCTTGGTCGTTGCCATTGTCAATGAGACTAAATTGTAGTCTAGCAGAGCATTGTCATCCACAAGATATTGGAACACTTCAAGCAGAGCCAAAGAAAGTAATTTTGGTGCCCATGGTAGAATATAAATTAGTTTTTCCACTAACCCTCAGCAGACAGCAAGCAACACACTCAAGGCAACATCAACACAACTGAAGAATAAGGCAATTTCGGAGACGGGATCTGATCATCTGAAGCACACTAGGAATCAAACTTTTCAGCTTCTGCTTGCCAGAAGATGGCTGAAAACGTCATTCCCTGTTCTTTAGTACCTGTAACTCATGGAGGCTAGGACTGTGGTGAAGGCTGTCAGGGAGCCAGCCACGCCTGGTGAGAGGCACTTGAAATGGTTCAGTATTTAGGCTTTCCCTGGTACTCATCTCAAGGGCCACCATGCAGAAGTATGCAAGCCTGGCAGATGGCACCTCTTCCCTTACCATCCTAGAGTGCTTATTTCCTCTTGGCAAAGGAGCAGACCTGTCTTCTGATTGATCCATACTGTGATTCTCTGTCAGATGATCCAAAATTATGCCTCTGGGGACAAAAATCATGTCTTCTTACAAGTTCATCACTCTGGGCTGAATATTAAGCATGTAGTGAATTAGATTCTGGATTTCTTGCTATCTCTTTTCTAGTGTCTTTAGTCTGATGATGTTATTGCCTGTCACATTTCCCCTTGTCTCTTTTTGTGGTAGATCAAAGTCCTAGGAAGAGAAATAAGCCAAATATAAAGTATGCCATATTTAAACTTCTTAACTGAAGAAAAATTCTTATCGAGATCTGAAGATCTATCTCCTACTGTTCAACAATCATACCATTCAAAGGCTCAACACACCAAAATTGCATTATTTTACAGATATATAGACTTAATTCAGGAACCAGCCAGTCTCTTAAAATGAACAAATAAAACCATTAAACGTTAATTAATTATCAAACCATCATTTATTGCTCACCTCAAAAAAAAAAAAAGATTCATTTGTTTTACTCTTATTACTTACCATTCCAAATGGTAAATGATAAGTTTTAAGCAAATGATAATAGGAAACCCTAGATTTATGTCAGCAGCCTGAAGAATTGTGTAATAAAATATTTATGCTAGGTAAAAAATTTTTATTAGGATGATTTCATACATTGAAGAAAGAAGAGGTAAATTTGTCTGAAGGTCAAAAGGGAAAATATCATTTTCAGGGGAGGAGGTACATACAAAATTCAAGCTGGGACCAGTATTTTCTAGTAATGTGATTTTTCTCTCTGTACATTTATTATGATGAGAATTGCTTCTTAATAAGTTCCTCCGGAAAAATTCTACTCTAAGGAACTTAAAAGTAAAAAATATGTTATTATTAAACAAGAACACAAAGAATCCTGGAAACAACACTTGCTCTAACTTATAAGGTGTTCTTAGTGAACTTACCTGATGTTTTGACATGAAGTGATTTGGGGACATTTACTTCTTTGATGTCTTTAATGACACATAGTAGGGATTGCATAGGTAACCAAACATTAATGATAAATTTCCTTAACTATGCAGAACTTGCTAAATGGGTAGATAATCACTCAATGTGGTACATTCCTATCTGTGTTCTAATCTCTTTTTCCTCCATCACTTCAGTTCCTAAATATTGCTGAATTTCATTACTTCTGGGCTGAAATCCTGTTTGATGTACAGGATTGTACATTCCAGTGCGGTAAGATTCTAACCTTTCCAACAGATACATTATACCTTACCTAATATACAATTTAGAGTTTGTATAGTAGATGACTCACTTACAGAAATACATTCTAAAGGGTTTTTTTCCAAAGAAGCAGAGAAAATGAGAAGAGAGTCTGAAGAAAATCCTGCACTGAACAACCAGGAAAGGTCTGCCCAAGTCCTGCCATGGACGTCTCTCAAACACGTTACAGCACATAGTGTTCTCTAAGGCAGGATCCCACAGACATACGAGAGCACAAATATTTATTTCACAAATTTGGACTCTGTGGTGGAACATAAACATTTTGTATGTTGCCTGTAGCTCATTATCACGGATCCAATGTTACATTTCCCAGAAATCAATCACCTAGAGTGCACTTTGTACTGAGATCAGGGTAGCCAAGGAATAATAAGGCTGTGTATTTCAATGGTTATCCAGATGCAAGTATAGGTGTATCCCCCAGGAGCCTGCTGGAGAGCCCTGAGTGCCTTGCCTGTGGGCCAAGCCATCAGTATTGTACTGTTCATGGTCCTTTCCTCACATTCACAGCCAGCCCTGGAGTCTGCTCTGTCTGGACTCTCCAAGAGAGCTGGGTGTTCTTGGCCAAGGAGAAGGTGTTTTTCCACGGCTGGGGCAGGAAAGGCTCAAGTGGGTACTCATGAATGGAGGGGAATTGGGCAGATCCCTGCTGCTGGGAGGAGGTAACCCCTGGTCTGGGGTAAGCTGTCAGCAGAGGAAGAGAGGTATGCATATGCTTTTCTCGGAAAGACAGAAACCTTGGTCGGAAACACACTTCTCCACGGAGAAGTCTCATATCTGAGATCTCACTTGGAGGTCTCAGCTGGCAGACTTGAAGGGTCTTTTGTCTCTCATGCATCCACAGATATTTCCACACTGGAAATTTTTAGAAGCATTTGAGATTCATTGGAGTGAATCACATACAATGCCAAACTAGTGCAAATTAATTTACTCTTTTTTATTTCCTCAGTAATTAAAATTATAGAACAATTACAGGCAACGCTTCTCCACCCACAAGAC
Organism: Catharus ustulatus; assembly: GCF_009819885.2. Taxonomy (NCBI): domain Eukaryota; kingdom Metazoa; phylum Chordata; class Aves; order Passeriformes; family Turdidae; genus Catharus; species Catharus ustulatus. Next base: position 61,205,828 of record NC_046223.1, on the reverse strand, counting down.
ACACTTTCAATCATCCCTCTGCCATGTCAGATAACTAAGAACACTCACTGACCACAAGAAGTATCTGTTTTATGAGTTAAAACAAAATATCCCCCAGTATTAGAAAATATTATCCAACTGACTTCAAACCCATGTGTGCATTGGACTCGTTAAAAATGCATGGCATGAATTTCATAAACTGGCTATTAAAAATTATGCCATTTTTGTTCTTAAATTATTACACAGGGACAGCTACAAATCTATCTTTGTGTTATGATGCAGCATAACAGAAGAACTGTTTGTGATTTGTTTTTTTACAGACCAAGTTCCTCTCACATTTTCTGAACCAGACATGAATACACGTTGCAGTTTTTCATAGTCTGTCTCAGCTCACCAGAGCAGTGTCTCTGGTTCAGTCCTATTTGTCACCCATTTTGATTCTTGGTTGCTGTTGTGGTATCCACAGCACAAACTAGGGCAAATTCACAAGCTGCTGTAATGTGCAGTCTCCCATCCGTGGTACTATATCTTTCTATTACCTAAAATTGGTCAGGAACAACCCACCCTTTCTCACTTGCATGCCATGGATGTCAGTAGATGTAGAGAAAGGCACTAAAAGGCCAATTGTGCTAACTATATAATGCACATGAGAAAACCCCCAAGGTAATATTTGGGGGAAATTGAAATTGCTGGTGTTTATGCAGGCATGCTGAGAGGCATTGATGTCACTGAGAACCAGAACCTGGCTCTCTATTCCCCTGATTGTGACAAAAGAAGGAATTAAGGAAACTCCTACTGATAAAAAGAATCCCAAGTTGTACCTTAATGAGATGAAATCTTCTATGAGGTGTCAGTACTAAAACTTGAATTAATGCCCATTAATATAAGGATGAGTCAGGAACTGCCTCCTTAAGTCTCACAGTGATTAAGGGAAGTAGTAAGCTTATGAAAACATCCAACATTATCTGAGATTTGAGTAACTTTTTGGATACCCTTTTCTCTTTGACTATAGAGGAATTCTGATGGGATGCTGCAGCCTTTCAGTATTCACTCTCAACTTTACCACCTTAAATAACAACTTATTATTGGCAAATTCTGGCACTTTGCTTCCCAACCACTTTCTAGAATGCTTCTGGAGATGCTGGGCACAGATGCTTGCAGAACATAATGGATGACGTCTTCTGTTGTGAAAAGGTGGCACAGCTCTCTTGGTACTGCAGAGACACCAAATCCAAGTACACAGCTGTAGCTCATCCCAGCAGTTATACCCCTCTGTCATGAAATAATCACCAATAGTATCCTAAAAATGCGTGTCACTCCTTAGATAGGTAGAGTGAGAGAAGAATAAAGATTTAGAAATCTTGAGCAGTGCAATAGATTTGAAAAAGAAAATATATTTAGAGACTGTAGGCTGATTTTTAAAGGTTGCATGAGTCAGTAGTTGCCATAAGGCTGAATCAGAATTGTTGCTTCTGAATATATAGGAAGGTACATGGAATTTTTCAAAAATTATTTTAGGTTCTCCTTGCTTTTGAGCATCTAGTTTGGGTGCCTGTCAGAAGTCCAGAGCAACAAAAGTCTCTTCAAAGAAATGAAATTATTAGATGATCAGTTACTCATTTCATTAAACAATCAGTTGAAAGATCACGTGAAACTGTGTTGTGAAACCTCAGGAAGCCAAAACCTTGAGATTATTTCCTTGCTGTTTTTAATTGTTGTTTAGGTTGCTGTTGGTAACTGTGGATGCAGCAGGTCATCTGTCTTGAAGAGGATAAAAATTCACTTTTAAAACATCCCCCTGAGATATAGTATAAGATAAATGTTTCCTGTGTTGATTTAAGATTGTACTTTTCAAAACTTCTGTGACTTCTACGGTCTACAGTCTTCTATTTGTGTGGTCACAAATTAATTAAAGTGAGGTTAAATGAAGTGCAATTTCACATGCTTTAAAATAAATTGTTCTTCAACACTTGTGACTAAAAGAGAAACTCATTTAGATGAAGAGAGTGGCTAAAGCTCCAATTTAAAATAGGTGTAAACCAACTTGAAAATCACAGACCATCTGGGTAAGCTCAGATGCAGAGAGAACATCTTGACTCAGTCTGCATCCAGGGCCAAGAAATTTCAAGGAGGTAACGAGTGATTGAGGCTGACTGCTAGTCAGAGGCTGTCAGATATCCATTCCTCTTTTCTCTGTCTCTCAGCTTCCAGCCCAGAGCCTCAGCTGGCAGCTCAACCTGTATGTTGCTGTCTTGCTTATGCCAGCCATCCTGTAATACATTGTGATATGTGGTGAGAGAAACAGCATCCTGCAGATAATGAAGATTGTTGGTTCTTCAACAAGGTATGTATGTGTGTGTACATAGAGAAAAATACACTGTAGGTGATATGGAAAGAGAGAAAAAGACAAAGAGAAACAGAGAGGAAAGAAAGCATTTGCTACTGATTACTATCTGCTATGAGGATGACCTCTGTATAGAGAAAATATTTTCCCCATCAGACTACTTTGTTTTTGGTTTTTTTTTCCAAACTGCAGCCTGAAGAAAGCAGGAAGAAAGAAATCATCTATTTTTCCAGATATCATACCAGGATGCCAGCCTTTTCCTAGGTCACCGTATCAACCCTGCTGATTGTTCAGCTCCCTGCAATCTGCGTAAGTTGTTTTAACAGTTGTGTACCAACAGCAAACATTTGCCTGTTGCCTTCCTGTGTCACTGAGCTCCTCTCTTTGCCCAGGAACTCCTGGCCAGCTGCCACAGACAGTAGACTGACCATCTTGACTCGGTCATATTTGTTAACTCACTCTAGATAAACACAGCTGATCAGCAGCAGCCAGTGTCCCTTACTCAGCTTCTTTTCCTGACAAACTCTATACTCATGAGGCACATTGTGTTCCTGATTGGGAGGGTGACTATCTTCACAGGGCTCTGGAGAAGGATGCAGTCAGAAAGTGAGAAGAGTTAAAACACTAGGCTCCAAAACAAGCCCTGTGAACCTTTAAAACTCCTAGGAAACAACCTTTTCCAGGTTGACTGATGAAAGTGTGAATTAACAGACACAAGCTTAATTAATTCACTGCTTCCAATGGAAAATGATATTTTGTGGCTCGCCCAAAGAAAGGAAAGAATGTGAGTTTAAAGAAGGGAAAATATTACAGCCAAAAGGGCATAGTTATCTTTGATTAATTGCCTGGGAAATACATGGCATGAGCACTAGTGTATAAATGTTTAGTAAGCACCCAAAACCAGTTCATAAAAAATTCCCTTCAAAATAACTTTTGCCACACTTGTCAGTTTTGCTTTTGTCTTAAAAATGCAGGGATGTCTTTCATCGAAGCCACACCTATGGAAAGGATGGGTGTCAGTGACTGATACCTGGGAGAGCTGTTGCAGTGATCCTGGCAGCCCCTTCCTGCCCTAATGATGCTTCTCATCTGCTGTGACTCTGGGTCGCTCACATTTGCCAAATGAAAATCTTGAGAATGAGAGAGCCAAACAGTGAGGAAAATTATTGCCTGTTGTGGTTTAGTCTGTCTGCTGTCTAATCCTCTGCCACTGCACCAAATTACTTTTCTTATATTTTCTGGTTTGAATTTTTCTTCCTAATGCTCGGAGCAGAACTATAAAAGCTCCGCTAAAAAAAGTCCTGCAAGAGGAGACTTAGTTTGGTAGGTGCTGATTGGTGATCTCCAGATACTACAAGAGGTCTGTTTTGGTAAGAAGAAAGGACTATTTTCACCACTGACAGCTGTAGCATAAATCTCTATTAGTTTTATTGTATTTGGTTAAAATAGTTCTCAGCTGGGCTCTGTGTGGAAGTCAAGGCTACACATTGCCCGTTTTTCACCCTGAATAGGGATTTTGTTCCTTGGATCCTCTGATGTCATGAGCTCAATTTTACTCTTGATGCAATGCCCACTTGCTTTTTCCCTGACTACCAGCAGCACAGAAACAGGCACACAAGGATGAGGGAGCCCACGTGTCCAGTCACCTACCCACCAGGGCACAGAGCTGAAAACAGAAAAGGAAGATGAATAGAAAACAGTCCAAAACCCAGTCTGAAAGAGCTGAATAAAGCTACAGAACTGGATAAAATGGCCCCTCTTACCTTTGGACCTGCTGTCTCAGCTCTGGAGGCAGTAACAAGCTGGCTTTGTTTTTGTGATGCAGCCTCTGGTTTGTGGGAGAAGGCTGGCAGCCAGAGGCCCGTGCCCCGTGCTGGCAGGGGAGCTGGGGAATGCTCACTCCAGGACAGTCAGTGAGGAGATGGATTTAGGCACATTGTGCAAACCCCAGCAAGTCTTCTTTTCTACTATTTTTTTTTTTTTTTTGTTATTTGGGCGAGCACGAACCTTTCCAAGGAAGGGACGATACAGCAGAAACAACATGTAATATTTTCCTAGTAACTATTCCCTACCCTACAATTTAAAAAAAAAAACAAAAACAACTGATTATCTATTGTTGGCATAGGCCTTGTTCTGCTGAGAAGTTACTTGAGAATAGAGCAGAAGAGGAAGGAAGGCAAAATAACTGATTTTGATATGTCATTTTTCAGGTGATTTATATTTAATTACGCAAAAGCACAGAATTTGGTAAAATTCACAATTGAATTAAGAATGAACAGTTGTGGTAGAGTTTGGATAAGCCTGCAAGGAACTCCACAAAAATACTGAATTTCAAGTTTTTAGTGCTTCTCACTTCTAATAATCACAATTCAGAAAAATCTTGCCAATTCTTCCCCATGTGATCAAAATGTTGAAGAACACGATGATAACATTGAGTGGTAATACTTTATATTGGTTTCTGAAAAGTTCATTAATTTGTCTCAGCTACTGCTGTATATCTCCATAGAAGGTGAATTAGAAGAGAGGCAAATATCAGCATTGATGAAAAAAGGTGCAAACAAATAAAAACCTCTTTGTTGAATTATTCATAATTCCAGCAGGATTACTCTAAAACTGCTGAACAGAATCAATTACTACTAAGGTTTCCCCATCATTTCCCATTTGCAGGTCCTATTTTCAGTAGCATATAATGTTTCTGAATGCTTCATTTGGACAAAATTTTCCATGTCTAGTGTCTGCTTTAGGCTGCTTTGTTTGTGGAAAAATTCAACCAAAATGATTCATTGGTTTCCAAGTAAGAGGTTAGTTAAAAATACATTGTTTTTCACACAGTAAAAATGTTCTGATCCCTTCTCCCTGAAGGCATTGAAGTATCCCTCTGATTTGAAACCTGGGAGTGGGCTTGGCACAAAGGCTAAAAGGAGAGGGGGACTCAGGTAATGCAGGTGGGTCTAAAGCACACTCTAAATCAGCAAGATCTGTAGTCTCTTCTCACTGTCTCACTGTCTCACTGTCTCCTCATCAGTCACTCCTCACCTTCCAGCAGATGTCTGACAAATCTTTTGTTGGGTCATCCCTCCTTTTCCCCTCTTCCCTACCCATCACTCCTGTGTGAGTGCTGTGCAGCTGTCTGCAAGAACCAGGGAGTTTTGGATTGTATGCTTGGAATGCTCCCTGGCTGACCAAAAATTGCAGATCTTCTCTCTCCTTGTCCAAGAGAAACTGAACTGTGGGCTGCTGTATTGTCAACACCTGGGAAAAGCAGCTGGCATTTCCATGGGCAGCTTCTGTCTGATTTTCTTGTCTTGCTATCCTTAAGGATGAAATTGCAGAAAAAAAAATTAAGAACATCTTCCAGGTTGCAAAGTCAGGCCTTTTCATCTGTGGTTTATAAAAGGTGTCTGCCTTATCAGTGGTAAAGAATAAGTACAGGGAAATCTGAATAATGTGAAGAACTGGCTGGCAGGTTTTAAGCAATTCACCAGCTGCTTATTTGGCATAGGAAAAGGTACAGTAATTTCACGATTGTAAGCCGCACCATTTTGACTAAAATTTTGGTCCGAACCCGAAGTGCAGCTTATAATCAGGTGCGGCTTATATACGGACAAAGAACAAAGAGTTGCTGTTTTAGTTTGGAGGACAGGTGTCTGCTGAGAAAGGCAGGAGCTTCTCTTTGAAATGGAGAATGTAAACCCCCTCCCTCCAAATTATTATAATTTTGAAATCAAGGGGCTTTCAGGCAAAAATAAGGGAATTAGGCAGAATATCTACCGTTGAGATAAGGATCACTGCCCCCACCCTCAACAGATGGTGATAGAATAGATACCTTTTATCACACTCTGTGTTGTAACATGCAGTTTATAATCAGGTGGGGCTTATATATGGACAAAGAATGAAAAGTTGCTGACATCCGGAAGTGCGGCTTATACTCAGTGTGGCTTATAATTGTGAAATTACTGTACATTGTTATGTGTCTCATCTCTTTGCACAGAGGCAGTACAGAGGTGTGGTGCTGGTGGGGAATCCTAATAATCCACCAAAGAAATGGGGCACTTCTGGGAGACTGCTGGTCTGTGTGCTTGTACAGCCATGCCCTGTGCTGCATCAACACATCCTGTCCTGCCTTCTCACTCAGCTCCATTTCAAATTATTTTCTCCTCTATGTGTGTAGGTAAGGAAGTATAAGGGCTGGAGCAGGACCATGGGCCACATGTCCAGGTAACAGCATGTGGAGTGGGAGAGAGTTAGTGTGTCAGTGTGCAACCATCAAACAGTTAGCTGCTGGGCAGGACAAGGGGCTTGCTTGAGAGTTGAGGGGGGTCTCTGAGTGTTTTTGAACACCAGCAAATGAAGCAGGGTGGTGGTACTTGGGGGGTGCCAGGGGACATCTATCATAGGGATTCCCTTTATGTATACGCAATTATTTCCCACTGATGGTTCTTCATCATGGACTGCTGAGAGAGGGAATAGGGTTAGGCTGTTTGTGCTGTCTGTGCATGTGGAAGTGTCACTGTTGGTGCTGCTTTTTGGGGTGGGCCTGTGTATTTGCATATAATGTATGCCTCATGTTTGTGCAGTGTGCCTGTTGGGGATACACCCTCAGTCTTGCCACTGCCTAGACCTGGGGACATGCTGCAGCAACAGCAGCTTCACCCTTCTTGGGATGCCAGATTCAGCAAACTCAAATGGTATTTCTAAATGCAGACTAAGCACCCTGTGTGCTAATGGGAAAATGAAATGGACAAATAAAATAGGCACCTAAAATTGATAAAAGTATTTTAGTAGTTTCCATTAGGTGACAACTGAAATGTTACTGTATTTTAACCCCTCCCTCTCCCACAGCCTATCAACGCAGTGATGGGTGTTTGAGGCACTGCTGGCTGCCAGAGAAGTAAGACCAGGACAGCTGCAGAACTCGAGTAATTCTCCCTCGGTACCACAAGATGGCAGGACCTTAGTTTTAAATCTTTTCTATTTCTACTTTATTGATTCTGCTTCTTTTTTTAAATGTATTTTTTATTTTTCATTTTTTAAAATTTCCTGTCATTTTTGTGTTGCCTGACAACAACTTACTGCTATTTATATTGTTAAATTTAGAAAGTGCGTATAAATGATGCATCTTTAGTAATGAGGTTTTGTCTGCATAGCAGCTTTGCTTTAGCTCTGGAGGGCATTAAAAACCTTAAAAACAATTCTGCTTTATAAGTATAACATGGTGTAGGTTCGTGCACCTTTCTGGTTCTGTTTTTGTACCAATTTTTTGGGAGTAGGCCAGCCACTGCAAATATCTTTATACTGGTATAAATTATAGATGTAACAGTTTACACAAAAAATGTCTCAGCTTGTCCCTGGACAACACATTCGTAAAATGAGTTATTCAAAGAAGGAAGATGCTTAGCTGTTGTTGGGGGTTTTCCAGTTTTGCAAAGGCATTTTCTGAAGCGCACTGGTAGCGCCTGGTTTCAGTTCTTCCTCTCTGGCCTCTGCACCTGCACCTGACACTACACCAGCAGGCAATAACCAGATGGGGGCTGAGGGTGGGGTTCTAAGGATTGAGTGTACTTTGCGCTTTCCCTCCTTCCTCTCCTTCACTGCCAGCGATCCTGACACTTCTTCTGGCACTTTCCACTTTCCTTCACTTCTCTCTCTTGCCTGGGAGGGCAAACAGCAGCGTTTAGGGCTGGCACAAAGACTGTTTAACACCAGCTCTTTGTTTCTTCCATGGTATGAAGAGTCCCTTTTATTGAAAAGATTAGAGCTGATACCATGTGCAGATCTCTCAGAGGGCAGCAGAGAGTGCTATTCAATAAGCAGTTGTTTTTTCAGTCTGGTTCTCTCTTTTACAGGTTTTAAAGCAAAATGGAAGAGGAAACCATTAAAGCAGGGGGAGTGAGGGGGGTAAGAAATATTTTACTCCTTCTGCTTGTAGGAAAGTGCCCTCCCTCCTCTGGAAATTAAGCAGTGTAGTAAATACAAGCTGATTGTGATCAAATGAAGACTTGAAGAGCCTCAAAAGTTTGGCAAGTCCATTTCTCCTGCCTAAGTATCTCAGCTGTCCATTGCTTCAAGGCTAGCACAGATAGTTACAGAAAAAAAGAGGTCCTTGGAAAAGACGTGTTTCATCTTTCTATTTACAAGGGTAGGATCTTGTCTGGTTTCCAGACTACCTTCTGCCAAGGCATCAATGTCCTTCAAAGTGAAGAGTTTTTGCCAAATCTAAGATTACCTGTCCCAGATAAAAAATTGCTAGGACTTCATATTGAAGATGAATAACAAGATGGACAGATTTCATAATCTGAATTTTTTCCCCATGGTCTGGTTCCTGAGATGCCTTTCTCAACTTTCTGACCTGCTTTTCTCTGTCTTGCCGGCCTTGAAACACTAACTCCTCTACTGCTGAAGGAGGAGGCAGATTCATAAAGCTCTATAATGGATGTGTGTCACCTTACATCAGCAGCGAATCCAACCTGTCAAGTCTAAAGATGTGTCCAGGCTCAGTATTTCACTTACAGTCTCCCAGAGAGGCACAATCTGGGAATAGCTTCTCCCAGATTTATTACATGATGCCACAAACAATGGTCAGCACTCAAGCAGCTTCTGTGGTGCACACAACAGTGCAGACTTGTTATGTACAGAAGTTTACTGTATTCCCCAGAGACGCTTTGCAAGGTTTTGAACAGGTTATAAAGAAGTTTTCCAACCTTATACCCTTAAATATCTTAAGATATCTTCTAAAGACTGACTAGCCATGCAATCTCAAGACAACCTGTGAGAAAGAAAAATATGCTGCATAACATCCTCTTTTAGACCGAAGGGGATAAACTCTCCATGAAACCAACAGGAGACCTACAGAAATGGATCTTAATAAAGTAGCCATTTTCAACATATTTTCTCTTGTACTGGGAATGTGTGCCTACAAGCATTTGAAATTGTCACATTATTTTTAGTCCTTTATAATGCAAAATGTTTCACAGTATCGTGGCAAGCTGTAAGAACCTTTTATTCTCTAGTTCACAGGTTAGAGCAGGGGAAGTAGTTAGCAGCTTGGATTTTGCCAAGTTTTCTCTCAAGAGATAAGAAATTTTTAGTGAAAAAATACTGTTACATTTCTTAAAAATCACTGCAAAGAGGGAAGATTAAATCATGATTAAATAATGGCAATGTGCTCAGAAAACACTTGCTCAAGCCTCTAAAACTAAAATAAAGATTAATTTTTTTTTTTTTTTTTTTTTTTTTTTTTTTTGCTTTGCCATTATTTTGTAACAGAGTTGTAAACTACAACTAGTCTGGTCTGGTGTCTCTAGTGAGAGAAAGTGAGAGAAGCAAATTCAGCTCCCAGCTGGTTTCTCTCTTGCTAGGATGCAAGAAGCTTGGAAGCCTTTACCAGGTGCAACCCATGGGAGGCATCCATAGGAAAGGAGAGAGCAGCTTCACAAAAGGCAATTTACTCTGCCAATAACTCTCTGAGTCTCCAGGAATATTTACACGATCTGTTTGTGTTTCACAAGAGGAGCTTACTGTCTCTCAGAGCTCACCTCCACACCACAGTGTTAGTTGCCATTGGTAGTGAAATTGCAATATGTTGTCCTAGAGTAGATGTGAAGCCCCAGATTTCCTGTTACAGGAGTCTGTTGCATGCAGAGCAAAAAAACATTCACTTAAAGTAAATATTTTGCTAGTATACCCAGAAGCAGACTGTAAGTCACATTTTTAGTCATCTTAAATTTTCTAGTGTTTGCCTGGTATCTTACAGTTTTCCTGTAAACTAGAGACACCACAAAACTAAAAACTTAGTCTAGGTAAATAGCCTACTTTGCTTGATTTGATGTGCAAACATAAATTGCATTCATACCTTTTTCCTAGGTGAGTACCCTCAGCACCAGGCCTTAGGTTTTGGTAGATGGGGCAATGCACCAGCACCATCAGCACTTTGCAGAGGCTGAAGCAGGGAAACTTCATGGCTGTACCCACCCCCTTTAGCACCCTGTGCCTGCCTAAGTGCACCTGCAGGACACTGGTGTGGGGATGGCAAATGCTCGTGAAGGCACCTATGATGTGGGGAGACCTCTTTGGGGGTGGAGGAAAGGAGCCAGAGGAGCTCTCTGTGTCATAGCTGTCATTTTCTTCTCCCAGCTTTACCCTCTCCTAAAAGGTGGAGGATAATTTTGCTCTCTCTCTCTCTCTCACCCTTATGGCAGACACAGATGTACCAAAAGTCAGAAATAACAGGCAAAGGGCAGAATGAATGAAAATTCTTAAACATTCCAGTAGTAATAATAATTGGTGTAAAAATAATCACTTTCTGCTTGATGGAAGGAAAGAGGAGAATGAGGCCAGTGTTCCTGCTGGATTTTGTTTATTAAATTTGTGCCCCAATAGCATCTGGGACAATATGGCCATACAGGGCTCTTTTAAACAAGCCAGACCTCCCCAGTGAAAGGAATTAAGCCCAATACAGTTGCATTCCCACCAGCTGGGGCTTTGCTCTCATCCTTGCACCAGTCCATGCCTACACCCAGCCTAGATGTCACTCTGTGCAGCCAAGGATGGGCTGACAGAGGGCTGTAGGATGAGCCTCCAGGATGGGGTAAGAGATCAGACAATGGCATTCTCCTCTACAGCAACAAATATTAGAGCTACATAAACTCCAATGTTCCTGTCTCAGACATTCTGTGTCCTGTTTTTACTAGACACAGGCAAAATCCCAAAAGGTTGTCGATTTAGATAAGAGGAATATTTGAGGAGAACCACATGTTTAAATGGAAGCTCTGTAATGGAGAAATAATAGACCCAAAAGGGATTAAATACTGTAAATAGTACATCTATGGATAGCCTGCAGGTGACAAGTGACTGGACCATTTTGTGGGGAAAATGATTAAAGCAGAATGGGATTTTCAGCACCTATTGGAGAATGCAACCCACTAAATATTTATTCCACATAAAATACATAAAATATTTATGTCTTTAGCTTCTCGCTAGAAACTTTTAACACATTTTTTCACATAAAGCATGAATAACATAATTGTTAAAACAACCTATTACACATAGTTATTTTTGGGGTCATCATCTACAAGTCATAGATTTTCCAATGTATACACATCTTCTCCTCCCCCATGGTTTGCTTGATAATAGTATTTACTGTATATGATTTAACTATAACTATTATGAATATTTTGGATAGAAATACAGAGATCATATGCTTTACTAGATCCCAATAATGAGAGAAAACCACAGAGATCTGTGTCTGGGAGCTTCTTCATGTGCAGTATGACTATGTGCAGTATGACTATGTGCAGTATGACTAGGTGTGTGCTTGCTACATGTTTTTTCCTTCAGTGACAGAGTCAGCTCATGGCATTTCTTGTTTATATTTTGTTTGAATTTTCAGCAATTTCAGACTGTTCTTTTTATTTGTTTTCTGGTCTTGAGTTTCTTTAATAATGTGCTCACATCTGTCTTGGATTCTTTTATTTGGAAATATCCCAGAACTCTATCACCGGTTTCTCTTTTTATTTACCTGTGAAGAAAATTTTCCTTTCCATTCTTCCAGAAATCATAAAACACTTGTGGGTTAAATAAAAGTTATGTTTAGTGTATATGGCAGGTCTGCCTGATATGCTGGCAGCTATCTGTCACAGACATCCTTTCTGAGCTGGCTTTGCTTTACATCATCTTGTGCCATACTGGATGGCAAAAACAAACACTCATCTGTTCACGTGTTCTTAGGATGGGTGCCTATGGGAAGGAAATCCCTGTAGATAAGAGACTGCACCAAATCAGAGAGCAGACAGAATATAAATTAACCCTAGATCTGCTTTATATTTGTTGCAAATCAATTCAACCTAGGATGGATGCCAGCAGTAGCAAATGAGACACAACACTGTATGTGAAAGGGCTCCCCATCCAACACAAAAGCTCTTTTCTTATTTCACTCCCTGTTATTTTTCTCCTTGCTCCCTGAAGAAAAGCTGTTAAAACATGCCCATGTAAGGGATGGGTTTGAGCATAAGAATGTCCAAGGTCTCTTCCAACTGCTGTAAGAATAGGATGCATCCTAGACTCCATGATATCTCAGATGAAGGATGCCCCTCACTTTTCACATTCAGAACAGATTTGTACAAATAAACACCCGGAAGACTTTTCTGCCTATAATTCACCATGACTGCTCCTTGTTTTTTGCTTTTCAACTAGTTCTATTTGGGAACGCAAACCAGAAGAGCATAGTTCTGCTGGCAGGAAGAAGACACCTACATAGTTGCATTTCTTTACTGACACTTCATTAGCTAAATCACAAAAACCCCACATGCTCTTTGGCATAAACTATTTCCTTACTTTATCCAGAACCAAAGAGAAGAATGACAGAACATATCACTGTCCGAATATATTTAGAGCAAGTAGCTGCCCAACAATGGTAAAGAATTTTCCCACGTAGGAGTTTTTCCTGGCCAAGTATGGATACAGCATCAGGAGGATAAAGCAGGCCCTCTGAACTTTTTGTCTTCATGGCTCATTTTAAACTCCCTTTATGCGTAAGTTCTCTAATAAGATTGCTATTGCTCCTATAAAATTAATCTATCATTGAATAAATCTGTCATCTTTGCTTGAGACATTAGCTGCCTCAGTGGCACTCTCCTGTCAGCCATCATATGCACTATAATTTTGGCTACATGCAGGGGAGCCCTACACCTCTGTGACGCTTTACTTTTCACTTCTCAAATTCAAAGAAGACAGTTGCCAAATCCTCTTCTCATCTTCACTTCACTGTGCAAATATCTTAAGACAGAAGGAAGACCCTGGGATCAGGAAAATGAAATGCCAACTAAGCCAGAGGACTTGTACAAGATTCACTATGGGGAGATTTGGGGATCTGACCATGTTTTCATCCCTTTAACACCCATAGCAACCATGTCTCAGGAGCTGAGATGGTTTTGCAGGGTGTTGCTCCCAGAAATGTTCCCACTGAATGAATCCTTCCTGCAGCTTTATGGCACATGTCAGCCAGACATGCCCAAATACATGTTTGAAATGCCTGTCCATACAGCAGTAATTTCATTACCTACAGATATCTAGAACCAAGGCAAAATAATACAACACAGATCAGGCTGAATGTGGTTAACTAAGTTGCTTTTAGTTTATTAATTTTTCCCATATACATAGATGACTTTGAAAGCACCGACGCCTTGAGAGGCAACCTAGAACAGAGGCTAGACAGTGTTAAAGGAATAAAGTAGGTATTCATTAAAAGGCCTTTAAAGGATACACCTTGGGCAGTACAAGAGCCTGGTCAAGGCTACACCCAAGATGGACAGTGTGTCACAAGTTTTCACACTTTGATAAGTTTTGGTTCCATTTGCATATTGGGGTAAATTGTCCATTTACAGCTTCAGGTTCTGAAGTCCCATCCTCCCAGATTGTTCTCCTCAATTCACTGCTGTTTGCAGTTGGGCCCAAAGCTGAAACAGTGTCCTCGGTTCTCAGGCTGGAAAAGGATTGTTTTGTCTAACTAAACTGTGAACAGAACTTGCTAACACTTTATATGAATTCAGAGTTACATACTAGTGCAGTACAGAATCTGGAAAATATGAAAGCTACAGCTTAAGACATCAGGACCACGTGAAAGAGGCAGGACAAAGTATAAGAAAACAGTACAGGAAAATATTTCAATATGCAATGTGTCAGTGCACCTACTGTGTTTCATACATATTTTACACTGAAAACCAAAAACCCCACAGTTTCCAGAGGATGTGCACATTTTGTTTTGATTGGGCAAATTTAGTTTATTAATAAGTAAAAAAATAAATCTACAATAGCAACAGTGCAAACACATCAGAACTTGCATGGCATACAGAACACAGATGAATAAAAATTATTATACAAAGGGCCCAGTGTTTCCTATGGTATAGGCTGTGACATACACAATACACAACAGGATAAGGAATAAATGGAAATTTAAACAGGAAGATGAACTGCATATTACTGGCTCTGTCTTGTATGGTCGCTCTATTTCAGGAGGTAAAGCTGTCATGCCTTGGATCTGAAATTAAAATAACAAAAATTATCAGAGTTTTCTCATATAAGATTAGAAAACTCTTTTTGTTCTCAAGATAATTGGCAGCTTGCCTGATAATCTATTGAAAGTTCTGCACTTGGGCTGTGACTCACTGTGGAAACATCAAGCTCAGTAAAAATATCAGTATACTGCATGCCAAATGATCAGCCAGTGTGCATATCCAACGTTCTCAGCTCGAGAGTAGCAGTACACACTGGCATCCTCTCCAGTAAAGCATGGTTAGACTTTGGTTGGTTGATTTGAATGACCTGATTTTGCTTTGTGGGGTTGTTTGACAGGTTTGGTTGTTTTTTTTTCATCTTTCTGTCAGATAAAAATGAAAGTTGGCAGTACCACTCTGCTATGGGGATATAGGATGATATTTGAATGCATTCATTTCTGTGTGCAGGGCTCACACTTGCACGTACAAAGCAGCTAAAACTGTGTACATGTTGTTCCACGAAACCACAGAATGGTTGTGGTTGGAAGGGATCTCTGGAGGTCAACTGGTCCCATGTCCCTACTCAAGCAAGGTCACATACAGCAGCGTCATATTGCTATATACCGTCCATTTTTCACTCTTCCCATAGAACTCAGTGCAATTTTATGGTGTTTGGTGTAACTATGTGTTTGCTATGGTTTTGACATGAAATTAGAGACATTTGTGTACACTGCTCAGCTTGCTTTTCCTAAATTTACTCCCCACATGTTAAAAAAATAAGCTCTTCAGAAAGTAAGCTCCTGGGCACATTTTTGAAAGTTTGAATGCCCACCTGTATAGCATATGCTTGCTTTGGGGATTTCATCTATGTTGCTATTATTCTGTACTGTAGAAAGAAACCCCAACTGAATATTGGCTTAATCTGAGCAAACACAGCACAAAACTAAAACTGAAATAGGGGCCAGCTCTATAGAAGGACGAAGGTATTTTCAACTCAGTTCCTCTGCTTTAATTTTTTTCAGTCTTGTAACAACTCAGGGGTTGTTCAGCCGGTCAGATTAAATCTGTCCCTGATTTTGATGAGGATGATAATTCAAGTGTAATATCACTAATAAGGGAAGGGAAAGGAAAAAGTTCTAATCTTAGCTTTGAAGAATATGCCCATGTCATTTGAAAAAGGAAACTATGATTAAGGAAGGGCTAAGAATTCCCAGTTCCAGTGAGCTCATTCTTTGCCTACATTCTTTAAGTTGTAAGTATTGTTCCTTCATCCTGTAAGATAAAGAGGAACAGCATTTTCCAGAAAGTATACCATTAAAAAAACCTCAGCCTATCCCCGCTTGATAAAATTTCTGTGCTTTTCATCACCTTAACTTGTCCTCTGACAAGTAATCAGTGTATGGGTGGCTATGCAACTGCTACTAGCCAGAAGTTGTAAAGGTCAAGAAATTCAACCAGAACTGGTGAACCGTCACATGTACATCTGCCTATAACTACTTTTCACAGGAGGTCTACAATGGGACAAATAATACTAGAAAAATACAGAACCTCTTCAATTACTTCTAGCACAGACTGTTCCTTTGGCATCCAATGGGCAGAACAGTCTGACCTATGTTGGAAAAATCCAAGAATGCTGCTGCAGAAGGGGCAATTCTTCACCACCTGAAAGGACTGTGTGACACACTATGAGGAAGCATGAGCTATCTTCTAGGATGAGGAGAAAGAGGCAGAAGTCCTTTCCTAGGAAGTACTTCATCATTTGTCTCACAGCAGCTCTGCTGCACTGGAATGAAATCACAATAGGAAATAAGCTGGTACAATGAGACTGCCTCTCATTCTGAGCAGAGAATCTCAAAAAAGTAAGAACCTTGAATCTGGAGTCTGTAAAGGAGTTCAAAGAGAAATACATGTTTTTAAACATCCCTTTCAGGGATGATATGACATGCACAAGCCATTCTTTATAAACACACATCAACATTAAAGATGACAACCTTTCTCAGCAGTGTCCTGGTAAAACACCAATAGATATTTAGAATAAATAATATTTTATTGGGAAATTATATTTTTATCTTACAGTTTTTTTCATCAAGACAATAGGGAAAGTAAAACCATAGAAGATAAAATCTAACTAAATTACACAAAGGGAATATACTATCCAGTTTGATTTTCCTGGCCCAGTACTATAGACAATTGTAGGACCATTACAAAAGCAAGACTAATTGGAAGAGTATTCATACAACTTTAGGGAGTCTAGAAGCCCAAGTCAAGAAGGTATGAGACTTCATTATGCAGTCAATAAGCTCCCCCTAGAAGGTGTCTCAGGGAGGAAACCTGATTTAGGGACTTTGGATCATCTGTTGCAAGACCCTAACATAAGTCCCTGACCATGGAGGCCAAGGTAGAACAGCTTCCCGGAGTGGTCACTTAACCTGGACACACATGATCTGTCCAAGACCCACTGAAAGACTCCATCTTCCTATTACTGATCCCAAATGCTGGTTAAAGCTCCAACTTTTCTATTCTTTCTAAATGCTTCTAGAACTCAAGTTAGGTGAAAGCACTGGTAAATCAATCTCATCATTTGTTGTTGTACGTAAATGAAATATAGCTGTGTAAACATCCTGAAGATATATTTATTCATATGCATTGAAACAGAGTAAATCAAATTTGTTTCATGACATCCTTACCTCCTTTTCAACACACAGACTTACCGACCATTCCGCATTATCTGTTTTTGAACACCTCACGTTCACAGGTAGTTTAAGCACAAGTTGATTATAGGAGAGACCCTCTGATCTGGACCATTTGAATTTGTTCATTGCATCCATAAAGGACAGGTTTTTATATTGCTTAGGACTCTTGATAATGAAAGGCCAAGTCCTAAAGAAAAATAAACAATTAGACTTCAAAAAATAGATTAAAACTATCAAGTTGAAATGAATGAGGAAAACTTTTGGAGAATATAGTCAGAAAAATAAATGTACTACTACCGTGTATATTATGCCTAGCTCACATTCTCAACTCAGTTCTCTTCTACTGAAAACTGATGCAGTTTCATTGATTTTGACAGGCTCATGAAAGGCTGTCAGCAGGTTAGTACTTGCTGCCAGATGCTTTAGAAATTAAGGACTTCAAGAGTCATATTGCTCTTTGATCTACAAACTGAATGCACAAGCAATACAAAGCAGATCTTCTGCTGTAACTTCTCAAAAAACCCAAAACAGAAGAAAGCCACACCCTCTCCTAGGTTTGGCAGGCCAGTTTGCCAAGAAACCTTTGCCATTAGAAAGCTGCTTCCAGACGGTTCGGCCACGCTCAGGCCAAAACTGAGCCTAGCACGGGAGCTGCTCTGTGATGCACAGGTTGGTAGCAGATAATAACTGGTGTTGTGGACATTCCCTTTGGCATGTTCCTACAAGCTGGCTGCAAGGGCACTTTTGGCCAGGGGTAGTTTAGAGACCTGCTGCACTGCTCTGAAAGATCTATCTGCCCAATTGTGGGAATCCTTCCCATGAACAAATGGGGACAATCTCATTTCCCATCAGCCAAAAATGTGGAAAGGAAAGGAATGAGATTTCGTGTCTTTCATTTAGTAAAGAAAACAAACAAACAAACAAAAAACAAACAAAAAAAAACAAAAGGAAAAGTAAAACAAACAAACTAATTTTTCATTGTTTCTGCTTTCTCCTTGTCTGACTTTGCTGAACAAAAACAACATGGTGGAGGGATCAAACTTTTACAAGCACAAAGTCAATACAGATAGTGGAAGAACAAAAGTATCTAAAACTTTATCAGGTAACATAATTAATAGTATGGTTGGAGTATGAGTTATCTTTTCAGAACACTTTAGACAGATCCATGTTATCTTGCAGTAGGCAAGATAGCAAGTCTCCCACTTGCTTTGGGAAAATTGCCTATGCCAGAGTTCTGCTCCACGCAACATCTAGGCATAGAGGCTGTAATTTTAACCAAGTATTTTGGTACTTGGGCAACTGCTGTGGCTCAATCACTTTCATCTCAGCTCCTCACGATTTAAACCATTGTCTGTGCCACCAGAGAGAGGAAAACATGTTTTAAAGTGAGGCACAATGCCTTGATCCTATCTCCAGTTTGCATTTGTGTGTAAGTCAAGGGAGACTTTGGGAGAGTCACTGAAGCAATTCTGGTGTGACTGACATAAGAGAGATGAGGATCAGGTCACATATCCTTAGGCTGACAGAGTTTAATGAAACAAGAATTGTGGATTAGGTCATAAATACTAGAGGCATTAATAATCTCCTCTTCTAATTGCTATTCCATTTGTGGCAGACAGTCTGCATACTTACTCTATTCAGAACATCTTTATTTCCCCAGGCCAAATGTGCATTTTTTCCTTAAGTACAGTTATCATGAATGAACACTCAAGAGAGCATACATTTGTTAGAATATTTTCTTTCTAAGCTCAGAAAGACTCTTTTAGATAGGACTAATTTAGAAACTCTGTTCTCCCTGTATTAAAAGAGGTTGTAAATGGAAATAGTGTGGACAATTATGTAGACATTGATTGCACTGTAATTTCCTTCAAACTCTTCTTCCTTGAATATAAGTTTCAGAACTCAGACCACTAAGCCTGTATGCCAAATTATTTTGCAATAATAGCTTTATATGGTTTGTTAAGATAAAATCTATAAGCAAAGACAACTTTTAAAATTTGTGATGACACACTATTAGTCTATCCATTTGATTTTAAAATCTTACTATTACCTCAGTTTAGTGCAACTAACAAAACAAATGTAATCCACCTTTCACAATAAAACACGCATTCAGCTTTTTATAATTTTATTGTTTTTCTGCATTTCATTCATTTGTGAATTTTCCACTTATGACTGTTCTCACTGCTTACAATCTGCTGTTGAGACGCTTCAATTTTAAGTATTACAAGGAACACATTTTTGTTCTCAGAATTCCTGTCAACAAAGCTACCCAGGGAAATTCAACAACCATGGTCACAAACTCCTTTCAAAATTATTTCTCTGTGTATGAAACACTGACATGTTTTAATAAATTGATAGGTTTCAAATACTGAATATAGCCTTTTTACAGATGTGTGTGGTAAAATAAACAAACAAACAAAATAATGTGAACAGTATTATTTTCTTAAAAGAAGAAACTTCTTTTATATCAGAAGGAAAAAAGATGCAAAATAATTTGGCAGGAGAAATAGCAGCACAGCATATTGATCAAAAAAAGCAGCATGAGTTACCATGTTTGTTTTCTTTCTACCAGAAAGAAAGGAAAGTTGTATAAAAATGATCCAAGAATTCCACAGCCAGAAGCAGAGGTGTTGCATATATTCATAAAAATTTTACATACCTGACTGGTCTATAGATTTCCTTAACACCAATGAACTGGAGCTGTTCCATTATATCTGGAATACTTGCACACCGAGTGAGGTTGATTCTCGGGTAATAGAGCAGATATGACAGGCACATTTCATTCCTGGTGCTCAGACCACCCTGAAAACAGGATTTTTCTTTAATCTAATTCTGGAATGCCACAGATTAAATCACTGATTACCATTTATATGCTAATGGCAGTTGTAACAGGAGGCCCAATTCAACTAGTTTATCTTGTACATGAGGTTATCAAGTAGCAAGAGGTTATTACATCATCTGGAAGCTCAGGCAATAGCTTCTAAGTTAAAAGATATCAGAAAGAACAACTGTGAATAAATAAGGCTCATATAATATTGAAGTGTACTACCTGAAAGTTCAGGTTTGCTTTCAGTTGCCCCTGAAGTACTTAGATTTATCACATTTCAGAAAAGTGGAACAGATGAAGAAAAAATACTTTATGAGAATTCATCTGTTTAATAAGAAATTAAGTGAGCTTTGCCTAGTGAAATGGAGGCTGGGACGGAATATGAATCTATATGAGCTCAGGTTCATATAAGTACATAAGCCAATAAAGAGCAAGAAGGAAAAGAATTATTTATGGTAACAGATAATGTTGACTCAAGGAAAAGTGAGCACGCATTATAAAATCAGTAATTAGAATAACACTTCTAGCTAACAGAAGAAACAGACTCTTAAACAGTCTTCCATTGAGAACCATGGGGCAAACAACTAACTTAAAATTAATCTTGGTAAACATGGACAAGATTATAAACGGCATGTTCCTAAATCCTGTGTGGGAACAGTTCCACAAGTCTCTCAGAACCACAGGAATAGAAATGGAGAAAACAAAACACATGAGTCAAGAGTAAGTGTGGTCACCACACAGGAAAACAGGACAAAAACTCAAAAGCCCTCATTCTTGCCCTTTTGCTTTTCATTAAATAACTACTGCATGTCTCTACATGTAAGCCATTATTCAGGGAGAAGTATCCCTTTGCTCTCTGGATGCCAGGAGCAGTTTCCCTGCAAAACTGACACCGCTCAGGTCTCACTTCCCAGAGGTCTGGATCCAGCTGCTCCCCAGGAAGTGGAATCACATCCTGGCACAGGCAGCTGTATCCCTCCCATGGACATAGTGGGTTTGGCATCCCTCTATGTGTTCCCAGCCAACTGGCACAGTCCAGCTCATGTCCAAGTAACAAAATTTACTTCACCTCCGAAACCCAGCGACTGCATTGCAATGGCCAGTGCCTGGCCTCTGTTAACCTATCAATCTGCTTCTGGGACACTGTGCACTGCCCTGTGCCAAACCAGAGTTGGACACCCTCAGTAGGGAGGGGTGGTTTTCCAGCTCCTCTTCCCAACCCAAAGGACCTTCATTCTGCCTGGATTCTATGTTAAGCACAAAACTAGAGAATTGAGAAACGTCCTGGTCACAGCTTGTATAAAAATCAATACCTAAGAATTGGAAATTACAACTTCAGGGGAAAATGTGCAACAAGTTCATAAAATAATTCATTACAGTACACAGAATTTGCATGTTAAAATGTGTTGTGAGAAAAGCACTCCTTATGCTAGAAAAGTTTGACTTCTAAGGATTTTTTATCCGCTTATTTTTATAAACCAGCCACATGAATGTCTTATGCAAGAGATCAGACTAAGATCACAATAGTTCAGATGATTTTAAAACCTAAGGAAGTATGAAAAACAATAAATAATTATGTGCACACAGGCATTATCAAGTAAATTCACTCTTTAAAATACTGTTCTATGAAAAATGTTTTAGTCTTCAATATTATCTGTATACTTATTTTGATCCACCAAAGTATTGCTTACCCATGTCATGCGAATTCGGTCCACAGTATTGTAGTGGCATTCTGTGACTAAATTATCCCCCTGAAATGTGAAATTTAGGAAGTTCACAGTTCTGAAGTTTATCAACATCAGCTTCAAGTAACCACAGGTGACAGCAAGCATTTAAGAAATAAATATCGCAACAGTGGGTATGACTTTTTGAAAGAGTGAAGGATTAGGTAATTGCCATATGTTAAGGCCTTGGCACTTAGCATTCATATTATCCCAGATCCTCAGGGATCCCCCATGGATTTAAACAGAGTCTTAGTAAGAGTGTTGTCTGGATTTCTTTTAAAATAGTTATGAAGATACCCAGTTATCATCCAGTTTTCTGGAAAATTGTATAGTAGACAAGGTATGCAAATTATTCTTGCTCTAAAACTCATCCAGCGCTACTTTACCCAGGCTAATTTACACTGCCAACTTCAATAGAAATATTTGGCAAATGAGGAAAAGAAGGCTTTCCACATCACAAAAACAACTATATCTCTGCCAAGCCTGGGAGTAGAGGAGTGGCAGGCAAAGACTTCACTACATTGACAGATATGTATGGGAAAGGCTGAATACTTACCTTCTCAAACACATACAAATAACTTTCTGATGTCTTGACAAACTGATCTACTGCTTGGTAATACTTTTCCTCCCCGTACCTAACCAAGTACAAATCTGAAAATCACTATGATAATCAAGTGGATTTTTTGGTATCATCATCTTCCCTTATCAAACATTACACTTCCCTTAAAAAAACCAGATCACCCTTCAAAGGCTGAGAATTTCTCCTTTCCTACAGGCTGTTTCTCTAGATCAAGGCTAGCACAATCTGTGCTCCAGACTGCTGGAAGAAGGTGCGTCAGCCTCATGTCAGCCAAATGGAGACAGAGGTTTCTGAAGTTGCGTGAGCTGGCACAGTCGCACTGCTTCCAGTGGGAATACTCTGCTCCTGCCAGTGAGGTCTCTGGCTCTCCTATCTTACAGACTGGATAACATTCACTAAAATTGTTCCTTCTGTGAGACTAAATCTGTTGCTTCCAAATGGAGAAGAGAGTGCTACTATGTGAAGAAAAAAATAACCCAGACTCCACAAGCTGAAAGAGGGATACAGTCTTGGGAGAACTTACAGAAAGAAAGAATAACAAGATGTTACATGCAAAATCACGGTACAAGTTAATTGATTAAACTGTTCTCTGAATTACACTAGATGATGTATGTAAAGCTGCGCTAGTAGTTTTGCATAAGATGAAATCAATGAAAGGCATAAAAAATTGTTTCTCTTCAGAGAAACAATTCTATCTTCTACTTGAGCTGGCTTTTTTGTCAAGTTGCTGTTACTATCAAATATTCTTTATAGTTTTTCTGTTGTCTATTCCATTATTTTCATGAATATTAAGAGGCCTTTTGCTATAACTGCATGTATTTTCCTAAAAATATTATAGACTTTCTCTGCAAACCTGTCATCTTCTGCCAGCCCTCCTCCTAAAACTTTCAACCTCCTTTCCTGAAGGAGGCGACACCAGTTTGTCTTTGAAGCCCCTAGACTACAAGAAATTTGACTTCAAAGAGTAAATTCTGCACATCCAGGTTTTGCTGCAGAAATTAAACTATAAAGTTAGCATTTTAGCTTTTTGTCTTTCAAGTACAAATATCAAAGTCTCACAGTGTGAGTGAAGAGACATGAGAGACAGGGGCTTGAAGAGAAGCCCCTGAAGTTTAAACCATGGGGCTCCTAACCATACGTGTTCTGTCATTTCAATGGTCTTTTCAGATCCTTAGTGGTCTCCGTTAGTGGTTCCAATTGTAAAAAAATTCCACTTTTTGATATTTTGCATCTGGCAGTTTAATAACATGCTTGTTCACATGCACCAGGACAAGTTGCTCAGCTGGCCAGATCTGGAGCACCCAGACTTTGCAGCACTAAAATTTTTGTCATCATGCCAAAACTTAAAAAAGATACTGGGTGGAAAAAAAGATGAGTGAATAATTTTTAAATGAGTGACCCACAAAAATATACAGACTGTTTCATGCAATACCTATGCATAGCTACTGCTTTATAATAGAATTGTAGTTGGAATATTTCTACAAGTTATGTTGCATTATTTTAAGGAATACAGTAGATAGAGTTGTATGATTTCTTCTTTCAAAGGGTTTTGTTTGCTAGTGAAACATGAGGTGGAACATAAGCATGGAGTTTTGGTCCCAACAAGAAAAAGTGTGAAATAAACAGAAGACTTAGTTGATTTTTAAGCATGTTTGTAAGGCAGGATACTTGCTGTGTGCAAATAGTGAAGGTATGCTACTTGGTCCCATAGCTCTGTAAAGCCATAGAGCAGAATTTCCCTTATTCATCTTTCTGGATGCATGAAGATGGTACAGCCAGGCACACAAGGGATTTTCTGATCTGCTTTGTTCAAACATTTGTGATAGTAAAGTTCAAATCAAGTTATTATGGACATCAAACATACCCAAAGAATAGCTCGATTTGGTGAACCAAGCCATTTCTGTGGTGACTCATGCGCACACTCTTGAGACACTGAAATTTTAATGCATTAGTGACTCTGCGGTAAGTGGAAAAATTAACAGAACATCCAAGAATTCTATGATGCTACGCTTAGAAATTCTGTAGCAAATTTAATCCTAAAAGTGAGAAAATGT
Source organism: Catharus ustulatus (assembly GCF_009819885.2). NCBI lineage: Eukaryota > Metazoa > Chordata > Aves > Passeriformes > Turdidae > Catharus > Catharus ustulatus. The sequence goes on along the minus strand of NC_046223.1, from coordinate 61,181,637 downwards.
AAAGCACATGATCTCTTAAACACTTTCAGGAGAAGAATTAAGAGTGTCATACTGGTAAGATGGTTCTTTCTTCTTTCAGATACTGAAACTCCTGGAAGTTGAAGTCAAACTCGTCGTCATAAGCAAGCAGCTGCTGCTCCTCGCCGTTGCGGAAGTGGCGCATCCTGATAGCTCTGCCAGCAAGGTGAGCGTGGAGAAGTACTGCAAACACCTGGATCCCAGCAGGTCTCTCTGCACCTAGAGCCTGGCCAAGAGAAACCAGCACCATCACTGCTCCCAAATCCAAAATAATGTAATGCTATGCCATCTACAAACAGAGTGAGAATGCATTCGTTAATGCATTCTGAATTCACTCAGTTTACTGAAAAATGAAGTCTGGAGCAAAACTAAAACTGTAAGGGAATTCCGGATTTATGTACAAAAACGGCCAGGGTTTTTTTCTGTGATTATTTTTTATAGCAAAAACATGTTTTTACTCCTAATGCACACATTTTTTCAAATGAAAATCAACTGGACTGCAAATAATTCTCAATAGTTTTAAGACTTTCAAGGGAATCATACTAAAACCTGCATATTATTTTGGTGCTAATGGCTGATACTAAAGAATGTGGATGCTTATTGTGAAAAGGAATTTCGATGTAGTTATGAATAATGCCAAGAGATGCACTATAAATTGAGAGGCTGTAGTTCTAACATCCTCTACTTTCCATCTTTAAGTGAGCTGGTAGTATAATAATGTAAGTTTACACCTAAAACTTTTTTCCAGGTCAAAACATTTGCAAATTAACTTTTCCAAATTGACACAAATCTGACATCACTCCCATTCTAGCTGACATCTACTGATCTAAACTTTATGTTGAGCATGCTCAACTTTAATTCTTGTTCAGAGCTCAAGGTAGAAATAATCTGTTATCACAATACCTTTCAAGAACAGCCCTAGTGTCAGAAACCTCATGATAATGGATTGCTCAAGAATTTCAAAACTGAAAAATGCCAGGACAATACACAGCATTTAACACCACCAAGAACAAATCTAAATTTAGTATCTAATTTGGCCTTCATTGTAAATCATGTAATCATGTAATTCAAATCATGTAATTTAACCTTTCTCTAGAGATGACAAAATATATAAGAATCTCCCACTATACAGTCACCACAGATTTTAGGCAATGCTTACCTGGAGAGATATTTAAGTTATCCTAATGACACCAAATACTTAATAAATGTAAAACCTGTTCAGGTCTTCAGTTTCTGTGGTTGGAGTAAGAATATGTTTCAGGCTTTCACTTCATCAATAGAAGTGTTTTGCACGTGCTCAGGTCTGAATTAGTCTCACTTCTTTTTTCTGGGCCAGTTATTCCGAGTTATTAATAGCTTTGCCACAGAAAGCAATATATGCTTACATATTGAATACAAAATTAAACATTGCAAGCCCTGTGTCATCCATTATTACCCAAATAAGTAAAGCAGGTTGAGCAGTGAGCATGTCAAGTACCCAGTTCAAAAAGACAACATTTTGTAGAACAACATGTACCACCAGATACCTTTGCTCACATCTTTTAACTGTTAACTATCAATCTTCCCAAGAAGTTCAAGTGACTCTTCCAATTATTTCCATGAATGAAAACCAGTGGATGCAGGCAAGGGACATACCTCTTCCAGACATTCCAGTGTGCAGTGACCCTCTGACACAAATTCAGGCATGCCTGGTGGGATATTGTGGAAGAGGCTGACCCAAAGACCAGCTTCAATAACCCCAGCATCATATTTCCTTAAAACTGGAGTATAAATTAGCCTCAAACCAGAGTTATCTATCAAGCCTGCAACAAAAGAACACAGTTAGCCATGGCTAAAAATCGATTTTCAAAGGAGAAAAAAACCCAAACCAAATTGTTTGATGCTTTTCATGCTATGTCGTAAGTTTTCTACATGAAAATCAAGGAATCCACCTCTATGACATGGAAATTAGTGAAACCATACGTGTTTTTTTTTTATCTTTAAAATTTTCAAGCCACATATTGTCTTCTAGTTGAGAATTTTATCTATTGCTTCATCTTTAATGGTCCTACCATTAATTATATTTTCCCTTTGGATTGCCTGTTACATTACAGCCTATCTGAGATGAAAAATACATCCCTTTTACAATCTCTCCAATTAAGACAGCATCAATTAAACATGAAAATTGCCTTACTAAATCCCAGACTTCAAGAAAATACCCCCACCTTGAGTGAAGTAGACAAGAGAATTACAGAATACTTTAATGTTGCTATGACTCAAGGACTTATCTTGATTAAAAAAACTAGTTTAAAGAACCAAAGCCTGCTGTTTGGAAGCTGTTTTTAAGAGTCAAAATAATACAAATCTATTTTTTTCACCCACATATGTTTAACCATATGTATTTGTTAGTGCATCTAATAATAATTTATGTTGTCTCTTTATCATTTAAATGCTTAGAATATTTGTCTTCTATTAGTCATTTTTATTAGTCAAGATATACATAAAAAAGGATTAATTTGTGTTTGCACAGGAGCTGTATTCTGTTCATTTCTTTATATTTTTTAGATAGTAACTGAAATAATTTCAATTTTGAAAATTAAAAATGCAGAAAACATATCAAATATCTCAGAGAAGGTAAGATACTTCCTAGTGACCTATATTAGTCTTCTGAAAAACAAAACAGACATAACAGTGCCTGAAGCCAATTTTTACATCAATATGATATCAGTGGTCTATTTTAAGATAAGCAAATGGCAGAGGGACAGAACAGGTACTGTTACCCAGTCACTAAAATACCTACGATGGAGTAATGCATATATAATTATTAAAGAGCAAAGGATATGAAGTGTGCATGGCAAATTAAGAATGGAAATCAGCCATGAGGCCTCCTGCAACATATGAATAACATTTAAGGTGATATATCATGTCCCACAACATCCCAACTTTAGCATTTGGGAACCCATACTCCCTCCCTTCCTGGAGATATTTGTACAACCTCATCAACTTGAATTTTTCCTTTGTGGTATTTCCACTTCTGAAATTGTTAGACATTGTTAACATCTAAATGTCAGACACTCTTATGTATGACATAACTCTGCTATGTCAGAGTTTCTGATAAACAATCTCAAAAGAGGCCACCTTTTAAATGAGAAGTGAATGTTAAGGACCAGAAACAGTAAAACCCATCCGTGTTAAACTACAAAATGTGTCAACTCCTCCCAACTGGGAGCCAAAAGTCACTACCAATCTGAGTCACTTAGGAAAACATTACCCCAGGTCACACTGGCAAACAGTGCAGCCTTTCACTACAAGACCCAAACTGGGCAAATGCTGGTGCCAAAACACACAAAGGAAGGTGACCCAGTGGCAGGTTTGCTGTTGTGTCAGGAGAACTCAACCTGAAGCAGATGGAGCACCCAGGTCGACTCTCTTGCACTCCTGGCACAATCTCACACTGTGTATTTTGCCAGGGAGGAGGTGAAGCATGACCTGGATTACAAACACCCTGCTCTGCCTATGCTGTCTGAATATTCCCAGGTCTTTTGGGACTGTCTCAGCAAGGCAAAATTGTTCCTGTTGCTTAAAAAGAAACAAAACATTACTGATTTCCAGTTTTTATCTGTGTTACTTCAGCTAAACCAACACTATAATACAGCACAGTCAGTTAAAACAAAATGATGGATTTAGAGACACAGTTTCTCAGTATGTGAATTCTTGAGCTTTCAAACAACATTTGATGAAAAAGCGTACAATATCAAGGATGTAAATTAAGTTTGTTTTATCACACATGCTGAAAGCACAGAGTCTGTCACTAAATCTTTTAAAAAATTAAGATAACTAATTTAAAAGATGAAGATGGGAAATGACAGTAAGGCAGAAAGCCATAGCCCACATAGCAAATTTTATTTTAACATAGGGGTGTAAAGAAAAGCCAGTATAATATGCTGCATTGGATTTTACTAAGTTTATATGTAACAACCACTGCAATATTCTCAGGTACAGTAGGTTAATAAACTTCTGTTTCAGAACAAAAAAGTATCTGTCCCTAAGGCAGCTTCAAAGTTCCCCTTATTTTCCTGGGATCCTTGGTTTCTTCCTTTTACTTATTTTAAATATAAATTAAATTCAGGAAGAACAATTTTAAAACACTATTATAAATTAAAAGTTTATCTTTTAGTATAAACTGGTTTTACCCAGTGAATGGTCTAGAAACCAGAGTCTATGCTTCTACTTCAGAAACTTCACAGCTTCAGGCATATGTTTATCTAAAAAAAATACTACCAAAAAAAATTTCAAGGACAACGGGAAAAACACTATGAACCAGGAGCAATTGATCAGGAAGACATAACCCTCAGCCTTTTATTTGCTCTGTTTACCATGCAGTGCAGGGATGAGCACTTGTGTGCAGTACATTTTCCAGTCTGGCATGTTTTAAAGCATGCGAGGCTACAAACCTTCCGTGAATGATGGATTGTCATAATGCACCTCCATTAGGACAAACAGAGGGTCAGCTGCTGTGCCAATGGATAATCCAACATGAGGAGGGTAGGTGAAGCCCTGGAAATCAATGCACACAGAAATCAATACAGAGTTAATGGGTCTTTCTGCCACAGTTAAGAGTTAGTTTCTCTTTGTAAGTATATTGACTCCTCCTTGCAATGATACAATCATATTAATGATAAAATTTACAAATATAACTTCTTTTACAGCTTTCTGACCATGGCATTGTAATAAATATACCTATTATGCACTCAATAAACTTAATAACCATGTCAATATCAAGTATTGACAAAATCCCATGCTTCCCAGAGGACAAGGCTCTGAGCAAACTAGTCTAATCTCACCTCTGACCCTGCTTTGAGTAGGAGGCTGGATTAGAGACTTCCTGAGGTCCTTTCTAACTTGCATTATCCTGTGATCTTATGATTATTTATTCTGTATTTATTGTTTGAGCAGAAAAGGAAAATTCCATTTCAAACTTACAAACATTGCATCATCAAGCACTTAGTCTGACAATAAAACCCTTATGAAGAAGCAAATCAACATTTTAAATGTTCCCAGCTTCTAAAAGCAGCAATTTCCAGGGAATACTGAGGTTGCATGTCATTAACTTGCTTTTTGTGCACAAGTAACTGTATTCTAAGTAAAATGATTTGAACAATAAAAGTGATCTTTATGGCTACGTTTCTACTAGCAAGCCAGTAGTACAAGAAGTAGCTCTGCATGGTGAAACAGCTTGTGCTGGACCCATTGCCCCAGAATGATGCTCCTCTGGACAAGCTCTGGTCAGATCCTATCTGTTGCTAAAGGTGCTGGGTTCACTCCTGCATGTTTATTGTAACTTCATCCCAGAGAGGCCTGTGCAAATTCTCAAACCACTCATGATGATAAGCAAAGATTTGTAAATGGGGATAACTGGGAGATTTACTTCAGAAGCTCACTCCTGATTCAAACCAAATGCCGGTATTTCCTAAGTGAACTAATTTACCAAATTTACTTCAACTGGAATTCATCTGCATAATTTTATAGTATATAGCTAATATTTTAATATACATTCTAACTTTCTGAAATGTGCAGTTTGGGATTCCAACTTTCTGATGCTTGATGGACATTAATCAATTAATTGTAGTATACACTAAAAATTAGTATCACCTTCATTCTACATAAGGGTAAGCTAAAGTTAGTGAAATGAGTACTTGGGCAAACCTGAATGTAACCCAGATCTGTCAGATTCCTCTCTACAGGTCTTTAACAACAGGACCATCCTTGCAAAAAACCTCCATAGGGCTTGTCAAATAATAAATTATTTATATGAATTCTTAATTTCACTTAGATTAAGACAGTTGAAAAGTACAAATACTAGGTCAGAGCATAGCTGGTGGCAAAAATGCACAAAGCATACACCAGGGATAATGCTTGTAGTGGATTAAACTTCTCTTGATGGGTCCATTTAACAACTCCTGCTTCCTCACACTGTAGCATTTGCAGATGGTTTTGGGCTGCAGGCTGGCAAAAGAAGGTTCCAGAAAGTATCATCACCCCAGTCCCTCTCTGTGCCCAAGCCATCATTTGGGTGGGCACACAGTGAATCGAGGGCATAAAGAGCTGGGATTCTTTTGGCAGTCGTGCTGTGTAATGCCAGCTTAAAGCATTAACTGCAGCCTAAATTTACATGAAATAAGCTGCAAACACAGCCTGGGGTAAGCATGGCATCACAGCCTGTATTTTCTGTAGATAAGCCCCACTGTCATTAGCAAAGTGGTCCTTATGCTGGCTCTGCACCAACACAGGATCTCTCCTACATAGAAATGATGTTTCATTGGGCAGGTAGGAAACTGCAGAATGATATGCCTGAATGGGGCACAGTGAAACCGGGTCCTGGTGAGGCACAAAATTAATGAAATTTGTGTGTAACTTCATTTGGAGAGTTGTGCCGCTGTGTCTCTTATGAAGTCACCTACAAATGCTGCTTTTATTTCTGTCATTACCCACAGGTAGCAGATACTGGTCATTGCTGGAGGCACTGTATTTTCACATCAGATGGGACAAGCTGATACCTTGACAGATTTCCTTGCTCCAAAGCTATCTTTCTCCCTTAAGGCATCAACTATTTTCATTACTTTTGGGCTGTCACTCAGGATGACCACTGCTTTACATACTTGAAAGGCCAAGAGGAGGTTGAGGACTTACTGGCATTTAGGGACTGTGATCCTGTACCCTTAAAAACAGACAGATTAACTAATCACCAATATGCTAGGAAGAAATTTCATGATGATACACACCCTCACAAAGCCCCATTGATGAACCATGCTAGACAGACATTCATCCTACCTCTCCTCCAATGGCCCAAGCAAAAATGACTGTCTCACATGTAAGAAAAGAGTCTGGCATGTTGGGGTGGTAGCACTCATGCCCATAGTCCAGAACACTGTCATTCAAATTGCTGCTGCACTGGTAGAGCAGGATGTGGTGCACCAGGTTCTCGTGGCCTTTCTGGATCAGTGGCTCAACCTATAAGTGGTAAAATGAAAAGGAAGGAAAAAAAAGAAAACATATCTCAATGTGACTCTTTCAATGCAGATATGAAAACAGGATTAAAATTCTGTGGTACTTCTTTTTGAAAGAGGAGACTCAATGTTATATTGTACATAACTTGAGATGTAACCCCAACACTCTACAAAGTTAAGGAATGAAGTTCCCAAAATTTTCATTTTGCCCAAGTGCATCAATGAGGGGCAGGAAAGCATTCTTCATCTGGACAAAACCTCTGTTGCAATCTTGCTTGTTCTTTCTTCTTCCATCCTAGTCTTGCACTGTCACTTTTCTTTCTCCCCGCCCAATCTTGTTTAGCCACATTCCAGCAGAAGGGGGGATATAAACCAGCTGAAAGTGTGTTCTGCTGAACCAGCTAGGTGTCTGAATTACTCAGAGGGTTTCCTCCCTGTTTCTGCCACTTTTGTACTATTTCAAATTACAGCTGCCCATAAATGCTGTACATCTAGGGTGAGCCTGGAGGTACACCCAACATTCATCAGCAGCTCAAAATAGACTTTCATTTTTTTTGACATCTACAAGAAATTAGAATTACTTTTTTTTAATCTGCTCAGTTGTAATGACTTTACTAACACAAAGTCATTCTTGTGCTCCAGCCTGTTTATGGCAGTGATGAGCTGGAGGGCTCTCAGTGGTTCTCTGCTGCCCCCAGTATAATTAGACCACAGAACTTCTATGTAGGCTAAAATGATTTAATTTCCATGTAAGTGTTCACTCTCTGTTTGGATGGGTGATGTTAAATCATCTCTGTCAGAGATGATGTCCCTGGGGCAAACATGAATACTTTTGAAAAAAGTTATTTTGCATTTCAGAACGATCATATTCCACAAAACGTCAGCATATAGAAGACAGTATTAAAATGAGTTTTCCCCTTGCTTTTGCTTTCAAAGATTTCATGCTACTCTAGCATAGCTACCTTCAAGTTCAATAAGATAAAGACTAATATTTTTACAAGGAAAGTAAAGCTTTGACAATGACATCTTAAGATGCAGGGTGCCATGCAGTATTGCCTTTCAGTATTAGAAAAGAGGAATAGGAAAAGAATATATATGCATCCTTAATTTGTACCCATTTCACTTTGCAAGCATATTCATGTGCTACTAGAGGACAACAGCAGGGTAAGCAGGAGCAGTTTATCACTTCATGAAAATATTGCCAACACAATTTCTCTCTCTGTATTTTGTTTTAACTTCTAGATCAATTACAAAAGAGGAAGGGCAGGAGGAAGCAGCCAGAGCCTGTGTGCATCAAGGTCACCCTTGTTGATATGAATCTGCAAAGTTCATTGAAGTTGGACTTTGGGGAAGTTGAGGAGTTCAGATGCTGCTGAGTACCTACATGTCCACCCAAGAAGAGCACAACCCACCTCACTGCACTTAGAAATCAGTGGAAGGATGCCAATTGTTTCAGATGCACCAAATTCCTATTCTGGAGGCAGGACTGAAATACTCCACAGGGGATCACCTGTACTCTTCTCAGTAAACCATGTTTCAGTTAGCATTGCCATCACTGTAAATTACTGCACTACAAAAGTAAAAGATATTTTTGAAGAAGATTAGTTAGTTTTCCCATGAAATAAGAATGTGTTCCCCAACATATCAGACTGAATGACAAAGATTCAGAAATCCATTTCAGCTTGATGTCGCTTCTTCCCTCTGCTCCATCATACACCTGTATATTTATCCAAGCACTGCAGAGCCCAAACACAGTCATAGCAAGGCAGCTTATACATTAAATACCAGCATGCATACACACATACAAGAATTTTGAAGCTCTGCATACTGTGTATGTTAGTCAAGGAAATGGTTACGGGAATATTATCCCAATATCTACCGAGAAAAAAGAGAACTTTTGTCCCAACATGTGATAGTTCTGCCTGCTGCTACAAAATCCCAGCACCTGCTGTGCTTACAACCGCTACTTCAAAACCAGCTTCCCCTCAAAACAATGGGACATCACCAAAATTAGAAACTCACATCCTGTCATTGGTTTTCAGTATCAGTTACCTAAACAATTACAGCACTTCAAAAAGCAGTTTTGTTCAGTTTTCTTAAGTGAAGAAAAGAAAAACAAAAGCTAGAACAAATCCTTACACATCTTTCCAATGCATCTTGCAGGAAAATGTACATTTTTCAAATGCAGAAATAAATAATGAAGAGCACCAGTGAAGTTATGCTTTTCACATGTTTTTACTACAACTAGGTTAAAGAGAAATTTCTCTTTCCCTTTTTAAACAGCATTTAAATAAGAAAGAAAGAAAATATTAGAGTGATTAAAATTTTAATTTTAAAAAATCTTAGGAAAATCTCATTAATCCTGCATTGTTCCAAAATGTATGAAAATATTTTAATGGCTAGCTCCCTGAGACTCACAGCATTATTTCTAAATGAAACAAGAGAAGGAAGAGGATCAGAGCCCTTAGATACTTCTCTGATCTGAAGAATAACTAACTGTATTTACTTAAGAGAGTAACTTCAGCAGAAAATTTAAAAATACAATCCCATACTCTAGGGTAGTGTTTAGCTGGAGCAGGGGTTTAAATGTGTCATTTGACATCCCAGGTGAGTGCTGCCCTATTTATTCAGCTATCGGTCATTTTAGCTCATAGAATAAACTGGTTATTTAGGCTGCCTCATGCTTCCTTCTCTGACTCTCCACAAAGAACATCTGTATAGATTACTTTACTCCAAGCCAAAAAGAAATTCCCAAACCTCATTTTTCTCCTCAATTTTTTTCCTCAAATAAATAAAACCTTTTTTTTCTGGCCAGCCTTACAAGTAATGATGAACAACAACTGAGTTTCTCAAATAAGGGGGAATGCCTCAAATTCAGGAAATCATTAATGCATTTAGAAGTTCACATAAGTAGTCCTAGGTATAAAATTAGTTGTTAAAGCAGTTATCTATAATTAAGTATCTAGATCAGGGTGGCCTGTTTACCAGAGTACTTATAGCCTTAATGAAAGATAACACAATTTTCAGAGCTCTCCTTTTCCTGGTCTCCAGCCACAATGATAGGGGATCAGCCCTGAAGAGTCGCCATGACTGTTGTGCAACTTTTAGGATAGTTACGGAAAGAAAATAATTTGAAGTGGCAGACTAAGGTGAAGGAGTGAAATAGACACCAAAAAAAGTGATAAAAGCAGGCATGGTAAATAATAGTCATTAAACTCTGGAGATTTAAGTGAACAGCAAATTTTTATTTGGATTCTTATTAATACACAGCCTTGTTTGCTCTGGTCTCCTACTATGAGGGGACTCTAAAATGACACTTCGAGCCAAGCAATAAGTTAAACAATAACTGAGTAATTTAGATGGGTTGTAGTGAAAATGGGAATCTATCTTTCATTTTCATTAATTATGAAGAAACATGTGACTTTGAGATATATTTCCTCCCTCTGTCCTTGCCACTTCCTACCAACACCTTGTTAGCCAAAGAAGTAAAGAAAGAAACTGAAAGGAAACTAAAAAGAAATATGCATATAACTACCTATCTTCCCCATTTTACTTCATTCTTTGAGACTTATCTGTGGAATTTTCACTGTTGCTGACATGCAAGGAAGACCCATCTGTCAGGGTTCATCTCTTTGCAGTGCTGTGAATAAGCCTGCAGAGATACTGCACCACGGGCACCCCGGTGACTTCTTCCCCTCTAGGCAAAGTGCATTTTCTGCTTGACATTTCCTAACTGCCAGAGGCATGGAGAACAAAAGCCCTACATCCACTCTACATCAAAATGCCCAAAGTGTTTGGGATTTCAAAACGTAAGTGTATGCAACGAGGCACAACCTCTCCTGTTTTTCATGAAACCTGCAGGAAGAAGATCATGGTTTATTACTCATGATCATTTGCTTTATGCTTCTTCTTCTTCTCTACCCTTCTTGAAAGTTTGGCCAAAAAGTATTTCAAACTGAGCACACTGACATACATGAACCTGACTCCCACTAACAGAGGTACAAAATAACAGCTGTATTACAAACCCTCAGAATATCAAATCAGAGCTCCCAAGGAAGGGGGTATTTTAAATATATCACATTCAAATGTAAGTGAAGGCACTGCGTTCTGCAATCAAAAGTATGGGTTATGGTTGTGGTGCTTTGTTTGTACTTATCAGGTAGGCTGAGAGGTTTTACACAGCTCCCTTCATGATATTGAATCTCTTAGGACTTGTGAAATTGCTGACTTTTAAAAAATATTAAATGAAAAATTTTCTGGTGATTATAATGTTAAACCAGATGACATATATGCTATTCACCTCTCATTTTAACAGAAGCCCTGTTTTAGGCAACAGGCTGACATCACATGAACAAAGAAAATGTTTCTATCTGCCAGGCCCAGCTAATTCATCTTCAATTTTTCTTCCTTTCTTCTCTGTTTCCTATTAATCACTTTATCTATTGCACAATCTAAACATTGTCATATGTTTGGGTGGGTTTTTTTCCTTATAAAAGAAGCCAAAATTTTAACAGTGCTTTGCATCTCAAGCTGATGATAAGCAGGGTCAAGGTACTAATGTGTGATGTATTAAGAAGGAGGAAAATGCAAACATCTCAAGTAGTTCAAGAAGTTAAATATCCTGCAAGTTAAAAAAGATCTCCAGAAACCTGGAAGTCTTTCTTGCTCATTCCTGTTTTTCTACCTTTTTATTTGTTCTGATTTCTTTCGCGATAATAAACATGGGTTATCCTTTATGCCTGTTTGTGCAGATGATAAAAGTTATTCAAATATCTCCATAGTCTCACCATAACCACCCTATTTAGAAAATATGGCCCGCCAAATGTCAGAAAACAAAAACCTGACTTTATTTCTATATATGGAAATAGCAACAGGTTTCTGGTCTGCTTGCAGCAATGTTTCTACATTAAAAAGTCAAAGAAAATAATGATTTGTTTTTCTGGCTCAAACAGGTAATTCTAAATTAATCTTACACTTTAAAGAAATGATGGTACTGTATATTGCCATGTAAATGATTCTGAATAAAGCTGCAGCCTTACACAACACCTCATGTAGGTAGTCAGTGGTGACACAGGGCAGAAAATGTAGTTCTTTAGTCTCAAAACGGAGAGTAAAAATCTGATTTTCATACTAGCACTGCTATATTTAGGAGAGTTTCTAGTCTGTGGTTGGTTAATTCATTTATATGAACTTGCCATGTCTCTAACTCAGAGTAAAAAGCAATGGTTGTGAAACTAAGTACTGGTTGAGTTCATTAGAAAATTTTTGCAGAAGACCAAGTTATAGTGTGTCTGCTTTCTGTACTCCTCATCAGGAAGAACTATTACGTTGTTACCGATTACTTTGATTTTTGTACTTCTTTTGAAAATGTATACCAAGCATATATTAAAAAATTATCTGACATAGAAAAATTTTTTGAAGGGTAACATGATTTCTTCTCATTAGAATTCATCAAGATTTTTTCTGAGTTTTTTCAAAATGCAATTGTGAAATGATCAAATATTTATCAAAAACATCACTTTTAGGGTGTTAGATTTTAAGCAAATAACTTAAAGTATTTGGTTTCATAAAGTTGGATCTTTTTGAGTAAAAAATCTATGTATTACAGAAAAAAAAACTTCTCTGTAATATGGCTTTATTTTCCTATAAATATTCTGAAAGAAAACCGCCAGACATTTGCTGCCTAACACTGCTGCTTGTGCAAAACCCAGAGGTGTGCTGAGCTGAAACAAGAGCTGGAAACATGCCTCTGAGCTGGGCTAGATGTTGAAGTCCATGACTCCAGGGCAGAGCAGGATTTTAACAGTGACAACCAAACAGCCATCTCATGTTACTGGAAGAGCCTGCCTGCACCAGTGTCACATCTGGGACACGAGTCTGCTGCAGACTTTCAGCCCAGAGTAAAGGCATTCTGGGGTCAGGCAGGGACCACCCTCCCCGTGCCTCCACCCTACCCTGTCTGTCAGAAATCATTAAATTAATGCCACGCAACTGTTAGAGCTGGAAGAGACACTTCCAGTGCTCAGCTGGCTGCAGTCTAGCACGGACTAGCTGCTGTAATCTTTCCTGAGATATTTGCACAGACACAGCTTAGTGCTCATTTCTGTTTTCCTCTCTGTACAATCCACATCCTAAATTCAGTCTTCACCTGAAACCAATTCCTTTAAATCATTCTCTATTCCAAGTGCTTCTGAGTTTATACTGTGCCACTTAGAAAGGTGTATGTTTTGGTGAGTTAATTGCAGGAAGCAGGGCAAAGCCACTGCTTCTGGGTCCCTCGTGGTCATCAGGGAAGATTCCATCTGAGGTACAACAGGTACTGCTTAACTTGAATTGTCCTTCCAAGGCAAAAATGTTAACCCAAATTATGCTCATAGACATACCTTCCAGCTGGAGAAAAACATTACCTGAGCATTTAGTGACAGCTCTTGATTTTCGTATTTAAATAAAAAAGGAGATGTAGACATGAACAAGGCCAAGGCACCAGAAACCATCCCCAGAGCCCTAATCTCATAATGTGATTAGGTAAGGTTTCATTGGAGGATGGAAATTTTCCAGACTGAAAATTCCACGCAATTTTAGGCATTGAAATGTGTGTGATTTGTAGTTAATATGTGTGCAGGGTTTTTTTTCCCCCAAGGTGATATTCAAATGCCAAAAATAATTTTGATTTGAAATAACAATATTCCTTGATTGATTGATTGATTGATTGATTAATTTAAGCTGTTTTGTTGGGATTTGGGCTTAACTGGTTTGGGGTATTCTTTTAAAAGTAGAATAAAAATTCTAATATCACTGAGGAGGAAAGGTCCTTACCACATGAATGGAAAATCATATTCATAGCACAGATATTTTCTGTTCTGGATGTAAAAAAAGGACTTGTTTGTTCTGTGACCATGTTGTCCAACAAAGGCTCTTATTTAGGTTTTATTAATATACAGCATTATGAAGTAATTACCATACTTGTTTTAAGCTTCAGATTTTTAATTGGAAAAGACTATGTACTTTCAGGTAAAATTTATGTGTTGCTGTGCTTTTAGCTTGGAGAGACGGCTATATATCTAAATTGACATAAATCCTTCTATCCCCATATAGTGTTACTAATAATTACACTGTAATTATAAAAACCCAGAATTTCTGCAGGTCTGTCAAACAATTTAAATATTTTAATTGAGAAAGAGGAATAAAAAACATTATCAACAACAGCCAAAATGTTTAAAAATGAGAGCTAGAGATGAGTTTAGGACTTGTTCTCTCTACCATCAAGCCCATTCTTAAGTTCTTATTCCTAATTAATTACCTGGAACTCTGCCAGTCACAAGGAGTTTCAGACTTTAAAGACTTACACTAATTTAGACTAAATCCAAAAGAAATATACCTCAAAGAAATACCAATAAAACATTGTTTCTGCCTGACGTATGCCTGAAGATTTAAGATAATGCATTTAGTAATAGTTTAAAAGTATAACCCTGAGGAGCAATCTCATAAAAAGCTCAGGTCAAGCAAAAACATGTTTCATTGGCTTATGCATCCTGGCAGTACACTGATTGAACTCCTGAGTAGCAGAGCCACTGTCAGTGGTTGCGGTCCTCAGGATGGCCAAAGTCTCTCAGCACAGCTGACACACTGCAAACAGAATTAATTGGCAATTAATCATGAACACCATTACCTCCTTATGAATACAGTATCATAATAAAGCAATATGTAACCAAACATGTTTCAGGTCTAAGGACAAAATGTGTAGCCAATAAAGAGTTTCTATTTATTCAGGAGGAACATATAATTTGAATGCTACAAATAATAAAGTCAGAAAAGGTACTCCGGTTTGTTCATGGAATCACCATTGTGGCACAGCAATGTCTATTTCTTTGAGGCCACAATGGAAGAGGTTTTAATTCTATTGTAGAACTGCAAAACTATCCCCTTGATCATGCAGCTCAATAACATTACACTTTTTCTCCTCCTGCTTGGGAGTGAGCGCGCAGCTTTGCCTGAAGACAGAGCACACAAGAATTGACAGCGTGTCCCTTTCTTGTTTTGCATATACAGAAGTGCACTGTCAGGAAACACATTTTCTGAAAATGACATGCTGGCTTCTGTGAGGGGCTACCAAAAGGGACCACATGTGAGAAAGGCCTTAGGATTCTGATACTCAGCTCCTCGAGGAGCCACTGACCTGCACACCCTGTTTGAAGGCAAACAGGGGATAAAAGCACAAGGCTCATGATTTTGACATGACAGCTTCCAGAACAACTCTCAGGAACTCAGCAACTGCTCATAGCTCTCTAAAAATTTGTATTTACAGGGTTAATATACAAACATAAGAGGACTTGCAAAATAAATGCAGTTACGTAATGATCACGTTAATACTATTTCCACATTTTCTCACCCAGAGTCAGATGCTGGTATACCCTTTTGCAGGACTTCATCACCCATCAACACATGCAGTAAGTCACACAACAAGGGCTATTTCCAGATTACATGGTTCTTTTAAAGCCTGCATTAAAACTATACCTTAGCAATTATCTAGAAACCAAAACTGTGGTTGACACATCACAAAACAGAAAGACACAGTTCCAGTCCCAGCAACTTAAGGCACAGTAATAGAAAGGTCACAGCAGTGCAGGAAGGTGGGGAAAGGGGGCTGTGGTCAGTTCATCACACCTTGTGCCTCCCACTCTCAGGGAGGAGTCTTTCTCCTACTCCAGTGTGGGGTCCCTGTCATGGTGACATAAGCTTCTCCACTGTGAGTCCATCCCATGGGCAACAGCTCTCCATAAACTGCTCCAGTGTGGGTCACTCTTCCACAGGGTGCAGTCCTTCAGGCGCAACTCTAACATTCAGCCTGCTCTAACATCCCCCACAGGAAACCTGCTCCAGCCTGGGCTCCTCTCTCCATGGGTCTGCAGCTCCCTGCCAGGAGCCTGCTCCAGCACATTTCCCGCAGGTTCACAGCTTCCTCTCAGGCATCCAGCTCCTCCAGCCTGGGCTCCTCCATGGGCTGCAGGTGGACCCCTGCATCCCTGTGATCCTCCATGGGCTGCAGGGGCACAGCTGCCTCACCATGGTCTGCACCACAGACTACGAAGGAATCTCAGCTCCAGTACCTGGAGCAGCTCCTGCCCCTCCTTCTGTCTGACCTTGGGGTCTGAATAGTTGTTCCTCTTGCATGTTCTCACTCTGCTATTCACTGGCCACAATTACATCTACAATAAGTCTTTTTTCTTCTTCTTCTTAAATCTGTTATCCCAGAGGTGTTCCCAACATTTCTGATGGGCCCAGCCTTGGCCAGTGGCTCGTCCATCCTGGAGCCACCTGGGATTGGCTCTGCTGGACATGGAGGAAGCTTCTGGCAGCTTCTCACAGAAGCCACCCCTGTACCTCCCCTGCCACCAAAACATAGCCATGCAAGCCTGATACAGTCTGCTATGTGTGGACATGGTGGAGAGGCCTTTTCTGACCATTCTGTCCATTTTCCCACTGTTACTAATGTGGACTTCATGAATCTATGCTCTATTCATAGCTGTGACTACTGTGCACTGCAAGTGAAAGCAAAGATGGAGAGAGTCATAATATCATTTTCTGAAAACTACCACCAGTAGCTGGGGTTGCAGATTAAAAGATTGGTGCTGAAGACAAATACTTCAATTAGATCAGAATAAAAAGTTCTGCTGGTTTAAATACCATTGGAGCAACTTAATTTGCCTTACTGAAAACTTGCTTAAGATGCTGCTACAATGTGATTTGTCTGAATTAGAAGGTTGATCTTCAGAAACAATGCCAAGGTGCTAGTAGCACCAAGCTAGATTTGTTCTGTGATCTATCCACACGAGCCCCATCAAGAGAGACTTTGCTACCTACAGAGCCTGCTGTTCTGGTATTTGCACAAAAGATGCTTTGTAACTGCTCATCCAAGGCCCAATGCTGCTCTGAAGGGCTTTGTTGCCTGCTATGGTAAGAAGTGCTGGAGGTTTGGCTGCAGACAATTTTCTTATCATTTCAGTGCATCACCAGGTCAGAGGTTTACTTTAAAATAATTTATAAAGCTAAGGATGAGGAAGAAAAATAAAGATATTGCGCAAGACAAAATGGGGTTAATTAATAGCAATGGTGTCCTGAAGGTCACTCCACAAATCTTCTCAGAACTGGGAGGTAAAACCGAGAGATTTTCACAAAAATTGTACTTTCTGCTTTTCCATGCTTGCTTTTGGTCATATTTTAAAATAAGGTTGCTGTCATCTGACTTTTATTTATCTAAAAAAATCACACTGCACACTTATTTTCCTACCACCTGCTGGCATGGTCAACACATTGCCATAATGGATGGATGCTGTTTTTATTTAGAAAGCAAAAATCGAAGAAAATTGATTAAATTAACTAGACATTCAATGTTGCTGATGACAGAAATGAGGTAAATTACTTTTGCATGCCAAGTATGGAATAAACAATGCTGAAATAACTGCGTAATTTAAGAATTCTTATTTTTGAGATACACAAGTGAAATGAAAGACTACTGCAAAATAAAAATATGTAAGAAATATAAAGTTTGGTAGGACAGTAAAATCTGTGGTTATATATCATTTAATCTGTGATCACATAATGGAAAAATGCCTAAAACAATTTTGCAAATGAAATAATTTAGGAGAATATGAGAGAATAATGTATTTCTGTTATTTCCTCAGACAGGGCTTGGGAAACTTTTAATTTTCAGCCTGTTCAGTTACATGAATCTTTAGCACTGCAAAGTCTAATGGGCCAATTCAGGCTTGCAAGGAAGAGCCAGCCCTGCAGATCAAAGGGCAGATAGCTTACAAGCTCTGCAGCGTAAGATGATTGTTTGGTTGCCAATCTAATTTACTGGGGCTGAAATTGCTTTGTAGGGGAATGCATGGGAAAATATAGAACATTTGTTTATGTCAGGCTGCATGATGCAATTTGCCAGAGTTATCACATTTAGCAAAATGTAAAAGTTCAGGCCAGAGAGTAACAAGCAGTTACTGTCTGGTATCACTCATGTTAAAAATCAGTGCCCTCATTTAGGTACTGCAGGCTACAAGCTGCCCTTCTGGCTTCTAATCAATCAGTCTCTTAAACTGGAGTCCCTTTGTATTTTCACACTGGGGTCTTTGGTATTACTAAAGCATTCCACTGTCAAAAAGCAGAGTTACCCTTGGCAACAAGTTTTTTGGAGTTTTTACTTCCTTATCAGTTTGCCCCGAAACAGAACATGAAGATTAACTGGCAGCTGCTGGTGTGTTCTAACACAGGCCTTTCTTTAATTGAAAAGAGGCTCCCTCTTCTAAGGAGACCAGCAATGGAAAAATTTAGTGCTGATATAAGAATATGCCTAATGTAAAACTTCTCAGCTAATGCTAAATAATTAAGGGGTTTTTTTCTGGTTATATGATTAGCCTGTTTCACTAGTTACATCATAAGCTTACTGCCAAAAAAGTTACACAGGGATGTAGCTGAGAAAAGATTGTTTTTCCACAGGCAAAATAAAAAAAAAATATTATTCTGCAAGTTTTGTTTTTATCACAGTCTCTTCTTTCCCCTGACCTTTCTGGTTAATATATGTCTCCCCTGATTCATTCATCTGGGAGTTACTCATCTAATACAGGCTGGTGGTCTGGGATCTCTCATCCATCAGTGGAGAGAGATTGAATCACACAACAGATGCTTGAGCTCATACATTTCTGACAACTCCTCTAGGATGATACAAAAAGCTAGTTTTGCCACTGTAAGGTCAATTAAGCAGCTGGCTCAGACCCATAGATAAGTCAAGTTAGATGAGAGGAACCTCATCTCTATGTCTGAAAATTTGCTGTCCTTAATATGTTGCCTGAGTATTCATGAGTTGTACTGAAGAGATATTGAATTTTGACCACACAGCTTAGTCTCCAGTGTGGGGTTTCTTCCCCATTTCAGCAGAGCTAAACCTGCTCACATCATTCTCATAAGCAGGTTCAAATAATGCACGTGGAAGGACTGCTTTATACAAGAACAAAAACTTCCAAGAGCTTACAAAATGCAACTATTATCCTCTTTCCAATGTCAAATGTCCTCTAAAACAGGATGCCCTATTTTAAAAGTTCTCCTCCAGAATCACAAATATTTTATGCTCTTGGGCACGGTCACATCACAGCATTTCTGCTGGTATTTCTCTGACTACAGTAGTTCTGAAACAACCTATAAAGTAGAACTAAGGGAAAATGAGCTTTTCTTAGAGAAAAGACATGGAGGTATAGCTAACTGACCACACTACCCTATTTTACATAAAATATTTTTCCTATTCTTGGAGTGAAATCCAATATTTGACATTTTTTGACTAGGGAATTATTACTGATGAAGCCTGGGGAACTACTTTTCCTGAGGCAAACACAGTGTTTTTAAAAGCAATTAAGAAAACATAGGGGGGAAATTTATAGTGTTGGGACTAGAACAGGCAGGCTGTGCTGAATAGCTTCACACAAATAGATTATGGCATATCTGGCATGCAGGATATACATACCAGTCTTTCACCAGTATATACTCTAAATCTGCAGTTTACACACAGCATTAAACAATTCATCAGGTGGAGAAGGAGACCACAGGTCCAGAGGATTCTCAGAAAATCCAGAGACAGTAGAAGAAACACAAGGTCTTTTAATTCCAGTAGAATAAACAGTCAAGCACCTGGAAGACCTGATGTAAATGTGGACAGAATAATGAATCCTTAACAGATGCAGTTATTTGAATAAGCCATACAGCTAAATTGAAGTGACAGAAGACATGGTATATTGAAACTTAAACTAAAGATAGTAATAGCTGCATCTGTAGAACAAGTAGAAAAAGCAGTTAAGAACAAGCTTTGAATATAAAGCAAGAGCTGTATTTACTGAAACACTGGGAAGTATTTCTCATGAATGTGAAACAAATTTTCACTTTCTTGCTGCTGGCAAACATCTTCATGATGCCAGCTCACAGCAAGGAAAAAATAAATTCAGCAAATAATCTTACAACTTGTCAAAATAGAGAGACGTGTGTCACCACACACATATCCACACACAGTGACAATCATGAAAATTGGACACCTCAACAGTACAAAAATGACAAGATTTCAAAAGGTCAGTTGGCTGCCGCTGAATAATTTTTTTTTTTTTTTAATTGAATGAGCAAAAAGAAGGTGACAAACCAGGTAATTTCCAAGGGGGAGGATGCTGCAGATATCTGTTTTCAGGGTGTGCTCCCTGGGATGATCACCTCTGTCTCTGTCAGCCCTGCTCCCAGCCCTAGTGCAGTGGTGTCTCTGCCTGTGTGGGCTCCCCACATCCAGGAACCTGCCCTCAGCATGGCTTTAGCAGGGAGACAGAAATATTTTCATCCAGAGGTAGGTGTGTGGGCCTGCCTGTGTGTCTGCTCTACCAGTGGATCCTGCTCTCCCTTCTGAGAGGTCCTTCCGGAGAGAGTTTCTTCCTGAGGTGCAGTTGGTGAAATCAGAGAATTTTCTTCAGAAATGTGATTAAAAGACACATTCGGGACCAGTCAGAATAACGACGTTTACAGAGAACTGCAAATAATCCCAGTAAGACATAGGCTTAAACCCATCACCAGAAAGTCTGGGCTAATAAGTGGAACACTTTTTTAAAGAAACCTATTTCTGAGAAAGATTCTGGCTAACTTCTGCATGTGAGAAAAGTGAAAATCCCTTGGGTAGCGAGCCCGAGGCACACAGCACTGCCTGAAGCTCAGAGCAGCAGAACAGGCCAATGCACACATAGCTGCAGGAGGAGTTTGCAGAGAGGCAGCCATGTGTTCTCCCATGTGAAGAGCAGCCAAAGTCCACCACTATGGCACCACTGCAGGGCCATCCTGCAAATATCTGATCTGAATGCCTCCAAGCAATCCCTTTCATCTGTTCTGCCTATCTTATTTTCAAAATTTTACCTATTACACTTATAACTGGTTCTGTTATTAGAAAATGCCCTGGGAAGAAATCCTTTAGAAGTTTAATAATTTTTGAAGGAGCCACAATTCAGCCAGGTAGGCACTGAGGACATTGCAGCCACAAAACCAGCTCAGTGCCTGGTTTTGTTTTTTTTCTGGTTCACTATTGTCACTGTTATGCTCTGCTGTTGAGAAACTGTCTTATTCTGCTTCATTTCTTAGCAGGCATGTTATTATGAGTTGTCTCTCCAGAAGTTCCTGGAGGCATTAGAAACAGAAGGCATTGCAGGGACATGTAGGAAGCACAGTCTCCTCCCTGAGGAGAATGTTGCAAGAAATGTGAAACAAAAGAAGATTTAACAGGGAAGTTCTAAAACTGGCTGGGTGCCCCCTTATTGCAGTGAAGATCTGTTCTCCATTGGTAAATGCAGTATAAGGAGAAATTAGCTATCTATGTCCTTGTTCTACCTATGAGATGAACACAAGATTACAATCTTATCTCTTGTACAGTTTGTGTATCATGTGGAGCAGCTTGAGCAATGAAAATATGCTATTTCCCATTACCTGTGGTTCCTGGAAAGTAGCATGAATATTATGTGGAGAGAAAGAAGAGACCTAAGATCTTATATAATTTATCTTTGATTAATATTGAGATCATGTGCACTAGTTATTTCTTCATCTTTTGCAAACAGAAGAAATCAAAACACTACTGCAGGTCAACCCTAATACCCAAGTGTTATCAGTTACCCGGCTGTGGCACCATTAGATTGTATTTATAAAACATGTTTGTAAATATCTTAAATATATTCTGGTTTACAGCATAATATTTTTTACATAACATATCATCAATAGACATCCAAAAATCCTTTTAAATTCAGAATCTGAATTCAGAATCTGGCATTTGTTAATCATAGACAATTAAAAGTCTTGACATCTACCTTTACTGACAGATCTAGTTTTTTCAGTTTCCTACATTAAAACACCATTCTTTCCTGATGAAACAGTTATTTTGGAAATACTTTATTATAAAGTGCTCAGAGCAATTTTCAAGAAGGAAGAAATGACAGAGAACAGTGGAAAAAGGAAAAAAATTCCAGTTGTGGCTGATGCACCTACTTGAGACCCCAGATCACCAGCAGATTTACACATCAGCACAGCCAAGCATACACTGTTGGTGGCATACATTGTCCAGCAAGCGCCAAACCAAGCAGTTCAGCGCTCCACAAAATCATACAGGAGCACAGAAATGGCCAAAGCCAGCTCACATGTACACTACAGCAGACTAAATTATGCCACAGAGAAATTTGTACCATGTCTACGCCTTTTTTTCTGTCTGTGAAAATGAGATGTGTAGGTTTGTGTGAAAACTCTGCTACAGAAGGAATCCAGAATCAACATCTATGTAAGTATTTAACTAACCCAGACAGTTTGGTCAGGCCAAAGAGCTCATCCGCCCTCCTCTTTGTGAAACTCAAGCTCTGTTTGCACAGCTAATATCTTCCCCAGTAGCCATAAGCCCCATCCTTTGTGTATCAGTAGGCTTTAGGAAATGTTTAATCAGTTTGCAAGAGCACATAGATACAATTCCACAACAACCCTCTATAAGGCATCTAAAAACATCACTTACAGGAAAATGTAAGCTGTGCCCCTGAAAAGAAAGGCTAAGGAAGTGCTCCTATTTAAATCTACTCTCTTTCTTAGATTTTTTGCCCTTTAAAAATTTTTAAGCAACAATATGAAATTTTCTTGCTTTTCTGAAGATGGAAAATCTCTGAGGATTCTACTCTAATTTTTAACTTTATAAAAAATACACTGATTTGAAAATACGATTTCTAAAACTTTGATATTCTTTATATATTATTGTAAAAATAAAGAATATAAAATTATTCTGAAAAATCAGCCAGTGCATTTCTGAGCTAAAATCTTGTTTTAGCTACAACCAACCACTGTTTTTTAGAGACTGAACAACTGTATGTGCAGTCATGGAAAGCATTTAGAAAATAATTTCAGAAATTATACATAATGAATACTTCTAGGGAAGTTTTTAGCAGAACAGCAAGTACCTACAGCTTCCACCAAATTTAACATGGAAAACTCGATTCTGACACTACCATTTTGGAAGTCTCTCACTTGAAAGCAGAAAACCAAGGATCTTGACATACATATTGTAACACAAGCAAATTCTCCATTTCATATATTGAAAGTAGCTGTGACAAATTTCAAATGTGATTAAAGATCAAGCACCTGAAGGCAGCAATTTGGGCCTTGCAGTTGTTCATTCTGATAAAGTGGAGAAACAATATTTCAGAGTAATTATAGGTATTTACCATACAGACATTGAGATCATATGTTAAAACTCTCTGAATTAATTAAAAATTCCAGTGTTACTGAATGCACTGAAGAAATGTGACTGATAATAGTAACAAAAAAATAAGAAGAAATAGAATTCTACACTTAATGTGTTTCTGGATTCAAAGAAAGATGAAAATGAAGGCCAGAATTATCTTCACTGTGCTATCTTCAGCATATTAGAAAAATAAGAATTTGGGTTTTTTATAGGGTCTTCAGTATATTGCTTTTAGGGAGGAATGTGAGAACCATCTTTTCCTCAGAACTCTTAAGCTTTCAATTTAAAACAGAAAAAAAAGTTATAAAATGTCTTATAAGAAAACATGTTAATGCATGTGAGTTTTCAAATCATCTAGGATCCTGCTGAGCCTTGTGTGAATGTTTATTCACACATTCTCATTATTTTTAAAATAAACTACAATGTTCATATCTTTTCTAAATAATAATATTTAGGTTTTAAACTGTTGATAGTACTGGTGTGTGTTCTTACGTGATGTAACCTGGCTCTTTGTTTGTCATCACAAGAAAGGTGACTGATATCAAATAAGAACCTGACCCTTTATTTGAACAAACATCACAATTTAATTATTTTTTAATTTAAAATTACTGTCTGTTAAAAGAAAATTATTAAAATCCTATATAAAAGTAGAAACTTGATGTAACATGCTTTTAGACAATTTTACTTCATCCTTGCCAGAAATTTTTACAGACAGAAATAATTTTCAACCTCATTTTCTTAAGGGAGAGAGGATGAAGGAGAAAAAAACTGCAAGAGAGGGTCTGTCACTATGCATGCCAGTTGTCAGGGCCCACCTGAGCCTGGTTCTGGGCACACATACATAAACATTTGATCCATATTTGTGAATAAAGAAAAGAGGGCTTGTTTTCCCTCCAGTAAGAAGTGAAAAAAAACTTCAAAAGTGCAAGAACTGATTTGAAGTGTAATTGTTATCTAAATTCCTCTAAATTTTCAGAGTCTGAATCACTCACCTTTGTCACGTGATGCTTTTCATGTTGCACAGGAATCTTAAACATTTGGCACCAATATGTTGTGTCCTTGTCTGGTACAGGCACCTGTCTTAATAAAAAGGGCAAGAACACTATCATAGAAGTACTATGTACTCTCATAAAATCACAGAATAGTTTGGGCTGGAAAGGACCTTAGAGATTGTCCAGTTCCAATCCCTTGCTTTGGGCAGGGACACCTTCCACTAGACCAGGTTGCTCAAAGCCCCATCCCTTGAAAACTTCCAGGGATGAGGCATCCACAGCTTCTCTGGGCAGCACGTTCCAATGCCCCATCAATCGCATAGTGAGAAATTCCTTCCTTATATTTAATCTGTACATTGAAATCACACTACCAGTTGTGTGAGTCCAAGACTTTGGCTACCACCTCATTGCCATCTCCACAGACACCCACAACATGGAGTAACTTACGTCTTTGTTTGTCAAGTCAAAGTATGGCAAAGAGGCAGACGAGACTTCCTCTCTCTCGGGGTTCAGCAAACGCAGACTCTTTGTACCACGATTAGAGCCGTGGTAATTCTGACCTGCTTCTCCCATATCTTTGTGGTGGTAAGCCCATATTACCCGCACTGTGCTCTCCTGAAAACACAAAGTAAAATGTCCACAAGGGATAGGAGCAACATCTCCCTCACACAGTTCCGGTAATTTCTACAATAGTTGTGACATGGGTGTATTTAAACTGTGATAATGTATTCCAGAGAAACAGCCATCTACCTACACAATTTGGCCTTTGAAATAAATAATGTTTTATACTCGATGGGTTAATTAGAAATACACAGAAATTAAATAGTTCTCTAATAGATTCCTTCCCTAAAGTTGTGAACTAAAATCATATCTTCAAATGAACAGACTCATAAAGAAGTAACCAACCCAATGCATTACATTTTCCCAGAGATGTTACTTATTTGATCAGCAACCAGAATGTTCCTCCCCACCAAAAAAACCCAAGAAACCATTTTCCAGGCTCAGGTCTGTGAAGATGTGAATACCTTCAGTGAACTGCTATCCTTAGATACTATGGACAATTAACATTCAATTACAGAACAGATTTACGCCTTAAAAATCAATCTACAGCCACTGCACAGATCAGTTCTCTGTAAACCATTCTCATATTACCCTTGTAATGACCCTTGAGAGAAAGTGCTATAATAAATCCTGAAGTGTCTCAAAATGCTAAATTATACTGAGAATTTGGAGCGGGTGTGCAAACCAGAGATCCATTGACTGCCTGGAAAACTGGTGGTTTATACAGGTGGGGTTTGCTTCCTGCATTTTCAGCCTTTCATGTTGCTATGATTGCATATATTGTAAAAACACAGAAAATGAATATAGTGGTTTACTGCTATAGCAATGCTTCCAAAAGAAGTAGTAAACAAGCCAAAGCATAGAAAGCCTTGCAAATGTCTCTAATCTGTCATTTCTAATATTGAAGTCATCAGCTTCATATACTTTAAAGTTACACTTAGGAAATAGCACAGCAATCCCTACGGCAACAGAAGAATTTACCATGAAAATTATTTTACCATGGAAAATTTTACCATTAGATTTTTCGACTTTCAATTTTTAATAAAGAAATAAAACAAACAGACCCTTTAAGTAGATCTTCTCCATTTTTTTTTTTTAATCTGTTTCAAAGATCAATTACAAGTTGGTGCAGAATCTTAAAAGCATTTCTCAATTTGGCCTCTCTTGAATGGTTATAACAGTGGCATATAGCACTTGATGGCCCAGTGGTATCTACTTCAATCCTGTGTACACTTGTTAGAAACTACAGAAAATAATGCATTAAAGTAGAAGAACAAAGAAAGCTGAGATTTAAACATAGTACAGTAATTTCACGAATACAAGCCGCACCAATTTGACCAAAAGTTTGGTGGAAACCCGGAAGTGCAGCTAATATTCGAGGGCGGCTAACACATGAACAAAATTCTAAAATCTGCCAACACGGAAGTGAGCCCGCGGCAGCCCCAAGCCAAGCTGGAGCCCGGCCGGCCCCGGCAGAGGTGGGAAAGCCTGGCAGAGGCGGGGCCTGCAGTGTGGGGGTGGGCGGCTGAGCCTGAGCCAGCAGGGCGGGGCAGGGGGGCGGCAGAGCCGGGTCAGTAGGGCGGGGGAGCCCGGGAGAACTGGGGCTAGCAGTGCAGGGGAGCGTGGCAGAAGCAGGAAGGCCGGCGGGTGGGGCTGCCTGGCAGCGGGGGAAGCCCAGCAGAATCGGGGCCAGCAGCGTGGGGGAGCCCGGCAGTGCGGGGGCCTGCAGTGCCGGCCAGGGTGAGCAAACGCGGTGGCGGTGCAGACGGGAGGGGGTGGCCGGCGAGCCTGGCGGCGGCGGCAGCCCTGCCGGCCGGGCAAGCTAACATGGCGCGGGGCGGCCGGCGTGCCTGGCAGCGGCGGCAGCGGCTGGCCCGCTGGCAGGGTGAGTAAACACAGCAACGAGGCGGTGCTGATGGGAGAGGGGGGCCAGTGAGCCCGGTGGCGGCTGCAGCATCACCCGGCCGGCCCCGTCGGCAACCATGAGCGGGCCGAGCCTTCCTGGCCCCGCCCCGAGCCAGTAAAGCCCACTATGCCGCGATCCTGTTACTAATTGGCCAATTTGTGAAAGCTGCGCACGGATTCTCGCTACGAACGAAAGTGCGGCTAATATTCGGGGTGCGGCTTATCTATTGACAAAGACAGCAACATTGTCGAGGCACCAGAAGTGCGGCTTATACTCTGTGTGGCTTGTATTCGTGAAACTACTGTAGTTTAATAAAACTAGCACAAGTGTTTTACATGATTAATTTGAGCAAACAGATATATTGGAAAGTGAATTTCTGTAATTCTGTCCTTTCATTAAAAAAATATTTTAATTACCAGCTTAATAACCACATATGCATTTATCCTTTATTAATTACTTCATCTGTCTGCATACAGTCAGAGACTCTTACCGTTATGCTCTTGTCATTTGTGTCACAAGTGTGCAGCTCTCTGCTGAAAGCCAGTATTGTATGTGTACTGTTTTCCATGGCATATTCCAGATGGTAATCCTGTTGAGGGTCCTTTTTTAGAACTCTATTTTCATCTGTAAAATAGTCCTATTATAAAAGAAAGGTGGCCCATTATTAAAATCTAATATTAAAGATGGAACTCTGTCGGGTATTTTTTTTCAAAACGTGTAAAATTCTGCAGTCGGTGTTGAATCAAACAATAAATTGGAGGTGGCACTGAACTATTTTTTATACAAAATCTCCAAGAAAGCAATAATCCTTCTTGATAAACAGCTTAAAGAATGCCTTAAGTAATTTTAGCAATATGCTGCCTGTATGTAACTGCAGAAATAAAGGCTGGACCCAGCAGCCAAGAAGCTTTATTCATCATAACTGGGATGTCATGAACTCCAGGAGAAATTACAGAAAGAATGAAATTCACTTAATATTTGAATCAACAATAGTGTCGCTCTTTTTTTCCACAACTTTTCCTACGTTTTTTCTTTCCCACAAAAAACAAACCTCTTGAATGAACATTGGCTGGAACCAGAAACCCTACGGCTTAACTAGCACGAAAAGTGCTCATTTCGTACAAAAGCTGCTGGGATTAGGTTGAGCTTTTGGAAGGGGCAAGGGAGCTGTTTGTAAGAAAGATGCTTCCCATCCGGGGTTCTGCAGAGGCATGGCACAAAGGAGCAGCAAGGCAGCAATGTCAGGTCATTGACCTCCTCACCCCGGATTCCTGCAGCCCCGTGCAGCTGGGACCCTCCCTCCCTCTCCTCCCACCCTGGCCACCAAGGAAGGGCTGGCCACTGCCTCAGATGCATCTCCTCTGGTTACCCTCCTTTGAGTTTTAGGCTGTTTCTGCCTGGTTTGGGGTGGGGAACCAATGTATTTCTCGTGCCAAACAGGCTACTGGCAGACACCAATAATTGTGTGGTGTCTTTGCAAAATAATGCAGCCCTGTCTGATCCTGGCAGGCATTTAGTTTTTTGTAGCTGTTCGGACTTCTGTTCACTTTTGGAGAGACTTCCAGCTTTTTCCTTTCATTAAGGCTGAGGTGACCAAACTGGAAAGTTATACCCAAGTATTTTGATACCAGTAAAAAATAACTGAAACTTCATTAACTCACTAAAGAGTCATTTAGGAGCTGTAATCTTAAATTTAATTCCACCCTAGAAATCTGTGTGTGGGCAAGACACCAGAGAGTTCTTTTCCTGTCACCACTTCTTACAAATACAAATGATTAAGTACATACATGAGAGAATAGGCAAATGGAAAAAAAATTACTAAAAAGAGCAAAATACAGGCCTGGGACCTGAAAGAAAGTGAACTGATGAGTTGTATTTGCTTAGAGAAATAACTTGGATTTGTTGTTTTCCAGACAGAAATAATAAGAGTTGTTTTGTGTTGGTTCTTTGAAGGCAGATACTTTGCAGGATCAAAACACTTTAGCCCTGCATCAGAACTTGGAAGGAGGCAGTGTATTGCCTATACACATTACTGCTCCAAAAACACTCTTTGGAATCTCTGCTTTCATCTTTAAGTTAGTGAGCATTTGTCTGGACAAGGAATGTGAACATCAGTTTTTATTGAAGTGTGATATCTTCGCTTAAATGTCACCTTAAATTGGAGGAAGACATTCTTAGTGAATGCACCCATGCTTTGAAATACTGGGGAATACAAATTCAAGAGCAGCTTTTGCTCATGTGAACAGACTCAAAGTCTCTGCCTGAAACCAGTGTGAAGGCAAGCTGAGAAACCTGAGGAAAAGGTGTGCAAACTCAAGTGTTTTGTAGTGAACTTCGTCATTTCGTCACTGGTCTACAGGACACAGCTCTCACCAGAAAAAAAACCCATGTGATATAGTCCTGATTTCCATGAGTCTTAAGTAAGGATGCAAAAATAATGCAAAGAAGTTCTGTAGTTAAGGTATAAGCTCAGATACACCTTGATAATGTGGTTATGAGTGTAATTATCTCAGCCCCTTGGATGACAGTCACAGACAGGTGGAAGCTCTGGCTCACCACGAGGGGCTCATTTGGTGGCTGCTGGGGAATGCTTTGGGGAGGTGGCCCCAAAGCCAGGCCCCAGAGAGGACCAGGCTGCTTCCCATGGGATGAGAGCTGTAGTGGGTGCTCACACTGCTATCTGCTCAGGCACTGGCTGTCCACCCCTGCTGCCAAAAATGGACAGAACCTTGCTGATTTCAGTGATTTCAACTGAAATTATTTTGTGGCTAGATATACCTAATGCTATTTTTTACTTCCTTTGTTGAAAACTATCCAGATGTTTGTCATAAAAATAAAATCAAATAATGTCACACAAAAAAACCACACAAAAAACCTCACCAAAACAAAACCAAAAAAAACCCCAAAAAAATAGCAAAACCAAAAAACCCTGAACAACTCAAAATTTGATTGCTCAACTTCTCACATGAAAGTGGTTTGTTTTCCAGTTTTAAAACAAAACAATGCCACATTGTCCAGGAACCATATGAATCTCTCTCTGTTCTCACAGAGGGTTTAAATTCATACTATGTAGACTTTGTTCAATTTACCCATCAGAGCTTAAAAGTCTTTAAGATCTGTTTGTGTACAAAACAGAATGAAAGAAAGGTTTTCAAAAATGATGCCACAGTGATAATCTGTGATGCCACATCTTTTTCAGCCACAATTTGGAAAAATCTCCAATCTGAAAAAGTAAAAAAAATGTTAGATATATCTATGTAGGTATATGTGTGTACCTTTATACATATTCTATGCTTCCCTTCAGAGTAGAAAATTTAAAATAAAGTCCTGCTGCCAAAAATCTGCAAAATGCAATCAAAACCATCACATTTGGACTGCCTACACGCCCCTCTTTTGTCTAGTCAAAGGAGAAAGCTGTATATCTCTGAAGACCTTTGAAAAGTGGCTGTACAGAGAATGGATATACCAGAAGCCAGAGAGGGTAAGATGGGCATTTGGGCTTCAGCTAAACAAATGAAATATAAATTTGATTGGAAACTCTCTCAAGTCTAGACTACAGTAACACAGAGCTCAGCCAAAATCACGAGTTTCACTTATTTAATTCTGTGAAGAAATGAGTGGGATGTTTTAATCCACAGCACTATAGTGCTTTGATATCTATCACAGATAGTTCTAAAATGGGCTTTGTACTGGAACATTTTATTCTTCTCAACAAGCAGGAAAAGGTTCTAACATGGTACAGTCTTTTTTTTTACACAGATCTGGTTTTGCTACCCCCACACAGCTAGAAAACCTGTGTCTTTTGCAGATTATACTGATATAAGTTCCCCGAATTTCATGGAGTCCCAACAGATCTACAATAATTGTCAAGTCCTGAAAACTGAATTTCTGAAACACTCACGGGTGTGGATAAATCCACAATATGGATTTATGTACTGATTCAGTACTTGCATTCTCCAGCTCCTTATACACACAAAAAACTATACATAATATGTTTAATGAAGAGAATTTTTTCAAATTACACATCAGCTATACAGAAGTATAAGAATTAGTTAAAGAGAAGGGTGAAGTTACTGTATTTTTCTAATATTCTTTGGTTATTTAAAGACTCAGTGTTTTAAAAAGCTTCAGAAGTGTTGGTCATGCTACATGATAACAAAGATGTCTATTTCAGGGTTTACTTATGTGAATTGTTTACATGCAAAAGATTTAAATTTTTTGTACTCCCTTTCATAATATTGCATAAAATGGCATATTGAACTCTGGACTAAGTTGTGCAATCCATCAAACAATTATCTTCTTCCTCACATTACCTAAAAGTTGAAAAAACATATGGAAAATGAAAAATCTTCCTGACATTACAAGATATTTTATGCTCTTTTCCAGATGTGAGGCAGATCATGTTATGCTGTTTTTCAGATACCATTAGCCTCTCTCCTTCTTTAAAAAATATTTTGTGGTATATATGGTTTCTGATTTCTGTTCCACAAACAGTCAGGGAGAGTAATTTCTTAAGGATGTAAAAAGACGCTGGTTTCTCCTTCGAGAATGCAAGCACAGCTGCAGAGGGAAGCCTGACCCCAAAAGCCCTACCAGCTGTCATCACAGACTGAAACAGGTGTTTATGGCACTCCCCCCCCAGATCTTTACAATGTACAAGATTGTTTTGTTTATGATATTCATTTCCCGTCCTAAATTATATATATCACCTTTCAACCTCAGTGAGAACAAAATCATTCTCAGATTGTGGCCCCATCCAGCAATCCCCAATCCATCCTTGTGGACTCAGCTTGTGAGAAACTCAGCCACCCCAATTTATGTGTGCTGCCCTTCACAATCTGGGCCATCACGGCTGTTCCAGCAGCAGTCTAACACTTAAAAGTGAAAAAAGGGACAGGTCAGGAATGGGAAACGACAGGAAAACAAGCTGTGTTTCAACTTGTCCTCACTGATGTTCTGTAGCCAACCCATGGAGTTTGAAACATCCTGGTTTAGAGCAAATTTTCCAAAGAGGTCCCTCTAGAAAGCAGAATGAGTGGACCCTCCCTCAGCTGGTTTGGGAAAAGATTTATTTCAAGAAAAGTGGAAAAAACCTGATTATTTAATAAGCAAAGTATTCACAAGCATAAAAAATGAATAATATTGAAAATAAAACTTCTCACTGTTCAGAAGTGATGGCAAATTCAGAAAATCCCTGTCATGGGCTGTAGCTTGACTCGCTCAGTCTCTTACCAGTCTCTGCTGGAAAATGCCACATCCTGGCACAGGTGGCCACAGGTGAGAACTCCCAGGGTTTTCAGTCCAGAGCAGAGCAGAACTGATCAGCTCCAAGAAAAAGAAAAGACACAGTCCGGGGAACTTCTCTGCCTCAGCTAGCTAAAACCTAACTAAAAGCAAAGGAGAGCTCTCTCCTGCTGTCCATGCTGCAGACAGCACAGTCCGTGAGCAGGAATGCTGAAGCTCTCATCTATGTGTTTTTGAATACAGCCACCTCAGACAATCCACTGCTTCTCCTTCTTCTCCTCTTCACTCTCAGATCTAGTTTTAAAGGTGCAGAACTTAATATCCAGCTTGTATCCCCAAACAGAATTGGGGATACAAGCATCATAAAGTCACCCTAGGACAATCGCCAAATTACCAAGCTGATGCCAATGACCTCGACCAAAGAGAAGCTTTGCAAAAAGGATCATGAAGCTGTAACAAAGATGAAAGTTGGTGGAGGAGAGGATTTATCTTAGTATAAATAGGGTGGATAAACTGCTACGGTAAGGAAAAGAACTGAATAAAACATTTGTTTGAAATAAGCACCAAGTTATGCCTTTCTGGGTTTCCAAAAAATAACTGTGGTTAACATTTCTCTTTTTTTATTGTTGCATTCAATTTAAATGGAATCCTGCTGCTCAAGGTTCCAGTACACACTAGATGTTACCACCTAAAAGAAGCTGGTTTTACACTGTATTTGGTAAGAACCAAACAGAGCATGAGTTTACAAATAAGCAAACCAAACTGTTCTGCAACCTCAAATAAATTTCAGCCTGAGTTTCAGGGAAAGATCTTACTATGCTTTTATACTGGGGAAAAGCTGAGCCCACTCACAGCACCCTAACACAAAGCATTTGTGTGCTGTATAAGAACACCTTGAGAGCATTCCAGTTGACTGAACCAATCTTGAGAGTGGCTGCAAATGAAAAAATAACTGTACAAAGTGTACAGCAACAGCAATCAAGAAGTTGCAGTAAGTTCCTAAAGTGACTGGGATCAGTAAGTTCACAGCTACTGTCCCATGAGCAGTCTGTTTATAATTACTAGTTTAACAGAGGGTGGGGGCAAGTTGCATTGGTTTTTTGTTTGCTTCTGGTTGTTTGGGTGGATGGGGTTTTGGGGGGTTAGGAGGGCTGGGGTTTTTTTGTTTTGCTTTTTCACTTACACATCAGATTAGCATGAGGTGATTCAGTCCTTGGTAGGAAGCCTGGATCTTGCTCACACAGGCAGTTTTATGAAGCTGGACACAATTTCTGGTACAACTCCAATCAAACTGGCTGTCATACACTAGAGTGTAGTTATTTACTTCAGGTGCACTACTAACTCTCTCAAGGACAGAAAATTTTTATTTCTAACAAATAATTGTGTATGTGTCTGTACTTTAAAGGCAGACATACACATATACACAGAGACGCGCATTTCCATTTGTGTCTTTACAGAAACAGACAATGCCTGTACATGTGTGTGTACATGTTCATGTATTTTCTTTGCAAAAGGGGGGCTTATATTTTTTATACATGAAACACAATTATTTACTTAGAAATATGCCTTTTCTCATTCAGACTGGGTCACTTGAGTACACTTCTGTGTATTTCTCATATCCAGTTAAATGGTACCCAGGGTGGCCTACAGCTGGCAGTAGCATCCCTTTGTTTCTGTGACATTCCTGAGAAGTAAAACATATCACTTTCTCTGCATACAAATGAAAACACTGAAGTGTGAAGACCTGTCTAACTTAGCACAAGAAGGTGTAAGAGGCACTAGTGGCTAGAGGATGAAATACAACATTGCATATTGACATGGATAATTTGACATTGTGGTGGAGTCCCAAGGCACTATACAGGTCTTTACATAAAGAATAAATGTTAATTTTAGAGTTTATATTCCAGTTATATCAGAAGATATAAAGCTAGATTAAAGGCTGTCCTAGCACAAAGAAACTAGACAAAACATGTAGCAAAGTGTTTTAAGGGAAAGAAAATCAGTAAGGAGGAGATACTATGTGATATGATCTTAGAACCACACTTTATCACAAGGAACATTCCTCACACAGGAGCCACATTTATCCAGTACAAGTTTTCTGGGTTTAATTACTTTAATTACTTCAATTATGAGGAAGATTAAAAACACTGAGGGGATTTTCAAGCACAACAATTAGGCATACTTGTTCCCAAAATTTCTGGATCTGCCATAGAAAATCTCCCTTCTTCTCTTTCCTGCTTCTGTGACACTTGTTTGTATTGGGAATTAAATCATGCCCCACATTATTTTAAGCCTTTGTATTGTTCACAGTGGCTAAAACTCCATATTTCTGGGGACTTGTGAGAAAATTTCATTTTCTTGGTGTTTCCAAAATCCAAAGGAGAGCAAAAATTACAACAAAGATAAAAAACAAAAAACAAACAAACATAAAAAAACCAAAAAGAAAAACTATCCCAACCAAACTCTTGAAAACAGTCCCCTGAAGGCCTGCAAATTACAAGCTTCAGAATTCTTCTCATCTTTTGTTCACCAGCTGTTGCTTCCTTGTCCTATTGTACCTCTCAAAGAGAACTACAAAGCACCCAGCCAGTGGAGATGTACACTGGAGTGTCTCTTTATGCCCCACATTGAAGCCAAGAGGGAGACATTAGTCATCTGGAGATTCTGCCCCAATGCCCAAAGGCATGAAATACCTCCAACAAAACACCGACTGAGATATGTCAGTGTGGCACTCGCTTCGCATCTCTCTTGGTGCCTTTCAAGTTGTTTTCTAAACACTTCTTTTGTTGCTGTTGGCATGAGTGCACTTAAAAGCGGCATATCGTTAAGCACTGAAAATGCTCACTGTTTTCTGTCCTTTAAAATCTCTTCCAAGTACTTCCCTGTGAGCAATTAAGCTAACTCTATGGGATACATTTGATAACAGATATTCTTTAGTTTGGGTGACAGTTAACAAGCAAGGCTCTAATGAATAATAAAGTGCTTTTTAGTGACACACAGTCCCTATTCACCCTGAGTAGGGACTATTTTTGTGCAAGTTCAACAGAAGATTCTAACAATGCAACCCTCTTGTATAACTTGCACAAAATAGGCATTCATCAAGGAGGATTACTCTCCCCAAAATGGGGCTCTCAGCAGCTACGTGCTGTGGGTGGGGATGCACAATTCCAGACAGGGGTGGAGACCAAGGAAAAGGCATGGGTCTAGCAAGAAAATGCATGCTGTGTCAATTCATAAGCACAAAAGACATGCATTAGGGAAAAAAAAAAGAAAAAAGGAAAAAAAGAAGAGAAGGGGGGGGAAAGGAAATAATGAAAAAAACTAGATGCAAAATCTAAGGCTGCCCCAAGATCTTGTATGAAGAGTAACACATGCTGCAAATGAGCATGGAAATATTTCAAGGTAACATTTTGCTAAGAATGAACTCTCCTAAGTCCAACTCCTCCCTATAGAGACAAAGGCAGCTCCCAGCTTTCCAAGACCGACCCCCATTGGTATCTTCTTGTTCTCAAAAACGCTCAGCCTAATGCCACACAATCTGCTGCTCTGACACCCCAGGCTCTCAGTAATGTGTGAGAACAGCCTGCTCACTGATCTCCTTTTTCGCCTTCTGCTCCGTGGAGGTGCCTCCATCGTGACAAAACACTAAGTAACTGCATGTATGTATACATATATCCATGCTATGTCCTCTGCATCCTCCCAAAATATGTTTATCAACATTTCAATATCAAACTTCTGAAATGTTAGGACAGTGAATGCATAATTTCCTGGTCGTTCCAATGCTCTTCAAAAAACTGCTCTGGTACACCATGAAGGTTTGTTCTTCTTTACGTGACATCATAACCCTTTTCATCCGGATATATTTAGACAAAATTAAGCCACAGACTTCCAAATTGTTTTAACCTTTCCTTATGTCAGACACCCTTTCAGATTAAATACAGCTCAAACATAGAAAAGCAAATCAAAACAAACAGCTCATTCTACCCAAGTTCGGGATACACTGAAAAGTGAGAAAATAAAACCCAGCACTAGATATCCAGGACTCTGAGTCACCAGGTTTTTTCAAGGCAAACACCGCCTGCTGATGGTGGGAATAGCATTTACTTGTTCTGAGAGGATGAGGAAAAAATGCCACAGGAAACATTTTCTCTCTTTTATTTGAAAACTATCTGGCAGTTTTCCTCTACCCCAGTACATGGATCTTCCACAGACAGGAGAAGTACGTGCTTTTACCCCAACTGGCAGCTGTAGTCTAACTATATTTATATGTTTATTCCCAGAAGAGGTCTCTTACCTCTGAGAACACTTTCTATTTTTAAAAAAGGAGAGAGAATTTGGGGGATGGGGAAAGGTAAAATTGACCCAAGGGACTAGCAATTTCAATGCCCACTTGAAAGGCTATAAAGGTGTTTCAGAACATCAGAACATCAGGCCACTAACAAGCATCTCAAAACTTTCAAAGAAACCAAAAAATGACCCCTCTAAGAGTTTAGACCACGATGCACATTTTCCAACTGATGGTCATGGAATAAAAACATATTTCTAAAACCAAAAAGAAAAGTAAGTTCATTCATTATAGGGTGTACATATTTCACGGAGTGCAGCTAGGCATAAAACCACATACTTTCAAGGGTGCTATCTATGAAAAAATCTTTTTCAGTAGTAAATAATCTAAATTATGGCGATATATACTTAACACAGAATGTCTTTTTAAAATATTAACTGAATTTGTTTGTCCAGTTAAGGGGAAAAATGGTATTATTGAAACAACATCCTAGAACAATTTGCTCATTTTCTAGCAATCCCTGCTGCCTGACCAGAAAAAGCCTCTGGACAAATTTTGTTTATCATCTTTGTTTCTGGCCGTTCCTTGTTAGTGCAAGGAAAAATTTTAACTGAGCAACTTTCAAAAACCTCAGTTCAATTTAGAAAGAAACCATGCTACTAGAACTGAAGAGGGAATGTGGATGAAGCAAGCCTCAAGTGGCAAGCAAGCATAACAAAAGTATTTCTTCTGAAACAAACCTACTCAAAAGTGCAACAAAATAACTCATAGCTCTTCGCATAAAAAATTATGTGCTCCATTAGCATTTCAGGAAAAATATCAGTAGGTTTGTATCAGCACGCATTTGCTACAGTCCTTTTCTACTTGTAACAGAATGTTGGTGCATAAAACCTGTGGAAGAATGGAGTTAGTACGGGGCCATTTTTAAGGATGTTGAAAACCTGTGAAGGGTGCTGAAAAGAGCCATGAAAGTGCTTTGAGTGCTGGGGGAAATGTCCTGTGATGCTAAAGAGCTAAATCTATTTATTTGACAAAAAAAAGAAAATTGAGGAGTGACTTGATTGCCTGGATTGCAGCATATAAATAACTTTATGAAGGTGGTATGCAGGGGGAGTAGAGATTTTTATATAGTAGAGAAAATACATAAGCTGAAAGCTAAACCAAGACAAACTAATCCTGGCAATCAGGAACAGCAGACTTGTTATTGCCACAATCAAGGGAAGTGATGGATCCTCCACCACTGGATGCCTTTACACTAGGTTCGGATGCCTTTGACAAAGATTTGCTTTACCCTAGCAGGATCTATGAGCTAACCAGGAAAAAAGCTTCGGTTTCTCTTAATGGTTAGTAGGTGTGTCTTTGTGTCTTCTGAATTGCAAAGCCTTTCAGAAAGCTTTTCATTCTGTGAGTGTAGACCTCACTACTCAACGAGCAGCCTAGAGTGGTTTTTTTTACTATTATTAATCTCTTGTTTATGCTTCAAGCAAAATTATCTTCATTTTGAAATATAGAGAAAGCAATATTCTGAAAATCACTGGTCTGAACTTAAGGAAGACAAATACTTGTCTAAACTTCATACAGAAATCTAATGGGGTGAAGAAAAAGTAAAAGAAATTTTTTTAAGGAAATTATATATACTAAAAGCTCAATTCTTCTGGAAAAGTTTTGATTTTATAAAACCTTGACAAATAGTAGGGAGATAATATTATGTATTTGGTTTTCTTATGGTGAACTGTTAATAGAAAATCCATATTCTTAAGGAAAAACCTCTTAAAATTTAAGCAGCAGCTTCAAATATCAACTAGCTCTAACACAATGGAGGAAAGACAGATGACTTCTCCTAGACCATACTCTAACAACCTCTCTGCTTAAACTGCATCTGAGTTATTATTCAAGCAGCTGGGGGTTACAACATGTCTTTCCAGACCTGATTCCCCTTTTAGCCATCCCTGGCACTAGCTGACCTTGCTCCCCCGACCCCAGAGCAACTCCTGCCTGCTGGATCTCAGGTTGATGAGAAGGGACCAAAGGTGTGGGTCCCCTCTCCTCTCATAGCTCCTACTCCACCAGCCACCAGTGCCTCTAGGGGGGATGGCTCTCTGTCAGCACCAGCAAGGTCTCTGTTCCACACCCCTGTCCCAGATGTAACCCGGACAATACTTAGACTACTAGAGAAACATCCCAAGAAAGCTATGCCAATAGAGTTGGGCACCTCTGAGGTTGCTTTACCAGACCAAGGACATGTACCAGGAGTCCTCCCGGTGGTTACTCTGCAAGTCCTTTCCAACATCTGGTCAAAACATTTCGAGGTGAGGAGGAACACCAAGAACAGGAGCAGCGCCAGCTGTGCGCCAGCAGAAGGGGACGCCAGTAGGCTTGGAAGCTGGTGGGAAGTTGCCACTGGGATTAGAAAGAGCAAGTTCATGTGGCACCAGGACGGCCAAGCTCCGCCAGCTGCTGGCAGGGTGAGGGGAAAGGTGCCACACCTCCCTGGGAGAGACTCTGCCCTCCCACCCCTCTCCTCTGCGGGGTCTAGGCTCAGCCGGCAGGCAGGAGAGAGTGCCCAAAAGAGAGAGAATAGGGACTCCTACCTCTTCTGCATAGGGAGGAAAGAAACCCGACACCTTTAACGAAATCCATGCAGAAGTTTAGAGGGAAGGTTGGCAGAGAGCGGATCGAAAAGAAGTATCTACTCCAGAGGATAGGAACGCAGAAGAATAGGGATAACCCGAAGGGTGGGAGGAAGAAGTAAAGAGGTACAAAGATGCAGGGCAAGAAGGCTGCAGAAGAAACGTGGGGCAGGGAATGAAGGGCGTCCGAGAGGGGGACAGCGGGGGAAAGGTGCGCGGACAAAGACGACCGGGGTCGGCGGT
The DNA here is from genome assembly GCF_009819885.2 of Catharus ustulatus. NCBI lineage: Eukaryota > Metazoa > Chordata > Aves > Passeriformes > Turdidae > Catharus > Catharus ustulatus. Next base: position 61,142,499 of record NC_046223.1, on the reverse strand, counting down.
CGAGAGGAAGGAGCAGGGCCTTACCTGCAGGTAGGGCTGGCCCCCCTCCACGCCCCCCACCACGATGTCGGCGGAGGCCATGCCGCCGCTGGCCGAGAGCCCGAAGCCCACGTAGCCGCGGGTGCGCACCTCCAGGCGGAGGGCGAGGGCGCTGCCGCGGCGGCCCCAGCGCAGGCGGTACGCGCCCGCGCCGTCCAGCACCGCGCTGTGCGGGTAGCTCCGCAGCGCCGGACCGGCACCGGCACCGGCACCGGCACCGGCACAGGCACACAGGAGCCCGCCCAGCACCAGCGCCCAGGGGCGCAGCAGCCGCATCCTCTCCGCGCACCGCCTGCCGCCTGCGCGTCCCGGCGTGTGCCCGGGCGCGGTGTGCGTGTGCGGGGGATGTGGGGATGTGTGTCTGTGTCTGTGTGTCTGTGCGTGCGTGTGTGTGTGTGTGGGGGGAAGGGGGGCCGGTGCCCCGGTCACCCCGCCCCCGCTGCGGGCGGCTCCGCGCCGGCCCCGTCGGGGCAGCGCTCCCTCGCAGCGCTTTGTTCGCTCCCGCCCCGGCCCGGCGCTGGCGGCCGCCCCCGCTCCCTGCGCCGCCGTCGGGGCCGGGCCGGGCCCGCAGCACCTGCCGGGCGCTCCCGGGGGCCGCTCGCCGAGATGCGCGGAGCGGAGCTCGCCTTAGCGACCCCAAATCCTCCTCCTCACCGGGGAAGGCGGTGGACGAGAGACCTCCCCGCCCCCCGGCAACTCTAACTCCGGTGGAAGAATTCCGCGGGGGGAAGCCCGGAGGCAAACGAGCGCTTGGCCGCTCTCGACCGCTTCTCCACTTCGTGCGAGCGCACGGCGCGGCGGATGGATGGAGCTAAGGAGGAGAATCCCCGTCGGCAGAGTACTTTTTGCATTATAACTGGAAAACGAGGACCCCCAGAGCGGTTTGCACTGAGACGGCTACGATAGCACATCTCAACACCGCACTCGTATCCCTTGACACCCCCGCAGCCGTCCCGCCGACGCTCGACCAGCCCGGCCGTGCGGTCCCGGACACTCCCATAGCAGGAGCTCCCTTCCCCTTCCCCTTCTCCTTCCCCTTCCCTTTCCCCTTCTCCGTCCCTCACAGCACCACTACCATGGCGGGGAAAGAAAAACCAGGAGAAGGATGCTCTTTCTGGAGGAATGTTCTCCAGCTCTCTGTAAATCTGGATGGAAACAAAAAATAGCATGGCACCCAAAATGGGGAAGTTAGGGCCCACAAGAAATCATATTGACCCTTGAAAGCTCTGAGCTATATGAAACTGGTTTTAAAAAAAGAAGTTATGCTGTTTGAAATGGGGTTTTTTTTCCACATTTAAATGAAAGAGAAATAGCCTGGTACTCAACCAAAATGGCATATTAATTCAGTAAAAAACCAATCAAACTAGTACATAAAGGAAATTAGTAATGCTTTCTTTTTTTGGCTTTTGCATGACAATATTTCACAAGTGTCACTGGAGTTTCCAGAACACAACCACCCACTGTGATGTGAGGGATATATCAAAATACAAAACAACTTCTAGAAAAGAAAATGCTTATAACAGGATAAGCACCAAAAATTACTTTTACCTAAGGCATCATAAGAAATGAGAGAAAAAAATAATTAGATACTGGTTAAATGAAAGCAACCTTTAGAGGGAATAGAGTAGTGTGACCTTTCTTCCAATTATAGCAGTAACTTCAAAGGTATAGACTCAGATTACTGACAAGACAGAAAATTGTGAGATGCTGAGTGTTTAGATTGTCTTCTACAAAATTGTTAACACCTGCAAGTCGATATGGATTAATTTAAGGAGCAATTGCAAGTGTGTGATAGACCCTTTCAAGGCCAAAGGTGTGACAGGTGTTACAGGACCATCTAGTGCCTTGGACACACTGCGCTATCTCAGGCAAGCCAGTTTTATTACAGCGGGTCTGGTAGAAGTGGTAGCACTCATGGAAACAGCTGTGCTATTTCTGGTGAGCTGCAGTGGCCGTGGAGGGGAGACAGTTCCCCTCAGCCCAGCATGGGAGTCCTGTGCCAGCAGAACCAGTGGCCAGGACATCCCTATTCCATGGCTTGGAGGCAGCACCAGATTGTTCCTGAGCTTTACTTTGCCTATGAGGAGAAAACTGGCTTTTTTGGAGGCTGAGAGTTGGAATGGAAATAAAACTTGAATTCTTGAAATCTCCTGTGGGACCAAATTATTTTGTCTTGCAGAGCTCAAATCTGCTGCTTCTCTGCAGCTCTGAAGTCTGTGCATCCTAAATCCTTGTGACTTTCTACCCAAACCTGGGGGTGATGTTATCCTGTCTTCCAGCAATATACCACATTCAGCAGCACTGCTCACTCCATCATGATGGCAATGTTAGAAGTGCAGGAATAGCAGTCCTACTGCTTTCCAATTTCCAGCAAATATTTTTCCATTAAAATAAATCATCCAAAGAGTTTTACAGAGCTGCACACTTGATCTGTGACAAAACCAACCTTTTTCAACTTGCTGCTATTTATAATCCCAAGAACAATACTCATGTAATAAAACTTTCCTAGCAGAAGAGGCACTTTGTGGGCAGAACTACACAATTCCCAAAACTCACATTAAGAGACTTTGACAACTTCACCAGAATTTTTTTTCATCATTAGGAGACCAAACATATGAAGAAAATGCAGTCTAAATCAGTCTAAATCTGATCTTGGCCTATAAGTAATGCTGCTGGCAGGAGCAGAGGGAGAGAGTCTCTCTTAACTGAGAGATTTTCACTACTTCTCTTCTGGAGGAAGACAGTCACCTAACCAAGACCAGAGAAAATCAGCATTTTCTTTTTTGAAAACTCTTACTACCATTACTAAATATCAGTAATTGCTCTCTCACACCATTGCATTGCATGGTTCACATACTGAAGTACTGATTAAAAGTTGTAGAATCATATACTGGTCTGTGATAAAGATTGGCTAGTTCTAATTCCCCCGCCATGGGTAGGGACACCTTCCACTAAACCAGGTTCCTCAAAGCCCCATCCAACCTGGCCTGGAACACTATCACAGATGGGGCATTCACAGCTTCTCTGGGAAAGCTGTTCCAGTGCCTCACCACCATCACAGGGAAGAATTTTTTCCTAATGCTTAATCTAAACCTACTCTTTCAGACTGAAGCCATTCTCCCTTGTCCTGTCACTACGTATCCTTGTAACAGGTCTCTCTTCTTCTTCCTTGTAGGCTCCCTTGTAGGCCATAATTAGGTTATCCTAAGATGTCTCTTCTCCAGGCTGAACAATCTCAATTTTCTCAGCTTTTTTCTCATAGGAGAGGTTCTCCCTCACTTGAATCAACTTGGTGGCCTGCTCTGGACTGGCTTGAACAGATTGATGTCCTTTCTGTGCTGGGACTCCAGAGCTGGATGCAGCACTGCAGGTGTGGTCTCACCAGAGCAGAGTAGAGGGGCAGAATCCCCTCCCTCTCCCCGCTTGCCATGCAGCTTTTGAGACAGCCCAGGTCACAACCGGATTTCTGGGCTGCTAGTGCTCATTACTGGGTCATGTCCAGCCTCTCATCCACCAGCACCCCAAGTCCTTCTCAGCAGGGCAGCTCTCAATCTGTTCATCCCCCAAACTGTGTTGATACCTGGTGCTGCCTCGAGCCAGATACATCATCCTGCACTTGGAATTGTTAAAGAGATTCCCTTGAGCCCACTTAAACTTGCTCAGATCCCTCTGGATGGCATCCTGTTTTTCAAGTGTGTGCTTCTCTACTGTTCCTTAAGGAGTCAATTAATTATGAAGATTTGGCCTGATCATGGGTAGTGACCTAACTCCTGGTTTATCCCTGCTGGTGTATTCTGGCATTGAGGTGTTCGTGCTAGAGAGGAGCCCAGCAAGAGTTGTGTCCCCTGTCCATTTGCAGGCAGCAGGATTTCTCAGAGGCATAAAAAGTTTGGTTTCAGCCTATTTCTAATATACCCTGTATTCTGTGGCATGCTTTCAGTTAGTTGCCTGCTGGCTTTTATCTTAATGCTTCCATAGAGGAAATTAATGAATACTGAACATTGATTTTATACTAATAATTAATGCAAAATCTTATATAAACTTTTTGTAAATTAGCCAGTAGCTACACCATCTTTCTAACAGAGGGCAAGAATTCTGCTCTCACCTGTGAAACGTAAGTTAATCACCTTTTATTCACCTTTTCAATGTAATGATTTTTATAATTGAAATTACCTCCACGAATCCAGATTTTGACATCAATGCAATGCAAAATGGGTAGAGAAGCATCTTGCAGATCCAGCTGGAAGCTTTTTACAGTGCAGCAATGCCTATGCAGAATAAAACCAGCTTCACTGACAATCCAGTTTGTGTTCAATGTGGATAGGGAGCTGAGAGCAGGAAAGGTTTTGGGTTGAACTGGATATTGTCTTTGGAACCCTTTGGATGGGTGCCTAGGGAACACTGTTGCCAGCACAGGTAGAAGGAGTTCGGAAACATTTCTGTCTTGATCCAAGTCCCTTGTTTCAAGAAGAGCAAGGTGGATCATTCCACCCAGGCCTCTGTAAACATCAAATATTTCCTCGGGCACACATGATAACCTGGCTGCTCTTAAACATGTTTTAAAGTATATATCTTAAAGAAAAAAAGCTTCAAATTTTGGTTTTGGTCTTAACCTCTTTAACCAAGGTGAGAGGACAAAGCACTGCTTATTTTATTAATGTTCATTAAAAAGGCAGTGGGGAGAACAGCAATATAGCCATGTGAACGTAGCAGAAGTTGTGAATTGGTTTTTAAAGCTTTATTCCACTTTTTCTTCCTTCACTCAATTTCCCAAATACTTGAAAATTATTTTTACATTTCAAAGGGGGAAATGCCTACAATTTAAGTGATCACTGTAAACAGAGTAACTGTTAGAAGGTTTTTAGAAATTTTTAATTCTCATTTTGTGTATTTTATGTCCTTGTTTTGAATTTTTCTTTTCTTTTGCAGGGAGTAACAGAGAAGAAGACATGGTTGGTTTTGCTTCCAGATAGGCATACTAAGGAGATGCAAATTCTTCTTATGAAATAATACACATTAATCACCAGAGCTGGAAGCGAAGTTTGGGACTAGTGAGTACAGAGGTGAGCCATTTCTACCTTTCTTTCTTGACTCAGCCTGACTTTGGCTCAAGTTAGGATACTTTTGGAGCTCTGCTGTATTACCTACAATCTACATTTCAAAAGTTCTGTTAATCTCACACTAATATAAATAAAGACTAGTATGCTTTCAGCTATTATGATTTGGACTCATGTCTGTTGACGTTTTAAATTACTTGCCTGAGGATACAAAAATAAAATCATTGTTACAAAAAGAATATTTATCCAGCCCTGAGCTTAGGGCAAAAGCAGAATGATTTAGCTTTCTTTTCCTCATCAGCAGGCTGGTTTCTGTAGATGGTGCCAAATTTCCAAATACCTTGACTTAAGTTCATTAAAAATTCTTACTTTTCTTGGGAGAGAAAACTGGAGGGCAAGAGTTTTATTAGACCAGTTAGAAAAGCCAGAAGGCTTTACAGCAAAGCGTTTCTCATTTCCCTTGGTTGTGGTTGTTGTCTTTTCCCCTCTTTTACGAGCACCTCTGTAAAAGGAGGTACTTAGGTGCAGTGTAATCCTGGGCACTGATTCAGTCCCACAAGGGGATACCTCAGCAATGGCATTTCTACACAGTCATGTCTCCTCAGGTTTGGGGAAGAATGAATTCCCTTTCATTTGAATTTAACCTAATTTAGTTTTTTTACTTTTCAGTAAAATCTGAGTATACCTGCTCTGGTGCTTGTGTTCTGTGAAGAGGAATAGCTTTTAACACATGTACTTTTAAGGATAAGTACAATTTTAAAATGGTTGCTTATGCTTCATATATATCTTTGCTAAGTGAATTACAATTCTAGCTGTCTGTCCATCTATCTGTCACACAGGACATAGACAGTTTAAATGCTTTTTGGCATTAGATAGTAGATATACAGATATAGATATATAATACTTACATGCTAGGAAAAAATTATTTCCTGTGTGTGCCAAAGCACTGGAACAGGTTGCCTGGAGTAGTGGATGCCCTTTCCCTGGAAGTGCTCAAGTCCAGGTTGGATGGGGCTCTGAGCAAACTGGTCTAGTGGTAGGTGTCCCTGCCCATGACAGGGGGTTGAAACTTGATGGTCTTTATAGTCCCTTCCAACTCTAGGCATTCTGTGATTCTATGATCTTTGCTGTTTGCTCCTCAGCTCTTTTCAACATCTGGAGCATCCTCAGTAAGGTAAAACCAGGAAGCCAAATGCATCTCCCATTTCCAGAACTCATCAAAAGTCTTTATCTGAGTAATGCACTTTCCAGGTGACAATTAACTTTCTGAGCCCACCTAAGGCAAACCCTGACTCATGAATGGGATCACCTTTTTCTTGTGTCAGACCTGAGAGGTGTCTGTCTAGCCTTCCAATTATGATGTCTATCAGTTCAATTTTTTTCACTTCTCCTTTCTTCTTCTCCCCTTGGGTAGAATCAACTCTGATCCATCATCATTCTTCCTGTTAGAAAGCTATGTTAGTTGGCTGATCTTGGAAGCAGCAGTTTTTAGGCCCATAACTGTTGCTCTTCACCTTATGTATTTATTTGGCTGTGTGGAAGCCAACACGACTGTGTTTGGAGGAGAGGAAGGCACTTCCTGGTCCCTACCTCTCACTGCCTTGTTTTCTGTCTTGATCTTATTCAGAAAGCAGCTGCTGGATGTAGGTTTTCAGCCTGTGGGATTTTTATAACAAAATTAAGAGTATCCCTCCTGTGCAGCCTCCACAAAGCTCAATAGGCATCTAGTATACTAAATCCAGATGATCAATCTCTACTTTTTTTCCTAATTGGACAGATGGATTCAGAGAGAATAATTGACCTCTGGGTTTAGTCTCCCCCTCTTATTCATAATGTTAAAATTAGCAGAACAAACACAAAACAGAAGGAGAGCAGGAGGGGGAACTTGGTGCCTTTGGGGACATGTGTTGCTCTGAAGAAAGGAAGAGCATCCCCACACACTACCCTCTGTGCAAAGAGCCTCGACAGCCAGTCAAGGCTGTAGATGCACACAAAACTCAAAAATGTAGCAGTAAGAGTGTGCCAAATGTCTGCATCTTCTGGACAACCACAGTAACATCCGTCTTTCCCACAAATTAGGATTAGCTTGCAGTTACTCCCTCTAACGAAAATGTCTCTAGAGGTTTTTGACACGGCAAAATATTGAACCCAAACCTATTTTAACTGAAGTCACTGGTAAATTCCTAGTGCAAACAGGAGAAGTAACCTTTCTTTTGAGAAGGAAGACATTTTTCAGTGGGAAAAAATACCCATCTCTAAAACTTTTGAGCTTTTTGATGAGGTTTTTTTTACTTTGAACTAATTCAATACGTTTTGCTCCTGCATATATAACATTCCCATCCCTGCCCCCAGGCACTTATACACATACAAGATGACTTGTATTGAAGCAAAGAAAATTCTGTCGAAAAGTGGAGTTTATAAATAAAGTGTGTGCATATAAAGTGTACACAGGTTGAGGAATGAGATTCTTGCCTGCTGATTCAACAGCAAGTCTAATGTAAGATTTCCAAGAGATGTTGTTCAACATGACCATCATGAAAGTGTCTGGACATTTCTCCTCAATTTGTTGAGTTGCTTGTCATAGTCATGGATATTTCTGTCAAGTTTACAACCTAGAATAACAAGCACTCTTACTATGAAAGTAATATGACAAAAAGTAATTAAATTAAAATCCCTAAAATTAACATATTACATCACCTATTGACATTGTCATCAATGGATCAATAACATCCAGGGATAAAACAGCCTTGAAGAAAGAATAGAAAATGCAGGAACACAAGATCAAGTGTAAAAAATTAAGCCACAGGTATATGATAGAAAAAGTAGCCTGAAAGCTGTGATCCTGAAAGAGATTGACCCTTGTTTTAAAGAGATTGACCCTTGATAAAAAATCTACTGGGCAGGAACTTCCAGTGTGAAACAATGAGACAAAGCAGAACTGGCTCTGCCACCAGGGAAGAAGACAAGCATTGCTGCACTGTGTCCCCTCTGCCAGGATCCAAACACTGAAAAGGCAGTTTGACACTCAGTTTGGTTATTTAAGAGTTACTCTTAATAGAATTATTTGTACATTTTTGTTCTTATTCTTTTTTATAAAACAGTTGTATTGAGGATACAGTGTTACCAATACATATTATTTTACAAATCACTGACATTTTTTCATAGACGCTATGTAAGTCCTGCAGAAAAACAGTAGGTGTGATAGACAGATTCCTAGAGTTTTTGAAAAAGTTGAATTCCAGACTACAGTAGATTTTTTTCTTCTAAATCTCAGGAGAAAAGCAGCTCCCTGATGTTCTCATACAAGCACTATAGGACAGATTTGCAGCTGTCTAACTTTCCTAGGCACAATTTTTTTCTCAAATTAGGGCTCATTTCACCAAAGTTGGAGTATTCCAAACATAACTAAACAAATCATTGCGTGGAGCACACAGTGCCAGTCCAAAGCATGAATACATGTTATTTCAATTTTTGGTGATGACAAGTTGGTTAATATACCCACAAGACTGTAGCCTTAAACTCAGACTTATATAAGCAACCTTTGTACATGTGACTGTACCAGCTGAACTCTATAACCATGGACTATTTGTGGGGACTCCTGGAAGGAGTTGTAGTTAACACTTTCTGCAGGTGATATCAGTTTGGTTCCTTGCTTGCTTTATAAGCAGTCATATGTACCCATACTAAGGTGCATGGGTGAGAGGGGAGAACAAACATAATGCAGAAGCATCTGCATGTTCGGGGGCTTTTGTTCTACCCAAAGTTTTAATTCCTTTTGTATTAGCCACATATCATGGTATTAACAAAATACATAGATAATCCCATTTTGACAAAACATTGATGGGCTGTGGAAAAGAAACTCCCTCTTCAGGTGACCAAATTGGCTTTGAACTCCAAGGAGCTGCAGCTCTTTAATATGAAAATGTGATAAACCCCCCTCAAAATATCTTAAATGTTATTTTTTGTTTATATAAACACTTGCTTTGAATATGAGGATCAAGAATGATCATTTGATTCCTAAATTTACTCCAGCTCAGATTCTGTGATTATCTTGTGATTGGGGTAGAAGAAAGGAGAGAGGTTGCACAAAAAGAAAGGGAGCCCCTGTATTCCACTCATACTCCTCTATAGAAACACCAGATCAGGTGTTGTCTCTTCCCAGTGCCAAAGAGGAAAGATTTCTGTGACAAAAAAACCCTTAAAGGTAGGAAAACAGCTCTCCCCTATTCCTGCAGGACTGTGGGGGCAGATCTAATCTACAAGCTGTAAATTAGCAGGGGTGCTCCTTTGGCAAAGCCAGTGGCTCTGGTGTATTCAAAGCAAACTTCAGCAGCAATTTCACATACAAACCATTAACAACAAAAATATAAGGGCAGTGGATTTTGTGCAACCCAGATATGTGAATACATGTGCATAAACATCCTTCTCAAATGTCCCTCCCAAGAGAAGTCAAAGGCGTCCCCATACTGCATTTTTGCAAAGGACTGGGGGGTTTTGCCTTAGATGCTCTGTGCTGGTGCCAAGATTTCAAGCAGCTGACATGGGCATTGCTGTGTGACTATGGAGTCTGTGAAGCACCTTGTAAACAGAAAATTCTTCCATGATTTCTTTATGATACAGCATTTTGAAGACAAGTGATGTTTTCATATGCTGCTCTATCAGGAAAATAAGCTTTTTTCCCCTTCTTCTTCTTTTTTTCCTTTTTCCTTCAATCAATAGGAGAAAAATACCACCATAGTGAGATCAACATTTTCTTCTGGCAACATAACACTCTGGAGGTCACATATCTGGACCCATAATGGTTCTGCTTTAGAAACAGACCTCCTCAATGAAAAAAGTGAATTCAGCATCTTTCCCAGACCTCTGGAGGCCTGAGAAGGCAGTCACAGTACACATCCATCTGTGGTCACAACCTCAGAAGGCTCATTTGATACCAACCTAGATACACAATGTGTCATTTTCAGTAAGTAGTGGCATTTCACAGACTTTAAATCATAGTGACTTTTTTGTTGTTGTTTAACTTCATTCATCTCTCTCTATTCTTACAAGCCCGACATTGCCATAGCCAAACTCTCAGTTTTCAATTAAATAGAAGGTCTACATGTGATGAATTTTAGTTTGTTGATGCTGTACTGCAATTTCACAGTGCTAAGTATAGACCAGAGTCTGACTCCTCAGCATTTTCAGGAGCATCTGTGTTATTTTAGCACCATACTCTTGTTATCCATGGTAGGATGTGAGGTTGCAGTCCAAAACCAGACTTCCCTGCAAATTACTGGTTTACTGCTCACAGCCTCTTGTCAGAGATTTCTCAGTGAAGTACATTGCTGCCAGCTCAAGGGATATCCACAGTCACCTGTTTCTTCTTCCAGAAAACCTGCATCTGGGCTAATAATTTAAAACAAAAGATTTTGAGGGTTTTACAGATAACATCTGCAGATCTTGGGCAGATCTTGCACAGAACATCACCAAACCTTGCTCTTACATCTGGTGGGAAACAAAGCTGTGAACAGAGTGATTGGTGTGGAGATTGTCGAGGTTGTTCTGATCCTTTTTGATGGAGAAGACAGCCTAAGTAGCATCTCAGGCTTCAGACTCTACTGCTAGGCTGTTGCCTGAGTTTCAAGCCACACTTTGGGTTTGTTCATTTGTCTTGTTAGTTTGTTGGATTTTTAAAATGAATTATTTCCCCATCACTACCTCAGAAGAAGCACAGCTCAGAGGTGCAGGTGTCACACACTTGTTCTCATCCAAGATGACTCCCATGCAGCAGCTCAGACTAGCCCCAGTCCTGTGCCATCCTGTTAAGTCTTCTTCATCGCCTTGCCCTCAGCATCTTTCACGGAATAAACACTCAAGTTACCTTGGCACCCATTAAAAGCAAATCAGTGCTATTAGCACCATAATGAGTAATAGTCATTAGGCACTACTCAGCACAGTGGGAAGTATTCTGTAATGAGTATCCATGGAAAATTTTGCAACCCTGCATAAGTAGAAAAAACAAAGCAAGCAACTCCTAAAAGGAGCTAGTGTTAGCACTGGGTTAAACGATTTTTAAAACAATTTGCATTCTCCTTTCTTATTTTGATTTACAAACTCCATATGTCTTTTTTTCTTTATCAGTCAGATAATGAAAATTTTATCAGACAAATAGTTTCCTGGTAAAGCATTTGAGAATGTTTTACTTTTCACCTTCCTTAAATGCTTTTGGTCTGATTTTGTTAAGAACTTCATCAAAAGATCCTCTGTGGACCTATGTGGCAAAACCTAATGAGGAAAGACATAGCACTTAGCTGAGGAACCTCCTCTCTTTTCCCTCTAGAAACAATTTCTGAAGGCCAGCCCAAATTTGTGTCTCAAAAAAAAAAAAGATTTAGCTGCCAGATGAAAATATTCAAGGTGTCCTTAGTATCAAAGAGCTGCAAGTCAGAGTAACATAAGATCTTACTACCTCTTCCATAGTATTTTGTACACACCTTTCAAATTATATCAGTCTTGAAGAGTCTTGTCCTCACATTCCTTTGGGGATTGGAATTGCTGCGTACAAGAGAACACAGCTTGGGGCAGAGATCTTGTTAGAAGCATCCCAACAGAATGGAACAGGAATGTTGGAGATATGATTTTGGTACAAAGGAATCATGTTGAAAAGCACAAATGAACAAACTTGCATAGGGAACATCTCATATTTCAACAGCACCTTCCTGGCAGAATGGCAGGGATGAGGCACAAAAGCAATGAAGAACAAAAAGTAATTAAAATACAACACCCTCCGACTTTCCAACCTCAAGGATATTTTCAAGCCAAAAATATTGATGTCTTCTTGAAATTTTGAATACAATTTAATAAAATACTTGACTTGTTAAGTGCTCAAGTTTTTGAGACTGACATACATTTGTCTCCTAACATCTCATGCACAGCCAAACTGAATTATGGCTGTATATCTCAATTTGTTCATATTACTATGATGCCATTACTTTGGTCTTCTTAATCCTTTTGCAAACTTTCCTAACACATCCTGCTTCTGCTTCAGCCCTCCTTGTATTTTTACACCAAATGCAGCCCTCCCAGAAAACAAGAAAATAACTGGCAAGTCAATAAAAGTTCAGGGAATTGACCACTTCCCTAGAATCATAGCCAAAATGACTCCACCAAACTACTGAATTCTCAGGAATCAAATGAAACACAACATGCAGAACAGCTCCTGTTTTTCCCCTCCCAAAGCTGTAAAACAACCACGGCAAAGATGGTTTTTCTGGCTGTAGAGAAGGCCAGCTTCAGAAGGCTATTCATAGAAGAGTAATTTCCAAAATTTGAGACATCTGTACAGGGTGACAGCCACCATTTATTGCCCAGAACATGTTGCACAGTGTTATTCAGTACAACCCTCCACAGTCACCTCCGGTTTCTTAGACCTACAGCTGCTATATTTGTTTCTGCCCTTCTCTGTAGCACAAGCTATAGAAAGATCCTTTTCTGTCTCCCCTACCTCATCCTCTCCTCTCAAATATTTTTCTTAATTTCATTTAGTCTTGTGGTCTTTTTGTAATATTTCTGGGTTTTAAGAACTCTTCTAGTCTATGTGCATGGTTTACAAAATATCCCTTTAGCTTTTTTTTTGTAGGGTTGTGTTTGCAAATGGATGGATCATAAACCTCATAATTTTTTTTTTTTTTGAGAAATAATTTCTACCTAAAATGCAGAGGAGTTGCAGTTTTGCTAAAGTGTTTATGGATATCTTATGCCTGAGGGGAAAGAAACCTGAGGTCAAACTTCTGCGGTCCCGGCAATGTTCGGAATCAAATTTGGGATTGGGGGCAGGGAGAGATGACAGGAGGCTTGACTTGCAAGGAAATGCTTGGCTCGCTGGGCACTTGCCTTTTTTCAGGTGCAGTTCCATCATAAAATTAGAACTGCAGCGATTAAATAACAAAACATTCTCACTCCAGTGTCTGCCAGAACAAACAATCTGAATTTTTCTCTTTACTGGGAAGAGTATGCTAAGATCAAGGCTATAACTGATTGAGAAGTTCATGGAAGTTTCTGAATTGATGATGTCAAATTGCTTCATCACTGAATGCCTTTGACAGTGAGCTAACAAAATGTTTGTTCCCAGCCTAGAACTACTGACTTGCACAGCAATCATGTAGCCAACCTAACTGACCTTCCTTGCAGAAAGAAAGTTGTCACAGTGGGGTGGGTGAGCTTTAAAGCAGAGCTGTACAGGGTGCCAGGCAAAGGTTGGAGCAGAGGAAAAGTTGCCAGTACAAGTCATGAAGTGTTGCTTTAAAAAAAATAACTTCCTTTTTGGGTGAATTGACACAGTGTTAAGATCTGATAATTTCGCCTATCAAAGAGATGCCTCTGCCTGGTGAGATCATGTGCCAAAGGCAATAGTAGATTTTATTTAACAGCAAATGTCAGGTAGAGACAGAGAAATAGAAGAGAGGAGAGAGTGAGAAACAGATTAGCTAGGAAGATAGTCACCAGCCCCACGGATCCAGTGCCATTCTCTTCACCCTGCTCCCTGTGGTGGGGGTCCCAGGAAACACAGAGTTCAAAGGATTATTATATGTTCAGGTATATACAGGAATGCCCAAGCACCTCCTCTGCAGGCAGCAGATCTCTGGTGGAAGGCTTCAGGAATGAGTTTTTGGGTCTTTGATGGTTTATGACCCCTTCTAAGACATGATAGCCGCCTCCTTTACAACTGAGTCAAAACTCCGCAGACACCCCAAAACTCTCCTGCTCCCGCTCAGCTCGGGGGAGCGTGTGGCCACTCATGTGCCAGATTGCCCTTTCCAGGGATGACACTGTGGGGTTACAGTAGATGAAAGATAGTGGCTCACTGCTGCAGACATCTCCTCTCCCCTAGAGCTTCAAGACTCGCAGTCCCTACTTGGGAATTACTAGTTTGTAAACTAACAGACACAATACAAATCAGGGACTAATAGTCTACTTTGCTTCTCTAAAGTTCTCTGATTATTTTAAATAATGATTTTCCAAAGACTTCAAAACTATGGCTGATAAACAATAAAGCCTCTGTCATCTTACAAAGACAGTATAAATCTACTTTTTAATAAGCATTTCTGATCCCCCAAACTTCTTCAGCCTAGTTCTCCCTGATAACACCGTGGCTAGTCTCCAAGATAATAGTTATTCTTTATCTAGTTTAAGTAAAGCTATTGGGGAACAGCATATTAGACAATGAGGCATCTCCCTGTTTCAGTAATACTGTAGCAGAGAATTTCTTGAAGACAAGATACAAAGGACCCAATTGTGGGGTTTCAGTTTCCTCTGCATTGAGAACATCTGTAACTATGAGAGGGGAGATTGAGGAGGGGAGAGGGGGTGGGTGGGAAGGGAGCAAACATGGTGCAAACGGCAGGGAGTACATTTATCTGCCCTCTCCCCAGGTTGCTGGCTGATGTTCTCCTTTGGAGGAGAAAATATTCTCTCCGTGTCCCTGCTTACCTTCTTTAGATAAAGGTCCATCCAGCCTGCAGGACTTGGGAGCAGCCAAAGCTGTTGCTGAGGAATTCCCTGTGGGTCTTGGAGCCCTTCCTTTTAAGATGCAAAACTGGCAGCTACAGTGAGCTCCAGCAGCTTTTATGAGTAAAGGTGGGAAGGTAGATTATCATTTATACTGCCTGGATTACGCAGCATGCCTATTCCTTCCCACCCTTATTACCTCTTCAAACTGTACTGCCAGAGACCAAGCATTTTCTGCATAAACATTAAATAAAGGAAAAACACAATTACAACTCAGTCCAGGATGAATTTTGAAGGGGGAAGGAAGGGTGAACAGTGACTTCCAATTTTCTTTGTGTTTATTTTTACTTTTTTTCTTTTACTTTTTTTTTTTTAAATATGCAAGACATATTTTAAACTGCAACAGTAATAAAAAGAAAAAACTTGAAAAATATTAATTTTCTTGTGCTAACAAGCATTTTAATCTAGGTTGGTTTTGTCTTAAATCAGAAAAATATATTTTATCAGCAGTAGCAAAGAAGTGTTGTGTTCATATATAGAGACATGACTATTAAAGACCAGACACATATACTGAGTATTTCTTCTTAGGATATTCTTGCAAATACAAAATCATAGAATAGTTTGGATTGGAAGGACTTTTAAAAAGTTACCTAGTCCAGCCCTCCTGAAATGTACAGTGACATCTTCAACTAGATCAGGTTATTCAGAGCCCAGTTCAGTCTGGTCTTGAATGTTCCCAGGGCTTGGTCATTCACCATTGCTCTGGGCAACCTATGCCAGCATTTCATCAACCTTATTGTAAATAATTTCTTCCTTGAATCTTATCTAAACCTACCCATTTTCAGTTTAAAACCATTCCCCCTTGTCCTATCACTACACATCCTTGTAAAAAGTCCCTCTCCAGTTCTCTTGGAGGACTTCAAGTACAGGAAGGCCACAATTAAGTCTCCCTGGAATGTTCTCTTCTCTAGGCTGAACAAACTCAACTCTCTCAGACCTCAAAAAAGAGGTGCTCCAGCCATTTTGTGGACCTCCTCTCTACCTGCACTATACCCACGAGTGTGATGCATTCCCTTACCCCGAGTACCTTTCTGATATTTGAAATAGTGACCAAACCAAATCACTGTGGCTGTGTTCAAGACTAGACATTCAATACAGACAACAGGAAAAGTTGAGAATGCGTTGCATTAAGAAGTAAGTTACAGCATCATTTGTTGCTCTCTGACTCTAAAAAACTAAGATTTTGCTACTTTTTCTGGTTATTCCCGTGTTTGCGGAGTTCTTTAGTATTATGCAAACATGACTCCCTTTACCACAGAAGGATATAATGTATCAGCATACACAAAGCTACATAAATGCTGTTTTTTGCATTCTTAAGCTACAGAAACCTCTGCAGCATCGGGGGCACCCTCAGAGACCCCTGCAAAGATGAAAATGCCTGGAAACTGCTTTCAGATATTTATTCTTGCAACCCTTATATTGCAATAGCATCTAGAATGGCTTTACAGGCACCTCATCAAAGGATAATTAGTGTCACTCCACAACAGCTTTGGGTGAGAGCTCTGGACTTAATTGCAAACTGAAAGGGAAAGCTTCGGTACCCACTTAGCACCACTTTGCACCACAGGTACCATATGAAACAGAAAGTCATCAGCTTTTATATCCAGCAGCAAGGAGATCTATGCACTTTCCCTTCTCACTGGTGCTCTTGAAATCATCAACAAGATTCAATCAGAATTAAACAAAAGCAAAAAAATTAATCTCTTTCAAATGTGATACCCAACAACACAGTGCTTGAAACATCCCACCCAGTGATCAACTGCAAGGGTATTGGCTCAACTTCACTAACAGATTATGTCATTCTCTCCCTCCCCCCCACCTTCAGACCCCTTACTCCATCTTTTTTTCATGGTTTCAAACTATTGATGTCTAAAATCTAGCCCACACCTCTGACACCAAACATATTGCTGGCAATACACACACTGTGTGTGGGTGGGTGACTTAAGAAGGCTCCTAGGTACGAAGTTAGCTTGGGGGTATTGCATACCCTGCTGAATATCAGAACAATTTAAAAGGGGGGAGGTGCAGGGAAAAAAATAGAAAAACCCTTAAAAAGCTGTGTGCCCCTGTGATTTTCAACTCTTTGAAAAAGTAAGAAAGAACACAAAAGCATCCCTGGTGTGTGGTTAAGATAACTACAAAGGAACTATTCCTAGCAGGTTCCTTCAGTAAAATGAAGGGTGCTTTGATTGCATTTTTTGGCCTTCCTAATCTGACAGACATTGATGGTTAATTCAGAACAGCCAAAATCTTTGTTCTAAAAACATTGACTCATACATTTACACCCAGATGTTTTATTGGGTTCTTAACAGATATCAAAGCTTCCTTTAAATACTTGGAAGTTGCATTTCATACATTTAAGTGTATGATGTAGGGGAGGGAAATGATAGAGAGAAGCTCCATTAAGAGCAGCTTAGAAAGGAGTATTTATGCCCCCCAACATGGACACTTTAAATACAACCCCTCCCAGCACTTTGTTTCTGCCTAATCAAGTTTGGAAATCATCAGCACCAAGATGCTTAATGTGCAATTAGGGCCTAGCAGGCTGGTCTCCCCAACAGGTACAAAAGCTTGTGTGTAAACACTCCAGCACCGGCTTGCCCACCAGTCCCTGCCTCACAGACTGGGTGGCTGCAGCAGCAGCAGCCACCACACCTTCCAGAACCATCTCTGTGACTTTTGAGAGATGGCCCTTTGTCTCATCCAGAGGTAAAGGGCTCCAGCGTCCCACCTCCACTGGGATTCCAGGAAGAATTCTTTCATCTGAGAACATATTGGGGAGGCACCCCTACACCATAAGCAAGGTTTTATTTCAATAAATCATTAATGAAAGCAGGCAAGGCACCCACAGAGACTCTCGGCAGCATTCTTCTCCCTCAGAGTGCCCCAACCACTAACAACAGAGAGCAGATGAACAGGCACATGACTCTGAAAATAAAGAGAAAATTCCATGTGGGAAATGGAGACATGCACACAAATCAGACACAGAAGAGCAGAGACCGCAAGTTGCAGCAGGGGTTTGGAAAATGCAATGCTGTGCAACCTGCAGAATTTCCAAGTTATTTGGTGCTATTGCCCCAGCCTGACTCTCACCAGCTCCTCACAGTGGAAGCTTTTATGTACTGGTTATCCCACCCTACAGTTACTACTGGACAAACTGAGTAAAGAGGGTATTCATCTCTTTATAAGGTAAACAAGCCATAAGTATACCATCTCTTCCCAAGAACACTATTCTTCAAGGTGGTACGCATTTTAGTAGAGAATCCTCCTAGCAGAAAATCAAACAAGAAGACCCATGCAATGTAAAAAGTATCAAGCATAGACAGAATTTCTGATCTGTCAGGAGTCAGAGCTGAAGTTCTGCTGCCAAAGAGCTCTTTTCATTCCTCAGCATGACAGTGGAATCTGTCACTGACAGAGGTAGGTATGAGGTATTGCAACAGGGAAAAGATTGTCCTGGGCAAATAGGATCTGGTCATCCTTCTGTGCCTGTTTGCACTAGTGCAAAGAGTTTGTTAAACATTAAAGTCAGGAAATTTCTAAATTCAGTTTCAGACAGTTCACTGGTAAGAAAGCTACCTGGCTAAAATGCTGACTGCTGCTCTAGTTTAGGCTAGTGTAGTCTGAAAACAAAAATCCCAGGGCATTAGCAACACTAGCTGAGAATGCAAGATGCAGGAGCATTTTCATTAACCATGGGAAGGAAGAGAGTTTCCCTGGGGCCACTTCACCAGCTGAGCTAAAATTCTGTGGAGTTGTTCAGATGACAGCTGTGCTTTTAAAGATGGATTCTGAAAAAAAAGCAACTACTAGAAAAGTGTACTCTTTAAAAGACCTTTATTTTGATTGTATGGTTACAATTAATTTATGTTTACAGTTAGATTGCTACCAAGTAATATTTCATAGCTCACCATGTACACAGTGCATTCTCTATCAGTCTGGTATGGGAAGAACTTTATAAAATACAGATAAAGTGAGTTTTTTATCTGTACACTTTTCAGATTAGTTCATCAGGATTAAGTAAAAAGGCAAATAGATTAATCGGCAAAAAAGTGTTTTTACATTTTTAATATATTAGTACAAAATGGCACAAAAGGAAAAAACGGTCATTTTAAAGGCTATAAGCATCAAACTTTTAAAATGCTTTCAGTCAGTTCAACTGATTTTAACTTAATTTCAAATGCCAGTGTTGAACTTGTAATCAAACTCATAATCTTCTTAAGTTGTGTGAAAGACATCACATACAACTTCAGACCTGTTCATGGAAACTAAATCACGGCAGTTTCAGAACAGTGACATTCAAGTGCAGCTAGGAAGCTGGGAATTTCTGTTCTTCCCAGTAAGTCTATGAAGTCACAGATGAGCAAATTTTCATCTAGCCAAACCCACTCATGCACACTTCATATGCAAAGATACCAGATGTGTGCAATAAAACACAGTATTTCTTAATGCAAGGACTGGAAAAAATTCACATAATTACATCATTCAACCTCCCCACCTTTGCAGGGGGCTTCCAGACATAACCATACTTGATGTCAGATATAGAGATAAATGGAACATTTAAAAGATTTCAAGCAAACTAAACCCTTAATTCACAGGCTAAAGGTATAAAAGAGAGAACACATCAATTTCAGCAACTTACATTTTATTTTTGAACCACCCATATCAAATGGGTAGGTGAATGCGATGGAAGAGCAAGAGAGAAGAAATATATTTCTAACTTAAAAATAAATTCTGAGATGTGAATTTATTGCCTCAAGCAACAATTCAGGAGTTTGTTTTGGCAGCAACATTTAGCAATATCCCAAAAGATAATTACCCACCCTGTCAACACAAATTATCATTGCTTTGATTACCCCCCTAAACCTTAAGATGTTTTATGTTCAAGTTAACAGAACAGTTTATGATCTTGACTGGTTTTTTTTCTGCTAAGACAGCACCCAAATCTGAGAGCACAGGCAGTTATACTGATGGCAGTACTGAGAACATTATTTCTCAGGTTAAAAGAAAAAGTCTTATAAAAAAAGTAAGAGTGATGAAGTACAGAACCACTGTTTGACTCAGCTTCACAATGTGCAAACCATGACTATGAATCTCCTTTCCTAATTTAAATACAAATTACAAAGCTTTCTCCAGAGACTTATCTTGTAGTGAACCATATGATGATTCCAATAAGAAATGCTCCAACAGCAAGTATAACAATGAGTATGCACATCTTCTTTCGGGATCGTTGCTGCCAACAGAGAGAAAACCAAGTTGACTGAAAACTGTACCACATCAGAACATCAGAAAACTATTCAGATGCTTTTATGGTCCTACTGCTTGTGCAATCTAACTAAATTGTGTCCTCACATACAAAGATGGCCAACTCATTTAAACATATTCAAGGAAAAAACAAAAAAAGCAATGTTATCTACCTTACTTTATGGCTATATTATTCAACAGAATTATTTCAGTGGCATTTTCTGGTACACATAATAAATTAATGAAAGAAAACACAGTAAGGTAATGAATGGATATAATTAGAACTCTGGAGGAAGTAACATAAGAACAGGTGACAGCATAAGAGAGGAAAATGGATAATCAGTTGCACAAGAGAGGAGGCAGAAATGGTCTGCTAGAAAAAAAAAAGACTCAGTATACACAGAAGGCAGCAATGGACTACAATTTCAGACTGTTGTGTATCCATTCACAGTTATTTTAAAGGTGTTTTTGCCAAGTTTCTTAGGTAGAACTTGCTCTTAAAGAAAACAAACAATAAAAAAACCCAAACCAAAGAGACATGACTAGTGACCCATTTATACAGATGTCACTACAATAAAGTCTAAATTATGAGCGTGTTGAGAACTTTCACATTTCCCTTACTGGTCTGTAACTTGAGATAACAAAGCACTCAAGATCAGTAGCAGTCTGTCATCCTTTACCTGAAGGGTATGGAATCTGAAGGCTTCCTTCACAGTATGAAAGAAATTTACCAATGAGTTTCTCAGGCTCTTGCTGACAGCCAAGGAATAACAACATTTGGATCTTGGGATTCTAGGCCATAGCCCCAGAAGTAAAGCCAGTCTGTGCTGTACTTGGCAAAAGTTCTTCTGCCTGGGTGGTTTTGATGTTTTGGGGTTTTTTAAATTTTCCTCTCTGAGGAACAACATCTGTGTCAGTTCTTCATTGAAGTTGTCAGTTCTCTGCCCAGTACTACCCAAACCACCAAATTTCATAGCAATTCTCTTCTTCTAGTTTTATTGTGTCATTGCCACTTCTCTCACCATCAGGGTAAGATTTCTTAATTTCATTGTTTTACTTGCTAGAACTCAATCAGTTTGCTGGAATACCTTCCTTCTGCATCCATTAATCTCCTTACACTCACAGTCTCTTCCTTCTGCATCCTGCTGACCCCCTCTTACCAGAAATGCATTGAAGTCAAACATTTCCCCTGTAAAACTACTTAAGTAAGGCATGGCAAACTTATTTCAACATGTGATTGATCATCATTTCTACAAGTGCTGAAGCAGCCTGGTTTTGCCCATATTGCTCTGCTGTGTGAATGCACTCCACAGGGCAGATAAGTGACACAGCTCATCCAGCCACAAACAGGAGCTGCAGGGGTATCAACAGCCTTGTCCCTCCCAGCACATTGAACCGCTAACTCTTCCTTGAGGGGGTCAGGCCAGATATAATAGTTGCTGAAATTTTTCAGCACCTTGGAACAAGGATAAGTTTTCAAGTAAAGGAAAATTCAAATCCAAAGCAAGCTACACAGTCCTTTCATCCAAATACAGAGCAATACTTGGCAGTCCTTGGCGCCTCCTGCAAGATGCACTGAACAGAAGCTTGTCAAGTCTTGATAACCTTCCTTTGAGATGGGAAGATCCTTTCCTCCTCAAAATAAATCATGAAGCTTTTAATTTTAAATTTCAACCAGAAAACTTTTACCTTACACTAAAATTTTTGCCTGACACTTTTTTTCCTGAATTTTTAAAGTATCAAAATAGGAGTCCTCAAACATACTTAACATGCCAATTACAGTAATTTCACGAATACAAGCCGCACCAATTTGACCAAAATTTTGGTGGAAACCTGGAAGTGCGGCTAATATTCCGGGGCGGCTAATCTATTAACAAAATTCTAAAAGCTGCCAACACGGAAGTGAGAGCCCGCGGCAGCCCCAAGCCAAGCTGGAGCCCGGCCGGCCCCGGCAGAGGTGGGAAAGCCTGGCAGAGGCGGGGCCAGCAGTGTGGGGGGCGGGCGGCAGAGCCTGAGCCAGCATGGCGGGGGAGCCCGGGAGAACTGGGGCTAGCAGTGCAGGGGAGCATGGCAGAAGCAGGAAGGCCGGCGGGTGGGGCTGCCTGGCAGCGGGGGAAGCCCAGCAGAATCGGGGCCAGCAGCGTGGGGGAGCCCGGCGGTGCGGGGGCCTGCAGTGCCGGCCAGGGCGAGGAAACGCGGCGGCGGTGCAGACGGGAGGGGGCGGCCGGCGAGCCTGGTGGCGGCGGCGGCAGCCCTGCCGGCGGGGCGAGCGAAAGCGGCGCTCGGCGAGCGAAAGCGGCGCTCGCGAAAGAAGCGCCGCTCGGCGAGCTGAAGCGCCGCTCGCGAAAGAAGCGCCGCTCGGCGAGCCGAAGCGCCGCTCGCGAAAGAAGCGCCGCTCGCGAAAGAAGCGCCGCTCGCGAAAGCGCCGCGGGGCGGGGCGGGCGCGGCGCGGGCGCGGCGCTCGCGAGGCGCGGCGCGGGGCGAGCGAAAGCGGCAGCGGGGCGGCTGGCGAGCCCGGCGGCGGCAGCCCTGCCAGCCGGGCGAGCGAACACGGCAGCGGGGCGGTGCTGACGGGAGAGGGGGGCCAGCGAGCCCGGCGGCGGCGGCAGCACCACCCGGCCAGCCCCGCCGAGCCGTGGCGCTGAGCTGGGCCACCCGGCCCCGTCGGCAACCATGAGCGGGCCGAGCCTTCCTGGCCCCGCCCCGAGTCAGTAAAGCCCGCTATGCCGCGATCCTCTTACTAATTGGCCAATTTGTGAAAGCTGCGCACGGATTCTCGCGACGAACGAAAGTGCGGCTAATATTCGGGGTGCGGCTTATCTATTGACAAAGACAGCAACATTGTCGAGGCACCGGGGGTGCGGCTTATAATCCGTGCGGCTTGTATTCGTGAAACTACTGTAATCCCACTGAGAATACAGTTCAAGGATCCTGACTCTCCCACTTCTGAAATCAGCAGGCAGTCTTTCAGACATTCTGTCACTCATTTACTCTCCTAGCTACTACTAATACACATAAGAGGATTAAAAAAAAAAAAAAAAGTCTAAGGACTAACTGTAACTTAAAGGGGAAGATTATTTCTAAGAAGTTCCAAAAATATTATAAAGAAGTGGCATATAAAGGTATTAAAAGGCTTTTCAAAAAGGTCTGACAGTTTGAAATATGTCTTCAGGATATATACAGCTTCAGGAAGATTTCAGACAGCAAAAATTGGTGCTAACTGGCCACATCTTCAGAAGATTTTCTTGCCTATCCTCCCTACTCCTCCAGTGATCTCCAAAGGTTTGCTCTCCCATATACAGGAACCTTTAACTTCTTGAATTATAGCAGTAGGGGTCTGTGTAAGGTTTTTCTGTTGGTTTTGGGATTTTTATTTGTTTGTTTTAAGTAAAGGTGTAACTCCAGGTGCTCTCATGAAATCTCAGAAGGCTCTGAAATAGTCTAGTTGGAAATAGTCTCACAAGAAACCCAAAGCTTTCTGAAGTCACTGACTTTTATTTTATATTGATATAAAATACCACTGTAGTATAACATAAACCTTTTAAGTCTTCAAGCCTTGAGGAACTTGCTAGGCAAAATCCAAAGTGCGCAAGTGTGGGAAATGCAGGCATACGCAGCCCAAGGCCTCAGAGATAGAGATGGATACAACATTTGACCTAAGACCTTGGAGAAGGCTTGGAGAATTAGAGTATTGAAGTGAAACAGACATGAAACAAGAATATAGGTTTGTAGTTTAAGTAAAAATATGTTTTAACCAAAGAGAAATATGTATTATGTAAGCAAAGCAGTATGTTAAGTAAGATAGTAAAAGATTTTAAAGTTTAGCAATAGAACCTGTATATAGTTAGAAGTTTAAGATGTATCAATGTAAGTTTATGAAGTGTGATATGATTGGTTGAAAAATGATGCACTGCAGTAAAGCCATGAAAGACAAAGCAATTAATGATTGGTGTAAAAACACGTTAGTGAACTTTGTAGAAGTATTTGATTGGCTAAAAAAACTAATATAAGGCATTGTAACTGAGAATTAGGTTGGCTTCTGATGTTATGGTGTTGGGTCTCACACCTTTAATGTCTCACCCTTCCAGGAGACTTACAATGTAATAAAGCAATAAACCATCTTTTACAATATCTCTCAATAGTCCTGTCTCTCATAATTTCCCAATACATAAGAAAGCCTAAGCCAGGACTACTGCAGGACAGTTCCACACAACTGGCAATACCTGGTAGTTCGCTGCTCTTGACAGCTGCTGGTTTGCTTGCTGCACATGTACATCGGCATTTTCCACATTGGCTTCTATGCTGTCTTTGTTTTGAAAAGAAAGAATTCAAATTTTGGTAAGTCATAACCCAGACAAAGGTATGGAATGCTGAAACACACTTGAGAGCATATACAACAGCTGCCCCAAAATGCTGATGTCTTCATCAGTATTCATCAATGTACATTGTATTTTGAAAGCTCGACCCATCATACACTTACACCAGAGTTCATTCCAGAACTGCTCAGGCAATGACTAGCTGAATTCATGTCAGGTAACAGCTCTCCTGTTCTGCATGCAGGGCTAAAACTTAGATACCAACCAGGGCAGAAATTTTCTACCTTTTTGTTTTGTTTCTAATTTACCTTTTACTTGTCTTCCAACTTGCTACTGACTACTCTGTGCTCAGATTAAAAGAAGTCCTAAGGTTTATGAAACAGAGGCAACGGACCAAACAATACCCCAAGAGTCATGATTCTAGTTTTTCGTATTGATATCAGATTAGATTTTTTTTCAGTAGAAAAACATGAACTGATTATGGGTCAAGATAGTAAAAAAACCCCTGAAAATATATTCTAGACATAGACAAGAGTATGGCTTAGCATTTGATGCAAAAAGTAGATTCTCCAGTCAAATTTTGTTAAAACAATAAACCTGCTTGCATGAAGGGCAAAGCATGAATCTTTGCTGAATCTGCACACTTAGGTCCATTAACAAATACAGTCAAATGTCCCACAAACTCCAATTTTATGTACAAACAGTTCAAAAAACTACTTCAAAGACATTTTATACACATGAAAAAGTACATGTTTTAAACCAGATTTTAAGCACTCTTTCTACTGTCATCTCAACCAGTCTACCCACTATTAGGTTGTATCTGATTTGCTTTAGCATTGATAGTGTAATTAGAGGAATTTTTCCAGCAAAAGGAAGTTCTACACTGCAGCTTACCAGAGAAACTGAATAAAAAAATTTCAGGTAATATTTGAACTGGACTTACCTATGACATCACCTTGTTCATGAATCATCATTCCTAGATCTTTGAAAATTTCGTTGATATCCATAATATCGGCCTGCAAAATTAAATCATTAATGTACATCATACATTTTAGCATCTTTGTGTGTTTAGATATAAATACTGTTCCTTCCCCTCCAGGGTATGCATCCATGACTCTTTATACTACAGGATAAAAAACCCCAAAAACTTAATGTTCTTATTTTTAAGGTTTTTCCAATACTTTGAGATTGAGTTTATGAAGCCCTTACTTACAGAAGTTTCAATCAATCAGAAAATCACTGTACTTCCAGAAATGTTCAAAAAAATCCACTTAAAAATGAGCATGTTGAACAAAACATTGGGAATACATCTGACAAGAGGTATAATTTCACTACATTTATATTCACTGTTTAAAATGGTTCTATAATACAACCATATTGGGAAAAAAACCATGTAATTTTTCTTGCAATCACATGAGCACTCTTACTCCATAGCAGAACCACTGAAGTTAAACGCAATATATCAAAACATGGCTGTCATACAGTAGATTTCAAATGTATTTCACCTCTAAAGACAATTTTGCAGTTTTGAAGGGAAAAACCACACCCACAGACAAATCCAAACTCCTCACGATTTATGCATCCAATTAATGCCCATGCTCCTTTAAAATGCTATTTCTGTGGAATATCAGAAGCATATTCTGCTGTAGAACCACTTGTACTTACTTCAAGCTGCCTAATGGAAGATTCCCTCTCCTCAATAAGACGGAGGTCATCTTCTGTAATTTCTTCATCTTGCACTTGTGCTTGTGGTTGACTATCAGACAAAAAAAACAAAGACAAATCCCATGCAGAATTGAAAAAACACAATGAGAAATTATGCAGAAGGATAAAACTACAGTTAAGTACATAGCACATTTTACATTATCAGTTAATAAAATGTGTGCTTTTACACTTGTCTGAACCTGGCTAACAGAAATGGTATAACCACCACAGCTTTGGTGCAGCAATGCTGCTGGAACAGTGCTGCACAGAGCAGGTGGCTGACTGGAAATTGTAAGTATGAATACAAGATCAAAGTTCCTTCTGAATTATCAACTGCAGAGTTTACATCTATCTGAGCAACAAAAAAGAATCTGAGCTTAAGAAACAGTTCTTAGAGTATGGAAGTAATGGGAGTTCCCAGTAAAACACTGGGCCCTTATCACAACAGCTTTACTTCACTCAAATTGGACTCTTCTTCCCCAGGTATGGGTCCAGGAAAACCCAAATGCAGCTTAGGGGAGCTTAAGGACATGGTTGCAGTTGAAGCATTAGGAAAAAAGGAGAGACATGATGTGAACTGCTTCTTTTTTTTCCCCATGTATGCCATCAAAGTACATTCTTTACGTTAAAAACAAAAAATATATCATGGGCAGCTTGCTTCCCTGCAGGTTGTTTATTATTCAGAGTTAGGTTAAGGTGTATTAAGTAATTCAACCTACCTGTCCCAAGAGACAAGTGTTCCCTCTTTGTAGCTATCTTCTGGAGCCCCACCCTACATGATCAGTGTTTAAAAATATAAATAAAACATTATAGCCCTGAAAAAAGCACTGGCAGCATTTCTATAAAAAGTCAATACTAGAAGATTTCGAGTAAGCCAAACTGAAACATGATTCAACACATTCCCATCCTGATTTTGCTTTAAGCATGCATAAGGCTGAAATAGAAGCAAAAGCATTCAGCTCAGTAACTGCCTGCTACAACTTACAAGTACAGAACATGTATTTAGCAAGGAGCAAAAAGTTAAAATTGGTATACTGACAAGGAAAAGCTCAACATCTGAAGTTACTCAACACATCTCCACCTTAATTCTCCACTGAAATCTGGCAAATCATTCTTTCCCAAAGGGAAAAATCTGTTGATATCTAAATGTAGATATAAAACCAAAATCTACTAGAAGTTGCTTTTGCAGGATTACAGCATGAACACAGAGGCAGTTCATTCCTTTGTGTGAAAAAGGCAAGGGAAATGTAACAGTTGTCCAGGGTGGTTATTACAGTTTAATGTAGCCTTTACCATAAAATCATACAGCAGCATGTTCTGCAGGATTTAGACTCAGCTATAAGCTAAGTAGCACTTTGGAGGCAAATCTGACACAGAACACCACTAACACCAATGCAAAGAATACAGTGGCACATTTTCTGATACTTACAGACACCCTTGAGCTGGCTCTTACTCTGGCTACA
This sequence comes from Catharus ustulatus, assembly GCF_009819885.2. Lineage (NCBI taxonomy): Eukaryota > Metazoa > Chordata > Aves > Passeriformes > Turdidae > Catharus > Catharus ustulatus. The sequence goes on along the minus strand of NC_046223.1, from coordinate 61,115,127 downwards.
AAGTCCTTTTCCTTCTCAGCAGCTTGCCTTTGAAGTCTTTGGAAATTTGTCAGTGCTGTGGTAAACTCCCCCACAAGACGGTCCTTCTGTATTTTTCTTTGACGCTGTAGGAGTAAAAAGTTTTACCAAGTCAAATGAGCTCAGGCTTTTTAAGGCTTTACTATTTCCAGTCTGCTAAGTAACAAGGCATATATATTTTTTTCTTCTAAATTGGTGTAAGGAAAGGCTGTCAACAAAACCATTTGCAATTCCATGGACAAACCTTCTTTCTTTCTGGGATCACATAAGCACACAATTTAAGGCATTTGAAGAGGAAATCAATATATTTATTTTCATCTGACAGCTGGAAATGAGAAATGAGCAGCGATAAGAAAGGTTCTACCTTCCTTATTAGCTACTGACTGTAAAATCTTCTGCTTTGGTGTGAAATATTTTGACACCAGGAATGCTAAAATATGCAGAGGTGTCTGAACATAGAGGGGAGGAAGGGTGCAGAAAAGAAAGAACAGAGCACTTCGTATGTATTTTACATAAATGCTAGAAATACATATTGAACTGAATCCAGGAGTGGGTTTGCATACCCCCTTAAGTGCTTTACAACAGATCCAGAAATACTTGTTCTAACCTTCCAGGTTTGGTGTTTTTTTAAGATGCAGTGATGGGAAAGGAAATATTGGGCACTCAGGAAAGCCTCCACCACATTTTCCTAAATACATGCATACATCAACCCCTACAAATATCTGAAAGGTTGTCATTTGCCATTCATGAATCTGTTATTCATGCATTTCATTAAGAAACAGATTTGATAAAAGGGTAAAATTAAACAGTAAAACATTTCACTGTGAACTTTTCAACTCCAAGATAAGCAAACAGAAAAAACCCCAATAAACTAAAGACACTTTGGCTGAATTAGAGGTTATATACCAAGACCAGATTTTAACACTGCTGTTAGAAGTTTACAGCTTGACAGGATGAGCACACATGGATCATGGCCTGCCATTTGAACTCAGTATTTCAAGACTATTTACTTTCCCAAAGGCTCCTTAGTAACTACCCACAGACCAGGCAAGTTGTTTAAGTGACAATAACTGGAATTCATGTTTTCTAGGATCCTGCTGTTCTCCCCTTATTTAAGTGACAGATTTTGCTAGGATAAGAAACCACAGGAGGGCAGAGAGGAGTGTGCTAACCACAACTTCACATGTTTCTGATGGAAAGATTTTACACAGACCTCAGAAAGAAGGCTGATTCAGTAACAGCTGCTGTCTAGTCTAGTCCTCTTAAGAAAGGAAAAGCCTGTGCTTTTTGATCAGCATATCATATATGCTGATCTGAGTGATGCAGAACAGACATACTGTGATAGTCAAATTATTCAGACAGTGGGTGAACAGTGCTTTGGCACACTATTCATTCCTTGAACCTGGAGTTAGTCAGAGCGCTGGCAGAATCAGATACAGCATCCTGCAATGGAGTACAAAGTGTCCAGCTACCTGAAAAAGAAGAAAGGCATAGCACACTGCCTTGATTCCCACCACTTCAGTCACCCTTCTTCATTCCTGATACATAAAAACAACTTTGGCACAAGTCTGGACAGCAACAAAGTATTCTTACATTTTAAGTATTCCCGCATTGTGCAAATGTGTTGACTAACTAAACAGTGCTTTGAAAACTGGAATAAAGAAGTGAAGTGACTCAAATACTTTACATGAGCCAACATAATAGTCAAACAAACCATGCTTTTTGGTTTTTATACCTGTTCACTTGTGGCAGGCAAAGATCCAAACTCTTTAATGTATTTGTCAGTTTCTTTGGCAAGTTGGTTGGTGTATTGCTGCTTCTGTTGCCTAAAACCAAATGCAAATTTTCATTAGAGACTAATGGGTTACTTTGGTGAATTTTACTGATTCTCAGAAAAACATCAATACTAAAAGCTTCCCTGAAGCACACAAAGCCATCTTTATTCTCTTCTTTGCCGTAAAGGCACGAAATCATGGATTCCAGGCAGGACAGGTATTGAAGAAGGTGTGTTCCTCAGTGTGACAGTATAATTATTACTTACTAGTTTTTTCCCCCTTAGGTTTTTTCTATTTTATTAATGTGCAGCAACACATTTGTAGTCATTATGAACACATAAATATATTTCTGATATTATCACACAATCCTTTACCAATATTCCCTTTTTTTTTTCTGAAGCAACTCAAATTCTTTACCTGCTTCGACATCCTCCCCGCCCACTCTATAAAAAAGATTTTACCTTAAAAGCTATTATCAAGCTATCAGCATCAATATTTAAACTAATCAAATAACTCTTGGAAAGGCCAAATATTCAGACAAGTGTGAAACACAAAAAAACTCAAGCAAGCTTACTACACATAAATTATCCCAATAAGAGTCTGAAGCATGTCCTTAATAACAGTTTCTGCACTGTTCAGGTGTGAATTTATGCCTAGATCCCGCTGGGTTATTGCATAAACTGTGTATGGTGCTCTTCACCTGTTCCCAGTCTCCAGTAGAATATCCCCTGTGGATTGTACCTGGCTAATGTTACGTGCCCTGAACTCAGGCCATTATGAAGAAATTTGGCTGTTCACACAAAATAAACATCATAACTTTGGTCCAACACATACCTCCTCCTACTAATTAATGGCCATAACACAGCATGAAACACAAAAAATGCCAGGATGAGCACAACATTTGCTTACATGCATTTGTGATTATGAGATTAATGTGGTAAAGGAGTTTAACGAAAAAAATCATACTGGTTCATTAGACCATGCAGAGAAGTAGAGAACAGCTGCTGTGTCTGCTAGAGGCATATTAGTGAAAGTCCACCTTAAGGTGACTGAACTCCAACAGAGCATCTGCCTTGGAGTCTGATTTCACTTCTGTTCTGTTACTATTCCTGGTACTTATTTATTTGATAATGTCATCCCTCACTGTAGCTTTCATCACTAAAAACAACATTCTCCTTCCTCTCCCAGCATCCCACTTCACAAAAAACCTACCCCCAATATGTTCTTTACCTTATGACACTCCTACAGGCAGATTGGAAGTGTTGACTGGAGTGGAGGGATGTGGGGGTATGTTTTCGAGCAGCGATATTGCTTTCTGGTTGTGCCACTTTGCTAACAAACAGCTGCATAGATAGATGCACGGATTCTGCAGGCAATGTGCAGGGGCAAATCAGCTGATGTGAGCTTACAGACTATCCTACTTTTAAAAAGCACATCTGAACATCTAAGTTCCAAATATTTCTCTGTGCTCACCTTTCTCAGGGAAATCAAGCACTCTGCCTAACAGAAATCCACCTCATCACCTAAGAGGAGATTGTTTACGAGGCAATGAAATTTAAGTGTTTTCATGTGAAGTACTCACAGCTGTTGCCTCAACTCAGGCGTGTCCTGTGGTGTTCCAAGTTGATGTAGTATTCTTTGTATTTCAGCAGCTGTTTGTGAAGAGGAAGAAGAATTTGAATGGGGCAGAGACAATTGCTACTCAGTTTTATGCATTTTTGCTTGACAAGTCTAAAGCCATATAAATAAATTGACAGAAATGGATATGCAGGACTTTTTCAACCTACTACAAAGATCTCATTTGTAAGCCCCAGAACAACTACTGAATGATTTTTACCAAGTCAAAGACAAAGCCTGAGGTTTCTTATGAAGGATGAGAATGTATTCATATCTTTAGGTAGAAACAGGCAATTTAAAGATTAGCCAAAAATTTCATTATAGTAAGTCTAAATCAGGGGGGCTATGATTTTTTTTTAAATAAACAACACCATTCTTATTATTTTATGCATATCATTTTGGAAAACCATATAGAAGACTTCTGTAACGTTATCTTACACAAAAATTTCAGAATCCATGCATCAATGAAGTGACAGCAACAAAGCATTCATGGGCTCACAGTACATCAAAGAGGAAATAAAACTCATGTGTCCAGGTTTAAATTGCAGTTTTGAGATTCTTATGATTCTAAGTCTGGGATACAAACTGTCAGTAATTTTTGAGTGCATTTAATAAAACATAGTTTTATTAAATATTAGTTTTGAACTGATGTATTGTCTGAGCCTTATTTTCAGCCCAATATATTTTACTGTCACATGAGAAAGCAAGGAGAAAATGTACAGAAACTTAAAGGATAGGTAGTTTTTCACACTGCAAAAGTTATAGCTTCAAGATGTTTTATCTCCGTTTAACAACCGCAGTTCTAAACAGAACAATAAACATTCAGAATAATTCATTTTGCTTGACTTCAGCTAGGAGTAGATCTGTCTTCCCTGTATTTCTGTGGCACTCCCCAGGCAGACTGATGTACCAAACAGACAGATACAGTAAGATATTATGTGGGATCCCCACTTTATTAGCTCACTATCTATTTTTTTCCCCTAAACACAGCTAAAAATGATGTAACTGACAACTCTACATAAGGAAGAAAACATATTTTAAAAAGAGAGTACTTTTCCATTTGCTATAGCAGCAATCTGTAGGAGACAGAACTTCACGTAAAATAAGAAAATAAACTATGACTTATGTTAACCAGTTAGATAAAACTGCAATTCTTCACATTTTTAGTAATAATATTAATTCTGATTTTTGCTTCATAACAAGTCTCCAGTGAATGCTGTGTAGATGATACTGGATTATCTACACTACTTTACGAAACATCCTAATGCTGACAACTGCTATAGCCAATATTTTGTGTGCACACCTAGATAATGAATACATCAAAATGGAAAAGTCAGATTTACATGAGGTAAAAAATCAAATACTTAAGGCAAGTGTTTTTGAGAGAACTAAATGGCATAAACTACCAACAAAATTTCTATGGGGAATAGCACTGTAAGATGGGTTTCATGCAGCTTGTATTTTAACTGAGCTGAAAACCAGCAAAACATGAGTGAAGATTTTTTATTTTGGCTACAGTCACCACTGGTTACTAAGGACCAGCCCTTCCCTGCCTCCTGCCTGCTGGGTGAGGCTGTGTCTGTCTACCTGCACTTCTGGGCAGCTGCAGCTGCTCACATACACGGACTAACATGAGCTTGGGGTAATTAAGCTTCCTTTCTTATGGTCAGTGTAATGCATTGTTTTAAAGCAAACAAAAAGAATGGCTGGCATTATCTTCAAGAACACAGAGTTTTAGTATCTATAAAAATGAACGATAATTATCCTGCATTTGTTCTAAGGAGCGCCCCCTTCTGACTCCAGACCCGAGGAGCTCGGTAATTCCGTATGTACTTTCAAAAGGGAGAGTAAAAAAACAAAATCAAAACAGACAGAAAAAGTCCCGGTGTGTCCTACCGCCACCTAGAGGTGCATTATTTAACTGCAAGTAAAGAAAATGCAGGTTTGCGTTTTAAATAAAAATTCCATGAAACATGGCCTATACGTAAAATATTTGCATTCCAAGCTAATTGCATATTTATCCTACTTCTAAAGACGAACACAAGTAGAAAACTGAAAGAAAATTAAAAGCCAGCACTGCAAAATTGGTCAGGTGTACAATTTCAGAGGCAGAGCTCCTGGCAGATCAAGTCTTGTGATTCAAAAATTTAGCACAACTTAAAACACATTTTACCATGAAGTCTGTAAGTATGCTTAAAAACAGCAAATTTCTAATAGGACTTCAACTCATAAGGGGAAAAATTAGAGAAAAAAAAATTCCTAAGGACTGAAATAATAGCATTTTTTTTATGCTTCTTGTAATTCACTATTTTCTACCTTAGCCTTGGTATTATTGAAAAAATTCAATTATTTGTTTATATGAAGTATACCACATAGAAAAATGAAAATGCTTATTCAAGTCAGTAAATTAAAAAAAAAAAGGCAGAGCAGAAAAAGGAAATTTTGGGCAACAGTCTTCAGCAGAACTCCAGAAGATGCTTCAGAAAAAAAGCCAAAAAACAAATTGGTAGGACCAGCATAACAAAGGAAGAGGAGAAGCTGACTTTCCTGAAATCTTGATTTACAGTATACACCTATAGATTGATGAGTTAAAGAAATCCAGTACCTTGTACTAATAAAAATATGCTAGAGTGTATACAGACTAAAAAAAACATTCTTTATAGTCTTATAACTTTATTGTTTTGGTTTGTATTTACTGATTTCTCACTGTAGCTACTTCTAATTTAAAATATTTGATATAATATTATACATCTAATCACAAAGCCACCTAAACTATAGACACTCAGTTTATAGTCACATAAACAAGTTTATGTAGCAGGATTAAAGATATAACCCCGGGGATCACAGAGGGAAAGAGTCTTCCTCCCTCACATGCACACACAGGTCTCACAGAATCTGATTAAAAGCAAGAACCAGCTTTGCAACTTCTTAGATCATAAGACAGTATCCCTTCCTTTCCTCAAGGGAAAAGCAGGGTAGCCTTAGCGCCTCCTACTGAAGGCTAGGCTGCAGAAATACCCCCGCTTGCTCCTTCCACTGCTCCATTTGTGAAACAAGCAGGGAGAAGAACCAAGCAGGCAATGAAGAGCAAAATTGCTGAAAACCTGGGACTACTCTTTGGAAAACAGAGGTTCCCAAATTCCTGGTTTCACTGCTGGTGCTTGTATTTATAAGGGTACTGCCTCTTTCATTTAACCAGTTATTCAGCCCTTTTCAGGCTGGCAGACCACAGCACACAGTATCTGCTCTGATCCCCTCAATCCATCAGTAACACTCAAGTGTCCCAGAGAGTCAAAGGCTTAGGCCTAGCTTACAAAGTCCTAGCCCTGCACTGCAAACATACTGGTAACAGTCAGGGACCCAAGATCACAGCACAGCTTTGACAGGCTCCTAGGCTACTTCACTCTCTATGGTTTTCCCTTTCCCACTTCCCCAATTCTCTGAACAACCCAAGGAGTTCCAAAAGACAGGAATAATCTAAGGTCCCTCCTTTCCCGGATGTTACCAATCCTGTCACAGAGACTGACTGGATGCTGTGCATGATCTTAATTCATTTCAGTGCAAAGTCAGATACTAGCTCACGTGAGCACTTAGGCTCCTTGGGCATGCATAGATGGCTGCTGGACTTTGCTCAGGAGCTGCACAAGGGCACAAACCACGTGTGCACGCAGGTATTCTTTACCAAAGTCACAGGGTATGGTAGCAGCCTGCATCATAGGCTGCAAACTTCTGCAGCCACTTCACACTGCACATCAGGATAGATGTTTGCATACAACGAAAACCAACAGCTCTGTCAGGGCTCACACTACAACAGTAGGAACAGCACCTTGCCAGCTGTGGGCTGGCAACAAAAGAAGGCAAGTCCACTTTGGAAACTGAGCAAAGCAGGAAGCAGGATACATGACACCATGCAAGTAAAATGCATTTTTTCCCAAGAAACTGGTATCTTACATGCAAAGGAAACTCATTTTTTTAACCTGAAAATTAGACTTGTCTTAGAAAGAAGCAATACCACAACATTAGCCTTGCCTTACAAAGAAGCAATACCTTAACATTAAGAAGACTTTTCATTTGTCTTTGCAACATCCCTGATCTAGATCTCAGAATACACAACTATTAGCTGATAAAAGCTACTCAGCTTTTCTAAGGCTGGTCACATGCTCAGGAACAGGTCAGACATGGTTAATGATGAGCCAGAGGAACAATTAAGACCTAACCTGAATTCCTACAGAGAAAATTATTCAAGAGTCAGCTCATGTTTATTTTTACTAAGCCAAACAGTGGTTCCATTTCTAGTCAATGGAAGGCTCTTCCTCCAGTTAAGGAGGACACAAAAAGGAAAGTAGTAGTCTCTGATATCAAAGACCTTCATTTCTCTACAAGAGTCAAGGAACTAGAGATAGTTGCAGGGGAAATATTTACACGTTTAACAGGTAGGAGTATTTGAGAAACATGTTCCTGACTGAACTGTAATATGTATAATTTTTTTCATAAATAAAACCATGTTTCACATACTAGATCACACCCTTGCTTTAGAGCTGACTCCCTAAGAAGAATGGTTCCTCTCCTTCCTCCTCATCTTGTCTTGTTTTTCAGCCAGATTTGCAAAGGTGTCTCATTACTACAAGTAAATCCATGTTGACATAATAGCTGCTTCTGGTCCCTGAAATGAGAACACTTAAAGGTGGTATAGGAAGTTTAAAACCTAAAATAAAGGCACAAATAAATTAATGAAGACCAAAACGTAAACAACTCACTTCCTCCAAGATCGTGGGTGTAAATAATATTAACCCCAAACTGTGAATTAGTAATCACTGTAGAAGCTGTAACACCACAGCATTGCTTCAGTAGAAAAGGTAAAAAAGGCCCACTCAAATCTTTCAGTAAAATCCTAATGTTTGAAAGGCAATGCACCAACTAAGAGAATGGAAATTAAGAACAGAGTGGAAGTCACACACCTTCTCTGGCAGGGCTGAGAAAATGTGGTACTCACTGGGTGTGCATGGAACAAACAGCAACAGCAACATGAGCAACAAACACTGAGGATCTGCACTGCAGAGGACAAGAACCAGACAAGCAGGCAGAGCAAGCACAATGAAACCAACCTTACAAAACAGCAAGGACTAGGACCTCACAGGAAGAAGGAGCAGAAGGGCTCCTCCTAAATGTTAATTGTAATGGCCTCACCTATGTCACCATCCTATACTTAAAAAGGGACAAACAGGGTTTTAGGAACTGTCTGAGGTTCACAGGGCTAAAACAACAGGTATTCAAAGACACTGCTTATTCATTATTAAGACATTAATTTAAAATTATAATTTTCCTTCCTCCTGAGCCCAAGGAGAATAAACAGAATCAGTGAAATGTTCCTTTGTGTACATCTAACGCAACATTTGATTTGCTCCATGTGAGCCTTATGCTCCAGCTATGGCTTCACAAGGCAAATAAACAGTGACTACAGCACCAGCACAGTCACCTTGCAGAAATGCTTTGTCAAATACCTCACATGTGCTGCGACCGGCTGGGTAACTATGAAGAAATCTCCTACTTCTTTCCAGCTGAACAAGTGAGTCAACAAACAGCACATCCAGTTACAGATTAATCTGTGTGGAATCTAATAAACTTCAGAGTCCCTTCAGAGCAGACTATTGGAACAAAAGAATTATTTGTTAAGATTACACCAGTTCAAACTGCTTTTGCCTAGGGACAACAGACTTCCTCAATTTATTCAAATCCAATTCAATGCGTTTTGCTTCTGCATTTCAGCTGAGGGTACTTGAGTAAAGATGAGGAGATGCTGCAGAAAACATTCCTGGATCAAGGAAAATTAAGAGACAGACCTTTTACAAGGGCACCTAGTGACAGAACAAGGCAGAACTACTTCAATCTGAAAGAGAATAGGTTTAGGGAAAAAAATCTCTATTATGAGGGTGATGATGTACTGGAACAGGTTGCCCAGAGAAGCTGTGGATTCCCCATCTCTGGAAATCTTCACAACCAGGTTAGATGGGACTTTGAGCAACATGATATAGTGGATGGCATCCCTGCACACGGCCGGGGCTTGAAATTAGATGATCTCTAAGGTCCCTTTCAACCCAAGCTCTTCTATGATTCGGTGATTCTGATTCAGTTGCAATAGTTCCATCAGATGAAAGTTTTCTGCGTAAGACCCTCTTTACGGCTATTAGTCTAGTTCATACTCCCTCAAATTTAACATAAATCACACCACCACTGTGCTGTCTTGCTAGCCTGCTTTAACCAAGAGTGACAGTTTTTCAGAGGAATCAAATCCAGTACACCAGCCAAAAGATACCAGCTTACACTAAAAAGCATCCCCATGAACTAACCTAATTGGAATCATATATCTAAAAACTTCAGTAATTTGTTTTAAGTAATTTGTTTTATTCTGTCTTAACTCTTTGTGTAACACATTATTCTAAAACAGGAGAATGCATCAGTACAGAACAGGAGAATGCATCAGCACAGATAAACAGTAACTGATATATGTGTGGGAAGGAGAAAATTAAATGAGGATGGGCCAGAAGATTATCCTCTGAGCTCTAAGGACTAAAGACTCAGTAAGCATGAAAGAGTGGGAAAACATCCAGTCCTGTAAGCTTTTCTTTAAATTTTGTTACAGGTTCTGGTATTTCTAAATAGAATCATGCCCCAGAGTGACCAGGAACACCAGCACCAATGTATCGAGTTCAGGATCTGCCCTCAGTTTTTTCAGTGCTGTTGTAATTATTTCATTCTAGTGTACTCCCATCTATAATGGTCTTTCAAGGACACAGTGAAGTGGGATTGAAGTTTTGGCTGTTCTTCTAATGTGGGCGTAGAACACACTAAACACACATTGTTTAAGTGCAGAATAATTGATCATGCAATCAATTATTACAGCTCAGTCAAGGGGAAATAATTAAATCAATCACTTTATATTCTCATCCTAAAGCATCCCTGGTAACTTCCTGGCACTGGGAAGTTGGAACATTTCTCTAAGGAATAGCTTATTAAAGTATGAAAATGAAGCATAGTTCTGCTGTAAACAGTAACTGCACAAACACCATAACCCAACCCATTTACTTGAAGGAAGCCTGGTTTTTAAGAGGCCAGGTCATTACTGCAGCTATCTCAGGAGCTGACATGGAAGGAGACACAACACACCACAGACTGGTCAACACAAGCAAGCAGCTGCTACTATGGAGTCACTCACAATCGATCACTGGCATGGGTTTATTCTAAGCCTTGACAGCTGTCCAGCCCCCAGCACAGCAGTTTTATAGGAGATCTGATAGAGGGCTCTCTGTATTATCAAGCTGCTATGCAATCTCCTGCCCACAAGGAGGAAAATCCAACAAAACTGAGCTGCAAACAGGCACTTTAGGTACCTTAGAGAGGATCTGAAATACAGTTCTCTAGAGACAGGAAGAAACATGAGGACCCTGGCCACATCCCTTCTCCTCTGCTGCAAATGCAGGTTGTTTTGCAAAAGCTGTCTTGTCAAGGTGAGTCCATTTATACTTGCTCCATCAACAAAAGCAACAGTTGAAGTAAAATTGCGGCTGTTTTCACTGGACACCTTACTATTTATAATAATTCTAATGCAATACAATGTCAGTCAAAGAAAAATTCTGCCTTTTTTGCACATATTGACACAGTGTGCTGGGGCATAGATGGAAGACCCATTTTTTCACTTTATTCTGCTGCTAGCATAAATAAATCCCTGTCCCTCTTGTGTAATGTCATCTGACAAACAAGACAAAACACAGAAAAATATTAAAAAACCTTCCAGATTCATAGACAAATCTGTGAGGCATACCTCCTTAAATGTATATACTATTTTACATAGAAAAAAGCCTTTAAGAACTGCATGAAAACAATTCAGGCTTGAGGTTTTCAGAAATAGGTTATTTCTACAAGAACTGTGAGGTCTATAACTTCACCTCATTGCAAAGACAAACATTTAGAAAAACCCAAATTAAGTAACTTTCTCCTTAGTTTCTCAGTCTTGGAAGAAGTCCACAACATTAAATGTAGAAGGACATAATGGTGCTTAAAATCCCTAAACAACCAGCCTTTTCCTGATTTTATAGAAACTTTATTCTAAATCCAAGAAACCTTCTGGACAACAGCAACAATAATAATATAGAAATGGTTCCACCTGATGTGTTCCCACAAAGTTAAATCTGGTTAACTGCACCTAATTGGAAATTTCTGACAATACCACTGTTAAAAGTCTTAACAAGCTTTACTGAGAGCCTGTTTTCTTTAGAACCACACCTGTACAAAACCACACTTTATATATAGACAAAATAGAATTTTGTTTTCATACAGGCTTTGATTTCAACACCTCAGCGATCTCATTTACTTTTCATGTGCCCATCTGTGCTCTTTTTCAGCCAAGAGCAATCATGCAAACCTGCTGGTGTTTCAAACATAGAGACAGATACAGTTCTCGTGAATGTTTCAGGCTTTTCAGAAGAACATTTTAACTACCTACCAGGCTTAAACCACAACATAAAGGCATCTATCAAAAATCTTAACATTTTTCAGGGTTTAATCCACATTTATGATTTTCTACAGTTGGATAAAGTTACAGGCAAAGCCAAATGATTAATCTGACTCCCATTTTAACAACATTCAGTGAGAATAGTAGCTTATACAAAACTTGAGATGTAAAAGTCATTGAACAAAATTGTTGCCACAGGACAGGTATCACATGATGGAGGGGAACTCTGCTAGCTTAAGCTGACCTTTCAGGAATGTGCTCTATATGAATTGATGCTTATGCTGCCTTAACAAACAGCAAAAGAAGTCAGCAGAAAGCAGAAGAACCTATGAGAAAGTATCTCTCAAAGTCAGGCAGACTCCCTGCTACCATATGTGGATTGTGGCTACTCTATTTTATTTTATTTTATTTCTATTACTTTGCAGCATGCAGAGAATGTGTTTGTTGAGCTGGGCTGATCTCCAGTGTGAATGAACAAGTCAAATACTCTATCAGTGACCCACCGCGCCAGTACTGAGCAAGGGTAGACTATACCATTATTAGGCTTTGCAACCAACTCTGCACAAAGTGCTGACACCACCTGGAGTTGGGAAGCAAAGGAAGGGTAGGGAAGGAATATGAATGCATTACTACAGTTAGTGCAGGTTCTTTAGCTGCTTGATTACTGTTAGCAAACAAAAAACAAAACAAAGTGTTTTAAAAGAAGTGTTTTAAAATCCAAAGACTGGGTATATTTTACCAATATTAGACTTTCTTCTGTGCTCCCAAGCAAAAGGCAGCATTCTAAACTGCTTCTAAATGGCTCCCAAAGCCCAGCTCAAGATGCCAGTGGAGACTTGATAGCAACATATCTAGCCCACACGTTCCTGCTTTTCTTCAGGAACTGCTTCAAGTAGCATGTTTGGTAGCTACAAATAAAATACCAAATACAAAGCAAAACAAAGGCATACTAGCCTGCTTCCTCAATTACCCACACACAGCAGAGTTATTTAAGTATGTGGGGGAGGAAAAAGCATGGCTGGCTATTTCTTGCACAGTTCCTGTCAGAGAGACAAGTCAAATCTTTCCAGCTGAGCAGAAGAGACACCTACTCCTCTAACTGCGTCCTTCCTACATTTGTAACCGTGGAATTGCTCCTGTAGAGGAATGCAACTCCCATTTTTCTCCCTCTTGGGAGTATATTTTAAAATAAAATTATTTACCTCTTTTAACCACACAAAGAGAATCAGTTCTTTAAAGCACAGAAAACTGTCAGACTTCAAAGAACTGCTCATCCTCAGTCCTAAGAAGTCTGAAAGTTATATATTTTAAAGCCTTTAAATTAGGCTTTTTGTTTGTTTTGTTTAATCTACTTTCATCTGTCTTCTTGTTGGAAGATCAGATTTATACAATTGTATGCCCTTCCAAAAGCGAGGGGGAAAAAAAAAAAAATCAAAAAACCCCCCCCCGAACAATCACATATATATTCAATGCACTCATCCTCCCAGGCATATCTCAGTAGGGTAAATGAACGTGCCTGGTAGAAATACAGTTTTGTAAGCAGGTAGAATTTGTTTTGTCACAGAGAAATATATTTTGATAGCTCATCTTGTATCTGTGTATCACACTCATTCCTGGACTATCCAGCTGCTGTAAACAAGCAATCAAGAGGAAATATTTCAAGGAAATATTGAAAGAAGGCATTTAGTTTTGTCTCAAGTTAACAGCACTGCCATTAAGCTGCCAAATAAGTGAGAGTGCTACTTGTGAAACCCAGTTCTAGAACAACTGCTCCTTCAGTAAATAATGATTAAACCATCTTGATAATAGGTTCTCTCTGCAAAGGCCAGACAGGCTGGAGCTTTACATCCTACATACATTCTTCCACATATTCTCTCCTCCATATTCTTGTTCTTCATATTCAGAAAGTTAGGGACAAACCTCAACCACCTTCAAATGCACTGGACTTTTAAAATATGAAATGTAGGTCACCCAGATTTTATAAACTGATACAATATAGGCCTGGAATGAGAAACAGTTACTTTGGACTGGAATCCAGACAGACCATCAAACCTTAACCATCAGTTGCATTCTAGTAAGACATAAATTCAGCAGCTGCCCAAGTCTAGCTCATTATACACTTCTTTGGCTTTATTATTTAAATCCAAAGTTCCCTTAGCTGTTTGCAGATCTGCTTCTCATCACTATTAACAGACCCGAAACCAAACCAGCAAGACATGGTTTGCAGGCATCGCTGACCTCAGCGAGGTTCAGCATACAACACTGCAGCTCATTTGAGCACATGTGATTCAGATTCCCCAGACTTCAGAGCACTGCTCAGTCACATGGATACTCTTAAAAACTCCAAGAGTGGGTTCTGAGAGCCTACGTCTCTCTCTCCTGCTTGAGGCTCTTCAGATGTCAAGAGCAGCCTTAAATTTTGCAACTCCAGCTTCTCAATGAAACAGTTGTAACAAAAGTAATAGAGAAATACCCCACAAACTAGTTCCCTAAATCTCAGCTCGGAGATGTCACTGATAAAACGTGAGTTTCAGGCTGAGGAAAGCAGACTGTTCTCTAGATGTGATTAAGTAATGTCATAATCACTTATTTCTGCAGAAGTGTTGGAAATGTGAAACAAAGCACCAGTTGAGAAGTTTCTATACAGAGAATGTTCTGGGGTTGGGGACCTCAAACACAGGCAGCTGTAAGAGAATCCACAGTACAGACAGCAGCATATGCTGCTTTCCCATTAGCTAGTTCAATTTCAATCTTCAAGGTCCTAAAAAGGACTCACCAACACCCTCTCCTCCGAAGAAACTCAAACAGTTTATAAACAGCATTTATTACAGTAGTTGAACAAAGGTTTGTACAAGGCAGAAGTAATTCACACCTCTCTACATGTCCTCAACAAAACAATCAATGGCATGATTGGATCAACAGGTAAAAAAATCTGTTCTTTAAAGTAAAAAGGCTAACCAAGATGTTACCAAACACAAATGTAGAAAGAACACACCAGAGAACAAACCAAACTGGAAAGAACACTATCTTGCAACTGATATAATCATTGAAGTAGTGTGTTAAACCAGCATAGAGAGGAACTTTCCCAATCAATCAGTAACAGTGGGCTAGATGAACTAGGAAAGAACAAGGGTATTAATAGAACAGCAGCATCCTGCCCATGCATTATGAAGCATTAGGTATTTACTATACATATTTTATCTTGAAAGAAATCAGATTTATTACCTGAAAGATGAGTATGTAATAAGTGAACCTTGAAGAAATACTAAAGATTGTTTGCACCCATGCTACTTCCTATAAACTCTGGTGTATTATGAAATCTTGGCTGCGCTAATATAGTTCTGTATTTCTCCAAGTTAAAGGGCCAGCTTGTAGCTGGAAGAGCCAGTTTCCTTTCAACTAATCTGTATCTCATCTCCATCTCTGTAGCAGTATTCCCACTTTGCTTGCATGTTAGCAGAAGTGTGAACTAGTTTTGAGGTACTTCCTGAAGTAGCCTGGTGATCTGAAATGAAATTCTCTTCCTCTATTAATTTCACTTTGAAAACCAGAGTATCTACACACCTCCAGGTTAACCAAAAATGCAAGTGTGTTGACACCTCTCACAAATGCTTAGCATTTCTGGGCAGAAGTGAAGAACAAAGTCAATTGCTGAGATGGAAACCCATGCATTTAGGGTCAAGATTCCTGTGTCTCTCCCCTTTTCTTCTTAACCAAGATGATAAATTGCAGTCTAAGAGACATGTTCAGCATCTCACTGGCCCTATAGGTGCCTAAGCTTGCAGGTTTCTTCCCATCTGACCTGGAAGTTCCTGCAGCTCACATATTCCAATAGAAAGCTGGACAGGTATTACACATGGGGGAAAAAAAAGCTAGAAAAGAATTCCTAAGTCTTTAGAGGCCTCAGTTCAGGAAGCACATTCATGATGTCCATAGGATCCAGACCCTCATAAAAACTAACAGAACGGACTGCAAGAGTAACTGAGTGGTTACAGTTCAGTCAGATCTACAGAAGAGCAAGGGATGGAATCCAGCTGTGTCCCTATCAGAACTAGAAAAGTGCGTGGCTGAAATTTTTCAGAGCAATGCTCCTGTTTCTGAAGCCATGCAGCTGTGGGGTTAGGAGACATTTGGAGTTGGGTCTTGGCATGGCAGTAGCACCTATCTATTGCTCAGACTTTAGCCATCTAAATTTCAAAATACAAAAGACAGCAGGACTGCAGATAACTCTTCTGGAGTATCTTCTATCTACACATGGGCAGCTTGCTGTTAGCATGCCCTGGGGAAGAAACACAGAAGGAAAAGAAGGGATAGAAGGGAGAAAATGAGATTAAGGAATCACTGAGTCCAGCACAAGATGGTTCATTATGTTTAGCAACTTTCACAATACTTCAATTTCAATCACTGGCTTTATGTTTTCACCTGACAGAACATCTAAATATCTTGGAGCCTCAGTGTCTTTCACAAGTTGGCAGCTGCCTCTGGGAGACCAAGTTAGAAGCCATCACACTGAATTAATTCACTGAGTAGACTTTAGGAAATAAATTATACATAGATTTTTTATAGAGTTGTTTCGTTAACTTTAGATTGTGGAAATACAACCCTGAAGTACAAAAACTTTTCAATAACGCAAAATTGCAATTTTTGTTCCTGTCTGTTGTGATCTTAAATTCTTTCTGGAAGAAAATACAAAATGTAACTGAAAAAATAGGAAAAAACCAATCTGTGCCACTAACCTGTGCTACAAATACCAACTTCCAGAACTCGTCTTGTGAAACAAAGATCAAAATTTTAATAAAAACTGACATACTTTACTGTCCAAAATTCATCTGAAGTTTTAACATTAAAATACTCACTTCTGCATGCACTCTGCACAACATAAAACACATGCACCAAAACTAGCCATGTGTTGTTCATGACTACCTCCCTTCTGATGAACCATGGTCTTTACATAATTTGTGAATCAAGTTGTATTTGCTTCGTATACACACACATTAAAAAGAAAATGGAAAATGGTCGAAAAGGGAAAAAGGATTGAATATACCAACAGCCTAAGTAACCTCTAGCTTGAATACCTCAGTTAGGCAGCTAAAAAATATTAAGTAGCCTGAAACTAAGCACTGGTACATTAATACTTACAGAATCTTATTTACATATATAAGATGTACAAGGGACAAGGGGAAGCTGCAAGGCCACAGCTTCTGTCCCTGTTAAAAAATTCAAGCTTCAGTGAATACTTGATGCAATCCTTGCTCAGCAAACACCTCAAACCACCATCTTAAAGTGCCCTTTAACTGTCAGGGCAAAACTGGTGAATACAGAGTGATACTATCTGCACTTGCCATGGCATATCACTGCTAACCATACACATGAAGAAAGGAAAGGACAAGCTCTGTGGGCTGCCACAAACGTGCCAAATGAATAGGCAGAGTTGGAGTTAATTTCCATGAAGGAATCTGAGAAATTCGCCTTGAATGGGGGGACCACCATTACTAAAATTTTACACAAAACATGCACAAATGCAACTTACAGCATTGTGTGATCTTCTGGATGTTAGAAGTTATGCGTTGGGCTAGTTGATTGGGATCCCCAAAACCTGGTCCGTACGACATGGCTGAGTAGATCTGCTGTCACAGTCATCCACAACAGGAAAATGATAGATACTCTCCACCTACAGAAAACAACAGCTATGTTTTGGTCATTGGTTTATAAAGGTTCCTCATCTTCTAAATGAATACAGGGGAGAAGATTAAAGAAGACTCTATACACGAATGCTTATCCTCTCTGAAAGCACTGTATTTCGAAGACAGAGTTTATTCTTTGTCAAACTTCTTCTGTATTTTCTCCACTGTAATCAGAGTGTAATTTTCATTTCTTGCCATTCCAGAAAAAAAAGATGCATGTTTAATCTGAAAATGCCAAACACTCTGAAGAATTACATCCCAAACCATAACATATATCACCCATCCCACCAGTATAATTCAGTATAAGTAATCATTGGAAAAAAAACCTCAGCAGATATCACACAAGACATCAGAAAAAAGACAGCACCCAGTTTCCTCTAAACAACAATCATTTGCATCAACTTCAGTTATAGTTTAACTCAGTGCTACCTAAGTTCTATGAATTAGCACTTTATCCTGTTTCAGCTGCTGTATTTGTCAATATGAATTCATCTTCCAATAACCTGGGTATCCAAACACATTTTTAGGGGTGTTTTTCCATCCATGCAGACCAAATTCCAGCACAAGCTCATATCCTAAATTGTAATTAACAAGACGTAGATTACCATATCTGTGCAAATCAAAACTGGCAGTTTATCTATTCTACAGTAAGAATGCAGAATAATCAAGAGCATACATATCCAACACAATCCCACAATTTCATCCAGGTTAACTCTCCTGCACATCACCTTCACAGGTTGAACATTTTAACTTCACCACTTCCCTGCATTTCCACTGTTCAATCCAAATCACTTGCCTTCCAAGCAATGTCCTCTTCTCTTGGCCCATCAGCTTCTGGTTAAGAGACATGGCTAAAACTCAGTTTCATGTATAGAGAAAAAGAAAGCACATACTGTGTGGAAAGAAGGAAATGAAAAGGCCAACTGATTTGTCAAGTATCACAGCAGCTGTGCTACAATTTGGAAAGGCAAGCCCTCAAACTTTTTATTAAATACAAGTAATTAACAGTCCTTGTTGCCAAATATTTCCTTTCACCTTTGGAAATGCCTGTATTAACACAGGCAGCAATACCCTGGCTGTTTTAAAACTTGACTGGTTTCATAACATGAAGTGATCTCTAGTGAAGCCAAGACACTGTGCTGGTCCTGACATTGTACATCCCATCAAAACTTCACCAGGGATGTAACTACAGTGATCAGTCCAGTCCTGCTGCCCGGCAGGTAACATCATCTGTGCCTCATGAAAAAGCCGCTGCTACCATGAAGACAAACTCTGCGTGATTTCAAAATGGCTGCTTCACTTCAATCCCAAACCCTGTTTGGAATCTCCAGCCCTGAGGTATCCCCTATTAATGGACAACCTGACTGCAGAAGAGGCGACAGGGTGTGTATTTTCACTCTTCTACTTGCTGCACTATTGCCCTAGAGTCATGACAGCTGTCTGCAGTGTTGTTGCCTGTCTTTGTCTGTACCACATGCAGATTCAAGTTGTTTTGACTTAAGTCTGGAGTCAGCCAGCCAGCCAGCCTAAATCTCACTTATCTGGGCCAAGGCTGGCATTACAACCCTTGATCTTTTTGGAAACTCCAGGCAACATTGCACTGAACTTGTAGTGTACAACCAAACCCACTCAAACTTTACAGCAAATAAATGGTTCTACACCTTGGTGTATTGACTAAGTAAGGAAATCTACCAATTCAGTAAAAAATACAATCATTGGCATAAAAACCAAAGAAACCTTAAAACTAAGTTTGAAAAAGATTTCTCAGAACTGCAGACTGTTTTTTTTAAAGTTACGACTATTTCTAGATACCTTAGTAGAATGCTAACTACAGTGCTACTGACTGAAAAATATTTTAGTTAAATATTATAGTTAATGTTAAAAGTTAATCATATGTTTAATGGTAATGTTAAAATGCCACCGGTAAGGAGAAGAGATGGCAAAAGTCCAAAAAGACCAAGTTATCTTGTGTAGAAACTGAAATAGGTTTTCATGATTGGTTTTTCTTCTTTCACGTTTGTATTCACCAAACAGCTGCCTGTAACACTGTTCTCAGGAATACCTTTACAATCAAGAGAGATACACTGAATATTTCATCCAAGTCTTGACAAAAACAGTTACTGCTTTTCTTTGTCTTGCAAATTGCTACAGCTAACTGTATCTTTAAAGAAGTTACACTCCACTACACTAACAAATGTACAGATTGCTCAACGTATAAGGGTTTTTCAACTTTCTACTACAGACAAACACAACAGATAGCAAAATGTCCAGATGACGGACTGCAAAGTCCACAGGATGTAGTTCAGGTTTTCATCTGCACATGCAGATCTCTGACTGTTGACACAATTCTTTTTATCAATTCACATACTTAAGAACTGAGATGTATAGTAAATTTGTAGGATAGCCATGGTTGTAAACCATGTAAACCAGTAAAGCACAGCTGGTTTACTCCATGCTCATTCTTCTGCTAACAGAACTATTCCTGAGTATTTCAGTAATACAGGTTGGTGACAGAGTAAGGTCTGGGGAACAGACAGAAAGAGGTAAGAGGACAGCCATCAGCTGTAATCACCTCCCAGTCTTCACCACTTTCTCCCCCTAGTTCTCACAGGAACACAGGCATCTGAACCAGATGCACACCCTACTTGCACTCACAACCCCTTCACTTGTTAGTGCTGAGTTACTCAAATTCCTCTGAAAATAACAGATAAGCTGAGCCCTTGGAAGGACAACTGCTAATGACCTAGACAAGGTCAGGGTTTCAACCAGGAAACAAAACAGGCATGCACCAAGCACTTCCCTCCATCCAGGGTGATAGGAGCATTCATCAAGACACTGAATTTCCAAAGACATCACCCCTTTTCACTTTCACAGCATTTAACTACTCTGTTGTGATATAGTTTGGTATGACTGGCTGCACAACTTACAAAACAGGGAAGTTAAAAGCCTGCTGCAGTTTCAGGAAGTACACTTCGCCTTCAAACTGGAACACAGCTGCACTTGTGGTAGTCTTCAATTCCTCTAAAAGTTTCAGTCAGGTGTGAGTTTCTGATTGTACATTTTATCTTCTGTTCAACAACTCTGCCTCTGAATGGGAGTATACTAGTGCCAATTCAGCTCGTCAAGCTACTGTAGAAAGTCCAAGGAACTGAATCTACAGGCACAAATGAAATGAAAAAATCAGAAAGGTTAAATATTAGTTAACACTAACTGAGACAGGACCTCACTGTACATTGAGGGTTTAAAGAATTCAAAGGACTGAATATATTTTTCATAATTTCTGCAGTAACTACTTCCTGTATCACATGGTCACTCTGTACCAAAACAAAAAAATGAACCTTAGTATCAACAAACTTTCTTGAAAGGTGTTTGTCAGGCATGAGAAAAAAATGAATTTAGAGACAAGAAAGTCTGCACATCTAAGCAGCTCCCCAGTATCATTCCTGAAAGTTCTATCAGGATAAAAGGAAACAACATGACAAGCACTACACGTCAGATTCCACAGCAGTCACGCAAATATTTTGAAGACTCCAGTCAGCTACAGTTAATCAGCACCTAATCTATTTTGTATTTTGTAATTTAGATATTTGAAGAATCCTCCTTCTCCCCGAAATCTAGCCCAGATACATTAGGATAAAAACCCTTAAGCAATAGTTTTACTGTTTGAGTAATATTATAGCAATAGGACCTAGCAATATTTACATGGACCCTTAACCTTCAGAAAGCAAAAAGTACATACTGAATTCCATAGAACACTTGAAAATTTAAATCTGATCTGAATTTAAATCTGATTTTATGCCTTTAAGTATCCAGAAACAAGTCATGGGGCTTTCCTTATGGGATGTATTTTTCTTAAATAAAGGTCACAGTAACAAAGTCGCTCCTAAACAATATGCTCTTTCCTTTACAAACTACCTCTCCCCCCAAAAAAAGAGGTGCAAAATTCTTCAAGCAGGATGAAAACACAGGCAAAGGTGAAGAACTGCTGAAAAACTTGGGGAAAAATTTCAGCAAGTCACAGTGTTAGCTACAGAAAAGATAAGGACCTCCTGCTACAGCACCTCAGGGATTCTCGTAAGTGACTCACAGCAATTGAGTAAGATACAGGTGAGCATTAAATCTGTCATTATTTTTGCTAGGGGATGAGGGAGGTTTAATTTTTTCCCGGATATACATATTTTTTCCTTTATACTTTAGCTAAAATATTTAGAGACTGACATTACATTTCCCAGTTTCTCTTTTTACAGTTCCTAATGTGCTGAAATCCTGGTCCACAGGCAACCTGTAGGCCCCCATAACAAAAAAACAACTGTGGAGCATAACAAATATGCAAAGTGGCAGTAAAATTAAATTATTCTTGCCTTCTTAAAAGAAAAGTTTCTAGATTTTTTTTATCCTATAGTTTCAGGTAGAAGTCAAACTTAAATCCACATATGGTAGGAAAAAACAAAGTTTATCTAAAACTGCATCAACACTAATAGAAGAGATGTCAAAAGGTAACTTCCTACCTACTCTGCACAATTCCCTTAGCCTTGCCATGTGAAACCCATCAAAACCAAGCTTGTATCATCTAACAGCTCTATGTTTGGGGTTTTCTGAAATAATTATTAGATTGTGCCACTGGTCAGTGTTTCAGTCATTTTTCCTAAAAATTATTCTGTTGAACAAAGATGCAATTTAAAGCAGTGGTATTTAAACTGCTCAGCATGAAAAACTAGATTACAGAAGCCTGAAATTCTATTAGGCCTAATGCATCACCAACACTTAGCATATATGGATAAAAATTAACATGCTTGCAGTTGTCTGATTCATCCACACTGATATTTATGATGAACTAGGTGAAGGAAGCACATAGTTTTCACAAGCCTAAGAGAACATATTAGTGCTTGGCAAAATGCCTTAAGTAAGAGAATTGTGTTTCCTAGGAGCGCACAATGCATTTAAAGGCTTTATGATGAAGTAAGAAATAGGAAAATGAACACTGGGGACTGGAAATGTGGGGGAAGAGAGGGAATAGGAAGTCTGAAAACGGACCTGAGACGACCACTTCAATGTGTCTAGTTTCTTGTGCAGCTGGTAGGCAAACAACATCTCATAGAAATAAGAAGATGGATGAGAAGCCCGGTATATCTGGTGTGTTGTTTGTTCTCACATGGTACCTTGTTCACATTGAGCCAAGTGCTCAGATCTAGCACTAAAGGAGAAGTTACTTTTGCACAAAATCTGATTGCAACGCATGCCGAGTGTCTCTGAGGCCTACCAGGGTGCTAATGACTACATATAGCTCATGGTCTCTTTTCTTCTCCTCTCTCAAGAGTTTCACTCCAGTGTAAGCCAGCAAGAAGAGTGCTACCTCATATTCTTCTGAGGACTACAAAAGGCATCTTCATGAAGCAAACACAGACACAGGTTATAATGATGTCACCATTCAGCACCACTTTCTTCTAATTTTGACATATTTTAACTCTTTTTTTTGGTCCCCTTCTCTTTCTTTTCCATTAAGAGCAATTGCACAATCCCCAGGCTCCAAGCAGAAGGGCTGCACTGCCGGCAAAGCACAAGCCTGTATAAAGACCCGTCAGGAGGGCTCCACTCACTCTGCTGGCACAGCCCTCTGCCTTTGAGCAGCTTGCGGAGGGGATCGCAGCACAGGAGCACATTGCTTCTGGCCAAGTATCCTGAGATTTTATCACTGGGCTTCTTCGACTAGGATGTGGTGCCCTGCACTGCATGCAAAGCGGAGTGAAACCTTCCACGGAACTGCTGAGTTCCAAGAAGCGCCCATTCCCGATGCAGCGGCGAGTGATTCACCAGGCAAACAGCGATAACGCCGGGCCGGGGGCCGGCGCGCCAGGCCCGGCTCACTGTTTACATCGGCTTTACATTCACTTTTATAATGTCCCCTCCTCCCGCTGACATGCTCACCTCGGACCGGGAACAGCAAGGGGAGCATTTCCACAAGCCGGGAGTGCCCGTCCTACCCTCTAGTTCCCCACCAGCTACTATAAAACACCGGCTGTAGGCCCCGACCCTCCCCCGAGAGCATCGCCAAGCCCACAGCCCCGGTACCGTGGGTGCCACAGGGAAGGGTGCGGGGAAAGGAGCTGAGGCTGACACGACCGACCGCGCTCCAGCACCACGCTCCCCTCACGGCCCCGGCCCCGCCACCCCCGCCTCACCCACAGCCGCCCTGCCGCCCCACGGCCGGGCACGGGGGCGCGGCCCCGGCCCCAGGCAGGCCCTCCCCCGCCTGACAGCCCCTTCCCGGCCGGCCGGACACCGCCCTGTCCCCCCAGCCTGCGGCAGACGGCACCCCCGGCGCCCCAGCGGAGCTGCCGCGGCTCTTACCCGGCCCCGGCGAACCTGCTCCCAGGGGTGCGGCGGGGGGCGGCGGCGGTGCAGGGCGTGGAAGGGCGGGCCGGGCCGGGGCCTGCCCGCCCCGCCGTGACGGGAGAGGCGGGAGGAGGCTGCGAGAGCGGGGCCGGGCGGTCCCTGACGGGCGGCTCCGCCCGGGCCTGCGGGGGAAGCGTGCTGCTGACGGGCCCCAGGGGCTGCCCAGGGGAACGGGGCACCCCCGCAGCCGCAGCCCTATAGAATGAAAAAAGTGAGGATGAGGGGTGGGGAGAGTGTCATCTAGCGAAAAGATGCTATTGCATCCGGAAGCAGGGAGAAAACATGGGCAAGGATACAATATTATTGACGTTACTATGTTAATAGGCTGCTTTGCCAGCATGTGTCATTTCTTCTCTAAAGGGGAATGCACAATTCAAAGAGAGTGAGTGGGAAGTTGTAGATCTCTTTAGAGGTGCCTTTGAATGCAGAAATACACAATATACAGCTGGGAGAAGGGGCAAGCGATGCCACGAGCGCGAAAAATGAAGGATCCATTGACATGGCACCGCTACCGGGCTCGGGAGGACAGGGAGGATGCGGTAGCCACAGCACGAGGGCTGCTCCTGGCCCAGCTGCCTGAGAAGTGACAGCCAAGCCTCCAGCCTGCCTGCACAGCATGTGAAGCATTCCTGCATCCTCCCCACTTCTTCAAAGGGACAATGACAGGGTCGAACGCTCCCCAGAGCCCCGGGGCTGAGCTGCGTCGTCTGCAGAATGCCCCCGTGCGCATTGAATTCCGGTTGCTGGGAATGCCGCCTCCTCCACACAGCCCAGCCTCGCCTGAGGAAGAACTGAACTAGGAAGTGCAGGTTTAATTCTGCATCATCATAGATCTTGGTAGTTGCTAAGATCTAGAAATAGCTAAAGCAGTGGAAAACTTACTAGGATCCTAACCCAATAACAGAGAAGTCTAATAAACTGCAAACACAATGGAGTGTTATATTAAAGGTCTGAAACAGGCAAGACTACCCTTTACCTTACATGCATGCTTCTTGCGGGGTCTCAAAGCATGCTGAAAGGAGAGACAACATAGACTCCGAGACTTGTATGCCTACACAGAGTTCTTGTGTTAATTGATGGTTGGAACTGTCATTTTCTAACTTTCATGAATTGAAGTTACTGAGGAAAAAAGCCATTCTGATATGCCTTTTTGCTGCAGGAATGCTGTATACATAGTCAATCTATTTTTACCAGGCTATTTTTATTAGTGATGATTTTGGCATTGCTACGTGTGCGGGTGTTTCCCCCATGATCCCACTAGGTGGTGCACTAATGAGAGTATAATGCACATCCCTTCCAAATTAAGGGCCTGCCTTGATTATCTCTGTCACTCCAGCTTTATGAAACTTCAGCAGAGATCACTGTCAGTTTTCCTCCAGAAAACGCTACATCTTTCGCTATACGATTTCAAAAATGTATTTCTCTTTAAAAAAAGGACCCTTCATCAGTGAGAATACTTTTGCTGCAGATCACAACCCAGTCACTTTTGTTTTAGGCTTAGGTAAAACCCAGTCATGGCCGATCTATGCTCATTCTCATTCTACGGAAACAAGGTGTCCAAATGCTTTCCTATTGAAGCTCTGTGCTTATGAAGAAAATCCTGCTCCACGCTTGCTGTTAGCTCACTTATCATAAGTACCCACCTTTTACTGTTAAATGTCTCAAAGTCATATGATTATTTAAAGTAACCAGTTGAAGAATAATATGAAAGTCTGAGAGGGAAAAATGGATTATAAAACAAGCTTTTCAATAAAATATCTGTACTATAAAAATACCTTAATAGCCTTTGTAATAGAATCATAAAATAATTATGAATGTACAGTTATTAGATTATTGATCGTATTTATTGATCAGAACTGCTAAGAGCACAGTATGTCCTGAGAATATTTTTGTTAACTCCTACAGAAAAACTATTAACTGGGAGAACATGCCGTGTTTCACCCTTTTGAATAAAATAGGAAGATTCCTTCAGTTTCCTATTCTAGCAATGGTGCATGGACATTGTAAAGAAGCCATGTCTAAGTGTTATCTGTGATGCTGATCCGTTTGTGCCTCTAAATGCATTCCATTGGCTTCTTTCTAGAGCTCTCACACCAGCATTACCTGGGGATTGAGTGAAGAATCGTTATTCACCTACCTACCTATCCTGTTTCTTGTGGAACATAATCAGATTTCGAATGACTGAATTAAATGGGGAAAGCTCTGGGCAAAGAAAAGGGGGAATGTTGAGCCCCCACTATGCACAGTCACTGCGTACCATGGAGGATGCTCTGGATATTTACTGACTGAAGGTCAGAGTGTTTACCATTTATATTCTTGTCATATGTGTAAAACTGAAATGAAAGTATGTCCTGTTTGGGGATCCATGCCCAGTATGTTGTATAACTTATGAAAGAGTTGGAAGTTAAGCCACACTAACATAGTGTGATTTTGAAAAACAGCACCTTCTTCCTAGCCCAGTATCCAAATCAGGACTCACCTTCCTGACTGTATTTCTGCCTCCCACTTCCTGCTCCTGCCCTGGGCCCTAATGAGCAGACACACACCCAGCAGCATGGGTGGCACAAGCTCCAGGGCCACCAGTGACGCAGAAACGAGGAACTTATTTCCATGCATCTCCCTGGGCCAGCACAGTGCATGATGAAATGAAGGGGAGCAGCCCAGCCCTGGCCTCATGTTCTTGATGAGTGTCCTTTTCCAAGGCATGAGTAGTGCGTAAGCTATGCGTTATTTACCATATGGGCCAATTTCATTCTCTGCTATCACATCTCACTTGCGTACCTCTAGCTTTACAGAGGAAGAGTAATGTTTTCAGTATTTGGCAGAGTCTGGCAGAGCTTCCCAGACAGTCATTACTGATGCATTCCACCATCAGCAAGAATTCCTGTTATTATCGTTGTCATCTCTGTTTGCTAATTTGATCAAAATATCCATTCCAAAGCCTGAAATGAGATTAAGTTCTTATACCCAGTCCTGTACATAATTATGATGGATGATGGTTTCCAGCTTGAACATATTTATGGGTTATACTGCAGAACCTGTAAAAACTCTTTATTAAAAAAAAAAAAAAAAAAAAAAAAAAAGCATTGACCAATTGCATGCTATTTAGGCTGGCACTTGCTCACAGTTATTCCCGATATTGATAATGTTTCCTACAAAAAAAAAAAAAAAAAGAGAAAAAATTTCACTATCAACTTATTTTCAAATCTTTCTTGGCCTAACAGTCTAATTTTCAGACATATTATACTTTCCTCTGCAGTAGTGAAATGAGCTGACATTATTATTTCAGAGGCCAATGTTTAATTAAGTAGTACCTGAAAATACGTAATTTCTCTAACTTCAGACAGACCACTTTGAAACAATGAACATTTATAAAAGGCATAAAATGAAACATCATTATTTTGTTCAGATATAGAAATACAAGCCTACAGAAGAAAAAAATATTAAAATTAAAAGAATCTATGCAAGTTCAACAAGTTCAGCAACTAGCTCTGATAGAACCCAATAGGTCTTCATTTGGAAAATCACATCATTGTTAAGCAATTAATGCTCATTATTTTACAGCTCACCATCATCTGTGTTCTCCTCTTAATTTTCAATTCATAATCACCTTAATTTTTTCTGCAACCATGCAAAATAAAAGAAGAAACTCACACAAAGGGATCCTGACAGAATTTGTCTAAGTAAACCAAACAGACATCAAAGGTAAGAGGACACACAGCAGAGCTATAAAAGTGAGGAAAATGTTGTTTAATGATATTTCCAAAATGCAGTGTCAGAAAATCAGGAAATCTTGGCTACTCCCAGAATTTTAGCAGTATTTCCTCCTCACTTACCTGCTCTGCCATTGCTACTGTATGCATCAGTACTCTGGGTTCTGCTTTTGCCTTTCTCCACCATTCCAGCCTGCAGTTTAGTCAAAAAAAGAGATCTAGCAACAATCAATATTATGGCACAGTTCTCACATAGCAGCATAGATGGTGGTCACCCACCGAGGGACGACTAAAGCTCATCCACTTCCACAGAAGAAACTTATAAAAGCAGATTATGCAAAGGGACTCAAAAAAAAAAAAAAAAGGAAAAAAAAGTGACTAATGGACTGCATCCATGGCATATATCCTCTGTAATCTGTTGATGACCGGTATAAAGCATCTCAAAAAACGATTAGTAACTTTGTGGATGTTCCCTTTCTCAATAGCCTTGGCTGCAGTGAGTTCAGAGCAAAAGGTGTACATGTTAAAAAATGTGTCAATGATGTTAAGCTGCCCCTAGGACATGACTCAGTTTGAGGCTTGCAGATTTCTGTACAGCTAAATGTCAAAACTTCTGTTATGTGCCTTTCTTAAGACTGATGTCCCACAGAGAAACGTTTAGTATCATTTTAGATGCCCAGATGTGTCTCACCTGTGTAGGCATCTCAGGTTCCTTATTACACCTTAGGTGGCATTTGGCAAATGATTCAAATTTTCTGAATAGCCACTGACCACTACAGCTGGAACTTTAACAGCCATTCCAACTGTACCTAATCAGAACTTAGACACTTACCAGAATTACAAATCCCTACTTATAAATTTAAGAGTATTAAGCTCAAAACTCATCCCACAGTCTAGGTCTTCCAGTGTGTACCACAGCTTTCCTATGTATTTCTGTGGTAATTCGGCACAAGAACTTCTATAAGAATTCTATTCTGCGCTTTACTCTTCAGCCTGATCCTGTGGGTTTGGTAACCTTATTATAGAAAATCTGCAACTATATGCAGTATGGGACAGGTTTTTACCTTCTGCTGCAGCATGAATAGACAGTAGAAGCAGCTTTGGCTTCTGTTCCAAGAAACAATGAATATTAATCTAGCAAACTGGGAGGACAGTTGTGGAGAATGAAGAAGGATTGAATTAAACTCCAACTGCAAGCACAGGGCTTCCTAAAAGTTGCAGTTTAAAACCACGAAAATTTTGTGATCACTCTCTATTCAGGAAATCCCAAAAATATAAAATAAGCCCTCTTTCTTGTCTCTTTCCTCCAGATATTTGCTCTAATTTCAAATGTTTTGAATACCAATATTTTTTCTCTGACCAGAGTTTTAACCTTATGGACAAAACAAAAAAGGATTTGAAATAAACAGATGTCAAAACAGATTACATCATCTCAAAGTTGGGACTAATTTGTACTAGGAAAGGAAACTCTTCTTGACGTTAAAAAAAATAAAGATAAAACAGAGGGGAAAGAGTTTTACCGTTTATCTTACTATCTTACTTATCTTTTTATTAAAATATGTAGCAGCTACAATAATTACTGTATTGCACTGATGTCTGACAGATTATCTACTGTGCCATTCCTTTTTCTAGTTCTTACACATGTAGGGCCTGATTCAATTGCCTGCTGCATGTTATGAAAAACCACTTTTCAACAGGCTGTCAGGCATCTGCTGGTCTCTTGCTGCTCTTAGCTGCATGCTTCCTACAGCTGCTTTTTCTTCTAGTTTTTGTATTTTTTCCCCCTCTCTTCTCATTTGATCATGGAAAAAGACATCCGTTCACAATTAAGAGAAGGTTCAAATAATGAAAATTTATGTCTTCCTACTTTGGAACAAGAAGATATTTTTATCATACATTAACTTATAATGTTAAGAATGCTATCACAAAATTTTAAAATGCCCATCATGCTGTTCCTTCTCTTTACCCTCCCTTTTTCAAACAAATCTCAAACTGAACTTTTGTTGAATGTGCTATGCAGCCCAACAATCCACAGGAAAACCCAAAAAATAGGATAAGTGTGCTATCTGATATGGTTCAATCTGCAGTGAAGTCATGCACAACCAACATCTTTTTTTATTGAAACTGCTGCACACAACATCTAAGATCTAAATACCTCTAAGTAACCTCTGAATCTGAGTCCCTTAAAATAGAACAAGACAATTTCAGAGGATTATTGATTTTCTAAAAGGGCCATCATCTATGCCCCTTTGCTGTGAATTTTTTTCCTCACAGCTACTAAAAGAGCCAGTCTGTGATCTTTAAATAGGATATAATAGCTTGAGAAGGCTATAGGCTTACTAAAATGACCTACACAGAGCTAGAACACTCATATCTCAAATCTTCCATCACGAATATTACAGCCCATAGTGCTGGCTTTTGCTCTCCCTTAATAGTGAGCAGTGACCACCTCTGAGGAAGTTGGTTGAGTGTTTTATCGTTAATGCAGAGCTGTGGGAATGTTTGTAGGGTAAATACTCTCTCAGTTCTTCTAAGATCCTTCTAAGTGTAGCACTCACCTCCTAGACAGGGGGTCTCCATAGGATATGGTGTGTAATTTTTCTTCATATTTCTTGCACAAATGTAAAGATTTGACCTTAAGCTTTGTAGATGGAAAATTCTAGTCTAAAGACTTGCAATAAATTCCTCCACCAGCTGCATCCTATTTCTGTGTAACTTTTGCTTTTATGTTTTCCTGCTTTTAGTTATATTGATCTGTCTTCCATCTATTCAACTGGTCATGTAGGACACACCTATATGATCAGCTTTAGAAGTGGTACCTCTGTAGGTTAACTGTCACAACTTAAACCATGTTAAAAGTGAGCATAGAGAGAAAATAAACCACTGCCTTCCCCAACTGTAGCATCTTTGTCCAAATTAGTCAGCTGAAGAGAGAAGGATTAAAAAAGGGAAAATTTAGTTCAGAAAGTCACTGAAAAGAAGAAATTCAGATATTTTGTCTCTTATCTTTGAAATTAACCCTTGTATATTTACTTCACTCTAGGATTGTCTTAATACAAAAGAAAATATTCTTTCTTTCAATTTCATTATCTTGTTATCCTTTGTCTCTTCTTTAATTCATGAAAAATTTGAAGATGTTAATCTCATAATAAAGTGAAAAATACTAATAGCTCTTCATGTTCAAAACATTCTATTTCATACTTTTTTCTGTCCAAAAGTTTTTCTGATTGTAATCCCAAAGTACAGGTTTTTTGTGATTATTGATGAAGTCGAGGAATTGCAAAATATTGAGAGAAAACATTTAAATACACACAGAAAAGAGTTGAATAGTTGAACGTGACAGGTTTTGGATCAATAGTTCCCTGCAGAAGAATTAATCGATAACACGTGTTAAAAATAATCCCTAAACTGCACAAGAGTTCTGCAGATGCAACCAATACAGCCCTTCTCCAGAGTCCCCAATTCCCTTTGCTGTTGTTTGCAGTGAGCAAAACACAAGTCAGGTGGGAATAATCTAACCAAAACAAGTAAGGTGTTAACAGAGGTGTTAATTCACATTTCAGAAGAAGCATTAGAAAATTAGGCTGTTTTAAGCTGATAGAAAATGAAGGAAGAGGGGAAGGTGGGGTGAGTTGCTTCTTGGCAGTGGCAGAACAAAATAAATGAAGAATTAATACACTGAAATACAAGCCACCAAGTGGTCCAGCCTGTGGAAAATGGCCTTCAGCCATTTGGCCATCAGACTAGATGGCCTTCAGCCACCTGGATATGGCCCAAGCAAAGCTGCCTTTTTACACTGAGCAATATTTTAGTGTTACAAAAAGGGCAGATGTGGCTGAACTGGCATAGACAAGGGGTAGAAGAGAGCAAGGCAGGTTGAATCTGACCTCCCCATCCCAAATTCTGCTGGTTCCAGGCATCTGTGCAGCCCTGACCTGTAGCCAGACCTCTGGTCCCAGGCTGTGCAGATACCACTCCCTGCAATTCCCACCAAAGGAAGTGGAAATGGCCAATATAATAGCCTGCAATTCCTTCCTTGCTTGGCTAGGGGTGATCTGGGGGATTAGAGGTGATATTCTGCTCCAGGGCTGCTCCACAGATTTTAAACATAATTTTCAAACTCTGTAGAAACATTTTCTTCCTCCCAGCAGTGAACCATGAACAGTGAACTGCTGGTCACTGAATGAGATATTGATTTCTGATAAATTGTCACAGCAAGAAATAAAAATCGCTATTATTATGGGCTGATAAAAAGAATTATTAGCCCATTATATTAGAAAAGCCAGATGCACCAGAAGGTCTTGCATCACACACTAAAATAGCTGCATAGCAGCACCCAGCCATCACTTTGGTGTCCTCTCTGTGGAAAAGGGGTACAGTGCAGCAACCACTGACAGAGCTGATGATTTGCCCATGCAGCCTTTGACAAATATGATAGGGTTTTTATTTATTTTTCATTTATTCCTTATTTGAAAATCTAACCTTTAATTTCTCTGAGGGAATGTACCCACTTTCCTAAAAGATAAATTATTTTCATAAGGAATGCAGAATAGCACATGGAAAGACAGGAAGTTTTTCCAAAAAGTAGACCATCATACTGCAAATCAACCCACATTTAAAATATTTTTCAGCTACATAATGAAAAATTATATTTATAAAAGCAGTTGAGTTTGGTTTACCATGTCTGCAGTCCTGTGAGTAGGCAAAGAAGATGAGAGTGTTTTCAGCTGGAAAAAGTTTTGGTTCCATTCTCATCCCCTAGCTCATTTGGAAAGATTGGTGTAACTAGGGTCCTGATTTTCAGACAATGATATCTTAATAACTACCTCCAGTGTTTTAAGCATGAGTGCTTCCACTGTCTCATGGATACAATGGTTCTTCAGTGTCTTAGCCATGTAACTTGTGACTCTGCACACACATCAGAGAATCTGGATAATGTATCCTGTACATGTTTCAGTGTTCGATTTCTTAGGTTATTGTATTATCTTGCTGTATCTAAGTCCACTCAGATGTTACCTGTTACTATATCTGATAGTAAATGCAAATACTGAAAAGATAACGGAACCTATATAAATATTTGCAAAGTTTTCTGAAAGGAATTCCAGGAGCTAATAATTGATTTATAAAGAATAGAACAGGAAAGCAGTTGACAACACTGAAAATAGCAGTCTGAGTATTGCAACTGCAATGACTATTTTCAAAGTGTTTTATAATCAAATGATAAAGCCTAAATTATATACCTGCAGCAGAGGTGAAATAATTCATCCAGAAGGTGTCACTCCTTAGGTGCTGAAAAGTTAGTAAAAATATCAACTATTGGAGAAAGGTGGTCAAGAACAACCAAAAAACCTACCAAGAAGCCAACAACAACAGCAAAAAAGCCAAACCAAAACTATACAAACCAGCTACTATTTAATACTAAGAAAACCAAACTAAAGGTGAACAAGAATAAAATTGAAAAGCTGTTTAAGAAAATATCTTCTTTCACAGGGATGGTGGTTTTGGTGATCTAGGGAATGGGTGAAAGATGACATAATTAGAGTCAAGAGAGAGAAATCCAAGAGGAAGGTGAGGTGCTGCACACGACTGCATTACAGGATGTGCAGGGTTTGTAGGAGGGAGCCCCAAGGTACTGGCAGAATTTCATGGAGCTAGATGTGCTGTCAGCCATGGCATGACACTGGGGAAAAGTCAGTTTTGACGATGGAGCAGACCAGAAAGTTGTTGGGAGAGCGAATTTCTGGAGATGATGGATGGAAGAACTCACAGACATATTTCCCATCTGCGTTTTACACAGGATAGTTCCACACCTGTATGGGCACGTAGCACAGGGGCAAAGCACATGCTTTGCATTTCTAGGCCCTGAAATCTTAACAAAGTCAGACCAATACTACAACAGCTGTGAGCTTCAGAGCCTGGATAGAGTCATGATTTGGTAGCTTGAGATATTCAACAAAGTATTGCAGCACAGTCAGTCCTGAGGAAGAAAACCAGATTTTAAAATTACTTACACATTGAAGGAAAAGGTCTGTTAGGGAAAGTTTTCTAGGAAAAAAGATGTCCTTTAGTACATAATCCCTTCTTTGAGTCTTTTTTCTCCATCCTGCATTTTGATGGAAGTGGTTAATTAAAAATAAAAGTGAAAACATTCCTCCTTTCTTACAGGAAAAACTGGAATGTTCTTGGTTTATATACAGCTAAAAAGATTCATGACTATCTTTTGAGAAACTGCACATCCTTTTTAACGTCAGTGTTTGCTGTAATGCTTCATCAATGCTCTGTTGCTGGTGCAGACATGAAAGCTGACACACAACTGATCTGGAAGGAAGATAATTTGATTAGGTTCTGTAAACAGGAGAATAAATAAATTACTGTAATATATTACTCTCATAGCGGTATATGGCCTTTTGTCAGGAATTTCTTGAAACAGTTATTTTCTTTTACCTAATTTTCACTAAAGCTGATTAAAATGTTGTAGGGTTTTTTGTTAAAAAACAGTGTAGCTGAAAAATGGATGCTATTAAGCACTAATTTACCTGAACTTATCAGACTTCTCTTGGCATATTTTAGTTTTGAGTGGAAAAATTAATGCCTGTAAACAAAAATTTTAAATTTAAATCTTGATGAATTCATTTTGAAACTTTATGCAAAATATTTGTTAAGTGCCCTGCAGTATTAAGGTGTAAAATCAAAATCAACACAGAGCTTACAGAAGTAAACCAATCTATTTCTTGAAGTTTTAAGATGGTATTTTTGCAACTCAAGGATTTAGGGGTTTCTTGGGTTTTTTACCCCTGTCTTAATATAAGGTGTTGCTGACCCTTTTTGTTAAAGCTGCTTTTGCCTGTGGGCTCCACAAGAGGGTAGGAAATCCTTCCTCAATATTTTGGCTGTGACAGAAAAGATTGAAAAAATAAAATAGAGTTTAATTATTCTGACCACAAGCAGACACTGCAGAAATACCTGTGAGTACCTGAGCTGGAAATCATTTGAGGGTAAAAATATAGCACTTTTTTGAATAAAAATTGCTGTCTTTGAAGAGAACTCTGAATGTTGCTGTTTGAGGCATTGCAGGAGGGACGCTGAGTGCAGATTTCCCGGGTGGGATACTTAACCACATCTAGCTGTCCTGCCTATTCAAACTGGGATGTACCAAAAAGGAAAAGGACCATGGAAGTGCTGTCATTGCCCTTGCCTAAATATGTAAGCTTGAACTTCCTCCTGAAACCAGAATTGTCCTTCCTCTGAGGGCAACGTCAACTCTTGCTGGAATCAAAACATCCTAACCCTTCTGGCTGATTCTCTGAGGAATAAGAACACTGTCTGGATTTGATATAGACCAGAAGTGATGATAAAATAGTCCACTATGTAGTGTGGAAAAACAGATTACCAAAGAACCACTAAAAGAAACCAGAAAAACCTAACAAAGACACTTATGTTCTCTTGTGTACCAGCAGGTGTGGTCCACAGGAAAAAGAAATCCCTTTTATTCTGATGCACTAGATTTTGTGCTAAGCAGTGGGGTATTTTTTAGCAGCAAGTTTAGCGCCAGCAGTAAGTACAGCATGGCATGGCACAAAGTCGCTCAGGAGCCAAATTACACCAGGTGACAGATCTGCAAGAGCCCTTGGCCAGAAGAACTACTAAAGACTTACTGACAGGTTTAGCAAAACTAGCCAAGAAGATACTCATTTAACATCCAAGGGCACTGAACACACAGGAGGATGTGACACACTGAGACAAAAGTTGTCACTGTAGGAGATGTAATGTACAAAGTTGACTCTAAATTATTTATGCTGTATGTTAATGAAGTAATTTTGTCATTACTTAAATGTCTCCAATTACATTGTGTGTCACCAACTAGACATTTAATACTTAGAAGCTTTCAGAAATACCTAAAAGTGTATTTAGAGGCTTAGACACCTAACATAATTGTAGCACATTAGTTTCTTATGAAACTAACAGAAGTAATTTAAACTCTGCAAAATAGTTGAATACTGTGGAAAATACTACTGGCAGCAAAGATTGTGAAGATACTTGAAAAGGATCTGTAGTTGTATCCAAGATTACTGTTATATATAGCTTTTTTGTGATCCACAGTCTCACTGCTGGGAGGATATCAGGGACCATGTATAATTTTTAAACTTTCAATAAAAACCCATCATGGACTGGTTTCAACACAAAGACAAACCTGGCATGCAAATTTTTTGAAGAAGCCAGGTTGAGCTGCGTGCAGACAGTACCTGGCACAGCTGGCTGCAACACCGTCTCTGCTGCAGAGAGTTTGCCTTTCCCTGCTCTTGCTGACACACTACAACGCCCTATGTATCACCCCCAAAAACTATGTATTTCACATGGCTCAGCTCCAAAAGGAGAACCAGAAAGTTCCTGGTGACATCTCAGATGGCACCCTGGCCACTAAGGTGTTGTGTGGAAGGTGTTGCATGCAAAGGTTGCCCTCTGCTTCCACAGAGAGCTGGCACCCAGGAACGCACTGCAGGAACAAAACCAGATTGAGTAGAGAAATCTGAGGCATCAGCACAGGCTCTGAAAGTCAGAACTAGGCTGTGCTGAAGATCTACCTTTCCAGAACTGAGTCACTGCAATCAACCTGCTGCTTTGTTTTCTTGTTCTCCCCAAGCATCGCTCTGGCTGCCCTCGTGTTTATCCCAGGGGTCTCCCTAGGCATGCATGGAGAAATGGTATGGGACAGCATGTAATCCACCTTACAGGTGCCTAAAGACTTTATTGCATCTAGCTCTACTCTGTTCCCTGGTCTGCCTGTTCAGCTAGTGAACAATTGTGCACAAAGTAAGAATTTATGTCAAATTAAAGACCTTGGGGTTTATGTTTCTATTGGGAAAGGTGAGACCCTTACATATTACTTCAGACAAGTCTGTGACCTTCCAGATCCTTGCTGTCCCAAGTGTTTCAGGGTTGATGTGAAACTGGAATTCTCCAAATCAAAAAAGGGACGTGTTCGTGTTACCACAGATCCATTAAAAAGTTTTCAGCAAAAATAACAAGCAGCCATCACTGGCACAGCATGCTAGTGCAGATGTGATAAGCCAAGAAGTAGATAAACGTGGATGGCTTTTTGGTAGCCAGTCTTTAATAAGAGTACAGTATACAGTGTAGGCATAGTGGTAAAGGTAACTCAGAGTTACAATTCACAATAAAAACACTGCAGTTCCTGCATTCAGTAAAGACAACTCAGTTTAGCTTATTTTAAACATGCAACTGATGTGAATGCTGACAGTGCCTGTTTCTGATTTCAGAGGGAGGTCAGCATGGCAAGGACTTAAATTAGAGGCTCCAGTTCAGTGTGAAGATGCAGTGAGCTGTCAGCAAGCATATTTTATAACATCTGGAGCCTGACATCCAAACAAAGACCAGACAAGCACAGAGCTGAGTGTGAGCCATGCTCTGGTTCCTGAGTACTCCTTCCCAAGTACAAAGCACACAGAGGATAAAGGGTTAAAATCCTGTTGATTCTGTTGTTTTCAGGGGAAAAGATCAACTTCAAGCCAAAATTATACTCTCATTCTACTTGCTTGGGAATAGCAAGAGACTATACCTCTGCTAATGCCCCCTTCACAAAAAGGTGACAAATTTATCACTATATGAGCCTGGGATACATTAAGTTTAGGGTTATTAAGAATGAACCCTAAGAAAGACAAGCTGCATAAATACAAGATTAGGTGAAATACTGAGTTTATGGGCTGTATGTAAGTAATTTCTGAAATTAAAAGTAATTCTATGGGACTGACTCATACAATTCATATTACACTCATACTGAAACATGAATATTCAGTAATCCACTGTTTCTTCTTCATTTCTAGAGTTACTCTTACTATTCACAGTCTATTACTGTGACTGATCTTCAGATAAAATTTTTATTGTCCGAAAATGTGTATTTAATATTTTGCCTTCTAAGATATATTTAAATGTTTTCCGAAACCATGGATAGAAAAATCCATATATTAATGGATTGCAGAAAGAATTTAGATATCCAAACCAGTTTAGAGAATCAAACAGAGACAAAGGAGTGGAAAAATTTAAAAATGGATCAATTAAGATTGCAAAAAAACAAGGAAACCAGCATATTAAGAAACCCAGCATAACAATACTCAAAGTCTTAGCAGCTTTCCTGTCTTTATTCTTAGAAAGTTCATGTTTCTTATTATTTTTTGTGAGCCTGTGTGCCTGGCTCAATTCCAATGTGTGCCTTTGGGAGACAGTAAAAATTTTAACATAAATCCCTATCATAATGCAAGCAGGACCAAATAAACCGACTATAAATAAAAAAGCCCCCCACAGTTTGTTGAACACAATTGGGCACAAGCCTGAGCATTTAATCAGCATTTCATAGCCCTCAATTCCAGAAGCATAAGCTTCTGAGAAAACCACACCAAAAGCAAAAGCAGCAGGCATTGCCCAGCACAGAGCCACGATTTGTTTTATGGCTGCTGGAGTCATGGTGCTGGGGTAATGCAGAGGGTGGCAGATTGCGTAAAAGCGATCCACAGCAATGGAACAAAGATGGAAAATGGAAACTAAACTGAGCATCAGGTCAAAACTGTAATGAACCTTGCAGAATATAATCCCAAAAACCCAGCAGTTCTCTACTGACCTCACCATGCTGTAGGGCATAATGGCAAAGCCCATCAGAAAATCTGTTACAGCCATGGATAAGATGAGGAAATTGGTTGGAGAATGGAGCTGCTTGAAATATGAGATGGAAATGATTATGGCTAGATTCCCAAAGATGGTGAGAATGAAGACTGCTGTTATGAATAAATACATTACCCCTCGTACTCCTGCTGACCTAAAGTTCTCAGAACAGGATCTGTTTCCAAACTCAGAGCAATCAGTCAAATCCTTGGAGATATTTGGAGAAAGCATAATCAATCCTTTATTAGATTTTTCTTTTGGAAGTGCAGTTCCATCAGCAGATTTAATTTTCACAAGTTTCCAAAATATTCCAAATCCTAACGTGAGAATATAAGGTAAAGTAAGTCAAGAGCTTGAACTCCATAACTAAATGAAATGCAGTAATTCAGAGGCAAATTTTATCTTGGTTTAAATAGGGACCAACTACAATAAATTATTCTTCTGATACGATACATGAAATTTAGAAACTGGAAGCTAATTTAAAATTAATTGCAAGTAATATTTAAAAAAAGCAGTTGAAAGTTGAAAGAGTTAAGTTGAAAACTTAATTATCTCTTAAATTAACTAAATTATATGATAATATACAGTTTATTTTGTATCTGGAGCATCTTGTAAAGTATGGTTCTTGTATTTTATATACATCATAATAACATTAAATTTAAAGTGTAGAAGAAAAACATGCATAGACAAAGAAACCCCTCAAGTCACTTCAGTCCATAAATATTTTATAGGATTTGTGTCTCTTAGAATATTGATATTTCTTCTGTGGGAGAAATGTTATGGGAGCTGGTATACCTCAGCTTTCTTGAAGGTTTCAGTTAATGAGCTACTCACCCAGATGCTCATCTTAAGAGTCACAAATCAGTTGCCAAACACCCACTTCCCAAATTATTTATGCTGCTAAACTCACCTGCTGCGCATCACAAAGTACCAGCAATGAACACATCTGATGGAAATTGGTCATAAACTTGGTATGATAAGCAGTATCCTTTCCTTTCCCTACATATACACCTGTTTTCTGTCATTATAATCCCACTGACTAAAAGGGTGTGGAGTCAGGTTGAGGTTTATCTCCTGTAATAGGCTGTAGTCCAGCTGCAGTAGTTATAAATTAATACACTAGTGAATAGTTTCAACAGGCAAAAAATTCCTTTAGATTTTCTCTGGAAAACCAGACCCACTTCTTCTACCTCTTTTCCTGATAATTTGTTTTGGACAAAGAGCAAACTTAGAAGCAGAAAAAGATACTCTTCTCCACAGCAGTTTAACCCACTTAGAATGAGCATGGGAAGCAGCTCAGACCACTGTTTGTTTGGGTTTTTTTTCCAATAGGTATCACCCAGGAATGAAGAAAATAAAGAAATTTTTATCAAAAGATTAAAAACAGATATGGGCAGCCAGTTTTATAGGCTAATCCTCCCTGCATCTGTTAATAATACCATAAATAAATTCTCTAAATAGACATTTTTCTGTTTTGCTATTGTCCTGCAAAAATCCAATGTGGGCAACAGGCAGATCCCCTCTGCAACCTGGCTCAGATTAATGAAAGATGGGGATTTATTTTTTCTTTTATGACATTCTATTTAATTCCCAGTAGATTTTGAGCTAAATATATCTATGCAATTTAGGGGTTTACACCAACAGGTGATACAGTGTCTGTACTCCCAACACCATTATTTTTGTTTGCTGTGTTAATTCCTTTACCCTCATGTATAGGGGAGCTCTTTTGGTAACTTAAGGTAAACAGAAGTCATGTTGGGCCTCATTATTTCCATACTGGGCTTAAATACTGATTGAAGAGAGTTATTTGATTATTTATTACTAGCTACTTTTATTCCTCTGGGCTACCATCACTAAAGCAACCACAGCAAAAGACGAGCTCAGATTTTGTCAAAGAATTGTTTTCTCCTGTTGGCAACTGAGGAAGTCCAAAGGGTATGGGATGCACTCTCTTTTCAGTGATTCCTCTCTAACAGATAGCTTTTATCTGTATGCTGTGAGCAGCCAGTGTTTAAGGAGACTAACTTTTCCTATACCTATGGGAAATAAAAAGTCAAGACTTCTAGGAGCAGGCTGTGGAGTTCCCATTGCCTAAGTTACTTGTGGATCCAGTCTCTTAAGAAATTAATTTGTTTTACAAAGGCTGTTGCATAATCATTTCATTCATTTCATAGAAACATTTTCAATTACCCATGCAGCTAGTTGGATTTAAACTGGCAGCATGAAGGTGAAAAGATTTTATTAAAAAACCTACAAAGTAGGAAATTAAATGTATCTGGTTATGCAAGACCATGCAACATTATGCAAGACTCAGTAAACAGTATGGGAATTGATTTTCATAGAATCTCAGTATTGTTGAGGTTGAAAGGATACATTCTGCCCCATCATCCAGATCATCAGTGAAGATGTTGAACAGGATTGGACCTAGCATTAACCTTTAGGGTAGATCAGTAGCTGCTGACCTTCAACTAAACTTCATGCCATTGATCAGCACCCTCTGGGCCTGGCCACTTTCCACTCCACTTCTCTGTCTTCTCATCCAGCCCATATTTTATTGCCTTCTTTGTGAAAATCTTGTGAGAGGCAGTGTTGAAAGCCTTCCTGAAGACTAGGTAGATAATAACAACTGCTCTTCCTTTGTCTACCAGGCCATTCATTTAATCATATAAATTAAGAAACTTTATTTATGTCTAATGGAAACAGATTAGTCAAAAAGTGCTTACAGGTAGACATAGTCTTTTTCTGAATTAAGTATTCAAGTGCAGTGTGTGGAAGCAGCATCATAGACAATGAAGATGATCAGAAAATCTGCAGAAATAGAAGAATTTTGTAGAACACTGTGTCTAATGTTTGACTGTATCCAGTGTTTTCTCCCTTGTTGAATGGATATTAATGCATTCCAGAGAGTGAATGTGTGCACTGCCTAGATGAGCTAATGATTTAAGAAAAACCATACACTTTATAATATTTACACATTTTGACAGCTCATTTCTTCTGTTTGAAGACTGCACCAATGTGTTTTTTTAACCTAGGAGTTTAAAATGCTCCATTTTGGAGTGACTCTTTCCTTTCTGAGGTTTCTGGAAGGATCTTGCTTGGACAGTTGGTGCTCCTCCTCTTTTCCCATCCTCCTGCCTCTGGTATCTGAGGGACCATGAGATTTGGACACAGGTGGCACCACCATGCATGAAGTGCTACACCAAAAACATGAGACACTGAGGCAGCAGTTCAGGACTCTGAAAGTGGCTGTCAGTTTTGTACAAAGCATGGAAAGTAGGTGACATTGCAAAATCGTCCTCCCTGGTGGCAGAAGGGACAGATGTAAGTTTACTGGAGAAACAGAGCCCTTCATCATGCTGGATTAATTGCTTTGCACAAGTTTTTGGGGAAGTTAAAACATTTGAAATCACCTACAGGGGAATAATTTGTTTTTTGCAGAAGGTAGCCATCTGGGAAGTGTTTAACAAGGTCACTAATTAA
Source organism: Catharus ustulatus (assembly GCF_009819885.2). Taxonomy (NCBI): domain Eukaryota; kingdom Metazoa; phylum Chordata; class Aves; order Passeriformes; family Turdidae; genus Catharus; species Catharus ustulatus. Next base: position 61,073,264 of record NC_046223.1, on the reverse strand, counting down.
ATGTGTTTATAAGGAATTTGACAATACCCTTTGCACTTAATTTGCATTGTGATTCTTTGAGATTGCAGTAAGGTATATTCAGCTCCACCAGACCTAACTCATAATCTGATTGGACAACAGCATGAGGCACTTTTCTTATGCTTTCCTAATTTATTCATGTCTTGGGTTCAAATAGAGTCCCTGTGGCCTCATTACACCTGTCATGAGCACATCACCCTCACAGTGGGAAATAGCCTTATGCTGTCTGTGATTAGAGCTAATGAAAGAAAGTAACCTGGGACTTCATTACAGTCACTGTGCTAGAGAAGGGTCTCTGTAAATAGAAGGCAAGGAGGCTCTTTAGGAAAGTGCCACCTTTGGGTAATAGGACACCAGAGGAAAAAAGTTATTTCTGAAACTTTCTGAGTTGGGCCATACACGAAGTGGGCTTATATTTTAGTTTACTAAGAACAAGGAGGACAGCCTTCCAGATGTAGGTGAAGGTCGCCAGCAACCTGTATGTGGAAACTGGAAACAAAATAGATTATGGTGGTTTTATGCAGGTACAATGTTTGGATGCCCTCTCTACTGGTTTTGGCTGGGAAAGGGTTAATTTTCCTTATAGATGTTTGTGTGGTGCTATGTTTTGGATTTTTGGTGAAAACAATGTTGATAACACACACACACAACCCCCATTTAAGCTAAGACTGAGCAGTGCTTACACAGTATTAAGGCCTTCTCTTTGAGCAGCCAGAGCTGCTCAACAGTTTAGGAGGGGACATCTGATCCCAGCTGACCAGAGGGATACTCCACACCATATGATGTTGTGGTCAGCAAAACCTTGGGGGGAGAAGGAGGAGCTGGGGTGATGAGAGTTACACTGTTTGTTTTCCCAAGAAACCACTACACATGATGGAGCCCTGCTTTTCTCAGAACGGCTGAAATTCTGCTTTGCAGCTGGGAAGTAGTGATGAATTCCTTAATTTGCTTTACTTGCATGCATGGCTTAGACTGTCTTTATAAGCAATTTTTCTCACTTCAGGAGTGTAGCTCTGGTTTCTATGGGTTTATAAGAATTAGCTTTTCAGGAGGGTCTAGGCACTGTCTGCAGGGACATGCTTTATTTGAACTACAGTCTGTCCTGCAAGCAAGTTGGGATCCTTACTCACAAACTCCTCCTACAACCAGAAAACAATGCCTGAGAGATGCCACAACAAGTTATGGAAAGAAAATTTCCAGCTGTAAACTCTGGTAGAGCTGAAATTGTCTGGAAACACAGTAATGTTTCCAGATTTTCAGGGAGATAGGGCTGTATGAAATTAACACTGAGTGTGAGAACACTGGTGGTGAACGGTGCTGCATCCATCTGGGGATCAGTCACCAGTGGGTCCTCCAGGGGTCTGTGCTGGACCAGTGCTGTTCAATATTGTCATTGATGACATGGATGGGGGTATTGAGTCCTTCATTGGCAAATTTGCAGATGACACTGAGCTGGGAGTGTGTGTTGATCTGTTGGAAGGGAGGAGGGCTCTGCAGATGGGTTGGATGGTTGGATGGGTGGGCAGAGTCCAATGGGATGAGGTTTAATAAGTCCTAATGCCGAGTCCTGCATTTTGGCCACAATAAACCCCTGCAATGTTACAGGCTGGGGATGGTGTGGCTGGACAGTGCCCAGGCAGAAAGGAACCTGGGGGTACTGTACAGCCAACTGAACATGAGCCAGCAGTGTGCCCTGGTGGCCAAGAAGGCCAATGCCCCCTGGCCTGTATCAGGAACAGTGTGGCCAGCAGGAGCATGGAGGTCATTCTTCCCCTGTACTCAGCACTGGTGAGGCCACACCTTGAGTGCTGTGCCCAGTTCTGGGCCCTCAGTTTAGGAAGGACATTGAGATGCTTGAGCATGTCCAGAGGAGTCAACGAGGCTGGTGAGGGGCTTGGAACACAAACCCTGTGAGGAACGGCTGAGGGAGTTGGGGCTGTTTAGCCTGGAGAAAAGAAAACTCAGGGGTGACCTTACCACTCCCTACAGCTCCCTGAAAGGTGTTTGTGGTCAGGTAGGGTTGGTCTCTTTCTCCAGGCAGTGACTGACAGAACCAGAGGACACAGCCTTAAGCTGTGCCAAGGGAAATAGAGGTTGGCTATTAGGAAAAAGTTTTTATGGAAGGAGTGATCAAGTATTGGAATGGTCTGCCTGGGGAGGTGGTGGAGTCATCATCTCTGTATGTGTTTAAAAAAAGACTGGATGTGGCACTTGATGTCATGGTTTAGTTGAGGTGTTAGGGCATGGGTTGGACTCGATGATCTTGAAGATCTCTTTCAAACTTGTGATTCTGTGATTCTGTGAATATTAACTACAGCAGGGCCAGACTCACTGGAGATGAAGGAAGAAAATAATTACCCATCATTTATCAGAAAGACTTTAAAATCTTGCTTTATTTTTGTGAGATTAAGTATTAAAGTAGTCATATTGTCATTAGCACAGATTCACAGTAGAAGTGCTGATGTGGTGTACATTTCATTGTTCCTTTTTATGTCGTTTTTAGGACAGCAAACTTTACAAGACACCAGTGAAACAGTAAAATACACAATTTCAGATCCTGGTACTTTGCCCTGCTGAAATGTATCATAATTCAACTTTTAAGCTTTTCAGCATAGACTGCTTCTAAGTGCTCTACAAAGTACAGAAAACAAAGACAAGATGTAGATACAGTGCATGCAGGGAACACAAATGGAGGACATACTGCTGAGTATAGCTCTTACTTTAGTACAGTCATCAATTTCTTTCCATGTTCTCTTCTCAGATACTGATCATTTCCTGCCCACTCCCAGTACTGTTCCTTCATAATCCAGCCGAGTTCAACCACAGGATTTCTTCACAATTCTCTATATACTTTCCTAGAAAGCTCTTACAGCATTGACATGAGACAAAACAACATACTCAAGCTAAAAAAAGTTCTCTGAGATGCAAAGCAGCAAATAATGTTTTACATCTAAACAGATAGACATAACTTTCTGGCATTCTCAGGTGCAATGCTGCTTTTTTGCAATTTCTTTTCACTTCATACTTCGTATTTTTTCTTGTCTTTGATCTTGTTAAACATGCTTTTGATCTCATTAAGCAGCAAAGCCTTTAAGGACAAACTCAGAATGACAAGCGCTAGTTGAAATGGAAACAGAAAGAGCAGCACTACTTTTCTCTGCCTCACCTTCCCTCCATGGAGTGTGCTGGTATGGCTGGTTATTGGCTTGTTTTGAGCTCTGCACACATATGGAAGGGGAAGGACAAAACTTAGAGAGCTTTGGGTTATTGCCAAGGATGTCAAGAAATTCAAAGGAGAAGATTTTTCTGCTTTTTCTAGAGGAGAACACAAATGAACACAAATATTGTGATATAAACACACCTTGTTCAAGGAATTAATCTGTTATGAAGATCAGGGATATAAGCTGCTATGTTTTTTAAATGGAAGTCTTGCTCTTCTGTGCATTGCAAATAAATAGATATAATCAAAACACCGCATACAAAAGCCAGCCTGGAATGAAAGAATATGTAAAGCACAATGATTGCTTATCTGCTTGAACTAAATTTAGTAAATAGGCAAACAAATAGGCGTTTCCTTCCTTCACAGCTCTTACATCTGGGAGTTCAGTCTCCAGGCAAAGGTTCAAAGCCATGAATCCAACCATTTAAAACATATTAGCCTGAAAACAAATGAGTCCTGGAAGAGTCCTGTTGAAAAATTTTTCCAAACAGAATAATCTTCAATGCCCTGCGAAACCACATGTAAAAAAATGCATAAACAATTGGATTAAGAGTGGAATTTAAATAGCCAAACCAAACCAAAGCATCAATGAGAGCAGGAGGTATCACATAATTCATAAACGGATTGGTAGCTGTAAAGAAGAAGAATGGAGTCCAGCAGATGAGAAACACTCCCATTATGATGCCTAAAGTCTTAGCAGCTTTCCTTTCTCTGCAGAATGAAATGTGGTGCTTCATTTCAAATTGCATTTTTTTTCTGCTAATTGCATCAATGGATCTTGCCTGCTTCTTGGCTACAGAGTATATTTTCCTGTAGATGTACAGCATAACAAATCCAGGGATGTAAAAGGACACTGTGGAGGCCACAATACCTGAAGTTTCACTAAAAAGGAGAAAGCATCCTCCTGCACAGTGAACATGGTTATAAATCTTTTCTGCTCCTCTCAAGTTTAGATCTAGAAAGATCATTCCAAAAGCAAAAGCAGCAGGGACCATCCAGCTTATACACATCATGACCACAATGACGAAAGTATTTATCTTTGATTTGTATCTTAAAGGGTCACACACAGCGTAGTAACGGTCAACAGATATGAAGGAAAGATGGAAGATAGAAGCTGTGCTCAGCATAATGTCAGTGCTGGTGTGGATCTTGCAGAAGAACTCCCCAAAATACCAGCAGTGCTCAACAGAGCGTACCATACTGCAAGGCATGACAAAGAATCCCAGCAGGAAGTCTACGGTGGCCATTGAAAGTATCAGGAAATTTGTAGGCGTGTGGAGCTGCCTGAAATGTGATATTGAGATGATAACTGTCAGATTTCCAACCACTGTGGCCAGAATAATGCAAACCATGAAGATGTACATGGAAATACGGATACTGTTTGACCAGCTGCTCCTTACACAAGAGCCATTTACAGATTCCCAGCACAATTGCATCCTCACTGGGGTTTCCAACACACGTAGGTATGCAGCACAGGTACTGTTTTTCCTAATTCTGAGATGCGTTTATGACTGATTGTCCATTTTCTAGACAGGAAGAGCTGCAGAGATGAAAATAAAAGGGCATTGCAAACACCTCCATTTGGTTGGATGTGTAGGAAATTCACATTTCATTATTTATGAAGGATGAAAGTATTTTGTAATTACATATATCGGAATGACACTTTTATTATCTGACTTCCCTGGAAACGGAAATTTCTTTTGATGAAATAGACTGCATAAGGGGGTGTCCTCACACCAGGACAGCAGCGACTCTGAGAAGCCTGCGCTGGGCAGTGCCTTGTCCTGTGGGCAGATGAGAAGCCCTTTTCAATATTTCCTGTTTCTGTTTTCAGTCCTAGTGTTCTGCATCAATATTGGCTGGAGTCCTGTATCTCCACTTTGCTCTTGAAAATCAGTGACTTTAAATTCTGAAGCTCCCTCAGGTTTTTTTTGGATACGTAAGTCTAAAACCTACAAGTCTAAAACAGAAGGCTAAAGGAGTCCATGCGTGACCTCTCCTCCAGCCCTGTCCTGACAGTGATGACTGGACAGATCAGGTTTTACTGGAAAATCCTTGCAAGCTCTAGCTGTAAATAGAGATGCAAGGAAAAGATCTAAGAGAAGAAAAAAAACTTTTCTGCCCTTTTGCTGACAAAATAAAATGGAAGAATCTGACTAATCTAAAACATTATCTGATGTATAAGCAAATGGTTTCTTTCTGTGGAGCTCTAGTTTTTGTCAGTGCTAGTAGTTTAGCATTACTATGAGTATTGATTATTAACCTGTTTTTTAGCTAAGGCACAAACATGGAGAGAAACATTTTCAGAACATAGGTTTAGTTTGCATCTAAGGACACAAACATTGCTGTCCTTGTGTAGGCAGTAGCGTGTCCCTTTTGCAAGTCACTCTTTTTATGAAAACTTTTAATGAATGTAGTTTAGCACTTGGCCACTAGTATTGTTTTTTAAAATCTGTTTTTCTTTTAAATAAGAGAAAGATAGTGCTATTGTAAAAAATAGAGATCATTAGCATATGCTATTCAGTAGCACTATCATTATGGTATACAATGGTTGTCAGAAAAAATACTGATTTAACCCACTTGCTCTGGGATTTAGTTGCCTCTGGTTATTCTGGATAGAACACAGTAAGAAAACCCAGTTTCTTTCCCATACTAAACCAAATATCTTAACAAGCACACTGTGGCACTGGAAACTGATGAACATAAACAAAAAACTATAGCTAGCAAACAGTCTGTGCTATACAGAGGGATTTTGCAAGTAGGGCCAGGCAGTGGCACCCAAGTGCCAGGGACAAGGTTCACCCAAAGGCACTCTCAGGAGTGAAATATATGGAGTCTGACTATATTTATCTACTGTTTGGGTCTTTTTCACTTCCCCTTTTTTCTGCCTGCTAATATTTAACACCATCTCTGCTCTTTTTCACCTCATTTTAATTATCGGTTCATACACCTTTTCCTTCTATTTTTGTCAGTCTCTTCATGTTTCTTTTCCTGCCTGTCATTCCTTCTTTCAGCATGTTTACACCCAAGGCAGAGAAAGCACAGCCAGATTTTATTAAGTCAAATTTTCGATTTTCACAGTAGAAAGAATTTAACACCAATTTAACTGTATCTACTGGGCATCATCATAAGGGTTTTAAGCCCATTAAGATTGTAAATGGGTCACAAAGATTATGAACTTCATTTTTTCTGTATGAAAGTATAAATAAATTACACAGTTGTGGTAAAGCATTAAGTCTATTAAGTCAATCAAAAAGAATTAACATGCTCTCTCTAGTTTTCCTTAAGATTTAAAAGATTAATAACGTCTCTGTTATTTTCTGGTAAACTGTTTAGACTAAAGAAATATGATCTGCCCTGAAAACAGATTTTCTTTCAAAAATAAAAAACAAGAAAGTTTTTTTTTAATATTATTTTTTAATAAAGGAAAGTAGAAAATTCCAGCCAAAGGATGGAGCAAACTGAGATCAAGTGCATGGTTTTGTGTTACATGGAAACTAAATAAATCAAAATACATGTGGCAAAGTGTTCAAGTGAGCTGAACTCTGAAGAAGTTTTCAAGAAGAAAGCAGAATGCTTTCCTTCCATATACAGTTACAAAGGTTAAAATGTAATAAAATGGAAATATGAAGAAGCGTACTCTTACAAACCTCTTAACGTTGTCACTTCCTGCTGGGTAACAGTCTGGTCTTGACACTCATTTGTTTTCTGCTGGTTGAGTGGCACTTCTTCCTTTTAAAGACCATCTGAAAAGGCAGCTGATCCTCTTCATCACCGTTATAGTTCTGAGCAACACAAATTTTGAGAGAACAGGCTTTTAACATATGGCTGGAGGAGCCTCCAGAAACCCGCATGTGTTCCTGGGGGATGCTGGTGTGATGAACAGCATTCTGGGCAGTTTGACCCAGTGGCAGCTGTTGATGTAAATAGTGGCTCAAAGTGTTTATTTTGTCATCCACACAGAGAACACAATCGTGGCTGTAGCACTCTTTCTTGTTTAATGAGCCTTATGATTTGAAGTAAGTTTACTTGTTTGGTTAAGTGTTATGGTCATATTGTGAGAAGCCCAGTATTATCTAAGCAAAGAACAAGACACCATGCAGTCTACCTCCTGTAAGCTTTTTAAATATAGCAAAATACATAAGCATAGGTTGGTTACAGCAGCATGTAAGATTTCCTTGGAAAGCTATAATGTAGACAGAGTGACACATTGAGTATTTACCAGCCTAGTTATGATTACTGAGCAAATAGGTTTAATCTAGCAGCTCATCAGTTAACAGCTATTTGAAAGATACAGCTATTGAAAAAGTGTTTTAAGTAAACACCTACTATTAGCTGTTCTAGAGTCACGGATGAGGAACATCAATTTTTTGTTCCACAAAGGACCACTCAGCCTTTTAAAACAGTGATACTGCTGAATGTAAAAGAGCATTATTGTGATGACCATCAGCTAAAGCGCAGCTAAGCTGGGTGCCTCAAGGGTGTATGCAACAGGTTGGTTAAGATATTACTTGCAAATTCTTCTGATGACCTGGGTTAGCTACTTTATTATATTATGTGCACAAGTATCAAAACGGGTGCATACAACTCAGTTATTTTATTTTTTTTTGAGTCTGCTCTCAAAACAGACTGGGGTTTTGCACTACAAGCTTCTCTTTGCTATAGCAAGACAGTTTGACAACTAAAAAAAGTGCAGAAACAATGATCAGGGTGAGAGAGAAACCACTGGAGAGTGTCAAGAGGATATGCTGAGGAGAGGAGTCAGGTCCAATTCTTCAGAGCTGGGAAAAAGTGAAAAAGGACATATTAGGACCTAGATACTGGTCTGTGAAAGAGGCCCTCATCCTTCTGACATGCTGCGTGCTTCCTTGGAGCCAGGCATTTCTCTATGAGAAGTGAAGGTTTAGACCTTGGTAATTACTGTCTTGAATACAGATATGCATTTTATAGGAAGGTAAAATTTAGGGGAACAACCCCATATTACTTTACTCTGTACAACTCATTGTTATAAAGAAGTCTGGCAGCCAGCTGGAGTGTGGGTTTTGGGTTTTACTTTGCCTCCTCTTGTGCCCAGGTTGTGCATCTGATTACGGAGCACTTCCCTCCATCTCCTGGCTTGCAGTAAAATTGTACAGCAAGACCCACACACATTGGAAAGGAGTGAACCACAGGTCTAGGGGGCCTGTGAGCATGGGAACAGTGGTATTTAATGGTGTATTGGCTGAACTGAAAGTAATGCAGGAGGTTATGATATATCAAGATAACTAAGTAATTAAGCAGGCCAAATTGTCAACTAATTAAGACTGAGAAGGAACACTGTAGTAGCAAGTTTTCACTCTGTTGGTGCAGGCACTTAGAACAGGCATTTTCGTGAACTTTAATGCTGATGTGGATCATGTAAGTATTCTCAGACTTGTTGCTTAAAATATCAAAGAGAAACATATTCAAACTCTGTTTCTGTGAGAACTCAAGGCACTTGCAAACTATCAGTGTTCAGCAGTCTTTTGAATCCATACTATAGTAAAGCAGTTACGCATCAAAATTCAAAGCAAAAATTTTTCTACTTTTCTACTTGTTGGGGCTTTTCTTTTCCTAAAAAAAAATTATAGTTCTGCAATAAGTAGTTTTCAGAGTTTTGAAAAACCATGAAGGAGAGATGCCACAATGTCTAGACTACTGTGGGTTTTCTATCCTCGTTTGTTTGTGTTTAAAGCATAAAGTAATTCAAATGGAAAACAGCACAGAAAGGAATGGAAATAGCACCTTTTTCAGACATCAAACCTATTCGAAGAATGCGTTGAAAAGTTATAATGTCCCTCTTACACAAAACTGTGGAAGGAACACTGGAAATGGGGAAGAACAGAAAACGACTTGAGAATGAGAACCGTTACTGTGAAAAAAAAAGTCAGGAATGCACTGGTTTCTACTTCGATTCATTTAGCTTGCATTTCTGTGGGTAGAAATGCAGTAGAAAGTAGAAAATCAGTAGAAAGTTTCTCATATTCACACAGTTCCTGTTAAGGGAACCATGGATTTATAAATATTGAAGGCTGTAAGGTGACCCTGTGGCTGAAAAGGAGTTTTGAAAGTGTTTAACTCCACTCACTTTTATGCAGTTCTCGGGAAGAAAAAAAAATAAGAGCACAATATTAAAAAATAAAATCTTCCTAAATTTCCATTCATTTGCTTGAAATCTAGGGAGAACTGGCCAAGTTCCCAATAAGCTATTAGTACAAAATAATTAGTTCTTTATAGGGGTTAAACAAGAAGATCTGGCAACTACTAATCTGAATGCTACTTCTGCGAACCTGGTGCAATTCCACTGAGGACTATCTGAAATTAGCCCAGATTTGTACCAGAGGAATTTGGAGAACAGATGAGATGACTGAGCTGTAGACTTTTTCTCATGGTTTTTATTCCCAGTTTTCAGTGGAAAACATCCCTTTTCCTTGCCAAGTAAATCCAGCTGTTTATACAGAGTAATGCAATGTTTGTGCTCTTTCTGCAAGTACAGTGCATAGGATAAGGACTATAAATCTAAACCTCCAACGTAAATTCAAATCACTGAAATGCACAGCAGAGTAAGAGATTCCAAGAAAATAGTGTTTTAATAGCAAAGCAAAACATATCCATCCAAAGCCAAGAAGCTATCTCTGCACAGGGTGAGGGATTCTACATATTTGGTAGTCTCAGTCAGTAATGCCATAACATGGTCCATTGCCTACACTCTGCAGCAAATCTCTCAGGGCTCCCTAGGGCAGGAGCAGCCCCTTGCCTCTCACTCCAGCAGGGCAAGTGAATCCTTGCAGCTGCTGCACAGAGCAGAGGCACAGCAGGGCAGGTCCCTTGTGCCTTGCCAGTGCTTCTCTGCACCCATCAACCCAACAGGAATGAACTGCAGTTACTGACTGGAACTGCTTTGCTGATATTTGCTGGCCTCTGAGTACCACCTCCAAAAAGAAGGCAAACACAGAGGAGGGAGGCACTGAACAGTGAAAAGGTACAATGCCATTCTGCATCCTTATAGTCCTCTAATAACTTCACAGAAAGGAAAGAGCCTTACTCTAAATCCATACCTCTGTGTAAAAAGAGCTTTGCCCCATAGCTTTGTTTCTCTTTCAGCCACTGGGAATTAATGGCTTTTTAAATCATACTTTAAATCATACTTACTGCTGTTGGTGCTATTGCTGTTCACTACAGAAAGAACTGTGCAGAATAACAACTATTATCTTCAGTACTAACCATAGGAGATTGATCTTTGAAAGAAAATTATATCCCAGACCACCATATGAGCAGCTCACCATATTCTGGACTGCATGACTTGGAGATGATACAGCACAGGAGTCACTTCCTCATCACCAACCGGCTCAGGCTGCAGATATAGCGTGGTGCTGACTCATCCCACACCAATTCTCCCAACTAAGTGGCTGCATGCTTGGTCTGGCTGGTTCACAGCCTGCTGGGAAAATCTCATCAACAGGATGACGCAAATCTTAAATATCCAGAAAATACAAGCATGTAATAAATCTATTCTGATACAAGCCACTAGCATGTGCAAAGATGAAGCAATCTGAAGTACAGTAGTTTCACGAATACAAGCCGCACGGATTATAAGCCGCACTTCCGGTGCCTCGACAATGTGGCTGTCTTTGTCAATAGATAAGCCGCACCCCGAATATTAGCCGCACCTTCGTTCGTCGCGAGAATCCGTGCGCAGCTTTCACAAATTGGCCAATTAGTAACAGGATCGCGGCATAGTGGGCTTTACTGGCTCGGGGCGGGGCCAGGAAGGCTCGGCCCGCTCATGGTTGCCGACGGGGCCGGGTAGCCCAGCTCAGCGCCACGGCTCGGCGGGGCTGGCCGGGTGGTGCTGCCGCCGCCGCCGGGCTCGCTGGCCCCCCTCTCCCATCAGCACCGCCCCGCTGCCGCGTTCCCTAGCCCTGCCGGCGGGCTGCCGCCGCCCGGCTCGCTGGCCGCGCCGCGTTCCCTAGCCCTGCCGGCGGGCTGCCGCCGCCCGGCTCGGCGGCCGCGCCGCGTTCCCTAGCCCTGCCGGCGGCCTGCCGCCGCCGCCGCCCGGCTTGCTGGCCGCGCCGCGTTCCCTAGCCCTGCCAGCGGCCTGCCGCCGCCCGGCTCGCCGGCCGCGCCGCGCCACGTTCCCTAGCCCTGCCGGCGGGCCAGCCACTGCCGCCGCTGCCAGGCTCGCCGGCCGCCCCCTCCCGTCTGCACCGCCGCCGCGTTTGCTCGCCCTGGCCGGCACTGCAGGCCCCCGCACCGCCGGGCTCCCCCACGCTGCTGGCCCCGATTCTGCTGGGCTTCCCCCGCTGCCAGGCAGCCCCACCCGCCGGCCTTCCTGCTTCTGCCATGCTCCCCTGCACTGCTAGCCCCAGTTCTCCCGGGCTCCCCCGCCCTGCTGGCCCGGGCTCTGCCGCCCCCCCTGCCCCGCCCTGCTGGCTCAGGCTCTGCCGCCCGCCCCCACACTGCAGGCCCCGCCTCTGCCAGGCTTTCCCACCTCAGCCGGGGCCGGCCGGGCTCCAGCTTGGCTTGGGGCTGCCGCGGGCTCTCACTTCTGTGTTGGCAGCTTTTAGAATTTTGTTAATGTATTAGCCGCCCCGGAATATTGGCCGCACTTCCGGGTTTCCACCAAAATTTTGGTCAAATTGGTGCGGCTTGTATTCGTGAAATTACTGTAATCTAAAGCCAGGCTTCTTTAATGAAAAGAAGGATGCAAAGTGTAGGAAATGTTTAAAATGGTCAAGGAACAGATGGAGCTAATAGCACTGAACTGTTTTTAAGATTGCCCACTATTTCACTTCCTCCTTTCAATTTTGTGTAATGTTGTCAACATTACAACACTTTTCAGTTATTTTTAAAAATTTGATTTGTTTGTCTCAGACTGGATATTTTCTAAAAACTCTAAGCACAATACTTTGACAGTCTGACAACAAGACTGATTAAAATATACTGTTTCCTTCTAATGAAAACTTTTGCTAGTTCTTCATTTATGATGCTCAGGTGTTTATATGACATAATTTGTAGCAGGGACTTGAGAGGTGTTGCTTTCCTATTTATATACTTTTACCATACCAGAGAACTATACCTGAAGCTCATTGACAGCATCCCCATCTTCAAACAATTTTAGTATTGTTGTGGAACCCAAGAAGGAGCATCCTCCCAGAAAAAAAGTAACCCCAGAGAAAAGAACTTCGGGAAGCAGCATGAACATCAGTGGTATCATGACCCTGCAGAAACAGCAACACAACTAGTGCAGAAATTACCAGTGCCAGAGGCTGTACGCTTTTTGCAGACCCTCTGCTCCAAAAGACATGCCTGGGTAGCCCATTTATTTCACCAGAAAAGCTTTATTTCTCTTGTCAGTAGGTGCAGTGTATCAATTGAATATTGGGTCACTGGAGAAGAGGTAAGGGTGCACTGAAGTCAATTTGAACTTGATTTATGACTTGTAATGGAGTTCTCACTGACTAGCTAGTTCCTGCCAATACCCATGACACTGAGAGAGAACAGATGGCAGGAGGAGGTTCAGCTGTTTAAATGTTCCTCTACTAGTTTACATAACTTTTTGTTCATGCACGTGAGGACTGGTGAAGAGAAAGCATCTCTCTCTTCTCCTCCCTCCCTTTTTTACCCTCTATAGTCCATTTTGTTCTTATCTGCAGTTGTTACCAATTCTCCCTTCCACTTGCAAATGTTTGTAAGTCATCAAGATCTAATGATGAGCCTTGGCAAATCAGGGAGGAATACAGGTCACTTCCTTGGTGACAGAAGGGACAACGATGTATAAGAAAAGGCTCAGCAGAAAGCAACTGGCATTGTAAGACTCCCTTGGCAAAATACAGGAGTGGTTACATTAAGTGTTACACAACCCTCAAGTACAAGAGGTTTCTGTTTTTGATTAGTCTAATGCTGAATTTGAAAGAATTCCTGCAAACAGAGGTTAATGTCAACAAACATAACAAAAGGCCTAGCGTAACATTAAAGATAGTCTGATAAACTCTTCAACAAAATAAATGTTCAAGCCTGTTGCTAGGTAATGCTGATTGATTAAACTTAAGCTTATATATATAAACAATACTCATATATACAGCCATCTGATACTCTTAAGGTACAGCTAATTGACACTGGTTACGAAAAGACCACATCTGCCAAAAGCTTTCTGTGTTTCAGCCTAGCTACCAGCTCATTATCTATTAATGGCCATGTTTTCACAGTTCACCTGTATCTCAGTGTATTTAATTTCTTCTTAGGCAAGAATAATTCTTCTTTTTAAAAAAAGTTTCCATTAATGAATTACAATGTGTTTTCACCACTTGTTTATAACAGCTATTGCAGCCAATTTGGCACAAGAACATCTCTGAGAAAATTGGAGGCTACCAATTAACAAGAAGGTGATGGAAAGAAAATAAAGATTTGTACATATTCTGGATCAATTTTTGTACACTTTGTCAGCTGGGTGACCAACTAAGGCACTGGGAATTTCACAGGATCAGTGCACCTAACTTTTGTCAGGACGGGAGCTGTATCAGTCACTCTCTCTGAACGCTTTGGGGCAGAGTTGATGACTTTCAACCACAACTGAACCCAGTCAAGTTGTGTGAGACCCTCCATGCAGAGGGAACTGAAAAAACCCCACAGATGATGACTGTTTGAATTCAAAGCTAAATGTAGAACAGCTCTGTTCCTGCAGATGCACAATCAGTAGATGCAAACTGATGTAACCACCACTGATTTCAGTGGTAGTACAGCAAACTCACTGCCCCCATTTGATTTTATGGAACCTCAATGAAAAGAGCATTAAGACAAGATTTCTGGCTCCTAGAGGAGACAAAATGAAAAGAAGAGAGAGTTTTGGGTATTTTAAAGCATCACTTAGCCAGCACAGGAATAAATGCTATATGGAGAACTTAGAAAGGTCTCTAATAACTATGGGAGAGTGTATTCTAGAGAGTCTGTAAGTAACCTGGTAATGGCACAGGCCTACAGTTTACTGTACTTTCTTTGCTCAACTTTAGGGAAACTGTCTGTCAGCATTATATTTTGCCTAAGAATTTCATAAATGTAGCAGAATAAAGTTTCAACTTTCCAAACTCATCCATAAATTTGACAAGGAAGTTTTACCACTCCCCCCCTCAAATGAATTTTTTTTACAGAACCCTAATATTAGAACTGAATAGGCATTTTTCGGTGTACAAAAATCAATCTCAGATGGCTGGAAAACACATCAAGGTGAATAGAAAAATAACCATCTTATAAAAAACTGATCTTAATGCTTCCATGTATTTGACTTTGATAAGTTCAAGTGTGTCTCATGCTTCTAAAGCTCATTTAGAAGTAAATGTTCAAAATTGCTGTTACAAAAGTCATCACTTGCTCTTAAGACTATCTCAAAGGTATTAAAATGATTTTTTTAGTTTTATGTCATTATTATGTTTTTCATTGCATAAGCTGGGTGACCAACAGTATGCAAATATTCATTCTCCCTTTTTTGCTGAAAGGGGATTTCCTAAGATTGACTACATGTTTGACATTAAAATCTATCCCTGCTGTGTATACTCCTTGCTAATCTTGCATTCTGACACTATCACAGCTCCCTGAACTGATGAGTTCATCAGTTAACTTTAACATTAGAAGCAGCAAATGAACATGGATAGGCAAAGTTAAAATCATGCAGTTACAATGCATTTTCTATATTGTACATATTTGTAGTAAAAACTCCTTGCTGCCAAGAGAATATCTGAACAGAAAATTAATTATTTCCCTTTAAACTTTATAGTAATGAGTGGCTACAGGAAGTATTTTTATACTTTCACATGTGCTAATTTATATTTTTTTCCAGACTGAAACAGAAAATAGCACAATGTTGTCAGTATGCAAAGCTCCTGTTTCATCAGTCAGCTGTGTCTGATTCACAGATACACAACACTTGGTAATGTTGTCACGCTCATCTGTGGCTTCAGTAAGAGGTGGTGTCCACAGTGTTAGGCTAATTTTTAGAAGGTGTCCTATAATTACTTCTCTGTTGGAGCTCCATGACATCTCATGGTCTATCACAAGCCAAAGAGGAGCATTCCTGTATTAGCTGTGGTAAACCTTATAATAACTTCTGCTCTCTTTATTGACCTATGCAAGTGACTTCTCTTTTTCAGCTTTGTTGCCCTGATGGTGGTCAGTGGCATTGCAAACACTGTCTGGATGAAGTAGAGTAATAATTCAATTGTTGGTTACTTAGAAATTCTGCAGTTCAAATTCAGGTCATTGACATTCTGCACTGATTCAATGTAGCTAGGAATGGTGTCCCATACTGTCAGTAATTCACCTGTGATAACATAAGTTATTCATAAACATTTAGCTTTGAATTACTTGGTCTAAAAGTCACACGACCTCTGATTGTACCTCAATGTACCATGAATTATTTAATTCATGACTTTGGGCCTAAATATATGTGCAAGGACATGGCTGAAGAGTCCTTCTCTCTTTAAAACTCCAGATTATAAGATTTTTGTTTCTGTACTTTTCCCCAAGGCCTCCTTACTTTGATTCAATATGTAAAATAAAGTACATTAGATTTTACTCAAAGTTTACCCAGAATTGTTACCAGTTTTACTTAAGTTAGCTGCAAGGTTTGGATCATATTTGTTTGAATGGAGTGTTTTTCTACGTTCATCTGAAGTCTTGCATCAATAAAATCTATTATGAGCTTGTTTTTCTTTCTGTGGGGTTAGAAACAGTGTGGACAGGTGGGTCTTGTTTGGTTTGGCCAGCATCAAGGTGTAAGGAAGAAATATTGATGAATAAAGAGCACGCTTTTCCAGCTCAGAGAAGGATTGGTCTCATTAAGATACCATCTGTAGTAGCTTTTGGGGTGGGGTCATTGACGTGAATTACTTATAAATTAATTTGACTTTTCTACTCTGGCATATCTGTCCCAGAGCCAGTAAATAATGCTGCTGTTAAAGATAAATGCCATTTGTTGCATCAGGCATTCATTACCTCTCTACTTCTCTATTCTCAATATTTCTGTAATTTGCATAATTTGCAATTTCCTTTTATTACAAAACCTCACATTTCTTAAATGAACTTTATCTAGTCACTTATGACCACCAGTCACTGAGGTGAAGATCTGCTCAGTTTTCGCAAACCCTCCAGGGATTCCTCTCCCAAAAGCAGGGTTCATGGTTCTTGTGTATGGAAATGATGGAGCTATTCTGAGGCTGCTGCAACTTCATCTTCTGCTTGTTCAAATTCCTGCTTTGTCATCAGAAATGGGAAAGGGCTAAATAAACTCCTCAGTGGTTCATTGTATGGCA
The DNA here is from genome assembly GCF_009819885.2 of Catharus ustulatus. NCBI lineage: Eukaryota > Metazoa > Chordata > Aves > Passeriformes > Turdidae > Catharus > Catharus ustulatus. The sequence continues at coordinate 61,056,704 of NC_046223.1, read as the reverse complement.
CCCTTGGAACCTTCTCAGGGAGAGGAAGGTTGTGCAGCACATCTCAAAAAGTGCAGGTCAGCTGTTCTTCCAATTTGCTTTTAGTGTAATTTTCAAAGAATCCTGGATTTCTGCACTGCTAATGGATGAGGTATGAGAGTCCTTTCCTGATATCCTATATGTAACTAGCAATATTTATTATATCCTGCTCTGACATGTGTCCAGCTCTGACAACACAAGACAGTCAGCTCTGCATGGGTCTGGGAAGTACGCAGAACTTCAGAAATGCCAGCAAGCAGTACGTGAGAGATTTTTGTGTTCAGCTGTGAGGTGCTGAACAAGGAAACAGCAAGCATGATTTAGAATCCCTGTCTGTTTTGAGTAACTCTTCCCAAGTGGTACGGTTTCCACATGGAAATAGTTCAGCTATTTTATTTCCAGGGTTAAAAAACTCCCAGAAAGGGCATCTAAAGAGCTGCAGCACGGGAAAAATAGAAATCATGTGATTTCAACAATTTTTGGATAACATACATAGGTGTGCATGGGGTGGGAAGCCACAGAGTGTTTCTTCCATGCCACATTTAGCACAGCTCAGTGCTAACCTTGGTGTAGGCTGTAAGAATAGCAGCAGATGCAAAATGCTATGGGATAAGTGTGGAGGCAGGGACAAAGGCATATTTGATGCAAACAAAGCTCATTTGCTCCATAACATGACAGACAGAAATGAGGCCCAGGGCTGCCAAGTATGATATATCATTGCTAGAAACCCAAAATAAGGCCCATTTCACATGCTGCAGGGCGAAATGTGTTTCAGGTGATAAAAGATTGCCTATTTCATATGTCTTAACAGTTTTGAAGAAATCATCCATATACCCAGGAGAAAGTGTTGGAGCACTGTGTTTATATGGTAAGCTGGATGTGAAATGCATTGGACCAAATACCCATGTGCCACATACAAAGAGGTACAAGATCAGAGGGACTGCAGAACTGGATGATCTTTATGACCTTAGTCAGACCCAACACCTGGGTGGGCTGTGGAGGGACCACTTTCTCTCTCTAAGATTGCCCCTAAAATAATTTCAAATCTGGTTTTCTCTTTATTTTACTGTACCTTGGTCAGAATGGGGCCAAGGCTCATTGAGTGTTAAGCAGGTTGTAAGCCTGAAAAATGCAAAAACTTAATGATTATACAGTCTGAAAAACAGAAGGGGCAAAAGGGACAGAAAGACTTTCTTGGAGAGAATTCATTCCCCAATAAAATGACATTCACATTTCATAGATTTTGGTATCAGTCTTCTTTCTACTGCAATCCTACCAATCTATATGATATATAGGGGGAAACAAAATTTCTGATTAAAAGGTTCATGTGACAGATAGTGCACACTAAAAAACAATTGCACTGGCTCAAGCACTGCTAAAAAGGCATGCACAGCAGAGCGAACACATCACTTTCTCCCAAAAAACCCCAACTGCCACAGCTGCTGAGCAGAAGTGCAATACTGCAGAACAGGAATCATGCAGGGTAACTGCTACAGCTCAAGAAGAAATCCCCCTCCTGTCTCTGGTGAGTCTGTAACTCCTAAGGAGAGACTTTAGGGGAAATTCGCAGAGGATGTGGCGGGTCCTTCTCATAAAGCCTTCCAAAAAGTGTCGCTGTAATGAGCGGTTTTGACGTGCCATGCTTGCTTTTCAAACGCCCATCACGTAGCACCTGGTGGAAAAGAGAAAGAATGGCACTAACAGTCAACTAACAGAGTAGCAATACTGCATAGTACAGAAAGAATAGACCTTAGATGCTGAATATTTTGATGCAACACTTTTAAAACCACTCATGACAGTGAAAGAACACAGAATTCTCTCTGGCTTTGCCATAGTCCCCCCATTATAGCCTTCCCACATTCTCTTGGACCCAGAAGTCCTTAAACCTTCCTCTGTCTTTGGGAAAAAAGATCATTTTCTGCACCTCATAAGAAGGTGAGAATGAGAATAACTAATTTGTTAGGTTCTCTTTAGTTACTCATACAAGGCAACAAAGGTTATGTACGCATCTAGGATGTATTTGAAACATTTTTTGATTGTAGACCCCAAAACAATTTTCAAATGGCAATAGAGAATTTCAAGCTACTGGCCATATGTAGCTTTTCTTAGTCACTTTAACACACCAATTTGAAATCACTTTTCACCAACTGTGAAAACCTGTAACAATTGTTTTTACTTCTGTGACAAAAATGTAAGCATGTATTTGTTAATACAACCTATTGTTTTAAAATTAGACCACAATCATATTTTTAGCATACCAATAAATTCTTTGATGTGCCTATTTTTCAGAAGTCTCATTCAAAAACAAGTATGAAGGGTGAAAAATGCTTTTCAATTTCCTACTTTGTAAAAAAATCACCTTTGTTTCCCCTAAAATGTTTCACACTTTCTTCATTGTCTCCTGTAAGTTGTTAAATACTTCCTCCAAATCAATTAGGAATTAATCTAATCTATTTCATAAAACTAATCTAATGAATAAAATAAAATCTAAGAAAATCATAAAATCTATGAATAAAAACATCTTTTGGCAAAAATAAAAGACGATCCTCCAAAAAAAAAAAAAAACCACAAACCCCTCAAAAATTGCTTTTAACATTCTCAACTCCATAGAATATCTGCTCTTACGCATGATACTTCTAAGTAATTTTTCTTGTTCGGACAATTTCTCAGAGTATTTTATTTCATTTTCTACTAAAATGCCATAATGAGAAAATAACTCCTTGAAAGCTGTGCTTTATTCATTTGCGACCTGAAGCGGGAAGGCAGATTTGCAAAAGCACTGAAGAGATTTTCAGCTCCAGGACTGGCATATTCTCATCAGTAAGGATTGATTTAATCCACCTGTTTAAATCTGTCTTCTTGGGCTACAGTCTGCCGAACCAAAGAAAGTGGTTCTTGGATGGGACTTTGCTGCCAGATCAATTTTCAGTGCAACAGCATGAAAAACCTTGCAACAATCAGCTCCAGGGTGCCCCATTACCTTGAACTCCCCGGGGGCCAGCTGCACCCCGCTGTACAACACTTCTGGGAAGACGTAGCTGGTGCCAAATGTGCCACTGAGGGAGAACATCTCAAACTTGGTCTGAGCTGTCTCCACGGGCTGCCCACACGTGCTCAGGTTTGTGCTGGGGCACTTGAGCAGAGTGCAGATCTGTGGGGAGGAGGAGACAGAAAGGCAAAACACCACTAAGCTTTCAGCAATCACAAGCTGGATTTGACAGCAAGAAAAGTTCCCAGGATTCAGTAATGGACACAAATGTTTTCAGGTGGTTGGCATGTGGCCACACTCACCTCTGAAAATGGAATTACCTGCCAATGGTATTTTATGAGAGAACCGTGAAGCCCATCAAATGCACCTAGAACATAAACTTCATCATTCCTCTTATTCAACATCTGGTAGACCAGATGACAGCAAAGGTCTCCTTGGCAAACAGTGCAATTTCCATCCTTGTGCCTGAGTTCACTGAAAGTGAATATATCCCTCCGGACAGCTCCCGAAAAGGTGTCATTTTCTCCAGGTAAACTCTTGATGCTTGTGGCATACGAACTCCAGTTGATGGCAGGGGGGTAGGTGGGGGAAAGGCGGGGGTGTGTGCTCAGCTCTGCTAGCAGGAGACGTCCCTCCTCGGTGGCACTGTCATAGTGGTAGGTGGCCGGTCCTTCTGGCGTGAACAGCCCGCTGCCTGCACAGGATACCATAGCCCTCCATCAGCCAGCACCACACACCACGGCTTGGCAGCGCCACGAGTCACCCCCACACCACACCGGCATTGTTTTTCAGTGATACTCTCTTCATTCAACACGTCACTAAGAGTTTTGGAATAATTTTAAAGCACATAACAGCTAAAATAGCCATCCTAGTGTTAAAACATAGGTTCATTTGAAAATAAATCATAGCTCTCAGAGTGGCATATTTGACAAAGGAGGCAGTCTTGGGGGTAACAATGTTTCACTGACGGAAACACAGGGCTGTGGCTTAAACTCAGCTCATTCTGTTCAGGGCAGACTTTGTAGTTTTCACTGCTTCAGGGGATATCAGAGATGCAGCTACATCCTTTTCTCAGTTAAGAGAAATAGGCGATAAATACATATCCAGAGCAAAGCAAAAATAATACCTCTAAGTCTTCAGCAGCCCCAGAAAAAGAGAATGTTTTATTCAGTATACAAGTATATTGAATAAAATATACTTTATACAGTATACAATTTGGGTTTATGCTATTAGGTTCTGATTAAAACATTTTTTCTCCATTTAACTGTTGATTGGATTTTAAACAGAAAATGCTGCCTCCAGATGAGAAAAATATGAAAATATAAGTGAAACTTTGCACTATTTTTGAAATAAAATTTCACTTTTAAGTTATCAAATTGTCATGGGCTTTCAATTTCTACCTTTTCAGAACATCCAACATTTTCTTATCTGAAGTTGTTTGCTACATTCAGTGCCAAATCACAAAGATATTTAGTCCAGTTAAAACACTGTCTTTCAGAGACTTCGCTCTCTCTAAAACATTTCTGCCCACTTCTGAATCTGGGAACAATTTTCCTGTTCCTGAATGTAACTCACCTGTCATTGCTGTGCTGGTGTTGTGAGTATTTGCTGAAAGTAAATTAACACGCATGCCCATAGCCCAGGCAGAGTGAAACTCAATTGCAGTCAGGAAGGGCAGGACATTCATCCAAGCTGTTGGGAAGAGCACGGTGTCCACCTGCATCTTGCTCACCAGGACCACAGCAGGCTCATAGAAAAGGATGTCAAAGCAAGTGAAAATGCCAAACTTCCCAAAAGGAGTCTCAAAGGTGACAGCTTCTGGCTCTTTCGGGTAATTAAACTGAGTTTCTCCTCTAAACAGATTGTACTGCAATTGAAGAAAATGGCATATTAGAAAATAAGGCAAGATACAAACAGCTTTTGCATTTGAGATACACCTTAATGCAAAACTGGGAGTTGAGTTGGCTGGCACAGCTAGTTAGTGCCCATCCAGCTGAACCTCCCCTCCAAAAATGGGGTGGCTGTGCCCCATCTCTCTCCTGAAAGCAATGTATTAGCTGTTAAACCCCAAGACCAAGGGCCAAGATGTCCCCTGCAAAAGCTGTCTAAATTGGCTACGAATATATCAAGGAAAAGCTAATATTTACTGAGCATAAAAAATTCTGTCACTGCTGCTTCCTGTCATAAATGTAGCCCTCGAGTGTTTGGCAGGTGACATGCACTCTGCAGCTACAGTGTTCCTGGGAATAATTTGCCTGAATGGTCAAACTATTGCTTGGTTTTCCTTCTGGCCATAAGAACACCAAATCATCCTGGACTGGCTGTCACTTTCTAATAATACAAAATTACTGTATAAACCATCTGAAACTGGTGCCAGAGAGCTGAAAAAATTATTGATAATAAATTAGAGACTGACGCTGAAGCACTTCCTTACCTTGTGGTAACGAGCCACCAGTTTCCCCTGTGTGTCAAAGACAACATCCGTATTGTACTGGTAGCGACCGTCCCCAGGACAGCTGGGATCACTGGAGTCACACGGCTTCTTGTCCCCAATATTTGCAACCACATAGATGGAGTTATTTCTGGCCATGCAGCTGAGTCGTTCCTGCACTGGTGCTGGACCAAATCTATTGCATTTTCAGTGAAAGAAAAAAAAAATCTGTTAGAAGTTTAAGTGCCCATGTAGAAGAAATGAATTCAGAATTACTACTCCATTAAGAGTGCATCCCCAGATGCTGAAAACTTTAATAAAAGTCAAATTATAGTTTCTGTTCATTTTCTTCACTGTTCATAGTGTCATTTTAAATTGCCAATCTCTTTTATCTTTAAAAAATGGTCTTCCTGTGCTCCTGTACCCTTTACAATGTTATTTTCTGTGTGGATAGAATTGCCAACTAACATGTATACAAAGATGTGGAGAGCTTCACAAAGTGAAGATGAGAATAAATCAGTACAGACATGAATCTTAAAAATTTTAAAGCAAATTATCAAGCAGCTCTAAGCACTGATTCAGAAGACAATTTTAGCCTTTTTAAAAAATCGCTGTCTGTAAGCCTTTAGTAAAAAGTGGGCACAGCATTTACAGAGCTGAGGACTCCTCAAATCTAGCTTCATAAGGCCTCAGAAGAGAACATAAAAGCTTAGCTTAGACATGAACTTGGTCTTTTTGGTGTCCCCAGTTTACACACATTGGGACCACCTCTGTGTGTAACAGCTACTCTGCAAGTAGATGCATTTCCAAAAGATATTTCTTTCAGATCTAGATTAATATTTTGTGCGATTTTGTTTAGAAATCACTCAGCCAGCTGAACTGAGGACTGAATAAACTTGTCTGATCGATGCATGAATAGTATTATCTAACATGATAATAAGTTAGCTTCTACTTACAGAAGGTTTTCACAAGTGATCTGAAAAGATAAAGTTGTGCATGTTTTTGAAAGAATTATTTTCCCTACAATTTTTGTCCTTTTGCAAGTAAAGCTGTCTCAATGCTTTTTATCTGACATATTCTCATTACCATTTAATTAATAATTCTTTTTGAGGCATCTCATTTCTATAGTACTTGTGATTTTTTATAGTTTAAAGAATTAGCAGTTCTTAGTCATTTAATGCGAGTTGCTCAAGACTCCATGAGATAAAAGGTTGAAATCACCTAAACCCCTGCAGAAGGGATCACCTTGAGGGGTCAGTGCAGGGAATCCAATTCACCACCGGGTCAGGGATATCCTCCAGGTATGGGTAGAGGGATTCTCTTGTGAATCGCCAGCCATAGATGCCGTCTTCAGGAGTCACAATGATGTGGGCACCCTGTCACAACAGGCTCTGTTTAAAGCTCACAGACAACCAGGAGGGCCAGCAGGAGCAGAAAACACTGATGGACAACCCTCACGGCACCCTCGTACCTGCCGGGCAGCTTCCTTGACGGCCCCTTCCAAGACATCCATGTTTTTGTTCATCAGGGCCAAAGCATCGCTGGGAGAAACGGGCTGGTCAGTGGGATCTGGCAGGATGACGGCGTGCTCGTAGACGGCTGCCAGGAAGGTGTCGGAGGCAAGAGCCCGAAGGGCTGTGAGTGCAAACACCACAGCAGGTAGGAGAGCCTGGGAAGGGAGCATGGCTGCAGCCTCCCAGCGCCTGGATCAGCATGGGGAATATAAACCAGAGGGAAAGAGGAGGGGTAACGACTAATAAGTTTGCTTTGGAAATAATCTTCTGTTGAGTAATCTGGGAAGATTTCTGCCAAAAAATCAAATAAATTATTCTAGGAATTTGATCCTGTTTCCAATATGAAATGTTTTATATAAAAGTAGAACAAAAGGCTAGGAGACTCGTCAGAAGCCATATTAATCTACAAGGGGTCCACTGGAAGCAGCACTTGCACATTTTGTTTGCACATCCCTCTCCAGGTTTTTAAACCCATCTTGTGGCAAGCCCAGTCTCCCCTGGTTAGGATACACTACCCCATATCACTTTACTGCACATGGCTGCCATCAGTGAAAACTTCAGCCAGTGCTGAAGACAGACCACCTGTATGGGGTACAGCCCTCTTGCTCCAGCGTGCAGACAATTCAGTGATGTTTATGAGACATGTGGTCCCTCCATACCTCCTGATTTCGGCCAATGGCTCATTACAGTTCAAGCGTGTGCCTTGAGAGTGTCCTCCCCACTGGGCTCACACTGCAATATAAACTATCCCTTGAACTGTGCTGACTTCTCTGCCTAGAGCTAACAGACTTGCTTGTTCTGTGAGAAAGAATTCAACACTTTTTTTTTTTTATGATGGTCCTTTCAGATGGAAGATTTTGTACAATAGGCAATTTGAAAGTACTCATTGAAAGCAGCATCTTTTTCTGGAAAGAAATTTTTTGCGTAGTGCTTTCTAAACAGAAAAATACTACTGTAGTTTCAGATGATCCCTAGAAAAACCTTAGTTAGGACCTGTGCTATAACAGTGAGGGCAAACAAACGTAACCTGACTTGTCAATTACCACTTAGCAAGAAATCAAAAAACCCTTCTTCCACCTCGCAGAATCTTCCTCTTCACTATGTAGTGTCACCCAAAAGAATGATTCTTCTCCATCAGCACCAAGGCCACCTCAGGAGAAGCCAACACTTCAAGTCTGTGATTCTAAAATGCCATTGTGCTCACAGATGGTCGCAACATCTGTGTCCAGGGCACAGAGCAGATAGCACCAAAAGCACAGGAGGCACAAGTTTTAGGAATACCCATCTCTGGAGCCTGAAATCACCCAAGAGGAAGGTGCAGGCAAGCAAACGCAGGGGACTTTAAAAAGAGGAAGTCTTGCACAAAAGCTGGGAATTCCCCAGGGTGGCTGAAAGCTGACACCCACATAACCACCCTGTCGGGAAAGACTCAGTATCAAAGCCAAGAGAGCCGCCAGCATTGAGCAATTCTGCCTCACAGCAACAGCAGGGAAGTCACTGAGAAGTCACCACTGTGCTGCAGCTGAAGAAACATGTTACTTACCAGATATACAAAAAAATCAGGCATAGTATTGCTGTAATAACACAGTTCAAGGCAAGCCTGGGTCCCAGAGGAAAAACAACTTTGGGAAATCTCAGCAGAGACCAGCATGGGCACATTCCTGCCCGAACTCAAGGGTGTGAGGTACAGGCATGGCTGGGGGAGGCAGGTGGCTGTGTATAATACCTGCGCCAGCCCAGCTCAGCACAGCACAGCTCGGAGTTGCAGTGACTTTGGGGGCTGCTGCACATCCTGAGGGAGAGCTGCCGGGCGGGCTGGTTGTCTGAGCAAAACCGTCAGTAAACCCACCACTCAATAACCAAGCTCCGAAGATCTCTGGTCCCCAAAGGTCTCTGTAGGAAGACTGTTGTGAATAGGAGATACAATTTCTAGATTTTGCCTGCTTTCTTATATCCACAGATCACTCCAGCAGAAATCTTGAAGCTAAAGCTGCACATGCACAAAAATAACTTGTATCTGGAACCCAAGTTTCTTACCTTCCTTGGGTCAGACTGACTCAGCAGTCAGGTAACAAATGGATTTTTTCTGCACTGCCCTCGAAGAAGTGTTTATTGTTATCGGTGGTTACACGCAGCCTTGTCTTTATACAGAGTGAGTTGGTATGTGGGTAATGGGTGGACTGGCATAGGATTACTTTCTGTATGCTTGACTCACTTCTCACAATAACATATTTCACAATGATAAGTGTTATGCAATCTCTGTAGCAAAAAGAACTCAGTGTCATTATGGCTTCCGCCACAATGACAGTTCTTCTGTAAGAAAATACTCAACATACAAATATACTTTAACCACACCACAATAGCCTTGAACCAAATCCTGGATTCAAGATACTCACCTCAGGGTTGGGATCCTACACTACATGCACAGACATTCCATTATCCAGAGGACTGGTATCAGCAGTGAACAAACCTGAAGAAGCCACCTCTCAGCTTTGAGACTGGCCACACACTCCTGCTGAATCCTTTCTGCAAGATGAGACCTTCCCAGGTGCCATAATGTCCCTTAAATCCAGATCCTTTCCTTGGGAGAGAGGTGTGGTATCACCCACGAGGTTCCCTGGGGACAAGTACAGTGTCTGCACTGAGTTTGTACCCATGGGAAGAAGACCACACTGGATAATACCTTGCTGGACTGAGATCAGTCTGTGGTCACACAGTAACTGACTCAAACAGTGAACAGTGTTTTAAGAGAGTATGGCTTTAGCAGCAATAATGTCGAGCTTCCATGAGTCAGAGTACATTGTCTGGGGCTTTTGATAAACATGTCATTATGTGAGACATGTCACTGTTATGTCACATGTGAAAATTTATTTACATTTTGAAACTAAAAAGGTCATATGGCACACAGCAGCGGTAATCAGTGCTGGAGTTTGGAGAGTATTTGCACTCCCAGTGTCTCACCAGCTCCAGGACAGAAGTACATGGGATTGAGGACCTTGAGAGCATTGTGGTGGGGTGCCAGGTCCTGCACTTGTGCCACAGCAATCCCAGGCAGTGCTACAGGCTGGGAGAGGAGTGGCTCGAGAGCTGTTTGGCAGAAATGGACTTGGGAGTGCTGGCTGACAGCTGGCTCAGTATGAGCCAACAGCGTGCCCAGGTGGCCAAGGTAGTGGCATCTGGGCCTGCATCAAGAACAATGTGGCCAGCAGGACCAGGGAAATGATCATCCACTGTACTCAGCACTGGTGAGGCTGCACCTTGAGTGCTGTGTTCTGTTCTGGAACTCTCACTTTAACAACAGCATTGAGGTGCTAGAGCCTGTCCTGAGAAGGGCAACAAGATCCTGAAAGGTCTACAAAACATATGCCATGAGGAATAGCTGAGGGAGCTGGGTTTTTTTAGTCTGGAGAAGAGGAAGCTCATGGAAAACCTCATCACTCTCTACAACTCCCTGAAAGGAGTTTTCAGTGAGGTGAGGGCTGGTCTCTCCTGCTGTGCCTGCAGTGATAGGACTAGAGGTAATGGCTTTACATTGGGACAGAGGAAATTCAGATAAGACATTTGAAAAATTTTTTCACTGTTCAGGTGATCAGGCATTGGAATAGGTTGTGCAGGGAGGTGGTGGAGCCCCAGAAATGTTTAAGAGGAGTTGGGATCTGGCACCGCATGATGGTTTAGGGATTACAGAGGCAATGCCGAGTTTACAGCTGAAGTGAATGATCTGAAAGGTCTTTTCCAGCCCAGAAGATTCTATGATTCTATGGTGAGACCAGGAATGGTAGCAGTGTGGGGAAAAGGAAGGAGAAATTACATGAGCAGAAGTGTCTGACTACTCTTAAGGATACAACCACAGAACATGCACATCTTTATACAATGATGTGCTGAGAGAAGGTCACTAAGGTCCAGCAGCATCAACCAAACACAGGTCACTGGGGAGAAGAGAAAGCAAAAATGTGAAGTGCCATCTCACCAGGACTAGTTGGTCTGAAATAGAATTCTAAATCCCCAAATTCCTGAAGAAAATTGATCTGCAGAGCAGCACCACCTAGCATTAACAAGAAGGAGCAAAGGGCAAGGCTTATTTCACATATATTTGTGTTATATGACTAGAAAAAACCAAAGAAGATGAGAGGGAGGAGCTGCTATGAGATACCAAGTCACTCAGTGACTTGTTTACAGGTTGCAGTAAAAATTCTGTCACTGAATAGCATCCATGGCAGTCAGGAGGTGTCACCAAGCTGTTTTTCAGAACTGACAACCAGAATAATTTGAGGTTTCAATTCCAAGTTTTGTTTCAACAGAGGTTTCATATGAATAATGATTCAAATCATGTTCTGACCAAAAAGTGGTCGCACATTTTGTTTCAGGAGGATCTCTTTGACTGGGGTCCTCCTTCAGCTTCCATGATGCACTGTGTTGCCATTTCCTACATTATATGCACCAATGGCATAAAGGATATAAAACCAAAGCAACAGAAATAGGTTAATAAAAAGTCTAATTGTGGTAAAAGAGCAGACTGGCATAGGTCAGCACTACTCATATTCCAGATGCAAAGAAATATTAAGCATGTGTATAGACCTGCCACAAATCATATCTTCACTGCTTTATTTACTGGTCCCATAATAATCTGCAATGAAAAAATATGCAATGCTGGTTTAATAAGAATGTATACTCTGGACTACAATTCAAGTTTTCTGAGGGTTAGAAAAATAAAAATCCAGCAAACAGAGAAAAACAACTGCTGTTTTGAACTGATAAAATTATAGTAATCTTATGACATAGAAACAGATTCTTCTCAATAAATTGTAGTAATAAGATAATATTGCCACATTATTACTAAACCAAACACATTGATGAGATTTTGCAACTGGAAATGAGAAACATAATTGGGATTGTTGTTGTAGATGATGCTGTGTCACATTTGGACATAAACACAATACCAGAGTGGAGCTTCAGTTAGAGAAATATCACGGGAAGGGATGTTGGTTGTGGGTCTTGTTTCAGATGATCCCTTTCATATCACCATCCAGAAAGTATCACAGTAATGACTGGTTTCATTGGTTCCTTCTTCCTTATCAAGCGTCCATCATTCAGGATCTGATTGAAAAATGTGAAACAAGGAGTTTAACAGAGGAGTACCCATATAAACACACTAAGAGCTTAGAAAAGTGTGACAAAACAGGAAGAAGGTATGTCAGACCATATCTCTCACTGAAACTAGTGATTTCATTAAAATGTATTTAATAGGTCTGACTAATCACCATGAGCAGGTTCACTTTGGCTGCTTTGAGTTTATTCCATTGCTATCCTGCAGAGGACTTAGCAGGACACAGCTCCAGGGTGTCTTAGAAACTTATTTGCTCTAGTATCTTCATATTCCTCAATTCCTATGTGTCAGTATGTGTAGCTTGCTTCTGTGTTTCTCTAGACCAAAGAAATTGCATTAGCATCTCACTATACTTAGATATCATGCCCCCAACATGCCAGCAACAGAAGGGTCCCTTGAGTTTATCCCAGCGTCTCTGCCAGTCACTCTGTTTCATGGGGCATCACTTTCCAACAGCTTTCCACCAGAAAATATGAATCTGGACAGAATTTTTCCTCTGGAATAAGGCATGTACCTCGTTTCCTGGCTGTCACTAGCCTGAAGCAAAAGAGCAGGCTATTCCACCAGGTGCAGTGGCATGGCTGCTCCTCTGCACACCTTTCTGTCCCCACAAACACGCTGAGTATTGAGAGCCTTCACTTTTAATCTTCAACTCATTTCAATTCCATTAGTTGCTATGAAATTCTCAATTTTTTGACTCTCTAGTATTTGCAATATTCTCATTTGAAGCAGGCTGTCTGAGCAGTGGGAAGCAGAACAGGCTGTCTGCTTTCAGCTACAGCAGACTGTCACTGCAGAGTTGGTTCAGAAAAGACAAACCTGTGGATGAATGCAGATACCACAGAGTTCTCTCACACAGTAGTTCTGCTTACTGACCCTTCAATCATTTGGAATACTGAATCTTGTCTGGTAATGTTCATCCCTATGTATTTCTCTACACACATTACTGGATCCAGCACTCTGATTCAGTAGCCCTAAATAGAAGCCTTTTAAAAGCTGCTTCAGTGACAGTTGAACTCATGTAGCTTGGAAGCCTTCCTCCTTTATGGGAGAGCAAATGGGAGACGGAACAAAGAGAACAGTTATTGAGATATTCTGGCCTTGCTTGGACACAGACCATAGAAAAAGCAACCAAAGTTTTGAGGGAAAGGCTGGGAAAGCACAACATATGCAGCTATCGAGTTTTTTGAAACTATGTGGTTTTGTAAGTTTGCCAAGTAATGCAAACAATAGGCTGATTCTGTAAATAGGGGGAAATTCTGGCTTGGGGGTGTGACTGCTTGAGAGCTGTAAATGCTTGTTTAGCAGCAATATATAACGCTGAACAATGAGAACAATAAACAACGTCAAGGACTTCGATAACTTCAGTGACTTCAGTAACATCAACTCTGACTTCACCTCTGACTTCTTTTTGTTTGGGTTTGGCTTCTTGCTCGGATTATTTTGGCACTCCTCCTTTGAAGTCCTGTCTCTCAGTCACATGGCACTCCTTCTCTGCCTCGCTTTTTTTACCAAGTGAAATATAGGCTGAGTCACATTAAGCACAATCAGACATCAGTGTGAAGGAGGAAGTAGCAAATGCTCCCTTGTTTAGCAACAGTGAGGACATCAGCCAGAAAGGTGACTGCCCTGCCAGGGCTGAGCAGAAATATTTACACGTGCAGGGTTAGGGGAATGCCTGGCAGAATTGCAGTCCCACTGCCGGGACAAGATACAGTGGAGTGTTCCCTGTTTGCCTCTGTACCAGCAAGCACCGCTCCCAATTTCCTGTGGAGCTGGGAGCTCGCCCAGGACCAAGGAACTGACACTGTTTGTTAAACAAACTGGAGAAAACTGCAGTGGTCTGGCCTATCCGTGGCTGTGGACAATGTCAGAGGAAACTCATCTCGCAGTCCGCCTACTGTGCACACCTCTCTCCTCCCATCCACTCTTCCCACCCCTGTACTGCGCCCGGCCCCACCTCTGCTGCTGCCCGATGCTGATACTTGCACAGACTACAATCCTATTTTTAAAACATTCCCTTTGTTACAAAAATCCAATGTGTTTTGCCTCCTACGAGTCTGTATTTTTTAATTATGTTGGTCAGATTAAATGTAAACAATGTTTGTGCTTCAAAACAAACCCCAGAACAAACAGCAGATTTAGGCACACATAGAAATCTTAGCTGGGAAGCACAAAGTAATCCAGTGCACTTGCCTAGGAGGTACAGTCTGCAGGGTCCACATGTGCAGACGTGCCAGCGTGTCCCAGCTGCTCCAGCTGTGCACTCCCCTTACCCAACACAGTCCTGACTCTCCTCGCACTGGCAGGAGCAACCACTCCATGGGAGCACAGACATGCTCCTGAGAAACTGCTCGTTTTGAGAATTTGTGATACAAACAGCTATCAACCATTCTGTGCAAGGGAGATTTTCCACATCTTAAAAATGTGGCTAGAAAAATTAAAGTAAATTCCACCCTCAAGAATTACCTACGATGGTATGACAACATTAGAATATGTTGAGCTGAATAACTGTTTTTTGAAGGTACAACGTTTAGAGGCTTGTTTTCCTTTTTAAAGGAAATTAGAATCTTCAAAGGTTCTGCTAATCTTGTGTTCAGAAAAGTGCCTGTTCAGAAATGGGGTGGGAATACTGTTGTGGAAGTGGCTCCTAATACTCCAACAAAAATTTCAAATAATTAAAAACTGGCTTTTATTGGGGCACAACCCACTGAATCCTACACCACTAAAGTCAGAGGAATTTAATTCCTATTGTTCCCAGTGTAAAGGCCCAGCCTATGTCAACCAAAGCAATCATATAAAAACACATACACAAGATTCCAGCAGATTTGTGCTTCAAAACTAAGTCAATAAATCTATGTGCAGTGACTATGCTGTTAGTTAAGGCAACTGGAGAAATAGAATGCCATTTTATTATGAATATTTGTATTAATTACCATTATTTGTAATTAATTAGTGTTACAGAAACAAGCAGATGAAAGCTTGAAGGATCTGCTGTGAAGTCATGGTGAAGCTTGATCTGTGTGTGGAGGGTCCTTTTCATACCACCTCCCAAAGAGTGTTACACTCAAAAGTGGCTTTGACGTTGGATTCTGACTTATCAGACGTCCATCAGGCAGCACCTGGTCATGAAAAAGTGAAATAAGCAGGAGCATCATCAAAGCAGCACTACTGTATGACGAACACAAAATAGTATATTCATTCATTGTGATCTAGTTGAGAGAGGTCCAGTCTGAATTGGAGGTAGCAGGAAGTCTGAGAAAAACTACATTTCTGTCTTGAGGGAGATCTTGTTCTAGAGGATTTGGGAGAACAGGGCAGAAGAGAATTGGCAAGGTGGACTTACTGTATGAAGACAACCAGGAAAATCAGGCAGAAATAAAGCTGCCTTGAACTCAAGGCATAGCACAGAGGATACTGATAACAACTAAGTGTCTCTTGTAGTGGCTTTCTGACCACTGATGTCTGACAAATCACAAGGGTGCCCCATTACCTTGAACTCCCCGGGGGCCAGCTGCACCCCGCTGTACAACACTTCTGGGAAGACGTAGCTGGTGCCAAATGTGCCACTGAGGGAGAACATCTCAAACTTGGTCTGAGCTGTCTCCACGGGCTGCCCACACGTGCTCAAGTTTGTGCTGGGGCACTTGAGCAGAGAGCAGATCTGTGGGGGGGAGGAGACAACACTGTATTTAGCAAGACAGTAACACTGATAGGAAAGTCTTGTGCCATCAAAACTAATGTGTGTCAGAGCAGGTGAGAATCACAGGTTCCTTTTCATAACCCTTGGCCAACTCCTTTTCAGTTGTAGCTTATTTTTTTACTGCTTGATCTGATTGGGAGTATTGCAGATCTGCATTGTCTTACTCTTACAATTTTATAAATAGATTGTTTCTGACATAAGTGCAGCCAAACTACCTTATTTCATGTTTGAAGCCCAATCCTGTTGCTTCCAATTCTTTCAATCACCAGTTGTCTTATTCAAAAGTTTCTTTCTCATATCTTAGTAAGATGAGTTTGTGAATGTAAATTTTAGGCAACTGAAACAAAGTGCTCCACATCGGTACATTGTACAAGTGCATATCCAGGTCCTCTTACTGCTAATTGTACATGTTGCTAACCTACCCGATGCATTTCTGTGTAATCTGCTCCAGGTGACTTTGCCTTGGCAGGGGAGTTTGACTATGTGATCTTCAGATATGCCTTTCAAACCCAATAATTCTGTGATTCTGTAATGTGGAAGAGATTCAGAACACTTACTGCAGATATTCACAGAAGAGAACCTAAATTTAGGCAATACTGCACACCACCAAAAATAGTGAGTGCACTCTGGGCATTTAAAGGAGGTTTAGAGACCTCTCTACTGCATTTGTTGGATTTGAAGGCAAATAGGCTTGCAAGTTTTAGCAACTCCTTTCCTTTGCTAGCAAATAGGGCACTAGAACTGCAGCATAGAAGAATGAATCATTGAATTCTCTTTTTCCGCCACAGAGCTGAAGGTTTCTCCCTGCAAATAAACTTCCTCAAGTAAGTAACTCTCTCCAAAGAATTACCTGAAGATAGTACTGTCCTTCAACAACATGAAGGCCATCAAAAGCACCCAGGACATAAACTTCATCATCTCTTTTTTCTGCCATATTGTATGTCAAGTGACAGCAGAGATCTTTTTGGCAAACAGTGAGAATGCCTCCAGGCTTAGTGAGCTCTGTGAAAGTAAAGGGATCTTCAAAGATGATTCCTGTGAATTCATGGTCATTCTGTGAGAATCTTCCAACACTCAAAGCATATGAGTTCCAGTTGACAGCAGGCGGGGTGGCAGGAGAAAGATGAGGGTGTGCATCTAGTTTAGCAATGAGGAGGTGACCATCTTCAGTTTTCATGTTGTAGGAGTATGCTCTGGCTCCAGCTGGTGCATAAATGCCACTCCCTGAGGAGAGTACAACAGTCAGTCCTTTTTTAAAAATCATGTTGTCCTTCTAAGTGTCTCTACTGATCGCTTCTCCACTATTCTACACAGATTAAAGTAATTTTAATCTCATCAAAGGTGTCCATTAGCAACTCAGTATACAAAGCTCATGCTCTGGCAAAGAATAGCATTTATTCCCTTAGATGAGGTCTACTCAGTGTAGCCAAAGGCAGAGGATGTTTGGTTTATTATGTTATGTTATGATTGTATTTATGGCCTCCTCAGTTGTCTTTTCTCTTGTAGGCAATAGAATTTATAATTATTTTTTTCTCAGCTGACTGATATGAAAGGACCATCTACTGACTGAGACGATCCAAAACACAACACAGGCAGGTATCACAGGCCTGTCCTGGTGAACAGGAGGCAGCAACTCTCCAGCCCTCTTCACACTGGCTGAGAACTCCTCCCCTCATGGGTGATTCACATCTGACCAGCACCAAGCAAAATATAGGGAAATCAAAGGTCTCTCATACCCAACACTGCAGAAGCCCATCAGGCATTTCAAACAAAAAGTCCCAAAACAGTACCGTGGTTGCACAGCTCAGTGAAGATACTGGTCTAAATGAAATATACAGTAATTTCACGAATATAAGGCGCACCCTTTTGACTAAAATTTAGATCAAAACCCAGAAGTGCGCCTTATATATGGACAAAGTTTGGAAATTTACCAACCCGGAAGTGCGAGCCATGGGAGCTGAGCTGCGCCAGCCGGCGCCAGGGGCAGGCAGGAGTGCTGGGTCCCGCGGCACTGGGGCTGCGTTTAAAGGCTACACGAATCTGTGAAAAATGTTTCCAAATTGAGCACCTGCCAGTAAAGCCCGCAATCGTGTGATTCTGTTACTAATTCGTTACTTTGTTGTGCGCAGATCCTCACTGCAAAAAAAAAGTGCGCCTTATAGTCTGGTGCGCCTTATATATAGACAAAGTTTGGAAATTTGCAGACACCCGGAAGTGCGCCTTATAATCCGGAGCGCCTTATAGTCTTGAAATTACTGTACTATTCCATAAGCTGAGCTAAAAAAAAAAAATCAATGCTACATTCTAAAATTAAGATGTGGACTTCTTAGCAGTGTTACTACAACAGGCCTGAACGTGTGTTTTTAATGGTTTTCCGCAACAGTGTTAAATACAGTCATACAAATAAGTCTCTAATTTGGCAGAATAAATGTAGCTACATATATGGTTTACAAGTGTATTTACAGTTCAGCATTCAATCATAGACTTAGAAGTGAAAAGGCAAAGAGCCTTAAAAACCTCAAAAATTTCTATTCAGGTATAAGGGCAGTAACCTACTACTTGTTTAGAGCCATTAACAAAAAAGATAATCCTAAGAAGCTAGGGCAAAGAAAACACTTTTGTTGAGTTTTGTTGTGTCTTGTATGAAACCAATAGGAAGAGGATCCATCAGCTTTAAAATTTGGCAACTGGACTCTTAATCTTACAGATAAATATATTACATTCCTCTGCAAAATCACTTTGTAGAGCAGGGAATAACAGATTTGTGGTTATAGAGATTTTTGCAGAGTGAAAATTAAATTACCTGTCATTTCCATGCTGGTGTTATGAGTGTTGGCTGCTAAGACATTAACACGCATGCCCATAGCCCAAGCAGAGTGAAACTGAACTGCAGTCAGAAAGGGCAGGACATTCATCCAAGCTGTCAGGAAGAGCACGGTGTCCACCTGCATCTTGTTCACCAGGACCACGGCAGGCTCATAGAAAAGGATGTCAAAGCAAGTGAAAATGCCAAACTTCCCAAAAGGAGTCTCAAAGGTGACAGCTTCTGGCTCTTTTGGGAAATTAAACTGACGACTCTCTCCTTCAAAGAGATTATACTGTAGGGGAAGGAAAATAGAGAAACCAGTTAGAGGCACTTACTAAACATATGTCTTAGAGTCATTCCCTAAAGCTGTACAGAATGACTAGAGAGAATTTTTGACCTGTGTTGGAAACCCTTACAGGTGGGAAATCAGGCTGATTTGATCATTGTATGATCACCGTACCCAGAATATATAACACATTTTACATATTGTCCTGGCATCTAGCTAGGAAAGCAGCCAGCTGCCTTCAGGTCTGTTGATGACATCTGCATAACAATAATCTCTTCACTCCCCCCACCTAGTTTATATTTCTAGTGACCCAAATGCAACCAGAAGAGAAACAGTAATGTAAGAGAAGCAGAGGGGATCTGGTGCCAAGAGACAAAATTGGTGACCTTGGTGTGGAGATTCCCAAAAACATTGTAAGTACAGAGCACCGGCCTGAAGCACAACACAGCATTTGGGACACTGCAGAGTAGAAAATAAAGGTTGCGCTGATGGGGGAAAGGCAGATGATCTCAGCCAACAGAAAACCTGAAGTTTGTGAAATTCTCAGCTTTCCAACATTTTCCTTCTTCCTTCACATTTATTTAGAGTCCTTTATTAATGTCCTGGTGGTCTGAAAGTAAATATGGACACCAAACCAGGAAAGAAGTTCAGCTTTATTTAACTTGTAATTCAGTACCTGGGCCATGGCAGGCTGGGGGACTTGCATTATCAGTGTCTCATTCACCCAGTTTGCTCACAAATAGGTATCTTGGCATTGACTCTAAATAATCAGATGAAATACTGAGCCCAAAGTGCATTATATAAACTGACGTCACTCTACCCACATTGGCATGATATCTGGCATGACTCATAAACAGCTTTGATGGAACTTGAAGGTAGGCACATAATACTGAAAGAGGAACTTCCCCTGGGTGCAAATGTTTAAATATCCTTATGTCTTTTTACACCTATCTTAGATCCATCATTTTGTCCAAATAATTCTCATTGTGCAAAAACTGTGCAAAAAAAGTTTCAGGAAAAAAATGGTCCTGCCTTTCTGAAATTAGACTGCTTATCTACAATGAAATAGAGATGAACATTGAAATCCTGGAACATGAAGTGGTAGACTGGTGAAAAGCTGGCACTGAAAACTGAAGCTGCTCAAGCAGCAGAATTTACAGTAGTAGTGAGCTAATGAACTGAGGAAGTCAACCAAAACCATATGCCACTAAATTCCACCAGAGCAATAATTTTTCATTCCAGTCTGTTTTGAGAAAAATTACAGTGAATGCAAATTTGGCATCAAGGCTTCATAGCAAGAGAGATATTATAAAGAAAAGCAAAACTCTGCCAGTGGACAATAACTGGTAGCTAATTCTGTTCCTGAATTGAGACATTTTGGAAGTAGTTCCTGTCTCTCCAAGGCCAACTTACCTTGTGGTAACGAGCCACCAGTTTCCCCTGTGTGTCAAAGACAACATCCGTATTGTACTGGTAGCGACCGTCCCCAGGACAGCTGGGATCACTGGAGTCACACGGCTTCTTGTCCCCAATATTTGCAACCACATAGATGGAGTTATTTCTGGCCATGCAGCTGAGTCGTTCCTGCACTGGTGCTGGACCAAATCTATTGCATTTTAGGGAAGGAGAAAAAAAAATAACAAACCCTTTGCTGTCAGTGGTGTCTACTTCCAGAGTGCCTGAGGTCACACCAGCAGCATCTCCAAACCTGCAGCCATGGCAGGGTAGGCAGATACGGAGTTGCTGCAGTGCTTCCTCAGATTGCTTCCTGCCCTTGGAGGCCCTGGAGATGTCCCACTGGCCTCTGCAGGGACATGACTGCCCATCCCCTTCAGCACCTGCAACATGCCCTGCAGTAAACAGATAATCCTTGGGCTGGGAAAGGGCAGGAGAGCAATCTCTGGGCAGAGGAAGACACTAGCTTGGTGTCACACAAGCACATATTTTAGCATCAGGCATACTGGCACCTGAGGACTGCAGCTCTGGACCCTTAACATGTTAAGCACAGTTGAGCTGTGGGATACTGCAGATGATATGGTCAAGGCAATTCAGCAATTAATTTCCTCCCGTAGACAGGAGCTCACAGACCTGTAACCATGGCATGAAGAGCAGTGGCCTATTAATTTCGACATATGATAGGGTCCATGTGCCAGAAACTGGCAGCACCTCTGAAGCACCCAGACCAGCCCATGAAGAGAGCAGTCATCCTCCTTTGTAGTGTGGCAATGCCTACAGCTTTGCAAGGTGTGCATGGGCCATACAAGGAGGACCTCCATGCAAGATACACATACAGCACTAGGAATAAGGCATGCCAGACACTGATGGCAAGTGTTATATTCCCAAAAGCCACTAGTGAAACCCCTGATTGGAACAGTGAGGAGGCACTCAGATCACCTCTGCTAAACCTGTGTGACACACTAGAATAAAGACCTACTTAGACACAGTGCCACCCCATACTCCACTTCTTCCACTACTTCAATGGAAGTCTGCATATTTTAGCTACTTGTATCTCAGCAAAAAGTTGCACCTCCTGTGCTACTCCCCATTGTGACTCTTCTTGGAAGCATTGACTTATTACATCCTCTCAATAACCTGCTTCTCATCAAGCAGGTGCAGAAAGCTGCAGTAAAAAGGGCAGATCGTGGCTGAACACTTACTGCTTGCTATAGGAGTCAGTGCTCAGCTATAGCTTAGTTTGTTGTTGCTGGAACATGCTGCTTGAATGACAGATCATGTTCTACATCACAGAGACTCTAGCAATTCAGACTTTATCTTACCTTAATTGCGGAAAACCAAGATTAAAAGTTCTTGGGTTATTATCATTTAAAAGTTTGGACTTTAACTACTGACCTCATAACCTCTTATTATTTGCTCAGAGACTACTACTTGGCTGTCCAGAAAAATGGTTTGTGTGCTTTTGTTTCAACATGTCATTTGTAAAAGTCGAACCAAAAAGCCAAAGAAATACCAGTGTTCATAATTTACAGTCAGTTCTATTCAAAATAGTGTGGAAAAACTGAAAGCAGAAGGAGAAGCAAAGTATTCTGGCATCAAAAAAAGACATTTCCTCAACTTTTAGTAACCCAAATTCTGTATGTTGTTTGAATTTCTCCTTAAAGTGTCTAATTAAAATAACACAACTTAATGTTTCCCTCATCAACTAGTCATGGACATGCAATATATTTAACCATTTAACTACCTTCATACTCAAGATTAATTAAAACTTATGTCAGAGACATTAGCAGTTCTTAGTCATTTAATGCGAGTTGCTCAAGACTCCATGAGATAAAAGGTTGAAATCACCTAAACCCCTGCAGAAGGGATCACCTTGAGGGGTCAGTGCAGGGAATCCAATTCACCACCGGGTCAGGGATATCCTCCAGGTATGGGTAGAGGGATTCTCTTGTGAATCGCCAGCCATAGATGCCGTCTTCAGGAGTCACAATGATGTGGGCACCCTGTCACAACAGGCTCTGTTTAAAGCTCACAGACAACCAGGAGGGCCAGCAGGAGCAGAAAACACTGATGGACAACCCTCACAGCACCCTCGTACCTGCCGGGCAGCTTCCTTGACGGCCCCTTCCAAGACATCCATGTTTTTGTTCATCAGGGCCAAAGCATCGCTGGGAGAAACGGGCTGGCCAGTGGGATCTGGCAGGATGACGGCGTGCTCGTAGACGGCTGCCAGGAAGGTGTCGGAGGCAAGAGCCTGAAGGGCTGTGAGTGCAAACACCACAGCAGGTAGGAGAGCCTGGGAAGGGAGCATGGCTGCAGCCTCCCACTGTCTAGAGTGTTCTGGATAAACAGTGCAGAGAAAAGAGAAGGGGGACAAAGTTTACTTTGAAAGTGGAATGAATGAAGTGCAGGTCTGTCAAAGCATTACCTTGGAACCAAGCGTGACGTATAAGAAAGTACTGCAGTACACATTAAGGATGTTGCAACAGAACAAACAAAAAATGCCTGGCAATGCCAAGACTAATGAGGGCATTAAAAAATAAGTAATTGAAAACATATCTAGAAAGAACAGTCCAATTACAGTTGTTACACTTTTCTTTGTCTCTGATTACAGCAAGACTTTTTCTATCTATGTGGGCTCAGCCCTGGTGGATCCACCCAGGTGGATATCGTCACCCATGGAGCAAGTCTTTGGTGAATTTTGAGCTGCAAAACTCAGGGCCTTCACATCTTTGCTCTAGTATCTTCATATTCCTCAATTCCTGTGCTATGTGTCAGTATGAGTAGCCTGTTTCTGTGTTTCTCTAGACCAAAGAAATTGCGTTAGCATCTCACTATACTTAGATATCATGCCAGCAACAGAAGGGTCCCTTGAGTTTATCCGAGTGTCTCTGCCAGTCACTCTGTTTCATGGGGCATCATTTTCCAATAGCCTACCACCAGACAATATGAATCTGGACAGAATTTTTCCTCTGGAATAAGGCATGTAAGTACCTCGTTTCCTGGCTCTCACTAGCCTGAAGCAAAAGAGCAGGCTATTCCACCAGGTGCAGTGGCATGGCTGCTCCTCTGCACACCTTTCTGTCCCCACAAACACGCTGAGCATTGAGAGCCTTCACTTTTAATCTTCAACTCATTTCAATTCCATTTGTTGCTATGACATTCTGCATTTTTTGACTCCCTAGTATTTGCAATATTCTCATTTGAAGTAGGCTGTCTGAGCAGTGGGAAGCAGAACAGGCTGTCTGCTTTCAGCTACAGCAGACTGTCACTGCAGAGTTGGTTCAGAAAAGACAAACCTGTGGATGAATGCAGATACCACAGAGTTCTCTCACACAGTAGTTCTGCTTACTGACCCTTCAATTATTTGGAATATTGAATTTTGTCTGGTAATGTTCATCCTTATGTATTTCTCTACACACATTACTAGATCCAGCACTCTCATTCAGTAGCCTTAAATACAAGACTTTTAAAAGTGGATGTAGAGATTTAAGTGATAGTTGAACTAAAGTAGCTTTAAAGCATTCCTCATTCTCTGCCTCGCTTTTTTTACCAAGTGAAATATAGGCTGAGTCACATTAAGCACAATCAGACATCAGTGTGAAGGAGGAAGTAGAAAATGCTCCCTTGTTTAGCAACAGTGAGGACATCAGCCAGAAAGGTGACTGCCCTGCCAGGGCTGAGCAGAAATATTTACAGGTGCAGGGCTAGGGGAATGCCTGGCAGAATTGCAGTCCCACTGCTGGGACAAGATACAGTGGAGTGTTCCCTGTTTGCCTCTGTACCAGCAAGCACCGCTCCCAATTTCCTGCGGAGCTGGGAGCTCACCCCGGAGCAAGGAACTGACACTGTTTGTTAAACAAACTGGAGAAAACTGCAGTGGTCCGGCCTATCCGTGGCTGTGGACAATGTCAGAGGAAACTCATCTCGCAGTCCGCCTACTGTGCACACCTCTCTCCTCCCATCCACTCTTCCCACCCCTGTACTGCGCCCGGCCCCATCTCTGCTGCTGCCTGATGCTGGGGCTGCCTGGGGACTTACTTTGTAAGCGGGACGCAGTTTGGTGCTAAATCAGCGGAGCTGTAGCGGGAGTCTGTCAGACTGAGGTCCGGCTTCCATTCGTGTGCCTAGCGAGAGCCCAGTGAGGAAGAGCACTGCGCGTTCCAAGGGTTAAGCTTGCCTGGAGAAGGCTGTGTCAGAGGTCACTCCGGCAGCCACGCAATCACTGCCCAGCACTGAGTACATGTGAGCAGCACACAGGAAGTCAGAAGGCGCTCACTGCTGGCAACAGCACACAGCTGTGTTTCTTATGCCATGACAGGACATGTTTACCCAGGGAGCAGATAGAAATTTAAAGACACAGTGCTTTTCCTCCCCCAAAGCAGAATGTTTCCCATTACTTCCACTATATGAGTAGTAGAGGGTTTCAGTTTGATACTTTCACGGACGACAATCCTATTTTTAAAACATTCCCTTTGTTACAAAAACCCAATGTGTTTTGCCTCCTACGAGTCTGTATTTTTTAATTATGTCGGTCAGATTAAATATAAACAATGTTTGTGCTTCAAAACAAACCCCCAGAACAAACAGCAGATTTAGGCACACATAGAAATCTCAGCTGGGAAGCACAAAGTAATCCAGTGCACTTGCCTAAGAGGTACAGTCTGCAGGGTCCACATGTGCAGACATGCCAGCGTGTCCCAGCTGCTCCAGCTGTGCACTCCCCTCACCCAACACCTGCCGGCACAGTCCCGACTCTCCTCGCAACCACTCCATGGGAGCACAGACATGCTCCTGAGAAACTGCTTGTTTTGAGCATTTGTGATACAAACAGCTATCAACCATTCTGTGCAAGGGAGATTTTCCACATCTTAAAAATGTGGCTAGAAAAATTAAAGTAAACTCCACCCTCAAGAAGTACCTATGATGGTATGACAACATTAGAATATGTTGAGCTGAATAACTGTTTTTTGAAGGTACAACGTTTTGAGGCTTGTTTTCTTTTTCAAAGGAACCACATGTACATATTCTTTAAATACCTTCAGGGATGGTAACTTCCCTGGGCAACCTGTTCCAATGCTTGATAATCCTTTCAATGATGATTATTTTTCCTAATAACCAATCTAAACCTCCCCTGGCACAACCTGAGGCCACTTCCTTATGTCCTGTTACTTGACAGAAATGATCCACCCAACCTCCACCTCACCACAACCTCCTTTCAGGTAGTTGCAGGGAGAAATAAAGTCCCCTCAGCAATAAATCCTGACAAACCTACAACCTGCAAAACCCCTAAAGCCACTTCTGCAAGATGTGTTGCAGATGTACAATCAGCACAGAGAAGCACACATACTTACCTTGTCCTGTCCTTGCCAAAGCTGCTGGGTGAGCTCACCTTCAAGGGTGTTACAGCATAGGGTCACCCCAAGGTCTACTCTTCCATCATTTATAAAACAGAAAAGGAGATTAATATGCCTAATGAAGTCAAAATGCATCATGAAGAAAACAAATGTTTTGGGGTGGGCCTAAAAAAAATGCCTTGTCTTAAATGTCCCCAATAAAATTTTAAAAAAGCAAACAGACTGTACAGAGAGTATTGCAGCCTTCCCACTGTTCAAATAAGAGCAGAAAACTCTTACCTGCAAAACTCTTACCTGTGTCCTTCAACAACACATAGCTCATCAAAGGCACCCAGGACATAAACTCCATCTTGCTGCTTCTCTATCATCAGATGACAACAGAGGTTCTGCAGGCAAATGTCTCAATTTCCCTCAGATTCAGTGAGTTCCATGAAGAAGAAGAGGTCACGGTAAACAGCCCCACTGAAAGAGAGTTTGTTTGATGGAAGCTGTTTGATCTGGCTGGCATACAATGTCCAGTTAACAGCAGCAGGATACCCAGGAGAGAGATGTGGGCATGACCATTATCCGTTTCAGTATTGTAGTCATATGCTCTTGGACTATCTGAAGCATAAATACCATTCCCTGCAAACACATAACACCAGAAGTTTTCTAATCTGAAAGCAAATATATGGGACAGGTAAGCAGTAGTTACTAATTACATATTTGCAAAATTTATTTCTAACATTTACCAGACTCTTTTGAAACTAAATTGAGCCTTCACAGAGTACAATCTTAACCTAATGTTTTTTTGCCATCAGTGGAAAATAGATCAAAGTCTGATGTTTCGTGCATTGTAAATTGCAAGATTAGTGTCCTGATTATATATGATTTAAGTGGCTGAAGTTATGCGTTCTTCCTTGAGTTTAACTGCATTAGAAATCAGCAATTCTGATTAAAATGGGTGGTAACATGGTCCAATCAAAAAGTTCTGTAAGGAAAAGATATTACCAAAATTCAAATCTTTATGCAAGTGCTTCACATAAAAGAGAAATCTTTAAAGCCCAGAGTAAAACCTATTAATAAAGAATATGAATTGTATGGCAGAGGGTCATCAACAACTGAGAACTAAAGGAATGGCTCACATCTCCTTTATTTGGATGGCAAAGTTTAGAGTTACATTTTAGCAGTAAGTTTCTCTCAATTCTGCAAATACATGCACATAAAATTTGTGCTTGACTTCTAGCATCTTCTCAGGAAGAACATAGAGTAGAAACAAAGCCTACAAAGAAAATGTGACACACGAGTTCTCCAGCCCAGAAAGCCTATTTGCAGAAATTCACAAGAACATTCTCAGAGTTAGGGTTCCATCTAGTGGAGAAAATGAAGTTTGGGTCTTTATATGGCCAAAACACCAATAAAACACCAGGATCAGAAGATGAAGAATAATACTCATTAACTCCCAGGACTGATTAACAACGACTAGAAGTTTTGTAGTCAGCTTAAGAATTTCCAAGTTCTTGCATAGCACATTTTTATTTCCTTTATATCAAGAACTTTACAAGTTCTCATGTCCTAGTCCTTATGACTTGAGTATGCATTCTTAAAGATGATGGGAATTTCTGCTCAGGTCAGCTGCACTATAGAGATACAAATGTTGCCCATGATTAGAGCATTCTCACATTACCTGTCATATCTAAAGTGGAGCTGTGTGTATTTGCTGAAAGGAAGTTGACCCCCATTCCCATGGCCCACACTGAGTGAAACCGGATGGCTGACAACCAGTGGAAGGTTGTTCACCCAAGCAGTTGGGAACAGAATGGTGTCAGCCCGAAATCTGCTTGCCAAGACCACAGCTGGGTCATGGTAGAGTATGTCTATGCAAGTGAAAATGCCAAAGCAGCCAAAGGATGTATTGGAAGTCACAAATCCTGGATCCTTAGGGTAGTTAAACTGTTTCTGTGTCACAAAAAGGTTGTACTGGTCATGGAAAAGAAAAAAAAAAGGAGAAAATAAAATATTAGAAAATAAACCATTAAATGAACATTGAATCATTCACATAAATACAAGTAATGGATAATATGTTTTGTGAATGTGCTATATGTTAATTTCAAATAGAACTCATACCACTGCAAGATAAGTCAGCCACAAATATCTGTTGCTTCTGATTTATACCAGTAAAAGGGATTTAGTCAAGAAGCTTATTTAGAATGTTAATGTTTAAATACCTTATGTGTCACTTCCTATAGAGATGCAGTAAAAATAGAGAGTTTATTGAGCTTTACTTTTTATTTAATTACTTGTTTTTAAATTCAGAGTAGTGGCAATAGTTTCCACCCACCCTCTGACAATTGGTTTATTATGACTCTATGTAGAAATACATTTAAGCCCAGGAAGCAGATTCTGTTTCACATCTTTAATCTCCTGAGAATCATGTACTTCCTGAACATTGTCAAATTCTCTCACCTTGTGATAACAAGCCACCAATTTACCTTCTGAGTCAAAGACTACATTGGTATTGTAGTGAGTGACCATCACCTGGGCACCTTGGGTCACTGGAATTACATGGTTTCTTGTCTCTCATATTTGCAACCACATAGATGGAGTTATTCCTTGCCAGACAGCTCAGTCTTTCAAGTATGGGTGAGGGAGCAAACCTAATCAGGAGGGAAGAAATAAAACATCAAAACCATTTAATTAAAAAAAATGTCCAATGCTAAGATCACTAGACTGATACATCTAAGTTAGTAATCTACAAGGAGACTGTTGTTTTCTGTTACTTGCCAGAAGACAGCAAATTTGTGCTTCAGAGCTTAGCAGCTGAAATGCTCCCATCACTTCACGTTAACTGAGGAATGCAGGGGCTTCCTTGCAGTGGAAGCAAACCTTCACACCTTCAAGTCTCTGTTCTGCTGCCAGCCTGTGGCACAGTGCTGAAGTTACAACCGCACATGGGCTAATCTCAGCTGTTCTGCTCCAGCCCTCCGTGTGGCTGGTGTGCTGAGGTAGCTTCTTATATGGTGCGTTTGGTTACCTGTCTGCTTAATGCAGCTTCAAAAAATGGTGCAATTTATTAAGCAAAATAACAGAATAAAAAGGCTACCATATCATGATTCAAAAATCTAAGTTTTATATTGTGCAGTATATTCTTTCAGTAGTAGCTGTTATTCACAAATATTCCTAATAATTCTGTATCTTAAACATTTTCTACAACATGCGTAGAATTCCTTACTGAAACATAGATTCTGTGTATTTGTTTTTCAATTAAATACATCTCAACTTTCCTGGTATACTAAATAAAATAGAAAAAATTACACTGAGAAAAAATGGCAGAGAAAAACGATGAAGAAAGTTGTCTGAAGCTATTTATGGCAACTACATGATGTCTTAACTTGGCTTCATTTCACAGAACTTGTTCCAAGACATTCAAAACTATCAACAACCACCCCTGGCTGTCTTTCCCTTCAGACTACTCCCCCATGGATAACAGGGATGATATATTCCAGGGTGAGCACACAAAATCCAGCTCACCTGTGGGTCTGGGATATCCTCAATATTAGGGTATATTGTTTCCCTTGTGAATACCCATCCACAAATGTCGCCTTCAGGAGTCACAATGATATGGGCACCCTGGTACCAACATACAAACACCATTAAGACAATAAAAAATGGTCAGTGTTTACTCAAACAAATTCTCTAATGACCTTATAATACCTGTCTAGCTGCTTCCTTGATGGTTGCTTCCAAAATTGCAGTATTTTTCTCCATCAGCATCATGGCCTCCTCAGGAGAAACTGGCACTTCAATGGCCTCTTGCAAGACCACATTGTGCTCATAGACAGCTGCTAAATCTGTGTCCAGGGCACAGGCACCCAGAGCAGAGGGCACCAAAAGCATAGCAGAACCACAGGTTTCAGGAAGCCCCATGTCTGGAGCCTGAAGCAAGACAAAGTCACAGGCAGGCAAAGGCAGTGGGCTTTAAAAAGAGAAAGTCCCATAAAACCTGGGAATTCATTCCTCAGGGTGGCTGAAAAGTGACACCCGGAGATGCAATGACCCTGCCTGGAACATCTCACAATATTAAAGGCAAGAGAGCTGCCAGCATTGAGCAATTCTGCCTTACACTGTGGCAAAGAAATCAGCACTGTGCTGCAGCCAAAGAAATGCATCACCTGCCAGACTTGTGAGACAGCCAGGCTGTAGTGACAGAGCTTAAGCCAAGCCTGAGTCCCAGCAGGAAAACAACTTTGGAAAATCCCAGCAGAGACCAGCACTGCCCAAACCTAAGGGTGCAGGCCTGCCTGTGGAAGGCAGACAGGTAGATGATCCTAAGCTCAGTGCTGCCACACTGGGCTCCTGCTCAGGGCTGCCCTGGTCCAGCCAATTGTAGTGTGGCTATACCTGGCACAGTCTGCCCATTACAGCTTCTACAGCTGTGTCAGTAGTGGCAGGTTGGTATTTAGACCTGCCACTGCATGAGATAAGTGCAGCACTAACAAGGGGGTGGCTTAGCTTCCCACAGAAGCCCTCACAGCTCTGTTAGAGGGGTTAGTTTAGCCTGTCTAGTTTCTACTGGTGGTCTGGTGAAGTTCACACATTGTAGGGCAGCTCAGTAATTTCAGTGACATTTGTGCTCTTTTTGGTCTTCTGGCCCCACTCAAGTCCTAACAGCACACATCAGGTAAGTGAACAAATTGCACAAAATGAGCCTCATATCTACAGATCTGTATCTTGCATCCAACTCTAGTCCTCTCAGCTTCTTCTCACCTGGCTCATCACCAGCACTAGCATGGTCAGCATTTCCTAGTAAGTTGAGGTGCACATTCCCAGTTTCAGTGAAGTCTAACATCTGATACAAAAAGGAAAGGAATCTATTATAAAGATGTTCCATGGGGAAGCCTGCCCTTTGGCACCCTGAAGTTTCACAGCTCACTTGGATACCTCAGCAGTTATTCTTTCTAGTCCGAAAGAGATCTGGCAGAGAAAGAAGTATTTCCTATGTAAAAGGTAGGAACTATTCACAAAAGTAACTGACTGGAAGTTGCTAGGACAGACCACTTTTCTAATTTATGGGAAAAAAGCCACCACAGAGAACCCCTTCTAAGAGCCAGCAATGGGCTCAATGATAAATTAAGACTTTTGCCACAACCAAGGTCAAGAAATCTGCGAGTTTGTCAGCACTGTCCTTGTCTCAGTTCCTCCTGAATATCTTTAGATGAGCAATTGGAAGAGGTGAGGAAATATGGTTTTTTTTTCCCCATAGTAGCCCTAGACTCCTGATATGTTTGCTGTTGCAGAAGCAATTAGTACAAATATTCCAGCTAGCATTTATTAGCAAAATAAATCCTCACAATTACCAAGCTGAGTCTTCATATATAATACAAACATGCATCTATCTTTTGTGTGTGTACATCAGTGTATACACCAGGTGCCAAGTTTCCCCCAGGAGTGAAGATCAGTTTTTTTCTGTGTAGATATAGCAAATTTTTATTATTTTTTGTGTCTCATTTTCAGGCATTCTCATGATAACACAAGTGCTGGTAGATAAGAAATATTTTAGACTCTTATTGGCTAAGAAAATTTACAAAACTTAGAAAAAAAGTTGCTTTATTGAAAACAGTATTGTGCTTAGTCCTTTATAATTTCAAATTCTGTTTTTACAAGATAAGGAACTTCCTTTAAAAAAGTACAGAAAATCATGGTACCAAAATATAGAATAATGCACGGCATACAGAAGTATGGAAACCAGACATTTGAAAATACATCATTTTCACATACAGTGTTGCACTGTACATGGAACACAATTAAAGAGGCTGACAGCTGAGGGTTACTCATCATTTAGGAGAACTTCCAAAAGAAAGGCAGTCAATGTTTAGTGTTTCAAAACAGTAATGCCTCTACAATTAAACCACAACTGGTTGTTCACTACGGGATCATGTCCCAGCTCCAGAATAATGAAGCACTCTTAAGGCCAGTCATCTCAATAGTAGGTTAAACCCCAATAGCAAACAGAGAACTGAAAGTATGTCTGACTATGTTTCATTGCCTATCAGACGAGTCCTTTCTTCATTATCTCCAGGAGGATTTTGCAGGCTGGAACTTGAACTGTTTGCATAAGGAAAAGAAGAGGAGAGATAAAGATTTTTATATTCCCTAGATGCTTGTATGCGATACCAACATAATAGGCAAAAAAGCACATTACATGCAAAGAGCTACATGGATCACTGGTTTTGGTTTCCTACTACTGCACAGAACATATACTGTTCATTCCCACGGTTATACAATGGTTCAGATTGAAAGGGCCCTTTAAAGGTCACCTACCCTGCCCTGAGTAGGAACATCTTAAACTACCAAGTTGCTCAGAGCCATGTCCACCTGAATGCTTCCAGGGATAAGGCATCCACTACCTCTCTAGGTAACCTGGTCCAGTGTTTCACTACCCTTATTGTAAAAATTTTTTCCTCATACCTAGTCTGAATCTACGTTCTTTTAGTTGTTGGTGAGGATACTAAACAGTACTGGTGCCAAGGCAGAACCCCTGAGGGACACCACTCATTACTAGTCTGTGTCTGGTCATTGAGCCATTGACCACTGCTGTCTGCTGTGACCATCCAACCAATTCCTGCTCACACACATCCTTCAGGAGGAATCATCTCTAGCGTTTGCTCATTAATGCCACAGTCCTGCTGCTTGTATAGAATAGACATTGCCCAGTTTAGCTGTCTGTTTAGGGATTCAGGAAACTATACAGACAAATTATTTACACAATGTTTTATTGCTTATCTTATCATTCGTTATTAGGTTGGTAGTGAAGAAAAAATGCAAGCACAGATTTCAAAGGTTGCTTTATATGATTGCAAGAAAAATAAAGAATATATATCTCAGCATACCTTTTCCTTGTTGCCTCAATGATATAAAATATTCCAGTTGCAAGACCCTTTGAGGAAACAGTGAGTTACAATTGTAGTAATTAAAACACCTTATGCAATAGCTCATAACTGAAATAGATATAAAAAATTTTTAATTACGTACACTTAACAGTGGCCATCCTCCTTGGATAGCCGCGGCCCACTCAAAACCCAGCTCTTCATTTAGAAATCCTCCAAGAATTGGACCTACAAATGCCCTGCATCAAATCAAAATCAGGTATTGGCATCCCAGGCACAAAGGATTACATACCAAATTCTCAGAAAACTGTTTTATTGGGTTTTGTGGCCTTACTTCATAGACTCTCACCTTTGACAACAAAGAGATTTTCTTCCACAGACCTAACTTTCCTAAAATCCACAGTAAGTATGAATTTGTTGTTTTCCAAGGCCTCAATAAATCTTATTACCTCCTTATCTGGAAATAGGATCCACATCAGAAAGCTGAAAGCAGTCTTTTTCAGTAGAGAGACCCCACTAACGACCATGCTCCAAGAAAACACCTACACTGATCAATTCTATCATAAGATAAATTCAAAGTCACATCCTTCAAAACACAAAGTTTCTAATCTTTAAGACAAAGGTCTGATGAATATAAGCAGGTGGGGAGGCACAATGGGACAGACACAGTGACTGC
Source organism: Catharus ustulatus (assembly GCF_009819885.2). NCBI lineage: Eukaryota > Metazoa > Chordata > Aves > Passeriformes > Turdidae > Catharus > Catharus ustulatus. Next base: position 61,023,496 of record NC_046223.1, on the reverse strand, counting down.
AAGGTTGAGATATGTGTAACTGCCCTGCACCTTCATGCCTATCTCAAACTGCAGGTCATAAAGATTACAGAGCAGCTGTCTCTTTATGAAAGGTCTTCCATTATATGGTGTCTCACGACAGAAAGGGACAAAACTATGCAAAACTAGAGAGACATCCTGGAAGCAAGTTATATTATAAAACCAGGCTTGATAGCAGCATAAACTTATACTACCTGTGTCTGTATTGAACCCTATACCAAATAAACAGGACTGCCAGACAGCTGGATCCTGGAAAAAAGATGGTGCAAATCTGTGCCACTGGAACACACCTGCAGCCACAGAGGACTACAAGGACAGATAAAAATTTCCTGTAAGTGGCTGCCAATAGGGACACTCTGTCACTTCCCACTGAGTGACAGCTCTGAAGGGTCACTCACCCAGTACCACCTCTCACTTATCTCTGGAATGATGACCTTGAGTTAAAGAATTGCTGTGACTTAAGAAGAAGATTCTACATTAAGCTACCCCAGACAAAAGGAGGCAATGTAGAAAATAGAAAAAGGAGAACAGAATTAGCCAGGAGCAGACATCTAGCTCACTCCATCTGGGTGGACCTAGCTTTGTAAAAAATTAAGGTCCACATCTCTCTGTATTAAGCATTAGATATGTTAGTGAAAAGAAAAAGGACCACACAAATACAAGCAAACACCCACTTTAATCACTGCAGTTTTTTGATATGCAGGGCAATATATTTCAAGAAAGACAAGTTCAGAGCATTGTCAAAACAAAAGTTTTACCTTTTGTTGAGTAAAAAGCTTTGTTTAGTGATGGTGCTTACCAGGCATTTGTCAAGCAAGAAACTTTTGAATCAACAGTGGCAGTCAACAGTGACAGCCAGATTTCCATGTGGCAACAGTGTGGAACAGTTGAACTCTCATAGCTTACAAAAAGAGGTACGCTTACCCAAGGGACCACATGGCATTGAAGAGCCCAGACACCAGTCCCAGAAGACTCAGACCTTCTTCAAATCCATTCTCACTGCAGAAAAATAGACCAGTCAGAGAAGTACAATACATACTGCATCTCAATCTGTAGCCTTTCACTGTAGACGTTTCCCCCTCCTTTTAGTTTGCACACCACATAAACAGCTAAAAAGCAAAAGTGTGCGGTAGAATGTCTGTTTACCCAGACATTCTTCTTTGCTGCCTCTCTGGAGGATTGCAGTGCTACTCCTCATCTCTGATTTCTCCCAAGTAAGATCACACCATCGCACCAATTCCCCATGTTTTATATGGCAAGTGTGAAACTGTGACAGGTGGTTTTTTAGAAGCAAAGACCTTGTTCCAAAAAGAACGTACGAGTAAATTAAGACTCTTCTAGGTCATTACTGAGGTACACATTTACAAAGTTATATGGGGAGGATAATGACTGGGCTGCTCAGTCAGAAAAAACTAAGATAATGGAGTAGTGCATTTAAGTGTTACTATCACCTCTGTCTCAAAAAAGGGCAAAAAAGCCATGATTCACATTCACCCCTGAAAAACAGTTGCAAGTTCCTAGTGTCAGTAACATGAAAGAAGGGCTGGACTGAGTTACTTACTATGCACATTGCAGGATCTCTGGAAACACTGGGATAGCACTCATGCCAAGGGAAAAGCCAATCACAACCAACACTAGCACAAACATCCACAGCTGACTGAAAGAGACATTTACAAGAAGTTAGCTGCTAAAGACTCTTTCCAGTAGGGACTCCATTTGACTTAAGGCTGTTATATCAGCTCTCTCTGACTGATCAGTAAACTACGTCTTTAGGCCAATACTAATACTTGAAAAATCCAGTTCTATGCTTTAGAAAAAAGACTTATTTGTAAAAGAATATGAAAAACTCGTGCTCAAATTATATATTTTCTTATCAAATGCAGTTCATTTTATGCGGTGCATATAGGGAACAGGTAGATAGATGAGGTTAACCGAGCAATGCCTATGTGCAAGCACCAGACTTGGTTTGTTGCAGAAGTGAAGGATTTTGAAGTTAAAATTTTGTAGCCTAATATATTACAACCAAATAGACTTAGATAAAGAATTTCAAAGACTAATTTATTTTCCTCCCCAGCTCAAATCCATTATCTAAAGTTGAAATCGCACCAGTTTCAAATCTATGATCTTTAAAAATTAGCAGCCTTGGAGGAGTTCTATGCATTAACAAGCCTATTACTTTAACAGAGTATCTAACCTAGGACAAAAGGATTGTGTAATTGTTTTGTAAATGTAGCAGAGTGTTCTGATGCGAGTTAACTTGAGAAATATGACATTACAGCATTCAGGTGCAATAGACATTGTTTTTACTTTGTTAGTGAAAACAAAGCTATAACATGTCACTTTTCTCAGTGGGCTATATACAAAGAGAAATACAATCAGTACTGCTGCACAGCCATGCAAATAAATCCAATAGTTTAAAAACACTGATGAAATAGAAAAATTTGGAAAATAAGACAAAATAAGAACTTTTTTTTTGTTGAACTGGAAATGCCACAAAACTGTGAGAGCAGGAAAATAAAAAGCACAGTAACAGTAAAAAGCAAAAGAAAAGGATGTATTTTATGAAGATGTAAAATCTCCATTTCAGATGCTTTCACTGCTTTACATTCACAATCTCATGCTACACATCTAAAAACACCACGTTTCATGGTCAAAGGTAGAAGTTAAAAACCAAACCTATTTCATGGTCAGAGCTGCTAATTATAGACTTGATAATGGTTGAAAACATCATATAACGGGACAGGCTCAGGTAGAGACAGTACCTTTCAATGTGCAGTACAGGAGCAGGTCCTAGCATGAAAAAGCACACTGCTGTCATTAAGTCTCCAAATATCAGCAGCCACTTCCTGATGTACTGTGCAAGAAAAGGAAAAGCTATGCAATTTAAAATTGGGAATTTATCATGTACATCAAGAAACAATAAATTCTTGTTTCCTCACCCCAGATGCAATCACTGGCAGCAGCAGCTTAGTACAGAGATTTCAGGATACTCAGCAATGGTCCTTCTAGCAAAGTATTTTAGGTCTTAATCTTCTTTAATATAAGAAACACCGCGTAGCATTTCACGATGATCTTTAAGTTCCTTCCAACCCAGGCCATTCTATGATTATACGTAATTCTCATGTACAAAGGGCATTACTAGTTTGTGTCAGGAAAAAAAGTGTCAGAAAACTGTCATTGTCCTTCAGGCACAGCATTCAAAGTGTAGGTTTCCTTGATCAATTAGCACTGACTGTTGAACAGGCAGTTTTAGGTGTACGTACCACTGTCAAAGTTTCTTTCTATGCTTTTGTTAAGAACTAAAGGACCAGGCTAAAAGATAGGCAGCCCACTGAGCTGATCTGATTTGGATATTATGCTTTTTAAGAGATAAAGTCAATACGGCTAACCAAAACTCTTTACTCCCCAAAAGCTAACAGAATTAAATGTAGTTAAAAGCATGGATAACTGGGACATATTTTCCCACTCTCTATTTCATTTTGCTTGGAGAAATATTGTGTTTAGTCCACTAGAAAAGCTCCGCACACTTCAGCTGCTTGTCTGATTTCCTTTATTGACTTGGACATTCTTAAATTACCCTGGACCTTGCAAAAGAGACCTTCCATATGGCAGCAATGGGTGCATGTACATGACCAAGCCTACCTCTCTTGTCCCTCACCTTTTGGCAAATGAATGGAGTGCTTTAGTAACCCTGAAAACACAGCAGGGCAGGACTCACCGGCAGTTTGTCGCTTAAGAGTCCAAGGAGGGGAGAAGACAGGGAGTACGAGAGTGCCAAACCAAGGAACACCAAGCCCACATAACCAGTTGGGAGTTTGAACTATGGAAAAGAAGACAAATAAAAGAAAAACCAAGATAAACCGTATATGCTATGTTCATTGAAAGATAATCCAAGGATTATACATTAAGTCAAAATACTGAAATGCGCAATTTTAAGTATTTTACTGATAACATACAGAGGTTTTTCAAGTATTTGAAATTATCCCCAGAGCTTCAGTTTCACTGCTTTCACAACACTTTTTAAGCTTGGAGTGGTGGAAACACATGACACAACTGTATTCTTACAAAGTCTAAATAATATCAGGAAGAAATATTATACTATGATCCCTACACCAGCACCCTGAACTCTAACATTACAATCTGACACACTTGAAACAGACACTTCAGACAGTGAAATTTCAATGGATTTAGTCTCTACCTCTCCAATCTTTAGTTTTATTTGCATTAGAAAAGCCTAAGTACTGTATTCATCCATTGTTAATCAGCACATCTTAAAAGTAAGTAATACCATAAAACTCAATTCCAACTTTTCAGCATAAGAATGATTTTTATGAGAAGGAATAAGAAGTTTTTTGCTAACACCCTGAAGCCCACATTTTCCTAATACAAACACATATTTCTGCATTGAAACAAAATATGTAAATTAATCAAAAGCATCTTAGTTTCTCAAATAAGTGCCTTAACTAAGCGTTAGAATGTATTCCAAGATGTTTCATGTGGTATAGATTACATAAATATTCACTATTTCCTTACCATGCAAATACATTATAATAGCTCTAATTTAGTGGTTAGAATACCTGCCAAGAGGGCCACAGCCCTTTCACAGCAAGTATCTGTCAGCACAGAGCACAGGGAAAGCAGGAGAGCCATAGAAGCACAGATTCTACAGTGGGATAATTTCAGACCCCTCCTTGGAGATGGACTGATGAAAGAGGTCAAGTCACCTTCACCCTGGTCAAGAGCTCAAAGTACAGACTGGGCAGACAAAAAGTAGCACAGCCACCTGTGAAACATTACCCCTTGGAAAAACAATTAATAAATAAAGCCCTCAAAGACCACTGCTTAATTTCACCTAGGAACATAATCTTAAAGGGGTTCACATCAAGAGATATAACACTGTCAGTGACTGCAGCAGCTTCCAAGAATTTGATTTCAGGAAGGAAGAAAAAGTCCCTTTTTTACAAAAGCAGTTTCTATGCCCTATTAAAAGACAGTACTTTGCAGTTGACAGACATTGAATTGGAGAAAGCGCATCTTAAAAGGCCTTACATTTCTTCATTCTCAAAATTATCAAGACCAGCAGGAAGAGGTGGTGCAATTGATATTATCAGTACCGTAGAAATCAGGTTATTTGGAATTCATACAACAGTTAACTAAAGCAGCATTAACTGGATGAAACTCAATTTTGTTAAGGATATTTACACTTATAACCAGTTACTTACTATTTACAAAGTCAATACTTCACTGAATGTTAGCAGGACTTACCTTCTTCAGGATAAACAGAGACATTGTGGGATCCAAAAAACCCAAGCATGCACTTAGAGAAAATATAGTGAGACAGAGTATTAAGACTTTTGGCAGAAGAATGAGTTTCCAAAAGGATTCCTTCCTAGGAGTCGAATCTGTTTCAATAGAAGAGGGTGTAAAAATGCATTATTTTCAGCAGCATAAGCTCATGACTGATCTTCTTGCTTTAGAAAAGAAATAGTATTTCCCTTTTTTTAGTCCTCTTACTCCTGTTGCACAACAGATGAAAGCTAATAGTTGATTATAACATGCTATACTATTTTTACAGTACAAAACAAAATTTGGTAAGTGAAGAAGGAAAGTATACAATTTAGATTCCTGTAAATCCCCAGCTTGAAAAGAACTAAAGCATGTATTACTCCAACTATGTGAAAAAAGTATTTGCTTCTCTGCTAGCAGTTATACAATTAAATCTTCATGGATATGTCTCAGCTTAATACATGAACCCATATATGAACAATTCATAGTTAATAAAAGAAACAGAGTAAGATAAAAAGATTGCTATTTATCAACTGAGATCTATCCAAGTGCTTTTAGAAACTAATTGTACTTCAACATGTTCAATTTGTACTCCAGAAAACTTCTTTCAGATGTTATGGTTATATGGGAATTTTAAGTCAGGCCTCTTCCAGATGGTGTTTCTCCTGTAATACCTGAATGTAGTCTCAAAGTATACAAAGGACTAAAAGTTCAAGCATTAGCATCCACCAGCTCAGAGCTAACATTTATGTAACATACTTCCAAATTGGCAGTGATATCATGATGATTTCAGAGCTTGGGGAGGTCAGGGGAGAAAGCCAGAAGTAGCAACACATGGTTAATCTTTGTAAGTTTCTTCTAAAGGCCAATACCCTTGAAGTTATTTTCTATGGTTTTCATATTAAAGGATAAAAAATTTAAAGACGCATTTCAAAGTTACTAGCTTTTTTTTTCTCTAGAAAAGAATAACAGAACTGTAACCTTACAATTACAGTCCTCTTTCATGAGGACTTACCTTTAAGCTAGTTTTCTGTCCAAGCAGGATCATCTAAAATTTAATAGATTTATACGACCTCCATCACTTCAATAAACCCCTCCTTTATTAACTTTAACATTCTTTCATGTTAATCAGATCCTGCATTGCTCAGTACAAATAAACACTTCTTTTTCTCCCTATAATTAGTTCCCCCTCCACTGTTAACTCCTCAAACATGTTGAGTTTTCCTGTTTTAGGTAAAATCTGTATCCAGCTTTTCTTCAAGTAGCTGCAATGACAAACCTATAGGAAGCAGACACAACTCGTCCTTTACAAGCCCTAAATCTAAGACAAAAGAAAACAGAATTATATTTTAGTTCACTTCCATAAAAAGTTCCTACTGTTTGCAGAAATGGGCATGAGGAGTTGTTCTAATTTCAGGCCATCTCATGAATTTAGGTTAGCATTAATCATGGGCCTGATTAAGATGATCAGCTAATTCAACTGGAGTTTTGCCCTCTGACTTGAACCAGACTTCAGAAGCTGATTCTTTTTTAAAGACACTTAAGTACATGAGAAGTTAAGGTGAGTGAAGGAAGCAGGTAGAAGGATGCTTACCATATTTTGGCAATATGCACATATTCACAGGCACCAAAGCCAACACTACGCATCCCAGTGTGATAAAAGGGATCTCATAACCAAATGATTGATACAAAAAGCCACCCAAAGGTGGGCCCAGCACCAGTCCAAGTCCTGAAAAAATTTCAAGGCTGCCCTAAAGGATGAAAAAGCAAGCAGAAACAAGATAAGGATGTTGAGAAAATACAATGCAACAATACAAAGCAAGCCACGGGTCTGAGGAGCAGCACAACATATCCAGGGTAGTGAAAAGAAAGACACTGCACTGCTAGGACAAGAGCTAGTAGTGACCTTCACAGGGTGGGATAGCACAAGGAATTCCACAGTTATGTGTGTGACAGCCATGACCTCTTTTGCTTCACTACAGGGAACCACCTGTACTGCAGCATTCACAACGCTGCTGTCACCGAACAGATCTCAGTCTTTAGGCAAGGTAAATGCTCCAGTGGCAGAAAGCATCCACAGGACAACTCAGGCTGAAGGGATCACCTCTCCCACCTGCCATTACACTCCAGCCTGAAGGAAGGGATCTAAACAAACCTACTCAGAGGGGACATTTTCTCATGGGATTAAGTACATATGCCAAGTTAAAGTTTTCTCTTGGACTCACTCCCCAGAGGTAGAAAAAAATAATGGAACTGCAATGGGGACAATTCAGATTGTTTTGAATATAATTTAATAATCTGGTATCTTTTATAAGATACTAATTTGTATAAGGACAGTAATACAGATACATCTTGTGCTACAACATCATAGTCACCACTGTCAATATCTGCCTCAACACTTGATTAATCAATGCTTAGACCACCATTAAGAGCTGGTGGTAATAACTGCTTACAGATAAAAGTTTTGATAACTTCCAGAACCCAGAAAGATACTCCAGGAAATCATCCTCATCTTTAATTTTACTGATACAAGTCAGAATAGTCAAATGTCCTGAAAAGGGCAGAGTCAGCAAAAGCCAAATTCTCTACACTAGATCAGTCTAGGGCTGCAACCTTTTTCTTTCCTAGCAAAGAAAATAACTAGTAACAACATACGACTAGTAAGTTACAAAATTTTCAGACAGATTTGAAACATTCTGAAAAACTATGACTATGTAGAATGGTCATTAACATCACTGCATCCAGATGATGGTTTCACTTTTGTTGGTCAACAACCATAAAAAGTATTTGATTTGTGAGACTTTGGTTCAAATAATTTATATGATCTAGAGCTGTACATCATTTAGCCCTTCTAAATTAATGATGTGGGGAGGCCATGGCGGGGAAGCTGAGACACTGCAGCAGTACAGATCAGAGTATAAACTTGACACTGTAAGAGAAGTGAGACTGCTTTATGTTCTGAAGTCCTTATCTCCTCCCACAGAGGGATCACATGACAGATGCTCAACATCCCACTTCAACAAGGCTAATGTGCCTATATTTAATAGCTTCCTCATATACCCTCTAGGGTACCCAGCAAGTAAAAGAAAGGCTGAAAACTTCCTAAATGGTACCAAAATGATAGGGAGAGGAAAGATGCTTTTCAGCATCTAGCACTATCAAGAAGAACAATAGAGGGCCAGGCTAAAAAAAACTCATCCACTCCTTCAGGCTTCAATTTTAAATTAGGATGCACCTTGTTCAAACAATCAGCTCTTTCTTCTGCCTCCTGCCTCAGAGCTCACAGTAAAAAGAACTCTCCATCACATCCACCATGAAGGACACTAAACCTACATTAATAAATATGAAGAAGTCTTATTTTCATGCAGAACAAGACACTGGAGTGTACAACATAGTAAAAAGACAAACATTTAGAAGTCACCTGTCTTTTTACAGCACCCTTTCTAGATTTTAAACAAAGGCAGGTACCAACCCACAGCTGTGGAGCATTTCTGATTCTGGTCTAGAGGTGACCTTCACCACCGTTTCAGCCATGCATCATGGTTACTTGTGCTACCGTAACAGAATTTCTTTTAATTCTGATTATGAAACGGGTAACTAAGTCCCTTTAAGTCAATGTTACTTTACTTAGCTATTCAAATTACATTTTAAAATTTGCAAATAGGAAACATTAACCTTATTGACTGAATAAATCCAAAACTTGATTGTAATATATAAATTGCTCTCCAATGAAAAGGTCAGCTAATCACTGCTGATACAACTTAGGAGGTTTTTTTAGTTAGAAAGACATATTCTTATAGATATATATTTATTTATAGAAGTACTTAGCTTAACAATATTAATAAAAGCAGCAAGTTTTCTGATTTTATTAAATGTTCTTAAGTAAGTTCTCAGCATTTGTTCAGTCATTAAAATTTAACCCAGTTATTTCTCACAGAATATATACGAACTGAAAACCAGAATGTGTTGAAAAACAGACAGAAAAAGCAGCATTTTATTAAACACAAAACTTTTAACACCTTAAAACCCCAACTGAAAAAGGGCAATATCTCTGCCTGAAATGAATTGTTGATAATCAGAAACACTGCCCTCCAAATTTCAAGAAATTCTAGCTCTCATCTTTCATACATAGTTTCTATCAAGAGATTAGAAAAATTAAGCCAAAACTATTAAAGTTTTGCAGCTTTCATTTAAATCAACACCACCTTTTGAATCAATTTACGATTTTTTAAATGAATTCACACAGATCCTTCCTATCCACGTTGAAGTAGTCACTAAAAGTTGTACTAATATTTTATTAGTATTTTGTCTTAATTTTCACAGAAGATATAATTACTGCCACTAATGGTCAGCTGTCTTCAAAGCACAAGCAGCTAATATATACTGCTTAATTTAAATCTAACCGAAGTTTTGCTAAAGTCTAAACTCATTCTAGGATTGTGATTCTAGATTACAAACAAACATTACATGATTATTTCAAATAAGCCTGCATAAGAGACAACAGATTTTCTACTCTTGATTTTAGGCTGCTGGTACTCAGCTGTAACACTGCTGTCTGAACTTACCAGGACAGTAGCTATATTAGTGGGAAATGCCTTTGCAAGGATTGAGAACGATGCTGTAATTGCTGCTGCAAAGCTTATTGCATCCATTGCTCTTACTAAAAAGCAGAAACTGATGAACATTGGGCCACTTGGCACCTTGTCGAGCATTCTGGAAAAGAAAAATCCCAACAGTAAATTGGACATCTCACAGGATGGAAGAAGCCATCTACTAAAGGCCCAAGAACACAATTTCTTGCTCATTAAAAGACACAGTTACAAGACCCTCAATGCTTTCTATTACCACCGTCCTGGTTTAAGGCAAATTTGGGAGGAAACCTCTAAAGGGGTTTTTAGAAAGTAGATTCAAGTGGCCCTTTTCCCTGCTGGTTTGGGAAAAGATTTCATTGGAGAAAAGTGGAAAAAAACTGTGTGTTTAACAAGCAGAAAAAAAAAAAGAATAATATTAAACAATAAAACTTCTCACTGTACTGAAGTGATGGCAATTCATAACTCCCTGTCGTGGGGTGTAGCTCGGCTCACTCAGTCTCTTATCAGTCACTCCTTTTCTGGAAAATGCTGCATCCTGAGCCCAGTGAGCCACAGGTGTGAACTCCTGGTGTTCTGAGTTTTCAGTCCAGAGCAAAGCCAATCAGTTCCAAGAAAAAGAAAATCACAGTCTGGGGAACTTTTTTGCTTTAGCTAGCTAAAAACTAATTAAGAGTAAAGGAGAGCTCTTTTGTGTTGTCCGTGCTGCAGACAACACAGTCTATGACAAGGAATGCGTGGGAGCAAGTGTGGTTGTCTGAAAACAAACTGCGCATTTTTGTTTTCCTCTCTTTGCTCTTGGAACCAGTCTTGAAGGTGCAGAACTTAATATCTGATATAAACCAAATAGATGACTGGGGATACAAGAATCATAAAGTCACTCTAGGACAACCACTTATCTTTGAACCACATCACTGAAATCATTCAAACTCTACCAAACTATTTCTGGCAGCTTTCTCCTTTTCCCCATTGCTTGGCAATGAAAAAAGCATGAAAACTGTAACCTGTGAAAAACTCCAATGCCACCATTGTTGTATCTCATAGCTTTTCCAAGCACCTGTGCAGGCAGTCTGATGCAATGTGTTAGAACCAACTAATAAGAGATTCCTTCACTGTTAATAAAGCATTTATTTTGTTAAAATTAGTGACTTAGCCTGTCCACCTGTCAGGTAAAGCTTCCCATCTAAGCCAAATATTTTTAAGAAAAGAATAATTAAAACATTATGCAGAAATAGTTTTCTTATTGTTGCCCTTTGACAGGCTTCTCACTGTCCATGAACTACTTAAGTAGACAGAACATACCTACTCTGCTTTCAAAATAGTAAACAGACTCTGAAACCTAGTGAAAGGGAGCAGTGTTCATTCTGCTTTACAAGAGGTAGATAAAGATGCAAGAAGTAAGAAGGCCTAACCACATAAAAGATGCCCAAGAGGTTCTACTTTTGTTTCGTGTCCATCTTTTCATATGGATGAAAATGATCAGAAGACAAATGCAACAAAACCAAGCAACAGAAATTACTTACCCAAACAGAATGGTCACACATCCTGAAACAAACATCCCTGCCACAAACATGAATTTTGCTCCAATTTGTGAAAGCTGTAAAATAAACACCATTTTTACATGTTGGTGCTTCAAGGAAAGATCAAAAATTTTCAACGTAAGTTGCTGTTAAGAAATCAAAAAATTATGGCAACTTTATAGCACCTGTAGCTAAAAGATTGGGAAACATTGCTTCTGCTGGTGTGCCTTCATTCAATAATGAACCTAAAAATGCTCTGAACAGTTAAGTGACTTAACCCAGTTTTAGAAAGGTAAGACAATGCTGCAGCTTCTGCAGAGCAGCAGGTTACAGCAGCATTCCTCATTACAAACAAGCAGAAAGTTTGTTCCCAAACCTCCCCTCCAGCACTATCACTGAGGCAAGGCCAGCAATACCCATCACGTATCTGGCTACTGACAGTCAATGCAAGCTGGTTTTCAAGCAAATTTATGACAACCCTTAACAATACAAAGCTTTGGCATGGGAAGCATGGCACTTGCAGGCCTCCCCACTCATCATCAGGGAAGGATCCCACCTTCCTTCATTTCAGACTCTCTCACAAGAATGAAGGAAGATGGGAAGCATGCCATAAAGCAAACTCAATCCTGCAACAAAGTACAACTGAGCTTCTAATTCCATGCTGCAATTCCCCTAAAGACAATAGGTATTTCAGTCTCCTTTTTTGTTCAGGCCTGAACAAAGTCCCTGCCTTTCAGCCATTATTACTAAAGCCCATGTTTTGCCGAGTTTCACTGAAACCCTCAGGATCTCTGATTGCTGCACTGTCCAGGTGTATTGATGCTCACTTCAGCTGTCTGCAGTGAGGATGGCAGACTCGCTCTCTCTCCTGTAAAGTACTTGGTGAGGCTTGTGCCATAGTTGAATGCCAATACAGGCACCAAGACCTGGACTTAATATTGGCCCCTATGCGACTCTTTATGAGCTACCTCAGCACCAGAGAAAAGCACTCATGACAGGGTTAGCAAAGAGGCTGCTCAGCCAAAGACAGAGACGATTTTGACTCTGCAGAAGCCCCAGCTTAGGGAATGATCCTGAGCAGCCCTAGCAAATAATGCATAGACAGCAGTGCTCCAACACATAAACAAACAAATATTTACATAATTTGTGATTCCTTCAATGTGAAAAAATCCTTAATCTGTGGGAAAGTTCAAGTTACAAGAACTGGGGACATTTCTCTCATATTACTATAGAATGAAGTTGAAGGAGAAACTGAGTTAAGCAGCAGAGTCATAACAGGAGCAAATGTTAAAAAAAACCAACCAAAAAAAAAAAAAACCAGAAAAGGAGATGCAGCTAACTAAAGAAAAAATGAAACAAAAACAAAACATCTTAAGAATGTCACCAAAACCAAACAGTATAGAAGTAACTGCAACAAATAAAATAAGGGAGTGGGAGAAAGAAGGTCCTAGAAAGCAGAATTGATCATCAGATTATTTGAAAGCAAAGAGAACAGTTACCCAGAGAAACAAAACAGTTACATTTCCGTTGCCCTATGCTACTCTCAGGAACATCACAAGAACACTAACAAGACTTAGATCACATTCAGACTGACTGGTCAGACTCCAGCTACTGCAGACAGAAAATTGCAGGAGCTCTACTGAAGAGACATCTCTTTTCTCAGGCTTGCAGAACTATCTTCATGTACCAACTTGTGTCATCAGAGAAAAAAGTTACAGCTTCAATTATACTTACATAATTTCCCAATATTAAAGAAGTCGAGAAATTGAACAAAGCAAAACATCCAAAAATCAGGCCAACAATTGTGTTACTGGCACCTTTTTTTTCTGCCTGAAAAAAAGATCACAACTATGTAAATACACAGTCAAACTCTTGAGGTGAATAACATTCATGCCTTGCACATTTAAATCTTTTTTATTCTCTATTAATGCAGTTGGAAAACAATTTCTTTTCTCAAAGGCATAAGGCAACAATACAATTTAAAGACATGTTGCACTTCTAATACATCATCAAGAGAAAAGCAATGTTAATTTGCCAGTGAATGGAAATTTGTGTTATTTTCTGAAAAGGCATCCAGACTATATAAAGGTGGCTTCAGTTGGTGTGCGAGGGCACTAACTACAAAACTTTGATCCCTGGACAGTGAGAGGGCAGTAAGCAGAGATATCTGTTATCTTCACTACGACACACGACCCCATAACAAGCACCAGACAATTTTTTACTTATTTAGCTGGCCAAAGACACTCACTTGGGCACAAGCAGTACACAGAAATATTGAGACAAAAATAGTATTTCTTTGTAAATACTTGATAACAATTTAGTCATGAGAGAAATACATTTCTGCTGCAAAGGCACCACGACTATCTTTTCCATCCTATATTTAAATACTGTATTCGATCAACATAAGCAGAGGGCTTTTTTTCCCCTTCCTAGGTCAGGAAGTTAGCAGAGTTAATGATGGCCCAGAATGAGTTAATAGAGGAAGCTATAAATGAAAAGTCATTGAGTGGCTATGGCACAGAAATGCAAGTCAGGACTTCGGCAGAGTTTAATCTCAGCTCTACAAAAATAGTAGGCAACACTGAGCAAAAAGTTATTTCACTTCTCCAAGAATCCACTTTGACTTCTATCTCATCTCATTAGTTTGCTCTGCAATCATAAGGAAGGTTAGTCCATGGACAAGATCCAGGTTACCATTTTATGCACTGTAGCTACACCAGCCTCATGCTGTCACTGAATTCCCATAACTGAAAGGTTGTAACTTGGAGCTTACAGCCAGCCATAAATATCCCATGGAGTTCAAGGTATTTCTAGAAGTTTCAACATGCAAAAAAGTAATGAAGAGAGTAGCTGACTAAGCTGTTTGTTTACCTCTGAAGGGAAAAAGGGTCCCAGGATTGAGTAACACATCATTGAACTGAAATTTATAGAAGCTGCTGAAATTAATGTAAAAAGTTGATCTCTGGTAAGCCGCCTTGATGCCTCACCAGCTGCTTCTGACACGCCATCATCTAAAAAAACAAAATATAAATATTAATAGAGTATTACAAGCTGACAGAGGGGAACAGCTTACCGACTAGGTTGGAAAATTAAAACCCACACAACACTTGTACCCTTCCGGGCTCTGAGAACGGAGTGGAGCCGTGCTGCCTTTCGCCCCGTGCAGGAGCGCAGACCTGGCCGCGGTGCAGGTGCCGGCAGCCGCCCGCAGCGCGCCCCGGAGGCGCTGGGGCTGCAGCCGGAGCTCCCCGCTGCACCTCAGCGGCACAGCCCCGCCGAGACACCCGGCCCGCTCCCTGCGCTCCCGCTCCCGGCCACAGCCCGCGGAAAACCTGCTGCCCCCGGCCCGGCCGTGCCGGCAGGGAAACGCGGGGCGCCGCGCCTCGCACCTGGGGGCTGCTCGCCGCCCGCCGCCCGGCTGCCCATGGGGCCGCAGCGGCGCCTCCCGCCGCCCGTGTGAGAGCGGCCGCGGGCTCAGCCAGCAGCACTGAGCATGCCCGGCCTGCGGGAGCGGCGCCGCGCCCCGGGCCCCGAGCCACCGCGACCGCCCGCGCGGGCCGCCAGAGTGCCGGGCTCGCCACAAGGCTGCCGGGCTGCGCTGCACACCCGGCCCGGGGCATGCACACCCGGCCCGGGGCATGCACACCCGGCCCGGGGCATGCACACCCGGCCCGGGGCATGCACACCCGGCCCGGGGCATGCACACCCGGCCCGGGGCATGCACACCCGGCCCGGGGCATGCACACCCGGCCCGGGGCATTCACGATAGGTTGATAAGATTGGTAGACCAAGCAAGAACGCCTGTTTTTACACAGCCTCCTGCAAGTTGCTGGATTCATGACGCAAGGGTTTAACGATAACGTTGTCACAAGAATTAATAGCTGTAAACTGGCCAGGAGTAAATTCAAGCTGGAGATGAGGAAGAGGTGGTGTGATCAGTGCATCTGGTGCAAGGTTCTATCCACAGGGTGGGAAAGAGGAAGATGAGGTGTGAGCTGAGGATAACTTCCAAACATAAGAGACAGACCACCTGGTGCTTGGAGAGAAAAAACAGTAATTGCATCGTAAAAGCACTATTTTAACTAAGCTATCAGTATTCCATCTAGTCACAAAATTAAGATGCTTAAAAGGACGTTTCAGAACGAATGTTGCCATGTACCTAACTTTAGAATCTCACACTCTACATAACAGGAAAAAGCAGAACCACATGATTAGGAAACTGAAAAGCTATTAAGCAGCCACAAAGAAAACCAGCAACATGTTCCTTTGCTGAAGCCTACTTTGAGAATATATTTTATGTGGCATGTATTATGGCTGTTGAAAAGTCCCTAAAAACTATCTTTAACTTTTCTGTCTGCCTCCAGAAAAAGACATACACATAAATCCTTTCCATAGATACTGCTTTTTGAGCAGACATCCCCCTCAGGAAAAAAAAAAAAAAAAAAAAAAAAAAAAAAAAAAGGAAGACAGGAAAAAAAAAGAGGAAGAGCACTTGCAAGTCATCACAAATTCACAAAAGGATAATAACAAAAGATGACAAAAGCATGGTATATTCAAAGTATGAAACTTACAGAGAAAGAATAACATTGTGGCAAGAAAATAAACCATTCATTTTTGTGATTAGAGATGCAGTCAACTATCTTCAGGAGATAAACAGTTCTTATTCCAACTACTTGCTCTTTCCAGTCTAGACTCTTAACTCCACAGCTTCCAACTACCTTCAAACCCCAATCCTTTCATTAGTAATTACATATGAGTAACTCAACAAAGCCTATAGAGTTAGATTTCCACAAAGTCAATGTGCACAGAAGGCTAAAGTGTGGGAAATAGAAGTGATACGTGACTCCAAGAATAAAACATGGCCATGAACATCCTTGCTTACTGCTCATTATTGCCAGAAGAAACTTGTTGATAGAACATGCTGGTTAATTCTTCACATATTCTGAGTAAGTTTTCATTGTGGTTGAACACCACACATTGTCTCATTCACTCCCTCCCAGTGGGATTGGGCAAAGAATCAGAAGAGCAAAAGTCAGAAAACCTGTGCATTGAGATAAAGACAGTTTAAGGTGAAGGAAGAGCCATGCATGCAAGCAAAGCAAGACAAGTTCACCAACTTCACCAGTTCCCATGGGCAGCAATCTCCAAGAAAGCAGGGCTCACATGTAACCATTACTTGGGAAGACAAATGCCATAACCCTAAATGTCCCCCACTTTCTTCTTCTTCCCCCAGCTCTACATATGGTGAGCAATGACATCAAACAGTATGGGATATCCCTGTGGGCAGTTGGGGTCAGCTGTCCCAGCTGAATCCCCTCCCAGCTCCTTGTGCATCCCCAGCTTCCTCACTGTTGCAGTGGGCTGAGAAACAGAAAAGGCCTTGGCTCTTTGCAGCCACTTCCAAGCAGAAACAAACATTCCTGTGTTATCAACACTGTTTACAGCACAAATCCAAAACACAGCCCCATAGCAGCTACTGTGGGGACAAATAACACTACTCAAGCCAAAACCAGTACAGCTACAAATACTTGCTAACCTTTGAACCAGGACCAGCCTATTACAACAGTTTATCAAGTCTAATAAAAATATATATTTTTTTTAAAAGCATACAAGTCTTTCTTGCTTATGTTACACCTGCAACAACTGTAATAACATGTATTTTTTCTTTCGGATGCCAAATTCAAGGCTTAGAGCACTAGTTCTCTACAAATGCTAGGCATAGAGTCAAATTCATTATTTATGTCCACAAGGTAAAAACATATGAAGGATAATTGCATTAAGAGTAGCTTCCTTCATGGATATCCAGGACATTATGAAATGCTCAGCACCTGTGAGCTTAGCATTTAAATTCCTTGTTATTGCTCTGTGTAGTTGTAAGGATCTTAGAAAGACTTGCATTGCAATCAAGAAAATCCTTAGTGTATATTTACATAATATTTTTTTTTTCCTTAGCAGCTGCACAATACTATTGGGAAATAGTTTAAAATTACTCTGTGACCACATGATAACCACATGTGTTTGCATCTTATGCAAAATCTGTGGAAGGCAACAGAAACCAGCAAACTCTTTTGTTCAGTTGTCATGAATCGAGGCTTTAGTTAATTTCAAATTGGTATTGAAATACCATAGCTTGTCCTCTCTCTGAAACTCCAGAACGATCTCTCCATAATTTCTCCAAGCACTTGAAATTTGACACAGGCATCTCTTGCAGGTAGGTGGCTGTTCTTTTCTACATATGGAGGCACTTGGAAATACACATCTCTCCCCTCTGGGCAGGTGAGCAGAACTTCTGTAGATGTAGAACAAGAAGGCTTCCAGCCTGATATTCCACAAGACTGAGAAATAATTTCTATCTTGCAAGGAAAATGAGATAACTCTATCCTATGGCATTTACTTATTGCACATGCCTGTGTTTTGTATTTTTAGAGACAGATGTGAGATAAATTTTTGCAAGGATTGTTCAGAACTGAAATTCAGATCTTATTGTTCAGAGTTTAGCAGTGTCATGGACCTCTCTGGGGAGTTTGTAATACTTGATACTTTCCTCTGCCTACGTGGCTGCCTCACCACACTCTACCACTGTCTAAACTGCTCATTACTCATTTATTGAGTCTCCACAGGTTACAGTATGGCACTTAAACTATTCCTGAAGTTTGACATTTTGAAGAAAATATGGCTTGTGTTTGCCAGGGTGAGTACCAGTGGAAGATAAATGTTGCTAGAGCAAGAGACAAGGAGAGATAATGGGGAAAAGGAGCAGGAAGTGGATGGCTGAGACAAGAGTGAACCATTATAGCCTCACTGCAGTACTGCTCTTCTAAAAAGGTCCCTAATTTCAGTTCCCATTTTGATCAGAGTGGAAAAAGAAAGGAAGGCTGCCAGCCTGGAAAGGGAAAGGGAGACAGTCAGGGAGAGTCAAGGAACTGGATGGCAAGCACAAAGGGTAGTAGTTATAACCAAAGGATTTTTAAATACATGCAGCAAGATGGTGAGTCCAAATGGATCACTCAGAACAACAGGCTGGAGAGAATCAAAATTCCTGAATATCACGTGACAGCAGCTTGTTTAAATCCAAGTTTATAGGTAGCATGTTATGGTGTTTGTAATATAACGAGATTTTGAGGGGACTGAGTTGCTCTGCTGGAGCTGGCTGCTCAGTGAAGCTGCAGGTCAGCGTCTGCACTGACACCACCTCAGCCTTTTAGAACCCAGGCAGGCTCTGCCCTGCATCTGGCAGCTCCTCATTTTCTAGCACTCTTGTTACACCACTCACCCAGCCTCAAGTGCACTAGAAGTACTTTTAGCACAGGACTGCAATCCCTGACATGTCATTCCCCATGGCTGTATGCCAGCAGTTGAACTGCAGGGTGCTCAATGAACATAACTCCAAGGGAAAATGCAGAACTTAAGAAACTGGTTACTGCTTCTAGGAATATGGACAAAAAGATGGAGCAGGTGGAGTAGGACCAACAGCATGCAGAATACCCACATGAACACTGAGCTTACACTGTGCAATAAAGCTGACCTTCCAACAAGATCACACACTTTCACTCATTATTAGACAAAAAAACCAGACTCCTACTAGGCTATACCAACATTTCCATACAGAATTCAGTGCCAATGAAAACCTCCTGTGTACAAATACATAACTTTAATCTCAGCCCAGCTTTGTTTTCTTGCAACTGTTCTAGGAAAAGTGCTTTTTACTGTTCTGCTGCTAGAATATTAGACTATACTTTGACTGTTATAATTTTTGCCATAATACAAAGCTTTGAGATGTGCATACCTCCACCTCCTGGGCTGGATGGATATAGCACTTCCTGGAGATACTGTGTGTCAGGCTGCGTACAGACTTCTTAACCTTTCAAGACCTTTAGGGGAGATAATGGTATATTGTTCCACTCAGTACAAAAACTACTCTATAGATTAGGTGCCTTTGGGGCTTTTTCAAAGGCACAAGAATATTAAATGCTGGGTGGATATAGGGAAAAAACATTCTCCCCCGAAGAGATGGGGAAAAAATGGCCAGTATTATTTGTGTGTGCTTGCACACTTTCTGAGGAGTACAAAGGAAATTACATGTTCCCACTTCTTGTGGAGGAAGGAGGGAAGAAGCCAGGACCACATGTCTCACAGGAGCTACTAAATTAGAATATCTGTGTTGGGATTGCAGTGGTTGCAACAAAGGGGTATTGCAACAGGAGTTGCAGTTCAGAGTTTCAAGCAATATATGGCAGCATTGGAGGTGCCAAATGCTGCCAATCTCAGAGGCTGCCCGTGTTAGCAGTGGGCAGTGTTGCTCCTACCTGCTTCGTCCTTGGTAGCTCAACTTGCAAGGAGAGGACAGCCCCCATACTGTGCTTCTCTCTCCATGACTTGCTCAGAGGTTGGCTTCTGCCCTCTCTAGATCTCTGTACTGTAAATGTACATGACTGCCTAAGAGTTGACAGGAGCTGTGTCTCACAGCTGGAGCCTGGAAGTGCTGCAGCTCCCAGCCCAGGCCTTTCCCCCATGCAGGTTCCCAATAGCTGTTGCTGCCTGAGCGGGGAATGTGGGGAGGCTCCGAGACAGCTGAGCAGGTTCCACTTTTCCCCTTTGTCCTCCTCTGCCCTGACCAGCTCCAGTGAGTTGTTTTGTGCACAGTGTCTCTTCCCTAGCTGTATTTAGCTTACATCCTGCTGCTTGGCAAGACCAGGAAGACCAAGGAAGAACATATGTTGGAAAAGGTGGCTGGCAATTGCTGCTGCAATGTGTTTGATTGCATTAGCCACAAACCATGGTTATCGGTATTTGTCATCTATTTCTCTTATATTTTGTCACTATATAATTTTTACAAAGATAGTGACGTATAGAGCACCCAACAGTCAAGTCACCCAGTCTGAAGCAGCTGGGATGGACAAAGCCCCGTGTCAGACTGGCAGCACCCGAGCCAGGAACACGTTGCAGTGGGGTGGCTGTGCTGCACTCACCATCAGCTGAATCACCTGTGCGTGTACGACGGGAACAGGGGTGAGCAGCCGCACTTACGAGGTGTCCAATCTACAGCTTGGTGTTGTGACCCGCTGGCACCGAGGGGATTTAGGGTGTTTTCCCCATGCTCCCCATCTCTCAGCCACCAGCGACAGAGGGACTGTGCCAGGGGAGGCCAGACCACTTTGGCAGCACCAGGTGCACTTCCCGCCCTAGGGAAGCAGCCCAGGTGACCCCTGGCTAGTGATCCACCCCTGGGTGACTCCTGTCCAGCTGTCACAGTTGGTTTCCCCCCAGACGCTGCTCCCCCAAACCAAATAGATACATTAAGCACTTAGAAGTGTTTTTTTTCCATTCGAAGAACAATGTTCCTTTTTATGGAACCTCTTGGGTGATAGTTTCCCATCGGAGTCTTAATTTGTATCATTCTTTCCCCAGAAAACAGCAAACCGACCTCCTTGAGGCTTTATTTAATCCTCGTTGAGGAAGGGCCTCTGCTGTGACTGCTGGGTCAGTCTGATAACAGCAGAGGTATCTCCTGTAGAATATTTGTTTGACAAAGTCAATTTGCAGTTATTGCTTAGAGCTATTCAGTTTCATCCTTTAATTTCTGTTTCAAACCACTTTACAGCTCTGGGTTTCAAACTTAACCAAATCTCCCCCTACTGTGGACACGCGGCGCACTAGCCGAATTTCAGGCACCGCGGCGGGCAGCCCCGGCGCGCGCACGCACACGCACGCAGGCCGGGGTCCTGTGGCGCTATAAGAGCGCGCGGCGGCGGGCACGCCCCCTCTCTGTGCAGCGGCGCACGGCGGTGCCGGGTGAGTGTCCGCGATGGCGCCGGGGCCCGGCCGGGCGGGATCCCCCCGGCCCTCGGGGCATCGCAGCGGGAGCGGGCCGGGCGGGGGCCCCGGGGCGGTCGGCGCCGCTCACCGGGGCGGCCTGTGTCTGTATTTGCAGTAGGAACCCAGGCGGGGACCGCACCCACCGAGAGCGCCATGGCCGAGGAAGGGTGAGCAGGGCCGGGGCCGTCGGGGGCGGCGGGCGGAGGGGCCGGATCGCTCCGTTGCGCGTCAGGCTTGGGAGCTCTGTCTGTGCCATGTGTGCGGGCCCTGGCGCGGTGCTGCTGCGTGCTTCCTGCAGGCCGCAGGCAGGGAGATGGGCGCGGGGTCCGCCTGGCAGGGCCGCTGTGTGCATGGCGTTCTCTCTTGCCTAAAGGAGCATGGAGGCAGCATGGCCCGGTGGCTCGCCAGGAGGATTTAATGCCTTAGCTTCTTTCAAGTTTGTCCTTCGTCAATTCTTCCTTTGGCTTAGTTTTTTTAACTTGCTTTTTTTCTGTATTTTTTTAATGGCCGGTTGCTTGTAGGTGAACGGGAAGCTTTTGCTTTTAATTGAGTTGTTGGCACGATCAGAACATTGTGTGTCTTCTCTTTAGCATTACTGCTGGAGGTGTAATGGATGTTAACACCGCTCTGCAAGAAGTGCTGAAGACCGCACTTATCCACGATGGCCTTGCTCGCGGTATCCGTGAAGCAGCCAAAGCCTTAGACAAGTAAGTGTGGTGTCACCAGTTTCTCTCCTGTGATTTGTAAAATTGGGTGAGACTTTGTGATGAGGTAAGCTGAACACCTGTAGTGGCCATTTTGTCTAGGTGTTCAGTTTAAAACTTAGTGGCAGAAAACTATAGTCTTGCCTAATTTCTGCCTTTTGTAACTTCTGGTTTGGGCCGTTAAAGTGGAGTCTTAAAATACAGAAACTAAACTCGATGATTCAAGAACAGCAGCACCTGTTTATTAGGCTCTGTCATTTTGAGGTCCCAGTCCCATCAAGTGTTTCTGTGGGTGTATGGGTCTTGTGAACAAAGTGGGATGCTGCTGCCTGTATGTAGCTATGAAAATCTGGGTCTCAGGAACCTTAAAACCTTGTGTTTTAAGAAGTAATAAAGTATTCTGAAAACTTTATAGGATTTTAATCGAGTTAATATGGATTTCAAGCTTTTCCTGGCGGAGTTAATTTCATTCTTTTCGTGAAAAAGACTTAAATTCATAGCTTTTTTTAGACTTTTTTGCTCTCTTTATTTGTGCGTTGCAACAGTAAATAAATTGTCAAGGTGCAATATCAAAATAATATTGATCTTATGTGCCAGTCATAGGATAATCGGTCATGGTCTTCTATAGGGCAAAGTATATATAGATATGCACACGCACGTGTGTGTTTGTGTTTATATGCAAATCCGTCTTTGCCTTGCCAGAAAAAATCAGTTTAAAAGCAAAGCTACAGTGTTTGGGTGATGACTTCACAGTTAGTCGGATACCCCTACACTCGTTCTGTGAGTGATAACTGCTGTCTGACAAACCTGTATGCAGAAACCTCTGGGACAAGGCACTAAACGAGGACAGAGAAATACAACTTGGGTGACTGACAGCCCGTTTGTATGAGTTCTTCTGAGTTCAGCAACAGCTTTACAAGCTGTGTGTTAAAAGGGTGATGTGTGTATGAGGTTTTTACATATTTGCATGTGCTGGTTCTTTCTTGGAAACGTTTTTGGCATTCTGGTGTCACTCCTGATGAAAAAGGTTTTTTTAGGAAAAACTGACTTTGTTTGCAGAGGTCACATTGCATTAGGTTAAACATAGAAGACCTACTCGGCTCTCTCTGTTGTCAGGTATCCCTTTGGTATCTTGACATTGTACCACAGTATACAAAGATCCTAATTAGAATTGGGGCCCTGTCATAACAGCTTCTCTTAATGTAAGTAGAAAAGATTGCTCTGAAGAACTTCTAACACCTTGACATGGAAATACAAGCTTTTAGTAATTACAGTTCAATGTTAAATTACTGTTATCTGTGGTAAATAGGGAAAGTGACTTGTAACTTGGGTTACTGTGTAACAGTGACAGTTCTATAGGTGACATGGTGTTTATCTAGTCATCAGACCTTTTTCCAATGGCTGAGAATTTACTTAGTGGGGTTTTTAGAAGCTTTCAAAACAGGAATAAAATCTGAGGATAAAGCTAACAATATATAACTAGCCTGGAATGTATATAGCAAAAACATTAAAAGTGACAAATCACATCAAAAGTATATTTAGTATTTCAAAAGCTTATGGTTTCTCATAACCAAGAGCTAAAAGTTGAAAAGTGATTCTCTAGAAATGCATATGTTGAATTCAATAATTTTTGGTTTTGATTATCAAGAAATTTCAGTTAGTGTCTGAAGTAACAGCTGTTATTTTAATTTGTTTTTAGACGCCAAGCCCATCTCTGTGTTCTGGCTTCAAACTGTGATGAGCCCACATATGTAAAACTAGTTGAAGCACTCTGTGCAGAACATCAGATCAACTTAATAAAGGTGAGTGTTAAGTTGAGACAAGAGTTTGGAACAGGTAACTGCTTGTTTCAGCATATAGAGTGCTGAACCTTTAGAACACTGCTGTAATTCTGTGTGTGGCCTACCTAGGCAGAACTTGCCTTAGCAGCAGATTGTTCTATCTACTTCTGTGTGATTGCCATTTTTCCACAGTACAGAACCTGTGGATGAAAATGGCAAGGGGTGTGGACTGGTTATTTTGCACAGTTGAAGTGAATTCTGGTGTCCTGTATAGTAAGAAATACAATTATTGCTGGGTGTGGAGGGCAGGGGGAGCATTCCTATGACTCCAGGGAGGCTCAGGCTGTACGATGATGATACTTTGGCTCCCTCTGCTGATGCCTGTGAGGAAAGCAGCCATCCGTTACCCAATGCTTC
The DNA here is from genome assembly GCF_009819885.2 of Catharus ustulatus. Taxonomy (NCBI): domain Eukaryota; kingdom Metazoa; phylum Chordata; class Aves; order Passeriformes; family Turdidae; genus Catharus; species Catharus ustulatus. Next base: position 60,999,365 of record NC_046223.1, on the reverse strand, counting down.
TGACAGTACAGCAGCTTCTGGGCTGGAGCCAGGTGTGCCAGACATGGCAAGTTCTAATGTGGTGTCATGCTCTGCACAGGTTGATGACAACAAGAAGCTGGGCGAATGGGTGGGTCTCTGCAAGATCGACAGAGAAGGAAAACCTCGCAAAGTGGTGGGCTGCAGTTGTGTGGTTGTCAAAGTAAGATTGCTAATTATTTATCTTATTTCTTAACTTCTGAAAATAACCAAAGGTTGCTTTAGATAAGGAACCGTTAAATACAGCTCCTAAATTTATTTTTTAAGCAGTTTATATTGTTGAGAGTGAACATGAGCTGCTTTCCTGTTTCATAGTCCCTGTCATGTTTATTTACTCACTTACAGATTGTGAGTTGATGGTTGTGTCCTTGAAGTATCTGTGCCTACCTGCCAGTCATTAAAAGGACAAGCCTACCTTGAAGCTTTGCTTCAGAAAAAGCCAGTTCAGTGTGTCCGCTCAACTTACAAATGTTTTGCGGAACTTATTTCACAATAAAACTGGCAAAGTAAAGCCACAGTACGAGCCTTGAAGACTTTGTGGTCTCTGAGGTCCCAAGAGATGGCTACATCTTCACAATCAAGACTAGTGCCTTCTGCATGCATTTTCATAGTTATGTTACTTTTTCACATAGTTTACTTGAGTTTCTTAAAGCAGAAAATATTTTGTTTGTATTGTCAATGGGTGTTACATTACTTTATTAGGGCAGTCTTATAAAACAACAAGGGAAAAGCCGGCAAATTACTTGAGCTTAGTTGTGTGGAATTTTGGGGATTCCTTGCGAAAAAGTGTCAGAATCTCACTTGTGCTTGTAAAAAACAGTTTGTAGAATTTAGGATGGTCTGTATGTTAATAATGGGTTATTTTGTGTTACAGGACTATGGCAAGGAATCTCAGGCCAAAGATGTCATCGAAGAGTACTTCAAGTGCAAGAAATGAATGACAAATAAATTTTGAACCAGTCTAGTGTATGTGTGATTAATGATTTGGTGTCTGTGGAACAGTTCTTTGAGCTGCAAAGGATAGCATCAGAAGATGCAAAAACTTGGCAAATGTTGGTGTAGTTTATTAGTATTTTCATTGTGTCAGTTTGCTAAAACGATCATGGGTATCTCTGCCATTATTGTTTTAGGGTAATTCTGTTTCCTGTTCCTACCCAAAAGGTTACTGGCTAGAACATGGCACAGATTCAAGATGCAATAATGCAGACAGTTAAATACTACCTTGGCTTGGTAGTGCTTTGGTCTGTATTTCTAGGATTCTGAGTAACTTTTTGATAGTGTTGCTGCCTCTGTGATAAAAATTTGGGTCCCTCTTCTGAGACAAACGAAAACTGTTTCCCAAGTCTTCTGAGGTGTTGCAGGATTTTAGTTTATCCAGGGAACTTAATGGACAAAACATGTGTTTTACTTGTTCCTCAGCCTCAAATTTTGGGTAATAGCATATTCTAACTAGTCATGCACATGATCTGATTCTGTAGTAGTTCTCAGTAGCCAAGTAGTTCTCACTTGCTCAGATGAGGCATTATTAAACTGCTAACTTTACTGCCCAGTGTTCTGGTTTCTATAGTAGTTAATTGTATGTTTTTGTCTGTTTCTGGAAGCAAGGAATTCAGACTGGAAGGTATGATCTGTTCTCTCTCTTACAAGTGTCTTAAATTTTCTGCAGAGTAGCTCTTGAGTGAATCATAAGGAATTGCACTATTATGCTGATTTGTAAAGTATGAATGTGACTATGTGGCTGAGGAGATAGGAATATTTATCTGTTTTCAGGCTCTTCAACTGCAAGTTTTCATTATGGTTTGTAACTCCTTTTGATAGCCCTAGTCATAAATGTAAGAGCAAAGGCAGGCGTGTTTTGCAGCTGGGCTCAGATGTGCTTTATTTACAGCTGTTTTGGCTCTTAGTTTTGGTCCTGTTCAGGCTTTGTAGTAGCTAGATCTGGGTGACTTGGGTTGTTAATGTTTCCAGGTGTACTCAAAGGCACCTGTTTAAGTCTGTGAGGTATGTATCCTTCAGCTAAACTTAAGGTCTGTTTTCTGAGAACATGCTTTAAGGTACTGGCTAATCCTGTGGAGGGTCTGGGGACAGGAAGCTGGGGCTATTTAGCCTGGAGGAGGCTTAGGGGAGAGAGAGACCATGCCACTCTGCAACCATCTGAAAGGAGGTTGTAATGAGGTGTGGGTGTCTCTTCTCCGAAGTAGCAAAGTAGCCTGGGTGTTAGGAAATCTGGTCAGGCATTGGAGCAGGCAGCCCAGGGAAGTGGTGGAATTGCAGTCCTGGAGGCAGTTAAAAGTCTTGTAGATGTGACCTTAAGAACATGGTTTAGTGGTGGACTTGGCAGTGTTTGCTTTGCAGTTGGACTCCATGATCTTTTCCAATGTAATTCTGTTATTTAATTCTGTGTGAAGCCTGCAATCAAGTTGAGAAGAGTCCAGTTCACACAAATTATTTAAGTTTACAAAATACTAATTTAACAGGTTTTAACTTGGTGTGAGAAAAAAAAAAAAAACCATCTAAATGTTTTTTTGTGCCTGATTTATATCAGTGCAATGGCAGCATTAGCAGTAGCTGAGTTATTACATTTTCTCTGAATTGCTATGGAGGGATTCAAGTAAGGGGAGCTGCAGTTTACATGCAAGTTTGTTTAAGAAGTGTTGCTGCAGTGGAATGACACTTTAATAAATGTTAGGAATCTTTTTTTTTTTTTTTTTTAGTGTCACCATTTTACATAGCAATGAATGCTAATACTAGGGAATGACATCTTTTCATGACAAGCTTTTTTCATTGGAGTTGAGTAAACTCTTCCTAAATGTTTTTTTGAAAAAAGGAATTGGGTTGGAATCTAAATTTTCTTATCAAAATACTTCAGTGTCAAATTAGGGCTTTTCCAGGAAATGAAACTTCACCTTGGAACCTATGCAGGGTAAGCACCGGAGAACTGATAAGGTTTGCTTTATGCATTTTACTTAATATTGTCCCTAGGGTTTGGTATATTTTCAAAAATTTCCTGAGAACCAACTTCCACCCAAGGCTTTTCATTCAATTCACTTTGATATTTAGTAAAAGTTTGTTCTAAACTGGCTGAGGCAGAGAAGTGATTGCTAGTCCTTCATACTGCATCACGTAGTAAATCCTCAGAGGCCTCTACTTTGTAGACTAGAGAGCAAATATATTCATGCTTTCTTGATCAAGAGTGTTCTTTAACTGTAGAAGATTTACTGATTTTGATATGTCCTGCAGGATTTCGGATAAGATTTTGGAGGAGTGGGCTTTAGGATTCTACTTGAGGTTACAACCCCCCTGCCCCAATGGGGTACATTTCTGGTCTCCAGAATGGATGTGCTTAGCACTAAATGTGGGAATGGAAATTAAAAGACTTCAGAGTTAGGATACCAGGTCTGACCCCAGCTTTTCCTCTGTTCATCATATTTAATGTCACTTGCATATTTTCCTTTTAAAACTGGGGTTACACAGAGTGGTGTGCCCAATGATGTATGTTTTGTGACTTATGGTTGGAAAAACATCAATTTTTTTTTTTCTGAAGTAAATTAGTGGACTCGTGTGGTTTTGTATGGAAGGGTAGGCATTTTCAGGCCTAAATTATGCTTCCATGAAGTAGAAAGTTAAGTGCTTTGAAGAAGTTCTGGTAAATCATTGTGAAGGTGTCAAGAACCAACTTCCAGACAGTATTAGAGAGTATCCTATGAGATAATTGAAACCAATTAAGCTCATTTTCTTTTAGAACCATCTGTGTGTCATTTGGCCACTACTGTTTTTCTGTCCGTTATGTGTTTTGCTGTAGATCACAAAAGCTTGAGTATCTGCACAGCAGCAGCACCACCACATTTTGCACAGCTCCTGCTTTGATGGAGTCATGGGCCTGACTGTGGTTCTTGTAAGAGAATTGGTTATACCTGACCCCTCCTCTTTCCCACGACAGTGCATATTTCACTGTTCCAGCCCCTTGGAATCTGGGATAATGGCACAGCTACTCTGCTACTTCTGGTTAAAAGGTGGTGTGCGACTTCTATTTTGTTGGCCTGAGAGCTCTCTCTAAGGTAATTTCGTTTTAGGACAACTTGCTCACAGCAGGGTCCCATTGTTAATGTGCTGATTGCTTTGCAGTAGCACATTGGGGCATTAGGGCTTGTCAGAAGCAAATCTGCTGCACAAGCTCTTTCGTGGGCTTCAAGCATTAGTTTGGGGAACATTATTTACTTTGCCTGCTTTACCAAGAGAAGAACGTATGTTCCTGTCCTATTTAACACATTAAGTACTTTATGAAGGGTGAAAACTAATGCCACAAATAGAAAAAATATATTTAATAAACAACAAAATATGCTGTAAAAAATTAGGCATAGGCCCCAATATTTTCAGTTTAATAATATTTCTGGTTTAGAATTGCCTCTACCTGTCTGATTTTGTTCCTTGTTTCGGAAAACCCGTCTATGCCAGCTGCAAGCCAGTGTTCCTCAATGTGTCTGTGTTCCTGAAGCTGGTGCAAGCATTGTCCCTGAAACCTGCTCCCTTTCCTGGAGACTTTGCAAAGGTCTCTCATCCAAGGATGTGAAGGAACTTTGAACATACATCTATTTGTCAGCCTCAACAATCTCTTGGAGATGTTTGGTATGTGAAGCCTTAGTAGGATTTGTAATTTGTGTTAGACTGTTACCTGGAAAATAGAAGCAATCTTCCCTAACAACGTTAGAGTGGTAACATAAAAGCAAACCTTTACTTGAAAGCTTTCAGGTACACAATATGGCAAAAACTGCACATGGTACAGTAATTCTACAACATTTATAAGGTTAATTGATTAGTATACTTATCACATATTGTCCAATTAAAAGGTTGGTTGGTTGGGTAATAATTCCCAGGGTCCTGCCCTGCTGGAAGCAGCCCAGAGGCTTCTTTGCCCCAATTCTGTTATCTCTAGTCCAGATTCTGGTTGGAAAACAGAACATCCTTGTAGTTGGTTCTCTTCTTGGGATAAGACAAAACAATGTTTTAGGTGTGTTTTTAGGAAGTTAGCTTATTCCTAAATGTAGGGAAAGAAGACAAGAGTATTACTATGAGCTACAGCCAAGCATCAGTGACCTACAAAGCTACAAATACATGAAAAGTATAAAAAACTAAAAATTTTGGGCATCAAGACCATTGAACCAGATAGATGTCAGGTGAGTACAGATGTGGTTTGTATTTTTCAGCCTTAAGGAAAGCAGAAGTAATGACAGATTTTTTTCAATGGTTTTAGACATTTAAGTAAATCCACATAAATGTTTTTAGCCATTGGTCAACAAGCAACTGTTTGTTTTGAGATTCTCTTTAATAAATTGAGCAGAGGGAGTGATTAGTATGTGTTGTATTGCAATGATCCCACATACATTTATACTTTCTTGGTACACTGGCATTATTTTTGTATGAAAGTTCACCACAAAAAGCCTTAAGTGCACATTAACTGCTTCATGCACCTGATATAATCTAAATTATTATACAGTCTTTTACAGAACTAAATCATTATACAAATATCTGAACTTTCAGCAATTTGTTACCATGCTTCCTCCTTTTCATCCTGGAAGTCTCCAAGTCATGTTATATTACATGAACTAATGGAAACTACTCTGAAAATCACTTTGTCTTAAGGAGCTTTCCCCCTCCTGTCCAATTCAAAAACAATTAGGGGAAACTTTTTATAGTTTATAAGTAAAAGTATTTAAAATATTTTCACTGAGACCTCTGAACAACGCAATTCACAAACACAATTTTTTTACAATTTGGATTGTGCCTGATGAGTTTGTTTAAAAAATTATTTTATTGACATCTAGTATTTCATACTGCTGCAAGATTAATAGGCAGAAAAGAGTTATATAAAAATATATCTACGTGGGAGGAAATGTTTAGGTACAAATCAACCTATCTTGTCTTGTAACTCAGTGTCAGGAATATGTTCATCTTTGCTGTAACCTGACTTAGGTCTAAGGTAAGGTAAGTTTTACACTTTGAAACAGTACAGTTGAGTTAGTATGTTGATATTCTAAAATATACTAATGTGTAAGCAGACAGATACTATTTTCCAAACATGATGAAAAAGGCATTTATGTCAGTGCCTGGCATGCCAGGTTCCTGCCCTATAAAATTTGCAATCAAATTGTGAAACTGAAAAAATTTATTTTATGTGGATATGCATAAAAATGTTTATTAAATTATTGGTTTTCATATTAAAAAACTGTACTTCCAGTGTGCTTTTTTTCCTTCTCACCTGAGTGGTTCTAAGACATTTTCTGTAATGAAAGAGTTCAAATCCCTGTTAAAATAAGCTTTGTATTTTGAGGACAGAAAAAAAGTAATGACCTCTTAGTAACCCTTTGTATTGATTGTATTGTTAGCAGCCAGTGTGTTGGATAACATAATACAGATGCTTAGGACAGGTTTAGGAAGGCAAATGGGGTAAAAAAACCAAAAGGTTTCTAGTTTTAAGATTGTGTTTAAGGGAATTGAGGTCATGTTTTGTAGAACCCCTCCACAAAAAAATGAAACACCCTTAGATATCCATATATATAAAAGTGTTCATATGTCAATAGAGCTATGGTATATATTCCTTTTCATCCATTTATTTGAATGGACAAAATTCAAGTAACACCCTTAAGCTTTGCTGTTTTCAGAGCAGCAAAATAGAATTTTTGTCAGCATGTGTACAAGAAGTGCCTTTACAAACACAGGACTTAGCGAGCTACTGTACTTGAAAAAAACATCTTAATTCAAATCCTGTTTCTGCAGAGGCTGACTTCCATCCCTCCAAATAAAAATCTCAGCTGGTTCGGGCTCTTGGGTGGTGGTTATCTACTGGTTGTTTTTCAGCATGGCAGCTTTCACAATTTCTTTTAAAATCTGTGAACAGCATCACCATTCTGTCTGACCCTCAAGCCCATATGTGTGTCCTTTTCAGATGAAAATGATTGGAAATATATGTGCCTTCTACTTGTAATTGTGTAAAAATGCCCCTAAAGCTATTGTTTGGACATGAATTTTGGGAGATTTTTCTTATATTAAGAAGAGAAGAAGACTGGTCAACATGGTTAGTAGCAGGTGAAGGGCAGAACAACACTTGCAAGAGGCTGAGTCAATGAGACAAGCTGGCAGTGAGCCTCGAGATGGCCCTCTCTCACCTTTGACTTCTTGCCAATAAAAATCCATAAAACAAGTGACAAAGTGTAGGGAGAGCAACTGTCAAGGGACGGAAGAGAGGAAGAACAAAGATGTGTGCATGCTGACACATGAGTGTGCCATTTTAAAGGGAGAGTACAAAGCTCAAGATAGTATTAGGTGGGAAAGAAAGACTGTGTGTGCCATCCTCTTCAACGTCTCCTGGCCATGTGTGTTGTATTTAAACACGGAGTCATGTGCTACTGTTTCTACAGCAGACCCTAAGAACGATCCAAGGTTCTACTCAGATGAAGGCTGCAGTGTATAAAATAAACCCCACCCCCCCACTCAAAACAAGCCTCAGCAAACCAAAATGAAGACTGTGGTTTTGTGGTTTAAAATAGCGATGAATATTTGTTTGTGCCACCAAAGTGCTGGATGCAGGTGCTAAGTCACATGGAAATGTTCATTGACCTTGTGTTTTCATTCCTTGGATGCACCAGCTTGATCATGCTTTATTCTTTAGGAATGAATAATGCTCACACATATGCACATTTTGCTTTCTTCCGGAGAAACAGAGTTTAGGAAAGTCTGACTGGGACTTCTGCACGGACGAGTGCCTGTATCTTATGAGCTGTAATTTCCCAAGGTGTAGAATGGGGACCTCAAACCCCAGTTCTGCTTGTCGCGGGTGTCCGTGCCGGGGCTGACAGTGGCCCATTCCCGGTGCTGCCCATTCCCGGTGCGGCACGCTCCCGGGTCGGGCACGCTCCCCGAGAGCCGGCGGCGCTTCCCCGGCGCGGCAGGAGGTGGCGGCCGAGCCCCGGCCGGGAGGGAGCCGGGGCAGCGGGAGCAGGTGCCGGGCGCCCTCATCCCGGCGGAGGAAGCAAACCTGGAATGTGAGTCTGTAATGCCTTCGGATGCTGTCGGCCTCTGTGCTCGCTTTCCAGCGTTGCAGCCTTGTAAAACCCAGCACGTCAGATGCTGGGGCTTTTACGGCGTGTAGAAATGTGTTTGCTAAACCCAAGGACTTTGTTGTACAGCTGCCACACCTTTAATCTGTTTTTGTGGGAGCTGTACCACACAGGGCAAGCACTCTTGTCTGCTTTCCTTCAGAGAGGTGCCTAATGAACAAGCTAACAGGGTTGGGGATGTGATCAAGGATCCAGTTGTTTGGAAGTTCACTTCATACACTGTATGTAAATAGTGCCATCCATCTGACTAAAGAACACCATTGTCAAATACATAAAGGAGCAGCACAGACTTGAGATAAGAGCCAAGATAGGTGAAGGCTTTTTTTCTTTCTTTTTTTTTTTTTTCCACTCCCTGACTCAAGTGTCTGATGTATTACAGTGTTCAAAGCATTTCAGTATGCTTATATTGTATTCACACATATGCAATGTATTTGAAACATTCCTACCAAGGAGATTGTGGTAAAAACTGTAATGTGCAGCTTGCTGGGTTTCATTGTAAAGTAATATAATCTCCACATGTGCGAAGGCCAATGCAATATTTTATTCTTTGCTTACCCCGAGGAATATGATATTAAATTTATCAGCTGAAGTATTTGAATGAGAACTCATAAATATTTTCTGAGGTGCATCAGTGGCATACATAGGGAGGGAGAAGACATGCAGCACTGGGTGAAAAGGAAGTTGTTCATACTTTCCATCCTCCACTGACACATAAGAGCTATGCCTTACCCTTCAGATGGGATACTGGTAAAGTTTCTTGGTGACTGAAAACAAGTCTTAAATTGTGGAGAATTTGTTAGTCGGTGATTTTTTCTGGTAATTATTAACTGTGTAGCACAGAGACTGCAGATGTTGTTCACTTTGGATACAGACCTTGGGGAGAGAGGAGAGGGCTCCCAAAAAGAGAGGTTCTGATGACATTTCAAACACACAGGAGGGCAGTTGGCATGCCTGCTTCACTTGATGCACTGTGATTGTAGGGATCCTGGATGGATAAGCTACTACCAAATCTAGGAGGAGTTTGCACACTGCCTTTGTGTAGCTGTAAATCTTCCAGGGCTTAAGCAAGCATATCTGCGTGGCATTATCCTGTGTTGCTGTGTGATCTAGCCTCTTGTTTGCAATTAATTTAAGCATCTCCAAAAAGATGCTTTAGAGTAGTCCAAACCATGCATAGTTAGCAGTTCTCTGTCAGCATTGACTCCATGTGTACCTGCAGCTAAAATTGCCCATATCAGAAATGGTACTGAGAACATGACCAAAGATGACATTTTACCAATGTAGAAAATCTTTCTGCCCCACACCTTGAATATTGCACACAACTGGTCTCTCAAGAAGAGCATATTTTTTCCTCCAAGCACAAAAAAAAAAAAAAGGAAAAGGACGTCTAAATTTTTTTGCAAAAAAAGTAATAGCACGCTTATGGTTTCACTTCAGTTTGAATAGAAAGCTGAAGAGGGATGAGGCTGATTTATGGCAGCAAGAAAGCATTGCAGAAGATGAGTGCTAAACTTGTTTACCAAATCCTATAGTACTGGATCAGAGAACATGTATTGAAAATGATCGGATGTAATTTAAAACAGGTTTTTAGAAGTGCCTTTCTTCAAAGCCTGTAATAAACTTCTAAAACTGGCTGCTGCAAGAAAGTGTGAAGTCAGAACACATCAAGAGTTTCAAAATAGATTAGACAAATTAATGAATAAAAGGTGCAAACCAGATCCTATTGGGAAGGCAGTGATATTCCCTCTAACATCTGAAATCTAACAGCAGGATGCAGAAGGAGCATGAGGATTAGATTTCAGATAGTGGCTTGTTTCATGTGCTCTCCTTAAGCCACCTCAGCAGCAGCCACTGTGGAGACAGAAGCCTGGGTGATGGACATTGGTCTCACCACATGGGGCATTTCTGATAGAAAAAGATTAGATGGGCATGCCCTCAGGAGTGCTAAAAGAGCTCAAATTGCTGCCTAAAGCCTCTTGTTTCAAGGTCACACACTTAAAAAGGTACAAAAGAAATCAGCGCTTGCAGAGACAGCAAGTCAAGAGAAGGTAGCTGCTACAATCCTTTGGAAGTCAGGAAGCAAGATTTTTTAGGTTAGCAACCAGCACAAAGGTGAAGACTAGCAGTCTGAGGATGGCTCAGAAGTGAAAGAAGTAAATAACCTTTTTTTAGTTATCATTTTAGTTGAGACTGACAATAATGAATATACCTATCCAGTCACCTTTCTAGCTTTACTTGTGGGAAATTGTATTAAAATGTCCTTGAGGTCCTTTCTTTCTGAGCTTGCATTGGTTTTGCCGTGGATGTGCCTTTTGTGCCAATATCATCCTGGGAATTACATTGCTCTTGGATATACTTATCTAATGCTGGCTGAAGTTGGCCCAGGGCTGAAGCTGGGATGTGCTCTGTATTGCCCTCCAAGTACGTCACCTTTGTGAACCAGGATGGGATATTTGCAAAAGGAGTTGAAACTTGTATTTGTCCAGCCCATAATAGTCACCCAGCTCTGCCCTCATTAGATACATTCTCTCTCCATAATATTTAATCCATCAGAAAAAACGAGCTGGCACCTTTTTTAGGTATAAATGCAAAGAAGCTCTTGGCACTTCAGAAGGCATTTCTCCCTTTGATCTAAAAAAACCTGTGTGCACTGACTTCTCTGGCACACTGCAATGCTCACCAGTTCTCTTAAGTTTTCCTGAGAGGAACAGAATTTCGAAGGTGGTGAAAGGGTGAACGGGGCAAGAATTTATTTGTTTTTTTTCTTTTAGCTGTTGTTGGCCTGAGATCTGAGGAATGAAGCTAAATTTGTAAGGACCATATTTTAAAATATTTGCCAGTTGTTCTGGATAATAAAATAGGGATTTTTGTCCAGAGGAGAAGAAATGAAAATAAATAAACATGGATGTTTTTCACCTAATTTATGACTTGCAAATAGGGTTCTTCCTCAACCTGCATGATTAAATCTCTCCAGTCAAAAGGGAACATTTTGATTACATCTTCTATCAATAAAAAGTCATGAAAACGTTCTCTTTTTTTTATAATAGAAAAGAAATCCAACAACATCAGGTGGCTGCAGTTTAGATTGTTTTGCCATTTCTACTAGGAAATCTGACCATATTACAGGCAATATATAAATTATAGTTCCTCACCTTTAACATTGCTGTCAAATTTAGTTTAATGGACATTGCCTTTGTTCATACCAACTTTATATATAGTAGATATGGAAAGGTTTTTGTACAGGTATGATATTACTTGCTCTTAGGGTGCTGGTTATGGCACAGCTTTGGTTTCTAACCTTATATATGTGTCAAGACGGATTAGAAAGATTTGTTTAAAATGTTGCATTTGATTAACATTTTTGAAGCCCACTCTTCTTTTAGAAATACTTTGTGGCATAAATGCTTTTGGAGGATAGTTGATTCCCAAAGGAAAAGGTGCAGCAGTTCTGTGTTAAGATCACTGTTCAAACTTATTATCCCAGCCTCAGAAACGTGTTTTCACTAACCTAAGAGTGTGATAAGCTGAAGGAGAAGGTGCACAGCTTAGGCATTTGGCAGTGCTTCCACTGGAGCTGCTGTGCAGAGGTAGTGAAGGAGGATCATGAAGTGAGGTGTTCTTTCAAGTCTTATCATGTCTCAGCTACTTTACAATCTCTGGAGGGTACCAGGCAGAGTTTCTACAAGCTGCGCTTTAGTGTTCAGCAAATAGTACATGTGCTGCAGATGTTTCAGGCTATCACCTGAAGTTTGTGATAACTACAACACATGCTGTTTTGGATGATCTCAATAGGCATCTAGTATCTTATTTCTGAGGCATTTTTGCTACAAGAAGCAATAAATTCAATTCTGTCATCGTTAGGCAGGTGTTTATAAGTACTGCAAGACTTTAATCTCTCTCCAGGGAGAAAAATTCTTCAGGGGCCCATTCTAAAACTTGGCATTTGCTTTGCATCTCTGGCATGTTCCTGTTTCTGTCTATGCCAGGAGAGCAGACATGGTTTTATGGCTAGGACACAGGTCTTGAATAGTTTCCCAGCTTTGCCAGTGACTGCTATGAAGTGTAGAGCAAATCCCTCAAATCCCCAGCTACAAAGAGTGAGGGTAGCATGGCTTTTTATTTCTGTGGGGTGTTTCTTCTACATAGCTATAGGACACAGACTGTGTTGTGTTAGATCTATGTATCATGGATCCAAAATTTGTACACAAAGTCACCATCTACTGCTAACAATAGAGCAGAAGTTTAATCTAATTTGATCAGAGTATTTGATAAATCAACCTCCAAATGACCTTACTTGCCATCATTCTGTACTTTGATAGTCATATGATGTACCAACAAGAGATTCATGGTTCTGATGTGACTACTGCAGTGTTTGGGTTTGGGAGAGTGTCAGCGTGTACCAGCTCTGGTTTCCTAAAAGAGATTTATGTAGATGGTGAGTGAATTTATAACTGGATCATTAATTAATTTTCTTCAGACCTACAAAAGTTTATCCATGCAATGTCTCCCTGGTCCCTGTAGGAAGCTCTGTGGTCTGTCATGCCCTCCATCTCCAAGGAGCCTGTTTTTTCTGGCTGCAGTGGTTCCTGGATTTGAAGACAGTTTGCACCATCTGAAAGGCTTGGAAAAACCTGATGTCCAGTCACTCATAGTTGTTGAGCAGTCACTAGTGAAACTTTGTGCTGGAACCTTTTGAAAATTATTTGGGTAACTATGAGAAAACTCATAAAACAAAGAACATGGTGAAAGAAAATGCCTTGAGGAAGCTTTGAATAGACTGCATAGAAGCTCAGTAGCTCTCATTGCCGGAAAATTACCTCAGGGAAGAAAAGAAAAGAATTTTTAAACTTTAATTTTTTAAACTTTTGTGCCCTGTGAGAAAAGCCACAAAGAAATTCAACATGTTCTCTCAAGAAAATTTTGATGTGCCACATTGACTTGGAGGAGCCCACCCATAAAGGCAATGCTAAAACAATCATCTCAAGAAACTGTGGAGGACAGAAAAAAAAAATAAACATTTCCAAGTAAACTTTCCATATTTAGAAGAATATGGTAGAATAACTTAAGGCAAACAGGAAGACTGTGAGAAACAGAAACAATTCCTTAAAGCTTTAAGTATGAGCTAATTTGATGTATGCATAAAGTCATAACTGCTGCCATTTGCATCAAGCAGTTATTACTTGTTTTTAGCTGTAAATTTTTTCCCATTAAGACAATATTCTTTGTTTTACTCATGAAAATATTTACAATTTCATCATATTATTAACTGTAGTCTGTAGTTAGCCTTCAGAAATCTGTGCTGATGCAAAGAATAAATTTCTACAATGTTATTTCACAGCTTTTAATTTGTTTATTTCAGGAAAAATATACCATAACATATTTTTCTTTTTTCCTAGTGTGTCCAGGAAAATTAAATTGTTACCTTTCCTAGCTCCCCCACTGCATGTTTTTGCACACATATAAGTGCAGATGAGCACACACATTTCCCTTTCACAAGAAGGTAATGTACTTGCAAACATTCATGTTATCTCTACCCACTTCTTTCTTGACTTTAATAATAATGATGTCAGAGTTTCACACTCCCTTGTGCTTAAAACATTGAAGTCCTTAAGTACTTATTGAAATGTGCAGTACAGTAGCTTAATTTGGAATATTTTTATTCCAACAAACAAATATCCTTTCTATTATTTTATTTTCCTGTAGTAAGTAGAAAGTTTCTGTAATAGTGATTTTAACTGGTTATCTTCTGAAACTGATCCAGCCTTTTCTGTCCGTCTGTGTAGGTTGTGTCTCCCCAGTTCTGCTGAATGCAGCGTCAATATGTTGAAATCTTGAAGCAAGAAGCACAGAGATCTGTAGCTTAGTGTGTACAATCCTGGACCGCGAATGGGGAGAAAGAAGTTTGGTCCTTCATGTCCAAGTAGTTTCTTGAGCCTTTGTTTGCTTTCTTTTTTTTTTTTTTTCCGATAACTCTCTGAAGTAAAATGCAGAAGGAGTCCATGGGACAAAATACCAGGAAGGCTATTGAGTTTCTTCTGTTAGGGTTCCTCATCTCTCCCTTGGCGTCTCAGTTTATGACTTCATGACTGGTTTATCAAATCTATGTATCTACAAGGTACAGTAAGCACCCTAACTCTTGTTATGGCCAAAGGAAAACACAAATGGAGTCACTTTATGTCATCTTAAATCAGATATTTAAATTAGTGAAATGAAGCATCTACTCCTCCAGAACTGCAAGGGGAGCCTCTGAAGACTGGTGCAGGTGCCTACATACCTCAGGTGCATGGACCCTCATGGTACTGTGAACAAAGACTCCTCAGGTCAGTGCTAAGTCAGAGTGACCCAGTTAAGTAGGCCTGACTTAATATTTTACAGGAAAAGGCCTGAGTTGGACAGGCTCTTGTTTCCTTGCTCCATGGTTTTGTCTGCTGGAATCTGCCTAGCAGCCACTAGTATTTGTCTGTTCTCCAAATTTAGTAGGAATAGGGAGAATTTCCCTTCCAAAAAACCCAACAAACCAACAACAAAACGTCGGGAATTGTCACATAGAAAGAGCTGGATTGTGCTTGGTTAGTGACCTGTAGGTGGGGGAAGGCATTGGAAGGAAATCAAAGGCAAGGTCAGTGCTTCAATGTAGTGTGTACACAGTACCAAAGGGCTGCTTTGCCCTTAGCCACCTCCAAAGCTGCAGTTCTGCTCTCAGTGTGCAAGCTGAATATATCCCAAAATTCAAATTGCAGTCCATGAGACTGCAAATCCACATGACCAGCCTGTAATGCTGAATCAGTTAAATAAATGTCAGTAAATGTGAACACATTGTAGCTGCCCCTACTTTTAAAGGAAGAACTTGCAAGTACACACTTGGTCCCTTTGTTCTTGTTGGCTTCAGTGGAAGGTGATATGGAAACTCTTGAATCAGGTCTGAAGGTTATTAAGTCCTAGAAATGAAGTTATTTGTAATGGAAACATCTAACACAAGAGAAGATCCTTGCCATCTTTTCCACAGCATGTCTATTCAGAGTAGTATATTAAAAAAAGTTGTTGTTAAGTGTTTCCTTCTCTCTAAATAACTCTGAAAGATATAGAGACACTTATTTCTTCCCTCCTCCATAATAAGGAATCAAAATCACATACCCATCCTTTGTACATGTACAGCTTCTGGGGCTTGGCATTGTATCTAGCAATACATAATAGGGGCAGAACCACAAATGTGTCTAACCCTAAGAAAGATGCAAATTTTGCTTTCACAAAATGTAGGAAACCAAAGTGATTCTACCAAATGTGATAAGCTCTAAATTCTTTTCCTTCCATATCAGTGCCGAGATCAGCACAGTATGGGGAAGGTGCAGCTCTGATCATGAAGGAACGAAGGAGGAAGGAGCTAAAGGGGGTTTGCTGCATGGCTGTACCCCTTCCAGGGGACACCACCTTCTAGCTGTTCTTGGCAACTCCAGCTGCAAATTGCCAAAAAATTCTGATAGATGTACTATGCCTGCCCTGGCATCCGAGTTACCCAGTTTTAGCTTTCTGCTTCCTGGTTATTTTTTCTGGATTATTTAATTTGTGACTCCTGAAGTAAAGAAATTACTGGTAGCTGCATTACCCATAGTGATGCTACCAATAACATCTGGTGCATTCCTGGTTTAGCTATTGTAAAAATGCTTAGGGCTCCTCACCCTAGGATAAAACTAAGCTTCAAAAACAAATACCAAAAATCTTCTCTATGGCCTTTTCTTCAAACCCAGTGAAATTAACTGCAGGGCCGTGTTTCCCTTTAGAGCGGGAAATCACTCAGCTGAAACTATTATAAAACAGTACATAGTTATCAAGTGTTTTTCCAGGAATTTTTCAATACTCATCAGAAAACAATATCAAAACTTATATGCACTAATTTTCACTCTTTTACATGCATATGTAGTGTAACTTCCTTTAATCTGTGTCATGGTTTAACTCCAGCTACCAGCAAAGCTGCTCCCTGACTTAGAGTGAGCACTGCAACAACTCAGCATCAGTGTGTTACCAGCACTGTTCTCATCATAAATCCAAAACACAGCACCCTACCAGCTGCTGAAAAGAAAATTAACTCTATCCTAACCTAGGACAAAGTGCCCTTACATTTACCAAAGGTATTCTGTAAAAATGACCCCATAGTCTCCCAAATTTTTCTTTCAATGATTTCAGATCAAATTTGCCTATTTTAAGTATTTTTTTTAAAAAACCTAATGGTGTCATTCACTGATACCATCTTGAATCACATTGTATTCTTTCTCTGTTGCATTTATAATGAGGATGGCTTCATCATTGCACTGACAATGTTATTAATGATGTGCAAGAGGGGATAGAGACTGGCCCTTCAAGCCTTCCTCCCTTTTTATCTTGCCCTCACAGGAATTGCTGTAGACTGTTAACAGAGGAAAAATCTGCATGGTTTAGTCAAACATGGAGATATATCTGGATGAGAAAGACAGAACCTGATGGGAAGGAACCATACACTAAGTTTTTCGGATCATTGTCATATTTGAAGACTAATGAGAATTTAGTACACATGCTGAGTGAAAGGATTTAGGCATCTTAAATTCCTGCAAATCTAGATTCTTTGGTGGTTGTCTTCTGTTTCCTTCCATCTTATCCCCAGAAAACTTCTGTAGGAGCAACCTGCAACCCTAAATCCCACCCCAGACATTTGTGTGCTGCTGTTGGATGTTGCCCAGGATCCATGAGAAGGTTGCTTTACTTCATGTCACATCTGTATGGCTTCAGCCCCCTCCACTTTCCCATCAATGCTGGAACTGTTTGTTGGCCATTGTGTGGCTTCCCCAGAAGCAGTAGGTTTGTCTGCCTTCAAACATTTTGCATATACAGCTTTGTCAGCTAAGAGCATCACAAGAGAAGAAAGGAAACACGGCACTAATTAGACCATCAGTTCTGGCCAGTGTTCTTATAGAAGCTAAAAGCTCTCTTTAGAGGTGTAACTTCTGTCATGTGGGTAGCTGGTTTAAGCACTGCTAGCAAACATCTCTTGCTGGTATGCACCACATCTCTGCCTGGAGAGTTTGTTGTGAAAGTGATCTCTGCAAATATTTTGCACTATGGAGAAGGTTCTAGCCACAGGGTGGAAGTGCCATTATGCTGAAAGTGAAATTTCAGTTTTCCTAGTCTGTAGTGGAGTCTGAAGCTGCATGAAATGGGGATAAACAGGCAAATGTACCCCAGAATCTCCTAACAATTTAAACAGTAGCTTGGCCTTTGGGGCAGATGCTCCAAAGCAGATGCTTTGTCAATATTGCCTCTGCCTGAGAGCTTCTCATCACCTGCAGAGCCTCCAGACAATGATCCAGTGTGCAGGCTTCAGCAGAATAATTTCTACTCAGTCTTTGGGCAGTTTTATTCTTTAGTTTCTTTCCCTAATTTGGTTGATTGGAGATGGTGTGAGTGCATGTACTCTCTTGCAGTGTTCAGGAGTTCCTGTGTGTGAACAGAGGGAATGGCTGGGAGCAGCAGCAAGGCACCTGAGGCTGATGTGTGGATGTTGGTGAGCAGTAGCTCAGTAAAGCCAGCCAGTAGGAAGGGGAAGAATTATGGAATAGTTTGTGTTGAAAGGGACTTTTAAAGTTCATCTAGTCCAATAAATTTTAGCTGCATTCTGTCCTTTGTGGCCTGTACCTGTGGGCTACTGTGACCTGTCCCTGTGGTTTTCCTGCTGGTGGTGCAAAAAGCAAAATCTGAAAATCTATTGCAGGGGTGTTACAGATAATAACCTTTCCACAGAGATCAGTGGGCAGAAACAGAAGGACATCAGATGTGACCATACCTCCAGTCATCTGTCAGACAGTGTTGGCCATTCCAGTGGTTTGTATAAGTGTAAGAGTTCATATCAAAAATGTTTCCCTTCCATCCAGCCTAGAACATCTGGGTTTTGCTGAAGTCATTAAGTGCAGTTATTTAATTGTGAACTGAATGCCAATTAACAGAGTGAAGCCATGCTAGAAACAGGCTGCATGACTGAAATTTTTAAAACCTGCGGTGATCCAGACAAGCTGGGAGTAAAGTACAGAAGAATGAAAGCTCCTATTCACACAGGTTTAACACATTTACTTGAGGACAAGAGGGAGATGCCTTAACATAAGCTTCATTTTCAGGGAAATGCATACATGGATTGGCTGATCTATTAATTACAATAGAATTGAAGGAAAATGGTAGTTTTCCCATGGTTTTTAAACTGCCCTTAGCACTGCCAGTACTATCACTACTAGGGACTGGAAATTATAGAAAAAAAAGTGAACTTGCAGTTTTCCCCTATTTGTATCTCTTTGACTCAGTTTAGGCTATGAAATTACTAGACTTGTCTGGTTCACTTTTCTTCATGGGCATTGCAATGTTCTGCCTTTCATATCCTATAAAAGTAGTGATGCCACAAAATTGCAAGGGAAATGCTTTGGTCCCACAGCACAGATATTATTAAATCCAAACAAAAGTATTTTCATTGCCTGAGATGAGGAATCTTAAAAAAAAACTCGACCAGCCACTCAGGTTATAAGAGAAATGTAATTTTCAATGCCATATTATCAGACTGCTGATGAGAATTTTCAATTGAATTTTTAAATGCTTTCTTTAATAAAACATACAATCATTATCATATGGTATAATGCCTATAACCAACTATACCTAACAGGTTTGTAATCCTGTTGAGCTGCTGTAATGGCATGAACCACAAAAGCAAAACCCAAGTGGTTTATCAATGTCAACAAACTCCCAGATGGAATTACAGTCTTATATGCACCATTTAGCTGCATGCTATTCATTACAACATATGACAAAAATTATGCTTCTATTAAAAATGCACAGATGAGAATATGTGTGGTTGAAGAGGGATTGTTTAAAGAGCAGAAGGCATCTTTTGCTGCAAAGCAGTCTCATTTTCCATGCAATGCCTTTTCAGGCATATTTGCAAAATGATGGGGAATTAGGTTCAACTCCTGAAAGAAATGAGGTGCCTTAGGCTCAGTAGAATATTTCTGGTTTTGTCTTCTCATATGCACTTTTCTTGTGCTGTCCATGTTGGTGAAATCTGGCCACCCTCAGAGAAAGCATGAGCTGGAGCATGGCAATGAGAATCTTTGAGAAATGAACCATAAGGGGCTGGCCTTGGAAGTCCTTTGGAACCCACTGGGACCTTGTAACCAAATGGAGGCAGTCCTTGGATGTTATAAGGATCATTATTTTGGAAAATTCCAAAACTAGTCAAACAGTATGGATTCCAAAGTTCAATGTGCGGCTTGTGCAGTCATGTTTGTCATTTTTGTAGAAAAGCTCCAGTGTAAAAAATAATAATTCCCAGCTTAAAATGAAATTGCAGTGGAAAGCAGTGCCATGAGACCAACATGAAGCATAATTGTATCAAATAAAAGTGTTTTCTAGCTTGGAGCTATCTTGGGAACCCCAAAGTGTTTGAAGAGATCCTCAGTGCTTCAAGCAGCAGTCATCTGCTGTAGATGTAAGTAGATGGACTCTCCACGATTTACCACTATAATGGCTGCATGGGCAAAGAGGACAGGTAAAAGCAGAAAAGGTTGAACAGGGGAAGTGGTTTGCTGTGCCATAGCACTCTCCAGAGAGATGTCAATTTTTTGGATGACCAATCCACTGAGAGGGACAGCAGATCTGGGGCTGGCCAGGAGAGTTCAGCAGGTCATTCCAGGGAAGCAGTAAGGCAGGCTCTGTGAGAACAGTGTGCTCCTGTAGGTTTGATTCTCTGCTGCAATATCAGAAGTAGCGTGATTGCATTGTAGGATAGTGCTTTCAGTAGCTGTCAGTTATTTAATTCCCCCATCCTAGGGAACTGAGACATGCTGCATGGCACTGGCTTCTCCAGGTGTGCTTTATGCAGAAACAACAGTGGTGGAAACAAACAGGATTCATGTGCAGGCTGCAGAAGGAAAACACTGCTTTAAATTCCATGCCTCAGCTAGCAGATGCTTGGTGCAGATTTCTGTGGCATGCTCAGTGTGGAAGACGTGTGTCTGGGGACATAAATCCTATCCCCATGGCCCACATGATGCATGCATGCTGCGGTTTAAACCCAGATGACAACTAGACATCACTCAGCTGCTCACTCAGTGAGCAGAATGGGGGAGAGTAAAAGTGAGAAAACTTGTGGGTTGAGATAAAGACAGTTTAATAAAAGGAAAAATAAAGAAAATTATAACAATGATAAAAAAATATACGAAACAAGTAATGCACAATGCAATTGCTTGCCACTCACCAATAGATGCCTGGCCAGTCCCTGAGCAGCAGCCCCTGCCCAGTTTTCTCCCCAGTTTATGTACCAAGCATGATGCCATATGATATGGGATACCCCTTTGGCCAGCTGGAGTCAGCTGTCCTGTCTGTGTCCCCTCACACCTTTTTGTACCCCTCCAGCATTCTTGCTGCCAGAGCATAGGAAGCTGGAATAACTTAGTATAAACAGTACTTACAAACAACTGAAAATATTAGTGTATTATCAACATTATTCTCATGCTAAGTCCATAACATATCACTGTACCAGCTACTGGGAAAAAATTATCTTTATCCCAGCCAAAACCAGGATAATGCACATCTCCAACTGGCCACAAATGTATGTCCACAAATGCAAGGAGCTGCCATTGTTGGCCAGGGCAGCTTCTCTGAGATGTTGACAGAGCATCAGTCTAATAATTTACTTTTCTTCTGAGATGGGCATGCTTGGAGGCTTCTTTCGAACATATTGAACCTAGCTTAGCAGAGAGAAAGTAGGGAATGCCTCAGGTTGCCACTGATGGATAGCTGGATAGCACCGACTGCATGAAGGACAAGCTCCAGTTGTCTACAAATGGACGGGGTGGATATTAAATTCATTTGCAAGGCAGCAAGATATTTTAAGGGCAAAGACTAAGAAATTAGATTGAATTGGGCAGAAATATTTTCTTTCAGTTGATCTTGGGTGTTATTGTTTTAGTAAAGCAGATTTCATCCAAGTGTCTCCTCAGGCCTAGACTCCTTTCATGTTTTCTTCATGTACAAATTCAAATTCAAGCAAAAAGCTTTGTTTCCAGAAAAAATAAAAGAAATGAGAACGTTTTCCTTTTAGGTTTATGTTTGGTATTTTTCATTGTTGTTTGTATTCTGTAATTCCATGAGGTGTCAGTAGTAACATGTTTCAAGATAGCAGAAATAACACTATAACATATAATTGTTAGAATATTTCACTGTCTTTTTATGATAGAAAAACCCTTCTTTTTACAGGAACAAGCATGAAAATATGAAGCCACAAATGAAATTTAAAATGAAATCTCAATTTTCTGAGCAACATTACCTGTTTTTCAAGACAAATGCCAGAAAAGCAGAGCGTTTTTACAAAATTGTTGTTTATTAAATTAAGAAAACAATTGGTTGAAAAAAGAGAACCTTAAAATCTTTGTGCAAACTTCATTTTGCTGTCCTCAACAGTTTTCACATGGGGACTAAAAGCAAGAAAAACAAGGCATGACATTACCCCCTGATCCCTTCCCAAGCCTCACGGTGCTGTTCCTCTCTGTCTTAAATTGGGTGGTGGGAATTCCTGAGTGAGTTAGAAGTAGCAGGTAAGAGGGTTAAATAAGCTCCTTAAACTATTTCCATCCTGCCAATGCTCTGTCTTAAAACCCCTGAATTACTCACCAGCACAACTGTTTATTTCATTATTAAAATTAGGCTGCAGGGCTCTCCCTTCTCCCACCCATGCACGATGTTCACGGAAGGAGAGCTACTCCCACACGATTACAAGGTCTACTATTAAGTGTGAACTTCATATTTAATTGTAATTGCTAGCAAAATATAATTTAACAGCAAAGTATGCTGAATTTGTAACAAAGTACCCCTTTTATTTGAGCAGGAACATGGATGCTGCCCAAATGTGTCCGCATGGTTCCAATTAAGTTGAGGAATGTTTAATGTAAAACTCAACTTGATGAAAATAGCTAAAGTTTCTGACAAACCAATAAATTTGAGTCCAGAAAGCTCTGCATATACAGTACAGTCAAGGAGGGGCAACACCCACTGGGTCATCAATTTTGGTGCAGTCTTCCTGTTCATTTATGCTAAAATAATACTATGTAGTTAATTCAATTTCTTCCCAGCTGTAAACATAGAGAGGAATTCTGGATCTAGCTGAGGATGAAGGGGGGCCTGGGCTGATTCATTAACGTCTGTGCAATTTCCAGGCTGAAATGCTAAGAAATTTAAGCCCAGCATTGCTTTCCTTCTTTTCCTCTTTTTTCCTCTTTCTTCTTCTTTCTTCTTTTTTCTTTCTTCTTTTTTCTCGTTGTTCCTCTTTCTTTTCCTCTTCTTCATCTTCTTTTTTTTGGTGGCTACACCAAGAGTTTAGAAAATGTCCAGTGGAGTGTCCAGTGATGGAGACCTGAACACCTGTAGGAGGTACCAAGGATGCTCAGTGTGCTGCAGGGATATTTTCAGCAGATCTCTCAGTGAGTTATATTCTTTTCAGCCCTCTTGTTACGGGCAGGTCCCACCTCAAGGTTTTGTTGAAGCTCATGGCAAAGTTGTCCAAGGTTGATCTTGGGCACAGCTGTGTAAAATCAGCTGAGTCCAGAGTGTGACCTTCTACTTAATACAGGTTTTGGGTTGGGTTGGTGGTTTGTTCTTTTTTCAGTAGAATTTCTGATTATAGAAATAAAGCTGTTGTGGTTAGTAAACTTGCATACATGCAGGAGGAAATTGATGGTGGCCTGTTTTATCAGTGTTGATGTTTTGAATAAAACATGCATTTCTTGGGAGTCCTGCCTTCTGAAAAGGGAGAGCTTCAGGGCTATAAAAGCAGCAAAAATCCCCAGAGAACTGGAGTCAAGGAATGCTGGTTATACCCCTGCAATGAGAGCTGCTGTGTGTGGCAAACAAAAATAATCATCAATTTTTTAGCTATCACATATAAACACATGGTTCTCGAGAACCATGGGAGATAATTTAGCTGGGGTGAGTTAAAAAAGAAGGCAATAGATAAGAAATATTTACCTTTTCACTGTTGCTGTTACCAGGCTGTACCTCACTTTTGTCCATAGGTACATCTGCAGACAGCCCAGCCTTAGGTTTCCAGGTGTAGCTTCATGTCCAAAGGGTTTCACCAGTGACTAGAACAAGATCTGTAGAAGGCACCAACTCTGGCTACCCCAGGTGACCCCATTGTGCCCAAACAGTGCAAGAGGGGAACATGCTGGAAAACCACCTGTGCTGGTGGGGGTTTCCTCATCATCCTTATCTGAACCACTCATCTTTGTTCTGCCTAAAACTCTGATTTTCATTGCAAAATTCATCTTATACACTCATTTCCCTCCTCACTGTCTTTCTACTGAAACTCTGACCTTCTCAGCAGTGTTTTCCATGCCTACCAGGATAATACCTGTTCCATGTTCTAAGCCAGGTCATGACATACTCCTCTGAAATACATTAAAAATTATCTCAGTTAATATGAATATTTCTCTAATTGTGCTCACTATTTGTGTTCAGACTACATCTCTGAATTAATCTGGCATATTTTCTTATTGAGGTGTATTTCTAAAGGATCTTATGCAAGGGGAGTTTTGTTTCTTCAGCCCTTTCCTCCTCCCCACCAACTTTATAAGACAAAAGAAAAGCTGGGTAATTAATTTGCACTTTCACCAGAGAGATCTGTTTACACTTTAAATGGGATGGTCCAAGTTGTTCTTGCCCTCTCAAGGCCAAAATAAGAGCAGACTTTAAAAGAAGACTTTGTAAGTACCTGTGTTTGCTAGAAAAATTTAGCTTCTGAGTCTTGTGACCAAAGGAAATCGTTCATTTGAGCAGAATACAACGGGCTTTTATTTCCCATTATGGGAAATACAATCTCTGAGGTCCTGAGAGCATTGTTTGGTAGCTGAGGCTTGAGGGTCAGTTCAAAGTTATTGCTAGCTGTCTCCTGCTCCTGCTTTCCCTTTTCTACCTGGACTCCTGATGAGAGACTGCTTCAATCAGCATTTAAATACTCTTTTAAGGCTAAGAAAGTTATTTTTGCCAATTTTTCTCCTAACTTCACAAATTCAAATGCTCCCTCTAAGGTAATTTTGAAATACAGTGACAGAAATATGGTCTAAATGATCAGCAGTGACTCAGAGGATCTATATGTATTTAAAACTATCAAGATATATTGTTCTATTTTCCCAGAAGTGTAATAATGAATAACCATAAACCTGGCATGCTTACATTAATCTCTATAGGATATTACAGTTTGCACTCAAGACCTGAAGTATTTTTTCAGTGACAGCACTAGTTGGTTTGCATCTTTTCAATTTCTTCTATGCTAGGCAGGCCCATGCATAAACCATGTGCTATTTTCTTATTGTACAAAGACAACAACTAGACAATAATGCAGAGGGAAAATAAACCACAGTTTTGTTTTCTACTTTTCAAATACTATCAACAAATTCTATTTTCATAAGATATTTCTACACTTTGGAAGATGCTTTTTGTTGATGTGGCAGAACTTTGAATTGGTACTTGCTTGATATTTTTGTCTGTCTTTATCTCAGAATATAAACTTGCTCTTGGCAAGGGGGAAAAGAGAAGTTTGATATCCAGGAGCAACTTCACACTTCAGCATCTGTGCTTAGACACATCTATAAAGGTACTGAAGGGGAATGGGTGTGTTTGGGACTTGTGGGTCTTTAACTTGTGGGACATGGACTTTGTCTCTCTGTGGATGTCCTTCATTATGGGTACCTGATCCAGGATATGACATTATCATTCATGTGTCTGCGACAAGCAGACAGTGTTTTGTTCTCTTCAGGGTTCCCAAATACCTGGAATATTGGAGCAGGATAAACCATATCTTCCAAAAGCTTATTTTTATGGAATGTATTATGAAAAGGGATACTTAGGAAATGGCGAGTCACCAGTATGCTTATTAAAATGACCTTAAGGTCAGATTCTGCCACTGTTAATCAGAAGAGTTGTACCTTACTCCTTCAGGTTTTCTATTGGATTCTGTGGGATTACTTAAGGAATTCAGGTACTACCTGATGGGACCAAAGTGGCAGAGAGGCTGGCTCCTAATAAGCAGCCGTAATGCAACATGTCTTCATTTTTACCTTCTATTTTAGCTAGGCAAAAATATTGCATATGCAAGTTATTTTCTTTGGAAAATCCCTACTTCACAAAGATGAAATTTTATGTAGCAATTATTTATATATTTCTGATCAATATTTTAATATATTTCTTTTTGTAATGTAAAGTCATCTTTGTTGAAAACTTACTCCTAGATTAGAAGCACTCCAGTTTTTTATTTTCAAAAAATCTGCAATAGAAAGAAAATAATTTTATTGTAACATCTCCTTGAAGCTTCTTCTGCAAGTTTCACAAGGATATTTTCCATGGCTTATTTGTGTTTCTTCTTTATTTTAATTTTATCAGGTCAAAGAGCTTGATTTTAGAAGATTTGGGCAGTACTTCATGGTCTTTTTGAACCAACAATTAGTGAACAACGACCTGATTCAATATTGTAATATTGTAATAACAACATGAAACAGAATGGAGCCATGTTGGGGTTTAGGACAGAAATTCCCCAATTCAGTGCTCCCACTGATTGTCCCCAGACCCTGCGCCCCCTCCTTCCCCTGCAGCAGGATGGAGAGAAGAATTGGAGGTACAAAACCTAAAGATCACAGGCTGCGTGATGAACAATGTACTGGAAAGAGCAATGAGACAAGAAAACAAACAGTAACAGCAACCATACTAATGACAGAGGGTACAAGAAAGAGAGGAATGATTCACACAGGAAACCCCAGAGAATACCTGGCTGCTCCCTCCCCCATGCTATGGCAGCTCAGAAGAGAGCCCTTCCCCCACCCCCAAAAAATGACATGAAGTTGTAAAGAATAACTTCTGAGTCCTGGTCCATGTCCCCTCCTGCCCACTGCAAAAACCACCCCAGCTCTGGCCAAACCCTCACAGGCTTCTGTACACTTTTGAACATAAATGAGAAACTCACCTATGAAGAATGATTTGTACTTCTGCAAAATACAGTGATGAGAACTTATTTACGCACTTTGATACACTAGGAAAAATGAATGCCAGAATTAATTTTTTCTTCTCCTTACTGGAGAGGAAAACAAATCTGGCTAAGGTTTCACTCTAATAAATAGGTTCTTTTCAGCCAGACACAAACCACTTCTTTGGGCATTTGCAAGAACATTCTTAGCTTTGAGTGTTAGTTCAGGTTGTTGGACTTGAACTCAAGGACTGGAGCACTACAAGAAGGTATTTTACTAATAAAAGATTTCATTTTTCAAAGTAATAAAGGGTTGTTGTTTGTGGGGCTTTGGGGTTTTTTTTGTTGTTTTCTTTTTAATAAGCCAGCAAATTTAAAAATGCTCAGATACGAGGAAATTCTGTGATACACAGCTTGCAGTGCAGATGTGTAGTCCTTTCAGAGTATTTCAGAGCCTGGAAAGGATTTATGCTCTGTGCTAGTCCTGTGCCCACAGGCAAGCATAATGCTAGTCGAATGGTGAAATTGTTCACATGAAACACCAAAACTAGATTTTAAAAAGAGCTTAATAATGACTTAACTGGATTGAGGTATGCACTATGCAAGTGTAATCGAGAGGAATAAAACATCAGTATTTAAGTCAGAAAATACATAATTCAATGTATTATCCTGTGTCCTGTTTTCCTATAATCTGTTGTTGTGACTGCAGTTATTGAGATGTTTCTTTTTAACTTCTCTGTGATGAAAGCAACCATGATTATAGAAAATAAAAGTTAGAACTTAAAATAAATGAGGTCTGAATGATGTCTTAAGAAAAGACAGTACTTTTGCTTCTTTCCTTGGGCCAAACTCTGCCTTAAGAGTATGAATATAAATGTAAATGTGATTTTTGCATGTTTCCTGGATATAAGGGTAAAAAATCTGGTGGACTTTTTAGGTAACCAAGAATAATTATGTCTTATTAAAGAATAAATATTGCTTGTTTTCTTTAACTAAATGCAAAATATTTCCCCCAAACCGAAGTAAAGACAGAGAATTTTCTTGTTAGGTTTCTGAGCATAGTCAATGTGAGCCATTAGCATGGCAACTTTAATGCTGAAAATATATCTGGACTCTTTAGACAATATTTCTGAATAATTAGTACCTTCAAAGGAGGATGACATTAATAACATGTTATATGTAAATGGAAAAAGATTTTGCTGTTTGCATTTAAGAAATCCTGAGGAGGAAAATTCTGCATCATCTATTCTTTTTTTTGACAGTACAAAATTGTTTGTTATTGTGCATGTACAAATAGTTTTGTCCGATGAAAGTTGAACATATTACTGAAGGCAGTATTATTTCCCTAGAAAATAATTTTTACAGTAATATCTCAGCATCTTGAGATGTATTTTTTCTCCAATTTTAACTCTTGGTGTTTCACTTTCCGATCCACTAATATAATGTCACGTATCTTTTACATAATTTCTTCCTATTGCAGGCACGGCAGATCTTTTAAATGCTTATAATTTATGTTTTCCTCTGAAATAGGCAGTACTGATTTTGTTTTTTATGTTCCTTGGCTAAACATGGTGATAACAATGCTACACCTGCAGACTTTACTTTCCAATCTTAAGACAGCATCTGGAGACTGGGCTCACAGGTCATGGTCCTGGAGCACCAGTGCGATGCCAACACAAACCAAGGCGCTGTGGAGAGTTTGCAGACAGAGTACAAAATGGAAAGACAGACATGAATGGAGGGAATATCAAAAGAGCAGGAGAAATGCTGAGCATCTCTCAGGGCTTAAAAACTGAGGGCTTAGGAAAGGCCCCTCCTGGGTCAAGCGTTGCGCAGCAGTTTTCTAGGTTGTCTGAGGGTGTGCTTTCCTTCACTTGGGTCATCTGTGATGGGCTTCTGTACGAGGGTCCAAAGAATGAGTGCTTTGAACCAACAGCAAAAAGCTTTTCCTGTTGTAAGGGGTTAAGCCTCAACACATTCCCCAGTGGAGAAATCCCTTACCTTCCATTTTTTCTAAGTGTATATAATCTCTTTTCCCTCAGACAGACTGTCCCCAAGTTTCTCTTTTCATCATTTGTGTTGGCTGGAAGCAAGAGAAGTCTGTTATATTTAAATTTATTTACATTATACGAAGCAAGAGAAGCCAGTTATATTTAAATTTATTTACATTATACTTGTGACTATTATATTTCTTAACTTTGAAATGTCATAAACATTTCCAGTGCTGAGGGCACATGAGCACATGCACCCACACCAGCCTAAAGTCCTGGTGAGACATGGTCACAGTTTGGGACTGTCCTCTGGTCCCTATCCCCTTGTACCTCCTGCCTTGGTGGATTCACACTTTCATCTCCTTTTTAATTGCCATGTTATAATTCACCCCCATATTCACCCCTTTTGATATAAAATCAGCCTGAGCCCTCATGCTGTGTCTCCAAGGGCCACAGAGAGTTGTGTTCAGAGTTGCAATTGCACTGGAAAGAGTAACATATTTTTAAGATACAGAAGAAAATTATTTGCTTTGCTTTTTCAGCATTTTTTAAAATATATTCTAAGCTCTGTCATCTCATTCTACCTTGTGTTTTGCTTTTGTGTTTAGGATGATTTTTTTTTATTGCTAGCCAAATCAGGTGAACATCTTTGGCTTTATCGCTTTTCTGCACTTTGTAGTGTGTATTGCTTCTTGTATCTCTGTCTTGGACTTGTTACTTGTGACTGTGTTTCTGTGGTTTTCCTGTTGTCCCTGCTATGGAATAAAAAATGCATTTGCAGCCTTGTTGTTGTCATCCTTGGTTGTACAATGGTGTCTTGAGCCTTTTTCTTATAATGTAATAAATTATTTTTAAGAAGCGCTTCCTGTTTTTAGGATCTAATGTTTTTCTCATGATTTTTCTTGCAGCATTCCTTACTTGTGAAAACCATTTTTTTCTAATTGATCAACCATATTTGTGAAATGTGAACTTATTTTAAGACAACTTCTCATTTTTAGTTCATAACCAGTTTATTCACCAGAATAGAATTTAAAATTGAGGTTTACAGAAAAATTTTAAAATAACCCTACAGCTTCACTGAAAATTTTTCCTATATTGGAAAGAAAGAAAAATTTTGCACTTTGGGATTCCAGAACAATGTAGCTAGATACTGATTTTCCTTTTTAGGTCTGTTAGCAGGTGCAATGGTTCTTTCTCCTCACCAACCAAGAGAGTGATGCTTCAGGAGAGGAATTCAAACCCCTAATTCATTGACATTTATCAGGCTTTGGTGTGGGCTTGGACGAGTCCATATTTCAAGGAATGTCTATGAAGTTTGATGAGCACATCATCTGTCACTGAAATCCATTATTTTGCTCATATTTCTTCTACCCATTGCTGAAAGAATGAAGACAAGGTTGATGTTATGCTCATGTCAAATCCCTACTACAGATATCCTGCCCTTGGCTTCTACTATCCTAACATTTGATACCAATGAAATATGGGTTTTTTTAAGAATATAATTAGCTGCACAGAATTAAACAATGCAGCACTGTGATGATTAAAACTTTAATAAACTGGGAACAGAAGAGGTTATGAATTTGTTTTTCTGTCTGGTAACTGGGTGCTTAATCTCAAATTCAGGAAAATTTCTATGGAAAAGCAAGCTTACAGTGTGTTTAATGTCAGTCACAGGTCTGCACCACATTAAGGCACGTTTCAAAGAAAAAAACTATGCATGGCCATAGGTGTTTTTAAAAATGGGGACTTCAAACATAAATATGAGGTGGGATTTTACAAGAAATCAGGAAAAGATCTGTGTGCTGGTGTAGGAATGTGCCCAGGATATGTCTTTGGTGAAGGGCAGTTCCCTTGTTTTCCTAGGATTTTCACTGTGCAGTCCCATAGGTACCACTCAGGCAGCACCATCATAAGAAAGTCAAGTAGGAATGTGGCAAGCAAAAGGGAAGAAATATAAAGCAAAATTTTCCTTACCAGTCAGATGGGGTACACTTGACAGAATGTAGCACAGTTGTTCTGCTAACTGGGCAGTCAAGTTAGAGATGCAGTCTGTGATACCTTGTTTTCTAACAACTGTTTTCACTTTTTTTTTCTTCAGTTGAGTTGCCATTGAGAACATTTTGATTAGTTTGTCATCAAACTTATTTGCAGTATTTTATGTCTGTAGTTAATTTATGAGTAGCTCTTGGCACACTTCAAACAGATGTAATGGCTGTGTAGTGTGTATGGTGTATTTCTGTTTCCTGACTGAGAGGAATGAGATTTCCACTGCAAATATTTTTTGTAGGGCTTCAAAATTTGCTTTTCCTGAGTATCAAAAAATATTTTGAATACTGTTTCCATGAGCATTCCTGTTTCTGTGAACACAAAGTCAACATGGTTGAAATGAAGAGTTTAAAATTTTAAAGGAAAAATAAAACGCTTCTTTTTTAGTGCAATCATTCAGCTTGACCTGAAAGTCACTTTAATCCTAGTTCTAAGGTTTCATAGGGAAGGACACAGCCACAGGCACGTTCACACATTACTTGTGTTCATGGAAGCATTAAGTGAATTTCCAAAGTCCTGTCTCAGCACATGCTGCATGCAGTGGGAAGAATTCTTTAAAAGTCTCTCTCACTGTTGGATCCCTGGTCCTTGTGGCTTCATGTCAAGACTCATGCAGGAAAAGGGAATACCTAAATTTCAGGTGGATAAGCAGTTATAGCACTGACACTGTGGTGCAAGAATAATTTCATCAGACTGGAGGAAACAAAGCAGTGTTGGGACTGACTACAAAATTGTAGTTTTTCAAATTGGGGGAAGAAGAACCCTGTAGTGGTTGTCAAATTTATGAAAGTGGAAACACCTTTCCTAAACCATAAATAATGCTACCATCAAGAGATAGCCCCTAAACATTTCAGATTGACATGAAAACAGGACCAACAACTTCACCTTTGGCACAGGAATCTCTTAAAAGTATGTAGGAAAACACCACCCTACAGATCTTTCATGAAAGATAGTTTTTCTAAAATGCCCCTGACATAGATATCCCCATCCAGCTAAACTCAAACTGCCCCTGCAGCAGAACAGGGTGGATATGCTGGATGGAGAGCAGATTAGATCAACTCTCTGTCATGCTCCTGTCAGTCACTGTGTGTCCTGAAACCAAAAGAAACCTGCAGCAGGGGAGTGCAGCATTTCAGGGAACTAAACCAGCTCTCCCCTGGCTGCTTGCTAGCAGTGGTCAAGTGGCCTTTCTCCTGGGCCGGGTTATTTGGGTCTTGGCATCTGTCTGGCTCTGTAAGTGATGAACTAGACCAAAAGGATCTAAAGCACAGGCCGAGCCTGGCTAGGTTTCTAGGGATTTTACAACTGAATTTTTTTGTTTTACTCGTGCAGCATTTCCAAGAAATACTTTACTATATATATATATTTATTTAGCATAGCTGTCTGTCAATTTTCATGGCAAAAAAGTATTTGGAAACTGGAGAATAGTAATAGTAGAGTTGTTTTTAAAGGAATCACCCTACACCATTCTAGGCCAAACCCTTTTATTAAAGTTTTATGAAAATCCTCCCTCTTTTTTACATTCCAGTTGAGTCTATTAGCTTTTCGAGTTTTGATGATCTAGCAGGTATAAGCACTTCTCACATTAAATGCAGTGTTGACAAAGGAAATTCACTAGCAAAGGTTTCATTAACTGGGGATTATACTGAAACCTTTTCCCAGAATTGCCAATAAATGGAGCCGTAATCAAAAATTTGGCTTTAAATTCAAGTGCAACTAATATAATTTTGTGTTTGGTTTAAAACTACCTGTGGTTATTTTTCATTTTTGCAATATTCAGCATTATGCCCTCTGAACTCTCTGACAGCATTGTTCCTATGGTGAAAAAGCAAACTTAAATCTCATGTATGAATGAAGCCTGAGTTTAACTTCTGCTTCCAATGAGCGCTGTGGAAAAAGAGCCCATTCCTGCAAAGAGGGAGAATTAACAAGCTCCCTCAAATGATGCTGCAGATATTGGACACACTGCTCAGCCAGGGCTTGTTCCTGGAGCAAAGGTCCTGAGCTGGCACATCTACAATGTGAGGAGGTGCCTTCCCTGCACTGGTCAGAGCTTATGGTGGGGCACAGCCCTGAGGGTGCCTTTGGTGCCTGGGGGTTTGCAGTTCCCCACAGCCCCCAGATATGCTGGCCTGGGACAATCCAGCACCATGGCAGGCAATAGGAGTTTTGCCATTGAAGTAAGCAGTTTGGCAGCCTTGCTGACTTCAGTGTAAAATAATGTAATACCCTCCCCTGGGACTGTCTTTCATCATTAAAGTCATCTGGCAAAATCTCCTGGTCTGTTCTCTCCAGGTATGTGAAGAGGCTACAGCATCTGCTGGCTTTGCTAATCCAGAAAATCTGCAAATGTATAGACCCTTTAGATGGGTGCTGGAGTCTTCCTAAGCTTGCTTGTGCACTAAAGTGACCTTTTCCACTATGTTTCTGGGAAGAAAAAGTTCTGGTGACTGATTAGGGGATTGAAGGGAGGCATTTGGAGCACTGTCACAGTGCTGCAGACCTTGGGCCTGCCCAAGGAGGAGACCCATGCTCTGGAAAGGCAATAAGAGCATGATCTAACTCTCCTAAACTCAGTGGGAATCTCTCCAAGGATCTAATAGGTTTAGGGTTTACAACACAGTCTGTTAAGATGAAGTTTTTGAAACTACTTGAGGGAGCTGAGTATAGTTTTCTACTCAAATTAATAGAAACTTGATATTTAAATTCCTTAGATGTCTTTGAAAGCCTTACCTCTAAGCAGCATATAAAGATCTACTGTAACTTCTATTGCACCTAATTTGCAATTTATAGTTAAGATGATGTAAACTCTGGAGTTTGTTTCAAAATGCAGTTCATTTATTTACAGCTCCCTAAGCTAAGCCACTGTTTAGTGTTCCATGAGAAGAAACCAAATATTTTGTAGTAGTCACAATTGGTGTTTAATCCAAGTTAAGAAGAATATCATATCTCATGAGAAGAGCTGAGACAGAATCATAAATCTGAAGTTGTTTTGGCCGTGTTTTTGAAAAGGAGTTTGAACTCATATCACCCCAACCTCCTTAATGGTTTCACATAAACAATGAAGTGCCTCAAGAAAATCGCCAGTGGCTCTTCTGTCAACAGAGAGCTTCATTTTCTCTCACAGATTAGGGTGGTCTGAAGCTATCAGCAGCTGATCTGACAAAGTAAATCTGAAACAAATTGCTGCTGCTATAATCTTTCCTTGACATGAGGTGCTGCAGAGGAGAGAAACCAAGTATTGTTGCATGACTAAGCTGGCTGGGCTGGTGATTCCTTACAGTGTATTGAAAAGTGTTAGGTTCTCTGCAATTCCTATCTTATCTATATATCTGTCTATCTATCTATCTATCTATCTATGTAAAAATTTGATTGGGGTGTATTTCTTCACCCCCAGAACAATGTAAGAGAAACCATCTCTCAGTGCCTTCTGATTTTAGGTTGATCCACAGGAGTAAAATGAAGTAATCTGAAGAGTAAGTTTTTGTTTAGGTTTGACAAACTTTGTGGGGTTGGTTGGTTGGGTTTTTTCCTAAGGTTACTACTTTGATTGAGCTTAAAAGAGGGAATGGTGGGAGGGGTGGTGGATTTCTGCCCTCCCCACAAGAGTACCCTGCAGGGGGTAGCATGCTTGAGGATGCTTTTGTCCTCATCTTGGTACCTGTTTTCTTCTCTGTCCCCCTTGTGTGCACACTTACCTCCGTGGCTGATGAGATAGTTGAATTGGTTTGGATTTTTTCATTCTGTTGGAGGAAATACCACCAGTGGGAGAGAGGGTTCCCCTCTTACATCATGTGTGATATTAAAGGGAGCTATGTGAATTTGAATGATGTTTTTCTCCTAGCAAAACAAAAAAGTTGAAATATTTTAAAGCCTAATTGCATCAAAGAATAAAAATGAAAATATCCTCACAGGAATTCAGGTTGCTGAAAAAGTCAAGTCCAGCTCAGATGCAAGTAAGTTTTGTATTAAAACTTAAGCAACCAGCCAGTATAATATTTCCTGGTTTCACCCATCATGCTACGGGTTTCTGCAGGGAGGGAAACGTAACCTTCTCTTGCTACGTGTCAGGAAAAGTAAATAGTATTGTTAAGAGGCTTGTCATATCACAAGCTCCTAATTAGAGAGGCTTGGGAAGCTGGTAAGTTGGCAGACTTCGTTAAACATGCTGTGAAGTCCCAAGAAAGAAAAAAGTTGAGGGAAATCTGCAAATTATGTAGATGCAGACTGTCCTGCATCCTTGGAGCACTGGACTGTGGAATGGTATCTCAAGGTGGGCAGGGCAGGCAGCACACAGCTGCATGGACCAAGACCCTGAGCT
Organism: Catharus ustulatus; assembly: GCF_009819885.2. Lineage (NCBI taxonomy): Eukaryota > Metazoa > Chordata > Aves > Passeriformes > Turdidae > Catharus > Catharus ustulatus. The sequence goes on along the minus strand of NC_046223.1, from coordinate 60,964,859 downwards.
GTCAGGAGTGTCAGCACCTGCAGCTTGGTGCTCGAGGTTCACTCTCCTGCTTGCAGAAGGTTGTGAAAAGCAGGAGAATTGTTTATCAGTAGATAAAACTGCTGGATCTGGGAAAAGAAAGTGGTGGTGTACGGTGAGAGCAGTCTCACTGCACAGTGAGTGGGGCTGGGGCTCCACCAGGAGAAAATGAGTGAAATGTGGTCTTTTTGAAGAGGCTTCTCCTCTCAAGGGCTTTTATCCTCTCTGCTGTGTGTGGGTCATATATCTGCCTCTGGTCCTGGTTTGAGGGTACCAGCAGGTCACTGGGACCTAATGACAGCAAAGGGAAGGAGAATCCCCTCTATCCTAGCCCTCAGTTGGCAGAGGAGTACAAGTAAACATGAATTTCCCTCCACCTTGACAAATTCTCCAAATGCTAAACCCCAATATCATTTTGATTGGGATCTCTTTTAATTGCTCCCATTGAAGCTGTTGTAATGCAATAATTATGCCACTAATGGTGGTGATCATCACTCAGGTCAAGTCACTAGAGGTCTCCCCTTTCCCAGCTGTTTGTCCCAAAATCTGACCTTGAAGCTAGGGCTTTGATGGTCCCTTTCTTCCATGGCCATTACTTGATGCAGTGAAAACGTCAAATGCAGCTTGAGGAGGGCAGACAGGAAGGACCATAACCCTGGATAATGTAGAAACAGAGCTAGAACAACTTTCCCATACCACGCACTTTTTTAGCCAGAAGGGATGAGAGGTGAGGCAGCAGCTGCACCAGGTTAGCTGTGCTGTGCTGGGGCTGACTTGAGGTGTGCTCTGGGACCTTTGGTTCATCAGATCCTGCAGAGCAGTCCAGCCAGGGATTAGTCATGTTCAGGAGTGAAACTACCCAGATTTAGTTTAGGGGCAGAATGCCATTTTGACTATAACAAGAGAAAACAGAAGTCTGGCTATTAGTTAGACAAACTATTGCTTTATATTAATTTTATTTTGTTAAAGTACTAGAAAGGACTACATTTTCAGTTGAAAAACATGACCTGAAACTGAGCTAATCCAGTTAACACCTATTTCACAGAAATGCCACCCACCAAGAGTTTTACTGAACAAGATCAAGAATCATTTTTTCAGTGCACACATTAACTATAATGGCAGGTTCTTAGCAATTTTATTCTCTTTCAGTGATTACTTAACTTTGATCGTGTACTGAATGCCCTGAAAATCTCAGATGTGGCTCAACCATCTGGCATTATATTATACATTTTAAAAGGCGTATTTAAGACCTTCTGTGGCTGGAATAACACTTCTGTGGAGCTAGTGCTCTCATCTGTGTTCCAAATCCATCACATTATTTTCTTATGAGGCCAGAGCTACCATCACTAATTAGGCCTTTTATTTTGTTTTACTAGATTATCTGGTTTTTAACTTTAAGATCTCCTTGGCCAAAAAATAACTTGGATGAAGTTATCTGAATAAATCCATGCCAGCTCTCAGACCAAACTAGCAGAGTTGATTTAAATTTACCACCTTTCCAAAATGTCAAAAGCAAAGTTTTCCTTCTTTCCCAAGAGCCATGAACACCAGTTGAAATGCTGAAAACCAGACCTCATCATAGCTGTTTTGCTCTTTCGCCAGTTTTTTTGTGTTACTGTAAAAGGAAACTGTTACATTATGAATGTTTGAATACATGCAATTTCCAGACTTTGACATTGTGTTAGGATGATGTGATCTCGCAGGAAGCACAAAGAGAACATGCTGTTCAGTTTCCTCCTTTTGTATATGAGTGGAAAGGCAGCTATTAGTCTGAATCAATGTCTTTACATTCTCATATCCTTACATTTTAGAGAAATAGATATGTTTCTTGGTGTATTCTGTGAAGGAGGCAAGTGAAAATACAAATGTAAATGTGAAAATAATGAATTAGAAGAGCACATATACTGGAGGAAGATAACAGGGTAAAAACAAGCGCATAATGAGCTACAAAACATTTTTTTCCTATCCTGGATGTTAACAGTAACAGACGAAGTTCAACAGGTTTGGGAATTGCATTTAGCTCAGCTGGTTCAGACTTCCCCACAATCTCCTTAAAACAATGAACAGAATCTATATGTTGGGCTGCTTGTAAAATTTCTTCTTGTAAAATACCTCCTTAGGTCTGAATTGACAGTCACCCCATCCTTTCTTCTGGGTTTAGAATTTCTCCACCAGAATTTCATGTTATACTTTCACACCAGAGGGTCTGAAAGTTTTTTTGAAGAGATATTTCAAATACTAAAATATAAACATAAGAATTTTTGTGTCACAGCTACATATTTGCTGATATTCTCACCACTGATGCTGCCTGCTGGAGGTTGCTTCTACCCTTCTGGAGGAATATCCACCTTACCTCTGGTGGGGAAGATGGGGCACCCACTGAGCTTGCCTGTTGCTCTGCCTTGGATCCTTTCTGCTTTGAAACTCTTCTGGAAGCAACAGAGAAGGTGCAGATCTAGTTCTTCTCTCTGAGTCTCCTAGTTTTGAGAACCCTTTACTTTGCCAGAATTTATCTTGGACTGATATTCTCCACTGATGCTGAGCACTGACTGGAACCTAAGGGTGCTTTGAAATGACAGCGTCTACAATTTAAAAATTCTAGGCATGGATTAGCACTGTTAAATTTTTTTTGTGCTTTTGAACCAAATAAACAGTACTTGCTTTCCTTTGTGCTGCACTTCTTGCTGTTCAAGCACATGAGCTTTGCTCAAGGCCACCTACGAAGCAGTCAGGATAAACCTGAGTTGAGACCCCAGCTCAGACTCAAGCAGTGAGGTTGCTTGCAGGAAGCCAAGCTTTCTATGTTTTCCATTGAAAAGGGCTTTTGTGCATGCCTGGGACCTCGACTGCAGCCACCATAAACTGTGTTCCAAAATGAACTTCATTTTCTGAGTGTTGGTACCCCCGTCCCAGAGGGCTGTTGGAGCCTATTGAAGCATTCCCTCAGATTGTGGAAGGATTAACATTTTTTGGTCATGATTTGCACACTGTAGGAAACAGTCTGAATCCTCTTCATGCTTTCCTCAAACTGTAGCTTGTGAATTTATAAGCTTGAGCATGGCAGAGAAATAAAAATAAATTATTTGAATGTTTTTTCCATGTGCAGTGTAGCTGAACCGTAGCTCAACCAGCACATCTCCAAACAATGGCATAGTTCATTTTCCTTTGCAGCAGTGGTTTGGCCTTCAAATTTTGGATGACCTCTAGGATATTATTGAAATCTCCCATTTTTTACTACTGAAGCAAAAAGGAGAGAAGGCAAGACTGTGTCTGTGCTGAGATAAAAATACTACTCTGACAATATATTAACTGTATTTTTTCCTTTACCAGATGTTTTTTTTGTTTTGCTTGCTTTGTCTTATGTTGCATTTTTACAGAAAGCAAATTCTTTTTTTTACAAAATAGGGTACCTCCTAGTAAATAATGTATTTGCCATTCCTGCTCAGCATTACAAAATTATCTTCTTTAATAAAAACCTGTCTGTGATTGACTCTGTAAATATCCTTTAAAAAAAATGTTTTGTTTCAGAATGACATTTGCTTCAGCATCCAAAAGTACCCTAGAAAAAGATCATTGATCTTGAAAAACATAAAAAGAAAGCAAACAGACCTCTTCCAAATACATTTCTAAGTATTGGAGGCAAAAAGCCTCCAAAAGAAAGAAAGAGAGAGGCCAGGATGCTGCACTTGCCCCGGTAAGAAAGCTGAAAAACCAAAGATACTTGCAATTATGGCACAGTTTTCAGCAACAAAGATTCCTTGTATGAAGTATGGGCAAGATTTCTTTTCCACATAAACCTGTCCAGGTCTGAATCAGTTTTTATTGATTTCAGTAGTTTTCACAGACCTGTATCAGTTCTTTGTCCCATGGGAGCTACAGGTATTGGAGATATTATTAGTAGGTGAATGCAAAAGGTTAGAAAAGGACTAAATTGTAATGGCTAAATGCACTCCCATTAAAGTGAAACTGGTGACTGCAAAGAGAGCAATGCTGTGAAAAAGGTCTGCTTTCGCATGGCCATGAAAGGCCTAGGTTTTAACATATTCCATAATTTTGCATATTTTGTTTCTTGATTTAAGTTCTTTGGAGCCCAACAGACTAGGTCTGAAAAGCTCTTAGAAAAAGAGGGCCCATCTCACAGAGGGACTTTGAGCTCCTTTCCAGGCTTGGAGGATGAACTACCCAGGAGCTGAGGTCCCAGGGCACTGAGCTGGTCCCGCTTCTCCATTAGGGGCATGTCAGGCAGAAGCTGGTAGCAGGAAGGAGTGATGGTGCCATGAGATACCTCTCCCAATTGCCTCTGAAGTGGATGGGCACTTTGGATGCAAATCTCAAGGAAAATCCATTTGGAGCTATATAGAAGCTAAAAATTGCTAAGCTAAAAATCTGACAAACATTTTAAACAAGTCTTTAAAACTTCCCTAATATTTTTTTAAACATTCTATCAGAGATCAATAAACAAGCGGAGTATTTTAAAAATTAAACCAAACCCATACCCAGAGCTTAAGTACTACAAAACGTGGGATTAAAACCACATAGTAAATTATAAACATAAAGCTGTGCAAAGTAAAACCCTCTTTAAAAATGCCTATGTCACAGAAGACAGCATTATTTAATCAAGTTTCCTTTCCTGTCAAGTTTTGCAATTGTAATATTCCTAAGGGCTTATGTTAAGGTTCATTAGATTCTATTTCTATAATTAGCCGAAGCACGTACTAAAGATATGCATGCAAAAAATTTCAGTTGGGAAATTTAAATCACTGTATCTGGTTGCTTAGACTTTTTTGTTATTTTAATATACACTTAAGAAAACATTGCAAGTCTGTTTCTAGAAAATATTATGTTGCATTGCAGCAGGCATCGTTTCCCCTACTTCGTGCAGCTACTCTTCTAACTAGTTGTACTAAGCAGCTGGGAAAAATAAAGCAGGAGTTGTATGAGGACTAAGCTAGTAGTAGCACTAATTACTGAATACAAGAACTTTTTGTGTCATGTTGTCCCAATATTGACAATATTTGAGCTGATGGATATTTTCCCCCCTGACTTTTACCTTAGAGGGTACAAGTGTACTTACAAAAGTAACTCACGGATGACATTTGAAGCCCTGTGGTCAGGCTTGTTATCCTGACTTGTGTTATAGTCTCAACTTCATACTTTTACATTTATAACAATTTTCAACAATAAAGAGGGGGGGAATTATTTAATGTGGGTTGGGAGAGCCATTAAATGTGGAATTATGGGAATGGCATCCACTGACTGCAGAAAGTTTGGAAAGCAGAATATGGAGAGATCCTTCTTCAGTAGCTCCAGGGTAACATAAGCCCAGCAGGCCTAAACTGGAAAATATCATGAAGCTGATGACCTGTATTTGTTAGCTTCTATCTGGAAATCTTGGAGGCCTGTTTTCCTTTTTTTACCTCTATTACGTTTTTGTTTTGTTGTTTTTTTCACATGCAAGGAACATTCTAAAAAGTCTAGAAAGAGGCAACTGCAGCATTATGGAAACAGTCTCATGGAAGAAGGTTGCCACAAATTGACATGTATTTTGCTCTTTTTCCTCCACTTCCTTTTTCTTCCTCAAATGAGGCACTGTAATCGAGCTATTGCCTGACCAGCATGGAAATGGGTAGATTTGAAATTAATGAATAAAACCCTTAATCGTTAAATAGGGTTATTGTGCACTAACTCTGAGATTTTGTCACTGAATAATCAGAATTTAGTCTTCACCAACACAGACCATGTCATGCTCATGGCAGAGCAATCTAAGAGCCTTGCTTCAGCAAAGAGAGAGAGAATTCAACTCATAGCTGCCCTTGCAGCTAAAAATACTGTGCCGTCACATGACATTTTTTGGCAGGGAGCTGGAAAATTTTATTTTGTGAGGCAAGCTGGTGGCACTGTATTTGCATGGTTCAAAACTACTTTGCAGAGACCACCCTCTCTTTCTCTCCACAGACTCCCTCTCTACACCAGCCTTTGCCAAGGAATCTGGATTTCTTCCCCAGAGAGTCTTTGAGCAGAGATCTCTTGTAGTGGCACCACTGGCCCTTCCCATAAGGATAAGCTAGCTGAAATTTTCCTCAAAGGGTGGTTTCCAATGGAGGAAGCCTTTCCAAGAACAGTAAACACACCAAATTCTTGCCCATCACATCAAGAATCCCGTTTCAGAAAACCCTGGGACAGTAAGGCTGATTTCAATGTGTCACATGTGATTGCACAACATAAGACAGTGCAAAAATGTGAGACAACTAGACAACAAAATGCTGGCTCTGAATCAAACATGTAAAGCACCTATTTTCAGCTCTGCCATCTGCTATCGGTTTGCACAGTGTCTTTCCCAGCTGAAAACACAAGGCAGTTTGGCACAAAAGGAGAATTCCTCTGGCTGGTCACACACTGAAAGATACATTTTTTTCCTCTTGAGACTAGCCTATCTCTCTTTTTATTTATTTATTTATTTTTCATAATGAAATAGGCTGGTTTGTTCAAGTAAATCATGATACGATAAAAACCCAATCCACTAGGAAAAATATTCTCTAGCATCCTAGCAGGCAAAATAATGGTATTGCACTCTCTCTTTCAAAACATGCATGCAAAAATTTGCAACTGAATTACAGAGATTAGCTGAAACTTTTCTGCTGAAAATTTTCAGTGGTAACCCTTTTTCAATTGCTGGATAATCTCTGAGATCATTAACTGTACTGTCATTAACTGGTAAACATCAAAGTGTCAGAATAAGTAAGAAATTATTTTAGCTGGCAAATAATTATGAAAAAATAGTCACTTTGGGGTATTTAATGTGTAAAATAGCAAATGAAAACAAAACAAAACTAATAACCTCTAAGTTTTTCTGTGGAGGCAATGTGTCCTCCAACCATTTGCTGTTTGAGGTTCATGTCACTCTTTGGAATAAATGAATTATTTCTTAAGAGCCCTGATTTTGAGAGAGAGAACTGATCTGATCAAAACCACTTGGACATTTGCTGCTTTCTTCCCTGAATAAGATGTTTTTGAGTGAAAACCCTATCTCCCTTGACTTCACTGGGGCCATGATTTCACCCCAGCAATTATTCTAAACGCATTACTCATTTAATAAGCATACCACACTAATTCTCTACTGTTTCCGTATGAGCATCTCCCAATGCCAATGTAAACCCACCGCACAAAGCTACATTAAAGCAATATTTATGGCTGAGATCTTAACACAAAAGTCAGGAAACTCAGAGTTATGGTTCCCCCAGCCAACCATAACCAGGGGTAGCTTTAGTGTTTTGCATTACTATGACTATACTCCACAATGTATGTCCAAATACCGTGACTGAGTTATAGCTGCTGTGGGAACTATAGCTTTGGATTTCAGCATATTTTTGCATTTAAATTCTCAACCCAGGTTATGAACAATTGTGGAAATGATGGCTGCAGCACAGGTTAGTGTCTCCATTTTGCTGTTGTTGGTTACTGCTGAGGCTGCCAAGGGAGAATGGTAGGCTCTACCTGTGGTGTGGGTGATGGGAAGCCTGAAGTTCTCTTTCACTGTGACAAACAAAATAGTTTGGCTGCACTCATAAGGTATATAAGGATTAGCTTTTCTGCAAGCTTTGTATCATTCAGCAGATACTCTGGAAGCGAGCAAGGGAGCTAATAGGATTTGACAGAGATTACTTAACGTGATTCTAATGCTAATATCCAATTAACTCGGTCAGAGACAGGGAATAATAAGCTGCTTTTCTGTACATTTTATACTGTGTTAGGAAAATGCTGTATCATCACTTCAAGGGAACTGGAACTGTTCTCACCAACTGTCCTCAGCAACAGACTGAGATGGGAAAAAAAGAAAGTTTGTACAGCAGGAAGCCCTAACCAAAATTACTCACAGTGTTGTGAGATACTCTGCCCTATGCAACAAAACCTCTCTAGCTCACATCTGCTGCTGGTCTAGGGCAACTTCCCCTGTAACCTACTGCATAGTTAGTGTGCAGTTTATTTAAATAATTTCTTTGGACATAAATATTCTGCAGTAAGAACTAAAAATAGATGTAATAGGTTGACAATAATTGGAATTTGATTGAGAGGTTTGCAGTAAATTGCAGATAATTTTTATACTGTTTCTCAAAGAATATGGAATTGAACTCTAGGCTTACAAAGCTAGCTGATTCAGGAGTGGGTCGTGGCTTGAATCCTAAAGAGGAGCAGAGGAGGCCAGAAGGTTCTCACACTGTGCCAGTGATGGGCTGGAGCTCACTAGTCCAGACACACAGAGAACCAAATAGCTGAAGGCTGCTGGCATTTGTCTATCATAAACCCTGGAGGAAAAGTAATTACTTAGGCATGTGTTTCGTCAGGTGAGAAGTCCACAAACTGAACCACGCTAGGCTGTATTTCTTGGGGTGTTGCAGCCTCATGTACATTTGGACTGTGACCACAATTTGTAATTCTTAGTGAACACGGCCACTTTTCTAAGGCAAGCTATAATCTTGTCTGTTGGGAAACATCCAACCAAAGCAGAGCATGATAAGTGGAAAGAGAACTGCGTGCCTACTAGCAGCCACTCCAAATCATCACCTTTGTTTGCTTTCAGATGTTATCAGCATCCAACTGCAAGGATGAATGAAGTGATACATCTGGCTCACTGACCAAAACATGAGGAGTGTTTTCCCGTGCTCTTAACAGATGCCAGCAGCAGCACACAGCTGAACTGGCCCTTCCACAACCTAATCCCTCTCGAACATGGCTGCTGATATGTTCATACCTCATGCTTATATGTCTTGGCTTTTCATTTTATGTATGGAATTGTTTGGATTAGGTCAATATATACAGCAGTAACATTCCCTCTGACTACACAAGCCCAGCTGCTCCTGCCCCATATTTCAACCAGCTTCCCACTCCATCTAAATATAGCAATGATATAATTGGATTGCACAGGAGAAAAACTGATCATTTTGAGGTCAGAGAATAGACATAATTTGCTTTGTGAATGTATATTTCTTCAGTGTATCTTGCAGCAATACTAAGCAGGCTTCAGGCCAAGTCTCTTCACAGAGGGCTTTTGCACAACCAGGAGAGCAGTACATTACTGCAGACGAGTTTAGCACTGTTGTCCCCCTGTACACCTCAGCGTGGTGTGTGTGCAGTGCAATGTCTCAAGGAGCATGCATGGGGACAAATCTTTTGTTTGTATGTAGCCAATAGTTTGGAAAAACTCCAGAGCTAAGCAAAGCTTTTTAAAAACCTGGAGAAAGGGAAAAACCTCAAAGCAAGCTATTTTTATCTCTGTACAAGAAACATTATAATTGTTCTAAAAAAATACCGGAAAGAGATTGAAATATGAACATATGGACACTACAGTATTTTGCAAAAGGTCTGCCTGTGCTCTGCTGAACTATTGGATAAACTGAGAAACGATAATTTTGGACTTTTAAGAAGAGTGAAAATTAATTAAAATTGCCTACCAAGCTATAAATTAATGCAGATGTAAGGTATAATGCTTGCAAATGCTTTGTTATCTCATTCTTACCAGTTCACAAGCGTGCTAGTTTGCAAAGCCAAAATTCCAGTGTGTATCACAGAACTTGTAAAGCAAGTTGGAGTTAGGTGTAAACACATTTTTCAGTGTTCTGTTGCCCAAAAGAGATGTTTTTTGTTGCTATGGGAGCATGTTATTGGGCTTTGGGGTAAAACTGAGTTACCTAGCACACTGCTTATTTAGATGAGAGTTTTAAAGTAATTTCCTACAGATCCTTTGAATTCTGGATATCTCCTCCTAGTTTATGTGAGCCACTTAAGAAAAAGGCACTGATTTGGGTTGTATTGGTAATAAAATGGGGTTCTGTGATGGGGACTAAAATTAGGACTAAGAAAGGCACGGATGAGCTAGTACAGAATACTTAGCTTGAAATAACTAAGAGCAAGATACAAGCCTCTGCCCCATCATTTCCCATTATTTTAATTTTCATGTATGGAGTGTTTTGCATACTGTGGCCTCTCAATTAACGTTATTTATATCTCAGTAAACTACCATGCCACTTTTCCAGATGTCCTAATCCTTTATGTAAATGCACTTATTAAACCCAGCCACCAGGCTCAGTGAAACACGCCAAATCCACTGTGTCTGGACTCACACACTCCATAGACTAAGCTTTATTTGCATAAACTTGTTCTGTAAGTGTAATCTTACTTATCATCTGAAGAGTTAGAGTTTCACTAATGTAAATCCCTGACAAATCAAGCACAGATGTAACTGTTTGCCCCAGGCTCAGCCTGTCAGATTCACTGCCACTCTTGTATCTTTTCCCTGCTCCTTCCTCCAACCCCTCCACCAGCCTCCCCACTCTGCAAGTTGGGTTTTTTTAGTACTAGTACTCATTTAGAGCAGTTTATGTAGATACATTGCAGGTACTAAACGGGACACTGGAAATTAGTCATTTGGGCTTTTCCCCTTAGATGAAATTGTCTCACAAAATAGTGTTGGCCTGTAATTCTGAGTGTCTGTTTTTACCACCTGGAAAAATTTGCTCTGTAAGTCCCCAGGTGCCAGACAGATTGCTGCAGTTTGCCAGGCGATGTTCCAGATAAGGAGCTGAGCTCCATAAATGCTTAATGTAAGCTGGCAAATTCCACAAAGCATCCAAGGAAAATTCAGTCAGATGGCAGCAGGGAGGTGGTGGTGGGGTAACTTCCAAAAACACCAGGAGGATGTAGACAATGGGGTGAGGAGATGATTCTTCATATTCCTTTGTCTGTGAGAAATGAAAGTTCCCTTCCAGTCATAAAAACAGTAGATTGGAAACCAAAGTAAAATCTGCCAGCCTTCAAACCTTTTATGAAAATGAGGAAAATGTTATTTTTGAATTCACAGGGTGTTGGCATACACTGGGTTTGTTTCTGATTACTTTAAGTTCTGAATATGTTTCCTTTGCTGGTACCCAGTTGCTATTTATTTGGCTTTGGTCTTTGATCTCCCTTATGCTGGCACATCATAAAAAACATATTCCTGTTTGAATTCTATATTATGCAGTTAGACATTGCTCGTTATGTTCGCCTAGCTGGTTGCATATATAGAATAAGACTCTCTTTGTTTTTGATAGACTCCAGGTGTTTATCACTCTAACTTACTAATGGATTTGACCACAGAATAGCATGCAAGAAGAAAACTGAAAAACTAATAGCAAAATTGCTGGTTTGATAATTCAATGGCCTCCTATACCATAACCACAGGAGCCACACACATGCATGTATGCACGCACATAGGGTGAGTTTTGTAAAAGCAAGGATCATTCACTTATTTGGTTTTCTTGAGGTGAATTTTTCATTCTGGAAATTAGGTTTTGTTTTGGATTTATTTTCCAGTCTGAGTTTTCTTTGAAAACTTTTTGAATTTAGGCCCGGCTTATTGAATTCCACATGATAGTGCATTTAAGGAATTTTCTGTATCTAGCTGAGGTGCTACAATTCCTACAACTTTCCTATTCCTCCCTTGTAATTCCAAGGAAAGGGAGCATTCCTATCAGCCTGTCAGGCAGTGACAGCTACAGCTAACTGGTTTAATCTGCCTTGCAATAGCTTGAGGGCTGCTGATATTAACTTAGTATCTCAGGTGAGGAGACAAAGCTTTCTATCACTTATTAACCACACTGCTTTACAGTCACCAAAAATTACTCCTTCCCCCCATTTCTGGTTAATCCAAATTTTGTAGTGGGAAATTATAAAAATTCCAATTAAAAAAAAATCCTTAGTCCTGTACATGCCATCAAATTATAATTACCTGTGTAAGTGCAAAGGTCTATGAAGGAACTTGGCTTTAACTCTTACCTGAGGTCTGTTACAACTGCTGCAAAATACACTGCAATGAAAGCTGATTTGAATTTATCCTTCAAAGAGGTTGCACACGAATCATATCCCTTTAGTGCTCAGAATCTTGCCCCTTGTATAAATTTTTTGATTATTGCAAATTTTAAAAGTAAATCTCTGATTAGCTCATTGATTAAGTTAAATGAGTGAGTCCCTTAAAACACAAAATTTACCTCGGTTTCACTTAAACACAGATAGTTTAGAATAGTGAAGCTGCATAGGTATATTTTGTGTATGCCTATACACACAGGTGAAATCGCATTCATGTGAATCTTGTTTTAGTAAGAATTGTAGGTGGATCATATCAATAGTTAGTGATAAGAGGTAACCCAAGCATTCCCCACAGTTTAATTTTCCTGTTTTGTTATATTGTTTGTTGATTTCCATACTTTAAAAAGTAGGGATGCCTTCTCAGTCTAAATGTGATGCTGTAGTTATCAGTTTCATTAAAAAAACCTCTCTCTTATAGTATATACTTATAGTATGCACCTATACAAAGTATATAGTAGTTTGAATTTTGCATTGAACTTAAGATAGTTTTCTAAGAACCATATCAGCACTGAGGTTTGAAAGCATACAGAGAATAATCTGAGGACAGATTTATCGCAGTGAGGTTCAGAATTACCCCATCTACACCTGTTGAATATGAAACACTGATGTTTTGTTAATTTTATCTTTGGCTGCAGGAGAGGTTTCTCTCAGAGGTCAAACATTCTGGCTGTGTTGGGTACTGCTCTGTCACCATGCTAATGCAGGGGTTTAGCTAATCCATGTGTTTGTCAAGCTTTTTCCATTGGGAGAAGGAGCTGATGTGGCAATCCAGCATATTAAAAAGGAATGCATGCAAGCCCTGTTTTGAGGAGGGTAAGGAAAATAAATCGCCACAGTTTTCTTGCAAATAGTTTGTAGGACTCTTTTCATTGGATCCCAAATATTTGACTGTGACAAATGCCCTTCTGCCTCCCAAAACAGCCATTTTGCTGCAGAGTAGACTCCTGCTTCCCAAATTATGATCTGATTCCAAGACTGAGTCCAAGTTTGAGTCCAGGTCCCAGGCCCCTCCTGGGGTAGTGCTTTGGTTTTGGATAGGTCCTGGGGATCTTCTCTCAAACAGGGACTGCCATTATTTCCAGCAACTCATATAGCAAATCAGTTTAATTCCCTGGCCATGAAAGAAGTCAGATTACCCTTTGGCTCTTCTGCTATCTGTGGATCAGGTACAGCTGAAGGCAGCTATTGTCACTTGCAAAAGAGTGGAAAAGGGAGGGGCAAGAACCAGGACAGTAAAGGGAAAGGCAAGGAGAAGATACAGCACCTTGAGGGAATGGAGCAGTGACAACAGCTCTTAGGTCCATGTGATCCAAAACCAAATAATGCATAGAAGAAGGCAGAGCTATGAGGCATAAAACGAAAATAAAAAGGACTTACCTGTCTGGTTTTGCATTGCTTCAAAATACTTTTTTTGTTGCTCGTGGGAAGAAATGAAAAAGCAACAATAGCAGTTGCTTTTATACAATACACTACAGAGCACTATCAATTCCTGCTTATTTTCCTCCCCTACCATGGCAATTTAATTTAAAGGGGAAAATCTAATTTCCTGTGCCGATTATATATCCAGTTAATTCCAAATTCTCATGTAACGGTTAAAATTCCTGACAATTAATAAAGGAGGCACAGCTCTGCTGATATAACTTATACACATTCTTACTGAGTCTCTGAATAATTTAGGTTGGAAAGGACCTCCAGAGATCTCCTGGTCCAGATCCCCATCTCAAAGCAAGGCCAGCTTAGATTGTGTTGCTCAGAACTTTATCCAGTCAAGCTTTGGTATCTCCAGGATCAGAAATCCCGTACTTTCTCTGGGCCTCTGTTCAGTGTTTAATCACCCTTATGGTAAAACTATTTTCCTGATATCTAGTCAGACTTTTTTCATGTGACAAGTGCTGTTTGTCCCTTGCCTTACTGATGAGCAGCAGATCTGGGGACAGCCTGGCTCTGTCCTCTTCCTCCAGGAAGGAAACTCAGGGCTTACAGGCTTTATGGATCTGTGGATCATTTCTGTAGGTGTATCATCTGCTGGTGTTTAACCTGGACAGTGTTTCTCATATCAGAGTGGATCAGCAAAGAATTCAGTCTCCTTATGGGTATGCATTTCATAAATATCAATGTGGACAGTTTTTGAAAATGCATAGCTAAGTCTCATTAAGGTAGGCATCAGCTACTCTATTAAAGAATTAATAGTATTCCCCTGAAAAAATGCTCATTTTAAGTTCTTTTTTAGTTGCTCTGTTCTCTTCCCTGTGGGGGTGGTGAGTAACTGCAAGAGGTTGCCCAAAGAAGCAGTGGTTCCCTGTTACTGGAGGTGTTCAAGGCCAGGCTGGAGGGCTTTGAACAGCCTGGTCTAGTGGAAGTGTCCCTATCTGTGGTGGGGAAGTTGGAATTAGATGGTTTTTAGGTAGGCCCTTTCCTGCCTAACCCAAACCGTTCTATGATTCTTCAGAGGTAGATCAGAGAAAGCATCAGCTGTAAAAAAAACAAAAAACAACACTTCTTACTTTGAAAGGAAGAAAAAATGCTGTATGTGTCCAGTTTTACATATAACAGGCATCATTTACAAGGGAGTACTTACTGCTAGCTATCACATACACTTAGGGACTTCTCTGAAGCTGTGTAACCCTGGCTGTATTTACACTGTGCAGTGGCATGGGCCCTGTGTCATCTGATATGTACTGGGGTTTCCAACAGTGTCAGGTGTTTGTCATTCTTACTCCTCCTGTCATTTGGAGAGATGATTATGAAGAACCTGGAGGGAAATTAGAAAATAGCAGATTAACGCTTACTTCAGTGATGCAATCAAAGTGAATGATTTATGTGTCCTGAACAAGTAGAACCCATCCAACTCTATATGCAGCATGGATAGAAAAATGTATTTTAGTTATGAACTTTAAGACAAAAAAGTTTTTTGGGTAGTCTTTTCAAGGGCAAAGTCTCAGGAACACAAGAAGTCTCAAGAGCTCAAGACTGTGTCAAATCTATATGATCGAGAATGTATTGTTGCTTTTTAAATTCCAGTAGTTCTGCAGCTTTGCCACTATTATCTCTTCAGAGTCAACCTTTTTAGGTATCATTGAAATGGGATTTCAGAGAAGGAAGTCCTTATGACAAAATTTTAGCTGCAAGACCTCACAGAGTAGAAATCCCAACCTGTGAATAGAAGTATGGCCTTTATAAATCCCAGCCTATTTTGGCTAAACACTGACTTTTGAGTGTCCTTTTGTTTTAACTTGTGACTCTAGGTATGCACTCATTGTAGCCCCACTGCTGGTGGGTGGTTCAGGAGCTGAACCTGGATTGAAAATAGGCTTTGCTCATGTCTCCTGCAGAGGTCAGCCACAGTTTGGTTTGATATTTACTGTTTCTATACCTAACCTTTACACTTCAAAGCTTCTAAGACTGATAATTAAATGTAAATGTGAGCAACTCAGTTCTTGGGCTGAAAATAGCATCTTGGTACAGATGACAATTGTGACATGCAAACCTGAAAAACCTCAAGCAGTGTAAAAGCCAAGGGAATAGTTTTGATGTGCGTTGCTAATGGACTAGCTGCTGTTCTTCCTTGCTGAGTTAGACAAAAGGGTGTGAAGTCCTTATTTCGCAGAACTGGAAGCTTGTGTGGTCATGGAAAGTAAACAGCAGAAAACCAAGATATTTTTAAGGGGAGTAGGAAGCTCATTAGTTAGTTGTGAGCCTAACCCTGTTGACCCAGACTGCCTATCCACAGCCTGGTGGCTGTCAGTCCTGTCTGTCTCACCCCTTCCCAGCAGAAACTGCTACCAGCTGCAGCATCAAAGCGCCTTTGGAGTTGCTGTCCTGCCCTGTTGCCCACTGCACCTCCTATTGCTGGTCAGAAGAGTGCTCAAGTGAGCTCTGGGGTCTCTGGTCCCAGGAGACCCTGCCCCTAAGGGTGGCCCTTGGGACTCATGGGGGTCCTATCCTGCCAGGTATGTCAGTTTTGAGCACATTTCAGCCTTTTGTAGGTTCTCTGAAAAAAGAGAAAAACCTGTGCTATGCTGGCTGTCAAATATCTGCGAAATATCCTGGCCTCTTCTGCAGGGTCTTCTGAGCAGCAAGCGGGGAGCAGTGAGAGAATGTTTGTTTTGAAAAGGGAAGGGGAAGCAGTATTTGGCTGTAAGCGGATCTAGGGGTGGGCAGAGTGGTAAAGCATGCAGGTTGTATTTTTAAGGGTTGAATGATAACAAGACAGCAGGAGAAACAAGGCATTCTTTAAGGAAATAAAGAGAGAAGTAAAACTGAAAGGGTCCTTAGTGTAACATTTTGAGTTTATGAGGAATTTCCTTTGGCTGATAAATATGGATAATTTAACTTTTCTGCACATTGTTGTTAAAAATGATTGGAGTACAACTGCAAATAGATGGCTGTTCTCCTGTCTGCAAATTCTAAACACAAAAATGCAAAATTTGGCATTGGGTTCAGTGTCAGATCGCCTGTGAAGTCAATGGAAATGGTATAGTTTACATGGACATAAAACGTTACCCGCAGTCTGGATTGCTAAACCACTAGGGTAAGTGGTGAGAAAACTTATTTATAGACATTTCAATGACATCTAGAAACCTTTTCCCATGGTTGCATTTCCAAGCATCTTCATTTGCTTACTGCGCACTTTTTTGCAAATATGAGTTGTAATTGCACAAATCTTTTGGAAGGTCAGTTGTATAAGAGTTGCAAACCAGTTTCTTTTCCAAAGTAACATGTATTTGTCAACTGAATGAAAATATTTCATGAAAAAAAGATTAAGAATCTTTTTGTTAAGTCACCTAATCCAAGAACTGGGGCAGCACAGTGGAACTGGAGTGACCAGTTGTTCTCCTGAAATCACAAGTTCATGATCACTGAATAAACCTTTGAATGTGTGCCAAGAATAAAACTTACTAATATTTTTGGCCAAGCTGTTCAATACCAATCACCCAAATAAGCTTGACAATAGTAACATTTGATCTACACAAAGTCAGGATTAATTTGAGAGGTAATTTGGTTCAGGAGAATTACACAAAGAAAATCACAGAATATTCTAAGCTAGAAGGGACCCACAAGGATCCCTGGGTCTAATTCCTGAGTGAATGGTCCATTTAGGTGATTGGACCAACAACCTTGGCATTATTAGCACCATGCCCTAACCAATTCAGCCAATCTTAGAGCTGCCAGGCAAGCACATCTAAAAATCTGTTCTGTTTTCAACACCAACATCAGTACATCAGTTTACAAGACTCATCCTTAATATTCTTTTTTATGACAAATAGAATCTCTTCTTTGTGTATCCTATTTTAAAGCATACATTTTAGCCCTTCTGTTGTTTATATGATTCCTTTCCTAAATTACTTAGGAGAGGCAGATAATAGCATGAGATATGGGGACTGCTTCAGCGCTGGCTCACAGGATCTGGGGGCCAAGCTGCCTGGATGGGCTCTTTCCACCTCTGTTAGGCTCTAGTGAGTTTAAGCAGATATTGCAGAGGAAAAAGCCCTTGGGCATCCCATGCTTGGAGGGCTCCCCAGGCAGACTTACCTACTTTTTGAACAGGCCCAGTTTAGGATCAATCATTCAGATCCTCTTCAGCTTAGGGAAAAATACTTTTTTAACCTTAAAATTGATTTTAAAATACGAACATGTGCTCAGAAAACCAAGGGAGCAGAGGCAAGACCAGCTAACACAAGCTGGAAATAGCAGAGTGCCTGCATTGTTGGATCACTTGGCTATTTAATCCCCAGTTATGGGGCAAGAAATCCCTACACAACATGCAGGAGGGTTTGACAGGAAGTGAGACAGGAGAAAATGAATTGTTGTGTCTTATGATATGCTGTATGCAAAAGTGAGCCAGGGGTGAAAGGGTATGATGACAAAGCTGTTGGCAATTTAAATCTTGGCTCAGGCATAAAATAAATACGTTATTCCTGATGGTGAAATTGGATGGTGCTGTCATGGGTTCATTTTGTCTTCCTGGTGTTTTTCTAGCCCCTTCTCTTTCATCTGACCTATGGCATTCATATCTGCACACCAGTGTGTCAAAATATTCTTTGAACGTGTCAGGTTTGAGTGCACTTTAATTGCAACCCAGGCTGCATGCATTTTATCTGAACTCCGCATCCAGGCAGCATTACAATCCATGCATTTTGGAGGGTTGTACCAGGCCTTCTAAAGATGGCATTGACTGGGGCAGGTCTGTTTTGGGGCATGGTACCACTCTTGCCCCAGCTTTCACTCTGCCTTTGAGCGTGCGGGGCTGACCAGCATGGCCAGGAGGGTGGTACATGATATATACAGCTGGGAACAGGGTCCTTACATTTCACAAGAGGCAACATGACTCATGTAGTTAAAACTAAACCAAACCAAGACAAACCAGAAATATTGTGGGAGTGTGTTTGGAACATTAACTTTCCATTTGTGTCCCCTGCATTTTTACACTTTCATGATTTTCTTTTTCATGTGGTTTGCTTTCTCCTCTTTTTCCCTTATGGTTTTTACATCTTCTGAGAATGACACCTTTTGCCATGCTGTAGAAATTAGCGCAGGGGGTCTCTGACTGCTGGCCTGGCTGCTACTGCAGTAATGAAGATGGGGATTTCCTCTGGGTGCAGGAGGGACAACCTCTGCTTGCTCCTAGCAACCTCCCTGCTTTTTCCAAGATGTTTCCTTTTCAGTTTGCATCAGTGCATAGGGATAGAATAAAAGGAGCAGGTTGATACTTTTGTTTGGATAACTTCTTCCTGCCGCCCCCATTTACTTATCTAAAGCTTATCTGAAACTTTATGGGCCGGAAAATCACAAAATCAGATGTTCTTGGGAGTGCTTTACTGCTTTCTAGGCTTG
Source organism: Catharus ustulatus (assembly GCF_009819885.2). NCBI lineage: Eukaryota > Metazoa > Chordata > Aves > Passeriformes > Turdidae > Catharus > Catharus ustulatus. Next base: position 60,946,109 of record NC_046223.1, on the reverse strand, counting down.
GTGTGGGTGGACATACCGCAGGCACAGCTTGTCACGCAGTGTTTTGGTAGCTCTGGTTCCTCACAGCTGCCTAGAGCTTGGCTGCATATGAAAAATTAAACAGATGAAATATTGGTGGAATTTGGTAAGCAGTCTGGAGCACAGCCTGCAGCTTTGTGCTTGGCTCACTGCTGCTTTTCCAGGGGAAGGCAAGCCACCCCTTTCCAGTGACCTGGGCCCTCACAGCTGCTCCCAGGACCTGTGCTCTGAACCCACCATTTTGAAGCTCAAGTGTAAAATAATTTCAACCCCATGCCTTATTTGTATTTGAATTCCTTGTAGAATATTTGGTGCCAGGATTGTGGCTGCGTCTTGGTTTTCCATGGATCTTAATGGAGAGAAAAAAACCTTTTCAGCCATTTAACTAAAAATATGTGAAATAGGATTAGCCTGTACCTTGTAAAATTTTATTTTAAGAAACTAAGGCCCTGATCCAATCACAATGAGGTCAGTGGGACACTTTCCACTGATTCAGTGGGTCTTGGATATGGTCCTAAGACATTATTTTCAGAAACGAGGACTGTGACAAATGTATCTAATATTAGAAATTTATTGTTTATAGTCTTTCTATAATTAAAATGGCCAGCTGCTGTTAAAAGGTTTCCTCTGAGCTGAATCTCTGCATACTAAATTTGAGTCTGAACCAAAAAGAGAGATGTTGGCTCTTGACAACAAAGGCTTTCTGCACAGGGATCCAAGTGGGCTGGTGTCTCAGCTATCCTGTTCCACAAGGCACTGCCGCAAGACATTTGTTCAAGTTCTTCAGCCTCCTCCACAAACATGACAGAAGTCTGCAGTCAATGAGTAGATTAGGAAAAGCTGTTTACATATGACACCACCACGAGAGGAATGCATGTAGCTGATCGGATCCACACCTCATTTGTGCTGTTCTTGGACAGACACAACTGAGACTGCCCTGAAAGAAGTTTCTACTTCTTTGGAGACCTTAATAGCTTGAAATCTTGAAAGGTTGAGACACTTGCTGTCGACACTAGGTGTATGGACAGCCCAAACCTCCAGATGGATGGAGACCTGCTGGATGGGGAAGTGGTTCTTTGCCAATATCTTTAGTAAATAAAAGGAACTGCATGGGTGTGCTGGGGCCATTTGTATGCAGGCAGTCGGCTGAGGTAAATTTTTCTTTTACAGCTGCTATATAATGGGGCAAAATTACCATCTGTGTCCACCATCTGTTTGACTCATGTATGGGATGGACTGTGTCTCTAGGCAGGAAGTGCAGCTTTTGGGACTGAAGTAGAAGATCCAAACTGGAAGACATACAAGAAATGGAAAAATGTGGAAAAAAGAAAAAAAGAACTTCCTTTTGGGATGTGAAGATTGTCTTTGAGTGCTCAGGGTGACCCATTCCTCTGCAGGGAGCCAAAGCACACCCAGGGCAGCTGTCAAGAGGCAGTCAACATGGCTGAGCATCCAAACACACCCAAATGCTGGGCACTGGTGATAAGAAGTAGAGCTGGGCCACCTCAGAGCTGTTTGGGCAGAGAATAGCCCCATTTTTCATGCAGGTTGTCAGGTACTGTCCTGAGAAGCTGTGTGAGGTTTCCTTTCTTGTCCATGGCCACCCAACACTGCCTTTGTCTGGGACCTCAATGGGGGCAAGAAGAGGCTGTGGTGATGCCCTCTCCATCCAGCCACAGGAGAACTGCCCCAGGAGATGATGTTCTCTCTGTGGAGCATTCTCCCCTTCCCGAACTGCCATTCAATTGTGTCCCCCACGTCCCCTTTCTCTACTGCAGAACCATGTCTGTGTAGACCCCTTTGTGTAAATCCTTTCCTGGTGAGGTTACTTGTTCTTGGGTGCTCCTGGTGAGTTATGTACCTTCCTGGGTTCCTGCATGGGAGGCTCCAGCATGTGCCATTTAAGCAATTTTCACAAGAATGCTGGGAAGCTGAATCAGTGCTTCTTCAGTTCCTTCAGAGAGAAGGAACACTTCAAACACTAATCTTTTTAAAAAGTTACATTTCCTCCCATCTCATAGCAGTCTGACTGATGTTGGGCAGGAATCAGATGTGCTTTATTTCCTTTATTCCTTGTATCCAACTGCATGTTACAGCCAATACTTCTGTTACCACTTCTGTTAACATACTGGCTGAAGCCAAAATTTGATCTCACTCCAGCTTCACACCTGAATGCCTGAATCTGATGCAGTTTTATTGAAAGATATGGGATCTGTTGGACACACATTGATATTGGTGAGCAGTCACTCACACGTAGCCAGTCCTTCTGGAGTTACTAATGGCTCACAGATTTGAATGGACTTCAACATTAGGCCATTAAGCACGGCTTTAATCTCTTTACCTTTTGAACCTACATCAATTATGTAATGCTTTGGATATTCTAGAGAGCTGGCTTCAGTTTTAATAGATTTTTACATAAAATGGGCCATGTCCTATATTTGCTTGCTTTGGGTAATTTTTTATAATACATACTTGATATTTAGATGTTTTTAAAAACTGAATTATCTTTACTATAGTGGCATCCAATGCTTTCTCAGTGTTCCACCATGGCATCAAAAAACACAATTATAGTGAAGTAGACTGACTGATAACTATGTGTACTTTACTGATGTAAAATTAACAAATGCAAAAATTTACACTGAAAAAAGAGAAAATTTTACTTGATATCACCGAATTGGTCTTTCCCAATAGATATGCTAAGCCCTGTTGTATTTAACTGATCCAACAACACATACACCAACAAATAGTAATGTCTTTCGTCTTAAGTTTCCCCTTATTTATCATGTATTAGTGTATGTGGTTCTACATTTGAGATGTAGAAATTAAATATTTAAGTATAATTTTTTAAAAAAATAGGAACCTCGATTATATTCAATGAAGATTTGCAGAGTGTTTAAACACCACTCATCTTAGAACAGCTCTTGAGTGAGTAAGACTGATACTGGCCTCCTATCCTTAGATTTAGGCCAAAGTTGTGTGGCTGTTTCAGCCAGGGCTGTGTAGGGGGGCTGTAAGGAAAATGCCAGCTCTTTCTCTCTGTTCATCTGGTCGCATATCCACATCTTTTCCATGTGCTCACATTACTGCTCATCCAACAGTGCCGGAGGAGTAAGGCACAATGGAGGAATGGGTGAGGGAAGTCTGATTTTTAGCTGGATCCATTCCCTGGTCCAGCTCCCTGCAGAACCAAACAAATTACTCACAGCTGCAAGGGCACAAGTAGATGAAAAAGGGGGGAAGGAACCACCCCTCCTACCCCCTTTCAACACAGCTCTGACTGGAATAAAATAATCATGGAACTTCAGCTGTGGTCAAGCAAGCAGAATTACCTGCTGAGGCTTGGTTTGTGGGGGAACAGAAACAATAAAAGTTGAAAGGAAGCTATAGGGTTTGATGAGGTTTGTCTATGTTTGGCAAAGACTTTTTCCTTTCTTAGAGGTTCTTAGAAATGCCTTCAAAACATTCCAGTCTTGGTTTTGCTCCTTAAATACTCTTCAGTGTTTTATTTTAAGAGTGAAGAGCCAAATTCTTCCCTCAGATATGCACGCAAATACTCCCACATTAATCAGAAGCATTGTCTGCACATACCCTAAGTGCAGGAGGTTTCTCATTTGGTATGTGCTTTGCTGCTTAAGGGGAAGTCAATTCTTAGCACAAACTTCCTCCTATTCACAAAATTCACAAAAAATTGTGTTTTTCCAGCATGGATTTGGGATCAGTTGGTCTCACCCTACAGGGAGCACTAACATATTTCATGAGAAGACTCAGTGGCTACAGGAAGATTGCCCACAAAGCCAGGGTGTATCAGGACAGTTAAAATAGGGAATCTGATCCTCTGGTTTATGAGAAATGATGAAGAGGTAGGAAGAGTACAATATAAGAATGGGATAAGACATTAATTCATGGGAAAAAAATTGGTACATCATATTTGATTTAAAATACAAGGACTGAAACAGCAATGTAGGTCTTTATACTCGCTGATAAAACACTAGTGGACTTAAAAATAGGTTTTAAAAACTGAGCTGCTGTTTTGATTTGTAAAACAAGTTAAACCAAACTTGACAATAAGGCATGTGCTTTAGATTTCCCTGGTTTGAGGCACTGTTTACTCTGGCAGATGTATCCTTAAGTGAAGCTTTTTTCCCCCCTCAAAGCTGTTACATGGTAGACTGATGTTGGCTGACCCTGAAGCAAAAATTTGAAAACAGCACATTTATTTTCCTGCTAATGCTAAACACACATGCCATGCAGCATTTTTTTGGTCTAGATGGAAAATCTTCAAATCTGGACTATTTGTCCCTTTTACCCTGACTTTAATGTTTTCATGAACACAAAAATAACATAATAAACTTGGGGGACGGGAGCATGTGTGTTTTGCAGCCTGTAATTTGCAGGCTGCAGGCTGGAAGGGGCAGATGTGAAGAGCCAAAGGGTCAGCCTGGTCCCATGCTGTGTCAGTGACCATGGGCTTTCCCACATGCCTCCACACCCAGCAAAACTCACAGAGTGCTGCTGCCCAACTGGGAAAAAGGTTAGCAGGCCTGTAAATTCCATTCTCTTACTTTCTTTATAACACAGGCAAAATACCAGGCTGACAGTCATCTTTGCTACTACTTGAACAATTCATTGGGGAAAAAAAACAACAACAAAATCCTGCAATATTGTTGATATTTACAGACAGTTCTGAAGAATGATGACTTTTTGGAATAGTGGTATTGCTGTGATGTGTAGGCCCCATGCTACAGAAGTTTTGTGGATGTTGCCTCTCTCTTAACAGCTTTCATGTAGGTATAAATAAAACCAGCATACCTGTAGAGCCACAGTCAATCTCCAAGACACTGAGTTTTCTCTCACTGAAAACCAGCTCAAAAGACCCCCTAAATTGTGCTGGAGTCAGCTGAGGTGTCAGGGTGCATTGCCAAAATAAAGGAGCAACATGAGCTCGCTGACTGAAGTTGCTAATGGAGCAGTGGTTTGAGTAAAACACTGAGGGTCTGTTCCATGCAATTTTTGAATGGATTTGACTGGAATGGACTTCAGCTAAATGGATTAAATTGTTAAACCAATTTGAGGAAGTCCATGTTCAAAGATGAAAGAAGTTGCTTAAATTGGTGCCAATCCTCACATTGGTAAAGAGGGGAAAAAAGATTTAAGAAAGAAGGACTTATAAGAGATCATTCCTCTTGATGAAATATCTAAAGCTTTGCCAATGCTAACTGAAAGGAATGAAAAAAAAGTCCTCTGGAGAGCTTTTAGCAATTAGTTCCTGTTTGCAAAGAATCTGGGTCTGTGTTGCTCTAGGGCGCTCAGCCCAACAATTTTTAATGTTTTTTTTAATAAACTGGACTGCACCTCATTAGAGATGCCCAGCTGTATTTTTCTCTCTCTTTCACAGTCATACACATCACTTTTCATCCTGTCCTTTTCATCACCTACTGCTTCTTTAGCAAGTAAAGCAAGTGAAAATAGAGCGCAAAGAAATCTCATCCGCATTTATCAGTTTTCTCCTGCTGTTTAGCAGCTGGAAACCTAGACTTAAAGCAGCACCTTGAGACACAATGCTGTGGCCATCACCAGGCTGCCCTCTGCCTCCCTCTGAACTGGTGAATAAGTTACCTCTAGCCTACAAATTATATTGCTGTCTCATTGCAAGCAGCAAAATTAAAGTGAATCACACACTACCATGCTAGATTCTAGATTAAATTGGCGCTACTGTTTCAGAGTGGTTTCTGCTAATCCCCATTTAGGCATATTTCCTGTAGGTTATGGGCAAAACCTGGAAGAGCCCCATAGATTGTTATGGCTCTGAATGATGTAGACACTAAAACCTATAGGACTGATCACATAACCATTCTACAAGGACTGTAGCTGAGCTTTACTTTTAAAACCACAGGTATCTCATGTTTTTCTCCTATGGGACTGGCTAATAGAGATGCTAATAGGGTAGAGGTGCACTTCTGGTTGCCCTCAGAAGAGGTAGCAGGAGCTAAAGCTAAAGCTAAAGCTACAGGGTCAACCATTCCCATTGCAGATATGCTCAAGGGAAATGAAAGAGTAGGACCAGCAAGGAAGAACCAGGATGCCAGAGTGTGCAGGAAAAAAAAAAACCTGTCAAAAGACACTTCTGGTTTCCTACTGTTTCATTTTGGAATGATAAAATGAGGTTATAGTCAATATACAATATAGATTGTGAATAAAATTTATCTTCTTGTTTCTTTTAATAGCAAAATTCTCACTACTTGACTAGAATTTCAAGAGCTTCAGTAAAACACTTACTCTCAAAGGTAACAACTTGAATGCAGATGTGTGGCCTTTAAAAATGAAATATGCATAACAGTACCTTTCTGTTCTGTAGCTTAGCAACTTGAGATGCAAATGAATACTCTTCAAAAGAAGATTTCCCATTTTATTAGGCAAGAAGAGAGATGCATGTTAGAAAGTAGATTTTGTATCCAAAGCTGTCCAGTGCAAATGCAATTATATTTGTATTAAAGTGCATTTTTTAAAGTTCAGTAAGAATTCACTCTTTTCTCGATTTTTACATATTTCTGTAGTCATGTTTATCATCTATCTATCTATCTATCTATCTATCTATCTATGTCTGTGTGTGTATATATATGTATATATACATCCTTTGGATGTGTTTGTGTGTATATGTCTATACATAAAAAAACTACACTACATACACTAAGATACACTGCTATATAAAATTCCTTTTATATTTTACTGTATTATGGAAAGTATTTCCACACTGAATTTAACTCCTGTTCAAATAAAATAAGTTGATTAATTTTAGTATTGAGTTTACTTTTTTTCACTCACTACATTTACAAATCAAATGTGGCAAAGTGAAAACATTTTGCATCCATATAATCAAATAGGAGCCACCGTTTCATTTGGAGCCAAAGTAAAATGAGCTATCTTTACTGTCTAGGTGATTGACCTCTACACAGCACAAGCAACAATTTCTACTGGCTTGTACTCTTAATAAATCCTCCACTGAGACCTAATCAAAAATCAAATTTTAATCTCTTTTCTGCTTTATGATGCCTGGAATAAAGCACCAAAATAAAATCTCCCACTCAGTGCTGGCTTTTAAAAATACTTTTCTAGTGTCACATTAACACTGCGAGAGGGGCAGAGGGGATGGAGAAGAGGAGAAGCCTGGAGAGCACAGGCTGGTCAGGCAAAGCACAGGGGAGAGTGTGAGTGCACCAGCCTACTGCCAGGGGAGTCACACTGTGCTTGCCTCAGCAGCTGCCTCCAAAAATGATTCACGGGGCTTCTGGGATGCACTAAGCACACTGGAGTTAGTATAATTTGTAACAGATGTGAACAAACACAGGTCAGATAATGTTTGTACTTGATGGTACTCACCTGAAAAGATCATCTCACAGCACCTGTGAAGATGCTGCATCTCAAGCAGGGTCTCCTTTTGTTAGCAATAAACCAGAAAAGAGTCTCTGCTGCTATTAATCTGAGTTTGCTGAACAGCTTTATTGAAATTGTTTCTGTGGTATCCAGCTTCATGGTACCACTGTTTGGAAAGGTGGTGATTTTTAGAGCAGTTCCCCTTGGTTATGGAGAGTTCCACCACACTCTGCCTATACACGTCAGGAAATCCTGATGTTCCCATTCATTCAATTAAGTGTAGCAATCAGAGTCTGAGATGCTTACATTGAATGTCTTGAAGACAAAGGAACTAATTTTTTTCCCTTGGGATGCCAACTTCACTTATAAATTTTTCTAATATACTTCAGTATGGATGCTACTTCCTTAATTTCTTCATTTCAATGGAACTAAGTGAAAAAAAAAAAAAAAAAAAAGGTATGTTTATGCATGGTGCCAAAGCACTGCCCCCTGTTTCTATTGAAAAGACCTAAATTGTAATGGAAATATATTCAGCTTTTCAGTTTAGCAGGAATCTCCTAAAAATCTCATTTATTTGGAGAAAAATATTGTGCTTTCTCACTCTCCTCCCCTTTTTGGTAGTGCTTTCTTTAGGAGTTCAGACAAACAAAAATTCAGTTACTCACTCAGCTCTGTTGAACAGCAGACTTCTACCAAGCAGCTCAGCTCTCTGTCAGACCTTTGGCTGGTTATCTAAGGTAAGTGTCACTGTATTACCAGTATTTAATATTTAGTGCTGGCATTGCTTATTTTATTCCAAAGGATTTTCTTTTCCAAAGTAAATGACTGAGTTTAGCTAGACTAAAAATGTTATATTAAAAGTTTTTAGTTATCCTAAAAATCAGCTCTCAGGCTGGCTCTGAGGTGTAGCCTTGTGTTTGTGTGTGTCTTTGTGTGTGTGTGAGGAGCTAACACCACTTTTCCCCCACATCTGGGATTGTGTTTGACAGGGATGATTTCCCCTTAGCCACTCCACTTTTTCAGGCAGCTTATGATTTGGGAGTACCTCAGTCACATCTTTCCTGCCTCTGTTATTAACAGTGCAACAACTTAAAATAGTCACATTCATGCTCCCTCTCTACACAGAGAGGAGTGATCCAGCCTTGCTTACTAGGGAGTGCATTTGCAGGGGACTGGGCCATTTCTTTCCCTGCTTGAGAGTGGTTCACTTATTTATTGTGTTTTTTATCATGGGTTCCTGGCTTCTACCTTCCTCCATCTCTAAAAGTGCCTTCAAAAACACCGTTCTAAAACCTTGCACATCATACATCTTAGCAAGCCATAATCACATCTGGTTTAGAGCCATGGCTGGCGTCAGCTATTCCTCTGACTGCCTTTAGAAGCTAAACATTCATCAGGGATTAAGACACTGTGAAGGGGGAACCAGCAGCTCTCTAGCACCTGGACATTTCTAGGCACCCTCCTGACACAGGTGCATTACTGTTTGGGACGCAGCAGTATCTTGGCTGTTTTACAATGCAAAGCTCTAACAGGAGTCATTTAAGGACACAACTTTTTGATGACTGATTTCATCTTCTCAAAGGTAGAAAAAACCTTGGTAATAAGAAGTACAACTAGAATTAGAGAACAATAATCTTGTTTTTCATGAGAGCAATGTCTCATCCAATGGCACTAGAATGTGTAAATCTGTTGTAAAGTAGAACAATGTTGTTGATGATATTCCCTGACTTGCTTATAGGAGTAAGCCTTTCACTAATGTGTGGTTATGAAACATTACTTTTGATTGTTAAAGTGTATTTTGCTGGAATAGCTAAGAGAAAAAAGAGATTCATTCACAATTACTTAGAGGTCAGCTTTTTGGGGAAGGAGTCTGAGCCACAGTCTTCATCCATATCCAGGCTTTCCAAAGATGTTCAGTGGCTTTGATTTAGTCAAGGGAACAGATTCTAAGTTCAGACTTTCGTTTCCCTAATAGTCAAGAAAAGTAGAAATATATCAGCTCTTGAATCCAGCTCACTTCTAATATTAATCTACAGAAGACAAAAGTTTACAAAGTGGAAACTTTGCATGCAGCTTCTCTGGCAATGAAGCTGAGTTTGAAGATTATTTTTTGGAGACTATCAGAGGTTATGACAGACAACAGATCAATCTTGCCTCAGCCTGCTAATGAAACTTTTGTGGAGACATACTGGAATTTAGATTGCCTGTGTGATCTAGGCTAGTACAATGTAAAACTATGAAAAAATCCAAGGGAGATGTAGGTGTAGAAGAGACTACAGGTGACCTTGCCCCTGATAAGTCACAGTTGTACTCATTACCAAAGAAGGGGAACAGCCTTGTCTTTAATAGGTTGCAGCTGAGACTAATAAAGATAAGTGTGATAAAAGGGGTGGGTTGGCTGGTCAGGAGACTTGGAAGCAGCAGGCCTGGAGAAAGAGAACTTTGAGGAGGCAGAGGAGGCTAGAGGTAGAAGGACTGATCCAGAGAGACACAAAGAAGAATAAAACAATAAGAGTTGCTGCAGTGAAAGATCTGCTGTGAGGTCATTTTGGGTCTGATGGAGTCAGAGCCTGCAGCCATAGCTGAGCTGGGTGAAAGCCGTGTTCAGAGTTTGCAAACCAGTCATTGCAGTCACAGTCCAGCAGTCAGAGTCTCCAGTTGGATCCTGCAGTCAGAGCTTGCTGTAGTCAGAGTCAGGATGGCTAATCTATGAAGAAGAATAAACCTGGACCCTCTTCGTGTTGTTAAGTGAGAGTCTGTGTCTTGGCTCATTTCTATCCCTAATGAGAGGCCTACTGCAACAGGGAGAGAGTTATTTGTTGTTATTGTTGTCCCAAGTTTTGACATAGCTGGTCAAGTCACTTTTGCACAGTAAGAGCTCGGAGAAAGTAATTTGCTATTTCCAGCTATTTTTTGTGCTCTAACAAAAAATCTGCCTTGGATTATATGCCCTCTCAGTATCCCAAATCACAGCAGGTTAAGATCCTATCAGATCTTTATCTATCAGCACTCTATTGGCAGTAGACAAATCTTTGGTCTCCTTCATGCAAAATAAAGCCCATTAGGAAGAAAATTAACTGGATTCTGTTAGGATAAATTAACAGGACAATATTTTTCTTTTGCTTATCTATGGTTTCTATTGGCTTCTTCTGAAAACAGGATAGCAGTTTGATACTTCATTGCTAGAAGTTGCCTTTGTCTATTCCCCAGGTTGTGTCAGATAAAAATCTAGTGAGAAATGTCATATGGACAGTGAGACCAACAGAGATAATTCTGGCAGTGCCTTTAGTTACACTTGACTTTCTCTAAACCTGTTATGAATCGTGGCAGCTGGAGGAGGGTAATAAAAATAAAATAAGAAACAACAACAAATAAGTACCTCAGAGAATTAAAGCTTCTCAGTTCTGTTTTCATTGGGAAAGCAGATCTGCTAAGAGTGTCTTTTACCAGCATGTTAATTGATCTTTTGCTTTTTCTACTGAATAAAGACCACAAAGGTGCTGTTTATATATTCTTGATGTGAATGTTTGATTATTGGTGTTGATTTTACCTTGCTTTACATAATGTATTTTACCAACGGTATGTAAGATCATAATGGTCAATCTCTTTCCTGTGGTAGTGGCTAGCATGACAGCAATCTTAAACATATGTATGACTGAAAATAACTGAGTGCAGTGGACTTTAAATGCATGTGGCAAGCTCCTCATGAGCATGTGATTTGCAGCATTGGCTATGGTGGAAAAGATTTTTCAAAAGCACTTCTGAAAGTCTGACTTTTCTCATGCTGAGTGCATCACCCCTCTCCCCATCAGCCTCCCAAATCTCCCTGTCTGTGTTGTCTCTGTTGCTTTGGTCATGATCCCTGGGCTGCTGTAGGAGAAACAGAGACAGAATGAGCATATTAACAGCAATCCTATACTAGTGTGCTTCACGAGAGATGCCTGCAGCAGCATGGCACACCAGCCCTTCAGCAGCGTGCCCTAGACAAAGCCTGGCAGCTCTTTCCCCTGTACACCACCCAGGGTGGATGTGGCTGTGCCACTGAGAGCCAAAGGTCCCCGTGGAATGCGTTTGAAAGGCGTGTGGTTGCGTTTTGTTTGGTATGGTGACAAGTCCCAGCTGCACAGCTGGCTGTGGGCTGGCTGAAGGTGGAGACTTTCCTCATCTCTGGCTCGCACGGCTGCTGGGGAGCCTGCAGTAACATAACTCTACTTTGCTCCATATTTTTCCCATATTTAAAAGAAAATAAACCATATGAAAAAGTGCCCTTCCCACATGCATAAGGACTTTTGAACTCCTCCTGTGCCCTGGATAATTGTTCTCAACTTGCATTTAATTTTAAAGCTTGCTGCTTCTATTTCAGACCAAGGAGGGACTTGTCAGCCATTTCCAATTACAGTAGCTTGCCTAAGGAAAGACATATTTTGACTTGCAAACCTCATACTGCCTGTGTGTCTGTAGCCATCCAAGCACACCTAGGGCTGAGAACAAGCAGATGATGACAATGTAGGGTTATAAAAAACATTAGCAGAGCCTCCTGTGATAGGATAAGAGGCAATGGTTTTAAAGTAAGAGAAGGTAGAAACAAGAGGGGATTTTTAAGGAAGGTGGGGAATGACCGCTGAAAGAGGCTTTTAAGGGAAGGAAAGGTTTGTTGTCTTGCCTATGTCAGATTAAGCACAGGTATATTTTTTTTTTTTCTGAAAGAAGTATAATAGTCATATTTATTTTAATGAGTTCAGCTGTAGTCAGTAAAATTTTCAGGTCTTCTAAGTCAAGTAGACATCTAATAACTTATTTTAGTCCTAAATTCAAGAGGTCAGTAAGGGAACATCAAAGTCCTTGGAATGAAACTGCAGAAGTTTCACTATGTGAGAGACCTGAGACAAGGTAAGAAACAGGCCCTGATCTGACACCAGTTTGTGAACATGAGCATCCATCTCCAGAATAGATGTTGATCTCTGCAGTGGACTTACAATCTCTGCTTAAAAGAGAAATGATCAGAGGATCAGATGTATTGCTATAATGAACCAGTTTTAATAAAGCCCTTCTCTTTCTCATGGCGTCTTTGAAAAATTGGCAATATGCTTCCACACATAAGACTTCTTAATTCTTATAATCTTTCTGGCTACAACTGGGACATTTTTTTCCCTCAGTGAGCTTCAGTTTTGCATTTGCTACTAACTCATGGTTCCAAGATGTGAGAGACTACCAGTGGGGAAGTTTAAAGCAGTTTTCATTTGTAAAACAAAGCTCCTGGGTAGCCACTTTGTGCGTGAGGCAATTCTTTGTCCACTCAGAGGGACAGAATTATACAGCCACTTTCTCCTCATCCTGGGCTTCTTCAGAGATCGTGTCATAGTTGAAAGAGGCAAGGCACCTTGGTAGGCTGTGAAATGACCTCCAGCACCCTTTGGGGTTGGTACTCCCTGTGCTGCCCCAGCTGGGTGTGGGAGCTGGCTGGGCACACTGCAGCACTCAGTGGCATAGCATGGTGACACTGATGAGCATGCCACCCTTTGGCCAAATTGCATCACAAACCAGGCTAGGTTTGCTTTTAGAAAGCCATGACTAAATACTGCCAAGTAGTTGATAACTTTCCAGATCTGCCCCTGGGTATCTGGATTGAAAGTGCTGCTTTTTGGACTGCTGTAGTGGCCGGCAGGGGGGACCTGCCCTACAATGCAAACATTTGTTTAAGCAGTGCTTTTAGCAGTAGATTACATCTTAGCAGGGCCATGAGTACTGATTCTGGCTTCATGAAGGCCTCCCTTGTAGCAATATATCTATTCTGAGTGTAGACAAGTCTCGGTAACATTAATAAATTGGCACAAAGGGGTTTCTATAATATCTCAGTTTCCCACAGCCAGTTCAGCTTCAGACAGGACTCTGTGAGTTTTTAAAGGGGCAGACTGGATAAAAATCAAAAGGAGGCAGAAGAGGAGCGGAGTTCAATGTAGACATGACAGGGAAAGGAAAGGTATCTTTTTACTGTCTCAGCCCATTTTCCACTTTTTGGATAAACATATGACTCTGAGTGCCCAGATGTCATTACTGTCCCTCTGTCTAGCTATGTGTGTAACAGGTGGGAAGGGGAAGGATGTGCAGGTTGCCCTGCTTGCCATTGCCCAGCTTGTATTCCCCCAGTTTCATCTAACCTAGAGCTGCCCCTGCCCATAGCACATCTCTGACTCTCACACGAGGTAACTCTCTGCTCCTGCTCCTCATCTCCATTGCATGCAACTTCCTTCACTCCCTGAATTTGCTCTGATTCCTGTTTTAAGAGCTCACATGCTCTTTCTGAGTCCCCTAGAGTTCCCTTTTCTTACCCGGTAACAGAAAACCTTCCCTTTTTCCACAGTGGGGCTGTGATCTTAAATTGTCTCTCCTTTGTTTTTTTTCTTTCACCTTGCAAACAACTCTTGACCTTCCCCTTAAATGCCCAAGATTCTAAATTCCTGCAACTCACTCTTCTCACTGCACAACATTGTAGTCCCTCCCAAGTTCTATTGTAGGGATTTGAAAAGCCTGTCTGTATCCATGCAGTAACAAGACAGCCTTATGCTTTTGGTCAAACTAATGTGGAATGGCATATCTCTAACAGTCATATCTTAACAAAGGGAAAGCTGTGAAAATCAGATGTGTGGTTCTAAGTCTTTCCCAGGTTAGAAAAGGTGAGATGTATTGGTTGCATCTGTATAAGCACTTTTGGCCCTCACTGTCTGGAGTTGCATCTGATCCCAAATATAATACTCATTCTGGGTGGGAAAAGGAAAAATAAATAAACCACTGCATTTTCTCAATTTCTATGGCTACTTCTGCTAGCAGTAATTTTTTAACTTACCCAGTTGCAGGACAGTATTCTGGCAAGTTCCTGTTGCTGTTCTTCACAGTGTCATTCAAGCACCTTGGCAACAGCCAGCCTAACAAAGTTCTCTCTGAGGCTCAGCCCAGATTAGCACAGAGGCAAAGTAAAGTAATAAGGAATAAACCACACCAAGAACTGTATTTGGAGTGGAAAAACAGTTACGACTATCAAGCTGGAAGTGTCAAGCAGGGACTCTTGGGAACCAGGTGCATTTCCCCACTCAGTTTGCATGGAAAGGAACCTTCTTGTGTAAATAACACCAAAATACCTCCTTTCTTACAGAAACAATGGAGACACAGCAGATGGACAACCCTTTCACAAGAAGAACGTTATGCTGAAGGTGAGAGAGATCTTGACGTCTGGAGACTGGATGGAATCCACGTTCTTCCAGTGTCAGAAAAGCAGTGCGCTCATTAGCTTTGACCCTAGTGGTGTTGAGTGTATGCCCATGCAGCTTTGTTAATCCACTGCATTAACCAATTGGGCTGCAGAGAGCATCAAGATAACACTGGGCACTGGGAATGAAGCGTAGAGCATTTGTCTGCTAGTAGCAGTGCAGGCACCAAAGGGTTTAAAATTTGAGACTCATCCTTCCAGCATGAGAAGGCAACTGAATGTGACTTAGAGGCACTCCACCATGAATTTAGTTATTTTTAAATTTATGGAGATTTAGAAACATAAATAGTTTAGAAGGATTAAAAAAAAAAAATAAGACATTTCTAGAGTTAATGGGAACATTCAGTCTGAATAGAAAATATTAATGAAGGAACTTCGGAACCTTTATAAATGCTTTGAAGTTTCATCTATGCAGCCAACTCCTGGAACTGGAGGAAATTTATTCACTAGGTGGGTCACCGCACAGATGCCCACCCAAGCTGGTACTGGTCAATATCATGGAAAAGACAGGAGACAGGATTTGTAACAATTTGAATAACACCAAAAAGGTAATATATTTTCTGCCAATTCTTTTTCTCCATCCAAAGCAGAAACCAACTAGGAAAATATGTTTAACATCAGACATACTTTTTCCCCTTCATATGAAGAAATCCAGAGGATGAGTGTTTCATTATAAAAATATTTCATATTTAAGAGATACTGTCGCTGTGCCCTTACTTGGGTAACAGAGTAAACAGTTGCATGAAAGTGAAAGGATTTAAGATGTGTTAAAAGGGAGTTCATTTTAGCTGTTCTGTAACTACAATAACATACCTATTTTTTTGCATAGCCATGCCAATCTTGTATGAACATTCTCCCTTCCTGTTACTCTTTCACATTGCCTGGATAGGAAATCAAATGCAATGGAGATGGGTGAGACAAGAAAAGTTTCAGATTTTATTGAACTTTGAGGGGTTTTGGAGCTAGTGGCTTGCAGAGGTAGCACTCTGTGGAGGGTTTCATCTATATCTTGGTGATTGGCAGTTGAAGGATGAATCGTATGAACAGACATGAATGAAAAAAACAATTACATTTGACCCCAGTTTTGTCTGTTGCAGCACAGGAATAATGTGCAGCTTGAACCGTATTTGATTTGCGTTTAGAGAACATGGCATTTTTTTTGAAGGAAACTCAGTTTTGCTGACTCCTGTGTTTGGAAATTACCTTTTCAGTTACTCAAACAGGAAAGGATAAACGCTGGAAACGTTATTAATAAAACATTAAGCCCCCTCCCTCTCTCCCTCTCCAAAACCCCAGCTCCTAATTCAGCAGAGGTCAAACAATAAAGTTTACAATCACGCACTCCACGCTGCTCAGCACTCGGAGCCAGCACACCAGTGACTGGCCAGATTAGTTAATCTTCCTCAGCTCCGTCTTGGGCCCTATAACTACTGCGGCAGGTCATTAACCAGCTGGTGAAGCCCCGGCACATCGTACATTTATTCCCAAACCTTAGCAGCCGTTGTTGAGTCCAGGAGCCTTAAAGAGGTACTTCTGATGTTAGCTGACAGAATGTTAATTTATGCTCGCTGTAATTCAAAGGGATTCCAAGGCAACTGTAAACTAATGAAACCTGAATAACTTTCCTGGAGAAGGTTCCTTATTTAATCAGTTGAACTAAAATGGAAATATGTAAAATGAGCAGTCATTCTTTCTTTTTGTATATAAGGCCTTTTTGTGAAAGGGAGATAAATGAGAGCATGTTGTGTTAGAGGAATGAGATGTAGAAAAATGTTTGATTAATGCAAAATATTTATTCTCCCCAAGTTCCTTGATTTTTAAGAAAAACTCTGCTGTTCATCACTGCCAAAGTGAAAAAGCAAAGAACGCAATGTCTACTAAGTTTGGTAACCTAGCAGAGGTATTGCTTTCAGCCAGGATTTTCTTTTTCTTTCCTTTTTCTTTTTTTTCCCTCTCTTTCTATTTTTTTTCTTTTCTTTTTAATCTCAAATGAAAGGCTCTCTTTAATCAGATAATTGACCGGCTGGTAATTTTAGCCGTTTGTGACACACCAGTTGGCAGGTACAGTGGTACATAACCATGAGCCTTTTCCTATAGCCCTCCCTCCCTCTGGGATACTCACAGACATGTCTCTGTCTTATCAGTCCCAGGGGACAATTCCCAAACATTTTGCAATGGAAATGCAAAGAAGGGGCCTTTTCCCTCCCGAAAAGGAGGGCCAGCTGTCAGAGATAATGATTGCCAGTGGATGTACAGATGGCACTGGAGGTGTTCCCTCAGCCCACTGAGCACCTGGAGAAGTGGGGGGGTGTCCATTGTACAGCTGTTCCTGTAGGGGCCATGCTCTGCCCTGGTCCTGGCCAGGTTGGTGGGGGTAGCAGCAGACATGGATGTCCCCAGAGTGTGACACACTGGCAAGGAAGGCATAATCCTGCGGGATACTCTTTTTCATTTACTGTGGGCTTCTTGCTCTTATCTCTTCTCTGCTCTTCACTTTCAGTGGTGGCTGGGAGCAAAATGTACCTTGCTGCATGACTGACAGACCTTCAAACTCCTCAGCAAACCTTGGGCCTTATTTTGAAAGGCCCCTGAAAGAAAAAGGATTGTGTGCTCTCTGAATGCAGGGCTGCTGAACTGCTGCCAACCCCAGGCTGCTCCATTCAAAGGGCTGAGTGAATAAATGAGAATAACATCCTTGGGGACCTCAGGGATCAGTTTACTCTGAAAATCCTCAGCCTTACAAAGGGTCAGAGTCACAAGGTAAATGAAAATGGCTGGGAGGGGACTTTGATGGCCAAAATACTGTAACTGTAGAGGACTTGAAAGAAAACTCTATTTTTAAAAAAGTGAGAGAAGAGAGGAAGCAAACAGGGGAGAATGTGGCTAACAGGGGGACTTTAGCCTGCAGCCTCACCAGAAGGGAGAGGGAAGAATGAGAATAGGAGAAGAGAAAGAAATGTCTCCCCTCTTAATCGACAGAGATCTTTGAAATACTCTGCTATGGGCAGTGTCTGTAGCAAGGGAGAGCCTCTCTCCTGCCTGATGCCTCAGTGCAACAAAGATAGTTCCTTTGGGTAATGATAAACACAGTAGAACAGAGCAGCATTTCACTCACTCGATAAGCAACAGATCTCAGCACATGGAGGGCTGAGCAAATGGTATTAGGGACATGACTGTGCCCTGTCCTGAAAGAAATTGAAGAAAATTGCTCCTAAATGCAATTCAGGTATTTTTACTGTTTCAGTTAAAAACGAGCAAATAAGCTAATGTAGAAATATTTTAAAAAGGTGTTTTGGAAATAGCTTTGCAATGGTATGGAAGACAAGGATGTGGATGTGTGCACTTACTTTGAGTCTGTTTAAATTTGTTAAAGTCAGTAAGTTGTGTAAGGCCAGATGCACATTAACATCTTGAGACCATTGGGAATTAGACACCTAAACACTTCAGTCTCTAAATCTCTGGCTCTTTGGTCTCTTCTCTTTGCCTTTAGTTCTCTGAGCAACTCCATTAATACTGACAGTAGTAAAGTTAAACACAGTCCTAAACATTTGCAGGATGAGGATGCATGTGACTTAGAGCAGCCGCAGTTTCTTATTAGGTGTTTGTATAATGCTTGGCATCTGGGCCCCATCTCTCTTGGAGTTACTGCAATTCAAGTCATAGTAATTTAAAAAATAGATTAAATACTGAATTATAAAAATCTTCTGACAGATTATCTTCTGTTGGCGAAATATTTTTTAAGGTCCTTAAGGTCAGGATACTAAGCTGACAAGTGCACAGCTTTGGTCAGACTGCTTCTTTCGAAATGATCTTTGCACTTTAACTAACGGAGTAGTTGTTTGTGCTCTCACATGTCAAACATGATACCTGTAGGCTACTAAGAGAGTCACAGGCATGTCTGCCTCCTCAGCTGTCAGTAAAGACTCTGCTATCTACAGATAGTTTCCTTTTGCAAACAGTTACTTATTTCCGTAACAGAAGAGGGAAAAAAGGACGTCCTACTGAAAACAGAGAAATTAATGCTTGTTGCATTTAGACATTAAGATCAAGGTCTGTACTCCATGAAAAAGAATCTTACCTTTAACTTTCACTAGACTTCATGTTGTCATATAGGCTCCATGACTTGTAACTGCTGTTTATGACACACTTTTCTTTACAGAATTATTAGTACTCCATACTGTCCACAAAATAACAGTGGGGAGAAAAAATGTAGGATTCTATTTTGTGTTTCCTACACACCAGCTGCAATATTGTTCCTCTGATCAAAGTTCTCCTGCCTTGGGATCCAGATGGGGAAGAAGAACCTGCCAGCCCCAGAGAGCACCGTAGACTGTAGTGGTTTTAGGGTTAAAAGGTTTAGCTCACCACTAGTATAGAACATTGAGTAGCTAGACCCTTCATTTGAGAGCACAGACAAAACTTACCTCAATCTGTTTTGTTTTGTGTAGTGGATTGCTATCAGAGTTGATGGGACTGGAGAGGAAGTAAAATTGCAGTCACATGGGCAAATGCTAATAAGACACATGTTTTAAAATCCAGAAACAATTGAGGCCTTTTCTAAAGGTTTTCTTTTCCACATCAGCTTCAGAAGACAGTGTATAGGCTTAAATCCTTGTACTAGCCAGAAGAGACATCACTGGCTTGTGATCCAATTTCTGTGTCAAACATTAGAAAGTCCAAAGGGACTTCTCTGCACCTTAGTTTCATCTATATAGTGCAGAAAGAGAAGCGCTAGTTTAATCCCACAGGCTGTGCAAAAGAGGTACAAGTCAACTGAAGGAACCTTATTTTGGCAGATAAATTAATGGAGGAAGAAAAGGACTTTGTTACAGAGCACACCAGAAGATAGTTCATAGTTTATTTTTTAACAAAAGTGGGTAGCTCACAAAACTCAAGATGTGTTTTCTAATAGACTGGGTGCCTGGCCCAGGATTTTGGTTCTCTTTGTGGATGCTCTGAAGTCCTGTATGGAGCAAAGTCATGCTTCAACATAGCCAGTATGAGGGTCTTAATAGGTTTTCCTTTTAGCCTGACACCTATTTTCCCACACCAGTGGGAGATTTGCTACCTTTGCAATCTCTATCACCTTTGTCAAGTTTAGCTGAAGTAGGGCAAAGGGCTCAGAAGTTATTGAAGTATCTCATGCTGATATAAGACTCATTTCCTTAGGAAATCAGGCTGAAAAGCCTGGGTTCAGAGTACACTCAAGCCTGTAACATGCTGTAATTCACTGTAGCTGTGAGCATCACTGCATAAATGAGCACAAATGCACACATGTTTCCTAATGCCTACTGGAAGCAATAAGCAGAACCAATAATGTATATGTAATTGTATTTATTTTCCACAGATGTCTTTTAAGAAAGGATTCTCTTAAACCAACAATTTGAGAAATGGCCCAAGCTGGGATTTATCTCAATTATGATGTGTACGATTATATGATAGACATTTTTTTCTAGGAGAAAAAACTCTAGTTGCACATGGAGTTCATTAAAGTTGGACTAATGGTTTCAATCATGTTTCTAATAGTGTGGAATAGCTGGTCAGCAATGTGGGCTGCAGATAAGCCTGTGTGATATCTGCTGAAACATATGTGCTTTTGTTTTCCCTCCTCATGATGAACAAACTGTTCCTGAAATGTTTTATTTTTATAAATTCAAATAAGGAGAAACATGAACGGCGAAAACTATGAATGAGCATGAAGAATAAACATGGTAAGTACATACAAAGCCTTGCTATAGATGTGTTCAGATAGGTGGCGACCCAGAGGCCTGTGCCTGCTGTGGGGTGGACAGCTGATGTTCCTCTGCAATGCAGTCATAGGAAAGGATGGCATCAGGGCAGTACAAGTCAGATTTTCTTATGAAGTGGCTCAACAAGTGCCTGGTTGTTAGCCTCAAACTGACAAATAGCAGAATGATGCACCTCAACTCACTAATAAAGTGCCCACGTTTTCTTTAAAGTAACCCTTGTTTTCACAATGTCTACCATCAATTTTTAAAAAGCATATGTCAGACAAACAGTTTTTGATATTTCAGCTTTCTTTAGAGTTACAGTGTTTTTGTTAATATGGGGACAGGGAGCAGCTGCCCCACTTACAGTCCCTTTTTTTTCCTTAAAAACCTTTGCAAATGACACTCTCCTTGTTTTGTTTTTCCAGTGTTCCCCAGCAGCAAAACTTTGGAGTTTCATTCCAAGTAACATGCTCGGGGCCAGAGAAACGCTTTTCATCCAGGGCTGTGGATTTAGCTTCAGCCTTCAGAGGGCAGCCCAGGGCAGCAGACAGCACTCTGAAACCTCCTCTTGGGTGAGATCTGGACCCTCTTGTCATATTTTATTCTGAGCTCTTTCCTGAATGGCAGTATTGATTAATGGCATTATTTCCCCTGTGCAATGTGATACCTGAGCGTGGCTCTCCCTCTGTGGACATAACAGCACGACCAAAATGCGAGGTGATGGCTGTGGTTCTGCTGGACAGGCTGTTGTGGGAGATCTGTAGAAGAGAAAAAGGAAGCCCCTTTGCTATGTTGTGTTCTGTGCAACAGAAACTTATCTTTAGACGTGGGTACGACACTTCAGTTTTCAGAAGGAAAAACTGAGCATAATTTCTCCAAGAATTAATATGAGACCATCTCTCATGTTTAAATTTTAATTACAATTAATTCTGCTGGTATGATGGAGACAGTGAGTTCAGTGTGTCTTCCCCAAAACAAAACATGGCTTGTTTAATTTCACTCAAAAAATCCAATAAAAATGGTTTAGATAAATGTTGAAAGACCCATTGGCTTCCACCGGGCATACCACATAAACAGTTGGCATCCTATCTGCTTCCCTCATCTTGCTTTGAATTCTCTCTTTTCCCTTGCTTTCTAATATCAACTTTCACATAATTCTGCATTGCCCCAGGCCTACATGTTCTGTAGATCAAGTCACTTCTAATAAGAAAAAATAGTTGATTTATAAACACATTTCCTTGATGGGTACTTAAGGAGGGGGGTGGGAGTGGATGGAAATCCTACAGAATTTTCTTAGAACAGCATGGAATCATAGAATCTTTAAGACTGGAAAAGATATCCAAGATCACTGGGCACAACCTTTTACC
Source organism: Catharus ustulatus (assembly GCF_009819885.2). NCBI lineage: Eukaryota > Metazoa > Chordata > Aves > Passeriformes > Turdidae > Catharus > Catharus ustulatus. Next base: position 60,924,357 of record NC_046223.1, on the reverse strand, counting down.
AAGAACCATCATCTCAACTAAACCACGTCATGTTCAATCTTTCTTGAACACTTCTGGAGACAGGGCTCCACCAGCTCTCTGGAGAGCCTGTTCCAGCGCTTAATCACCCTTTTAATGAAGCAAATATTCCTGATGTCCAACCTGAACGTTCCCTGGTGCAGCTTGAAACCTTTTCCTCTCATCCCATCACTTGTTACCTGGGAGGAGAGGCCAAGCCCCCACCTGGCTGCAGACTCTCATCAAGCAATAAGGCAATAAGGTCTCCCTTGAGCCCCCTTTTCTCCAGGCCAAGCAACACCAGCTCCCTCAGACTCTCCTGATAAGACTTAGCCTCCAGACCCTTCCCCAGCTCTGTTGTCCTTCTCTGGACATGCTCCAGCCCCTCAATGTCTTTCTTGTAGTGAGGAGCCCAAAACTGAACACAGCACTCGAGGTGTGGCCTCACCAGTGCTGAGTACACGGTACAGTCCCTGCTCCTGCTGGCCACTCTATTGCTGATCCCAGCCAGAAAGCCATCGTTGTTCTTAGCCTCCCAGGCACACTGATGGCTCATGTTCAGCCACTGTCAACCAGCACCCCCAAGTCTTTTTCCACTGGGCCACCTTCCAGCAGTTCTGCCTAGTCTGTAGGTCTGCCTGGGATTTCTGGGACCCAAGTGTAGGAGGACCCTTTTCCACCTTATTATTGATGATCTATTTAATTCCTTGTTATTATGCCTAAAAGATATCCTTCACCAAAATTCCTGAAGAAAATGCCCCTCTAACCTAACTGAGGGATTTTACGTCCAATTGAAATGTTTGCTTTCTTTATGCTCAGTCCTTCTCTGCAATTAAGAGTGGTCTTGCAGCTTGCTCCTGGTGGAAAAACTCAGAATTTTGGCTTTTGTTCTGCCTGACTGTGGCATACAAGGCAGAGAAAATGCTGGAATGAAAAGATGCTTTTATATCACTGTTTTCTTTATGTATTATGAAATCATGGCAGAGCCAGGAGGGAAAAGGAAGGTTTTACAATTGTGGGAGTACAGTTCAGGGAAGAAAAACAAGTGTCCTTGAAAATATCTCCTGGGTTTTATTGCATGTGTTCATGGATGCCAGCAACTGGGAATGGAACAACACCAGGGAAACAGGATAGATTTCAAAATATAAAAATTCAGAAGTTCTGTAATACAGTGCTGGGGAAGAATGATAAAAATGCCTGACTGCACACCTAGCTGTAGCAGCGAGGAATGTAGACAATTCTCTGAGGAACAAGGAAACCGTTTTCCTGCTGCAGCCTTGTGCTACTCTCCAGGCTGGAATCTGGCTCCTGGTCTGACCTACTCCAGATGCTCATAGGCAGGGAAAAAAAAAGACCCTCCAAGAAAACAAAATCCTCAAGGAAGACATTAAGGGGATAGTTTGCCAGTAAAGAAGAATTCTTCATAATTGCCTTCAGTTAGTTGCTGTCTTAGACTCAAAGTAGGGAAGCTGAGCTCATTTCTAATACACTTTTAATAGGCAAGACACACAAGAATCCATGGATTTTTAAAGTTAACTGTTCAATGAATGTATATAGAGAGGATATATTGCACTTAAAAGCACACATATGCAGAAGCAAGTTACATACCTTTAAAACCTGCTGCAGCTCTGTGTGTTAGATAAAGAAAAACAAAAAATGAATAAGCATTTATTTTTTTACACTGATTCCCATTCCCATCTTGCTGCATTACGTTCCCTTTGACATCTTTTGCCACTTTTTAAACTTAAGAAATGTGCCTGCAGAGTCAGGTATCTGTGTCAGACTTCCCCAGCAGTGGCCAATTATTGGTAGACTAAGATTACAGCGTTAAACTACTCTGCATGACAGTCCAGCACTTGACCTTGGCATGCACTGATCTCTCTGCTTGCCCATTCCAGGAGCCCGTAGCCAATCTGCTGGGATGCTCCAAGATCCAGATCCAGACATGCTCAACAATCATCAACAAAATAAAAGTGGAGGAGAAAACTAAGTTTTGCTGCCTACATGTCTGCAATACAGTTTGTCTACTTTGCTGGCAGGGAGGCCAAATGATACCTTTCATTTTAGGATAGAAAAATGAATCATACTTTCTGTCTTAAGAGTAACATTTATGTGTCTCTGGAAATGTGATCCTTCTTCTCTCTGCTATAGAGATGACCCAGATGCTTTCCTGCCATTCAGATATATGCAGGATACTCTTAATTTCTCTTTTCTTTACCTCACCTCCTTCCCTCTCTCCCACCTTTTTCCTATCTTCCTTCCTTTTTCTTTCATCCTCTCACTCTTTTTCTTTCAGGGCATGTGTGTATGCAGCCATTTCCAAGCAAAAGGAGTTTACTCCTTTTTCCAGAATAGTGGAGAAAATTGTTGCATGAGTAGAAAGTTCCACAGTTCGTTTCAAAGCTTTCCATTCTAAAATAGAGAGCGGGGATTGTTTCCATGCAACAATCTTGAGTGTCTCAAAATGTTGTCTAAGTGCCATTGTCCTCTTGAGGGAATGCATCATGCTTTGGGAACTGCAGATAGGACTAGCTGAAGGAGGTCTGGCTTGCAGGAATCTGTAGGCACCTTTTGCCTGGGAAGCTACTACAAGTGGGAAACAGTACATTTTCTGACTGACCTGGAGCTCATTCCTGATTAAGTCTGGGGTAAAGCAGGAGCACCCTTGGTTGACTTAGTCACCAGCATAGGACTGTGGTATCAAGTTCTAAGAACCACAGGATAAAGGCACTGCAAAGGCAGTACAAGTGGAGGCAGGATCTGTCAGAATGATGAGCAGAGGTCTCAGACCATCAGAAGTCTCATTGATTTCTGCCATAGGCACAAGGGCAAAGGAGTTTTAAGGAAAGGTCTGACTTTGTGGATGTTCAGAGCAAACTCTTCCCAATGTAAGGAGTCACACAGATGTAGTTGCTTACAAAAGAAATAGTTCAAAACAGAGGGATTAGGGGAGTTGAACCCTTGGTGCTGACTCCAAGACAAGAGTAGGCTGTGAAATGAAGCCTTCTAGCTTGTTTGATGAGGCAGAGAGGCAAAGAGAGACAACTGTAACATGATTGAAACAGGGAGGCTGGGGAATGATCCTTGGATCAGCATTCCCAACCACTGAGAGCAAGGAAATCTGTGTTTGTCAAGAGGAGTGGAAAGGGTATGATTTTCATGGTCTACCATGCTTTGTCCAGATCAGGACTGAACAAGCTTTTTAATCTACGAGGTACTTGGTTTACTCGACAGAATTATATATTGTATATATGTTAAAGGTTCCTGAGCCAGTATTTGCATTAAATCCTTCTCTTTTCATACTGTTTGTATTGTGCCCACAAATGATCATTGAAATCAGGATCTCACAGATCTAGTGGATATACAAATATTATTACTGCCACCTTGTTTCAGCTACAGAGGATGTGAGAAAACAGCAGACTCCTCCTTCAGCTGAGTTCTCATAAACTCGTTCCTGTTGCTGAGCACCAAGGACACCCTGGCAGAGAAAGGTGTCCTCATGAATGGCTCTTTTGGCTGTCTGTGCTGGTGCTTCCTTCATGCTGTTCTCAGAGACTGGGTGGTCTTTGGGTTAGCCAGGGTAGGCTGCTGGTCTGCCTAAACCCTTTGTAAGCAGCCACTCATGGTGTGGTTGCATGTGCACAAGGGATGAGGTGGGGAGAGATGATGGGAAGATGGATTTATCCCTTTAGCCAGGTCTGTGTTAGGTGGCCTTTCTTCACCCTGATGTTTAACTGCTTTAAACACTTTTGAGACTTTTATATAATAATGTTGAGATCCCAGAAAAGTTTTGGGGATGAATTACAGTGACATTCAAAATGAATAAAAATACCAAAAAATGAACAACTTCCTAAATTGAACCTTATCTTTGTTTGGATGTGATTTTTGTAACTGTGTGAATTATGGGTTCTTGGTTTGCTTTGTATTTTACACCATGTTACACCGTAGGCTGTTGCCCAATTTTCTCTCCACCAGCACTGCATAAGCATCATTGCTTTTCAAGGCTGCTGTCTCCTGTTGTTAAATAGCCATGCATACTGACACTCCTACTTTTGCAGATGGACTAGAAATCTTTACAGAATTTATTTTTCTGCAATAGCAATATGACTAAGAATAAATTAATATACCATTCAGCGTTCAACCTAAGAAAGATATCAATGTTCTTGTTGAAAAACAAGCAGGTACAAAGATACGTTCAGAGATCAACACTGTGTCTGATCTATGTAATATTAATGTTATTAAATGAGTTACACAGAAGAAGAGCTAACAGTACTGAATAACTCTTAGGTGAAAGACATGGCATAAAGGACTTAGGTAGGTTACAAAGAAACACTGGGCTGGACAGTAATAATTTAATATGTAAGACGGAAGAAATGGAGTCTGGTTATCATAGCAGAGAGGATGTTGATTTAGGATCATCATCACTTTGGCTGAGTAACTCAGTCCTTCTAAAGAAAAACCAAAGTGTGTTTATAGGGGAGCTAATTAATTTTTGCCATAGAGAGCAAGTGTTATGGTTTCCTTCTGTGCCTGTCTGAACCAGAAATGAATGGTTGGAAGCTTGATTTGAGTCCTCAGTTCGCTGAATCATCTCAAGTCTGGAAGAGCTGTCTGATCTGTGCTGCATGTGACTCAAAGCCAAATTAGATAGTTAAACAAATATGCAAGACAAAGGAGCAAAAGTAATGCATTTATTCTTTGGCATTATGTGCATTTTTGAGAAATAATCTCTCATTTGTTATATTTTAAATGAGAAAGAAAGGTATGTTTGAAATTTTATGTGCCTTGAGATAGTGCTGGTAAGCACACATGTTGTGGAGTGTTCCTGTTGTCTGGAGCTCAAGGGCCCCTTTTGCACTCATTTGTTCTGCATGGTGAGGGCTGAGTTCCACAGTTTGCTCTTGGCAGCTGAGAGCTATTATTGGGCTGCAACATCTGTTTCAACAACAGTGGGTCCCTGGTCAGCAAAACTAATTAAAAAAGAAGTGCAAAGTCAAATACCGTGACCTATCTGCTGTGTCTACATGTAAACATGGAAACTACTGGAATAATGAAAACTTAGGATAATTTACAAAAATATGACAAGTGATGAAATGTCTCAGAACTGTTCTTCATATCAGACACTTATGAGCAGTACAGGCAAAGATTAGGATTCCTGCAAGCGCTTAAGCACGTAGGGAACTTTTCATGCACATGGGTATTGGCAGTAAACTCACTGAGGCCACTCAGCTGTGCAGCCCTTCCCACGTGGATGAATATTTGCAGAATTGGATTACAAGCTTCCTCAGTATCTGCCAGGATTTGTTAATTGGTAATAATAGATATGAAGGTGCCCGGGTACACATTTAATGACTCCAACCCTGCTCAAGATTCCTCCATTTCACTCTGCTGTCAAAATTTTTGTTGTCAAGAATAAAGAATTAGTGCTGGCAAATTCCAGCATCTTAAAAACTTCCCTCTGACCTAAGAAGGAGGAGAGGAGTCATGTTTATATTGGACTGATGAGATGAAATTGCTTCCTTGAAGAAAATGCAGCAAAGTATTTAGGACAGAAGGCGTAGGAAATTGTCAGAGCAGGCACTGCTTCAAAGTGATGACTGAATTAGCTCCAAAGCTTCCTAATTTTTTCTTTTTCCCAGGTTTGCTGATTAATTCCAAACTCTATAAAACTGAACAGAAACTGAAAAGTGACCAAGAAACTTCTTACAGTATAGACTCAGATGAAAAAAAAAGAATGATCTATTTTTTAAACATAGGTAGATTACATGTTAAAATTGGGCTTAAAGGGAGCCTCTTCATACTCATGCATGAACTATATGGGATGAGGATGCTGATGAGTGAGTGGAGACAGGAGTGCAGAAAACAATGCATTGTGAAGCTGCTGCATTTGCTTTAACACAGCAAATGAGCAGAAGGTGACAGACGGCCCTTCCTCATCCCATTTTGAAAATATGGACCATAAGCAAGTAACTGTGAGGTTCTTTATTTTCTCAGGAAATGAAAAGCACACAGAAAGAACTGTAACTCTCGAGGTGACAATTTTTCATCCATACAGTTTCTAAAGCTGCACAACATATCTCCTCTCCGGGTCTGAGGTGCAGTTTCAGTCCAACCTGCCATGAAGATATCAGTGATTAACAGTGCCTCAGAGTTTGTCTGTCTATTCACAGTTCTTTTCTCTTTCAAATGTGTTCTGAACATTTTCAGCCAGCAGGAAAACTTCTAATTTATTCTTGAGTCTGGTTTTAAAATACAAAATTTTGGTTTTATTTAGGTCTTTCCTGAGCAAACCTACACTTGTCTATGACTTCCCTTATTGTGGAATAACAGAATTCATTCTTTCCAGTGGAAACAGTGAGATTGAAATACTGTCCTGAAGATGCTACACCTGTGTAACCAGTTGGTCTCTGTAATCCATTCTTTCTTTAGAAATGATGGCAAGTCAATGTTTCGCTGGAGATTTCTATTACCAGTCTGTTTATCTGCTAAACCTCTTCAATATCCATCTTAGATGTTATCTAAAAATATCTTTACAGGGTGTCAAGATGAATAGTTTGTCAGACCTTCTGTCTGATGATTTTTACATTCTAATCTCTCCATTGAATAGTTGGTTAGCAAAAAAGTAAAATATATGTAATATAACATTCTGGACTGTCAAACTTGCTACAAAACCAAATTCAGTCATCATACTACATCCTTACCATCAATTGAAAAATTGCTTACAATTATTAATGCCACCCTTGTGTCATTAATATTAATGTCATAAGTATCCAAAATAATGTCTAGATTATACCACTGCAGATTATTTGTCAAAAAGTATATCTTTCCCAGGGGCTAACACTGTTATTGGTGAGAAAAAAAATATTCTGTTTCTGTGTTTTTTTCGCATCAGTGGCAAAACTTGAATTAGCCACTGCTAATTCTATTTATTTGAACTGCAAATCCTAGTCTTAACTTTCTAATTAATTTAACTTGCCATAATGTCTTGTAATGGGTCAGAGGGCAAGGTAATCCACACTTCAACGTTTCTTTGAGCTTTTCTGTATTTCTTCATTGGCCCATGCACTCATCCTGATGCTTCTTAGTTGTGTTTCAGATATAACACCGTTACCTGAAAAAAAAGGTAAACACATTATTTACCTTTCTAACATTTTGCCAGAAAATGCATCTACCAAATGCATTTGTATGGATTCTTAAGAAAACAAGAAGAGCTCAGAAATGAGACAAAAGAATAGAGAAACCATCAGCATTTGTTTTGCTAGAAAAAGTAACAAAATTGAGGCCTTGCAGGTAATACCAGGAGCCTGCTTCACCATTTTGCCTCAGTTATAAAGAGAGCTCAGAAAACACAGCATGGGACGAAGGCACCTCTACGACATTAATGTTTTCCCAGTGTGCTCATCCAGTTGGTGCTGGTCCATAGGTAGTGGGAGTGATGTCTTGGAGGTGCTGCCTGGGCTCACACGAGCTCCCCTTGGACCTGCCTGTGAGGATGTGGGTGCAGGTGCTGCTGGCCATGAGGACTGCACTGTTGCATTGGAAGCAACCATGGTTGTTCCCCTTTATCTCCTTGACTGCTGCAAGGGCAGCAGGAAGGGCATCTCCCCCTGTCTCTCCACCTTAAACATTCCTTTCTTCTCCTGCTGTCTCCAGTGGCAGAAGGAGCCTGTTCCTACACCCTTGTCCACAGGAAAGTGACATCCAGTTTCTGATACGCTGCTGAAAAACTTGGAGCCAGCCGTGACCATGTTGATCTACTTAGTTTTACTGGATGAAAAGAGTAATTATAAGAGCACTGATGCAGTGCAGAGCAAGACTTTCAGCTGTTGCAGTCATCACAGCTCTGCCAGCTTTGAAGGAAATAATCTATTAATGCCAGCTCAGAACCTGGCCTCTTTCTAAAGAAATCAAGTAACACTGAATTATCAACATCCCTCTTGAACAATATTGTAAACACATAGTTATGTTTTCTTGCAAGAATAGCTTGAGTCTCTTTGCCCAAATTTCAATCAAATTCAAACTGAAAATATATTTGATCATTTTATTTGCAATCAGTTGTATAAGGGAACATAGTTGTCTTTCCACTGTTTTATTCCCCCGGCCTGAGTTGTGCTATTCAGAATTCTGAGTGGCTGCCGAGTTCAAATTCTTTCATGCGCTGATTGCAAAGCTAATCAAGCAGGTGAAATGGGACTGGAATACTGTTATTTGCTCTGATTTCTAGGAATTTAAATAGTGCTGCAGCTTTAGGTCTTGAGCTGAACTATTCTCAGGATGCCTGTTTGCATTCACCTGAGAGCCAGTGGGCATCTGGCTGCACGGCTTCATGGACTTGCTGCTAAAAATTGGAAACAAAGCAGAGAGGAAAAAACCGAGGCAGCCCTACAGGATCTCTCCTAAATTAGAGCTTTCACCATGGGAGCCTGAGCAGCTCAGGGGAATTGGTAATGGGAAATTGGAGCCATGCACCTCAAGGCTGCCAATCTGTATCTGATCCAGGCTAGTATTGGCTGGAAGCCTTTAGCATCCAACAGCTCTTTAGCTCTTTTCTTGTCTTTGTGAAGCTGTTAGCAACCTCACACCAATTCCTGGTGGAAATATATCCATAGCCCAAGGCTACCTTCACAGCTGGCCTAAAGCTGCACCCTCGCTTACGTTTGTAGCAGAGAGGTGAGATGAGAACAAGGTGGAGACACAGTTCCTCCCTGCCCTTTGACGGGTCCCCATGGTCAGGGAGTGGGTGTGTAGGCAAGGAATCATGGGCGAGACTGCATTACTGCTGCTCAGGGCACACTCAGGAAAGGAGAGTTGGTCAAAGAGACCCTGGCCTAGAGGGGTGCGTGGGGAGGCATAGCAGAGGGTTAATCAGGAACCACTGGATGGGGCAGAAAAGGAATAAAAGGTGCAGAAATGTTGCCCGAGAAGGAGGCCACCAGCATACAGTGCATGCCAATGTCAGTCGTTCTCTGTCTCCATGCAGCGTTTCCCGTGTGAGAACTGAATGCGTGTTTCTGACGCATAACTGCTGAATTTCCGTGACAGCAGTGGGAGGACAGGGGATGTGCAGTTTGTCTACCTTTAAAAACCCTGGCATCCACCTGAAAAGTGTACACCCAGATGCTTGTGCCCAGGGTTTCTCGAAGAGAAAAATTGTTCAGCCCAAAAAAATGTACACTGCTCTTTCCCAGATCTCTGAATAAATGGAGGAACAAAAAAGCAACATCAGAATTAAAAGCAGCTCCAAGGTCATCACAACACAGACTGTGTTCTTGGGCTAAAAGTGCCCAAAAAGCTGAGCTGCAAAAGGGAGACAGCAGCATGAGGAAAAATAAGTGGTTGCAGCGGAGCCAAATTTCCCAGAACAAACTGATACATTCAATTAAACTCTCACTTGCTACCTGGGGACGAGCTTTACCTGCACCTTGGGGCTGGACATCCACATGCAGGCAGGTAATCAGGTAATGTGAGCAACTTGATACCTACCTGAAAAAAAAAGTATGGCCTGGGTGTGCAGTACCTAAACTAATTACTCCAAAATGATTGCCTGGATTTGGGCCAAGCATTATCTCACTTGTCCTCAGCACTAGTGCAATGGCATGAGGGGAACAGAAAATGCAGTAACCTGAGAGGGAGATAAGAATGAGGGAGAGGGAGAATTGAGAATGGTCTTTAGCTGTGAAGGAGCTGTTCTGCCTCTGTACTGCTCTTTTGTCCAACCTCAACAACAGTGAAGCAGCCTTTGTGTCTTGTCTCCTCCTTTTGAAATGGATTGGCAGCCAGGAGCATTATCCACACATACATAGTCTAAACATTGTGAATTAACCTGGTTTTTTACCTTGATCCCCATAGAGCTAGACTCATCCCACTGAAGAATAAAATATTAAATTTTGAGGGTAATTTTTATATAGAAAACCACAAATCCCTGATTATAAAATCCTGTCATCTTTTTTTTCTAAGTAGGTAATTGGTTATAGAGTGAATGCAATTTTAAATCACACTGAGTAAAACAGCAAAGTTCTGATCCAATCTAACCCAGGATTATTTGGCTTATTGAAAGGATTCTCTTTCCTTTGGTGCCTTTAAAGCAGAGAATGGTTGTTTTATTGTCAGTGGAGAAATTCAGTTACATAGTTTCTGATCTAGTGAATTAATATAAAAATCTGCTCAGCAATTTAGTATACAAAAATAAGATGAAAATCAAACTTGGAGAGCAGAAAAATATGGCAGCACAGCATGCTTTGTCTTTCCTATCTGTCACATGGAGAAAATATTTTTCATGTCAGAGTTGGGAAATCCTGCACTGTGTTTCCCGCAATGTGCCTGAAAAGCGTGGGCTTGGGAATTAACCACAGGTGTGTTTAGGGGGAAGGAAACTATCTTAGATTTAGCTTGCTAGGGGCTGTGCTTCAGGTTGTTTAACTGAAGCAGAAGTTACTGTGTGAAACCCATGACAGACAACAAGTAGGACATGAAACACAATTGAAATGCTATAGATTTTCCTTCTGATTGCTGTTGTCTTTACAGGGTTGTTTACTGCATATGTGAACATATTATAAATGAATGGATTCGTATGAGTGAAATATCAGAAAAGAACAGGCAAAAATGTGAAACCAATACGTTTACTAGCTTTTACAAGGAAGGACAAGTCGGACTGTCACTAGTGGATTGAAGAATCTATCCCTAATTCATTTAGTCAATGCTTAGAAAATCAGTAAATGCTGATTTTCAGTGCTAGCTTCCCAGGGATGTACTCATTCAATACAATGTAGATTTGTTTAAACTCTCTGATGAGTACAGACCTGGGACATAGTGCTTCTTGCTGCATCAGGCCCTGCAAGCCACATGTGTCCAAAGAACAGATAAACTGTGGCCATTTATGTGTAACTTCCCAGCCTTCTGCATTGTGCTGGGTGTGAGCTGGGTACATCAGTGTTCACTGTGGTTCCCTGCACAGGAAAGACAGGGGAAGTTAAACTTTGACCAGAAAAGCACCAGAAGAGGTAAGGGTTAGAGGACAGGGCAGTTTCTATCTGAAATTCATTTTGGCACACTCTAGAAGCTATAGGTGACATTTGTGCTAACATAATTCATGTAGTTCCTTGATCAATTTCCTTTCTTCCTTGTTTCCTTTTTTCCCGTTTTTCCCCTTCTTCTCCTTTCTTTTTTTTTTTCCGTTTTCTCTTCCTTCTTTTTCATGTTTTCTTTCTTCTTTTTTTTTCTATTTATTTTCCTTTTCTTCTTATTATTTTTTCCTTAATTTTTATTTAGTCTCCTCTCCCTCTCCCTCTCCCCTCCTCTTCTCTCCCTCTGTGGTCATCTGTATTTATAGACAAAGGGCCCCAATGTGCTGTACATGCTTGCTTCTTTCAAGGGAGCCTACAACCAAAATTGCCTGTGACCTTTCCCGTGAGCACAGGTAGAAATCTCTTCTTGACTGTGATAAAGAAATTAGAACTTCACTCTTCCATGGTTTACTCGTAGGAATGCATTTTGGCAAGATGCTAAGAATAAACCCATTATTGAAAGGGGGGTCTGGGAAGTTGACAAGCATGGCTAAGCTCAGCAGAGAAATTTGACAAGGAAATAAGATGCTTTGTAGATCAGTGTGTAGTGATTAGTCTTTTGAATGCTGGGATTATTATATAAGCAAAAAAGGAGGGGGGCACTTATTGTATATCTGACAGCTACCACTTACCCAGGTATTCTTCAAACTAATGAGGAACATAATGGTGTATTTGTTTATAAATCTTGAGCAAGACTCCTGCAGTTTACAAAAGTCAATTAAATGAGACAGAAAAATAAAGACAACTTTTCTTTTTCTACTCTCACAAATTAGAATCCCTATAGAAAGAACAGGTGAAAAAAATCCAGTGCTATATCACTGACATGCTGCCTTCAGTCTTGTCATCTATGTTCTTCTTCAAACAAAAACTGTATTATATGTTTAAAACACCATGTTTTGCACACTGTACACACACATTGAGGATAACCAAATATCCAGAAATCAGTGTCCACTATGTGCTATGATAGATATTACTTGTCATCATGCTGTACAAAAGCAGAGATGTTAGAAAGGTGAGTAGTAGAAAAATCAATGAAATAAACTTCTGAAACCGTAAAAACGAAATTAAAAATTCTAAAATGTCTTATTAAAATAGAAAATAGATAATTAACAGTTGTCTCCATATCTTTATTTTTCATAAGTAATAAATTCTTATTTTGAGAACTGTGGTTTCAATATTGTTAAAATATTGAGCAATATTTCCCCCTCTTCTGTTGTCCTCTCCCATTAATGCAACAGTGAAGTTTACCCTGAATTATGCACATAGATTTTGCTAATAAGGATTATGACTGTGTGTATGGGTAAGAAGAGGAAAATGTGAGACAACAGATTCAACTTCAGATAAAACTTTGGAATCTTTTAGAGAAGCTTGTCTTCCCACATGACACATAACACAGAATATGCTCAGGGAAATAGAGCAATTTACAAACTTATTTGAGCACCTTGGAGGTTTGATTCAAAATATCCTATTTGTATCATTATTTGATTATTCCAGACATCACTACACATCTTTGTTTAGTCTTCTGCAAAGGTAGCTACTAAGTTGGCTGAGACCACCTGGATGTAGCTAGAGATCAGGGTTTTTCCAGTCCTGTCTTGCCCTTTCCCTTACATACAGAATAATTTGTGTGTAAGCAAGATTTACCATCAGCCTGTGCCTCTGCCTCTCACTGGGACATTATCTTTGTAAGTGTTATTCCAAGTAGCAATTCCCCAGTTTAAGTGAAAACACTTTCAGAGTTAGCTTATTGAAGGGAAGACTGAAGGATATTTATGAATGTTTACACCTAATATATGCACATACTTCTAAATGCTATGGGATATAACACCACCTGGACTGAGGCCAGATCTCACTGTTTATGTGCACAGAATGTATGGTCTCATTTTGTTCCACTTTTTCTGAATTGCAGGGATAATCTAAGTGTAAATGAGTCCCTGCCTGAGAGAGAGCTTTACTGAATTAGTTCCAGGAGCAAGTACTTAGTTATGATAACATTTTGTAGGTGAAAGTTCCAACCAGAAAAGAAAGGGCACATTTTTCCAAGAATGTTGCTGTTGCATTCATTCATATGTTATGTAAACTGGTTCTGGTGAACCCCATTTTGAAGAGTATTCTCAGTACTAGGTGCCCCTAGTGACTGCTATTGCTCCTCAAACTGCAGTTGACAGACAACCTCTAAGGAAATCCTTGAGTTTTAAAATCTCACAAGAATTTTTATCGTAGGCCTAGCTTAGTCCTGGTAGCAACACTTTGCATATTTTTATTTTGCATGATGATAAATGACTCTAGATAAATTTTAGGAGTGTGGAGAACATATTGCTCACCTACGTGGAATCTGCATGGAAGCCCTGTCTTTCCATTTCTTTTGCCATTTCCCTTCACTTCCAGTGTACTTATTAGAAGTAGTCTTGTATAAATATTCACGTGTACTCTGTTTTCATCAAACAAATACCCGTATGTTATTAGAGGATTGCTGGAAACTTTTAGAGTTCTTGCCACAATCTCTTTTTCCACAGGGTGATTTTAAGTAAACATAAATCCAGTTACAAAGGTATTCTACAGAATGCTGTCACCTTGAAGAGATGATTTCTTGTCCCTATCAATGCCGATTTTTTTGATCCCTTTGATTCTAACTGAAGAGTCATATCTGTGAAGGACTTGAGATGAAGCCATGATTTATAGCCAGCAATTTGGCTTTGTGATTCCTAGTGCAGACTGCAAAGGGTGTCTTTGGATTTGATTCTGTCATCATTTTAATTCTATTGTCTTTCTTTTCTTACACTCACTGCTGGAAAAACTGACTATTGCATAGATCCAAGACTTTTTATAAACATCTTTGATAAGAATCTGTAAAAATCTTTTCCACTTGTCTGTGTTGTGCTAAATAATGAATGCAAAGACCACCTCTTCAGATAGTGACTCACAGGAATGCAACATGCAATCCACACAAAGGAAATGTAATACCCTAGCAGCTAATTAAAAAAGCATTACCTTACACCAGTGCTGACCTCCAGCCATGCAGTGGATAAAGATGGGTGTCTGTCAGTCAAGTTTACCTTGGAAACCTTGGCACAGTATAATGAATGGACAAACCTAAAAAGGGGTGATATTGCTCAGAATTCTAGGGTAAGTTTAATACCACATTTAAAGAAGAAGAAGGACATGTCAGTAATTTGAAACCTCAGCCCGCATACTAGGAATATACCAGTGCTAAATTTGCCAAGTACTATGGATTCTAGACATGGACTATGTACAGTCATTATAGACCTCCATGGGATTTTGATACTCTTAGCACCAGTGTGTTCAAAACACAACAGTACCTGCAGACATCCTAAAGTCTGCATGCTTGAATTTCAGTCTTTCATCATTCCAGCAGCAGAACAAGCACTGAATTTTATGTGGGTATTTTTGTTCTAAAAATTTTTTTTGTATGTTTAGGAACTTTTCAACTGGTGTTGGCTTAATCTTCACTTCTAATTTATCATTAATTAAGGCAAGTTCACCTGCTACATTGTCTGTAGACATAGCATTTATCCACACTGTCCTTGCAATGCATCTGACTCCTCAGTCCCACTGCCGATAAATTTTTTTCATCTAGATTTGTGTCATGCAGCGTGTTGCTCCAGAGTTCTATGATGACCGGGCACAAAACCCTTACAGTGAGAAACATCTTTTAAAAGATATGTCTTTTATTTTCCTTGAACTAGGTAAGAGGTGAGAGGGTAAGATCCTAGTTATTTATAATAGTACCGTGGTACTTATGTCAATAGACATTTAAGGGTCAGGGCTACAGGATTTGGGCAGAATGACTGGAAAATTGCCCATCAGAAAACCACATGGAACATGAGCCAGCAGCATGTCTAGGAGGCCAAGAAGGCCAATGGCAACATGACTGGGATCAGCAATAGAGTGGCCAGCAGGAGCAGGGCAGGGATTATCCCCTGTACTCAGCACTGGTGAGGCCACATCTCAAGTGTTGTGTCCAGTTTTGGGCCCCTCACTGCAAGGAAGACATTGAGGGGCTGGAGCATGTCCAGAGAAGAACAACAGAGCTGGGGAAGGGTCTGGAACACAAATCTTATGAGGAGCATCCAAGGGAGCTGGGGTTGTTAGCCTGAAGAATAGGAGGCTTGAGGAAGATTTTATCACTCTCTACAGCTGTCTGAAAGGTGTTGTAGCCAGGTGGGACGCAGTCTCTTCTCCCATTTAAAAAACAAGATAAGAGAAACAGCTTCAAATTGTCCCAAGGGAGATTTAGATTGGATGTCAGAAAAAGATTATTTGCTTAAAGTGTTTTCAAGCACTGATACAGACTGTCCAGGGAGATGGTTGAGTCACTGTCCCTGCAGATGTGGCACTTGACGACATGGCTTGCTGGTGGACTTGTCAGCGCTAGGTTTGCAGTTGGGCTCAATAATTTTAAAGAATTTTCCCCAATCATTCATTTCCCAACCTAAACATTCTATGGTTCTATGATCCCATCACTATTGATCTACATGGTCACAGTCAAATAGGATTAGACTGATGAGGATGATGAATGGAGATGCATGACATGATTAACTGAGAAGAGAGATGAGGAAAAATAGAATTGCCATTAATGCAAAGCCTGACAAAAGCTGATTTGTTCTGAGTCTTGGTTCATGGTCTGAAGGGGAAGAGAAGGACTTGTCAGGGTCGTGTTCTATTCCCATCGAGGTTCTTGGCCTCCAGAAGCTTGAGAGTGCTGAGCCAGTGGTAACTAGAAACCACAGCAGATGGGGCAAGTGGCATCTGAAACCTGGAAGCAGGTAGACAGGCTACCACTTTTCTCTCCACAGCCTTCTGTTGCTGAAACTGAATTGCTCCTGATAAAATTTTCCATGTAAGAGATAACATCAGGATCACAATTCCTAGGAAGTGGCAGTGAAAAAAATCAGCTATTCTTTAGGCAAAATATATATATTTCTTTTTGACCTATATATTGTCCCATGCTTTGGAAGAAGAGTTTGAAACATGAGAAAGTTGTTCGCCTTAGTGGTGTGCTGATTTTTGGCTTCCCCAGAAAATCCTCCCACAGTGATGCCAACTTTCAGACCTTTGACTCATTTCACTTTGCACATGCTCAGCTGTGAACTCCTGAATTTTCCCTGTTGCATTTCCAGAATATTCCAGTAGCTCTGCGCATGCTCCAGGACTCTGCAATTGCAGCTGTGGGTTCCTGTCTAAGGATACAGTTTCATGATCAGCATAATTTGATCTAACTATGGGCTGCTACCCAAAAGGAATGGCCCCATTTTCTCTGGTATTCCCAACTGCATTTTCCAAAATTCCACTTTGCATCTGATCTACCAACTGCACAATTATGGAGCAGTTTCTGGGAGTGAGAAAAGAAAAATCTTGCTACTTTTTTCTTCCCTCTGTTTTCCAAGGTCAGTGCCAGTTCCAAGAGCAGTATGCCTGACCCTTGTTCTTTCACTGACTGCACTGCTTGGGTATGCACTGCATGGGGGGAAAGAGCAGCTTGCCAGGGTGTGGCAATGACAAGGGCCAGAACCATGCAGTAGGCTGTTGTATATTATGCATTTATGAAATAATACGTGAAAAAACTCGGGCCAAGTAAATGAGAGTAGTAAACATGTCCAGGGTATTGGCTCTGCAGATACTTATTTAGTGTATCAGCCATTGGGTACACAGTATCATACCTGACTGTATGGAAGTATCTTGGTTACCAGTGATAAAGAGAAGGAAATCAAAATTACTACAATTAATTCACCACCATGTACTGGAAGAACATCAGATACTTAAGAGATATCTCAGAAAAACAAGCATTCTATGATGAGCTTGCTTATTCAGTGCAAGAAGTAGGGGCATCATGTCTGTTGTGTATGCTTGTTAAGAGGAGCACAGATCCTGGTGCTGAAGGACACAATCTTTCCCTAGGTGGTGTTCTTCAGGTTAGTTTGGATTCTACCTTTAATACTCATCACCTAGGCAAGACAAAAAAGTCAGACGCCTTTCTCTGAAACTGAAGAAAGTTGTATCAGTAGTCTGTGCATTTAGAGGTGCTTTGTGTCCCGTGCTGCCCCTTCCTCAGCAGCCCAGAGCAGTGTGAAGGCTGGTGGCTGTCTGTAGTGTCCTCTCTAGTGGGAAAGAAGAGTTATCACAATGCTTTGATTTAACACAGAGCCATGTTCCACCTGCAACTGCTTACTTAGTGCTGTCTGTTGCATCAAAATAAAATGGCAACTAATACCTCTCCTACAATACTCCAGTATTTTTACATGTAGATCTGTCTATTCATCTCAAACTTTTGTAGTAAATGACTCTCAGGAGATGATCTTGATTTCTAGCAAAGTGACTGGGAGAGGCATTGTTAAATTGTTTTCCGCATCTAGAAAAACACAGTCACAGGGAAATAATGCACACACACACAAGTACACACAAAACTCAAAGGCACTTCAAGAAATGCAGCTTTCAATATATTACCTAATCCAATTCAGAGGAACTTTCTGAGTACAAAGGCTGGGCTGGTGTGGTATGATTCGAGTGTATGGATATAAAGAAATGCTAAAACAAATGGAATTAAGTAGCTTATTTATGTTCTCCTCTACCCAGTGCACAGCATCGTTATCATTTTATCAGGATCCCCTGACACTCCTGATGAAGTGTGAGCAGATTGACTCACCGAAGCCACAGCTCAAATGATGTCCACGGACAGCTTGTGAAACTTTCCAGTTGATGCTGAGATGTCCTCTGGGAATACTATGAGTTCAGGAAACTTTTTTTTTCTTTCTTTTCTTTCTCCTTACCATTGTATCTTCTTTTATAGCAGAAGGACTAAATCTCATCA
Organism: Catharus ustulatus; assembly: GCF_009819885.2. NCBI lineage: Eukaryota > Metazoa > Chordata > Aves > Passeriformes > Turdidae > Catharus > Catharus ustulatus. The sequence continues at coordinate 60,906,468 of NC_046223.1, read as the reverse complement.
TGAGAAATATAAACTTGTGATACATGCAAAGGATAAAAACAAAACAAAAAAATATTTCATAATTTTTCTAAATCTTGCTTGTCATTAATATCAGTGAATTTGTGTTCATTCAAATTTCATGCTCATTTTTGGAAAGGGGGAGATGAGACACTTCAAAGGCTAAATCCTTTGTCACAACAAAGTTTGCCTCTAATCCACACTTCTGCTAGAAATGACCTGCTTCTGTGCTATTTGATGGCTCAGCTGCACACTGGCCAGCCTTGCCAGTGGATTGCATCTTTTGTAATAGCTCTTAATATCTGCTAATGAGGAGTCTATTGAATTTCAGAAGTAGGGGGGAAAAGAAAAAGATGTATTTGTATGGCATTAGTTTACCTTCAGGTGAATTCAGTGTCTCACTATAACTCCTTTGTGGTCCTTCAAAAACTAACTCCTACTGAAACCAGCTGCAAATATATACCATCAGCATCAAACATTACCATATATTTGAATATATATTATGCATATAAGCTTGTGTTACCAAAAAATTGTATTGCATCTAGCACATGAATTCAACCTGTTTGGTCTTTAAACAACAATACTCACATATGTTAATGCAGCTGCTTGTTCCATAGTATGAATAAGGCATAAATTCAGTATTTTACTGTGAAAAAATCTTCAATTATAGCCTCAGAGCTACAACCAGGTTAGCTCTATTCCACGCTATGGTAAGGAGCCATGTTTAAACAGTTTAAAAAAAAGGTTATAACCAGATCACTCACTATTTTTTGTTTTCTGTAATTCTCTTTTTCAGTGCAGATGAGTCATAAAGGACAAATGCAGGTGATGAAGACTGAACCAAGGTTGGTATGCAACAGTAGAGAAAAGCCACTGCCTTTCTAAAGACATGTAAATAGATCTTAAACTTGAAGTTGAAATCACTTTTTTTCCCCCAGCTACCAGAGTAACTTGATTTGTCAGCTGTTCATTCCCATCAGTTATTCATGAGAAAATGAAAACAAACAAACCACTCTTCAGGAGTGCTTTTCTTCCCAAATAATGAGCCATTATTTTAACTCAGAATGCTCTCAGGAAGGACAAGAGAAAATAAACCCCTAAATCTGTAAAATGCTGCAAAACATTTAAACAACAAATGTTGTTTCTCACATCCAAAATGTACTGAGGTAGTGATGAAATTTTTTTTTTTTTTTGTATGTGCATTATTTCCCTATGATTGCAACCACAAGAATACGTTTTAGTCTGCTAAGGACCAAACACTTCTTTCTGGATTTCTTCTGTAGTTATGTATTATTATTATTCCTATTATTACTAGTATTACTCCTAACAGGAAATGTAGGTAGCTCTCCTTCCTTTTCTGATTCTGGTGCAAGTGACTTTTAAGAAAACTCACCTAATGAATCTTCAGTATCTTCTCCTCTTTAAAAAAAAAAAAATAAAAATCCTTGGTTTCAGGTCTTTGTCAAAAAAAGCAAGTGACAAAATAGTTGTCAACACTTTGTACATATTTATTTTAAAGTCACAACTCCAGCAACTTACAGAAACTGAGAAACAGATAAATCATTCATGAAACCAGCCTACTGAGGAGTGTTATTATCTGTCCTTACACAGCTTTGACCCCTTTATTTCAACCTTTTAAACAGCCGAACTGTAGAGCATTTCCATGTACCATTACCTGAACCTGATTTCCACAATGTGACTCAGCTGCCTTAGCTCCCAGAGACCAGAGCAATTTCTGCCTAAATCTGGGATGAAGGTTGGGAACTGGTGGGGGGCAGAGGAGTGGCAGTCCTGCAGGCTGGTGCTGGCTCCCTACCACCCACCTCAGACCAGAGTTGTGACTGCCACTGCCCTGGCCAGCCTGGCTCAGCAGCCCCTGTACCTTGCCCCATGAGAGATACAATTTGAGCTGGAGCAATTCCTCCCTTGTTATTTGAATCAGTCGGTGACTGCAGAATTTGGGGCACATATACAACTCTAGTGACGCAACAGATTTCCAGCCCAGCTGTAGCATTTTGCCTGGCAATTCAGAGTGGTTCTCAGCCCAGAGGACGCTGTGGAGTTCATGTGTGAGGACAGAGGAAGACTAGGAAGCTCGTGCTTTTCATGTTCCTGGTGCCATGGTGACAGTAAATCAGTGTTCAGCCATTCCTTCTGCAGAAGAGGAGGTCCCTGCTGCTCATTCACAAGAATGCCACGAGTCCTGTGAGTACAAGCAAAGCCACCCTCCTGTGTCATCTGGCACCCTGGACTGGCACAGAGCTGGTCTCATGCTCGCAAAGAAGGCTGTAAGAGAAGTTCATCTGCTGCACCTGTCAGAAAAAGGTCCTGAAGGCAAGCAAAAACATTGGAACGATCCCTCATGTCACAGGCAGTGGCACTTCAGGAATGATTTCATATGCCAGCCAGACTCCAGCTTCCCTGATTCCTAAGAGTCTTGTCATGGCTTACATACACCATGTGGTACCAAACATGAAAAACTGGAGATCACTGATCAACCTGCTCAAGAGAGCAGATTTAGGGCATTGCACATTACTCTTTATTTTACTTTGGCAGTCTTTTTGACTTGCTTATTTATTTGTTTATTTAGAGCTTGTTCCATTGACTCCCACATCCTTCTCCCCCCTTCATTATATTTACAGGCAGCTTGATGGAGTTTGGGACATACTGAAAACACTAATTAATTTGTGGTTGGACTGCAGCCTTGATTTACATAGCTTGTGAAGGCAAGGGAACTCTGGAGATCCTATTAATTCTCAGTATTGTGAATAAATTTTATTTTCCACAGTTATTCTACAGTTTTTCACTGTTTTTCATAAAAAACTGGCCTACAATCTAGCTTATATGCATATACTTTATGACAGTGGAATTCAGCTCTTCCTCTCTCTAACACCTCTTCATGAACCGTGCTAGAGTGACTTTAACTTATGTATGTTGGCATAGAGAAACATAATTCCATCTTGGGGTAAATCCTTCTGTCCATTTCCATTTCTCAGGGTGATTGCCATGCCCTGCACAGATCCTCATGGCTCACTTTCAGGGGGAAGGGCTGCACATTTGTAGTCACTTCAGTGTCTAGGAGTTAAACTATCTGTAAAACAAACAAGTGAGACTTGGGGTGAGGAAACCAAAGGCTTCTCGTAATGGGTTACGCTACATTACTGGCTGCTTAAAAAAATTCATCAGTGAGGGCAGTTTCAAAGAATCACAGAATATCCTGAGTTGGAAGGGACCCACAGCTGCCCAGGGAAGCGGTGGAATCACTATCCCTGGGAGTGTTCCAGAGATGTGTGCATGTGGAATTTAGGGATAAAGTTTAGTGTTGAATACAGCAGTTTTAAATTAATGATTGAACTTGAGGATCTTAGAGGTATTTTCCGGCCTAAATGATTCTATGATACTGTGACCTAGCTCAGTCACCAAGTAGCCATGCTGAAAGTGCTGAAATCAGCCAGATTCATGTTCTACAGGTAGCTGAGACTAAGGACAAATGGTGAATGTCAAGTCCAAGGGAATGGCAATTTAACAGGAAGCTCCTGGTGAAAAATGGCAAGACCAGAGTCTTAGGTGCCTCACCTGGAAGCTGTTCCATGTGGTGAGGAAGCAAAGCATGTGAATCACAGAGAGGTTTGACAGGAAAACATCTGACAGATGGAGGCAGCAGCAAATCCCAACCAAAGCATGACTCCAAAGGGCAGGACAGATTGGCCTGGAGAGCATAGTATGTGATGATCATGGTATTAACTGGCTATGACAACAGTACAATGACAATAGTAAAAACATATTATCACTGTAAAGACTTTTGGCCCACTAACCTCTTACTGCTCCACAAGTCAGCATATGCTGGCTCAGAAGACAAACCCTCAAAGAAAACTGGTAACACCAAAGATGTAGGAACTTGTACAAGATTTCAAAGAAGGACAATGAGCTACCAGAAGGAAGAGTCTGAAAGGAGTAGGAAGAAGTAAGTCTGAACACACATCACCAAAGTGCCAGCAGCAGCACACTCAGTATCTTTATTAATAATTCTCCTAATAAGAAGAGAGTTGCTTTTAGAAATTATGAGCTTTCTTATTTTGTTTTCCAGAATTTAGTTCCTGAAGTGTGATTACAAAATGTATATGCATAGCATGCCTTAACAAACCCTTGTTGTTCGACTGGCTACATGTGTGTCATCTGTCACCAAAAAAATTACCATTTCATAAATAAAGCATATCCCTCCCAGGCATCATTTCTGTCATCCACTCACATGACAGCTGCGAAGGATTTTCATTGCAGTGACAGTCAAAAAGGAAGGACATGCAGAAGGGTTTCATACAACTACTCTGATTTCTAAGCATGTTAGCTCTTGTTGATTTGTGAGTAATGCAAATGTTCTGCTTAAGTGGGCTGAGCTCAACAAGAAAAAACTGGGTTTCCTAGTGGACATGGAATATTTTGGCCTTGAATTCTGTGCTGCATCTCTTCCGTAGCACAGAATTTTGTACAGTAATTTCATGACTATAAGGCGCACCCTTTTGACTAAAGTTTTCGGCCGAACCCGGAAGCGCACCTTATAGTCCGCTGCGCCTTATGTACGGGCAAAAGTTCGGAAATTTGCCAACCCAGAAGTGTGAGCCATGAGCTGTGGTGGGAGCCGGCAGGGCTGCAGCTGCCGGGTGGAGGCGAGTCCAGGGGCCCACGGCGCTGCAGCTGCTGGGTACAGGCAAGCCTGGGGGCCCATGGCTGCCGGGTTGAGGCGGGGCCTCAGCCAGCAACCATGCGGAGGGAGCTGGGGGCGGATCCTCGCTGCAAAAAAAGTGCGCCTTATAGTCCGGTGCGCCTTATGGTCGTCAAATTACTGTAGTTTAGACAAGAGTATTTCTGGGTCAGAAAGAAAGCAAACTTTATGTGTTTGCAATGGAAACATGCACCCATCTACTGAGCAGAAACAAGCCATTGCAAAACCCAGCTCTGCTTGTCAAAGCAGCTTCTTCCTTGAGTTACCCCCCTATCAATGGCAGGTGACATACTCAACAAGTCTTCCTGAAGGAGGAGGTAATGAGTGGTTCTGTGTATTTTCCTTGTCCCATGAAGAGATGCTAAAAAAAATCTGGACAGGAACTGTATAAAACCACATCCCAAACAAGTACCATTTTTTCCTGGTACTTACCTGTGAGGGTGGACTAGAACCTGCTGCTCTAGAAATGCCAATAGATTGGAGTTGCCTGAGTTTTGCCTTCTGGATCTGATGATGAAGAACAGCTGCTAAAGCCCTGCCTTTTAGCTACTTGTGTGCCACAGGTGCTGTAGTGTAGTTCAGGCTTCGTTGTTTAGACAAACTCAGTGAGGCAGAGCTTACCTCCTGGTTCCTCATCACTGCTGTCCTTGGCACACGTCCCGTGGGCATCGACAAACAGGCTCTGTGGAGCCTCCACAGGGTTTAGGAGCATGGAGAATTGAAAATTCTCCCCTGAAGTCACTCCGTTCAGACCTTCTGGTTTCCTGAAGGAATAATTCCCTTGTGGCCTTCTGTCCACATTTAAAAAGACATGGAAACATGCAAATATCATCTTTGACAAAGTAACCATAACAAACTGGGGGTGGGAGATGAGGACTGCATACAAGAATAGAGGACTGGGTGTGGGAATTAAGAACTGAGTGCTGAGGTCTCTGACAAATAAATCCATTTGACTTTTCACTCATTTTCCCCTGTGCTATGCATGTCTTTCTCCCAGTTTTGAAGGATGATGCCAATGATTGTAGAGTACACTTTGCAGATTACTTTAAATATTAATCATTAAGGATAACTTAGCAGTCTGAGTGGGGCGAATCACAATGGGTGCCCCATTCAGCAGGTAGTAGTTTTGTTATTTTTAGACACATTACTAAAATGTTCACTATAAATTGTGTAGCTACCAACATGGCAATCAACACTGGTTAAAAATTAGTTTCCTGTCATGTTCCAGATTGTAAAAATTAATTGTTTCATGAACAAAGTGCTAATGGTATGAATGGATCCTGAGTGGGTTTTAATCTCCTTAGTCATGTCCTAGGTAAAACTTGCTTATTTCTGTTGGAGGTGAGAGAACACAAAGCTGATTTTATTCCCTCTTATTCTTTTAACCTGAAATTCACTCAAAATTTCTCCCTCACGTGTTTGCTTCTGTTTTGGAGTGGGCTTGAATGGACCATAGAACATGCTGTGTAAGAAAAGCAGAATTCCCTGAGGTGGTGGCATGAGCATGAGAGGTGTGGAGGACAAGGAGGTATCTGAAGCAAGCCTTCCTCTGTTGTTCTTCTCTTCCTCACAGGCTTTCTTGAGAGGCATCTTTAATGTCCTACCCCCAGGTAGCATTTCAGCACATCAGCTCTCCTGTGCTGGGAGTGTTTTCTAACATCTGTTTCAGATTTGTTGCTCCTTTGTTTCCCTTTATGTCCCTTCTCAACCATTATTTTTTTAAGGCTGAAAATATCAAATTGTATAGAAAATATCCGAATAGGCTACAACTGGAGTATGTGTGAGGTAAATTTTATTTTAATTGTTATTTTCTGTCATATTAAGTGTAGGAGGTTCAGCTGGTTTGTGGAAAGGGGAGAAAATAGTTTTGTCTGTCTTCATTTAGCAAAACAAAATTGACAGAGAGTATCTGTCTTCTTACAGACCAGCTGTTGCAGCCAGAAAAACACCACAAGGTTTTGAGCTGAGTCCTCATTACATCACATTTTTACCATCAAAATCAACACTACTTCAACAAAATTAGCTGATCTAGAAATTTAGCCATTAATAATTCTAATGAGTCTCCATTTTTTGCAATCCTCACAGGTTGAGAGTGCCATGGGAACTGCACCTTAAGGAGGCCCTGGTATGGATATTGGAGTCTGGTGTTTAGATTATTTGGGCTCCCATCAGTGCTTGGATGATCAATGGGTACCCACACGCTGAATAAAAACACTGGAATTTTTGCATAGCCTCATGATTACCAGACAACAGAACCATTCTGCATGGTGTTAAAAAATAAGATGGGAATACAAGTGTTTATTTGTTACAGTTTATGTAAGCAATCCATTCAGTGCAAAATGAGAGCCTAATCTTGAGCAAGTATGACAAACCATTAAAAAGTAAAGATTTGCATTCTGAATATAACAGGCAAACATTGTACAAAACAGCCAAAATAATGCACAGTGAAATAAAGGCATGTGTGCAACCAACAGACCACTTCAATTTCTGTTCATGTTCACACTTTATTGTTGATGATAATTATTTTTTCTTTTCCCATTCTCTAACCTTCATGCATACATTTCTAGTTGTCATCTATATCTGCCAAGATGAGACAGAGGCATCAGAAGTTAGAAGTGTACTGGTTCTCTTGCTATTTCCCAGTCCAAAATATTTAATATTCCCTAAGGTGGTGCATGAAAGCTAAGAATGTGGCTTATGCTTTGGGGAGCAGAGGTCATCTGGCAACCCAGAGGAGTAAGCACCTCACCGTTTGCAAGATTGTACTGTCTTTTTCCAGTGTAGCATGTCTAGTATTTAAGCTTTGCTCTGATTCCATACATGGGTCCAAGCCACATCCTGTTCAATGGAGTTAGCAGAACCTCTGCATAACTCCTCTGTGGGGCCATTTTTAAGTTCCACACTGGTAGGACATCAATAGCTCTGTACCACAAACATGGTTTTGGCTGGAGTGTGGAGGCAGCCTCCAGAGCAACTTGCTGCATTCTTTGGCAGTCAAACTACAGAAGCATATGGCACTGAGTTACTTACTGGATAATATTAAAAATAGTATAAGGCTCTGCATTTTAACTGAGGAACTATATTGCTGCTCATTAAACACTTCAGAAATGTCCATCTTCATAAATATAAAATATAGAATTACATATGCCAAAGAAAGGCATTATTACACTTCCTTAAAATGAAATCTTCCAGGTTTTAAAATGCTTAGTAATACTGGCTCACTGACATCCTCCTTGTGACCTTAAAACAATTTTTTGTTGTTTCCTTTAAATAATTTAGTGAGTGATTGCTCAGTGATGATGTTTAAATAAAAACACAATGTGATAGTTAATCTGCGAGACAGATGCTATTAATATTGGATGGATGTAGTTTCAGAAGTATTCTGCCTGAATCTGAAGTACTAAGCTGGATATAAATAGTGGTGGATTTCCCTTATGTGGAAAATGTAATAGCCCCATTAAGCATGTCTTCACTGCAAAGTCAGGCCATATATTGACCCTCAACTTTGAGTACCAGCTTTTACTGAGATGAGGTGCAAGGAGACAGACTGCCAAGCTATTTTGGGCTAATGAATCCTCATCAGCTTGGTGCTCCCTTGAGTATTTCTGCTGTCTTTCACAGGGCATCTCACCTAGTCCTTTCTCTCTCCAGTATATGGAGTTGTCTCAAATCTAAGTCATTTGGTCTCAGACCTTGAGCACCTTTGAATAGTTGAATTGCACAGCCCAACTGTAATCATTTCAAGAAAATTATCAATTAAATAATAATGAAATAATCAATGACATTATTTGGATCTGTAGCAACAAAGAGTGGTTGGTAATGCCTGTGGCATGGCCTTGGAGAGGGCTCCTCTAGCTTAAAGTCACAACCATCAGCCAAGGAGCAAAAGTGATGCCTTTACAAGGTCTAGCTCTTTCTGAGAAACCTCTCTTCCTGTGAGCTAGGTCCTCACCAGGAAACAGGGAAAATGAGAAGACCAAATGAAGGTGAAAAGCTGTCTCTTAACTTCTCTTTCCAACTTCATCATGCTTCAGAGACTGACAGCATCAGAGTCTGTGTGTGGGCATGACGAATGGAGCAAAATGCAGAGCTGAAATAAGAGTCAAAAAATAACTGCACTCTGAAGACATACTGTTGCAGAGGGCTGTTATATGGCCAAGTCACTCTTCCCAAATGCCCACACTTTCAGGATAAGATGGAAAAGATGTTTCTGTATGTGTATGTGCCAGCAAAATGCTGGCAGGTATGTACTGCCTTCATTAGAGCCCACCCTTCTATCTTCCCTAGAGAGAAGAAATATTATACCTGCTACTACTTTACATTGAAGGCTACACTCACAACTACACATTCAATTATTTTTAAACTGTTCCAGTGACAATTCCCATAATGGGATCTATTTTCCCCTTTATCCTTTGGGTGTTTTTTTAAATTTTATTTTATTTTTACAAACAAAAGAAAAGATGGATCAGCTAGAGATCTTTGTTTAAATATTATTGGCATAGGATAAATTCAGTAATATGAGAGTTAGTCCTGGAAGGATGTTAATAAGATTACTCATATTACCTATGCGCTTAATAAATTTTTGCTGGCTACTGCTGGATGCTTTGTAGCCCTAGAAACTTATACTTTTCAGTTAGGGTAATTCCCAGCTCAGCACTGAACGGAAGGCTAATGCAGCCATTAGTTACTGCCTGAAGTTTGGGATCTGCAGCTGCAGGTTCCTTGCTTTACCAGAGTCATCTTTGCACAAATCACACTGGAGTCTCACACAGTGATTTAGCACAGGATTTCCTGTATTAAGGAGGTCCAGAGCTGCCACCAGAAGCAACAATTCAGTCAGCAGAGGTACACCAGGACACAAGGCAGGGCATGCAAGTGCTAGGTCTGTTTCAGCTGTCTTCTCCTCCACAAAAGAGGAAAACCTTTCATTTTTAACACAGGAACCTCTCCATTTCAGGATTTGATTGATGTGGAATGAATGCTTCTGCTGGAACACAGAGAAGGGTAATGATGGTGTGGGATGAGAAGGAAGGACTGATGCTTTTCCATCACCGGCAGAGTGCAAGAACCAGGAGTCACTGTGTTCTCTGCCCCAGCATCCCTCCTGTAAAAAGCACCAGCAATACTCCTTTTTCCCACAGGAACTTTGAAGATCAACACATTCCTACTGCTGAGGCATTCAGATGCAAGAGATACACACACAGACACTAGATCAGGCCTCCACTGGGAACTTGGGGACTGTATCTCAGCTGTGTGTCTCAAATTACTGAGATAAGAAACCTGAAAAATTTTCTTCAGCTCGCCTCTGTATCATTCCCAGGATAATGCAATTTTTTTTCTACTTCTTCCTTGATAGTTTTTTAAATATTGGGGGAATTCAGAAAATAGAAATCCTGTGCAAAAAATTTTTCATTGCTTTAACAAGCTGTACTTTTCCTAATTTCTCATAATTGGACACTAAATTCTCACTGTACAACAAAATCTCACATATTTCACTGAATTTATTGTCTGCTGAAAAATATTGTCAGAGACATGTAATTTGAAGGTCAGTCTGAAACATCTCCAGTTAAAGACTTTAATCTTTTGTCATTATGAAAAATGATGGTAGTATTTACAATAGGTATTTGCTCTACTGAAATGCTGAAATATTTACCGAAGGCATTTGCACTTTTGAAAGCTGTGACAAGGCAAACCCAGAGTCAAGGCCTGAATTTTTTTTTCTTGGTGAAGGAAGCTGGAGGTATTCCTACTATAAGAAACCTTGCACATTCCTAAAACACTACCACGTTTTACGTCTAGGTAATGATTAATGAGGGGACATGATAATATATCCCAAATGCTGAAAAAATGACACTAAAGAAAGTAGAGATTCTGTGATTATGGAAGAGAGAACAAATAGAAAGAATAAGACAAAAGTAAGAGGAGCATAATCCAGTTTGTGAGGGAAGAATGTTTTAAAGTATTTGGAAAACAATCTCAGCCTTTCTGTGGTGAAGCTATCCATCTTGAGTTTCTCAAATCCATCTTGCTTTTTCATGATAAACAGCACTATGATCTGAATATATTTTCTGTCTAACTCATATAGTAATAGCAATCTGTATTCTGGTATTTGGATCTTTACTCAAAATCTTCTAATACAGAAATTCTGCACAGTAAAATTAGTTCATCTGCCATTACATTCACTTTTAAGTACTTTTTATAGTCTCACAAATCCTGGTCTGAATATCACTGCTGCTGGGAAATAAGCTGAAATAATCCAAATGTTTCTAGCAAGGAGCAGGAGCTTAAAATGAATGAATCATATTTAGTGCTTTAACAAAGAAAACTGAATTACAAATATGTTATAAAACTTCATTTTCCCCCAGAGTACACCTCATTGTTATACATGCACATTAGTGATATATTTTAGTATTGAATACGTACAGGGTACAGCTGGTTGAATGGTCCTTTGAAAAGAATACTACAAATGTAGCTTGTCTTTCCACCAGTAAGTCAATCTAATTTCTGTAAATACATTTCTTGTTTACAGTATTTACCAAGGAGTTTCCAGCAATTGATTCTACATGGTATTTACAAAGTAGTTGGTATGACTAGCACCTTTATGTTTTATTGTCATTCATTCATTGCTACTCAAACAGAGGACCTGAAACTTCTAACATGTTGATGTTGGTAAAGTATTTGGCATTTCCCTTCCTTCTGCTGCTTTTATAGAGAAAAATCATTAGTGGGCTTACAATGCCCATTTATCAATTTATGCAGTTTCTAAACCAAATACTCTGATAAAGATGCACATTTTTTTGTATTAGAAATTTAGTTCATCATACACACCTCTACCTACACAGTTTTCTATCTCCATTTTGTAGCAGAAATATTTTTTTCAAAAACTATGTGCTTCCTGTAGAGGTTTGTATTTTGTCATTCACACAACAAAAATTCAAAGATTCATGGTCAATTCTTTTTCATAACTTGTTTGCCAAAAATACCAGAGTAACGTAAGAAACAAGCCAGTCTCTTGGAATGTTTTTTTTGTTTGTTTTTTTTTTTTCACTCTTATGATACATTTCAAAGCCATTAGAAACTAATCTGACAACATTTTTACGTGACATGGTTGTCAGTAGGGAAAAAAAGAAAAGCATGGGAAAGCAGAAGGAAAAACCTGAAAATAAGAGACTTCAATGTAGTTGGGAACAGCTGCTAGTGAGATATGTGTGTGTTTACAGAAAATGCACTGCTCTAAGGATCAGGATTTTAATAGCGGTTTCCTAACATTTCAAGTTATGCTGTCCAGTGTCTTTGCTGTTGCTGTATTTGCAAGAAGAGTGTAAGAAAACAACAGCTTAGTGAAGCAGATTGCAAATCAGGAAATTCAAGCCCCATTTCAAATGGGTGATTTAGGGCATAAGTAACACCACCCATTCTGAAACAATGGTTAATGTGTAGCAAAAGTCAAATTGCAAAGACTTATGCAGAACTCTGAAAAGTCCTCTTGAAGTTCCAGCACTCACTCACTGAGAGCACTTCTCTCAGTGAAGATGAATGGCTGACCTTGTAGGATCAGCCAGTGACAAGAACCTAAAAGCCTTTCTCCTGGGCTAATTAATGCATCTACTATCTGTTTTCACATCTAATTTTCACTGAACTCTCCACTTCACTGTAATTATTATTGTTATTACTACACTGAATTGTTAAGTATTAAGGAGGAATTTTCTTAATTTTGTTACATGAAATTTGTATGGTTGATCAAAATAGTTTGCAAGTGCATCACAAATTGTCGCACACTTTAGGCAAACTAGCAGTGAGATGTTGGCTGTGTGTGTTACAGTGTTAGAATGGCAGGAGTAGCACAGACTTCTGAATGGTTTAGATATAGTGCTTAGTGTGACCTGAAAAGCACTGAGAATTTGTGTACCAGGGCTCAGTTACTTGCCAAGCTGAAAGCATCAAAAATTTCCTACGAAAGTTGGCATTTTCAAAATGAAAAGGCTAGATTAAGAAGGTTGCATGTGTCTTGCTGCTACAAGGTATGTTTTCAAAAGCCACTGAAGGAATTTGGTTGCTTCGCTCTCCGACATCGATGACAGCACACACCTCCTTGAAAAATCACTCTCTGAGCTTTGCCTATGCTAGGGTTCTCCAGCTCCATAATCTCCCAGAGTGTACTGTTATTGCATTTTTGACAGCTGGTTCACATACCAAAAGTGATGCAACCCAGCTGACCTTATATCCTTTGTAGGTCATGCATGATTCTTGTATTCACAGTTTAATAAAGCTAGGAAAAAAGACTTGCAGAGAAATACATCCTTCCCTGGGCAGCAGCTCTAAATTGATTTAATGATATAATGGAAATAGCAAAGTATCTGTCTGTGACAATTTTAATTTTTTTAATTTTTTTTTTTTTTGCTATAGTAAGCATGAGGATTTTGTTTCATTCTCAAAGAGAATATCTAGGATCTGGGCAGTCACAATGGAGATGGCAAGTAGAAAGTAGCTCTTTCTCATTTCAAGACTTGCTCACTTATTTTAACATAATTTTAAGCAAATGATTTTACCATTTCCTTTGCTTCCCATTTCCCAAAGCATGGTAGCTCTCCAAGTTATTAAAAATTAATAAAAATTACCAAACAGAAAAGTTACCAAAAAATTACCAGACAGAATTGTTTTTGCTGCTGGTAAATGACTCCATAATGACCAAAAATTCCTTTAGTTTAAGATTCCTCCTATTTTAAAAAAAATATTGTCACTCTATTTTCTGTTTTCTTGTTAATTTTAATTAGCTCCTTAGAATTCTCTAACAGAGGATTAGGTAAAACTGTGTGCAAATGTGCTACTTTTCTTTACTCCAAAAACAAAAAAAAAATTAAGGTTGTGTTGGTGGTGATAGTTTCATGTGTGCCTTTGTGCATTACAAAATATCATAGGAGGCTATGTCTGCTCTAGACCGGGTTTTGACTGAATAAGAATTATGGATAGCATGCAATTCCTTTGTCCCTCTCAGATGCACAAACCTTCCAAGAGGTTTTCTCTTTCTTCTCTCTGCTCTGTGATCATGTTTTTATTCATCCAGCTCAATGTCTGTGACGATGGAAGATGTCAAACCTCTCAGTAGCACAGCTGGAGTCTCCAAAACAACCTTTACCTTGAGTTGCCCTGATTGTCAGAGTGGAAAGGAAACTGGAGGACAAAAAGGAGCAGTGACAAAGGGAAACAGAGAACAGCAAGAGACACCAGACAGCATTTTGACAGCTTAGAGCATTGCCCTGACACAGGACTGATGACTTCATTACTTTCTCCTGAGTGGAACTGATACTGAAAGTATTTAAATGCCAAAATAATTCAGCAGGCTTTGCCTGCTTCAGTTTTCCTTCACTATCTAGTTGTGAAGGTGCAAATATTGTAACCCCAGGGGGATTTTAGGGATCATTAGTGGCGTAAAAGTCTGAAGATATGAGTGACACTTGGCCTAAGGCCTGTGACTGATTGGTAGTCACAAATGTGGTTTTCAGCTACAGAAAATGACTGAGGTCATCATCATTAGAAAGGAAAAGAAAGATGTCCTTTTTCAGAGTGAACTCTGTTTTGTACCTGTGCCTTCAGCTTGCATTGCTGAAAGATTTAAATATAAGGCAAAGAAAATCACAATATCCACAGTGGAATTAAAGAAACCCAAAGACTAATAAGATTGACAGAACCATGGGTAACACAGTGAAACTTCACTGACCTTCAGTTAATTTGTTCTTATGTTCCTATTAGTGAAGCCAAAAATATGTTATTTCAGCAGTATTAATTTCACTAAACTTATAAAGAAAATATAAATGAAGCAGGAGGGAGAAATTACCTAGTAGTTGACTTCTAGAAATAATTTCCGGTCACAACACAGTCACTTTATGAACTGTTTCAAAAAAAATAACCTCCCACCAAAGTCACAGTATATAAAATACTTGTCTATGTCCTGAAAAAAATCCTCACTTACATTTCATTCTGCAGGGTAAGCTGCTTAAGACGGACTGCAACCTTCAGAGCATGACAAACAGAGGTCCTTTAAAAAAGATAATCAAAAGTTCCAAAGTAGGAACAAGGAATAAAGATAGAAATTCTCTGATTTGATGAAACAAGAAAAAAGGGTAGGTGGGAGAGAAAAATGAAATGTTTTGAGGTCATATAAGGGTTTTCTTTATCAGTTTACTCAATTTACAGCTTCATTCATGATGTTTTCATACTTCATTGGTGAAACTTTAGAGGAGATAAAAAAATCAACTCTTTTATCCTAAAATAATTAGATGGAGATCCACTATAGTCTCTAACAAAAATAAAGGATCCAAACAAAGCAGATGAAGTCCACGGGTCACTTATTAAGCCCCCCACAGGCAAGCTGCTGCAGTTTGTCCTGCCCTGCTTAGCTGGTCCAGGTACAGGGAGGACAGTGAGACCAGCAGTGGAGCAGGCAGTGAGGGGATTATGGGGACACAAGGAGGGGAAAGAATGTTTTCTACACCTAAGACCTTAATTTTTCTGGAGAGGAAATTATGGGATTTTTTGATGTGCAATTGGAAACTGAGATGGGGGTCTATTTGGATGAGAAAATGGCTTTTATATTTGACTTTTGATATTGCCCAGAACTTCAAAATGAAAGCACAGAATTCTAAACCGTTCCAAACCTTATGAATGGAATTCGTAACTGTTCTGAATTAGGGAAGGATGCGTCCCCTTTATGTTTTCATCTTTTAATTTAATTAAATTAGCCTCCTTTGGCAGCACTAATTAGGGCATGACATAAGTAATTTACCGAGTTCATTCACCATAACACATGAAGACAGTAACAGAACTCCAGAGACATGGGACAATAAAGAAAGTAGTAATACCAGCTGACCTTTCTAATTTCTTTCTTTTCCAGTTTGAGTCAATGAACTTGCTGAGAATCACAAGCACAAGCCCAAGAGCTTCCTCCTGTTCATCTCTGCCTGGATGTTGCTGCAGGCTTTCTTGTCTCATTTGCCCTCTGCATCACACTGGAGTGACACTGGTGACATGACTTTTCCCCTGAACTGTACAGTTTCACTTGCAGGCACTAGGAAAGAATTCAGAACAATTTAAGAAACCTCTAATACAGATTAGATTGAAGCTAACGATAGCTAAATTGCTTCATCTTTCTAACTGATGTGTTTTGTGGTTTCAACCTATCACAACGAGACACAAAGAGATGTCCATGCAGTCCCCACACCTTAGCACAGCCCCCCTGCCAAAACTTCATGACTCAGGCAAGCCAAGGACATTTATCATGGCAAAATGGATTGTCAGAACAGGCTAAACTTCAGTTCTTGCTGTGTTTGTGCCCTGCTGAACGAAAACCTCCTAGGAATAATTTGTATCATTGCCTTGGATGACTGTTGGCACAAGGCTTCCCCAAAGCCATTCCCAAGCCTAACATAGAATGTAGATTCAATGGAATATGATTCTGTATAATCAAAGACTGGTTTGTACTCTAAGGACCCTAAAGATCATGAGTTCCAACCTCCCTCAGCCATGGTCAGAAACACCTTCCAGTAAACCTGGTTATTCAAAGCCCCATCCAACCCCACCATTGTAGGAAAATGGGCTACATGCTTCATTGGCTAACAGCTTCATAACCTCTCTGGCCAGTAATGAAAAAAAGAGTAAAAGTCTTGGAACCTGTCTGCTATTTTTTCTGATATAGAAGTAGAGTTAATGACAGGTAAAAGAGCAGGAATCAATAGAGTGAGGGATAAAGGAAAAGGCTATATAATATAAGTGGAAGGTCACACCGAGACAGCAGAAAGTTACCATTTTTGGGAGTCTTGGTCTAAAACCCAAATATCCAAACAATAAATGAAGACTGCAGGTGGGAGTGCTGATGCTCTGATATAATAAAATTTTATCATGTCCAGAGCTGCCACTGTCAGCACGTAGAGTGAAGAGCTTGATTTACATCCAGTGAATGCACTAGCAACCTAATAATATCATATGTTTTCCAAATAGCCACTCTGGAAAACCTGGCTTTATTATAATTGTATGTGCTTGTTGGACCTACCAGCATCTTGAATCACAGGCTGTACTCATAAATCACATTGTATTGCTGATTTTATATATATATTGTGATTTGTAATTTATGTGTCAGTTTATATTTATTCCCCTGCTTGACGTTATTCTTCACTATGAGAAAGATTTATACTTTTATCCAAGGTTATTTTGACCTTAATAAAGATTGTCTTACTACAAAGTGAATTATTAGTATACAGACCTCTTGGGTAAAGGTGGTGTTCAGAGAAATCTGATGCAAATTTTTCAGGTGCCCCCATCTTTTGGATTCTTCTTTTTCTGAGTTCAACACAGAGGGAAAACCACACAGCTCATGGCCAAAGCAGTGTCAGAAAAGACACCTTTGAGGAACTCAAGTGTTTGTGGAGTTGCCAGCCCTAGAGGTTCAGCCCTTTCTGGATTTGCTCTCTAGACCAAAGCATAACCCCAGCCTTGCTTCCACAAACCTGTCTACCTCCCATTTGTTTCTGACAGTGTTTCCAGCAGGAAGGTCTATAGCTCCTTAGAAAAATTCTTCACTCTCAGATATCCTGGGATTTTTTTGGTGCTACTTGCACTTAAGAAAATGGAGAAACTTGATCACTGATGGTGATTCTTCTCATTAACTGAATCCATTTAAAATCCTTTCTTTTTATATGAGGGAGTTTGCATGCCTGACTGTTGAAGATGACTTAATTCAGGCAAGACCCTCAGAGCCTGCATTTTGGAGGTGTTGAGTGTAACAATCTGAAGCCAGAGGAAAATTCCACCAGGTCAATTAACTTAAACAACGTCTATGAAAATTGGCTTTACATGTGCCACAACAGGCTGAAAGGAAAGGAAAAAACAGAAAAGTATATTTTGTTAGGGTATTTTAAAATTTAATTCTAACAGGGATATAATACATAGAGAAATAAATTCCAAATGTCTACTTAGCTACTTAAGTTACAAGTCTACTGAGTTACTTAAGAATTTCTAATCTCTCTCTTACCTTAGCAAGCAAATACACATTCAGCCATGTACAGTAGGAGTAAACTTCTGTTAGCCTAAAGGGTTAAATGAAAATGAAAAAATGATTACTTAAAGTATTTTAGTCTATTTTGTGTTTAAAATGAATTTTTGTGGTTTTGTTTTAATTATGTTTACTATGTACAGTAAATTCACGAATACAAGCCGCACTGAGTATAAGCCGCATCTCTGGGTGTTGGCAAATATTTCGGTTTTTGTCCATAGATAAGCCGCACACGAATATAAGCCGCTCTGTCGTTCGCAGTGAGGACCCGCGTGCAATTAGTAACAGAACCGCGGGAGGGCGGGGTTTACTGGCTCAGCTAAGGCTGTGCAGGCTCGGCCCGCTAGGGGCCGCTGACGGGGCCAGGTGGCCCAGCCCGGTGCTGCCGCTCGGGGCCGGCCGCCGCTGCCCCTGGGCTCGGTCACCCCGGGTCGGCGCTGCCCCGCGGTGGCAGGCAGGGACGGAGCTTCCCCCACTCCTACGGCAGCGGCGGCGGGCGGGGACGGAGCTTTCCCGCGCCCGTGGCGCCGGCGGCGGGCACGGACAAAGCACCCCGCCTCCTCCCCGAGCCGCGGCAATGGCGGCGCACACTTCCTCCCCGCCTCCCCGGGCCGCGGCAATGGCGGCGCAGGGCTCCCGTCGGCTCCCGGAGCCGCGGCAATGGCGGTGCCCCCCCCCGGTCGGCTCCCCGGGCCGCGGCAATGGCGGCGCGGCCCCCCCGAGCCGCGGGAATGGCAGCGCCCCCCCCCCCGTCGGCTCCCCGAGCCGCGGCAATGGCAGCGCGCCCCCCCCGTCGGCTCCCTGGGCCGCGGCAATGGCGGCGTGGCCCCCCCGAGCCGCGGCAATGGCGGCGCCCCCCCCCACCTCTCCTCCCCGGGCCGCGGCAATGGCGGCGCGCCCCCCCCCCCCCTCCTCCCCTGGGCTGCAGCAGAGGAGGAAAGAAGAGAGCTCTCCCGCCTCTCTCCCCGCCCCCTGTGCTGCCTGCAGGGAGCCAGGGCAACACGGTAACACTGTAACAATTGCGAAATGCCGGCTTTTACTGGCCGGTGCTTGGCTCGGCACTCTGGCTGGCACGTCTGGGGTTGTAAATGTCAGAAAATTATTAATATATTAGCCGCACCCGACTATTAGCCGCACTTCCGGGTTTCCACCAAAATTTTTGTCAAATTGCTGCGGCTTGTATTCGTGAAATTACTGTAATTCACAGTAAATAAATCAGTTCATTTGTATATATATATGTATTTAAGGAAAACTTAGAAAGGCAGAAAATATCTAAAAGTTTTACAGTAGGCCTTCCAATGATATAACATGGTTCAGCTATGTTGTGATCTTCTCAGTACATATGTTCTCTGTGTTAGCCCTTCCTCAGCTTTCTTCAACACAGTCATTCTTTTCTGGATTTTTGTCAACTGCAAATTTTTAATTATGTCTTGCTGGTTGCCTATTTATGGGTCAAACAACTTTTTCAGCACAGCAAAGAATATGACAAAAACAATTAAAATATGATTTACTATTCTCTATGTATCTTTAATGACAATATTCTTTGAAAGTTTGGGTATTGGCAATATATTTCTTGGTATTATTCTAGAATCACAATGTAATATCTGAGCTGGAAGTTTGGACCTATAAGTCTTCTCATGTATTAATCATTATAAGAGATTACATCTAATGTCTCAGACCTTTCTTTTATCTTAATATTACCTAGACAGATGTTTTTGAATATCGTTTTTTCAGTGAGCCAATTTTTTTCCACAGTTGTGCCAATAATGCACGTCCATTGATTTCAAAGACTTTAATCCAGATTTATACAATAATTATTGAAAGTATTGGAATTTGACCTCATAGGCCTTTGTGTTGAGAGATTTCTGTCCTTGCAATGTGAGGGTTTTTTAGCTTTCATTAAGACTCAAGGCTTTTCTAAAGCTCAAGTTATTTAATATGGATGTATTTTTTCATGGAAACATCACACTGCAAATCTTCATTCCATACAGGTTTAATTCCTCATACTATGCATATCCTGTCTATAATCTCTGCTTAGATTTGGGTTTTTTTCTATCAGATTCATACCTTTCAATCTGACACAACTGTGTATGTGAGATAAGGGCTAAAACCTGCTGATAACAAGCTACCAAATTGTTGAAAGCAGAATTTGCCACTTGCAAACAGGAACCTAAATTCATCATGTTCTTGATTTTGGACTTTATATGAAACTCTGGTCTGCAGAGTGATAAAGCAGGAGCTTTATGTTGAGGTTCATCTCCATCCAGAAGTGTCAGAGGACTTAGGGTATAAAATACTACTTCAATTTTGGTAGAATGCAGCTGTAGGCAAGAGAATAGCTGCAAGGTGGGAAATGCAGTACAGTTTCACACCAGGAAACATCAAGTCCTCAGTACAAGCCTAATAACTGTTCTGCATATTTTACATCAGCTTTTTGGTTGTGATCAGATAAGCACAGATTTCCTGTTCAAAGCAGGGTCAAGGATGGTTCAGCTTTAGACTGAGATAGTGGCTCTGAAGAAATAAACCTAAAGAGTAAATATTAAAGCTTTTACTGATACAGTAAAATCTTACAATCTTACCATTTCCATAAATCAACAATATTTATCATTTTACAGGTAATATATTATGCTCACTTAATTATGTTGATTCATTTACAAGTTGTGGAATTCGTAACAATCTCAGTACCACTAAGAGGTACTACCTGTAGAAGAAAGTTTGCATGACTTTCAGAGATAAACATACAAGTTTAAGTATTTTGAAGAGTTAGACTAATAGTTTCCATGTTTCTGGTCCTAGGTTTTGTATTTGGATCTACAAGTCTGGATGAAATTGAGGAAAAATATAAGGAAATGCATTATTTTAAAATAAATTGGAGTAAATTTGGTCTTGAAAGTGTCCATATATATTTAGGAAGATGGAGCTTTCTGATGAGTATTTCAACATTATTACTCATTAAGCATTCTGATGTAAGTATGCTCACAAATGAGATGAAACAAGTCAGTCTTTCTAGACTTTGCAAATACTAGAAACTGCGTATGGATCTGGAAACAGTTGCATTTTTTATTGGTACATCACCCGGTGAAATCCTTACCTGTAAACACTAAGTACTCAAGCATTTAAGTACCACTTCTAATTAGTATTAATTGTATGAAATTGAAACAGAAAATGGGCATAATTCTGAGCTAACCTCTTCTCCAGCATCTTTCCTATCCTGTGAGACTATCTTTCCAACTACCGAGACAGCATCAGGAGTCAGATTAATACATACTAAAATGAGTGAGGAAAAAAACCCCAAATAAACATTTTGATGCAAAATAAAACTGTTTAATTATAAAACTGTTTAATTATCCCTCCCTACTCCCAAAAAAGAAAAAGTTGCCTGAACCTAATTGCCACATGAGTAAGACTCACAAGGAAGAAGTGTCACAGAAGCATAATGTGGTCATTGTGAGCAGCAGCACCGTCTGCTTATCACTGTCTGTCTCTCTGTGGGATTTAATACATGGTGAACGTTGGCTGAAAAAAAAACTTTAAAAATTCTTGTTATTGTTAAAAGTGTCATGAAGGAAAGAGGACAGATGAAACTGCCATAGTT
Source organism: Catharus ustulatus (assembly GCF_009819885.2). Lineage (NCBI taxonomy): Eukaryota > Metazoa > Chordata > Aves > Passeriformes > Turdidae > Catharus > Catharus ustulatus. The sequence continues at coordinate 60,885,108 of NC_046223.1, read as the reverse complement.
TGGTTGCCTGCAACTCAGCGGTGTCCTGTGTGAGACATTGAATTTGCTGCTCCAAATAGTTGCCACAGAAGTTAATGGGCAGCCTGATTTCCACATTTGGGAATAGCTGTGTGTTGTAGCACTACCTTTTGCCCTGACCTGTGGAAAAATATGTCAGGAGCATAGCTCAAACTTGTTTTACTGCTTGGAGTTCTTCAAACCTGTCTGGTTTAGGGCATCCTTCCCTGACCTTTAATGTGAGCTCTTCTGGCATGAGCTCACCCAAGCTATGATGGACTCAACATCCACAGACCTGGGTCTTGTAAGTGAAATTCAGAGTTGGAGGAGACTGGTCCAAGGCATCACCTCTCTGGATTTCTAAAATTCTGTGGTTTCCATGTCAAATTTGACTGTAGATTCTTTATCAGATGATATGGAAGTGGCATATTAAATTCTACTCGGGATCCAGCCAACCAATTGTCTTTAGCTGGGAGTTAGATCTCTTATTTTGTAGTCTATTGTCAGTGCTTATCTAAAAATGTTAGACCTGATAGAAGTCTCTCTGCTTACCAAAGGTTCTTCCCCTGAGCATACAACCTAATTTCTCTGGATACCAACACCACAGCTCAAAGGGAAGGTGATTGCTTTCTTCTTTCATTTAGAGTAGTCTGCAATCTTAGAAAAGTGTTGTGGATATACAGCTAAACAGACAAGAAAAGGCACACTCACCCATCAAGAAAGTTAAAAAGTGGGCAAAAAACTGGATCCTAAGTTTTTGCAGCTGAAAGATATAGGAGAGTTTTAGACAACAAGGTTTGCCTTGGCTGTATTATTATGTGCACTTTTCATTGAGGTTTTGCACTGTCTCATTGGTTTGAGCAGATACTAGGATGTGCAGGGCTGATAATGATGCAGCAAAGATCTGGGGATATTTTACATTTCCCAGGGAGAAGGGGGAGGGAGAGGACCTGTTCACGCGTTGGCTGTAACCGATCAAGTTTTGCATGATGCCAAAAAATTAAAAACAGTAAAGCCAGACCCTGTTAGCAACGAGCTGATTGCTTTAAATAAGGGAGATTTCCTGAATGTTTAAATTGAAACTTCTACTATGATTAAAGCAAAGAGAAGTACCAGGATGCTTCCTAACCATTTAGTTCCTAAAATTCTTGTGGGGTCTGGAGATGACAAATTCAATTCTGATGTGCTGTGTTTTACACTCTGCAGGCTGTACTAAAAGGTAAAACTAATCAAGCTTGGGTTTCCCATGGGCTGTGCTTTAAGACGTTTTCTTATTTAAAGTCATGGAAGTATGTTAAAACCCCCATAGACTGGGTGAAGTTTATACAAGGCAAAATGTATTTGACCATGCTTTTGCAGAATTGTGTATATTTTCACTTTTCATTATTTTTTTGTTTGTTTAATCCTTCATCCTGCTTAAAACTATATTCCAACCACATTTTCAGAGGGAAGATGGGGAAGAACAACATATAGTTCTCTCAAGTTGTTGCTTAAGACTATTTTGGCAGTGAATTGAATTTATTTTTTAAGATTTTAAATGCAGTAGGAGAGAGAATAGCATACTTAACAGTGAACTTTTAATTGCAGGGATGAAATATTCATTGTGCTCATACTCTTTTTAGAAAAAAAACCCAGAATTTTATCCCCCATCCCTGTGTATTAAGGGAATGTTTAAGTCCACCCTCAACAATCTTTCCTCACTATTTCAAACTCAACAAAAGGAATAGTCAGATGGAATGTAGCTAATTAATCATCACATGTACATACTGAACTCTTTACATAGCAGGAAAATTATTGAAACGGATATTTTTGAAACATCTGTCTGTGTCAGAAATTACTTCTGTACTGATTATGAATATAGTCCTCAAGCATATTTTTGAAATTATAATTTTTAATTTTGTAACTGAAAATTGTTTCCCAATTAATAAATGAAGTACCGTTTCTGCGCAACCACATACTTGACCATATGAAATGATCTCATCGAGATTTCTGTATCCCACCAGAAAAAATATTAATCTTTAAATCTTCTGTGTCTCAGAAGATTAAAGGCTGGTTTGAATAGCTATATTGTTTACATTTCCAAAGTTTAGCACTTGTCATGACGCTGATCAATTTTGGAAATATTCTTTTCAGTTCATAATTAAAATCTCTCCATGCAATATCTCTGATACAGTTTCCAAGTCTAGGTTGGAGAGTAAGAAAGCAGAAATGTATTTTGAAGATTTATTATACCATAAGTTCTGTAGTGGTCATTTACCTAATGAATGACAGATGGATGATGAGTATTATTTAACTGCCTGTGTCATCATTTTGCCTTTTGCTTGAAAGCCCAAAGTATGTTCATAACAAATTGAAAATACAGACACAGAAAATTCAAGTTTAGACAGACTTTCCTACTCTGTTTCAGTACACATTTCACTTTGGAAGTCCCACAGGAATCCCTACTGCTATTAGTAGACATCTTCATGGAAACTAGAAGAGTATTTCAAAGGCAGAAAATGCTAATCTAAATGCAATGTTTTTCTAAAATGCATTTTCTAAATGCAATGGTTTGAACATGAGTACACATGCAGTTGGGGTCTAGGTTTATATTTTCTCATTCTTGCCAGCTTTCATTGAGTGATGTTGCAATTTTGGAGAAACTGTGTCATTATTATTGCAGCCTACATGCTGGTTTTAAATAACATTTTCCATAAACAGGGTTGTTTTGATTGGTATACCCTAAAGGACACCTGTTGACAAGTGAGCACTGGAAACCCTTTAAAATACACTCCAATTAGTCCATATGGTAAGTAACAGTGGGGTGCTACTGCGAGCTCCTTCTACATGGGTCTGCCTTACACAGCCAAATGCAGGAGCTGGGATCACACAGCTTGATGTTTTTTATGTATGGATGCATTTAAAATTAAGATGTCAGGCTTAATCCCACATAATCAGATTGTGCTCCTGTGGAAACAAACAATGAAAATCTCTTCTGTCCAAAACAAACAGATACATGTGATTAGTGAAGTAGCAAATGGGTTTAAGACTCTTTCATGTGAGCTCACAAGTAAGTTTAATTTTTCATAACCCACTAAAAACAGCCATTGGTATCTATGGTGAAATGCAAATTACAGTAATTTCACGATTATAAGCCGCACTGAGTAGAAGCCGCACTTCCAGGTGCCAGCAACTTTTCATTCTTTGTCCATATATAAGCCGCACCTGATTATAAGCCGCAGGTTACAATACAGAGTGTGATAAAAGGTATCTATTCTATCACCATCTGTTGAGGGTGAGGGCAATGATCCTTATCTCAAGAGCAGATATTCTGCTAATGGGCCATCCATTGAAACCAGGCAGGGCATTGTTCTCTATCTTTTCACAACCCATCCTTCCTCCAGCCAGTCATTTTCTGCTAATGGCCCATTGAGTCCCACTGTGGGACTGATAAAATTACTGCATCTCATTGGAAGTTGCTCCAGCCAGGGGAAAGAGCCCAGCATTTCTTACCAAGATAAAAACAGAGGTTTTGGTAAACTGAGGTAGCCCCTTTCTCCACTGGACTCCAGAGGAAAACCGGATTTCTCCACATCACCACTGGACCTCCGGGGGGAAACTGCACCTTCTACAGGAGCACTGCTTCAACTGAGCCACATCTGTCACTGCAGGAGGATGCAACCACCATTTAATGGGACTGCTACCAACACCCTGCCTGACAGGGTGTCAGGTTGTACTCTGACTTTGTCAGAGTTTGGGGTTTGTTTCTTTTTAGTACTGTATTTCTATTTTAATTTCCCTAGTAAAGAACTGTTATTCCTAATTCTCATATTTTTGCCTGAAAGCCCCTTGAGTTCAAAATTATAATAATTTGGAGGGAGGGGGTTTCCATTCTCCATTTCAAAGAGAAGCTCCTGCCTTTCTTAGCAGACACCTGTCCTCCAAACTAAAACAGCAACTTTTTGTTCTTTGTCCGTATATAAGCCGCACCTGATTATAAGCCGCACTTTGGGTTCGGACCAAAATTTTAGTCAAAATGGTGCGGCTTATAATCGTGAAATTACTGTAATATTGAAGGAGCAGATGAAAGAGAAAAGGTTGAAGCTTGCAATGCTCTGTGGCCTGGACACAATGGAGAGAAGACACCAGTGAAGTGGCTGGCTAGAAATCCCCTTGTGCCTCTCTGTGCATGGTCAGGGCACTGCAGGGCGAGAGACCAGCAAACCTTTTTACCCAACAACAAGAGAGGTGTTGATGGAGCTCTGTAGGGTGAAGGAGCCTTTCCTGCAGCCATGCACACCTAGGGGACCTGCACTGAACGCAGCACTCAGGTTGGCACTGCCACTGCTGGACTCCACCAACATCCTGGTGAGCATCAGTGAGCTAAGAAACACAGGGATGCCTCCACGGACCCACTGCGGCTCTGCCTCCAGAGCTACCCAAGGCAAGCGAGGAAGCAGGAGCCGCAGCTGCAGACAATTACTGCCTCACCCAGACTAAACAAAGGGCAGCCCAGCAGCCAGATCCCAGAGATAGAGACTGGAGAGTCTTATCCCTTCAGCGTGGACCACTCGCCCAGGAGGATGTTTGCACTGCCAAGTGTGCAAAGACGGCAAGTCTTGGATAATTGTGAGTGACAGGGAAAGGCAAGGAAAGGGTAAAGAGCAAGTTTAGCTTTGTAAAGGCATAAAAGCGTCTCTCCCTTGTGCAGCATTGTTTTATTCCCCACTCAGAGGAAGGTCTGACTCTACCCACATGGATTTTAGACACTCCTTTTGGGTAGAAGAAAGAAGTTTCTGTGCTCTTTGAAGCCTGTGTATGCTGGTCAGACAGGAAGCCAGAGCTTCTGTCAGTCAACAGCACATGCAAAATTTATCAAGTATATTACTTGACAGAGGTTACGCTGTCATTACTAGCTAACAGGGCTCTGCCAGAGATTTTTTTTATGGAAGCATGTGCTGTCAAAGGCAAAGTGTCCATTGATTGATTGCCACAGCTGACCTAAACATACAGGGATCGCTGGGTAATAACCCCTTTATCATATATAAACAGCCAAATGCTAAGTTCAATAACTCTAATGGTCTCACTTAATGCCCCAAAGAGAGGCAAATTCAAAGGAGGAGAGGAAAATGCCATCCTTTCTGCACCCAGTGCAGTGATGAAGAGGTGGGACTGTGGAGTAGGAACACCAAATCCTGCTGCCTGCATTGGGCTCAAGAGAAAACCGTATCCAGTCCATGAACTGAGCTTTGCACATAAAAAATGTACTTATTATGTATTGCTCAGATCTATATTTTCCACTAAATAGCATGCTATGGTTACCACAGAAATACTGTGCAGCAGTCAAGTCTGCTACATCCTAGGCCTGGAAACTGCTTGAACTTTCTCAAAGCATGGTAGGTTATTTCTTGAAGTAGTTTCCTGACTCCTTTAAAAAACCCAAACGAAGTGACAAAAAAAAAGCACAAAACCAAATCACCATAAACAAAACACAGTTCCTCCCAACCACCAAAACAGCAAAACCAAACAAAACCAAAAGCCACACCAACCCCCAGAAGTAAAGTAGCATTTACAAAAGAGGGAAAAAATAAGATTTCTGAAGCTACAGACTACAGTTTAAGATCTCTATCAGCTGTTTAAATGTATCATTGCAATTTTTTCAGAGATAGAAATGTAGGTATCAAAAACAAGGCATGAATATTCCTTGTGCTGTGGTTTTCTTAGAGAAGGCGAAAAGGACCTGACAAAGAGGGAAAGAACACTGAATATAATGTTTGCATTGCAGGCTAATGTTTGTATTACAATACTGAGTTTGGATAATACAAGGTTTGAGGGGGAGGGTGAACTTTTATCTGTTGCTGCTCTCAAAAATAGAAACCACAGTTTTTCTTTAAATGCTACTATGAGTTCTCTCTTCAGTTGTTCCATGTCTGTTAAAATCTTCTGCCTAACTGTAAATGCAGCAGCTATTTAGGCAGACATCATTGGTAATTTCAATAGCCAGGAGCCAAGCCCTTGTCCCCCTGGGGTCAATGACATAGCTTGCTATAATAAACACATGGCATAGGCCTGAGAGTCATTTCTGGTGGGGAGGTCTAAGGTCTTGTGGGTCCTTCTGTCACAGTGTGTCCTGGAAGACTATGATGGGAGTGCAGCTGGGGATATACAAGAAGATCCTACACAAGGAAGAAATCCTGTGAAGAATTTCAGACAGAAACCACTTGGCACTGGGATTAGATTTAGAATATAAGTACTTTTTATTTCTTTTTTTTTTCTCCTTCTTCTTCTTTTTCGTTCTTCTTTTTTTTTTTTTTTTTGGTTAAGCAGTCCAACTTAGGTTCTGCTCAAGCAAAGTATTTGCATGAACTGAAACAAACAGTCCTCACCCCTCTGAATACGTGCACAAGGCTAGATCAAACTCATCATATTGCAAATCATCTTTTGGAAATCAAATGAAAAGGAAACAACAACAGCTCAATGTTATTAATAAGTACTTTATAATAACCAAAAAAACCCAGCAGAAAATATCCAGGACAGATGCCCTCTGGATGCTGCACCTGTCGCTCTCTTGCCTGTTTAAGGGCAGTGCAGAGTAAGTGCTGCTGTGAGCAGAGCCAAGGAGAGGAGCAGTGTGCACTCTAGGGATACTCTAGCTTGGAGTGAGTTGAAACAGAAACTGGCAGGGCACTTTACTTCAGAGCCACCTTATACCTGTATAACGCAAGCAGAGAGCATCCCAGCTCGGCAGGAGAGCCCTTATGGGAAAGTTGTACTACAGTGGGATTTGTAGGGCATGAATGAGGTGCCCTGCAGAGCCAAGTCAATCTTTCCAGCAGGGTCAGCCTGCAGAAATGTCACAGCTGTAAATCTGGGTTAGCGTCACCTGGGCAAAATGTCCAATGAACTGAAAAGCATTTACTCCTGGTTGAAACCAAATACAAATAGATTTCCATGAAAGTGGTTTCCTAGAGTTTCAAGCTGAAAACAAAATTTAGTCAATAGATTTTGGGAAGAGTATTTTTGGTGTCAGAGATTCACGTAAACCTGAAGTGAAATGCAATAGTCAGAGATCCAGATGCAGTTCTCCCAAACTCATCCTAGGCAACCAATAACCCATCAACTCACCAGGTTGTCCTGCTACTTAGTACCAAGAGGAGATATTATACACTTTACCCTGCCTTGTGGATAATGTCTCTGCCATTTGTTGGTAATCACAAAAGATGGATTAAAATATCTAGGGTTTCTTCTAAAAGCCGAGACCTAGATCTAGCTACAGAGATCTTTCCAGATTTTACCTGAGTCTCTTGCCATTAAAAGGCAATCCCAACTCTCTCACATGTTGAGTTCAAAGTATAAACCAGCAAAATATTTCTCTAGAGATACAGTGACAAATCATCAGCAACTCAGCAATCAGGGAAATATAGTACAAACAATAAGTCTCTCATAGAACAGGGACTTCAGCTGCAATGAATCACAACCACTGCAACGCAATAACATTAATTTACAATATTTTTATGAGGAAATATTTCAGTGGGACCTAGATTACAGGCCAATGTTCACTAGGAAAATGTTGGAGGACATTATTCCTTATGACAGTGAGAAACCTACAGTCTTCTTGGTCAGATCTATGGGGTTTTTTCTTGTGCTTTCCATGTTCCCATACCCTGTTTTAAGTGTAGTACTTAGGACACTTCATCACACATGCTTGTTTGTTTTTATTCACCAGTTCCTTACAAGATGTCTTCTTTTACTGACAAACCTGACAAGAAGAGCTCAAGTTGAAATCAGTTCCCTTCTCAATAAAGTCAGCAATTTCATTCCTGCTGGAAGTGTCTTGCAGTACCTGGAAGGCTGGGCAAGAGTGCCTGTGATAACCAGCTCTCACCTGTCACCTTTCTTAAAAATAGCTATTGAGTCAGCCTTTCTTATGACTTCCCACTGGTGCTCAGTAACATTGTAAATAAACAGTGAGTGATTCTGATGATGCCCTGCAAATTCTGGCAATGTCCACAGAGAATCCCATCCACTCAGTCATAGTGATTGATGTTCTCCATCTCAACTTTTATATTCAAGCAACAAATTGTTCAGAGGCTGTAGTCCTACATGCATGCATGGTCCCAGTTCCTGCATAGGGGTGTTACCTACAGATAACACATATGGGGCACTCCTGACTTGGGTACTTGCCAAAAATTCCATGGGAAAGCAGATGAATGTATTACAGAGCATGACTGAGGTATGATGAGATATGGACCTGTTTTAAGTGACTTAACCTGTCACTTTCCTTCCTCTCTCGTGCCCCTTTTTGTGATAGTGCACTCTAAAAAGATTCACCTCTTCTGATCATTCTCTTAAACCTGAAAAAGAGACAATGAAGACCTTCCCATGTGGCTTTTGCCACTGGGTCCTTCACTGCATTGAGGAACATCTCACCCCAGTGGTGTCAAATGCTGACTAGAGGAGTTAGAAACCAGGCATAAGCGGCCTTCCAGGTGTGGGAGAGAGGCCCAGTGGGAAAGGACACATAACACACACTTGGAGAAGAGTCAGCCACACTGAGTCAGTGAGCAGCCTAGGGAAGCAAAATGATGAAGGAGGTCTACATTTGGAAGCAGAATGGTGTTCCAGGATCCAAAGTGCATCAACGTCATCACCATAAAGCAAAAGGCAGAAGGGAGGCCACAGAGAACTAATAAACAGATGAAAAGCTGGCTCACAGAGGTACCTGGCTCTGCTGCAGGTATTATAGTCAATTTGCACATCTCTCTGAAGAGAGTTTTCAAAAACATCTTTTTGAGAGGTGGGCTTGCCAAAAATAACATTTTAGCAGCAGCACAGCTTGTCAAAATCAGCATTTTAGTTAGGGCAAGTATTCAGTGTGCAAATAATGTTTTTGCAGGAGCAGAGCTTCCCATATTGGAAGGTAGAAGCTGTTAGCACACAACTTTCACTAAATCCTTACCTCCCCCTTCTTTTTGATATAACCTTATTTTCATCCACCCTGTTCCCCTAAAAACATTATTTCTGGAAAGTTCCTACTCTTCATGCAACACTATTTTCCTCAAGCAAAACTCCTGATAAAACTCCACTTTCAGCAAGCTTTTCTCCTTAAATTGCCATGGTCCTCATTCCTGATAAAAAGGCATTTTCTGTTAAGGTTCCAATTCTGATAAAATGTTACTTTTTCCAAACTTCTGCTCCTGATAAAACATTCATTTTGCCAAGACTGGCTCCTGAGAAAATGTTATGTTTGGCAAGGGCTATCCCTGATAAAACATTTATTTTCGCCAAACCTCCACTTCTATTAATTTTTTTCCCCTCACAATTATTATTATTTCCCCTAAAGCCTCCTTAATGGAAGATATTGGATATGACACAGTGGGTGACAGAGTATCACTTGCCAACAAGTCTTTTATCCACGTGATCATTACCAGTGAACTCCCTGGAACACTGATGTTGAATGCCTCTTTTACAGTGTGGAGGCTTGGAAGGAACAACGAAAAAGATATTTACACCCTTGTGCTGAAAAGGGGTTTGGTTATCATATTAGCTCCTTGTATAAGGCAGACCTGGCTTTATTTGAAAATTAATCAAATCTGACTCACCAACAGGCTAAAGGCAGAACACTTATGAGGATGTTCAGGATTTTCCAATTCCATAATGTTGAATGTTCCAGTGGAGTTAAATGAGGCTGTAGACAGGGGACCAGGAGATCACTGCTTGTTCATAGTAAAACCTTTAGACTGCCAGCAGTTTTGTGTCTATTCCATCTCATTCTGCCCAAATTCACATTGGTATCTTCTGCAATGCACCCCAAATTTCTCAAAAAATGCTTCTTCCACGAGTACATGCACAAATCTCTTCCTGATGTTGTGAGCTTCTGTGGAGATGGGTTTCAGCAGCAAAGGGCACAGGCATCATGTTAGCAGAAGATAAGAGAACTGGGGTAACAAATTCTGAAGAACACTACCCCTTTGCACTATCACATGTCCCTCTGGCAGTGCTCAACCTCCATCCATAGCTATTTGTCCACTTCCATGTCAACTGTCATTCAAGAGCTAGAAACAAACTATGGCATTTTTTCATAAGTTTGCAGCTGATCACACGTGTGATCAGTGGATTGTATGGCACACAATGTGTGAAGACACAGTGAGGACCTGAGGCAGTCTCAGGTCTCTAAATGCTGCCTGGAGTTACCTGAGGAGCAGTATGGAGATGGATCCAGACTGCTCTCAAAAGAGCACCACTGCAAGGCCAAGAGGCAATGGGCACAAGCTGCAGCAAGGGATATTAGATGAAAGCAAAAATAAATATCACCATGAGAGTGTCCAGGCACTGGGACAGGTGCCCAGAGAGGCTGTGGAGACTGTTTTTGGAAATACTCAAAACAGGGCTGGACACAACCCTGAGCAGGACAACTTTTAACACAGTTCTTTTAGAAGGAGGTTAGACAAGATTAGTAGAAGTCCCTTCTGACCTAAATATATGATTTTCAGCATGTAGAAATTTATGTGTTCAAGTTGGAACGCCGACAACAGGGAGCATTTTCTTCACAGTGAATAAAAACTTTACCTTATGCTGAGTTGAATATTAGACTGTAGCTGGTACATTTTGTTTATTCTAGTTAATGTCTCCATTAACTTAATATTATTCAATGTATTAGCCTCCTGATAATTAGATGGAAGACACTAGGTAATTCATGGGATGAAGCATTAAAATCAGTAATTTTGATTAAATATCTGATTTATGAATCTTCAAATACATGATTGAGAATTAGAGATATTAAAACTCAATGTAGTCTCACATGGCAAAACTTGAAGAAAGACTTGGACGCTATGGAAGAATGTGGGCAGAGGCAGGCAAAATAGCAGCAGCACCCTTTCCAGCAGCAAAACACACTTTGATCATTTTAAGCCAATCAAGAAACAACAAGTGCACTTTTTGGGAAGTGCCCACTGGTTCTGAGCTGAAGTTTCGGTAGCAATGCTTGTTCCTCTTTTTTACCTCTGTACCTGTGTTTTTAAGCCAAAGAACTGTTCTGGTTTGGGGTTTTTTTTGGCTTGTGATATATAAATTCATTCACCTCAATGCTTGTACTGTCAGAGCTGATTTGGGGTGAGGCTGGCAAGCCACAAGTATTGCATTCACTTTCCAGGCTGTCCTTCCTGTTTCCAGGTTTAGGGGTACCCAGGACCTAGAGCAGTGATGGGTAATTGTATGATGATGTCTTTGGCTCATAGCCTAATTTAGGCACTGAAAATGCAAGGCTGCAGATGGGAGTGCCATCTGCAATGCCAAGCCCAGACAGCCCATCTTTCATAAAGAGCAGAGCACTGGGGAAAATGGGGCATACCAGGAATTATAACCCTCTGCATCAGAGAAGTCTGGAGTACGTTCTGGTCACCAAAGGTGAAGAGCAGCATACGAGCAAGCACTCATGGACTGGTCTTGATCTCATCTCAGTTTGCCAACCACTGGGCTCAATATCTGGGATACCTAGGGACTAGGAATACCTACTCCCAGTCATAAAGAGCATGTGTCAGAGAGCTGGCTCAATGGATTTCACTGCTCCCTTGCTCAGCAGGGAGAGAAGGAATCCTTTTCCTTACTGTTAGCTTTACATTTGTAAATAAAGAGTTAAAATCAAAGACTTTTCTTACTACAAAGAATACGAAATCATTAATGAGCCCTCTCTTGCTTTCTTGTATCAGAGTATTGACAAAGTGACAGTGGAAAAGATGCAGTGACATGCAAATCTTTCAATTGTTGAGGTACCAAACATGACAGTGCTACCTATATTTCATAAGGGAGACTGGAAAATCAGTGTTGATCCTTTCTCTCTCTCCATACCTCAGCAGATGGAGATGTTTTGAAAATGCAGTAAACCCCTGCATTTCTAAGAGTTAGTCCAGAGTTCAACATTAATCTCTCACTTCAGATTAGTAAATGTAATGATCCTTGACTGGTTTCATTTGTGTTATCTTTTTTATCCCAGAATGGGAGCATTTTCTCGCCAAGAGAAGAAAAAATTTAAGATGTTTTCCAGGTTATGTCATAATAATAAACCTTAGATCCATTACAGAGAGAAATGTTAACAAGTCAGTAATAATGATGGATACAACCTAGCAACCCCGATGTTGCAATGGATTTTGTGAACAAAGACTAAGAACAAGATTCAAATGCAGTTGCTGATTTTGAATGCTGCATGCTGCAATGCTAAACTTTGGGTACGAAGGTAATGCTCTGAATATACCCCAAACCAATGTCCCCTTCTGAAAAGGTCAACCGTGGATTTTACTGCACTGACATTTACGTTAAGGTCATGCTGACCTCAGAGAAAGTTGCCTCTTGCATCCTATTCATATTGGGCTTCAAGGGGAGTCTTTTTATTCATGTTAGTCTTTTGTAAACATTTTTAAGTTTCCTTTTGTAAGACCTGGCCTCTGGATAGGCAGCTTCCTGTTATGTTCTTGCAACATTTCCAAAATATAAGCATGTGCTTAAAGCATTTTTCAGGTTCTCCAAATACCAGCTTTTTCAATGTCCACACTTTCACTCAAAAGAAAACTGTCGAAATAGAGGGTAGTTTCTTCAGTTTTTCAGGATTTGTTTTCCCAAAGGTGAGGCATGTGAATAGATAAGATGTGTTTTACTGTATCTCCACAAGTATTTCCATACACTCTAATAAAGCACAGTGACGTAAAAGATGCAAACCCACTGACAGCCTATTCCACTGATTTTTTTTTCAATACTCACAACCTTGCTGTTTTCTGGATTCAGCTTTGGGAATAACCTTTCACTATCTAACAGTAGGAGTTAGAGTTTCCCTGAAATCTCTTTATGACTCATGTTGTTGGTCTATTTTAAGAAAGCCATCCCGTTTCCAAAATTCAGTCACTTCTAATATCCTCTGCCATGTTCACCTGCCACTCCTGGCTGCTCTTCAGCAGCTAATCTGCGCACCACATAAGCATTCAGAATTTGCAGTTAAACTAGGAACAAGATATCAGTACTTGGCATAGTTGATGACCTTCTTGATAATGACATAAACAGATTAAGAGGGGGTTTTTTGAAAAATAAGACCTCCCCCACCCCAAAACACCAACAAGACTTTGCTTATAGGAGTCATGCATCAGGTCCTGACTCATTTGCTATTCTAAATGGCTGACACGATTATCTTATGCTTAAAATATTAGTGCTGTAAATAAAGCCATTAATGCTTATGCGGTTTTCTAGGAAGGCTTTACTAAGAGATCTCATTTTTCTATCAATCCTTGCAGTAGACACAAGTCTAGAGGCCCGATCTCTGTCTAGACATTACCCCTCTAATATTATACACATAAAGTCTGTATTTCTCCACAATAATCTAGCTAGTCCACAAACAACGTGGCAATAGTAAGAAGACATGAAATGTCTAGCTCCACACTTCAAGCCAAATATTTTCAATTTCACACAAAGATAAATAAAAGGAGGGTAATGTTAAAACCAACTAGACAGAATGAAAATCTATTGGTTTTCTCTGTAGTAAATAACCAGAGGTTAGGAGTAATGCTGGAAGTGTTTTTGAACTGTGTAGGCTGTCAATTCTCCACAATATGAAATCAGTTGCCAAGTCATTTTTCTTTTTAGCAGGAAATGTAACACTGACACAGAGAAACAACTTTCTGTCACCTCTCCTGCCTTTTGATAAAGGGACAAAGTAAAAAGAATTTTTACTAATACAGAATGACTGGTGCTATTTAAAAATTAAAATTATGGCTTGCTTTGCTTTGGAAAGATGTGGGGAAAAAAACTCTGTTTCTGGACATGCAAGCATTGAACAGAAAGCAACTGATGACTGGAACTGATAAGGAAGAAACATCAGTGCAGATGCTTGGGTGTCTGTAGGCTTGGCTTTAGCCACTGACAGATCATCTTGCCAGCAACATAGCTGGCTGCCTCTGTGCCCTCAGGTCAGTTTGGCTCCAAGCTTCCTAGAGCATGAATTTCCATGACTTACAAGCTGTGGGGCTAGGAAAGACTAAATGATTGTATGGATTGACAGCACTGTATTTCTACTGTTCTCTGCAACAGTTAATTGCTTTGAAATTTGAAGCATTGGAAAGGGCTTCCAGAGTACAAGGAAGATGCTTGAAGAAAAGATATTTTAACAATATGAAAAATAAAACCCCAAACAGAAGTGAGTATTGGGTTGCTTTAGGAAATTCTGAGTTCCTTTACTTAATGCTCCTTATATTTTGTAGTCTACCACTGCAAAAGAGAAGTGGTAATAATTTTTTTTTTTTTTTTGCTGGTAGCCATTAAAACCAGTTCTAGGCTAGAGAAGAAGAAGACAAAGTTCACTGTCCAGCAGGAAAAATGTCCAAGGCCTGCAGTAAAGTACAGATACTGACAGTGTGTATTAATATCTTTTTATTGCAACAGTACTGTGGCTGGAGAAAGACAGCCATGATATCTATCCTGGTAAGATGACAGTTGTGCTCCACTCTGAAGCTTGAACCCAAGTAACTTATATAATAGGAAAAGGTACAGAGACCAGACTGTAAGGTAGCAGAGGAGATATACATGCTGGAAAGTATTTTATTGTAAAACACATAGCGGGAAAGTCCACTGTTGCTCTGAAGCTATAAATTCTGTTCAGCAGATATCAGAGAATTATTTTGAAAACTAAATTTTGTAAAAACGCTCAACAGCTGGCTAAAAGCTCTGGTCACCCTAAAGAAATAGAAATTGTGGGGATCTTGCTCTTACTAGAAGTGCTGAGGTAAACTTCCTCATATCTAGAAGCTTCACAGATAGGATTGACTGGAATCTCTACTGGTAAACATTAACAAAACTTTGCATGTCAGCACTGAGACATTCACATACAGCACAGGAGAGCTGTGAGTAGATCTAGAAAAATTATGGGAAAAGAGAGGGAAGAGTATTTTCTGAGGAGCATGATGTTGGCAGGTCATCCAGTGGTGTCAAGGAGAAATGGTTTCCTTCCTTGACATCATCTCTCTTATGATGAGAATGTACCTCAGAGTAAATCTGGAGATGATGAAAAATCCATTTCTTATTATTACTTCCTTCTTGTTTTTCTTCCTTTCTTTGGAAGTTCTTTCACCTGTACTATCTTTTATTGAAATTTGAATTGCATGATGGCTTGTCTGCACCTTATCATTCTGCCACTCATCTGAACCTTTTAAACCAGCCTTTTTTACCACTAAACCTCCCTGGGCAATGTAAGAAAGGTGTTTGTAACCTTCAACAAGTCCTTTATTCATCTTGCACCTGCAAAAATCACAAAAGAAAATAATGAGCAATTTGTTCACATGAATTCCTACAAAAATGCCATCTATCAGTGTGCTTCTAAGAGAGCAGACTTTTCTAACAGCTTTAATTGCACAGCATAAAGAATTTACTGCAAAGAAAAAGAGACTCTCAGTAGGTTTTTTTTCACCACACAGTATTCAAGTTCTTCTGAAGACCGCATGTAACTTGCTAGAAAGCTTAGAAATACTTTATTATTTTCTTTTCAGAAGTGTAAAAAAATATTCTAAAGTACATATATGGACTGAACACAGATTTACTGCCACTGGCTCTTTGTAAGGCAGCCGGAATGAGGCTGCTCGTGTACATAAATGAGTCCAGCTGGTATATTTACTGGCAGCTTTATAAGAACACCTCCAGAACTGCTGAATGCTTGTGAAAGGTAGGGTATCAAACAAACTAGACTGGACATGTGGGCCAGTTGATGGGCAAGGCACTATAAACCTATCCATAACTAGTGCAGCTGTGACTATAAAACTTTTCAGAAAACCCCTCAAAAATCAGACACACAAACATTTAATGAATTTCAAATGAAAAACCTGGAATGCTTAGAGGGATCACGTAATGATTTTTTGGGAGTCCATTACAGGTCACACTTAAAACAAGAAGTGAGGTTTAGTAGTCAATATATTTTGTTGCTTCCTTTAATCAGGCTCAATTAAAATTTCCCAGCAACAATTAACTTTCTATTTTTAAAATCACATTTCAGACTGCAGCCTGGTATTAATATCCAACAAAACAAGGGGACCTCTTTAATATTGCTGCCAAGAGAGTGGTGGCATTGTGGTTCAAAGGGAAGCTTTACGTATTTGTGTTAAACAGAGAAAACAAAGCCATTTGCCTCATGTGTAATAAAAGCCTATCTGAAATTTATTCTTCCTCTAGCAGTGAAGTGCCTACATCTGGTCACTGCAGTGCCCCTCAATGAAAGTTTATGTCCTCAGGATCAATTGTTTAATTTATATACTTTTTTTTCCACCCCAAGCATCAACCACTGGTAGTCAAACCCTGAGGACTGATTGCAGTATGTTATCATCTGCACCTTTCCTTTGCATGAACAGGCAAGTGGAAACTTGTTATTTTATAGACATAGAAAGTTATTTGTAGACATGCCTATTGTGAGTGCACAGTAATGGCATCTCTTCAAGTTCTGAAAGAACCAAGCAAACGTTAGGAACCTGGTCTAAGACATATCTGACCATAGACTTCAGATTGGTTCAAAGATGTGAGCAAAATGGGAAATATTTCCCATCAAAGGTCCAGATAAAACATTTCAGTATAGTAGCAGGGGAAAAAGCAGGACTTTGTAGCTGTCTGTGCACACAAGATTTATTTCTAACACAGTTCTTGGGCAACGGCTCTGAAGAACATCACAGTGATTATAATCTGCACAGCACCCTTGCTTAGCTTCACACACCTTCTTTAGGATGGAGAATTTTCCCATCCCCTTTTGCTCCATGGGATGCTAAACACCCCAGGAAGGCCCCATATGCAGGGGCAGCTCAGGGGCCATCCAGTCCCTGATCATGAGATGCAGTCCTCCATTCCTACTCTGAGCCATGAAAAGCACTGGTTGTGCAGCCAGATACAAGGTGTGTTTGTGGCTCTTTGGAAAACTGCCAGAGCCCATGCTTCTGAGGGACTCATAGCCTAAGTCTCCACAGAGTTTGGAAGCTACTTCACAATTGCTGAGGTGGAATTGCTCAGACACTTCACTGCTGAGACAGATGAAATTACTCTAGGGATTGTCATTAAGATAAAAACCTGACTAGAGCAGACAGGCCAAGCGTCTATAATAAAAGGGTGATAAAAACTGTTTTGGAGGATCTTTCTGACTGTGCTACATTACGGGAAAAGCCTGTATTTCATTCTGATCTGAAATGCTCTCTTAATACAGTCTCAGGCACATCTGTGTGTGGAGAATGAAGATGGAGCATATCCTCTAGCAGTGTGCTGGTATTCAGGCACCATGTAGAGCATCTTCTCCATGCACAGTTCAGCTGCTCACACCTATTACAAGCCAAATAATTTTCACAAAGAAAGTTGTCCAGAGACAAAAATGTTGAGACTGTCAAATCGTATTAAGAATATCTTCTTCAGCAAGAATGAAGTGCTCACTTTTTATTACACTGTCATGTTACAGTGATCAGCTTCCTAACCAAGGTAGTAAAGCCAGAGGAGTAAAAGTAGCTGAGAGGGCTGCAGTTTCCCTGTTCTACACAGATTCAGTGGAATGAGTGAAATATAAAATAGTTGTCAGTTTGTTTTCTAAATAAACCCATTGATAAACTACTCCCTGAAATACAGTCATAGATCAATTGATCCCATTCTTCAGCTTCTCAATTATTCAGCTATGCTTCTTTAGGAAGCATAGCTTCCTTCAGCAAGACTTCTTCTGTAACAAGGAAGTGCTGAGAAAATACGCAAATTTCAAAACCAACTCCTTCTATTTGCCTGGACTTCTTAACCCTAATTTTCTTCTATTCCTGGCAATCAGGAGTCTCTATTTTTATTTCTCTTCTATTATTGGTGAACTGGATCAGCAGCAGAACAAAACAACTCTGAGGAAGCTATGTTTATTAATGATGGCTGTGGGATTGGCCTCAAAGCATACAAATACCAAAAGATTTGACTCAGTAATAAATATTATTGCTAAAATCCTTCTCCTTCCTTGGGGTTTTATACTCTGGCAGAAGCAAAAGAAAGGGAGGAAAGTGCATTGTTTACCTCAAACTACAGGCCAAATTCCAAATTTTCATTTCCTCTGCTAAAGCATAAATTGTGGGGAAAGAACTGTGTCACATAGGCTTGAAAAGGCTATCTCCAGCAGAAGCCCTGCTCAGGCACTGTCAGTGTCAAATTTGGATCAAAATTTCTTCTACTTCAGCTGACAGATCATCTTAAAGTCCCATGCTGGATTAGCAGTGATAATCTTTCCTTCAGTGGGTGAAGTCCACAATGGTGGAAACAAGGCCAATCGCTTATCTCATATAGTCCCTATCTAATTCACCCTCAATGCACACATCTATTTATTTGCTCTCAAAACCAGGAGTCAAAAGCTATGACTTAAATACAGGATGTGTTTGTTGGGAGCTGCAAAGCATCTGGACAGTTTAAAAGATTACATATAAAATAGATTATGTGGTTTCAGATGGATTGGCATAATATACTGCTTATTCATCCAGGTAACTTTACCAACTTCCAAATATCTGCTAGTGATTTTTATTCTGATAATTTCTTCCACCAATGACTTGGTTTCCTCCTGTAAAACTTTTATTCAAACAGACAAAATTGAAAGTAGCAACCCGCTGACACAAGAGCTTTCTGACTACTGGACAATTGGTGACTCAGTCAGCATGAACTCTCTGATTTCTTTGATCAACATGAGAATTAAAATGTTTTAATGCAATTGCCAAACACTATGAAACCAGCACACAGTATATCTGCTCCCCTCCTTCCTGCCATCCTTTCACCACCTTAAGACCATTAATATGAACCACTGTTGCTTGGGTTGACACAAGCTGTAGTAAGATTAGTAGTATCATTTTCAAAGATATCTACTGAACCACTCAGTATCTTTGCTGATGTTCACTCTCTAGGTATGATGTCCTTAATAAAAATTTACCCACTCCAATTTGCCATCATTCTATTTAATTATGGTGCAGAAAGGCCTTCAATCTCCACCCTTGCTGATTGCTCACTTCTTAGAGATGAGGGGATATAATAAAGATACTGGAGTGTAGGCAAGAGGAGCTGCAGCGTGAAGAACTAACACAGTACTCAGCAGAAATGCTTCCTAAAGAACAATGCCCCAGATGCTGAGTAGATCATATAGTGATGTGGACCATGGCCAAATTTCAAACGAGCCTGCTTGCATACTGTGGAGTCTGATAGAACTTTCACTGGCCTCTGCATCTGACACCATTTCTGTGAAACCATACACTTCAAGGACACTTTTTTCTCTACTTATCCATCACTGGCACCAGAATACTCCTATGGCACTCTAGTAAAAGTTTCTTCTTCAAGTGAAATTTTAGAGGTCACTGTGCTGGCCAGTCTCAGACACCAGTCCAAGAATCTGTCCTGAGATATCTTTCCAAGTTACAACCTGGCTGCATTTGTTTTGAACACACAAAAAATTTAGGTGCACGTCTATTTGTATCACCCTGTAACACGAGTAACTTGCTTAAGACTGACATTGATTGTGTTGGTATCATAAATATCTCAGCAAAATGACATTGCAAGCCACACTACTACAGTGTGGTTTGCTAATCCAGCAGTATGTTTTTCTAACTCTGTGATTTATGTCAAGACTGTATCAATCAAGGATTGCAAATGCATAAATCTAATTGGTTTTGTGATTTGTTTTTGGAGAGTGCACTGAATACTAGCTGCAATAACACACTCCAGGCTACACATTTCCAGAGGATTACTGAACTTATTACTCTTCTTGGGTGGTTAAAGTCAGTCAGTCAGACAAATACCTTTGTAACACTGCATATAGAGGGCCATATTTTTATGGCATAGTATATGAAAGAGATAATTTGAACGGATAATGGCCTCCCACCACTTCATAAATGCTGAGGCAAAATCAGGACTTTATTGAAAAAGGAAATTGATCTCAAGACAATATTCTATTGCAGTTGCTGAAGATCACAGCTATGTTATTGCAATCAGTTCAGCCTACCATATGACAGATGAAGGGGAGCTAGTCCTTGTGTCCTTAAATCTGCAGAAATAAGCCTAGAAGATTGCATGTCTAAGTGAAACCAAAATGCACCGCATGCAAGGGAAGATGAAGGACACTGGTTCTGTGTTAATAAATATCCTGCCATGGTGCTACTGCACTACTCCTGTGTGCAGTTGAAGGAGGAAAAGCTAACAGGGCATTCATTTCAGTGGGACAGGCAGAATGGAGATAATGGACAAAGTCTGAGATCTAGTGAAAAAATGGAAGTTTTCTCCTTGGATTTTGACTTACATCCTTTGCTAGTTTCAACTCCTGCAGATGCCTATTCATGCCGCTGCTCAGACATAATGACTGAACATCAGGCAAAGGCCTGTTTACACTCTGTGCAGACACCCTGGCACAGACATGCATGGCTGGGCAGCACAGCTGGACCAAGGCTTTACACCTCTGGCAGCCCCAGTCCTGCGTGTGGGCTGCAGGAGCCAGGCACACTCACTTTTGCTAACTTACTGTCTTCAGCTGGGCTGCCGTGCATGCCATGCAATTAGGGGCCAATCTATCTCAGAAATACATATCTTATGATGCCCTGCCTCCTGAGCAAGGGAAGGAGTACAGGAATTGCTGCATTGGATCTGTGGCTTGTGTCTGACCATGATCCCAGACAGGTGCTCAGCAGATGCCAGCGTACCACAGTTGGCAGATGTGGGATAATCTCTACTCCACACGCATTAGGCCTCATCCTGATCTCAGGCTTAAACTCTGAATCAAGAGGTTTAATGGCTGGATTGCTTCCAGTGGGCCACTATTATTTATGTAACTGAATTGGGGTTTGTCCACAGAGCAAGATAAAAGTGGAGGGCATCATGATTCTGGAAGCACTGGGTTAGCACAGGGACTGCAGCCTGGACAAGGGAGTGACCCCTTTATACCAAAAGGACTAGATGGCTGAGTCAGGCCCTGACCCTGAAAAATAATGTGTTTAAAGCAATCCCACTGAGTTTTCCCAAGGAACTGGAGTGTGTCCATGGTATTTCCAGTGTTTTAGTACTCTGGCCAGCTCAGGCTATGAAGCATGCAAATGGCAGGAGCTCTTCCAGCACCTGGTGCCAGACACCTCCCTGGCCTCATGCCCCTGCTCCCCAGCAGCTGTGCCTCAACAGCCTTCCCTCCTCCACCGGTGCACTTCCTGCTGGATCCAGATTGCACAGAGGAACAAGATCTGCCAGTTATCCTTGACACAAAAGCCCACGTCTGGAGTATGCAGGGTCTCCAGCACAGGTTTTAGAACAGATCCAGCCTAACCTTGCAGTGCATGCAGTGATAGGACTTAGCAGGTTGTTTTGCTAGGTTTAGGAAATCAATTATCTTGTTGGGAGAAGTCCAGCAGGTACAGTGGTACCAATCAGGTGTTTATTAATACCAGAACCATACTTCCTCATGGCATTTCAGCTCAGCAGCTCCTAATTTTTCCTCCTTAGCAGAGTCAATTGTCAGCTGACATCCTTTATTTGGTACATGAGTCTCTTGTATTTCACCTCTCTGATCACAGGTGCTAAAATAAAACAGAGAAAAATAGGGTTTACAAGGTTGTCCATGCTGGGCAGTGGGAATACTGAGTGAGGCTGGCCTCATTTTTCATTCCAAGCACTTGGAGGCATGATTGGGGTGGGTACCCAGGCTGGCAGACACTAGGGGGAGCACAGATGAGAGGACCCCTAACTTCTAGGTGGCATAGCAGGATTGCAGGCCTTGGAGACTCCATTTCAACCTTGTTGGATTTGATAGAAGTGTCATTTTAAGATGATATCTGGAAAGGCCCATGGAAAGAGCTTAAAGCTGTAAGGTACGGGGTGGAACAGGAAGTGCAGCTACTTGCAACCCAAAGAGGCAAAAATTTATCTGTGTGTTTGATTTTACACATGTGATCCAGAGGCTGGGGAACGACTGGTGGACTTAGAGGATTTTGAATCAGATTCATGAATGTTTCAATCATCCAAATGTGACAGGCATAGAGTCATCTATATATGCCTTCAATTTTTTCTTTATTTTTTCAGAACTTGGTATGAACAAATAAAGTTCTTGTTCTTGTATCTATTTTACAAAATTAACCCTTGTGAATATTTTTTATGGTTGTTGTTCTCCAGCAATAAAACTGTTCTGCTATCAGTATGTATTCAAATACAACTCCTTTAGACTACCCAGATTGTTTGGGGGTACTTGAAACATGCCACAGTGTTAAGATGCTATTCTTAACATACATGCTGTATGTTAAACATATGGATCCTTGAGGAATTTTTCCTTATGTCTTCCTTCCTGTCTAATTGAGGTATTATTGAATGCCTACAGCCCATGTTTATTGCTGTAATTAAGTGGAATTTAGCATGGCTATTGGAGTGATTAATGGTAGAAGTTGATGTTTTGGCAATACAAAGGAGAGTATTGGAATAGTTTGGTAATTTTTTTTTTTTTATCAATATGGCATTCACTTTTGCAATATTTAAGTTATTTCCAGAGAAATGGAATGGAGGGAAGAACAGAAATGTGTTTGTGCCTTTGGAAGAAAAATATTTTTTATTCATGATGCAATAGCTTACTGAAACTTCATCACAGGTGAAAGTTTAAGGAGAACTCTTAAAGGATAAAAAAATTTCAGGCAATGTGTGATCTGGAGCACTGCTGAAGGGATGCCAGTCATCTCAACTGCTCACTGCAAAGCCCACCTAGGCTTGGTGAAGGCAGGGATTTCACCACGGGATGGTTACTTGGTGTGACATTCAGCGACCAGCAACACTGGCTCCTTTGGGTAGGTGTGTGGCTCATCAACCCTTGCTTGTCATTGCCACGCTTGATAAAAGCCTGAGCTAGACCCTAATGGATGGAGGGAGTGGGCATGGAGTCACTTCCACAAGACTAATTCCGAGTGCAAAATCATACACCTGCATTAGAACAAAAAAAGTCCCTTCTCTCAAGTGTCTGTTTCACAGCCTACAAGAGACTAGCTCTGTAACCTAGAAGACTGCAGCCATGAACCTATTCTGCAAACCTTAGGTGAAGGATGTGAAATTCTCCCTCTTTCATGGCTGCAAAGAGAGCAGACCTTTGTATCTCTGTGTAAAAAATCCTTTGGATTTCTTTGTGTATTATAATTCAGAGCCTGCAGAACCTTTATTCTACTCTTAAAACAAGGTCAATAGAAGAAATGACAATGATAGGTGTTCTCATCTCTTCTTTGTGCTGTTATTCTTCTTCTCATTTCTACCAGATCCCACCTCAGAAATTTTATCTGGCTCACCTACTTGACAAATCTGCTTTCCTAGGTACTGTGTTTGGTGTGTGGGCTATGTGGTATTTTTTCTTTGTAAATCTCATACAAATTTACTCCATTGTAGTATCAGAAAAAATGTCTGACACATTGACACAGGAAACTTCCACAAGACCTTTCATAAACAAGGAAATTAGTTGTAATTTTTAAGTATGGGCCTTTTGTGGGATTACTTTTTTTCTGACTTTGTTCTGACACTGCTTCTAAAGTATCTAATTTGTCACTAACCAGGTAGAAATATTCTTTTTGTGTGTGTGATTTTACAATGATATATGTACAGACATAAATAATTTCAGGAGCCAAAAAAATGCCAGGAAAATTATTACTTCCAGTGCTAGTGTTGAAACACTGCCAAGCCTAAAGTTTTGTAAATTAGGCTGCAAGTGTGAAATCCCTCCAGCTGTTAAAAGTATTCCATATCTAATTATATGCACAGATTTGCAGACTATTCTCTCCATTTGGATAATCCTGAAATTACATACTGTATGCCTGGAAGTAAGGGCCACATGTGTTCTCTGAAAACATCCAAAAACATAAAGAAAGCAAATAGTCAAAATAGATAAGCCACATTTTTGTATGGTTTTATATGGTTTTGTCAGTGTTTTCCTATGTGGGTTCCTTTGTTTTCAAAACATTTCTTTCTAAACACCATTTACTGTAATGTGCCCACCCTGTCATCCCAGATGCTGCCAACAGTTATACGTAAGGAAGTGACTATTTTTTAAACCTATTTGTACAGGAGGCTAAAACAACAGCTGCATGAGAACAGCAAAGCACCAAAAGAAAAGAAACTTTTTTTTAGTCACTGCTCCAGCCTTCAGAAACCAACTGAAAGCTCTTTGTGAGCACTAAGCAGTATAGTCAGAAAGGGGCTAAGCTGTCCATTTTGTGGATAACTTAATCAGACTGACAGGAATTACATTTTTTTAAAATTACTTACAAAATTTCCTGATTGTCTCTGATCCTCTGCATTTTCATATTGCAACAAAACTTATTGACGTCTTTATTACTCATTAGTAAAAATATTCAGTTCAATCTTGTGACTAGGAGCCTGGTGACAGAAACATCAAATTAAAACTATGTCCCTACGCCTTAAAAAGAGCAAAATGTTGGCAAGACTGGGAAGATGCAAAAACCATTTGCCTTCAAAGATGTTTGCCATCATACTTCCATTGTTCTCCTCTGGCTATGTTACAGTTCTATATATTCCCTAGGTAGAAACACGTATGTGTATCTGCATATGTGAGGCTTTACTTATTCCTTTGTTGTGCATCTGAAATTTTCTGAAACAAATATGTGTTCTCCAAGATCATGATTCCTATTGAAGACTCCTCCAGTGTCGATTTTGGTTTGGACATACCTACACTACATATATCTTGTAGTGATTTTAACTAAAAGCAAACAAACAAAAAAGTAAATTTGCCTTATTGTCCCATACGAAAAATATAATTTTCGTTCAAGGTCCTTTGAACACCAACCCTGTGTGACTTGACAACACATACAGTTGGCAGCCTGGACTGTCTCGCCCATTTTGCAATTTAAATAGCTCAAGAGTTAAATTCATTGAATTCAAAATACTGATGAGGGACTGATTAGGTCACACAAGCAAATTTGCACTACCTTGCAAGTTAAACTGCTTTATTATGAATACACCTAGCAGGGCTGGCATCCCAGCATCAAACTCATGGAAAATTCCACAATGTATTAAAAGCAGGGATAGATTTTCACTCCTTTAACTAGGTCCTTTCTCTGCAGGAAAGAGTGACTGCCCATCCCCAACAAGGACTCTTGTCCCACTGCAGTTTCCTGCTGCGCCCTGTGGTACACCCCTTCTGGACCACTCACGGACTTGAAGCTGAGGGATCCCCAGAGGAATCAAGCTGCAGAAAGGTTCCCCAAGCCAGCCTCATCCTCTGCTGCTCTTAGTTTTGCCCAGTGGGGAAGAGTAGAGAGCAGAGGCAGATGCCAGCAAGGAATTAACAGTGTATAGGGAAAGAGCACGCGTGACAGACAGCCTGTGGTGTCAGCAGGGACTCCAGAGGCACAAGGGACAAAGAATGTAAATTTTGGAGAACGTACGTGAGAACACAGGAGTGCTCAGTTTTTATTTTATGAAAGACAAGTAAAAATATTTAGCTCAATAAGGCCTTGAAAATCAATGCAGATAGTCAGAAAAAATAGTGAGATTTTCAAGTTGCTAAAGGAAAGAGCTCTGTACAGCATATCTTCCTCCTGTCTGGGGTCTGCACCATCTGGAGCCATGCCAGACAAACCTGAAGCTATTCTGAAGCTCAGTGAAAAGCATGGTGGCTACCTGCACTCCTGATATGTGTTAAGCAGAGCTGGAAAGCATTTTGAATTTTCCAGAACTTTCTGCCCCTGGCAAAGCTAGGGAGTGCCATGAATAATATTCTTTGAGAATCTCTGATCTGCAAAGACGGAGCTCACCAAAACCAGAGAGCAGAGCAGCGTTAACAGTGGTAGGAGCAGAAAACACTTTTACAACCTTCCATGACATATCTATGGGTTTGCACACAGCCAAGGTTTTAGCTAAGTCAATTACTGATGTGCCTACACACGTGAACAAATGGAAAAGTTTTGAGGATCTAAATGTTCTATTGAAGTAAAAACATGTTGACTCAAGGGTCCATTTATTATTCAGCTTCTTCTGCTCTACCAAGTGTGACATTCAGTTGAAAATAAAATTCTGAATAATGCGTTCACTCTGGACTTGATTTTAGTTCTTGCTGCACTGTAGTAACTTTTGAGCAATCGTGTTGATGAGTCGTTTTAACACTCAGAAAGCTGCACAACTGACCTGGCTGTTTTCAACAAGACCAAATTGTTCTCAACAAAATCTCATGGTAATTAGCATATTTTTGTGAAGGATCTCATTGTTAAATCATTTTCAGACAGAAAATATTGAAGTAATAATTTAAAAGAACTGGACATAGAAATGTTGTTCTTATTTTAATGATCTTACCCTAATTAAAATATCCCACCCTTGTTTTTACATGCAGTCACAGTACTTATTTTGCTTTCCATGATTCCCATTCATTAAAAAAAAAGAAACAAAAACCAAAAACCCAAGCCATCACCAGCTTATACATCTGGACTGCAAAACCACAGCATTCCAGGCAAATCCAGTGGTGTAGTCCTACCAGAGGGCCTCAGGAGTTCATGTGTATGAGTGCAGTCAATGTAAAATCACTTCAGAGCTCATGCAAATGAAATTTGCTTGGTTGTTGACAATCAGGTCTATCTAATACATGGTATATTTAGTAGTTTTGGTTACTAGCCTATGAAAAAGATTGTTGGAAGGGTTTGTTGGTTGTTTTGATTTAATTCCAAGACATAAGAACATCTTTGTTTTGCTGCTGCTGTGGTTAATCATTGCCATATTGCAGGATTTCCTTGATTGGTTTATATGTATTACATTTCAGTTTTCTAACTCTAAGAGGGTGTTTTATTTATTTTCTTGCCACAAACAATAAACACCCATTAAATGTGTAGATAAGGAGAAGTGCACAGGACAATACCCTGCTATAAGCCAGCAATGAAATAAAAGTGCTAAATAGAGATGCTGCGCCTAGTAAACTAAGGTGATGCTTTAAGACTTCATGCACAGGAGCTGGGGCAGTTAGGCACATTAATGTTGTAAAGTTTTAATCTGATCAAGCTCCCATCTAAAAACTGTGTTTCAAAACCCTGGCAAGATGACTCAATATTTTCACCAGGTCTTCAGCATTAAAACAAGACTGCCGTTTGCAGCATTTTATGTCAATGTATGTTTTCCAGGAGACCTAAATAAGCCAGGGACGTCTGCAGGAGAAGGAGGAATATGAAAATTTCTAAGTCTTAGCGGCAGGGAAGTTTGAAACTAACTAGGTTGCCCTTCACCCACTTACTTGGACCAAATTCCTTTCATTTCAGATATTAATCTTTATATTTCAATATAAAAAGTATAAAATCAAAAACTACTTTTTGTGGCAAAACTCAAAAGCACATATATCTTGTCATTCACTTTGGAAACAAAATGTTTTTAAAATCAGCACATTCCTCAGAAACTTTTGATCTTGACAGAGCAGCATATCTATTAAAAAATTTATAGCGAAAACCACTATGTAGCTATGTGTAGCCAGAATAAAAACTCATTTGACTTTGCCTTTTGCCGTGCATGTAAATATTTTTCCTTTCTGTAGCATATGTTTATGCCACCTTCTTTAAATTTGAAAGTATTACATCCCAGTCCTGCCACTTGCTCTGTGTGAGTGTGTTATTGCACCTATGCGTCCTTTGAAGTTATGCCTGTTTAGTAGATTAGTCAAGCATATGTGACAAATAGATTTTCTTTGTAAAATATATTATCTAATAAATCTTTGATATATGACAAAATCGTTGGTGTGTTTCTGGTTGCCTTCAGTGTTCCTTTGAGATCAGAAAAGGAATGTTTTGATAAAATAATCAATCAAATGCATCATAACTTTTTCTATCAAACTTGAATGTTTCAAGTTTGTATTAACCTCTACTACAGTAAAGGATAACAGAAAATGTTTTCCCAGATTTCAGAAAATACTTTCAGCACCAAAGAACTGCAGCCATCTAAATCTTACAAGTCCATTTTTCATGGGCAATGAAAGTGTAATTGCTGCAACGTTTACATATTTGGCAACTGCCACGGTGAGTTCTTAAAGCTCCAGAAAATGGATAATGTAGAAGTTCTCAAAAAGAACATAACTAATCATAGGATAAACAAAACTATAAAACTACTTCTCTCAATTTGAAGCATGGCAGTTAACTTTAAAGGGAAAAGAAAAGCAGAAATTTATCCTATATGTTGTGATGATATTTATATAGAGTAGATTCTACACAGTTTCTATGAAAAAGGTTCTGTTCGTGCCAATACATTCTATTTGTCTTTAATTCAATGAAATGCTTGTTTCTTTGATGTTTTTCCCTTTTTTATGTCGAAAGTAAAGAGCTGTAACTTGGAGAAAATAGCGTAATCCTTCCTCTGAGGCTTACAAGTTCCAAGTTGTCTGGAGACATCAGAAACTGGCAGATCCTTTAGAATGCTAGAAACTGGGAACAAATTTCTTGTTCCTAGCTGCATTCAGTTCAACAAGTCCTGCCCAAGCTTGTACCAGAATTGTCCATGGATGAGATGCTGAGCACATGCTCCCCTGAGGTCATGTCCCCCTCCTGTCACACAGGGCTGTCCCATAGCTCTTTCTGCGCACCACATGGTCTGGAGCTAAATCTGAGCTAAAGGAAAAGAACATCACCCTTTTGTTAGGTTCAGGTGCAGCAGTTAAATGGCCTGTCCTTGTCTTAATCAGCTCAGGGAATGTAGAAACCATATACTTTTTGGGGACCTTCAGGACCACCAATATTCCTGATGGTGAAAGAAAAACAATGGGGAACTGAAAAGACTGTGCACAAATAAGAATCTTTTAAAAATGCACCATTATAGCTTATAGTACCTGTTCCTACAAATCCTCTGAGGAGAGGGGAAAATTTACATTTAAAATTATGTATGGAGCACATACATAATACTATAAAAGACAGTGTACTCTCTGAGTAAGCCATGGAGTTGATCTTAAGTTGCATAAACTGCTGAAGTAGCAGCTTTAATTTCTTATTCATTCTTCTCCACTGAATAAGACATCTTAATGTAACACCAGAGAAGCTGTGAAAAATAGCTTGTTGGAAGAGACAGGCAGTTAAGGTAGTGATATGCAGCCTTTATCTGGCTAAACTGTACTTTCTAAGCCTATATGCCAGCAACTTCCTTGGAAACTCTGCATACATTTGTGTGTATGCCTGCATAGCCCTGTGTAACAGAGCCCTGGATATTGGATTACATCTGCACATCCTTATCTGTCTGCCATGGCTTCTGCATCTTTAGAGTAGGAAGGTGTATTCCTGCATCTCTTTCTAGTATAATTTGCAGGGCTGCTCGGTCATAGGAGAAGGGCTTTGGTTCCACTTGAATCATAATTTTTTAATTAGAAAAAAAATCTCTGAGCATGATTTCATCTGCTATGGCAGGCAGATCAGCTATTTATACACACAGACATACTTTCCCTTTATCTAATGAGTGTGCCATGTTGTGGTCTCTGGCTGCATGGCCCAGCCCAAGATTCTTTGAAGCCAAGGGAAAGACATTTGTTCATTTGGCAGTAGCAGGATCAGGCTAAGACATAAAAAATAGTATAAAAAGGCCTTTCCTGTAGAATTCCTGGTCTCGTCTGAAGGAAGTAGTGCTAAATATTTCACAAGAAAGCCTGATCCTGCAATCTAATTTTAGACATGATGTAATAGGAGCATGTACTAAACAACAGCAGAGAAGGAGGGGAATTAAGGACAAGTATAGAAGTAATAAGAGCATGTCTTTCTCCAGCCTTGTTATTTGTGCATATTGGTAGCTCTGCTGAATGGGAAGATGTAGTTATTAATTTATTTATTTAGGACTCATTTTGTATTACATAGTAATAATACACGGAGACTATGCCTTCTGTTGTGAAACTTATTTTGTCCTTTCCTGAAGGACAGCTTCTTTACATGTACAATGTGAAAAGTGTTTGGGACATTGGTGCTGATTCCCTCTGCCAGGTCCTGTCCAGCACCCGCCACCCAACATTTGCTTCATGTACATGCAGATAGGAAACAATAGGCAGAGGGGGACCAGGCTTTTGAGAGAGCTTTTTTCTCCTCTCACATACTAAGTCACAAAGCACAGTCTTCAGCTTAGTCCTGGAGGTGGGTACTGGGAGCAGTGGCTGCAGAGGACCTCACAAAAGTGGCTGGGAAGAGGGCAGGGTGTGGAAACTGCAGGGATTTGGGATGCAAAAACACAGTGCACAGTATCCTGGTGACCAGTAAGACCACTGTTTTCATGTCTGCTAAAGTCTCTGTTTCCATGGCTTAGGGGTGAATAATGCCAGTTTCCACTTGCAAAATAAATCAGTTCTTTCTTCAAATGAGCCTGTGTTCCCTGCCCACACTTACAACAAGTGTGTGTGCTGGATTAAAGGCTCAGTGTGGTTCTCATAATGCGGGAGATGCTGCTTTGCACAGAAATCCAGGGAATGCCATTCTTTCTTCAAGAAGATTTTGCAGTTCTCTGCAAGCCAAATCAAACATTAATAACACTCAAACAACATTTCCATATGTAGATATTTTTATCAAACCACAGACTCTTTCATTGTTATTTTTCAGTATCACTTTGGATTCTTGCATTTATTATATATTGACCAAAGTAAATAGCAGTGTAGTTTTATGAAATGTTGCTTCACAGTTATGGACATTTTTAAAAGTTTCTGATTTTGTTACTCTTGCCAGTACCAGTAAATTGTTTGAAGTTCTTCACATGTTGCTTTGTTTATAGTAGAAACACCACATCTTGTGAGGAGCACATCTCCCTATTAAAAAAAAAAAAAAAAGAAAAAAAATAAAGAAGAAGCTGAAGTTTTATTAAATAAAAGGTTTCAGAAGATTCAGTTGCTCCAAAACATTTGTGTGCAAGAAGAAAAGTTTGTGTCCATTTTCGTTAATGATCTCATGAGTTTTGCTAGTTAAAACTGAAAGCAAAGAAACCAGGACTGATGCTTAACTGGCAAGAAGCCAGTACAATGAAATTAATAACATATGTTGAAGAACCCATTTGTAACAATTTTTCCATAAAAAAAAAAAAAAAAGTGGCAGCTTAAAACCACTGACAAGACTGTCTTTTCTTTTTTCCTTTCTTTCTCTTCTTCCCTTCCCCCTTTCCCTTCACTACATAGGACACTTTGGCTTATGTCCAGCTGTGCAGTACCAAACTTGTCTCAGAGTTCAGATTAATGCTTTATGCAATTTCAAGTGATCCCCTTGCAGCTGCTGCTCAGGGAAATATTGTACTGGACGTGTTTGCTCTGAGGAACCGGTGGCAAAACCACAGATGCAGCAGCCATCCCTTGGCAAGTAACAGATGTGGTGTACTCTGTGTTCAGCCCATCCTCAGCACTTACCTTACTCCTGAGCAATGTGTGGGGCACTGACCCAGCTCACTGCCATCCATGCACAAATTCAGCCTCAAAGTTTGGCTTGTGAGATTTTTGTCTTGATTGTTCTCTTGTCACATGCAAGCAAATCTTATTTATTGATACCTGCAGTTAAGGTTGAGAAGTGAGGACCTTGGCCTAAAGAAGGCTGCCTCTGTCGTTACCCTCTGGGATATGTCACCTCCCTGTATTTTAATCTTCCTTCTCAGCCATTGTGTAATTTCATTGATATTTGGTTTGGTTTCTTTCCCCACTCCCTCTAGAGACTGTGTTGTATACTCTTTGGGGCAAAGCATTCCCTCTTGCTAAGCTCCCTGTCACATTTTCTATATGAAACTTCAGGCACTCTGGGGCTTTCTGGCCATGCTGGCATTCTCCCACTGAGAGTCTCGAGTGCCTTCCACAAGATGCACAAGCACAAATTGTTTTGGTCATTAGAGCTGACAGGAGGAAAGCACTGAGTTTTGGCATAGGGGAGACACCTTGGGTTTTCAAGCTGGCCAAGGAGTTGGAGAGGTTCTTTAAGGATACCCTGGCGGTTTATAACCAGGGCACAGGAGAATTCCCAGCTGTGGGAGTGCAGTGAGATGCCTGGAGATAACTAGGGTATGAGGAAGAAAGTGAGCTCATAAGGTAAGAGAGTTAATGAAGCTGTAGATATCCAACAGGTTGGAGGCATTGAATGACACTGAAGATTATTTGGGAAGCAAAGCATCACTGCACAATGGGTGGAGACACCAAGCAGGAAAAACAAGGAAAAAGAGAGTTAAAATTGCCAGATACTACAAATGAAATTAAAGGTTTCAAGGCAATCAGTGTTCATAGTGGGCTCGGAAAATAATTTAAAGCCTTTTTAATACTGAACTGAATTCCTCTTTGTGTAATTTCACTGACTTCATTGGCTTGTACAGGGTGGTACTATTCTGAATTTGGCCCAGAAATCAAAATAAAGTCAAACGCAGCTATCATGCTGTGGCCTGACTTGGAAAGAAACTGCAAGGATTGTGAATAGGAAAATCTTCAGTCATCAGTTCATTGTATGACTTCAGTAGAAAAGGAAAACAGGTGTAGCAAAGTGGGGAAAGAAGACTGACTGTATGAATGAGGAGAGAAATCCAAATTAGTTCCAGTGTTTGGAGACTGTATGAGGTGCTAGCTCCATTTCCTCCACAAAACTGGACATTTTGGGTCTTCTCACAGAAAGTATACCATTGCTCTGGAGATGGAACAATGCTTGAAAAGCACTGGAGACTAAAGCTGTTTTCCACTAGAGAAGGAAAAACAAGATAACAATGTGCAGCATTTCTATAACTGCTGGCCTGCATGGGCTTGGTTGACACCTACAAATATAATTTCTGATGGGCAGAGCGGGTTTTTAAAATACATTTAGCACCAGGAAGAATGGAAAGTTTTAAAAATATTTAGATGGTGAGAAGGTATCTAAATCCCAGGATAATCACAGCAAAGGCTAACACAGCCACGTAACATTGTTTAATAATAGCAATGTACCCTGGCCAAGGTGCCAGTCTGCTACAGGAACATCTGTGTGCAGAATTGCAAAGTGTCTGTATGGACTACATACTACATTTTATTAAAAAGTAGCTGAAAATTAAGTGTAAAAATGACAACAAGGGGAGGGTGGTGGGAAAGTTGTTACAGAAGTGTTTAGAGCATAAGGTAGCCGCTGAGGATATTTTGAAAAGGTGTCCCTTTTCCAACAGGGTAGGCAGGCCAGCTCATTGCTTTTAGGTATGATGTATTTACAAGTGCATATGTTACAGTGCCTAGGCATAGAAAATCACCTTCACTGTGACTTAGTACACATATCCAGGTTCAAGCCACATTCCTATTAATTTTAACCACCTTTTTTGTCATTTCATGGTTTATTACTGAATCTATTATTCTGTTTTAATCAAATGTCCTGTTTTAGGAGTCTTTTTTTTCCAAGTTTCAGCAGTAAGTTGAACAAATCGCACTTGAGGTGCATGTGCATTATTTTATCTAAGTTGTAAGAATCTCTGTGAAATCAGAAAGAAAAATGGCTGAAATCCAGACCCTGTTTGAGTCAAAAACCAAAACCTCACTGACTGCAACATAATGTGGTGAAATATTCACGAGAGCTCAGCTCAGTCATTTTCTGTTCTCGTGTCCTTTAGCTGGTCACAGAAAGTGCAGGAACTGCACTTGATTCCTAGCAACTGACTTCCAAAGTTAAATTAATCCAAGTTTTTAAAAGAGCTCTGCAGAACAGCCTTTTCATTTTCAGGAGAACTGGGAAACCAGCTAATTGGATGAAAATGAAACTGAGGCTCCATTATTTTACATTTTACTTTGGCAATTTTTAGTCCCTCTTCTTTCCCCTTTGCTTGAAAAATGCATAACATTATATTCACAGATTTGCAAATCTCTCCTTTTCTATAACCATTAAAACAGTTTTTCTTAGACTTCTGCACATTACATAAAACTGTTTTTATAACAGTAATTTATTAGGTTAAGTTGGAGAACTTTTACAGCTCTTTATATAAAAAGACTGGGCTGATTTTGGATCTCTTTAATGTGGCCCTTTAGATGTAGTAGCTCTGACATTAGAACTTTCTGGGAATGTATGCCCAGTAGCTTAGTAATGTGCAAAATATGTCAACGGAGTGCCATTCCCTTCAGGATAAAAGGGCACTCTTCTCATTCATTATTATACTATTATATATACTATTATACTATGCACAGGAGTATCCCTGGAAATGTCCAGGGATAAAGGGTTTGATGCCCAAAAGACAGTTTTTGTGGTCTTCTGTGCTGAGATACATCTGCAGGCCACAGTAAAAAGGCTGGATCAAACTGGAAAATTATCTGCTGAGCGGAATGGCTCAACTATGTTATGCCAAGATACAAAGGCTAAGATGCAAAATTGTGATCAGCTGTTAGAGACTATGTGGCAGAAGAAAAGTTTGTGTAAATGTGTTTTGTTACCCACCTTCCCACAGGAATCCCTTCTGCAAGGTCAAGTCCTTTCCACCCCACCTATAGGGTGTCATGCAAGAGACACCTCTATATCTGTCACCGTGTTATTAATCACACAAAATCTCTAAGACATTACACATTGATGAGGTTAGGAGAGGAATTAAGTTTAAGGAGTCATTGGCAAACACTGACTGTGCAATGATCCAATCTCCATTTCTTTGCATATGTAACTTTAAGGATAGAATCCTCTCCTTGGCTCAAATACTTTAGCCTGGTTAAATTATTTCCTTTAAATTAATGACTTTGTAATTCCAGAGTGAGAAGACATTTTCAAATTTTTTTATTATTGTTAATTAAAGAAAAGAACCAATGCAATATGGAATATCCTTCATGGTCAATTCTGAAATAAAATGTTGAAGTGAAAAAACATAATTATGTGCAATTATTAAAGACAACAAAAGTCTCATTTTGTGTAAGTCTTACTTTATGTTTCCAGGCAGTTGTTTTGGCATTTAAGATATTTTTCCTTTCTTCATTTTCCTCCTTCCAGGATGGGAGAGCAGCATCTCTGTGATAAAGTCCAGTATAAGACTGTCACAGGAATTAAAGTTCATCCTAGGGCTGAATTAAAATCTTTAAATAATTAGACCTGACTAGATCACCTGTAGCAATCAGGCTGGCATAAAACTTTTCCCTTTTAGGAATTTCTGTAGTATTTCTGTATCCAGCTTTCTTTGTTTTCTTTCAGTTGTTCCTGGGGTTGTACTCTAAGATTGGGTCAGTGAGGTGATACTAGTCCAAAAGAGGCCCTAAATTTTAAAATTTACTGAGCTGTACTTGACTGTAGTCATGACCTGCTCTTACGTTTTTGGGAATCTGTTTAACCCAGAAATCAAAGGCATAATGTGCCATCACCTCCTGTGGTGGAAAACAGTTTCAGAGCTCAAGTTTAGCAGGGAGCTGGAAAACGCAAGTGCATAGCCATGTCTCCAGCTTTTGGTGCTGTGTGTTGAATGATTCAATGAGATGTTTGTGGGTTACTCTCACTGGGACTGAATTCTGACTTGCATTTCTTTGTGGTCTGGTTTGTAAGTGTGGAACCAAGCTGTCCAGAAGCAAAAGTCAGCATTGCACAGCATGCATGATCTAATATTAGACTTAAGTAATTTTAACTTTTGCTGAACTCTGTTAACTAACCACTTTAGGGCTAAACTGCTATAAATAATGCAATTTGCAAGGTGTAAATCAAAGTTACAAACAGTCACGTTAGCCATTCAACCTACATGGAATCAACTGCTTCCTACTGTAGCTCACGTGAAATATCTAAGTTTTTTGGAATGCCCCTATGGTTTCAACCTCATGGATAAAGTTACCTGACAGGTACTAAAAAGCAAAGTGAAAGACTGAAATAAAATATAAGTAAGGACATTGTCTCTGTCTTTTGAAATTGCTGAAAATATGAAAAGTGATAATGAACTTTATAAGTACTTTCCACGGTATTTCACAGTCTGTATTTAATTTTTGTATTATAGTAAGTCTTTCAAATACCAAATATTTGATTGTTTTAAATTGGTGATTTATTTGCTTTTAATGTAAAATTTATGGCTTGACTAATACACATAAACACATCTAAAAAGAGAGCTGCCCTTAAAAGAAGAACAGGAACATTTATCATATACGTTGTGAGTTTTTTGTCTCATATGGGGAGGGGTTTTTTACTGAACTGAAATTAAAAATATGGCTACCTAAGTGGAAAAACACAACACATCCTGAAAAAAGAACGCCTAATTTAGGTTTTGTTTGGGTTGTTTTAGATCCTGAAGTCCGTACAATAAATATATTTTTGGATCCTCTGAATTCCTTATGCAGGAATTCCTTGAAGAACCAAAGTGTTTGAATAAGGATATTACAGCACTATCACTTTAGTGCCTGAAATGCTAACTACTGTTTCTGTCCCTTACAGTCATGGCAAGTGTCATCAGTTTGAATTGATACAGTCTCTCAGAGTTTGGACCAATAAAAGCTGTAGCTTTGTTAATACTTTTTTCAGGAAGATAGGCTGAGCTAATCATGCCTCCCAAAGGAGTGCCTTGCCTCCCACAGTCACAAGAATTGGCCTGTCCATACAACCCTTGAACGTACCTGGGCTGACTTGTGATGTGCCAGGTAATATCCAGTGTTGTTCTTGAATCCTAGAGCAGCAAAACAGGCCAGAAAGAGGGAGTTCCATTTGACAGCTCTATTGTACATTACACAAGGATTTACAAGGGAAAAATATGTAACAAAAGAGTAGTTTCTGAACTCAAAGCTATACAAAAAACAAATGTCAGAGCTTTTCTCATTTGCACCTTTGATGACACACAAAGACTTGTGGCACAGTTCCAACAAAGCACTTTGGCACATGGTCAGTTAGAAGAGGGCAAGTCCCCCTGTGCTCAGCCAAACATCTGAGCATATGCTAAACTTCAGCCATGTTAAATGGCTCCACTGAAGTCAAGGAAAAGCAAAATGATTTAGAGTGAGACTTAAACTTGATGTTTCACAGATTGATAGCATTTAAGGTCAGGAAGAATCATAATAGTCATGTACCCTCACCTCCTATGGAATACAGGGTCAAAGAGTTTTGCAAAGTGTTCCAAATATGAAATCCATCACTGCTGACTCAACTATAATTGTGCTTTCAGATAGACAGACAAATTTGATTTAGGAACTTTACAGAGAGAGAAAACATTGCATTCCAAGACAATTTTTTTTTTTAGCTGTGAAGAGCCTTCATTAGATGTAGCTGTGTCCTTGAATGCTAATCTAAATTTGTTGAGATCCAGCTTCCATCCATAATAACCTTTTCTGTTTAGTTAAAAAATTCTCCCATTTTCTTTCTACACAAGTATCATCAAACCATCCTTATTGAAATCTTAATCTGCGCTTTTCAGTGATTAAATTAAGATGCTTTTTTCTCTTGCTTCTGTGACTGAAGTTTTGTTTGAAAATCTCTTCTGAACATTTTTCAAATAGCCAGCATCCTACTTAAATGTCTGCACTCAAAAGTGGAGAAAACTATCTCAATAATAATCTTACTAGTTTCAGTATTTCCCAGTAGTAAAACTCCTTTGATTCCATCTGATAGTCTCCTCCCTTATATAAATCCAGGACAGCATTTGCTGGCTCAGCCTCTCTGTTGCCCTGGGACTTCTTGTTTGTCTGTTTGTACAGCAAAACCACCAAAACCTTTCCTGAGTCACTTTGTGCATAAGGACTGTCAACCACTCTGTAAAAACAATCTCTATATTTTATTCTTAATGAGAGGTCTTTTAATGAAGGCCAGCATTTCATGTTGCATGTAACAGTGATTCAGGTGAGTCCAACTTAAATCAGATTGCATTTCTGTGCAGTACTGGTATGTCTTCATCATTACACACATTCTCCAATTTTAGTGTCATTTGTAATGATTTTATATCTTCTTCTATAAACTTTTAAAGAAGTCAGTCCTATTGAGAAACAGATTTATGCTGCCAATGTTCCCATTTAATCATTATTTATTACATATATTTGCTTTTTTGAGAGGCATTACCTATCAGAGGGGACGAAGAAAGAATAACATTTGCTATGCTCTTTGCATAAGAGTAAAATTGACTGGTCAATCCTATTGAAAGAATGAGCCAAAAAATGTGCAGTGAAAAGTAAAATACACCATAAAAAATTTTTCATATGAATTAATACTGTTAGTGGCAAATTTTTCATCCTGAGCTTAGTTATTCTGCATTAACATAACTATTTCCTTGGCTTTCATCACATGGCTTTCCATGAGAAAGTGAATGGGGTGATTGTGGGTGAATTTTCCAGATTTAGGGACTTCAGCTAATATCATGGAGAAGGACTCAAAAATATGTGGAGATTAGAGATTAAATTGATTTCACTAGAGATTGCTGATTGAAAAGAGACATTGTGACAATGTAACACTGAGGCATTAATTTCAGCTTAAGAAATAGTTATATCCCAATTGGTTAGTTTTTAATTGCCTTTCTTAAATGTGATTATTTCCCAGCAGCTTTCCCCTTTCATTTTCTTTCTAAATTAGAACAATTGGCACAAGAAATGAAGTGCACTCTTACATCATATGTGAAAAACAGGCTCGAGCCTGACTGAGTCAAGACTATTCATGCAATCCCTCTTTAACTGGTGAATATCATCACCATCAATATATGAACAGTAAAACCTCATTACTAGTTGAGATATTTAGCAGGGCACCTTCTAAATACAACCCTGACACTTGAGAGAAAGGAGTTTTAAAGTCCTTTAAGACACTTACCTACTTGCACAGTTTGCTTTTTCTCCTTGTGACTGAGTTTTCAATTTAAAAAACCTAGGAATAATAATCTTACCTTCTTACACGAAGTGCTTGGAGCCCTGTCATGGAAAAGTGCTTTGTGAAGCAGAATTATTATGCAGACCCCCTGTAGCTTCAGTTTTTTTAGAAGGTAATTTTAGTTTGGCTAAGGCCACTTGTGCGATGACAGGTCACGCCATCCTCTATTGGGCAACTTCTGGATGCTTCTGACCATGTACCTCAGCCACACAGAGAAAAATTGGCCTAGGGGACTGGCAGACAGGTTTGCAATTTAAAAGACTAATTTAAACAGAGAAACAGTCACTCATTTCCCTTTCCAGGAGGTCCAAAACTGCATGCAAGGGACCATTACACACTTGGCTTTGTTTTTGTAAAAAATCCGCTCTATCCCTGAGAAGGTGTGTTTTCAAATAGCAAATATTATTCATTGTGGGGGAGGGAAGGAGTGTGAAGTAGATGAACACTGGAGACTAATACAACGTCTAGAGAACTTTTATCACTCTAGGAGTGCAGGGTGGAAAGCAATAAAGATTGAAATCCTCAACTTTTACATGAGTTGTAACTTATCAACTAATACCTTTATCACCATCACATAACCCCAAACTCCCTCCCTGCTTCCTGCTGTTCCTATGGCCTCCAAGGCTTCAGTAGCCTTTGGGTTTTCTTTCTTTATCTTTATTTCTTTCTTTCTTTTTTTTTTTTTTTTAGAAACATATATCTTAATGTGTTTTCTTTCTTTTTTAATAAAAATATCAAAGACATACTTATCAATGACTGAGGAGGGAGAGCTGCAGTGCAAGCTATTTTTTAACTGGAACACGCACCATGCTGTGACACACTCATCCAGGAGCAGAAGATTGATGGCTAGACATGTGGAGAGAACTGCCACTGATTGAAATCAGACAACTGCAAGCTGTGAGGGAGATCCAGGGGAAACCATTTTAACCACAGCAGTCCAGTCTTAGCACACTTGGACAGGGGCTTTCCTCTGTCTGAAGTCTGCACTAGAGGACACAAAGAAACTAGGCAGTACACTGAGGCCAAAGGCAAAATATAAAACTATGACAACGTGGAAGATATATGTGTACATCTCTATCTATCTCACCTCAGCAAATTATTTCCTTCACTAACAGATAATAGATCAGAAATTTCATTTCTCAAGTACCAGTCATCTTCTTACACCCTTCAGATTCTTTCTCAAAGACCAGAAGAAAGGAAAAGAAAAAAAAAAAAAAAAAAAGAAAAAAAGAAAGAAAAAAAAAAAAAGCTTTCAAATCACAAAAAAAAAAAAAAAGAACGGGAATTGTACTAGAAACCTGATTTTCAGAGGTGCTGAGTTCCTGTGAGCTGGAACTGTTCACCATGTCTAAAACCATCAGATTGTTGCCACACAAAATCGTGGTTTATTTAATTCCATTTTGGAAATATACCTCTTATTTGCTGCAAAACAGGGAGAAGTGAAAAGCGTGATGTGGAAGGGCATGTTCCCCAGCACCCATCTCTGGGGTTGCCAGGGTGGGTGTTGGTAGCAATTGCACAGCCGTGCACTTGCACCGAGACATTTTTATTTCATTACGGGTGTCAGTTTACAGCCATTAGCTAAGCAGATTGGCCTGGACCAAAATGCCTCCTTTTTGTGTGCATGCATGTGTCTTATCACTAGATCTTACTTCCATTATTCAAGTATTTAAAAAAAAAAAAAAAGGAAGGAAGGAAAGATGAGAAAATAAAGGTAAAAAATAAAGGCTTTACTTGCATTATGTTTTGTGAGTTGTCCCTGTCCTTTAGCCAGAACAATCTGAAATAGGTTTTATTGGAAATCATTACCTAAATTCCAGCACTGAGGAGAATATTGATCTCTTGAACATAATAGTTACCAGACTGCAGAAAGTAGCAGAGAGGGCTCCAACTGGGCCGACAGAATGTCAGTGACAATTCATTTTTTTTACTAATTAGGATGCTGGTTTAATATCCTGTAAAAGGCACTTAATGCCAGCCCTCTCAAAGCATCTGTCCAGCCCTGGTGGCGGCAGGGGGCTGCTCCAGGGGTGGTGGGCTGGCAGGCGCGTTGTAGATCCGCTCGGCAGGGCCCCGGCATTTCCCCGGCACCCCGCACGCGCTCACCAGCTGTCCCAACTTTCCAAGGCCCTTCTCAATTTTCTAAATATGTGTCACATAAAAATAAAATTTCGGACAGTGATGCTCTGAGGAGCCCCCGTGCCTGCAGTGCATAATTCATTCACAGTGTCCGTAGCCCATTATTCCCACATTCCTCTTGCAGAGCTATCAAATTCATCTCTGGCAAAACTGGAATCCAAATCTTGGGAGAGCAGTGAAGTGGTGGTGGTGGTGTGGGTATGCTATTTTTCTTCTTTTTTTGCCCCACTCTTTTTTGACTGCCCTGCAAGAAATGTTACTTTCATTTTGTGTTTGCAGACATGAGCCGCTTAGAAAGAGACACATAAATAGCTCCAGATTCCCAGATCCGGTAGATTTCAAGGGAATAAAAATGTGCAACTGTCAATTAGATGCTGAACCACACTGAGAAAAATACCATCTTCTTCCCAAAATAAAACTGCCAGTTGTTCATGCATCTCTCCCCACCAGCTCTCATGGGAAATCAGTGCTTTGCTAATGAGGTTTCTGCTTATCTCACAAAATGTGTGAGGATTCTTTTAAGCTTCCCCGCATTAATAATTTCAGTAACCAGAAGCACAAAACTTCCCAGAGATATCAGCAGCATTTAATTAATACTTGCCTTGAACACCTGCCTCAGTGCTCTACGACCTGTGGAGAATGGTTTCTACTGCCTTTAACCAAGACAGTAACCAGTGTGCTGTGAGCACCTCACAAGGGTACCAGCAAACTACAGTGTCAATTTGTGTCAGCTCTCCTAGCTCTTTCATCCCCCATCAGCCATCCTGAAAATATTGTCAAAACACTGTCTCAGAAAGGCCAATCCACTGCACTGCACAACAAAATGGCAAAAGGCTGCTCATATGAAAGAAATTAGATGGATGAAGAGATTTTAAGGACTAATAAAGGACTTGGCAAAGCAACGCCATAATGTATTTCAAGTCTGTTACCTGTATCCTGACCAACTCTCTACTTTTCTGTGTTTAGCAAAGAAAATATTTTTTTTCCATCAAAAATGAAGATTCTTAGCTTAAGTTGGTCTACCTTTTTTTTTTAATTGTAGTAACTTAAATATTAAATTAATTTATATTAAATTTATGTTAAATTTGTATTAAATATAAATCACTGTGATTAACCAGTAATAGAAAACTTGACAGCAGTAACTCTATTCAAAAATTGTGCTGGGCAGCCAGCTGCTGGTGGTCCTGCTTGAGCAGGGTATTGGACCAGGTCACCTTCAGAGGTGCCTTCCAAACCATTCTATGATTCTGCAATTCATATATGTAAATTAGTATTAATATGTTTACATACAACCACACATTTCTAACACAAGAGCGCTAAAAGGTCACAGTCAAATGCTAATATTTTGAGGCAGACAAAACATTATTTTTAGTCTTATTTGTCAGTGTGAGAAGCATGCAGAGATGCAATGTTAGAATTCATCATGTCTAATATCAGCCATCTCAAATTTGGGCGTTTAGTCCAAGACAGCTCTTTTGTAATAATGTCTCTACAGAAATAGCAGAGGCTGCTGATGTGCAACCAAATACCACTGCATGGAGCAGACCCTGAGGCATAGTTCTCTCTTCATTCATGCTCAGAGTTTGTCTTGGAAGGAAACTGGGAAAAAATTAGTGCTTACACAGAATATCAAAGGCATACAGCTAGATGAGATAAAGTCCATGCAGAATCTATAAAGGGCAGTGAAATGTCTTCTAGCCATAGAACAATAGAATGTATGAGTAAGTACATTAAATAACTTCGAGAAAAATGTCCCTTTTGTGCTGGTTTTGGCCAGAGTAGAGTTAACTGTTTTCATAGTATGAGGCTGTGTTTTGGATTTGTCCTGAATAGAGGGTTGCTAACATAGAAATGTTTTTCTTATTGCTGAGCAGGGCTAACACAGAGCCAAGGCCTTTTCTGCTTTTCATACTAATGCATGAGAGGCTGGGAGGAGACCCAGCAGGGACAGGTGACCCAAACTGACCAAAGGGATATTCCAGACCATATGGAATGCTCAGCATATAAAGTGGGTGGGGAAAAGAAGGAGGGACATTTGGAATGATGGTGTTTGTATTCCCAAGTCACTGTTACACATGATGCAGCCTGGCTCTCCTGGAGATGGCAGAACACCTGCCTGTCCATGACAAGCAGGGAATTACTGCCTTGGTTTGCTTTGCTTGTTTGCATGGCTTTTGCTTTCTTCATTAAACTGTCTTTATCTGAAGTCAGAGGTTCTCCAGCTTTTACCATTCTGATTCTCTCCCCAGTCCAGCTGGTGGAGGACTGAGTGAGCAGCTGTGTGGGGCTTGGTTGTTGGGCTTAAACCACAACACCATTCTAGATGACAAAGTCAGTTGAGATGGATTTGGATCCTGATGTCTTGCTTAAGACAGTCAATTGCACAGAAGGTCCAGGGCAGAAATAAAATCTGCCACTACATAGAAGACCTAGGGCAGAAACAAACCTGAACTGAGTTTTCCAAGTTCTAGTCTGGCAAGACACACTTTTTGCTACCAAAGATCCTCCAGTATGAATATCTATAGGTTCTTTCTCATCATCTTCCAAAGAAGAAATTCAGCAATTTAATGCAGTCTTTTATGTTTTTTCTTTGAATTTTCTTAATTGTCCTTCTGAAATTGACAGTAATATAGAACATGTAAAGAAGAGCTCATATGCAGTTTCCAGGAACAAGCATATTACAGAATCAGGACACTATTAGTGTCTCTCGAGTAGTTCTCTGAAAATCATTATGACTTTTAAAGAATTCTAATTAGGCATGTCTGAAGCGCCAAATCCAGGTGGATTTTCGCCCACTTCCAATAATATAGCCACCCTGAGCCCTCGCTGAAATAGATCATATCTCTGGAATCTGGCTGTAATGGAGATCAGGTTCTGACTTATCCCATAACCTCCCAAAATAAAGTGAAGTTGCTCTGATGCAGCGTGTTTTAAAGCTCTGTGGGGGTTACAGCTGCATGCCTGTTAACATATCCTCCAGTTGCTTTCATTTAGTAGCTACAAAACATAGCACTAAAGCACAGAGGAGAATGGTGAGATGGGTCATTTTTCTCCTCTCTTTCCCATGATTTTCTGAGTTTGCTGTGTACTTTCCTGCACATGCCTATGGAGTAGCACTCGATTGTCACCATCTTCTCACCTGAAGCAGTATGGGGCTGCAGCTGCAGAATGGAGGGGGAAGAAACATCACTTCTATCCATTATTTTGTTTTTTCTTGACAACTGTTTCAGGATGAATATTTGAAGGTAAAAAAGGTGCCGTTTCCATAAAAAGGCCTTGTCATCAATTTTTATAATGCCTGAGTCTATATTTAATCAACATATCTCTGTTTCTACAAAATCTTTCTTATGAGCTAAACTAGTCTAAACATATGCCTTCAACATGGCCAGGGTGAAAGGAATTCAGTGAAACAATCTCAGTGGATTTGTACTTTTTTGTATGCAGTGTAAAGAAGAAAAGATCCATTTCAGAAACCTAAATCACTGCTTAAAGTTAGGTAAATTCTACATATCCCATTGGTCAGACACAGTCTGCAATGCTAAGCAGGCCCTAATTTAAAATGATATTTCAGAACAAATGAAATTAATCAAGACACAATTTCAAATTTTATTATTACTGTTATTTATTATTATTACTATTATTTATTATGTATTATTGTTATGACAAAATAACATGAAATCTATGAAGTCTGGTGTTCTGAAACAAATATATCTTTATATAGAAGTCATCTCAGGTAGACAAAAAGACATAGGGGATTTTCTTTATAAGATTATTGATCTGATTCTGCTGTTGCCTTGCTACAAGATGAACTGCGTGTGGGTAGAAACAACTTGTTTCTTAGTTCACCAAGGATGTTGCAGTTTGGAAGAAGCTGTGATGGTTCCTCCTGACCCTGTCCCAAATTTCCTTCCTACATTTAGAGAACATACATTTTTAAAACTCACATGTATAAAATCTGACAATAAATCAGCAAAGTTATTTTCAATGAGGCAATGAAATTCACAGTATACTCATAGATATACTGTGAATGCACTCATTCTTGTTTGCTTAATAAAAGCCAGAAAAAAAATTGCATTAGTTCCAAATAGTTTTGGTCAGACCACATAACCATAAATATGATCATGCCTCTTTTTTTATTTATAAACTATTCATTAGGCTGACTACATAACACAC
Source organism: Catharus ustulatus (assembly GCF_009819885.2). Classification (NCBI taxonomy): domain Eukaryota; kingdom Metazoa; phylum Chordata; class Aves; order Passeriformes; family Turdidae; genus Catharus; species Catharus ustulatus. The sequence goes on along the minus strand of NC_046223.1, from coordinate 60,840,127 downwards.
AGTGAAGGTGAATTTTAAAAATTAAATCTTCAATTAAGACATCATTTAAAGGAATGATGAGCTACCTAAAAGCTGGCAACGGCTGCATTATTGTTCACATATGTAATTCACAGTGCTTTAACAAGGAATCACAAGTGTTTGGAGGTTGTCAAAACACCTGTTTGTAGGTCAGGAATAGACTGTCCAGTCTGGAGACACGTGAGCCTTTACCAAACAATGCTTGCAGGACAAAGGACAGCATGGAGAAGTATGTCTGTTCTAAAACTTACTTATATATTAAACTTTGGGGTGTGGGAAAAAAAGCATAGAAATTATACCCATATGAATGCTCTTAAAATGTAATGTGCACAGCTTAACCAGGGATGCATACTGGTTCGTATTGCATTTGATTATGGAAAAATTTAGTTATGATTAAAGGCAATAACAATGACAATGATCATCACCAGATCACCACATGCTATTGTTCTTGTTTCTATGCTGTACAAGAGTTACATATTGAACTAAACCCCAGTGCAGAGAGAACCAATGCTCTAACGTAGATCCGTGTGGCCAGCAGGTAAAAAGGCTGCACTGCTGTGGGTACAGCCTGTTTCACTGGAGGAGCTAAAATATATATTCTGTGCATCCCTGTGCAAACTGACATTGGAGATAATTTCAAGGTTGCATATCAAGCTGATGTCCATGCTACAGTCATTAGATCAGGCTAAACTGCACAGCCTGCAGCAGTTCAAAAGTGGAGCTCACAGTTTTACTCTCAGCTCTGTGACCACGATAATGAAATCTGAAAACCAGTAGGAATAGCAGTAATTGCAACAGGACAAACAGTTCCCCAGTGATTATACTGAAAGGAAAGCCTATGTAAATGCAAATGAATTAACATTTTCTGAAGATAAGGCTCAAGGAGTGAGAAAAAGATACTCTTCCAAGGGTAAAGTCTTGAATAGTTAGAAACAAGGCTGGTGACATATGACCTGGGTTTTTTTTTTCACTGAGATCAATAATGATTTTTAGTGTGTAATGTTGTCACTCTCTACTGCTCCAAATATTTTTAACCATTTGATACAAAAAGCCCCAAACAACTAATAAAATATGGTTTCTAGTGTATTTAAATATCTAGTCCTATTATTGCTTTTTTATTACCTCGTGAATATTTATTAGCTGAAATGGCATCATTGTTCATAGGAACATTATGAGCAGAAGACTTCAGATTCCCTTTGCATATAAAAGTAGCTTAGTAATTTTTAGATCTGTCAGATAAGATCAGGTGGCTGGATTTTGCTAATGAAAAATCTCTGGATGCATAGCCTCACAACGAACAAACAAAGGCTATTTTTGGTATGACAAAGCTTTTATGCTTTGCTTGTACGACAGCTCTTGGGTGTCCCTGACAAAGCCATACAGGCCATGGAAATGGGCAGCCCTGGTCTGTTAATGGCACAACAGCCCTGAGTTCTTATCACTGAGCTCTAATGTTCAGGAGAAGGAAGATGATCCCTCCAGAGGAAACACTTAGAAGGTGTTATGATACCATTGGGGTTAATATCAAAATATGCAGACCCCCTAGCATGTTGCTGTAGCCTTCCTCCCATCATCCTTTTGACTGCACCTTTAATCCAGGACACTTTTACTCAGCTTGTGAGACAACACAGAAGGAAACTGTCACTCACATTAGTCTTTTTGACCTTTGGCACAGCCAGTGAGTTTCAAAAATTGTTTTAAAAATCATGGTCAGTGCTGGGCATACCACTTCAAAAATGATTTAACAACACACAATGGTGATAAATGGCAAGCAAAGATAAGTACAGATATGGAAACAATTTTGCATAACGAGAGTAAAAGTATATGGTTGCTTAATAGGAATCACACTAAGAATTTGTGAAGTAATGAATACAGAAGAGAAGTAAATCAGAAAACCTATATATCTATTCTCAAGATGGTACAACAAAAGGAGATGCACTGTGAATTAAAAGTAGCCAAACATGAAAAGAGTTGATTCTTCCAGCACTAAAAAGAAAAGTTTTACTACTTTGCTTCATGGGAGTAGGGCTGGTGATCTATTTCCCCATTTCTCTGAGGGATACCTTGTAAAATATTACCATGCTCATGGTAAAAAACGTGATGAAACATACCACCTTTTTCCCTAACATTTCTTCCACTGAAAAGAGTCAAGTGAAAAAAATGACAAAGCACCAGTATTTGGATTTTTACTTTACAGTCTTTTTTTTCTTAAAGAAAATTGTGTTAATGTATTCTGAAAGATTGAGTTTTCCACAATAAGACAACTGAAATATTAAAATGAAACAGTGAAAATAGTATTTTCTCCTCCAGAACTGTCACAAAAAGAGTTCAGTAAGAAAAAAATGTGTTAAGTGAGTGTGTTATATTTGAAATAAAGACTCGAATGAAACAAAAAAGTTAATCAAGGTAGGTTTTAATAGAACAAGTAAAAATCTTCAAAAGGAAAAGATACAATTGAGTGAAAAGAGTATATGCAATTCACAAAGTTACATTAGATGGCATAAAACTAAGCTATATGTTCTGAAAATGTGAAAATCTTTGTAAATTCCTCCCACAAACAGATAAAAGAAAGTAAATATCGAAGACTATATACACCTTACACCATACATACATACCTTAGAAGAATAAGGTACCCATCATCCTGTTTATAAAACATCTATAGGTTGATGTTTTATAGGTATTAAGGTTAGCCTTTCTTCTTTCCCAGATTTTCAGCACCTTGAGCTTCAGCCACCATGTTTAGCTTCTGCTCACATAGAGGATATTTTAATGATGTCCAGCCGTCACTGCTGTCTTGACACCTTTTGACACTCCAAAAGTTGTGCAGCCATCTTATCACTCCTGGATCACTCCTGGACTGGGGAGAGGATCAGAATGGTAAAAGCTGGAGAACCTCTGGGTTCAGATAAAGACAGTTTAACGAAGAAAGCAAAAGCCATGCAAATAAGCAAAGCAAACCAAGGCATTAATTCCCTGCTTGTCATGGGCAGGCAGGTGTTCAGCCATCTCCAGGAGAGCCAGGCTGCATCATGTGTAACAGTGACTTGGGAATGCAAAAACAATCATTCCAAATGTCCCTCCTTCCTCCTTCTTCCCCTCACTTCACATGCTGAGCATTCCATATGGAATGGAATGGAATGGAATGGAATGGAGTGGAATGGAATATGGGATATCCCTTTGGTCAGTTTGGGTCACCTGCCCCTGCTGTGTCTCCTCCCAGCCTCCTGTGAAGCCCCAACTTCCCTTGCCATGTGAGAGTAGGAAAAGCAGAAAAAGCCTTGGCTCTGTGTAAGCCCTGCTCAGCAATAACAAAAACATCTCTGTATTATCAACCCTGTGTTCAGCACAAATCCAAAACACAACCCCATACTCACCAGTGTGAAGAAAGTTAACTCTACCCCAGCCAAAACCAGCACAATCCCAAACTAACTTTCAATGCAAATGCCTAAGGATTTGCATAAATAACTGATTTTCTTCCCCCAATTTCTTTTCCTCTTTTTGGACCACCTATTTTGTGGACCACCTATTTGGTGGATCAAATAGGAAAATGTGAGCTGTCATGAGAGGTGGAGGTGTCCAGAGGAGCCAACATGGGCCTGTGATCTAGCACTATGAGGTTAAGCATTCATGTCAAGGTCCTGATCAACCATAAAATCATCCATTAACATCCCTTCTACTCAGTGAACAGGCTGATCCAAAACCAGTGGAAATCCACCTGGCTTCAGCATGTTTGAGAGCAAATTTTCATGAGCCTTCTAAAACCTTGCCTTATAAAGCCTCTCTTGAAGGTGAAATTCTTAAGGGAAAGATACTGGGAGATTTGATCAACAAGAGCTTTAATCAGATTTCCTAGCTGCCAAAATGTAATGAAATGGAATATCAAGGATTGCAGGTCTGAAGAGCTTCAGCTGACATCCTTGTCTACTCCACTTTACATTGTATGTTTCCCATCATGTGAGTTCTTAGTGGAACAAATCACTGTTATTGTCAACAGCATCATACAATGAACCTCTTATAAAGTGTGAATTGAACAAAACCTGTGAGGACTCTCAGAAGTGAGGTGGCCCATGGCAAATATTTCTCCTTTCCTTCCTCTTAGTATAAGTCAAAATAATTTACTCTGGCTTGTCTTTAAAACGTATTTTGTCTTCAAGTCAGAAAAAGCATCTATTTCTAACACTGCCTTTCTAGTTTTTTAAGCATGTGAATTAAAAACTTATTCATTGTTGCTTTTAAATGGGATGGTTTATGTTTAAGAGCGCTACATTTGAAAGAGAAATTTTTAGACATCTGAAGTGATATGCAATGCAAAAAAATAGCTTTGTTTTCAAATGACCTCCAGGTTGAAGAAAATACTCCATTACCTGCCTATGAATCAAGCAGTGACAGAATAAAAAAAAAAGACTTTCTGTCTCAGCTTTGTAAGCCAAATCTTGGATGCATCTCTGTTGCACACAGCACTGTAGCAGAAGGAATAGAGTGCCTCTGTGTAGTAAAAGGAGCATTTTTCATCTCATATATCACTGTCATTTTGGTGCTGTAATTCCAGAAAGTCAGCTAATCTTCTTCTACATTCACATCAACACAAATAATTTAAAATAACATTTTGAGGTGTTGGGGTTTTTTTATAATTTGTCTTCCCCACAACTCCTTCTGCTTGTTCTTCCCTCCACAACAGATGGATAAAGCAGATGTGACAGCAGTGAGCTTTTTTAGCCAAATACCTTGCTGAGTTTCAACCCACTTGTCTGCCTAACAATGAGTAGATCATTCTTTGCAGTGGCCTTGCTGCATTAGAAAAGGATTTAGTGTCACCACTTTCCAAGTTGCATAACAATTCCTTATAAGATATTACAGCAAATAATAAAAGGACTCTCTTGTACACACCTCAGCTCAAAAACAGCCATTCAAAAGTAAGCAGAATGACTAAAAGAGTTACTTCAGTAAAGTATGTTCTGAGATTTTTTTAAAACACCAGCCAAAGTCTACTTCTCACTGGCCTCGTACAAATTACTTCTTGTAAAGATTGGTGGAAGAGGAAAGTTAATCTAAGAGCTCCTGGCAAGAATAGCAGAGAAACAACTGCTGGCTACAGAAATCTGCTTAGGACTCTGAAAACCAAAGGTAATCAAATAGAGACCAAAGAGAAGGGTCAGTTTTGTGCGGCTGGGCAAAGCCGGATTGAAGAGCTGGGAAAAGGGAAGAGTATTCCTGAGTAGTTTAGATCTAAGAGGGAAGCTGTATTCTTAGAGGCATGAGAAGCATCAGGTTTGTTAGGCAGACAAAGATGAACCTGGATTCTTATAAGCAAAAGCTAACAGAAGATTTTTGTAGCTGGTGAATCAATCATCTCAGTGGGGAAGATTTAGGCAGTGAAGAGCTGGAAGAGATGATGGAGGGATTCAGCAGTTTTGACACTGGGAAATTTTTGACTGCAAAGACTGGAAAGGTAAAACAAAGGAGTCTCAGAATAGAGACTCAGTGGAATTATAGCAAGATGGGAAAAATGCATTGTTGTGCTACACTTATGTAAAGGTCTCTGGGCTATTTGACGCCTAAGTACATTGCATCTGATTTCCAGAACCTTGGCAAGTTTTGCTTTGAAAACTTAACACTTTTCTAAACACCACAAGTTAAAAATGAAAGCAAAAACTTCTAAATGGAGCAGCTAATTTGAACCTTTCAGGAAAGGGAGACAAAATAAATAGGGGTAGAGTGCCATCCTTGGAGTGGTGGAGGTTCCTTCACAGCTGCCCTAAAATGCACAGAGTCTTTCAGGGTCAGCTTTCTGCCTCCACTGTGCAGAGCAGCTCTGCTGCACTTCTGTGTGCTGGGACTGCCACGTGGGGCTGCCTGGCTCAGCCTGCAGCAGTGTGACCTGCAGTGACACCCCCATGATTAGTGAGGGTCATGGAATCAGACTCCTCCAGTGCCTGCTGTGGCTGCAGGGGGTGGGCAGCGCTCGGACGGCACACATCTGTCTATGTGATCAGAATGACCAATCTACCTTTATGAGATTCTTTTAAAACAAAGAGTCATCTTTGTGAGGCCCAGGGGGGCCCTTACCACCAGCGTGAAGAGTACTTATTAACCATAAAACCACATTTAAACTGATAATAGTCAATATTCCGGCAGGGCAATGAAAATCACCAGGCTTGCTTGGGCAAAGGTAACTCTGTGACACAGACCCACAGCCCAGCCTGTGGCCCCAGGCTCTCCAGACATGACTGCTGACTCCCAGCTTTGCCAGACTGGCTGCATCAGAAGTGGCCTCCTTACGCATTTTAGGTTAAAATTGGGTTCTGAATATTTTCAGTTAATTCTCTGATGTCATGCTTGCACAACTTCACTAGGGGTCTACCCAATTTCAAAATAATTTCTGTACTTTTATTTAGCCTCCACACAGATAATTACAGAAGTGTGGTATCACTATGGCTGGCTACCTCATACTGGCTCCCCTGTGTAAAAGGAAAGGGGATCTTGTCCTCTTAGACTATTTTATTTTTAAATTTAATCCTGAGCTTTCAGCAGCATTGAAACAAAAGACTGAAATGCTTTTGAAAGTAACATTAAAAATTCAGGCATTCCTTTACCAATTTCTGTTTGTTTTGTGATCTCCCAGAGCAGAGCGGGACATTGTGGAAAATATGAAAAAGAGAAAATATTGCATTAGAAGCAAAATGCAAACATGATAAAATGAATCTAGAAAGAAAATAAAGAACAGGGAGTCAAAAGGAATCATTTCCAAAATGTTTCTAAATGTGTACATCTTTATGCCATACCAGTGTCAATGTATGTTGACACAGCAATCTCTCTGGGACTCAATATTTCAGAAGGTTAGAAATTATGTAGAGAAGAGACTTGTGTCTGTCTCACTCTGCATTTCCTTTGAAGAGCAATATGAACATCCAGGCATAGACATGGATTCTGTTTAGAGGGAAGGAAGGTGAAGCACAACACAAAAAATTGTTTCACCCATCCCACTTAAATTACTGATTAGCAAACTTCCTATCCCTTAAGTTCTTGCACATTTAGTCCTGCTCAATACAAGTAGTCTCTAGCAGGAATTAAGGATCAGAGTCCCAGAAAAGCACATGATATATCTGTGTAAATAGGAACTAGGGAGAAGCCCCAGTAGCCACCCTCCACAAACCTGTGTGCAAAATGGTAAAACTCTTCATAAGCTCAGCATCAAAAGCATTGTGACACCATTTCACAGCACCTGGGAATGTTTTGCAATAGACAGATCTGTATAAAATTATTCTATTTAATATAAACCAAACTTCACTGGGGGGTTGGCAGTTCTGTAGTATATTTCTGTATGAGTTTGTGTTGACTCTAACATTTTGAATTTTTTTTCTTCACTGAGGTCATATGACAGGAGACGACACCTACAAATTCCCAGCATGGGGAGGGAAATGATAGTAAAACTTACCCTATTATGTAACACTAGCAGTGAAGAAGTATAAATGCATAGATATCTGTGAGTCCTCCTTGAAAATTTAAGAATGTAATCTATAACTAGCAGTTTTCTTTCCTGATGAGACCACAATACAAGTCAGAGTCAGGGCTGGAGGTGAAACATAGATCTTTCATACTTATCTGCATAGTTTAAGGGGCTATAGAAAATACTAAACAGCTAAGAGTAACTTTAAAATATTTCAGAAAGCTGAGTAGAGGTGGAAATAAACGATAATTATTAGCAATTTAGGAACTTATTTGTATATGTGGAAGAATGTGTACACAGTTATTAAAAGAAAAGCAAGTATCAACTATAAAAGCATCAATCATAATGAAGTCCAAGGTCAGATATTAAAAGGAAGCCACAACAAAGGTCAGGGTTGACTGTCTGAATCCTAAACAGATAAGCCAGCTACAAAAAATGACTTAACACTAGAATAGCTCCTTTAGTTGTCTTTGTGGATGTAGGAGATACTAATTTCAGTCATTGAAATACTGGCCACTCTTACAACCAATTTTTGTATTAGACCTCCCTCACAATGTGGACAGTGCCTGCTATTGTGGAGTGATGCTACAAAGCACACAGGAGGATGAAGGTGCACTTTTCATTTGTGCAATTGCCAAACAAAGTCAATGTCAGCGAACAGCATAAATTAAATACCAGGAGTGGCAAATAGAAGAACAGGGACTGCAAATGAAATCATCTAGTCATAATTAAAATTTGATTGGAGACACAGATTCCTTGTGGTTAAAAGAAATCACTTCATGCCCAGCTGGGAATGGAGTTCAGTTTGGCAGGGACTGAAGGCTGTCATGTCATTAGCCCTTTATAATCCTAACCACACGCTTCCTCTCCTAGCTCCATCACAAAATTCCTGTCCAGGTTAAGCATTAATTATCTTCTTCTTACATTCAGAGGTGCTACAAAGAATTCAGTCTCAAAGTAGCACACACATTGCATTTTCCTTGAACTGATGGAGCTGGAAACTGAAATACAAAAGCAGGAGATGGCATAATAGTGGAACTGCAGTGCAATGTTTCAGGAAAGACTAGAAGGTCCCCTAAAGATTTGTGGGATTTACGCAGGAGATTTTATGGCAACACTATATCCCTCAGCACACAGTGCTGCTGGCAGAGGCTCCTTCACTCATCAGGTGCTGGGTTGAGCTTCATGGTGCTGGGGAGCAGGTTTTGGCTGGTGTTACGTGGCTGCAGGGCTCCCCATTAGGGCATGTGCAGCAGGATGGGACAGGGTGGCCCTGAAGGGGTGCTGGCACCACAGGGAGCTCCAGCTGGCACAGCATGACTGTGGGCCAGAGTGTGGTTCCCCTGGACTCACCACAGCTCCTCATGGCTGCCATTTAGGAGAGAGAAAGAGAACTGGGGAAGCTTGCTCCCCAGAAATAATGGAGAAGACAAACGCACCTTCACTGCTGGGCTTCTTTTGCATTTCCGTTCAATGAGACAGGATTTGAATGAGTCCTCACCATCCCTGCATGCTCTTAAAATCCTTTCCACATGCCTCCCCTTTCCCTCCAGTTAGTCTCACCACTGTGTTCACGTGATGTAAGAAACTATCTTCACTGCTGCATCATTTTCAGATGCCCCAAAGGCTCTTTCTTTGCATAAATGCCTGGAATTTGGGGTAAAAATAATGAGGATTAATAATTTCACTCCTAAAGCACTCCCCCTGCTGATAGACTCTGAGAGAACTGCGCTATATATTGAAGTATATGATAAAATGTTGGAAAACATAAGAATGGTCGCTGAACAAACCTTGATAACCTGTAAGAAGGATAAAATAAGTCAGTGAAAAGGGACTGAATCCCAAGAAAAAAGAGCAAAGACTGTTGTAGGAAGACATGAATATGGAATAATCATATAAAAAATTGCTAAGAGGCAAAACACCTTGCTCACATTTCTCATGTAGGAGAAAAAGGGATCTTTGAATTCAGTGCAGAGGAGCTGCAGTAGCTTAGGACCATTCCAGCAGGCTCCTGGCCACTGCAATGTGGCATTCCCTGAGGTGGCAGTGCTTAGTGGAGCTTGCTGCACAGGAAGGGCTCGGTGTGTGAATTCAATGCGTATGAGCTCAGGGAGGATGTCGTGAGTGCTGCCAGGGCTCGGACAGTCCCCAGCTCCTAAAAGCCCTTCCCGCCCTACTCAAATCAAACAGTTTCTTCCAGGCAGTCCATGTAAAACAATCCTGTAACACACTAATGGCTAGAAGCAGAGGCCTGAGCAAGCATGCACGTCAACAGCTCTGAAATGCAGAGAAAGGAGTGGAGAGCATGGGAGAGGTGTGGAAGGGGCCCTTACTGACAATCATGATAAATGTTTGTGGCTTTTCTTTCACACTTGGAAGTGTAACAAACACCAGGCTAAGCATTTGCAGGTAGGAATTTAGGCAATCTTTATTTAAAGTTAAATTCTATGTGTAATACTATTGTGTGGCTTTATTATTACAATCTGTGTCTACCTCTCCTTCTTCTTGTGCTCACTCCCCCCATCTCCCAGTGCAGTCAGACATAGAAACTATGGATGAACTGTTTCTCTGACAACCTTCTCTCACATCTTTAGAAACAATCATGCATTTTTAAAGAACTGTAAATATAGTTCTCATATATTGCTTAAATGTATTGCTTAAAAATGTATCCAGCTTTTATTTTCCTACTGTTTTTCACAGTATCCAACACTCCTTCCTTTTGGTAGCCTTTCCAAAAGAAGGAAAAGTGTCACAATGGTAAGTCATCAGAAGGAGGGGAAAGAATCAGAAAGCTTTTCCATGGCATTACCTAGATAATCCAGTCCACATGTAGCTCTGCACACAAGCAAGTGACCCCACGGACTGGAGCAGGTCTCCACACACGAGTAAATCAAGGCAGCATAGTTCTGCTTTGAGTTCTGCAGGATTTGAGTTCTGCTTCAATTCTGAAACAGAGTGAGATTCACATGGTTGTGATTCACATTGAATTTGAGCCTCAAATTTGAACATGCCAGCTTGTCATCAAGCTAGCTGCCTTTATTTTATTTTTGGCTTTTTCTTTGTCAGTGCAAGCTTCTTATATTTCAGACATATATATATTTTGCGAGGCAGCCCAGTCTGCTGAGCCAGGATCTTTCATCAAGGAAAGAAAAGTGCATTGCTTGATTCTTAGAGAAAGAAGAAAACATTGCTTGCTTTTTGGAGTACATCCAAACTGTCTGTGACACCTTAAATTACCATGCAAGTAGTGCAATTTGTCATAAATTAAACTATAAAAGGGCTTTAAAATACATAGTCTGATTAGCATATGACCAAGTATAGCAGTCAATAACATATCCTGATACAATTCTACAGCTCTAGTGGTCTCTAAGGATTTTCCTGAATCTTCTGTGTTTAAAAAGAATAATGGATTCACTGTTTTGCAGCATAATTCTCATTGTTATTGCAATGTCCCTCCTAATTTTGTCCTCAAATCTTCTGGAAGTTGTGGTTTGACACTTTTTCAGCTTTGTTCCTCAGATCACCATAGGCAACAACCCCACCATCACGAAAAGAATCCCCAATCCCAAATTTTGACTCTGTCATTAACATATTAAACAAGCAAGGAACCAATTAATATTTTATCGTAAGGAAGCCAAAATAGTTCAGATATTTCCATAGTGATGGATGAACAAATAGAAAGATGGTTACCCTTTCCAGTTCTGCATCATGTCTACAATTTATCCTCTCATTACAAGCTGAAGGCTGTGGCAGAGATTCCCATTACAGGCACCATGCATCACTGTCATGACTGTGTGTCTTGAGAACAAGAGTAGGATCACATTTGGACAATCAGATTAAGATTAGAAACCAAGAAACTTGCTGCCATCTCACGTCTGTGAAGACATGACCAGTACAAGAAGCTGTATTTCTGCTTTTCTTCTCTATCACAGCCCTATGGAATTAGTGTCAGTTAAGGGATGTGAACACGTGTGGCCTTGCTATATTCCAGAGTTACAATCTGTGCTAGGAAAGCTTGCCCATTTTCCTCCAGGTGGGGTTCCTGACCCCAGATCCATAGTGAACATCCAAGATTACCCCTGGGGAAAACTTCCTTGAATAGAAGTAATATTTTAGTATTTAACAGACATTTTTCTTTTTACAATAACTTCAAACTAGAGGGAAGAAAACTGAAAATTTCATCATGAAGCTGCAAACTGCTTTTCTGCAGAACTGTTTTTATTAAATTTGCCCATTTCTTACAATTACGGTAGAAATAATGAAAAGACCATGACTGCTATGCTTTTTTTAATTTTACTTTAAATTTCATAGGTACTTTTCATTATCTCTAGCACACAGAGATACGCTTCTTCTTAAGCTACACTAATATATTGGTGACCATGGAAAAACTGAAGACTCAAAAGCAGAGTTTCATCTCTGCATCTCCTAGTCAACAAAAATAATGTAGTAAGTACACATTATAACAATAGCGCTTTGCTAATTTAATAGTACATATGCGAAATGTCGTGTGTGTCAGCATGCTTTGAACTATAAAATATCTTTATATGTTTAAAGGATAGAACTGTACAAGGTATTTCATGTAGCATTTTATAGCATACCAATATATCTTTTAATACATTTGCCAGAGAATCAAAGAGATGTTTGGACTGCATAGTATGTGATGTTTTCATTAGATACTTTTATAATGTGGTGGTAATTTTAGAATTTATCTCTCTATAGTATAGTCCACTGCCTGGCTCTTTTTCTCAACAGCTTCCTTATGGCTAGGTGACAGTTTGAAAACTTGGGATTACTTCCAAAAAGCATAAGCAGAGCAGCGTTTTTCTAACAGAAAACAATTTTGCTAAATAAAGAAGAATGCTCCTATAAATATATATTAACTGTAGACTTCCTTAATTTATTTATTTTGAGATTAGTTCTGCTTTTGTGTAGTGGATACTGTAGAATACTTAACAAAATTCAGCCCTTTCATATGACTGTGTTGAAATCAACACAGTGGGATAACTGTGAAGAGTTTCCAGCAAATTATAAGTCACTTCCTTTCCCTTCCCTTTCCCTTTCCCTTCCCTTCCCTTCCCTTCCCTTCCCTTCCCTTCCCTTCCCTTCCCTTCCCTTCCCTTCCCTTCCCTTCCCTTCCCTTCCCTTCCCTTCCCTTCCCTTCCCTTCCCTTCCCTTCCCTTCCCTTCCCTTCCCTTCCCTTCCCTTCCCTTCCCTTCCCTTCCCTTCCCTTCCCTTCCCTTCCCTTCCCTTCCCTTCCCTTCCCTTCCCTTCCCTTCCCTTCCCTTCCCTTCCCTTCCTATCCCATCCCATCCCATCCCATCCCATCCCATGCAGACCTGGAGGATGATGATGATGATTAAATCTAAAGAGTACTTGAGCCCAATATAAACAGAAGCCTGTCAGTTATGGCTAAGTGATTTGAATACTTCCAGTTGAAAAAGAAAAAAACAAAATGCAAACTAGCGCAGGATTTGAACAGAGGAAGAGTCAGCAAAATCGGGAACAATTCACAACTTCTAACCACAGCCACCAGGGAGAATACAAACAACAAGTTTGTATTCCTTGGTTTGCTCTGTGCTTTGCTTTGGGAGCTTTACAGACACCAGACTTTGATTTTTTCCCAACCAGGAGTAGGTATACATTGAGTTTTTTAAGCATATACTTAGGCTATTTATGGATACCACTTTCATTTCAAGTCAAAACAACACAGATCCTTCTCGGCTATGGAACGCTTGTTTCAGAGAAGAAATGCCAAGCAACACTGGTGATTTTCAAGTCACATTTGGGATCTCTGCCACAGGTCAAACAGCTGTCAAATTTATGGGTACTCCAAATCAACAGACAAGGCACACATTTTCACATCTGTTTAAACCACCAAACCAATTGTTTTGTCTTTTGTTTGCTCGCAGACTAAGGCTCAAAATGCAGTTAAGGCTCTGTGCCCAAACCACGCCAGAACTACGAGTTAAAAGCATGATGGTAAACTGAGGAAAGGCTTACAACGATGAAAAAATGGGACACCACTTCAGAAAGAAATCCATGATATACAGCCTGGTATCTGGCCTAAATTATTTAATCTGTTACAAGATTGTCAGTTCTGGCATCTCTGTCTTTCATTGTTCTTTACAAGTTTGTAATGCCTGGATTACAGCCATTCCTGGTACGCTCTGGAAGCCCTTCCCTACACAGAGGCTGTTCATCATTGTATCTCTAACCAGTCTGAGGTCTCCTACTTCGTACACAGAGCTGCCCTTGGAGCAAAACAGAGTGTGCTGTCAACTATTTAACTGTTACCCAAATGAAACTCATATATTACGGTCTTAGAGTAAAAATGAAACAGAACAACACAGTTTTAATTGCTATTTCTACAATAAAATCGTGGCTTATTTATAAGTTGGGATTTTATTACCTACTGCAATTTATACACATTTTATCTGGAAGTTCATGGTGGGCAACAAAGGACTGCTCACATTTTTTTTCCCTGTGATTTTTCCATGAAAGCATATCTGCATCTTAAAATATGGTAAAGTAGTTTATAAGTGAAATGTAAAAAGCTTACATGGAAGATTACATATGTCTTTTCTAACCACTGAAATGTATAAACAACTCGTTAAAAACTGAAAAGGCCAAAGAAAAGGACAAAAGACCTTTTAATGAGAGTTGTTTTGAACAGACACTTTTCTGCTTTTCGAAAGACAGGATGTTACATTGTTCCTAGGAAGATGATCTCAAATTATCAGGAAAAATACCAAAAATTTCAGTGAGCACTGTCGCTAAGGGAGCTTATGCTAAAGCTTACAAAAAAAAAAAAATTGCAAGTGGAGATGTCATTTTAAATAGAATCCAGGCTCTTATTTTTCCATTGCAAAGAGTTTTCTTTTATGTCAAATGAAATTTTAAGATCACCTATGAATTTGCAACTGACCCCTTTACTGCCAAATCTGATTCCAATCCCTAAAAAATCTGTTTCTGTAATACAGCCAGCAGTGCAGTAACTTCTAAAAGGTAGCCAGACATATTGGCAAAAAAATATATGTGGTTAATCAACTAAAACTATGTAGTAGTTTGGGAACAATCAATCAATTTCCAGAACCTTTAAGGCATGCAGTTGCTGTGAGGATATCCAAGAACAATAGTAATACTAATGGCTAATGTACACAGATGTTTTTGAGATGGTCTTGTCTTTATGTTTTTATTTTCAAGACACTTCTGCACAATTTTATGCTCTACTGTTGGACAAAAATAAACCCATCACAAATAAATTCCAGATAATAATAGAAATGTAGAGAGACAGTAGGTGTCACTTTGCACCAAGGTAAAATAAGCAGTATCAAAAAGAGGTTTGTGTTCAACCAGTGATGTTTTCTCAATCTGTGCTTACCCACAAAAGGTCTTGGACAGGGACTTAAACAGGGACCTAGGCAAAAATGATACTGAAAACTCTGAGTGAGTCCTTGAGGCATCTTAGCTGGTAACTTGAAAGATGCTTCAACAACTTGAAAACTGTTCTGTCTAAATGCTGAAAATGTCTCATTTTCAGTAAACAAAGCTGAGCTGCTCACTTCCACCTTCACACTTCAGCCTGCCTGGCATCCAGGAACTCTCTGTTAAATTCCTTGAGGAGCTCACTAGAATACATCGCACAAAGTCACCTCTAAAACATGGCAGTAAGGAGAAGTTACCCATAAAACATAGTAGCACTTTCTGAAGCTCTTTAGAATAGCTGGGGGAGGATTCCAACCACTCTTCTGCTCCCTTAATGCTGTAAGACTGTGGTCTGAGCTCTGACCAGAGATGTGTGACCAAGGTTCACTTCCTGGCTTTATCTCAGAGGATTTTAACTCCCGTTTTCCACTTCCTGACTCTTTATACATCAGGTTGCTGGCTTTCATCCTGAGAGAGGCTTGTGTATGTATATCACATTAAACTCTTCTTGGATAAGTTAGCAGACTCAGCAGAGGAACCACGAGATAGGCAAAAGCAGCATTCATGTGAGGACAGCATCTAATTCACTGTGTGTTCTACTGTAAGTTATGGAATTGCCTTTAATCTCCTTAAAAACTCTTCCAGAAATCTGTGATCAAAGCAGACGTAACAGCCCTGTCACACGAAATGAAAGCCCAGATTTTTGCACTTAAACCGTAATCCTATTTACGTCATCTGAGAATGAGAAGTGTTTGAATTCTACAGTTTTGCTTTCCCTGATGAAACCAGTTGCTTTTCCACTCGAGTCCTGATTCTGATGGAGGCTACTTGCTCCTTTTGGCAACAAGTGCTGCAGAGATGATCTGGCCTTTAACTGGCATCATCTAGGAGTTTTGGCTTTTTATTGGGATCAGTGGGTACTGGATGGTGCCTTGCAGGTAGAAGAACTGAAAATGACTGAGGTGTTTTTGTAAAAAAATCTGTTAAAAATTGGGCCAAACACATAGCTTTAATTTTCTGTATAAATTTGACAAGTTGCATTACTGTTAATATGATTTAAAAATTGGTTTAAAATGTTTCCAAAGTTAACATGTTCACCCAGATCAGGGTGGAAGATTAGGTTAAACTTCAGTGGAGTGTTTTGGAAATGCAACTTTTATCACATAGAACCCAATTATTGTTTTTTCATGCTTTTTTTCTTGCCATAGCTCCATTTGTTTCTGAGGTCACAGTTCAAATTTTAAAGATTTTCAGGAGAATTTGAGTCATATTTCCTTGATAAACTTTAATAAAAAAGATCAGATTACTCTGCCTATGAGTCAGTTAACTATACTCCTATTTATTTGAAGAGCAGTTCTTGTTTTCAGGTATGTAAAAATATTTTATAACCTCAAATATTTTTTTCTCTTAAAGGTTAGCAGCAATTCTCCTGTACATGAAACATTTGTGATACCAAATCATTAACAGAATCTGTGTCTAGACTAAATACTACATTTTAAAGCAAAGTATTTAAAAAACCAGCTACTCCTCGATTTACATACCCAGGCTTAAATTTTAGGTGTTTGTTTCCACTGTAGCAGATGATGATGTCATTAACACCTAAATCAGGACAGAAAAATGCCTGGTGTTAGGTGTTAGTGACATCATAATTAATTCAGGGAGCACACTGCACCCAGAACTTCTAGGCCTGGCAAAAAAAAAAGAGCTGATGTCAAAACACACTTACTTGTGTAAAAGATACTTATGTCTAAGAAATAAACTAACCAAGATCTCACTGTGGAGATCTTAAAAACTTTAAGAAAATAAGTTTTAAAAATATATATTTTCCTGTTCACAAAGAAAAGGGTTAAAATATGTGTAAAACATGTGTCTTGGTGTTTTGAAGTGGTTTGCTTCTAACAGTAGAACTGCACACTCATCACTGGTCATGGGATAAATGTGGTTTGGGGGATCTGTGTTATGCCAAGACTCAAAGCATTTAATATGAGCTTTGTTTTGGAGCAATGGCAACAGCAAAAGTGAGCTGACATGCAGACAGTGGTGACTTCAAGCTTCTGAAAGCTACATGATCATTTAAGATCCAATGCTTCAAAAAGTCCCATGTGACATGAAAACATCTGACCCACCAACCAGCTGCAAGACTTTCCCAGACTCTCATCAGCAGATGTACCTTCACAAGCTCTGCTAGAGCCCGAAGGAGGGTGAACTCCCTTCCTGCACAAGTCTTCTGCAACTCTCTGTGGGCTGGGCTTCATCTCTTTGCATAAATTGACTGGTTTATGCCTGTTACTGGCTTTGAACCACATCTCCTCAGAGGAAAAGCTCGAAGGCTGCTGGTGCCTACAACAGTTACCTAGCATAGTGTGCCAGAAAGCACAAGTAAACAGTAGTTTTCCAAATGCAATGTACATTTTACACAGACTTAAACATTGCGTGGCTATGGATATAAATCCAAACAGTTAAGGATATGTATTCTATCAATTTCTTATTATATGTATTCTCCATTTTCTGTGCCCCTGCATGCATTCACGCACTTGCAGAGCCATCCATGTTATTTGCACATTTTTTCCCTGTTCAGTTTTAATCTATTTGGCCCCAATTCCTACTTGTAATGGGAGATGATGTTCAACACAGACACAGAGCGCTCAAGAGTGTTTGACATCTCTTCATCCAGACCCATCTTTTCCTCTCTACAGCCCACTGCCCCTCACTCATACACCTTAAAACTCTGCCAAATATGGCCACAGCTACGAAGGCTGGAATAGACTAAAAGGAATTTTGGTCATCTGAGAAAACAAAACAAAGAGATCTAAGAGCATTTGAGTGGCTCTGCTGCTGTCCTGAGTCACCTCTTGAAAATAATGAAAGGAGACAATGTTATCTTGTTTTTGCATAAGACTCACACTTTGCTTTACATTAAATTCAGGTAAAAATGGCAGGACTGACAAGACCAGCAAAAACAGATCAGCACAGCCTGAATTTGCTTGCCTTATTCAGGCAAGTAGATGCCATGATATTAACACATAGTAAAACCCCATTATTCCCCATACATTAAGTACTTTCAGGCTTAGATGTCCCACTGGCGACTTAAATGCTTCAAAACAAGTAAATAGTGAGGAGAGACAGGAAAGGAGAGAAAAAATTCTGGTGAAGCATGAATGGAAAAAAGAGTGGCAATAACATCAGTTGTTGAAGTACCTTTTATGTTCATGATATAAGGTCTCACCCATCTGTCATTTCATTTAACAGCAGAAGGTGGGGGCAGCCCCTCCATGTCCAGTCCTGTAGTCTGCATATTTCTTTAACCTTTAAAAATCACTTCCGCAATGTCTTTTAAACAGGGATTACCAAACTGGCAACAAACTATAAAAATAAATGCATTTACAATATGCCCTCTAGATAGCTTTACTGTCACGGAAATAGTTTTGTTGTGACCACGGGCTGTAGGAGCAATAGGCTGGCAAAATTACATGGTTTGCAATGACAAAATTCAGGTTTCAGCCAAACATTTTACTTCTAACCTACAGCCACCTCAGCTGTGAAGTGCTTATTAAGTTCCTTTCATGACCACAGGACCTGCAGTTTGTAAATGCTGCAGGTGTGAAGGCATTGTGTGGCACTTTTAGGTTACTGAAAGAAGATTGTTATTCATGGATGAAATATTCCATTTATTCAGTGGAAGAGGAGTAATGTGTGCGGGGGTGGAGAATGCAAAGCTGATGATAGAAAGACATAAATAGAAACAGACTTCTACAGAGCACCTCAGCCATTCCATTGTATTGCTGCTTCAATTCCCCACAATGGCCAAGCACTGGGATCTTTCCTCTAATGATGCAAACTTGCTGTTTCTCGTGCCACTAAGCTATTTTTAAAACTTACCTAATCTTATTTAATTGTTATGGAGTAATGGTAATAGTGCCAGACCATACTAAAGCAGTGGCTTCTATATCTTCTATAGAATTGAGTGTGATCAGACTGTCCACCACTCTCATTCACATGGGAATATATCCTCAGAAATTTGTGACTCAAGAGTATGCTTCACAAATACAGTATTATTTCTGAGTTATGTACTCGGAGATTGGTGGAGGACTTCTGATGGACAAGTGTATTTTTCTGCTTTCAATGAGATCCTGATAGTGTCTCTGATGTATCACTTTGAAGCTGTTAAGACAGGATATATGAATGTTTACCGAACTTTTTGTCGGGCCAGCAATATAAAAAATACATTACATGTAGATATACTACGTGTAGCAAAGGGCAGAACACTAAAAAGTGATTTTTGAGAGCTACACTTAATTCCTCATTTTTAAATTTTCTAATCTGGCTACAGCATGTGGGAGTCTGAATTTTTCAGCTCCAAGTGTGCTGCATTTTTAAGTCAACTGTGGAGGGGGGAAGCAAATACACATGGGTTGTAATGCTGGCTGACATACTGAAGTATTGACAAACTCCACCAAAAAAAAATAGCAAACGTATAAAAGTAGATGATGCAGACAAACATCTAACATGATTTAAGTTCTAAGAAATTTTTTTCTTTAAAGAGAAGTTCAGAAAACTGAAGTGGGTTAACACTGAAACTGCTCCAAACTGAGTAACACAACAGATTCCCTTGCTTACACCTCTTCTACACTACTGGCAGCTGCTGAGTAGACAATAATATTTCTCATTACTAACATTAAATGGAGAATATTCTATCCCAGTGAAACTAGGAGAAACAAGCTACATCTGAATTCACCTAGCATTCAAATTAAAGGGGGGAGGGGGGTGTGTCTCGGCCACAGCACCAGCTTATTTTCTGCTAGATCATGAAATCTTTACAATTGTCAGAGCCTCAACACCTCATTCACAAGACATGGACATGATTAAGTACCGACTCAAGGAGACTAATACCTCCTCTCCAGTTACCAGCACACATCCCCCTGCACCATTTGCAAAAACCTAAGCATTGATGGGAGCAAATACTGATCAGCAAATCACACAACAGCAATTTCTAACAAACCCACAATAGCACTACAGTTGAAGATAATAGTTACAGCAACATGAACAACAATGGCACATTCATTTTTTAGCAAAGGGGTTTTTTTTAGCATTTAAATATGTAACAGTACATTACAAGCCTGAATCAAAAAGACAAGTGGAAGAGAATTATGAACCCGCATTTCCTTCAGACACACATTACTTCAGGCATTTGAAGAAAGTGTCGAACAGCTTCCCCACCCACTTTCTCAAAGTGGAGGAGAAATTGCTCTCAAATGTTGGTTATAAACTTGTAATCTGAACTCCAGCCACTCGGCAGGGCTGCAGAAGAATTTACGATGTGCTAAATATTTCCTTTGTTCTTCCCAGTGGTAGCCTGCTGTAGCAATTAGAAAGCAACTGACTGCACATGTACACTGTGGCTCTTTTCTAAAGAATTGTTGATAATTGTTAGAAGCCTTCCTAAGCAGAACTTGCTCTGCTAACACTGCAATATTTTAAGTGTGTCTGTATAATTTGCCTGTATGATTTTTTCTCATCTTATAATCTTAGTCATGTCCCCCAGTTACCTTACTACTGGGACAGAAAGCAGACACAAATGTCTACCATTGCTATAATTCAGCCATTATGAGCTGGGTTCCTGAATCCCTCTGTCTTTCTTGGGCACCTAGGTAGCTTCCATAGGAACGATGCATTTGTGTAAATGATACAAACCACTACAGCAACATTTGTTTCCATTGCTGCATGAATATAATACAAAACAAAATGCAATTTTTCTTGATTCCAACAAAGAAAGCCAAGTCCTAAGCCATTCTGTTGCATGCTGAGAGCACAGGATATTAAACCCCACGGTAGCAAATTTGATGTAAGCTTGCCATGAAGGAAACTGCAAAGAAGTGTGCATTGGAAAGATTGCAGGTTTTGCAAACAGGAAAGATGGCTTTAGGAGACATCCCCCCACCAGCATCCATTGCCTTAGCCATAACTACAGACAAGGTAAAAAGCAGGGCAAAGTAGATAAAAGGAGGACATGCTGAAGGTGGAGGCTGGGAAGACAATAAACGCACTAAGCAGTGGCACCACTGCTCTCCTGGGAGTGAAGGCTCACGGTGAGGAATATGTTCTGCTGGGTACAGCTCTAGGCAGCCTTTTGCTTCGGTCACCTCCTGCCCAGGGCTCAGCAGGCAGGTGCTGGCCAGGAGCCAAGGGCAGCCCCACAACCTTGCTGCCTGTGCTGCCTCTGCAAAAGAGGTTGAGAGCAGCAAGGAAGCCGGAGGGAAACCTTCCTCTGCGTGCCAGCAGCAGGATCCATGGGATTTGGCCTTGGAATTCCTGTGGAGTCTCAACCACTACATCAAAGTCAGCTCTTTGGCATTTGTATGCTATTGCTTAGCCCCCTGGCTTTCCTAATCCTGGGGATGGTGTACCATATTTTCCCTCTGAAGCCTGAGGGAAACACAGTTCCCTAGCCAAAAAGCAGCCAACATCCATTAAAAAGACAGCAAAATACCACCTCTAGCAGGTGACCCTCAATGTAAACCACTGGACGTACTAGTTGAAAGGAAGCTTTCACATACAGGCTTTGATTGGAGCATGTGCTCCTCTGTGGTGGCCTTTGCACTGTTGCACCACCTGGCAATGTCTGGAATCAAGTTATTTATAGTCTATACAATGAGAAGTCGAATGAGTTGGATGGTTCAGAGTTTTGGTAATGAGATACAGAGATTTCTGATTTGGGCTTGCCGGGTCAGACTCAGGCTAGACTGGTGACAAAGAGTGGAAGTCATTGCCATCCAGTTGCTTCTCAGCAATACGTGTGAAATGGACTTTGTCTGTGCACCCTTCCTTTGGAGGGTCTGCAGACAAGCCAAGGAGAAAGGCAGGCTGAACACTTTCTTTCTTCCCTAGATTTGACCCTTACCAGGCAGACCGAAGATGCTCCACAGCCAGTGCTTTAACACCTTCCTAAGAATTTGGTGAGACATGTTTTCCAGAGCAGATCCAAACTCCTTCTGATGAAGTTGGTGAAATGGATCCCAGCTTGTGCTACTGCCTCCTATACATTAAGTGTAAACATGAATGAAGAGGCTCTCCAGACAGCACTCTGTCTATATCCATCTGCCACAAGAACAAATCATGCTTTAACTCTGTGCTATTGCATTGACAGTGGTATTTCAAACACAGCCCTGCCATTGATTCTTTCATCCAAGAAAACAACTAATTTACTTCTTCACCTGGCCAGTTTCTCATTGCTGTTATGAACTTGTATTTCTTTGGATTTTTAGGGCAAATTAATAACCTCTGAGATCAAATGTGAGTGCTGAAACCTCTGTGCCAATGTGAGTGCTGAATATTGTTGTGGTTGCAGTAATTTCACGACTATAAGGCCCACCCTTTTGACTAACTTTTTCCCCCGAACCTGGAAGTGCACCTTATAGTCCGGTGCACCATATGTTATGGACAAAGTTGTGACATTTGCCAAACTGGAAGTGCGAGCTGCAATGGGGGGCGGTGCTGCGGGAGCGCTGAGTTGCGAGGTGGGGGGTGGGAGCGGGTGGCCACGGCCAGCAGGAGTGGCGGGGGGAGGGAGGGAGCTGCTGCCGGCCCCAACCTGGGCGCAGGTGGAACAAGAAGCCGGGCGGCGCCACCCTGGGCGCGAGGGTGGGGGGAACGAGAAGGTGGGTGGTGCTGGCCCTGGCCCGGGTGCGGGGGAAACAAGAAGCCGGGCAACCCTGGCCTGGGCGCAGGGGGAACGAGAAGTGCGAGCCCGCAACAGCCCCAAGCAGAGCCCGCCCAGCAGCGGCATTGGAGCAGCGGTGACGCAGCCTGGGCGGCTGGGGGAAAGCATCGCAGTGGTGGCAGAGTGGCCAGGCGGCCGCGGGAAAGAGCCACAGAGGCGGTGGTGCGACCCGGGCGGCTGCGGCAAAGCAGCGGCGGCGGCACAGCCCCTGCGGCCGCAGGAAAGCAGCGACAAGCGGTGCAGCCACAGGGAAGCGGGGACAAGCACCACCGCCACTGGCCGGGGATAGCCGGGATGCAGCGCAGCCGTGCGGTGGGAGCCAGGAGCCGTGAGCCGTGCCAGCCGGCGCCGGGGGCGCTGGGGCCCACTGCACAGGGAGGGCACCTGGGGCTGCGTTTAAAGGCTACACCAATCTTTGAAAAATGTTTGCAAATTGAGCACCTGTCAGTAATCCGTTACTTTGTTGCACGCCACGTGGCTCCTCGCTGCAAAAAAAAAGTGCGCCTTATAGTCTGCTGCACCTTGTGGTCGTGAAATTACTGTAGTTCCCACAGGACTAAAGGGTTCACCATCCTGACACTCCAGTCTCATAAGATGCCTTGAAGCATAAGCCATGGCCAGCTGCCATTTTACAAGGAAAATCCTGATGAACCAATCTTTTTGCAATTTTACTAGTGATATGAATAAAAACTGACTATTTCCCTATTTTTGTGTCATCAGCAAAATATTGGTATATGTGTCCTGGATTGCTTTTAACATTCAGCTTTCTCAGATATGAAAATAAAGATACACCAGGTGATAGGAAGAAATCAGAACAAGGAACAAAATTCAGTGGGAGCTGAAGAGAAAGGTAACACTTAGAGGCTATGTTCAAAAGACTGCAATCAACACATAGAACCAAGGTGATCTATTTGATATTCCTAGTACTCATTTATTACTTGTTTCTTGGAGATATATGCTTCTGTCTCAGCTTTATATCGCAGGAGCACTGACATCACATGCATTCCCTCACTTTTTTTTTCTTGCTTTGACCTACTGAGAGGAACACTTTTCTGCAGGCTCTGCCAGAGTAAGAGGATATCACTTGTCTCCTGGACTCTAACTTTCCATCAAACTGCAGTTGTAAATCTAAGCACTAAATTGATTAATTTTTAGCACTATGTGTTAAGACAGAGCCAACAAGGCCAAAATACTGTTAACTCATTAGGTACCACGGACACATTGCAATAGTCCTTGCTGCAAAGAGCTTCTAATTCAAACAGGTAAGACAGACCACAGATGTAAGGGACAACAGAGGCAAAGTGAATAAGATAGCTTATCTAAATTCTAGAAAGAGTTCAGAATAACACAATACCATTTGATGATATTCACCAAAAAATCTAAATGGGATTCTACATTTTGGCTCTTTTTTAGCAGAACTGCATAAAGATCTTTGAAAGACATTGTGTTATGTATTTCCTCTTATGAATGGATTGTCAATGTCACAGCATTTATATAAGTAGTCTCTTACCCAAGGATTTCAAACAACTACCATTTAGTGCAACCTCCCATTCTGCAATGCTTGGATAAACACTGATCTCAATTTACATTTTGAAGCCTAGAAAGTCAGAAGATTGGCTTAGAGTTCTTCTAGAGAATTCAAGCCAAGGCAAGATTCCAGGAGCAACATGTGTGGTTTTGCCTACTCAGTAGGTGACATTTGCTTTGCATTCTACTGACCTATTTCGTAGTTATTCAGTGTTGGGGTCATCACTCTCAAGACTTAAAGTGTGTTGTTTTAGGCTCAGAGGTGTAGGAAAACTGGATGGAGACAGAGGAGGAATAAGTCACTGTCTTTCACACGAAAGACAGAGCTGTGGAGAGTGGCAGAGAAAGCACAGGTTAATATGTCAGCAGTGATTTAACAGCTGGTGTGATGAAACAAAAATCCTTCCCATTAGTTTTTTAAGGTAGCGCTGATAAAACATGATCATATCACTTATTTTTACCTCACTGATCACTGCATTTAGAACATTAGCAAGAAGCATTGCAACAATGAAATTAAAGTTATCAAAGTGCTGTTAAATTTCATCCACTTGAACATCAGCTAGAGTCACAGTAACTTGTGCCAACGGCCTCTGATTATTTTTATACTTTGTTTGACAGACACTTCTGGAAATGTCTTCTTGTTTTACGTCGTCAGCAGAGCTCTCAGGCTAAGTTCCTTACGTATCTCTCAATGCTGCTAAGCTGATTGGCATTTACTTGTACCCCCTCACTGTAAGAATCATGGAGTCTGACTTGGCAAGAATCATCTTTTTTTTCTTTATTTTGTTTTGAGCAGAACAGCTGCCCTCCAAACTTAAGCCCATCTGGTCTTATTTGAAAAATGAAGCGGCAAAAATTAAAATCAGTTCTCACTAATTAGAGGAAAGTTGTGCATAAACAATTGAAAGGTCTTTTCATGCTTATGGCCTGACATTTCCACAAAAAGCTTAATTGCTTGCATGGGCCTAAAGGGTTATGTTCTTTTTTTAAGTTGCATATGCTCTCTGCCAAATACTAGCTTGGACATGCTGTGAGTGATTTTTGGATCACCAGCAACTCTTACTATTTTAGGCTCTGTCACAGCTTGAAATTGTAATTAATTTTGAGGATCCTGACAATCATAATTATGACCATCCTGATTTCTGATAAGACTCACTTTGTGCCTTTTTTTTTTTTTTAAGTAATTAAACACCTGCCATAGAGTTCAGCAGGAAACATGGTTCTTGTGAAACTCGTAAAGTTTTCATAAGTGTTCCTGTCATGAATTCAAGATTCTCTGAAGCTCTACTCATAACATCATGTAAAGGAAAAGCCAATCAAAAGTGACTTGTTATTGCAGTTTTGGATGCTTAAGATGCATAAAAGAGGCAATTGCAGGTTTATCCAGGTGGAACCATCTATATTTTTGTAAAAGTAAGACTAACTTGAGCTGACTCTTTAGGCAATGACTTTGTCCCTGATTAAGTTGTTTTTTGCTATTCTGGGGTTTCTATCACTCTCTTTTCATCATATCCCTCAGTTTCCCTCTAGTTTTGATTAGGAAATCAAGTTTTGCACATGAGAGATCCCCAAAATATTGTACTGAACTGGTGTTCCATTTGAGAGTTTCCATTCCCTTGAATATTTTCCTGTGGGATAAAAAATATGAAGTTTAGAAAAATTCTCATTTGTTCCCTGAAACTTAAAAATAATTGTGTTTTTTTATGACAGGTGAAAAGTCATGATGCTTACAATTTCCAGTATGGCTTACATTTTGACTTCACATCACTGGCAATTTGTAATAGCAATAATGGCAGTGGAACCTTTCCTTTTTGTTTTTTAGAGACATTGAACTAAAAGTTCACTGGAGTTGGGTAGCGAAACAAGTATAGAAAAGAAAATATTTGTTGGACCTTTGGATTCACTTCTGATGGCCCTGGGAAATAACAATGCCCCTCAACTGTTCTGTGGCCCTTGAAGAGAGAAAAAGCAGATTGCATTTGCCTAACTGTTTAAGTAAGGACATGCGTCACACTGTAGTCACTGTTACTGAGATTTATCCTCCCTCTTTAGCAGCTCCCATTAATAGCAGAAGGAATGACACACTTACAGGAGGGAGGATGTCCCTTCTGAAAGAATAGTGCTGTGCCTTATTTGAAATACAACACTCAAGGCCAGCTTGTACCTTGCAGGTTTTGGCTGATTTAGGATACTGCAGAGCCTCAATGTAAGTAAGGAAGCAGCTCAAGGAGCTTCCTAGGGTATGTATTCCTAGCCTGACATGACATCTGGTTAAGGAAGTGAAGGCAAGCAGTTCTGTGCAATCCCCTGCCTGTGAAAACAGTTTGGCTGCCCCAAAGTTCAAGAAAGAGAGGAAAGCAGTGCCTACCTTCTTGTCTGATCCAAGGGCATTTTTTTCCATCACTGGGATCAAGAGAAGTCTTTTCTATGTTCCCCCAGCACAGCAATACCAATTCTACCTGATTTCATAACATCCTTTTGTTTTCCCTTGAGAAAGAATTAACCTTTAGGCTACAAAATGTAGGTCTGCTTTCCTATTTATACCATATTCAAACAGTCTTTCCAGGAACCCTACGCCCTAATATCATGCACATTTGAAAGGATTGCTTTAATTTTTTAAAAATAAATAATGTGAATTTCCAGTTCCTCTTTCTTCACCAAGAGTCTTGGTGTAGACTTGGTGTCAGTGCAAACCGAGTAGATACTAAATGCTGGGGGGAAACATCCTCAGAAATAAACAGGCAAAGAAAAGATCTCATTACTTGTTAGGGTTTCTAAAGGAACTTTGTTTGAACTGGATTTTGCTTGAATCCAGATTTTTCAATACCCAGAACTAGTAAGTCTTCGTAAATATATACTAAACAGAATTAAGGCATTCAAAAGTCTCCTCATTTTATTTGGGATGGTTAGGGGAGCTTGGAACTTACAATTTTATTCAGTGAAAAATTCAGTTCTAAACATCCCAGCTTTCAGATCTAAGCATAGCTGTGAGAAAGCCATAGGTGATGCCTCAGATTCACTTCAGAGCTACAGCCATGAAGAACCTGTCTGTCAGAGAGATTTTATTACTTCCTCCTCAGTTTTTGCCCAATCTTGTTTAAATGCTTTATTTTAAAATTTCTAAACAGTCAAAAATCTGCTGTTGGATATGCCCAGAAACCATTTTTTACAGGACTAAGCAGGTTGCTAATTTTCTCATTCGTGAAGCTCAGTGGGATTTACAAATTAGTTGTAGCCTCACTGGGTTCTCACATGAGATTTGCTCTGGTAGCCAGTTCTGTAATACCTTTAAATATTCAAGCCCAGCAAAACTATGACCTCCAAAGAGGTAGTGGTTATAATATTTATGCAACTTTGGTTCCATCATTTATCTGCATATTACATACACAAGGCTACTGTCTGCCCTAGAATAAGAATTCTCTCCTCTTAAAAGAACTCCAGGCTTTCAAATGAAGCCATCACTAGAGGTAATACTGGAAACCAGGGTTTCCTTTCTTATCTTAGGTGGTCTGACAATATGTCTGATTGTACTCAAACATGTCATTTATTTAGGCTGGTGTATTAAAATATCTGTTTTTCTCTCCCAGTGTAGCCTCTAGACTGTGTGTTTCAACATTTTCTTGACGATGAAAAAGAAAATATTGAACCCAGAGTGGGAAATGCTGAAGCCGCTGGCTGACTAATGATAAAGAAGGAATGCATGATAGTCATCAACTCAAAGACTACTTATTGAAATGCTTCTTTAGATATTCCACTTTATTTCACATACCATTTTTACAGTGTGTACTTGATTAAGGAGCAAGATAGTGAAGTTTCACAGAGATATTTCAGCATCAGATTCTGGGTACTTGTCCTCTTCTCCTCTTTCTCTTCACGGCTGTCCACTCAGTGTAAATGTTCCATCAGGACTGTCACTTCACTCTGTTGTAAGTTTTATTTCAGCCTCACACTACTGCACTACACAAAGATTAATACACATTCTGAAATCTCTGAGAAGCTTCTGGCATGCTAAACATCACACATTGTGGATCTCTGCAAATGTGTTTTGTCAAGACTGCAGATTCTGCTGCACGCAGCCTCTGAATGCGACTGTGCAAAGCCTTTGGGGGCATCTCACCAGCAACAGCGACAGATGCAAAAAATAAGGATACAAGCACAGGTCTGAGGGCAAACATCCTGCTTCTTGTGCTTTCCCATCTATTTCCAGCTTGGGAGATTCCTGAAACATAAGGAGTTGCCTTCACCTCCTTCTATGAAGTCTTCAGGAAGGATTAAACAACTAATCCTTGGTTGTCAAAAATAGAAAGAAAAAATACCTTTTCCAGGAGGGGACACCACCAATCCTGCTGCCCTGCAGCCAGGGTAAAGCATCTGTGCCCTAGAAAGTCCTGACACCTACGACACACCACAGTCCCTGCTCATTGTGCCACCTGCTGTGAATTCCTCCAGGCCCTGAGGCACGTGGGCACTGCCATGGAAAGAATTACAAGGCCAAAGTTTCTTTTTCATGCTTTGGCCCTAGGATGCTTGAGATTTGGCAGAGCACCACCCTGTGCTGCCAAGGAGCCCTTTGCAGGCTTGGTCTTTAGAGTACAATTTCCCTCCAGATGTAAATGTGTAACAGGCAACTTAGGAGGTAACCACTTAATTGTCCTGTAGCTAGTAACTCTCTGTCCTGGTCATTAAAACATTTTATATACTGCTCAGAGTATGTACATTGTAGTAGCAATTATACTGAAATAGATAAAATAAAACAAACTGATAAATTTGATTGTTTGTTTTCCCTTGCTTTTCCTTCCAGACCTGCTATAATTGTTTGCAATCACAAAAAGAGCAGCAATAATACTGGTTAACAGGGTAGTTGTTAAGGCACGGACTGGATTCTGCTCAAAGCTCATGACTGAATTCCCATATATCCTGAAACAAGGCTCCCAGTCTTTTTGTAAAGGAAGAAGAACACTTCATCTTCCACCTATTTTATGCATGCCTTGTCCCGAGAGGCATTGTGTTGGGGATTGGTCTTCAGATCTGCCATTAAAATTTTCTTTAGAACATTCTCTGATTGTTTAGAGTTCTGTTCGGGCTCAGAACTTCACATTTCAACTCCCACAGTACTTCACTGTGGTTGTGCTACATGTCCAAATCCTTGTGGCACAAAGATGCAAAGCCTTCCCTCCTCTGTAGAAAGAGGCTGCTTGGTATATCCTATACCTGGTAATTCACTATCAATTCAGTCCAAACTATACTCAGCCTACTCAGAAAGTTGTAGAGAAATGCTAGCTGAGTAACTAACATAAAAGCATTAAAAAGGCACACTATTTATTTTACATTAATAAGATAAAATGATGCCTCAAATAAAATGAAACAAAAGAAAACCTCTCAGTAGTATTAATTTTTTTGTCCTCACAGGAATCGAACCATTCACTAAAACATCAAATTATTTTTTTATTATTATCATACATTTTATCACAAATATGTAAGATTTATAGACTCTAAATCTAAAAGGGAAAATTATGGTTAATAATCCCAAAAGGACATAAATTATATGATTACAAATAGCTGTAATCCATGAGCAAAATAATGCTTTTCACTTCAGCACCAAGACTTGTTTAGAAAGATACAAAGAGATGGTGAAAGTTTTATTTCCTCAGGGAGTTTGTTCCAATACCAAACATCCTTCACATATAAAAATATGTGGGTTTCAAATTCAATGCATTTAAATGCCAGACATTCATTATTCCTAATTCTTTTTTCCTACCACATGCAGTAGGTATCTAGTTCTCTTTACTCTGAACA
Organism: Catharus ustulatus; assembly: GCF_009819885.2. Taxonomy (NCBI): domain Eukaryota; kingdom Metazoa; phylum Chordata; class Aves; order Passeriformes; family Turdidae; genus Catharus; species Catharus ustulatus. Next base: position 60,810,197 of record NC_046223.1, on the reverse strand, counting down.
TCACCAAACATCACTGAACATCAACAACATGAAGCACACCACCAGCAGTCTCCACAAATCCTTAAAACCAATCGGATTTTCTGATGTGCTCCTGGAAGGACATCTGTTTCCTACTAGTTTAGATTGTGCCAAAGTCCAAGGCTCTTGCAGAAAACGCCTTGCATGCAGTCTAGGACAGAAAAAAATTCTAAGATTTGAAAAACCACTACTAAATAGGAATTAATAACTTGAATTTGTAAATAAATAAGCAAAGATAAAGATTAGAAAAGTATTGCAAAAGAGCCTGGGAAATAATTCTTTAGCTCCATTATCCATTTATTAGTAAAGAAATAAATGGCTGGACTTACTAACTGAAATTGGTCAAGTACTCTTAAATATTTGCAAAGAGAATGAGAAATATATTCCTAACTTCAAGCTGGCACCAGGAGGCATCTAGTTTGTTCTGTGAAGAGGGCTCAGTTACATGTTTATTTTTAGCCTGTGAACCAGGATGACAAAATGTGGGCCCATAACTCGGATGGGCTCCCAACGCTTGCTGTTGGAGTATTGCACAACAGTCTCACATAGAGCATGTGGCCACCCCCTGTTTTTCAGGGTGAGAATGCAACTGCTCCTCTGTGGCTGCCCCAAACAGCAAAGGTGTCCAAACAAGACTGGCATAATGTAGTACTTCAACTTCTCTCATTTTCTGAGAGCTAAAGCTGAAGGTCTAACTCTGGAGTTATTCTATTCTATAAACATGATATTTATATTTATTCAGATAGACTTTTAAACTGATCCTCTTTTTCTTTCATGTCCCCTAGTTCCCTTCCAATACAGATTTTGTTATTGTTGGGCTGTACAACAGCTTCTACTTTTTGAAACAACTGTATATCATGTAGTCACCGAGCTACATGAGAGAATCCCTCCAGCTTCAAGATCCAGGTTCCTGACATCCCTGTCTGGCTTTCAGCTATGATTTGCTTCCTATTTGCACTTGGGAAGTAGGACCATGGCGAAGATTGAAGGCTGTGCCAATAGTAGAGACACACTGCCTAGATGAGACCCCATACTTAAAGAGGTCTTGATAAAGGTAAACTTCAAAACAGCATCCTTCCTTTTTTTCATGAGTACCTGGAAAATCCCCATGTGGCACTTGTTTCTTACATCACCTGATGCTACCTTACTCCTGCCTAAGTTTTTGTCACCTCTTTGAACTTGGAACCAGAATCAGGGCCCAAACATAAAATTAAGCAGTGGCCTTACTACCCTTCTGTTTTCCAAAGAAAAAGGTTTGAGATATCACTGCACCTTTATAGGAATACTCTTTTACTGAGTCATAGTGTTTCTAGTTGAATGAAGAACAAAATTAACTACCCATTTTGCAATTCTCACATCAGCAAAAGCCACACATTAAGAATAACCAAAATCATAGACTCACAGAATCATCAAGGTTGAAAGAGACCTTTAAGATCATCCAGCCCAACAGTCAACACAGTACTGCCTCTGTAACCCCTAAACCACTAAATCACATCACTCAGAGACACAGTCAGACACCTCTAAAGCACCTCCAACTGGGCAACCTATTCCAGTGCCTGACCACCCTAACAGTGAAAATTTATTTTCTAATATCTAATCTGAAACTCCCCTGTCTAAGGCCATTCCCTCTGCTCCTCTGGCTGCAGGCACAGCAGGAAAACTGGCCCCCACCTCACTGCAAACTCCATCCAGGGAATTGTAGAAAGTGATGAAGTCCCCCCTGAACTTCCTCTTCTTGTGCCTAAACAAATCCAGCCCCCTCATCTCTCCTCATACGCGTATTTTCTAGACCCTTCATGGGCCATGTTGACTTTCACTGGATCTATGTTAGCTCATACTTTGATTCTGTCAGGGGAATGCCTGAGGAGAAAATAATGGTATCCCTAAGACAGCTGGTTTTCCAGCAGCTTCATGAAAACCAATAGTTTCAAAAACATTTGTTCATACTGAAAATTCAGCAAATTCAGATTAACCTGGGGAAGGGACGTCAAAGGGTCCTGTCAGCATGAGCTGCCTCTGCTTTGTGATGAATGTGCTGTTATAGGCCTCTACAGCCCTCCAGTTAGACTGGACCACTGTGGCTGCAGTTCATTATTTTCCTAACTATTTCTGAGCCTATAAAAGTTGAAGAAGTTTCCTGACAGGCTCTGGTATGGGTAGTTAGAGGAAAGTATTCAGAAGTGATGACGATTCTTAATTTTTAAAGGAAGAAGCAAGGAAAGAGCACATAGATATTTCTTCTTAAATAAGAAGTGGGCAGAATGTGTGATGGGTCCCAGCCAGGTCCTTAATAAAAAGGATGATGTCTGTGTTCCCCAGAGGGCTCATGACGCCACTTTGGAGTTTGCACTCAGCAAGAAGCAGCTCATATTGCACATCGCATGACACTGGAATAGGACTAACAAACATCAGGAAGTCCCCAACGGCTGCAAGTTTGGCAGTGCTGTCTCAACAGGTCCATTGCAGTGTTCATGGACCTTGTGAGAGTACTTGGACCCAGTTTCAAGCAGATAACAGAACCCTGGCTTTTTGATTTAAGGTACTTCACTGTTTCAAAGGATGTGGAAACTGAAATAATGCAGGTTGCCTCTGAAGCCCAAGGTGCACTGGCTAAATCACAGGGAGCTGAAACTTGTACAATGACTGTCTGGTTTAAATAAGACCATTAACATTCCTCACTAGCAATCATATGCATGCATTCATATTAAAATTCTAATAAAAATATTCAAACCACATCTGGGAACTAGTATTCTAGGTCAGCACCACTATTGTAAATTTTCAGCTAAGCCACTAACTTCTCAAAAAGAGTTTCTAATGGAAATGTTGACAGGTCATTAGCTAAGTACAGTGGTGAGAATGGCACTGACCATGAGACAGTTTAACAAATAATAAAATACTAGTAAACAGATGAGGCTTTAAGCCTATTCATTAGGCTCGCTTTCTGATGAGCTAAAACAGACTACTTATTTCTTGTCCATAAACACCCACAGGCAGTGGAAATCTGTCATGGATAGGGCTGGTGTGACAAAGTTTGTTTAGTTCTAGAATACAGTAGTCAGAAATATGCAAGAAACCACATATGGTGATATAGCGCCCTTAAGTCTGTAAAGTTGAAGGGAAATTTTCTGGTTAAAAATTCTGATATGTTATAATAGTGTGTGTTATCCTACTAAAAATTAGATATCTGTGGGACTAGTTTAGAACAATGGGACTCCTAAGAATATCGTTATCAAAAAGTGAAACCATTGTCTGAAACGGTCTCCGGCTGGAGGGTTGTGTGGTGGGAAAATATTTTAACAGGGTTTCCTATTAGTGTGATTGTTTTCAAGACGTAACACTCATACTGGAATACAGTGGAATGTTCGCCATGTGTGTCTCTAATAGATGGCAAGTACTTCATGGTGATTTTGTTTTTAAAACCCCCTCTTTCTAATTTTTGCTCCATAAATTCACAGGCTAACACAGCGTGTGTTTACATCATGTATTTACACTAGAGAAGCAAATGTTAGAGAGCAGGATAGGCAGATCTGTGGAAAAAAGAGGAAGCCTCAGAGCTTAACATACATACTAAGACAAAAGACTGCATGATATAGCTGATGGCATCCAAAGCCAAGCCTACCCCTGCCAACAGTACTTAGCCAAAACTTTTTAGCCTGCAAATACTGACAATTGCAACTACTCAAAAAGAAAATATTTGCAGTACAGATCTGCAAGCAAATAAAATGTAGGTAAAATCTGGCAAAAGAAGGAGGGGAAAAGAAGTAAACCAGCACATTTTTATTAGTTCCATTCTTCTGTCACTTGCCTATTGGTCATAGTATATAAACTTGAAGCAGACATGTTCCATTAATAGGTTTATTTATACAGCAGTATGTTCAAACCCCATTTTATATATGGAGTGGATTTTTATATTGATGGTGGATTTCTGTGCAACATAGAAAATTATACTATATGTTTTTAGTTTTGGTGTTAATGAATGCTATGGTATTTCCATGATACAATATTTTATTTACGCCTAAGGCTTCTCATACCCTTATATTTTTTCCAGCCCTGTGAAAATAGTTTTTCCTTGAATAGGAATGGCAGAACTGACAGTTGCCCCAGTGGAGCTCTTAGGCTAAGCTGTTATCCACTTTTACCACTTATTTTTCTTGCAAAACTAGTATCTTCTGCGGGCTATCTTAAGTACCCTTCCAAGGCTGGTGGAGATCTTTTTGTTAAGGAGATCTTCCTCAAAGAGATCTCTTTTGGGATGACAAAACTGAGACGTTTCATCCTCTTTTCTGAGCACTGGTCTTCTAAATAGTCTGCCTACACTTCTCCTGCCATGGAGATATATTTAGGATAGACCACTATAATGATGGGCTTTGAGTTGTCTCTTACTACTGAGATTACACACACAAACAAAGGAGGATGGAACTCTTCAGTTCAGCATTATGTAAATGCCACATGTGTACAATAGTTCTGCACTTCTTTGGAGAACAGAGAACGTATGCTAAGATTACTGTGAGTATAATCTCTTTGTGTCCTACATAAAAAAACCCCTAGACTGCAGGTATTATTCATGCAGATGTTTTGATTCAGTTCTATCTTTAGTTGTACTTGCCTTCAATTTCACTATTCATGTAATTTATGGAGGGACCTATGTTAACTAAAATACAAATGGATTTTGTCCTGTACATATGCCAATTCATCAATGGCATGGCACTTCCACAAGTGTGAATTGCAGTATCTTGCCCCAGCAAGCATATACATAATTTAGTTTTGCTTACTCTTAGCTCATGCTGAGTGAAATTCTGATCCAGCAGAAGTCAATGGTAATTCTGCCCTTGGTTTTTTTAAGTGGTCCAGGACTTCCTATCCTGTTTTTCCAGTGGGGTTTTAATTTTTTTTTTCAGAGCTCTGTGTTACACTAATTCCTTTTCTTAAATGATTGCTCATAAGTGGTTCTTGCTTTGGTTGTATAATTTCTAACTATTATGGACCGTATGCAGTGGGGAAAATCCCACTGTTTAAAGTATAGTTTTTCCCATTAATTCAGGTTTCATCAGTATTAGAAAAATTAAAAAACAAGTGTTCTGTGAAATGTTTCTCAGATTCCCTTCTGTGCAAGGACATCTTATTCTCCTTCCGCAAGTACATGCTAATGAATTTGCCAAACATATTCTCTAGCACTTGTCTTTATAATTTCAGTGTTTTTTTACAATGTGAAATCTATCTCCTTTCAAAACCCAATGCAGTTTTAGACTTCTTTATTAGAAAGAGAGAAGAGCAGTCCATCCGTAGTGACCATTTTCAACATTAAGGATATGCCTTTGAAGTCTGTTTACACAGTCCCATCATGGCATAAAGTTTCTTTAATATAAATGTAGTCCTATGATGCTAACACACTTAGAGAATAAAAAAAATTTAGCAATAAAGTAGAAATTTAAAAGAAATCCTCTCCTGTGTCAGATTCTGCTTTGCTTTTGTAAGACAGTCTGAGGAGATCCACTTAAACCTAGGGGTCTGTTTACAGAGCAAGAGCTAATGTAGCTAAAGTTATTGAATTGTCTGGCCTGAGTTTTGGTAGAATATCAGGCTGTCTTACTGATCAGTGCTCCCTCATCTTCCAATTGTATACTCTTCTGTTCTTTTTAAGTACTGAGTGCCCTCTTCTCTGAATAGCTGGTGAAAGATGATGACTGGCCAGCTCATATGGTTGTCAGGGCAGTAGCTCTGTACCTCACTAGAAAAAGGGTATCAGATCTTTTCAGATCTCCTGGTTTTGCTGAAACTTCTACTAAAAATACCCCTCCTGAATCTTGGGGCCTGATGGTAGTTGTTTCCACCATGGACAGAAAACATAATGTCAGGTTCTCACACGAGGACCTCTGCCATGTAAGACACAAGTGGTTAAATTTCAGGACAACTGAACACTGAGGGCACTGCTTATGCAGCATTTTTACCCAATAGCTTAACAGGTGAAGAAAATTACCTTAGAAAAGTTCTTAGTCCCATTATTTCATCCCATGCACTTTTTGTTGATGCTCATACTCAACCTAATAAAAGAACCACTCTCTTCTACATTGTGGAAGTGACTGAGATACAGTTTAATACCAAAGCACTTCCAGAGCCACAGTATAATTTCTTCTACACTATTACTTTAGAGATGCCTCCAGCGTTTTTCCTTATCGAACAAATCCCTTGTCTTTAGTATCATGAATCCTAGAATGGCATGTATTGGAAGGAACCTTAAAGACCATGTAGCGTCAACGCCAGCCCCTGTTTGTGGGCATGATTTTTCCATTAGTGAGGCTGTGTTGGCTGTCTCGGATCATCTCCTTGTCTTGCTCAAGCCTTGATGTTTTATCTGTTTTTCTGAGAAATAATGGCAAAACGTGAAGCTAACAGTGAGTTTATATACATAAAAAACATTACTAGAGGCTGCCAAATAGATGAATTTTGCTAGTGTATGCTCTTTTGGCTTCCACAGGAGTTCTTTGCAGACTTCAAGTTTGTGTACATTTACAACTCGTTACATCCTCAATAGTGACATGCAACACTTTTGAACTCTCAGTTGTTTAGAGACGACACACACATTCTACATATAAGTGAAACGTGAGAAAAAATGGGATTTACTCATATTTAAACAATTCATGGTGGCTTTACTAGTTGTACTTTTAAAAATCTCTGACTTTGAAGGGAAATAAAGAAGGTTAAGCGCAAGAATTTATAAAAATTCTTTTCAGTTGTACTTTTCAGTGCATGGATGAAAATTAGACAGCTTTTTGTCTGAAGGAAAAAATAGAGGTGTTGTGGTGATGGAAACAGAAATAAAACAAAAGGCTTAACAGCCTTAGTAGTAAAACAGCTTTTCTATATTTCATAAAAATAAAATCAAGAATTTAATGGAGGAAAAACAGCTTGAACCTTTGGTGTTCATAAAATTACAAATTATTATTTTACCAGACAAAAAATTAGATCAAATCAAGAATCAGAATTGTTTGTTTTTAAGAGTTTTTTTCCACATCAAAAATTAGTAGCTGCTGGTTTTAAAAAGGTTTTCAATCAGTCTGTTGAAGGCAATTCTAATAGGGAAAATGCTCAGCTTCAATAAGAATATTAGAGAATGCACTGAACATATTTATCCTACATATAGAAATCAAACATATCCTTTCTCAGTGCAGTATAGATTTTAAGAACTAGTGTGACTGATTCACAAGATTTGTTTTTAATTAGAAACATCTGTATTAAAACAAAATAATATGGTACCAGCAATAATGGGGAGGTAGTTCCTAAAGACTGTAATTAAGACTCCTGGCAACATTTTTAGTAGAAGCAGCTACTTAGACAAGCTGTGCGGAAAAGTTATTTCACGGTAATTCCAGAGTTTACATTATGCTGAAGACAATCTTCCAGCTAAGTAAGGCATGCAGGTACTTTGTCAGATAGGCTGAGGGGCCAGATTTTATCCACACTTTAAGTCTACTCTTCATTATTGACTACATAGCACCAGGCCTGTCTTAGTTCAAGAAGTGTTTGGACAATGCTCTGAGGCACATGGTGTGACTCTTGGGGTGTCCTGTGCAGGGTCAGGAGTTGGACTCAATGATCCCGATGGGTTTCTTTGAACTCAGTACATTCTATGTTTCCGTGACTCTGTGACACAAGCTGTCTTGACCATTTGAGCTTCTTGGGCAAGTTGGTAGTACTTCGAAAACTAGCAAACATACAAACCCTAGTCATAAATGAACCCAGGGCAGAATTCTTTTATTCTCACTATTTCCTTCAATCCTCTACGTAGCCTCATTCCTCCATCACCGAAGCAGAAACGCAAGATGGAGACAAATGCCCTAAGTTTTATGATGCTTCATGAGCTTTTATTGAGTTTTTAATCCCTTAGATAGGGATAGGTTCTTACCTTAGATCGGGATAGGTTCTTATTTAATGAGTTGTGTCATTGGTCTTCGTTCTGAATAAAAAATGGTAGGTACCTCAAAGGAGAAGAATAAGGAAGAGGCCTTTCATGATTTGTGATGTTTTCTTCAGTGAAACGTTTTGAGCAGAAATGGAGTTCTACAGTAGGAACAATTCAACTCTGTTAACACTGAAGTATACTGCAGCATGTGGTTTGAGCCATGTAGTGCTGGCTTGTTCATCTATGTAAATTACTATTTTTTTAGCCTTGTGATTTTTTAAAATCAGTTGACAGATATTTACAAGCCTACTTGTAGCAAAAAGGTACATGACTTTGCCAATTCATTTTGCTCGCTAACATGATGGTAGTTTATTTATTTCAACAGAGCTGAAATGCTAATATCACAATTAGTCCTTGTTTTCTTCAACACAAGTACAGTCTTGTGCAGCCTACTCATGGTAATAGTTCATGGTAATTGTACCAGGAATGAAGCCTAGAGGGCCATGACACTTCAATAAGTAATGCAAAACAGAATATAATTCTACATTTTGAAAGAAGGGGGATACAATTTATTCTGTAACTCTGAAAATTAGAAAAAAATTAGAAAGCCTAATAATTTGAGACTGAAAATTGCTTCTTATTATACTTCCCATATTTAGAATGCATGATACCACAGGGTCAATATGTTTTGGCAGGAGGCATGGTTTCTGCTTCAACTACTGGTACGGAGGAATTGTTTCACTTTAATTATTCTATGTTTGTTTTCCTGCACCCTTAAATCTGAAGTTCTGAAGGGAGGTTCTTTTATTTTCATTAGACGGTCATTTAACACCCAATATAACAGGAGCGTTTCCCTAGAGACTGATACACATTTTATGTCCCAAAATAAGATTAAATCTGGAATTCTCCATTGTTATCCCACAGTAGTGTTAATTTCAGTTCTATAAATCTCTGTGACACATATGGAAACTTTGGTATGGAATCTAGGGACAAACCGCACCCTGTGTAGCATTTATCTGCCTCTGCAGGACCATCTCATTAACCCTGTGGGGACTTCATTTGCCCACTTTTGATTTTTCTTTCTTTCTTTCTTCTAAAAGCTTTTCCTCAGGACTCATATAATATATGACACTGTTCTATTTGATGGGGGCTGTTTTCAGAGCTCATTAGTTCTTCTCTTCAATTAGCCAGAAAGACCACTGCTGAGTGACAGCAGTATATTCATCCCACAGGTTTCCTCATCCCATCTACTACAGGGCAGCAGTCAATTTCTGGTTTCCCGACTCACACTGTCAGCAGATTTGTCACCTTCCTGAGTTCATGAAGCCAATACTACAGCTGATGGAAGGTTTTTCAAACTAAGACTTTTGATGCTGCAAACTTACCCCCCTCTTTCAGTAATTTTAGTGTAACTATAATAAACATGCAGAACGAAATAGCCACTAAACCTGTTGATATCTGAAAGATTTATTTTTTACATATCCATGGCTTTCTTTTTTCTCTTTGTTTGACATTTGACATTTTTCTCATACACTTACTATTTACCACTTGCCCAAGAACTAGGGGAATTACTAACTTAGGATTCCCATGAAGGTGTAAGAAGTCTTGTTGACAGCCTTCACCACCTGCTTCTTCTGTAAACAGAGGATTTGTTTACAGTCTTATGACATGCAGCACCTGGGTAACCAAAGGTCTGGACCTCTGCAAGGTCTGCAAACTCAGATTTTGTAGTTTCCTGAAAATAATAATTTTTGCCTTATTTCCTTGTTTTCCATAAAATCATGATAGAAATATTTATGCCCATTACAAGGGGTACACTTTATATTACTGATGTATAATTGTCAGGGAAATATCTAAAAATTGTTAAGTATTCCTTTAATTAAATGCAGCTTCTACATTCTGACGATACTAATGGAATTATGTTACAATGTGAGTGGAAGATGGCAAAAAACTAAACTGTAAAAAAAAAAATCAGATAGAAAATGAACTGGCTGTACTCAAGAGACTAAATTAGGGCATAAAGAATGGTGCCTTAATCTCAAAGGAAATTCTACTAACTGTGAAATATTACTAAGCTATCTAATAATCTACCTTAGCTGACATAAAATTCTAATTTAACTGAAACACAAACATAATTTAGAGAATTAAATATAATAAGGTCTATAAATCTCTCAAGCATTTGTGTACAAACTACAAGTGTGATATTTGCAATACAAACATGATACATACTGAGTCACTTCAAAGAGAAGGCAATTACAAGGGGAGTAAGTATGAGCCAACATCAACACCTTGTTATGTCAGCATTATAAATTTCACCAAACTCAGCTGCTATAATACTTTAATTCCTTCTTCCATGGGCATTTCTTGCAGATAATAATACAGGCTGGAAATACTACAGAACTTCAGCAGAATGCAAAGCAAGAGCTCTGTCCCACCAAAGATCTCTTTTAATGCTCTTGTTTAGGCATGTTTCTTCATCATCAAAATCTATAATGATGTAAATTGCCAAGTACTTCTCAGAATTAAAATTATAGAGACTTTTTCTTACTCTAATTTTCATCCAAATATTAGTGACAATAGGGGAAAAAAACTCTCACCGCATTTCTACTTACAGAGATTGAGAACATTCTTTTTCTTTCTGATGGAAGAAACCTTCCTCCTCTATAGGGAACTAGAAGGTATGTTAGGGCGATATTGCTTTGCTTTTCCAGATTGTTCTACTTGAGAATAATTGCTGAAACAAACCCCTTTTTGTAATAAATCCTTCCTTTAAGAAAGTATTAATTACTTCAGCAGTACTGCTCACTTCTAGAAATGCTGTTTCCCATTATCTTTAATTTAGAGCTGTATGCATGATACCAAACAGGACGAGTAAGAAGGATCCTGGATACTTGAGCAAGCTTACTACCTCACTTAACATACTAATCCAGAAAGTCTTTCATCACAACAAGACTTTTTTAAACTTTCGAACAGGTGAAAGCAAATCTGATACAAGAACATTCCTGATTTTCTCCAGGTGCTCTGACCTAGATTCTGTTACCATTTATCTTCAGAAGTGAAGGTTCCAGGAAGGAATGAGAGAAAACAACCCTGTCCCATCATCTGGAACCTCGTGGATAAAGAAAGGGCTCCAGCACTGGTCACCCTCCTCCTTACCAATTCATCAAAGTCAATTCATCTCTGACTTTGCATAACTAACTGCATGCTTACACAACTGAAAAAGCATCATCCTCTTGCTGCCACTTCTTAACTCCTACACTCTCAGAGCAAAATACATCTGAGCATTGCAACTGTGGTTTATATTACCTAGGATATGAAAGTATTTATTTATTAATTCCCATCCTCAAGTCAGCAATATTAAATTCCATTTATAATACAGTGCAATTATTTTAAAAGTTGTTGCCTGTTTTCAAAACAAAACTGTGGCAAAACTGATACATTAAAAAAGTTATTAATAGGATACATGATGAGGAGGAATGCTGTAAGGATTTTACTATTTGTCTGCTAAGGTCGAGTAAATTGCCTATAAATTTTTCAGTCTTCACAAGCTCTGAGCAGTAAAACTGTTATTACACTTTGCACACCATGTACCTCTAATATCCAATCTGAAGTTCATTTATCAACAACTACTCCTGTATAAACAATCCATGGAGAAACCTGACTTGTTTTCACTAGTTATTGATGATCTTTCAAAACTCAGAAATTGCCTCCTCTTCAATTTCCTACTGAATTCTTAGGTAATCACCTCATCAATAGTTCTCAACAAAAATAATTGTTTCCAGAAAAAACTTTTAAGCTGGTCCCTCCCAGAGCTTCAAAAGTGTGAATAATGAAAAGGTGTATTTAAAAAAATGTCAGGATGTGTATATGCTTTTATGAAGTCAGAAGCAGAGAAAAGTTTTCCCAGAACAGGATATGGGGCAGTGAAAATGAAACACAGGCCTTTTAGGATATGCTTTGGGTTTTTTTGTTTGGTTTTTTACCATGAAGTTCAATCTTCAGTCACATTTACACAGGAGTACAGGCCATTCAAATGCTAATAAGGCACTCACATTCAGAGTCAGTCCCAAGTGTAGACAGCTAATGGAAAAGGTGAGGAAGAGAACTTTGTATGCCTTTTAATGAAGTGGCATGCTATAGACAAGGAGTGGAGATTTACACTAACTGCTTTGTTCTCATCTGAGGTCCACTTCACTAGTGTCCATTTCCTCCTCTCTCTCTCACTGTAGTAGCAAAGACGTTCTGAAAATAGGGCTGAAGTAGCCACTTGTAGGTCTCAGAACAACTTACGAGCTGCGGCAAAACCTACACCATTTGGTTTCAATTTCTTTAAAAAATGCTAAGTATTTGTCACCAGGAAAAGAAGAATACAATGGGAAGGGTGAGGAAGGATAAAGGTTCGAGTGAGCACATTTACCTTAATGAACCTCTGCCTCCTGTTTTAAACTACTCAGGACTGCTTTGGAGACTGTTGTTAAAAGCATCCTTTTCCCATCCCAGAACAGCTGCTGCCCAAAAAACAACCTGAGAAAGATGCTCACGGACCATTGCATCAGTATTTGATCACACACAGTCATCTGTCTGACAAGTTCCTCTACCCCAAAAAAACTGAGAAAGCTCATAATCTCTATTTGTCTAATTTGGGAAAATTGGCCAAGTGCTGTTCATGTATAAACATTGTTATGTTAGTCGAAACAAAGTTATTATGGCCTTGTGTAGTTTCACATAAGTATCTTCTTATCTTGCTTATGATTAGGAGCTGGTGGTTTCAGAAAGTACGTTGAACAAACAGCCACTTCTCTGCTGAAAGACTGTTCTGTCATCTGTGCAGCCCAGTAGTTAAAGTAAAAATGCCCCCACAAAACCTACAGATATACATCAAGGCATGTTCCAGTTAATACCTGAACTGAAGTGCATCTTTACATCAACTTCAATCAGTGGGTTACCATGCCAGAGGAAATTTTATTAGTAACTTCTTTTGTGTGGTTTTCACGGGGTAGCTGGTAAGATCCCTGGGGCAGAGACCGTGCCTACCTCTGCATTCACTAAGTGCAGTAAGGACCTCCCAGCAGAATGTATAAATTATGAGAAATGTTAATAAGTAACCAAATGTAAATATAGTAGCTACATTAATAACTACTAATATATTACATAAGCAGGCTAGACCCATTAGAAGAATGCAGAAACCATGAACATTGTTGATTCATTCAGAGTACATTTATTACCTCACAGCCAGGACAAAAACTTTCCTCTTGCTGGGTATCTTAGGATTTCAATGCATAAAGAATGATTTAAAAAGAAGTGTAACATCAGGATTAACTAACAGACACATACAAAACAGACCTCTACAACTGCTGTTTAAATGCCCTTCAAATAACTTAACCACTTTATTTCTAATTTATATCTCTGAGATTCAGGATGATGTCCTCACAGAAACCAACTCCTAAAGAGCCTGGTCAGGAGAATCCCAATGCAAGACAACACTGCAATACTTGCTATAAAGGAAGGGTAATTGCCCCTAAATGCTCTGCCTGACTTTCTGCCTACTACCATTCTGACAGTGCTGCAAATAAACTAGCAGTTTAAATCCATAAATGCTTATGGATTATACTGGAGCTGTAACTTACACGTTCGGAAATGTCTGAAGTCTTTGAACAGAACATTTTAACAGGAGAAAGGAACTTGTACTTTGAAATAAAACAGGTTTTCTGAAAATACTTTTTGACATAATTTTTTTTGATCTCTGCTTTTCATTTTATAGTTTTTCTCTATTTCCTTCCTCTATTGCACACCACCTGCAAATAAATGAGTGAAATTGCCTGAGCTTCATTTAATCCTATGTTACTACGAGAATTGAATTCAATCATGCTTCTGGAAGTAACAGAGTTATTTTTAGTTTAATGCTAATATATAATGTCATTTGTAGCATCATTTGGCAATGACATTTTTACTTCTATAAAACATGCTAAAAAACTTATGGCGAATAATTCCATGATGACTATATGTTATTATATTATAATGCAATACAGCAACAACATGATGTTACAGTGTAGTAAAAAGATCTTGGTATGAATCTGTATTTCAGTTTATTGCATAACAAGCTCAATCCTGCTGACAAGGACACTGATGAATGGTTCGCTATTGGTTTCACTGGAAACCTCAACATGCCTGAAAGTTGACTAACACATACAAATACTGACTTAGCCAGACCATTTCTGATCAATGACAGTAAAATGAAGTCTCTGGTTTATGCTATCTATATATGTAATCAAAATTAATTTTCAAAATGCTGAGTTTTCAGTCTCGCAGATGTTGAAGCTGCTTTAAATAGATTTTTAGTAATATTATGGTGGCCATCTCAGAGTTATTCCATTGAAGAATCTTGTAAATTGATAAAAATAACCAGAGAAAAGTTTTAAAATATTATGGAAATTTCTAGAAGTAATCAGAAGTGGGGAAAGTACATCTAACATAAAACTGATTTAAAAAGCAAATTCAAAGGAATTACACTAAGCAGCAGCACAAACATTTAATGGTACAGCTTAAAATGTTCACATTTTTATAAATCATCCAAGGATTGCTCTTTATTTTATTTGTAATGAAATGAAATCTGAAACAAGTTTGTACTGCCAGAATAAACACGGATGGATGTGGGGCACACCCTCAGTCCTCCCCCGGTGCCAGAGGCCCTGGAGGTGAGGTAATGCCAGCCCTGACATTTCTCCTGCCTCCCAACAACCTGACCCGATGTTGTCTCTGGAACATGTCTGAGAGTGACTTTCAGGTTATATCTGCACAAGGTAATTTTCTGAAGATTGCTCCTCAGACCTAAGGCCATCTGTCAGAGCAGTGTTTCTGTAAGGCCAAAATTCTCATTATCAGCTCTCTCATTCTCCAGCATAGGATGAATGCCTGGACTAGACAAAGAACCAGGAAGGATCCCTGACCCATACCACAGTCTGAACCGGGCCAGAGCATTTTTTAGGAGAATGCTAACTGGTGAGAACAAAACTATGACAAGAAGTAAGCTAACAGATCTGTGTGCTAGCCTGATCAGTGCAGATACAGGTTTTGTATCCCACAGTTATCAGGGAACACATGGATCATCAAACAAAAACATATGGCCCAACATTTTTCCTGGGTCAGCTCTGTAGATTACTTAAATGAAACTTTGTGAAACTTCCATGAAACATGATGGAAAGGTATATTGCAGGAAGCAGAGTGAGTCTCTCCCAGGAAAGAAAAAAAACGATCCTGGTGAAATGGCAGGATACAAGCTAAGATTATCAAGCACACCTCATTCCACCTGCACAAGCAGCTGAAACAATGCAGATTTTCCTTTGCACTTTGCCAGCTTCGTTTACAGCAAGCCCTGGAGACAAAACGTGCACTAATTTCAGTGGGACCTTTGTCTGTGTACGGTATGCAGAACAGAGCCCTCTCCTGGTAAGCACTGAAGATAATTGAGGACATCCCTGGCACCGTATTTGGCACTGTCTGCAGCACATATCTCTGTGATGAAGTATTGAATGTAGGCACTCAAAATAAAATATTAGAAAAGCTCAGCTATTTGGAGCCATGGAACCTTATGATTGAGGTCAGATTTGTTCGGATTAAAAAATATATGGAAATCTAAGTAACACTGAAATGATGGCATACTTGAAAACTGAAACCAAAAAATAGGTTATATAACATACTTAAAGGCACAGTTGGCATTTCAAGATCACAATGACTAGCCAGTTGTAACCTGTTTTTGAACCCACAGCTGAACCCTGCATGTCAAATTACTGAAAAGGGTGGATCACCTTCTTTTTAAACCTGAAATCTGATAACCAGGTCAAAAGAACCCCCATTCATTCTTTCTTTTTATGACTATAAAGCCATGAAGCACCAGTAATAACCTTAAGTATATAGATCAACACTCTTTACCTAATTAACATGCTTTTGGATTTCATACTTGAACCTGAAAATAAGAAACCATATTTCAAAGCCCTGCTTTTGCAAAACAAAATTTGCAACATGTACCTAATCTGGATGCAGGACATGGTAGGCACTTAAATGAACCATAATAATGATCCATTGCCAAAATAATGGCTCTCTGTCATTAGCATTTCTCAGAATAACTTTACCATAATCCCTTTGCTTAAACAGCAACACAACCTTGTTGTCACTAAGATGCAATGCAAAAGAATGGTTTAATTTTTTAATTATTTCTTAATATTCCAAACCTCATATTGTTTTTAGCAACATATGCAAACTTGATTCTCCGGAGTCACACTACTTATGGCTGCAATCTCACTGGATTACACAAGGGAAGTAGGGTTGGGTCTGTAGTATTTGCATGGAAGACTTCCAAGGAAATTCCAGGTTATTCTATGAAATGGTATTTGTGCAGGGTGGCATTCTTCTGCTGACGCAGTATTGAACCAGCAGAAAGAACACGATCACAAGTGCTGTCTTTAATTAAGAGGTAAAACCAAGGATACTGAGCACTTGTCGGCATTAAATACTCTATGGCAGTCTTCGCCAGTGTAGGAGTGCCCAGCCAAATAGCAGTCCAGATAATTACATCCTGCCTACTTACATTCCCATGTTGCTTTAAATGGATAAGGCATTATTCTTCTATTCTGGTGTAAAAGTGGATCCTGCAGCCCTTCCTTGGGCTCTGTTAGGACTATTTGTAGCACGACCTTTTCCATGGTCACCCAGAGTCATTCGTGAATCAATGCCTTGTACTACATTTTGGATTTACCACCTTCTGAAACCACTGAGCTCACAGGAATTTTTTTCAGCCTAAATACATTGATTCAACCAAAATCACTATTTAATAACTGCCTGTGGAAACTATACTTAAAATCTTTGCAAAAAATTGTCTGATTATCAGATCAGCTTCTGTAGGACTCCCTTCAGTACACATGATGCTCAGTTTCGGCCACCCTCACCAAAATCAACAGCAAAACAGCAGCATGGTTCAATGGCATCCAGACCAGGCTCCTTACTGGGAGATTTGCCTTGGGACCATGCCATGTACCAGCAGTGCAGGCCTCCCACACCTCCTCAACTTGAAGCAAGCTACACTGAACAAAGATATAGATTACATTTTCAAGTCAGCTGTACATATTAAGAGAGAGTGCAACAAATGGTTAAGAGCTTGCTTTAAAATGTTATGTCTATTAAAACAACCAATGTTACTACAGGACTGTTCCCCACAACAGGAATTTGCTTCATTGAAGTGGAAGGAAACCAGACTTCACAAAACCTTCATTACCATGTTTGAGTACCTCACACTAGACCACGGTGCGGCCACTCACCAGCATCCCCTCGAAAGGAAGGAGATGTTAGCATATTCCCCGCAGAAGGAGCCTGCTAGCAAGATGGGTGCTGGCATTAGTCACAACTTAGTCTGTGGTAGGGTTGTCAATCATGATTATTCCTACAAATCTGTGTTTTCTCCCCTTCCAATTATTCTCTAAACTCTTCTTTTCAAAATTAATTTCCTATTTCTGGCTCGTCCTACACCATGTCAATTTGAAGGCTGGCTTTAGGAGCTTTTTTAGTTTAAAAGTTTTTCTAGCTGTATTTGTGTAGGTCAAAAGAGTTTTCCAAGTCTGTTCTCTTTGTGAGTGGCGAGTCTCCCAAGACAGCAAATACAGGGTTTTTATATACTTGTTTTCATGAAGATTAAGTCATCTGAAATCTGAAATTATTTAGGAGAAAGATGACCGTGTTAGTACAATTCATTGAATGCAAATTACAAAATTCAAAGACTTGAGTAAAGTTAAATGGCTTTAAATAGTATCACCAAATGCAAAGTGAGAAAAGAGAAGGCAGGTAGGAAAGAATTTTCACAAATCCATACTTTTTTCCCCCTCATTTCATGTGACTTGCTGACCTCAAAAGCTTCTAATATTCATGACGTCTGAAGCCCAAGACTTTTCTGTCACATCTCTCTCCAAATATAGGGCCTAACTTTTACCTCCTCCTTTAAATCTTTTACTTAGACCCTTGGAGAGTGAAGTTAACTTGACAGAATGGGGGTGATGCAGCTGGTTGAGCAAGAGCCACTCAATCCACTCAGTGAAACTATAGTCAGAAGATAATACAAGGTGAAGTGTAAGAGTATGAAATGTGACTAAGAAATTAGGGATTTTCTTCTGCCTCCCCACACAAAGGAGCAAAGAGGACCAAATGCAGCTGCTGAATTTCTTGCAGAAAAGTGTTCAGTTTCAGAGAAAGAAAGGACTTTGCCTTCATCCACACTGACCAGCTTGAGAGAAAGGAGACAAATGTATTCTATAAAGGGTATGCCAACCAGTCCTGTCCTGCAGCACTTAATCATACTTGATCATTCAAACTCAGGATTACTTGACAGTGTTGGTTTTTTTCTAGAAATAAACAAAGGGGAAAAGTGAAGTGCGGACTTCACTACCTGTAGTCCACTGGATTGGCATTAATCAATCCCTACCCTTCAGGGCTCCCTCCTTTGCTCCCATCACTGCTAACTGCAAATGCCAGCGAGTAGCGAAGGCAAAAGGACCAGGCCGAGGGCGGCGAGGCCGAGGAGGGCGGGAGGGACACTTTGGAGCAGCCTGGTGGCCGGGTCAGCCGCCGTGCTCCGAGGCCGGGGCAGGGCAGTGCCGGCGGGCTGAGCGGGTGGGCAGCGGGGCCGTGCCGAGAGGGGCCGGCACAGGGAGCAGCGCTCCCGGCACAAGTGCGGAGCGGCGCCCCGGGGCTGCGCTGGCTCCCGGCTCCTCGCCCCTCACCTCCGCGCTCCCGGGACGGCCTTTTTGGGCGGGAGGGCGGGAGGGGGTTACCTTTTCTTAGGGAAGTCCCGTCCCTTGCCAGGGAAACTTTTTACGTTCCTGTGCGTGAGAGGCAACTAGTTGCACTCGCTGAAGTGCGAGGAGTGTTTGGCTTCTCCCGTACCAGCCTCCTCCTCCATCTACCCCCCCGCCCCGAATTTCCCCTCCCGTTTTGCTCCAAGCTACGCTTTATTTGTGTGTGGAGAAAGGGGTGGGGGGGACGACTTGTAGGGGGATGTTCTGGTTTTGCCAGAGCAGTGCAAAAGGGGAGCCTCGGCTCGGAGAAGGTACAAGAATAAATAAATAAGGAGCGGCCCTAAAATAAAGGTAGAGGCATAAGCCGGCAGCGAGAAGGTGAGTGTCTCTGACTTCCCCGTCCCCGCGTCTCCCTCCCACCCCTTCTGCTCGGAGGTGGAGGAAACGGGTTCCCTGCTGCATGTGCATGTGTCCGTGGAGGGGGTGTGTGCGTCTGCTTGGATTTAGCGTTTATTTAGCACTGTTTTCGTGTCGGTTCGATGACAGCAACAACAACAACAAAAACAAAGTTGCTGTAAAACAAATGTGGTAGGAGGGAGCTGCGGAGCCGTCTGCTGCGGGGTACAGACGAGCTTTTTCCCGGCCCCACGCGAGTTTAATTGCAAAACACCAAACTGGTTTTCCGTGCGGACGGGGTGACTTTTTCCACGCCCAGCCGGACTTTCTGCCTCTGCCCAGGTGATATTCCCTGCCGTTTTGCCCTCACCGCTCTTCGGCTGGGTGTTACCGGGGCTGCTGGGGTAAGCCCCAGGACAGGAGCAAGCCGCGACGGCTGCCGTCGCATTGTTCCCCGCTTGCGCCTCCCGCCCACTCCCGGTGCGGCGGAAGCGGGAGCCCGGGCTGCGCCCCGCGAGCGGCCGGGGGCTGCCGGCCCGCCTGGGGTGGGCGACACGGCTCTGCCGGCCGCTCTGCGGCGGGGGGCGGCGGCGACTTGACCGGAGGCTGGGAGGGAACAACGTTTCTGGCGGAGGGGTCCCCCCCGCACAGAGCGGCAGGAAAACACGCAGGGATGGCAGTCCCTTCCCGGGACGCGGGGGCACGGTCGGTTCCGCCGCCCGCCCTCGGCCCGCGCTGTCCCGCGCCGGCAGCGCTCGGGGGCTCCGCTGCCCGCCTGCCCGGGGCGGAGCGCTGCGGGCGTGCCGCGCCCGGGGAGCCGCCGGACGGGGCAGGCTGCCTCCGCTGCCTCCTGGCCGGCACCGCCGCGGGCGCTGCGGCCGCCACTTCTGCAGTGTCCGAAGGGAGCGGGGACAGAGCTGCCCGCTGTTTTTCTTCCTCTTCGTTTCCTCTCCCTGAGGGATGTCTCTTGCCCTTCCCCTCCCCCGCCCCGGCTTGTTTTTCTTGTGGTTTAAAGACAAAACGTTGCATTTTCGGGTCGTCCCACCGCGCCCCCGCCCCCGCCGCGGTCCCCGCTGCGCCGGCGGACGGGGCGCGGGGAAGCCCCGGCGCGGGGGTCCCGCCGCCTTTTCCAGCGGCGGCCCGGGGACTTGTGTTTTGGTTAGAAAGCGTTTCCACGTGGGTAAGCCGTGTGTGTGTGTATGCGGGTGTGTGCGCGTACTTGATCCGCGAGGAGGTAACAGGATTCTCCGTGTTCGAAACCAGTGGGCTCTTAGCCATTAATCTCCTTCTCCTGCTGTCATTACAGACACTTCCAAAGTCAGATGCCCGCGGAGAACCGCCAGCTGCGTTTCACACGGCGGTTCTCCCCGAGCCGCGGGGGCTCCCGCCGTGCCCGGCCGGACTCGGGGCTGTCCGGGGAGCAGCCCCGCGGCGCCTTCCGCCGGGAAGGGAGAGCGGGATCCCACGGCACCGCCGCTGCCAATCGGTAGTTGGCATCTAAAGTTTCATTTACATTTATGAAACTGCCGCTCGGAGCCAAGCAGGCGCGGTGCTGCCGGCTCCGTACCCGCGGGCAGGGCTTGCAGCCGGGCGCACGGAGGGATCGCGCGTGGCGGTGTGAAATAGCTGGTGTTTACAAAAATCCCGGGACTCACGCTGTACCAGACAAGGGAGCGACTTGGACGGTTCCAGTTTAAGTATGAAGTCATGCTAGAACAGTAAGGAACCAGTATTTACAGTTTTCTGAGTTTTGTTTTTATGTGTTTCATTTGCGGAGACTGGAAAGCGGACCTGAGATAAACTAATCAGCAGTTTAGATTTAGAGGGAGTTATACAAAGAATACATATTTTCTGTTTGGCAGATAGATTTTCTGGTCTGACGTCGGAGTTTGATGTTAGAAGCATGTACTTTCCAATAAATCCCAGGCCATATCTTTGTTTCATTTCCTTAACACTCAAAAGTTTTGCAGAATTGCTGTGGGTTTGACTCTTCCCCTAGTATTTCTGAAAATGCTGCCGAATAACAAATGCTTGCATACTTGCAATATATATCATACTGTGAGTAAAGCGGAAATACAGACTGACATTTCTCTCTCTTCCCGGTGATTCTTTCTCTGTTTGACATCTAACATGAGCTGGGTTGTGTCTGAAACAGCTTTTTGGTTTTGTTTTTGTTTCTTTTTTCTTTTTTTTTTTTTTAATTGTGGTGCTTATGTTACCAAACGTTCTTCAACCAAATCTAAAAGAAGTGAAAGTGGAGTATGTTGATGAAACTTCTATGTATCTTTGTTCATATAATTTGTATGCAGTTATTAATTGTTACATGTATATGGTGGTACTGATAATAAATTTAGTTGAAGGTTACTCTTGCTGCATTTGCATTTATTAATGATCTCACAACACTTTGCAATATAAATTTATTCTGTGTGGATAATGTCAATGGAATAAATAAATCCTAAACAAGCAATGTATTGAGTAGGGCACTGATGAGTTCTCAGTTAATTGCAGTTCCCAGTTAAAATATTTCAAACAAGGCAACTGTAGAAATACAGCTATAGATAGTATCATGTGGCATATTTTTAGCATCTGATGCAAGTGTTAAAGTTTAGCTCTTTAAACTTTATGCAACTTTTTAAACTTTATGCAAGTCCTATAATTAATGTCAAACATCGGCATTTGGTGAGGGAAAAGTACCTGTCTGTTTCCTCGATGATCTGGTGGTATTGGACAATGTTGTGTGCAATCCTCCAGTGTTTAAATTTAAACAGCATTTTACTCTCTTAAATTTGAAAGTTATCACAGGAAAAAAAAATCCTGGGATTTCTGTTAAATGCTCTAGGACACAGCTATTCATTTTCTTTTTCTGTGTTATCTTTTTCTTTCTTGAAAGTAGGGATTTTATGAACTCAGGATAAAGCAGGTCTCCCTTTTTATAAGGAGCGTTTATTCAGCATACTTCTATATTGCAGCTGCTGATCATATTTCATAGAGCTGTTAAAGCACTTAAAACCTAAAATTAGGTACTGTCTGGTAGTAAATATTTCAAATCACTCCTTGAAGAAATGGGCTTAAAAAAGAGACATTTTGAAATATATCGTTGAGGAAAAGTAATCTTGCATTGCTTTTACTCAGTGCAATACCAATCTAAATCACTGATTTCAACACAGTGTACTTTTTCCTTAGGTTTTCTTAATCTCCTGGATTTTTATTGTGATTTTATGCTGGCTTTATTTGATATCATAACCAGCTACTTTGTTCAAGCTATGTTTACGATGGCAATGCTTGAATTAGCAGGTGTCGAATTAACTTCCAACATACCTGTATTTCCAGTGAGTATTCTTGTGATACTAAGAACTGAAATGTAAGTTTCCTCGCTTCCTGGGGTGCGTGTTTCTGACTCTGAGTTGCTGAAGATGTACATTTGCTTTTTTTCAGATTTTGGATGAGTTAATTTACAGATCCGTGTTTTCAAATTGAGGGGTGAGTTAGGTTTGTTTTTCAGTTGAGCATAAGAATAGGTTTATTTGCTCACTGGTTTTCATTTTTGATACTCTCCGGGTTTGGAGGAAAAATGCAAACACAGGGGCATCAGACTGACAGACATATGTCAAGTTTGTCGAGTATTTTTAAAGCTTTTTCGAAATCCACCCCTAAAACAAGTCTGGTAGCAGCAACATTCAGATATCTTTGCTTTTTTCTTTGTACTTGGGAATCCAATAGTATTTCTGCTATCTAATATATTTATAATCTTCTTGACATTTTGTGTTAAAAAATTCTGGCATTTATGGTATGCAACTGGAAGAAGAATGTTGATACTCAGTCATTGATCAAGGGGTTTATAAGTACGCCTCATAAGTGCTATTTTTCTTTTTTGGATTTAAATATTGTGTAAATGTGTGTCCAACTTAACCTTTTTCTGTCATTGAAAAGCGCTAATTGATCTCGCTGACCCTGACATAATAGTATAGTTTGATATTCGAAACCTTTCAGCTTTGGCATGGCCCTTTTATCACCTCTGAGATTTCAGGGCACAGTTCTACTGAAGGCATAAACTGCTACTCTTTCAAAAATTAAATAAAAATGGCTATTAAAAATAAATTATGGTCTTTTAAAGTCAGTAGACATTTTACCTATCAAAGCCTCAGACTTTACAATATACATTAAAAATTTCTGATTTACTTGTATGTATTAGGTGACATTTTAGATGTTGCTGTACAGAAATCAGATTTTTATGAAATAATTTTTGGCCAATTCCACACTTCTGTGTTGCAGTGTTATTAAATCTGTCATTAAATCAGAAGTGGTTAAAGGAACTTGGATGCACTTTGCAGTGCAAAAGCTCAGATAAGAAGTGTGCTTATATGTCAAATTAAAAAATCTATTTGAAAAGGCAGTAAAACTCACATTTTTGGTCTACATTGTAGTTTGCAATGCTGCCAGAAGGATTGCTTTTGGGATGCCTGTAATATAGGACCTTAAAGGCAAAAACTATTTTAAAGCATTTTCTTCTTTCTATCTCTAAACCTGAGAAATTTGTTCAATAGCTACCTGCCTTTTTGCTTTAACGTTACACAGTGAAAATTACTTTGATGATTGATTATCCTGTATTGAAATGTATCACTGGGCAGTGTCAGTCACAGGCTTGTATAGGCTAGCTATCAGGCTTTTGAGCAACATGTCAAATGCTAATGGCTGTCTGAGGAAGACTAAAGTTTAAGCATATTATTTTGAATTTGTTAAAAATTTCCTTATTTCTCTAAGGGAAGATTATAATGACTAGTGATTATCTTCAGAGCTTCTCACTCTGTAAGCCAATTAGACTTTTTTGGTTTTAGGCTGTTAGGCTTAGGTACAAGACACTAAAGTTTGAGTTAGGCTGTAATTACCATGGATTTGAAAAGAAGTCGTTTGGAGGATTTCTATGCATAAATTAATTTGGAGATCTATGTCTTTTTCCTAGATCTAACTAACTAAATACTACTACAGTGACGTTTCATTAAGCAGCTGTCTGTAGGAAGACAGTGGAAGGTAGTTCAGTTGGATGTAATTTAAATGCTGTCTCTGAAGAACTCAATCTGCCTGGGATGACTGAATACTCTCTTCGCACTAGGGTTGTGCAGAGCAATACAATTTGACTATTTTGGAGCAGAAAATTATGAAAACAACTTCCCAAGGCAACCTGAAAAATACTCACACAAAAGCTGATTTTTGCAGAGGTGTTAACTTATTACTTATGTGATTAAGTTAGTATGGGCTAGATTTTTTGGCAACATTAAAATTAAATACCATTGTGATGTGACCCAGTATAAGTTCACATTCTCGGCAGTGTAAAAAATTACTGCTGCCTTTTTTTTCTTTTTAAATTGGGTAGATCAGCGAGTAGCCAGTCTACTCTTGACATATATATAATTAAACCACAAAAAACTACATTAAAATACCATGAAGGGTCTGATTTAGACCATAAAAGTAAAAGAAACACAGAGCTGAGTTTGCAATTTTTCAAATAATTCTCCTCTATGACTATGTGTATATAACTATTGAAATCAATGCTGGTGCATGAGGTAATTGGAAACTTAACTTGATGTTTTGTGCCAGATACTTAGCTGTTGCAAATTGGAGTAGGAATGCTGAAATTACTGGAGTGGTCTCACATTATGCCAGATGAGTATCTAGTCCTCTATTCTTAGTTCAGCCTACTTTTTTGGTGGGGTATTGCTATATACATTGTATGTGTGAGATCACATGCACAGAGAAGTGATCCTGCAATACTTGGGGGAAAAAAGAAAGTTAAGTATAGATATCCAAACTATTTTTTTTCCTTCCATTTCAAGGCATTTTTGTACTTCTATGTTCAAACTTTTTTTTTTTTTTGTAGTCTTTCCTAAATGACCACAGAAATGCCTTTTACAGTAACTGTATTTTTGAAAACGATGCAGTTAGAAATATTGCTAATTGTATTCTTTCAATTCTGTTAAGGTAACTTTGTTGCTCAAGGAAATGAATAATTAGATTGTGCTTATTCAGGGGCATTTCATGAATGCCAAGCCTGTTCAATGAAAGGCATGAAGTCCCTATTAAATCCCATCTGGATGTTTCTTTTTATTCACCGTAGTATATTCCCAGAACATCACAGAAAATGAAGTTTACTTTACTCCAAGAGAGAACAGCTAAACCAGCCTCCGTACACTTCAGTTTGTGCATCCTGACATCATACTGTGCGTGAGGTCTTTCTTCCAGCTCTCCCGAGTGTCCCAGCATAGACATGGTCTCACAAAACCAGGCACAACTCAGGTAGATTATGCACATTCCCTCTGCCGGGTTCTAGCAATGCAGCTCAGGCAGAACCTAGCACTTCTGTGCTGGTCTTAGCACATAGAACTGGGAAGTTGAGAACTAATAGGGCTGAATGATACAGAGATTTTTACAAATGCAGTGATAATATTCTGGGAAAAGGACTTGAAAATAACATTTCTTGTTACCCCAAGGCAAGATTTAGACTGTGGTAGGTTTTCTGAATGGGAAGATGAAAGTACTTTTCCACTCAGCCTCCTATTTTTGTGTTGATTCTAATCTGGCGTGGTAGAAGGATCTAGTATAATGTTCCAGGGTTGGTTTTTTTTCCAGTTAATTGCACCTTCAGAGAAGCAATTTTTATATTCAAAGCACCATATGAATCCTGAGCTTACTGTACAGCAGTATATCCAGGAGTTACCTGCAATGAGGTTTTTCAGCTGAAATGGCTAGATGATGTGTTTCCTAGTCATTTCTGGTATCTAGTTAGCTATGATTCAGTTTGTTTCCCAATTTTCTGACTAAATGATAGTCTGATTTATCAAGGGCTAGATGAGCAGTCAATTTTCTGGCATAAAACAAATGAAATAGAAGAGTTTGCTCCCTGATAGTTGTGAAACTGCCCCTTTTTGAAGGAAGTCCAGTATTGCAACAGCAGCTTGCAAGATGCTGTCAAATCAGGACAAAGTTGGAAATAGTTTGATTGTAAGGTCTGTAGGAATAGATCCAGCATTTTGCTCTGTTTTTACATCATTATCTAGGGGTATTGGTTCATATAAGCATCAATAGCAGTAACCTCATGTGTGGCTAACCCTATCTGAAGTCCTACTTGCATCTGTTTCCTGCGGCAGAGGACAGAAAAGCATGAAGCCGTGGTTTCACATTTGGTGGCAGTGCTTCTAAAGCAGCCCCTTAACCTGCCTCTGCCGGCCACTCGTTTAGGTTGGATCCGTTCTTGCTGTGGTTCACAAACAGCTGTGCTGGCAGCGAGGCAAAGGTCGGAATGAGTGGCAGCACCCGTGCTGCTGAGCCTGGCAGCGGTGCTGCAGAAATAGCTGCAGAACCACAGTCTCCGTTACCTAATCTGCCACCTCTGCTAACTGCAGTGCAGAGTCTGCGGGAGAGGTGGAATTTTTCAGAATGAAAACATTGTCTACAAAAATGATCCCTTGATGTTTAATCAAAAGATTGTGTTGATGCAGGGATTTTTGACTAAAATCAAAGTAGCTGCAAGTGATTTGCAGATACATGTGCAAGTTATGACAATAGGGAAAGAACTGGGGCCTTTGGAGGGGACAACTATGATTTTCCTGAAGGAAGGCAGGAGTTCAGACGTGATACCAGATGACAGAACTTTTCCAGATCTTTGCTCTGCTGTCCAAAAGCTGGGCTTGCAGGGAACAGGCGGAGCATAACTCCACTAGAAGTAGGATGTCACTGCCAAGGGCTGCAGTGCTCGTGACAGGCTGCATTCTTTTATCACCATTCCCGGGGAAAGAAGTGCAATAATTTCTCAGAAGTGGCCATTACATAGCTGTCACTGTAGACAAGTGCTTAATTTATGGCAACTATTTTTTATTAGTCTCCACTGTCACAAAGTATTAACTTACAGGCTATCACGTTCCAAATGCCTTTTTTTATGTTATTCCCATATAACACTGAAATATGCATACTATACCACATCACGGGTTTATGAACACTCAAGCAAGCCAAACCAGCGATATTATTTTTGATGTGAGTACAAGTATGATTTCCAAAGATAAGTGTGGTGATGTAATAAAGTTCTGTAAGTCTGTCTTGAGTTGACATGACTTTTTGATTAATAAAGTTGAAGGATACGAAATCAACTTGGCACAAATGAAATGGATTAAACAGCAAACTAAAACATAGATTTCACAAATAGTCCTTGCTTGTTAACGAGTCTTTAAAAAGCATGCTATTACAAAGGGTTTTTCAGGAGGCAATCATCAAATCAAAATCTATTTGTTATTTTACCAGTGACACCAAGATTAGTAAGTTCTACAAGAAGTAATATCCTTGATTGGAACAATTGCTGACCTAATAAAAGGTATTTTTCTTCTTACAAACTTCTTTATACTTCTGTTGTTAGACTGTAATGCCTAAAGTACTGCTACTGCAAAGACCCAGGGATGGGTGAATAATGAGTGGAGCAGATTGATGAGAGTAGTCTGGCTTATTGAGCAAAATGAGAGCAAGCAAACAGTATGTACTTCACTACAAGCCAGCAGTTTATTTAAAGCAAAAAAACCAAATGGAGTCCATAGCAAATGGTAATGACAGTATTGTAGCCAAAAAAAGGAGTAGAACTTAAAATAAGTACTCAACAGACCACGAGGGGTTACATTAGCTGTGTAGGGTAATATGGGTGCAGCTACTACTGCAAAGCTGTACCCTTTCTTAGCTTTAGAAAGGAAACTTTAAAAAATTGGAGGTTTCAGATTTAAGACCAGAGGAGTAATTAAACATTGGAAAATGTTTCTTCCAGGGGATTAACAAATTTTAGTTGACCAAAAGAGAATGTAGCATAGTTTGATCACAGCTAATAAATATCTAAATAAGGAAAAGGAAATGTGGTAAAGGATGCATTGTCAAAGTAGTTGTTAAAATCTGAGAATACCTGTTTTTTACAATTACTTTGTGTAGCACACTTACTGCTGGCTCATAGTAAAAGAGATTTGCCTGTTGGATTGCAAACTGTTCCATGGATGTCACAACATTTCAGTTGCCTGTGGGGACTGCTGATGGGCCAGGAGCTGAAATGAGGGCAGACAGATAATGAGAGGATCAGCAGCATAAAAATGTAGATTACACAGGACATCTGGTATGGGGTTTTGCATTTTCTTAGTGCTGGTCAGAGGTAGTACATAGAAAATTTTCTACTTTCAGTCATTGTGTTCTGATGGTTTCAGTTTGACTTGATGGCTGAGATGCAGTAGTGTTAGTTTTGGTGAGTAATAATTGTCATTCCGTTCTGTCAGAAAGCACCTGAGCTGCGTGCTGGCACCCGACAGAGTTCTGTATTCTGGGACAGTTCTGCATTCACGCTTTTTGTTTCCCATTGTTCATGAAATGAAAAAATAACAGTTTCTCAAATGCAGTATTTAGGGATTACTGTCAAAGTACCCGGAACCAAAGTACCCAGGTTTCTTTTCAGTGAGTTTACTTTGTATTTCTTTCTGACATTTCAAAATGTTCCGGTCAAGAATTTCATGTGAGACACTTGGCAGTAACAGGAATAGCAGCTGCTAAGCAATGACTCTCACACCTAAAAAGCATGGGCATGCTGCAAACTTCCTCCTTCACCAGGATGTTTCTAGTACGCCTAGCAAGTGTTTGAACTTCTACTGTAACTCCCATTGTATCCTCATACTGTGATGTGATTTTTAAAGCAGATAGGATGACGAGGTGTACTATGCTGTCACAACTTTAATAATATCGTGTGATTGGATCCTTTGCATTAAGTTTTCAGCCTTGTGAAGCTACTGTTTCCTTTTACCTTGTGGATATGCTAATTTTTAGGTTGTCCTAAATTCTGAAATGTTTCTGTTTTAGAAATAACCTTTATTGGTTTTTTATGCTTATTTTTCTGTCACAAAGTTTTTGAGGTTTTTTTATATGTAAAAGGTAAATTTGACATGTTTTTAGATGGAGGGAATAAGAAATAATTAATATTTTCAAGTTGACAGCGCAACTAAAAATTCTGGCTAACCAAGTATAGCCTTTTCCTTTCTGATTTCAATGACATGTTTATAAATAATTGAAATGTTTTCTTTGGTTTGTTCACAGCCATTTTCTGCAAAGAAAGAGAAGCAAATTATCTCAGAAGTTAAGTGAAATACACTGTGTAGTAAAAACCAAAGTCCTTCTCTCTAAAAAAATCTAGTTGTTTAAAACATTGAAATGACCAGCTAGTAGGAAAATAAAACCAAAATTTTAATTAAAAAATTTAATAGTGTATGCTTCTATCTGTGGCATCTCTGCATTACTTGAGTTTTGTTTCTTTTCCCTGGGAAACACCTTTCTTTTCTCTTTATTTCTAGAGGAACACATGGGATTCTAGATTAGATTTGTTTATAAATTGAGGCCAGAAACAGTGTCAGCATTTGTTTTATTAATTTCTATCTGGGAAATTCTTTAATTGATTAATTTGGAATGAGATAGATGAAGTGTGTCGCTGCATGCCTTATCTAAACATGAGTGAAGAGGTCTCTCACATTTGGGAAGTCTCCAAGTATCAGTGGATTTGTAGCTCTGGTCTCAGTCTTAGCGATTTCGCAGTGTGTTGTGCATTGCTAGGATAAGGGAGGTACTGCTGGGTGTATAATTCTGTGTTCTGAAATTCTCAAAGTTAGTCCTCCTTATTTGTTACACAGGTATGGGAGGGAGGGGTAGGAAGAGTGTGGGTATCAGGTTTAGTCATATTTGGGTACCTGTGAAGTTGGTATCCACAGCTGCAAAAGATAAATGCTTCCACCACCATGTTCTGTTACAAAACTAAAGTAAATGAGATCCAGTGCTTGCAGTTGTTTGCTGTTTTCCAGAAAGTCTTTCTGTTTTCCCCCGTTTTTTTGTTGCATGATGATGGTATCAGCAGGCAAGTCTGTCATAGACCCTTTTTGTTTCTTACCTGGTTTATATCCCTACTGTTGCAGAGACATCATGGTCTGTGTTGCTCTGCTTTTTTTTGTCTTGATGCCTGCTTTTGACTGGTACCAAATGGTTTGGTGGTGGTGTGACTTGTTTCTAAGCTGGACGTACCTGATGCAGAGGCAATACAATCTTAATTTTTCTTGAATAAAATGTCCACAAATGCTACACAAGCAATGCCACCCTTTACTAAGTTCAGTTCAAGGAAGCAAATTACACTAAATAGAGAATTATACAAATATTCATTGAAGACCATGCAGAATTTGCAATGTGGTGTCTAACAATATATAGTGACTTGCATGAAAGTCACTAATTTGATTTGAATTGTGAGGAGTTTTCAGCGTATTGCAGTTTGGTGGCATGAATTGTATCTGTTTTGATTATTGTATTTAATGTCTGGCCTGAATTCATGTGCTCTGAAAGGAAGATGGAAATAACAAATTATGTCACAGTTACAGATGTGGTTTTTTTTAGGAGAGGGAGAAGGTAGAAGGAAACTAGATAAGCTCAGATCTGTAAATGTGTGGTGGATATTGAAGATCCCATGCCTGTTCTTAACCTGCATCCTAGCCCAAGATCTGAAAATAAAGTCGTGTTAGCAGGAACAAACAGTATTTCTTCTCCTGCAGGGATTGCAACAAATCTGGCACTCTAAATCTAGCAACGTCTGACATCGTTCCTTGAAGTTTATTAATTTCAGAAGCACAGTTTGTTTATACATTAGAATATATACCATATACCCAGTTTGGACATATGCCTCTTCTTATGCACATCCATGCTGGATATGTGCTGGGATGAGGACACTAAAAGGTGCCCTGCACAGCCCCGTCTGAGTTACCAGCACGCTGTCACCTAAGTATTTACTGGGAAAATGAGGGCTGTTTGTAGAGAAAGCAGCTGAGTGGGTCCATTTGCTTTTCAGCTCATCCTGGAAATTCCTCCTGTATTCCTTCCCTGTTTGCAGCAGTGTATGCGGCTAAAATAGGGTATTTGTCTGTGTTAAGTTGCATGAGTTGTTCTGTGAAATCCCGGCATAATTAAGATTATTCAAATAAGGAGTAATCTATCTTCTCTATTTAAGCAGTGCATCTGCAGATGCAAATTGATGTAGGCAGGTGGTCACACAAAACCCAGGGAAGCCTATTTTATTCCATCAGTGCTTGCTGGAAATGTCTGGAGCTAAACTCGGAGGTACATGATGTTATGGCTTGGTGTTCTCTCCACCACATACCAAGGGCTCTGGGTGAGGAAGGAGCTCAGTTTTTTGAAGGTCACTGATATAGCAGTGGGAACTGGATGTGCTACAAGGGGTTCCAGAAAGCTCTAAAACTTCTCTGAGGGTAAAACTCTCATCCTCAGCAAGCTAAAAGTAGACTGAAATCAAACTGATCCAAAGGCAGCCATATTTAACCTTCTTCAGAGGAGGGCCCAAGGAAGGGAAAAAGGTATTAGAAAAAGAGTAAGGGAAAGACTATATTCCCATTAATTCTCTAGTCTGTGGAGCAAGATTTGTTTCTATAATGAAGGAGGAGATTTCGGGAGGCTCAGTTCACTCATATTGATATCAGATAGTAGACATCAGTTAAGGAAGGGGCCTCTGCTAAACCTAAATACACATGCAAAATTCCTTCTGGAATGAGAGAAGAAAAAAATTGAGAATTAAGATAATTTAGAAATTCTGAATGTATTTCTGTCCACCTGCAGTTTTCCTCAGGAAAGACTACATGTCCCTGACAAAGTCATACTGTCATGATGGCTTTGGCAGACAAAGTTGAAGTTATAATAAATCAGCATTTGGTTTCCTTTTAATTTAGGTTATATTTATCTTTTTCACATGAGACTTCCTGTGATAGGCGTGCAAACAACCAGAAGGATGTTTCCTTAGGTGGGGAATTACTGAATATTAGGCAGTGCCTGTTTGTTACTGCCCATACCCTTTCCCCTGTTCCTTCAAAGAAATGGGTTTCATGGGAAACAAACAGCATGGAATAATCTCACTCAGTGAGATTTCAGTGCATATGTACTAGTTTCTTGGACTGATTCTAAAGCAATTTTCTCTTTACCTCCCTTGCATAATCTTTCACAGTGCCTTAAATATGCTTTATTCTACTCAGATATTCTGTAGGAGTGGTGCAAACCCAAAGTGAGACTGGCCTGAGACTGAGAGAGTTTGAGCCCTGGAGCCTATTCTTACTTAGTGGTTCATGTCCTGCATTAATTCAGTGGCAGCTCTCAGCATAAGTACTAGTACTACCACAGGTTTCTGAAGTAGAGCCCTAGAAAATGAGAAATTGCTCTATTTGTGACCACTTCTCTCTTACCATTTTGACTCCCAACCTGTGGCTGTGACAGAAATGAGTTCTTCTTTGTGGCTGAATGAATTGTGTAAATTTAGTACAATTTCTGTATTATATTGCCAGAGCATCACATGATACAACCTCAGAAGAACTAGGGAGCATCACATGATAAAAACTCAGCAGAAGCAGGTATTCTTTAGATAAAACAGAATAAAAAGCATGTGAAAATCTGCCCAAGACAATTAAAATGTGAAAAAAATGTGGTAGAAACTGAGGATAATGCTGCCCCTGAATTTCATTTCAGAAGACCAATTCCTAGTGGCCAAAGAGAGGACTTTCTTCCCAAGTTTTTGTGTTGAAGTGAAATGGGGGAGATATTTTTGTCTGATGGCCAAACTCCTCTTTCAGGTGATGGATTCTTCTTGGAGATCCATATCCCTGTCTGGCCAACTGGAGGAGGGCCTGAAGCAGCCTCTGAGATACTTGAAATGTCAAGTGCTTTAAGGCTGGTTTTTACCTGTGGGTCCCCAAGCTTCACATTCTGTCTTGAGCTTGTGGAAGTTGCAGCACAGGATCATAGTAGACATTCTCATAGAAAATGAAATTGCCTTGTACTTTCAGTCATTTATAAAGTAATGTGCAGCAGATCCTCAAGTAGTTTATTTTCTTTAACTTATGTGTGTATCTCTGGAAGGAAACACATGTTTCTCCTCACGGTCAAGTCCTGGAAGTTGCAGTTTAAATTTGATGAAGTGTTTTATTCCCCCAGATAAAAACAAATAAATAAAAAATTAGTTCTAAATGCATTTGTTGATGAGGAAAGTCAGGAATCCTCCTAATTAAGACATTTCTTAGAAAGGTAAAATTTTTATCTGGGGGCATAAAACACTTCATCAGTTTTAAAGCCACATCTGCAAGGAGTGGATAAAGAGGAGAAACAGGCATTTTTCTTCATTCTGGCTTGTCTGTGAGTTTAAGACTTTTAACAACAGTTTTAAAAATATTTAAACCCAGTTAGAAACACTAGCAATGGAATGGGGATAAGAGTGCCCTCCCTCCCTCTGTTTTTAATCTGGTTCTCTTGATGGAATAAACTACAAGGTTGAATTGGTAACTGGATTATTGCCTCATAAAACAGCACGAGGTTACTATTATCCTTTAATTTTATATCTTTATTAGGGAGTAATGTTGGTCTTATTTAAATCACTGACTTCTCTAATGGTTTTTCTCCCCTTTTACAAATTTATAAAACTAAACCCTAAAGGATTTGGTCTAAGTGCAATTGGCATAACTGCCATTATAAAAATCTTTGTGTTAGCAGTTGGTTATAATCAGCCACTTTAACTGGGCTCAAAATGCAGCAGGATTTAGCTGTTGATAGGTAGAATAATACTGATAAAATATTATTTCTGAATTTTATGTTAAAAAGCTCTTTTTCCAGTAAGAACTTCTGAATTTTGAGGCAGTGTGAAGATGAACAGCAGTGCCCTGGAAACTTATAATTTAGTATGCTTGTGCAAACTATATATTTAACATATTGTGTATTTCTGCAAAGATTTAAAAAAGCTTGTCTTTGTCTTGCAATTCAGTAAAGTAACTTTGAAAATTCATGAAAGTTTGTCATTTGTAGAAGGTGACTAAGTGGCATATTTAATGATGTGTTCCAGTGAATACACCCACATGAATTTTGGGACACAACACATACTGTGGGTGAATCATTGGCAGTTCCTAGTAGTAAAACTCTTGTTGGATTTGTGTCATCAGGATGTATTTAAAATTTTGATACACTGTGGTTTTTTGAAAAATGTGACATCCATCTGTTGATCTTGGTGCACTTTGATTAAGCATCCATCAATAGGGAAAGAAACACGGGTCTGTCTGCTCTAGTATAGCTCTGTAGTTGAGTTATAGTTGAGTTTTATACAGAAAGTGAAGTATCTGCCACCTTCAGTGACAGAATTAAAACATTTACTGTTTGAATGCAAACCACATACTGACTTCTCAGTCAGTTTACTTAGAAACTAGTCAAATAATTTGTTACAAATTTTGTATTTTGACCGTTTTTTTTCTGCAGGGAGTCTTATCAGTGCAATAACATGAACTCACTACAAACTTTCAATTAAATCAAAGGAGATTTTATGTTTAAGTTATTAATGGAATATTTTAGTATCAGTCATAAAAATTCATCTCTGTGTTTGCAGTTGCCTCCTTTGATTAGGACTGCCGCAGTCAGTGCCATGTAGAGCTGTATCTCTCTTAAAATATCCATTGTTCTTCTTTCTGAAATTTGCCTATAGTGGGTATTTTAAAGAAACCCTTCAATTCTCCTCCTCACTGAACAAAGACTGGAGAGGATATTTACAAACACAGGAGTGTGGACTCCACATTGAGCAAAAATCATTGGAAGTTATTACAGTTTTGTGGGGAAAGACATCAATGTCTTGGATCCCTCTGAAATTTTGAGAAACAGAAATTCTTTTCAGGTTTATGACATGGTGAAATACATGCAACATGATTTTCTTGCAATTTGTCTTTTTCTTATGTAACATCTTGGAAAAAAATTCAAATGGATGGCAAAAATACAAATGAAATGTGAATGAAAATAATTTTGAAACTTAGGCAAGAGGGAAGAAAGACAGGAGGGTGTCATTTGGTGGCAGGAAAAATCCAGATGAAACTTGAAAGCTAAGTAGACTGGGGCTGTGCATTTGTGTGTGTTCCAGAAAGTATCTAATGCAAAACAAAATGAATTTTTGGGGGTTATGTTTTTGGGAGTGAGTGGAGGTATGGCAAGCAAGTGGCACTGGAGATTAAGAGAAGAGGGGAATGAAGGGCAGTGGGTGAGAGTATGTGGGTGCCATGGCTTGTTCCACTTAGGTTCCATGGCTCTGGTTCCTTTCAAATGTTCTGCAAGTGCCAGTACAGCTGTACATGTTTTATACCTTTGGCTGTGTTTATTAGTGCTTGCTGGTCAGAATTTAAAACAGATCCATGGGTATGTTTATGTTACTGAGCACAGTCCCAGGTAATTCCTTGAGGTGCCTTCTTGATAGACAAGTCTAGGTAATATTGATAAGCAAATCCATGATGTTTGGGTTCCTTATCTTGTGTTTATGTATTGATTTTTTTTTAATGTAACATCAACTTTGATTAATAATATTATCATCGCATATATGAAATATCCCTGTCTCTTTTTTTTGTTCTAAATTATGCAAATTTGCATATCTCCAAAATGGATCTTTTCTGAGAATGCATATTGTAATATAATAATGTGGTTTTATAGTTAGGGTTACCATGATCATTAATAGGCAGAACTCCTCGAAAATAGAATTTTCCTATTGAAAATCACCATATTTGATGAGAATGATTCACCCTATAAGAGAGGGCATAGGCATAGCAGATAATTAGGATAATGTCTGTCATTTAACACTTTGTAGGGAGCTGCTTGTTATAAACCACTTTGTGTGTTTAATTTAATCCTAAAGGAATTTAATGATCCTTAGAGAGGGGACTTCATGCTGATAATTGCATAATAACCTATTTTTCTGCCAGACACTTAATGGCTAAGAGGATATCACTAAATGTGTATTAAGCAGTTCTATTCTATAATCGTCTTTCTAAGATGTCTTCTCAAGGGTTATCATTTGTTGACTACTAAACAGCTACCTGCATTCAACATTTTAGCTACTTTATTGGTGTATTTTCAGAGCTATTTTTTCTCTTGAAGGAGTCAGAGAAAAGTTCCTGTTTCTGTTGGTGTATTTTAGATTGTTCCCAAAATAATACTGAAGGGGTTGGAGCACTTTACATGAAATTAGTCTTCATATGCAACTTTGATTCAGGTTTTAGTGAAATTACAACCTCAGTTAAGGTGTTTGTTTATTGCAGATTTGCCTTAGAAGTGAGGACCATTGACTAACATGTCATTTTTTAATCTCCTCTTTTAATTTAGACTACTGAGCTGTAAATTGGAAGGAAGATAATTTCTTCTCGTTGAGGAAAAGAAAGGTGAATAACTTCAATGGAAGACTCTCAGGATCTAAGTGAACAGTCAGTAAGTACAAATGTTGTTAAATTGAATGGAATAAATTGAACTTTCTTCAACCAAGTTGTGTGAAAGAATTTTACTTTGGATTTTAAAATTATAGTAATGTCTGGGGAAATCTTCCGAGCTCCTAGCTTTAAACCTTTTAGTTTGTACAATAAATGAGTAGTTTTAATCTTTTTTCCTGTTGAAAAGAACAAGATCTTTGTTATATAAGATTTTATGGAACTACCATTGTTGGAGAGATATAATTAAGCTACATTGGAAGAATAAAATGTTAGAAACGTGCACAGTGTCAAATAATTGCAATCGCAAATAATATACATAAAATGTATATTCATAGTGGTCTGTCAGTTTTTCGAAAGCAAGGGTTACCAGAACCAGAAACAAAATATTTCAAATTGTCAGACTGTGGCAGATGGTATACATTAATTTTTTCAGAATTCTCTTACATTTCAAGGATATTTTGAGAATTGGTAGTCTATTCCCCTGTTCCATGTTGATGGGAGATTCTTCTTGTCACAGATTACATTTCTGGGAAAAATGGGGTAGACATTTCTTCTCCTTTTTCCCTTGCCTTAAAGGATATAATCTCCAGACTTTCTCACCACGAGGCTTCAGTTCTGAAGAGACAGCAGCTCTGAGCAAATTCAAAGCTATCTGGGCTTGC
Organism: Catharus ustulatus; assembly: GCF_009819885.2. Classification (NCBI taxonomy): domain Eukaryota; kingdom Metazoa; phylum Chordata; class Aves; order Passeriformes; family Turdidae; genus Catharus; species Catharus ustulatus. Next base: position 60,773,134 of record NC_046223.1, on the reverse strand, counting down.
CATCCAATGTATTGGGCTTTTTAGCATCTCAGTTTTCTGCTGTTTCTTACTGGTCACAATAGGGACACATTTTACCAGTACCATGATCCCTATGATTCTCAACTTAGACTTAGTGTGCTAAAGATGAACAAGGGGATTTGTATTTCTATTTCTGACATGCTGAAGGAGGTTATCCATGCAATAAACTAGTTTGAATATATATATATTTTTAGAGACTTTTATGGGTAACACAAGTGCAAGGAAGTGGGAAGAGTTGCATGTATTTCCAAAATTTCAGTAATTTTCTTTAATAAGGAGTACTTTGCTCCTGGCTGGGTTGCTCCTATCTGAGACTTTATCTTGGACTAGAGTTTTATTAGTGATTTTAAATGGTACGGGACTGGAAAGTCTTAACAGTGTCTTAAGTCCCCATGGTGGCACTACTTGGGACAGCTGCGCATATTTATGTATTTAAAGTGTTCCCAAGCAAAACTTTAGAGCCTGTAAAAGCTACATGGCTTCATAATTTAATAAAGTTTTATAAAGGTCATAAAAGATTAGGCAGAAGTTCATCTCTTGCAGTCTGTGAAACAATTTTTCTGTAGAGTATTCATGGTGTGGTTATTAATAGAAAGTAAATGACCCAGTTTAGCTTACTGCAAAAACATCTTTCCATAGTAGTTAAAATGTTTTTGCAACCCTGGATGCCTGATAAATGCATATATTAGAAGCAATTTTACTACCCCATCATAGTATAATCTCTGTAGTATTTATCGTAATTTCAACATAGCTTTATGATATGTGTGAAAATGGTCTGCAGATGGCAAATTGGGATGAAATCTGTGCTGTGTTGCATATGAAGGTAGGATTTGCTGTCTTTCTGCTGGTGTTACAGAAAATCATGATTCAAGACAAGTTTATTCTTCTTACTCTTCACTAACAGTGTCAGAACTTGAAGGTAATGGGTGGGAGAGCCGTTTCATCACTCCCTTTATCCAGGTGGGCACTGAGACCCAATCTCACCAAGACCTTGGGCACTGTCCTGGGAAAAGGACTGTTGTATCATCATTAAACTCCTTTCTCAGCCAAGTTTCATAAAATAAAATAGCATCTCTGGCTTAGTTCCTTAAAAGCCACAGGTCATGTCTGTGGGCTAGAGATCCCAGGAAGCAAGAGGCTTTGGTGGTTCAAACTCTGGGAAGGTATCACATGTACCTGCTTGAAGTGTAGCTGCGGTGTTTCATTCTGGTTAATGCATTTTATACTGGTTAGCTCTGGGCAGTTTCTGCCCATCAGACAGGATTTCTAATTCTTGACATGTTCAGGGAGCATAAGTATTTCATTCCAGCCTCAAAAGTTCTTTTGAGAGCTAAATGCACAACATTTAGATTGTGAAAATTCATGGGCCTCTGTTGCATGTGTATTAGATTGGGTGAATATGCATGAGTGCAAGACCTGTGCTCAAGCCTGTGCTGGTACCATGGCTTTGAATAGTTTAGTCCTTGGTTACATTAAAGACTGCCTTTCTCTGCAGCTGAGATGGGTTAGAATGTGTTTGCTGTTGCATGGTGTGTTTGATGGATAGTTGAGTTTTCTGAAGAGAAAGATTCCTTTACTGGATTGATTTCCTTGGGCATTCTGTTAAAGAATCTTTTATCCTTGGGAAAAGAAGCCAGACACAATTCCTTGGTACAGTAAACAAGACTAATTTTTAAGTTTTTATTTAAAGAAAGGAAATTTTTCTGACTTTTGAAAGTAGATCATCCTCCTGAAGCATGATATATACTGTAGTCTAGCTTTTATTCTGACAGCCTTCTTTGTAAGTTTGAGATCACTATTATTATTTTAACTCAAAAAAATACACCAATAAGAAGTGATTGTTTCTGTGATTCCTATCCTGAAAGTATATCAGTTAGGTGAAACTTATATGACCATACCTATGAGGGGTTCCACAGCATCCCTGTTGCCATATGAGAAATAAATTATTCCCCTTGTGTCTCAGAGCAATGACTGCATGACTACACACTGCTTCAGAAATCTGTGCTCCCCTGTTCTGAGAGCCTCTGAAGAGCTGTGTTTGACTGAATTGAGCAGCTGCTGTTTTCTGAGATGCCAGCTTGATTAGATATTATATATATATATATATACAATTTATTACATTATGTCGGTAATTTATTTGTTTTTCCTGTTTCTGACCAGAAGTCAGTCTACTTGCCTAATAGTTGTGCTGTAGAGCTTCTGTACTGGGAAACTTCTCATGCCTTCTCCTCCTGGGTGGCAGAGGTGAAGGAATCAAGTCTTAATCAAGATCATTCAGAGAGAAAAAGAGTCAGAATTATAATAGAGTTTATTATGCTTTGACTTTCCTGTCCTTCTTACTCACAACTGAATAGGTGAATAGCTCTGTTGTGCAGACCAGCAGGAAAATGATGCAATTTACTTGCTGATGCAGAGTGAGCTGGGATCCATCGGGTGCAGCAGAGTCCAGTGGATTCTTGCAGCTGGCATGGAGCAGGTTGGATGATGCCTATCAAGCTATTGTACTTTCTAGGGTGGGTGTGTGTCCAAAAAAGCTCACAACTCTTTTTCTTTCCAATTGAGATGCAGAATATATTTGTATGTCCATGCATGGGATTTTCTTTTAATTTATGGGAAGGCTCAGTAAATAGTATTCTGAGTGAAAAAGAAAAAGTAGTAACACATGCACTGTACAGATAGAAAATAACCAAATGGTCCTTTTCCTGTTCTGGTGTGAGGTCTGTCACTGGCTGCAGGCTGCTACTTACCAAGTGAAAGAATACTTAAAACCACATAAATGGTCTTACATGGACTGATGAATCTATGTTAAAAGTTCTGTTTGATTTGAAATGGAAGAGAAGGAAATTTTACAGATCTTATATTTATGAAGAGTCTAGCAGTAGGGAGACAAAAATTTTTCAAGACCTGTCTTGGAGATGGTAAATAAAGTGATAACTTTTTAGGACCTAAATAGTCCTGTGGTGTGCTTCAGTATAGCAGACACACTTAGGATTTTGAGAATTACAGGTTTATGTTCTTTATTTTGTCTCTTTTAGTCATCTCTTTCTGTTCAGTCTGTATTAGTAGAAGAAGAACAATTTGGCTGCTAACTTGCTAGTTTAGGGTTTCAAAGGGCCTTATTAGAAACTGGTGTAATTTCATCCCCTGGCCCTTTTATATAACAGCCTGCATATTTAGATGACTTCATTTTAACCTAGAATTAAACAATAGATTGTGGTGCTGTAGGGCAGGACACTAGCAGATGTGAAGCTAAACCTGAATGAACAGGTCTTTATTTTTGTGACATTTGGACAATCATCCCCCTTGTGCCCTGGGTAAGTTACTTGTTTTTTATCAGACTCTTCAGATTGTTCCTTGCATATCTGTTCCTTGCATTTGTGGCCCACTTGCAGATGGACAATCTTTGCCAACCTTTTTTGGACAGTGCTGTTTCCCCATTTTTGGTTTGTTTTATTGTGTGAAGCTGTCAGATGTGATCCCTTTGTAGATCAGTTTTCAGCTGCAGCTACTTCTCTGTTCTCTCTGTTGCATGAGCCCCGTACCTGCAGCATTTAATCTTCCTCACCTCTGGGTTGGGCAGTCTGTTAACACTTTGGCTGGAGCTCATTGCAAAGAAATAAAAAGTAGTTTAAACTCTTTGACTGAATTTTGAAATGCTTTGTTTCACTGTTCTGCATTGCAGCATAGCACATTGTGGTTCTTGTCTCTGTTATATCAGTATTTGTAGGACTTGGAATATTACAGGCAATTCATCTTCTCAGGTTAGTGATGTTGCTTAAAAGAGATGACTGAAGTTATCTCTTCTAGCTTCTGGTAGTATGCACAAATGCTTCAGTTATGAAAGCAAAGAACGTTTAAGATAGGTAAGTGAAGAAATGACAGATTTAGTAAGAAAAAAAATAGTTTCCTTAATGAGTGATTATTTGCTTTTAATTAAAATCAGTCGTTGAAGAAAAATGCCATGATTTCAAGTCAGCTGTAACAGAAAGTAATAGAAAACCTGTCTTTTTGAAGATTTATTTCAAAGTATTTTTGTGAATTGCTTAGGTATTCTACTACCTCCTTTCTACAGATACAGTAGGCACAGAGAGGTGGCTTGACATAGAGGATCCAAAATTATCACCCATTTTGAATTACAGTAGATCAAAAATAAAATGTAATACTATAATTCCTTGTCTCTCATCTAGTAGGAATTTGAGGTGGAAAGATCAGTGTTCTTCTCTGTCAGATGCAAGACCTTGACATATGACATAATGACTTCTATGAACACACACGTTTTTGGTCTTTCCTTTGTCTTCTACCGCTTCAGCATTCTGTCATTTCTGTACAATAATCCACCACTAATTTAGAGTTAGTTAAATTTGAAGGCACTTCTTTCAAACTACATTAGTAGCTTTATATGTATTTTATTTCTGTCATTTACCAAATGGGACAGACCACATGAGACAGCACTCAGAAACAATTAGTACATTTTGACATGCAAATAAACTGAGTCAACTTGTGTGTCATATGAATTGCATATCATCGGAGAAATAGTTTGGCATGAAAGATACAAATATTCACTGTTGACATACATGTAATAGAAATGTGCATTTTTTCTGAGTTGATCAAAATTCTAATTTGAAAGTATGTTTCTTTAAAAGCTAAGTAGGCAATCTCTTAAAAATGTAGCCAGGAGAATTCTACAGAATAATATCCATGGCTTGTAAACTTGCAAGATGGGATGAGAAGAAGGGTTGGCAAACAAACAGAAATGCTCCCGTCATTGTCACTGTCATGTTTCCTCTGGTTCAGCTCTCTGCCTGTCTTCTGGATTTTATCATGTCAGTATCACAATTTTAAATTGAAAGGCACTGTATGGGCTTTATTTAATAAGAAAGAAAACAAATAAAAGAAAATGTTCTGTTGTCACATACTGTCCTTGGACTGCTGACAAGGACTGACACATAGCTACTATATAGTTTGTTATGGCTGGTATTTCTGGCTCCAGAGAGGCCCCAGACTAGAATTTTAGGGATAGAACTATTTGGGGAAATTGCTACTGCCATAAGCTACATGAACTTTCCTCAAGGTAGATACCATCTTCTGCACCCTAGGGGTCTCCAGGGTTCCTGGAGCATGGAATTCTCTATTACTAGTGATGTTACAGCCCTGATGTGATATGGATATCAGAGGTGACTTCTATTGTATTGCAACAGATAACACCACTAGAAAAACAATGGCAAAAAAATTGCAGGTAGAAAAAAATGGTCTTCAAGGCCCGAAAACTGGGCCAACTTAGACCTTCTTTGAATCCTCCACAAGAACCTGTTCACCTAAGAAAAGGTTTGTATCTATGCGTGCATAAATGAGATTTGGAACATATGAGTCAGCCCACTAGAAGTATTATCTCTCTCTAAAAATGGTGCTTTTTTTGAATAAATCATCAGAATCTGACAGATTCTCTCCAAGCTTTGCTTGAATGAATTTTGCTTGTGTGATATGATATTTGTCCAAGCATTAAAAATACCAAATTTATAAATGCTATATTTCTAATTTATTTGAATATTGAATTTTAACTTAGAATTACTCACAAAATTTCCAAAAGTCTGTCCTATTTGTGTATGCAAAATGCAAATACAAGTTTCCTTAGCACAGGGATTGTACATCAGCTTAGGCTTGATTTTGATGGTGTCCAGGTGAAGTTGGCATGTTCAGAAATACTTTTTTCTTCTGTAAAAAGCGGGTCAGGGTTTTGTAATGGAAAAAAAAAATCAACAACATGACAGCAAATCAATCTTCTCTAGCTTTTTCATTTTGCAAGGCTAAATGTCCAGTGCCTTCATGCCTATTAAATAACTAAGTCTACATTTTCACATGAAAAGCATGGCTTACACTGAACATACATTTTGTTTCTACTCATTTGATTATTGTAAAAAGTCCAGATGCAGCAGTGTGCTGAAGAATGTGTGGGACTTAGGGGATGTGATTAAGCCCACTTAAATCAATGGGATTTTTCATGTACTTTAAGTTAGGCATGTGCTTAAATACTTTTCTGGAAGAGACTTGGAAATATAGTACAAAATAAAAGCAATAATTTCAGAAATATTTTACTTGCAAATGCATCTGAATTATTTGTGGCTGTGGCTAATGTTTATTCAGCATCATGTAACAGTAATGGTTTCTTTCTTCTCCTTATAGTCGCTTTTATCTGAGCTCTACCTCCATATCAAAATGATTGACTTGCAAGTCAACTTGTATTAAAAAAGAGAAGAATGACAGGGAGAAATATTAAATAATTTTTAAATAATAAAATGACACTAGGCAAATAATAGAATTTCCTATTTTATAAAGTATGTTTTAGACATATTGGGCAGATGCAGACCCATTAAACCACACTCACATCCTTGTCCTCTTCTTTATTTGGTTAAATCTTTAGCAATGTGAAGAAGATGTTAAAAGTATTGAAATGTTTTGGCTACTGTGAATGGAAATTATTTTACCATAATAAGGCAGAATTTGTCCCAGAGGATCCCATTGGAAACTCATGTTGTTCATTTATTCATTAATTAATTAGTTAAATAATTAATTTTAAGATTTGCTCATGCTCCTCCATGCTATTGAAAGCAACATCTGATGCTCTATGAGAGTATTGTCATGGCATATCTTTTGCCTTGTGTCAGCACTTGGACTTCAGCAGTGATTGTGCTTTAGTCAAAGAGGTCACCAACCCAAATATGAAGCAGCATGCATCTGAGAGACCCAGAGATTTGTGTTGGAGTATTACTCTTACAAAGGCAAGGTTTCTATTAGCTGAGAAACTAAGAAACTAGGTGTATTTAAGCAAGGACTGAGCAAACCTCTTCTTAAATGTGTCAGCAAATCTAGTTTATCATCTGTCCCTTTCTTTTATTGTGTATGTAGACAGCAGAGGAGCGAATGTTAGCAGACCATGACTTTTTGATTCTTTTTTTTGATTTGGTTTGGTTTGGTTTTGGTACTGGAAGCAGTGACTAATGGGATTTCTGTCATGAAAAAGAGCATCTTTTATAGTGCAGTCTTTAGTTGTTCCTGTTTTTATGAAACCTTACCTGGCTTTAAACTTTTACTCTTTGGTCATGGGCCACATGAAATTTTTCTTTATGTGATTCAGTCAAAGTATACAAGAGAAGGAGCTAAAGCAAACATCACTTATTTCTGAAATGAAAAATAATGTTTTTCTTATTTCAGTTAGCAATGCTCTTAAAAATTATACAGGTTTTCAAGTTTCAGTTTGTCATGCAGTCACCTTCCCTGTGGGACTACTCATGGCTTTCAGTGAAATGTATTGGGCCGCCACCTGAGCATTTTGGGGATTTATGTAGTAACAGCCCACAGCCTGAGAGCCTTGTGTTGCTGGACGCAGCAGTGTAGATTCTAAATTCCATCCAATAAAAAGTCAAACTATGCTTGTAGTTCAAAATCCAGTAATCTGTGCTTAAACTGTTTTTCAGGTGATCCTCATAGTGGCTCTTGAGCAGTTAGGAAAACCTGTTCTTGCTCTTTTTTCCATACATTCAAAGTTTCTTACTCTGGTAAAATTCTTCCAGCAACCTGTGCCTTGAATGCAGGACATTGCTTTCCCAGCAGTTCAGGCTTGAGTGGAATGGGCTGTCATTTTCTCTCCTCATTTTTAGTTTTTCTTTCAGTTGTGAAATAAACTTGACAGCATGACAATTTTTGAAACAGTGTGGAGTATTTCTATAATTCATTGGATTTTACCATCAGAGAGAGCAATGTGTTCTGTTGTTAATGGTTAGTTATAGTGGTATCTTCTGTTTTATTTCAACCACTATTGATTGTATTTATGTAAACAGCCTGGCCCTGACAGGCCCTGATGCATTAGGGGCATCTGAGTTTCACTTGCTTTCCCTTGCTTACCCTGGTTGCCATGGACCATTCCAGGACACTTAATTTAATGAGCTGGATTCACTGGACACTTTTAATTTAATGAGCTGGATTCACTCTGCCTTCACTGCACTGGACACAGGAGCCTCTGTTCTCACGGAAGTCCAGCACACAGGAAGAGTGAATGCTGTGCAGTCAGTCAGATGTTGTATACAGGGGTACAAGTGTTCAGGAGTTTAATCCAACAACAGTTTCCCTTTACAAACATTTAATCATTTTCTGATACACACACTGAGCTACTGGTTATCAGCTGCCATTATCTCTCTATTACCTACTTTTCAAGAGATTAGTTACTCACGCTAAGATCAAGTCATTAGCACATTCACAAGTTCAGCTTATGCTAAATAATCTAAAGAGCTGTATTTGTTTGTGTCTTTATGTACTTTTTCTTCCATGTAGTGATAGTGGTTGTGGTGGTACTGGAGCTCTGGTGGGTTATGGACCTGCACATATCCTGGTGCTTGTCCTGTAAACAAGCAGACTTCTCAGATTAATTGTCCAGGTTAAACAGCCCTGATAATGAGTTTTCATGGGTTTTTACGGCATCAATGTAAAACTAATGATTAACCTGTAGCCTCTGTAGTGTGGCACCTGCATCTAGAAGTTTCATAAAAATGAAACTAACTTTATGTCCCCATCCCATAGCTTTTAAAGTACAAGAGAGAGTTTGTCATTTCAAATTGAATGTTTATAAATAACTGTAGTAAATTATAATTTAAACCATACTCCTTGGGGCATCACAAGTGAAAATCATATGCTTTCAAGAAGCTGAAAATATACTGCATTTCATGCATAACTTGCTCTAATTAATTGAAGGAAAATTATAAATTTTCCTTGCAAGATAATAGATTTAATCTGAACATTACTGCAAACTGAAAATAGAAGTAGAGGAAATAGTCCTTGTAGGATCAAGGGCAGTTATGTGATGCACCATTGACTGATTGTTCATAAACTCTTCAGTTCTTTCTTCTTTGTACTAGGGTTCAACAGTACTCAATTTTGATAAAAGCAAACTCATGAAGACTTAAGATTGACCTGAACTTCCCAGGTTGAAATAATACCTTTTAGATTAAACAGGGTAGAATTAGCTAGCATTTTGAGAATTTTACACTGAACTATTTACTGAAAATCTCTCAGTTCATCTAATTAAACTGCATTTTAAATCATGTCTATGGAAGCAGATGTAATTGCAATAATGATACACTTCATCTGTTTTTCTGATGCTGCTGGGTATCTTCTGTTTTGGACATTAACCATATAAAGAGTTCTGTTGAACTGTTCTGGTGTTGAGCTGTGATAAATAAGACTGAATAATTGTGTAACAAGACATCTTACCAAATAGAATAGATTTGAAGAAGTGACTTGTTTCCAATTGATAGTCTACAGTTCTGCTTTGTATTTATATCTAAATACCTGTGTATTGATGAAAGACTTGGAATTGCTTAGAATATAGGCATTTGGAAAATTTTGTAGCAATGAAACTGTAGTTAACCAGTTACGTCTACAAAAATTGAATGCAAATCTAGAGCCTGATTCCAAAACAGTTATGCAGCTGTAAAATTCACCTATTGCTGAAAGCCCATCAGTAGGGTACCAAGCAGAGCTGCCATCCCAAAAGCTTATGTCAGCATCTAAAAAGAGTAGGAGTAAAAAAAGAAGCATTTTCAGATTTTTCTAATCACTATTTTTATGTTCTGTGGTGTATGGAAATTTGTGTATTTTTTTCAGACAAAGGAATCTTGATGTGATCAACATGCTAAAATATATAGTGATAAAAAACAGACTATAATGGTCAGGAAACTTATACTACATGGTCCTTAATGGATTAATGAATTTCTCATGCCTACTGTGCAGGTCAAAAAGATCTGTAAAATTTTCTGTCTACATTGAGTTCCATTTTGCAATAATATTCACTCACTACCACAGATATGACCTGATTGTGGATCTGCAAATCATGCTGCAAAATTCGACAAGCTTAGCTGTAAGAGTATGGTGCTGAGAAATAAATGTAATTATCCCAGCAGCAGTGCTATATTCCTTACTGTCTGGTTTCACCTAACATGATGTGCACTGAAGAGGAAGGATGCCAGATGGTTGTGAAAGGGCTGCAGCCCAGCTTGTTTAAAATCACCAGTTGCAGAAATCCATCTGGCATATGCCAAGAGCAGGAGCTGACCAACTAGCTGTCCTGTGATTTCCAGCAGTCTCAAGAGACATTCTTGAGGCCTTCAGTGAATATGTAATGCAGTACCTAACCAGAAGCACTGTACCATTTTAAAACATCTGAAATTTTTGATTGAGTGCTTCACAGCCCTCTGAAATGATACTTGCTGAAAGCATGGTTTCAGAAAAAGAAAAGAAAAAAATATCAATATCTGTAATACTTGCCTTAGTTCTTTTGAAAAATTTACATTTTCACAGAGGAAATCTTCAATGCAGAGTATACCTAGGCGTGCATGGGTTATGGGTGATTTTCCTGCAAATTTTCAATGCTGAAAGAAAGCAAAAGATGGAAAATAGTATCCATGAGGGAAAAAAATAAACAACTGTGTTAAGTGATGACTGTGAGGATACTTTGACCAAGTATATACAGTAATGTAGAAAAGTGAAATGCAGCAATGCTGCCTGCTGGGGTGAAAAATGCAGACAGGGCTCCTTGGCTGTTGGTTTCACTAAGCCACTGTGTTTACTTTTATTTTTTATACTTTTCAGTGCTTCTGCTTTAGCAAAACATCAAAGTGCCATGACTGAGTAATACTTGAAAAATGAAATGTATGTCATCTCGCGGAGACCATTGGAACATTGTCTGATGTTTGGAGCTAACTTTGTCTGTTCCTAGTATTCACTTATCCTTTACTGCTAGCTGCTGGGACAGAATGGGAGAATCAGTCCCTGCTATTCTGCTGCTGCTCAGTGGTAGCTTTTGAGCTTAATCTTAACAAAAAAATGTATCTCAGCCAATCAGACCATTATAAAAGTCTTGAAGCTCCTTAGAGGCACAGATGTGTTAGTATATGCAGACAAAATCTCCAGCTGCTTAATCTTTATTTTAGGGTGGGTTTCATTTTTTTTTTCATGTCTCCTTGTTTCTCTCTTAGGGGAGCATAAGCATTTACCCTAGAAATTTGGGGTCAGAAAACGGTCTTCCACAGATGCCACAGTGCAAAGCAGGCAGCGAAGGTTTGAGTGTAAATTTGTGTAAAGAAGAGTGTTTTGTGATGGTGATAAAAGCCTCTGCAGTAATCTTTTCTCTGTTACAAATACTGTTACAAAGATGAGGCCTTTGTATTTGCCTACATAGAGAGGTTACTGTCACGTGAAGACCAAAAAAGTTCCTGCCATTGTCTTCCACTTCTTAGTCTGCAGTAAGCTTTGTCCAGCTGGAGGAAAAGACTACACTGTCTTCTCATGTGTAAATGTTAGTAATGTCACTTGGTAAGTTTGTATGTATGATTTTTCTGCTTTTCCAGAAGAAGTTGCCTCAATTCAAATTAGAGAAGCCCAATGAGTGATTTACCCAATTCTAGACTAAGGTATGCTTGTGAGTTTGAATACATGAACTCCACTGGAACTTGGCTTTATTCCCAGGGCTTCCCATTTAACATCATAGGGTACATACTGTGAAGGTATAATGCCCTGTAAGTCAGAGACTTAACGATGTGAGATTAAAGGGGAAAACGGAGAAAAGATCCATATTAGAAATTAAGAGAAGCTGTAGCTGCCTTCCACATGGAAAGTAAATGATGGTATAAATCATTCTTGCATTCCTGGAACAGACAGGACTATTCCGCATTAGTAAAAAGCGAATACAAAAAGTGCGATAATGGTATCGAGCAGTGTGTTTTCATTGGTGCCATTTTTCACCAAAAGGATACATAACTGGGTAGATGTCATGTGGGCTTGCAACCATCCTTCAACTTTTTTCTGTTTTTTGTACTTCTCTTAGTTGCCTAAATAAAGCTACTAATACACACTACTCTAATGACAGTATTTGACAGAACACAAGAGATTACTGCTGTGCTTTCTCCGCTCAGTACCCACACAAGGGATGTGTAGCAAAGATGTGCCTTTTTGGTGCAGAGAAGTAGAATGCACAATTAGCATTAAAGGGTTCTGGTTTAGGTGGTATAATAAGAAAGCACAGAAAATATGTGTCTGCTCCACCCCAACCAATTCCTATCCCTGTCTACCTCCGCACCATATAAAGAAACACATTTTTCACTCTTGTTGTCAGTATAAATATTTTAATGTATAATATTTAGTGGAAATGGTTTGGAGATAGTTTTTTAATGAATTGTTTTTAACATCTGTTACATCTCCAGCAAAAAAAAGTCACTGTTTAAATACTGAACTATGTTAATATTTTAAATATTGAATTTTGATAAGCCAGTGGATATCTGCTAATTCAGTAGAAAATTCTTGGCTATCAAAATAACAGTAAACAAAGAAACAAAATATATGGTAACCAAAGCAAACCCTACAGATCCTTCATTGTATTATGAAGTGGAATTAACAAGTATGTGCCAGTGTTTTGTAGTTCATACTGGAAGTATTTGTCATTTGAGCAAATTCAACCTAAGGATGAGAGAAAATCTGGCAAATTTTTTGAAATGTAATCAAGCATTTTTGCTCTGCAATAGCCTGTGTGCCCAGCATGTAGCTGTAAATTCTTGCTGTGTCTGTATTTTGGCTAGTAAGAGAAATTGGTGCAAAGAATGAGTTGAAGAGAATCATGAGGTAAAATGAAAATCCAACCCAGTGTATTTGTAACTAGTATGGCTGTAGGATGTGATGGGCTTTGAGGACCGCAGAAGGAAACAACCTCAAACAGAGAAGCTATTAGACTATAGTCTCCATACTCAGGGAAGAGAACTTCTGCATCCTTATTTGTTGTACAAAAAACACACAGTAACCAAACTGCTCCATGATTGCATGGGTTTGTGGTTTGATACATAAAACTTTAGAGATCCTTCAGTGATTGTCGCATGATGATAGTAAGGCCTTGGGAAATGCATTAATTGGCACACAGACTTTGCAGCCCTCTGCTGTTTCTGTCCTACCTACCTGTCATGTTGCTGTGACTTGAAAAGAACCTTGCTTCTCTCTCTGAAGTACATCTGCAGCCCTGGTGTTCTGCTCAGGCTATGCAAACCTTTCCATTACATAGGGTTTGTTGGCCATCGGGATCTCCGTTCATGAAGGCTGCCCATTCAAAAACTGTTCTGTTGGTTTAGTTGCATGATGTTATGATTTGGTAAATGTAACTGAAAAATATATATCTCATTACCATGGCTTTCAATCTTTCAAGATTGATTTGAATAAGTATGCCTAATGACACTGCAATCAAATTGTACAAAACCCTCTGCATTTTAATAGATGGACTGATTGCAAAAATATGTTGTGAGAGTTTGTGTAGCTTCTGGTTTGTGAAATACAAAGTTTAGCCTATCCACTACTTAATAAAAATTCTTCTGTTTTACAGTGTTAAAAAATTGCCATGGAATGAAACTGCAGCATATATTAAAATTTTATTTCTCTCACATTGAAGGAGATTCCAAATCTAGCCTTTATCTCTTTGATCAAAGCTCTTGTGGGCAGCAGTATATTTTTAAACTTTGTGTCTCTCAGTGTAAAGTTTTGAATGGTTCTGCTGCTGCATACTTTTATTCAGCTTAAAATTATTTTTTAGTGATAGAAAGTCAATGTGAACTAGGTGAAAAAGGTATCCCTTTTTAGCAAAACAATTATTTGAAACTAAATGGGGAGTCTGGTATCCCGGACATAGGCATAATTACCATTCTAGGACTTGGGTTTCCCCAGTGCAGACCACAGGGTTTTCCTGCTGGTTTATAATCACATGCAGATATGATAGCATATCTAAAATTGGCATTTTTCAGACCTTGCCAGTGACTCTTAATCCATCTGGCCCCTGTGTGTCCTTGGTCAACTTCCTACTTTGCCTGGGGCAGCTGCAGGGCAACTTCACTTGCTGACCACCTTCTTTTGGAGCTTTGGGTTTCTCAGAGCTCAGCATTGAAAGGAAGGGGAAATGCAAAGTTTTTGCTCTTTACTGCTACTGGTGAAATAGGAATGACCTTCTTGAAGACATCTTCCCTGTTGCTTGATCAACATGTCAGGAATTGTTTCCTTCCTTGCCCCCCTTTTTGTGCTGGCTCTAACAGGGTGTGCATCATTAGATTCAAACCACGTGACAAACAGCTTTTTGGCCACCAGCCATTTACCCCCTTTATATCAGTATGGTCAAAGATGTCCATCTGCTGGAAAACTAAATAATGTGAACAGAAGGCAATCTTTTTCAGCACTTTTCTGCAGTGGATTAGGCATGTGAAGATATCAAATGGGTCCTGGGATCTGATCATACTCAGGTCTCCTTTTGTCCATTCATACAGAGTAGTATGTTCAGCTGTTCTACGTTTTAAGCAGTGCATCATATCTTAAAAATATAAAGGTACGTAAATGAAAGCTTATGCTCTGGAGCTAAGTTCTCAGTTACTTTTACTCATGCATTTTATGTCTGTTATACCCATTTCCTATGGTACTATGGACCTGGTTCAGAAAAGCATATAAGCATGTGCTTAATTAAGTGCTTTCCTGAATAGGTATGCTTTTCTGAATTGGAGCCCGTGAGTAACTGGCATGTGGGCTGTAATCGCCCACCTGGGACATTCTGGGGGTGGATATTAGAAGACAAACCAGGTTTTTTCTGCTTTTCCTGCTTTCTGGAAGTCTCCTTTTGCTCTAGATGATTTCAGTTTTTGATAAAGTACATTCATCTGTGAGCTGAATCAGGCTATATATTTATGGTATTCATCATTCAAATCCCTTTGTTTTGAATAAATACAGGTTGTAATTGATAGAAAGTGTATTTGCATTTAATGTTAGAAAGCTAGATACTATGGATACTCTTAAATTAAAGAAAGTTTCCTTCTCAATCTGGAAATCACTTTCATAGCCTTCATTTTGATATTTAGTACAGCATAGATTTTTATTACAACAAAATTAATTTAGGTATTTCGAAGATCATGTGATCGACTGCCCAAAATGTGTTCTTTGGCACAGGTCCAGATTCTTGTTCTCTTTTGGAAGTGTTGCAGCTGCAATAAATTTGATTTTACCCTTGATAATTTCTATAATGTGTAGTAAAAATGTATTGCTGATTTAGTGTTGTTGCCTTTCTACTAAGGAAAAAAAAAGATCACAAATCACAAAATCTCAAATGTTATTATATTTACCACACTTAAGTAGTTGTATATACATGAAATTCAAACATGCTTCAAGATTTGTTTGGTGTCTAGTTTTGGGAGGTTATTCAAATAACATAAAGTCTGCAGTTTGCAGGTTACTTGTCACTTCTGAGAGTTCTGGTAGGTTCCACTGTTTCCTTTGAGGTGTCTGTTGAGTATTTAATAGAAAAAAATGCAAAATAATCAAGAAGATTTTCCTCTATATTCATGAAACACAAAATATTCTTTATACTTGGCAATGTAATGGAATATTACAAAGTACGTATATCAAAAAGGATCTTTAGATGAGTAGAAAAAAAAAGTTGGCTTTTTATTTTGGTAAGTAGTTTGAATTTTTTTTTCCTTTGGCAAAGCTGCTCTGTGGTCTTGATGAGGCTATGCTTATTTCATAGTTGTAACATTTCTTCCAAACTACCTCTCTGTTGCGTAGTTAACAACCTATTGCATTGTTCGCACAGACACATCTGAACATTGAAAGCTTGTTTTTTCTTTTTCCTGGTAAAATGTTTCATACTTTATAAATTTTGCTTAAGGGATTGCCTTAGGAGGGAAACATCCTGGGAGCAGAGAGGAAGACTACAAAAAGGAGAGTGACCAGACCACCCCTCCCAGGTCTCAGTGTTCTCTGTGGAAATGTGGGACTTTCTCTGTGAAGGCTGGTGGTACTTGCTGGTTGAACATTACCACCTCTGCGTTTAAAATTAAAGAAAAATTTTAGCCTATGAGATGGATTATGTGCTTCCCCAAATTAGGAGTTGTTAATGTGTGGATGTGGACACTGCTTTGCAGCCCTGTGGAACGCCGGTTGTTCAGTGGCTTCACACCGTCACTGCTCCTCCTGCCATGCCCATGTGCCACCCCTGTGGTCATTGGCCCCTTTTTTTGCATATTTAAACCTGTCCTCTGCTAGAGACCCCTGTTTGTAGCTCATGTACCTGGTAGCAAAGAAAGGGCTTTGGACTCCTCCCTTTTCATGGTATTTCTACCTGCTGCCTGTTTTACAGCTTTTTAGGAGGAGATAGCAGTAGAGAAGAGACAGTTCCCTTATAGAACCTTTAGGGCATGTGGTGCTGTGATCACAGAGGAGCTATAGTCTCATTTTTGTAACCCCTTGAGGTGCAAGAGCTACTAAATATGAAGAGGATCATGAGGCATTATAAATCAACATAACCAGGGAAAATAACGATTTCCTCTCAGGAAGAAATTTATTACAAGATGACACCACTGCAGCTTCTGTTTCACCTAATTTTTTCTAATTTCCCTCTTCTTTAAGTAGAAAAATAAGGCAAAAGGCTTAAAACAACCTTTCAAGGGCTTCTTTCCTCAGCTGCCAATTCAACCCTACAGGTTTTACGAAACCAAAACTTTCCTTTGCTTCATTAGCTGCAAAGGAAGGTCCTTCTTTCCTTTGTTGTTCAGAGCACATTTTAAATAATTTAATAAGTGCAAGTGATTAAGGCATTAAGAATTAAAGTAGCTTCAGAATGAGACTGTGGTAATGGAGAAGCATTGCCTGAGTTCCCAGCTGAGCAGAAAATGGGAAAAAGCCTTACCTATTCACCTAACTCCTGTAAAAGGGGCAAGGGATTAATGGAAAGAACCTGACTCAAAACCATATTTTTAGGAAAAATAATTCAGAAAATGCTTCTTGAATTAAATTTTCATGCTCACTCCTCTGTGAGTTCATCCTTAGAAAGCAGAACATAATTTTGGCAGCATATATTTCACTAGAAAATTAAAAAATAAAAACATCCATCCTTTTTCAAGATTTGGGTCATCAGTGTCACCCTAACATACTTTCAACTCTTCATTAATAATTAAGTTTTCTGAGTCTTCACAGAACATTGTTAAATAAGTAATAGAAAGACTGTTAATGAAAATGCTATTTTTACTATTTGATGGATGCAAGAAAAAATTACACTGAGGGGAAAATATTTACATCAAAATGTAAATTAATTTTTATTTCATTTTGTATCCAGTGGATGCAGAGCTGTGTTCTGCCTATAACACTGAATATCAAAACAAATATATACGAATTTCTTGGTCTGCTACTGAATTGAGGTAATACAAAAAATTTTATAAAGATAAAATTTGTGCTAAAAAAATTTCAGTTGTTTGCTGAATTGCTACACTTCAGGAAAGTCATTCAAAGAAAAATTGGCAAGAAGGCAATCTATTTTTAGTTGTGGTCCCATAACTATATATAGTATAAAATAAAATTATTCCCAGGAAGACAAAATCATAATCAATATCCATAGGAGATGGATGGTTCCCAAGAGCTGAAATAAACTTTTCTAATCAGAGCTTTGAGAGACTGAGCAGAATTACAGAAGCAAGTCCACTCCCTTCCTTTTCCGGTCTTTTTGCTCTTGCTCTTCCACCTCTGTTCATTCTAATTCATGACTCTGGCAGTTTATTGGTGAAAAAGAATTATACATATCATTTTTGTGAGAGCATTGTTTCATGTCACTGGTAAGCATTGCTCTCTTGCCTCAAAGGGCCAGTGGGAGGGCCTGTGGCAGTGGGGTTGGAACTAGGTGTTCTCCAAGATCCCTTCCAACCCAAAGCATTCTGTAATTCTGTGATTCTAAAGGGAATAAGGGCAGGCAATGCCTAATAAACCCAAATCTTTTCAAGTAAAGTAACCTGGACTAATCATCAACTGCTGTTGTCCTTGACTGACTGGTCCAAGAAATCACTCAGGTGTGTTGTCTAAATTCTGGCATCTCTCTTCCTTTGCATTTTTCTATTATCAGTATAGAATGGTTTCTGTGCAAGAGACAGCAATAACTGCAATTACCTATTTGAAGGCGGAGTGGCTGTGGGCCTTGTGGTTCTTCTCCCTGTGTCTTTGCATGCCTTCTGCTTATGTTCTGTTGCAGCCATTCCTTCCCGGAGAAATGGCTTTTCCATCAGAAAAATGCAAGTAGAGATAGAGAGAACAAGGTATGTAAAGGAGAAAACAAATTCAGCTCTTCTCCTTTATTTAGTGACCAGAGTGGAATTGCTGATACACCATTATACTAGTGATGCCCACCCATTTTGATCTACAGTAATATGGAATTGACTGAATAGTAGTTGCTGCTCTCTTAAATCAGCAGTACAGAGTTCTAGAGATAGTGGGCAAAACACACCATTGGTTCATGCAGGCTCAAATAAATGGGATTAATGCACTTCCCCCTAACTGTACAGCAGTTGGGTTGGTGTTTAGTTATCATCATCTTTAAAACTCTATGATAATACCACAAAATGTTTTCTTAGTTTAGTATAAGGTTACCACAGGGACCACTCTATAATTCTTCACGAAAATAGGATGACATAGCTCTGAGCATGCAACTATATGTCACGCTTTCATTTCTTTTTTTGTGCCAGAGGAAAACCAGAAGGTGTGTAATCTGGAGAGCACAAAAACACTTTGCCAAAGGCTTTTTTAAGAAAGAGAAGAAAGAATGTAATTTCATCTCCTCACTACTACATTATCTTCAAAGCACAATAAGATGTAGAAAATAACTTCTCTGTGTGTTACCTTTATTTTCAACTACAGTAAATTCACAAATACAAGCCGCACTGAGTATAAGCTGCATCGCTGGGTGTTGGCAAACATTTTGTTTTTTGTCCATAAATAAGCCGCACTTGAGTATAAGCCACTCTGTCGTTCGCAGCGAGGACCCGCATGCAACAAAGTTGCCAAATAGAAACAGAACCGCGGCATGGTGGGGTTTACTGGCTCGGCTCGGGCTGTGCAGGCTCGGCCCAGCCCGGCACTGCCCCATGGTGGCAGGCAGGGACGGAGCCCCCCCAGGTCCCGTAGAGGCGGAGGCAGGCGGGGACGGAGCCCCGTGCCTCCTCCCCGAGCCGCGGCAGAGGAGGGAAGGAGAGAACTCTTCCGCCTCTGTCCCCGACCCTGTGCTGCCTGCAGGGAGTCAGGCTCCACCCGCGGCGCAACAGAGTAACAATTTGTAACAATCGCGAAATGCCGGCTTTTACTGGCAGGTGCTCGGCTCAGCACTCTGGCTGGCACTTCTGAGATTGTAAATGTCAGAAAATTATTCACATATTAGCCGCTCCTGAGTATAAGCCGCATTTCCGGTGTGGGAGCAAAATTTCAGTCAAAATGGTGCGGCTTGTATTCATGAAATTACTGTACTTTGTAATCGATTTTTTTGTCTGGGTTTGCTGTCAATCCAGAATGTCAGTTTTATTTTGCCTTTATTTTTCTCCTTTGCAATGACACTTTTTTAGAGAAGTTACCTCTTGAAAGAACTGGCCATGCCTGCACCACGCAGTGGTACAAAGCAGGAGTACACAGCAGTGTCTGGGGTAGTTAAAAGGCTGGAAGCAACGTGCTGAGCCCTGCCTGGTAAGATGTGTGGAAAGGTAGATAGAGTGTGAAACTGGAGACATGAAGAAGCAGCTTTAACTACTTTAACAGCTTTAATTGTGCTGAAAATCCCAGAAATTGAATGTTATGTTTTTTCTATAAAACTACTAATAACTACCAATAAAATTTTCAATGAAAATATTGAAACCAGAACAATTAAGTGGGATTTTTTTCACCCCTCTCATGTTTCAGAGGGATAAAGCCATGGAATTTCAGAAAATAAGGACATGTCTACCCCCCTCTTTTTTTCAATTTTTTGTAGTTAGTGTTTTCAGCAGAGAAATTGTAATTTTGATAAAGAGATACATATTATAATGCTTAAAATTTGACAGTGATCTTAATTTATGATGATGAGCTCTCAAAGGCAAGTGTAAGTGAAACCAGTGCTTCAGAATAACCAAAATGTAGCTATAGGAAAAGAAGATGCTGCAACATGCAGCGGAACCATGGAACTGACAAAATTAAACAGTGATTTTCTGTATTTCCCATTTTAGGTAATAGTTTGTTGCTGATAATCTAGTCAAAAGATGTTAAAATACTGATGTATTAATTTTGTAAATGATAAGACAGAGTTGGAAAGCATTTGTAGAACACAGGTGTTTGTTTCTTTAATCTTTGAACAAATATTTTGTGGGAGTGCTTTTAAATTTCATACAGATATTTAACAATTTAGAAACATATATATATATATATATATATATATATATATATGTATGTATGTATAAAACCAGTTTCCAAGGCTGTTTTGTAGTACTGTACTTTCCCTTTTACTTTTTTTTAATAAGGAAGAGCAGTTGTATGTTTTCTATAATTTTGATAAGGAGCAAAGCAGAACCTATGATATTTGCAAGAATACTGAGGATGCACCATTCCATGATGCTTCATGAGAGTTTTATCAGTTTTTCAATTCAAGACATTTCTGGCTTTGTGCAGAATAAGAGATACAACATCAAGAAGAATAATGCCTATTAACCAGGGGGGGTTGAGTTTTAGATGTTGGCACATACTGCTCCACTCACTACCTTTCTCATTTTTGCATAAAAGCCATTAGAAGGCTCCAAAGGAGGGCAATGAAGATGATGAAGGGCATTGAGGGGAAGTCATGTGAGGAGAGGCTGAGGTCACTTGGTCTGTTCAGCCTGGAGGATTCAAGGGACATCTCATTGCAGCTTTCTCACTGGGAAGAGAAGAGGCAGGCAGTGATCTTTCTTCTGTGGTGCCCATTGACAGGACCTGAAAGAATGACCTGAAATTGTGTAGGGGAGGTTTAGGTTGGATATTAGTAAAAGATTTTTCACCCAGAGGGTGGTTGGACACTGGAACATGCTCCCAAGGAAAGTGCTGACAGCACCAGTGTGGCAGAGTTCAAGAAGCATGTGGGCAATGCTCTCAGCCACATGGTGTAACCCTTGGTGTGGTTCTGTTCATGGTCGGGGTTGAATTCAACGATCCTTGGTGTTGTCTTCCAACTCAGGATATTTTATGACTCTATGACTTCATGGGGCATAGAGGGGATAAATCTGCGTTTGTGTCCATCTCTGAGGTTTTTTCATTTCTCTGTGACATGGGAACTGAACATCCTTCATGATAAATTTCTTTCTGCATATCAGTCAGACTGAGAACTTAAATATGTTTATATCTATTGCAGACTGTCTCTTTACTTTTCTATTGGAGTATATTATTCTAGCATTAAAAAAAAAAAAAAAGAAAAGAGGAGAGAGAGAGAGAGAAGGCCAGTCTTCCCCAGGCAGCTTAGTAGCCCAGGTGGGTTGTAGCTGAGAAGCCAAGCCACGAAGCAGTGGATCACTGGTAATTAGGAGCTTAATGATCAAGCCTGTTTCATCTGATTTGTGTCTGACTGCCTCGGCATTGTCTTTCTACCTCTGTGGATAGTAGATGGAGCCCAAAAAGTAAATTAGTACTCCAGATTCTACTTAATTCTAAATATCTAAAATTTATATTCCAGATTTAACTCTGGGTTACACTTTTGGTAATAGCTAGCAGGCTGTTCAGTAAGATTGTCTGGTGATCTATTATATCTATCACCTGTGAGTGAGTACTACCTTGCTTATTCCTAAAAAGAAACTGGAGCAGGATGTTCTGTCTACTGAGGACTTTGTTAACAGCAGTCCTGTGGCAGAGTTCAGATGGTTTGAATGGGTCAGGGATACCCAAGGGAAGTATAGCTTCTGCATTCAAAGTATTTTGGGTGGTTTTGTATCAGTACCAAAATGTTTCAGTTCTGAAGGATAACTTGCACCTTTATTTAGAGTACTCTGGTGTGAACAGAATACATCTTCAAGTGGGGACTTTATGCCTTGTCTGTGCCTTACTCTCTGTGTCTGATGTATTCAGAGATGGTTTGGTGGTCATGAACTTAAACATATGTGGTGCTTTTCATATACTAAGTTGTGTTTTGGTAGAGTAGTAATATGTAGCAAATCGAGAGTAGGCTGCTGGTCATGCCTTAGGAAAATGCAGTTGCCTAAAAGAAGCAGTGCTAGCCCACAAATGCACATATTGGAGTGGTGCACCCTAACAATTCAGCTTCATACTTTTTTTGTTTTTCCCTGCACTAAGACTTTCTAAAAAGTTCTGTGAGTTTTTCTCTGGAATTTAATCTGTCACTATGACATACGGGACACTGGAGAAATATTTAGAAAACACCTTTCCACTGTTTTGAACCTGCATGTCACTGCATTTGGTGCCATACTTGGTCTTTGTTTTGTTTGTTTTGTGGTTTATGAAACACTTTCATTATCAGGCGTGTTCTGATTGTGCTGTTTCACTAACTGCTGCTATTCCACCAGGTTATTTTTCCTTTTTTTTTTAGTTAATTATCAAGATAAAAACTGCATAGCATTATGAAAAGGGTAGTGGGGAGCATGGCACAGCCAGGTTTATATTTCTCTGCTACCAGTGACAATTCTTGTTTTCACTCATCTGTTTGCTGCAGTTCTTGAGACACTGAATTTGGAAATTTAGAGTAATTTTCTATTAAACTATCTGAAATAGATTTTTTGGCAGCTGTCTCAGCTGCTCTGAGACAAGGAAGAAGTGGCTTACAATACATATACATGTACAATGCATATACAATACAATACATAGGATCTTCACAAGTACTGAGGTTAGAGTTCCTCTGAACAGACTTGAAGCTGACCTTCTTATACTTCCTCCTGAGACAGCAATCTACCTTTTTGGAAGTGCCCATCTCATCTCATGAGAATTATATTTCATGTTGTGTGCTTTGCTTATGAAAGTTGCTATAAATCTGTTAAATAATGTAGCTTTTCAGATTAGGACTAAACCCTTATAAATCTGTGTCATCAGCAGCATCTTTTAAAAGATGGCAGCAGTGGTGACATCTGGGAGCCAATTCATCATTTAATTAAATTATCCTGTAATGAAATCTGCCTTAATGAGATTAATTTTAATTATTAATTGAGAGCTGACATGGGCACAAGGTGCCATAAATAATAAATGGGAACTGCGTCTGGTCTGTTTCTAAGAAAAGACCTACTTTAGAAGAGCAGTGCTTTTCATGAAGCTGTGTTATGGGTTTTCTGTGCTATCATGATGTTTATTTTGTTGAGTTTGATTTCTGTTTCAAATTTTAAGGCAGAATATTAGTCCTCTTTCTGTTGAATATTTCTGAATATTTCTGTTTAATATTTGATTTGATTCAATCCTCATATAACCAGTCACCTTCATTCTTCAAGAAAGCAATTGTTATTTCTGTACTTAATTATCATAAGTATATTTTAGAGGTAAGCACTGTAGGTGTAGTTTATTGAGGCTCTGTCCAAAATGAGTTAAAACTTTGGGCTAGTCTGTGCTGTCACACCTATGTTTACATGCATTCACATGCTCACTCTTGTGCAACTTCTCCCACCTTCTGCTGTAATGTCCATCTTCTTGTGGACTACATTGGTATTTGTATTATGAATGCTGTTTATAAGGACTTCAGTGTTTGGCGATAACAGGTGTTTATCAAGAAAGTATGGATGGCATAGGAGAAATGGTCTTTAAAGGGTACCAGTCACAAACACTCCACAAGTCTTACATAAGGAGTGGACCTTTTTGCCTTTATCTCCATTAACAAGCAGGACACCACTGTTCACTTACTTGCCAATTGTAAGCTGGTTTCACAAGTCCAGAGCTGATTATTTGCTGCTCATAGAGTGTTTTTTTCTTTGGCTTCCTGGGCTGGGTTCACCTGCCATCTGTATTTGTTTTGAAGGAACTGTCTTTTGTTTTAGTTTCAGTGTTTCATGAATATTTGGTTTCCCTTCATTGTCTCTTGTTGAAAAATCATTTTGCTTCAGAAAGAATCAAAAGACCAAAGTTAGAACAAGAGATGTTGATGCTGAGGAGTGTCAGTAACAGACTACCACACAGAGCAGCTACTGATAGCAATTTTTTGTATGCTACTGTTAGCCTGATAGCACAACCCACATTTGGGCCTCATTGGATGACAGAGGGTACAAATACAAAATCCCAGAATGTTCTCAGTTGGAAGGAACCTGCAAGGATCATCAAGTCCTAGGCTGAGGTAACTATCATATTCTTCATTGGCACACAGCACTTGTCCCCCATGAACTTCCCAGCTTTGCCAGCAGTGGTGACTGGAGAAGGCAGAGAATTCTAGTACCACCTTCATGTAACCTTTCCTTCATAGAAAACTGCACAGTCACATGATAACTATGTGGCTTTTTAGAAAGGATAAAGGGATTTCTAATCAAGTTCTTTACACTGCTGGTGTAGATGATTGTAGATGATGTGATAGAAGATGGCTTTGTTTCTTCATCCATCCCAAACTTACATAAATATACTATTACTGCAGCTGGAACTTAGGATGACTTATCATTTGCATCGAGCAGTGGAAAGAGCAGAAATAGATAGAAATAATAGACTGAAATTATTCCCTCTCATTTTAGGACTGTTTAAAATTATTTGCAATAGGAATCATTTGCATTCCAGAGATTTTCTTGTTTGTGTCCCATAGTATTCTTAAGTGCCAAGGATTTTGGGAAGGACAGTTTTCACTCTTTTGTCAACTTTCCATAGATTCTAAAGGGACATAATTGTTTCCATAATGTACTTACGTTTGTTCTGTAGAATCTATGCTATATGATAGGAGTAATTAAAAGTATTATACAGGATAATTATATTATGCTTTAAATAAGTAGAGTATGCAATATGATTCAGTAAAATTTTGTAAGATGAAAATTAAAGAAAGAAACATATCTCAGTCTAAAAGTTGTTTGTCTCATTTAAAAATAAATCCTAAAAATTCTGATGAACAACCATCAAAACTTGAAGCATGCCAAACTCTTGATGAAATTATTTTAATTTTTTTTTACTACAAGAAGACCATTTTTTAAAAATTAAATTCTTACAAATTTCTCAGTATATGTGACATGTAGCATAAACTTTGGTATGCATAATTCAAAATGAACTTTCCATACAGTAAGAATTTTAGGTCTCCTTTTACCCCCCAATCCTCTTTTATAGAATTATACAGAAGAAGATTAAATGGTTTGCATGCCTCACTGATGTTTTAGAATCCTCTCAGGAGAAGGAGATCTGGCTGATCAGTTTTTCATGCAGTTTCAAAAGGCACACAGAAGTTTTCTGCATGGAACTGTTTGCTGAGGATGTTTGACAGGATTGAGAGGAGAGGGTAGGTTCTCAAATGGGTAAAGTTTTAATTTGAAGATTAGAATATAAGTGAAATGGTCAAAAGAGATTGGGTGACCTAATGAAAAGATTACTCTTTTCAAGTGTCAGTTTAAATAGATAACATTTGAAGATGAGAGGGTCAGAGAATATTTTGGGCAAACATTACTACGTGATTTCCTTGTTCTTACACATTTTCAGTATCTGCTGAAGGCAGGATGTTCAGCTCAATGCATATTTTTTTGAATCTTGAATATATCTACTTAGGTACTTAAATAGAGAGTTGAATGCAGAAAAATTTACATTAGTTTGGATCACATCTGAGAAGCTTGTGTAGCATAATGCAATAGCACGGTCTCCCAAGCAGACTGCAGGGAGATCACACGTTCTAGGAATGCAGTGTGACTCACTCTGCTAGCACAGTGTGTATCCATTTGGGATCTTCATGTGCCTTAAAACAGAATACCTTGTGCCTCATTAGAGAAGCTCATTTCTCTTGGTTCTGAGCCACTGAGCTCAGTGGCCAGTTGGCCCTTGTGTCGCTGTGTTCTGTTGAAATGCAGGATGTACCACTGTGTGTCAGCAGACAGGTTTATTGTTCTGCATCTGGTGGATTCCTGCATACATGTGTGCATTGCAGTCAAACTTTAAGTTGGCTTTGTTTTCCAGAAGCTGATCCAAAGCTCACTGATGCTTAGAGGAGTCTTCCAAGTAACTGCTGTAGGATTTGGAACAAATTGAGTATTATGATATAGGGCTGGGAGCATTCAAAGAAAAGTCACAGTTTCACACACGCACACACACACACAAACCTGGATTTATTCAAAGGATTCATTACCCAAAGGCTATGGAGACTATTTTGTTCAACAAACTGCACATAAAAATAACACTGTCCTGTCAGAAGAGAGAAAACTCACTTCTGGCGTGGTGGCTTGGCAATATCTGTTTTGGAGGGTGGGTGTGCACCCACACCCAATGTGTCTGTGTTTGCAAAGTTGTCTGCTGATCCAATTCATTTGCAGTGTCCAGGGAGAACTACTATTGCAAGATTTCAGTGATCTGTGGATTTATTTTAAAGGTTGTAGTTTGCTGTCCAGCTTCTCCCAGATGCATTCAATAGACGACAGATTTGAGAGTAATACTGGCTAGTTTTTATATATTTAACACTCTATCCTATTCTTTCGTCAGGCACACACTGAGATCCGGACGAATGTTTAATATCATTGTTAAGTTGCAAAATTAAACCTTGGCCACTGAGACACCTTCTACTTGGAAGAGTGCAGCTCTGTAGAACATTCTGGTGTTCTTGGGCAGGACAGCCATAATGCTGTGCAGTCCCCTAAAATTGCTTTGGCTCAAAGTCAAAATAATCCCCGTGCTATTAACTTTGCTTTTCCTTAACTGCTGAGAAGTGCCTGCTCCCCACAGGATGTGGATCTAAGCTCTGCCTTTGGACTTGTACCCATTTACCTTTTTTCCATGTTCTGGAGTCCCAGTTGGCTCCTATTGAGTATAAAATATGCCATTTGAAACCATGTTTTCATTAGGCTTATCACCCTTGCATACTGATCTGCTTTTGATCGCATGGGGTCTGTGTCTGTTCCATAATTGGTTTGTCCACATTTCCTAATGTATAAATGGATAAGGAGATTTTAGGTGAGATATCTAACTTGCCAAGAAATTGGAATTTGTAAGTTCAGCCAATCTAGATTTCCACCCAGTTTCTGCTGTATACATGTGAATGTAAATTGGTTTCAGTCACTTTAATTTACATACCAAAGGGCCAGAAGAAGGTGTAAGTTACCATAGGAATGGATAACTAACTTATTTATGTGTGCTCCTTTTAGTTGCATTAGCTGCTTATCATTTCTCCTCACCCTACACTGCATCAGCAACATTTTAATGAGCTGAAACA
Source organism: Catharus ustulatus (assembly GCF_009819885.2). Taxonomy (NCBI): domain Eukaryota; kingdom Metazoa; phylum Chordata; class Aves; order Passeriformes; family Turdidae; genus Catharus; species Catharus ustulatus. Next base: position 60,745,950 of record NC_046223.1, on the reverse strand, counting down.
TATTTAGTAACCTGAATTCAGAAATTATACAAATAAAGATGCAATCTACAGTCCATGAATGAGAATGGATATAAATTTGCCTATTTAATGATTGTAGAGTCACTCATACCAGTCTTAAGGCCTGTCCTGCCTCCCAAGTATCAAGACAGGATCTGGCCTGTGACATCCATGGTAGCTCTGGACTTCAGTGGTGGAATATCAGATGTTAAAAATTTTACTCTTCTTGTTCTTGTATTCTTTGTAGAATTAAGTCATTCAGCTTCCCAGGGTGGCCTGGTTTCAGTCAAAGTGTTTTAAACAACAATTCTAACTGCAGTTTGAACCACCCAGCAGAAAAAATCCCCAAGACTTTTTCTTGCTTTTTATGAGTATTTTAAAATCGGGTTTTTCTTAGAAACATTCTCCTTGACAATATATTCATGAAATGTGTACTGTCTAATATGACTCCTGAAAAACAGAGTAATTTTTCAGTCTTACTCAACCTCTGATTCTCATTTTAAATATGGTTAAAAAAGGATATTACATTTGTTATTAGGTAAAAATCTAAATTTGAAATAATTGATTGGATCAACCCACAGTCTGGATGAAAATCAGGCTTCCAGAAATGCAGAAAATCAATATTTTATTTATTTTATTAAAATAAGCCAGTTGTAACAGTTTGACTATATAACAAAAAAATATTTTCATGAAAGTCTAAAGGATTTATTAGACAAGAGAATTATTAATGACAGATACTAAGTCAACTAATCATCATATTTAGACAGAGTCTCAAAGCCATCTGGATACATAAGGGTGTTGAAAGATATACAGGAGGATTTTCATGTGTTACAAATTAAATTAATTGCTGACCTTTGAAAAAATGAGTTTGAATTGACAATTAGTTTTTTTCCTGCTTAGATGTCTTTGAAGATCCATGTATCAGAAACCTTCAAAATACTAGTTTGACTAGTAAAGCTCAGCTCAGCTTATAATTTTGGTCCATTATTTAGGTTGGAAAATGAAAAAATTTCCTGCTTTTGCATTTCTTAATTGACTTCCTTTACATTAGAGGTACAAGGAATTAATTTCCTTTGCTTTCCTGTCAGTCTTTTAAAACTGAAATTAGAAGTGTCTAGGAAAGCTCATTTCTGTGCAAGAGACAACAAAATATTTTTCTGAAAAACAAGTAATTGCAAGGTTTTATCCAATATGAATTGTAAAACAATTGAATTGTAAAAATTTAATATAGTTAGATTTGTAGTTTACTTCTTACTCTTGAGGTATACTAAGAAATTTTTCTTCCTATTTGTGTCTGAGATTAGAAATGTAAAAAAAGACTGTGATTCAATGCCCAAAATTCCTCGATAAGTTTAAAAAATCTTCCAGACTGCAACGTTTTTGTAGTAACAATTTTCTGCCTTTTTTCTGTTAACGTATCTCCTGTTCATGTTCCTTCTCAGTTTTTTTCCCTTTGAGTCAATTTAGTCAACTGAATTTGTTTTCTGGCCTTCAGAAAATGGCTTCTGTTTCACTTAATCTTGATGAAGAACTCCTCGATGATTTATTTATTAAATTCTGAAATCTGAAAATCTGTAATATTTTATTAGAAAAACAGAGGTGTAATGAAAAACTCAATTTTCCATCTTCAACTTTTAAGGATCCCCGAGTTCCTCTTTATCTGTGCTGAGGAGGTACATGTGATAAAGATGCAGACAAAGCAATGGACGGAGCTTTTTCATGCAGTAGGAAGCTGTGTGATCTTTTCACATGGTGCCAAATGGAAGGCATGAGTTAATGTTTTCCAAATGCTCAAGGTTGATTGTTCATTCCTGTTCATTCACACATATGTTCTCTGAAACAATCCTTCAGCTGTTATTTCTGTTTGATTCCTTACATTATATTGAGGTGATAGCTGTTTCAAGCTACTTGTCCTTCCCCCCCACCCCAAATTCCTCTTTGAGCTGGTGGTTAGGTTATTCTTAAACTTGGTGCACCTCCAGGACCTGTTTGTCTTCTCCTCACAATAACCAGCTCTGAGACAATGTGTCCTTCTGAGTTTGAAAAACTAACATAGTAATCTGTGGTTGGCACTCCCTTTTTGTCTATATGGTAAATCTTGTTATAGAAACCAGAAATTTAGATTTTGTATAACTAAAACCCAAAGTATCAGCCTAAGGGTTCACAGCGTTGGGTTTCTTTTTCAGTAAAGAAAAAATGAAATCCATGCCTTGTGTTCAATTCTATTTGTTCAACATGCTAAGGATTTGGAAAAATTACAGAATTCAGTTATGGGAAATGGAAATTAATAAAGATACTGAAACCCCCAACCCTCCTTTATGGACTGTGACAGATGTAGTTGACAGATGAGCACAGTAATGTGTATGCAATAATGACTACAATAGAGACAGTGGGTCATGTGATGCAATATAGGGAGTATGAAGAGAAACTGAAATATATTTCAACCTAATAAAAAGGAATATTTTTCTAACAACACATAATAAAGATTTGGAATTCACTGCCACTAGAGAACATGGATGTCTCTATGCCTGAAATTATTTCATGAAAAATAAAACATTCACAAATATTAAATGGTTTTGTTTTGGTCAGATAGGAATATTTGTATTTCACAACAACTAATCCATATAGTATAGAGGTAAATTTGAACTCCTTGCCCTGGCAGATTATTGTTCCATAACTTCACTAGACCTGGGGCTGACCCTTGGATCTACTTTAAAAATCATCAGTATGTCCACTTTCATATGTATGCCATTGTATCCTTTATTACCCAAAGATCTAATCTGGTAATCTAATTCGTAGTAGAGAATGAAGGCAGAGATATCACAGCTGGTATCTTCTAAACTGAGCACTCAGCCAGCTCTGGAGTGCAGCACTCACTGAGGAAAAAAAATAAGTCTCTTCCTTTTCTGTTGGCTAAGGTTCCTGCTCCACTCTGACAGGAATTCTGGGCAGCAGGACTGCATTTGGGACTGTCTGTTTTCCTACCCTGCCCTTCTGTACAGGCATAGCCAGGCATTCATATAATTTTTTAAAATGCACTTGGGAGGTAGTTTCAATTTTCCCTTTATCTCTCAGTTGTTTTAATACAGCATTTGTGCCTTCACAGCAGAGACAGAAACCAGAACTGTAGGTACACCCAGTAACAGGGTGCTGGCTGGGGCTATGCCCTGCTCTGTCCAGATGTGACAGTTTTGGGCCAATGCACCATAAACCTTACATACATGCTTTTCCCAGACAGCCACTCTGAATAGGTGATACCATTTTTCTTGTACTGAAACAGTTCTGCTTTATTTTAGCTACATATTTTCATTGCCAAGTTGCATATTTTCTCTCTCTGCTGTGCACCTTAAGTTATTTAAAATACTCCTTGGTATTTTCTAATATTCCCTTGAACTCCTGCTAAAACTGAAGATATTTATAGCTGATTCATTTTGAATTAATATATGTGTGCGAGAAATGCTTCAAATCTCTGAAGTATTATTTTCATCCACTATATACTTTTTTCTAGTAATATCTCAAGGTGTTTGTACATCTCTAGAAATAAATGTGAGCAGTTAAGTCTCATTTCTAATTGCACATACTACAGTGCCATGTCTTTTTTGTTGAAAACAAGTATTACAAATCTGGATAGGAGAATAGACTGAAATCCCTGGTAGAAACTTAACACTTTTTCAATTCAGATTCCATTCTTGTGGTGATTTACACATACACCTAACTGCACACTGTGAATTAAACACTTACTAAAGCCAGTGAAACAACTCACATGTGAAGGAATAATCACATGCTTTTAAATATATTATGTTGAATACTAGTATTGGCATAGAAACCAATATTTTGAAAAAAGTAACTTGCTTAAATGTATATCTCCAGACCACTTCCTTGTACCCTAAAAATTATCAAAATACAGTTATGGCTGTCTGAGAGAGAAGAAAAAGATTTATTTGTACTCTCCTTGTAAGGCTTCATTACTTTCAAAGTTAAGAGAAATTGCTTTCAGGTATTATGAGAAAATACCATCAATGGTTTTTACCTGTATTCCATTTGAGTTTAGTGCTTGGCTCCCAGTTTGGACAGAAGTTTTGTTTCTGTGCAAAATTTACTACGTTGTATTCTTTCATTTTCTGTGTTCATTCTTTCATTTCAGTTCACTTCTCTCTCTGCAGAATAAAAAAGACCATTGAAGCTTCTACATTTTATTCTCAGTTTTTAAAAGATATTGTTTGATATGATAAAAAGTCCAGTAGAAAAGCAGAATTCAAAGTACCCTGTTAAGGCTTTAATAGAAACTTTTAGAAGTCTGTTTTATGAAAATATAAATTTTAAAATGTACAATAAAAAACCCTTATTGTGGGGTTTTCATTTTTTTTAATTTGAAGCACTGTATAAGGTCTCATGGTAGTGACAAACCTGATTTCATTAAAGCTGCTGAATCATGTTACAAAATACTATGATGTGTGATATTTTATTCTTGATTAATATGTGAAGATCTAACTAGTAGATAAAAGCAATTTATCTGCATTTCTGCACTCGTGAAATAGAGATGATGGTGTAAAACAAGTAGTTCTTCAAATGCTTGTGCTGATGCTGAGAGATTTGTTATGATGATGGAGGATATTTTCTCTCCAGCTCTAGTCACTTGTAAGATGATCCACCTTTGAAGTTGTGGTAAAAACTCTGAAACAGTATATTTTTGAGGAGGGTGGTGTTGAAATCTGTATCCTGATCCAGATTTTGTTCTCACAACAATGCAACCCCATTGACTGTAGCAGAATTGTAAGTATGATGAGAAGAAAACCGGATGCAACAAAATAAAACTTTATACACGGAAATTTAATTCTTTATACACAGAAATACTAGGTTTAAAAAAGAAAAAAAAAAGAAAAAAAAAACCACAACAAGGGCCAAATTTTGCTGCTGTATCATGGATAGTTTTAGATGGGTATGTTACTCAAGGACAGTGTTGTTGTAAGGGGACATTAATACCTTTGTATTTCCAATTGCAAGTCTATATATTTGAAAAATACTGAGGGAGTGTAGAATTCTTAGGTGTTCTACAACTTTAAAAAGCTTGTAGTGTTTAGTTACACTACATTAGTTACTCACTACACTGTGATCAGTTTAATGCAATGATATTTTGGCAAAACTATCCACATTCTGCTCCTGATTACTGGGGCACATTCCACCAAAAAAATGATGAATGCCTCTAAAGAACAGAATATGACCCTGTGTTTTTCTGTGTTTCCTAGGAATAAAAAAATTCACTTAGGCTTCAGCATGGAATAGCTTAAAGCAAAAGGTGAATTTAATAACATTGAAAAGAGAGAGGATTGTATTTTGCTTAAGCAATATGCTGCCACTGGAGGAGAAGTGAATAAAAGGCTATAGTTTAGCACAGCAGAAAAAGGAGCAAGCTGCTGAAAGCTTGGATAATTTGGGGATATAGAGATGTCACTTCCTCCCTTTGCCAGGCTGTGAAATTCTTTGTAATTCCCATTGGTAAAGTTGCCAACTCAAACAAAGGCAAAAATGGAAACTTCCGTTCAAGTCTTCCCTCCTTTGATGAGTAAAAAGACACAGACATTCAGTGGAACAAATTTGTCAGCACCATCTTACCCAAATCAAGAAAGAACATAGAAAATTTATCAGTTAATTATGGTGAAAGATTGTTAAAATTACACATTTAAGAAATTATTTTAGTATCAGATGTATAACTAAAAAAATGAAAAATACTAATTTGTCTAAAAGTTACAGTGCGATCTGTAGCTTTAGGAAAAAGATGGCTGTGTGATATCAGAGGATTTTTTTTTCCACTAGCTGTTATATGAAAAGACTGAGACCTCAATAGTTACTATGGCTCAGCAGGACTTTCAGAGTATGGATTCTTTATTAAAACATTGGTAACATACTGCATAAAAGCTATAAAAACATTGCACAAAAAAACCCACCTTTTTTCTTTTGATATACCTTTTGTTCAAAATGCTAAAGGATATTGGTAGGACAGTGTTTTGTAGTTGCCTCACAACCAGATTTTTTTCCTGTACTGTACTGGCAATTTTTTTTTAAATTATTTTTATTTTTTTTTAAATTTATTCTTTTTACCAGTTTCGTTTTTGTGCATGCATAAATTTTACCTTGTTTCATTGAAAGTTTATATTTTTTAAAAAAGGAAGATGGAATTTTTCTTACATACTTACGTGTCAAGGGAAGTGCCCTCAGTAAAAACTGCTGACTTTATTAATCCTTTAAACTGAAGAAAGCCTAAAAAGGTTTATTTGCTAGGAAAGAGTCATATAGAGGATCTTTTTCAAAGTCAGCCATTCCTTAATTCCCATGTGTCCCAAGTCAGAACCTAAACACCATCTTTTCCATCATGCAAAAAGCGCTTCCCCTACCACACTAGATTTTGCTCCAGGCACAAATAAACAGTGTGAGTCCTAGCACTGTGCCCAGAAAGGTCGGCATCTATTGCTGCTGCTCCCACTTTTCCCTGCCCCGGCAGAAAAGTACCACCTTGAAGTGGTTTGCATACCACAGTGCAGGAATCCCTGCTCTAGCTGTCTCCAGCCTGATACTGCTTCAACTTCCTGTTGCGGAGGTCCGCAATAATTATGGAGGTGCCAGCCAACTTTCAAAATAAACAGTAAGTTAAAGCAAGGATACAACTCTTGTTCTATGTGAAAAATCTATCATGTCATTCCCCAGACCATCATTTTGGACTGTACTCACTGTAGTAGCCACGTGTGTGTGGAGGGAGGGGGGATGAGGGAGAAGAGCTGATCCTGTCACAGAAGCAGAATAAAAGCTGAAAGATGTGCTGAGTATCTTGAAGAGCATTGCACACATCTGAAAACATGAGATACAATTGGGCTGCATTTTATGTACTCAAACTGGGTGTTACCTAGAATGGGAGGCTTGACTGAGAGCAGTCAGATATGCAGACACTCTCATTGAGTGTCTTTGAACACTTAATGGTTAAAAGGATAGAAAATGGGTCCTGATGATAAGGAGTTCGAGTCAAAAACTCTAAATTGTTCAACCTCTTCCTTCCTTTGTAGCTGTTGAGATCCACTTCAAAAATTGAAACTCCTTCTGAACTTTCACATACAGTCTTACTTAAATAAACTTTTTGTCTGTCATAAAATAAACTTGGAAGATTATACTAGAGTTGACTCTAGAGCCATAAATAAAACAACTTTAAGATTTCAGGGTTCAAATCATATTTGTGCCCATCACTGATCACTAAACACATTACTCATCTTGATTGTAACCCTAGAAAATGTGGTGATAAAAACACATAATATTTAGTAGGGATTTAACTGAATACTCTTACAATTTTTTTTTTTTTACCTTGATTGCCTTTGAGAGATAGGTATGATATATCAACTTTCCCTAAGGAGAAATTATATGAAAAAAGTTTTCAGAAAGTTTGCACCTTGAACTTGACATGCATTTTGTAAGGTTTGGATTTTATTTAATTGTTTTTTTAAAATCAGAATTAATATCACAGATACTTAAAATGGCAGGTACAAATGACATGTAAATGAGTAATTTCTAGAAAAAACATTCAATGAAACCAGTGGAAGTAATTGAGATAGAGACAAAATACTTTGTTGCCAGTTGCAATAATTTTATTATGTTGGTCATTAATGTTTCAAGTTAAAGGCTTGATATTTTGGTTTAAAGAATGAATTGGAAAACTGCAGAAATAAATCAGAAATTGCAGGTGCTGAAAAAACAGAAGACAAAATAAAAGACCTCTAAACTTTTATTTAAAAATAGTGTTTTAAAGCTCTTTCAGGAATGTTATTTATAAATATGTACAGTTTGTTGCTTTTATAAATTTTTACTTACAATGTGTAATTCTTCTTTATGTTTATAAACTTTCCAGTTACCACTGAAAATTCTATATGCTCAGATGCCTGTTTTTTCTTTGAACTTGAAATTTAGCTGCCTTCAATTATTTTCAATTTTCAATTATTTTATTGCGATTTAGAATCGCAGAATCACAGATTTTTCTTTCCATCTGTTTTCAATCTCTTTTCTGAGATTTACTCAGTTTTTAGTTTTTGATAGCAGTTTCAGTTGTGAAAAAAAGTGCATGTTCTTAAATCCATCTCGTATCCACTGTTTTGTTATTGTTCTCTGTATCCAAGAAGAGTCTCACCTAAACGTCAAGGTGAACAAGGAGAGGGAAACTGGTGGGGACTGTGATGGAACCACAGACTTTGCTCTTCAAAGCCTCAGGCTGGTCAGTGCCCAGGCAGAATATAATGCAGCTTTAGTGGTGGCTGGAGAGTCTAATAAATACAGCATTGTGTATAGATGGAAGTATTAGAATATGAATTATTTTGTTTTGATCCCTTGATTTTACAGACAAGTCCTGGAGCAGGTGGGAGGCACTAATGAAATGACATTCAAGTGGTAGTTTTTCTTACCATAAAGTGTGATGAATTTCCAAAAATACAGCTCAGATAAAACAAAGAAACCACAAAAGTTACAAGGCAACAAAGCCATCTTGGAGAGGGTTGTAAATTTAAATCTAATTTAAATTTCTTGAAAAAGCACAGTAGTTTGGATCTGGGAATTTATCATTTGTCTTTGAACTAAAAGTACAAACTAACAAGAAAAGGTAAAAGCAGTAGACTTAGGTTTTTTTTAAAAAGCTAGGCATTTAGGAGGTGCCATTACACCATTATCCATTCTATGGCTAAAATTTGCCACCCCCAGAACCTGTGGTGACTTGCCAGAGCCAGGCAGCCAGGGAAATGTGGACAGACCCCAAAGAGGGGAGAATCAGAGGGTGGTGCAGGTCTCTTGATCAAAGCATTTTCAAACCCTCTGAATGCAAGGTCCACTAAAGAATTCAGAAGCATACCCACTTGTCAGTGAATTTAATCTTCAGTTACAAAACTGTTGATCAACCCAAAACCTCACAGGCATCCCTTTCTCCAAAAGTATCTCTACTTACATTTATCTTTTTGATTTTTATCATTCTATTGCTTGAAAAATACACTGACTCAAAACATGAAGTGGTTGTGGTAATTCTCAAGATGTATTAGAGAAGGTTGCTCAATGGTAACAAAATGTGCTGGTGCTGCTGTTTGTTTTTCCCTGCAATGTACATTGAGAAGTACTTCACATCCTATGATGAAATCTGAAGGAATAGTAAAAAAGCAACTCACTTGTAGCTTGGCAATGTCAGTTTGTGACACTGCTTAAAATGTAAAGGCCTGATGATAACATTTTCTTTTTGGTTTGGTATTCTCTCTTTTGCAGGCAAACAGTGAACAACAGCATCTAATACAGAGTTTAGAACAGGAAAAAGTAATATTGGAAGTAATTATCATGACTGTGGCTCTAAACCAAGCAGTTTTGGCTGCAGAACTAATTGAGAAATTCAAAATACTTAACATTTCATGCTTTCGTATTTTCTGAAATGGCAGCAATTTCTCTTTGCTAATGTCTGCTGTTTTCCATTGTTACATTTGTGTTATTAGTAAATAAAGAACATGATGAAGAAGCTTCTGATTTATGTGTCAATAAAAAATATCTCCCCTTTAGTAATCTAGTTTGCAGAGAAGTTAATCCATCGCAGGGTGTTGGGACATCCAGTCAGTCAGTCTGAGAAAGGTGCACATGCTGTAGATGTAATAATTTTCTCTGATTGTCTTTTGACACTATGAGTTTGTGCACCAAGTTCTGGCATAGAATTTTTTTATCACCACTGTGTGATAAACAGCTTTGCAAGTGTGTGAGACTGTACTTTGCCTCCAGGCCTCCAGAGAAACAAAGAAATTGTCTTGTGTAACTGGGAAAAGGAGGAAGCCTGGTGGTTGTTCTTTGGTCCTTTCATTCTTTATGTTTTTGTGTGACAGAAGATGGGAATACAGAGGTGAAGTGATGGCAGGGAGTGGCAAATAATCTGCTTTGGTTTGAAGCTGCTGAGTGAGGACTTCCTGCACACGGGGGTGAGAGACAGAGTAGGAGTGTGCTCCTTAACTGTTGGTGGAGTCCAAGCCCATGCTGGTTTTCCTCTGCCTGGTGCCTGGGAGAAGAAGAGACAAATTCTATCCCTCATCTGCTACTGTGATGACTCTCTGCTACTCTGAGGACTCTACAATTCATTGAGTAGGATTGGAGCCTTGGAGCCCTCTGTTCACATACATCCTGGTGCTTTCAGTCTTCTTTGGCAGCATTTTCTGCAGTAGCTTTTTCCTTTGTTTCCCTTCTTTTGGTGCTGAAAACCCCAACCAATCTTGCTTAGCCACCTTCCACATCTGATGTGTTGTTTCAGCAGTTAAGAATGAGGTTATGCCCAAAGCTAATGTCAAAAACGACATCTGAAAGCTGATTATGTTCTCCCCAGTACTTTAAATATGCTTCAGTGGGTTTTCATTGTCAAAGAGGTGGGCCTTTATTATACCACATAATGCAGTAAAATGAGGATTACTTGGATTTCAGTGCATGAGATTTTAGCAACTGACAGGCACCTGTTTAAGGAAGTATATTGTATTTCTAAGCACAAGTATTTTATAAAATTGAGTGAGATTTCACATGAAAAAAATTTTGCCTTTAAACTTCATTAGTAGGTTTAAGTACAAAAAGGGCATCAGGGACTCTGGTTGGATGTATTTATCAGTAGCCATTATAGCCCTGACAGTCCATTCTAATAATAAAGCGTGGAACCTGTCAAATGATGGCACAAATATCCTAATCTGAACTGACATGGCTTTCTAGCCCAGTTCATCAATCTTGTTTTATTAGCTTTAGCAGAGCCAAGCTTCTATCTGTCATTTTGATGCTGCAGTGGTGACAAAAAAATGGTGCCGAAAATGTGCTACAGGTGTAACTTTCACTCAAGGAGCATTTCTGAGCAGCAGTCAGGCTTGTGTTTGCATGGGGAGAGAGTGCCATCTTCAGTTTCACATCCCCACTGAAACAAGGCTGAACTTCCTAGTGCAGCCCGATGGCTAAGGAGTGAGGAAAAGTACTGGAAGAAATTTGGTATTCTTATTTTTGTAAGACTTCTGAAGGTGAATACTGAACACCATTTTCTTGTCCTCATTTTAAGATACAGTTATGTTAGATCTGTCTGTTAAGATAAACAATTTTCAGGTGGTTTATTTTTTTGGTTTGCAGTGCTGTGTGAAGAAAGCAATTGCCAATTGGATCACAAACCTCCTGTAACCAGTAGCACTTGCATGCCTAAAAAATGAGAACTAGGAAGCTCTGCACTGCTGCGGATGTACTGTGTTTTTTAAGAACCATCAATTCCATGTATTCTTTCATCCCAGAACTGACTTGGTGTTTTCACTGGGGTCCTGGCACTTGACCCTTGTTTTTCTTGGCTCTGTATCATTTTACAGCAGAGCTCGAGGACACTCCTCATCTCTTGTTTCCAGCATGTTAACATATTCAAGTAAATATTATCTGGCACAGGCACATGCATTATCCTTCTGGGGAGTATTTGTAAAAGTTTTAAATCCAGATCAAACAATGACATCCATCTTCCTTCCTCTTTAATTTCTTTTATTCACAAGATGAATGTTGCTGGCAAAATTCTTTGATCTTTAAAAAGACTTTCTGCTGCTAATATTCACAGACAAGGTAAGCACTTATAAATACCTGAATTATTTGCAGAATATATGCCCAGGTATGACTTTTCTGTATATTTTAACACTTAATAGGGCTTTGCACAATAAGGAGCAGATGTGTCATAGCGACAGCAGGCGAGCAGGGACCAGGAAGGTGGTTTCATTAAAAGAGCCTTGGGATAAATGCAGCACATTAGATACCCACTGAAAGACAGGAGCTGTTGATGGGGTGACCTCTGAATGCAAGTCATCTTACTATAAACAGGAGGGTGTGGAAAGCCATTGGACAGAGCCAAGCTTGTTTACTATCTAGATCTCCTCCTAGTTAACTTAAGTAACTGGACTGCGCTAGGCTCGGCATGACAGTACAAGGAAGAACAAAGTGTCTTCAGTTTTCCTGAGTTTAAAAAATCTTAGCTGACTGATGCGAAAGCTTTTTGGTCCTGAAAAGCTGCCTGCACACCTTAACTGCTCTACAGTGGAAGTTAATTAGTGTGAAACGTAACAGACATTCTTTTCTTTTTTTGTCCTGGAAACTGACTTTGCATATCTGGGGAATTGGTTTCTGTTCTTCAGAGACTACTGAGGTAAGGTTATGACGGATTTTAATTCGCAATATTGATGCAAATGTTGTTTAGTGATAAAATGGGAGATGTAAATGGGTATTCATTCCCATTCAGATTCTATTCTGAAAATGAAGGTTGACTTTAATTTCTGTAGTAGCAGTTTCGAACTTGGTTTTGGAACAAGGGATTTGTTCATGGTGGCTCTAGAGTACAGGAGTTTAGATAGGACTGGATTCATCAGTTTCTTTCAGGGCAGCTTTTGTTTACCAGAGGAGGTTACTTGTTAAGTACCGTAAGAAATAAAATGTGTCATTCTGTGATGTGCTGCAAATATCATGTTTTGCCAAATATGTGAGCAGTTCCTTGGTGTGTTATTCAATAACATATTTATAAGAAACACTTGAAGGCTGAGACAGGTGTCTAGACATTTGAATTCAAAATAATTATCCTTAAACTACAAAAACTGTGGATACAATGAAATAAATTTATTTTCCTAATACTTAAATCCTTTTATTTAATTTCTAAGTTGATTAGACATGCATTTGGAACAAATAATGCTAAAGTGCAAATATTCTAAAGCATCGGTCCTACCTCCTCCAAAGTTTGCTGTCTCTGTAATGTCGTCTATTATTTTTAATGCACTTTGCAATTGAACAGACCATTTTTTGGTGAACAAATTGTGATTAAAGCTTTCTTCAGGGAGCCCATGTGCATGTGCTGCTGTTGTACTCAGATTCTGTTCCCTGCCGTGGGGTCTGTGCAGCAGCAAGAGCAGCAACGCAGAGGCCACGGTGGGAGCTGGCATGGGGATTACTGCTCCTTAAATGTCTGTTTCATTCAGGGAAACTCAGCTGGGGTGTTCACTCTGGGAGTGCTGTTTTATTATCCTAGAGCAGCAAGCAAAGTCCCAGGAAAGAAGGAGCAAGGCAATTGGGTCCAGCTGTAAACAGGCATTTACAGCCATAGGGATCTGTAATAGGTAGGGAACCTCCTTGGAGGAAAGGTATGATAAATTCTTACAGCCAGTAAGTTCTTCGATTTTGTGCCTGTGATCTGGTAAGCAGCAAGCAGCAGGATCCAGTTACATGTTTCTTTTCTTGGTCTGTTCACTATTTTCTGAAATACATTTCAGCTAAACAGCTTTTGACTGGCTCAGTAACTTTTGTGCCGCTACAACTTCTTCTAAAGTAAATCAAATGTGAATTTGAAAAGGATCTATAAACCGAGTAATACTTTAAATTCCTGAATTAAAAAACAGTTCTTGCCAAAGCATTTTTCCAAGATAATTTGAGATTTATAAAAGCCTATCTTGTTAAATGGTGCAGCAAATCAAATAGCAGCAACCGTGTGTGAATGTGGATAATATCAAGCAAAAGAACTTGAATTTGGCTTTGGAAAACCTGTGTGTTTGTATGTTTGTGTGATCACACACGCACATGTATATGCGTGCTAGAGTGCACATACAAGGAGGCTAATTCATCTGTTACAGAAATTAGAATTCAAGGTTGTTTTCTTAAACAGAATGTTGTCTGTGAAAATGTCTGAAAATACTGTTAAATAGAAGAAGCAGATGAAAAACCACACTGCATATTGTCTCCTTCACATTCTTACCTATTTTTTAATCTTTTTTTCTTCTATTGCTTTCTTTGCAAATAGCTATGCATAAATTTTGTTGAATTTACATTTACTTTGGGGAAATAGAGGAAATAATTAGCACTTTGTTCAATTTCAAGCTTTGAATTGTAAAACCTATTTAGTAAATGTTATTCACACACAAGGGATTAAAAATTTGACATGTTGTTTCAGTATTTTTAAATAAAAGGATAGCATGGCTGCATTAAATTTGTGTACAAAAGGGATGCGAGCAGTCAGCAGAATTTAATGCTGTAGCTAATATGCTACTTGCTTCCTTTTTATATTTTATTTTATTAAAGATATTTTCAATCATATTGCTGGAAAAAATAAATAATATATATAATATTTCAGTAATAGCTTAACAGTAAAGATAATATATATTTGGTTTATTTCTCTTTGTAATATTCAGTCATTGCTCTGAATTAACACATAATCAAACAGCATTCAATTATAAGTAAATACTTGCAGAAAAGGTGAAGATTTTTAAAAAAGCTGATTTTAAGTTGGATCCCTTTTTAGCCCCAGAAGTATGCAGTTAAAAATACACATTGAGGAAGAACCTGGATTGATTAAAAAAGCATAATTATTGTATCGTTTGCGATAGGTTGAACAGAAATCGCTAGGCAGAGTCCCAGAACAGTAACATTTACATATTATTTTACTTAAGGTTAATCAATAATTTGCTTCCTAGATACTGAAGAAAAGTCCTTTGCTTGTTCTCATAGAAAATTTGTAATTATTCTTCACATTAATGTCAGAGATATTCAAAAGCAATTAACTGACCTTTACAATCATATAAGTTTGGCTGCTCATCTGGTATAACTCATAATAAAACCTTTGGAGGGTAAAATAAACTGAAGTGGTTTAACATAAACGGAGATTCTGTGTGCCTTATTTGTAATTATTTGCACACATGCATCAGAAGGTGCTTTTGTGTGTTTACATGAACGATTGAACAATTCTTTTCATCAAGGATGTTCTCATGGATGAAATGAATTGTCCCACTATGAGATTTTTGCTGTACTTGAAGTATTTGTACTGCTATCCAGGTGAGCTCTGCATTCAATTAGAGCCACAGTTAAGAACCAAATGTCCATGTTGCTCTGAACATGCAAACTGTTAGCTCCACTGAAGCACAGTTTAACTTGATTGATACTTGGATTTTAAAGCAAATAAGGGCTAACTTTTGCCCGTGGCAAAATATCTTTGAAGTTTCATTCCTGTGCCGAGGCTGGATTAGCTAAGTGATAGCACTGGGGCTGGGACTGTGACCCTGTTGTGCTTGGCAGGTTGTGATAAATGGGGGAATCTTTCTTAACCTCGTGGCCAAAACATTCCAGGATCAGGTTGGGGAGACGAGAGGAGAGCTGAAAGATGCAGGAGATTTGGCATGTTGAGCCAGAGACAAAGGGCACTTGCTCACTTGTCTGGAATAGAGGCTAGGGGCAAATGCACAGACTCTTGTGGGAGAAATGGCTGCAGATGCATCAAAAATATTTTTACTTTATTATACCTAAGAGTTACTTTATTGTAACTGGGCACACAAAATTCATCTGTCACTGTGAAGCTGTCTCTCTTTTTCTTTTGAATGCTTTGAGAGTTTAGGGAATCTTGGTTGTTGCATTTTCCTAAGCTAAAGAGAGGGGTTTTTTTTCCTTAATACTTGAGATGGGTACATAAAACCATCCAAAATAAATTGGAAGAATTCCTTATTCCAAGTAATTGCCTGCTGGCTAAAGAATTTACTGGAGGACAGCAAATATAAACAAAATGGTATGAATTTGGAAAAACAAACTCCGACAAAGATAATTGATTGCTTCTAGAAAGCTAGTTCAACTATTTTGTATATAAAACACCTTTAAAATTAAAACATACTCCGAAATATTTTTAAATTAAACATCTTAATATAGCAGTATTAATAATAAAAAATGTAAATCTCTTTGGATATACTAAAGATCTTTAGTGAGATATTACCAGTCAAATTTTCAAACCTGAAAAAAGAGACAAAATTGGCCTACATGTGAGCTGAAATATGATCTGTCAAGTGGTTCTTTCTTACAGCAGCCTTTTAAGAGCTGTATTGCCTCTGATGTTGTCCCCCTTGGCCAATAATGCAAAATATATTATTAGCTGATAGTTTGAGATTTATTTATATATTTTATGCTGTAAATACAGCTATTCTGACTAGTGCTAAGAACTAAGAATACAGCATAGCACAAGTGACAAAACCAAGAAAGGATTTTATCTGTGATTTGCATTTGGTAAATTATTATTCTTTTCCTTATATCCATTAAAAAAAAAAAAATACTCATTTCCTAGCAGCATTTTCTTCACTTTTACTGACATATTCCAAAGGCACTGAAAATTAAACTCACCAGAAACAAAGTAGATTTACTTCCCTGATGATGCAAATGCATGTGAATATGTCTTTATATCCAGTGTTTGTGAGATTTGACACTGCAGCATTGTGTGTCCTTTTTTCTGACCTCTAACAAATTATTTTTTCACCAGTTGGATAACATCTGGGCCGATTATTTGATTTTCACCACCAAGTAGTTTGAACTACAAATAATCTTTTGCATCCATACTAGGGGAGAAATAAGTTGCAGAAATTTAGTTATCTGATGTAGTTTATAATTGTTACAACAGCTGCTAGAATTTGTTGCTAAAATTCTAAACAAATTTGCTTCAATAATGTGAGAGAATAGAAATGTATGAAGCTAGGAAAAAGCACAGCTGTTCACTGTAAGTGTACAGGCGATTTACTTGGCAATTTTCGAAGTAGACTATGATGTCCACTTGTTTATTACCTTCTCCTTCTACTTTTTTCAAAAGTTTTGAACACACTTTTTAAAATCATTTGTAGCGTAGTAATTTGTGTACACTTTAAAAGCAGGTGGTTTTAATTGGAATAACCTCAGGGCATTGTGCAAAAAATACTAGTGTTGTACAGTTAGCTGATGGCTTCAGCTTGGGCTGTTTTCATAGACCAAATTATTTGTTCATTATCAGATTCATAGATATTATCTGTGGAAAAGTCAGATATTTATAGCTGAATACCTTTGATCTACTACCAGGAGAAAAGCTACCACAGAGTAGCTGAACAGTTTTTATTGTTGGGGGTTTGTGGTAGGTTTTTTTTAGTTTTATTTTATTTAGTACTGTTTTAACATAATTCCCATCTTCCACAGTGCCTACAGGACTCTCCCAGCTGTTAATAGGTAGGCAGGTGCTGGGCTAAAATCGTGTTCATGTTACCTGCTCATATTACCTTGTTCATCTCTTTCCAACCTGTCTTATTGCTCTGTCCACCTGTTGCTTCTTGGCATTAGTTGAACCTCCTGTCCTACAAAGGCTGATTCAGACTCATCTTCATTATTCTGAATTGTTGCATTGACAGTAAGAGGCCAAACCACCACGTTGTGATTTAGGCCTAAGCTTAAATCTTTGTAGTCTTGTCTCAAGCTTGGCAACCCCTCTGCTCAGGAAATGCCATTTGCTGGAGGAGTGAATGCAGCATCACCTCAGGCAGCTATTGCTGAAGCCCATGCAGAATTTGGCAGAACAGGATCTCACTGTGCAGTCATTGCACACAAATGGTCACCAAGAGCCTGTTTGCATTCTCAGGTCTCAGCACATGTACTCAGCATAAACATGCTCTGGCCTTTCTGGGTTGTGAAGGAGCACTGTGAATAACAGGTATTCTTACTGATAAAAGTTATCAACATTTCGGTAATGAAGAAGTCAGATGCTCTTAATTTTCTATGAATAATGCTCAGTTATGTTTTCTTACCTTCCTGGTGACCTGTGTCACTTACAACACTGTCAGTTGAATATGGTTGTCTCTCCTGAGAGATGAAGACAGATCCAAAAAACAGAGAAGTGACTTGAGTCCTTCTTCCTAGCTGCACACTAAGAATGTATTGAAAATCTGCAGCAGTTTCTCTCCTTTTCTGAAGGAAGTATGACATGTGTGATGGACAGGTCACACAGGGTGGGTTATGCTGGCAGACGCTGCAGGTAATAACTGGTCTCCTGCCATTACATCTGGCTCATACAGCTTGGGTAAGACCAAAACTGAAGAAAAGTTGGCTGAAAAGTATCTGAGCAAAATTGGCACCAGTGAACAAGTGGCTAAACTTGGAAGAGCTTGTAGGAAGAGCTTACCGCGTTGTCTGGAATAATTCAAACCTCAACCTAGGAACTTTCTTTGGATTGCCAATAAATCAAGTTGTCATGTAGCTGAATCCATATACAATGCTTTCAGTGTGCCCAAACTGTTCCATCCCATTCTGTCAGACCATCATCTGAGCCAGGTATTCATTCTTAAACAGGTTGTACTTCTATGAGGACTTTGGTGCTTGAAAATGAATTAGTACAAAGGTCACATCAAGTGAGAGTATTGTGAACACATTAGAGCTGTTTTTCTTTTCCTGAGCTTTTTGAATATAGTTCAAAACCACAATACTTGTCTTTAAAGTCCTTTTAGCTCTGGGATGAAGAATGCAGCTGATGCGTATGCTTCTCCAAGACAGAGAGGATAGTGAAACTGATGGTTTTTCAGACATTGCTTACTTAACATTGACCCAGCAATGGAGCTAAGAAACATAACATATTGGACCAAGAAAAATGCACATTATCTGGGGGCTGATCTCCTTTAACCTTAGCACATGGCAGTATGTATATTAAAACCACAGAAGACAAACAAAAGTGTACAAGGAGAGTAAAAGAATTTTTTTGCTAAATCAGAATAGTTTACATGTATGTACTTCATCATCTGTAGTGGGGATGAGTATTTGACAGATGTGAGATCATGTTGTTTACTGCACTGGGGTATCAATAGGCTCCTTGGTAAAAGCCAGGGTAGTGAAGAACAGAAAGGGGGAGATGATCGACAAGGCCATTTGTTTAAATTTCATCTAAGTGAGGGATGGAAAAGTTGTGACAAGTGTTCTTTGATCTCAAGGGGAAAGACAGATTATTTTCTGATGAGGCAAATGAGTCAGGGGAGAAGTTGTCCTTTGTTCCTGTTGGGGTCAGTATGTAAGCTCTTGGGTGAGCTAAGGGGAAGCTGGATTCCAATGAGTCACCAGCATTGTCAGAGCAGAGAAGTGCCTTGAGGCAGAGATACTTGACTTGCGGCAAAGAAGTCAGCATTAGCAGTAGAAATACACTGTACTGTTCCTCATACAAGTTGGTTTCCACATTAAAAGAAAACAGCATGTTTTATTATGATTTATGGCACAGTACTATAGGCCTTTAACAAAATAGCTTGAAGTATTTGCATGATCTATTTGCAACATGGCCAAGTTAACACAGCCATAGGAACATTAACTTTTGAACTTCCTGACTTGCATTGCTTTAAATTTCAGCTTCAAAGTTTACTCTTTTTTTCTTTGCATTTGTTGGCCCTGGTTGGTTTTGAAAAGCAGGAGGAAAGAAAGTAAGTTCAGGTTTTCTGAGGGGGCTCTGAATTTTATGCATATAAGAGGGGATGACTTGGTATTCCTTTGAATATGAAATGATACCTCCAAAGCAGTTTCAATACACCTATTTTTCTTACAATATTTCTGTGAAGCTGAGGAATCACCAGATCAAATCTAGAAAGCATTGTACAGCAGAACTGTTTTCCTGTATTTCAGTATGCCTATTTTTTCCTGAAAAGAGATCAATAGTATTTTAGAATGCTGATATTTAAAAAGCAAACACTTTCAAAAAATAGTGTGATTGCAACAAAACTGGAGGACATAATGGTAACATAACTGAAGTAACAACAGTAAGCATTTTTCCATGTCTAGATTAAGAATGGTATCTTCTGGCTGATTGCAAATTTGGAGATACCAGGAGGACACCAAGAAGACACCAAGGGTATCCTTGCAGATTCAGCTTCACTGAGATGTAGTGCTTTTTTGGCAAAAAAAAAAACCAAAGTTTTGTGTTTAGGTTGGTTTGGGCATTTTTTAAGAGATGGTGGGGATGGCAGTGGGGGAGGGAGAGAGCTAGAAAATAATGTGAGAGAAAGAAAAAGAAAAGAGAATGAGAGAAAACCAGTGTTAGTGCTTTAGTATTTTTTCTTGAATCTGTATCCAGGCTGGTGGAGTTTCCAAACCTTTGGCCTTTTGAACATCTGAATGGGGAGCTAATGCCTCCCTTCCCTTCCCTTCCCTTCCCTTCCCTTCCCTTCCCTTCCCTTCCCTTCCCTTCCCTTCCCTTCCCTTCCCTTCCCTTCCCTTCCCTTCCCTTCCCTTCCCTTCCCTTCCCTTCCCTTCCCTTCCCTTCCCTTCCCTTCCCTTCCCTTCCCTTCCCTTCCCTTCCCTTCCCTTCCCTTCCCTTCCCTTCCCTTCCCTTCCCTTCCCTTCCCTTCCCTTCCCTTCCCTTCCCTTCCCTTCCCTTCCCTTCCCTTCCCTTCCCTTCCCTTCCCTTCCCTTCCCTTCCCTTCCCTTCCCTTCCCTTCCCTTCCCTTCCCTTCCCTTCCCTTCCCTTCCCTTCCCTTCCCTTCCCTTCCCTTTATTCTTTTCTTTTTCAAAGGGAACCAGGCCACCCTCCCAGCTGCAGTGAAAAAGCCATTCTGTGAGCTCAGAGCTATTAGGTAACCCAGGCAGAAACAAAAAGTGCCATTGTAGTATGGCATTTGCCCTGCTTGACCCACCAGTTAAGGGAAGGTATATTTCCTTCTTTCGTTGTACACAAACAAACAAAAAAGAAAAAAAGAAAGCCAGTTTTTCCCACAGTGCATGCATAAATGCTTCTCAAAATGCAGAAGTTAGTACTTTGCAGGTTCCAATCGCTTAAATTATGACTTGACTGTTACACCCTCTGATATTTTTAGTGCACTTGTGCCAAAGGCAATTTAAAATGTGTTTTGAAAATGTTTGCAGGTATAAAGATTTTAAAGACGTTTAGAGCTCTGAACTGTGTGAACCCATTAGTCATGTTGCAAAAACAAACACACAGGAAACCCTTCTACTAGCAAGAAATTACCAAGGAAGGAATGTTTAGTCCTCAATGATAGCATATGAATAAGAAAATTGAGGAGTTAAAGTTGTCTCAGATTTTATCAATTCATGTCATCTTAATGACACTTTCATTCTCTGAAACTTCTCAGTAGAAACAGAGTTTTATCTTAGATAAAGCTTTCTGATTTATGTTTTACAAAGGCTTGTGTCAATGGTAAGACTCTGCAGTATGCCCAAAAGAAACATTCATTATAGTCTCACTGGAAGTATGAAAAAGGCATTTACCTGGATTGATTAAATTCCCATTAACTTCAATGTGTATGTAATGTGCACACCAGCAACAGCTCTAGTGTGTCACTGCTCATCATTCCAGCCTGGTGAAGCAAGACCTAAGGGAAATGCAGCTCTTTGGGCTGTCCATAGACTGGTTCCTGACTTGTCCACACTGTTCTCAGCAGCAATTTGTCCAGAAAATCCAAAATGTTGTGAAAAGCATGAAGATTGTCATCTCAAGAAGTGGAAGCATGTAAGATTATTGTATGCTTTGAAAGTCATAGCTCCTTCTTAAAATTATCAAGTTCAGTGACTGGTTCAAAGGAGATGAGGCTCTAAAACATGCAACTTCCATGGGAGCCATCTCTCTCCATTGTTATAATCAGTGTTGCCAACAGAGAGGGTTTCATGGATGATCTCATGAGACACGCAGGCTTTGTCCCTCTCTCTTTTGTAGCACCATTCCAATTCCTCAGTGTTTCCCAACTACCTGCATTTCAGCAGGTAATCGGAGAGTAGAAGCCATTAGTCACAGTTAATTGGTGTAATTCCCCTCTGTCTGAAATAGATGACTTCTCTAGGTCTGGTGAAATACATCCGTATCTTTCTGTTAGACGTAAAGGAAGCCTTATGTGACAAGCCTAGACTGATTTAGATGCCTGAACTGTAGGTATTTAATATTAAATATATCTCTTCTGGATTAGTTTTCCTTGCAAGTTAGGTGTACAACTCACAGGGGTGCAGACCAGAGTTACTACTGTACTACTCTGGCGAGAGGGAGGGGAGGCAGGGGGGGTAGCAGTGAGGCATTTCATTGAGAACAAATCCATCTCAGGAAAGGTTTGCATGGAAAACAGAAGTGATGGTGGAACAGCAATGACTTTCCTTGTTCCCATCCTTTGCATGGAAACATCTCTGATGTCTTTGAATATGAAGTCTCCTCTACTGTGCTACATAAAATGCAAAGGTTAGCATCAGCAGTCTACTTTCATACTCAAAAATTTAAATAATTTGCACTTTACTTTCATTTAAAAAATGCATAGTCAAACCTCAATTTTGTTTTGGTTAGAGTCGTCAATTGTAGTTGATGGTATAATGATTTCATTACTAAGAAAGTAGAAGAGACCACTAAATCTAGTTTAAGTGATGAGCAGAAATGTTGTTTCCACTAGAGAGCTAACTAATGAAGAATTTTATTATGAAAAACCAAACCAACAACCAAAAACCTTCTTTAATAGTGAATTTTAAATTAATTAATGCAGCATATTCTTTCATTGCAATCAGAACTCTTGTTTTCATATCTGCTGAAATATGACAAATCTCCTTCAGGAGGTGAATCAGATAAAATGCAGCTATATACAGTGAAAAATAGGGGGAAAAATAAATGTTCTCTTTCTTCAAGTTCTTTCACTCAACAATACCATCAGTGTTTGGGTTTTTAACTACATCAGAAATGTAATTCAAGTTTGCTTGTGCACAGCTATATTGTCTTACATTTTCATATGCATTTTAATTTCATTTAATATTGTCTTTTAATACAAACTTTCAATTATATAATTTTATTTTTGTCAGGAGGTTTAAGTGAAATCCTTATGAGATTTATGGAAGTGTAGTGGAATAGTGAATTATTGTGAAAAAATCAGTTCAGAATTTGGGATTATTTATAATTCTTTTCAGATGTTTCTCTAGGTCTACTCAGCATGTGTTTGATTTTGCAGAAGCTTCACTGAGATTTTGTCTTCACAGGACATACATAGTTGGAGTGTTATTTTAATTCCGTCATCAAAAAACTGCTTCATTTTCAATAACATTTCTCGTTCGGTCATGGGCTTTTTTTAAATTAAATTGAAAACATGTATAATTTCTGCATGGCTACAATTTGTGACTAAATCCCAGCACTGTAAGCAAGCCCTTGCCCCGCTTTTGTTGGTCAAGCAAATGACATTATTTGTTTTGTGGTGTCAATGATGTCATGGCAGCAGAGGAAATCTTTGGCAAATAATATATACAAAGGCATTGTAGAGACAGTCTCTGTTAAGGTTTCTGTTGTCAAGACAGGTAAAAACTCCACGTAAACACTATCAAAGTCAGCATGTAAAAAACATCTGAGGAGACCTGCTTTTCTTTGCTATTCATTCTCATCACAGTGTCACTGGTATCTTGAGTCATGTTCTTCTATCTGATATTTCCATCAGAAATTGTTCCCCTACCTGTGCCATCCTCTCCTGGAGTTGTTTCACAGACATATCCCCTTCCTGGACAGTGAGCAGAGATTTCTCCAGAGTAATTTGCTGTAGGGAGTCATCCAGGCAGTCCAAGTGCACTTGCTCTGCCCATACTCCAGAGCAATCACACAGGCTGAGCAAGCACAGAGGTGTGCTTTGAGGTTGGGTCCTTGGATCCCCAAAAAGTACTTTTCTGTCTTCATTCTTGTCTGCTTGATGTTTGAGCCTTCACAGCCCCACCATGCATAGCTCTTCCTCCAGGCCCAAAGCATTGCAGGCTCTACTCAGCCCTGCAACAACCCTGCTGATTTAGGAGGGATCCTCAAGGCCATAATTGGTGCAGTAGATGAGGGAACTCAGCAGATTCATTGCCAGAATAATTTAGTGCTGATGTGGCAATATTTTTCAGCTGTAAGTGTTAGAAGGGATTTCTCACCTGTGTTGCATTACGAGTTTAATACCACCAGTGTGTGTGTGTGTCTGTGTGTGTGAGAGAGAACACCTCATAGAGCAGGACCATTTCATGGTTTAACATTTAGTGTAATGGGGTCCAATAAAATCATGTTAAAAGATGTTAATGTTGCAAAGAAAAACATCAGAAGCAAGGAAATGCCAGAATTAATATGGCCTGTGGAAATTCAGCCTCTTACACGTTATGGTGCAGATCTTATTACCTGACATCCTAGGCTTTCCAGGGGGTGTGTTTTTGATTTTTTTTCAGTGAATGCATAGTTAGATTTTTCTTTTAATGTTCTTCACTCTATCTTTGTTAAACATGAAGCATCCAAAGGTCAATTAATATAAAATGCTTCATCATGCATATATTTATCATATACCTTTATTACAGTTCTTTGCTACCTAATAAATGCATCTCTTTCTCACAGTGACCTTAAATTATCAGATACTTTTAGCAGTGTTCATATTTGAATTATGTTGAACCAAGTCACAGGTGAAGGTAGAAATTGCATAAAACTTTGATTATTTTTAATAAAAGTTAAGCCAAATGAGACTTTCATTTTTCTACATAAATCTAACATTTATACACAATCTTGTAAGTTCAAAGTGTAGTTTCCCAGCTTGGATCATTATTAGTTCTTCAGTAAAGATAGAGCAGCAGAACTAGTCCATTGCTCTGGGCAGACTGGTCACTAATGACTTTTGTAAGTAGTTTCACAGGTATCTGATGAGTGCTTGGGCTCGTGTTTGTGGTGTTAGTCCCAAATCTAGAAGAAAGAAGAGCAAACTGTGGTGTTTCATCTCAGCCAGTCCCAGTATTCTTCTACTGTCCACACCACACCCCTACATCTGTCACATTTTTTTCACTTGGCTTCTGCTCTCTAGTTTTGTCACCACGGAGAGCCTATTCTTCTTTTGTCCCCTGATTTCTGTTCTCTCCCTGTTCTTTTTTTTCCTGTTTATCCTCCCTTCATTTGAGTGTACAGGGTTGATTTTTTTTCTTTCAGAGTACTTCCCGGGTGCCCTGAACCCAGTGTACTGCACAGTGGAGATGGAACTGACAAAGCAAAGAGGGAAAGTTTTCATAATGTCAAATTTCCTGATGGCACTCAAAAGCAATCCTAAGGATTGTTCAGCACCAGCATTTTTGAGATGGAGAGTATTCAATGCAGATAGGGTCTTCAGAAATTTGGGAGCCAGACTGTAAGAGGAGTTCACCAACAGTGTGACAACAGGCCTTTTAGAATCTTACAAATTGAAATAAATGTGGGCACCATTTCACAGAAATTCCTGGGTGTTGGTAACTCCCCACTCCCTGTTCAGTTTTGGGATTTTGCCTCCAACTTTCAGTTGCTGAAACCAATCAGCAGCATAATGACGTGACATTCAAAACATGAACACAACAGTCTGTTCTCACAAATATTTGTATTTAAAGGTTTTCAGCTGAAACTTTTAAACATTTTGTAGCAGGCAACCAGAGTAGGAAAGTTCAGTGTAGTTCAACAAAATTCAAACTGAAACTGGAATCTTACTCTTGTGAATGATTCTCGACATGCATTTAACTAAAATGGTGAGAAAACCTGTGTAAACAGAGAGGGGGGAAAGGAAAACAGACCAGGAGTAAAGAAAGAAAAAGGTTCTTTTTATAGCATTTAACACATGAGAATGTAAATAAATGTGGTGTTAGTGAAAGTTAATTATTTTGAAAACAGACAGCAAGGCAGATTAAGAGGTAAAACAGTGCAGCTGAAGACAAAGGAAACAATATTTAGTCTTTGATCAGATGTTTTCACGGTGATTTTCTGTTCACCTTCAAGGGTGGCATAATTTTATGAATAACAGAATTTGTTTTGCTACTTGAGTAGCCTTGAAGAGAAATGGTGTTCATTCCATATGGCCACTTGAAAGAAAATTCCATGCCTTTTCGTCCTTTAAGAAATAACATTTTTATTTATTAAATCTGTTCTCTCAAAGAGGGACCCTAAAGGTACACAAATGAAGTTTACATTTAGTCTCAGAGGAAAAGCCAATTCTGTATTCTGTGCTTCTGCACATTTCTTCAGATAATAATCATAGATGAACTGCATCATCTATATGCCAAGCAGCAAACCTGAAATAGTCTCACTTTTTAAAGTATTTTGCTTTCATTGCAATATTCTTAAATAAAAAATACTCACTTTTTTCTCCCCAATTTGTTGCATCACACAGGAAGTGAATTCTTTTGATACAATTGGTCAGTGACTTTTCTTTCAACTTTTTATCAGCTGGGTTTTTTGTTGGTGTTTTTTTGTTTCTTTATATTTTTTAATGTTTAATGTTAATGTTTAATGTTGATTTATTCAGCTAAAGCATAATCTTTATTATATTTTGACTGCTTTTTGATGTTGGTCAAAACAAATGCAGTAGTAGCGTGAGCTATGGTAGGAAAACTTGTCTGTGAGTACCCAATTACTGCATCTCTCATCCCTGCCCAGGAAAACAAGGGGTCTTAATATATTCTGTATCTTGAAAGTGCTCAGATTATGTTAATGTGTGCTGGAACTATCTTTGGGCTTCTGTGGTAACTGCCCTCCACAAGACATGCCGTCAGTTTACAAAATCTGGGTGTTGGGATGTCTGGGTGACAGACTCACCAGCAGCTGGGTAAAGTCAGTGGCTGAAGTTTCCTGCCCTGGGGAGTGACATCTGCACCCCAGTGCAAATGTGAGAGACAGCGCTACTGGTGGCAGCCACAGAACAGCAAATAAATTGGAAAGGAATGTATAAATGCCAGCAAATTTAAGAGCAAAGAGATAAAAAAATGCTGGGAGTGTTAGTGTCTCATGCTAAAGGGACATGGAAAAAGAAACTCTGCTAGGGTTTATACTATACAGTTACTAGGTATATACTTATTTTTCTACTTAATTTTAATTATGTTCTGTCATTGTATTTTATAGCTCTAAATACCCGTTTTCAATAATTTTAAATTATATTTTATATGTGAAATGAAAATATTATTTTTCTGGTCAATTGAGACAAACTGCTCCTGAAATTCCACCTGTCCTGTCAAGGAGAGCTGTTGTAACTTCAGTGTCTTTAAATGATTTTGAATACATTTTTTGAACAGTTCCCTTTGATGCTGTCATGCTGTTTCTCATGTTTGTATATATGCTCACTGAAGGCACTTTTCATGGTAGATGGTCATATGCTTATATATCTGAAGTATTTTATTGTGTTTCAGGTGTTATGCTACTTTAATGACAATGTGGTTAACCTAAAACTGTAGCAATGATGTTTGCACCTGAATGTTTATATGCCTGTCAGGTTTGGGTTTGTGTGAGCCCTGACTATGTCTCATGCTCTATGAGTGGCTCGTCTCTATGAGTGATGTTGCATGGCATTCAGTTCAATCCTTTTTTTCTGCTGGTCCTGATGAGTGTTTTGTCATTTGTCAATAATTTCAATAGAAGTGAGTCAAAGTCACTTTTATGGTTTTTCTCTGAAATACTTTTAAAGTAGAAAAAAAGTGTAGAAGAGTTTCTTGATGCAAGGTATCCTGAAATTTGTCATTGAACTTGCTGGTTGTAAAGGGAATGTTTTTTCTTGTTGTGTCTCTAACAACTGAGCCTCAGTGAGTGATATTTCTAGGTGGCTTTAAAACTGGAACTTTGAAACCTCCCACAGAGCCCTGGATTTTGCATTAGCAAGCTAGTGAGCAAAATGTTTTTTCCTCTGCTGAAAATGCAAGTAATTTAGATTACCAGAAGGTACAATTAAATTTTTGCTGGAAATCATGAAGATCCCAAGGAGATACATAGTCTGCAAGAGAACAGATTTTTTTTGGTTTTTTTGAGAGTGATGGATTTTATCACCTCCAGCCAGCCTACAGCAGTGTATTGTGGAGATCAAATTGGAAACTAAAATTCCTTTTATATATTGTAAATATGAGTGAAAACAGTGCATATGTTCATTGATGCAATAGGAAAATATATTTAACATACAGTTAGCAGATTCACAAAATTAAAAATACCATATGAATTATTTAACTAACAGTGCATTTTGCCCCAGAATCTGGTGTTTATTATTTTGAGCTTTAGCAGGAAACAGAAGCAGTATCAATTGGGGAAACATTTCTTGGCCAAGCTGAGAACAGTGTGGCTTTCTCATTTCAAAGTGGGGAACCTGGTTCTTTGGTTTCTTTGTTCCTAGTTAAGACTACTCCCCAAGCTATTTTAGCTGAACATTTTACCTACTAATGGAGCCTGGGGAAGTGCAGTTGGCAGCTGTTCATGGGATAATAATGAAACACACTGTTTAGTACTGCAAACCGCTGCTGTAAAGTGCGGGAAATATTTTATAGAGATCGCGGTGAGCAGAGCAGGATCCGCTTTTAGTTCTGCTGTGGGTGCGCTAACGGGGCGCAGCAGGAAGTTGTGTTCCAAGTGAGAGTGACCAGCACTGCTTTGCTTTTGCAGGTGAAGAAGCCGTGTCCAGAGTCCGATGGTTCAGAGCCGCAGAATCCCAGGTATGGTACTCGAGGGCCGGCGCCGACTCACTGTGGCGTGGTGGTGGAGAGCGAGGCCAAGCTGAGCTGTGGATTGGTAGCATCAGAGCCCCAGAGTCACATTTTGCAAAGAATGAATGGTTGGATCAGTTGTAATGGTTTTCACTCTGGAAAAGGGTTTTTTCTCTTTTCCCAGTCAAAGATACAGGCTAGAGTCTGGGTTGTTGAGTTTAGATGATGGCATGACACTGAATGGTCACATTCAATTTAAAAAAAATCCCAACTGTTAAATAGTGTAGGGAAATCTGTGTGATCAGATGTCACGTACTTCAGTTATCCCTTTTCTGTATACCTAGATCTTGAAGTTTATTGAAAATATGGTTTATTTCCAGTGTCAAAAACTAATTATTTATTTGGGGAAAGTTTTCCCTTACCAAAACTTCATTTTGTTTTCACATGTGAAAAACATGCTGTGTTCATAAGCTGGAAAGAAGCCATACATTCCTTTCCAGCACAGTCATTTCTAATTTCATGTACATGGGAAAAAGGAAATGGATTTAACTTACATGTTTCATACATGCATGTATGTGTATAGATAATTTTGAGCATGTGAAGTAGTAGCTGTGCATCTTCCTGGTGATTAGTAAACTGGTGAATAATTTTCTTCTGTTTAGAGTGAGTGCTTCTTGTCTTTGTTTTGCTTCTGTATAGAAGACTATTTCAGTGTCATAAAAGCTCAGAAACTATCCTTGTGAGGGGAGAGCCACAAAATAAACCTGACATTTCACTAACATTGTCACTAAAACTCAGAAAAGTTAAATAACTAAAGGTTTGCCCCCCAGGCCCATTCTTACCTGTATCTTACCTATGTTCCTTACTGCAGTAGGATCCTCTGGGGGTCACCTGCAACATCCAAGTGCCTTGGGCTGGACTGTGCACCATCTGAATTTCTTTGATTAGCTCATGTCTGTTATGAATATGTCTTTTCATTTAGTTTGGTAAGAACTGAAAAGGGAGGTGATAGTTCAATTTCCAAGTATGCTTTCAGGGTAGTCAGTAGCAGTTTTGACAGACCTGAAACTTGTTTTGCCCTTCAGTACTCATAACTTCTAAATGAAAAACTTATCTGCTGTGCTACTGTTTTGGATTAAAATTTGTTATAAAAGTCAAGTTCTTTCTGAGTATTTTGACCCCATGGAGAATCCCAACTTAGCGTAACACTCATATACAAGGGCATAGTTTTAAGTGGTGTGACTGCCCAAAAAAACTATTGTATCTCAAGCCTTTAAAAACTGTAAATTCCAGTCTGATGTAATTTCATCAAAGTGTGATGAAAACAAACTGCAACAAACTTGAGGACCCAGAATGCAGTGTACTGTTACTATCTCTGCACATCAGGAAATTTCTTGTAAACTGTAGTTAAATTCTTCATGCTGAGTTTGAGGAATAAGATACTTTTTCTCTTGAAAGTGCAAGAGAGCACATTACAAATAGTCAATCAAGTAGTTTCAATTTTTGAAGTGCGTTTTCAAACAGAACCACTTTTCATTTTGAACTCTGCAGCCTCAGTTGGAGGATACATCAGACAGAGTTGAAATTAGTGTTCCTAGCCTGAGCATATGCAGTGCTGTGTATACAGCATCAAGTGGGATTTTTTTGGTTGCAATGGGACTTGGTCTTGGAGGGGAATCTCCAGACCTCAGGCTGGAACAGCACTAGAGGGCTCTGTGTGGCACATCACACCTCAGAGCCTGGAGCAGGGTAATTCTTCTCTAAACAAGGCTTAAGTGAAAACACTGCACATAAAATGAAACATCAGCATAAAAATGAATGCTGGAGACACACAGCCTTACAGAATAGCTCCTGGCTTGGGACCTAAGGCCAATATCATTCATTTATTTAGCTAGCTTTATAGTCTGTTAGTTTTGGATTTGAAACTATTACAATAAATGCAGATGGAAAGTGTTTTTACAGTAGGGAAGTAATTAAATTGGGTGTGGGAACTTTGTCAGGAGAATTCTTGGAGTGACATGTGTGTATCAGCAGATTCTTTGTCTTGCTTGGCCTGAGTTTGTCTTTTAGAAAGAAACATTCAAACTGCAGATGTGACTACTACATTTTTTAAAGAGATGTACTAACCTATGCAGCATTTCAAGAAATGCTTTTCAGAAGTTACCAGCTATACATACAGTAAAAATCAACCTTGCCAGCATTTATTTAGAGAAAGTGGTTATTGTCTTAACAGACAGGTAAATTGCAAAGAGGACGAAGGATCTGTAGTTAAGAATTGAAGATATGGTGAATAGGTGAGTTGTAAACACAAAAGGTAACATATGACTCTTCATTGTCCCTGAGAGACGTTTTGATTTGCAAACAACTTCATCTTACAAATTCTGTCAGAGTTTCTTGGGAGTTTTTTTTTAATCAAACCCCTATGAAGACGTTGTGAATATTTCCTTTTATACCCAGGTGGTGGCAATATACCTTACGGTGGTGGTGTTGTGGCTGTATCAATATTATGGCATTTGATTTGTAAAAATCAAATTCACTCTGCAAGCCTGGGTAGTCGTCCAGTCATGCAAAATGCTTTCTGGGGATGTTGTGTGACACAGGGGCAGTGAATACTTGGGACTTGCCAAGTGTTCCACCACAAGTCTGGAGTGGGCAGGAGTAGCATGGTGGACAACTCTGACATGCTGGCCCTGTATCAAATTCACCAGTAAGGTTAGGGAGAGAAGTTCCTGTGTTCAGAGCCTACAGCATATATTGCTCTTAATTTTCTTATATGACAGGTAACTTTAAAGTGTTATCTATCAATCCTGAGTGTGCTGAAGAGCCCCTGTGTGAAATTTAATGCCATATAAGAAGTCATGCTGAAGTCTAATGCAATGCATGAAAGTTAACTTGTTTGCAGTTATCAACGACCTTCCTTTTTAACTTAAATAATAAAGCCATTTTAATTCTAATAAGGAATAATTTTGTTGCCCTAAAACCTGTAAGATGCTCTTAAAACCCTCATACCATGTGACCTGTGGAAATGCTAGAATATGTGTGATTCTGAAGTCTGGTAAAATTATAAATATGGAGTCCAAGATTCCTGCTCACACTCAGCATTTTCCACTTGGCCACACATCCCAGGGAAGCATCTTTCTTTGAGATAGCAGTATGCTTAATGAATGCATCTCTCCTACCGCAAATTCTCCTCCTCATACCACCAGGCCTGCCAGAGATTTCCCTGTAACACCAAAGATACCTCAGAAACTGAGGTATGAGAGCAAGTCTTGGTTTTTCTGGTATATAAAATGCAATAGCGAGGAAAGAAATTAAATGAGGGAGAGGAAGTCACTGCAAATGGAAATTCAGCAGGGTTTTCTACTGCTTCCTCAAAGTTCACTCATTATAGGAAAGAAACCATGGGTTTTTTACCGTCTGAGAGGATGGAAGATTGCAGCAGAATGAAGAGATTTTTTTGACAGTTTAAACACAGTTTCTTTTTTTCCTGGAAGGGTAAAGGAAAATGGCTGAACATTTCACATGCTTTCCCTCTTTCAACTATGATATTTATGTTGTGATGAAGCTATCTATAGGAAGAAAGGGAAAACTTGCAGGTTTTGGTGAATAGTTTTGTAATTTAGGGATAAAAGCTGACAAATTAACTTATGAATACTTAGGATGCATAGCATCAAAAATGCATTACTTGTGTATTTGCAGAAGGCAGTGGATCCTTGTATTAGTAAGTTAAAAATTAGGCCCTGTAAAGCAAGAAAACCTTGATTTTATTGCATTTTTACTGCAAACCTGTGGATCCAATATTTCCAGTATTATCCATTCTTCCTAACTTTTCCTGTAAATACTTTTTTTTTAAAGAAGTGCTACAAGCAAAGGAAAAAGAAATTAAGCCAGTTGTAAGTAAATCCTCCTGTTTAAAACTTTTTCCAATGCTGCAAGAAAGGTGTAAATCAGAGACACTACAGTTACTGCATTGATACCAGTTAGATGGGGTTCATCCCTATGTGTTACCAAACTACAAATTCACCAATGATGATCACTGGTAAATATTGAATCATAAGCACAGATCAAGTTGCCAGATAAAGAAGTTATCAAAAAAAGCACGCAGGGATTTTTTATGTGTTTAAAAAGGGCTCCAATATTTTAATTTAATATGGGTTTCAGTGAGGTTCTTAGCATACATTGCAGCTGTTCATCAGATGATTGCTGTTCCGTACTTCAACACCCACACTTCTCTGTGCACCACAAAGATTTAAAAGACACAAATTCCTGTTTCAACTTAAAAGTCTCTCTTAAAACTTTTGAATGAGAAGTAGGTTTTCACATTTTCTCACTGGTCTCGTTTTGATACCTATTCATGGTTGTTCATTGGTCAGGATACAGAGTGCACATACACATCCAGAGACAATTATTGTCATTAATGCATTCACAAGTGAATAGATTATATTGAATGTCACTGAGAGCTACCACAGTTTTCCCATTCACTTCACTTGACCAAAGTTTGTTTCCTCTGCAGTTTGGGTGCTCTGTTGTGGATGCAATGTTCACTACATTCACTGTATATGAGCTATGCTCATGCTCATGTATGCATTGCCGGTGTTTCCATGACCATTCATACACTTTAAAAAACTAAAGGTGACATGCATCTTCTGCATCTTATTCCAGACAACCATATCATCATGTTTCATTCTCATCAGTTTCAACTAAAATACACCTGAGATTTCTTCCACCAAATCCCTCAACAAGACCTTAAGAGACTTATCTCAGAATGATTGCAGTGATGGCTCATTCTTTCAGTCATTGGCCGGCCCATATTTACCAGATCTAACACTGTAACTCCTGAGCCCAGATTCAAGCTTTGCAGGCATCTGACAGGTTTGTGATGAAGCTTTCATGGCTTTTCCGTGACTTTGAAAGCAGCTGACCATCTGCATACGTCTGCATAGTGGGATCAGCAGTACTTCCCCATTCATTTGCAGTTCAAGAGATGAACAACATTATTGCTACATAGTAAAGAGGAGCTTGCAGTTGAGCTGCTGAGCAAGAAAAGCCAGCAATAGCTATGGAAACTGTGATTAAAGTTTCAGCAATTATAATAGAAAAAATAAATAATATTTGGTTGTGCAGTAAAAATGAGCAAACCAATCTACCTGGCTTTCACATGTGTTGTTTAAACACATTAGGCTCCCTAATTTTCTTCTCATCCACATCTTAGAATCTTTTTAGAGGGTAAGGGTTTGTTGTCTTGTGAACCATATGTAACTTATCTTGATTAGAGCATAATGCTCCTCTGAGTCAGAAGCGTAGCTTAACTGCATCCCATCCTGAATAATCTGTAGATCATAATGACATGATAAATGGGCTTTATTTGAGGAAATGAGTTACTGAGAGGACTCTGATTTAGACTTTGAAGGTGAGATTCCTCTCATCTTGAAGTAGACATGTAAGGTAGGCACTTTTGAAATGCCATTTATTTGAACTTCTTTCTGTTGACATCTTACTGTATCCCTCTTCTGGGAAACCTTGCAGACTCCACCAGCAATCACCTGTTGCTCTGCTGCTTTATTGTAAGACCAACTGGATACACAATATGACCAGAGGCAATTGAAGCATTTCTCTCAATTCTACAGATTCAGCAGAACTGGTCAATTCCAGAAGGGAGTACCTGCAAAAATAAGATTAATCTTTAGCCAGGAAAAAAGACTTTTGGACTGGCTTCTGGTATTTCTTGGGCTTCTCTAAGGAGAAGCAGACACAGCAAAACAAATTTTCAGTGAAAAGACAGAATAATTAAATTGAAAGATTGTCACAAGTAATTTTGGGGACTGGAAGAAAACTAGTCAAGAAGAGGGATGGTTATGCCAAAGTATAGCATTAGTGTCAACAAGGCCACTACAGTTACAAGCACTTCAACTAAGAGAAATGTTTGACAGGATCAAGCCCAAACTACTCAGTCAAGACAGCGACTGGCAAAAAAAATACAACAACAATTTTCCAATTTTAAAATAACTATATTGTGGAATAAGATTTCTCATAAAGGCTACATTCTGGGACACGCAGACTTAGCTTGCAGAGAATGTTTTATACAAATCTGGTACTTGTTAAAGTTTTGGTGCACTCATTTAGTCTGCATGCCACTTAGGCAGTTGGAATCAATCAAAGTAACATGGTTGGGAGATGATTCTTCATATACGTGTAACTGAGTGACACCCAGCAACCATGACAATTGCACTACAGTTCCTGCGAGGAGTAGTGCCTAGCTATGTGAATTTTATTTTCAGGCATGTAGTTTTCAGGCAATGCAAGTCTCTCCTTTTTTTAGATCAGTCTGTGCGGTATCTTTCTGCCTTCTGAGCACTGATGTTCTCATTCTTTAAGTTTAGAAATTCAGTCTTCTGATTACCCAAGGCCTATTGAAGCTGGTCACTGTCTGCCTGTCAGGTTTTGTTGGCTCTGGATAAAGCCCCCAAAGAGTTCTAAAAATATATATGAATGCTTACAGAAATTACAACAATCTATTTAGAGTGCAAATACATGGTAACTGATGACTTCACAGGGAAGTATTTTAATGGTTTATATTAACAGATCCCCGTGGCTTATAACAATAAAAGTAATTTATTTTTTATATTTCATGTCTGTTAAAAATTCGTGGAGTTTTTTGTTAATATTGGGCATAACATACTTTCTGTGATATTAATAATAATTTATCCCTATGATCCCAAGCCAGATCATGTCACTCTTAAGACTTTCATTAACCTGAGTCAATGATGGGTCAGACTTTGGAATGAATGAAAGCAATAAAACCTAAGGGGTTTTTTTTCTTAGTTTGTTTTTGGTTTTTGGCTTGTTTGTTTGTTTGTTTTTTATCACCACATTGCAAAAACATTGGGTAAACAAGATTCTAACAGAAGTGTTAGTGGAAGTAATCTGGAGATTTTGGAAATCAAAGTGCCATGTGATTTTTGAGTTTGCTAAAGAGACCAGGATTTCTGGATCAGTTAATGTATCCATCAAACTTTTATAATTGTTGAATCTGCAGGAATATCTTTGATAGGGTAAATACTGGGTTTGAGTGAAAGAAGATAATGCAGGTTATCTTCTTTAATGTAGACTACACCTACAAAGGTTTTTTCTTAATCCAGTAGTCTCTCAGAGCCTTATCCTAAAATTTTAACTGGATTTTGAGCCATAAAATTGCAGTGTTCTTCTTGCGTGTGCAGCACATGTAATCACAATGAGAAGGAGCTCTGTTTCTTTCTCCTGTAGTCTATTTTTTGCTCTGTCGTATCACATTACAGCACTACACAGGAGTATTAATTCAGACTCTGTTCCACCTTCGTTGACCTCTTGTATACTCTAAATATATTGTACCATTGGTGAGCCTGAATAGTAAAAGTATTTGATTCCGCCTACTTTGCACTTCAAATATAGCTGAAAAAATTCCAAGAAGAATGTAGACAATAAAAAAGAAAATGGCCATTGAGATCCAGATTGCCTGTTCTGAGATTGATTTGCTTTTTACATGAATCACATTTTTCCTCAAATATTTTTAATTGTAATTTCTTGGCTAGATGTTTCATATTTTAAATGTCGTCAGTCAGTGCTATGTACTCAGTAAGCATTTAGTTAACACCATGCTGTTATTATACTGTGCTCATATTTAACATACCAGAATTCACCTCTTTACCATCCTACTAGGCCCTGATCAGTCATTACAGAAAAAATAAATAGGAAATAAAAACAGAAATGTGATGGTTTATGCCTGGCTAGCAAACCAGCATCGCACAACTTCACTCTCCACACAACCACCTCAGTGGAATGGGGAGAAGACTCAAAAGTAGAACTTGTAGCTTGAGATAAAACTGTGTAACAATTAAACAAAGTAAAATAATCAAAACAAAGTAAAAAAAAAACCTACTAATCATAGTAAATAATAATTATAATAAAAAGAAAAAAAGTACAAACAAGTGATGCACAATAGAATTCCTCACTCAGTTTGCTGACTAATACAAGTCCCTGTCCCAGAACCCTCACTTCTGGGTAACTCCTCCAGTTCATAAGCTGGACATGGTATTCCATGGTGTGGAAGATCCCTTTGGCCCATTCAGGTCACCTGTTCC
Organism: Catharus ustulatus; assembly: GCF_009819885.2. NCBI lineage: Eukaryota > Metazoa > Chordata > Aves > Passeriformes > Turdidae > Catharus > Catharus ustulatus. The sequence goes on along the minus strand of NC_046223.1, from coordinate 60,709,636 downwards.
AGCTATGCTCCCTCACAGCTTTTTGCATACCTCCTCACTGGCAGAGCATGAGACACAAAAGAAAAAGGTCCCTGACTTAGGATAAACATGGCTTACCAAAACCAAAACATTCTCATGCTGAATCCAAAACAGTGCTGCAACAGCTACTGAGAAGAAATTAACTCTATCACAGCTAAGGAGAAGAATGAAGAAAAAAATCTGGATAAAAAGAGACCACATGGAAATAAGGTGATTGAGACCACATGCAGCCTGTTGTAATATTTTAGGCTTTGCCTCCCCTCCTTATGTTAAAACAACCTTATCAGAGAACAATTCTGTACCTCAGCTCCCTCCACAGAGAGCTTAGTCTGAGCACCAGTCAGTGTTGTTCTCCACTGGGAACAGAAGTCAGAGGATCCAGATGACAAGGAGGGAAAGAGGCTCCTCCATAAGCAGCATCTGGCTCTTTGGCAGATTTGTCAAGCACTTCTGCTAATGGGTTTGGATTTGCCCAGGGGTCTTTTATGTGGTTACATTGCAGATGGTCTGTCTGTACTATCTTCTCCTTTTGAACACTTTTATTAAAAAAAAGCTCAAACTGATAAAGTTCTTTATGGGTCTCACAAGATGCCTCTGCAGGCTCCTTTCTGTTAGTCATTGCAAAGCTTTCCATACATCCAAACGTGTGTCTTGAGTTTTGCTGGCAATTCTGGACTTAGCTCTCCAGTTTAGTTGCCAAGTGATATAATTTACTGTGATCTGAGTTCATGTTATTGTCAAAGTTCTTTGGGAATTTCTTAATGTCATTTGTAGAGCAGAAGCAACTTTACCTCCCTTTAAAGCATGAAATATACTTGCCTTCCACTAGCCATCCACCTTTGAAAGCATAAGTTTAAATCTGTTTTTGGTTAAACGTGAAAATTAGCATGATGGTCTCAATCTAATTCATAGGGGATTTGTGTCTGCCATTTAAGAGAGGCCCAGGACTGAAGCAGCAAGTCTGTGGGAAGGTATGTTTGGCAGAGCTATGGAGAAAGGCATATGCAGTGCCCAAATAAATAAAGCAATTCCACGGATCAACTTTTTAACAGAATTATTTATTGTGTGGTGTGAGTGCAGAAGAGGGCAGAGAGGGAGAACATCCTGTTTGATGAATTCTGTTTAAGTTCTGTTTCAATTTACAACTAAATCTCTGTCACTTTAATTTTTAAGGGTTTTGGGATTTTATTTGCTTTTCAGTGTAGAAGTAATTGGCAGGTGACTAGACATAAGATCATGTTTTACTCCTATGTTATTTCAGGCTTATGTCTTATTTTCCTTCTAATTATGTAGATTAAATTAAATAGAAAATAAACCCCTGTGCTCTCAAAGATGTAGTGCTTTTCATGACTTTCTCAAAATAGAACCAGAGAAGCACATTCATCCCTCTTAGCATTTCATTATTATACCATGTTTCCCAACAGCAATATTTAAACATTTGCTGAGAAACAAGAATAAAAGTATTATAAAAAGCAATCATGTTGTTATGAATATCTCACACCCTGCCCTGTCTCAAAAACCAGGTTCTTGGGGAACCAGTAGGGAACCTGTGCTAAATGCAGTAAAGTTGCAATCTTGCATCTGCTGTATGGATGTGGGTGGACATAAAAACCAACAGTACTGTAGGGCTTGTTTCCTGCTATCTTATTTTTCCCTTAGTACTTGGACAGGAGTGGATATTTAATGATTTTTAAAGGCTAAGCTTTATTTCAGAAGTCTTGGTGAGATCCTGCCATTTGGTGTAAGCTGTGTTTTGAGCAGAGGGAGCTGTAAAGGAGGAGAACCAGCTTCTGTGCTGTGTGTGTGCTGGGGCAGCGAGGGCTGGAGTGGTGACTCTGCTTCAGTGGCTCTGGCCAGGCAGGCAGGTATGCCCCGGCCTGGGGGCTGGGTTATCAGCATGCAGGCTGAGCTGGAAATGGAGGTGTTAGAGATTTGCAGCTGCTACCTGCCCCTTCTTGTGGCCCAAGGGGATAATTCAGGGGAGGGGAACTGTGCCCCAGAGTTCTCAGCGACATGTATTTATTAACTCTTAGAAAAATCACCTACTTCACCCCAAATGAAAAAGGTGTGTATGCTTTAAGTTTCAAATTATAAAATAACTTGGGGAGATCAAACAGCAAAGCAAAATGAAGTGTTGTCATTTTGTATCAGTTATAAAGAGCAGCCAGCATCGGTGCATTAATCAGAGCATCATTCTTTCTCTTGCTCAGAATAATGGAATTTGTTTTGAGTGTAATTAGTTATGAGAAGTTATTTTCGATTCTTCCAGGCAATATGGTCATCCTGGGCAAAATGACAAGGGATGTGCACAGCACACCTAGTGTACCTTGCCACCCAGAATGGCTGTGCCCAGCTGCACCTTACAGTGATCAGATGCTGAAGCAGTTAAGGCAACAGGCAGTCAGCAAGTTGCATATATTTGTTTCATATTCAAAACCAAACTCATTGTTGGGACTGTGATTAGAGAACTGAAATAATTGCTTTTGACACAAACTGTTTTGGAGCCAAACATAATGTGCTCCACATGAGGTAAACTACAGAATATTTGTCTTGAGAGCCAAGATTCAGATCAGGTTTTACTTATAAGAGGAACTTCACTGTTAAAAGTGAAATGTGTTAATGTTTCCCATGTTAAGACTGCTTGCCAGTAACTCTCTGTATATCATACTTACCGAGAGAAGTTTCAGAATTTTTGCATTAAAATATGAATAGAGCATGAAAACTACAAGTTTTTGGCAACTCCTGTATTCTACCTAGTCTGTCATCATAACTCATGCTTTCTGGAAGCTGATGTTGTTCTTGCAAGGCCCCTATACTGGTGGCTAAAAAATTACATTCAAATGAGGTGTGGTCATTCTTAATACAGCACACCTGAGAGAGCTTGTTTGCTTTGGACATTCCCCGGTGAAGAAGAACTGTCTTACAATAACTTTTGAAATAGAGCAGACATCTCAATCTATGGTGAGTCAGACACAACCCACCCGTTGCTCTTTTTTTAATGAAAATATGATTTCACACTGACATCATGCTGTCCAGGCTCCACTGAAGCCAACAGCAAAATTCCCAGCCCTTCATCCCTGATTTCCCAATCTCATATTTGCTGACATATATTTGTCTGACATGAGTACAGTTGACATTATTATATTTAAATTCATAATATTTTCACTGCAGTAAGCAGTGTCATTTCAAAGGCTGTGTTTTACAAAGGACAGATGAGCAACAGGCTTGTAATTGGCAGAGCTGATCATCTCCACATTCCTCTGTATATCTGAGAAACAGTCTCTGTTGCTCAAATCAGACTCAAAACCACCAAAGAAGGACTTTGTGACATCCTTCAGTCACTGGGTTTGCTACCTGTTCCTTATGTCTGACCAGGTTGCCTGTCAGAGGTGTAGAAAGGACTCTGAAATTTCCAGCAGATTTTTCAGCTGTGACTCTGAGCACTTGTTTTGCAGAAGTGGTGGCACAGGGGGGAAGGCCACAGGCTTGCTGTTTGCATTCCAGCCATCCCCACAGAAGTGTTTGTTATTTGTTTATGACACAGCACATCATGTTGTCAGAACCACAGCATTTGCAAGTGCCCGTCACATGTGGAAGTGATCAGAAGCTGTTGGGTGAACTGTGCTTTGAAAATGTGGTCCTATGATCCAAAGACTTGCATTTAGATCTTATGTATCTGTAAACTGGTAGTTCATATTTCATGTAAGTTGGATACTTGACAGCTCCCCGTGGAACTGTGGTGTCATTATCACTTTTGATTTACTTAAATACTCACATAAGGACTTAAAAAACTACTTTAGTGTTTTTTTGTAGTTTTGTTTTGTTTATTTGAGGAGGTTTTGTTTGTTTTTTGTTAAGTAGCAGGTGACTGTGTACCTTTATGTGTTTTCTTTATATGCCCCAGCTGGGGATGGGCCAGTCTCTAGGTGGAGTAAAAGAATTGAGCACCCAGCCCCTCTTTCTGCTATTTCTTCAGTCCCTGGTCCTTGACACTTACTAGTTTGGATGTTCTCTCTCTGGCTCCTGGAGTGGTTTTCTCCAACCAGCTGCCTTTTTCCTGAAGAAGATAGGAATTACCTATTCAGACACCACATTACCTCTTTCCAGATACTTTCTCCAGTGACTTTAGTGTAAACCCTGAGTTAAAATTGTATCCCATCAAAACTGTGGCTGTCACATTAGGATAGCCCAGAAAAGACATCTCAAAGGCTGGGAGCTGGCCAGGAGATATTGTTCTACATTGCTTTGCCTTTTGTGTGTGCATCAGTCTATTGTATCAGAATGGAACAGTTTTCCATATAAAACTATCATTTGCTTTCATCAACTCAAACCAATTTAAAACTTCAGAGTGCAGAGATGATGTGGAAGAGGAACATATGGGAAAAAGGCACCTCCTCTTACTTACCTTTGCAGCCTGCCTATTTCCCTACTCTGAATCTGTGCTTTGTAATTGAACAATCTCCTGAGCATAGAAAGGGTGAGCTGGAAGTTTGTACTGAGGTAAATAACTTAGTGAGTTCCATTCTTCCTGATTTGTCTTGGGTTTTATTTATTTATTTTAATCCTTGTTACCTTTGGACAAGTCGGCTACATGTCCAACAGGAGAATCCAGAAATGGCTCCTAGGTAGTCTGTGTTTTATCCAAAGGTGTGGAAATCCAAATTAGCTTTACATCGTCTTTTAATTGTGACAGGAAAATGACATTCATTCCCAATAAAAGTCATCAATCAGTGGCAAATTATCGTAATGTGGATTTGTGGCTGACTGAACTGCACTAGAATAGACGGTTTTCTGTGGTTTTCAGGAAACCACATTAAATGGCATTAAACTGAAATAAAATGTCTCAGTCAATCAGAAACAAGGGAAACCATGCAGTTACTGCCTTTAAAGCAAATAATAGTTTTCAGCAATTATATAGCACAAGAATCCAAGCCGTCCAAATTCATTGGTGTGCTTAATCATCATAAGAGCAAAACTAAACTCACTTTCAGGCTCAAGAAGAATGTAACAATTTTTCTTTTCTGACAAAAATAAACTTGGATTTTTAAGCAATTTTCTTTCACAGTATTTTGTCATATCTTCTCACTACAGTCACAAAGAACAGATACATATATCCTTTTCAGTAAAGAAATTCATACCAGCTCATTACTAAAGCAATAACCTTATATTAGATCAATGAAAGCTTCAACCTTTGGCAGTTGTTCCTGCAGTGAGGAAAGAGGGAAGCGTAGATTTAATAAAGACAAAGAATATCTGGCATTTAATTGTTAGGAAGCAGAGAAAAGCTCAAGGTGGCACAGGGTCAAAAAAGGAAGGGTGATAACAAAAGCTTAACTGGGGAAATGTGCATGGGGGGTGGGGAAGAAGCTGCAGTGCTGTTAAAAGAAATGTCTTTTTCTCTAGCTGTGAATGGCGTTGGGGGGCAAGCTACAATGCTGGCCTTTGTCACCAAACCTGCTCGGCCACGTTCTCAGCTGAGCCCTCTGCATCAGGTGCATCCCAGGCGCTGACACTGTCTGCCTGTCAGACAGCTCCTGTAATGTAATACTGTCTGCATGAGGGCTTTTCCTCCTGGTATTAGGCTTGAATAGCCAAGTGAAGAACAATTGGCAGGAAAGCAAAACTGAGATACAATCACAACTTGTGCCCCTTTATGCCCCAAAGAATTACCTAAGGAGTCCCATCCTCTGCAAGACAAGCAGCTTATTCGAGATCAAAAAAACTGTTAAACAAAATCAGCACTTCTGAATTTTCCTCGAATTATTGTTCCTTTGTACTAGAAGGACCTTCTCCACAGTACAGTTATTGCAATATCTGGTTATGGGTTCTTTTCCTGTCAGCTTAATCTCATGTGCTGGGAAGCTGCATGTTTATACTCAAGCTTGTAATGAATAGTCCATAGGGAGTCTAGTGCAGCCCTTACTTTGTACTTACAGATTTGCAAAGCTCAGCCTTATGATTTTAATTTTTTAAATTACCTATGTGGTATTCCTAAACATGGTAGAAAAATGTGGATGTTTTAGTTCATTGTTTTGCTAGGGTTACCTCTTTTTGATACCCCCTGTCTGACATTGGTTGGTGATTGGTGAAAGTATTTTTATTCTCAGAATATCAATTTTACATTTATTTCCTTTACATTTGCCTCTTTCCATTACTTTTTTAATATGAATGTTGACCCTGTACTTACAAACACATAAGAAACAGAAATTATACAGCTATCATCCAACTCCTATTCCCAAATGATTGCAAAAAGTTTAGCACTTGTTTTCTGTATTGCTAAGAAAAAGTAATGACATAAAACTCTGAGGAACCTTTGCTGGTTTTATCAATATAACATGGCATTATTTTACTGTTTCTTAGCACTGTATTGCTTTACAAGTCAAGAAAGGAGGCCTCAAGGAGAGCAGGAAGGAGGTCTTGCTAGTGTCCAGTACTATTATTTGTTTTTAAATCTGGCAAGCTTCCAGAACTTGTGTGTTGGAGGAGCAGCTTTTGCAATATTGTGCCTAGAATAGCAAAAGTTCTGCTATTTTGGCCATCTACTAAGCTTAAGAAGATCTATAGGTGGGCTTGATGAGCCAGGAAAAACAAGACTTGTCTCAATGGAACAAAAATATTTAATTGGTTGTGCTCTTCCTTCCTTTCCTTTTGCCAAAAAATGACAAAGGCTGCCATAAACAGTGCAAAAGCACCTGGAGAAGAAAATATTGACTTGTATTTTGGGGTTGATGAAATGATTGGAAATGTTACTCATTTGAGGAGATGTTTTTTGGCTGTGTTTTGTTGCACTATTGGTGGAGATCTTCCATGAAAAGGTGTTGTGTATACACTTTAAACACGTGTCCTTGTGTATATTGAGCACAAAATAATTATTATAAGATTGGATGTACCTGCGTGTTAGTGTGCATGAATTTGTATACAACTGTGTATTCCCTGGAAACCTGTCCATCATCCAGAATCTCTCTCTTCACTCTCTTTCTTACTGCCCACTATAGCCTTTGAAGGGCTGGTGTAACTTCTTTTTAAGTGCATTGTTTACAGTTCTTCTAAATGCAAGTAAACATGAAAATTATCTGGTCTAACTATGAATGCAACTTAAAAAAAACCCAAAAAAACAAATCCAAAAACAAAACCCCAAAACATTAGAAAAAAATCTTTATAATTATGGTGTTATCTAAATTATTGATTGTTTTAAACTTTGTTGCACATTTATGTAGATTGGACAAATGATATTTGTGTATGTGCATCCATTTTGATTGTTTTTGTCAGAATAAAGGCTTGTATGAGCTAGTTCAGACTGCATATGAAATAGAGGTGAGCTCAGTTGTCCTATTCAGAACATGGCTGAAAGATCTGCCTAAAAAAATTTATGTGGGAAATGGAAAAAAAAAAATCCATTTGTCTTCAAAACAGTGTAGTTGGTCTGAGAGCTGAGTTGATACCAGTTGGAAATATATTTTGCCAAATTTGAAAAGTTCTGTTATCCAACTTTCCTATTGCACTTAATTTGAAATAAAGGGAAAATCTCTGTTTGCTTAATTTCAGAACCTCCAGGGTAGCTGGTAACTTAAATGAAGAAGAATCCAGGTTTCTGTGAGAAAGTATGGAATGTTTAAGAATTGGTGCTGCAGCAGGAGGGATATTAGAAAAGCAGGGGGAAAATAACCTACCAGTAATAGTAAAAGTAATAATGATAATAATATGCATTTTTGCCTCAGTGAAGCTTAGTGAGATTCTGCTAAAGAAATGTATGTGGCAAATATCCTATCAAAGAATTTTAAATACTTTAAATTTTTTTGTTATGTTTATTTACAAACGAAAATAAATTATTCCATTTTAAATAGCCTCCACCTAGTCCTTCTTTCAGTTCTCCTGATACTTAGATTTGCTTCAAATTCTGCACAAAGGAATTGGTATTTGTAAAATGTTCTGGTTAGACTAGGATTTGAAATACTTTGCTTTCATGTTGGAATATTTATTCTTTTATAAATCTTTGATAAGTGATTTCATACTTTTGATCTTGTTGGTAAAAAAAGTTTGAACTGTATTATGAAGCAAAAATTTTACATTTTAAAACATCATCTCTTGTAAGAAAATTATGTAAATATGTTCTACTTGTAGAATTGATAAATAATCAATGGAGATACAATTTGTGAAAGGACCCAGCTCTTAGTCCACCTTAATAATAGTTAAACTGGAAATGCAGATGGATAACACAGTTATAGCAAACCAGATTTTCTGAAAAGAAATTTTATGTCTGCTGAGGAAAAGCAGTGCACAAATGAATATGTGATTGTAATGAAGGGGGAGAAAAAAGAAGAATTTTGAAGACAACTGCAGAAGCAAGGCTTGAGTTTTTTGCCTTTAAAACGACACAAGTGAAAGCTACAGAGAACTAGAGAGATGCAGTTGTCAGTTGGGGCAATCATAATCAGGATTTGTCTCTTTGGATGCTGTTCCTGGATGTACTTCTGAGCATAGGCTAACCCTTGAAAAGATGTAACTTCAAGCTGGGGAACAGAAAATGCTCTAATGGGGAAGGCCCAGAATCCCCACACAGACATATTTTTGATTCAAACCCTCTTCATTTGGATAGGGTTGTCCACAGGTGGGCAACAGTCCGCAGTGGGATCTGGGAGACTCTTCTGGGAAGTTTTAGATACTTTTCTGAAAAGCCTCTGAAATGATCCACTAAGCATGTGCAAATACCAAAATACCAACTTTCAAAGACTTTAAGCACAGCCAAAGCAGAATAAAAGACAAATATGTCTTGCCATGTTTCAGGTTTTTGCTCAGAAGCTGGGAATAATACTAACCTTCTTCAAACAGTCAAGAGATAATTAAAACATCTTCTTAACAAGTAATCAATTTCCTGACAAGATGTATTTTTTTGTACAATGTAGAATTTTACTTAATTTTTCTAAAAAGCCGTTTGAGACATTGCAGGAGGGGGAAAACTAAAGCTTAGTAATGGGAAAGAAACAAGAGATGTAAAAAAATAGTGCAACGTAGTTTTTAAAGCAGCTTTAACAAAAAACTTTGTTCCACCTAAATTGGAAAACACTGCAATTACTAGAAAGCAGTCCTTAATAAATAACTGCATAAACTTAGTAGTATTAATTACTCCTTCAGAGATTTCTTTTAAACTTTTTTTTAGTGCAGGAAAGCATGTACTGAACCTGAACCTGCTTCTGATTAAGTCAGTGAAAGCAGGACTCTGATAAACATTTAGTTTGACAAAATGAATTCAAGATGTTGAAATTATTTTGTTTTCACTTTACTAGACATTTTTCCTGAATCCTCCATTCACTGAAAGATAAGATTTAAGTAGGTCTCTTACATCTTCCTTAGAATTATTTAGGCTAAAGGTAAAACTAAATTTATCCAAAAAAGTGAATTGAATTATATATGTTACACAGAAGGTAATGTGCACTTCTGTAAATAAATCACATAGGGATATATTAAAGGAATCCCTATACTTGTTCACACAGGATGGAGCACCCAGGATAATACAATGAGTACACATGGTTTTGTGAAACTTTTTATTGTTTTGGATATCCTTTTTATTTTTAATAGACTACCCATAAATACAAGATGTCTTTTACTCATGCAAAAAAAATGTCTATTTGTGAAAACACTACTAAAAAAAATAATTTTAAGTAATTAACTTGCCATATCTGTGGATGGAATGCCATTTGTTATAGAAAACACTTTGCACAGAAGTTTTCATGCTTGTTTGGAACAAAAAGTATTCTTTTTACAAAATTTGCTTGTTTATATTCTTTGCCAAGAAAATGAGAATTAGTGGACCTAGTTTTCTGATTTTAAAAAAAAGCAAACCTGATTTGATTAAGAGAACCTGATTCATTTGACTGTGAAAAGTGCTTAAAATGGATACTTCTAAAAAGACTAGGCAGCTGAACCAGTGATTTTGCTTCTAAAATGCCACAGAAGTGTTTGAATCTGTGACAATAATATATGCAGGTCTGAAAAGAAATTATTGTAACTTTCACTCAAAACAAGGGGAAAAAAACCACGTGTGAACTTTCTAAGCTGGGACTGCCCATTAGGTGTCTGTGTGCTGATCATACTTCAACAGGAAATAATGATATTTAAAACTACCAAGTGAACACGTGGGGAGCATTACACTGTATATGCAATGAAACACACATTGTTTATTTTGCGTAGCATTCTTCTGCTCCCTTAAACACATACAAGATGGAAACTCATAGACTTTTTTTAACCTTTAGCTGCTATACTTGTACAGAAACTACTAAACAAAACCTGGCAGACTTGTAAACAACCTGAGTTCATTTTATTTCATCTAACAGTGATCACATTTCCAGTAGACAATAAATATAATGCACTGCTGACAGATGTGTAGAAGTGTATATACAATTAGAGGAAGAAATCGGGTTCGGTGCAGTTCAAATCTCAGTTTATGCCTTTGCATTTCCTTGAATCTGGCTGTAAAATTCTTACCTGCTGATGCGTGGCCTGCAGCAATACTAGTTTTTCTCCTGCTCATCCAGAGTGGTGGTGGGCAGGCTGTCCTACCAGTGGCTTAGCCACAGCATCTCATTGTTGACTCAGGCATTTGCTTGAGTAAATGGGATTCTTTGTTCCATGTGGCTTCAGGTAAGGCTTTCATTTATTTTCCCAGTTGAGATATAGTATTTCCTACATTTTCTCAAATATATTCAAGACATGAAAGCTCTGAATCTCTGTCTTGGGTTAAATGAATGTAATGTGAGGGAGTAAATCATCCAGGAGTTCAGCAGAATTAGGACTACAAAAGCCAGATAATTTCATTTTCTGGAGGGGAAAAAAAACAGATTCAGACAGCAGACAGACTCATAATTGATGGAAAGGTAATGGGGTTTTATTTTTTTGTTTTTCCGTAGAGGAGGATGTGTGGAGAACAGAAGATGGGCAGTTTCAAAGTGAAACTTGAAATAGTCTTATGTTGGATATTGCCCTAAATGGTTTGCCATTAATTGTCCTGGTCAGAATATGAATATCTGGGAGCTGTTTTGTTACTGAACCATTCCAACTGTTCCATCTCAGCCTTCTACAGTGTAATTGGGCTTTAACATCCTCTGTAAGACAATCTTTCTGTTGGCCTTTGGAGTATACATATGGTAAATCGTTCTCTTGTTACAGATGGGCTGGCAAATTTGCTTATATATAGCAAAATTGTTTCTCTGGGGGGAAAGAAACCCTGTGTAATTAATATATAAATGAAGCAAGGAATAGGCGAGCACACACTGCAAATTGGATTGCAATTACCGGTCTAACAAGAAATGTTCCTTGTCTGCTCTGTCTTTGTCTGAGAAAGGCAGATCTGTTGTCACTGCATGAAAGCCACCTACAGGCCCCCAGTGTAACTGTGATGCTGGAATTCACTGCAGTGTAAATTCACTTGAAGTTTTGCAAGCTTCCCAGAAGTTACGCGGCAGAAAACAAATATCAAGTGATCCAAGAAGAATTTACACATTTGTAGGAGTGAGGAATTTTCCAGATGTACATGAAAGTTCTGTTCCTTCACTTGTATGGTCTGTTTCTATAATTTAGTGTGGGCTGGTCATTGGAATACAGATAATGAGAGGCAGAAGTTCCTGCCTTGGCTTTCTGTGTAACGCCTGACTTTTCACCTAATTTCTCTATTTTCTTCTAAGAAATACCTATACACCTGAATTTGTCCATTTATCTCTCCCTCTGTCCATCCATATATGTACACTACCTTATGGACAAACTCTGGATGTGCTTCAGTGTCACTTCATAACACCTAAAGGAAAAGTGGAAAACAGTGGCATTGTTGCTGTTACCTACTTTCCTAGGTTTGGTAAAAAGCAAAGATGTCAAAGGAACCTGTACTGATTTGTTAATCTGGATGCATTGAAAACTCTCCATATATATATATATAAATGTTATTACAGAAAAAAATGTTATTACAGAAAATGCAGATTATTTTAGATGGTATCACAATGCATTAATACTGTCACCTTGATTTTTAACAGGTCTATGGAAATGCAGGATCTAGCCAGTCCTCATAATCTTGTTGGAAGTAGTGATGCACCAGGCAGTTCCAAACTGGATAAATCTAATCTCAGTAGCACATCAGTCACAACAAATGGAACAGGAGGTAAGTATAAGATACAACTGGCACACAGATGGTTTTGTCTAGTTTTTAGTCATATGCTTTTTTTGCCATAATTTCAAGAATGACCATATACCCATTTATAAATCCAGCAAGAATTATGAAAAATTGTCAGTCATACAAGTGTAAATTTCTAATTCCAACATCACTTCTTTGATTTGCACCAAGTGAAGTAAGAACTGAAAGCAGAACTGAAACAAGGGGCAAAGATGAAATAAGGAAAATTTTTGAATGACTCATTTGACCACAGTGTAAAATGTTTGCTTATACCTGTCGGTAACTTACAAAATAAATTGCATTTTCTATGTCATACTTCCTTGATGAGTAGTAATTTACTCTTATATCCTGAGTTACATGCTTAGATGTTAAATTAAAATCACTGCCAAGAGAAGTGCACCAAAATTAGACTTAGGTGATTTTTTTTTCCTGATAAATTCCATTTCTTGGGAGGTAATGAAAATTTGTAATAAAGAGATTGCTAGATTTTCCTCAGCAGTAGCTGGTCAATACTGCTGTGGCTGGTACTGCAGTGACAGCACTGCCATGCAGCTATAACACTGATATTCCAATGCTTTCAGATAACCAATTCTGCCATAGCTGTGGGAGGCAGGGTGCCACATTTTGAGATGCAGTCTGTGGAAGTGACACCATGGGTATGAGTCAAGCTAGAGTTTCTTTTTTAGAGTTTATACATTACTGTCTATTTTAACAGTTGGTGCTAAGAATTTTTTTTGCTTTCTGACCACAAGGTAGAGCATTTTATTCACTTAGTCTGTTTAAATAAAAGTCTGTCAGTGTCAATGAAAAGTGGATGTGCCTGGGAGGCTAACTGAGCTCTGCAAAGAAGGGCTGAGCCATATTTTTTAAACAGAATCCTTATTCCAGCATAAAAAGAAACCTTCAAACATGAACTAGTGGAGCACTAGTAACTGGATGCCTCTATGTTATACAATGTGCATAAATAAACCGGTTAAAATCATACCCATAAAACCAATATAGTTCCATTAAAATGCCTGACGTACAATGACAAAACACTGATTTGCCTTGAAAGACTATTAATTTACACTGAACAGACATTGGGAGAGTGAACTGTTGTACCATTCCTGTTCTCAGGAGACAACATGACTGTGTTAAATACTGCAGACTGGTTGCTGAGTTGCAGTACTCCCTCCTCTGCAACAAGTATGAGAGACCCTGGTACAGTGCATGCGTGTGTGCTGTGTCTCCATGGCTGCTGTGTGACATCTCTCTCCGTTTGCTCTGTCTTTCCTTATGCAGTTTGAATGTTGTCATGGGGTTCCCCCTCAACCCAAACATTTTTTTCCTACCCTTTCTCAAAGGCTTTTCCCACAGCCAGAAAACTGTTAGGAAATTGTGAGAAGTAGTTATCTTACAATGCTTTGAAAGTCATTTGATGAGCAAGGAGAATGTAACACGCTTATAATTAGCTTAGCTGTCTACATGCTCTGAGTGACTGGGATTGTCTCATGGTGTTCAGCATTGCTGGGAATTGCCAGTAGTCAGCATTGGTGGAAATCAAACAAATAGAATTTTCACAGAGTGCCCATTTGCTTTTCTTTTAAGTAAAGTGTTGCATGATTACCTGAGCACATCTCTGTATTGTTCTTACTCCTACTAAGACTTTCGTTATTAATCAAAGCTTATGTCTAATGTGCTGCCACATGTAACTTGCCACTTCACAAAATTTTGGCCAAATTTTCCAAGCTGCTATTTTCATTTATGAGTTTCCTGACATGTATTATTAATTGTCATAAGTTGTAAGGATTAATAATAACACTGTATGTGACATCATTGCAGTAAATACAGGATTTATCATAGGTGTAAACATGAATCACCGTGTTTCTCTAAAAGTCATTAGAAAGGTGCTTAAGTTCTGCAGGTTTGGACTAAAGATAGGAAGATTTCAAAAACTTGTCTTTCTAAAAAATTCCTCAGAATTAGCTTGCCATTTGTAAAATATATATGCAAAGAAAAAAAAAACTTGAGCACAAAAGATCATTTGCACTAGAATAAGTTGTTGCATGTGAATGCTCCTGCTCAGTTAGAAGATTTTAAGTTCTAGGAAGACTGAGATAACTTGGTCTGGCACCTCATTTAACTATTCAGCATGTTCAGGTAAATGTGGAAGGTAACAGTTTAAGTACTAATTATTAGTAGTGAGGAAATACAGTGTGTTACTTGTATTAAATCTGATTGTCCATAGGCAGTAGAATGTTTAGAATTGTGCTTCTGGTTAAATATATTCCCAGGAAAACTCTTAAGGCTTGCTAAAAGAAAGAGGAAAATCATTCCTATGACAAGCTGTGTGGTTTATTGTTTTAGATGAGCTTTTAAAATCAGGTTATTTGCTGTAACTTCTGTTGCACTTGTTGCTTGTCCTCCTTCATGCACAGTATTAGCACCTCTTGCCCCTAAAATTCTGCATTTATTTTCAGTCCTTAACATAGAGGAATGCTTTAGAGAAAATAAAAATGGAGTCAACAGAGTAGTAGTCATTTTGATTGGCCAAGTCCTTGCATCAAGGTATATTGTAGAAACTGTTGCTTGTTTCTGAGTTAGCCTTAAAATAATGAAGTTTGGACAAGGTCCCTGGAGGTCATTTGGGCCAAGCGCTGCTCAAAGCAGAGCCAGCTTTGCTGTTAGATCATGTCACTCAGGGCAGCATTGCATTTTCCTCCTACATCTAATTGGATTTTTCCCTTAGTGCAGCTTGTATCTGTTCCCACCTGTTGTTTCCCAGGGCACCTTTTGAGGTGAGTGTGCCTTTGTTCTTTGTCATCTTTGCACCTTCCCATTAGATAGCTGCAGGCAGCAATTAGCTCTCCTCTCTGCCTCCTCTTCCTAGGACAGAGCAAGCCCAGCTTCTTGTGTCTTCTTGTACATCATGTGCCCCAGCACCTGATGATGTTGGTAGCTCTACTCTGTCACCATGTTGTCATGGTCTAAGCCCAGCTGGCCACTAAGCAGCACACAGCTGCTTACTCTATCCCAGCTGAAAGCAGAACACAGGCAGTCTTCACTGCTAGCAGTACTCAAATGTATTCCCACTTAGAGATTGCTTTTAATTTTATTTTCACTCTTTCAGTATGTTAAGCAAGTAAAAAAAATTAGTTCTCTTGAACTGATGTTAGAATATTTTGTTTTTTCCTGAGTTAGCTTTGTACTTTTTCCCCTCTTTATTTAATGACATACAACATAAAGAAAAATAGGTAATAGTCAAAATCTCTACACTGAGGAAGGACCTTGATTAATTCCTTTCTGTCATAAAATCTGAATGCAAAATAGTAAAACTGTTTAAAATCAAGCACATATAAAAGCACTTTCTATAGGTATTTTCCAACAAAACTCAACGCCAATATAATGTTTTTCCTCAAGTTAAGTACAGGAGAGAGTTTCTTTTGTTTGAGATTATTTGCTTGACAGGGAAAGAAAAAAGATGATGTCTATTTGTGCTGATGGCAGTGCAGTGCAGCGGGCATTAACCAGAACTAGGCACAATTCTAAAGTAAACATTTCAATTCATGACTGAAGTTTTTGTTAAATATAACAGTTAAACACATACTGCCTTTTTGCATGCAATACTGAACATTTGTAGCTCACTATGGACAATAGTGAAATACCTTCGTGAACAGAAAGAGATAAAGGTACTAAAAAGTACTTTTTTTCGTGCAGGTAGATGCCCAGATTTTGCAGAAGTACATAGAGGCATCCGTATGTAATAATCAGAAAATAAATTAATTTAGATACTCTTGATACTTCAGGCAATGATACATGCTTGACATGACTGAGAGGTTTAGTGGAGGCCATCATTTTGTGACAAATGACCCTTGAACTTTTTCTTGATATGTGTTTTATTGATATGATGAAAACAAAATCACATCTTTCTCAAATAATTGTAGAAATGGAAATGAGTGATCACTCTAGTACTCTTAAGAATTACTTTTTTTACATTTTGTATTGTTTCTGTCAGGGTTTTTTTTGTCTTTTTTTTTATTTTGTTTTGTTTTGTTTTAATGGAAGGATAATAGATAGCAAAATGAGGAGTGCACAACAACTAGAAAAACTGTGGCAAAAATTCTTCCCTAATGATTCCATATTGAATTAATGTCCTGCTGCTTGCAGGGAGACTATTTGGACATGGTAGTTTTATGAAAGAGAAACAATAATGAAAAGAAGTTTACATTCAAAAGACACACATTCAAAATTTTTTTGATCTCAGATAGTAAATGGAGAGATACAACTGTATAACTGAAACCAGAAGGTGCTTCTTGGTTGGTTTGGCACTGGTACACTGGTAATGCTGCAGGGCACTCTAGCAGTCACAGAGAGAAATGCAACCCAATGTCTCTTGCTTGATCCAGAGGTGTCCCTCTGAGTTCAACACAGGTCACTTGTACAGTTGTAGACATCAGCAGCTTTCTGAAGATCCATTAGGCAGTGTGACTGGAAATGGGATGTGATTTTGTAGGAGGGGTAACTCACACAGGGCTTGTCACAGGAGCTTTACTGGTAGCTGTGCAATTTCTAATGAATAACTCACAGTGCTCACAGACACAGGGAAGAATAGCAGAATGGGTCTGTAGGTGTTGTTTGTTTCCCACAAGGAAACAAAGTCCTTTATTTAGCTCATGCACTGCCTTTTCCTCTGCAGACTGTATGAGGGACAGTGAACTTGAGGGCAGCTCAGGCCATGCTTGGACTGAATCAGCCTCTGGAAGTACCTCTCTGTCTCAGCTAAACATAAAGGGAGATTAGTAGGCACCTTTTATATGCTTGATTTAGGTGACTTGAATCTGAGCCACAGCTTTTAAATACATTGCCAGCTCAGAACACGAAATTCCCCCCTTTCCCATACCATTGGCAGTGAAGTCAAGTGTGGATGCAGTGATGTTGACAGATGAGAGCTTTGGTCAGCTTAGCTGAGGCATCTCAGAGGCGTCAGGTAACCAGCTAGCAGAGCACGCCTTTCCTTGGTCTGTGTTAGACCTGCTGGGGGGCTCTGCCAGCCTGGCTGTCACAGCAAGGGTTTCTTCACAAATCCCAGGCTGTGCCCTCGGAGTTTGGATACCTGGCATGCAGCTGTGGCAGTTGCCGGTGCAGGCCTTCCTTGCCTCTTCATTCTGTGCCCCTGGGCACACACCTGTGATGTCCATAAGTGTCTGATGAATGTCCATGCCCAACCCTAACTGACCTTCATGAAGAGATTGCATTAATGTGTTGAGGCTTCCACATTTGCCAGTCAGATAGCCAATAGGACCAGCAGTGTGTTCCCTACTGCTGTTTCTTACCACATCAATTGGATGGGTGCTTCCCAAATTCCATTACAAATGTCCATGCCAAATGTTCTGTCCAGGTAATGTATTAAATTATAAAATCTGTATTGCCTCTGTGGTGCTTTTTGTGCTTTCAGTTACGGCTTGTATGATAAGACTGCATGATGATCATCTCTAAGAAATAAATTAGAGTTCAGAGTAGACCAACTGTTTGGCAACCTCTGAGTAAGAACTGACTTGTCATGGCTGTCATTTGTGTCCTGCTCTAGTTCTTTGGCTCTTTTTTCTTTCAAACTTCTCTCTTCAGTTATGGAAAATTGCTTGCTGGTAACCTAGCTCAAAAAGGCCCCCACAGACTCTGTAAAAGGCGAAAGGGAAAGGCAACATGCTGGCGCTGTGAAAGTAATTTGCTTCTGTATTAGCATGAAACCATACTATAATTGGTCAGGCAAAACTGCTTTTGTTATGTGCTACATCCCTTGACAGCTAATGTTTCCTTCCTCTGTGCTGCTCGTAGGGAATTGTTAGAATCAATTAGACTTAGGTTGAAATCTCCCCAGAAGATATTCCAGTTGCTAAAACCAATAGCTGGATAAATGCACAGACACTGCAGAGCTGTGTAGATAAATGGGAATTCCTGTCAGATTCCTGTTGATTGTCTCAGAATGGTGCTAAAGCGAAGGTTGAAGCTGTTGCACGTGTGCTTGTTTGAGCTCAACTATCTCTAGTGAGACTGGCATGAGGACTCCAGTACAAATCTAGAAGTAAAATCTCATGTCTACTTATTCTTCTATGTAGTGTCTCTTCTTGCAGTCAAAACAGAACCCATGAACAACAGTGAAACAGCAACAACAACTGGAGATGCATCGCTTGACACTTTCACTGGGTCAGGTAAAGCCATAATTAAATGATGTTTTGTTAGATGCAATTAATGCAGCATTTAGCAACCTTCACTAATGAACATTTGCATGGAAGCAATCTTTACAAACCTACTATAAAATATTATAGTATTTTATACATAACAATGATGATATAAATAATAGCTTTTTCATTTTTGTAAATTCAACTCAGCAATTTACATGAGATGTAATCTTAAAGAATGCCTAATAATGATGCCTAAGTCACTGCTGTTTGCAAAAGTCTCAAAATCATACTGTTATTATGGTACTGTCTTTTTTTCTCAGTTTTTTTCTTAGTCTTGTAAGATATTAGAAAAAAAGCCATGCTAATTTGAACAGTTTCAAATATTAAGGTTTATACCTTGGTGCTAGTCCTTTTAGTCCTATTAGTAGTGTGGTACTATTGTCCTATTAGTCTCCTTCCACTGGGATGAGCTGCTTTCTTTCCAAGAAAATAGTTTTACTTTAAATAATCATAGGCTTCAATTACTTCTCAAAAAATTCAAACAGTGGTTTAATAGATCCTTATGAATTATTAAAATGTGATGAACTGTGGAAAAGTACAGGTAATCAGCCTTCTAATCATTAAGTTGAATCCTGCTAATAAAAATATTAAAAAGGAGAGGAGGGAGAAAAAGTTTTGCATTGGAAATACCAGTTCAGTAATGGCCTCACTGAAATGTCACCAAAGCCATGAATCACCACTCAACACTGATGCTACCATTACTTTGGTAGGCTTAGATAGTCAAGCCCTACTTAAAATATTTTGGAAATCACAGTGTTTCTGTGTAATTAATTTTTTGATCGGGTTTTGGAATTGTCTTTTAGGCATTAACTAAACCCAAAAGTTGATTATTCAGTGAAATATTTATAACTAATTTAATGCCTGAAGGAGAGGTATTTTGTGAAATTTAAAGTGTTTATTATTTCTGATTAGAAAAATGAAAATATTGCCCTCATTATAATTATACTAAGAAAACCTCAGCTTAAAGGCTTAAAGTTCCATAAAAATTTAATAGTCTGGGCTAAAATTTAGCTTTTCTTTTTTTATTCTATTTTTTACTTAGTGCTAAGATTGTATTAGTAATGATTACAATTCATAAAATATCCACCTCTATATATATTATGTTTTCATTGTTGGTGAAGTTATATCAGCTTCTGCCATGTATTTAAGGCAGCTGAGTTGTATTCTATGGCTAAGGCAACATTGGAGTGCCAGGAATTGAAGCCTTCAGCTCAGGTTTAGATAGCTAAGTAACAGCTTGATTTCCCCAGGTGCCACTCACCCATCACCTTCCACTGACTTCAAAAGAAGTCTTGAGATCTCTACACTTTGGATGTTTGGAAAGTTGGTGCCTCAAAAAAAAAAAAAAAAAAAAAAGGCAGGAATTTGAGCCTTGCATAATCCTTTTCTGCCTGTTAGCCACCTGCGTACTCAAAAGAAATACGAACCTGAATCTCAATTTAGTGCACAAACTCAAGCATTAAATGAGTACAGTCCTTCTCAGTGGGAAATCAATAGCCTGCCTGTCTGGGTGACGTGCAGTGTCCATCATCAGAGCGAGACACAGAGCTGCCCTGATAACGCATTCAGCCTTTCATAAAGATAGAATATATTACTTTCCCACTTGCCTTTTACTTGTACTCCCAAATCAGGCAATTTTTTTTCCTCTAATTTTATGGGAGAAGTGCTAAAGAGCAGTAGAACTCAGCAAAACCAGGATTTCTCTGAGTTCTTAGCCTAACTGGTTAGTTGGGAAGTTTAGTGGGCTGCCAAAGACAGTAAATGCTGAGTAGTAGATACATTTCAAATGAGCCACCTGCGACTGAAAAAATGAGTAATATTTTTAAAATTTTTTTAAAGCCCAACACTGAATAGTTTGTTTTTTCCTGAAAATGGGGGACATATATGTGTTACTTTCAACTATGGCGAAGTCATGATGCCAGCACTTCTCTGTCTTTTATGAAAAGAGACATGGGTGAAAAAGGAACTCCTGGTTCTGAAACGCATTTGAGAGTCTGCCATGCAGAAGTCCTCTCCTTCAAACACTCTACCCATTAAAATTGATTTCCCTGCTCCAAGGGCTGTCGACACACATGACCTGTCCTGGAACTGAGCAGAAGGCTCAACAAGCCCTGTGAGGTATAAAGTAGTCATCTCTGTCCCTAATGACCAGCTGCAAGCGATGGTCAGATTGTGTGAGGTATGGGGCAGGAGAGACAGATTAGACTTCCCAGAAAACTGTGATTCTGGGAGCTGTTGATTGAAAAGCTGAAAAGATAAAGCACACAGATCTCTTGAATTTAGAGTGGCAACTCCCCTGGAGGCCTTGCCCTGGCTGCTGGGATTGGCAAGGTCCTGCTCGGGGCTGCAGCCCCAGTTCCGCTGTGCTGTACAGCTGCCCCAGGAGACCCTGAGCCTTTGGGCACGGGTTAGCCAGGTGAGGAGTCACAGTGTGCACCCCCTCCTCCTTCAAAGAGGAACAGTTGGTAATTTGGTAGTTAGTGTCCACAGTTCTAAGCTCTGTGAATCTACAGTGCATTCCCACTGGGTGGGCATTCACAGGATTGGGAGAGGTGCACAGCCCTTAACTGAGATTTTCACGCACTGTGAATTTGTGGCAGCTGCTGTACTGTAATACAGTGTATATACTGCTTACAGTAGTGAATTAATTTGAGAACTGTTTTATCATTTTTGTGGAGTGGAGAGAGAGGTATTTGATGTTCCCATTGTTTTTACTTAGTATTTATTATACACAGGACATAGAATATAGTTTATAGATATATAAAACAATTTCTGAAGGCTATAAAGGTGCGATTAGGGAATGTCACTGCTGTTTAACCTACATTTGATTCCCTTGCGCAGAGAGATTGTGATGTCACTTAAATGAGGCCCTTTTAACCTAACCTTTTTGTACAGAATTTTCCAGATGTATATTGACAAAATACAAAACTCCAGCCCATATTAATATACTGAACCCAAAACATGCTATTAAAACAGTTAATGGTCATTTAAATCCTCCACAACCACTTTGGCCAGCTGAGCTAAGAGTAACTGGTAAGACCTGGCTGTCAGCTTGCCCCCTCTGTGAAAAGTTGTTAATGGGGACTGGAGAGATCAAGGGTCTTATACCCGCCCTGAAGGGCATTCCTCTGGTAATTTCAGGTAGTGAAGTCTTGGGAATATTTGAGTTTTTCAGAGAATAAACTATTTTGGAATTTTTTTTAACATGAGCAACACAAAAGAGCATTTAGCCCCATTTTATATAGTGCCTGTATAAAACACCACAAAACCCACAGCAACCTATCTCCACCATCTCCTCCACTGCCAGCAGTCCTCAGAGAAGGGAGATGTTAGGAAGCTATCCAGCAGCCAAAGCTGTTAAAGTTTGATAACCCTGAAAATTAGCAGTTTCATCTGTGAGATACCGGTCTGGTCCACAGGCTCCACTCAATCATAGTGTTCTCTTATGATACATTAGTATTGTATCATAATATTGTTTGATATATGATTTTATGTTATAATATATATTATAATGTAATTAAACAATATAATGTAGTATTCTCTTACAACCTGTGTTTCCCAAAGATGTCACAGTCAAAAATGTAGTGGACAAATTGCAGGGACAAGCTACAGAGATACAGTGAAAAGAACAGATTTTTTAGGCTTACCTCTTCCTCTTCCTGACAACTGGTAGTATTCTCAGGGAAAATTGGGCATAAAACCAAAGAAATTTAAAACCAGACACATTCCAAACGTATTTTACTTTATTGTTTGAATTTAAAAATAAGGTATATGCAGAAAGAATAAAAAGGCAGGCAGGACAGTTTTTGCTGAGAAGTATTAGGTTTTGATAGCTCAAGTGATTTAAATAAATAGTTAATTAATTTTTTTGTAGTTTATATAAGGTGGAGTGGCATGCTAAATGTGCTTTAACAAAATTGATTAATTGATTGAGCTCTCATCCAGCAAATGATGAGACAAAAGTGAAGCAGTATGGCAAAAATGATCCGATAAGCCGATAATGGATCACAAAAGTTCCTTCCCCTGAGAACCACCAAGGTCACTCTTCTGCTATTGCTTGTCTTTAGAAAGGTCACAGAGCTACAACAGGGAAGACTAATTACTCATCAAGCCTTAAATAACCAAGAGCATTATTTAGAGTTCTGTGAACCAGTTACATTGATAGAAACAGCCATAGGTTTGTCTGACTCTGGGAATAGCTGCCTGCCCATGTAGCAGACTGCTCTGTGGGTTGAGCCTAAACCACAGAAAGGCATTCTCAAAAAAACCCACAGAAACAATATCCACACAAAATGAAATTTAGCAGATTTCCATCACAGGCAAACCCTCAGTATCTTTTCGAACTGCAACTCTTTTATGAAATCTAATGGCACATGTTTTAAAAGTTATTATCCAATTCTTCTTTACTTTCAAGATGTACTTAACTGCACATTTTAAAAAGAAGTTAATTGTTTTTCTTCTACTGTATTTTCCTTTTAAGTCCTACACATTCTAAATGCATTTAAACTATCTTTAAAAATATGAAGTTCTGTGTATGTTCAAAGCAATAGATCTGAGAGACGTTAATTAGGGCTGGATGTAGAAATGTATCATGTTTCATAAAATAGTTAGGAACCTAAACCTATTTGTCACTTATAAAATTCTGAATGTTCATTTCTACTACCATTATGAATAACTCAGGAAGAGGGTACACTTTGAAGTACAACTATGATTGATTAGACTAAAGAAATTCCAGTGCTTCATTGTGTACTACTTTAATCTTTTGAAAAGTGAATGAACAGCAGATGGCCTAATAAAGACACTCTGTATGTTTGCCCAGTATGGATTTGCTCTGAAGGGATTGGTTCAACACTTTAGAGTACATATATTTGGAATACATCTGTCTTAGTCAAGACAGATGGCTAAAGGAAAGGGAAACTTCCAAACACTTGGAATTAATCCAATGTGAGCACTGCTTCTGGATGAAATTTTAATGGGTTATGATTATTGTTCTGTTAGCTTTCTTGGAAGAATGCAGCTGTGAATGGTATAGATACACAGAATTTGGATGGCTACTGAACAGGACTGTTTATGCATACTTTAAAATAAAAATGCTGTTGTTAGGGGTTATATTCTTATTGGCCTGTTTATAAAGAATGGTAGTTGCTTTCTAGTGCTCAATCCAGTATTTTCCATCACCTAAGCTAACTAAAATTAGTTACCATATAAAACATGCTTTTCCTATCCAGTATTAAAATTGAACTTCTTGTTAATGTGAGACTATAAAGGTATATGTACATTATTTCAACCCCATGAAATATGTTAAATTATAAGATTATTTTTAACTACCCCTTTTAATACAAGTTGCAAATTTGAAAGATCAACAGTGTGTGGAACACAGGTGATGTATGAAATACAAAGCTCTGCAATATACTCAGAAATGTGTTTGTCAAGTTGAGAAAATCTGATACACCCATACTAACTAAAGAGTTCTGCACAACAGTGAAAGATTTGGGAGTTTTCTAGTTTTTTTTTAAATATGTTGCAGTTCTGGTGACATCTACTTCCTTGAAAAGCTGTCCATTTCAATAGGCTTCTCTGTTAACGTTGCTTTAGTTCACACTGTGTGGCTGTGCAGGTCTCATGGTGTTTCTAACTGCTGTACTCTTGTTTTCTGTTTTGCAGTAATAACAAGTAGTGGCTACAGTCCCAGATCAGCGCACCAGTACTCTCCACAGATATATCCCTCCAAGTTAGTGTCTGCACCTCTTCTAGTCTTTTATAGACCTTGGCTGTGGGCAGTTTTGTGGTTTGTTGCAAACAAGTGTTCAGCAGGAGAAACAGAGAAAAAGGAAAATTCTTAAGCCTCAGTACTGACTCCGGTACTGGCTCCCTCTCCAACTTTTTTTCTCGTGTGTCTACAGAGTAAGATCATTCTTTGTGCAGTATTGCTGCACAAGAAAAATCCTTGCATATCAGTGCACACAACAGAAGTAAAATAATCAGACTATTACATTCTCAGACATCAGCGTATTAATAGCATGTGCGGGGAATATATACAGATGTATTTTGAAGAAGTCAGTTTATATATAGAAATCACAATTGCATGCACAAGTTGCATACTGGGGGGGTAACCCTGTCCCTGACCCTTCCACGACCAGCATTGCCAAGTGCTTCCAAACATTCCACAATCATGAGCCACCCTTTCCTTGTCCCTCTCCAATATCATAAGATTTAAAAATCAAATAAATTGGATTAGCTTTTAATCTTATTATTTTTAAGGTAACGGATGTCGTTAGAAATAGAAAATTTCTTCACACTTTCTTTTTTTGGTTGGGGGGGAAACTGACTTTTGGGCAATCACAAAAATCCAGGAGTGGGAACTTTAGGAAGAAACACCAAAGACGTTGTATAAAACTGCTCCAGTTGACAGTGTATTAGTTTGCTTGTCCTGTGATCAGTGTTGTGCACAAGGGTTCTTGATTCCAGTATGCCATCTGTTTGTTTCCATTTATTTGATACAGCTATCAGTGTGACTTTGGTGCAGAGAAAACATTTAATCTAAAGACTGGAGAGCCAATTAGGCTCTTTCAAGTTTTTTTTTTAACAAATTTGCATTCATATGATGGTAACCAAAGTTTATTAATACAGAAGGTAGGTGCCTGAAGTAAGAGCCCTCCTTCCACTTAAAACAGATTTTGGCAAACTATATTAGATACTTTTGGCCAAATACATTTCAAGGTTTAATAGAATTTTTAATCTACTGTTACAATTTTTTGGCATCTAAGTTAATGAGTAATCCTTTTCTGATAGTAAATGCTGCCAACTGTACTGAATTAATTAGAAAGAAAAAAAAATTAAAATTGGAATCTGAAATTTAGTCATGGCTTTTAATGGCCAGGTTTCAGTTAGCGTAATTCTGCAGAGTGGGTTTATTCAACTCTTGGTCCATAAAGTCTTATTTGACTTACAAAACAATCCAAGAAAAATGTTTCTCTGTATATTTTTGCAACTCTGGAGGGCAAAAAATTTCAACCTGATTTTATTCAATCTCTCTATAAAACCTCAGTATTCATAAATAAAAGACCATTTTTATTTCCATTCTATTTTCCTAGCCCATATTTTCCGAACATTTAAAGCCCATCTGGTTGCCAAAGTATTACTGTCAGTATTTTTTATGCTGCTCTTAATGGGTAGGATCTATCTCCCACTGAACGTAGAGGCTACATGTCTGTTGAAGCAGAACTTTCACAGATGACATAATGTACTAGCTTCAACATTCACCTCTGTTCTTCTAGTCCAAGTTTCCCTCCACTGGATTAAAAAAGCATTGGGGGTTTTGTAATTGAAGTGTTCTGATCTCGTCTGAAAGAGGTTAACTCCATATAAACACAATGCAGCAGTGGCACAGCCCACTTAAAACTGGACACAACAGCTTAAGAATTAAATTGTAGTGATGGGACAGCATAAAATATTCATCACTGTGCCTTGGGGAATGTGGGACAGAGTGTCTTTCAGCTTATTTCAGTGGGGGATGGAATAAATCCCAGAAGAGGAGCAGTTGGCAGAATAATGAACTGTCTTTGGACATCTTTAAACTTTTTCTTTACTTTATTGCTTGAATCAACATACAAAGTATTTGTTGCCACAGTAATGCTATTTTTCCTGATATTTAGGCCCTATCCGCACATTCTTTCTACACCAGCAGCTCAAACAATGTCAGCCTATGCCGGACAAACCCAGTATTCAGGAATGCAGCAACCAGCAGTCTACACAGCCTATTCCCAGACAGGACAGCCCTACAGCTTACCCACTTACGGTATTTCACCACTTACTACTTCACTTTACGTACCACTAAAAGCAATGCTGACTGGAACGTTGCTGGTTTGTTTGTTTTTTGGTTTTTTGTTTTTTTTTTGCTTTCTCTTTTGTTTTCCCAACTGTAACAAAATATTGTAAAGAATCAGTTGAAAATTAATTTCTTATACAGATTTGGGTGTAATGTTGCCAGGCATCAAGACGGAAAGTGGGCTCTCGCAGACCCAATCTCCACTGCAGAGCGGGTGCCTCAGTTACAGCCCAGGGTTTTCCACCCCACAGCCAGGCCAAACACCCTACTCTTACCAGATGCCAGGTGAGTAGACACCTTTAAAATTTAAAGCTGAATATTTCTTCCCAGTGCTAATAGGCATGTGTGTATTCGTTTTCATCACCTGTTACTTTAGATCTGATCCCCACTTGCACCTTTTGGATTTTTTTAGTGGAGTGCAATCCACTAATTTTTTTAGTGGCAGGACTGGAAGCACTTGTTATATTTACTAATATATACAAATCTCTTTTCCTTGTTTTTATGTTCCTGAATATGACATAATTTGATACTTGTTTCTCCTTGGATTAATGTAATTTTTTAAAATTTTTCTTTAATTGATATTTATTCTTTCATTTACTATTCAGCTAATAATTCATTGATTACCCTCTGGTCATCAATCACCCAATTTATTTGAATAATTTTTAAGTTTCTCATACAATCGTTAATCTTCTGCATAGTATGAACTACAATATGAGTAATCTGATTTATGTTGAAAACAAGGACATGCCTCATTACAGACTGAATAAAAACACCCAGATGTAGTCTTTTGAAAAGGTTTTTGTTTCACAAACCTAATGCCAAAGTATTGGAAATGAAGGCAAGAGAGAAAAGCAGTGTTTGAGGAGAGGTGAGAGTGCAATAAACTGAGAAATGCTTTCTAAATTGGTGAGATGACTTACTGCTGATATCTTCCTTGCGTAGTGGGGAGAGGAATATATGCCTGCATGAGTGGAAGTAGCATTTCATTTATTCTAAAGTTTCATTACAATGTTTTATATTTCTAATGGAAAATACAAGGGTTTTTTTTTTTCTGTTTCATCTACATCTTAACATGGAATATTCTAATTAGGATTTTATTTTGATTCACAAAGAAGTTCTCACAGTTAATTGTGTTTGCTAATTTTAGGTTCTAGTTTCACACCATCGTCCACTATTTATTCAAACAATTCTGTTTCAAATTCTACAAACTTCAGTAGTTCACAACAGGTATGAATATTATGAATTTTATTTGCCACTTAAGAAGGGACTTACATAACTCCAGAGAGAGCATGTTATTTTAATTTAGATCTGTTATATTGAATGAGACTTGCTGTGGTTTAATGCTGTTTTCTGTGGAAAATTATCAAAATCTTACTAGAAGCCTAGTTACATATTTTAGCACTTAAATATTTCAGCAGTTTCCCTGTAGTCTTTTAGTAAATATCTTTAAATTAAAAAACACAAAATATTCTTAATTTTAGAGAAAAAAAAGATAAACCAAACCTTCAGAACACTAGCAAAAGTCATATGACTGTACACTTAGAAATATTTAATGGGAAAAAATTCGCTCGTTGCTGTACTTAATTGAGTGCTCTGCTCTATCTGCTGTTTCAGGATTATTCGTCATACACAGCTTTTGGCCAAAATCAGTATGCACAGTATTACTCAGCATCAACATATGGTGCATATATGACCTCAAACAACACAGCTGATGGCACTTCATCATCATCAACCTACCAATTACAGGACTCTCTCCCTGGCTTGACTAGTCAACCAGGTACAGATCTACATTCAGGTGAAAACAATTTTTGTATTTTATTCCCTGTTTGTATAAAGACAAGATTGGTTGCATGGATATTGATATTTTAAGTTCATGCCTTTCAGAAAACTTTGTCATGTCAACTACCCAAAATAAGCTTATTTACTGTTTAGTTAGGAAACCTGTCCGGGTTGTTTGCTAATTAAAGAAAGCTTTTTGCAGACTGAGGTGGTTGTCTGTATCACTGGCAGTGGAACAGTGCTGTTTCCACCTACACATTGTGAAGTATTACTGTAAAGAATTTAAAACAAGATACCGTTTTTGATTTTCTTACGCCTCAGCCAGGCTGGGAAGAGCACATGGGCTTTATTCAAATGTGTACAAGCCATGCTCGCTAATTCACTAATTTAAGTAACCAAGAATAAAGAAATTAGTTATTAGCACCATAAAAAAAAATGTATTGAAGTAGTTGAATTTGCAAGAATAGCATGATCAGGAAACATGAGGAGGCTCCCTTTGCCTGCCCAGCCCTGCCCTCTTGTGCACAACCACCACAGCACAATAGCTTGCTATTTGTATTCCTAGGACATCCTTGGAGTACTGGTAGTGGCAGCTCTTCATTTTTCTTCACCACTCTTAGAGCGATAGGGATATCCCTTTTAGGGATTCCAGCTTTACTCAGCCAGCATGGGCAGCGTCTGCTGTGCCCACAGACCGTGAGCCTTTCTAAAAAAGATAAACTGGCTTTTGGATTAGGCTCTGAATAGAGGAGGGATTTATGCTTTAGTCAGAAATTCTCCTTATTGCATAAATCTTCCTAACAACTGAACCATCTCATTGAAAAATACAGTAGAAAGACTAATGTATTATTGTAATGAATTTGTACAAAGAAAAGGTAAGACTGTGTAGAAAAGTATAAGGACTCACACATAATATAAGCTGCTTAAATTTTCTAAAAATACTGTAATTTTAACTAACTTAGTTGAAATTTTTCCTACCCAGATGTTTTTCTCAGGCTGTTTTTTAATGTGTAACAGTGCATGTGTTTGTGGGTGTAAGTTTGGGGTGGGGTATGGTGTGGTATGGATATGGATATGCAAGGGGAGACACATATTCCCTTGATTTTTGAACGTGTAATGTTATTCAATAACCTCAGAATGCAAAGAACCTAAAGGTAATGTGAAATTTCAACAGTTGGAAGATATCCATAACAGACATAAATGATATGTAAAGAATTTTTAAAAGAGTATGGAGTGTACTCACAAGTTACAAGTTATGTTTTGATAACTGTGTATGTCCTGTGTACTTTTACTTGCTGCTTTGTTATTTTTGCATATTCTTATTTGAGAAAATCAGAAAGTTTCCCATGTTGTTTCTCCCCTAGGTATGTTTCCTAGGAATGCTGTGTAAATGTATCATGTATTATTGCAATTACAATTAGTATTGAATAGAATTGGCAAAAAAAAGGGGAATCTTAAATAGTTTGAGCATGTTCAAGAAGTTTTGAAGGCTTCACATCTGTGAAACAGTAAAGGTTTTTCTTGGTTGTGGATTATTTAAGCATATGAACTTGTTTTCTTAAGCAGGTTGTGCATCTGAGTTTAACAAACCCACCCCCATCTGCTCCTTATTTCTGTGAAGTGTTGCAGTGATCATGCGACCCTCTGCTGAGAGTGAAACGCCCACTTTGTGAATGCATGACATGCCTGTGCCCTTCTGTGTCACAGTAAAAATAAATTTCCACTGGTGAGGGGCAGTGTCTTGGAGATAATTTCAGATATCATAGATCATACTGCAGTTCTTTAGCACTCACTGTGTTCCCTTGCTCTCAAACAAGTCCTTAAGACTTGCTCCAACAAAAACCTGAGACTAAACAGCAAGGCACTTTATTTTTCTGGCATCTCTACTATCTATTAATTCAAATATCTAATCAAATCCTCTAGTACTATCAGCACACACAGGATTTCTCATTTTTATAATAAAGCCCCATGAGATCAAAAGTAAATACCAGCTACAGTTTTATTTATTGACTGTGTAAAGAAAACGAGATGAAAATTGAAATAGAGTTTACTCTTTCTACTATTCATGACAAAAAATAACACACTACAAGTCAGGAAAAAAAACAGGCTTGCAATGATATTCTTCTGGCCGTTCTGTCTGGTAAGGATATGCAACAAAAGTCAATCCATAAGGAAAGTATGAAGAGGCTCAGAAATTCATCCATTCCACATCTGTGTAATGCTCAGCTCCTTAAACCAGGGACTTCTCTTCCAAGCTTGCATTGAGCCTACCTTGTATTAAGATTTTTCAAAATGCACTCGTTACCACAGAGTGTTTGTGAGATAAATAGGTATCTCTAAGGGCAGTTCATCTCAAACAGGGATAGCTCAGATGGACTGGGAGGTGAGGTCTCAGGAGATAAGTACACTTGAATATATTTGATGAATACATGAGTGCATTTAATCTGGGGCAAATAAAACTCGAGCAGAGGATATAGGCCTGGATAAAAGTTTCATGTGAAGGCACCTTGGTCTCATATATCCAGGGTTAGGGGAGGCAAATCACCATAGGATATTAGTTCCCCTTTCATTACTGGGATGCAGCAAAGCTTAATTTGGTACCCACAGTGAAGTCACTCATTGCAACTTCTCTGGGAGATGGCATTAGGTTTATATTCAGACTGCACAAACACTTTTATTTCTTCTTAAGTCATAGAACTGCATTTTAACAAGGAGGAGGGGATGTTCACATCATCAAACTAGAGGTGGGAAACAATGTCCTGGATATGAAAGACCACCTCCATTTGTAATGTGGTGCTTTCCCTTTGTAACTTGGTGCTGTAATTCCCTGTCCTCTCACTGGAGCTGCTGCAAGGTCTCCACAGCATTAAAAGCTTCATTTTGGATAAATGTATGAGTATGTGTAAGAACATCTGTGATAAAGGGCTCATTCCATATTCTGGTTTTAACATTTTCCTCCTGTTTTCTTGGATCACTGGCAAGTGCTCACAGTCCCAGTGGGAAGAGACTATGAGGTGTATTTATTAGGCATGTGTTGAATATTGAAAAAGCTAAAAAATTTCAAACGTTGTCATAAAAATTTCTGTATATTATGAGCTGCAGCAGGAGCTGTTCATGATGTTAATGTTTTCAATACTCTTTGGTACTAGAATTTCTCACATTCTTTTATGTTACAGGACTAAATTTTTAATAAGTTTTCATTTTGTCAGCATTGACCTCATATCTAAAGCAAGCAGAGGATAAGAAAAGTGCAGTTTCTCCTTTAGACTGCTGTAGGTAAAAAGCAAGTCAAGCAATTAAGCCTACAGTTGTTTAAAAAAACAAGCACCACTGACTTCTGCAGTTCTAAAATAGATGCATACCTTGCATTCAAGTAAGAGACAGCTGCTCATTCTGATTTAGAGATTAGTGTAATGAAATAAAGTTGGCTTTAAATATCTAGGTTTTACAAGGAACAGCGATTAGTTACAGTACTGATTAATAGATAATTATGCAATCATGTACAGCATTTACCCAAGCAGAAGCCTAGAGCAATTGGTAATGGCTAATACTAAATGAAAATTTGGGTTATTTACTACAGTTGTTGGATAATTTCAGAGAGGATTTAGAACAGGGGATGTTAATATATTTTATTTTTAGTAGATTAGAATAAACACAGTCATTGAGAACAGATGTTTTAATACATTACTGTGGAAATGAGTCTTGATTTTGTTGTAATGTGTTGAAGTATTATAAATAAGAAGACTTTTGTGGTAAGAATGTAAACATTCACCTTCATTTTCTTAGTTTTTGCCTGTTCTTTCTGTGTGTTTGGTTTGGGACAATTTTTCCACTCCATCAGAAAAATCTAGGAAACTATTTTTGCACAGAGCTCTTGCACACTCAGAACTTATTTTAAAGCCACTGTAGGTTTTTGCTGCGCAAGGATTCTGATTTGGATACTTCTTGAACATTTGTAATTATCCAAGTATATTTTGCTGCTCTTATGGGGAAAGAACCAAGATAATGTGATCCTTATTGATTGCTTCACTGCCTGCTGTGACCTTGCTGACATCAACACCATGCTGGGAATAGAAATGATTAGTCAACAAGAACTGTCTCTCTCTCCATTCTGTAGAGATTCCTGCCTGTGTGTCTTGTCCTTTCTCTGCATTCCTCTGTGGAAAGTCACTTAGCCTCTTTTACTACATGCTCAGCCCCCTTAACTCTCGTGGTGACCCTCACCTGGACTAACTCCAGTTTGACAATATCTCTCTTCTACTTGGGAATCCAAAACTGCATTTTTACAGATGTGGTCTTGCAAGTTCAGAACAGAGCAGAAAAAATCAGCCTCCTTCATCTACTGGACACTCAGTGATGCTCTTTAGTAAAAATTTAAAAAAAAATCAGATTCCGACTCAAAATCAGATGCACCATAGATGATTTTTGGGAAATGTTTCTATCAAGTGTTAATTTATTCTGCATATTTTCCACCATGAGCACTTTTAACAAATATTACCCCTGGCCCAGAAATACTCAATTACAGACAGCTTAAGGACTCTCTTGAATCAAAATCTGTGGTAGATGTCAGATCAAAGCTGTACCCTTTCCTCCATTAGTGGAGAAAAATCAAATCATTATTAATAAGATAAATGATGAAGGAGGATTTCTTTTGTAATTTAGCACTCAGGAACCTAACCAAACTGCATTTATTGCTAGAAGTTTTGAAAGCTGAAGATGGTAAGCTTCATTAAATGGGTAAGTCAGGGCTGGGCCTGAGTGTGGTTAAGACCAGCTATGCCATACCAGATCAAAGGCCCTTCCAGCACATTTCTGTGACAGCCACAATGCCTCATACTTAGGGAAAGATGATCAGAACACAGCAAGTGCAACTTCATCCTCTTTCAGGTACTAGCTGGAATATTGCATTTAATATTATGACTTTCCTTTGACAATTTATGGGCTGAGGTATGGTGAAGAAAAAAAGTGGACTTTGCTAAACAGCAGGTGACATGGGAGGAGGACATGAAGCTGGAAACTGCCTGGCTGTTCTGAATCATGGATGAATGCCAAAGTGTAAAAGTAAAGTAGGACTTGGAAATAAGTCTAGCTGAACTGAAAACATGGGAAATTAACTACTTTAATTAAAAAGCACTTCATGTTTTGAGAAACCATTAGTATGACTTGTAAAATACACCTTTCTATATGGATATTTTGCCTGGGCTTGTGTGTATTTGTGTACATGCACATGTATTGTGTCATTTTAATTTTTTGTCTTATTCTGCTAAGGTTTATAGTTGTCTGTTGGTAAAATCGAAAGTGTGTGTGGCATCTACTGATCCATCTACATAAGACAAGCTACATTATCATTCTTTTATACAACATTTTTTATATGTCTCTTGTCATTGAGTTTGCGTACAGACATGTTGAACTTTGAGGAAAAAAAAGTTAATTATTTAAAAATCCAGCACTAATTTTGACATGAATGGTTGACTCTACAGGGGAGTTTGACACAGTACAGAGCCCCTCCACGCCAATCAAAGATCTTGATGAGAGAACATGTAGGAGTTCTGGGTCAAAGTCTCGGGGTAGAGGGCGGAAGAATAATCCATCACCCCCTCCGGACAGTGACTTGGAGGTATGTCTGTGGTAATTGATGAATGTTAATGTGAAGGTTTCTTCTGATGAAGTGTAAATGCTGAATACTGCAGCTGTGAAAATAGCTTAAAGCATTTTAGAAGATGTCATGGACTCAGTCTCTCTAACTGAATGTAACAGAGAGCAGTAGCTGTTTTAATCTACGCACACAATGAGACTTTACTGTTCTGCATTACGTCTGTCAGTGCAATAGAACCACAAATCTGTATTCAAAAGTGTCACATTTTCTTTCAGTTCTTCAAATAGGAAATCTCAAATGTATCACTCATCTTAATTACATGTATTTATGGATACAGTGTAAAGATGCAGGATCATCTGGGATAGCCTTTTGAATATTTGAGCACCAGTTTGTGCTTGTACTTATATCAGCAGATCTCAGTGAGGCAGCTTACCTCAGTGGAGTTCTGGCTGTGGTTAATTACATCTGCCTGATATATGGGGTGACAATTTCAAGCACAGGTGACTTTTAGCAGCAGAGTCATTACAGTCATGTCGCTCCTGTGTCGGCTGTGCAGTGCCACTCCAGCTGTGGCACCAGGGACATGCTGTGCTGCCTGCTGGTGCCATGTATCCCCTGTTGCCACCAGTGCCACCAGAGCAGTGCAGAGAGCCAGCAGCCCTGGCCTGCCCCACTACCCTGCCTTCACTGACCAGCCCTGGCTGCAGGAAACGACAAAATTGTTGCAGGGACTTGGCTGACCCCATGGCCCCTCCTGTGGCAGCACCTGCTGGGTGGGCTGCAGGGCTAGGAGCTGACTGTAAATGCCATTGCTTTTGTACAGAAACTTGCATATATTTTTTTGCTTTTCAAAGGATTTAATTTTTCCAGTGAAGAAAATAATTTCTTACATTTCAGGATTTCTTTTGGTTGGTTGGGTTTTTTTGTTTATTTATTTTTACCGATGAAAATCAAAATAAGTGAAATTGAATGAATGAAACTGAGTTAAAATAATCTGTTTTATCCTACAGTATTATTTATATTCTATATGACAGTGGCATATCACACTTTTACCCAAGATTTTAGTTATCCAATAGAAATAAAAAGAACCTTGATTCAGTAAGACTTGCAGAGAAGTATCTTAAAGTACTTTTTATCCTTAACAATTGTGTTTGATCCCCCATCCCATTTCTGAAAACTGCATTACAGGGCTTTTGTGGAAAGATGTTTAGAGAACAAATAAGAAATAGTTGAAGAGGTAAAACGTTGCTGCCTTTTGACTTTTTACCATGCATGATACGCTGTTATTGCTGGTTTTCAGAGAAAACCTGCTCAGTTAATAAGTACTTTATTAAACTGTTAAGACTCAGCTGACTTTTGGCCTCCCTGGGTGGTGTGGTGGTGGGACTGTGATGTTATTTGTTCAATAATATTTTCCTCAATTCTATTTTCAGCGTGTATTTGTTTGGGATTTGGATGAAACAATCATAGTTTTTCATTCGCTGCTTACAGGATCGTATGCACAGAAGTATGGCAAGGTAAGTGAGCTATGAATTTTGTGCCAATTCACTGCAGCTATCTGGCCTGACTATGTACTTGTTTTTCACCTCTGTGCTCCTTATGGCTCTTATGGGTGAAGTTAGAGGTAAAGTGTACAGTAAACCCCACTTTCAGAGGGTTAATGGGAAGAAGCCAAGGAGAGAAAAGAGACACTGATCCTAAGTGCAATACATGAGGCAGGGCTGAAGCAGATGCTGCAAGTGAGAGGAGAATTTACAGAGGAACAAGAATGAGGTTCCTGATGTGTTGAAAGGGACATTACAGGGAGATAGTAGATGAAGTGCACAAATGGAAATAACTGACAGTAGCTGGAAGAGTAGAAGAAGAAAGAAGAAACTGGGCTGGTGGGTGAATTTACCAGGAAATTTATGAATAGGATGAGTAAGAGTCTGACTCATTTGAATGCCAGCTGCAGATGTTGTTCCCCACCTTTTTCACTGGATTTTTGGTTCCCTTGGCTGGCTCTAGGGTGAGTAATGTCAGGGAGTAAAACCCTCTCCCAAGTAGTTTTAGGTTTCCTCTCCCCTCCAATGGGTCCAAAAGGATTCAGGTCACAGAGCAGGGAGTGGGAGAGCAGGAAGAAGAGTGAGGGAGACAAAGAGAGGCAGTGGCAGACGGCAGGAGCACAAGCTCCAGGGCTGGTGCTGGGAGTCCTGGGAATGGCTGCTTGGACAAAGTGAGAAGGGTCTGGTGTGTAGTAACAGGAGCAGACTAATGGGAGAGGTAGAGCTAAAGGCCTGGATAAAACAAAAAATCAAAACAAATATGTGGAAAGAGGAAAATGGACAAAGGGGATGTCAGTATGTACATATATAATTTTCTCTGTGTTGTGCTATTCAAGTGAAATTAATGCAGAGGCATTTCTTTTTGAGACCATAACCTTGCCCATATTGTCTTGGATAAGGGACTTGTTTAGCATGTTTTCAGCATTGTTATTCCAGCCAGAATCAGATGCTTGAAAAAAGGATGTGAGAAACAGTACATTTCACCCCCTCCCTACCAGTGGGTTAGAAATGTCCAAAGCCAGAACCTATGGATTATAACCAGAGATGGACCAGTCTTCCATGCAATCAACCTTTCATGGTTATTAAAAAAGAAAGTTAACAGGAAAAGTCACAGGCCAAGTGCAAAATCTGAATTTCTGGAATGCTAAGATAAGGATAGGTACTCATGTCTTGTAAAAAACAGCGTTCCTTGCTTTGTAGTTTCACAGTGCACTTCTCAGTACTCTGTCAAAAAATCCTCTTCTGCTGTTTTTCAGACATTGCAACAACAGTGACTTTCTCCGAACCATTTCCAACTAATAGTTATCATAACAAGAGAGAAACCTAGCTAAACATGAACTTTTGTATCACTTTGAGAGCAACCCATAGACTATCACAGGACTTGCTGAATTGTCACAGTGATAAAGTTATTCCTTTCGTTCTTTTTTGATTGTGGCCTTTGAATGTTTCCTAAATTAACTGTAACACATAGTTTTAAAAATCAGAGCACATTTTTGTAACTCACAAAACATCTGTGGATAACTTTGAAAACTCTTGGAAACAGCAGCAGAAATGCAGTTCCTCTTTGTAGATGAATAATGGTATACTAACAGACAGTAGTACTGACAGCAGATAAAGTCTTATATAAACCAAAAGTGTCTCAAGGGTTAGTGAAATTAATGTAGTTATACTGCTAAGATCAACATCAGTAAACAAATGTCATGGACAACAATGAAGCAAAAGGAGTGGAAATTTTATTTTTTTTCCCCCTTTGTTACTGATAGGTGCAATCAACACAAGTAGGGAAAGGTATTAATTTCCAGACTCTGTAAAATAAATGTAGTGGACTTCTTCCTTCCTGCAGTGACTGCCATTGCTGTATTTACATAGAACTTGTGTGATGAGTTATTACCAGTGAAAGTCAAATATAAATATTGTTGACTGCAAGGAAGCTAGAGCAGTAGGAAAGGGAAGACAGGAAGAGCTCATAATGGGTAGGTTTTAGCTTTTGCATGTCATTGTAGTGTTCCCTAAATTTAAGGTAGGATGTGTCTCAGCCTAAGTGCCTAAGAGGTTGAAATGAGAGAATCAAAAGATCCCACAGACAGACTTTATTCAGTCTCTGGTACGTGACAGATTTAGCACATATGGTCCTTATCTTTTCTGCATATGATTTCCATCTGTATACAAGATATTAATCCAGACTGAAGATTGGATTCTTATGAGAATTGGGTTGCTATGAGAGTAAATACTCCAAGAATTGGGAGGTTGTCAGCAGAAGTCTTGTTAGCACATAGGTCTTTCAAAATTATTGAGAGAGCTGTTTGTCTTGGAAAGGTGGTATAAAATTGTTGCCTAACAACAAAAAAAGAAACAGGATAGTGTAAAACAGTGGTGATAGTAAATTATTTAACTGTAGGGATTTGCTGTCTGATTTTAAAAAGTAAAGGCATCTAATGTCACACAGATGCTCAGCTGTGAATACCATGTTCTTCCTCATATATTTCATGAGCCCATTTTGTGTAACATAATCAAGGAACTCACAAAAAAAAAAAGAAACCACAGCAAAAAAAACCCTTGCAGGACAACCAACATTTTCTCCTTCTCCCATTTTTAATTTTCTACATGAGAATAGTATGTCTTTAAAGCAAACATTGCTTTAAGGGAAGACAACTTCTTATACTAAGTGTTCTCACTTCATACTTAGAAGGAGTGAGATGCTGAGTTTAGAGCAAGTGGGAGCATACAAACAGGGGAGGATATTAGAAAGGAAAACAAGGAGATAATGAGAACTTTCATTCCTTACTTTCACTAGGTTTTTCCTGGTTTTTTGAGTACCAGGTGGAAAAAAAAATCAGAAATTAGTCTTTTAGTCTCTCTGTTGTGCTGCAGTTCAGGCTGCACAGGGATGCAGTAAGAAGAGGTGCAGCACATATTATGGCCTGGCACAGGGATCCACATGTGAGTGCAGGAGCACTCGAGAGCTCAATTGTATTCAGAAATGAACACTTTCAAAAGATTTCTGCAGTTTAACAAGTGGTTGGAGTAGAAGAGAAAAAGGAAAGTCAAACCAGTATCTCCTTAGGCAAGGAGAGCTGTCATTGGCAGAGATTATTTGGAAGGTCTGGATCTAGTAGGCAAGTTTCAGATTGTGTATTTGTCCAGAGAACAGGAGATTTCTAACTTGGGCCCAAGGATTTATGAAACTGAGGATGGACTTGGTGTATACTTGTTCAGCACTTTGCATGGTATGATAATTATTTGATGTCAGAATTTTCTGTGATAATTATTTGATATCAAAATTTTCTAATAACCATGTTATGACAAAATCAGTGATTTGCTGAAGGATGCAGCTGTAAGCATCTCTTTTAAAAATGGGGCAAATTGCTGCTGCTTATCTGGGTACCATTAAAGTATAGCTTTAAACCCAACTGAGCTGGGAGAGATTTGGCCAGAATTTGGCCAGTGTATCACTTCTACATTTAAAATATAAAGCTTTCCCATAAGAATATTCCACACCTTGCTGTTTTCTACCTGTGGCTGTTTCTCTCTGGCTTTTGTTGTGTTGGTTATTCTACTGGGCTAACATAGAAAGAGAATAAAAATTACACTACACCTGTGTTGAGTTTTAGGGAAGCTGTGCTCCCTCCCAGCAGTAAGATCACCTCTCACTTTTCAGTTCATTTGCTCATCTGCATTGTACTTCATGAAACCAGTACACTTCTATTTTTAATTACTTACTGCAGTAGCAAATTGTGAACATTGGTATTGGAGCTGTTATGTTATGACTTGTGTGGATGATGATGGTTTTTGCAGCTGAGCACCAGTTGATAGATATGGTTTTCTACAGTGCTGAGCTCTTAAGTGAGCATTTGTTGATGTGACAGGACATGTGCTAGGACATGTCATCATCTCTTAAAAGTTTATGAGGTACATTCTTAGTCCCTGTGAACAGTGTGTATTCTTTGTTCTATTGCATTCCAGGTATTCCTGCTGGTTGGAGGATGATTAAACTGGAGTTTTGTCTAGCTCCAAGCATTTATATGTCATTAATTTCTCCCAGGTCAATCCAGTGGGCAAGGATTCCCAGATAAATGCTGTGACTCAAAGTGGAACTGTTTAAAAAAAAGAATAAAATTCCTTTGTGAGCTTAGAGAATGTGATATCCAAGTGCAAAAATCAAAACAAATCCACACTTGATGATAATATTTTGCCAATACTTATAACATTGCAAATGACAGAGGGTTGTCTGGGAAGCCTCATTAACATTGTGCACTTCTCTGGAAAGGGCTCAGAAGCTTTTTACTGCTCACTTTCTGCTTGTCTGGTCATTAAACAGAAAAACTTTGTCACCATTAACAGCCATGATGACATTCCCAAATTCACTCATAAATATTCTCTTGTCCACCTGTATTAATAGTGTATCTCTCATCACCTCCAGTTGTCCTCTCCATTCACTCCCTCCTTGTCTGAGACCTCTGACTTGATTTTCCTACTGCCTTCTAGAGAGCGTGGAACAGAAACTCCCTATGGAGTACGTGAGTTTTCCTTCATCAGCCACCAGACATGGTTAATAAGAAGAGATGTGTTCTCTTCCTCCATTGCCACCCATATGAATTTCTCCTGGGACAAGTGTCCCCTATGAGAGGGTGAGGGCTGAACTTAAATCAGAGCTTCTTACATAATATAGTGAAGTCTCTTTAAGGTAAAATATTGGTACTTAACTTGATAATTTCAACTTTTTTCCCCAAGGTCATTTTTTTTTAAGTCTGTTCAGGACCGTCACCCATCGAAAATGACTTCTTAAAATTTTTACTTGTTTTCTTGCTTAGTTTTAAGTCTTCATGCATGCAAATTCCTGTCACAATGAATCTATCTGACAGTCTATTTATCCCTTTGTTTTCCAAGGTTTTATTAAAGTCCCTTTGGTGTTTGCACTTCTTTTCCCAAGAAATGAAATAATTTTGAACATGGGCTGAAAACTGACATTCCCAGACAGTACTAAATAGATTTCTTCCATTAATGGGGACTGAGCTTTTGGGGCTTTATTCCGGTTACTCTCCTCTTGATCAAAACATTTAAGTATTGGTCCTCCCAGGATATTTTTATCTAGTCTCCCAGAAGGCATTCCAATGGATGGACCAGTCTGGTACAGAAGTCCACAGACAGACAGTCTGGCTCCAGTTTAGTGCCTTCATCCTAACATAACTAAAGTAATTTGTATTTAGGTGTGCAGAAATGTTGTAGCTGGTCTTGATTCTTCTGCACGCTAATGATATCTGGCTAACATCATACCTCTGCAGGCCAAAGAGTTGTTCTTTGTTCTGTGAATTATCTGGGGAAAACTTTCAGATTTTTTTTAACCATTTTTTCCCTCTATTGTTGTGTGTACTTGTGCAGAGTAGCACAAAATACAACTTTGCCCAAAGTTCAGTATGCCATTTACTAAGTTTTTCAATTTGCTGTGCTAAGATCTGTGTGAATTGCAAGTTTCTGGCTTTCTTTTCAACACTCAGTCTTTTGTGCCACTTGAATCAGTCTGTAACTTCTGCTTCATGCTGAAAGACAGTGAAATGATGATTGTCATGTTCCTCCATATTGTGCAAACACTATAAAACCACAAGACCCTTACAAATCTGCTTTCTTGTTAATTTTTGTATGTGAGGGAAAGAACGTAACATGGCAAGGGATGGATGGAACGTGATATTTAATTCTTGTTAAACAGTTGCAGTACAAAGTTTTGGCCAATTTTTTAAGGGAAGAATCGTTTGTATCTTGAGAATTTAGTTCCAGCAATCCTCCCTAGCAGAAGTTGTCACAGGGAGACCTCATAGTGATTTTAAGCTAAGCTGAAATGAATTCCCTTTGCTTTGCTCTATTTTATTTTACATTCTGTACCTAGAAATAGCCTTCTCATGCCTTTGTCAAAACAGGACTGTAGGAAATACAATTTTAATAGCAATAGTCAGGCATAATTGGTTACAAAACTACTATTATTAATAAAATCATAGGAACCTTGTCACATTTATATATTTCAACTGCACTAGGCAAGGCAGGAAATTATCATACCTAGTTTGTAGTTTCTGTAAAAACAAATCAAATTATAAGGAAAAATGTTATAGGAAATTTCTGCATTCAAGTCTGTTTCTACCCAGGAAGGGGTAAAAAAGAGGCTGATAATTAAAAGTCTGAGATTCCAATTTTGGAAGCATTCCAGTGAATAACTTACATACATAATAATGAGTTACCACCTGTGCATAAAATTATGCACATGCCTTAGTGTTCCTAGGATTGAGGTAAAGAAGCGTATTGCAAATACTCTCGGTTATATTGTATCTAGGCAGAAAAGATCTGTAGTTTACAATGCACAGAAAAGAAATGCAAATAAAAGAGATGAACACATATTTGTATATGCGATGACATTTTGATAAAAGTGTTATGGCTTGATGAGGAATCTCATGAGTCCAGGGTATTTTGGTGATTTGTGTTCTCAGTGCCTAACATGAGTTTTGTTAATCTGTTAATGGTGTTCCTTAATCACCCTCTTGGAAATCTGACCTTTGCACTTGGTGCTGCCTTCAGCCATGTGACTTTCAAATCCAGTGAATATTACTACAGAAGACAGAATGGATAAAATTCTGTTCCTGGGCACTGTGTTTGTTTTTTGCTTCTGAAAGGTAGTCTGGAGCAGTTCAAGGGTCAGAGAATTGGGTCTAACTTTGGATTTTGTTACAACTTCTTGAACACCATTCTCCCCTTCAAGTATGACTTTTTCATGAGTAGGAAGCTAAGTATGTCAGTGTTTCAGATTTTACCATCAGTTATTAAGTGCTTGAATGCAGAAGCTATCTTTTATTCTGTCATTACAAAGCCCTGGAGTAGGGAGTGTCTGATCCTGCTTGGGAAGCCTTTCATCCTAATGCTAACAAACGATCATTTGAGGTTTTTTCAGATTTTGTTGCTACATACTGGTAAACATTTAGACTCTAAGCCTCAAGGTATTTAAGAAGGGATTTCTGAAAACTTGCTCATGTCAATCAAGAGTATAAATGATGAAGTATATATTTTTTCATATTTTGATGAGAAGAGAACCACATGTGTTTTAAAAGTCCACTGCACTGTGTTAAGCCTGAAAAAGTTAACGGAACTCCACAGGCTCAGGCAGATGATTAAGGCAATAATCAAACTAATTACTAGGTGTCAGCAAAGCATCAGGGACCGTTACTGTAAACCAAATGCAAGGTAACACAAATCTGCTTTGCCTCTCTCCTAGCAAACTTAGAAAAGTTGAATTAATTCCCTTGCCTTAGCTATATGCTTAATGCTCTCAGTGTTATTGCAGATCTCAGTGTTATTGTGGTGTCTTGCTGAGGCAGAGCAATTTGATAGTGTGAAAGACAACCTACAAACAGACGCAACATTTTGAATGAATCTTATCCAGGGACAGGATTCCTGTGTTTCATCAGCAATGAAGGGATGATCTGTAGCAAACAACAAACTTACATATGTTTTCCACAGGAATGTATGTTCCTAAATACATCTTTTATGAAAAGTGTCATCCTTACTTCCAGTCTTCTTTATACTTGTTTATGTTTATATTTATGTATATGTTCATGGCTACCAGGTGTTTTCCTGTCAGTTCAGCCAGATTGCAAATTGCTCGGCTTTAAAAAATTTGATTTTTTAAACATCCACAGCTCTCTGAATTTTCTCACAAATAAAGCAGTGTCTTCTTATAGAATTATATTAAAATAACTTAATACTGAAAGGATTTCAGGGAAATTTCTTACAGTGTTAATTTTTCAAAAT
Source organism: Catharus ustulatus (assembly GCF_009819885.2). Taxonomy (NCBI): domain Eukaryota; kingdom Metazoa; phylum Chordata; class Aves; order Passeriformes; family Turdidae; genus Catharus; species Catharus ustulatus. Next base: position 60,666,705 of record NC_046223.1, on the reverse strand, counting down.
ACTTTATATACATCAATTTTTAAAGAAATTTTAATATAAGAGGTATGTAATTAGCTAACCTTGTTTTTTTTATTTTTAAGGATCCACCTATGGCAGTGACCCTTGGACTGCGAATGGAAGAAATGATTTTTAATCTTGCTGACACGCATTTATTTTTTAATGATTTAGAGGTAAGAGTCAAATGCTAGCACTGGTATTTCTGATTTTTAACTTAGTGGCTTTGTTGTGCAGTAGTGTTTATTGTGTGTGGCATTTCTGCCTGTATAGTCTTTGGGTTTGTAATACTCTAATCAGAGGGAGGTTAGCCAGGTGGCACTGACTTCCAGTGGCACCAGAGTCCTTCTGTGAAACTCAGTGAGGGAAAGAATCTGCAAACTACCCACTCCTTTCTTTGTCCTGTAGTCATCTTTTTGGATTTCCATGTATGTAAAGCTGTTTGCTGTCACCTCCAGGATGGTAACATACACGCCTCACATTCTTCTCTTGGAGTTCTCTTCTCTTGGAGTTCTCTTCTCTTGGAGTTTGCTTTCAGTGGCTGCCCTCAACTGACCAGAAGAGACTGTTCTCTTGGCATACCTGAGCAGTCTTTTGGCTACAGGCCCCTGTTACTTGTTCAAATGTAGAATATTCTTCATTTACCTCAAAGAATGCAGCATCAGAGAGCTGGGACTGTGATTGATGTTCTGATCAGTGATGTCTCTTCCCAACCAGGCAACCAACGTATTGTCACAATATACCCAGGGAATATAATTTGGCAATTGGTCAGAAAAGAGAGAGACTCATTCTAGGAAGTGCCTTCAGTGGGGAGCTCACCTGTCACCTCTGTGGGGCAGCGCAAGGATGGACTCTCACAGGGACAGTGATCTGGGAAACAGGCTTGTCACCTGGCTTCACAGGCTTTTTATTTCACTCTTAGAGTCCTGAACTGTTAACATGGACAGTGACAGCCTACAACCATGTGTGTCAAGACATGGGGTGAAAAACTTTTTAAATTAACGGGCTTTTCAAACCTTTTGCTGGTCTAAAACTGTTGTTTTCTTACTCAGACTAGATCCATGACTTCCCTCCATGGACAGATACTTGCCACGAATGGGAGCTGGGAGACTTTGAGGTTTTTTTTAGAGTCCCAGAGAAAGGTCTCTGTGAGTGAATAGACAAAATAAAGATAGGTGAAATTTTTCCATCCACTGGGATGTTGATTTTATCTTTTGTTCCTTCATCAAGTAAGCAGTAAGGAAAGCAGAAGATACCAGTCTGCTGTTGTCTTAGTCGTCCCTTTCAGACCTCATTTATTCTTAGCTCTGGAATCTACTTCACCCCACACCTGAACTGCACTTCCTCCTTGCAGCAGCAGGAACCTAAAAAGTAAAGCCCTGGACATGCTTTTCCCAGTGTGTGCTGTATTCCAGTCCTGGTGAGATATCTCTTGACAGTGCAAGTGCATTCAGTAATGTCCCTTCTGGTGCCCTGTACCAGGGAGAGATTCCAAAAAAATTTTTCAAAGCATTTCTTGAATTTCTTTTTAGCCGAACTTTCCCCCTGCATGTTCAGATTTTATGTGGCATGAACGAAATGTAAGCCATTCTGTCGAATCTGTTCTTCAATGTTGTGCTGAGTTCATGTTGAAGAGTTCAGTAAAACGGAGCTTTTCCTTCTTTCCATACCTCTTTATTCTTGCTTATGGCCATTGAAGCTTCATTCCTTTCTCTTATTATTAATTTTATCTGTAGACCACAAGTTCAGCAGTCATAGGTGGATCATTATATTTTGGCTAATCTTCACAGGATGGTTTTAATACCCTGTCTGAAAACTCATATGCCAGCTCGTTCAGAGCTTGAACAGTTCCCAGTTTTAGATAAATCAAAAAATACTACTTGGGAGTGGTCTTAGAGAGTCTCGTAAATCAATCAGTTTGATTTTATTAAAAACAATTTATATATGTATTTAATAATCACAATTTCTACAAGAAATTCAGTGTTTTATGGCCCAGAATTCATCTTGGTCTCACAACCAACTCTCTTACAAGATTACAAAAATTCCAAAATTCATATGCTGAAATGAGTTGTGTGCATACATTTAAGTATGTGTGAGAAGACCAGTAATTTCTGTTTCTCCTTAGCAGGTAGGATAAAGTGCCCAAGTATGTAGAGGCATCCTTTAATATACCTGTTAATAAACCTGTCTGTTTAAGTCTGTTTGCAGAGCACATGGCCATTACTGAATGTTGCAGTGCATCTGCATGATGAATGTGTAATGAATTCTAAGAATTCCCAGAGTCTGGCTTGGGAATCATCTCCCCTTCTCTCCCCATCTCTCTATCTTCCTTTCTCTGTCCTCCCCCAGGGGAGCAAAAATGAGTGCTGAGCTGCTGATGATCATGGCCGTCAAGGCAGGAATCCTTCAGTTCTCACTGGAGGAAGTGAGAGAGGCTTTTATTTGCTAGGCAGATAGATTGCTTATCTGTTCATCATGTCACTTTTCCAGTGGTGAGCCCTCAGGTTCTGTACCTTCTGTCTTGCTTTCATCTTCAGCCCACAGAAAACCTCATGGGCTGGACAGGACAACTGTAATGTACTACTGAACCTGTGTCCCTGTAATATTTATTCCAGTCAATATATCCTCTAAACTTTCTTTTTTTCCCCTGTCTTTCTTGGTTACAAACACTGCACAGCAGGTTGTAGGAATAATAACCAAGTTATTGAAGTTATCACATACAAAAATAAAGTTTTCCTTCCTGTATGCAGATCCATCTCACTGCAATGACTGCTGATGCACAAATTCCTATCTGCTGAGACATTCCCTGCTGACCCAGTAACCCCTGTTCTAATCAGCCAAGCTGCACTTTTATTTCAGCCTAGGCTGTTCTCCAGCTACTGCATTCTCAGGGTATAAATTTTAGTTAGCTTGAGAAGTATCACTTGGGAGGGCAGCTGGTGTTTTGCCATGAAAATAGGAGTCTAGTGCTCCAGAAAGTTCATGTGCCTAAACAACGCTTAGAGAGGGGACTCAGATTTGTAATAATAGTCAAACTAAGGCATTTTCTTTTCAACCAGGTAAGGAATAAAATTAAATTCATATCTCAGTATTAATTTTAAGACAGCATTTAGAAATGTCAGTGAGACCTATCATGCACACCAAAAAACCAATTTCTGCAAATTGAAAGTAGTAATTCAGACATGAATCTTCCAACTCCATTATATCACTCCACTCTCAGGTCAATGCAGAAAAAAAAGAGTATTCATTTCAAACAAACTGAATTATATTTCTGTTTTTATCATTATTGAACCATATTTTAAAGCAGGTTTTATCCTTTTTTTCTCATTAGAAATAGAAATAAGAAATTAAAAATAGAATTTTGGTAAGTCTCAGAATTTGGAAGGCAGGTACATCTAGTTTTAACAGAGACTAAACTGTATTTATTAAAAGGGGTTTTCTGTATAGCCTGAGAAAGCATAGTGCTGAATATCCCCTCATTAATAACAGTTTTGTGTTCAATGTGGTAAGGCAGTGTTTTTACTGGATAATGAAATTACTGTTCATTCCTGGATGATAAGTTTTATGGAGGATTTATTGATTCTGCACTCTGAAATTTTCAGGCTCTAAAAATTGCTGCAAAGAATTACACTCAGATATAATTTAAATAAGTATTGCTTCAAGCAAAAGCTAGGTATTATACCTAGATTCCTTACCTGTATTTTCTCTAATAGGAAATGCATTTTTATGAGTCTTCATTTTGACATTGCACTGACAGCCACTGTGGTTTGAGTTTAACCAGTACTGTAGCTGGTGTGAAAAGTATTTTACCTTAATATTTAAATTGACAGAGAGTTTGCCTTCTTTCCTTCTTTCCCATAACTGTTTGGTGTCATTTAAGAGCAAACTCAGATGTGCTGTTGTACCACCAGTTTCCTGTTTCTTTTGAGAAAAGGAGAGAACAATCTCAAATCTGGTCAAACTGCCTTCTTTTTCTTTTTTTATGCAAGTTTTTTTTTTTTCACACCATGTGAGTGAATTTGTAAAAGGTAAACATTTTAGTGGAAATAGATAAGTAGACAAGAAAACAAAGTAAAAGAAAACAAGGAGTGTTGGGCACCTGAGCTTGTTTGTTGGTGAGAAAATGTGTATTGCCAGCATGTAGAGAGGAGATGACCCATAAATCCAGGGGAGCAGAGGAAGGGGGAAAAGGAGGAAACTGGAGAGTGCTGTTGGGGTTTGATCTCCTGCAAAGTTAACAACCTTCTTGCAGGGAGCAGGAGGTGAGTAAAACTGCATGGTCCCCTCATCCTGTCCCTGGAGTCAGTCACAGAATCACAATGAACAAAGCTGAGCCTTTGCCACCCACTCATATTTGTCTTCATAACAAAATTATCAGCAGAACAGTTGCCTAGAATTTTCAAGGCTGGAACAATGTAGCTGAAAGGCTTAGCAAAACCCAAACAGCAGCAGACACTCCTTATCCATCAAGGCTTTTGTGTGCCCTCCATTTAATTAGTGCATCTTCAAATCCACAAGAAGGATTTTTAAACTTTTAAACTTTTTTTTAAACACTTTCACCAGTTCCAGGGAAATCTGTGAAGGTGATTAGGAAACCATATATGGCCCAGATATTGCAAATATATAGAGTCAGAATTTTTCCCAGCAGGGCTTTTTGTCTGATTTTTGAGTTCCTGTCCTACACTGGGTGGAACATAGTGGCATTTTTTTTCTGGAGTGTAAATAATTAATAAGAATAAAGAAATTAGTCTTTTTTTTTCAGCTGCCACTTCCCCTTAACTTTCTCTCTTCGTCTGCTATTTACATCCAAAAGTTGCTTCTCTAAAACATTCTACAGCTCAAGATAATCTCCTCAGACAGAACTAAAAAATTTTATTTCTCCAGTGAGGGGAAGAATGCTTCATTTCTGTTCCTTGAACACAGCTCTATTATCCTGTCTTAATGGATTAAGCCACATGAACAGAGCTTGGCAACTCATTCTTTTAGCTTTGATGCAATATTTTAAGTTATTATTGCTTGCATGATGCAATTAAATTATGTATTTGAAAATTAAAGTATGTATTTCTCTTATACAGCATTGCCTTTTTTAACAGTTTAGTTAATGTGAGTCTCTAGTTTTTGTTCATAGCAAAGCAAACAAATCAGAAAGATGAAATTATAATTCTTCAAATTCACACTCGAGGAACTTGTGGCTTTCACATTTGGAAATCACTCCTCTGTTCAGATTTATCCTTTATCTGTACAGTTTACCACTGTTATGAGACAAAGATTGGAAACCTAGAACAACATACCCCTGCATGTCACAGAGAACCTGAATTAAGTGCTGACTCAAATGGACACTGAATTTCAGGTGTGTCTTTGGGTTAAGATGTTAGTTCAAGCAACTACAGAAAACAATTACAATACATGATAGCTTAGCTTATATATTTACTTTTGTTTTCACTACAGTTTCTTATCTTTGTGCTGTAACCACTGTGCAGATAAGGATATTTGATAACTGTCCAATTATAAAACCATCTTGGAGGAATGCATCTTTCCAATGTACCTCAGTTCCCTCGAGATTCTTCCATCCCTTCCAAAGCCAGGAAATAATCAAGTTCTGTAGGATTGCTGATTATATGTGATTTTCCAGCCAAAGGCACTCACATAAATTAATAGAAGAACCTGATAAATGTCCAAACTACTTAACATATGTTTTATGCCTGTTGAGATTCACCATAAACTGCTTTTAGGGAGTGGGAAGACAAGGTTTATGTGATTTTTGAGAATTGGTATACTAAACAGACTGTAAATGAGACTTGACATTTTTGTGACTTTACAATTAAAATAATTTTACTCCCCAAAATCACACCAAAATTGCACATTTCTTTTCTGAAGATCTGTTTTAGCTAGTGATTTAGGCTGTGTAGGAGTTGAAGGTTACGCTATTTTAAAGATGTTTATGGCAGCAGTGGCTGTGCACAGGCTGCCATCTCCTGGTGCAGCCAGTGGCCTGCAGCTGTCATTTCTTGGTACAAAGCCTGTGGTGAGCACAGAGTCATTCGGGTTGGAAAATACCTCTAATATCTCCATTAGCCCAGCCCACTGTGCTCGCCACTAAACTGTATCCCCAAATACCTCACCCACATCCCTTTTGGATGCTTCCAGGAATGGTACTTGTGCTCTCTCATAAGATAAATTTGTCATTTGGGTTTGCTTTTTCTTTCTAACAGGAATGCGATCAAGTTCATATAGATGATGTTTCTTCTGATGATAATGGACAAGACCTAAGGTAAGATACATAATATTTTCTTTTTTTTCTTTTTTTTAAAGATGAAATAATTTGAGCATTTACAGGAATACATTGTATTTATTTTTACTGTATTTTGGGTGTTTGCAGTACCTACAGTTTTGCAACTGATGGCTTCCATGCAGCTGCAAGTAGTGCAAACCTTTGTCTGCCAACAGGTGTAAGAGGAGGGGTTGACTGGATGAGGAAGCTGGCTTTCCGTTACAGAAGAGTAAAAGAGTTGTATAATACTTACAAGAACAACATAGGAGGTGAGTTCGATTGTCGAAAACAACTTCAAATGCTGATCAGTCTAAGCTGCATGGTGATGAGCTGCCACCCAGGGAAGAAGCCTGGGAAGCCACAGAAGGAACACAGAGTGATATGACTGAGCCATGGGCTGTAAAGGCAAAGCCACATGCTGTTGTGCAGGGGAAATGCAGTTGGGAAAACCAATCAAGCTTCCATTTAGCTTCCACAGGGCCCATTTTCCTCCTTCAGAGCTAGCTAGTCTTACCTTACTGAGTTCTTGAACCACTTATTCTATCTCAGATTTGTTGTTGTTCTAGGAAAGATATTGCATAGTTTCCACAGCACAAATTGTTTGTGGATAGCCATTTCCATCCTATCTTCATGACCTGGGTGGTAACAACACTGTCGCCTAAACTTTCTGCTGGACACCTGCTAGTCTGTTTTCACCAGGAATGCAGGAAAATTATATCACTGCCATGCCAATAGCCTCTTTTTTTGACTCTGTAGCTTAGGCAGTTTTTCCTCCAATAAGTCCAAATCCCATTTGGGACAGGAGCTTTGCTGTTGTAGTTTTAATTCATGGACTCTCTCATATCTGCTCCAGCAGAATGTTGGCAATCAAGCAGCAGAGCCAAAAGAATAATTTCTGGAAAGTCCTGTGTGACTTGCAGGGACAGCCAGCCAGGAGGGGAATGTGTCAGCTGACCCCCTCAGCAATAGACTGTGAAGACAGGGAACACTTAGAAGTCTTCACTAACTGCTGCAGTCACGTATTTTCAGTTAGTAGTTCAGCCTTTCCTTACCACAGGATGAAGCAATAGGACCAAAGGGGGTAGTAAAGGGCAGACTTTCACTTGCCCTACTTTGCCCTTCCTTGGTACTGTGAATAGAGTTTTTATATATTAATAATTCTTGAAACAGTGTTAACCAAAAGTTTACTGGGTTTTCTTATATCTCCCAATGCATCCAAGATTCTAAAGCTGCTGCATTTCATAAAATCTTTTAACACTGATAAGGGAACAAGTCCAAGAGCACAACTCAGGGAAACACATTAAGAGGAACAAAGCATTGCAACAAGGGTGTGGATATGTCGTGCGCTGAATTAAGGGTTTTATTGTCTCCCACATATCCTGCATTTGAAATATAAACCATCCTTAATGGGCAATTTCTTCATTTGTTCTCCACATCTTAGCCTTTTTAATAATCTTCTTAGCTCATATGTGTCTGTTTATTTCAAAAGAGCTGCTAGAAAGTATCAAAAGGCAGGATTAATCTCATATATTTTTAGGTAATTTCACTTCTGATTTTTGAAGACAGTCATCACTGCTTCTTGGGAACATAGGGTTTGAAAGAGAAGAGAGTCAGGAAGTCAGGAAGCCTATTTCCCTGCTCTTCCATTACCAAATCTACATTTAAAATACCTTGATTCCAACAAATTCATGTCTCAACATTCAATAGGCTGGGTATTTTTAAATGTCTGACAATTTATATCCAAAAGGAGATTTTGAGGACTAACTTTTAAGGACTAACAGATATGAGAATATAAGATGTGCAGCCGTTTCAGGTGTGAATGCTGTAAAAGGAGCCAACTACAACAGGACATGAAGAGCAAGCCATCAGCAAACAAATATATTTCCATATGTGTAACCTGAGGTTCACACTATAAGCAGAGTCATAAGCAGGGCAGTTTTAAGCATAAGCAGGCATTGCAAAGGGCAATTTATTCTGAAATGTCTTCTTTTGTTACCGTCTTCACCTATGATCCCAATGATATGGATGTCCTTGTCATTGTCTCTGATAATTTGAGAGTAACATATGTGGGAGGAACTTGTTTAAAAAATGTATGTTCCTGAAAGGAAGAGTTTGAAATGTAGCCTGTTATATAAAGAAATTAAACTAATTATTATTATCTCAAAAATTAAACTAATTATTATTATCTCAAATGCTATCTGACATTCGATATAGTGAAGTACAAATAAAACCTAAGATTTCCTGATCATTGAAAACAATATATTTTCTCTTTGATGATTTTTTCAAATTGTAGTGGAATTTAAAATAGAAACAATGACCCTATCTGATACAGAAATTAATTCTATTTTTCTCACTTTTCTTGCATAAAAGGACTCCTGGGTCCCGCTAAAAGAGATGCATGGTTGCAATTAAGAGCAGAGATTGAAGCTCTCACAGACTCCTGGCTAACAAATGCACTTAAATCATTATCAATTATCAGCACAAGGTATGTATCTGAGTCTGCTGTAAAAAAAGTTTTTAGACATGTAATGGATATTGTTTGACATTTTAGATTGCAATAAATTAGTGCCATTAAAGAACAGGACAGGCCTATTATGACTTTTGAATAGGACAGAGGAAAAGTGGAAAGTGGTTTTGTTTATCCTGATTCCAGCATTTACTAAAGATATTATGAAATGTCTTCTCAGATGAGTGTGCATTGAAAGTGTATTGTAGAATTCTGAGACAGCTTTCAATTTATTACCTTGTGGACAGCATTCTCTGAACTCCACAGCGCTCTGTTCTGTCCTTCAATGTTTGTGCCTATTCACAGTATTACCTAAATACTGTACAGATACCAGAACATTAGGGCATTTTTCTTCTCCTTCCAAGCAAACTAGTATATCTGAGTATAAATCTTAAATTTTCAGAACAGCAAAAATCTCTTTTAACTGAGTTAAAAGTCTGAGTTCCCAATAGGGAGACATAAAATATATTGTTCCTCTGAAACAGTAAAACTGTGAACCCTGCTGCTACTTAGTAAGCCATACGATATTGGTCTTACCAGAAATCCTAAAAAATCCTGGTTTTAAACCACAAAAAAGAACAACATTAAGTCATCTTGCTTTCTGGGAAAGCAAGTCTGGGAAAAGATTCAATGTCAAGTGGAAAGAAAAAACATGGAAAGACACAAAAACCTTAATTTCATAATAAGATAACTTTTGCAATATGCTTATCTCTTAATTGTTTATTTAACAATGTGTGAAGCACTTCAGGAGGAAAAAAAAAGTAACAAATTTGTGTAAACTGTTGTGTTTAGCTCTGCATTTCTTTTTGAGTTGTAAGTCTTCAGAGAGACTTTTGGTAATGGAGACCAGTTGTGCATTGGTGGATGAGTCTGGAAAAATGTTATCTTTCACTCAGGATTGTTAAATAATAGTCTTTTGTCATGTCTTCAAAGAAATGTACTACTATAAGGTTCAGAAGCTACCTGTGAGTCAACTAAACATTATTGACATGTTCCTAAAAGGAAATTGAGATGTATAAAGGTGAAAATATCAGCCTAGGGTCTTGTTTGGAATTAGTGAAAATGCCAAAAGGAAAACTCACAAGTGTTTATTTTCAACTTCATGTCCACATCATGGTCATGCTCATGCACCAGCCTGTGAGTGCCTAAAGTAGCTCAGCACTGAGTTCTCTGGCCTGCACAACTTCTCCATTCAAGTTTTCATCCTCACCATTCATCTCTCCCTCTCTTCAGAGATAGTCTCACTCTTTGGACTTGAAGAAAGTGATGCCATTGTGAGGAAATGTGTAGATAAAAAGGTAGCTAAAAGAGTAAAATATTGTGGGTTTGTATTCTCTTAACTCTTTTATTTTGCTGGTAGCTACTGACATTTAATTGCCAGCATTAAAATTTTGCTTTCAAAGCATTCAAATACCTTGTTTTGGAGGTTGTTGTTGGTCTTAAATGTCTGTATTTTACTAGACCCATCTTTAAAGACCTGGTTTTTTATAAACCAATGTGGAATATTTCCTACAAATCAGGCCTACATATTTTCAAAGATTTCACATGGGGTTTTATGTAAATTTTCTGTAAGTGCTGGTGCTGAACAGGTGTACCGTATAAATGAAAGTAAATGTTGAGGGATCCTTTATATGCTCTCCACAGCTGGTTCACCTCATCAACATTTGGGCACTGTTTTAAAACTATTTAAACTTAAACTATTTCTCTCATTTTAGGAGTAATTGTGTAAATGTGTTGGTAACAACAACCCAGCTTATCCCAGCACTTGCAAAAGTTCTACTATACAGCTTAGGAGGAGCTTTTCCTATTGAAAATATATACAGCGCAACCAAAATAGGTAAGAAAATTATTCTTTCATTCATTCTGGCTACACTGCATTACCAATTTCTTTTTCCAGTAATGGATGTATTAAAACACTTCCTTGACACTTAGCAGTTTTAGTTATAATATTTAGGCATTGCACATGTTCAAAGGTGTTTATGTCAAAGAATTCCAAGTTCACCTTATTTTCAGTTATACGTAAAGGAATAGGGATGCTGATTAAAAGCCTCAGAAACTGCTCAGTATGGTGCAGAAAACAAAAAACTTGCAGGAAAGAATGAAGATAAATTTTTTGTGAATTCGAATCTGAGAAATTCTGTTAAATTAGCCTCTGCTCTGACCTTCAGCTCTATGCAAGCCAGGCCACAACTTCACAAACCTTTTCCTGAGGAACAGTATGTCAGTGATGGGAACGACAGCTGTTACTAACAGAACCTGTGTTGCTGGATAACAGAAAGGCATTCCCCACTCTGTTCATAACTGTGTGTCTTTTGTGCATTAAAGTTTGTAAATGTATGGTTTCTGGAAATTGCATCCAAAACTGTAAAACAAGAGAAGCTGTCATTCCTGTGAAATGTGATGCAGCATATAATGATTGATAATTTTGCAGATTTTACCAATCATCAGTTCAGGAATGCTTCATTTCTGTACTGACGGCAACATTTATAGCATGGAATGTGTCACTTCATTGACAAAAACGCTGCAATATGTTTCCTAAATTATTTTCACAAGAGAAAAAGTGGTGCGATTTTCACAAGAGAAAAAGCGGTGCAAATTCTAGCAGTGTCAGGCAAAACTATTATCTCAGTCCTCGTTTAATGAAGTTTTTTCATTACTACATCACTCATTGCAGATACATTAGAATTAAAATTTCTACTTTCCTTATAAGAATAATATTGCAATCATAAGTAAATATTTAAATTCAATTATTCATTCACCAACCTATTGATTTTTGCAATGGTGCTAATTCCTTCATCTTAGTGGCTTTCCTGTAGCGATTAAGAGATCTAGTTTAACCTGAAACATCTCAGTGTCACTAAGGGAATCCATTGCTTCTTACCAGATTTGGCTCTAAATCCTAAGACCAGGAACTTTTTAAGAATAGTCATAGCAATGTCTTACCACTGCAAAAATCCTCTGTAAGGCTTCACCATAACTCACTTGATAGCTTGAATAAATAGTGCATTGTTTTTCAGGCAAAGAGAGCTGTTTTGAGCGTATAGTGTCCAGATTTGGCACTAACATAACTTATGTTGTGATTGGAGATGGCCGAGATGAGGAACATGCAGCTAATCAGGTAACTTCACTCTGAACTCTTATCTCATTTATCTTCCAGGAAAAGAAAGTTGCTTTGAACGAATAATGCAAAGGTTTGGCAGAAAAGTAGTATATGTTGTAATTGGGGATGGTGTAGAAGAAGAACAGGCAGCAAAAAAGGTAACCTGTCTTCTGAAATGTTGGTGTGATACATAGCTACTAATGCAAGCCTTTCTGTTTGCATTTCTGTCAGTGTTGCACAAAATGACAAGTAATTTCAGTCCACAGATGCAAGCCAACAAGAGCATGATGAGATCAACACTTAGAGTAAAATGAACCATTTGGATTCCAGCATTTGCTTCACTTCACTTTGGAAAGAAAAAAAAACAAACCCCACAAAGTTATTTTTGAAACAGATGGGAAAATAATGCAGCAAAAATGTCTGACAAACTTCAAATTAAAATATAAACAGAAGAGATAGAAAGGGTTAGGATATGATGGTTGGGTGGTGTTTTTCTTAAAATGCTGAAATTGGTGATGTTTCAAGTGTTACAGAGAATATGGAAAACATCTAAAGGGCTGTGCAATTTTTTTTTTGCTAAGATAGATGAAGATCCATAGTTTACTGCGTCAAATATGATTAAAAAAATATTTTATTCAAGAAAGACATATCTGCTAATGGAAAAGAAACACAATGTAGAGACTGTGTTTCCAAAAAAGAACTGCTTCCTGGTTTCCTCATTATGATAATTAAAGTCTGTTTTCAGCAGAAAAGTTTCTAACGTTTAGAAACAGATCAAATTAGTAATTTGCGCCATGCTTCCCATATAATCCCTGGAAGTATGCAGGAATTGAATTTTTCGCCTCACAATGCGAAGTTGCCTAACATTGCCTGTACAGGACTTGTTGTGCTAGGAGTAGCAAAATAAAGCACTCTCTTAGCATTGTAGCTGGAGTGGAAACAAAATGGAAATAACCAAAATGCTCATTCCAAATGGTTCCTTAATATAGGTACAGTACTGGTGATGGGTCCTCTATAATTTTTGCTAAACAGTGGTGGTTGGATTGTGTGCTTTCTGGTTGGGCATGCTTTTTCCTTAACATTGGCTATATTGCATGGATAGATGTCAAATTCAGAGAGATGGATGAATATAGCACATTTCAAATAGATCTAAACACAACATGGAAGTATGGGGGTTTTTTCTGTTCTGATGAATTATTGAAGGAGAAAGTGCATATACCTGCATCTCTCACAGACACTGATGCTTCCTGCAACACAAATTATCTTTTCTTAGACTAGAAATGTGTTATTTTCTCATCCAAAGAGATTTCTTCTTCCACCTGGATGGAGAAAAAATGTAATTCAGGTCTGTTTTGAAGTGTTGAGTGAGAAGCATCTTTTCATGGAAGTCTTACAGTCTTTTAAATGATGATTTTGCTGTCAAATAAGTGGAGCATCAAAGGATTTCCTATTAATGCTCCTTTGTATGGGCTTGCATGCTAACAATAAGCAAGTAGCTGTTACTAAATAACAGGTGTTTCCCAAAGAAACTATTAAGAAAAGCTATCATCTAATTATTCTAACTTCAGTTGAGCTACTAAGCTCAGATCTGTTTTGGTCTGATTTTTGCCAGTACTTGAATAGCACAAATCAATCCACAAACACAGTGGTGTGAAAATAGGTGCTGGTAATCTCTAACTGCTCTTGTGTGTCATGTGCCACCCCATGTCACAGTGTTCATCTTTCCTGACCTTTTCCCTCTCTAACAAACACAGCACAACATGCCTTTCTGGAGGATATCCAGTCATTCGGACCTCTTGGCTCTCCATCAAGCACTGGAACTAGAGTATTTGTAACTGTGTCCTAAAGCTGGTGATCCTTTTATATATATATATATTTCAAGTACACTGAATTTTTATGTGTGATTCAATGCCTCTGGCTTTACACATATGAATTGTCTTAAGAAGGGAAGAAATATTTGGAATTGAAAATTCCAAATTGAAGAATTCAGATTGCTGAATGAAGTTAAAACGTTAGTGCTACGTAAGAAAGCTCTATGGTCTTATATATGCAACGTTTCTAAGTGAATTAAAACTGTGGAGGTTGCTGGTACACACCAAGTGAGCCCTGACAGGAGTGAACAAAGGACTCGAACTGGCAAAGCACCAAAACTCATTTTCCAGCCAACAAGGTGGTGTTCAACAACATTCCTCAAAATGGGATATATTCTCAGCACTGAGGTTTGAACCAGACTTTAGCCTACCTAACCCAAAAAACCTGAATTGGAATGCACTCAGACTGTATAATGACAATCCTGTCTAGACCTGTAATTTGTGTAAATTATTGATGAAAATAATTTACTGTGACTTTATTAGCAGCTGATTTTGGAAGTGGATGCAATTGTTCTTTCTTTTTTTTTGGGGGGAGGGGGTGGCAAGGGAGGGAAAGGGTTATATAATATTGTCTCTTTTATAAGTTTGGCAAACAGAATGTGCATATGATGTGTTGTGCCTTAAAGAGAAGACTGTGTTCGTGTGTTATAATGTAATTTTGGTTAAAAACTATGTAGATAAACAAAAAAACCTTTGTGAAAATTTTTGACATGACCAAATTTGAAATTCAAAGAAATCAGAGAGCAGGACTGCATCTAAGAATTTAAGTATTTGTTGCAGAAAGCAAAAAATAATAAAGGAAAGTTTGTGTTTTTATTTGGATTCTGAATAATTCCACTGATTTTTTTGAGAAAAGTTAAGAATATACTGGGAGGTTGATACTGGGGACCGCTACCTGGAAAGGTAAAAGAAGAAATAGTGTTTAACACCTTCAGCATCATTTCTTGATTCTCCAGCAAGAGAACTAAGAGCCATATTCATTAATTACTGAGTCCACTGAAAGCCATACAATGAGTGCATCTGGAATGAAGTTCCACCCAACAAAGTGTTCAGGTGGCATTACTAGAAGTTGAAAATGTGGAGTTAATCCCAGATGGGGAATAAAACACAAGTTCATTAAGGAATGAAAAGAATTAAAAGAGCTTACTAAAGAAACTCTCATCAGTCAGATGTGGAAATGATGCTATATTTAGCATATTCAGGAGCAAGTTGCTGAAATTGCTGGCTTGATGACATAAGCCATTTCAGGAGAATAGTCCACTTTGGCAAAGAAAACAGCATTTTGGTAGCTTTTCCATTCTGTTCCACATTTTCTTGTATTTTGTTTTGGGTCAGCATGATTTTTCTCATCCAATTTTGATTGCTCAGCAAAATTATACAGGGACAACCCTAAATGTTTTTGAATCAGAAATTTCAATTAGATGCCAGGCATCTGAGGAGAGGATAAGATATGATTTCCATGAAGAAACGTTGACAAATATATCACCTTAACTTCCATAATTTCTGTTAAATATTACGGTCCATACAGCAATAATTATCTTGCAAGTTTTAAACACTCTACTTTTCAGCTGTGGAAAATGAGCAAGATCCATGTTGCCCACAGGGCCCTTAATGTTCCATGTGCAGCTTGAGCACTCTGAAACAATGGCAACTGGTTTGTCCCTCGTGGCAGAAGACAGAAACTACTTTTCCAATTATTAACACTCTTAAAGATGTGGAGACACCTGAGGCTGTGTGTGCACTGACTGCAGCAAGAGAAGATGTTAAAGGCAAACTCCAGGATGTCTGCACGAGCACAGTAGTCAGCACTGAGGTGAAAATCTCCCCTCTTTGTGCTCTGAAACCATCATATGCCATAGTTACCAGGGACTAGCTTTGTTCATTTAAGCTTTGTTGAGGGTTCAATAAAGTTAGTTGGTAGGTGAAAGCCTGGAGGCATTACAAGTCCAAGGTGAAAGTCCTCTATCAATTCATAAAAAAGGATTTATTTGTTGTGTTGAATTGGATATACAAGTCACCACACAACAAACTAGCAATAATTTTTTGTCACAGTTTAAAGCCATCACATGAGAGTGACCGCATACAAAATCACTGTAGACTAGGTAGATATTTTGGTGATAGATTTGTGCATCCAAAACAAAAAAAAAAAAATTATGCATACCTTCTTTATATTTTCAGTACCTGGAAATACATGTCATAAAAATCTGTAGTACAGCTTTTTTGTAGTTTTTCAGGTGGGAAAAAATGTATTTCTACTGGAATGGGAAAGAATTTTGAAGCCCTTCTCAAGTTCCAGTATTACATAAAAATCTCAATGTAAAAGACATGATAAAACAAAAAATTTGTATGGTTAACTAGTTTTTTACTCTTCTTTTTTTTTTTTTTAACATGTCATAGTGTTGTTTAAATGCATGAAGTAATATTATTTCTCAAGTTATTTGTTCAGCTTTTCAGTGTTCTTTTCCTAATCAGATGTAAGAACAAATAATAGTCCAGCAACACCTGTTGGTTCTTATTAAAGGTTTGCAGTGCCTTCGTTGGAGTTGTGCTTAGCTTTCTGTGGCAGATATGGCTCAATTAATACATGGGCTTCTGGAGAGGAGATGGAGGCAGAAGGAGGGAAGTTTTACAGAGCATGACAAGGTTCTGTGTGCTACCATAGAGGAAGTTAATTGTTAAAACAAGTAATCCACACAAATGTGTATCCAGAGAAAATTCAAGGCTGTAACTCAAAAGGCTTCACAATACTGCAACTCTAAAACAAAATTTCAGAGCATGAATCCTCTCTTGCTAAGCAAAAATTGCTATATACCTTTAAATAAAATTGTGTAATACATGCCTGCCTTGTAGAGAGAAATTAGTCTGATATATTTTCCTGCATGAAGAATACAGAGGAGAAAATAACCAAGGCAGTCGTACCAGATTGCTCCAGATGGGCTTGCGAAGATTAAATTGGAAGTTGGTCACTTTGACATTGAGTGCATTTTAATTCAGAAGCGTATTAATCAGAAACTACCTTCCTTTCATCCTCTCCTCAACAACCAAGATTGAGCACAAGGTCTCATTTGCAAGTATTTAGGCAAATGAAATATAGAATAAAATGTGTTTTGTTGATACTCTAGCAATTCTCAGTACAGAACCTGAACATTAATTGGGCATTTGAGTGGTCAGCTTGCAAAATAGAAATATTGTCTGATTACAGTCACAGGATAGTATCTTAGACATAACTCTGTGCAGTTAAGTAAAAGAGGGCAGAAAAAACCTAAAACTTTTGCTTATTTTTATATGCCTGTGGAGATAATACACAAAGATATATCTGGGAGCAGCTAGCTCCCAGAGCTGCTCCCATTTGAATCCAGTGTGAGCAGCAGATTGCATCTGAAGCAGATGCAGAGTGTGTTCCAGTGTAAGCATTGACAAGGGAGATGAGGCCAGATCTAAGTCCTCTATACCAGTACTCTTCATCTTGGGGCAGGTGAAATCTTACATCCCATCAGAACTGCAGAGTTTATGGAGAATATAGACTTGACCCACAATAGGAAAACTAGGTTTTAGTGGTGAAGTTGTACCCAGATCTAGGGTTTCAGTTCAAAAGTCATCTCTGCTTTATAGGATTGACATCAGGCATATGCTGTAAATGAATATGGTATTTAGTGTCTCTGAAGGGGAGCTGAAGTGACTTTTTTAGCCAAAATCCCAGGAATAGCAGCATTTTGGAGATTTGAAGCCAAGGGTCTCTATCTTGTATTAGCAGATTATAGTTTATTAGGCCCTACCTAATTTAAGAAAAATGTAAATTAAAAAAGCTTGTAAAATTATGTACATCTTTACTATTTCTCAATAAATACACTTGGAAGTGTCATTTTCTGCACTATACAATGTTGTAAGTTGTTTGGTTTGTGGCTGAAAGATGCAGTGTCTCTTACGGGAGCCGAGTGTGAACTGGGACTCTGATGCTGCCCTTGTCACTCATGCCTGGAGAAGCCCTGAGCCTGTGTGGTCTGGTAGACACTGGCTCACCTCTGGACTGTGCCTTGCCCCAGATGCAGCCTGAGAGACAATTAACAGCTCTTTTGCAGTGTCCTTGAGACAAAATAGAGAAAAAACCAATTTGATTATGTAGACACAGAGTGTGTGCATTTAAATCCCTGTACCAGTTCACTCACTAATGTTATGCTAATACCTTTATGGGTTGTTCAGGAGACAGACTGGGCTACTCAGGAGCAAGTAGCCTTTCCAGTTGAAGATCACCCTCATGAAGCTCTAAATACTTCTGGGAGCAGTACTTCATTTTTTTAATGAGGTACTGAATTTGGAGGAGGCGATGCCTTCACAGTCTGCTAGCAGAGGCCAAAGTGGGATCACAGAATTGTCAGCACACTTAGATGTGACATTATGATCTTGGGAGCTACCTGGCAGGTGGCAGAGCCTTGGTAGCCACAGTGACTCAGCCACAAGAAGCAGCTTGTAAATAGTGGACTTCTTTGCAAGGGGTTAAATTAAAGCATGTCTCTTACAAACACTGCTTTTCTGTACGTACATCTGCTGTCTTCTCCGTTTTAGGAGCAAAAAGGAAGATCTATCAAAAATCAAGTGGACAAAATACAAAGAAATCTCACCTAGTGAGCAAACAAACACATAGTAAGCAAGTTTTACAGTGTGTCTCCCGAATGGGTTTGCACGTGATTCCAGAAAAGAGCCATTCAGTAACATTTCAGAAGAGTGAGGTAAAAGGTAGTCAGAAAATGGGTGATAGCATAACATTACCTTCGTTTCCCACTGCTGAGAAACTCAGTGCTCTAAATGACTGTCATTGTGGCCTGCACATGATGTTCAGTGATGAACCAAAGCAAAAATATCATCCTGAGGACATTTATGGGTGGACTCTTCCTCATTTGGGTGCAAAAATGCTTGTGCATCATTATCCATTATATATAAAACTCCTCGAGAAAAATGGACTTTAGGGTTGACTTGTTTGATTAATTTTCATGGTTTTTTTAAAAACAAATAATGGATTTTGAAACATTTCGGAAAAGTTTAGAAGTCTCAGAGAATTGTTTTTATTTTGCAAAAGGCCAGGCAGTAGAAGGAATTCTGAGAAAGTCAAAACATCACAAGGTTGTTTTTCCATGTTAGTTTCTCTACAAATTTCAAGATCTCATCTCCAAAGGACTGAGTATCTAACTTGAAATAACTAATAAAAAAAAATTAAGAGTTTGTTTTTCTGGTTGGGAAGTAAAGATAGAAAAGAAGAAAACATTAGAAAGTTTCGGAAATCAATTTTTAAGTGGACAAGCAAATAAACTCCTTTGGTACACGCACACAAAAAAAAAAAAAAAAAAAAACAAACCAAAAAAACCCCAACAACAACTTTTTAAAATTTTCTTGATAATTTGGGCATCAGACATCCATCTAAACATGGACAATTAGAAATTCACATATTCACTTCAGTAAACATGAAGCATAAAGGACAGGATTTATAGGAATTATGTGAAGGAGTCAGGCTGGAATAGAGCTTGATTAGATTCAATTTTTCTTCCTTGCTGGTAGTGTCTGTGAGAATCGAGTGCAGCAGAGAGGCAAATGGAAAGTGATTCATGTTTCCCACAGTGCTATACAATCTACTGTGCCCTTCACCAGGAAGCACACACTTTTTCTACATGAAAAAAACAAAAACAACTGGAGCTATTTGGAAAATATTAGAAATTGTTGACTCATTGAAACCAAAATGTGTTTTGGGAGTGTAGACACCAATGTCAATGACTGGAACATTTCTAGTCCTATTTAAAGAAAAACTAAATCAAGGGCCCACCACATCAGCCAGAAAAATAGTCTGAGCCATTGCAGGAGCCTGGTGACTGTGGCTCTCAGCTGACATATCAAGCCCTTGTTCTTTGCTTTCAACTTGTCTGGATTAGGGTCTTGGTTTTTGACTTTCTGACTCAAAACAGTTCTAATTTGCTCCTATTTTGAAGAGCAGTGTTTCTAACATTTAAAAAAAAAAAAAGGTAAATTAAAAAAAGAATAAGCATAAGGATATCATGTCTAGTATTGTGAGCCTTCTGGATAGTGGAGCAAACTCCTGGCACTTAGCAGTAGAACTTCTTAGCAGGTTATTTTTTTCTGGGTGGTGTTGGGGTAGCCTCATCTGGCAGCCAGACTCCCACCCAGCTGCTCTCTCAGGGACTGCTCTGTGCTGGGGATGTCTGGTGCCAGGGGAGGCCTCTGCCTGTATCTCACCAGCATATCCCATGAGCAGCATATAGTGTTATTTTTATAAGAATGCATTAGCCTCAAATGCTGTCTTTCTCACATGGAAAGCTTTTAGTTTGATTTGGTTTTATGGTACAAGCCATGGCTGGGGCATGTCTTATACCTCTACAGCTCATGCACAGCAGAAACCCTAATGAAATCTGTGCCTCATGATCACTCATCTTTAAAAGCAAAACAGAACAGGGAGAAAAAAAATGGGAGAGGGAGAAAAATGGAACCAAGTGTGGAGGGCTGCTCCAGTAAAGTGGCGTATACATGCTGATTTATGAAATGCAGTCCTATTCTCAATAATCACCACAGACCACTGACACATGGCAGCTGATGGAGGTAGGATAATTAGCAAAGCACAACCTGTACAGTTACTCACTGGGAGCTAAAATGAATTTATTACAAGTTCTGAATTCTCTTGATGAGGAACATAGTCGTATTCAACTGCCTGCCAAAACAGATGCAGTGTAGCAACTCGACCCCCATGACCAGTTGAAAGGGGAAAGATCCAATTCTGCACAGGTCCCTTCCCAAGGGGGGCAGTCCCTGGCCCCTCACCTTGCCCACCACAACCTTTCCTGCCACCATTCCACTGGGGAAGAGACAATGACCCAGGCAGCATCATGTGTGGGTGTAGGCTCAGGGAACAAGGGGTGCAGTTTCTGGTGCTTTGCTGATTCTCTCTGAGTTGCTTTTATATCTTCCTTAAACTAAGGTGGTTCTCGCTGGAGCAGGTCTCCTAGCTGGGAGGCTAGGGTAGGATAGGAAGCTGGGATTCACAGAGGAAAATAAATCGCTAATTTGGGGCCTCAAGAGATCAAGAACTGCTCACCCCAAAAGCTATCCAAGCACTTGCCAGTGTTTTTATTTTTCCTCTTTACCTAAATGCTTACAAGTGAGTTTTCTTGTCTGGTTAAACTGCAGTTCTTTAAAGGAAGTTTACTTATAATGGAAAGGCTGACTCAACCTTCACTCTAATAACCAGGAAAACACAACAGTAAAATGAAACAATAAATCATTACTCTGACAGTAATGAGGCACTTGCTTAGACATTTATCTGTCCTTTTACAGGGCAGTAATTTTATGGTTGAAAAACCTTGGGTTAAACTTTGTGTCTGCAAAGAAATTGCCAAGCCCTGGCCAAAACTGCCTCGTTCAGCAGATGGTAACATTGCACATAATTAATGTGTTCATTCTTAAAAACTGGTAAACGCAGCTTTTTTGAACTTCCTCCTGAAAGCTAAATTTATTAGCTACAAAACACTGAGATTGTGCCAACTGTTTCAAGGAGATTATGTCCCGTCTTTCCCCTGTTTTCTAACAGTTTTCCACTAATACCACCTGGGTGGCTCTTGTCTATAAGAAATTTCAGTGCAGGCAACAGCTTTCTCCTGTCCCCTTTGTTGCTGCATATGTTTTCTTGATAAACATTTCTTTCCTTCACCTCCATCTAAAAAGCAGAGAGGCTGCCACTTGCTTGCTGAAAATGACTTTAAATTCATCAACTCTCCCAGACCTAATAAAGTGATGTGTTTACAGTGCTAAAGGAAATCAGGTGTTTTAATGTTAAAGGAAAAAATAACATATTTATGTAGTGTTACAATAATACTGTTTGCCTGGCCTTTCTCAGCCTATTCATCACCCAGAAATCTCCTCACAAAATGCTGTGGAGTGTGTGCTTCAATACCATGCAATAGTAAGTGCAAATTCACCATAAATCATGTATTGCAGCAGCCTCCCCCTTGGCTGCTGGCAGCTGCTGCAGTGGGGCACATATAGGGGAAGAGTCATTCCCTGGGCATGTGGCAGTGAGGATGGAGCAGAGGAAACCCAGTGGCAGGTGGGTACTGCTGCTACATCCCCCTTCTGCTTCTCAGGTAAATCCCATTCATGCTACTTGTCCCACTACACCCCACCCAGAGCTGCAATGTTCTACCGCTGAGCAAGCCTAGGTGAGGGCTTTGGGGGAGACAGGCACAGTTTCCTTCTTCCCTACTCAGTGGAAAGATGCTGCTACTTTGTTCTAACACACAGGTAACTGAGACACTAAGTGACTTTTGTTGATACATCATGGCAGGATATGAATCACACACCTGAAATTGGTTTCAATTCTTAGCCTTTATCTGTTGGTAAATCCTGTATCTATTTTTCTCTGGCCAGGGCTCCATGAGACTTTGTTAATCCTTGTTGAAATTTTCCATTCTGCTCCATTGCAGCAATTGGTGTAAGTCTGTAGAGGTTTTGGATTTTAAGAGGAAATGCCGCTCCTTACATATGAGCTTAAGGAGATACTGAATTTCTATCTAGTATTTCAACCACTTTCATAGAGGTGGGTGGAACATATAAATCTTTAATTGGTAGCTTTTTCTTGTCCCCACCCCTGCTGAACAACAATCAGATTCTGATCTGTGGTTTTATGCTAGAAATTGTCTGGAGAACATGTGGTTCCTTACTTTCTTCAGCTGACTGTCTTTACTGATTTTCAATCTGTCTCGTAATTCCAGTGGTAGTTGTGAGTTTAAATATCTTTTCTTGCACCTGTAGATATCAGAGTCAGCAGATCCTTCATTCAAATATGCAAATCTACAGACACTTGGCACTCAAATTGATCACTGGGGTTAGCAAAGGAATCTTGTCTCTGCTATGAAGACTGGTAGTGATCTCTGCAGTGATGCAATAGCAGTGACCTCTGTGGGGATACAATAACACCACAGAACAAAACATCTGGCTATAGAAAGCAGCCACTGGGCTCTGGGACAATAGTTCCTTTTAAACAGTTTTAAGAAGATGAGGTGCATAAAGAAGTGGATGACATTGTTTTGGCATATTTCTGAATTAAAAGAGGGTGAACCTCTTTATCTCTGGTAACCATGGATTTCAATATTGGGATGCATTACAAGAAAAATATTGTCGTGATAAATCATCACATTATACTCCCAGCCTTGTAACTGGAAGTCTTTTTTGACTCACATCAGAAGCTGACAATCTGTCTCTACTATGTTCTGTCATCTGGAGAGGTGGTGTTTTCAGAGTTTTTGTCAATGTGGATTTCACGATAACATAATGAATAGAAGAAGCCAGAACTGTTGTCACAGTGTTGGAATTATAGAACAATAAAATACAAAACAAATGTGTTGATATTTGCTGTGTTGGGAACAACAAACTGAATAGCACAGAGACTCTTTAGTGTAATCCTGCCTGGTATGTTTCTTTACTGTTTCTCCACCTTTGTACTTAATCCAGAGTTCTTTGGAGGTTTTTTAGCATGTAGATTACTCCCCAATGCAGAGCTTTTCTCATGGTCCAGCTTACAGTTCCATGGCTGATCAGCTACTTCCCCCTTGACAGCAGCTTAGTACTATGTAACACTAATGCCTGGTTTGGAAAACCCACATACTGTTATTTATGTTTGGCTTCTTCAGTGTAATAAGGCTGACAAAGAAAAGACAACTGCTTTATTTTCTACAGATGTAAGCAGATGCTTGGGGCACTATCAGGAGTTCCAAAGCTGGAGCTGTGGGAAAGGTTATTCTCCACTTGCCTGCTTGCAATCATTTCTTCAAATAAACCTATCTCCCCTGCAATTGTCCATATTAGATTTGATTAGACCAACTAACCAGGAGATCTAGCCTGTCTATTTATATAAGGCAGCATGTCAGAAAAGGGTAATTGTACTTGGCAATGGCAGTGTATTTTTCCTGGTTCCTTCTTCCTACTCCCACCTTCCATGAGATTAATTTTCTTGAATATTCTGTAGTGCATAGCTGTGCATTCAGCAAAGATGCCTGGGATAGCTGAAATAAACATTTAGATATTTCACCCTTTCTTGACATTTGCTGATGGAGTATCTCTATTTTTACAGCATTTTTACAATTTATTTTCAGACTGATATATAGTTCCTAATGCACTTTCCAGTCTACTTTGTAACTATTGTGCACTAAAAATTGTCTTAATTATAATCAAGTATTATTTCAGGATTGTTGGGGTTTTTTTTAAACCAATGTTGAGCATTTCATTGTATAAATGAGTGTGTTAGCTGCTTCCAGTCAACAGAGAACATTGGATCCAGGTATTTAGACAGATTTTCAGCTGTCATGATGGCCCTTGTAGTCTGAGATTGTGGGATGCCAAAGAATAACCTTTTCATAATGATTCAGCAAATTGAGTGCTGCTTACGGCTAAGGTAATTTTTTTCCTAGTGGCAGGTATGGGGCTGTGTTTTGGATTTGTGCTGAGCACAGAGTTGATAATACAGAGATGGTTTTGCTCTTGTTCAGCAGAGCTCACACAGAGCCAAGGCCTTTTCTTTCTCCTTTTGTTCTGCCACACTGGCAAGGCAGCTGGAGGTATATGGGAAATTGGGAATAGACACAGCCAGGACAGATAATCCTGACTGACCACAGGGATATTTCAGACCATATCACATCGTGCTCAGAATGTCAAGTGTGAGGAAGAAGGAGGAAAGAGGGGCTATTTGGAGTGATGGAGTTTGTCTTCCCAAGTAACCATTGCATGTGATGGGGCCCTGCTCTCCTGGAAATGGCTGAACACCTGCCTGTGGGAAGTAGGGAATTAATGCCTGGTTTCACTCTGCTTATTCACATGGCTTTTGCTTATCCTATTAGCCTGTCTTTATCTGAACCCATGAGTTCTCCAGTTTTCACCCTTCTGATTCTCTCCCAGTCCAGCTGGTGGGGGAAAGAGCGTGTGGTTCCATGGGACTTGGGTGGGATTAAACCATGGCAAGGGAGTAAAGATCCATTTTGTCTCAGGATTAGTACACCTTTAGGACTACTCAGACATCACCCTAGAAAGTGGCAATAATGTTTTGGAGGCCATTTGAAAAGGAAATTGTGCTGCTTGACCCATTAACTGAGAGGTAGCAAGTATTTGAGAGTTACTTGAGAAAACCTCCTGGAATTGCTATCTCTAAAGTTGATGGTCATCCAATAAACTGAGATTACACGTGTGTAACATTACCCAAGTGTTAGCCTCACAGCATGCTGTCTGCAGTGAAAGTTTCTCAGAGTTGTGTAAGCAGTCTTGTGATTTGTTTGAGAGATGAGGGAAGACGTACACTGTAACATTTGGCCTCGGCTGCAAGACGATGACTTCAGTGATGGCAGACAATCCTATAAGTGCATTTGTTGATACAGTATGCCTCTCGGCCAGGCAAATGCTTCTACTGTAAGCCAAATTTATGTCTCAGACAAATTGCATAATTTGTCAGCAAACCAGACCAGAGATATTGTTGCCTACAGAAGAGAACCTTCAGAGATGGCAGGAGTGTGGTCCAAAGAGTTTGCAGTGCAGTGTGTGTGGTTTTCCAGCTCTCAGCATTAGAACAGGCAGAGATAAATGGACAGATTGGGATCTCTGAAACTTTACCACTCTGTGCTTAACAAGGCAATGAGCTGGCCATAGAGACAATGCCAGGAGACATTCCATAAACTCCCAGGAGCCAGGACCGGATTTTCAAAGAAGCCAAGATTAAAACACAGTATTTTCCATGAATGGGTTTCCTTTCTACTGAGCTCATAGCATATTGAGAGTGGGTAATTCAGCTATCTTCACTCTCCCTGGCTTAACAAAAAGACCCAGCATTCCCATGCTCTTCCTGCAGACAGACTTTGTGCAAAACAGACTGTCAGCAGCCTTAAGCAAGCTGTGGCCCTGTCTTTTTTTTTATTCACCTGTTTGGGTTTGCAAATTTTCACTGTATTGATTTGTTCTAGAAGAAACAAGTGAAATGGAGCTGGTAGGACAGTCTCAGAGGTATCTGGTATTCTCAAATTCCTTGGACCTCAACTGTTTAAATAGGCTTATTCATGGCATTATTCACAGCAGTTGATGGTCTCTCCAAAAGACTTTGCCCGTGCTAATACAGCAAACTTCAGTTCAATTGATCAAGAGCATCTGTTGGGCTGAAGAGAGATGGGAGGCCAGATATATTCAGTTGTTTCCTGAAAAATAGGATAGTACTGAATGCCTCCCTTCTGCTAAGGTTTCTAGCTATGATGACTTCTTGAAGTCTTTACTGCTCAGAATTTTGGTAAAATTGGTGGAAAGAACAACAGCTCAATGTCAGTCACAGTGTTTCAATAGCAACCCTTCTGGAGTTACTTTACAAAATTCATAGTTGCTACCATGGTTTTCCATTTCCCATTTTATTCTGTAAGCTGACTGAAAAATGTTTATAGTAGCAGATACCTAGGTGTTCTGAAACAGTGAATAAAATTTATACTCGTAGGATATAACAAATTTTTGATCAACTGTCTCAACAGAAGTCACCCACATGAGTTTTTAATAAATGTTTTATAAGTCCCTGGATCCTCTGGCCTCACCACTGTGCAGTCTTTGACACAAACACATTGACAAAAATGGAAAACGGATTACAACTTTTTGTTGTGGAAGGAGAATTTATTTTATTATCATGATGCTCCAGCACAGAATTTTGTGAAATGGTTTGCCAGCTCAGACATCAAACAAGCAATAGTCAAAGCACAGACTAATGCATCCACTCACTTTCTGGCATTGGTCAGAAAAATGCCAGTTCTGTTTCTCGAAGGTGATTTGGACAATCTATGGAATCACAGAATGTTCTAGTTGGGAGGGACTCAGAAGGATCATTGAGTCCAGCTCTTCAGTGAATGGCCCATACAAGGATCAAACCTACAACCTTGGCATTATCAGCACCATGCTCTGACCAACTAAGCTAAGAGTCCAGAGATATTTAAGAGGTGTAAAGAAACTGATAAAAGAAGACAAATCCAGAGATTAATTTCTTGCTTTTGAAACATAATCTCAGGAAGGAAGGAAAAACCTTTGCAAAAACCTGATGTTGTTACTGTTCTTCAAGAAAAGATAAACTAGAAGATCCCAGGGACCCACCCACTTTCACCCTGTGAGTCCCTGGAACTTGAGGGTGTGCAGGGGAGGAGATGTGACATGGAACCAGGTAATAGAGGAGAAGAGTTTGGGAAGTGTGGCCCCTCCTTATTGCCAAATTGAATCAGGTGCACAAAGAGCCATGGAGGTGAAACTGGGATGGAAAAAGCACAGAGCGGAGTCGGGACAGGGTTGGGGGTTGATACAGGTCAGGGCTTGAGATCCATGTAGCCATTTTTTTGCAGCAGCCCTTGGGATATGAGCTCAGTACTTGGGGTATTAGTTTTCTGAACTTCTGTGATGCTTGAAAGCAGTTGTCCTCTAGCCATGGGCTAGCGCTGAGATGGACAATGTCAGCCTCCCTTTCTACTTCACACTGAACACCCCCAGAAAAACATGAGTCATTTCTCCTGTCACTCAGCCCCTGGCAGCAGAGATGAACAATCTTGGGTGGCAGGTGAACAGCGATGTGATTGTTCTTGCCTAGAATAATGAAGCCTATGAATGTTTGCAGTCTATTTCCCCCCCTTTTTTTTTTTTTTTTTTTTTTTTTTTTTTTTTTTTTTTTGTATGCCAAAATAAAAATCTGCTTGATCCCAAGCAGATTCTGCTGCTTTGAGCCGGCTTTTCATTGCTCAGTGTCACCAGCACAGAGCTCAGAAGGAGTAAGGGTCCTGATCCCGAAGTGTGAGAAGCAGGGAGTGTCAGCGGGGTGGGCAGGCAGCCCGATGGACGAAGATGCTCCATGACGTGGCAAGGTCCAGCGCATCACCTGTACTCCGCTGACTCCACAGGCTGGTCCCACTGCTGCTCCCCAGTCTCCAGCCACCAAGGTTCTCCTTCAGCTCCATGCTATCGAGAAGGGGCAGTGCAAACGCGGAGCTGTATTTGGGGGAAGGAGGAGGCGATGTCTGCCTGCGGCTGCCGGCGGCGGGCGGACACTGCCATCTCCCGACGGCGGGCTCTGCACGGAGCGCTCAACACCGCTGCCCGGGCATGGATGCTGCGCGGAGGGCAGCGGGGATGGCGTGCCTGGGCACCCGGGGTGGTTTATCCTTGTTCTGATTTCAGGGCGGCTTTGGATACCTGTCCGCAGGCAGCAGCCAGAGTCCGAGCCGCAGGGCAGAAGTGGTGCTGGAGGTGGCAGAGGGAATTTAAGCCCAAATGCAACGGGAACTTGGGAGGCACACGGAAGTGCCTAAAGCTGAAAACTGAGCGGGCTGTCACATGCCATTCCTGGCACCAGCATTAATTAACAGCAGGGTATCAGTAAATCGCAAGAATCAGTAAATCGCGCGTTCCTCTCCCTGCCCATCCCCTCACTGCACCTGATCCGCCTTCCCGGAGGAGAATGCATGTAAAGGAAGCAGCAGCGTGATTTTACACTCCAAAAAAGGCACTGATACGTGCTGGAAATCAGCAGAAATTCACGCATTTTTCGGTTTAGCTATTACAAATACCATTCCCACTGAAGCAAACCAAGCTTGGGAGACAGAGCCGGGAAGACGCGTTCAGCCGCAGCGCCTGCCGCTGCTCCAGCACAGAGGGCCGTCTGTGGGATGCCGCTGGAAGTGCAGGTCCCTGCTAAACTGAAGCCCAGTAATTCCCAGCAAGAGCAGCAGGGGTCATTCCACTCTTTATCTCCACCTTGGAACAGCTTCTCAGCATACAAGCGCTAGCAAACACCTCGCCCCTTTTCCTCTCCCTCCCGACTGCCTACGATAAACCCGAACTGCAAATAAGGTTGTGTTTAGACAGGAAAGTGGTGGGAATATTGTCTGAGTAAAGACAGGAGGATCTATCCCGGTGGAAAGGCTTTTGAATGGTTTACAGTTTTTGCCTGTAATTGTACACATTGCCTGAACAAATCACATCCACTCATTTATTATCGTGCTAAACAATGCAGTAGGTCTAGCACACAGGTGTGTCTCTCTCCCTGCTTCAGGCTAGAGACATCTGCAATGGAATGTGATTTTTCCACACGGAGTTATGTTAATGCAACATCCAGTTTGGGGAGATGAGGAGAGAAGGGAATACAGGAGGAAAAATAATTTGAACAAAATGTTCATGGAAACATGGAATGAAATTACTGAGAACAGGTGTTTGCTTTCTTCCCTGACATATTTAATTTTTTACAAAAATAATAATTCTTTTTTACAATTAAATATTTCTCTAGCTAGTGATAGTTTGATCTGAAAGGCCTGATAATCAACGGGAATTTTCCCTGGGCTTTAGATTGTGTCCTATGTGTCAGCTGGATTTATTTGTCATGTAAGTAGTAACGAGGAATAAATTGTTTGAGGCTGGAATACCCAGGGCTTTGCTTCTAGTTAAAGCAGGTTACATACGTGAAAAATGTGTACCTCCTGTCAACTACTGTGAGTGTTTTCCATGTTAAATTCAAGGTGTTTGAGGCCCACAATCCCACAGGAACAGAGGTGCAGGTTTAGGGGAAGGTAAAAGCTACACACACACGCAAAGACGTTTTGTGCCACTTTTC
Organism: Catharus ustulatus; assembly: GCF_009819885.2. Classification (NCBI taxonomy): domain Eukaryota; kingdom Metazoa; phylum Chordata; class Aves; order Passeriformes; family Turdidae; genus Catharus; species Catharus ustulatus. The sequence continues at coordinate 60,637,314 of NC_046223.1, read as the reverse complement.
TACAGCTTAGCATTTCATCTCATACACAAGCAATACAGTACACAGGATTGATGTGCTTTGGGCAAAGAACTGAGTGCTAACCCAGCCATACCCACCACAAAGTTAACTCCTTCCTTCCTGACCTTCCTCCACACCCCACCTACCCACTTCAAGAAAAGGTAGGTCATTCTTCTCATAGATATCTTTTTTTCCCCCAGGAAGACTGACTAGAAAAAGAAACATCCTCAGTTCCCAGTGTATATCAGCATATGAGTTTTGCTGTTCTCACAGTCTTAACACTTATTTGCTAGAACAGGCTCTGGTACCTTACTCCATGTCTGTCCAGCACTTACCCAGATAATTTAGCCTCAAGTCCTTAATGGATGCCGAAGATTATACCATGTCGGCACTCACTCCCTGGCTTGTCTGAAAGTTTTTCTTCATCTTGGCCAAGAGTTTCCATTCTCTTTAGTCTCCAGAAACATCAGGCAATCCCTATGCAATTTATTGCAGTTTATAGTTTCTCTATATGAACATCACTTCCAAAATATTCATTAGAAAAATTAGTCATTTACAATAAATGTTACATTTTTACAAGAAAATGTAGCAATTCTTTATTAAGCATCTGGATTTTTTCAGCACCACTTCATAATGAGGATGAGCCTGAACTGGAACACCTGATCTAAACCCTCTTTTGACTTTTGGAGAATGTCAGGTCCAAGTTTTTAAGAGCTGGGATTGTCTTCATTTTGAGTCTTCTACAGCTCTGAGCACATAGTTGGCACTTAACAAATAAACAATAGTAATCCAGTGCTGGACCAGAAATTAATGGCTAGACTGTATCTGTACTTTATAAAAAATGTATATATCTCCCTATTATCCATGCTACATCAAATGCAATGCCTTCTTTCATTTGTAACCGTAAGTGTCTGCAATTCAAAAATATAAGTTCCAGCCCACAGCTCGTGGGGTTGCTAGGGGAAAACAACATCCTTCTTGTGGCATGAAGGATAATCCAGAGGTGTGATTTGGAGTGATGAAATGGCTTTTAGACAATGGCATTGTTGCAGAGAAACAATGACTTGAACTACGGCAGCACCTGCTGCAAAGCTCACCTGGGCAGAGGTTCAGTCTCTGACCAGCAGCCACACCTGGCTGGGAAGGAACAAGCTGTAAATGACACCACAGGGGGAATATAAATTAGTGATGGTATCTTATCATGGAAATTAATTCATGTCTGATTCATTCCCAGCTCTCTGGGAGGACAGAGAAGGTGGCTCACCCAGGCTGGATTTACATGCATACAGCTTCACATCGGCACTCTGAAGAGAATGAGCACTTTGTATATGTAACAGTTGCACGGAGCTTCTCTTTACTAAGTATTGCCTGCCAAAACCTTCCTGCTAGCATCACTGCTCTTTTACATGAGCTGGGGTTTAGGCCACTGGAAGTGTCCAGAATTGTAAACTAAAAAATAGGATGAGAAAAGCATCTCACGCTGTCCTCCCTCAGGGAAGACAAGTGCCCATACTGAACAGGGACAAGCTGAAATGTAGTGGGACAGCAGTATTAGTTGCAATCTGTATTGCTTTGGTCAAAAGTTTATGCTATACATTCCTTAGCATCTGCTTTTGGGTGTTTGGTCTTCTCTGTGCTTCACAGTGGAAATGAAGAAACTGTGAAAGCTTCTGGCAGTTTGCATAGAACAGAAGGAGAGAACATAGATGGAAAAGTGCTCCAGCAGAGGTGGAGTAATGGCAACTGATATGCAAGGGGAAGTCATAGGAAACAATGCAATCTAACTTGTTCCAGCTGCCTGAGCAATCACAGGGACAGTGCCAGATGTAATATAGCTCTGGTTAGCATGAGCTGAGATCTGGGATAGCCTCCAAAAGCAAGGACAGGGAGAAGAGAAGCAGCAGCTTGTTTGTGAACAAAAGACTAAACTATTTGGTTGCTAAAATATACGCAAAGGAGGTATCCCGTCCCTTAGCCCCATGTGCAAATCACATCTAATCTGGGAAAAAGACAAAGGAAAAAATAATCCAGTTTGTGGTTGCACTGAATTCATTTGATAAACAGTGGAGACCATGGTAAATGGGGAAGAGAGCTTGAAGAGTGTTATTTTTGTTGGGTAGCAATTGAGTCTGATGTTTTTAACAAACTACTGCTGCTCTGTTTGAGAAACCACATTTTTAAAATGTGAATCAACTGGGACAATTCACAGCAAGGCAGTGTTTGTGAGAGCCCCTCCATGAAGTGTAGGGTACATGGATGGTGAGTCCCTGCCATGATTATGCTGTGGGACGGTGGGCTTGAATTACTTTAGGACAACTTACCTGGAGGATTGCTACCCTGTGCAAATGCAGTCACAGTTTGTGATTCACTGCTTCACTCCAGTGCAAGAGCTGTGCAAGAACACAGGCAAGACAGGCAGCAATTTGAATGACTCTCCAGGAACGTTTTGCAAAAGAGCCCTGCTGTAAGGAAGGATCCTTATGACTTGGTTTCCAGAACACATTAAGAAATACCTTCAAGATGTTTTTCCATTTTTAACTTGCTTGTGTTTTCCCCATGAAGGTAGGATCCAGCTGTTCAATTTGCTCAAAGTATCAAGTCAATCTGCATGAAGCTGTTTGAAGGAAAGGATACTGGTTTGGTTAGACTAAATTTCAAAACAAATAGACAATAATTATCATTATTGGTTTATATTAAATTGAAAAAGAGGTAGGAGATAAACAGCAATATTATTACCATTGTACAGAAAGAATGGAAGAACTGGGGAACTCAGACAATTTTTTTACTTCAGGGTCTTCATCCAGCTGCATTCTTCCTCTGACGCAGAAGTCACTTCTCTGAGAAGGGCAGCAGGCATTGCACTAGCATAGGCCTGCTACTTATTACCATTCTCAGCTAGGAAAATGGAACAGGACCAGATCACTCAATTTTGCAATCAGTAGAAAAAAAAAAAAAATCTGAAAAGCAGAGCTAATTCTTCAATGTAGCAGCAGAGTGGACTTCCACAGAAAAATCTCTGCTCCATCTGCAATTTCTGAGCACTGCTGCAGCCATCCTTCCTGTGAATATGATCAATTAACATATACTTGTTAACATTTGTAGACGTTGCACATAATATATATGGCTGCTCCTTTCCCCTCAGACACAGTCTATTTGAGCAATAAAAGCTGCTGCTTTCCTACAATCAAAATGCCATCAGTCTTTCCAGTATCAGATGTGCGTAGAGGTCTAGCCACAGAAACACTTTACATTTATCACCTGGCATGTGCCACCTCTGTGCCCTTTTTCCCAGGGACACCACTTCTGTGGAAATACTAATAAATGAAAAATGCATTTGTGTAATCCTGTGAAATGTTTTGACTACTAAAGTTATTCTATAGCAGTTCATTAAAGGACACATAAAGTATTTAAGTTTACATTTTATAAAAAAATCAGGAATGCTCTGGCTGATAGCTTTCTTTCTATTGAGCATCTGTTTCCTATTTTTTTAACAGTTTACAGCAGTGGTTGGCCAAATCTGTGCTAATAGTTGATCTTAACTGGATCAAAACATGGTAATTTCTTAGCAAAGGTTAGAGAGTGTCCTTCTAACACAGCTTCCTATGGCTGCAACCACCAATGTCTGTGCATCAACATCTGGTTTCAAAATATTAAAAATTATAAACACTTCCAGATACAATCCATCTGGTCTCACAAAATTCTACATCTGCATAATTTTGCTTTCTTTTTAAAAACCAAACACAGGCTTAGTTTGACCCTGTTACATTAACTGAAGAATCCTCCTCATTCTAAGTGTGGGGCATAGCCCATGGTTTTGTTGGCATCACACATCTGTATCTGGTGGACTGTTGTGTCTAACATTGCTGTGTTAGTAAAGCGACAAGCGGAAATTCTTTGTTTGATTGGTATATGGTATCTGAGTGAATCAGGAGGAAGGCTGCAAGGAAGAAGTTCTGCTGAACTGAAGGATCAGTGAAATTTGCAGTGCTGGCTGTGATCAGGCTTTTGAAAGCTGTTTGCTTGCTGCCCATCTGCATCGTGTCAGTCCCCTCAAAGACAGCACCGAGCCTGCAGCATCCTGCTGCCCCGTCACAGTTTGCAGTCACAGTTTGCAATCCACTGCTTTGCTCCAACGTCTCAGGCTTTCCTGAGCAGCATATTCCTTGGTTCCAACACCTTGCAGACAGGTCTGCAGCGCTGCAAGGGTCAGAGCGTTGGAAAGGGGACCACCCCTCTCCCTTTTGGCTAGAGATGCTTCCTGTGGGATGGCTGCTGCCGCTGTGACTAAACAGTACCGGACTACTTCCTCTGGCTTCTCTCCCCTTCCTTTTCATTTTACATGCCAATTCAAGGATCTCTTGTCCCTGACTGTTTTACCCAGATGGAAAAACTATTTGTATTTCACATGCACAAAGAAATAACAAGTCTTTCTTGCACAAATAACTGTGTGCAAAGTACAAAATGTAATGGGTTTCAGTAGTTTTTTAATGTCTATAAAGTAATGGTGAAATGAAAAATAACATATGGAAATTAATAGATGTGTGGGAGATCAGTATTCCAAGTCAGAAGTTCATCTTATCATTTTTGTGTCCTTCAGTGGTCTACTTTGCAATTAAACAGTATTTTTCCCTTAGCTTTTAAAAAGCTAAACAGGTTCCAGTAATCTCTGAAGACATGACACTGAACAGGCCTTTCACCCCAGATAGAGCACTCCATCTTAAAACTGAAGAGGTATCAAGTTGGGAATTAACACTTCTTTCACTCTTTCAAGATTTTACTAGCTCTGATGAGAGTATCTTTGTGTTAATAGCAAGAACAGCATTTTTCAGACCAGGACAATGTCCAAGAGAAGTCACTGCAAGGCTGCCTACTTGACTTGGTTCAGAGATACCTGAGACCCCACAGTCTGTTGCACAATGTCAATCAAAAATACGGTAAGTCACATGGTCATAGGCTGAATGGAATGGGTGAAAATGGCAACCAGAAAACCTAAATATGAATATTTCATTAAGGAAAAAATTCCAGTCTAAATGTACCATTGCATCATCATGCTCATTAGTTGCATGTATTTTTCAGTCCAGTTTGAGGCTAACCTTCCTGAAAAATGAGACACAATGGACACCATCCTAACACTGTGCCTAATCTGTCATGACTGATGTGGCTGTTGCTAATGTTTCCTGGAGTGATGATGGCTTGCCAGATGCTGAGAAACAAAAGCACAGTCAGACCACAGAGTAAGCTGAATGAAACAGAAGTCTACTTTTGTAGTACTTACATATATATCTATAAAACTGAAAACCTTGGGTACAACAATTCCATGAGAAATCCTAGAGCAAACTACAAGCAGTTAATGTCCAACAAACCCCCAATTACCCACAGCAGCCACCAGAAAGCCAGGCAGAGAGGGCAACTCTTCTTTCTTGAACGAGATCTGAGGAAGCTCTTTTTTATAGTGTTCACACCTACAGCTTCCTTCCCTTTCCATCCATATTTTGGAAGACATTTGAGCATAGCTTACTCTCATTTTGAAAGATGTGATTGTTCCATCTTGACAACAAGTCTTTTATTTTCAATTTAAGCAGCCAAAATAGTTTGTCCGTTAGTGAAAGAAATTCTCAGGAAAATATAGGTGTTGCCTTGGGATTCTTAATGACCCTGAACTGCCAAAGTTATAGAATGCAGCCATCCCAATGTATCACTGTGTCACACTAGAGTTTAATTAATTTTATTTTATTTTATAACAAAACCATTTAATAGCCATAGGTAATTCATAGGGTCACAACTACCACCATCCCTTGTTTTTACCTCCTACACTGATCATTTTTTAAATGTTAACCTTTAAAGTCTTTTCATTCTTTCCTCCACATTCCTACTTTCATCTCCTTCAGCTTTGTCCTCCCTTTTCTCACAAAGGACATTTTCCTCCATTGCAAACCCAGTAATTTTACTGTGATAAGGGCATGGGGTTAGACAGAAATGGTCGTGAAACTTTTGTTTCCTACTATCAGCTGAGGAAAAAGATGTCTTAAGATGTCTGGATTAATTTGCTTAAAATTTTCTGTAAAGGAAATCAGGACCAAATTATTTTCTCTACTTTTTCTTCAGGTGAGGGGAGTAGATAATCAGCAGAAGTTGTGACCATTGCTTCTGAACACCTGCTATCCTGCCTCATCCCTAGGAGTGCAGAGGGCTCCACTCTCTCTGGCTTGTCTGGGCACCCATTTCAATGCCAGGGAAATTTCTGTTCTTGAGCAGAGTTCCTGTAGATATGAGAAGCAAGTGAGGAGTGCAATGGCTGTTGTCAGCCCTGCCAGCAAGGGATGCTTCTAGTCCCTAAAAGGAAGATACCGAAGGCTGAAATTAGGAATGAGACTGTAAGATGAATCAAGATTCAAGGTTCAGGTTTCAGAAGAAACCAGAATTTTAAGCAGTTATTTCAGTATTGGTGTGAGGGTGAAGAGCCTGTCCTCCCAGGTGGAAAGCAAAGGTTTCATCCTCTGATTCCTGAGAAATAACTGTTCTTTCCCTTATTTTAAGAGTCACTCACCACAAAGAAAACCACCATGAAAAAGGCATTTGGAGAATCCTAACACTTTTATCTGTCTTAAAATATTGGTAAAGCTATTAAAATAAAGATTACATTGAAAAAAGTAGTCTTACCCCTTAAGTCTACCTCACAGATACTTTTATCTATTTGCCATGACTTCAACAAGCTATGATAGACCTGCATAGAGGCAAGTGCCCCGTGTTGAGACAGAGGGAGTACTACCTGAAACTATAGACTTCATACCAATTATTTTGCTTTACTACACACTTTAAAAAACCTGAATAAATTTGAGATTATTTGGCCAATTTTATGGTCATAATTTTTTTTCTACTGAATAAACTTACCACCATCCATGTTCACTGAGAAAAGGATGTAAAGGCAATATTAAATGTTTTATTTGATATCATAGAATAATCAAGTACTCTGCATATTGAATTGTGTTGACCTTGGAAATGGGAGCCTCAAATTTTGGCATGATGTCTATTAGAATAAATGTTGCACAGTTAAGTATGCCAAAGTATATCTAGAAGAGGAATAAATAATTTCATAATTCAATGTAGCAAACAACCTAAAAAAATAAAATGGCCTCAGTAAATAATTTGTTTTTCTAGGCAGCTCACAAAAAGGAAAAGAACCAAATTAGATATTTGCATTTCCTTATTCTCTAGCTTTTAAAAGGTTTTTTTTCCATTTATGAAACAGAAATAGTTGAGTCAGAATCTGGTTTTGTTTCTGTTGAGACTAATAGCAATAGCATGACTTCCGTAGTAAGGAAGCAAATCCATTTTGCCAAAGAAATGCTGTAAGAACTTATCCATACTCTCTGACATGTAGATAACATTAGCATTTAGCTTTTCTGTCTGACAGCATTGTTTCAGTATGAACTTCATATTGCTTTGGAAGTTTCCTTGGTCTGACCTCAAGATCCCTGAAGAGTGACGGCCTAAAATGATTTCATATAAGGATTAATGAAAAGAAAAGCAAACAATAAGGAAATTATACTGGCTTCAGATTTATCTGCTCAAGTGTCTAGGTTGCTGCAAATCAATTTTAAATTGTGCAGAAGCATATAAAAATGCATTGCCTCTTTAGATGTAATTTTCCCCATCAGCCTTCACTCAGACTTTAGCCAACTAAATTCCGGAAGACAGAAAAATACTAATATAGTGACAAACAGGATATATATGCAAACATACAATTCAACTGCTAGACTTTAGGGATGCTCATGAGTAGGAACAGCTGAGCTGGTATTGAGAACTAAAGACCTTTGTTGCTCAGTGATGCACTTAAGTTCGTCAGTTCCACTTAGTAACAGATTCCTGTCCATTCAATTTCTGTTACATGTTTCTTCAATTGTGGAGTTCAGTCTTATAATAAAGAAGTTTATTTTGTGCTCTGGGTAAATGTGTAACTTGGGGGTCATTTACACTTAAAATGGGGTCATTTACACTTAAAAATTAGCTTGGCACAAATGCAGGGGAGTAACTAAACACTAGCTTTTTCTCTGTAATTCCTCCTGTAGATATTGCTATTGCACATTGAAGTTGTCTGTCGATGGATTGTTTAGGAATCTTGATCCAGATCTTTTGCTTCAGTAGAACTGTTTAGGTGCAGTATCACATTCAGAAAACTCTTCCTGATCTATATTCAGGTCACATAAACCAGAAAAGGAGTTAAGACAGACCAATTGGCTGGGCTGTCAGAAAATCACTAACAGAGATGTGCAAAGCACAGACAGTCCCCGTTGTTTTAATTCCGAGAGATTTCACTAATTTTTGCAGACTTAACTACAGTGAGTGTGCACCAGTGATGAGATCAGAACTATGCTTCCTTGAATTCAGCTCTGCCCTTGCCTACTTACATGTTACCTCTCCTCAGGATAGCTAGCAGAGCCAGGTGAGAAGGTAAAGTTTTTGTACCTCACGCACAGAAATTCTACTGACTATTATATTAAAGTAATCAAGGGATGCAATTTAATCTCAATTTTAGGGGCAATTGCTCAGAGAAGTGAGGAGGGAATCCTGTTGCAACACTCCACTGCTCCCAGTTGCCTGTCATGCCATCTAGAAGGGAGGCTTCCTATTTCCCCCCCCAAGACTTTGAAGACTGATCTCTGAGTAAGGGACAGCTGAATTAGATCAGCTCTCCATGGTGTGAAGAGGGTTACTGAGATTTCATGTTGATGAATCTCAATCGTGTCTATGTGGTCAACCCCTGGACTGGATGAATTACTGATCCCTTATGGCCTTAACCACCTGAAAACTTTGCCACTCTCAAAATGCTCCTTTTTCTTACTGGGAACCTGGAGGACGGTGAGTTACACAGTGTCTGCTCCAGCTTGTATTCATTCTGAAATACAAACACAGACTTTGGCTTGTCCTGGTGACTGCACTGTCTGCAGACATCTAGTTAACTGGCAAGAAGACCTGCAGAGTGGCAGGACTGTGACAACAGTGGAGATACAAGCGTTGAATTGAATGTGTTACAAGACCATAAAGAACTACTGGAAGTTAAAGCTTTGCAGCTGACTGCTGGTCACACGTGCCCTTCTGTTGCCTATTTCAGTCAGGAGGAGTAGCAGGAACATTTGTGGTTTCGGTTGCCTAAAGACAAAAAACTCATTGTGAAAATATAGAATCTGGAAACAAGCTGCCTGGTGAGGTCCTAAAATTTGGCTGCAAATCAAACACAAGAAAGGTATTGGTGAAGGCCATGTCACACACAGAGGAACACAGTGATACTCAGCTTTGGAAACTTCCTTGGTCTGTGGAAACAAATCAAGCTTCATTTAGACAAAATATATTCACAACTAGACAAAGTTCTGCTTTGTTTTTGTATCTGAAATGTAAGCATGGATGTAAGAGGGCACTGATGACTAAATGAAACTGTACTTTCACTTTTTGTACAAAATGGCTGTATTTTCCTAATGCCTACCCCAACCACATTACTCAGCATCAGCCCTTACGAAGAGTGTCTCCTCTTAAAAAAAAAAAAAAAGCATCTAATAATATTCATATGGTCACTCTCGCTTCAGATGCTTCTTGCCCTTACAAAGCACACAGTGATAGACCTATAAAACTAAGAGTTGTACACTAAATTGACCTTGACCTCTAAAGGTCAAATTCATCATTACTTTAACTTCTCTGGAAAACATGCCCACACCAACTAACATTTTAATTGCTGAGTACTTGACTAGGTTGAGAATATGGCCAAACTTTAAATTTCAATGAAGTGACTCTAGGATTATCATGTAGGTAAATATATGCCCCAAACGTCATTTTGACTCTCAATTAAGAAAGAGTTAAACTAATGTTTCAATGGAAAGTTTAATAACAAAAGACATTTATGATGTTTACTTAAATTTTCTGGACCATTAAGTCCAAATGACATGACTTATTGGATGCTATATCTGGCCAAAAAATCTTTTTGACCAGTCTAAGTTTTACTATGTGCTGAGCTGCCAGCATCCCTATTAGAAAAATTTTTAAAAAAATTAAATATAAATCTATGGTCAAATCCTAGTTTTCTCAGTGAAATCTGGATTCTGAATAGCCATTCATGCCAGAAAGTACCTTTTGAAGTTTACATTAACATGGATATTTATTTATTTTCCCTCTGTAACAATGACAGTGGTTGAAATAAACTGTTTAATTCTAAATAGAAAACACATCTGCTGTTTCTGCATTGTTTGTGGTTGCTGGAGGGGTGACAATTTAAACCAAGTAGCACACATGACATTTTAAGTGAGATGTTGTATGAGGATTTGCAGCTGCTGTACTTTCCTATTTTTCTCTTGCCTGACGACACTGCTCCATTGCAGGGCCTGAAAACTTTTTCATCCCCAACACAGCTCTCAAAGGGAAAGCTCAGACATATCCTTACATACACGCATGCCTACTTGCATACATGTGATATTTTTGACATGCTTGTGTTTATTTGTTTTGCGGACAAGAGTATTTTCTACCCTGCCTGGGATCTTAGAGGTGAGAACATCACTGAGGAAGTTAGATTAAACCACATTTTGCTGGTGCCTAGGTGGCCAGCAGGAGTCTCAGAGCTCCAAAAGAGACCGCAGTTGAGTCCTGACACCCTGGCATGGGGGAACATGGCCCACTTGGAGATCAGTGTGTTGGAAAGACCCCCGGGCAGTGAATTTTTTGGTGCTGGCGAACAACAAAACAGGCCCTGAGCTGACCCTGCTCTCTCTGGCAACATCCCCATTATCTCAAGGCTGCTGCACAGCATTGAACAAGCAGAAGGTGCCGTGGGATTGGACTGAAGAAGGTAGTCAGAGGTTAGAAAGGCTGGCCCTGCTCCAGCCAGGGAAGTTGTGAGAATGGACATAAGCCCTGGCTCCTCACTAGCATTTCATCTTGCCTGTGGAGACTTTAAGGAGAGATGTCATCTATCGTCCACCCCTAGTGCGTGCTGGCTGAGTAACAGAGTTAATTTGTGCCCAAGAAGCTCAGAAGTGTCAGGCCTGATCACAAAGGGTGAATTGCACCTCTGAATGTTATGCTGCAGTCCCGACACCTAAACTACAGCTTATTGGGTTTTTTCAATCCCTATAGGGGCTTAGTGTCAAGGAAGTAAGGATCCTTTCAGGTTAATGAACCTGACCCTAAATTTATGAAGGTTACATTTCTAAATACTTCTGATAATCTTGAAATTTTGTCTTTTCACTAGGTTGAGACAGTGAAACTCCCTTCACTCCCCTGTTCCCACACTGCTTTATGTTTAATAAACCCCTGAGGTTTGACAGTGCAGCAGTGCAATCCATTAACCATAAAAACAGTGTGGGCTGATATTTGACTCCTATATTATGGCTGGAGTGACTACAATACTCCCGAGTAGTGTGAAAAGCTTAGGCAAGCACCTGAAGGAGGGCTGGAGCCCATGAGTTCCCAGTACACAGGCTCCACTTCATTTCTGCCTATTTTTTCTTTTCAGTTCAAAAAAGGATTTTGGCATTTTCTTTTGCCAGATCTGAATAGAGAGGAGGCTTCCTCTTTCTCTGGAAAAACTCCTACCTTGGATCTGAATGGAAATTTATGACGTTTTCATTGCTGTTATGGGATATTGTGTTTATTCCTCTCTGTTGCCTCTCAGCAAAACAAGAACTTCTCTTTGGGTTTTGTGAAATGTCTTGAGTAGTGCAAATTATTTCCCTTGGGAGGGACGAGATTACAACAAACTGCAAATTTTAAAAAAATAAAATTCCCAGGGAGGAGCCCCAGTATCAACCTCTGGGTCATCTTCCCCCACAGTCCTCTTGGCATCATACAAACTGAACTTTGTCCTGCCCTAGTTACTAAAGTGCCCAGTCCAGTCTTTAGAAACAAAGCATAAACACACCCAGCCAAGTGAAAGCTTAATATAAATGTGCTGCCTCTTCCTCTCGTTGCACTTGTGAGAAATTGTTTGTGTTTTAGGAGGGAGGACAGGGAAATCAGTTCCCAGGTCAGGTCTCGCTATAGCCCTGCAGGCAGGGAGGACAGAGGCCAGCTCCAGTGCAGGAAATCTTCAAGCACTGATATTGCCACACGCTGACAGGGGTGTGCAGGCCCATGTGCTCTCACAGGGTCATGGCGTGTTTGGGTTTTTTCATAACGCTGGCCCCCACACAGCAGCCCCGGAGAACGAGGCCATGGTTTTCTTTCAGTTCAAGGAATCACTGGGCTGCCAAAGAAACCACATAACAGCTATTCTGCAGATGAACTCAAGTAATGGCACAGCACTTGGGTGGCCATATTTATACTGGGCTAGCCAGGAATGTCAGGATTTCAGCATTCACAAAAAATGCACTTCTGGCACAAACTATCTCTGTCATTTCAGCTCCACTCCTCAGTCTCAAATGATCCATATTGTTAGGAGCGCTTTAGTGTTTGGAGTAGCATGTGTTTCCCCTCTCCATAGGTTTTGGGAGTAAGGAAATGAATCCTGCCCAGCCATCCTCTTCAGCAGTTCTGCTTTCCTCTAAGTAAGCAATGGCAAACATGAGATGGGAGAGAGATACATCTGAACTCATGCAATCTGTCACAGCACAGCATCTCCCAAGCACAGGCTTTTTACACTTGGATCTGTCCCATCTCTGTCTGCACAGCCATATTTCAAGGATTTGTCACGGGTCACATCTGCCAGCAATCATGTGGAGGAAATATAGAAAATGAGCAGTGTGCATTAGCTCCACTGTTTTCCTCCTGCAGCACTCCTGGGCTCTTGACAAACAGACAAACTCCCATGCTGAAGGCAACCAGCCTAATCCTCACCCCAGAGAAGCAACTGGGAGTTGCTCCTTGAACCTCAGCAGATATTGCCTCACAGAATCAGAAACCTGTGAACCCCACTCACCCAGCAGGAGTTTAGGAGATGAGGCACAGCCTCACAGGTCCCCAGAAACGTCAGCCCAGCAAGGAGACTCAGAGCCCTGCAGCAAGCAAGGCCACCATGTAAACTCACTGAGATGTGTGTCCAAGAAAAGATAATAATGAATTTTGGACTTGTTCAGGGTTCCTGGGCATCTCTCAGGCATGGGAAATCATATCTGTGCTCCCTCCTACCTAAGTGCTTTGTGCTTCAGTGCCCTGAGCCTCCTTGGCCATGAAAGAGCAGATTGGCTGTGCCAGTCCTCCCAATAACTCCAGCAACCCTCAGCAGTATCACTTTAATTGCAATTTATCTGTGCGGCTCATTTACACTTAGGCACAAAATCTGGTGGATTTTCAAAGCCTCAGATTTAATGCATGTGTGCAGTCTACCTTCAGATCAGACACCTCCTGAGAGAAGCATGTTCTTTCATATTTGGTTTCTACACCTGGAAATCCCAGGTAGGAATATAGATGCCCTTACTATGGTTAAAATGGACAAATAAGTAACTGCTGTAAATTGAAAGAGGAGTGACATCAGCCCTTCAGAATAAGAGTATTCTTGTAGATCTTTTAACCTCTATGCCCTGTCAAGTTGGACAACTGTTCCAGACTACTTTTTCAGAATTGTTCAATTTCTCTGTACTATGGGGCAAAACAACGAAGGAAGATTTGAAAACAAAACAAAACAAAGCAAAACAAAGCTACTTAGCAATCTTGGATATTGGAGCATCAAAATCAAGCACTTCCAAGTGAAGATTAATTTAATCCCTGTAAGTAAATTTTACCATCACATAATACCAGCTCCATAAAATAGTATTGATGTTCCTTGTGAAAATTTAGTAGCCTTAAACCGTATCTGGAAAAAATGTCTCATTGCAAAGGTTTCTAAAGTATTAGAGGACTTGGTAGGACCTCTTATTTGTGAGATCAGTGAACAACCAAAGCCACCTGGTGTTGATATAAATATCTTTTTAAACATGGAGGCCTAACACAAAAAATCTCTTCAGCCAAGGCAGTGGGCCAAGTGTTTAAAATACAAGGTTTGCCAGAGTGCTTAGAACTGAAATGGAACCAAGACCAAAGAAACATTAGATCTCTTTGCAGTAGTTAGTAGTCTTCTACAAGTTTTCTCTTTTTTGTTGTTGTTTTGGGGGTTTTTTGTTTGTTTTGTTTGGTAAATTCATTGCAGAATAGAGACCTGCGCATTTCCCATTGAACACTTTTCTCAAAAGAAGGAACAGTAGTTAAAGTAAGCACCAAAGCTTTTTAAAAGATTCATACCAAGGTATTATTTTCTTGATAGAAAATGTTCCATAGATATTCCATGAACAGGAAATATTGAACTCAAATAATATACAGACAAATAAAAAGTCCTCAAAATCCCAGTGATGGGAAACTGATCCCAGCCCTACTCAAGCTAGTGGTAAGTTTGTCAGGTGCTTCCAGGAAAAGTAGATTTCATCTGCTTCATAAAGAGTTGGTCATGAACCACAAAAGACAATTAACTAAATCTCTGGGCATGAAGAATGACAAATGAAATTCAGGGAAATTCATATACAGTTTAGTGCCATGTTTACAAGTGTTATTCTGGAAATAGGGCTAGGATGGGAAGGCTTACTGATTCAAGCCAGCTGCAGTCATTAAAAGCCAGGGTTAGGCTTGGCAGTAAGAGTCATGTGTCAGCCACCCAGGTGATAACTGATAACACAATTTGTAATTTATGCTGTTTGCCCCTCTGAGGTGTCTTCTTCCAGTCAGTAACAGTATATTTGAAGAGCTGGTAGACAGAAAATAGGGACAGAAGCACTTTGCACAAATCATAAAGTCCTTTAAAAATCAATCCCCAAGAGCATTCAATGGTTTTACACATGACCCAGCCCCACAGGAGTCTTAACCTGTACAGTTCAAGTTACTCCAAACAGAGCTGTACCACTAGTAATCCATGTGGTATGCGAAGACGGAAAATTTTGAAACATTTGGACTTCTGTTAAATCTCTGATAATATTTAGATTAAAACCCCTTCGAGGTATGGACAATCTCCTGCTGTATTTATGGAGAGCCTAGGAGAACCTGTGAGGGAGTGGACAGAAGACTTCCCTGGTCTCTTACAATGAGACTTTCTGTTTCTATTTCTTCTGCTCCTACATCTGAAAATGGTGACTCAGAGTATACTAGAAAATACTAGAAAAAAAAAAAACAAATACCTAAGACCAAAACTGGTTATCCATAGGCCTTTTTCATACATACGTGGGATACTAATATGACTTAAATTTTATATAACCCTCTGAGTAAAGAGGTATAAAATAGAGAGGCTGCATGACACCAGGATTATCCACAGAAGCTGCTTCTGCATGATACCTTTTTTTCGCCAGGGCCCTGTACATTTGGAACTAAGCCAGAAGTAGCTGTTCCCTTTTTGCCCTTGGTTAAACAGTGCCAGTGAGAGAACAGAAAGCCTAGGACCTTCTTTGTGCTGCTGCTCTGGTGGGAGCAGATTTCTTGTTGGACTGCAGTTGTGTCCCAGGTAACTTTTTCAGCATTCAAAAAAAGTCCAGCTTTCACACTTGGTGTCCCTGGCTTGGTGCTGTGAAAGTGGGTTGCTGCTCCATGTTAAAAAGAGTGGAAAGCGTGGGTGTAATCCAGGCTTACAAATTCCCCTACACCTGCTGCTAATGTCTCCTGAAGAAAATCTTGCTGAAGAGTGATTTGCAGCTCCAGATAAATGAGAGTTTGGGTCATGCTAAGGAGCAGGCAGGGCTTCTCAGCTCTCAGTGTTTCAGTTAATATAGCTCCAAGAATTACTGCAAGAAATCCAAACGCTTACAGTCTTTTCACCCTAGTGCCTCCTCCTTGAACGCATGTCTTCTCCTGTGCCAGCAGTACGGAAATACACTTTTTGAAGTCACATCAGTTGTTCTAGTGATTTCATAATTGTCACAGAAGCGGTAATCCATTCTCTTACAAATGATCAATCACCTGAGTGGTACAGTACTACTGGGAAGGTTACAACATCCAAGAAGTTTGTAAGCCTCAGACTTTCTTCAGTTTTATTCTGCCTCCCTCTACCCATTTCAGATGACAGTATGCTTTTAGGTTTGGCTGGATGAGTTACTGAGACAGGATTCATGGACA
This sequence comes from Catharus ustulatus, assembly GCF_009819885.2. NCBI lineage: Eukaryota > Metazoa > Chordata > Aves > Passeriformes > Turdidae > Catharus > Catharus ustulatus. The sequence goes on along the minus strand of NC_046223.1, from coordinate 60,621,270 downwards.
GTTGCAGCATCCTCTGGTTGGATGCTCCACAGCCCTGTCTATTTGTTTCCTGTTCCAGTTTTCAATACACAGAGACTGTGGAGCCAGTGAGACTTAAAGGGTGCATGCAGATGTTTGGATATTGTTTGCATAGGCATGTGTATGCAATTGGTTAGATCCATGCTCCCAGATCTAGGCACTAGGCAAAACTCTCAGTTGTGGAGTTAGCTAGCCATCCTCTTTTTGCTTGACCTGAATTGAGTCCTGGAAAAATCAGGTAAATTGCTTCACACCCAAATATTTCCTCTTGTAAGTTCAGAAATTTTACTCATCAATATACACTTCCAATCAATGGAAGACATCCTGGGTGGATGCAACTGCCAGAAACAAACAAAGACACATGAAGCTCCAAGAGAAGACTTTTAATTCTAACAGAACATGTCCAGGAAATACCAATCAATTCATATAGTAAGTGATCATCTTCAGTCTTAAAAACTCAAGTTAACAGCTGTGCACTGTCTCTTCTTCCAGAAATTATTCCAGATCCCTTTTGACCTGGTGTACACTATTCACTTCTATTGTAGATTTTGGCAGTTTGCTTCATACTTTTAATTATACCCTCTGAGCAATGAAAGTCATCCTGAATAGTTTACAGCCCATGCCTCATCTGCAAGCTGTAACCTCTTTCTTTGGAATTAACAACAAGTCACACAAACTTTTATTTGAAACAACCCATTCCTTTTCTAGTGTACACTGGATTGTATTTCCTGCAAATTCCTATCTATTCCAGCTGCAATACAACTTGCCTCCATTCATTTGAACCCAATGCAGATATTTACTGCATGGATCCTAGATTTTTAAAGCCTGAAGAAGCAATTTTATTGTCTAGCCTAACTTCCTGTAAAATTGAGATGTTGAAATTTCATTTAGCTATTTGCAATGTGAGCCCTAACACATTGCACTGACTAGAATGCATATTCTTTTATTTTCACTAAAAGTTAATACAAAATACAGTCATTATTGCATTCCTCAGCTTACATAGTCCTTGTACAGTCTTGTATATGACTCCACAAGGTATTTGGCATTGAAGAATCACATCAAAATTGTCAAAGGGTTGTAATCTTTCCTGGACTAGAGAATCACAACAACCCATTGCAATTCTATAGTCTGGGACAGTGTCTGGAAAGCTGCCTGGCAGGAGGGGACCTGGGGATGCTGATCAACAGCTGGCTGAACATGAACCATCAGTGTGCCCAGGTAGCCAAGAAGAACAATGCCATCTTGGTCTGTATCACCAAGAGTGTGGTCAGTAGGAGCAGGGCAGTGATTGTCCCCTGTACTTGGCACTGGTGAGACTACGCCTTGAATCCTGTGCTCAGTTTTGGGCCCCTCACTTCAAGAAAGACATTGAAGGGCTGGAGCAGGTCCAGAGAAGGGCAACAGAGCTGGTGAAGGGTCTGGAGCACAAATCCTGCAAGGAGTGGCTGAGGAGGCTGGAGTGTTTAGCTTAGAAAAAGGAGGCTCGGGGTAGAGCTTATTGATCTCTACAATTGCCCGACAGGAGGGTGTAGTGACATGGGGGACAGTCTGTTCTCCCACACAGTGAGCTACAGGACAAAAAAAAAAGGCCTCAGGTTGTACCAAGGGAGGTTTAGATCAGATACAAGGAAAAATTCATTCACTGAAAGAATTGGAAACAGGATGCCCAGGGTTGAGCCATCAACCTTGAAGGTATTTAAGAGACTTGCAGATATGGCACTTTGGGACATGGCTTAGTGATGGGCTTGGCAGTGCTGGATGATCCTAAAGGTCTTTTAAAACATAAATGATTCTAAATTTCTATGATTCAATCAATGATGCTTTAATTTTCTCTTGTTTCAGGTTTCAGTAGTTTCACAGATAGATACAGATAAATGTACTCTCTGGAGTAGAAAGTTCAATAGATTAATGAAAAATATTATTATCATACTGTTTATGGAGCTTGGAAGGAATCTTGCTAAACCTATTTTCAATTAAAAAGATTATTTTAGATGGAGGTTTTTGGGTTTTAAATATTATTGGGTTATTACTGCTATTTATTGATAAAAATACTCATATTCAGATATGAGAAAGCATATTAAAAGATTCATCATATTGAAAGATTCATTCATATTTTAAAATAGTCCCAAATTGTGAAAAATGTATATTGGAGCTGCTTTTGAAGAGGAGTTTCATATCTTTCATCTGAGACCTTGCACTGCAGACAGTATCTGCAAGGCTGGCAGCCCCAGATTCTCAGGCTGATGTTACAGACTTAATAAGAAATTTCAGATTGGTTTTTAAAAAGCTATCTCACAGTGAGATACCTTTTCCTAAAAAGCAGAGACAGTTTATGTTGAAAGGAGAATAGAAATACAAGAATGATCACTCCCTGTCCTGTATTTAGATCACAGTTGTCAAGTATCTGGTCTGAGTGTGAGAAATGAGGTAAGCTGTCAGAAGCAGGTTTCTGTAGGATTTGGTATTTCTGCAATATTTGCTGTAGAATTAATTTTTAAGTTTGATTGTTGAAGCTGTTTTGATTTAAAATACTTTTCAATGTTTGAGGAAGTTGTCCCAATAAGTTGGAACTTTGGAGATCATCTGCTGCAGAATTTAGTAAACAAAACTATGGCATAAAAAAGTTGCTTATATCTGCAAAATAAGTAAATACATCATTCCAGCTGAGGGACCCAGAGGGCTCATTGTTATGACCAAGTGGGTGAATTGCACAAGCCATTTCCATATCTGAAAGTTGAGCTTGCCCTAATTTATTTAGGAACTTGGAGTGAGTAGGCAGCATTTTGGTATTAATTGAGGTATAACAATCTTTTTAAATGTCCATCCAAAGCCATAGAAATCTGATGAAGGAGTGGCTTAGTCATGCAGTATTAGAATGTTCCTTTCCCTGGAGAAAATATCAAACACAATATAATCTCTCATAAAGATTCTTTAGAATACTTGCAATCCTGTTATTTTTCTTCTCCTTTTCTAGTATTGATATGAAGCGGTCTCCCCTAAATTATTGTGTGATTAAAAGAGAAATGTAAAGAATCATAGAGTATTAAATTATTATAGACTGACTCTTGCCCTCCATCCTACTTGTTGTAAGCTCTGTTATGCAATTGAGTGTAGTGACATAAATGGGATATAGGCCCTCTTTATCTTTTTGGAAGAAATTATAGTATATTCAAAAGATTTTTGGTATGTGAGTTACTTTATCTTCATTATAAAAACAACTTGGATGTGGGCTCTGGGGGAATTTATAGTTTCTCCATGACACAATTAAATTACAAATGTCTCATTAGAGACTGCCAGTGTACCTCAGATAACAACTCTAAAGTATTCATCTTAAAGCTCATTTCTAGACTATTTTTCTTTTGAACCCATTGTACTTTAGAATTGTACTAACTTTTATGAATATGTTTTTAAGGGACATTGTCCTTTAGGGCATGCCATAAATATTAGTGTGCTTGGAAGAAAAGCTGTTAAGAGTCCAGAGAGCAGAATAAGGGGAGAGGCTGCAAAAGGGAAGCATAAAACCAATCAAAGTAGCTAAGCCCAGTTATGAAAACTTTTGACACGTACATGATCAAGAAAAAGTAGTCTTGAGCACACAGATACTTTATCCACTGCAAACTGCAGTTAAATCACAATTTCAGAAGACAAAACAACTAAAACAAGAGAATATATTTTCTGTGATTCACAAGGAAGTTCGACACTGACCAAGTTTTACAAAGTAGCCCCTTCAGTAAATGTTTTCTTATATTTAGGCTTTTTCTTTTGGCACCAATAATACACTTGATTACTGAAAAAGTAAATATTAATGAATTGGAAATTAACTCTTTTCTCCAAACTCTGACATTAGGTAATGAATCTAAACATCTAACTGAATAGTCTTGGTTTGGGTTGTTTTTTTCCCTAGCTCTTAGAAGATACCACAAAGCTGTATTATTCTATCTTTCATGTATTCCAGGAAATGGATAAATCAGAACAGTGCATCCTTTGTATGAAAACTCAAAAAAAAATTTCTGATCCTCTTAATAGAAAACATTGCTTTTACAAAAACTGAGGCTTTGTTTGTAAAGAATGAACTACTGTTTAATGTTAAGTAGAGGTAACCTACTTAAATGTAGTTCTTTTCAGTGTCTGCACTGGTGAGGGAAGACACCCATCATCCTCCTGCTTTCCCTTAATGTGTCTGTCTGAAGGGAACACATAGCATACCATTTGAGTAGAAAGGAAGAAAGTAGCTCCAGGTTCTGTAGAGTGGGAGAGGTTCTTTATGTCTTAATACCTCTGTTCCCTTCCTCCTGACATCAAAGAATTGAGCCCAGAGAAGTATATTTCTATTAACTCCTAGAAAGAAAATCCAGCAGTCAGCTCTTTTGAGCCTTCTCTCTCAGACTTCAAACAAGTGATCCCTCTATTTTTGTAATGGTCTCATGAGCTACAAACAGAAGAGTGCTTGGCTCTTCTGCTTCTGTATTTCTCCCTTAAAATGGATGGTACCTTGCACACTGACCACTCTGTCATCTGTAGCACACACTTAACAATCTATGTCATTAGTCATTTCTTGAAACAGTGATAAATTAATATGACGAACACTATGACTTTAAAAAAATAACCTTGCCAGGTCCACACAGCTGTTAGGGTTTTGATGTCTTAAATTTGTTTGAAATTTTCCATGAGTTCATACACTGCTCACAATTCACAGGCTGGAAATTTTAGCAAAATTTCTTACTGTTAACTCAGCGATCAGTTATTTCCTGAAGATGAGTAGTGTGAAAGAACAGGCACTGCTTTTTGTAGCAGTTTATGACCTCTATTGTTCATCCATCCTTTTTATTTCCAGGAACACAACAGGACACAAATGTTCAACCAGTGCAACAGGAAAGAGCTTCAGCACTTTTAAACTTATTCAGAAGGTATAGGTATGAAAATGGAAAGTCAAAATACAGATATATCGGCAGGGGGGGAATGATTCAGAATACCTAATACACAGCACTCCATCATCCAGTAACTGTTAATATCTGGTGCACTCTAGCCCACATGGTTGTGGAGAAGAGCTGACACATACAACCAGTTAAATCTCAGAAATCAGCAGGCAAAAAGAAGGAAATAAAGGTACTCCAGTCTCATAGCTATTTCCCAGCCTGACATGTAAGTGCTAGAAGCCAGCAGTGCTGTACTGCTATCTCTTAACAAAAAGATAGCTCTAGCTCCCCTCCCCTACATTTGGTAATTCCAAGAGAGGTTGCATGTGCTATATCAGATTGTGGCTAGTAGTGACAAGAGTGATATAGCAGTAGGCTTTATTAAGGACTTTAGGAATGTTTAAAAGTGCTAAGTAGGCCAAAAACACATTTAAAATATTCAAAGGCAAGCTAAGAGAAATGGCTTTTTGGGTGCTTTAGAGCAGATTCTCCAGAGAGCTCGGTATCTAACACCTCCTTCTTGGGCACTTAATGGCAAGGCACGGCTTTCCAGAGTACTAAACTCCACAGCCTGGTCTTGGGATTAGGAAGCCTGACTGCCTAGAAGCAGGATTTTAATTTCTCAGCTCTAGACTTCTTTGCAAGTCCAATATTGAAATCTGAGGGAAATATTTTACAATTATCTGTTTTATTAAGAAAATTAAACAACCCCCCGTGTTTCCTGGAAGTCTGGCAGGACTCACACTGTAATTGTAGACAGATAATGTCCCAGCAGACCAGGTCTTGCACTGTAAAGTAAAACTATATGAGGTGAGAGTTACCTGTGCTACCTGGCAGTAGTATGGCAGTATGACTATGTGTTGTAATATTGTATTTAAATATTCAGACATAAACAATAATCTTTCCTTTACATTTAAGTAAGGGAAAGATTTATACAGCTATAAGTGAAACCATTCTTCTGGAATAAATACAATTCTAAAGTTTAGAAATCCTCAGGCTGTTTTCTAAACAAAGATGTGGGAAACTATTACTGTTTATATTAAATATTCCCATGTGGATCTTTTGGTCCTTGTGGAATATGAATGGATATCTCTTGTAAAATCCCTACTGCAGCTGTCAACAGTTTTTATATGAGGCATCCCAGGCACAGGGATGAGTGGAGCATGTATGTGTGTGGGACATACCTGTTTCCTTAAGAATTCCTCACCCCTCTGGTGGCAGATAGGTTTTCTGAGGCTACACAGATACCAGGGCAAAGTCACTAAAGTGATTTTTCATAGGGGAGGAGATGATAATGCTTCCTTATTACCAGCTTTTTGAAACAGGAGAACTACTCCTGATTCAGAGAAGAAACTTGAGACTAAAAGGTTTGCCCTGTACCACAGATTGACTCTTCATTCTCACCAGCCCCATCTTCCACAGTCAGAGCACACACTTACCAGCTTCACCTTGAACTGTCCCATTTTATCTGCTGCGTTAATGTAAACCTGACCCAGAAACCACTTTCTTCTTTGAAGCCTAAATTAATTCCTGGACTGTTTATAACTATTTCTGCTTGTGACAATATTTTTCATCTGTTTAAACTTCTCTTCCTAGTATTTTTCCTCTTCCTTCTTAGTGTATTTGGGGAAAGTAACCTCATATTCCCTTAGGTTTTATTGTGTTGCTGACCTGTGCCAAGCTCTTCTGGTCTCTTCTTCTAAGACAGGATGCCCAGTGGGCCCTGTGGTGGGGCTGTTCAATGAGCTCTTAATCACTCCACGAGCTGTTCTCTGCTCCTACTCCCCGCATGTGCGGAGTATCTGCTCACAGATAGCAAAAAAAAAAAAAAAAAAAAAAAGTACACCAGAGGATCTCCTTAGGCTACCTTGGAGAAGGCCAGTCCCTACCAGAAACTGATAAACTACAAGTTTGCCTTCTCATGGTCAAGAATTCTTTAAAATTTCCACAGTATTTTTTTCATTCTTCTATTATTTCCAGATGATGAGATCTGACTTTATCATTTATAGCACTTATACAATTAAGTGAGAGGTGAATCAAGACCAGGTTGTTTGCCAAAAAACAAGTAAAACTCAAACACTTCATGTCACTGTTTATTTTCACACTCCTCTTGAAGAAATATCTAGGTCAGCTACACCAAGCTTTGACTTCAGCATGCCTTGTATAAGACTTAAGCTTATACCTCTTGTTTATACCTTCTGGATGAATTCTCCACATATATTTGTAGCCCAAAGTATACTTACTGGTGAGAATTAAAACAAGAATCAAGATTAAAAGTTCTCTGTTGTTTCTGTATAGAGAAACATAAAGCTCACACACTTATACTGTGTGTACCTGATATTATTATTTTACATCTATGCAAAGAGATGTTCTTATTCCATAGGAAATGTTCCCTGGAAATCAATGGCAAAATTCCTGCTGGGTTCAGTAGACCAGGATTCCTTCCAGAGTCTGATTTACTAATACACTGCATGAGTTGTGTGCCAGGGTAGCTTTGCTGAAATCACTGGAATTCCCTTTGGCATGAAAGCAGTGAAATCAGAAACAATCTGAGTACAGACAATCACAATAATTTTTACTGGAACAAAAGGATTACAATTGAGGGATGACAGTTTGGAAGCATCAGCAAACTAAGATATTGTCGACTGGCTCATTAGACATTTGCACGAAATATAAATACATTTCACATATCCATACCATTTTATAAAACTGGAATATTGCATAGACAAAACAGAGAAACTGCAAAGACTTACATCACTGCTAAATGGCTTTCTCTTTAAAAAGTGTTTCACATGTTTTAGACCAAGAGCCAAATTCTGCCCCTTGACATACACATGCAAATTCCATTAAGTAGCTGCAACTGCGTATTTGTGCTGGTGGGAATGATTTGGTGGTGTAAAGGCGATTCTGGGAGCATTGACTGCAAGGGCTGCCCAAGAATTCACCAGTGTAAAAGTTTTTTTTGTTCTATTTTGTTGTCAAAAACTGTTGATTTGTCAAAAATAAACATTTCTGCACAAATATATATAGCCTGTTTGACAATGAGCGCATTTGTGGTGAAGGAAAAAGAGAAAAGCTAATATCCACAGCACAGCCAGCAAGCACTTAGGCCAAACTGAGAGCTAATGTCCATACATAAGCTTTCCCAGACACACTCCTTTCTCATCCAATTCATGATGAATCTCTTGACCAGGACAAGATGTCATCAGTCTTCCTCACTGGAGTTATTTCACACAGCTTTATAAATTCAATACTAATTGAACAAAGAGTCTTCCTAATCACCACTTCCCCATCTGATTGTTTTATGTTCCCATTATTAAAAACAACTACTTAAACTCTTCTTCCTCCCTTCCAGGGAATTGTTCTCTTAGCAGTTACTTGTCCTTAACTGAACAAGGCATTGGCACAGCTAACATCTGCCACAAAAGGAGACAACTTTTGACTTATCAGAAATGAGATGCAATATTTGTTTTCCTGTAAATTCCACTCATCCCTTTAAAAATACTAGCAAAATAGTACTTGGGTTTGGTTTTACTTTGAACATATAAACATATTTGTCCATATCAATAGCAAATATATTCACTTCCCACCTCTAGTATTTCAGAAACGGAATTAGTATTTTAGTGTGTTCTCAGTTTCAAGGTGCTTGGGGATGCAAATTAAGTGGCAGACTTTTTGCATTCATATGTGGAAGACCAACAGCAGGAGAGACACCATGCCTTTGCTGTGCTATTTGCCAAAGCAGCTGACACCATAGGTGGGGGGACAAGTTGGGAAGAGAGGAATTTAACACTAATAGTGCATTTTATGGATGGCTTATCTGGTTGACCTTTGGAAGGCAGAGTGATGTATTAAAACACAACTTGTCAGGAGTGCAGCCAGCAGGTTAGGATCTAAATCCATCCCGATGTCAGGGAGTGAGGTTAAAACAATGCCTACATGCCAGTCCTGCTCAGTCCTTTCTGTAGGACTTTCTCAGTGTGTGACACCCAGAGTAGTGATTTCATGCTCCCACAAACGGGAACCTCGTCAAGGGAAGTGTAGCAGACGTTATGAGACACGAAAATCATTACACATGGCAATAAATATTTTGTGCGAAAAATGCTGGAGCAATCAAACATGCTTCCCATTTCCCAGTTCTGGCTGCTCAGAATGGAAGCCTCAGGCCCTGTGAGCCACTTTTGCTGGCTATCAAATAAGGGGGCAGGACTTAGAAAATGAGTACGTTTCTTTGCACCGGCTGAATTTCCCTCCATGCCATTAAAATTAGCAATAGTGACTTTTGGTCACTATTCGCCTTTTTAGTTACTACTCCTTAACTACTTTTAAACAAATCCTTACTGCTTTTAAATTAAGTACAAATTAAACATTTTTTCCTCTCTATATTTGTTTTCAAAACTGTTTGCTTGCTTTGGAATGATGAAGCTTCTTTTTTTTAACTTTGAAGTTCAATCTTCTTTCTTTCTTTTTTCTTTTTTTCTCTTTCTTTCTTTCTTTCTTTCTTTCTTTCTTTCTTTCTTTCTTTCTTTCTTTCTTTCTTTTCTTTCTTTCTTTCTTTTCAGTTTTAACAATTTCCCTTCTTACAAAGTCCAAAGCCTATAGGAAAATGCTCTCCCTTCAGCTGGGCCTCTTCCTATCTTATCAAATAATATTAGTTTGCACTCCATTTATACCACATAGAGCCTTAGAAACTCTCATAGCTTTTAACCTGTCATGCAGATTAAGACCTCATTAAATTTCTTACTACCTTCAGCATGATCGTGTTACCTAATGCTAGATTTTGGGGCAGCATAATGAGTACTGATACAGAATGAAAGCAGAGGGATCTTTCATCATGTGGCTTCATTTGCTAGAAAGAGAATTTACTGTCTGGCAAATCCAGTTCAGTTTAGTCTGTGTTTCTGCATGTGTTCTGTCTGGACAAAGCATGCGTTGCATTTCCCCTCATGAAGACTGCATGACCTGTGCTTCTAAGTTTGAGTGAACATGTCCTTGTTCATAGGTAAAACACAGGTATTTGAGAATTAATAAAGTGTATGTGTACATGTACATATGCAGACATGCATACACATGCACATATTTACTTTATAAATAAGTACCAGAGGAATGAGCGTACATAGGGACAGGAATAACATTCACCTCCATTTTTTTTTCTGTCTCTTCTCACACATTTGCAAAAAAAAATATTCTGAGAGAAATAACTGGAATCAAAAGGAGAAATAAGCTCTCCTCCTGCTCCAGTGTTTGCAGCACGATAGCAGCTATAGGTGACTATTTCCAGACTGGACATCTTTGGTGTGAGCACTGCATACACAGTGTAAAAGACAAGCCCTGTCACAGGAACTTTACAGTTTAAGCAGGTTAAACAAGACAAAATATTGTTATTCCAGATTCATTAGTGAGAATAAGAAATACCAAATGCCTTGTTCTCAGTCCCATAGAAAAACAGCAACAAACTCTTGTCACAGGTAATACTTCTGCTACTAGTTCTACCTTTGAAGTCTGCTATCCTGGCAATGTTTGTAGGCCCCTTTTCAAAGACAGATGCAGTCCCTTTTCACAGATAGCGAAAAATCCTGAGAAAAAGAGAAAAAAAGATGCCTCAACCTTACACAGCACATGTCCCTCAAGAATATGAACATCTCACAACAGTTTTGTTCTAATAACAAGCCCCTTAACTGGGATGTAAGGCATGGCTGACATAGAGATGGGTGGCAGAGGAAGAGACTGCGAGTAGCAGCAGCCCATGGCAATTGAAAGAAATGCAGAAGTTGAATGTAAGTTTTCCCCAGTTTGACCTGGAGCTTGAGCATATGGTTCACTCTTTCTCACTGAGTGCTTAGCTAATTATCTAGGAATCTTTATCAGGGCATTACAAAACCTCCCTACAGGACAGCATTGATTAACAATCACTTTGATTAATTTTTCCACGTACTTTCTTTCACCTTTAAAATTACTTTTTCTTTTCTCAACAATCGGCCACATAATGACATCATGCAATTTTCCTCTTGGACATATACCTCATTGGGTTGAGGCACTTGTTTAGGAAGGGGAGCAATGCCAGCTTTCTCCCAGCACATGGTACAGTCCCCTTGCTGGTGGAGGTGGGAGGGATTGCTCCTCTTGACCTGCCCCCTCCTGGCCCCATTTCCTTCCCTGCTGCCCGCTCGCCCAACAGCAGCAGCCTTGGACTGGGCTGGGGAGGCTCTCCCTCCGCCAAGGCCAGATAGCCACTCAAAGGACTTCCCTGTGTCACGTCTGCTGTGAGCTCCACCATGCTTTCCTTGTGTCTGCACAACATCTCAGCTCATTAGGAAGACACGAGATAGCAGAGCACCCGATACGGAGCAGTTTGGATCCCCCCGGCCCGGTAGATCCTCCTTCCCGTGCCATGCATGGGACCCTTAACTTTAACCCAGCCGTGCCTTTTGTCTGAAAGGGAGAGACTATTTATGAGGAGTCATACAAAATAAACACAGAGAGTTCACCGTAAAATATGACAACCACTTTAAATAATGTTGACTTAATTAAACTTTAAACTTTATTTATATATTTTATGGCCGTAGTGTGAGCTCTTCTCGGATGTTTACTTCAGTGAAAAATCCATCATGTGAGGGCCTTGAAAGGAATTAATCCCCTTACCCCTGGCACAGAACTCAGCTCCAACAATTCAGATCTAAATATTTAGTGATGGATGATACATGTTTATAGAACAGAGGGCAGCATGACATTTAAATGGGATCTGGGGTTGCTATAGTGAGCGGACATTGTTGAAAAGAAACTGGAAGCTGAAGCCATGCCAGTTATCGGAAGCCAATAAGTCAGCCCCTCGTTGCCTGATTTTTCCCTTCCGTCTATTCTTTTTGGGCTTTTGAAGGCTTCTTCACAGAAAGTTACGAGCAATTTTCAGAAAGAAAAGTTCTGCTGACTCTTGTACATTTGGTAGTGCATCCCATGGTTAAACTAATAGCCTCCTTGGGTGTCAGCCAAAGGTTACAGGCCTCTCAAAATATTCTCGGAAAAAAAAAAAGAGTTTATCACTGAACTGAAGTTTCTCATTAGTAACCCTGTGTTGTCTAATCTGTGAAATTACATGATTAACTCTTTTGCAGAGACAGCTTCAGCCAGAGTTTGCAATCCCACAGGAAGTTATTAAAAGTATCGCCGAGATAATTTCCCTGCTTTGTACTTGGCCCTTAGGGTAAAGGAAATACATCATTAGATGAGTACTTTATAATAAAGCTATAGATCACTAACAATTATTAAATGGTTGTCAAGAATGATTATTATTTTAAAAGTTGAGCACTGTGCAATTTGAAAAAAACAAATAAAAAACCTTGAAAGAAATTACTTCCTTTGTTTTTGTATAGAAATTAGAAACATGCCTTCCCCCCTGCTCCCCCCCCCACCATTCTCTTTGAAGTGATTATTGGAATATAATCTTTCTCTGTACACAGCCATCTTACCTTCGACATTACTTTCTGAAACTCTAAAAATACTCCTATGGAAAGCCACTGCTTGACAGAATATTGTTTGGTGATGCAGAGCATAGCAGGGTCTTTTTGCATAAACTGAGAACAACACCTCAGTGCATGAACCCTGAACCCCTGATGCCTCAAGTTACTCAAACAGAGGTGGTGGTTCTCACCCTGGAGCAATCCTTGGTTTTTGGTGAAAGTTGAACTCAGGGCTATCTGGGACACAGAAAACCCTCTTAAGTATTCATGTATTATAGTTGAAGTCACTTGCAGATGTTTTACATGATTTGTTGCGCTTGCTTTTGGCTTTCTAATGAGTTCCTCCCAGATCAATGGGTGGTTTAGTTTGCATCTTTTGGGAGGAGAGGTAAGAGTTCATATCTTTATTACCTTCCCCAGCTACCCAGCTAGATTTTTTTTAATTTTTTTTTTTACCATTAGTGAAAAAGTGAAGTGGTGAGAAGCAGGTGAGGCTGACAATCTGACAACACCCATGAAGTCAGTAAGGTTGTGAGCCTCAGCTGGTGACACAGTTGCCCTGTGGGGATGACCATGCAGCATCTGGCTGGATTGCATAAAAGACATAGTCGTGAGATGTTTGACAGAGCGCAAAAGGAGCCAACAAGCAGTCTGCTGGAGCTCAAATCATGTTCAGCCAAACAATCCTATGGGGTTCAGCTATAGGCCAGTTGAAAAGTAAGCTGGAATTTGAAAGGACATCATTGGGGCATCCAGGAAAGGACAACTGCTACCAGACACCTCTGAGAAAGCTTATTTGTGCTTGTGTGAAAAAGCCAGATCTTTAAAAAAAGTTGTATTTAGGATTAAACAGGCAGCCCTAAAGGCTCTGCCCTAAAGTGCGCAGCAGGACCAAGCTCACAGGACAGCTTTTGCGATTGCATCATGTTATGGTGCCTCACCGTGACCAATGCACCCACCAGTTTCTACCTAGGAGTTAGAAACAGTGCTTTGGATCAGAAGAGATTAAATCTAATTTCAACTGCATAAATGCAGGTGAAGAGATTTGTTCTTTCTAGGCTGCATTCTTTATTTTCCCTAATAACTTTTTCTTGACCTCAAATAAGCCTTGATCTCCTAGGAGAGAAGTTGGTTGACTTGCATATATAATAAACAAAATATATGTTTATACAGTTTCAATATAAGTGTAGTTTCAGAAGAAGGAAGAACTTAGAGACCATTTTCATTCTGTATCACTTGAAGTGGTTACAACTTGTATCCTCTATAAGAGTTTAGAATAAAATGCATACCAGTCTGCTCATTCTCTGATTTTGGTAATGTGGTCAGACAATGGCTTGGCTTAATCCCAAATGCCTTTTTTAATGGTCAACCAATCTTCATGTCCAACTTTTTTCAAAAATCTTGAATTGGTGAGTAGAGTTTGTACAAATTGTTGCATACACATGAAAATATTCTTCTTATTCTAGTTCTGGTTTCTAAAAATAAGATGACTGGAAGCAATTCAGAAGTTCAGGGTGGGATAACCCAGTCTCTGCAACCTTTCATGACCTTCAAGTGACAGAAAACTATTTTTTTACTGTATTTTGTAGTAAAGAAAAAGAAGAGTGATGCAATTTTCCCAAATGTTTGTTAACCAAGAGACAACCTACTTTTTTTCCTCCAGAACTCTAGACACAAAAGGTTCTGGTATATATTCAAACTCAAATAAATGCAATCTGAACCTTTTAAGGTTTGTTTATTACCAGTGTAAGACTGGGCTTTAATATGAAATGAGAAAATTCTTGAAGAACTTTAGGGAAGAAAGTTACTGTAGGTATAAAAACCAAACCCACAGCCAAAAGGAACAGCTTCAGCTGTCTATGCAAGTATCCATAATTTCATGACAGAAATTTCTGGGGTCCAGAAGCCGGAAAACATTGAAAATATTGATGCACATCCTACATGAATGCCTTCAGAATGGAAAAACATCACAAAACAAAAGTGACAATTGTTAACCAAAATCTCTCATTCCAGTTTCTTGCTTTGAACTGGAATGTTATAACATAGATGCTTGACTTTGTAGAAGATAAGCAAGCACACACTCCAGAGGTGATCACGAAAACAATATAAAAAAATTGTGACTTGGGAAATGAATGAAGAGTGTAATTTTCTTTATGTAGTTACAAATTCTCAGGAGATGTGTTCTGGTTGATATTAATGGTAAAACACTCATAAATATGCAATTAGAGAGATCCACAACAGCATATGACAGAATAAATGAAATTGGTCATCAATAAAATTCCCATTCCTGCAGAGAGATTTGCCATCCTCACATGGCATGGCAAGTACCTGATTTTGGCATTCATTTCTGATGGGCATGGGCTATCTCTACAGGGGATACATTAATTTTCCTTTGGTTTTACTGTGAATTATGCCTTTATGTCTCTGGGACCAGTTTTTGTTTGGATTTCATTTGAAAACCAGCTTGTCACAGATAAGAACTGAGCAATATGTTCCTTTCTGGAGTACTGATTCATTTTCATTCTTGCACTACTGATTTTTCTTATTTCTGACATCCATTAAAAAGATAAGTCTTTACACATTGAAAATAAGACTCCAATATCTAATTAAATACTTACTTTAAATCACTACTGTTCCTTTTTCAGAAGTCTTGTACAACTATCTTTTCACTAATTAATGGGTATAGCCCTATTAATTTTAAATTGTTTTTTTTGGTCCACATTATAATGATTTTGAGATGTTGGATCTGACTACTTTTGTCCTAAACACAATTTTATGAGCCAGTGAAAGCTCATGCTCTGTATGTGTCCATGGCATTTGAAGAAAATGTTTCTTCTGCTGAAAAAGGAGGAGGAAAGCTCCCCTCAGACAGGTGTGGATGTTTCCAAATGCATCTCATTTCCCGGTCACCAAGTGGCTGTTCTGCATTGCTGAAGGTAGCAGGAATGCAGCAGTTCCTATCTCAGGGTCAACCTCCCATCTTCTAATCACACTGATTCAAGTAAAGGTGAAAATATTCTAATCATACCAAAGGCTCATTTCCTAAAATGTTAGGAGACAATGGCCTTTCTTCTCTGCTATCAGGGACCTGGCACCTTTTAATGTCATAATTTGAGTGGGGCTTTGAAGATGAAGAACAGCGAAAGAAGAAGATTCAAAAAGTAATAGCTAGAACAGATGTGCAAAAAAACCCAAAGCCCCAAATTTTCATTGAATATTTCCTTTACACTTTTTGACTTTGCAGGCTACCCATTTTCCAAAGCAGAGGTATCAGCTCATTTCTGCACTTTTTTGCCAAAGCAGAAAAGAGGATCACGCAAAGCATGATCATTGCCTGTATCCATATTTGTAATTACTCTTACACTTCAGATGTGGGGGAAATCCATTATTCATAATACTGTGTTTTAGTTGGTAGAGCACCAGGTTCACAAATGATTAGTGATAGTTGATGAAATGAACTTTTTCTGAAGTTCAGGGGTCTTGTGTTATATAAAATCGAATTTCTACAATCAGTGCCTTTGATGTCTTCCCAGTACAAATATTTTACTCACAATTAAGTACTTGGGACAAAAGTCTGGGAGAAGGGGGAGACAGAAAGGGGAGGAGAGATGTGGTTAAAGGCACTCCTCAGCAGGACAACTTAAAAATATGACTATGATTTCTCAATAGCTACTACTGACTTTCCGGTTTCCGTGAATTTGCCAAATGTGTTTCTTTGGGTCAGATCTTACTTATCTTGCTCACAGAAGTATTTTTATCAGCTACCTCAGAGAATAAAGAAATCCAAATTTTGCTTACTCTTTCTGTTTTTCTAATTCTTTTAGGATCAGTTCAAATAAACTGGGGTCTATGTTGCTGTATCAGTCAACATACTATGAAACTATACTAGTGCTCATGTTAGCTAATCTTTTTAGGGGAAATATCTGTGTTAATCTCCTTGGTTCTCAGATTAAAACAAAACAACAACAAACAAACAAACAGAAATGACAAGAAAATAAGAAAAGCATTTGTCTATATTTAAAGTGGAAGCTCTGCTACCCACAGTTAAAGCTTATCCACATGCTGTATCTAGCCCAGCCCTAAACAGATGCTGCCACTTTTGCTGCCATAATTTTGTTAGGAGTTTAATAACTATTTTTCTCTCCTTTTGTTTAGTCCTTGATCAAATTTTTCATTTTCATTGCAAAATCCAAAGGTGGTTTATGTGAAGGCTAACTCTGCATGTTGACAGCCACAGAGCCGTAATAAATTGAGCTTTTGCAAATCCCGGCAATGATACACAGTGTACCAAATATCTATCACTTGCACCTATACCTGAACCTGTGTGCATACTGCATGTCTACCTATACCTGTGTTTTTAAAACTCCTTTTGTACCTCTGTATGCTCTATTTTGCACATTACACCAGTCTCAGATAATTCAGCCTATCCTGCTGAATCTGTTTGGGGCATAAAAAGAATTTTTAAGGGCATAATGTATAGCCTTCATTGCAAAGTAAACTAGGAGCAAGCATGATGGATGAGTTAAGAGTACAACACTGCAGAAAGATGTGAGTCCGATCGGGGGGAGCTGGGTTGAGATTCCTGGTATATGGGTGTTATTTCTAGTGCTTCTGGTAGGTAGGAAGACTGAAGAGGCTGGCTAAGTGGCTGCTCATATTGTGTTAAATCTTGCTTTGCATGGAGTTTGAGCAATTTCTCACTCTGTAAGCCCGAGGTAGTGTCATGAACACCCAATTTCCAGTGATGTCTTAAGTGACATGATGCATTTTTTTTACCTCAGTATCACATTCTCTTTCTAATGCATGTGTAGTGTTTTCAGCCGCTGATATTATTCAAAACATTTTGAATTTCTTCTCAATTTTGTTCTTGTCTGTGTGTTACAAAATCTCATTAGGAGGTACTTTTACTCCTTACATAGATACAATACTGGACTGGTTAGGACATCAATTCATATTCAAGGACATTCATCACTACCTGCAATTAGATCAGACCAAGGACTTTGACCTTTACTTGAACATTGTGTCTTGCCCTTGCCTCCCTTGCCTAGTGAGAAGGTCTGCTGCAGACAGTGCACATCTGGAAGAAGGCCTCTTTTCCTTGGGTGGTAGGAAGTTTCCTCCTAACATCACAGAAATGGCCACATGGATATTGTCAAAATCCCACAAAACTTGCCCTGCAGAAGAGATGAGTTCAACTCCCAATCTTTTGCCTGGGGAGCTGTTACTGAGCTTGGGGCAGAATAGTTTTCAGTCTGTAAACAAAAAGTCTGACCTGCTCATCTTAGCCAGCTCGTATAAACAGATGAGTTCATCAGAGCAGTGATGCAGGTTTCAGGAGGAAGCAGGGCACTCTCTGCATGCCTGAGACAGTGTGCTTTGCTGCCCTGCTCCCCACTGAGCAAAACCCTTAAGGTGTCTCCTCCTCCAGGTGTCTCTGGGTCCATAGGCACCGACTGCCTAAGGGCAGGGTGGAGGAAGAACCTCGGGGTACTTGGCTTTCAGCATTCTCAGAGGGAAATGGTCACAGAAGATGGAAGAGGGGGAGTACCTGTTGCCAAATGGCTGTGATTACAGAGGTGGCAAACTTCCAGGGAAGCGCAGCCTCAGTTCTGTTTTATCAGGATCCTTTGTAAATTGCTATTAAGAAGTATTTTTTCAACAATCTCATTTTTATTAGCCGTTTGTGCCCATTATAGTTTTCTAGTTGCTAGTTTGTTATGGCTGTAACATAAATAAAGTTCTAAAAATGTCTCATTTGAGGAATTGCAGAGCTGGGCATGCCATTTAGACACAGATAAAAGTAGATGTAAAGGGCTTTCTTTGTAATGGGTCTATTTTATATTTAATAGAACTGTCATATAAACCTAGACTACCATTTAAAATGCAGTTTCTAGGCTATAAAATAAACACCATTTCTAATATTGCTGTTGGCTTTCACCTATGGGGTGCAGTTGATTAAAAGCCCTATAAGGCATTTACATGGGGTTACCATATGATTTACAGTCTAAGAGCCACCCCAGGTAACAAATATGTTTCTCTCCCAGCTTAGGAAACAGTTCTTCAAAAATGTGTGATTTGCATGAACAGCAGAGTTGGTGGAGACTGACACAGCTTCTGTGGCAGCTGCTCTGCTAGGTGTAATTGCTTCCTTCAGGAAGGGTAAGCCTGAGAAACACTTTCACATTCATCTGTCTTTACTGGAGTTTCTAGGATGAGTGTTACCACAGAAAGAAATGTACCTGGCTCACGGTTCTGTGGCAGGACTGCCTGTGCTGGGCTGGGAGATTAGTTTGTTTCCCTGCCTGAGCTGGGATTAAAGACTCCCTGGAGGAGTCAGCTTCTCTTCTTCAGCCATAAGAATGGGCATCTGGGTGAGATGGCTAAAATAAGGTGAAACCCCTGAACATAAATTCTGCATTACTGATCTAATAGGAAATTCTAAGTTTATGGATATTGCTTGACATGGTTTCCAGTTTCATGCTAGGATTTAATATATTTTTCTTAGTGGATTACTTCTCCAAATGCCTCCTTGCTTTTCAGGCTTGGATAGGATTCCTTTGTGCTGATCAAGTGGGAATCATTTTCTAACAAGATTCTACTGCCTTGCAAAATCGGACTAAGTGTACTGAATAGAGACTTTGATTTTAGCAGCTAAAATTTTCTCAGAAATTCATTCTCACTAAATATGTCTGGTTGAAGGTAGGACTTGATGATCTTGGGGGGTCTTTTCTATGTGATTCTTTGTTTCCATGATTCTGTGACCTCTTCACAGAAAAATGGTGCGGTACAGACCAGCTGGTCCCTGCACCTTACAGTGATTGGTATGGTCTGAGCAGCAGACAGGATCCAGATTTGTAGGGTGGCACTCTGTCCCCTGGGCTCTCACTGTCACAGGAAAACTGGATCTTGAAAGGATACCATGAGATTCAATGAACAGAAAATTGGTTTGGAATGTGGGGGGGAGTCAGGGGTTGACACAGTGCACAAGGACTATTTAGGGAAAGAAACTGGGAAGATATAGGAAGGTCTCAGGGTTCTGGATTGGGCAGATGTACAGAATAAAACTGAATGGTGGATGTAAATTGTGCAGGAGAAGGAAGAGTGCCTGGAAGAAGGGGAGCAGCAGAGAAGAGATGAAGACTTCAGCAGGTGGAGTTGAACTGAGTTTTACTGTCCTAATGCCTTAGATCCCACTGGCAAAGCACTTGTCTTACCTGCTGCTAATAGTAGTCCACAAGGAAAATAAAAAGCAACAAGTTCTGCTGTCCCTCTGTTAACACAATTGGAGTAAGCATACTCAGTGAAAGAAGTCTTCAAAAATCAGATAAGTGTCAAACTACATTGGTATCAGTGTGGTATTTCAGAGGTTTTGAAATCTGAAGCAGGAACACTTCTGTAACTGAACTTCGTAAAAGGATTTTAAATCTGTTCCTGCATCAAGCAGTCATAAAGTAAAAAATACTAGTGGTTCAGTGGTCCAGGAAACTCCAGCTAGGGTATCCTGTGTTTGTACCTTGTAACATGGTAGTGTTTCAACAAAACTTTCTGAGTAAATGAGACTGGTGGGCAAGTGCATGGGTTGGCATATGTTCATATGTGTGTACACGTGCATCTCTCTATGCAAGTCACTGACCCCATTAACTGGCAAGCAGTCCCTTGGTTTATTTGAGTTGTATTTGACTGATTTTGAGCTGATTTGATGCAGTTACTGGAAGTGTATGGCTTCTGCCCTAGCCTCTAGCACAGAGATGCTTGAAGAGACACTGCAGGTCTAGCTACAGGTGCACTGAAAAATTTCAGTCAGAGGGAACTCTGCTGTGACAGCAAGGAGAAAAGAAAAAAAGTGTAAGAAAAGTCTGGACTCCATAATTTCACACTGGACCCTGAAGGTGCATGGAAACTCATGTTTCCACCCCTGGTGCCTCAGTTCCCTATTTGTCCATTGGATCCTGACAGTGAACATGAGTGCTCAAGAATAATTTAGTATTTGTGGGACAATAAACAATCAAATCAATAAACATTCAAGTTAATTCAGAAAGGAATTAATAGAGGGAAATTAACCATTATCTTTCCACAATAATATTCATATGTGAAGATAAATAGTTTAAAAGCCTGTTCACTTAACCTTAGATACTTCACAGCAATCCATATGTTAGGATCCAAGTTGTTTTCAGCTCTCTTTAAAGTAGGTGATGATCTCAAGTGGACAGACACTCTCTGGAGATATGTTTCTCCTCCAATTTCAGAGAGAGTCTGTGGTGACCAGACACCTCTCTGGAGTGCCTGAAGTGGGTGGGATGAGCTCAGAATGCAGCAGCAGCTCTCCAGACCCTTCTTTAAACATCCTACAGATGGGAAAAGTCTGGCAGTGGTGCTTGATGCCAAGTGAGAGGGAAACAAAACTGGTTTCCAGTAGTGATATCCATCTTGCTATACTTTTTAATCTTTTCACTTGGGAAGTACCTTCCAAAGTACTCTATTTCCAAGTGATTTTTGTATTATACAGAAGTTCCTAAAAGCCTCCATATCAATTGATTGATCAGCCCCAGGTATTGAACAAACCAAGTTGTGACTTATTTTCCATCACTGATGGCTGCATATAATCTGTATCTTTATTCAGATTAAGTATCTTCATCAAATATGGCTGTGCAGCCATTTTTGGTCACACACAAGCACCATGAAGGTTCAGAAAATTTGCCTGTAAAGATCAAAAATTCAGGCAACTTTTATTTACAACTGTGTATGCCAGAACCCAGAGCATGGCCACAGATCTGTCATATCCCTAAGTCACATTGAAGTTAATGTACCATTAAGAACCTCACTTGAGATGTAATGTGGGATTGCCTGGCAATCAGGGGAAATAGTGCAGAGACCAGGAGCACTCACAAAACTGGAGAGAGCTGTAATGACTTCCTTATGACCCATCTCCAAACTGCACTGAGTGGAGCCCTGGCACAGGAGAGAGTCTGGCCCATAGTATGTAAATAAATAACAACCAGCAGGTCAAAGAAAAGACAGAGATGAATGAAGTGATTCACACAGTGTGGCTGTAATTCTGTGTTGTCTCCAGGCTATGGAAGGCAAACCATTAGACTTTGCTTTAGGTTCTCAAAATCATTTTTAATGCCATAAAGAGTGACTTTTTTTTCTTTTTTTTTTTTTTTTGCTTATAAATTAAAGCCCATATTCTGTAGCTGTCTTCTGAAAATAGAGCCAAGAGGTATAGCACTTTCAACAAAAGCATTAACAAGTGACTGCCACTGCATATCCAAATGTATATTAATCAATCTCTAATTTGATTAATACATTGTAAAAACCAGTCTGTATATTGAGTTTTTCTAAAACTTGCATAGAAGCCTACTTTCTATCTAAAGACATTAGGAATATAATTGCCAGCAGGACTAAAGGAAAATTTGTAAAAGGGTAGGTTTTTAAGCAATTGCAAATCAAAACTGGCAATTTGTTCTCACAGATTGCATTAATTGCCTGCCATATTCAAAAACTGAGTTCTCAGACTACTGAAGTGGGAGCATTTAAATTTTGCTTTCCAGCAATGGACAAGTTATGTCCAGACATCTTTTGTAATCACACCAGCATGTCCAGGGAGGGGTGACAATTTAGGAATACACTTCAAAATGTTAGGAGGATGTTGAAAAAGATATCTGTGACAGACGGCAGACAGTTCAACCAGCAGATGCTTGGTATCCCCCAGTGTGGAAAGAGGGAATATGTGTAAGAATCTAGAAAGATGGCTGGTAGATGCCTCTGCAAAGGGAAAAGTTATTTTAAGTCTACGTTAGCTCAGTAAAAATCTACTGAAAGAATGTAATGTCTTTTGATTCTGGCTGAAAGAATGGGGCAATATGATCCTGGAATCATAGAACAGTTTGACTTGGAATGGACCTTAAAGATCATCTAGTTCCAATTACTCTTCCATGATATAGCAAGGATGCCACCTGCTAGATCAGGTTGCCTCATCCAAACTGGCCTTGAAGAAATGGGATGTCCACAACTTCTCTGGGCAATCTGCTTCAGTGTCTTATTGCCTTCATATCCAAAATTTCTTCCTAGCATCTGAGGTTAAGGAAACCAGCCTGTCCAATTTTTCATCCACTAGAACTCCCAAGTCCTTCTCTACAGTGCGTCTCTCAATGGTTTATTTTCCCACTCTGTGCTCACATCTGGGATTGCCCCAGGTGCAGCAACTTGCACTTGGATTTATTGAACTTTGTGAGGTTCTCATGGACCCACTTCTCAAGCTTGTCCAGGTCCCTGGATGACATTCCATTCTTCTGTTATGTCAACTCACTGCTCAGCATCTGCAAACCTGCCGAGGATGCACTCAGTCTCATGTCTGTGTCATTGGTAAAGATATTAAAGAGCACCAGTTCCAAGGCAGGGCCCTGAGCAACACCACTTCTCACCAGCCCTCATCTGGAAATAGAGCCATTGACCACAACTCTCTGGCTGCATCCTTCTAGACAATTTCTTAGATGCTGAATAGCTCATCCTTCAGATCCATGTCTCTCCACTTTGGAGATACAGTGGTTGACTGTGGCTGTGCCAAAGGCCTTATGTAAGACCAGATAGATAACATCAGTTGTTCTTCCCTTATCAACTCTTGCAGTCACTCCATCATAGAAGGCCACCAGATGGGTCAGGCACTGTTTACCCCCAGTGAAGCCATGATAGACCATCTAGAAATTTCACTGAAAGCTTTTGGGCTTTGTCAAGCCCTGGGTGCTGAAATGTGCCACTGTAGGGGCAGGGATGTGGGCTCCATCTCCCCCACTGAGGAGCTGACTTCGGTGACCTGCTGGCTTGTCACCCCATGTCTTCTTTGTGTAGCTGGCATGTAGATGAAAGACAGGACTGAAACAAACAGTCAGGTGAATGAACCAGGTCTTCTGGCTTAGAAATGAACCAGTAACACACAAACAGCTGCATAGAATCACAGAAAGCAAATCTGTGCATTTCCCAGTAGCCCAGCTCCCAAGTAACTGAGACCTCTGAAATACCAGGAAGATACTGGATTTTGCTGCCTGCTGTCTGGGCAAGGAATTAGTTCAGTAAGAAAAAACTATGAAGGTCAGCCAAGATACAGAACGGGCTTCTATGTGTTCTCAGACTAGAGAAAGGTCTGTCTCCTTCTAGAGGGAGGACATACAAATTGTTCTGTCCAAGGAATTCTGCAGACAGTCTCAACAAAAAGAAGAAAGCATATGCATCAACTGGCATTAGGGTCCTGATGGCTGGACTGGTGAATTCAGGGTAAATGAGAATTGCACCCTGGCTTAGCACACTTACAAGCTCACCAGAACATTTTTTGTGTCTTTGCAATCTCCATTCCCAGGCTGGGTGGAAGGCAGCGAGTTTATATGTTCACCTGGTTGTTTGGGGATTTTTTTTTTTTTTTGAGGAAAACTAAGAGAAAATAGGAAAAAACCTAAAAAGACCCTGCTCTGCAAGCAAAGGAAAGGAGATGACTGAAAGGCTGGGCTGGGAGAAAATGTCTGCTTACCAGAAATAATGAAAATAATTAAGCACTAATCTGACTTTTCTGTACAGATGGATTTCTAGCATAAGGGAGCAGTGAAATAGCACATTCCCCCAAGGGGAGCTCCCGAGCAAGGAAGCATAATTCTTGCCTACGAGTTAAGTCTCAGAATGGCTCTTTGCCGTGAAATTACTGCATTGCTGAAAATACACATGCAGACGCACACAGGCGTACTGACACTGGAAGAAAAGTTGTGTTGGCATTTATAAGATTGTAAGGTCAAAGTTAATTTTGTCAGATTTACTAATTGTTTTCAAACTGTGTCTTTTGTTTAAACTTATTTAAAAGTAAACTCTGACATTCTGTGATTTGATTTTAAATACCTTTTGGTATCAGTCATTCTGAATTATAAATAGCTTCATCATTCTTTTTTCTTATCACACTTTGACATATGCAAGATAATAAGAGGGATTTTAGAAATATTGATGCAAACCAGCCACCTCTGAGTCATGTCAAGTCAATAGTCCCCAAGTGTTAATGTTCAGTTCATAGAGGGAATGTGTGGAAAGCGGTTGGAGAAGGGAGAGAAACTTCTATGGATTTTGAGCCCAAAATGATTCATTATTCACTGCATTTAAAATTGTTAATGACTTTTTTTGTAAGCATGAGTCCGTTTCCCATCTGCATAGAGAGTATAGCAGTGTGACCACAAGTGAGCACAGCTAAATGAAGACAGACATGTCTTAGTGCATGCTGTAAGTGGATTGCTGTCATCACTAACGCTAAGCGAGGGGGACTAGGGGAAAGATGAGATTTCATACTAGTATTTTTCTACACTTGTAGTCCCATGGGTATTTCTGAGTTTTGCTTTGTTCCTTGAGGTAATAATGTTTTCATTCTCTAAATAAAGATTTGCTAGATTTGTTTTCCTGCAAGAAATCATCCAGGGGCTGGATGAGGGCTATTCTGCCCTTGCAAATACTACACCAGATTAACAGAAAATCAGTGGCATAAGAGGCAAGAGAAATCCAGACTCCCACTTGGAGTTTTCCATTTTGTTTTCTCTGAAATATATTGGGCCCAATCCTTCACTCACTATCATGCAACCAAATTTTTTACACATGAGCACAGTCATTCATTTCAATGACAAAGCTCCCATCGGTAAGAGAGTTCATATAACCTAAGTATTGGAAGGACTGAATCTTGTGTAAAATTGAGGTATTTCCCACAAATCCTGTCTTCTGTATGTTTTCAAGTCATGATCAGTCATTCTCTTGCCATGTCAAGCTTTTCTTTGACAAACCAATGGAACTAGGATACCACAAGTTTGTTCTTGTCTATTGAAAAAAGATGTGATGTTCCTGCAGAAGTATAGTCTGAAGGACTTGTAAAACCCTATCCCACCTCAGCACTCAGTTTCAGCTGGAACACATAATTCTGGGCATTCTGCTTCAAGAAGACTACAAATCAAATAAAGAGAGAATCCTGAGATGAGCAAATCGAATAATCAGCAGCCTGGAAGACATTATTGTGGATGCAGAGGATGTGGCATGAAAGAAATGTGCTTAATCTAGAGACAATAGAGGGAGACATGACAACAGTTTGTAAGCATGAAAGGGGATGTCACAAAGAGGAAAGACTTAACCTGATTTCCATGTAGACATAACAAAAAGACATGAGGCTCACTTTCAAAATGGGAGACTGATAACCCTTTGTATTTTAGTAATTTTCTAGATTTAGAAAGAGGATAGAGGTCAGCTTTTTTTCGCCTGGAGAAGAAAGATAGAGATAGCAGAATCTTCTTCACAGAAGACCTTAACACAAATATCTCCAGCTATGAACAATCAATCCCATGTACTGGCAAGGCGATGGTTAGAAGATCTCAGAAGGTCCCATCCATCCCTAGCTTCTGTTAACATAAACAACAAAATTTACAGCTACATACTGAAAGCAGGAGTCCTATTACTAGGAGTAGAAAAAATACAGAAAGCATCAAAATATTGCTGTCAGACCTCAAATGGAACTTGTAAAACATCAGTAATATTCTGTTTTGATCAGGGAAAGACAAAGACATGACTTGAAAAGAATAAGCACAAAACTCTAATATGACCTTCTGGGAAAATATTTTCTTCCTACTCCAGCACTCCTTGATCACTTTTCCTCCTGGCCTTTGGAATTTTATCTCAAAGTGGAAAATGGAAATGACACCCCCAAGATGGCATAAAGGCAGCTTCGTACTTCAAAGACTTTTTGCCAAACTTTTTTACAAACTATTATTTGTAACAGTGATGTTTATAATGACAAAATTTATAGTCTTTGCTATGTCCAAAACACTAGTAGAAGACCTGGGAACAAGCAACACCCACCATCAAGCTGCAATAGTTCAGCAGGAACAAAACCTTGCAAATTTCTTTCCAAAAGTGAGTGGAAATGGGATCTAATGACATTCAAGTTAACACACTCAGGTTGCTAAGGTTGAGCAGAAAATACTTTTGATCGAAAGCTCAGGTTGAGCATGTATTTAAAAATACAGAAATGAAAATATATTTTTTCTTTTTTATTGCAGGAATTGGCATCTGCATAATTCTTAGGGAGAAAGAGGGCTGCAAAAAACTAGGCAGAGAAACTAATGCAAGAAACTATAAAGAAATGGAGCTGTCTTGTTCCTGAAAAAAAAATAAAAGGGAAAAAAAAAAGTTTAGCATGGATCCATATGGTGTGAGATTTCTCTTCTGTGACATTTTTATTAAGGTTATGTATATGACCGTTCATCTTCATTCTGCTGGTGCTAATTGCTGTCTATTGGACCCTTCGCTACTGTGTACAGAGAACACATGCTTCCCCTCGACACTGCCATCGCTGCGAGCGCACTGGGCTGCTCTGCTGTCCTCAGATAGGAACCTGCTGCTGCTGCTGCTGCCTGACCGCAACAGCTGGGAATATTCTGCTTTTAAAAGCTTATCTTGTTGATACTTGAGTTGAGCTATTACACAGTGGAACAAGCAAACAGAATGAATGGACCCTCTGCAGGCAACTTATGGTAACAAAAAAAAGCTTCCATGTGCTTTTGAATGTGTCTCTTGTCTTGGAATTGACAGTGATGTTTAGCATAGATGTTTCCTGCGACAAAATCATGATGGTATAGAGCCAGAAACAGGCTAAAAAGAAACATCCACAGAAGACATGTTCAGCACTTAAGCTTCTTTGCAACTCTAAGCAACATCTAGAGACCAATCCTGCAAAGATTTACTCATGCAGACCGTCCTGCTGAAATGCAAGGGACTGTTTTGTTCTCTAGAATGGCTAATTTGATTAAGAGTTACTTTTTGCACAAAATCAGTAGGTAAAGCATATTTCCTCAATCTTCTATGGGGCTTTTAACTAATCGGTCTGAGAATCAGGTTATTTATTCATCAGCATTAGATCCATACACACACATACATATTGCATGTACAAGCAGATCAGAGCACAGAAACACAAATATTCCCATGTTATGGACAGACCACCCAGGGAAATACAGAATCTATTAATTTTGCTTATCACTTAGACTCCAATTTAACAAAACATCTAATAGTGTCATGAATTTTTCTGTCATGAAGGAAGTGTTACAATCATCTAATCTGACTTCCTACATAATCTAGACTAATGTATGATTTCCCCAAGCAATTCTGACTTGCACATCCATACATTTCAGTTCAAACTGTAAAAGTTAACAGTGGCAATAAAAAATAATTATCAGACTTATATTCATGAATTAGTGATTCTTAAACGGTTACCTTAACACATTGCCTTTTGTGAATGGTGCTGCACTTAGCCATGCCCTGAACTACACACCCGTCTGCCAACAGACTCCACATGACCTCTAGGCAGGAAAATCTCTCTTCTGAAGTCTTAATGGAGGTGTTGTCTGAGCAAGCACAGGCCCTGAGTGACACATGCATTATTCTGTGCATGGATGAACATCTGAAAATTTGGCTCTGAGACCACACCGGACAATCTGTGAGAGTTGAACTTGACACCTAGCAGCCAGAGGAGTGGTAACTTCGTTCTCACAGTGATGGTGATTCTTGCTACATGACCACTGGTTTAACCCATTAACATCAGTTAAGTGGCCAGTTGTAACTGACACAAGCAATCCATGGGTACATGGCCTTTTCCTGTTTTCTTGGTGGCAATTTTGGCTAAAGAAAAAGCTATTCTCTTCTCCTTCCCTGCCACTTTTGCCATGTATGACTTTTTCATTTGTGCTTATGCAAATGTTTATATGAAAAAACTGGATGAAGCTTAGAAGTAAAACCATGTTCGTCCCTGCACTATTAATAAGGTGAGAGATTTCCTTCAAGAGACACAGAGAGATATTTTAAAAAAGATAATTTAGAGTCAATGCAAATGAATTCTTGTTTTCTGATTTTATCGCTAGAATGAAAAATTGAAAATTACTTGCATCTTAAAAAAAAGTAATTTGAATGTATGTACCCACTACTTTCTGTCCCTGGCATTATTTAATCACTTTCTAATTATTATATTTAGTTCATGTTTGAAATGAAATTCCAAAGAAAGTGATGAGAACACTTGAAAACGGAACATCACACTTATCAGCATAATCCAATGAAAATTATTAAATAAAAATTATGAATTTTTTTACACCTTTTCATGAAAATAACATTATTATTATTATTAATTTTTTTTTTTTTTTCGAAATCTCATTAAGGGTAAGTAGCACATCAAGAGGCTAGCCAGCAGTAACTAACACATACATGCTTGTGTATGTATACACATAAAAATATATAAAGATAAATTTTTAAAGAATACCAATGTCACAAACAACTCCAGAAATTACTACCAAAACAAAATCAAAGAAAAAAACCCCAAACCAAATTACCTCCCTACCTCTAAAATCCCCAAAACAACTAGAAAATTAACAAACTATCCATTTTAACTGCCTGCCTCTGGTCAATAGCCTACCTTATCATTTTCTGGGCACTGCTCTGGGGTCCTGGCCAAATTCTTGAGGCACATTTTAATTTTGGGGCTGTGATGCTGCCCAGGTGGGTCTAGATGCAGCATCCCACACTTTGTTTACAAAACCAGTGGTTTTGTGTGCTAACTTCAAGTCTGCCCAAGAGCTGGTCGCATTTTAGATGATCCGGGAAAGTGTGTCTTGTGTTCACATTTTTATTTTGTTGGTAAAAATTATTTGCTGTACATCTAGGAAAATGCCACACAAACTTTCAAATTTTGTGGCTACAAATGCACCTAAAAGTTAATCTCGAGTAATATTTTGCTGTCCTTTTCTTCATCTTCTCTTTTTCTTTCTTCTCCCTATCATAAGCCTGTCTTTGTTCTTAATTTGAACACTTTTTACTCCACAGGCTTCAGGCATGACAAGGGAAATTACTACCTCTCTTTGTTCCCATGTACAAGAAAACACGGAGGTTGTCCTTACTCAGGGGAGGACCAAACAATACATTTATATAAATGCCTTGCCAGCTTTGAAAGATCTTGCAAAATTCTGTTAATGTTTCTCTGCCATGCATGAGGCTTGCATCAAGTGCCTTTTTCAACAGCATCACTGTAGACAACCATTTATCAGGTGTATATTGTATGGCAGTGTGGTGTTTGGAAATTCCATTTGCCATATGTTATTCATGATCCTTGCTCACAGCCTTCATTTGTCAGGGGATTTAGAACTCAGCTGTGTTTAGTTTTTGGGGCTTGAGAACAAGTTGACCCACAAGCAGACACCTAATGATATAATTTGTTCAGTGCAAAAGGTTTGACTGCCCTCTATCAACCTTTATGCAGACAACTCCTTTGAATACAGTAATGGATGACAATATCAAAAACATAAATCTCGGCAAACTTCAAGGTTTCCTGGAAAACATGACTCTTAAACTTTAGGCACATAGACATTTGGCACGATGTCAGAAACTTTCTGGACTATTCATTTATCCAACTCTGGCCAAAAATAACCAAAGACTCTATGTGTCTGTTGATTTGTTTTGAAATCCATTCAAAACGGCAAAGAAGTTAAAAAGTAAGAGACCAGCAATTGAGAAACAAGACTTCTGAAGTATGAAAGATCCTTTTCTGTATCTTACAACATGTGGTGCTAACAAGCCAGGTCACGTCCCTCTTACAAAATGCTTTCTGTGAACTTAGTGTGGTTAAATTAGCGAGTAGAAATGGCATAGGTCAGGTTCCTTATGGGTTTAGAAGGTAGTAAATAGAGGCCTTGCCAGAGGGACCTGTTTCAGATGAGAATAAAATGCTGATGATTGTGGGCTCATGCCCATGGGCATGAGAGAGCAGCCAAGATAATGGTCTTCTTAAGCCTAATTGACTTCCAGGATCAGTTTCCGTTTTTGTAAAATCTGTCCCACTGTTAACTTTATGCCTCCCCTGTGACATTTCCTGGCATTTTCTTCTTCCTATTCTACTTTCCCCTGCTCTACCTCTACCAATGGGAGGCAGAAAATATCATCTTCCTCTTCTCTACTCAGCCTCCCTTTGTCTTTCCCCTTGGCATGCATCCTCCTTTCCTAGGCAGAGTGGGTTGTTAGGGAGCACCACAATGCTGCACTTTCTTCTTCTGTTTTGTCTTGTCACTCATGTCTCTTGCTGCCCTTCCTGCGAGGACCTGTTACTGGGCCAATGGACATCCTCAGCTCCAGAACAGAAATGTGTCCTTGATAGCACAAGGGACATCCTCAACACCAGAATGTAAATGTGCCCTTGATAGTACATGATGCCACTGTTTCCATCACTATTAGGTTTCAGTTTAAACTATAAGGAAATTGGAGAAAATAAAATGATGATTATTATTATTGTTATTGTTGTTGTTATGATTATTATTGTTGTTGTTATTATTGTCAACACGGTCTCTTCCAGCAACTTTAGTAGCACCAGAAACACATGAAGTTGGCTGCACTGTTCCTCACCTTTCGTGCTATATATCCAGCATCACTTTTAACAGCTTGAGGTTTTCTTTATTAAATCCTTTTTCACTCTCGCTCATGCCAGAATGATTACATATTCTAACAGGAGTGATCAGAAAAGAAGGGTAATTATTATAATTTATGAAAAACCTATTTGCTTTGTTACAGCTTCATGTTATTCCTCTTGTGATTGTGCAGAGGAAAAGTTACAGTATTTTGCATTTTGATTTTTATCTATGCAATGTCTACTGAAAAAAAAGACTTATTTCTGTATTTCTGTTTGGGGCCCTTGGCTGCACTGTACAATCCCTGTAATAGTGCCAATAGGAGTA
This sequence comes from Catharus ustulatus, assembly GCF_009819885.2. Taxonomy (NCBI): domain Eukaryota; kingdom Metazoa; phylum Chordata; class Aves; order Passeriformes; family Turdidae; genus Catharus; species Catharus ustulatus. The sequence continues at coordinate 60,590,112 of NC_046223.1, read as the reverse complement.
ATAATACAACAAAACATAGAGAAGTGTTCCAAAGAACACAGTGCACAGAAGGCAGATGTGCTTGTAAGGGGTTTGTGATAAACAGGCTGGCAAAAGTAATCGTACCTTCTGATACCATCTTCTACAGGTGCAGATCTGAAGGTGCAATAAGGTTTCTCTATGAAAGCCAAGCTGCTATGAAAGAGGAAGAAATTGCAAATACACTCTGCTCTTGGAAAGAAAATATTCTTTAGGTTGCAAACATTGGAGTATGGGTTTTAGGTACGTTAAGGGAAATCACATATTTTAAAGTGATGGTTCTATGTACATGAAATGAAGACAGCCACAGCTGGCTGTGAAGAATAGGAAGTGGAAAAGATGTAAAGACAGAAGAAGAATGGAAGGAAGATATGGGGAGAAAAAGGGAAAGAAGGCAGCAAGTTTTTACGACAGGGCAGTAAATCCTGGCCTGTATGTAGCTTGGAGACTTCTGTGTCTGCCTTTGAAACATATCTTCAGTACTACTGAAGATAATCTTTTGTGTTTCTCCAACTGTATAAGCTCCTTTTCTAATAGCCAAATGAAAAACACTTATTAATCCTCCCAGCAAAAGATGAATAAAAATGAACAAGAAAGATTATTTCAATATTCGTATAATGGCAATGCACATGCATGAGAGATGCCTACTCTTACTTTTCTTCATCAGGTGCTTACTGCAGCTATACAGCTGTGTTAACAATACATGAACACAGCCAGACTTGTGAAGGAGTGTGACATCTTCCCTAAAGAAATGGTCTGGGACTTAGAAGGGGCCTAGAAGCAGCAGCATCCTGCTGCCAAACAAGCTGAGTGGTCCTATCAGGTAATCCACTTTTTTACCAAAAACTCAGAGTTTGAGGCGGAAAGATAAAGAGAAGCATCATTGCTGCATTTTGATGTTTGCAAGTCGGAGATGTAGAGCTCCAGAATTTGGCTCATCTCAAACTGCTGAACATATGCGTAGTTTGGCTCTGCTCAGAGCACAAAGTTATCCCATCTTCTTCTGTGAATTATTTGGGAGGCCTTCTTCCCCCTGCCCCCACAAAACTGACAATTCTCAATAGTTAATCTCAGCTCTGAAAACTCCACCCTAGTTGTACATCCAAACTTGATATAAATCAATCAGTTTCTTCCAGTGGACCTCTCTGCTGGTTTCTGCCAGCTCAGCATCCGGCTCTGAGTATTTCCTCATACAGATTGTTCCTTCTGGGTTAACCAGTCTTTGCTCCGCTCTCTAACCAGGCAGAGTGGTAAATTTTAGCAGACATGCCCTAATTTCCTTATCAGAAATGAAACTCCTTTTTCTCTCAGATTTCCTGTACAGTTTGGCAAGACCTCCCAGCCCTTATTCATCTTGAGAGCACCACTAAGGCACAGTATTGCCCAGCAGTTTTATATTTATGGGGAAAGCCTCTTCCAGAAAATAGATTATTCTGTGGTAACTGGTTTTGGGTAAAACATTTCTGCCCCTGGCTAATCAATGTCTGGGCAAACATGAAGTGCACTGAGACAGTCCACTGCAGAGCAGTAGGTGTTAGCCCAAACTCCTGTAGATGTCTCTTGCGTCTTCCAGAGAAAAGTGGAAAACTCATCAAGAAAAGAACTACTATTTATTTCTGTAAAAGTGAATGGGGAATCTTTAAAGTAAACTAAGATGAGATCTGAAGGTTCTTGCAGTGTCTGATTCATGAAAAACATTAGACATCACATTCATGCGAGGCTTCAAACATGAAAGCTGGTGGAGTGACAGCTGGAGGCAAAAGAGATTTTGACTACTGCCACTTTTGCAGGTCAGGCAGTATCCTAGCACCGACAGTTCTTCCTTAGAGCCTTGACTACTTCTATCTTCAGGAATTCAAAAGAGGAAAGGAGGGGAGGGGAGGGGAGGGAGGGGAGGGGAGGGGAGGGGAGGGGAGGGGAGGGGAGGGGAGGGGAGGGGAGGGGAGGGGAGGGGAGGGAAGGGAAGGGAAGGGAAGGGAAGGGAAGGGAAGGGAAGGGAAGGGAAGGGAAGGGAAGGGAAGGGAAGGGAAGGGAAGGGAAGGGAAGGGAAGGGAAGGGAAGGGAAGGGAAGGGAAGGGAAGGGAAGGGAAGGGAAGGGAAGGGAAGGGAAGGGAAGGGAAGGGAAGGGAAGGGAAGGGAAGGGAAGGGAAGGGAAGGGAAGGGAAGGGAAGGGAAGGGAAAGGAAGGGAAGAGAAGAGAAGAGAAGAGAAGAGAAGAGAAGAGAAGAGAAGAGAAGAGAAGAGAAGAGAAGAGAAGAGAAGAGAAGAGAAGAGAAGAGAAGAGAAGAGAAGAGAAGAGAAGAGAAATGAGAATTTTCTCCTGAAACAACCTTTGGGGAACCCCAAAGTGAAAGGAGTGAGCATAGTGGAAGTGAAGGGGTAAGATGAAAAGCACAGTCCTACTCAACATTTCTTCTGTGGACTTAGTCTGCCTAATAGGCCTAAAAAATACTCGGCTTGGGGCCTACTCGCAATTATAAACAAATATTTACTCAGTCTTGACAAGTTCATTAACTCTTCATGTACATATCCTTATGTACAGCCAAATCTTCAGAAGCTGTTGGCTGATTTTTAACATGTATTTATATGTCAGGAAAGTGTAAACTTTTAATTTCATTCAGCTTTTACTTAACTGATTTGGCATCTACAGACTGTGGTCTGTAAATTGGCACAGGAGCACTGCAATCAATGGACCAAGTTCTCAGTAATGCAGGCTTTGGCTGTTCACCTTTTGGCTGATAGTTACAACTCTCAACTCAAATACTTCAGATTGCTAGGATTATTCCTTTGGCTAAGCATTGTAAGTCATGTAAGAAATACAGAAAATGTGCCATTAAAATCTATAGAAAATCACAGGAAAATATTTTAAAGGAACCAGAACCATACAATTTTATCACCTATTTTGTGTGAGAGTGCCTAGGAATAGACTGTTACATTGGATCCTAAAAAAAAGTCCTCCAAAAAGATTTCATAAATCAGGACCTATCTTAATGACCCGAATCTGTGAAGAGGTAAGCATCACAAAGCCTTGCTGTGAAAAGAACTCAGCACCTCACCCTGTGTAAGGATTCTCTAACAGAAGAATATTTTTCTGTGTGCTTACCTACACATGAATTCAGTTGGGTGATAATTCTGGGTGCTGTGGAGGGGTGAGTGTATTAAGCAAGTGCTCTGTACTGAGTACTAGAGTCTCCTGCCTTAACAAAAATCCTTAAGTTCAGTTTTTTTCCAAATTCATAAACAATCTCTTTCCATCAGAAGTTTGCTGCAGGAAGGAAGTATGGCAAGGCAAATCCTCAGGGCAGTGGCACACAGTAGTTTACAGCCACTTTTACTAAAGTAATGAATTATGGGCAACTCACACTTCTTATCCTTCCAAGGACACTTTGAAGGATATTCCATGGGGTTGACTGATGTTTTCTCTGTGTCTCTTTTGACACAGAGATCTGAGCTAGATTTTTTATTAATATTATTCATCTTGTTTGAATTGGCTAATTCTGTTAGAAACAGCTAGGATCAAACATATACTTTTTTTTCTAAAAGATGCTCTGTGTCCTGCTGTCTCTGAAGCCAAGCAAGTAATAGGATATGCACAAAGGCAGCCAAAGTTTTTGGAGCAATGGCTTTAGACACTTAAGAAATTTATTGTAAGTTCCCTCATGAAGAAAACTTTCAGTGGGGCATACAACAAACAACAGATCTTTCCTGCCACAGCTTCTGTCTCTCCCTCTCCAGCTGGTGCACCCTGTTCTCCCCTCCCTCACTTTTTAGAGGTAAGCAAAAGCACTTTAGAGCCCAGCTCAATATGATCAAGGCAATATTGCCATGCAATTCATCGGGTACGTGTCACATCTCAAGGTATCAGTGGCAGTTAAAAAGGAATTTTTTGGACTGGTGACTATCATTTATTTACCCTCCTAATAAATCTGAGGGTGCAGTATACATACATGCACAGGCATTATGATCACGAGCTCTCTGGAAGATACCTATGGCATTTACAACATCCAGCCAAACCTATAAGAGGAGTTGTGTGTGGAAATGGGGAGGGTGTGTGGGTGATGTGACAAATGGCTCTGATTCTTGAAAAGGACAACTCCTCCACACAGGGAGAGGAAACATAATGAGAACAAAAGTAAGTAACCATGTACATTTAATATTTTGGGCAAGATGGATTTTTTCCTCATGGTATTCCATAAGCCTCTGACTGCCCCTTGTATCTTCACAATCATCCCACAAAAAAGGCAGCCACCCTGCCCGTAAGCACCACGGGCCCTGCCTCCTCAAGCCAGACTGAAGGGGGGAGAGATGGGAAGACGACATGCTGATACAGGGGAAGCAAAGGAAAACAGAGGGAGAGAGATGTGAAACCTGATCCATCTAATAACATCAAGACAGATAGTGATTTTCCACTCTATCTAGTAGGTCAAATGATCTTATAATGCAGTGTTAGAAAGAAGATAGAAATATTTTCATTTTCTCTCAGAGTCAATATTTCCCTAGCTGGAAATTAATCACTGTAAAAGAAGTTTAAGGGGAGTCTGTCAAGGTTTATTTAGGCTTCAAAATAACTTTTTAAAACACTGGCTTTTGTTGTTGTTGCAGGTTTAGAGGTCAGAGTTTCCCTCCACAGCATTCTTCTCTTGACAAATGATCTTTTCAGCAGTCAGCCAGGTATTTTTTTATTTTAAAGAGACTTCTTGTGTGTCCTGCCATAAGGAAAACTGTGCAGATACAGTGGAAAAGGTAGAACAACCACAGTTAGCTCTATTAGTGTCTCATGAATCAAACAAGATGTAGTACTCTTTTTTTTCTGATTTTCCTTTTTTAAAATATAATTGTAGTGAATCCTCACCTACCAACCTGCCATCTGATTCTGAAGCACTTAGATTTTGAATTTAGGCAATGCCTGATGAAATGACTATTGCAAAGTCACAGAAACTTCCAGTAAAATACCTGGATTAATGGCCATTACCTGTGGATGTTCAGTTTATCTGCAAACTAGCTGTAAATTGCAAGATGAGCCTGAAAGACTATATCTCAAGAAAAGGTGAGAACGAAATAATAATAATCTGCCTTTTCACTTGACCCTCTGTCCCTTTTGGAAATGCAAGAAGGAAAGATACCAAAACAATGAGTATGTGCCCATCAGTGATGTCTAAACTGGATTACTCAGGCAAAATTTGGGCTCTGTGATACGTCTGCTTTCAGAAGCAGCCTGGATTTGAGAATGAAGGGAGTGCCGCAAGAAAGCAGCAAATAGCACAGCTCTCCTTTAGTCACTTTATTTGTGAAGCTGAATCAGATTCTGTCCCACACACCAGAAATAGCCCTAAAAAATCTGAGTAATTCATCAGGAGACCTGTTGAGACCCACAGCGGGAGCAAAGCTGGCTGCACCTCCCTGTGACTTAACCACACTGGAAGGCAGGAGCCTCACTGAGGGCCTGCGACTCCAAAATGTTATTTCTTCTTATCATACATCAGAACACATCTGTAGATGCTTTCTGGCAAAGATGCCAGATGTTTTGGTTCCCTTTATCATCATGCATTGATTATTTCTTGTTTGTTCAAGGCTTGTTTATGGTTTTACATTTTGTTTCTTCAGTGACAACTTTAATTATTCACTGATAGGTGTTTGTTATTTTGCTAGACACATTCAATGTTCAGCTATTGTACTCCAGGGGAGCTTTGCAAGTTAGTAATAATAAAAATATTAACAAGCAAATAATGTTTTAACTCTATCTATTCTTGCTGCAATTTAAGGAACAGCTTCCCTTAAGAATTTACCTAAGAACTACAGATTTTGGACCATGTCTAGTATAGATTCATTTCACTGTAAACACAATGGTCTCTCTTTGTCCTGTATGCACTGGAAGATAGCAGATCGTTCCCTGGGAGGCAACTCAAGCAAATCACTATGACAACTCTTATCTGGAGGCTCAGAACCAAGCTGGGACTCAAAGTGCCTTCCAGACTGCCAGAGCCTCTCTTGACCACAGAATTCCACAACTTCATACAGGTTGTTATAAAATCTGTTTGCTACAAACTGCAGACACTGTTGTACACTGAGGGATTAAAGTCTAACCTACCAAAAACCAGCTACACAAAAAATGATTGCACTTGCTTCTGTGAGTGTGTCTTGTTTTGTACATACTTGACTACCACTGAATTACTGACACCAGGCAAGGAGGGCTCTCTGCCTCCCAGGCTTAGTAGTGCTTGTGGTTGCTGAATACACTTAGTGGGTGGAGTTCTGGGCAAGATGTTTGCCATAAAGCCCTGTTAACTCTGCAAGGAAGGTGTTTGTGGCTCTCTGCAGTTGGGTGTGGGCAGGGAAGGGTGAAACCGGGAGCAGGGGAAGGGTTGAAATGGAGGACCAGAATGAGTTCTCTGGAAACTAGGGATCACAAGCCATGAATCATTCAGTAAATACAGAGCCAAACGTTTGGATGAACATAGCCCTTAACAATTAATTAATTGTTGACTTTAACTGCCTGTGCTGCAGATGTGCTATCATTTTTACAGAGCAGTCCCTCACCAATCTCTTTAAGTTGTTTACAAAGAAATTGGTAGATGCAGAAAAGGAAAAAAAAGTTCTTGTATGAAAGTTGCTTCCACAAATGCACGGATGCGTAGGCGTGCACACAATGAAAATAGGAGAAAGGTTGCAGTCTGCATGATGTTTGATTTTATGAGAGTTTATGAATGTCCTTTGGAAAAGACTTTATGTCTTATGCTCCCATGCTTCCTGGATTTTGATGTTTCCCATAAAAAAAGCAGAATATCCCTTCATTTACAAAATGAGTTGGATTTAACTCCATAATTTGTAAATATTTATACATATTTCCAAAGAATACATGGGCTGAACTGCATTTTTTCCTGATTACTTATATGCCTCAATATATCATCTTAGCTCCCACATCTTGTACTTGCAAAACTGAACTTTCAGATGAAAAGTCTGTACAAGATTACAGCAAATTGGCAGACTGTTGCAAGAGGAGCAATCTAAGTGGCATGCAATTCAGACCTGAGCAAATGTAATATGAACTTATTTTCCATTACATTTTTTCAGGTTTGTTGGTGCAGAAGAAGTTTCAGATATTAGACCCAAGCCCTACAATCACTTACTCACGTACGAAACGTTTTTACACCATATTCAGAGATTAAATTGTCCCACTGCACTCAGCAGAATTAATTTTATGCAAAGTTCTTCAAGGCTAAAGCTCAGTGGTTTGAGGCATATGTGTAACATGGACTACAGAATATTTTTAGAATATATTTCTTCCATTTTTATTTCCTTTGCTGCTACAGCAATGAGGCATAACTGTTTTTTTAAACTTGTAACATGCATATGCAAATGAAAAATGTTACAAAAAATGGCAAAAGAAAGTTGAACCACCCAAAACTCTTTGAAGGGAAGCTGAAGCAGGTGTTCAGAATCAAAGATGTCACGTCTGCTCAATCCAGGATTTGCACATAAACTCTGTTACTCAAGAGGACGTCTGCTTACACCACTGGGTAGCCTCACTGTGAGATTTTAAGGCACTTAATTCCTTTTTCACTGAGACACTCAGCAAATCCTTCTGAATAGGATAGGACACGGTAATCAAAGCATGTACTGAAGTGCAAAATTATTTTGCTTTGACTTTTTACTGTGACCCTTCTTTCACTCCAGTTGTTTTACTTTTTTTATTTATTTGAATTCGTGTGTTTTCCCTCACTCCTAATCATTAAAAGGATATCAGTGTACATGTGCATAGATGTGCATTTCTGCCAGATTGCCAAGAAATGTGTAGAAATTTCAGTGTTGATGAGTGTTGATGATTCATCTTGAGAGGCATTCATGATCCTAGCTTAGCAGAGGCATGATTTAAAGAGTGTTCTCAACATTTAGAAAGTCAGATCATATTTGCTGGTCAGTTTGGAGACATTTAAAAATTTATTAGAAACCTATACTTCTAATCCTTTCAGAGAGCACCAGAGCACCCGTCATTATCTCCTTCTTTGTCCCTCTGGGTACGCGTGTTCAGAGGAGGAGACATCTCATGACTCACCACACTTGCTGCTGGAGCTCTGGATTGCAGAAAAGTTCACTGATGTTTATAGGATGTTTGTGGTGACCCCCGGGATACACTCTTGTAATGAATTTCAGACTGTCTACCCAAGTCTTTCGACTATCTATCCAATCTCCCTGAATTCTTAACCTCACACTTCCTCCTACTGCATGTCCTTCTGGGAGACACTGGATACGCAGGATGAAACATTTTAAAGCCAGTGCCTGCAATCCTGTCAGTACATCCAACACAAGACCCGACTTTGTTGTTTATTTTAGCACAAGTCTCCACCCCCTTCACTTGCTCACAGGAAAGGCTTTTTCTTACAGATCATAGCCCTGCACTTGAGAGAAATCCTTCCTCCTTTCTTTTTCCCTTCTTTCTATTTTTCTCACCAACAGAGAGAAAACACTCTATAAGAACAGTTTCAGATCCTGTTTAACTGGGACACAAGTTAAAACACACTTTTTTTGCTGCTGCTTTGTGCAACCCCAGAGTTAATTGTTATAACTTTAAAAAGAAATAACCCATGAATCTTTACTTCTACAGAAAGCCAGCCTTTAGTAAACTGACCTAATAGAAACTGGAAGCCCTAACTAACCCCTTGGCTGATTCATGATTTATCTATGCCAGAGTGAAGTGTTCCACATATTAGCTGGAGGAAATGCACTTCTAGCTTCTAATCTTGATAAATAGCTAGAGAACTTATTTATTTTTTAATGCTCATTTTAGCCATTCATCATTATTTTGAAGATCTTTTACAAATACGCCTTGAAACTTCCGACAAGTGACTATTTGTAAAAGGAAAGCTGCACAAATGAGCCAAGTTAGAAGTAACTCCCTCAAGTGAAAGAGGGGTGCCAACCCACCAGAAAAATGACCATTAGTCCTGGATAAAACAGACTGCACATAAAATGCATAAACAGTGCAGGTGCTTTCCTCCAACTATACTTAACGTTCCACGCTTCTTTTTTGAATGTCTTATGAAGGGTTAATGGACTACTGGAACAAGCCAGTGTAATTCCCCACAAAACCCCAAGCTAGGGGACTTGGAGTGTAGGAAAAGGGAAGATAGGTGACTGTGGCTTTATGGAGAATAACTCATGTGGAAATGATTAAATGATTTCTATAGCCAGGACTATTTTATTTCCTTAATGGCTTGTTAATAAACATTCTTAGAGTATGTTTATCAGCATCACCTGATTTCAGGAAAGTACTTATAAGCAAGAGTCATCTATGTGATTGATTAGCAGGTTTTCTGAACCTTTTAAAATGTTTTGTCCCACAAAGCACAATTATTTTTATTCAAAGATCACAGATTTGAGTTGGCTCTACTACCCTGTTGCTTTTACAGCAATGGTGCAATAGGGATGATGGAAAGTCTGAATGATCCAGCACAATATTCAAATCTCTGTCCAAAAATCATGTTTAACCTATTTCTGGATATGAAAGAGTTTCTAAGCAGAAAGCAGTGGAGGGATTCTCGAGCCATTATTTTCAGGGGACACTTTGCTACCTGATATTTAAAAGGTGGTGATAAATTACTCTAAATCATCCTTTTGCAATTAACTCTGCAATAATAGGGAGAGAAGCTTAGACATTAAGAAGGACTTTTTTTCTCCCACCAAGAATAATGAATTGGTAAAATGACCTCAGGGGCAAAGTTGTTGGGACAAGGCAAAAGGTCAATCAAGGAGCAATTAAATGCTGTCCTGTGGGAAAACGGTAAGTGCAGTCCCAAAGAGTGAGCTAGAAAAGGGCTGAGAGTAACAGAGGTAGAGGAGGAGAACATCCCCCTGACAGCAACATTATGTAGACTCATGATCTTTCAGGAAGAACCACAGAACAGGAGGTCTGTTAGGGCTGTAATAAATACTGAGTTATCAGAGTAAGAGGGAATTTGGATATAAACTCCATATGGATTTAAAGCAGAGGCTCATTACTCTCACCTCTCACAAACTGTGCAATAAGCCAATGAGCGTGAGTCCAGGGACATTAGTCAGCTGTAACTGTTCATGTTAGCTTGCCACAAGCAGGTAGTTGCCTGCAGATGCTTGGTCTCTCTCAGTCTCTTCAATCTCAGTGACCTTGCCAAAGAGAGCATCCAGAAATCCAGAATTTTAAAGCACAGAGCAATGGCAGATGCTATTTCTGCTGCAAGGGAGAGGCTAAGGCAAGTCAGCCTCATTTCCACTAAAATTTCTTGCCCCAAGTTACACCCCTGTGCAGGGTATGGAATACCAGAGCTGTGCAAACAAAGGGCATGAGAACTCTGCAGTTTGTGTCTTCAGTTGTGAGGCCATATCTGAGTCAGTAAATCAATGCCAGGCACCATTCCTTCAGGCACAAGTCTGGCCTGTTGTCTGTCGCTGGCCATTTGCAGGGGCCTGACACAGATGTCACCCCTTTTCTTTCATCTTGGGTATTACTGGAAAGCCATTATGCTGGAGAGCACTCCCAGCCACCCTGGAGGGGATGGTGGTGGTGGGTGAAGTCCAGATCCTTGTAGGGCCCATTCCCAAAGACTGGATTTGAACACTTACTATCTACCTGCACATGCACAGTCAGAAACTCCCTAGGAGATAAGGCATTATGAATCCTGGTCTGAAGGGGATATTAACCTCAGCAAGAATGGAGAAATCATTCCTCTCTGTGACAAAAGACATAGACCAAGAGAAAAACTCCATTCGGAGTTTGTGGATTTGGTGCAGTTTGTTTTTTGAGGCCATTGAAACACCTGAAAATCTTTCATACTGGTAACTCTGATATAGGACTATTTTTGGGGGAAAAAAGGAAAACAGCAACACAGCATTACATTGAAGCTGAGGGATAGCAGGATGGGCAAGAACACCATAACCAGGTACAACTGTTACTTTTAGGTGAACAGTAATTCTGGCTTCCTCCAGCCAGGGTGTCTAGTTGGATCCACAAACAAATAAGCTTCAAAGTAGAAGCTGTGAATAATCCCCTTGTGAGCAGCTAGCAGGGCCTGAGCTAGCCTGGATCAAAATAGGTTAAGAGCATTTCCATTCCACTGTAGTACTGATATGTCTCAAGAGCTCTAGGTTTCTTCAAAACAGTTAATTCTTGTAAGAATGCTAATAGGTAGTCTTTGGAATTAGCAGGCTCCTGAAATAACATTTATTTATCCAAATGCTACCTTTCTCCCTGTTTCTCCTCCCATCCAAAGGAAAACTCACTCAACAGCTGGACCTAGTGATCCTTCTGAATGCTTCCAATTCAGACAATTCTGTGATTATGTGACTCTGTAAACTAACAAAGATACGTGTTCCCATCAGACTTCTTCTTTCCCATGGAAAAGGAGAATGTGACACAGGGATTCTTTGATTCAACTGCTTGCTAAGATTTCCCCATGAAAGTTCAGGGACAGATAGGCATCTGGGAGGGTACATGGTTACCCACATCTGTTAAAACCCTGCCAGGTTCTCAGTAGTGCAAGAAAATACACACAAGAGAGAGCGAGAGCTTGAACCTCCTACAAGCATAATTCTACTCTTGATATCTTCCATTTTCTTTCTCCACCATTTTTTCTGGTGAAGGATAGTATAATACTCCATCAAACTAACCTCTTTGACCCAGGAAACCCTACATATGAAGACGCATCTTCATATTTAAACACTTCAGTATCCATTTGTCAATAAACCTTCACAACTCTATCTCTTATAGACTTCTGGAATTTAGAAATATTTGAAAAAAAAATAAGCACAGAGAGCAGCCAACAAACAAATGCAAACTCCCTTTGTTATCTGAGGTTCATAAAAAAGCCTAAACAAAAGTCCCTGCCCCTAAACAAAAATCCAGACTCTCCCTGCCAGCACTCAATGCAGTTTCATCTATTTCCTTTTTGCTAATCCTCCTTTATGCCCATTAGCTGGTCCTTTTAGTGTAACATGGTCCAGCTGCATCTGCACCACTCTTTAACCCCTCATTGCCTAGTTCCATACTCAGTATGTACAGCAAAGAGGAGAAAGTGCTTACTCACAGGCTAGTGATGTTCTCAGAACCAGGGGAACTTAACCACAGGTTTGACTGCTTGAGATTATCATTAATTTGTTAGCCTCACTATGCTGCTTATGTGCTTTAAAATTTCTTCCCTTCTTTCTCTTAGCTACAGATTTACCAAGTGGAAAGTAAGCAGTCATTAGAATATACTTAGAATTTAGATCTCTTCTGAGGATTCACTAGGAAACTTAGGTCCAGTTAGACTCTTTCCTGGAAGGAGCCATTTGAATGGTTCTTTGAGGCAACCTGGAATTTAACAATTTTTAATTGTCCGAACTAACTGTAAACATTTCATGTGTGGCTATAAAGCATTAACCTCTTCTCACATCATTCTTGCCTTATTCTAAGGATTTTATTAGTAACTCAGACACTACAGCAAACACATATTGGTAGTTTGTTGACATAGCATTTAACTAATTAGATAAGGTATGCTAGTTATGGAATTCAGGAGTCTTTATTCTCATGTCATACCACACCTGAAAGTGATTAATTTTTGGGAGCAGTGTTCATGTTATCCCAATTCAGGGAGCAAATTTTCTGAGTATGATTATCTCAGATTGTATGTTGATTTTTGTCTTTTGACAGTGCTAGGATTCCATAGCACAGATTAAGAAACTTGAACAAATCCAGAAACACAGAGCTAGCCCCAGAGGTGGTAGCTTTTGCTCCTCATTCTATAAAGATTCATTCATTTGCTTAATGTGTGGGCTATGAGGAGTCCTTTTTGCCCACCACAACACTACTCCTAATTTCCAGGGTAAATCCAGGTATGAATATAAAAAGAACTCTAATAAGATAGCCAGAGCTAGTGGCTGGACTGAGCTCTAACCAATGATTGCCGTTTGGTGATTTGCACATTTTTAACCATCAGGGTACCTAAAGACAGGTGGTATTTTCCCAAGACTCCTGCACTGTTCTAAGCAATCTAAAATGAACCTTCTTGAGCTATTCTGAAAGGTAGTCAATGCCAAATGTTTCTCATGTATAGGTCATGACTTGATGACTTTTTAGGCATGTGGGTGTGATTCTATTCTTCTACATTATTTTTCCCTCTCTGAGCTGTAAAAAAACCCTATATAAACAGGTGAGATTTTATCATCCTAACAAGCATAATAGCGAAAATACCATGCACAAAATGTTCCCATATGAAAAATACAAAGAATTTAAGAAAGAAAGAAAGAAAGAAAGAAACTTAACTATCTAAATTATATTTATCAGCATTTTTCTTTTTAAGATAAATATTATGCCTATTATGTTTATCTTGTGTTCTAAACAACTAAGGAATTATTCTAAAACTTTTAAATAACCTGAATTTAATCCAAATCAAAAAGCCACACTTTGAGTCAGATGTGATGTCAACTTTGAAATAGCAGTGTTTCATTATGAGGTATTGTTTATGTTTTGTAGAGTTCATAGGATTTTTGTCATAGCAAAAGTCATGAAAGCTCATCTCAGAAAGCATTGATGTGTATTGTATTTATTTAGAGCTGTGCTTTTAGTTGCTTTCCACTGCTCTTTTCATCATAAAGAATTGCATATTCTGATTTGAACAGCAAAAATATCACACTGCCAGAAAGGAAGGACCTAGCTTCCCATTTGTAATGAGTAGGACAAAGTCTGTTGCAAATATACTTGTGCAGAGATTTATTCAGCTTTCTTCTAGTAAGTTATGAAAAAATAGATTCTCATCAAAGCTGAGATACAATATTAGAATGTGATCCACCCACTCACAGCTGTCTTTTAAGCCCTGTTTTCTGTTCAGAAGCTACTGTTCAACTGAGGTAGCATGACTTGATGTGGATTACCTTTTGTTTCTTGCCTTTCCTGATTTGCTCTGCATTAGAAGGGAAGTGGAGTTAGTGGGAGTCAGTGGAAACCATCTTGAAGTGTTCGAGGTCACAGTACTGCCACTGCCCAAATGTTATTAAGAGCTCTATGTATAAGGCAAAACTGTAAGAGAACTAATTTTTGCCTGAGTTTCTGAAACAACTGTTTCTCAAACAACTGTCTCTTTAGGAACACATGAGTGTTAATCTACAGAGGCAGAGATAACCAAAAGGTTGTGTGAATGACTGAGAAGAATTTAGAAGAATTTATGAAAAGCAAAACTTGAAAAGAAGGTGTTCTGGATGTTCCTGTAAGCAAAATCATATTATAGCCTATGCTAAATAGTGTACCAGAATTTGGCAAAAAAAAAAAATCACAAGATTAATGTATTTTAAGCACTTTTTGCCTTGCTCCTTAGTTTGGTTTTTTTTCCTTCTAGGAGCAGGAAGCAAACCACCAAGCACTGGTAGTTACTTCTCTGCTAAGAAATACCCTGGTGAGGAGCACAGAAACAAAAAAATAGTTCTGAAGATTAAAAAAAAAATAGGTGAAATCTCTTTAGATATTCAGAGAAGGTTTTGTTTGACTGGGACTTTGCTGTGTAATTCATCCTCCTCAAGAAAAACTGTTTGTTTGTTATACTCCCTCTAACTACCATTTCCAAGAAAATGAAAATAAAAAGAGGCAACAGCATCCTCAAAGGGAGGACTATTACAGATTTTTGGCACTAATCTTCTTCCAGATTGCATCTATTTTTTAAGCATTTTCAAGGTCCAAGAGTATGGGGACTCCCAGATCCCACATTAGTTCAAAGAGTTAAAACATTCAGCAAGTTAAACTCCTTGCTTTGGCATGTCTATCAAAGGCTTTGAGCCTTTAATGTAATTGAAAACAATTGTCCCAGTGGGGAGGTCTAACACTCTGACCAGTTGCAGTTAAATACTTGAACTGCCTGAGAAAACTAGAGGAGTTATAAGAATTCAAGGGTAAACTACATGACACGGCTCTGGTGATAATAATGTTCCAGAATTTAAATTTATTAATATTGCCTTCTTTTGGTCAGACTCCCACAGGAAATCCTGAGGACTACATGTCTCTGGCATGTTTTATCTTAGATAGTCCCATCCTTGTGGTATTGCGTGCTGATAGCAGGACAGAAGAGTACCTTTGAAAATCTCTGGTCTTTATAGAAGCTGCGGATGACAACAAACAGGACCTTCAACACTCTGGGAAGACAATCCATCTACTTTCCGTAGTTATCATTAAAATGTCTTTCAGACATAGGTCATAACTGGAAACCTATAAAGGATGCCTGTGTATTAGGCACTTCCCACAAAGCCTGGTCCCCAGCGATTAAAATTTATCACATTGTTCTTCTGGTTACAAATACTGCTGATATGTGTCATTAGTACAGAGCACTGCTCATAATATTTTGACTTTACTCCAAACATTTTTTTAAATTCTGAGTTTCCCATAAAGAACCCACTCAAGTTTTTAAAGACACACATTACTTTAACATACTTAAGCCTGTTTTAAAGGTTGTTAACTATCTTATTTTCCTGTAAAGTGTACACTTACACAAAATGATTTGATGAGAAGCTCCACATCCCCCACTCTGGTACCTGTGACATAGCATAGAGCAGTTATTGTGCATGAAATCATACAGCCTTATCAGTCTATAGGGCAGTTTATAAATACTCCATCTTCTTAAAAGCCGTGTCCTAAGACATTGCTTAGTGGTGTTCTCTTTGAAAGATTTTCTGGTTTGTGTACCTACAATTTTTGTACAATTTTTTCATTTGCATGTTTACTCAACAACAAACACAGCATGATTATTGTCTGAATCTACCTTTCTTGCTAGAGTGAAGTTATTTGATGCAAGCTGTACTAGATCTCTAGCTGTGGGAACAAATTCCAGTTTTTTTAATAAAATGTTTACAACATCACACTACATATTGCTTTTCTGTGAACCTTAGTATCATAGATCAGTTTGGGTTGGAAGGGACCTTAAAGGTTATCCAGTTCCAATCCTCCTGCCATGGACAGGGACACCTTCCACCAGCCTAGGTTGCTCAAAGCTCTGGCCAGCCATGCCTTAAACACCTCTGGGGTTACATGTGAGTGTGTCTCAGCCCATCCCTTAGCTGCTGAACCCCTTGATCCGCTGTAATAAATATTGAACGAGCAGCAGCCTCACACACACAAAAATTCATCTTTCATGGAAAGAGTTGAGAAAAGAAATTGCATTATGCTGTTTCTAAGGAGGAGGTTGATGCCTTATCTTTATGGGGCATCAAAGATCCTGATTCATAGCACCAATCTTCCTGCTGTGAGCCATTCCTGGGACAACTGACACCTTGTTGCCTGTGACCTTGTCACACTAAAGTTTCTGTGGGGAGTAGCTGAGTCTGGCACTGAAAAGACAGAGGACAAAATAAGGACTGACATTGGAAGGCAAATTTCATTTTAAGAGGAATAAGTTTGCAGGCATAAACAAATGTTACATGCGTGAATATCTGATATAAAAACCCAGTTTAAAAGGTCATATTTTGCATGCCACCCTCATAATCTTCTGAGAAGCACTATAGTCAGTCTATTCCTTAGAAAGCTAACTTTGCTTGGCACTCACCTTCTCACATCCACTATTTGCTCTCATCCATCTTTTATGTTTCTCCTTCCTTTGATCTAAAGAAGTCACAGTTCCCATCAGAAAGACATTTTGTTTTCTGCACTGAAAAAACCTCAAACTGAAAATGACAGAGATCTTGCCCCACCTCTTTTATTCTTCTCACTAAATTATATATTTGAGAAATATGTGAAAAATTAAAGACGAAAATAAAAGTTTAAAACTTAAGCCATGGTTTTGGTTATCTGTGCAGAAAGAAAAGTGGTTCTTCTTGCATCTTTGGATTTCACAGCATCTAAAAATAAATAAGGAAAAAAAGTCCCTTTACCTATGCTCGGGAAATGAAAACATTCCTTCTCCTTGTTGTCAGATGGCACCACAGCAGTTTCTGTAAAACTAGCAACATGAAAAAAAGATTTTGTTGATGTGTGAATAGGCTGAAGCCTGACGCAAAGAGTATTAAAGCCTCTCTGGCAGGCCTGCCAATGCCTGCAGTGGCTTTTGGATCAGGCTCCATAGGACACACAAAAACACTCCAAAGGACATTATTTTCCCCTATTATGCCCTCCTTGCAGCCATTCCCACAGAGAGCACAGCTCACTATTTCCACAGAAGCCCTGGATACAGCATGTATAGTATTAGAAAGCCAGATGATAGAAGGTGCTGAATTTTGTCCTTTGATACATTTCCAGTAGAAATGTGTTGGTTCCCTTCCCCTAAATGTTTTTTAATCAGTTTTGTGTAGGTCTGTGGGCCTTTACAGGGACAAGCATCCCCTCTCCCTTAACACCAAAGGTGCTCCAGCACAATGGCTGTGCTGAGCTCTGTTGAGAAACAGGGTGGATGGTGCCTGAAGGACAAAGGCTGCATGATGGTAGGGCCAGGAGATCCAAATTTCAACTCCACCCACAAAGTCTGAGGACTTCAAGTGAATGAGGCTGGAACAGGACTGCTTCACAGAGAGAGGAAAAGAAGGTGGATATAAAGAAGAGAGGGTAACTCAGATCCAGGCTGGGTTGCATGGGGGGCCCCCAGCATATGAATACATGAATTCCACTAGCCTTGTGATGTTTTGAAAAGTAAACTATGGAAGAAAGACTAGAAACTTCAAAGAAATTCCTGATTTGGAAATTGTCTGATGTAAAAGGTGTTAGCATAGAGGAGGGTAGAGAAATAGCCTGTTCTCAAAGGCACTCTACAAGAGGTCAAATGTTGGTCTGGCTCATATGGCCACTTTTTCCAGTTGTACAGTATATTGTGTAAACTAAATATAATGTAAAGATGCAAAAGCTTCCAGAAATGTCATCTTACAGACATTTGCTTGGATGCAATCCATGATTATGTGAAAACATTTACTTTGAGATCTAAAAGCCATGGGTTACGTGGGTGTTCTGTACATTTTGCATTGGAACTTATACTATAGAGCCAGAAAAGACTGAGAGACTTAATTTGAAATTACTTGTATTAGTATACTGGCCTGTGCTGTACCCAAATGTAAATGTGGCTGAGTATATGTGACAGAAAAAAAGGATATTCATGGCATATTGGAGAGAAATGCCAGAAAATTTTACAAGTGGCTGGGACACTGGGACCTCAATCAAATCTCTGCTGTCAATCTAATGCTTACTATTGCCCCAAAAAACAGGCTACTAGAAGATCTCTAGACTAAAATAGAGGTAAATTTTTCAATAAGAAGTACACTTATTATCTGAATTTTTAACTGAGTTCATGAGTATTTTCTCACATGACAAGGCAAACAAGACGTTAGGCTCAAGTGTGGTCATACCCTTCAAGGGACAGAGGCTAAGAAATGGCCTTTTAGACACCACAAATGAATTTCAGTTATTGTATTAAATCATTGTCTTGTAACTCCTTCAACAAGCACAAAAACAATATGCAAATTTCACTGTTTCTCAGTTAAGCATATGCTTGTGATGGGCTGGATCAAGCAGCTGTGCTGCAGGGGCAGCAGATTGCAGGGAGTGATGAACATTTGTATCAAGACTCAGTGACTCATCTTGCTCTACTCTTGAGACTGTTGAGTTTCTCATTTGTGAGAGTACCTCAGTATCCCTTTACTGTTTAAAATTTGCCCTGAACTTATTAAAAGAAAAAAGTTAAGGATCTCTGCTCCTTGTGCAGGCAATGCAGAAATGCCCTAGAGCTTACTCATACAAACTCCAGAACTGCAAGCTGTATCTTGTAAGGCTCTAAACAGATCATGCCATTGGAGTTGAACATACGTTTCATGGACTTCACCTGGTGTGGTTACTGTACAGCACCTGAACTGTTCTGGGTAATGTAGCAGTCCTTTTGTAGCCAGATGGAGGGTCTACAGCACCTGGTGTAAAAAGGTGCTCTGGAAAGTACTCAGTAGTCTTCAGCAATGGCCAAAAGCATGTCCTTGGCTATTGTAGTGGGTTTGGACCTCAGATGTTCTTTACCCAAGACAGACCATCTGTGAAAATCCTGAGAAGTGTCCTCCAATGATTGAGAACAAAACAAGTTTGATGCCATTTTGCATCTGTCTCTCATCTGGAATGAATGCCAGAGGTACTGGGGAAAGAGAGGTTAACTTCTAGCAAAATCTCTGTCAGTGTTACGCTCTCAGCCTGGAAATAGGCTGGATTGCCATGAAGTCACGGTACACAGCTGTGGCAAGGGGGAAGTCAGAGTTAGGATTCTGCTAGTTTTGTGAAAAACTTAAAAAACTCCACAAGAGTTCAAAAAACACAATCTCCAGAACACAGATTTTAAGAGTGAAATGAGCACAAATGTAGTTATTTAAATTTGAAAACAGTGAAATAAATGGGAGGATCAAATTAGTTAATGGCCATAAAATATCCAGAAATCTCATTTGGATTAGGATTTGGAACTGTTACTGCTGTGTCAGTACAGCTGTGTGTGGGATAACCTGCTCTACATACAGATTGAACCCAGGGGCTGTGTTCTGGCTGTTCGCTATCTGCATGCCACAAAATTTTAGCAGGATTCAGACTCAGAAATCTGGACACAAAGCAGATTCAAAAACTGCAGTATCAATATCCTGATAATTACAACATTTTAAAGCTTACATTTCATCTGCTCATAGGAATAAGAATTTAAGAACATCAGTAATAAGTTCTGTCTCTCTTCTAGTCAAAAGATTTACTCCATTTCTGCTAGTAGTTAGGGATTCACATAAGGAACTTCAAATTAAGAAAGCCACACATAGATTGGCCAGTATATTTTTATTGTATATAATACTTTTTCTTGCTAGTGTTTATGCCAAAACAAGAATCAGACAATTATGAACTGAAAATTATGTACATTGTTTCTTTCAACATCAGAAAACCATATTTCATAAACCAAAATCTGAGCAGTGTAAGAAATATAAAATCAATGGGCCAATATCTATCCTGATGTCACAGCCTGAATTTAGTTTAGAGATATAAATTTAGCCAAATAGCTTCTCTTAAGCTGATGAATATCCCTGATTTCTCTGTCAAGCTGATAAATTCCTCTCTGATAAATCTCAAGCTGATATACTTGTACTGTATACAGTTCTGATGTCCCAGCATAAGAAGGTCATGGAACTCTTGGAGCAAGTCCAGACAATGGATATAAAATTGGTAAAAGGACTGAAGCACCTCTTCTACAAAGACAGGCTGAGAAAGTTGGGGCTGTACAGCCTGAAGGAGAAAAGGCTGCCTGATAGCAGTCGTCCAATATCTCAAGGGTCCTACAGGAAAGAGAGGGAGGCACTCTTAGTCAGCAATAGGACAAGGAGTAACAGGTACAAAGCGAAAGAGGGTAAGATTAGAAAGAGGGAAAGATTAGAATAGGTATTAGGAAGAAATTCTTTATTTACACTGGAACAAATTGCCCAGAGAGGTTGTGGATGTCCTAGCCCTGGCAGTGTTCAAAGCCAGGCTGGATAAAGCCTTGAGCAAATTGGTCTAGTGGCCCAGTGTCCCCGCCCGTGAATGGGGGGGATGGGAATAGATGATCTTTAAGGTCACTTACAACCCTTAATATTCTATGATTCTATGATTCTATAAAATAGATTAAATAGACTAAATAGTTGTCATATTGCTTGTCAATAATTCCCATTAATTTCCTATTTTTCCCTTAAAAAAATGCCACGGCATCACAGAACTCATCAAAGGGTTCCCTGCACTTAGTGGTAGTGCCTGTACTGTATTACAGATGTCTGTTTGTGGAGAAGGTGAGAATTAATTCAAACCCCTAAGTCATTGCTTAAATGCATTAACCACTTAGTTTTGCAACATGCTGAGGCAAACATTGTTTACTTCATGTCCATGGAAATGGATCCTGGATTTCCACTGGAAGCTGTGTGAAAACTGAATCATAACTATGAAAGCTGGCAGCAGAACTGTGCCTTTTCATTTAGTGAATATATTTGTGACAAGGAAGAAGGAAAAAGCAGGGTCAAGCTGGCTCAAGCGAATGTTTTGAACTTTCATGTACTCAGGCAGATATGGATTTGATTTCTAACAGAGGCCAGGTTCTAGGCCAAGCTGGATGGGGCTTTGAGCAACTTAGTCTAGTGGAAAGTGTCCATGGCAAGAGGGTTGGAACTAGATGATCTTTTAGGTCCCTTCCAATCCAAACTATTCTGTGATTCTAGGATTCTATGTCTGCTTCTCAAAAATACTTTCTATGGAAGAAGTTCTACTTAGAGCAGAAAATAAATTAACTCTAGAGATTAAGAAAGTCATTAATACCTAAAAGGCTCACTCACTCTCTGCATGGAAAGTGGAAAACAGAAAATTTTGTCATTTTATCATTGGACCCTAGCAACACTGCTGAAAGACATGTCTAGTCAGTACCACTGGTAGAAACATAGGAAAAAGCAGGGGGAACTGGCTGTAATTAAAACCTTGATTAAATGAGGGGTTCTTTTAGTTCCAGTTTTCCAAAATCATGACTACACTTGGTTTTGAAATTCCATCTAGATATCAGTTCTGTGTAATTTTGTTGCTTCGTAGTGGTGCCAAGCACCTGCTTTCACTGCCTGTATTGTGAAGTTTGGCATCGTTATCAAAATCCCAGTCCTAGAGGTAGCTTGTAATAAGAACAGATTTCATTAATGCTAACCAACATGATTCTTACCGTGACAAAGATTAATTTGTAAGTCAAATGTATTTTTGAGGCTCAGAGGGCTCAAAGCATATAAGGCAAGGCCATCTAGTTATCACAGCTGATAATTCCCTACAAAATACAGCAACTCTAATCACCACTAATGATCCCAAGATGGATTTTCTTCCTAACTAAAATGCAAAGCAGGAAAATAACTCTTCCTCTTGCAGTTGATAATTTTAAATCCTATAATGAGGCACTTCTATGTTTATTTTACAGTTATGCATAAACAGTACCATTTTGTGCTTTTAATGATCTCTTTGCAGCTTCTACATTTTCATGCATTTTACAACTACAAGATTTCTTACTTGGCATTTCCATCTGTGTCCAGATTTCACTTCTATAACCAATGCTAAGAAATTTTTCATCTTCCATTGACATAATGGAGAGAGACAATTTCTTTAAAGAGTTCCTGCCCAAGACTTATGAATCTCCTCTCTCTTTATTTTAAGAGGGCAGTCTTGGCCTCTGCCTTGACCATCTGTCTAACATTTAGGTCATATGTAATATTCTGTGCAAGAATGCTGTATTCCTATTGATGCCAGGGCAGTCCTACTCATGTACATGTCCCTTCTGTGGTGGCAAAGTCAAGCTACAGAAACAAAACCCCACTTGGCTTCTTTCTTAGTTAGAGATCTAAACTTAGAGGTTATTGCAGGCAACTCAGGTATGAGAGGTCTCTGAAAGAATGACCAGATTATGAACTAGCAATAGCTGGACACAATGCCAAGACAGGCCCTTGATCATATATACTGACCTTGCGCTTTCTCATTCCCTCAGTTTGGTTTTAAACTGCCTCAGAGATCTTTCTCCTGGGCTGTGCACTGGTACATTTTGTCAGCTCTTCACTCCAGGGACCATTTCCAAACACCTCAGGTTATATCATATCTGCCTTCCCTTTTATGCTCTAAAGCATCAGTTAGGTGTCCACGACAATATTTTGGACACCTGAAATGAAAAGGCATTTCCAAAAGGGCATTTGTATTTTAGGGCCACAGGGTATTCACAGAACTGTTACGTTGTGTGTCCATCATTCCACAGCAAGCAAGCCCTGAGCAGGGCAGACACAAGTCTGTACATAATGCTTGGAATCCTGACCCTCTTTTACTTATCAACAAACATATGGCCTAAAAACTATACAATTCAGTGCTGAAGCTCTCACCTTGGATATTTGCAGCATTAAGAACTAAGACTTTTTCCTGTTACTGTTTTTGGCCTTTTATTATCTTTTCAAAAAAGCAATGTTCCCTATCTATATACTTAGACTTATATATTTCTACTCCAAACCCTTGATTTCCATGACTCTGATGGATCATGTTTTTCTCAAGTCTTTCTTGGGCTTCTGTCTTATCAGGCTTCAGCACAGGTCACTAGTCTCTAATGAATTTTATGGGTAATCTGGAGAATGTTTCCAATATGCTACAAAGATTCTGATAAGCTCTTTATTCATTATCCATCCTAAAGCGTGACTCTCTGGGGGTGAAACCACTTCTCAGGGTTGTTAGGTTGTTTAATGCTCGTGTATTTATTTCTTAAAGGTCAATAAGATCATGCTGGCTGGCTTGTAAAGAAGTAACATAATTGCACCCACTACTAAACCTGATGCAATACTGATTGTAGTCAATAGAAAGATGGAAAATGCCAGTCCTTTTTCAGTGAAGATATTCTGAGAAAAATCATGAGTGTGGGAACTTCACATAAAATAGTGACTGCTCTCTGTTCCAAGAAATTTTCACTTTCTTGTGGTAAATGCTATGCAAAATAGACTGAAATAATCAAACAATGCAAATGATAATAGATGATTTTTCCCTATGTATATTTTTTCAGAACAAGCTACACAGAGGAGGAGCAGTGTCACTTATTTGTGATCCTATTCAAGAAGCTCTCACTGTGACTTCTTTTTTAATACCTCCTGAAGCTTGAAGATGTGAATTGAGGGGGAAATACAGTTAATAACAAAGATACTCTAGCTGATCTTGGTTGGGAAAGGAAAAGTTTTTCAGAGTTTGTTCTAGTGAGACATCTAGCTGCCCTTGCATGCTAGTATCAGTACAAAGCAGAAAGAAAATGGTTGCATACAAAGCAGAAAGTTTCAGATGTAATTAGGAAAAAAAATGTTTTTATTCATCAGTGAGAGCAAGCGGAAAAATCACATCCCTGCTGAGGTCCCTTTAAATATAATACATGCCTAAATTCAAATGTGAAGGTTCCAGCACAAATAATCAGATTATTGTCACCCTAAGAGTTAAGTGCTTTTCTGGAGTAAGATCTGTGTAAGAGAAAAAGGACCAAGTCTACCCAGCTGTAATCCCAGTGAGCTCACGCCAGGTTTGAATCTACTCCAGGAAAGATAAATGGCTGTGTATCCATAATTTACAGGACTATAAATACCAA
The DNA here is from genome assembly GCF_009819885.2 of Catharus ustulatus. Taxonomy (NCBI): domain Eukaryota; kingdom Metazoa; phylum Chordata; class Aves; order Passeriformes; family Turdidae; genus Catharus; species Catharus ustulatus. Next base: position 60,566,030 of record NC_046223.1, on the reverse strand, counting down.
GAACACTGCTGATGTCAGCCTGGAGTTCACAGTCCTCCATCAGGTGACATTTCCGTTGGCTATGAGCTGAGTGGCTTTTAGAAAAGGGCTACAGGACTGAGCTGCTGCAGCTTATTTTAAGAATTTCTCCTTAAAACCCTCCATGTCCCAGTTCCTGTGCTTTTCCATTGAGGGTTATTAGCTTGTTTTAGCAGAGATTTTTTATGACATGATGTGACTGTAATAGCTTTAGTATTTGAAAGATCAAATGCTGTCTGTCAAGTTACTCACATGGCTCTTGGCACTTGCCCCTTTACTGAGATTGCTGAGGGCTAAATTTTGCCCTGATCCATTCAGCTTTTGGGTTCACAGCAGAAGCATGGCACTTGCAGGGAAAGAGAGACACAAGATGTGTCTATTCTGAATTGATTCATGGACTGTAGTTACTAAATCTTAATTAGTTAATGACTGGTTTGGTTCCAGTTCTTGACATGTTCAAACTGTGCCTCCAAAAGGGAGCAAAAGAGGTCAAAAATCATATCCTCAGATATTGCTTCTTCATTATAACAATGAAGTTTTTAAAAGTCCAGGGCTTTTATTCTGAAATTTATTATGCATTCTTTATTTTGGCAGGTCTGAGATAAACCAGCAAACATACTAATGAAGACAAGAACTGTCCTGAGGAAATACCTCCTATTAGTTAACAAGCAGACACAGTGGCCTGGATTAGGAAGAAACATGACAACATTGTTGAAAATGAAGACATGTATCCTAAGTGAAGCCAATGGGTTCACAGAAGCCAGGGCTGTGTAACCTGCTGCTGCACATCAGGGTTCCAGGAGAGGAAATGAACATTACACATGGTGAGAGCAATGATACACCAGGGTGAGATAAATTTACTGCGTAACTGCATTTCATCTCAACAATTTTAAAGTAGCATTTCTGTACTGAGAGTGATTCCGGAAGAACGGCTGTCCAGTGCAATGTGCCTTCCAAATGGAAAGATGATTGTCAGCTCTCTGGTTCGTTAGTTTTTATCTTCACTGATAAATGAACATTAAGTGGTCAGTTGTTGACAAAAGCCCTCTTTTTAATTGGATATGTGAATTGGATCTTACATAACCTGGCAGCACATTATCATCCCTGGACCTTGTCACTCAGATAAAACCATCTTGGCTCCTACAGGAATGCGGGTGTTCAGTGTCCACATTTCTGCTGTTTGGAGGAGAAGATCCCAGACATATATGCTCTAATATAAAAACAGAAAATCTTCCAAAGTTTTAGTTTAGTAGAAATTTGCCCAAAATAGGCAATAACCAAGGGAACCACATTTGAAGCCAACTAGAGAGAGCTGCATGGCTTGCATGTTGGTCATAGGTCTGGAGGCAGATATGAGCAAGCACAGTGAGAGCTGTTTGCAAGAGATTAGGGAGTGACCAAGGAGCCCCTTAGTCAGGGGTTCTGCTGTCACTCTATCTCTCCATGGGCCTCCTGGGAAAAAGAAGTTCAAGGTGTCACTAAAGAAACTGTGCCCACATCTGCCAAAGCTTTCTTAGTTTGTGGTGGGTCCACTAGTAGAAAGAGCTTACCAGCACTGCCTCTTTTTTTTTTTTTTTTTAATAGAGTTTCAAGATATATTCTAAGAGATTTCAATGGCTGTGAAAGCTAGAGTTCATGAACTGCATACTTTTCCTTCTTTTTTGTTTTGTCTTCTGGATTTCTTTTTAGCCGTTGATTTATCTCTAGCTGGGAAATCTCCCAGCCTTTTGAAATACTTAAATTTTTGTTTTGGAATTGCTACAGGTCTGTATGAAGGTCAGTGAAATTCCCCATTACAAAAGACAATACTGCAGATACTCCAGCTTCAGAACAGCTTCAGCTGTTCCCTACATCATACATGATAATTCCAGCCTAGTCCCAAATCCTGGCCATCACCCCACTGCTGCCAGTGCTCAGTCCTACACAATGAATGGCAAAAGTCCAGGGCCCTCTCCTCACCCAGAACTACTTTAGACAGCCAAAATAAAACGGGTAGTTTCACATCTGTGTGATTGCTAATTTAGCCCATTTCATGGCAAGTGCTCACACAGGCTGAGCCACTAGAACACCTGGAAGAAGCCTACCTACTAGCAGAAGAATGGTGACAAGCAGCTGGGGAACAGCACAGACAGATCCCATCTACCTTAACATAGCTGGAACAGGAAAGGACCCATGACCACAGCCAACACATTCCCCCATTTGAAATAATCCTAAACATTCACTAGAGAGCAAAAGGTCAGCCTGTCCCTCACAATGTGCTGTGCTGTTGCCTTCTCGTGCCTCATCTTTTGGGCTTTGTGGTTCTTTCTCTTCTGTTAGATACACATCACAAATTAAGAAGTACTGAAATAGGACCAGTTTTATGGTTTGTGTTAGTAGTCCATGGAGCTCTGAAAAGACAGTTTCTGCAAAAGGCAAGTTACCACAATTGGCTTGTCAAGAGTGCTCTCCTGCTCTCTGTTGTGTGATCCCACTGCTTGATGCAGTTCCAGGAGGCAAAATCATCATAACCAAAAGAGAGTTCAAAGAAGGGAGACTGATAATAGGCCTGGTCTTAATTTGATAGCTGCATTGCTTAATTCCTAATTTATTTTGATGTTAGTTTTAATGACCCAGACTGAGTGATAGTCTGGGGCTTCTTTGGGTGTTGATGGATTTAAGTTGTTGAGGTTTTCTTTTTTGTTCTTTTTATCTAATTCATTATGTTTCACTTTGTTTAACTAACATAATAAAGATATTAATAAAGTTAACTAATTTCTGCCATTGAACAAAACAGTTCAGAATCTTTAAAGAACTGAGTGTAGATCACCCAGCTAACTTAAAAGCCTGCATTTAAATCTTACTTTGTAAACTCATTTAAATCACATGTTCTTACATGTTCTGTCACTTGAAAGTTGTTTCCTTTGAAACTTTGCTCTTTATGCTTTTATACAGGAAATACGATAAACTTGTTTATTTCATTTGTCAGTTTTGTGTTTCTGAATTTCTTCATCAAATCTGTTATCTTCCTTAAGTATCCAATCCTTGCCCAAGTTATGTGCAGAGAGGGGAATGGTTTTACTGCTGTAATTCCTGTGCTGGAAAGACAAGAAAAGGGCAAGCAGAGGTACTGACTTCTGAAAACTACAGGAAAAGAAAGACATTAAATGGGCATTTCATTTTGGAGGCAACCTTGCAGGATGAAAAAGTCCAATATTTTTAGGATCATGAGATAAATTCGTGTTGGGAAAGTCCTCCAGAGGTTAAATAGTTCAACTTTCCCAATCTAATGATACATCACAGTCAAATACTTGCTGATCTTTTTATTCCTCTTCCTGGCCTTGTATTTTCTTAGTTAACTCTACCTTCTACTGCTTTTTTACTTTGAACTGGCCTTATCAAGTCATTAGCATTTCCATAACAGGAGTACATTTTATTTATTAGTGAATTAGGAAGAGATAATTAGAAACAAACAATCTGAAGGCTGGAGATCTGCTGAAATTAGCAATAAAGGTAATTTTTTAAAATATGCTTGTGAAGAGAATCCTGACACATGTGGAAGCCTCTCTCTTTCCTTAAGTAGTGCGGAGTTTTTCAAATTCTTCAGCTTTCACAAAGGGGAAGAGGGTGATAAGCCTCAGACATTAACAAACCCAGGGGAAGGAGAGAAACAACAGCTTTTCACAGCTCCATTTCGAAGGGGAAGGAAGGCTGGGAATCTCCAGGGTCTCTTTGGGCAGGAAGAGTTAGTTTAAGAAGAAAAATATGATAACTGTTGAGAAATAAGCAATTTCCAATTTTTTTTTTATCATTGCATCATTCATTCTCCAGCAAGAAATCTCTCCACTGAAGAGGGGAGCCACTTTCTACTATGGAAATGTTGGTAGGATTATGCATGCTTTTTTGTGCTTTGGAAAAGACAAGAAACACTATGTCTAAATGCAAAAAAAGAGGCCAGCCTTATTTGCCACTCCCTGTTCTCCACCAAGTATAGATGTCTTTTATTTTCCAAATTCTATTTTACTGGTATCATTTCTCCTTCTGTAATGCCTCTAGTGAATTTTCAGAGAGGAATACCAAAATTGTCTGTTTTTATGAAAGTGGCAAGGATGGCTTACAACCACAGTATGAAGGAAGTTACTGAGCTTGCTATGGACCACTGCTAGGAAGAAAACTGCTGGCAAGTCTGTGCTCAAGCAGCCTGTGAGCAGATGAAAGGTAGCAGAAGTGTTCAGCAACATGCACTGACCCTCAGCTAGTTGGTGAAGTGAGGCTGTCAAACAAAACTGGGCAAACTGCACCCCCATGGTTTTATTTTGTATTGTGTATGCCAGCCTTGGTGTTTCTGTTTATGTGGCTGGTAGCCAAAAATTATTTAAAAGGCCTTTTCAGACTGTAGCAAGGAAAAAAATTCCCTTCCCTGTTTTGAACTTGGGTCTATCAGACGGCAGAAATTTGGGATTAGGACTGCCTCTTTCCTTAGTGCTTGCACAGTTTACATCACAAATACATACTGAATAATACCTAAACATTCCACACAGAATGAACCCAAATTTAATAATGATTGTAGGAGGATTTTAACAGTCATTAACCGTGAATATTTATTTCTATAAGTTTTCTTTCCCATGCAAAACACGCATACATGTGGATGCATTTTTAAGGAGTTGGGAACTATTCAAAACAAAAGTTATTTTGAGGGTTAGGAAATAGCTTGTCTTACAGCTGCCAAGTGATTTTGGAATAACTCTTTGCATGATGGAGTGGAGGAAGAAATGGAGATAAAAACATCAGTCCTTCAGTTCAAGGAGACTAGATGTTTTAAAAAGGAAAGAGGAATAAGGAAAGGAAGGAAGGGAAAAAAAGCTTTTCACTTTCTTCTGCTTCTCCACCTAGATCTGTATTAATTCTCTGTCCTGAAAGTGGGAGGAGGAGCTCCATCTACATTCTCCTGTCTGTGCCCCTTGGCAGGCTAGATAAAAAAGGCAGGCAGCCCTTCTCCTGGAGTTTTGTGTCTTTTACTTTAAGCAGATTTGAAAGAGAGAAGGAAAACATGTATTGATAGGTATGTGGAAATGTCATTAGTCACATTTAGATAAGTTTATAAATGTACAAAGTAGCTCTTAGGGCCAAACATAGGGTTGAGGTGAAACATCTGAGCCTCATCCAAAACTAGGGACCTTCACTAAGTGTAAATCAGGTATTGTGATAAATTCCAGCTGAGGCACCAGTACAAGGATTCATCTGCACAGCCTGTAAAGTTCCTGACTTATATTTAGGATATTATAAAATGTTAACAAATAGTTGCAATATATGAGCACTGAAAAACAGTGAAATGCAACTGTCACTTCGATTCATTTTGTTCTTGCTTTGTATTTTAAAGCAGGAAAAGAGGATCCTTTCCTTTACCTTCAGCACACTTTATTCCAGTTCCACAGGATGATGGAAAGCCTTAGGATGGGCCCAGCCATTATGATAAACACTGAGTCCAGCCTTGCACAACCTAAGAAAGTTGCATACAGAGACCAACATTTCTATAAGCATGATACTGCTTTATTTTAATATTGTGGATCAAGATGAGGGTAAAACAATGAAAGCAAACAATCACTCTTCCTTTCTTTTCCTTCTTCCTCTTAAAAGCAAGCAGGCATTTTTGAGAGGAGAAAGGATAAAACCTGTGCTATAGTGGTACTTACCTGAGGCCAGAACAATGCACTGGAACTTCCACAAAACAATATTTTCATCTTAAAGCACCTAAAAATAAAAAAAATAAAAGGACATTAGAAGTTAAAAGTATTATTATATTAATTTTTTTAGAATTCAAAGTCATGCAATTAGTAAGTCTTTTGCTTAACAGATATTATTATGCAAGCTGAACACACAAACGCTCCCTCCAACCTCCAAATTTTGGTGACTTGTCTCCCAGAATTATCCTTTCCCCCAAAGCATAAGAGTACATAATATATTTAGAATGGTTAATCTGATCAATCCTGCAGACAGGTAAGTTTTTAAGTATGTATTTAGGCAGTCACAGAAATTAGTTTTGGAAACATTATCTTTTCCTCCCCCAAAGTTAGCAGGAAAATTAAGCTCTGAGATAAAGTTTATCAGTTACAAAGGAACAGGGGAAGAGGAGAAATGAAAAAGAGTATGGCACTGAAAGAAAAACAAGCACCAAGTCTTTTAAAATTTCTTGAGTGTAAGTTGAATGGCCACTACTTCTTGGTCAAACAAAGCAGCCATCTCTACTCCTTGGTATCAGGGCACATTGCTTGCAGTGACATTAACTCTTTTGATTTGCCATTAATGGGAAACTGCTTGCTTGGATGTTGCTGTAGAGTCAAATGTCGGGGAGCAGATACATATTCTGCAAGCATGGAGGAACAGGCACATACAGTTTGTCTTCAGAAGATATCTCAGTCCTTCACCTGGCACTGTCAGGCCAGAAGGAGATGCCACACTGAGGGAAGCCTGCTGTGTGGCTTTTCATTTTATCAAACCCAGTCCCCACTTGTGAAATCCGACGTGTGGCAAACAGAGCATTGTCAGAAATTGTGGGGACAGTCAGTGTGGGCTCTCACTAAGTCCCAGAGTGCTGCTTACACCGTGAAGCCCTCACAGCCCTAGCAGCTGCAACCTATTTTCCCAAATATCTGACAAGTTTCTTTGGCTTTCTGCCAGTTTGAGCTGTACCAAACACTTCTCCCCTTCCCCTAGCTCTGCAGTCCTTTGTAACTGCTGCTCAAAACTTAGAACATGTACCAAATGAAGTTCCTTTCCTCCCCACAATGTACAGACATCCCACTCCACTTAATTAACCCAACAGTGGCTCTGTCTCTAGAAAGCTGTGACTTCCCACACTTTATCCCCCTCATTCAGCCTAAAGACATCAGCACATTCCTGACTTCATCACTTGTTAACTCCCTTTTGCTGATAGCCAGTGCATCCTCTCTCGATGGCCTCCTCTGATTTGATATGACTTGAACTCTCACACAAAAAATGCTGAGGGCTGTTCACTTGCTATTATAGCATATAAAAATCTCCAAAGTTGTGATTTAGCATGGCTTCTGTATCCAGAATTGAGAGGTTTTCAGACCTTACCACACTGTATTACAATGCTGTTCATCTTGCAAGCACCTGGTAAGGAGCAGCAAAGCCTGAGTGACAGCACGACCTCTGCTGTTTTATATTTGATTACCAACAGTGAACCCTTTGGAAAAGTACCAGATGACTTAATGAAGATGGCAACAGAGTCATTATATAAAATATCAGGTGAAAAGTTATTTTCAGCAGTTATTCAAAAAAATCAGAAACCACATTCAATATAGCAGCATGATGTGTCTCTAAACAGATTTACCAAACTCTAGAGCTTATGATACTTTAAAATAAAATTACAATTTAATTCTCTATTTATATTTCAAAATGATAAAAAGTATTTCAAGAATCAAAGTGTTTTCCAGAGATAATTTGCAACACTCCCTTGCCTAAGTACAGGTTAATTTACATCTATTTCATTCCACACTTGCTTGTTCAACATGGTCCTTAAAAATCATCACTGATGCAGATCCCCTGATGGAATTCTCTCCTTTTCTTGAAATAGATTGCAGTGTTTAGCCTTGCATTTGATAGAGAGATTTTAACTTGTTTGTTCCTAGAATTTAGTGTTGAAGTAGAAAGTGGCAATAGCGACTTAGAAAAGAAGTCTGAAGTAGAGGAAGCTGGGAAACTGTAAAGCCATTAAATATTTTTGTAAAAAATCAATGTAATAATATTTCACAAAGTTTCAGGCATACTTAACTTCAAAAGTCAGAGGAAGCACATAAATTTTTAGCTGTTCATTTGAGACCAGATTGCTTGGATTAAAAGTACTTAGATGGTCAGACAATAAGATTCCCATAAGATTTCTTTCGGCAATCTTCATATTCAGCTATAATAAAATAAACTTCACCTGAAGTAATCAAGACAAAAGTTCCTGAAGTCAGGGATGTTCTAAAGTGAATAAATAAGTTCTTTGTCCTTTTTGCACTACACAAAATACACTCCAATCTCTTCTAGCTGATTTTTTTCACCTGTTCAGAGGAAAATCTATTTGTTCCTAAACTAATAACCTTGAGTTAGCAGAGGTATCCAGCCACTGAAGGCTGTACGTCAACATAATGTTTCCTTACATCATTTCCTCTTCTTACAGAATCAATTAGAGTCACCCTTGAAAGTCACTGCAATATGACTTGAATAGCTGGCATTTTAAAACTGCTGCTAGAGTTTATGTCTAGTAGATATCTTAGTACATGATCTGTTCCTCTCCAAACAAAATGGTCCACAGTCTCCAGTGCTTCCATCACTCCCTATATCAAAGGATTCTTCATTTTGTATGACATCACCACTATATTTCTCGGTATTTACTGTGATTTTGGAGGTGTTTATCACACCAATGCCACCAGACCAAGTTGTTACTGTTACTAGCCTTCCTTTCTGCTTGAAGCTCTCTAGGCTGGTTTGAGGGGGAACAAACTGACTCTGAATAGGATTGCCCCAAGCCATTCCCTTTCTTTCCTTTAAGCCTTAGTTTCTGCCAAGGCCTGGACTGCAAGAAGGAAGAAAAACATATGGGAAAGCTAGCAGTCCTGCCTGATGGTTGCTAAGATGTGTGCAGACAGCTGTAAATTAGAGGAGCCTCTTATATTTTACAGCAGTGTTTCTCTGAGCAAGCCAAAATCTGAAGATGAGAAGGTGCTGCTCACTTTGGGTTGTGAGTAGAGGGGCATCGCAGACCTTAAGCCCAAATACCCTCAGCAATGACTTTTTTCCCTTCATTCTAGACAAGAGATTGCCAGGCCAAAGTTGTGAGGAACAAATCAATAAATATACACATTTCACCTGGTACTTCCCTCTGTTTCTAGCACCTGCTGTGACATTTCCCAGAAATTATTGCAGTCATGATGCCACCAGTTGTGACAGAACCTAGGACTGCAGGAACAGGAGAGCAGCTGACATGCAGTTTGGGAAAAGCTTCTGAATTGGAGAAGGTGTGTCCAGACTGAGGTCCACATCTCAGCTTCTAAACACTAGTTTTCAGGGGGTTGGATCAAATTTTCTTTTGGACTATGGATCAAATTTGTTTTACAAACCAGGCAGCCAAGACATTTGCCTCTTCAGCCATCTCCCTTTGGAATTGCTGTAACATGTATGTATGTATGTAGAAAGAACAGTAGCTACGCCCATTTTTTTTCATAGAATATTGCAGAGAGTACCAGTCAGAAAGTTTTACTGACAGGCATTTCACAACTATAGAGTGAAAATGAAGTCCATGCCTGCAGAATACTTTCTTACAATCTACTTAGATTTTACCCTATGAACAGTCCTTCACATTTGCATTTCCCCCTCCTTCCTTTGAAACCAGCACCAAAACTTCTGACTAAATGAGAGTTGAAATCTGTTTACAGTTTGTATGTTTTCTGTCAGAAACAATTGGGCACAACAATAAAAAAAGTTTTCATCATACCTGTAACTTATACTTTTGTTAGGAAGCAAAAGACGAGTTTGACTTCTGATGTTAGTCTCTTCATTGTAAAATGTAAGTAACAATAACATAAACCAGCCCTGTTTAAACTCTTGTTTATAGAATTCAAGTAGTATTAAATTTTTTTGAATAGCTGGCCTAGAATAAGCATTAAAGTAGCTTCCATGCAACTCATAATGCCAAAAAATAAATGCAATTCTGCACATTCTTTCCTGAGAGCATCCACAAATGACGTGCAAGGCATACACATTGGCCAGAGGCCATGAGCAAAAGCATTGTGTTAAAACTTTGTATGACATCAAGCCAAAAAACTACTTAGCATTTGTATCTCAGATCTCAACTGAATTATGAATTAAATAACCAAATCAAAACAAAAAGCATACAGCACACTACATCCCGTATCTTGGTTATACACACACATATACACATGCGTGTATGCGGCATGGATCTGTTGTGAATGGATATAACTTTGGTGTTCTTGTGTGTGTGTGTGCACTCAATGCAAGACAGGGACAAAAAAAATATATTTGGAGCTACATTCAGGAAAGAACACACTCCCTATGCCAATAAGTGGATTATATCCCAGGTGGGCTCCCTCTGGTGTTGAAAAGATAATGTAGTTCCCCATTCAACCTTATTTCTTTGTGTCCATCAGTGAGGGTGTTAAAAAGCTCTAAATGTGATCATGGTTTTATTATGGCAGAGTTCCTGATTCACATAGACTCTTATGGATGGTAAAGAATAGTATAGCTTTTCTACCATGACTCATCCAGTGTTCATTAATAATATATGAGCCATGTACATGTATATGTATCTGGACATGTACAGATCACTTCTCACCTGAGAGACTCTGCAGTGCCATACTGTGAAACACGTTATCTGTGAGCAGTGTAACTCTTCACAGTTAAACAGGAGAACCTGAATGCCCAGAAAACAGCAGGCCCCACAACAGCCAGGATCCGATTCTCCAATGTGTGGAGCATTTTTACAATGCCTCTTAAGTTTCAATCATGTCTCTTGATAACACCAGTGCATTTCTGAAAGTCCAGCCCAGGAGCCATGTGAGGCACCCCAGCTAATGAGGGAATACATAATTATCTACTTAATTGCTAGATTCTCTAGTTTGGAAACCCAAGACTCAGCATTGTTTAGGAGCATTGTGGCATAGACAATAGGTAGAATAATTTTAGCCATGAACATTAACTAGGCACCTTAACTCCAGTCTTCTTCCACTTTATTTACCACCCATTTACCACCTTCCACTACAGGTAAGGAAGTAGTTGTGGAGATTATCTCCCTCTTGTTCTATAAAATTATCATTCAATAAGAAAGTACAAATACCATCCTTGCCCTTATTTCCCAGATGGTAAATGCTTAACTCTTTAGTGATGCAATCCTTTTCTTGGAAAAATACCAACTTCGTAATCAAGGTGCCTCCAGCCTGGTTGAAAGAGCATGACCTCCCTGCAGCCACAGCACACCTCTGCCCTGCTGAAGATCACTGGGTTACTTCCTGCAAAATGACACAGAAGGGAGAAGGAGATAATAAACACACATGTCCAGCAGTTGTTCACAGATGTTCACTGACAGGAGAGAAGTAAGGAGACCAGGCTCAGCTCCCAGCCCCAGAGAGAACATGTCCTCATGATCCCAGACCTCTGCTCCTGCTCCCAGCACACCCAGCTTCCCCCTTCCTCCTCCTCAGCTCCTGCAAGCCCCCCCTCTCCATCTCGTTCTTGCCTTCCAGCCCGCAGCTCACCCACGCCCTGGCTCCTGCCCCCTCTGTCTTCACACCCTTTGCGCTGATACATGCTGGCAGCACAGTGCTTGGGCTGGGTCCCAGGCCTGGTAAAAGCAGGGGGAAAACCCAACATTCACTCTAGTGGCCTTCTTGGACTAAGTCCTGAGCACATAAAAGCAAAACTGGTGTTAATTTTCCTTTCCCTCGGACAGCGCTGTTAGAGTTGGCACGTTCTCCTTCGACCGGTGAAATAAGGAGCGGGGGGGTGGCAGCTGGGGGAGCAGGAGCAGAGGAAGAACAGAAAGCATACGTAAAAGGAGGAATGATTGCACACATGTGCTATGAATTCTTCAGCTCAGATTAATGTTTTCCTGTGAATTTAATTGGCTGCCTTCTGGTTTCGGCCAGATGACCAGTTACATTTCAGGACAGCTATAAAGTGGAATCTAAATGAAGTATTTGGACAATGGGCGCCAATGTCTGTGAGCTATTCCAGAAAATTATTAAATAAACAAAAAACACTGGAACTGCAGAGCATAATTATTATTCTTGTTCATTCACATGTAGTATTAATTCCTACTACTGTCACAAAACCTTGCAAACCAACCAATTGATGCTTCCTGGTAAACTGTCCCTGCACACTCATCACATGTATGGCATTGAGATCTTCTCATAATGATCAATTTAGCACCATTTATTGAAACATTTAGAGGGTTTCACTGCAAATTAACTAAGCTTAAATTTTCTTGTTATTAAAATGTTCTACTTCTTAATACCAGACTCTTGGCAAATAGCATTGAAAGAAAAAAACTGTGATAGTAATTACGGTGGGGGAACCACATCCAAGTAGCAAAAGTGACAACAGACTTTTACTGCTGTCCTCACTTAGATGTTGATTTAGTCCTTTCCATCAGCCCATCTGCTGATCTATGCTGGTGAATTGGCTCTGGTGCAGCCAGTTTAGCCTCGTGGAAGTGTCAGCACCATCTACCTGTGGGTCAGGTTCCCCCCTTACTGCCCCCTGTGTGGGCTAATCTTAAACAGCTGCTGACAGTCATCATCCACAAAAGAAAACTCCCAGCTGGCATCAACCCACCATAGCTTCCTCCTAGACTAGCTACTCTCCTTCCTCCGTGTGGGTGTAGACACATGGCACAGGGCATTTCCTCATGCTTTTGCCAGTTCTTCACTGGCTGGAGGCATAATTCACTGGGGAAAACATTCGTGATCCAAATGGCAATGTGTCCCAGCCTTAGGAGCTGGCAGAACCAAGCAACACAAGACAGCAAAGTGAGAAGCAGCTGTTCCTGCCTGGGGACAATGCACAGAATTAGAGACATCCAAATGCCTACTCCTGCATTTGTTAGGAAACATCCCAGGTCCCCCAGAGTCTAGTGCCTGGGGTGAGGCAGGTGATCCCTGACAGCTCTCATGAAAATGCTACATGAAACCAGATGAGGAGGCATCATCTGAAATAAATGTGGTTCAGTGGAACTTCCCCTAGAAAGGGTGGAGTTACATAATACTGTCAGAAACAACAATTTAAAAGGCAAATTGTAGGGCCTTGGCTGTGCCTTATCATTCCAATCTAGCTCTGCCATCTTGATCTGGACAGCATTTGCTGAAGCATCCTGAGGGAAGGGAAGGGGTCATCACATAATAGACACATCTTCTAGTAACATGACTTCATCTTTCAGAAACAGATCTCAAGTCCATTCATCAGCTTTAATTCACAAGTGTGTCGCATCCAAACTGTGATATCTGAATTCACTTTGGCCTCTTATATGTGCTGAATTTACTTTGCAAATAAAATACATTGATTTGATTCAGCTGGCAACAAAGGCAAATGTGGATCCTCTGCGATTCTGGGTAAGAGGCCATTTCTCTTTTGAAAATCTACCCAGTCATCCTTAAAAGCATCTAGTGGGAGTTACATTTCCACAGGTACTGGAAAATCATATGCCTGTAATTCAAATGCCACAAATGTAAATATTTAGAATGATAACAAATTTTAATCTGTTTCTCAGAAAACCTCCTGACTGTTCAGACTCCGTTTCTGCTCAGGAGGCAATAATGACTGAAGATATCTCTAAGTGATATATACGTGTGCCTAATTACCATCCCATTCTCTGAGCTGACTCTGGATGGAAATCTAGGGTTACAGAGACACAGCAAGGACAAGAGCCAGCGTCTGGGAATTGAAGCTCAGCTAATCTAAACTGAAGTACGATGGAAATTTTTTAACAGATGGGGTAATTGACCATAAGAACAGTTCATGGAGAGTTGTGATGAATTCTCTCCACCACTCACAATTCCTAAATCAGGACTGGATGTTTTTCCAGTAGATAGACCAAACAAGAATTAAGTCAGAGAAAGCTAATGGCCTCAGTTGTAGCAGAGGTCAGACAAGAGGATACTAAAGGCCTCTCTCAGCCTTATAGTCTTTGAATCTCCTAAATAAAAAGTTCAGGGTTTGGAGATTGTAGCATAAATCCTATTCTATTTCAGGCTGCTTTCAAACTTGGGCAAGGAAAGGAGAAGGAAAATAAACAGATGCTGCAAGACAAAGTCATGTGAGTGATGAACAAAAAGCTCTATCCATGCATCAAGCGTGGCAGAGCATCTTCCCAGGGGTCTGTCTTATCAGTGACCTGGTTTACTTTGGCCTATTTGTCAGTGGCAGAAAAAGAAAACAGCCCCAGAACCTGATAACTATATAGGACTGATTGTATCATGTAGTGATAATGAATTTGAATAGCTCTATTAGAAGAGCAGTGTGGCCTGAAATATCCCTCCCCTTTTCATGGATGGTGACTTTTCTGGGTTGCCTCTTATCTAACAACAGGGTGTTTTTCCAGCCACAAATTCTTTAAAAGCAGAGAAGTGTTAAGAGATTCCTTCCTTGCTTGATAGGAGTTACCTCCTCTTGGATGTGACAATTTGATGGCTGCACTCCAAACCAGACCTGGAGAATGGTCCCATTTTAAAAGAAAAAGGAAGAAAATAGATCTCTGTTTCGAAAGCAGGCACTAAGACAAATCTGCTTGGGAGCACAGCCAGCCAAACAGTTGACTCATCACAGCGGAGCAGACCGTGAACTCCAGCACCACGGGGAAGAGGACGAAGAAGCAGCAAAGGCAAAGAGGGTGGTGAGAGTCTCTTCCGGTGGGTCTGCAACCACAGGGACTGGCCTGTAGAAAAACACGTCCAGGACTGCAAAATGCACTGCTTTATAAGGGTTGCCTCAGAGCAGAGCTCATTTTGGACTTTTGTGGAACTCTAAAAGCTGATGAGTTGTGGCCTATTTCATGTGTTGGTGTTTTCCTATCACAAATTTCTCAATACACATTATCTGAATGAAAAGGAGTTTCTCAAAAATATTAAAAAGTCTGGGGGAAGACATGCAAAATTTCACCCAGCTCCTTGACAACACCTGTTACTCTGCTCCCTGTGTTCTTCTACACCACCAGCATGCACTGCAAGGAACTGTGACATTTACAGGGATGCTTGGGAAGAGAAGTTCTTGGAAGACAAATTCCTGAAAGTCCTTAAGTACCTGCTAGCAGGTAAGAAGGCAGAAAGAGATGGAATTTTATACTACTTGGAACTGCATTTTCCAATTCCTTTTCATTATTTCCTTCCTAAAAGAGAGTCTATCCCTCAGGCAATGGTGGCATTTAATAGATTGGTGCCACAAACAGGCTAGGTGTACCTCTGAAAGTTTCATAAAGATCAAAATTAAATCCGTGTTTGCAACAGATGGTTTTGCCTCAGTAAACCCCATTCAGGATGCAAACTGTATCTTTGTGGCAGATACTGCATAAAATTGATGTAAGAGTCCTCATCTAGACACCTAAGATAGAACACATGGAACAGAAAGACACTGAATGAGAGAAAATCACTCATTTAGAGTGGGTAAGCTGATGTGGAATCCAGCTATGCATGATATACTCGGGTTCATATTGCAAACATTTGGGCATTAGGATGTGAGCCTATAGTCCTTAAATGCCAACATTATTCCAGAACTACAGCACTCACATTCAGAAGACTTTCCAGGAGTGGTAGATTGACCTCATTAAATTTTCATCTCAATGAAGAATTACAGCACCAAACTTTCACACACCTCTACATGAAGTTGGAGTTCACAGTAAACCCTTGAAAGACTTTGCCTCAGTCTTTGGTGGGAGTAGACACAAACAAATAGCCTGGTACCCTGTGCCTAATGGTGCTGTCTCTTAGGTGTCAGAATAAGGATTAAAACAACCTATTGGATAAACAGTCAATTATCCAGTCTTTCCTGTGTCCCCAAGGGGGTTTATTTTATGCTGTAAAATATGAAGTTGGGCAGCCATTATCATGATCTTCATTTGCATAGTTACAGATGTTGCTGATGGTGATAAACTCGTCTGGCTCTTTTAGGGTCCAGCCACAATATATTATCTTGATGACCACTTATGGCAGTGAGAACTCTGTAGATTAGCTAAATGTTGGGAAAAGTGGGAATTTCTTTTTATAGGGACAAAATTTCCTACTTTTTAATTTTAGTGGGTAGGGGCATACCTCTCAGAGTTTCGATTGCAAGAAAAGGTATGTCTCATTTCTCTGCTGGATCAAAAATAGTTTCAGAAACTGTAAATACAATATGATATTTATCAGATGAAAACTGCACTCATTTGCCAAAGTGCAAACTGGAATGAGACTTACAGCTCCTCACATGCTGGTGGTCTGCTGTAATGGGTTTGCATTTGCGACACCACAGCCCCCCTTCCCTCTGCCCCTCACCACTGTGTTCCTCCCAGCCTCCAACCTTTAGCTTGTCAGCATTAAGCTCTGTCCAATTATTCACCTTTTCAAAAGTGATTTATTTTCAGGATAACCTAATAATGTCAAAACCAACACTGTTATGCTCTATCACCCACCAGGATGGGCCAGAGAAGGAAGGGGGTAACCATATTGATCCATTTTGCCTTGTAGCTTTTACCTGAGGACAGATGAATTTTACAGCCAGTGACTTACGAATCATTAGGTCAGTTTATTGTAAACAACTCCCTACTCCTCCTTCACATTTCCTAATAACATTACCCTGTAGCATTTCCAGCACAATTCCCTACCTCCTGTTTCAGAAGGAATTGGTTTTTTCATGCAGTTCCATCTCTGCTGCTAAGACATTACACAAGCTGACCAGTGAGATTTGTGCCACTGAAGAAATTAGGTAGAGTTTGTCAGACTTTTTATCTTCCAAAGATTTTGTTAATAGAAATGAGACCACTCTTGGCGAATAGTTCTTTTTCATCTTCCAAGGGACTGGTTCAGTCTCAACTTAAAGATGTGCAAAGCCGAGGTTTTACATCCCAAATAAATGTTTCAGGAAAATCAAGACCAGCAGAGTGTTTTCCGTGTTCCTGTTTCCTTTCTTGTAAGGAATAATTTCCACCACTGGCATAATCTCTGTCCATTTCTACCACATGTGTTACCTGGTTGATGTTGGCAGAATATATAACATAAGGTTATTTTTACTTCTTCCTCTTTCATTTTTTGGCCATTGCCCACACTGTTGCTGCAGCACCAGTGATGCAGTTTGTGCTCCCGCTGTTCTGTTCAAATGTGGCACATGGAGGAACAACTTACTCTCTGTTCATGTACAAAAACCAGGCAAGACTCTGCACAAAAATGTATGACTTTAAAAAATTGTAACTGCAGCTGAAAGAGGGCTGGGAGAACTTATTAATGTTACATTCTTTTATATGTACGAGCAAAATCTCATGAACTCTTGTTCCATTACTGTGTTAATTCCGTTTTTTGATGCTGCAGCCAATTCACACAGTGGCAAGAGTGTCTTTTAGGCTGCATAGATACTGGGGTTTGCAGCTCCTGGAGAATGTGGAGAGACCTCTGTACTCTGTTTTAAGTAGGAGTCAGCAGATGATTTGGGATAATCTAATTTGTGCAAGGAATATATTTCATTTACGTGCTGTTCTCAGAAAAAGCAAAAGCACAGTAAACAACATCTTATCTACACCCATATATTCAGCTCAATTCCATGGAGTTTTGCCATTGACTCAAATTGGAACAAGATCAGTCCTTAATCATTAAAAAAACACCCTTTTACTGTTGTTCTTCTGCACTTTATACAATATATCATATCAGAATGGAAGAGACTTCTTTTAAGGAATGAACAAGCATTCTGGTATATTCCACAGGATTCTGGATGACAAATTTCTAGTGTAATAAATTGCCCTCTCCAGGGCAAATTCTTACTTGCAGCCATTTTGAAAAAGTTTCATTCATGGGTTCTTTTTTTTTCAGTCATGGGCAAAAGAATATTTGTTTCTTGACATTTTCTTTATATTATTTTTCATTTAGAAGTTGGAAAATAGAAAAAAAAGTCATATGTTGTGGTTGTTTCCTTCACGAGAAAAAAATGAAAAAGACAAAGTTTTTAAAATAAAATTCATTTGCAATCCAGTTGTAGGGCCTGAAATGAATTCTTGTTATTGTGCCCTTGTACTTTTACTTCATTAAAGCTACATAAAAAGTAGGATTATCTATTTTATGTAACTAAATAACTTTAAGTGTTTTCTTCAATTATCATCCTGGAGATAATAAATTCCTATTATTCATTATAAGACAAAATGAGCACCTGAAATATCACTTTAAAAGTGCTTATTTCCGGTCCCTTCTGAAGAACTCTTCCTCACGTATCCCATACAACTATTAACAAAGCTCATTATATTGAAACACATTAATATAAAGCAATTTGCTGGTTATCATGAAAAGTCTATAAAAATCCAGAAAGCACGAATAAAACCCCCAAGTAGAATGGGTTAGTGTCAAACTAAAAAGTTCCTGACC
This sequence comes from Catharus ustulatus, assembly GCF_009819885.2. Taxonomy (NCBI): domain Eukaryota; kingdom Metazoa; phylum Chordata; class Aves; order Passeriformes; family Turdidae; genus Catharus; species Catharus ustulatus. The sequence goes on along the minus strand of NC_046223.1, from coordinate 60,547,923 downwards.
AAATTCCAAACACTGATCCACTTGTTATTGCCAGCCTGATTCCCTGAACAGGAGACGGGGAACCATTATAAATGGAATGTTTCTGCTTTTTTGTTTATGAATGACACTGAAATTTTTTTTTAACTCTTTTACCTGGCACTGGATCCTGATGTACTTACATCCTAACACTGAAGGATGCTTCTTATTAGGCCTTTGTATTAGATACAAGCCTATCTGAATAGGTGTTACCATTCTGATCATCACTTGGGTCAGGTTAAATTGCTCTCTTTGTCTCTCCTTGCTGAACTGTGAGCAGAGGTGTCTGCCCAGCAGACTGTTAACCTGACATAAATTATCAGACAAGGCTACCACAACAGGAGGAGGAAGCTGAGGAAATGTGTGGGTTAGCAATCACCAAGCCTATTAAACTGCTTCGAAATCCCACCCTTTGGATTTGCAATTTCTCATGTTTTGGCTTGACCAAGAGGCAGGTTGGTGAAGCAAGAGGATCTGTGAGAGTGTGAAAGGGATGACCCTGGAAACAAAATATTGGTTTTACATCGCAGGGTATCCGTTACAGGAGAATTTCCTCTGGCGCCAGCAGGTATTTGAGCAGGCATCTGGATGGATCCCAAAGGGGGGAAGGAAATGGAGATGGAAGTTTTTAGAGGGGATCAAGATGTTAAGCCTTAAAACAGTTTGAATGACCCACAACAACTAACCTGCAAGGTTTCATCTGCGTGGTGACTTTTGGTGATGTGGGGGTTAAGGTTGATTTCTTTTCCTTTTGCCTTTTTTTTTTTTCTTTTTTCTTTTTTTTTTTTTTAATATTGGTGGGGAATTCCAGCCAAGACTGCAGAAGAGAACCAGTAAAGGAATTGAAAGTCCACCCTCAATCAGTGATGAGGAAAATCATCTGATCCATTGCAGCCTCCTTTTCTCTGCACAGAGCACACTGATCATAAAGCTGATCCTATGGACCCTTTGCTGCATTCCCAGTGCTTTTCAAAACACCGTTAGTAGTACTGCTAACTGCAATCACAAAATATTACTAAATGGATTGATAGAATTTTATCCTGCAGGCAAATTTTGTCAAATATTTGTTCCCCTTGGGCTTGGGAAAGAAAATCTTCCTTGGGGGTCTGAAGGCTGATTCATTAAATCTGAGCTGTCTGCTGAAGTGCTCAGTAAAAGTGACTCTGATTTATTTGGATTTGTCAGTATAAAGGTCTCTGGAGACAGATATTTATCCTATGGGATTCTTGACAAATTGGCCAAGTGGTCTTGGCAGTCCTGAAGGAGAATGGTCTTCTTTGACCCCTCACACGACCAGAGAACAGGTAATTACTCCCCCAGTCACAAACATGCACCAAAATCACATCGCTGCCAAGACTTCTCTCCCCACCCAGAATCTGGTTATCTGAGCTTAGACAAGGACTCAGCTCTGTACTTGATCTCACTGAAAGACATGTCTGAGATGAAAGTATAGTCTATGGCTGTAGGAATATAGGCAGATGAGAGTACATCCTGCTGAATTGGACCATAGGAAGAGTGTTTGTCCTGCTGTGGTCAGAATTTATAAAATACTTGATTGTAATGCTGAAGGATCAACTTGGACCCTAACTTTGTCAGTATATTTTAACACCCTCCCATCAGTGTGACTAAGTCAGGCCTCCTTCTAACTGCAAGACAGAAGAGATTGAGCTTGTCAAAAAGAAGAGAAGGGATTTTGCTTCTGTTTTCTTACAGTCCCACTTGTGTGACTTTCCCCACATCATAGTGTATAAGGTGGAGTAGTGTCTAGTGTCAGTCCTGTCCTTTAATTATCCACTAGCCTGGCTGAGAGCTGTATAAACACATTATAGTCTCCTGCAAGAAACAGATACTGCAAGTGCAACCATCTTTCCCTTTTAACTCTTTCTGTCTGTCCTGCATTTTGCACTCCTCTGAATTTTATGAAACTGTTTGATAAAGTGCACATTAGCCAGTTTCTTTTTGCCTGACATAAGCTGCTGATTCATTTATAGTTGTCACAGGGAAATATGCACTTTCAGGACGTGATTAAGGCCACTTAAGATCTATGTTGCCTTTCAGATATGGGTAAAACAAATTCAGGATGCCACATCCAGAATTATTGTTCCAAATTACTGGAATGGACTTGGTAAGAAAAACATAACTAAAGGGAAGTGCAGGAAAAAAATCTGGGACAATGACAGCCTGTCTGGGAGTTAGCTTGCCATTACTTAGGGATTTTCACCTCTCAGCAAACAGTTCTCCTCGCCATTCACACCCATGAGGTGAAAGAGAGGTTTGACTAAAGTCAATGCAGGAGCACAAGCCTGAAACGTTCAAACTAGAGCTAAACAAGTTCAGTGTCAGCTGAAATAAAGTATTGGGGGGAATGAAACACAGTGTGATGGGGAATTCTGCACCAGGAACTGTCATTTGCAAGGGATGCACACAGATGAGTTAGTCTCAACCTGTAAAACAGTAGAGTGTTTGGGCCCCAAATAAACCATTCCATACTGTGTTCAGCATAAAAAATGATGTAAAAATAGCTGAAGTTCATATTGGAAGCTCAGAAAGAAACACCATAGACTTTTAAAAGGCACTGAGGGTGGGGGTCAGTCTTGTAAAGGTAACAGCAATGGTCTCTTAACTCTTCTTGGTGGTTGGATGACTTCAACCCAGAGGTTTTGCCTGGCAATCTGTCTTGCTAAAAGTCAGGGTAAGATAAACTGTACTCTGTCTCTGATTTCTGCAAGAAACAAAACAATTGAACGACTGGTCATTCATCACTGAGCCACCCTCCCCCTCTCCGACACCTTGTATAGGGTTGTATATTCTGGAGCTGTTTAGCTTCCCTCATCCATTTCTTCAAAAGAAGACCAAAAAGATCAGGTAGCAAGACATGTTCAGAATTGAAAGGGACAGATCAATAAAGAAATAATTTGACTATTATAATTGCTTGCACATCAGGTCACTTGTATCATTGCATGCCATATGTTCAAGTAAGTTTAGTATCAATGGGCCTTGTGATGTATTACAGGGCCCAGCTTCTACAACTGTGCTCATAAATATATCTACCTATTCATAAAAATTTGCATTATTTTTGTATACTGAGGAGTTCAAACTCAGCTCAGATGTAGCTTACAGAGTTACAAAGGTGTGCTTTGACCATCCAAATGTGGAAATTAGAGAATATTACTGGAGAAGTTTCTTCAGCAGCTTTAGTTAGATGAGTTATTTAAGTTGCTGAGAAACCAACCTGGATGGAACAAGCTGCAAAATTTATAAATTTGCTGTGACACAAGAAGTCTGAAAAGGGGAAGGGTGGCATACTATGATGGGAAACAAAAGTGGTCATGATGTATTATTGTAGGAAAAAGCAGTACCTTGGGTGGGAAGAAACTATCTAGGCTTACTCTGATGAGCTGACCATATGCTCAGCTATCAAGGAAGAAAAGGAAGCTCTATTCCTCCTTATAAAAAAGCCAGCTTCATTCTGCTTGTGGTACAAGGTTCTCTTCTCTGGGTGCTGTGTGTGCCAGGCTGCTTCCCACAGCCCTGCAAAGAGATGCTTCAGAGCACATTATCCTGCACATGACATGGCCATTGCACAGGTAAATATCAGGAAAGTCTTAGAAAGCTGTGAGTTGGAGTGGGGAAACGAAAAAAAATCACTCAGGAAGAAGATGGGTATAAAAGCTGATTTCTCTACAGCCTCACTGCACCCTGAGAGTCTGCATTAGTTCATGGTTCGAGGAAGTAAGACCCTTCATGGAAGAGACAATTAGTTACAAAAAGGCATAAAGAAGCCTAGTAATGGATTTTCACTCTCCTAAGGGAATGCTGTGTTTTTACTGGGGAAGGATTACAGGAAACCAAAGTAACACTTTATTTTTCTTCACAGAGAGCTTGGGGACTTTGGAGTAATTTAGTCAATGGTGATTTGCTACTTGCGTTATAGTGTTACCAATGATGGTACTCCTGGTCTGTTTATTAAACTTTTGGCTTGTCACTCATCACTAGCAGGATCAAAACTCATTGTTTTTCTTCCTATGAAAGCAACTTTTCTATCTTTCAGAATTACTATGAGGTTGAGAGATGAGTGCTTTCATCTAAAATCAAAGTCAGACAAGTATCCATTTTGTAAGACATGTGAGCATAAAAATGCGCCAATGTAAACATCAGGTATCTGAATGAAAAATGTTAATTGGCATTTCAAGAAATGAGGAGACATCACAAAGATATTTTAGGCTTTCAACATATTTGTAGTATTCTAACATCAATCATTTTCTTGCATCTATCAGGTTATTTATCTTAGCTACCCTCTGTATCCATTACCATAGTGCCTAAGCCCCTTGTAATGTTTCTGTAGGGCAGGGAAGTGTTCTCATCCCTGTTTTACTACTGAGAGATTGGAGCAGAAAGGATCCCATTTTTGTGGGCACTTAAAAAGCCTCTAACATAGGAGAAAATCAATGCACATATGCCAGGTCTCTGTCTAGAGTCTTAGTCAAAGAAGAGTTTGTCTCTTTTAAATTAGCCTGAGTTTGCACTTGGTTAATTTGCACCATAAATTGGAGAAACAAGGTTGTGTTAGACATGCCTCTGAGCCTTTAGCTATAAGACTAATTCAACTAACACTGAGAAATGCAGGAACAATCCAGGACTGGCACCTCAAAAAGGACTCTGGCTACACACTGCCATGAAGAGATGAAAGACATGAAAGACTACAGTGAGTCAGGACATGGGAGGAAGAGAAATAGAAAGATGTTGTATTGCTATGGGTGCTGCACCAGGCAGTTCACAGAGGCTTTTCCTGGAACTGCCAGTTCTTTAGGACAAAACACAGCTCTCACCCTGGAGAGCCCAAGCTGGTCCCAGATATCCAGTGTGCATTGGCACCATATAGAAGTTTGCACTGACTCCCCTAAAGGCCCTGTGTTCAGATTGGCTGAGAAGTTCCCCAGTGAGAGTTTTGCATACATGGAAAACCTTTATGAGAAATTCATTCACAGTGTTAAGAGAAAGCTTGTGGGTGCACAACGTTACACATTGTTTCCACTCTGTGGAAATTTCAGTCAATCCAGCTCCTAGTGATCACATGTACATCTTTGTTCAGGCCTTACAGAATACACATCAAGATACTTCTGCCAACAAATTTTGGTATATGTTAAATGAAATTATATGTGATAACTGTAAATTTGCTATGAAATACAAAAAACCTGCATGAGAATGAGAGACCTGCCTTATTTCGGTGCAAAATTTGGCAAACAGAGGTCTATTGCTCAGGGTGGAACAAGCTGAAAAGATATGGACATTGAAATAAGACATCAAAATCCTTCCTTACTGTCTAAAATCAGGAGGTTCTGACTAGCATACCTCTCCACATTAGCTTCACCCATCATCCCATCTGATTTTAAAACATTAGTAAACACATATCTGAGTCCTATTCTGTTCTCTCTAAAAAAACAGGGCTACTTTAATCCCTTGGAACCGATGCCTCAACTTCTGGGTAGTTTTAAAAAACTTGCCTTTTCTGCTCTGGATAGACTCAGAGAAGGTTTTAGATGTTGTTTTTTATTTTCCCTTACTGAACTGCACAAGTGTGCTGGTCCTGCTAACAGAAGGTCTGATGACTCATCTCTCTGTTTTCCTCCTTTAACCAGCTTTACTTCTGGGTTAATCACATGCCCAGTTAAGAACTGCATACTAGGGAGTCTGAGCATCACCCCAGATCTGTACACACAGAAGAAAAAAAAAAGAAAAGCAGGGAAGAAGAAGAGAGCCAGCCTACCTTGAGGCTTTTTTTCTCCCTCGCTTCTGTACTTCAGTTCTTAGGTCCTTTCTCAGCCTTGTGGGACTTCACTGCAACATGTTTATGGTCTTCTTTATATGCTATGCCTGGTTTATTGTCAAAACTATTTTTTTCCCTCCAAATTACTTAAATAGACTTTTATTATGTGCTTTTGCAATACCACTTTCTAAAACAACACCATTCTCTATATGTATTATGAACTACGATATGCACCATAAAATCAGAGTACTGCACTGTGGCAAAGTGCCATGACCCCACTTTGGGGATGTTCCAGGAGCTCTAAGAGGCACAGTTTGAGAGGCATGTATAAGGCCTGTTAGAGTCAAAAGAAATGCACAGGGACTGTGGTCTTTCTATGTCACTTGAGTAGGATGCAATCTGCTTTCTCCTTTGTCTTGCCAGCTAACATTCCCATTTCAGACTCATCCACAATGTATATGCTTTTCAGCTGACTACTGAGTTGGTTGAACCCTTATGTATGATCACACACGTGGATAGATGAGTATCATCAGTTTGCTGGTTTATTATATCGGTATTTTCAGCCAAAACATTTTTGTAGCTATGTCACTGCAGTTCAGCATGTGTTTTTAAAGGCTTAATGTGTTGGGCCACCTATGGTATAATGCAAAGCCCCTGTGACAAATGGAGCTCAGGGGAGTCCAGCAGCACAAACTGTGGCCAACTCAGTCTCTGACAGAGTAAAGCAGCCCACAAAGAGTGGTTTCCCAAATGTGATGTTTCACTTGGATAGGAACAAAGGACATAGCCCAACATAATGCATTTAATGATGGATGTTGTGGGAATCAGACTTTCAGAAACTGTGATCACTTTAAGTGAACAGGAATTTCAGAAAACCTGTGTCTACACACATCATGCCATAAACCATGTGAGTAATAAAATCTTACCAGAATAGCTGACATTCTTCCTGCCACTCCCCTACAGAGTGTTCTTCTTTTCCAAACTTCCCTCTGAAAAAAAATCTTTTATTTTCCAAAACTTGATCCAATGTGCAAATTACTGGAAGGCAAAGAGAACTTATTTCTTATCGACAAATTTCATGTCCTAAAGTCACAAAAATGCAAGAGATTAGCCAATAAAGAAATATCACAGAAAGAGATATTCAAAACAAAACAGTTACGCCTGCATTTTAATCCTTGAATGACTATTTTACATAAGATATATTGGCTTTTTTGCATATTTCTCTTTTGACCACTTCATAAAAGAGTCTTCAGTTTACAATGTAAAAATATTTCAGAGATGCACTCTGGAACCAATACCTAGTAATGGTCTCTGCAGTAGAGATGGAAGAGGATACCTCTCCTCACTGTCTGTGAGGAATAAATCATACAGGAATAACTTTGTATAGGAATAAATAATAAAACACGACACAGCCACTTAGGTTTCACAGAATATTCTGAGTTGGAAGGGACCCCAAGGAACATCAAGTCCAATTCTTCAGTGAATGGCCCATACAGGGATCAAACCCATGACCTTGGCATTATTAGTCTCATGCTCTGACCAACTGAGCTAATTTCTCCTAGGTTTGCTTCATACAAGCATCCTGATGAAGGAGATTCACTAGCACAACCGTGAATAGTTCACTGAAAGCTTGGGCTGAGCACTCATGTCAAAGATAAGCTGTCTTGTTTCTGCTTCAATAACTTCTGTATCTTACATGCTTCTCGTTTCTGGTGTACACGGATTCTAAACTACAGCAAGACATTTCTTAACACAGCAGCAGACCCAAAGCCCTCACCATAGATCTGGAATAGGAGGGAGATGTGAGTCCCACCAGGATTTGATGAATTGATGATTAAGACTTTACTCCTGATTAAGACACTGACCTTGTTGTAGGTATCTCTCTTAGGTATCAGGCTATTTAATCATGGCTTTGCTTCTGCAGAGGCAGTTTTTGCTATTCTTGTTTCTACAGGCTGGTTTACCCTGTGAGCAGTCCTGCTGATTTTTGTGGAGTCACTCAAGGAAGAGTGGCATAAGGATGAGAGTTAAAAGTCGTCCAGTTATTACATGTACAGGTAAAAAAAAACACTAGTTACATTTGTCACAGATTTTGTCATCAATGTGACAAAAAAGATTAAATACTAAGTCTGGAATTAAGTATTTTGAGTTTTGCAAAGTGTTTTTTCAATATCCACTGAAGAAATTTTTCTTGAACTCCACTTCCCAGAGTTTCAAAGAGTTTATGATAGTTCAAGGTTAAAAAAAAATCACATGAAATGGAATTATGGCTCCTGCATAATTTTCTACATAAATTTTCTTGGAACTACAGCTTATTTCTTTTTAAATTTTCTAATCAATAAGACTGTTTGTTTTTTTTTTTTCCATTCAAGGTATCCACAAAACCTTCAGTTTTAAATGAACATAGAAGGAAATGTTGTTGGGTCAGGTTTTTTCCCACACAATAAACTATTCCAGAAAATATTTTCTCAAGAAGCTCTGATTTTTCAGGGCTCTGAAGGAAGAGACTGGGATTTCTTGGGGAGTGACAGTGATGCTGATATCACATACAAACATGTGCCACTTGAGCCAGTTCTCCTGCACAGCCTTTTTGCTCTCTTGGCAACCTTTTTTCCTTGTGTATTGTTTCATGTTATTCTTCACAATGTCTTTTACCTTTCAAACTAAAACCGTGACCAGAAACATATACACAGCACTGGAAATGAGATGTGAAAAGGTTTCAGACCCTTCCCACAAGCTACTCCACTGTTACAAACAATTTTGATCAATTTCCCCAGCAAGTCCATACTCTACAATATCTTATATTATTGATACTATTAGTGTTAGTTATTTGTGTATATCATATTATGGCATTGTTTCACTTAAGGTAAGTTAAAGTATGCTTCTGAAGTCCTTCTGCCATTCACTTGGTTTCTGGGTGAGACCAAGAGTAACCAGGAGAAATCTCAGTGCAACCAGGATTTTTTTAAAAGCAACAACTTGAGAACACTAATGCAGTTTAACTTTTCTTACTGATTATTCTCAAACCTGACTGAACACAATTAATGACCAGCTGGCAGCCTGTGGATGACTTCGGTTATTCTCCAAAGAATACACTTGGATTATAGGGCAAATAATTTTAAAATCAGTAACTGATTATGTTTTCCTCAGTTCTAGGTGAGCTGAGTTTCTTCTTGGGTGACTGTTTAATATGTAGTGAAAAAAATGGTGTCTTTATAAATGAAACAGAAAATCAGAAAATAAACCAAGCTGTGTCATTCACCATGAAATATTTGAGAAACCTTGCCCTCAAGTCCCAAATCTTTTCTTAAATTACCATGTTACTCCTGCAGAAGAAAGGAAAGATTAGAGGCGTAAAAAGTGGGACTTCTTTTCTAGAGAAAATTTGTAACCTGCCATAGACCAACCTAAGCCTGTGTGAGATGAGTTCCTCATCTGACACCCTTCAGACCAGGCATCCCAAATCTCTGTCCTCAGTACCCTCCCGGCATGTCCCAAATGGCCTGTCTTAGTGAATTTATTACTTAGGAGTAAGAGAGAGACGCATGGTCCTGCATAACCAGAGCACTGCAGAGGAGAAAGTAATCTACAGGGTAAATCCACAGATTTGCACTGATGTTCCTCATGTCAGCATTTCAACTTCCTTTTTAATGAATGAATGAAGAAGCAAACACTGGAAGGGCCAGAAGGACTTTAGCTCCATCTGTCTTTCCCAGCCAGTTATTAACCCAGTGGCCAGCCTGTAGTACCAGTCATCTAACTGGAGAAGCAAGTGGTCCCACCATTATCTGCAGTCACCTCAGTTTTATCCTTCCCACAGGGCTTCCCCTTTCCAGCCCGTCAGTCTCTACTCCAAATCACACACTGTTCAGAAAGTCAGGAGGGCTGTGCTAAAGGTGAAGGAAAAAGGATTGAAACTGGGAGTCAGATATGGGGCACAAGCCCTGGGCTCACCAGGTGAGACATAAGGAGCAGGACGGTTAGAAAAGCAGAGGTTCAAGTCAAGGAAAATCACAAGTTCATGTAACAAACAAATAAGGAAGAAGATTAGAAGATATATTGTTTTTTTCAAGTCTACCCATGCTGCCCCCCTTGGAGAGGGAATAATGGATAAATGTGTTAAGAGTGTATAATAGTTTGCATACATGAAGAACTCAAAGTATATTATACTATATGTACAATATATGTGTGTATACCTCACATACATGCGGTAATCTCTGCAAAATGAATACAAAAATGTGTTCCATGTCTCTTCAAATGTGTGTGGATTTTATTAGGTTAATTTTAACAACCTAATTCTGAATATTTAAAAATGTAAAGAAGTAAAAACTACAAATGTGTGGAAATTCTAAAAGCTCATCTTATGCATATCTTGATATTAAGAATGCATATGTAGCAGCATACTAAAGGCATTTTTAAAAAGTCAGATCATTCCATCCACTTTTTACAACAAAAGTTCAGAAAGTCCTAAAATAAAGTTAAAACTAAGTGATGAAAAGTCTATTAAGTATGTATAGATTTAGTTGTTTTGTCTTCTGGGAATTTCTGATGTTGAAATTTTGACGGAATTTTGTCCTCTCTGGTCAATCATGTTTAGACACACAAGCAACTTCAACTTGGTTTTCTGTCATCCTTGTTCCAGTATGAGTCTTTTAGCTCAGTTGTGACATCAATCACTTGGACTATAAATCTCTGCAATGGATATGGCCATTTAAATCTCCACCTGCACAAACAACAATCAGGCCTAGAAAATAAGGAGACTCATAAATCTCCACACTGGTGATTATTAATATTTTGGATTTGCAACAGCAATGTTATTTTTAAAAAAAAAAAAAGTAATTAATTAATTACTTTTGAATTACTTAATGATATGCTGACAATCTGTTTAGTTTAGTTTATATACAGAGAAAACACAAACAGGCCACAGTTAACACAACAGGAATTTAAAAGTTAGGAAATTCCCAAGAGCCCAGGGCTTGGAGATATGATATCTTAATGTACTTATCCTATTGTGAGTGGGAAGGTGTTATCTTCCAGACAAATGATAAAGAGGTGGTTTAAAGTTTAGATCTACTGTTTTTTCTTCTGGCTTACATGAGCCAAGGAAGAAAGATGGATCAAGAGATAGGCAAGACTTCCTTGCTGGCTATCGAAAATGACACTCTGCCTCCTACTGAAAATTTAGTCTGTAGATGGTACATAGCACTCAGCAGACATAGTATCTTGGCCATCCACAGTTTTTGTTGGGGTTTTTTAGTGCATTCAGGCTTACACGGGACAACAAGAGAATTTTCCTGTGGCTCCAGCGACTCTGGATTAACTGCGAAGTCACTGGTGACATCTGAGGCTGCACATTTTTTCTGGAGCTACGTGAATCCTCAGATAAGCAGCTGAATAAGTGGAATTGCTCCTGCAATAAAAGCAATCCCTGTGTGCAGTTCTTTAGTCCCTTGTGTTCAAAACCCAGACTGCGGGGCAACCTGTGAGGTTTCAGGAAGAGTGTGAGTAGGGAAGGAACTATGGGAGCAAGTTCCTGATTCACTGGCCCCTTTGGGCTCCAAATGTGGACCTAGGAGACTATTTTACATGGAGGGGAAGAATTGCTAGCACAAAGTTGACTGTTTTCAAAATCCTGCTCTGCTGAGACTGAATACAATGTACATAAGTTTGTAATGGCAGCGTAAGTCTGGTCATTCAAACTACGCAGCAACCGGATCACTCACACTTGTGGTAAAACCACTGGGAATGTTTGGCTTCACGGATTGCAGAACCCGGCCTAATGCCCTCAGTCCCACTGCTCCCATAGGAGGGGCCTTATCCCTTATCTGGCTTCTTTATTCAGGCAAAACCCTCCACTTTTGAGCATGCACAAATCAGCAGACAAAACAGTCCATGGGTACGGCAGAATGAACCGCTGACATCTGCTCTGCACACCAAGTAAAGGTTTCTTTCTGTGGGAGCTCTACCACCCAATAACCATCCCCCCACCCCATTTCCTTCATTTCACACACACCCTTGCCACGCAGTCTCCACAGCCACACAGACCCTCCCCAGAAGAACAACACTCTCCCTTGGCTCAGTGGGGCTCACAGATCGCTGGGATCTTAGCCACTTGGCACACCTGCAGACCAGGAAGCTTCTGCAACATGCACAGCTGGGAGGACTCAAAGACCGAGAGTGACCGGGACTTGTCGGACGTCACCCCGGAAGGGTGGAAGAAGTCAGATCCTCCTGCCTCCAGCCCCTGGGATGTGACGGCAAGGTCCACGCTGCTGGCCAGGCAGCGGAGCACTCCCTTCCTGGAATATGCTACTAGCTGGACAGGATGCGTTCACAAATATAATCATCCACAAATCTCCCCCAGATTAGGTTACAGGACAGCGTTTCGATGGCACGCATTACAAAGCTCCCTGGAAGGCTTGGCTGGTGGATCTGCTGCTCTCTCTGCTCAAGACCCATTTTGGCTTTCAGCAAGAATCATGACACCAGCTGCCTGGGTCACCTAGGAGGCAGAGAGGGGGAGAGCAACCCTGGGTTGTAAAGGGAAGTGGGGAAGGAGAACAGAAGGAGAAGGAGAAGGAGGAGGAGGAGGAGGAAGGGGGAGGATAGAAAGACAGAGCAGGGGGAGAGAGAGTAAGTGAGTTGTTTTAGTCCAGTTATGAAGATTTGATCCCAGTTCTGAGCTTTCGGCAAAGGCTTGCTGGGATACCTCATTCCCTGTCCTGTGCAAAGGTCTGTGATTGGGGATGTGGTGTGCTCAGTGGGCAGGGCCCCTCCCCTGGGCTGGATCCGCCTCTCTTATCCCCCAGATAAATTACTAGTGTCCTCACTAAATTCCTCGGCTTTCTCTCTCCCTCTCTCTCTCTCCCTCTCTCACACAATCTCACTCCCTCTCTCAAACACAGGCAAAGCAGGGTTGGGGGGTGGGAGGGCGGGGATCCTCTCTGGACTGGTATTGTGCCTTAGTCCTGGGCGGGGAGGGAAGGGGAGGAAAATACTGGCGCCCCTTCTCTCCAACACCGCCTTGAAATAGATTTGAGGAGCTGCCCTTCTTCCCCCCTCCCTCCTTTCCTGCTGGTCGTTTGGCATCTTCCAGACCATGTCCACTGGGTCTCTCAGTGATGTGGAAGATCTGCAGGAGGTGGAGATGCTGGAGTGCGATGGCCTGAAAATGGATACTAACAAAGAGTTTGGGGCGTCCACCGAGAGCAACGAGGAGGGATCCAATGGCGAGAATGGCTCCCCTCAGAAGGGGAGAGGGGCCTCGGGCAAGAGGAAAAAAGCTCCCCCCAAGAAGAGTCCTTTAAATGGAGTGAGCCAGGAGGGAAAGCAGGTACAGAGAAATGCTGCCAACGCCAGGGAGAGGGCGAGGATGAGGGTCCTTAGCAAAGCCTTCTCCAGGCTTAAGACCACCCTACCCTGGGTGCCCCCAGACACCAAACTTTCCAAACTGGACACCTTGAGGTTGGCCTCCAGCTACATTGCTCACCTGAGGCAGATCCTGGCCAATGACAAGTATGAGAACGGCTACATCCACCCAGTCAACTTGGTAAGTCAGAGTCCGCCGGGGACAGGCGCTCTGTGCGTGTGCATGGGGAGAGGTGGGTGAGGAGCTGGCATGGGGCATGTGCGGGGACAAAACTGCTGAGCTTCTCCCTGGTGCCAGTGGGGTGGGAAGTGGTACTGTACAAGGGGACAGGCTCCCACGTACCCTGCTGCCCTGTGCCCTGAGCCTCCTCGGCCCCCTCTGCTGTTCCCAGCAATCCCGTCCAGGAGACAGGCAGCCACGCTGGCCACAAATAAGCAGGGGCAGGCTTTACACTTTAGTGGCCCAGAAATGGTTAAGAAACCATGGAGGGCTGATGGCAGCTTTCTACCTGCAAGTGAGCAGGTACAGGAGTTTGGGTAGAAAAGGGTGTGTTTGAGGAAGGACCCAGGATTTATTCTTATCCTGTGTCTCTACCCTAATGTTTCCTGTCCCCAAGCCCTAGCTTTTTAAAGACAGGGCTCTTGGGGCTCTGTGCTCAACTGCTCAAGTTTGCTGAGTGCAGGACATTTCTCCTATCCCGTAAACTGGCACAGGAGAAATAAATACCAGTGCAGACTCTCCAGAGGAGATGTCTGCCCCAGGCACACTTCACAATGCCTCTTCCTGGGCTGTGTGGTGTCCCTCCTGCTGCTCCCTTCGTATAAAGTTTTCCTGAGCAGCCCTGGATCTTCCAACTATAGCCGGTCACCAGAAATATCCAGTTTCCAGCTCTAAAAATATGTACAAATTATGTAAACTGAGGGTAAGCAAGATCTGCCTGGGCTCTTTTTAGACATATAGACTTTACACTGCCCACACGTGCAGACCCTGACTCATAAATGGATCACAGAGGGGAGCTGGGGACGTTTCACTGAGGTCAGGCTTTGCCTTTTGAGCTCTGGACTCTGGGGAAAAGTATGTTACCCACTGTGTCAGCTGCTAAGGGCCTGGGAGATAATTTTTGGTTAAAAACAAAATCCTCAGCTCAACAACACAGTAAAAAAAATAAGTAAAACAAAACCAGCACCCAATATAGATATAACCTCCCTCCTCTTCTGTACAGAGGCACACCAAAACATGCTCCCCGAGACGCAGGAGGCCAGGGAGAGCGGCCGGGGGCTGCTGGAGCTCCGAGCAGCTCCTGCGCCCGGGGTAGCGCGGCGAGGCTGAGGCGGCTCCCGCGGGCCGGAGTCCCCACGCCGGTCAGGATCCAAACGCGGGGAGAGGCGCGGCTACGGAGGGGTGCCCGCGGTGATCATGCCGGGGGGATGAGAACGTGCCGGAGCCAGGCGGCTCCTTTCTCCCTCCCTTCTGCCGCGTATCACACGGGCTTCGCCGCCCCGTGGACGCCCGGTGGGGACCGCCGGGGCTGAGAGGCGAAGCGGCTTCAGCCGCCGGCAAAAGGCAGTAAAAGGCTGCCGAAGCCAGCGGCAACTGGCCCGGCCTGAGCCCCGCTGAGCTCTGCCCGAAGTGGGCTCTGGTGGGGAATGGCCAGGCACGGTCTCCCCGGACGCTCCCGAACCGGACTCGTTGGCGATATGAGCGTTGCAATGTGCATTTCTCCATATGTAACCCCCTTCCCACTCGTGTCTTTTCCTGGCTACAGACTTGGCCTTTTATGGTAGCCGGCAAACCCGAGAGTGACCTGAAAGAAGTGGTGAACACAAACCGCTTGTGCGGCCCGACGGCATCCTGAGCCCCCGGCCGGGCCAGCAGCGTCCGTCCCGGCGCGGCCGGGCAGCGGGCGGCGGGGCGGGCAGGGACCCGCCGCTGCCCCGGGCACAGCCAAGAGGAGAGCCGCTCTCCCGACGCAGAGGAGACCAAATGTGCCCTAGCAAAGACTCCGTCCACCCCGAGAGATCCTGACTCTATTTAACTTTATTAAATGCGTGTACAGTCGAGTGTCCTGCAACCACAGCCTTGCTGGTTCAAGAGCTACTAGAGAAAAGACAGAGATCAAACAAAACCTACCCCGCGTGTATCTTTTGTCTGAGACCTGTGAAATATGTAGATGCCTAGAAAAACTGACTTTGACAGTCATCTCTATGAAGTAATTCACCCTAAAGATATATAGATATATTTTCTTCAAGCAGATTCTGCTTTATTTCTGTGAATAAACCTTCCTTTCTACTGAACACGGAGCGGTGTTAAGTGTTCGTTTGAGGCTCTCGGGCTCGGCGGGGGAAGGACTGAGCCTCCGCCGGCTCCGCCGCTCCGCGAAGCGGCCGCGCTACGGGGATCCCGTCTCTCTGCCCCGGGCCACAGGAGGTCTGCTTTCCCGGAGCTAAAGACCTGGAGCGAAGCCCTGGGGGAGGGCGTCACTGGGCGCGCAGCTCGCCGCGGGAGCCCGACCCGGCTCCGCAGCCCGGCGCCCGGGCGCTGCGGGAGCCGCCCCCGCCACTCCGCCCGCTCTGCTCCGCGGGGACAGGAGCAGTGATCTATTGATGAAGTACAGTCGGTCCTCAGCGCCGGGAATTTTTAACTTAAACATCTCCTCTCTATCGATCAGCGCGCCCGTGGGAGATGAGGCTGAGATAAACAGGAGTGCGGGGCGCTCCCCCTGCACCGGCAGCGGCCGCCGGCAGCTGATGCGCCAGATCCCACCGCGCTGTTTAATGTTTCAGGGTTATGACCGCACTGTTTACAAGATGTCTTCGGTTATTTATACTGTTATTATTAGCAGAGGGGCTTTAAATTTCCGCCTCACTTGCTCTTTCAATACCATCCCTCGGTTCCGTTTGATACCTGGGTACTTTCTTGCCGAAAGCAGGAGAGGGGCAGCAGGGCTGCAGGGCCGTCCTCCGAACCAAGCCCTCCGTCCCCGCTAGTTGCGGCGCCCAGCGGCAGGGCCCGGGGCGCGGTCACAGGCACCGCGGGGGCCACAGACCCTCCCGGGGGCTCACTCCCCCGGGTATCCCCCGCAGGCCGGTGTTGAGCTGCCCCGGGCATCCGTGCAGCCTGGATTGTGTTAATTCTCATCCCCCACTTTCCCTCGAGATAACTGGACGAGGTGGCGCGTCCTCCAGGCGACCCAGATTCACCAGTTGAGTTCATGCGTGGGCTAGGTTAGGTTTAATTAAAGCAGCTCGCTGTGAACCGAGGGCTGCGCAAACATCTCGGCCCTCATTGTGAAAAGGGCCAGGAGCTGCTGTATCATCCTAATGGTTGTGAAGGGGAGAGCTGTTTAATTTCACTTTTGCGCAGTTTTATCTCAATGCCGCACAATTAAGCGCAGACCTCTGTGCCTGGCCTAACCTGCGCAACTTCACTGTTGTGGACGGGACTGTGCCAGGTGAGACACGCACTCACACACAAGGGCTTGACTGACTTTGCGGCCACACACAGACCCCGAACAGCCGCAGTTTTTGCTGAAGAGACGAGCAGCTCTGGTAACCACAGTTGAACAGGCTCATTTGCTGATTTCTTTGCCACAGACACAGAAATTCAGTGGGAATTGCAGGTCTGTTAAAGGGAGACAAAATAGAGACCCCCCTGGCCTTAAGCTGAGTGCAGGTGACTGATACAGCAAACACACATTTTACCTCTAAATTTACTCACTGAATTGGAACTAACCATCAGATTTAACCACTCAAAATCTCAGCTTAAATCCACACTAACTAATGCCTGGTCAAGACTCACACAGCAAGATGGTGATTTCCTTCTAGAAAGCAGAAATTGATATGCATCTGAGATATGCATAAAATTGAGTTAAATTTTGAATATTCTAACACATGCTTCTTTGCCACCCTGTCTTGCAATTCTTGCTAACTGCACTCAGTATCTTCCCACCAATACCACCATATGCAGTGTTCGTTCGCCACCTGAAATACAGCACTGAAGAAAGGGAAAGGAGGAATACAGTGGTACCCTGTGAAATCTGAGGAACACGGCTATAACCATGTGCCAAAAGCTGCAGGAACAGGAAGTGTTGAAGATGCTTACTGTGTACACACCAGCAATAGACACCATTGCTTCTCGTACTGCTGTTCACTTATCTAGCAGTCTACATTGCAAGTCTCTTGGGGACTAAACTATTCCTTGAGCATCCTGCACCTTCCTCAGTCCTTCCCTCTGAGCATGAGTTCAGCAACAAAGAAACAAAAAGCAACAAAAAATAAACAAAAGCAACCAGCAAGTACACAGAAAGGTAAATAATTACTTTACTCTGACTGTAAAATAATTACTGACTTTATATCAATTTTGAAGACAATGAACATATTTTCCAGAGGCATTTATGTGGCTGGGAACTCCTGGTCCACTGACCTCTTATGTTAAGGGTAAAGACCTGACAGTAATGGCACAGTGCTGGCAGCTGGCTTCAACAGCCCAAGTTTCTTACATGAATTAAGAGTTCTACTATGCACTTCAGGAGAACAATGAATGAAATTATTCTACCCTGCTCCTGAGTGCAATTTTACCACAAAATATTTGCAAACAGAAAATGTATGTTTAGTCTGACTGAAGCAATTTATACTTTAGGAAGGAACTCGCAAATGTGCTAAGGAAAAGAGGGAACAGGTTTAAATATTGATGTCAATGACTTTAAAGAAAATATTTTGTTTGCTTTCTTGCTTTTCTGTACAAAGTCATGCATTTTAATATTTACCAAAATATACTTATACCCTTTTTCACGTGGAAAAAAAGTTGACTTGGTTTATCTTTCTGTATCTACATGGATGTAGATGCAGCTGTGTGAGTGTCTGTATACATTCCCTCCTAGTAATGTTTGAACTCATTGCCTGATTTCAGCTAGATTTGACAGAGGTCTCAAAGATAACTAAGTAACTATAATTTTTAATATTTTTGTGTGAAAACAGGCAGCTGAGTAAAGAAAAAGCCTGTAAATTTTGCAACTGATGGAAGGATTTCAACATGAGCTCAGCCTTTATTGGATGTGACAGCATATAGAGCAGAGTGTCAGCTGCAGATGAAGCTCCAAACGCTGCTTCAGTCACAGGATACAAGTTCATAGAAAACTTGCTTATCTTAAAACATGTTTTAAGATAAGAACTCTATAAAAGTAGTTTAGTTCCATTTGATTTTAATACCAGTATTTTTTGTTTGTTTCTTTATAAAGAAACTAGTTTCAACCCAGATACTTCGTGACCATTTTTCAGTTCAGCTAGAGACTAGCAAATACTTTATTTGCAGAGCCAAATCAGTGCTCAGGCTCCTGGGTTTGGTGCTGACATTGTGCTCCTTCGCCAAAGCTTTCACAGTCTATAAGGTCTTACAGAAAATACCTTTTAGGCTTATCTTATCCTCTCACTGGGAAGGAAATCTGCCAGCCTGAAGCATCATCAGCAGAGCAAGAAACCCACTTTGCAGACACCTGCAAAATGCTGTACTGTTCTGGGCGCTGACTAGGGCAGCGAGGCCATGGTGCTGGTCATGCCTTTAAACTTCAAGGTGCATAAGGAGAACATGTGCAAGATAGCTTATTCTTTAAAGTGCCTCCGAGGTCAAAATTCCCTGCTCACCTCAGAAAAGAAAAGACACAGGAAATCTGTGTGGTTTCTTCTGTAGGGAAGCTGGTTTGAATCCTGGACATAATGATAAGATCACAAGCACAGTTTTGCTTGATGTATTTGTATTTCTAACCCTTCAGTTGCATCTGCCTGAAAAAAGACTTGCTTCCTTTTAACAAATCACATATATTTTTCAAAAGGCAATTTTTGCCAAAATCCTGTTGTCATTTCTCCTCATTATAATTTGTAGTAAAAAAAAAAATATGCAAAATACATTAGCTAATTGCATGTTATAAACTTTCTAAAAGAGAATAAAATGTACACATATCTGGTGTACAAGTGGAGGCTATAATCTGATATAGTTGCTGGGTGTTTTAATTTTTGTCTGGCCATCTGAATGCAGATTAGTTTCCCAAAGTCTCCCAAAAGGGATAGTACTACAAAAGAAATTTCAGTTACATTGACATGAGTTTAAATTTCAATGAAATTGAAATTTGTAGTAGAAAACAACCAAGCATCCTGGAATTGCCATGTATATACACACCTGGAAAATCCTCCATACAGAATTTCTCCCAACAGTCAGATTCAAATTGCTGGCCCAAGTAGCACTGAGTATTCCCATATTAAGGCTGTGCTATCAAATGCAGGCCCACAGGGTAAACACCATCTTGTGCTCACTATTCAGCCACAGATTGCTTCATGCTCTTCAGCCCAGCATAGTTCATGGACGGGAAGTGGCACAACCAGTAATAAGGCACTTTTCCGTCACTAGCACCGCAAAGTTACTGATGTGTTACGGCTTGGGGAATTCCTGAGATGGGGAATACTGAGATGCCATAGGTCTGACCTAAAAGTTATGCTCCAGGAAGGATGGGGAAAAGCCATGTGTTACCTTTGAGAGAACTGTTGCCAGCAGACTGCAAAACCAGCCAAGTTCTGCAATTAACTGGTTTCACTTCAGACACTGGTGTCTCCGAGTATAAAACTGAGCAGGCTCAGGCATGCAAGTCATCCCATTTCCCAAATGCAGCATGGACATACCCTAGGGTCACAACAGTCCAGGGATGACGCATTTTCTTGCCTTAGGCTTTTGCCCTTAAACTGAAACTTGTAAACAGATGAAACGTGTTTTCAAGCTAATGCGCATGTGTGCACTCAATTACACCACCCTCTAAACCTCCTTGCAAGGAAAAAAAGATCATAACAAAAGCAAGAAAATAAGAACCAGTGCAAATCCTTCCTTCAATTTAAATTTTAAGAGGTCCTTCTCCTTGAGCAAAGAAAAAAAATCCCAATCCTTATTTAGACCTCAGGCTGTCATGTAAACTATTAGACCATATCCAACTGTAAATATGGATTATCTACAGTCTTGAGTTTTCTCTTGGTTGTTTACATGTTGTTTAAGAAACAAGGCTCGGAAACTCTAGGGAAAGAAAGCAAGGGTATAGCTAACAGCCAGGAGACAAGAAGAAAGAGAGAAAAAGACATAAAATAATTCCTCTTCCTCTGATTACTACAGTTCAGTCTTTGTGGCAGGACGGGTTCGGGAAGGGAGGAACTATCAGCAGCTCCATCACAGATGGGTGGAGCCAGACCACCGGGGCGATGGAAACCGGGGGTTGAGAGCTGCAGCTGCCTTTTCCTGGGAGGAACATCTGTGAAAGCCTGCACGGCAGCAGCAGGGGAGGAGTGGGCACAGGCAGAGAGTTCCCAGGGATGTGCTCATACAGATAACTGTCCCTGGAGGGTTTCCCAGGCTGCTGCAGCAGCACTTCCCTCCCCTGTTAGTGGAGAGGCAAAGACCATCATGTGGGACAAGCAACCGAAGTATCACCACAGCCTCTTGCTGCAGCATCCTGTTTCCTGTGATGCTTTTTGATGGTCGAGGTGACAAGAATGGGAACAGTTCTTCCCTGATGACAATATGATTTTTTCTTACATAGGGACTTTTACACTCTCGGCATCTCAGAATCAATACACAAAGTATGCAGACGACAGGAGTCATCTTGCAGCATTTGGCTGTCCCCTCATGACTAAATATTTTTCTACAGGAGGCCGCTATCATTACACAGATGGGAAGAAAAAGAGATGACAAATGACTGGCTGAAGGTTCACACATAAGTTTGCAATAGGCTTAGGGCACCAGCTTTTCTGGTGCACAAACCCATGGGCTGTTCTCCTAGGCACACTGAAAACACCAGGGATATTCTTGAACTCAGTACAAAGATAGGAATCAGTAAGGTATGGGGAGTGATCCTCTCAGGCTGGATATCTATGTCTACATCTACACTTACTAGAATACATAAACCAGGCCATGGACCATGCTCTGCCTTCAACAGCCAGTGCTGTGGCTGGGGACACATCCACACAGACCTCAGTTTTATTCTACTCACCAAAAACAGTCCCTGGCATATGCTACTCCAAAATCATCCTGGATACTTTCTGGGAAAAAATCAGACAGGCCAAAGACATAGCAAGGATCCTGCACAAAGAAAGATAAGCCTCAGCCTTGTTTTATTTATCACTGTCACTGCAGCCTTAGAAGCTACAGCAATAGAGACACTTGATGCCTTTGTCTCACCTCAGTCTCATGCTTTTCTCACTTGTTTTCTAGATCAAACTGTGTCCTTCTTTCATGGGCCAAAAACTCTTAATGAGGATCCTCTTTGCTATTTGTATTTCATAAGTAATATATATCTGAAGACTAAAGGTCACTAGGAGCAAGAGGCCAAGTTCAAGAACAAACATAACATGATATTTAAACGATATTATACCCTAAATTACGACACTGAAAACCTGTGTTCATTTGTCACTTAACTCTGCAGTACCTTTTCTACTTGAGTTGTGAGCTTCCTGACACCAACATTTGACATATGCCCTCATAGTATCTCTTTCTCACCATTGCAAATTAGCATCAAGTTAAACTCATCCCAAGATCTGGAACTGAGATATTCCTCTACTTAAATCCATGGGAAGAATTCAGACAGTCAGTAGATGCTGTCTGTACACGCCTAATATTGTTCTTCTGGGGTAGGAAGGAAGCTGGACAGGGGGAGCTGAAGCCAGCACCCTCAGTTTGGCTACAGATATACACAGCCCTGCAGGGAAGCTGCTGAGGAACCAATATTACTATCTTCCAACAAATTTTTCTGCCTCATTTCCCTCACACTCAGTTTTCTGATTCTACTTTCAGCATGCTTCTCTCTTACTGCCAACAGAAGTCAGCATGCACAATCTGTAAATACCATTCAGTCATAGAGGCTGAAACTACAGATATGTACTAAATTATTGCAAAGTTTACTAAAGAGAAGTCTCATTCTGATAGCTGGACTTTAATGTTGAGGTACTTCACTACCATTTTTAAAATATGTTTATTTTATATATTATGCAATATAGCAATATAACACTATGCAATATATATATATATATACACATTATATAAAAATGTGACAAATATTTATGTAGTATGTAGTAACTATATTTCTCTTTTCTATAAACAAACATATAAGATAATACATATTATAAAATTAAACAATGTTTGAATATTGTTGGTATAAGCACCACTTAGAGCAGGAGGTAACTGTTCAACAGTGCTGGCATGAGTTATCATAAGTTATCATGAGTTATCGTCATCAGAGAGCTGTGAGAAGGCACAGCTGAGTTTACTGTTTCACCTGATAAACTAAGCCCTGGAGCAAAGGATTCCCTCCCTGACTGATTTCTTCCTCATTCCCTGATGGCTGCCAGCCTGGGAGATGTCTCATAATTAAACTGCAGTATCATGTTTGCAGCTGATGACCATTTCACACAAAGTCATTTCCGAGGAACATCCACAACCAGTTGCTGCTGGGTACTTCTTCTTCAAATATGAATCCTTTAATGCAGTCTTCTACTCAGACACCACAGTATTTACAACACAGCTGCATAAAACTCTCCAGCCAGCCTTCATTGTGGGCTGCCTCAGGGGGCCATCCAGCTTTCTTCTCTCCCCCTTACACTTTCCCATAGTCTACCTTGCACAGGATCTTATCTGATTGAAAGTTAATCCTGTAAAAATAGAAAAATCCAGATAACCAAATATTTGCTCCAGTCTGAAGCAATTTGCTTCAGATGAGTGATTTCCTTTTACAGAAACCTGCAGCTACAGCTGAATAACAACATAACGAAATTGCATCTTCATTCAGTCTCACTACTGTAATTACTGAACAAAAAACATGCGCAGTGTCCTAAAGTTCAGTTACCTTGTTTTTACTGCACTCTTACTGATAGTCCCAAGCAGCACACGATTCCATGTTGCACAGTGTCCAAGCACAGGAAACACCCTCCCCACATCTCCATCTCCTCTTTACATCCCAAACAAGGGATTGCAAAAAAAAAAGGCTTAGGAGAATGAAATCATGCAGTAAGGAAGTGACAGTGTCAGAAACGGCCTCTGTGCCTTCTCTGTCGGAAGTCATACAACATCTGGTAAGTTAAAACCTCATGGAGATTCAGATCCTTGCCATCTCAGCCAAGATGGAGGAGGATAGAGGAGGAAGCAGTGGAGCCAAGTTAGAGTTGCATGGAGGAATGGAGACCAGCAAGACGAGACGGCAATGAGAGGACAACCAGTTTTGTAAACTATATAGGTACAGAACAGAATTGCAGCACAACTGATAAACTTACAAGTCAAACTAGGTAGGTGCCAAATCACCTTATTTGCATTCCACGTTTATGTGATCATAGCTACTTGCTTACATTTGCACATTTTCCAAATATATATATCTAAAGATGCAATCTTCAGAACATGTCCTAGTCTAAACAGGAAAAGCTCGGACTGACAAAGCAGTCAAAACTTTCAAATGATAAGGGTTCATCTCTTTATCAGCAAAAAGAATTTTCTTAACATCCAGGAATGATTGCTCTGTTCTGAGGAACATGTGCTAGAAAGTTATACCTTGAAAAGAGCAAGCATTTGGAGGCAGACAGTGGTAGTGTGTGCTTGCAGACATTTTGTTTAGAATTTCTGAAGACCTTTAAGGTTATGCTGAAGAAAACATAATATTAATCAAAATTCAAGCAAAATCAGGGTTTATAGAGATTTTCTTCATAATTTGCTGATGTGATCAACTATTCAGAAAAAAATAAATCAGCATCTGTTGTGACCTGAAAAAAGTGTCAGAGGGAAGGCACCACAGCACTCTACTTGGCTGTGTTGCTTTAATGACTCAGAGCCTTAAGCCCATAAAGAACAAAACCAGCCTTGAGGCACTCTGTAAAAATGCTGGAGATACCGTGCAGAGCTACTGAACGATGGTAAATTCAGAATCCTGGTTTCCAAAACCTTGCCTTGCTTGCCTGCGTTCGCCCGAAGGCGGTGGATCGGCGTGGATCCGTGTCTGTAGGAAGCCACACGGTGGCAGCGCTGTCCCACGATGCTGTGAAGCCAGCCTGGGAACAGGAGAGCAAAACCATGTACCCAGCTGATTTGAAGCGACAACTTGAAATACTTATTTTTGACAAGGGAACCTAGTCATGCATTTCAAGGATTAAACTGAATCTAGCAGAAGAAAACACGCCAACTCTGAAGCATTCAAAATTTAAATTTCATACTGTTCCTTCTATCCTAATTAAAGCTGTTTTGCTACCACATCACATAAGCAAAATACACAATTACAGAACCTCAGTTTCAGAAAATTGTCAATTCAGTGAATACTCTGCAGTACACCCATATATATATTTCTATAATTTTCATATAAAGACCAATATTCTTTATAAATCTGAAGTCAACTTGACATCTGTTTAATTTGCCAGTCTGGGTGGTGAGTCCTTAAGGGGCCACATTCCTGGGCTCCCATGTGAAGCACAACAGCTTTTCCAAGAGAAAATATAAGTGTAGCTGAAAGGCTCTACTCCCTACAGACAGCACAGATGGGGCAGTGCCAGATTTAGAAGACTGTCCTGGACAGAGAGAACCAGTGCCATCCAGGCACCCCCACTGTGTCCACATGTCCCATTCTATCTGCCCTCTAAGCATGCACCATGTGCTCATTTTGCAAGGATGAAAAGATCTGCACATTGAATGAGCACAAAGCAGCAGTCTTACATTAGTCGTTTTAACATTAGAATCACAAAAAAAGAAGTGCTGAGAGCTTCACAGAACTCACAGGAGTTGGGCATATTTGACGCTTCTCAGTCACCTCTTCGTATCCTTGTTTTACTTGGGGCTAGCAGTCTGCTGACACACCAAGCTCCCTCAGGTTATTACTGCTGTAGACTATCCCTTCAATATCAAATAAAGTCACTTCAAATTAAAAAAAAAAAAAAAAAAACAACAAACAAACAAACAAAAACCCCTAAAATTATTTTTAAGACAAGAGATAATGATCAGAGTGCCGCTGCAGTGCAACATGCATGTATGGAGCAGCAAGGCATGGATGGCAGCGTGCTGAGCCCTAAGGCCTGCTGGCTCCTGTCGGACCAAGGCTGAGCACTCGGTTCGGTCAGAGTGCGTGTGGAGCGGCCAGGCCAGAGCCTAAGGGGCTGCAGCAAGCTAGAGAGGTGCCAAGGCCAGCGCCGCAGAGATGGGCCTGGTGCGGGCCACGAGCGTCCGCAAGGTCTGAGCTCAACACTGCACCAGCTCTCCAGAGGCTTGGCTGGCTAAGGCGCTCCCTGGACGCGCTCGAGCTGAAGCCTGTTATCAGTCCTACAAGCTTTAGGACACCAGACAATGGCAGAAGCTGATGCAGAGGAAGCTGCAGCTGACCATGAGGAGGAACTTTACAGTGCGGGTAACCGCTCACTGGAACAAGATTGTCCAGAGAGGTTGTGGAGTCTCCCTCACTGGAGATACTCAAGATCAATCTGAACACAATCCTGTGCCGTGTGCTGTGGGTGACCCTGCTCAAGCAGGGAGACCGGAGCATATGACCCACTGTGGTCCTTTCCGAGGCGGCCCGCCCGGTGATTCCGTGCGGCTCCGGGGACGGCGGACGACAGCGGAAGCGCTGCAAGCGCGGCCCCCTCCCTCCCCTCCTCCCTCCTCCCTCCCGCCGCCGTGACTTCCGGCGGCCGCTCTAGCCGCGCCGCGTCTATGCCCGCGGCGCTGGGGATGTTTATTGTCGCGGCCAGTCGGCCCAGCACCCGGAGCGCCGCCGGGCGACCGGCACCCACCGACCGGCACCGCGCTGCGCCGCGCCCTGCCCGGCCCTGACCGCCGCCCGCCCGCACGGTAACGGCCGCCGCCCGCCGACGGGCCGCGCTCCTCCTCCTCCTCCCCCTCGCCGCGTCTCGGGTCCGCGGGCCCGGCCCGGCAGGAGCCGCCGCCGCCGCCGTTGAGCCCCCGCGTCCCGCCCCTCTCCGCCGCCGCTCCTGCCCGGCCGAGGTGAGGGAGGCGGTGCGGGGCCTCCCCGCCTGGCCGGGGCCCTGCCGGTGCCTCCCGCCGCGGTGCCGATCGCGCCCGGGGCGGGAGGGTGAGCGTGGCCGGGGCGGCCGGGGCAGGGAGCGGGAAAGGGGCAGGGCATCCTGCGGAGGAACGGCCCGCTCGCCGAGAAGCCCGGCCGGCCCGCGCCCGGCCCCCAGGGCTTTGTGGCGGCCCCGTGCCCTGCGGCGGCCGATGCCCGCACAAGCCGGCGCTGCCGAGCGGCGGAGCTCGGCGTGGCCGGGCCGCCTCGCTGCCTGCGCTTTGTTTGTGCCGTGCTGGCCGCAGAAGTTTCGGGCTGGGGTTGAGGGCGAGAAGTAGTAGTTACTGACCAGAGCGTTGTGACGCTAGTGCATATAGGGCTTTGAGTGAGATTCCCAGCAGGGGAATAGGAAGGGCACTCGTGCTTCCTCAGCTGGGACGTGCAAACGGTAAAAATGTTTGGCTGCGAGGGGGTGAGAGCCTTACCCGTTGCCTTAAAATATTTTGTTACAGCTAAACATTTTTACTTTTCTTATGACGTTTCATCGCTTTGGAATGGCCACCTAACTTGTTAGTTCTGACTTTTGTCATGGTTATGATGATTTTCCACGTATTATAAGGACCAAAACGATTCCTCTTAGTGCTTGGCATTCCAGCATTCCTGGATGTTTTAAGGGAAAAATGGCACAAACTTGAGTTCAAGTGCATCTTGCTTTGAATATGAATGGACCTTTTGATGAGAGAAAGATTTGAAGAAAATGGCGTGTTATGAATTATTTAAGTATGCTTTCTTGTCTTGCTCTATACACTGGTTTTATTCTTGCAAGTGGATTTGTGTTGGATGACCCCACGGAGATGCAGTAGACATCCAAGAGCAGAATTGAAGTCCTACTTGCTTATGATATAGCTGATACTATGACTCTGTGCATGAATCTAACTTAACAAATCCCTCCTTTGATACTGCCTTTGCACGTATTTGAAAATTTTCTCCCCCAAAATATAAATAGTCATGACTCTGCAAATCCTGAAAGTGAGTATAGTAGCTTCAAGATGGCCTTTTGATTTAGGCATAGTTTAACTTGCCACTGCAACAGTAAGTAAAAGCATGCCCCACTAGCTCAGTGGATGGAAATAAGAAAGTTGTTTGGAACCAAGGATGTTTTCCACAGACAGTAGTAGCTATGTTGCTCTTGGTTTCATGAACACCATATGTGTCTAAGGATTCAAGCAGATTTCAGAGGTCTGTCACCTCCAGCATTTCATATGGACCCGTTTCCTGAGGGGCTAAACACACATCTTTAAAAGTACGTCTTCAGTGGAAGGATGTAATCATCTCTCCCCATTCCTGGCAGGCTGTATTTATTCTCCATTCTCATATGGAAACGTCCTGTAGAGGTTCATGTTAACTTCTTCAAAGATGCCTTTCAGGCATTAGTTTGACAAATGTCTACTGACACAGTAGTGACCAATATTCTTTCAGCTGGGCTGTTGGAATTGTTTGTGGAGTTGGTCAGTTTGTGAACTTCTTTGGAGAAAGGTTAAAAATAACCAGTAAAAGTTGCTTATACTTAGACTGTTGGTGAAAAAGGTGTTTATTAAACTGTTCTGACCTTAACATAACCATTGTTAGATATCCCCCATCTACCTTTACAGCTCTGAGTTTCTTGGATCAAAGGTAGTCAAGAGCTTAAAATAATACTTTGTTTATATACCCCATCCCAAGTGCCTTTCCTCTTTCTTTGATGATGGTGCTGTGGTTGGTTTGGAACTTTCTGAAGACAGATTGCTTGCTTTTTTTAAGATTGTAAGATTTCCGCGCAGGGTGTTTTGTCTTCATGTGTGTTTATAGAGTACCTAAAATAGTATGTCTGTGATTCTAACAGTGGATGTAGTGGTAATGCTTTAAGAACTTGAGTGTTCATTCCTTCCTCCAAAGTATTTCCTATTCTGTGGAGTTTCTCTAGTTTCAGTGTAGGATACATTACAGTGTCACATATCCTTGCATTAGCTTTTGTTGTTGTTTTTTATTTTTGTGTTCATTATCATGCTTAATCTATCTACTTTTTTTTCCTTTCTGTTTTTTTTTTAATTTTTTTTTCTCTTAGGGTGATATTCCAGGTGTATCCCTGAAATCTGTGTTGAAAAGAAAGAACAGTCTTCTAGAATTTCCCCGATAAAACAAAACGATGCAAACTTCTGCAGAGATGTATTTACACTTGTTTCCTCTGTCAGGATAGGTTGTATTACGCTGATGTAAAACAACTTGAAATCAAAGTTAGCTAGTTTCTTGTGTTGGAGAAAGTCAAATGAAGTACATAATTTAGAAGAAATGCTGTACAAGTAGACAAATTATTTTCAAATTTAACCTATTGTTAAATTAGCATTAGCTGGCGAAACATAATTTTAGAAATGAGATTTAGATTGCCAAAATTCTACAGTTCAGATGAGAGAACCTTCAAAGGGCAAAACTAATGAACAAAACCTAAGCTGAGCTCAATAGAATCAATTTAAGCATTTGCAAATCCAGGACTGGAAAGAACCAGCTTCTCGGGCTGCTGTTTGGTTTCTACTCAGCCTCTCTGTTCTGCAAGTGTAACTGCTTAAGTGTGGAATATAAATAGACTTATATGTAAGTAACATTATTTTCCTCATTTTGCAGGACAGATATGGATATGCAGAAATTCAGGTTTTGGGAAATAACAGTTAGTGCTAAGGTATTGTGTATGAATAGCAGAGAATACAAGAGACAGCTGGGAAAGAGGAGGATCAGAATGTTCCAGCTGGTCATGCTTGCTGGAAATGCATGTAAATAAGAGCAACATCTTTCTTTCTTGGACATTGTTAGATATTTTTTGTAAATATGTTCTTCAGGGGTTTTATTGGGTTTTTTTTGTGTAGTCCATCCATTTTTAAAGAAAGTTTAAGTTGCTTTTGTTCTCATGGTTCCTCTGAATTTGAAGTTATTTAAGGCTTTAGAAAGAAAGGTAACAGGACGTCTTCTCTGTAGATTATTTTTTCCTTTGTTGTAAGTAAGGTGTGAGACATTAAAATGAATGCTTAAATCAGAGATTGTGATACCTTAATGCTTGCATACTGCTTGGTCACAAGTATCCAAACCTAGAAACATTTTGGTTTTCCCACTCTTTACCAACCATGCCTTGGAAGAGTTTTAGCATTGTATTTGTATGCTTAATAGGAATAGGTGTGTTCAAAATTATGGACATAATATATACAATTCCAAATTAAAAAGCCGCTCCTTTAGGATCTGATGTCTTGAGCTTTCAGAACATGGCTAATTAAAATGGGGGCACACCACTGTAATCTGTGTAATTTTTCTCCTCTTAATATCTATGCAAGTAGCCTGTACTTCTAACGAAGATACATTGTAATTGCTGAAAACATCCTTACTGACAGCTCCACAGCCGCCTTTTTGCCTTAATAATAGATCTTTCCCTTTTAAATTGTAATTTTTCTCTCTTATCAACCACTTTTTCCTTTGTTCTGAATGAGCACATGACTTTTCTCCCTGGATCTTTCTAAGATAAGCCATATTTTATGGGGACATTATCATACAGTACTATGGTTTGCTCAGATGTTAGCAACCTTTCAATGGTGTTATGCATGAAGCTGGTGTTCTTTCAGAATGTAGAGGCTGAGTGTGCCAGCAGATACTTGCTGATAATTGGGAGACGCTCCTTATTGGAGGTATCTTGTGTACCGTCTTTCCTGGGTTCCAGTAAATGAACTCAGCAAGAGCCAGGAGTTGGAGCCAGGGTGGAAAACAAATGCCTCTCTGAAGATGCCACTGGTTCCAGCTCTGTGTTGGCCCTGCCTGCATGCCATTCAAAATTTGCACATGTGCTATCTTTGGATCTGGTGCCATAAATTACTTGCCCAATCTGTAGTAGTCCATCAAAACCAGATGGGATAAGTAATTTCTAACTTTGAGCATTCATGTATTTTTTGGTTCAATAAAAAAGATTAGAAAAGGGATCTGGGAGTACTAATTAGTTACTGTTTGTTCTCTTCTTTGCCTGCATTCCCTCCACCCCCACACATAACCTTTGTTTTTTCTGTTTTCCTCTTGCTGTTTCTGCATCTCTTTTCTGTATTATCATCCATCTTGCCTTTTCTTATACTGGACAAGCCAACAATTACAGAATAATTCTTTCAGCACAGAACAAGCTGCAGAATGTAAGAAGTAACCATCACAGCAGCTGACCCAGTACCTTGTACACATTTGCATGTAGTTTGTTACTTCTGTGTTGTCAGTGAGCAGTAGTCAAAGATGCACCTTGAGTTCTTGATTACAGACTATGGCCTGATGTTTAGGAAGGTATAGTCAGATGAAAATACTGATAACATTAATGTTGTATCTTGAAGATTTCTAATATACAACATAAGGCAAAACCAAAGTGATATAAATACATCATAGTCTGTTAGGTATGTTATTGTTCTTGATGTGTAGTGTCCTGCTTCTTCCATGGCAATGACCATGTGGAGCGTTTCACAGGTGTGACAGTTTTTCTTTGATTTTGGTCATTGCTTTCCTTTTTGTTTATTTTGGATGAAATACTTCTAGTTAAAGTCCTTTTTGCTATATACCAATGATGTTGCTCTTGTCCCCTCTCATTTCTTCACCTGAGATTTATTTGAGATGCCTGCTGTCTTGGCTGTATGGTTACAGAAGAGATGTCAGGCATTCTTGGGCGGGGATGAGCGGGATTCTGTTTCCCAGCTGAAGTGTGTGTGAGGAGTGTTGCCTTTGATGTGCAGGGGCAGCCTGGATGCTTCCTGGGTGCCTTAGATTTGCAGTCCATGCAGTGAGTGGCTACCCTGTGCCTTCACAATTACCCGTGCTTTTCCTCAGAAACATTCCAGCTCATTGCCCATACAATGCCTTCCTGTGGGCAGTGCAGAGGGTCAACCCAGGCCAGTGCTGCCACCAGGACATTTTGTATAGTTTGCTTTAAGCTATGACTGGGAGAGGTAGGCCAAGAGTGCTGGATGAAGATGGGAAAGCTGTGGTAGCAGGCTGTCTACAGACCCCAGTTTGTGTAACTGGTGTTAGTTCAAAGTTATTCACAGGCTCATCCATTCCAACACAAATGTCAAACTGTTCAGAATTATCAACTTCAGCAGTCCGAGAAGTGTATTTTCCTGAGGTGTCTTATGACATCCTCACACAAGCTGAGGAAAGATTATCCACTGGCGCTATGGAAGAAGTTTCAGTAATCTTTACAGTGTCATAATATACTTAGTAAGAATTGTAACATATTTAACTGGCAATTTAAAATACTCTTTTATATATTTGTGTGTGTGTGTATGCACTTCAATGCACTTAATTTCTATTAAGTCTGGCAACATGGCTTTGAACAAGTTACCTCCTATTTTCTAGCACAGAGGATGCAGACCTCCCCCTCCCCTCACAGTGCTAAAGGAGTCAGAGTGTAGTAACTTCTGCTTCTTGTCTCTTTTAAGGGGCAAATGTATACAATTACATTAATAGGCAATTTTCTATTGGTATGTTTAATTTTTTTCATTTTTGCTTCTCAGGATGTGATCTTCGTGGTGAGCTGGTGGGAAAATTGAGTTGTAAATCACCCCAATGGATGCGGACAGTGATGTTGCACTGGACATTTTAATCACAAATGTAGTGTGTGTTTTTAGAACAAGATGTCATTTAAACTTGAGGAAGATTGCATTAGAGGGAGCAAATGTGATATACAAGCGTGATGTTGGGGTAAGAGATTTAGCATACTTCAATTATCTGTTTTTAGAAATGTTGCTTAAGCTGAACATTCTTCTGCTTAATACTTGCGTATGGTGGATAGAGAAAAGCAGAATTTTCTTTCTCTATTTCTCGTGCTGTAGGTATTTAGTCACTAATGCACTACTTACATGGTAATGGGAGTGATGAAATGCTGTCTCAGGAGACAGCACTTGGTGAGGTGAATATTTGGTACAAGGTATGTGATGAGGCCTCTTACACCTCAGGGTCTGTTTTGCCTCCCAAAATTTGATGTCTATGTCAAGAAAATATATCTTGATAAGGAGTCAGCAATGTCAAATCACTGTAATAAGAAAATAATCAGCATGGTGCTTGTAGTTTTCAACTTTTTATTCAGTGAAAAATACCTTCATTTGTGTACACTGAGTCATTGGCTATTTTGTTCTTATTTTGCTCTTCTCGGGAGCTAGGGTATTTTGATTACTTAAAGAGATGAAGGAGCAGTTCAAGTCTATCAAAACTAAAGGGCATTTTAGAGTAACTCTAGTTAATTTGGGTAGCAGGTAATTTTTTTTTTTCCAGTATGAAATCAAATTACTACTAATTTCCAATTTTTTCCACTTTTCTTTTTTAGAAGGTTTTAATGAAGCTTAGGAAACCTAGGATTACGGCCACAATTTGGTCCTCAGGAAAAGTTATTTGCACAGGAGCCACAAGGTGAGTTCATTAAGATTCCTTCTCTAACTCTAAGTCCTGGTGCATTTTAAAATACAGCATTGTAAATGAAGAAGAGGTGGTACTTGCTGCTGCTTAGATTGACTCACACTGCATTACATGTAGATCCTTGTCAAGCTACGTATTTGGGAGGAAGTTTTCTGTGTGAAGTGTTTGTCTCAGTGTTGAAATCTTAAACAACATCAATTTAATCTTCTTGGGGGAGCAGCAGGGAAAATTGGCTTATTAAGAAAATCCTAAAGAGATTTGAGAAGCCTTTAAGAATTCTGTGTATTTAGCTAGAATTTGAGACTTGGGAAGGTATGAGCTTTCCTGAGGATATCTCTTACTTTTTCACGAAACCCCACCTGAATTAATCAAGTTTTACAGTGTTGAAGGACTGGAAAAAAGCAAAAGCAGGCTCTCAGTTCAGATACATCTGACACTCAGTAAACTCTTAAGAGCTGAATTCCTTTAAGATATGTCTGCATTTCAAAGTAAGGATAAGGTAAGGTAAAATAGTAAATTTGCATACTTTCTGTGTATGATCTCCGTTCCAAAATTAAAGAGGATTGTTCAGGATGTTAACTCCAGACTACACATGATCTTATTTATCTGTTAAGGGCACTTAAAATCATGTATGATTAAAACATGTCTCTCACTTCAGCCGAAGCTGATATTCTTCAAAAAGGGCATGAAGGACTCCATTGGAATGTCTAGCTAGTTAAAATGTAATACTTACGGTAGGATGAAGTGAAGGCTGTCTCTGAGATCATGGTTGATGTGCTACATTGTATAATGGTTCATTTTATAGCCTGAGTAGCTATTGTTGTGTGTGTTTGTGCACAACCATGTATACTACTTCTGTTAATGCTAGACTGTTTTGTTTCTCCTTTATAGTGAGGAAGAAGCTAAATTTGGTGCCAGACGACTAGCTCGTAGTCTACAGAAACTAGGTTTTCAGGTAATTCTAATGTAAAAGGACTTGCATGACTCAAGCAATGCTGGTAGTTCTGTTTTTAGAAAGAAACAAAGAAAAGGGAGCATAATGATTTAGCAGTTACTGTGTTTTCTCTCAGATGCCCCTTTTGTGTCGGAATACGTTTTCCAGATGCTGGTTAAAGAGAAGCTGTTTTGTTTTGTGGATTTGACTTTTGTTTGGCAGCTCGGAGCAGTGCTTCTTCACTGGATAATGAGCAACAAAATTTGTTTAATATATGAACCACCCACAGATGTGTGGGTGAATTAGAATAGAATTTACAATATCTCAAAGGATTTATTTGGAAAATGCTGGAACTTCACTGTAATTTGAACATAATTTTCTCTCATTTCGGATGGAGTAGCAGATACATTTCCATCTTAATAAGGGCAAGTTTGAGCCTCTTAAATTAAAGAGGAAGGGGAAAAAGTGCTTCTGCATTGTCATGTTGCACAGCTGGAAATAAGCCAAGTAAAATACTGAGGACAGGAAACACCCTCTTTTATCTGAGTTTGGGTTAACATTACCAGTCAGGAACACCACATGCATTTCATGGTAAGAATTGAAAAACAGCAACATGAACTACTTAAGATGACACCATTTGGTGCTCTAAAACTTCCTGATAGTCTGTTGTGCTGTTTATATGCAAGTTCAGTTTAAGGACAATTAAATAGACACAGTAACTGTCATTTTTAGGGAAAAACTGCTTTTGATTATAGTACATAAAGGCAGTGGTGGCAACCTATGCTGGTAGTGCTGCATCAAATCCCAGCAAAAGTGTGACAATCCTACTGTCACAAATGTGTACTTTGCACCAGCCCTTTAAAGTTGGAATGGATTGTTGTCAGTGAGGTGCAGAGTACTTTGTGATGTACGCACCAAGTTTTGTCATAAAGTGAGCAGTTTGTGTTTTGAAGATTAAGTTGATTTAAGGCTAAGTTTTTTCTTTCTAACTATCCTTCTGAATATAACCTTGCTAATATCTTTCTAAAAAGTATAGATTGAAGAAGAACAGCCATTTAAAGTTTAGGCAATTGCAGAAAATGAGCAAAAGTTTCCCCAGTGACACTGCCAACACTGACCTCTCAGCAGTGTTGTTTCTTTGTGTGGTGGTTGTCTGTTGGCTATTTTGTTGTCATCTAACGTGTCTGTGGTAAAGAATAACTGAAAGTTATTCAAGTTTGAGTTGGGTTTCAGAAAGAGTAGAAAACCAGTTTGCTCTACTGGCCACTAGATATTTAAAGCAAAACAGTTGTCACATTTTTTCTTATTCTTAGCTTTAATACAAATGATGTATAGGAACAAGGCATTAAAGAAGTTCGCAACAATATTTAAGCTTTTTCTCTGCTTTGATATTCCATGAGCTGTTAAATTTAGTTTCTTTTCAGTGGGGAGGTTTTCAGTTTCAGTTGAGTTTCTGTGTCTCATCCTTAAACAGCGCTATAACCATACTGCTGTAGTGACCATGATACAGCTGTGAGGTATCTAGTTCAGCAGTTACTCCACCACAAAAAGATAATGTAAATTATCTGAGTCCATTAACTACTCTTTAGATGCCTGTTAGAAAGGCATCAGTCTCAAGGTTCTAATTTTGTCTCATCAAAATATTCTAAGTTGTAGCCTTGTTTGTTTTTTTTTTTTTTTTTTTGCAACCCATGCATCTGACTTGCTGTAAAGTAAATTTCTAATGGTTTTTTTTCCATCTCTTTTGAAAAGGTAATTTTCACAGATTTTAAAGTTGTGAATGTTTTAGCAGTGTGCAACATGCCCTTTGAGATCAGATTGCCAGAATTTACGAAGAATAACAGACCTCATGCAAGGTATGTAGGACTTTAAAGAATTATCTTAAGCTTTTATTTTTCAGTTCTAGATCTCTCTTTTTTACTTTTCATTTTGTTTTCTAGTTATGAACCAGAACTTCATCCTGCCGTGTGTTACAGAATAAAATCTCTCAGAGCTACCTTACAGATTTTTTCCACAGGCAGTATCACAGTTACAGGTATTTTAATGTCAAAAAATAAATATTTAACTTGTTGGGAATATTTAACTTTAGAGCCAGTAGGTTTGGAAAGCAAGATGTTTAAAACAATCAAAAGATAACGTTGAAAGGATTTAGTTCCCCCTTGCTAACACCTAGCTTGTTTTTTAGTGAAAGTGCCAGAAGAGTTACAGAGAAAGTGTTATTATTGGTAGGTTCAAAAAATTGGGTAGACTGAGTGTACACAGTCTGGTTTTTTTTGTGAAACCAAAAGTAAAATAGCACTTAAGAATGCAGGTAATTATTGTTTTTTAAAACATTTATGTTTTCTTCCTTTTTTCTTCCATTTGTAGAGATGTTAATTACACTGCATTTAGCATAACATCCCTTTCATAAATACATATTTCCAAACTGCAGATTTATGGAAACTCAGAAGATAGTATAGCATTTTGTCATAAATGAAGTTCACCAAATATAAAAATATAAAAATATTTCATTAATTCCGTAAAAGATAATAAAAATCAATAGCATGTAATAGAAAGAAGTATTGTTTCTTTGACTCCAAAATGAGAAATGAGGGGGTTGCTTACGGAGGTTGTGTAGTTTTGTTTTATTTTTTCCTTCTCTTATATGCCCTAGAGTGATGATCCAGTTTTTACATCTCTTCACACTTACAGCAGCATTTTTTTGCTGGAACTATTTGCCTATTCATATTCTCACTTTTTGAAGGTTTCTCCTTTCCTGAGAACTTCCTTTTCTAATAGCCGCCAAATTTAAGAGGGTGCAGTATCTACCTAGAAGACAGGTATCTTTCACCAGCCTTGTTTTAAGCTGAGTGCTTCACTGGACCAGTTTGAAAATATAGGAAGAATCCAATTCTTGTCCAGTTACTTTCTGACTGAGCATATAAAACAATAATTACTTAAGTAACTTATGCTTAAGTTATTGGTTTTGGGAGTCATTTAGAACAGTTCTCTATACTTGGAAGAAACTCCTGAGGTGGGGTTAAAAAATCCCGGAGTTCCTACTCATCAAAGCATGTGAGAAATTGCTGTTCTTTATTTTGCATCACCAAGCTTCTATCCAGAATTAGTATCTTCTGGCATGTTACTGCTCACTTATTTTATCTTAATTTTTCATTGTGTAAAGTGGTCTGGTACCAGCAGAAAGCATTGCTAGGTCACTTTTCCTTTTCTTTGCCTGGATACTCATAGATGACCTCCATATGCTTCATCCTGGGATGATAAAACCATTCCCTGGCTTGCAGGTTTTGTTCTGAGATCAATGATGAAGCTATTTGCAGAACCCAGGATACAAAGTAATGGTCTATAATTTTCAAACCTGAAATAACCTTGTTTGAAATGTACTTCAGATAAATCCAACATTATTTAACAGTAGCTTTTGTTGGTAGTTTTTTAAAACAAGTGCTAAAAGTGGCTAGGCTTGAAGAAATACAGATTCCTAGAAGACTGACATAAGTAAAAGAGTTTTTTTTTACCTCTGCCACTCAACGTCTTCCCTGGGCTGTTTAAGCCAGTAACTTGAAAATCAGCCAAGTTGTTATGAAATTAAATGAGTATTATTTCTCTGTACTCTATCCATTGACAAATGTACAACATCTTGCAGATTTATTCACAAGAGAAGACTTTCATGTGAAAAGTGATCAGAGAAAAACTGTTAAGTTAGGGGAAATGGGGGAGAACTTATTGTCTGTGGTATGAAGCTGTGATTGCTAATAATATTAAGGGTTTTTTTAAAGGTACTGTTGTATAAATTTCTGATTCCATTATCTTTCTCTTCCTACTGCCCTTTTTTTTTTTTTTTTTTTTTTTTTTTTAAACTGTCTCTCAGGGCCAAACGTAAAGGCTGTTGCCAGTGCTGTGGAACAGATTTATCCATTCGTGTTTGAAAGCAGGAAATAAATTTTGTAATTCACCACTTGATGGTTAGGTTCCCTAACCAAGCACCTTCAAAGACTGCTGCACATTGGACTAAAAGCAAAAAGGAAAACTGGACCAACCATAGCAGAGGAATACAGACTCTTTTACTTGCTCATGGCCACAGTATAGACTCCAGTTCTTTTGGATTTTACTCTTAACAGTGCTGTATTGTAAAAACAGAAGTTTACAAGATATGAAATTGCTGCTTTTAAAAAGACATTCTATTTATTTTTGCAGTAATTTCTGTGTATTCATAAGCAAAGCTGTCACGATGTGCACTACCTTTAAGACTTTTTTTTTTAGCTTGAGCTTGTGTTTTATTTGTGAATAGTCTTTTACATTTTTGTATGCTGAATATTGGGCACCAAAGAAGCTGTAAAAGTTATCTTTTTCACCTGATGAATGTGCACAAATAAAAGTTTGGAAAATATTTCTCTTCATACCTGTTCTGTTATGTTCCTTCCCTTTTTATATTACGATTAAAATTGTATAGTTGCAAATTAATTTGAAACAATGTAAGAATAGTCTTTTGCTGATACCTTCTGTTTGTAGTATGTGTAAAACTGTGCGTGGGTTAGATTGAAATCTATAGTAGTTAACGTATGTTTATCTGAGGATGAAATTTGGTTTGTTCCCAGTTCTCTTAATTACATGCCAGACTTCAAGTATTTTCTTGTTATATGAAGAGAAGACATTTCTAAATATAAAGGTCTACAGCAAGTGTTTTCCTGTAGATGAACCGTAGAATATGCTGAGTTGGAAGGGAGCCATCAGGATCACCGAATCCAACTCCTGGCCCTGCACAGGACACCCCTAGAGTCACACCATGTGCCTGAGAGCATTGTCCAAATGCTTCTTGAACTCTGTCAGGCTTGGTGCTGTGACCACTTCCCTGGGGAGCCTGTTCCAGTGCCCAACCACCCTCTGAGTGAAAAATGTTTTCCTGACACCTGTACTAAACCTCCTCTGACTCAGCTTCACGCTGTTTCCTCAAGTCCTCTCACTGGTCACGAGAGTGAAGAGATCGGTACCTGCCCTTCTGCTTCCCCTCGTGAGGATGTTGAAGACCACAATGAGGTGAGGTCTCTCCTCAGTCTCCTCTTCTCCAAGCTGAACAAACCAAGTGACCTCAGCCCCTCATACGGCTTCCCCTCCAGACCCTTCACCATCTTTGTGGCCCTCCCTTGGACACTTTCTGATAGCTTAATTACGTTATCAACTTATGAAGCTACTGTAGAAAAAACAACTGCCTTGTCCACCTACTCAATGCAAAAGAAAAAAACTTAAATGTGAACTTCAGGAAAATTGTGCTTCAACTGGAGAAGATGCTGTGGTCGCTCTAATCCAGCCCCAGCCTATTGCTGAATGATTAACACAGACCTTTTCTACACTCTTCTTACTGTATACTGTTTTGATGACAGGAGCTGCCACCAAGCAATGATGCTTGATTCTGGCATGTATTATTATTGGTATTAATCTTGGACTTGGAAGCCAGTAGGTGTTTCTCTCAATAAGTGCACATTTGAAGCAGAAGAGAGGTGAATGCTTAAAAGTAACTGCAAATGCTACTTTTAAAAAGATACAATAAATATGTATAAATGTATTTATGTCTTTTTTCCCTATCTCACTGAACAGAAAAGTAACACTGCATGCTGCAGGTAATGTTAAGTCCTAGAGGGTGCTAAAAATAGTAAACTGAGCTGTTACTGTACCAGAAATCATAGCTTTGAAAGAAAGGTGGAAGAACATCTGGAGGAAGGAAATGCCTGGCATGATGGATTTCATCTGCCTGAGGGGGTGGTGTAGGACTTGGGGCTGTCCATAGTGACTTTGTGCAGAAAGTATGTAAAGGAAGGAGTAGTATAGAAAATGCTTCACCAAATCTCAGAACAGAAAGAAAGAAAACTTTGCCATAAGTCAGACATGGTATGTTCATAAAAGCCTCTGTGTAGGTGTCAGAGAATGGCTTGGGTTGGAAGGGACCTTCAAGACCATGGGCAGGGACACCTTCCACTAGACCAGGTTGCTCAGAGCCTCATCCAACCTGGCCTTGAACACATCCAAGGATGGGGCATTCACTACTCCAGGCAACCTGTTCCAGTACCTCACCATCCCCACAGTAAAGAATTTCTTCCTTATGCCTGATCTAAACTTACCCTCTTTTTGTTTAAAGCTGCTCGTCCTTGTCTTGTCATTACATGCCCTGGTAAAAAGTCCTTCTCCATCTTTCTTATAGGTTACCTTCAGGTAGTGACAAGTTGGAATTAGGTCTTCTCTTTTCCAGACGGCCAATCCCAATTCTCTCAGCCTTTCCTCATAGGACAGGTGCTCCATCCCTCTAATCATCTTGGTGGCCTCCTCCTCCTCCTGTGGACTCACTCCAGCAGGTCCATGTCCTTCCTGTGTCTGGGACCCCAGAGCTAGATGCAGTACTTCAGGTGTGGTCTTATTAGGGCAGAGCAGAGTTGGAGAATCCCCTCCCTCGCCCTGCTGGCCAGGCTGCTTTTGAGACAGCCCAGGAAACAATTGGCTCTCTGGGATCCAAGTGCACGTGGCTGGGATGTGTCCAGCCTCTCATCCACCAGAACCTCCAAGTCCTTCTGGGCAGAGCTGCTCTCAATCTGTTCATTCCCAGCCTGTGTCGATACCAGGCGTTGGCCTGGACCCAGGTGCAGCACCCTGCACTTGGCCTTGTCAAACCACATGAGATTCATATGGGCCTATTTCTTGAGCTTATAAGAGGGCTTAAAACCATGAAATTATGATTAGTTGAGTTCAACAGTCAGAGAATTCAATATAGCATGCTCTATGTAGCAAAGCTTGCTACACCTAAATTTTCTAGTTCGTATCAAATAATGTG
Organism: Catharus ustulatus; assembly: GCF_009819885.2. Taxonomy (NCBI): domain Eukaryota; kingdom Metazoa; phylum Chordata; class Aves; order Passeriformes; family Turdidae; genus Catharus; species Catharus ustulatus. The sequence goes on along the minus strand of NC_046223.1, from coordinate 60,507,562 downwards.
GACCTTGGCACTCCTGACGTAAATAACGATTTTGTTCATAGTCAAAGAGCAATAAACAAACCACCATTAGGGAACGCTAGTTATTATTATTACAATTCAGAAAAAGAAAAAACAGAAGGTATTTGAACAATGAACAAAATTGTAATGGGTTTTGAGGGACAAAGTGTAGTCCCAAACTGATGAATGAGGATTTGGCCATTACAACTACAATAGCTATTGTAGATTAGGCTTGCCTGTTCAGATCAAATTACAAAGCTCTTGAGTGCTACCAGTGAATATCTGGAGCTTTCATGAAGCATATGTGTCTCCTAAATTTATCTGTGGAGAAAGAGGAACATTTTGCTTTGTTAGCACTGCCACGTAGTGTGAAATCTGTCTCTTAGAACAAAAATGAAAGCTAATAATGAGCTACAATGTATTAAAATGGGCACTGGTTCTTTTGAACTGTTGCCTAGATCCACGCTAGCAGTTTGAAGCCTTTGTAACAATCCATAACAGAGCCAAAAAGCACACTACCAAACTTGCAGGGTAGTATTGAAGAAAATAATAGAAATAAAAGACCCCTTGAAATATGTGCCCACCTGTCCTTCAAGCTCTAAGGGAGCCTCAAACTGTGAAAACTGTGTTTTAAAATTTCTGATGATGAAAGGCATGTGGTGGTGTATGCTTATTCTCAGGGATATCACTTCTTTTCCTACTGCTCTAAATAGGTAGGTTCCCACCTCAGTTTGGAATAGGCTTTGCTGCTGATGCCTTTGACTGTGTGGACACACAGCCCCCCTTCCCATTGTCACCGGTTAGCGTTTGTTCCTTTGCCGTGTTGCGCTGCCTCCAGCCAGGCTCTCACTCAATAGGAGATCCAGGCCAGACTGTGTGTCCCAGCATGCTGGCTCTCACCCACAGCATGGGGAGCAATGCTTTGCATAAACTTACCTGTCAATCAATCATCTCTTCCTCAGTGACAATGTTTCCTAGAGACTGTTCATCTGTCCCTGGTTTCTCCATGTGGATCCCATGCAAAACTCCCCACAGTGCTCAGCTGTAGCACTGGAAGTGCCACAAAAAGTTCATTTCACATTCTTTAGAGAGAAGGGTTGGTACTATTTATACACCCTACTAAGGGCAGTAGATTGATAACTCTGACTCACTGCTGGCTTGTGGGTTGTCACAGCTACTGGAACTTTTCCTGCAGTTTCTAGCATCATTCTCTGACTTGCAGTTAGTGTTACCAAAGAAATTTGTGCTTACATTTTCGGAATTGTATCCTGCTTTTTTCACAGATTTGCAAAGTTCTGAATTTCAACCTAGTCTTTCCCAGCTTAGTGTTGCCTGCATATTTCATAAACATACTCTGTTCTGTAATCCAGTTCCTTGATGAAGATACTGAATAATTTTAGATTTGGGACAAGTTTCTTTGTGGAGTGCTTCAGAGATCCAGGGATGTGATTTGTAAAATGTTTTCCTTTTTTCCATTGTATTTTCATAGTTGATGAGATGGTGAGTGCCAGCTCTGTGTCATCAGATGTGCAGGCTTTGTTATGAAAGACTGCAGAATTATGGCTACATTTATAGACTATATAAGGCTAAGCCTGTAGGACTACAATTGAGACTGTGGCTATAATGATTTTAAAAACCCTTGACTACAGCATCATCACTTTTAGGATTTATCTGAAGGTCTATCACTGTCTCATTAGTAAAACCAGTGTTGAAACTATCCTTTTTTCAGGAATGTGGCATTTTTATTTATTTTTTTCTGCACTAAATAGGTGTGCACAGGAAAAGTTTAGAAGAGCTTCCAACGGTCCCAAAACCTGTAAACTGGGGAGACAATTTCTCTGGTGTGTTCTAAGTTAAATTTATTTTTGTAAGGACATTCAGAAAATTTATTACAGCAGAGGTTTGTTTGGGAAGCTGCAATGCTGAGAAAGATTTTGCAGAAGCCCCTTTCACTAAATAAATACAATGTAATAGAAATTTAAAGCCAGTACAGGCTTGGATTGTATGTGCAAACGTCTGCTATCTAGAGGCAGCTATCAGAAAACAATACCAGCCAGAGCAAATGGGGATGTAAAAGGAAATGCAAATAGCCCACTCGCTGGTAAAGTCCAGGATCAGGAAATGGATTAATTTCCTGCAATATAGTCTTAAAATACAGTAATACTAAATATTACTGGATTTAATCCAAATCACTTGTTAGTATAAGAATGATGTTGACAGCATATTTGAAAGACTACCCAGAGTCACCTTAATGTTTCTTTTTCTGAAGCTGACTTGGTAGAATGCATGACATTGCTAACCATCCTCCAGCACAAACATGAAGCAGGTGAAGAGATTTTCATTAGACATCAGTGCTATAAAATTAAGGCTCTCATGCTGAGGTAGCTAAATTTTCAGTGACTTCAGGGAAATAATGGCCTTGGCTTCAATAGTTTGTTTTCAGTTTTTGAACATGAGCTCACTGTCTTGACCAGGCTTGTTTGTATAAATTTGTGATGTCAGTGTCTAGAAGTGCAATCTGATCAGAACTGATCTGCTTTGCTCAGAAGTAAAACTTTATCTGTGTCAGTCAGTCACTTTTCCTTCAGTGCAGAACACAGTCAGGTGGTTTTAATGGTATGAGACAGCAAATAAAGTGGGATCACGTGCTTAGTTCAAACTAGTATCTCCACTCCAGCTGACTCTGTCAGTCTTGCTGCCTCAATGAAATGCTGGAAGAAATGCCACATTGTGGCTACAGAAAGAGTCAACATGCTTTTAAAACATGCTTTGTTGTTTTTTTTCTTTAAAGAAAGAACCATTTATGTAACTGCTAATAAATATTTATCTACTGATCACTCTAACAACATCTATTAACCTGCTAAGAAAAAAAAAAGACCAATGTTGTTTTATGAGAGCCATAAGGATAACCCTTTGTAGAAGCTTGATGAGTACTTCAGGATACATTTGCGGAGCAATAACCAGGAATTGGAAATAATTTATGATCTGCAGTGATTATGGTTCCTGAACTCCGTGTTCTGCCATGTACCACACAATTCTCACTTTCCGAGTCCAAAAGTCAAAGTCTAGTGTGCCCTGAGTTGAAAAACAAAATTATTTTGGCATCAACTCTGGTACCTTCAGTTTCCAACTTTCTTGGAAACGAGAGGCCAAAGAAATCCTCTCTCCTCTTCTGTAAGGCCGTCGTCAGTTTAGATTGATTATGCAAATCATAGAATCAATAAGGTTGGAAATGAGCTCCAATATCACTAAGTCCAGTCTTTGACTAAACACCACCATGCCAACTAAACCACAGCACTAAGTGCCACATCCAGTTGTTTCTTGAACACTTCCAGAGATGATGATTCCACCACCGCCCTGGGCAGCCCATTCCAATACTTAACCACCTTTTCAGTGAAAAAATTCTTCCGGATACCCAGCCTGAACTTCCCCTGGTGCAAAATGAGGCCATTTCCTCTCATCCTGTCACTGATGAAGAGGTTCACCCTCACCTGGCTAAAATATCTTCTCAGGTAGTTATAGGGAGAATGATTCATTTAATGTCCCACATTAAACAATTTGACAATGTTTTCTGAGTAGTATTTCCTAGGTCACTGAATCTTGGCCCTACTGAGAAAATCTATTTAAAATTTCTCTTACAAATTGACTGTGCTCTGTGTTATAAATAATTAAGTTCAGCTGAACAAGATCCTTTTTCAAATCTTAATAAGCTGAATCCTACATTAATTTATAAAAAGTTTATATCCAGTAGTTCTGCACTAATGACATCCTTTGCATTCCGTAGTTGTCCATTTTTGGTTCCATAGCATTGTTTTCCCTAACTTACCAACAGAGAGTTGTTAACCCTTTTCAGCCCCATTTTTGCTAACCTAAACAGATCTGTCTTTGGTAGGATCCTTGAGACTCTTTCTTCTCCCTGATTCTTCTTTGCACTTTTTCCAGACTGAACTCTTGTTGAATATGAATAGGAGAACTGTGTGCAATATTCCAATTTCCATTCACCTCCTGTATGCAAGAGGTGAATAACCTTAGGGGATCTGAGGGATGCTGGTTTGAAACAGACAGAGCCTAGATTTCCAGTTAGTTATGAACTGTAACAACCTTTAATGTTGGCTGTAAATTGCCACTGAAAGTTCTACCAAGAAATAAAAAGAGAGTATCTTGTGTATAACAATACCACGTATCCCATAAGAGTGTGAGCATCACAGAGCATTTTTCTTTTGTCAATCCGTTTTTTGGTGAAGGCTGCTTTGCTTGTCCCGCGTCTAGTAGAGCTGCTCTTTCTCTCTCTTGGCAAGTTCCACGGGCACCAGTTTCTCTCTGCGCTGGCTCACCCTGCACAAGGGCGTCCTCACGGATTTCCTGCAGAAGCACAAAACCCCGCACACGTTGGGCGCTGGGGCAGCCGGCAGAGCGCTCTCCCTGCGGCACACGCCTGCCTCTGCGGGGGGTGCTGGGGGTCCGGCAGGACGGCAGGATGGCCCGGGATGCCCCGGGATGCTCCGGCGGCTGCGGGCGCTTCCCCGCCTGCCCGCGCGGGGGCGGCCCCGCCGCACGCTCCGCCCGGAGCGCCCGCGCACCGCCGGTCCCGGTCCCGGTCCCGGTCCCGGCTCCGGCAGGGAGGGATGCCTTTCTCTGAAAGGAGGGGAAGGGACAGCCCGAGGGCCAGCGGCAGCACAGTGGTCAGTCCGTAAACTGATTAGTCCATAAACAAGCTCCTTCAAGCCTGGCTGAATGGCAAATACTCTCCTGTAGTCTAAAAAATACTAATACAGGATGATACTATGTTGGTCACACGTTAATTACTTTTACCGACAAAATAAAGTGTCTAGACTCGTAGGTTAGTTTAGGTCGAAAAAGGCCTCTAAAATTATCAAGTCCCGCTGTTAAACTAACACTGCTATCTTCACCATGAGACCATATCCCCAAGTACCAGATCTAGGTAATTTTTGAACATTTCAAGGGATGGTGACTACACCACTTCCCAGGGTAGCTGCTTCCAACACCTTACCACTCTTTCAGTACAGAAATTTTTTGTAATATCCAATCTAAGCCTCCCCCCATGCAATCTGAGACAATTTCTTTTCCTGTCACTTGTTGCTTGGGAGAAGAAAATGACCCTCACCTGTCTACAGCATTCAGTAAAGACAAAAGAAAAACTCATCTACAACAGCTAACAAAATTCACATCGAGCCTAGAAGTGACACCCAGGAAAAGCTAATTTGAAATACAGGATCTCTCCTTCCCATTTTCTGCATGCAACTCAAAACACACAGTCCTAAATGCAAGATCAGAGTTGCCCTCCTATCCAGGAATGCCAGACAGCAAAAGTGCTGGGGAGCTGGGTTTGGCTGCAGGTGCTCCTCAAAGGGGTGCTCAAAAACCACCTTGCCTTTAGGACCGGTCCTTCAGCACCAACAAAATGTTTGGTTGGCAACTGAAATCAACACATGCAAGCTCAAGCCTTGAGAGAATTGGAAAAATCCCACATAGTTTCCTTTTTTTTTTCAATACGTTGAAAGGCTTTGCCCCTCTGGCACTTGGGGGATGCAGTCACATACTTGGTACTTACCGTTTAGCTAGTTCCATGGATATTTGCTCCAAAGAGCATCCTTTCGTCTCTGGTATAAACATGATAACAAAAGCCAGTGATGCTAGGCTCATTATTGTGTAAATGAAGCACACCCAGGACAAGCCAATGAGCTCTACAAAGGAAGAAAATGTGTCTTTTAAAATTTTCAAATATTGCAATTTTTCTTCCTGTTGCTGTATTTTATAGGATACAGCCCCTCATGCACAGGAGAAGTTAAAAAGAAACTAGGCTGCTATTCTTAGCTCACATATACCAAAAAAGAAGAGTGGCTTTGCTTTTTCTAACACACCTTATGAAAGAAAATTAATGAGTTCATATTGGCCCACTTGGCATGAACCTATTGGTTTATTTTACTTGCAATCAGTCTGGATGAAGAGAGTGAGTAGTCATTGTTACTGGTTTGTGGGAAGGCAGTGAGGATCATGAGTGCCTTGAATTTTTGCCTGTCTGGTTTTGGTACACATTCTTTCTTGGAGCAAATCCAAGCATTTTTCACACTATTACAGTTGTCTCCAGCTAATCCTCCCCACCTGTCAGTGCCCAGCATTTCCACTGCAAGTCATGGCTGCTGTGCCAGAACTGTTCCAAGAGTGAACTCCTAATGGGGCAATCCAAGAACTAGTGTTTTTCTGAGCCTACAGTCCAGGGCAGGTATATCCTCAGGCCAAGGGATGCATGCTGCAGCCCCTGGAACAAAAAGCATACACAAACCCAACCATCTGCCGCAGCTCCCTTAGCCCTTTTCCTGCTAAGATAAACCTGGGCAGTTGAGACATTTGTCAGTTGTGTCATGAGCTGAAAATTGCAGCTGAAGCTTCTAATCCAGCTGGTACCTCTGCATCAGCACCTAAGTGCAGATGCTGCTGGCCACTGTGACCTCCATGTGTATTCCTTTGTCAGAAGAATTCCCAATCCTGCCTTTCTGCTCTAGACAAGGAATGCATATTTTCTTGTACTTACACTTTCATAAATCCAGATTAGACCCAGTTAAGCCAAGGGAGTTACTGTGGCTTTGTAGTCTTTGAAACTGAGCCCAGGATAACAGTGAGATGTACACTAACAACTAACACTGCATGACAAGAGGGACCCCCCCGTGAAACAGCTGACACTGAGCACCTGAGGTCTGTACTAGGTGGTTTTGGGGACATTTCCTTTGGAATAACTCAAGTCTGATCCAAAGACTGAGCAAGCGCTGGCAGCCACACTGCCTACAATATGCATTTTGTCATTTGGTTTTGTCCAAAAGCTTGTGCAGCTCAGAAGTGCAGTTCTGTGATGCAAACTGATGGGTAGTGAGTGGGAGTAATTGGATGATGTCCTTTTGAAGAAGACCCTTGATACAATTAAAGTGAGAGTGTGAGCACAGTGAACTTTTCCTGTCATATTTTTCCTACTTTTAATCAAGACAGTACTCAGGATGGAGGATGTGTTTTTCTTTCTCTCTCACTCTTTTTTTTTTTTTTTCAAAGAAAGAAAATACGAATGTGAAATTCATTTTAGTAACAGATCACACTAATTTTCAAATCTGTCTTGAAAAACTTCTAATGGGGTGAAAACTACCTTGACATTTTGTGAGTTGTTTGTCTGCCTCTGGTGGAGAGTAATGTAGACTTTAGGGGAATTTCTGCTCTCTTATATATTTTGATTTTCAGCACATATTTCCCTCACAATTAGACTGAAAACTAAAATTTGCAAAGCCTCATATTATATAGAATTATAAAAATTAATTTGCTAGTCAACAAATTTTAGCATCAGTATTTAGCCTTCCCCTTTGATTATCATCACATTAAAAGTAATATATGGTAGTTTATTTTCTCACATTAAAATGTGAAAGACTTTTACCTCACAAAGACATTTTTTTCTAAAGGAAATTTTTTGAAAGCCAAGACATTCCTATGAAAAGGAATCAATTAAATGGGATTGGGTTTAAAAATTTCTGATCAAAAAAGCTGTGGTCTGATCTAGAACAGAACTTGCAGTGATTTCAGAAGAGGCAGGACTTAATCCAAAACATTCTGTATTTTCAGCCTGCCAAGGCAGTGGTGTTTTTAAGACCTGAGTGTCACAGCCTGTGGAGCTGATGTGCAAGTTGGTCTGACAGCCAGCACTGTGAGGCTGAAGTTACTGGCACAAAGATGTGGTGAGAATGGAGAAGTTACACCGACACCTAAACAGAGATCTTGTTTCCTGGGCTTTCACAGATGCAATTTTAGCAATTCATTTGTAAAAGACTTATTTTGCCCACTGGGAGAATATCAACTTGGAAAGACATGGAGAACTCTTACCAGTTACAGTCAAAAACGTCAAGGAGATGAGGAGATTTATACCCCAGTTCATGCTAGATGTCAAAGCCATGGCCCGTCCTCTGATCCCACCGGGGAAAATTTCACTCAGGACCAACCAGGACACTGAAATACAAGGAAAAAAAAATTATTCATTGGAAGGATGGCTCTCCTTGCTGTAAATCTAGGTAGTCCATGGATTCAGGTGAGGCCACCTGAAAGAATAAGTTGATTTTCAGGGTGTTAGGTTTGCGACAAGAGCCCACACTCTGCAGGCAGCATGTACAGCAATCAGCCTCACCTCATGTCACCATCCCCTCATCCCTGCCCGGTGGGTGCCTGAGCCAGTGACAGGTGGCACTGGGCTGGGGAGGTGAGCTCTGACTGCACATCTGGGTATGAAAGCGAGTTCTGACTGAATAACTCTTGAGTGACGTAACACTAATGGAAGTGGGGCAGCAAACCAAAGCAATCCTCAGCCTCAGAGGGGCATGGTGTGTTTATGCAACTTTATAAATCAACCTGCCACACTGAAGTATGCTTGCTATTCCAGCTCTCTACTCCACATAAATGAGATTGCTGAGGTATAAATGAAGAGAGAGGGACTGATTTTTGACTCCTTCATATCATGCCACACCACACTACAGGTGATCTAAATGCTGGTGCTGCTGGCTCATAAAAGTAAATTCAGACACGAAGAGCTGGCTGTGTAATCACCTTGATAGCAAGAAAAAAAAAAGAGAGAGACACGTTTTTGTACCATCCCTGATTATCATAAAACAAATGAACAAAAACCCAATCCCAAACAAACACAAATCCCAGCCAAAAATCTGCTCCACCCTCGCCTTTTGTTGGCAAACAGGATGCATTAGGAGAGTTGTGGGTTAGCAGATGACTGGCACAAGAGCACCGAGGTACACTTGAATGAGCTGTCTTCAGACCCTTGGACACAGCCATTATAAACTGCTCATCTGTGCTGTTATTTCTGCAAAATGACAGATGGGAGTTTACCCAGAACTTACTTGCACTGGGCAATCTAAAAGATACATTTTAAAAACAGGCTCCTGTACTTCCAAGTGTGTTTCATGCTGCACTATCCCTTTGGATGTTCGTAGAATTCCTGTGTGACAGCGCTGGTAAAGATAGGGGGGAAAAAAGCGCTCCAGGAGGAAACTAAAAAGGACTAGCTCAAATGGGAAAAAAGCCCCTGAGTTTAGAGTCAACAGAGCAGATTTGAGCAAATTCTAGATTTCTTTGTACCATAGATTTGAATTAAAGGTTTTTTTGCAGACTTGGCCCAGATTTTTATAATTTTAAAAAAATAATAAAAAAAGCCCCTTCAGTCCCACCATGGGAGTAACCCAGAAGAGTGATAATTTTATTACAGAGAATCAAGACCACACTTCATAATGGCCTAAGCCTGCTGGGCATAGTCAAGTGGCCATAACACAGCCACCACATCTAACAGCAGCCATAGAGAGGCCTTTGTTTCTTCTTTTTTTTTTAATGACTTGGATCACATCGAGCTTTAACACACCTGCTGCTGACAAGGAAAACGTTGCTGTAAAGAAGTACCCTCAGTGCATTCTGTGGAGCAAAGAAGTGAACTGGCTTCTCAAGCAAATGCTTTTCCCTGCCAAGCCAGCTAGTCCGGCACCTGAGCACATCCACGGGGATGTCATGACTGTATTTTGCACCCCCTCAGCAGCAGGGCCATTGAAACTAGTATTGTTAGTGACAGTACTTCAGGACCTAAAAGCCAAGCAGCAAGTAAGCAAGAGGCAAAGGAGCCCTCCTGAGGTGTGCATGCACAGCCCATGCACAGTTCACCTGCACAGGATGGCCTGCCAGCCAGCACACAAGCTCGGCTGCAAAAATTGTTATACATGAAAAATATGCAAAAGGGATATTTACCATCGCATTAGAATTAAAATAGAGGTTGAAAGAATCCACACTCACTTTCTGCTGGTCATAAACCAATCCCCAGGAACAAAACAGTGCTCTGGGTACTGGAGGATGGCTCATGCTGCAGCTGAAACTGTGGCACTGTGGCAACTCCAATACCATGCAGCTTTCCAATGACAGACTGGCCCTTTCGGCCTAACTGATAATTTATCTGGAGGTTTGAATTGTGTTGTTTTCCTGTTAAGAAACCAAAATACTTGAGGATCTACATCAGCTGTAATAGTGGTTAGCTGCTTTTATTGCAACCACTTATTTAGTTTAGACAGATGCCACCAAAACACCAGGGCTGTTCTTCATGTCCGCTAGTGGTAGCTACACCCATTGGCATGGCCCTGACCTCTGCTTAGCTGGCAAGGAGTGGATAGGCTCATTCCCCAGGGGAGAAACAGCGTTTGTAGAAATCTGACACTACAGTCTGTTTACTCATTTCCCCAAGCTGAAGCAGCAATAACCATCGATTCTTTGCTTTTAGCACCTCTCTGGGATTGTGTTTACTATTTGTACTTCTGCCAAAAAGCAGCAGCTGCTGTAGGTATGGCAGGGATGAGACTTGCTCTGGGGAGGCCAGCAGCTAAGTTCAGGCTCCCATTCATAATGACTGCTGCTACCTTCTGTGCTGTCCACACCACACTGCAGAAATTTAAACTCCATGCTCCCAAAGTCGCTGCCAAGCCACCCCTGTGCTCTGCCTCCACCAGCCTAAGCAGTGGCATTCTACAGGGGAAATGCTGTCCTTGAAAAGAGAATCCAAACACCACCCTCCAGCCCCTAACGCCTCCATCTGCTGTGTAATCCAGCAGTATTTCCAAAGGATGCTGCGACAGTAACCACACTGCACACACTGCAGGTTTCAGTCTCACCCCTGGCTGGTGTTAGTGGAATGGATGAGAAAAGAGCTGGTGATCCCCAGGTCAGATGCAGGTAAGAGATGAGGCTGAGGACTGAACAGCAGGATTCTCTGTGCTTGATTCAACAGCTGCAGGATTTGTTGCTGCTGGCAGTAACTCACCTTTGCTGACCTGCAGTGTTTTGTGTGTTGACAGCAGTTAAGAAAAATTGTGCAGTTTAATGGTCCTTTATCATGGAACAATATAGAGAAAAGAACACACACTGCAAATGCAGACAGAAATACTGCATTGGATCAGAAAGCTTAACTGTTTCATTAAATATCACAGAAACTAGATGCCCTGATATGCCTTGCCCAAGTGGAAAGAGCAGAAGATTCAGATATAATAAACAGCCCCATGATCACGATGGTGACATCCACTTCTAAACAAAGTCACAAGCAGGAAACAGAATAGTAATGGAAGATTTCAGCTAGTCCCATTAAGACTGAATAAATTGCATAATTGAGCACAGTGCTGGGAGTACATTTTACATACCAGAGATAATGGTTCCTTTTAGCACTTTGTTGGCTATTTAATGAGAAAACCAGGCAAATCGTGCTTCAGTGCTGAGCCTGGGTAGTTCAAGACGCAACCATGACCAAGATGCTCTTTTATGCTGATTATAACATTTAAAAGTCAATGTTCTTGTAGAAAGGGAAAAACCAAGAGCTTACCACATTTTGTTTGAGAGGAGAACAATATTAACATAAGCCTGCTTTCTATAAAGAGGAAAAGGGCTTCAGTTGTGCTCTGGTGAAAGTTTAAACTACATGGTTGAAGGCTTAAAATATACATACAACTAAACAAATAAGAAATAGTTCAGCACAAATAAAATACTGAATGAAGAAAACTGTTAGAAATAGGAATGTACATTTAGAAAATATGTACATTGTGTCCAGATAAAGAAAACACAGTATGATTGCTGAAATGTTACTTGTAATATCATCATCAGGCAGCCAAGTGTTTTGAGAGTGCTGGCTGAGAGGATGAGGGGCCAGGACGGAGGCAATGACATCCCAGTATTAAAGAAAATATTCCATGCAGGAAGGGGCTAGACTGCTAGACTGAGCTCCTAGCTGGAGATAGGATAAAGCTGACTAGTATCAGCTGGAAAGGGGGGATGCGTACAGTGTCTTGAAGAAGAGTCCTAAGGAAAACCATGGCATTTTGAAAGAGGTAAGGAACACAGGGTTAGAAATGAATGAGCCACTGTGCTTTTCATTCTTAAAGAGCTTTGGTGCAGTGTTGTGGGTTAGAAGAACCTTGAGTTTAGTCACATTCTAAAATATACAAACCAAGAGAATCCAAGTGAAATCACCAGGTACAGCAGTTAGGTGAGGTTTTGCTTTTTCACACAATGTGTATTTCAGCCGTATTTCACTTCCTTTTGAAAGTGTATTTCACTTTCACAAGATACTTCCAATATGAAAAATATTGGTCAGTTAAAACATTAAATGCTGGGTGTCAAAACATTATTTCTCCATATGTGTGGACAAAAGAACCATACAGCACTATTGTTCACAGTAAAACCAATTCCTCAATATATTTTTCCTGAAGTTTCTAAACTACAAATTGGCTAAAGGACACCTGTGCATGCGGCATGGGCCTCTTCTGCATTGTCTCGCAGCACTTGTTATTGGCTGGAGGTTAATGTGGTTGGAGGCAGGGCAACACACTAAGTTGACTTTTTGTCTGAGCTAACATGGCCAAATTAATGAACTTTATACCCAGGCAAAGAGATATCTCAAACTTCATGTGACGTCTTCCTTACTTCCTTACTTCCTTACTTTACTTCTGTGCAGTAAATAATTTTTAAGAGGAGAAATTAACATACATCAGAGAAGCAGAAAAATCTGAGAATAACTGAGAAATACCATGAGCTTCAGGGTGCTCAACATTCAAGTGAGGTACATGAATGAAAAACGTCCTTGTTTTGACCTTTTCCTGCCAGGAGGTAGAAGCTAATTGGAAGCTGCTCAGCAGCTCTTATTAATGAAATACTAGATTCCCTTGGTATTCATTTGTTGCTTAGCCTTTTTTTTTTTTTTTCCTGTACCTGTATTGTGTGAGACCAAATTCTTTATGGTGAGATTCAGAAAATGGCCATTGCAATACTTGAAAGAATTCAAGTTTCTGAGGTATAAACTCTGGAAAATGATTAATTAGACTTACAGCTTAGGAGGGAACTGGGCAGAAGTGTCTTAGATTTTAAAAAGGAGGACTGGATTGTTAACAAAACAAGGATAAGGAAGGGATTATCCCATGAAGTAACAAAGACAGACCATCTAAGAATGTGTAATAAATGATCAGTGCTGGGGAAGGATGCAAACAAGTCACTGCAAAGCTGCCATGAGACAGCAGGACTTGACAAATGACTGGCTTTGCCAAGACCAGATTTTTATTCCAGGTTTATGAAACCCAACAGGTTTTTCATTTCCCTGGCTTCTTGCTTTGCTGGCTATTACCAGAAATAGCCAGGTGGCCAACACTTCCCACTAAAAGGCCAGGTTCAGGAGCAGCTGGTGTTGATCTCAAAGGGCACGTTGTGCAATCGAAGGGGATGGCACAAGCCTTCAGAGTGTGCATGGTGGTGAGGTGTGTGCCTGTGAGGACACGCAGAACTGGGAGAGAGCTGGGCTTGGGGGATATGTGCTGCTGTCACACACCAGCACTGTCCCAGCACTGTCCCTGCACCCACATAATGCAGCTCTGGCAAAGGCTTTCATGGCAGATCCAGTGAAAGTCATCTGGGGGGCTGGAAAAAGTGAGGGATGCTTAAGCTGGAAAAAGGAGAGGGTGGGAGGGAGTTGGTCTTTCCAAAGCAGATAAAGGAGATATGACACACAAAAAGTGGACTTAAACTCTGCCCACAGTTTTGTGCAAGAGAACAAAGTAGATGATTGTGACTAGTGTTAAAAACCTATGACTTTGCTTAACAAGAGACATCTTTCTCTCTGTCTCTGCCCCATAATAAGAAACTGAAGTGGCTGCTCAAAATTAATAGCTGGTAAATATAGAGCAAATGAGCAGCTGTATTGCTTTGGAGAGCCAGCCTGACAGGGTCAAGTCCTACTCTGTGTGTGCACATTAAAAGGTGTGGAATTGCTGTATTGCTGAGAGATGGGGGAGTCAGGAGAAGCCTCAGCTAATATCATGCCTCTGGCTGCATTCTGATCTCTGCAGTTGAAGGCAATAAACATGTACTTCAATTCTATGGCTTCCAAGTGCTTCTTTCCAAGCAGCAGGCTACTGGGTGCAAGATGCCTGATGCCATTGATGATCCAGAAGCAGCTGACATGATGTGGCAAATCTAAATTCTTTTTCTTTTCTTCTGGTACACCACAATTCTGTTTCTAATGGTTAACCCTTTAGGCTGACTCCTTGCAGTAACATTATTAGGGCAAATGGGATTTAATCCTCTTTTCTCTGAAGCTGTATCAGAGTACATAAAAATTGTTGCTCACTGTTTGCATCATTATCTAATAGACAGGACAAGCACTCCCATGTGGTTTTTTTAAGGAACCTTGCACAGGGCCACTGAAATCACTCATGCCTCCTCCAGTCTATGATAGAGCAGCAGGAGGGGTTTGTGGGAAGATACTGATTCCAAAGCATTGCCTCCACCATCTGTGCTCTGGGCCACTTGAAGAGGAAGGTAGTGAGATGCAATTCACATCTGATTTTCCTAGTGCTCCTTCTTCCCTTTACCTTCTCATCACTCTAGGCCTGCATTTTTTTTTTTCTATTCAAATTTTCATCTCCATGAACTCAAAAGAAATGCTATGGCTCATATGTGCTTTCCTTTTAAATGCAAGGTGTTCAATATATTCTTAATTTCTTTTCAGTGGTCCTCAATTACTGTCCATTTTCATCTGGAAAGAATAGTCAAGAATGCACAAATGAGCTTAGAGGAGGTGATTCTCATCTGAAAGATTTCTGGGTAAGTAGTGATAGATACATAAGGATCTAGAAATGGTAGAATTCTCTTAGTTAATATGATTTCTAGACTACCTTGCCCAATAAAAGTGCTCAGCAAAAAATCTATCAGTAGAATTGTCCTGTTTCAGCTGCGAGAGTCAATTTTCTTCTGAGTAGAAGTGTTGTGCTTTGGATTTAGTATGAGAACAATGTTGATAACACACTAATGTTTTAGCTGCTGCTAACTAGTGCTTACCCTTAATCAAAGACTTTTCAGTTTCCCATGCCCAGTTTTCCATACCCAGTGAGCAGGTGCACAAGAAAGTGGGAGTGAGCATGGCCAGGACAGTTGAAAGGAACTGGCCAAAGGGATATTCTATACAATAGGGCATCATGCCCAGATTATAAACTGGGAAGTGTTGGCCAGGAACCACTGATCACTGCTCAGGAAAAGTCTGGCCATCAGTCAGTGAGATGCAAGCAACTGTGTTGTGCATCACTTGTTTCTCTTGGTTTTTATTCCTCTCTCTCTCTCTGCCTCTTCCCTTTCAATCACAGTTATTGTTATTCTTGTTATAATCATTTTTATAATCAGAATTATTATTTTTGTTTGTTTATTTCAATTATTACACTGCTCTTATCTCAACCCATGTGAACTTTCTTTTTCTAATTCTCCTCCCTAGTGGGCAAGGGGCAGAGGAAAGAGTCAGCAAGCTGCTGTGAGGTACTTGGTTGCCAGATGGAGTTAAAAAAGAAGAATGCATCATAGCCTTGCTGTTGGCAGATATGTAATAGTCTGTACCTCTTTTCAGGTACCTTAAGAAAAGCTGTTTTGAACTGATGTGTGAGATGACAATTCTGTTTGCAACTGGATATCACAGTCACCGTTTCTCTCATCTTTTGTTATGTAGACACTCAAATTGTCCCATCAAGACAGAAAAATGTGCAGAGCAGCAGAAAGGGAAAAAAATAAAAAGGAAAAATTTAAACAAGCTTTCAAGGGAGAATGTGCTTATTATAAAATAATACATACTGCCATCCACAAAAAGGCCTTTTAATTAAAACCTGAAATACGTATTCCTGGTTGCAGGTGTTTATTTGTTCAGAATATTGAATCCAGGATAATCCTTTGAGGCATTTGCAGAGGAATGACTGCAGAAGCCAGGTGCCCTAATTCACAAGTAAGTTCCATGTGAATTAGTTCGGCTTATTGCATATTTCGCTTCTACAAAGTCTGCAGAGGAGAAATTACCCAGTTGGGTGGGATAAGTGAACCTGTTTTTCCAGTACCCAAGAGCTACTGATGGTGCTTGAGGGATTGCACAGGAGAAAAAAACCTGTTGAGACACAGTAACTGGGGGCAATTTAGGCCTTTGTTCTTGAAGAGCAAAGATTTATTTGTGCACATGCCTCACAAAACTCCCAGTAGAAAGGATAAACAATATTTTACAACAGTGACTTATTTAGTGAGTGGTCTGTGGTGATCCAGGTTTTTTAAGTTCCTCACTGGAAGCTGCTGCCCATGCTTTGCTTTGGTTGCTGCTGGAGGAAGGCAGTGAGGAGGAAGAGGTGAAGGCTCTGGGCTTAACCACCACAAAGTGTTATTTAGTTCTGTTTCCTCCATAAGAGTTTTTTGCACTTAAGGTTGATTTTCAAAGGCAGCAGAAGCTGGGTGCCCTCCTGTGTGCCCTTTCCCTTTGAGAAAATCTTCCTGGCTTTCCTCCCAGAGCTCAGTGTGGCAGAAGAACTTGGATGCCATGGGAGAAGCAGTCTCCTGACTTCATGTACTGACTTACTGCACTCTGTGCTTTGGCTGACAGTCCCACCTTCCTCAGCAGTGCCAGTAAGTTATGTGATTGATGACATGTTTTCACCTTTTCGGCATAACTATTTTCTCATACTTTATAATGCATGTTTTCAGTTCACGAACTTTACGAGTGAAATAAAATACTGACTTTGCACATGAAGTCCTATTGACAGTTTTAGTTCCTTCACAAAGCTGGCCCAAGATCAGCTTGCCTTTAAAATATTCTTCACCAGCCCTCTCTCCTGAAGGAAACTGAGTATTATGAAGCTTGACAGATGACCTGCAAACTTTTTCACAGATTTCAGTGTCACAATGGTCATGTGTCCTAGGACATGGTTAAGGAAACTAATATGAGCTAAACTCTAAAACTCTGCATAATTTGAAGCACAGACTCCATTTCTCTTAAGCAGTACCTTTGTGTCAATGGGATTACTAATGCAGAATTAATAGTAAAGAGATATTTACAATATGCAGAGCACCAAGCTCTGGACACTGACTCAAATCCCTCTTTAAGTGGAATATGCCAAACCACAGGAAGTCACCTACCTTTTCAACAGGATATTGAACCACTGCCATTGCAGAGACACAGGAAGAGTGGCTGGGACATGGTGTGGTCTCTCCCTCTTTTCACAGTAGCCAGGGCTCTGTCCCTCAGAAGGCAAAGCCTTTGGACTGATTCACCAAGACTTTCCCTCATTAACATATTACAGTTACAAACAGGAACATAAATGTCAGTGAAAATCATGTCTCTGATTGCAGGTGCAATTTCAATATATAGTTTAAATTCAGTCTTGGGGTTGAAATGCAATAACATACTGAAACAATTAAGAAGCTCCCACTGACATTCCCCTGTCTCATTATCACAAAAGCAATTTTTTCTTCTTATGATCTTTCAGACATTTACAAAACCCCCCCAAAATTTGTAGGCTTTATCAAATGAGAGAAAACAAATCTATTAATCTGACATTTTAGAAAGCATCTTCTGCAATTTGAAATCCTATAACTGACATCCAGCTATCCAAAAATATCTTAAATTGGCTTGTACTTTACTACTACCAATCAGCCTTTGAAAAGGCAAACGTATTCCTGGGATAGCTGATATGTTAACAAGAGGCTTCAGATAAAGTTTATCTGGGGCAAGGAAATAGGGAGAAATGGGCAATTTGCAGCCCTTGCTTTATTTTTCATTTTGGTATGCCTTGTCTTTCTACTGCAGCTTGGTAGTACAGACACAGTGTGAAATAAAGGTCATGTGAGGCAGCATTTGAATAGCACAGGAATGATGAACTAGATAAGCATGTGGAGTGTCATACTCAAACCACATGGATGCATGCATTAGAAGATGATTCAGTACAAATAAAGAGTGCTAGGGATCTTGTCATAGAACAAAGAATCAAAGATAATTTTTTTATTATCTGAAATAGGACTTTCTGTACCATTTCTCAGTGAAACATGCATATTCCCAAGATTTATTATCTTGATTAAATTCCAACATAGCATTTAAGCACTTGATTGGTTTTGAATACTTGATTTAGTCCCCGCCACTATCCCATTTTCCAGAGTAAACCACAAAAAAACGTAAAATTGATGCTTCTAATTTCTGTGAATTCTAAGGGCAGGCCATAATGGCTATGAAAAATGTAGAAACTAAAAAATAAAACATTGTAAACAAATGTCATGCAAGGCAATGTTGAGTGTGAATGTCTGCTAACATCAGATTCCTGAGCACTATAAATTAATATGACAACCACGTGCTTTTACAAGCCTGAAATACTGCTCTAATGTATGATATATTGAGGTGAATTCTAGGTATCTGATTTTTTTTTACCAGTGTTTTCCAAGACAGTGCAAAACCATTAAGCTTACAATATTTTAAAATACAGGAACAGCCAACTAAATCCATGGAAGGTTCAGAATTCCCACAGTGACGGTTCTCATTCCCACACAATTTTCCAGTTTCAGGTCAAGCATTTGGTGGCCAAGATCAAGCCCAAGGACATCAAGGGGGCCAAGAAAAAGTATCCTATGCAATCTGGATTGTCAGGATGGCAAGAGACATGATCTCCATGATTAAGTCTCTGGGCTGTACAGTGTCATGCGTCAAACCAGCTGTTGTGGATTTTATTAGAGAAGCATTTAGTGACTGATGTGAAAGACACATAAAAGGTTCAGCCTTTAACTGTGCTAAGGAATCATGCTTTAACTCAGGTAGTCAGTTAATCTAACAATCACAGCACCAAAGTCAAAGGGACTAAATTTGCCTCCAGTATAGTTTTCTGGGCTCTAGGGCACTGTTCCAGCTCTGGGTCTTGCCTTGATTAATCCAATGAAACACATAGAGAGAGACCACCACAAACCACACAAGACTGTATAAGAAAGACAGTGGTAGATTAAGGATGGATTTCATTCCTTCTTTACCTCTATGGATTTCACTTTTCTTGTGAAGCCTTGAGCTTTCTTCCAATCTCCTGGATCTTTCTTGCCTAATCCTTCTTCCCCACTTTCCCCAACACGAGTTTAAAACTGCATTTAAATGACTCCAACAGCTCACAACAAGATGTAGAGAAAACAAGTGGGTTTTTACATGGGAATAGAATAGAATAGAATAGAATAGAATAGAATAGAATAGAATAGAATAGAATAGAATAGAATAGAATAGAATAGAATAGAATAGAATAGCTCAGTACAAAGGGACATGCAATGATCATCTAGTCCAACTGCATGACCACTTTAGGGCTTATCAAAAGTTAAAGCACACTATGTGTGGAATGCTGTCTAATGTAGTTTCCCGGTCATCCTAAAGTTCCTTTAACAGTCAGTAAGGAAGAGAGCACTGTGCCAAAGGGAAGGTCACAGATTTCATAGGTTTCACAGAATATTCTGAGTTGGAAGGGACCCACAAGGATCATCGAGTCCAACTTATAAGGGAGTGGCTTGTACAGGGATTGAACAGGGGTTGAACCCCTAACCTTGGTTTTGTTTGCACCATGCCTTGACTTAGAGAGCAGGGGCCTGAAAGCCCTCTGTTGGTGGAGAAAATATCAGCCTTTGTTCATAATCTGAGGAATCAGGCTCCTGCACCAGTTGGATTCCCAAACACATTGAAACATCTGTTCCATTTTAGGTACAAAGTATCTCAGTTTTAAAATATTCATTCAAGCTGATATAAATTTAACTCAGATATATTCAATATATGATTCATATAGGATAAATATTCAATCTAGGCAAATCTGCCTAGGTTTAAACAAGAAATGGACTATCTATCCTCCTGAACTACACTTTCATCAGTAAAAATTTGCTCTTAAGGTGTGCCCTTACTAGGGGCTTGTCTTTACCAATTTCTCTGCAGGGGTTTGTTTTGCTCCTCCCAGGGCTAATGATCCACACAGAGAGCTCCCATAGCATCAAGATGGTGCATCACAGTAGGGCTTGCTGGAGACCACAGTCCCTGCACCTTCTTGGGAGAACCCAGCCTGGGGGGCACAAACCTACAACCCTGGGTCTTTCATGTGGCAGGAATTTAACCAGTGTGAAACTGGTAAAACAGAAGGCAGGCTTGGTGGCCTGCCACCCTTCCCTGCATTAGGATAAAGGAAGTGATTGTAGTGACCACAAGCCCCTGGTTTGCTCACCTGGTATCCTCTCTTGTGCCTGCTCCAGCAACTTCGAATATGCCCGCTGTAAGTGCCTCTGCATCCACACAAGGAGAGAAGGGAGGTGTTAGGGATCCCCAAATGCAGGAGGAGCTTTAGTCTGAGGCGGCTGTGAGTGAGTGGCTGAGAGTCCATCAGACAGCTGTCCTGGGGGAGAAGCACTGTCCCCAAAACTGCAGTGTCCCCATTTTGTGAGTCCTGTGCTCACCCTCCCCTCGTACATGGTCTGCAGACACGCTGTGCACCCACTGAGGGTCTGGACCTCACAGCCCTGGACACTGGTGTGTTGTTCCCAGCAGCCAGGTGATCTCCTGTTTTGTAGGTAATGTGCTCACCTCAGGAGCTAAGAAGAAAGTGATGAGCACGTAATTTTTTCCAGTTTTCCAATCAGAAATATTCACCTGATGGCTGAGGCTAGCAGATGGCCACAGAGGCCCTCATATCCCAGTCTGAGAAGGCTTCCTGTGGAGATTTAGTTTCACTCTTTAACAGGTTTTTAGCAATCCAAAATACTGCCAACCCTACAAGGACCCGTTTGTGGAGCTATGCTTCAATGGGACAGTGACGTGGAAAATCAGGGTTTGCAGTAAGCTCTAAACCCCTCTTCCAAGACCTGGTTATACACTTAATGTGTTGACCATAAATATGTTAAAATATATTTTGAGGTTTATATCTACATGGATAGGTAAATATGGTATTTCTTTGTGCCAAACCCTGAAACCCAGAAAACACTTCTCCAGCTGCAGACTGACTTGCCTTGGGTGTGTTGTGGCCACAGTAAATTGTGTGTAAAGAAGGGTCTAGGTGCTTGTGTCTGGGGCATCCCTGCAGCTCTGAGGTGTCACCTGAAAGAGGAGTGTGTTTCCAAGGAAAGAGCTCTAGAGTTTATCCCTTGGCTTTGAAGAGTCACACAAAGCTGGCAGCTGCTCTAGGACATGAAGAAGTGAGTATCTTTGTCACAGGTTGGCAGAGACATAAGTACCTTTGGACTTTATACAGCTAAGTTTTGAGGTTTTGAGGATGATTCATGCAATGAATTTGCCCCTCAGTCCCAGTTGTAGGTATTTTTGTGGATTTTCATCTGCATGCTCAGCATGAAATGCCATGAAGTCAGCAGAGCTGATGTGATTTGTTCCAGCAGATTGTCCCAAAGTTCATTGGCCAACTGCCTAAATGCTTTTGCAGTTGCACAGAAATGTGTTTAAAGGACTTGCAGAGGAAGAGCTCTTGTGCAAGGCATCAATGCCATACATGCAGTCCAAATGCACGCATTTGACATTCCTCTCTCATTAAAGGTGCTTCTCATTTCACACCAAAAAACCGCTGAGATGTTCATGGATTCCCTTGAACTTCACTCCCACATCATGTGTAAAGAAGTACTGCCCAAGTCCTGTTTTGCTCACTTCTCTTTAGTTTGCAAGAACAAATTCAGACTGGGAAAACAGATGCTCTCTTTGGACCAGACTCAGTCTGCATTAGTTGCTTCTCAGCCTAGGATTTGTTGGAGCCACTCTGACTTCTACTTGATAAAGAGCATTGACTCTAGACCATTTTGCATCCCTGCATACCTGTGTATGGTGCTGTTATTTTTCTTCCACCTACTTACTGATGAGATCATCTCATTCAGGGGATATGCAAGAAATATGGGGGCAAGTTGTCCCTATTTAGTACTTGATCATAAATGGTGCAAAAAGAGATGGTCAAGGCAGAAAAACAGATCTTTGGTAATGGGTGCAACCTGATATCTGAATTTTGTTCATCAGGTCTGTGAGGAGAGCAGCAGAGCTGTGGGCACCCACTTAGTTTCAAAGAGACTACATCTGCCCTACATTTACTAACCAAGAGAACTCTCTTGAACATGCTCCATCCAAACATAGGAATTGTATACTTACAGCCTTATTTTGGAAAATAAGTCTGATATCCCAGGAGCATGGCTTTCCTTGTTCTGGCATCCCCAACATGTATCACATACAGTGGTGAATGAAAGAAGTGACACCTCTTCATGAGAAAGGACCTCCAGTTTTTACCCCTAGAGGCTTGAGCAGAGCAATGGGTAAATGAGATGCTCTGAAATTATTTCAGTTAATTCTGTGTTATTTATTAAGTGGTCATTCATGGTCACAGCCCTGACTAGATGATTTCTGTGCATCCTTTTTGTTAAATTAATTTCCAGGATCACATTGAGTGATCATATTTTAGCTTGAGTGATGAATTTGTGATCTACCTGCACACCACACTCGTCTCATCAGCCTGCACTCACTCATCTCCATGAAAGGCTTAGTAGTGCTTCTGCCAGACTCGCACTTCTCCTGTCCCGCCCCAGTCTACATACAGCAGGTTCCAATGCTCCTCTTCACAAACATGTGCTGCAAACAAAGAAGAGCCCCTCTCGCACTCCTCACCCTTCACAAGGCAGCCAGGAGTGGTTTCTTTAGGGCTCCTCAGGCATCATTCCCTTGTGAGAATCCTTGTTTGTCCTTTCTGACACACAGGCAAAGGGTAACCCAAGACAAACACGGGTGTCAAGCAAGCCCCCTTAGCTAATGACTGAACACCTCTGCAAACACCCCAAGAGAAATGGCATGTGCTGTTCTGTGGTGTGATGCAACACTCATTTGTTGCATCTACAAAATGTCCTCATAATTGTGTGAAATTGAGTGTGAACAAGCAGTTGAATTGAAGTTCATCAAACATAATTAAACTGAAACACAGCAGAAGAAATACCCCTTTTATCTTGTGTAAGGGTTGATCATGATATAAATACAGAGCACCCCAGAATCAAAAAATTTACTAAGCAGATGCTTGCTAGTCTGTGAAATCTTTTGTAATGCAAAATTGACTTTTATCTCTCACTGTCTATTTTTGAATGCTCATCACTGTGCTGCCTGGGTGCTTTGATAAAAGGCAATAAATATAGAATATGCTTAGTTAATTAAAAAAAAAATCTAGTTTATGTAATTTGGCAACAAAAGATAAATAATGGAAAAATACATTCATAAATATCTTCTACACTAATCTGGATTGTAGCTCTTTGACCACAATAAAAAAGAAAAGGTAAAAAAAAGTACAAAGTAGTTACAAAGAAGATGATAGAGCTGAGATTGTGTGATCTGTCCTGTGAAGAGTGTGTCATCTGGTCCTGTATAAAGTCTCTTTTATCCTCACAGAACATAATGCAGCATGGACTCAAATAAAGTGGGTGCATTTATTCCAGCAATGGCCTTATGGCGGAGAAAAAGAGCAAGATCTTCTCTGCTCTTTGTCCAAAAGATGTCGATTTGATCCACAAAGAGAGACATCCCCAACACTACCTTCATCTTAGCCAGCCATTGCATGGAGGGAGGCATTGCATGGAGCACGAGAGTTTCCCACTGAAAATCCAGTAGTGCAGGAGTTACAGTGCTTTTGTCCCCAGGTGCCCCAGGCATTGTCTGGGCACGGCAGCCAGCAAGTGCAGCCTCCATGCCTCCTTTCCAGTGATGAGCAATGGAGAACTGTCTGGTCCAGATCACAGACCAGATTTAAGATGAATAACATAAATAAATGTTTAAACTATTTACTTCACATAAGCAGAGGGCTCATTCTTTTTCTTTACATTAAGAAGGGTGCACTGAGGGTAAGAAAGCTAGGCTTTGAGAATACATTCAGGCATTAGGGCTCCAAACAGGAGATGTTGTAGGCTGTATATGACACACAAATTATAACCTTGCATTCCAATCCAGACTATTTAAGCATGATAGATCCTTTGCAGATTCCAACAATCTTTTGGTTCTCCAACCTTTGTGTTTTCTATACACAGTAAATTTTAACTGAACAGTGTACTTTTAAAGGCAAGAAAATGCCTTGAAAGGACTTAGCTGCAATTTGAGATACCTGTATCTCTGCTAGACCTGGCCTTCACTTGCTAGGCAAATGCATCTGTCAGTATAAATCACCCCACAGTGGCTTTATACATGATTTCTCCATGCTGGAGCTGAGAGGGTGCCTGCTCTTTCCCATTTTCTGTTTGAAAGCATTTGAGCTCTCAAGTCAGGAAAGAAGTAAAAAAACAAGCACTGGTCTCAGAGACTTCTCAGATCAGCCTGGAAAAGATGTCAGTTTTTGTAGCCCTCAAGAAAATAGACACTGTTCTCATTAACTACATAATGGGCCAACTCAAATGACTAAGGACCCATTTACAGCCAGGTCACCAGGAAAGCAGATTTCAGCAGGAAGCCAAGACTGAGTATGTGACCCCACCCTAAGGGTCATTAAATATATATTTGAAACAGCCAAATAAAAGTTTTGAAACATTTTCTTCTCAGGGTTTCATCCCTGGTTTTGAACCTATGTCATAGAAAGCAGAATCCAACCCCAGGACAATCTTCAAGGGAAGGAATAATGTTGTAATAACACAGTCAAGCTTGCAGTCCTGGCAATGAATGCTTATCTCACACTGCTCTCCCGGTGAGTAACGTTTAAAATAAATAAATACTGCAGGGGAGTTGTTAGTGCAATTGTTGGGTTGTATCCTTGTGGCAAGCTTTTTATCATAATACTACAGGAGAGTACAGTTTGTTTGCAAGAACCAGAGCACATAAAGTCTGTTAATAAATAATGGACTGGGCATGTGGGTTTTGCAGAGTGACTTAAAAAGTCAACCCCTTCAGAGTACAACATTATGAAAGTGCTATTGAAGCAAAACAAAATAATTGAGAGACTTAATTTCTAGTCCCTTGGAATGACAGACATGGTCTCCTCAGGAGAGAGTGGGACCCATGTGAGTGTGATGGCAGATGCAGCAGCGCAGTGTCAGCTGTCCAGTGACACACCTTTGTGTCCTCCCACTTGTGTTGTTCTGGCCGAGCAATGGCAATGATATTGTTCATGAACTATGGTCCCTTGAATCTGTTTTCTGTATCTGAAGTCTACTACATAGTCAGAGGGACAGATTCTCACAGGACTCAGACAGGTTGGTATTTTGTGGATTTGATGATGTCGTACCATACAGAGGTCTAGGGCTTATCATTATCTTGGGTTTAGGAGCTAACAGCGGCAAATGCCTACATCTTAACCTTCCCAGTGTAAGGACACAATAGGCTAGAAACAGGAAAGATAGCCAGGAGCTCCATAATTTTGCTGTACAAAGCTAACAGCAATTTTATACTGAAGAGGGACCGGTTAATTACACTGAATGGAAGGGAGATCAGATCATTGACCTTAAGGGGTAGGACCTCTTCCTAAAAAGTACATGTCAGGCCTATCAGGATGGTCTGTGACAATACCAGTGCACACTGGAAGACAACTCTGCTTTGCCCAACTTAGGAACTGCCTAATGCCAAGCTGGGCAAGTCATCCCAGCACTTAACAATGTAAGTTACAAACAGAAAAATTAAACACTTACTTGGTCCAAGACCTATGGAAAATGCAGCAACATAGACAAGCAGGCTGGCCAGTGAGAGCCATTTCAGGACAACAGGAACCTCACCACTTTCCATGTGAGACCCTGTTGTGCTTTTGCCTCCTGCCAGGGCAGTCCTGTTCAGTTCTCCTGTCTTGGCAACATCTGGGCTTTGTACATCAAATAACAATCTTTCTGTTGAAGCCATGATAGCAAAGAGGTCCTTGAGACTCCCATTGGTGGCAGTGAAGTTTCCTGGTCTCTGAAGAGAGAAATCCTCTGGAGACTGGCTTCTACAGACCTTGGTGAAATTCACATGCAGGTTATGGTTCACTAAGCCCATAGTAACCAACGATATTGCCATAACTGAAGAGCCAACACACAGAAAAGTTTTACTTCCAACTTGATCCACAAAAAATGTGGCTGGGACTGTGCTGACCACTTTAACAACTCCGACTCCTGTAGAAGCCAAGCTGGCAGCTTCATTGCTCTGGAACCCAACTGACTTCAAAACAGTCGATGCATAAAATAAAATGTTGGGTTGCCCAGTAGTTTGCACAAAAAACACTAGAGTAAGTCCTACCAGCATTCGGGCCCTCATGTTGTTTTTTGAACGAAACAGGTCCAAGAAACTATACTGATGTTCATCTTTCAGAGAAGACTTAATCACAGTAAGCTCTTTAGTAGCATCTGATGTTTCCCGTAGCCTCTCCAGCACTTTTCTCGCCGCTTCATCGTTATTTTTCATCACAAGAAACCGAGGGCTTGGTGGCAGGAAATACATGGCAACAGCTTGCAAAGCACCTAATGGAATCACGAGGCCAAACATGTACTTCCAGCCACGAGATATGCTGGCAAATGCATAATTTGAAATATAGGCAAAGAGAATGCCTATCACAATCATGAGTTCATTCAATGACACGAGGAGGCCTCTTCTGTGCTGCGGGGCGATCTCAGCAATATACACACAGGTTGCAATTGATGACAATGATATGGAAATACCTATGGCAATCCGGCCCACAATGAGTATCTCGTATGATTCATAGGGCAGCAAAATCAGACTCCCCACCACAAGTAAAAAAGATGCAATAATAATAGCAAGTCTCCTTCCAAATCTGTCTATAAGAAATCCACCCGTAAGGGATGCAAATAAGGCCCCAAAGAGCAGGGAACTTACAACCACTTCCTGCTCTTTGCAGGAGAGTGTTAAAATGCTGCTCATCTGAAGAAGTGCTCCAGAGATAAGGCCCAACTCATAGCCCATCAGAAGTCCACTTACAGCAGCAATGGCAGAAGATAGAAAGGTGAATGTTCCACAACCTGAAATAAGAGGATTAAAAAAAAAAAAAAAAAAAAACCAACTTGAAAGAGTGACTTCTGCAATATTCTGACAATTAATAACAACTTCATTTGATATACCAGTTTAAAAAAATGTCTCTGTAACTTTTAGGCAAAACAGCTAGGTACAATACACATCCAGCAGCAGTGGTGACAGAAAAGCTATTTACATAAAAAGCTATTTCTGCAGGGAGCGGGGTGGGGGGAATAATGAATATAAAATCTTTAGTTTTTATGCTTTTGTGTCCCTTATCTCCCTGATCAGAAGTCAATAAAGTTTTGATCAGGTCCTAAATAATTAAACCTTCTGCTTCAGAATATTATTGCCATAAGAAATTGTGAGAAAGCAATTTTTGCCTTGAGATTTTTCAGTGTTTTTCTTAAACTGAGGAAGTCTCATCCACCCGACTAAAGTACCATGAACAAGGAAAGTATAAATTTCTTAGACAAAATGCTTCAATCTTGACTCAAATAAGTAAGAAGTTTTCCCTCACCACTTATTATTTCCTTTGTTTTGCCTGAGGATGACATGAAGGCTGCTGGTACCATTGTTTTTATTTTGCCAAGCTGGAGACTTATTCAGTGAGCACCTGGCTGATGCAGATATCTGGGATATTCTAGGGAAACTGATCTTTGAGGCAAACTCATGAACTTTCTAGGCTTTGCTCATGTCTAAACTCAGATTCTTTGGAATATCTTGATCAAATATTTTGGATCACTTTTGACAGTCAAAATGTCAGCAATAAGAAACAGATGATGAAAATAATGCAGATTATATGCCTTTGAATGTCCACTTTAAAATAAACTCATTTTATACAGTTGTGATTCATTGTTTATTGTTACAAGATAGATTTGACTGATCATATTCCACTAACTGTGAAGCCTTTTGCACCCTAAACTTTGAGGAATATATCAGTTTGTTATTGTTGGTCTCATTCTTTCTCCCAGCATGATTTTCCTCACGTCATGATGTTGGCTGCCACACAACTAGAAAAGAGTAAATCAACTTCTGATTTTGCAATTAGTTAGAGATGGGACATGTCAGAGGAGAGGTGGCTTTTGCAGCATGACAGACTCTGAATTTAGCTAATTCTTCTGGAATGAATGGTATATGGTCTAATTGGAAATGATACACAGAGTTTGTTTATTTTTAGCTCATTTTTCTAAGGCATTAAGGCTCTTTGATCACACTGGTTGCTCAGAGTTCCTTGCCAATAATTTTGAGCACATTGGTGAGGATCAGTCCCATTTGACAGAGGATATTACATTTCAAAAGCAATTCTTGAACAGAGAGAAGGAGAGCAGCCCTAGCAGTACGTCTGCACTGCTAAAGTAAACAGTGCAGAGCCCAGGCCCAGACCCTGGCATGTGGCCACATACCCTACTAAATTGCTGGCAGGATCCCTGGCACATTTGTGCCCCAAGCCACCTTGTATTCTCCTAACAACTTCCAGAAGCAAACGATTGCACCATCTCAGCCTGCAGCCACTCCACAGGCAGATGGGTCATTTTGGAGGGTAGCACAGTGTAACTGTGAACATAAGCAATGCCTCGGGGGTCAGGGGAGATGTGTAACCTCATTAAGACTGTTAAGAGCAGCATCACCTATTAGCTGTCCTAACTTTGAGCCAAACAGAAGCCAAACAGTATCAGCCCTGAGATACTGAGTGCACCAAATGCATCTCAACTCATTCAGCCACTGAGCTGGTGTGGCTAACAAACCAGAGATAGAGAAGAGATAGGGAAGAAGCACATGGTTTTGTCTTGATGGGCCATGATGTGTCCTTATGGCCACAGGGGGAATGGGAATATTGTGAAAATTCTTTCAGAAGGTGGGGGCAGGTGGAAGATCCACTGGGATGGAGATGGGACATCTTGAAGAAAATATCAGAAACAAATTTGCAAAATGCTCCAGTGATGGAACACTCTTTTTTTATATTGCTGCTGCCCATATCTGTTAATATTCCTAAAGCTTTTTCTTCCTTTGTATGTGCAGTATCTGAGACCATTTCACTTATTTTAAATAGAAGCATGGGTTAGGTCCTGCTGTACTTCCTTCACCCATTGAACAGTACTTCAGCAAAAGTACTGTTGCCTACGGTTAAGCTGCTTAGTGCTGCATTCTGCAATGCACACGTGTAATATTTGTTTTCAAAACATAATTTCTCCTTCCCAGTTATACTTTTGGGTTGCCTGCTTGATGTATATTATATCCAGAGAATATACCCTTCCAATGAATCCTGGCTGGAAATCTGGGCTGATAACAACACAGTGTTGTGCTGAAGGAGTGAGCATATCAGAAATGAAACTACTAGTTTGATTTCACTGCTTCACCCAAACTACTGTTCAGTGTTGATGTTTGTGCTTTCTTGAATATCTCTGTATTTTATATCATTAAGCCACAAGTACTTAACATAGGATTTTACCTCAATTTATATATTATGGAGTAGAGAGTATTGTGTTCATCCAGTCTGATACTCACAAAGAGCACAACATAATCCTTCAGACACACTGCAATTACATTTCATCAGAACTGGGCAATTTAAAACATTCAGTTTTGATTTAAAAATTACTAGTGATTGAAAACTAATGACTTAAGTCATAACTCATCCCAGTGGTTAATTGCTTTCACTCTAAGTTATCTGTAAATTATTTCTAAACTTAATTTCTGCAACTTCAACTTCCGGCCATCAGATCCCATTCTCCATTTCTCCACACTTAACTGTGCTCACTAAGTACAAACTTACAGCCTGTCATTGAGTCATTTCACAGACATCTCCTTTTCAGCTACTTACCCTATGAGGCTTTACAAGTTTACCAATCCATTAAGTATTCAAACCTCTGTTCTTAGAACTTTTTCCAGACCATCAACCTCTCCAGTAAATTGTGATCTGGACCCAGTGCTCCTGCAATGATGACATAGTGCCAACAGAAACTAGACTCAATTTTTCCAGTCCTGGTGGACATTTCCCTCTCTACTTGTCCAAGGATTCTCACAGACACATAAGAAGCTTATCTTCTGGTTATCCTTCAGGAGAAATCTACTTTTTTTCTGACTGAATTCTTTCCAAGGCACTGACTTGCCTTTAAATATGGCCTGCCTCGTTGCATCCTACTGAGGAATGCAAATCACTTTACATTTGTCTGTATTAAAATACATAGGATGGGTTCAACTGACTTAGATCGCTCTTGTAACCACTTGAGAGAAATAGACACTTCTAGACATCTGAATCAGGTTGGATGCCTATTTCCCTCCATTGCCTATAAAAGGAAACTGTGTGGTTTGCTCAGATGCAGATGTCTAAAGTTAGCAGAGAGGAACCTCAGACAGCACATTCACTTGCAGTCAGCAGGCCAAGGCATCCAAATTGTGTTAAGCCAGTGACATACCCCATTTATTGATCACCTATCACCTTTACCACCCTGTTAAATAATCTGTTCTTATTGTCTTCCAAGAAACCAAGAAAAAATGTTAAGTGACAGAGGGGCAAAAAATGAGTTTAAGGCTCTTCAGCAGAAACACAGCAGCATGGACAATGTACCCTAGTGATACTTTGAAGTCTGTGTCCTGCACAGTTCTTAATTCTTAAAATGCTGGAGTGTCATTTTTGGATGGCTTTAGTTTCTGAATGAGAGTGCCAAGTCAAATATCTTGATAGAGTCCACCACCAGCACTGTTCTTTACAATCCAGACTGTGCTCACATCAGCCTGTGTCCTTAGCTCAGAGAAACTGAGATGGTTATTTGCTTTTAGCCTGAGAGTCTGTACAAGCTGGATGTAGAGCTTGGACATCTAGGAATTGATAAGGGAGCATTCAAGCACATATATTTCTTGCTTGTCTAAGTAGAGCAACTTGATCAATGTCTTCATGCATATTTTGTTTGTTTTTACTGGGTCAGCTGGTATCCTTGTTCATGTGTCCAGTGACGTAAACCCACAGATGTACAGAAATAGTGGAGGGTTGTAACTAGAGCACCCCCAAATGAAAAGCAGATACTGATGTGATGCAGAGGGAGACACACTGTCCTTATGCACTAGCAGCAGCAAAGTCAGAAATTAACTTGGTGTCTCTTGTCCCTCACAGGCATTATTCCACTGAAAAACATTGTTATCATTGTATCACCATGAGGTTTTGTTTTAACTGATGTACCCGAAACTTGCCTGCTCACAACTGCCTGCTGAGTTAAACCTTGAAATCTCTGCTCAGCTTCCCTTCATGGCCTTCCTCTAGGCAAAATTCCCTCTGATTTCAGCATATGTTTCGCTTTAACATTTCCAGATAAAGAATGTTGCAGTAGTTGTATTCAGAATCCTTTTAAGTGTCACTTTTAATGATGCTGCTGGCAGTTCTTAGGCATTCCTTTTTTTTCTACAAAAAGCTTCTTTATATATACATCTATATATTTGTCTTATTTTTATGAGATGCCAGCAAAACATATGGCAGTGTACAGCCAAGGGGAATAAAATATTTTAATGATAGCTTCCAGAGAATTCTCTCCTTCTGTCTGCCACTAACACCATGGCTAATGAGTGTGCGGCTGGTATGTGACAAGTGATTGGAAAGTCTATTCTCTGGTTTCCCATGTAAACAAAGTGGTTTCTCACAACTGTTGTTCAAGTCAAAAGCAGCCCTGCTTGGCAAACAAACCTGTCTTTAAGACCATTCGTTGGAAGTGTTTATGCTTGGTTCCTGAAAAGGAGACCAACTGCAGCTGTAGTACAGCAGCACAGTGTACTGAGGATGAGGCTGGACGGGGCCAAGTACTAAGGGTGTGCCCCTTTACTTATTTTCAAGCATGTATATTTGGGAAAACACAGTCCTTCCAAAGGCACAGAATTTGGTCTGTGCATTTATTTTATGGGTGTTATGGATAAATGATCAGTGCCAGGGAAGATCTGCAAGCAGGCTGATCTGGGAAACACCACTTTTCACCCCCTAATGGGTGGGAGAGATAAGGGAAAGGAGCCCTTTCCAGCTCAGTCTGGCAGCACCACGCTCCACGCTGGCCCAGACACTGAGATTTCTGTGATGTCGTTTTATTTTGCTTTCTCCCAAGAGATCATTCAGTGTGCATATAGAAAACTACTGGGAGAGGAGGAGGGAGATTAATTTATGTAACATGTGCAAATATATCTATTTTGATATGAGGAGATTCGGCAATGTCTTCCACCATGGTACTTCCTTCTGTTTATTTTGATTTAATTTGAGCTGAGAAATGTCTCAGATTGGAAGGAAAGGAAGGTATTTTCCTGTCATGAAAGTTCTTTAAATCCTTGTAATTTCTTTGATCTATTTAGACATTTGAAAAGTGAATTCAAGTTCTGTCAACCACTGGTTAACAAGGATAGGTTAGGAAACCCTAATGAGTTGAATGCATTGCCTAGATATAAATCCAGAATGGAATATCTTTCTTTTCAATAGAATAAGACATCTACTTTTATCTAAAATAAATTTTAAAACTACAGCATCTGTATTTGAATATTCTAAGCTATCTCTAATAACATATTTCTTCTCCAAGTGCTGTTTGACATACAAAAAGTGTGTCTTTCAGGGGATATGGTATATACATTTCCCAAATTGTCATTAAAGAATGATTTTGCTGAAGTGTATAGTACGAAGATCTTTTTTTTTTTTTAGGATAAATGTTTGATGGAATGTATTCGGAATTGCTACATAATTAAATAATGGTTTTATCTTCTCATAAAAGGTAATTCTCCCATTTTCATGTTATCATGATCTTTGCTGTGCTGTCACAGTCACTTTCTCTATCACATCCAGTTGTCTGGTATAAAGAGATATATGTTACTCTGTTGCTCTATTCCAACACCTAAGGTTTCTTTAGATGCAGTAGCTGCTCAGTAGGTGGATTTCTTCTATTAGCTAGGATACATCGGATCTACCTGTTTCTCTAGGAGTCTGGCATGGGATCTAAACCAGTTACCCAACAAGATCCTACAGGATGAAACAAATGGCAGCTTTGGGACGAAGCTATATTGCAAACAGAGCAGGAAAATCTCAGAAAATACTAGCTTAACCGGAAATAATGTCAGGGCCATGTGGGATCACAATCATTTGACAAATGGGACTCTTCCCACCCAAGGTGTGAAAGGCAAACCCAAACCAAATACTTTGTATATTGAATAAAAAGAGAAGGTGGAAGGACAGTAATGTAACACTTATCTAAACTCCTCCACCTTACAGTGGAGGGAAGCACTGAATACTTGGTATAGCACAAGCCGAATTAATGTACTTTGCAAACAATATTCAAATTTCATAAACAAAACCCCCTGACAATGATGGAAAGACAGGGAATGAAGATCCTGGACAGACCCACCCTGGTCATATTCTCCCTTACTGCTCTGATATGTAATTTCATTATGTCAACAGGCAGACTATCCCCTCATTACATGAAATGGCATTTGGGTTTTGTTTTGTTCATTTCTAGTAAGAATCAACAAGTTTTTAAAGTTTCTAACTATGTAACTATCTATTCCTTCCAGGTTACTGCTTTAATTTTTGGATAAGGACGGATGTGTAATTTGCACATACTCTTCTAACCCTAACATGTGCTGCAGAAACTTTGCTATCTGTTTATTGCTATCCCATAACCATCTGCACTGCTCTCCTCAGTCCCTAAGGCAATGTTAAATGTGTGTGCACATCTACCGACTTTCTGTTCTTGGCTAACCTCTGATTCCAGTATCAGGAGACAGATCACTTCTACACTCCAACAAAGCATTTGTGCCTGTGGTTTCTAAATGTTCCTGTGTTAATCAGTTCATTCAGCACCAAGTGAACAAAATCTGCTTGGGACGTTGTCATTTCTGGCTTATGGCTATGCTGTCCTGTTTGGGTACAGCTGAGAAATATCATGATTGTGGGGCAATATCCCCTTTTATCACGTGGGGAAGAGTTTGAAAACAAAACCACGCTGCAAACTGAGAAAAACTGGCTGGGTAGGACAGCAAAGATGAAGAGCTATGAAATTCCATTTCTGCACTCAAAAACTTTTTGCAGAATCAGTGTTACAGCTGGCTTTTGAGGGTGTCAGCAGGGAAACCCTGTTTCTTCCTGAAATGCTAGGGAAATAAAAAGAGAAGGGAGACCCTGTACTGTTCCCCTGCATGGGCAGGTGCAGTGCTTGCCTGACTCCCTCCACTTACTCCGGAGAAAAGGGCTGAGAGTGTGCAAGGAGCTGTTGTCAGAGGGCAGCAGGTTCTCCTATCTGTCAGATGGCTGATCTTCATATAGGAGAAGGATTTACACCACAGACAGCACCTACACGAGCAGTGTGACCGAGGCCTTTTAGGGAAAGTATCACACAAACCCTCATCCCTAATTCAGGCTGGCAGTCCCGCATGTTCCCCTAGGGCACTTGCAGAAGGCACGTCCCGGGAGTCCCTCGGCTTTGTGGGGCTGTCCCCCAGCCCCGAGCACTAGCAGGCTGGCAGTGCTGGGCAGAGCTGGCCCCAGCCCCTGCTCCTTACCTGGTGCAGCCGGGAGCCGGCAGCGGCCGCGTTCCTCACGCTCGCCCGCTGCCATCGGCGGGCTCTGCTGGCCCAGCTCCTCCGCGCTCTGCCCAGCCACCATCGCTGCCCCTTCGCACCTTCACGCGGCCGCGCTCCTCCCCCGGCCGGACACACACGGGCAGCTTGTTTTCCTCATGGCCACGAGTTGTGAAGCTGCCCGAAACCAACTGTAAACCTCAAAGTGGTTTGTGAACAACTTTGTTGCTATTTCAGAAGGCTTTGCCCTTTGCAGTGACACGGGCTGTTGCTATTCTGGGGAGCCTATTGCAGGCGAGGGGAGGGCCGTCTGTCGGAAGTATTGCTTTTGCCTTTTAACAAATAGTTGAGACATCAGACATCTATGCACAGTTCCATGCACATTCCTCACCCATTCACTTACAGGGTCTCTCTCTGTCTTTTCCTCCTCTTCCTGTTGCTCATACACACAGGTTTTTAGCAGAGAAGGCACGCTGAAGGGAAGGGTTTGAAGTGTTTGTCAGCTGAAGTTAGGGCACTGAGCACTCGCTCGTGGCATCGCTTCGTTCTTGTAACTTAAGAGAAAGTTATGGTGAGAAGTAGTGGAGAGGAAAACAGCCGTGGCAGCCCTTTGCAGCCTGTGATAGTAGGAACCAGGACTTTACATGGCAAAGATGCACATGATATTTTACAAGCAAATGCAGGCAGGACAAGCCGCCGTCTTTTCTGTGACAATATTTGTAGAAAAACTAGACTGTCTGAGCTATATTGAATCAAAGGGTTGGTTTTGATGGCTGCTGGGAGTCACTCCATCCTTGCTCACTCCTGTGGCAGCAGTGGTCAGAGGCTGGACAGCAGCGGGAGGGACTCTGCAGTGAGTGCAGGTGAGCTGCCTGCAGGGGCTGCGTGCCCTGCTCTGTCCCAGTCCTCTCCAAGTGCTCTCAGCAGACCCGCTGCTCCATCAGGCAAGTTGGCCAAGCTACCCCCAGTGGGAATCACTGTTGTATAACCTGGCAGTGCTGCAGGCTTCTCGTTTGTGCTCTCTGATCGCTTGCTTGCTTGTTTGTTTTTGGTGTAATACACTAACGCCTGCAGATAGCTGGAAGGGAAAGGTAGACGTAGAAACTTGGTAGCTTTTGCAGTATTTCCAGACAGGAGAATTCCTAAACATTTTTTCCTCATGTAGAGCAGGCATAATAAGCCCTTTATCAATGTTTGTTTAGCAAGAAAAAAATGTGATGAAAGACATTGTAACTGCTCCATCTGACAGCTGCCTCACCGCCAGCTTCAGAAACTGGACTGCCAGAGATGCCATGGGGGCATTGCTTCCATTGGGGAGTTTGGGTTTTGGCAGGGCCTTTTACATGTAGTTAAATGAGTCAGCCTAACTCTGCTCTCACGTGTTACATACTTTCCTTGTAAAATGTCCACTTGTCAGTCAGTACAGAACGCTGCTGGCGCTGTTAACAGTTTCTTGACACATCCATAGAGGTGTTGTTTCTTCGTGGGATATGTGCAAAAAATAATGTTAACTTTTAAAGAAATTATTTGTATGTTTTAGAAAAAAAATAAAATGAGAGGCTGTTTAGGCTGGGGAAGGAAATGTTTTCATAGATCAAACTCAGCTGTGATAAGATTCCTGTGTGATAATGTGGTGTGTAATCGACCTCATCAAACAACCCACACCTCATATAACCCACAGCTCAGCTCAGTGCAAACTCTCTGGAAACTCAGCTGACTCCATAGGTGCACAGCTATTCCCACATCCCTAGTGCCTTCATGTGTAATGGTCCTGGAGATGTCAGAGAGCTGCAGAGGTGCCTGTGGCAACTTGACAGGAAGGAAAGTTTTGCTCCCAAACGTGAGGCCCTAGAGGATGCTTTGGGGCTCACTCCTCCTGCTGAATCACTCATCAGCCATAGTGTTACTGATTTTGACAGAAGTTAAGCGATGTAAGGCAACTGTTCAAAAACCCACTAAACTAAATGCCATCCTCCAACTAAATATGCTGATTATACACAGCTGCTGGCACATACAGGCTTTAGGAGGATTTAAAAACTTGTCAGGAACTGTACCTTCCCCTTTACAAGAGGCATACTACCCCCAGGAGTAAGTAATAAAAAGACTGCTTTGAATTGAGTACATTCAGATCTTAGCATCAGATCTTAGGATTAACAGATTTTATGAAATGAATGTTAAGTGAATACAGTAATGAGTTTATTTTTAATAGCAAAAAAAAGGGTATTTTAGACAAACAGTGGGACTTCTTATAACTGTGTTTATACGTAGATTTCAGTCCCCTCAAAAGCTGGAGCCTAGAATTATTTTAAATACTTACCTCCTTGTTTATAAAGAAATCCAGTTAAATAGTCCATTTTTCCTTTCTAGTTCTGCCTTTACTTCATGGTATCTATGCTACCTGCAATACAGCAATGGTTTAACTTTGCCCCATGGGATAATCTCAGAAGGTATGTACCCTAGCTTGCGTGGAGGCTAAAGCAGCCAGTAGACACAGTACAAACCATAATGGCCAGAGAAAATATGAAGGCAGACATCCTTATTCTGAGGGCTTGTGTTTGGGCTGTCCAGAGGGCAGGGCACCCTTGCCTTGCTGAGCTGTGGGTGCTGCTGAAGTGCCAGGAAGGGTCCTGGGCCTTGACCTGCCCCCTCCATTATACTCTGTGCCTGTAAAAACTGTATCAATCTAACATGGTCTTTGGAAAAAAATGTTCCCAATAAATGGATATGTGAAATATTTTAGCCTGAGATCTGCTGTTTGCACGGTGTTTTTATAAGGGATGGGCTGCAGTGTCATCAGTTTCAGTTGATGGTGGAAAGCCACAGCTCAGCTGGTGTGAAAATCTCTGACCACAGCTGTGGCAAACATCTAAGGCATGGATGTTATTGGTGTTTACTGGTCCTAACTGGGAATCCAGAAAAGGAAAGAATTGTAAAAAAGCTGATTGTAGCCAATGAAAGCAGACAGAGAGAGAAAGCAAACAGCCTCTGCTGGTTCCGCAGTCAAGCTAGCTGTAGAGGGACAGTGTGAAATGCAGTGACTGAAGCCCTTGCTGGTGGCCACAGGGTCCTGGTCCCACAACCTCCTCTGCTTCCCACCAGAAATAAACAGGCAAGCAAGCAAGAAAAACTCTGGTACAATAGACATGACTGGGGAAAGGAGGTAGAAAAGGACATGTGCTTTGATGCTTTGCAGTTCTCCGTTGTTTTCCTGTTACTGCCTTGCCGGTGCACAATGCTCAAAACAATCTCTTGGCTGGGGCTCACTGCCAGGAGCAAGGTGTCCCCTGGATCAGGGGCAGGAGCCTGCCAGGGTGGTGGCAGCCTAGCACAGGACTGCACCTGCTCTGCCCCTCTCATGGCTACCCAGGAAGAGAGTCCTGCTGGAACCAAGGAGTGGGGAGAAATGTTGTCAGAAGGCAACAAATCCAAAATGCTGAGATGGGCAACAGATTAATGATGCTCTGAGGACTAAGAGCCCTGGTTTCATAGCTGTGCTGTGGGAGGCTGGGCAGAAGGTCACACCCTTCAGGAGTGGGAAAGATTTAAAAGCCCAAAGCAGGAGAGGGTCAGGAGACACGCAAGGGGTATGAGTGCAACACTCTCATGAGATTCCCCTGTTGGTTTTATCCATGTGCAGTTGGCAAGAAATCACCTTTTCTGCTATCTTCTCAGTTCCTTGCTTTCAAAATCAGCCAAACACTTTAGTGCTAGAAACATGGTTAGGCTAGAAAAAGAAGATAAGAAAGTCACATTAAAATAATCTGTCTGGAAAATCTGTGAAACTGATGTGGGGATTTCTTCTACCATCTCCAGTTGTGATTTATGTTTGTATTTCTGGTGATCTAATAACTCAAATTTGGGACTGTGGAGAAACAGGGAAGTTGGTGAGAAGCCAATAGAAATTAATTAAGAGTTGAAGATTTTTCTGAATCAGTTTTAATATACCACTTTTATCAGAATTGGTGTAAAGAAGATCATCTTACTTCTCTGTAGATTTTATGATTCTTAAAAAGATAGCGGAAGTTTCCCAATTAATTTCTTTTAAAGTGCAGAAAAAAGCTTTTAAGCAAACTATGGAGAGCATTTTCTTGACATATCAGCTTAAGTTACTTTGCCTTCATCTTTGATTGTTGAGATTTGCTCTCAGAACTAATAGTTTGCCATTTGCAGAACATGTGAAACAACAGGAGGAAGTCTGAGAGAATGAAAGCAACGTGGAGAGGAGAGACAACAAAGAAATGGAGAAAAACCAGAAGAAAACCATACTATTTATTATTTTAAAAAAAAAAAAGGTACTAATCTAGAAAAGCATGAGTAGCCTTTACCATTAGTGTTGACACATTGAAACCCATACACAAGGAGGAAAAAAAAAAATGAGAGCTACTTCAAGAAAGCAAAGTGATCCATCCTTCAGGAACTTTGAATATAAAGGTAATTGTTATTACTGCTGTGCAGCACAAAAATTACAATTAAGCAGTCAGTTTTGCAAAGATGTTTTTTATAAATGTAAGATATATTTCATAAACACAATGTTTAGGCTATTTGTGTAATTTTGCAACTGAATAAAGTACAGATACATCAATAAATGGATAATACTTAGTAAGTAAATAAATAATATAGTCTGATGTCATATAGAAAATTGATGACAACTGAGAACACAAGTTTTTTCATTCTAAGTCCAGTGGTTTCTTACTAAGTCATACTCTTTCTGTTATGCTCTTACTCATTGAGAGGCAATGATTTATACCAATATATTTTTATCTGGCTTTTAAAAACTCAAATCACAGACATAGTTCAGAGCTCATCACACTCCACAACTCCCTCCAGAGTCCTGCTGACTCACTGCACAAATATTTAATATTTTGGTCTTCTGTTAGTGTCTTCTTTAAAAGTACTCTTTAGAAGTACAGTGTGGCCTTGGTAAGCAACTCTAAGAGTTATGTTTTGGCAGAAACTTGAAATCAAACTGAAGGTAATAACTGAAGACTGGAAGAAACAATACAAATAGAATTGAGATGAGGAAATAAAATAAAATATAAATTTTAGTTCAGGTTTCCACTTTCAAGGCTGTGTAGCCTTTCAAACTAATAAAAAGAAAGGTCTTTTAGCTTCTGGGTCATCCAAAGGGGTCACTTGTACTTTCCTGCTGAATAACATGTCCTGCTTGTCATCACACACTGTTCTTTCCTGTTTGCTTCAGATATGTTATATTTACCTTTTCTTTTTTAACAAATCCTAGAAACCGCAGCACTTAGATTTGAAAGGAAATTGTCCATCTGAAATAAAATTGGGAGGCAGTGCACATTTTCAGTGCATGGACTGAGCCTGGAGAAGCCTGTTAGTAATGTCACCCACTGCTTGAAATTAGGCAGTTTCTAGGAACTTCCAAATAAGGTGTCAAAAATTTAATCCTTCAAGATCATTTGACAGGGGAAAGGGGAGTTTGTTCTTCACTCTTGTGATGAATTGTTAAAAATGTGTAAGCTGAAATTCCCTTTGCCTGCTCCAGTTGAGGAAAGAGATGTACATCGCTAAGAAAAGTCTGAGTTTCTGAAATGTATTCTTTCTGTTGCTGGGAAACATTTTCTCCCACATGGAATATGTCAGTCACACAGGAAATGCAGTCATTTTCATGGTTCTAATTATTTCCACTGACAAAGTGTTTTGTTTTCTCCTGAAAATCTTATTGTTGCAAAAATAAACAACTAAATGTCATTAATGCTGTGCTTCGCCTTCTTGCTGGTTTTTGACCGCAGCTGGCAATCTGAAAGCAGTTTTACATGCATTCATTAAAACCAAATGTCTGGGTAAAGCTTTCCAAAGTCCATCAAAATTTTCAAATCATTGCAGGCAAGCAGGAAATGAAACCAGCCTCCAAAGCACAGGTCAATTTGTGTTCACCCAGCAGTCCAGAAGAAATGAGCAGTGGACACTCCTGCAATGCGATAAATGCTTCAGATCACCTGAGTCCATTCACAGGTAGGAAAGGCAGTCTTCAGTAGACACTGTGCATCTGGAGGTGCCTCAAATTTATTTTGAGACAACCATTCCCCTTCAGAGCTGGAGATACTGAAAGCTCAGTGGAGTGACAGATCCAGTAGAATGCAGGACAAATACATTTTCTTTGGAAAAATGGAAGTTTTCTGCCCCAGAATCTTTTCCTCTGCACACACCAAAATCCCATCTTTTGAAATACAGGTAGGGGAAATGCTATGCTGGCAGCACTTTGGCAGGGAGGGGGCAATTTCCTTTCTCTGCTGTATGTCCTGGAGGCGCAGGTAGGCACTTTGCTGGCAGAGAGAGGCCAGGGAGAAAACAGCTTCTTTGCTTCCTACTTAAATGACATTTTCTCCTGATTACTGTGAGAAGGGAGTGGATGCCCTTTAGGCTCCAGGTCTCTGGCCCCTCATATCATGTGGTGTAGCTGCTGGTGGCAAGCTGTGTGTGTGTGGGCAGTAGGTGCCTGGTTATCCAACGCAGATCAGTTGGGTGGGCACCCATGGGAGCCCCGGGGAACCTCATCAGGGAAGAAACCCTCAGCTGGGCTGTGGCCTCAGAGAGGATCCTTGACACAAGCACTTGGTGGGGATTTCAGCCTGCTGCAATTCAGGGGCTGGCATTTGCTCTTCTGGCATTTGACTTTTTATTTGCTTTATTTTTAAAAGCCCAAGATACATATAATCTCTGGCAAAGCTGATTTTTGTGAAGCAAACCCTCTCTTTGTAATTTTCTGTTTAGTTTACCAGCATGATTTGTATGAAGGAGTTCCCTGAGCAGCTGAGAACTGCAGCCTGCAGGGCCTGCTGCTGCCTCCCTCCATGCCCCTGGTAAAGGCAGACAGCCTTGCAAGAAGGCAGCTGCCACCTGTCACCAAGGTCCCTGTCATCCCAACACGGCTGCTTGCTGACTTACTTCTGTGCAACAAGAGACTTTAGCATCAGGACTTGGGCCTCTCTGAAGACTACAGAAGTCCTGGTGCACTCATTTGCCTCCGACGTGGCAGGGGCTGCCAGCCTATGAGTGACTCCACTGAGCAGACACCCTCCTCCCTCCCTTCTCATTCAGATTCAGCCTCTGTGCTGCTCAGTTTGGCTAAACCTCTCTGCTGCAGACTAATCACTGAAGCGTTAGTTGTTTAAATTCACACTGATGAAGTAGGTGCTGGCAAAGCCCGAGGGACTGTCAGTGGTACAGCATGTGCTGTGCTGGGCACTCAGTGTCCTGAAGGGAACTGCACTGCCCCTGAGCAGGAATGCCCCAAGGAAAGAATGTCTAGATTGGGTTCACAGCAAACACGGTGTACACAATGCTTTAGCCTTCCAACACAGCTTCTAACTTCAGCAGGTCTTGTTAAACATGAGAGAACAAAGCATGGTTTTGTAGTTAGTTCTGATAAAGTTTAGCTCTTAGAAAGGCTTTTCTACCATGGACATAGTGCACGAGGAAGATTTTTGGGTACATGGAGTCAATAGGCAAAAAGTTGCTGACTTGGCTGAAGGTTAATTTCACATCACAAAAAATAATCAGAAACTCCGGAGCAGCACTAGAGTGGCTGCTTAGTTGCAGCTACTCTTATAAGAGCAAGGAAACTTTCAAGTCTCTTCCTGACTCCTCTGAGAAAGACTCTTTTTTCCTTCTCCAACCTCATCTCACTGATTTTTGGGAAACCTGGTGATGAGTTTTGGCACTGCCTTCAACTTCTCCCCCTTTCAGACTGGGAGCTTTGAACACATCTATCACGCTTCACCTTCTTCTCCAAATCTCACCCTCTCCTAGCAGCTCTGAAATTTCAGTTGTACTCAGTGAATATAACCTCACACTGTGTACCACACACACACTCATTGTTTCCTGCTCCAAGCTCTTTGACCATGTCCTCTCCTCTAGCTGAGCTCACCCAAAGGGGCAAAGCAGCTACAGCAGTGAGAAAAGAAAATCAGGCCTTCAGTACCCTTTTGAAAAAAGTCCCAGTTCACTGCAAGACACCTGACTTTGAAATGGCTTTTTGTGTCATTTAGAGATTTTTTCCAACTAACATGTTTAGACATATATATCCATGTTTACCGCTGTGGGGTTTGGATCCCTTGCCAGTTCTAGAAGCCAATACACTTGTGCCAGCTCTCAAACTCTTGGACACATGCCATGGAAATCAGAGGCAACATATTAAAGTGCCTAATTCCTGGAGTCTTATGATTATCACATCTACACAACCCACCCTCTTAGCTGTAAAAACTTAAAAGCCTAAGTAAGTTATGCTTCATTCATAGAAACTCAAGAGTGAGAACATGAATTAAATAACTCATCATTTTTTATTTCCAAAAGCCATGTTTTCTAAGCCAGTATTTTGACTGTGTTATGAAAGGTTTAACATTTTCCTGTTTAATGTTTTATCTTCAGCTTGAACATACATGACATCAAAATTGAGGAGAAGAAACTGTTTTATAGAAGACATTTAATCCTTCAGGTTTATGACTGCAGGATAGTTGGAAGAGTTCAGTTCTTGCACCATTGATATGGATGGGGCAGTACTGGGCAGGTACCCTAGGGACAGTGCTCAGATGTGCAGCAACTTGTCCCTGGTCCCAGTTTTGGCTGGGATAGAATTGGCTGGGAATCATTGGTCACTGCTCAGGAATGGGCTGAGCATCAGTCAGTGGGAGGTGAGCAGTGGTAGTATGCATCACTTGGGGCTTTTTAGGTGTTATCTCTTCCTCTCTCATTTGATGATGATTATTATTTACTTCGTTTCAATTATTAAACTGCTTGTATTACAACCCACCAGTTTTACTTTTTTTCCCTTATTCTTGTCCTCATCACACTGGGATAAGCTCGGGGAGTAAATGGGAGGCTGCATGGTACTTAATTCCTGTCTGGGATAAACCACAACACTGCAAAAAGACAGGTTTTCAATTTGGCACTTAAAAGGGAGGGTCTGAGCACAGCCTACAACCTCTTCATTTACCTGAAATCCTTCCTGCAAAGGGAAACACCTGTGTCAGTGGCAAGCTAGAGCAGTGAGGGCTGGGCAACACAGCTGCAGTGGAATTCCCCTTAACTATTTGCCTATGTCTTTTTGCAGGTGTTGGGAGGTTGGGGCAGGAGCAGAGCAACTTATCAAAGTCTCCACCTCTGTATTGGATCCTGGCTCTTCAGAGATAATAAGTGTCATGGAGCAAGTGGGATTTGGAGGGAACATTTTG
Source organism: Catharus ustulatus (assembly GCF_009819885.2). Classification (NCBI taxonomy): domain Eukaryota; kingdom Metazoa; phylum Chordata; class Aves; order Passeriformes; family Turdidae; genus Catharus; species Catharus ustulatus. Next base: position 60,464,038 of record NC_046223.1, on the reverse strand, counting down.
GAGCAAAAACAGAAGTGTGACTGCTCTGCATGGCAACTGCAGCTGGCCAGGTGCTTGCAGCCAACAGAGAGGTCTGCACCTACTGCAAGACTGCAGTCTGCTGGAGCTGCGCAGGCTGCTCTCAGATTTGGCATGTCTGCTTTCAGACAGCTTTTGGAGACTTCCCACATCATTCCATCCTTTCAGCTTCATTTCCAAGTGACTGCCAGATCAAATTGAGGTTTGATCTCTGTAGGTTGCTGTGAGTTTAGACAGGTGGAATTTCTGGGCAGCCCAACAGGCCAGGGGCCACTTGATTCCCTTGTAGATGGGGCTTCTGCCTGGACTGCGCCACTCTGGGAAAGGGGAGGCTAGGGAGCAACTCAAAACTATCTCAGCCACAGCTTGTGTTGTGCCTCCCTGCTTAACTGAGCAGGGAAAGAAGTCAAACAGCTTCTGCTTGAAGACAATAGCTTCTGCTTGAAGACAAAACAGGTTTTTCTCAACAAGTCATATAACAGATAATCACAGATATTCTGAGTTGAAAGGAAACCACAAGGATCATCAAGCCCAACTCTAAACTAAATGGCTGGTATGGGGATCAAACCCACCACTTTGGTGTTATTAACACCATACGCTGACCAGCTGAACCAATCTCAGGATCCTATAAACTTGTTCTTCGTGTTTGAGCACTGCACAGGTTGATTTCATGCATGGGGGCACCTGGAAACACTATTACAAAGGCAGCTATGCACAAGCTGGTAAATCCCACAAGCAGAAGGTATTTGTACTTCGACTACTCTACACTTTTGTGCATATACACAACAGATTGTGTTTAAAATCTGTACCACATAAAGGTTTTTTCACACACCCTCACTTTGATCAGTATACAAAGAAGACAATCATTAGCTAATAATATTGTGGATGTCTGTGGTACATCAGAACTCAATCTGCAAAACCACAGCCATTGCTGCCTCCTTTATAACCTACAGTGATAGTGAGCATTATGATGTTTGTTTTTCTCCAGCCTGTGGTATTAACCTTGGAAATGGAGATAATCCATCATGGAAATATAGTTAACAGTTTCCCCATAAAATGCTAGATGGTACAGTAATACATAAAAATTTCATAAGACTGAATTTATCCACCTTTACAACATGACAAAAAGATGAATGGATAGCATTAACTCTGCATTGGAGTTGAGGAACCAAGATGTGTAATTTTAAAGCCCAAAACATCCTCTATATTTGGACACCCAGTTTGGGAAACCTAGGCTCTGTCCTTGTGATTTAATATTAACCAAGCCCTAAAACATATAAAGGCAGTTACCGTTGACTTTGTTCACACTTGGGAGTCTGGAACACAGATGAAAATAAAGCTTAAGCGCTTTAGATCATGCCAAGGGGAAAAATAAGTCTGACAGCGTCCCCTGTAGGCCATCTAGTCCATCTTCCTGCCATAACAAAAGGTCAGCTATCTCAGTCTTCGCTGGTTATCTTTATTGCTAAATTTTTCCTGTCTAACCTCCTCTTTAAAAATGCCTAAACAGAGAGATTTCACTGCCTTCTGAAGCAGGTCTCTTTCAGTGCCTAATTATTCTCGTTGTTAGGCTCATGTTTAACCCTCTGTACAAGTGCTATTCCATCTTTCCTTGCTTTGTCTCCAGGGGACGTGAAGAACTGTATATTTCTCTGCATTTTGAAGACGTTGGATATCTGCTGCTGACTCTGACAAGACTCCTCACTGACTAACACCTTCTTTAGGGAATGTTGCCCAGAATGGGATGCAAAACACCAGGAGATGCCTCAGGGCTGCTGAATAAGGCAGAAAAATTTCTTCATGACACTTAAGTGTTACTTTTTCTGCTTATTGTAGCAGATGTGATCCTCACATTTCTGCCCAACAGCGTCAACATTATTGCTCATTAATAACATGGGGTATGCTACAACCTCAATTCACTTTCTGAAGAACTGTTAGCCAGCCTGCCACATCCCACTTCGTAATTCTGTAGTAAATTACTCTTACTTAAACATATAATTTTGTGGTCTGACTTATTACTCACACTTCTTCAACTCTCTACTAATTTGTCAGTCTTCTGCCCTCTTGTGTGCCTGCAGCTCCCTTCCCAGCTGGGTGTTGTTTGTGGTCTCCCACACAAAGTTAGTATTAACTCACTGACATGAGTGGTAGAAGAGGAACCAAGAGGAAAGAAGTAAACGCAGGGGAGACCACTGTGGAAGTGACAACAGATTTTTCTCCAACTTAACAATTATTTGTTAATAATTCTTCATATTTATTAAGAACTAATAACAAATAATTATTTGCAGTTATTTTCCACGCATTTAAGAAACAAGGCATCTACTAATGAACAAACTGACTTGGAAAGTCTGGTGTGACTTCCCTACAATCAGGCACCAAACAGGCAGAGGCTGGAGCTCTGCTTTCATCTACCTCCACCATAGGGCAGTTTTCTTCCTGCTGTTCAGTTCAAAATTCCCTGGGGTGGCTGGATGGAGGCAACTCTCTGTTCCTGAGGAGAGCGAAGGTACAGCTTCTTGGGCATCAGGAGCTGGGAAGCAAGGACATGACACACTCCCTGAAGATAGCACTTCAACTTTTAAGCTCTAGCAAGCGTGCACGTGCCCTAACTCCTGATTTAACCAAATCTAGGGCTTTTTAAGGAAGAGGAAAGCATCCTTGGAACAAAGACCAACTCTCAAGCTCATCGGGTGTCCATTGAGGGTCTACTTTTAAGAAACCAATTGCCTTTTATATTCTTCACCCTCTGGTGACAGGAAGAACAATGGGAGAGCTGACATGGAATTCATAAGAGGTTTTGAGGGAATTATCTATTACAGGTTCTTTGTCTTTTCTCAGAATCCACAGCTAAATGCATTATACCAATGTCATGTGCCTTCTTTATCAGCATTGTATCATAATCTTTGCATTACATAAATCCATCAGAACTGTGAGCTCACAAGGAGATTTTGTATGGTTGCTTTCAGCTTCTTGAGCATAGACAAGCAAAATAAGCTTCTGTTTTATGGGTTTCAGTTTAATACAATTTGGAGGGGAGAAAATCCACTGCTTTTAATGGGGATTTTTTGGAACGATCAAAAAAAAAAAAAAAAAGGTCTATTTTTACTCCACTAGAGGTCACCAGCACTATATTTTTCAAAGAACACTACAGGAAAATACAAGCTAATTTCACTTCAAGAACTTCACTTGGGACTTAACAATGTGATGTATTTGAGCAGCTAATCATCCCAGAATAGCTGTACCAAACTACTTTTGAGAATAATCTCACACAGATTTCTGCTTTAGTAGCTGATATTTTTTCTGGGGAAAAAAAAAAACCAAACAAACTAAACCAAACCAAAACACAAAAAACCCCCCACCACTCCCCCAAACAACCAACAAAACCCCAGCACTTTAATTTTGTACTAGTTTGTTCACACCATAAAGGATAGCTTAGAAAAGTTAGATCATACCAAAATAAGTGCACTGAGCAGTTATTTTGAAGTGCTGAGGCCACAACTAAAAAGGGGAATATTCACTAGCAGCAGAGTAAATTAAAATAAGGATTTGAAATTAGATTCTGTGCTCCTCGTTTCCTGAAGGCAGCTAAGTAGATGAGGACCAGAGAGGATATTTTATGTCAAGATACATTAACCCGGACTTAAGACTAGCCCTATGGTTGCTCCAAAGTCTGTAACACGTGGAAGCAGGGCTGATACCCCTTCTGTGACGCTTCTGCTGCCTCCTCACTGCAGCCATATGGGGGCCTAGTCTGCAGTCACAGCAATAATTTAACTCATGAAGGACACACTCAGGTCAGGCACTGCTTTTACTGCAGTGCTGTGCTCTCAGATACCTTGCCTCTTCCTGGGGGCTTGGAGCTGAGCTCAGCAAGTGGTTGTCACATCCCCATTGTGAGTGGAATCACAGCTGACTAATATCAAATTTGTGGTAAGTTATACAACACCCTCATCAGAGCCAAGGGTGGCAGCAACCGTTAAGTTGGTTCCCTGTCCCTTTCACATCTGGATACAGGAGTATCCCAAGGGGAGCACCAAAACTCCCTTTGGCTGCAGCAATCTGAGGCTTCTCACAGCAACCCTCTTGATTCCCTGCAGCAATGTTGCATCCACTTTTCTTCCCCCTGAGCTGCACTGTGCAGTTTTCTCTGTTGTTGCAGCAGTGTCAAGTTGAAGCCTTACTTAACCTGTTATCCTAAGGCCTTAGCATGGTCTTGCCTTGACACCTCATCCTTTAGAAAGGATCAGGTCCTACAGCAGAGCTGCAGCCTATCTGTATTGGTCCAGGTTGTATTTTTCCATGGGTAATGCAATCACAGGCATCAGTGTGCTTTTCCAGAGGGGAGTAGGGCCATCACACATCCTGCTGCTCCAGGAAATAGGGGTGCACAATAGCCCAGTTCAAGGTGCACAGTCCATAGCACACCAAAGGGAACTTCACCTTTGCTGACAGACCAGGTCAGGGGCCAGGCAACGGGAAACTAAAAGTCTCTTCCCAGAAAGTCATGCTTTGCTCATGAACCATCAGATATCAACAGCAAATACAGCTGCCAAACATTGTGCAGCTCCATGAGCAATGGCTTACACATAAACTATTTAATAAGTTCATATGTACCTTTGCATAAATCTTCCCCTCCTATGTTCTGTGCCAAACATTTTTCAAAGCCTTACCCCAGTTATCTCCTTGGTCTCTTGTCCACTTTTGTGTCTTTTTGGTTAGGAATGTCCACATTCCTAACCTCACCCCTCCAAGGACATCCCCTTGCTTGTGCTCTACCAAAGGAGGTCAGGAGACAAGGGACCATCCTCCTGCATGAAACTCAGAGCCTCCACAATCCCCATCAGCAACAGAGCAGTTCAACTTCTGCTTGTGAGAGAGCAGCAGGTGTCAGGTACAGAGCAATTCATGACAGAGCACTAAATGTGTTGGCTGTATCCTCTCTGGGCTTTTTGAGTGCTTATCAAAATGTTACTCCTTGCAACACCAAGCTGTGGGAAGAACGTGGCAGAGAGAGAAGGTAGCTGCAACCTCCTAGTGTTTCTGGCAGCAAGGAGTGGTGTAGAGGTGTCAGAGACAGCAAAACCCTCACCTGCTTAGCTTGACCACTAATGTTTGGGACGGCTGGAGCAGGAGCTGAAGCAGAGTTCAGTTCTGCTGAGCTCTGCTGAAAAGGAACTGAAGAGTCCTTTCCAGTGCTCCACTGTACTACGATTTTGGAAGGAGCAGCTAAGCCACTGTATATGTGACCAATTTTATTCCACACTCATACAAACATCAGTTGTCTTTATTTCATGGCAGCTAGTGCCTCTCAGTAGTATTGTCACTGTAATGAAGTCTGTGTGGTTTAGGAAGGACATGGTGCTTCTCTAGTTCTTATCTTGGTGATTGCTAACATCAATTTTGCCCTTTCTTGTTCAGGATCAAAGAACCAATGTGCACAGCTTAAGTAAGGCTCCTGGATGGAATAAAATTAGCCTTTCATTAAATCATGGATGTTCACCTCCCTTACTTTTGCTCTCCTTGAGCTCATTTATAAATCACAAGTGGCATGGACAAAGTGAACAGGGATTGATCATTCACTGTTCTTTCAACACAGTAATTCTAGGTCATCAGGGAAAAGAAAGGTAGACAAGAGATCTGGGAGAAGAGATAGTTCACAGCCACAAGCTCCATGGCTGTCCTCCCACAGTAGAAACTGACAGGCAAGACATGACCTGTGGTGTTTGACTGGACACTTTTCTCTCATATCAGGAAATGTGGGAAATCTCTCGCCACAAGAAGGTGTGATGACAGGACAGGGAAATGCACTTTGTTGAAACTTAATCTGGTGAGCAGGAGTACAAGAGGTAGTGAAGCACATTTTCTGTGGTTTCTGCACAAGCTAACTGCTGAAGTGAGCACCATACATCCCCTGTGGGCCTGCAGAGCTGAGACCAAAAGCCTGGCTGTCTCACCTTGCTCACTCTTGCTGTCAGAGTAGACCAGGGTAAACATCCATCAAGCTAATGATGTCCCTGCAGCAGAATTGAGTGCAGGCTGTCAAAACCAGCTAAGAAGCACAGTAAGTACTTGACCTGTCAAGCTCCCTGCTAGCAGCCCCCTGCCTAGGGTTGGAGATGCTCACGTCATCTCCTTTGGCACAGCAGCTTACAGGTACCTTAAATTAAGTTCAAGGCCTGTGCATTCATGCAGGCATGCTCTGTTACAGGGTGTACACCCTGCCAGGGGCAGGTTTGACCTACAGTTTGGGAAAGAGGGTTTCCTGCTGCTGATATGCAATATAATTCGTCCTCCTAACAATGGTAAAATGGTGCCTGTGTCGTGTGGTTGTGGATTAACCCAAATGGGAAAAGCTTCTTACATCACTTGCCTGGAGGGTAGAAAACCTGACCTATTGTGCTCTTCATGCTATTCAGGTAAAATGGATTAAGAAGATAGAAGACAGTATATGTAGAGTGAGAATATATCAGGGTATACCTCTGCTGATTTCAAGATGCAGCTGTTATCAGTGTTTGTGCTTCTACACCTTCACTTTTGTTATATTTGGAATGTAAATTAACTTCTCATACAAGACATTAAGGACATGTCATTAACGAATTTATTTGCAGAAAATCAGTACAGAATATTTAAAATAAATGCAATTAAAATGCTCTTTGATGAAGAGTTTAGAAAAGTTCTATATTCCTAACTCTGAAAGATATATTGGCAAACCAACATGATATTCAAAGGAGGGAAGGGGATTAGATTTTGCACTTGATGTGATTGGTTAGGTTCTGAATTGATTCTTCATTTTAGTAATGGTGCTTTTCCAGCTGCCTTTACAAAGTGCTGATTTCAAAAATAATAATTTTTAAAAGCCACATTTATAGAGGACTAAGCTTCCTGGAAATACCATAATTGAACTTACAAGCTTCTTAACACCCTTTTTATATCCTGAAGGTTTAATCAGTGTATTTTTGTCTTTAGCCAGCAAGTAATTTGGAATTAGTGCTTCACCTTATTTAGGTCGGTTGAAAAAGGCTCCTGATTTATGGCGAACATGAGGCGAGAATCTAAAATTGTAAAGACTGAATTTAGGAAAGGTAACAGAAAGCATTGTACTCAGAGCTAATAGCATTGTGGGAACAGGGCATTGTCAGGTGTTTCAGTTCTTAAGGAGGACTCCCCTATTTTGTGATAACAACCATGATGGCCAAATTTTGCTTTCAGTTTTAACTAAGGAAACCCATAGGACTCTCCAGTCTTACTGTAACCTATGTTGACATAAATAACAGCAGGTTTTTCTCCATTTTTTCTTTTTTATTATTTAAAATTTTACCTTCTTTGAAAACTGGCCTGTTAAAAAAAAGATTTTAAAACATTTTCAGTCTTTCAGATAGAAATAAATTTCTATTTGGATTTAGAGTCTTCAGGACTAATTTGGAACCTAATTATTCTGCAACAAGTTGTTTGTGAGTCAGTGAATTAAAAATTTCAGAATAAAAGGTTTCCTGGTAATAAAAAGTGAGTGATAGAGTCAGGAAAAGCTGAGATGTACAAGGCCTTACATTTTAGATCTGATAGGATATTGTTAGAGATGTTTATAACTTTAAAAAATTTGAGTCAGATTGTTGAAGCTTGCTATGCCATGATCAGGGCAGAGCCTGAATCAACAGACTCAGAAAGAAAGCTGTCAAAGGTGCACTACAGAACATTAAGGTACTATCTATAGAGGAGAAAGGGAAGGTGTGAGATTTCTTTCTTGCAGAGAATACGTCTGAATCTGACAAGGACTCAGAGATGAGGATATGACACAGGGCAGACAACTGGGGTGATGGATTTCCAGGTGTCATCTTTGAGAAACCAAATTCTAATTACAACTTGTTACTCAGTGGTGGATAAATAGATACTATAGATCCTACTTTTAATATGTGGTTACACGAGAAGCTGTTGGATTCTAAACTGTAAGCAATGTGCATCATATCTCCACGTGTCATGGGTTTGGGTACTGCATGTGCCTGTATGACTAATACAGTGTACCCAAGTGTCATCCATCAGCAGTGAACACTGTGCCAGGAGAACAAGAGCACTGAAAACTGAGTTCTTGAATTCTCATCCAGGGAAGGGTATTGATATCTGTTTTTAAATAGTCTATTCAAAAAGGCAATTCTAGAACTGATACAACACATTTCCTTTTTTTTTCTTCTTTACTTGAAGAGGACTCTCAGGATGATACGATAACATAAAAGGCATATTTGCTGCAAACAGATGAAAGAGCTTAGCTGAAATGAAAACACTCAATAGAGACCATATACTTGGTTACATATGGGAAAAGCAGTCAGTGCTTGGTTTTGGTTCACGTGCATCCATAAAATGCTAGAGGATAGATGCAAGTGATCTGTTTGCAATTCCTCACACTTGGTAGATATTTGTGGTTTACCAAATTTAGAACTGTCTTACAAAACTGTCCCTAAAAGAAAATGGTAAGTACCTATTGTCAAAAAATATTTTCATTATAAAACCCTGCTTGTAATTTTCAAGTGGTTGTGGGACTAAATTTTTCTAATTGCACAGGAAGCTCAGACTAATTTCCATAAGTCAATCTTGTGCCAGAACCAAACTGACAGAGGTGAAAATCAAACTGGCTCTGTGTTTTCTTACTTCACAATCAGTGATGTTTCCAAAATAATTTTAGCAATTTATATTTATCAAACTTACCAAGTTAAAAGATATGAGGGGCATTCAGACAGTCAAGATGAGCAATTTTGGATTTCTGAAATTACTGAAGACCTGACTACATAATGGGAAGAAGAAAAGCTTGAATGCATGAACATCTTTAGGAAAAGATTATCTTCCATCTATGCTTATGTGGAAGATGACATTGCTTCTCTCAGAGCTGTCATGTGGACACTCTAGTTGAAACATAGGAACTATTTCAAAAGGTTGCACAATCCATGAGCATTCCAATGTTCATTCCAATGCTGGAGCATGGCTGTTGTGGTCCATAGCCTTGTGCCCTGACACATAGGGTTGTGCACAGACCAAACAACAACAAAGGTCCTCCTGCCAACAGCCAAAAGCCTGCAGCCTTGGGTGAGCACCTCTAACCTCCAGTTGCAATCACACAACTCAAAGGGATTGATTTTCCATAGCCCAGATATGTGACCATCAGTGGCTTTAACACTTATGTGAAAGTGCTGAGACAAAGCCTTGCTTTAGCCAAAATATTGCTGTTCTGCTCCCCTTTACAACTCCACCCCTGTGCTGGACCATTATTCCGCACCATAGTAAGGAAAAGGAGGGGTATTATGGGACCTTTCTCTTTCAGTTAAATGAACTGCTGTTTTGGCCCAGTGGTCTGTGGAAACACATCAACACTGTTGGTCTAACCCAGATGTGGAACAGCACCTAAGCAGCTTGACCCTGTTTTACTTTACAGCCTCCAGCAGGGACAAAAGCCACCTCAGCAATGGCTCCATAAGACAAGGGAGGGAATTCACAAGCGCTGTTAACAGTTTTTCTTACCAGGCTGTTCCAGTCAGGGTGACATGGAAGCCAATAAACATTTTACATCTGGCCTGTCTACTGCAACAGAAGCTGCACAGTTGGAATGAAGGAAAAAAAATAAATACATAGCTCTTTACTATGAGGATGGTGAGGCACTGGAGAAAGTTGCCCGGAAAAGCTGTGGACACCCCATCCCTGAAAGCGTTCACAGCCACATTGGATGTGGCCCAGAACAACCTGGTCTAGTGGAAGGTGCCCCTGCCCATGGCAGGAGGGCTGGAAGTAGATGATCTTTTAAGTCCCCTTCCAACCCAAACCCTTCTGTAATTCTATGATTATATGAAAAATGCACATCAGAATGTATCAGCAAGAGCTATAGTACACAGCATAAGAGCAGGTACTTACAAGCATTAACTTCTATTCATGTAAATAGTCTCAGTGGACTGAATACGCTGTGAACTTTGTAAGGCTCTAAAATCTGGCTCAGAGTGACTAACCACAGTATTTTAGCATGAACAGTTGGTGAATTATTTTTGACCCAGATGGTAACAGGCCCTCATCAAATGTTTTGTTTGACTCATGCCAGCTGAATGGCTCTGCTAATGATGCTCTCATGTTATATGAAAAAATGGCTTACAGGTTTATATGATTTAGTATAACTCCCTGTAGATCTTGGCAGCGTTTCACACAAGAACTACTCTGCTGATTTTCTAATGGAGTGTCTCAGTGTCTTATCTATTTTCAGCTCTTTGCCATTACCTGTCATAATACTGTGGATGATGGCAACACGCCAAGAGATGTAATGTCACATTAAAAATTGTTAATATATAACAGGGCAGATATCCACAGTGATAAGTATTTTAGAAATAATAAAACTTCTTTTTCTCTTTTTTGCTTTTCATATTTCTTCTCCAGCACTTTCCATTTTATAGGCTGCTGGTTCTACTTCTCATGTACTTGTCAGTTGCTGAAATACTCCTTTGTATTGGCCACAAAATAAGGAACAGTATATCACTAGTCATCTGTAAACCTTAATTTAAAAATCCATGCTTTGGAAGCTGGTTGTCAAATCTGTTAAGCCTTCTTCTGGCTTGCACTCATGATTTAAACAAATGCAGTTTTTCTCTGCTAAATGTTTTTAATTGCTTGCAGGGCTTATCAGCATCTGCAGAGGTAAAATACTTCAACTCCCTAGTGAGCTGCATCATTTCCAGTTAGTTCCATGTCTTTTGATAATCAATCCCATGTGCTCAGGATGTGATCTGCTAAACACACATAGACGGTGAGCAAAATATGCACATGCTGAATGATCATCTGAGAGGGAGGAGGAATCTGTTTTAAGCAACTGCATTTACAATTTACTGAAAACTCCATTTATAGGCAATGGAAAGAAACCATCCCCTCCAGAGAGCCCAGCATGTCTGTTTAAGACAAGTGAGATCACTTTCTCTCACTGGGTACCTGGAAAGTCACTGTAAAGAGAGACTAGGTTGCACGCTCAGGTCTGACCCATACTGATCAAGAAATATTATTTAATTAACTTATCTATAGACTGTTAACCAACATGTGGCCCAGTGTTTCTTAGTGAGATTATATTCCATATTCAGAGTTGAAAAATTAATAACTGGATAATCTCTTATTAAGCAGGAATGGTTCTTACAAGTCTGCAAGTTTATCATTCATAGCACATCAGTAAAACATAGCCTTAGTACTAACCTGATCTCTGGAAGCCAAGGTGATCCCGGAATACAGAGAAATTTTGGACCCAAATCTGGAAACCTAATTCACATTTGAGACCCTCGTTTGCATTAGCCAATTAAGTATGTCTCATAGTGTCATGGTCGTTACTTAAAAGAAGTATATGATTATTTTGTTGCTTCAGAAAAGCTAGGTCCCTGTATACCCACACATCATTCTTATTTTTTGTTTCAGTGTTCACTTCAGCACAATCAGTCATTAGCTCTGGTTGTATGGTGTATATTACATCTGTTCAAATCCATACAAAGGCTATTTTTTGCATAATTGAATTGATACAGAGCAGTTCTCAGGAGGAAGCTATTCTGTGTGGTATGTGCTTTGTACTTGGAGAGACATTAGTTGTACAGCTGTCTTCAGAGCAGCATGTGCATTTACCTGAGCTAATAAATTTATTTCCCTGAGCAAAGCAAAAATGGTAACTGACTGACTGACTTACAATAAATTTTTGAAGATGTATAGGATTGTGTGCTAAATTTCTACTCTCCAGTAAATTATAAAGAATATTTCTTCTTAACAAAAGTAAGGATATGTGTTTTTTTAGATTTCAAAAGTAAGTATATGGATTCTCTATACCAGTGTAAAAAATCTCAATACCAAACCATGAGAGACCAATCATAGGTATAGACTCTCAAGTGCAGAGGGAAGGATGTTTATAAGAACTGAGAAAGCAGGATAAAGTCTAAGAAGGCTTAGGCCTTATCCTATAAACCACTTATTTGTGTGTTTCATATATTACATTCATAAAAGATGGCCTGAACTGGGGGATATCTCCTCCTCGTCAACATGAGAGAGACCATCCACAGACTACCGAGTTCTTCACATCCTTGCTCAATGGGGAGAGCTGCTTCAGTGAACAGATCCCTGCCAAATCAACAGCTAAGGCTGTGGATCATTTCCTAAATAGTTCAACCTTTCCAAATAAGGACCTGCTGAAGCAGCCATGGACACAATGCAGTGTTGCTCTTGTCTGGTGCTGCTTATCCCTCCTGCTGGAGGAGGAGGAGAGAGGCAGCACCCATTGTAGCAGCTGGCAATTCAGGCACCAAAAAATACTCAGGAGACAACTCCTGTGTTAGCCTGGTGCTTCTCAGAGGTACGTGAGTCCAGATGGGGATGTTACAGGGAAGAATGAGTCTGACAAGGAAACCTGCGCTTAGTAAGGCCAGCACAACTCCAGGAACGCAGAGCCCCTCCACCATCCCGCGTTGATGCCTGCCTGCCAGAAGAGCCGCAGCTGTGACATCGCTCCTGCCCCTCTCTCGGCATCAGCTTGAACTACTGGCTCGTGCAGGAGCAGGAGAAGGGCACCATTTCCCAGAGGCGCGGCCTCCACGCCCTCCTGCTCCAGAGTTCCCACCCGCGCCAGGCCCCCGTCCCTTTCCCTTTGCCGAGCGCTGCCCGGCCGCACCACAGGGTGGCACCCTCGGCCCGGGCCCGCAGAGCCAGGCCCGCAGAGCCAGGCCCGCTCCCTCCGGGGCACCGGGGCTGCGGAACTGAGCCCGCACGGCTGCGGCTGGGCACACCGACACAGCTGGGCACACCGACACAGCTGGGCACACCGACACACCTGGGCACACCGACACAGAGCTGGGCACACCGACACACCTGGGCACACCGACACAGAGCTGGGCACACCGACACAGCTGGGCACACCGACACAGCTGGGCGCACCGACACAGAGCTGGGCACACCAACACAGTTGGGCACACCGACACACCTGGGCACACCGACACAGCTGGGCTCACCGACACAGCTGGGCACACCGACACAGAGCTGGGCACACCGACACAGCTGGGCACACCCACACAGCTGGGCACACCGACACAGCTGGGCACACCCATACAGCTGGGCACACCGACACAGCTGGGCACACCCACACAGCTGGGCTCACTGACATAGCTGGGCTCACCCACACAGCTGAGCACACCGACACACCTGGGCACATTGACACAGCTGGGCACACCGACACAGCTGGGCACACCCATACAGCTGGGCACACCAACACAGAGCTGGGCACACCAACACAGTTGGGCTCACCCCACACAGCTGGGCACACACGCTGGCACTGCAGGTCTCCCGTGCCTGGGCAGGAAAGCCAGGAGCTGCCACATTCCCATCTCTTGAAAAAGAGACCGATCTTTCAGAGCCTGACCTGACTCTACAGCAATTGGCTGGACAAATTGTGCCTGTGCATATCTGTATTAATTGTTTGAAGCTTTTTTTTTCAGATTATTTTTCCTCCCTCATTTTTGGAATGTTTTTGCAGAAAATTTCCATAATCAGGCCTAGCGAGCATGGAAAATTTTATCCGGATCTTGAAATGTAGGCCTTCATAGCAGAAACTGCAGCTGTGGGGAGCATCAGAAAGCATCTTTACTGTAAGCTGTCATACCAGCCCTACTAGGGTCACTACAGCCACATGTAGCTGTACACTGTAGATCTGGTACTGCAGTTAAACAGGAGCATAATGTTGTGCAATATTTCATTTCTCGTCTTAGAAGGGTCCAGATGGGCCCAGATTCATCTCAACCTGCCCTTAGGTACCTCCAGTAAGATGCTGAATTAGGGCCATTGGCCAAAGCTCTTTTCTGAGCAGCATCCCTCATTTTTAGCATCTATCTGTAAAAATGTTTCACGAGAGATTCAAGGCTGTACTGGAATCTTGGTTTTTTTTTTCATTAATTTCTCCAGGCTCGTTATAAGTCTGTAGAGGGTGGGCATAAACTACTTTTTAAGAATTTTGGGGAGGAGAGACAGGAACCTCCTGCTTAATTTGCTTATGATCCAGTCTGTCCTCCAGCCTGCTGGGTATAAGGACCACAAGAAAAATAGTCACTAAGAAATTTGTCTTATCTCCCTAAGGCTCATGAAATGGTTCATGGCTTTTGGTACACAGAGATAAGTAGCACACACTGTGTGAGACGTCTGCATCTACGTATTTAAATGTTTTGCATGTATTATCAATACACTCCACCCAAACAGCATATGAAAGCTCAAGCATGCTCACTATGCAGAGTGCAATATAGTAAGTGTTTGAAGTGTATTTGCATTGACCCTTCTGCTAAATAAAGCTATCCAAGCCGGTGGTGGTTACAACACTGCCACTGGCAGAACGTGTGGATGACTGCTTCCATTTTACAAATGAGTGAAATTAAAATACAGATTCAGGTCTTAGTCAAAATAGCTCATAACACCTATGTCACCTGATTTCAGGAATCCTAGCCCTTTGCTTCTCAGTGCAGAGACTTTTCTCTAAAGGAAACACAGACCTTATGGATACAGAAATCCATAAAACAAACAAAACAACAAATCCAAAACCCAGCTGACTTCCACAGATTCTTCCTACAGTCATGACTGTAATACATCAAAATCAGCAAGACCAAAATCATGGATAACTTTTTCTCCTTTTCTACACCAAACAATTGAGACAGCATGTGTTGAATATTCATTGCTAGCAGTTGCAGACTTTTGCAAAAAGCAGCAGCAGCATAATAAGCCTACGCATGGTAGAACAGTTAGAATTACAATCAGACATTGTTTTTTAAAAGGAACCCATTTAAATAATACCCTACATCTTGGCAGAGATGAAAAGCACATGATGTACACCTTTTGAGTCACTGAAGTTCTATACTTCTTCGTTGTTAATTACTCCAGCGGGTTGTTTTCCTTGAAAACGATAGGTGGTATTTAATGTTCTGTTACCCTGGAGCTGCAGTTCTCTGCTCGTGTATCTGCATGCAACACCTTGCTCGTGACTGAGAAATGTGAGGCTAAGATAATGTGAATGCGCAGCTTCATTGCTTAGCAAGTACAGTTTCATTTTCTGTGGAGACAAATTAGCACTATATATTTTAAAATCTCTAGCCTACAAGTCATCAGCACAAAAGATGTTTCAGGAACATTTTAGCAGTGGAAAACTTTGCAGAGCATGTCAGTACACTAACCAAAGAGTTATTGAATGCATGAATTTCGAAGTTTGTTGGGAGTTTGAGGAGGAGGTGACTGCATTCTCTTTCAGATAGTAAAGGGATCTGAAAGGTTTGTTAGCTGCTATAAATTAACATTTTCAGCTCTGTGCGTGGTCTCCCAGAAACCGTTCATAGCTAAAGCCATACGTTTTTCTGTTCCTACATCGAACAGATAATAAAAGCTGGAAAATTACTGCAGGCTTTTATCTCAGAAAGGTAATTAACAGAAATACCACCGCTAATAGAGATTTGCTTACATTGCTTGTTATGGCAGCAGCCTGAGCAACATTGATTGTCCAACTTTTCTCAGCAACTGCTCATCTGGATTCTCAGAATTGCTAAGACCACCAACTGAATTACCCAATGGATAATGGGAGCTGTAAAGAAGGTGCAGATGCTCAGTTCCTCAGAGAAAGAAGCCATACATCACCACACAAAAGAAACTGAATAGGATGACCCCAGAAGAAGTGGTTATCTTACTTGCAGGACATGTGGTAGTAGTACTCAGTAATAAAAAACTATTTAAGTTTAGTTCGTTTTACCCCAGCTGCAACCATACCGGCAGTGGGTGAAACCCAGCTCCTGAATAGATTTTGCAACACTGGTAAACTCGGGGTACAGTGCATTGCCCCACATCCCAGCAGCAAGGTTAATGCATCAGGATAGACTCCCAATAGGGAGTGTTTCCATCTGTCTCATCATAGTCTGTTTCCAGTGTATGTCCACAATGCTGTGCTAAAACATCTGTCTTTGTTACTGTTACTGCAGGAGGCAATGCAAGTGTAGCTGTGCTTTGTCCACACCAGAGAGCAGTACCTTCACTTTGCTTGAAGCAGAGAAACTTGTTTTGGGGAAATGGGAGCATGTGTAGCATGAAAGAACACCCACACTGATACACAACCACTCTTAACACCCACAATTTGAAAACCAAGACATATCTATATACTTTGCCAAGTTGTATCCATGGTAAGACTTCTATGGGTGCAGTTTGATGGAATAACCATCACACCCCTAAGCAAAATTATCTTAGCTGAGTGGCAACTTGGATTTAGTTTTAGTTACTTCTTAAATCTTGCTAAAACTCGTGTTTTAAAATAAGACAGAGTTTATGGAAGTATTTTTCAGGATTTTACTGCAAACCTATGGGTCTGGTCACAAAAAATATGATACATATAACCACGTTAATTATATTACATTACAATGATGGTATACATTACAAGTAAGTCTGTAAGTTTAAATATACATCTAGAGTTACAACTGAATGTACAGATCTTTTTTACAATACATACAATCAGGAATGAAAATCCCTCAAACCCCAAGACCATAAATAATGCCCATTTTACAGATGATACATTTTAAACTAAAAGAAAGAAAAAAAAAAAAGAAAAAAGAAAAGAAACCAACAGCTTTGACCGACTGCAGCTGGGGCATTTTGGTCCATAAAAACCCTTTCTAAAAATAGAAATCTTTTTTCATAGCAGCAATGCTTTCTTCAAGCATTTGGATACAAGTAATTGTGAGCCCATTTCAATAATTTTAGTTGACAGTATAGATTTACAAAGAAATTTCAAAATTACACTTAATTTATCTTCCAAATATGGAAGAAACAAACAATGCCCCACATTGTGGTATCCTGCAAGTGTCACACTGATGCTTTAAACTAAGTCCATCTGTAGTACGCAGACCACACTCATACCATTTGTTCACATAGTAAACCCACATAAATGAACTGAGAAACACACTCTGCAACAGGGAAAGCTTTGGAGCTCACGAGATCTCATCAGAAAAAAGGCACATTTCATAAAATCCTTATCACGTTCAGATAGATCTTCAGGCAAGGCTTTTCGAGCACGATTACAAAACCGCTTGTTCTTACTCCTACGATCCGCCATAGCAGTCAATGGCAGCAGTCACTCTGTTTTTAATTTCCCAAGGAGACAGCACCACTTTGGGGGAAGAACAAATGGAAATGAAAAGCCTGTAAAGCTCATTTAGAGAGTGATGTGCTCTTCAAAAAAGCTTCCAGCAAACAGTGTAGTTGAAATTAAGGCTGCAAAGCTGCCATGGTGGAAATGTGCAAATTCTCTTTCAAGGTGACTGGTCAACTGGCAGTTCCACCAGAAGGCCAAACAAAAAATAAAAATAATAGTTATTATTATTATTAAAAAAATAATAAAAGAAAAACGTTCACAAGAAAGAGTCCACGGGTGGGGCATATGAGAAGCCCAAAAAAGCCTCAGCAGCTTCTTTGACGCTGGCGGTGATGAGGATGCTGTCTGGGGACTGGCCAATGGAGTTAGGGACTGGCTCATCTGTGAACTCCGGATCAAAGTGTCGCAGGTCACTGGGGCCACTCTGTGGAAAGGGCAGAAAAGGAATTTAGACCCAAATATTTTGTGAGTGTGCAATTCAATTTAATATGGAGACAAACATCCTTGTACAGAAACTCACAGTGTTATCACCTCAGGTCCAATGTTTGGCAGCCTTTGACACTTTTAGTTTGACATTTTTTTGTATCCTTTTCTATCACTAAAAACAAGATGATTCTATTTAGGATGTCTACACTTCCACTAAGCCCATGCAACAGAAGCTAAATGCAAACATGGCCACTCTGCCAACACAATTTGCATAGGAGGCCTTTGATCTCTTAGTTATTAAGTGCAGTTTATAAAATGCTTAGGAAACAATGGATCACAACCTGATCCCTCGCTTTACATGTTAGTATCTGACAAACAAACTGCAACTCTGCCCTAGGGAAGCTACTTGCTCTCTTTGACTTCCCCTTTGGCAAAATGGGGAGGCTGGGGATTATTATAAAATTGCCAAGCAAATGAAGCATGCGAGACAACAAAAATACCAGCTAAATTTAGATGGATCGTCAGCAGAAAGTCAATTACCACCTATTATTAATTTTGTTTGGACAGACACAGGGGAAGGAAAGTTGCAATCCCCAAACACAGCCATCCTGCCACCTGCCCCCGGGTACCCCCACAAAGACAAGGGGCAAAAAGACAACACTCTCCATGCACTCTATAATTAGAAGTGATACATACCACATTTGGGTTAAAAGGGGGTGTAATCTTCTTATTAATGAGATCATCCCAGTTAATTGGGGAGAAGAAGATGTGATTCTTAATCTCCATCTGTTAAGAGAGAGAAAAATAGATTAATTCAGACCCAAGCTAATGTAAACAGTGTGGCCCAGTCATCCTCCCACACTGCATGTGGGCACTGGCCAGTTTGCACTTACAAAGTCCTCCTTGGCACCAAGTCTCTTTGTCCTGTCCTTCTGCAAGAGGCCTTCCAGGAGATGTCTGGCTGAGTTGGTAATATTTGGCTTCAGCTGCAAGGGTTTGTTCAAGATATTGTCATACATTTCTGCGGTGTTCCTGCTGTAGAAGGGTGGCTGTAGGAAGCAGAAAAGGGGGAGTTAATGAGGTTGACAAGAAGGCATGGGGTTTCTTGTGGGGAAACGTTGAGTAAGCTAGTTTGATCTGTCATGAAGGATTTGTTTCTTACCAAGCCATAAAGCATCTCGTACAGGACTGCTCCAAGGCACCACCAGTCCACAGTCCGGTCATAGGGCTGCTTATGGAGAACTTCAGGAGCAAGATACTGTGTGAGAGAAGGGAGAGAGTCATGTGAGCCACAGCGAACTTTACAATCAAGAAAGTCTCCCCATTCATGAATGAAAGCAGCTTACTGAATCCCAGCAATATCTAAGCTAAAGGAAAGCTACAATATTTTTACAAACAGGCAGATGGCTTGAGAGCTGCTCTCTCCTGCCCAGCAAGCTACATGTGTCCTACATGTCCTCACTGGCAGCCCTATATTAGAAGGCACATAATGCCCCTGCTCATGTAACCAGCCTACATACACATGGGAGAAGTCAATTTTCACTGATGGGAACAGCTCTTGCTGGTACTGTGAGAGTAGGGGGCTGAGGGCTGGCCATACATACCTCTGGGGTGCCACAGAAAGTGGAGGTCGTGCCATTGTGCTCTATGTTTTCTTTGCAGAGTCCAAAGTCAGTCAAGACAATGTGCCCCTGTGAATCCAGCAGGATGTTCTCTGGCTTCAAGTCTCTGTAGGAAGAGATGAAAGATAAATATTAGAGGAGGTGAAGTGAGAATATTTCCAGCTGTTTACAGAAGTTCACTAAGCCACAACAAAATATAAAAAGCAATTCCAAGCTCCTACTGAGCTGAACTTTTCAATGCTTATTTAACAAAGCACATGTCTTTCTGTACAACAAACTGAACAAGGCTGCTCACCGATAAACGATGTTCAGGGAGTGCAGATAGCCCAGTGCACTGGCAATTTCAGCAGCATAGAATCGGGCTCTCGGCTCCAGGAAGCAACGCTCCCTCTGGAGATGGTAGAACAACTACAGGAGACAGAGAGAACAAAGTCGTGTAAACGGCGCCAAAGCCTGTTAACAATGCACTTAATTAGACTCAACATATATAGCAAGGGAGAACAATAGCAGGAAATGGCCTAACGATCCTTTGGTAGTTCAAAACTTGGCAGGCAGAAATAGTCAATTTAGTAACTTCTCCCACGTGACTTTTTTTGTATTTAAAAGGAAGGGTGAAAATGTCTATCCTACCACCATGCACATGATAGGAAATACTATTTCATTTTCTTACTGCTTACCTCTCCACCATTGATGTAGTCCAGGACAAAATACAATTTGTCTGCAGTTTGGAAGGAAAAGTGAAGCCCGACCAGGAAGGGGTGTTTCACATTTTTCAGCAAGACATTGCGCTCGGACATAATGTGCTTCTCCTGAAAACATCAGAAATCATTAATATTTAGTACATTTGCTCAGCAGTGGCAATAAGAATGTTTCTGATGGACATTACAATGGCATTGTAAAGGGCAGCTTACCTCCTTCTTCTTCAGGATTGCTTTTTTCTGCAGGACTTTAACAGCATAGAACTGCTCTTCTGCCTTATGCCGTGCAAGGAGGACCTGAAAGTGCATAAAATTCAAGAACTGAGCAATACTGAAATCACAACAACTTGTAAACACAACTAGCAACAAGCCTTTACATTAGCTGCTGAGCACTGCCACATCCCTCTAGATTCAATGTGCAAGCCAAGCCCTTTGCTGGAAATGCTTGACACTGTTACCATTCCGGCAGATTAATCTAGCCCAAAGATATTATGTCTAGTTACTTTCTCTTCCAAAAGCAAAGTATATCTATTCTTCACATCTAGTGAACTGAATTCCCTGTCTCTTCTATGACTCATTCAAATGCAGCGTCCCTACTCCTGTCTCCCTCTCCCCACACTGGGCAGCAGGATGTGCTCAGGTTTGGTTTAAGTAACCACCATTCTCCAAAAGCAATACAAGCCCCTCTCTCCCGTATTTCATACAAGAGCTCAAGAGTAAATGAATTTAAATGGAAAAAAAAAAAAACCAAAACAACTTGCGCTTACCTTCCCAAAACTGCCTTTTCCGATCACTTTTAAGAAATGAAAGTCTGATGGTTTGGCATGTGGGTTGGATGATGGGCCGAGATTAATCTGCTGTGAAGGACTGGGCTAGAAAAATAAACAGATATCACATTCATTAAAACAGTTCAGCAGTAAGAGTCCCAACGATTTTTCTCTTCTAAAATTATAAATGAATTGACCGTGAAAATAAAGGTTAACGCTCCTACTGCCACTAAAACTTGATCTCTAACAGATATCTTAAACTAATAGGTATTGGCTAAGAAGAGTCTAACAACCATAGCTTACTTAGAAGTGGTTGTTGAAGTCTCAGACACATTCCATAATGAAATAACAACTCATAATACTTCTTAAATATTTCTTCTTCGTGTTTGAAACAGAAATTTCAGTCTAACCCGATTACTCTTTCTTGTTTACATTAGTGTGCTATGAGAGGCACTAATGCAATACTCACGATGCTAATTTCGCTACACTTCTATTAGTGGCTGAATTGATGTTCTAAAATCGTCACGCTGAGTGAAATCTACTTACCGGAGGAGAAGGATTAGCATTCATAAGTTCAGGCTCTTGAGGCTGAGAGATTTTCAAGATAGACTGAACTTCAGGGCTGCAAGGATAAGAGCACACATGATTAGGGAGTTACCAGGAGCAGCAGGCAGATCTTTCCACCAGAGGGCAAGCATGCATCGCTGAAGAGTTCTGGTTGAGCCTACTACAGAAGGCAACCAAAACAATCTATTCGACTTATGAAGTAAAATTTTTATAGAGGCAGTAAGTTCTAACATACAAAGAAATTTATTTATGCGCTAAGTACAGCATATAATAAGGAGTGGTGACTAGAAATCCCCGACTTATTTGTCCCAAATCCAACTCATGGAAATTGTTACGAAGTGAGTAACACCTCGACAAGACAAATAAACTCTTCCGTAACAGTAACGCCAGAGGAATTACAGTAAACAAACATTATTTTCAATCTAGATCCCGCAATATCTAGTGATATTTGTGACTGAAATCCCCTCAAAATTTCTGATACTTACTGCTTGCATGCATAGGAGTTGGTGGCTATCTTCTGAATGAAGTCGTTTAGTCCCATTCTTCTCTGCTTCATGAAAGCTGTAGAGTAAAGGAAAAGGAGAAACAAAATCGTTAAGCCACCCTGACAGAAAAACCACAGCCCCCTGAGCATCTTCAAAGAAGCCAAGTCTCTACGCCGCTCACCGATGAGGATGGCCACCATCCCCCTCATCTTCGAGTAAGTCAAAGTAGGACCAGACCCTTCAGCTGCTTTCACGGTCATTTTGAAGCCAGACGGGGGTGAACAGAAAGCGCACAGTACCACCAGCTCCCAGCACCGCACTGACTTGGCGGAGCACCCGGCGGCGTTTAAGTGGCGGCGGTGATGGGCGGGACCGGGGCGGGGCGGCGACGATCGCACCCCCTCGACGTCCTTTGGGGGGCGGCCAGTGCCCGCCCCGGGAATGTCGAGGGTGGGAGGGGAAGGCGGTGGTTGCTGCCTTTACCACCGCCCTACCTTGGGCGCAAGCCTCAGGGGAGCCCCTCCACAGTACCTTGCCTCAGGATGCCGAGCATCCACAGGCAAACGCATCAAATCCTTTTTTTTCTTCCCCCTTGACAGCAAACTCCCGTAACCCCGGCTATCTCTCTCCCCCTTCCCCCCCTTTTTTATCGGGCCCTACTTATTTTACGGTTATATAAAGTTGAAATCTGCCTCTGTCTTTAGGACGACCACCTCTTCCGAAAGTGTGGGTGTCCCCCCCACCACCCCGCAGCCTGCGTCCGCTCTCGGTCCCGCCGCACTGGGTGAACGGCGATAAGGGACGCTGACGTTTCCCTGAAGGAGCCGTAGTGACTCAGAGGAACAAAATTTCCTGCCCGGTTTTCAATAAAACAAACAAATCTCCCTTCTGTGCACTGCCCTGATCCTGGCTGGGACATAACTAAAAGGGGAAAAAAATGTATTTTTTCAATGCCAAAAAGCAACGGGAAAAAAAAGAATTCGTTGCCTGAACTTGGAGAGAGCAGAAATCTGCTTCTAGAAAAGGTGGGAAAATGACCGAAGACTGCACAAGTACAGTAATGGAGAGGGAATTTAAAAAAAAAAATTAAAAACAAAAAAAAAAGGGAAGCAGCCCCGCTCTGCAGATTTTTACTGTACACGGTCATTTGGGAACGCCGTGTACCCGGGATTTAATGGCTCAGTCGCTACCTTGCGGGCGCGCCGGGGGCACACCGGGAGCGCTGGTGCATGCCCGAAGCCCAAGGTGAAAGGATGCAGCCGGGGCCCTCCTGCCGGGGGGCGCAGGAAGGCGCGGCGAGCGCTACCACGGCCTCCCGCCTGGCTCCCCCGCCGGGGCGCATCCCCGCTCGCAGCCCTGGCACGGGTCCGGGGGGTGCCGAGCTCCTGCGCCCTACAGGCGGCTGGAACTTTCCACTCGACGGGCTGTTATTCATGCGAGTGTTTCGCCTCGCTGTCTGAACGAAGGGCGCTGGGTTGCGGCCAGCTGCTCCAGCTGCAACCTGCCCCCGTCCTCCCCCCGCCCGGGGACCGTCTTTTTACTCTTTTTTTTTAGTCTGCACCCGCTGCTGCTGCCTCCCCCCACAACCACCGCCGGCCGCTGGGCGGCATCCCTTGGCAGATGCCTGTCCGCCTCGGGGGGGACGGCAAGCACGGCAGCACGGCAGCCGTCAAAGGGAGCAGCTCACCTCCACCAGCAAGACGGATGACCCGGAGAGACCCCTGCGAGCTGGGCACAGGTCTTTAAAAAGCGCTGCAAAGCGTTATAGGGAAAAAGCAAAGAGGGAGGATTGCCGGCTACGCTCCGAGCCTCCGGTGTCCTTCCCGGAGCAAGGGGCCCTTGCCCGGCCCCGTCGTCCCGGTGCGGGGAAGTGGAAGGGAGCCGGCGCCAGGGAAGGAAGCGGCGACGGGAGAAGCAAGGAAATGCGGACTGCAGCTGGCGGGGCTCTAGGTTCTCCCACTTGTAGCTTTCCTCACACTGTTGCACATAGAAATTGCCACTCTCATTAATGTAAGTGGAGAACAAAAAAAAAATTTCCACAATAAAGCATGGGATTCAAAACTATCCTGAAAAAAACCCCGCTTGATAGATTGAAAGAGACGCAGACAGTTTCCTCTGCCGCCCCTTCGTACTGTTTTCAGAGTACGTACTGCTGTTAAAAACCGCTCGGGACCAACAGTTTGGAGGGTCACCAGAGTCCCCTGCCCGCTGCCCCCTGGCATCTCCAGGCTACACGACGATGCCCCCCGGCACGTTCCTGCCAGCTGTGCACAGAGGCAAGCGGCTCCCAGCCCGCGGGCAGTCTCCAGCACAACCCATCCTCAGTTCTGCACAGCTTGCCAGAGGCTGACACCCACTGCCGTCCTCCGGGCTCAGCCGGGGCCCCCCACGCCGCCCGCAAGCTCCCCCGCTCCAGCCGGCTACGCCAGCACCAGCGCCCTCGCCCCCGCTCTGCGTCGGTCTTTTTGCAAGGGCTCCGCTGCTCTCGCCAAGTCACCTGGCCTCTGTTCGTACCGAGCGCTGCCTCGGCTGTGCCCCGCACGCAGCCCGGTGCATCGCTGCTGGCAGGGTTCTTTTCCCCGTGGAGAACAGTTCTCCTGCCAGTGCGGAGCGGTGAACCCACCTTTCAGCGACGACTTCTCCTCTTTGCCCCTCATTTTGCTGCCTGCCGGGACCCCGTGCGCGGCGCGGCGGCGCGGAGGCTGTGGCTGGGCTCCCGCTCCCGGCCGCTGCTGCAATCCCGAATAACTCCCCTTCCTGGCCGGGCGGCCCGCAGGCAGGAGGGAGGCGGCGAGGGCGGCGAGGCCGGCCGGCGCTCCGGCTGACCCCTTTATGGACGCACTATCGAGGGCGGCTGACATGCGGGAGCGTTATAAAGTTCAGCACGGGCCGCCCCGCACACTCTGCCCCGTTGCAACATCGCCCTCAAAATTACTGTAATCAGCGCGCACACAAACACGCGCACGGGCGGAGCGGGGCGGGGGGGCCGCTCCGGCCCTCCCTGACCTGCCGGCCGCGGCCGGCCCTGCCCCACGGAAACTCGCGCTGCCCACGCTCCCCCGGCCGAGGCGCGGTGCGAGCGGCCGCGCACCCAACGCGCGGGTCCTGCTCCCCCTCCTCTCCCCTCCGGGACGGGCAGACGCGAGGCGGGGGCTGCCGCTGCTGCCCGCGGGGGGTGCGGGGCTGCGGCTACCGGCCGGGCTTCCCCGCCGGCCGGATAGCGCCGGGGCGGGACCGGCGCCCCGCTCCGACCTGGCACCCTGCGCCTTCCGCCGGCAGCGCCCCGGCGGCGCCCCCCGCCCGCGCGGCACCGCTGCCCCGCCGCCCGCCACCGCCCGGCCCGGCGCCGCGCACCCGGCCGCGCCCCGCCGCGGGAAGCTGCTGTCCCTCCGGCCCGCACCCACCTGCCGGCTCCCGCACCTGGCAGGTCCCCCGCCCCGCGCCCGAGGTGCCGCGCAGCAGCGATGTTCTTAACGTGGAAGGGAGCAATGCCCCCCAAGGGACACTAGGATATATTATTGTTGCATTAGTTAAAATTAATGCAGCGTTTTAAGCTGATGGACTGGGTTCTCCAAAGCCCGGGGTGTCCTAAAGTTGCATTTTAAAACTTTTCCTTACAGTGAAGGCAGCAAGCCTCAACCGTTGAAAGTCACTAGAGAACACAAGAAAGGAGCAAGTAAAGATCCCATTTCTCAGATGCCAAGTCTTATATGAAAGCATCAGACACTGTGAATATCTCAATAAATTGTATAAAAAAAAATTGTACAGACAATGGTTTAGGGCTGTACAGCTAAAAAGTACAGCCCTAAAAAAGCCCTAAAAAGCACAGGAAAAGAATCAGAATTACAGTGATGTTCCACACTCATGTTACTCTTCTACATCAGCCTAAAACATTTACAAGCTGTATTGAAATTCTAAATTAAGAGGTTTTTCAAAGCAAAATGAAGAATAATGATAATAAAGAAGGTAGATGCTGTAAATTAAAGCAAAAGGGAGACTCGGCAAACAAAATATTAAAAGTTTATAAAACTCTTTACCCTGGAATGTGAACACTCTGAAAGAATGGGTGAGTTCAAGAACAGATGGACAAATCGGTAGGAAAAAAGCACCCAAGATTTAACTAGACAGGCAGTGTGTCTGATGTGAAATATTCCTGTACCACAAATTCCTGTAAGCCAGGGATGGGTTGGAGCGTATCACTGAATAGGTGCCTGTTCTTTCCTTCTCATATAATAATGTAATGTTAGATAATGATAACTGACCAGCTAACCCAGTAACCCTGTCTGACCTGCATGGACTTTGGGCCCACACTGACCTTCTGACAATCTTATACTGCCCTTCTAAGTGACATGATACTGCTTCATCAGTACCAGAGTTTAACCAACTCAAAAACTCCAGGAACTGTTGCTCACTGGCAAGAAGGAAGAGACCTGATTTGATTTGTAACCTAATGTGAAGCATTTGGCTCTGCCAATGTATTCCATGTAAAAGCAGCGCTAGCTAAACAGATGCTCATGAAGCTCTTCACCATGACAGCCTCCAAAACAGGGCCTTGCATCCAGGCTGTGAGAGTTGCAGAAATAAATACACAGACTGCTGGAACCACGGGAGATTTAGGCAGAGGGCAGAGCAGATGCAACGTGCTGGCTTACTGGTGTGGGTCATCCCAGGGTCCTGCTGACACAGAGATTGGGACATGCCTGAAGTAAAGCCAGGAGGAATGTGAATTGATTTATTTTAAAGAAAGAACAGCAGCTCATCACTAGTGTGGGCCTGTATTGCTCAAAGGAGTTCAAAGCACATTCAGCAGTAGTTGAACTGTGTAAATTCGTCTCCCTAGAAAACCCTTGCTGTTTGGAGGGTTTATTCGGTGGGCAGGCAGGTTTTAGTCCTGCCTGACACTGCTTTCAGGAGACAGAGAAACTTCTCCCTCTTGCCCTTCAGGAAGGTCAGAGGCTTCAACAGCCTACATGGTAACTGGAACCTGTGAGCTCTCTTCTGATTCTGTCCCTGTTCTCATTGTGTGATGTGGATTTCAGTGCCTCAGTCCTTCAGGAATTCAATTCTCTGATAGCTTCTGAACTTCGGTTTGGCAATGAATTCAATGCTGAATAAATGAATTCCTGCTTACTTATCTTGCTGAATCAAGACCTTAGGATGCAGCAGGTTCCTAGAATTACTTGGCTGACTCTGGAAGGAAACTTCTTTGAATTCTGCAAATATTTTCAGCAGTATTTGGCTTTGGGTTAATTAAACGAAGATAAAGTTCAGGCTTTGCACTGCAGGAATGACACAGCTCCCAACTACAGAAGACAATGATACTCCTTAACAGCATCTGTTTTCTGAAGCAAAATCTGATAAACTTTTGTTTTCCTCCTGTAAATCCTGAACAAAAAAGTCTCCAGCCTTATAATTAAG
Source organism: Catharus ustulatus (assembly GCF_009819885.2). NCBI lineage: Eukaryota > Metazoa > Chordata > Aves > Passeriformes > Turdidae > Catharus > Catharus ustulatus. The sequence continues at coordinate 60,436,894 of NC_046223.1, read as the reverse complement.
TTTCATGTGCAACAGCCAAAACTTTCAGTCAAGACCTTCAAGCTGCCCCCACAAATGATATCTATGAGTAGCAGCAAACAGATAAGGAACTGAGTAACATCTTTAATGATAATTCCAACAGAGATTTTAAATCAGGAGCTTTCAAATGCTGTCAACAGGTCTGCTGGACATTGTGTTGACAGGAGGTTTATTGACTGAAGCCCCTATTGATCTGGAAATATCTAATTGATTTCAGTGCCATATTTTGCCAAATACAAATTTGGAACATCTTTTATTTCCCTTTTGTGATGTTTATAGAGCAGGTTTACTGCATTGTCAATAAGAGGCTTTAGTGCCAAGGGATTATGCTCACAGGATCACAGAGTGATGCAGGGCTGTGCTGAGAAGAAAGTAATTCCCATTCTTCTAGAAACCAGTGGAAAATTACAGCATTCTTTAGATTAACTGACCTCTAGTTAAAATAGCTGATAAACAATGTCCTGACCTCCATTTTATTTCCAGCACGTGGATTTGAGTCTAACAGAGTTGTTGTCACTGTGACTTTATGAGTAAATTTTGCAGGTGTTTCAGCCTGTAGCAGTTGGAGAGGGATGACTGCAGGAAAACCATATTTGTATGCCTTCCCCTGAGTGTATCTTCCTGGGAGTGTGCCACCCCAAGGTTAGTAAAAGTCCTTGCAGTATTGTGCAGTCTGTCTAGCTTAGAGTTCTCATAAAACAGCATTGGATGACAGATACTTAAATTCATTATTAATGTTATGAACTTTAATGTGCTGTGACTGCACAGAATCTGGTCTTACCAGAACTTAATAGTGCTAATATGGAAAAGGAGGTGAAAACATATGATGGAAAAGTGATGAAAAACGAGTCATGAGAAAAATGAACATTCTTAGTGATGCTGAGTTCAGTCTGCTGTTTTCCTTCAGTCACAAGGCAGCCTTATGTGAGGAACTCCAGAGTGAACAGTGTAAACATATACTGTCAGCTGACTCTTGTACTCAGATTTTTTCTTCCAAAACTTTCGTTTTTAAAGGATAATAGCAGAAGGGCATTTAGGCATTTTCTATGAAGGTCATAATCTGTACAAGTTTTCTTGCACATTTTGCATGAAATAGATGTCAGCTGAACTAACCTAGCTCTGGGGACATCTCTTTTTCCCTTATCTCTTCATATAGTGTTCCACTAGGCGTTGGCTACCATGATATCTCAATGCCCTTTATGTGTGTACAGAACCCCCATCATCATGATTATCATTATCATCAGCTCATTATCTTTAAAGAAAAGATCTCTTTAAGCCTGTAAATCCTCCAGCAGCCTTAGAGATAAGATACTAAATGATGTAAATGGAGGGAAAATTTGTCAAAGAGAGTAATTTTTGCTAGAGAGTTCAGCTGGGTCTTAACTCAAAACAACATATTCAGTTCTTGGCGATGTGAAAACAAAGGCCTGATAAAAGAAGAGGCACGCTGCCAGGTGTCAATACCTTTCCTCTTGGTGATACCATTGTGTCTCTTGCCATTATACTGAGTTTCAATGTTCCTTATTATTTGTAGGAGCTTTTCTTTCAAGAAGTGCTAAAAGGTGTCCCGGGCAGAAGGATGCAAAATATGCATGCTGAACAGGGTTTTATCTACAATGCAGTGATTTGTGTTTAGTGATTTATGATTTTTGGAGATACTGGGTTCCTTTCAGATAAATGTAGGGTAATTACAGTATTTCTGAGTGTAGATTAATTAGTCTAAGCTAGAGAGCAAGGGTAGAAGTGTTAGTTTTGCCCTAGGTAACTGGTCCAAAGTAGAGTAAAAATATTTATATATTCATTCATAATATATTTATCTTCCTTAGGTTTTGGCACTCAAGTTAGGCACATAGTCACCAGATGTACCCTCCTTGGTCAGAAGAGGCAAATAAGCACCCGAAGGCAACTCAGTGTATCTGTGGCCTGAATCAGGCAGTGTTTACTGTTTAGTTGGAGTTTGGTCCTGAAATCCACAGATAAGTAGAGGCTGATTTGAATTATGGACATTTCTTCTCTTATTTTTGAAGTTTTACATATATAAGATGGGAAATCACTTTAGAGGATCATTTTTGTAATGTACAGTGAGAGAGCTGGTAATTTTATTCCTGATTTATATATATTTTCATAAAAGAAAATATCCTGTGGCAAGTGTCAACACCATATATGTTAGCCAGAGATTCCCAATTTTAGTCCTATTTAGTTGTGGACCTGAAAAAATACTTGAAATATTGTTGTAACTCTCCATAGTGCTCCTCAAGGCTGAATTATACGTGTTGTCTTCCAGCTTCCCTGTGTGGTCGTGTGTTGCAGTAGGTATACAAGACATACCAGTTTTCTTGAAATTAATTGACATTATCTTGCCTTGCATTGTGCCTGATATAATCTCAGAGGGATGTGAAAATATTAGTTCTATTTTACAAAGGTGGGAATTGAACCACAGGGTAGACAATGTGTCTCGTCTCAGGGAGATTTGTGGCAGAACTAAAAATTAAATACAGAGCTAACTTTCTCCCATTCTAGCATCTGGGTTAAGATGACTGTACAGCAATATATATTCCATATCTGCCAACCTTATTTGTGTCATTACATGCATTGTTAACAGACAGTTTTGGATGGCAAGAGCCAGAGCAGGCACTGGAGGCATTTGCTGGAGGAATGGTACTGAGATATCTGATACTACCATACCCCTGGTTCCCTTCACAGCAGGAGCCACACCTCACAGTGAAAAATGAGGGACTTGGAACACTGGCAACCTAAAAGGCTGTTATTCCAGGAAGGACCTGAATCTAGATTTGTGGGGAAGGAAGGAGGTATAACCATATTAACACTGCACTGGCAACTGGTAGTATCACCTGCCACCATGCAACATGTTGGAAATGCTAGGAAAGTGCTTTTCCCACAGCACACAATCACCACAAAGAACATTACAGCAATACAAAGAAGTCCCACAGCTGTTTCACAGACAGACACAGAAAGAAAAAGCCACAAACATTCCCAACATTAATTTATCTTTTTCAATTCCAGATTCCATTTTCAGACCTGTTCAGTCATTCACTGCACTATGAATCTCTTCACAGTGTTCCAATTAGTCCATCTTTTAACACCTTAAGCCCTAAAGTGAATTGGAAACCTTTGATACGGGTTTGCTAGAAGGTGCCTTTAGTTTTTTGCGAATGCTTTGTTTAACTCTGCAAAGAAAAGCTCAAGCGTTTTGTCCATAGGTTTACTAGACTTCATGACCAAAAGAAGATATATAACATATATGGAACATATAACCTGTCTGCGTAACAACTCTTGCATCTGCTGCTGTGTACATCGGGTCCAACAACTTTACCTCTGAGGTTTCTTGTTTCTTCCTCTTAACTCATATTTGACTATCTCCAAATCCAATTCAAGGATAAGAATCAGGAGGTTTGACAAGCACAGACCCATGCACAGTCATGCAGTGGACCACAGGCTGTAGTATATGACCTTTCCAGCCTTCAGCAAAGACTTCCTCATCCCCGTGCATCTGCATCTGCTCATCAGCACCCACATGGTGGGTGTTACCAACCCTTGGATCAGCTGGCAGATCTCTATGTGGGAGCTCCCACTGACTTGCATTAGTCAGCCAGGTGATGAGCAGCTGGGCACAGCCTCTTCAGCTGGCACAGCTCAAGTTGGAGGCAGTGGAGGCAGACATGTCCCAGCCCACTGAGTGGGCAATGCATAGTGTTATTGATATTACACACCTTCACTGCATTGATATTTTAAACTTAAAAAAAAAAGGATACAGAGTTGTAAGTGTGCCATGCTCCAAGTAGTTGTGGTACTTCTCTAATGCTCCATTAGAACCTTAGCTATGATATTTTTTCAGAAAGTGCTTGCATGCAGGAATGGGGAAAAGCAGGTCTAGCTTATTGGCTTGCTGGTGAATGCAGTGTGGCTGGTACATAATTCTCAGTGTGACACTAATCTCTATACCCTCAGTGAGATGACCACAACACCTCTCTGCCTAGCTGGATGTAATGCCTCGATCTTTCACACAGGACAGGCTTAATAATGCTAGAGAATTTTATTTTAGGTTTTGGGGTTTTTTATAAAAGAATGAACTCGAGAATCAACCTATGTGTCTATGTGTTTTTAAGAGAGCATCAGGAAAACTGAGTCCTAGAACTCTGACTTGTGAACATGCCTTAGCTTGCTGCAATATAGGAAACATTACTAATCAGCTTGTACTTTGTTGACAGCGTAGTTCTTTAGAAAAACAGATAAAGTGCCAGGTGAAGAAATAAAGAGATTAAGCAAAGCACTGTCCAGTGAGATAGGAGGTTGAAAACAAGACTTTCTGCCTTTGGTGTTCTAGCACTAGTGTAGACAGATGAACCACTGAGGGCAAATTTAGAGCTTGAATGCAGAAAGGCTAAGCATCATTTAGCTGCCAATGGCAGCATTTAGTCATTTGCAAAGCATAGCACTGTGGACTTCTCTATAGTTATAGGAAACTCTCTGACCAGTGCTGTTATTCATGATTTTCACTCCACAAAGATTTTCACTTATGCATGCTTTTATCCTGAGACCTTCAAACCTTTAAAGAGGCAAATAGTAACAGCGCCATTTTAAAGAATGAGGAGATGGGGAAGTCAGATGACTTAGGTCACTGTCATATGATGAGCTTGAAATAGAATAAACATTTTGTGAGGCTTGTGACTTTCAATCCCATGCTCAACTTATTGGACATATAGCCCACCTCCTACAAAACAAAACTAGACAGCACCTTTGCTCCTTTGGTGACGGACCCAGACCGACTGACTCTAAAGAGTGCTTTAAATCACAACTGTTGGACTCAGAATCAAAGTCAAATGCTGCCTTCTCCCAAGTTTTGTGAGGTTTGAAAATAACATGAGCTACAGAAAGGAAAGACATTTCTCAGAAAGAAAGAAAGTGTTAGTGCCAGTGTTTGAGATATGAAAGTATGAAATATGCAATAAGCTGCCTATGCTAAATTCAACTGAGTAGTAATTCTGTATCTGCCTAATCCTATTTTGATTTCACTGTATCTGTTTCAAAATAGATAGCACAGGGTAGTAAAGTATGCTCAGTTTTGTCTGGAGGCAGCATTGTGAGTACTTTTTACAGACAACAGTTTTCTCATATTTAGATTATGTATCTATATACATATATATATATACATATATATTATATAAAATCTATTCTATCTTGTTTGACTCTTCTGTGTTGAACAGCATACATAGAACTTACAACTTTTTCATCTCGTCTCAGGTCACACTGATGAAAGGTCTGTTAAGTACTGAAACCCCAGAGCACTCTCCTTGATTATTTCAAGTATATTTGTCTTTATTTGCTGCAACCACAACTAGTGAACTTCCAAGCCACTTTGGCTGTGTGAATTGAATCACAGCATAATATAACATAACTTCTATTCATGCATTTGTGCTCACTGAAACATACTTATATGTACAGTAGTGACTAATGAACTAGTGAACATATTTGTTCACAGCATAATAGAAAATGTATCTTGTTCTTGGAGTGGGGAAAAGTCTATTACGAGGTTAGAAACTGTGAGAACCAACATTATTCCATTAATATAATGAGTATTTTCTCTTTATAAACATTTTTAATCTCAGATGTGGTGTTTTTAAATATTGAAGAATATTATGAGACTGATACATCAGGTCCCACTTTGTTGTATAAGCCTATTTGTGGCTACCAGGAAAGGGCATAAACTTCTCTGAGCACTCTGAACATGTCTCAGTATCTTGTGCCTATAACAGTGTCTCTCAAGCCTTGTTAATTCAGGGATTACCTAGTTTTTTTGAAAACTATCAATGGATTGCCTTATGCACCACAGCTAAAAGATTCAAATTCACAAAAAACCCTATAATGAATCTAAGCTTTGCGTGTTCACTTACTTGTCTTTGTCAAGAGTGTTTCGAGAATATTATTTCATTCATTTCTATGGGGTTTTTTTTGCTTTACTTATTACTTAGAAAAATTTTGCAGCTGTTGTTTTAGGTCACCAATGGATGTTCAATGGACTTTTAGTTCTGTCAAAGACAGTGAGATACCTCTGAATTGCATCTAACATGAACCATTACTGGAGATGAGATCCTGGACCATGAGAACCTTTACTTGGAACAAAGAGGCAATTCAAATGTTCTTTAAGCAATTTAAGAATGCTAAACTGATTAAAACTATTTTATCAATATATTACAGCTATTGACTTGTAAAAAGTCCTGTTTCGTAACACACCATCATTTTCACAGGAGATCTTAAAATAGATTTCAAAATCCCATTTTACTCTGATTTGGCTCCACAGGAAGAAATGCAGGCTTCCAGGCTATCTTCCAGGAGCATGGTTCAGCATCCTGACACTTCTGTGGGTCCAGCTTACAAGAAATGTGGAACTGCTGAGATGCTGAATTCTTTTCACAATGCGAAATGTTTAGACTGCTAAGAAAGGAAAAAAAAAAAAAAGGGAACTAATGTGGGAGTGTGTGGGGAACTCCATATAGAAAGAGGAAGTATCGTGTGACTGATCAGGAAATGGGTACAAAGCATGTGTTTTGGTAGTATTTTCACTTGTTTTGGGGGCATTTCCATAGAGAACTGGAATCTGGCCCTGTGCTTAGGTATTACTTCACTCCAGAGTGAAAGGCAGGCACTAATTTGGAGCGAAACACACCAGCTGTCAGCCTTTGCACATAGCAACACAGCACAACAGCTGAAGGCAGGTCGCACAAACACAACATCCCACGGAAATAGCAGTGTTGTAGAGCCATTCTGGGCTGCAAGAAAAAACAAACAATGCTCTGACTTCTATAAAAAGAGAAAGCTATTTTCCAGGCTGTATTTTCTGAGAGGAATTAGTTCTCTTTTACCCCCAAAACTCTGGGATACATCTGTGCTACAAAAACTCCAGGGAAATATGCATGGCAGCAAGGTGCAAACACAATGAAAGTCCTTTCTGATCCTGCCTGCCAAGGCATTTCTTTCCCATGCACAGATTTGACAGGATAGAAATTTAGCCCTCATCTTTCCATAAACATTATCTAGTCTGGAGTACACTGCCAACACTTGTGATGTCAGGGCTGTTCATTCCTTTGGTTTTGTCATGTGACTTTTTTTTTCCAGAACCAAGGAAAAAGCCCAAAAATGTGACAGTTCATCTTGTGTAGACTGAAGTTCTGCTTATTCATTTTCTCTTGAGCAAGTTGCTGTTAGTCAGATGTTTGCAGAGTTGTGGGGAGGGTAATGTGCTGCCCTCAGTGCAGTGAAGTAATTTTTAGGGGAAGTCCTTGCATGGGCAATTTGATTCCCCTTATTAAGTCATTCCTCAGTCAGCTGGAAGACAGAGGCGAGCTTGTGTATCCTGGTGCAAGTGAGCAACACAGAAAGCTGAGACAAAATCCCTAACAGAGGATATTTTGGACCTTCCACTCCAAAATAGAAATGTAATTCTCCTGCAGAGTTATAAAGGGACTGAAATAAATGAAAGATTTATTTCAGGGGCTATCACCATAAAGCTCCTGAGCAACATGCTCAGTGATGTAGAGCGAGACAATTATTTGCAGGACTCTTTTTGCCATTGGTTTTCCTCTCTCTGGAGAATGAAACTTCTTAGCTTAAGTGATTTCAACTTGACCCATCCCCATTTGTGAAGTAGATCACATTAGCCTACACTTGTCTGGATCATTCTTCCTGGTTGCTTCAAGTTGAAGCCAGATCTCTGAAAGCAACATCATCAGCTACAGTCACCTTCAGTGGAACATCATCATCTTCAAAATTATTAGAGATAATTTCTCATGTTTTTATTTCATAGGGTGAAGTCAAATAGGATGTAGGAAGTGGGACAGTTTTGACCACCAACTTCAAGAAAGATATTATGAAACTGGAGGGAGCCATAGTGGAGGACTAGTAAGGTTCTAGGGCACAGGACCACTGAGGAGAGGCTGAAGAGCTGAGCTTGTTTAATGAAGAGGAGGCCAAAGGCATATGATCAAAGCTACAATGACACCAGAACCAAATTCTTCCCAGTGGTGGCAGAAGCTGCAAGAGGGGGCAGTAAGATGAGTGTTCAGCTTGGCCATTAGGAAACAAAATGCCCACCTGGAGCATAGGGCAGCCTGGTAGAGGTTGCTTAGAGAACTGGAGGAAGCCCTCTCCCTGGAGGTTTCCAAGCCTTGACCAGAAAAAATCCATATTGATCTGCTCCAGCACTGATCACAGTTGGGCCTTGGAGTGGGATGGGTGATCCCCAGGGCCCCTCTAAACAACATTATAGCACCAAAAACATGCATATGTCCCCTCAACACTTAGTGTAGAGTTCTTCATGTTGTCCCTCATTTAGCCAATCCCTCCTGAATGGGAAGAGGAAGAATATATTTTTTCTTTTTTTTTTTTTAAGTGAAGGATCATATAAATAACTAGAACAGCTAAGGCAGTTCTGGTAATAAGTAGAATACCTCTAACTCTTGCTTTAAATGGAATACATCTCAGGCAGATAGTGTGCCTTCAATTTTTACTCCCTTTCAAAACTCAAATTTTTGCAAGTGCTGGAAGATGTGCAAGTAGAGCACAATGCTGAAAGCCCAAGAAACATGCCCAGCAAAGCAGAACTTGTACTTTCTATTGTTAAAACTCTGTTGGAATTCTGATATGTCTTTTATGTACAGCAGACCTAGGAGGAAAAAGTTTGTGTGCATGGAGAAATATCTCTGTCCCCCAGCTAGTCTGGTCTTGAGCTTAAAGGGTATCTATAGAGTCCAGGCTGTGGTAGGTCACTCTGTATTAGAATGTATTAGAACTGAGAATAGTCTCAGTTCTACAAACCAGTGCAGACACTGGTTTTATTTTTAGGTAGACAAGTAGCCTTTTTTAGTGGGATGATTCACATCCACGTAGTGATGTATACATGTGCTTCCAGAATGAACATTCTTTATTTGTTGTTTCAATATTTGTGTCTTTTTTTCTGAGTTATTCTAATGGTAATCCTTGTTCAATTTTTTTTTTCCCCTGGGGCTGTCTACAGACATCCAATGCTTTTTATGGAGAGGTGTTTCTTTTAAAGTTTCTAATTCCTTGGTATGAATAAATTCACTTATTTTTACTGGGATGCTGTAAATACTTTGTTTAGGATGGGTTGTAAGCCACAGTCTTGCATTTTCTTTTAACATATTTGCAATCTTATTTTTTGTCCAGCCATATTAAAAGCAACAGCAATTTTCCATCTGTTTTAATTTGCAGTAAATGACTTTATGCTGCTGCATTTTACACAGACAAGATCTTTCTTCTTCAGTAATTATTTCAAGACAATGCTGTTCAAATGATGTGATAGACTAAATTAAAATTATAGCATACCTCAGGTAAACCAAGCAATTTTGTGAGACCATATTAAATTCTGATTATAACAAAAGGTTTTAAATTAATTTCCATCACTACTGCACAGCTTTACAAATCTTCTGAGAAGTACAGTGACAAGGCATATATAAGTATCTGCTTGACACTACAGAGGGTATCAAGGACCATTGTGACATAATTTAAAATTAATCAATGTCAAGGACTGAGATCACGCCCCTTAGTCCACGAATTCCTGAGAAGTGGGAAGATTTCTGAGTTTTTCCAACAGTCTTAGACATCAGTCATTGCTACAGTTTACGTAGAAAAGTTTAAAACATAGTTTATTCTCCACACGAACAGAAGTCTCTCATCTCCTGTGCAGGAGCTGAAGAAGCAGAAGGTGTCCTTGAAGAGGCTTTCAACCCTTTCCTAAGGCAATTGTCAGCCTGCTCTCTGCCTGGGGCCCTGAAAGGGAATTAGGGGCTAGTGCTTAGCAAGCCTTAGCTAGCCCTTCTGTCTTCTGAAACACGTTTACCTCAGAGTATTTGCATTGGTGTGAAAAGGATTAAAAGTCTCTTCAGTCAGGCTGAAGTCATTCTGTTATTGGGTCCATTTGTGCTGTGTGGAGGTAAGGGCTGATGGATTCCAGCATGCTGCTACATTATTTTCTGCTTTGGTTAGGGTCCCCCTTTCCTGGACAAACCTCACCCTTTGGGAAGGGCATTGAAACAGATTTCTCTTGCAAAATGTATTGCAGGAAAATATAATACAGAGAAACCTTGGGCAACCACTACTAAAGAAAATATTTGTATTTTTTCCTTGTAAGGAAGCAACATAATGCCTACTGTCAAGATCATTTTTACAAGCAGCATTAAAAAATTACAGAAAAGTATAGCAACTTTTCCAGTGGGATATGCATTCAATATGACCTTTTTAATTAGCTTATTTAGATGTCTGTAAAATTCAAAGCAATAGTTCTCCTTGGGCAGGAGCCAATCAATCACAATGAACAACCAGGAGACCCCTGATACTTGGCTTCTGTCCTGTGCAAAATTTTCCTAGGAATTTACCCTATTAATCTTGCAACAACCCATGCATTTGTGTGATTTATGGCTTACCTGTGTCCATAACACACAAAAATCTTGTAGATGACGGGCCCTGTACTGCTTTTCAAACATATGATGCTCTCCTATAAGGTCTGGAGGTCTTGTCAAATTGTGGATCCCTGCTGGGGAATCAGGACCTCAAATATACTAAAGCCACAGTTTGGATACTGTCTGGAAGGGATACTGTGAAGGAAATGTTAGGGCAAGAGAAAAGGTCAGATCTGGATATGGTACCTCCTCATCACCCTGCTATTTTCTTCAGTAATGTTTTTTTCATCCTCTTGCCTTCCCTTGCTTTCATCCTCCACAACTGCAGCAATGTAGCAGATCCTCTGGATACCTCATCTAATGCCACACTGGAAGAAATCATCCAGGGCTCTGGTTTGGCCAACTTGGTGCTGACCTCCTTCACAATATGGTGTTGTAGGTCAGGTGTCAGATTTATAAATCAATGGAAAAATATGCAAATGAAAAACAAATAAAGTGTTAAACCCCACAAATACTTAGTTCTGTGCTATATCCTTACAGGGTGTCCAAGAAAATGGACATTGAGGATTCCCCACTACTGAATATCTCCAAGAGTAAGTTAAACCCAGCTCATCCAGCCTTCCTTCGTAGTCAAGGGAGAGAAAAGGACACAGATGGGAACTGATTCTTCTCCTCAGCCAGTTCTCCTGTAAGTCAGATGAATGATGCTTGTTTTTTGTCACAAAAAACAGTGACAATTGTGACAGCACCACCTCCTTTGCAGAGGTCTGAAGTCAGGGGAAATTATAGTTTTGGTTTTTATTTGAGAAAAACTCTTCAGAGTTACAAGTACGGGAAGCACAATTTTTCACGAAAAAATTAGAATGTGAAATCATCACAGATCTTCCATATTGCAGCCTCTGAGTCACCATGGAATTCTGTTTCCTGCCTGACATCAGTGGCTGAAGGATCAGCTCAAGGTTGTACTGCAGGTAAATCTGGAAGGACTTCCTACGTCTTCAATCCAGACTGTTACATTTCTTTTTTAGTGCAAGTTCAGTATGACACATAGAGAGACAGGTATATTAACTGCAATTAAGCTTTATTAGACCTTTGATCTGCTACCATGATGTAGTGTGTAAATTAATGCATTAAAAGAAAAATGTAATGTAAAATAATTCTCTAAGTTACAAAGCAGAATTTCAAGCTGCGCCTTTACAGCACTTTCATCACATTTTTAATTGAGCTAGCTTTTGTGTCAGGAAATAGGGCTTTATTGGAAAAGATGAGGAGAAAGTAGGAAAAGAGCTGATGTTTCATTAAACTGAGAAATGCCATGGGCATGAAATTGTAATCTTTACAATTGGCAGTTGTGTCCTGGCAGAAGAGCCCTTAAACTTCAACTACTCTGGGACGAGATCCCAGATTAGTAAACTGTGAGCACTTTTTCTGCTTTAACTGAAATTAGCCTGGAGACCCAATTAATGTGGGTAAGAAAAAGAACAGCCAGCATCCCCATCTCATCACAACTGTCAAGAAGTGGTGCCTAAATACTGTATTTTTAATTGGGTCATTCCCCAGATGTAGCCAGCTGTGGACTTAACTGAGAAGACAATAATGTGGTAGTGAAGAGAGAGCAGAGCAAGCAAAAGGACATTAAAAACCCTCTCACTGCACATGTAGCTCATAGTGGGTAGTCACTGGCCTAGTGCACTTCAGGCAGAAGAAGACACCACTCAAATCAGTTAAATCACCTTCCCTGTGTGGATTCCTATATATATATATATATATATATATATATATACATATACATATATATATATATATATACATATACATATACATATATATATATATATATATAATCATTGTAGCTGTAGCTACCACTGCTTAGAAATCAGTGCAATTTGCAACATTCACACACTACTGTGAGATCTCATGACTGACTGAGCGTGTTTAGCCAATTAAATGTATTTCTAAACTTGTTTCATAAAAGTTTATCATTTAGATCAGGATTTAATGTCTGCATAGAAGCCAAGACTGGTTATAGGTTAGGGGAATTAACCAAGAGCATTAAGCATTCAGAATCAAAGCAAGGAAGTGAAAGATTTCCTCCTAATGGGGACAGAGGCTTCTGGGATTTTTCCCAGGGGGACAGTTGCAAAAATGGCAAAGGAAGTAGGAAGAAAATCCGCCAAACCTCCAAGTGAAATCTGCCTCAGGATCAGAGATCTACTGTCATGTTAGGACAGTTTATATTTACTGGGACATTTGCACTGTGTAGTCACAGCATTTTAAAGGGTAATATTTTCTTGGCTTAAATGCAGTTCTGACATGTCATCTAACCACAGCACCAACAATCCAAGTTAATCTGGTATACTTTCCATTTGTAAATAATATCTAAACTTATGATTAGGCAAAGGGAAATAAAGAGAAACAAAACACACCAAAAAATCCACATCCCTCCAAAAAGCAGAAGTCCAAGATAGAAAGCAGACAGAGTAAGAAGAAAGTAGACAGAGTAAGAAGAATGCATGTGAGCCTGACATACTCAATTTATTCTATCTATGCCAAAACTACTGAGGCTGTCTTTGTGCACAGCTGAGTTCTCCTGCATACAGACCAGGGGTCACTGAGTGGCCACTTTTGCCCTCAGATGCATCAACAAGAACTCTGCTCATACCACGGGTCAATGCTGAAACGTGCCTGACAGCTTATTAAACAGATCTGCTAGAATTCTGTTGTTTTTCCTCATTATGTCATGGCATAATTCCTCTGGAGCCTTTGTGCTGCACACTGTGCACTGCAGCCATGCACGCAAGTGAGGTTGTTGTTGTTGTTTTCACCCAGCAAACGCTCAGTGGGTGAGAGCCTGTGTCTCGTTTTGACATAAAAAACATCCTTCAATTAAGCTTGGCTGGGAAACAAAGCACTTCAGCCCAGAATAAAGGTGCATCCAAAGCAGAGCGCGCTGCCTGCTCAGCCCCGCTGCCCGCCCCGCAGCACTGCCTGTACCTGTGTCCTCACCGCCCCAAAGGGTCCTGGGCTCCGGCTTGGGCAGCGAATCTCCTTTGCTATGGGGCTCCTTCATCTGAAAAACACAGAGGGAATACATCAGGTCATGAGAGCTTCCTCGTGAGGTGGGTTTTGCTTTACAACACTTAAGACCAAAATTATTTGCCATCTAAAGTGCATATTTTGGGCAATAGTGCAAGGCCCCTCTCCAGCTGTTTCTATAATCAGGGGTAAACTTATGAAGTGTGAGGTACTGTGATCTTTCAGAATAGAAAAAGGCGCTCTGAGTCACGGTATTTTGAATTGCATTTTTCCATTCAAAGCGTGTGTGTTGATTTTACACTGTGGACCAGGTGGTCCAGCCCCATTCTCCTGCCTTGGCCCTGCAGAGGTGGAGGAAGGGAAAGGAAATGGTGGGCAGGGCCCCAGAGGGTCTGTCTCCTGGCATGGAACTGTTTGCAGAGAGCTCCTTTGCCCACTTTCTTTCACAGCAGGGACAACCTTAACAGGGGTGGGATTTGGTGTAGAGGATGCACAGGTGCAATCCCTTCACATGTCCTTGGGGTATCACCATTATGGGAGCTGCAGACACATGTTCCCCATCCTGATTAACACTTCTCCCTCATCCCTGCTTTGCAGTGCCTCTAACTGCTTGCTCTCTAGACCGCTCTTACTCACACATGAGGTTTCAATCAGAGCTCTGCAAGAATTTTGAGAGCTAGAAGTGTGACTGTCCTCTGTCAATGCTTTGGTAATAACTCTGACCTCAATGGTGCTGTTTCTGGATGATAACCTGGGTGTGAGGGTGAAGCCAGCCAGCAGGATTACACCACTGCTAAACCTATCTGTCCCAAAGTACTTCCTAGGCTTTCCATCCTACTGAAATGCTACATCCAGCATTTGCATGGGAAGCAGCAGTCAAACAGCAAATAGAGTGCTGCAGAAGAACAAGGTAGAGAATTCCCACTGGTATTTTGCTTTTGGTAACAAGTTCTGGTGTCCAAAGATAGGAGAAGTTTTCTTGTTAGCATCAAAATTTAAATATTTCTTCACACAAATGCACTTTTCTCAGAGTCTATGGTCCTGACAGATTGAGGAGTTTGTCAGCAGGGTCTGGGGCTCTGTATGTAGAATTTTCAATCGTGCTGTTCTTTGTGTTGTTAATTTTAGAAATACTTTCATTCAAAAGAGTCCCAACTCAAATGGCACTTCCCCCCATTACACACACTAAACAGGCATGAAGCTGTCTGGAGGATGCACAGGACTGCAAAACATTGAAAAGGTAGCTTGCTCTTCTGATTGCATATTTCTGATCATCTTTATTCATATAAGCACATGATGAATAGTATGGAAGGAATAGGCATTCAGGACAGCCTCTGTTCTGGCTACTGTAAAACTCCTTGATTAAAGACCCAGAGGGACTGTGGGAAGGAGGCAGCTTGGGAATAGAAAGTAGGTGCAGGATGAAGGGAGAGAAGGAGACAAAGTGCTTGATTTGATGCATTCCAGGCAGAAATGTGATAATGGTCAGAAAAACACAAGCTCAGAAACCCCAGAGAAAAACATTTAAGAAAAAGCAAGCTCTAGACCTGGATCTAAAAAAGAAAAAGAAAAGCGCATCTTTATGTATGTGCAAAACAGTACATATGGGCAGAGCCACCGTGTCAGGGACAGAGGTGTTGTGTCCACAATGTGCACAATGTGTATGAGCAATACGATTCAGACTTTGGATGCTGAAAGCTGCAAACCCTGAACTCTGCTACTTAAGGAGTCCAGTAAAAGTGGAAACACTTGGCTACCCTGCCATGAGACGAGACACATCACTGTCAAATTTTGCAAAAGTAAAAGTCTGGAAAGTTGTACAGATGGGCACATGGAAAGACTCCCATGCAAGCAAACTCATGCTAAACAGGTACTGAAGAGGAACGGAGCAGAAGGGGAGCAGTGCACTAAAAGCAATGACTCCCTGGAGGATCACACACGTCTCTCCCTCACCTCATGCACACAGAGTGTCCTGCATGTGCAAGCAAAGGCAATTGGGGCATTTATCGAGGGGCCTGAATCACCATCAGTGTATCCATCAACCAGGAGCAGCTCTGGGTGGGAGAGAAGGCATGCATTTGTTCCTGCTGACAGAAGGAGGGCTCACAGCAGACACTGACACTGCAGCAGCATCACCCTTGTGTGTCTCATCATGAGCTAATGCCAGGAAGCCACAGAGCTGACAACAACCTGACCACACTCCAGAGCATGTCAGTCTGCAGGGCCAGAGCCAGCAACATTTCTGTATTCCATGGCAGGGATGGAAGGTAAAAGCATTAAATCTTGTGAAACACAGACAACACCAGGTACAGAAGTGACACAAACGGGTAGGAAACCTAATTCGAAATAGCTTGTGGAACTCCTTTAGCATTAAGTGTGCCCACTTTAATTGTGTATGATTTTGCTAACAAACACATCGATTTCAATAATTGTGTTAATTTACTTTTTTTTCCCTTTAGTTTCCTCACAATTATCTGTACCTACAGTGGCACTTTAGCCACACCTTCCATTTTTATGTCTATGCTTCCATTTCAGTTGAGGTTCTTAAAATCTGTGGCTTCCTTGAGAAGAGCCCCCTTGTTATTGTATGCAGAATGTTTCTTTTGTATGTTTTCCTGGATTATGTTCACATACTACCTATTCAGTAGCTCAATTCTATAGCAGTTACACTGAAGAAGTTTTTCTTTTCCTTTGTGGCAGTGAAATGCTTACCATGGTGCTTGTAAAATGCTGGACTAGGTCTGTTTCCTAGCTGACATTGCTCAAGCCTAAAGTTTAGTGAGAGGAAAGGAGAGAAGTAATTTAATGTGAGTGAGTGGCCAGGTCTTTGTGCTAGCTGAGTACCCATAAACCACAGCAGATAAGACCTGAGCAGGTCAAATATTTTAAAATACAGTACATAATACTGTATATAAACCAGCAAGTTTTTTCATACCACAAAGCACAACTTCTCCCTAGTCACATTTCTTGTACTCCAACAATGTTATCCTGAAAGACCAACTACCCAGGTGAGAGGGACTATTTCCACTAAGCCTTGTCCTAGGAATCAGTTATGGAAAACTACATCCTTTGGTTTGCAAGAGGTAAGCCATGTTGGAGGTCTTTCTCTGAAGCAAAGTTTAACAGCACTAGGCTACGTTTTGAGTTTTTTCCAACCTCAGTGTCATTGGAAGAACATAAAGGGAACTAGAAGTCAGAAGTTCATATGTCAGTGCATGCAACACTTAACTTGAAGTACTGATTTTGGCTAACTTTCAGTGCTCTATATATTTTAGGCAAACATGCCATTAATTGCATGATCCTGCTTTTTCTTGTTTTAGGAAGTAAAAGGATGTCAGTCTTTATAAATGCTTAATAAAATAGCAACTGCATCACTTCCTTCTCTTCTCCTTTTGACCTAGGCACATAGTTCTCTTCAGCTGTAATGCCTCTTAATGTGTCCTCAGCCTGGAGAACATCCCTAAAATAAAGACTGTGAGACAAGGTAGGCAGACTGGCTACCCATTCTTGGTGTAGGAAAAGGAATGGGAAAGGCTATTGAAATTCAAATACTTCATGAGATAACTCTGAAAAAGCTCATTTTCTCATGGCAGCCAGTATGGGAAAGGTTGAGGGCATGCAGACATTCATACAAGTGTCTCTGTGGGTAGACATAGTTGGGTTGTTCAGTCTGGAGAAGAGAAAGCTCTGAGGAAACCTTATAGCTTTCAGTACATAAAGGGGCCCAAGAGGAAGGCTGGAGAGGGACTTTTTGCAAGGGCATGTAGTAATAGGACAAGGGGAAATGGCTTTAAACTGAAAGAGGGTAGGATTAGATTGGATATTATCAAGAAATTCTTTGCTGTGGGAGTGTTGAGACATGGGAACAAGTTGCCTGGAGAAGTTGTGGATGCTCCATCACTGGTAGAGTTCAAGGCCAGGCTGGCTGGGGCCCCAAGCACACTGGTCTAGTGGAAAGTGTCCCTGCCCATTGCAGGGGAGTTGGAACTAAATTATCTTTTAAGTTCCCTTCCAGCCCAAACCATCCAATGATTCTGTGATTGTGGGATTCCCAAAGGAGATGAGACCTTGGGAAATAGCTTCCCCCTTTGCTGTGGTGTGGGGTCCACATTTTTTCACTGCACACAAGTAAGGTGCCAGGGGTGGAGAGCACCAAAAAAGGGAGAAAGAAGACCGTTTAAAGAAGACATGTTACTCTTTGAAGAACAATGTTAGCAAGGCAAGTAGCACTTCTGCTCTAGAAGTGACCTGTGACTCTAATGCATGTGCTTGTAGAGGGATTGCTGCTGTTTAGGTTTCAGCCAGTCCTCACCTGCTCTTCTGAACCAAGAGCCAGAGAACTGTGGTTTGCAAAGGCAATTTCAACTCTGAAGCCTAATTTACACATCCACGTTAATTATTTCATTGCTGAACATCTTAACAGCAAGAGCTCATTATTGGCTGCATATTCTGTTCACTTGAAAGGACATCAATATCAACAGTGGAAGCAAAATATATTATCTAGACTAAATACCACAGCCACTTTGTATTGGAAAGAAAAAATGTTGTTCATAGATACAAAATTATACTCATTTTTTAAACTGTCTACTTTCACTTCTGTTTTCTGGAGTCCTGTAGAGGATCTATTTTATTCAGCAAGACACAGACTCAGGATCCAGCATATTTTTGCTGTGGGGATGACAATGAATATTCTGATTTTGCTTCAGGTTGTCAATTATACAAATAAGTCACTGAATTCATTACTACAGTTAATGTGTTCAGATTTACATCTTCATTCCTGTAGACAATCTCTTCCAATTAGGAGAACATCAGAATTTGACAGGGCCAGGCGTGCATGAGCTCTGTGGATTGTGCTTGTGAAATGCTCACCTAAAGTTAAAAGATTCATAAAGTTGGTGGCTAAAATTTCTGCAGTCAGTCATAACAGCCAGTTATCCATTTAAATGAATGGGAGCCATCCACACTTCTCTTGGCATGGCTGCTCCAGTGCTCCTGAAGTCTCAGTGGTGTTACCTGAGTGGAAGCCCAAAACGTCTGCCAAGACCACCACCACTGGGCCCAGTGCCCAGGAAGGGCTGCCACCACTGCTGGTGACCACAGTCATCTGCACCTTCTGAAATGAGAATAGAACAGATGTCCCCATGCTGGTGTCCAAAGCAAGAATTCCTAGGTGAGTCTGGAATTTGAAGTTGCCTAGACCAGGACATGGCTACAGCAGCTTCTTACTGACAGGTTCTCCCAGTCTGCCTGTGAAAGAATATTCAGAGGTTTACATAGCTGTTCTAAAAAATGTGAGAAATCTAAGTTCTTCCCATGCGTGGAAAAAGCAGTGATGCAGATTTCCATAAACTAACCACGACTTGGACTGGGTTTGATTGTGCTGGGTCACAGGGCCATAATTAAGTGAGGTGCAAAGTTGAGAGAAGGCCATTTCATTGCTGAAATGCTGTTTCTCCAAGCTCTGTGTTTCTCCACACAGCAATGTAATCTTGCACATTGTCTCTGCAAAGGATGCTAGTCCTTGGAACAGTGAGCTGCAGGTGCCCATAGCTGCCAGCACACCTCCCTAGGCCATTACTACCATAAACATAGAGTAGTAAAGGCAGGAGGTGTCTTTATTTATCTCTCAGGAGAAGAGAGTTTTCTAGTTGTGTGGGTTTTGGTGGTTTTTTTGGTTTGTTTGTGTTTTTTTGTGAGACAGCCACAATATAGATACCCCAGTGGGATCTGAAGGATGCTCTTCCATGAAGAGTCACCAAGACTGAAAACAATAATGTTCTTCAACTGTGTTAATGATTTATTCAAATAAATTCCTATCATATCTTTTCTAAATAACAAAAAAAAAAAAAATTCAACATTGTTGTTAGTTATTGGGAAAAGTGTCCCCATTTCATTAAAGCAATATTTTATTTGGACTCCATCTCTTATTTTCAATAAATATTGTGCTTTTGCCTTGACAGTTGTCAAATTGTGAGAAACCTTATTATTTGTGGCAATGTTTTTTTCAATTAAGATTATCAGGGAACGGAGAAACAGATACTATTGGTGGACTAAAAATTCAGTTAAAGCAGAGCACAAAGATCTAATAGCATTAATAGATGCCTAAGATATTGTAAAATGTGCAGCTAATCTGTACAAGTCCAAGCTTGGAGTAGCTCACATCTAACCTGCAAAAACATGACCATGTAACTGTCTTCCAGAAGTTCCATGACCATTGCCAGGGGAGAGAATATGCATTTTTCTGGAGAAGGACAGACTGGGCTAACTGAGTTTGGCACTGGGTTAACTGTGGTTTTGCACCAAGGACCTTATCCCAGCCTAAAGCCAAGCTCAGGGGCATAACTGAGCATTCTGTGAATCAGAGCTTTTGTGACTCATTCCCTTCAACAGTGCAAACCAGAGCTGTATTTGATGATGTTGGGAACCATCAGTTTGAATGGGAGTGGTTGACGTAACAGGAGGAAGGACTCTGTTGTTGTTCACTCACCCGACAGGGTCCTGGGAACAATGGAACTGCAAACCTGCAGTGAAATGTAAATGCTGCATCAAACAGCAATTCATTATGAATGTACAGCATGAAAGAATCCTTCCTCACGAGAAAACAAAGTCAAGGGACAAGCAGCAGTGAGAATCAACACTTTTCTTATCTACACTTACATGAAATTTCACCAGTGCTTTTTCTACAGTAGAACTACACTAGTCCAAACAATGCAGATAAATGTAATTTGGATTGATCATTATAAAGCAGCTAACATCTTTATTTATGTCAGATGGTGGAAATAAAAGCACCAAATAGAATATTTTTTCAAAACTACATTTTTCTCTTTTAGTTTAAAAATTGGTTTAAGCCAAGATATGAGATCCAAGGTTTCTAGCCTCAGATTTTGGAAGAGTTTGAATTTGGGTTCAGAATTGTATCTCTGTTTTCTTCCATGGGACTGAATAGGAATCTCGAGACCAGACAGTGCTGAATGGAGCAGAAATTCATGCACCCAACTGTAGTCAGAAGCAGACTGTGCAAAAATCTCATCTGAAATTCTGCATAATGTGGCTAATAACATTGTCAGGTTTATTGCTACCTCACCCCCCCTCACCTCTGGCATTTCATGCCTGGTTTGGACTTCAGGATTTCCAGTGATGTAAAATGCACCCTTCCTTATATGAGTTATTTGTTCAACCCTTTTTTCACATTTTTTCTTATTGATTGCTTTTCTTGATCTTCCAGTCACAGGATGCTTTTATATCTTTTCTATGAAGAGCTTTGTGTCACAAGTAGCTGCTCCACCAGGGAGATATTTGTAGGCCACGCTCAAGTTGCCTCTCAGATTTGTTTTTGGTGAAGTCATCATGGCCTTCTCACCCAGGGTTAAACAATCTTGCATTTGACACAAGGGAAAAACACACACAGTTCCTACACAGTAGCAAAGAGAACTATAAATTTGAGCCCTTTCAGTTGACTCACAATAACATGTACCTATATCCTAAATCAAGTTCAGAAAAAAAATCCCAACCTTTAATTTACATTGATTGTATTTTTCAAAATAAGACAATGCGTAATAAAAACAGATTATATCCAGACTATCCAAATATGGGACTTATTGCCAGTTTTCTCTTTTTGTGTAGACTTAAGGAGGTCAAACTAAAGACTAAACTTAACTATCACAAAGAAACTAATGCATTATACCCTATAATAAAAATTATAAAGTATGCCTGAAATAATTTTGAGAGTGGAATTTAACTTTTAAGTAAACAGTGGCATCAAAAGGTAGCTGCATGTGGAGCTGACACAACACTCACAATGAACAAGGTATGTTGGTCAGAGTGGGCAGAGCTCTTGCTGTGTTCATAGGGTCCCTCAGAGCTGATAGCTTCCAAGACTATACTTCCTTTTTTCCCAGGAATCAGACTGAAAGTGTCATAGGACTCTATTTTCTGGTCCTTGCTGTTTCTAGCCAGAGCAAAGTCATTCACTTATACATTATCCCACTTTCATTTACAAACAGTTAATGCAGGAAAGTGAATGTTAACTGGATTCACTTCAGGTTTGGTTAAAGATTTGGACAAATGTTGGAGTCGGTTCCCACACTGGTGAACTAATTCTCTGCCCAGCGTTGTAAACCCTCAGAAATAATTGGTGAACCTTGCATGGTCCCAGCTTGCTCTGAACTGCCTCTGGCCTGAGCAAGGAGCATTTTTCCATGGATGAGCAGGTGAGATGTCTCAGCAACAATCACATCTGCTTACTGTCATAATTGTTCTCTGGCTGTTCAGCCACATAGCACCTATTGCCAGGGAGAAGGTATGACTGGATTATGCTTCAGATACTAAGTGTGCTTATTGTGTAGGCAGTTTGCAGACCTTTTAGACTATATCCTCACTCTGTCCTAGGCACTAGCATGGAAAACTAGTGGCAATATTGTTTTGTTCTGTATTTTTCTGTATGTGGGAAGAAATAAAAGCCGTAACCACTCATGCAGTGATGCATGCCTTCCATAAGCCAAGGAAAATTGATAATATGTGGCGTTTTGAGGTACTGAGATTAAGGATTAATTGGATAATTATCTCAATTTTACAGATGGAAAATCTAAATAACAAAGAGTTTGAAGATTTGTTCAAACTCAAATCTCAGTTCAAAGAATCTGGAAAAAGCTTTATTTTCCAATCCTCCAATTAATTTTCATGATGAAGTGATACCCCCTAATACATTCTTACATAAGTATGACAATCAGTTTATGCATGCAGTGGGGTTTATACCAATGGAGAAGTCTTTTTGTTCTGCATATTTTCTTGATACATATCAAGTACTTGAGGATCTTTTTTCCAAGGCTTGCAGTTCTGCCATGTGTTCAGATACAAAGGGATTGAATTAGGTTAAGTGAGACAGTAGACCTGAAATCCCACCAACCCCTCAGAAACAGGGGTAAATTACTTAGGAAAAGGGCTAAATTTGTTCCTAAATTATTAGTTCTGTTGTAGCACAGCTTCAGGTCTTGGTAGCTTGGTGAGAGGAGGTGAAGGATAATGGCTCTGATGTGTGCAGGGTGGACACTGAGTCAGCTGAGATTAACAGCTGCTGAGAGAATCAGAAACAATTTATCTGAGGGGTTCTATAAGACCTGTAAGTCTTCCTGGTAGTGTCCAGGTTTCCTGTTCCAGCCCCAAAAGTCACCATAGCCTGAGCCCCCTTATGTCCCCTAGCCCTGTGCAGTATCTATGCTGGCAGTGGTGGGGAGCTGTCTACAGTCATCTCTGTCCCTGTATGAGGAAGTTAGCTGGCACATCCTTTAATCTTGTCTGGAACACAAACTTATTCATACAGGAAGAGGGGTAGATATGGTTGACTGAAGAACAGAAGGTGAGGCTGCAGGAGGAGCAGAAATGTACCTGGACCCACCAGCAGCAAGTGCATGGTGCACTCACCAACTGCCCTGCTGCATCAAGACTTCCATTTCCACTGTCTGAGATGCACACATCCTGAGGAAGCCAAATGTCACTTACTCTATGGAAAGCTTCAATGTCCTACTGATTGGGAAGTGTTGATGTTTTCATAATACTGCAGTAAGTACTGTCACAGCAAGGTCAAGAGCATTTTATTACAAGAAAAGATTGCCTACTGTACTTGGGTTTGACCCTTTCTTTTTAAAGTGCCTAGCCACTCTCCCTTTCATATTCCCTGCTAAGGAATCATTTGACCTGAAAATGAAAAGGAAATGAGGCTGGTTAGAAGTAAAATGTTTTTGGAGAGTCATTGTCTACCTGTGCTATACTTGAAATCATATTTCCATTAATTTCTGACAACTCAGTGACATAGTGAGGAACTAATCCTCTTATCTGTTTAGAGCAATGAAAAATCTCACTTCGTGTTCAGGAGTGGGACCTCTGTTACAAATACCTACAGGGAAAGAAAGCAAATAAACAAAATCTGTACTTTTTTTGCGTAGGTTCATTTATGGTTTGTTGTATGAATGTGCAGAGGAAGAAATGAATCAAAGTTGTATAGGGGGTATAAATGGATGTCTAAATAATGCCACTGTTGTATGCTGTGTGAGTGCAAAACTTGAGATGGAATCATACACAACTATGACATGCCTATGTTATTCTACACCCTTATTTTGCAAGAGGTAGTGGAGGTGGAGTGATGCTGGCCTGATAATGAGGACAGTGATTGTTATTCACCATTTAGAAACAGGTATAGACACTGAAATTACTTAAATGAATAGGCTACTGCTATGTCAGGGGTATGATTAGTTCTTATCAGTGGGTTTCTTCTGTCTCTCCTGACAGGAGACAAAAGTAGCTGGATCACTTATGCAGCTTGGCATGCAGCACATGCCTGCTGCATCAGAGCCAGCCACAGAGGTATCCCCCACCAGCATAGCAATGGCTCTGACCTGAGGAAGCTCCCAGCACTGGGGAGAGTAATGGCATGGTGGCCACCAAAGCACTTATGACTTCCTTTGTGTGGCCTTAGTATGGGCTCACCCACTGTCAACAATAAAGGAATCATTTTCCAACACTTCCCTGAGACTGGCTGTCAGGCAGCTGAGGTATCCAGCATCCTATCCCTCCCTGCTTTTGCTGTCAGCCACCCTAGGTACAGTAAAACTTGTATGTCAGTTTAAACATACATGTTGGCATTAACACATGATGTCGGGGTAGCGTTGGTGTAGTAAGCTCTAAAACTTCATTCTACCCAAGAAATAAATTGAGGGACATAAGCCATGAAGTTCTATATGAACATAATTCTTATCTGGATGGATGTTTTTTACATTGGTCGGCTGTGCAGCAATATCCAGTTTGGCTGAAACTCAGTTTAATTTAGATTTAAACCAAATTTTGCAATCCACAATACAGGTTCTAAGGAAGGAATGTGTAGGGCCTACACGGTCCTTGAAGCCTGGCTTTGCATTTGCAAACAGTGTTAGTTCTGAACATTTGACAGTTTGATATTTGATGCTATCATTAACAAGACTTGATCTTGCACAAAAGGGCTGGCCAAAATTTCAGCGTAAAACATCCAACTGCTTGCCTGTCCACTGAGCATGTATGTTGGTCCTTAGCCTCTGCTGCTGTGAACTGTCTCTAGCTGCATGTTTTGAGGAGTAAGGAAAGAAAAAAGTATATTTCACTACTTATTTTAAATAATAAAAGCGCCAAAACAGGACTTCTGGATGTGTTAATGCTTTCTTTTCCAACTCACTTTATGTCTAGTCATAGATCAAGAGAAATGGGATTTGTTAAATAGGAAATGCTTAACACACCTGTAAGCGTCAACAATCATTGCAATTCTGAAAAGCAGTTGCTCCTGCTTTCAAAGTACAAGTATTTGCTTGCATTCTGTTACTTAATCAGATGTGAGTAAGCTGGTTCATAGCTACAGATCTCTCTGAAGAAAGTTCCCACTTGTGGTTAGAGAGTCAGATATTTAGTTTTTCCATTTCTCCAAAAAATTTTTTCAGCATGTAGGTCTTTTCCTTTCCAGCTGTCCACAAAACTTTAGAGCAGATGTAGCACAAGCAGTGGTCCATCCTTATCACAAAGACCATCAGCAGGATTGACTTATGAATTGTGGCTTTGGTTCAAGAAGAGCCTATGCTTTTCCCTCAAAGAAATTGAAGTAGCATTCTTAGTGAAATGATAGCATATGATCCCAACCCACACAAAATTGGCAACAATCATGTTGGAGCCAACAGATTTTGAGGTTGTGACAGAATTGAGCAAGTCTGTTGCTATCAGCCTCACCACAAGACTGCTGCCAAAACACTGAAAATTCAAAACTAAGCATACACAGCAGTTTCACTGCAAGAAAAATAATATTGACAAATGTTCTATGAAGGCATCAGACCTTCCCCCCCACCTAAAACTCTTTGCAAAACTTAAAGGAACAACGTCCTCTGAAGATCTGCTGACAGCTCATAAAGGAAACTGTATTAGCTTATATATCAACAAATATTCCTACAGGTTTCATTTCCACTCTTCTCAGTATTGCTGGAATGAAATGTAAGGAAGAATCAGACTGCTAATGGCATCCATGGCAATGATACAAGGCTTGGAGAGTGTCCAAATTGCCTTTTTTCTGTGTTCCTCCAGTTATACATGGGGCAAGCACAGGTTCAGTACAGAATTCAGCATGTGCTAATGTGGTAAAAATACAGATTCACAGACTACTGCAGCAATTCCATAGCTGTAAGAGGACAAAGGGAACAAAGAATGCAAACATTGCCACCACAGGGAAGCCTGAGAGGACAAGGAGGAGCCAGATCTGTGATTAGATTGTCTTCTGAATTGGGTGTGAAATGCCCCACCAAATGTGGGCAAAGCCTTGGACTGAAACCGTGGCAGTGGCTGTACCTAGCCCAGGAAATGACGAATTTGCTGTTGAATTTCGTCTTTCAATTGTGCCCATAATGCAGGACTCTAGAAGAGGCACATTGTGATGGAGGAGCTATCTGAGCATAAAAGTCTTTTTAGATGTCTTCTAGGGATGAATTCCCAGACCCTGATCTTCAGAGTCCACACAAAACTACAGAGTGCAGAAAGTATTAAGCAGTGTTTGTCAGGGTGTTACTTCGTCAGTATCAATGTTCAGAATCAATCCGAATATTGATATTAAATGTTACTTAGACACATTAGGAATATAACAAGCATAGTTAGCAGACAAGCTGAATTTGAAAAATAAAAGCCACCCTCAGAGACAGCTGGAACAGAAAATCTTATAACATTTCAGTGATGCATATGAAAGCAAAACTAAACAGAAAAACCCTGGACTTCCAATTCTGACAAAAAGCCCCTGGTGACTGAAATACACAGATGTCTGAAATTCTTCCAGTTATAGTAATCGGATTTTAAAGGTACTATTCTTTTCAGATATATGATATTTATCTTGACAGAGTTTACTCAACAGTTTCATTGTTCCATGTGTTTCCCTTTGGTGCTTTGAAAAGAAAGCTAGTTTGTTCTTTTCATCTGTAGCCATTCCCTCAGTAGCTGTCATTTATTACGTAGAAAAAAGGATTGTGTTGTATTTCTGTATGCATTTGGCTTTGCATGTAGCTATATTTTTCTTTCAATAAGTGTATCTTGGGGCTTGGGGAATTGTTTTGATGAAAAGACAGCTTTTAAAGCCAAAATATCTTTATGTCTCAAAGAGCCTCAGTTCCTGCGGGCTAGATTGAAAAAAAATCCTTAAGAAACCAAACATCATCATCTTAATAAATGCTAGCCTTTAGACATCAGCATTTTAGGCTATAATCTCTAACTCTAGCTGTATAGGAACCTCTGCAGGTACCTCTTCAGCAGGCACTATGTGCTTCATAGTAAGAGTTACAACAGCCAACATTTTGACAATCGAGGGAGAAATGTTAGCATCAGCTATCTAACTCTTACCTTTTAAGAGTGGCTTTTGAAAAGCTTCTCAAGAGCATCAATCCCTGTTTTTATCTGATAGACCAAGCCTGTCAACAAATGCTCCAGTTTTGACAGGTCTTTCCGACCTATAGAAATCAGATCTGTTTCTCCTGCCTTCCACAGGTCTGCTTGAAATAGAGCTGAATCGCTGATGGCAAAACTCAGCCTTTCAAAAATGAGACCTTTAGGAAGCAGGCAGGAGCTTTTCTTCCCACCTGCACTTCATCCCACAACCCCTTAATACCCAAATAAAGAGTTTCAGGAGGGCTGCCCAGGGTTCAAGCAAGCTACAAGGTTTTGTGTCTGCTCTTAGAGAGTGATGCAGCTGCAAAAGGAGGCATTCACAGCATCCCCCATTTTCACGTGGACAAGCTTGTTACCGATCAGTAGTTAGAAGATGCTTTGGGAGTAGAGAGGTGTTTGTCTTCCCCAGCCAACTGTTTTGACAGTTATCTACATTATATCAGATTTCCACTTCAGACTTTCAGTAATAATATGTGGGAGGTACCCCCTCTCAGCAGCTCGTTTCATCTTTCAAGGACAAGAGTGGATCCTGCCACATCCTCTTCAAGACTATTCTTAATCCTTCTACATGGCTTAGAGAAATAAATCTAACCTCTTTTCGTCTTTTCTATTTGCTTGTTTAGCACTATTCTGAAGCACTTAAGTATGTGCAAGATTTAAGCATGTAACTGTAGGCAATAGATTCTGCTTCAGAAGGCAGATGTTATCATGTGCTACCACATCACTTGTCAAATGTTTATTGGAATTAACACATTTGTGTGTTGTTTTGGTTTTACTTCTGTCTGTAAATCCACTTATCTGAAAAAAAATTTCTCGGTTTCACAGGAAAGCAAAACCCCGCATGGTTTCACATGACAGCTCACACTTAAGGATTTCTTAATTAGAAGGTTTGGATTAATTTTAAATTCCTTTAAACTGGCATTTCTAATCTATGGAAGTCCCAAGGGCCTGACTCCTTCTTCGTCTTCCAGACTCATGCATTTTACAGACATCAGATAAGATGACACCCAACCTACAATCCTCCTGAGCTCTGTCTTAGGAAAAAATTTTATTTCCCTTTAAAATGAATTCTACAACTTTTGCAAAACTACCATGGGATGTTAAAAACAGTAATGCCTTTTCCAGTAAGGCTCCAAAATAATTTTGAGAGACTGTGACTGTTTTGAGCCTGAGCAGAGTTTCTTTTTGTTTTAAAGGTAAATGTTAATATGGTGTGGTTCAGTACAGGTCAAACAAAGTCTCTGTGCAGCTGCACTGCTGCTTGGGAAATAATTATATTTCCATTAATGCAAATGGTAAAAAAAAGTTGATTTATCATGCATCTGTCAAATCCAGAGAGTGCATTACAGAAACTCTTTTAGAACATCCTGAGCTAACTATTCAGAAGGATGAAAAGGTTTCACAAAATGGAAACTCTATAATTAGGCATAGACCAAGCACACTGTATTAAGAGAAGAGACACTCAAGAGTCCTGGTGTGGGGATTCCATTAAGTTACCTTAAATGAGCAGCAGGCACTGTATTAACTAATATTATAATAGGATTTACAGAATACATGACTTTACAATTGAGTTCTTAGCCAATTATAACGTCTTTGTGCAAAGAGGAAAATTGTACATAAGGGGTCATCTGGAACTTCTAGACAGAAAAATAGCGAAACCTATTTATAAACTGCAAAGAAATGCAACATCTCCAGTGCTAGGACCAGAACAAAATTGTTCGCTGTGTTACTATCACCGACCAAGATACTTCGGGTGTCTTGTCTGGTTTGAGACTTCCAGGGACAGACACACAGGGGCATACGGAGTAGGCAGAGGAAGCAACAAAGTTTTCTTTAACGCACGTGTTTCGGGGTCAGAGATTCATTTCTTCAGAGAGAAAGGACATACAAGACCAGCCGCTGCCGGCACTCAAAAGCCCAGTCTAGGCAGCCCATGCAATGTCTCTTGGTGGGGAGGGTGGACACAAGCTGGCCAGGGGATGCTCTCAGCGATTTCGCAGATCTAGTCTTTAGCCCTCTCTATGTGGTCTTAAAAACGAGTATATGAAAGAGTTTGTTTTATCTGTAGTGCTGATACTCTTTAAGAGAGGAGTATCAATTGCCTGTCAAAATGTTTTTATGACCTTGTCACACAATGCAACAGACTCCTTTATTTATCTGCTGTGAAGCACGGAATTATGAGCTGAAGCAATGATTACAAGATGGGCAATAAACAGATTAAAATCACACTCTAATTGAGAAAAGCAACTCCAGTTTCTCTAGCTAAATATAACCTTTGTAGACCAAAGGAATCTAGCACAGAATTTGACTACTAAAAAAAATAAAATAATTTTTTTTCTCAAACTAACTGGTTTTTTCCTGGTTTTCTTCATTTTTGTTTTTCATATCAGGTACTAAATATTACCAGAAGCCGGATTCTGAAGAAATTGAGAACATTCTTCAACTCCAATAAGAAAATCTCTTGACCTCAAGTGGCTGACCACTTGATAATCAGAAATGAACTTTGTCTATCTTGCATGACAGAACAAAATTAAACAGAAATTTGGTCTACTATGTTTGGCCTAGATTCCTCATACCCACTCTGCTGTGTATTTTTATCTTACTACCACCAATGCAGGAAGGAATACTTTTCTCTCACCCCTTTGACTGCCAGCAAAATCATTTGAATATCTGACTTGAAAAGGTGCTAGATAAAAACCATAATAAAAGAAAAAAGAACTTAAGAAAGAGAGAGAGAAAAGGATATCATTTCCAGTTCAGGTAATATGGGAACCCCATGGAAAGAATAATAAACCATTCTCCAGCTGCATATATCTTCAGGGAAAACACTTGACAGTTTATTTAAAATAAGAAATATTTTAATTATCTTCAGTAGTGTTGAACCAGCATTCAAAAAGGAGGAGAACATGTTTTTAGATTTTTATATTGACTTGTCCAATTAATTTACTAAGTCTATGGCACTTGAACAGACCTGTGATGGATGTACAAATGACTGAGTGCCTCACTGCGTATTTGTAAAGCAGATGATTGATGTATCACATAATTTCTTTGAGCCATGGAGCTGATTTATATGCTCTGTGCTATATAGACATTCTCTTTGTCAGTTGGGACTGTAAAACTCCCCACAGGCAATTGTCTGCTATTCAGTCTTTCCCATTCACTGAAATTACACATAATTTTAGCCTGTGCATTTGCAAACTATGCTTTGCCATTTCCATTTGAAAATGCCTTTGTGTTAAACATTTTTGACTTGTCTAAATAAATATTATCCATAATAACCCTATATCAATCCATTACAAACCCATGTAACTACGTACTGCATTTAGATTTAATCCCTGAAATAAAGCCTGTTCCCACCTCACTCGTGTGTTGCTTTCACAGCTGATACTCACAGCTGCAGAGAAATCTGAGCAACAGAAAAATCTGTGATTGCTTTCATCTTGCTAAAGCTATAGGATCTGCAATAAAATAATGTTTGAGTCCCCAGTCTTTGTATATACACACGATCAAATTCCAAAAGCGAAGAGACCTATTGGTGGGTAAATAAGCCTGTACTTAGGGTGGAGGTAAGTATTCAAAGGTACTCAATTCCAAATTCCATCAAAACCCCATTAGTGACACATTTATATCATTAGCTGAAAGAGCTTTAGTGTAGTCAGCTAGAAACAGCTATTTAGGAAATAGTTATAAGCTCTGCTGGTGAAAAATGGCTTTTTCATTAGAAACTGTCAACTCACAGGATTAAGCTACAACTTTGACTTGTGATGATGCAGAAAAGACAGACTTTCTTCAAGCAGAAACTGCAGCATGAAGAGAAGTACAAAATACCTTCTTTACTGTTCTAATTGCTCATCTTGAACCACTTCTCTAAAACTCTCTTTAATTTTCAGACAGTGCTATAATACATTTCTGGAGCACTGTATCATGTCTGGATTTACTTGTAAATGAAAAACGGTCAGAGAAGCTGTGGAGTTCCAGTGGTTGTGGATTCTGAAGTTAAATTAAATGTAATATAGAACTACTCCTTTACCAGTTTTAACATTTTCTTCCTCATGATTTTGTTGCCAGTATCCTTCACAGTATAACATGGAGCACTGAAAAAGGGTTATCTAATACATTATTTCTCTGTATGTCACTTCTCTGAACACAAGGTGTAGTTTCCCAGCTCAGTGAGATAAGCCCCCATCTTCCAGTCTTAGGGACCATAGCAAAACATACCCTAAAATCTGAAGTAAAAAAAAAATTCACTGTAAAGGCAGGAACATTCTATGCATGAATATATTAAACTTCAGCCAGATGTCACTAAGTGTGACTCTTCTGTTTTGGCAAGCAGTTGCATGTCCCTGTAGCTTTTTTGTATTTAAAGTCTACTTATAATGTTGAGTCTTTTATATCACAAATATTTTATACAAGATTTTCTTGCTGTTTCTGTGCTTAAATGGTAATTTTTCAGTTGTTTTTAATTTTCTCTTTCCAGACCTATTTCTACTTTTCAATATTGCCATGGATCAGCCAAATAAAGCACTGTAATTTTTCTCAAATGATGTTAATAATTTTTTTTCTGCAAGATCCTGTTCCTGGAAGAAGAACAAGAAGGGACAAAGGAGAAATCATAACTCATCGAGATAATCTTCATAAGTCTTTCCTAAATCACTGCATGGGGCATGCCAACAAGACAACAAAGCTCACACTGATGTCAGTCTGAGCTATAAGCTCATGGGACCACTGGTCTCTTTGTCCTTTGCTCTTTGACAACATCTTTCCAAAGGATCCTATTTACCAGGGTCGCTGCCAGACACTCCAAAGTGGATTTCATTATGCAGATGAAGAAAAAAATGATATGATATGCTCTGTAAGGCCTTTCAGAGGCATGTATTGCCCTGGCATTGCTGATCTCACCCACAGTAGGTATATTTGTCTCACATCCTTCCCCGTGTCGCTCCATATGGGACAGAAGTAGATTAAGTGGATGAAGGGCTGCTCTCCTAAATGTATGCATAGAGTGTCTGCTTTGCTGAGTGTGGGATTGACCTGAGCCAAGCTACTTTCTGTGGCATCTGGGCTGCTTTCTAGAAAAATCACATTTAATGTAAGACTCTACAGCAGGTACTGAGTAGTTATTCCATCAAAGTGCATTACTGTGTTTCTCTCTCTATCAAGAGAGTAATCTGCCATCAGGTTGTTGATTTGCTCAGGTTTGTTAGACCCTCTCACAGACGTCTCCAGATTTGATTTCACTGAACAATTCTGTAATTCTGTTACCCAAACCTCCTTTTATAAATCTACTAGCCTTTTTCAAATTGTCCTTTATTGCAGCACTTTTCACATATATTGGTTGGGGAGTATTTTTGTCCCACACTGGGCTCTCAGGATTTTAATTTCCTCAATTGTGTATGTGCATGTGTTAGTGTATAAACTAGCACTTACCAGGGTGTAAATCACAGGGTGCCTCATTACCAAAGAGGATCATTAAATGTAGGAGGGTTATTTATCTAAAATGTGTGAGAAAACTCTCTTTCCCTAAAAATCCCACTCAGATCTGTCACCAAACTCTTTCTTTATGGAGAGCTAGTCAGATTTTATTTCATCTCCACATTTTCCTAGTCCATTACAAGACATTTATTTTTATGATGCCCCTGTATGCAAAATATTTAATCTGAAACATATTCCTACCCCATCTCAAATGCAATTTTCTAGAAGCTGTAAGTTATTTGTAGGAGAGATTTGTAAGCAGAACTGTCTCAAATAATTGCCCAGCCTTTGGCTTGAGTACGTTTCTTTCAGCATTTTTCATCTCTGAAGCAAGACTTGAAAATGGTAAAGTGCTGAAATCTGACTGAATTCAAGAGCTCTTCCATTCAGAGGAGCCTTGAACATCTTTCAATAGCAAAATAAATTCCTGCTACAGATCTAATAACATGATCCAAAAGTGTCTGTGAGAGTAATTAACTTCCACTAAGCTGAAAAGGACTTTTCCAAAAAGGTAGCAGCATTGAATTCCCTGCAGCCCTAATCAAGACTTTCCTGGCGCTCCTTTACAGAAGACAGTGGGCATGGATGGACTGTCTTGGGTGGAGGAATACAAGGAACTGCCTCAGCAGCCTCCATCTCTTTCCCACAGCCTGCCTCACGGAAATCATAAGAGAGGGTGAAGAGATCAAACCTGCCGTGTGGCACCTGATGTGAGAAGGGCCCTTCCTGGGCTTGCTGGGGCTGACACCTGCTCAGCATCCCTGAGTGCCCCGACACGGAGCTGTGGCTGTGCTGGACACGCTTCTGGCCATCTGAAGTCAGGTTGCCTAAATGGAATAAAGGTGTTAGCTCTCCCTTTGCCTCCTCTCACCCCTTAGCTAGGGGTGCACAGGGCTTTTGTTCAGCTGTGGAAAGAAAAGACAGCTCTAGACATTCAAGGCTTTGATCTGCTAGATAGAGATGTGTCTGTGGCGCTTCAGGACAAACACCAGCTGATGGATAGGGCAGCAGGAGTTTTTTTAGACAAAGAGGAAAGAACAGAACAAGCCTTGAACCTAGCTCTCGGCTCTGAGAAAAAAAAAATATATATATATTTTGAGTTCACTAACAAGGTCCTATGTTTTGCTTATTTAGAGAAAGGTTTGAAACAAGGGCATAACAATACGGTGGAAGTGGAATACACAGGTCGTGCAGAGCATGAAAGAATTTTATGTGTGCATGTGTGTGTGTGTGTGTGTGTGTGCATGTGAGTAAGATTTGTTTCTTATAACCCAGCTTGGTACACCCTCACCTGAGAGATTTAAATCACACCCAATTTTCATGATGTTTGCCTCTCCCTACTTAGCAGACTGCAATGTAACTCTAAGAGGTGGTTGCCCGCTCTTTCAAAACCAGCTTATTCACACGAGGTATTCATTACACAGCATGGTAATTTATTTTGAAAGCAAATTTACCCTCCTCATCAAGTCAGTGAGTTATGTGCAACCTGAACTATGCAGATAGACGGAAAAGCAAGGTTTGGTTATTGTAAATCTGTACCTTGGCAGTGGTCCAAGCCCTTAGGGCTTCAGCTGTTACACTACTAGAGCAGATATAAGCCCTCATATAACTAATCCACATCGGTTACAAAAAACAATAATATACCTATGTAAGCCAGTCATGTGAAAATTAGCATGATTTTCTGGCAATGCTTGATAATTATCTAGTCCACTGTAAACAAAGCATAAAAAAGTCATAAAAATGCAGAGATAATATGCTATCATACAAATAACAGAGGAGACTTAGTAGAGGTTACATCAGCAATAATTTTTATAAATTCCAACTGGCACATGCCTTAATAGAAAAGCCTGAGGAAATGGAAATGAGGGCATATAATAAGAAAAAAAAATCATTATTTAAAATACTTTTAGTTTCAAAATAATCTTATTTATGCTAAGTCAATTTTTAAAGACTCCGCTACATAATTACAATCACAGTAAACAAGCAGTAATGATTTTTTCCCTTGTTCTGTGCTGGAAATAAGTACAGGAATACAGACACGTGTCCCCTTGGGTGATGTGGTTTAATCAGGTTGGTTTTTATAAGGCCTTTTTCAAACAGATCAGGATAGCCTGAAGCCTGTCAGAAAAAAGCTTGTTGCCTAGAATAAACCTTTAAGAATATTTCACAGCTGATTTGTTTCTGAGTTAATTTGCCCTTGAGTAAAAGGACAGGGTCAGTAGGACCCTTATATGGGTTGGTGTTGAGCACAGCACAAAGGAACTATAATCATTATATCAGTACCTGGTTGCAGTACTGAAAAGCAGAGAAGGAAGAGCAGTGGAGAAAAGGAAACAAGAATTATCCAGGAGAGATGACTGGCACAACCCAAGCTCCCCGCTGATTTAACAGAGATCACGTTCTCTTCTCCTTGAAATACAGAACTGTCTGTTCAAGTTCATTGGTTTAAAGTGAGGGGAGTTATTTCACACTTATGCAGCTTCTGCCATTTGTAACCCTCAAACAGAATCTCACCCAGAAACCCTTTTTAAACCTTGAAAAGGTCACACACAGAACTCCTTCAGCTGTTATTATTAAAAGCTTCCTGCCTGGTTTTACTGTAGAGAAAAAGGTAGTGACCTTACATTTAATCACATCAAGGACTCTGCGCTTTAACTTACTTTAAAGACTCCTTATGCAGGGTAGCTTTATCCAAGAAGGCTTTTGCCAGATAATGATGTTTTTAATGCAGCGTGCAAAATAGCTCTCTTGCTGTGGACTCCAGCTGCTGAGTAAGCAGCCTCTCCACTGCCTGCAGAAAGGAGACTGTGAGAGAGGTCCAGGGGAATTTGCATTCAGTCAAATCTACCCCATATGCATGTGAAAACTAATGGAAATCAGTCGTGAGGCCCTACAGCTCTACAGGAGTACATGAGATTTACAAGCAAGGCATAGGATTTCCAGAATCCTGCGTCTTTGGTGCTTTCATTTTTTAATGCTTCAGCCTGAGCAAAATTAATCTTCTTAATGAAGTAAAATGGAGGAGTAATTAGCTCTTTCACTTGCACATGTTTAACCACGATGCCTTTGCTGGGTTTCAGAAGTTCACAGGACTTCCATTTTTACCTGCTACTCGGATTTCCCTGCTTAAAAATGCAGCAGATGTAGCTTGAAAAAATGTTTCTGCTGTGAGCTGTATGCTAAGTTTCTGATAAATGCCTTGTCACATTTGCTCTGCTTTGTACTTGGAAAGATTCTTATTTGTTTGCTTTTATGTTTCTACAACTCTCTCCTTTTTTTTGCACACCATTTCCAGGCAAGGGATAATTCTGTCAGGGATGACAGGCTCTGAGGAAAACTTTCTGTTCTGCATTTGGCTTTTCTCCACACGGATTATGTAGAGCTGAACAATGAAAAAAAGGTCCAAAGTCTGCCTTAGAAAAGCCCCTTCTCAACCATTTCATCTCAGTAGTTTGCCATCTTCACTCTTGTGTTTAACTGCCCAGCACTAGATGAGGGAAGTCATACTAACATGACTTGAGGAAAAACAGGGTTTCCTTTCTGCTAGAAGACCTCCTGAATAATTCACTTCCTGTTTGGGAAAACACCCCGAGCCAAATTCTGATTTCTAAAAATAAAGCTAAACATGGTTTTTGAGGTAGAGGGGATGCAGTGTGGTCTTTTACTTGTAGGACAGAGGGGAAAAAAATAGCAAGTCTGAGTCCTTTTCCTTATCTTGGAAAGATAATACCACCTATCTTCACCCCAGTTCCTGTAAAACAGGGGAATAGTATTTATTATTACTGGTAATCTGTTCAAATACTGTACATCACAGCACTGTAGTGAAGAGTCTTTTGTTTTCCATGGGTACCAAATTTTAAGGTAGAAAGCAGAGCCCAGATGTGCACAACACATCTTGGTCAGCAGAGTTTCAGGTTTTGGAACATCCCTCCTCTTCCAGGGGTACACCATCTCATAAATACAGGTCCATTGTAAGTACAGACCTGTTTTCAGTACAAAACACGTAAAAAAGCTTGTGGGGAGCAAAGAGTGGCTTACTTTACTGTTTCTCTGGCTCTCCCAGGAGCAGGACTCGGCCTCCTGAGGGGCAATCCCTCGCTGGAAAGGGTGGTCACTCAGGCAGGTCTGGCACAGTGGAGGCTCCAGCTCTGAATCCCCTGCAGGTAAATTCATCACAGTGGACCCCGGGTATTTGAGGCTGGCATGTGGATGCTTTTCAACGTTGACCATCGGGCTCTTAATCCACCTTCGTACCTGCCAACACAGGAGGAGATTATGGACTCTCTTTACAGCTGTTGGGATGGCACAACAGGGTTTCCAACGAGGACAGTAGCATGGACTGGGAAAAATAATCAGTTATGAGGATCAGGATCAATTTTCTGCAGGAAAAAGTACCAGGCGAAGTCAGAGTGAGTGCGCACATCATCATAGACAGGTTCTTTATGCTGAGAATTTTTTGCTGCTTCGTGCAAGTCTGCCATAAGTTTATCTACAAAATAATGACTTTATAAATACATTGAAATACACAGTAGACTGCTAAGAAGAGATCAATAACTACCCAAAGCAAGTACTCCTAGCCTAAAAAGCTCAATTTCCCCATGAGAAAAAGCAGACTGGTTTTGCCGGAATAGAATGGTAAGACTTGCTTTCAGCAGTCCTTTCTTTCAACAGCAATATCTGCTGTATCATCTCTGACTTCATAAACTACCTCAAGCTTTTCTGTGCTTCCTATCACTCTATTCAAGAGTCAGTTTCTCTTGCTGACCTGCCCCAAATTTTGACCCTGCCTCCTCTAACCTGTGTTCCCCTGCCTACTCCTCATCTCTGCAGCTTCCCAGCTAGGACCCAGTGCACTACAGTAGGAAGGACACTGGTTGTGAGCATAATACATTGCACTGGCAAGGCATGATGTCAGCCTTGTGCACTTTCTTTGCTCTTCCTTTCACTTCTGTGACTGTCTTTTTTCTGCCATGTGAATCAAAAGTAATGGATTTTCCAAGAAGTGAGAAGTGACAGACTTTTCTGTGCTCTTTTTCCAAGTTATTTTGCATTGTGAAAGCAGAAGGACCACTATGTGAGCTGTGGTGTATTTGCACTGAATCTGATCAGATCTCTGTCATTTGAATGCAAAGGATGGATAGGGATGTCTCAGGACACACTCTCCCAGCCTGGAGGGAGAAGGCTGAGACAGCCAGGGCTGACAGCCAACTGTCCTCTAGTTGACAGGATGCAATCTCTTTGCTCTGTGATCTTGGTGTCCTCAGCCTCAGCACCTCCATTCTTCATTAGGAGGTAATATTTGCCATTTGAGGATGTTTTACATCAGGAAAAAAAGAAACATTTTATGTTACATTAGTCATGAGCAGGATGACAAGTGCTTGATTAACAGTGGCAGTCTATATCACAGCAACTGGTAACCA
Organism: Catharus ustulatus; assembly: GCF_009819885.2. Lineage (NCBI taxonomy): Eukaryota > Metazoa > Chordata > Aves > Passeriformes > Turdidae > Catharus > Catharus ustulatus. The sequence continues at coordinate 60,399,084 of NC_046223.1, read as the reverse complement.
GGATCACGTACAATAAACAAACAGAATGAAGCATCTCTAACTGGCCTTCTGCTGGTGACTCCTCCATGAGCAAAGCGCCTGCTGAGCTGACCTGCCGGAAATCTCAAGAATAGGAAAATTTCTCTTTTCTCTCTATGGAAACCAAGCAAACAGATTCCTTTCTGTGGGCAAATGAGCCACTCTCCAGCACATTCCCCATTTATATTTTTTTAGTGTCAGTTTGTGTGGATATTATTACCCTCTACTTCCATGCTCTGGAGCATCTCCACAAAATATCCAGACCGATTTAGCTTCAGGTTGATGGGCTGAAGTTGTAGGAGGGAGGGATTATTTTTTTCAGATTTGATTTCAACAAATATATATTGAAACTGATCTTTTAAAACAGGCAGATTTTTAATTTTTTTTTTTTTTTTGCATGGTTATATGTCTTGATCTAATTTCAGATTTTGGTGTGCTGAAAATAATAATTATATTCACGGTAAAAAGAAAACAAAAACCGTGCTTGATTTCCCAGTGTAGTTTTATTACAGGAAACATTCAATATGTTTAATGTGATTCTGAAAGAAGTAACTGTCTGTTGAATTTGTCCTTTTAAAGTTATACCTAGTGATCAGTTAAGTGTTTTCTGACCTGGTTCAGCCTTTCTTCCTCGAAATCCTGCAACTTCAGTCATTTCGCTATGGGTGCACACAGTGCAGAAATGCGCATGAATAAAGAACCAAACTGGTAGTGGAAAGGACCGGGACTGCAATGAGCTGCAGGTTCAGTTTTCCTTAAAAGTTCAGGAAACATAGGCCAGTCTTTTGCTTTAGACTTCTCAATTGCATATGGAATTCACATGTGAATGTGGATTTAAGGTTTCACAAAGACCCTATGATGTTTGGTTTTGTGATATCAAATTCATTATATTTGCAGTGATAGAGTTAAACAATCATTCCTATTGTAACTTCACCTGTTTTTTCACCGTCTTGTGTTTCTCTGTGTATGAAGAAGCATTCAAAATGTGAACTGGCTACTTCTCATATACCAGAATCTATTGGTATTGAATGATCTTGTAGCTGTAGCTTTTAATGGCAATGAAATACACATTCTGCAGTATAATGATCATAAATTGAAAATTAACCACCACTGCTTTAATGATGAGGGAAAGAAACACAGAGTGCATTTTATGAAGCTGCACATACCAGAGTGTAGATGGAATTTCTCTCTCTAGCAACAGCAAGTGGCTCCTGAGTTCATGCTGAATTCTAAAGAATTTTTCCTTGTTTATTATTTATTTCAAGGTAACTCCTGCTCTTAAGTCAGATACACATCTTTTTTTTTTTTTAATTTTTTTTTTTTTTTATTGCTGTTCAAAAATGTTGGGCTAAACCAAAGTTTTCACATGATAGGTCCATATTATTTATACATTATCACCTGTACTGAGAGATGAAAAATAGGCATGATCATGAATACTTCTCTGGTCATATTGTTGTTTTGTAGAATGAAGCAGAGTTTTGAGGAAACTAAGGCGAAAAAAATCAGGAGCACCCAGCTTTGAGATTGAATGGACCAGCAGGATTAATTTTTTTTTTAATGGTTGGAAAAAGTTCAGATAGGTTAGCACACCAACAAGTGCATTGCCAGAGGAGAGCTTTAAAAATAGCTTTTCTTCATTAGGTGGGACAAAGTCCAGGTTCGTGTACATCCAGCCACGTCTGCTCAGTCCAGGACGCCATGCTGACTCAGCAAGACACACTTAGCATTTCAATAAACTTTACTGAGTCACTCTGAACAGTAGTACATAATCAACAAACACCAATAGGAACCCAAGGCCCGCATGGCTAAGCCCAGGGAAGTTGTTTTCCTCTCGTCTGAAGCCTTTGCCCCTGCGTGAGGCGCCGAGCCAGGGCCCTTGGTGCCTGCCCACGCGCCCAGACCTGCCTGGCAGCCGCCCGCGGGGAGCCACGCTGGGCTGGGCTGGGCTGGGCTGGGCTGCTGAGGCTGCCAAGGAGCGGTGCCAAGGCCTGGCATGTCAGTCTGCTCCTGGGGCCTGCCTACATGCATGTGCTAAAGTTCGCTCTGCAGTCACTCACAAGCTGCGTGGATGCTGAATGCGCGAATGGACAAACGCGCCCAGCCCTCGTGTGGACAGCTTGGTGCGGAATTATGGCAGATTTCATTTGTTCTGCAGCCATGTGCTCTGTTTATCTAAGTTAAAATTTCAGGTTTTATTCTGAATTGAGAGGTTCAGGAGGACTTTAATGTCATTCAACTCCTCTAATTCACTCCTTCAGCTAATTCAGACCAATGCCCCTCAGTATGCCTTTGCAGACAAACCCTATATTTTAATTTTGAAACTCATAGATAACAGAGAGTAAAATGCACAGAAGAGTGTAGGAAATGTGATGATTCACCACTGACTTTCAACACATATCCATGTCCAAAAGCATTGAAAATACTGATTTAAAAATAAGAATTGGCAGCAACTTCACAGCAGCAAGGTCAAGATCAGACTTTGGAAGAAAACCAATTTCCCTGTCCATTGCTATGCAGGTCTTGGGTTTCTATTGATGCTTGTACATTATATATTATTTTTCAGAAGGCTTCAGTTAAGTTTATTGAAATGTTATGTATATATATTAGTCACTGAATTTTAAGTCTACACTATAGGCTTTTGTCTAGCTTTAACCTTAATAGACTTCAAAGATTTTTTTGAGGTTTTAATATTTACATTTCCATTAGCAAGTGCCTTAGATCTATAGCTCTGTTTGACTTGGGCTATCTTAAATGTCACTAAAGGATTCAAAGTGCAAAAGGTTCATTTCTTTTGAATTCACTTCCACTAAAAAAACTCCTACACTGAATTCCACAAAAATAAAAAGAATTTGAAAGAAGTTTCTTGGGTTTGACAAATTGAGATTAACAAGTAGCAGATGACAGTTTGCCACTTAGAGCATTATATGACCATGGAATGATTTGAGTTGGAGGGGACCTTAAAAATCATCTAGTGCCAATCTTCCTGTTGTGAGCAGGGACACCTTCCATAAAACCGGCTTGCTCCAGGCCCATCCAGCCTGACCTTGAGCACTTCCAGGGATGGGGCATTCATAATTCTCTGGGCAATCTGTTCCAGAGCCTCACCACCATCATACTGAAAATTTTCTTGCTAATACCTAATTTTAACCTCTTTATGTTTGAATTCACTCCTTCTCCTGTTACTACATGCCCTTGTAAGAAGTCTCCCTTTAGAATTCCTGTAGGACCCCTTCAGGTACCTGAAAGTGCTGTAAGATCTCCCCAGAGCTCAAATACCAATGTGCTCAGTGCATAATTCTTCATGGCACTGTAAATATTTTATTATTCAAATATATTACTTTTGTTGTTCTTATCATGATATCCAATACCAGTAAATAAACCAGAGCCTGCTCCCAACTGCAGGAAGCAATCCACTTCTAAACTTCCTCTGACGACTTCTGTACTTTTGTTTTGAGGTTGTCAAAGCAAATAATTTCAACTTCTTCAAAATCAAAAATTTCACATGTTCAAGTCAAATGACATTTTTACTTTGTTATTATTATTTATTATTGAGATAGAATAAATTATTTGAAACTTCACACTCACAGATTTTCATGACTGGGAATAAACACTTCTCCACCGTGACACATTTTAGAATTTTTTTCCATTGGTGGTTTTGTTGGACCACCAAAGGAGCTTTGGAACTAGTCAAAGTTGTTTGGTATTTCTGGCATTTCTTACAATGACAACAAACAAAATTGATGAAAATATTCCCTATTCTTTCAAGAAAAGTGAGTTCAAAGGAGTGTTGTGCACCGTTCTAATATGTCGACATGTTTCACTAATCCCAAACTAACTTGAAACGTGACTATTGTTAGAGAGCAGCTCTAAATACCCTTTTCCCAAGCATGGTCTGTAGCATTGCTGAAAGGTGCACAAGTATTTTTTTAAAGGCTCTTTATTTTGTGCACCTTGTTTGCTCAAGATTCTTTGTTTGCTTTACCTTCTAAAAACATGATATCCAACAGAGATAATCTCAGACTTGAAAATTGCCAGATGTGATTAAATGAGATTTGCCAAGTTCCAGGATTTTTTTCACTCCTGGTTTTTCCTGTTATGTAATTACAAAGAGATAAAGTTTTTAATTTCATATGGCTCAGTTGTCAATGGCATCAGTCGACTCAGCACATTTTACACTTTAATCGGTTACCCATAAGCCAGCCCCCATCACTGCAATCATGAGCAATATTTTCCATGAGAGAAACACCAGCCTGGTCTCTGGGGCTGCTGCTAATGTGGATGTGGTTCTTCCTCAGAAGAAAAAAGGTGCTGGTGGCACCAGTGACCATCCTGGAGAATCCTCCCTCTTTCTAGAGACTCTGAAAAACTTGGTCCTTCTCAGGACAAGACAAGCTTCTTTTCTGGCTTCACAGCTGAGCACTTGACCTTCACAACTGATGCATAAACAGGAGAAGAAAAGGCAGGTTATGCAGGGACATAATGTCTTGCAGGATTAGGCCCTTTGTGGATGTGGCAGTCACTCCATTGCACTAAGCCCCAGTGTCTGATATAGACCATGGATTTTAGTAGGATTTGGCAATAGGGTGGGAAGATACACATCCTGGAGTAATATTTGTGTGAAAGAAAAAAGACATAAGTTTATAGACAAATTTGATAGGCCATTAGATGTTTAAAATTGCAGACATTTACTGAGGACTGAGCGTAAACTGAATGATGGAATGGCTTGAGGGAAACTGAAAAAAACTGCTTGGAGGCCCAGTATTATGAGGTAGCTCTCAGTGAAACATCACACCCATCAACACAATAGTATCAAATGTAATCTGACAACCAGTCCAACCACGTGCTCTGTACAGCAGCATTTTCTCCCTCTGAAACTTTGGACAGGGTTTTTTTGGGACTTTTTTTTCTTTTTTTTTTCGTTGGAAATTGGAATAAACCACTCTGTGCCCTTGAACTTTTCTGTACTTTAATGTCCATTCTTCATGAAAGTTTGTTTGCATCAGTTATGGGTTATTTTGGCTCTTAGCCAGCTCCTTTACTCTGCATGTTGAATTTCAAAGTCTCTGGATATTCTTTTCTCTACTGGCCAATACCAAAAGCCTCGACTGTGATCTAGGTCAGTGTATGTGCCTGTGTTTGAGTTCTGCCTCTTTCCCATATCAAATGCACACTTCTCCTTCTCCAGTTGCTGTTCATCCGATCCCCTCTTTCCTTTTCCTGACGTTATCTAATTTCACCCTGGACAAGGATTTGAATTTTCATCCATTATGTAAACCCGAAGTGGACACGGAGCTCTTGGAATCATCTCCCCTGCAGTCTTGAGGGCGACTGTCAGGAAACCTATTTAAATTACAATTAGGGAGATTAGGGAATGAAAAGCTCCATTGTTCAAACTGTATACAGTCATCTACTTAAGTGGAAAGTGGTAAACGAGAGGCAGGCTGATTAATGCCCCGACTGAGATCTAGCACTACTCTCTAGCTGACTCTGACATTTAATTTGTCATGTCCCATGGGAAATGTGGCACAGCAAAAGAAGCAGTTTGTCAAGTCACCTCGAGCTATTTTTTTTCCCTGCAGATCCCTGAAACACATCACTTTGTTGATTAATAATCACATTCTATTTTAAAAGGGAAAGTGAAGGGCAACTCTCTGCATAGTCATCGTTTGCTGCTTTCCCTGCAAAACCGAGAAGTTGCTGGCTAAAAAGCAGACGGAGGCCCAATAGCAGAGCACATTGTTTCTGTCCAAGCATGGATGTACATGGTCTGGATTCATGGAGAGCTCAGTCCTCCAGCTGTGCCAGGAGAAAGGTCACCTGCATGCGAGGGGCATCTGGGGAAGGACAAATTGGCCACAGCTCAGGGTGGAGAAGTGCAGGGAATTACAATGATCCTCACAGGAGCCCCAGCACACATTGGTATTGCAGGGAATATTCAGCATCTGGCAGAAATCAGATCTATCCAAGGCAAGGCACAGCAAAATTTTCAGTATTTGTTGTTGCCATCACTTGCAATGTTAACACATCAAGTAAATAAGGCATATTTTTCTGATCTTAAGTGTGAAAGACATGTCTCCAGGCCACAGAAGAAAAAAAAAGTCAACATGTGACTACATCCAGGCACTAATCCCAAAAGTTGATGGGTACCAAAATGACTCAAGGAATTTGGAATCCTCTAAATATGGGTTTAAATATTTCTGCTGAACAAGTTGTAAATCATGAAAGTCAAAACATGAAGAGCAGCAGAAAATTTAGGCACACCAGTGTTGCAAATAACTAGTGTTAATGGGCACACAGCAAACTGCCTGGGTGATTTCCCTGTTCCAGTAAATGGGGAAGCTCTTGCCAGCTCCAGTAATGGAGGAGAAAGTTTGTAAAACCCACATCCCACATTAATAGCTAAATTAAATTTTGCTGTACCCTTACACTGATTTTTTTTGTAATGTGGCACCAAAAAAATCTAAATCAAATAGGCACCACTTAGGATTTTCCTCTCTCGCATCCTCCCATGTTGTCCTTGATAGCAATTGTTAGTGTCATGGGATTCTTTTCTCTGTGAATAAATAAATAACTGATGTGTTGGAATCAGGTAAGAGCTCTTGGATCAATTGCAAGCACTGATGGCACTTGTTACTACATGAGATGAGACAATAGATTCATTGTCCCTTCTGGTGTATAAACACCCTCTGCGTATTATGTCAAAGTGGAAAACAAAACAAAATGGGGTTTATTGTGTATGTGCAAGTGCAATCTTTCCAGGCTACCAAGTTAAAAGTGCTTTTCATCTAGATCAAATAAAAACAACATGAACAATACAACCCGAAATCCCATCCAAACAGTCCGAGGCTGCTTGCTGGTACCTTCTCTTCTCTATTCTCTGTTTTATGTGAGCAAAGCCAATTGTCAGTAAACCTAGTCAATGCTTATTTTAGCTCCTGCTCTGATAAACACCACATCCCACATCTATCAGTCAAAGCCTCAAATCAGTCGGCAGGGTACTGTGAGCATCTGATCCAGGCACAGGAGCCAGGGAATGCATGCTTGGATGTGAATGGGAAGAAAAGGTAGGTGGATGAAAAAATTCCAGGCAAAACAAAGATACCTCAGTGTATTTTTTCTCCATCTCAGTTTCCTGGTGCAATTGTCATTTTGTATCCTTCAGTAATCTGGGCTGAAATAGCCCAGCATTATAAAGTTTAACTGCAGTGCAAGAATAATGACTGCAGTGGCAGAACACTATGGATGACTGGTTACAGCACCAAGTCCCATTCAATAGTCATCCTTAACTATTCAAAAGCTTCATACTGTCAGAGCAGGGAAGCATATTTTGTGTGGCTTGAAATTAATAACTTTCCTATTTCAAATCTGAGCTTGACACTCCACTAATCTCCTTTTGATTCGGCAGAAGGTGACCCTTCTAATTTGTTATATAACTTTGTACAGCATCCTAATTTTTTGTCAATCTTTAAAGCAAACAGGACCACTAGACAAGCTGATTTAGGATGTCTGGTCCTTCTGGCCCTTGTGACAGACATGCCAAAACATTCACAGAGCTGTGAGACAGACCACATATACATACACCTTAGAAAACTGCAGTACTCCCAGAGGGGCCCCCAGTGAAAGAGGACAGTAATTTTTTGGAGATCAGCTCCCTTGCCAGGCAAGGCTGGGGTGGAACCTGGCAGCAGGGACTTCAGCAGCCCGTGCAGGCCCATGTGTGGTGTGGCGTGGCAGTGCCATGGGAGAGGCTGCCACAGCCTTGGTCAAGCCCTGCTTGAGCACTCTGGGGTGCTCCTGCCGTCCATCAGACTGGGTAACACAGACCAGGCAAAGGTCTTTGCTTTTCTGTTCCAAGCCAAAGGAGACATTGAATAATAGAATCACAGAATAGGTTTGGGTTGGAAAGAACCTTAAAGATCCCTTAGATCTCAGCCCTCTGCCATGGGCAAGGACACCTTCTACTTGACCAGGTTGCTTAAAGTCCAACGCAATGTGTTTGCTCAAAGGAATATCTTTCAGGAAAATATCCACCATTTATTTTCCTAGCTTTTTCTAATGACGGATTAGCCTTTTCCAAGAAGATTGTTTGAGAAGAAACAGAAATTCTGCATCACTCAAATTAGCCATTTTTAAATGGCATCCCAGCTGAGATGCAGCGTGCAAAACACTAATAAATTTCCATCAGGATCTCAAAGATTATTTTATTCTGAACCATACAAAATTTTATGACTTAAAACACCTTCATCAGCAGGGATTTAAGCTAGGAGGAGGATTTATAGTTCAAGTGTTTTGACAAATTAATTCACTGCCAAATGTGACCAATTCTTATAAGATCATTCACTGATTTTCATCACTTATTTTTATCACTATTCCATAGTGAGACGAGGATGATAAAATGAACTTATGGAAAGCAGACCACTTGATACATGCTCTGTCACTGTAGGAGAACATATGGTCCTGAATAATTTGAAAATAAAACATACATTGCTGTCTAGCAATTGCACAGACTGAAAATTAACCTCCTTGATACAGGAGACTCTTTTGAGGTTAAAATTTGTTGGTTAATGATTCAAAATTTTATGTGCATGATATTCTTTAGAGATACATAATGAAATCTTAGCTCAGGCTATCTGAAAGGTAGACCAATTGTTTATAGTATTTTCTGCTCCAAAAGCTACAAGCAACATTTATTTATAATCCCATGAGGAGGAAACTATTATTTTCTCCTTACATTTCAATCTACCCTGGAATCTGTTTGAATTTTACCAAGCTTCCCATCACTCTGTGATGACTAGATGCCTCCTCCATTTGAGAAATAGGTGTTATGAGTCCTCCTTGGAGAGGGGGAAGTGACTCAATGCTTCAAAAACAAAACAGCAAACACAAGATGAACTAACAAATCTGAAACCCCATCCCATAGCAATTTCATCACCTATAAAACTGCAGCTGTTTCAATTTGTGAAACTAAGCAATTTCTCCTGCACCTGTCAAACCTGCCTGGCATTTCAATAAATTGCTCCACGTGTTGTTTTCCCTCCTGCTTTAAAATAGCTTGAGAAATATGGTTTTAAAAAGGGCTAAGTACAGACAAAAAGTACAGTTAATCAGAGTAAAGCCACATTTGCAAACTATCAGTCAAAACCAGTCATTCATATGTATTAAAGAAATAAGTGTTCTTAAGTGAAAAACATAGTAACAGATGAAAACCAGACACACTCAAGAAGTATGAAACAAGGGAAGCTTTCTTTCTGCCGTTTACATTATTTCCTTTATTAGCTTAGTACTTTTCCAGAGGCACACTCACACATACAAGAAACATATTACCCAGCACTTTTAATCCTTGTGGTCTTCACTTTATTTACAAGATGACGGCAATAAAGAGCTTTGTTTTAGAAACACGAGCTGAAGTGTAAGTCACCAATGCTGACTTATCAGCTTGTGGGTTGGAGTCTCCCACATGTGTAGGTTGTTGGTTTTGGGAAGACTGTAATGGAGGCAGCTTGTTTTGAGTCTTTTATTCCATATGCTTGCTTATGTGTGGATTTTCTTTTGCTTAAGACTTGCAAATAAAAAATAAATATTCTGAAGTCATTTCGGGCAAAAGCTACTGAAAGCTAACACATTTTTCCTCAGAGAATGCCAAGATATTTTGAGGGTTCAATGCCAAACAGGTTAAACAACAATTATGACCTCAGAGAAAATGTTAAAAATATCCTGCAGGTAGGATAATTTGCATGGTTTCAATGTGGTGTGCAAATCCTTTTACAGGACTCCTAGTCACAAACATAAATTACTGTGTCAGAAAACAAGTAAAATGGAGAAAGCTAACAGAAATTGAAGAAGACAAGTAGAAGGAGAAAATACCTGAGACACATAGGTTTTCAAGTGGACTGAATAGTTTTCCTAGTAATGTGACCGTGAAATATGGGAAGTCAGATGATGGTCTAGCATTGTGGGCTTGGCCAGTAACTTCTTCACTAAAGACAACACTTGGAAAAGCAGCAAATGCACCAATCTCAGCTCCTTTCCATCTCTGTGAATCATTTCTCTCACTGGCAGAGTGCCTGGGCATATGGCACACCTACAATTGATTCATCTGCTAGGGCAAATGAACCAATTTTTAGGTGGCACACCTACGCTGGAGAAACCCAGTGTGGTTGTCTGGATCTCACATAAACACACAGGTGTGCAAAGATATTTGGGTGAAGAAGCAGCTGAAGTTTCCTAAGGCTCACACAAGTTACTCCAAGATCTCCATAAAGCACATTGTTAGGCTGAATCTCTAGCAGCTTTCAATGGAAAAGCAGCAATCTCTCCCTTCAGTTCTGTATGGGCCTATTCAGCACACAGGTTACTATATGGGAAAGGTCCAGGTTGGTTGGCTCTTGGAGAGAAAAAAGGGAGAGGTATGATGGACAGAAGAAATTTGGTGAGAAGAAGATGAATTTATTTATATATTTAACTGCTGGAGGACTGCCAGCCTGCTTGGAACTGCACAGAAAGAGAACCTCATCAGGCTTGTCTGATATCTAATTACAGTTCTTTCAGGCTTAGTGTATATGGAATAATTGGGGAATGGAATGAACTATCTCAGAGTAGCCCTGACCTTCTTTCCCTTCAACATTTCTTAATTAATCTTAAATAGAGAAGGAAATAATTTATTTCGTCCAAGCAAGATATCTCAGAGCAGTCACCTTTGCTCTCTTATCACTGTACAAAAACAACAAAAAAACTGCAGCACAAAAAAAGAGACATGGATAAAGGAACTTTTGGATCTGAAATGAGACTTCTTCCTCGCACAGGGAGCTGGTGTAAGATGCATGCATGGACACCATAGGCTTAGGAAAGAATGGACAATAATGTATATTCTTTCTGACAGACAGGGTGAATCGAATCTCACAATCTCCTTATCAAAAATATACATCTCTGATCTCCACCACATGCATCATAACTCCTGATAGTATGCATTGGGGAGATACTGTCAAACTGAAATGCAGGAGCTAAAAGAGAAGTGTCAGGGCCAAGATAATGAAGAAAGACTCTAAATTCCCTCCTGATGACTGTGTTGCTTCCTGCCTTTCCACCTCTCCGAAGATCTTGGTAGTGTTAAAGATACCTCTGAATGACAGCTGCACCTTTAGGATGTCCATCTACAGAGCTGCTAAGCATTAAGCAGCATTTATGTTCATCTTTTTTTTGAGAGTTCAGGACCATCCCTGGCTAGTAGTTCTAATAAAAAATGCTTGGTTATTAGTTAACTTTGTCTACCAGTTTCTGATATGAACAAGAAACCAGTCTGAAGTCAGTGATATCGTGGTACAAAGGGGCAGGCTGTCCATGGAGCAGGAGAGAAGATGACATGGAGCCAGGATGCAAACAGAACATAAAACTTGGGGGCACAGCAGTTGTGGTTTTAATGACACCTCCAGTCTGTTGGCATAGGAAGAAAAGGTCACACTACTGAGCTAAAGGTTGCTTTGGTTTGTATATCACAGGCTTTCCTCCTCCAACATTATCTTCTATTATGTTCTCTTCACATGAGTTTTCTTGTAGTTATTCTTTGTATCAGTCAGAAAGGTTTTATACAGAGGATTCCCACAGTCACTTTGTTCCGATAGCACAGAGGTTTAGTCTAACACTCTGACCAGAAAAGCTAATGTTACAATGGCTATCCTTGCAAGGAGCCCTCTTTTGAGTCGACCCTTAAGGAATGTGGGATCCAAAGTCTTGCATGAATCAGAGTGTGTCAAACAATCTCAATGTGCCTCAAAATGTCATTAATTTTAAAGCAAGAAATAAATTATCATTATTCAAATTCCAACCTACTTACAGTTTGGGCCATTAAAATGTAAGAGTCTTTCATTAGAATAATGCAGGGATCTTTTCAGAAAACAAGATACAGAAAGAACTGTATATTTTATTCTCTAATCTTAACTAATTACCATGGAAAGAATTCCAAGCCATTTTATGGACCTTATTCTTGGGTAAATTTTTGCAATACATCTAAATTTGTATTGCTGACCTGCAGTTCAAGCATTTTTCTTAATAACCTTCTTCACTTATTTCTGCTACATACTTGGAAAGTTGTGCTCCAGTAAAAAACATACATATGAACTGACTGAAGAAAGACAAATATCTAATAAAAACAGAGCACAAAATACAAGATATCTTTTCCATCTGTAAGTACAAAACCTTCCAACTCTTTCCCAATCAGTCATATAAAAATAATTTTGATGTCAACAGCTGCCAGTGATTTTGACTATCTTACTGGAGTCCATGAAGTCTCAACTGAGATTTGAACCTGAACAATTTAGGTGCTGTCAGTCTCTTTTTCTCTACCCTGAAGAGCTTGCAACCTAGACAGCTGGCAAAAGGATGCATCTTAGGATGGTTGAGGCAGACTCCCAGGGTCAATTATTACACAGGAGTCTGAGTTGCAATGAGTTTTTTTTCCTGTGTACACTTTTAGCACCCAGTACTGATGCAAGGTAGCACCTTAAAAATACCTTCTGAAAAGGTCCCAGCCCACAAGGATGCTGAAAGAGTGCTGATGTGAGTAGGTGTAAATTGAGCCTTTCCAGAATGGGAACCCCAGGGTTATGCTTCATCCCCATATCACACCTGTAGTCAGCAGTGGGGCAGTGCACCCAGGGTTCCCCTTCCTCCTGTAGAATACTGAGTGTTTTCAGAACTAATTCCTAATGTATACTGCCTGATTGACAGGGATTTTTACCATGTGTAGTCCTCTGGATCTTTTCAGAAGACAACTGAACCCCCATGGCATGGTTTGCACAGTGTACAAATATATGTGGTCCCCAAGAGCACAAACAGACAGGTTGCTGGCATCTGAAAAAGCAGCCCCTTGACTACTGAGCTGCAGCATCTGACTGTACACACAGCTCCTCCTTCACTGGAGTCGGGACATTAAATGGTTTGCTGCTGCTGGTGGTGCACACCAAAACCAATGTCTGTGCACACCTTCAGCAAAAAGAGGCTGTGCACAACTCACAATCTGTGCTCCTGATGTTATGCAGAACTTGGCTATTGGGGTTTGCTTGTGGAGATACAAAAGCAGTGAAATAAGCTCTGGATTACGGAGCACAGCAGGCTCCAGTCTCAGCCTGTCACCTCTTCAGCCATTTCCTGATGCACCACAGTATGGGAACAGGCTTGGTCACGCTAGAGGACACTTATAACACAAACATGCCCCTTGGCACTCTTGACTTTGCAGGGCAGGCAGAATCTCAATTTGTGATGTTTTTTCTTTCTGCAATTTTTTAATGAGCTGAGTAGACTGGAAATAATAGCTTTTCAATTTAACACAGTATCTAGCATCTTCTGATGCTACTGCCATGTCAGCAAGTCGGTATTAAACACTTCTGACCGCTTGAAAAAAATTATTTTGATGCTGCTGTTGTTAAGCTGCTTAAAATGCCTGCATAAATTTCAGCCACACAAACCCAAGCAGATGTTTGCTGTTGCTCTTTCGAGAAAAATAAATTTTTATTTTAGTGGTGGAAACTTAGAGTAAGGGTCAGGAAAGAAAAATAACTTTTGTCTTGTATTTTAATTTGTCTAACTGACTGAGTTACCTATTTTCTCTTTGTGCACTTATCTGTGAAATGGGTATGATTATTCTACCTTCTAAGGATATTTTGAGTCTTGGTTAATTGCTTGTGAGCAGATCTGGAAATGTCTCAGTGCAGTCTTCAAAAAACAGTAAGATTTATTGCTTTTGGAGCTATTGTTTTCTTACTCTCTATATTTAATCATCTTGCAATAAAAGCGACTGTTGTAAATAACAACCACTAGCAATTATTTTGTGATAATATCCTATTTAGAAAAAAACACTATTCTGTGTCATTGATTTGATTTTGCAACACTGTTTCGTGGGTTTAGGTCTTGCTTGGTTTTCCACTGCTTTAGCATCTCCATTTACATCTTTTTCTGGAGAGATGGTTCCTGTCCTCCTGTTTTCTTCTTCTTTACATCAACCAATTTGTTAGACAGATATAAGCTTTCCCCTTGTTTTCAGTTCTCTGATTCCTTTCTCTATGGACACAGTCCTTGACGTCCCCTGAGCTTGTAACCCTCATCAAAGTCATGTCTTTAATTAGCAGATAGGGTAACATATACACAGAGTTGCTCCAAACCCTTAGTCCTTCCCAGCCCCTGCAGATCAGATTTATCAATCTTCCCATTTGGCATAGGAATCATTGATTTTTCAGCAGACACAGCTGTCTGCGTTCTTAATATCTCAGTTTGCATCACCACTTACCACACAGCTAACGGAGTCCAAAACCCTCTGTGCTGTTTTTCTTGCTGACATTTTCGTGCATCATAATGTTTTTCAGACAATTTGGATGTTTAGACTAAGGGTAAGTGATACTGAGACTGCTGAGCTGAGTTATGATAGCAGTGACAACATCATGTCCGGGGTAGAATTGCTCTAAGAATTTGACTCCAGACTCTGCGGCATTTAAAACACTGTTAATATGCACTTGGCAGAAGACTGGAAGATCTCACAGCTGCCCCTTCCCCAAACAGAAGCCAAGCTCAGCTCTAAAGACATGTAATGAAAGCAGACCAAAGCACTCTTTGGACTCAAGCAATATCTAATCTGATCTTGAAAGGAATGAGCCAGAGCAGGCTCTCAAAGGAACCTCCCCCCATCGCTATTTGATTTTAGTGATGGTGGATAATGAGGACCTGAAAGTGGTAAAAGAGCTGAGAGTGTGTTTGGAAAAATCCTGTCAGAATCTGAAATTAGCAAACTAAAGACATCCATTTCTGGAAAGAGTGAGGTGAGATAAAAAGTAAATCTTTAGATTAATTCTGTATTCTGAGTTTTCCTGAAGAACACTGATGTACAGCACAGAAATAAAAAACGGGACTATGTGAATAGAAACAAAACATCACATCTGAAGGAAGAGCAAATTTTAAAGAATTCAGTAGAAAATGAGATAACCTTCAACATGCATTTACCAGCATGCAAAACTTGCCTGATGTCTTCCTTCAATGAGGCCAATGTGGATAATCTAATCCATATGGTCTTTGGTAACTCAGTAACACAGTGATAACACAGGGGAAATAAGTTAAAATGGAGAAGAATACTCTTACAAATATAATCATGAGACAAAGGAACAAGCTAGTAGAGTATTGTCAAGAGGAAAACATTACTACTGGAGATGGGTTTGATACAGAACCTAGGCTTGTGCTCAGAAAATTTACGAGTGACACACATTTGCTTAGCAAAAGAGGACTAGAGCGGGAGGAGAAGAGTGGGATGGAAGTTAAAAGTGTGTAGCAGACTCCATGAGAAAGAACTTTGAAAGAGGACTGACTGTATGGATGCTTTGGTAATCCCAAAGAAATCCCTTGGCCAGCAAATATGACAGCTGCCTCTGTTTGCTAGAGTTACTGGCCAATGGAAAGTCTACCCTAAAGGAAGAGTCTAAAGGAAGTTGACTTCTTCTAGCCTAGACAAATATAGCTGAAAGAAGAAATTACTGTTCTCTATAAATACTCCAGTGGTTGTATATATGAGGGAAGGGCAAGATCTACATAAGTTATTTCTTTGTGTTAGTAAAAGAGCAAATAGGAATAAACTGGTCATGTGTAAAACTAGGCTGAAAATGAAAGAAGGATTTCCAAATTTTCAAGCAAAGTGATTTTTCCAAAACTGGAAGAGAACTGGGCAGCTTGACAAATTTGTGGTAGGAATTACTAGATGAATTTAGGGAAGAATAAACTTAAGCTTAAGGAGTATGAATGTGCTTTCTAGTATTACATTTTTTATGAAAGAGAAAGGAAGAGGTTAGAGGAAGGAGAAAGGAATAAGAAATAAGAGGACTTTCCTCTCTCTTGATCTTTTTTTCTTTCTTTCCTTTTCTCTCATTCTGCTGTCCTTCCTGTATTCTTGCCTATTTTTTTCTTTCCCTTTTATTAACTTTATTCCAAGATATTATACTTTAGTTTTAACACTTTCATATTTTAGTTTTAAACTGGGGACTCACAGGCACTTTTTTGTCTAGATGTTGGCAGTTTTGTCCCATAAATATTTCCCTGTGTGCTAGCTGAAAAACAAAATATTAGCAGTGATCTCAACCTAAAGCTCATCTCAGATTAATGGGAAGACAGAACAAAACAACTTTTTTATAGAAAACCAGTACTGGGGCCTTACACTGTTTCTCCCCCATTCTCATAGTTCATCCCACGTGTTTACTTAATAGGCTTTTTCAGGAAACAGTTGATGGACAGAAGATGAGAAAACTGTTGGTCAGCTCAATGGCCATCTGTAGCAGGGTTAAAGCATGATAGAGATATTAGGTCATCTTCATCTCAGTTACCTTAAAGCCCCATGGTAGTTGTGGTCTGCAGTGCTCAGGTTATACATTCATGAAAGCATTTGAGGCATTGGGCACTTGCCCAGCATTGGTGGGCAAGGCTGAGTGAATCCTTACAGCTTTGGCCAATGCGAAGAAGAGCCGCGGATGTTCAGCACCTCTTTACATAGAGCAAGTGAGATGGGAAAAAAATTCTTTGCTGCAAGTGCCTGCCTTACTTGCAGTCAGCCAGGATCCTTGTCTCTGGAAATCAGCTTTAAAATGTATGTACTTTTGTGACATTGGCCCAAGCAGCCAGGAGAAGCAGCAGTATAATCAGTCATCCCATATAAAGCTGAGATTTTCCCACTGTACAGACATCTTGTCTCTCATTTTCTTCTAAGTAAGCTTGCAATCATCCTAAATAAAAGGTAACTCCAGCCCTGAAATGGATTTCTAGACTTGTAAAAGTGGTAGAGCAGAAAGCAATACCCCCACAGCACAATCTACCTACATAATCTGTAGGAACTCAGCTGGAAGTACTTCATTCGAGGGCTTTCTATACAATTACTGTAGTCCTAAAAATGGTATTCAGGTAATTCTGCAGTCCCCTTAGCCAGGTATTGCCTTGAGCTCTAATGCAGCCTGAGCTGTCATCTTCATGCATGATGATGTTTATGAGTTAGTCTCTTCAAGCTTGTATATGGAGAAAGCTTCTGGTATGTAGTGCCATAAAATATCAACCTAGAAAGGAGAAGGACATGGCTTCCACAAACTACTTGTTTGAAAAAACTGCATAGAAACAAAGGTTGCTATTTTCTCTTCACTCTTGCGCGTTCACTTTGACTTGACCTAAATTGCTAATTAATGTAAATTTTCTCAGTGAAAAGGATTATGGATATTCTTTCCCTTATCAGGTTTCAGACTAGCAAATCCTTAATCCCGGCAATAAACTTCTTCTCTAAGACATGCCTGGTTTCTTTTTTATTTTCCTTTTATGGAAGACAGTTATTTCTTTTCCCATTTATCAGTCATTTATCTTCTTCACATTCTGAATAAATTTGTGTTTGGTCCTGGTCCAGACCTAAGAAGATAATGAATTTCCATATTCACTGAGGTTACCATATCATGAATACAGTATTTAAGTGGCAGGGACAGTTCATCATCACTCATTCTTGTTTAACCATGTTGTTTTGTGCTGTGATATATGACATGGCATGTTATTTTGACATGAAGGAGGTCATATATTGTAAAATATTATCCAAAATCCCTATAAGGTAGGCCAATGCAACAGAAGAGGCAGTGCAAATACCACAAATACCCACTTGCCAAAAAAACATTTAGCAAGGATGGCAGTAGGTGAAAATGAAAGGCCCCTCTGCCCCGGGATACACTGTTGGCCAAAGAGGAATAGCATATTTTAGCACCATTTTATTCAACGATCTTCTGAACTGGTAGCATCCTGCTACCAGTTCAGTTCAGTTCATTCCCCTGTGTGGGGAATCCTGCACAGCTCTGAAGAACGAGACATGCAAGCCTCACAAGAAGAATGTGACTTCTGCCAATTAACCGTTTTTATTTAACTTTGGGAAAGTCAAACTGCTGCTGGTATATAAAAAAGAGATTTCCCAGCTATTTACAGCCAAAACTGTTTAATGGGCTATTTATATTGGTATCCAGTATGCAATGTCAGTGGATGGGGAAAACTGTGATAGTAAAAATGAAGATAATTGTGTGCCATCAAATGACAAGGTCTTTTAACCTCCCAGTTTTGTCAGGAGGTAATCCTTTTATGCCATGACCCAATATTATTTGAACAATGGTGTTTATAATTCATCTTCATTGGATTAACTTCAGATTTGCCCCTTGTACCTATATATGACCCACCTTCTTCTCACCCCTCCTCCTTTTAGATTTGTGCCATCTTTAATTAAAACCCAATATTCAACTATTAAAACTTCTGATTCTAAGCACAATTGCTCGTTACACCTCTTGCAATGAAAAAAAGGCATTGTAAAGCCATTGGTTTTCTTCCAAGCTTCACCCATTTTAAGTGGATGAAGCCCCTATTTTGTGTTCCAACCCTGCCAGAAGTGAGTGCTACAGGCTATTCTGCAAAACAAATAATTTCTGTTTCCTCTTTTCTTTTAATGAAGCGTGCTGCCCTTTAATTTCAGCCTTTCCTTCCTGTTCTCTGACCTCTGGACATGATTAGCCCATGCCCTGAATCATCTGACACAGCAGGCAACATCCCAGAGGGTCAGAACTTTGTCATCAGAGAATAAGCCAGGCTTAAAAAAAACTGTTCTTCAAATTCAAGTCAATGTTTTACTGCACTTTCAGCCTAGTCTAAATTCACAGAGTGCTGCCAGTCCTTTCTGAACTCTTGGACACAAACAGGTTTGCAATTTAATGAAAGCAACAAAACAGGACTGCAATTTAATGAAAGCATAAGGCTCAATGGGAAATAACAACATTGAATATACATCTGGCATTTTCTTCCCCCAAAAAATCTGAGTTGAAAAATTAGCAGCATTTCCCAAAAATGAGTGTGTTTTATTCTACATTGATTTGGATTTACTAGAATTAGACTTGGAAAGCACCTCTGCTAGAAATGTGCGATTTTGAGGAGACAGACACAGTGATTTCAAACTGGAGAGATCAGAGCCCCATCCCTTGTTTCATTATAAACCATGCTGGTGATCTGGGAGGATTCTGCACAGCACCCAGATAACAAATCTCCTTCTCTGGGTTTCAGGCATCTGTCAGTGACGAGGGACAGCAATACCTCATCCAGCAGCCAGGGCTGCCAGGCTCTGCAGTGCAAGTCCTGCCTCTCACTCTGGATGGAGGATGCATCCGCTGGGGTGCTGGTGATGGAGCACTGTGCTGTGGGGATGCAAACTGTTAAACAACTCTACCACACACTACACTCACACCAAGGAGCCTCACTTCTGTACACGCAGGATTCTGGTGGTTGTTCAGCCAGAGTGTCCAGATCACTGGCAGGGGACCAAAACAACTCTTGCACCATCTCTCCCTGTTCTCCCAGTAGTTAACATGTGACATCAGTCCAGCAAATGAAAGATATATTTCTGGGAGCCAGCAACAAGTTATGAACATGTAGCTTTCTTGTTTGTATGCTTCAAACACTGACATTGCACAATGGGGATTTTCTGGGGGGAAGGTAAGAGAAACATTAATGAACACATATACCTATTAACAGAAAAGTATAGTGAGAGAATTCCCTTTTTTGTGTCTCTAAATCAATTTTACTGATTTCATCTATCTTCATCACAATAGCAAAAAGGCAACATCTGTTAAAATGAAAACCTTCAGATACCAAACACAGCTATTTTCCCTGATCCATACTGTATCAGTATGCCAGTTTCTTCAATTATGACTACAATTAACAATCTCTTTCAACTGAAAATTCACTGATTATCAGTGTAGCTCTGGATAAAACCCCACAAATCACAATTTTCCCTTCTTCTAAAAACAAAATTACGTAGAAGTTTCTGGTGGTAACTTCTCATTGGCTCTAAATAGAGATAGAAGACAGTTCCCAATACAGGAACCTTATAAAGGAATTGCAGGTCACTTATTTTCCTCTTAAAAAATACAATTATATTAAAACCTTCAAGGAGTTAGAAAAAAACCCCAAAAAATAGATAAACCCTGTTGGTAAGCTGAGTATCACACATACATGTGTCAATAGTAATGTACTTAGATGAGAAGCCTGTTGGGATGAGAACCATTTTTATGGGCTGAATTTACATGCTGTTTGAGTTATGAGTAAGCTTCTACAAACCACCTTGGAAACAACAATTGTTGTAACACTGCACTTTTTTCCTCTGAGTGATCCAGCTAATATTTTCCACATCTGCCCTTAAATGTGGCATCTTGGTGCCCAAAAGGGTTTGACCCCAGCTTACAAATTAATTACTGGTTTAGGCTTCATTTTCTTTTTCTGAAGGGTTAAATGGACTGACCATATTCTTGGCATAATGGAGAGAGAGAGAATGAATGGGGATGAATGAATGAATGAACTAATGAGTGAATGGAGCAGCTTATCTGCTGCTACTCCAGTCTGTTTAAAGAGAGGGTTGTCGTTTTAATCACTCAGGAAATCCTTTCCATAGTGTAGTCCCTGCTACCAATCTCTTTCTGATGCTTTGCTTCTCCTGTCTGGGTTTATCCAGACTTACTCAGAATACCTGTCCTGCTGCCACAAGGAAATGACTTTGTTGCTCAAGTTAAATAGTGTGCAGTATTGTCACTATAAAAGAAAGGACTTAACTAAAGTGATGAGATAGAGTTACACTTGCATTTCCTAGTGGAAATCATCAAATAAAATTAATAGTAAATATTTTCTAAATCCTGATATATCTAAGTTAAAGAATATAAAAGAAAATCAAATCCAGGTGTAGCTCAGTCTTACTCTTTTCTCCTGCATTAATTATGATTACAGGCAAATTACAAGATGTGAGGTATTTTCCTGAGCTCACAAATGCTTCTTTGTTCTTTTTTTTCCCCTACTTTGTGAGATGATGAATGGATGTGGGTAATGCCACACTTCAGGAAAGTAAATGGAAGGTGTGGAGGGAGTCATAACCCTAGACGGATGTGGAGGAGAGAGTCAGAGACAAGCTGCAACATCCCTGCACTCTGCTTTGGAGTGCATTATCCCAGCCTGAATAGCTGCCTGTATTGCGTCAAGCCCTGGGGTCAGCTGTGACAGAGATACACATTCCACAGCAAAGAGTGCTGATGTAATGCCTTTCGAGCCCCCAGCCTGGTCCCCCCACCCAGCTCTTCTTCACCTACGCCGCTATTGCCCTTGGTGTTCAGTAGAACACCCATGCCATGGACTCTGTAAAGTAGGAGACCAACGTGAAGCACTTTCCTTCTTCAATGACTTTCTCTCTGCTCTGGCTAAGTAAGAAATGCAGCAATAACAAAAGGAAAAAAAGAAAGAAAGAAAGAAAGAAAGAAATAATTAAAGGAAAATCTTACCCTCTTTTTAAAAAATTGAAAGGCTGAGCACTTCTTGACTGGAAATCCATTCATGTCTTTGTTGACCATTTTCCACAGTGAAGGGTACACAGTGATAGATCCAGTGTGCCAGTGTGGCACTTAGTGCATCTGTTTCCTCTGTATCCTCCCAGCTAATGAAGCCAGAGCAGGGTGGGAGGCTCACCGGCACGGCTCAGGCAGCTGTCCTTTACACATTCATCCTGCTGCACCAGCTACTGCAGCAGCAGCGGCACCAGCAGCCTTTTTCAGCTTTCAGATGCAGCTCTCTATTAGCTCCTTAAAAACATCCCCTAAATACGTATAGTCCTGTAAAATCCCGTGACAGCTCTCAGATCACAGGCAGCAGACCTCAGGCTAAGTGGGTCTCACATAAACCCAGGTCCGTCCATCATCCTGCGAGAGTTACTGGTACCACATGCTGTATAAGTACAGAGAATACCGTGCTCAATTTGCTATTCTCCTTCTTCAGGTGGTGTGATTCACTGCTGTTTGAGATGAGAGCTGGTTTTGATTGTGCAAATTTCAGTGGGAGCTGCAGTTCAGCAACAGCAGAGAGAGAGAGAGAGAGAGAGAGAGGGAGGGAGAGAGGGAGGGAGAGAGGGAGGGAAGCGGGGGGAAGGAGAGAGAGAGAGAGGGAGGGAGAGATGCACAGGCAGAGCAGCCAAACACAAATAACCGTACAAAGGATAGTAGAAAGGCTCAGGGTAAGAAGTGCTGAGAAGCAATATCTTTCCCTTGGGAGAGTGACAGGGGTAGCTGTCATTTTATATATGAATAGTCTCTGAGTAAGACGGAAAGAAACACAGGTCAATTAAAAAAATGTTTTTCCTGCGCTGTTCATTTAAACAGTGGTACTTTGGAAAAAAGCCCATCCGATGATCAATGCAACACTGGGTTATGTGACAGGATGTGCTGTAGAGAGTTCAATGGGTTTAAAGGAAACCCACAGTTCCTATAAAGTACATTTGCTATATGTGATGCAGATAAATGTGAACCAAGTAGACACAGACACATTTGTTCAGATATTTCCACGGAAAAATAGATATATAGCCGTTAAAACCAGAAGGGTTATTTCATTGCAGAAAAGTAGGACTGAAAGAATCTTGAAAGGACACCTTTTTTAACTTGCTTTTTATTAAATTCAATTGAGTTAAATTTCACCAAGTCCAGGGAATCCAATGATATGTGTTTAACTGAACTGTAAAGTATCTTTTAATTAAGCTACATTTTCCAGCAAGGTTTGGAAAATGAAATAGGGTTTTCATTACTTCCTATCAGTCTATGTTCCAGGTTAATAAACCTCGGTTTCCAGAAAGGACCTAATTTCTAATATTGATCTGGCTTCTGGTTCAAGCCATAGCTTCCAGGATTGGAGAGCCTGTAATATAAAGTATATTTGAGGATACTAGTCTAATGTAAATTATCTCTATGTTTAGATAGATGGACTGAGCATTTCACATTTTTCCATGGAAGCCAGTTGTAGTAGTCTTTGAAGATATTGTGTCACTCTTCCCTGCTCCTTTTATCTCCTCTTTTGAAGATCCTTCAATAATAAAAGCTGTATATCCTATCCCAGTGCAAGCTTCCCTTATTGCATGTAGAGGTGAAACTATGAACTTACATCTACTACCATGGCTGTTCCCCAGAGAATCCCAAAAGTCTGTGGACCTGTGCAACTCGCTGGAGAGCCCAGGTTGAGTAGCTTGTAGGCTATGACCTTTTTACAAGTCAACAACATGTATTTCCCCACTTTGTACCTTTGGCTCTCCATCATTGTTTATTAATGATCTGGCTGCACTCATCTTAGACTTGGAATTGCTTAAGGACATAGTACCATAGCATTCATTCTGAACCTCTTTTCCTTGCACCTATTTCCCCTTTATTCCCTTTTCATTTCCCATTCTTTTCCATCCTTTTTCTGTCCTTTCCTGTCCTTTTCCTGTCTTTCCCATCCTTTTCCTCTTTCCCCTTCATCTTTAATTGCAGCATTCACAGCCATCACAATAATACTCTGAGAAATATTTCTTGGGCTCAGGTTAAACATTCTGGTCACAGCTATGAGGGGAAGGTACAGCCTGATCCCAGGTTGCAAATGAGAATACTCATTGGGAAGCTACAGTTCAATGTCCAAGCAGCACAAAAGACATAATTTTGATTGTGGATGTTTTTATAGGACTGTCTGAAGCAAGGGGCTGAAAAGCCAATATCTCACCAGAATTGTTTCACTTTATATAAGTAATTGTCACTGTAGCAGAGACAGAGGGAATTTTCCACTCTGCTGCTCTGTCTGGGGCTAATGGATTTTACCAAGGAGCAATTCAGCCCAGCCCTTG
The DNA here is from genome assembly GCF_009819885.2 of Catharus ustulatus. NCBI lineage: Eukaryota > Metazoa > Chordata > Aves > Passeriformes > Turdidae > Catharus > Catharus ustulatus. The sequence goes on along the minus strand of NC_046223.1, from coordinate 60,375,371 downwards.
AAAACTGATCAAGAATTCAGAGTGCTCTGATAGAGGAACAGTGAGGAGATTTTTAGAAATGACGGAATTCTCAATATGCCTCAACCAGGCTTCCCTGAAGTAGCACCACCCTCGTCCACCTTGCATCCAGTCCCTCAGCCTCATTGATCTCTCATTCATCCTCTGCTGTGCTTTAGAGCTTTCAGAGCTATATTCTGGGCCTTACAGATAGAGATGTAGACAATGGTGAGTGCCCAGTTTCTACTGGTGGCATCTCTCACTGCTCTATTCTGAGCACCACGTGCTTTATTGGCTAATCTGAAATGCAATAAAACGATTGTCAAAAGAAGGACTTTCACTCAGGCAAACCAGGCAGCATGCTGTGCACGTACATTTATTTTTGAGATCTTTGATCTATTCAGCCACAGCTTTGATCTGTCTGTCAGACTCAGATATTTCTCCTGCGGGCACTGCCTTCTCTTTCACAAAAGCATTTGTGTTGTCTCTACCTCCTCCGTAGGATTTCCAGACTGCTGACTGAAACGCCACTCTCCTTCCAGCCTCCCAAACGCGGCACCCTGCGGGCTGCTGGGGGTGGTGACTGTCCCTGAGAAGGTACCTCATGAGTCCTGGTACCAGGGCCTTGACCTCCAGACCTTTTTTGCTGTTCATTTTGTTTGGGTGTTTGCCTCTTTTCAGCAGAACAAACTATGCACTTAAGTTGAGCATACTTCTATTAGAGAGAAAAAACTCCAGCTGCCTTTAAAGCAGCCTGAAAAATTTAAAGTACTGTAAGAGTTATTTTTCAATGCAGGTGCGTTGCTGCAAGGGGAATGACCTAGGACACTATCCCTGAATCACAGAGAATCACTGGCCTCTCCAGGATATCCATATTTTGATTAAAATTCTTCTCAGTTGAAATCCCATTGGTTCTGTGGCCTCCAAGGATTTTATTTGCAATTTTTTTTTTTTTTATTACCGATATCAGAGGGCAACTCAGTGCCTGCAGAGCTTGTATCTAGGACAGGAGATCAAAAATCTAAAAGAGGAAGAAAGGGGGAACACCACATATTTGTTTTCACATCAGAAGCCAAAGGTTTAAAGACAGAGATATTATTCCAAGAAAAAGTGTTTAACTTTTTTATGATGCCAAAAGCATGGCTTCATAATTAAAACTAAAATGAGCATAAAACTCCATGTTCACTGCATTTAACTTCAATCAAAAGGCATAAAAATTGAGTAGGAAAATAAGAACTTCAGCCAAGCCAACCCACTCTGCTGTGCTTTATTGTGATTGTCATGAAACATCAAGGGCTTTCATCAGTTTGGTGGACTGCCAGATATACTAAACACTTTAAACAAGTCCTACAGGTACTTCATGCTTTAACAGCCTTTAGCTGTTCCCATTAAATTGTCATATACTGCCCCAATGATAAAATAAGCTTTTTATTAGGGCAGTCAGGAGAGACATACACTTGTATTTTAGCTACAAAATTTTGGCGAGCTGCAAAACACATGGTAGTATTTGAAACCCTATGAGGCAGCCCCACAGGGAGAGAATGAAGGTGTTTTTGTTGAAGATCTTCTTGAAGAAATAATAAAAACAGACTGACACAGTATGCAAAGGGCACTAAGTCTGGACCAGAATTCTCATTCTGTCATATCTCTCATGAGCACAGCATACCAATAATTTGCCTTGCTTTTAAATGCTTACAAGCGTAATGTCACAGATAACAGGTGGTAAATGAGTCCAGGGTTTATCATGGAACAAGTAGATTACATTGACAAGTTTAATTAGCTATGACCTTAACAGACCAAATCTTTTTCTCCCACTGACTAAGAAGAATGATCAGTGTGAAGTCACAGTTTTTAGTATCACAGCCCTTTTTTGTGGTTCCCTTTGCTGTGCTTTCGAAGCTGCTTTTGTCTCTGGTAGGGCCAAAACCACATGTGGCGAATCATTTTGAGAATGTTATGGGTTCCCACACAGCTGCTCAGTCGGTGAGTGCTGCTTGCCTCACTTCCTTTGTGGGCAGGGAGAGGTGGATGGCTTCCAGCCCCCATGACTGATATTTCACCCTGGTGTCCAATGATGAAGAAGGCCACAGCTTGTTTAGCAGAGTACCCCAGGACCAGCTCAGAAAGTTAAGAAAAATAACTGCAGAGAGAAGAACGGGTGTTTGAACATTTTCTAGTCCTTATGCTATGTCCAGAAATAAGACCAGTTGGGTGTCCATATGTCTTTCATCTCAGCTCTCCTTTAGTGCAGTTCTTGGCACTTCTATGGTTGCTCCTCTAGTTATTGGCCTTGTCAGCATCTACCTTGAAATCCTGTTGTGTGGACACTATCCTTAGGCTAGCTCTCACGTGTTCTTCATCTTGTGTTGCTCACAAGCATCACTTGTCCCCCAGTTTCTACTTGTATTTGCCACCCCTGCCCCTGACCATACACAGCTTGAGACCTCATGGATGGCATGGTGCAGCTTGTCAGCCAGATTTTCCCACAGTTCTTTCTCTGTTCTTGCTCCATGCTCTGAGGAATGGGGCACTGAGTGACATGGTAATAGCCCCAACAAACAGCCACCACATTCACACACCAGGAGTTAAAGCTGGTGATACAATGCCTAGCAATAAAAGGCTAACATTAATACAGTTGTTGGGAAGAAAGAAAAGCGTTTTAAGCCCTTTGGGAGCTTGCTCAAAACTAACACTTTTTTTCCCAGGGAAAAACTAAGGTTAGGATCCTAAGGAAGTTATGGTACTTTCCTGCAAGATAACACTCACGGTATTGTAGGAAGGCAGAAGAGAGTGGGTAGGGTGTTTCCTTAGTTTGGAGAAAAGATGGATGAAGATCCTTCTGTACACTGCTGCTCGAGTTCCTGAGCTGGGCCCTGCCAGAACACTCCAGTCTTTCCTTCACCTGGCCCAGTTGATTTTGCCAGTCTTTCACAGCTTGTGCTGGTTTGAAGCAAATCTAGCTCCTCCCTAGCACTTCAAGCTTCTTAAAAATGGCTTACAACATTTTCTATTCATACACAATATCAGAAGCAATTTGAAGGTCTGAGAGTCTGAAATCCTTCCAGGCCTGGAAGCAATTGTTCCATATTTCATAGGGGAGCTGAAATCCCCTTCTGTCCAGCTGTATGTAGTTCCCATTTCTACCCTACAGAGAGCAGGGGATATAAAACCTATTCCACAGGAAGAAAACATCAATCATATCCTATAGGCCACAAAACAATCACCAGAAAATAATGAACTTTGCTGCTGCTGACCTGAGCAGAATTCAAACAGTGAAAATTTCCATGTCCAAGATCAGTCAGCTTAGCTGAAGTGCCTAAGTGAGTTTAATTTTTGCGTACTTGACTTTCACTGATTATTTCAGGCATCTCATTTCCTTGAGTATTACTTAGAGGAGGAATGAAAATAAAATGATACATGAAACCATGAAATGAAATAAAACTGACATTCACAAAAGAGTGAGAAAGACGATCTGGTTCTAAAGCCAGCAAAACTTCACTGGAATAGACAGAGATGCTTTGTTTGTGCCAGGACTCTGTTTTTCCCAGAGAAGTCCAATATCCAAAAAAAAAAAAAAAAAGAAAAAGACACCAAAAATAAAACCAAATAAACGAAACAGGATAGAGGAAGGTCATCATTATTACTGTAGGCCCTTAATTAGATTTCCTAACTGTAATCTTGATTGATCTGTTAGGTTTTTAGAGATAGGAAGCCAAGGGAAAAATCAAATTTTATGGAAACCCTATTGAGTCAATAATTTTCCCTGGGTTCTTTTGTCACCCCTTGAAGCTATTCACAAAGCAAAACCCCCTCCAAGCCCAGCAGTGCCTTCAGGGCAGCGCCTGCCAGAGTGGGAGCAGGGGCTGAATGAGCTCTCTGTGCCCACTGTCCCTGCAGCACCCACAGCACTCCTGTGCCACAGCCCAGCAGCAGTGGGATCTTCCCAGCTGCCTGCAAGCTGCTGTTGGGTGTCTTATCCTGGCCAGCAGATAGAGCTTGTCAGGGAGAAGGAAGCCTGCAGGGAAGTAAAGCCCTTGCAAAATACCTTAGCAAATGACAAATAAAAAAAGCATTAAAACTGAAATAAAGGTCTTACCGTGAGAATATTTCACTTACACTTACTTCCCTTGCTATTCACCAGGATAGGGTTGTGTCATAACATTTACAGGGATGGGGATTTATGAACCATACAGCTTTTGAGCAGACAGAAATTGGTAAAGGTCCAAGCTGGGACAGATTTAAACAAATCCATGGTGTTTTGAGAGTGGGTTAGCATCTGCCCTGGACCAAAATCCAGGACTGAAAATCATTAATAATACCTAGTTACCCACAGAAGACTTTGTCTCAATCCTCCACCACTGACAACTTAAATGTGGAATCATTACTGGGTTTAGATGACATTACAAATAAGCATGGTTTGTGGAGGACATCACCATTTTGTGAGGATTTGGTAGTCTAAGCTTCCTACTGCAGGTTCATTTAAATATGGACATTTTGTTTAAAGAAGAAAAAACAATCACATCTAGGACACACACTTCTTTAGGACATTTGCCACTGCTGTCAAGGTGGAGATATTGCTCATTTTCCTCAGCAAGCACAGCATGCATGCTTGAGTTCTCATGCTGTGGAAATCTGCTCACTCTGACTAGCAGGTGGAGAAATGAATTACAGTCACCATCCCTCTAGGCAAAAAAAAAAAAATCTATTGGTTGTCACAGCAGTGAGGTGTGAGCTCTCATTGTCCTTCACTTTTGGGGGAATTCTTTTTGTCTGCAGATCAACTACTATTACTGTCTACTCACTTCCCAGGGTGTTGTTTCATCTCAGCTGCACTTTTTCACTCGTATCACAGAGGCATTAGACACAAACTCTACTGGATTGCCTAATGAAACCCAGTGATTGCCATCCTCAGTTTTTGCTTCCTCTCCCTAGGCAGCTGGTCCTTGGGGGAGTACATCTAGATATCCTCTTCTTGATTCTTCTTCACCTATTCTAGGTCAGTGCCTCAACACTCCTAAAACCATAGCAATTTCACTCAGTTTCTTTAAAAAAGCAATTCAGTAGAATGGAAGCTTTCCAGATACTTCAGTCAAGTAAATGACTACATTTAATTTGGGACCTGAAAATTCTTTGTTTCACTTTGCATTACCATGTAGAAGCAGAAGAAAAATGCAATTGTACAAAATCAACATTTTGTAAACAATAGTATGTAGTCCATCTAAAATGGGCTGGCTTATGACTATCTGGCACAGGGATGAGAAAAAGATTCTGGTATGACCAACATCAACTCAGAACTATTTTAAAGAAACCTAATCTCTCAAAACTATCAGATGAGTCACAATTACTCATTTGCTCCTTCAGTTGGTTGAGGAGAGGGAAACAGAGAAATAGCTTATTAATGCTGGCTCATAATATCTAAAAGTTTCAACAACCCACGTGCAGTACAGTTACTGTGGCTGTCATGTAGGGGAGGCAGAGCCAAGATCCACCCAGTCTCCACTGTTTCTCTCCCAAACTTGTAGCTCCACTGTTTCCCATCAAAGTCAGATCCAAGGTATGAGTTGTCTGTGTAGGAGTATTTGCAAGTGGTATTTCTCCAAGGCAGTGTAACACTGACACATTCTGATAAGCCACATCATCATCCATCCCTGCAAAAGGGCAACTGAGGATGGCTGAGTTTTGCATAATAGCTCCAGGGCTGCCAACCAATCTCTGCCTGCTTGTAAGAGCCGGGCTAAGCAGCAGTAGGGTCCAAACGAGCACATGACATAGTCTAAGGAGGAAAGGGGGATAAGTTGCCAGTCCAGAAGTCTATGCTTTGGTGGTTTGAAGGCAAAAGAGGCTTGTACCAGGAAATATTTGTGTATAGGCCATTTGAAAAAATTCAGGTAACGTTATGACTGAATTACTTGATTCTATTTTCACAGTAAACTCTGCTGTAGCAAAGTGACCTTTATAGCAAGGCAAATTAAAGTCACTAATTGTTTCATATGTGCAACGTGGGAATTGCAGTTTAATTTATAATGAAACTTTGATTACACTGTAATTGTTCTAGCAGAAAAAATATTCCATTTTCTGAGGCTTCTGCTGTGTTTTCAGACTCTGTCTGTGTCTGCAGTAATTTTTATATTTCTTGACTAGCATTGTGTAATCACACATTTTTAGGCTTCCCCAGAACTGTGATTCATATTGCCTGATTCTGAAATTCTGGACAAGCCCAAGAGAAATACTCTCCTTTAGCTGGAAAAACTAACAGAAATGCAGTATTTTGGGTAGCCTGGTAAGTCCTGAGCATTCTATGCAGAATCCCAGGGGAAATAGCAACTTGTGACAGGCGGCTTTTATTTTACTCAAAAGTATTTTGCACTTGACATGTCCTCTAGTGCTTTTCCTGTTACAGAAAGCCACTCTTCCCTTCCAGAAGGTGCTTCCCTGACTTCCTACCGGAGTTTATTCAGCAATTGCCTACAAAGTGTGAGCATGCCTGCACTGAACATCTGGAATGAGAAGGCATCATTGAAAAGACCTTCACGAACTTGTTCCTAAGGTAATTAAATGCATGAATCACATTCCTCACGACCTTCCCCCCACTGTAATATGTTTTGTTTCACGCTCATCCATGAAGATCACCTCCAGGTGGTTATTGGCATAACTTAGAATGTTACAGCTGTTGATATTTCTCCTATATGTTTGTACTGGTGAAAGAGTGGTTTAGGACTCTGAAGTGCTTGTAGAAGGGATCCAGTTTTCTTGGATTTCTATGTCCAGTGCCTACAGGTCTGAGAGCTTCATAGAATAATACATAGTAATAAGCTGCTGTTCATCACCTCTGCTTCCTTTACAGCTTTTCCAATGTCCTCTCCTATTACAAAGGAATATTGCAGCTATCAGGTGGTAGAGGAGGGGAGCAACTCTACTCCTTTAGTTCCTTAGAAACCCTAGGGAAATTACACATTTTACAGTGAAGGAAGAAGTATTTGCAATTAATGTCAACAGGTATGAGCATTAAGTGACTGACAACAATGTGCAATTGTGGCCCAAAGCAGGGAGACTTGTAGCTGAGACCAAGGGTGTTGTTTCCATGTCACTGATATCAGGACCAAACCTGTGAAGTGAATATTCACATCACTGGAGTGGGAAATATCCTGTTTCCTCAAGACAAACTCTCTGTAGTCTCAAAGTGTGAAGAAAATGTGTCAGGCCACTTTCTGGGCATCCTTTTGTGAAAATGAAACAGGTTTTCAAGATATGAGAAAATTAACACCTCAGATAAAGCTGTTTTGCCAGATGACTTCAGCCTTTTCATATTAAACACTCTTCCTCAATAAGACTTGAATTCTTCTGAGTAGCAGTTGTGGGCCTCAGCAGCAATGTCCTTTAGCACTTAGCTGGCATTACTAATGAATTTTTAGGTGTGACATACCTCTGGGTGGGAAAGCTACCATATGAACCTTTGAAAAGTGGAATAATTTTAACCTGGATTATGTAGAGGCTTTTCCTATACTTCCATTTTATAGTTACTAATGACATGTTCCACTACTCGTGTTATAAATCATCCATGTGACACAGGCATTCAATTCTAAAAATTTGAGTACTGCACTGAACAAAATGTGTCACTATTTTAGTTCTCAGTGCTCTCAATTGAAGAAACTGGTACTTCTAAAAGTCTCTTCATCCTTACATAGGACTTGCAATCTTCTGAAAATCTCAGTGATGAAAGTCTGGTGCCATTAAAAATCATCATCAAGTCATCAAGTTTCTTCTTGTGATTTGTGTTTTATTCTGAAGGTTTTTCATTAGTCTTATATTTATCTCCTTGAAATTTCAGTAATTCAGCATACACAGAGACTGAATTTATAGTAAATACATTTGCATCTTTTACTATGCCATGGAGCAGCAGGTAGGCTAAATAAATCCTTTGATCAGTTATATTAAATGTCTTGGTTCAGATAATATAGAAAATACCTATTAACAAACAACATTAATGCTGAGATTCATACCATAATGGATTATGTCCAACAGTACTCTTAATCAAACATAGAGACATCTGATGATGCTGGAAAAATCTAATTAGTAAATTTGATTTTAATATATCCTAAGCAAAAGTAACATATGGAAAATTATTCAGATAATGCTTTAGGAATCTTAAGAGAATTCTTATTATATTACAAGGTCATATGTCAGACATGAAAAAGAAAGAAAGGTAAAACTAATTAGAGCATTTCCAATAAAAAGCAATTTTCGTTACAAAGTTCCATATGTCAAAACTGAAGCTATTCACAGAAGACGATTTGTTTTAGTAGGTCCCAGGATAATTTAAATTTGAAATTGTCAGAATACCAGTTTTTGGTTCTTTAAAGCAAAAGTCTTCTTTTCTGACATAAGATTTCTTTTTTCAGCAGCAATTTTTCATTACTGTATCATGAAAAAGTGTAAAAAATTAAAGTCAGTTATCAGGAGAAAAAATAATGTTTTGACTAAAAGAGTCTTTTTTATTATTATGACATCATACAGAATTTATTTTCCTTTGCCCTTCATCCTGAGTGAGCTTTGAAATCTCAAAAATTCCTATAGATCAGAGATCTGCTTTGCATTCAGCTCTTGCACAGATGTCAGCATTTGATTGTCTTAGCATACTGAGAAAAAACATTGGTTTTAGTCAGGAGTCACGAGACAATGTCAGTGTTGTGAAACCCATCCAAACTTACAAATTCTTTATTGACGGCATTTTTTTTGAGCATTTCTTTTCAGACAGATATGAATTTAAAACAGTTAACATTTTGCTCTTTTTTTCTCCCTAGACCTTATTACATTATAAAAATAGCTATTGTATGATGTTAGGCCTTTCTTTATAGTCAGCAATAGACAGTTGATCCACTAGTGTGTATTTCTTTTGAAAATCCTTTGATTTTCTGTTATTACAGAACATCCTGTTGCTGGTTCCATGATTTTTAAATGTCATTCCTTTGATCTGAAATAAATTAATTTGGAATCACAAGTAACTGACTGATTTTCCTATAAAAAAAAAAAATTAATACATTACTTTTTGACCTCTTCTCTCTCTCATGCTAAGAGAAATGTTAAAATTCATGTCACATTTAGCAGAAGAGCAAGTCTGGGCTTCTCGCTGCTTAACTGGATGTTTTTATGGTGTTGTCATGGCCAGAAGAAACTGCCTCTTCCATAACAGCTCTGAAATTAGTGCAGGGACTACATGATAAAAGCAAAACTTTGACCTTCACACAGATCCTCATCATGAACCAAACCTAAGTATCAAAGCACTAGCTCAATGCACAACTGAGACTTGAGTCAGAGGCAGCTCTCTGCTGTATCAGCTTCAGTTTTGCAGGATTTTGCCACAAGCAGGAGAGCTGCCTGTTCCCAAAGTGATAAGACTTTGGTGAAGAGTGAGGCAACACCTGTGCTGTATGTTGAGGCAAGACACAGGGTTCCTGGCTGGCAGCTGCCTGGAGACCCTGAACCAGCACTGTTATCCATTGCTACATCTTGTCTTTGAGCCCCAGCAGTCCGTGGCTGTTCCATCTTTGTTTTGCTCCAAGTGCAGACAAAGCCATCTCCCTGTATGCCATGTAGACCTATCCAAAGTGACTGCAAGGAAGGCTTGTACCTCTTTCACCAGCTGCAGATGGAAAGGCCCACAAAAGTATAAGAGAACCACACTCAAATGGCTGGTGCCTCTGGGACAGTGGCACAGTGAAACTCTGGACAGTTGTTCAGCCAGACCTGTAATGTAACTCATTCTCTGTCTATCAGCAAATTACTGCTGGCAGGACAGCCACTGAATCTGTGCAGGCACCATGTCACTCTGTAGGTGTGTGGCAATGGCTCCTGTGGAGCCAGGAATTATTAACATACTGATACATATCTATCACTTATTAATGGAGTAAGAACTCCTATGCATGTTCAACAGGACATTTAAGAGGTCACAATGCCACACAATAGTGCTTTTAGGGCAAACTCTGATCCTCTCAGGCATCTAGCAAGGAAAGGAACAAGGGCTTCAAATCATCAAAGAACCGATTAGAGTCACCTTGTCAGCTGCTGACAGATTCTGCTGATGTCTACACCTGGCTGAATTAAGCTAACTTTGACTTGGACCAAGGTCTCAGTTTTTACAATAGGAAACCTTGGACTTTATCTCCAAGTAAGCAAATCTGATAGTTTTCTGCAGGATCTGGGCAGGCTTAAGTTGGGGCTACATAGAATTTAGGTTAAAATACTCCCCCACACTAAATAACCTTTCAAATCTCTCTATAAGGCTCTTCTGAGAGAGAGAAGTGCTCTCTTGGCACGTGAAAGCTGATGAGAACTATTAGCAAAATCAGTTACCGGTGACCTTCATCTCTACAGAGTGGGAATGGACAAGTGAAGGGCAGGGAGGACACAGGATGAGGTGTAACTGTGGGGGATGTTCATGTCCAAGTTAATGTAGGTACTCAGACTCTGGCAGCTGGCACACAGGATAAACCAAAACCCAGTAAGCCCCTATCTTGTTTCACTTTTCTCAGAAATAAACTAGAAATAAGTCAGCTGCAACCCATAGATTGTGTAGCATATGCAAGAAGGAAATAGAGCAGTTGCTTAACCTGTCATGGAAAGAATAACCACCCACTTCATTATCTGATAGCCCATAGAGGAACCCTGAACTGTCCTGAATACCACCTGGACTCCTAATGCACTATATTCTTAATTTCTCAGAAAAGGAATGTCTCTATATAAAAAGACTCAACTTTCATTCTACTGTGTTTCCTAGAGAGAGGCACCACAACAGCCTCCTTCAGACTGCAAACATCCAGTTTGTGGCCAAAAACCTTCTAATGCCTTCTTCATCTCCATAATTGCTGCTTTTAATATTCCCTGTCTGACCAGCTGAGAAATCAGGCAAAAAATAAAATCAAGATACATACCTTATTGGAACATCTTAATGGTATGAACTGTGTGTAAAGAACACACAGTTAGAAAGGAATCTTCATGACAGAGTTAAAGACAACAATAATTTAGCAGCAATACATTAACAACTAAATCCAAAGGCAGATGTCTTCAGCTTTGTCGTTTTAGTATGTGCTGTGGCTCACCTCCAACCAGCCACCCTGCTATTACAGGAGATGAGATTTTGCACCCTTACACTCAAATTGCTCTCAGCACAGATGCCTCTCTTACACAGCTTTTACCATGTCCTTGAGGTTATGTTAAATGTGAGAAAATTACATCAAGCATGTAGCATAATAGGAGGCATAGCATGTTAGAGGCTTAGCATGCACATCTGTGCATCACTACCCAAGAGTGCCCTTTTGAAACATGTTGAAGCAGAGAGAATAAATTCTGACTGGAAGTTGCCATCCACCTTCTAACCTTGAATTTTGACATAGATAGATCTGGCCTTTTCTCAGTACTGCCTCCTCTGAGATACAGAGTAAAGAAGGTTTGGTGTACTTGAGGTTAATGCTCTGTGACCCTCTAGCATTACTGCTAAAAGTGAAACCTTATCACACCAGCCTCAGGACCATGCATGCAAATTTTGGATCAATTTGAGAATTTGGATCAACTTTGAAATTATAAAGGAGTTTTCCACCTGATACAGATCTAGATGTGAAGACAAGCAGAAACCATAAAGATCACAAAAGCAATAGCAGAAAATATCAGCATCTGCTCAGGCTTCACCCAGGACAGACATTATGTTATGCTGTGTTATGTTCAATGGGTCCAAATTCTATCTGTGACTGGATGAAATATGCTGAAGTTTGACTGCTTCCTATCATTATGTATGGAAATTCCACTTAGTGATGATAAATACTGAGTCATAAACCTCTTCTGAGTTCAGAAGAGATTTCTTGTTTTCAGAATGTTCTTCTGATCTTACAACGATGTGACTCGGGACTTATTACGTACAGTAATTTCACAAATACAAGCCGCAGGGAGTATAAGCCGCATTTCTGGTGTGTTGGCAATGTTGATGTCTTTGCCAATAAAAAAGCCGCACCCAAATATTAGCCGCACTTTTGTTCGCAGCGAACTTTCACAAAGTTGTCATTTAGCAACAGAATCGCAGATCGCTGGGGCTTACGGGCTTACTGCCGACCTTGGAAACATTATTTCCAAGTGAAAAAAGACACAGACCATAGCTGCGGCAGCGTACCCTTTATTGACAAGCCGAAAAAGACACGAACAATAGTGTGGTCATTTTGCAAGCATTACCAATGGATCTGCATTGCCTTTAAACAGCAGCTCAGCCGTGCGGGCATGGCCCGACCCGGCCCCTCCCCTCCCCTCCCCTGATCCGCACGAGCATGGCCAGCCGCGCAGCCGCACAAGACTGAAAACACTTTAAAAAGTACAGAGAAATATCACACACTTTTATCAAACTGCCGAGAGAACGCGCCAAGGGAACTCACCCCGATAACACCCCCCGCCCCTCAGTAACGCTGCCATCCATAGGCAGGCAATAAGCTGTTCTCTGATTGGATCATCGTCGGAACAACGGGAAACCATGGATTTCAAACCATTTTTGCTCGGGACAGGACCGGCATGGCACCAGGTAAGGGCAGATATCACATTTTTGTTAATAAATTAGCCGCCCTGGAGTACTAGCCGCACTTCCGGGTTTCCACCAAAACTTTGGTCAAAACGGTGCGGCTTGTATTTGTGAAATTACTGTACTTAGCTTCAATGTCAATTTTAGGCATTCTCCCTGGAGCTACACGAAAAATAAAGTTCTTCATCATTGCCCAGCTTTATGGAAATTCAATGCAAGTAATCATAAGCGGAACCCTGAGGTCACACTTACAAGAGAGAATGAAGGAGCTTAGTGACAGTGACTGCTCAGAGTACTGAGCAGCCCAGACAAAATGAAGTGCAGGTGTGCTCAGGGTGATGCTGCTCAGGGTGCTCCTTGCCTCCATGGTGAATGCTGGCCTGACACCAGCCATCCTCTTACCTCCAGGATCCCCGCCCCTTGCCACTGCCCAGCTTTTGAAACGTTTGGGGCAGGATTACCTTTTCTTTGGGATCTTTGGTTGCAACTTTAAAAAATCCTAATTTCAGTGCTGATGTGACATTGAATTATTTTGGCAGGAAAGAACTTAATGCCTCTCCTCCTGTTTTAGGTTATCTTTATTTAACATCAAGTGAAATGAAAAAAGTACAGTTAAAAAAACCCCATGTTTGTATTTTACTTCTCCTCTTTTATTGCATTTCCTTTTTGGCTTTCAACACCATGCCTTTAAATTTTCCATTGTTTTTTAAAAAGTTGCCTAAAGGTAAGTAGTGAAACAGGACATTGCAGCGCTGCAGTAACTGATTAATTTCAAATGAATACCTTTGCTATGGAATGTTTTTCAAACAAATCCTTTTTAATTCTGCCAGCCCCTCCATTCAATTTGTAGACTTGAAATTAAATAGATGTATAGTGTTCTATCAGTCCTGAGTGACTTCTGAAGAATTAGGATGACTTATACTTCTTTAATTTTATTTCATCAGTCTTTAAGGAATATTTTCGGAACAGTTAAATGTCTGTAATTTATTACAAGAAAGAACTGATGAATGAGCAGAGGTATCATTTATCTCTTCTAGCCTACAGCAGAATTGTTGTATTACTGTACTGTAAACATACTGAGATAATTGCTAATGGTGAGTGACAGAATACTCAACAGTTTGCCCATGGACAAGTTCACTCTGGGTATCACTGACACTGAGGAGTACTCACGTACCACAGTGAAATCAAAGAAAATATTGTTTCTTTATGGACTTACAACATAAAGTTGTATTTTTATGCAAACTGCAAAAGCAGTAAAGGTCTTATACAGTATTTAAGGTGTTTAATTCACAGGGTTTGGTTTGGGTTTTGGTTTTTTTTTTTTTTGTCCTTATGGCTTTGTATTTGAGCTAAAAGATGTAAATTGCTACTACTCTGCTCTCATAGCATTTGAGATATTAACTACAAAAGAGGCAAACCAAGTAATTACACAGCTTATATTTGTGAGGTGATTGGCTAAAGTTCTGCAGAAGGTGGGGCAGTACAGGCTAGGAGACACAGCATGTTTACAAGACACATGAGTTTTTATAAATTATATCATGTATTTTCTGGTCATATTTCATAAGAATTTATTCTGTAGATCTGCTAACTTACTACAAACAGTATGTCAGCCTGCCACTCTTCATTCTTTTCTTTTGGCACACAAAATTTCTACAGCTCCTACATATTTTGGCAATCACAGGAAAGATATTGACAAACAGGGAAAAGTACCTTTTCATATGCACACTGCTTTATGCCAGGAGACTTGCCATCTAATATTAGACAGCTGATTTAATACTTGACACAGATTAGTAGTGCCTTAGACCTAGCATCTCTAGACCCATATTTGTCCATTAAATATCTTTGAATCTTTTGTAATGCAAACTAGCTGGATGATAGTTTCCCAGGCGCACAGAATTGCTCATTGTGTCAGCATCAGTGTCTGATTTGTGCTTTTGGCTCTAGCAGTAAAAGGAACTGCAACTCCCATTTGTCTAGAGGAGTGTTCCTTGAAGGGGGAGAAGAAAATGGAAGGGGCTTTTTTTTTAAACTTCCTTTAGTCTTTATTTTTGTTGTCACTAAATAGTAGCTTCTACCTCCAGATAGTAACATGGAAATGCAGCTAATTAACTCAAAGGATTGTAAAATATTCAGTGCTGAAAAGAAAGCTGCCACAAAATCCATTTGCACAGCATATGGAAAGAAAATGAGCAAGAGCAATTGGAGAAATGAAGAGAACTTGACCACTGGAATCTCATAGATAGGACTCTTGAGAAATGGGTCTGCATGGACCTCATGAGGTTCAACAAAGCCAAGTAAGGGTCCTGCAAATGGGCCAGGGTGACCCCTGATATCAACACAGATGGGGACCGAAGAGATAGAGAGCAGCCCTGATGAGAAGGATTAAGTGTACTGGTGGCTGAAAAGCTACACATGAGCTGGCAATGCACACTCGCAGCCCAGAAGGTCAACCCTGTCCTGGGCTCCTTTGAAAGCAGCATGGCCTGCAGGGTGAGGGAGGGGATTCTGCACCTCTGTTCTGCTCTGGTGAGACCCCATGTGGAGTGCTGTGTCCTGCACTGGAGCCACCAATGTAAGAAGAACATGGATTTGTTGAAGCGGAACCAAAGGAGGGCCATGAAGTTGATTGGGGGACGGAGTAGCTCTCATTTGAGGAAAGGAGAGAGATGGGTTTGTTCAGCCTGGAGAAGAGGAGGCTCCAACAAGACCTCATTGTGACCTTTCAGTACCTAAAGAGGGCCTACAAGAAGGCTGGAGAGGGACTTTTCACAAGGACATGAAGTGACAGAGCTAGGAGAAATGGCTTAAAACTGAAAAGAGGGTAAGTTTAGGTTAGAGAGTAGGAACAAATTCTTCACTAGGAGAGGGTGGTGACACACTGGAACACGTTGCCCAGAGAAGATGTGGATGACTCACCCCTGGTTCAAAGCCAAACTGGATGGGGCTTTGAACAACCTGATCCAGCTGAAGATGTCCCTGCACATTGCAGGGGGGTTGGAATTAGGTAACCTTCAAAAGTCCTTTCCAACCCAAGATGTTCTGTGATTCAATATTTCTATGGAAATTCTCTAGGATCTCATTTACTGAACAAAGTAAACTTCTTAGGTTACGTCTTGGCCTTAAAAGCATAGTATTTTAAAAATCATGATAATGTTATTCAACATGATTAATTTAATTTGAAACAGGAACCATTCATAAGTACTGTGAAGTGAGAGCTGCTGGATGTGATGTGATAAGCTGGAGCTCAGTGATTTTTGTGTTTCTTTTCAACTGATAAGACGTTCATCCTCCTTGCTGCACGCTGGGTGTGCAGGATAGATTCAACCCAGATTGCACAGATAACAGTGGGCAGCCATGAGATCTGCCTCAATGCACACCTGCAACTGCAGACTTTGTGCCAAAGCTGCAGGCACGTTCAGCAGATGGCTGGGAGCTTCTAGGGCATGACAGAGCACATGGAGCCATTGTCTACATCCAGACACAGGCAAGTAAGAGAGATTTTCTCTCTTGCAAACACACAGAGTATATTTTAGGAAATAAAAATGCAGATCTAAAAAAAATCCAACCCAAATTTGACAGAAAAAATAGAACACTGATACCAGAAATGAAGCTACCACAGGAGTTTTATATGAAAGGTTACCACTAAATAGCTCCAAGTTGCATTAACATATTCAAGTTTGCATTCATAGTCCTTTAAAAGTCTTACTGCTTCTTTTTCTTCTTTAGCTTCAGAGTGTCACATGCCTGCAAAATGTTTTGCTTGACTTGGGAGGGAAGCACACTCTTCTGCTTTTCTATGCTAGATTATGTTAAAGGCTTTTCTGCCTACTAATGAGAGAAGGAGAAGATGAGCTTTCACTGAGAACTTTTCTTTGAAGTTGAAAATCTTTGGTAGAGCCCTCTCATTTTTAAGGACACTATAATCATCTTGATGGGAGGGAAAAAATATAAATTCTGGCTCTGTACCTATCTTCCTCCCACTCTCCCCCTCATTTTCTCTCTCCTTCATGCACACATGCACGTCCACACACACACATTATGGGGTACAGAAACAGCAACCTACAATGTATGTATTTTCTTAACTGCACATTTTCATCTACACAGGTACAGATATATTTTAAAAAATGCTCTTACCTGTAGCACATGCACACCAACGATCACACACCATACTTCAAGGACTTTACTTTTGTCTTTTTCAATACGCTTTTATGGTTTTGACCTTTATTTTCTGCACACATCCTGTCAAATCTTTTGCAAATGAATTTTATAGACACAAATATTTGCTCTAAAGGAATCTGGAATTATAAACACCCTCTCTCAAGGAGATTTTACTTTAAACATGAATACTTTGCTATGGAAATACTTGCATTCTTCACTCAGGGAATAAAATCTGCATCTTGTGTGACTGCTTCCAACCAGACAGCAGAGTTACAATTATGCACCATAATTCCCTGCGATAGAAGGATAGTGACAATAATCAATTCAAATGCATTCAGATAAATAATTTTAAAGTAAATGGATATGGCTGGAGGATGTTCAGCAAGCAGAAAAAAAAAAATCCCAGTAGCCTAATATGTTATTTCTTGGGAATAGTTCTGTCTGCCCTTAGGCTGATATATTCTTTTGGGAACTCTTTAATGCAGTTGCTATAATTAGCGAGCACTTCTTAATCACCTTCTAGAGAATGAAATCTCTCTCTAACACTCGGGCGTGCTTTGAAAGCATCGAGCATACATGGTTCTTGTGTCAGCAGAAGCAAGGTTGCAGGGGGGAGGTTGGGGGGGGGGTGGGGAGTGGCGCTTCAAAACGTTTCCAGGAGGCATCAACATCGTTTCACTGCAGTATTTCTCCTCTTTGAGAAATCCTAGTGACATCCTGGTGAAATCCTGGTCTCCCTGGAGCCGCTGGGCATGGTGACAGCTGCTCCCCCAGCCATGCAGCTCGGGGAATGGCTTCATTTGCGCTGTGCAGGGGTGGGGGTGAGGTATGTGGGGACAGAGTCAGGTGCTCTTTCCTTACCTGGATAAGGAGGTCACACGTGGGCTGTGTCCCTGGGAGGCAGCTGGCAGCTCTCTCCCAGCCATTTCCCTTGTGCCCTGCGGCCACTCCTGTCCTGCCCCGCCACCCCGCTCCTGCTCACACCCCGGGGCTATGATGTCTACAGGCAAAATGTGTTCCTCCAAGTAAGATTAACTGCCTGTGATAGTATGGAAAGATTAGCATGTGGTTTTTAACTCTTTGAGTGTCCTGGGACAAGCTCTGTGCATGGGAGCTCCCCCTCCTGCTGCCACTGCTGCTCGCCACTGCATCCTCAGTTGAATGGGCATGCCAAGAGATGTAAAAATCATGTCTGAATTTCAAGCTGATATACTGTCATGCCTGGTAATTATTCTGTCAAGTGTCTTATGGGAGGCGAGAGCAGAAACAGCTGTGGAAAACCAGGCAAGGACTGTTGTTCTTGTAAATATCTTTGAGCTTGTTCAGTAATTGCATAGCTGCAGAAAGGACCATAGTTTCTATGACACATTTCATTTTGTGTGTAAAACTGGCCTGGTGAAGGAAATGTTTAGAAAAGAAATTGTGCAAAAATTTTACTTCTGATGTTGCTTGCCAGGTGTCTTGAGAACTTAAAAAGAATGGAATTAAAAAAAAAAATAAATCCCCAAACTCTTTAAATGCCATTTATTTCCTTGTTTATTTTCTCTCTGCAAATTTGAATTCAATAAGAGAGTGCTTCACACTTACATAATGCATTAGTTGATTACAGATCCATCATCCCTGGACACCATGGATCCCTGTAAGTCCTCATGTCAGTAAGCATCCCCCAAAAATTCCCTATTTCTCATTTTGAACCAAAGAAGGCTTTTATGACATTTATGTTAAAATGTATTTACCTGAAATGATTTCTCACAAGTGATATACAGTGATGCTGAGGAGTATTCTGTATGATTTAGACAGTGATAGTACTCTATGTTTCAAAAAAACAGAGTAAAAAACCTTATAATTAAATGTCTCTGTGGTAAGCTGATTAGACCAAGCCTTCACTTTATGTGTGATATAACACAGCTCTTTGATTTCCTGTAGAATTTCTAATGCACTCATGTTACTGTGGTTCCACAATTACTAGAATACTTGGATCAAAAAGTTGAAGATAACTGATCAAATGCTAGGCAATATTTCTGAGATCTGAAATTAAAATGTTTAAGGGGTCTATGTTTTTCAAATACCTGAAAGCAGCTACTTAATAGGGTGATTTGTTCATTGTTGGAAGCTGAGGGGAGGAGCATTTGTAAGGCTAACCTCTCTTGCAAGGATAAGTTGGATTAATGGTTTACAAAATGTTCTGGGTAATGTAGCTCTTTTACCTGCAGGGTTTTATGTAGGCAGGCATGTGAGAAGTCTGCAGTACTGCCGGGATGGCATGTGCTGCTTATTTAGATTCATACCTGCAAACCCGGTAGTGATTTCATACCATCAGAATGAATTTGGAATAGAATTCATTACTTTTTCCAGGAGAGATAATTTTCTAGAAGCCCTCCTGGTGCAAGTTACACTTGTTCTTTCTTTGACATTCACACCTTTTGAACCATATGCCGCTGAGGAGGATGATATAAGGAGATTGAAGGACTTTGGCCAAAGCCTAAGACCAGATTCCTAAGTCCTAGATTTTTTGTAAACAGTATGGACATCCTGTGGGGCCTGGAGCTTGTCATCTCATTTTTTTATGTGGCTTAAATTAATTTTCTCTGAAATTGTAAAATGTGTCCATCTCCCAGATAGGTGGCTGATATTAAGACTTATTTTTACTCTAGGGCATGATATATAGTACGGACAAGAGGGGGCTGGGAGTTTCACTTAATCTCTGCTTCTATCACACTTTCAAATTATCAGTTCCTAAGGTGTAAGATGAGATGGACACAGCTCTGACAGCTGGCAAGCCACATACTCCACTAACTGAGGTGCCAGTAGAGAGAACTGAAAATCTCCCATGAAAGCCCAGAGAATTAAATCATACTATAGAGTAGAGTGGGTGTAGATGCACATGCACACACACATATATATATACATATCTATGCACAGATATCAGTCAATTAGCCTGATAAACCTAAATCATTCTGTGATTCTATAATATAAAATTAGGGCAGAATTGTTTTAGCTATGGGTTAAAATGTTTATGTAAATCTAAGATTTTGCAATCCCAGACACTGTCAGGGAAGGCATAAGGGGTTTATCCTCTTAAGTGCAGGAGTAAAGAGCAGCCAGCCCTTTCCCTGTCCTCCATTTCCAGGACTGCTTTTCCAGAGTTCTTGCAATAAGAAGGTCTGACTTTCCACCCCAGCTGAAGGTGACTATGCTTTTCTTACCATCTGTTTACTTCTTTCACAGCTTTCAAGAGGTGCAAGGACCATGGGCCTTTGTTGTGCACAGTGTTTGCCACGTGATGAATTGTCTGGGGCAGCAAGTTCTGGAAAGTCCCATTTCCTCTCCCTGCAAAGGGCTGGCATTGTCTCTTCTGCCCATAAATGTGCCTTGCACAGGTGGCAGGGAGAAATAGTCTCTAGCTGTATGGCAATGAAATCTTAAGAGGGGAACTTAATAGATGCCCTTACTTAAGAGACTATAATACCTTGTTGTGTTCTGTAACAATAAGGTTGACACAAGCATCAAAAATTCATTAAAATGTACTCTTAACCTTTTCAAACCTTTTCAAAAAGAAGGCTCAAACAGGATGGGTAGCCATTAAAGAGGAAGCCATGCAACACTCTAGGATCAGCCTCTGAATATATGTAATCTGAATTCATTAAATTCCACACAACTTTGTAAAACTTCCCTTTCTAACTGAGGAAGAAACACGTTCCCTGTTTTTTTTCCTACTTGAATAATTGCAGTATATTAAAACACACCAGGTAAGCTTGTTTGGAGTTCTCGTTTCAACTGTGCATTATGCACTCGCATTGTAATATATTCAAACTGACAGCTTCATTATGGAGAATTAATCTAAATTATGTCTAGACATATATTTGCAAGAACAAGCAGAGAGAACAACAGAGAGACTGTTTAGTAGCTGTCTGTTCAGAGGAATTAAACAAGAAAATCCCAGGCTTAAGCCTTACAAATAAATGGTTAAATTGATAAACAAAGGAATAAATGAGTTTAGGTCCTGCTTCAGGAACAAAATCATTTTACCAAATACCAAACACCATTGGAATTTTACTAGTTTACACACTCCTTCACCAGTTGACCACTTTTATTATCATCCCCTCTGCTGTAGGGATGCAACCCTGCTGTAATGCTGCCGCAGAAGCCCACACAGCAAGAGTGAAGTCACAGCAAGCCATAGGAGGCATTACATGATTCCTGCTTCTGTGCAGTAGAAGTGCCTGGATATGCCCACACTTTACAAGAATCTCTTATGGCTATTTTATATCACAGGAGTCGAGAGGTTTAGCTATCATTTTATCATTTGTGAAGTTGCAGACATAAATTTATCACAGCTCCACTGTTAATGGTGGTAGGGGGAAAGAGACTTGTAGCTCACAATATAATTATTTATTATTTGTAAAGACAAAGGCTTTAGGACTTTCCATCTGGAGATATTTTTATTACCCTAAGTATAAAGTCTCACAGTATTCCAGACCAAACTCACTGCAAGCTAAAAGCTAGCAACTGCAGGGCAAGGGATGGCATATGAAAGGTTTGGTGTCTCACTGTAGCTGGGGCAGAATCAGATGCTGGACAGGAGAAATGTGTGACTGGAGACCCCTTCAGCACCAGGACTCTGTACTTAACACCAGTGAATTCAACTCCTTGACATGCCTCTTTTCTCCATGGGAAAGCAGGAAAAACTAGCATGGGCACAGCCCTGAGCAACGCGTCCTAACAGCTTCCAGCCTGGAGAAGGCTTTCACTGCTCTGACTCAGAGGGAAGGCAGAGCTACTCCAGTCTGAGCAGATGTGCCTGCAGATACACCAGGTGGGAAAGGTGCAGTGCAAGTACTGCACATGTCCTACAGAAACGGGAATGAGGTAACAGTGACGGCAACACAGGAAGGTCAAATTAATTTCTTGAGATTGCCCAAACACAGCGTTTGAACCCCGGCACCTCCTGGATCCTGAGTGAGTAACTGCGAGCGCAGTGGGGTTTAACCTTCAGGAACACTATTACCTTAACCCTACTGCCTTTAATAAGTGCTTTAAGTGCTCTGTCAAAAGTGTGTGACAGCTATTTGGAAAGCAGAAGCCGAGAAGTCGGAGTATGACATTAGTTAGCCAGTGCTGTGTGCTGGGTCGCCTTTCTGGTCCCTGCTGTCAAGGGAGGCTGAGGAAAGACTGCAGAGGTATCAAAGGGGAGCCACAAAGCTGGATTGTGGGCTGCCAAGCAGGCTTTAGGAGGGGAGACATAAAGACCACAATATAAAAAAAAAAAAAGAAACCTGAAGTGATTTGGGTGTTTTGTACAAGTGTTAGCACACAGGATGAATATCTGAGAGTAGAGAGCTTTTAAGCTTTTGCAGACAAAGACGTGACAAGATCCAATCACTGATAAATGTCCTTTGGTGGAAGAAACTCCAAATCACAGCCTGCAATCAGTAGTGAGTACCTCACATGATTGCCTTCAGACTATGAAAGGATTCCTTCTCCCTGCCTCCAAGGTATATTTTGATTATTTCCCTATCTACCCACCACTTTCTGAAGTGTCAGAACCTGATCACCAGTTGGAAACAGGACAATGACAGGGTAGATCAATGGCAGAAGGCACTAAACATTCTCAGCAATCTGTTTTGTGTATCTTCCCCTGATGCTCAGGGTCACAGCAATAACCAGATTTGGGGTGGGAAAAGCGATTTTCGATTTTCGCCTAAAGATAGTCAAGCAGGATTTTGAGAAGATTTTTTTCCCCATTATCTTCAGCAAGGATTGTAGTTTGCAGGCTGGAATTCCTCATTGTCAGCGGTCTTCAGGGTTCAGTACTCCAGTTGTTTCTTTTTTCTACAGAGCTTTTTCTCCAAAATCTGAAACACCTATTACAACCAACAGTTAGTATAACTGTAGTCTTTGGGTCATGCAGGAATTAAAACAATTCTTTTGGACCATTAAGAGAACATCACTAACCAAGTAAACTTTTAAGACAAAGTCACAAAAAGTCCTTCTCAGCCATTAGCCCACCCTGACAATGCTCAGACTCCTCAGGCTAGTCCCTGGCAGAGATGAGCAACTTGAAGCCTGTCTCATTTCTGTTCCCCATCAGAATCGAGAAAATTGAACCCTTCCTGCCCATCTGCCTTTAATAACTTAATCTAGCCGGAATTTCAAGAATATCCCAATGTGAGTACACTGCATTAAAAATGTAATTTAAAATACAGATGGACAAGAAAAACATCTATATGTTTCTGGTAAAGGGTTAAAATGTTCAACTGAGTTGTTGTCAGTTGACACAGGTTCAATTGCCCTTTCTTTGCCTGGGGGAATTTAAACTTCTGAGGAAGAAATCTTTGCTTCTGGCACTTCTCTGAGCACTGTTAAAAGAACATTTTACAACCAGATAAATGCCAACATAGATCATGGTACTGAAGAATAGTTTAATGTCCACTCAGTGTGGTTGAAGGAAGAGCACTGATGCAGCCTTTCTAATGTAAATTAAATCCTGGGAATACTAAGAGAAAGTACTCAGACACCTGTCTGTAAGAATATTTGGGATACAGGAGTTTTGGCCTAGGTGACAGTGCTCCATCAGTTTGTCTTCCCTTCTGCTGTTATCCATTGTTGCTTGCAGGACTCCCCACATCAACATGTGAGGAGCCTATCCCAGGACTAGCAAATAACTACGAATTTGTGCATGGTAGGTAGCCTTTCTGTGAAATTGAAGATTAAAATTTTCAGGAATTTTCAGCTGGATAAGAAAAAAACAGAGAAGGACTATATCGGAAGAAGAAACCTAAATTTGTGTTCAGCATATGGTCACTTCTATAAGCTGCTCACGAGAAATACCTAGGTTTTTGAAAAATCTTTTGTCACAAATAAAGTTATTCAGTGAGAAGAAAAAAAACAAAAATCAAAAAACAAACCAAAACCTTAAGAGTAAGCCAAGAGTTATTGGAATGTTTCTGTCAGTCACATTTTTAGCCTTTTTTTTTAGTGGGCTGTATAAGTGAGCTGTATGCATATACTGTTTCTACTTAGCTTTTGAAAATACTCCTTGATTTGAAGCGAATTCAAGACATGAATGAAATCCTCAAAAGTTTTAACTCTAGAACATTATTCTGGAGGGGAGATGAAGGGTGAAAAAGTACAAGGAGAGGGGACAGAAAATTTAAATATTGTTCTTTAAACCAACCAAGAGATTCATCTCTGTAAGAAGAATGACTTGATGTTATGTACTCATTGCTTTTATCTGACTTTCTCTTCCTTTCTGCAGCTAATACCCAGTTTCTGAAGGTCTGAGCTTCACTCATAGGCCCCTCCAATAGCTGTCTGTTCCTGTGACCCTTGCAGGAACTTCACAGGAACAATATATTCAAAGGTTGTCAAATTCAGTTCAAATCAACCAACAAGTTCTGTGACTACTGAAGGGGAAAATACATTCAGGGTGCAGTTCAGACAGAAATAGAAAAGCTTGTCAGCCCTGAAGCCATGAACAAACCACCTGATACCAGCCAGAGTTAATGAAAGGAGAAGGAGGGTTCAAGCTACTTTACCCACTCCGACATATTCCCCTTAAAACTGCAGGTTGAAATGCAGGCTAGTAGAAACTGGTTTATTGGTTTTAAGTGCTTCAACTTCTGCTTGTGATTCATCAATAGCAGAGCGGGCTACAGCATGCAGGGAGGTTTGTTTGGCCAGCTGTGAGCCAGAGCAAGTCCAGACTCATGTAACCAGTCATCATTTTCTCACTGTTAATATGGCCATGCAGAACTCTCTGCTCTTTCTCCTGGAAAGAGTGGGTAAGGATGGAGGGCACACGTGGATGAAATCCAGTTCCAGGACAGTGAACATCATTTGACCAGCATGTGGAAAGATGTGGGAGAGGATCATCTGCACTGTGCTATCATGCATAGAGATTGCTGTATCCTGGCTGTATGAATATTACAGGCATATTTAAGAGGTTGCAAATTGATAACTAACTTCCATGTCCAACATTACAGGGTAGGAATCTTACTGAGCATTCATGATGACCAATGTGCATTCATTTTAAAAGGCACATTTCTTCTTTTTATGCGTTTTTTTCTGTGCCCTTATATATTTCAAAAAGACCTAGAAGAAAAAAGAATTAAAACATCATTTTCTAGGCAATGCAATCTAAATAATTATAGTAATAATTATGTTTGGTGTCTGCTTCTGTGGTGTAAATATAACCCATCCTACCATGTAATAGAAGTTAATTTTAAACAGTACACATTTACACAGCTCATGTGAGGTTTGATTCTATTTTCAGTTATTAGCCATGAAAGCTGCCACTGTACAAGCTCTCAGTTCAGTGACAACCACTTGGAGGGTAATTGCACGACTTGCATTAGCTCAGTGCCACATGTCTGCTAAGGCATGAAGCCATTGCTCAGGAGTAGCTCTGTGTCTGATTGCAGTGCTCTATTAGACTTCTGCAGAGGAAATTTCTGCTGGCTCTGTTTGTGTTTACACTAATGACTTTATACACTGTCAAAGAAGAGAAAAGGGAGCCTTAAACCACTTACAGTTTTCTCAGGTTTCTTCCCCTGGATCCCTTCACACTTCATGAGCTCTGTGATTATAATCTACTCATCTGGATACAAAGGGAGCCTACCTACAAAGGATGGATGCAGAGACCTTTTTACAAGCATGTAGTTACAGGATGAGGGGAAGTGTATTCAAACTAAAAGAGAGTAAGTTTTGATTAGATACTAGGAAAAAATATTTTACAGTTAAGGACTTAATAATTTTCTGGTACAGGTTGCCCAGAAAAATTGTGGATGCCCCATCCCTGGAAATGTTCAAGGCCAGGCTGGAGAACTGGAACTCAGAGCAACCAGGTCTAGTGGAAGGGGGCTGGAACTAGGTGATCTTTAAGTTCCCTTCCAACCCAAACCATTCTATGATTCTACACAGAGCAAGTAAGCAAACCCAGCAGGCGGATCAGGCTCTGCACAGATGCTCTGCAAAGCTGAACTCCTGTCTGGGAAATCACTGACCACACCAGAAATCCTCAGTGCTGCAGCAAGAGGTAAGGAATGGGACCAACTATGAAGAAAGGTGAGTATAATTGGCAGTAAAGCATCTTCATAACTCAATATAATTTAAATCAATTTAACATTTCCCTCCAAACTGATGAAATATTGCCTTTGGCACAACATAGTCACACTTCCCTCTGTCTTTGCAGCCAGCCTGTATTCCCAGTGATGTTGAATTGACTGCATGTTTGACAGCCATGTCACCTTCTCTGACATCTAAGTAGGCATTTCCTTCGCTCCCTGACCAGCAACTTGACAAGCAGTGCATCAGGAAGATGAAAAGGCAGTGTTTTTATGAGTAAAAGACAAAGAAATGCAATAAAAGCTGTCCCTTTTATTGATCACCCTCTCTGACAGACTCAGCTTATAATGTTGCAACGCTGAAAGGCTGGAAATTATCAAAAGTGAGGAGCCATGCTGTTGATCAGCTGCAGTGTGGCAAGTCAGGGGGTACGTGCTAGACTGGCTGGTGTGGCTACTGGGGCTGCTGGGCCGGTCAGGTGCCTGCAGTGCAGGGGAGGGATGGACACAGAGAAATGGGAGGGGGGAGGGAAGGGAAACCCCCATGGCACCACCAGCATGCTCCAATAAAACCCAGATCTGTGACGCCTGGGCAGAGGTTTGTTTTTCAGAGTGTGTGGGACATGGTGGAGCTGTTGATGGTGCAGCCTGGCCAAGCACAAAGAGCTCCTTGTAGGGCTGCCGGTGACTCGTCTTGGAGCGCTGCCACCCACCCGCCTGTGTTTTCTGGTCCCAAACACTTGGTCACTTGCTCATGGGTTTACCCCTGCCTCTGGCCACCGTGATTTTAGCTAGAATTCCACTACATCAGCTATTGAAAGGAAGTGTTTGGGTGAGGGGCATGAGCTGTTAGGATCCCCTGCCTCCCAAGGCTCTCAGAAAGGCCACAGGGCACATGGGCACGTGCCAGCAAGCCCAGCTGTGTGTCTGGCCTGTTCCAGTGCCAGCTGCCCTGGTAATGGCATTCTGGTGTGCCAGCATCCCCATGGCAGGAACAGGGGAGCATGGGATCTGCCAGTGATGGGTGGTGGTGGGAGGAGAATGAGGAGGGAAGTGAGTACTGTCCCACAAACCAGCTGGGGAACTGGTGGCCATCTTAAATACCTGGTCTCTGCTGCTACTGTGATCCAGGGAGAATTAGTGGCTAGAATTTGTCAATAGGCTGAGCTCATGTGCTCCTGCTGCCCTGCCAGGGCTTCTGCAAGCGTGGGAAAGGAATACCTGAGCAGCTGCTGTCAACTCCTCGTCCCACTACAGCCTTTTACTTGGGGCTAAGTGAAGTCACATCCTGAGAGCACCTGTTTCTTGGCCTTACAGATGAGTTATAGCAACTCTGAAGGGCTGCAGAGGCATGCAAGACCAGAGTGCAAAGCTGCAAGAGGGATCCAGGCTCTAATTTTCACCTGTTTGCTTAACTGCATCCTCCCAGCAAAATGATTTATGGAACCTTAAAATTGGTACCCCCAAAGTGGAATGATCTGCTTTAGTATGGAGCACTCCCAGTTCCTGATGAACTCATCAAGACTTGACCAAGTCAAGTCTTGGAAACAGGTGGCTTGTAAAAGGTTGCCTGACTGTCAGCATCATGTCAGGGAACACCGTCCTGTGCGTAGGTCACCTCCACAAGCACAGCTGCTCTGGGTGGGCATGACGGCCCTGGCCCTGGGCCAGGCTTTGCAGTACCACACCTTTGTGGATGCTTAATCTGTGAAGCTGTCATCAGCAGTGATGGGCAGGGCAAACACATGCCTCGAGTGCATGTAGCAGCCTGCTTTTCTGTCCTGTCATATTCTTTCTCCTTGACCTCTCTGTCCATGACTGCACAAGCTGTCCTGGTTTGCACACCGTGCTGCATACCAAATTTGAAGCAAGTCACAGCAGTGTGGGCTCTCACATGTTGAATTCCCAGGTGTTCAACCTCTCCTACACATCCCAGCTCCCTAAACTCTAGGCAGCTGGCCAACCTGATCTGTGACCCCCTGAGCAGCTGCAGCTGGTGGAAGGGATCTCAGCAGCAGGGTGTGGTTCTGCAGGTGTTTGTGATACTGGGCATTTGAGAGAAGGGAAGAGAGTGGAAGGGGTAGAAAAAGCAAGACATCCATCATCTACTTCCCTAGTCTTATGGTCAGCCTTTGAGACTTGGCTGTTGCCAGGATGACTACATAGGGACTGAGTATGATGATAGAGGTACTGCAGGAAGAATCAAGAGAGTCATGAATCTCCCTTCACCCTGTGCATGTGACCTGTTTTACTGGGAGTAGTTCTGGCATTTAATGAAATCAGGTGGTGAAAGCAGACTATGGGGATTTGGAAATGTGTCGTTAAATTGAGCAATTTCTCCCTCTTACATTAAAAATAGTTTTGCTATGCTGACCTAAAGGCTAGGTTTTGTTCATCAGATCATTTAATCAGAACTGTAGTCCACAGGATAATTAAACTTTAAAAGTTAATTAAACCAGCAATGATCTAAGAATAAGTCTATAAGGAAGGCAGGGAATTCAGATACCTTATATCTCCTCTTAGAAGTCAAGACTTCTATCACATATAATTACTCTCCCCTGTGGTGTGCATAGGAAAGATCTGTATCTAAATGAGGACATTTCCTATTAAAAACAGCAGGAGAAAAGTTCAGACACCAAGGGCTTAATCTGTAAGGCTGATTTTTGAATGAAATCAGCCCCATTCTGGCCAAGCAGTGGCACAAATGTTTATTTATGACTGTGTGAGAATAGCTCTGTTGCCTTTAATGCTGTCACTTCTCCTAACTCAGGCATGTCCTTCAATACTTTGTTCAAGCAGCCCCACAACACTCACTGGAGTCTTGTTTAATTGACAGCATACAAACCAAACACCTAGGAATCATGATCTTCAAAAATATGCCAGCAGCAGACAGATCCCAAGAACCCAGCACGTAGCTGTTGCTCTAGCAATGACATGACCAGCAAGTGGACTGTCAAGGGGGTAGGACTTGGGGAGCAGAGCTCTATAGAGAGTTGAGCATGCATTGAATAGAAAATATGCTGAGGATGAATTCCATGGGTAAGAGAGTTGACCTGTAGGGTTGTTCATGGGACTGGGACAAAATGGGCTGTAGATCTGTGTGGAAAAGGAGTAAATTCATCAAAGGTGGGCTGTGGACTATGCCTGGGGTTGGGAGAAAGGTGCTGTAAGTCTATGGTGCTACACAAGTGGTAAAGTCCGTGGTAAGCTATAGGAAAGTAAATTGAGGACTGTACAGAAAGTTCCCCAGGTAGCAGTGACAGCTGTAGAGAAACATCTGGGGACTGTTTCTCTTTCCATAAATACTGCCAATTTTTCTTTCTGCTCTCTGCAAGGTGAGATTCTGCACATATTACAAGCTGACCTAGGTCATTTCGGTGGTATGGATTAATAATGCATAATCCCACTGTACATGCAGGTAGTTTCTTGAACCACTTGAGTTTTGTAAATGTAGCTGATACCGTGATCAGAGAATGAGATTGTTGTGGAAACTGCTTCAAGAGGCTCTTGCACTTCAGATGAGGCAATGACCTAAATGCTCTTAAAGGGTACAGGGAGCGGCTTGCTGTAAACAAGTCTGTCAGTGAAACTGCACTTGAAAACAGACCTAAGGAACCAATACACATTTTTTCTTAAGTAGTCATTGTTTGATTTTTTTATAAATGAATAAATGGCATTTCCTCTTTCTTACAATTGTCAGTTTCTCACACTTCAGTTTTCCCCCAGCCCACCTGGCAACATGGAATGACAGCCACTATTTGATTCCTCATGTCTCGAGGTAGAGGGTCTTCACTGTCTGATTCTGGATTCGAGAAAGCAAGCAGAAGGTTGCATAGGAAAATGGCTTCAATGAGCATCAGTTCAAACAACTCTCTGCCTTCCCCATTAAAGTATTTTCTCCTTTTGCAGGCAACCTTACTGTCTGGAGTCTTGGTGATTTGTCTGCCTCCTCAGAGGATGTGTAGATAGCTTGTCCATCAGCTTCAAGATAGTAGCACAATTTGGTTGTAGATTACACATCATTTGTCCAAATACTGGAGAATCTGGAAAACATAGCAAAGGCATTAATGAGTAAGCAGTGTACAGAACTTAACAATACTACTCATTGAAAAGCACTTACTGCAAGTGATTTGCTGAGCTCTGTTTGCAGTAAATACAGAGTTTAGATAGGTGTATATACACATATGTGTGTATATCAGCAACAAGATCTGTTCACATGGTGTGTCAGCCTATCCAGAGTAGCAGCAAGAATATTGTATGAATTTCATGTCAGTGAATTACTATATTCAGGCACACTTGATCTCATTCTAATTCCTGCTGTAGCAGAAATGCATTTCAGAGGTCTAAGCACTTCAGGCTCTTTCTGTCTTCTTTTGCTGACTTAGAAGGACAAGATTAAGTGCTGCCAGGACACCTGCTTGGGATCACTTAGCTGAAAGCAATCAGCCAGCATCATCTGAGTTTTTTCAGTCCTGCTGTTGCATGCAGGTGCACTTTGCTTTCAGACTTTGAGAAGCCAGGCTCATAGGGCAGGCCTTCACAATCATGTCGGTATCTACCCCTACAAGGAACTGCCTGCCCATGGACTACAGCTGGAGTTATCAGAAATCAATTAAACTCTGAGCTTGTATGAGAAGTCACCAAAGGTGACAATGACCTGTAACCAGATGGTTGCCTTATTCTCTTGGGAGACAGACTGACCTGAGCTCCGCAGAGCTCCCATTTTATATTATTATATAAGTGAGTTGGATTGTGACTACTACTGTAGCTGAACTTGCATTTTTTCCAGCCTTCATGACCTGGTGGAGGTAGAGGTTACAGAGATGGGTGAAATCTGAGTGTGGATGCGGGGGAGAAGAAAGGCTCTGCAGTCACAAGACTGCAGCATCATATGACAGGGAATGTGTGTGCGAGGCAGGGAGGATGGTGGCAGGAAAGGGCAAGAGCCCTCATGTTTGTGTTCCAGATCTGCATCACTGTGCTGTTCAGTATCACAATGACCCCAGCTTTCTTGGGGAAAGCCCCTCCTTTCACAGCAGTTGGCAGTGTCCCTCATATTTCAGCAATTACTATATTTCAAACAACCCTGTTGAACTACTGGAATGAACTTCTCACCAGGTAGAGGTCACAAATGTTTGCCTTCTTGTTGAAATACTGGGTCTCCTACACACTCTTATTCAAGACATAGGCGTATACACACAGCTACATCCAGAAACCAAGCAGTGTTTTAGGTTCGTGAGAAAAAAAAATTCAGAGGTTTGGTGGGCAGGAAAGAGGCCCCATGGTTGAGGGAGTGGTGACTGGACCCTCCCAGGGTTCTGACATTGGCAGATAGCTTGAAGAATCATTCTTCCCTATCCATCCTCTTCTGCCCTTTGATTGCATACTACTAGCTCTCATTATATGCCAGCAAAATCTCTATGGATCCATGCCCAACTGGAAAGAAAGACAGAGTGGGGAGGGAGAGATTGGCTCCCTTTCTTATTCTGCAAGTTAGCTTTAGTCCATATCACCCATGGGACCTGGCTTAGTGCATGCTGCAAGTGGGCAGTAAAAGGGAACAAATGTGGTAACAAGAAATCAAATGCGAGAGTGTACAGGATTTCTTTTTCTCATATAAATGTCAGGTGCACTTATGAGTTCCAGATAAGTAGACACAGAATAACACGGGTCTATGAATTTTATTTCTCAGCTGTTGTTATGTTCTTAATGTAGAAAAACAAAGGTGGTAATAACAAGGGAGGAGTAAGGGATGCTGAGCCCAGCATTTCAGCAATGCCCTTGAATTCGTGTTTTACCTGTTCATCTGTAATTGTAGCTTATCAGAAGCACATCAGAAGCCTCAGGTAGAAATAGACAGATCACTGCGCTTGAAAAAAATGAAGGCACGGGCTCCCAAGGAGCACAAGGCAAGAACCAATGTCATGCTTTCTTGAGAACATAGTGAAATGCATGAAAGTGAGATAAAAGCTTAAGTTATGCAGAGAAATGTCTTAGAAACTTCTAGTGTGCTTCACTCCTCAACTCAAATACTAGTTTCTGAAAGTGGAAAAGAAAGTCATTCTCTCTTTTCATCCACTTCTCAGGCTTATGGCTAAAACACTTGCCATAAAACTCTAGGGATAAGCCCCTAGACCCTAATCCTCAGTTTCATGAAGACAAGCACATCATTGCTCTTAGAGGTCTGGGGTTCAGCACAAACTTGGAAGGTGCACTTTCAAATAGAATATCTGCTCGTCATACAGGAGTACCACTAAAATTACTTCAGTGATTTCTCCTTAATCAGATGCATTGAGATGAGCACATACAACTCAGTGTTGTATGTCAGTGCTTGAGAAATCCAGTCATAAGGTCAAAATGAGCACTAGTTTTATTTAATCTGGAAAAATCGTAAAAGGTATGAGTATCAGAAATTCAGGAAAATTCTCACAAAGCATTCAGTGTCTCCTCTTAGAGCATTGGAAGGGAAAATGCATGAGAGAAGAGAGTATATTTACTATAAATAGCCTTTCAAACCTCCTGAAAACCTGACATGATTCAGAACTGCAGATTTGTGTCTTCTCAACAGGAAAAATATGCAGAAAATCTCAAACTTCTGGAACTATCTCAAATAATCCTCACTTCTCCATCAGGTGTTTACTTAAGATATATTGCTCTAGAGAGAAATCATTCATGAAAACAAATAATAATAAAAAAAGGAAGTAAATCTTTCACCTGACAAGAAAGCAGTTGTATGATTTCTCACACTTGCTTGATTTTCTTGCAGAGTTTTAAAGTAATAATCAGTGTGTGAAAGACAGAATCTTCACATTTTTTGTACTGTAGATCTCCACATGCCAAGTAGCGTGCAGCAATATAAACCATTATCACACTAAGAACTTGTCCCCTTGTCTTTAGTGGTATGTATTATTCAAACCATGAAAGGTACATGACTACACTTGGTTCATCTGGGGACAAGGTCTCATTAAAATACTTTTCTTATCAAACTGAAAATAGGAATAAATTATACAAATGCCACAAAACCATACAAAACACTATATAAATTAATTGATTCAGACTTAATTAATATGGAATTCTGTATCATATCCTGAAACGGTTTCAGTTAAGAACTGTGATCTGAGCATCCTCTCTTTCCATAACTGTTCTATAATACTTAGGTTGGAAGCAGAGACTGTGAATAAGTGGAAGCAGATGTCCTTTTGGAAAGGCCTGCAACCACAGAGTAGGGCATTCCTTTCCAAAATCTTAAAATTCACATATGAAATGAGAACTTTACTGGAATATTGCTGCATTCAATAATGTTTAGAAAATATCATATCACCACCACCACACTGCAGATTTTTAAGCTGTACTTCAGTGCATCACAGACATGCTCTCCCAGATTTAGAGACTTTGTTCAACCCAAACATTTCCAACTTTAAAGAAGTGCATCCCATACCTTCCTTTGCTGAGATAACCTGGAAAAATGTACATTGTCATGATGCTGCACAACTTGTTTGTCTGCAAACTGAGTTTTGCAAAAATGCTGGTTGACACAGGGTAGCAAAACTCAGGTTTGAGAAAAGCAAAATAGAAAATCATTTTTATTCTACCTAGAATGACAAAATTCTTAGATTTACCAGGAAGGTTTAGAGACAACAGAAATGGTGGTTCATCTCCAAGTGGCACTGCCTGGGGCAGCAAGTGTGTCTTTCATGGGCTCAGAGGAGACATCCTGCAGGTCCCCACCTCCTCCTTTAGATCTGCTCTGCTCAAAGCTCTGACAAGCAGCAGGTTATTTCCAGACCTTTCGATGACAGGGATATCACCTGGGCGTGGTACCGTAGCACTTCTTATTTAAAACTGTCACGACCTTGTATTTAGTAACTGCATTAAAGTAATTGGTTACATAGACACAAAGTCCAATCTGTACATGCTCAAAGAAATGTTTCCTCTGATTCCTCATAAATGAATAAACCTGTCATTCACTCAGATTGTCTTCTTTTCCCTCTCTTTTCTCCTCTGAGACTTTTAGTTCATGGCCAATGTTTGCAACATGGTCGTTGCCTGGAGAGTTATAATTGCTTGTACATAAGATTATTTAGAATGAAGCCCCCAAGGCTGAAATGAAATGGGAAGGGCCTTTCCATTTTACCAAATCTACATATGGTCCTATTGCAGCGTTTCTGCCTAGCTGATATTCTAACAAACTGGATGTTTTGTTATGAGCACAAAGAATCTAATCCAATTTTCACAAAAGGCAATGGAAAAAATTCCTTTTGTTTGTCATGGGGCTCAGATTCTGCACTAATTGTGTTTCTTCTCTCAGCCTAGCAGATATTTGAATAAAAATCTGCAGATGTGGTTTTGATTGTCATTAGATGTTCTTCAGATCATGTCATTCCTCTAATGAGCCCAGTTATATTATTAGAACTTCTGTTTATTCCAGATTTTTTCATTTTGGATACCTTTTCATCTCTATTTTGAAAAACTGAAAGTCTTTCTCCTGGAGAAAAAGGAAGAAGCCTAATTTTTAACACTGCAGACATAAAACAGAGAGAAAAATCAAGAAAAAATAATAGCAGCACGGTGTCAGGGACAAAATATTTCTGCTTCTGAAACATGGAAGAAAATTGCTTTTTTCCAAGACATCATGCCTCTCTCTTGTATTTAAAAATTAACTGTGTAGTGTCTTAGCTGTTGCATCCTCCCTTATCTCTTGACTGGTCCTTCCCTTTACAGTCAGTCCAAGAAAGGAGCCCTTTCCTTTCCTGTTCACAAGGAC
The DNA here is from genome assembly GCF_009819885.2 of Catharus ustulatus. NCBI lineage: Eukaryota > Metazoa > Chordata > Aves > Passeriformes > Turdidae > Catharus > Catharus ustulatus. The sequence goes on along the minus strand of NC_046223.1, from coordinate 60,340,834 downwards.
AGGCTTCTGGTTCTTTTAGAAATCTGGGTGTGTATGCAGGGATACAGGTCCTGGCATTGCCTATTCCTCACCATTAATTTCAAGCTGAGTTGAACCAGCAGAATCAGATGCAGAAGACAGCATTTACAGATACCTTGCTTAGGTCAGCTGTTGCACATCTGGATCATTACACTCTTATGTCAGAGGATAGACATAATATGATCCTAAAGAAATAATGAAGTAAAGTTATGAAAGAATGAAGCAAAAAGGTGGAAAAAATATTCTCTGAAGAACATAAAACTCCAGCAATGGCAGGTTAATTCACAATGACCATTTATGAGGACTGGCAAACAAAAAAGCTCTATCACAGAATCACAGATTGTGTTGAGTTGGAAGCGACCCACAAGGATCATCAAGTCCAACTCCTGGTCCTGCACAGCACATTCCCAGGAGTCACCATGTGCCCAAAAGCATTGCCCAAACACCTCTTGAGCTCTGTCACACTGGTGCTGTGACTTCTTCCCTGAGGAGCCTGTTTCAGTGCCCAACCATCCTCTGGGTGAAGAACCTTTCTCTTATATTCAACCTAAACCTCCCTTCAAACAACTTCAGGGCATTCCCTTGGGTCCTGTCACTGGCCACCCCAGGGAAGAAATAATTTTCTGCCCTTCCCTTCCCCTCATGACACCCCACTGCAGTGGGGTGTCACTTTAGTCACCTCCTCCAGGCTGAACAGACCTAGTGACCACAGCCACTCCTTGTACAGCTTCCTCTCAAGGCCTTTCACCATCCTCATGGCCCTCCTTTGTGCACTCTCTAACAGTTTAATGTCTTTCTGACATTGTGGCACCCGAAATCGCCCCCAGCACTGGAGGTGAGGCTGCCCCAGCTCAGAGCAGAGCAGGACAATTCCCTCCCTTGCCCAGCTGTGATGCTGTCCCTGATGCCCCCAGGACAGGGCCGGCCCTCCTGGCTGCCAGGGCACTGATGACTTGTGTTCAACTTGCCATGGACCAGGACCCCCAGGTCCCTTTCCATGGCACTGCTCCCCAGCCTCTCATTCCCCAATCTGCCTGTACAGCCAAGGTTGTCCCACTCCAGGTGCAGAATCTGACACTTTCCTCTTGTTGGCCATCACTTGGCTGGGGACTGCTCAACCCTCCAATTTACTGAGGCCTCTCTGCTGGGCCTCCCTGCCCTCAAGGGAGTCAGCAGCTCCTCTCAGTTTTGTGTCATCTGGGAACTTGCTCATTTTCCCTGAATCCAAGTCATTAATGAAGAGCCCAGGGTCGAGGCTGGAGCCCTGTAGAACCCCACCAGTGACAGGACACCAGTTTGATGTCACCACATTCACTTCAACACTCTGTGCACAACCCATGAGCCAGCTGCTCACCCATCTCATGATGTGTTTATCCAGCTGTGTGCTGGACATTTTGTCTGGAAGGATCCTGTGAGAGACAGTATTGAAAGCTTTACTGAAATCCAAGAATATTACATCAAATGGTGTCCCTTAATCACCTAGGTTGGTTACCTTGTTATAAAACTAAATTAAGTTTGGTAAGTTGGATTTTCCCCTCATTAAACCATTCAGGTTAAAACCAATTACTGCATCATCCTCCAGGTGTTTTTCAATTCCTTTCAGAATAATGGCAATGGGTAGTATCTATTTTACAGTATATAATTGTGTTGCACATTGCACTTGCATTTCCCATTATTTTAATTTTAATCATTTGCATCATTCTCAGCTGCAGTTTTCAACATTAGCCTGCTGTGAAATCACTAAAGTAGCATTTTTTAAAGTTAATCTTCTGAAGCTGCAAAACATGAACAGAATAAATAGAATGAATCCGTACATCTGAATTTGTTCATTTTCTCCAACCATTTTCCACCTTCATGTGCATTTTTTGCTAAAGACTTCAGCATTCTGAAAGTGGATGTGCAGAAGTGTGTGCATACCTCTGATAAGTTAGAGTTATATATACACCCCAAGTAGCAATTAAGAAAAGTCATGAGGGAAGTGTGTTTGGAGCTTGGGCAGCATCATTATCTTTTCTACTTTCTTGTACTCCTCTCATGCAAAGAATATTGGCAAAATGTTAAAATTCCTGCAGAAGTCAAAACAGGTTTTTTTGGTTCTGCTTGCCCTCTCTGTGTGGCAAGCACAGCAAGAGCTAAGCTGCTTCTTCAGGCCCATATTTGAAAAGTGGTATTTGCCATGGAGCTTCCCTGATCAGACTGTGCAAGGAGCCCGTGTTGGATACGGTGCAGGAATGCATGGGTGGTTGGATGATTACTGCAGTGGTTTCCACTATGGTCTTCTTTATTGTTCCCTCTTGGTTTGCAACCGAAAAAGGGTTTTTTTATTCAGGCCTCTCTTCCCTTTAAACCCTTCACTGGTTTCCTAATGAACTACATATCACATTCCCACTCTTTCGACTGGTCTGGAAGACTTCCCGTAGCTCTCCAGACTGCAACTTCATGTGCCTCTTGTGCTTGTTCAGCGTTCTGTCACATTCTTCACCTGGGCCTGGGTCACATCTTCTACCCATCCCTAAGCTGTCCATAGTGGAAGGGCTCTTGAAGTCCTACTCACAGAGGTGCTCTGTCCTTCTTTCCCCGTCTCAGTAAAGTTTGCTTCTACTGTGATAAAGCCCAAGTTTATTCAACAATACCTTTAAAATGAATGGAAGCATCAACAAAACATTACTTGCATCATACCCAAGCAATTGCCCTTTGAGGTGAAGGCTGTGATTTTCATGTTCCCTTAGTCCATAATGACCATGATAGTTGTTCTCATTGTGGCAACAACTCTAAATTTAGTGTGGAAATTCTTTGCCCATTAGATTGCTTATTTGCTGTGCCAAGTGCAGAGCACAGTTTAGGCCCTGCATAGTTTGGCTGTGGGTTGGGATTGCTTACAGCTGGGGTGGCATCCTGTTGCTGACTTGCTGGCCAGGCATTCTTAAAGGATGCAGTCTGTGCTATGCTCCGCTTCCATTTCATTCCTGGGTGCCAATTACGGTATTGTCTTTCACTGTTAAACTTACATCAAATCTGGAAATGGCTCCTTAAAGGCCTTTGCTTGTGTGAGACTATAGAGGTGGAGGTACTTCATAGGAACCCCCCATTTTCTATGCAAAAACTCTTCTGCAAAGTTAATTTCCACAGAAAGAGTTGAACCCCAGAGCTCCTTTTCCTTTCACCTTGAAATACCTAACCTGGAGAATACTATTAGCCAGTTCTGTTTTCTCCAGTGTTTGAGTGGAAAGGTGTAGTGTCTGAAAAGCTGAAAGTAAGTTCTGTTTTGTTTTGAGAGCAGGGTTAGTAAGCATTGCTGGTGATGAACAAGCAGAATTTTCTGGATCAACTAATCAGATGAACATTTGTCTAGAGCACCTTAAAAAAGGGAGGAAGAGAAGAGCAGTGTACAAATATAAAACATTTGTTAAGAGTTTAATGACAGCATTAATGATAAATTCTGATTGTTTTACTTAGTACAGCCACAAACTTTTCTTTGCATTCTTTAATTTGATGTTAAATAACACTAGGCTTATGTTGCATATAGGACACTATTTAGTGACTTCTCTGGCTTAGTCAGTATTTTAAAAAAAAAAGTATTTCAGGCCCAATAACATGAAGGTACAGTTTAATCCAATTAATTTAAAACTAAATCCAGGTAATACTTGTTGAAAATTTTCAACATAAAACATTTGAACTTAAATAAGCACATTCCTTTATTTTTTTCCTCGCTGAAACAATTTCAAGAACTTGGTAGGGATTTCCATGCAATTTTTCTTGATCCAACACCCCCTTTTTTGCAGAGTAAGATACACAGACAGAAATGTTTCCAATTCTTTCCATATTTAGAAATGCGCAAGCAAAAGATTGTATCTGTCAGTAGGTCTGGGAATTCTTGGATTTCCAGAAGTGGTGGCCTTCAGGGACATGACTGTTCATTTGTGCCAAGAGCCACAGAAAACGTGAGATGAGCCTCACGGACACTGATTATATTTTCTATAGCTTTGACTCGCTAGTGCCAAGCGAGCACTAGCACTCTGCTGAGAAGCATGAGCCTTATCCAAGGCTCTTCATCTCTGGTCTCCTCTGGACTTGCTCTGATGATTCCACTGTCTCTCCTGCCTGCCCTCCTCTCTCTCCTTCCTTTCCTTTGTCTTCTGCTTTCACTTACCATGCTCCTGTCCCTGCCCCAGTGAAACCACGGGTACCATAGTGTTTGCTGGTGTGGATCTCTATTTTATCACCTTTTTCTTTTTTTTCTGTCTGTCTTGTCTGTTTTGACTGTAAGGACTTCAGGTGAGACTGTCCTCTTCTCCTCACCCATACAATGCCTAAGACAGTAGACCTCCACTCCCAGTTTAATTTTAACAACATGAAAAAAAGTATGTACATAGAATGGACAACAGAGTTTTACCCGGCCAGATAGGAAATGGTAAAAAAACATGATCCTTGCCCCAAAAATTCTCCTAATATGAAGCAAAATAATTCTCTCTTCCTATACTGAGTTGCTTACATGCCAATTTTTCTTTAAGTGTGTTTTGTCTTTTTATCTTCCTCTGGCAGTCTTACGTGGCTCTGCATAGCAGTCTTTCTAGCACAATAATTTCCTACTCATATTTTTCTTCCCTTTTCTCCTGCAGACCAAATTCAAATTCCTCAATCTCCATATCCAGAGCTTTCTATAAATTCTCTCTTCTGTCCTGCTCTGCAAACCTAATTAACGGCAGAGTCCTGTGTGAAGTCAGCACATGGAAAATCTGGGGTAGGCTCCTGCACTGCAATTTCATTGTAAGCCGTGAGGAAACCAAGGTGATAGAGGTATTCAGTGTTCCCTTATCTCCTGTGTGGCAGTCTCTCTCACAGCTGCTTGCCAGCCTTTCTCTGACACACCCAGCAAAGCTGGGATTGGAACAAAATGAAAGGAGCACAGTTTCCAATCTTTAGACCTAATGTCCTACACCTAGTTCCAAACCTGCACTTAAAGGGATTGCTTACATCCTTCCTCCTCGGTCCACTAAATCTCTTACATAAAATGCTTTCTTAGGTCACTCAAAAATCATTTCATGATGACTCAGTGGTCCATGATCTTTAATGAGCTTTTGGCAGTTGTCAGTGACTGCTTGGGAATTTCATGAGTGCAAGTGTAATTTGCATTGGTTAAGCGTGTGAGGGAAAATGCTTCTTCTGTGCTCATCATTTATAGCTCAGCAAAGATCAAGCATGAAAATAGTACATTCCCAATTAGCTGCTGGTCTGGACGGTGCTGGGGAGCTGTAAATAAAACCTGTCTGTGCTTTGCTGGGCTGTGAATAGGTTGCTTTGAGGAATGCCTTGAGCTGGCTGGCTGTCACAGGCTGCTGCCCTGCTCAGCTGTTGGCAGTGACCTCAAGGTTTGGGTTTGGTTTTCTTCTTCCTTTAAATCAGCTTGTAATAAAATTCGAGTTAACCTTAAACTGAGGTCAGTCTGAGGCTAGGTGGGTGATATATACGTGCCTGATGCTAAAAGTATCTAAAGGGTTCTGATTACTTTAACTCCTGTCAGTCTAGTTACAGACCTTAATATAAGGTAGAAAGTATTCTGGTCCCACAAATCTCTAGTCTTCCTAGCAATAGGATAAGAATAGGCCTGTTGGCTATTTTTTAAATCCTGATTTCTTTTTTTTTTTTTTTCTTTAGTATTAGTGATCAACACACTGTGTTCATTTCCCTCCTAAAGTGGAACAACCAGAGCTGAATGCAAACATAAATTAAGCATGTTTGCTGTAGACTAAAAACTCCTGGACAAGGAAACTTCCTGCCCTTACAGGAAAAAAACAAAAAAAAGAAAAAAGAAAAAAAAAAAAAGGAAAAAAAAGAAAAAGAAGAAAAAGGAAGGAGAGAAGGGCAAAAAAGGAGATTGTCTGACTTTCCTAAGTGTTTCTAAGTCCACTTTTACAGAAGAGCTAAAAAACAAGGGCAAGATTTTGGGTGATGCAAACTGCTTCAGTGAGGACTGCAATAAAACTGATTTTCTCAAAACTTTATCAAAACTTATTGTCCTAGGGTTTGTTGGAGCAGGGTTGTTCTGATGAGAAGTCTTTTATTGAACATTAAAAACCAAAAGTTGATATGGAAATTACTCATAAGCGTCAGTTGATTTAATTCAACTTCTACTCTGGAAAAGCATTAAAAGAATGTTTTTAAACTACTCAAGTACCCACTTATGTCAAAATATTTTTCTGGCTAAAAAAATTAACTTGGTTTACAACAAAAATACTTGGTCTTTATAAAATGGTTAGAAGTAAAGTTTGTTTGAAAATTACATTCATGGAATATTTAGATTTACCAAATCAAAACTTTTTTTGAACCTCACAAAAATAGTTACATATTCTGCTTTTCTCTGAGCAAAGTTATTCAAATCTAGAATGTTCTTGTAGAAGCACTGAATGTGAATAATGGCTTTTTAGGTGACATCATTTCATTTTGCAGATCTGCCAAATCTATTCTTCTATCCCCATGACGTGGTCAGGTGTTAATCAACATTACCCTATTAACTATGGAGTTCTCTGTTTTAATTGCCTGGGGGTGGCATTGTTTGCACAGGTGCCCTAGCTGGGGAGCTGAATTAATATCCATTTTCCTTGGCTAAAAGGTTTGTTTTTCATGTCTTGTCTGTCTTTTTGCAAACATAAATACAGAATCTCTTATGGACTTGCATTTACAATTAGCTGTTTCCCCATTACAGGCTCTCTCTCCTGCTGATGCTGCTTCATTAGTATGTAAATACATTTTCATGCCTTCACCTAAGGGCCTGATCCTTTCCTCACTGAAATAATTAAATGTGTTGCCATTAATATCAGTGGAAGTTTCTGGCCTTACATCAGTACTCCTCTTTTCCTGAGGACGTTGTGGGCTTTCCCAAAATTAGTGATTAGACAGCAGATCACTCTTCATTTAACTCAGCATTAAGGTATGTGGCTTTTCCTAGTTCCTGGAGTTTTAAATTGAGTGTGCTCTCTCAGTTGACAGTACTCAGTCTGTCATAGTCCCCATATGTCCCTTCCAAAGTGGAAATGTTGTCTGTCAGATTATGTGGCTATCTAACAGTCTGCCACTGCTTAATACACCAGTTTATTTAGCTTCCCTACAAGCTAAGAGTTTTCAAAAACAAATCCTATTTTTCTCATTTGGAGTCTTTGTGTCTAATTTGTATTTCTATAACTCTTTATGAAACAGTAAATCAAGAGAAGTCAGCCTTGTATTTAGCTTTAAAGGTGGAAAGGCTGATTTACTCCGTAGGACAGGTCCAGACTCTAAGACTTATCCTCTCCCCAGTAAACTTGGGAGGGATTCCTAAGTGAGCTAGGTCTTTTATTAGAAAATTATGCCAATTTTTCCTGACACAGAGCCCAATTAAACCAAGTGTGAAGGTTCCTGGGGTTTCAGTGAGATTTGGCCCAAACTGTGAAAGGAGCTCTGCTCCACAAAGCAAATATGGGCTGTCTTTTCCAGGATATTCGGTCTTGTTTCCAAACAAAATGAATTTACTTGAGTCTACTACCAGGCATGGACACATACTCTAACCAGTTCTGTGCAGGGTAATATTTGTTAATAAATTTTAATTCCTAGCAGTCTTACAGATTATTTAAAGCAGAGAAGTGAAAATAATGTTATGGTAATCAAATGACCCACTCTGTTCAAACACACCTTTTCCAAAGAAATGGCTGCTTTCTGCTGCAGCAGACAGAGCCTCCATCCAAGAACACCATGCAAATGCAGGAAGCCTTATATGCAAGGGCATTTGGTGCACAAATTACTCTTCTGCTCTTAATTTTACCTCCAGTTCTGAATAGCTCCCTTCTGTGCAGGTGATTAAAAAGACCATCTGAGAAGGAAAGAAGCTGGCAGTTTCTTATTTTACAGCATCAGTACCAGATATAATGCCAGGTTTTGTCCATAACTCCTCTAGAAATCCACATTATAGTGGCAGCTGGGAGACTAGGTATTACATGTGGAAAACTAGGTGTGTAAAGATGACCATGGTCTACCCTAATCAGGCTAATATCAATATGTGGTGACGTCTACAACAATAAAGACAGAGTGATGATCTTGTGTACTTCACCACCTTGATGGAGAGCATTTCTCCCACTCTGCTGGGGATGCCTGAGTTTTGGGAGAGGAAGAGAGGGAGGTAGGGCTGGAAGGATAGAAGCGTGGAGAAGCTTGGAATATAGCATCTGGTCTCCAGCAGACTCCAGTCTCTCTGCTTGCATGGATGCCATTGAATAACTCCTGAAACAAGCAAAATTTTCCTGCTTTAGGAAAGGAACAAAATGGCTGATCCATGTCTTTCCTATCTCTTGGCAAAAGTTGATATGGAAATGGGGGTAGGACACAGCAAACTGGACAAATGTGCAGTGTTGGAGAAGCTGATTTCTGGAGGCAGAAATTAAGACAGCCAGCATTTCCTTATCTTTGGTTTTTGAAGGATTATTCTGTGCATCCTAACTCCTTCATAAACTGGTATTTGTAATTGCCTTAAGATATTGCTGTAAGTGTTTTTTGAAATTGCTTCCAAGGGGAGAGTTTTCTGAGGCGTTACCAGGTCTAAAGTAAATGGCACAGAGCTGAATTCCTTGCCTGCTTCTTCACTGCACCATTTCAGTGACACAAGAAGCCACAGGCATGCACAGCTCATAGGTCCTGCACTCCAGCTGCCACTCCCTTGGCGCTAGCCTGCTTCTCCCACCCTCTATCCCATCCTCTAGCAGCTCAATCCCTCCTGCCTCATTTGACTTCATAAACTCTTACCTCTCAGTTGTCAACAAAGTGGTTCTTATCCCTCACCTGAGCCCCATAATTTATGATTATCAATAATTGCAAGATGACCCCTACATGACTAGAAGTCTGGTGGAGATGCTTATTATTTAGATGACAGAGAGAGCGTTTCCTGTTTATCTTGTTCTGGTTTTATGAAGGATCCTGCTACAAATAAGTGCCTTGGCTGAAGCATAGGCTTTCCTAGGATCAGCCTGATTTTACTGGGGTGGGTCCATGTCCTGAAACCTGCAATTATATTTTAATACTCTGGAAACTCTTTGCTTGCTAACAAGACTTTTATTTGCATTGTTATGGTGCAGGCATGTGATGCCACAAGCTGCTCTGTTGTGATGTCACAGCGTAGCTAAGTGACACACTGGCATTTGCAAAGCAATGAATATTACAACCAAAAATATGAGAAATGGGAGGATTTAATTTGCTTTTAGCCAAGACTGGTGAGTCAAAATTAAATCAGCAGTTTAAAACATATCTCAAAAGTATCTAAACAGAATTTCAACAAAATGCTGTTTATTAGTCATTCTTCTGTTACTAAGCTGCATCGTAATTATGGTTTATACATAGGAAGCTTGCTAATTGCTTTTATATTGAAATCTTTAATTAAATATTTGGCTTAACTAAATCATAGATTAAAAATGACGTGAGAGCGTGAGAGGACATGATGTGGATAGCTGACTTTTCTGGTAATGGTGAATATGCCTTGGGAGAGAGGTATGTAATAGCAAACAGCCTCTCTGCAGTGAGTATGCAAAGAACTTATATATTTCAATAGAATTTTCCCCTAAAATTCTTCACAGAAGTGGACTCCTATCGTTGATGCAATTTTTATTTAGCTAGTTCTTACTCTTAAATTGCTTGTTTTTCAGCAGTCAAGCTGCACCCCATAGAGTCTCCTTTGCAGCTTGTGTGTAGGGAATCCCTCTGTCACGCCAGCTACAGCATGTGCCTCGGGGGTTCCCACTTTCTTTGAAATGACTTGATTTGTCTGCTATCAATGAAACACCTTTATTTTTAAGCACCAGTTACATCAGGTCTGGGCTATTTCTAGAGCCTCACAAACAAGGATGAGCCATTTCCTCTCTGGTAATCTAAATGGGTTACTAAATCTAAGATTAGCAGTCTTCCTGCCTTAAATGATCTTAGTGTCTCTGTCTATAAAATCTTTTATGTTAAAATAAGAATCTACCTGGGAATACAAATCCAAATAATTGAATTTCAATTATTCTGTTAATCATCATACTGAAAACACTGTATAAAGTAGTAGGATTGCTTCATTTGTTCAATGAAACAATTCCTTCTAGTTGCACCCAATTATTTTCATTAAAAAGTGAATGTATTGTAAGGTGAATTCACTTGCATATGGGCTGGCACATTAAAAGGATTTCCCTTTAAAACATCTCGTGTGTGTCAGATGTTGGAGTCAGAGCTTCACAGCTCAGTGGCCAAGCTGCTCAATACAAATGAATTGCATCACTTCATTGATTCAGAGACAGGCATCAAGGCAAAGTGTTTTCAGGTTGCTATTTTCAGGATTGGCATGGACTCTGTCAGAGATCAAAATGCTGTATTAGCCATCCAGCTATTGAATTAATGTTCATAAAGATCACCTTGCATGACAGTGCTTGGAAGATTTAAGGCAAAGTGCACAGGTGTATGGAAACAGAGTGCTGTATTGAAAACGGCTTTGAAATTTATATAAAGTATATTTCCAGGTAATTCAAGTTTTTGAAAGAACAATTGTGACACAATTACATTGGCATTTGCCATTGTCACCTGTAGTTTGTGCACATCCCTGAACTATTCTAGCAGACCCTTCTCCCAGCAGCAGAATAGTATAGGAAGTGCAGCCTCAGTGCTCAACATCACAGCATTGTCATCAGAGTTGGTTTTGCCATTGCATCAAGTGGGAGTAGAATCTTGAGACAGAAGGCATGGACAAAACAGAAATGAATACTTCAGGGATAATTTTTGCTTTTTATTTTGCCCTGTGTTTGACAGTCCTTTCCAGTGTTAACTTCCCTGATCAATAAAGGTATCTAATGACAATTAAAAGTAGGCAATGTCTTCTAAGACACTAGATTTTAATCTTTTGTAGGAATAGAAGACAACAATATAATTTGTGGGAGAGTGAGTCAGCATCATTTCCTGGCCAAATTCTGTTTAGGGTTATTAGTTTCCTTTTGTCTTTGTATTCCTCCACTGCAGCTTACATTCAAACACAGAGCAACACTCTGGCATGCTGTTAAAAGTCTGTTTCTCCACTGCACAGGTGACTATGCTGAGGCTGTGGGAATAGCAATTCTTAATAGTTAAGTCATAGCACTCTGCATTCTAGGACTAGTCTTTAGATTACAAATTGCTGTATAAATATAGATTGCAATGAAAATGTATTATCCTTTATTGGCATTATTATTTTATGTTTATTTACTCCTATCAGGAATGAATACTTTGAAATATTTTGTAATGTCAAATATCTCTTAGTTCTGGTTCCGAACACAAACTAAATTCAGTGATGTCTGGGAAGATCTCAGCTGTGAGCTTTGGTCTAAATCTATGTATTTTAGATCTTTCAACCAGTGTTGACATGACTAAAGGGTAGAACTGCTGAAGTACCTCCAAGATGCAAGCCCTGTAGAGTCATATTGAATTGCAAAATAATAGTATTTATTGAGGCCATCAAATTAGGGGTGGTAGCATGACTTTGCATAAATATATCCTAGAACTTCAATCAAAAGTCTGACCAACAGGAACATGCTAATTGGCAATAAAACCAATTACATCTAAAAAGAAAAATCTCCACCTGTCTTTACCTATAAAGTATAAGAAGATTGTCTTCATGGTCTGATGACAGACTGCCCTTGAATTCCTACATCATAAACTAAAAATGGCAACAGATAAACCTCCAAAGGGATGAGCCTCTCTTCTGAAATGCACTGAATATACACCAGCTATGTTTGAGTCACTCAGTGAAGTACTTATGGAGTCTTAACACATTGCTACAGTATGCCTCAGGTCTGGTGTCACATGCACTAATAGCAGGGTAGAGAGATAGAGCTAATCTCACCTTCATGCAGTCAAGGCATACTCACTGCTTACAGAAGTAGTACCATGGTGTTGTTAGATCTTTTCTGAGACTTCTGCCCCACAGCATCCCCACCACTGGGCAGGATGGTGGGGCTGAGAGGTGTCCCTGAATCAGCACATCGGCATCAGCACATCCTTTGGCAGAGCCCTCCCCGCTGGATTGCTGCCAGGGAAGATGGTGCCTGCCACCCTGCTGGGCTCCTCCAGGCAGGCTCTCCTCCTCCGGGATTTCTTGACAGATTGGCAGAAGTCAGCATGAACCCCACATACATTTGTTTTCAGATGTTTACAGGGTGCAGGTTGCTTTGGTAACATGGTTAAATCCCAGTCTGGATCTGTTTGATTTAATCTGTGTGGTTGTCTTTATTAGATGGCCAGGATCTCTTTTCCCTTCCACTCATCATCAATGTGGGACTGTGGTCAGGCAGCTCAGGCAGACTAAGATTTGCAGCATTATTATTGACAGGACCTATGCCACAGCTTCATCTGTTTTATTTTCCTCAGCAATGCAGCCAAACTAGCATCTTTCCATTCTCCCACAGCAAGCAGATGTCAGCCACACATCCCCTGCTTGGGATGGGGGGACAGTACTGCATTTCCATAGATAATTCATCTCTGACTGTGCCCTGTGGGGCCCAGCCCAGTTCCTCTGTAAGCTTCATGGTCAGATTTTCCATCTGTGGTAGAAACCTGATTTTACTTTGGCCACCTCGGCTGATCAATATGCTGATATCAGTTGTTACAGATGCAAAATCATATAGTGAGAGGTATTGTCTCATCAGACAGGTCTGGAACCAATTAAAGAGTTACTATTCCCTGCTTTGTTTAGCCACAGTCACCATCTTATTTAGAATTTAAGGACAGTAACAAGGACAGTGAGGTGCAGACTTTTAAAAAAGGATCATGTCATTGTCATTTAGACTTGATCCTCATTGTGAACGGAAATATTAAAGGATTAGTGAGTCATTTACACCCAGTTATGCCCCCATACATTGGGGTGGCTTTCATTGCAGGTCAGGGTCACTGTTCCCATGTGTGTGCAGAGAAGAGGATTGCCCAGTGTGACCACCACACCGAGACAGGGGTTGGCTAATGCTTTATTTTCGATGCCTTAACGGGCTAAGGGAATCCTGTTTCTGAAGAGCTTCCTAAAATAACACTGCTTACTTCTTGAGGCAGTAAATCCTAGATTAATGTATTGCTCTCCTTTCTACCTTTCTTTCTATTTATTTTTCTTACAAAAATAAAAATCTTCTCCTACACCTCAGGTAGGATATTGAACATAACTGTCTAGAAATTTATCTTTCATCTGGGAACACGGGACATGCAAGAAAAAGTCAAAATCCTAAATTTTATGGAAGCTGATAGAATCAGTGCCTGAAAACTTCGTAAGATTTTAAAAAGTTCTGAAGCCGGACATGGTGTAATTTTTTTAGAACATCAGAAGCTGAGATGGAGTAACATCACAAACTCAATTGTTTTATGCTGCACTCTTGAATGCAGTCTAGTGTCAGATATCTGAGGGAGTTTTATTTTGATTGCTGAGCATTGAGACATGGCAGACTGCCATTCCAATCCACCAGTTTCAAAAGCAGGAGCAATGCAGGCCATGTCACACAGCTTGTGAGCCTCTAAGGCACTTTCTTTGATATAGTAGCATTTGGATGGCTATAAGTCCCTGTTTACAAATGATTGAGTATAAGTGCTGCTTTTGGCAAGACTTAAATGGTCTCATTGCACCCCTAAGTAACTAGCTATGTACCCAAGCCCTACTTAACCGTGTATGTACACACAGTTACTCTATCACAACTACACTCCAGGAAACTGAGCAGCCCAAGAGGGGAAGATGGCTGCACCTCACACTCACACCTTCCAGTTCATCTGTAAATAAGCTGCAACTCTCTAATTTTCTCCCTTATTAAACTGCTCAGTGCAGTGGAGAGGCCTCACCCCATGGTCCTGCTGTGTCTGGCTGTGCCTTTAGATGTTTCATGGGGTCTGTAAGCACAGTACATGCCCTGGTGTGGCCAGGTCACCAAAGCAAAGCAGCTGCTGGGGAAAATGTGTCATTGTGGACATTGCCAGGAGGAATCTGAGCATCCTGGAGGAGTCCACTCACGAGAAGAAAGTAAGGCTGATAATGGAGTTAATGAGATAAAACACTTGTGGCTGGTATACAGAAACCATCCTTTCTTATCTTTCAATTATGTTTCTTAAAAGAGGAATTCAGGTTTTGAATACAGGTTTTAAATTTATCTGTTATTACCTAGCAGTCTTCTTTCAACTGTATAATATATCAATAAAGATTCATTTAGGGTCTTGAAGACCAGAATCCTTTGGAAACCAAAAAAGCCTCTGCTTCAGTAGTGGCTGGAAAAAAATCCCTCCTCTTTATTTCTGCCTCTGAGTTTCATGCTCCTCTACTTCCAGGTTGTATCATTAGTAAATGCTGCATCTGAATGGACTACACAACAAGAAGAAACAAAAAGCAATGAGATGTCCATCATGGTTTGAGATCAGATTGGTGCAAAGCTTTAAGAAAATTCTCATTGCTGGTACAGGGAAATATCCAAGCACACTCGAGCACTTGCCGGTCTTACGGTCTGTGATGAATTATGCACTTCATACTTCTTCAGTGGGCAGCAAGGTGGTGTGACCACATTGTGCAAGAGGCTGCTTATGGCTATCATTGGCAGAAAAGTGCACAGAAACTGATGCCTGGTTACTCAACAAGATTTTGGTGTCACAAGCCCCAAAGGGTTTAGCAGGGGTTTAAAGTCCTTGTTTAGGTACTCAGATTCCCCTTGCTCTGTATGGAGAAGGTCAAGTAACTCAGGAAAAAAGGTGCAGAAGAGAAGGGATGTGGGGTGGGAATTTAGGACTGTGGGAGTCAGGATGTACCTCATTGTTCCTAACTTGTTTCCCTGGCTGTCCTTCCACCTCGCTCCCTCATTGCTGGAGCAGAGAGTGGTGGGGGCTGCATCCTGCCAGGAGGAGAGCCTTCACCCCCTGCCTCTTTGAGGGGCAGCTGGGGGCTGAAGCTGGCTGCCCCCACAGTGCTCTGGCTGCACACCATCCTGCTTTCAACAGGCAGGGCAGGACCTTCCTCTGAGCTGCTTTTTTAAAGGAGCTAACTGCAGATTATGAGTTATGCTCCAATTATGTATCCTTTGATTCAGAGAGGATTAATCTCCACCTGGGTGGAGGTCAGCAAACGGACAGATCTGTGCTGTACTCAATGTCCTCTAAGCAAGCAGGTCAGGATGACTCCCTCAGCTGACAGAGGGAAGAAAGGGAGTACATGGGTATTTCTTGAATTGCCAGTACTGTCCTTGTAAACACAAGGCAGGAATGAGTGTACAGGTCCACCTGGTCAGAGGTCAGGTGAATCCCAGGCACAACAAATCAAGGCATGATTGAGGGGTCCCTGTGATGTTAAATTGTGTCAGGAGAAATCTCCTCTCCTGTTGTGTGACCCCAGATAACATGAGTGTTGGATGCTGGAGGAACAGCAATGAGGCCAGGGTGGCAGATGAACTCAGAAAGGAAAGGAAGGAGAGATTAATCCAAGTTGGTGTGCGTGGGCTTCCAATGGGGTACTAAGTCCAAACTGCTTCATTGGAAGCATCAAGGCTTTTAGGGATTTTCCTTTCAGGAAATGGAACTTCTGATACTTCAAGAACTTTAATGTTATAACATATAAAGGGCCTCTGAATATCTTTGAGATTTAGTCACAGCCATGCAGAAGTTACATCTCTAACAGTGGAATCAGGAGAAATTCAGGAACTTCCATCACTCCATAACTGTTTTATACTATTCTGACGTATTACTGTCCTAAGGGAGTAATAAAAGGTGATACAAAAATCAGACTTGAATTCCCTGACTTTAGTGTTCTTACCATTGCTGAAATACAAGACGAAGTCAGATAAAGTTCTCATACGACCCCTTCAGGGATAAAGACCAATACTTAAAACTGGGGCATGTAAAGTCACACTGCCATCCACATTTGCTTGAACCTGACAGGTCTTTTATTATAATTTTATGTATTTTCAATTTTTTCCTTTATATTTACTTTTGTGTTATCTCGTGGCATTTTTATATTGCTATTATGGTAAGTTTTGTATTCAGCATATTATTCTGTGGCAAGAGGATATGAATGAACTCTGATTCAGCAAGTCAGCAGTACTGCAAGAAAGACTTCAGGGTCAAAGCAATTGGCTGCCATAGACATAAAAGCATTACACTAAAATAGCATTGCAGCACTCACAGAAAGCACAAAAAATCAATTTCTCTTTAGAGACTGCAGAAATAAATATGATCTATTTTTACAGTATGAGTAGAATGCAATTTTTCGATTATGTCAGATCTTTTAGGTACTCAGTGATGTCATTCCCATAGACGATGTGAATAGAATAAGAACAATCAGCATTACAGTTCTCATCAGTAGTGGCTGGATTTGCAGTTTAATTTCAAATAGATGCATGTCTAAAGTCTGAATTTTTAGTGAAATGCCACCTAACCACAAGGACCACACTGACCTGAAGAACTGAAAAAAAATCTCCCAAGGGAAGTCAGTGTCTTTTTCATCTTGCCTTTTTTGTTGTTTTTGTTTTTGTTTGTTTGTTTTTTGGTTTCTTTTTGTTCTGTTCTTCCTTAAAATGAAACAAAGAAAATCCAACAGCAATTTGTCAACAATTTGTCATTTTGGTTCAGCAAACACTGAGGCAGAGGAAGAGAAACTGCTCAGCATAAGATTTTTCTTTCCCTAATTGGCATATTTTGAAGTATTTTCCAACAAATTTGGCTCCACCTTTAGATGAAGGCTCTGGTTGGTTCCTCACACATCTGATCTCTTGTGTTCACCTGTGCTGAAGAGATGATTGCTGCTCAGCCCCTCGCAGCCCACCCCCACAGTGCAGGGCAGAAGTGCCCTCTGGATCACAGCCTGCAGGAGATGCTGGTTTTGCCTTTTCTCAGCGACTTCAGCTCGGAGGATGAAGATGCAGAAGACTGTCAAAAGAGGCGACTCCTTTTCTCAAGACCATTTTTCTGCAGGTCTGGTAGGCCAGGAGGGACCCCAAGGGTTTCAAATAAGCTGTCCTGTGAGAGATGGCATGTCACTCCTGGCAGGGTGTGAGCAGCACAGTCAATGCAGGAGCCCTGCATACTTTGCAAACTAAGCCTGGCAAGGCGTTCAGCTCAGGGCTGGGCAAGATGTATCTCCTGCTGTGTTTACTTGTTTGCAGGTGAAATAAAACACAGCCTGCCAGTGGGGAATATAATGGTCTAACACACATTATCACTTCCCTTCTGAGTTTACATCACCAACACCATTCAATCATCTCCTTATTTTATACAGCCAGGTGCATGCACTTTCTTTAAATCTATTTAATCATAAGACTACCTCCACAAAGTTTAGGATACAAAAGGCATTTGACCATGCAGAAAATAGAAAAGAACATCTGCACCTCAAGGTGATATTTAAAAAGTGATTACTGTAAACAAATAAAGTCCAGATACAGATGTAATAAAAACTGCAAATAAAATAGAAACAATTTTAAAAACCCCAAAGTTTTGCTATTGTAAAATTGCCAAATGATATTTAAGTAACTAAAAAGGTCTTGTTTGGAACAAAAAAAAAGAGTAAGTATTTTTTCTACTTTTCCATTTTGAGGAAATTCTCAATGACTTAGTAAGATATGAAACTTCTGAATTTTGGAAATTCTTTAAAATAATACTCAAAAGATTATGATTGCTATTTAGTCTGTTAACAAATAGCTGTTTGACTATTAATGATGCAGTGAAATAATATATGCATTGGTTTGTATTTTTGGTCTATGTGAGCACTTGGCCCTGATTTGCATATCTGCATTTGCAAGCAAAACCCCCACTAATATAAAATAGGTTATTAAAGCCTTGTTCAAAAATACATGCAGATGCTCTTCACGTTCTCATTAAGAGATTGCTTCACACCCTAGGTCACTATTTTAAGACCTTTTCTGAAGTGATCAGTTACTATTAAAGACTTTTTCCAAAGAGGGGAAGTGGCCTATTCTCAGCCTATCCTCATCCCAAAGTGGCCACTGCTTGGGCTGACCTGCATGGCTCCTGTGGTCAAAGCTGAGCTATCTGAATGGGATGGAAAGTCACTTCTGACAGGGGGACAATGACAGAAAAATGGGAGGGTGCTCTGGGAGGGATATTCAGGGCTGGTTTTAGGCAGCTAGAACATACAGCTAGTAGTGATACATGAAAAAGCCCTCAGTTATTGGCCAGCCCCTGCACTTCAGAGAAGGAAGCAACTGCCAGGCTGAACACTACTGTCTGATTATAACAGAGACACTCATGGAAAGAAAAGATTAGCAGCCCATTTGAAGAATAGCTGATCTTCACTTGGGAGGTGTCCAGCTGGTGGCCAGGAGCCTGGAGCTCAGGAGCTCTTGGTGGCAAACACAGCTGAGGGACCATGTGTGTCCTGCTGCATTTCCTCAGCTGAAATTTCTGAGTGCCTGGAAGGTGCAGTTCTACATAGATGTAATTTGACCTCTGGGTGACAAAGATCAATAAACACATCAAGGTCCCTAGCAGGAGATGAAGGATAAAAACTGTCAAACACCTGCACGAAGAGCTTGGCAAACCTCTGGAGTTCATTATATTTAGTAACTCACTGTATTGGATTTGCTGTGCATGTTACAAGGAAGGATTTTGAACTATTGAGGGTATCTTTCCTAAGGATCCTCTAGTGCTTTCAAGAGCATGGTGGTTATGGAGGAGATTAATATATTTCAAGGCTGCCCACCATAAAGGAAAAAGTAGAAAAAACCAAACAAAATGTATTGACTTTCTTCCAGAGTGTTTTATGATGATTCAGATACATCCTCCATGTATAAAATGTTCAGAATGAAAATTCTTAGAAAACTAGACGTTATAATTTTTTAAAAAGTGTTTATAGTTGTCTTTGTTTCAAGCATAAGGAATAGTTTTTTGTACTATGAAGGTGGTCTGTTGACAGATTTTTTTGTTCTGCTACTTAAAACTAGACAAATGTTTTTTTAAATTTTTTAAAATATGTTTGTGTTCTGAGAATATATGCTATATTTCTCAAATTAGTGAAGGGATGAATACAATCTTATGTGAGATGTGGGGGATTTACCTTTCACGTGAACTCATGGCTGTTTATTTTCTATCAATACAAGTCACTACCCACCTGTCAATGAAAAGCAAGAGTTCTAATATCCTGCTGCATGGATTAATTTTAAGAATTGCTGCTAGAAAAACAGCCCCACTGGACTAAGCATAAACGTTTTTACTTCTTTTGCTGTTTTCAACCCTTTCTGTCAGAGTTCTTGTGCTTGACATGAACAATTGAATGCTCCTAAGGCTAGAGATAGCAGGACAGAGACCATTTCGGGTACCTGGCGAACAGAGCAGGCAGCGCAGGAACCTAGATGCTGCATTAAGGAATGTCTAATAACTTTGTACTAAATATTTGCAGGTAGAGAGCCTGGATCACAAGCCTCCCTTTTCTAGGTTCTGATTCATCAGACACCAAAGTGATTCCAGTAAGAAGTTTAATGTGGAGCAAAGAAATGTTGTATGGTAGACTCATGCAGGCTCTTGACATGAAATTTAGCTTTTACTGTGTCATTGTACCTTTAATCAAAATTCTTTATTCCCTGACTCCATAGGAGTTCATGCTGCTTGCAAGATGAAGAATGTTTATGCTCAGAGAAGTGGCCAGCACAGCTGTACTTTCAATATTCCTGCTAGATATCATGAGCATGGGGAATGAGATGACGTGCACAAAAGCTTACTTTATTTCTGAGAATATCAAATGAACATTGTACACCATCAGTGGGTTTTTAATGGAAAATTTGCCACCTACACACACACTATTAAAGCTCTTGATGCACCTGAGTGCTCATCTCTAATTTACAGCAGTAATATGAACTCCACCAAGTTATTATTACACGATTTTTCTTGCAAATATGGTATTTTACTGCTGTAATTACTTCCATCTAGGAGACTTCAGAAGAAGGTTTCATCTCCCTTATTGGTGATTTATAGAATCAACTTTGTCCACCTCTTGAGTTTTCCTGTGACCTGCTGAAACACAATTAATGGAAGCTATAACAAGGAAACTTGACTTCCCTGTTCCTACTAAAGAGGAACCTTTGCAAATAGGGTATATTTGGAAGTTTCATGCAAAGTAAAATGCCAGTAAGTTCCTGCTCTGTTAGGGAAGGAAATAGGAAGGGGCAAAAATTCTATTACAGCAAGAGGAAAATGTAGAAGAACAGGAACATATTACAATAAGAACAGTTGTGGGGAACCTGACCACAATAGAGAGGTGGAGAGAGAAGAATTATGATAAAATAAAAATATTTATGCTGCTCAGTAAACCACTTCTGGCAAGGATTGATTTTATACAGAGAACACTTTTGGCTTTGTTTTAAAATCTCAATGCCCCATACGTTAATGGGAGAAAGAATCTGAGATTTTATTATTGTGTTGGAAACTATATGACCCAAACCCTGGATAAAAAGGCAATTCCTTCTACACTGAAGAGGGCTCACTGCACCATTACTCTGAAGACAGAGGTCAAAATCTACTTGTCTTGAGGGGTTCTTTGGCCAAAGTCTCTCCTGATGAGATTAGGTCTGGAAATAGCACCACGTTCTTTAAGGACAGGGAATATAGTGTGGAATTCAATAAAAATTCCTCTGAGTGTGGTATTTTCCTTCATTTCCTCCTCCACTCTGCTGTAGTGTAGTATCTCTCCTCCTGGCTACAAACTGTAACAAAGCCTGTCTGGGGAGAATAAGGTTTATGTAAGTGCCTGATTGCAATAAAGCTGGCTGGGCTAGAGAATGAAACTGTTCACTTACTTTTGACTTTGTTGCTTCAAGCCTGTGACACTAAAGGGGTTTGTACTTCTTTGTAATTCTGCAGCATGGGAAGGCTGCAAAACTCGTGCACATGAGATGTAAAACATCATTATTTTTTAGGTGAAGGCTAGAATTATAATTATTCTCTGCAAGAAGTATGCACTTGACTGCTGTTAAATCTCTTCTGGGGCAGATTTTCCCTATGACAGTATGCTCACCAGTGATGGAAAAGGAATGCTTTTCTTTATAATCTTCATAACGTGCTTGCTTTACTCTTGTTTAGCAGAAAGAACGTTTAAGAAGAGTTTTCTGACTCTTTTTTTGCAGCAGGTCCCAGGAGCTCAAAATTTACAGACTTGCTTTTGTCCTTGGAAATATATCTGCATGTTCACACCTTCAGATTGAAGTATAAATATTTTGGCTGTTCTGTTAAAGCCTTAACTTAGCCTTCCTGCTGGGATTTTGCAGCCAGAAAATATATACCTCTGTTTTCTTTTTACTTTCTAAAATTTTGTGTACTTGAGTTGTACTATCTTTTGTCTAGAATTAAGTTTTCTGTTGTTTTGTCTTGAAGTAGTTCAAGGACTGGGTAGGGAGGGTCAGTGTTAGACTTTAAAGAATACATGAAGCAAATGCTTGCAGAAATAAGATCCTGAGGTGAGACAGTTAGGAGATTTGCAGAGAATGTATAATTGCATTTTGTGACGGTGCTGAATTACAATGAATAATGAAGAATGTTTATGATTAAGTAGGTGATAAACCTATGTTCTGGAAGAAGTCATCGGTTTGCAGCTGAGGTTATGGTACTATTTGTAGGCATAAGTTTACATAGCCTCATTTATATGTGTGCTAATTACTTCTTCCCACACAGAGGACTTTATTTAGGTGTTTTGCACATGTGGGATGTGTCACTTGTTTGTATGTACCACCTTTGTTTTGGCTTGGTTTTAGTTTTGGCTGGTTTCTTACACTACTTTTGGCTTCCAGACTTAATGTAAGGTAAGCACAAGCATGTACTGGTGTCACACCAAGTAGTTAAATACCACACTAATGTATGTACATATCATGCATAAGTATACTGTTCCTTAAAAATGACCAATTTGCCCACCACTTGGAAAAACTAGAGGTCCTACCTGTGTAAAAGAAATGCACATACCATTACCATTGTAACAAGTGAAATTAGTATAGTGAAGGTATAAAACTTAGTGATAGACTATTTATACGAAAAGCCTTTTACCCTATGAGAGGTAAGTCCTTCTCAAGGTCACAGATTGTATCTCCTTCACATGGCTATAACTAAGAATGCAAACACTAAATAAGAAAGAAGGAGGGACAGAATTTGGGAAATAAAGTCATTTATGACGGAATAAATTAGTTATTGACTAAACATTTTCAGCATTTTGATAAGATGTTTCTTGTGTGCCAAGAGATGTTGCTGAGTAGGTGTCAAAAGTCCAAGCAGATTCAATCTAAAGATAACCTCAAAGAACATTCCCTGCCAGCACTTTGTTTATTCTAGCAGTTCAATATGTTTCACAACATGAGATGAATTTTCATTATGTATTGCTGGTAGTGTACCACTCTGCAAGTACCTGCAATGACCTCACTTAAATTTTTCACCCACCCAGGAGCAATTTCTCCATTAGCCAGGCTGCATGGGGGCTGGGGGTGGAAAGTTCCTGCTGTTCTGAGGCTGAGGACAGTATGTTATAGTATACAAAAGCAGTCAGACTAAGAAAATGCAATGCTTTAATCTAATTTTCACCTAAGGGCTGTCTGTTAAAACACAAACACCATGTAAACCTGCAGCAATCTTTTCCAGATCTTCATAAAAACATGTTTTTTCCTCCTCAAACAGGACAAAATATCTGACACAGGTACAGTAAAATTATTCAAACAGTGTTTATATACTGCCTTTATGATTATCAGTCTTTGCTATAACCAAGAGAAGCACACCAAATATACAGAAGACACTACACTATTCCCTGGTCTTTAGACCACAGGACAAAATACTACAATCATGGAACCATAGAGTGGGCTGACTGGAAGAGACCTTAAGGATCATTAGCTCCAATCTCCCTGCTGGGGGCTGGGACACCTTTCACTAGACCAGATTAGTCAGGGCTCCATCCAACCTGGCCTTGAACACTTCCAGGGATGGGACACTTCTCTGGGCAACCTGCTCCAGTGCCTCACCACCCTCACAGTAAGGAATTTCTTCATAACATCTAATCTAAACCTTTTTGAAACCATTGCCTCTCGTCCAATCACTATATGTCCTTGTATAAGGAGAGTCGAGGACAAGTTCTACTTGAAAAAATGCTAGATGATTTTTTGTTCACACAGAAGCACAACATGATTCAATCTTTTTTTATAGTGTGAAGTTTTAAGTGCCAGAGAGCAGGGAAAGGAATTTCAAACTTATCAGTAGTTTTTCAAGTAGGGTGTAAAATCAAAATAATAAATAATACAGCAAAGAACTTCTCTGTGTACAGGCTACAGGCAATCCTTAGCTACTTGGCTAAGTAGCTCACATAGCTACTAAGGAAAAAAAAATCTTTAATTCATAGGATTAAATCTGAAATGGCTCTTGTTCCCCACTTGTATTTTGTCATTTGATTGCCTAAGCACTTCTTTTGCTAAGTTTATATAGTGTCCAACAGAACAGACTCCTCTGCCAAAGGCAGGGTCTCTGAGCCCTACTGGAGTAATATCGAAAATGATAACTTGATATTGCTCTTTGGAGACCTGGAATTAAGTCTTCTGTTTAGCTGTTATTGTTTTGTCATCACAGTTTGAGACACAGTTTGACATCCCAGTTTAAGGTTATGAATGTTGCTCTTATGGTTAATGTGGCTCTAGAGATCCAGGTTCAGCTCTTGGCTCAAGCACAGGCTTCAGCTGCTCAATAAATCTGTGTGCCTCAGCCTCTAATCTGTAAAAGTCAGATAATAACGTATTTTTTTCCCTATACTGTGTGACAGACTCTGATATCTGAATGTGCCATCGGAATGCAACAGTCCACTGATCAAGGGAAAGATCATAATTTAGTGTTACGCATTCTATTAAAAAGGTAAGTAAAGAAAAACCACAGAGAATGTTTTCCAAGGTCATCATTACCTGTCTTACTTTCCTTTTTTCTGCTGCAGAGTGAATGCCCCCTTTTTCTGCATATCTTTTCAGTGAGTAGACAGAAACAAAACCATTTCTGAAGGAATAATATCTCTCTAAGAGAATTGTAGTGTATTGAAAGAATATCAAAATTAATTGACTTCAGATCCAGAGAGGAGCTTGTGCTATGCCACTAAGTGTGCACAAGTACTCCTCTCAGCCTTGTTTCTTATCCTCATCACAAGAAATTTCTTCCCCATAACAATGCAAATGACTATAAAGTTATTAAATCCCAAACTGTAAACACATTCATGCAAAATAGGGCATGGTGTTTGTAATATATCTTTGCAGACTTTTTATCTGTGTTGCAATGCAATGCCAGCAAAATACATTCCTGACATTTATTAAAATAAGTATTCCTTTCTCATTTTTTGCAGGTTCTTGACTACTTTGATTCCACAGCCCAGTTATACTGGGTGAGCAAAAATATGTCCTTTGCCAGTTTTGAGTTTGCTACCTCTCCACCTATTGAATGTTCCCTTGCTAATGCATGAGCAGAGATGCTCCCTATCTATCATCTCTAGGTCTTTCATTTTTCTATAGACTTGTATTATGTCCCTTCTTATTATTCTCTGTTCTTGGACCAATTAATCAAATCTTCTCAATTTCTCTGACATATGAAAGATTTTCTGAGTCTTTGCTCAATCCCATCACCCAAGTATGAACTCCTTTAATTCTGTCGTAACCTCTCAGATCACATGGCCGATACCACTTATAGGATTCTGGATAAGTCCTGAGCAGGACAGGACAGACAGGCATAATAAAGGAATCTATATTTTTCTCTATCCTGTCCTTCATTTCAGCTGGATTTAAAATGCTCTTAGAGTGTGCAAGCTCTTCTGCAAAGATGCATAGGAATTTCTGAAGTTGGGGCAAGAGTGGGTTTCTTGCTGCTAGAGAACATTTTGTTCCCTGGTAGATGGGTTTTTTAGAGGACTTTTATCTGCAGTAAGCATACCTACACCAGGTACAATGAGATTTCCTCCCAGAAAAGAAATCCTTCATCATGTTTGAAGTGTTTATAGGTTGTTCACATGTTCCTCCTACTGTACCTCAAACTCAATTATTTTACAAAGACAGATTAGACTGATGAATCTTGGCATGACAAGCAAGTCAAAAAAAAGAAAATAAAAGAAAAATCCTGGACTACTTGAAAGTGTGTCACAGACTTGAAATTTTTTAGGTGAAGGTCTCTCTTAAGATACTCCTCTCTGCAGAAAAAACTCCTCAGATAATATTCTGTTTGCAGAATATGGTTTGTCCTGATTGCTTATCAGCAACATTTCAAAGCGAACTGTGTGCCACTGAATGATGCTAATTCAACAGACAAGAGGACTGAAGGTCCTTCAGAAGAGCCGAGAAACAAACATGCACCCACGAGATGTTCCAGCTCCAGCAAACTGGCAACGTGGCTCAGTCCAAAGGGAACTTTCTCATCTAGATAGAATTAATCTTCTGCCTAGATTATCTATTTTCATGATCCTAATTACTGTGTTATCTAAATTATTTGTAATCTAGAACTTGTGTCATTGTAGACTAATGGGCCATTTTGCAGACACAAACGCAGTTACACTCGACACTCTGGAGCCTCATAGCAACAGCCCGTTCTTCAGCCATGACTGCTCACCAGGGAAGGCATGGTTTTGCTGTGGCAGACATGCAGCAGTTGTTGAGCATGTGTTTGGCAAGTAGTTGTCCATGGTCTCCCTTGTCCTGCCCAGCTGCTGAACTTTACCCAGGCTGTCATTCAAATTGCAGCACACCAGTTATCTGTCTGGCTTGTCTGCTGCGCTTGCCAAGCAATGCACATTAGTTTGGTCTTTGCTGTTTTTTCAATATGTGAGTGTACTTTCTTAAACAAGGGAGAAGCCATGATCTCATTTCATAAAATCCATCAAGTTTTTAAACATTAAACTTAAGGGTATGTTTGCTTACTCACTGATGGAGAGTCCTTATCCTCCAGTCCATTTATTTCTCAAGACATTCTCTACGTCACCAGCAGCCTTCTAAATATTTGTTTCCTTTTCAATTCTGTTGGACAATAAGGCCAGAATTACATACCATGCTGAGAGTAAAAACCCTGCTTCAGGAGAAAAAGTCTGACAATGCCTGAATTTCATTTCAGTGCCCTGCTCTTTCTTCTGGAGCAGCAAGTGTGACAAAGGTCCAAACATCCATTTAAGGCGTGTTTGTGCACCACCCCCAGATCCTCTCAGCCCTCCTAATGGAGCACAGCAGGCAGTTTGGCTGGAGCCAGGCTCTGTCCATGCATCGTGGGGCTGCTGCGAAGGGCAGCTTTTCCCGAGTGCTGCTCATGGGACAGGGCAGGCAGGAATAGCCAGCAAAGCTGCCAAGCACTGAACAAGATAGGGCACGTGCCAAGAAGCAGAAAGGATGACAACGGGCTCATCTAGTCTGAATGGTGTCCTGGCAGAGAACCTGCAGTTCCAAGGTTTCAGGCAGCTGGGCACACCAGGCAACAGGAAGGGATGGAGTTTGCCCAAGGCTGAGGATGTGTCTTTGCAACACAGCTGGGTTACAGCTGTCAGGGCACCACCAAATGAAGCTCTCTTAGCCATGAGCAGCTGTGACATCCTCCTGTCCCTGAGCAACTGCCCACCTGCAGGTCACACCAGGGATGGCAGAGAATGTTGTGCTTTCACCCTGCAGCTGCTACAGTTCTTAGTGCACATGGCCGTGCATTAGCACTTACATGACTGACCATGCACTGCAATCACTTGGGACACAGGCACATTTTGTTATCCCCACTTTACTTCATGTCACCTTTCTGTGTAGACACTGAGGGATAGGGCAAGCAAATAAAAGGTCATTGTACATGAGTTACAATGCTCAATCCAACCCAAGACAGATGCACAGAACAGGGAAACAAAACACACAGGAGATATTTCCTATTGGCCACAGGAGTCACACTGCTCAGGTTTATCCTCAGCCATCTCTTTTCATGGTGATCTGGAAGTCTCCAGCTGCTGTGTTGTGATCATCTCTCAAGAAATACTGCCAGACATCACATTCACAGCTTCATTCACTGCCAGCTCTTATATCACCTGTCATTGGCAGACTCCATCAATGAGGACAGTTTTCTGAGAATGATGTCAGCAAGCCTTCTTCTTTATATGGCTATGTTGTTCTGCATTTGTAATCAGCTGTTGTGGTTTAGGAACTGTTTTCTTGAGAGCTTTCAATTGACATATTTGCCTGTAGCTTCCAATGTTAATTCACCTTGATGGCAGGTGCAATGCTGTCTTTTGGACATGTGCTGCTTTTGGTTTGGCCTTTTTTTTTTTTTTTTTTTTTTTTAAGTGAACTGTCAAACAATTAAAGGAAAAGCTAAAGAGCCTCTTTGGGGAAACAGCAGCCAGAATCCCTGTAAATGCTCAGAAAGATATAGGAGGCAGTTCCTGCAAACCTATCAGTCAGCTTCCAAACTCCCCAGTGAGGGCTTGGAGGCTGGGGATGGTTGGTTGGGGATTAGGTGGAAGCTGTTATCATGAGCTGGCTAGGTTATGCATTTCCTTCAATTCAATCCCCACTGTGCACAGAGCCGCAATGTACCTCAGAGAGGCATGTTCTTTGCTTCCCTTTTGAGCCCTGCTCTGGCCAAAAAAGCATTTATCAGAGAACACATTTGAGTACCATTGTTCATTAATGATAACTGAAATGGAATGCAGCCTCTTTTTCATCTCCATTGCTTCTGCTGTAATTCCTCATGGAATAAAAGCTCCTGGGACTTTGCAGCACTTCAAGTTGATTCCTAAAGGGGATTTAAATAAACATTGCTTAAGTTTGATAGAAGTAATCAGTTGGGGTTTTTCCCTTTGATGTGTACAGCCTGAAGTAGCAGAAAGTCTTAATCTCCTAGCTTAAGAGAGAGCGAATCATTGCTGCAATTCTGTGCTTTTTTCTTGAGCACTTGCCTGCTTGTCTTTCATTTATTCATTATAATGACCAGAGGATTGCAGCCAGTCATCAGTATGGGAGGGAGCCTGGGTGCTGTTCTTGTGGGAATTCCACATTCCCTGCAAGTCTTGCATAATGGAGACTTTCCCTCAGACTCAGTCAAGGATTCTTGCTGCCAGACACTCTTTTCCTTTAGCAATGGGACCATTTGAGGAAAAAAGTATCCTTTACTCCCTATTAGGAAACCTCATTCTTCCTTCTCAAACCAGAAATACGTTAAAACTCTCATTGTCTAAACACAAAGCAGCACTTTAATGAAATTGTCAGTGTCTTTTTATGATGTCCCAATATTCTGGTTTGACAGGTTTATAAAACAAGTGTGGACTTCTCCAGTCTCCTGAAAAGTTTAACACCTTCCCTCTGCCAGTAAATGACATTACCTAAGTAGTCTGTGTTATGACACTGAAGGTCACAGGTTCAAATTCTGCTGATCAGTCAAAGCAAATGTCATCGCAAAAGCAGTGGCTTCTTTTCTTACCCATTTTTTATCCAAGAATTGCTGCTGATGAGCAGTGCACACCCTCCTGGCATGGATGTCTCAGCAGGTGCCATTCTTGTTTCAGTACTGGAAAAACAACCTCTTATGTAAGTCTCATACTGCCAAAAATCCACACCACAGATGAACCATCAAAATACCAGCTGAATTTACTACATGGTCAGATGAGCAGCCAGAAAACAAATGCTTATCTACAAATGCAAAAAAATATAAAAACTAAAACTAAAAGCCCAGACTTCATAGAGGCTAGTTACAGCAAGGTTGGACAGTATTTTATCAAAATTATGTTCTAAGCACAGGTTTAGTAACCAGGAGTATATTGAAAAGATTTAGTTATCTTTTGGACCATAAACTCTGGAGGGTGCACAAGTAATGAGAGAAAATCATATGGAGTGGAACACCAATCCTCTTGTTTTTAACTTGCCTTGTTTCTGCTTGTGAACAACTGTGAATTAGACTGTGTGCTTTGTGCCAGTGTGAATTAATAGTATGTTGCATAGTTTTAGGCCAGCTGAAAGCTAAAGCACTCTTCATATCACTGAGTTTTCCCAGAAAAATTGCAACATTAGCTTGTGAGCATTATTGATGGGTAACTGTCTTAGCCAGGAAAACATATAGCTGAGATTATATAGCGTAATTCACTGAAAGAAGTAGAATTACAGTCCAGGTGGGCTTTGGCCAATGAGGAGTCAATGTCCCAGAGGAGAAGAGGTTGTTGGCATTTCCAGGCTGCGGTGAGTGCCAGACTGTAGTGGCTGGAAGTGCTCAAGGACAATAGATGTTCCAGCAAGAGGTGTTCCCACTTCTCCCTTGTTTTCTTGTTTATCTCTGCTCACTCCCTACCATTCTGTCTTTGCCCTGCCAGACGCCAAAGGGATAATAAAACTCTTCAGTGTTACAACATTAGCCTTTACCACAGGACAATTCAGTTTTTCCAAGGAAAGAGCAGGGTGGTACTCCTACTTATGCTTTTCAAGGTAGAGAAAAAAACCAGGAAACATAGTGGAAGGAAAAACATTAAAAGAGAGAAAGAAGAACAATAATACGCTCGTCATGTGGCACCTCTGCAACAAAGAAAAAAAGCTGCTGTATAAAAGAGGTTGTCTGTTCATATGAGGAAGCTGACACACAAAACCAGAATGGATGGCCACTCCTCTTCTAGAAAACAGCCTAACTCATTCTCACTCTCCGACTCTCCTGCAAAAAAAGAGGATTGCTGGGCTCTGTGAAGTAAGTATTTTTCCTATGAAGAAGTGAGACAAATGAACCCTCTCTCCCCTCTATATGTTTTTTGAACTTAGTTGCTAGTTGTGGCTGATGTCAGCACAGGTGATAGGTGTGAGACACTTAAACAATTCCAACCACCGAACACATTTGTGCCATGACACAGATTTCATCAATACATGGAAAGTCTGCAAGTTCAACAAGGAAAATATTCCTTGGATTAATTAGAAAATTAGAGTGTATCATGCCTTGCACTCAACATCGGAAATGGACTTCCACCTTGTTTTTTCCACAGGCTGTGAATCAAAGTGCAGTGGAGTACACAAGAATTTGACCTGATGTATATATTATTGCTTTAACACAGCAAACCACAGCAGGAAATCTAGACTACAATTTTTGACCAAGAGTCCTCTAACAGAACTGATACTCTCATGACTAGAGCAGGTTCAAGCAGTAACACATTTTTTTAATGTCAATTCACATGTGAAAAATTTGTCAGATTTTAAGCATTTAAGCTGCTTTTCTTTTTTTCTCCTTTTCCTCTTTTTTTTTCTATGCACAGTTAGATGTTATGACCATAAATGCTGAGCAACAGAATAAAAGTAGCATAGTGGGAGGTAGCAAAGAAGAGAAATTGCAGTAACAGAGCAATTGCAGTAGCAAGTTGTCTGATCTGAGGAGTATATACTCAAAAAACCCCAAAATGGCTGTGGCCTTGCCTGTTCCTTTTGATAGATATAATCGTCCCTGCATATCAGTGATAGAAAACATTAAAAACAATGTAGTACAAAACAGTCAGAACAGTGAAAAACATATGGAGGTGAACAAAGTAAAGCTGTTGTGGAGGCAGAACTGGGAACAGGAGCCAGTGTGCCTGACTGGCCATGCCTCTGCCAGCCCCAAGGAGCCTGCAGAGCCAGGCAGAGTCCCTTTAGTGCACTCCTTGGTGGCCCTGCCTGCACCCTCATGGAATGTTTTTAACCACTGCCAGCCAGGGCTGTTGTATGTGTTTTTTATGGCGGGGTGTTTTACAGCGCTGTTGTGCTTTGGCCTGCTGCTGATAACAAAGCTCCGAGTCTGCAGGTCTGTATCACTGTGCACACTGGCCAAAGGTCGGGGCTGGTGACATGTGAGCAGTGCCAGCTGTCTGCAGTATGAACATTACCACTGTCATGTCCTGATGTAAAAAATATCCAGCTGTTTTAAATGCGAAACTTGCCATTCCCCACCTTTAGAGAGGTGATTTTTTTTTCCTATGAGGAGATTTTTTTTTTCCAGAGGAGTCAGACAACCATGAGGGACAGGAAGATATATTAAGCCTCTCTGCTGTGTGACTGTGTTTAAAAGAATGAAGAGCATTTCATTTTGCCTTGAATTAGATGCCTAGGGTGGGATTTATCTTTCCTAGCTTTATGTATCTGTCAAGTCAGTCATCTTTATCTGAGCTAGGCAACTTCAGCTGCCTGCATAGTCAATTGAGGGGAACAGGAGCTTCCAAAGGGCAAATCAGTCAGTCTTATTTTAGACTCACATAGCAGTCAAAAGCAGGACCAAACATCAAAAGTGCAAGTTTTTCACTAGAAACGGTCTCTGGTTTGGTCACAGGGGTGGAACATCCATAGGCAGCCAGGGCACATCTCCAGCAGACCAGGTTTATGCAACCCAAGATGATTTGCAATATGATAGCATGCAGCATGTGGGGATGTCTGTGGGAGACCCATTCCAAACACGCACTCCTGATGTGGGCGAAGATGGAAATAGAGACATGCACAGTCTCATCTTTACAGGAGACAAATCTTTGGATAAGCATCAAGTACAGGTTGTACCAGACAGGATGTTCTCACTTGGTCCTTATGTACCACTGCCAAATGTAGGTGATCTACTTCTTAGCACATGGACTGAGGAAGTATTTCTCTTGTGCTTTAAGGAGTAGAGATTGCCTTTGAGACAAGAGTATTTCTTCCTTTGCCTTCAATAAACTGCTTCTCTGTGGACATAGGGGTGACCTGATTTGGCATCCATGAACATCTTGTTCCATGTTTTAATCAGTGCTATTGTTGCTATAAATATGTATTATTGCTATTTACACTCTGTTTACAGTAGGTGTAGCCAGGACAAGAGAATGAGAACTGGGAAGTGCAGTGCACAGATTCATTCCTGATTTATTTTGATTTAGTTCCTGCCATAATTAAATAATTTTGATGGTTCTTCAGATGTAGTAGACATATAATTGTAAAGATCATTGTCTTTGCTGATCTAACAGATACATAGAGAGTTCAGTACAACAGACAGGGCAGAAAGTAGAGCATGGTGGCAAATAATTGTGTCTCTGAAAGCTATTTCTACATACTCAGTTTTTCCAAGTTGTTTTATATTCTCTCCACACACACACACGCAGACACACACACCCCTAAATGGCTATTGCTCTGAGTGTGTTTAGAGGAGGTTTTTTTGCTGTTACTGTGCATGGTGAATCAGGCTCAAGCTGATGAAATCCTTGGAGGAGAGGTATTTAGAACAGGCCTCAAGTCAATAAAAACTATTCTAGGCATGGCCTCCCTTTCACATAAACTAAGCCAGGCAAATTTTCAGTAGTTCTGCAATCTCTCTTCCTCCACTTAACCCAAACTTCCCCTGTAATAATGCAGAGAGATACCTTGCAGCAGTGGGCACTGTCTGGGTCAGCAAATGAGCCACAATGCCACAAATGCTGGCAAGAACAGAGTGCAAATGGAATGCACCGGGACTTGGAACAGTTCTCTGGATTTGGCATTTTAAAATGTCAATCTCAGTGAAAATTAATTAAGACTTTATGTGCGTTGATTTGAAGTAGTAATTTGGTATCTCGTTCTGAAAACTGCCAGCAGGACATTTGCACGGTGCACGATGTCTCCGAGCAGAGAGTGCAGAATTACTTAGTGTCACATGCTCCATGCCAGAACAGTTGGAATCTCTTGGGAAGTCTTTTGTTCTAACATTATTTAAGATATGGGTTCAATAATGCCTTAATGAGAATACCTAAAATGTACAAAGGGTCAATCACCCTGTAAAGGAAGAGGAAATAGTTGCAAAATGCACAGGGAGGGGCTAATGTTAGAAGTCCAAGGAAATGTGTTCCTTAAGAAACTGCTGATGTCTTCTGTGACTAATGTATTATTGTTCATAGAACAACACAGCTTATAGACTTGCCCATGCTGCTAAAAGAGGCGTTGAACCAAACACTTCCGTACCCTAAAGAAACCTGTTATTTTTCTTCTGAAACTTACATGTAAGAACCAGATTAAGAGAAAACTTCTCATCTCTGAACTTCTGCAATGTCCAAGAGAGCAGGAAGATATGAAATAGTGAATCAAGGGGAAGAAAGTCTTGTGTTTCAGCAGGAAATACATTTTCTCAGTCCACCAAAGTAGAGTTTATAACTGTGCAAATTTGAATTTGCAATAGTGTTCTTGCACTCAAAATTGCCTGAAGGCATTTAGAATCTAATTCAGACAAGTGCAAAGACAAAAGTAGCAGTTTAGCTACAAATAAGTGTTGCATGGCATCCATATATGTGTGTTTGTGTGTGTGTGTGTGTGTGTGTGTGTGTGTGATAAAAATTATTTAAAGTATTTGAACAGTAAAACGAAAGAGGCTTACTTCATGAGAAAGTGAAGGGAAGCACCCACAATGAGAAAATGAATGGTGAAAGAGCCAGGAGAACCAAGATCCCAAGCAAGCAGTCTGCCTGGAGCTATGAGAGTACATGATGAAAAGCACCTAGAAACGTAGTTGGAAAGGAAAATGCATTTTAGGTCTGCTGTGGAGGAAAAAGTAGAATTTTTTTGGTTCTATCATTGGACATCTGTAGTAAATGTTGCTTGACAACAAGAAACGTGAGACTGGGCAGTAGGCAAAAGGTCAGAAGTGAAGAGTCATCATTTGTGAGTCATCATTCAGGTAACACCTATAGGAGCTGGAGCATATGAGGTCATAAAGAATTGTACACATGGAAACCCATAACAGATCCTCCTCTCCTTCAGTCCAGTTCTGGGCCCCTTTCCTCAAGGAAGATATTGAGGTCCTGGAGCATGTCCAGAGAAGGGCAACAAAGCTGATGAAGGATCTAGAGAGGAACTGCTGAGGGAATGTTTATTCTCAAGAAAAGGAGGTTCAGGGGAGACTTATCACTCTTTACAGCTACCTGAAAGGTGGTGTAGCAAGGTGGGGGCTGGCCTCTTCTCCCATAGCCTCAAGCTATGCAAGGGGAGGTTTGGGTTGGAAGTCAGGAAGAATTTCCTCATGGAAAGGAAGGATTGTTAAAGTATTGGAACAGTATTGGATTCACCATCCCTGGAGGTGTTTAAGAAATGGCAGGATGTAGCACTTAGTGCTATGGTCTAGTTGACAAAGTGATAATCACTAAAACGTCACAATCTTCGAGGTCTTTTCCAAGCTGAATGATTCTGTGTGATTCACCTTTCTGTTAGCTGGACTTATTCCATTTCAAAGCCAGGTATTCTTTAAGATCCTGGTTGTCTCGTACCTACCCTAAACACCTTAGATCCCCTTCTTCTTTCACTTTTATGCCATAACCATGCTGAAAGTGAAGCACAGTCAGCTCTTAAATTCCAGAAAGTGCCTCAAGCTACCTTGTTTACACACATATATATCAGGTGTAACATCTGAAACACCTTCTCCTCCCAGAAAGTAAAATATTGAGATCAAAGCTTTGGAATTCCAGTGGTGGTGTGTGTATGTAGCGGATACTGGCACAAACAGGAACATCTCCCAGTCAAGTTTGCTACCTTGAAAGGAGGGCAGGTAAGTGCAGCTGCCTTTCTGTTTCTTGCATGTGGGATATTCAACTGTTTACCTATAATGCAGCAACTAGATACTGATTTTGCAGAAATGCTCAGTATAGCTTATTAAGGCTTGTCACATCACCAAAACTGCCAAATTTCTTTTTAAAAGTAATCGGATTTATGAATTTGTAAAAAAAAACCCTGTTACATACAAAAGATGTCCTTAATTCTTGAATGCCTTAGATGCAAGCTTGTTTTCTGCTTCTCTACATAGACTGCAAAACTGACACCTTTATTTTCTCTGTATTTGTTAGTACTAAGAACATTGCTGCTGTGGTCTAGATCAGGCTACAGGAGCCTGGAAACCTAAGTGAATCCCATTCCACATTAGTTTACAGAGACACTCCTTAGATGATCCTTTACTGAAAAGAAAAGGAAACTCTCTTACCCTCTTTTTTCCTTGGAAAAGGTTTCATATGCATACACAATCTGAAAGAAAACAAATTCTACACGAGCAAGTTTATGGAAGAAGGTCATGACATTTCCATTGAACGGACTTGATCTTGTTCCTGTTGAGATTACTAGTTAAATTCCCATCAGTTTCAGTCACTGTTAAAGTGGAATATGAACAAAATCCAGAATGGCTCCCTAAGCTACCTAATAAATTTTACACAGTTGTTGTCTTTAGGTATTTGGGTTTTAGACAAATGATAGAGATACGGAAAGTGGAGAAACTAGAAGAGAAACAGAGAGAACTGTTTTGTCTGGACTGAAGGAATGCTGTTACAACATGTCCTTTAAATAACAAATTGACATTGTGAGCTGAAATGAAAATGTTTTCCTTTCTCAATTTCACTTTGAAACAACCACTTTTTTTGCTTCTTTCTTCCTATGAAATGGAAAATTTTCATTGGAATTGGAATGTTCTTGTGCAAAAATACTGTGCTGCCATACTCTGTGTTAAGCAAGTAAACTTTTTCACAGAATTGACAAGTTCACCATTTCAAACTTCCAATTGTATGCCAGGTACATCATCAAAAAACAGATACAGCTGTTTCTGCTCTGTTGAGTATAAAGATCAAATATAAAGACAATTTTGCAATACTCAAGCAGGTAATAAGGGTTTTGTGGTGAAGATGAGAATAATCTCCTCAGGCTTTGGGAACCTCTCTGGTAGCCTCTGCAAGACAATGAAGATGACAGGGTATGAGGACCAGGGTTCTGGTCCTTGCATCTGTCTGGGTTTATTTTTTGGAAGAAGACAGAAACAAGATGAAGGCCAGTGAGAAAGACAATTTTGCCCTTTTGGGACAATCTCAACACGAGCAGAGCAATCCAGGTGTCCAGGCCTGAAAGCACCAAGGAGACATCTCTGACTCATGTCCAACAGCAGACCTTTCTGAAGCAAGCAGCGGAAGGTGAAGTGGCATGGTCATAGATGACCTCAGATGCCTCTGCATAGGCATTTGAATTGCTCCTGGGGTGCTTTGGCTTCCCCACTTCCTGCCTGCTGACATAGCTCCAGTGACCACTCAGCCCCTGGGAGCAGCACTGGAGCGTGAAGCCACAAACTGTTTTTCCAGGGAATCATCCTCTGCTGGAGAAAAACAGCTTCCCAGTCACCGTGGGCTGGAGTGGCACTGAACTGCCAACCATGTTCAAGTTCAAGTGCAGGTTGTTACTTGCTCTTGGCAGAAAAGTAATTAGTAAAAGCCAAGCAAGCAACAGGTCTTTTTACTCATGCTTTACTCTTTCAGCTTTTGATAGTGGCTGCTAATTGAGTTGCTAGCAGGGCTGTGGTCATATCAAACTTAAAATCAGATTTGCCACTGACTCTATGGTGCCCTTAACCCTATGGTGCCCAAAGGAAGCCTAAGTGTTAAAAGGAGAAGCCACTTCCAAGAGGGCACAGTCCTAACAAGAGAGAAAACACGACAAAAGCTCATTATTTTTTCGGTCAACTCCACATGTGGACACTATTTTTGCATATTTTTTACTACTCATCTCTTCTACCTGCAACTGAGTGTCTCCATCTGGATGTCCTCAGCTCATGGGCTTCTCACATAACTAGGCTCACCATGGAAATCTGAAAACATTTGGAGCCCACAACATTTAGAGGCTCCACTACAATTACTGCAAGTACAGAAAGATCCACAGGGCTGTGTATCTTAACCATGAAATTGTATTACATGCAGACTACAAAGGGTGAAAGCCATAAGGGGAAATGAGACTATACATCAGCTTCTATACTATTGGACTTTGTAGTAGCAACCCAAACAAATTAGGCAATCACGTGGGAAAATTCATCATCTTCTTAAGAGCTTGTTTTCAGAACAGTTCCTAGAGTGCAGTAGGACCCAGACAAATTGATGCTCTTCAGTTGTTAACCACTCATTGGGTTGCACACTGTGAGGACTTCTCTAGTTATTTTGATTTGCTCTAACTCAGCCCCAGGGAGAAAAAAATGACAGTATAATCAACTTCAGGAAGTTAGCTATGTGGATGAAAACATGAGGCACAAAGGATTATGAAGAACACAATAAATCTATTTTAAACTGATAATTAAAAATACTTATGGCTTGACTCTCTTCATCAGTCTGCTTTTGCTATAATTTTCCAGTGCTGTGTGGCATAAGCAACCTCTGAAACTACCAAATTGTGAGCTGGGTTTGTTTTGGTAGCATGATTACTTCCTGTGTCTGTGACTACCCCCTTTGGATCGATGGTGGGAACTCTTGAGGAAGTGTGGGGTCAAACACATGGAATTACTTCAATTGACTAATTAAGCAAGTTTAGGATGACATTCCAGCCTGAGGTGTTCCTCAGACATGGTACTTAAATTTATACGTATCTTATAGGCACAGAATTACCAGATCAGGAAGCTGTGTCATACCTCCACTTTGCATAATTAGCTCTTAGAGTTTCAGCGGTTTGTGACACCACCACAGATGAACAAATTAGAGTGCAAACTTCCTTTAATTATACAAAACAAAACCAGCATGGTACTGCTTCCAGAAGTATTTAACATCTAGCAATTGTGGGCAATTCAAAAGGTCAAGGGGTTCATGCTAGCTGTGTTTATACTGAGATAGGTATTTGGGCCTACCACATATTTCACCTTTCCATTAATCTCCCCATCCTTCAGCTCCCTCCTTCCTGGATCCTCTGAGCAATCACATGCCACTTGAATGATCCTTAAAGCACTAGAGCGCTTTTCATGAAGCTTCTAGGACAACAAAAATGGATCCCAGATACATGATCTGATATCAAATCCAGTGACTATTGTCAGAAGCTGCCCTTTACTCATCCCCTTTTGATTACATTTACTGCGTTCTGATAGTTTAAGTCAGAACCTGTCTGCTTACTGGTATGCATCTGCTAGGGACATTTGGTTTATCTGGTTTTCCCCTATATCAGATGGTGGGGAAAATCCCACCCACAGCAAATATTTAGAAGATATCATTATCTCCCTATCTTTTTATTTGCATTGAGCATCCTTTGTTTGGGACTTGGAGGAGCTGCATGATTCAGGAACAGGAAGAGTCGAGACAGACAGACTGGGACTGTACAGGGTACTGAGGAAACTAAAGAAGAACAATGTGTCCAGTGCTGTGTCCTGGTTTGGCTTCAGGGTAGTAAGTGCTGAATTATTCTCTAGCCCTTGGACAGGAACTGCATGTATGTCAGCCAAGAGAGTTTGGAATATCTGGGCAATACCTGTGGACTGATTTGCTTTCTAGATATGCTGGTTTCCAGCCATTCATCCAGCTCTGCAAGAACTGCAGACCCTATTACTGTGATTACAGTAACAGAATATTGTGGGACCAATGCTTTGCTTTCAATTAGAACATTTCTGATTCCCTTAAACACTTATTGGTATTTTAAAAGGAATACATGAAAAGATATTTTTGCAAATGTTTAGAGTATGGTTTACTTCTTAACTAAAACAACTTTGTGTTGTACCACTAGAATAAAATAATCTTCAGATGATCCTAAAGTGTATCACACAGTACAGATCTATCATCCCCAGAGCTGTATCGGGACACACACACACAAGCACTCTGAACACTTACTATTAAAACTGGAGGAATTTTATTTTAACAAATAAAAATGCACTGCAGAAAACTTCCTGAACTTCAGAAGAAAGTTTTAAAAATAGTAGTGATGGTTTCTTCACGAGTAGCCAGGTAATTATTTGAGAGCTGCTTTCAAGGGGAGAGAGCACACACCATACAGGGTCAAGCCGGTAATGTCTTGCAATTATTAGTTAATGAAGTAATCCATCAGGACGGGGCACTTGGAGCTTGAGTGATGTTTATTATGGCAATAGTCATTGAAGTCAGTGTGAATAACTGTGACAATGGCCCTGTGGAATTCCAGCCTAATTTCCACATCAAATCATTTTCAGTGACAGGTGAAAGGGTAAGGTTTCTGCTTGCCAGGTACACAAAGTCACAATGGGCAATTGAGGTTATGTTGATGCTTTCTCTTTAATATGTCACCTATGATCAAGATACTGAAAGTCAGATTCTTCCTTCAGATAAAAGCATGCGAATTTGTCATCTTAAAACTTTGTCTTTGTTCCTGGGAACGGAGCAGTCACTATGCTCAGATTGTATCTTCAGTGGCAGCTTGGGCAATATTCACAGCAGCTTGCACAAGAATAAAGAGAATTTAGTTAAGAGCTTTCTCAGTCAATTATGCATAGGATGAAGTGAGGGATATCTACATCTGAAACCAACCTGTCTATGCTAATGTAGCTCTTTTGCATGTCTTTTCATTATTCCTATTAGTAGCAGCACAATCAGCAGTAAATATCTTTTTGGCTATTTTTATAGGAGAAAATAAAGGCATCTTTTTTTTCCCCCCAGTCATTTTGCTGGCTGGATCTACCTCTGAGCAATGCATTCACAATGTAAAGACGCTGAGAAAGTTGGTGACTCAAAGAATGATGATGAAATCACAGACTTAGGAGATAGGTACAGTTTCCATAGACAGTGGAAAATAACATTTTTGAATGGAGAATCTATACAAATTATTAACACAAGGCTGATCTGAGATCTATCATTAAATATCAGCTCCTGCTAGTGCAAGATCTCATCCTCCATCTCAAACAAATGCACCTGTGACTTCTGAAGAGGGGAACTGTCTAATGAACAGTCTGATGGATCACAAGGCTAAACTTGCTGCTTTGGGGATTTGAAATGTTCTTGAGCATAATAAATCCACCATGGGTAAGACCTGTCTACAGCTTTGTCGTTTGAGAATCATTCAAAGGTTTGCTCTGAAGCACCAAGCCACCTAAGAGTTGGGCAACTCTTAGAACATTCAGTTTAGAAGAAGCTCATGTCTAGGGCGAGAGCCATCAGACAAGTCTCAGATTAACAAATCTAAAACACCGCTACTTACAAGACTACATTTACTTTGTAGGTGCCTGTTTTCAATAACCACCTCCCTAACCTGACACCTCCCTCAGAGTGGATCTTCAGGCTCTGTGTGTGCTCCG
This sequence comes from Catharus ustulatus, assembly GCF_009819885.2. NCBI lineage: Eukaryota > Metazoa > Chordata > Aves > Passeriformes > Turdidae > Catharus > Catharus ustulatus. The sequence goes on along the minus strand of NC_046223.1, from coordinate 60,300,889 downwards.
AGGCCTTATCTAGGCTGTGGCTTGTGAATTGTGTCCAAAGCCTCCCTCTCCCTGACTCCAAAACTACTAATAGTATCTATCTCATCCACATCCTTTCTTCCTAAGAAAATGCAAGGCCTTGGACTCTATAATTGAAATTCCCTTTCCATCATCTCCAGGAGATGGCCTAGATGCAAGATTTCCCATTCATTGGGGGATTATACCTCCCCACCTTCCCTCTGAATCTTTGCCATGCAAGACACAGGAGTGCAGTATCTCAGGGGCTGGGCTGCAGCCCACATCTCTGCCTGATGGTTATATCCACTTGGCACACAAGGTAGAGCTGGATGACAGACCCACCTCCCTCTGCTCCTCATATGTTGAAGCCTTCATGACTGAGAAAAACTACTAATTCCAGGAAGCACAGCACCTCTACTTCTGTGAATCACTGAGAGTAAACTCTGCACGCTGTGTATATGCCTGCGGTCTCCTTTCTTTGCTTCCTTTTGTTGTGAGTTTTGGGCTGATCCCATATCCACTAATGCAGTGGGAATCTTGCCATAATCTTGGATGGACATAAGATCAGGCACCATCTGACTGGAAAAAGTGACATAAAGTTTCTAATAACAAAGATATTATGGATAGCTTGGCTTTATGCAGCGCTTTTTGTCACCCAACATCATGTAGTTTTAACCTCTGTGTGCATGATTTGCTTTTATGAACCACTGAAAAGCAACCACATGTGGGGAGAAATGTGTCTGTGATGAAACAGGTCACAGCAGAGTTTTGTTATCATAGCACATCTCTCCAGTTCATGAAGCTCCAGGCAGCAGATGATGCACTGAAAACACAGAGACCATATGCAGTGCAAAGACAGGTGAAAAGTGTGATCTACATTGTTCTTGAAATCCGAATTAATTGCTCAGGTTGGTGTTTTGAATAGAAAAATCTGTTAACAATTCTTTGGGGTGTTTCTCTTTCTTGTCTCTCTTTCATGAACTTTGATTTCTGAGCAAGTTCAGTTTCAACTGTCCTGTTAATTGGACTCATATTTCTCATTTCATCCCCTTTTGCCTTTGCAAAAGACTAATAAGTTAAAGGAGTCCCTGCATAGGGTCACATTTTTCAGTAGGATACCATTGAAAAATTCTTTATATTTTACAGTTGGAGGCTGAAGAAAGTTTTACAAATTTCAAGTTTTGAAACACATTCTGAATCATTTGCAGATGGGCTCAAAATGCAAAATTATATATTTGCTCTAAAGAGACTATGCCTGTCCCTTAAGATATTCTAATATTGGAACCTAAAGACCAAAACCCCTGCTCTTTCCTCTCTCTTTCAGGCAGCTCTGTTCCAGCACAGAGACACAAAACTTTTAGATTATATGCACCTATCAACCCTTACTTGCTTGCTTGTTTGCTTCATTCCCTTAACAATTAAAAGTATTCTTCCCAGAGATGATGTGTGATGAAGAGATGCTGGTTCGAACTTGCCCTGACACAAACAAGGAGAAAATGAAGAGCTGTTTCCAAAGAGCTGAAGCCGGGCAGATAAAGGGATTGAGTGAGTGTTAAGTGTCCAGGTCATCCACGTGTTTGAACAGCTGAGCTGAAGCGCACGGGGTCTGTGTTACCATAGGGCTGTAGCCGCAGGGTACCTATAAAGGGCACTCGGAGGCTGGAAAGAATGCTAGGAGGGATTTTCACTTCTAGAATGAAAGCACTGGGATTTAATTTCAGAGAAAACGTTACAGAAGCCTACCCTTCTCTAAACACACGTAATCGAAGTGACACGCTGAAGCACTGGATGAAACGACACCGGCAAAGTCAAAGCGCTGAGAGATAGGAGGGGCTTGTCAGCGGATTAGCTCGCTGCAGGCTACTTGCCATATGCCTCCCGATGCTGCCTCTACTGGATTGAAATTTACTTCCACAGGATAATGAATTAATGTTATTAATGATGTTGTTATGGATCTGACATTAAGGATGAGAACCACGCAGCCAGGATGTAAGTCAGCTGCAGAGAAGGGGCCTGAAAAATGTCTGTCCTTAGGCAGTAATGAAACGCAGTAGGAATGGCATTTTCCATCAGATCTGAGCTGAAAGCTTTGTGAAAGGTGAGGCAGGACACTAATTCCATTGCTCTCCATCTTTTTTATAATATGGACTTTTGTCCTCAAACACCCCTCATTAGTCTCATACTCAGACTTCTGCTTTGTCTAAAATCCCACTTTTCAGCTCCCAAATGAACATGACCTAGACTTATTTAATTCTATGGTGCATCTGCTAGATGTAGTCTGTGTCCGAGTTTCCTTCACTGCAGTAACTATCTCATATGTAAGAGCACAGTAAGCTTGTGCTCCTCACAAATATAATGAAAACATGCACATGGAAATATTAGGTTAATGGTTGCACTTGATGATCTTAGAGACCTTTACCAACCTTATTGGTTCTGTGATTCTAATGATTCCAAAACACTTAAAGCAAAATCCTCCTTTCCTTTCTGTGCTACAAACCTGAGGTTACTCTTACATTTTCCTAACAATGTCGATGTTATATTTATTCCCTTTCCAGGACTGTTAGGCTAGACCAATCCAAGTACCTGTCCTAGGTTCCCTTAAAAGACTAGATCACTTGGTTATGCTGGAGAAAACAATGGATTAAGCTGGACTGAAACTGTCACCACTAGTTGCTTTTATTTTAAGATGAGAAATACACACATACAGAATGCCAAAAGAACATCATGTTCCTCAGTTATCACATAAAGTTCATAATGTTATACATTATTGTTAATATTTGAAGGAGATTTGCCAATTTATGCACCATTAGCATATAAATGACTCCTGCTATAAGAGTGAAAAAAAATCAGTATACTTCTGGAATTTTTTCCCCCTTTCTTCATTAAGGCAGTTAAATATAAGTTGCCACAGGAACCTAAAGCTTTTGATCATTAACATGAGTTTTATTTGACTATGTTAAATACTTTCAAGAACTACTCTGAGTTTAGAAAAAAAAAAAGGAAAAAATATCATCCACTAAATTTTCTTTTACATTTATTCTGTCGAAAAAGGTACAAGGGTTCTTACAGGATGTGACAAACCTGGACTGGGCTTTTCAATTGCAGTGTTGCAGATTTGCTGGCATTTACAATAGTTTCTAAACCATTTCCTTTCCTATGGGTGTCCAGGACACATTCCACATTTTTTGTCCCATGCCTTTAAGTCAATATTTTAAAAATAGATGCTTAGGAAAATGGGACCTTTGGGATTAGGCACTGAGCAAGGGTCACCAGCTGTGAACTCTGCAGAAGAAAGCAGCAGATGACATTGCCGTGGTCACCTGTTGGGCCTTTTCTGCTGGTACTGACATAGCTTTAGGTCAGCCAGGATTGAGCTTAAAAACATGCAAATCACACCCTGGGTCACAGAGGTAACATTTTAGTCTATTGAAGAAGATATAAGTTTGCATTTTTAAACCAGTTGAAATTTTCCTGTCCTGTTTTCCTTTATGTTTGCCAACAGTGATTTCTGGTCTAGTTGAAAATGCTACATCCAGACAACCTGTCTAGCAGGAATGTGATGGCTTCAATGATGTTGCCCCAGAAGGTCCCAGGGGTTCTATAAGGTGAGATGAGACAGAATCATTGGGGCGTATTGGCAGTCATGATTTGCACCTAAAAAACAAACTGTAGTTTGAAAAGCAACAATTATTTCTTACAGTCTGTTACACTGTGAACAGTATCCCAAGAAAAGAGTGTGGAAAACAGTAAAGTTATAGTGTTTAAAATCAAGCCAGACTGCATAAAATCTGCATTACATAAATTGCTGGGTAGGGAATACTCTTGCATTGTTACAGGAAGGAAATAAATGGGCAAACTATCTTCAGCTTCTCTGAGTCTGTGTCTTGACCAGTTTTTAGCTTGTAATATTAGAATAATTGTTTTGTTAGCCACTAGAAATTCCTTTTTGCTGAAGAGATTGTTCTTGGCTAACAGCTCCAGGCAAGATCCACTTCTGGTATGACAGGTGTGTCATAGTCCAATGAATAGAGCAAGTGTGCTCACTTGTGCCATATGTAATTGCCCGTGAAATAATTTGTGTTTAGTAAATCAAGCCATTCTGTTAAGTATCTTTACCTTAAAAAATCAGTAAGAAAGGAAAAAAAATCACTAGAAGTTGGGCAAACAAATCTCACAGGCTGTTGTGTTAGCCCGACCTTTGGAGTCCTCATACTGAGGAACTCTTCATAAGACACATTATGGCTCAGTGTGAGTAATAAAACATTCTGACTGATGTCACTGAGAAGACTTCCTACTGGCTGAAAGATAGAAATAAAAAGAAATTTACATAGAAACATGATTTTTAGCTTGTTCAAACGTATTCATTGATGCTTCCAAGTTTGTAACCGATACGCTTTAAATGAAAAAGCTTTAGACAATGAGAAGGAGGAAAATTCTTGGCTTATTTTTTTTTAAGTACAGCTGTTTGTAACAGTGGGTTTAGCCAGTGATCATGCACCATTTAATAACTGCTGATATAGAGAGTATCACTAACATTTTTCTGACTGAAGCAAAGTTGAGTATTCTGAAGTATTCTTGAAGACTAACGTCCCACTGCCTCCCACAAGCTTCCGAAGACAGGCAAGATATTAGCATGAAAGAAATAGAATTTATTCTACATTCTGTGACTGGTTTCTCTAGAGCATGGGGAAAGGTAACCTTTTTAAAGTTAGAACTAGCTTAAAAACATTAGTTGGGATTGAGTTTTGCAGAAGCACAGTCAGGTTTTAATGTCTTGTGCTGGTGACAGTAACTCCAGTTCCACCAAGACCTGCATTGTCTAAAGCCTGAGAAGAATGAAAAGGGTCTGGTGATCTGGCCAGCCTCAAGGGAGCTTGAGCAAAGAGGGGATGCACTCTATACCTTTGACTGTAAATGGATTAGCTACAATAGGCAGTTTAAATTAGGAAAAGGTTTGATGGTACAAGAATGTTAAAAACAGATTACTGTATCTGATTCACCGTATGGAAACAAAACTGATAAAAAAAGGAGAGAACCAAATCTGAATTCTAATTCTGGCTGCTTTCAGCAGCTGAAATAGGGAGTATTTCGGGGAGGAAGAAAAGGTACAAAATCAGTCTTCTGTAGAAAAAAGGTAGCAAACATTTGTCCTAACATTCTTTGGAGCCTCAGAGCTGGGATGAGCCACACAGCAGAGAGGCTGTGCAGTTTTCCTGGAAGACTGCCTTTGGTACAACATGGCAAAGAATGGTGGACAATCTCTCCTCAGTGCAGTTCCAAGACAATGACAACAAATGAAGTCAAAAGCACTAATGACTAGTTAAAACAACAGATGATCTAAGGCCAAGAGCTCAGCCAGCCAGTAACATTGTGGAAATGTCCTTTGCCAAGGTCTATAAAGGAATTCCTTTTTTAGAGGCAGCACAATATTCGTATTTTTTTCCGCAGTTATCAAAGTGTCTAAAAAATGTGTGTTAAGTACGTCAATCAGTCAGAAAACCATAGTTTTAACACTCCTTTTATAATATAAGCTGAGCAATTTGAGCTGTTTTGCTTTTGGATTTTTTAAGGAGAAAAGATTAGAAACTGAGCCTTGACCTCTAATGCCAATTTCAAACATCCTGCTTGTTTTGATGGAGGCAGAATGTCACGTAGGTATCCTAATATTTCTTATTTGCTTATGTCCTGCGTCAGCTAAACCATTGATTGTTTGTTGGTAGCTTTAAAATGAATTCAAATAAGTCTCATTCTGTTAAGTGGGTTGGTCCTTCCTTCTTCCTGTGCTGGGTTTGCCCTTGTCATTACAGACATACAATAAGAAGACTTCTCTGCCACAGATGTTTACAATACAGTCTGTAAATAATGGATTCCATTGTTTACTCAAAAAAATATTTTTTTTTCTATGCAAAGCTACAAGGTTTACATAGCTGGCGTCAGCCTCCCCACACACAGAGTCTCCTATTTTCCGGGAAGAAGCCTGGGGCATCCTCCCCACTTGTAAAACATTTCTTCCAGAAGCAATTTAAAAACGTTTGACAGTGAGAAACGTGCAAAATGAAGCATTTCAAAGGAGAAGGAAACAATAAAAAGGGGGGGGTGAAAAATGGAACCTGCAGAAAAACCCTTCAATATTTGTAGTGATACCAGCTGATAAAGTGTTCAAAGTCTGCTCTGTAAAGAGTGACTGCCATACATAGAATTTGTCTTCAGAAGCAGTAAACATTTATACTAAATTAAAACTCTTCATTTTAAAATTCTGTTCCACAGATTCTGTTCTGCCAGCTTTGTACCAAAGTACCAAAAGAGATAACTCATGTGAGAAAAAAAGTTTACAGCTTAGAAGGTGTGAAAAGATGAAGAACACATTTGTTTCTTTGAATTTTTCTTCGTTCCTAATTCTGGGAGATAAATTTATGGTTGGGAGTAGATAGTGTGGATATGGGGTCTCAGGATTATTTCTTGGGTTGTGGTGAGTTAACAGGTGACTTCTGTTTAGAACTCTGCCCAAATATTTGTAGTATTTTTGTCTCAATTGAAATGATAGTTTGAGATGTACTGGTCAGCAGGGAGAAAGTTTGTTACTGTACCCACACCTGTTTTATTTGTTTCCAGAGGCTATTTTTCTACTTCCATGAACTAAAGATTATGTAGGCGTCATGTTACCACACATTGTCACACTCTAGTGTTGAAGGTCTTGGCTATGAGAGCAGAATTCACAGCCTTGCAAGCACCACTTATTTTCCCAGTGTTGTGAACAGGGGGCTCAGATGTATAGACACACAACACCAGAACCCATAAGACAGCCAAGAGGCAAAGATCAAAGAGTGGAATTTGTCTGAAGCACTATCACAAACAGGGGCTAAGATGTTCTCCTCCAGCTCACTCAAGTATGTCAAGGAGAAAGAGAAAACTGTTCTTTCCAAAACTCAAGGTGCCTGAGCCACCCATTCAAGCACAGACAGCCATATCTTTCATTTTTTCATAGGTCCTACCTGCTGCTGATCCTGGATGAGATATTGCTGCTGTTTGTGCTAAATGCTCGTGATTAAAGCACTTACCTAGAATGCAAACAGCTGTGTGCTCTCAGGTCTCTTCAGGCTGAGGAGAACATGGTGTCACCTGACATATCCTCAGAAGATGGTTTATGGAAGGAAGCTTGACAACTGTGAGATGTCTCCTGGCCAAGATTAGATACTGTGAGGCCAAGGGGGAAGATCAGAAGTCTGGAGAGTGATGGCAAACCAGAAGAACAAAGCTGTATCTCAGTGAGATCTCTTGAAAGAGAGATGCCCTAACTTTATGTGATTTATTCATTGACTTTTAGTGCAAAATACACAAGCACATTCCAAAAGGCTTTAAGTATCAGACAGATACACAGATGCTCGCTTTACTCACTGTGCCTATATCTGTTCTGGGATTTGCTTTTAGCCTTTTATTACTTTCATATCCTACCTTGAATGAAAATGTTAGGTACCTCATTTCATGCTTGGATAAGTTTATCTCTGAGAGGTCTGCCACAACCTTGAACTAGTCTCAGTTTTTCCTTCTTTTAAATATTGTTGACATCAGTGAGATGGTCTGTCCTACTCGACACCATAATAGGAACTCTATGGCAATAAAAGGACCAAACGTCTTTGCTCTCTTTTTAGAACAGTTTGTCAAACACAAAGGTACAGACATGAGCATGAGGCCCACCATGAGACATAATGCATGAAAACTTTAAATCTGGTACTCCACGCAGAAGGAGTGGAAGCTCACATATATGAATTGTTTCCTAACCCCCTTTTTATCACTAATTTACACAAAATGCATCTGTCCAGTGGTCTGAGCACTCTCCTAAGGTTTTGGGCACTCTTGTAAGGTTTAACCATGATCCAGAAAGCAGGCAGTGCTAATGCCCCAGACTAACTTCCCAAAATCAGCTTCTTCAGCTATGCCTCATACATTTCTTCCCCAAAGTCCAATGGAATGGACAAACCTACTGGGATTTCCAGAAAACACTCTCTGGTGTGATGGAGGCCCATGCTGTTAAATACCATGGAGTAAAGAAATCATATTTGAAGCACAAAGCAAAATCTAAATAGGGAAGAGTGCAGGTTAATGCTGAATGCTGCCCTAATAAGTTTTTTCCTGAAGCAAGGGTCTGAAGTCAGACTTATTCTGCATTTAATGTCCAAATATATATCTTGACAGAGCAGCTCCAATTTTTTTTTTTAAATGCCAGCATTGGCAGCAGTGGGAAAAGGAGAAGCAGCAGAACTGCTGCTAGTCAAGGCAGGGGGATGTGGACAAGTCAGTGGGTCAGTGCTCACACAGATCTTGGACATGGACAACTTAGGAGACATTTCTTGGTAGGGATTTGGCAGCATATTGCATCAGGGAGTTGTAGAAGTCTGTCACAGGGCTCAACTGAGGAGCCCAGCAGAAGACTGTCAGTCACCATCATGCACCCAGAAACAGTCCCAGAAGCTACAAGATAAGAAAGAATGCACAGCTGAAGGGAAGCTAGAGCTCTTGCACTAAGGAGCAGGGTAAGACACTATACAGCTAAACCAGGACACCATCTGTTATTAGAACCAGCCATAGATTTTGGACAGAAGGCAGAAAAATTACACTTGTCAGAAATATGATGCCACAAAAATATGTTAAATGCCACTACATTTTCAAAATGAGATTCAAATCTGCTGTCCCTATTTTCCCAAATATGCTTGATGAACTCAAAATATTTTTAATTCCTCATTTAGATATATTTTTGTGTTTCACTGTGAAGTCTATATATCTAAATACATCACTATACTAAGATTAACATATTAATATTTCATAATTTTTTCCAGCATTATATTTCAACTTTTCAGCATTTCTGAAGGCAAATACCACTACCTTATCAAATGCTGCAGTGTTATGGATAAAAAAAGATTTTCCTTGAGGCAGCACTAAGAATTTCAATGACAGGGAAAGTCTGAGTGCGTTAAGTTTTCATTCCAGTTCAAAATGTCAAATTGCTGTGAATTCTTATGGAATAGAAATGTTCTTCCTGATTTGACTGCCAGACTACAATCACAGATGGCCCATAGCTGAGAATATTTTGAAGGTCAGCACAGAAATGACAGAGCATAACTGCTACTGATGCCTTTGATTTCAAAACCAGCAATGTAATTGAGTTGCCAACCAACAAGCAATAAACAGTTGCTTCCTGAAAGGGGAGAAAGTATTAGAGGAAAGGGACATGAGATCACTGCCTTGAAGCATCCTGAGTCAGCAAGTTAGGTGGGAAAGTTTTCTCTGATCCCAAGACCATCTGCTTCCAGAAATGCTGCTGAGGCTTGTTCACTGACCAAACACCCACTGGGGGAAGGACAGGGGGGTACTGCAGTTGTACCCCTGCACCCAGGCAGCATTTGGGCTTCGCAGTCACAACTGAACCTAGACTAGCCCTGCTGATGTCGGGCACTTTCAGATAAGAGTTGTAACAAACTGGTGTCTGGAAGGCAGTGACTACAGCTTGCAACAGCGTGTCCCCAGCTGAACTGCTCATTTCTCAGTCACCTGCCAGCAAATGGCACTGGTGTCTAGCAGGTGCCACTGCTGGCACCTGCACACCCAGCAGAGACAGTCTCTGCCCTCGTGCAGATCTGTCTGACATGAAGAGAAGAGTTTGGAAGCCAAGCCTTGGTGCAACAGCTACTGTAAAAATACTTGGGTCACTAAAATAGTAAGGCAGTTTTTTCCTAGGATCTAAATCAGAGTTTTTAATTGTGATGGGAGTTACAGGGATTAACTGTGTGTGCAATGTGGTCAGACCAAACCAAGATGTATTTCCTGCTGGCTGCCTGGTGAAGAAGTTGGGGTGTTGCTACCATCAATGGAAAATAAAACACTGCACTGTCACTGGCCACAGCCTGACAGTGAGGGCAGGAGTTGTGTGCTCTCTGGTCCCTTGTGAAAACTCACAGGTGTGAGGAAAGGCTTCTTTTCATCTCTGATGTTCTCAGAAATTATCTGCATGCGAGCACACACACTTTGACTCATAATTCTCAGCAAAACATTGCTTTTCATATTATTTTCCATCAAAAGAATGGCTCTTCTAGGTACACATTATTTTTCCCCTCTATTTTCCTAAACATTAACAAGTTTTGATTTTGAAGGAGCAGGAAAAGAGTTTTTTATCTCAGACATACTGTCTTGTTTGCTTCACAGGCAAGCTAAAATACTTTCCAAACAGAAGGAGAAGACATAGTTACCCCATGTCTATCAAAATATCCTATCCATTTCTCCTTCTCCTTTAGTTTGTGTATGTATTGCAGGTTTCTCAAACCCCCTTAGTTCTGCCACTCACAAGCTGTGGTTACATGGAGTCTACAGAGCCTTGTATCTGACACAGGACTACAGAGCATGAGGAAAAGCTTTTATTAATTTTTGAGGCTGTGATTCTTTTCATACCATTTGGGCTACTGGTGACTCATTTCTTCTTGTTTACTTAGTGATGAATCCCAAGATGTTAAGAACTTCTGTCCTGGATTATTATCCTGACCTCAATGACAAATTTTAGTACCCTTCCTTCCTGTGACAAAGAAACAACCTCCTTCTCAAGAAGTCCTGGCTGCTGTGGTAGCAGAGGTTTCTTAGCAAAGCCCAAAAAGTTGCGTTCTCCTCTCGCTGTGATCAAGGAAGCCACTCTTGAGTCACTGAGGAGGCTTTTTCATTCCGTAATATATCTTCAAGGAAGGAATCCTTTCCAACCTCACATCATTTCTCATCTTCTATGTGTGGTGAAATCGGTAAATAAAATCACAAAAAGAAATCCTGCTTTAAATTTGGGAGACTGAAGTTACAGAAAAGACCATACTGTGTCCCCAAGGCTCATGAGAAGGGGACAAAGATGCAGCAATCTGGGATTCTCATAAGTAGAAAGTTCCAGAGGGAGGAGGGGGGATGAGAGATGACAAAAGACAGATGTGCTTTCTGGCCCTTTTTTCTTTTCTGAGTTGCAGCAGTGGCCTGTGCAGACACCTCCCTGCTGGCCTCTGTTGCTCTGAGATTTGTCACAGTAAGGTGATACTCAGATTATCTCAAGGACATCTTTGCTCAGTGACTCCCCAAGGAATTTTCCAAAGAATGAATACATCCCTCAAAATCCATGGTAGGGAGGTACTAAGAGGCACAGAGGTGTCAGTACCATCAGGTATGTGCCACTGCATGTGACCTGCTGGACTCTGCCATATGTTTTTCAGGTGCCAGAGCACCTGATGCTGTGCTGCAGACAACTTTGAAACAGGTTCAGAAGGTCACATTTAAACAAGAAGTGAAGCTCTCCCAGAATGCTCTCTTATCCCTATTCCAAGGATCTTGCCACCCAGATGGGGTGACACAGACTTGGGTGACACCATTTCTTCAGCATTCAGTTTGTCTGGTGCATGTCTGGCTGGCTGGTGCGTGTCTGGCTGGCCGGGGTGCAGGCATAGGGTGCAGCAGGCAGATGTATCCCGCGCTGCCAAGAGCCTTGGAGCAAGGCTCAAAGCGGCTGCCATCCCCAGTAATGCTCCCTGACGACACTGGCCGTCTGCATGGGCTCAGAAAAACCACCAATTAGAATGCACCCCTGTGCTTCAAACACTGCCAAGGTGGTAGGCCAGGGCGTGGGGAAAGATCACTGGGCGGCAGCCAGCATTTGGGAATTTTCACTTGACTTGTAGGAATGCAAAGTAACACTTGCAAAAACCAGCCAGGGTGTCAGGTGAGGCCTTTTCTATCCTTTAATATTTATAACTGTAATATGAGCTGTCATGGAGCTCATTTATATATGGCTTTTAGAAGGCTGCTTACAGTTTAGCTCTGCCATAGAAGTCTATGTTTTTGTAAGACCTTACTCTGAAATCTATATTCTTTCCCTCAATGTAAGGCAAACAGCACCATAAACCAGGCAATTTCTGTGCAGAGCAGTGTACATCGAACCACTGCACTAAAGCAATTTGGTCTGTTTTGTCGGCTGTTACCTTAATAGGAATCATTTGGTTTCTTGTTTTGAGGGGCAGGAAGAGAAAAGAAGGAAGGGATAAAAGGAATTGCCTCTGTAATTCACCTTCCCTGACAAAGCTAGAAGTGCTTGGCTACTCCTTAGAAAATGAAAAAAAAAAATCTACAGGGAAGAGGTAAAGACTTATCCTTTAGGCTGGCTGATATGCTCAATTGCAACTTTCAGTAAGCAGAAAAGGAAAAATAAGTTCAGCTGCAGGCTGGACAGTAATCCCAGAGGGGTCTGGTTTATGTAGCTTGATTGAAGTGTGTATTTGAAGACCTAGGAAAGAGTCTGAAGCTGGCAGCCCCTCTGCAAGTGATTAGTACCCAACCCTGCCTTCACCATAGAGCAGCAACGCTGCAGGGAGGGGCCAAGGGGCAGATATCCCACCTCGGATGCTATAACTGCCCGGGTTATAGAGTTATATAAGTACAGGGTAATGCACAAAGGAAACAGAGAGAGATTAAGTTGTTATTATTGGATGGAGGGAAAAATCAGTGAGGTATGAAGCAGCCAGCAGAATCCAAATGGACTTCATCAGCCCTTCAGTTGCATTCCTACTGGTGCTCAAGTTGCTTTTTCCAGGAGCACTGGCACGGCATTAGCTGACTCTGCATGTCCTGTTCAATCCATGTTTTCAGCTCTGACAACTGGCAGCGCAGAATCCTTGGGGCTTCTAAAAACCACTTATAGCTCTACTTACTCTTTAATGACTGTTCACCTTCCATGTTGCTCACACACAGCTATATTTCACTGCTTTTATTCCTGCCCTATCTGAATTGTTCTGGAGAGGTTTCTCAGTTAACAAGCAATAGTGTGTCAGCTGTGAGTCAGTATTATATTGCATTGTATTGCATTGTATTATATTGTATTATATTTTATTATGTAATTTTGTGTAATATTGTGTTGGGCAGTAATGATTTTCATGTAAAAGTACACACAAATTCATAATTATATCCAATTTTTAAGCCTTTGACAGCAATAAAATCAAAAATCAACCAAAATATTACATATATATGCATATATAGATATAATATACAATATATAGCACATTTTGCATTAAACATACAACTAGGATTATAAAAAGTAAGAACAAAAAGCATCAGATATTTTATTTGTTTGCTGCACCCTTTGCAAAGAAGCTATCCATGCCATCTACTCATAAATATTGGAAATTTTACTTCCCACTGTGTCTGGTTTTCCTAAGGAGGTTAAAGAGGAGTATGAACCCACGACCTCACTACTGCTACTGCTGAGCCAGTTACCAGAAGTGAAGGATAGCAAGCAAAAAACTATTAGTTGAATTTGGTTTGGCTGTGCCAGCTGTGAAGCAGACACTTATAGTATGGAAGATACAGAAACATCCAAGTTCAAATCCCCTCTGCCTAGTCAACAGCCATAAGTGCCAGGTCTTCTACTATGCAGAAAACAAGCTTAAAATCCATGCCAACCAAGTGCTGGCACAGAGTATCCTCCAGCTAATGAATCCTGGGCTGTGCAGTGTGTGGAACTTACTGGTTTGGGTCTCTTCACTACACTAAATTTCCTGGGATGAGCACACCCTGAGCAGATGGCTGCAACAACTATTGTCTCAAGGATACACTTAAGATTATAATATTTGTCTAGACCACATCATTGCCCAATATCTTAATCTGTTTTTAATTGGAAAATAGTCTGTGCTTTTACAAAATAGTATTATTTATTCCAGTTTCTCTAGGTTTGGTTTTTATTCTAATTAGCAATACAGGAAAAAGACTGGACATACATATCTTCTCATTTCAGTATATGTATGTTTTCATTTTTTGTGGAGAAAATCTTTATGTCTGCTACTCCACAGTCATACCACTACAGCTGAGAGCAGAACTTTGCTCTAATTTAGGCTGGATCTCCAGGGCATTCATGTGTCGTAATCAGTTCTGCTGACTTCAGAGTCAGCCTTACCATTCATTATTCCTAAAGGCTTCTTCAGAAGTTCAATGAGTACTGAGAAATCTCAACTTTCATTTAAGTCAAAGCTAAGAGATTTTAGACACACACTGTAAAGTCCAAAGTATAGGAACCCTCAATTAATTAAAAAAGAAAAAGTAAGAAAAACTCAGCATGGCTATTCTTTAAAATGATGTGGTTTTAAATCACATAACTTTGTGCCTGATAGTGGTCTGGTTTCAGTTCTTGATTTGAGGGCACCAATGCACTCTGCATTCATATTTGTCTAGCATTAATCAAGTATTCAGACATGGCAATAAGCCAGAAAAGAGTCATGGCACAATTTACAAACAGAGGATAGAGTCCCTTCTCCTCAATGGTGTTCATCTGTCCCAGTTCACGCAAAAGGCTGATGTATTAAGAGGAAACTTAAAAAATGACCTCTGAAGGGGGAAGAAGATGAAAGGCAGGCTCCATGTATGTAGAGCATAGGTTTGAAACAAATAGTTTCCCAAAACAGCTGAATGAACGGGTAGCCTCAGGTCAGGGTTTATCTCAGAAGACTGTCATCTCCTTTCTCAGTCTCAGACAAGATATGCCAGACTAAATAAGAGCAGCAGAAGATTCAGTTGTCTGCTGATCTTCAAAGGGGTCCTGTCTGCTGAAGTTTGTGATATATTGATTCACAGCTGTGGTGAGATCTTGCCATGCTCTCACGCTTCTCCAGGGTCCCAAAAGAGCAGCAGTTTTGAGCATGCTCCACCAACAGCACGTTTGATGACTCAATTATCCACCTGAAAACATGAATGCGCAGTGACCTGAGCAATCTGCCTTGGATTTTTGTTTTCTTCCTTGCAGTGTCATTTTCGGACAAGGTTAGGTTTGCATATTTACGGTGTTCATTTGCATTTCATTTTTGTGGCTACATTTTGCCTACAATGTGCCAAAATCAAGCTCTGGAAAAAATGCAGATATAAGTCTGCTCATTCAACTTTTTCCTCTTCTCTAGCTCAGTTTTTCTACTACCTGGAGAATTGTTTTAGAAAGCAAACACCATATGTAAACTTGCTATTCCCAGATATCTCTTTAAAATTCAAAATGGCACAAGTTCATACAATGGGAAGTGCTCCACTAGGAGCATTTAGGAGTTGTGTGTAATTAGGAGGTGGGAATCTGTCTTTCACTGGTGCAGTACTGTGGTAGGATAAGTCTACTCATGCCAGTTGATTTCATGCAGAGGAAACTGGAGCTGTGTAATGATTGGTCAGGTGCAGAGGTTTGGTTCATAATACTTCTGCACCAAACAAAAGGCTATTTCTTTCATAGACACAGCCTCTGAAATACCAAATATCTAGAAAAGCAGAAAGGACTGGATAATCTAATGCCAAGTCCTCATTTGAATATTTTTCATAGTCATGCACATCCTCTTCACATACAAAATAAATGTCAATATTTTACTAGAAAGGAAAGATGAGGAACACTTCAATTTTATCTGGGTCATTCCTATAAATAGGAAAACACAGGAAATTGCTGCAGTTGCAGAATCTTCTATCAGATTTCTCAGGTCTGTTCACTCAAGGATTTTCAGCATGTTCCCCTTTCTTTCCTAACTGCCATTTACCATTCTGATTATACACAATACAGCTCTCAGCATTCATTTTTTCTCTCATTTATCTAATTTCTCCTTCCTTCTCCTTTCCCCTTTGAGATCATGCTTCTGTGGCTGACTGTGTTTTACCTTTTCCAATTCAATCTCCCTCCCTCTCCTGCATCAAGCTAAATGCAAATTCCATACCTCTGTCACCAGCTTTTGCCTGGCCTGTCCCTTCCTCACCTTGCTCTCAGCCCTGGCTTCTCTCCAGCCTCACACTCCTCATTCATCTGGTGATACATACATTCTTAACACCTTCATCATCTCATACCTGTTACTCTCCTGTATTGTTTCTTGAGACCCAGCTTCTATTCTACAGTGATCTGGCACTGTTGAACTCAACATGACCTGACACTTTCAGCTTCTGGCTATGCTACACTCCTAGGCCTACCTGACAGGCTTTCTGCTGCTCTTTTCTTCTCCCATACTCTTCAGGCCATAATAATCAGCCTCTTCTCTTCCATTTCATCTCTCTCCAGTTCTCCCCACTATCTGACTCCTTGTCTTCCCTTCTCGATGTCAGTCATCACTGCCTAACCAGGTCCTTCCTCTGTGGTTTGCCTTGGAGTAGAAATGAGAACTTTCTTTTTTTATTTCATGCTACCCTTTGCATTAGGTATTTAACACTAGGAAATTCTCTATAACCAATCACAAAAATCTGTTCTTCAGATTCCCATGTACAATTACTTTTTCAGAAAACTTGGCAAAAGCTAAGCTGCCAATGTTCTGAGGCAATTGTCCAAGGTATGCTGGGTTATTGAACCTATTATTTTGGATGTAGCCATTTTTTGCCTCTCAGCTTTCATTTGCTTTGTCAACCCACACAGACACTGGTTTTCCCCTCAGTTATATTGTTTGACACTAAACAGATTTGACTTTTTTTCTTGGGTTTTCAAATTTCATGGCAAAAAACAACTTTTGAAGGATGATACTGAATTATGTTTTGACAACTTAACAGCAATTTAACTGTTTCTGCACTAGTTGTGTGACTGCCCCTAAAACCAGAATTGAGGTGAAAATTATCAGGTCTTTTGTTCATTTCTCTAGGGCACAGCCAGCAACCCAGTGGAATCCCTACAGCACAAGAATTCTGGTATTTTTTAATGTTATGGCCTTCTACAGGCAGAGAGCACAGAGAAGATAAGCCAGGTGGTTTTAAGTGGAAGAGTCTGGGTACTGGGAGTTATTTTGTTGTCATAGTAAGCAGCAGTTTTTGGTTCAATTTAACGTGAGATGGGCAACCTGCTGTGCTGATATAGCCACAGCAGCCCTGTGAGAATGAAAAAGTACTTGTCCCTGATGTGATATAGCCTCAGAATCTTTCATTTCCTATTGCCAGAATAGCTCTAATGAATGTATGAATGCAACTTCAGCTGCCCCAGATTTAGATAGATAATAGTTTTAGTGTTAGTGAGCCTCAGGCAGACTTCCATAACATTTGGCACCCAGCAGGAGACAAAGAGGAACAGAAACTTGATTTCTTCTGAGGCATTTACATCTTTTCTCTATGCTCTGGACTGGAAAAGCATCTAATATTAAGAAACACCCTTTATACTTACTTCTGGTAGCCCAAACTGTCACAATTTCTCTTCATTTTGTTTCACTGTTTATGTTTTTAACTAAGAACAGATGTAGAACTGGAATTGGAAGTACTTTAGTGTCTCCCACACATTTTAAGAGAGGCAGGAACGATATGAGTTACTCCACCATCTGACAGTGTAAAGTCCTGCCTATGTTCTGTCCTTTGCCTTGGGGTTGGAACTACCTCTGTTTCACAAATTTTGCAAAAAATGTAGCTTTTACTGAGCTGAAAACCAAATATTTAACTCTTGCCTTGAAGATCGAATGCCACAGGAATATTTATAAATTAAAATTCCTGAGAGGCAGGCAATGCAGAAAGATCAAGATCCAGCACATACCAGAGAATCACAGAACAGTTTGGGTTGGGAGGTACCTTAAGACCATCCAGTTCCAATCCTCCTGCCATGGGCAGGACACCTGTCTGTACAGGTTGCTCAAAGTCCCATCCAACCTGGCCTTGAACACTTTCAGAGACAGAGCATCCATAGCTTCTCCAGCCAAGCTGTTCCACCTGCTTACTGCCCTCTGGGTACAGAATTTCTTCCTAATATGAAATCTAAATGTACTCTTGTTCCATTTGTAGCCATTCCTTCAGTCCTGACACACATGCCCTTGTAAAAAGTCCCTCTCCAGCTCTCTTGTAGCAACTGCACACCCCCAATAGGAACCCATCAAAAATGAGGCAGCTAGCTCTAGTTAAGCTATGATGGACTTCTGTTGAGAGATTCTTCCACCTAGAGGATGTGGTAAGAGGAATTTTGTCACAACTTGGGCTGTGGTAAGAGGCTACTTTATTTTCTGTGCCTAAACACTACAAACTAGTTGTAACACTGAGTCTGAAGAAACAGCAACATGAACTGTTAGAATAGGAAACAATGCCCCTGTAGTGCTCCTCTGGACCATTTTGCAGTAGCATTAAGCACCATCAAATATTTTGGAGATATGTAGGAGGATGCTAGTAAGTAGCAATTAATTTTGACAGCTGAGCCTCAGCAAAAGAGCAGCTCCCAGCCTACAACATTTCAAATTTTCTGAACAGCTTTGTAAGGATCCTGTTCAAGAAGGTTTGGAGCTCAGGCAAATTGAAGATTCTGATCTTCCCCAGTTTTTTTGTTGTTGTTGTTGTTGGGGGTTTTTTTTGGTTTTTTGAGGTTTTTTTCTAGGAGAGGTCTACTCCCAGTCAGCTAGCAGTTTGTTTGTTTGTTTGTTTGTTTGTTTGTTTGTGAAGGGAATGCCTCAGCATAATGCACAAGGAATCTCTGTGTAGGCCTCTCCTGTACCTTTTCTGTGAGCAAACAAAGGACTAATCTTCTGGACCACCAAACAGTGATTTCTGGAAACTGCATTTTCTTCATGTCAGGCAAATTGAAGCTTCACAGCTCAGCTGCATTTGGATTCAGGACTGAATCAGCACACAACACAGCCTCTCTCAGTGCAACTGTTGGCCTGTTATAAAGATTCAGATTCATTATTGAATATTGACCTGGCTGAACTCCCATGCAATTGAAATTTCAATTCACTGCTCTCTTGTGACCAGTCTCTGGTACAAAGCACGCATGCACACATGCCCCTACACTGGCTCTTGCCTTACTCAGGGCTTGAAATACATGATATTTGGACTTGCATTTTTTCCTCCTCATCTAGTAGTTCTCGTTCCACACAAGCCAAATCCCCTTCCAAGTGCAGTATTATTTATTAGCTCATGATCTATTAAATAAGCTCAGGAAGTCACCATCAGTAGATGTCAGAGTCTCTACAGTTAACAGTGTGATTTTGTTCTCCTATTGGGAGGGGAAGAGCAGGGAAGCTGGAAGGAAACCACCTGAACTTTCATGTTTCAGTGCCCGGTAGCAGATGTCTAGAACACATATTCAGAACGCATCCCATAGAGAAATACTGAGACCAATGACAATCTGTAGTAAAAGCAATTTTCCCAGAATCACTGAGCCCACTTGACAAAAAAAAAGCCCCTGTTATTTCATGTGATAAAAGTACTTTGCAGTTTCCTCTAATCAGAAAGTTTATCACTCCAGTTTAGAAGTCTAACGGGGGTTAAGAGTCTTTTGATTAACCATTTTGCTAACATTTTTGGAAAGACATGTTGGACAAAATGGGGCAAGAAAACAAGGCAGGAGCTTTAAAAAAACAAAGTAACAAGCAACTGACTTTAATTACATCTGGTGCCCTTGTTTTTCATGTATGTGCATACCAAGCCCCCAACACTCCACATGCTGACTTCCCCCCTGTACTACATCTCCAGTTCTCAGTAATTTCATCTGGAGGTTCAGTGCCTCTGAAAAGTCCTGCTGCTCCTCTCCTACTGCCACTTCTGCTGGTGCTGGGGGCCAGACATGTGATGTGCTGCCCCCTCAGCTATGAATACTCAACAGGGTTATAGTTCCAGCCTCCAACCAGAACTGCCACCTGTGAGCACTGGATGACTTGAGACAGAAAGTCCTTGGCAGGAGCTAAGCCTTAATGAGCTTAAAATGCATTGAGGAGCTTGGCAAATACAAAGCCAGGCCACAGAATAAGTAGTTGCAGAAAGTTTCCAGTGCAAAATGCTTACAAGACAATTGTTTACATTATCTAGATGGTTTTAATTACTGGGGAGTTCAGACCAGTTGCTTAAGTTTTCCCAAGGGTAATTAGTCACCCTGTGAATTTGCATATTTTCCACTGCTGTATTGAGGTAAATCAGTCATACTTATCGGAAGATTGACCTGGCAACCTCTGTTCTTGGCAGATTATAGTCTGACTTTCATCATGACAGTATCAAATGTATTAGCAAATGTTCCACTGCAGGGCTGCAGCAGCCAAACTTTGGGGAGATGGCAGGGTTCCTTGTTTTAAATGTATGAAATTTCAAGCACAGACAGAATGAAGAGGACTTTTTTTTATAGCCTCTACGCATGACAGATGCAGTACTTGTCAACATCTTACAAATATATTAACATTCTACCCTCTGCCACATGTTACATGGACTATGCTTTTAGTTATCCTGAGATTTACTGAAGTGGATGGAAGTACATTCATTCCCCAAAAGAGTATTCATTTTAGATAGCTCATTTTATGGTATTTTATCAGCTGTGTTGTTTTGCTTGGTCATACGAGGCATGGACATATCGACAGCTGTGCTTAGCAGCCATTTTTATCTAAAAATCAAAACCATAATAAACATACAAAACCACCAAATACTATCAATATGTAAGAAATCACATATTCAACTATTTTTACAGATTTCACAGTATAAATAAGTGGGGTTTTTTCAAATCAGTTTGTAAATGTTAGCATTTTTTAAGATTCTCATATTGTTACACTTTACTCACATCTCTCATTGATTTTATTTCTATTATCAGAGGAAGGGTAGCTTCCACTACAGAAAAAGGGATAATGGCCATAAATCACACTAAATGGAAACTGAAATAGATATTTAAATAAATAAATGACATTTTTTCAGAAGTATCTAAAATTATACTCACCAAAGTGGAAAATTATAACATGACAACTGACATTATTCCAGTGCCACCTATCTTGGTAGGATAGGTATAAACACAGAATGTCTCCAATAAAAACCATATGGCAAGCTTAGGCCGATTGTTTTGTATTCTTTTCTATGTGAAAACAAAATGATAAATCTTTCTTTTCTTGACATTTGTGCCTTTGCTTTACCATGAAGCTAACCATTTAGATCAGTTACTCTTTTCCCTGGCCCATTTTCAAGCCCCTGTTATCTAGAAAGTCAGGGGTCACCACCAGAATAGTTTCTTTACTCTGAAATTTAGGGAAAAGTATTGATTCTTTGAGAAAAGAACATGTGATCAGATTCTCTTCTGCTGATATCCTGCAGCAGGCAGAGGGGTATCCTTATATGCTGATGTCTGCTGACACCTTGGAGCACACACCAGCAGCCCATTTGTCTTGTGCAAGGGACAGAACTGAGGAGGGGCTCATATTGCACACACTATGTTTGTGATTAAGATATCCTCTCTGTAGAGTGCAGTAGTTGTTAACTACTGCCCTACAAATGCTTCACATGTTCACACCATCTCCTACAATAGAGTTTGCTCCAAGGAATAGGACAGAGAGCTGGCCTGCAGCAAGAGCCACTTCTCCATACTCTTCTGCAGGGCTCAGCTGATATTGCAGGAAGGAATCCCTGGCTGAGACAGCCTTGTTCTCCTTCAGACCATCTGAGCACTTCCAAGACCTTGGCTCTTCTCCTGCTTACCACATTTCTTATCAGAGTGCTTATGAAGTACAAGGCAGAATGTATCACTTGTTGTCTTTTGCTGTTCCTCATATTTCACAGTGATTGATGTAAACTAGAGGAGCTGCAATGATAAAGAACAGCAAGAAAGTCAAGATGGACTCACTTCTTTTCTCAGTTGGGATAGAAGCAGCTGGATATGCACAGCCAACTGTTAAGGGAAATGAGCAAAATTCAGTAAGTTGTGAATATAAATGTGTGTAAATCCATTTTTATATGCAGTTATTCCTTGCTTTCTGAAATAATATCTACACTTATTTTAGATTCAAATAATATATAAAAAGAAGAAAGATCCTGTAGTTTTCTGGGGTAACATGGAAATGAATGACATTGAAAGGATGGTTTCTGGAGTGACAAGATTAGGGAGGAGGCCCTTCAGAAGTAGAACTTCATAACATTAATGTGATGCTGTAGAGGCGGAACCTTCATTGTTACAACAAGCTGTTTCTAATGGCTAGATGCTTAAATAGATTATCAAATATTGAAATTCAATTGCTTTAAACTTTTTATTATGTACCAATTTCACAAAAAGAAAACCGCTGTTTACTATAGGGACCCTTTTGTGAATCATCAAAAGCCAGTGGAAATGTACTCACACTGAAACCCCTAAAAAATATTAAATTAGTAATAGAGACCTACACAGTAAAGTGCTTAGCATGCCATGCCTTCTGTTCTTGTTATTTAAGAGACATTTCACAGCTTGTTACAAAAAATAATTTCTCCTCTTTAAAATAAATCAAGGACGCCTGATTTATTTTTTTATGTGCTTTGTGAAATAAGAGGTTTTAATGAAGGCTTCAAGAGTTACCCAGAGTGCTTTGGAGTTTCAGTCTTCTAGTACAGCTGGCAAAATGATCATGATTTTATTGCCTGCTTTGCCAGAGAACTAGGCTGGCTTCTGCTACCGTTCATGAAGAATTTTTTAGAGCTGGGTACAAGCTACCTGCTGTGGCTGTAGGAACTGCCTAGAGGGGTACCTACCCTAGAGGGCTGCCCTGCTCTACACACAACAGGGTCAGCTTGGCCCAGTGGCTGCCATGGCCCATCTCAGAGCAGTCACTGGTGGTAGCATGGTCAGGAAGCCCAAGTCACCAGGCCTTTCTTCCTCCACCTTTCTCTGTACACAGGTGTAGTTGTTTCTATCCCATATTCTCACTGCTCTTCAATGGCTGCGATTACATCTGCCCAATAACCTTTTTTTTTACTTGTTTTTCTTAGATCTGTTATCCCAGAAGTGTTCTCACAATTTCTGATGGGCCCAGCCTTGGCCAGCAGCTTGTCTATCTTGGAGCCATCTGGCACTAGCTCTGCTGGACATGGAGGAAGCTTCTGGAAGCTTCTCACAGAAGCCACCCTGTAGCCCCCCTGCTACCAAAGCTTGGCCACGCAAACCCAACACAACAGGCTGTAAATTCATTGTCCTTCTGTTCTGCTTGTACAGCAGCAAACACAGCGAACATCCACCTTTGTAGATGCAATAACTACAACCTAAATAATGGCAATTCCATCCAAATAAAAGTTTAGATGTTCTGCAGGTATGTTGATAGTAGAAAAAAAATAGTGATAGATCACATTAAGCTGAGAAATTACTTAATTTTCATAGCGCATGTGGAGAATGCTTTTTCCACAAGGCATCCAGCTCTAGTCATAAACAAGATTTGTTCTAGTGGCAGTCAAACTGTACACGGTTGCAGTTCACTGTCTTCTGGTGAATGAATGTGATGGGGATGTCTCCATCTGCACAATACAGAAATTCACTGGTATTTAACTCAACCCAAACCCAGCCCTTCACAGAATTCTCAATACCTGTTTAGGAACATGGAGATAAGAATAATTTTAAACAAACACAGGAGAGCCACAAAGCTTTAGCAGAGATTCCTTCCACTTGACAAAGCTAAATCTACCTGCCACTAGGAGAGAAAAGGGCTTTTGGGTGCAGCTCTGTTGGTTAATCCATGCCAACAAACAATTTGAAACATGGTAACAGCCCAAGACTAAAGAGCAGTTTATTTGTCAACATATTTCCACTGAACATGATATAAATAATTAGTCTTCCTGCCTAATGTCACTCAAATTAAAGGAAGGGTACTTTCCCCCTTTGTTTAAATCATGAATAAATACAGAATAATAATAAAATCATGCATAACCCGAGAGCTGCAAAAGGGACTTTAAAAACTCTGGTGGCTCCTCCCTCTCCTCCCTCTTGAATCACTGTCACCTGCCTCAAAACTGCATGTGGAAAAAGTATAGAAGTGCAGCCTCCTGAAAGATCTTGTTTTGCTGAAGTTGGCATGGGAGTACTGGGCAAGAGTTCAACCCCAGGTATCAGTTTAGGATTACATAAAGTCAATTCTCTTCATTGTTTCTGCTGATCTTTAAGCTGTTAGAAAAGAGTCAGTGTGACTTAACTCCTTTGAATGGAAAATAGCACAATGGTTCCATGATGGAAATGGTTGTGCTGATTAGGAAAGCAGTTTTCCCTCACGAAAGCAAACGTGTGGCCACACCTCCATGCAAGTATGGAATGTCATGTGGTTACCTTTTCTTTTTATGCAGCCTAAACAATACTCTCAACTCTTGCTTGACATGGAGGATTTTATGTGTGTATGATGTGAACTCCAGAGCTGTTTGAAGACCAGGGTTTTGGGAAAGTCATCAAAAGCTGTCTGTTTTCCTCTGGATTTTGCCTTGAAGATGGCTGGCATTTTAAAAGAATTCTATTAATTTCTGTCTTTTCACCAACTCATACAAGCAAATAACCCTTTCCTCCTACTAGCTGAACCAGATTATCTTGAGATAATAAAATCTAACCAAGAAAACATAGTAAATTGATTTTGAGAACATTGGTACAGGGGAATCAAGGATCTATCTCAACTCCTGTTCCTAATGGCATGCTTTCCATCATCTGTAAACCTCAGTACTCCATGGAGTGATACTCACAGGCTGTGCTGGAGGAAGAAAAGCCCATCCTTTGTTATCTTGTACCACAAGCAGGTGAGGAGCATGCAAAGGGTATGGATGGTATTAATGCATGGACGCCACATTGCAGCAGGAGCCAAGGCAGCTCATGAAGGGTGGGTCTTACAGCTCTTCTCATCTTTGCTGTCTTTTAAATCTGTGCAGCTGTCCAAAATGAGGGTTCATTTGAGGTCATCATGATGCTTATTCCTCCTGTCTGACCCATCTTACGTTGTAATGAGCCTAAGTCTCTTTCTCATCTCCCATTATTTATGGAATTTGCAGAAAGTTAAGTATCTTTGCAGCGTACCTGCAGTCCAGACAAGACAGATTCAAGTCAGACAGTGATCACAAAAAAAGTCGATGGTGCTTAGTCTAGAGGCATACAGTTATACAGAGCACTCATGTAAGCTTGTATTTCTCCAGGAAGCCAAGTTAAGGCTGAAAAATCCCAAGTGGTTCAGACTGTTTACACTGGACTTTTTTTTTTTTTTTTTTTTTTTTTTTTTTAATGACATAGCTGCCTAACATCATTTTCTGCTAGGTTAAAACACTGAGCAATTGAAAATTAAATATTCAGGGGGGGTTGTTTTGGGAGATACTTTAACCAGTAGAATCAGATCTGTTTCAAAACTAGAAGCTGAAATTCTTGGAAAAAATACCCATAAACATGTTTTTTTTGTTTTGTTTTTTGGTTGTTTTTTTTTTTTTTTTTTTGTGTAACACAACTCTTTGACTTCAGCTGATTGATTCAAATGCAAACTGCTTGCATTAGATCCAACTTCACAAATAGTTTCCATTCTCCCTGAACACATTTTCTGGCAAAACAATTCCTTGCAGCTCTGTCAGCTCCAAATATTTCAATGTCATCACTCTCAAAAGCAAAGTGTATGAGGACATAATATAAATGATAACTAAACACAAAGAACGAACAAAGCTGCATAAAGTTGTGGAGAGGATAAGGGATTTGCATTAGTTTTATTCTAAATTCATTAAGATTGGAGAACTTAGAAAGGGTGGTTCTTATGTGTGGTTCTTATGTGCCTTCATGAGTGGGACAATGAATTATTTATTTGAGGACTGAGAGAGACTTTTCCTCCCTGCTTTTGCTACAGTCATATTCTGCCCAGAAGTAACTGGCATTGAAAACTTGCCATGTGTCTAATTTTTGGCAGCAGCCATAGAGACTGACTTCTGTCTGCTGGTGTCCTGCTACAGCTGATGAAGTTTGGTGGAGCCAGCAGGGCACCAGGAGCTTCTCACTGGTCCCTTGCAGCCAGTGCAGCAGGGAAAAGCAGGCCACAGGGAAAGCTCAGGCACTGTGGAAGGTGAGGTTGCTGCCCTCCAGACCCACCCTTACTTCCCAGCTCCGTGTGGTGCTGTGCCAGGGGACAATGGGCCACTTCAGGGCTGAAAGTCAGAAACTTGTAAGGAGGAAAGTCCTCACAGGGCATGCAGGAGCCACACTGTATGCCTGTTTTGGGGGAAGGGATTACAGCAATTCAAGTTTTGTCTCTCTCAGTCACGCTTGCACAGACAGTTCAACATCTCTGAGAACTTGCTAGACCCAAAGATCAGCTGAAGCATGCAAATCTTCTCCATGTGACTGCTGTTTGGCAAACCTTCCTTCAATTCAATTATAAATTACAGTGCAGGAGCAGGAAACGAAAAAACAAGCTCCAAACGGTTTATCAACGAGGCAAGTCTGGTCTTTACATAATAACCATGACTTGTTTTTGGAAAATACTTGAAAGCAAAGGTTGGATAAATCAAAGAAGAAGCACGGAACAGCAGGAGTACACTTTCTTTTGCCCTGTTCACTCTAATACGCAACTTTCTGACCAAATGCTGCCAGAACTGGCCCTTACTGGCATCAGCAGGTAATTAACTGACGAGTATACACACTTATGAGATGAATTTCTAATCCTTAAAAAAAATAACACTCTTGCCTTGCTTCCAAACAAAGGATGAGAGAGATTTAGAGAAAGAAAGTGCAGTGCACTAACTAAGAGGATTAGAAAACCTAAGGTACAGGCAAGCTTGAATAACATTTTTTTTGCAATATTTTATTTGATTTGATAAGTCATGTCAACTAGAAAAACACCCTAAATCATAACCAAGCACTAGACAAAGAAAAATAATGCAATTTCCAAAGAAGTATAGGAGTAAAAAGTTAAACAGACATTGATAAAGAATGTTTGGGAACCAAGAGTAAAAGTTGTTGAAAACTTTCTGTTAGAAAACTACTGTGTTAGGAAGTAGTGATTTAAGGAAATCAAAACATTTTGCAGGAATGTAAATAACTCTTGGACCCTTTCTCTAAGATTTCATAAACATACTTGTGCAGCATCTGATGGACTTGTGTATGAACAAGGAGTCAAAATGAAACATTTTGACAAAGTAATTTTGCAAGGCACTTTTGATATTCTGTGGGCCATATTTTGCCATATTGGGGGTAAAAAATAAAATTTGAAATGTTTGTATTTTTCACAGAATGAACGTATCCTTTGCAAAGCAATAGATGAGTAAGTTTGTTAGCAGTCTCTGTCATCCCAAATGCTCATTAGAGACTTCTGAAAAATTCTTCAGAGAGTCAGAGAGACAGTGAAGAGAGTTTCAAATTTTCAGAGTTTACCGTGGCAAATGGGGAGATTTCTTCAATATGAGGGTGGTGAGGCACTGGGAAGTGTTCAAGGACAGGGCTTTGAGCAACGTGGTCTAGTGGCAGGGGGTTTGGAACTAGATGGTCTATAAGATCCCTTCCAAGCCAAAGCATTGCATGATTTTATGATATCCTAGTCAACTGCAAAAAGAATACCTATAATTACTTTGTCAAACAACCAACAAGAAACAGCTCGAAGCAAAAATACCATTATTTTTACAACATCAGATCACCAAATTACGCAGACAGACAATCTCTAAGGTAGGCCATATAATATTGTTACTGTGGTTCCAGAACAATTAAGTGGAGGTATTGAAACTACGTTGTGCTGAGACTACAACTAATTTTACATGTCCTCCTTTGTTTGTACTTTTCCAAGTCATAAGAATGGCTGAATCAAATGGCAGTGTGACAGTTGTGTCCAAATTTCTGTGTAGTATATACAGATGAGAAATTTGATCTTGAAGGTATGGAGAGCTATGCCTCACTGATGCATGACAGCGTCTTGGGAAGCTGCATGCAAAATTCAAATATGTACTACTGGATGGGCAGCATGCATGAAAGGCAACTTAAAAAAAATTATTATTATTTTCCCATGGCAAGTTTTCTACTATTTAATTGTACACATTTAATGTAATCTTCATGTGCTGCTATGACATGATATCTGCATTCATCTCTTAGCCATAGCTTCAGAGGATCAGTTCTCCTCCATTTAGAACCAAAATCTGGGTTGTACGTGGGGTTGTGCTGACAGCACAGAGAGTGACACAATCAAAATATTTTGGAGTGAGCTTTGCAATGAAGTTCTTTAACCTACAAAACAACTGAAAAGCACTCATGGTGGCACAGAGTTCGGACAGGCTGGTTTATCAGGCTCCTAAGGTGACTAAGCCACGTATCTGTAGCCTTTCTGTGTCTCCCTCTCCAGCAGTGTAAACTTACCTTACTATGTCAGAGGGAATTCAGAAGTACAAGAATAGCAAAGTAGCACAAAAAAATACTGACTTAAAGTCATACTTGACAAGTATCAGTTCTGTTGAGACAGTGTTTATCTCCATTACACCCTTTGCAAATAAGCTATTTTTCTTGAGCAATACTTAATCCTTTCCCAGTATATCTGGGGTGGGCACCTGCTTACATAAGTTAACATAGCACCAGGGCCTTTCCAGGGTGTTACAGATTGTGTCTCATTAGCCTGTAATTCTGTGCACTAGGAGGGGATCAGTGAATTAAAGCTTCCTCTGTTGTTGCTAGCTCACTGCAATGCAAACCCAACAAAAGCACAGTCTGGGAATGACCAGGATAAGTCAGAATGTCAGCAAAACCCCACTTGCTTCTTCAGAGCACCTCAGAAACTTAGTTGTTTAGGGCTTTTACTATGAGGGAGTTGATACACAAAGGTCAGGCTTGCCTGTTGACACCCTCCTGTTTTTTTACACAGCAGGTTTTGTTTCCCTGCCAGAGCACATGGCTTGTCAGAAGCAGGGATGCTTGTTTTTTCAAAAATCACGCCATACATACAGTTCTGAGTGCATTTAGAGGCATCCTCATAGCCACCTGACAAAATCACCCCTAAGTTTCTGTTTCAAATTATTCTCTACTCCAGAGCTCAATGAAAGCAACACAAAACCAAGAAGTAACACAGGTCATTGTGTTACAGCAGTTATAATCAAACTATTGTTCATGCTGTAATTGAGTTCCTGGAAAAGGAGATTTGAAAAAGAGGGTTAAAAGTAGGTTTATAAAACTTAAGCATATACCTAATCTGTCTGGGAAAATTCTTAATGTACTTTGCAAATTTTTGAAGCTGTCTGTGACCTTAATGTGAGAGCAACAGGCAGAGTCTGGAGGTATGTAATTTATGTTTCCACTTATAAAAAAACTCAGAAAAGTTTATATTTAAAGCTGTCTGTTTCTATGCTAAATATATGTACAAAGGTATAATGTATACTGTGTGTCTGTGTAATAACACAACAGCTAATAAAACAATATTGGTTAATAATGAGGTTGCCACTTGCCGGAATATCACTATAAAAATTTCAAGACCAGGCTTCAAGAGCTCTGCCTGCCATTTTTACCAAGAATATGAAAAGAAATGGGCATTGACCACTTCTATATCACCAAGAGCCTTCTTTTCAGCTGACTTTAAGCCATAGAAACAGTGGGACTATGATAATCAGCTGAGATGTTGCTTTCTGGCACTCTCCTGTAGTGACTGCAGCTTTATGTTGTTTGACCTAGCTGTCTTTTTTTTGTATCACTCTCGAGCTCTGTCAAATGTCTGCTTCCAAATGGCCTTCAGGGCAGTCAGGGAGGAGAGGAGTTTCCTACAGTCTCCTAGGAGTTAGTTTCACTGACCTTTGATCGATGAACTGCCACTTAAAAGCTACTAATACGACAGTCTGGAAAACAGACCGCTTCCTAAAATGCATCCCAATTGTCCATCACTTCCTGGGCAAAGGTGGTAATTCTGAGGTAGTGTGGTTGATTAAAAGTAGGTATCAGTCCCCATCTAGCCATACTTCTTGATAAACATCACAGCTGTCCTGGGAAGGAGTTTGTTAATCTGTTGGTGTGCAAGGTACACTCTGAAAATATTTGGAGACGGGGTCATCACCAGAGGATGTGGTGGAGGAATATGCAGGGTGGGATTTAGCTGACCAGGGACTATAGTGTAGAGCTGGGATTCCCATACGAACTGGTGATAACTACCAAATCATTGCAGATGTTTTGAATATCTAAGCCTCTTGCCTCTGGCTTTCTATTAGGATTGAGTGTTACATTGTCTTCAACGTTTCCCAAAACCCATAGGAACAGAGCTATCTTTGAGGCTCCAGTCATCTTCCAAGCATGATGTGAATTCTCCCAAGGGTTCAAAAGCTCTGGTGACGTAAAATTATAGTCAAAGTTCAATCTCACAGACTTTTTCCGTAGAAAACCAGACTAGCAAGCCTGTCCAGGAGCTTAGGTACTTTCAGGATTTGACAGGAGGTAAGCAGTAGTTCTGAACTTTACTTAAATATTTATTCAAGTACTTCCTTTTCTAATGTGTACTTGACTACTACGTAAGTCCCTTTTTCAATCATATTCGTGAATATCTTGGCTTTTATTTATCCATTGCAGCAACATGCGAATTCATGACACAAAGCCTGGCCCACTAAGGAACAGCAGACAAGCTTCTGCTTACTGCAAGGTGAACCTTTCATCTCACCCCACTGCTGAGCCAAGAGGGCTGGAGCTGAACAGTGGTGGAGTGTGGAGGGGGAAATGGCTGATGGAAAGTGCAGGGGATGCAAAAAACCCCTTCTTTTGTGCTCATTCCACAACAAGAAAGACGGCTGAGAGTGTGCTTTTCTTCTTCCTCACAAGCTACAGAGTGAAGGGCAATTTGGTATCTTACAGTTTTGTATCTGCTGAAGCAGAATGCTGCACATTAGAAACACTCTCTTTCCCTAGTTCTTTCCCCCTTCCTCCCCCTCCCCTGCCCCCCCAGGCTTTTGGCTGTTCCAGACCTCCTGAGGTTTGCCCTGGGAGTTCAGAGGGAGTTTCAGGACAGTTCAGCAACAGATTTCTGCATCATAGCAGATCTAGAGTAGCATAAAAATTCCTTCAAAGTGTGAAGTCAAATGTTAAACCAAGATGTTAAAGAAGGCACTGATGTGCTCGCTGCTCTTTAGTTGTTTTCAACTATTATTTCAGCACAATTCATTGTGTAAGAGGAGGGACTATGGCAACAATTTATGTTTTATACAGCTCACCATTGCAGAAATAGTCCCCAAGCAATTTTATATTCTCAGTACATCTGGATGAGTTGTGAGTGAAATCAGTCATTTTGAAAAATTACTACAATTTTCATTAATTTTGCTGTAATTTTTGAGTCATCCGGTTAGCATAATGAGTAAAAATAACAGACTTTCAGTGAACTGAACATTCTTCTTGCTTGGTTTTTATCCATTTGTTGTAGGAAACTCCTAAAAATTTCAAACAGCTCCTTCAACACCTGGGTTACTATTCCCATATCACCATGAAACCTGACATTATGCTTTCATGGAGAAAAGTGACTGTCCTAGAAAGAGCCCCAGACCAGGCATGACTTAGGTGTCAGCCCTAGGACTGAGCCTGTTCTCCGTGCAAGGCTTCTCAGGCATTTTCCCAGTGGAGAACAGCGTTGTGTAAAATGTCACTATACACTTGGCACACAGAAGGAGAAAACAAACAGATGCAAACGTTCAAAAGGAAGTCAAAGTGTAACAGACGAAGTCGCAGTAGTCTAAGTGGGGAAGATAAGCACTGGCTCCCCTTCAATTGCCTGTCAACAGGACTGCTCATATCTCCAGCACTTGGCCTAGGGAGTGGTTTTTCCCTTTGCAGTATCTGCCCCCCATGCATGTGCTGCTTCCTACACATGCTGGGCACACTGTTCCTTATCCTTGGCTTGGGGACATTCTGCCTGTGCTTGCCTCTTTCTGAAATCTTCCTGCTGACCCTTTTCTTTCCTCCAACATCTCTACCTTTATAGTTATTTCTTTCAACTTGTTTGTGAGTTAAAAACAAAAATTTATAATTTCTGTCAATCCTGTGTCTTCTAAGTTACTTTTCACACTATGTGGTACTTTTGTGGGTTAAGACA
Organism: Catharus ustulatus; assembly: GCF_009819885.2. Taxonomy (NCBI): domain Eukaryota; kingdom Metazoa; phylum Chordata; class Aves; order Passeriformes; family Turdidae; genus Catharus; species Catharus ustulatus. The sequence continues at coordinate 60,269,198 of NC_046223.1, read as the reverse complement.
TCTCCACTCACTTCTGCCACAGTCCTCCACCTTTCCCCATGTTTCCTTACTTCATTCAAGTTGTGGTGACAAGAGGGTCAGATTATAATTCTTACTTTCTCTTTCAACTGGATTTAAACTGTTTACACATGTTTCTTGGAGCAATAACTTCTGTATATGAAACTTACACATGTATATATATATTCATATATTAATTAAAGCTCAATAATGACTTTAATTAGGCTGTGGTGTACTCTCTAGCTTCTTCCACACCCCCAGGTTTCCATTCTCTGAGTTTGGAAGGGGCCGATTCTCTGGATGGGAAGACTCTCTGGAGTCTAGGGGGCTGGTGATGTGTGCCCCTGTTGTGTGTTTTTATCACCTCAGGGAAGTCTCGATGTGCTCAGCCTGTCACTTGCCCACTCTGACACTGCAGCCCTCACACAGTGCTGGTATCTCAGCATGACTGCTGGGGGCTCACGCAGCTCCAGCAACAGGCACAGCTCCCATAAATGAGAGACATGAGGAAACTGCCTCTTCCCAGTGAGATGATGCCTCCATGCTGGGCCCTCTAGATCAGGGAGGGCATCCTGGCTCTCATCCTGGGGCCAGGGGAGGACAGAGGCTTTCCCCGCTGTTGCACTGTTGCAATTTCCCAGTGGGTCTGAAGCCACTTGGAAAAGAAGGTGCAGTGCTGCCCTGGAGTGGGGGAAGGAGATGCAAGGGCTTCTGGTACTCAGCTGAGTTGTAGCACAGATAATGGACAAAGTTTTAAAGCTTTCCTCAAATCATCTCCTTGGGGAAATCTAAATGTGAGTGTAGTTCATCTGTGCCTACACATTCAGACTTCATAGCAGCATGCATCTGAGAGCTAATTGTATATAGCTATCTCTGTTGATTAGCGAGGCTGCTCTCTGAATTTGAAAGGTAACCATTCAAGCAAGTGGCTGGGTCTGTTACAGATGCTCCTGCTCCACATGCCAGCAGTTTCCTTGAGGGCTTCATGTAGCTCTGGCAGTGTGCAAAAGAGACATGCAGCAGATCAGCAGGGTCTTTGTTTGCCTTTTTTCCCCTTTTCACCTTGCCTATTTCCTTTTTAACATTTTATGATAGAGTAATTAGTGTTGACTTAGTTGCAGTGGATTCTTTGGCTGCAGTTTGTTTGCTTAATTGAAAGAGCACTATTTAATCTCAAGGCCAATCCAGAGCAATGCGCTAACAATCTCTCCAGAGATGAGGATGCCTGTTGTTTTATTTATCCTCTAATACTACTTCACTTTTCATATATTTCGTGCATCAGGTATGGTAACTAAAATGTGTACCTGGAGAAAAAAAATGTATTTTCTTTTATGTGGCAGCTAGTTCTGAAAGCAATAAAAATCACATATTGATAAAAAGTAGGGGGAGCAGAAAACATTTTTAATGGTATTTCAGAAGTCTCCCAGGCACCCTTCCCTTCAGAGGCAGTAACTTGCATCAGGGGCCCATTCTGGTCTCCATTATAGGATCTATTCAGAGCAGCACTCCCACAGAGCTGTGTACCAGTCAGTTCTGGAAGGTTCAGTAGTTATTTCAGCTTTAATAGCCAACAGATTAAAAAAGTGGAGAGAGGCAGACTTTTGGAATGAAGACCCATGTCACTATATGTAAGCAGTAAAAACCTCAGTGGCTTTTGATCCCTTTTTTCACTTCTTCTATTGTCTTTTTCTATTTCTGAATATTGCCTGTCTTGAGATTATGAAAATATTTGTTATTCCAGACATACAGTTTCCTCCTCCAAAATGGAGTTCATGCAGTCCTATGTTTTTCAGTTTATATGATCTCAGAAACATATTTCTCAAGAGAGTAGAGAAGATCTTATGATATTACAATGTGGCTTAAGAAAGATAGCAGCCATTTCCAAACAAGCAGCAAATTATAATGGCTGTGCTAGATTGAAACATTTCTTTCATATTTCATTAAACACTACAGGACTGAATCAGCTGAGTCACCTCAAGTGGCTCTTCTCAGAAAAGATAAGTGGCCACTTGTTTGCCATTACCACATACAGTGTTTCTCAAATGTACCTGAAAGTTATAAATAAAGACAAAGGACAATGAAGAGTTTTCTTTTTTTTTTTTTTTCTTCAGATGGGACAAGGTTGCAATTGTTAGTGCTGTAAAACAAACTGAAAGCAAGATTCTAAAATAAAAATGCCTTTCAAGGAAAATTAAAGCTTTTGTGCAAACTCCTAAAATATTTTCCAGATGCAAAATCAAGCCAGCTTTGATCTTTCTGTTTCTAGAGAATATTCCCCCTCTTGGAGACCTTCCAACTGTTTCTCTAGTTTTTACTGTTTCTCGATTTCTTTTATCCCCTTTGCCAAAGGCACCTTTCCAATCCCATTACCTCAAGAGACAGATTCCAAAACCTCTTCTCTCACACATCAAGACAATAATCTCTTGTCCCTTCAAAAGGTGTCTTCTGTGCAACTGGTACTAGTAATCTCGCTGGAGGTCATTTCTCATCCCAGAGATTTAGGGTAGATTTTAGGCAGGGTAGTATTTTGCCTTGCCAGTGATCTTGCTGTGTTGCATAGGTAAGCAGTACTCAGAATAAGTGAGCAAACATGTGTCTTGTAGAAGGTGAAGCCAGCTGTTACCATTTCTACTTATTCTGTAGATATGAACACTAGCACCCAGCATAATGATCAGGTCTTTGCTAATCTGAGGATTACTGTAAGGAAGAACAAGGTGCTATTGTTGTACCTAATGATGTTGAAATGTTGTTGCCCTTGCTCCCACTAGGGCATTTCAAAATGGAAAACAACTCCTTTGCAGACACTGGGTAGGGTCTAGAATGTCATGTTATACCTTCAAAGCTAATTTGGCAAGGGACTAAAGCAGAAAGCTCAGTAGAGAAGACTAAGGCAAGATGTTTGATAAAAGTGTCTGTAGATTAGATCACAGCTCTACTTCCACTTGTGATGTGAATGGCAATGAATTGATCCACCTACAAGGGCATCTGCCTGTTACTAACACAGTCACTTGTATTACAGAATTACAGAATCATAGAATATCCTGAGTTGGAAAGGACTGACAAGGATCAACCCTCAGCCCTGCATAGGAGCATCCCCAGGAGTCACACCATGTGCCCGAGAGCATTGCCCAAATGCTTGTTGAACTCTTCACACTGGTGCTGTGACCACTTCCCTGGGGAGTCTGTTCCAGTGCCCAACCACCCTCTGGGTGAAGAACCTTTTCCTGATATCCAGCGTACGCCTCTCCTGACACAACTTCAGGCCATTCCCTTGGGTCCTGCCGCTGGGCTCCATAGAGGAGAGATCAGTGCCTGCCTCTCCTCATCCCCTCACGAGGAAGCTGTAACTGCAGTGGGGTGTGTCTTATGTCTCGTCCAGGCTGAACAGACCAAGTGACCTCAGCTGCTCCTCGTACAGCTTCCTCTCAAGGCCCCTTACTGTCTTTGTTGCCCTGCTTTGGATGCTCTTTAATAGCTTTGTATAGCTTTATAGCTGTCTTACATTGCTCTTTCGGAAGCAAAAGAAGAGAGGTCAGAAGAGGTCATAGTAGCTCTTAATGATTTCATTTTCCCCATGTTTCCTTCTCCTGAGGAGGATAACAAGTAGTTTTAACGAGCCCTGAAGCTTTACAGTCACTTAGATTTCCCAGCATCTTAACTGCTTTCTGTGGTATGTATCCATGAGAGCATGATAAGGCTAAAATTCAATCTGAAATCCCATAAGTGTTTACAGATGTAGGAATCTGATCGCAATGCAGGACACAGCTGTACCCTTTCCGTTGGGTTCTGCCAGCACCATAAGCCAAACACCCTGAGTTTTGGAGAGATCATAATCAGTCGAGATTTGCATCAAAAATGTGCAGCTCAGATCCACTTTTGGTCTAAAATAAGACAGGCCACGTGCCAGAGGACACATACCTAATTACCAGGCTGTGTTGATTATTCCTTCTTCTGTACTTTTCTCAGTAATTTTAGAATAAATTATATCTTTGGCAAATTTCACAAGGAGATGATTATACACTTAATTAGATGTTTACCTCTCATTTTCTTCATGCAATAATATCTAGTACAGATTCCAAGAACTCAGAATAATTTTTCTGTACAGTCACATTTTCCCAGGGTTAGATTTCAATGAAAAAAAACCCAAACCAAAACAGCAAAACCAACAGTAAGGCTTTTGGTTAGGGGAATATTTACACCATATTCAGCCTTTTTTTCCTTCCTTTTAATATGAAAATGAATAGTATCAAGAGATGGTGTCTTGGTTACTTGCAATCCATTGGAAAATTTGAAGGGAAAATACATAATTTATTAAATGTATTGCTTAAAGTGAGAAACTTGAAATTGAGTTTAGTAAGTCTGGGGATTTGAGGTTATACTTGGCATAGACTACTCAGTCTGCTGAATTATTCAATGCTAAGCCTGCCAGTGGGAATAACAAGAAAACAGACATAGATTTCAAAATATGTTTTCATTTGATTGGGAAGAAAAGGTTTAAAAATTAAATAGCTACACTCAGAGATTTATACCATCCTCACTGACCAACTGTTGATGGAAGACTGAAGTTCTGGCTATGGAAGGAGTACCCATGTGTATTCACTTAGTGGCACTTAAATAAGAGTAAGACACTTACTGTCCATTAAACTGACACAAATTTTAAATATAATTAGAAATTGTTTCCCTTTGAAGCCATTTTTTTCAAGCTAATTAAAAAGTACATATGTATATTAGAAGGTAAGGACAAAAGGCAGTCACAATGCTGATGTCTTTTACACCTGTTTGAAGAAATCAACTTAAAACTAAACTCCGCTTTAAGGACTGCCCTTTTGCCACAAATCAATTCCTTATGTTAGGAAAGCACTCTGATTTCCTTCAGAAATTGAAAGTTGTGCAAACAGTGGTCAATATTCTTTAGTTTTAAATGTTATCAGTGGAAAGTCTGCTTTAATCAAAACTACATCTGGCTTTTTGTTATGTGAGTATCAGATGACCTAGAGTCTGAAAGATTCTTCTATATATATAAAGAAAAACAATTTCTTGACAACGCATTTCTTCAACCACCACAAAGAAAGAATTATTTCAGGAACTGAAGCAAAACCCCTCATTTTGTCAAATTCTACTTTTTTCATCATTAGTAGAGGATAACTCCCCTTGATAACAGCAGGCCTTCTCCTCATTTCAGGGTTGTGTAAGACCTCAGGAGATAGCAGAGATCAAAGTCACTGAGAGCACAGTCCATCTTACCTAAGCCAAGTCACACTTTTGTTGGAACCAGGAGCTGCTAACAGGGAACAGAAACATCCATCTGAAAACATCCATCTGAATCTTGAAGTCTTTCATTCCTGTCAATCTCATTTTCCCCACACCATTCAATATTCTACCCACTGCTCTCATGTGCCCTACACCAACATTCTAAATAATCTCATTGAGAAGGGATGAAGACAGAATCTCTGCACATGCTTTCAGCCTCATGCCTCTGGTTCTACACTTGCTGAGCAAAGTATAATGCCCCAAAACTGAATTACTGTTTTTGACATTTCATTTAATATGTAATAAATTTGTACTACAATTTATTGGTATACATCGTGTTACCACTAATCTTTCAATCACATAATATTTTATCTATTTTTCATCATGTTTTGGTAAAATGGCTAATGTTTTTTGTGTTTTCTTTGATTAATTTTATCAATAAGGGAAACAATTGTCAGGCCTAGGAACAGCACTTCTGCAAATTAAAAGGCTATGAAAAATTTCTAGGTTTGTCCAAGGAAAGACATTCTAGATGACAAAGAAACCACTGGAATGATTTGAAGAAAACACAGAAATATCCATTTAATCAGCATGTAAAAGTTCCTAGGAAGAAAATGTTCAAACACCAAGCCAGCTTTTCTCATGTTCAAGTGGTTCATGAAACAGTGACTAACAAACTGCAAAGCTTTCTGAATATCTTTTTGTTTAGCAATATAAGGCAAATATTTCAGCTTGATGACAATAGATTAGAAGTATGGAACAACAAATACACATTGGAATTTTTTTTTCACCATAGGACTTGAGAAATATCCCCAATCTGACTAATAGTTCTAGTCATTTCTTCTCTGTCTCACTCTTGTCCAGTCTGTGAAGGGCTCTTAAACAGGTCAATGCAAACAAGAAATAAGAAATAGGAAAGGTAGTTCTGTATACAGAAAAGTGGACATAAGTGGACATCTAAAAATCTTACCCAAAAAAAAAAAAAAAAAGGAGAGCAAAGTATAAATTACAGCCTGTTCTAGGATTATTAAATTTATCTGGAGCTCTTCCATCAGCCTCAATGACCTTTGGATCAGACCTACCACTGCTTCAGAAGAGCAGAGTTCTCATCTCTTGCAGAAATTTTCTGTTCAAGCCAAAAGCCAGTCTCGGTGCTGAAGCCCTCCCACTCCAGGTGAGGCTGAATTCAGACTATGCTTCAGTCAGGGCACCTGAGCTGAAATCCAGCCTATTTAGCAAACAGAGAACATTGTTTATTGAAGCAGATCTCCCTCTTTAAATGCAAGCATCATGTGGATGGACTCTGTCCAACTCTTCTTTGAGTCCAATGGACGGGAATCAAATTGACCCATCCACTGCTGCTGCTCTGGGACAGTCCGGCTATACAAACCAGTTGTGAATTTAAGGGACCACTTGAAATGCATTTGACCCAGGTATAAATGACTGCACAGGGTAGCATGACCTGCTCAGCACAGTTGTTTTAATGTAGGGTCATGACCTTTAAAGCTTTTCTGTAGGTGAGCCCCTTGCTCTGTGCACAGTGAGAACATGGGACTGGACACTGGACAGCAGCTTGCATATGCCATAGGAATTTTTCCAGTGTGTTTCGTACTCTGTAGGTGAAATAATTCGCTTGGATTTCCCCAGCTCCTTTGCAGCTCCATAAAATGCAAAACTGATATAGAAACAAAGTGCTTATGGGCAAGATGAAAACAGGGTGATGTACTTGTGTAGTCCTTTCCAAATACAATAAATTAGTGGAGTGGTTTGGTGGTGTTTTTTTTAAAGTAAAATAGCTCTTGAAAAATTCTGATAATTCAGAAATTAGTTGAATCTTTCTCAATTTGAAATATTTTAACAACTTAAAAGATGTAATCATTTTAGCAGGAACTTTTTCTAAGCAATTCCTAAAATTATCATTTTCTGAAATGCTTTTTAAATTTTTTATTTCTTTAAGTGAACCTACTCAAACTAGAAACAAATTTAGGCTATTCTGAACAATCTGTATGTTATTTTATTGTGTATTGAAGTAACCTCTTGGGCTTAACAGGAACTGAATGAACTTACATGAAAAATAATGTGAGCTGTTCCAGTCACCTCAGCTTAACTGAAAAAAAGGTGAGGGTTTTTTTCTAAGTGTTCATCCATTTGGAAACAAAGTTCAGTAGGTAAATGAATACATGACTCCTCATATAAAATCATTCCCCATAACTCCTGTAATTAACAAATTTCCTGTAATTTCTCTACACAACTCTCCATGCTGTTTTCATCTCTTTCCCACAGCCCTGGAAATCATGCCAGTTCCATTTGTAGCTGGTTCTTACCGGTGTGCAGGAATCTCAGCACTCCACCAGGCCACATTTCTTCTTGCTGACAGTTATACACTTCCCAGCACAAACCACAAGATCAAAGCAGACTTATATCTGCTGTGCAACAACTCAACAATTTTGGAACAATTGGAAAACCTAGAGGCTTTCAGAGGTCATTCACTTCTTCCTTTTTGTTGCGTCACCACACTCGCTAGTTTTTCATAAAGATAGGATAGGTTGGGGTCTTTCCATAGTTTGGTTTCTTCATTGTTTTCATATAAAATTTGCATGGTTTTGCTTCACACTTTTAGTTATTTGAAATGTTAGTACACTTAGTCTTGGGAAGACTATTCAAAAGCCTTAATTAGAAACATTGTATCACATCTGGTTCCTGAGCCTGAGACAGCATAATAATTTTGGTGTAGAAAATTAAGGCCAGGTTTCTGACTAGATGGTATTTATGAATGTCAGGGTATCGTTGGCTTTAATCACAATATTGCAACTCGTGATATCACTTGAATCAAAACAAGTTGTGATATATGGAGCCAAATTGTCATCGTGGTATTTCTGTGAGAATAAAATCTCTGGCAGTTATTCCCCATGGATGGTTGATATGTATAACACATCACCCTCTATCAGTCCTAAAAGTTAGGGCCATTCTGGTGCCATGTGCAGATGGCAAAGAACCCTCACTGGCCAGCATAGAGTAGAAAATTCTTCAGAGTTTGCTGATCCTTTTGAGTATGGGACTCCTAAATTAAAATCATAGATGACCCTGTTGTGCTTTCCCTTCAACAAAGATGGTAGAAACAGAATATAAACTTGCATAAGTATATGTACACATTTATATTTGCATGCATTTTTTGCCAGGAGCTAGATTTTCCTCTTTTGTGTACAGTAGTTTCACGAATACAAGCCGCAGCAAGAAGACTAAAATTTTGGTGGAAACCCGGAAATGCGGCCAATATTCCGGTGCGGCTAATCTATGGACAAAAATGTGATATCTGCCCTTACCTAGTATCATGCTTGTCCAGTCCCGAGCCAAAACAGTCTGAAATCCATGGTTTCCCGTTGTTCCGACGATGAACCAATCAGAGAACAGCTTATTGCCTGCCTGTGGATGGCGGCGTTACTGAGGGGCGGGGGTTGTTATCGGGGTGAGTTACCTCGGCAGTTCGATAAAAGTGTGTGATATTTCTCTGTACTTTTTAAAGTGTTTTCAGTCTTGTGCGGCTACGGGGCTGGCTGGGCTCGCAGGGAGAGGGCTGGGGGAGCCTCTCTCCCCTCAGGGAGAGGGGTAGAACGACCACTCGGCTCGCAGGGAGAGGGCTACAACGGCCGCTCCCCCCGCCCGGCTGCGAGGGCTACAATGGCCCCTCCCCCCGCGGGCTGCGAGGGCTACAACGGCCGCTTTCCCCCGCGGGCTGCGAGGGCTAAAACGGCCGCTCCCCCCGCCCGGCTGTGGGGGCTACAATGGCCCCTCCCCCCGCGGGCTGCAAGGGCTAAAACGGCCGCTCCCCCCGCGGGCTGCGAGGGCTAAAACGGCCGCTCCCCCCGCGGGCTGCGAGGGCTAAAACGGCCGCTCCCCCCGCCCGGCTGCGGGGGCTACAACGGCCGCTCCCCCCGCCCGGCTGCGGGGGCTACAACGGCCGCTTCCTCCCGCGGGCTGCAAGGGCTAAAACGGCCGCTCCCCCCGCGGGCTGCGAGGGCTAAAACGGCCGCTCCCCCCGCCCGGCTGCGGGGGCTAAAACGGCCGCTCCCCCTGCCCGGCTGCGAGGGCTACAACGGCCGCTCCTGTGCCAGCACGGAGATGTGGCTCCGCTCGGAGCTCAGCTGCCTGCCTGCGTGGCTAAGTGGCTGTTTAAAGGCAACACGGATCCATTGGGAATGCTCGCAAAATGACCACACTATTGTTCCTGTCTTTTTCGGCTTGTAAATAAAGGGTGTGTCTTTTTTCACTTGGAAACAATGTTTCCGAGGTCGGCAGTAAGCCAGTAAGCCCCGGCGATCCCGCAATTGTGTTACTAAATGACGACTTTGTGAAAGTTCGCTGCAAACTAAAGTGCGGCTAATATTCCGGGTGCGGCTTATCTATTAACAAAGGCAACAATGTTGCCAACACACCAGCAGTGCGGCTTATATTCCGTGCGGCTTGTATTCGTGAATTTACTGTACTTTCTCTCTCTGTCTCTTTCACACAGAGGGGTTTGGCCCCCATATGGGCCATTCACTTAAGAGTGGGACTTGTTGATCCTTGTGAGTCCCTTCCAACTCAGAATATACTGTGATTCTTTGACTCTTTAGACTGCAATTCATCAATATTTGGAGGAGTCTTAAGTTTGTTGTGTTTCCACAAGGCCTACAATTTCAGTAAATATGCAGAGTTTCCATTGCATTTGTGAAACATAAAAAACAATTTTTGCACTAAGAGTAGCAAACACAGGATTTAACCAACAAATTAATGCTGGAAGGCACAGTTGAAATTTCTTTTTAAATCAATTTTATTAAAAAAAGTAATTATACTCTCCTCAGATAGCCCTTCACATTGGTTACTTTAATAGACATTTAAGGTATGACATAACACATTAAATTCATTAAAGAAGACAACTTTTGGGTACTTTTTCTGATAGCTGCTTTTTTCTCCCAGTAAATGTGCTGTAGGAAGACCATTCATGACCCATGCACACTCAGCCACACGCTCCTGGTACTCAGCGATTGTTCTCCCAGTGCTCCTGCTATTGTGTGGCTCTTCCTACCCCAGCCACAGACCCGTGCTGGGGGATGGCAGCACATGGTGCTGAGCACAGAGCTGTCTGAGCAGCTCCTGGGGCACCAGGGTGCCTGGCCCTTCACGCACGTGCCTTTGAGCCACAGCGGCGCCGGCTGCGGCAATAAAAGTCCAAAGGAGGGAATGGAGCCTGCATCCCACCACGGCCCCATGTGCAGGGGGGAGCTGTGGCTTCCCGTCTCGTAGGAAGTGCCCACTCTGTGACCTGCAGCTTCTGCTGTCTGAACGGCTGTCTCTGAGCTTCCTGCAGCAAAAACAAAACAGCACTGAAAGTGTCTGTCTCTTCCTTTTGTTTCACTATTTTCCTTCCACAGGGGCTCTCTGAACTTATGTGCCCAGCTGGAATTAATACACCCAGAGTCTCTGCAGAGAAGACTGGGGAAGTGGAGGAGGCCCAAGGGGGTGGTGTGAGTGTTTGCTGTTGATTTACACATAAATCAGAACCAGCGTATCACTCCATTGGATGTCTGATGTCTGAGGCAGGTCAAGGACAAAGGAACCTCAGTTTTTGACCCTCTGCTCCAACCTTTTATGCGCCTGGTCCACAGATTTGTATCAACAACCCTTGGCATAAGTAGTAACAAACGCCAAGGAGAGAAAGGCAAATCTTTCTGCAGCTCAACACAAGCCAGGAAGTGTCATAGGCAGGCTGAAAGGACCACATATCTACCTACCTGAACTTCAGAGCTGGCAGCTCTTTGTGGAAGAGTCTGAGGCAAAGGTGAGATAAGCAGGGACGGAGAAAGGGAAAGCAACTGCAAAATATGTTGTCAGTGTCAGAGCACAAAAACACCAGCTGGATGGGATGCAAAGCAGTCCTGTAATTTTTTTGATCACTTTGAACTCAAAAAAATTACTCCTCTAAAAATTTAACCATCAGGTCTTGATGACTGAGATGTAACTCATGAGACCTAAACAAACTCAGAGTAAACTGCTACAAGCTAGACATGTAGCCAGTCTGCTCCGGAAACACTGGGATGGAGCAGTGGGTGAGTGGAGGACATTCTGCCACTTCTGTATCCAGGAGCCACTTTTTTCTGTGTGTGGTATAGTCACAGCCACATAGACTTGATGATCTCAAAGATCTTTTCCAACCTAATTAAGTCTGTGATTCTGTGTGCTTCTGTGATTCTGTGATGCCTGCCTTGACATCATGCTGTAGTAGGTGGTTCTTACTGTTCTCTGATCATTACTAAGTCTAAGAACCATTGCCAGTTTCATTTACAAATTATGGAAATGAGGCAAAAATTGGCAGGTGATGGGCTGGCTTGGAACCAAGCCCAGGACTTTTGCATTTAATGCTAAACTGCTCTCTTCTGCTCTCTTCTGTTGCCTAGAACCTTGAATGAAGATACAATCTTTAGAAGGGGAATTTACAGAGAATATCCAATAGGGAGTTCTGGTGTTAGATTCTGCTAGAAGTAGCAAGTTTGTGCTACAGAAAGACAAGATGATGAGGTCTTGTGTTTTTATACTGATCAAAGAAGAAGATATGAGCTTTACAGCAAATTTATTATAGAAATAAAAAAGTTGAGAAGGCTTTCTGAGGTAACAAGTAGAGTAAATTTGATTCAATAAGTCATTGGGCTGATTTGCATTCCTAAAAATCATTTCAGAATATAGACTTGGCCCAGTGGGTGAAGTTATTAGTCAACCCTATCTGGTATTCAGCCTGTGTAGTAACAAGCAGTATGTGGTGATGAAATGGAATTACAGGCAAAGCGTGCTGTCCTTACCCAATCAGACATTGCTACACACTGCATGAAGCATTTCTTTCCAGCTCTCACTGCTGATGACCTTGTGCCTTCAAGTATCAGGCTGAATTATCCTTATCTCCTGCAAAACTATATATAGTACTTTGCAGTTGTAAAATCTGGCACCAAGAGGGGCTTTTTTTACACATTAACCGTAGGCTGATTGTAGTGGTTGGGACTACTGGACTTTCCAACACCACAATATTCTAAAAATACCACTGAAAGCCTCGACCGTTCACACAGAAAACAACAGACACTCAAACTCTTGGAACAAGGTGTAAAGTTTGCTGTCAGGTAAGTTATGGTGTCATGATTGCAGCAAATCATCTGGGAGCAAAGCTGAGCAAATAGAGCTGGTGAGAGATTTATTGATCAAATGAGAGGAATGAGTGTGTGCCAGACCTCCTACTCATCTGTATTGACAGATCCCGACATGTCCATTGCATGTGGCAAGAGAGTCGTCGGCTGGGGTCATAGATTGGGGCCAGCTAAGGTGTATCAGCTGAGAAACAGCAAAAAGTAGCCAGCAGTTTCCATTTCCCTCTTGTGTTAAGAGTTTTGTGTCAGATCAGAAAAGCCAGGCTCATGCATTCCTGAACCTGTATTTGTCTTAAGGGAACATCAGTGACAAACTGTTCGTAAATATTTTTTTCCTGACTGCAAAAACTGCCTGGAAATGATGTGAAGATGTAGCAAGCAGGCAAAAATGGATGGCATTAACTAAGGGAAGTCACTGCCTTAGTTTGTTCCTTGGACTTGATGCATCTCTTTAAGATAAATGTTTTTAATGTTCAACCAGTTTATACCACCTCAGTGGTAGCTGCCAATTGGTCACTGAAGTGACATCTAGGCAAGGACAATGAATGCAATATCACAGCTAGTGTATTCTTTGAAACATGCATCTCCAAGAAATGGAACAGCACAGGAAAGAGGTGGGTAATCAGATAAAAATTCCTACTTTTCATCTTTTTTAAAATTTTTTAATTTAAACTAGAAATACTGAATGAGAGTAGTCTAAGAAATATTCATGTCTTCAGTGACATGGTTTAGGGTGGGAAATAAAAGGACTACGCAGCCAAGAAAAGGGTATCTATCATGCTGACTGGTTATAGTATTTGTTTTCCAATGCTGCTAATGACTTGTGCCATGTCTGTCTGTTTCTATTGTCAGACCTGCTCAGTCTGGAATTGCCTTGGTCACTTTGAACTTGCAGATTAGGAAAGTGACAAAAGTACATAAATTTTCTCAGCGAGTCACTTTCACTGGTAGCCCTCTAGCCCAGCCCAGTCCAGAAGCTACCTGTATTTATCACCATCGCATGGAAGAGTTGTACTGCTTCCAGAGGAGCTCTTTGCTTTTGGCAGCAGAGTTGTCACTCCTTCAGTATCAGTAAGTCTAAAGCAAGCAGCTAATATCCCCTGGCAGTGCTTCCAGGAGGCCTGGGTGCTACACAATAAAGATCATATTTTTTCCAGAAGATGAAGGACTTGCTATTCTGGTTAACTGGGGAGACCCCTTCCTGACACTCTGTCCAAGCATGTTGTTTTATTTTTAACTCCATTTGCTTTAGTCTTATCTTTGGCACCAGGGATAAAGCTTTTTTCCATTGCCAGCTAAAGGTGTCAATGCCTGAACACGTAGATAGGCACTGATCAAGAGTCTCCAAAGCACATCACTCACAAATTGGTGGGAGTTACTGCCAGGCATGCAAAGATTACATATTTAGATATTTAATTTTTATCCAACCTCTGTTTTGGGGCACTTAAATTCAATTCCATAAGCCTTCATAAGCCTTACAGCTACCACCTGTAGTAGCAACAATTCCTGTTACTGAGAGACCTCATAGAATACTAGGTTGGAAAGGACTTCAAGGATCATCTGATCCAACTTTTTTTGGCAAAAGCACCATCTAGACAAAATGGTCCAGCACCCTGTCCAGCCAAATCCCAAAAGTGACCGATGCTGGGGAATTCACAGTTTCCCTAGGGAAATTATTCCAATGGCTGATTGTTTGCTCTCATTGTGAAAAACTTTACCTCATGTCCAGTTGGATTCTCCCCAGAAGTATCTTGTACCAAATACCTCTTGTCTTTTCCATATGACTCCTTGTAAAATGAGTCTCCATCTTAGGAGATGCTCAGAAACAGCTCTATATTTACAGCTGAGCAGAGTATGTTGTTGGACTTTTATGTCTATCTCGTGGTGTATCCAGCTACTACTGGGTACACAAAGACTGGCCTCGAGCCCTGTAGAGCCTTAACTACTAAATAGACCATCATGGCCCAAGGAATTGACATTTTACAGGCTGCTCTGACATGCATTAGGAATTACCCACCACAAACTGATCTGCAACATGGAAAACCAGTTATGGATTTATTATTTTCTCTTTTGTTAAACTGTGCAAAATTTTATAGCTCAGACTGGAAGTGAACTGGGGATTTCATGCAGGGATACCTTGAATTTCACAGTTCCATGCATTCATAATTATTTCTTTTTCAGTCATCCTTCTGCCATCATGTCAGCTGTTGGGAGTTATCATTCTGTTTCTCCTTGAGCCATATAGCATCCTCCAGGAGCCACGGAGGTTGTACCTGCACTGATGGGTCAGAAGCACTCTCTCGTGCCTCCAGAGAAACAGCACAGCATCCTTGAGAAAGTGGTTTAAAGACAGCCACAGGCCAAATCCACTCCTGTGGTGACCAATAAATGAAAAAGTTATTCCAGGCATACATTTGGCCTTATTTGTCAGCAGTTCTTTCAAAACCTCTCTTGGTTCAGTCTGGAGGAAACTGGTGGCAATATGCCATCAGCAGCTGACTAGCATGACACTTGGTCCAGAAATGGGGTGAGTGAGGTTATCAGAAGGCAATTCAACATCATTGTCACCATTCAGTCACCATTTTCCCTGGCTCTGTTGCCATGGAGTTGTAGCATATGCTACGCAAAATAACAACGTTATTTTAGGAAAACTATGCAATGAAGTTCTGTCCTTAGTCCACCAAGCTCCCTACATGCTGATTGCTGGGATGCTAACCAACTGAAGCTTACAGGTTTGCCATTGATGGAAAACCCAGAAGTTCATGTTTTACCAAACAACATGATACGCCTCTATGGCATGGGTATAAGGCAAAGTTATGCATGACCAGTATTAGCTGAATGTTCTTAAACTGTATTTGTGGAAAATTAACATTTCCCTCTGATGTGCTTGACTGGCTTCATGTCATTCCTCTGGTGAGAGAGACAGAATTACAAAAGCTTTTTTTTCTTTTTTTCCATGTGCCATAGCCAACAATGTTGTACATTATTAGCCTGTAGCACAATTTCTAAAATTGGAATTTCCATTGCTTGCAAGGCAGACTAAAAGTTTTCTTTCTGGAAAGGATGTATCTCTTTCTCTGTGCTGCCTCTCCTATACCTCTCCAAAACATATGTTTTTGATCTTTTTCATTTATATGTAAGAAATCACTGCCGGCAGATATTTTCGCTTTGCAGTTTATCTTCTACTGACCTCCTAAAAAAAATAAAAGAGATAAGAAAGAGAAACCAGAGATAGATTTACTGGTATGACAGGAGAGAAATGAGAAAATAAAAAAAGTAAATTTCTCAGTTCAAATGTGAGCCTGCCAGACTGCAAATCAAAGACTTGCTAAATTTCAGAAATGTTCAGGTCACTTTTCCTTTTCCTCTTCTGTGCTTCGAGGTGCAGTCTGGAAGACAAAGCCAAATCATTGTGAGAAAAGTCGTTGTTCCCAGTATCTTCAGTTGGCACCAGAAGCACCAGTTCTAGGAAGTCTTCCAGGGAAGTTGCTTTTTATACCTTCACTCTAATTTTAGAGACAAAATGTTAATGTGACCATGTATCCACCTTGTAAGAGGCTTCTGCAAACTGAGCCAAACTAGAGCCTTTCAAGGTTCATGTGTGCCTCATAGAAGTCCTGGATTACAAGTGATGATCTTTGAAAGCATGGATCACTCCTTATTTCCTCATTTAAGGTGGCCATGACATAACCGAGCTCAAAGTTGACAACTATGGGAAAGAGTAAGTAGAAATCAATAGTGCCTGAAATGGTAAAAAAAAAAAAAAAAAAAAAAAAAAAAAAAAAAAAAAAAAAAAAAAAAAAGGACAAAGATATCTCAGTTTCTAAAGCTCATCCCAGGAGCCAAGGTTCACATCTGATTGCTGTCAATGGTACTTATTAGCTATAACCAGCAAAAAGGGACGCATTTCATGAATCAGTATCCACCTCTGTGATTGCTATGGACTTTGTTAGCTTGGTTCCCCAATGTAACTTCCCCATAGCCAGAGATCTTTGTCATGAGCCTGGCTGGCCTCCCAGCAACACCTACTTCCATCTGAACTGGATGCCATGAGATCCCACCCAGAGGAGTCAAGCCTCCCCGGGAACAATGAGTAATTCTTGGGAGACGCCACTGGAAGGCTGCTGCCGTGGCACGGGAAGGCCGATAACATCTCCCAAGCCACAGCAGCCCTTTGTGTCGGCAGACACAAGTGGGATGTTCCTTCTTGAGCTTTCCAGATTTGGAGGAAGTGGACCTTGAAACACAATGCTCATTGAAATAGGCTTTCATCTGGGGGATCTCACAGTGTAAGTGCCGCTCAGTGATGTGCTTTCCATCTGCAGCCGAGGCCTCCTGATGCATTTCCTGTGTTTGTTCCAGAGGGACGGATGGCAGCACCTTAAAGCAGGCACAAATTGTACTGGAGAGTGGGCATTATTCTGGGCTGCAGAAAACAGTAGACATTAGTAATAAAGTATCCTCAGGAGCCTCTGGTGGAAGTGTATGACATGTGGAATTACCTCCTCTCTCTCCTTCCCTCTCCACAAGAATAGCACTCTCATTATAGAAGGGTTTAAAAGCATGTAGTATCTGGCTGTGTTGATATGATGTGCTCTGCTGTTCAGAGTTTCTCTTGGAAAGGAAAGGCCACCTACACTTACGACACTAAACAGCCCTGGAGAGCAGTGCTGTAACTGGGAGTAAACTGCAAGGGCTGGGACACCGAGCGGCATTCCACCGTGACTGGCAGACTGGTACAAGAAAGGCAGCTAACAAGTATTCTGTCACTGAGAGAGGGTCACTTCAGCCATCAGCTAAGACACTGTGACAGCAACAGAACCCAACAGTACATTTCTTGTCATATGGCTACTGACCAGTCCTCAGGCTGTGGCTTTGCAGGATTTCTGGTTGTTCATGGAGTCTTGTAATTAAGCCTAAGCTGGCTGCAAGTGCAAATGAGTACCTTGTGAGTCTGTCATGTGGACCAGTGCATAACTGAACATGGGAGTGTAAGGACAAAATGTAGCTATTTCTGAGGAATTAATGTTCTCATCAAATCCTGCAGAATAAGTCCCCTTTTCTGTTATAAGGTCCAATGGAAAGAGATATAAATGTACTGTACTCAATTGACATCTCCCTACCAGAAGTATTTCAGGAAGTCTCAAACAGCAGGGGGATGAAGTTGGTTAAAAGGAAATAGAAGTAGCTTCTCTCTCACAGATCAATTACTGAGTCTTAAGCCTGAGACCAGGGCATGGATCATGAACTGCAGGTTTTGGAAGCTGGAGATAGCTCCACTACTTAGTCATCTTGAAAGGCTCATAAAGAGAGGAAAACATCCAACCAAAAAGTCTCTGAGGGTATGTGGGGATGAAGGAAATTATTATTAAAAAAAAATAGTATCAGCCACTTTGGTTGCAAAATCTATTTTAAAATTTTAATGTCTAGAAATACTACTGGCAGATTCCCTCTGTGTCAATTATTCAGGCACTCTAAAAAAGCATCCTTACTTCCATCTGCCTCTAATGACCACATGCCATCCAAGCCTGAAAGGGAGAATGTCTCTTTTTACTCTTGATCCCTTGTCTGTCTCAACCTAGACATCATGAGGCTCCCGGAGGGGCTCAGAGCCGTGGGGTGAGGCTGAGCTGGGGCAAGGACACAGCAGGCAGGGCAAGCAGGCAGGAGGGCAGTCTGCCTGCCCCACAATACTGCTGGAGAAGAGTCACTGGATCAGAACTTAAGGCAAAGGCAGAGTGAAAGAAAAATCACACAAATTAAAATAACAAGAAAGGTAACGTGAATAGGGGAAAAATAATGTTTTGCAACTTTTTTTACCGAGACAGTTCAGAGTATGCTAAACAAAGGGCATCAGGATACACATTAGAGAAATCAAAAGACTTAGTGAATTATTAACTTACTGTAGTACGGGGAAAGAAATTCAGCTCAGTGACCAAAGGAAATTTCTGCTTCAGTGTTAGGAAAAACTACGGCCAGTAAGAATTTTGATAATAATACTGAGGACTGCAACAATGCCAAAAGACTTCAGTCATGTTAGACCTTTGCTGTGAATAATGGTGCGTAAGCATGAATGCCCATCCAAGAACACCATATAAGATCTATCCTAAGAGCTGAGTGTCTGATGAACAAACAAGTACAATGGCCACTACCAATAGATATATGTAAATGGTTATCCCCACAGTGGCATCTATTCAACACAATTTTTCATGGCTGACATTTGGGTACCATTAGAAATTTTAATGCCTCACACAGGGAGGTTTGAGGTCAATTGATAGCCCTGAACTGGGAAAGGATAAATTTTTTTCTTAATCTGAGTTGACTGAAGAAGGTTCCTGGCTTAGGCTGAGGCTATTCCCACAACTATAGACAATTAAAACTAGGTGAAATAAATCCCAGCCTTGAAATCTTCCACCTGAAAGTCAGCCATGCTAGAAATGGTATTAGTGTTGTGATGAACAGAATAGAAACCAAATTTAATTTGCCAAATTTAAGAGATTAAGACATTATTTTGGAAATTAGGTGCTGCTGAAGTATATTGCTCCCACACTTCAGAAATCAAAGGAGCAGACTGGTAAAGAATACCATATGGTAAAGACTGCCTTAGTGTGACTGTGTATTTTCAAGTAAAATGTGTCTTCAAGATAAGCACTGTTTAGAAACCAGCCATGTCACTTCCAAACATGCCTAACCATTTTCTGGGGCTTCTTGGATGCTCTGTGTTGAAAGAAAGTGCTCTGTATTGGAAGGATGAAGATCTCAGGCATATTTAACACAATAATTCATTAATAATGATCAATTAACTTAGGCTTGTTGTATTTTTCCTTATTCTCAGTGCACCTCTGAAAAGACATCCATCTAAATTCCAAATTCATTCTTCTAGAAGTGACTTCCTAAAAGGTTTGCACTGACACTTAGAAGCGCACCTGAAACAGAGAAGGTCAGCAGAGCAAAGTGAGATTTCCTGCCAATGATTTAAAAGGAGGTGATGGAGGAATATAACATCTTGTATCAGTTTTAGCATTGCTCTTTATGCATTTCCAGCTTCAGCCTTCCTCCCACAAACTTGCCAGACTAAACAAGATTGCTTCTACTTGCTTTCACTGAAAAGCACTTTCACTTTGGCATTCAAAGCATGCTGGAAATTAAACCATACAATCACCACAGATGAGACTAGTTTATTAACCAAAAGTCTAGAATGTCAGAAAAGTAAAAGAGTAAACATGATATTGTGACCTCTGCTTCCACTAGTATTTCCTACAGATTTACCTAAATGATACCTTAAAAAACACAGGGGCTATCATCGCTTTGGCCTCTCCTTTCCTTTAGCTGAAAGCATGTCTGAATCACTTCACATAAAATTCCTTGACTAAGTAACATGTTTCATCAACATGCTTTTTCAGCTGCTTTTTCAACAGTGTTGCATCTTTAGCAATTTCCCAAAGCATCTGAAACTGCCAGGTAGCAGGAGATCTGTAAAGCAATGCAGTGGGACAGGATAGTCACAGCATGTCTTGGTTGCCCTGGACTGGGCAGGCAGTGAATAAGGAGCATAATACCAAATGTGGGTGTCATTAGATAAAGTATGTCAATATAACTACAGTCTAAATATTATAAGCCTAAAGCAGCTCAAGTCCCTAACTGCCTCCACAGACACACAAATCCATCGTTAAAATCTGAAAAACCCTAGCTCTGCTGTTGGTTAAGTCTGGAGTGGCTTCAACTCTTCATGGTATTTGCATTCCTCATGGAGCATGAGCTGAAGCACCTGGGGAGGGGATATGGGGGTGTGGAGGGGTGTGTAGCGCAGTGGCAGCAGGATGAGCTCCTAGAAAGAGGTAGAGACTGAGGCAGCTTACGGAGCGAGGCTCACTTTCCTCTGTGGCTGTTCCTGCCAATTAATTAAGCTCTGCTGCTTTTCTGTCCCCTCTGTCTTTTCATCCCTGGTTGCTGCACTGGAAGAAGACGAGGGGAAGAACTTTCATGGACTTTTCAATGTCCCCCCGCTTTCTGTCTTTCCACCTACATCCCCACTCAGTGTTCCCCATATTTTCGGAGCTGGCTTTCCTAGTTGAGTCAACAAGAATTGCAAGCACCTCCCTACTGACCTCCTCCCAGCTAGCTGCAGTGTTTGTGGTTATCTCTTTTCCTCTGTGCATTCAGCATACATCAGTTTAACAAAACTCATGGTGTTCAATTAAACATACAATTTCTCTTGCTCTCCAGGAGGCTGTTTTTGTGCTTCATTTTGTTCTCCACATTCTTATTCCTCAGCCAATAAAAACTGAAGTTTTTCAACACAGTATGCTTTTAAGGAGCTCATCCTCAAATTGACAATGCTGCATCTAGCATTAATTTAACATTCAACTTATTGACAAAGCCTGTTACAAAAAAGGCTGCAGGGGGAATACACACTAAAGCACTAATAATGGAAATTTCTTCTTTAAACTGGGATACCTGGGAACAAGCCCACAGAGTCAACAAGAACTAGAAGGCCACCTCCCAGATCCACTGCAGAATATCAGTGACTGTGCCCAAAAGGCCTTCCAGGTTGACCCTGTGCCCTTGGATCCCGTGTCCCTGGCAGCCAGAGCTCAGGAACAGCAGGGCCCCTCAGGGTCCCTGGCTGCTGCCTCTCTGCCGCCCGTGACGCACGCACCCGCTTGTAGCAGGCCAGGGGTTTGGTGAGTCTCTGAACAGCCCTAGGGAGCTTTGCCTTACACACAGAAAAAAGAAAAAAAAAAAGGACAGAAAAAAATAGAGATAGGGGTTTGGAGTCCCTAATCAGCAATGATTGCTTCCTGTGCAGAAGTCAGCTGTTTCCATACAATAGCCAAGCTGTTCAGGCTCCAGGCGCCATCCCAAGGTCATCACTTCTCTATTGTTGCTCCCCACCCCCATGGAAAATTCCTGTGCTCTTTTATGTATATAAGCTTGTTTGGTTTGGGGGTTTTTTGTTGTTGTTATTGGTTTTTTATTTGGGTTTGGTTTTTCTTTAGCTTGGAAAATTCACTCCTGCCTCTCACGGCTGTGGAGGGGTTCAGCACTTGGCACTGACCTGAACTTGGTTTTTCAGAGCTTTTAATTTGTTCTGCATCAACACTGCCTTATGTGTCTCTTATCTCAACAATTTTTTAACATTTTCAAGCAAAATACTTATCTGCACTGAGTTCCATGGAGGATGTAAATCACATTCAAATCTGACAATATTTTTTCCAACTTGCTTTTCTAGGAATTCCTGTGTGTCATTGCCCTCTGAGACACTGAGAAATGAGGCCATGTAAGTTACTAGATATTGTTCCCTTTAAGATATTTATTTCCTTACACACATAAATTCCTTGCTCTTAAACATCTACCTAGTGGAAACCTTGTGGAAGGAAATATTTCATCCTAAGAAGCTGTCAATATATCATTTCATTGGTTCATTTTGAGACTGGCTGAACAAAATTCTACACCCTTCAGAAGTCCTGTAGAAAAATATTCATTTTGAGCAGTTTCTCTAATTTCTCAGAACTCTCCCAAATCCCTTTCATTCAGCCAGAGCTGATCCTGGGCAACACTAAGCAACTTCTCAAAAAACTGTTGCCTGTTATTTGTTGCTGCTGGCATTAATTTGACACAGCAAATTTAGCTCTTTGCAAATTTGGTACTATACAGTCCAGTCTTCAGTTTTTAGAAGCATTGACTAATGCTGAGAATTTCTCTAGGTATGTGTAGTTCACTAAGCAGAACTAGAAAAAAATTGTGAATTTCAGGAAGGGCTTATTTGCTTACACCCGGTGCTGTGCAGGAATGACAAATGGAAACAGTTTATTTCCATACCTACAGTAGGATCTCTGCCTGATGTTGGCTTCTCAGGAAGTTCAGTGGTGATTGCGGTCTCATGAAAGCATCTCTGGTGTCACTGCTAAAAAAACAATTGTGCTACTCAGTCTGTGACTTGCTCAAAATTTAGGACAACTCAGTGCTTTAACATGCAACAGTTGATGGAGACAAAGTCAGATGAAAGTTTTGCATTTAGTTATGAAAAATGTTTTCTCCTGATGTATCCCTTTCCCCCCCCAGATGAATGTGTATTGTTTGTCCCTACTGCTTGCTGAAGCAAGCAAGTCTAAACCACAGCAGGGCACCCCACTGTGTCTGGGTTTGGGGATGAGGGCATTCACTTGGGTGTACAGACTCCTTTCAACCTGTAGCCTATTAGTGCTTGTAACTCACCCTTTGATTTCTCTCTAGGTGGTTTTCTGCAGTTTGTGCTTCTCAAGTCCCCTCAGGAGCTCTGAAATCTGCTGCTCAGTTGCCAGCCGAGTTCATGAATATTTGTGCCTCTCACACTACTCTTCAATAGACTATAGCCAGACAAGCTTCATAGTTCTGCTGGGAACAATCATTATTAAAACACTTCTGTTTGAAGGTTTCTTCCCAGTTCTATGGGCTCTGATTATGTCTTTTCCAGTACATTACTGCACTGTAATAGTTTCTTTGGGGCCATTTCTAGCTCTTGAATAGATTATCATGCTATCATTAGACAAGATACCACAAAGTATCTCTCTGATAACTGTGTCACTTTGAAAATCCTGAGTTACTGTTAAATGTGAAACCTGTGTAGTATACATAGAGCACAAAGTTATAAGCTTTTTGGCTTCTGTGAATAAGTTTTTTGAACAATTTGAGGTTGTTTAAAAGAAAATAGTGCTTTGGTTGTAAACCATTGCTTTGTCATGTTAGCACAGATTCAAAACAACAGAAACTTAAGCACAAAAGGCTGCAGAGATTGGCATATGGCATCTGTACAAGGCCCTCTTATCCTTTCTCTGATGACTGTCACTGATATTAAGTGTCAATAGGATTGTACTATATTACACACAGCTTTTAAGTCCCTTTTTGATATTTTTCTCAAAAATTCTGCTAGAACAGGCTTTTCTTTCCCAAAGATGACTTTTCATGTCTAGCATTTAGTGCTATAGCACAATACCCAAGCCCTTTCTGCTAAGTATGCTATTCTTTGTCACTATTGAGTGTCTGCATTCTTAAAGTTTACTTGCTGTTTTCCAGAAACTGTCAAAGCTTCAGTTGGCCATAATGGGACTTAATACAAGTTTCTCTACAACCTCTACAGTAAAGGTTCATAGCATTTCTTAACTACACAGTCCTAGGGTTCCATATAGCAATGTCACAGCATTATGTCTGGCATTGATTCTTAATGGAAGCAGTGAATGTGCATGTTCAAATACTTTAGTACGAAGGCATTGTCAAATGATGTTTAAGAGTTATGAAAGAAAACTAGAAATTTTAGTGAGATGTATAAAGTATACAAGGAAAGAGTCTGTAATGGAATTTGGAATGCACAGAAGATAAGCTTATATTGTGCTTTGCCCTCATATGTTATTATGTGCTGTAATAATGCTTCTGAAATGAATGAACAGATTGACTTTCACCTGTGCTGCGAGGGAGCAGCATCTGTGCTGCTACTTCCCAAATGGGTTAATAGGTAATATTCTAATATTTTAATGTGTTTATCTTCTCTTTGTAAGTCTCATTTATACCTTCAAAGAGGATGATTCCTTCCTGCCATGATCCAATACCTAGTTTTTTAAAATCTTGCCAATTACTTACATCTTTATGCTCAAAATTGCTGTTGTAGAGGTGAAGAGTTTTGGAATAATGACTATGATACAACTTTTAAAAATCCCTCAGGTAGTTAATTACATTCCTGGAGAACTGGAGTAATAACAGAAATACTCCAAGCTGTAATAAAAATGTAAGAAGATTTTTAGAAGGGCATAATTCACTTTTAAACTACAGTCTGTTTTGAATTATCAAAGGGAATAGAGAGAGAGAGAGAGGGAAGGGCAGCAGAAATGAGATAACTCACATGGAGAAATAGCACAGGAAATATAAACCATATGTACTCTAGACTATGAAAACGCACTGACATATTCACCTTCAATAAACTAGTAAGCACATTTCCCCAGAGACCTCTAAGCAGCAGTTGGTCACTTGGGGCCCAGCACGTGTGGCTTTCCCCACCCATGGCTGAGCCCAAGACATGGCACTACCCCACTCTGCTGGGGTAGGGTGGAAAGCAGTCACTGGTGTGCCAGGAGAGCCTGGCAGGTCACCTCCAGGCACACTGTCCACACCCACGGGAAGCCACAGCACGGTATGGTGTTTTCTACATGTGTGGAACTCAGCAGCTCTGCTGGATGCCAGCACTCTGTGTTGGACTGGGACTTTCCTGTGCAGCATCCACACGGGGAACTGTGCACAGATGTTTCCCCCCACTGCCAGAGAGGATGAGACCTCACCTTGCCACAGGAAGCTGCACAGGGCAGGTCTGTGCAAACACACAGGTCCTGTGGAACAGCTGGAGACAGGTAGTGGCACATAAAAACCCTTATAACACATTTCAGTATTTAGCATGAGGAGGTACCAAGCAATAGCTGAACTTCTTGATACTGTTAACTAAAGGCTGTTATTTTTGAGTTTGTAGCAGCTGGGTACTCTTTCAGAAAGGAAGATAGAGCTAAGCTTACTGGTGACACGATTCTAGGCAGCAATTTCTGTGTGCCTACTCTTTTTTTTTGGAATTCAAAAAGTAGCTATAGCATAAAGGACTATTCTGGATGCTTCCCTTTACCTTCCACTTTCCAGGAACCCAAATGCATGGATGAGTTCCTGTTGACACTTTGTACAAATCATGGTTTTTCTCCCTTGGCCTGTGACTCTTTGTACAAAAGAAGCTTCTTTTATCACTACCTAAAAATAAAGAACACTAACAAAATGCTCCGATCAAAGTAATTCATTCATCAGCAGAATGATTTTTGCATGCTGCTACTTTGTATGTGAGAACCATTACCCAAGGAGAGAGACTGTGAATAGATGTAGTGTTTACATAGTACCAAAGTATGAGGTTGTTCCTTGTGGATAAAACAGAACTGAACCCTCATGATACACTAACGTGCATGGTAGCCAATGACACATCACTGCTGCCTACATTAGCACAGCAAAGATGCTTTGTTCTCTGATGTCATGAGTTTCAAATCCCAGCTGGGGATTTACTGACTAAGCCACAGTGAGCTGCTCTGACTTCCCTCCCAAAAGGAGAAGAGGAATAAAATAGAACAGTTTTCTGCTTTTGATTTCACTTCAGAAATACTGCTAAGCACTCAGAGTTATTTCCCTGTTGGTACCAAAATATTACTACAGTTCTTGCTGACAAGAGCTACATAGACCCATCAGTGGAGAAAAGGCTCATTAGCCACCTCAGGACAAGACATAATAGTAATATAAACCACAGATTAAATTCTCATTCAAATAAAATTCCACAAATTGGAACTGGTAATTGCTCACCATTTCTCTGTGGCAGGACACTTGTTCCCCTGCACAAATACAGACTGAGCAATTTCAGTTTTACTGTCACTTCTTTAACTCTCATGTTTCTTCAAGTTCTTGCCATTAAGTAATGGCACAACATGTATTGTGCATGGGAGGTGTTAGAATGAACATACAAACTTTGTATAGACACTCACAGAGAAAATTATTTTTTCTGCTTGTAAGATGAGTGTAGTGAAAGTGTGTCACCAGAGCTGAGGCTAGTGAATCCTCTACAGGAGGCTCTTCATGCTGTGAATTAAAACAGTTGAGGACAGAGGCCTGGACCCTTGCTGTCACTTGTGATTTTTTTGCGTGACGATCCCAAAACATTATGTAATGGTTGAAGCATTATCCTCACAGCATTCCTAGAAAGCGGGGATTATTGCTTCATTGTTAATGTGGAAACTGAGTCACAGAAATATTGTGACTTGTACATGATCACAGTGGAAGGGATCCAGAAGAAGAAAAAAGGTGTAACCAGTGACATAAATTCTTCATCTTTTCCACCTAGTTATTCATTGCATGGTCTTAGGCACTTTCTATATACTAACAAGCCACACGAGTGCTTTAAAGCTTTGTTTGTGTATGGACAGCAGATGAAGATACCTGGATGGAAAGGATAACTGACTACTCCTTATTGCTGCTGCCAAGAGGCATGAGCTGAAGTCATGTGGCACCTGGCTCAGGCAGGGTTTGTAGAAGCCTGGCTTCTCAGAAGGGTGCCAAGAGAGTGACTGCCAGTCTGGCTTTTCCTGCAGAGGCAGTCAGGCTCATTCCACAAAAACAGTGTGAAAAAGGGAAAAGTGGGTGCTGGGAGCTGGGAGGAGAAAACAGATTCAGCAATCCTAGAGCATGAATGCATTCAAAAATCATGAGTCCTGTGTTCTGTCACATCTTTCCTCAGTGAGGGACAAGTAGGAGACAAAAATCTCCATCCTGGTTCCCAGGAATGGACAAGTCTGAAAAAAACTCAAAACTAATGGAAGATCTGAAACAAGACTAGGCTCTGAAGTGGGAGATTGACAAATGAAAATACGGACTGGAGGACAGAGTGAGAGAACTAAGGAAAAATAATGAGAAATAATTTTAAAAGTCTTATAATTGATCCAGTGAGTTACTGGTGTCCACTGGATCAGCCAGAAAAAGTGAAAAGTAGAAAAGTGTTTTCTCATTTTTTACTCTAGAAAAAGCAATGAGAACTTATTTATTTAGGGCACAGGAAGAAATAAGTCTTTGGCTGTTGCAGAGATTGTAGCACATCAGATGAGGGGGTTATAAAAGTTCAAACACACACAAAATTTGTCAGCTTCCTCACTGCCCATTTTGGAGCTAAGTGCACACCACACTAGATGTACACACAGGGGTGTTGCAGGAAAAGTGCAATGGTTGTGTTTAAAATAGCACCAACCCTTCCTATCTTACCGGCATTGACTACAGGGAGAGGCACACCCATCCAGGCCTGCTTTGTGCTTCAAATATTTTACTGGTCTGACTATTTGGATTAGAGATGGAATTTCTTTTTAACTGGAATTACCCTGGGAATAAAAGCCCTCAGGTAGAGGCCACTGCACAAGCATATAAATATGACTATATTAATGGCCATTCAACATTCCTTTCAGTTTCCATATGGAATTAGGCAAAGCAGCATAAAATAATACCGTATTTCTAACCTAGGAAAGTGCAGACACTGCTGTATTATTTTAAATTCACCAGGAAGCAGTTAGATTTTCTGGATTTATCACTATATGTGGATGGAAATGGCTGTCTCACCTTCACTAAAGCTAGGCTTGCTCACAGCAGCTGAGGGTATAAACTATGTCTGACCATACTGTTCAATCCATGTCAAAAACCAGGCTTAACCTTGGATGTTAAGTCAATTCCAAACTGAACATTTAATCTGGCTGTCCTCTTTCTGGTGACTGTCAAAAAAAAAAAAAAAAAGTCAAAACTGATGATGCAATTGCAGTGAATTTAATTCAGTTACACCATTACTTAATGAAGGCTGACCAGTCATTATTAATTTCATCATTGCTGTCTCAAAGTAGAGCAATGTAAGACCTGTTGAGTGTTGCACACTCACTGCATGACCCTCACAGACATGTTCTGGGCTGGACTGTACCTGGCCAGACACCCCCCTACAGGGGCAGCATGTCACCTGCTCAAGGGATCTTTGTGGTAGCAGGAAAATGATGGGACCTGAAAGACAGAGGCTTGGGCTATGAGGGTCCTGCCTCAGGAAAGGAGGGAAGAAGAGCGGTGCAGCACTACAGCGGGGTCTGCAGGAAGGGAGCTGATGCTGCTGGGACCAGTGCCAGCATGGGAGGCAGTGGTGGCCTCTTCTCCAGACTGTCCTGGCCCTTTCGAC
Organism: Catharus ustulatus; assembly: GCF_009819885.2. NCBI lineage: Eukaryota > Metazoa > Chordata > Aves > Passeriformes > Turdidae > Catharus > Catharus ustulatus. The sequence goes on along the minus strand of NC_046223.1, from coordinate 60,241,040 downwards.
ATTCCTTTCTCTCACTCTCAAAATGTAACCTCAGATCCCAAACACTCTCAGCCTTGCTTTCCAGGTGTCCCTTGCTGCAGAGCTGGGCCATTTCCTGACTCCCCACTCTTCCCAGATGAGAAGTAGCTCTGGTGGCTGCTGGCCACTTGAATCATAGAATCACAGAATGGTTTGGGTTGGAAGGGACTTTGCAGATCATCTCAGTTCAACCCTCTTGTCATGGTGTCATGGTCAGCGACACCTTCCACCTGCCTAAAGTCTCCAGGATTGGGGCATCCAGAACTTCTCTGGGCAACATGTTCCAGTGCCTCTCTACCTTCACAGTAAAGAATTTGTTCCTAGTATCTAATATAAACCAACTCTCTTCCATTTTGCAGTCATTCTCCTGTGTTCTGTCACTACATGTTTTTCTTAAGAGTCACTCCCCAACTTTGTTGTAGTTCCTTTTAGCTAATCTGTCTAGAGTGAAACCCAGGAAAACATGGGAGGAGGCTGGTACTCGAGAAGGAGGCTTCCCCAGAGCAAAGGGATCAAGTCCCCATCACACTGCCACCTGCTTGGTGCAAGAGAGAAAATGATTCTGCTTGGAGTGCAGTGGAAGCAGGCATCAGGGGATCTCTTCAGGTTTATCACTGGTTTATATTTTATAAGCCACTGTGTGTGGGCTATGCATCTGGCCTGAGCCCAACTCACAGTACCGTGAGTGTGGGATCTCAATTGCTTTGTCCAATGTTCAATCTGCCTCTGGCATCCTGCATGGAGGGAAAAGGCTGTTCTTCTCCCCTCTGCATGCCACATGCATATATTGCATATATATGCATATATTCAGGTGAAGGGAATATCTGAATTAGTTGGGTTACTAAACTCAGCAGTAAACCTGTGCCTGCACATTGAACTCAACTCTGACATTCTGTTTTAAAAATAGGAGAGGGAGAATCAGTCTCCACTTGCACTGGGTCCTGAAAAAATGTATGCATGACATTCCCTGCTGCACAATCTGTCGTGCAAGCTCAGCAGAACCAATTACCCACTGCATTTATGGGCAGCCAACAGCAGCTTTCCTGACTCCTGCCAGCACAGGGCTTTTTCCTCTTCACATCTTTTATCTCCAGCAGAGACACTGGACTAGGAGCAAGGCCTCAGCCACAGCCAGCATTTGATCTCGTGTGTAGTGAAGTCCTGCTCTGAGCATGCATGGACAAGATTTTCTTTGAGGAGCCACAAACCAGGTTGTACTTGCACTGTGCAGAAATCATGGAGGTGAGGGAAGGAGGGTGACACAGAGATTCACTCCGCCTCGCTCTGAAGATGAGTGCTCAGGGTGTCCTCATTCTGTGCGTGCCTTCTACCTTGTCCTAATGGGTTGTCAAGGAAAAAATAGCAGTGTCTGAATGAAAAAAATACGTTTGCACATCTCTTTAATCCATTCCCAACCAAACACCCGTCATTTGCTGCAGCCAGCAGCACACGCAATTAAAGGGTTTATTTTTGTGTTGTGCCATCTCTCCATAATTACAGAATGCTTATTTCTGTGTGTATGTTTGAAGAAGTGAGGGATCTGCCATCTTCTCCATTTCCTACTATATCACCTACATTTTCCTTTCTGTCCACACATCATTAGCTGCCTCCCTTCTACCAGACAACCAGCTCCATTAAGATAATACTTTGAAATGAAAAAGCAAAGATAAAGCTGCTGGTGAGGTATCTTCCCAGACACTAAGAGAGGCATCTGACAAGACACCATTTGTTACTCTGTCATCTTTCTCATAAGTCTAGGCACCTTGAAATAAAAAGTAATGATGTGAAAAAGAGTTTAAAACCAGGAAAGAACTTTACAAATGCTTGCGATTTTGCTGTCAAACAGTGACAGAAATTTTAATTAGAATTTCTATATATCACTATGGAAAAAGAGTCAGGAGTAACTGAATTTCAGAGCGATAGGAGAACCCAGCAGGTTTTCTTTACTCTTCATTCAGTTCCTGTTTCTCTATAGGATAGCCTTAAGTTGTGCCAAAGGGAAATATAGGTTGGCTATTAGGAAAAAGGTTTTTTGTGGAAAGAGTGATCAAGTACTGGAATTGTCTGCCTGGGGAAGTGCTGGAGTCACCCTCCCTGGATGTGTTTAAAAAATGACTGGATGTGGCACTCAGTGCCATGGTTTCGTTGAGGTGTTAGGGCATGAGCTGGACTCGATGATCTTAAAGGTCTCTTCCAACCTTGTGATTCTGTGATTCTGTGATAGGATGCTGGCAGGAGGATGAATTCATACTACCAAACAGAAATTGAAGCTGTGAAAAAAACAGCACCAAAACATACAAAATTTAGAAATGAAAGGACTATTATATAAAAATGTAAATATTTAGCTTGGTACTTATACAACCCTTAAACAAAAATTTCATCAAAGTCTTTTGCAAAATAAATACTAGTGATGCCTACTTTATATTTATCCAATGTGCTTCATAAAGCTGTTCATTAGGATTCCTGGGTTATTTCATCCCACGTATTTGCTAAATGTTTAAATGGAGACATTTGGATTCAAATGCAACAGCAGTAAAATACAAAAATAGAAGGGATAACAGAAAAAAAACCCCAGCATTTGATTTTAGATAATAATTTTATAGCATTAAGCTAACTTAGCATCTTAAATTACAAAGAAAAGCAAAACAGATGATGATGTGCATATATTCTGACCTTTACAAATACTTGTCCTATCTTATTACAGTCTTTCATGTGGTTATTTTCCTTTTGCTCTTAACAATTAACTATAAAGTTTAGAAACCTGCACATCACTGATTCATTTGCTGCTACCAGCGCTGACAGGATTTTTCAGCACATACATCATATAGCTCAATTTTATGTTTAAAATGATGTTGCTTCTTTGTCTTGTGTGACTTTGTACATCTTGATTCCCAAGTAATTTATTTTCCTAGTAGGAACCACGAAAACTTGTCCTACCTGAGAAAAGAATTGCTTTGTTTACAAAACCATTTCTAAAAGAGTAATTTAAATTTGACCTAGTAAAATATCAAGTGTTTTCTTATCTGTCAGCAATGGTATTTTTCTTATCAAGTTATGCAGCCATTAGGACAACTGAGAAGCAGCATGCCTTTGTGTTATTACGATGGCAATTATTTACTAGTACTGTGGCTGCAATATTGTCCCTGGAGGCTTCCTATAATTGAAGTTACCACTTCCAACAGCTTAATCACTTGAAGCTCTTTTGATACAAAATTACCTAATTACCTGGAAAGGGATGTAAGTATTTCATATTTCTCTCTGACAAAAACAATCGAAGTGTCCCTCATGTTAGATACATTTCTGTGGAGTGAGTAAAGCAATGGTGTAGGATCCCCTGTAAAATCATACAACTACCCTTGTCACAGAAAGCCTAAATGGGGCAGAGAAACGCATTGCTGGCTCAAGGAGCACTGGTTTTGGGGACATTACTCTGCTGCTGCTCATGCACACACATGGACTGCAGCGAACATCACTGTAGTCATCTGGGACCCCAGTGAGCAGCTATGAGGCAACTCCTGTGCTTGTGTCATTTCTGTGACACAGCTGCAATTTCAGCTCAGGAGAGATTTCCCAGACCCGTTTTTCTTTCCAGAAAAGAAAAACAAGGCAAACTATGAAATTGTTGCCTGCCTTTCTACCATAACTTTTTTATATAACTAATTTTCTGAAGGTGTCTGTCCACAGTCTTTAAGAAGGTAATAAACCTTTTATCAGTTTGGACTTGACAAATTACAGTTGGACTTGATGATCTTAAAGGTCTTTCCAACATAAATGATTCTTTCCTTCTATGGAAACAACACTTCTGATTACATGATTTCAATAGAAGAGTGCATTTATGCTACACACAGTGCTGACATTAAGCAGTGCTTTTGCATCATGGGTTAAAAATGTGTGGAGAACAGCTACTTAAACATGGGTTAGAAATGCTAACCCTTGCCTGGGATCATTAAATAACAATTACAAAAGCTGCTCTTTCAGCTGGGATAGGAAAGAGCCATGTAGGTGAATATATTTTTCCCCTTTATCTTGTCATTTCATTAATTATTTTCTCTTATGAATACTCATTTATGATGATTTTGGTTTGGCTCTTTGAGGCAATATTTGCCTGAATGCAAAGTGGATAGAAAAGATTGCCAGCTTATAAAAAGGTATTGGCTTTAGTCTTACTAGTTTCACAAGACACAGGATATCAGAGAATCAAGCTCTTAAGTCCTGCTTACCAGATAAGAAGAGCCTGCTTGCCCTAGGAAAGCCTGTTTTACCAGCTCAGCTACACCTTTTCTCATTTCTTTCTTCATTATCTCTATTTAGCTAAATTGGCTATTGAAGAGAATAGAGTCAAATAAAACAAAAAGCACATCCAGACCACTGGAGACCCTTGAATACTACTTGCACCTGAAATGAATTTACTCTGGCCACCTGAGAGTGTTTATCCACTTAGGGAGCAGGAAAAGCAACATGTCTCACCTAGCCAAGCAAGACTGGAGAACATGGCTCACATGCAAAGGATGTGCAGTGAATCTGTTCATTACTCTTTTAGCAGCACCTGAAGAAATCAGTGGGACCGGCATCCTGATGTGCTGTACAAACACCGAACAAAGGTGCCTTCCACCTGCAAGAGCTAACAGCCTAATGAGGCAAGAGAAACAAATGCAGGAGGCTTCACAGAAAAGGGGGATTGTACCAGATGATCTTTAAAGGTCCCTTCCAACCCAAGCTATCCTATAAGGCTATGAAAACACAATGTAAGTGTGAGCCTATAATTATATTTCCGTCTCAGGCACTGCAGACCTGAGTGAGGAAGTGTTGTTAAGTGTTGGCCTTTCTCCCACAGCTAAATGTAAATCTGAAGAGAGCTCTGTTCCTAATGTACCACAGCATCGTGCCACAGATAGTATTATCCAGCAGCTCTTCTTTCAGACCTCTGAAAAGTCCAATGTATTATACATCCAAGCAACACACAGTCCCTTCTGCTTCAACACTTTTTATCAGGGCTGCCACCAGAAAAAATAGGTAGGATTACCAGTGCAGCTTAGCCCATGTGTATCCTGAATCCCAAATGATGAAAATGGGTCTGAACAACCATGTGACTACCAGAGGGGCCTGCCACCACAAAAGAACAGACAGTAACCATCTCCATCAAAGCACAGGTCAATGACCTTTTGCTTTCTATGAGCTCAAAGCCCTCTTGAACATAATATATTTTTTAAAAATTATCTGGTAATTGAACATATGTTGCAAAAACAGCACATCAAAGTGCCACCTTAGATCTGGAGTATCTATAAACATTCCATGACAGCAGTAGAGGAAACTGTCTCCTGGCAATGCACACAGGCCCTGTAGAGTTCGTGTCTGATTTTCTAATGCTTAGGTCATACACTATGCTCTGTTTTAGGTAAAACCTACACAGGCTACAGGGAGACACCAAGAAACATTAATGTAAGTATTACAGTGCAGGAAAAAAAATTGCGTCAGTTCAAGCAGAACAGAAAACAACAGTCACCCAAGGACAAGGGAAAGGACAGTGGGTTCATTTGGCTACCCATCAAGGCCTTAGTGTAATTACACAGTGAGATCTTGCTGCATTATTGTGTCTTCATTAAGCTGAGGTTGGGTTTATGTTGTTGGAGTTGATACAAATTTGTGGGCATAATAGCATAATTAAATTAAGAAATTAATTTATGTAAATACACATAGTAGCTCATTGTGTTGTTGTTCCTCCTGTTACCAAATTCGGAACTTTGTTATCTTGGCCAGCTTTCCTCACATCGCTCTTTCTCAAAATCTTCTTCTACAGTGGGTTTTTTGGTCAAAAAGATAAAATCTCATCTCCTCTGCAGCTCTCTGCATTTAATAGGTGCAAGTTCTCAAAGCCTGACTTCTGCTTTTTTGAAAGACATGACAAATTGCTACAGACGAAGATGCTGAGATGGCGCTAAACACATGACTGAGGCTTGCTGGGTTTGATGATGGAGTGTCACATGCTGCCAAGCTGTCTCTAAACAAGATCATTTATACAGTAATAGCAGCTAAGATGTGAAACAGATTAGACAACTTGTTGTTTGGAGGTATTTTTTCTTCTGAAGGTCTGATATGAAAAGAGAAATCTGGAGAAAAAGTAGAATAAAATGTTGATGTCAAATGTTGATGCAATGTTGTTTTTCCCTTTGAGTGAGGGAGTAGAAAGACTGGGAAACATGTTTCAAATCTTCACTACTGCAGATTAAATATGTAAAAGATCAGAGCACAAATCAAGATAAGAGTTTTCAGATCCTGTTTTGTTTATAGAAGTTACAAGGAAAAACTTTTATTATGAAGGCATTACAAAGATTATCTTCTTGCATAAAATGTTTAATTTTATTGTGTTTGTATACACAATACTTAATTTTGCATCCAGCTACAGCATTTTGGCTATGATGACAGTAGGTACACAAGACTGCTAGAAAGTCTGGTATCATCCCTTGTGGCCAGGAGGGACAGTGTTATCCTGGGGCAAATCAGGAAGAGTGTGACCAGCAGGTTGAGGGAGGTGATCCTGCCCCTCTACTGAGCCCTAGAGAGGGCACATCTGGAAAGTTCTGTCCAATTCTACACTCTTCAGTAAAAGAATGAAAAGATGTGACTGGAGAGGGCAGCCAGGAAGATGATAAGGAATCTGGATCTTCTCTCTTATGAGGAGACACTGCAGGATCTGGACCTGTTTAATCTGGAGAAGAGAGGACTGGGAGGAGATATCACTAATACATACAAACATCTCAAAGGCCAAGAGGATGGTGCCAGACTCTTTTCAGTGGTGCCCAGCAACAGCACAAAGTGCAATGGCCGTAAGCTAAAACACAAGAGGTTTCATCTCAACATGAGAAGAACTTCTTTACATTAGGGTGGTAGAGCACTGGAACAGTCTGCCCAGGGAAGTCATGGAGTCTCCCTCTCTGAAGACATTCAGAATCCACCTGGACACATTCCTGTGTCACAGCTCTAGGTGACTCTGCCTGGGAAGGGGGTAGGACTACATGATCTCCAGAGATCCTTTTCAACCCTAGTGCTTCTGTGATTCTGTGAACCTTCTTTTAAAGTTCAAAAAAAAAAAAAAAAAGCATTGATGCCTTCTATTTGCAACACTTGAATTTTATTCAGAGATATGCCATCAAGCAAATTTACCTGTAAGTACTTTGTATTGCCTTATACATCTACTAATGCCTATATTTATTCTTATGTAGAGGAAAAAAAATTAAACGTATCTAGGTATATACCTATGGCATAAATAAAAACAAATGGCATACTGCCTACTACCTATGGTATAGGCAGTATGTCATTTCCACTTGCTAACAGGAAAGATATTTTTTGATGTTAAATAAATGAATAAAGTTTCATTTCTTTGACAAGATATTTCATTTCCATCCACCCGTTTTTTCTTCTGTAGTTATTTTTACCCCTGAGAGATTTTTTTGAGAAGGGAATTTTTCCTTGAATTTACAGTTATTTAGAATATTCCACCTCTAAACATCCCCAAGCAGACAACCATTAAGGGAAAAGCAGAATAGCTAAATATTCACAGGACCTTAAAGGAGCCCCATGAATCCCAGATGGGAAGGTGTTTTTTCTTATCAGAAAATTTTGCATACAGGGAACTAAAGGACAGAAGATACATGATACTCCAATAAGCTGTCACCTCAAATCATTGCTCTGGGCCAAGGTAAATCAATCAAAATAATGCAGCTTATGATGCAGGACAGATCTTCTGAAACTAGCTCTTAAAAGGGAGTCTTCTTTGCTCCCTTACTGCTGCATAAGAGAAGAAGAAAACCTAATCCCTCTATGAAGTAACTTGAAAGGCGAGCTGGTATGTTGAGCTGGCCAGAACATGCTGATCTGATTCGTAGAGGTACGTCATCTCTGGGATGACATCAAGACACACTCCCTGCCTTGTGGTCTCAGTGCTAAACTTGCAACAAGTATCATCAGACCCACCTTCATCTTACTGATGGCATGAACCGATGTGGGTGTCATCACTGTTTAAAAAGGGTCCCAGAGTAACAGCTGACAACTATGATTTCCCAAAGAGACAAGCCAGGATGGAGCCTGGACATGTTATGGGATAGTCCAAGGTAGTGGATCATAGTCATGGCCAGTCACCAAGACTTGGTCCACAAGGATGAAATTCTTTGGTTGAGAAGTGAGATAAAAAAATATCTGACATAGTAGCAGAATTATGAAAATGAAAGACAACCAAGAGACTTGGGTGACCAGCTCAGACAGAAAACAGAGAGATTGTTTTCCCTCCAACTCAAAAATATTTTAATATGGTGTCTTGCTCAGCATTGAAAAAGTTGACATTAGAAAATGTGATGAATAATTTACAAAAAGAAGAGGAATATAAAAGCATGACAAAAAGCCTCACTATTCCAGTGAGACTCCTCTTTTCCATGCACCACATTCACAAAGAAAAATAATACAGGGAGATGTGGCTGAGGACTGTGGTCTCCCCCATCTCTTGAGATCTGCCTACTCTGTGACATATGAGACCCTCGGTGTTTAATGCCCACTGTTCATAACACATGAGAGGAGGGTGGCCATGTCATCATGAATATGTCTTCTAAAAAAAACTAATTCGCAGCTGGACTGTCTCTCTCACAGTTTACACCAGTTTAAATGGAATATTAGCAGCTTGTTCGCCTCAAGTTACTGTCATGCCCCCTTTCCTTGGGGTTTTTTCAAAGCAGTGACCAGATCTCACGCAGACATTCTTAGTGGAGTTAACCACTGGATTCTGGATAGCAGCAAACATTGTTATCCAGCTGTGGTTTTTTGGTTTTTTTACAAAGCAAAGCTCTCTGAAATGAAAGACCAACAGAAAGTTGATAAAATACTAAGTTTAATGGACAAAGGATGAAGAATACATCAGAGGAAAATAAAAAAATAAGCAATTTGAGATTTCTCAAGGGAGAGTGACAAGAAAAAAACAGAGAGAAGGGGGAAGCCTAAAATGATGGGAGGTATATCATGGGAGAAGAAGAGACCATCAGTACATGCAGCCACAAGAATATGGTAAGGCAAATACTTTTCACACTCACAGAAACATGACATTATAATAACCACAATTCATGTAGGATCTTCATAAGCCCTGGGGTAAAGACATTGCCTGTGGAACTATGCAGACCATTGCTGACCTGTGGGAGAGATATGCTCCCATCTTTCCCCTCAAACGCTATTGCAGGGTAATACTGTGATGAGGGAGGCTACACTTAGAGATGATTCTACTGATTATAAACTTCATGAGGGAATGTGGCAGGCCAAGCAAACCCTGAAGCTCTGGCCTAGGACTGCCAGTGTAACTGCAAGTTCATGCAGGGTAAGCAGAGAGCTGGGGAACAAGATGAAGAGATTGTATCTACAGAATTATTTATTATGCTCTGAGGCTATAAACAAACATGTGAGAGGCACACATTCCAAACTGAAGTGCATTCATCATTATTGTTAACGATAATGATTAAAATAATTCTTTATACCTCCAATACAAGTGCAAATCTCAGGAAAAAAAATCCTGAAAACATGAGAGTATTATAATGAATTTAGCTTAAAACAAACCCTGTGAAGTAGGCACCCTTATCTGCACATTACAGAGGAGGAAATGCTGGCATGGGCAGATTGCAGTTTGCCCAGGGCCAAGCAGGAAACCCAGGGAACAGATGAATAAAGTCCCAAGCTCATGAATGCCAGCCCTCTGTCTCAGTCACAAGATCATTTTTCCTTTCCTTCATTTGATAAATTGCAAAAGAATTAAGTTAGGCAAATCCATAATTATGGGTTTGAAAATAACCTTCATGCCATCTCCCAGCCCAGAGTATTCAGAACTACATGGGAACAGAAGCCTGGTAAAGGAAGTTTTCTCTATTTTCCATGTGGGTCAGGAATGCAGATCAGCTAGTGGACTTAAGCATCCAACTGGGTAGTCTTCATAGGCACATCCAGTATTAAGACTTTGAAAGAGGGACTACAGCAGACCCAGAACTTATTTATATTCACTTTATATTACAAACATTATTTTTTTTCTTTCTTCTCAGGACCAATACACATTTAATTACACCAGGGAGGCTGTGCTGCTTTGCACAAGAGGCCCAGTAAGCCTCACCACAGAACCCATGGTGAGTGTCTGCTTGAAGAAATTGCTGAGAGGCTGGATAAGGTCTAGGATCCTTTTCACCAAGGCAGGACTCAAACATTGCTCATCCTAATAAGAGAAGGCTTTCAGCATTAAGCAATTTATCAACAGGTGGAATTAGTCACCATCTTCCCCGTTTAGCTTTCAGCCTCATCCAACAGTCATTCCCAGAAAATTCTTATCAGCTCAGATCTCACAGACAAGAAGGGGCAGGAAAGATTTATCTCACTTGTGACAGCTGTGGCCTGAGATGGGCACCCTGCATGCCCTGCAGAAACCAGACCTCGATCAGCTCTGTTCAGTCCCCCAGCAGACACTCAGGGCAGCCTGTCGCTGTTCCCAGTGCAGAGTGCAGCTAAGCGAGCCTGCACTCTGGGAGTCATCATGGTGCAGACGCTTGCCCTGACTACTCTGCCTGCTGGCAGCATCAGCCCAGCAAGCCCTCACAGCCTCAGGTTTTCTGGGCTGGTATTTCAGCACAGCACCGTGGTGTGACAGTTTACAGGTGCAAACCCATCTGAAGGTGGGCTGGATACCTTTCACCTTGTGTTGCATGTAGAGTATGCATGGAGACACAAGTGGTATTAGTGATGGAAGCATAAATGTTTAGGGCCTTCATGCATTTATTTCCAAGACTAAGAGCAACCAACAGACAGGTTCTGTGGATGTTATTTCAGATTTAGCAGTCAACAGTGCTTGTTTGATGTCTAAGTCTTCCCGTGGATCTAACCTGAAGTTTTTCACAGACTACTGCCTGAGCCATATCAGAGGTGGAAGACAGACTCTGTAGTGGAACTATTTAGATTTCTTGTCCACTTCTTGCTATAACTCCATCTATCTTCTTCCTTTAGAACTGTGATCCAGTAATATCTTATTTGTATGCTTCTGCACCTAATGCATCTTGTACCAGGTCCAAGTTTGGTGCACTTAGTAGTGTTAAGTTTATGATTGAACTCAATGATTTTAAAGGTCTTTTCCAACCTAAATGATTCTATGACTCTATTATATTATTTTTACAGCTTGCTAATAACTAGGCAGAATAATCTTGGTCATTGTAACATTAATCTCAGGTTAACCATGCTTGGTGCAAATTCTATTCTGATTTAGCACCACTGCTGACCGCTTGCTCTATCACTCCCATCAGAGAGTCTTGTCATCCACTTTTTGACACTATTGACAAAGAGTGCTCTTTCAACATCTTGCTGAGCTTTTGCTGAGCAAAAACAAAGATAAATTGTGTAGCTGGATTCTCCATGTCCACCATATCTTTCACTGAAAAAGACTGCTAATGTTGTTTGGCAGAGACTCAAATCCAGAACCCAGACCCCTCAATCTCTGAGGTCAGCAGGCCACATTCAACTCTTATGAAATACCAATGAGGCTGGTGACATCCCTCTGAGGAGGAACCTGTCACAATAATTTTAATTTTTCACACCTGCAATTAGAATTTTCTTTGCCGAAAGAGAACATTGTTTTCCCACATCCAACCTAGACAGAAAGCAGAGTACTTAGAGTGCTATGAGACAAAACAAAGAGGTGCCTGTGAAGAGTGACTCTGCCACATCATAGCAGCACCAGAGATGTCTCCCTGCCTGCCCCAGGCAGTGCTACAGAATGGCCCGTGTGTCACACCAGCCCTGGGGAGCAGTCAACAGAGAGACATGTGACACGTCTTAGGGACAACTCGCAGCACACAGAGGGATGTGCTGGTATCACAAAGCAGAATACAGGGTCTCACATGAACTACTGTGGCCTCAGATCAGCTGATGGCATCTCTGATCAACAGAGCAGCTATCTTTAATCTTTCCTCCTTTGGGATCATATATTAACCATGTGAGACTGATCCTCAGCATCCCAAGCAGAAAAGCACGTCCACAGTTGTCACTTGCCTAACTACTTCTCCCAGCAGTTTCTCAGGTATTCCTCCCATGACACCAGGAAAATAATTTTATTTATATGATTATATTATATTATATTATATTATGATTATAGTATTTGTTTGTTTATTTATTTATTTATTTATTGCTAGTTATCCCATCTGCAGTTAGAATATTCATCATTCCTGATCTTATATCCATGTCCAGAATTTACCTCCAGCTGTCCTAAAATTATTGTCAGTTTCTAATCTAATCATTGTCACTCAGTATTTTAGAGATGGCAGAAAAGTATCAAATCCATGAAGAATGTTAAGATGGAAGACTTTGACCTCAGAGGAAAAAGATCTGCCTGAAACAATCCATGATAGGATCAACCAAAGTTTGAAAATCTTTTGAGGAATGATGTTTTACTCTTTAAACTGTACATAGTAGCTCCTTTGATTACTTGCTGAATTAAATACCAGCCATTGTAAATGTATTTGGCTGGATCAGAGGATAACAAGCCCAGGACCATTTGATCCACTTCAGGAAAGGAGTGTGCTGGGTGTCTCTTGTAGCAGAGGCAAGGGTGACGAATTGGCACCCTGACTGCTGTGACAGCGGCTGCAGGGAACAGCATTCCTCATCTCCATGGCCCAGCCATGGGGCTGCACAGGGAAGCCTGGCAGGAGCTGTCTCCTACTGGTTGTGATGGATGTGAGGGCTGTGGCACTGTCTGCTGTGGCAAACAAAGCAGAGTAAGAAAAATTATCTCAAGGATAAAGCCAGTAGACTTGCACAGGTGTTGGCCCCTCTGAGCTGAAACAAGAGCAGGAAGAGCACCTTGTGTGGCCAACTGTGAGAGGATTTGCTGCCATACTGCATGTCCTTGGAGCTTCCTTCCCTTCACCAGCTGTGTGCCACCAGACTGCCACACTGCAGCACCTGGGTACTGGCTGGTTTCCTGCAGTTCCCCATGACTGAGCTGCAGAGAGGACTTCTGCCACTACTGAGCACAGTGTCTGCCTGCCAGCAGGTTCTCCTGCATCAGTGAGTCATTCCTGAGTCACTTGTCCTCTTGCCAGGAGGAGCCAGTTTTCTCCCAGGGAATACAGCAACCTTCCTGGCTGGTATAAACAGACCTGCTGAAAAGGTGAGACATCAGCGAGCATTTGTTTCCAGCAAGGTTTCCTAGGTATTAAACAGTCAGCACATAGCAACTGTTTGGAGACAAGTTTAAATTAGCTGCTCAACCTTCCTCTGTTGACTTTATTTCCTTTTTGGATTCTGAGAAGGAAGTTCTCCATGACCAAAATGAGAAGCGTTGAGGGAAGATAAGAGGCAGCTGCTGCCAGCTCCAAGGACTTGTGCTGCCAGATCAGTGTTCATGGCACACAGCATTATCAATGCCCTCTAGGAGGTCTCAAAGGAGCGGACCACCAGAATAGCAAACGGTTTAGCCCAAGCTTTTTGTTAGCCTCCTTCAACTGGATTTGTAAAACTTTAGATCTTTCTCTGTGAACTTTCCTACTAAAATTCCCATTTGCAAAGGCCACTGACTTTGCAGAATAAAACCTTTCCTCTTTCTCTGTTTGATGATGAATTTTCTAGGATAGGCCAAAAGTGTCTCTACTTGTGCTTGAAGGATCCATTCTGGAGTGACTGGACCGGGAAGGCATTGCTTAGAGGTGACTAGTCCAGGTGACAGCACAAAGCCTCCTGTCTTGCTTTCAGCAAAACTCCCAAAAATGACCCTTTTAAAGATGAACCAATTCTAAATTGACTGCAGTGGGATGTTGGATGGTATATTTAGGAGCATTTATTCACCCTTTATTCAGGGAATAACAGTGAGATCTTCAGAACATACCTGTTTGCCTTTTATGTTGTATCCTTTCTGATTTAAATGTGCTCTCAGCTACCTTTCAGTAGGCCTGATTGATTCAAATGCCCATATCTTGCTAACAAGATGGAATACATATGAGGAGTGCATCCCACTTTCTGCTCTACTAGGTGATCAGAAAAGAAGGCAATGCCAAAGAATGCAAAATACAGCAATTGCCCCAGAGGAGCTGAGAAGAGGCTGTTCTTGAGTAAGCAAAGATGATGAAAACCCACTAATTGGAGAATCTTAAAAAAAATGGTGTCATGGGAAGCAGAACTCCACTAATGTGCTTTTTCTCTGAGAAGGTTATGGGGAGATCAGCAAGCTTGTGTAGGATTTTCACCTGGCCAGTGGTGTTTCAGTTGCCTGGAAGATTCTCCTACCTGCAAAACAAATTCTTTTGAACTTCTTTTGAACTTCTCACTGCCAGCACATGAAACCTGGCATGAAGAGAAGGCCAGGCCCAGGTGTCAGCTGCCATTCAGGTGGTGAAGGAGCTGAACACTGCATGGGCTGGGAATGGTTTTAGCTCAGAGCCCCACCCTGAGAGCTTGTGTAACTCTATTTTCAGAGATAATCAGAGCTGTTTAATACAGAATGCAAAGATACAATATCTAATGTAAAGAGGTTCACCTTTACTGATAACTTAAGTAATGTGTATTTAGGCAACTCCACTGTTACCCAAGTTGTGCTTTTTTGAAATGTCACACAGCAGTAATCTTCAGATTTCCAAGTTCCTACTTCTCTCATTACCCTGGCTCCAAGATTATGATAAATATATCAGCTGATCACCCCACATTGGCTTCTTTGCTTCAGACTGGAGAAAAGAACTGTCACCAAGTTATGGTATTGCCATGAAAGTAGCAGCTGAGTACGTACAAGCACTGAACTTACTGTAGCTACAAACTCTAAACCCCAACAATAATAGGAAGTCAAGAACCTTACTCAGTGAAGAAAATTACATTCTGAAGCCTGACAACTTTTTAATATTTGATCAAGTTAGAAATAGGTTCATAGTAATTAATTCTCCCATTTGAAATTGTTTTTCTTGAAAATAACACAATCTGATTTCCAGATAATGCAGTGGAAAATTTGATGGTCTATGAAGAAAAAGAGCAGGCACTGGTGAGTTAAATAAACTTTTGCAGTCATAGTGGCAAGGTAAAGAACAACAAATAAAGAATTTTATTTCTTTAGCAGCAGCTTACACCTGTCAGCTCACAGGGAAAAGACAAAGAAGAAATTATCTCTATAGCTAAGTCCTGCATAAATGTGATAAAGACCACACACAAGCCCTCAGACTCAAGTTTTTTAGGTAGGCACCTACAACAACAGATGCTGAGATTACCCATGAGGCTGCACAACCCAATGGGTACTAATTTCAGATTCTGTCTACCCATGAGGCTGACACTTTATAAAACAAGATCCAACCCATTCCAGCCCTGTCCACTGTAGGAGGACCTTACTGAATGCTTTGCACTGGGAAATGTAGGCTTTGCACTAGAATCCTATTCTACCTCCCAGCCTCAGTGAATTCACCTCAGTTTAAGCACCATACTAGGGGAGGGCTGGCTTTGCCTCTCAGGCTCTCGAATCTACTTGCATATTGCTACACATGCAGTGGGAAAATACTGTTTCACATGTTGTCTTGGGATGGGGATTAACAAAGGCCTCAAGAGGCAGAGCAGCATTTCAGAGGGGTTATCCAGGCAGAGACAGTGCCCTGAAACAGCTCAGAAAGTGCACTGTTACCTTGGTTTGGGGGTGGCAACAGGGCTGGCCTGGAAATTCGTCATGTCATCCCCAAAGGTGTCCCTCCCACGCACTATTATTCTCCAGTGTTGCTCTTGATGTTTGCCCAGCTAAAGAAGACCTACTTCATCTGGAGGTAAACCACTCCAAATAGATTTCTCCAGGAAGGCTTTTCCCTAAGTGCTTGAGTGTTTAAAAAACCTACAAATAGGTCAAAACAATGAGACACAGAGAAGCAATGACCTCTTTTCTGGAAATAGTATCCCACTAACTCAATTCTTATCCATTGCCTATTAGGCCTGGTAATGAGGTGTACAGTTATTTTTAATTTGTTATGTGATGTAGTCCATCTTTCAGGGATACCACAGCAGATGTCAATAAGACAAGAATCATCCTTTCATATTTCCATGTGCACAGGACATTGTCTTTCGGCAGTATCACTAGCAAAAAAGGAAAATAAAGCTGTTGCCCATGAGTGCTGTCCTTTGAAGTGTGGGACTGAAGCCTCTTGGCTGACATCCTTTTCCTGGCCGACTCACTTTGTGCATGACTGCAGTAGCACGCTGCAGTCCCACGGGACCTGTTTATTACTCCCGAGTAAACTTTCCCCCTTCACCATGGGAAAATGGATTCACAATGATAGAAGGCTGGGGCATTCTGCATGCTTAAAATCATAAGGCTTTTAAAACCATTTTTTAATCTTTTTTCTTTCAGTCAAATGCCAAAGAAAAGAATCATGTTAAGCCATGATTATAAAACATGCCTTTGATGGCTTGTGCGTTTGCCTTGTAGTACCTCCAAGTCAAATATTGTTTAAATCCCCATCGGCTCAGCAAGATATATGGAAGAGACAGGGTTCAGGAGGCTGGCTGGGAATTAACTGCATTAGCTGCAAAATAACTGGCCACCACAGCACCAGTGCTGTTGCACGTGGATGAGGGCACATATCAGGAGATGCACATTCTGCATCCCATGGGTTTCTTCTGGGCCAGCAGCCTGGCCAGCTCAGACCCTTTGGTCTCCAGCTGCAGGGACACCTGCAGCCACCTGCCCCAGTGCCAGGTGACCTCTCAGGCAGCACAAGAGAAGGGAGAGCAGACCTAAGGGAATATCAGGGAGGCTACATGAGGGAGCAGGAGAGAGTTTAATTACTTAGTCTTGCTGGCAGATGGATTTTCAAAGTAGCTGCATCATATTATGACTTCAGAGGACAAACTGATCCAACATTTGGAATGACTTATAAAGTAATGTCTTCTGAATGTATTTGCTGTGCTAGGTTTAAAAAACAGCTTGTCCTGGAATTCCTTACCTCCTCCAGTGCAGGCAGGTGGCCTGGGAGTGATAGTACACTTCTTTCCTGGCTCTTGCACTCCTTTTTCCAATGAAAATTGTGACAAGTCAAATGACGCTGGCATTAAACTGAAGTGGTGCCAGTGGTGAATCAGAGACCTTTTCAAACTACTTAAATTTTAAGGGGACAAGGAAGAGTGGACCTAACTGAATGCAAAAAATTAATAATAGATAAAAAATGAAAAATGAAGAATCTAACAGTAAAAAAAAAAAAATGCATATTTATATATATATGTATATGATTTTTGCCCATTTTGATGCAGACCTCTGCCCACAGAAAGCAACAAAGATAAAAGTTATAAAAGATGTGATGTTAAGTAAAAGTCAAATATCATTTAAAGTCGCAGTCCTCCTGCGGTGCCACCCACAAGGTGGTATACCTTGAGTTGTAGATTAAGGTGAGAAATATGAAGTAAAAAACTTCAAGTGATTTTTAAAAATTAGTAATTGTAATAATGTGAGGTAGGATTTCATGAGGAATCCTTATTCTAATGAACACAAGAAATAATCTCTCATTATTCCCAATCGCATTCATTTAATTTTAAAATAATTACGACTAAGAGAAGAAAAAGCTAAAACACTTTGGTAGTTGGTGTGTAAGTGAAAAGAATCCTGTAAAATGGTGTGAGTGTGCATGTAATCCCAGATACATGCATGGACTTTGTCACTCAGGCGTTCTGAGCACCATGTACCGCTCTGGAATCAGGAATGTACAGTACATTCAAAGATGCTATAATAAGAAAGTAGCACAAGGTAAATAAATACTGAAATTTTTATGAGTGAACTTTTGTGAACCAGTATAATATGGGAGCATGAGAGGAACTCATAAAAAGAGGGCAAAAGCCAAAGAACAGATGAGGTTGAGAAAGCGATATGATGAGTGCAGCAGAGAAAAAAAATGTGAAAACAAAATGTCTTTTATTTGGGATGCATTCAGGAGAACATACACTGAAGCCATGAATCTATTTTAAGATTCAGGAAACTAAATTCTTGGATTACAGTTATTCCCACTACCTGTCTCTGGAGTTACAGCCTCATTAAATTCCACTGAAATTATATTATTAGTTTGTTCCAGATATGCTTTGGAAACTCTTGGCTATAATGCAGTGCAGCTGAAACTGATTTATTTGTATCCAATACTGTAACTACATTGCAGCCAATACTCTGTGTTTGCATACAGCCCCTGCATGTAAAGATTTTACAGTATAGAGTAAGAGGATGACTGCAAAAATCAGGGTCTGCAGGTATGGCCTTGGAAAGCACTCCACAGGCACAGCTGCAGATGAGAGAAACTAGGGGTGCAAATGAGGAGAATATTACAGCCAGTTTCTAATTAAACCAGGCTCATAATAAAGACAAAAAGCCATATTTTACAGTAAGAATCCTGACAGGCCATGTCTATGGTCAAGCAGGAGTTCGAGCACAATCAAAACTATTATAGTATCATGGAGAACAAAGAGGGGAAGGACTCAAAAAAATCACTTTTATCCAGAGATCAACCTGCACCATTCCTGAGTTGTCCCATTTGTTCATGGAGCATCCAGAGATGGAGAGTCAGCAGTCTTCCTTGATTGTGAGCTAACCCAGCTGCACTATCCCAGACTTAGCCATATACCACAACTCTGTACAGGCAGACAAAGAAGGTTGTGCAATGACACACGACAGGTTTGGCCGTGGAGCTGTCTCCTGCAGAAGTAGGCTTGGTGGTGCTGAGCCAAGCATGGGGAAACTGTAAAAGACTGTTTTACCCACTTGGGAAAAGTGGAAATCTCCTGGTGTTGGCAACCTTCAACAATGCAAGCTCTTTTTACTGTGTTTAAAGAGCATATGAACAATGATTATTATCAACGGTGACATTATATTCCTAAGTCATTTTCTTATGCCTAGTATGAATCATACCTGCATCTAATGAGCCTGTAGCAAGTTTTGTAAAGCTGTTGTATCATCAAGATAATTAAAACAATGTGTGCTCCTCTCCAATATAGAATTTCAGGTCATTATAAAACAGTATGGCTTAATCATAAATTGAACGTCTATGTAAAGCATTGCTGTTCTACCAGAATGTCTGTTAATAGCCTGTTTATTAAAGCAATAAAAGTGTAATTCATGCCACCTTCAACCAACCAGCTTGAAAAAAAGTATTTCTGGGAAATTATTTCCGGTATTTACAAAATCTGGCAAGTATCTGATATTTGCAGAATCTAATACAATCATGCCCAATCCTTTGAAAATTAATCATGTCAGCAACAACAGTGAGACGAGTTATGGAGATTGCTGATGCTTTTAAGTGCCGAAATGGACGCATCCCATTTTCGCAGCCTCTCCAATAACAACAGCCAGGATGGACCGGCTGGTTGTTTTTGCAGCTTGGGAGCAGAGCCGCCCATGCAGCACCCCTGCCCCAGCACAAACAGCTCCAGCAGGCACCAGCCCCACGCCGCTTCCTCCCGCCGGGCTTCCCAGCTGCTCTCAGTCACAGGGAGTACGGACCCATCTCAGTTTCCTCTCTGACATCGGAATGCCTGGGTGTAGTTTACGGAGGGGTGCGCCAAAGACAATTCCTGTGCTACCAGACGGTTTCCATTTCAGAAGGCTCCTCCACTCGGCTCTCTGCTGCAAAAGCTGCTGCCAAACTTCTCGCTATGCCTCTGGGTATCAGCAGCAGGAAAATCTTCAGTCCTGGCTTCTCTGACTTACTTTTTGTGAGTGGACAACGTGTCCTCCAGCACACAGCAGGGTGGGCAGGATCCTTGTGGCTTTATTTCTTCTGGGGCAATCTGATGGCAATGCAGAGACCCCAGAGACCAGGCTCTAAGTTACGGTTTTTCTCAAATCTCACCTGCCAGGAGCCTGCCAATAAACTGGTGAAGACCCAGGTAATGCCACTCCAAGTTATGGCTCTTGTCACTTGCCATGCAATTTCTCAGCATTTTCTGCACATATTTACACAGACTTATTTAAACCAAATCAACAGGAAATATGGGCATATGAGTGGCTATAAACAGATTGGTAGCTCTTACCTCCATTTGGTGAAGAGAAAGTGAGGAAAAAGCAGACAGAGAATAAGAGGCTATTTTTCAGTACATGAAGCAATAAGGATAGCATTTCCACTCCCAATAAACAGTTGAGAGGAAGCATTTGAGAGTAGCAAAGCAAAGGTAAAGTCCTCCACCAGGAAAGTGAGGTTGTATAAACAGAGAGGGTCAGGCTGCACTGCCCTGAGCTGCTGAAATTGTCCCTTCTTGTATCAGACAGGAATAAATATCAACACAGCATGGGAACAATATCACAGTGCTGCTAACCCTCTTGGAAATAAAGCTCATGGGCAATCTCCAGCCAGCCACTGGTTTTTGTCTTGCTCAGTAGTACTCAAGGCATCAACTCTATTTTCAGCTTTATTTTCCCCAACAAAAGCTGAATTGAGGGCCTTGTAAAGTACAAGTGTAATGACCCGCTCTGAGTGTCCCTGCCACAATTATTGCCTGACTGGTTAAATCTTGGGTAGGTAACCACAATACTGTAAACATGACATTGCAGCTACCCCAGCCCTTCAAACCCCTGGGCACTGTGGGCTTAGGCGGTCACCCAGGCCATGCACATCCAGAGCCAGTGAAGTTGATTCTCTGCTGTGACAGCTCTGCTCGGGTGCCAGGCTGCTGGGACACTGTCCTGGCTGACCCTGGAGGGAATGCTGGCAGAGCCACACACAAGTGGGCAGCCTGCCTGTACCCTCGGGGACATGTTTGGGAGCCTGGCACCACACCCTGCAGATAGCTGATGCTGGCTGCTCCGGGTGTTGGCACAAGGCAAAGCCCCAAAATGCAAAGTGGAAAAGGTCACTCGCAGTGAGCTTTTTGCTCCACAGCCTTTGCAAGCGCTTAGCAGCATTTGATGAGTGTCAGTTGGGGGTTTTTTATATTATTCATTGCAAATGTTAAAAGGAGGCTGTTTACAGCATCTGGTATGTCTTTTATTACTCTGCATGATTTTGGCTCAGTTAGTACTGTAAGCCTGGATTTTTACAGTTCTGCAAATTATTTTCAGCCCTGCGCTTTCTCTCCTAGTCTTACTCATCACAGTGACAGCAATCCACATCACTGCTGTGGGCTGCTTTTTAGGAAGTGGGCACATGATGACACACTGGGAAAATAAAGAGCCAAACCTCATTTGGGAGACACTCCACTTACTCCCCGTTTAGCATCACGTCACGGCATCATGATCAATCTTTGCACACAGGGGTTGACAAGCAGAAGATGAAGGTGGGGATTGGAAAGGAGACGCCAGTTTCTGCAAGGAAGATTGGAAAAGCAACATTTTCTGGTTTTATTCTGACCACCCGCTTTCCTGAAGGTCAGGGAAACGAGGCCGTGCAGTAAAACCAGGGAGCCCTTTTAGCAGTCGCACCTCCTGGCGCTCCGCCAGGCTGCTCTGCAGCACTGCACCGTGCCCGGGCTCCTGGTTCGGGCTGGCTTTGGCTTTGGGATCGCGCAGGTCCCGCGCGGCTCGGGCTCCGCCGGGGCTGCGGGCGATTTGCTCCTGCCCCCTGCCGGCCGCCGCCGGGACTGCGCCCCGCTCCCGTGTCCCGGGATCCCGCCGCGGCTCTGCGCGATCGCACGGATGCGCTGGGCACCGGGAAGGGCTGGAACTCCTGGACCTACCTTCTCCCCCTCCTGCTGACCACCACAGGCATGATTTTTCTCAAGGATGCAGCGCAAGCATTTTTGTGACCTTGTTTCTCAGAGCTCCACTAAACCCACCCTTGGGCACTTCCAGGGATCCACATCCATATCCTCAAATTCTCTAGACAATTCTCTATTTCAGTGGTTCACCACCCTCATAGCAAAAAAGTTCTTCCTAATATCTGATCTAAACCTTATCTCTTTCAGTTTGAAACCATTCCCTTTTGTCCTGTCTGTACATGCCCTTGTAAAAGCCCTTCTCCTCTTTTTTTTAGGCTCCCTCCATGTACTGGAAGGCCACAATTAGGTCATCCCAAAGATTTCTCTTTTCCAGGCAGAACAAAACCAATTATCTCAGCCTTTCATCATAGAAGAGCTGCTCCATCCCTCTAATCAAATTAGTGGCCCTTCTCTGAACTCAATCCAACAAGTCAGTGTCCTTCCAATGTTGGAGATACCAGAGATGCATGCAATATGTTTTCTTCTATCCCAAATAAAAATGCAAAGAAAGGAAGGAAAGAAGAAGGTAGAAATTATTTGACACATCCAGAATGAAAATCAAAGACTACCTGTGAAGTTGAAAATACAATTCAGTAAAAAGATGGGGCAATTTGCCTTGTTTGGGTCCTAAAAAAGGGAAGTCGAGGTCAGGTGGACAAAGGACATGAAGCCAGAAGAATCCATGTCCAGCACTGTTGCAGAACAGGAACCAGTACCAGAGAGGTCCCTCAATGCCTTTTGCCACAATTCCTATTCCAGTAATAGTGATATCAGCAGTTCACAGTGGTCAGGACCAGGAAGCTCTCTGGCACAGTATGACATTTTATTCTTTTTCAAAATGCCCTAAAGCAACCGCAGCAAGAAGTTCTTTAGGCTGAGTATTCCATAACCTTATTCTCCAGTGTTCTCCTTCTGAGATACTGAAATGCAAGCACTAAACAGGAAGACAGTCATAAGCACCTAAGAGCAGACTGTTGCAATTCTACATTCCCCTCTTTTGAGGTGCTTAAAGGGATTATAATTTAAATGTTCATAAAAATATTATTTTTTTTTAATTGACAATAAGCATATTCAGATGGTAATAGTATATGGTCAAATGGAATTTTAGAAAAAGAGATAAGGTGGGAAAAATGCCTTGGTAAAGCATTCTTTCATTCTATTTTCTGTCCAAAAGATAGGTCTTTCCTAAAAGTCACCATAAATGGCAATAAATACCAGAGATCATACCTTAATCTCTCCTTGCTAAAACTCACCATTAAAACATTAAGAATAAATAGCATCTAAGTGAGGGCTTTTTTTGGAAGGTTCCAAGCAATTGGAAAGTTAGTGTTCAAGTTAAGTGAGTTAATTTGGAAATTCTGAAACAAATGCTGGTAGGCTTATGCTGCTGCTTGCAGTGGTAGAGAGGATATGTGCCCAGTGTGGAAAGTCCCTGTCCCACCATGCTGACCCTGAGTGGTGCTGGGAAGACTAGCTAGAGCTTCTCATTTATCAAGTCAATATGCTAAAGAGGCTTGGTCTCAATACATGCATTGAAGAACTTTTGCCTTCATGGCCTGATGGCTAAATATTGGTGAGATGCCTTGGACTCCGAATAAGCAGCTGAATGAGGGTAAACACAATTTGCAGGTGATTCAAGTCTATTACAGCCAGGCTGTATGCTTAGGTCATGGTGATTTGGTAGCTCTTTCCATGGTGGGTTACTGAAAATTACTGCATAACTTTGATTTAAAAGCTTTAGAGTTCATTGACTCAGTGATTAACTGAAGCAATTCAATGTTGCTGTAATTAAACAATATACTTCGTCTTCACTCTGTACTATTTTTTTTTTCTGAGGTGATAAATCAGCAATAGATCTGTAATCTGCTGACTAATTCCATTTACCCATGCCCTACTACTGGCAAAGAACAAAACCTTCAGGCAACAGAAAATGAAAATGCAGTAAAATATGGAAATAACTGTAGCCTTTAAAAGACTTTTTTTCTTAGTCTTTTGGGAAACAAGTCAAATATCATAGCTAATATCATCTGCTCAAAATAATGGCAATTCTCTTTTAAATAAGGACACTAAACTTGCTGATATTCCAGTCCCTTTCCATTTCTAGAAAACAGAACAGATTTCTGCACTTAATTATTTTTTAAGTCTAAAAGGGGAACCCAGTGTTTTGAAATAAGTTGAGCAGTCAATCTGGTTACATATTTTGCAACAGCTGACCTGCAGCCTACTCTTCATCTATTTCCACTTATATCTTGTACCATCATAGAGTTTCATAGTCTGTGACATCCTCCCTGTCCTAGTTCATCACTGCATCTCGGGTCTAGACTCTGTCCAAAGCCCCAGGGCCGTGCCTGTCTGCCTCAATTCAAATGGATGCTGGCATAATCCAAGAGCTGAAGTATGCTGAGATTTGAAGCTCTCTTGTGAGTTCATCCAAAGGGGCATGATGAAGCAGACCAGTGTAAGAACAAGGTTGTACCCATAGCCACAAGGAAGACAAAACAAAAAATGGAAAACACCCAAACAAAGACAGGGGAAAGGAGAACATGCCAGTACTAGTAGTCACATTTCTACCATCAGGGATCACAAGTGTTTGTTTCCTGAAGCACGCATATTAGAAGGAGCTTTTGTGGTAATATTTTTATGAGTGGATTAAAGGTGGAAAAGACCTTTTTTTTTCTGTTGAAACAACATCACTCTGAAGCGATACAGTGCTACAGCACATGGTTCAGCTCAGAGGAGAATTAATAATAACAAGCCTTATTTATGTGTGGAAATAAAAGCTGTGGGTTTCTCCCTTTCACCCTGCCCCCACATTGACACTGCCAACTCTTTGCACTGTTCAGTCTCATCCTTTAGACATGTAAGTAAGCTCGGGGATGAAAAGTGTGCCTTTGTTCGCTGAAGTATCAAAGGAACTGTGATGTTCCTTTCTCATGCCAATCATTATAACAGTCATTAAGTCAGCACAATGGGTGCCTGGCTTTTATGTCCTTAGGGTTGATGGCACACACACAAAATATGACTGTTATTGTTATTTTTACTATTTTTAGGCACACTTTGTTAAGACTACAGCAAGCCTATGAAAAGAGCACACATTCAATTGGTGGCCTTACTTGGGAATCTCCCTCAAAGCCCCATGTGAGGCAAACTGGGTGAGAAAAAAGCACCAGGTGAGGTCGTCAGAAGGTAAGGAAGAACCCAGACCAGTCCTAGTCTTGCTTCCCTGGGATTTGTCCTACACTGGGACCCTGTTGGCTTTGGAGGGACAAGAATGAAGCACCCAAGCATCAGATGGTTGAACTGAGAGCCAGCTATGTAGCATACTTGTCACTAAATTCTGCCAAGAAAAGAAGACCTAGCAGATGTAGCTTTCTTTTAAATATATTTACTTGTTGTTGCAATTAAAAAGAAAATATCTTGGTAATACAAACACAGTGACTCACTCTCAGGTGTGTTGTGAAAGCCAGAGCAGATTTCTGTCAGGCTTTTCTTTAGTGGCAAACCGAAAATTTTATCTCCACTGGATTTTTATTTAATCTGTTTTAATTCTTACTTTTGGGGGCTTTTTTGTTTGTTTATTGGGGGGGGGGGGGGTGTTTGTTTGTTTGTTTTTTGTTTTGTGGGCCATGAAGGAAATTGTGAATCTGGAACTTTCAAGGTATTTTGCAGTGTGTTAAGTTTGAAACTAAGTGCTTCTAATTATTCATATCAGCCATATCAGTAACAGAAATCCTCAGATCTAACCAATTTAGCAGCAATAATAACAATTACAGTGTCAACTTTCTGTCACATTCTTTCATCTTTCTCTTATCTTTTCAATGGAGAAATTGTGATCCAGAGTAGCTAAAAGATGTCAATAGGTGCAAAAGAAATCAACAGGGAATGGAAAATAGTTGTTTCAGATTTCAGCCTGAAACAGATTATTTTATGGGTCCCTCCCAACTCTGGATATTGTGAGAATGCTTCCCCTTAAATAACATAAACAGAAAAAAAAATTGGCTTGTGAAAACCAAGAGATGGTATACCCAAGTAGCAATATATACCCTCTAGTACCCACACGTACACAATTGCACTTGATACATCTTACTAGTGGTATCAGTTCAGTAAAATACCTTGAATGTTCACATAATTTAGTTTCCAAAATCCTGACATTGCAAATCCTCTGTTGATATCACAGAACATCCAATCTCTGTAATCCCTATGGGATAAAAAACAATGGAAGCAGATATTCAAATATGCCTTCAGAAAATCAATCCTCTGAGTTAAGTGAAGGTCAACAAAAGTATGAGAAAAAGCAAGACAGAGCAAAGGTTTGCCTAGACATACATTACTGGAAAAGCTGACTGAAGTATCTAAAAAGTCTTTTTCACGGTCCTTACCAAAAGTTTGGCACAGGACTGATGAATTCTGGTTTTTAATAGACCTCAAAGCTTGCAGTTATAGGAGCCCATGTGTGCGTGTGGTCATTTCCACAGAAGTTTAGAAATCCAAGCAGAGTGGATGAATTGAGGAAAGCTATTTGTTCTTCATGTCATTCATTAAGTGCTACCATATTAAACTGAGGGACCTAGACATCTGTGATCAAAAAAGTAATTTGACCAACTATTTTTTTTACCTTCCCTCATATGCCAGACTGTTCTAGACAGAACTTTCTACTTCAAAACATTATTTCCATATTCTACTCTATTTTGTACAGGTTCGTACAAAAGTATTCATTGGCTGAACATAACAGAACTGTGATGCCTGCCAAACATAACCTCCTTGATTGGAAATGAAAGCAGCACTCAGCTCTCACTGACTGTTAACTCATAAATCCATTGACACGAGGCAGGAATACTGATCAGAAATTAAAGGTCTTGAATTTTCAAATGCTTATCTTTACATGCTATAAATTATCTGGATATGGTAAAGTAATATTGATTTAGTAAAATCAAGCTAATTTACTAGTCATTCCTTTGAAAACATTACCTATGCAGTACATTGTTAAGTATATTGTAAAGCATAACACTGTAACATGTGATTGGCAGTTCTTTCTGGATGGATTGCAGAAAGAAAGAAAAAAAAATCATAGGCCATATTCCTGTGAGCACTGGTGTCATTTCACAGCGACATTGTCAGACCAGTAAATTTCACAGACTCATTACTAACTTCTCATCATTTTATTTCCTCATGCAATTATGTTTATTTCCCCCACTATCCATTAAAAAAACCCAAAAAGACACAAACCACCAAAAACCAAAAACCCCACCAAAACAAAAACAAACAAACAAAAACTGAAAAAAAAAACCCCAAAAACATCCAAACAAATACAAACCCCTCCCACATAAACAAAAAAAGCCCAAACCATTTTGTCAATGTTTTCCATATTCTTTTGACCTGCCACACCTGGCCATGACCTAGGGAAGATATATAGAGCCCTTGCTGGACCTGTCTGTGTCTTCCTAAGAGAAACTGTAGCTTAGTGTTACCCAATCCTCTAATAACTTTATGTAAGCCTTTTCCTGTCCAGCCACTTGACACAGTGCAGACACACAGCAGTACAAAAGAAAATGCATTGAGTCTTCAATGAAGAGAGGACATAAACAAATAGTTAATCACTTTTTGGCCATGGGTGGCTGCTGTGCAATCAGCAGCAGCCAATTCTAGGACAACAGGCTTCTGGTGAGAGGTAGCTGGTGACTTTTTTTTTAACATACCAGATCACACAGAATAGATACATCTTGCATAAGAGATGGATTAGGAATTAGTTGCTGCAGCATTTGTTCAGAGTTTGCATGTTTGGCTATTTCCATGACAGCTTCAGCTCTTTGCTGTCTGCAAAGCAGCCAGTAATCACTTCAAGCAGGCGCACCGAGGGCAATGACCTCCTGAGCAAGGACTTTTAGACACAGGGGTGCTCACAGGCAGAGACTGCTCACAAGCTGGCTTTGATAGAGGTTGCAAGCAGTCAAAGGGCAATCACAGAGCCATAGGATCACACAGAATTGACTAGGTTGGAAAAGACCTTTGAGATTGCTGAGTCCAACTTAATATCACTTCGTCAACTAGACCATGGCACTGAGTGCCACAGCCAGTCTTTCTTTAGACACCTCCAGGGACAGTGGCTCTGCAATCACTTTTTCTCTGAAGAACTTTTTCCTAATGTCCAGCCTAAACCTTTCCTGGAACAGCTTAGGACCATGTCCTCTTGTCCCTACCTGTGACCTTTTATAACCAAATCTTCTGCCTGTGAGCATGTTTCTCACAAACTACTTCATACCAGCGGGAACTGTTTCGGTTCAGCCTCCCTTGCTTCTCTCAAAGCATATGAAACAGTCTAGAAATGTCAGGATTTGTGTTCCACTTAGTCCAATTTCACCCACTGATTGATGGAGCAGACAGGCTTTGTAACTTCAGCACGTGAACACAGTCCCCCAAACACATGCTCTCAGAGAGCTGGTGCAGTGAAGTCGTGCTGTGGTCCCTACTTTCAGGGTGCACAGAGAAACTGAGGGCCAGGTCTTCAAGGATGTGGAGTCACCTAAGCTTCATTGATTTCCTTTGAGTCATAGAGGATGTTGTTGCTAAAAGAGAGGCTCCAGAACCCAAGTTAGGATCTGAATCACTGTCATTTTGCAGTTAATCCAATTATCCTTCCAATTTATACAGTACTTCTCAGTCAATTGCATACAGTGGAACATTAGAATGCAATACTGGGAGCACAGCAGCCAATTACCAGGATATATCCACATTCATGGAGACAAATCAAGCTATTAAAATGCTTTACTTGAAACAGGAGAATGCCCTAGAAAGGTCTGTGCTGTAATTTCCATGTGCTGTCAGAACAAATCGATCAAGAGTAGCAGTTCAGGATCCTGGTCTACCACAAGGAATGAGCGAATAAACAGTAGTCCCTCTTCACTAATCAGCTACTCCTCCACAGGCAGCTGGCAATGCAAGCAGGACACCTAAGGGCAATCTGTAAAAAGATTATTTACTATTAATGAAAATTTGTAACCTCTAAGGTAAGAAAGTGTTCCTCAGACCAAGTTTCTGGTGCTAAATCCCTTGCTTCCATTTGGAACCCATTAAGCAAAGAACTAATCCAGTGGGAATAGCTGCTTATATAAAACCAAAACAGACTCCTTTCCCTGAGACAGATTTTGTAAGCCAGACATGTACTTTCCATGGGTTTATGTGATTTAATGTGGCATGCTGGCATTAACCAAGAGGTTTTTATGCAGTGTATATCTGTCCCAAATTCTTCTCACAGAAGTGATCTGTCATGTCAGTCCTTAAATTTAGAGTCCCTGGGAGAATGACTTTGTTCAACACAAATATAAATAGTATGGAAATTAAACCCTTCCTCTTATAAAATATTTTGCAGGTTGAGGGACACACATTGATTCATGGATCTGTGGTGTCAGGCTTGCTTTCAGATGCTGTTTAAGCATCACTCTTTACCAATTAACCGTATGTTCAATAAAAGGTACAATTTATCAGCTGACAGGCAGCATTAATTTGATCTCACCATGGGAATACTTATAAATTTCAATTAGTCTCAACATTGGTTAAAAAAAAGAGTACAGACAAATAGACCAGGGTAAATACAACAAACATGTAGGACAGGTTTCCCTCAAATTTTCTCAAGAAAAGAACTCCACATTACTACAGAAAGTAATCCCTGTTCTCTTCAGGCTTAATAAAATGCAAATATAATTACAGGCTGAAGGCTGCAATGCAGAATTTTGATATTTTTACTGGGAGTAATGTTTAATGGCCCAGTAAAACTGTAATAACATACAGAGCCATTCCTCTCAAGGCCTCTGAGACAAAAATATTCCAGACACAACCACAATGAGGTTGTTATCTGGTGAACATCCAAGAAGACAGAAGTTGGATGTGTTCCAGTCACTTCCACATGAGCACTGTGTGTAAAGCTGGTATTTATAATACTATTTTCAGTTTCCATCCAGAAAGGTAGTAAGGTGACAGAGAAATTCAAAGATGTCTTCCATGGTCTTGGCAGACCCAGCAAGGGTAGCAGAGACCAAGAGACTGGGGAATTTGAGTTGTGAAAGAATGTTAGGTTATATTTGCTTCAGGTACCCCACACACACTGCCATTCCAACGTTATGGTGCACAGCAAACCTGGCATCTGAACCAGAGGTCCAGGCTCTCTGTGTACAGTTCATATGCTGGGTGACATGGAGCCCCAGGACAAGCACAGCTGGTGTTTGGCAATACCATGTGACAAAGATGTACAAGCAACTGCAAAAATTTTAAGCAGCTATCACAAAGAAAGTATCTTCTTACATGCCCCCTAATTTGTAATTTTCATGAAAACTGAAAAATTTGCAGCAGTTGCACTTTGACTTTAAAACCTGGAATCTCTGTCCCAGGCTCTTTTCTAGCAGGGATATGGTAGCTACAGCTCAGACTAGTCTTTTTGCCCAGGGGAAACACCACCAGCAAAATGTTTCCCCAACAACTACACCAAATCACCCAGTAAGAACTAGGCTGTGCATCCTTCCCCTTGCCACTGGCACACAAATTAACAGAGCAACCCAGGGAACAGGAGGGATTTATTCTGTAGCTGTTAGGACTTGCCTTTCACATGAAGGAGATAATCTCACAAGATTTACTCCTACAATGGAATATTCCAGTCATTCCATGGATTTCAGGATTTGTCATATTTGAGGTACAATTTTTTAGCTGTTCTGAAATGTTAGGAAGGAAGGTGAGCTTTCAAAATTAACTGCTTGTTGGGTTGGTTCTGAAAGACTTTAACTCAATACTTTTCCATGCTTTTTCACCAAAAAAAAAAAGTGCAACTGAATGGCCTGTTTTCTGAGAAGGATCATTAGAAAAATGCTGGGATGGGGCAAATCAACTTTGAATTTTGCAATGCATTTTAAGGTTTTACTGAATATCCCCATGGAAAATCTAGTCTGTGCTCAACCAATAGTGTATGTTACAGATAATATTTTCTATTTCTTTGTTCCTCCCAAACACAAGGGCCCCTTTGCAGGAGGGTGTTGCGTACTTTGATTTCCTGTCAGTCCATGGAGGGATGGCTGAAGAGGCAGGATAAAGCATTTTCCTTTCACCTCCAAGAACTTTGTGTTCACATCCTGAGTATTGTCTGAAGCAACATAAGGCCTGAGTGATTTTCTATTGATATACATGTTCCTTGTGTCAAGTCAGTGAACAAAACCCACCATAATGACTGAGGCAACAGGCCTCATCATTCCTCTTAAACAGCAGGAAGTAATCAAACCAGGCGATCCATCTAAAAAATTGACTGAAGTTTGCCACTAGTTTGCCACTAGACCAAAGTTTTTCTATTTAGTCAAACATGAGAAACCAAGTTGCTTGATTTCCCTTAACAGATCTTACAGTTAATACAGTTGTTTCATAGTCCTCCTTGGGTATGATGCAAATCTAACACACAGTTCATGTCCTAAGTGAAGTTAAAGGGAGCAAGGGAGCAGAAAAAAGCAACAAAAAAATGAAAGTCCTCAAAAACTACACAAAACTAATGTCTTTGCTTTTATGTTTTGTTTTTTTTTTTTTTAATGAATAGGTAGGTTTTTAAATGACAGCTGCTGAAAATATCAAGAGAGACTTAGTTCCCTGTACTAACACAAAGAACCTGTCATTAGATGGAGAGACTTGACCAGGAGGGTTTCCTCCTGCAACTGTTTGTGTAAGGAACCATGTAGAAGAGTCATCCCTCTGGGTTCAGGGAGAGGTTTTGCTTTTATTCAAATGATTCATGGCATTACAGTACTATGTTCTCTTTGGATGTTTGATGTTTATAGTGATGTCATTTTACATGTTTTGAAGTGTTGTGCCTTTTTCTTTTCCTTCTACCTGCCTGTTTTTGAGGTAGCCATCAGACAAGGCAAACATTCTTCTAAAGGAGTACTCTGAGTTCTCATAAAAAGATACTCTAATTGTCCAGGGCACTTGCACAGCCCAACCCTGTTTATAATAACCTCAGGAGCAACCTCTGTGCCAGAAATAGTTTACCAGGGAAACTGGAAGTGTTTAAGTCTCTCTGTAACTTGCCCAAGGTCAATGTAAATGTTCCACCTGGGCAAACAACAAGGGAGGACATGCCATTACAAACCTTGAACAAGGGATGCCAGAGCAAAAGCTGAACCAACACAGAGTACCATGTCAGATTCCAAAGATTTAAAAAAGTAAGTGTTGAGGAACAAACCCTTAATTCAAGCCAGTCAGATCCCACTGACTGAACACAACATCTTCTTCTTTACATCCCATTTTAATGCTCCAGCTTTGCATTGCTCTTACTCACCACAAAGCACCACTGTCTCCTGCAGCAGCACCTGTGGTGCCAGACTTGGGTCTTCGGGAGAAGTGTGAGCCAGGACTGTGACAGAGAAGTCCAAGTGCACAGGACAAGCTGCAGTGCAAACTGCAATGAAATCAGGGGAACAGGTCATCCTGGAGGATGTATTCCCTCTTCTTACAGCTTTTCCTCATCTTGACACACTATACTTCGGCCCCACCAGCATGTTTGATGCTCTCAGAGAATTTCAGCATTTTAGAGGACTGGTCCAGTTCAAATATCCGCATTATTGAAACCAGCACATTAATCCAAAACAATCCTCCAATTCCATGAAAACCCAGATTGAAAACAATCCTCTTCATCCATTTTCACAATCACATTTGCATCAGAAGGCCTATTTTCAGTTTGAAATTTGAAACATGTGGGTAAGCTTGTTACAAATACTGGCTCTGATTAAAAGAAAAGTTTTACTTTCAGGTCTCTTTAGATTAGGAAAAGCAAAGTTTCTTTCTCCGACTTTACATCCCTAACTCTTTGCATCTTTCTCTTTGACAGTGCCAATATTGCTTTGCGATGCTGTTTTGGCAGTGGTGAAATGGCATATGCTAACAAAAATATTCATTCATAATTTATTCCTAAGTATTCCAACCAACCTTTTGTCTTCAGCCAAGGCAAGCAAATGGACAAACATATTCAGGATTCAGTTTTCAAGCACTTTATTCCCTGCACTTAAAATTAGCTGTGCTTCACTTTTCTGAAAGCATTTGTACCCTCTGTCTCTTGTAGATGCTTTCTTTTTTATCATTGCAGTAGAACGTTAGATATAATTCAAGAATATCCTTAGAAAACTCATTGACATTTCGTCCCTCCATGACCTCTTCTAGCTTATGTACACCTTCATAGATTTTTTCCCAGTGCATAGTAAGGAAAAAGAAAAGGCAATTCTTTTAGAAATGGCTGCATCTACTCAGCCTTGTGGGTTAGCCACTCTCACATGCATAGATTTAGTAGTCAGTGTCTGTAGAAAGTTCTAAAAACAGAGTCAAAGGCTTTGTCAAAGAAGTTATTTACACATCAGCCCAACTTTTCTGCACAATTAGCTTTTGCCAGATGCGTGTGCCTCTTTTTACAAGCATGTCACATGCTTCCTACAGTGAAAGTAAGAGAGTGATGTTGGACCCCTAGGCTTCAAATGTTATGTGTGCTTTGTGTCCAAGTATTGTCTATCTAACAATGGAGCTATTGCACGGAAGCAGCAGAGCAGCTGCTTCTTTCCCCCCAGTCTTTGTAGAACAAAGCACCAGGCTCCTCAGGAGTCAACTTTGTTGTTCTGCTGTTGTATAACTGAGCTGTCATCCGGCCACAGGCGCCAGTGGCCACAGCCCCCCTTATGGGAGCAAGCAGTTCAAAAGCAGGGCTGGGTTTATGCAGTTTAATTTGATGTGTCAAGCATCTTTATTACAAGCATTCCTGCAATGTTTGCTGTTAACACTCAGAAAAGAACATGTATCAAATCTAGCCAGCACATGGGGAGGGGCAGAGGACAATTTGGGCAGCAATTTTAACTTGCTCTGACAGAAACTGCAATTTTCAGGGCCAACATGCAAACTTAGCAAGAAAATACTTTTGCATGCTATAATATTGATCTTCCTTTCTATCTTTCAGATAGGATTTAAAAACAGTAGTGTTTGCCAATGGCAGTCCAGTCTTTGCCACTTCTCTATATCTTTGAATGTCACTTCGAAGGAGAGAAAAAAAATCCCTTTGCAGACAAGAAATTTATGGTCAAACTAGTCAGGTCAGATGTGAGTTAAATAGTGTGACACACTATTCCACTCAGTAAATGCTCAGTAGAAATCCTTCTGCCAGAGATGTAACATATATCATGCCACATAACTGTAAATATTACTGTGCTCACTGGTCTCAGCATAGGAAGAGAACTCCTCATCAACATGCTCTTCAAGGACTCACAACAAAATGAAAAATCTGGTACCAACAACCATAACCAATTGCTGACAGTTAGACCAAACCCTTCTGGAAACTTGCCAGTGTTTTCTTCTACCATGCCTATTGTACAGGCACCATGGCAGTAAAGGACTCAGAAATATCCCTGATTAGATCCAAGAAAGATTAACTACTTCATAATAATGATATGCAGATGGACAGAATGATTTAAAAAGCAGTCTGTTTGTTCCTGTTTCTCACAATAACTGCATGCATTTTGATTCACAGTTTAAATTCCCATCTCCAGTTAATCCTTTCAGAAATAAAACTTACATACTGGGCAATAATAGACTTCATATAAATGGAAAAGCTTTTTTTTGCTGTGAACCCAATGACTAGTTCATCTTCAAAGTCTCTGATCCAAACATGTTTTCTTACAACAAATCCTCTGCCACTAACATTTGAGCATGAGCCGTTCATCATAACTACTGACAAGAAAGAAATGAAAGCAAGCTGTTTGTTTGCACAGGAGCAAGAATGGTCTTGTGGTTACAATACTTTTCCTGTGACCGAAGACATATGTTCTCATCTTCTTTATACAGAGCCATGATTTCTGTCCAAGCTTCTACTATTTACCTTATATTTTGCCTTGATTGTCCAGCTCCTAAACAGACCATTATGACACCAGAGTTTTTGAACCACCCTGGGACAATGTCAGTATTTACTTCACTTCGATAATGAAAAGGACATTAATCAGGTTGAGTTGCAGATATGAGTAATCTACAGCAACTTTCTTAACCAAACTTTCCCTAAAGGCTGTATCTGTGCTCAGGGTGTTGGGCAAGCAAACACCAGCAGAGCAAGACCAAGCCTTGTTATGGTAAGTAGATAGGCACCACCCAAGGAAAGTAGCCCAAGGCCATGGGCAACTGGATAGAAAACAAAGAAAATTCCTTTTTCATAAATGAGCTCCTCCCCTGCAGCACGTAAACACGCCTAAACTAGCTCTCTGCACTTCAAAAAAGCCCCACCCCGACCTTCCAGTCTTTTCTACCTGGCAACAGGGTTCTTTTATAGGAATTGCATGCTCTTATCCAAGTTTATATGCCACTGTGCTGCGTGGTAATTCCCTCACTTTCCTTCAAAAGTGTAAGGCAAAAATCCCGAGTGAGCATGTTAAAGGATAAACCTTGTACATTGTTATGCCTCCTTCTAATGGCACATTGTTACCAAAGAACTGACTAATCAGTCGCTTAATAAAAGATGTCCTTCCCAGTACCAAGTGGAAAACAAGTGTGCTCTCCAATTAACAAGTTCTTGGAATCCTTTCCAGCAAATATCCTTTCCCCAACCTGATGGTGCTCCGAAAAACGGTGCAACTGTGAGAAAACGTGTTTGCCAATGGTAAAAGAGAAGGAAAGGTGGCTCAAATTCTTTACCCCCAGTTCTTACACACTTTATTTCAAACAGCACTGATTCCCTTTCTGCTCCGTGCACTCCGCTGGCCATTACCCCTGTGCACGACTGGAAGTACTTAACCTGACCCCATATTATTCATTAAAAGGTAAGCAAAACACTCTTCAGAGAGCTGCTCTGTCTGCTTATCGTAGCACCAATCTCACCCACCATATTTTTAATCACTCTGATGTCTGCACCCGTGTTCTGCATGCCCTTGGGCTCATGAACCTTATCATAATGTCAATCTGTATAGAGCCATGCACACTCTCTGTCTATAAATTACAGAAGTAATTATTACTAGTAAATAATATATATTAGCTCATCTAAAATGGATCAAGTTCTCCAGTCATCCTGGAAAATGAATAAAATAGGCAAAGCTACAAGGCATCACTTTAAAATACTTCTTATATAATTATTATGAAATTGCATTAGGCTATGACTCATTCCTGCAAATGCAAGGTTCATTGAGGATAATTAAAATAAGTCACTATCTCTTCAAGGCAGTGACTCAGAGGATGCTGCCCATAGTGGAGTGCAGTGAAGTCAGAGAGAAGCTCCTCTACTCCCACCAAAAAAAGCAATTGCAGCTTATTAATGCAGTGAGTAGGCTCAGTCTGCTCTTCCCTTTAGTCCATTTAGCCGCTAGGTTTGGATTTTTTCCATGTCCAAGAAGTGAAGCCAACTACATATTAACTTAAGTGTCTTGCTAGGGCTATAGGGAAAAAGAAAGGGCCTAAAAACAACTGTGATATACCCAAATGCCCCTCCCCAAAATAATTGTTTGTAGGATTTAAAAAAAACTTGTGTTGTCTGTGTGTAATGTGTAACAACATGGGAGTCATCTGATCAAACTAACAGCTTGCTAAGAGTAAGCTGCCATCCTTAGTAGGTGTATATGGGCCATTTTGTGACAGAAGTCAGGCTGCAGCTGAGATCATCCACTTGGGAGGAATTACAGCAAGATAAGAGATGTCGGACACTGCACCTCTGTATACCCGCACCACAGCTGACAAGAGATTAAATTACCAAATCTTCTTAGAAAATGCATGCCTTAGCTGAGTCACATCAGAATAATTAATACAGTTTGGCAACTTTATCACCAAAATATAAAGCTACTGAATAAAAGTGAGTGTAAAAACCAGTAGAATTTAGCTGCACTTCTCTCCCACACTCCAGCACAAATGACAGCTCATAAGTTTATCTCTGTCATGGTTTTCCATGCTCTACAGTTGGTGCTCTGTATTTTCTAGTATGATTTGATTTGCTAATGCATTTTATTTTTCATAACTATAGCCTTTTCATGAGTTTTTTAGTTCTTTTGATGTGGGAAAAGCCAAACATCAAATATGTTTCTCAATGATATTCTTAACAGTATGTCCTATCAGCAGATTGCTATCCACATGATCAGAATTAACTTAGGGAAAAGAGTATGCTTTCAATATTTAAATTAAATCAATATACAAATTTAAAATCTACCAGTGCTGAGAAAAGTGTTCATTGGGAATACATGATTAAGCCAATAGTAGGTTAAAGAATGTTTTTCTCATTATGAAACCCTTTGCAATAACACGGATCCTAACAGTAGCAATCCATGACAGCTCAATATTAATTAACCAGCTTCTTTTGCTTAAAGCTTACCATTCTAAAGCTTGAAAAAGTGTTGTGCAATATCACTAATGGAACACATGCAGAGTTGAACCTGTTTATGAGCCTAAGTAGAATGAATTTGTTAAGGAAGCTGTCAGATACACTGAAGGAGGTGGAGAGTTCATGCTGTCCAAGTCGGGTAAAGTGTAAACAGTGCTTTAAAAATTTACCTTCTCTTTCAGGCCTTGCAGGCACATTCCAAGTATTGAGTCGTTGCTTCATCACTTTTTCTGTATCAAAGGGGACACTAACAGACCATCTTGATAACATCCATTTGAATATAAACATGATATTGTCCATTGGTCCCAGGGCCTCAAAGCCAGGATGGAATTCATTTAGCAAACCAATTTTCAAAGAAATTTAACTGGAAATTATATACAC
Organism: Catharus ustulatus; assembly: GCF_009819885.2. NCBI lineage: Eukaryota > Metazoa > Chordata > Aves > Passeriformes > Turdidae > Catharus > Catharus ustulatus. Next base: position 60,203,614 of record NC_046223.1, on the reverse strand, counting down.
ACTTTTTTTCTTTTTCTTTTTTTTCTTTTTTTCTTTTTTTTTTCTTTTTTTTTTTTTTTTTTTGATTGGGAACAGTGATTGTAACTGTTAAAACCAATCTGATTCAAATTCATATCTATCCATATAACCCTGGTACATCATTTGGAGTAAGCCCACTGGTGTAAAATAGGTGTGCATTTACATTTTTGTCATTGCGCAGGATCTGTACAGTACTTGCAGAGCATCAAGGCTGTCACTCCAGCCTTTCCCACCAGAGTCCGGCAGGCTGGAGGTGGGCAAAGGTCTGGAAGGAGAAACAGTCAGGACAGCTGTCCCCTACTGACCAAAGGGATATTCCATACCATGTGGAGCCATGCTTGGAAACAGAAGTCGAGAGAAAAGGTATTGAGCTGGAGGAGGGGGGAGTTAAGGCATTTGTCTTCCAAAGCAACCAACACATGTGCTGAGGTCCTGCTCTGCAGGAGGTGGCTGGACATCGCCTGCTGATGGGAACAGAGAATGTATCTCCTCATTTTGTTATGCTTCTATGTGCAGCTTTTGATTTTCTCATTAATATGCCTTGATACCAACCCATGAGCTGGCCCATCTTATTTTCTCTCCCTGACTTCTTAAGAAGAGGAAGTGGGAAAATAAATCGTACAGGGAGAGGTGTCTGGCATCCAGACAAGTCACCACGCCACAATAATATTCACTAAATTTAATCTCCTATGCCATGATATGACCTTTCAGTTCAGGTAGGAAGAATTGGAATGTGTTTTGTAGCTCATCATTGAATTTGTCTGTTCTTCTGGCCTCATCTGCACGTCTTGTCCTCATAACTCAGGACTTCATGTGATAAAAGCTATAAGCTCATCCCATTAATTAGGTGTTACACCCATCTGTTACACAGAAACATCACATTACCTTTTTGCCAAATCACTTTGCACAGTGGCTCTCTTGTACAAAATGAATTTCTCTTGTATAAAATGAATTTTTCATTCCAAAGTAGTGAGTCATGGATGTGCAGCAGCACTCTAAAATAATCAGCATGACAAATAATCAGCCCCAGTGAATAAAATCCTGTGGACCCTTTAGGCAGAGAGGTGATAATTTTGCGACATAGAAGTACAGCATATCATACTAAAATCCTTAATTGACACATTCAATTGTAATGATATTAATCACTGTTCTGGCAACTGTATCAAATGTTTCCTTCATATAAAGTTAATCCCTCTCTTTGTTCCTCAGAAATCATTGAAGAGCTTAGCAAGACAGAGCAAGGAATCTAGCCAAAATATTGTTCTGTCCCTCTTTTCACAGGCATGTTCTCAAGCACTCTGGAAAATATTCAGCCCTTCCACAAAAATTGCTTCTTAATTAAAAAAAAAAAAAAATCCATAGTAAGTTATATCAGTCACCTCTTATGCAGGAAACCCTTGAACTATGCTCTGTATGTCTCAAAGAAATAGTTCAAATTCCAAATTCTTTGCCTTCCTGAAATATACTGGACTTCACTTGTCTTATTAGTGTCCACCCTATAAAGCATCCATTGCTTCATCAGTGGAATTTCATTAGTGTAAAAAAAGAACCACCAAAGACATTATTGCAGGACCTGGAAAAAATGCATATGAATTATATATGCTTTGTGCATTAAAGAACCATAGGAGATTGCTGTTATTATGACCATTATCTTGTCCTTCACACTCCTTCTTCCCTATTTATGTTTTTGATTTGTCTCAATACAAACTCCTAAAGTTAGAGACGATGTCCCTGTAATATCTGTGGCACTAATGGGTGGCAGAAGGACATCAATAACTATAATACTATTGCTTATAATGCTCATCCAAATGACTTGGAAGCAGACCAGCATAGGTACAAGAATAGTTGGGGTAGACGTACAAAAAAAGCAATTTCCTTTTATCAATACATCACTTTTATTGCACAAAACTGGGCATTCAGCTGTCTGGATTCTGCCTAATGACTGCATTTATTGCTGTTCTTCATGTTAACCAGTGCTATAGTGAATATCAGAGCACGTTGGGCAGTTTCCATATGTCGTCTTCCAAGACAAAGCTTTTTGCTTTCACTGGCAAAAGCATACTCACAGCTAGATCCTGATCAAATCACCACAGATGCAGTTTATGGAAGAGCATATCCTTTGAATCACTTGATATAGTACTCCAGGATGAGCTGCAACCAAAAATTCAAGTTATTCTTGATTACATATGCTTTATTTAATCCAATGTATTTAGTCCAATGAGTTAAAGGAAGAAAGAACCTATTCCCCCTGTGAGTTTGTACCCATTGAGACAATTTTGATAGAATCTAATGTTTATTCCTACCAGCTATGTTCATATAATATGGCCAATGTTTTAATTTGTGTCATTTTGAAAAGTTGGTTTCATTTTCAGTGTAAAATGCCTGACTTTGCCTTGCCTTAGAAGCTTTGGAAGCATTCACAAACTCAGTGGCCCGTTTATTGAAAAGTTGAGATTTAAATTGTTTCTGTGCCACAGTAAACATTTGCAGACACATTTTCAAATAGTGCAAGGAATGTCTGAAAGACAGATATACTGCACTAAGACATGTAATTAATTTTGTCGCTGAGGAGCACATGTCAAGGCCTGTGTGAGGATGAGATTGATTACCGCTTCCCTCTTTTTCTTGGTCACTCTTCATGTCATTGCTTTTTTTCTTAATAATCAAAAAAATTAAAAGTGGTCAACAAGTACTTTTTAAGATAGGTAATTGGTTTGGCACAAGGATGTCAGAGTAGGATGAGACCCTTCAGCTTGGGGAAGAGACAAGTCATGACAATAAATGACAATGACAACTTGACAATGTTACAAGTGCCTTGGACAGAGTAGTTTGAAGAGGCATCAGGATTTTTGCCACTCTCAGTAAAAATTGAAGGCCCATCAAATGAAGATGGTGAGAGCAAGGCATAGCAAGGTAAAATGACAGCTGGTTCTTTATGCAGCAGGTGCTAGAACTATGAAGTTCACTGTCCAAAGAAGTCAGACTGCAGATCAGCTGAGTTCACCAGGAAACTGGGTGTGTACATAGAAAAGATACCTTTTATTCTAGAAGTTCTATCAAAGAAGTTGATATTGCTATTGCTGCTCCTGAAGTACTCACTTATGTCCAATGTTGCTGAAAAGGTAAAGGACTAGATGGATCCTTTGTCTTATCTCTTTGTAACCGTTTTAAGGTTTTTATGCCGTATATTCTTGGGACTGGATTGTCTAGGAATTGAAAAAAATGCTCCAGTGCCATTAGCAGACTGTGGGAGTCCTTACAAATGTTTTCAAAGCTGCTCACCTGCTTTAGTCAAGACTGACAGCTGCAGCAACTATTCTTAAATAGTAATGGGGCAGAAGGTTTTTTTTTTTTTAAATCATCGGCAAGAACAATAAACACATCCCAGATTATTCATGGAATTACAGAATGGCCAGGGTTGGAAGAGAATTCTGGATGTCATCTTGCCCAACCATCATGCAGGGAGAGCCACTTAGAGCCAGTTGCCCAGACCCCAGGAAGAGACTTAACCATTCATCCAAAACAGCAGAGAAAGTATACAGAAGAAACAGGGGGAAAGATTTGCTGAATTTTATAGCTCATGAACTTCAGTTCTTACTGCAGAAATTTTACTCTGAAATATTTGGGAGGATGGAGGTCATAGGAACTGTACTTTCAAAATCTGAATTTGACTTTATCGCGCTGGTTAGTACTTAGTCTTTCTATTTACCTCATTTCCTTGGCATAATTGCATTATGCTCTATGACTAAGATGTTATAAATAAACCTCATCTAAAAATGACTCATAGCTCTCAAATATAATATATATTATCAAATTATGAAAGTAATACATACACAGTGCATTAATATTTCAGCAGAATCCAAATAATTGTTGTGTATTGAATTGAATATATCTAAAAATGCACAGGTCTGACCATAACTCCTGTTGTAATAGTGCAAAATAGCTTGATGAACTTCAAAGAAATCGTACTGACAGGTCCATGAGGAGCTTTCAAACACAACAGATCTGCCTCGGCCCACAAATTCTCCTTTTGTAAAGAAAGCAGAAGCCTTTCTCTCTGCTGTTGTGGCCAGGATGTTGCTGGTTACCTAATACCCACTCAGCCTTCCTTCATATAATTTAGGATTTTAGTTCAAAAATACGCCTTGGGATATTTCGAGTATGAAGGGAATAATGTAAATCCCATTTTTATTTTCTGTCATGCCAAGGGGCACATGTAATAGCCTTATACAATGTTGTGCCACATTGCACAGGCTGATGTGATATTACATAACATTGTCTAGGTACCAAAAGAAACAAATGTTTCCAACAAATGTTTCCAGCATACACACAAAAAGCCCCAAAAGCAGGGGTCCTTTCAGTGCTGTGAATGAGCACAATACAGACAGCATGAGGAACAAATCTGGCTTTCAGCCGAACTCATTCAGATAAGATGCAAGCCCAGTGCTCCTACTGTGCTCACTTCGGTCAGGAATGAACCAGAAAATGTTCTGTTTAATCTCCCACAAAAAAACCTGGATCCTGCACTGTACAACAGTGTTCCCCTTTTCACTCAAACTTTACAGTGTTGGTAAGTTTGACAATTATTTGTGTGTCTTCTATTTCAGTCACAAAACCAAGGTCAAAATTGAAATTTACTGTTTGTCTACATTCCTGTGGAAACCTAAGGGATGTTCAAGAAGCCAGCCATACTCCCTAAGGAACAAGGGCCACTACTGGGCCATTCCCAAGCATCTACACACTGTTCCCTGTGTGGTATCTGGGGCTGTCCTGTGCAGGGACAGGAGCTGGACTCAATGATCCTTGTGAGTCCCTTCTGACTCAGGATATTCTGTTGTTCTACAGTTCTATGAAGGTTCAGAGAGTGACTTCATAATCTGCAACCAAATTTGACCTTTTTCCTTACTCTCTTGCACACGTTCAGCGTACTACCTGTCTTACTGCAGACAGTAAATGTAGCCTCTGCTCAAGGAACATGCTGCTGCTGTAGCAGGGAGCCCAGAACTGAGATCATCCTTTTGAATAAAGACCTGTGTGTGAGCAACAAGAGGATGACTTCGGAGTGAGACCGTTTCTAACAATCAGACTTCAGACTATGCTGAAAGAAAAAAATGAAAAGATCAGACAGTAAAATTTTAAGCCAAAGGTAGAACTGTACTTCGAGGCATATGTCCTCCTCAAAGTACCTGCACTAAGCCATTTATGCAGTCATGTTAGAAAAAGATGGTGACGTATCTGGCTAAAGTTCTGGTGAGAGGTTTGTATGCCCAGATAATGTAATTGCCAGTTCCCTCTGGGATAACCAATAAAAATAGCCGTATTTCCAGCCATCATTTTGCTATCAAAATCAGAACTCTGTTCTTGCAAAAATTTTTTTTGAGAATTTTCTGGATTTTAATGCCTTAATGAAGAAGGCCATAAATCAATTGTAAACCAATAATTTTCAATGTATTGGGGTTTTTTCACATTATGGCAATAAAAACAATGTGAAAGAAAGGAAAGTACAAACAAAAGCTGGTGATAGGTTATGGAATGTGAAAATATGAAGCAAAGCTGTGCTTCCTCCTGCTTGGCAAACAGATATAACACAGCAAACTGAGCAAACAGATGCATTACATCTTTAGCAAATAGAGTATTACATATTTATGAGTAAAGCTGAAAAAAAAATATGAATATTCACCTAGTTAGCTATTCAAATACATGTCCATTTTCTAAGTTAACATGTTCAGTTTTCTTTCTCAAGGTCTTGGAGAAGCTTCTCCCATTATAATTTCAAGTGTGATATTTACAACAATAATGAGGAACCACTCATCTGCAATATTGAATCATGAAGAATCACTGGAGAATGAAGGCAAAAGGCAGGTTAGTTTAGAGAAACTATCAAAGAAGTTGTGAGATCTTCCCTAAAGATACTTCTTCTCTTATACTCTGTGAAACAAACTCTTATTTATGCAGTGCGGGATTTCAAAAATCTTTCCCTAACCATAAGGAAAGATGTTCTGATGATGACAGCCAAAAGACCTCCTGAAAGTGATATGGCACTTCAGTCCTAAGTGGTGTTATAAAGAAGTACATTACAAATAAGTGGTTGTCTTGGTTTAGGAACAGTGCTGCTCAGTTTTGTGCTCCCACTGAGACTCTCCAAACCATGTGCCACTCTCTTGCTCCCCTGCTTTCCCCTCTCACTTTCCTCTGCTGTGAGATGGAGAGAATTGGGGGAACAAAAAGCAAAGATCATGGGCTGAGATAGCAACAATTTACAGGAAACAAAAATGAGATAAGACAATGAACAGCAACAGCAACAATACCAATGACACAAGAAAGAAACAATTCACATGGAACATCCCTCCCCAACAATGGACAAAACCAGACAACTCCCCTCTGCCACGTTTGACTGGAACAGAATCCCTTGTCCCCAGAAGAATTCCTTTTCCCTACCGCAGGCAATGATGTGAGATGGTATAGAATGACCTCTGGGTCCTGGCCACTGCAAAAAATTAACTCTGTGCTGACCAGAGCCAGGAGACAGTGGTTAAATAAAAGCTTAGCTTCAACTTTATCAGAGTTCATGCACTTCAGCAAAGTGAGAACAGGGTTCAGTGTCTGCCACAAATTCTGAGTTAATGGCTCCACTTGTAAACCATTAAAAATCTGCTTTTACATTATTTTATATTTAAACTAAACCAAGCCAGCATTGCCACAACAAAGTGCACCTGAGAGCAATGAACTCAGTTTGATGGATGCCTCAAAGCCAACAAAATCTGCATGTAAGGTACAACTGCAAGGTTCAGCTGCTAATCAATGACAACTGTCTCTTTCATGTCCCAATCTGGGAATTCATCTTCAATTCTAAGTCCCAGAACAGAGGAGAGAAAGGCGGTGTACATCTGTGTACATCAACAAACAGAAAAAAAGTTTGGAAGGAAGCTGAACACATCACTGATTGTTCCTGCTTCTAAGGGCAGGGCAGGCATCTGGTACACGAGGTGTTTCCTCAGAGTCTTCCCTAGGGTATTTTCAGGGTCCTCCTGGCAATTACAACTATTCTCCAGTCAGTGTTCTACCATTTTGCTATCATTGTGAAGAAAAAGAAAAAAGGGGAAAAATGTAGAATGGCTGAATATCCATAAAGAACAGTTGTTAGTTTTGTACAGTTTCATACATTCTCACTGTTGGAGGATAAATCACACTAACACAGCCTAAATTGTCACAGTATCACAGTTTAAGATAGAAAACATAATATTTTTTTTCCAAATAAAAGAAAAATGTTAGACCCTGAGGTGTTTCTGGCATATAAGCAAAAGTTGTCTCATGGGACATAAGTCTGTTGTAGAAAAGAAAAGCAATTTCTGTAATAGTTATGACTCTTTTGTCCAGAGCCAAAGGCCATGTTAAAGTGGTTCTGAGTCAGACAAATGCTCACGCCCACGAACGAAGCTCCACAGTCTTTTTGTTCACAAAAAGATAAAAGAAGCTAAGGCTGATCTGAGCAGAGACCCTACTCTGAAGAAAAGGAGGTTATCCTTAATACATAGCAAAGTACTGGAAGAACAAGACAGAAGAATTATTGTGAAGTGGTAAAGAAAAAGGGTAACACAGGACAGGAGAGAGCCACCTGGGATATGGCAGATTTAATTTCACACTAACGGGGCCAACTGTTTTGTATAAATGAGAGTATGAATACGCTGTGTTCCATTTTGCTTCCCTGATTATCATTAGCTATGGGCAGCATGAATTATGCAGGCCCCCAGCTAAGCTGCACATTTACCATTGCGAAATAAAAGCCAAGTCAAAAAGCTTGCTACCATTTTTTTGCTTGTTATTTTCATCTCACTCTCCATTTATTATAATGAAGGTGATGATATCTGAATCCTATACAAAGTAGGGCTGAAAAATCCCCAAACACCAAGACGTGCCCTGGTGCAACAAGGCAGTTACCTGTGGGCCTGACACTAAGTGACACAGATATTCTCACTGAATCTGGAGAGATTGTTTAAATTATGTTCTGTCTAGTCTTGAGGTCTTCATGGGATGTGAGATTTGCAGCTACTAGGGCACACACAGTCAATCATACGCAATGCTATCCATATTCAGAATGTATTATTTTAGTGTACTCCTAATAGTCTGAGCACACACCCTGCTTGCTTACAAAGTGGCTGCTTGTCACTGAAGGTATCATAGGCCCACTAAAGCAAGATTACTCTCATACAAGGCAGTGATGAACAGCTTTCATTTCAGTCACATCCCATTTTGTGTCTACTGTAGCAAGAGCTATTCCACTGCTCCAAATGATAAAGCGATTACAGACACCACAGCAATTAAAGATTTATAGTAGCGTAAATAATTAACACTCCCCCTTTCCACTGAACATAAAAGTCATGCTTAGATGAATACCAAAACAACAGTAAGCTCATACCAGGCAGTTGAAACCTATTTATCTATGATATATCTCAGAAGTCTCACATTATCTCTCAAAAGAACATTTTCTATTAGTCAGGCTATATTGGATATAAAGTTATATATGGTATATTTACTTGATTTTGCAAAACAATGAAGATGTCCCCTATTTCAGAATTCGTTTATAAAACAAGCCTGTTTTGTGTTTAGACTCAGCATAGTTATGTGCTGAGCTCTTCACATTCTGGAGACTGTACCATCCTTTCATCCGGACACCAGCAGTCTTGTTGCCATCTGGAAACTTCATGATATGAGAGTTTATTCCCCTTTTCAATTTAAGTGCTACTCTATTAGGGATCACTTTTGTTTTTCCCCCAATAATTTTTTCACCATAAAAACCACAACCATGAGTTTTGAAAACAAACTCTTGAGCAGTACTTAACACAAATGCAGGCTTTAATTTAGTGGCATGCATTGTTATGTCCCTACTTTTGTCTCCCATTTTGTTTGTATCACAATGACATGGCTTAAAATTTCTTTAGATCATAAAATGTGCTTTTGAAGAACTGTTAGAAAAACTAAAAAGTATTCCCAAATTAAAATGTTAAAGTTGCAAAGATCAGCAATCAGAAGGGAAGAAGCAATACCAGAAAAAAATGACAACATGGTAAATTTAATACAGATGCATCTCTTGCATTCATCATGGTAATGTCATTAGCTGCTTGTTCACCTGCTCTTTACTTACAGGTTCTTTTCTTTCAGTCTCTGCACATAACAAAGTTCTTCTGGTATGAATGAAATGTGCAAGGACAAAGGTTATTCTCTGCAATTTCTCTACCTCAGTTGCTGCAGAAGCTGAAGCAGGAACAGCAAAGTTGAATAAGTTCAAAATTTCGGTCTCCTAGGGAATTCCAATGCTCTCTTTCAGGTGCTTCAAGTCATAATTAAAAGGAATAGCAAGACTTCCTGCAAGACGGAAATTATGATGAGTTTTGTTCAGGTAATTTGTTCCAGAAATGTGTTCAGAGCTAGCAAGTTTCTGGTGTCTTATGGGGCAGACTGTTACCAGATTGCCTGGTAGTCAGGAGGAAAGGTGACTTCATGTACCTGCATTTCTGTGTGACCAGAGAAAAGGCCCTGTCCCCAGGGTCCAGGGGAGACTGTTTGGCCAGGAAACCATGAAGACGTTGCTGACAAGTGGTTGTGTGGAGACAGTGCCTGCCCCAGGCTGGCCCTTCTCTCATGGAAGGGTTTGAGTATTCTTGTACCTGGGCCAGGATTTCTGTGCCAAAACCCATCTAATGAATAAGCCTTTGGGCCTTCCTTCTAAACCAGTTTCATTCCACAGTCATTTTTTACAGAGAGGGGAACATTATTTTTGTGACAGTGTGTTTGTGACATGTCTTTTTTCCCTTTGTCTCCTCTTTCCTTCTTTTCGGAGTGGTGTAATGTGACCCTTGGCTGCTGGCACCCACAGTCCCGGTAGCTCCCGCAGGAGACAGAACAGTTCTCCAAGTACACAGGGGTCATATTCATTTCTCTTGAGAGTTTCTTAAAGACATTTGATTCCTGTGACATGAAGCTGGTTACTAATTAACAGAGATTCAAAGATTAGTGTTACCAATTCCCCTCCTCCCACGGCCAGGGAGCGAGGGAGAGGAGGAAGGCCATTATGTGAGCTGCTGAGGACACTGAGCCTGCTACTGCCAGTGAAAAGACTCATTATTCAGCAGGTTCCAAGGTGAAAAGTTAAACTCAGCTGGTTTTTGTGGCCAGTATTGGTTCTCTCTGTTGCATCACCAGCACCTGCACAAGGTATAACATTGCCTTATTATCACAATTTCACTTAGGCTTGCCAATGGTGAAGAAAAAGCCTAGATATTAATTTGCTGTAACATGAATTTGCAGTGCTTTGCTGGTGGAAGGGATGGAAATTAAATCAGGTTGAGGAGAGGCTTTCCCTGTTGCATAGAATCATTAAGGTTGGAAAAGACCTCCAATATCATCGTGTCTGACCTTCAACCAAATTCCATCATGCCCACTAAACCACATGTCAATGAACATGTTTCCCTGAGGCAAAAAGAGCTGTACATAGAGAAGAGACTGAGACACAGCGAAGATTAGGTTCAGTGACTGTGTATACATGCTGCATGGTTTCTTGTACTGGGAATGGTGGAAATATTTGCAATCTAAATCATGCTTATAGAGCAGACTGGATATGTGTCAGCTCAGATTTTTGAGTATTCTGCTTTGAATACAGGCTCCTAGACAGCCTGATTGCTTTTCACCTGCCAACTTATATCCACATCTCAGAAAGTTGATCTCCCGCTGTGTACTGCTGCCTCTTTATCCTGTTCTTGGGACAGCAAGGAAGCAGCTTTGAAAGGGCTGAAAACAGAAGCTAGACTGTGACTAGGACCTTATTGTTCTTGTACACATGCTTCATCTCAGCTGCCACATTCATTCCAAAACACGGGAAAGCTTGTTAGACAAAGGTGTGTGATGCAATAGGGTATGATTTTCCCCAGAATTCACTAATTCATTTAGTATCTATCTGAAGAAGGCAGGAAGGAGGATGAACAAATTCTAATTTTAATTTTAATATATGCAGTGAATAAAAGAAACATGTTAAAAGCCCAGAACACTTAAAAAATCTCATCTCTATCTGTCCATACCAAAAATGAATTTTTTAATGTATGTAGTATTTTCCTATCAATTCCTAAATAGAATTAGGAGTATTAAAAATTATCAAAGAAGTTTGTTGATGATTATGAGGATAATCATCTGTATTGAAGATGTCTGAATAACTTGAATTACTTAGTTTTCACATTGCAGCTCCATATTTTATTTACTTAAGCCAAGTTCTGGATTTATTCTTGTACTTGACACATCCAGCAATACCTCTAAGGAGGTCAAATTCACTTTAAGAGAAACCTAATTCGCTAAAAAAAAAAAAAACAAACCCAAAAACAAACCAAAAAACCCACTAAAAAAACTTTACTCTATAGAGGTACTTTGGCTTCTCTTTGTCTGAGAGCTGGTTAAAAAGTATAAATTAAAGCAGTAAGAAATTTAAATGAGATGGTAAGGACCTGAAATCTGTCCGTATGAATTATGACAATCTGTAGCACCAAGAATTCCCTCAAAAGAGCCAAACAGGTCGGCATCTGAAGAGCAGCACAGAAGAATCCCAGCCACTCTGGCCAGTGAGTTAGCTTCGTTGGTGGCCAAATTTAAATGGCTGTATGCAAAGGTAAGCAGCATGGAGAGTAAACAGGAGGAATTAGAGACACGTGCATGCCTGCACAAGACTTACTGGCATCACGGAGATGTAGTAGGACAAATCCTCTGGCTGGGCTGCTGGAATGGAAGGATACAGGCTCCTTAGAAACAATAGGCAGGGAAGATGAGGAGATAGCCTTGCCCTCTATGTCAGTGACTATCTGGAGAGAATGGAGCTCCACCTGGGGAGGGATGAGGATCTGACTGAGAGTTTATGGGTCAGGATTAAAGGTAACATGCAGAGGTGTGCTGTAGGTCACCTTACCAGAAAGATCAAGTGAGTGCAGCCCTCTAGAGACAGACATTAGCAGCCTCATATTCACAAGTCCTGGTGCTCATGGGGGACTTCAACCTCCCCAAAATCTGTTGGAGGGACAACACAACAGGGCATAAGCAGTCCAGGACCTCCTGAATGGATGATAACTTCATTCTCCAAGTGGCAGAAGGACCAGCAAGGAGACATGCTATGCTGGATCTTGTACTCACCCACAGGAAGAGACTGGTGGGCAATGTGAACTTGAAGTGCAGCCGAGGCTGCAGTGACAAGGAATTGGTAAGGTTCAAAATCCTTGGGATGGCAAGGAGGTTGCACAGCAAGCCCCCTGACCTGGCCTTCAGGAGAGCAGATTTTTCTTGGTGGAGCACTGGAAAAGGTTGCATAGCGAAGTTGTGGATGCCACATTCCTAGAAGTATCCATGGCCAGGCTGGATAACACTTTGAGCAACCCTGTCTAGTGGAAGGTGTCCCTGCCCATGGCAAGGGGTTTGGAACTAAATGACCTTTAAGGAAGGCCCCTTTCAACCCAAAATATTCTTTGATTCTATGATTTTATGATATGTGCTGATAACAAGGACTGAGATATAATGCTGGTTAGAGTAGATTTTAAATTGTCATCCATGAGTAGTTGAAGTCTCCATCAGTTTTGTCTGGCTCAGTAACCAGAAAAACGTAACTGGCCAGCTTTTCCCCTAATGAAGAGGAATATATCTCATCCTGCAGGCAGCAACCATCCTCTTCTTTCACAGTTATTCATTGTGCATGTTCATTGGCTTATTAGCAGAAGAGTTATAGCAGAAGAGTTATAGTCAAGCAGACTTCCTGAATTACCACTGTGTTTTTTACCCTTACTACTGCATGATAGTTCAGAATTATTTCAAAGAACAGAAATAAGTCCTTCAAAGAGTTTATCACAGAGGCATACATGAGTGACAGCCCCTTCCTGTATCACTTCATGCATTTTTGGTTTGAGAGCACTTTGATCCCACGATCCCTTTTGGTTCTCAGTTAAGGACATGACATTGGTACATATCTTCTGAGACTTACTTGCCCATCTCTTGTGCCTTCTTCATTTTCTTGGCAGTTTGAAAGGTTCTTCAGACATGAAGCAAGGAAATGTCCCTTCCTTTCCTTGCGATCAAATTATCATTCCTGTTCCACCTTCAGACTTGCTGTCTCTTTCCTGTTTCATATCACATCAGTGAGTAAGAATATGGCTTTCTACTAAAAGCTGCCATTGTGTCCACAAAAGAACACTTCTCCATGGACCTCAGCATCCCCTTCTTTCTTGTCTTTCATTTCCAACCCTGTGCGTGAGCTACCCCAAACATATTTCCTTTACTAAAATTAATTGCCATCACAATGTCTTTATCTTCTTGCTCAGGGTAAATTTCACCTAAGTTCAATCCTTTGCATGCAGCAATGATTATAGAAGAAAAGTAAGCACTGTCTTGTCTTTACTACTGAGGCCGAAGCAGAGATTTGCTATATTTGAGATGCAAGACAAGCCTTTTATGTTCAAGCTGCTGCTGTTGGTACTTGGAGCTGTACGAGTTGCACTGTTTCTAATTCGGAGAATAGCAAACATAGGGGATGACTGGATGCAGCCAGATGGTCCACATTTTCCCTCTGACACCTTTTCCTGTGTGACCCTAGCCCCCTCCCAAGAGTCAGACTAATATGTTTCCATTTGATAACATGTAAAAAGTCTTCCAATATTAGTAGCCTTCATATTTCTCTTACATGAAATAAAGACCATACCTTGAATTTGATACGAGAGCAGTTAGGTCATTAAATAACCTGGCAACATACCCCAAGGTACAGAGGCACCTATATGGGGAAATTTTTATGTAAGCATTTCATTCTGATAGTGAACAGCCAAAATTAGTGCTTTAATATGTACTTTGCATAATCATCAGATAATGCCCAGCCTTCTCTCCTATTTATTCATTTTTTTAAACACTCCTTGTCACCTAAATGTGCTCATTGCCATGCAACATTATGTTGTATACCCACTAGGCAGATTGCCTGATTTTGCCAACTGAGCTTCACTGTAAGCTAACACAAATCTGATAAATAAAATCTGAAATAAAACCATGTCCATTGCAGATCACTTTTAAGTGCTCATGAATGTGAACTTACTTCACAAATGCTTTGATTTTTTCCTCCATTATTTTCCAGTGCCAAAACACTCAGAATAGCAGCTTTCATGCATCAAATGTATTATAGCATTGGGACAATCTAGCCTCCACTTTATTATTTTAATAATTTTTCTGCTTTGAATTTTTGGCTGTGTTTTATTCTCTGTAGTATGAGATTCCAGTAGGTTCTTATGATGAGAGGTCAAACTAAAAAAAGATGGCCCTGCTGGTTCTGTCAACTAAATTCAAACATTACTGTGAAGCTTTATAACAATAATACCTTTCGTGCTACTATATTCTGTAAGCAATTCAAGTGGAATCCCTCTTCTGTGTGGTTTATTATAACTCAACCATAAAAATGTGCTTTGGGCTGAAAGTGGATTTATAAGATTTCTGCCCAGGAGCATACACTTTGTAAAATTTAATTTAAATCAGCTTAGCTATTTTTTTTTCTTTAAAGACTGAAGAATAAAAACAAAAATAGATTGGTTTTTTTTTTTCTTTCTATAACAAGTTGGCATTTTTCTTGCCCTTCATGAATATACGTAATAACATCATCTTTGGGGAAGACGTGGAGGACCATGAAAGAAAAAAGTAATTTTCCTTTTTTAAAATGAAATATAGAGGCTGTCTGTGACTCCATATTTCCTGCAGACTAGGGTTTTCTGTGGGCACAGGGAACAATATAAAAAGTGGCATTTTTATTTGCAAAAAAGAGAGGCTGCTGCACTTAACTACTTTTTACAAAAGTCAAAGAAGAGTCTTACGAAATGGCAATAGGAAAGAAGTCTCATTCAATGCAGTATAACTCAGCTTACCCACTATACTAGACATTTGTGGACCCAACTTTTTTTTCTGCTCTAACAGACATGTGCTAAATTTGAGGTGCATTAATGTGTTTGTTTGCTAGCTTCCTCTGGTTGATATTTAAACTCCTGCTGGAAGTATTGCTTATGAAGATCTGCAGCCCTGGGTACATTTCTCCTCAGATTGTGGTTACATAATGACCACCTTGATAACCTGCCAGAGGTCATGTGGGCATTGAGCAGATCTGATTGAACAGAGTAGCTCATCAGACAGGGCTGTGCCATTTCATCTGAGTCAGCAGACAAACTGGTCAGGAACTAACAAAAAGTTTGAAAACGTAACAGTTTGAAAATGTAATGTAAAATCTTCCCTTCCCTTCCCTTCCCTTCCCTTCCCTTCCCTTCCCTTCCCTTCCCTTCCCTTCCCTTCCCTTCCCTTCCCTTCCCTTCCCTTCCCTTCCCTTCCCTTCCCTTCCCTTCCCTTCCCTTCCCTTCCCTTCCCTTCCCTTCCCTTCCCTTCCTTTCCCTTCCCTTCTCTTCCCTTCCCTTCCCTTCCCTTCCCTCTCCATAAAAATGTTAATCCAAACAGAATGTTGTCTCCAATGAAAAGATCACTTAAAGCAAATGTGTGCTTTAACCCTTGATCAGCAACTTCCAGGGGAAAGAAAAAGAGTTATAATAAATCAGCTAAATAGCAGTATAGAGAGAAAACAGGCTGCATTTAAAAGCAACTTGAGAGTGAGGATAATAAAGAAATTATGTCAAAAGAGCCAAATGAGTTTCATGAATACCAAGATAAGAATATCTAAAAAATCTATTTCAATATGTAAAAGTTATTTTAATGTGTAATACATTGTTACACTCATCAACATGTATGCATATATTTACAAATACTCAGACATGCACATATATACATATATATGAATAGTCTTGATGCTAATTTAATCTTAAAATAATCTCAGATGTTAATATTCCCAGGTGCTCAAGATGGTTAAGTATACTGTGCAAAGCTGACACATATCCCAGGATAGGAAGCAAGTAACCTGAAGGCATCTGGCTTCCTACAGTATGCTCACAGGCTGTTTGATGCAGGAGGCAGTGCAACCATTCACTGGCAAGCTGGAAACAGCAAAACAAAGTGAATTGGATGGTGAGCAGTCAGTGAATAGAAGACAATGCTGCATGTCAGAGATCCTGGAGCTCTACCAGGTCAGATCACATAGCTGTATCCAAACACCCATCTTGAATTTATATAGTGGATTCCATAGTAGAAGAATAGGCAAGTTCATTCACAACTTGATTTATATCAGATGGATCAAAAGTTAACATGCCTTTCTGCCATGTGGTCCAGACTGCCTCCTAAGGGATAGTCTTTCAATCTATTCACATAGCTAATGTCTTTCTGTGAGTTCTTACTATCTCAGTAGTTCTCACATCCCACATTAGAATCCTGCCATGGACAGGTATTTCTTGTTCCACTCATTTCCATTCATACAGCTTGCTCTCCTATGACCTGTCTTCATCTGAGGTATGTTTCATCGTTCTTCTTTTCCTCTAACATAGAAATAGAGACAGGTTCTTTCACCTTTGTAGCATTTTACAGACCATCACACCTCTTCTCAGTCTCTTCTCAGCACTATCAAGTGATAGGAATTTGGTAATGGAACCATAATGAAATACAAGAAATTCATTCAAGCACTAGAAAAAACTTTCTTATTCTGGGACTGGAACAGGTTGCCTAGAGAGGTTGTGGAGGCTGCATTCCTGAGGATGTTCAAAATCTGCCTGGACATCACCCTGAGGAAATCACTCTCACTGACTCTGCTTGAATGGGGGTTTTAGACTAGATGACCTCAAGAGGACACTTCCTACCTCAGTGATTCTCTGACACAGTGATCTTGAGGACTACCTCTCATTAATTACTGACTAGATGATTCTTCCTTTCAAAAACTATATCTAGCAGGTTATGATACCTAGGAATTATATTTCCAAACTTGTTCTCACATCTTGGAAATCATCCTACTAACTTGTGCAAATCTTTCCTCTTCAGGATTTTAATGAAAACCCTCTGTTGCAATCTATATAGCCTATAAAAGGAATTTGTCAAGAGGTAGAGAGTTGCTGTGTCTACTTGTTTCACCAACTGCACTTCAATGCTTGCTCCTCCCTTTATAATTCAAGCTGCAAAAGGCCTGTGAAAGAAACTATGCCTGGGTTTTCAATGCACCTACCAACACTGTTTATTGTACATAAGTAGGACTGCTGGACACTCATTAAAACAAAAAATAAGTGGGCAACCCCAGAATAATCACAGTGTGTTCTAGGCTGGGTCAGAATTGAAATAAAAGCCTTAACTACTATTTTCAGTGTTAAGGGATTATTTTGCTTTTACAAACACACAGAAACTGTAAAGCATCTGGAATCCAAAGGATTTCTTTGTTTTCTTTGTTTCTTTGTTTCATTTAAGTTTTACCAGTTCCATGGAATTCAATCTGAACTTTATTGGTTACTATAGTGACTAACTGTAATAAATGAAGTGACAAAGATGACTCAGACTTTATTTAGTGGGGAATAAGGAGCAGCTAGAAACAGAAACCTCTACTTTTCACAGACAGGTCATTCAGTCAGCCACTTGCATAGCTGTTAATACACAGACAGGTTTGGAAACCTTTGCCTCCTGTATGAATAGGTCTCCCTCTCCCCTTATTTAATGGTGGTGTGCTGAGTGCAATCAGACAGGTAGTCTCAATGCAGATGAAGTTCTGGAGCTGTTCCCATCAAGTGGAGTGTCACTAGGTCCTAGATAGATACATTTCCTCTAACTTATCCCGTGCACTGCAGCCTGAGCCTAATGCCCAAGCAGAAGTTGTTTTCCCATGTGTTTCTATCTCTGACTGGCAGCAGAGATGATACTGTATTGAGTGTGACTAGAAATTTACATCCCTGTCCTATTTCTTTGATCAACAAGGGTAGGAGGGAAGACCTTAAGCAGGACTGCAGTTGTGGGTGGCCAATTTTCTAGCAGGACATCTGGAAAAGATGTTTTTGCTGTTTGTACTTCCTTACCAACTGTGCAGAAGGCAATTAATACTTTGCCCCTTTTCTTCCATTTTTGATACCTGTATAAACAGCAAAAAGAATGCTGCAAGTAGCAGAAGAAATCCAGACTGACCTTTGTGATGAGTGGCCAACTCAGTCCTGAGGCAACAAAACCAGCAATGCTTTTCATTGTGGAACACTACACTGCTCAAGGAACACAGCATTGACTCAATTCTGCTTCACAGACAGAAATAAAAGCCAAACTAACTACTTTCCTACTGCATTACCCAAACTCCTCAGAAACACCTCCTTGAGCAAAAGATAGAAATGCTCATTTCCTCCTGCTAACCCAACTTATTTTGGGAGTGGAGAGTTGCAACCTGGACAGATCAAAGTAGGAGAAGTATGGCATCGACATAGGCAAAGTTCTGAGGTTTGCATACAGAGCATAAGTCATATGAGTTTGAAATACAACATATGGCTTCAAAATATGTAATTAGTATTCAGAGATGTGGTTTGGAAAATAAAACAGTTCCTTCTCAGCTTAGGTGACATAACCCAAGGCAGAGTTACAGGTAATAAGAAGCTCACCTGAATATACCTTGTGGCAGTGCCTTCCTCTAAGAAACAAAGTTGTGGCACTGGCTTTATCTGCATTTCATGAATGGCCCAGATTTTTTTCCTGGTAAGCCTTTGACTCTGCTGGTTTACCATCCTGTTAAACTGGTATCTGACATTTCAGCTGGGAAGAAGTAACAACTTTGCTTTTGAGGAATTCAATGTCCCCCTTGAGATGAGAATGACAGGTGACAGTGTCACACTCCTCTTCTACTCTTTTCCAGAGTGCAATCCAGCTAGTGGTCTCAAATCACACACAGGTTTAAAACAATGTTTAAAGTCTGTGTTTATTTAGCCATGGATCAGAGTGTTTGATTTTACCCTATGTCTAAAGGAACTGGGAAGGCACCTCTCCCATCTGGCCTGGGACAGCTCCCAAGGAACCTTTGAATGGTTTATATCTTTCTCCAAGACCCCAAATAAATGTCCAACTTTCTAACACACACACCTTGGGAGTAAGCAATTATTCATGATACAACAAGAAAAATACAAAAAGCAATGACACTATAAATTCTTAAATCAGCTGTTTTCACTTTCTAATCTTTAAGCATTTTTTTTGTTTGTTTGAGAAATTTTGATAAATATTTCTCTTAGCTCTTTAAAAAGAATTGGCTTATTGATGTTTGGAGGGAGATGATTTATTACACTACTAGAACAAAATTAATTCACTTTTAAATGTGAGCTAAGTTTTGCAAAAGAGAATGAGTGCTTCAATGCAAGATCCAATTGCCAGTGTCTCAGCACTGTTTGTACAGGTCTGAAGGACAAAAGTTAATGTTACAAACAGAACAACATCATTGTTGAGATTTATTTACCTGAGACTTACTTTCCTTATCACTAAGAACATTATTTTTATTTATATCTAAAGAGGAAAACAGTTATGCTGGGCACCTATCTTTTTTTTCACAGGTCTAGAGAAAGATTATCAATGATGTGAATAGCTATGTAAGCTCCCCTGATTTCTAAGAAACTCAGCTAACATTAAATATCAGCTCACAGGGGACTAACATCTTCCTGCACTTTCCATTATGTTGGTCTCTAAACTTTGTGCAAGTTTTTACAAGGCCAAGAGGATAGAGAGGTAAAGAGGATGTTTAAAATGCATTGAAATTACACTTTGAGTTGATTAAACACCTATCAGTGTCAACCAGCAAGCCTGTGATAAGTTAGCTAGCAGTACACAAGTAAACAAGATAAACAAGTACCATGGGAGAAAAAATATGTATAAACCAAAAATACTCGAATGTCATTTTCTGACCTACACATCAGGGTTCCTTTTTTAAATGCCATTTTTTAATCATGCCTACACTGGCTATTGTTTATGTTGCAGCTAACCAGAGAGTTGGGTAGCAAGATCTTGCGTGTCCTAGGTCTGGTCCTGTCCTGCTGGAGCTTTCCCATACTGCAGTCTGTCTGAGACATCAAGGCTTTGTTCATGTTCAGCTCCCTCAGCTGCAGGCAGCCTCAGAGATCACTGCATCCTGTCCAGAGCTATTGGAGCAGTGTCCAGTGTGGCAATCTCCTCTCCTAGCTCCCTGTTGACCATCATCCCTGGCAGACAGCTTGATGTCAGCAGCCCTGGATCTGCCAGGTGTCCTCACCCGCCTGAAGGATCTATCACAAACTCATTTCCCATCTGTTTAAGCCAGAGTTGAAGAGTATCACTAGGTTCCTAACTTGCCCTGTGCACGCAGGTCGTTGTTGTGGTCCATATAAATAGTAAAATGCTTAGTAGGTACTGCAGTTGGCCCCTTCAGTATTCACCACCCTACTTCAGTGCTGCCTGTAGCCAGCATTGTTTCCTCTCTCCCCTGCCCCCCAGCACTGGATGCTTGACCAGGTTCATTAATAATGGGGGCTCCTAACTAGGAACTATGGCACCCAGAACAGAAGTTTACATTTAAAGGCTCTGTGATTTCTTCTGTAAAAAATGCTTTTTCTTAAGGAAAAAGTGAAATTGAAGTTCTGACACCTTTATAATTACATAACATACATACGTAATTTTACCTTTAGGTCTCTAAAGTCATACATTGAGGTCAGTAGGAAACACATCACATTGTGATCAAGGTGATACAATTCCCTTAAAGTCAGTTCTCAGAACTAATGTTCCCACTCCCAAAGCCCAGTGTGCTGCACAGAGAATTAAACTCTCTCTCACCATTTACCTGTATCTATGCATACAGTCCAGGTTGCTCTGCTGTCTTTTGGCAGCCCATTAAAACCTAGGAAAATATTTCTCTTTACATTTCCTAAAGAAATGCCTGCTCTGCTGGACTTTCAGAGCTCCTCAGCCTTTGAAGGCTAGGAAGAGAAAAAGCAAAGTGGGTTATATCTGACCTTTCACTGAAAAAAAATAAAATAACATCAAGTGGGAAAATTCTTTGCTTCCTCTGTGTTTTGGCAATATGCACGAATTGGGCAAGCTGGTCTGCAGCAGTATTTCCAGCTAGGACTTCATTCACATTTGAAGCCATCAGATAAGCTTACATATTAACTCTGCTGATTTACGTTAACACTTAGCCGTGGTGACAAGTACTCTTTGCACTCACTGCACACTTACACTTTGTCTTTCTGCTTGCAAGGAATTCAAGTAGACATTATGACGTTAATGAGAAAAAATAAGAGTGTGTATGTAAGCAAAGCTTGAGATACTGGCAGGTACCAAGTCTACCAAGGCAGCAAACAGAAAATACGGATTAACACAACATGGTTTGCACTTTCATCAAAAGATTTGTTCTCATTTTGCATTTATTCTTTAAAATATTGATGAGGTTGTTTGGTTTGGGTGGTTTTGTTCCTTTTTTTTCATGGAAGGAATTTTGTTACAAATATTGGAATTTTTCAAACTTGTTTTGCTCCGATACAGAGGTTATAAAATTCAAACCCAGAAGTCACTGTTAAATAGTAGAAGTTTCATAATTTGGATATAAATGATCCCTCTGGACATCCACAGAAAATATTTTTCTATGAAGCAGAAAAGATACAGTTGTCATTTCTGCTCAGAAGCACAGAAAATCAGTTTACTCTGTCTTTACATTGTGCAGGATTTTCGTATTGAAAAGAGAAACACCTAACCTGTTTAGCCTTGTCAGTCAAATCACCAGCTGCAATTCCTTTGCCTGTTTGCTACTCCAAAACATCAGCACGTGCACAAGTTCTTCCCCAACCACAGCTGTGCACAATGCATCTCCAAAGTGAAAGCAGAATCAACTACTTCTTATCTATGGCATGTGTTTCTACCTGGAAAATTAGTGCCAAGTACCCCCAGTGCTATAAGCTCACACCCAAACTGAGACCTACTTTGGCTGTAGCAGTGGCCAACATGAAAAATGTCAGCACAAATGTCCACAATGTCATGCTCTGTTCTTCAAGAAGTCAGGACTGGGCTGTGGCAAAATAATAAGATCAAGGAACAGAGCAGCTCTGAGGTGTCAGGCGATGAAGGGTACAGAGGGAACAAGGCAACAGGAGGGAGACAAAAACCTGCAGGAGTTTACAAGACTGGTGCTCCTGAAGGGCATGTGGAGAAAAAGGCAGAAACTTTGAGCCTTGCATTTAAAAAAGGAAGTGGAAACCCCTGTTGTTGCACCTCTCTTAACCATACAACTGTATCTTCAGATGAAAGGTTGAAATGTAGGTGAAGAGATGACACCTATTAGACTGTCTTACCATGGGTCACTTAGGAGGCAGCCACCGATCCATTTTCCTGAACCAGGGGATCAAATCCATGATTCCTAAAGTATTTCTGATTAACATTTTCTGCAGAGCCAGGCTTGGCTCTGTAACAGGCAGTGTGTAGTTTACTCTAACAGGCACATTGCTGCTAGAGTTAACATTTACATAGCTGCAGGTGGATGCCAGTGACGTTAATAGAGATGGATAGGAGGGGAGATGGAAGCCAAACCTAAGATAGCAGCAGAGATTAGACAGGCATATGGAGGTAGCAAATAGAAAATATTGATTGCTGCTTTGTATAGGACTGTATTCCCAAGCAAGAGCACTCAGCTGACTCAGGAAGCTGTATTTTTCCTCTCATGATTTCCCTAACTCATTTCTGTAATTTTACCCTGTTACCTTCTTCCTCTCTGGCAAGTAAGAATAATTGTCTTCATAATACACCTTTGCCAAGCCAGATAAGTAATCACGGCCAACAATCTTTTGTTGTTTTAGTTTCTCCCAGTTTTGTCTCATTCTGCTTTTATATATCATTGATTTTGCTGAAGTCCTCTGAGCTGACAGTTGTTCAGTTTAAAAGAGAAATGTCTGTGCTACCGCCAGAAATCTCATCCAGACCTTCTTCATTAGAGTATATTGGGTCAATTGGACAACATGCAGCTGCTGCTGGGTTAACATACACCTTGATGTATATGTGATAACAGCATATAGGTAAGTCAAAAAAACACATGCCCTAAATTCCCTGACAGTTGCTCTCCCCCAACAGCAATGCCCATATTTCCCAAGCTTATGGAGCACTGTCCCTTTGGAGTTGATAAGGGAGAAGGGACAAAGACTTTGCAGGATTTCTGACCAACCAACAAAGCACAGCTGGTGAGGGGATATGATTCAGGGAGCAAGTGATACAACAA
Source organism: Catharus ustulatus (assembly GCF_009819885.2). Classification (NCBI taxonomy): domain Eukaryota; kingdom Metazoa; phylum Chordata; class Aves; order Passeriformes; family Turdidae; genus Catharus; species Catharus ustulatus. The sequence goes on along the minus strand of NC_046223.1, from coordinate 60,180,450 downwards.
GAAGGCAGGTGGGAATCTGGTTACCAGTCAATAGCAAACACTGACTGTCCAAGAAACTAACACAAGAAAAAGGATGCTTTATGTTCAACCCCCTTTGCCCCAGCAGTGTTGCTATTAAAGCAGATAGAGCAGAAAAAAGCTGGAAAGTTGTTTCTAATTTATCTGATTGGAAGCACAATGACTTCCTGTAGCTCATCTGAGAGTTTACAGCTTAGAACCCCTTTCTGGGGTCTGTTCTTCCGAAATAGAGAATAAATGTTGAGGCATTATTGTATTCTTCATATATAGTATAATGGGCTCATAGCTCCAACATATGGCAAAGAAGGTTGTGGTTTATCTCTTGAATCCCTGGAGTCATTTATTGCATATATTTTTTTAGCTCTTTTTTCAAGGACCCTCATCCTAGAAGAATATACACTCAGATCCTCTAATGTATAAGGATTTCATTTACATTACAAAGACAACATTTTTTCACTAAAAGACTATCACAGACAAGTAAGAACATCTGCTGTTAGCAGTCCAGGTCATGCTGCCCTCAACCAGCTGCAAAGGTAGGAGTAGAAACAGGCTTGGACTTGTGGAGAAAAGCCACAAGGCTGCAGCCCAGTAGTCAGTACAAATCGCTGTGTGCTCTTGACACACCCACAGAGACTCAGGCTGTGACTACACTAGACCCTGCTGAAATACAACCTAATCCTGACAAAAGTAAGGTGGAGCAACAAAGGTGTGCAAGATCCAATATTTATATTTAAACAGAAAAACTCTCTAAGTCACTGCTGCAAACAACATTGTAAAGGCTTCAGGAAAGCTAAAATTAAGGCAGGGCTCCACCAGGGCCAGAGCAATTGGCCAGCACCAATTTCCCACAGCCACAACAGTCTGGATCAGTCTTAAATTAACTTCAAATTTCCTGGCCTCCGCTAAAGTCTCTCATCTATTAAAATATCAGATAAGGACTGTTAAGGTTAATTTCCTCATATTTTGTTTAAGAAAATTTAAAAATCTTTCATGTAAGTTTGCATCCAGAAAAGAATTGTATTTTTCCATCATCTGAGCTGGAAAGTGAAGGCAGATGAAGTATGACAAAGGAAAATAGGTTGGAATTCTCAATAAGAGGATGAAGAGAAATAACAATGAGCAAACTATATTGGGGCCAGGCTTGTTTAATACCTCAATCAATGATTTGGACAAGGGGAAGGAGGGCACCCTCAGTAAGTTAGAAGACTAAGTTTTTCAGGAGTGTTGGTCTGCTGGAGGGCAGAAAGTCTGCACAGAGGGACCTGGACAGGCTGGATCCATGGGTCAAGACCAAGTGCCAGGTCCTGCACTTGGATCACAACGTCCCAGTGCTGCACTATATATAGGCTGTGGGAAGAGCGGCTGGAAAGCTGCCCCTTGGAAATGGACCTGGTGACAGCAGCTGAACATGAGCCAGCTGTGCCCAGGTGGCCAAGGAGGCCAATGGCATCCTGGCCTGGATCAGCAATGGTGTGGCCAGCAGGATCAGGGCTGGGATTGTTCCCCTGTAGTGGGGACTGGTGAGACCACACCTCAAATCCTGCATCCAGCTGGGCTCCTCACAGCAAGAAAGACATTGGGATGCTGGAGTGAGTCCAGAGAAGGGCGAGGGAGCTGGTGAAGGGTCATGAGAACACATCATATGAGGAGTAGCTGAGGGAGCTGGGGTGTTTTGCCTGGAAAAAAAGGAGGCTCAGAGGGATCTGAATAATCTCTACAGCTGCCTGAAAGGAGGTAGTAGCCAGGTGGAGTGGGCCTCTTCTGCCAGGCCACAAGATGAGGAAATTGCTTTAAGCTCTTCCAGAGGAGTTTCAGACTGGACATCAAGAAGAAGTTTTTCACTGGAAGGGTGGTGAAATGTTGGAGCAAGCTGTCCAGAGAGATGGTGATGTCACCACCCTGGAGGTTTCAAGAATTGAGTGAATGTGGCACTTATTGTATGCTTTAGTTGTCATGGTGGTGTTTGGTCAAAGGTGGGACCCAGTGACCTTGAATATCTTTTCCAACCTTAACAATTCAATGATTATATGCAAACAAACAAAAAACAAAAGTAAATGGTTGGAAGAAGGAAGAAATCTAGAGAAAGAGTGCCCTGTACTGCAACAGAGGGCAAAGGGTACCTTGCTTTCCTACACTGGAAATTCAAGTCAAAATGAACTCCAGTGTCATGAAGTCAGCATCTGTGTCCTCACACCAAAATATGGAAAACATGAGGTTAAGAGCAAGCAGGAGGCATGCCTGACTGCATAGAGAAGAAGATTCTGAAGAGCAATTTGTAAGAGAAACAAAAAGCCCTCTTGAACTGTTTTCTCTCTGCCTTTAAAATCAAAGGCCCTTATCCTAAAGTCAGCTGCAGCAATTGGGTACTTGTGGCCAGCCATGTACAAAACTTTCCAACATGGGGGGACTAAAGTATATTAACAAAATGTATTAATGAAACAATATTTCAAAGTAAATTATTTTTGTTTTTACAATTCCCCTCCTATGTCCATATTACCATTAGCAGTCAGGACAAAGCCTTCTTTTATTTCTTGTCATTTGTATCTGTGTAGTAGAAATATCTCAGAGGCTTGAGCAATACTATATCTCATAGATTGTTCAGACCTAGAATAGGACCTCAGTATCATGTCTTAAGCAGAGGGATAAAAAGTTTTTTACTCCTTTTTAATACCTGACACTGAGCACACACTCCCATATCAAAAGAAGTTAATCATACAGTTGCAAAATCTTCCCATTTATGTCTTTATTTTCCCCACCCGAACTTGGACCAGGAGATCCACTGAACATTAGAGGAGGAAAACTAAAAATGTGAAGCTGATAGGCCCTGGTTTCCAATACTGAAAGAAACAGAGTGAAACTTCACTACAAAAATAAATACTTGGATCTCCATTGTACCTCTGAATGCTACATTAAGCATCAGTTGAGCGACAGCATTTTTTTTAGATTTCTCAAAGGATTTGGATGCTCTATTGTGGCCAGACTGTGATCTGGCTTCACTTCCCACAAATCAGTATCAAATGGAGAGAAGCAACCTGCTACACAGGCATTTTGCAGACAAAAATAGTGCAAAGCCTAATCAGGAATCTCGTGGCAGGAAACAGGCCTTCCTACAACAGGAAGCTTAGGAAAGACTACTGGAGACAGCCGTCCAAAAGCAGCTGCCTTGCCAAAAAAGACAAAATGGCTCTATGCTGGCAACTCTTGCAGCAGGAAATCACTGAATTAAGTACTCAATCTACTGAGCAATTTAGTGTGTCATCTGCTTCCTGGCAACAGATATTTGGAATCACTTTTACATTGCATTTCAGCTGTATCTCATAACTGGATTGAGTACAGTGTCCTCTCCAGTAAGCAAAGAGGTCAAGGTCAGAGGCTTCTCTGACTCCTACCCAAAATAAATACTTTTAACCCTTTTCCATTCTTCGTTTTCATCATTTTATCATTTCTAATTTGGGGGCCAGACATTCCTGTTTCTAGTTTGATTTGGGGCCAGGGCAGACTGAGTCACTGGTACAAGTCTGCCAAAGTGAACTGTGGTCTCCATGGGACAGTACAACAGTCTAATAGGAGATAAATATCAGGTCTTAGTGAAACAGGGAAAAGAAGACCAGTGGATTCTCCCTTTGATATTTCTGATGGAATGCCAGGAAACTTTCCAGGAAGTTTTTTCTCAACATATGTAAAAGGATAGAGAGAGAGGGAGGGAGACAGAGAGGAAGTGAAGTGAAAGAGGAAGTGAGAGCAAGGAAGAAAAGAAAAAAAGAGAAAAAAGAAGAGAAGAGAAGAGAAGAGAAGAGAAGAGAAGAGAAGAGAAGAGAAGAGAAGAGAAGAGAAGAGAAGAGAAGAGAAGAGAAGAGAAGAGAAGAGAAGAGAAGAGAAGAGAAGAGAAGAGAAGAGAAGAGAAGAGAAGAGAAGAGAAGAGAAGAGAAGAGAAGAGAAGAGAAAGAAAAGAAAAGAAAAAAGAAAAGAAAAGAAAAGAAAAGAAAAGAAAAGAAAAGAAAAGAAAAGAAAAGAAAAGAAAAGAAAAGAAAAGAAAAGAAGAAAAGAAAAGAAAAGAAAAGAAAAGAAAAGAAAAGAAAAGAAAAGAAAAGAAAAGAAAAGAAAAGAAAAGAAAAGAAAAGAAAAGAAAAGAAAAGAAAAAGGATTTTTTTAAACTTGCAGACAGTTGAAAAATTGTTATTTATTCAATCCTTACCTAATATACGCTTGTGCATCTCACTGAAGAGACAAAATGCAGTTTCTATTCCTTCATTGGTTCCTTAACACAGAAAGGCTGAGGTTGGAAAACACCTCTGAAGGTCATCTGGTCTAAATCCTCTGCTCAAGCTGTGTCTTCTAGAGTCAGTTACACCATGTCCAAATGTCCTTGAATGTCTTCAATGATGGAGACTCTACAATCTCTCTGGCCAATAGGTACCAGTGCTGTCATCTTCAGAATAGAAAAATGTTTCCTGATATTCAGATGACATCTTCAGTATCTGAGTTTCTGCCCATTGCTTCTGTCACCGGTCACCACCAAGAAAAGCCTGGATCCATCCTCTTTACATCCCCTCCTTCAGGTATTAATATATATATTAGGCTGTATTATATTACAGACCCATTGAACTTGCTCTTCTCTAGGATGAACAGTCCCAACTCTCCTAGCATTTCCTCATAGGAGAGATGCTCTCAATCCTCAATTCTTTTTTGAGCCCTTCACTTTTTCTGGTGTCAATGTCTTTTCTGTACTGGGGACCTCAGAACTGGATCCAGCACTCCAAGTAGGGACCCACTAGTGGTGAATAAGTGGCAGGATCACCTCCCTCCCTGTGCTGGCAACACTCCTCCCAATGCAACTCAGGATACCACTGGCCTTCTTTGCAGCAAGACATGCCTAACACAATCATTGTGGTTTTGTCTTTGGCTTTTGAAAATAGACAATAGACTGTGGATAAAAACTACTGCATATGAGAGAAAGAAGCCGGACAACAGATAATCACAATGACAGAGGACAATTTTCTGCTGTTGCATAGCAAAACGTGCATGCCATATTTAAAAAGAAATCATGTCATTGCGGCCAAAGAAGAGAGAATGTTGCAGCCAATTAGTTGTGAATTTTTTAGCACAGTTACATAAAGTAACTGAGTTTGCATAAAGTGACTGATGTCAGTTAGATTTGCTGCAGTCAATGATGTCCATCTACTACTTTGGTCACTACAGAAAATCTCCCAGTTCAGGAGATTTGGAAGTAGTGAAATGCCATGTGCTAGATGTCTTTCATATTTATTGAGTCAGGAGACAAGAAGTCTATGGTAAAATGAGACTAAGAGCAATAGCAATCACCTCAATTCAGCTTCAGCTGCTCTGAGAAAAGAAACCATCTAGTTTCTTATCCTATCCTAATAGTTTCAACATACATTATAAGAGCAGGTTTTTGTGTCTGAGGAAACTGGCAAACAACGTTTGCAATATTTACAGCAAGAAATGGAAAATAGGTTTTTGAGGAAAGCTTACACAAAAGGACGTGTGCCAAGTTTACAATATTCATGAGTCAGGAGAATCATGAAAACTTCACACTCTGCTAGAAAGAAATGGCAAACAAATTTTGAACTATAACTTTGTTAATGCATAGACTAAAGTTTTAATCAAAACTTCAAAGAACAGTCTGACACTAAATTATGTGTTTGCTTCTATCATTTTGTTTCTTGGATTTTTTTCTGTCACATTCTCTAGTTTATTATTTGTCATATTTTTAAATGCTTCTTGTGACAGAAACAACCTCCTATGGCTATGAGCATTAAACACTTAGCCAAGGTTCAGTGTCAGAATGAGAAACTGCACTTAAGTTAATGCTTCTGCTGTTAGGAGGTTTTGACAATTAAACATTACCAGGCAATTCTGCAGAAAGAGCTGATGTGTGACAAGACTTGATGAATTTCTATGTGTGCAGGTTGCTGTTCTAATTTACTCCATACAGTTGGGCTCTGCTAGGTAAAAAATTGAGCGAGCATCAGGATGAAAGCTGAAGGATTTAAGGGTGGAGTCAATGCATCTGAAGACTAGGCCTTGTGTCAGGATAAAATTTATTCATTTGTTGCAGTTTGCATTGTTTCTGTTCTCTCATATTCTTCTGCTTTGCCTCAGAAATAGGAGGATGTGCAGATTAGTGAGACGGTTTTCCTGTGTTAATGTGAAGGGATCAAGCATGTGACTTTTCTTTCACCCTGCACTGAAAATACAAAAGAGCCTGTCTGTTGTCTCCTCAAGACCCCAGCCTTGGGCTTGGAGACATTTGAGTCCCCAGTGCTTCTTCCAGCTACTTACTACATGTCTAGAAGTTAAATTCTCCAAATATATATAAAACAAAGCAAGGCCAACACTACCTGTGTCTAAACACTCCTCTGGCTCCCTGAGTTGTAGTAATAGGGCAAAAACCAAACAAGTATTTTCAAAGTGAACTCACAAGGATCTTGTCTTTGTCCTAAATTCTCTGCCAGTAGCTGCGATCCCTGATCCATCTGACCAGCACTTAAGTTTAGGGTTTTTGCTGAGCCTGAATATACCTAAGACAGCATGTGTTCAGGGAAGGCAGCTCTGCCTGACAAAATTCCACGTTCCACAGACCAGTTGAATAATTATTAGACCAGAAAAAGAGAGAAAACAAATCTACAACCTAAGAGCTAGGACAGCTTTTGACAGTGCAAGCAAAGTAAAATGTGAGTTCACAGAGGACAGAGGGAAGAAAGGGAGGCCAGTCCCTGCTGCCCCATAAGCAGCCAGGCTTGCTCTGACCACTGATATAAATGTACCAATGCTGTCACCTCTGCTTAGCTCCTCTCCTACACATTTAAGTGAGGCCCTGACAACAGAAAACATTCAGTCAGAATTGAACTGAATTACCTAGAATGAACTGAATGAACTCTATGGCCCAGAATAAAACTTGTTTATCTTTCCCTAGGCAGGGAGCCTTGGCCAGCTCTACACCAGGAATCTCACCTGGCTGCTATGCCCTGATCCGCTGCCAAACACATCCTCTTGAACATCTTCTCTCAGCAGTTGATTGTGGAAGCAGGCCATGCTGCAAGTAGCATAAAAGTTCACAATGCAGTCTGGTACTTATTTCCTGCAAGATGCCCTGTTGATACTAGTTTAGTTTTGGCCTTCCTGGCATGAGGGAGATTTCCAGTAGAGTAAAGTAGAGAAGGAAAAGGAGGGAAACTAAAAGGAGAAGACAAAATAAAGGAGAAGGGAAGCTTGGACTAAGAAGGGAAAGGCCTCTGGAAGAGAGTAATGTAGATAAAGTGTGTGAAATCTGGTGTTCCACTGTGTGGTTCTAGTTCTGCAAAGACACAGGTAGGAGATGAGAGGATATAAAAATATGGCAAGTGTTCCTGGAAGGACTGGCCTCTATCTGGCACCGCACATGTTTCTAATGCTTCACCAGCGTTAATGACTCTGCAGAGCTTGCAGGGCACACAGAGCACAATTGCCCAAGGTCCTACTCTATACAAATCATTATCAGTTCCCTTTCTGGCCCTTTCCTTCCTGCTAGACACAGAATTATACCAAAATCCCAGTATCTAATGTTCCCGAACCACAACAAAATTTTGATGATCAACTGCTTACTTCTATGTGCTATGATCCTCGAATTACACACACATGGATGGAGTCCAGATGTTGACCCAAATCAGGATTTCACAAGTTGGAAACACTTGAAATTCAAAAGAAATTTGCAAATTACAAAACCAGCTCAAATCTCCCTGCGTATCGTGGGACAGACATCCATTAGCACAATTTCACATGGAAACTAGGTGGGTGGGTAAAATGATTGAGTTTAAATACAAGGGTGGATGATGAGAGGTGAATAGGGAGCTGAGGGTGGAATGTTAGCAGCACCACCCTTGATTTCCTTTTAACCTACTATAGCCAGGCGCGTATCCACCAAGCAGTGCAGCACGTAACCACCGACTCCCCAACTGAGAAAAACAGAAGAGAAAATTTTAACTCATTTTCAGAACATTCTCGTTGTACTTTCTCTTTTCTCATATTTTTATCTTTCTAAGCTTAAGGCAATAAACTCAATGACAAAGAGGGAATTTAAATAAGTTCTAAGTATGATGCAAATGCCACAGCTTACATGTGCATTGCAATGGCATTGTTACTTTCAATAGCAGAGCAACAGAAATTATTTTAATGACCATGGTCAGCCTAGTCCTCCAAACACAGACTTATTCAAGTAGGCAACTTAGAAACATGGCAGAGCCATTGAGAGATGCTCAACACTAGGTGAGCTCCTCAGAAAAAAACTTGGTCAATACTGAGTTGGGTCAAGAAGTCCCAAAATTCTCCACCACCCTGAAAAGTTCCAGCACTTCATAGTCACCTGCCAATTTGTGTCTTTGATAAACTTTGGTTAGTAGGGAATGCTGCCGCTTCTGGCAGTGGTCTCAAACCTCCTGGGCTAAGGTTTGATCCCTGGAATGTCACAAGGAACGTACTTGAGCGCAAACAAGCAGCAGGCTTACACAACAGTGACTGCATTGCAGAGCATGGAACTGCGAATAGGACAGGGCAAAAAAATCCCCTTCAGTCAGAGACAAGACAATGGTAAAGCAAGAACATTAACTTAATATGAATTTTTTGGGTATAAACGCCTCCTGTAGAGATCTAACAATGAAAGTCTTACTTCTTGCGAGCCTGACCCTGAAACCATGAAAGAAAGAATTGACAGGCTGAGGACATTTGTAGGATGGACAAGCATGTTGTCAGAGGTTCTGACATTTTCTGTCTGAACCTTAGTAAAGAAACTTGGTTGTGGAAGTTGCACAGAGCAGAAAGCACAGCATGCCCTGCTGTGAGAGAAATGAGTCTGACACTCAAGTTGGAAATTACGGTGCCACCCTCAATGAAACTGAAGTTGTTATGCAATATCTATTAGGGCAAGTGGCTTGAGGTCATAAAAAGATTTATGTCTCCTGGACTTTTAGAGACAAACTTCACTTGTTCATTGTGTATTCATGTCTGCACAAGATACCAGAAACTATTAAACACAGGGTTTAATGTTGTGTGTGGAAAAAACAATACTCATTAGTTTTTTTAGAAAGGTCAGAAAGGCCATTGTGAAAGCACTTTTGAGTGTTACATATGAAAATGGCAAGTTAAAATCTACAAGCATAATAGCGCATAGCAGGACCTCTAGACAAATTCCTCAAAGGTCACAGAACCATTATCTGGTAAAAAAGCACCAGTAGGCATCTTATTCCAAGTAACTGTTTGTTTTTAAAAATACAATTCTTCTTTTATAGAACAAACAATTCCACTAAGAAACAAATGACCACTTCCACAAATGTTTTAAGCATACCTATTTTGTCAGTATTATATCACCACCGCAAGTTCAACAGAAAAACTTTCTGTAATAAAATTATCTCTCCCTATTATTGCTCAAAACCTTCTTAACTACCACAACTGGCACAAAAACTGACTGAACTGAATCTGCTAGTCCAGTTAAAGCTGCAGGTGAAGCCCCCTAACTACCTAAGTAGTAGGTAGAAAGACAATACTCATCTGCATCTTGAAGTGGTTGTATACAGATTGTTTCCCATCCACATTTCCTCTGTCAGAATAATGTATGGGGCATGACACTCTCACTTGCCTTCTGATTAATATCCTCAAACCCCAAGAACACAATTAAAAGAGCAACAAAATATTGCTATGTCGTCCTTACCCTCTGGCTTCCAAAGCATTATTAGTGATCTAATGAAACACTATTTCATACCCAAGCATAAAACTACTGCTGACTGGGTCTCTTAGACAATTGTCTGAAAAGTCTGGCAGCTTCCCAACTTTTTTTAGCTGCTTCATTTCTACAAAAGAACGCAATGTTATTTTTTGATTCATGTGAATTTTCTCCTCCCTGTTTAAAAAGCCCAGTTAAGCACAATCGGCAATATTAAATATGTAAGGAGAAAAAAAAAAAAGCACATCACTTAAATAAAAAGTAGTGAGTTTACGTAGTCCATTCTGCATGGAGTCTTTATGTCAGAACTAAATCTTTTAAGTCCCATTATACTTTGTAGCTATTTATAGCCACGTACGTCCATCATTTGCATCCTATAGTTTGGGGTTTCTTTTCCAGATATAAACAGAGCTTCCTCCCTCCCTTTGTTTATGTGTCTGCCTGTCAGCGTAGCGCCAGCGACTGTCTCTGCACTTTGCTGCTGCTGCTCCCTCATCCTGTTTATAGGTCAGCGACGGCTTCCATTGCCTCCCCACTGCTGAGCAGAACTTCCCATAGCACTTCAGGATGTTTTAGTCACTTCAACCTGTGCCGCCTGTCTGGAGCCAAATGTCTCCTCTTTGAGCTGGTGATGCTGGCAGCATTTGCTTCAATCAAACAGCTTTTGTTTCGTGGGAGGCCCAAACCTTTTCAGCTGTTCCTTGCACGGAAATGCTGATGGGTCCTATTTGCTGTCCCATCCCTTGCAAAGACCATAGACAGACATACAGCTGATGGGTGAAAAATCTCTTGTATCCTTTCAGTTCCAAGCACGTGAAGCCTCAGAGCGGACAGCATCCTTTCCAACTACTGAACATGAAGGAAAAAAAATTATACTTCTTCGCTGGATATCAGTTTTTATTTTTCTGATCTAGCAATGTCAAAGGTCCTCAAATGCAACAACTCTTTAGGCACTTACTTAAACAGGAGACACAGCAAGAAAAACAAGCCAGCAACATCATGTGATGAACACACACAAAACACGGGAGGAAGAAGAAAATCAGCTGTTGAGCACAGAGCCAGTAGCTGAAATTGAGCCAGAAAGAAAAGTGCTTAGATACCCCAGTCCTGGGAGAGGATTTTCCCTCCAAGAAAGTCAGAAGAAGATGAATAAATCCAGGACCTCTGATGAGCGTTAGGACTTTGTGCTTTATGAAATCCATAGGGATAGGAGTGCAGCACCTGTACAGATCACCTTTTCCAATTACAAATACATAGTACCAGAGAACTATTAGTAAATTCAGAACATTTTGGTAGGAGGTTGTTGAAAGACAATAATGTCTGTCTCCACAGCTTACAACCTCCTCTGTATTACAGTGTAATTTAGGGTCCATCTGCATCTGTCAGGCAGGAGTATGCAGACATCTCCTTTGACAGCAAATTCACACAATCAATTTTACAACACACCCTGCTAACAATTGTTGCGGGGGTTGTGATGTTCTTCACAATCGCTCATGTGCTGCCTTGCTGCATTTTGCTATTTATAAAGACTCCCCAAGAACATACACTGTTTAAACTCCTCTCTAACTGGAAGATGAGATGCAACAAATCCAAATAACAATGGATGAGGGTGACCTGATATCTGCCAGAAACCACTGCACACTTTACAATAGCTGAAGAATTCCCCAAAAAAACTAAATGGCAATTACACACCTAATTTTCATAAGTTTAGCATAGCTAGTGAGGTTCTTTGCTATCACTTGGGCCTTTTAATTTTTTTCCCAGTCTTTACAATAATGTAAACAAAACAAGAAAAATCAACATCTCAAGTAAAATGTATATTTTATGGATAGTTGAGCAAAATTATTGTGTCATCAAAGCATTGTTGGAATGTAGATTAAGTTAAGCACATGGTACAAATGCATAGTCTTTGGAAAAAAAGGCTGATCTAATCATTGTGTTTCCTTAGATTCCACTGTAAACTTTTAAAAACCTTTCTCTATAATAAAAAGTTGATGATTCCAACATCCAGGAAGCTTCCTCTGCACTCAACAGCCACTGATCAGTGTTGTGTGACAAGATCACAACTTCACATGACCCAGTGTGACCAAGCTTTGCAAATGCTGTTATGAATCCCATGATATATTTTCTCTGTGATAACACCAGCTCCTGAAGTCATATGAACAAGTATGAATCTGTTTTGGTTTCCTGCTTCATAAGAAAGCATATCTTCATCCCACATTTTGGGAAGATGAAGTTGAAAGATCTGAAATTATTAGAAAACACACAAGATCCTAATATTTAAAATATGTTTTTCTCACCCCCAGATATGCCTAGATTTCACTTCCTGTTGTACTCCATAGCTTTGTTGCAGTGCAAGAGATTATAGCTATGTTTACCTTTTCCTCACTTTGTGGCACTGAAAAAAATTTCACTGTACCAAAAAATGGCCTCACTTCTGTAGTGCTGAAGGACAGAGTCCATTCTGATTTGGTTTAATCTCTTATCAGAAGACCAGTGTAAGAGCTAATTGCGATACTTCTCATTAGCATAATCACAACACTGTCTTTCTGCAGTAGATTCTTTTGTTCTGTTCTTTCATATTGTTCCCCTCTTCATTTATGTAGATCTGTATTCATTTCACAAGCAGCTTCTTTCCGAATCTGTTATTCAATGCTCATTGTCCTATTCTCCACTTTCTTTTCAAAGGTTCCAAATACATGTAAAAAGATTTGATGGTCTAAAGAGATGGTCCATACTTGATATGTTCCAAGATGCTCATCTGTGCATTACGTTCTTAGTTTCCTAAGCAATAAGGACAACAAACCAGAAAGGATCAGTGTACCTGAGCATGCCCCTGTTCTATCAAGCACCAGCTGAGTAATGCTAAACTTGCCTAATGTCTCTGACGAAAAAACATAATGACAAGTTATGGAAAGGCAGAATGACACTTAACTCATTTTCCATTACTTCCCTGCCAGCTTCTGATGGTGTGCAGTGATACAGCTCACCAGTGTGCAGAATGACTCTTCTGTTTATAGCCTTCTCAGTGCCAAGGCCCACAGATGTTCACATTTTTCCCCATGTGGATGGGATATGAGATATAATCTTACCTTCACATCTAGTCCTGAGAGAAATCAGAGGTGAAGTCTACAAAGTAAAAAGAGACCTTCCTTTTTGAAGAACTGATAATAAGGGGTTAATGGGGGGAAGGACCAGGGGAGAGTCAGTCTGAGGGCCTAGAGTTCCCTCAGAAAGGATGGCCCAGGAATAAAATAATCTCTCACTGATCTTTTTATGCCATTTCTGCTCATAGAAGGGTGCCTGTCTTTCTCTTCTGGAGACTCTCAGTGATTTGGGAGAAAAATATCTAGGAAACTATTATTTTTCAAAATATGTCTAGTTAGTTCAGGACATGCAAGGACAAGGAGAATTTCAGTGAGAGAGGGCAAAATTAGAGTCCAGTAAGTGCTATACACCTGGGAGTTCAAATTGATTGAAACAAGAATAGTAAAACAAAATGAGCTAGATCTGCATTTTTGGAAAGCATGGGAGGGAGGAGAGGAGAGGAGAGGAGAGGAGAGGAGAGGAGAGGAGAGGAGAGGAGAGGAGAGGAGAGGAGAGGAGAGGAGAGGAGAGGAGAGGAGAGGAGAGGAGAGGAGAGGAGAGGAGAGGAGAGGAGAGGAGAGGAGAGGAGAGGAGAGGAGAGGAGAGGAGAGGAGAGGAGAGGAGAGGAGAGGAGAGGAGAGGAGAGGAGAGGAGAGGAGAGGAGAGGAGAGGAGAGGAGAGGAGAGGAGAGGAGAGGAGAGGAGAGGAGAGGAGAGGAGAGGAGAGGAGGTTTGGTGGTTTTATTCTACCCCTAAGTACGTCTTCCATTGGTGTGATCTGCTCATGGGTATGTTCTGCTCTCCAGCCACATTCAGCGTGTGTCCCAGGAGGCAGTGGGAGGTGCCTTATCACCTGCTTCTCCAACCTGCATAAATTAAGACCAAATCAAGATTGGTCAAAAGTCAAAACTGGTTCTACTTCACTTTTCATTTTTGTACTGCTTTCAATGTGAGTGCAAGGAGAAGTTACTTTTCAGTGTGTACATGGATATACATATACATGCATATATGCATGCACACATATCTACATATTACATTGCATTCCTATATTCCAAAACAATTTCAGATAATTCAAACCAGTGCCAGGAAGCCAATTTGAACAGCTGAAACCTATCAATAAACATTGATTGATTGACAGGATTTCATACATGGATAAGACATCATGGGTTAGAGGTACTCACAGTTTTTCACAATGGTATTTCTCAATGGACTTTTTCTTTCCCTAAATGCAAATAACTTTATTTACCTTTAAAGAAAGGTATTTACCTTTGCAGAAATACAGATTAATGTGTTTGCTTATTTGTTATCAGCTCTTCCTTGTGTCCTGGGACAGGACCATTGGCTGCTGTACTCGGCCAAAACCAGCAGTTCAAACAGCGTGTTGCTCTAGGAACAGCTTTTCCCAGCTGCAGACGGCAGTGTAAGAGCGCCTTCTACGCTTAGGCCAAAGAAATGCAAGGCAGAAAAGCCATGGGAAACCTGAGTCTACAGAACTAAAGCCTAAGTCTCTTGGGTGCAAGTTGCTCTATTCTTAAAGAAAGAAGGGTGGAAGAGCTTTCTCTCTGTTAAAGGAAATGGGTCAGACTCATCCTCAAGGTAGAAGGATATAACCGTCCTCAAAATACTTCATACTGCAGCATAGGTGTAGTACTCTGTGGATTCTCAGTTCTATTGCCAATAATATTTTAAAATAAATTTTTTATATAATTGTCATTTTCTCTGTGGCTTTTAAGGACCTATATGGGCATTAAGGTGGTGGTTTCACAGGGCAAAATGCCAAAGAGAGGTGTGAAGAAGCTCTCATTACACTATTTTTTCTCCTGAATTACTTCAGTGGTTCAGTTTCCCAGTCAGCCTCACAAACAGCTGTAATTGCACAACCAAAGCAGCAGCAAGTTGTGGTAGAAAGACACAAAAACCAAATGCTCGAGTAGACAGAAGGACAGGAGGGGAGCTGCCTAAGGCAACTCAATGCCATTGCATATAAAACTAAGCAGAATTTGGACATCCAATAGCCACCTTCTGGGTGAGAGTTTAATTCCCAAGATGAATAAACAAGTTTTTCTTGGTGGACAGACCACCTAGTAAAGTTGTGGCTTGGCAAAGCCTTAGAAATATGTTAGTTTAAGCTGCACTAATATGCCATATCAATGGGACAGCCTGAATCCTTAAAGCTGAGTGTCTTGGCAGCTGGACTTACTGTAACCCATATACAAAGGGTAGAGAGTTAATTCCCTTGAAATCAACTGCACAGTAGTCTTGAATTTCCATGCAACAGTTCTACCTTGATTTTTAAATTCCCTATAATTCTCCATTTTACTTTTTCTGTACACCTTGATTTTAATATAAAGACTCTTAATCTATATATGATCTCCATGAGAACATAAATAACTAGTCAGAGTGAGTTACTTTTCTACCTCTCTCTGTCCTTCCATCATTCAGTACATCCAATGCTTACCCATTACTAAATTCTTCTGAGGTGCAGCTTCCATGCAGCTGAAGGCAGCACCACAGCACTGTAGCAACACCACTTTGCAGCCCTAGCCAAGACAAGTGTACAGAGTGTCCTTACACACCTAGAGGAGATTTACTAGCCACACTGTCCTGGAAAACTCTCTTAGTAGAAATGAGACATATACCAGCAAAGTATTTCCTCTCCCTAGAGCTTGTACAAAAGATTTCCACATCATTTCCAGGTCTTGGCCAGGCAGTTCCTTTTTTCTGTTGTCTGCCTTGTGACACAGGTGTGGTCTACTTCTGCCACAATTTTTTTCTCGTCTGGGAGCAGAATAGATGAGATGTTAGGCCAGCAAAAGCCATATTATAGATATCACTGGATATCATCTGAAATGCCCTCTCACTGATTGCAAAATAAAAGATTTAGTATAACCTCTAAAGGATATTTTCTTGGCAGTTAGTAATCTCAGACACATACACTACATACAAAAGGATAGGATATAAAACTCAGTGTTAAGGCAAGTCAGAGATTTTTTAACTTAATATAGCCCTTTCAAAATACATCTGTCTCAAATGAGAAAAATGATGTGACTGACTGAACAGTATAAAAGCTAAATCATATAATGCTTCATGTATTTTGGCCAGTCCAGTCTTCATCTATGACTGGCTTTTCTATAGACATTTTTATCTTTTTGAAAATTAAGAATAGAGGCTTAAAAAAAAAAAAACTTTCATTGTAGGGTGCAGGCAAGGGATGGTATGTGATCTGTGTTCAACCACAATGAAACAGGAGGCAGGAAAACAGGTTCTATGAAATCTTGGGCTTTTTTTCCTCCCCTACATTTATGTGTTTCAAGCTTACTACCCTTTAGACAACAGTGCAGTTATTCATCCAGGGATGTGCTGGAGACAAATTGGTTCATGTTTTAAAAGAGTGATGAGAGATGGCTGTTATGTAAAATTCATAATACTCAGCATCCTACCTCTGTTACTTACTCATCATCACAAAGCCATCCAGTTTGATTTTAAATACAGCATATTAATCATACAAATCTGAAACAAATTAAATATTTTTTTCTCTTTTCTGTCACTCACCTCTTGACTTCATATGTGGGCAAGTAATGCTGCTTCTTTCTTCCTCTTTGTTTGTCTCGTTGATTGATGCTGAAAGTCCTTTGGAGCCACTTCTGAACTATATTTAATGTAGGGTCCCATCAGCTGAAAGATGTCCTAGACTTCCCTGCAAATTCTCTGCATCACTGTAAAATATTAATAATTAAATGTACACGAAGAAATTTGATCTGATGAAGACAAAGGTGGTAACCAGTGATTCAGTAAGCAGTTAGTTGGCTTAAAATTACTCTCTCAGATCTCTCACAGTTAGTTAAGTATACAACTTGAGGAGTTTTGTTATTCTTGGAGTATATTACCAGAAATAATTCCAATTTAAAAGCTCTTGTGGAAGATAGATGGAATTGAGAAGCTGCCACATGATCAAAACAAACAAAAAACTCCAAACAACACAACGTTTTCTCAAACTTTTTTGAGGTAAGCAGTAAAGGTGGATGGTTAAAATAATTGCCTCCATTAGAGAGATCGTGATCTTTTTAAGAGATGAGGGAGTTACCCTAAATACTACGTGATACAAAATTTCAGTTACCTAATTACACAGACAGTGTATTCAGGAACGCACAGGTAAATTTTTCAGCTTGCAACACTGTTCAATAAATCTTAGAAAACTATATAAAAGAGAGTAGAGCCAAAGGTTAATATTTCAAAGACTAATGAATTTTTTAATACTGAGGAGTTTTACTTTGGCCCATGACTACTTACATTAAAAACCTGTCTCAGATTGATAGAAAATAGCCTAGTGTTCTCAGCACTCGCTTGAAACTTTGAAGATCCATAGTGAATTCATTATTCTGTCACTAGGTACCATTTCACCCACTTACTGAGAAAATTTATGCAGGGTGAATCAAGAAAGTCTGCAGTTTTCAGAGACAGAGTTATCTATTTCTAACTATCTCAAGTTGTCTCTAGAGACATGAGTCTGCTCAGTTCTGCATTCTGTGGCTCACTTTTGAAGGGTTAGTTAATTTTTCTGTGCACAGCAGGTTGCAAATCCACATCTCCTGGCATTGAGATGAAAACCTTTCCAACTCTGTATAGAAGCCCTGCAACAATGAGACAAAAGCAGTCAGGATTCATTGAGGAAGAAATGAAAAAGGAAAAATTTGGAACTGATATTCTTCGAGGTTCATCTGGGAAGAAGGAAATCCTTATGAAAGCTTTTTACATTTTCTATTGGAAAGTTATTGTATAAACAAGCAGAAATCTGACCATCCCAAACCTTTGAAGTCTCATTCATAGAATCATAAGTAAATTTAAAAGAATTAAATAGAGGAATTATTCAGTTAAGCATTGCAACACTAAAGAGACCAGTGCCCAAGTCTCTGTGCAAACAATGGCCTCTTGTATATGGGCCATGCCCTTAAACACACCCAGATGCCTAAAACTGCCAGAAGACAATGCACGTTGTGTGTTTAATATTTTGGGGATCTATGGTCTCCCAATAGCAGCACTGCATCAACACAATGCTGTAGGTAGCACCCAACAGAAAGACTGTAGCATGCTTAGTTGTAAACAATCTCAAACATAAATACAGATTCTGCTTTCCTCTTACTACTCGGAAGGAACATACAGATTATTTTTCACAACATCAAACTAATACTGCTGCAAACACCAACATTTTAATGAAACCCATTAAAAATCACAGACTTGGATTGCACTGGCACAATTATGTGAAAATGTGCTTCAGATCCTCTATGTATTCCACAGCAGCATGTGCAACCATGGCCACAGTGGTGTTAATAACCAAATTCACTTAGACAAAAGTTGTCTTTGTGCCTGTTTGGTGTGCTGTGTAGTGCTTGCAGACATACCTTGCATTCCTACCCTACCTAAGCCCCTGACTTAGATGTACTTTCTATGCATGCGAAACACATGTGGCTTCACTGAGTGAGAGCCTTTCTCTTCATCCCATTTTGTTAGTCCTTGAGAATGATAAGAAAAGTATATCACAAGGTTTGGGTATGAGTGATATTATCTTGAAAATTTTCTGCAAAAACTGCCAAGGACAGTAAAGATAAACCAGAACCTATTATTTCTGGTATAGAAAACCAAATGGAAAATAGAAAAAGTTCACATAGAAGCTGTAGTTCTGCCATGCAATACCATAGTGAAGTGCCCAAATACGGTGTATAAAGTGACACCATAGAAGATGTAACATTTATTTTAATGTTTTGACAATTACCTTCAAAAAAACCCTTATGAATTTCACTGTATTAACATGGAAGCATCTCAGAAACGCTCTAACTTTACCTAGGTAAATACAGTAATTTCACAATTATAAGCTGCACCTGATTATAAGCTGCACTTCCAGGTGTTGGCAACATTTTGTTCTTCATCCATGTATAAGCCGTACGAGATTATAAGCCGCACTTTTGTTCGCAGCGAGGATCCGCATGCAACTTTCACAAAGTTGCCAATTAGTAACAGAATCCCTGCATAGCGGGGTTTACTGGCTCAGCTTGGGGCTGGATGGGCTCGGCTCAGCACTGCCCTGCCACCGGGGTAGGGCATGTGCTGCTCAGCGTGGGGCTGGCGGTGCTACTTGGCGTGGGGCCAGGCGGGCTCCGGCTCAGCTTGGGGCTGCTGCGGGCTCGCACTTCCAAGTTGGCAAATTTCTGAACTTCGTTGGCCGCTCCAGAGTATAAGCTGCACTTCTGGGTTCAGACCAAAATTTTAGTCAAAATGGTGTGGCTTATAATCGTGAAATTACTGTAATTGCATGATGGAGGTTCTTGTTTGTTTGCATTTCTTTGAATCAGTAGCAAGGAATGTACCAGAATATCAGACCACAAAACATTCCCAACATTTTTGAAAAACATGTTTTTATACTGCTGCTGTCAATCTTTCAGGTGACCATTTCATATCTGTTCACACAAACACCCCCAAAAATAATGTAGGGAAACCCCACCTTAGTGGTTACAGGATTTATGTACGTCCACAACAGCACTGCAGATAAGTTCCACATACATGTAGAAATTACCTTCAGAACCTCTCTGCCATGCTGAAAACTAATATTATCCTGTACATTTTGATAGGTACTTGATTCTTATTATTTTTTCCTCTTTAGCTGGAGCACATTGCAGGTACGTGTGTATGTACTGCATGCGGACAGACATGTATAAAGCAAGCCATGGAAGTCTTGAACAGATTAAATGTTGCAGCAATGCACTTAAATGAAATCACATGCAGAAATTTTCAGGCTCAGGTCAATGTTTAATGGCATTAATGTGATTCCTCAGCTGTCCCTCTATATGCACCAAGAAACCTTCCTAAATAATGCAATCTTTGTTGCATTTTTCCAATAAATTTTAGGAAAGTGGCATACCTTTACCATGCAAAAACACCAGGGCCAAGTCCAGGACTTGGTGTCAAATGTGTCCAAGAAGAGTCATTGCTTAATAGACTTCAGTGCCCACTTGTTCCAGCTATCTGCAGAAGTATAATTTCTTTTCAGTTTCTTTCTTCATACATTGTCATTATGATTAATTGCCTCCAATTCCACATATCATTGCAGTTCTCAATATATTAATAAAAAGTAATTCACAAAAAAATAAGTTCCAATAATATTTTTCTGTCACAAATGGCACAGTCTGTCTTAGAACTGGTCCTGTTGACTGCATTCCTAGTTGAGGTCAGAAATTAGAATACTAGCTGGTTACTGGTTTACAAAGTATTTTTTTACTCTTGTGAAAACAAACATACAGAATAAACAATAGTAGCTTCCTAAAACTTGAAATATCCTCATGAATTGTGAATTCTTAAAAAAATGTATGCAGAGAGGTGGCTCTACCAGTCCATTGGTGTAATCAATGTAAAATAAGATGGTAAAAATTCACACTTGAACCAGGAGCAGCATAGGTCCCCAGGACTCCATTTGCCATCACTACTCAAATTAGTATCTCAGGTAATATGAAATAATGAGTAAAGACTTCTCAAATACATTATTAGATATGATCTTTCCTCTTCCACTGCTGTCAGCTAATGAGAAAATTCCATACAGTCTCTTCACATAATCTAAGGCCTAAAGGGACTGCTAGGCTATTTGTTGTTCCCTCTAGTACATCACATCAGTAAGTTTCATCCAATTGTCCCTGTGCTAAACTCATGAACCAGCCAAAAGAAAGGCATTGTATTTTGATTTGAAGAATTTAAAGGGCAGCAAGTCCACTTCCTAGCTTGTCCTGAAGGTTTATGTACTTCACTTATGAGTTGTTCCTTCTTGAAATTTGTACAGGATCAGCTGCTAGCATTCACTGTGCTGCCTTCCTCCTCTGTGCCTTTTTATAGCTAGCATGTGCTTTCTAGGAGACAGATTTCAATCAAACCACCTCCCAGACACTTTTATATCCACCTGCAAGGTGTATTCTTCAGCTTTCAGATGGCTTGCATGCATCTATTCTGCTGTCTTCAGTTTCTCACCCTTCTATCTCCCAAACAGCCTCTGTATTGACTGCCAAAGCCGAGCAGCACTGTCACAGAGGGAGAAGCTGTCTCCCTGGTTTTGTTTTGAGCAGCCCAGCACAGCCTTAGTTGTCACTTTCTGCAGTGGGTTGTTGCTAAAATCTCTGCACAGGCACCTCTCCAGGTCCAAAGCCCATCTTCTGCAGTTGTGTCCAGCTTTCTTTGATCCTGGATTATATGCTGTCATTGGAAAATGCCTGAACAGCCTTGCTTATCTCATTATTGCTATCCCTCAATTTAACAGTCTGCTGATTCTGGTATTATCTCCACATTTTCTCAATAATGAACTTAGACTGTTGCTAAAAATAAGCACTAGTTTCAGTCTTGTGACTGTCTTGACAATATCTTGCTTAATCTGTGAGGGCCTCTCATTTGCAAAGAGTTGTAGGATTTTTTCATTTACCTTGATTTTGACCTATAACACTACTTCTATACAAAACAGTACTAACATAAATCAGAATATAGCAGTGCTGACAAAGCATCTCAACAGTCACTGATCACACTGATGTACATCAGACATGTCTTTAGCCAACTTTTCCATGCTGTATTAGTACAAGTTAACTATGTCTACTGGCTTTAAAAGATTTGCCATAGATATTTGCCATCATCCTTCTCAGATAGTAAAGGTCTGTAAGAGTCTCCATCAGGTGAATATTAAATTTTTTTTAATAGGCTCACAGAGTTATATTTAATGGGGGTTTTTTTTCCGTTTTCAAATATTCACCTAGTAATGTGTCACCTAATTTTCAAAATTTACTTTATCACTCAAGTATTTATGCTCTTAACCATTTATTTTCATGGAACTTGTTTTTTTTTCTTTTGTTTCCCTATTTTTTTTAGCTTTTACATAACCTGCCACTTATTTGATTACCATATAATCCCATAGATTTTAGTTTTATAAATACACATATAAATTCTTTTCCACTTCATCTTTGAGTAATGAAGTATTTTTCTTCCTGACTACTTGGTAGACTACTACTTCACAGAGTTAGCAAGCTGTATATATATACGTACATATATATATATATGTATATATATATGTACCAAGAACACAGAAAGTAGTAGTGTCTCAAACAAGGGATATGTTTTCACTGGCATAGATTTAGCCTTACCTCTCTTACAAAACTAAGAATCTCAATTAACCATGAATTTTCAATTTCCTAGTTCAGAATATGACATACGCAGTCCCCTGGGACTGCAATATGCTGGCCAACCCTGAACTACAAAAGACAGCAAGAGAGGAGGCTAAAGGCATTCCCTTTTCTCTTGCCCCTCTAAATGCCCTCTCCTTGCAGCCAGGCACCTCCAAAGACCTTCTTACAAATCAACGCTAGTCGAGGTTGAACAAAGTGTTTTAACACAGGAAGAGACCTCATAAGGGAAAAAATACCGCCAAAACACCTTCAAGATCTATAAATTGTGAAACTGAGGTGAAAAATATCATTAACAGCTCAGAAGTCATTTTGCAGGCAGCAGAACAAAACCATTGCTTATGTGACAGCACAATAAAGCCTTTGCTTATGTGCCAAAGGAAATCCAAAACCCAAGTGGCAGCAACCCATTCCTTGGCCAGTATTAAGTTTATAGACACAAGTCACAGATACAAGTCACTTTCTTTCCCGTGCAAATAATGTGTCCAAAAAAGCAAGTTTTTAAGTATTGCAGTCTGTCAGGGGAGAATGAATCCACCCACTGAAGAAGCATGGGGTATTTCACAAATTTCAACTTAGGGGAAAAAAAGGCATGAGGAGACAATTGCAAGGGATATACTGTAAATTATTATTGGGTCAATTACCAGCTTATCAGTGTCTGATACTCATTTATCTGTACAAAAATAACTTACTAATACAAGTCATGAATATCTCATCCATTCTCCAGTTTCCTCTGCCAAACTTCTCCATTCACCTCAAATGTTTGTGAAGCATTGACTCAGAAAAATTCCTGATTTAACAACACTTTTTAAGCTTTTGGAAGAAAGCAGTGGATTAATCATGAAAGAAATGTCTTTATTCTATTTGGTGTTTGGCCCTGCCTTCATTATCAGGAAACGGAGAATTTCAAAAGGATGATGAATTTCTTCCCAGCACTCTCTCTTACTCTCTCACCAGAGATGAAAAGCTCCATATCCCAAACATAAAGATTTGACTTTAGGAGAGCAAGAGATAAGTTAATAGCAAGACAAGGTGCAACACTGACCCCTTGTCTGTTTTTCTTTTCATTGTTCATAAATAACTAGTACAGTGATCCAAGGAAAAGCCCTTCCAGCTGAGCTATCACAAGACTTACCTGAAAACAGGCTTTGTTAGCTTTTTTTTTTCTCCTCTCTTAAAGAACTTGTATATTTTTATACTTTCATATTTACAGGCTTTGAGTAAAGACAGGTTGGGGAAGTCAGAATGCTAAACGTCTTCAATGTGAAAAGGGGGAAAAGTAATGAGATTTCACACCCCAAAGTGGCTGCAAGGATGCTGTTTATTTCTCAGCTCTAACCAGAATTATGTTGCTATAGTTCTGCCCAGAAGCTCTTCCCCAAAGCAGGTGCTTTTTAGAGCCACAAGAAAAATCCCTGACCTATATTTCAATGCTTGAGAAACAGTCAAAATCACTCCTGAATAGCAAATTGAAGGTGTGTAAGAAGTACAGGTAGACATCATTCCAGTAGCTCCAAGCCCTTATTCACAGTGAACAGTAGCTGTCAAGATAATACAACAGGAATTTTGGAGTTGTACAGTGTGCCAGAGATCCAGGAGATTAAGTAACTTTTTATCCATCCAGTAATTTTCAATGCTACCCACAGTTGCTAAATTAAAGCTGAGGGGGTCAGCCAGTCTTCTGTCCTTTTATTCAGCTTTCTGAAAATGCCTAGTCTCACCAGAGCCTTGTGTAAACTCACTATCTAAAAAGCTAAGTCTTGTTGTAAAAGAAAGACTGCCTGTTCCCCCTGCAACCCTGTGTTTTATTTAACATGCATTATGAATCATGCAATGCTCCTGTGTCACTATTTTGCATCAGTCATTCTCAAGGATTTACAGGGAGTGGGCACAGATGATGTGGCTGGATGAAGTAACATGGATTTGCAATTATCCCCTGGTATACACTTCCAGTCACTGGCATTAGGAAGTGAGAGTTCATTGCACAGAGCTAAGCTGCTTTGGGAAAATACTCAGGAAACATGTGGAAGAGATATTAACAAAAGCATTTCAGCTACCCCTCATTGGTGCCAGATGCTGAGTAGTCAGCAGTAGCAAATTATTTTTAGGTTGCTGCTCATCATCTGTCCTGAGGTCAAGAGTCTATGCCCTTCAGAGAGGGAGGCATGGCACACTGGGAGGCAGCAGGGTGATGCTTCTCCTGCAGATTGAGCTTCCTTTGCTTTCCTTTCAAATACATGATAGTCTTTAATTAGAGTACTCTAGAAGGGAGAAGAGATAGTGGATAAAAGTAAAGAAGAAATCAGAGACTTGTAAACAGACAATTCACTCATTTCTCATGCTGATTTCTATTCTGTGTATCCTGGATTTTTCTGCCATGTTCCACACCATGTACTATATTAGAATTCAGGGCCCAGTTAAGCAAAAAACATTCCTCTGTATGGATAGATCCATCACAGGTCTGATTAATTTGCTGCTAGATAATCTATTTGCTAATGAAAACCAAGACATTTTTTCAAGATCAAGTGAGTCCCCCCTCAGCTACTGTAAAACCCCTGAAGAGAAACTTTTCTGGAGAGACAAGAGACTGTATAAAGGGCTCCAGTGAAAGTAACTGCTTAAAATCCTGTGCGCTTTCATATTGAAACAATATTGATACAACATTTTAATTATATGCTATCAAATGTGCTTCATATATTAAACACATACATTTACACTTCCAGCAGGTCTGTTTTCACTGGTATGTGGTGTGCAAATGTTATTTTTTGTAAAAGTGCTTACTCCTGTGCATAGCTTCACGTTACACAAAGAAGAGAGGAATGCAAAGGTCCTAGGTTGAGAAGGAGAACCAGAACATTTCGTTCTCAGTCACTGACTCAGCTTAAGGTCAGTAGCAATCAAAGTTGTTTCCAGATGAGTTCAGTTCAATGGCTCATATGAAATAAATCATCACTCTCAGCAATCAGATCCACAAAGCCAATCACTCATATTTCCACAAAACAACATGAAGAAAAGAGAATCCAGAAGCTTGTTCCTGAGCACACATGTCCTGCAAAATCCCTCGCTTCTAGCCCCACCCCCTGTCCTGATGGGCAGGAAGAGGAGCCATGAATCCATCACATTTCTTGAACCTGTTATGTGAATCAAGACATTTCCTTCTCCCAGCACATGAGGTGGTTCTTGTCAAGGCAAGAAAATCTTCAAATAAAGGAAGGCTTTATTTTGAAGGAATAGAAACTTGTTTCTGTACTACTCAGGAAGTAATTTGCATGAGCACAAAATGAGTGAAAAACACCACCAGAGTTGGTAGCATCACAAGTTTGAAAGAATGCAGGGGCTGAAAAATGCCACACCACTATCAGCCAGTCCCTGTATGCTGATCACTTTTGTCTTGGCCAGCTTTGGAGGGGAAGCTCATCTTCAATCTCACAGTGGTTTCCAAGATACCATTTCTCTGCCACTGGCCCACAGTCCAGATTAACTAGTGACAGCAATTCAGTGTCATGGGCCAGCATTTGGTATGAACCATCTGTCACTAAGAAGTCAGTGGCCAATGAATGCCTTTCTTCAAGGGAGAAGATTTCAAAATCCAGGTGTTTTTACTCAAGGCTCATGTCTGCCCAGCTCTGAGCTCCCCCTCAGTCTAAGAAGACCCAAAACAATTAAGGAAAAGAACCATAGAAAATGGAATGTGGAGAATGAGGAGAGAATGAGCCCCTGAAGCTCATAACAGCATCATTGTGAAATGCAAGGTAACACAGATGTGGACAGATTTTAAAGGTACTTATCCAGCAGTTGAGCAAACCTGATTTTGGACTCCTTTGTCACACAGTCAAGTCTGGGTCACTCAAAGATATTGCTGCACATGGCAGAATTCCTGAGAAATTTTTATTTTAGGCAGATGAGAATGGGATAAGGCTTAGTGTTAACAAAGCAAACTGATGCCACTAATTAAGGCATGCAAACTGTGGTTTCTGGCAACAATCAGAAGGCAAACTAGGTTAGTATCCCAACCAGTGGTCTCTTTTCCTCCAAAAGGGGAAAGACTGACTCACTCCCCATGAGAATCAGAGAAGATAATAGCAATAGGAGGAAGAGAATGAGCATCTTTTCAAAACAATTTGTACCTGTTTCCTGGTAGCTTCACTCAGTTGGAAAAGCTAGAGATGACAAACTTTCTAATGACCTTTCTGACATAAAACTTATCTAAGTGAGGTGATAATTCATATAGCTGCGCTTCAAAGCAATAACACTGTCTGATCTTATTGTCCCAAGTTTCTCCAAATTACCATTTTATTGTTTTGTTCAGACACTGTAATTTATAAAGGAAGAAAGAAAAGTTACAGACAAACTGTTCAAGGTGTTGTATCGACAGTGTAATAAGATCCTGGTTACTCTGTACCTCTCCCTGGAGAACAAATCAGCTCGGAGTGTCTTCTTGTGGCACAGACTTGCACTGGAGATTTTATCACAGGCTATCAAAAAGCACTGGGGATGATCTCTTCTGGTTTCGTTTGATATTACAGCTTTTCTTTTTCAAAAAAATGATACCCTGTGGCAGTGAGAGCTGCCAGAAGAGCAACTGAGAGAGGAGAGCACCAATTACCGGGTGCTTTTAGTTCATGCTGAGTTTAACAGATGTAAGGTCAGCACCCCAAAATGAAGAAAGAAGATATACCAAATAGTGAACATCAGATACTTCATAACCAGCCCACTTTTGTGTTAAGCCTATCTATTTGGTTGTTTGATTGACTTATGTAGGTCAGACTCAGTCAGTGCTGAGCAGTGGAAAGGGAATCCAGCAGCAGTCATGCAGCTTCCCTCACAGCTAGGCTGGCAAGGCAATAGGTTCACAGTTTTGTATAATCAAGAATAAATGACTCAATACAAAACTTGCAACTTGAAACTTCTAATTGCTTTGACAATCCATTTCTGTGGCAGCAGCTACTTTCCTGCACCTACTTCTGTGACTCGTACCATCAACTATTATTACCAAAAGACACCTCTCCTCATGCTTCAACCACCAGAAATACATGTGCTAAGTGTTTAGAAATGTTACCTACACTCCTGAACACAGTCCCTATTGACATATGAATGAATAAATTCGGTATTTCTGTGCTTTCAAACTTTCGTAATGAGTATTTGAAGGGCAAAGAAAGAAGAATCATCTGAGATTTACTCAAATAAACCTAGCTCAGCAGTTTCTGTGGCACAGGAAGAATAACCTTAGTAATGCTAGGAAGAAAATGAGGCTCAAGGGGAGACCTCATCACACTCTACAACTCCCTGAAAGGAGGTAGGTGGTGAGGGGTGGTCTCTTCCCCATGTAACACAGGAAAGGAGAAGAGTAAACAGCCTCAAGTTGTTCCAGGAAAGATTTATATTGGATATCAGGAAAAAATTGTACACCAAAAGAGCTCTCCAGCATTGGAACAGGCTGCCCAGCAAGGATTCACTATCTCTAAAAATATTTAAGACATGCACATGCAGTTCTTGAAGCATGGTTTACAGGTAGGTTTGGCAGTGCTGGGTTAACAGTGGGACTCAATGACCCTAAAGTCTTTTCCAACCTAAACTGTTCTGTAGTTCTATGCTGGCTCACAGAAAGCTGTCTAGTGACTGCAGTGTGAGCAGGAATTGTACAGCAGGGACACCACTGAAGAATTAGTCTTGAACACTGAGCATTCCTACCTGAGAGAAGCACTGAGGACATGAAGAAGGCAAATAGAACAGTACAGAACTGGTGTCATTCTCTGCCAATGTACCTGGTGTAGTTTCTGTATGATGCAGTATGGATGCCTTGAGAGCAGCTCCCAAAAGGTGCTGCTTTAGCACACACACATGGAAAAGGGGGGGGGAAGGGTCTTCAGAGTCCTCTCTCTTTTCAGGTAGATGATGCAACCAACAAAAAGTACATCACTCAGCCAGTTATCCCTCACAGCACTCTTCTGATTTATTCCCAAGAAAATATGCTAGTTTGTTTCTGGTACTGAAAGGTTCAGAACCTTGTAGGGACAAGCTCTGATGACTAACTGCAGTCTGCTGCCTTATTCATAGACCACATCAGGTTTCTGTGCTTGGGAATGGGAACAATTCAAGAAGTCTTATCTCTAGAAAGGTATTTACAGGAAATTGTCTGCAAGATGGATGCTCAAAAAACAAGCAGAATTTGTTTTGAATGAGAAAAATTTTTAAAAATATTAAAAATTCTGCAATATTTATTTCAATTTCCTTCAAATGAAAGTAAGAAAAAATGTATCCAGTTTTAAACTGAAGCACTGAAGCATTCTGTCTTGAATCAAACCACAAAAGGTTGATTAACTTTTTCCATTTTGCTTTGGTTTTAATCACAGATGTTTCCTTTTTTTTTTTTTTTTTTAATCAGCACAGTTTTATCCCAGGGAATTTAGACTAAATAACATTAAACCAATTTTAATTAAAAGCTTTAGCTATTCCCCTGCAGGTTTGTTTCAAAATCAGAAAGAGGCATGGAAATTACTGACACTATTCAGCAAATAAATTTTTACTAAAAGCATAGAAAAATATGGGTTGGAGGAAATCTCTAGAGGTCATCTAGTCCAATCTGTCACTCACAGTGAGATTGAGTCTACTCAAGGCCTCCTCAAGCTATGTTTTCAAAATCTTCAAGGATGAGGAGTCTCTAATCTTTGCAGCACTAAGTTGCCTGTGTCAGATACGTTTGCTCCATGAAGCAGCTTTTTTGGTGGTCTCCCACCATGGGATGTGACCTCTACAGTTATCAGAGGTAAAGTTATAGTGGCTGCAATAGAACAAACTTCACCTGTTTATTCCTCTGGATTAGAATAAACATGGACAGCTTTTAAGGAAGCTTAAACCTTCAGTGAGTTTTACTGAACTGCAAACTTTAACAAACTTCCTCAGGAAAGCAGAAATTAATGTTCTCATACACAGCAACAGTTCATTAGCTTGCCAAATCCCCATTCAACTTACTCTCAGCATTACAGTTAAAGAATACTAATAGCTTTTATCTAGCACATCCCTGAAGTAAGATCTGAATCAGACTCTGCAGGTATCGATCTCCCTTTACTGTGGAAGGAGCTGCCAGTCAGTGAGGAGGCAACCTTGATTATTTGCCCAGATATAGTTAGGAGGAATCAAGGTCAGCATGTATGTCTCTTAGGAAACATATGACCTGTACTTGCATCCAGCAGTTAAAAAGAAACTGGCAGTTTGGCATTGCTTTCCTTCTTTTCAACTGAAAGAACCAAGCAGCTGTAACTACAACAGCGTAACAGGAAAATACAAGACCATTTAAATCTTTGCTCTTGTTGCGCATTTCCTGTTCATTTTTGGTGTGCTCATTTCCACACAATTACAAAAATTTCTCAAAGAGTCCAACTGTAGTCATAACAGTTTAAAAAGCAAGTTACATCCAGGTTTCTCAGATTCCAATAAAGACTCAACTGTTTTTCATAAATCTCTAAAAATAAAGCCCACAACTCCCCACATACTGATTGTGCACAACGGTCCCATGATAAGCAGCAACCTATCAAAATTCTGATTTTCTCTTCTGTAATCTGTTTGCCAACTCCTGTTCATCTGGGATCTTCAGATTCAAACCTGTTTCACCTACTGATAGTAATATCCTGCAGATGTAGGAGTCCTTGACTCCTTTTCTTCCCTTGATGTCTCTAGATCCTTCATCTGACTTCCTTCATTGCATATTTCTTTCTGTTCACTTTCATGGTCCTCCCCACATCACCTGCTTTCATTTGTCATGCCCCTTTCCTCCCAGCCATATATCCCAACAAACTACTTTGCTGTGCTTTTCCCAGTACTTTTGTCCTGTGTTTTTTAATCCTCTGTCCATAATTGCTGGCAACGTTCTTTCCTGATGGGCACACTGCCATTCACTCTTGAACATGCACTTCTCTGAAGATGTCTATAAACCACACTTCTTCCCCTAAGAAGACTGCTGATTGACCAAATGAGTTAGAGAGAGCAGATATTCTTGGGGCTGAGACTGGAGTCAGCAAAACACAGAGTAGAAGCAGCAAGTGTTCAGTACTTTCTTTCTTTGAATACGGTGCATGTGCAAGCATGTTTCTAAGATAATAATTTCACAACTGTCTGTAAAATACCTCATTAATAATAGTAATAATAACCATGGTCATCAATTCTGTCCAGTTAATCACAATTATCAGTCTTCAAATTTTCAGGGAGGTTTTTTCCAGGCTGAAAACTGGCAGCAGTGCACAGGGCAACAAAACCTCAATGCTTTACCACTGCTTGCTTCCTGTTTCTGGAACAGTCATCCTGCAGAGCATCTCGTCTTAACAGCCTCATGCAAGAAGGGTCAGTGTCTTTTGTGCAGTTTTAATTGGCTGGAAAGTATTTTTCGATTCTCAAGTCTTTGAATTCCAGCTTTGCCAAACAAAGTAGTCCCAGCAGGGTCCCATGGTTATTTCTGCATTGCTTTATTTGTAAGCCTCATTCACTTGAGAATGAATTATAGCATGTGATAGTAATTAGCTGCGGAAGTCTCATCAAACTCTAAATAAATTCCTTGTGATCAAAATCATATTATGTAAATAAATACAACTAAATTGATAAACAAAGGCTTCTGCAGGAGTTCATTGTATGAAGAAAAGTTAATGAAAGTACTGTGTCCTCAAGAACTTCCCCAAAGAATGGAAAAGCAGCAGGGACAGAAAGGCAGCAATAACAGCAGGATTAACATACTCTTAAAAGGAAACAGAAATTAAAATAAGAGAGGATTGAGGATCTGGCCAGAGGATGTGGATGGCAGAAGGTTGACTCATTTAAAGACTCTTGGGCCTGGAGGTTGCGTGATCACTCCTCAGCCTTCCTTAAGTGCACTTGAGATGAAGTGGGTTGGATTATTCAGCGCAAAAAATTCAGCTCTGCTGAGCTTAGTCTACCTTGCTAGGGTAGTACTGTTTTACACCAGATGAGAACCTGTCCTACTTATTAAACTCATTCTTGATACCAGCAGGCTGTTTGCTGGTTTTATACCAGACATAAGAGACATCACTTGCCCATTTAACCCAGATTTTGAAACAAAATAATCTAAATCCATTTGTTTGGTTGTTTTTTTTTATTTTCTTTACATTCCATGCAGGAAGCTGGGGGAGTGGGGAAAAGGGGAAGGGCAGGGGCAGGCCTTTTGCAAAAGAATGAAAAATATTTGGATTTTCTATATATTTTTTAAAGAAAAGTATGAAATTTAGAGGAGTAAATTTTTCTCAGTGAAAACCAAAATCCACTGGACCATGATAGAGTCTCAAGCTATCCCTTTGGGGATTCATAAATCTTTGGTTAATTTGAGGAAAGATACCCTCTAGGGGGATAATACTCCTAATGGAATTGACAAAACAAGTGGAAAATGTCTTTCCAGTCAGATTTACGCTATTCCTTACACAGAAGGAATGAAGACACAACGGAGAGCTCAAGGCAAGAAGTTCTCTTGAGGTTTCTTAAGAACTGGAAGCTGGAATAATCATCTTAGTCATCAAAAGATGAGTATTTAATTGGACCAACAATGTCCTAGATTTTAGAATCAGAGCATGCAATGCTAACTATAAGCCATATTTATCAAAGACAGCTTTGTCATTTGGAATAATATAAATAGAACCTTCTAAAAGCAGAAGAATTTTCTGTCCAAAATTCTCTTTTTTAAAATTTGAACATGGAAAAAACAAATATGTATAAATGCAAACAACTAGAGCATCAGGTAAATGAAAGGCTTTGCAATTAAATATTTCTCCTCTTATTGCTCAAAGGTTTCATGTTGTTCATCCGACAATGAATGACCACTCTTTCAATCTAAGGATATTTTCTTTGCAGAGAATGCTATTCAGAAGACTTCAGCTCCATCTCTGAAGCAAGGCACCTACATCTGTGTCAAATAAAATAGTGCCAAATTTGTTGCTGTGATGATGGGACAGTCCTGCAGCAAAGACCACGCACAAGACAAAGCACCTTGGGATCCTGAATGGTACTTTCCCTGATCATTTATCTCTGGGCATCAGGGAGGAGAAACATTGAAACTTTTAGCAGGGAAAAAGAACATTTGTCTAAAATGCAGAGGTGAAGAACTCAGTCCATGTCAGTGTCAGATAAATTCAGCAGCTGGAATGGACTGTGCTCTTTGCTGCATCTTCACCAGGTGAATCAATAGGAAAACATGACCAAAATCTTGATATTTAGCAGCCAGTTGACTGGATTTGATAATAAATCAGTCAGTGCATTTACAAAGATCTTTGTGATGATCTTCAGGATTCAAGAATAAAATCCAAATTTCCTTGAATTATGTCTTCAAACTAAACAGACAAAACACATTTTTTACAACCTTCTTTCAAAGCACAACCATGGGGTTTCAACATTATATAAACCTTTCCTCTTTCTGGAATATGATATTCAAAGCTACAAAGCACTTTCAAACAATATTATGTTTAAACCCCAAATCTCAGAGCAGCAAGGGCATACTCAGAATTAATATAGCCAAAGCATTCTTGACACCACTTCATTTTTCCCAGTTGGTGTGCACACTGTCTGCATGCCAATAGCTCTCACACAGCAAAGTATGAGTGGAATAAGTCTCCAGGACAGCTCTCAGAGCTGCTGGAATGATCAGGAAGGAAGGTTTTGCTGCTAGGTCACTAATTAAACACTGGCCTCAAGATAATAATGACTAATCTCTTTTAGCTAGTGTTCAATATCGTATGTAAAGCAGGGCAGTGGTTTCAACCCTGTTTCCAGCAGCCAGAAGTGACAACATAGAATGCACTTGCACACCAGCAATTTTGTTAGTTTGTTTGTTCATTTGTTTGTTGCATTGAAAGCCTCCAAAGGCTGAAGGATATAAAGGACATGGAAAATAAACTCATCAGGTATAATGTTAGATTAGTGGCATGGATGAGCTTCGGGACTATCCATAAGCCTAATTAGGTGTCCCACTCACTATTATGTCAGGACAAGAAACTGTATTCTTCTTTTCTTATACCAGGGCCCAGGAAAATCAGGCTTTTCTTCTACTGACATGCAAAGAGGGTCAGGATTTCTGTTCCCTCTCTCCCATTCCATTGTCCTGCAGCAACACATGCTACATCCTGTTCTTCAGGGATGTCCTCTCTCATCTCCTGCCTAAAATCTACCTTCTACAATCCCAACTCCTTTAGGAAAGCAAAGGTTTTGCCTTGATTTGGAGAAGCCCTGAGCTGGGGGTAGGACCTGCTCCTGTCCCAGTCAAATAGAGAGCTCACCCACCCCATGCTGGGAAGCTGTCACCCCACCCACTCACCCCAGGTTGGCTGTTCTGCACCAGCACCTGATGTCTGGCTGTGGAACATCCCCCTTCAGTCCCTTTACAAAGTTTTCACTGTAAGAGTTCATAAAGTAATTATTCTAGGATAAGAGCTTTGCACTGCCAAGTGTAACATTAAATCCCACAACCATGTACAGTGGCAAAGGAAACTTCTGATTGTTACAGTAAATGTATCTCTAAATCCATTTGGCATTTGTTCAGGTATGCTGTTCTTTTTTTTTTTTTTTTTTTAAATAAAGATTAAATTGCTAGAAAATTTATTTCTGAAGGCTTTACCTTGGAAAGAAATTCAAACCCCTACATGTCTAGACTGTGCAGTGGGAGCAGTGACTTCCTCTTGGTAACTCCAGCATTTCTCAGAGGACTGCAGTTGAAGATAAAGGCAGCTGGTGGCAAGGAGCAGTCAGACAACTGTGTACACTTAGGATATTTTCTGTCTAGAGGATTTCAGCTTTTTTCCTACATTCCTTTGATGAAAATATGGAAATTTCAAACTTACAAAGCAGCCTGGACTTCCCTCTGGACCTCTTATGAGATAAAGGCACTCAAGACCTGGTTAGGAAATGACCTTTAAAAAACCCACAAACTGCACCCTGAAAAAATTTACCTGCTCCAAAACCCCTGCTGATGTAAAAGAAGAGAAAGAACATGAGTTGTTTTTCAATATCAACCCCGTTAAATGACATCTTACAAGCACTTCATAAAAGAAATCCACTTGACTATACAACAGCTGCAGAAATTTACTTTGCAGGCATGTATTAAGGCACACTGAAAGCTGTGCTCAACATTCCTCCCCAGTCACATGGCAGGAGCTGGCTGCTCCTGTGCTCACACACGTGAGGCAGGAGCACTTGGCTGCAGCCTGTGGAACACTCACCCGCCACATGTGAGGGTGGCTCTCCCCCAGCACCAGACTTTCCCCTGGCTTTTCCTTCCTCCTGCAAATGTCAATCTACAGTTATCCACTTCTTAAAATATTTTCATTTCTTTATCACTGCTATTTTGAACTACATAACAAATTCTAAACCCATCTCAGCATATACATGAAGGGGTCTTTTTGAACAAAAATCTCAGAGGAGCCAGGGAGTCTGGAACAGCCATCCTAGTGCTGAGGGAGCCTTGCAGCACAAATCATCACAGGCTGCTTCATTAATTAATAATCTCTAAGCATTTAATTGGTACCACTGGATATATTCAGAACGCAGAAATGAGAGTCAGAGAAATGAGGCAGCAGGGGTAGAGCTCTTTCAGGAGTGCACAAGAAAACTGAATATTCCTGTAACTTGTAGCCTGACACTTTAACAACACAGCTCTCTCTGCCTTCCACATAACATCCAGGGTCTTTCTGTGGGATACATACATCTCATGCTTACTTCAAAAGCTGGTGTCAGTATTCTTGGGGCTGTGGAGCAAGAAGAAAGACTCACTCTTGAGCCTTGCCCAGATGTCCCAGAGAGCAATAGAAAAGTTCCTGCTGACTTTGAACACAACTTTTCCTTAGCATACATTCAAGATGGGTGATGGGCTTTCTGTGTAAGGGCTTGAGGGTCTGCTCCAGCAAAGGGTTTTGGTGTCAGTAAAATCTTACCCAGCTGAAGGTCACGGCAGTGTCCTTAAAAGGTCTTTTCTCACCCAAGGGTAAATGATACACTTCTTGAGGAATGCTTCTAAGGCATCAAGGGAGAAGACTGAGCCACTTATACATCACTTCCCATCCTTCCTCTTGCTAATTATGTGCGTGACATAAAAGGAAGAACATACCTTTTTTTCTGAAAAATAGAAGTGACCAATATAAATTAGGGTTGCTGTGAGACAGATTGGAAAGCATCTTGGTAAACCTACATTTTCGAGTAAGTGCATAAAATTGATCCAAATCCTTCAATAAAGTACTGCTTTACTTCCTCCACAAAAGAAATAATGTCTCTGCATTGAGACAAACTCCCAAGGTACAGAGTGTAGGAGTGTGAGCATAGCTGCACCTTCCCAGTGGGACTGGCAGATGTGCCAGCCCTGGAGAGGCAGCTCGGAGCTCAGACTTAGAGTGGCCATCAGGCCAACATGGAAACTGCCATGGTGGCCCCTGCAAGACCAGAAAAACCTGTGGCACTGGACACAGAGATGTGAGAGGTAGAAGGGAAGATGCCTGCTGCCTGAAACCTCTTCTCAGCTCCTTGCCTCAGAACAAGTCCCACTGCACACAGCAGGGACAGGGCTCCTGCTGCCTGCCACATCTCCAGGAAGACCTGAGAGGACTCAGAGCTTTGCCCTGTGGAAATTTGTTCAATCCAAAACTTTTTCAACAACACACACTGCAGTTTCAGAGAGAAGAGATGCTTTGGTTCTTCATGATTCAGGTTCTGAAGTGCTTTGCCAGAAGGTTTCCAACTAAATCTTATTACAGCAAGAGCTTTCAAAATTCAACAGCCCCCCTTTTGTTGAGTTATTTTGCTAATCTTTTTCACGGCCTCACCTTCAAACTTCATCTGGGCCATAGCGTCACTAACACTGGTCCCCTCTTCCTCTGCTAAACCCTCCAATTTGAAATCTTATCTGCAGTTTCATTCTTTCTCTATGGCCAATATGAAGACAAATTTAAGCTCTATGCCCACATTGTTCAGTTTGTTGCTGGCTACAAGTGTCCCTGTGCTGTCCGACCTATTGACTTTGGCTCTCAACTACCCACTCACCATCTC
The DNA here is from genome assembly GCF_009819885.2 of Catharus ustulatus. NCBI lineage: Eukaryota > Metazoa > Chordata > Aves > Passeriformes > Turdidae > Catharus > Catharus ustulatus. Next base: position 60,144,409 of record NC_046223.1, on the reverse strand, counting down.
ACTGAGGGCTTGGCACTCAGAGCTTCTGGGTGATGTGAAATGGTTTCTATTTCACTTTGCATCACATACAGTCTGAGAGGGGAACTTGAGCCCCACTCTCTGCTCTGAGCATCATGCATGGAGCAGGCTCTGGCCAGGAAGGGTTTGGGGGTCTCCAGGTAGGGCAAGCTTGGGGCTACTGATCCTGTCTGACAGTGTGCTCAAGGCACATATTGTGGGCATGCACTCCCAGGTAAGTTATCCTAGACGTCTTAGGTTGCCATACAGGAACCTCCTTCCTCTGTTCATGGCCTCGTTTTGCAATTGGGTCTTTTGGAATGTTGGCATTTCCCTGCCTCAAATGTGAGTCATGGTAACATTGAAGTGAGCACAAAATGCCCGGCTTCCCAGATCAGGGCACTTATCCCCATATGTCTGGGCTCAGATACTCACTCAGGGAGGGAGCTGTGCTCTTCTAAAGAAAGATGATCAAATTCAAGGTTGATTTGGAGGGCAGGATTACTTAAGCTGTCTTTTCAGCTAAGTTACAGGTAATTCCCATCTCAAGTACATAAAGCAACAGTCTTGTGTATCAGTCTCTGTGCTTATTTAGAATTTGTATGTATAGTTTGCATTAGGAAATCTGATGCATTCATCTGCTAGAAAGTATCTGGCAAATATAAGGTTAATGTAAAGACATAAAGATATTCCTTTGAATGCTTTCCAGAAGTGGTTAAGGGATTTACATGATTTTTTTCTTAGGCATTACCTTATACCTGCTGAGTTATGACAAACAGGTATAACAGCAAGGACATTCTAACAAACAATAACCCCTGATGAGGAAAATAATATTTGCTCCTAAGATAAACCAGGTAAGGTATGTTCTGATTGTCTGTGATAAGACCTTGTAAGTGTTTATAACTGCCATAGGCTTAATTTCCAGAAGGCAGTGATGTGCTCTCGATGGGTCACATATTTCTAATCTTTTGTGATTTTGTCATGTTTTTTTCTTATATGCCCGCTATTATATTGAACTTAGTGATAAATAAACACGATTTGTGGGCAGAAACACCTAAGTCAGTTATAGCAATCAGTGGTCACAGCACATTAGCACCATTACAGACCATAAGGCAGTGCAGAAGTAATTATTATATATTTAATATTAGACACTCATTGGATTACTCATTAGACTACATCCAACTCATATCTGCTTTCTCCTCCACCCCCCTCAAAAAAGAAGACAAAACTAAAAACCAAATCACCTAACTACTTTGGTTTTACCTTAAAATATTATTATGAAACCTGTGCAACCACCTTCTCTGAGACAATTATAGGCCGTAGGACCACCAGCTAAATGTGTTAAATGGCACTATAAATATCCTTTCAAGCAAAAGAACATCTGGTAGGTAAGCTGCAGAGAAGTAAAGGGATCTTTTAAGGATATTATAGATTGTTTTCTCTGTGCTCTACTTTTTCACATAATACTGTTTCTCACAGATCTTTCTCTAACTGCATTTTAGAGAAATTTACTGAGGTTTTATCTCTGTTCACCTTTGTGTTGCATACTTTACATGCCACCACCTCTTAACACCTGCTTAACAGTGTGGTGAGAGACTGCAGGTGCCTTCACAGCCTTGCTGAAATTCTAAATGCAAAGGAGGAGTGGATTTAGAAACTGCAAATGGATACATCAAAAAAATAGAACCAGCAAAAAAATCTGTGCAAAATGTTGAAAAATTCTTTTCAGAAATGCCTCTTCCTTGCCTTACTCATGGTATTTGTTACACTGATAGCTCATTTCCAATAAAAGTAGCTGCAGAGTTTGTCATACACGATTGTGTCACATGTCTGGAGCTTCCCTAGCTTGTCTAATTCCCTGTGCTTATCCCTTCTCCTAGCCTAGATAACTTTTTTCATTGACCCAATTTTTTCTTACGTCCTTCTTTTTTTTTTTCTTTTTTTTTAATTCAGAAAGTTCTGCATGCTTTCATTTATCTGAGGACTTACATCAATCCCTTATCTGTGCTCAGGCTCAACTCTGCTCTGGAAATACAGCTCTACTCCTGGCTACACAGACTAGCCCAGCCATAAAGGCTTCATTAAACTGAAAGTCCTTCAAAACAATCAGCTCCCTAATACCAAGGCTGGCTTCTTTTTCCTAGAGGTGCAAGGACCAGGAGTTGCCAGAAACTTTAATTTCCAGAGATTTAATTACCAATTTTAATTTCAGATGTATCTGAATTCTCATGTCTTCAATGCCAAGGTTTCTGACATAACTTGTATCTACACTTTGAAGTTGACAGCATTACCTGTCTCACCTAAAGTATCAGCTCTTTAAGTGCATCTTCTTGTCTTGGTGACCAATACCACTGACTTTGAGGATGTACTTCTTAGACACAGGAGGCTGTAGACACCCCTTCTGAAGTTGGGCCCAAAATTTTTCAGCTGCTGTCCTATGCAGTGGCATAGGATGACACTTCTTTTCAAACAGAATTTCTGGGTTGCCTCCTAATTGTCTTCAGACAGTACAAGGTTAATATTCATAGTTTGGGGAAGTAGCCATAGGGTAATTTTAAGGGGCGAATACATGGTAGTGTTTACCGATCAATAACTAGTGCTTACAGTAACCTAGGCTCTATTCAGTCAGGTCTACCAATAGAATTCTTTAGTTTCATACTGCTGAACTTCCTGAGCTACACACTTCATGAAAAAAAGAATTAATCTGACCTCCAGGTATTATTTGCAATGCCCAGGTAATTGAGCCAAAGTCTTGGACAATGTTGTCTGTCTAACATAGTCTTGTATTTCCTAGAAGTTTTGCTATGAGGCCCACCATTTGTTACAGAGATTTTCAAGAGACCTGTGGAACAGAATTCATCTGTCAATAGTTACTGCAATTCTTTGAGCCTCTATTGTGAAGAATTATACTATTGTCTTTTAAGCATCTCTTAACACCGGTTTTTAATTGTTCAGCTAACATTATTCATTACTTTCCAAAGATCTGAGTCACCAATGTTGTACATCTGGTGCTGTCATTCACCTTCCAAAATAGTGAAAGATTATGAAATTTCACTGTTCTGATTGGTAACAAGCCAAGAGATTCATTATATTATTCATCCTGTTAAGATGCAACCCTCTCTCTAAAAAAAAAAAGCAAGATTACTTCAGCTGGCATAACGTTCACTTGCCCTAAAATTCCTCTGATGTCTTCTGCTGTTCCATACATTACAGATGGAAAACACCACTTTGGCAACTTGGTGCAGGGAAGTTTAAACTTTAAACAAAGGAAGCAAGACTTTCACTAGAGTGTAGTGAATGGTAAAAATTTTCTATACCAAAGCTGATTGTAGGTTTTCATCTCCTACCTTTGCCAATTCAAACAGTGCTATGCGTACCCTGCAGTCACTAATCTCACTTCCTGAACAGTAGATCAGAGAGCACCATGCTGCCTCACCTGCCCATTCCCCAGCAGCCACCCAAGTCACCTCACAGGGCTGACAGGCAGCACAACCCTGGCTGGCAAGCTAGACTAATGAGCCAAGCAGTATTGTTGGAGACCAACCAGAGTAATGGTGTGAAATCATTTCCCCACAGAGCACTTTTACCTTTCATTTCAGTGCTGGCTTTAATGGTACATTTAAATTGTGCTGAGTAATTGTGATGTTCCATTAACACATCACAGTTAGGTCCAGATGTTCCCTTGCTCGAGTCCTGTGACCACCCCCTCACATATAGAAACCTCTTCATTCTGAGCCAGCCTCCCATCTTACCCTCACGCTCAGCAGTTGCTGCCAGCACTGTCATTCCCTGATGCCAGCTCTGAGCCTGCTTAGTGGGTCTAGGTGACATTGTAGCAGATGTCAGCCTCTAATAAAGGAGAGAGATTATATATATTCGCCTATCCTAGAAGAAAGGATGGCCAAATGTGTATGCAAATAGCAGAGAAGTGCATTTCATCCTTTCATAAATAGCAAATGATTGCAGTGCCTTGAGAAACTGAATTCAATTAAGAAACATTTACATCACTGTTTTTTCCTCCAATCCTCCTGTGTTACAGTTCTTGGAAGTCTGCCTCCCTAGCAGAGAGCTGCAGTGGTATAAGCACTTCATAAAAGCACTTTGCAGAGGAATCCACTTCTAACTTGATATGTGGGCTATTATAAAGCAGTTTTCATGAAAGTGTGTTAATTCAAAGGAAAAATCAGAACAGCTTCTGCTCTCTTCTTTTAAAAACAAAGAGTTTTTAGTGATGGAAAGCAGACACATATGCCTAAGGGAAACCATCAGTTCCACTGTGTGCAGTCAGTGGAATGTAGGAAACCAAGAGCACCTATGAGAAACATGGGTAAGAGGGCCACTGTTGCCTAGATTTGCATGAAACATAACAGTTGGTTTTGCATAAAGGTTTCCTTTTGTCTTTCACTGCTACCTGATTTCTCAGTGGCCTGTTTTCTACTAGAAAAACACTGGATAATCTGCTGTTTCTCTACTGTCCTACACAATCATCTCTGGAATTAAAGATTATTATGTTGTTTACTGTAATTGCCCATCCCTTGGTTAATGACTACAGTTATAGATGGACAAAAAGCCTTTCATGTACTTACACAATCTGCCAGACACAGGGCACTATGAAGCAGGGTTCAAAGTCCAATTGATTCTACTTCCACACACTGGTAATTTTCACAGCAGCTGTCCTCAGAGGATCTTGCTGAGCTTCCCTATATGTTCAGGATGGTATGAGACTGACCAAACACAACAGTAGAAAGTGTCTTACCACCCATACAGCACTCCTTGCCTAAGAAGGGCACATTCTCTGAAGAACATCATAACCATCCTAACTATTGCTTTTCCCACCACACTGGCTACCAGGAGCTACCAGGAAATTATGAAATAGTTAGTTTTGATGAAAGAGTACTCCCAATAATGAGAGAAAAATACTTGATCCACACCATTTCAAGGGAGAAGAGACATACCTAAAAATAGACAGCTAACCAAAATGTGAATCAGATGTTGAAAACTTTAAGAACTTCCCAGACTCTGGAGACAGAATTAAATTTTGGTTCTCAACTGCTAGCTGTGCTCATAAGACTGCAGATAACCTTCCTGAAACCACATCTACAACACAGTCTTCTACCACAGCATTGAACTGTACACAGATGAGTCGTGGCTGCTGCTGCCTTTGTCTAAGTTACAATGAAAGCTCCTCTATTTGCCTTAAACCCAGGCCTGTCTGCCAGACCAATGAGTGAATGGCAGCTAAGCCATTCTGATAAGCCATATCAGAATGCACTCTAGGTGTAATTTATCATGAACATGGAAGCAAATAATATAGCTCAGACATAAGTTTTTAGGGCCAATCTATTTAAGAAACGTGGGATGAATAAGCGCTACCCAGGATGGGACCATGTTGTAGTCCTAGCTCAATGCTAAAAGGATTGGTTATGACATCTCTCCCTTACATCTCAGAATCCCTCTGCATGACAAAAGGAAGCCAGAGATATCCAGGGCTTCTTTAGTTGTCAAAATACACCTGTATTGCAAACACAGTTGTGCCTGAGTCTTCTCCTGAGTGCCACCATCTCTCTACAGCTTCTCATAAAATCATTTGGTATCAGAAAAACTCTGCAGCTCTCAGTGTTCAGCCTTTGCACTAGGGGTGATCAATCTTTAGCCTTTGAGAAGGCGTGATTCACCAATACTATGGCAGACACCCTTAGAAAATTAGCATATACCTCATGAGAGGAAAAAAGAGTAAGTCCAGATGCTGGTTTTCTTATGATTCTACTACATCATTGTATGGTGAATGCCAGCTATGGCAAATTACAGGATTTTCATATACCTAAGCATATATAGATACAAGCAGCAAATCTGTGATAATACAGACAGCAGAAAGTCTTTAAAACTATGTCATAGGACAGCTCTCTTAGTGAGCTTGTAAGACAAAGGTGCACAATAAAGTGTAAAGCTGCAGCATTTCTCTACTCCTGCCATTTCCAAAGCACACACTGTCGAGAGAAATCCACTCACTGGGCTGCTTCTGATTCTCATTTTGAAGTTATTATTGCAAGTGCAATCCCCAGCAATGAGGTAACAGAGATATTTTAGTTTCTCTGTGGGAGGCCTCTATGCATCAGGCTTGTGATTGCAGGGATCTTCCAGAGCATTACACCTTCCTTGCCTGACAAGTGTATCACATCAGAGGCGTGCTGGAGGGGTGGAGAAAGCAAAATTATGCTCACACAGCAATGTCATCCACAGCATCATTCTGGTCTGGTAATATGGATTGGAATGCCTGCAACCAAACTGTGAAGAGATGAATTTCTATCAAAACACAGCCTCAGAGAAGGAGCCTTACAAAAGGAATCCTATGAGATATATGTATATTTATATATATGCATATGTATATGTGCGTGCGGATATGCATTTCTGTAGGTGATGCCTTATGCCAGCCTCTGGCTGGCAGCTGGCAGGCAATGTTTGTTTGAGCCTGGTTCCCCCTCCCAGGAGTGAAAAAGCTGCCAGCTTCCAGTGCAGGGTTGACTTTCAGGCAAGATTGTCCTTGAAAGAGATAAGGAAGCATAAGGATAGTTAACCTGATCATGAGCAGGTCACTGAACAGTGTTAGGATTGAGCAGGTACTATAGAAACGTTGTTCCTTTAGTTAAAATTCCAGTCCCCCAGGAACAACTGAAATGTCATAGATTCATTTTTTTATGTGTGATGTTTGGCTGTAAGAGGACTGAAAAGAAAATCAGTTCTGCTTCAAATCCACAAGCTTTCTACAGTTTCCTATGATAAAATATTGTTACTGAGGCACATTGTTTCAAGGAGACTTGCTTTCCTGGGAACTTCTGGGAGTTTAGAAATAATCAAGAATAAGACAAAAAACCAAAATGACCATCAGGTCCACTAATCAAGCTAAGTAAGAAAAGAAGCTTTTGAAATCCTTCAAGCCACAGTTACAGAAAAAAAAACAACAAACCAGTCCTCAGAGACACGAGTGACAGTTCTGTCTTTTAATCCCAAAAGCTGATTTTGCAAATTTTAAATTTTTATGCAATTAACTGCAGTCACAGAAGGTTATTTGCGGAGTAACCTGATTAAACTATCACTAAGACATATATGCCTCAAACGTGCAGTATGGATAGGGTAATTAAACTAAAACACTTGTTTATTAATTGGATTATAAAAGTGAGTTCCCATTTTGACTATTAAGAGTATTTAGTCATTATTTTTTCCTTGAGAAATAAGCAAAACCATTTGCCAATATGAGTGAGTGAAGCCTTGTCATGCCTTTGCAGTCATTAGTCCCAGTTCCCTGCTGAATACAGCATGTTGTGGTCTGTACACCAGCACAGAGAGGTCACAGGACCTTGCAACAGCAGCAGAGAGACTCACTGTCAGGCTAGAAACAGAACCCTTGGCATGCATGTTACATGCAGAGGTTCAATCTGAGCCTTTCAGCCGGTTCAGCCCCTGGTTAAGGGTTATTATGGAATGCAACCTGAAATTAGTAACATTTAATAGAAGTGTGCAAGTATGTAAAAGGGCTGGCAGAGAAATTCTGAGGTCAAGTTCTAACTTTTCTAGCTCCGGGCACAAGCATAGGGACTTGAGACAGATATTTAACATTACTTCATCTACAACCTCTAGACTTTTAAGCATAATTCTGCATTTCTCAAGACTTTTCCAAAAGGAAGAATGAAGATCAACTGTATGGGACAAGAAAATTTCATCTGGAAAAGAAGGGCCATTTTATACTGTGGGAGAATAGAGATGTGTAACTGCACATATTCATTTAGTGCAGGGAATATGGTGAAACAAAACGAGGAAAACTAAAGCACAGACATGGTTGTCAGTATGAAATCTTCTCATTTACTTCCCACTGTGTAATTTATTCATGTCATAGCGTAAGGGAACATCAAGAGAAACAAAGAAAAGAGTGGTTTGTCAGAGTTCAATCAGTGTTGTTGAAAAAGAAAAAACCATCTTTATCCTCTAGGCAGCCCTTAATTGTGTACACAGTCCAACATTCTTACAAGGATGCTCATTGCAACTTCTCAAAAATAATTAGTGTGGATGATGTTCACAATTATCAATTTTAAAAAGGCCAGAGGAGCTGAGACATCAGTGTGAATCCCAGCTTCCTGCTGCACAGCATGGGAACAGCAGCAGACCCAACCAGCCTGCTCACCTCATTATGCTGCTGATGGGGAGTCGTATCCTCCGCATCCCCCTCCCACTCTCACAACGAGGGGGAAACAGGTATGCAATAAGGACGGTCTCTCTTTGTTGAATATTTTATGGGAGTAGAGGGATCCAGTCACTCCATTTCCTTCCTCTGCCTCCAGTGCAATGAAAAGGAACTTCAGGGCAGCAGAGAGTAATGCCCAAAGAATTTGATTCCTCAATTTTTTATGCCTTTTAAAAGTTTTTAAAACCCTACTGCATAAGGATAATGGCATTTTCTACCAAAAGTGCATTGCTGCTGACAATGGCAAAGCATTGAGTATTCAACCCCTGCTTTTATCCGATTCCCCCTCTGTAATCTCCCAGATAAGAGCAAGCAAAGCGTTTTACTTGTAGACCTTTCATATCCCTCCTGGGAAATTAAAAGTTGCAAAAATCCACCGTGGGATACTGGGAAGCTTAAGGGAGAAATAATGAATGCTTGTTAGTGAGAAATGAAGAAAAGTCTGAGGAACCTGAGGACAGAGCTGTAAGGAAAGTCAGTAATGACTGAATGGCTCTGGAGAGAAGGATATTAGCCAACAAGAGCGAACGGATCAGTATGAATATGGCCTTAAGGGACTCCACCCAGAGGAGATAGCAGGGAAAGTTTCTGCAAGACAGGAGGGAGACATAAAATTTCTCATCCCTTTCTTTCAGATTCATGAGAAAAAAAGAGCATCAGACCCTAAGGATGGCTCCGTGCTGAAGGACAGCAGTAACCCATCTGGTCTGCAAAACTGTTGGGAGGAGGGTCAGGCTTTTCAACTGAATTTCATTTCAAGTAAAGAATTTGCTTTGAAGAGCCACACAAATTTGGCACCCCTTCATTTTTATTGTTGCAAGTTATTTGCAGCGGAAATAAAGAACAATGACAGAGAGGATATACTCAGTTTCTGAAGGAATTTTTTATTATTTATAGCTGAGGAATGAACACCAACATGATTTACTTTTCCCACTTGCAGATGTCATTTGATGCCCTGTGTTAAGTGTCCAGGTTGCTCACTGCAGCCTACCTATGGCCCTGGGCTGCTGGGCAGTGCAGAATTTCCTAAGAGTTTGGGGCACTCACATGGACTTGGTCAGCAAGTGCTCCCAGCAGAGGTGAGTTCCATGACCCCACTCTACAATGCCCAGCACTGTATGAGATTGATGGAGTAGAAAAAACCAGAGGGAATGTGTATAAGGGAGACTCAGGCACTGGGAGATGAGGGGCAATGTGAAGAGCTGAATATCAGCTGGGAAACATCACCTCATATGGCACCATATTCCTTAATTTTACCATTACTGGCTGTTCTCAGTACACTCAAGCACACACACAGAGACCCACTTCAGGTGACTCTCAAACCATGAGTGTTTGACAACATCCTGATGTACGGGGTTCAGGCAGGGTCCTGTGTGCTAAGACAAGTCAAAACAAGTAGTCACTCCTTACGTGTCGGCCTATAATGAAATTAATCTGAAAATTCAGAGTATGTTATTGAATAGCATGCAGCCATTAGTGAAATAAGTCTATTTTTCTAAAACCTTAGATGACAGCTTTCCAACAACCTGAATATAGATGACTATTGACCTTATTATAGCAATATGGGTATAATGAGTATTGAATCCAGAGAGCAACCATTTCCTGGGTACAGCATATGAATGAACAGGTCATCTCCCCCTCTGCAACTTACCCTTCATAAGCAGGAATCGTGATCAAATCAAAGGAAATCAGAGAAAGTCCCAGTCAACAGTGCTCACACTTCTGTTTTCAAATAGCTAATTTGAGGATGATCATGAACAGCCTGACTGATGATGATGAAATACTTCCAGTTGATTTGCAACCAAGTAGGAAGAATATTATAGAATTTCAATTGGAGAGAAATAATTGAGTAGATCAAGACAATTTATTTTGTCAAAAGTGATGGATGAGGTGTTAGCTGTTGAGAAATTTCCAGGCTTCTAAAAATTTCAGATGCATGTCTGTTTTATTTTTTACTAAAGCAAAAATTGAGGTAATTCATTTAGCTATAGCTGACATCAGTTTCAGGCAGAATTATGGCAAACTAGGCCAGGAGTTTATGACTAACAAGATTGGAGAGCAATGGAAAAACAAGCCTGATCCCACATTCCAGTGAGATTTCACTTCTGTTTGATAAAGTTACAGCACTGGTGTAGAAAAATCAAGAGAAGTAGTGGAACAAACTTGTGATGAAGGAAATGCACCTGTAGCCCTCCAGCCCCACAGGCAACAGTACAACAGTCAGAGAGGGAATGACACAGGGGTTTTACATGCCTGTGGAAGTGGCTTGCAAATTCTGTTTGGAGACTAAGGACCAGAATGGGAGCCTACCACTCTTTATGGTATGGATGTGATGTTCCATATAGTTATAAAATTAAGAATATCATGGAGTATGGAAAGGGCCTTTGATGCCAAAGTTCAGACCAACACAAGAAGATCTGTCAACAGCATAAGAAGGAAAAAAGGAGGAGGGAAATATGCTGAAAATTGCAAATTAACAGTTATTTATGGGAATTGTTTGGTTGATAAGAAATGAACTGTGGTTGATAAGAAATGAACTGTGGGGAAGATAACACACATTTTCAGATTTTATCAGGTTCATAAATCCTCCCCTTTTGACAAACAACTTTAGCTAATAAGCAAAAGTCTTAGAGGAGTGTTGGGAAGTGAACTTTTTGATGCACAAGTGGTCCAAACCCCATAGGAAACAGCCCCATGTGGGACTGGGACAGGAACTCAAGAGGATGCGTGGGACCTTATGCCTTATGGTGCTCTCTGGAGAAGGGAATCTGAGAAGTCCAAGTCAGAAGAAATCTGAAGCTGCCAGCTGAATCTGAAAGAGGCTTTCCAGAGATAAGACTTGAAATATTGCCGCTTTAGAAGGGCAGAGATGACTGACCTGACTGCAGGAGCAGAGGGAAATTATAACTCTTGTGAAGCTGAGTTCATCTCTAGATTCGGGCATGCTGGTCATGAAGCACTAACAGAGACTTTCTGCATATATCAGTGAAGAATTTACTTTGATGTAGAAATTTATTATTTAAAAAATAATTAATGCTATTTCACCTTTACAGACAACTATATCAGGACATGATTTTTCCCAGGTATTGGGATTTGGGCTTGGGATATATGATTTATGAAATACGTAAGATAGATAGATATGAAGTATATAGAGCCAGTGATTATAGGCCAAAAAAGTAACCCTCCAATTCCATTTGCAGTACAAATCTGCCACAGTAATCAATAAAGGCTTGTTAAATACTAATGAAGAGAGAACAAATGGGGAAGCAGCATAATAGAAAGAGACCACTTAGATTTCAATTAGCTGTCAAAACCCTTCTCTTTTTAACCTATGTCCTCCAGCAATTCACCATTGTTTGGCATCGACATTTGTCTCCTTTACTTACATACTCACTCTTTGAATGCCTGCAGCAGTCTGATGGGAAACATTAGTGGAAAAAGATATTTCTGAAAAGATTTTGTTGTGTTTGGAAGAACCCAATTCAATAGAGCTGAGAAGAAAATGTGATTCAAGAGGGCCACATACATGCTTACATTTTTATTTTTAATCACAAAAGCAGAAGGAGAACTTAAAAATGTTTGGAGTGTTGCTTTTTCCTTTTTTCCCCAAAGAGAATGTTAGTGGAGAAGTGGGAAAAACTGGCTGAAACTGGTTAAAAACAGTGTATCTCACCAGTATTGTCTTCTTGTTACCTCGGTTTCCCTCTTCTGAGTATTCTAGCTTTAGCACATGCCCAGGATACAGAGCACAGCATAGCATAGCAGTGAATGCCTCCAGCTTTGAACAAGTTTCCTCAGGCAGCCCAGCAAGCAGACTGTGCTGCACTTCGAGCTCCCACTCTGGAGAGGTCAGGCTCACCAGCACTGGGTCACAATACCAGCAGCAAGATGGTTGCTCACAGACTGAAGCTGTCCACAGTGATGCCACAAGACTGGTGTCCCCAGAATATGGGTACTGTCCCCACATGACACCAACAAGGTAAACATGCTGTGTTATAGTCCTCCCAAAACTCAAGGTCTTTGTGAAATGCCTCTCTTCTCAGATAGACCTTCCGTTTTAGAGGAGAGAGCAATTTTTCAAGAGGGAATATTCTCCATTCAGTGGGGCTGTTTGATATAACTGACCATCAACATGATGAGGAGATGGATGCCCTGAAGATGGTGCAGCCTTGTACCATGGGTCATTAACTACCAACAGCAATGCAAACCAAAGCCTTACTGGCAGTTTTTTAAAATCTTGGTAATTTGTCATTTAACAGCTAGGAAATGTACCCTCAGGAAAAGGACTGGCAAGTCAGAGTGGTCACCAGGGAGTAGGATACTAAAAAATCAAAACAAGTCATGATTCATAAACTGCTGTAGTGCCACTGAATGTAGCAGAGCTCTACTGGTCCATGTAAGCTCAGGCTCTGGCTGACAGGACCAGATCCTGTCAGGTCGCTACAACAAATAAGTGGGCCACACTGCCCACATGCTAATTCCTCATGCCATTCCAGATTTTCCCAGTCTATCCACCCCTTCACAGTCCTTTGACAGTGCAGTTTTGCAGCACAAATATTCACATTAAATACTGCTCACTGCTGATAAAGGATCACACTGCCATTTTCACCCGGACAGGTGCCAGGGAACAAATGCTCAGTCTAAGTGGGGAAGTCAGATATGCTTCAAGAAATCATAAGCAGTAAATTAAACACACTGAAAGTCTCCTTGAAGAGTCATCTGCAAGCCCTTGTACTTATCCAGTGCTGACTACACAATGAAAAGCTCATTTGATTAGGAAAAAAGGCTGACAAATCCATGTGACTAAGAAAAACATGTCCTGAGGAGGCTGTCCCTGGTACAGTACAAGAAAGCACATTGTGAAACCACCATGATGTGGGTGGGAGAAGCAAATTCCAGAATTGCAGATGGTATGTGGCAGCATATTGATCACTCCCTGACAGGACTGTCCCAGCTCCACACAGGCAGTTTGCTTAAAGGAGATAGAAAACAGAGAAGCAAATACTTCTGTAACACAGGAGCTATTCTAATCTGTCAATTCACCATCTGCATGGAATTGTCCACCATGGTTAGAGCTGTTTAGTTTCTTCAAAAAGCCTTCATACTCCCGGGGTTTGGGCTTTGAGACGACAGAAACTGTGAAAAGGACTTTCCAAATCAGCTGTTAAACTGCAATATATTTATATTATTTAGTTCATTATATAAATATATATAAATTATATATATATTATATATATGTACATTTAGCTCATTATATAAAAGTACGGGTTCTCTCTTTATAATAATGTACATTCCTTTGTTTTTCTAAAGCGCTATGCAAACTTTCAGCTATGTAGCACTAAGCTTTAGAAGACCTGACCTTGTTCTTCATAACAAAAACATGTGGTAGGGAACCTCTAAGATGAAAGGCCTGCATTTCAACCCGTGCACCATATTCAGCTGTAAAAACAGTCTTCACACTCCTCCTGAGAGCTGGTTTAGCAGTATAATGCCTCAAAAGGAATTGCCTTTGTGGCCCAGAGAGCCAACAGCCCTGTTTTAGCTCGTACTGAGGGAGAAATCTGAAGGGAATGCTGCTAAAAGGCCATTACACACTGGCAAGTGGAAATGGGAACAGATTCAAGTACAGACAGAGTTTTGCTCCCCATGACTGAAGAGCATGTGGATTTTTTGCCCACATTTTAGGCTTTGTTTGACCCAAATCTTCCCAAGTCATGCACCTACAACTCACGCCTGAGTTCAAACACTTAAGAGATTGCAGCATCTCCTGAGTCCAAGAAAGCAAATTACATCTGAAAATGATTGCCAAGGATTGCCATGACCTGTGGTGAATCCTGGACCTGCCTCTGGTCCATTCAGACTGCCTACACAAGCAGACTCACATCTGCAACCTATCTCCAGTAATACTTGATGCTCTGGATCTTGAGGCTGGGATAGATTTCAAGTTGTGCAGAGGTGGTGAACGGATCCTTGTTCACACACACAGAAGTTATCAAAAACATGTTCTGCTTCTTCTGCCAAGTCTTGTCTTATTTGCCTGCTTGGCGGTCTTCAGAGCTCCCTGAGGTAAAATAACAGCATTTCCTATCACTCTTCACACACCTTTGAAGATAGTCACAGTAGAACTTTCTTGTAAATGAACATTAGAAATAGGCCTTACTGGAGTGAAGCACATGCCATGAACAGTGACAGATACCTTCAGAATGAAGTATCTCCAGCTCAAACCAGATCGTGCCAATGCAGATGGAGATTCAGGCTCTATTAGCCTTTCCCCCAAGCTCTATCCAAGGCAGGTAGAAATACTATTCTGCTTCAAACTGGATCAAGCAACCAACCAGCCAACAAACAGACATGCAAAGCTCAGCTATTTAATTTTGTAATAGACAATTTTGAAAAACAACTATTCCACAGCAATAGGGATGATGTTTCATACCAATACATCAGCCATATGCAGGCACTCTGACACATTTTTGTAAGGAGGAAAGATCCAGCTTTGTGGTAGTCTATTGCTGTTAGGCAATTGGACCAACTGTCAGAATTATCAGATGCCATTCAACTTGGATGCCTTTTAACCTGGGTGCCACATTTAGGATATATTGACACAGATTTTCAGGTTTCAGGCACCAGGTAGTGGCAAGTTGGTTTCAGACCTGTGGAAAACACAAGTTCTCCACACCTGAGAAAGAATACTGACCTCTGTGTTTTAAATCAGGTGATACAGCTAGGAACAAAAGATCAATCTTTCAGGTACACAAGTTTTTGAATGGAATGAAAGGAAACTCACTCTATTTGTCTGATGCTGTGCACCTGCAGACTGAGTTGCTTCCCAGTGCAGATGTAGTCTTTTACATCATGGCTCAAGGAACTGGAAAAGTTGTTTGCTTGTTTTACGTGACAGCTACTTATGTCCTACTGAGAAGCAGAGCCACTCTCTTCTAAGCTTCTTTCTTTGCTGTAGTCACTGGATCGTGCTCTCTGCATGGGAACAGCTCAGTGAAGAGTGGGAGGCTGAAACACAAACACCAAATGGTAGGACATTTCCTCCAATAGCACTTCAGAAAAAGTAGAAAGTAATGGTGATTTGAGCCAGATAATAAAATAGAAATACAAATGTGTTACACTGCTAGAAGAGTTGGGAAATAAATGATGGCAATAAAGGATTACGGCTGCTCAAAATGCAGTCATGTTCAGGTAAAAATGCACTCATATAAGACAGGGCACTCTTTTGTTTCCATTACAAGTATACAACCCCATGAGTATAGCACCTCACAGACAAATACTAGCTCATACTGATATAATTTTAAGTACTTCTGATGATATATACTGAAAGTTTCTATGGTCCAACTTAAAGATTAGGTGCTAGATAACTTTTTTTTTAAATTCCAAATCCTGATCACAGGTGGAAATACAGAGAAGTGAAAGCATCTCTGTGTTGTCAAAGATCTTATTTATGGCTTTCACTGAAGAGCTATGAATTGTAAATTGTGCATTCTAGTCATTCTCCCTTCATTTTGAACAAATAAAAATGCTTTCTTGTAAAACTCAATGACTCAGGGAAAGGTTTGTTTGCTCTCCAAGTGATTTGGGAAGGCAGAGGAGAATGCAGTTGGGGAGTTCTTGGCAAATTTACAGCGTGGAGACGACAGTGCGCAATGGAATTTGGGAAATATTTACAAAATTAGAAAACAGATTGTGTTATATTGTTCTTGTCTCAAGCGATGTGTGGACGGTGTTCACGTCCTGGAGGGAGGGATGGGGGTGAATGGCTGATGAGGGAACCAGTGGAATTCACACACTCCAGTCCCACTGGCCTGAGCTTTCTTTTGGTACAGGGGAGGATGGAAGGTGAGGAAAGTACGCTGCTTGTACATTTGAAAAATAAAGAGGTTTTTTTTAACTGTTAGGAATATATTGTCTTGCATGAATAGTTTATGGGCAAGAGGTAGCAGAGAGAAAAAGGTTGGAGGCAATTTTTACCCCTGAACTAGGCAGCACAGGAAAGTACACATTTAGACAGTAAAATTTTTTTTCCATATTAAATTTTGCTAAAATTTTTCTCATTTTGCAAAATAAAAGCTGTCATTGTTTTGACCGGAAGGAAGGAAGAGGGTGGGATAGGAGAAAAAGTAAAGAAGAGAGGAAGACAAAGCACATGAGAACAGACACATGCAGCACTTCCCAAACAGTTCAGAAAATATTCATAGCCTAAGAAGAATTACAGCGCTTCAGAAAGTTTGGGGTTTGATTAGGGTCACTTGGCAGTTTAACTGAAGCAGCCAGTCCATAGTGACCCCTAATAAACCGCCCCAGATTTTTACAGCATTACAAGAGGGCATTTTCACCATGATTTTTTGCCTTCCAATTACAATCAGTGATGCCCTGCTTATGTAAGGTTACCCCTATTACATCAGGTGTAAAGCCGATCAAGTTCTTAGAAAAACCAAAGCTCAGTTGGCTCTGTTTCTAAACAGAAATCTTATATTTCAAGACCATTGCAGTTCAGGCTTCCAGGACTGCTCACCTCAGAATGCAATGGGTTGACAGTGGCTGTAGAAAGGAGCCCTGCTTTCATCTTCCCTGCCTGCCACTCCTGCAGCAGTCCCAGACACATGGTAGCAAGGGAACTGGTCGTGCCACATGTAGTTACGGAGCAAATTGTCTTTGCATGGTTCCTAGCATCACTACAGGCCATTGCTTAGGGGGAAATAATGTTTGGCAATATCTAGGCATACAAAATTTGACATCAAGAGGGAGTCAGATGTGTGCTTCTCAATGCCCTGTGCCACACAGCACTTCTACATGAGACTTCCTCTCTCCTAGACTGAGAAGGACAGGCACTTGCCTGCCTAGTGCACATGCAAGTACTCATCACATCCTGCTCAACCAAAGAGACCAGTGCAAGATTACAATATTCCGACCTCCTACCAAACTGCACTACCTCTGTCAGTCCATCTCACTCCACTTACGTGATCTATGGGAATCATTAGGGGATGTTTGCACAAGCTAGTCTGAAAAAGAAGGTCAGCCAATGCTAATCTGCTGAGAAACTGGCAGTCCTATGAGCTCATAGCACCAGAACCCATTTGCTTTCAAAAGCAGCAATGCCAAATGCAAACAAAGTCAGGTCAATAACCTCCAGTTTGGTGCCAGTGTACATCATGGCCAGATTAGAATGGACAGTCTTGCTAAATGTGATAAAGTGCTTTATCATATCTACCCTGGCATCTAATTTACATGTTAACCCCTTGCTGAGATCTGTGTCTTCCATCCCTTATCTAACACATATTAATAATGAGTTAATAAATATGGAAAGAGTCAGAATTAAAATAACTTGGAGATGCAAATGTTTCCATGGCAGAATTACCAGTTCCAGGCATTTGTTTACTGCACACCAATTGTGCCAGTGTGTCACTAACACTCTAATGCATGTGATGCACTGGCTGGTGTCTTTCAATGCATGGTAAACCTACAGTCACATTAGGTATTGCTGTTATTATGGCCAGTAAGAGCTGTGCAAATGTTAGGGTGAAAAATCTCAGCTTCCCTTAATAAAGGTAAGAGAAATTGTCTACTGCTGTGCTCACATCTTCTCGTGCATTCTTACTGGAAGCAGTCAACCACCTATTAAATTAGGCTACAACATCTGCAGAGATGGAGCTTATGCTCACACATGCAAGGGTTTTACATTTTTACCTCACAAAGTTGTCACACCAGAGACCTGGTTGCAATCATACTTTCCTACTTGAATGCAAAGGAACAGTGTCTCTTATCCAATCCAAACTTTCAGTCCTGAGCTACTGAGTTTGCATTTTGCATTCTCAGCTCTGAAAACATGGGGTCAACAAAAGCCAGGAACAAGTTTGTGAAATAATTTTGATTGATGACGGTAAGTTTGTTCACAGTACATTGCCTCACTGAGCAGTAGGAGGCCTTTCTACAGTGATGAGTCAGTGTCTACAGCTGGAACTAGAAGTCTAACAACAGGTTAATACAAAATCTAACACAAAGAGATAACCAAGGACTAAAAATCATGCTAGCAACTTCAACAACAAAAAGTTGCTGCAGGAAAAGGGCACAAATATCCTTAAGCGCACTCTTGTCACATACCCCACTAAAACATTTCTCCAGACTAGCGCTGGATGGCTTTTTGAGGGACCTGTTGGCAGTCAGGAATCCCACATGTTTATCTGGGGTTGTGATTACAGGGCTCAGCTCCAGTATTCTCTGAAGTACTCTCTGAATGGAAGCACACAAAGAGTGTTAGTTTCCTGGAACTCTTCCCTTGCCAACGGCACGTGAACACGGTGGTGCTCTCTGTGACGCATCTGAAAGCAAAAAGTGATGCAAGCCTGCATCATAATGAGACATTAGATGGTTAGAGGTACATCAGGTTGTGTTAGTGGGCTACTAAACCCTTAAGAAACAAACAGTACATTTATCCTGTACTTCCTGAAAAGATCAGGGAAGCAAAATGATCCAACTTATTTCCTGTGCTCCCTCGCAGGTCTTGTTTTCTAAAGACCACATTTTTTGGCACAGTTGTCTTGGCAAAATTCAGTGTTTTTAAATACTTAGTACAGATGCACAGTCACAACATTTTTCATCATACACACGTTTAGATACAGATCTCTCTATTTTTCTCTTAAGAATGGATGGTAGGTGTTATATTTGTTTATGGTTCAAACTTTTAAAAACACTCAGGTGTAACATTTGCCAAGAGGGGCTCCCTATCTGAATTAACACACAGCTTTGAATGAAGCAGCAAATATTATCACGTTTCACTTGTATATCACATGTTTTGCCTGCTCAGCTCTTCCATGCTCATCATGGAATACCCATTGACTTATTTTCATTCAGCTCAACTGAGCAAAAAACTTAGCTGGTAGAAATCTGCCTACTTTACAGTGAAGGCTGCGAGATACTTGTTGGTTGGATGATTTCAAGTGTCCAGCTTGAGAATGTTTTCATCTGTCCAGGTTTTGAGCTGAGATAATAATATTTTATTGGATCTACACCAGAGCAGTTCTCCCAATTGAAATATGATAGCTAGAACACTCATCTGCTGAAAAGCAGTCCATCTGGAATTATGAATCATCAGCTCTTGTCTGCCAGTACCCACCCATAAAAAATGTGTGTCAACCACCCTTTGGATTTACTGAAAGTGGATTTACCACACTTGTTTCTAAGGAATCTGCTAAATTAAAAGCCCATTCATTAAAGTACAGCTTTAATTCATTTCATGCCCTGTCATGTTATGGATATTCCTATTTCACAATCCAAGCAAGCAAAACAGAACAATCCATCCTTTGATTTGCCAAAACATTCACACAAGTTGATGACAAATATCCATCATGGAATAAATAAGAGCTTTCACATGATGCCTAAAAAAGAAATGTTCAAATGGAGTAACTTCAGTAAACAATTTAAGTTATTTTGAACAAATATTTGTGCACATCAGGAAACAAAACACCCATTTTGTTTTCCAGCTACTCGTTATAAACAACAAAAAATGAAGAACTTATGTGAATTCAAAAACACCACCAACTCCCTTTTTTCCCTTGATGTTTGTAAATTGTCGGCAGCAATGTCCCACATACGCTGAGCAAAACTGCTGATGGCTGTCAAAAATGAGACAAATGGCACTACAGAGAAAATCTTAGACTGAAGAGGAGGTGATTGACCCTTCCATCATGTCTGAAAGGGGGCTGCTGCTGATTTGTGAAGAGGCAAAACAAAAGAGCAGGTTTTCCTGATTCTCGGGCCAAAGGGCTTGCAGCACAGTTTGTATCTCTATCCTTCACTTGGAATAAAAGGCCAGAGTGTGCTGAGCTTGTTACTCCCAGCTGCTCCTTGAGGCATGCAGCAGATTCCTTTTAGCCTCAGTTATGTCACTTAAAAAAGCAATATAATCATTACAGAATACTGTTAAAAAAAACAAGGGCATTTTAGAGTCTTTTAAGCGTCTCCTCTCCTCATATGTTTTTTTTCCCTTTCCTAATTTCCAGATTGAAGGTTCTCCGGTGCTAACAGCTTTTGGTCTTGACTTTTTAAAACCCTGCACAGGATGTTTTAAGTTCTCCTGTCTAAATGCAGTAGATCCCTTAAGGGGTTCAACCCTGAGGACATTGACTCCTCGTAAACAGCAGGCAAATGATCCATCTGTTAAGAGGGAATTGTATTGCAAAACCATACACAGCAAAACTTTGATTTTGTATACACTCCACGGCTGAGCTGGCACCATTTTCTTTAAAAATCTCTTTTTCTTTCATTTCATTTGATCCACAGTTTGCTCCTCTGCATTCAAACGCTGTTGGTAGAAAAGGAAACTGGAGAAGAATTACAATAAATACAAGAACAGCAGAAGTGTCTTGGTACATTTTTTGGTCCTAATCTTGAAGAAGTTTTACCTTTAGAAGGTCAGCAAGAAGGTTCTTACTGATCATACTCATGATCATACATCATTACTTAGGCAAAACAACTAATCTTAAGTTCATTTTTACTTTGGCTCATAATAATTAATATGGAACCCTTGAAACAGACTCCTCTTGCCTTGACTCACTCTTTAAATTGGCTGAAAACTCAGGGCAAGGGTCTGCACTCCAACGAGGGTATACTAAAGTCAGATAAGTCAGTCCAACAGCAGCAGAACTACTCCCTTAATTTTTCTCTTAGAGAACATGCCCACAATGCTTCCCACCCCAATTGTTTCTGTTGAACTACTTGCAGAAGGTGATGCAGAGGATGCCTGTCTGACACCCTCTGGCAAACATCTGTCTCATAACTTGACAGGTGACTCACCAATACAGTGCAAGCTACATTATGGGAAAGCAATCTCACAATGTGGAAAAAGAGAATTTGTACCGTAAGTGGGAGAGAAAAAGCTCTCTAGCAGGCTCAAGCCCACTAGAACAGGTGGTCTTGGTGTTTCGGCTCAGCTCAGCAGGGATAAAAAGGGAAATTACTTCAGCCCCTTAGTTCATCAAGATTGTATTCAGCCACCTCAGGTGGGAACTGTCAGGTCACAGAGAGTCTAGACAGTTAAAGGATGTGGGAAGTATGTATGAGTTACACAGATGGAATAAAGGATTTGAGTTAGCTAGATAGACAGAAAGATGGATTTAGTGCAACATCATCATTTTTTCTCTTTGAGTTTCTTTGCTCTGCCTCCACTCTTTTCTCACCAAGAAACTGAGGCAAAGCAAGGGTCACAGTTCTCCAGAAACGCAGACAGATGCAGCCAGCAAAGAGGTAAGAAAAATGCAGTTATGTAACTTTACAAACATTTTGCTTACACAGGAAATTTAATCAGCAAAGACATCATGTACTTCAGGACTTCCTAAATAGCAGTATTATCTATAAAAGGAATGAATGCTATTACATGAATTCCCCTTCCAGAGGCAGAAGTACATTTCATTCCCTTTGCCCTCTTGGAGTGTCTATAAACCCCAAAGTATTTACAGATAGCGTGCTCCAGGGCTACTGAACAGTGAATATTTGATTTGGGCAGCTCTTAACCTCTTCTGAGTACTGTATGTTGTATGATTCAATAGGTGAGTTTTAAAAACTCTAGGTTCTTTCATACTAGTGGCTTCCAAATCACCCATAGCTCTACAGATGAGGTAACACAGCTCCTGCCTTGTCATATTTCTCTTGGAAATACCCTAAAATCTCTCCTCTTTCAGAGTTACGCAACTGAAAATCACGTTATAGGAGTCTTTTGTTCTGAACTGCAGCATCCCCAAACATTTCTCAAGCCTCAAATTCCATATGGTGAAAAGGAAAGAGGAGGCAATGTTGTATCCATATGCTCCTTGGAAAGGATCTAGTCAGGGTTTAAGTTCATGCTTCCTTGTTAATCCCTTATGGTCCGAGAAGAAACACCATGAGGGGAAAAATATAAAAGCTGCCATAAGATGACTTATCCTGTGTTATATTCTTCTCTGTTTTGTACACAGTTAGATTGCCAGAGAGTTCCTTAGACAGCTCCATGTCTCTTCCATGCAGGAACTAAGGAGATTCTTAGCATGTCTTACAGGACTCTGCAAGTCCCTGGGGCTTGACTACAAAAGTTAAAATATTATGAGAAAGACTGTTTATATGATCTTTATAATATTCCTTAAAACAACATTTCTTATTTCCTGTTTATCAGGGAAGGAAGAAACTAGAAAGAAATAAACTACATATTAAATCCTTTGAATCACCCTTTTTTTAACAGTTAGCCTTCACAGTACCTGTAATGTCTGAACAGGAACCTCTCCTACCTACATATCCATATTATGTATATAATATCGATATGTAGGAGCATGAAAGTCAAGCTCATTCCATGCACATAAATTCTTTTCAACTTTGTTAGAAAAAAAACATATCCTCTCCTTTCATTCCTGATACAGAGGACCCTCCTTTAGCTTTACACCTCTGCTGTCCTGATTTTCAGGGTATTTGTTTGAGGGTTAGTCCCACCTGATTTCTCCCCACCTGGCTCACCATATCTTGAAGGATCTTTATGCACAGACAGGTGAGACTTGTTTAGCCACTCTCATTATTAACTGACCAGATTTGCAACAATGACTACAGCTACTGCTGTGACTGGTACCCCAGCTGGGATTCATTTCCATAGGCTCCAGAGCTAGTCAGGAGAGAAAATGTCACTTCATTTAGAAAGCAGATTCTGCAAGGGGGCTGTAGTGTTCTTTTACCTGTGTAAAAGTTTCAAGTAAAAAAACAAATAAAAGATCCTCTAATCTGAGTATGTGACAACAGAAGTGAGGAATACAGTGCTGTCACAAGAGATGAGCTCAGACAGTGACCAAACAGAGAAGCAGAAGAATTCATGGGCAAAACCTATTCTGTCTTCATGCAAAATCTGTACAAATAAAACCAAAAAAGCAGCAGGAAGGACTGTGAAGATATTTAGGCAAGACTGTTCAACAGGACTGCACTTGACAGACTCAGCAAGTCTTTAGTAACAGCACTCTCACTCTTCAGGCTATATCTCCAGTGAATGGCAAAGTTCAATGTAGCCTTTTCTAGATGTTCTCATCTCTAATCTCTAGATGTTCTCATCTCTAGATGTTTTATCCACTTGAGCAGTGAGTAGCATTGCTCATTCATATGCTATCATGTCAATAATTCAGTGGGGATATTATTACACTTGCTGAAGAACTTCCCAACAAAATAGATTTTTATTGGAGACTACTGACCAGACAAAACCAAGGAATTTTAGGAAAATTGTAGTGAAAGACAGGAGCTTGTCCAGAATTTGTCCTGACACTTTTCCTTTTGGGCATCTAATGGTATCAAAGGTTCCAGTATCTCAGCTTCTTGAGTATTTTGTCATAACCAGCACTACCTCATCCACCAGGTCTCAAGCTTTCAGGCTCCTTGGGTCAATTTTGGATCGTAAGAGCCTCAACTACCAGATCTCTATCAATTTTTCTTCCTCCATCTGTTTCCCTTGCATAGTCCTATAAAAAGCTATCCCAGATGATCACCTTCACTTATTTCACATTGCATTTCACTTTTTCAGCATTTTAGTTTTAGTTTTAGGAACAACCTATGCTGCTATAAGGTAACAGAGACACTACAATTTGTATAAAGCAAGGAGCTTTCTACTTGAGAGCAAGTTACCTCCGAAGACATTGAAGGACAAAAATTGAGAATGTTTCTCATTTCACTTCATGCCAGTGTAATCTTTGTTGCAAATATCTGAAAAGACAATTTCTTCTTCTCAAGATGAACATTAAAACCTGATGGGCAATATGCTGGCCAAAATAAAACCACACAGCCATATTAAGCACTCTAAAGGCAAATGAGCTCTGCTTGTTAGGCATGCTGTTGAAAGAACCAGAATGAGAATAAGAAGTGTTTTAAGACATTCCCTCAGGGCTAAAAAGAACAAGCTGAATTGAATTTGACTTGTACCAAGAAAAGTACACTACCTAGAGCCCTAGCAGCAGAAAGTCAGTAAATAAAAACCAGGCTATGTTTGGGCACTACAGGAGAAACAGAAAAAATGTAGAGCAGATTAATTATGTCTGTGTAACTGATCATTAATCTGAAAAGAGAGAAATTATGTTCATCATTCATCTACTTCATGTCTACATATGACATTAGAATAAATCAACACTTTCATAAGCTTGACAAATCTGGGGAAGAAAATGTATTCTCAAGCAGAGAAAGCCTGCAGATTCTAATCTAACCCATACCAGTGAGTGACAGAGGACAAACACAGGTATTTGATGCCCTGAGAATTAGAATAAATCAAGGGCACAAGGGGAAAAACAAGGAGGGCTTCAGCATTCTTCATTGTGTTTAGATTACATCAGAGGAAAAAAGAAGTCTGGGTTTTGATCTTAAGGAAAAATTGACAACTTTACCCAACTATGTACTTCGCACTATTATTATTTTATTAGTAGTTTTATTCCTGTTCTCAGGTGTTGATATAAAACTGAAAGAGAAGAATGGAAAATCAAAGTTATCATCCTGGAGTCAAGAAAGAATTTTAACTGTTACCATATTTCACTACATATACAACTATGACACAGTAAAAATCAATTGCTTGTTAATAGCATCACTGCATAAAACAGAGTGACTAGAAGCCTCTTGGTAAATCTTGTGAGGATTATAGTTCTCCTCACATAAGTTGCTAAGATGTGAAGCTGAAACACACAAGCCAAAGCTCTTAAGCAGACTCCAACTAATTTGTCAGATGGCATCAAATAAACAATCAACACTTCAAATTAATTCCCCATATTCTAAGGGAATATCAGTGTAAAAAAACTCAACATTGGAATTTTTTTTCAAATACTGACCAATTCAGACCTCTTTTTATGTGGATGTGTGCATCCCCAAAAAGAGGGAAATTAAAGTTTTAAAGTCCCAGCCTTTGAACATAAGTTTGCCATTAAAAAAAAAGCAAACAACCAACCGTTTCAGCTAGACAGAACTGCCTATTTTCCAAAAAAGAAAGTTATTTTGATACTTCTGTTAGGAAGAGGTAGACACTCTTTTCAAGATAGCATCAATAATGCAGTTCTTAAACAGAAGGAGACCTTTTATTGTTCTGCTGCCAGTTTACTGATCCTAACTTCTTCCATAGCCCCCATCACACATCTCTGAGCACTACAAAATCTTTTAATCCATTTGTCCTTATGGCACCCCTAAGAGGCAGCAAAGCACTGTTATCCCCATCTGCCAGGTGAGCTGAGGAAGGGAATCCAGTCCCTTGTGAACTCACCATGAGTAGACCAAAGTCCAAGGGCAGAGCAATATCCTTCCAGCAAAGTGGCAGGAGATTTCATCCATGGCAAAAATACCCCACCAGATGAGGAAGACTTTGAGTCTTTGCTCCAAGTTATGCAAAGAATTGAATTCTTCCCTTTGTCATCTTGGATATTTTCAGTGTAGTTCAGCAGCTGTTCATGCATGCTGTTTGCTACTACATTTGAGGAATGAGATCACTTCTGAAAAAGGGTGAACAGATAGGAATTCCATCAAGTGAGTGTCCGCTTCTGACAAGACCCTCTGTGCTGGTGCCAAAAAAACTTCCAGTGTATTTTTCTCATTGTTGCCTCTACACAGGAGGCTGCTTCTCCTGGCACACAACATGGGAAACCTGCACTTTCAACTCAGTGCTTGGAGTGGCCTTGAAAGCATCAGATCTTGCAGCATTGAGGAGAAAACCTGAGTACAGCACCTCTAAATGGTCTGCCAACAGTCATAGGAAAAAGGTGGTTGAAAATGAAGCAGAGATATAAATTTATGCATTCCTGACTTTGCTTACAAATTCTGATGTTCAAGCACCTGGACTATCCTCACTGTTGGTCCATATAGATTTTTGAAAGGAGATAAGAAGCATACCTTCCCTGACCAAGTAGGACTGTTTTTATCCAGGAATATATCAAAAATCTCTTCTCTCGACCATCTGTCAACAAGATGAGCACACATGGGGTGGAAATGTTAATCCATGACATTATCTTCCTTTACCTCCTCCAACTGATACCTGGAGTATACAGCTATGTGAGTCTGATTTATGCAGAAAGAATAAAATCATTAGGCGTGGTTAACTTGACCAAAATCTTCTAAGACTGAGATAGCTGTAAGCATTTGGAAGATACAAAAATTAAGTAAGGAAATTAACTGGGTAAATTAATCCAAAGGAGTGGAAATTGTTCTATATGGTGATGGTTAAGTACTGTCAATTTTTATACTAGACTAATACAAGACTAAAAATTGCAAAAAGCCCTGTTTTCCCTTACAGGTCCCAATGAGACATGTATTGCTAGAGTAAAATAGTGTTGTCTGGGTTTCAGTATCAGGCTCAAAATGGGCATAAATAAAGGACAAGTGTATGGCAGAGATGAAGGAATTTGACTTCTGGACCAATATACACAAGGCCCAATATATTGAAGGTCCAAATTGCTGCCTGCATCTTTTGCACCTAAAGGCAAAATGGGCTGCAGTCATTCCTATTTGCTACTTTGCCACATTTCACAGCTCAGTCAGCTGAAAACCCCACAGGCTTTTGCATTTACAGTGAAGGAAACGCTTCTGTCTATCCCACCACAATATTACAGATTTGCTTTCCTCGTTCTTCATTCTATTCTCTAGTTTCTGTTGTATTTCACAGACTCACAGGCTGGTCAAGGTTGAATGGGAACTCTGGAAGTGATTTTGTCCAAGCCCTCTGTTCAAACAGCGTCATCTAAAGTTGTTTGCTTAAGTTTACACTCAGATGCCTTTTGAATAAATTTATTTATATTGTCTAAGATCTTTAATCAGTAGTAAAGTCTAAAGCCAGTTAGAGCTAGCATATATTCTAGGAAGTAAATGCTTTATGCTTCTAGGCATAGAGATCATTTAAGTTACATATGTCCTTAGAGAGCCCACATATGGAAACTGACTGTCCACCTTCAGCAAACTTGAGTATTGACTGACTGTCATCTAAGTTAGATTCCCTTCATGTTGAGTTTAAAAAGATATGGTGGATGAATAGAAGATCTGCCCCTCTGAAAATTGTTTGAGATTTTAGGTAGTATTGATGGATTGGACCTGAATCTCTGTCTCAATATGTTACCATGTAAACAAAGCTAACAAACATGAAAAAGGAGAGCCAAGAGTAGGAAGAGGTGTCTCTCCCATCTTTTAAGAAAACAATAGCACAGAGAAGAGATGATCTTCAACTAACTTGCACCTAGTTCAATGCCTTGAACCTTGACCCAAGGTGCCTGGATCATCCAGTTTGAACAGAAAGCCTTTCCCAAACCATCTTTCCTTCAAAGCTGTTAAAAATAATACTGCTTACCTATGAACGATGGCTGTAAATAAACATTCAAGTCACAGGCACAATGTATTTATGAATAGTTCTGCGAACACATACTGTTGGAGATTTTACAAAGATTGATCTGAAAAAAATCATGTTTCCCTGCTATTTGGTCAAGCTTTATTACTGCATCTGAAAGCTTTTGCATTGACCGCAGCTCATCACAGCACAACAGTCCCCAGGTTTCCACCAGGTTTCTACACAACACACACTGCCTGCTTTACAAAAGCTTGACTGATAAGACAAGTGTGCCTCCTGAGCCAGAGAGGAACATTAGCAGTAAACTTTCCATGCAGGCACAAGCAGTGGCTATAAAGAGCACACTAATGGAACAGAGTCAACAGGGACCTCACATTCCATGAACTGATTATGTAAATGTCCTCTGATTGTTTACTTGAGCCATTCTAAGCATAGCCTAAACACAAAGCACATGGAGTTTTCCAGATGTGAATGACAATCTACTAAACATCTAGACGCTTTCTTCTTAGGGGTGTTTTTCTCCAGCACATTTGACTTTCTCAAACCAGTCTAAGTGAAAGGTGCAATTGCCACTGGGATGAGGACCCAGCTAGTTGGTATCCTTTAGAAACACTGCTGTTCTTCAAATATGTCAGAAAGGAAAAGGCAAGTGCATTATGAAGCTTGGAGGGTAGCTATTGTAAATCGTGATGATGAAAATGATCATTTCAAGCTACAGATACCTCTAAAAGGTTACAATGGTTGTGTTTGGTGGTTTTTTGTTGTTGTTGTTTTCTGAGGGTTTTGTTTGCTTTGGGGGGGGGAGGGGTTTTTGGGTTTTTTAGGGTTTTTTGTGGTCCCAGACAGTTAGTTTTAAATGGAGAATTGTGCTTCATAGATAAAGCTAATATAATGCTGGAAATTGTGAGGCACAACTACAATACCATGGATGCCCAGTTCAGACTCCTGCAATTTATGTACAAACCCTGCTTCCCATCTCTCCAACTAAGCATATATTCTTTTTCAGCATATGCAGACACTCCACAGCATATACCTGTCCTACCTAAAGCCTCAGTCCTTCAATATTCCTGCCTCTCCCACATAACAGATGTCAAGATCTGAGCTTTGCCATCCATGGTCTGCATGCAACAACTGGTATTGAAAACTCTTCCATGATGACTTTGAGGCAGGTGTCAGCAATAGTTCTTGACACTGGCTGCACTGATGTTTCCCTGGGAGCTGCTGGATAAATCCCCCATGTATCTCAGAAAGCAACTGGGAGTTGAAACAATTAGCAACCAGCGCAACCATACCCTTAATGACAATGCAAATGCCAGGAACTTGGCAGAATGAGGTAGGGATCATTGGATTAGGATGGAAGGAAGGTTAGATCATATTTACACCTGAGGTGAAAGAAAAAGAGCAATTAAGAAAGAAGGACAGGATTGAATTCCTCATTTTAGCAAACAGGAAAAGAAGGGAAGGAAGAAGCCAGAGAGTGAACTGCTGCTTAGGGGTGTGTAAAAGGAAGGAAAGAACTTAAAATTGGGAAGAGAACTAGGTGGGAGTGAAGTCCTGTTTTTGAAAGCAAGTAGGGACATGCAACTTGCCTTGAAAGCTAGCAGTGGCTGCTGCCTTGAGTAGTGCTCCCAGAGAGAGTAAGAAGGGAATTTGAGGACAAAGGATTTATGGTAGAGAACCCCCTGCCCATTCTCACATCCCTTTTCTTTTATAGGAAGGGGAATCAAGAGTATGGCTCAGCTTTGAAAACCTGGCTCCACTCCCAGTCCAACCAGTGTCAGAACCAGCACCCCAAAGTGCACCCACAGGACTGCAGGGAGCCAGAACAACTCTGAGGACAGGGTATCTATCCTATATTCCCTCTTAGGTATGTTGCTATGTTGCCTGTTGACATGAGGCTTTTCCATTGAGACTGAACTACCAAGAGAGTACTGTGGAGCAGCTTCCAGATCTATGAAAGCAGAGATACCATTTGCAGTAAAAAAAACAAACAAACAAACAAAAAAACCAAACTCACAACATGTGTACACTAGAAATAATGCCAAGGAATGACAGTCATCAATTATTTTCCTTTTTTTTTCATCAACCACTGATGTGCACTACAAAAAATTTATATTACTGAAGAAAAGTTCTCCCACAAATTCTTAGATGTAATTTGCCCTAGTTAAGCAGGCTGTTCTTAGCCCTGACTTCAACAGAAATTAGTGATTAAAGTTAAACCCATCCATAAGCATCTGCAGGATCAGAGACTGTGTCCCTATAGTCAGCTTTTCCCAGTACAATTCATAGCATTGCCAGAGAATCGTATTGAAGACTGTATTTTACTATATCACATCTATTTAGCTGGTAAATTGTGCATCTCAGAATAGATAATTTCCACAAAATATTGTTGAAGATTTGCTTTTCTGACTCTCAGTTGTCCTGATAGTCTATCTTTTTTTGTCAAGATGTGATTCATTAAATTGATTAAAATGTACTTTGATTTTTTTAATGTTTACATCAATCATGTTTACTGAATTCCGTATTTGTATTATTTGTAATACGCATAACATTTAGAAACACATGAACAATACACCCACTACAACCAGAAATTACCAGCTCCAAAGGCAAGAAAATTATGTTCATTCCATTATCTAGATTTGCCAACAGAAATCTCATAGATGAACTCTATTCTAATACACAGCCAGATAAGCAATCTTCTTATCTCATAATGATTTCTTCTCATTTAAATCTCCATTACTTCTGCCGTCTCATTTTTGTGCAATTTCCTTCTTACAGATGCTTTTATGTTAAATTTCCCCAAGCAGACAATAGATATTACATTTTCTTGATATCTATTTCAAAGCCTTTTATGTGCAATGAAAACAAGTGTAGAGAAGCTACAGGAAGGTTTTGTGTTCTCAGGCACTCTCAAACTATACATATTCAACACTCCAAACTCCTTCTAGATGGAAACCACACTCCTTTTTCTTAGAAACAATCCCATTTCTAAAGGTGAGGATTAGGAAGCTAAGTTCCAGGCTTAAACAACTTTTAATTTGATAAAATAATATTGCTCATAATACTGGACAAAAAAAAAATTTAAAAATCCAGAATGTCCCTACAGCTCATCAGCTGAACCATATTCCACAGATCTGATGCAACAATATAAACCTTGAATTCATTACTGCCCACCAGTACAAATTTCTTCCTCTAACAATCCTGTGAACCTCACCACATTTGTCTTATCCAGGTATAGGTTCTGGAATCTGTCTCTAAAAGATGGAGGAGTGAAACCAAACCTAAATAAAGTGCAACTTGCCTTTGGTAACTACATATCAAGTAGACTAACCTGATAATTTTTCTCTGTGAACTTACTGAGGCTGCACTCGATCCCCTCATCCAGATCATCAATAAAGATGTTAAACAGGGCTGGGCTAAATACTGAGCCTTGGGGAACTCACACTGGTGACTGGCCACCACCTGGATGCAGCCCCACGCACCAGCACCTCCGGGCCCAGCCAGCCAGTTCTTAACGCAGCAAAGAGTTCTCCTGTCTAAGCCGTGGGCTGCCAGCTTTTCCAGGAGAGTGCTGTGGGTGACAGTACTGAATTCCAGGTACACAACGTCCACAGCCTTTCCTTCATCCACCAGGTGGGTCATCTGGTCATAAAAGAAGATCAGGTTGGTTAATAAGGACCTGCTTTCCTAAACTCATGCCGGGTCTGATCCCCAGGTTGTCCTGTATGTGCTACATGAGAGCACTCAGTCTGTTCCAAAACCTTCCCCTGCACCAAGGTCAGGCTGACAGCCCTGTAATTTCTTGGATACTCCTTCCAGCCCTTCTTGTGGGCAGGTGTCATGCTGGCCAGATTCCAGTCTAGGACCTTCCTGGCTAGCCAGAACTGATGACAAATGATGGGCAGTGATTTGGCAAGCTCTTCCACTACTTCCCTCAATATCCCCAGGTGGATCCCATCCAGCCCAGAGACTTCTGAGTGCCTAAGAGGCCCAGCAGGTCACTGACTACCTCCTCCTGGATCACAGGAGGTCCATTCTGCTCTCCATCTCTGCCTACCCACTCAGGGGGCAGTTGCCCTGAGGATAACTGGTCTTTCTGGTAAAAACTGAAGCAAAGAAGGCATTAAGCACTTCAGTCTTTCTCATCCATGGTGACAATGTTCCACCCCCTGCATCCAATAAAGGATGGAAGTTTTCCTTGGCCCTCCTTTTGTTGTTAATGTATTTATAAAAGAATTTTTATTGTCTTTCACAGAGTGACACTGTGATCCAACAACATGTTTGTACTCTTCCTGAGTTGCCTGCCCTTTCTTCTAAAGGTCAAAAACTCTCCTTTTTTCCCTGAGTTCCTGTGAAAACTCCCTATTCAACCAGGGTAATCTTCTCTGGTGTCTTCTCTTTCAGCACGTAGGGACAGGCTGCCTCTGCATCTCTAAGATTTCCCTCTTCAAATATGCTAGGCTTTCCTGGACCATTTCATTATTAAAAACTGTTTTCTAAGGGACTCTCTGAACCAGCGTCCTGAGCAGGCCAAAGTCTAGCTTCTATAAGCCCAAGGTAGAGGTTTTGTTGACCACTTCCTTAGTCCATCAAGAACCAAAAAGTCCTATATCTTTCTGGGCACTCTGCCTCTTCTTCCTTGCCTGACCCCTCTGAAGAGCTTGTGGCCACCCACTGCAGCACTCCAGTCATGACAGTCGCCACACCACATTTCCTTGATAGTGACATCACAGCTTTCCTGCTGCAGGATGGCCTCCAGTTCCTCCTGTTTGTTACCCATACTCCAGGCACTGGGGTAGATGCAATTGTGACTGTTGCACTCTCCTCCAAGATCAGCTTCTATGTGTCTCAGCTTCTGCACCTAAAGGGAATTGGAAGCGTTTGAAATAATGGTCAAACAATCAATGAATAATTCTAGCCACTGCATGCTGCTGAAAAACAAGAGTGTGTATGACTCAGATAAATTCATGTATGTATTTTGAGACTCAGAAGAGGAGGGGCTTTGAATTAACAGGTTAGAAAAACAGTATGAATAACATCCTGAGGGCAAATGATCTAACCATTGTGTCATGTCATGTACTTTAGCAAGAAAAAATATTAACTGCCATGGTGAGCTAAGTAATCATTTAGACATTTGCAGCAAAGGAACCGCTGCCCTGCTGAGATTTTAATGACTTGAGAACAAAAGCATCTCCATTTAGACACCAGAAGCATTTGACCCTCACAAGCCACTGTTGCTGTGGTCACTACATTGTGTCCATACTGCCCTTCTGGTTCAGTGTTGAAGTGAAACCTCGACTGTCCTAATTCACCATCTGTCAGTTGGTTTTGCAGTGTGGTTTTAGCATATTCAAACTAGACTATCCGAGCAAGAAGCTCATCCAATAGCTCTCCTCCATCCACCCATGCACCATATTTGCCCCAGTTTGTAATGGAGACAATAAGTGGCTACATCAATGACTTGTCCTTCAAGCCTCAAACTGCTGAATTATCAAGACTGCTGTGAGAATTAAAGATATGGTATCAAAACTTGCAGGGACAAGAGACCAGGTTTGAGTTACCCACCCCAGTTTGCACAGGAAGATGTTCAGAAACGTAGGTTGCATTTCAGCTTTTGGAATAGTTCTCAGTGTTCCTATTACAAAACTCTAATGGATGTCTCCATCTCATCTGTCTAGCGCTACTTTAACATTATAGCTAAACATCTCTGGGTTTTCTCCCTCAACAGTCAGTCTAGAATTACTCTCACAATATTGCAAAGTTGGGTCATTTCTGATTCTTGTTTCATCCTGTCCATTTCAGATACAGCACCATGTCACTGGTTATCCACACGGAAGTAACGTCACAAACCCCATAACGCAAGATCCAAACAGGGTTGCCTAATGCCAAGGTATTCCTGCACCAAAGTACTAGGACACCCTTCCTTGCTTCTGCTTCTCTGTGTGCCTCTATCCTGAGCTCTCCCTGCATCCCAATGTGCTGAATATGTCTATACTTTGCAACTGAGCAAAGCCTGAATTCCTTGTGCCCATAGCTCTCCTTCCTTTCTTGTGCTCAGCATGACAGTCTCATCATCATCCATTTTTCCCCTGAATACTTCCCCCAGACTGCCTTAGCCCAGACTCTCTTGGTCTGAGTCTGGAACGGCTTGGGACAGGCTCTGCACCGGAATGGGAAAGCACCGGAATGCGCCTGCAGGAATCACACAAAGCACAGGCCTCTGCAGCACCAGGTGTCCAACACAACCTGCAGCAGGTTCAGGGGATGCTCAAGGTTTAGTGACCACTGAAAAAGCCCTCTTCCATGATAATTCTTGGCTGCAGCCCTAGGAAGTATCATCCATGGGACTCCAGGTGAGGATAATGCAGGGCGTTGTGAGGGCAGACTCCTGCAGCTGCCTTCCCACAGCTGCTGTGTGCCAGGCTGCACCCGTGCTTGACCCATTTACAGTTGCCATGGAGAGAATGAAGCGTATAGAATCATCACTCCTCCAACTGCAACGAGTTCTCATGGAAATGAATATCTATTTGTGAATTTAAAGGGGAAATACGATAAAATGGTTATGAAAATCTATATTGGTGACTGCTGACAAACATGCATTATTTGACAAAACTAATCCATCATTCTTTGTTATCAGCAGGCTGCAGCTCTAGCCTAACCTCTCTTAACAAGAGAGGAAATTGGGCACAGTTGTGGCACCATTCCTTTCAAGAGTTTCACATTCAAAACTGAAATACTTTTCTTCTTAATGGTCTTGTAACACAAAAATGGATTAAAGCAGCATTAAGCCAGGAATCACATTTTTATGTGCAGTGCAATTTCTTGCAAATTCTGTGAATATGTTGGTATCCCTCCCAACAATTAGATTTCTTCCCTCTGTTATTGTGTTGCAGGTACAGTAGCTACTAAAGAGAACAGCACGGTGCAACAGATTCTCTGAGATTGCAAAAAAGAGCTCCTTCCAAGTGTTACTACTCAGCAAGGTTTCTTAAAGAAAGAAACCTTGCTGTATAAAGGTTCATTGAGTTGATAGGAAATGTGCAAAAATATTTCATTTAGGCTTCACTAAACATTTTATACATCTTAATGATTTTTTCATTAGTTTATTCTCTTTTTCTGCCAAACTGAATTTATGCAACTCTGCAGTCATGAGACAGCTCAATTTTACAAGCTTGGTGGCTGCAGGTAATTTTGGTCAAGCCTCTGGTTTAGGGTATTTGCAGCACATTTATTGAAACTATGACTCAGTGAACAATGTTATCTACACTCACGTGTCAGTGGATGGCCTTTGATTAGCCATTTATGCACATGTTTCTAGGCACATTGATTAGTTTTTATTTTTATTTGTTTAAAGAACTTACAAACCTAGCTGGGGATCAACATTCCCAAACATCAACCACATTTGGAGGAGATTAGTCTTCTATTAGAGATCTGATCCCACTTTTTTCACTTGGCCTTCTGATTATTTTATATTTGTGGTAGCAGGGAGAGAAAAACAAGCTTAAAGAAGAGAGTAAAAAAATCAAGGCACATAAAGTCTGTTATTCTAACCAGAATGTCCCACGGGGAAATGATGCAGGGCTAGCAGCCCTGAAGACAGAGGAGGGGAAACTGTGCTAGAGCACGTTTGAGTGACACAGACCCAGGCTGTGGGTTTGTGGGGGTTTGGGTTTGGTATTTTTTTCATTTTGTTTCCTGGTAAAGATAAAAGCAGACAGTTAAAAACTCAGAGGTAGGCAATTCTTTCATCCATCTTAGAGACAGAGGGAGCTGGCTTGTCCCACAGTAACACAGTGCCATCTACTGATCCCTTTCTCTAAGGAAAAAAAAGGGAAAAAAGAAAACCATACACTAAATTATATCTTTATGTTAAAAAAACAAACAAACAAACAAACAAACAAAAAAACCCAGAAAAAAAAATACAAAGAAACCCAAACCAACCTAAATTTCCCCTCGTGGTAGGGCAGGTGTAATCAGGAGCTGTAGTGTCAAATGACAGCTGTCCTGATTCTTACTGGCAGCTTTGCAGCACTGCAGCTCACCTGTCTCAATTACCCATACTTAACTACAGCTAAACCCAAGGTATTTATTTCACAGGCATGAAAAACCACAAAAATGGGAAGGAAGCTTTTTTTTTTAAAGCAAATAAACCTAGGACTTCTCATCACAGAAGACTTCATGAGATACAGGGATCTCTGAATGCTGACAGCTACTCTAAATCTGATTTATCCCCATCCTTTGAGTTGAGGTTCAGGTGCAGGTGCCTTCCAGAAGCCACACATTCCCATGAGCTAAGTGCTGGGCTACATGCCGGGAAATTCCACATATTTCCTTTCTGCTCCCCTTTGGCCTGAAGAAACCCATCCCTTTGTACTGTTGTGTAGCTGCCCTTGGCCAGGAGACAGCTGCAGGGGGCACATAAAGGTGGGGAATGGGATACAGCTGCATGGTCGGACTTTGGCATGTGACCACACGTGTGTCCACTACTCCAGTATGGGACTGCTACCTTTCCCTCACCAGCAAATTTATGTTTTATCTTCTTTATTCCTGAGAAGAAGAGGAGTGAGAGGAAGATCAGACAAAGCTAGAAGACAACAAGCTTGGGATTTAGAAGTGCCAAATACAGTCCATAGCTTCCCACAGATGGGCTTTTTCCATATTCTTTCAGTGCGAAGGAGCAATTCCTAATGGGAAACCAAAGAGAAACTTTTGTACATTTTTGATTGAACAAGTTTTTATGCACTGGTGCAGCATTTACCTTTTCCCAAAAATAACATTTCCCCCCTTCAACTTGAAATACTTTCCTGAAAACTATTTTTTGGATATTGGGCCATAACAACACCATGAACATACAGAGATGGTGTATTAAAAACAATGGTGAGCAGGCTTCTAGAATAGTAGAAGAGCAGATCCTGAGAGCTTTAATAGTTCAAAGCTGATCTATATTCACCACTAGCATGTAATTTTCAACTTACATGACGTGTAGAAAGAAGTCCTTTTGCCCTATTTTGTCCTGAGAAGCTCTTACTTGGATAGCATAGCCAGGATTTGGTGCCACCTTCACAATGCGTGTGAAGAGATACAGCGGAAAGCAGTGAACAATGACAGATCTGGAAAGCATGAAAGGAAGACTTGCATGAGGTAACATCACCTAAAAATATATCAAAAACTACTGAAAAGAGAAGTAATAAAATCTTCCTGCCCATCGTGGATAGAAAGAAGATGTAATGACCTTCATTCAGAGTTAGGAATGTGAATTCAGGTTGCATGCTGGTAAAAAGCACTTCAACAGCAGAGGTAGAGAAAGGAGAATAGGGTGCCTAAGAGGCTGTGGACTCCCTTCAACCACAGACCCTTACTGACAACTTTAATAAAAATACAGATGTAATTACTCTGGCCAGAAGTAAAGCCTTAGACAAGTTCATGAGGTTCTTCAAACCTCCCTTGCTCCATGAACCTCTGATATTAAAATTCTTACCTAGTGAAAAAATGAGTGTCCTTCCAACCACTAACCCAGGGTCAAAATACAAGTACAGTCTGATTTCACACCTGGGTGTAAATCAGAAGATACTAAGCTAGGGGCAGTGGAATTACACTGCTGTAAAGCCCAAAAAGGTCACCTTTAAGATCATTAAGCTAGTGGGTTTTACTGTAACAAAAGGCAATTTCTAGATATTTTTGTAGCTATTCTAGTTTCTTTATTATGTTCTGTTCTGGATTTTATAGCAATAATGATATCCTCACCTCATTGCTATAAGTAGTGTAAGAGGCGGAAAAAAATATTAGCCAGGAGAAAAATAAGTTTATTTGATGCCCCTGCACTATATTTTAAACCCACCAATAGAAGAATGGAAATGAATACATTCTTTCTATTAAACTCTACTTAGTAAGCCAGTATCTCTGCCTTCTGTGGCTAACAATTTCACTCGACTTTCTTTTTTAAGCTGGCTAATTTTGTACAGCAAGAGCGTTAATTAAAAATTAAACCAAAGGGCTTAGCTAAATCTTTGATTTTCTCTGTGTCCCAGTTGCTCATCTGTAACAGAGAGATCGAAGTTTTCTCACCCCAGACATCTGCTGGATGATTCATTAAGATCTGGAGGGTGGTTTGCATATTTCCAAGTTTTTAAAATAGATCACAGCAGACAATCCAAACACTGTATTAGAAATTAATTTCCCTTTACTGGAATTTTGACAGAATTCAGAAAATTACTGGAAGATATAGAGTATATCTTCTTCCAAGATATACAGTCATCCAGTGTGACTGCCCATGCTGAACCCAGAAAATAAATCTCTCAGCAGCTTCAGTGGGAATGGGATCAGCTCATAATTTCCCCATTTTCCACAGGAAGCCTGACACCTTACCGACAGACACAATGAGCACCTTCCAAGACATACCTCTACTTCTGCATTTGCATCCTCTCCCAGTGGATGTCCTTTACTAGCACCTCCCAAAAAGCTGGTCCACTCCTTTGTACCTGGATAGATAGCTTTTACTGCTCACAGGAGTATTTAAATGTCCTTTCTATTTAGCATGAAGAGCAAGCAGTCAGTACAACTTTGGTTTAAAGGTAATTTACTTATTGCCAAGAATCAGCCTAATATCACCTATTACTGGATGGAAATAAGTTCTTTTTGGGGTAAAGGGGATACACAGTCTGCCTGGCTGCATGAAGACCATCATCCCTTGTAGTTGTGATGACATTTAGTTCCCCATGTGTGGACACTCTTATCATGGGAGTAACAAGTGCATTTTCATGTTTAATCCACTTCTGAAGATAAATGTTGAGTGTGAGTAAACTAAGCAGGAAGAAGACACTCATGTACCAGGAGCTGATAAAGCCAAGTTTATCAGACTCAGCACAAAAAGACTCACCTGAAGCTGTGGATATCAAAAGTCCAGGTTCCAGACATGAACAAATCACCTTAAAACATTTGACCACATGAGTAGCCAGCAAACCAGGAAATGTGAGGGAATGGCCAGTTAACTTGCCAAGGGTATCTGGGACAAAGTGTCCTCACTTTCAGCTCTTTCAACTCTTGATGCCATTGACCCCAGACAGATTGATTTGTCATGGGTGAAGCTATTCACTTACCCATAGCTGAGAGGGTACCAAGCAAGGACAGCTTCCACTGAGCACTACAGCAATGCTCTTGCTTAAGCACTGCAATATCCTTGCTATTTCTCACATTATTTCATAGTTGTGTCCTGTAGTTTTGCTCTAGCAGAGCTCTTTAGTTTTCACTGTTTCCATTTATAATTCTGAAATAAAGAAGCCTTAACTTTGTGTTACTAACTTTGAATGCTAAATTATGATTTCCATTATTCATTGCCACAGCAGACTTTTAAAGAGGTATCTCCACCCAGCTAAATGTAAGATTTTGTCTTCAGGTATATTAATATCTCTGGGAGCTGCTCAGATCTAGTAAGTATTTACACATATATTTAAATTTAAGCATGCAAGTCGTCCTCTGATGTCAGCCAAAATTCTGTTTAAAAGTAAATTTGTGGTTAACTCACTACACAGACTTTTTCTTCTTTTACTTAATAGAACAGTTGCTATGGCAATAATCAGTAGCAGAGCACTTGTGGTGAAAGGCAGAATGTTTTGATTGTCATGTGAAGATTCACACCTTTAGAATTAAATTCTTTTACTAGCTGCTGCTGCTGCTCTGCCTGCTGGCTCAACAGACTGCAGTGAGTCTTTATTAGCTCTGATAAGCAGCACCAAGGCAATGATTGTCCAGCTTGCTCTGAAAAGGCCACTTAGCACTGAAGAATTAACAAGGCATTCATTCCCTGTACAAACAAACATCCCAAAGATGATACTATACAACAGGTGTTCAATCTACAAGGAAACTTCTTTTTCCTTTGTAAGGAAATATTTTAATTAACTTCCTCTATAAAGAACACCTGATGGACTCTCTTACGCAAATACTAATCATGATCAAAGCAGTTATAAGAAGGGATATCCAATTCATGATCATAAATCTATAGCCTTCTTGTGTGTGCACAATATATTCAATTTTTATCAGAGTTTAATGGAGCAAAGAACAAATATAGTACCAACTTGTCCACCAAGAACAGAAAAATATCCCCAGCTAGTCAGACAGAAAAACAGATACGTGGGAAAGAATAAATGAAAAGGTATCAAAGCAGACAGAATAGGAACACAGAAATTCGTGTTTAGCCTTAAGGTTGCAAACAGGCAACTTTGTAAAAAATTCTGAAACCATTTGCTATGCTAAAAAACCTGAGACCTCTTGAAATACCTGCTTTTAGAAGACGCTCTCAAGGCTGGTCCTGAAAAACTTCTTGGGAATTTTAGAAGGAAAACTCAGTTCCTCAGCAGTGTCCTCATGACTCAGTTGAAGCACAGTTGGGCTTTTGCAACTCCCAGCTATTCCCTCTGCCCTTTCAGTCACCATGCCCAGTAAAAAAAAAAAGACAGATTTCTTTCCCTGTGGTCACTGTAGGATAATCAAGGACCCAGTGTCTTGCCACCACCTGCCACAAAGGCACATGGCCTTTATATGCAATATGAATACAAGCTGCTACAAAAAACATCCTCACAAAGGGTGTCCTGGGATTAAGCAGACTCTGATGCTCTGTCCCAAAATTTAGTAACACACAATATCCCTGAAATTTGTTGCAAATACTTCTCTGATAACAAGAAACACACACTAAGGCTTTGAGACTGTAGCTGGGTGGGGGGGACAGGCGAAGGTAGGTATTTTCCATAGCATTTTCCTAGGGAATCTGTATCTTTTCTGACAGTTTTCATGTAAAAGAATGGTCACATGTTATGACAGCAAAGTAAATAAGTAAATAGACTGAACAGTGTTAGTAAGAGCTACTTTGCAGTGGATCTGAAAAGTCACTTTTTCTCTGCTTAACTTAGCTGGCTCTGAAATGGAAATACACCAGTGGAAAATTTTTTTATCTCTGCTACCTATTTTTGGAGTTGTCAAAAACATATCACCTAGATTTTTTCCAGTTTTCAGCTGATAAAATGCTTGTTCCTTTTCCCTATATACTTTCATACCACTGGGCTTTTTCATGCAGAGTAACTGAGCTTGCCTTACCTCAGCCAAACCCTGTGTTATAAAGTCTGATGTCTGTGGTCCATTTCATAATGTTAGTCAGGTCTTACACAGCTTTAAGTGTCCTACACTCTTCCATTTAAAATAAACTAGTTTAAAGTTTCAGCCTAGAAAATGGAATCTGAAAGAAAACCCAACAGAATCTGCCACTAGAAGTGGCTGGACCTTTTCACAGGCACAGGCTGACATCAATTTCAGGCAAATATCCAAAGATTTGATATTTCAGAGTATATCACATCTGGATCTGGTCTAGTACCTGAATCTGAAATGTTAGGCACACAGGTTTATCACAGGAACAACTTTCCTTCCTTTTTAGTGTTTTGTCTTTTCAATGTATCATACTTCAAAATTGCAGAGGCAAAGGTAAAGCAGTCAAGAAAAATGTCACTGCAAAAGATGAGAGCAAAGGGGGGTTTTAATAATCAGAACAAAATTTAATTTTTAGAAGTTGGTGAGTTTCAGTAGCTAATTTTTTTTTTAATTCTTACTTATGATTTTGAAATATTTCTGAAGTCTTTCACTGTCTTTAACACTGAACACGGACCCCAGAGATAAAAACAAATAAGTTTTGAGATGGAAACCAATACCTTCTCCTGGTCCAGAGAAATGCCAGAGAACTACTTCCTAGGAAATCATCTATGACAGGCACACAGGAAAGCCTTGTGAAAATGTTCTTCACAAATGGGTCTCCTACTCAAAGGAAGGAGGCCCTCCAGCTATACACCTTCCACAGTTTGAAATATGTGACCCAGTGTTCCTTTTGTTTAAACATTTACCACCTTTTGCAGAAATAGCAGAGAAGTTTCATTCATTCTCTTTTCAATTGATATATTTATTAGATTTGTA
Organism: Catharus ustulatus; assembly: GCF_009819885.2. Lineage (NCBI taxonomy): Eukaryota > Metazoa > Chordata > Aves > Passeriformes > Turdidae > Catharus > Catharus ustulatus. The sequence continues at coordinate 60,102,926 of NC_046223.1, read as the reverse complement.
AATACATAAAAAATCACTTTGCCCTTCTAAAACTTACATTACTACAAATCTGAAATGTGATTTCATACAATACTTGAAAAAAAAAACAGAAGAATGAGGGAAAAACTTGGAAATACTTTCCTCTCCTAATATATACAATCAGCCAAATAAGTTTTCTCCAGTTATCAAATTTGCTTCAAGATTTCATTTGCAGTTCAGCACTAAAATGTCCCTCAACTTAGTCCTCCTTGCTATATATTTCCACAGAAGCTTACAACTGTCAGTCTTTGCTCAAGCAAAAACCATGAAAATACATATACCATCACCACTCCTTGCAAATTATTATTTTCATAAAATTTTTGTTGTGCTTAAGGTAAGAGATGTAAAAACACCTTAATCCTGCAAAGTCAAACCATTCCTCCAGTAAAGAGACACCAGGCAGAAAGGAAAATTCCTTTCTTGGCTCAGAAGTTTGTGAATGCTGAGAAGGAGAGAAGACCTCTGCAGGCATGGTAGTTCCTCAGCCTCCTCCCATCCCATCCAAATCAATCAACAGGACAGCTCTACACACCCTTCAGGGCTGGTTTATATTTAGAACTTAATAAAGAATAAAAAATAGCAAGTCATACACTCCCTCTGCTTTGGGGAAACAAATGTGCTAGTGAACGGATGATATAAATAATCGCACGATGACACAACGAAACGCCTCATCCGGTGGCTTCAGCGCAAGCTGCTGTCCAGGGGCCAGCAGAACTGCTGGATGTACTCCATTCATCTCTTTTTCAAAGTGATGGATTTCTTTTTTGGGAACAAGCCCAGTTCACCAAGGAGTCATTTTTTCCCCTATAAGCTGAGATCAGTCACCAGTAACTCATCACTTCTCATCCAGCCCGTGCTCTTCACTTGTAACTGAGACTTTCCAGCAACGATTGCACAGCTGGCCTGCAGGAAACACCCCCGAACTCCCTATTCATAGTCTGGGAAGGGCAGAGGAAGGAGAGAGCAGACAATCAGATACAGAGTGATAGGAAAAGTGTGACCTTCCTTTCCCTCGATAGTGACACCATTTTCTCCCTCAGCTTTAACCTTTTAAAAACATTCAAGAAGCCAAGTGAAAACTCACAACCTCAATGCAATCTAGACATAATAACACCAAATTTTAGATGCAAAAGAAGATCCATAGTTCTGGGTATAGATACTAGGCCAGAGAAGGTGAACATGACCAACAGCTCCAGGGAAGAGCCATTCTGTGTCACTACTCACCCAACTACATGCACTTCTACTAAAAACTGGTTTTATGTTTCATTAAATAAGTTGGACATACTGTCCTTGGAGCAAGAAAACAGGAGGTTTGTGTACCTAGCTCTCCTGCTGTGACACAGTTTACTTTTAGGGAATGTATGAAAAATAACTCTTTATCAGGGACTTCCATGCCCCCTCCCTGCCAGGTGCAAGTGAGGCATGTAGAAGTCATAATGCTTCTAGACAGTCACATGGAAGGATTGAGAAGCCTGGAACATTTGGATGCTGAATGCACAGAGGATGGCAAGATTATAGGGTGGCTAAGCAGGGGCCCAGGAAATTGCAGCAGAAGTTACACAATGTCTTGCCTTGTCCATCCAAAGCTGGCGCTGCAAGTCCACTCAACTGCGCAAGAACTTGCAGACAAATGTGACTGGAGGCGTACAGGGACAAAAGAGCAAAAAGCCATGATGGGCTTACAGGGATATTTACTGCTTTCCAGCTGCCTTATAAGAAAAGAGTGCTCGAACGGCAGGCTTGTGCTCTCAGGGTGGTCCACAGCAGGGTGTAAAATTGTTGGGGAGTTTATTTACATGTTCAGTCACTCTTTCTGGCCTCTAATAAGAGCATAAGCAGCATGAAATGAGGGCTCACTACTGTGAAGAATTGCCAGATAATGGGATTTATGGAAGAGTAAACATCTTTATACACATCCCTCAGTAGTTAACCACTGTATCAAGCAAAAGACATGCTTCCACTTCAAGGGTTAAAACAGATTCATAATCAGAAGGGATGATACAACACCCTGGTGCAATCCCACCGTGCAGGACAAGGAGGAGGGTGCTGAGTGTGTACACACACCCCCTTCTGCTCACAGCAGCAATATTTTTGTTCACTTTCCCAGATAACAGAATCAAAGAATCATAAAGCAGTTTGGATTGGAAAGGACCTTTTAAGGTCATCTAGTCCAATCCCCCTGTCATGAGCAGGAATACTTGCATTTAGATCAGGTTGTTCAGAACCCCTTTCAACCTGGCCTTGAACGTTCCCAGGGACCTTAGAGGAGCTATAAATTGCAGAGTTTTTTGGTAGCTGGGCTACCACTACAGTCCTGATTCAAGTTAGTGCTGTAGTTCAAAGCCTGTGCTGCCCAGTACCTCTTTGAGGAGCAGCACCAAGTGAATGAGGTTGATCCAAGCCTTGGCATTAACACGGCTGCCAGCACCTTTCCTGGCAGTTTTTGGGAACACAGAATGAGTTTCTTCTTCTTAGTCCTAGCAGGGCAGAGCTGAGGCGCTACTGCAGAAGACATTGCTTGATCTGCCTCCATTTGGGGAGGAGTGAATGTCGGTCTCTTGGGCAGTAATTTCTATCAGCATTTCTCCATATTTCACCTATGGTTTTCTCAGAATTAGCGGTGGTGGAGGAAACAACTCTAAATAACCACAATGCAAATATTTTACAGTGGAAAGCACCACCCTAAAAATGGCACAGAGCCATCATTTAAAATTACACAGGGCAGGAGCAATGCCCCTTTGAAAAGTGTCATTTCAAGGTAAAAGGGTGTTAAGGAAAGAGTGTGTGACCCTGCCCATATTTATCCTCCCAAGTAGTTGGGGATGTGTCACGAATCCCTGTTACCAACCTGAGCTACTCCTCACTCCCACGTGGCAAGCTCTGCCTTGCCACCAAGGGACAAAGCACAGCCACCACCACAATCACTCTGTGAGAGCAGCTCACAGCCAGTTTATCACTGTGAACCTGCAGCAGGGAGCCAGCAGTGCCAAAATACAGAAATAGCAGCACTCCTCTTATCACCCAGGGTTTCACAACACACAATGCAGTGCCAAAAGGTCCATGGATAGGGTGGGGAGATTCCCCTCACCTTTTCCCAGGGCTCATCACTTAGTCCTGACATTTACAAGAACTGTGAGAAAAGGTTTCTCATTTCCAGGTGTGGCAACATGACCCTCACCTCTCAGTTCAGGATCTGGGCTTTACAAAGACTGGACTGCACGGGATGCATCCTGAGGAAAGGGTGCAGTGCCACTCTGCGTGACTGAGACCATGAACTGTATTAACCTTCTGGAGGGAAAGGGGGAAAATGACACTGAGATATACAGTCACCTTTAAACAATACTTTGGTCACACAGCCTAATGACTGTCTCTTTACCATTGCTCCATCCCACTCCAGGGAGAATTGCAGCTCTAAGTGGAAAGTTAAGAGCTGAGCTGTGCTTGGCCAAACTTCCTAATGTGATGACCAGAAGCCAAGTAATGAGAGTAGGCTGAGTCCTCCCAGCTCTGCAGGGCTGGTCTGAGCTCACCCCCACACTCACCCATCAAGAGCTGACCCTAGTGGTAAAAAGGCATCCACTGATGCTGGAAGAACAAAATGCTGCATCCAGCATCTTCCCTACAACTAGAAAGCACTTTCCTCAATCACATTATTCCATCAACAAAGTATTCATAAGTCTCCCCTACAGAGAAATAAGTTATTACCATTCTGATGCTTCAGATACAAGTGTTCTGCATGGAGATCTACAGCACCACAAATCATGTCTATTCAAAGCACAGCAAATTGTTCAGGGCCGCATGGATAAAAAAGCAAATGAAATTTCACATGAGGTTTGTGAAACCCCAGGCAGTTTCTAGCTTAGTTAAGACAACCCTGATTTGGCATGTCTAATGCACCTGCTGCTCTGATCACGCAGGGCTTAGTCCATGCACAATCACTGCTTTGAGTGTTCACATTTCTTAAATTTAACTCGGAGGACAGCTAAGTAGCCACATGTGGAAAGAGAAACAGTGTTGTGAATTAATCATAAAAATTACCTGGCTTAGCTTCAAGGAACAGAGCTCTTTCAAGAGCACTCAACATCTGACAGCATCCCAGTGACAATTCCATGGAGTACAACTCCAGCCCTTAATAGCCGTTCCATAAAACCAAACCAAGCTAAGTTCCTATACTACTTCATGGCAGTGAAATCCAAAAGAAAATTTTGTATTATTCAGAATATTTCTGCAGTTGCTTTTTCTCTTTGTACGTGATTTGGATGATCTCAAAGGCAAAAAACAACACCCCCTATAGAAGTTATTTAATTATTTTCTCAGCTTCACCTGAGTCCAGTCCTCACTTATATTCTGCTTCTTTACATCTGCTGTTACTTTAAGTATCTTCATTATTTAGATGTATATAAATTGATTTACAAGATTCATCTGTAGTGAAACAAGAACTAACCAGCTTTCCTGAATTAGAGTCTGACCTCCCAGTGATGCACACCGAAATCTTTTCACTCTTCCTACCTCAGCTCTGCTCCAACTCATCCCTACCAGACACCCAGCAGCCAGAGTACACACCAGCTGACACTTTTTTCCTTGAGTTTCAGCAGTTAGTTTTCCAGGATACCTGAAGACAACATAAATCCTATTACCAACAAAGAAAAGAATAAGCAAGAAAACATCAGCCAGGAACATTCTGCCTCTCCCTTACAAGGCAACTTTCCTCTCTGGTGAGATTAGTCAAACCATTCAGAACATGAGTGCACAGGGAAAAGACTATATTCAACTCGCTTTGAAGAAATGTCTTGCAGGCATTACAGTATAGTCTGTCCTTAAATTGCCTCAGCAGCAAGAGGAAAAAATGTTTCACATTTCCAGATGCAAGATGTGCAAAGAAGGTTAATTAACTAAAGTTCATATACTGCTTTGAAGGTGGAAAGACCTCTAAAGGAAGTGTTAAGAACAGATAACCAGAATCCATCTTTTCCAACCTCATAAAAAGCAGATTGATGCTGCACAGAACATGTACAACAGAGAAATTGTCCAAGTGTAGGATTATTCACCTAAGTTTTACTTAGAGCCTAAGGTATTGCTTAGAAACTGGTATTTACCAGCAGTATTTGAGTCAGAGCTGTGATTTCACTACCTATTTTTGACAGGTAACCCAAATGGGACATTAGAGTAAATCTGGCTGGAACATTATGACATTTCCTTCAGCATTCAGGGCTCATAGTTTTTATGTTTAAAAAGCAGATTTCTGACAGCTCTCTCAAAAAGTAATTTTTCCTGTGTCTGTCCAAGTACATAACAGCTCAGCCAAAAATGCTGTTTCTGCAGCACAGTATGCTCATTAAATAATTCAAACACTAACACTGGTGAGAAGTGGCATGTAGTAGCAAAACAACAAGTGAATCTGAGTAAATGACAGCACATTTCTAGATATTAATTAGGAAGGAAAGAATGAGCTTATTTAAAAATCAAGCTGAAATGTACCTCTTGCTGCATTTTGTCCTTAGACAGAACATTATCATCCTTACATCCAAACTTCATGAACTACAATAACTTAGCCAAACCTCAGGAAGAACAATGGGAGGAATTACTTTCCTCCTGCAGTGGTGAACAGCTACATTTCTCAGAGAAAGAAGCACAATTCGCTTTGGTAAACAATGTTCTAATTCCACTGTGGAAAAGAGGTATTGGTCAGACCCTGGGAAGAAAAGAGAGTCTTAGGCAGGATGACAGCAAAACCAGAACCAAGCCATCAGCTGACTATCAAAAGTAGACATTGATTTGTATGAGCTGAGAGGAATGTGACCTCCCCTGAACCCTTGTTCTCAAAATAAGGTAGTTTTATTATTTAAATAAGTGGATGGTGTTAAGCACTACAAATACATAGCATGTTGTGCTATAAAGAGCTCAGGAATCCAAAAAACTTCCTTTCTTTCTGGCTGCTTGTGGAAATAAACTGAACAGGAAAGTAAGGTCTCATACCAGAGTGAGATTTTCTTTGGAAGCTCTCAGACCAATACCTCATCTTGCCCTTCTAACTGAAGAATCACACTATGGAAACTGCATATCTGAACAGTTATGCACATACACATACTTATTTTTTAAACATAAAGCAAAGGTTTCAAAACATATCACCAGCAGAGGAAGCAGCCTGAAGCTCCTTGTAGGGGTCAACTGATTAGAAGAATCTTACAGTGCTGTAACAGCAAATTTCTCTCTGAATCACCAACAAAGTCTGGTGCATGTGGCTCTTGCAGGATGCTGTTTTTCACCCCTGTCCCATATGACTCAAAGACACACAGGCCAGTGACACATTTGACCATCCAAAAAAACCTCTCCACACTATGCATTTGAATGGGCAAAACTGACAACTCTGGAAAAAATTATTAACTGCAGGGATATAATTATGGCTTACAAAAATATCCTTTCCATCCTCAAAAAGCTTAGTGCAGTTCTGGAAGCAAACCAGCACAGGAAGGAGGTAATTTCCTAATCAAACTTCTAAGGCTACCTTACCATACCTACTCAATGTCCTTTACTTGGAAAACTGGCTACAGTGTCTCCTTGGAAAAGGGTGACTGAAATATAGTCATTCAGTAGGATTGAAATCACCCACTTTCAGCAAATAAGCACTCATGTGAAAACATGGATATTTCACCACAAGAATCCCAAAGAGAGTCCCAGACAGATATTTTGCTGTTTCTACCAACAAACATTTTGGCATTCGTCCTGAGGACAAAAGCACATATTTTCATCAGTTAAACACAGCCGATTCATTGCAGCCTAGTAAGTGTAAACAAATCAGTTTTTAAAAATTAAGGCAACATCAGGAAATGTTCCTTTTCTTTTTTATAGGTCAACCCTTGAAAATGCCATTTTACAGCTGCAGAAAATGTAACTTTGCCCGACTTTTTTGTTGGGTCAGCCAAACTTGAAAAAAAACCATGAAATCTCTCTGTATCCAAGGATAGACCACTACTTTAACAGGCACTGTTCCCAAAGGAAGAGAAAATCCAATTACTAAAACAGTAGCATAATCTTTTCATTATTATTTCAGGAGCTCAAAGTTAATTGGACAAGTTTAGCACACTGTGAACAAATGTGTCCTCAGTTCACAAAAAATAGTCTGTAATTGCTTCCATTTCTCTGAAACCAGGAGATAGCTCTCATTAGCAATACCCTGGAAGAAGCCTTTTGCGGGTTTGGGTAATATTACAAACCCCATCATTATCATATCTGGGCTCCACAGAAGCTCTTACACAAAGGGAAATGTTCCTATTTCATCTTTCATGCAACTGCACAAGGGCCCCACATGCCTACACAGGGGAAGCTGTTCAAGAGCTTTTGCCTCAGCCTTCACTGCAGCCCAAGCATCTGTCAACACCTCATGTCCCAGTGGGCTCCTTGGACCAGGCACTCCTGCTTTCACTTGAGCCAAGCTGAAAGGTGCAGCACATCTTCCCAAAGCTCAGGACAAATCAGTGTAGCATCCAAGTGAGAAACCTTGGCTTGATCTACCTGACCAGTCACAACTCCATCTTCCTCTTTCCTCCTTAAACAACTGCTCATCCAGGACCCTTGTGCTCCCTTCTGTGGGATCATCCGCAGTTTCTAGGATATTATTAAGGACACCTGGTGCCAGAGAGAAATGCAACAAGGCAGGCAGTGCCGTGGTTAACTCCTCACCTACCAGAGAACACATCTGGTCAGGTGTGCTCTACCATCTCCTGTGTCTTAAGACAGAAAACTTACTTTTCAACACAGCAGCCCAGGAGTGTGCATCTACCCCTCTGGACTCATCACTGAACCTTGCAATTGCTTCTCTGCATATGAACATACAAACACACACACACGCACACACCAGTTGTAAAACAGGCATTTGTGAAGCCAAAAGGTGTTGCAACACATCATTCAAGTCCCACACTAGAAGGACTTTTTTCAGAATTTGGAGTAATTTTCCTCCCTCCAAATCTCTCTGATAGAGAACAGAAATAGATGCACAACATGACAGTAATATTACATACAAAGTAAAGATTATTTGCAGATTTAGCACAGTTCTGTATATTCTCTCCCGGATCATACTGGCTCTCCTGCTAATTGCAATGACGTAGTAGAGCTCAGGCTGAGTTCTGCACTGTTGGGCTGCTTTGGTTGAACTGTTATTCTCACACTGATTGAGCTTTCCCTCATAATCTCCAAATCCATTTCAGCTGCTCCTTTTTAGGAGGCAGCACCACACACATAGTTTCTGGCTGTATAACTAGCCCTCAGCTGTACCAACATTCGTCCTGTTTAACCAGTTATAATATTGCAAGGCTTCCCTCTTTTTCTCATTATACCCTGATCTTCACCTAAATTATGACTGTTACCAATGGAGATTTGATATATTCTAGAAAAAAAAACTTGTGCATTGTTATCCCTTAAGTACAAACATCACCTTCCAAGCACAAAAACAAATGCTTGGAAAGGAGGGGAACAAAATTCAATGAAGAAAATGTCCCAGAATTTCCTGCAACTGTTGTTGGTTTCCTTTATTCATTATATTTAGCTTTCTATAGCATATTTAATTACCATCTAGGGTGGAAAGTGGGACCCTGTTCTTACTCTAAGACTATTTCATTCCATTTTCATTTTTCACTCTTCCACCACATAGAAAATCCATGAATTTAATAAGAAGCTTGAAGACGTGTACTTGGACACTTCAGCCAGCATCCCTTCTAGAGCTGAGACAGGTGTTGAGCTCAATCTTCAAGTCTGAGCAAAAACTTAAACCTCAGCCCTGAAGACAAGCCTCGAAAGAAATTCCTCACAGTTCCCTCACAATCCCACTGTCTTTTTTTTTTCCTTTTTCCTTTTCTGTTGCTGTTATTAAGAGGAAAGTCTTAAGTATCTGACTCTACCTGTGAAGTTGAATCTTAAGGTATAGCTTTTGAAGTTTGGAAATTCAAGGCCTGAGTTTTAAAAGCAGTCTGGCTTACATTCTCATTCTGTACATTTAAGTTAGGCATGAAACTTTCTCTGACCCAAAAGTCAAGTCTGTTTTCATCCCTGAGAGTTTTACAAATATGTTTTGCTTTGCCTAAGTTACAAACACTGTGGGAACATGGACATAGCTTGATTTGAGTATAAACATTAGCGCTGATGTGTCCCCTCTCCAAACTACACGCAGAGTCTTCCCTTAGCAAAGCTGCTTTCAGGCATTATACAATAACAGGGTACAGACAGAAATAGGCTGAGAAAAGATCTGAAACAGAACAAAAATATATGCTAATTGAGAGCTGTAAAGGATGGTAAATATATTAATACCTCCCCATGTAATCATCTCACACCAGTGAGATAATCTTCTAGTGTTAAACAGAATTGTACTCGCTCCATCAGTAAGAATTAACAGATGGAGCAACTCTTTGAGATTTACGTAACAGTAATTAAACAAATCCTCACGTTGGCCACATGATTTCATGCACAAGCCAGGGCAGTCTACAAAAAAAAAAAAAAAAAAAAAAAAAAAGCTTTACTGTCATGTTGGAAAATTCCAGAAGGCACAGCCTGAAGAGCTCTGTAAGACCTGTCAGCCCCATGACTTGGATCAGCCTGCCTTGTTGTCCAGGATTTCCTCTTCCCTGTCCACTTAGAGTGAGAGCAGAAAACTCAGAAATAAAGCAGCTGTAATAGACACATTCATTATCTGTAGGAAGTCCTTGGACTGCTTCATCTGTAAGGTGAGAAAGTTATCCATATGCATCGCTACACTGGAAGTCAGTCTGAATAAAAAACATGGGAAAGTTCATAACTCTTGGAATATAGGAAAATTCTGTATGTCCACAGAGAGCTCCTGGCACAAGCAGGTAACCTGTCCCATGGCACCAGCTTCACTGCCACAAGCACCAGCAGTTCCCTTTGGGGCTAGGACCTAAGACATGGGAAGGCATGGCAGGCATGGGAAATGCAAGAATTACCCATTACTCTGGGCAGGAAATTTCCCCACTGGGAAACACCCTCACATCTGTACCTGTACACGTGTGAATGTCTAGTAACCTAAAAGGGCAATAAATAGCAGAATAAGCAAGTTACAGTAGTTTCACGAATACAAGACGCACGGACTATAAGCCGCACCCCCGGTACCTCGACAATGTTGCTGTCTTTGTCAATAGATAAGCCGCACCCCGAATATTAGCCGCACTTTCGTTCGTCGCGAGAATCCGTGCGCAGCTTTCACAAATTGGCCAATTAGTAACAGGATCGCGGCATAGCGGGGTTTACTGGCTCGGGGCGGTGCCAGGAAGGCTCGGCCCGCTCATGGTTGCCGACGGGGCCGGCCGGGTGGTGCTGCAGCCGCCGCTGGGCTCGCCGGCCCCCCCTCTCCCGTCAGCACCGCCTCGCTACTGCGTTTGCTCGCCCTGGCCGGCACTGCAGGCCCCCGCACCGCCGGGCACCCCCACGCTGCTGGCCCCGATTCTGCTGGGCTTCCCCCGCTGCCAGGCAGCCCCACCCGCCGGCCTTCCTGCTTCTGCCATGCTCCCCTGCGCTGCTAGCCCCAGTTCTCCCGGGCTCCCCCGCCCTGCTGGCCCGGGCTCTGCCGCCCCCCTGCCCCGCCCTGCTGGCTCAGGCTCTGCCGCCCGCCCCCCACACTGCTGGCCCCGCCTCTGCCAGGCTTTCCCACCTCAGCCGGGGCCGGCCGGGCTCCAGCTTGGCTTGGGGCTGCCGCGGGCTCTCACTTCCGTGTTGGCAGCTTTTAGAATTTTGTCCATGTATTAGCCGCCCTCGAATATTGGCCGCACTTCCGGGTTTCCACCAAACTTTTGGTCAAATTGGTGCGGCTTGTATTCGTGAAATTACTGTACTTGAACTGCACATTAACCAAAGAAGGAAAGAGTTCATCCATTAGAGAAAGGGACAATATTTTGTATCTTCCAATGGGCTCTCCCTCCTGCCCAAAAGTTAGCAGCATCATTAGCACCAGGAGACCTCCCTTACCTCTCTGAGTTACTGGACACAGGGATGATGGAATGGGGCTCCCCAGAAGCTCACCTCTGAGAAACCTTCATGGCCATGCTGTTCACAGAGCTGCCACCTCCATACCCCACATCTGGGGGTCCTGCAGAGCTCTGTCCCCATCTCATCCACTACTCTACCTCTGATGTCTTGGGCCAGAACCATGTACATGACACGCAGACTGCTGACTCCAGCAGGTGAAATACATCTAGAAATATCCCATCATATCTAATGCGAAGATAAAATCAACCCCTGAAAGCAAATTCATCACATTAGACCCAAACCTAGACCAGATCCAGGTCAGGAAGATATCCATCCATTTCTACTAACTGTGCAATGTTCCATCTACTGTTGCTGAAAATGTCTGCCCCCGGCATCCTCCCATCACCCCACAACAAATGAACTGTTTCACAGCTTTTGGGTTCTTGTGCTCTTCCAAACAGAACATGTAAATAGAAAAGAAATTGGTAGAATGAAACATGCATTGATATGGCTGTTTATTCCCCTTCCAGATGTAACTGGGGATTGAAAACACCAAAGCGGGTGTTTTGCTGCCACCATATGGTCAGACCTAGGCATTTTTAAAATAAAATGTTTATACTTCTTCAGAATACATCAATTCTCTAAGCCTATCATTTTTATGCATTTCCTTAACATGCCTTAAAGTGGAGGTTCTTGTACCAGATCCAGCAAATGCCCACAGTTCCAACCCAACTGCTAGGTCTGCCCTGCAACCAGGTGGCATCCAGAGATGTGGAGGTGTACCCAACTCTATTTCTTTTTTTGTTGAAAGCACAGAAGTTTGTGAGATACCAGATTAAAAAATCTCTGCAAACAAATTAGGAATAGTTGGAAGAGGTTTTATATTTTGGTGACAGACATGTCCAACAGTTCATTCTCTCAGGAGTAAATTCAAGGTTTTATTAACAAAGAGTGAAACTGTCTGTGATGCAGCCATATTTTTGTGCAGGGATGTAAAAACCACCGTCACTGAGGTCTCAAAGTGACAAAAGGCTTTAATTTCAAAATAGTCAGAGAACAGGTATTAGGATGATCTGGCTCTCTGCCATAACAAAGGTTATAATTAAAACATTTATTGTCTCTGTGAATACCAAGAGAATGTAATGACCCCATAGTTTAAAACCATTTAGTAGGTTAAAGGTAGTTCCTCAGGCTTTCAGTGTAGTGTAGTATCAATCCTTGCTGCTATCAGTGAAGTGCAATATGGGCAGGTGTATGGACCACATTGTTTAGAGTAAATATGAGCTGATTCCCCTTTACAATATTAGTCTCACCAGGTGCCTGCTACTTTGTGCCTCAAGGTAATTTACCAACCAGAACGATTGTCATATATTACTGTTTCTCCAATCTGCCTTAAAGGGACAGATTTTTGAGGCAGGGATATCAAAAATATCAAAAATATTTTGGATCTGTAAGACAGGCAAGTCACTTAGCTTGGGATGGGTTGATTGTGGAGCCCACACTGGTCTTCTCATCCAACATGAAAATCTGACTCTAACGTCAGCATTTGGGATGATAATTTTCAGCTGTTATTGATATTATTTGACCAAAGTTCAAGAAAGGAATGGCCACAATAGTAGCCTGCATTCTAAGGAGCCATTTTTCATAACTCAAATTGCTGCCTTTTATTTCACTCCAAAATACTTCCGTTGACATATGTCAGTGCTTTATTGTGATGGTTTTGACCTCAGTGAAGAACTCATAGGAATCCTTTGCTCCCTCCCTGCCTATGCCTGAGGCTTTCATGCCACCAAATGGCAAGTTCAGGTCTCTCACAAGCCAGCAGTTGGTCCACACCAATCCAGACTGCAGCCTGTGTGCCACCCTGTGAACGCGTCCCACGTTGCCAGACCACACCGTGGCTGCCAAGCCGTATTTCACACCATTGGCTCTTTTGATCACTTCTTCTTCTGTATCAAATGCTACCACACATGTCACAGGACCAAAGATCTCTTCTTGCATGCAACAGGATTCATCCTTGACTTCAGTAATAATTGTGGGCAACATGAAATAGCCTTTCTGGTTGCCAGGTGGGAGGGCCAAAGGATCCACTCCCTCTCCACAGAGGACTCTGGCTCCTTCAGCCTGGGCTTTCTTCACATAGTTCCTTACCTGGGGAAGCAGCAGAAGAACATCACTGCTAAAGGACATCAAATCCCAAGGGTTCACACATCAGCAGGAGCCCCTGAACATCTCCAGCTGGAACATGCTGCCCTCTTACAACAGAGGGCAGCATTCCCCAACTTTTGGTGTTATGTTTCTTTGTAATCAAAGCTGTATGTTTCTTGCTGAAAAAAGCAACTGTTTTCTCTTTCCTAACACTTACTAGCCTGGCAAACAACACTGCTGGCCTTCCCACTAAGTATTGTCAAAAGGGCCCTTGATGAAAACACAAGTGGTCCCAGAGCCTCCCTCCCTTCTCCCAGGAGTCTGGGCAGTTTGCCATGTATCTCATGCCATGGTTCACTCATTTACTCCAAAGAATCAGTAGTATTTTCCTGCCTCACAGGCAAGGCTTTTAAAATGTTTACATGCCACTAGGCTGATGAAGCCATGAATGCTACAGAAAATCTCATCAATAAATGATTAAAGATGTTTCCATGGCTGCAGCTACCATATGTTTGCTAGCTTGAACACATGGGATGTAGTGTTGATCTGCTTCTGCTGTTCTGCAATTGTTGCCTGGTTTCTCTCCTTACAGAAAGACCACAGAGATATCACAGGGCTTCCTTATCTTTTTCTACTTTTAGCCAGCTTGGTAGGTAAAACTTGGAAGTTCTCCGTGGTACTACAGACTAAGGATCTCAGGAAGAGGGTGTTCCTACCACTCTACTTCAGAACAAGAGAACCTGGAGAACTTTCTGAGGCATCAGGAAGCACATCAAAGGTCTGGCTTTCTCTCGCTCTGTGGTTTTTTGGTCTGCTTCTTGCATCACAGAGTTCTGGGATATGAGCATCTGCTCTCCCTGAACTCTGACACCACAACTTTCATTTCATATAAGCCACTAAAGCAGACTGTGTCTAACTGTGCACCATCTCAGCTGCTCTCTGCACACAGACCATTACAAATTATTGCAAGCAGTCCTAGGAAACTGTTTCATACAAGCCAGAATTTTCCAGAGTGATATAGAAATAAAACTTTTACCTTGTCAACTAACTTATTAGGCAAATTAGTGATCTTAGCAAATGCACTACTAAAATCAAAGAAAATGTTGTTGAACTCTAAGATTTCAAAGTGTAAGTTCAGGACTTAGAATTATTAGAATTTTCTCATTCAATCAGGAGGAAATAGTCTTTTGTAATTTTAAATTGTTTATCCCAGAGAGTTTGATTTTTTTCAGAGTAATCACAGGATCCCAAGCCACAGGCAACAGAAACCTTATAAAAAAGATACCCTATAAAGGCTTTGAGTTATCATCCCTTAGAGCTTATCTTGGAGATGACAAGATCCTTTTCCACATACTCCTGAAACTACCTTTTGTAGTCCTCTAAAAGATGAGATGAACTCACATAAATGCCATGTAACATCACCTTTTCTAGATGCTCTTTACTTATTAGTGCTCCCACATTTATTGTAGGATCTGAGGGATTCCCAGTCTTCCACTTCTTGGTCTCTTCCACAAACCTCTTCAAAAACTCATTGTATATTCCCCTCTGAACAAAGATCCTGGAGGTGCAGAGACAGATCTCGCCCTACCAAAAATAAAGAAACAAGCAAGAAATCAACAATATTGGATGATATTACATGGCACTACTGACATGTACTAGGAATTACAACCCAGGTCACTTGTGCCCCTGCATCCTTAGGAGTGCAAACTGCATTAACCAGCACTGCAAAGTAGGATTTTTTCCAGATTAAAAACAAAAGGAGAAGGAAAAGGCAAAACAGTATCATTATTATGCAATCACTACCATAAGTAAATTTGATTTTATTGATTGCATGTTTTCTTCTCCAACATTTCTCTCTTCATTTCCTGATAATCTCTCCCTGATACCAAGCTATTTTTCTAACATTTGCCCAGATACAATTTCCTGGCTTTGGTGCTCTCTCCTGAGGGTGGTGATGAGGGAAGAATAATCTTAATAAAATTTTGGGGGAAGTCCCCTAATTTAATTCTAACAAATCAACAAGCTTCCCACTTACTTGCTTCCTTGAGAGATAAGAAATGTATCTATTTTGAGAGGAGTAATAACACCTTGTTATCTTCTGATGAAGTGCAGGAAGAAGAGCCTTTTATTACTTTGTTACCCTCTTGGGGAATAAAGAAACCTTTTTCATATTTTTCTGCTTAGGGTTTTCTCAAACATGATCTTGAAATAGACCTTGACAGTTTGAGATTCAGATCCAAAGGTAGGTGCACACATGGACACAAGCCCTCAGGCAACCACCCCTCCTGCTGCCAGCAGGGTTTATGTGTTATAGGGGTGGGAGGCACCTGGTTGGCAAAGCTGGACCTCACAGTGGTGGGGATGCACTGGCGCAGGTCGGCATCATCGAAGACGATGGCGGGGTTCTTGCCTCCCAGCTCCAGCGAGAGCCGCTTGCAGTGTGGAGCACTTTTCTCCGTGATGCGCTGGGCCGTCAGCGTGCTGCCCGTGAAGGAGAGCAGAGGCACGTCAGGGTGGCACACCAGGGCCTCTCCTGCCTTGGCACCCGTTCCAAACACGACGTTCACCACTCCAGCAGGGACCCCTGATGGGAACAAAGGCACACTGTCATTGTACCTTCACTGTGTTTTGTCCCTGAAGTTAGAAACCTACCAGCAGCTCCAGAGTGAAAAATACCAACCCTTAACTTCAGCAGTAGCGGAAATCCACGATGTCACCCAGCTCTATGGGACATGGGTTAAATGATAAAACCAGTTCCACCAATCAAGCCTGTCTGACATGCATCATCAGAGATGCAGTGTGGAGTCAGTCATTCAGGGAACAAGCAACTGTTCTCCCAGTTTTAATTAACAGTGCACCAAATAGACCTGTGACACAGTTACCAAGAGTCCATTCTCTTTTATTCTCTCATGGCTCCTTTGCTTACACCACAAACTTAGGGCATCCATAAGTGGAGTGCAGGAAGGGAAAAACTTTTCATCAGAAGATAGTGGAAAAAAAATGAGCAATAGCTGGGTTAGGGAGACAGGATAGTATGAGGACAGAGAAAGCCTTTTGTTCTCCAGTGCAACATTCAGCTACAGCAGTCTTTCCCCAAGCCTTTGAGCACCTTCTGATTTCTGCAGCTAAACAAAACCTGATGCACAGACGAGCGTTTCCTCTCTATTCCTGCTCTGTAGCATGCTACAGGACTTACCTGCTTTCTCCAAGAGTTTGCACATCATCCAGGCTGTGACAGATGTCATCTCACTTGGCTTGGCAACCACAGTATTTCCACATGCAATGGCAGGAGCTATTTTCCAAGTCAACAAATACAGTGGCAAATTCCAAGGACTGATTAAACCAGCTACAAAGCAAAACCACAAAGACAGGAGGTCAGTCTGATGGGATACAAAACTCACTTCTCTGACCTCAAGCAGTTATATACCAATTCAGATCTATGAAGGGAATTCAGTCATGGCTTTTATTTCCAGACAAATGTAGAAGAAATTTGCAGCATTTCCCACTATAACTTCTTAAAACATCTGTGCAAATGATTCTAAAACTGATCAGCTGAACTCCCAGGATAAGTTTTGCTGCTTATTCAGGGCAGAATCTTGTATTCTCAGGAAGTTTTTTAGTGTTTTACAGGAACATTAACGCAAGGTTAGCCACAACAATAATTTACAACTGGTCATTGAAAATACTTTGTGTTAGCAAAAAGCAAGTGAAAGAAACTATGGAATTATGTGACTCCTTACAAAAACCGCGGAATTTCCTTCTGTTTGATGGAGCAAGTTCAGCAAGGGACTTTTCCTTATGAGAATAATTTTACCAGAAGAAGCCATGCTCTCCACTGCTCAAGAGAAGCTTTACAGAGGTCCTCTAAGCTAGCCATTTTTATGTTTTAAGTAATTCAAGTGTAAATGTGGAGAACTCACATATATTTAATGTTATATGCTATTTATACTATATATATAATATAACCTAATAATGAAATCATTGCAACACCATTACTTGTCAGCTCAACAATGACAGGACCACTTTATTTTCTGAAGCAGCAGCAGCATCTAGTGGCCTAGTCCAGCAATTCCCCACCTAGAGTGGTTTATTCACACATGTGCACATGTGCAGACTACTACTGGTTCCCAAAGGAGAGAGGGATTGTGCTCTTCCCTCTGGAGCAGGAGCTCAGTTCTCTGCACATCTCACTGACCCACAGCTGTAATGATCACAGACACACACAGAAAAAACACAAGAGAGACTGTGAAGGTGAGAGCAATACATTAAGCCTTTTAGACATGCAATCTTTTTTTTTTTTTTTTTTTTTTTTTGCCATGAAGTAGCATAACTGATTTTACATAGAGTTGCTGATGCTTTAGCAGACAAGCCCATGTTTAGCACATGACTCAGAGACAATAAATGCTTTGAAAAAGAATCTTCCCCTACTGAGGCAGACATTCTGAAAAGCTCTTCAGCATGTGAGGATGATCATACCAACTCCCACAGGTGCCCTCGAGGTGTAGTGCACACAACCCATGGCTGGCATTTCAGTACACTCTGTGACATGATGAAGGATGGAAGAGGCAAAGAATCGAAAGTTGTGCACGGCCCGAGGGATGTCCACCGTTCTGGCAAACGTAATAGTTTTTCCTGAAACAAATCAAATATGCTGTTGTCATTATGGAAAGAAACACTGCTTTATAGTCTGCTCTGATAGTTCATTTGTGTCTTTTGGGAAATGTCTTTTGTCCTGTGCCCAAGTAATCTCCAGCAGAGTGCAGCAATAGTCAATGACAACAGCTCCCCTCTAGTAATGCATTTCAAATATCTGACAACTGAAGTCAAAGTCAGCAATTCTGAAAAGCAAGAATGCCCCAGGAATCCCAAACCCAAAACCTCCTCAAGGCTCATGCACATCAACTCCAATTTGCTCCAACAGTTCATACCATACAAAAAATTTCATCCAAATCCCCCATTTCAATATTCAGCAAGTTCATACCCTGATCCTTAGACTCTGCTTGTGCAAATGCTTCCAGGTCATGTTCAATCAGGTCTGCCAATTTGTTCAGTATCTGAGATCTTTCCAATGGACTTTTTGAGGACCAAATTGGGAAGGCTTCTTTGGCAGCTTTGACAGCAGCTTCCACCTGAAAAAGCAAAAGTGGGATGATGAATGCTAATGAAAGGCTTAAGGAAATATTAAACACTCGGCAGATGAATTAATATTTCAGAGACTAATAATCCAGATCACATTGCTGCGAAGATGACAACTCCTTAGAGCTTCTCCATTGTGATCAAAACACTACCCCATAACTTGAGAAGCGTTACTGAAACAGAATATCTAGAAAACAAACTTCCACTGGAACTCTTGTTTTTTCTCCAAATTACAGCAACTTGTGGACCACTGTCCAGGCCTGGAAGAAATGCTGGACTGTTCAACTGGCACCAGTAGGTGCCACTGGCCAAAACAAGAGAGAATCTTGTTTCTCATGGAGGAAAGAGCAGGAATCTACCCAGAGCAAATGTAGCTTCAGTTTAAACATGCACAATCTTTGCAACACAAGACTTCACCCACATCAGATAATGATGAAAGTGAGTGGCTGGATGGACTGCTGGCTCTTGATTCTCATCATTTGATTCAAACAAGGACTAAGAATATATTTAGGGAATGGACACTCAGAGAAAAAAATTATCTTACCTGATCACAGCTAGATTGTTATTAATGCCCTCACAGGAAAAAAAAGGTCCTTTTTAAGCTGAGGGTTTTGTCAGGTTTCTTATCAGACACCTAACAAAACCTACAGGTAAGAATCATTATATGCATTTATACAGATGCACTCCACTCCTATCAGTATTTTGCTGCGTGGTCCTTCAGCCTGACATTTCTGAACAGTGGCAGATTACCAGCACTTTTCTGAAGCAGACCCATCTTCAAAGGATTAAAATTCAGCAGAAGGCTTTCTGTCCCACCAGTCATTTTCTCTGGACTCTTAAATGGAAGTTACCTGCATCATTCATCATGTTTACCAGTCTTACACTAACTAAAGATGGTTATCAATATCCTTCCATATTTTAACTGCCCTGTTTCCCAACTTTTGCTTCCTATGTATCACTTATTCAATACTCCCAATGTCTAATATATGCATCAAAGTGGTGGTTTAGTCAAAGCTGTCTTAGCTGAGTTCCTAAAATTTTGCTCATAGTTTCTTCGGTTTTGGAAATCTGCCAAAATCAGTAACTAGAAGGATGCTGATGTAATATTAATCAGATCATTATGACCTCTCTGAATGTTGCCATATTGCTAGTTCCCACAAAGTCACTGAAGGCTCCTTTTCTACCAATTCCACAAAACTGAGTTCCAAATTTATTCCTTTAGATTATGACAGGTCTTTTAACACCACCACAAAATAATTTACAGGTACTCCAAAGACATTTTACTAACGAAAGCACAAAAGTTCAAGCAAACAAAAAAATAAAATCTATCTACTCCTTCTCCTTCCCCTTCCCACACAAATCAGAATTTTTGGGCCCCATAAAAATAATGACCACAGTTCGAAAGCCAGAACACCACCAGTGCAGGGGGCAAGGTGGGAAATAAACCAGCATGCACAGGGTCCCACGGATCACTGGCCAAGCTCAGAAACCCAAACTCTTCTCTTTCCACTGTAGTTCAACAACCTCCTGCTCAAGTGCTGATGGCAGCAGGCTGTCAGCCACTGAAGCAGGACCAAACCAGGCCTGGGAAAGAAAAACTGCAGCTTCCTGAGTGAGTTCAGGGCAGAAGCCATGCTACCCTGAAAATGTTCACCCTCTGTGAAACCATACTGCCCTCACAAATTAACTTGTTCTTCCACCCTCCCATCCTGTGGTGCTGCTGCTGCTCATCTGTTCTCTCCTCTGTGGCCTTTTCCACCAGGTGCTGCCAGAAGAGAAGATAATCAATACTGTCTGCATTTTTAACCCTTCAGTGGGTTTAGAAGGAGGACAAAACCACTGTTTTTTCACAAACAGCAGAAGAGAAAACTAGCAAATGAAGGAATTAAGTGGCAGTAGACTCACCTAAGAAAAAGTAAGACGAAAAAAGGAGAGAGATTTGTAGAGAAGAATTAAGCATACAAAGGTTAAAGAGCTATTTACTCTGACTAGCAAAAACCAGCAAAGAAAGTCAAGACACAAAGAAAACATGCATAAGAATTCAACTATGAACTCCTGTGTCTGAAACACTTCCTTCTGCTTTCCTCTTCCGCACAACACAGACACAGCGAAGCAACTCACAATCCAGACTCATCGGTAAAAGGCTGCTATCAAAATAACCTAGGCTGAACTGCCCTCAGGAAAAGATGTTTGCTTTGGCAGGGGATGATGTACCATCACATCAGGAGCCAGGTTCTTTTAAGAAAAGTGTTTTTAAAGTAGATATTCACCAGTACTAATTAGTCCTCATCAGCCTCTTTTTTGGATATACAGGGCACCTGCTCCTCTTGCTGTGGTTCTGCTATGTAGAATTTAAGGTATCTAGCTGGGGAACAAAGTAACCCCTGGGAAAAAAATACATTCAGTGGTTTTGGCAGAAAGTGGCTAAAATGGCCACAGCAGCTGACCTGGTGTTAAACTGCAGGGTCAGCAATAGATTCACTGTCTCCCCTTGTTTCACCTTCTAACCTCCCAGTAAAATTAATCAAGATAATATGCAACTGGACATTGAGCCTTGCTAGAAACCAGCATCCTGAGTCGTCTGCTGAACTCTGGTCCAGATGCTTACTTTGGTATCTCTAGACAACCTCAAGTAGTATGTGATTGCATTTTCCATCAGTCATCAGCGGATGCCAGCTCTGCAGAGCACAATCCTCTTGTATAGTTGTCTAAAGGCAGGACTAAAGCACTCACTAAATGTACAGGTCTTTAAACTGTGTTCCCATTGCTACACACAAACACTGACTCAGAAAGCTGAAAGAGAAAAGCATTGCCCTAAGGATATTTGAACTGTATCTCTAGTGCAGCCAGCAGCCTCTAGCATTCTCAGATCTCTCCAGTTTTAACGATTTTGCAAATGAATGGACAGGAAGATTTGCACCTGCAAAGAGTAAACTTTTCAAGCATAATTAGAATTGGAATGAACTTACACAGCTGTATTCCAAGAAACCCAACTTGTTACTCTTTAACCCTTGGTCATCAGCATCGAACGAATATTTACCCAGTTGAAATTACAGTGCAAAGGTTTCTGCTGAGAGAAGCTGTCAATAAGGTTGAAATGCAAGTGAAGGGAACAGCTACACACTGTAGTAGTTTGTTTCAAAAGCATTTTCAAAATGCTGTGCACTATTTTACAATATTTTCCAAGCCTTCTGTGCCATCCAAGCTTGTCCAGTCACTTCCCTCTTCAATAAGTCTGAAACACTATTTTGAACACAGACTTGTAGATCCCCTATAAAACAGCATCAATGAAACTGCAGTTCCCCATATGAACATCATTGCCCATCCACATCTGAATATGTACAGGGTTCCAGGAAACATTCACCCCAGGAGAGAGCACAAGACCAGGAAACCCTGGCAGAGGGTAAGATATGTTATAAGGAAACACATTCATCACAGCCACTTCATCACAGCCACTGATTATCCAATTGCTAATATCAAAAC
Organism: Catharus ustulatus; assembly: GCF_009819885.2. Taxonomy (NCBI): domain Eukaryota; kingdom Metazoa; phylum Chordata; class Aves; order Passeriformes; family Turdidae; genus Catharus; species Catharus ustulatus. The sequence continues at coordinate 60,081,173 of NC_046223.1, read as the reverse complement.
CAGAGAGGTCTGAAAGGTTTTTACCATCTTCAGAGAAGAGACACCAAGCCAAAAATGCTTTTCAATGAAAAGTGCAAATCATCAAGACACTTAAGGGAGAGCACAGTTGCATATGGTGCCTCTAAATTTATTTTCAGAAGAGATCGATAAACACTGTTCTCACTTACAGACTGTTTATATTTACAGCCTGTCTGGGTGTAAATATTCCATGAAAGTTACTGAAGCTTTGTTGATTCACACCAGTTTAGAATCCAGATCATAACTTTCTAATAGCAAAATGTAAAAAAATGACAGCATTTGCTGCCGCAGCAGCGGATTATACAATACTACAATACAATCAAGAATTGACTTGTTTAAGCATTGAAGTGATATTTTTTCTGTTCTCCCACCTCCAGCCTCTCTCACCCAAAAGGTTATTGTTACATGCATTTAACTTTTTCACTTCTTTGTACATGTGGAGAGTACTCACCTCTTCTTTGCCACTGTCTGGAACCCTGCAATAGACATCTCCAGTGGACGGATTATAGGAGTCTATGTAGGAGGAACAAGGAACAAATTTGCCACCTATGAAGTTTTCCAGCACTAACAGAGCCTTTGAGTGAGCCATTGTTGGCTGCTTGCTTCACCTGTGATTTTTTTTCAACGAGGCATCAATCTAGATTAGTATGTCTGTATGTATTTGCACAGTGAGCGAACTCCTCCCCTGTCTCTCTGTCTTCCCTGAACGACTTGTTTACAAGTGGGAACAAATCCTGGCAACATCAGCAGGAAAGAGGGAAGGGGAAAAAGTATTTCTGTGACACTTGGTTCTTTTCTAGGAGTTGAAGCAAGGAGGGAAGAACAACACAGTTGCTGGAAACTAGCTTTTCTCTGTAGGAAATAAAAGAACTGTTTGACAGGGGAATTTCTACCTGTAACAGTTTTTTAAGTTACAATTTGAACACATTTTGCAACAACTAAACAAAATAATTAAACACTAACACCTACCCAGGAACCTGCTTCTAAGTGTCAGCAGACAAAAGGAAAGACACTTAAAACCAGCATGTCTACAGCTCATGGCTCACTGTTTTATTATTATTAATACTTTTCCTAGTATCCCCAAAATCAATGCACCTATCAAACCAAAAGATTTTAAGAAACTTTTCCACCAATATCCCCCAAAATCAAATACTACTAACAGCTGAGTGACCCCTCAATTCAAACAGCTGAGAAGCACAATCCTACCTGTTACACTGTTATATGTTGACAGAAATTAATCCGATTTCCCCCCACCCACCAAAAAAAGCAAGACACTGGCTGTCACGCTTTCCCTTCTATAGATATTCCAGTGGAAGCCACCTTACTACAGAGAAGACTGTTATTGGAAGTTTTTCATTAACTTCCCAAGAACCTGAACTGCCAAGTAAGAGCTGTGTAAGACATTTTCTTCAAGGCAATGCTGAGGATTATCAAATCGCTTTAATATTGCATGCCACCTCCTTGTTCTCTGGAGATATTCAAAACACTACACCCAGAGAGCAGTATGTTCTCTTTAGGAGATTGTGAATATCTCAATCAGCAGTTCAGGAAGGTTTTGCATCCTAGACGGCTGCCAAGCCACCAAGTTTCACGTGGATCAACATGCAATCATATTTTGATTGAAGAAAGGTGATATGCTTCTATTGCACAACAAGAGATCATTCATGTTTCAATCAAGTGGCACCTCTGGGCAGAGTTCAAATCTGCGTTGAAAGGTAGTACAGTCACGTTGAAACTGGATTATGTAATACCTCCGCTTCTCCCAAGCTGCAAACTGGGAAAGTATGAAAGTAGCTTTTCTGTCATCACAGAAAAGTGAGCCTCAAAATTTAATCAGAAATTATGAATGAGAAGAATTATCAGAGGTTTACCCTGTATCACACTTCCTTGTCCATAAACAGTGAGGAATTTATCCAAGACTTAGAACTGAAGACCGTAACTGTCCCCTGACTTAAGGGCAACCTAAACATTTTCAAAGTTTGAAGGCAAGCTCAAGTGGAAGAGGTTAAATGCAGGAGCTTGGCAGTATAAACCTCTGGAATTCAACAAGGGCACCTAAACCTTCAAAGTGGCATGTGGAAACCGCCAAATATTTAAGTGCAACTTTTGGTCTATAAAAAGACATAAGAAATAGTGGTGATTCATAAAATTGGCCGTAACAGTTTTCCAGTATTTCAGATTCACAAGCTTTTACAAAAGCCATTTCTACAATCCATGGATTGTATATATACAAATATTCATGCAGTCAACAGTATAATTCATCTATGTGGTCAAGTGCAGGTAGCTGATAAATCGGGACTAAAGCACCAAAGTGCAAAAAAAGTTATCTACAAAAAAAACCACATAGGAGGAGTAGGTACAGACCATACAGGACTGTGAACTAAATAACAACCAGAGCATTTTTGTGTTCTTTACTACTCTGGACACAGCTTTACTTTGTTAACCCTATAGATGGATTCTCTGGAGCAAGTGCTTCAGTTCCTGTTTCCACCTACTAACTCCAGGCAAAGATAAATTGTCTCCACTCTGCACTCACATACAGGTCCTGAAATACCTGAGGTCCTCTCAAAATTCCTACTGAAAAAACTTCCAAGTTGTAGTAAAGTGTGTCTGTCCTGAGCTGGAGGCGGCAGAGGGACCCCTCCTTTCAGCTGGGAGGTTTAATCTGCCCCATTACTGAAAAGTAGGAAAGAGTTACAGGCGTAAGTCAGCACAATTTGGCTTTAGCAGACACCACAAGATTAAACTGTCAGCCTTTGTTCAAAAGAGCACTAAGTCTGGATGAAAGAGATGTGTATGCGCAGTGGCTGCACTGAGTAACACGAGAAAAACTGAAATTATTTCTTCAGAAAGCCAAGTTGGATGCCTGTTTCGCATTTTAACTCATAAGTTTACTCTGAAACTTCTCAGTTATGGTAAGTGAAGAATGATTTAACACAATTTAGGAGTGTTTAAATAACAAAAGATGAGGGAGACAAAAAATGCTCAGACAAATTTATTTTATTATTCTTACAGCTGAAAAATAAAATTAGCCAAAGTTGGCACAGCTTCCACTACACAGCAAAAAAAAATTTCTTTTTTCTTAAATAAATTTTGGGACAGGGAAAATAATCCCATGATGATACTACATGCCATTCTCTTGAAAACAAGGTAAACAGTTCTTTTTTCTCCCTGAATATGCATTCAACTCAAACCTAAAAATATTTCAGACCAATAAAGTTACTTTACTGAATTAATGTGCAGCAAGAAAGCAATCAAAGAAAATATGTAAACAATTTATATCTGGAAGTAAGGAGTTTGTTTCATGATAATTCATCATCTTTTCCTCCAATTCAACTTTCTTAATATTTTTCCATCAACTTCTCTAAGGGCTAAATTCCACACGGAGAAACTCATGAGATTTGTGAGATCAAGAAGTGCAACACTAGCAGTTCCTTGTCAGTTGGCATATTGTTCTGCAGCAGGAGAGACTGATGAATGGATCCCCAGATGTCTCACACAATTTGACTTGTGTCACCACCATCTTCTCCCCAGTTAATTGCACTTGTTCCTTCAACTGAAATTATTGGATTCTTAAATAGAAGTTTGGATATCTGATAGAGTTTTGTTTGGACGGTGGAAATTCTGTCACCACTGTCATTCTTTAATCTAAAAATATAAGCAAACAGAAAAAACCCTATGGTGAAAAATTAAGTACTAAGTGTAAAATAATCTCAGTGTTTTTAAATATTATATAGTTGTGGAAAAAAATAATTGCTTTTCCACTTAAATTCTCGGAACAAGAAGACAAGTACTAAAATAACAATTCTCAAATAACATATCAAAGAGGTTTTTTAGTCCCAAGTCCACAAACATTAGTTTAGCTCTACACACTGCAGATCTAAACAGAATCCCACTCACCTCAAATTTAATGAAAAATGGGTGCAATCCATCCTATTTCTGGATCTTATTTAAGACCAGACAGACTTTTAGGAGCATTATACATCTATAAGGCCTCTGACTGACCTAGGATATCATTCCTATGCATCCATGGAGAAAACAGAAATGTTCATGCTCTAATTCTAACTTTTGACATTAAATGACTCAGCCTTAAGTTCTCAGTACCAGAACTTGGTTAATGTGCAAGACTTTTTAAAGGGACAGAATGAGTGATATTCATATTTTTTGCTTCTAGTAGAAGATAAAACATTTATGTTTAGCCCCGCAATCTTTGCTTCCTCTCACAGAGGATCAGAAAATGTTTTCAGGCATCAGTAAGAATCAAATGTACAATTGTCTTCAATTTTAACAGAAAAATATTGGACCCAACCTAGACAGTTAAAATGGCCAACACTTCTTATTTACAAACTGCTTCCCATATATGCATACAGGCAGATTTCAAAAAGACTGATTTATGTTAACTCAAGGGGAAAGAGGGGAAATCCTAAACAGGGTGATTTTTACTCCTAATAAAATAAACAGAATCACAAGTTTCCTTTGCATCTTGCTGAAGCACTGTCTCTTTTTTAGCAGAAAAAATTCACTTTTCGGGTGTTAAACAGGTCTTAATTATAACATCATTCTTCTGCAGTACAGAAAGTCTATTATGAAGATGCCATACCTCTGTAACAACACCTGCAGCAATAGTGGAACCACTGTAGCGTAACATAAACCTCCCCAGCTCTTTAAAATCCTTGTACAACTCTAGAGCAATAGGTCTTTGAGTTTGTAGTTCTATTAGAGCATTCTGGCCCTTAGCCAAGAACCTGCAGGTAAAAAAGCAGAAAACTCTATTAGAAATGTAAGCACGGATAAATGAAGAAAAGAACACTGAATAAATGGAAAAAATCATTTTGGAAGGCCCAGAGTATAAATATCAAACTTAATTTCAAGTATAACCCAAGATATGAGAATGAAAACTCATTTGCCTGGAGTATACATTTTAATAAGGCATCTAAGTTTTCTTCAAAAACTTCTTGGCACTCACCACAGTATTTAATAAATTGCTTTGAATCCAATTATCTCACTAACACCTGTTTTTCACTTTGTGAAGTGGAAATCAAATCTTGTTTCAACCCCACAACTAAAGAGCCAATTCATTACTTTGCAGAAGTCTGCAACAGCTTCAGCCATGAAACTTCTGGAAAAGGACTATTCTGAAAATGTTGTATGTATCACATAGCATTTTTAGCCAAATACAGCTTTAAGTAACTAGAGGGATGTTACTATAGCTGTATGGGAAGACTCCCTAAATTTCTTTTGCACTGCCACACTGTCTAGTCAAGTGTGTTTCAGACAGTTATCATCCCCAGAATTAAATAAGGATCCCATGCTTTAACAGTAAGAGAATAAATACTTTTTTAAAAAAGAAAAGGAAGAGAGAGAGAGAAAAAAAGTCCTTTAAGTGAAGGGCTGCTGATTTAGGATACATTCCCAATTCTGCAAGTGACCTTAGGCCTAAGTCATTGTACTTCTCAGGTGCTCTGCATTTATCAAGAGGGCAGGAGGTTTTTCGGTTTGTAAAGCACATTGAAATCCAAATATGAAACCAACTAAAACAATAAAAGCATATTCTTATAACATACAATTGATTCATAGTAGAACCTGTTTGATATACTGTGTATTAAACATCAACCCACTTCTTGAGTAATTATTAACTATTCATAACACTTACTTAGGTTTTTTCTTTGTCACTTCACCAGTGCTTTTGTGCAGGACACTCAACAGTCTTGTAATAGTAGCAGGTTCACTTACTGTTTGATAGTGTAAAAGCACCTGAAAATATTTTCTGCAGTTATTAAATAACCTACAATAATCAGCTATTCTAGGTGTTAATAGTTGAAAACAGCAGATAAAGACTGATTTTTTTAAACAAATAGTAATAAAACATCTCTCACAGGAGTGTCTGCCTCCCATCCAGTTACTGTTCTTAGATCCCAAACTTCGTGATCAAAAGGCCATATTTCATGTCACCATAAGTATATTTTTTAACCTTCAGTGTTTTGCTTTTGCCATCTCGGTGCAGTTCTGTAGTAAGAACTGATATTTTATTTATTTTAAAAGGTATCTTACACTTAAGTGCATCATTACATTTCCACAAGATGTGAGCTTCTGAAGCCTAGCTGTGGCAGAACTTACATTCTCTAAAATGGTTCAGCTATATATTAAAAGCCAGTAAGAATATGCATAAACAGCCACAGTAGCCCCATCTAAACACTTAAAAATTACAGAAGAATCTGTTTCCTCTGGAGAGACAGAACCACTTCTGGATTCTGAATGTGTCTTGTATTCAGGAGGTCAAACAGAGAGAGGAAAAGCTCTGAGCAACCTGCCATGAACATAGTTTTTACAGAAACTTACAGGAAATCCTTTAGTGATTGGAATCTCAATATTGAAGATGAGAACTCGAGCTCTGAACCGAGTGCAAACCTTAATAGGTTCCTTGGGATCACAAAATACACAGCCCACACTACAAGAGAGAACAAAAAAAAAAAAATTAAAACAGACATCTCTTGAAATAGAAGTGTTAAATAATTATCCTTTTCCAATTCAGTGATTAGGACAAGCAAAGGAAAAGCAACATCACTTTAATATAACCAGGGTAGTGGGGAGAGTGTAGGTGTGTGGATATCCAGGAACCCTGTATTAAAACCTGTAACAAAATGCGTTCCTAGACAATGTCTACCTTATTTTGTGTGTATGCATGAAGGGCTCTGTCTAGTTCAGTGAACAATTGCGTCCACTGCTAATCAGTTTCTGAAAATGTCACTGTTTCCTGTGTGTAGATATTTTTAAGAATTAGACTTTCATTGAGAGATTCAGGGTTTCCGTTCAATAGCATAAAATACTTCAGGGTGCCCAAAATTGCAGCACTGCCGACTGTAGCTCAAATATTTTCTGGATGATAAGGGATCATGATCACGATTCAAAACCTGAGTTTCCAGCAACACTGATTTTCAAAATACTCTACATGGAGTCACAGGAATGCTGCTGGTTCCAAGTTGGTAAGTAGACTAGACACAGCTTTTTTACAGGGGCTAGTTTTAGCAATCTGAAATGAAAATTAATTCCACACAGGAAAACATGACTGAAGAGAAAAAACAGTATGATTAAACATATGCATCAAATTTCATCAATATCAAGAGAACTTGAAAATTCAAAGTTTTTCTTGACAACACTAACAGATCTCCAAAGATGAACGACATCAAGGTAACAAATTGACTCAAAACTTCATTCAACAACTAGAACGAGACTTCACTCACCCTTTCACCACTGAGAATCCCACCCCACTATGAAATGGCAACACAGTATACCTGCACTTTTCCCTTAAATCAGAGAACAGATTTGAAAAACTATCAATGCAAGGATATCTTCAAAGAGTAGCCTGAAAATCTGCTGTTTGAAGTCCAACTGGAATGTAAAAAAGGTGAACAAATTGTGGATCCAACTATCTGGCTTGAACAACAACTGACATTTAAAAGTTTGAGGTTAATGCTTAGCATGAATCCTACAGACTGGAAAGGACATAAAGAGATTTGCTGTGTCTCAGCACCCCATCAGAATATCAGACCATCCCTTAGCAAAGCACTTAGGAAAATAAATCTTACTAGCACCTAAATGTGTTGAATAAACAGTTTCTATCAATTTCACTTGTACAGATTCACTTACTAGTACAAAACGGCAGGCGTTTGCGTGTGTCCTGTTAGAATGATTGATAATTTGAGAAGTTCTTTAAAAATTTTGTTTCATTTAGCAACACAGGTTGAATTTATCTGGCAACTAAAATGTCCAAGGAGAAGTCTAAAAGCAAAGGGATTGGAAGGTTACTGGTGTCAGCACTAGGGCAAAGGATGAAAACTGACAGTACTCTTCTGAGGCTACCGTTGCACATGCAGCAGATGTTTCCAACGTTTGTACATGCAAGCCAGGTGATATGCATCACTTTGGTTTTAAATATCCTGGTAGCCACATCATTCTTCAAGTAAACCGCTGTAATATAGCCCAGTGTCATAGTTATATAGCTTTTCATTAAAAACAAACCGTTACTTAGACTGAAACCCAGTTTTGCTCACTTGATTTTGATGATATCCATGCCGGTCAAAGTGAGACTAACGTGATCTCCTGCTGCAGCCCAATCAACTGGTTCATCGTGCAGTGTGATTCCTGGAAATGAGTAAGAACAGAACTCACAGTGAAGTACCTAGGTTCTGAGCTACAAACAAACAGCTCTGTTTGGACCATTTGTGCTTCATCAACCATTACTCATCAATTTTCAGTATGAATGGGTTGAGAGTAAAAGCTTTTTAACTGAGAAGACCGAGGAAGCTTTTTTTCCCCCCCTCGGTGAGGATTCACTATTCTCTCTCACCGCACCCTGCACCATAACATGGTCTTATTTAAGCCAGAAGAGGGGACCTGGCCCTTGTCACCAGCACAGATGACGCAATCCTGAAAAAGCTGTAGTACTAATATCTCCATATCTGCCCCACCCATCCTTTGAGGCACACGCACACCCTAGACCGCATCTTTCATATACTTTAATGGTACTGTGTCAACTTTCATTTACCTTAAGTGGGTTTGCTGACTCTTTCATAAAAAAGTGTAACTGAAGCCTTTCATTCGTGACATCGCGTCTATTAGAAAGCACCTTTCTTTACAAGTAATTTAATTCTGACTTTTATGTATTTTAACTTCTTTAAAAGACAACCTGGTTGATGGGTGAGGACAAGACTAAGTAGTTCTGATTGGACATCCTGAGGTTTCTGGCGGACATCAAGAAAAAAAGAAAAAACCTGGTTTTTTTAGAAATACTGCATATATTTATAGGATCTAGTTCTATTTTGCTGCAGATTGTACCTCTTGACTTGCAGATTTTTTCCCCAAAACCACTCGCCAAAAACATGCCAGAAAGCATGATTCAACTATAATCATGCTAAGTACCATTTTTAAGCAGCACTGATAATTATTTGATATATCTGCCATTATCACAGAATGAAAGAAATTCAGCCTCTTGAAATGAACAGCTTGAATCCTAATGTGCCCACCACCTTAAGTAAATACTGTATGCTGAATTATCACTTCTTTACATTAAATATAAATAGTACATGCTTAATGAACTTATGTGCCCAACCTTCATTTGCATTTCAGTCATAGGAGAGGCAGTACAAAAGAAAAACCATAGAATCGTGCTGCTGGAGATACTCAGACAAAATACATCTTTTCCCATTGCACTTCCTCCACTCTCCACACAGAGGAGTGACTACAGTGGTCTGCTACTCAAATTCATCCATATTATTGTAACATTCCTGTGCATGTGAATAATGTGCATAGAACTGTTTAAGCTGATAGATTGAAGAGCTTCCCAAATTAGCACTGAACAAGCTGGGTTTGGAATAGAACAGACAACCAAACCAACACATTGATGAATTCAGGCTAAATACTTAGAGACAAAAAGCTATTCATATCTCAAGGGCTCAATTTTTTATTCACTGGCCAATGTAAGAAAATCATAATTTTATCTTTCTATTTCCATATGAAACAAAACCAACTCTGCAGTACAAAGACAGCAAGTTTAATCAGGAAACAGCTAAGTACTTAATGTCTAGCTATTTCTTTTCAGAAATCAAATACATTGAAATTTAAATCCAATTTTCTTCTCTTTTCCAGTTGCTCAAGACAACTATATCCTGAAAGTTTGATACTATGAAAGGATCAGTGAGAAATCTTACAACATCAAACAGGAGCAATGACTTAATTCTCAAGCTTTTTCAAAACCAATTAGTAAGATTAATTTCTAAAGGTTGTTCAACATCCTCACACTTCCTAAAAGCAGAAACACTCCACATTAAAGCTGAATACTAATGATTCCTGTACTGAATATCTTTATAGACATTGCTGGAACTCAAATGCTTTTACAGGCTCTTCATAAAGCAATGTCAAAAGCCACAAGGCTATAACTTTTGGATTATCTGATACGGTAAAAAAAAGCATGTAAGATTTCACATACTCTTCACAGACATATTTATACAGACACAGTCACATCTAAAGAAATTCGTTTTATGCTTTCACAATTTATGTTTGACAGTTAGTATCAGTTTGACAGTCTGTTACCATTTCAGTAACTGTTTCTAGACCAGTATTGACCTGAAAGTAAACATGCTTCTGAAGACTGTACCTTTTGCAGTGCAAGTTTCATTGGGAGGCATTGCCAGAAGTCTTTCTCCAACCTGAATATAGCCTGCTTCTATTTTACCAGTCACACAAAATCCTGAACCTTGGTCTGTAATGAATACAGCAACAATTAAAAAAACTTCATAATACAGTCAGTTTCCCATCAGAAGTTAGTCCTTCACCAATGCATAGACAAGTTTTCAATATAATGAATATTTTTTTTCCCTTCTCAGCAGTGTTCAGTACTTGCAAGTTAGCCAGCTGTGCATCATAATGGAAATGAAACATTAAATTCAAAACCTCTAGATCTTATGTTTTTCAGAACTACGGAAGAAAAATTCTTCTTTAAACAAATGTAGGTACATAAAGAAATATCTTTTAGTTTTTTTTCAGTATTAGACTAAGTCCCTTAATTTCGAGCAATATTATTTAATTCAGCACTTCCTCACTATAATTACAGATAAAAGGAATATGACAGACCTCTCATAATAATTCTCATGCATACAGGTGCAAATTCCTATGCCATTTACTTTTTAACTGACTCAGAATCCTACAGACTGTCTGCACATTACTTTTTAATCCTGGAAAAGTCAAAGAAGTCAGTTCTATTTAATATGAGAAACTATTATAACAGGAGATGATTTAAGTATTTCTGAATAAAAGACTGGCAAAGTTTTCATCTTCAATGTCCTGAAAATCTGTTCATCATTTGAATGATATGCCAGTTACTTTCCACACATGCTACAGATGCACATTTATGCACATACACCTTAAAAAATGCCACATCTTCTTAGCAGATGTTTACAGGTGTGTTTAAAAAGAACTCTCTGAACTGATTCTACAGTGTAATTTTCAGTATCCACACAAACAACAAATAATCTTTTGCTGAACACCAGAATTCAGCGATATAAGCAAGCATCTTAGTATTTTGCGTCACACATTAAATTAAAAGTTGAATTTAAAGCTGAATTTGAAAGAACAAGTTGATCTCAAATCTTGAGGTCACTTACTACTGACTTGCTCTTTGCATTCATCACAGCTACTGATGAATGCTTCCATCTTTCTATCTGGTAAAATATTAGGACTAGGCCTGCATGTTAATTTTCCTCTATTCATTCCAGCAAATGAGATGAAACACAGACGAATAAGAGATGACATCCAATGTCAAACAGGAAACTGTCAAAGCTGGTACTGGCTAGAGAAAGAATACCCAAGTCACTTTACAGACACTACCTCAATACAGCACACAAAACAACCTGAAGCTGGCTTTGCAAGCACTTTGTGGCAACCAGAAACATGAACTGATTCCAGATTCTCAACCACTCCCAAGCACAATTGAGGACCATTTATCTTTTGTTCATATCATCACGGGGTCTGGCTTGGTAAACCAATGTGGTCTTTGAAGCTTCAAGTCCCATGCTGACTGCTTCCTTAAAAGTGTCGAGCTCCTTCAGTTTCCCCTGAAATCAGTGCAAGTGCAAAATGGACACTGGGGGACAGAATCACGGCATAAAAAAATGGCCCCATTTCTGTGCATCTGCTATTTGGGTTCTGCCAGGACATGTTTTTTGTCCTCAGGATTTGGTTGGTGGACAAAGTATTTTAGGGTCAGATCAGTCATACCCTAGACAGAATTATAATATGGTAAGTGGGGACTGATACAGCAGCGAAGGAGTTTACAGGGAGCTCTCAGATCAGGAGACAGTTTGCCTGGAGAGAATGAATATAAGGAGGACAGTGGAGGATAACAGCTAAAAGCTGTCTGAGGCAGCTGAATCATATATGTGAGCAGCCTTAAGAGAGAAAGGGGTTTTCCAAACTATGTAGGAGTACACTCAGCACTCTCACTTTTTGCACACTTCTATGGACAGCTCCTCCTGAGCATGCACAGGTACTAGAACAGAGCTGAGAACAACTGCTGCCTCATGTACTTGTATCTGCAGCTATTTCCTCTGGGGGCATCAAAGGTAATTAAGTTTTGAGATCATAATGAAAGAAAAAATAGCTTTAAAAAACACCTAAAAAGCTACATTTAGTGATAAACCCTCTATATGTAAATTGAGTCCCTTCCAAAGTCATTATTTTTTTGCATACTTTAGCAAAATAGATGTAGTCAAAATTGCTCATTTTGTGAAACTTTGCTCAACCCAAAAATGATTACTGCCACTAAAAAGCTGTGATATTATTTTAAAAGATATCAATCAATAATCCTAACACACTTTCCCACAGCTCATGAAATTAAAAAAGAAAAAATAAATACCGAGATGGAATAGATGACAAAACCAGTGGTATCACACTAGGGTAAATTCCCATGCAGGATTTTAATATTTAGCATTATGGCTTCAGTTAAATCAGCTAACCAAGGGCATGCACAATATCTAGTGTTTCCTCAAATGCCCACATGAAAATTGCACAAACCTGGTATTTCCAGGTTTATACTACTTACAATCAGATTTTTGATCTGATTTTTTTTTGTACTTCCCCTATAAATACCTCAAAGAGAAAGCAGATTTTCTTAAAATATGAATTTCAATGATCACATTTGATTACAAATATTTACAACAGTTCAAATCATGCTGTCATTTAGTTTGCAACATTTCTCAAAGGACCTACAAAATGTTTCAAATGGGATGAGTCTAGAAGCCTTATTTCTTCTAAGTTACCTGCAATTGTAAATTGAAGTTGTGGAAATGGAAAAATGGAATGGAAATGGAATGGGAAAAAAAAATCAAGTTTACCATGAAAATCTTACAGGCTCAAGGGAGTCTATTTTCACCAGACAATGAAAATAAGAACTGGTTATAGCTCCTGCTGTTCCCATCTTTATTGATGCTAGGGAATAGTTCACTTCCTTAAATCCTTGGCTGGTTGTAACAGTCTCACCATCACCACCATTTTCCTCCACCTCTCACCTTCCCAAATTTTTATAAAAAATTAAGGAATGCATCATTATTCACAACTACAGCATTGAACAGAAAAGGAACAAGATGAACTTGTTTAAAATGTAGGACTGGAAAGCAAAAGAGCCCAAAGCCACACTCAAAAAAAGTTTGAGAAATATTGATTTAGTCCAGCAGAACCAGTTTGGGAAAGTCCCACATTTTGTCCCACAGAACCATGAACTCATTACACAGACAAATAACTGGTCATGCAGATTAGCTTCCTCAATTTCTTTTCCAGTGCGTCTCACCTTCAGCAGTACTATTTAAAATTTGGCAAGGTACTTGAAAATGTACTGTTCTGGTCCAGGACTACACATAAAGTTCCAACTTAAAGCCTAATTTTGACAGTATTTTTTAACATTTGTGTTAAATATCAGTGAAATGATAGTAAAAATATTATAAAAACAACCAACCTTTAAAAACATCAGCAACACACAGTCTAAATGGTTTATCCACCGATCTCTGTGGTGGTTTGAACGAATCTGCAAATAAATTGATAAGATCTTTTAGAATGTCTATATGTAAAACTATCTCAGCAACTTCTCAGTTAGAGAAATTAATTATGTTGCATTCCAAAGACTTTGTCTCATGTTTTTCCCAAAATAAAGGTTTTAACATACATAGGACTAAGATGTATTATTTTAAATGAGGAAAATTGCACCTACCAATTTGCTCTAACAAACAGTTTCCTTTATACCATTGAGTGAGATCACTTGACTGACACCTTGTGACTAGATTTTCACCACCAAGGCCACTTGTTGGGATATAAGCCACATCTGATTCCTAATAAACAAACAGACGTGAAGCATACATTAATAACAAGATCTCCTAGCAGAAGCAAGAGGTGCATTTTTCCAACGTTATGCACCTAAACTTTAAAAGAATAATTGTCACACTTGTATTTCCCCTGGAGAAGGCAGGTTACTCAGTGGGTCCATTTCCTTTATGGTGACCTCTTGCCTGATCACTCTGCTTCAACAAAGAGTTGAGATACTTAAATATGATGGTATCAATTCTGACAACTAGAAACTGAGTTCAGGAAACAAACTGCTCCATGTTTGACAGGCAAAACTTTGGTTTGAATTGCTGCTTTATGCTTAGGGATTGCAGGAAGACCACAGCCAGTCCAAATGAATAGTAGCTGGAACTGAGAAAATACGAGAGGAGAATTCTCATAAACTCATAATCCACACTGACACCTGCTCCAGTATAAAATTCTCTACAGTCACTCATGTAATCTCAAACATTAAGATAGACCATTCTTGGTCTCTTCTGCTTTGTACACAACAATCCTAAGAAACTATAAGTGGTCTGAGTACCCCAAAGATTCAATAGACCTAAACAAAGATGATGATACAAAGAGTGTTAAAGAACTGACTGCCCTTATGCAGGACTCCGTATCATCCTATTAGGAAGAAAAGGAATGTGCTACATTATGTGCACATAGCAGTAGCAGAAAAGTGACACAAAATAAACCGACTGTAGGAAAAGCTCATCTCACCCAAATGCTTGAACAAAACAACAAAGGCTTCCCAAATATATTACCTTAAAGCCAGCTTGCTTAAGAAATTGGCCAAGCTTACTCGTAATTTCCTGAAATCTTTCCTGTTGCCAATTGACCTAAAATAAAGCACAGATCATGATATGATAATAAAATGATAGATTTTTAACTGTGACTTGAACATACAGCTGCATGTCATCAATTCTGTAGTAGAAACAGATGTGTATTTATAAACATGAGATTTCCAGGTGCATTAGTACTCGAATATATAAGAGCATATACATAGCAATTACTGATCACAAACAACAAACCACTAAAACTGCAAGCCCTTTTAATTTCAACAGTAGCTTTTTTTTTAAGTTTACACAAAATTCAGATTCAGCAAGATATATTCAACACAGTAGTAACTTAGAACATAAATAGTCATCTTTAACAAACTTTACACATTTAAATAAAACTATTGAGGTCTTGGCCTGAATGACCACAAAGCTGATCTTACAGATGCCAGTGAGATCAACTGTTATGTGAGATTTCCACAAAAAGGGACCCATACTCATTTTAGCACCAAAATTAACCCTCTGTGTGCTTTGAAAATACACCCATAAATAAAAAGAATGGGATCACAAGGTCTAAACATAAGGGACAGAGTAGGAAAGCAAAGAAACAATTACCTTCACAATATTGATCCTTAAACTTAATATCCACAAATCTAGACAGAAGCCCTTCACTTAAATGAAGAAATTAAATGTGTACCTGATCCATTTTATTGACTGCAACAGCCAACTGTGTCACTCCAAGAGAGCGCACTAATAATCCATGTTCTCGAGTTTGTCCACCCGTCTCAAATCCTGCCTCAAACTCTCCTCTGCTGGCATCCACAACCAAAATTGCCACATCAGCCTACATTATAAAGAAAAAAAAATCCAAAGAGGTTAAGAGGTGAAAATAATCTGGGTAAATACCTCAATCAGTACCATTTCACACAAAATGTACTTTACACAGGAGGAATCCTGATGTGCTCCAAATGTAATTGAAACTGCTCAGTCCCATCTATATCATACCCACTTTGGTGAGATATTATGGCATTAATGTCATCTTGTGTCATAAACCAGCACCTCCTGGTTAAACACAGGACAGTTGCTGTTTTGGGGAACCTGTCCCCTTCAATCTACCCACTGTGGATGCTGCACAGATCCAAACAAAGCAGCCCATGCCCAGAAGTTTTAGAACACAATGTAGTAGTGCAATGTCCAGTTCTCCCTGCCCCAGACAGCCTCAGAAGGCTTAGTGAGCCTTCTTAGTGAGAAGTTGCAAAAATTACAAACAAATCACCACACTACACAATTGGGACTACCAGTTGTACTGCACACTTGACTGTATGCTGGATGTGAATGCTTCACAGTCCACTCAACACACTGGAGCATGCCAAAATCACCAGTTGGCAAAGACACCTATTTTAGCACCTAGACAAACCCTTTGCTGAAGCATTAAGAGCAAATAGTCTACAGCACTGCACAAAAGTCAGCATGTAAGCACTGGGAGAAACACAGATCTTGCTGTTAGCCTTAAATGCTGCCAATATTTCTTGTACTTTTCCTGCTTTGGTAAGTAATTGCCAGTTACATCATCATCATGTACTAAGTGATGGGCACAGATGTGAACAACAAAGGTACTGGTGTCAACAGGCAGGTGTAAGACAATTTCAGAGGACTGAGGAGATGGGATAATGAAAAGAGAGAAGAAAAAGTGGCACTTTCTCCCTCTCCTTAAATGCTTATGCTTTTGAATTCCAGGAAAAGAGACAGAGTCCCATCTCTGAACTTCCCTTGCCTCATCCTAGGCATGAAATCCCCACAGCTCAGAGACAGCAGGAGCGTGAGAATGGGAAAAGGTTGACTGATGAATTTCCTCAGAACTCCCAGCCTGAGAAGTACATTGCAGTGAACTTCTTGCTAAAAAAAAAAAAAGACATCCTGTGTTTTCTAAACTATAAATTATAAAAACAGCACCTCAGGATTTACTGAATGTGTATCAAAGGCCAGATACTGGCCTTGATAAGGTTGATTTGCATTTTGCATAACAGCAGTTGGGGATTCACCTCCTAACAACATTCTCCACAATAAAAATGCACTAAAGCCATTTCCAGCCATTGCTTCAGCACTGAGACTACTGTAACAGGCAAAAGACAGTTGCAAAGTTTCAGTGATTCCTTAACAGGCTCCAGAACAAACCAGCCCTTCATCACCCTGAGACCTGGAACAGAGATAACAAGCTTTATTCGGTCAGCCCTGTCTTCTGCTGAACTGATACAATTGCTGGGGATCTGCAACTTGTCTCTTAATACTTCTGCTTGTGTTATCTTTCCCTCCAAAGAAAAACCTATTTTAACAACAATTGTAAAGAAATAGCACATCTGAGTCAACATTTTCCACTGCAATGAAACCAAAGATTCACTTCTAATTTTAAAACTCATACAATTGCTGCAACACACATTCTGCCATAGAGATGGCTGTATAAGCACTACACCATAATTTGAAAACTTGTGAAAACTATTCTGCAGCCTAACCACCAGGTCACAAGATCTGAATTCTCACCCAGGCTCTGCTTCAGAGCTAAAGCAGAACTTGGGACAAACCAGTCTTCCTACAGTGCAGTTCTCTATCTAATAAGATCACACTAGCAGTACTCATCCAAGTACTCAACAAAGATCTTAAGATATAACCCGTATTTCAGACAGTTATGACACAAAGCAAAAACCTATACACAGTTTAGCTTTGGGAAAAAAAATAAATTGATTAAATCTCTACTTTGAAGAATCAATTTTATTGTTTAAAGAAGGGTGCCTTTAAGTGAAAAAAAAATCACTTTTTATATCATGTAACCATGTTATTTTTCCCCCACCTCTGAGGTATTATTTCCACAAATAACCAGTCTATAGGAGACTGGTAAGTGCCATACTGAATTCAAACGGTAGTATCCAATGCTTTTGGTTTCACCTACTGTTCCGAAAACAAGTGGCATGCAGTCTCTGCAAATGGCCTCTTGACAAGATGGATGCATTCTGCATAAACTTTTTCTTTTTTCTCATCCCCTACAAAATACACTATAAAGCAGAAAAATGTGTTTTGCTTGACCTATATATCCTTTCTCTTTAAGCTCAAAATCACTTAAAATTAACCTACAAGGAGACTTTCACAGAACTACTTATTGAGTAGCCATATGCCACATCTGAATAGTTTTCAAAGCTCAAATGTGATTTTATCAAACTGCAGTTTACTATTAAATTACTTGCATTATAAAACCCTTCTCCCAAATGTAAGAATCAAAAAAAGGAACTATCTTTAATTTTTAATAAACACATTCTTTTTTAAGTTTAGTAAATGCAAAGATATGTTAACAGCATCAATGATTCCATTCCATCTTAGATTTTAAAATAATTTAAGAAGTTAAAAACAATACTGATAATGGAAAAAGCATTTTAGACCATCTTTACCTGTGCAGCTCCTGTGATCATATTTGGAATGAAGTCTTTGTGGCCTGGAGCATCCATCAGTGTAATTACTTTAGTTGGTGTCTCAAATTTGGTCATACCCACATCCATTGTCACTCCCCTTAAACAAAGCATACATGCAACGCACCATTAAAATTGCTTTAAAACTTCACAGAGATATAAAGTAAGCTATTAAAAAGACAATCATGAAATTATACACTTCATATCTTTCACTGATTTAGCCTTCACCATAGATATATCTGCAGACCTCTAGAGCTGCCTTCCAGTGATAAAGAAAAATACCCAGAATTCGGGTACTACCATGCACCCATAGATTGTGTCCCAAAAAGCACACTAAGAACATGAACTGCATATTTAAATCACTACTAATTACACTTTTGATATTTAGCTCTTCATAAAAAGGTATCAGAGTAAGAGAAATATAGCCGAGTTTAAAAAAAAAAAAGGTGGTATAGGACTGTAGAGATACACATTTGCAAAGATCCACAGGCAGCATTCCTGATTGCCAAGAAAGGATTGCAACACACTTGGACTTAGTTCCACATCTTGCTAACCTCCACATGTTCTGCATGAGACACAGGATAGGATCCATCTCATCAGATTCCAACACCTACCATAGACATGTCTGCATCTGGGTTAGTCATCTGCATCTCCCTTTACAGACAGTCAAGACAGACAGGAACTTTCAAGGAACAAAACATCTTGTAGTAGCAGATACTTTTAGTATGCTATTTCCAATCACCAAAAAATCCCAACAACAAAATAAGCCCCCCAAAATCCCAAACATTTACAGATGACTCCAGGAAGTTTTTTTAAAAAATAAAAAACTCAGAGTAAAGAGAAAATAGAATCAATCAAAAATAGTAATTCAGAAAATTCACTTCAATATAAAAATATAATTTTATATTTAATATTTCAAATTAATAAAGGCCTTTTATAAAGCATGCAAATACAATTGTTAATTTAATTAATTTGTAGATTTTATTTTAAAAGTAATGTAAGTCACGTGATAAACTGACATTTAAATGTTTAGTTTATCAGACTAATATTTTCTAACAAATGTTGTTCTTAAACAGACAAAAAGGTAACTCCTATCAAAATGTATTTCTACCTTTCTCTTTCTTCACCAGTTTCATCCAAGACCCATGCATAGGCAAATGAAGCTTTACCAGCCTTTTTAGATTCCTGTTCGTATTTGTGCATAGTCCTTTTGTTCACGTTTCCCAAAAGGTAGAGTAAATGACCCATTAAAGTACTTTTGCCTGCATCAACATGTCCTGTGGAAGAAAATAAATATTACAGCAATCTTATTCATTTATGCAATTTAGGTATAGCACAAGAAATATACTAAGCATATGAACATCACATGCACTGACAACGGTTCTGTAATCCGTAGAACTTTACAGTCCTGTGAGACAGACACAGGAAGAAAGTTCATTGTAACATCCAGTTAGCATGACAGCCATAGAGCACCTCCAAATTCATGCTAAAATGAGCCCTCTGCAGGAATGAAACCAAACCAAACATGTTCTCTGTGCTCAGAGGGATGCTAAGTTAACCTCACTGTCCAAGTCAAAGACATTGGAATGCAATCTCTCCAAAAAGTGCAGATGCAACTGAAAACAGTGTAAGATTTCCCTTCCATAGGCTGAGGACAGCTTCTGTATCAATTCCCGATTCAATCAACACAGTCTTTAAACTTTATGTTTGTCAGAAATGCAATTTAACAGTATTACCTATTACCACCAAATTCAGCAGTTGCTTTCCTCCTTGTCTCTTCTCCAACTCTGCTTTCACATCTATTTGTGGTTTTGCCTTGCTTGACTTTTTTGCTGGAGTAGGCACCATATTCTGCTCTTCTGAAACCTGCACCACTTGGGGTGAAAGCACTCCAGAAGCTACACTGGCATCTTCAGGTAACAGTCCTTTCTGAGGTGTATTAGTGTGGCCATTTTCCTCAGCAATCGCACTAGGGGAAAAAAGAAAACAATGAATGCAAATGGCAAAGAAGACATAGAAATAGGGGAGAGAAATTGAGTTTTCCTTTCACAATCCTTCTCTTTCTATCATGTAAGCCCCAAGGAATATGTGATAAGCCCATTAAGGTGGAAGCAGCTGGATAGAAACTCCACAGATACCAGCTCTGAGCATCTTGTCTGAAAAGCAGCACTGTTTACAAAAGCAAGTTAAGAAGAAATCTTGTAAAATACATGAAACAGATAAACAAGTTTTCCATAGACCCCTCCTTTAAGAGGAAGGGAAAGGACAATTATACAGAACTACCACAAAGCAGGTTTCCTCTGAACTAAGAGTCCAAGTCAACTTTGAAGCACAGATCCTGAAACAGTTTCCATGTACAGTACCATTACTACAGTTGAACATAGCAAAGCTGTATTCTGAGAACAGCAATATAACATAAAGAGTTTAAATTACGCACATGTAAGCTGCAATTGAAAGTGCAATGCTTCTATAGAACTACAACAGATGAGTTAAGATTTATCAATATTGAAAAAATTTGTTTCATGCATCAAACAAGGCACCCAGAACTAAAGAGATTTGTATTTTTAAACTCCATTTTTTTCTAACACCCTGTTAACCCACAAATCACCATAATAATCCTAATGGTAAATATTCCTAAATATATTATTTTATAACACTCTCTCTTTTTATCTGCATTTTGTAAATGAACACGTTTTCCTGATTTACCTAAGTTCTGAGCTTATACAATATTTTTCTTTACCTGTCATAACAAAGATGATCATTGAAAACTAACAGTAAGCAACATTTTAAAAACAGCAAAAACTTTCTTATTGCCTGACAGAGCTGCATGGTGAGGCATTAATATAAGACACAAGATCAGTACCATCATGCTGCAGACTGCTTTTTCTGGAACAGGTTCATGCAGGTTCTCAGAGTCAAGTGTTTCCACATCCACAGTGAAATCTTCACTCTCCACTTTCTGTTTACATGCCACAATTAACTACCCAGTTTTAGTCTTTTCAGCTTCTACAAATAAAACTGTTTGTTTTGGTACTTTAGAATCCCACATTGTGACATCTCAGCTTTTATTTGAAATTACTTCTCATTTTCTGTCTGCGTAGGAGTATTTGCACTGCGTTAGTCCCTTTCCATTACACAGATCTCATGGAACAATAGTCTTAACACATTCGTCTACTAAATAAAGCTGTTGAAGAGTTACGATCTAAATAATTAAACATTATAAATGTTCAGATCAAATGCAAACTTAAGCCTCTCATTACAGCACTAAGTAACATGGGACATTTTACAGTTTCCCCTTCTTCCCCACAGTTTCAGAACCCACCTGTGTTATCAGTACTGCAGCAGACTGATTGATTTTGACACCTTTTCATAAGGCCCAAAGCCAAGATTTTCTCTTGATTGTTGAGACCAAAGCAGAAATTCCAACACTCATTATTTTGGCGACAGTTCCAAAACCCAAGGTCAGGTTCTTGCCTCAAGGCTGGATACCCAGGCATGCTTCCCAAATTAGCTAAGCAAACAACCTGCTTTGTGCCAGCCATGATGCTTGCAGGGGTATAGATGGTACCTGTGCCTCTGCATAATGAATAGACTATTCAGTACAAAATCTATTTGATATTAAATAAAATATAGATGCATAAAGTCTTGTTTATGTTTTTGTATTAAAGTCTTTTCTAAAAAGAAGTTTTAGAATCAAATACCTATCAAAATATTCTAAACCATGTGTAGGAGAAAAATGAGTTTCTATCAAACTACTGCCTTGGGTCACAGAGTCTTGACATTCTAGAACTCACACTACAAAGTCAACTGTTCTGTATCACCAACTATGGTTCCAATGTTACACATAGCATTGCAGCTTGACAAGTTGAATAACCTTTAACACTTGATTCTCTAAACCAAAATAACAGCTGGTCATCATTGTTTTACATGTAGTCATGAAAGAAGTTGATTACACATGAATTATTCCACAGGGAAAAAAACTCACTACAACTATTTATGCTTTCTTTTACTGGAAAAGGTAAGTGCATTTCTGTAAGGCTGAACAGAAGGCTCTGCCTTTAAAATTCCTTAAATAGTACATTAAGTTTTAGCTGAAAATCTACTTTGGAATGGCAAGCCAATTATTTTCTTCAATGTCTCTGCAGGGAAATTTGACTTCATGAAAACAGACTGGAAACAATGAAACTGATAGAGGGCAAAAATACAGAGAATTGTGGTAAAAAAGTTTTCTACGTATTTTAATGAGGTATTAAAATAATCTGAATGATGTAAAGTATATCAAATAATTTTTGTTATTTAATCAAATATTACTATATTAATATATCAACCATTTAAGAGAGCCTTATCTATTTACAATTAATTTGCACCAGACAACTTTCATCAAGATTAAGACTCTTCCATCTTTTTCCCTTTTTTCAGGCAAACTTCAGTTCAGCCACAGCATAATACCCAGCATGCTCCCAATGAAGTACCAGGACTAGTGCCAATATGCAAAGGTCACACTGAAATGCAAATATGGTATTTTACATTGATATCAAGTTTTCTTCCTTGAAAGTCTAATATTTGAAGTTCTGGATAAAGCTATTTGTATAAGAAGTCGTATCAAAGCAGCTTTTACAGCTGGTGATAGTTTTCTCTCCTTTTCAGTGTCTGCATTTCTTCCCAAACCAAATTTTCAAAAGTGAAAAAAAAAATTAAAAGGCAGTTATTTAGATGAAGCTGAAAGCAATGTGACCCAAAAACATAACTCTCATATTTTTCTATAGCTTTCCAAAATATATTCAAGCATTGTCACATCAGCCTATTAACAGACAAGAATGTATTTTCAAAGAGAGGTTATTTGTAAGCCTCTACATTTTATTTTGTTAAACTAGGTAATGATTATTTTTCTAATCCCAGATGCTAAGATCTTCCTGCAGGCCAAACCCTATGCCAGTAAGGATTCCCCAAAATAGGATGGATTTTGTGTGGTGGAATTCAAACTGATTATAGTATCTGAAAGAACCACGGTTATTGCCAAAGACAGTAAGCACTCTCTCACTTCTACATAGCTTTCATCGTAACCACTACTGCTTAAGGTTGCCAAATAGCTTTTATTTTGGGTGGTGCAAAGAAGAAGCGCTAGATACAAATGAAATGAGTGAAACAGGGCTCCAGTCATTATTAGGCCTTGCTACTTTTCCAAGGGTACAGTATTTGAACAGTCAGTACGTTGCTAGAGTTTAAAACTTTCAGCTATTACTGTGTTTTGGAAACCTGGAAACAACTTGTGCCACAATAAACCTAGACTTGCCATTTCAGAGAATAAACATCAAAATGAACAGAGCATATGATCTACTTAGAGTATACCCACTCAGTTTTTTGCTGACCAGTGTCAGGGAAAGGGAGAGCAAGTCTATTGTTAGGTACCTAGACAGGAAAGTGGGCAGATTAAATTCCAGTCTCACGAAAGTACATTAAGAGAAATGCAACAGTAAGACCCTGAAACCTAGTTATGTTTCATGGCAATCAGATGAGTATTTTATTGAAAGCTTGATAATGGCTCATAAAAATACTAAGGAGCTCCATTTCTGATAAAACGAATGACATTGGAAATGCTCTTCAGCTAGGCTCTTCCCACAAGGTTTTCCAAAATTAATGAACTGAAAATTCCTGTCAGAAGGCAGTATCTAGTGTGTCACTAGTGCAGGCAGTTGAGAATACAAGTTGAGGTCAACTGCACTAGAAAGCACCTTTGGTAAGCAAAGCTCCAGCTTGGTCTGAGCCACGACGACCTCCCATATGAAGAAAAATTTATATCTGAGAAAGACCACTTGCCTAAACCATTGCATTGTTGTTTGAGAACTTGATGGAACTATCAAAAGCAGCCTCAGTTTGCCAACCACTGCTACCTGGTAATGTGGAGCCATTGATTGATTATGTAAATGAATTTCTTTGAAAGGACAGAACTATTATGAACCTTGCATGCGCACTGAGATGATGTATTCAAGAAAGCTTGACCATCAGCAATTCAGGCACAAACGCCAAAATAGCCTGTCACAACTCTTTTGGAAATCAGCAGACAAACCAAAACCTGGCAAGGACCAACATTTAGTCAAAATTAAAACTGCCAGGCCAAACATTTCCTATCCTGTCTTGCCAACAAGACCATAACAGTAAATTGAATAAAATGTTATTGTTACATTACTGTTTTCTGGGGAATATTAATAAATACAACAAATATTGTTATAAGATGTGTTAGAAGGCATTCAATCTCCCACAAGTATTGAAAGGTTCAAACCACCACACATTCAAAGAGGAACCTGAAAGCTCATCTGCTCAATATTAACTCTTCAGAATTTAGCTTTAAAACATTATTTTCAGTCTTCTAGTCTGGATGCTGGGTGAATTATTTTTACACAACTGACTCTTTCGGAGTACTTACAGTCATTACAGAAATGTCTACATTTATTTCCCCTTTCAAAATTATTAATTACAAAATATTGGTCAGACTAGTTAAAATAATCAACCCTTTTTTGGTCACAACTTCTTTTGGCTTCCTTTATTATTTAACAGAAAGAAAAAGCCCAGTAAACAGTTTTTCTAGAGCATCAGTTTACCAGCGAACTCCATTTTCCATTGACAATCCCACTAAGAACACCCAGCAACAAAGGCAAACAATGCTCAAAGCAATTAAAGATTGCTAATAATCCACCTGTTTCAAATAAGATTCACTGATTAATATGAGGTTATACCTCATAACAAGACGGAATCATAGACTGAATAGTTAGTAAAAAAATGGCTTTTTTTGCAAATGCAAGGCTGTTGCTTTTAAAAACATGGTCCAAAAATTACCTTCATATGCGCCACAACAAAAACTAGTTCATATGTACTATACAATTTACTTCTAATGGTATCTGCACCAACACCATACAAATATTTTAGGGTAAAAGTAGGGGACACAGTTACAGATGTTTTAGAACCCATTTAAAATGCTTTGAGTAATTTCTACTGGTGCTTTTGGTCAGTGACATCAACTATGTACTTAAAAACCTGTATTATTATAAACACTCTGCAGTAAATTAAAAATGAAACAAGAACATAAGAGAAGTTATGAAAAGGGTCAAAGGAGTAAGTCTTTCTTAGCTGTTAGCTCCTCCTGTTCCTTAACAGGTTATCCTTATCCTGCCTAATCCAGAAGAAAAAAAACCAATCCTAACACTCATTGAATTGAGGTGGAGGTTCATGTTTTGTTTTGTTTTTCAAGACAGATGATTCTCTATTTCTATAAAGTCAAGGTCATAGGCCTTGGCAGTGCCTCCACAGCAGTCTGCTAGACAAAAGAAGAAAGGAGGCCCTCATCAGACTCCTTGAAGGAGGGGTCTTTAAGACACGCAGATACAATTTAAATGGTAAAGTTATCTTCCTCCATATTCATTGACTGGCTGTGCTCCAAATTTCATGCTCTTTTACAAATCATTCCACTTCTTACCTGTTCCTTCCACTTAAAGCTAAATACCTAATGTATATCCAATTTCTACAGTAAGAAGAAGTTTGTTTTCAACTAGTATTTCACCAGTACCACTAAGTGAGATAAATAAAAATTATCTTCACAATCATAGAATGACAATAGTTTAGGTTAGAAGGGGTCTTTAAAGGCCATCTAGTCCAAACCCCCTACAATGAGCAGGGACATCTTCAATAGATCAGGCTGTTCAGAGCCTGGTCCAGTCTGATTTTGAAAGTTTCCATGGTGGGGCATCCACTACCTCTTTGGGGAACCTGTTCCAGTGCTTAACACCCTCACTATAAAAAGCTTCTTCCTTACATATTATCTAGACTCTATTGCAGTTTAAAGCCATTACACACTTTGTCCTGTCACAACAAGCCCTCCTAAAATGTCTGTCCCCCTCTTTTGTATATACCCCTTCTAGGTACTGGAAAGCTGCAATTAAGGTCACCCCAAAGCATTCTCTTCTTCAGATTGAGCAATCCCAGCTTTCTCAGGCTGTCCTCATAGAAGAGGTGCTTCATCCCTCTAATAATCTTGGTGGCCTCCTCTGGTCCCACTCCATGGGCATGTTCACGTCTTTCATCTGCTGAAAACCTCAGAAATGAATGCAGCACTCCAGATAGGGTGTCACAAGAGCAATATTAAGGATTTATCTAAAGGATTTACCCACAGGTCCTGAAGGTTTAATCTTTTTTCTGCCACTGAACTGCAAGCAAGCATGGTACAAACTATGTCAGTGTCCCTGAAAAGAAGCAGAACAGCTGGGAATCATTTTGGAGACAACCACCTTTCATCAGAGACTGAGTCATCACTAGCCTATCCAAGAATTACTTTAGTCTACAGGTGAGGAAGCATTCTTCTTATCTCCTCCTTCCCTGAGGAGCAGCCACACATGATAAGTAAGTATGAGATACAAAATTCTGTATTTGGTCTTTTTTAGAAACAAATGTTTTAAATAGTCATTATAAAAGATTTTTTATTAAAAAAATCAATCGCAACTACTTAAAATTACCCGGTATATCTTCACTCACTTAATATTCCTTTCTTTTTCTTCGCTTCTATCCAAACTAAATTACTACACAAAAGTACCCATGAAAAACTCCAACTTCTAAGAAATTTAATAAGCACATAAGAGATGAAGGTGCCTGGAACTTCATGAGTCCAGTTGTCAAACATAGAGTCACTGATTGGTACATAGCAAGCAAAAAAAAATTACACTTCCTTTATATATTGCAAATCTCAAACAGTACAGACAAGATTATTTTGTTAGTCCCAGAAATTTTTCATTTGGAACTTATTGCATCTAAGGAGATTGAATGAAGGTGACGTCTTTCAGCAATGACATTCAGTAGTACAAAGGAATAATGTCATTGGCTTCACACCTTGTATTAAATATGCTTAAGCAGATGAAACTGCTCACTTTCCACTCAGTTATCAAACATGCACAAGATACTGCAAGATAAAGACTATGCTGCTCTCTTACTCCCCAAAATGCTTTCCAGATCAGAGCTACAAACACTGCAAGATGAGTTTGGGATGTTGGGACTTACACTTCAGAATTTTTTGACCTCAAGATGAACTATGGAATTTCTTGCCACACATTAGATGGCTATTATAAGACTGGGTTCAAAAACAGAATAAGAGGACCTAAGCAAGTAAAATACATTAACCATTCTTAATACAAATAACCAAAATCAAAAAATAAATTGTGGGGAGCCACAGAACACTGCACAATGATATTTCATGGACCATGTTCCCAACATACATGCACTGCCCTTATATATTTCTTTAACTATTCACTGCTGGCTATTGCTGTAGGTAGGCTCTGATTCAGATGTCTGTCTTCTTGCTCTCATGAGACATTCCCCTCAACAGTTCCAAGTCAGGACAAAATTAGAACCACTCTAATTTAGCTATAGTACAAGTAGGACCGAACTCTACAACAGTTGTACCCTGCACACCTGTTAAAGTTAATAAAAGCTGCAGAGGAAGGCAAGGTTTAGCCATAAGTGATTGTTTCCCCCATCAACTATTCTTAAATATATTACTTCCTTTGAAGAACAAGCAATTACAGTTAAGATTTATTGATTTCATAATTCCACTTAGAGAACTAAATTTAAAATAAACGAACACCAAGAAAGTTCAGTATTCTATGAAGCGGATGTTTAAATAATCTGACTACCTGATATCTCTATGCACTATTCATAGTGAAAGGATTTGTTAAACTCAAAACGTGAGGTACCATATTCTGAAAGTAATTCTGAGTCAAACAAGAAGCTGAGATGGTTAGTTCTGAAGAGTGACACTAAAACTGCTATGAAAAACAGAAAAAATAAGAAGAAAACTTGCTACAGGTGCATCAGTCTGAAAGAAGAGTTGCTGATGTACCTTGATGTATGAGGGCTTGGCTTACCATGGAACTTCAAATCCCATAGATTGTTTCTTTCCAGACACTGTCATTTTGGTAATTTTTGGCACAATTTCAGATTCCATTCTGGCTGACTGGGAATCCCTTGTTTTTCCTAGTAATAAACAAAAAGTAAGTTTGAACTTAAGGTTGTGACTAACAGGTGTTAAATATAAAGTTTAACAAGTCCCATTACTTCTCTCCAACCCAATGATATCAGTCCTTCACGACCAACTCTCACATTTCAGTGTCTTATGTGAATATATTACATAATTAATCAAAATAATCTACAGTTAGATCCATTGTGAAAATCTCATCTCCATCTCTGAGCAGTCACATGTCACCTACACTATGCATTTACTAGAGCTTTACTAGAAGCAGCTCTGCAGGACATCAGAAGTATTTAATGCAAAGTGAAATAAAGAAATAGTTTGCAGGTGTTCACTAGATGATTGGATTAATTATTTAGAGTTTTTCTTTTGCCTTAACATTGTTAACACTATAAAGCAACAAAGTATGTCCAACCTCACGGAATGCTAGCAGTAGCAGCAGCTATGTGTGGGCTGCAAAGCCTTCCCTGAAATCTGAAAACAGAGTTGTCTCATACTGAATTACACTCGAGAAGCCAAGGAAAACTCCAAAGCTAGCTAATTTCAAGGTTACTTAGAAGTAAGTACTTTGAAACTTAATTACTTAAAAGGTATTAACTTTTACCATAACCTAAATGAAAATACAATTAAAGTTCATTCTTAATTTTGTGAAAAAAGTTGCACAACTAATAGCACTACAGTGCTATCAGTTTCTTATCAAGCTGTAATAAAAAGATACATTATTTACTCTGCAGAGGAGGAGTTTATATAAAAGAAGCTAACTAGCCATTTTCTTTACACAGTTCCCTTGTTATTATGTTAGGATCCCTTCTTCCTTCAAGGAAAAAGACTTCCTGCTTTACAGCATTTGTGACAGCTGCTGCACATTGTGTTCTGAAAGATGTTACACACGTGACAAAGCAAAATAATAGCCCAATTTCAGAATTAAGCTGCAATTTTAAAACATGCTTCACCTAAGTGTATCTGAAAACCAGAAAAATGCCACTATTCTTCCAGTATTAGACCAATTTGGATATTCAAGAGTCAAGTGAATAACAAGTTACTCTTTCAAGTGTTTTAGATATACTACATTAGCATGAAGTGTTGGAGCCATTCAGCCCTACTCATTTGTGTTAATACTGCACTTCTTTCTAAAGCACAACAGCTACACCTTTAAACCACAAGATCATATTGGTTTGCAGGTTACATAAATGGTTGCGGTCAAGGCTGCTGAAGACTTCAGGCAAGGAAACAGAATACCACAGACATGTCTGCAACAGCAAACCAAAAAAAAAATCAAACAATCACAATACAGATGGAGACATTCTTATTTATCTGATTACTTGGTCTTCATCTCCCTCATTTGTCTTATCTGCTGATACTCCTTTTATTTATATGCCACCTGCAGATCTCTGGAAGAAGTAGTCTATATGTGGTTTATTAATAGTTGCATGCAAATAAGAAACAAAAGTAAGAGCAATAACAGCAATAACACAAAGCATGGCTTACAAGAATCTCAAATCATGTAACAAATATAAATATTCAGAATATAAAATTCTTACTGGACAGGGACTATTAATTAAGCACAAAGATTGTGTTGCATCTTCAAGGTCTTAAAGAGATCAGCTACAGCATTTTTTTAATAAGCAAACACTTCAGTTACAGTAAAAATTACATTACTTTTGTTCCCAAATTGGTACGATATTTTCTGCATCAATTCTATCAATTTTCAGGCAGACATAATTTTCAACTGACAGGTAAATATGTATGCTTTACATGTCATTTCAAAGCTGAATTCTCAGGAAATACCATGTTCAAAATCTGGCTACACGGAACTAATAGTTACAAAAAGCAAAATTAAATCAAAATGAGATTAGTTGAAAGAAAATACAAAAATCAGTATCATATAACTTGAAAATAATTTGCAATCTATTTGTTCAAAAATCAAAGGTTTTACAAAATATATCTTCTGTAATCAATTTCAAAATTAAGCTTTACTCTGTACAAATAACGCTGCAGTGTTTGACACAGACTTCAAGTTAAATTGCACAAGGAGACTAAATACATTCAACAAATGGAGTATTTGAGACAGTAAAAAACCTTAAAACTAGAATTTAGGAAACACTACAAGTTGAAAGATACAAAATTAAAACCACGAAGAACACGAGAGTGAAATAATAGTCCATTAAAGCTGACAGATTGGATGGTTCTTGTCTTTATTTACATATATACTTTAGTTTTATAAGTAACAATAACAATAATATATAATTATATAAATAAATAAATAAATGTTAAAGCATCGGTGGAGCAAGGAAGCAGACTTGGATCATATAAAGACAAATCAAATCATAGAAATAATCCCAGAATGGCGACATTCAAACAGATGAAAAGGCAAGGCAAGAATTATTAGTAACACTACTGATAGAAGCATCAAATACAATTTTATGCCTTCAATGTTTTTATAACCAAGTACAATAAAATCAAGCAGTATATTCGAGATAAGAACCAAGTCTGTCTTTTATGCATTGCAGGCGCCATTAAAGATTAATAATTATGGCTTCATTACAAAGGACAGAAGGCTGGGAAAGGAGTATACTTTATTATCTAATCTACTGGGTACCGGAGAAAACTGCATGATAAATTCTTATCTGCTCCAGCAGGTAAAGTAAAAGCTATTTGGCACTTAACAGATTGCATGCAAATCCTTAAGTTGCACCTTGGAACTAAAAGGAAGTCAATGCACAAAGCTGATACAATTCTTAAAACACTTCTTTATCTACAAGCAGGGTAACCTATGGCAACTGAAGTGTACTACAAACCCAGAAAAAATATGGAAACAGTAATCCCAATCTGATTATGACAAGAGCAGATGTGGAAAATAAACTTCTGAAGAGAAAGGATTACAAGCATATACAGATTTTTGCCAAAACCTTCATGAAGTTCTTCATGCCTATTACCATTTGGACATTCTCAAACACATACCTAGGTAATTCAATGGCAATACACTTCCTAAATCAAGAGTACAGATAAAATAAAAACAGACACGTCTTTCACAAACTCCAAAAGAAGTCCCAATACCTCATTACATTTCACTGCTCTAAGTACTGCAAGAAGTAAATCTAAGTGTGCTTCCCTACAAGTAAATGCACTGACTTAACACTAGTAAAATTTTTAAATTTTCCTTCCACAGAAACACATAGTATACATTTATAAATTATAAAAATTAAACTGAACATTAGAAAGTAAAACCTTCAAGGCTTATGAGCATGATAGTTCTCATAATTCAGAATGTTCAGAACCCCAAACTTCTAGCCTATTTTAAGCAAAATAGTTTCCAGAGAGGTATTTGGCATTTAGACTGCAGTGACAGAGTACCTACGCTAAAGCATACTGCACAAGTCAAACACTACAACAAAACTAAAAGTGTACTGATGAACCCTGTCTCAGCATTAAACTGGGATCAGCCTAACACCAAAGGGAACAGACAGACCTGCACTGCCATTATTCCAATACAACCTTGACAAAGAACTCTTCTATTATTCTTGTCTGTGTTTGTACCTTTCTTATGCCGGCCAGTTGGTCTTCTGACTTAACACACTGTTGACTTAGTCAAAAAGTATTACAAATGACATCTGATATAACTTCAAAATTGTTAGCAGTACAATCCCAAAATCAGATGGCACAATAAAGTACCTGCAGGCTGATAAACATGAACGATGATAATGATGATGATGACACAGACAATATGCAGGAAGGAAGTAAAACACTGGGACAGTCTGTAAAAATTAACACAGTCTCTCTAGATGTTCAAGATGGAATAGCAAAAGTATATAGATGTAGTCAACTACCTCCTTTAACTGAGGGCAATTCCCTCTGGATTCCTTTTCTAAAATTGGTTGTAAGCAGTACCTGTAGAAAATCTGTACAAACAAATCAAAAGATTACTCCTGCTACATTATCAAACATAATAGGCTTGATAAGTCCTTTTTCACTTTTGGTTCATATACATCCTTACAGTGAAAGCAACAGGAAGATAAAAATTAAGCTTTTTCTCTAATTCTGTTGGAGGTATGGAAGGTTTCAGTAAATGGAAGAGTTGACTGACAGTCTAGTCTGCTCCCAGGTAATTTAGAGGTGAATCAAAAGAGGAGTCTGTTAAACAGCCATTCTCTCAAGAAAGACATATTGATCCAAATGGATATTGGTATATCTGGAGAAATGCACAATAGCAATAGGTATTTAAATCCACATTGACTTTGTTCAGATGACCGTATCTTTCCAACAGCAGAAACAAAATGCCACTGCTTCCAATTCCTATACACAGAAGTTTCTCCTCCCAAGTAGTCTTTCACTCAAAGTCTAAACTGGTACTGAAACTTTACACTGAGCTACCCCATTGCACAGAGAAGCTTGTTTTTGATACAATGAACCAGAATGTTTCATGTGCCTGAATTCAGCATGAAAAACAAAGACAAATGTCAATTCAGCCATGTCTTGCTTTTTCAGATGGCAATCCTATTTAAATAAATCCATGTCTTACAAACCAACTTACTAATGGTATATAAGCACTGGCAAAGAATCACACCTTCAAGGGAATTATGTTCCAATTAACTGTAGGCAGTTTGCAGTTAGTTTTTCCCCTTGAATACTTCTGACATTTTTATTGGTTATACTGAATCTTCTGTTTTCAAAAATGGATGTGCACTTGAAGGCAGCTGCATACTATTTCAATTTTGAATGGGGCTGAGGATCTTAGATTTAACTGACACTTGGCAGCCAGAATAAAGTTACTTAAGCAGGTCCTCCTAATGCTGTCTAAACCAGCACTGCCATGAAAAAAACCACATGTGCAACACCATGCTTTCTAATCTACAAGATAGAGTTTGCATTCCTTCCTCTGTTACAGACTTTCTATATAACCACAAACAAGCCACTTACACCTCTGTCTGCTAATTATATAGCAACAGCCACCAATTACATAAAAGAAAACAGGGCACTGGTTTTGTGCACCATGTCACGAGCTTATGCACATGCCATGAGAAGACACAGTTCTGTCTGAAAAGCAGAATTAATAACCGAAGCTCCTCTCAAGATAATACTTCCCTTCCTATATGCTGTGCTATGATTTTAAACTATTTTTAAGTCCTATAAAATATTTCAAATAGACTACACATGAGTGAGTCAACCAGAGGTAGATATCACACAATTTCATGCTCAGAAGCATGCATCACCTGTTTGCCCACATATATCTGGGTTTATATTAATATCTAATAAATCCATCATGTCACATAACCCACCCAAAAAACTTCTGCAAAGTCTGCATGTGTGAGAACTTCAACTTAAGAGAATTCCTTTCATAGGCAAACTTCAGTATTTAAACTGGTTCAAAATATCCAGTTTTAGAAAGCCGTATGACATTAGGCTACCATGAACCATAATATACAAGTGGATGCTACTGAACATCCACAGCACTTCCAAAAATAATGCAACAGTCCAAAATAATAGGAAAGACAACTTGCTAAGTCACCACCCAGCAATGAGACACAGCCATTCTAAAGGTATTACTGAAAACAATTCTCCAAACAAGAACTCTGAACTTTTTCTCTTTAAAAGGCAGGTTATTTCCTAATAGAAACCACAGTCAGGGGCTTTCCAGGTAACTTGGTCTCCTTGTTACAACTATTACCTTCTCTGCAAAGTTTCAGATGGTGAATATGATTTTTTTTTTCATGAAACTGGGAGTAGGCATTTTCACTGAAAAATGCTGAAAATAAAAATGTTCACTTGCACCTAACTACGAGAATTTTTTGGGTTTGTTCTTAAGGTTTGATACAGCAAGAGAAGAGAGATACACCAGGTTCTTGAGTGGTGATATTCCTGAGTCTCTCCATCATGGGCCGTGATTCCAGGGTCCACAACACACAAACAGCACAACTTGCTACCCCAAGACTGAAGTTCCAGAAACAGTTTGCTTCACTACATGCAGCTGCAACAACTGGGTGTGCAGCAGCCACAGTCAGAAGGGCTGGCAGTCTGCTACACCAGCTGGCACTCCTCACCTCTCTGGCTTTACTTTCAATGTTTGCAGCTTTCAGCAAGTTGACATCTCTAGTCCAAAATTTAATTTGTTCAAATGAGGGCTCTGCTTGGGGCTGACCTTTTTTTTAAACTTCCAAACAGGGAGAACAAACAAACTGGAAGATAAAAGACACAACAGAATATTTTTAAAAATGGCACCTAAGGAGTGTCATCTGAACTCAAATTTTACCTCGCCTGTGGTCTCCATAGTTTCCTACCACATCAACAAACTGGAGCATAAATTTGTCTGTGATAAATCATAAAAACAAACAAAACTGGAGGGCAAGAGAAGAAAACAATATACTGAGAACTTGCAAGCAGCAAGACACAGATTAGCAACGATGGACAAAGACTAGAAGAATGAAAACCAGTCAAGCAGAGAAGATGAAATGAGAGAGGGACCATGGGAAAAAAAAATAGTATTAGTGAACAACCTAACTTGGGGAAAAACTGTGTATAAGGAGAAGGAGAAAGTAAGAGTTCACATACTCAGTGAAAAGTTACACGCAGAGATAAACATGAAGAAAAGAAGCAAAAGATGAGCAGAACTGAAAGCAAATGCCAGCTATGACTGGAAAAGAGCAAACATGGAAAATAATAATGGCCAATGATTGAAAAAATAGGTAGGAAACTGGAAATGGCTAGATAAATAGTTTGAAATTATGAAGTAGAAAAAATGGAATTGCAATAAAAAATCTGGAATGACATGAGGAAATAAATACTGTGTTTAGGGTACAGAGACTAATTCAACAAAATAACTGAACACAAGTGAATAAGTTAGAGGATTAGAAGGACACAGACACAGATGTTAGATCAGGTTGAAGTGTATGGAGTGGAATGTGTTATAAAAGGCAACAACAATTTTCTTTCCTGTCTCAAACATAGCCAAAATTTCTGGAGTCTCACCATGTCTCTTGCCATCAATACTAACTCCCCGAATGAAGCCAAATGATACAGAATCCAGCAGTCAGTTACAGCTGCATTCTCTTGCTCTTCTCACCTGAAACAAACATCTTCCTGTGAGAATTTTCTGGCCATCAGGACTTACTTAAATTACACATGGTCAAGTCTGCAAGCAGCACAAAATTAAGGTTACCTATATAAAACTATTTTTTTCCCAGCAACTCCTCACTGCAATCATTCCAACAAATGGTATACATTTCATTTTGAATATCTAATGTTGCCACAGAAACACATCTCAGAGAACAGTGTGTAAGTACATTTCTATGTAAAAGATTTTACTCATGTCTATTACAACTGGGAGCTTTCAGCATTTTTACAACTTAAACTTGTATGTCTCAATATTTGGATGCTTAACACAACATTCCAATTTTTATGAAATTATGTTTCAGCAACACACAACAGCAAAGAAATGCACAGACCAGTTCTATATGTAGACCATCAGTACAGTCTTTCCAGAAACATGGATAATTAGTCTGGTTTGCATTCATGGTTAATCTGTTAGGGGAAAGAAAGGCATTGATGCTGTAGCAAAACTCAAGATTTCCAGTTTCACTAAGCCAATACCTCCCCTGTAAAAGAGCGGGGATCTCCTGTACAGAAAGGCAGACTGGGGGGTGGTGTGTGTTTTCTTTTCGAGAGTACCCAAACATCAGCTGTCTCCTTTTGATGTTTCCGATACAGAAAATGCGTAAAGGTCCAATAGGAACTCAACAATCATACAGCAACTTTCTCATCCACCAAGTTTTTCAAAAGGATGTCCCTGTGATATTTCTCATACCTACTGCTTATAGCTCAGTGGACTAAAATTCAGTTCTTCACACGACCGTAACTCAGCGCAACTCATCCTGTAACTACTGAAACCTAATTTGTGGGAGGTGTATTGCTCTGCACTCTAGCAATGCCAATGATACCCATTCTCAACCCGTAACTGAACCTAAGATCTCCTGTAAAAATAATTTATTAGACATTTGCAGTTGTTCTGTAACAGCACCTTTGCTCTCCCCCAGGTACACAACCATAAGTCGTTGGTGGTGTTTTCTAACTCAACGAATTTTTCTTAAATGACTGTGAATTGTCTTTCATTGAGATTTAGAAAAAGCTCAGTCTGATATTTCTGAAGTGCAACTTCCTACCATAAATGGTCATGTAAAGAGCAGAGTCAGTACCATGGGCAGGGCAGCCCTAAAAAGATATCCCCTTTAGCCAGTCACTTAATTGAACAGAACACAGAGTCCATGCAAATTACCAGAATTTCTGTTAAACCTTGGCCCAAAATGAGTATGTAAAACTGAAAGTACAATATGTATGTTCTATTACAATTATATCAAATTTCCAAAAGTAACAAATAGCAATTTCAGGTTTAATTCATAACTAATGTTATAATGCCAGAGGATGGTGCTATTTGCCTGCACATCATCCAGACCATTCAGAAACAACATTGTGCCCTTTACATGTCAACATTATTTATGTAAGTACATTCCTGTTGATTTTATTGAAGGAGTGCAAGGCACTTTACTAAAAGAAAGCTTTCCTGATCCACAACTTTTACTTGTGTACTTAAACTACTTCAGTATGAAACAAAAGTTTAAGAACAGTGAACATGAAAAACATAGAAGCAAACTGACAGTATTTAAAGAGTAAAATCATCTTACATTGGTTCAACTTTTCCACAAACATTCTGCAAATTTTCTCCAGAAACTTAACAAGGTAGCCTTTAGAAGTTGCAGAAGAAAATGTATTTATCAGCCCTACATGACTGTTAAAGCTGCAAATATTTCTAGAATTTTTAAGTTCCAGAAAATTGCAAAAAAATTGTGTGGTAAGAACTTCTAGGTAGACTAGCTAAAGACCTATTTAAATTTAGGTTCTGTGAATCCCCAGTCTTCTCTGCTGGTGACATTACAATCATGCTAGATCCTCTCCATGACTTCAAGGATGGCAATGCAGACAGTATAAAGCAATGCCACAGCACAAGGCACATTTCAGAGTGGAAGACTGGTGGCTTCAGAAGGCCAAAATCCTAATCACATATCAAAAAATTACCAGTTACTGAAAAAAGCAGTTCAGGGGCTTATGTAAGATGTGATTTTAAAGAAGCATGTGTTCAATAGGTTGAGTACAGTTTAAAAAATCAAAATCAAGGTCCAGCTGCACAACAATTACTCACAATACTGTGTATACACAAACACCCATCCCTTACTGTAAACTGAAATACAAATGCATTTAATAAAAAAACCTAGCAGTTGTTAATGAGTACAATGGAGAAATTCACTGACTGACATTGACATCTGCATTTCTGCTTGCAAGGTTATGGCAATCAAACAGCAAATCCTCAGAAACGTCCCCTTTCAGTTTGTGTTTTTTTTGCCTTAAAAAGACAAAAACCAGACATATTCTACTAAATATTTTACAAAAAGTCAGCCAAATACTCCCATTTTGAAAGCTGTACCTATAATGAAGGTAAAGGAAGAGACAGTCTTTACTAGAATTTCATTATAGGTAAAGACAATAGGAGTGGAGGTATAGGATTG
This sequence comes from Catharus ustulatus, assembly GCF_009819885.2. NCBI lineage: Eukaryota > Metazoa > Chordata > Aves > Passeriformes > Turdidae > Catharus > Catharus ustulatus. Next base: position 60,043,492 of record NC_046223.1, on the reverse strand, counting down.
CCAGCAGAAATGGAACTGAAAAGATGGAAGTACATTATGTTTGTATTTCAAGGGATTTTGCTATAGTTTGATCAAATTGACTTCTTGATCATCCTTGCCATGCCCACCACCTCCTACTCAACACAAATGGAGACTTCTTCCTGAGCCAGTAGTTAGGGTACTTCTCTAGGATCTGGCAAAACTAAGTACAGTTTGAAAATGTATAACCTTGTAAAAAGTTAAATAACAAATTAACTGAGTTTATTTTAAAATAAACTGAGTTTATTTTTTAAAATTGAATCTTTACTAGTAAAACGCATACATTTAAAAGCCACCTGAACAATTACTTTGAAGATAAAAATGTTAAATGTTCAAATGTATACCATTCAGAAAGACTAAATGTTAAAAACAACAAATTGGAAACAAAAGGAATTAAAAACACATTGATCTTTGCACATGTAAATTAGGTCAAGTTAAACATTTCACACAATTTGTTTGAAGGAAACATGCTGAGCAAACATATCCCCTTCAACAGTGCTTCTTGTACTAGGATTAAATATAAAATAATGAAGCAAAAACACCTAAGAGAACCAAGAAAAGTAATTAACAAGGTGCTGTTTCTCCTTTGCGTTTTTCTCCAAATAAGACTAATATTGATCAACCTACTCTTCCCCACTTGAAGTGTTCCAAGATTTCAGATGAAAGGACGATGTATTGGTTCAATTTTGTATTATTACTCAACATCAACGTATTAAGTGGCGGGGGGTTTAAAAAACGTAACTGCAGGATCACAACTCTTTCCGAGAAATTTCAGAAAAGCTAAGTAAAGTTTAACTCTTTTTCTTATATTGGATTTAGTCTAAAATAATTTTTTAAATATTAGATTTACAAATTATTTCTGTGTAGCTGGGACAGTTTAAGTACTCTAGAGGCATTCAATTTCAAAAACAATACCAGGAGAAAAACCTGAAGATTTCTTCTTTCTAGCCTAATTTTATTTTCAGTATTCTTACATCATGAAACCAAAGGTTGTAGGTGCAACATCAATATGCTATAATACGCTCAAAACCTACAATTCAATACTAGAGATTACATTCACAATGTGCTATTATTTAGCAGAATGCTTTTCCTATTTTTATTCTATACCACTTTAAATATCTTTCCATCTCAATATGATTTGCCACTCATAATGGAACATCAGAAGAGGAACAAAGGGAAATGAGGCTTAAAGTCCAGTCACGCTCATATCTTATAGTTCTTGGTAATTTGTCCATAACATAATGGGATATGTGAAGTTGTGTTATTCCACATGTGACTGCCCACAACTGGGAGAGAGCTTGACTGCTCATAACTATGCCGGTGAACCACTATTTTATTCTATCTTACTACTGGCACTCTAAGATCATCATTTCTGATATAACTAGCTACATCACCACTAGTATCTCTTGCTGGTAGACTTACCAGATATTCCTGTGTTGTAAAGGACACTTTTTTTTGCAGGTACCTCCTAAACTAGAGCAACTCCTACCTTTTGGAAAGAAAGCGCAATCTCAGTTTTGTCCTCAGCGCTACACAGATGAAAGTTCAATTATCACACACACAAACCTACTCAACAGCAGCTGTCTTTAACAAAAGACAAGTAACAACCAAATACATCTACAGGAGAGGATGACCACATTCTCAAAGCTTGAGATAGAAACTCTTAGATAAAGAGGTTTGATACTACCAAGTCATACCTTACTGACACATTTTATTCCAATTCATTTTTGTGATATTTTCTGTTTGTCTTCACTGTAAGATCAACAGGCTTTTTTCAACATCTACTTTTGCTGCTTCCTTTAATTCTAATGGAAGGCACCCTACTCATTTCCTAAATAAACAGAATTAGCTCGCTTGTCATCTTGTCCTGTTCACAAATAGAGTATATTTGAGGAAGGGTAGAAATGAAAAGGAAGCAATGGCTACTAAAAGCACAGTGGGAAAAAAATCCAAAACACTTTACAATTCCTTCTTATTTAAGTATCCTACTGGTAATCCAAAGAACATTCGAATGCGAAACTGCTAAAGATCTCTGAAGCTAACTTGCAAAACAAACTTAAGCTGCAACAATGCAGTAGGCTCATCAAAGGTACTTAATTTATATGCAATCCAGAACCTCCACAGCATCAAAACCAAAATATTAGCAGAAAAAAAAAAACTGAAAAAAGTTCACACAATTATTACCACAAATTTAGAGACTTAAGCTATCTGAAAACCCATGATGTTTTCCTGAACCATTGCTATGTAGTTTGTACAAACACCTAGTTACAAGATTATACAAACACCTAATTACAAGATTATACACCAGAAAGACATTTTTCCCTAAGGAATACATTATGGATGATACCAGCAACAATGGACATCACTAAGGATTTAGAGAACCTACCATTAATTTAGTGATTTATTTGACAGTAGGCCTTTTTGTGGCTAACTGATATAAAATCCTAGAACTAAGTTCTAACTGTATTTATGAGGGAGACCACTGCAAGGAAGAGCACAGGTAGTGGCCAAGCAGAAGTAAGCAAGGTACAATCAATGCCAGAAAAATTTCATTTGCCAGCCTGAAGCAGTGCATTTCACTCTACCATGACTTTAGAAAGGAACTCGCATGGACTCAAGCTGATTGCTTCATGTTTTTCTCTATGTTTCACATTTACAGTAGCACCTGTAAGCACACAGATAGCATCTACAACCTTGTAAGAGTTTTTTTGCATACATGGTATCATAAAAATAGCATCAAAAGCATCAAATTTAAAGCACATTTCTGCCTTGAAAAATATTTATTTAAGATCTTTGGGTAGCACTTTTTTTCCTTTTTCTCAACTCAAGCACAGCACTTGGTGTATACACAGTTATGCCATCTTGCCTAGGGGACAAGCAAAATTAGTCATTTTCCTGTTTATGTGGGTCAGCAATAGGGAAGAGGAAAACATTAAAAATAGGAAAATGTGATTCTAAAACCACAAAAAGTTGCAGCAGGGCCTTGAACAAGGAGTACCCAAAATAACTTCAACTCATATTTTGGAATTAATTAGATAGAAAATTTCCACTTAGGGTGAGCTTCTACAGGCAGTAAAAACACAGAAAAAGAACTGAAGCAACAACCAGTCAAAGCTCTTCCATGTCTTTAACAATATGGCATTACAACTTCTGCAGACACAAGTATGTTCCACAACAAAGTCAGCTAGTTTTCCAAGCTTTTGGCATTTTAAGTATTAATTTCTGACAGCAGACTCATGAGTTTTAATTTTAATGGCCATTTCAATCATCGTAACGGAAGGAAACTGGTACTTCACGTATTTGCAAGGGTCCTCACTGAAGACTGAAAGGCTGTGAACACAGAAGCTGAGATGATGAAAAATAGGTCCTATCTCGAAGAAGAAAGCAGTTCAAGTGTAACTAGAGGCACTTCTGGTGGCATTTCTGTTATGTCTGATATGTATATGCCATAATACACTAGACTATGCAACTGCAACTACTAATATGCTTTGTAACAATTCTGAATCATCAATACTGCAGAAACACATCCAGAAGACTGTACAGAGATGAAGTTCGGATTGATGACACAAATTTTCTAGGGAACGGTATTTGTAGTGAAAAACACTCTGCACAAACAGACATTGTGAAGTAATTTTGTGTTTAAAAGCTTGCACTTTTACATCATCCTGGTTTTTACTTTTTAACTTATTTTCTGAATTTTCCCGTGTTTCCTGTTAGCACACAAGCTCCTTTTTACCAGTAGGTAATGTATTTTAATGTTGCTTTTGGATTGGATATGCCATTTCTAGCATTTAGTTTCTAGAGCTGAAATGCACCATGTCATTAGTTTTCAACTGCGAAACACTACCATGTCAGCATTTCCAATAGCCTTACTCTGAGTACTCAAGCACAAACTTCAGGTAGGATTTACAATCTTTACATTGATACATGACAGCAAAACAGCAGCAGTGATTCGTGCATCCTTAATACAGGATTTAAAAAAAAAAATCTGACTCCAATCATCCCTTTCTGGCAATCCAGCAATGCCATCTGAGAATTTAATAAATTCTTCACTTTACCTTCTAAAGACACTGAGCAAACCAAGTGCTAGTCTTTACTGTGACCTGAATAGACTGAGATAGAAGGACATTGTAAGAACAAGTGGAGCTACAGTTTCCCGTTTCTCTGGTTCTTCTGGAATCCCAAAGTTCTAAAAAGGACACAGTCATTTTTAGTTTCATCCAAGTTCTCTTAGCTTCCAAGCAAAACACTCGATTTTCATCCATGATAGTCATCTACGGAAATGATTGACTTTGTATCGGTTTACACTTTGTCCTAACAAAAGTAAAACAAGCTAGTGTTAGAGGACCATAAAGGAAAACTCAGAAAAAGCCTGGAGTGTCACTTTTTCCAGTGTAGGTGTACAGTATGCATGAGGAGAATCTCAAAAATGCATTTCAAAGGATTTTAAAAAGCTTTTCATTGCTGGTGACACATTTTTCCCTGAAATAAGCCACTTCCTTTCTAAAACCCACACAGTACCTCCATGTCAAGATTCAGTAACTTCGCAAAGTCTGTGTATATATTTTTCTTACTCAAAACACGGAAGTCTTAAATTCTCATTTACTTTCCATGATTTAAGATATATCACACCAGATTTCAAACATTTCCATTGAGAAAAGACATTTTCTTTGTCACAGACGGAATGCATAACATATCTGAGTACAATTAAGTACAACAGGTCCTCATCTCTATAGCAGGCTTTTGAGAATTGTAATGTTACAGAAGAGTTACCACAGCCAACTGAAATTGGGAATAAAAATTTCTCCTGAGCTACCATGTATAAATAATGGATTTTCAAATGAGCAAAATCAAAGCATCAGAGCCTGATTTTATAAACAGCAGTTAAACCTGAGTAACTCTAATGGAAATATACTGCACATCATAATTAAACTTCAGAATGTTTCCTCTTCTTTGGAATTCTCCTTATAAATAATCCAAAAGTATCAGTTTGTCTCGTTTTGGTTGGGTTTTTTGTCATTGAAGGCTCCCAACTTCATCTGTCCATTAACCACAACCAAAAGTGGCAAAAGTTATCTGCTAAAGCAAAATTATCTGCATTCTCAGACTCTGCATTAGGAAGTAACTGCTACTTCAATGTCCATCAGCAACATAACAAGACAGAAAACAAGTATTTGTCCATGGAAAGAGAAAGACCTATGATTCTGAACCAAAGCCAAATCTTGTTGCATTCAACTGAGTAAAAAGAGCTAATTACATCAAGTTATATTGTGGTTTGTGTGATTTTTTTTCATTTTTAAATGCTACTGGTGTAAAGCAAAAATGAAGGAAGATACTTATACAGGAGAGGCACCAAAAAAAATCAGAAATTGAAAAGAAACATTAACAAAATGCCAGGTAAGCACATGCCAATTATAAAATTGTGCTTTTCTTGAAACTGCCCACACTGTATTAACAGTTATGTCAAAATCCTGAAAACATGCCAAATTAATAAAGAGCACAAACCAAAAATACATGTCAGTGAAAAAATACCTCTTTCTCTAATAACATCTATTAACTGCTTCTCTATTAGAGAAAGAACGTAGTAAAGCCCAATATCTACAAATCTAGACTTATATGTGAGACATGTGCTCTATTCCTAGATTATCTGGCATGTCATGAGTAAGGCTTTTCAGCTTCCTGTGACTTACTTTCAACTTTGACTCTTTACTGTGAAGTTTGTTTCTTATTAAATATTTACGAAAATAGACCTGTTCTTGGTGTTATTCTTGAGAAATTACCATAATGCAAAATAGCCAGTGCTACCACAAAGACAGCTCAACTCTAGATTCCTTGCTGCCCCTACAACAATCAAACTAAACAGACTCAGTTTGCAGGACTTATATTTCCTGCAAGGACTGCACATTTACAGACACCTGACCTCCTTCTTGCTCAAGCATCACTAAAATCAAAATCTTAATGTCAGAAAGTGGTTAACAATTCCGTTAATGGTGCCTGAAATAGAATAGAACCTTGCTCAATCACCAGTATGTTTGCTCTGTAACACTAACACAAGCAAAAAGAAATGAAAATGTAGTTTAGCTAGAAAACGAAATGAAAATGCAGAAGATCAATGTCTTTTTCACTGAGAGTACCATTTTCACATAAATACTTTTTAGAAATTTGAATTAAGTTTTCATTCTTTCATGTTGTGGATAAAAAGACTCAAAGTATCAAAACAATGTTTGTCTTCATCAACTATTACCTCCATACATTGACAAAATTACAGTACATTCAGAATTGGAAGGGAGCCACAAGGACTGAGTCCAGCTTCTAGTCCTGCACAGCACCATCCTCAAGAGTCACACCACGCGCCCAAGAGCATCGTCCAAACACCTCCTGAACTCTGTCACACTGTGACCACTTCCCTGGGGAGCCTGTCAGTGCTCAACCACCCTCTAGATAAAGAACATTTTTCTTATATCCAACTTAAACTTCCTCTGAAATAACTTCAGGCCATTCCCTCAGGTCTGATCACTGGTCACCATAGAGATCAGTTCCTGCCCCTCCTCTTCCCCTCACAAAGAAGCTGCAGTTTGCTGTGAGGTCTTCCCTCAGTCTCCTCCGGTCTGAACATACCCAGTGATCTCAGCTGCTCCTCACAGGGCTTCCCCTCAAAGCCTTTCACCGCCCTCTCTAATAATTAAATGTTTTTCTATTGTGACACCCAAAGCTGCCCCCCAGCACTGGAGGTGAGGCTCTCCCAGTTCAGAGCAGAGCAGGACAATCCCCTCCCTTGCCCAGCTGTGATGCTGTGCCTGATGCCCCCAGGACAGGGCTGGCCCTCCTGGCTGCCAGGGCACTGCTGTCTCCTGTTCAACTTGCCACGGACCAGGACCCTCAGGTCCCTTTCCATGGTACTGCTCTTTCCCTTGTTGACCTTCACTTTGTTGACTGGTGACTGCTCAACCCTCCAATTTATTGAAGCCTCTCTGCAGGGCCTCCCTGCCCTCAAGGGAGTCGGTAGCCCCTCACAGTATTCCATCATCTGTGACCTTGCTCAGTATTCCTTCCAGTCCTGCATCCAAGCCATTTATGAAGATGTTGAAGAGCACAGGGCCAAGGATGGAGTCCTACTAGATATATCTGATGTCATCTCACTCACTATAAACCTCTGTGCCCGACGATGAGCCAGCTGTTCAACCATCTCACGATGTGTTTATCCAGTTGTGTGCTGGACATTTTGTCTGGAAGGATCCTGTGAGAGACAGTATTGAAAGTTTTATCGAAATCCAAAAAGATTACATCAATTGGATTCCCTTGGTCAACTAAGAGGGTTACTTCGTCATAAAACAAAATCAGACAGAACTTTCCTCTCATTAAGCCATACTGGCTGTGACTGTTGGGTTGTCTTTCAGATGTTTTTCCATACCTCCCAGAATAATTTCCTCCATAACTATCAGACAATGAAGTGAGACTGACGGGCCTGTAATTTCTGGGGTCCTCCTTAATGCCCATCTTGAAAATTGGGACAATGCTCACCAGCTTCCAGTCATCTGGGACCTCAATGATGATGAGTAAATATTTCATGAGTAACTTTTCTCTAAAATCTCCATAACCTCTTTATAAAAACAATAAAATATTTTTCACTATGTTTTCATAAGTCTAATTTTTAAGAAATGGTTCAAGGATTCTCTTTCAAGTATCATTTTAAACTCTACAGACTACAAGCATTTTACAGATTCTAGTCATCTTCAGGTCTTACTATAGGACAATGGGTTATTTTCTAAAGGAATCCTACCAACACTAAGCATTCTAATCAATTATTTGAGCAACAAACTACTGACATACCTCAGAAGTCACTGACAACTGCTTCTAATGGGCCATTTTTAAGCATGCAATGTAACAAATCCACAAACCAGATAAAGAACGTTTCCTTGATGATGCTAGAAGCTGATGAGCAATTTCATACATATTGTTCACCTCAAGAATCACCTAAAATCACAAACTGCAATCAGCTTTTATTCTTTGGTAAAATGGTGTACTTGAATAGACATGTAAGATATCCATAAAAATTCAACTCAATTAAAAACAAAAAACCCAAAAAACCACAAACAAACAAACAAAAAAAACCAAAAAACCCCAAAAACAAAAAACACACAAAAAATAAAAATAAATTTTAAAAAGCCTAACAACTACTCAAAAAACCAGAAGCACCCATTTTCAGGACTTTAGGAAGTTTACTGTATGAATTTCAGTGTGATTAAATATTTGCTTGAAATATTGAACTATAATCAAACCTAATACAGAAACATTCTAAAAATTTGAGTAGTTGAGTACTTTAGATTTGGAAAAGATATGATTGTTTGTATAACCCTAGCCTACAGCTCTTGTATAAAGGTAAACTAGTGCCCTTGTATAATGGCACTGTAATAAACTACATATGCTTCATAAAACGTCATCAAGCTATATCCTACCTTCATATTATTTTTTTGTCCACACATTCATTTTTGCAGTAGTCGTTGTTGCTGTTTAACTTCTTGCATAAGTGCAGATTTTCAGAAATTGTTGATTACAGAAAAATGTTTTTGAATGGCAGAGTAAGGAAATAGGGCAAAACATGGGACTGCAAAGACTACCTCCCTGCAGCAATCAGTCTCTTAGAAATAACATTTTGAAACACTATTGTGCAACAGTTCTAGAAATTCAAGCAGCTTGCTGCATGTGAAACTTAAAATCTTAAAAACTGTCCAAATAGATTTTGCCTTACTTTCTCCACAGGAATCTTTTGTTCAAAGAATGCCCATGCAAACCTAGACAAGAACTGGAGTCTTTTTCCACAATAGATACAAACATAACAGAACATTCAACTCTATTTCTATCAGGAAAGTTAACAAGAAATTGTAATTAACTCAGTCCTTTAATAATATGCAGTTTATTTACATACATAAAGCAATATCCAGAAGCGCATTTTGTATTAAAATAGTCAGCAGCCATTTAAAAATTATGCACAAAATAGATTTGATGTACTAAATGCCTCAGGAATATACAGGAGTAGTATGTCTATGCAGTTTAATATTATCTTTTTTTGTTTATATGCAAATACAGACAAGTATTTTGCAATGTTAATATGTGAATTCCAAAACAAGTAACACAATTAACCCATATTAGCCAAAGATAGACAGTGGTTGCAAAGGGGGCGGGGGGAGAGGGTGAATTATATACATAAATTAAGAAAATAAGCTCACCATGTCAAGCATAAAACAGGCAGATTTAGTTTACTAGAATTCTAATATTCATTAAGCACAAACCCTTCAGTGCAAAGGCCAAGCACAGTTGTTAAATAAAAATGTCACATACCATATCATGCAGTATTCTAACACAATTAAACATGTCCTTGATACTATAAACCTCATTATCAATAAAGAATTAAAGGAATAATTAAGAAAATTATTAAAATACCTGTTTAATTTAAAAAGCAAATATAGTGACACAATACTTCTTGTTTAGAAAAACAAAACAATAAAATTGTCTAGGCATGAAAATAAATCTCTGCTGAAAATTAATTGGAATTCAGGTTTATCCATCACTTAGATACCTTCTCCAACGTTCAGCCTGCAGGTCTATATTAATTCAAGGCTCACTTCAGGATTCAGGATTGCAAACTGAGGAAAAATCCCTGCCCTACTGTTTACACACTGAGCAGCATATACTTCTCCTTCATGACCACTAACACCACAGTCAAATGCCAATGAAAAAGTAATTATATATGAAAATCTAGCTATCTAACAAGATCCAAAGTTGTTTACTAAGGTAACAATCCCACAGTAAGATCCATGATAAACATACAGTGCTGATGCTCTTTGGCGAACTTCAGTCACTTGTCCAAGCTTTAATCTGCATGAAAACTATGCCAAAACTGAGCTTCAAGCACTACACATTGTCCCCTACTACTTGTTCCAATGGTATCCACAGGACCCATATTTAGTTATGTGTCCAGTTCATGCTTTAAAATTATTACAAATGTTAAGAATTTTTATGCAAATAAGGGCAGTCAGGGAAATGGGGAAACAGATCCAAGAGAAAATAAGAAAATATTTAGATGGGAAAGCAAAGCTATTCAATTTTGAAACACCCAAAGCAAAGCTATTCAATTTTGAAACACCCAAATATATTAGAAATCTTTACTGACATTAAGTAAGTCCTCTGGAGTATTTGAAACACAGGAAAGCAAAACCACCTACAAATATGACAGGCATGACAATGCCGAAGTTTGCATTCATATTTAGTGTTAAAAACTTATAATTTCTCTACTAGAAAAACACACACAATTTTGGAAAAAGTGAGCTTTAATTACAAACTCTGCTAATATGACTCTTTGGTCAGTAGGAAAATCAGACTTGGATTTTTAAGCAGGGGGAAGTTAAAGCTTTGGACTAACTGCAGAGAAACAGATCACTGAAAAGCATTTCATATTCTTGACACAGTAGAATTTGCTATTAAGACTAATCAATAAAACAATCAGTATTACAATGAGCATCCATCAGACTTGTATAGAAAGTCCTCTTAGGAAAACAATTATGCTTCTGCTAATGAACTTATCAGATCATAATATGTACACTGGATTGCATTATTTAATCCTTTAAATGAACTCCACGTCAACTGAATATAAACACTGCAGCACTGTCATTATATAAAACTTTTATTAATTAGGGTAAGAAACATTAATTTCATTCACAAGGTCAAAGATTACACTGCTCTTAGTCCTGAATGACAAATGCATCAACTAGACAAACAAGCAAAATATACAGACCATTAAATTTGTACCTGAGAGAACTGGAACATGTTTTGTTTTATTTTATTTAGAAACAAAATTGTAGTGCAACCTGAAGTCAGGAACAAACCCAAAGGTTTTGTCTTCTTTTTGATGTAATATCAACAAAAACTAGATTAGATGAAAGTCAGATCTACTATTTCATACCAGCTGCCAAGTTCTGCACAAGTGTATGAACACATATTTTTCTAGTTGTAGCACTATCTCTATAGAACTTACTGCTTTTCTGAATCTAAAATACTGACAATGACATTGGAAATATATTAGAGGTCATAATGCGTACTAAAAGAAAAGCTAAAACATACATGCAGCTACTAATTTGAATAACAGGGCACCATAGTTCAGATTCTTCTGATTTGGATCTTTCATCTAAAGATTCAAAGTAACAACAATGGGTGCAAACAGTAGAAGAGAATGCACTTCCATTTCTAAAGGAAGTTTTCTTCAAAAAAGACAAGAGACAGACACAAATAGCACTTAGGCTTTGCCTGAATTTTTTTTTTCCATTGAGCAAAGACTCTCATGCTACAGTTAAAAGAACCAATACTTCAGTACTTCTCTGAAAGACTTGAGAATGAACAATAGAATCCTAGGGAAACTTCTTATGAAATACATGCAGCATGTACATACCTAAAAAATTGCTGGTTTAAAATGCTGGATATCACATTTTGATAGCTAATTGGAGTCAGGGAGGCAAAACAACAATTTAATTGCTTGCTCCCCTACAAATTTGGTCCTATCAAAAACTACAATATGTACTACCACAACCAGAACTGTCAAAACCTGAGGTCCTTGAGGCTTTTAAAAACTAAAGGCATTTCTGCTGTAATAGTGCGATCAGTATAAAGATAAAATAATGACATTGACTGGAAACATCAATTACAAGATTGGCAGTTTAATAACATACCTTTATCAGAAAATCTAACCTTCAGAACATTTAATAAAACAGTTGTAATATAAACTGAGGTTCCTGCTCCCCAAACTACACACCATATAGCAAAACTAAATTACTTTACAAAATAATAATTCACTGTTCTTCCCAATGAACTGTATCTTCAACAACTAGAGCGATAGTTCAAAAAGTCTAATGGTGTTTACAGAATTTTGTACATGCAGTATCTGTATAGCAAAGTTCAAGACTTTCCAAAAGTTAAAAATATTAAACTGTCAGTGAAAATTATGCAAAAATTAAGATATTCAGTGCAACACTTTAAAAGTTCAAAATTTCCACCTATCACCAAGAACTGTAATATGTCCATTTAAAAAATGAAAAAAAAAATCAATTCTGGATCATAAATAGGTCCTATATATATTTTTTTTTAAAATATAATGCAGTATCGACACTGGTGCTTTTTCTTTTTTTCATTACTGTCTTGCAAAAGCTTTTCTTTGGTTAGCTTTCACAATATCATCAGGAGATGCTGATTTGAAGTCAAACGGTGTTATGGCTATTGTAGGACCAGTTTCCTTGGGTTTTACATCTTGTACTTGCCTACTGTATAGGAAAGTTTTATGTAGCCCAACTGCCCGCCGCTTATACCCTTTTGGAGGATAACGGAGGCACAAGGTTAAAGCAAAAGCTGAAGGTCTTGCCCGCAGTGCCTTTATCCATGAAAGGGACAAATCCTGCCTCTTAAGACCATGCCCTTTTTTGGGTTTTCTGTTTGTTTTGGCAAAACCAGAACATTTTCCTTGTTTTTCTTTTACAAGTTTTGTTTCAGGACTTAAGACATTTGACTGTCCTACCACACTTCTCTCTGTAGATACCTCTGCATTTTTCACAAGGACACTTAAATCAATGTTGGTACCTTGGGAGGGCCTCAATTCAATTACATCACACAAAGGCAAGTCTGTCCTTTGTTGAGTTTTATCTATTTCAATAGTCTCTGCTATTAAATCTGAGAGTGATAAATTCTCAACCTCCTTTACTGGAGAAACTTTAGAAAGGGCTAGAGAAGACAAAGATCCTGTTAGCTCTGGCATCCCATCTGAAGTTTGGGGTTGACTTACTAGTTGTGATAATGATGAGGTTCCCAATTTCCTATCAGTGAGACTTGCTGTTGACTGAGTGTAAAGATCAGCCAAAGAGTAACAGTGGCTAGCACTGCTTTCCTGGTGCTCCTGAAGCAAGTCAGCCAGTGATGTATTTCCTGATCTTAACACCGGCAAAGCAGCCATGTTTGAAGAGGGGCCTTCTTGCTCTCTACTTAGTGCAAGTAAAGAAAAATTTTCAAGAAGTTCATTCTTCTTATTTACAGTATGACTGACTTCATTATCAAGAGCCAAGTTTCCTAAAGCACTTCCTAAACATGGAGGACTATAAAAATTTGCGTCAGTCTTACAATCAGAAGTTTTTGAGGATACAAGAGGAATGCTGTGTTCAGGACTCAGAGAATCACAAACCACATCCTGCACCAGCAAGGATTTCAAGTCCTGTGTTTTCTTGCATTTCAATGGGTTACTTCCTATGCTAGAGTAAACATCTTGACCTTCAGGAACCAAACTTACTGCATTAGCACTTTCTGGTAGCTGCTTCTCTGTCTGTTTGTTCACAAGTTCACAAAATGATCCTTTACACAAATCATCACTGAAAGCAGATGACAGAACAAGTGAAGAGGATTTCAATCCTTTCCTTTCACATGAAGGTATATTGGGTTTTTCAAAATTTGTAGTTAAAGAATAAAGAGCTGAATCACTTTTGGCTGTCAAGTTTCCAAACTCAGTTTTGTTGGTGTTGTCAGCAAAACTGCCTACAGCACAAGATAAATTGTCTATATCAACACACATTTCTGGACAACAATGTAAGTCTCCTTACCTTACAATAGCCAATAATTTTCAGATGGAAGTCCAGTCACAATGAAATATCCCATTTTTTAAAAGTTGATAGCAGCAGCAAAAAAAAAAAAAAATCAAGAAACATGAAAAGGCATTTAATTACTAAGTGTCATCCAAAGGTAAGGAATGCTCTACAATGAAATTACAGGTATCTACTGAAATACAAAAAGAATTTTAAGAATCAGCAGAGAATGCTAGTAAAGACTACAAATATTTAAGTACAAATCAAAATAAGAAAGCTACTGTACACACATTACCCAAAAAAGGAGATACTAGGGATGGGAGACACCAGTTTACCAAATAAATAAGAGAACCATTAAAAATGTAAAGATGCTTTCCAAATTTAAGGACATGCATTAATTCAGTTAAGTCATATATTACAAATCAAAAATCTATCATGAACTGCAGATGGTCACAGCTTGAATTTAAACTGACAACAAGGTGTTATTTTGACTTCTAGCTCAAGAAAAGCTCTTTCCTTTAAATGTTTTAGAACACATATATAATAAGTCAGTCTTTCATTTTCCAAGAAATGACTATTGCAATGGTGTCTTCACAGTTTGTAAAGCCCAAATTAAACTGTAGATAGAAATGAATCACCTTGAATGCAAACAATTAAATGTAAGTATACCTTTTGTAGTCTTTGCTAAAATCACAGCATCCTTATTCTTGGTCTTCACATTTTGCTTACTGCCTTGTGAAAGCACAACATCCAAAGCCTTTTGTACATCAAATTTAGTATCCAGTACTGCTTGCACCATTGCTTGTTCTGGTATGGATTCTGCCAAAACTTCTCTCATTTGATCAAGGCATGAATTAAGACGGGCTGAAAGAAACACATTACTGTTATAAGCGGCCCAAAAATATGTCTTCAATGGCCTAACCATTAGCATCACACTTCTGATTAGCAAGCAGAAGGGAAAAATATGACAAAAGGGTTAAAACCTTTAGAAATCAATTTCAATCTCATTTACTGCCCTGATAGACTTTGTTCCCACACCCTGCAGAATATTTGACCTATTTCAGATATTGCAATAAAGAACATATTGCAATAAAGAATGTGTTACTATTTATTAATCTTGAAAGTCTCAGTACTGAAATATTTTGATGTTGTAAAATAACTATCTTCACTGCAGAGAAGAAATACAAAAAACCACCTTAAAATTATCCAAAATATTACAGTAAGTCAACGTAGAACTGCATTGAAAAGCACATTTTAAGTGTTTACAGATGCTACAATTAACATCCAAAGTAAAACAGCATTTTCACGGTCCTCAGGCCTTAACAATAGAAAACCTGGATCAACATGCCAGGTTTCAAACTACCTATAATCTTTATCTTTTCTAAAGCTGTAATGCATTTTTGGCTGATAAGATCCATTTTTTTTGGAGCATATTTCTACAACTACTATAAGTCTTTACTACGATACTTGCTGCACAACAAGAGACTGAAAATTCACCAGGCTGCCACTCAATGGAAGTCATACTCAAGAGCAGAAAGAAATCTTTCAATATCCCAGTTTCTGATTCCAATTTTAGAAAATAGGAACTGAAGAACAGGAAGATAGCTACATATTTTTTTTGAGCACTTCCTGGAAGATGTTTAAAGAAGTTTGCTTAAGGGGATTCAACACTACAGAATTCCAGCCTCCACAAGGTAACTTGTATTAGCACCCTTTACCTGTAATTCAAACAGCAAGTGAATCCTCCCTAGACATTTGCCCTGCAAAACTAGCGCCTTGCACAATGTGCTGCTTAACATTTTACTATCTAATACTCAACCAGAACAGCCTTGTGAAACTCTTTGCAGCCACCGTGGCTACATCAATAATTTTGTATTAATGGCCACCACTACATACTGTATTAAACACAATAGGTCTTGTGAGACCAGTGCTGTTTTCACAGCGCAAGTGGATATTTTGAGGTTTCTTTTCCCTCTTTTTTTAAGTCCAAAATGTTACTTTCTTTCCTGCTCCAATATCAGTTCTTAACTGATTGAGTCTGTCAAAAGCATTCTTCAAAGCCAGAAGACTGCACTGTCTAGATCACCTGTACCATAATACTGGCTCATTCTTTCAAACTGCCCTCCACAGCTTTATTTTTTGCTGTAAAAACATGTATATTATGCCCCAATGTATCATATTTAACCATATCTCTAAGCATTAGTTTAACTTCTACCAATTTACTTGACATGGAATCAAAATTCTTTCTAATTTACTGTTCTGAATTTTCTGCAACTTTTTAAAGTACCAAATTTCAACACTTTAGTCTGATCTTTTCAACATTTTAAAAATAACCCTGATTATTTTCAAAACATTTGAAACTATATTAACTATTCATACTTAGGAAAGAGACTTGTGAATCTTTTTCACAAAGCAAGTAATTAGATGATTAGGCAGCAAGTTTAAAAAACAAAAGCAAGTATTTTTCCCCAACAATTCAGCTCAGAACTCAGCAAGACTGAATGGAAACAAAAGTCTTATGAACTCAAAACAGTGCAAGAAAAAGATTGTACAGAATATTGACTACTCTTTCAAGGAAATGTGAGACTTTGAAAACCTCTTAAATACTGCTAACTGCTGTAATTTAGAACGCAAAACAAAAAGAAATCATTCTAATTCATTCTAATACTTCTATTCAGTTATTAATGTTCAGAGTCAAGATTTGAGCTGTCAGTACAGCTGTTCTAATGCCTCCACATAAAATCTCATCATTTCTAGTAAGAAACTAAGAACACATTTCAATGTATGCAACCAAGTTACAAGAACTATACAAAAGGCTGTTACGAACTTGAAGAATGACCACTGAAGGTAGCTCCCTGAAAAGTATTGCTTTATAACAAGATTCCAAGATTGTCAGCAATGTCAGTCAAGTAAAAACATAAATTTAAGACTATTCTAGTAAATCTTTAATTCGTGTAAGAGATTCTTTTGATAGTTGCTTTCTATAATTACCTCTATCAACTTCAGTCAACTGATGAGTGGGTGTAAAACAATCAGCAGCAGAATCAGTACCTTCATAGCCATATTCTTCTTCCAATGGCTCAGCAAACGTGGCTGGTTTGTCTCGTCTGGAGTAAATAAATTGGGCTGCTGCATTAGGTAAAAAACAAAGTATTAACAAAAAGCAAAGTGCTTTTTCCTCCTTTAAAAGCAAAACACAACTAAAGGTAAAGTAAGTTAGAATGCTGAATTGTTGCAGTGGTTTCAAAGGAGTGGAGAGACACTACTGTGTAATAACTACTACCTGAGGGTTGCACAGAGTATACAACAGCTCATGTTAGAATATAAATAAGTTGACATCACAGTGAGACTACTGGCTGGACAATATCTTTGTATTCATGGAACACAGTAATTCTGCAAATTTCATCATTACAAAAGAGATTATACTCCAGGTTTGAAAAACTGTACTTTCTGCACAAATCTATGGCGTAATGTCTTCAGAACCTTACACAACTATTTTTAAACTTAGTTTGAATTTTAAAAAGTTCGCATGAAATTAGCATTGCTTTTATAGTACCTTAAATTACTGATAAGAATTTAATGGACTTCAACACATCCTTGCTTTCTTGGAATTTCATTAGAAATACAGTCCATGAATAAAAATGCATATTCATATAAAACTTTAAATGAGTGTGTGGTTTCACACTGGTTTAGCAACATTAAGGAATATACAGATTAAACTCCTTGCTGAACAAGAGCCCCAGTTATCATACTCTCTCAGAAATGTGCAAAGTATAATGTAAATAAATTGCCTTAAGTGATATAATATTCTCCCCAGCTCTGAAATTCATACTGAAAGCAGGTGTATATGCAGAAGTAGCAACTTCTAGCCACTGTTTCCCAAATGCATACACACCATTTTATATTCAATCAGCGTAACTGAAGCAACTATTAATATTGTTATACAATCTTGATCAGATTATTATATAATAGAAGTTTCCACACAAAGAGTTCTTAGGAAAATTACTGTGCACAGGCAGTAATTGATTTTGCCATTTATCAGTCTAGATTTGAGCAAAAAGAACACATTGCACATTTTCCTCACTGAAATCAACAGCATGGGAGAGGACCAGAGTTTTAAAGACCTAATTATCTCAAGCTCCTGCGGCCAGAGGTCACACACTACATCACAGTCAGTGGATTAGATCCAAACCAGTTACCTGCAGTAGCACAGCTTCATGTCAACACCAGCTGTGTTATTTCCAAGCCTACTCAGCTCTAGAAACACTGCCACCAAATCTGGGGAAACCCTAAACTGATAATCTTGCCAGGGACTTGACTGGAGAACACAACCTAATGGTTCTACAGCCAGGCTGAACTCAGCTGGGCTGAGCCACTGTCATTATGCCTTACCTGAGTACACATCCATCACTATTTTTAAACCTACTTTGCAACATTCCAGATGCTGGAAGGCTGATTAGCTCCACGTGATCTTGCATGAGGACCAGCACTGCAACCCACAATGAGACTCCCTGCCCCACATTTACTCCAAGTTTCACAAAAGACATCAACTACCAGGTGCACAATAACAACTGTTAAGGCCAGGTAGATTCTACTAACAATATGAAAAGAGACCAAATGTTTCAAGATTATCAACACATTCCCACAGAGCTGATTTTTACATTACCAAGTACATTCCAACCATCGAGGATAACAGACATGTAGGATTTAAGATGCGGCCACTTGTCTAATGGGACTTTCAAAAGTCCAATGCCTAACACTACATAACTGACTGTAACAGGATTATGGCCACTAGGCACTTTTCAAAAGTGTCACTGGTTTTTAAAAGTTGTTTTAATTCAGAAATAAAGATCAGAACAAGTATCAATGAACAATACTTGATAATTATTTGAACTAACCTGTTGAAGGAGAAATACAATAATCATCTTCTACTGATTGGCCATACACATCATCATCTTCAAAGTCTATGAAGTAAAAACAACAAAATTAATCTGCACAATTTTTAAACAACATTACAATTCAAAGCATAGGTTTTGCACCAGGTTTTATGAAATAATGCATTTCCTGTATTCCAGAAGTACAGTTAGGTTCTGTTTATTTACCTAAGTAAAATGCAACCTTCTAAGTTGCAATAACAGAATTTCATTACAGTAATATAATTTAACATTTAATACCCCATTCATTAGGCTGAAAATTTTTAAGAGCTACCATACTTCACACCTTCTCCTTCAGCATCTCCTTTGCCCTCACAGACTAACTCCAACTTTCTACAGTTCCACAAATCTTTACCCATGCCTCTTCTCGTTATTTTTTCTTGACCTCTTAGTTTTAACCCCAGACAGTTCAATTACAATTTCTACTCCAACAACTCATGATCAGCATTTCTACTCCATTCCTGTGCACTTCTCACCTTTCTTCTCTATTTTATGCCCACATCCATCCACCTTCCAAATGAAGTTCAGCAAGGCAAAAAAAAAAATCACAATTCCCTTTGAATAAGCAAAATTGTTTCAGGTAAAAAGCAAGTACCTTATACAGTTACTTAAAGACAAAAATATTTTTCCTCAAGAAAAAAAAAGGCACCAAGAAATACAAAGAGTAAGTTATGCACCTTTCCCTCCAAAAACTAGTATTATGTGAAAATTTAAAAATAATGTAATTTTCACTAAGTAATAATGAAATACACGAGAAAAGTAACAAACTATTATTGAAGACACCACTACACTTGGCAGTTTCACAAGTAACATCAATTCTTTATCGTTCTGAGAGATAGGCCACAGCATGCACTGACCATAAAAATTAGTATTTAAAAATCTCATAGATTACAGAGAATGGTGTAGAAGCTATTGAAGTATTCCAGCTGTATTGCCACGATATCTGCAGATGGAGTATTACATTTGGTTATGATCACAGCATCTCAGAAAGGAGAGGGGTCAAAAATGGAACATGGTCAAATAAAGACCAGAAGATCTAAGGCCTCAGAAGTCTTCTTATGAAAGGAAACCAAAAAATATTGCAAATATTTAGTTTAGAAATGCAATTCATATTTGGGCATTACAGAATCACATATAGTATAAAAAGAACATACTGTATTTATCAGAGAAGATACCAACTCTATTTCATTTGGGCCATAAATGATTCTGGGTGACATGGTACAAGGGTAAAGACCTGACATGTAATCTCACAGTCATGTTTCCAAGAGCAATAGTAACTTAATGACTACACCAAATTACTGTGTATCTCAGCAAACTCATTAGAAGAGACTGATGAGTGTATGAACACTGAAATTAACTCCACGGATTTGCACACTCAACTTCTCAACAGCTGGAGATTCAGCTGTAATCAACATTTCAACCCATCTGTGATGAAAAATGGTCTCTAGAGGATGAAAAATTAAGCAGTAGAATTCCCTATCTAGTCAATATTTTTCCTATATTAGGTAAATTTACACTAGCATAAACTGCAAGGTGGAAACACACAGCCATCACAACCCACACGATTTTACAACTTCCAAGAAATTCCAAGATCACAGTGCAAAATTCAATTTGCACTACTACAATACATTAAAGCCATGTAGTCTGTTCACTGAACAGGAGACCAGAAGCAGGTTGAAGCATTTCCTGCATTTTTTTCTGACAAAGCAAAACAACAAAATTGCTGCTGTCTTACTAAAGGGTTCTTTAAAATATTGGTATGAACCGAAGTGGGTCCATTTCTCCACAGCCCAAGCCAACAAAAATAAAGACTTTGAGGGGGAACAAAAAAACTGATTTACAGTTTGCCCAAGTTACTGGGCACAAAGAAAGCTGCAGTACTGTAGGTACAAGCCAAGTTCTTATGGAAGAACTTCATTCCACACAAGAAGCTTAAATAAAATGAGACAGGTGCCTGAAAAAGAGATTATTCCCTAAATGCACAACTCCGTCTTTAAGAATTACATTTCTTCATCAAGTAACAGCTGTTGACTCCTATCTATTAACATCAGCAACACTTTGCTAGAGTTTGGCCGTGAACACAAACTTTTAAGTTTTTCAAGACTAAAGATGGATGCATTCAACCGTACTGAGGCTTTTTTCAAGTCAGTGCCGCTACTAAAAAGCGGCATCAATTTGGGCAGCTCAAGGCAGCGCAGGTGGGACTCAGGTTTGGACTACAAACCAAGGCCACGCTGTCCCCGTGCGGAAGCTCCCGGGCAGCCCCGGCAGCAGCAGGACGTCCCGGATGGCAGAGCAGCCACGTGTGCCCGACCCTCCCCACTCGCGCGGGAAACAGGCCGGGAACGGGGCGGGGAGAGGCCTCACCCAGAGCCCCGTCCAACCCCCGCCGAGGGGAGGTGAGGGGCGGCTTCTCCCCTCCCACCGCCCCTGACAGCCCCCCAGGCCCTCCCCTACCGCCGTGTGGGCCCCGGCACACCCTCCTGCCCGCGGCCACCGAGACGGGAGGCCCAGCCGGTGGCAGGGGCACGGGCCTTGGGGAGCGCAGAGGGGACGGCATAGCGGTGGGCCCCGCAGCTCTGCTACCAGCGCCTGTTCGCCATAACCGCTAACCTTCGTCGTAGTTATATCCTCGGACGTTCCTGTGCCGGGCCATGACGGCGGCCTCGTTCGCCCGCCCGCGGTGGCGCTGGCGCGGCCGGCCTAGGTCGCCATGTTGAAGTCCGGCGGCTCCTGGCGGAATCCCCTCTTGCGCAGGCGCGCGGGGCGCCGCTTCCGCGCTCGTGCGCTGCTGGGCATGCGCGCGGCCCGTCCCGCCCTGGCTCGGGGGTCGCGCGGGGCCGGGGGCGGCTCCCGAAAGCGCTCGCGCCCCGCCCTCGCGCCGGGCCCGGCTGAGGCGGCCCGGGGAGCGCCGGCCCTGGGGGCGGCAATTCAGTGGCGGCTGGAGGTGGCACTTGGGGCTGAGGTGTGGCTGTCGTGGTGGGGACCAGCCCAAGTTTGGTCTCGATGATCTTGGAGGCCTCTTCCAGCCTGGATAAACGTTGCTGTGGTTCTGCAGGGTCTAGTAGCACAGATTCTGTCTGTAGTAGTAGTCTGTTTAGTAATGTAAGTGAGTTAAAAGGAAAAGCTAGTTATGAGATGCCCATTTTCTGTCAAGGATGAGTTTGATTCAAGCCAAAAATGGGAAGTTTTGCACGTACACATGTAAGCAAGTGTTTTAAAGCCTTTTCAAAATCAGTTGCATCATTGGTGAAAAGGGAACATTCTGGATAGCCTACATTTCACTAAAGGTGTGCTTATTCAAACACTTGAAGCATCTGTGAAATGTGTACCACGAGAGGAACAGGGTTTGAAAGGCTTTGAAATTAAGTACAAGGCCTTTCTCAGTTCTGGATCTGAGACAGCTCCAGCTGACCTGGCTTTTGGTGACAAGAAGCCATTACCTGTTCATTGCAATCCAGGGAGTGACTAGTGCCCCGGCTTAAATGAGCTGCTGTAGGTAAATGCAAGCTGTAATAATTAGCATTGCTGTTGGCACTGTTAAGAAGCAAAATGTCAAAGCATTAGGCTCCAAGGAGCCTTGATCTGATTACATTGGCACATTGCTGTGACACTTTCTAATGCCGAGTTTCAGCCTTCAGGAACAGTTGCACTGCCAAGGGTTCAGATAACCAAGGAATGTCCCTACAGCTACTCTTCTTTCTGGAGTAGACAGGAAGAACAAGCAGACAAGACCTTAAGCTCTGGTGAGAAAGGGAGTTGGGATAGATATCCCAGCTCATGAGCTCCAGCTCTGACAGAATCTGTTTCTGTATGTGCCAGCCCAGTTGTTCCCCAGATACCTGCATTTGTCTATGGGCTTGGGACCTGCTAAGCAGATGATGCCATTAATATTTCTGAAGTCAGGTGTCTTCATCTTTGAGACCTTCAATAATTTATTTACCAATTTTTCATCCAGTCTTGACAATACCAAAAATCGAGCCCCCCTTCCAGCCACTTGCATGCTCCAGGTGTCCTCCAATACTCCAGCACACAGTCACACATCTCTATGAACACACATGCACTGCTTCTGTATCTGCCACCTAACTATTGTCTTGTCCTTGCCCACCCGTCAAAATTGTCACTGTCTACCACTCCACATCCTTCCTGGTCACTGCCAGAGGTAGGGAGTATTAACCACAAGCTGGAAGTTTGTGTTCATATACAAGTAGTATGTAAAGGTGCAGATTGTTTCCTTATGTTATTTGCATATTTCTAACTAATTTCTACAGAGAAGCACATGCATCTGAACAGGCTTAGGCTCTATATAATGGCTAGGATTAAAGCAGATTTGGAAACAAAGATTTCTGAATAATACTGGTGTCCTGTTCTCCATTAGTGTCCCAAATGTTCTCTGCAGCAGAGGTTTGACAGTAGTTTTGCTAATCCTTATCTGTCCCAATCTCTTGACATGAGTCAAAGATACAGAAGTGAAGACTTGCTATGATCCATTATTACTATGGCCAGGGTAGCACATTTCTGAAGTCAAAACCTGATTCCAGCACCTGCTTTCTGAGCCCTAAGTGAAGTAGCTTGAGACACTGTATCACTAAACTATAGAGCATTCTGCCACTCTGCCTCCAACAGCTTTACTTTGGAAAAGATGCGCTTTCCAGCCTCTGAAATTACTTTAATCTCATTCTTCAAATATTAAAAACTCCTGTAAATATTAATAATGTAAATTTAGGTTTTCTTTTTTCTTTTCTTTCAGGTAGTGACAGTTCTCATTTCTTACACCTGACCATTATGTTGCGAAGATATTTCTTTTATCCTTCTTATTGATGATTTTTACATAAATCACCAGCTGCATATCAAATAATAAATTTTTCATGTTTGATTTTTTTATTACCTCTCTTGATTTTCAGTGACTGTGACCTCTGCAGATATGATGCTCATTTCATTTGCTTGATAGTCAAATGTAACATTGTTTTCAAGATTTCAAAATTAGTTCAAAACAGGAAAATAAATAACAATTGTAAAAATATAAAGGTGAATATAAAGGTAAGCCAAATGTAGATGATACATTATATAGTCTTTCCATAGCATTAACAGTGAACTTGAAATGTTGCTATTTTTCTTCATTTAAAGTGTAATAGGTTATATCATACAAGACCTAAAGAAAAATAACCCGAAAACAACAATTTCTTACAGGAGCACTATTATTTGATATTATACTAGTATCTCAAAGAGTCATAAATAGTCAGACTGTGATTATTCCTTGCCTTTTTTTAATTCTGAGACCTATATAAATTTCTTAGGGAAAGATGTTCAAGAAATAATAAGCTTTATTCCTCAAGCCCTAGCTATACCTCAGATAGTGCTACTTGTAATGTTAATGCAAGGTTCATAAAAAGTATTTATGTGATAGCAAAGCAGTATATAACTAAACATTATTCCTTCAGCAGCAATTAAAGCACCATCAGAGAACCTCGTTAGTCTGGCTCCAGCAGCTCTGACTGAGGCATGACTAACCAGGTCACTTCTGGCATTCATTTCCTTCCTGCCCCCTGAGATTATATATTACTTTAAGGTGTGTGCCTTAAGAAGTGAACTAAGATCACCGGTCTCAATCCAGGTGGCAGCATTTGTGGTAATCCTCTTTTATTCAGCACTCCCACCCCCAGCACTATGAAATTTTTTTGGAACTGTAAGAATCAGTTGATAAAATATCCAATAGTTTCATTTTAGCTAAGTGGAAAGTCTTTCATATGATGTTATTTCTTCTTAAAGTGAAACTGCCAAGCTTTTTAGCAGTTTACTACTCTAAGCTACACAATATTCAGTCTAATTCGATATTGTATTGTCCTTTTAAACCAAAGTCAAGCAAGGCCTGGTCTGGGAAAAAAAACAGCATAATTCCATATGTTTTACCACACTACCAGGTGTGGGTGTTAAGCTCTAAAATACAGATATTATCAATGTCACTAAACCATTTCCAGCTGCTAAATGATCTGACTAGCTCAAAAGAACTGCAGCCAGTAAATACATGTCTATGTTTGTCTAAAATGATGCCATGTAGTCAGAAGCTGATTTAAAAGTGAGAAAACAGGGAGTATTAATAAATTATCATTTTGTACATATGGTAAATAGCAACTGTCTCTAATGTTCCACAGCATGAATGAGCTTCTTAAATATATTTATTATTTCTTGGGGAATGGATCAGTGCAGAACAACAGGTTTCACATATGAGTGATTTATGTTAAGTCAAGACCTTACACAGTTTCAAGAGGATCTATTAAGAGCTAACTTAGATGGCAGCTGATGGCAACCAGTAATGTAATGGCAATTTAATTTAGAAAAGTGACCTATTTGTGTAGGACTAGAAAAGACCTTCAGGATTATTGAGTCCAGTCCAAACATAAACCTAACACTGCCAAGTCGACAACGTTTGTGTTCCTCACAAGGATGTGAACTTCCTATTACAATAAGGAATAAAATATTTCAGTGGCTTTAGGTACAGCTATACTTTCTGAAACACTTCGATTTCAATCCCAAATTCCTCTGTCTCTCTGCTGCCTCCCTGCTGGCTCTCAGACTGCTTCTCATCTGCAGTGACCCAAATATTGGCCCAGAAAGGGAAGGTTCAGTCTCTGCAAGGAGAGAAACTGCCTTGGACCGCACAGCTGGGAGAGAAGGAGTTCAAATTCAAGCATGGTTGCCAAGAGCAACTGTGAAGCACTCAGTGAAGACCTATTATCTATTGGCTTTACCCTTGAATAAAAACAGTATTTTATTACAACAGAGTGGCATTCACTTCTAGTTGGTCTATGACGTTTATTGTTGATACAGAGAGAGATAAGAGATTAAAATGATCTGACTTATGAAAAATTTCCTATATGAAGAAAGATGAAAAGGATTAAAGAGTTTGTCTTACAGAGAAGATGTATAAAATGGAATATGACCAAAGTTTATACTAGGAGTGGCTCAGAAATAACCATTGGGTTGTTTTTTCTTTCTCATAGTAACAGCTTTTCTCAATTTCCTTGAAAGTGAAAGAAGGCAAATTTTAGATTGAAAAAAGTAGACACTTTTCATTGAGCACAGAATTAGACTATAAAGTTCATGAGCAAAATAAATTATCATGGCTAAAAAAATTAGCAAGATTCAAACTGTTTAAATCCTCATGTAGATGACAAGAATACTTAAACATGATCACAGTAAATATTTAAAGTCTATATAAAATTCTGCAAAGTATGAAAATTTTCACGTTATAGATTCCATCTACTTTTCTTGTTACAGGTGACTGACAGGATAAATTAAGGGAGCTGCAGACCTGAGGAAGAGGCAAAACAGAAGGCTGTCACAATGACTTGGTTGAATATGATGCACGTGTCCACACTAAAGCAATTTAAAATGACACATATCTATCTATTTATAATGCATATAGGCAGCATTCTGTTGTGTGGGATTATATACATCAATTTATCAAGCACTTTTAAAAGTTTGTCATGGGTCCTGGCTACTACCATAAACTTTGATTTCATCAATTTTTCTGTAATGATTGGACATAGAGATGATCTCCATAGAGATGCAATCAAACTTTCAGTAACTGCAGTGAGACCTTTTTCTACTGCATCTGTAGAAAAAAAACATATCCAGGAAAATGTCTTTTGAAAGAAATTACACAAGTATCCATAGCTGCAAATCAAAGCAGGGTAAATATAGTTTGAGAAATCCATCGCTTTTTTGAATAGAGTAATTAATGATACAAGTGTGACTGATACATTTCACTACTGACGTGTTCTTATAGACTTTAAATGAAAAAACAAATGCTGACACATGTATGCTTCTGGGAGGCACTTAGCCTGTTGGGAAGACAGCTTGTTAAAGTCAAAGAATTATGTCAAAATTACTCTGATTTCGTTTTCTGTGTTTTGCATTTTTACATTTTTGGAACCTGCCTTTGACAAATCCAACCATATATTGTGGGCCACTGAGTCAGGGAAACCCCCTGTACTTTCCTCTCCCAGAAATCCACTACTTCCGTGGTTATTCTGAGTCACATTTCTTCACAAGAGACTCAGAACTGAATCTGTAAAACTGGGATACATCAGGCTGAAAATATTTATGTGGTGTTATTGAGTGTGTCGGGGAGCATCATTTGATGAATAAGAAATGTGGTTTCATTCAGACTGATACTATATGTCAGTCTTTGACTAAAGTCTTTGTTTCCTCTCCCCCCAAAAATTTCACTTTCAAAGAGTGAGTCTTCAAGAAATTATCAAGTCCCACTTTATCTCTCAAACAATTCTCATGTATTGCACACTGAAGAATCCCATAGCAGGTATTGCTAATTCATCCTGCAATCAGAGGATATAATGCATTTCAGATGCTCTTTTATTTTGCATTTTTTCTTTTGTCATCTGGTTATATTTGGTGTATTCTAGAGTCAAATGCAGTCCTGCAGCACAAAACAGTGACTGTAGCGGGCAATGGAAATCTTGCACAATAATATCCTTTTAGTTCTATTTTTTCTTTTTATCTGATAACCAGAAACTACTTAACAAGATGCTCATTTACTATCTAGTTTGTTTCACATATTCAAAGTATAAAATTCTATCACTTGCTATTAGAACAACATTCTATCTTCCACAAGCTAATCTTTTATGGCAGATGCACTGTCTTAAATGTATAAATCTATTAGAAAACCAATCTGATAAAAATTTATGCCTGCAAAATGATGATTCAGTTATATCAATGTACTTGTCACTCAGACCTTAAAAAAAATACATAATACCACAGAATTGGGTGGGTGCTTAAAATATGGAAGACCTCGATAATAGGAAAACATTAGCCACAAAGTATAAAGGAGAAGCACCAATTGAAAAATAAAATTACCAGTCCAAAGTTTCCAAGTTTGTACACCATGTATTGTGAACAGCAGCATGTAAGCTTTTGGTCATAGGGTGCTGCAGCAGCTACCTCACAGCATGATTTCAGTTTAACTGGAGATATCTTACTCATCTCCTCAGTTTTCATATCTCTGCTTTATAAAAGCAAACATGGCTTAGACCTTATGAATCAATATTTTAATACTGGTGTCCAAAGCTGAACTGATGTGGCTGTTCTAATTAAATATCATGTTACCTCCAAAAACACCCATAAGAAAAGAATATTGTCTCACTTTCTAAGCTATCTCTGAGGACAGACAGGTGAACTATATAAATGGTTGCTTAATGTGCTTAAAATAGTAATTATTTTATGTGCTTTTTTTTTGATGATTGCAGATATCATTAGCTTTCATCTTTGTATTGAAGTCCACATGTGTTTTATGTTTGTATCCATGAAATGAATTCCCTGAAAGACAACAGCATTGTAGTGTAAGCCAATTTCAGTTACCATTAAAGTATTTTTTTCCCAAACCATGCATGGTGCATGGACACAATAGTTCTTTCTTCTCTCTGCTATGGATAAAATATTTTCCCACAATACTTCATACTGGTAATCTTGCACCAATCATTTCTGCAGACAATACCTGTCTAACACCTCTGACTTAAAATATCAACTACATCATTTTTTAATGGAAGAGATCCCTGCAACAACAGTCTCTCTTTGCCCTGCACTCATGAAAATAAAGAATTAACTTAATTTTCCTTCTGTGTTAGTAATTTTTGTGGCGTTTTGGGGGTGGGGGGGGAGTGTGCAAACTTTTATGGAAGCAAAGTTTATGAAAATAACAATTTTCATATATTTAATCATCATAAATTCAGTGGCAAGATGCAAGAGGGGGACTCAGATTAGTGCTCCCTCTGATGGAAAAACATGTAAAAAGTGAATGTTGATGCATGTTCACTCTCACACAATGTTACATGCTCTGTGTATACGCAGACTTTCACATTAGGCATAGTGTGGGCCCAGTGATGGTTCACAGAGATATAGAGACAATTCTGGTTACAGCTGTGAAGATTAGTTAGGGGACAACAGATACAGTGCAAAAGAATTCACGTCTCATCCCTTCACTGCTTGTGGAATAGCTCTTTTATTTGACATAAACTCTTTCTGTAGTCTGAAGTATTTAATAGATATTGTCAAAAACTATCCGCATTACTTCAATTGATGGTGGGATGAATATAGGACTTACTGAAGTTGCTTCTATTCAGTGTTTAATAATTGACACTGCAGAATTTGGAGTGAGTGAATTAAGTCACTATCATCTCCTTTGCAAGGTATAATAGAGTATTAAGTGAAATTTAATCAGGAATACTTTTTAATCCTGTAGCAGTACGTTTAATAATAAAATATCTACTTGCCTTACTTGCCTACTTCACCTTATTCTGGTGAAGCATTAGATAGATTCATCAGTAATTTGCTGTATTTCAAAAATTTGAGGTTATAATTTACAGCTATGATGCAATGCTGGCCCTCTGTATTGATCACATAATTCTGTTAAAGGAAAGTTTAGAATGATTGGAAATGCTCCCATCAGGATGAGTAAGGGAATCCTTTGTAATGGTGACAGAAAATATTCCTACTTCCGTTTGTGGTCATGAGGAAGTCCACATTTCATTCCCAATAAAAGCTACAATAGAATGCTACTAATGCTGTCCAGCTACAAGACACTGGTCATCTTTTTGTAAAAATTCATTTGAGGCCTGATCCAGACCTTCAAGAAATCAGGAGAGATAATTGCATTTGCTTTCGTGAATCAATTTGACACTAACCAGGCCAAGAAAATATATAAATAAGAGGATTTTGGTAGAACAAAAGCACAACATTTTACATTGAGCTCCAGTGGAGTAAATTGTGTTAGACATCCTGCTAGAGAAACCATGAGCTGAGCAACAAAAGATAATAATAGGTATAGCAAATTTCTTATCTATGTTCTCAGGCAGTGAGAAAATGTCAATGGATTTTATCTGTGGAAACACAAGATCGGATTAAAAAAAATGAAATATAGCAAAGAGGAGGCGAATAACCAAGTGTCCCTTTGAGCCTGAGGAGGTGGGAGAGTAGCACTGGAACCTGCCAGTCCTGAGCCTTTATTTGACCAAAGGGGAAGGCATCAAGTGAGTTCTGCTAAGGACCAAGAGACTCAACTGGGTTTGTGGATTGTAGGGGCCTTAAGGGAAATAGCTTGTGTTTTGCTGCTTGGTAGGGTTTGCATTTCAGGTAATGAACTGTGGCTGTGGGAAGGGCCCTGAAGAGGCCTGGGCATGGTACTGGGTTTTTTTCCCTTGACAGGGGAGGAAGCCTGCCAATTTACAAAAATATGGGGACTTAGTAACTACTGTGTGCTTGTATGAGCACTTCACCTTGAAATAAAGACATGACCATTTCCAGTATTTTAAAGCAGACTTGACATATTATATGTGAGTGCATATCAAGAAAAATATCACCTCTCAAAACAAAGAGGAAAAAAGAGATATTTTGTGGTCAATTTATTTGAAATTTTTAAGAAAATTTCTTGTTTGTTGAAGTCACTGTTCTTCAACCAGAAAAAAAAAAAGTTTGTCTCAAGCTGTAAGTTGTTTGGAAAAAGGATTATCTGTAGATTTCCTGTATTTTGACCCTACTGAGAAAGGCGTGATTCTTCTCCAGAAATGACACACAAGAGCAATAGCAGCAAAACATTGGTATCTCAAAGATGAAAATAAGCACACATCTTTATGACCAGTGAAAATACTATCAATGTATTGGAAGTCCATTTGTAAGTCTTACAGCAGAGTTGCCTTTGTACACATTACATGACTTCTGTAGGCTCCTGAAATAAATTATTGTTGTCCAAATGAGCATCATTGCTTGGCTCTGCAGACACCTTTAATGTGATTATACATTAAATTTACAGGATTAAAAGCTTTCACTTTATAACCTGTATGCAAGTACCATACCTTTCTAAAAAAAAATCTGTTCCAGTATAGACCCAGAGGAGCTGATTTTTCTCTTTTATGTCATGGTGTCCTGAAAAGAATCCTAAGCTATGTGTGAAATAGTAGAAAACTGTATTACTTACCAATGTAAATTAAAGAACTCATGGTTAGTCACACTGGTTCCAAGCTTCCAAGGCTCAAAATGAGCTATTGAAATCTTGTTGGGATGTTTTTCTATTGTAAATAACCAGGGAGAAATCAATCAATTGAGAATGGAGGAAAAAATATAGCCATAATAAAGATATATACATGAAGAAAGGAAAATAATAATTGAGGAAAATAAAAATTATTGCATATATTCAGCAAGGGCAAAATCTGTAAAACTAGGCCTACATTCAGTTTTACCCAAACAGATTTCAAATTTTTGTGCTCTCCTGTCTCTCTGGAAACTAAATTTGTCTCTTACAGTACTTTACATCAGCAACAAAAAGCAAAACACAGACAGACATTCAATACAGCTTAAGTGTGATCTCTGCGTAAGCAGTATTGAGGAGAAAGTTTTAGCTGGTGAAAGGGTGAATGTGTTGCTTTGATGTAAAAAGTTTTATTTCATGAGAATGCTCAAACAATCAATCTGTTCCAGTTATAAGCTATGTGACTATTTATAGTCTGAGCCTAATACAGACATAACACACTTGACTTTGTGAACAGTAAATACTTTGTGAGGGTTAGAAAGTGAAAAAAGAGCTCCTTGCAGGCACTGCCACATAGTGTACAGTGTTTGCTGAGAACGACAATGCAACATCTGCAGATTCCCACAGGATGTGTAATTCTTGTTATTTCAAGGTCTCATCCAATTTATTTGACATTGTTGTAAGATTCACATAAAGATGAATTGATTTTGGTCCTTAGCTTGTCATGTAAAATACTGGCTAAATACAGAGTTTATACTTGGATAAGTGAAATAAAACCTTCCTATTCCCACACCCTGAATAAGCACTTTCACCTTGTTTAAGATCATTCCAAAAATAACAGGAAGCAGGCAGGTAATAAGTACTATCTGGCCTAACATTATAATTGCAGCCCCAGGCAAGAAGGGAATAATGGATTATTCTATACACATTTTCCCCACAACCAGATCTTCAAGGAAAAGGGGCAATTGTAATAATAAAGAATACAAATCTTCAAAAACATTTTAAAAGCAAATTTATTAAATCACTACTTTAAAAAATCAATCATTTCTACCAGTTCTATGCAGAACTGACATAGATGTTTACTATTTATTCTGTTTCCCTTCTTTACCTGAGGGATGTCTAATGAAATCAACTTGTATAATAGGTCAGCAGATGAGTGAAGAAAAATAAGCTTGTACTTAAAAATGTAGATCTCAGTTGTAAGAGTGTGCAAATGCTAGACTGTAACTCTTCTTTATTAGGCTTTCTGATGGTAGGAGTTAGGGAAGGCATGAGCTGGGAAGGCATGTGCAGCAAGGGAAGCTATACTGCCATGATTATTCTGGGGATCATGTTGTACATTAATCCATCCATCCATCCATCCATCCATCCATCCATCCATCCATCCATCCATCCATCCACCCATCCTCTGCAAGTATAACCAGCCACAGGTACACTCCCATATGTTGCAAAGCTCTTACATTAATGGTGTTTGTGACTTCAGCTGTCAATTTCCTGATGTTTGTCAGTGACCTTGGCTTCACCCTTAACAACTGCAGTGAGCTCCAGTTCCATGGTACCTGTTTGTATTTCAGCAGCCTCTCATGAACTAAACTTAGCCCGAAAAAGCAAGAGGTGAAGCCCACACTTAGACTTTCAAGTGGCAAAGTGGTTGAAGGTGGAACAATGTTGATGTGACTCAGTGACAGGAGAGGCAAATGGGATCACGGGAAGAAGCAAGTGTGGCCTTCAGGTATCTGTTTGTCATGGACACACACACACAAATGTGGGTGATCTGAGGCAGCTGTGTAGCACCATCACCTTAATGGTGCAATCATGCCTTAGGACAGTCCCTTCTGATAAAGGAGTATAGCTGAGCCACAATCAGTAAATTTAAAAAAATAAATTAAGCTATATGCTTTTTTTTTTTTTTTTTTTCATTTTTGATTCAGGGACATGAGAATTCACATAACGATACTTCTCAAAGAGTGCCTTCATTCATTAGTGTAAATTTTTTCGACTGAGCACAAAATGGTTGGTTATGCAGTATTAGTGGGGCGATTCCTGGGGGATTTGTACACCATCAACAATGAAGGCTCTGTGCTCTTCAAATACATGGCCTGCAGATGATCAGTGTGTATGGCTGAGCTCTCAGCTCACACTATCTTGCTAAACTTGCCTGGGCTGAGGAAACTTGTTTTTTTTCTTTCCTGTGGGCCTCCCACTAAGAAACAAAAATTACTTGATTTCAGTATTTCCATCTCTGCTCTCAAAACCTCACCTGATTCTGAAAAAATCAAAATGTCTCCCCTTAAAAAAATTGCAAAATGTAACATTGATCTCTGCAGAAACCAGAAAACATTTGCACAAAAAGGTGAATGAAACCTCCGACCTGTGTGCAAAAGACAATGAGTAATTACCAAGGATAACATGTGATTTGTTTAACCAGAAATACTGCGCTTCTTTCAACAGCCAGTGAAGACTGTAAGGTTTTTCCTGGTATCAGCAGTGAGAGCTGGAAGACAATACTTTATTTTTCATTTATAACCCACACACAAGTTCCTGCTGATTTACAACTGAGCTCCAGCATTCAGTAATAATGGAACTGCCTTTAACTTTGAGACAGGTTTCATCTTCACACGAATTACTTACCTGGTTTCTGTGTGAGTTTATTGTTCCTTTCTGACAAATATTTTTTTCTGTCTTGTCCAGCAATGCAGATAATGTTAAAGATTATAAATTAATAAAAGTCTGATATTATCACATAACCTGGCTTCCTACATAAACTATCTGAATAACTTCTTATTTGCATTGATTCACGTCTTTTAGATGTATTATTTTATCCTGATCTCTTGAGTAAATGCTTGAAAGACAGAAAAAAGGTCGAGACCTGCAGCCAACAACCCCTGACCACTCTGTTCTGTCTCCCTTTCTACAACAGGTTTTTTGGACTGCATTTATAGGTAAACCAGACTGGAAACTGTGCATTGACCCAGAAAACACATGACATGGCTTGAATCGAGATCAAAAAATCCCCCCACCCCATCCCAACCAGATTTATTTTATCCAGAACTAATGGGAAAGGTTTGTGTAACATGCTGTCCACTTAGTGATACCCTCACATTTTCTGAGGTAATAATGCTAGTTGTCAAGGATCAAAGTGCTAAAATTGTAGAAGTACCAGAAGCTGCAGAAGTGTGCACGAGTGAGATCTGACCCTGTTTTACTTGTGCATGTAAGAAAAAAACTCTGTGACCTTTATCTAAGCTTGCAGCCACTCTCTTAGGTTTCTTCATCTACAGTTTACTTCTCTGTCATTTATGAAACACTCCCTCTCCACATACTCCACAACTAGTAAACAATAGCCTCAGGATCCGAAGGATGTATGTTCTTACGTTTTCAACCTGCCTCCCAGCCCTTGCATATTTTGTTTCCTGTTTATTCTCCCAAGTAAATATGTGGTGTGGTAGCTGTCCTTAAAGCAGGCTAGCAGCTAGCTGGGTTGACTGTCCTTTCTGAGGAAATGGACAGGTGTTGTCCATCCCAGGGAAAGTAACATCTGAGGAAACATTCACAGCTGGTGCAATTGATTGTGGGATCACTGTAATTGTAGTAATATGACAAAGTAGCATTTTGAGAATTGAAAATCCTGAGCATGTGCAGGAGAATGAATTATTCTGACCTGAATTATTCTGGTCACAACTCTATACAGTTGTCTTCTGAAGCTGTCTTAGAAGCAAACTTATTTCTGAACTGTGAGGTGGGGGATGGCATATCAAGGCTACTATGTAGGTGCCTGTTCAGTATGGATTCAAGACTAGTGTTAATTTTTATGGCATTGAATTTTCTTCACAGGTTAAGGTGGGCAGAGGAGGCCCCTCATTGTTCCCATTCATGTAAGGGGATAATAGAAAGTATTTTTTTAAATACTCACCCATGCATCTTATGGTCAAGTTTGTTTTTCAGTATTTCTCATGGCCTGGGGGCCTTCTTGGCAGTACCTTTCTTTCAAGAGGTATCATATCCTCTAGGATAAAGCAGTGATGTGAAAGACCCAGCCCTCCTATCTGAAGTATCTGAACATTGAAAAACACCTACTGATACCATGCTAGTTTTGTCTGGCTTTTGGGGAGGAAAGAGAGAGTTTTTGACTGCTGCTGCCCAATCATAAGTCTTCTGTGAGGGTGGTGAGTTTTCTTCTCAGGTAGGCAGCACTTCACTCAATATGTCTGAAGGCAGGGAACGAGGTCTTAGGAAAAAAGATGTTCACAGTACTTGAAAAAGGGGCAACTCCAAACAAAAAGACCTTCTGTGTGTACAGCTGCTACTGGGATCACAAGGTAGGATGGGAATGTGGTACAGAGTGTGGGGCTGTTGTATTTTGGAGAGAGCTAAGGAGCAGAAGACATGGTGTGTGATGATAGGTTAGGGCCTTAAATTATCCAAGTGGAGATAATAGACTTCAGTGCTTAAAATGTGTTCTTTTTGCTTGCTAGTAACTAACTCCTCTATAAAAGCAAGTAATTTTCTTTTCAGATTTCTACACTGGACCTCTGACACTTACAAAGTCAGACATGATTCATATTACTTTTGAGACTATTTGAGACTACTTCAAATATAGATGCAGGTGGCATCATGATAGTGTTGGATGTCACCCTCTGCAAAATGTGCCCTTCTCAAAACCACAGTTTGCCTTTGTGGTTGTTGTTTTAGAAGCAGCCCTTCAGCTGGTGTTATCACATGATGACACAAACTGTGGGAAATGAGACAGTCAACAGGTGCTAAGAAACAAGAAAAAGTGAAAAAAAAAAAAAGTAAAGTTAGGAGAAAGAGATACAAAAGTACCAGAAATTTTAAAAATTTTTTCAAGGTAGTAACAACCCAAGCAAAGAGACTTATAGGTCATTCTGACTAGATTAGAGGAACTACTGTGTGAGAGTACTGTATTTATAGCCTGTATCATCATGTGATTGTAAGATTTCCCTACTCTTACATCAGGCTTTCTCTAGGACCAAGCAGAAAAAGCTTTTGATTTACTGCTCTCTATTTGGAAGGTTTTGTTTGCAACAGTAATGCCATACATCGCTTTTTTGTTTTAGTTGTTGCTTTTTCAGTTGAACTTAGTTTCAGGACATGGATTCCAGGGTAATCATACATCTGGGGGAAACTCTGTCCTAGAGCTATTGAAAAGTTACAGTAGATATTGTAAGTCAAACGTCATGAATTTTCCTCTTCTTTTTTTCTCATTTGAATTCCTAAGGTAATGAGCATTTGATTGTGTTTTCGATTGTGTCCAGAGGTCTGTCTCTTCCTTTGCATGTCTCCTGCTCCGTACCTTCTGATTTCACTAGCCAGTTTCTAGACATTTCAAAATGTGGCAAGTATCTCAAAGATAATTATGATCCTAAGTGCTTCTTGGAATTTAACTCCTTGGTGGAACACCATTGTACATTAATACTGCAGAAGAGCAAAAAAAATAAAAGAACTCAGCAGTTCCAATAAATATTTGCCTTGTTGTCCAATGAACCTACACATACTGGCTGACCACACAGCACATCAGTCTTGCCAGGTCATCCATGAAAAAAATTATTGTTGAGACAGGTCAAAATGGCTAAGGCACAAAAGATTCGAATCTGTAGAAAGCCATCAATTCCCTTTGCTTATGGAACTATCCATTAATTATAAATACAAAACCGCCCCGCAATCAGAAGTATTCAGCATGCAGTAAGCTATTCAATAAGCATATGCATGAATAAATACCCCAAATGCATCTTTAAATGCAATTAGGTATGCGTACAAAATAGCTAAGGAATATATTGATATGTATATGCATCAGTTCTAAACATTCAAATTTTTACTTGCATAAACAAATACAATGTACAATTACAGCATTGCAATATAGGCACACAGAACATTTTATTATCATTTCAGTTTGATTAGCATTATCAATTTTCTCTAGACTACTGACAAAAATCTCAAGTCCAATTAAAAAAGAATAACTGTCACAGAAGTATTTTAATATATTAGTACAAGACCAAAATTGAGCATAATTAATTGTATGAATATATGTTTCAAAGCAAAGAGTGATAATAAAAGGTATCTTCTGAAACAAAGCCTGAGACAAACTTTTAGTCCAAGACATTGTTTTTTCATTGCTATCACCAGTGGGGCACATGGCCCATCGTGGCTTCTCTGCCAGCTCTTTTTTTTTATGAGTCATCACAGCATCAAAAGCCTGTCAAACAACAGAACAGAGATAACACATCCATAGACCACACTGTCACAAGTCTCCACAGTTTTGTTCTAGCATATCAGAAGAGGAGTCTCAAAATTACTGCTTCCTCAAATCCAGCCACTTCTTCAAGTGCTATTCTATGTCGGCTCTGGGGAGTTGAACAAAGGACAAAACTGTAAAGGAGACTAGCATTAGCAAGGGCCATGGGAGTCAGCCTGGTCACTGCTGTAGATTAGCCAGCTCCTGACTCCTCTGCCCAGCTGAAACACTGTGGTGCCCCAGGAACTGTTTCCAAGACACGCTTACTCCACCTGTGGCAAACCCTCAATTTCTCCAAAAATGTCAGGAGGGAGAAGTGTGAGAGCAGCAACTGGCAAAACTACATTACAGCTTTTTTTTTTTTTTATTTTAGGTTGAATCTTTATAAAGGATCAGACCTCCTATGTAAAATACTGTATCGTACAGGTAAAGAATATTCTTCCCCAAATCACCAAACCAGCAATAAATTCCTCTAAAAAGAAGTCATTGCCTGTGGTCAGAGTTTTCATTTGTCAAACAGGTATTTTTCAGAAAGAATATCTTCTTGTGTTTCTTTGTTTATATTCAGTTATTCAGGATATGTCTTTGTCTTTAGTCTTCTCCACGAGTCCATACTATGAACACTATTAAAATTAACCAATAATGAATTTCTTTAAATATTTCTACAGCAACCTTTAAAAATGTTTTTTTCTAAGGTTTTAATTTTTATGGAAGTATTTGGAGAAACTCTGGTCCTTTCATTATATTATATCATCACATCTTCCAAATGTGTCTTTAAGGAATAACATTAATATATCACATTTATTGGGTACAATTCTTCACTAATAGTAAAAATAAGGAAAAGTTCTGAAGATAGGCGTGTTATATACAATACAGAAAAGAATACTAAAACTCAAGCCAAATGGAAAGTCGTCTTTAAAATCAGCAGCAAGACTCTTCCCCAGAGACCAAGTACAGTCAAAATAAAAAAATGTTACTGAATAATTAACAGGTGTTATTGAAAATGGGGTGAGGTGGTTTTAAGTGTATATCCTGAAGGAAGTAGCATGGAACCATACTAAATAATGCATTACAAGAAAATAAAATCCTACCCACCTAGTTGCCTTTTAACCTCTAAGAACTGCCATTGCACAGGTGATTAGTAAAGGCAGGAGCTAATAAGGAAGTCTGGAGCACAGCTGCATTCTTCTTCTTAAAAACGTCTTAGCATCACTCCAGACAACTAAAATCATCCTGATGATGTTATTGAGAGCATTGTCAAATAACAGTATGGCTGCTACAGTCTAAAGGAGTATCCAGATCCAAAGCTCAGTAAAGTCAAGCATGACTGCGCTTCAGTGGGCACTGGATTTAGGGCCAGATTGCAGGAGAGTCTGCCCACAGTGTTTGGGCAGAAGCCCACACAACCTATCCCACTGCAATCAGCAAAAGAGTTCTTGTGTACCTACACACTGTAATCCAAAGGTGACTTGAGCTGTCTTTGACTATCCAAAGCTTACAGCAGCTGAACCAGAAGAGGTACAGAACATAGTGTTACACAGTTTGCTAGTGTGACAGAATGAAGTTAGTGTGTTCATAATATGGACTCATGGGGAAGACTAAAGACCAAGACATATCCTGAATAACTGAATATAAACAAAGAAACATGAGAAGGTGTTCTTTGAGAAAAATACCTGTTTGACATATGAAAGCTCTGACCACAGTATGAGTCACTGCAAGTGACTTCTGATGATTCACTGCCATTTTTAAAACTGATAACAATCATAACAATCTCTAGTTGTTTCAAAAACTCTTTTTTTTTCTTGTGAATAAATAGTTTGGGTAACTTTTCTAAGTTTTTTTCTAAGAAAACTTAGTTTTCTTCTTCTTTTTAAGCCTCTAAACAGCCATACCAGTGGGCTCTAGTGGGTAAGATTGCTTGCATTACTTGCTCCTTGGAAGGCCATTTCTAGTGCAGAGAACAGATCTTGACTGTTCTATCTCAGACTGTAAATTTTGAGTGGTGATGGCCATCTCCCAGGAACTGAACCAAGGGAACAGAATCCATGGTAGCAGACCACATAATGCCACCAGATTATGACTCTTGGTTACTTCCACGGCCTTTGAGTTGTGATTCCTGCCTTGCTTACACAGGAAGGTTGAGTCGCTCACACCAGTATCACTGCTCAGATAAAAACAGCTTGAACTTTCTATCAAGTATGAGAAGGTTCTTCCCAGTCAACCATGAATCCCTTTCCAAATGAGGTAATAAAAACTGAAAAAAAAAAAAAAAGTTTTTTCATATCAGAAAGAGACAGTTGTGGGTTGTTTGAGTTTAGCTAAATCAAAGTGAGTAATTTCACGATTATAAGCCGCACCATTTTGACTAAAATTTTGCTCCCAAACCAGAAATGCGGCTTACATTCAGGAGCGGCTTATATATGAACAAATTTTGGAAATTTCCCAACCCAGAGGTCCGAGCCAGCAGCAGCCCCAAGCCGAGGTGGAGCCTGCCCGACCTCAGGCTGCGGGGCAGCAGTGGCACTGTGGCAGCACTGCCCGGGCCCAGGGGGCGTGGCGGCGGCACCAGCCGGGCAAGCCCCTCTCCCTCTTCCCAGTGGCACCGACCGGGCACGCTACTCCCCTGCCTCCCGGCGGCACCGGCGAGCGGGGCCGGGGCCGCTCCCTGGCGGCCGCCCCAAGCAGGGCCGAGCCAGTAAACCCCGTGATCACGCGATTCTGTTACTAATTGGCAATTTGTGAAAGTTGCACGCGGATCCTCGCTGCGAATGAAAGTGCGGCTTACAATCCGGTGCAGCTTATATATGGACAAAGAACGAAATGTCGCCGACACCCGGACCTGCGGCTTATAATCGGTGTGGCTTGTAATCGTGAAATTACTGTAATTTGATGCATTTAGCAGTGTCTATGTGGACACAGTTTAGCAGCGAAAGATTTTGGCCTACAATTACTAGTCCTCTTGATAGTTCTCATAGTCCTGTGTCTTAAATGTTTTTCCCCAGCTGATCTGAATTTAGGCAAGGTAAAAATGTATCCTACCACTATCAAGGTATTCAGACAAAATTTGCAGGCAACACTTCTGAAAATTGGCATAGTACAGTTTTGTTATGTTTTTGAATAGTTTTAGAAAATCATTCAAGTTTAATCTGCTTTGCAGAGAAATTATTTGAATAAAACAAATTATACCCTTCCTAGTTTATACCTCAGAAATAATTTTTTTACTCTGTTCATTCTATATCTTATTACACATAGATAACATGAAAATTTGGCAGGGGGTAGGAAGCAGCACCAACAGTCATATAATTCTTCAGTAATTCTGCTCTGAATTGTTATTCTACTTCATGGTATATATCAGTGATTGCAACCACCTGAAAAAAGTCAGGTTTGGGATTATTTGTTGTTTTTATTACTGATGTCCCTGTGGACACTCCTAGTCCCTTTCAGTGCAGTACTGAAGAGGCTAATTACTAACTGAACCAATCTTAGCCTGTCTTGATCTAATCTGTTTGACTTCATAACAGAATGCTTATTTATTCAGTTACCAAGCCTCACTTGGGAATAGCAGCTAAGAGTAAATTTTTCCCAAGTTGTTTATTAGAAAAATATGGCAGATACAAAATCAGGTCTCAGGAGTGCAAGAGTAGACTGTAAAAATATTTGTTCTGGGTGAGACCTAAGACTGATCTAGCTCAGTATTCAATGTCTGCATTGACCCCTAGCAAATGAGGGGTCTCTCAATTTGAAACCTCCTGATGAATCCATCCTGTCTTGATTTGACTGGTGTCTTTGAATCATTCTACATTTTGACTTCCTTGCTGTCCTGTGGCACTGGTTTTGCCACAGTACAATTGGACATCACATGGAAAAAATGTTCTCCTACTATTAGGCCTGACTATTTTATGGAGTGGCTCAGGTCCTTTTGTTGCAAGAAATAGAAGTAAAAACCAAGAAAGCTTTTACTAAACGTAAAATAATTTTATTGTATTATATTAAATATATGAGCAGTGTTGTTTACTTATAAATCAGTTTGGATGTCCAAGTCCCTACTGAATCTTCCACTTAGGAAAGTGCATGTAGACCTGGCAGTTTATGCCATTTCAGTTACTGTACGGAGATCAACGCTTTTCTGATTCCTATGGGGACATCTGTTCATTAGCACACAGGGTGGCCAATATTGCTTTAGGTAAAGATCAGCTAGTTCCTCTGTTCTACACACTTTGGAAGAATAGCTTTGCTTATAAAATGTAACAAATGTTTCCTGGACTCTAGCCAATATATTTTTGATCCTTTCTTGATCTTCTTTTCACTAATCCTTTTCTTTTTGTATTCTTGCCTTTTGTTGACATGCCAAAATTCTGTCAGTCTTGTTTCCTCTTTCAAAAAACGTATTTTTGTTAAGTTGAATTAAGCGTTCTACCCTGTTGCCAAGAGCAAATTAAGTTCCCCCACACTGAAATCAAATTTCGTAAAGTGTCCGGGCAATTAGCTCTAATATGTGGTTGCTGTAACTCTTAATTTTCCCCCTTTAAGGGTTTTCTTTTTTCTCTGTCTTTGTTTCTGAACAGAAGACATGAGATTCTTTCTTTTCCCTCTGGTTGTCGTCTTTTAGTTCCCCAGCATCCAGCAACCATCCAGTGACACTTAGCCAAACCTCACTTTTAATCTGTAACCCAAAGGTATTTAAGTAACAAATTGTTCATTCTTCAACCAGAAAGCCGAGCTGGTGGACCAGCTTGCTGGAACTGGAACGAGAACAAAACTTGAAGAGCAGACTTCTGAAGAGCTCTCCCAAGCACCACATTTAAGCGTATCACATGCACATCCAGAGATTTCCCATGATAATTTAAAACGGCCACAGCTCACCTACATAACAACAGAAGTCTTTTACATCAGGACTTCTCTTCTATGCATTTGTTGTCAGGGTTTTGATTGAAAGATGTTCAAGGACAAAAAAGGAGCACATCATTTTTCCAAATAGATGGAAAAGGAAAGGCCCAGTTTCAGAAGGATCATGACAAAATTATGACTGTTTTTATATGATGTTCTAACCTAACCTTCTTGCCAAGCTTTAGCATTCTCATATCTGCATCAGCCTACCATAGGCTTTCTTCTCCAGGCTACCTTCAGCAAAGAGATCTTTCTTATCCTGTTCCTCAAATCATTTGTCTTGATGCACAGGCAGAATGCATAAGAATAAGACTTCTCTCAGCTTGCCATACCAAGCACTCTGTTGTGAGGAAGGATGTAATCAGAGCCAAGGAAGCAGTTGTTTCAGTTCCAATAAAAAGTCATCTTATATCAAAAACCCCAAATAATAAAAAAAATCCTGGATGGTTTCCCAATGTCAACTAGATTAGGATCAGCTAATTTGTTCATGAGAAATTTGACAGTTTGAACATTACTCAGTCAGCCACCATCCCTCTCTTTCCTTTACATCCCCATTTATTTTGGCAGACTTAAATAGTGCACATGATAAAGCTGTATTATAGTAACAGCCATCGTGCTATTTTAAACATAACCTGTTTATGTTTAACAGAGAAAAGATGCTTGGATTTCCAAGGATATCTATATATCTATATATCTATATATCTATATATCTATGTACATACATAGATATATATATATGACATATGTATGTATATATGTATGCATTTATGTATATATATATGCATGTACAAGACAATGTATACACCTATTTATCTATATATCTGCAAATTGACC
Organism: Catharus ustulatus; assembly: GCF_009819885.2. Classification (NCBI taxonomy): domain Eukaryota; kingdom Metazoa; phylum Chordata; class Aves; order Passeriformes; family Turdidae; genus Catharus; species Catharus ustulatus. The sequence goes on along the minus strand of NC_046223.1, from coordinate 60,000,916 downwards.
AGCCACACTGCAAACACTCCAATGAAGCAAGAACTGATTTCAACATGTGAAACCTGCAATTACATGAAATACTCTCTTTAAAAAAATTACTTCTATGCACAGAGCCACACACAGGTGATATCCTGCATCCATACTTCCCCTGGCTGATTGACAATCCCTGTCAATATAACAGTCCTTTAACCCAAAGACATGGGTATGTTCTGCTGTTGCTGTTCTCCCTTTCTTATTCCTACCCACCCTGGCAAAACTCCTTAGTCTGCCTCTTCCCTGATTTAGCTTTCTGACAGCCCTGTGAGTGATGGAGAAGGGAGGTGCAGCTGAGGGTTGAGTGTCTAGTCCTCACTGATGTTCACCGGGGACTAGTCACTGATTGCTCTTCCGTGTTTTGAAAACGTTGTTATGAATAGTAACATGGTAAAAACTCAGTCTCTGTTTCAAGTTAGTGTGGCCAGAGCAGTACCCAGAAATTCATAGCTAGTCTTTGCCTTTGGCTGTATGATACCCATCTACTTCAGCCAATTCCTCTATTTCTTCCAGGCGACTTAAAAAAATTTCCTTGTGGCCAAGGGCAAGAAGGTCAGAATGTATCTCCAGAGAACAGGCAGAGGGATCCTGGGGAGGATGTGGTGACAGGTGGGAGGTGAAGCATCTTTTCCTTCAACTGTAGCACTACTGCCCCATGGAAGGGGTGGGAAAGGGTTTGAAGCTAGGTCATGAACCTCCTCTCCTTCCACTCCAGGCATCCCTAAACACGTAGGCATTCCAAGCTCAGCACAGGCTCATTGCATGTGATCTCGCCATAGCAACCCGTGTGACCTGCTCCCAGTTTCATGCAGTACAGGAACATGGACAGCCACTTTTCTCTGTGTCATCCATACCAGAACTGCCTGGTACTCACAGTGCCTCTCACAAAAGGTTGGGATGTCTGAAGGCAAGTCTGATAATTTGTGAATTCCCACAAAATTCACCAATTTAATTCTTCTCTATTTCATGAGCTACCGCCTACTCTTCTCTCTTCATCATTTCATTTTTCCATCTGCCAGACCTGGTTCATGGTCTATTCTGCCCCACATGCTTCAGCTTCTTAATCCGTCTCGATTCTTACTGCTGATAAGACTGACTTCTTTGTTATTAATGTTATCAAAAGGATGAATTAAAATTAATGCAAGACTTGTAATTCAGCAGCATTGTTGAAGTGAAAAGTCAAGCCAGTCAAAACAGCAAATTAAACATGCTCAAAGGCATATCACAGCAGCTTTTAAAAGAAAACACAGACTCTTTATAATAGCCTAGGCTTCTAAACAGAAGAGAGAAAGGTGCATGACCATACAAGGGACAACATGTACTCACAGAAGCTATTTGTGAAGTACATATGATAATTTGCAAAGATTTTAGGTCAGTTACATGGCAAGTGCAACATATGATACAGCTACAGCATCTGTATGTCAAACTTAAAATATAATCTTCTGCAGGAAAAAAATAGAATTTTTATATTGTAATCTTGACACTATTTTTCTAATAACATCAGTCACCTTTTTCCATATTTTCCTGATATTACGAACAATTTATCCAATATATTTAAGTTAGTTTCTAGTGTCATGTAATATGCAGCTACTGGTTTTAAACTTTGAGTCAAAGGAAGAAGTAATTTTCTTTTTGAAAAATGACTGCTGCCAGTTTCCTAGATGCTTTAATTCTCATTCTTTTGGAACTTTATTTTGCAAGCTAAGTACTTAAACTTGTGTTTCCTGGCATTAATGTTAGGATTTCTACTTCTAAGACAAGCACTCTTGAAAGGCATATTATTTCATAAGCATTATTTCCAAGTCTGATCAAGTGGGGGAAAATCAGAAAAATCTCAGATGGAAAATAGATTTAAATTATCATGAGGCATAAAATGCAAGGGAAAAAAGGAGTTATGAAAATATTAGAAAGAGGAGAAAAATAATGTATACGTCCATTACATAATGTAGGAAGCAAGCAAGCACGGCTTCATGTACGCACAAACATGGAAGATACATTGCAAGCAAACATGTGGAAAAAATAGATTTTAAGAAGGACAAAAGACAGAGTACCAGACAGAGTACAGAAAAGGCCAGTTAAAGAACAAATTTAAATTAATGTTTTAGCCAGAAGAGGTAGATGACATTTACTGTAGACAAAACGAGAGAAAATTTAAAGCAGCCAAACTAGCTGATTTTGGAACTAACCAAGGTATTTTCTCAAATATTAGTGATTGCATGTACGAACCTGGGGACGGCAAAGGAAGCTCTAGAAAATGAGAAAAGGCAAAAGTCTTTTACAGAGGGAGAAAGAAAGATGTGAAGATGCTGAGCATCATAAACTAATCAGTCCATAAAAATACTGTAATGAAATACTGAACAATCCACATCATTAGCCTTAAAGATAAGAAAGTGATTGAAAAAAAGGAACAGGGGTGTGTTGAGAACAGCCCACTTCACACCAAACTAATTAATTTCTTTGACAGGTAATAGATATGAGAAGCACAGAGGGAAGAAGCAGAAGAAGGCTGTAATTCTGCCACAGTAAAGGTTTGTCATTGTCCTCGTGGTGTTCTTGAAGGGAAGCAGAATCTTGATACAGTCACCATCAGGTAGATAAGGTTGGCTGAATTGGTTTCAAATCTGCTTATAAGTCACTTCCCACAAAAAAACAGTATCTCAAGTGGATTTGATTCTGCCTTGGGTCTGCTGGATCCAGCTGTATTTAATGTTTCCATAGTGAGCACAGTACAGTAGAAATTGCCCAGTACAGCAGAGAGATGACATATCATATGGCTAGGGGAAAAAAAGGGAAATACTGGTTTATTCTGGGCTGAGGGTATTTCTGATGGTGCCTTCACCACCTGTGCTAGTACTATGGGCCCCCAAAAGCATTCCAGTCACATCTATATTGTACTTTAGATGCATTCTGCTTCTCTTGCCAAGCCTGGCATCCATTCTGGTTCTCCAGTTAAATCCAAGGTGGAAGGATATTGCTTGTGCTGGGTAGTTTTGAGGAGGCATATGGTATTGTGAAGTTGATAAATGGATCTATGGATTTGACTCAGATACCACTTCAGATAGTACAAGTGGTAGTGGTATGCAGATGGGTGATAAAAGCCTTTTGGACAGATTCTGGAAGACTTTACTCACTTCCCTAGAAGAATGACTGAAGTATTTAAAGATCAGGTTGGACAATAATCTGACAACTGCACTAGTTTTTACTTTAGTGGCAGTAATCTTCCGGGAGTAGCTCCGCACTTCCATCATTAATTTACAGTAGTACTGATTCTCAATGAGAGAAAACTGGTTGCAGCACTACTTGGAAAAAATAAGTTTGGCTGATATATAAGAGATCATGGATCTCGCCCTACCTGTTCAAATGTTCATGTATCCACCAGTGTTGTGTGAATATTTAACCTGGGAGTATGTATAGGAATTTTATATATGTGTATATATATATGTATACACACACACACACACACACACACACACACACACACATTTCTGGTTTATATGAAACCTTGTATTGTAAAAAAAATTTTAAATCATTTATTCAATAGAATTGGGTTTACTTTTGTTTTTACTGAACATTGGTATATATCACATACTCAGAATTTTATATCAAAGGCCAATAACCACTAAGGTCAAGTTTAAGGGCAGGATTTATTTTAGTTATTGAATCATACCTATACTTCTTGTTAACTTCAAAGTCAAATCACCCTTACTTCTTCTCTTTATTTTTCGATCACAGACTGCCCAGAAGAAAGGCCAGGCTTATTCACAGGCACCAAGACACAAGAAGGTTTGATCAAACACAGCAAACTAAAATTGCAAGCACGAGGTTTCAGAATCAAAGATTCAAAAGCCAGCTCAGACAAAACACCACCTCTCCATCTTAGCTGACTACAGGAGCTTCCCAAAAAAGTAAAAATACTGGCTTTAAGTACAAGGACAGATGAGCTGAACCTTAAAAACTGGTCTCACTCGCTTTGACGAAAGCTTGGGCAACTGAACAAAATAAGTGAAACTAGGTTAACTTCCAGGGTAGTTGTCTGCGTTTTGTGAAAACTCTACCTCTGTGAATATTGCTTCAGAAAATGTAATTTCTTTTTCATAGCAACCCTTTTTGTAGGTACAAGAGCAGGATAAAAGGTTGGAAAAAGAAAGCAGTGTTTACAGTTGATTTTTTTTTTCACTTAGCTCTGACACACAGTTGTGATTCATTTTTACCAATAAGGGAAACTAAGACCATACCTTTCATGAGTCACATTCTTTTTTTCTTGTGGATTTCTCAGTTTTCAGTGTTTTGTTTATTGATTATCCTTTTAATTCCTTATGACAGAGATAAGTTTAGCAGTATAAAGGACACCACCAGATGTGTTTTCTCCTCATACTACCTTCCTTTGCGTTGTTGAACTAAGTTGCAGATCATGTCTTCTTATTGGCAATAACACTGGAGTGAGAAGTTCAGCTCAGTCTTAAGTGCCTAAAGTTATAGAATCTAAATGTGTATTGCTTTTGTCTTTGGTCAAGAGATACATCTCATCAAGCAGGCCCTATTGCACAGACAGGCATGCAAGTAGATTGAGGACTTACCTTCAGTATGAAGATCATTATGAGCTTTTGGGGGAAAAACAAAACAAAACACAACACCAAACAAAAAGAAACTCATCAAAGAAACTCAACAAATTTCATACATATAAACACAAACTTCACAATTTAGCCCTGCTAGAACTCATCTGGGCCTCCCAAACCACACCAGAAATTATTCAGCCATACAGAGGAAAGGCTGAAAGGGCTCAAAAGTATTCACTGACTTTGCATGCCTCTGTTTACGGTTGTCTGGCTTTAAAGACTTACCAGCAGGTGTCTAATTTAGGCTATCTTAAAAAAAGAAGAAGAACTCAAAATGTGGGGGACTTTTTAGAAAATATTTCCCCAAATGGCTTGTACAAGGATTTTGAATGAGACCCAGTCCTCAATTCAGAAAGGACAGCCAAGGGCTCAATCCAAAATTGACTGAAGGACACAGTTAGCTTTTATTTCCCTTGTGCTCTCGTGCTCCTGAAAGTGGCAATCATAACATACACCAGCTTAAGAGGTATGATACATATGTGACAGGATTTTGAGGTGATAGTTTTCATACTGAAACTGTATATTGCTTTTGTACGCACCTGGTATGTGCTCCCTATAGAGACCTTGTCTTCCCTAAAATGAAGAAGGGAAAAACAAAGTGAGAGCTGGTTTTGATCAATTTCATTCATGATCTATGTTACAATCCTGAAACCAAGTAAAAAACCTTATCCTTAATCTTTCTCATCTAGTCAAGGAATGCCGGAGGAATGTACTGTAGTTATTTTGACTAGTACATTGAAACTGTACCTAGTTCTTTTAATTTTCTCAAACTTTCTGAAAAATCATTGGCCCTTGGATACCAGCTGTAGAAGTATTCTAGAGTTCTACTTCAGTTTTCATCTCCTTCAAAGACTGATTGCACAAGATTTAAAAACTCAAAGTATTTTAGCTTTTTTGTGTGTGTGTTTCCAGCTGTTGTAAAATCATTCACCCCTCCTCAATGGCCAGTGAGGTTCAAAAACTTCAGTTCTCTTGTCATCGTCAAGATTTTGTCAAAGATTAATTAACATGGCTTGCAATGCACCCCTTTACTTAATGAAAGAAAGTCTGTATTTTAATTTTTTTCAAGTTACCAGCAGGAGAGTCAAGATATGAAAATAAAATATTTTAACAATATAGACAGAAAGACAGTTTTGCAGAAGTTAGACTAATCACCTGACAGTAGTGGAGTCCAAACACAGGGGAGAAAGGAGGTCAAATGTACATCAGTTTCTCACACCTGTGAGAAAGTAGGTGTGGGGAAGAGTTCACTTGAGAAAAAATAGGGAAATGTAAAAGTCTGTAAGACACTGAAAACAGGTTGCATAACTCCCATCCTTCCAAATCCATTTTGTTAAAATAATAGAGGAAAGTATTTGTCTGACTTTTAGTAAAGGAAATCAGGGCTGATTAAGAGGTTGGCTGACTCTTCTACAAAGATAGAGGAAGAAAATTCCCAAGTTCTTGGTTATTATATGCATACAACTAAGCACAGGATTTGGCCTAATATTTTTCATCCCAAGAGAGAATTTATTTATATGTTTTTAAATGAAATTTCTACTCAACCAAGATAATACCCGACTTGAAGCAAGTCTGAAATCCTCCCTTCTGGGTGGGGATCTGTGCTGCAGAGCCCTGGGATGTAAGGTACAAAAAGGATACCATGGAGCATCTCTGCTCTTAATTCCCACTCTTGCATCTAGGTGAGCAGGCAGGACAGCCCAACGGGCATGGATGCACTGCATGGCACATTGATGCTGACAATCCAATGTCCACCCGCTGGATGTTAAGCGGGGTTTCAGTTTGTGAGCAGCTGCAGTCTGGCACCTGGTCCTGAAAGCTCCTGCCAGGCATTCCCAGCTTACTTCTACCTGAGAGAACACCCAGCCTCTGCATTCCCTGGGCACAGGGCAAGTGGGGCAGGACGAGCAGGGCGTTCCCTTGGAAGGTGCAATTGTGAGGGGCAGTGAAAGCCCTGCGTGTCCCTCACCTGGAGCACAGTCAGATGGGATGGGAGCACCAGCCAGGCTCTGTCCCAGCGGGAGGAGCAGGTGAAGAAGCACCAAAGCTCTTTGGCCAGGCAAGCTCAGGCATGAGTCAAGCCCCAAACTGTTCAGTCATGTCCTCATGAGGCATTTCTCACAAAGGCAAAGAGATGCATCAGTGCATCAGTACAGCCATCAGTGTGTTTCACGCCTGTGCCTTTTGAACCATTATTCTGCTGCCTAAGCAACATTTTAGGGACCTGTGTACTACTTCGAGTCATTTGCCTGAAGCCACGACAGCCATTTGTGGCAGAACAGGGAAATACACCTTCATCCCCAGAGGCTCTGGCTAACACCATAACCGCACCAACGTCCTTCCTCTTTTCTCCTTCCTCCCAGCTGGTCAGAACCAGCTTGAAATCACATAAGAAGAATAGATTTTGATCACAGAGAGGTGGGGCTGTGAGAGGCATTGCAATTAGACAGCAGTCCCTGAAATGGAGACACTTTGATCACAAAAAGTCCATGTGGCACATAACCAATGGACTGAGCCCACAGTGGTCTGTCAGAGATGAAATGGCTGCAGCCATATCAAATAAGAGATAGTTGTGGGGATGCATGAGGAAAAAGGTGGTGGTGAGGTGAAGAGAAATGCTGCAAAAGATATTTATTCAAAAGAAAGTAAAACTCTTAGCTGTCATCCTATTTTTCTCAGTGGCAAAATTTCCACTGACTTCAAGACAAAGGAGTGGCAAGCCATGCACATGGCTGCAGAAAGCGACCATCAGTGTGCAACTCAGTGTCACTCTGAGAGCAGCTTTGAGATACCAACACTTGGTTTCTTCACAAATCAGCAGGATAAGTTAAATATTTGATTTTTTTTTTCAAACTGAAACACTCTATTATATTCTGAAATATACTTTGTTTAGGCCTTGAGGTTTTGGCTAATGCTATGATAGAAAAAGCGGCAATAGTAAGTGTAGGATACCCTGCCAGTTTACAGAATCACAGAATGCTCCAGGCTGGAAGAGATATTCAAGATCATCTAGTTCAACCATCAACCCAGCACCACCATAATCACCCCTAAACCATATCCTCAAGTGCCACATCCAGGCACCTATTGAACACTTGCAGAGATAGTGACTCCACCACTTCCCTGGGCAATTTGTTCCAGTTCCTGATCACTCATTCAGTGAAAAAATATTTTTCTAATATTTAATATGAAGATCAGTTTAGTACAGCAATATACAGAATGTGAAAATTCAAATGATGGACCATTTTTGTAATTTCTTGCCAAAGTGCTACAAAATTCATTAATTCGCATTATCCTTCCTTGTTTAATTGAACATGCACTTCTAGATTTCCACCCTACTTTCTGTTCATTACTTTTTACAGGCTGTACTTGTATGAACAGGAATTTTAGTCTCAAAACATAAAACTTGAATTTTCAAAACTCAGGCAAGTTACCATCCTCAAAATCTTGCTCCTTCTAATGAAGGAGACTTGCCAATTAATTTTAATGATATTGTGATGGTACCTACTATCTTTCACAAGTTTTGGATCAGGCCTTTGTTGAAAATTGTTTAAATATATCTCTCATCACTAAAAATCAACACTAAAAATCTAAAGATATGGAAATTGATCAAAAGTAATGAAAAAACTTTTTTTCTCAAGGCTTGTTCTAACTTGTTACTCAATTTGCTCTAGTCAAATATTTAATTTATAACACTTTATTGAGTGCAAAAAAAGGTAAAAACCAATAATGATTAAAAATAAAATTAATGGAATATTTCTCTCTATGTATAACAATCTCTTCAACAATTTACATTTTCTAAATTACAGTACCATTCTTTATGTTTTCATTGCACATAAGTATATGTGAATTGTGGCGTACATTTTCTTGTGGTATGTTTACAAAATTAATGCAAGATATATTCATCTCCCATTCTGTCCTTTATACAAATAAATCACAAAAAAAAAATTAAAAGACAGCATCTTACTAAAAAGATGTGGAATAAGATGTGGCCCTGTTTTTTTCTAATTCTCTAGGTTTATCAGGGTGCCAGAGTCTGTGTTCCCACAGGAAGGGAAAAATGTCTCAGCTCTAGTCTCAGGTGGTTGGGTGAGTGCACAGGGAAGAGGGCTAGTGTTGGTTTCATGGTTCTGCAATCAGGGTGGGAATGAGCACGGACAAGAATATCTGATTTTATACGCACTCCATGAAAACTGAGAAGAGAATTGGGCTGATGATCAGCCTAGTGCCAGGTAAGAAGAAGCTGCATTTCCAAATTTAGGACAAAGTGTCAAAATATTGCAATATGCTTTATTTAAAAAAAAAAAAAAGTTCCAAAAGGTTTCTGGAAAAAACACAAAGCAGCTGTACCAAAGGACTATACATGGAAATGGTTCTGCTACGTGATGTCAACTCAGTAGCACAAAGTGTTATTTTTCTCACTAATGTTTAAAAGAATGTAGACATCATAGTAGCCCTAATATAGAAGTTTTTAAAAACTTAAAATAAAAATCAAATAAAAATTAAATAGCACAAGAAAAATAAAATAACATATGGAAGCTGATAATGATCATAAGATTCAAAGTACTTAAAGTTAAGTAAAGTCTTGTGAATTATTTGTATTTTATCAGTGTCTTCTAATATTTTTTCAATATTTTGAAAGAATCTGACTATCAGGGAAGTTATAATTTTGGGTTATGCTAGTCCTTTTAGTTTTTGTCATTTTGGTTTTTGAACAGTAAAATGTGCAACAGCGGTATTAGTACCTACTTCTGTTTGCATAACGGTGACAGGATATGATAGGATATGGTTTCAAAGGTCTTTTCCCCCATGAATCATCTTTTTTTGAAGTAATGTAAAACAAATGCTCATCACACCTACAGTCAACACTTCCCTACTGAAATGCAACAAGAGAAAAGCAAATTTTATTGGAAAGTATGGGAGCAGGTACTCAGAGGAACACCAAACCATAGCAGACAGCTCAAGCTGGCCCCTGCTCTGCTAAATGTCTCCTTCCACAGGGCTGCCAGCATCCCTCCAGAACGCCACTGCCAGAGATGCTGTGCAAGCTGATATGATTTCATCCATATGCCATAACCTGCAGGGTCTTAACTCCTGTTGCCTCGCTGTGGTTAGAAAAGCAGAAGAAAAGGACAGCAGGTAGGAAGTTGCATACAGTCATTCTGCTACATTGTATGAGATTAAATGAGGGGATTTCCCAACAAGGTGAAAGAGAAAGCACACCTGTAAAGACTGAACATCAGCAATAATTTGGCATGATTTCCTTCCTGTTCCAAAACCTGCTGGAACATTTTTCACTTTTTTCAAACTCTCTTTTGTGTTACAGATGAAAAACAATATACAATTTTAAAGCTGCAAAGCTGTACTTTCCCACTTGTTCACGTCTTAACATGACTGGGCTATTTTTGGTAAAAAACTGAAGAAAAAACTGCTTTTATACTTTTTCTACATCTTTGCCTTCCAGTCTTGCCCTACGATTTATTTTGTTTCACTCTCCCTTTCTCTCTCATGTGTCATCATGTGGAGACTCTTTAAAAACTTCCACACCCTCTGTACCTCACCACCGGGACAGCCTGGACTTTTCTTGTGCTTGTATCCCTCACTTGGATGTCACCCTGCTGATAGAAGCCCAGAGTGCAGAAGGGAGATAAACCCCATTCCTCCTATGTGAAGTAACGGTTGGGCAAGAGTTGACCAAAATACGTTCTGAAAGGGCCTGATCTAATATTCCCTGCAATCAATGGAAGCCCTTCAACTGACTTCAGCAGGTCTCAGATAAGGACCCACATTAATATTGCCATTATCATTTGTAACGGAGGCTCTGAGCACTGATGTTTTGTAAGAGTAGGAAACAGCTATGGCACGGCATGTTTCCCTCTGCTGTTTCAAAAAAATATTATTTTCATGCAAATTTTTGTTTGCTTTGTTTTCTTTGCTGTTTTTGTGTATCAGATGTTAGAGGTCCTCGCCATTTTTTTAAATCTCTCAAGCCTCAACAAGGAAGTTTTTCTCATAAATAGCTTAGGCACTTGTGATGATTAATCTGTAAAGGAAAAAAATAGTTTGGAATGATCCAGATGAAAGAGGTCCCATCATATTTAATCACTTGTATGGGTGACAGTGGTACCATTAGCCTTCATGTTGCATTGTGTTCCAGAATGAAACAGATCTTAGTATCTGACAGAAGAACCTAAGCTGAACTTTCTCAGGCCAGAGATGTGGAAGACTCTAAAAACAGGCATAAATACTGCTTTCCTTTTAGAAAATTGCCTAAATAATGTGTAATAAAAATCTGTAGATATCAGAAAAATTAATGTCTCTGTTGACTTCTACTGTGTGAAAAAAAAGAAAGAAGTGGAACAGAAAAAACTGTTTTAAAAGAGGGATATCTCTCAGAGTTCTTTTGCTTCAGTAATTTTCCATTTGATTTACATCACAATCATTTCAGTGACTGTCATGAACTTCAATGGATTAACTTCTGTAATGTCCTCTAAAGAATGGAGATGTTATTAACCCTTGTAAGAGTCCATAAGGTGGGCCTGCTGAAGATAGATTGTACGCTTTGGACCATGCAGCATATCAATTGCAGTTTGCAGTTTTTTCTCTTAAGCTCTGGCAAGTGAGCTCAGCAGCCCCAAGATTGCACTTGAGCACCTGAGGAAGTTGTACCTGTGTGAATTTCTGCTGGCCATTGCTCTTGCAGTCAATGTTATGTTCTGGGCTTTGTCCTTTTCTCATTTAGATGAATAGAAAAATCCTTTTGACTCTACTATGAACAGGAGCAGGAATGTGATGTGAAAAGAGGCTGTTCAAGAGCCAAATTCAGGGTTGCATCTGAGTAAGTCTGAATTCTGTCTAAATTGATGTATATATTTATATTTGTACATATCTTCTTCTATCAATATCTAATAACCTGCTCCTTAGACTACTATACGCTTTTACTTTCTCTCACTGATTTCTTACCCTCACCCTCTTTCTTACCCTCTTACCCTTCCATCTTTGCCAGTCTAAGAGAGCTTGCCAAAATCTGTTGTTTGTACGTCCAAACCTCAACACAGGAATGAAGTAGTTAATCAATAAACACTGAGTTCAGCCATGTATTATCTCTAATAATTATCTAGTAACTTCTCCAAGAGCTTCAGATTGCAGGTTTTACTAACTCAGTACATCAAGAAGTGTATATAGCTAGGAAATTTAAATGAAAGTAAATAGTATTATTTGTGTGAGGTTTGTCTGTGTGAAAAACTATACAATTTAAAAATAACATTTTCAGTTAAACTGATGAAGTACAAAGAATTGAAATGTGTCATTCATATAAATTTTATCCCAATAGGATAGTTAGAGCTAAATTAATGAGTCAGTCTGAACAAAAGGAATATCTTTTACACCACGTTTCACTCTGTTTTCACTCCATTTCCAGTGTAATTTAAAGATAAACAACTTTAACTTTGGTAAAGACAAAAATCTAAGTCTGGCCTTAGTATTCTGAAGCACTAAAACACTGATGAAGTTGCAAAATAGCTAAAATAGAAGGAGCTGTCACAGGCAGCTACCAACTTTTTATAGTGATAGTTAGATGTAGGGGAAAAATCCATCAGTTTGCACTTGTGTAGGAAGAGAATATTGGTCTGACAATCAAAGCTTTCCTAATCAAGGAGGGAGGAAAAAAAAAAGAAAAGAAAAGATGAAAGTCTTGAAAGTACCAAGAAACTCAGCTGTAGCTCAATGTCTAAATAAAGCTTTATTAGATGGTAATACAGTCAAAAGGGACAGTGCAAAGTGCTTGCTAGGATGCAACTGTGAAAGTAATCAAATTTTAGACAAACCTGGTAATTGTTATTTCTGAAAAGGGTTGGTGGATGGCTTTCTAGTCACATGACACTGTGACACTGGCACTCAAGGAGCACCACTGAGATGATCCTAAGAAATAGGAAGCTGGCCATTAAACAAAGTATTTGAGACAGACTCTACAAAAGTATTTGCAGCTACTGAAAGGACATAGAAAAGTGTAGCAAGCACATGTGATCAAAACAGTAGGCAGTACTTAAAGAATGCTCTTGATCACAGATGTGGTAGAAATGGAAAATGTAGGAAATTACAGAGGAAGGGTCATTTTTCAGTCGTGTGCTGAACAAAAGGCATCCAGGAGGAGCATGCAGAGCCATTCTTCTCAGGCTCTATTGCTTGTGTTGCTAAGTGCGATGAATCCTGGAAAGCAGGTTTCCTACTTCATGGCAAGCACAGGAGCTTTAAAACAGGCTTGGTATTTCTACTGTCAGAGCTAGTATACAATTACCTTCATCACCAATCCAGGCTAAAATAAGCCAGTGATGCCCTCAGCAGCTCAGCAGGAACCCTGGAAGGCAAAGCGCAGTTTACAGAGGAGACAACACACTGGGGCTGCTGGCCCCGTGCACAGGACAGACAGAGGTTTGCAGTCTGTTAAGCTGTAACTTCATACCAATGCAGCTGATGCAGAAGGGGACACCTGAAGAATGTGGGTCTCTTGAAAGTGTCAAGAAGGACAAAAAACTGGAGAGTGGTGCAGCAGTGGTGCAGTGCTCATATCTTATTCCTCAACATGAAGAAGATCACTGCAAGTGGACAGCATTTTCCTCATACAAAGGGAAGTAGCTGGTGGGCTTTGTGCTGTTTTGCCATATCAGATCAGTGCAAGACACTTACTCTACAAATTAATATTTGTGAGTTTCACTGCTGACTACTGTAGTGCTGATGTCATTCTGTGCAGTCAGCTCATCTGTATCAGAAAGGAAAGGAATACAGAATGATGGGGCCCTTCCAACACCCATTAAAAAATGGTGTCGTGTACCAAATTGGCTGAAAATGTCTCTTGTAACACAAAGAATGGTATTGGTCCTATCCACATAAAATTAAAATGTCCTCTTTCTTTTTGCTTGTTTGTTTGCTTGCTTCCTTTCTTGTTTCTCTTTCTTTCTTTCTTTTTTTCTTTCTTTCTTTCTTTCTTTTTTTTTCTCTTATATGAAATCATGTGATGCTTTTCTGACTTGTTCCTTACACAAAAATTTCTGTTGATACAGTACTGCGGTAAATTACTCCAAACCTTTTCTTGTGGAAAGATTTGATAACAATGGATATCCCAACCTGTCACCCAGTTACAGAAACAAAAGTCTTAACATATTTATGCTGTAGAAGAAAGCCAGAGGGTCAGGGAACTCTACAGGCCATTGATCTCTGAGAAAGTCAAAACCAACAGAACTACATTTGCCTGACCAGTACCTTACAGAGTAGAGTAAACAGTCATGCCTGCCTTTTCAAACAGCAGTGAATTGCTAGCTACAAGCAAAAAAAAGCATATTTTTTGTAGGTTTAGGGGTAATCCTTAAAACCTAGAGAGGAAGCTGAAAATAGAAGACAGGATGGCCCTGAGGCCTTCAGAAACTGCTGAAAACCTCACTATTTCTAGAGTGGCCTACAGCATGTCAAAAAAGCATGAGAATCTCTTAATTCTGACACTTTAGTAAGGCAGTGTGAAAAAAAAGGTGATTTTCTGATAATACCAGCTTTGTCTGAAGGAGACTAGAAGTGTGGGTATCAATCTTTGTGTGCTAGAGGGAGAGAAATAGCCAGCTGGGCTAGAATATTAGCCAAAACACTTATGAACTGTGTGATTGTCAAGTACAACTAAAATGTCACTAGGAAGGTTAAGACTATGTTTTCTTACTGGGGAATTCCAGAGGAACTATTACTGAGGGAAAAAAAAAATTAAAAAAAATAAAAAAGGCCAGGGTTTATAGGGCAAGGTTTCAAAGCTTTTTTGGCAAGATATAATTTCTACTGCATTATCACCAGCCCTCAATGTCCTGAAGCAAAGGCACAGACTGGAAGAAATGTGCAGACAAGATGATCCTTCCTTGGCACAGTTACGTACAGATCAGCTCCTGTTATGTCAGCTAAATAAAACAGACTTCACAGAGAAGCACTTGCCTTCTCAGTGACTGACACTAGAAAAAGCTCTATATATCTGCCTACCTATTCACAGAAGACAGAGGCTGTACAGACCATGTTGACAATGTCCAGTTGTTTCTGAAACACTTAGATGAGAATTTAGGTGAGGAGCAAAACCAAATTGTTTCAAAATCATGTGAGTACTTTTCTACAAAAAATGCTGATGTCTGTTATTATCAGGAGTACCTGAAACTGTATATTTAACAGAAACAGCAACATTGCCTGTATTTCTTGCAAAGAGGTATCTGAGATTTTAAAAAATCACATGATTTGACATCAAAACAACCTCTGATTGTGTAAAAATAGGTTTCATACGTATTTTCTTCAGTCAAAGGTGTTTAATTTGAACAGCCTGAACTGGTATGGGATTTATGCCTCTGTTTAAAGCAGTCTGAAGAAGCAGGTCCTGTGATAAGGTCATGACATTCATTTGACTAAGTCTGAAAACTAGAGATGGACCATTTAGGCATTTTCATCGAATACTTCATCATTTATACTGGAAACATTAAAAATGTTTCTCAGTTCTGTCCAAACTCCTCTGGACTTAGATTTCTTCCAACCAAGAGTAAATGTCTTCAACTTCATTCTCTACCTCTAGAAGGCACTGGCTCCAGGAAAGAGAATTTGTGCCTGTGTGTTAGCTTACCACACTGAGATTTGGGGCATCTGAGGTTAATTTTAATGCCTCCTCCAGTGTAATCAGATAGCTCCTACGTGTCTATCAAAATGTCATTTGTCACAGCCCAATAGTGGCACTTAGCTGGTGTGCTGCCATTGTTGAGTTCTAGTGCCTCACCCCAAGAGTTGAGTCCTGCTCTCCAGTCATATTTGAGCAGAGAGAGGGGCCATAAGCAGATATTGGCCTCCTCATCAAATTAAAACAACATCTGACAAGTGATAGATCAGTGAGGACAGATGCTTCATTTATTCATATGAACCTCTCAGCAATTTAGCTGGTTCCCTAGTTGTCTTATTTCTTAGACACTTTCTCTAAGAAAAGTGAGTTGTCTCCACTTGCCTTATATTTCTACCCACAAAGCACTAAGGATCTATGTAATTTTATCATTCTCAGAGCTACTAAAGGTGCCTCTACCGACTTTATTTTTACTTTTCTTTCATACAGCCATTGCATCCATTGGAAGACTGCCTCCCTGTTAGTGGCCAGTTTAAAGAGTCAGATATTCAAGAAGATGAAACGGTTCTGTAATTTTCCTTATGTATTTTTTAAAAATCACTCCCCAGAGAAACTGTAATTCCTTATATTTCTAACTGAGAATAGGGATCATCACTGAAAACTGCAACTTATCTAAAACTGAAATAAAAAATTTTAATGACAGTTTCATGTGAAAAGAGAGATAAGGCACTGATAAATTATATGTAATTTCAAGTGAACAAAAAGTAACTGAGCATAATAAAATTATTATACTTATGCTTTATTCTTAATGAACCAAGTAGTAAATATTTCATTGCAGAACTAAGACTAATAGGTCACTAAATAAGGGAAATTTTTTTCACAGAAGTAATGTTGTATGATAAACCCCTCAGACTGGAAGGAAATGAAGAAATATCCAACTTTGACCTAAAAGTAGAGACCAGAAAAGCTGTATTTGGCTGCATATGATTCTAATCTAGCACTAACATCCCCATCAAACTGAAGTATAAACAATTGCCCACACAGCAACTTCACCTTAGATAAGAAGTTGAGCACTGTCAGTGCTCAGTTTCTGTAGCTTCTCCAAAAATAGCTGAGGAATCATAACCCAACTGCAGACCTGGTGGTACAACAGGCAGATGATGGGCCGGCTCCCCTTTCTTTACAGTGTTTTACAGTGCTGACAACACTGGAGCTTGTTTTCACCAGTGTACTATCCAGATATGACTCAGAAGACATATGGAGAATATGTACTACCAATATTCAATTTTTAAAGTCACTTTTCTGTTCAAAACCACACCAAAAAAAAAAAAAAAGAAAAAAGAAAAAAGAAAAAAGAAAAAAGAAAAAACCCAAACTAAGACAACAATAACAAAAAAAACCCACAACAAAGATGTGCTAAACTGACAAAAACTGTCACTAATAGTTGCATAAATCAATAGATGGTCATCTCTTTCCCTCTAACTTCAGTGGGGATGGGAAAGAGGAAAGGTGTTTGATGTATAACTATGAAAAATGTTAATTTGAGGAAAAGTTTTAGATTAGCAAACCAGAACACTGAATACTATCTAAACTGCAAAATAAAAAACTTGGTTTATGGCAGATAAATATGAGCCAATTATATTGGCTACTATTCAAAAGAAGGAAAAAAGAAATAAGATTTCAGATTGCTATTGAAACTATTACATCACAATATGCCTGCAAAATAAGAAGTGCCAATAAACAGGAGAATATGCACTTGTGAAGCCCAGTTTGGAGCTATATGCATGGCATGGCCATTTGCTGGAGAATCTGTAATCCATACTAGAAAGCAACAGTAGATGGCCTACTTTTCACAAAAAGCGAGAGCTAGAGAAAACCACATTGTGCCATAGGGAGGGGAAGCACGGGCATTGCCTTCATTATTAATTGGCACACACAGAAAGAGCAAGCAGAAACAAGACAAGTAAAAGAAAGAAGGGAATTCTCCCCGGAAACATATGGGAAGCACAAAACAGAAGTAATAAAACATTAAAGAATAGGGATACAAACACCATCGTGTCCAGAGAGTGCAGTCATTAGTAATGAACGCAATGAAAGCACTGGAAGGGTGAATGTGAAAGTTAATGGCTTTTTACACGTGTGAGAGACGGCAGAAAAAGAAGAGGGTATCTAAATAAGAAACGTATGAAAGAGTCTTCCAAGTATCATTTTCTATATAACTCACCAGGCTTCACTAAAGGGAGAAGTAAAGGAAAGCACAGAAAATTCCACTTTGACACCTGTCTTTCAAAGCTGATTTCATTTTCACAATTTATCTTTGTAGTTACTGCACAGCAAAAAGCCAAGCACTGCCAGCAAGTCTCTCTGGCCACAGACCTGGTGTTCTATTCACTTTCTTTATGGGTCCACTAAACCATCTCCATTTTATAACTAGCCACCAAGGATAATTTTCCAGCTAACTTTGCCATGTAAACCCTATAAAGGCTCAAAGAAAGGCTCCCTAAAGAAAACTAAACACCCAGCACTTCTCTCTTCAAGAAGCTGAGCACGAGCCTTTCAATATTTTTGAATATCCTTTTCCTATCTGGTTGAGCTCTCAAAGCACAAGTTGCCTGATGTTGTCAATTGCCATTTACAAGATACCTTGGGAAATATTTTTGCAGGTCGTAGAAGTTATTTCCAGTGCTGAAAAAACAGCGCATGTAAACATGCAATTTGAAGAACTATGGCTAAAAAATATTTGGTGAGCACATTTTCAAACCTAAACTTTGTTGGACACAAATGCTTAGTAATAACATAGTGACTGCTTCAGACTTATCTAAGTAATAGCAACCACCTGTTCACCCACTTGGTCTTGCTTCTAAGATCCAGCAAACTTCTTCAAAAGCTAACAGTGTGATGTAGGAGCAACTTAATGGAATTAAACGGCAGCACAAGGAATGGCCTTCCTTATGGGCACAAGGAAGAAAGGAAGGAGTACTGCTGTGTTTGTATACACAGCTTTACTGCAAACATAATTTGACTACCTCTTAAACAGCAGTGAGTAACAAGGGTTGCAAGATACAGAAATGGAGGTGATTAATTCTGTCTTGGCCTGAAAAACTTACTTTTCTTGCCAATATTTTGGCACCTCCTACTGACTAATTCAGAATGGAGTGACATAGGGCCTGAGGATGTAAAACAGATATGGTGAAATGAAAAACTTTAGTAGCTAGCCTGCAGTAGACTATCACAGCAGTACAGTAAATGTGTAGGAGAGGGAAAAAGAAGAGATTGATTCCACTTCACAATATTCATTCAGTTAAATGATGGGAGAAGGTCTGAAAGGAGCAAGGTTATAAGCATATAAAATACAAAATATTTTAATAAGATAATAACAGACTACATGGGAAATAGGGCTTTGTGTGAGAAGTGTGTCATTGACAAATCTAAAAAATGAGATTAATAATGGGTTAGCATCTAAAAGAAAACATGTAAGAAATTACTGCAACCAGTGAGTTAGAACCACAGGAGGCAAATCTCCTTTACATATCTTCCAGTAATAGGAGAAATTAATGAATTTTAGAAACAATGGACTTGACAAGAGTCTGCCCATGCTTTTATTTAAACTGGTGTAAATCACCTTGTATTTCCTTCCAATTTATCAAGTCAATAGAACAAGAAAGAAGACTGCTGTAATGGGGAACCAGGCCTTTCCAACTGCATGGCAGTGAAAAAAAGGCTAAATGTAAGCAGTTGGTGTCTGTAGGACCTTGCTATGTGCATTGCACAAATAGGAGTTCAAACTCATTTACATGTGTTTACTCTCAGCTACACTGCTATGGTTTATAGATTAAGCTCTGCTTTCAGGTAGAGCCAGGTATATCTATAGAACCTTAAGAAACATTGCCAGAGTTGCTTTGCATTTGCAAGAGCAAAAATGGGAGAGAAGGAACAGACAGAGTTCTCAGCTAAGCCGGTGCAAAAGTGCACCTCCGTCAGAGGACACTTTTAAAAGCAACCACGGAACAAAAGCCTCTCTGCTTGCCAGCCAGGCATACATTATAGTAACCACACCCTTGTAGGTAAACATGTACATAGAACAAATCACTTCTTTTGTGAATAGAGTTTACTTTATAATTTTGAAATGCATATTGCTGTTCCTTGACATATTAGTATGCTTAAAGGAATCATTGGAGGAAATAAGCTTATTTGCCTATGTTTACACTTATTTGTCCTCCCCTCTGTTACTAATCAAATTTGTCTAATATTTTTATCACATTTTATATAAAAAATAAATAAATAAACATAATGATGGCCTTTCAAGTAGTAGTTGCTAGCAATAAAATAAAGTCAAGAAATTACATGGTCTCATGTGTGATGAAAGTAGTTGAAAAGGCTGTATTGTTCCAGGTATTCTGGTAACATACAATGTCAATACTCCACCATATCCCAAATTTTCTATTACTTTGAATGTCAGTTCTCAACTGGAGGTTAAAAAGATGAAGCTGCAATAAGTGCAATTAATGCTTCTTATTGCTAGTACTGTGTTTTAAAAAGAAATTAGATTGTTCTGTGTGATGATGCAGAGCATTACATGGAAAGGCTAGTTTTCAGAGGAGGCCCTGCACTCAGAACACCAAGAGCACACCAAGCTTGGGCAGCCAGCTGGATGTGGGGTTCTGCTGGTGTCCAAAGATCTGGTGGCACTTGCCCCAAGCCTCCTTTTGCACCTACTGTACCTTGTTGTTTCAGAACAAATGAAAAAACAGCTTTTGTACAACATATGTTCAGTTGCTAGAGTAAGCTATTTTTGCAGTTTGAAGGCCTCAGGCATTACTATCCTTCCAAGCCATACACAAACAAAAAGAGTTTACCACAAAAAATGAGCCTCTGCTGAAGAGTGTAAGGTTTACCTTTGCTCCCTCACTCAAGATCCTAATTTCATCAAGTTCTACAAAATTTCAATTGATTCAGTTTCACCTTATCAATGAATTTTTATTGCTACCTGACCTAAGGTCAACTATACTTTCAAAATTAATAAAGAAAAAGATATAATGCAATCAACTGGTAAGTCTGAACCATTGCTATCTTATTTCTGTTGTACACCAGAACACACTGGGTTTTCAGTGTAGGTGCTCTGCTACAATGAGGCTAACAGTGGTCCAGAGGGCTCTAAACCTGCATATGCAGAAAACAGAGGTACAGGCTTAAAGATCTAGGCTACATCATCTACACTGCTGGAGTAGGAGCCAGCAGAGCACCTCTTCTTTCTCTAAGCACAGGGAGCACATCTAAGCATATCCTAGGAGAAATCGTGTTTCCAGCTGCTAAAAGTTTCCAGTCAGCTTCCTACCCTTTCTCTTGCTTTCCAGCCTGGCTGCAAGAAAAGGTGAGTATGATGGTGGGGAGGTAGCTGCATCTCCTGCTGGCCCACATCTGTTGCCATCTGTTTGGCCTTACCCAGGACCAGGTTATGTCCATTTTCAGCACGGGAGGTGGTTACCACTCACACCAAAGTGTTTGCTGTTCTTGGAGTCCCAGCACACATGCAAAGATGGGTGGCAACATATCCAGCTATGTTTGAGGCAGGTATCCCTCAGGAAGACACCAGCCTGGCTCTCACACACTGAACAGGTTACTGGAACAAAAATGTTAATGCACATTGTTGGACATAACTTGTATCCACAGGCAGGGAAATGTGGCTAAATATCTGTGTCTAAATGACTTGATACATGATAAAAGAGGCATTAAACCCTGGTCTCCTGCCTCCTTCCCCTGAACTTTTAATCAATCTTCTTATCTCCTTTTATGAGGAACTTGTAAGGAAGTCTACATCAAAGGAAAACATACATTTTTATTTTGCTTCAGATGTGTTAACAATACTTATTAAAAACATTTCTGGCCAAAATACCAAAAATCACCGTATGTTCAATTATAAAAATACCAGAACAGCATTTGAAACTTTACCGTAACTACAGTCTAAAAGTGAAACTAAAAAAGTGAAAGTTGCTTGTTGTTTTATGATACACAGGCTGAAAGAAATGCAGAAAGTAAACAAAAAAGCACATACAAACATACATTTTATAAAAATGCTCCTCAAATTCTAAGATAATATTTGCACCAGAGGGAAAGGTGGCAATTTATAAGACTTTTGATAGGAAAAAAACACGTGTGATCATACAAGTTGCTAGTCATTGATTTCACAGTATTCCTTGCAGATTCTGTGACAAACACAGAAAAAATAGGAACACATACGTGGAGACTGCTGCTGAGCTTTTCCAAAGTCTAAAAAAAAATGTGTGCAACTATCTCCTGCACATCTGGAAAATCCTGGTGTTCAGGCTTACTGTTCTCACAGCTGAGCTTCCTTCATGATTCTTTTTTCTGCTTGGTTATGCCTAGTTAATTGACATTGGCAATACTCAGCCCAAGTCACACCAGCTAAACAGCAGATCGCAACAGGAAAATAAAGAAGACAATATAGCTCAGATTCAATGTTTAACCAGGATTCCTGAAACTTTCTTCACACGCTTTTACACTTCAGGTTTATGTTTGTAGTGGAGGTGCAGGAAACCGAGTAATTCAACTTTTATTTACCATTTATATAATTACTTTTATTAAATTGCCTATATAATTTGTGTAAGTAAAAAAAAATCTCCAGAACATGCAGTTACACTGTTTACAATTACTCTGTCAGTTGATGCAATTACTATAAATAGGCTCAGAGACATCACTAATTAATGAAGTTGGAAGGGTAATGTAAGAAGAAGTCTGCTACTTCACATTTAAGGCATATGATATCTAAGTTGAGATGTAGAATGGTAATTTCTTTTTCTTTTGGGCTTTGGCAAGAGTATTTTATAAAGAACCCTCACACATCAAAGTCCCCCAGGCTACAGACGCTCGGGAAATAAAGCAAAATAGTAGAGTTGTGGCTTGTTTCTAGCTAAATTTTAAACATTAAGAATGAAGCAACATCAGTGGAGTCCATGCACACACCATACTGATTTTAGTGGGTTTGTATATGCAGCATGAGTTGTGAAGATTGACCTTTAAACCTGGAGCAGAGGTGTCATTTCACTCTCTGTTTTGAACATAGTAAGATGTGTTTTATTTTTTTATTTTTTTATGTAATCTTACAAACCAAATGTAGTGGATTCTTTTTTCAGTCTGGGATGAAAAAATCTGTTTCTTCAGAGTCACTGGAAAAGAAATGTAGTCTTGCAAAAAAGCTGTCAGAAGAAAATTGTGCATTTTAACAACTCTCTTGAGAGCAATAATAGACATTCTTTGCATTTATTTAGCAAATTTACATCCAAATCGGGAAGATGTTGGATTTATCTCAGTTAACACCGAAATATTTGCAAAAATAAATAAGAGAAAGGGTTTCCTGCAGAAGAAGGAAGAGATAACCTTGCACAGTTTTGTTTGTACCTCTCTGGGATACTGTAGGCAAAATGACCACACTGCTTCAGTGAAACGTGCGTTTTCAGTCACAGAGAAGTAGTACATATCCTCAATGGTAGATCCAATGAATCCTGTCATATCCTTACAGCTGCACTGATGACAGGCCCACCTCTGGGCCTTCTGCATATGTAAGCAACGCTATCCTTGGAGCAGTACTCAGAAAACTCACTTTTAAATAACTATCTAAAGGGTTCAGGAACATTTTGTGCACTTAAAATTTACTCTCCTGTGGATTATCAACAGTTTTGATTTTGCAACAATACTATCCCCAACACCTGGCAACATTGTGGACACTAAGACATCTTTCTGTATTTTCTCTGGCCTCCTGATTTCCTTCACTGCCCAAATACATATTTACTGGGGGAAAAAAACCCCAAACTACAAAATAACTTAAAAATCCAACGGATACACGAGTAGCCTTGTCCTCTGCTCACGCCAAAATGCATTTTGTACAAAAGTGTAGAACACAGCTGAATCAGTCTACAATTTTCCAGATTAGTATTAACACCCCCCTTCCTCGTAGAGAAATGCTTTGCAGACACGGCAGTGTACAAAGCCCCCTCACTCTGCACTAACACAGGTCCCCGGTGCAGCAGACCCATTTTACAGGTAGGCAGAGGCAGGCACGGCACCTCCTACCGGAGGTTTGGGTAGGGCAAAGCAGGAACGACGCGCACCCTCCGGCTAATTCAGCACGAGGTGCGATCCCAAGCAGTGATGCGTCCGCTCGGGGAGGCACAGCCCGGCTGCGTGTCCATGCCCGCGCTGCCCGCGCCGCTGGCTCGCGTACCGCGGGAGCCTTCGGGAGCACAGCGGGGCGCTCGGCCCCGGCCCGCCCCGCTCGCAGCCCACTGCGCCCTCCGGCAGCGGCGCCGCGGGCTCGGCAGCGGCCCCGCCCCGGCCGGCCCGCCCCGTCGGCAGCTCATTGATGAGCCGCGGGCCTTTGAGGAAAGGGCGAGTGCACCGAAACCGCTGCAAAGCCATGATTTTTCAAGCAGCAGCGCAGCCTGGGAACTTTGCATGTTTCGCCATTTTTCACATCCTGACTCATTTCTGTATCAAAAAACGTGTTCTCTGGAGCTGATCGGACACCCGCCGCCCCTCCCGCCGCCACGGCGGCAGTCAGCATCCACCGCCGGGCAGCGGCAAGGGGAACTATAGCAGAAATCCCCCGCGGCCAGGCAACCGCAGCCAAGCCCCGGGCAGCCCCGGGCCCCTCCGAGTTCCTTTTCTATTGCCAGCGGGGTTTGTGTGCCCCCCGAGGGGCGCAGCCGCCGCAGCCCGCACACCACGCAGGGAGCGGAGCAGGTGCACCGCGCCAGGCCCACCCTCCCCCCGTCGGCACCAGGGAAGCACCTGCGTGGGCCGGGGGCTGGCCGCGGGGTCTCGCCCGAGAGTTTTCGCCCCGTGGCGAGACTCGCCTTCCCCACCCGCCGTGCACAGCGGAGAGGGGCTGCCGCCCGCCCCGACAGCTCCATCAGCGACAGCCGCAGGGCACGGGGGGCTGCGGGCGCGCTGTCGAGGGCCCGCGGCGCGGGAGCGGCGGCGGCGCTGGCGCGGGGAGCTCCCGCCGCTGGCGCGCGGGAGGGGCGGGGCGCGAGGGCCCCGTGGGGCGCGCGGCCCCGGTCCGCCCGCCCCGCGCCCCGCCGCCGCGGCACGGGCCCGCCAGGCGCCTGCGCACTGCAGGGGCGCCAGATTTGGCGGGAGGGGGAGTGTCCAAGGGCCCTTTGTTTGATGGCATCTCTGTTTACAGAGTTTACTCTTTAATCTCAACCTGTTTCCTCCTCCTCCTCCCGCGGCTCCTCGGCACTCCCGTGCGCGGCGGCGGAGCGCCCAGGCGCAGCCTGGCAGCAGGGCGCGGCGGCGGGCGCGGGCTCGGTCTCCCCCGTCCTCCTCCCCCAGCGGCCGGTACGAGGATGTCCCGGAGACCCCGGCACAGGTAACCCGCTGTCTGCGGGCGGGGGACGGCCGGCTGCGCTCCGCGCCTGTCAGACGGGGCGCGGACGGGAGACAGGGAAAGCGGCAGCAGGAGACCGGCTCGCCCGGCGGACGGGCGGGCAGCCCCCCGTCCTCCGTGCACCTGGTCTACTCCGCCCCCGGTGCCGAGGCGCTCCCCTCCTCCGGAGGCGCCGGGGGAGCTGCAGCCCAGCGGGACGCGCCTCGGAGCCGCTGGTGCCGGGGCGCTCGGGCCCCGCGCTGCACGCCCGCGGGGGGCCGGTGCTCGCCGCCCGCAGGAGCCAGCGCGGAGCCCCACGGAGCTGCGCGCCCCGCGGCCGCAAGGCGGGACAATGTCTGGCGGGCTCGGCGGCGGCAGGTAGCGCGTCCCGTCCCGTTCATTCATTCATTCCCGGCCGGGTGAGGCGGCGGGTGCGGGGACTCGGTTCGCTCTCTCTGCTTTTTTTTTCCTTTATTCATGCGGCCCTTTCGCCTTTGGTAGCGTGACTCTCGCCTGCCGGGCTTAGCTTTTTCCCTGTACACACCACTCGGCACATGCGGGAGCGCGGCAGCGCGGGCGGGGGGCTGCGGGTCCGACGGAGCGCTCTGCCGGAGCTGTCACCCGTGCCCGCCCGCCTGCCGCGCACCCGGGTCGGGGCGATCCCTGCCACGCCGCGCCGGGGGCCGGGGCCGCGGTGCCCCGGAGGCAGCGGACTGGACTGGACGGGACGGGGCGGCAGCGCCGCGTGGCCGCGTCCGTGCCATCGCTGCCGGGCGGGCGCACAGAGCGGGGTTGTTGTCTAATTAGCCGGGGACGGCGGGTCGGACACGTGGAGGCTTTTTTCTTTCTCTTTGCAGCCCGGCATCCTCCCCTCCTCCCCTCCCCTTTGGCTGCCTATGACAGGGGAGAAGGTCGCAGCCGTGCCTGCGGCTTCCCGGGCGCCAGCCCCGTCCGGTGCGACTGGGGGCTTGGTGGGCTCTTTCTGAGGAAAAGGGGCTTGCGGTGCGGGAGGAGGCGGCGAGCCGCTGGGCGAGCGCCGAGCTGTACTTTCAGTGTCAGATCGGGGCTGTCGCTAGGGCTGGCGGTGAATCACCCGGCCCGTCTCTCCCGAAAGAGAGGGACAGCCGCCGCTGCCTCGCGGGCGCCTCCCGCAGGGACACGTCCGCCGCTCGGCGCTGGGAGGCCGGGGCAGCGCGGTGCGGTGTCCGCCTGAGCCACCGGCGGGGCGCCGGCGGGAGCAGGCGCGGGCTCGGGCTCTGCCCCGCGGGGCCGGTGCCCAAATTCCCTCAGTCACGGTAACAGCAGCGAGTCATTTCCTCTACACCTCCTCTTTTTTTTCCTTCTTTTTTTTTTTTTTTAACCTCTCCCCCTTTTTTTTTTTTTTTTTTTTAAATTTTCTTTTCCCCGTGCATCGTTGCACAAGCCGGTTGCCTCGGCGAGCACCGCAGCGCTGATGGATGGCCGGGGCACTCCCGCTGTCCCAGCCGGGGGACTCCCGCTGTCCCAGCCGGGCGGAGCGCCGTGCCGTGCCGAGCCGCCCGAGAGGGAGGCTTCGGGGCTGCGGCCGGAGGTGCAAAATAAAGTTTTAGAGCACCGCTGAGGGCCCTAAAAACTACCGAGCGTCCCGGAATCCTAGGGGACTTTTCTCCTGCTGGAGGACACAGGTAGTACAGTGGAGTTTGCTCGGTTCTGCGGTGCCAGCGGGGCCCCAGTCATTTAAATAACCCTGTTACAGAATTGGCCCCTCACTGAAGTCCTTTAACGTGTTGGCCGCTGATGCTGTGCTGCTGCTGCAGAGCGGCGTTTCCCTGCGGTGCCCGGCTCGCACCGCCGCGCAGGAAGCGCCGCCGATGGATGCGTACCTGCCGGTTGCAGTCTACGGAAAACTCGTTTTCAAAATGATACTTGGAAACTCTGCCACAAAACTTCCTTTGGCATATGGGCAGCAGCGCAGCTGTCTCCGTGTGTCACTGAGAAAAGTGAATCTGCTTTGAGCGGCGGCTGGGGAAGGAGCCGCGCTTGTGGCAGCTGGAGCGTGGGAGCTTTTGCTCAAGCACAGGAGGCTCCAGCTGCCAGCGAGGGGTGCGTGCGGAGCGGGAGCTTCCATCGGGGCTTACTCCCAGTGGTTACCTGGTCTGGGGAATAGGGAGTGAAACATGGGGCTGCAGGGCTGCAGCACGGTGGGTGCGAGTTGGGGGTGGCAGCGATGGGCTGGGCGGGTGAGTTAGGGGCACCCGGCAGAGGCTGCAGGGAGACCACGCACATCACAGCAGGCTGTGGAAAACATTTTACATGTAGCATGTAAGCATGTTCTTTCATGGCCCCTGACACAGGCCAGAAAACAGGGTGGAAGATGTAGGATGGGATTAGCCCAGTACTTTTAAAGAATGTATGTTCAGCAGCTTGCCCTTTGGAAGTGTTTGCATCTTGACTAACAATCACCACGCTTCACTTCGACTTAATTTAAAATAATCTCCTGAAAACAGGTTAGCATAAACAGCGCCTGTTAATTTTATTACAAAATAACTTTATTTTAATGTCTTAGTCATACTTTTTACATACCATGACATACCATACTTTTAGATATATAGCAATTTTTTATCTTAATGACACTGACTCCTTTCTAACGCTTGTGGCTAGGATCTCTTAGCTGAAGTATCAGAACTGCTGCTCATACCTTAAAAGTTAGGAGTAAAATACTGTCCGCCAGGAAGGCATGTCTTGTTGCAAAACACTTTCTTTTAGATTTAGTTAACTAGGTAGAGCAAGTGCTGTTTGTGAAAAGAGTCATGGAGTCCTTTTTACCCATAGATAGCCTCTGGGGAAATCCCTTAGTCATGCATTAGGTGAACAGAGTATTTCAAAAACTGTATGAGGGATTAAGAAATGGATTAGAAGTAATAAAGTTGTAGAAATGGAGAGTATGGAAGAGTTCAGTTATTCATTTGTTGGTTGCAGGATATTAAACAAACTTGTCCTCAGTCCTTATCTGTCCAAACCCATAAATGGAGTGTATATTTCGTATTAGAGCTTATTGCATGTTAATGCTGCCACTTTCTGTCTACTTAATTGTAAAAACTTGTCCCTTCTCCTGTACTGTCCATAAACATTTTCTCAAACAAGGTTATTGTTTAGCTTTTTGTTTTGCTACACAGTCTGTTTTATTTTGGAACAGTGCAACAATCTGCTTTGTATGTATTAAACATACAAAACCACTAATATTTTTCAGAATGTGAGTTAAAGATCTTAAACATGTACTCATGTACTGGACACAGCCTCTAGTTGTCTTTATTGTCCCAAACATTGTATTTTAATTTGAAACCTTCATTGGTTGAAAGTTTGCCAAATGTGTAATTCACCACTGATCTAACATTAGGAGCAGGTCTAAACATGCACAGTAATACGAAGGTTGCCAGCCCTTTGCCTGTATCTGTGGATACCAAAAACAGCAGAACCAGTTCAGAATACTAGAACAACAGAATGCAGAACAAAATCTTGTTGTGCAAGTTTTAAAACTTTTATCTGTGTAACCTTTGTAAGGATTGTAGTGGGGGGTTTTTTGTGTTTTGTAATTAAGTAGCTCAAGTCCTCATGCTCCACTCTGTCTCGCTGTGTTTCTTTTTGCAGTATATATAGTAGTGATGATGATGAAGAAGATGTTGAGGTGTATGATCACGATTATGATGGTCTGCTTCCGAAGACTGGAAAACGTCACTTAGGAAAAACCAGGTGGACCCGTGAAGAGGTAAATCCAAGTTCATTCCTCTCCTGCATGTAAAAAGATAAGAGAGAGCATGGATCACATTCTTCTCCAAGTTGCTTCATGTTCTTCACCATATTGTTAATCTGCAAATTTACTTCAGTGATACTCCCATACCTGAGGATAACTTTTTTGACCCGCCAGCTACATTCAGCTACACTTTGAGCATAGTTCTTACCTTTTAAATAAAACCTATAAACACAACTTTTTAATTTGCACCAAGCTCTGTGTTACAGTAATTGATGTGTGAATCTCTGTGTAATCCCTGTTGAAGAAGCAAATTCCGAATCACCTGTAGCAGCACTTCATTGTTGCTACTTGCCTCTTTCTGTTTGGAAACTGTTGCTATGCGAGAACCACATTCAGTGGTTCTGTGTGTTCAGTGTCCCACAGCAGGAAACAACTGTGGCAGGAACTGCTGCAGTCCTTCTGTACTGTTGGAATTTTGCACTTTAATTGCAGTGTTACAATTCCAAGTGGAAATAAAGTAAAAGCTGGAGGAGAGAAATCCAGCAGTATTAAAACTGACCATTCAAAATGTATTATGCTTTTCAAGGTCAGAATGTGTTTTAGTCAAGATACCCTTGTGCTGACTTTCTGCAAAAATTGTGGTATCAAACTCTCTTGCCAGGTGGATCTCCTTTGGCCATTTAACTGGTCTGAGTTTGTTGTGGAATACATGAATACAGCTCTTGAGTTGTGTTTTGACTTTCTTTTCTCTAACAATGTGTATTGATGTAAAAACAATGGCAGGTCACCCCTTGTAAGACTTTTATTTATTTATTTTTAATCATAGTCTGCCCTTACAAGGGTGGATGTGATTGTGATGTGTCTGGGGAGGAAAAGATGGCCATGAAGTCCAATGGCCATTGTCGTGTTACATGAACTGGGAGCATAATGAGAGGTGCTAACTGGGGAAGGAGAGGGCTACTCTTCTCCTGTTATCTCTTGGGCCATTTCTGGTTTGTTTTACGCTATCCCGATCCTTCCCAGTACATAAGATTGGTATCTTTTCTCTTTAGGGTCTATGTTTCTGGCCTTATCGTTAGAAAGATTGGGCCAATACTCCCTCACAGGGAACAGGAGCAAAAAGGAGCTGTTAGTTTTATTGTGCATTTATTGTAGGTGGATAGGCTGTGAGCAAATCACTGGCTCTCCCATTACCTGCAATACCTATAAAGCTTAAGGCTGTGATTTTCAGAGGTCCCCAGGTAGCTGAATGCCTGAGTGTTACGGAATTTCAAGGTTATTCTGATGCTTGGCATCTAAACACCCATTTCCTCCTGTAAATCCAGTCCAAGAATAACAGTTACAGTGCTTTGATGAGTGAAATGGGAATGTATATTGTGAGTCAAAGAACTGCACGGAAGTTAGGCTTTCTCCTGCAGCATGGTAAAGAACCTACCAAAATCCAAAGGACTAGAAAAAATTTCTTCTTTAGGCAATTAAAAGCATGAGGAGTCTACAGACCACCTTCCCTTACACTCAGAAAGCAGAAGTAGGGGCATAAGAAGCTACAAGAATGAATTTAAAAAAAAAAAATCATTTGTATTATAAGAGATTGCAATATTAATTATATCTGGGGGGCTTTTTTATGATTCAGGATGAGAAGTTGAAGAAGCTTGTGGAGCAGAATGGCACAGAAGACTGGAAAGTCATTGCCAATTTCCTTCCTGTAAGTGGATATTGGTTTCTGTTTCCAGGCTTAGTAGCAACTCTTTATCAAGGGGTTTCCTTGATGAAGGGGAAGGGGAGTGGTTGCTTTATAGTTACATTTTCAGGGAGATATAAAACTTCCATAAATGGAGACCATAGAAATTTATTTAGATTACTGTGGAAACCCTTACATTTATTTTTCCTTTCGGTTCTCAGAAAGGGTTGGGAAAAAAATCAAACAAGCAAACATGGGGATGGTGGGGACTTGCACAGTAGATGATCAATGTGACAATGAAACAAAATGTCTCAGCACAGCGAAAAAAAATAACTTTGGTGAATTGTAAGTATGATTTTGAAGATAATTGCTTTGTGAACAGTTTGGTTGTTGCTAAAATACTGCATGTGAAAGCATGCCAGCTGTTGTGCAGATGGGGAAGATAAAGTTTGTGTAGTTTTGGTGATGGAGTCCTCAATGCAGAAGTGATGGAAATCTTATCTGTTCTGTCAGCAAATTGATAGTTGACCACCCTCTTCTCAGAGTTACTCTATCACTGTTGTTTAGTAGTCTTAGTTGGCAGTGAAATACATCAAAACAAGTTTATGTGAATAGGAGCATTCTCACTCTACTTTCGTCTTGTCTAAAGGATTATTCATTATATGTATTTCACATTTCACTAGAATCGGACAGATGTTCAGTGCCAGCACCGATGGCAGAAGGTACTAAATCCAGAACTTATTAAAGGTCCATGGACTAAAGAGGAGGATCAAAGGGTAATCAGTTTTTCTTTCTGTCTGATTAATGCCTTACTAGCAGATTTCAGGTGTTGGGGTAAAACTCCTGGAAACTTTGGTGGTCTCAACATTATTATGGCCAAAGGCAGATTGTATTTGTGTAGTGCTTTCTAAG
Organism: Catharus ustulatus; assembly: GCF_009819885.2. Taxonomy (NCBI): domain Eukaryota; kingdom Metazoa; phylum Chordata; class Aves; order Passeriformes; family Turdidae; genus Catharus; species Catharus ustulatus. Next base: position 59,969,950 of record NC_046223.1, on the reverse strand, counting down.
TTTGCTATGCAAATAAATTACTGTTGCTTTACAGCATCGTAATGTAGAAATTGCAGTCTAGAAATGCCTTAACTATTACCAGGTTTTTCCTTTTGGGTAAAAATATGAATGGGAAGTGGGGAGCCTTAATTGCTATTAGTTTTACTGTGGCAGTTTTGAGAAATGTTGTTGAAAATATTGCTTCACCACAAGAAAAAAATTTCATTGATTCATCATGCATCATTAAATACAGGCAGTTTTTATGTCCTTCTTTGAAGGTAATAGAGCTCGTGCAGAAATACGGTCCAAAGCGCTGGTCTGTCATTGCTAAGCATTTGAAGGGAAGGATTGGAAAACAGTGCAGGGAGAGGTGGCACAACCATTTGAATCCAGAAGTGAAGAAAACCTCCTGGACAGAAGAGGAAGATAGAATTATTTACCAGGCACACAAGAGGCTGGGAAACAGATGGGCAGAGATTGCAAAGTTGCTGCCTGGACGGTAATGACATATGCTTTTAGCTCTTAAAAAAAGGAAAAACTGCAGGTCTGAGCAGTCTGCTTTAGTCGCCTCAGGCTGCACTGTAAAAATCAAGAAAAATTTTGGAATCAAAACCAGAAGCCAGTGACACCAATGTGCATTTTTCTCTGTGGGGAACTTCACTGCTCACTGCTTGGTCAGTACATGCAATGGTGTGCTATTTTTACAGGCTTTTAATTCTGCCATAGATAAAAAAGCCAATAACTGGAGCAAGACCATAAGAGTTTCCTAAATGTCTGTGCAGTCTTATTTGTGCCTATGATGACTGTCAAAATTTGAATCGATTTAACAGGGAGGGATCAGGCTCTGCAAGTGGAACATAATTTACATTCAGCTAAGGGTATGCCTACAACATGAAATTCAGTCTGTTTATTCAAAATTATGTAAGAGAAGTTTGCTCTTGAATCATCCAGATGATTTGACCTGTTAGAAAAGCATGTGTAAAACAGGAGAAACTTTTTCCTCAAACCCTGGTCCTGGAAATACTTGTCTCACTGAAAGCTTCTGTACAGCTTGTATATAAGCTCAAAGATTCAGTGTCTTATTTGCTGTGATTAAAAGTGACTCAAAATGTGGGCAAGCAAATAATGTAAGCAAGGGAGAGGTTTCTCTTCCTAATTTTCTTCCTGCTACTTCATAAAAGATCTTCAAGACCTAAATGTAAGGCCTAAGATCATGATAGTCTTTTAAGCAGTTATTCCCTGGGCTGCTTTCACCTTCTAGAAGATAACAAGAAAGGAATTAGCCCTTGGAAATATTTTTGTAACTTCCACACCTCACAGATACTACTTTGAAAGATACTATGAAAAATACCATGCAGTGGTAATGTTTTTCAAATAGCAGAGTTATTTTAAAGTATACTCTTAAGATCTCACAAACTTGGGAAGTTTGCTTTTCCTGACTCATATATGTGAGGATTTGAATCTCAGTTTTTCTGCATCTAAGAAAAATCCCAACAGTTTTGTTTACTGAGTTTGTGTGTACAGCATGATGATGTTGTTGTCTAGGTGACCAGCTGGAAACTTGCTTGGAAGTTAGTCTATTCACAGCTGTTCTCCACTGTCCTTCCAGCAATGAGACACAATAAGACTCCGCTGAAATACTAAGATATAGGAAGATTCCTCTAGGATCGCCTCAAAGGGATGTTAGCCATTGTTGTTTCCTCACTTTATGGGAATGAGATGAAGATGAAGTAGTAATTTCTTACAATTTGAGGATCTAATTAGTTAGAGGACTTAGATGAGAGAATGAGAGGAATAGAGGATGAGATAATGCTTTAAGAAGTACGTAAACAACCATAGCCTGTTTTTCTTTTTCCCTAACCTTCATACCAAGCATCTTTTCTGAGAAGCTGGGAGTAGCATTTGTAGTGGTGAGGGTAGGAGGAAGGTCAGAGAAGAGGGTTTTAACAGAAATGCCAACAACAGTTCCCTGCCCATTGACCTGTCTCTGGATTGGAAATGCTCATTTTCAAAACTCCTCAAATGTCTGTATTTCTGTTGCAGAACTGATAATGCTATCAAGAACCACTGGAACTCCACCATGCGCCGAAAGGTCGAGCAGGAGGGCTACCTGCAGGAGTCCTCCAAAGCCTGCCACTCCTCAGCAGCTGCTGGCTTTCAGAAGAACAACCACTTGATGACCTTTGCTCACAACCCATCGCCACCTGGCCAGCTGCCGGTGGCCAGCCAGCCTCCGCTGAACAGTGACTACCCCTACTACCACATCCCCGAGCCACAGAACGTAAGTGCCTGGAAATGGGGTGCTTGTTCTGCCTCCTTTAGCCATGCCTGGTTCTAGCATGAAGGATTTTCTTCGTCTTGGTCGACTTTGGATGTGTTTGATGTCAGATGAGGATTTCTTTGACTTTGTTCAGTGGAGAAAATAAGTACATTTCAATCTGGGGGCATTCAGGTGGTGGAACCGCGTACAGCAGGTTTAATGCCTTGGGAGTAGTTAATATTTTTCTTAGAGTTGTGAATATTAAATTTGTTGAATATCAGTAGTTAATATTTTTCTTAGAGTTGTGAATATTAAATTTGTTGAATATCAGTTGAATCTGATAATTCTGTGTCCCATGTCAAAATCTCCCACATTCTTTTCAGTAGTATTCTGTTTGTGGGTTGCCTATCGGAACCAAGTGAACAGTATTGGTTTTAATCAGATTTCTTCTCTATTAATGATTAATAATGAAACAGGCTTCTGCTTCAGACAGTTGCATTGTAGAGTTTTAGATGATAATAAATTGCATCTTTTGCTTTTTCACTTCAATTTAGAAAATCCTTACAAATGTGTCTATAAATTATTCATCTTTTCTTGTTCAGGAAGGGTAAATATTTCATATATGAATTTCTTTCTTCTCTCTAATGCTTGCTGTCATATTCCTAAAAACCTGATTACTTTTCTTGTAAACATTTTTAGTTTTTTTGCTATTTCATCTCCACAGACTGAAAATATTAAATACCTAAAACCAAAGTGTGTTTAACACAAATTGACAGTGCAAACATATAATATGATGGAAATAATAAATTTTTGCTTTTTGACCTAGGTTCCCGGTCAGATCCCGTATCCAGTAGCACTGCATGTAAATATTGTCAATGTACCTCAGCCAGCTGCTGCAGCTATCCAGGTAGATAACTTGAACATCATTTCAAGAGTCAATTTCTTAAATATTTGATAAACTAAGATGCAGACATCATACATTAAGGAAACATTTTAATGCATTAAGTCTGGTGAAAAGAGAAAATGGGGAAGGTTGGGGAGTTCTAGCATGGCTAATAATTGCTCCTTCTGAAGTGGATTTAAAATGCAGTAGTTGACATCTGGTGTGATGGCTTTCACTTTCTCAATTTCAAATATCTATACTGAAATTCAGCAGAGACTTTGGTAGTGGAAAACACAATTGACAATTGTTTCATCTTTGAATCTAATTTGGCTGTTATAACCACAGGTCGGCAAACCATGAGCATTTTAGTTGCTACGTCCTATCAGACCTTTATCTTTTCTTTTCCCTTAACTCTTAATTTCAGAGACACTATAATGATGAAGACCCTGAGAAAGAAAAGCGAATAAAGGAATTAGAGTTGCTACTAATGTCGACTGAGAATGAACTGAAAGGGCAGCAGGCATTACCAGTAAGATTGTCACTGTGTGCTTGGATGGAGGGATAGCAGCCTTACCCCAGTGCTTGTCTTTTTAACTTTTTACTCCCCCTCTGCCTTCAGCACTAATCAAGGCTCTATATTTCCGTTTTAAAAGGATGAAACATAGCACATATATGTAATCTGTAACTGCTTTGTAAATTCTTTTATTGAAAAAAAATCCAAAACTTTTGCAGGTATCTTATTTTGCAAAGTGGGAGCAGTATTGGGCTCTGTAACAGAATGTAAAATTGGAGACATGATGATTGTACAAAAATTGAAAATCCTACAGACCTTCAATCAGTAATGGGATCTGTTTCTGAAAGTGTGCAATGGTTCATATGATGAAAATGTAGTGCCTATGCATTAGATTTTTCTTCTCTGTTGCATTCTTTCCTTCAGCTGTGTTTTATACACTCCGTAAGCTTCAGACTTGGTGCATGTTTGAAAATTTGTTTTACTCCTCCAAATAATGTTAGATTCTTCATAACTGCATGTGTGGAGAAAGTGCTGGCTATTACTGAATTCTCATACTTTGTTGTATATGACATTGGATAGTAACGTGTGAAAACCCTTGTGTAACTACTTAACACCGTCACCAAAGGCAAGAATCCCAAAATCGTTTTTGAAGATAGGTGATAGCCAGCAGATTTTTTTTTTTTTTGGGTAATATTTAAATTAATAGTAAAAGAACTGCATGCATGATACGTTAGTTTGGCCACTTTTTAACTTTAGTTAATGTTTTGCAATTTCTTCTGTTGCATGATCACACTGGAAAGAAACTTCTGTTAATTTGTTCTTCTGCTTTCCTAACCACGTTGATTTGACAGCCTCTTCATTGCATTGGTGTAAGCTGTAGCGTTAGACAGGGATAGCAGAAGAAAAGGAGATAAGCAGACAAAAGCAACTCTAACTCTAAAAACTTTTAGCCTTCTACAGTGCTGAGCGCTCAGTAGGGAAATCCTGCCATTTCTCGCTTCTTACAGAAAAGGACTTGCAGACACTTTTTGAGCACTTGGAGTAACAAAGTGTGAATTGATTATGTGCTAGTAGTAACATGTGCCTATAATCCTGGAAGTAAATTATGAGGTAACTTTGGGATAACAAGTACAATGCCAGTATTACTTAAAACAAGATCTTACACTGATGAAAGGAAACATCTTGACAATTGTTTCATAGGCATAAGCTTTTAGATGATGATGCAACTACTTTTATCTTTCCTCCAGTGGCATCTGACACCTTGTGCAATTTCATTGCTAAGTTCCTTCTGCCTTTCCCCCCTCCCTTTTCTTCTTTTTTTTTCCTTCTTCTTCCTTTAGACACAGAACCACACATCAAACTACCCCGGCTGGCACAGCACCACAATTGCTGACAGCACCAGGACCAGTGGTGACAGTGCACCCGTTTCCTGTTTGGGGGAACATCACCACTGCACTCCATCTCCACCGGTGGATCACGGTTGCTTACCTGAGGAAAGTGCATCCCCTGCACGGTGCATGATTGTTCACCAGAGCAACATCCTGGATAATGTTAAGAATCTCTTAGAATTTGCTGAAACACTCCAGTTAATAGACTCCGTAAGTAGACTTGCCGCCTCAGGTGGATTTGTGCATGGTCAAGGAGTAAGGGGTGAGGAGCTGGGATTGTCCTAAATGTGGTTGTTGGTTTGAGTTGCTCCAGGATCCAAAGCTTATCTTCTGACATGACAAAATGCAGCTGCTTGTAAATGAAGCCCTCAAGCATGGATGCATATGCTTTTTGTGGGTGTCTCCCTTTACCGCTACATCTTGGAATGGGAGTGTGAGTTTTGGCAAGATGCACAGTAGGAGCTTGAAGCAATCTCTCAATTTCCAGTCTCCTTAAAATGGAATCAGAGATACCATGAAAAATTTCAAACAATGAGACAATATTTGAAGGGACACATGCCATAGGTTTGTGTGTGGCTGCTCATTTATCTGCATCATTTTCTAGAATTTTTAGTTGTAGCCTCAATAGCTGCTTCTCAAAGTTTAAGGAGCTTGCCCTGACATATGTGAATGACTGTAAACACACATTTAAATGTCAGGTATCTGATGACATTGACATGGACCCTTTCTTATTGCAGTCTCTGGGATGCTACATGTAAAGAAGTAGCACATTGAATTATGTTTGTTGGTGGCAACCTCCTTCAGAAGCAGAGGTGTCTGCTTCATGTGGTATCATTTCCCTGTTAGCACATCCAGAGCAGCATTGCATGTTAGGAAGAGGCCAGTCTTGGTCTAGAGCACACATCTTTTTTGTAATGAAAGGCACCATCATCATACCAAGCAGAAAACAGTGGGCAAGCAAATAGAAAGGACATAATTTGACTCACTCGTTAGGAACTCGGCAGCACTACTAGTGTTGCCAGCAACACTTCTAGGATGTCAGACAGTTTGATAAAATCAAGGTATGTATTGAAAGCACAAATTGTGTTCAGTGTTGCTGCTCCCACGAACAGGGTCAGGCTGAATTGAACTGGAAAAGACTTTGTTGTTGTTGTTGTTGTTGGTTACAGGCATATCCTAGCGCTGTATTTTCATGAGGTGGCACTATACACTGTCTTATAGCTCCGTGCCTCCCACGTTGTTTCAGGATCCTTCATCATGGGGTGATCTCAGCAGTTTTGAATTCTTTGAAGACACAGACACTCCGGCTAGCAGAGCTCCCTCAGGCACAGTCACGCAGCTTCAGCAAAGAGGGGCCAGTGCTTGTAGACCTCAAGGACAGCCCACCACAAATCTGAGCAAAGTCATGTCGAGTCAGGGCTCTCTTGGCTCACCAAAGACCTTATCTGCCTCACAGGGCAGTGCAGCTCCGTGGGTCCTTCTTCGCAAAAGGAGAGGGCACTGCAGCCCCTTAGCCAGTGGCCACGGTAGCACCTTGGTCCTAGCTGACGCCAGCAGCTCAACTCCTCCTAAGCGCTCCCCTGTCAAAAGCCTGCCCTTCTCTCCCTCGCAGGTAGATCAAGACTTCTGCACAGATGTTACTAATTCTCAAAAGTCACCCCAGTCTTAACAATTTAGAAACTAATCCTTTGGAACAAATGACTAATTACCGTTGTGCTTGTTGATTTCGCTCCGTGTTTGAATCTTCTCACTGCTCCTGGTCTTCACCACTGAGTTTAGTTAATCAGCAAGCTAACTGTTGATTCTTGTCTTTTAAATTCATCTGTGGGGCTTGGATTTTTGTGTTTTGGGTTTTTGCCCTTTTGGACCTTTTTTGTAGGGGAGTGTGACTCCTTGCTTTACTCTTGCTGCTAACTCCCACTGGTAGAGTTTAACATTTCTGATCATCTGTGATACTTTCCATCTCTGTCCACTTACAGTATGATTCATTGACCTAGAAAACCCCAAACTGCATTTAAATAGCATTCAGGTTGTGAGACAAACTGACAACAACCAGAAAATTCAAATCACACTTGCCATCCTCTGCCCAGGCCATGGGAGTTGAAGTGGAATAGGAATGAGGTGGAAAATGGCCTGTTAAAATGGCCTGGCATGCACTTTCAAATTCCTGATGATGGTTGCTTTGTTTCACAGCTGTAGCACTATTTAAAAGTGTTTTGGATTTTTTATTTGTCTGTATTGGTTTGCTTTAGTCCTTGATGTCAAAGAAACACTATTTCATGAAGTACAGTAAAAGATTTCATGTTATGATTTCCTGCCATATTTCCCATTACCTATTAGCTATTTTAATAATATGTTATTTTTCCAGTGAAAGCCAGATTTTCTTACATACCACATTTTTATAAAGTGCCAGATTGAATCTAGAATGGAATACATTGAATTGTTATCAGAATAAAGGATACCGCTATGCTCACAGATTTGTAGACACTAGAAGTAGAAACAATATTTTAGATTACTAGATAGAATACATGTAAGAGCAATTTTCTCCAAACAAATAGTGCTGCCTCTTTTTCAGTCAGCAGTTTCCATTCCAAAGTATTCCATGCACCCATCATAGGTGGCAGCTTTCACTTCATACTCTGAAAATGAAGTACTTTCTTTTGAGGGAGATGATAGGAAATTTATTTTCCTGTCATAAACGCTTTATTTACTGCCCTAATAGCCCCTAGATGCCCCATGTAAATATGTGTGGAATTTAACCCTGCTTCCTGTGGGTTTGTTTTTGAAACATCCCTTGATCATTTTCACCCAGTTTCTTGGGCACACTGGTCTTAATTAAACTTTATTTGGAGAAAATCCAAATCAAGCTCTGAAAGTGGTGGAAAGTGTTTCTCATTGGAACAGAGTATAATTTCCTTTAGAATTTCCCTCTCTAGCTTCATGAGCCAAACCACTGAGTATTTTTTCAGAATGTAGTCAGGTATCCCACATAACCCTACTCGCATCATAGAGTCAGGAGAGTGACTCATGTCAATAAGAAGAAAATAATTTATTTTTCTTTTCTTCAATAATGTCACCTTAACAGTTCAGCCATGTAATCTGGACATTCCTGTTAATTTTTTCTTTCCACACCTGCAGTTCTTAAACACCTCATCCAATCACGAAAACTTGAACCTGGACAACCCTGCCCTTACCTCCACGCCGGTCTGTGGCCATAAGATGGCAGTTTCCAGCCCGTTCCACAGGGACCAGGCTTTCAAAGCTCAAAAGGAAAACCATGTGTAAGTCTGTTGTCTTGTCGAACTCATAAGAGTCCGTTTCTTCATATTTGCATTCAGCACTTTGCAACCAAAGTGCTGGGTCAGCATAGTCTTTAGGTTGTGAGAGGGTGGGTTTGGATTAGATACAAGGAAAGAATTCTTTGCTGAGAGGGTGGTGAGGCAGTGGAGCAGGCTGGCCAGAGAAGTTGTGAATGGCCTATCCCTGGATGAAGCCCTGGGCAACCTGATCTCCTGGAAGGTGTGCCTGCCTGTGGCGGGGTGTTTGGAGCTAGATGATCTTTAAGGACTGTTCCAACCTAAACCATTCTAAGATTCTATGCTTCCTACAGAATTGCTTGCTCACACATTCAGATTTTTCTTAATTGGGAGTAAAACTTCCACTTTATGACTATTGAGGTATGTTAAACAATGCATATAGGTTCACCAGTTTTTAAAATAAAGTTACATTAGACCTTATCACAGTCAAATAGATGTTCTGCTGTAAAAGCAAGATGGATTATAGGATCGCAGAGAAATATTTTCCGAAGTCTTACAACAATACTGCCTGTATGCACATATTTCTGTAAAGAGGTAGTATTTCCATGCATCTTCCTTTAAAGTTCCTCTCCTTCTTTTTAAAGTTTCAGGACTCCAGCAATCAAGAGGTCGATATTAGAAAGCTCTCCAAGAACACCCACTCCATTCAAAAACGCACTTGCAGCTCAGGAAATCAAATACGGTCCTTTGAAGATGCTGGTAAGAAGGAAACAATGATAAAAGTTGCTTTGATATTAGTGCAGAGGGATGTTCTGGGACTTGGATATAACGTTTCTTTCTTTCAGCCTCAAACTCCAACTCATCTTGTAGAAGATCTGCAGGATGTTATCAAGCAGGAGTCGGAGGAATCTGCAATAGTGGCTGGGCTACATGAAAGTGGACCCCCTTTGCTGAAGAAAATCAAACAAGAGGTAAATCTCAAACTTACCTGAGGCAATTTAATTCAGAACTCTTTGCTGAGAAACTTCTAGCAATGCCTTTTCTATTAAATAGCTGTGTCTGTTTTGCTTTCATGTGGGCCCCAAGATCTTAGTGTCGGTTCCATATAGTACACTAGGCATGTCTAATTCATCTCCCATTGATTTCCATAGAAGTCTTTCTGCTGTTTTCAGCAGGGGTTTGCTTGGGCCGTTCTAATGCAGTTTTCGTTTGAAACTTAAAAAGAAAAGAAAAATTAGACATGAATTTGGATTGAATCTTTCAAATATTGGTGAAAAGTATAGAAGAACCCCATGGGGACCAAGCTCCATGGAGTGACTTAGAAACCTGAACATTTGAGGACATTGCATTATATTACTTTGTCACTAAAGTTCTAAAAATACATTTATTCTCAATCCTTTCTAGGGGATTAAACTCCTGAATACTGACAGAGCACTGAGTGCAAGTACTCAAAGTTTTATTAGATGGGGATTTTTTTGGAGAACCTTGAACTTTTTTCTCCTGCAAAGAGCAAGGCTGCTGTAAAAGATGTTACTATAAACATGCATTATGCATCTCTGTGAAGAATATTTGTTCAACTTGTTAAGCAACTGTCAGAAATATCCTGGTCAGTTATGAGGTAGTTGAATCATGCCTTTTCTGCTTTCAGGTGGAGTCCCCAACAGATAAAGCTGGAAATTTTTTTTGCTCAAATCACTGGGATGGAGAAAACCTGAACACTCAGCTCTTTACACCTGGGTCTACTATGGAAGACGTGCCAGTAAGTATAAGTTTTCACACCATCAAAGGAATTATTTGTTTTACATCCCAGTTTCATTCTTAAGTGCAAGACAAAGAGAATATTTTTTTCTGATTTTCTTCACAATTTTCTTTATTTCTGTGTCATTTTCCAGTACTAAGCATAAAAAGCAAAATGCTACTCTTTAATTATCACTCTGATGTCTATAAAAGGTTGCAGAAGTTGCAGTCATTTTGCAGCCCACAGACTTTGAAGAGCCTACACTTGGAGGATGCCTGCACCTGTGTGTAGAAATGACTAGATCATGGAGTTAAAAACTGGTGAAAGAGAGAGAGAGAGAGATTCTCTCTTGGTTTTTGCAAAGGAGACCTTACGTGAGCACAGTTCTCTTTGCATTGCCAGGAGTTATGGACTATTCAGTGTTACTATTATTCTTGAACTTGGGATTTTCACTGCATGGAAAACCTTTGCACAGGGCAATGCTCCTGCAAAGCCAAGTCCCAGGAACACCAGGCTGAGGTCTGCTCCTCATCTGTGGCTGTGCCCAGTGTAGCAACTTCTGCAGTCACGCTGAATTTACTTACAATGCGTTCCAATTCAGATTGTTCTCATGAGTTGCTGAAAACCTTTTTCTTTTTTCTTTTCCTATTCAGAATCTTCTTACCAGTTCCATTTTAAAGATGCCTGTGTCTGAAGATGATGATAGTTTTCACAAAACAGTTGCAGTACCTAGAAACAGGCCACTAGCTAGTCCTCTACAGGTAATTATTCTTTAATAAACATGTCCTCTGTATATAAAAAAATATGTATATGCATGCACACATATATATAAAATGCTTTCTCACAGACCGATTTTAAGTTTTGGGTATGGAAGAATAAAATGTTCTGATGAATGTGGCTGAGGATCTCACTTTGCCTGTGGAGCATGAGGGCACAGTGGCTGCAGCAGAGCCAGGAAGCTAAAGAGGGCACAGCCCTGTGTGTGGGGTATTGTAACTCAGCTGGGTGCAGTTTGAAATTGGTAGAACTGCCTTATGTGGACCAGAGGTTTGTTTTTTTCTATGGATTTCTTGTAGGTGGCACTGCTGTTTTGGAGATTTGAGTGGTGTGGTGGTGGTCAGAACCTGACTGGCCTTGGGGTGAGAGGAGAGACTATCGCTGGCTGGCTGGCACAGATGTGGCCAGTGTTGCCCAGCACCTGGATGGCCTTTCCCCAGTGAAGGCTAAATGTGTAATTGTTGTAATGCAAGTCAGATGTGAGGCTGGGGTTTATGTGTCTGTGCTTTTGCCAAGTGTTAACAAACATAGACATTTTCTCTACTTTAAAATAGAGCTGTTGCACAGGAGCTGATCCAAAGCCCACCAAAGTCATTAGCAGCCAGTTTGGCAACCCTAGTGTGCTCTAGTTTAGGTGGAACCCACAGCAAGTCATTCAGAAAACAAAACATAATTTCTGTATTTCCGAGGTAGATGACTAAGTGATTTTGTAGCCCTTCTCCACATGGGAGAAATAAAGGAAAGTGTCTCATTCCCCAGTGTGAGTCACTGTCGGGAAGGAAATTGTAACTCCATAGTTCCTGACTTTCAGACAGATAGTCCACATGGCTAATCCTTTCTTTCCTCCCTCTTTCCAGAATTTAGAATTTACATTAGGGCTTATTTACAGTAGGAAGGAATGACTAAAGACTGGTTTTGATTAAGCATTTCTAGTCAGGCATTAAAAAAGGAGATAGTAAAATTTTACATGTGTCCTCATTTGGCACAGTTTGCCATGGAGTAGGCTTGTATTTTGAGCTGCAGAATCATTTGATGAAATGGAGAGCAGGGACTAGGGCTCCCCTGGGCATGGGGGTGTCTGTAGGGGCCAAAGACTCACACTCCATATTGTTTATCTGCTCTTCCCTCAGAGGCTGTGTTTCTTGGCTGCAGTGTGGCAGACAGCCAAGAGAAGCATTTGCAGATCCACTGCCCCTGATCTAGGGCAGTACATAGGGGCTGAATTCAGACCCACCTCATAGCAGAGGAGCCTGGGTCTCCAGCTGTGCAAGGGCGTGCTGGAGCTCTCTGGTGGGTGCACAGGAGGAGGCAGCTGTGCCCCAGCACCTGTCTGTGAACCACGACCCCAGCCAAACTCTGGGCTCCTTCACAGATTATAGGCAAGGTTTTCAGGTAGCTAAGCAGCATGGGCTGTGTGTTGTCCTGTTAGTGGTAGTTGCCTGCACTCTGGCTGTAATAAAAAAGAAGGATCTGAGAGGTCTGTAAAATAGGATCTTTTGATCTTTAGTGTACCGGTGTTATGTTTCCTGCTATCTAAAAATAATTTCTTTACGAGCTGCTGTAAATGAAAGGGCTTGTTTAACCTTCTGTCCTCACTCATGCTGATTTTGTTCAGGAAGTTTACATGAGTCAATTTGTGGATCATTCTGGATTCAATTCTTCAGTCCTTGCTCAGAAAAACCATGTTTAAAGTCAGGTATGCTCATTGTTTGGATAAAGAGGACCTTTTCTTAAGTAGGAACTGAGTTATAAAGGACTTCACAACTCCTCTCAGTGTTTAAAGTGTGTTGAACTGAAAGAAAAAGTAGTTGTAAAAAGCCTCAAAAGGAATAGTTAGTATGCAGCTTCTTGGTGTACTAGTATGACGGTAAAATATTGAAACATTGAGCTTTTCAGCTGAAATACAATCTTAAATGAAGAATGAGGCTTGGGGTTTCTGTGAGGGTGGCACAGAGCTTTTTCAGAATGAAATACAGACTTTTTATAACAATGCAGTATTGTCTGCCAATGGTTGCACTCTCTGGTTTGGACTTGGTGTCGTGGTTAAAAGTAGTGTTAAAGCTGCTTGGCCTTATGTCAGAGGGGAGGAGTGTGGCCCCGTGCAGCTCAGAAAGGACATGTAGTCTGGTTCTGTTTCACAGCAGAAACTGCTGCTGCTCTGTCCCTAACGCTTCCCCTCCTCCACCTCAGTGTAAATGGACTCCTATGACTAGGGCATAGCATGCCTAAAAGGTGCAAAGCCATGGAAAATGTTAGCCTTTGTGCTTGTTTTTACTGTTTGCATTTTGTACATGATCAGATTTTAGCACCTTATTATCCTTTGCTTTCTACCCTTCCTGGTTTAGAGTTTGGTATCTCAGCCTTATAGATGAACACATGCATGGACACAAACAAATGCTGGACTAAATCCACTGATCCCATGAAAGTAGACATTAAGCATGAGGGAACTCATATGGGTGAAATTTAATTGTGTCTGCATATGTTGACATTGCTGCTGTTAATATTTTGGGCCCAATCCAACTGTTCTTACTTAGGCAAATTCTCATTGACTTCAGTCCAAGAAAGAATTACAGCAATCTCTGCCCCTTGGGATCTGTGCATGGAGAGGGAAGAGAGAAACAAAGCACTAAACTTAAGGGTTTTTTTAATAAGCTTGGTTCTTAAAATTCCATTTTCTTTTAAATTTGAACTTAGAAGAGAGGGAGGCAATATATTTACCAGCCCACAGTTTTCCACTGCTTTAATAATTTGCACTACATTTACAAAAAGATATTTGGCTATGGATAAACTGATCAAAATCCTTGATTACTTATTGGTTTGCCGTTAAATCCCAAAGACAACAAGAGTAGCAAATGTTCAAAGACATCTCTAATGGTATTTTTTACTGCATTTTGGGTACACAGCTGATCATATGCCATTTAGTAAATAGCAGCTGATGACCGAATCAGATAGCACAACGTGATTCACCATCACTTAGCAGGAGCAGCATGTTGCATCATTTGGCATGTGAGGTCAAGTAGCCACTGGAGTTTGGTGCTGTCAGTGTTGTATAGAGCAAAGGGAGAGGAAGCCTCCACAGACCCAAAAGGAGTTTGGGCTTTATCCTCATTCAATCCCCTGTTAAGTCTCCCTAAGACACTGGATGTAAAGGCAGTTTTGTGTAAGATCTTTCAGCCAGCTCTTTTGCCCTGTGTGACAAATCTCATGGTTGTGCATTGAGTATTATCAGACTGGCAGGAACAGGAATGTCTCATCAAACCCACATGTTGCCTTGGGGTAGACTTACAGTCCATTGCATGGATCCCAAATATTTCTGCTTTGTATTCATGGGGTTAGTTAAAACCTGTATTTTTTCACCCTATATTTTTGTCGCTTAGTTGCATGTCAGGGAGATTTTGGTCTCACTAGGAACTTTTCAAAGCGTTAAGATTTTGGGATAGCATATTCCAATACCAAGACAAAAAGGTGATCTGTACTGAGCATGTGCTTGAATTTTGCCTTGTAAGAGGTTACATAAAAACCCCTCTGTTTCTGGCCCTTCCTATGTAAAAGTTGAATTTTATTTCACATTATGTTCTGTAGCAGTAGCGGTACATAATGCAAACTATCCTAACATAGACATTTTAACAGACAGAAAAGTAGGCTAAATCACAGACCTTCCACCTAACCCTGCAGGCTATCAAAAGACGCCATGAAATGGAGCCTTTTAAGAAAATAGTACTGCTTTGATATCTTCTTCCCCCAGTAACAAAGGAAACAACACAAGGTAGAAGCCCTGCAAGCTAAAGAGAATGTTCTTCAACCCCTAGCTCCTGTCACTTTCCATTTTTTAACCACAGAATGACACATTTCAGCTCGAATTTCCTGACTTTCAGCGGTTTATGTAGCCATTTTCTTCAAAGAGTAAATTTAAAGGATTTTAAAACAGTTACTTGGTTAACCTTTTTTCAAGTGTTTGAGCTGTCATGAAGGTTAATTTTCTCAGTTTAGAAAGTGAGATGTTTTGTTTGCAGTTGGTTGTAAGACAAAATGGCCAGGAAGGCATCATGGTGTCCTGTAACAGCAGGCTTTCTCTCTTTTTCCTTCTTTTGGGGGAAAAAGGTCCTGAAATCTCATACTTTTCTTTGTTTAATCAAGGGAGAGGGGGAAGCAAGCTGTGTTTGAGATTTGCACAGCAAGGGAAGGTAGCCCCATGGGTTTCCCTCGCTGGTATTGCCCCTTCTCTCCCCAGTGACTGATGTGTACAGGAAGGAGATATGTTTGCCACAGCTGAGGGAGCCAGACAAGGTTCAAAGTTACAGGCCATTGCATGTTTTCCTCCCAAGTCAGCAGAATTTGGGTTGCAAACAGATGGGAAGCTGCCCTGAGCTGGTGATGGCCTCTCAGGAAGAAAAGTCACGGTTTAACTATTAGTAACATTTGCAGCAATATATTCTAATCTGTGAGGGGAAAAAAATCCCAAAAAAGCGACATTACTTATGGAAAAAACTGGAGAGGGGAAGAATATCCTAGCATGAGTTGCAGGTGCTTAGATCACTTCCATATCTCATCCATTCATCTTACTTGGAAAGCTCACACATCTTGAGCGGGAGTTTTATATCTGAGCAAGAAAACTCTTAAAAATGCCATCAAATAGATTTTTCTAGCTCTGGTATGATGCTTATAACAAAAGCTGAAAAGTTGGACCATCTTATTCTTTCACATTTAGGAAGCTATATTTCTGAGCAACTCAGAAAGCTCCAGAGTTTCGGAGAAGTCTGTCCTGCGCCCCAGAGGAAAGCAACAAGGATAGAAATAGTGGTCTGTCTTGTCAAATGAGATAAAACTTTCATTTATGGTCACTTTAGTTTTTAATTAGTCTTTACTGTCTGGTCTTGATAAGTAAATGGGTTTCTGCTAGTTCTGCATCCTTACGGAATAGAAAGCCATGCTATTCATATGCTGTCTATTGTATTCTGCTAGGAAATTGTTTTGTTTAGTGCATTGTTTCAGGAATGCTGCGTTTCTGTTGCAAGCCTTCTTTTCAGTGGTACATTCTGCAGACAATCTATACCATGTAATTTAAGGGAAAGCTGACAAGAAATCGAGCTTTTTGCAGCAGGGAAACATGATAAGAGACCTTCTAATGGTCTGAGTATTTAAAATATTTTAAATACACGAACTTTTAAAAAATTTATTTAAATACCAGCAAAGCTTGGATAAATTAGTGGGAATGTTTGTAACACCACTAGCTTTGCTGGAGTTGCTGAAGCTACCTGCCAGCAGAGCAGAGATATAAAATCTGTCTTCTAGCATTGTTCTTTGCCCAAGGATTTCTACTAGACTTTGATCAGTTTGGGAGCTCAGCACTGCAGGACTGCAGCAGTGTTTGGTTTTTGCATTGGCCTCTAACACAAAAGGTGTTGTAACACAGGAGCTTTCTTAAGCTATAGAGACAGCACATGAAAAAGCAGTCTGGGCTACAAGAGCAGAAGGACTAGTTCTGTTAGAAAAGCACCTTTCCACATTGTTTTCTTCCCTTACTCTGGTCTGTGTTCTCTAGATGGTCCAAGTTTTTATTTAAAGTGCTTTAACTGGATATCCCAGTTACAGCTTTGACAGTTTGTTTACAGTTCACATTTGCCTGAGGGCAGCTGAAGGCATATTACAGGATAAATAAGGTAGTTTTGCTGCCAGGAGAAGGATGTACTGGTAGGATTATTGAGGTTAAAAAAAAAAAAAGAGAGTGAGAGAAAAAGGAAGGGGACAGGGAGACTAACATAGCTGGAATTGTACCATGGATCTGTAATTTAATCCTATGGGAACTTGTAGTACTATACTTTCTTCTCCCCCCTCACTCCCTGATTTAACTTAGAGAGAAACTGCCGTGTTTGGAAGGGAAAAATAGTTGAAGTGCTAGCTGAATAGGTTTAAACTCTTTTAATTGACAGCAAAATTAAGACTAGTCTCTTACTCTGTGAAGCAATGAAAAAATTGTACATGTGGAAAGAATTTACTGTGGAAATCCCTTTCACTCCTCACTGGCTTGGAATTCAGGTAGCAAAATGAATACCTCACTCTAAGATGACTGAATTTAAGCTGGAATGAATCCACTGGATCAGTGAAAATATGCCCATCAATTTTGGTGGAGTTTGGGTCAGGGCCTTCTGGCTTCTGGTTGCAAAGATTTTGTTTCCATCCACCTATTGATTTGCAGAATTAGACTTCTGAGTGTGGTCAGGAGGGTGCAATGAGCATTCTGCAACAGAAGTGTTCTGACTGGGGTTTCTGTGCTGTTTTCTTGCATGCCTGTAGCCTTCTGCCTGAGTCTTTTCTTTTGATATATCTTTTGAGTACTGCTGTGTGTGGGGCAGTGCCTGAAACAGAGCCCTGTCAGTACTTGCTGCGGTGCTGGTGTGGAAGGAGGCATTGTGGCCATCCCTTTTTACAAAAAGATCCCAAAGCTGTATAACCAGGCCTGGCAAGGCACTCTGCCTGGGTTGTAGGACCCAGCACTCCCTGCCAAGGAGGGAAGGAAAACTGCTTCCATCAGGATGACTTTCACACGTGCCTCTGGCACTGAGCTGCAGGGCTGGCAAGGCACAGGCATTGTGCTTTGTTTTGTGTTGGCTGCCGAGAGTCAGGGCTTCAGACAGAAAATGTTTATTAAAAATACCCATTTAAATGTTATCTGAATTCCCTAAGGGTAGAATGGAAAACTATGTTTGTAAATATGAAAACCTACTACTTTGGGTCCAATTCTTCTTTCTTCACTGGAGCAGAGCTCTCACCATCATCACTGAGCTGCAAAGTTAGCCTCTTTTCATGTTTGTCACAGTAGGGATGGGGGAAAAATGTGTAAGTAGTGTAATCTTCTGGGAAAATTAATATAGGGATGAAAACTTTTCTGTCTCTACAGCAAAGCTGAAGTTGTTTCAAGCAGGCTCAAATGAGGGGCGGAGCTGGTCCTCCTCTGCTTGCTGTGTCTGCTGCCCAGTGCTCCCCAGGGCAGCCAAGCCCAGTGAGAGGGCACAGGGTTACTGCCTGCCCGAGCAGCTTCTGCCACACTGACAATCAGGTTAAAGATGAAGACCAGGCTTTCCGTGGAATGAGTGACATGTAACAGCCTGCTGAGATGTTGGTGATATCAGGATACAGATTCTTTTTTCTACTAAGCACATGGCTGTTAATACAAAGAGCTCAGTGTAGATACGAACAATTAAGCCTAATTTATGAAATAGGGACACTCCTTACCTGAAATTACTTATATTTTTTTAGAAATTGACATACTGTGACAAATTTTCCTTACATATTTTCAGTTATTTAATTGATCTCTTATTTCTAGACTGGTGCATTGAAGCTTTGGGGGATCACAGGAACATTCTGGTTAGACACGCATTTCTGTCCGTGGAAATTATGGCTATTCAGGAACTATCACCTGCTTTTGAGGCGTACAGAACAAATCCAACTTCTGAGTAAAACTGACAGCATTATACCAGGCATTAATTTGGTTCCTCATGCAAATACCTCTAAAACAGCAGGGCAAATACGCACAGGTGCCTGAGTCCCAGTGAGGATCAATAGGGAGTTGTAGGTTCCCAGCTTTTGTAGGTGCCTTTGAAAAAGTTACGCTGGAAGTTGTTTAACCAAAACATGAAGGAAGCTGTGGTGTATTGCATGCATGTCTGTGGCATGCAGAAAGTGTGTCACACCTGCTTTCTGGCATGTGCCCTCAGCTGAGCCACAGCACAAGGTACACAGCTCTAGAAAAGAGGTGTATGGTGTGTCTGTTCACTTCACAGATGTAACTTTCCCACAAAAACTGCAGAAATGTAATGATTTGAGGCCTGACTTGGTTCTCCTTCAGAAAGGGAACTCTACTGAAGCTCAGCAGTTCTGCTTGTGAAATGGCATCCAGGAGAAGAGGCAGTATCTGGAACTTCTCTACAGAGAAGAGAAAACCATGTCTAGGGAAGCCCAGCAGAAGTTTGCAGAGGACTTAACACGCTTGCTTAGTTATTCACTGGGTTTGTGCCTTTTAGACTGTAAGCCCTCCAAGGCCGGAACCTCGGTCCCTGTGTTTGTACTGGTGCCCTGATTAGGGCATGTTATGTGAAATTATCTGTATTTCATAGTTGCCCAGCCTTTTGCTATCCATATGTCTCAGATAACACTGTTTACATTCAGAAGAGCATTCTGTAAACATTTAGGCCAGAGAATAATTTAAGGATCTTCTTGCAAAGTTAGCTACTAGAAGCTGAAGGTAGCAACTAGAAGTTGGCAGGAAGAGCCATGGGCACGCCAGCACAGTTCTGCTCTTAGCAGATGGTTTGCAGTCCACTAATTATGATTCACCCAGTGTCCTAGAGGTTGGGAAGGCTTTGGACATTTCTTTGAGCAATGTAGTTGTTGTACTGCAAGTATGATCCTTTTGGAATGCAATGGAGAACAGAGAAAGGTTTCTCCTGACTTGTCTATACTGGTGGAGCCTGAGCATACACCTGCTCAATATTCAGCAGTACTGGGATCCCCTTGTGGAAAGATAAGCACAATTGTGTGCATTTTTGGAGTGCAGAGTATTGTACAGCTAACTGTGTGATAATAGAGGTTTTATTCAAGTCTTACACAAAATTTCATTGTGGAAAGGCAGACACACTGGGTAAGTGAGAGAGTTCAATAGAAAAAATAAAAGTGTGTATCCTGGTAAATTCCAGGAGCTTTGAAATTTCATTGCTGTTTATAGCTCAAGGCAATGAGAAATGTCTCACATGTGTAGTGAGTAAATAAATACAGCACACACAGCCCTCTGCAGATAGGTTTATCTCATTTTAGCATTATACTAAATGGTGTCTGCAACCTCCATAAATACCACAAGAAGTGAAATGGCTCACACGATAATTAAAAAGCTGTTTCTGCTGAGAGTCGAGCCCCCTCCCTTCTCCTTTGGCAGAGGAGCTGAGCTCTGGGGCGGGTGCTGATCGCTGCACACAGGTGAAAGCAGCTTTGAGCGCGGGAATCCCGGGCAGCAGTGCTCAGGCTGTCAGGGTTGTCCAGTTCCTTTAGGGAACTCCGGGACAGAGCAGCTGCATTTTTACAATGGAGGTTCTGCAGGAATTTGTGCATGGTCATAACACGGAATATTTAACTGTGCATTGTAGCCTGTCTGTGCTCTGTTGTAAAGGTCACCTGCCAAGTACTTTCTCATTTAGACCTTCCTGAAGGATTAAAGGCAAGGCTACAGATATGGCCTTATAGAAAAGACACTGTCTGAGAGAGAAGCAGGAAAGTTTGAATCGTTTGTGGTGTCCCCTCTGCACATCATCTAGTCACTAACTGAGAAGTCAGGGTGACATTTTTTGCCTGTTGTGTTGAGATTTCAGTTTCTCAGGGTTCAGAAAACATCCCACTGTCTGTTCATGGAACAGTTAATTGTGAGCAGGCCCAGCTTTGACTGGCACTATGGATAAACCACACAGCATTCAAAATAAATCTCTCTCTCTTCTAATGTAGCATCTGAGCAACACCTGGGAGTCAGCGTCCTGCGGGAAGATCGAGGATCAGATGGCTCTGACGGATCAGGCACGCAAATACATGGCCACCTTCCCCACCCGGACTCTGGTGATGTGAGAGGGTCGACGCACAGAGAAGCATTATGGTCTTGAGAACACTTCACCTCCACTGGGAAATTCCTGTTCCTCTGCATGAGAACTTTTCACGAACGGGAGCAGAGCCTATCTTTGTTGTGGTACAACAGTTGGGAGCAGCACAAAGTGCATTTAGTCACTCAGCATATATATTCTTGTTGGATTTCACCCAACTTAAGAGTTTGTGTTTTTTTAACGATACTTGCCTAAATTATTAGGTATTGAGTTTGAATCAGTAATTAATGATCTTAAGTGCAGTCTTATAATAAAGATAATTTTTCTTGTACTTTTTGAGATCAAACAGACTTAATACACCAGTATTGTTATTTCAGTGATGTGCTAGCCAGGGGCGGGGTTTAGTTTGTTATTTTTTTATTTTGTGTTTTAATAATAAAAGAGCAGGTACTCAAACAGATGTATTTTAAATCACTGAGCAAAATGAATTGGTGTAAAATACCGAAGTGAAAAGCATTACTACAAACGCTTGTCTGTGCAAAATGGGAAAGCTGATCAAGATTGTGAATACTCAAACATCCATCCTCTTGAAATACTCCTTTCTGTTTTGGTTCTAGGCCATTATACATTGTGTGTTTCTGTTGGGGGGGTGGGTAATTAGCTTGCTTTAAAAATATTACTGTATGAAACATAGATTTATGAGAAAAATTATATTTTTATTCAGTAATTTAATTTTGTAAATGCCAAATGAATACTGTGTTTTGCTGCTACAGACCTTAGCGTGTAGACATGCTGCTAGTGTAAAAGGAGCAGTAGAGCTTTATATGGAAAAAAACAAATGTTGATGTTAGCTAATTGACTATGCACTAGCATTTCAGACCTTTTTGTTTTAATTTTTTTTAATATCATTTATGTTTTTTCCCCTTTTTTTATAAGCAATATTTTTGAACACTGTTCTTGGGAGATTTTTATTTGTGTGGATGTGTTGTTTTGTTTTTCATTGGTTTGTAAGAGCATGCATTGCACCTTCATATGTTTGGGAGAACACTGTCTCGTTCATGTTGTCTCTTTTGTTCCATGTCTAGCTAGTTGGTCCCTAACTTGGGTCTTGTGTACTGAATCAGGTTCTTAGAAATACATGGTTCTTTGTACTGCCATATCAGATCTTTATTGATATGGCAAAACACTGATTTTATTATATTTTTTTTATTTTTTTGTGTTTTTATAATAGCCTCTGACTTTGCTGCCTTAATAGCATTTGGTGCAGCTTTATCTGCACTTAATTTTTTATACAACAATGTACTGCCTTGTAGATAAATAAAGTGTGTTCTTTTTTACTTAAACCTGCATGGCCTCCTAATCTTATTTGTCTTCAGTTTTCTTTGGCGGTGGTGTTAAAGGCAACAATCAAGCCAAGAAGGTTTTTCCCAGCACACTTAGATAAGCGAGGAATAGAGTTTTGCACACCATAGTCTCAAAATCCTCGGTTCTCATTGATGGTTAAGGAAGTGGAAGGAACACAGCACAAAACAGTGAGTACTGAGCATGTTGTGGTCTCAGGGCACTTCTCTATTGACACCAAAGTCCAGGTCAGCTTCAGTCAGTGGGAGACTCACTGCACCTTTTGTGCAAAACTGCCCTTATCCTGCAGTGCTGGCTAATTTGTTTTTTCATCTAAGGACAACCAGGTCAGGAACCAGTTGAATAAGAGAAAAATATTCTGGAGTTCTTATAACTGTAGAACAGGCTCTTTTCATGTTTGTCTTAAGAAAACAGAGGTGAGAATATACTTTGAAATCCTGGTGCATTGTGCTTCACAGCAAGTAATTGGACAAACCTGCAAGAGCCTCACGCAGCTGACATGCTGAGGGACTTTCAGCCCTAGGAAGGCTAGAGATAAAAGCAATTCCTGACAAAACAAACAAACAAATAAAAGGCATCCTGTCAGAAAATAAATAAATAAATTATTGAGTAGCTTGGAAATAAGTTGTTAAAATGTGAGTCAATGCAAGTGCTTCGAAGTCATATTGATATTCATGAGAGACTTCAACTCCATAATGAAAGATTATGTGCTGAGTCCCAAAGGTGCCTTTTGGTCCTTTTTGCTCCTTACCCAGCACCTGCCTAGTCCTCCCAGGTGCAGCCACATGCTGGCTGGCCCTCAAACCATGCAGTGCACAGAAAAGGAGAAGCAAAAAGGCCCTTTCCACCCTTTGTACAGGTCCCTGCTCGTGTGCTTTTAGCTTTCAGTGTGAGAAGGGACCAGTGCTTGCAGCAGCCCCCTCCAAACTGTTTTGTGTGCTTCACATCCTTCCCCCCTGTGCAGCCTGGGCTCTCAACCCAGTGCTGGGGACCAGGGAGAGCCAGCCCCAGCAGTTTCTCAGTGGGTACCACAGGCAGGGCATGGATTACCCGGGGCTGGGCATGGATTACGGAGAAGGGGAAGTCGGGGGGAGCCCCTGCCTGTGCCAGAGCTGCCGGGCTCATGCTGTAAAAACCCTTTGTGCAAGACGCGAGAGCCCAGTGGGACTCGGTGGCATGCAATGTGGGAAGAGGGAAAGCCTGCCTTGAGGCATACCACACAGCTTAGGCAATGTGTTACAGCTTTTAAATTAAAAAAAAAGGAAAAAGAAACACCAAGCTTGCAACAGGACTTCAAGGCAAAGCTCCTTGTATGGCTCCAGTGGTAACTGCACACATCCTGGCTGAGCTTAAACACACCATTATCCCAGTGCTGGGAACCATGGAAGCTCAGCCTGCAGGTGCCCAGAAGAAGGAGTGGGGGTTTTTTTCCCCTACACCCTCAGTTGCTTTAAGATTCATTTTAGTTATACATCCAAACATATATAACTATTACAGTACTTGTCTTCTTGATGGGCATACTTAGAGCTAATACAGAGGAAAATGTTTCTTTTCCCCATTTCTCATTTCACTGAAAATGCAAAACACTCAGTAGGTTCAGGCTGGTTTGCATGCATGTAGTGCCCAGCATGGGTGAAGAAAGAGACTTTCTTTGGACGCTAGGCCCAGGAAGCTGATTATTTTCCCTCCACCAACAGTGGCTGCATTTCCTTTGCAGTAAAGTGCCACCTCCTACATATCTTTCTCACACAAATATCCCTGTGTGACCCTCACTGTCTGAAATACGCATCTTTCAGAGGACCAAAAGGAGTCCCACCTCTCTGGGACTCAAAATTCCATCTTGAGCCATTCAGGAAGAGCTGTCCTGAGACAGATCCATAGGAATGGTCTTGGTGACAGCAACCTGACCTAGCAGTAGCCCTTTGCACAGATGTATGGCCATCCTGGACCCATTTAAACCTAGAGTAACCTACCAAAATGAAAGGAAAGCAGGTTCAGTCAAGTTCTCATTTAATGGAGAGTAGATATTTGGCTCAAATTCCTATTAACCTTTTTATCCTCTGTAATTATAACTTAATAATGTTGTCAGTGGGAATTCTTTTGATTTCTGAAAAGAATTTAAATTATCATTTCAGCATGTGCCACTAATTAAAAATGAAAAGGCAAAAGAGCCAGGGCAAAAAATAAAGAAAAGTACCAGAGTATGAGGTGTTTCCCAGCCAATTCCCTGTCATTCTTCAGCTTTGTAAGCAGGGAATCCTGGGGATTCAACTCCCTCAGGTGTGATCCATGTGACAGCTATAAACCCAAACTGAAAAAGGGCCAGAGTTTGAATTGATTTTGGGAAGAATTATTAGAGCTTTAATGAAAGAGCCATATTTTAGTTAGGAGCCAAAATAAATCTGCTCAGGGTAAAACAGAGCAAGCACAGCACTGCGTATTCTGTAGCATAGAGTGATCCTTCAAAAAAGCCAGAAGGTTTTTTTCTCTGTATTTGTAATCTTGATCCTTCTCCGTGCCAGCTAAGTCAATGGCAATCAGCCCTCCCTCAAGCCCACACAGGCAGGCACATAGGTAAAGGGTGTTTCTGAAACATTGTGAACATCATAATCATAACCTCCTCTTACTCCTGCTGCATTTAATTGTATTATTGTATTTCTGCCTCATTCCTGAGCAGACAGGTGTGACAGCAAAGCACAGAAAAAAAGAAATCCTGGAATTCCTAGAAATCTATTGAAAACGTTTTTTGGGGGTGTTTTTTGTTTGTTTATTTGTTTTGGAGTTTTTTGGGAGGGGAGGTTGTTTTTTCTTTTGTTTTGTTTTGTTGGTTGTTAGTTTGTTTTGTGTTTAAGGATCATGTTTAAAATGTTTCAGCTTGGGAAAGAATGGTTTTGAGGCACTGGTCTGCATTTTGCTGTGCCCTTGTTTCCTAGCATGGGTGGAGTCAGTCATGAGAGCAGACATTTCTCAGGAGCAGTGGTGGAGCTCTGCCTGGGTGGCCAAGGAAAGACACTGGTCACATCTTTCAATCTCCAGTGTAATGTCTTAATTCAAATGGAAGTCATGTTTCCTGACCAAATGCACTTGTTCCCTTTGTTTGCCTCTTTTCTTTGAACTTGACTTTGATGTTTCAGCAGTTTTCACTGAAGACCCTGCTACCAGCATAAATTTGTGACGCTTTTGCTCTCAGCAACTGATGGAGGTGAGATAATGAAGATAGACCTGAGAGGTCCAAATTCTGCCTTCAGCTGTATTTGCAAGTTGGCAGTGGTTAAACAGCTCATTGTTAAGGACTGCAAAATGTATTCACTCTGGTATTATTTTTTCATAAATTATTGGTGATCAGGTTGTTGAGTTTGTTTTTGTTTTTTACAATCCCTCTTGATACATGACATTTCTAGCAGGCATTTTTCCAATCCATTTGAGTATCAGAATAATTGCTGACTTTTTAAATCTTTGTAAAACAACCTCCACTTCTCAGACTGCGCAGATCCACATTTACAGCCTAACTCTACTCACAGCCAAGGAAATTTCATTTCATGGGCAAAAAAAGCAACCTTTACCCCTTGATTCAATCACTACTCATCACCCCAGCTCCAAGACGCGCTCTGTGCACACATCTGTCAGAGAAGCGACGAAGACGAAGAAGAAAGTTTCAGGAAGCTCTCCCCAGACAGGTTTCTACACTAACCATAGAGACCACCTCTGTACCTCCCGGTTCCTGCCAGCCCAGCTGCAAGCCTGCCGTGGCTCTTCTGATAGAGTCAGCCCCCAGAGAGCCCTGAAAGGGTGCCTGCAGGTGTGCTTTCCTGCCCGCTGCCTCTCTTGTCTTTCATTAACTCTCTCATCAGTGTACATCAGCACAGGAGTTATCTGACGGTGCAGGGAGCCTATCACTATTTCAGTGATGGGTTTTTGATATCTGTGCTCCTACCAGTTCAAGGCAGAGACCTCTGAGGTGCTGGCTCAGCCTTCCTGTTCAGATAAAGGTGCTGTTAGCCTGTGCTACTGGCTGGGAAATGGAAATCTGCAAGAGGTTAGAGCTCCTGCCTGCTCAGCCAAGCCTTCTTGCACCAAAGAAATAAACTAAGAAACAGCTGTGTTTGCCATAGTCAAAGGCCTAAAATACCCTTCAGTGAAATAATAAATTAAAGAGATGATACTTTACTTTTCTTTCCTGCTCGGCTCATACTGGCCATCCCCTTTGTACCCCTACCCACTTCATCTCTCTTTCACCAAGGCACACAGCCCTGATGGGGTTCAGGCCCAAACACTGTTGCAAAAGGATTGATAGAAGTCTCTGATCTCCATAACGCAGTGAACCCAAGCACATGCTTGTCCAGGACCAAAGACATGGATCATTTCCCTGTCCGTGGCTGATGTGTTTCTGCCACTCCCACTCAGCAGGAGCCTCACACTCTCACAGTGATTCTCTTGGTACCCAGGTTCAGAATCACCCTCACTGAAAAGCGAGCTCTGATTGTATCTCGAGTACACCCTCCAGTCAGGGAGGTACACAAAAGCCTTTTACTGGAGGCAATATGCTCCTGGTTGGAAGGTCCACAAGGAACAGGCAAGACAAGCCATGTTACACCCAGTTTTGGCACCCTCTCAGCAGCTTCCCACCTACCCAGGAAGGGGATGCATTCTCCTGCTGCCCCATAAAGGTCCCACAGTGGCAGTCCAGGAGCAGCAACTCACAGGCTTCCCTCCTGAGCTATCACTGACACAGAACCACCCTTAACTTTCTTTAATCAAAGAGTTTAGAGTAATCCTTCTCTTGCCAACCTCTGATTTGTGGCCACATCCTTTAGCAGAAATCCCGTAACAAGCTCAAATGCAGTCTGTATGGTACAAACTACAGAACCAATGTGATAGTCACTCCTCTAACACTGCTCTGAAATCCAGGGCTTTCCCTCATTGCAGCCAGCTGGAGTAGCTACTGCTCGGATCTCAGAGCCAGACCCAGCATCATCAGGGAGGACTGAACCCAACACACACCTGCACCATGATTTTGCCACAGAAATCATGGTAGCAAGCCTGATGATTAAAATAAGGTACTGGATTATTTCAGCAGTCCCATCTCCTTTTTGTCATTACTTAGTTTAGCTGTGCTGTCTGTTCGAAAACCACATATTACCATCCTCTCTGGCAGCTGATCAATGGAGCATCTTGGGTTTTATGTGAGAGACTGAACAGAGTGAATGTGGAGATTTATTTGATGCCTTCATTTGCCTTCCTGTCAGTGATACAAGCTCTTCCTCTTTCATCTTTAACATCCATAACTAGCTTTTCCCAAAAGATTTCCAATAACAGAAATCCCCTTTTGTCTAGAGCACAGGAACTTTTCCAGAAGGGTGAATGTCCCAAAGGCAGCCCTATATTTTCTTGAAGACCATGCTGAGGGTGCTGCGGATTCAGCCTTGCTCCATCAAAGCAGGTTTCCACACCCTAATCCAACCTTTCCAGTAAAACCAGGTTCTGTGAAAGAAGGAGAGCCCAACTGCTACACGTGTAGGTTTGGACTGACCAGATTTGTCCTGACTGAACACACAGGCTGGCCAAGGACACCCCAGTTCTGGAGTGATGTTCAAGTGCTGCAGTGATGAGGATGTTTTCAGAAGTTGCATGAAGAATAACACAACCAAGCAACAGAATGTGCTGCCCTTGCAGTTTCCAAGTCCTTCAATGTGCTGAGAAAGTTTGTATTCGTAAGACAACTGCTGCAAGTCAGCAAAGGACTTCCCTGGGAGGTGATGATTTTCCCTTACCTACACTCACGTCAAGTAAGTGCATGCAAATCTCTCTCTCTCTCTGTTATATCTATTATGTATGTAGAACTATTGTGTATTTTGTCAGAAATGAAAGAAGGCTATTTTACTGAGCACGCCCAAATCCCAAGCAGCAGTCTGAATCTAATACGGGCTGTGTACTATGCGCTTGCTTTATGAAGACTCTTGTCCACCAGAACAAAAACTCACAAAGGACAGAACTCAGACAAACTTCAGAATCTGCATTCAGAAAAAGAGAAAACCATCCAAACAAGAGATTGCTGTGAGAACATCTTCTGTGATGAGAACTGAAACTGCAAGTCACTGGTTTTCATTGAAAGCAATGCAACCAAGAGTCTGAAATCAGTCATGTCCCCCAACTGATGAGTCGTCTGAAATCCACCACCTTCTAGATCATACAAATCCTGAGATTTCTCAGCTTCCTCATTTGTGATCACAGATTTCTGTGAAAGGGTATTTCATGGTTAAAATCAAATTAATAATAATAATAATAATCATAAAGGCACCATGGAAAAAATAATACACAGAAGTCGTCTGACATGTTTGGGGTTTTTTTTCCTCCAATGAATAATGTGCTAATTTTTCAATTTATGCTGCGATTTAACACAAAACCTTTAATCTTAGAAGTAAGGCTGTCAGAGATTCATTCAGATACATCGTGGTTTAGAGTGGACTAGACCTAAATTCACAACCATATTTTAACCTAATTCTTCCGTGCATGCTGCAAGAGTTTCCAGTCAAGTCAATGGGAGTAATCATGTGAATAACACACATAGGTTTCAGCCTGAAAATCTCTATCACCCTCATTTGTGGGTCAAGGTTGGTCTGCTTGGGGAAATCACAATGCAGTGCCAACAAGTGAATGGCCTTTACATGGTCCATTTCTAAGAGATACAATGATACCACCAAACCACCAGGGCTGTATGCACATAATGAAAAGTGACAATGCGCTCATTTGTGAAGGATATAAGACAGCCATGGTAGTTAGGGCAACATTTGCATAATCACATTAACTTTAAGGACCTACTTTAAAATTGACCTAACAATGGCTGTCATTGTTTAAAGCCACAGCTGTCCATGCTGATCGGACAGCATGCTTGGTCAACTTGTGTCGCAGCCATCTTCTTCAGGAGGACTTAGAAAGTTTGACTGAAAAAAAATCATAGGCTCCAGGACATCCTGTGAATGTCTGGCCTCCCACCGTGGTTTGAGTATCAGAGAATCCACAGCTTTCAGGGCTGCACAACTGCTGCATTCTCATTGGGACCGCTGTAATCTATGACACAGCTTTATTTTTCAGAATTGTTCATCAAGGTTGTGTGAAAAAAGACACACCCATTACTTATTGGCTGCTAAGAATACTGCAGAACATGAACAGTCTGAGCACTGGTTATTTTAGGCTTGAGTAAGTTACTGCTTAAGATTTTTTAAAAATCAGAACTTGTACACCAGTCAGATGTTTCTTCTTCACACAGAGAAGACTAAACCATTTGCATCTTCTTATGCCTTGCACCCCCACCACAAAATTGCTGATATTCAGCCAAAATTGTACCTGGTGAATACTCTTCAGTAGAAAAACATTTACATACATTATCACCACATTTCAGGGTAGTTGGTCTGATGCCTGGAAAGGTGGTGTACATGTACATGGTTCTGATGAAAACACCAACTCTTCTTAGTTAAGATTTTTTTGCTGATTTTAGGAAGGTAGCCTTGTCCACTTTGAAAAACATGTTTATTTTTAACTATTTTCAGGATTCTCAGACAATCGAGATGATACTGGACTAGCTGGAGGGAACTCAGAGTTTCAGTTACAGTGTGTGTTCTTTGAATAATACTAACCACAGGTAGGAGAATGACTAGAGCACACACTCTGGAGTGGAAAACAAATAAAGAGAAATATCGAAGAAAAAAAAAAAGTCATAGCAAAAAACAGTTCAGGTCTTTCTGAGAATGAGGTTGAGGAAAACTCGTTTTTCCTTGCCCTGGTAGGCCTAGTTAGCATAGCATGAGTCTGTGAACTCTAACTGACTTTTTGTTTTGCATTGCATATACTGTGATTAAAAACCCATTTAGGATCCCCACTGTCATTTGGTCTCAAACCAAATTAACCAGTTTAAATATTCTTATATTGGTTTCAATTAAGAAACTCTCCAGGTTTTTACGCTGTGGATCAGGGACTCAAAATTTTAGGCAGGAGTGCAACTCGTTACTCTCATTCCTACGAGGATTCATATAAGCTTGACCAAGTCTTGCCCTCTGAGCATTTCAGTCAGCACAGGAGCACCAGGGGCTCACCTCAGCCTGGCAGTTCCCCTCCTGGGCAGGACATGCCACCACTCTGAGGGTAAGGGGCTGTATTTGGTCATCTGCCACCCTGCTCCGTGCTGCAGAGCTGATGCGATGTCACACCAGGCTCAGCTGAGCTGCCTTGGTCCTTCCTGCTGCTCCACGCTGAGCCTGAGCATGGGAAGGACCAGGTTACCCAACACCAGTGCAGAGGGACATGGGGCAGGGTGGGTGTAAAGGCAAGCTGGAAGCAATGGGAATTACTGGCTAGGAGCCAGATGTAAATATGTGTATGAGTGTGTGCACACACACAAATGTGACTGTGCAATTAAGATTAGTATTGTAATGAATATACAGCAAAGTGGGGAGTGAGGGGAGGGTGAATTAATTGCATGTCAAACCTCAGTTCTGACTCCCCTAACTTTGAAGTACTGCACTCCCAAGCCTTAATGATCTTTTAATTTATACTTTAAATGATAATTTTTACCTTTTGATTATTCAAAAGATGGGCAACATTTGACACCAATAGTTTACATTTAAGAAAAGTAATTGAAAAGATGCAAATGCCTTTACTGAACAGATATGCAAAATGCCCTTCTGCGTTAAGCACAGGTAAAGTGAACAAGCATATTAATATAGGCAAAGCTTCACTAACCACACTTATTTATATTTTAGGTGCTTAATTCATCATGAAGATCAGCATTTATTCCTCATGTTCATATCTGATCATATTAAGGCTGCTGAAATAGTTCAATAGCATTAAAAGAGAACTGCAGCTAGAGCAAAGATAGGGATGAGATCTCTGAAACCTCTTCAGAAACATCTATGCTGTTTCAGCACTTCTATACTGTTTCAGTACTTCAGAAACCTCTATACTTTGGGACTGAAAGTAAATACAGCTCCGTATCACTTAGAGACACATACTTTTCCCACACAAAGGAAAGCCTCAGTGATGAGTACTGTTAAGAAAAAAAGTAATGGTTGTGCACTACTGTCTTCTGACAGTCAAAACAAACCTTTGGCAGGGAAAGTGACATGACACCTTCACTTGATCTTATTTTAGGATTTAAAGAGCTGTGGCAGTCCCTTTATGTTAAGTCAATGTCAAGATTCATTATGTAATTTCTACTTTTGAAAATCAGCATTATGGCATTCATAACATTCCTATGGATTTGGTTATTTCTTCAACAGTTTTATTGCAGTATGGTAACTAGGTTTTTCATCACACAAAAAGTTTTGTGTAAGTTTCTACAGGGATCCAAGACTGAATGGTTTCATTTTTCAGTGTGGCAAGGATGACATTAGTAACTCCAGGATTTCTGCCTAATAAAAAATCGTAATATTTCAGAGGAGAGACTAAAATGTGTAAAGCACAAAGGGCTGACCTAGGGAATCCATTAGCATGCTAAGTAGGTGGAGTATCGAACCCCTCCTCTTCATCAGACATGCGCAGTCCAACCTGCCTGCCAAGAACATTTCTACATTCACACTACAAAACACATCTAAAGGATGCCATGCCCAGCCCATCCCCATACACAAGACACATCAACACGGTCTAAACCCAAAGCTTTGCCAAGGGAAAGGCTAACAGCAAATCAACATAGCATCCGACTCTGGCCTTCTCCACTAACTGGGCCCATGCAAAGTTTGTGCATCTAAAAAGGAAGAAAGAAGATCTCTTCAGGAAATCACACTTGCTTTTCAGGCTCAGTCCGTTTGAGGTAAAATCTCACTCACTTATTCAAGCAATGAGCATTCACTTCCCTGTTACCAGTATTGGCTGACAGATTAGAGTATTTCAGGTTTCAGCTCCACCATTTTACACAGATTACAGCACTTGTACTGAACACGTCTGCATTGGAGAACAGTTTGAAATAACTTGAAGATTATGTCAAATATGAGCTCACAACAGCATAAAATTGCCAATTTACAAATAGCACCACTGATAAAAAATGCAGACTCTAAACACAACCCTAAATTCATCCTCTGTAAGACAAAATTAACTCTTACTAATGCATCTGGATGTAAAATGAGGAATATGAGTAGGATCATAAATGCTTTATGTAATTCTCCCTACCAAAGAGAAACAGTGAGTCATTTATCTTAATGATGCCAATATTCTGCCCAACATAAGATAAAACTCCACAGTGAGGATAGAAAGTTCATCAGCCCATTCAAGCACCAAGCAAATTCTCATCAGTTATCAGGAAAAGTAACTCATTTACTACAGAGTCAGACAAGGTTTACAAGGAGAGCAATATTTTTATTAGACTGCCTGATACAGCCTCTTAGATCAATGGCTGAGCTAATGCAGAGATAGCACAGACTTTGATTTTCTCTGCAGCAGAAAGCATAACTTCACTTGCACCCTCGGGCAATCAGAGGCACAGGAGCACTCACTAATTGCATGAGGCACGTGGAACAAAGCGTTGTCCCATGACTGCACATGGAAGTGGTGGTGCAAAGCCAGCGCCGGCAAGACCTCCTATGCCAAGTTAAGGGTGGCACTGACACCGCACGTCAGAAAGGCCAAACAGCACCGAGGCACAGGAGCACTCTGTGTCTGTACTAAAGCAGGTAAGACCCTCCATCCAGTTATTATCCTATTTTGCCTCACACACACCATGCGTGGTGGTACCTGCTGCTGTAGGGACTGGCGAGAACTATCTGCAGACCAGGTTAGTATTTTCTGCAGTGGTGTCAAAGAGGTAAACATGTTCTTTTTGGGGTACTGCATGCCCTGACATGTGAGATTTAGTTAATCTTTCTTAAATATACACTGTTTAGACAGATTAGCATTAGAAGGTCACAGGCAGCTCAAAATAAAATTACACAAACCCAACCCAGCTACCTCCTCCAAAGTCCCCACACACTCCATTGCAATATGCATGCGGGTTTATTTCAGCTGTTGTAACTCACTGATCTTCATTTAGCAACTTCTGGGTTTTTTTCTTTTCTTTCTTTTTTTTTTTTAATGGCACTTTGAAGGCGTGGGTTTGCAGAGAAGCGATGTAAAACAACAACACGAGAAAACAACCTAAATAAAGCATCTGTTCATGTCACTGAAAAAAGAGGGGGAAAATCAGTCTTTTCCTTCTGATAGTATTTTCAAAACCCACGCCAACAGTGCATAACTCTTTAACTTTTCCAATGGATATTTTGGGGTTTTCCCCATGCTGAAAGCCCTTTCATGGAAACTGTTATCCTGCAAGTCTTATGTTCCACACACATTTAAATATCTCAGATCTTACTCAGATACTAGTTCTCATTACCTGTTGTTCATTTCTATCACAGCAGTAAAATACGTCAAAGAGAGTCTGAATCTAAGACACAACATAGCACAACCCCAGAAAGTTCCTGTTGTATCAAGCAGATTTGCTGCTAGGAGAATTATTTAATAGTAAAATATTGTTGTGAGAATAGATCTCGCACCTTCAAAGAGTCCATGTGTTTTCTGCTGCTCACAGCAGGCAGCAAAGGCACCTTCACAGGCAAGTGGGACTACTCATTTCCATCATACAAGGGCATATTATGAAATAAATCTACACAGTTTCTGTGAGAACTTCTTTCATAGGCACACATGAAGACATACAGCCAGAGCTCCCAAGCAATCTTTGCCTTTCTTTTGCTTATTGCAGGAGATGCAACAGCTCCTCTGTCGAGGAACCGCAGTAGTGACATTGCAGGTGTGTACTATACAGTGGTGGCTTGTTCCTTCAGCTATGGTCAATCAGTTTGGGATTCCTCTCATGCTTTCACTGATACCTGGGAAGGCTGACCTGGAACAGAGACTAGACAGAGCAAAAGGAATAAAATAGGTTCTTATTGAAAAGGATACACCTTGGGCAGTGCAAGAGCCTGGCTGCAGTTGCGCCCAAGTCAAATCTAACATGGATCCGGTCACAAGTTTTTACACTTTTATAAGTTTTGGTTCTACCTATCTACATATCTACAATATCAATATTTATATATTGGGGTCAATTGTCCAACCACAGTCCCAGGCCATGAAATCTCACCCCCCTGGCTTGCCCCCCTCTCCCTCACCGTTGTTTATGCTTTTTGGGTAACAGGTGTCCTCGATTCTCTAGCTGGGAAGGGATTGTTTTGTCTGTGAAGAGAACTTACTAACAGCTAATATGAAGTTTCAGAGTTACACACCAAGCAGCAGAGAATCTGATAAGTATAAAAGCTAAAACCCAAGGCATCATCTGTCTCTTCCAAAAAAAAAAAAAAAAAGGGGGGGGGATGTGAGGTAGAAAGAAGAGAGGAAAAAAGGGAAAAATTTCTCAGCTTGTTTCTTTCACATGGAGACCATGTGCAGCCTGCTTCCTGCTTTGCCATGTTCTGTGGCAATCACTTTGATCCCCGGGGAGGTGAGACGGAAGTTGGTCTTCACCATTTAATTTTTTTATAGATAGCAAAGTCCATCCTTCCACCTGCATCCAAAGCACTGAGGCAGCTGGCAGAACAAAGCAGGAGAGAAAAATAGTTGACCAGAATCTATCTGAAATTGCCAGCATACAGGTGCAGTCTTGTTTTTCATCTCAGTTGCAGCAGTCCCCAGTGACTGTCAATGTTTTACTGAGACTAATTAACCCTTTTTTGCCTAAAAAGGATCAGGGAAAAAAAAATAACCAAGCAAAAAAAAAAAAAAAAAAAAAAAAAAGCAAAAAAAAAAAACCCCAAAATAACCCCAACTAGAATAAAATGAGTAGGGAAATGCAAGAATCATAGCTAGTTCAGAACTGCACTACAAATAAAAATGTTGTTACACAAGTAAAAATACTCCAGCAAATTTGTGGGGAAAATTTGCATCTTTGGATTGCTGAGATAGCTCCAAGGTTAGCATGTTACTTCTAACACCTGAACAAGGTGGTAAAGATAAACAGAGAAACCACTCAAGAAGCACCATCAAGAGCAAAGGAGCAATTGTTTAGCAAGGAATAGTAAAACTGAACAATAAACTTGGATAAGCACGGTAGACGGGAAGTCAGCAAATCTAAACAACTGAAATAAAAGATAAGACTTTGAGGATAGATAAGAATTCCCAAAGCTGCAGTCTGGCTGAGCCGTCCACATTAAACATTCCTTCAGATCCTCAAGGAGAAGTGGTGGCAAAGGAGCCTTTTGAGGAAATTCAAGTGCAAAAGGCAGGACTGTTCCCTGCCATGTGGTGCCTCATGCTCCTTCTCTGGCTGGTTGTTCGAGTCCTAAACTACAGGCTTCCACTACCACCCTGAGGAGATGATTCCATAATACCAGCATTAAGATTTTTCCATTTACATGTAGCCCAGGCTTTGCTTCTCATTTTCATCTCATTCCTGCTATGTATACCTCCTTCCATTGAAAAGAAAATGTCCATCGTTACCATTTGACTATTATCCATACTTGCCTCCTTTTCACTCTCTAGTTAGGTGGCTGTCATTAACAAGGGTACATTTAATTCTCTGACAACCTCTGTGGAATCCACCCATCAGCTAAGGGTCCTTCCAGCCTTCCAGGACCAGGCTCACCACAGGGGTTGCAGGGAGGGAAAGGTCCTTATTTCTTGCTGCCATCACCTGATACCTCAAAATGCCCCTCTCAAAATGCACTGGGCTTTTTTTCCCTTCTCCAATCATATGCTGAGTGCATGTCTAACCTCACTAGCACGCAGTTTCTCACCTCGCAGAAAGTTTATTTGGTGCAGGTTACTTTTTCCCCCAACATCAGTTTTTCCACAGCAACTTGAATTAGAACTAACTGTCCCTCTAATTTGTCACAAATTCTGACAGCTACCCACCACTGAAAGCTGAGTGATGGCAGGACAGAGAAGTCAAACACTCAGACAACATCTGGGCTTGTTTTTACCTTCAGTCTTTGGTGCCTCAGCTTTCAGGGTGGAGAGTTCATAAGAGTGCTCTGCAGCTGCTCTCCAGCTGTGACAAAACCCAGACTCAGCTCTGCCAAAGCCTCTGTAGCTGTAAATAAGGCAATTTTGGTAAACAGAATACAACACATAGGTCTGGAGGAAAGAGGGGAGAATGGGGGACAAATGCTCAGTTGTGCCGGTACACCAGGAGTTCAGCACCGGTGTCAGAGTCACTGATTCACCTCAAAACACCTCAGCAGCCCGGAGTTGGGGATTCTTGAGCTGCAGTCTCTGCCATTCCTGGCCCTGAGTGAAGCCGCCCACTCTGGCCTGAGGAGCATTTCCAGGGAAGGCAGAGCCTGCAGCCCCAAGAGCTACAGCCTGCCGCGGGGCTGGAAGCGCTGGAGAGCCGGGCCGTGATGCAATCCCCTGGCAACCATCACAGTAGCACTTGCCTGGCTGTGCCAGTCGTGCCTTCTATAGCCCGCGCTTTGCAGAATGCCATGTGCACACTCAGTGAAAGGGAAAGCATTTCTCTTGCCAGGAGCCTGCAACAGCAAGTCTTGGATATTCTGTTGGCTGTAAAAATAGAAAACACTCTTCAGTGATGGAGATGCCCAGTTTCTTCAGATCTCTCAGCTCCTCACATGATATTTTCTCAGTGTCTTACCTGAGTCTTCTTTGCTGGAGTTCAAGCCTATTCCTTCTTTTTCAGACAGCAAAATCATGAAGAATAGCTTGATGTTTTCCTCTTCGCAGCAGTGTTAATAGTATTAATAGATAATCACCCTCTAATGAAATGGAATGGGATTTAGAAATATCAGCCATTAGAAGCCTTCAGCTGAAAGGGAGCTGAAGTATGACAAAACCTGCTCTCATAAGTGTAGTATTTCAGGATTTAACTGGATTCACATTGTTAAATGGAAATTCCACAGCAAATGGAATTCTAGGCTTGTGAAACAACTTCCTCCCATTTATAAATCATATCACTTTGCATATATTTGAATGGTCAAACATCTATTTAGTCCCTGGAATTATTTGCTCTTTCATTAATGGAGACTAGATGAAATCTGCAGATAAAAGCTAATAGTGATTGAACATAAAGTAAAACCCCTTTTATTGTACAGGATCTGCAGCCTGAGCACCATGGCAATAATCTAATGATGCCAAAACTTGGATGCCCTTCAAGTGCTCCAGAACAATAGGTGCTGCCAGCATGACCTACCCGAGGCACCAGTGGCTCAGGAGCCAGGCTCCGGAGCTGACTTTAACTCTGCAGCAGTGGCAGCGCAAGGGCAGCACCCCAGGGGCACCCTGGAAGGGCTGTGCCTGCACTGAGCTGGGCAAGGGGCCAGCGCTGCTCTGGCCCAGCCTCTTGGGGCTCCTTCTGGCTTACACCCTCTCAGGTCCAGCTGCCAGCACTCAGCAGAGCTAAATCAGAGTCTTGGTCAGGGTATTCCAGAGCAGGGAAGCCCAGCAGCTCCCAGGGACTCCAGCAAGACTTGCCCAGCAGTGAAGCTGAAAAACATCTCTGCTTGCAGGAATCCCACATTTTAAAGCTGAAAGGGGCTTGGTTGGGGTAAGGGGTGTGAGATGGAAGTTGCATCTAAAGTGCTCCTCCAGCACTATGGAGCCTTCTCAGGGAGAAGCGTGCAGCACGCTGTGGACAATTAAAAGCAATGATTGTGTGCACTCAGCTGTGCATCAGCAACTCCTTTAGAAAAAATGTCCAGCTTCCGTCATTTGACACCAAAACCCAAATTATTTGAATGGCTAGTGGGATTATGTATGTGCCATAAAATCCACATGTACAGTAATTTCACGAATACAAGCCGCACCAATTTGACCAAAATTTTGGTGGAAACCCGGAAGTGCGGCTAATATTCCGGGGCGGCTAATCTATTAACAAAATTCTAAAAGCTGCCAACACGGAAGTGAGAGCCCGCGGCAGCCCCAAGCCAAGCTGGAGCCCGGCCGGCCCCGGCTGAGGTGGGAAAGCCTGGCAGAGGCGGGGCCAGCAGTGTGGGGGGCAGGCGGCAGAGCCTGAGCCAGCAGGGCGGGGCAGGGGGGGCGGCAGAGCCTGAGCCAGCATGGCGGGGGAGCCCGGGAGAACTGGGGCTAGCAGTGCAGGGGAGCATGGCAGAAGCAGGAAGGCCGGCGGGTGGGGCTGCCTGGCAGCGGGGGAAGCCCAGCAGAATCGGGGCCAGCAGCGTGGGGGAGCCCGGCGGTGCGGGGGCCTGCAGTGCCGGCCAGGGCGAGGAAACGCGGCGGCGGTGCAGACGGGAGGGGGCGGCCGGCGAGCCTGGTGGCGGCGGCGGCAGCCCTGCCGGCGGGGCGAGCGAAAGCGGCGCTCGCGAAAGCGCCGCCGCGAGCCGCCGCCGCTCGCGAAAGCGCCGCGGGGCGGGCGCGGCGCTCGCGAGGCGCGGCGCAGGGCGAGCGAAAGCGGCAGCGGGGCGAGCGAAAGCGGCAGCGGGGCGGCGGCAGCCCTGCCAGCCGGGCGAGCGAACGCGGCAGCGGGGCGGTGCTGACGGGAGAGGGGGGCCAGCGAGCCCGGCGGCGGCGGCGGCAGCACCACCCGGCCAGCCCCGCCGAGCCGTGGCGCTGAGCTGGGCCACCCGGCCCCGTCGGCAACCATGAGCGGGCCGAGCCTTCCTGGCCCCGCCCCGAGCCAGTAAAGCCCGCTATGCCGCGATCCTGTTACTAATTGGCCAATTTGTGAAAGCTGCGCACGGATTCTCGCGACGAACGAAAGTGCGGCTAATATTCGGGGTGCGGCTTATCTATTGACAAAGACAGCAACATTGTCGAGGCACCGGGGGTGCGGCTTATAATCCATGCGGCTTGTATTCGTGAAACTACTGTACTCTATGTAGCATGAAACTAAAACACTGATGG
Organism: Catharus ustulatus; assembly: GCF_009819885.2. Classification (NCBI taxonomy): domain Eukaryota; kingdom Metazoa; phylum Chordata; class Aves; order Passeriformes; family Turdidae; genus Catharus; species Catharus ustulatus. The sequence continues at coordinate 59,931,387 of NC_046223.1, read as the reverse complement.
AGAAAATATGTTTTGCTAGCAACCAGAAAGTGATTTCTCTGACTAATACTTGGAGTAGATTTGGTGCTTTCAGAGAGTTTGTGGGAATGGGAAAGGGTAGGGAAAATAACAAAACCAAAACATGGTAACATGCTGTAATTAATTTCCTGACTATTATTTCCCTCCTGTATACCAAATCATTGCATTCACAGTCTACCTAATTTCCTGAACAGAAATCTTGTTAATTCTGAGTTCTGGAGAAAGGGTCCCCCACAAAGATAAAATGTGAGGACATTACAAAACATTCATCAACTGAGATCACAAGAGAAGAGAAATGGACAGGGAAAAGGCCAAGTTGTTCATCAGTGAGACATTTCCAGCTGTACCAGAGTATTTATTTTACTTTAAACATTCGGCTCAGTGAATTGATGAAATGAAGGTGCAGAGGTCAGGACCCACCAGAAATACCATTCTCTACCTGCTGTCGTCATATAAGTCTGCAAATTTTTCAAGAGCCTAAGCAGTCATAGATTTTATTAGTCCTGTTTCAAAATAAAGATACTTCCACTCCTTAATGAGAGAGTGCTTACAATTGAGAGAAACATTGGATTTTCAGCATGATCCTTCTATCTATATATAGGACATTATTATCTCATGTTGTGTAAAATAAGCAGGGTCTCCTCAACTACTTTTTAACACATTTCTGTTTTGTTATCAAATTGAGACACCATCATATGTGCTGGGCAGGCATTCCTGTTTGTAGAGGACAGAAACTTGGGTCCTTTCCTTGCCAGCTTATCCAGCATTTATCTTTTCTCTCTGTTTTGATGGTAATTACCACTTTTGAATGCAAGAAACCTGAGGGGAGAAGTAACCTCTCTTTCCTTGCCATGGAACGTACTTCAAGGCTTTCAGTTTTTCTGGCCAGACTCCCATCCCAGATTTTTGGAGCTCCAGTGGAGCTTGCTCTATTATTATAGCTGCCAGTAGAGCGTATTGTAATAAGTTATAGTGTCCAACTACAGCTGAGTAATCCACCTTTACAAACAAAGACCTTTTCCAGAGCTTTTTACTCTCATGCTTGATAGTGCCAGCCCCAAAAATAAAAAAATCAAAATTTCCTTTCCAAGATGTAAGACTGAAAAACATGATTTTACAGAAGTACTTTAAAAAATCCCCAAACTCTCAAAACTTAGTCCCACCATAAATACCGACTACCTTTCAACTACTGAGTCATAGGCATGTGACAGCTAAACTTAAGATTCTGCTTGAGGACTGGACATTGTCAAGACAGTCTTACACATATTAACTCTCAGGCTGTCCACAGGAGAAATATTAGTATCTTCAGCTAAAGACAGGGAAATTGAGGTGGAGGTTCAATTTACCCAAGGTCATGCCATAAATCACTGGAGAAGCACAATTAGAACTGAATAGCCATGGGCTCACGAGTTCTGGAGAAAGATTCAGGGTCAGGATTTTTGCTCCAGCTAGAGATTTATGACAGAGGAGATAATGAATAAAACATTCTCACCACAATTTTCTCCTCAAAGAATGGTTGTTATGCACCAACACTGATCTAAGTGAGTCTTACACATGCTATTCTAGTAGGAAAAAAGGGCAACCAATAACAGTACACATAACAAAGAGAAAGAAAGGAAATATATGATAATATAATTTAAATGTAAGATAAAACTAAACATTTCCATGAGAGAAAAAAATAATAGACAAGTTTTGTAATGAAATCACATGGGCATAGATTTTACCAGAGCTACCTCACTTCTTGCTTTCTATAAATACCTTAAGCATCCCTATTGTGTCTCCCAATCCTTATCCCTGCTACACTAACAATTCAAATCCCTTGCACATTTTTTCATAGGTTTCTGAATCGCTTGTCCTGCTCACTGCTGTTCCCTGAACCATATTCAGCTTGTCTGCCAGCTCCAGTGAGCTGCCCAAAACTAAAGCAAAGTACTTCTACTGAAGCTGCACCAGCATAACTTGGGAAGAAGTAATAATCTGATCTTACACACTTCACCTCTGGTAATAACACTCAGGTGACCCTTTTTCCCAAACAGACATTGTGTGTTGATGATTCACTTAGTTTGCCTTTGAACCTGTCACTTTTCACATTTTTCTGCAATTAAACTGAAAAGCTACTTTATATTTTTGTCTTTGGTTCCTTCTTCCTCTAGCACAAATCTTATTGGCACTTATTTTACTGATTTGCACCATTACTTCCATTTTCCAACATAATTTTTAATTCTGATCATGTCCTACAAAGAGCCTGAAAACTCCTGGTGTCACGCACTCATTTTATAAATACAACTACATCATCCAGCTCATTAATGGAAATAGTGAATAGAAGTGACAGAGAACTGACCTCAGAGACCTCACTTGCAATATCTCCCTGGTATGATAACCAAACTTGGATAACTCTTTTTTGAATGCAGCTTTTCTTTTTTAATTAGTTATGCATCAACTCCTTGTGATAGTTGACATATTTCCCTCCCTTTGGCAATAAAAAAAAATCATATAAGACAGTATCAAAAATCTTACTGAAATCAAAAGTCATGCCACTTATTATGCACTCTTATTCACTTAGACCAGTTTTACTGTCAAATAAGTGAGTTCATTTGAATATCCAATGTCAGTATTCTTCATAGAAAGATTTTTCTCCAAAATGGTCATTAAATAAGCACAGAATTTCTTTGGGAAAAACTGTCAACATTTTCAATATTTCCTATGACAATGCAATCCTATTCTTTTAAAATTTTGTAAATCACTGCTAGTATTTTTTAGTAAACACTGATAAAATACAGCTAATGAATTAGGTCATTGAGTATTTAGACACAAGTTTCAGATTAAAGTTAACTAATCTGATTTCAGTTGAAACTCACAAAAACAGCTGTAAATTAAACTCAGCAAAGTGGAAACAAATAATCATTACAACATCTTTTGACAGAGCGTTCTCTTGGTTTTCAGACAGCACTAAGAACCCAGACCACAACTTTAAATTTAACTTTCCAAAGCACTTCCAAATGTTTTTCTTCCTAAAGCAGACACTTTAGCACCTTAGGACAGAAGAAGCAGAAACTACTTCTACTCACAACTTTCTAGTCAAAAAGGTTGTAACGATAGTGGCAAATCAGCAGCCAAGCTGCCTAAACCAAAAAGCCAGCCTTCAAAATGTAAAACAAGGCGGCTATATCAATATTTGCACAGATTTTTCCAGGGGTGAGTAAGTTCTTTGAGCTACAGGAGGCACAAGTGCCTGAAGAAGTGATGAAGAAGTGAGTCACCCCAGGGATGGATGGCAGGGTGTCCATCAGAGAGATAAGCGGCGCTGGATGCCCGGGCAGCTGGCATGCTGCCACCCATCCCATTTCTCCATTTCAGCTGGAGTTTTACACAGGAGGCAGGAGGCCAGCAGGGAACTGAGGGCGGCTGGGAGGGAGAATGGGAGCAGCACCACAAATTGCATGTCCTTCCAGAAATCCTTAATCCTGTGTGACATGTGCCACTGCTTACAAATCTGCGTAGAGCCAGGCCTGTTTTCCACACTGCTGCACTGTGCAGAGAGACTGCCAGTACCCCGCTCAAGCACTTCTCTGCTGGTATTGCACAGATTCAAATGGCAGCAAATTTTCTTTTCCTCTCTCTGGCTGAGGTCTTATTCAATTTACAGGATTCAATCTGACCCTGTGAGATGTACTTGTGACAAGAAACTCCAAGTCACATCAGAATTCTGCAAGTGAGGTTAACCAGCATTCAGTGACTGTTGCAGGCACAAACACATGCATCTTCAATTTCAAAGCTGTGCTGATCCATTGCTGGGTCCTAAGAAAGCAAGTATCTAAATTTAGCTTATTCTAGCTCTAGGAAAATATGGCAGTGCTCTGGAAAAACATACCAGCAGTTCAAATGAGCTAGAAATAGATTTCTTCAATTATACAAATTTCCAATATGTTTTACCACACATTCAAAGCCAAAAAACCCCCAAAACAAAACAAAAAAGGAACAAAACCATAAAAAAAAAAAAGAAAAAGAAAAAAGATAACCCAAAACATTCACAGATGTTACAGAACTGATCTTAGCATGGGAAACTGGTGGCGTTCAAATGCCTCAATGAAGCAACCTCAGCCTACAAACAGACCAAACCTTGACAGTGTTTGACTAATGTCAGCCCAAATGTGTTGAACTAGTCACTCTTTCCTCTCCTTGCAAAATGTGTCCTTAGAACAAGCAACCTGAGCTAAATATTACGTTTATCACCTTTGGTGGTAGGCTTTGTATGTACATTTAGGCTGGAAGATATCTGAGTGTTACAGATTTCTTCTCCTTGCTACCATGGTTCAGGAGAAATCTTTGTTGATAGTGATGTTGGTAATGGCTGTCAGCATTACTTGTTCTGTATTGCCTTCCATTTCACTGGTATGAAAAAACAATCAATGCTAAGCATTGTTAAAAATAGTAACTCTCCTGATGAAGCAAACTGAATCAAGCTGTTGCTAGATGATAGCACAAACCATCAGGAAATTATATCTTAGACCATGTCTACACGGGTCTCTTCTTCCAACACAGAACCTGACCAACAATCAGAATCTCAGAATTATCAGACAATTTTTTTTTTCCTTGTGAATTCAGGTTACTCAGGGATCTAACTGGAGGTAGCCAAGTCTCTAACTATAGTCCCATAAACCTGATGTCAAAAACACTGCCTCAAGTAAATCAGCAAGAGCCAGGTGTCCAGGTTCCCAAACATGACTTGAAAGCCAATACTATTGTGTTGACAAAGAGTACAAAGGGCAAAATGCCAGAGACACTGAGCTCAAAGAGCTGCCATTGAGGGCTTTTTCCACTTTCAGAGAAAATCTAGCCCTGTCTGAAAGAACAGCAAGAAAAACCAACTTCATCCTTCTAATCCAAACCAGGCAACAAATCAGGAGCTTGGGAGTCTAAACTGGGAGTCCTGATTCTGGGATGTTTTCCATGGAGAATAGAGGTTGCAAGCTGTACCCTTGGGAAGCAAGCCAGTGCAGGGCCACATGTTGCTCCACAGCTTCTGTGTGCCCATCCACAGTGCATCACCAAGGAAAGCCACCTGGGATGTTCATGGCTCTGTAGCTCTCTAAGAGCCCTTTTTAGTCACCCGCCATTGCAGCCTGGACCTGCTCAGCTCTGCTTGTGCGGTTGCTTAAGGAGGAGGGATGTCAGGAGCCCTTGGCCACACTGCAGAGCACATTTTCTGCCCCTTCTGCCCTTTCCCTGATGTCACTTTTTTATTATGACATTATACCAAACCACAATGGGGATTAACCACCCCCGTATAAGCTTATTATAGGCTTATGCAGGCTGCTAGAGCTTGGCTTTGGATGGCATTTATTTTAATGAGCCTCAGGCTGATGTCACCATTACACCCATGATTGTATATCCCCATCAAGTGCTAAAATGAATGTGGAATATAACATGAAGTTGCTTTATACAGTGACTATACAAAGGTGTCAAAATGATGACATACTCTGGAAAAAAAGCAGGCAGATGATGCAATGGCAAAATAAAAACATTAAGGTGAAACTAAGGGAATAATTATGGTTCATAAAAAACCAGCACTGCCAAGTAACACTTGGTGATGATAACTACTTGCATGTACTCTGCACAGCTCACCTGCAGCAATGGATGTGCAAAGGCTTAACTTGTGCACCTTAAAACATGCAGTGCAAGCAAGGGAGCAAACCAGCCTATTCTACTTACCAAAAATTTGGGAGGAGAGAAAGAGGATTTTCTTCAAATTATACAGTTGCCCAGCACTGAATTAGCTATGTTTAGCTGTGGATTAATAGCAGGATGTTCAACACTGAGGATAACCCCTAGAAAAAGATGAAATTCAGTATTTATTTTACCTGAGAGCTGAGGCAATGAACTTGGGATAAACAGCTGAATGCAAGGACAACCTGTTCTAGTCACCTCTGTAAGAACTAGAGACATCAAAAAAATGATTTATGAGATATCTGTACTAATTAGCTTTGCAACTCACAGACAATTTCAGTGGAACTCTTTCACTGTTATTTAACGAAACCAAGAGTCTTAAACATGGGCAGAAAAACAAATATGGATTGACTAAGAAGAAAGTTAAACCAGCACTGAATGTCTCAGCTCCACTTATTAACTTCATCACCAAAAGACATGGCTAGGCCTGCACTGAGTCAGAAAATGTGTGAAAAGAGGTTCCTCAGTTGAACATGTCCACAGAACTTCATTAACTCTCCTTCTGATCCCAGAACAGTAGGATCTAAGCCAATATATTCTGCAACAATTTCCTTCCCAGCTAGTGCAGGCAGACTCTGCCACGTGCACTCCAGGATGCTGGTGAAAAATTTCTTCATAACAGAGAAATAATGGTAATACTGGGCTACCTTTTTTCTTTTTCCTTTAATACCTGCATTTTATGTGACTACAGAGTTTTCAAACAGCTATATCATAACAGTCTGTCGCAAGCGCATTGGGTGTTTCAGTTTGCCAGACCTGTCATAATAAATTAATTACAGGATGTTGCAGAAGTGGCTGAGTTCCAGCAGCATCTTGCACAGTTTAATATAGACCTATTTCCCCATTTCGATGTATTTGTGGTTAGATAAATCCTCAGAAAATTTACAGCTGCTACACACTAGTTTATTACGCTCCCTGCCTTTGTAGATGATATAAATGCAACAAAAATTTGAAGTCTGCTCAGAGCATAGATTTTACTGATACTGCTTCACCGGTGTGGAAACATTTTTTTCTGCTAAAAATGGCATCTACAGTTTCTGATGATTGTTTGCATTTGAGCATTACACAGGACTTGTAAACTTGCTTGTAACAGCCAAACATAGTGAAAATTCATTTGGCTTGACAAAGTCCTCACAAACAATCAGGTGGACAAAGTTTTATATGAAATGCAGAGCTGACATCTTCATCTATGACTGTAAGAGAGAAAATGTTTTCCCAGCCTTTAAAGTTAGCACACACTAATTGCAGCTATGATGTTGTGGTTCAAAGCCTGTTCCTTGCTGATTTCGCCAGAGTACAGGAGTCCATCTACTCTGAGCAGCTCGCAGGACTGAGACTCTACATGAACATCCCAGTGCTGGTAAACAAACCCTTCTGAAGGGGAGGGCAGCAAGCAACCTGCATACAACAGATGAACAAAAGACAAAACTCTTGTCAAAACTACTGTGAGCAGAACACATCTACACATAAGAAAGTGATCATAGATGTTAATTAAATGTTCGAAATGAGCATTAAATGTTTGAAAGAGCAGCTTGATTCTTGAAGTTCCAATCTCTGCTGCAGCTCTTTTGCACCAGATGAAGAGGTTGGAGAGGACTGAATCAAGGCAGAGGTGCCTATCGCAACAGACAACTATAAAGGTGTCTCCTGAAAACCTGTACCAGAAATAAGGGAATAAAAGTTTCATCTGTCCTAAAAGCTCTGCGATTCACAGACTATGTGGAACTTTATAGGCTGTAGCTCAGAGAACACCAGAAAGCTAAGAGTTGGAGAGACACAGAATGTTATTCATAGGTTCTGAGAGTTCATCCAGAAAGTTTCGGTGAATGGCACAAAACAAATGTTTTAAAAAGTGAAGTGGTTAAATATCTGAATTTCTGAAGTCTAAAAAACATGACTGAAGCAACCAAAGCTCTGCTATAATACACCTACACGCTATCTTCTGTTCCTTCTTCTTAAGTTCCAATTTCTAATTGCCACATTTTTGCAAGTCTCCCCCAACCAGCAGCTTTCTTCTCAAGTTGCTTATTTCCCTCTCTCAGACCTCCTCTTGTTTCTATTCCCTACATGCAGCAGTTTTGCTCCTAAAGCACATAAGCTAAACTCCAATCAATAAACCCCCTTGAACTAACACAGTATATTTTTCAAGTGCAGGTGTACATCTATAAGTTAATTTGTCTGAAATATTTTTGACAGAATGCAAAAGAAAAAAACCCTTGAGTACCAACAGGAATCTTCCTGGCTTCCCTCCACTAGTCAGAAAATACTTCTATCCCCTCCCAATTTCCACATCCATAAAATAGGTTGCACTGCATACATACTAATTTCATACGTGCTAGAAAAGGATCATTAAAAAAACCCATCACTCTTTGTGTTTACCAAACAAGTGTTTTTGCTCTAGTCTGTTACCGCCTTAAATGAAGTATTTCCTATTCACCTGAGTAATTAGAGCAGAAGGATGTAGTGAATGAAGTGCCTCATTACCAAGTTTGCATCCATGGTCCCTGCAGAATGACTACCATGCCGGCTATTTTTCATAGCTGTCTGCTTTTGCTTGCAATGGGCCATTGTTAACCCTAAATGATCCTGACATTCAATTCTCCGTCAGACAATTGCGTCCAGCCGGCAGATTTAGTTCACTAGTCAACAGAGACTTTCGGTTGTCATGTTCCTCTGTACTCTCATTAGCCCTTGTTTGACTGTGATCCATCCCCTACTGCCTTCTGAATTAAGTGATGCTACAAATACACTTATTATGCCTTATGATGTCTGTTTATCAAATTATTTTAAGGAAAAAATGAAATGCAATTTGATGGCTATTGGGAAACATGAAAAACGGCCACACATTTTCTTCTGCCTTGCTGATTTACACACAGCTCTCAATATCTCTGCCCTATCATAAATACATAATAGCAACTCTATGGTGTAACCACACACACAAAACCTACAAACACCAGAACAATGAAAGACCCATGATGCTGCTATCATGAGGCAGCTATAAATATCTAATATTCACACTTTTTAAAGCAACATTTTATCTGGTTTGTTCCAGCAATGAAGTCGAGTCAATGAACACCTTCTAAGGAGTCTCACAGAGACTTTTATAATTCTTGCATTTTAATTCACACATCAGGGCTCAGGGAGCAATTTTGCAGGACACTCATAATGCTTCATCTAATGAAAAAGGATAATTTTCAGTAGGAAATATGAATCCTTCTGGAATTCTTTCTTCCACTTAAATTTAAGTCCTGTAAGGTCTTAGGCAATATTCAGCAAATGTACATAATATTCACTGTAAAGTGATTTTAGAAAATATGTAGATTGCATTAAAACAGAAACAAGAAGTATTATATAAAGTTGTAAAATTAAAAACTTCTTTTTAAACCATTACACTAATCTAAAGTGTTTAAAAGTTCTATCCTTTTTTCTTGTAAATTTAAAATCCCAACAGCAATGTCTGAAGAATAAAGACTCTACTAATACCAAAAAGCAGTTCTTCTGAAAATGAATGTATCAGCTGTATTTCTGAACAAAAGGTAAAAAACTGTCTTTGCCATTGTGCCACGCTCATAATTTGTTAAATAGATTTTAGGGTGAATGCTCTAATTTTAATACTGAGAGATCATAGACTTTTTAAAAATTCAGATATTTTTGTTTCTTTTCTGTTAAAAGAATGGAGAAAACTAGCACCACAGTGACACTGTGTATAAAGAAAAAGAAATCTCTAACCAACCATGTAGTAAGGAAAAAAAATTATAGAAGCAAAACAAAAACTATTGCAATTGCAAGAAAGCATTATGAGAAGTTTATTTTCAACTCCTGCATTTTCATGTTTGGCTCTTATCTGATTCCTTCTGCTTAATTGTTATTTGGAACTGTGCCTTGGAAGACACTACTGCAGCCTCTCCTCTCAATTTGGAAAGTGTGGCAAAGCAGCTCTATTCAGCTTCAGAGCAGTGAACATAATTGGAGCCCTAGTTCGCAAGCATGAAAGGAGGTGCTGTGCCTTTGATTAGAACTACCATCTCTCTGTGGTGTTTATCTGAAGTGTTATTTCTGTCTTCAGTGTCGACAATGGCAAATTAACATTTTACAATGCTTTCCAATGAGCTCCCAGATCTTGGCTACTGCTCAGCTCTCCTTGACGTGGAGCCTGATGTCACACTCTGCCCTTGTTTTAAACATGACCCAGGACATTTTAAGAAATGCAAGATGTCAAGATTTTTCCCCTTTATAAAATCTCTAAATGTCACATGTCACACAGGATGATGAACTGGAACACACTGCAGGAACATATGATGTGAAGAGCCTTGACAGAATCAGGCAGCCCCAGGACTGAGGTAATTTTACACCACCTCTGACTGGGGAAAGAGACATTACCAAGTTTCCAGTACACATATGCAAGCCCCATTTAGGACAGGGCTCCATGCACATACTCTAGGCAGAGCAAAGTTAGGACTGCTGGCAAACAACAACTATCAGTGGGATGAAAAGAGAGGATTTGCTGCTGTGCTTTACTGGAAAGAAAAAAAGTTTATAGATTTTTCTGGCTTCAAAACATGTGCAAAGAAGATATTACAATATACAGCAACTAGTTCTCTGCATCTGGGTGCATTTCACGCATCAGTGCCCAGCATTGTTATTTTCACTTCTTTTTTTAATGGAATCAAGTGCCCTGTCTACTAAATAAGGGCTTTCTAATTTTATGTTATTTATTGCTTCAGAGGGGGAGGGGAAAGAATTTCCTAACAGAGTAAAAATAAACTGGACATCATCAGCTAGAAAAAATACCAACACTAACTGATAGAAAGTGTTTTATTTAATATAAAATATAAATTATTTAACACCATAGACAATTTGTGAAGCTATTAGTAAAAGTTCACAAAATAATACTCAAGTAAAAAAATAGATTAATGATGCTTACAAGTAAATAAGGATTAAAAATGAAACAAACAGCATAGTTGGATACGAAATATTTCATTCAGACAAAAGAAAGTATATTTGGCAACCCTGCTGTCAAAGCAGCCAGGAACTCTGACAAAACTGCAATGAATCTTTACCATGTGCAGCACACCTCATTTGAAAAATACAACTGCCTGGAATTTGCAACACTAATTAATTTTGATAAGAACAAGTAGTCCTACTGAAGACAGTGTAGTTGCATAGGTAGTTACTCCACAATTCCCTTCAGAGCTGCAAAATGCAGTCCAAACAGGTATTTGATGCCAGGAAAATATTTTTTGAAATCTTGTGTTTACAGGTACGCCTTAATGTCATTGCTCCTTTGGTATTTTACCATTATGAACAGTCTTCTATTTTACTTACAGCACAATTAAAAATGCTAATTTAATAACTTACCTAGTGGTTGGGCTTGTTTTGCTCTGGATCACACTTTTTCACTTGATTCTTGGCTCCCAATGGATTGACCTACAGCCTACATAAATGCCTAAGTGACAGTTTAATCAGATATCAAATTAGGAAACATTGCATTTGACAGTTTCAGTTCTTTTCCAGTCCAGTGAGGAGCTGAGCCTCCAAGTTCTGTTGATTTCAAGGAACCCAGGGCAAAAGTCATCCAAAACAGGTTTGCACCATTGATAAGTCACAACTGGTACCATTTTGCATATTTAAGTATTTTAATTTCTTTGTTGGTTGTTAATCCTAGAAGAGAGATCATAATTAGAGCCTTTAACGCGTGTAATGAACATTGCCCCAGTATTCAGAAATAAATTATGCCTCTGCGTCATGGCATTCGGGCTCAAAGGCAATATTTGTCCTTCCATTTGTACTTAAGTTCAAGCCTCTCGCTGCCTTTTTCTTCCTCTTCTTCAATTCCACATCACCACGGGATGTAGGTTCGTTTTCAACACCATTAGTTGTAACTGATGACAGAGGAGTATCGACACTCATTAAGTTGTGCTGATTTTCTCTCTCATTCCTTTGTATCCTTTTCTTCTTTTTCTTTGTACCTCTAGAGGAAGGTGGATATAAAAAGAGTAAAAGAAACACAAAGTTAGCCCAAATTTAGAGCTTTTTCCACCTACAGATGATGTGTTAGAGCAATTGTCTGCCTGTCCTCTTGAGCACAATGCTGAAACAACTACAAAAACTACTGTTTCACAGCAGAACAAAGACAGAAAAACCATGAAGACAAAATATGAGACCACTCCACTAGACTACTTTTTATCATAGCATTGCTTTGAAAAAAACTGCTCATGATCTTAAAAACCTGCTCGTCTTGATCAATAGACAACAGATGAAATTAAAAAATACAAATTACCAGTTTCCTCCCCTCATAAAAGCAATTGCACTTGGGTATTTTTTCACTTTCCTAAGCTCAGCTAAAATACTTACAATTAAGGAGAGATTCCTCATTTATTTACGCAACAATAATAAGACAGGCAGTCAAAGTGCATAAAATTAGTTTTTCCATTTTAATTTACCTGAACGAGGACAGAGTCAGAAATCACTTTAATGTCTATTTATGCCTATCAGCCTTCGTACAGTGCCAAAAGGTTCAGACAAGCTCCTGTATCCCAGCAGGGATTATGCAGATGTTGCACTACTTCTACCATGAATTCCCACTCTTGGCAGAAGTTGTAACTTTATTTAACTATAAATACGTAACAATATTTCGACTCCAACCTTTCAAAGAAAGGTACTGTCTTTATTCAAAATTCATATTGTGCCTAGCACAAAAGGGTCTTGGTTTATGACCTGAACTGTTCAATGCTGCTGAAGCACATCGGCAAATGGATGAATCAAGACTGGAGACTGTAATGTGTGTCTTTTCCACAAAAATGGTGTTACAAGTGCTGCACAGTTGATGATACTGTCCTAATGTAATCAGATTTTATAGATGAATATATTTACACATCAGCCTTGCTAATGAACTAATGAATACTTGCCTGTAGTTGGAACTTTTTTTACGCTAAACTGTATACATACATATATACATACTGTAACATACATAACATAAAATGTATGCTATGAATATGTGTATTGCTGAAGCTCTAGTACTGCAACATCCTAAGGAAAAGGTTAGGGAGTTTAAGACCCTCTGTGTTAGGACCCCTAGAACAATTTCAGGGATACTGCTGTATGAAGAAACTAGGGTACAAAGTCACAACTATTCACTGTTATAAGTAGCAAGGAACCAAACCCAGTGTTCAGCTGGGTCTTGTGTAAATTTGCAGAGCACTACCTAGGGCAGCTCCAGAAAAACACACAATGGGAACATGCCTAAGGACATATTGGCTCTGCTGACAAGTAGCAGCTAATCATTAATATTTGAAGGCTAAGGTTACTATACCATTTCAACTATAAAGCTACTCTAATTTTGAGTAGCAGTTTTCATCCTTTTATTATTTGAACATCAGATGTGACGATGTATCAAAATTTAGAGCAAAATCACTTAGCATTATTTCTCTATTTCTTCCAGAGTTTGCAGAAGACATGTCAACTGCTTGGCTAAGATCAAGGTCTACTACTTTCTTGTATAAAATTTGTTTTCCTATTGCAAAACCATATTATCACTCAGAAATTCTCAAGAAATAGACATTTCATAAGGACTTGCCATTCATGTTCTTTTACAGCAGGCATTGTGGCTGTAGTGTATAATACTGTTCTAACAAGCAAACCAGCTATCATTCATTTGGATAAGTGAGTTGTGCAGGTGTTAGAATTTCACTTCTTCATACTGAAAGTGTGTACTTGGCAACCACTTGATTCTTAGGAATTATGCAGTAAATAAATTTTGTATCATATACGTCAATGTGATGTGAATATTAAGTGCATTTTTACAGAAAACAGGAAAAGAACAGCATGTTTTAGGTGTAGCAACTATTTAAGTACAGATTGGACTGGATCTCCAGTCATGTTGATAGTGCTGTTAGATGCTGAAATGTAAACCTTTTCCTGTTAAGATGGCAACACTTGCATGTATGTAAATTTTTAAGGATATTTTAAAACACACTGACTGTGGTGAGCAAGAAAACCAGAGTCCTGGCAGGCCATGTTTTTGGTAACAGTGAAGTGAGAGTTTTCATGAAAAATAGGCAGCCCTGCTTCTGACCTGTTTTATTATCTGATGTGTGCTGTATAAATACCTATAAACAGGAATACTGACAATTTCTCAAACTAGCAGCATCAGCAGTGTCAGAGGATTCTTTTCTAGCGCAACAACTTGTAACCTTTTCTGAAAAAAATCTGGTAGATGTGGTCACTACTATGAAGTGCTATGGTATGGAGCATGCATGAATTCAGACTGGAATCTCCATGGTGCTCCTGCTCCCTGTTCAGGATGACTCAAGCATGTAGGTGTCTTCTCTCGCCTTTCTGAAATGATGAAACTGAAGTGATTTTTGGGCTCTGATACTTCAGTGTGATATCTTCTCAGAATAGCCCTGGTTTCCATTAAAATGAACATTTGTATTTCAAATATTCTCAAATTTCAAAATTCTTGGATTTTCTTAAATCATTTGTGATTCCACATTTTAAATCTGTGGTTCCACATTTTTCAGTGGATGCCCTGGAGAGGTCACTCAAAATAATTGTTTACTGAAGTCCTACAAATGGAGTTGAGTCATCCCAAATTTTTGATACTGACTTCTAACAGACTGTGTCAACCGTCACGATAACTGTGCTTTTAAGGCATTTCCTTCCTTAATGTATATACTACTAGAATAGTAGTGTCCAAAATTCAACACTGAATTCTGTCAATGTGTAGTTGCTCAGCCCATTCCTTATCATACTTGAGGGTTAAACTTTCAACTCACAATTTATTTTCAAATCTAAATACAGCTGCAGATACAAAATTCAGATTTAAAGGCAGGCTAAAATGTATCTGCATCTATAGCATAATGTAATTTATATGAGGAGGGAACCAGTCTGAAAAATGATCAGTGAAATAATTTTGCTTAGGTGACAGATACAATAGCAAACATGGGAAGTATTTTCAGACATCAATTTTTGAAGTAAAAATGATTGCAAAGCTAAAGATATTGTGGAAGCTCCCGTTCAAAATGCTGAGATCTTACCTGCTTACAGTTTTCATGCAACAGAGAGCTACAATTTTTAAGAAATGCAAGTGTGACTATCAAAGGTGATGCTGGCATCTTCTTAGAATGTGAAAACCTTTTGGAATTTACATTAATTAACTTTTAGAAGGTGCAAAAATAGCTGTCAGTCTGCAGCAATAAATCCTAATACATAGCTAAGGCATGCCAGTGAGTAACCACATATCTCCGAGTTCTGATTGTCACGTACAGTATAGTCCTTGCTCTTCTGGGGATGTGCATATGTATATGAACTGTTATTTCCTTCACATTTTGGGTGTGAAGCACTCTCTCACTGATCAACCTAAAAGCTAACTTCTGGTTTTGCTTGAAAAAAAAATAACCCTTCCAACATTTCTCACAGCTTTTAAACAACAGTTGTAGGAATAATACTGCAAATTGTTTAAAGCGTATCTTGCTTACTGTGTTGCAGGTGAGTCTCTATCTGTGTCATGTTTTGAGATAAATTTCAGGTCTGCTGACTTACTGGTGATTGGTGACATCTGTAAAAGGAACAAAAAAAGCAGGAAGGTAAAAAGACGACAGACAATGGGGCCAACACATGTGCATAGAAAACCCACCAGCTTCCTGAATAAGGAGAGAATATACCTTGTTTGAAAAAGAATGTCTATCACCCATAAAATGTTAACTCCTATGTGGTTACAAACAAGGAAACAGTGCCCTGCTATTAAAAAAAAAAGCTACTTGCAAATAAAAGTTTTCAGGTATGTGCAGAAACAAGAGGTTATGAATCTGTTTGAAGACACATTAAAACATATATTGTTTTAAAAGAACTGTTATTTGTGCTACTATAAGTGAAAAAGCAGAATGCTATAAAGCTTTCTTATTGCATAGTATTCACAAGAAAAACCTGTCTTTTTAAACCCTACAAGTTTCATTCAAAAGCAGTTTAAATCATTCCAGGTTATTTTGTAATTCAGGGCTAAAAAGATTCCCCAATCTGTAAAAGTAAATTCTCTCATTTCCGAAGTAATTAGAGGGTCTCTGTACAACTTGCTCCCTCTACAAACAAACCTAATTCAAACAGGTCTGAAACTTAATGAAAGAATTCCCATAAGGAAATGTGAATGCCCTTCCTGAGTCTTCAGGGACAGGTTATTTTATTAGTTTAATATTATTTTTCTGCTGACTTAGAATAAACAGGATCAAGCTCCCATTGACTTACTGAATTCATACATTTACACTGCCCACAACAACCATGTTCAAACATTAGTCATTAGAATTAGTCTGCTGTAAAAACACAGATTGCTGGATTAGTTTAGACAAAAGACAGCCTATTAGAATACAATAATGTAGCATTGGCAGTGCTAGGAAGAAAAATCACCTACTTTACACACAAAATCCTTGTTAATACAGTAATAAACTTGAGACTAAGTCAATGGCAAAAGTAAACACAAAAGAAGGAAATATAATACCACTGATATGAAAATACAAGGGAGTGTTGTAAAGGGAATGACTCCAAGTAATTAATACTTCCTTCAGCATTTATAACCTTGTGGTTCCTTGCCATACACAATCATCAATTCATTCTGCTTGTAGTCAAAACAAAATCTTTTTCAGAAAATCCTGTGTGAATGATGTTGAACCATTTTTATACACCATTTTGAGTAAATATTACAGAATCTTCTCACTACACTAATACTATAATAAAAAATGAACCATTCCAAAGAACGGTAGAGTAGAATTCCCTGAAGTGCTACTACAGAAGACTGACCTCTTATAAAAAATAGACTAAGATTTTTAATATTTTCAGATATCTAAACACAGAAAATTATCCTTGTTTCACAGTTAGAAGATTGAAATATCCACTAAAACAAAATCCAGGAAGCTTAACTGAAAGTTCTTATGATCTGTTTTAAAAAGAACTCATCACATAGCCTTTCAAATATTAAAGTACAGCTTTTTAGTGTGAGTACCAAGAAAAGAAGAGCACACAAGTGGAGACATTTGAATAGTTGTTCATCTGACATGGCAACTCATAAGAATTCCTAGGTCTGTGAAGACAGACTCCCAACACCCCACAGCACTACTTATGACAGCTTTCTTACTTAATTCCTACAAACTTTCAAGCATGTAACAAAGGAGGAACTAGAAACTAGATCTTTTTGAAGCAGATCTCACTGCCACTACCTCCTTTTGTCTGTCCCACACACTCTCTCAGCCTTCTCCTTGACCTTCTTTCCCCATCCTAGTGATGTAACAAGTAGCAGTACTGAAGAAACGAGGGGATCAGTGGCAGATGCAAGGAGGCAGTGCAGGAGCTGGTGACACAAGGGGATGAAGCATCAGGAGGAAGAAGTGTAGGCTGGGAAAACATGCAGGAGATATTGGCAAAGGAGGTGTGGTAATACACACTAGGAACTCACTAAGGACATGTCAAATGTAAGGAGCAAGCCAGGGAAGGCTGGAGTATGGAGGAACTGAGGAGGCTGTTGATCTCATGTTTGTCCACTTCTAAACCTCTCAACCAATTGTTATGCATGGGCAGATCTCCCAGGAAGCTCCAAACAGCTCTGCACTGTCATCACTGCCTCTGTACTAAGATGCAGTAAAGTTGGTGCTGGAACAGACATGGTGTGAGCCATGACACTGCTCCAGATCACACACAGAGCTTAAATATTAATATAGCATTATTAGGGCAGTGTTTGCTTTAAGGAAAAATACCCCAATGTTTCAGATACTTATGAATATTTTTCTGTTCACAAGAACAGATGATAGTATAAAAAATGAGCTAATTTGTACAGTGCCACTAATGATGTTCGATTTTGCCATGCTCTAGTTCTACCCCTGCTTGTGAGATATAGCCCCCCAGAAGAAGAGAACATTAGTTCATGTCAACTGTAGAAGCTTGGATTTTCTAAAGGTGTTTTTTTTCTTTATGATCATAGAAATGAAAACTGTAATAGAGTACATATTTTCCTTTTCTAAATGGCCAGCTTGCTTTACAGCTCTTTTATTTTGCACTTAACATTTCTCTCTTGCTGCCATGAAAGAAGCAATCAAGGCAATATATATAAAGGTAAAATACACAAAAGCATATCAAGTTCCTGATCCTGCTGTAGAATCCACAGCAGTAAATCAAGCACTAAACCCTTCCTGTACAACTTGTGAGAGCAATCATGTATTTCAGAACACACTTTCTAAAAGAACCTGAAGCAGAGGGCATCTAAAGGAAATGCTAGGGACATAGTTTCATCCCAAATCTACGTTTTTGGTGTGTTTTTCTCTAGGTTGTGCAGAGTTGTCCCTAAGACTGCTGGTCTGCAGAGGTTCTCTGTCAGACTAGGCGGTAGATGGACAGAATAAAGTGGTGCAGGAAATCCATTCAGATTATTCAAGCCATGACAGTAAATGAGTTTGCTCTATAGCCTACAGAGGAACTGTCCCATAGAAGCTGTTTCTACAGAACTTTATCTAATTAAAAACTCATTGGATCACAGATGGCAAGAATGAACATGTCTCTGCCTTTTTAGACTTGTCTTTAGGACACTATACTCAGTACTAAGTCTATATTTTGTTTTCTATTATGCAGTCCATGGATAAAAGATTCACAGCCATGTATTTAACTACCCAAATCTATGTCAATGCCTGCTGTCAAAACTGCTCTAACAAGTCAAGTTTGGGAGAAATGTGACACCACACCTCACTCATCATTTTCTTCCCTGCTATTCTGCACCCATCCACACATTTCCCCATTAAATGAGCAACTGGCAGAGACCTTTACTAGCAGAATTACGTACATTTCTTTTGCCATGACCTTCCTATTTAAGATACCATTAACTTACAATTGCTTTTTCCCTTCCTTAGTCTTTTTAAAGAACAAGCCTATCTAAATCAGACTGACCACATTCTGGGCTTATATCTAACAGTATTAGTTTAGTTGTGAGAATCTAGCAGAACCATGGCTCTGTATACAAGGCAGACATTGACATGAATTTCTCTCTTTTGCATAAAAGGAAAAATGCTGGGTGAAAACTGTAGTCATGGTTTAATATCAGCAAATACTGCATCTCAGAAATCAAATCCACCACATAAATTTTTGAGGGGTAACAAAAGGAGGAGGAGGAAGAGTGGAGACAAACACCTTCAGATTGAAGCAGTATAGTTTAGAACACCTGTTTTCAGTGTTGATGATTTGGCCTCTGGGAATTTATAAGGGATCTCAGCTTTGCATCAATATTTGCATAAAAAAAGTTCAATTCTCTTCAGAAAGAAGCTATAAGGACCCAAGAAGGAAAATGGGAAAGGGAGAAGTTAGCTCACTCCTGGGATAATATGTGTCACTCAACAGCATTTTTGGTTCTGCTTGACCAACTCAGTGGCTCAGCCTGATTCTTCCTACCATTAAACAGACTGGTCACCTACAGTAAACATCTATGCAAGAAATTTCACCTTTTCATTTTTTCCCCAGCAGGTATTAATTTGCCTATGAACCAGATACTTTCTCTTTCAACTACTCAAGTAATACTATAGAGACAGGTGTAAATATATTTTGAGACAGAATATGTAACTACCAGTTTACAAATAAAGCAGCACCACATGTGCTTAAGAGAGAGTAATTCAATTTGCACGTGCAGCTGACACACTGGAGGGAAGGGATGCCATCCAGAGAAGTTTGGAAGTTGGGTCCATACAAACCTCATGAAGTTCAACAAAGTAAATCCCAGACACACCTACAGGCTGGACAGAGAAGTGATTGAGTGCAGCCTTGTGGAGAATGATTTGGGTGTGATTGATGACAAACTCAACATGAGCCAGCCACGAATGCTCACAGCTCAGCAGGCCAAACAAATCCTGGGCTGTATCCAAAGGAGTGTGGTCAGCAGGTCATAGGAGGCGATTCGGCCCCTGGAGTGCTGTGCCCAGTTCTGGACACGGAACTGTTGGAGCAAGTCTAGAGGAGAGTCACAAAGTTGATTAGAGGACTGGAGCATCATCCCTACAAAGACGGGCTGAGAAAGGTGGGAATGTTCAGCCTGGAGAAGAGCAGGTTGTGTGGAGACCTCATAACCTTTCAGCATCTGATGGAACCGAGAAGCTGAAGAGGGACTCTTCTTCTGTGTCCTGATTTCAGCCAGGGCAAGGTTAAATTTTGTGCAATAGCTGGGAGGGGCACAGTCAGGACCCAGATGTGATAGGACCTCACATCATTGCCAGGGGTGGGGGAAAAAGGACTCTCTTGGAGAAGGTTGTTCCTTCCAGTCAGAAACTTAGTGGGGGGAAGCCATCTGGCACTAATTTATTGCAATAGGCTCCACAGAGAGACTCTTTGGGTGCAAATGACTCTCTCTTTTGTACACTTTTGTTATTAACATTGCTGCTGTTACTGTTCATTTTCTTATCTCATTGCTATTTACAGTAAATTGTTTTTATCGAAACCCGCGATCTTCACTTTTTGTGCCTCCAATTCTCAACTACATCCCTGTGCAGTGGAAAGGGGGAGAGGAAGTGGGAGCAAGAGAGTGGTGTGTGGATTGGGAGAGCCTCAGTGGGGGCACTGAATTGGGAAGTACCATTCCTACAACAGCCTGTAATGACAGGACAAGGAATAATGGGTACAAATTGAGAGAGAGGAAATTTAGGTTACATATCAGGAGGAAATTTTTTACTATGAGGGTGGAGAAACACCAAAAGTTGCCCAAGAAAGTTGTGGATGCCCTGCCAGTGTTCAAAGTCAGGTCAGTTAAAGCCTTGAGCAACCTGGTTTAGTGGGAGGTGTCCCTGCCCATGACAGAGGGAGTTGGGACCAGATGATCTTCTAGGTCCATTCCAACCCCTTCAGATTCTGTGATTCTAACTTAAACAGTACAAACTGCATTTTAAAGGAAAAATGGAGTACCAAGAAATAGGAAACTAAACAACTCAAAAGCTAAAATATGTTAATGTTGGGTAAGGATTAAGAAAAATGGCCCATTCCTCATAGATTGTGCCATAGTAACACTTCCTTCAGATGAATGGTTTCTTCAAGAATAACCAAAGTCATTACTACTTCAAAGGTAGGATTTTTAAAAATATATCTATTTTATAACGCTATTTAACGATTTATGTGGAAGACTATACAGCAGCTTTGCAGATTGATTCTAGGAAAGCATAGTTTCTTTCAGTCCAGATGTCAATACCTTCAGAGGTGTGTAATCATATTAGGTAGGAATGAAGCTCAGAATTATGAACTTCACTACAATACATTCTATTTCAATAGAAAATCGCTTTTTTTCGTATCTGCTATATCTCTGAACCTTGAAAATGAACATAGTTCATGATGTGTCAAAAGTCTTCAGTTCTATTCACTGCAAGAGTTTCATTATATTTATTCCTTAGTGTTTCCCTCATTAGCATAATCACATCTTCCTATTTCCTCCTCCTCTTCCTAAAAGATAATCAGTCTCTGAAGTGTTCCTCAGCAACCTGAAGAAAGGTACCATTAATGGAGAAAATAGAAACAGCACAAACTATACAATAAAAGTTTTTGATGAAACTAATAGACAAATTTCTAGCTATTATTTTTGAAATATGGAACAAGTTTTCCATGCTTTTAAAATTTTTTGATTAAATAAATTAATTTTAAGCCCACAAAAACAACCACATGTAAACAGCTCAAGCTCAAGGGAAAAGCATCAATTGCTTGGCAGGTTAGTTTCAGCCACAGTGGTCTAAGTATTCACAAGGTCTGACAAAACCTCCTCTAGGGGAAGAAGAGTGAGACCATGAATTATTTATGCGAATAGTGATAATGCCTAACTTTGTTTAAATATACATGGAATCAAGTTTTGATGACCTTTGGGTAGATTATTTAAATTGTGCAATAATAATGTGGTTCTTGCCAGTAAGCCTTTTCTTTTTTTCTGTTTTACATTTTGGCATCATTTTCCAAAGATAAATATACCAGAAAGAATACTTTCTTATAATTTTAATTGAAGTTTAAAATTTACTGTTTTGTCTATTACTGATTTCTACTATTCTCATGTAACACGGCATTGCATATTTAATTTTCAGAATCCAGTTACATGTATTTCATGTAGTGAGTGGTAGGCCATTGAACTATGAAACATGTTCACAAGATCTTACAGCCAGCAGAAAATTTCTGGGGGCAAAAAACAAAAAAAACACTCTATTGACTTTGAAATGTTTCTGATTGGCAAAAATTTTGCAAAACTCACATTCTGGTTTCTAATAGAACCCTATCTGAATTCCTGTCCTTTCCACCTTCATCTTAAGGAACCTGAAAACAACACATTAACTGGAGCACCAGATGGTAAGTTCATCTTGATTTCTTGGAATTCTTCATCAGTGCAGTGAGAACTTCACTCCATGAAATTTCTATTGGCAGTTTACATGCATGTTGTAATTAAAGATGATTATGACCTAATTTTGTGGCCCAGGAGTTAAGTAACTCACAAGGCAGGAAAACAAGGTTTGCATAAAATTATTATGTTATGAATGCAAAACTGATGGTAGAAAGTATTTTGAAAGAAAGTTCTTTGAACTAAAGCTTTTCTAAAAATTATTTGCAAAGATTAACATTGGATCTTAAGTATTACACCCTCTTCTAATGTTAATAATTCCACTTTATTCATTCATAAAGCTCGGACAATTAGCTAGATATGTACGTGTAATATCTGCAGTTGGAAAACTATTCTTAATTAGACTATCTGGTATTCTCAGTAATTAAAACCACAGTCACAGCAAACATTTTAAGTGCCTTATTTAGTCTTGAATGGTAGCAAAATCTCACAATTGCTAGGATGATTTTCACAGTAACTGTTTTGCAATCTTAACAGTGCTAAACATTTAAACATGAGTAATCACCAAAAAAACCTCAGAAAGAACAGCAGATATAGCAGACCTATGTATAACTAAGTGTTTGGGAAAACATGCTTGTGTTCAAAAAACAAACAACTAAAATATTAATTTATATTTTCCTGCTTGTGTCAACAACTTAAGTAACAACCTAATTACTCAATAAATATTTTTGGATTGAAAAAATAAAAGCCTTTCTGCTGAAGAAAAAAAAAAAACCAACAAAAAAACCCAAACAAAAACACACACAAAACCAAAAAACAACAAAACCCCAACAAAACACAGGGTTTTATAAAGTAATGGTTTTTCTTATTAGTCATATAAAGGAAATTGGCATTTCCCTTCATCAGGTCTTATACTGAAAAAAAATGAAAGGAATAGGAAGAAAAGTTGCTGTGTCACTGCTGCAAGACAGGAACTGCCATAACCGATGAGCCCCCTCAGTGGTCATCTTAGCAGTTTTGTCTCAGGAGTCTCTGGCATTGCCTAAAACCAAAGCCCTGTACGACTTTCATTCATTCTGGCAAACAGCTGAATGACAAGTTGCTTCTTCTATGCAGTACTCTGCAGCTTTTGTAAACCTATTACACTTCAAGGCATCTTAAGTCTTACAGAGATGTGATTCATCATTTGTTAAACTCACTATCTTCTTGATGGTTTATATGGTGCTGATGAGACTTGAAATTTAAAAAAATCCTCCACATTGTGTTTCCCAGTCATTCCAACACTTCTGAAATCTCAGCCCTTACCTCAGCCTAAAACATGTTATTAAAGCAATTAATCCCTAAGAACGCACATTCAAGAGTGTCTTGTATTAGTTGAGTTCACCAGGGTAACTAAGCATGGCATAAACAAAATTTCCTTCTACTGATAGCAGATGTGTTCTATTCCAGCTCAATGCTCCCTGATCTCATTTAGCAGCAGAAGAAAAGTAAAAGAAAGAAGAATGCATTTACTTCACAAAAGGTGCTACTTTGTACACTGTCTCCACTGCTCATTCTTTGCTAGTTTAATCTTGTATGTATATCCCCTTATATAATTTCTTCCAAGACTTGTTTTATAACTTTCCTCTAGACTCAGTATGAGTTTGTACTGCCCTTGGCTGTTGTGCAAGATGAAAAGCAATGTATTTGCTTGGTTTTGGACTGTTACTGTACATTTGATTATGTCTTTCTTATGTCTGTAGGTACTATGTAGACTACTACAAAATTCCAACATATTATTAAATATGTAGCTAATTTAACTCAAAGTACAAGCAGAATTCAAGTAAAGAGTATCTTAACTAAGTATTATTAAAACTGAGTGTTACTAAAACAATTACTACTAGCAATACAAAAACTAGTGTTAGAAAAATACGTCAACCATAGACACTTCAGAAATCCTAAGCAATCAAAACTAATCAAATGCTGCTTCTCACAAAGCTGAACAACAAATATGGGTTGCAAATGTTAGTAACAGTAGTTTCTGTACATAAAAGTATTGTGATACAGTAAATTGACTGGATTCCTACCAGATTAAACCAGAAAAAATAATGTGGATAACAATGACCGAGTCTAATAACAATAGGTATCTCAGCACTTCTCTCTCTTCTAATCCAGGTATGACTGAAACTGGGTGATTACAGCAACATCCTCTGGGATACCCTCATTGCCTCTAGCCATGTAGACAACAAATTAATCTTCAGTAATGTAACTTTTCCTATATTTATTTCAAAGTCTGCCTTTACAGAAGTATGAGCACCCTTGTGTATGGAAGTAGTGCACCCTTGTCTTTCCTGGACAATGGTTTGGCTAGGAATTTCACAGCTACAAAGAGGTAAAGGATACTTCAGATTAATTACTACTACTCAGTGTAGTGATTAATTCCATTTTTCAAGGATAGTTAGGAACAAAACACATAGTAATTCAATTCATAGCAGTTGGCTTCAAGAGACAGCTGGCTTCAACAAGACTGCCAAGTGAGTAATCTGTACTCAATAATTTATTAAATGCTACTGCTCTATATTCACCTACTAAAAACTGAAGCTGCACAAAAAAGGTCAATATAAATAGTCTCGAGTGTTTTCACCTTGAACATTGGAATGTCTTTTTCCAGCCTAAATAATTCTATGATTGTATACACTATGAAGCAAAGATTAGATGAATCAGCTGAGAAGACCCCAGAAGTTGTAACTAAGCAACACAGAATATGCTTAGAGTTTTGCAAATCAGACACAAAATATTAGATTCAATTTTAGAAAAGCACATGGAAGAGTCAAATAATTTGAAAGAAATCTGAACAACACTTTTAAAGTAGTGATCGTACCATTTCAGTAAATGAACAATTGTGGAAAGTATACTTATTAAGGATACAAACATTTAGAAATAAAAAAATCTTAAGTTCTATCAGTTGTTGAATTTATTTTTATTACTTTTTTTTTTTCCTAGAAGATATCCCACATTTTAAGACAATCAGCAGTCTTATTTCATAGAAGGGAAACATAAGCATGCAAAGTTTCTAATCCCCTGGAGAAGTGAGAGTCAACTGGCCTGCTTTGCATATAGTGGAATCTTTAAAAAACTCCAAGTCCATAAAAATCAAACGTCTATTTTTTCCTGGACTAAAAACCAGGTCCTGTTTCTTTGCTCTTCTGTACATACCATATATGCACTAACTGAAAAATGACTAACAAAAATCACAGAAACTGGAATTCTTACACACATAATTCTGCAAACATGAAGTCAATGGGAGACTTGCCACCCATTACAACAGTGGAACTAAAGCAGGGTATTAATTGCCACATGATGGAACAGCTCACAACATAAATATTAAACTTCTGCTGAAAATATACCTGCTTGCCTGGAATGAGATCTACACATAAGAATTTTTTACATAAAAGATCAAAAATTAATACAGTCCATGCGGCACACAAAAGACAACCTACCGCTACTTACAGAATCCTTGCTTCTCAAATTATTACCTTATGTAGTGCCAGAGAACCTTCCTCTGCTTCCGTTGGTCCTTCTGGTAGGAGAGGAGCAGAATCTGGTACTAATCCTGAAGGCTGTTCTTCATATTCTTCTGAAAAGAGGAACCATAATTCGCCATTATTAGAGCTATGAAAGAATTTGTGAACCACCATGACATTACAATCTAGCCAAAAACAGGATGTGAATGAAAACAGGTGAAAACTGTTTGAAGGCAAATGTATGAGAATTTATTAAAATTTCTCCCATAATCCTTTATTTATACTAGCAAGTTTAGATTTAAATATGATTTATATATTGGTTATTACATAAAAGCATTCAAACATTTACCTAAGAACAAAGTCCATACTGTTAGGAAGTAGTTGATACTTAACAAATGTATCTTACACATTTCTTTTGATTCAATAAGATGATCATCAACTGCAACAGCAAATTATTTACCAGAGATTTTTTTTCACAGTTGGACAACTGTCTCAAAAATTTTCTTTAGGTTTCTTTTGTCATTGTTTTTCAGATTATTTTCTTAAGGCCCTCACTGAAGACTCTTCCCTCATACTCCTCTCTGGGTTATCTTGCAAGGAGGAAAGTTAGGGCAAAATGCACAGGATGAACAAGGAGAGAAAAATAGGGAAGGGCATAGTAAATCTAACTTTAATTAACCTCATCAAGTGAGCATAGTGTTATGTACAAATATTTTTTTAGGAAAGAGGTTTAAATACTAGATTTCACTTCAAAGACACAGGGAGGAACTAAAAAATGGGGGAAACCATCTTGAGAAATGTTGGGTTAAAAGATTTCTAAACACCAGTATAACCGATAGTTTGATAGTTTAGGAAGGCAAATTAATTTCTTGTAGTGTGCAACCAGAAGTTGAATATTTACAACTGCCAACACACTGAGCATCTTTACAGCAGTGGACTAAGTTAGATGCATCCTATATTATTTATTCAAATTCCTCTAGGTTTGTCTGTATCAGTTTAATCAAAACTGTTTTAATGAAAAAGACCTGGTAGTAAGTTCAATGCTCAGATGTGAGATTTAACCATTACTGTTCTTTTAAAACTTCACACTGAAATCCAGATATTGGGAACTGAACATTCTCCATTAGAGCTGGGGGAAAATTTAGAGTTTGTACAAAAGCTAGATTTAATAGAAATTGCCTAAGAAAAAACCCCAAGATATTTGCGAAATGCTCTGACGTGTCCTAAAACATTGCCAAGTTGGGGCCTGAATTAGGTGGCTCTGTGTTAAGAGACAAGGGATCAATACAGCTGACAGATAATTAAGTCAGTAATAAGCTGACTTATTCCATAAGCTGAAATGTTTAACAAAGTGCAATGGTTAGCTGACTTTATACAATTTTTGCACCACAATAAGTCATCATTATGCCACGTGTGTACTACATAAATTCCTATCTTCAGAACAATAAGCAGAACAGCATGGTAAAATCTTGGAGCATCAGTTAAACCCACACCGGTATACCAGGAAGACAGCAGTAAACTTACTTTCACCAGCCACATAATTAGCTGGAAAATAGCCTTGCTGTCCATTTGCTAGGCTGCCAAACCACCAGTTATCATTATCTTTGTATAACACTTGGATAATGTCACTGCGATGGATGGTTAGCTCATCTGATCGATGCGCTGTGTAGTCATAAAGAGCCACTACCTAAAAGAGAGATAAGAACACCACAGCTTTATCACAACCATGCCACAGAGAAAAAAGCGCAACATTCACTTCCTCTTGCAGAAAAGCAGCTGAAACCAAAGCTGCACTTTGGTAAAAGCTGAGGCTGCCTCAAGTTTTGCTAATGGGATCAGGGGTGGTGGGAAAGCAGCAGGAGAGGCAAGATAAAGGACTGTGGGATTGCAGAAATGGTTAAGAACATTCAATTCACTAAGATTAGCTTCAAAACAGCAGCTGTTAGTTTTATAAGCAATTTGCTTGTGAAGCAAAAGAGAAAAAAAAACTTCATACAGTCACTTTCTCAGAATTGTTACACCACCTTCAGATCCCATTCTCTGTGTGCTCATGAAGCATATGTGTTTGAATAAATACTTCAACAGTATGACAGCTTTATCCAAGGAAAAAATTTAATACAAAAAGACATTGCAAAGTTTTGCTTTGATCACTCCATTTCTTCTTTTTTCTTTTTTTATTTTTCATTTGTTTTGTTTTGTTTGGCAATGAGCATTTGGACATACAATTTTATAAATATCTGCAGAAATACATTTATGTTTCATTTCACATAATAAATCTATTTGACAGCGAAATTCAGTGCAGTTATACTTTTATGAAAAAGAGTACTAACAGTCATCAGGACCATGCATACTACATACAATAAACTACTAGAAGTCTGCTTTCTACCCTGAATATGAAAACATCAAGTACAATTTCTTATTTATTTCCTATGCCCTATGAACAAAACACTGTCCTAGAGAACTCTGAGCAGAAAAGCATGAAAGAAAAACAAATGAACTGAAAGAACACGGGAATTGCTCACTTCCCTCCTCATAAGTGAAGAGCAAAATTATGACCTATTTTACACACAGAATGCTGCTTCCCTACCTACAGTCTTCACCTCATATTACTCTACAAAATTGTTAATAGAGGTCAGAAACAGGAATCATTAGGAGCAATAGGAGGGTTAATTGGATTGAAGGAGACAGAAAAGTTATGGTGATACGGATTTAAAAAATCCTTCTTTTTATTATTCATGCATACATTTAAATTTTAAGACTGCTGAATTCCACAGTGCTTTTTATATTTGTGTTTCTGCTCTGAACAAGATCACCTGTGAGTCGTGTGTGTAAAAATATAGCCAAAGTCACTCATATTTTCATAATTCCATGTCACCAATTAAACAGATTAAATTAGTTATGAATGGGAAAAGATGGAAATGATTCTACCATTGTAAATTTTATGTAGCAATTTGTGAGCTGGTCAGCACCAAAGAATTAGTATTGGCATAGTTTTCAGTAGACAGGAAATTTACTGAAATATGCATTCAGTAGTCCTGAATTTACATAAAGAAGCTAAACCATGAAACGTGTGTTATCATAACTCGCCTCCCTGCCTTAGGAAAGCAAATGGTAATTATAGGTGATGTTGGCAGTACAGAAATATGAACTGCAGAACGGAACCAAACAAAACCGCACTAATGAGCACCATGACCATGTCCAGTAAGAGGTGCTCTAACAGTGCCCACTTCAGTTAAGTGACAATCTCATGAAAACCATGAGGACACTTTAGGTAAAAAAATCCAAAACCCAAAAAGAAATGCAGGAATACAACACTAATTACTTGGCAGCATGAAAAACAACGGAAGGCAGAGCAACAACTATTTTGTTTTGCAGTGTCTTTTGCAAGATACTTCTGGTGCAAATGTTGTGGATTTTTGGAAAAAAATACAAAAATTCAGTCACACATGGAAACTGCCACAAACAGTTCAAAACAATCAAGCAAGTCCCACTGTCTGTTGCTCAGAAATAAGAAATTAATATATCAATGTGTCCTGTAACACAACTGGTTTAGTAAGCCTGACAATTTAAATAAAATGTGGAAATTGCCATTATATTCTTTGTCAACATACGATCAGAAAAATGACCATAACAGGATATAAGAAATGCACCTCAGAACCAAAGAAGAATGTAAACCACTCAAGTTACACCTACAAGTAGTGGACTTTCTTCTGGTGTGAAATTTAAAGATTTGTCAAGTTCTATTTGGGTCAAAGTCTAAGCAAAAAAAAAATTTAAAAATCTACATTCAAAAAAATTTTACTAAACTGTTTTTCAAGATTGACATAAACCCAGAAGTAATGTAATTATACACTTATGAACATTGTTGTAAGAATTACAAAATCTACAGTAGAAAAAAAATCCTTGGAATCATGCTAAAAAATGGCATGCTTTCAAAAGCAGCTATACTATAACAGGTACAGAAGATATTGCAAAAAATTACGTAATACTTACTGTCTCTTGCCCGGGTGGACAACTGTTTCCTTCTCCCACTCCCAGTGCAGTCAGGCTGTCATCATTCTAGAAGAATAAGTTGTTTTAAATTTTAATATGAAGCATTTTGCTGAACTATAATTGTGTTTTCATTTCTCCAGTAAGACAGTAAGAATTATCTGCAACAAAATGCTTTTTTCAAAAAAGAAAAAGCAGAAGTGATGTTAAGCAACACTGAGTAATATTGGCTATTGGCTGGCAGATGTTTAGAAAAAGATATTAAATTTTTCAACTATGTACACTGCACTAAAGACAGAACTGGACTGATAACTATGCAGTCCAAGATTGTTTGCATTGCAAACACTACACCAGATATTTCAGAAGTTCTTACAGTGACTTTTATCTATGAACCAGTATGCAAAAGATGTCACTTCCATATAATGGAGAATTTTAGGTTGGTCTTAATAACCAACAAATACTTTAATTCTAATTGTTCTATTCTTACCACTTGCTCTTCAGACTTTCAATAAATTCAAAAGAACAGTAGGTATATATTGCAATAATCAGAATAAGCCTGTACCTTAAAAAAATTACATTTCTGTAAAATAATTGAACGCTTAAGCTGAAAGAAGATTTAGAATAGAAAATTTATGAAAATTAGAAGAGGAACAACAAACTAGGGGAAAAAAAGAAAGAGCTGGAAATCCTTTGCTGGTGTTACTTATTTTTTTCCAATGGTCTATCTTCACAAAGGGGAAACTAATTTCCCCTCAATTTTGGGTGCATCAAAGGATACACACTACCACACAGAATAGAAATATTACACAGGAATTAAAATATTTTAGAAGTGTCAAATGTGTGCTTTGTGAAGTAAACATTTCTACCTTTAACAGATACACTGCATTATACCCATTTAAATCTGAAAATTTTAATCCAACATACTTAATCTCTCTCATATTTTACCGCCACTCCTCTATATATCTTTTGCACTAATTTATTTCTCTTATTCTGCTTTTAAAAAGTATATCTAAGATGTATTGTTCTTTTTATTTTCAATGTTTGGGGGGTTTTTAAATTTTTTATTATGGTGATCCAAGGAAAATCATTACAAGTTGCAGAGAAAATCCTTGCAAATCCTCAGTAGAATAAATGCCATTCTTGAGAATAGGGATTCTTGCCCTCAGTGTTGTTTTCATGATTTAGCTGGGCTTATCCCACATGGGAAAGAA
The DNA here is from genome assembly GCF_009819885.2 of Catharus ustulatus. NCBI lineage: Eukaryota > Metazoa > Chordata > Aves > Passeriformes > Turdidae > Catharus > Catharus ustulatus. The sequence continues at coordinate 59,900,620 of NC_046223.1, read as the reverse complement.
ATCACTGACTATCCTGAACTCCATCCAGTCTCCAGATTGTTTTGGTACTGCCACAGTAGTTACAGACACACACAGCAGTTACAGATGAACTCAGTATAAAAGCGAACACTTGCACTCAGTTCTTATCATCTACCAGAACATCTAAGCCTACCACCTAAAGAGTTCTGAATAATTATGTACATGCACAGAAGGAAAAAAAAAAAGGTGTAACTGCCTGATTTGATAAACAAATTTTGAACAAAGTCTGGTGGAGTTGCAGTTCAGAGTACACTGCTTGTTCAGTGGTCTATTGATAGTCAGCACTGCTGTACAGGTTTCAGCTAATTCTCATTTTCCATTCTCAAGGTTAAGAGAACTATGCAGGCAATGTGCTTAGCCTGTGGGATGGGAGTGCCTCCTGTTGCTCAAAAATGATTCATCAGAATTATTAGCAGTATTATTTAGGTATCTAGTTCAGGGTACTCATATTGCCCCATTATTGTGTCTCAATCTGTCTGTCTCTCTTTTTTTAATAAAGTATTTATGCGGCTCTCAAACACTCGAGAACAGCTTGAAGAGAGCAAGCCGTGTGGAAATAACAAGCTAACATCTATGAGTCACCCTGAGACTATGCTGAATGTTCTCAGACACTGCCTTAAACTTTTAAGGCAACAACAATCCAAAGAGGTGCTTCTGAAAGAAGTACTCCGAGTACGTCACTGGCTGCACACACCTCTACCTCCAGCTGTCCAGGGTAATTGCTACGGCTGCCTACCACACACACAGCAACTGCAAGGCTGCCTCTGGTGTGCAGTGCCACCCTCAAGTACTGCCCAGCCATTCCTCAAATAGTGCCAAGTTACACCACAAGGAACATCCAACACAAACTAGCGGCCTTTCCGCTCAGAAACACAATTTTTAAAATGCTGTGTCACAAGATTAAGGCATGTTTTCAGGATTTCAAAAAAAGCAACAGGCATGCTGAATACATCATGAGTATACATAATTCTCAATACAATATTAATGTCTCCTTTTTTCATGCAGGATGGAAACTAATTAATCCTTTTCTTGCATTGGAATAGTTGTGGGGCTATAGTTACGTTCTGAGGAGTTGGTCTTTTTGGGAGGCACACCATCATGAGAAACAGAAACAAAATGCTTGCTGGAAAAGTGTGCCATGTCACACTGCTTGCGGTTGAACAAAGCTGTTAGCAGCTTTCAGCATTAAGGAACATCCTCAGAGGAAGATAAATCAGTTGATGCAGAATTCTAGACCATGAAGTATCACACTGGTTATCCATGACTAACCCACTTAGATACCCTTGACATTTCTAACTCAAAACCAAACAAAAATGTTTCAAGATGCTGATGAGAACGCTGTATGCGAGAGTAACCTGATACATTATTGTATCAAGTTTTATTGATTCCTAACAATAGCCCTAATTAAAATGTTTATGACTTCTTTTTAGTGGGTCAGTTTCAGTGATTGCTCAAATGGAGGTTTTGGTGGTGTGATGCAGATGTACAGTATAGTATATGTATAACATAGATGTATGTATAGTATAGACTAGCCCACACGACTTGGGCAATAGATAGAACTCATTCCCTTAGGAAAAGGAGTACTAAGAAAGAACAAGTGTTATTTTATTGTTTCCTTTTCTGTAAAAATCTTGGCATTTCATTTTCTACTATTGAATCAATATACTTCAATTATCACAATATCAAATTTTAAAGACAAAATTTACAGTCTAATGATTCATAGAGTTTGATTTGCTGCTTCCTTATATGTAAACATATTCTTCATTGTAACATAACAAACATACAGATTAAGCCACTTCTAATTAGCCATTAACCCTTAATAACAACACTAGGAAAATCAGCTTTTCTAAGGTTAATTTTAGGCAGACCCTACACACACCAGGGTGAACCCTAGTGTGTATGCATGCACTCAGGGCCAAAGCCACCCTCCCTTCTTTTCCCATCAGTGACAGACTCAGGAACATGAAGAAGAACAAACATCTGTTTCCTGGATGCTTCACAGTAGCACTGCTTCCATCCACCCCCCCATACCTGTTGTGTGACACAGTGTAAGAGAAACTGGGAATATTACTTAAGCAAATACTCCAGAAAATACACAATGAATGTATGTTACAGCTTCTCTTGTCTGTCCAGTAAATCTGTGCCTCAGTGTGAAATAGCCAACATTCTGAAGCTGTTACCTTTCCTGGATTTCTTTTGTTGCTGTTTTTGGTTTTTAATGTTTTTTTGATTTGTTTTTTTAAAGGAGAAAGTATAAGAAATTAACTTATAGAGCCTGATTGAAAACCCCTGGTTGGTTTAAAAGTTAATATGCAAAACATTCAAATATTCTACAGAATAAATCTGAGATTTTTCTGTTGCTACACTGTATTTCTTTTTCCTTACAATCCTAAAGGTTAGAGATTTATTTAATTGTCTCCTCCCCTAAGAACGTTATGCAATCTCTTTACTCCAGTAAGTGAAGTTTTAAATTAAATGCTATGTAAGATGAGACTTAGAAGAAAACAGCTGCATACTCTTAGCACTTTTGTGTTCTGTTCTTGTTCTCTGGTCCTAGCTCAGGACAACTAACTACAAATTTAGTCTATGGGAAACAGAAACACAAGTACTAGTATTAATAGCTAAATTAAAATCATGTTAAAAGTATCAATTGGTAAGAATGATAAACTCTTCTTCACTCATAATTAATATGTCTATAGACACTGTAAAGTTACTTCCTTAGACTTCAGATGACTACAATCCTGATTTGATTACAGCCCTTCAATATTTAATAAGCATGGGAATCTATAATTTGCCTAGAGGAAGAAAGGACCAAAATCAGGCTGCACTTTATTGAAACCTGCAATGTACAAACAGAAATCAGAAATGCAAACACAGCTGTTGCAGTAAAATCTACAAGGATTAAAAAAAATTTTTAAAAAAAAGAGAAAAGAAAAAGAAAAAAGGGGAGAAGATCAATTTAAAAGCATGTAAAATACTCCAGCTCCTGAAATGATTCAAAAATGTCTACAACTATTTTGCCATTTCTAAAATGCTAGGTTTTGCTATTAATTACTCTGTTAATCTGCACATATATATATTAATGTGTTTATAATAGAAGAATTAAAAAATATATTCAAAACGTTAATTTACCCCTCTCAGAAAAAACTATTTTAAAGTAGTTGCTCCCTAGCATTTCACAAAACAGTTGGTCCTGCAAATGCTTATTAAGCTTGCTGTGGCGGAGACACTACAGTAACTGGCTGAACAATAAATATTTTTCCCTAAAAAAATTACATATTGATGGTCAAAAATTTGAAAACACGAACATGGGAATCATTTAGTAACCAACACAACACAAACATAAGATCATGCTTTCAAAATTTCTTGGTGAATCCTATGTATCTCACAAACTTTCCACAATTCTCTTAACAGAACCAGTTAAAAAAGGTATGTCCAAAAAATCCTAAAGCAATACAAATAAAACCCCAAACTGAAACTGCAAAACAGATATAAATGATCCAAGTTAATTTATGTCCATTTATAACATTTCTGTCAAGAATTAAAATTAGTGAAATTACAACAGAATATTAAACCATGGCATTTTGTCCATGGGAGCAGGAGGATTATCATCTCCAGCACAACAGGCCCAGCATCATGGAGACAAAAGTGCCTTCAGTATTCAGAAGCACCACTTGTTCTATCCTCACTAGTTTCTCCATACATTTTTTGTTTAATACAGGTTCATCAAACATATAGTTGCAATTAATGACATTTACAGATTCTGTTGGACTTTATTATGGTGATCAGGAAACCAGAAATAAAGAAAAGAACAAAAATAATTAGGAAAAGCTTACAATGAATATTTAACAGATAAGCAATTAACCAAACAGAAGATAGATGTGATTTAACATCTTTTGTGTGTGACAAAAAAGATGAAGTATGAGTGAACAATGAAAACATGGTGCTGCAATGAGAGTTTCATTCCAGATTATTGTCTTAGCTTTTCTTTCAGCTACTCATCAACACCTCTTTTCTTAATAAAAACAAAAAATACAGGAGTTTGATTTTATTTTATTTCTTTCTAAACAACAAAAATTAAATAATGAAAAAATAGAAAGCTTTTGATTTGCAGAGATCTGATTTCACTACCAGCTGGCCACAGCATAAGCTAATTTGGCCATGTAGACAATTGGTTTGAAGATACCTCTTTTTTGAATAAAGACAGGATAAAAAAACACCTTTCTACAACGAGAACTTGTGAATAATGACATTTTATAGTTAAACAGTAATTTTAAAAAAATGCAGAGAATTCCTTACCTTCTGTAGTCTACCCAATAGTGTTCGACTAAGAGGATTTCCTACTGGGCTGAAGCACCCTGTGAAAAGAAAAGGCTGTGAATTTTCTGCTTGTTATCCTTTTCCATCGAATAAACCATTTTATTTTAAAATCATTATGTTAGCAGGGTATGTTTGACAAAATTCTAATGAAAAGCAGCAGCATCTTTGAGTCACAACTATGCATCCTTCAGTCAGGAACAGTTGGAGGGTTTATTTAACTAACAGACCTGACACAAGGTTAACTAATCCAATATTTCCATTCAAATGATTTAGAGAAGTAGCTCAAGCTATGTCCACATGCCATCTCGTGCTCAAAGCTGACACTATTATCTAGGCTGTATTGCTTTTCTCTTCATTGAATTTCCAAGTAATGCATACAAAGTTTTCTAACAGAAATGATCACAAAAACTCACAAAGGAATTACTTCCTTATTTTATCTGAAAGAATAACTATTCCTATTCAGTAGTTCCTTTGATCATCTGAGTTCCTATCACAACACATCTTGCTGTTTATTTTATTCACTCTCTACATAGCACACTTGAACAAGTACTTGTAAATTCTTTTCTTTTCAGACTATTATGTTAACTACTAAGCTCAGGAAAATCCTTTTATCATCTATGGATTTATCTTTTATTGGTCTCCTCAGCTGTACACTTAAGAAAACATCTTAAAAAGAAAAGATACAAAAAAAATCTGAAAATCGTTGAACATGACAGTGAAAAATGCTACCGCTTCACTGGAGAACAGTTTCTCAAGTACAGAAATGCCAGGCAACACAGAGTTAAGCTCACTGGACTTTCTCTGTGAGACACTAGCTTTGAAAAAAGTTTTGTTTTAAAGAAAAATAAGTTCTGAAAATGCATTTTTATTTGCCACACCAAAAATCTGCTTTTGAGGAGTCCAGTATCTGAATAAAGAGGACTTTTCAGATTCAGATTCCCATCTACTGGCAGAGCTCCACAAGGAAACTTGCACAACTCCACCTACAGTATACTTTCTAAAGCCTAGTGGTTTTGACTTTCACAGGAGATTTACTCATAAATGTTTAATCATTGAGATATTTAGATATTTCTAACTAGACTAAAAGTTGCACACTCAATTGTAGTTAAACCACCCTCCTGCAAATCTGCATGTGACTAATCTACTTGTGAGAAATCCTAAATACATGCAATAATGGATTATTCAGCTTCAGGTATGAATTAAAAAAAAAACATTTTGATCTTAATAATTTCAAAAAAATCTTGTAAAAATTCTGAAATATTTTATTTTGAAAGGCTTACTTTGCTTTTACTACTTTTCTCCACCTCTTTTAAGAAGAAGAAAGAGATGAGAATGTAAACCATTCTCTGAATTCAATCCATACTTAAAGACAGCAGTCCTGAAGGCAACTTTTTTCCAAAAAAGCTATTTGCTAAAACATTTGTTCAAGTCTAACCAAAAGTCAGTGGGAATATTACTCCTATTAATATTATTATCTACACACAATGTCAGAAAACCAGATGCTACAGAGATGATATTACATATGGATGGATATACTGTCACATACACATTGTATCAAGTCTGAATAAAAAACAAACTTAAAACCAATAAAATGTCTGCATGATAAAATTTTTTCTTTAGACAGCCAATTTGAGCATGGGAGTGTCATGCCAACTCACAGAAACCAATACTAAGATAAAAGATACATAAAATATTTTATAAAAACAATTATTTGTCTGGAAAAATATTCAAGTTTTAATTAAAAACAACATTAATCTGCATTTTTATCAGAAACACCACTGACCTTCCTATTTTTCAAAGGAAAACACTCATAACTTCCAAGTGCTCCTGGACTGTATGTTTATGCATGTCAGTACTCCTGTGCAGCCTCTATATTCAGCCGTTCATCAGATGAAAATTGTATGGTTAGACCAATATTCCCAATTAAGCCCAATAAAGGACAGCACAGACCTGCTATGCTACAAGCTTGGGACAGAGACAGACGTGCAACTCAAAGATATAAGGAGTGCTGAACAGAATTCTAGAAGCTGGTACTGGTTCAAACTCAGTGTTTTCCATGACTAGAGACAAAACAAGCAGAATATTCTTATTACTTTGCTTGAGGTATAAACAGGCCACAGCACACCTGGGCACAAATACTCTATGATCATGTCTATTGGTTATCCCAAAGTAGACTTTAGCGTTATCTGTTACTTCTCTTTAATTATCAAGCATTCCTTTAGTAGCCCCTACATTCAAAACGGTCATATTAAAAAATGCCAAGCAAACAAAAACCCAAACCAACAAAAAAACCTGTTCAAACCTTCCTCATTCACAAAACAAGCTCCATTCAGCAAGCAAGGGAAAATCCATCCTTTCTTCCCCAAATGAAGCAGTAGAATTTTAAAGCAATGTTCCAGAGCTATGGGCTTGATATGGTTCCATGCTTGATGAAGCATGTAAATGACATCAAGCAGGTGTGACTAACAGCCTCAGCAGTACTTGCTTTGGTTCTCTCTCACTCAGGCTGTACACGCTTTTCAACTACTATATTGAAATGAGGTCTGGATTCCAGAAGGACATTTCCACTTAATCTAAAAACTAGATTTACAGGACACTGTGACCTGCTGGGACTCTCGCTTAGTCTGAGATTATAGAAAGATTATTAAATCCCTCGTAAGATCAAGCCCGAAATACCCCCAACACCCAGGGTAATCTAGATAGTCCTATCTTAAGGATGCTTCAGAATTACTAACGGAGAAGCATTTTTACTAATGTGGATGTTTTACTTGTACTTTCCAAGAATCTTCTTTCTTATCTGCTGTCTTCACCTTCGAAATTATCTACATCTTGAGACGCTAATCTTCCCTATGAAAGTATCAACATTTGAATTACTGCATTTCCTATTATTATGCATTGATTCTACAATGGTTTCCTTTACATAGAATTTTACATGAGAAGAACATATTACTCCTAGTATAATGTACTGCTAATGTAATAGCTAACAGCTGCACATCAGGCAACCCAAAACTATAATTGCTAATCCTTTACTTCAAATGATTGGAATTTTCATATTGACACAATTTAACAGCAGGACAGCTCTTCCTTAGGGTAACTTAATCCTATTGTTACAATTATGTCCTGAGCCTACCAAGGAACTGCTTTGAAAAACAGTTCTATCTGTCTGCCTTGAGAGGAGTCTGAAAGTTTGGTAGTTTCCTATACAATGAGAACTCAGTTCCCCTCCAGTCACTTTTGGCAATTTATTCTTTACCAGTGTAACTGCAACCTGAGAGGAAAGAAGACAGAAGCCAAGCAGTTGTCCTGTCCAAAATGTGTCTGCAATACCAAGTCTCCAGTTTTACTGCATGCTTTCACTACCCTCTGCTCTAGATAAACACATCTGTGTGAGGTGATCCAACTCTAAGTAGTTGGACTGAAATGCACGAAGTAGATGAGTTCACTACCAAATAGACTTGACTTACATAGAAATTAATATGACAGCAGCAACAGTGCCCCAGAATAGTACTTGTAATAATTAAAAACACTGTCTTTTAAATAACACCATCTTTAATGATTTTGTTTTAAACTAATAGCATAAGATGCAGAATAGGGAAAGAAGTCTTTTGAGGCAGTCACAATTCCATCACTATCCTACTGGATTGTCTATAACCACTCATAGTTAAATGCTTTTGTGCAAAGACGCTCTGTTAAAAAGGGCTAAGAGAACATTCATCACAGAAGAACTCCTGTTTAAATGAACTTTTCAAAAGAAGGTTTTTTCTCACTTTCTGAAACATTTTTGATAAATTCATTTTTAAATTACTATAGGTAATTGAGCATAATGAATTTCTAAGGATCCCAGTCACAAAGATTCTACAGCTAATGAAATCATCCAAAAGTTCATCCTGGAAAATTCTCAGAAGATCACAGAGTAAAGGAAAAATATATATCTAAGAAAATTGAAATATGTTAATATTCAGACATGTCTGCGACAAATACCTTTAAAGCATGCAGAGAGAGAAAAAAATCTTACCTATTCTAGTTGCACATTATTCTGTTTTTAACTGAGTTTTACTTTAGGTTGATACTAATTGCTACTGTCTCAAAAGCCACAAAAAATCCTGGAAGACATGAAAATAACCAATGCCTCTAGGAAATGGTATTTTTATTGCAGACATTGTTATGAATTATATCATGGTCTCTTGCAACACAGAGTAGTTAAAATACACCCAATTAAATAATAAACACTGGAAAAAAAGTCAAGTGAGATATGAGATGAGTATGTGTAGATCAGCTCATTCCTCTTCCTACTCACCTTCTGGGGCTTTAAAATTGTTTCCAGTAAAGAGAATAATATTTCCAGCACAGTCATCTAGGGTATGACCAAAAGTATGACCTCTGTGACCAAAGGATCTTTCAGTATTCAATATAATCTCTACTTTAGGTTCCAAAGGTTTCAAAGGAAAGTTTTGTGTTTTGTAAAGTACAAGCTTTGAGCTATTTCATTTTTCAAAATATGCGTAATGTGAGAGAATGAAGATAATTTTGTAATTATCTATATATATATATTAATCTTCCCTTGAAGACTTTATCCTCAAACCAATTATGCTCTAATAGATCAAACAGAATCCATTATATTAAAAAAATTATTTATATATTGGGTAAGAATCTGTTTTCCTTTATTTAAACATAGGATCAGAAATGCATTTAAAACTCACCACAAACATTTTCAGATGGAGTTCACACAAAATGAAAGGAGTGGATGCACTTACTTAACACAAGCATACCTTTTTGTTTTACCAGCAAAATAGATGTTTCACTAATATCCATTGCTTTGGTGGAAACCCACTTGAAACTCTGTTCTACATAACTTAGTCTAGCATCTATGATTTTGAAGTTGTCCCAGACTGAACAGGAGAATTGATAAAGGTGTACTGAAAACTGTTTTAGTGAAGTGAAATCCGTAGCATGGTGACAGGACAAGAAGAAATGGTCTCAAACTGCATCAGGGGAGGTTCAGGTTAGATATCAGGAAAAATTTCTCCATGGAAGGGGTTTTTAAGTTTGGGAATGGGCTGCCCAGGGAGGTGGTGGAGTCACCTTCCATGAAAGTGTTCAAGAAACAATGATGTGACACTTAGTGCCACGGTCTAGTTGAAAAGGCAACTCTTGGCAAAGCTTGAACTCAGTGATCTTGTAGGCCTTTTCCAACCTAACAATGGTGTGATTCTGTGATCTTGCAAACCACTTAAAATATATGTGCTTAAAACAGGCAGTTCTCACATGCTGTATATACAAAGGTGCTGTGATGGCAACATTACTGAACGGCCTTCTACCCGTAAGATTCTTGCAGTTTATTCTGCACTGACAGAAGTCTACTCTGTGTCAGCCCATGCCATTACTAGCACTCTCCTTGCTCTTCCTCCTTTTTCTTCTATCAAAGCATCCAGAAAAGATTGAACTATCTCCTCAATGTCATTCTCATTTTCTAAGTGAGGTTGAAATTTATTAACCTAAATCTATCCACTTAAAACCAAAACCCCAAATCTATATGACAAATAGAATCTGTCTCTGTTTACTGTCTCACTTTTTGTAAGTTATATAGAGAATTATCTCAGTAAAATGAGTGAGAAAAAAAGTCTGGCAGCTCTACTGCTGACAGACATCACTCCTCCAGTTAGTGAAGATTGATCTAGATGACAGGAATAAAAAAAAAACAAATCCACCCCACCTTACCCTTTCCAAATTCAGCTGAAATGGCTGTGCTGAGAGGTGGGAAAGCATAACCTATTTTTATTTCCCTTCCCCATGCCTATTAATACAATGAAAACTTGTAGACTAACAAAATAATCTTGGGAAATTAGGCCAATAGATCAGTCTTTGTTTGCCATTCAAAATACTACACTATATAGAAAGGTCTATACAGAAGCTTTCAACGAAAAAGTAACTAATGTTTACCTTTTCAATCAATTGTTTACTAAATGCTGGTATGAAAAAGAGTTATCTAGAGAAATAACTCTAGGGAGTTACACAATTCAGGACCATGCAGTTCCATACATTGTGCTACAGCTTCTTTAATACAGCATGTGATTTCCCAGTGGATGCCCCAGCTGCAGCTACTAGGAGAACCCTGGGCTCCCAAACTATGAGTAAGTCACAGTTTTCATGAAGTGAGAGAGAAATTGCTCTAGTGTGCTTTAACACAGAAACTTCCTTATCCAAGGATTGATGCAGCTATCTCTAGCTAATGCATCTGGTTGTGTGATTCCACAGCTCAGGTGACCAGGTAGCTTGTCCTTGCAGCAGAGTTAAGTGAACGCTGGAGCAGTGGAACAGAGCAAGGCTTAAATTCACACCTGTAGATTCACAGAGAGATACCTTTGCTGTAACATCAGCCAATTCCAATCCTCATATAAGAGACCTCAGAATCAGACAGCACCAACATGAAAACACTATGCTTCTGGCAGTGTCAGATCCCACAACATAATTATATCTCCCATCAGCCAAAAGAATGCATAGAGATATTCATTCAAGGTTAGCCATCATTTTCATTCCTGGTTCAAGGTATACAAGGGCACATACGTGTGTTTGCTCTGCAAATAACCCTCCACAAGAAGGACTATAGAGATAGTCTGTCTGTCACTGGCTTTGGGTTTCATTTGAAAACATTTATTCTGTACTTAGGCACTAAGTGAAAGGCAGAATTTGGCCTCTATTTACAAGAAGCATAATGAAGTAAAAACTATTGCATCACAAAAACAATTAAAAAATCCAACTTTTTAATTAGAGATTAAAATCAAATACATTTAGCAGCCTACACACCCACTTAATTATTTCTGAGTAATCTTATCAAACCATCATCTCACATTTTTCTTGCAAATGTTAAGTTTCTACAGTACCATATATAAACAATGCAAGTAGTAGCACGTGTCCCAAGCATTCTTTTGAAGTAAAGAACACTTATTGAGTTCTTGCTAATCAGGAACGTGCTAATTTACGACAACTTCTAACATTACATCACAATGGCAGTAGATATCACTGAAAATGAGCAGAGGTTATAATATCCAGTTGTTTCTTTCTACAACCTGGAGAACAGAAAATGATTTTACAGCTAACATCAATAAACCTGCACAGACACCATCAGCATTCTGAAATCAGATTGGCAGCATTATTTACAAGTTTTAGATAGCAGATAAAGATGTAAGGAAAATGCAGACTGTGACGCATTCTTTGTATTAATAAGAGTTATTTTTCTTCTAGTGCTGCAGATATCCCGAGAAAGTCATTATTTGTTTTGCTAAGCTCACCTGGACTAGTTAAAAGCAAACAAACTAAAATAAAATAGAAATTTATTTTGTATTCTATTACATGTAGTTTGTGGTGCTCCCTATCGACAAATACCTTATGAAACATAAAAACTGCAGTCCCTTGGAGTTGTAAATGCCCAACACTCCAGTAGCAACCTTCACTTTTGGGTTTAGTAATATTTTTGCTTCTACTTTAAGTTATCCTCCCTGAATCAGAAGAAATGGAGCTCATAAGCAGGATTTATTATTATCTGTTTTCTAAAAATATGTAGAACAATTAAATTTTATTTATTAATAGAGGTAATTCCTATGTAATACAGTTAAATAGAATTTAACTCTATTTGCAACTCTCATATTCAAGTACCTTATGACTTTATGACTCTACTTGTGTCTTTAAAAAAACGTACTTAACTACAGATAAAAGACAAAAAAGGAAAATTATGCAAGGACGGAAAACAAAGTAATTTTTTTCACATGGTCTTCCCACAACAGGAATTCAGCAATAGTTACTCAGTTACTTAAATCAAATTAGCTTGCCATTATACAAGTGGAAAGTTGTAAGAAAATGTACTTAAAATATGACATACAGCTTTCCAAATCAGCCATTAACACATCTTTGCAATGCAAAGTCTTGTCAGCTAAGTAAAAACAACCAGTTACTGCATAAACTACTGAATTTCTATATTACCCAGTAAGCCTCACAACGTCAAATTACATCTTGATTGGAAAAAAACAGAAAAAAAAATTCAAATCTTGCAAATGCTTGAAGAACTTACATAGCATTTTTCTAACATTTATATTCAAGGTAAAATAGTATCACCAGCATCAGGTACAGTATGCTGGAAAAAATAAGTCAGCTTGATATTTCAGGTCTTTATCATTACCAGAATAGCCACTACTTTCTCTACGACATTAGCACTTTCAGCCAGTACTGAATGTTATTTTTGACAAAGTGTTACCAGAAAATTACATGAAAGAGCCAAAGAATTCATAGATTATCAAACCAGGACCATTGGCAGACACTATTTCAGGAAACCATTATATAAGATTTTTAGTTTGGGCTCAAATCAAAAGAGTAAGGAATAAAGCTCATGGCAAACATAGTTCTATATTCAGAAATAGAAGATCGTATCTTTTAAATACATCTCCACGTTTACTTTCCATTTTGTATTTCAGAAATTAGACTGGTTAGATATTTCATGGAAATATGAGTGTGGTGAAACCAAACTACTCCATGAGAGTTTTCCCACATGCACACTTTTTGAATTATCAGAAAATTTATGAACAAATTACTTTTAGAAAGAGTTTTTCTACATACCAGTGATTAGAACATGCCCTTTCTAATTAGTATCCAATTGTATAGGAAAATAAAATAATAGCCTGCATCCACTTTGGTACAAAAACCTGAAAATAATTCCTTGTAAATAACATATGAAAAAGCACTTGAGACTAATATTGGTATAATTTGCTATATAGGGAAAGATACTGAAATGTTATGTCCAACATTAAAGCAACACATTGGAGATCCAGTTGGGAACAGATTTTAATGATACTGATTTTCAGTTTCCTTTACCTACAAGGTCTGCAAATTTTTTTAGAATGCAACAGTAATCTGTTGCTGCTTTTACAGCAGTGGATTTTTAGAATGTTTGGGTCTTAGGTGGGGATACACAAAATAAATAAGCACGGAAAATGTTTCCAATGAACATAATTAGGAGGCAATACTCCCTTCAATTTACAACAGTGGTACCTGAAGAGAGGTAAAAGAAGGCAAATCAGGACAGGCAGATTCATAAAGAGTGGCTGTGCCCAGCTCTAGGCTAAGACCACATTTCTAAAACTCTGGATTATCCTGGAGGGAACAGAATTCTCTCCAAGGTTCAATCAGGAACACAAAATGCTACAGCTGGGATTAGAACACAGTAAGAATTTTCACTATCTCAGAGGCAAGCCAGAAAATAGAAGTAACAGTCTTATCCAGTGAATTAGTATCTTGTTTGTATAGGAATTTTGCAAGCAAGACTATTTGCACTGCAAATTGAAAGATGTAAACAAAACTAATAATGAAAATTAAATTCTGAATGAAGCAATACCATTTGACTAAATATTTTTAAAAGTATCATTAAATACATTTTTAATACTTAACACAATACCACACTAACTTTTTTCACATCATCACATAGGTAGTGCCAAACTCTTAAAAACTCCAGTACTTTGACATGTAAGCCTAATTATATGACCACTCTGGTTTGACTACCAGTTGCAGCTAAAATCACTACTGACTATGCTTATACAGCATCTCCAATAAGCCAAAACCCAGAAAAAAGTGGCAAGCACTAAGTTTCCATAATCATCAGTTAGAGGACAGCAATTAAGGTCTAAATATTCAAGGACAGGAAATTCTTCTCCATAGCCTTTTCTGAAAGGAATCACCTATTTTCTATTCATTATGAATGATATGAGTTTCTTTAAAACTAACTTCATTGCCAACTGCTACAAATATTTGCTTCTTCAAAAGGAGCAAACTACTGAAAACCACAGAAAATTGTCTAGTAACACTCTTAAGTTTGTAAGTCTCAAAGCATATGTTTTAATAGCCTTATTCAGTAAACCTTCCTAGATGGTTTTTGCACACGCTTATGTGCCAATTATTAACTCAAGAACTGGTGATACAGACAACCCTGGACACACCTTGTTCTCTTTGAGTGATTCCTGGAACTTACTCTGAAAATTGTTTTTGTAAGAAAAGCTGATTTGCAGGAAGAGTCTTAATTGAAACCACAGTTTCAACTGCTGAAGATCCTTTACATGTGTGAGTAGCAAACAAAGATGGAAGTTTCCTTTATGTTCTGCACCAGAAGGAAAACAAATTTCCAATAAAGTACTGTTGTTATCAAGGTACACAGGATGTGATACATTATAGATGTGCATTAGGCAGGCACTGCACTCCAAATCTTGCAAATAACAGCAGAACAATTACATTTCTTCTTGTTGCTGTTTTTTATGCAGAAGCAGCCAAATCTGAAGCAAATACAATTTGGCAGAACATACATTATATTAGATTGAACTGATGGACACAAAAGGTGAAAAGTTGCCACTAGTTAATCTATATATCTATATTCAGAATTTTTGTTTTAAATTATTTAAAAAATGAAAAATTCCAAGAACATGCTCGGAGTTCTTAAAGGAAAGAAAGATCAGATTGGTTTTAGCTAGGGCCTGGCTCACAACAGAAGTTCTTCAACTAACAACATGCATGTCTGTTACAACATTCTCCTGAATAAGTAGAAGAGGTGACACACCTCATGGATACCACAAAAAAAAAAACAAAACCAACCCGCATGAAGGACAGGTTCATCCTTTTTCACTACAGAGGTGAACTCTGCTTAAATGTGATTATCCATTAATGAAAACTCAAAGATGCAAGGAGTAGGAAAATGAAACCTATTCAAGGTCTTCACCTGAAAATACAACACCTCACAAAGTGAATCTTATTATGCTCTGCAGATGCATAGTGACAGTCAGAAGTTTGGCAAATGAATTCTCACGACATTTCAAATTGCTACTAAACAATTTCTCACACCAAAAGATGCTCAATGCATGTTTGGAAAGAAGCTCCAATTTTTTGTATTTTATTATGTGGCATATTAGCTGCAGCAGTCTGCATCCTTTGACCAGTCAGGCTCTGAAAGGATTCCAGAAAGACCTGTATCAAGATACACCACTGCAACACCCTTCAGCTAATCTGTAAAAACCCCAATCAATGAGACACCAGAAACTAGCATAGACAGACAGCTGGAGTACAGATTGACAGGACAGGACAGGACAAGGGGTTGTGATATGTAGAATCACATGGGGATGCAGTATGCTGGAATCAATCTTTAGATGACATACAGAGGGTCGAATACTATCTGTTACATAGTCCAGTAACTTCTCACCAGAATTCTGCAAAGGGACTGTCCAGCAAGCCAGAACAAAGCCCAGGGTCAAGTGAGCAGGGGAGACACTAAAGGAGTTTTTCTGAATTTGTCTGTTTGCCACTTGAATCTTTTTTCTTTGCCTGAGGAAGTAAAAACTGAAGAAATTGAGCCCTGATTGTGAGAGGAAAACACAAGAAGCTCTGCAATCTCTTCCTTCACTGCATACAATAAGGTTGCAGAAAACACCCAAATACAAGTTATCAGAAGCAGAGTTTTAAGAGAATTCTATAGCTTCATTTGAGGCAAACAAACAACGAGTCACTGTTCCCTACAATGTCCAGCGAGCTAGAAGGTTAAGAAAGCAAGCTAACGATGAACATTCAGGCTCCAGTGAAACTCTCCTTTCATCTGGATCAAGGCAGCGCATTGAGGCCAGCTCTGTATATAACAGCAATCTACTGTGTGACAACAGCAAAGTCTGAGTTACACACCCATAGAAGCCCTCACTTCTCTGTACCTGCCTTCTGCTTTCTTAATGCTTTCCCAAGCTACCATCCTCTACCATTAGTTGCTACAGGACCAGCATGAACCGTACCAAACTACAACGACCAAAATGCATTAGTACCACAACCTACCGCAGAGCATACTACAGACCACATACACCCAAAGTTAACTTTAAAGGTGTTATATTAATAGAATTAATCACGTCAGGGAAGTTTGCTCTCACTGAAATTGGTGCTTCAGCAACGAGAGTAACAAGATGCATATGAATCCATGGAAGTTTAATCTCTTCACACATAAAAATTTATCAACAAAATTAGCAAAGGTTTTTTAAAGCAGTTGAAAAAGTATGCATGTGTATCAAAATGGGATGGATAATGTATGTTTAAAACATAGATTCTTTTTATTTTTTTATGCACTTAGATTTTGGTAACTTGTCAAAATCGGCCTTGGTCTCCTCTTGGGAGATGGAGATGCCCACCTCTTGTGCACCTTCACAGCTAGTAGGGTTTTTGTACAGTCTTCCCCACTCTTCTGGAAATGACAGGAAACAAAGATTGGGGCAACACAAGCAGGAATCGATTTTCCCATTTTATCACTCACATTTATTGCTGTACAGACAGCATCCTTGCTTATGTAAGCTTTCTGCTGGACAAGAGAACTGACACTTTATGGCACAGCCTTGGCAGAAGGACTGTCTCCCCCTCTGTGACCATTGAAGCATGTTGTTGTCTCATGGCTCAATAGCCCAAAATTACAGACAAGCTCAGACTCAAAACAGTTAACAGGACCTCTCTACTCAGGAATTAATTAGATTCAGTTGTTTTAGGATCCACATAACTGAGAAAGTAAGGGCACACTTAGGCCAAATCACTTTTGGCAGAGACTTTCCACAGTACTACGTCACACCCTGATTTTGCAATTTATATCCACTGCTGCCAAACAGAGAGTAATGCTTCATTTAATCCACACCCTTGTATAATTTGGCTGAGAGTACTTCCTTTAGCCTGAAGGCTCAGCAGTAATTACCCTAACATACACCAATTTCAAGTAAATATAAATGGTGTTCTTTAGATAAAGTTTTTGGAATCTTCAAAGATTGCTGTTATTGTGCTCTGTATTTAGTGTAATTTTTAGAGAAATATTTTAATTAACCTACCTAGAAGAAACATGAAAAAGAACATATAATAAAGGAACATGTGTATCTTTGATCTCAGTATAAACAATTCTAGCAAGTTTAACTAGAAAATACAAACTCTTCTGACATTTATAACATCTTATCAATCAGATAGAAGAAACTGGATAAGCAACCTTTTACAATAGAAGAACTACACTGTCATTAATGTTAATGGTTATGTCTCTGTGCCTTTACTATTCTGGAACATTTTTGTGGTTAGATGAATCTATTCATATAACTTATGTTTTCAAATTAAAAAGTGATTTTTACTATTCATTTTATAAATGTAAACACCCAGCTCTTCTACCTTAAAACAGAGACCTGCACTTGTGCCTTGAGCCAGAACTCTGACACTGTCCAGTGATGTGGGCAGCACAGTAGGGTCATAGAAGTCTGAGGAAGTTCCTTCCCCTGCAGAATGGCCTGAGCTGCCTGTAAGACATGATGAAGCCACAGGTGTGTCCTGATACTCTTAATTTTTATTTACTGCCAAATTCAGCTGTAAGCTGGAACATCACAAGCCTTTGCAATCTATTTGCACTGAAGAAACTGAGTCATAGCTACTTCAAAATGTATAGCCAAATAGGTTATAAAAGAAGGAGGTATTGAAAAAGAACAAAAACATCTTGTGATAGATGTTCCTATTGTTTTAAAAAAAAACCACCTTTAAGAAAAGTATCTGTAAGCTGTGCTGTATTTTTCAGTTCTTCCATTGCGTTATAAGCAAATAATAACACTAAAAAAGTTTTATTTTCTTTCTCCCTTCTCTTACACATTTCCCTTAAGTCAAAGTGAGAGATATGAATATCTTAAAATGAATGATCATTTTCCCCAGGGGAGTTCCCATTCAAATTAACAGACACATATAAAAAGCACTTTAGACTTAATGCTCTTCTGCTTATGATAAAAATACTTTTAGCAAACATCAGTATAATTACGTCAGTTGACACTTGCTGAGAGCTGATCTGTGATGTTGAGCTGGTGATTTCTCTCTACTGAGTTCTCCTACCATCTTTTGAAATATAAAGAGAAAATCTGCTAACTGGATCTAAAACTTAACTCATTATAATAAATTCTTAGTGACTATGCAGTAATCTTTAAAGCAAAGGCTTATAAAGGTGTGTTCGTCTTTGGTTAATAGGAGAAAAAAAATCTCACAACGGAATAATATACTCAAAAACCAAGAGACTAAACCAAGTCAAGTTTACTCACTTAAAAAGTGCCAGTATTCTGCATTATTGTTATCCAGACCAAATAGTGGTGGAGATGCTTAAGTAATTCAGTTTCCAGAAGAAAGAAAACATACATACTTGATCCAGCCCACAGAGTTAAAATCAATTACATCCTACAAATTACAGAAAACGTGAGAATTCTGCTAAGTTGCAATAAGGTATTTCTTGTAATAACAGAAAGCAACTCACATTTCTACATTTAGGAATGTAGGAAAATACTAGGCAAAAATTTTAATTTTTTGGCATCAGTGTCCCACTAGAATAATTAAATGAAAAGGGTCATATTAAAAAAAATTCATTCCCATAAAAATATTAGAACAATTCTCTTGAAAATTTTTCAAAGTTTCAATTTCTGAAAAGTGTGTCAGGTGGAATTAGTTCTTCGGATATGTGACAGAGCAGGAAGACAGAAAACTGTGTAAGAACATAGAAAAGTGAGAGACAAGTACTAGGCACTTATTTCTTTCATCTTGATGCGCATTCCCGTTTTTCAAACACATGACATAATCTACTAGCAGCAGATTGCAGCTTGCAGGAAGCTAACCTCTCCGCAAGCATTTATTCTCATGTATCACTTCCTATGTTGGCAGCACCTCTACAGGACATACTAAAAATGTTCTGCATTTCTCTCCAGTTCCAGACTTAATGAGTAGCAGACTGCTAATCAAAACATATTTCGTTCACTGGACTACCTGATCACATTGAGGCCATTAGGACTATCCCTTAGAGGACAGGAAACTTGCATTTCTCCCTGTGTAGAAGAAGGAGGGAGTAGTAGTAGGAATAATAAACAGAAAAGATAAATAGATCAGGTAACCAATGCAAAGATAACTAAACCATTTTGCACAGGCCTCATAACATCACTTCATTATTTTCTCGGCCAATAACACAAAGATAGGCTAGCAGACTCACCGATGCTAATGAAATTGAGAAACTTTGTGAAATTATTATACATTACCTACTTGCCTTCTCTAAGTTTTTTCATAAATAAAATAAAACTAGTTTCCTATCATTATCTATTCCTCCTAGCAGATTGTACTACACTCAAACCACCTCCAACCAACAGTGTGGGTTCCAAACCACTTTTAGGTATGTATTTGGTTCTCTTCATTATAATATGCTTCTGCCTCAATTTTAGGAAGATGTAGGGACAAAAAGAAAAATGTCAATGGGACTTAGACTTTATGGCAAATTGCTACACCATTTCCATAGCTCTGATCTGTGCAGCCCTGCAGGCTTAATTGCTTTCACCATCACAGGAAATCTAAATGAAGCTGCTGGGTGGGCTAATGAGGCAGCATACATTACAATTCAACAGGGAACAGATATACCCAGATTCTTTCAAAACAAAACAAAGTTTATATTCTTGGCAAGAAGTCTTTTACACACACTCAAGATATTTCTCTTAAATGTGAATATGAAGATATTTCACTTCTATGCTAAAAAATTATTTGTTAAAATGCAGTATTAACACTAATATGCTAGTATTAAAAAAAAAAAAAAGAAGAAGTATGTATTCAGTGATCTGTGTGCCATTTGATTTGTCTGCATGGACTGGATCCCAGTAACAGATTTCTCCAATGGGCACTCCCACTGGCACTCCCTCCAAACAAAAATGTTGCCTCTCAAGGTCAAAATTACATATTTTCAGCACAGTAGTGCAGGGAAGATGGCAATGCTGCCACCTGTATCACATGGTTTCTTTTAGTCATCTTATGTCTTTCAACCACTTCTTTCAAGAAATACCACAAATATTGTATTTCATCTTGGACTATATATTCATACATACACCCTTCAATTAATACATACTCTGTTGCCTAAGTATCTCTTGGGAATACTTTGTTGATGATTATTCTCAAATTAGAATAAGTAATTAGAATAATGAAATTTAATTCAATTGTTCATTCGATAAATTTTCAATTACAGTTTGTATAAGTCTTCTTTCCCCTAAGATTTTCTTAGTAAAAAATGAAAAGAGTAAGGCCAACTGAACAAGCTTTCTGCAGATGTTCTTCCTTGAGTGGCACAAAATTATGTGAAAGGCATATACCTGCCAAAAAACCCAAACAAACCCATCCAATTCCTCCAGTGTTGGAATACTGCAGGACAGATGTTACAGAGTTGGGGAGAAAGTATGAAACACTGGGAAAAAAAAATCAATTATTTAACATACATATGAGACTGCAGCTGTTGCGTTTCTGCAGCATCTCTGCACAATGTGAATTTTGCTACTTTGAGTATCTCTGTTTTCTGATTCTAAAAGAACCCTAAGAATAAAGATGGTATTTTAAGAACATTTAACTGATGCATATATATTTCTGATGTCTTTGATGTGGAAATCTATTTCACCATTTGCTTGAGTCTGAAAGAAGCAGTTTTAAATAGTCTATCAAATTTAACAGAGGCCTATAATTTGAAGTCAGTTTTGTTAATATCTTTAGAGAGCAATAAAGAGTGCTTTGAAGCTTTCCCTTTATATAGGTGGAAAACACCTTTGACTGTCAGTTGTGTTAATGGAGAGAAAATTTCTAATTGTTCTCAACCCTGCCAAAATGTTGTGTTTTTTGTTTTTGAGATTTTCTTTAAAGATACAAGAACCATCACGTTTCTAGCACATACGTAATTAATTTTTAAGAGCAAGTTTAATTAACTGGTTTTATTGAAGTCCAAATTTCAGTGAACAGATCTGTGTAGTATTTATAGTCAAGCTTAAATCTCCTACATAACTAACAATTAGGGTCACTGTTAATTACAATGACTTGAAACCTAAAACTTATTTTAGAAAGCATGTCCTGAACATAATGGTAGTTACTGAAGAGTCACTGTTGAATAAAGCCCAAAGATGCCGGATATTTCTTTCATGGCATGCCACAGACCTGCAAAACAGTGTCTCATAGGAAGGTGATTTCACTGTCCAAAGATGCTCACAGTCTTAAGGAGGAAAGACAAAAGAAAAAAAAAACAGAGAAGATTTTAATGTCTGTCAGCTAGAATGAGCAATTGAAAATCTGGAGCTTTTGCTACTTCCCTATTTGTTTAAAAAATAACAACTAGGAAATGGGTCATCCTGGAAGAAGTAATGAAAGAGGAGCATATGAGAAGAAAGAGACCTGAATGTTTAACACAAAGTCCTGGATACACTACAGTGCAGTGCTGCAGAACAGCACTACAGGCCAGGTACGATAAAACTAGCACTAAGCATGAGTGTAACCAGAGCTATACAGCACAGGTAAGGTAGAACCTCAATTCTGACTATCAAAGACAGATCTTAATCAAATTGTATTGCCAAGGAAGGGCAAAAAAAAAAAAGGAAAGGAAGAAGAAAAGAAGTTCAGCAACCTTAAATATTATGTACCTTTAGGGACAGATTCTTTACAGTACTAAACACCCATAAAACTTCATGAATCAAAATTACAGAAATAAAACTCAAAGGGGATGACTTTCTCCCAAGACAAACATCTAGCAAACTTTACAAACTATTGAAATAGCTATGAGCACAGCTAAAAGTATATTGAGACACACACAAAAACTATCTTGATGTGGTAAAATGAGTCACATTCCTGATGAAAAATTTCAGCTAACAGGCTATCATGACAGAAGGTAAGGAAACCAAGTTCCATGCCTTTCCCTCAGATTTAAAATAATCTTGTGAGAGGAAGGCATATGATGCACATTTTCTTTAGTTACATAATTGTTAAATCTGATGAAATGCCTCTAATGAAGGGCTTTATACATAACAAATAAAAATAAGTAGATCCATGTCTTGTACCTGCTTTGTGGCACTTATTTTGCTAATTACTATTTGACAAATAGTAATTTGCTAATTACTATTTCTTTGCTAAATTACTATTTGACTATTTTCTAGCATTTCTAACCATGCTCTTGACAAAACTATCTCTTGCCCAGCACTGCATAGAATCAAGTGGAAAGCAGTAGATGTTAACCTTGAATCTGGCAAGACTTTCAACACTGTCCCCCCATAACATTCTCACAGATGAACAGCTCAAGTGTGCACTGTGCAAAACAAACAGTGCAGCAGACTGGAAGCTGGCTGAGTTGGAGAGTTTAGAGGTTTGTAACCACTCACGTGAAATCTAACCGGAGACTTTAGACCAGTGGTGCACTCCACAGGTCGATGTCAAGAGCCCACACTTGAACTTCTCCATTAATGACCTGGATGACAGGACTGAGTGTACCCTCAATGAATCAGCAGATGATAAAAATCTGGGAGGAGGGGCTGATATAGCAGAGGGACATGTTGCCATTCAGAGGTGCCATAACAGGCCACACAAATGCACCAACAAGAATCTCTCGAAGTTCAACAAGGGGAAATGCCAAGTCCTGAACTAGGGGAGAAATAATCCCATGCACCAATGCAGACTGAAATACACAAAGTATAATTTAAAGATAATTAAAAATCCTCTCCTGAGCGAACAGCCAAATATTGTAATAGGTTGTCCAGAGATGTTTTGGAGTCTCTATCCTTAGGCATACTCAAAACCCAAATGGACAGTCATGAGCTCTAAGAGAATCCACTTTAAGGAGGACGGTTGGGCTCCACAGTCAATAATATCATGATCTTGTCTTTACTCATCTCACATAAAGAATATTCTGTCCTTGAGAAAGATATGGAAGCTTTCTATCAGATGATTAATTACTTACTTAATTTAGAGCAAACTGGTTGGAAACACAGGCAGCCTTGCCTCAGCATCCATGAGCTTACTGATCTTGAGGGAAGTGGGGAAATAGCAGAATAAATAGCACAATAAGACCGGGGCTTCGTCAAAGCCTATAAACCTGTGAAACTATGCACTTCAAGAAAAGCCAAAACACATAATATGTCAGGGTATACAAAACTCATTTATCAAAACAAACACACATATTTAAAAGCCATAGCAATGAATACTACTTTTATTTCAAGTACCATATTACAAAGTCACATACATCTGATTCTGCAAATGTATCTGGATATGAAAAGATTTAAAAATCAGGAAAGATCTGCTGTATTACTGCCACTGCCTATACAGCACATAGATGGAAACACTGTCTTTTCCACGGTTTCCTACCTCAGGCAAGACCAAGACAATTGAACTGTCCTTTAAAAAGAATGGGCTGCATATATTCAGGCTACTACACTGCCCATACTACCTAATATCAGCTACCACCCTATCAAACTATTAGAGCATACACATACACTAGTTACATGATTAAATATATTGCTAACAAAGGTTTACACATGTAAATGGGAATTCTGAATTTTGCTATAAGATGCACTGCAAAAGCTGACAGAACTGAACTGTCAAAATAACCTTCAGGAATATGTAACCACCTGCTGGATCTCTAGTACAGGCAATTGTTAACAATACAACATCCCAATTAACATAAGTACAAAATGAAAATATATTTAGTATATAAAACCAACACAGAAAATAAAGGTTCTGTCTTGCCAGCACAACCAATAAATCAATAGATGTGTTTAAGTACAGATTTTCTATTATTCAAAAGCAAAATTTAACTGGCGGTTAGGCACTATGAACACCAGCACTTATCTTCACAGTTTATAACCAATGGGGAATGACGAAATAGGTTAGTAAATTTTTTCCATGTTTCACTGAAAATAAGTCTACAGTAGAACAACTTGGAGGCCCAGAAAATGACAGAGAAGTAATACACATTTTAAAAATATTTTCCTACAGAAAAATCTGTTTCAATTGTGGTCCACTAGTATTTTTATGGTTGCCTTTCCTTAAAAATCTTTCTGTTCTCATGGCTTCTTCCTTAATATATTTTCTTTTTTAGTTGCTTCCCTTGTATAAATATTATCCCAGACCTGTGGATCATCTTAGAAGTATCAGTCAGTTTCGGAAACAAAATCACAGACTGTTCATGAACAGCTGTAACATACACCTATGTTCTCTCATGCTATTTAGGAAGTTTCCATCAACACTTTCATCTGTGTTTCTTCATAAAGTAAAATTCAAGAAAATTAAATTCCTTGGTTTGAGCAATACTAGGAATAGCCATGTAGAACAATTTAAAAGTACAGTAATTTCACAATTACAAGCCGCACTGACTATAAGCCGCATCTCCGGGTGTTGGCAACATTTCATTCTTTGTCCATACACAAGCCGCACCCGAGTATAAGCCGCTCTGTCGTTCACAGCGAGGATCCGCGTGCAACAAAGTTGCCAAATAGTAACAGAATCGCGGGATCGCGGGGTTTACTGGCTTGGCTCAGGCTGCGCGGGCTCAGCCCGCTCGGGGCTACCGACGGGGCCGGGTGGCCCAGCTCGGCGCTGCGGCTCGGCGGAGCTGCTCGGGGCCAGCCGCCGCTGCCACCGGGCTCGCTCGCCCTGGCCCAGCATTGCCCCGCGGTGGCAGGCGGGGACAGAGCCCACCGGCACCCACCGCGCAACAGAGTAACCAATTTGTAACAATCGCGGAATCCCGGGTTTTACTGGCTGGTGCTCAGCTCGGCACCTCAGCTGCACTTCCAGGGTTGGAAATTTCAGAAAATTTTTCACATATTAGCCGCTCCTGAGTGTAAGCCGCATTTCCGGGGTGGGAGCAAAATTTTAGTCAAAATGGTGCAGTTTATAATCGTGAAATTACTGTATATATTAATGTTCTTTAAAAGGTTAGCCCACTTATTTTAAGCATTCAAAACATGTAAGCATGTGTGTTCTACCGCCTCTGTAAGATTTACACACTATGGAAATAACATACATCCGTTCAGCAACAGATTAATATTATTATAGCTTCTAGCTCTTTTGTTTAGGTAAAATACTGAAGTTAATTGTTGTACGGCCATTTGCATTGTGAATTAGTGACTAAGAGTGATTCTGAGACCAGAGTTCAATCTTTTAGACCATGCTAAGGACCATTTCCTCAGCTGCTCAGAAAAAGTAATCTAACTTCATTTGTGAAAAAAACTGTCTGCCTTTAGGAGATAATTCCATATAATTATAGAGATTATTCCTATCTTTACAATCTACATTTTAAATCTCTATTACCTGTTTTTATTTCATTATATATTCCACCCTCCCTATGGAATTCTTTTTACTCTTCGTAAGGATACAAAACAACAACACTTCAAAATTAAGGTGCCAATTTTCTGCCTTATTTAACAGGTGCCCAGAAAAAGAAAAAATAGCATGAAATTCTAAATTTTATTATTAAATACTGTGATTAGCAATGAAGCAGGTATTAGCAAAGTAAACATCACAAATGTACATTGCATTGCTTACCTTTTTCTCAAAATCTTTCAATACAAAATAAATTTAGGGAAAAAAAATCTAAAAATAGATTAAAAACTACAGTCAATAGACTATCAAGCACTGTGGTTCTATATTAGTATATATGTTTTTAAATTCTATTATTTTTGACTGTCCATATTTAAGATATTTTGATAATATTTCAATGCTTACTCAAGTATTAAATTAAGAAAAGCTGAAAATCTCATCCTCTTCTATGAACTTACAACACTGATAAATAGTTGTACAGCTTAAAGAAAAACAAAATATTACAAAGAAACATGCATCAGCATTGGACTGTATCACACTGCACTTTATAAACAGTATCGCATATAACCAAACTCGGTTAGTTGCTGAAAGAGCTCCGCAGTAAAATTTGCAAAGGCAGAAAACAAAAAATTCTCATAGAAGTTATCACCCCTTCCATACAAAGAGTGAAAAAAAAAGAATCTTACCACTTTCAGCAGTGAAAGAATACAGAGGATTCAGTGGAATACTCAGAGCACCCGGTAGTCTTAGCTTGGAGTGTGGTGACAGAGATGATGGTGCAGGAAGCAAGAGATTTGAGTTTGCCTGTAACAGGAAGACAAATCAGAAAGTGAAGTGTAATTTCCTGGGTGACTTACTGATGCAATAGCTAGAAGAGAAATATTTGCTTACTGCAAATAACTATTAAATTCTAGGAAAAAATTAAAACTCAAGTTGATGATGACTAACAACTTCAATATTTATTTTTTCTTAGTATTTGGAAATACAGACTTGGAAAAATCACTGTCACAGCCCTAAACTGAGCTGTATGCTTATATATGGATACTAACTCTCAAGCAGTGCAAACAATTAAACAGAATTGCTTGAACCAGCATTTTGTTGCATCTTTGTGTATGAAAATAAGAATAAATGTACGTATGTTCATAAACGTATAAATGTAAAAGAATTTCTCATTTTTGAGTACTCAAACTACACTACATCCATGAAGAGATACCCACCACTATAGAAAAAAAAATCTTAAACCACTCCTAGCACGGAACTGATTTCTGCAAAGCAATAAACACCAAAATCCCAGACACTTCCTACACGTAAATTACACATAATATAATTTCAGTCCTAATTTCCATAGCAACAAAAATAATGTAGTTAAAATCTGTTTTCCTGTGGATTTTACTGAAATACAGTAAATTCACGAATACAAGCCGCACTGAGTATAAGCCGCATGGCCGGGTGTTGGCAAACATTTTGGTTTTTGTCCATAAATAAGCCGCACCCGAGTATAAGTCGCTCTGTGTTCGCAGCGAGGACCCGTGTGCAACAAAGTTGCCAAATAGTAACAGAACGGCGGCAGGGCGGAGTTTACTGGCTGGGCTTGGGCTGTGAGGACTCGGGGCTGCCGACAGGGCTGGGTGGCCCAGCTCGGCACTGCCGCTCGGTGGCAGGGCGGGCACAGAGCCTGCCGGCACCTGCGGCGGCCATGGGAGTGGGGGATGTAGCCTGCCTGCTCCTGCGGCGGTGGCACGCGGGGACGGGAGCCCCCCGAGCCGCGGGGCCAAGCAGGAGAGAGCCCCTGCTTCCCCCGAGCTGCAGGGCTAAGCAGGAGAGAGCTGCCCCGCCTTCCCCCTGAGCTGCAGGGCTAAGCAGGAGAGAGCTGCCCCGCCTTCCCCACCCCCTGTGCTGCCTGCACAGAGCAGCTCCACCCGCCGCGCAACAAAGTAACCAGTTTGTAACAACCGCGTAAATGCCGGGTTTTACTGGCAGGAGCTCGACTTTGCAGTTTGCACTGACTTGGTTTGCACTCCCAGGGTTGAAAATGTCAGAAAATTATTCACATATTGGCTGCACCTGAATATTAGCTGCTTTCACGGTATGGGAGCAAAATTTTGGTCAAAACAGTGCGGCTTGTATTCGTGAAATTACTGTACATACAACTATTACAAAGAAAAAGCCCTTCCCAAATGTTACTCTTGTCATATTTTCCAATATAGTCTATGAAAAAAATTTAATGATCTTAAGTTTTTGGTTGATCCAATTGAGAATTTTATTGCTTGTCAAATCTGTTTTCACTGCCTTAATACACCACAGCCAAAACAGAAGAAAAATAGGCCTTAAATAAAATATCTGTAACTTTCTTCAAGCAAGACATTAATATACTAAAATTCTTGAGTGTTATTTACATAAGACAACATAATTCTTGACCCTCTCAAAAGCCTATTTCATCATATTGAATAAAAGCATATGGTCACTTAATCCAACTAAAAGCTTCCAATCAGTGGAGCACTACCTTTGGCTTCAGTAAACTCTAGATCAGAACCTTAAACTTCAACTGTGGGCCAATGATATTTTGCAAATTTTCAAACTACTGGCTTGCAAATTCTGTTTTAAAAAAGAGACAATAACCAATTCACTTTGGTTTACCCATCTCAAAAATGATATATTTTATATAACTATTATTTCTGTAATTCAATAAATATTATTCAATTCAATAATGCATAATATTTGAGTATTGGCAGGTCTAGTGAAATGCAGGTCATATAGCAGCAAAAATGTGTGTTGAATTACTTGACTGGGTCAGAGGGCATGTGCCACCATCTGCTCTGCACCACTACACTTGAACTTCATCTTAATGTGTCTGTTTTTGTGCAGGAATAGGGATTTAATTCTAATGAGGAAAGTTTAGAGTAAAAACTATCTTAGAATAACAAGGAATCTTGCAGCAAAAGTGCACAATTGTAATGACTACACTCCAAAACTGACTGAAAGGAAAGCAAGAAAGAAAATCAGATTAATCATTGAACATGATCCTAAAAAAGCATTAAACCTGTTAGATTTTACTACAGCATACAAATTTAAATGAAGGGTAGGAAACAGTAGCTGGAAAATGTTATCAGAATGGAGTCCTGTTTTTCTGAACAACTGCAACAACAAAACCAACCTGCTTTTCTTACATTTACATATGCAAGCAAGTTTCTTTAATATAAAGTTTTCTCTGATACAAAAAAAAAGATGGAAAGCCATTAGCTTACATATTTACTCAAATGCAGAAAAAATAATCTGTTCTGCAAATGTTTTTAGCTCAGCTTCCCAATGTTCCATCTTCTTTAATCTACTGTAAACTCTAGGGAAAGCCTTTTTCCCTAGATAAATGAGAAGATCTCCCCTTTGCATGAATTTCTTGCTAAGTGCACGCTACACTATAAGACAAACGGAGGTTTTCCAGTCAAATACTTTAATGGAAGTCTCTTTCAAATTTGCTATCAAAAATTAGGTTTCAGATAATACCAGGAAATGAAGATACGTTGAATATACTGGCCTTTGAAAATCAAATGAAAAAAGATAGAGCAAACTATTGAAAACTAAGTCTTAATAAATGTCTCCCCAGTTCATCCTGGAAGGAAGAATTATGAAGCTAAGCTTGTCTTGATTCTGGTCCTTGAACAAATTATATGTGATATGGAACTCTATGAAAATTATTCCAGTCCAACACTTAATTCACTTATCTTTATCTTCCTGCTGTATTATGCAGGACTATATACGCTATATTATGCAGACTATATCTCACCATACATGAGAGTATAGCACGCTTTTAAATCAAATGCAACAAGATATACACAAGAGAAGACTGAATGTGCAGCCTTGAGGATTTAAGAAAATCATCCATTCTACAATGCAGCATAAGTGTTAGAACACTTCCTTTCTGTCCAAGGCCTTAAAAACAATATAAAAACCTTTTTAATAAGAGATATTAAAAATGAAGTTTTAAGTCAAAGCAGGAAGTTTCATTCCTCACCTTGATGGCAGGGAAGCTGAATTCAGGTGAGCCATAAAAAATTGCCCATCCAAAGTAGAGACAAAACCAGAGTTTTAACGACCTTTCTGCCACTAGCTCTCAAGTATTATTTAAATCACTAAATGGCCCAAGGAGGAAAAAAAGGCACAACATTGTAACAGAAATGGGAAGCAATCAGCTAAAAAGTGAGGAATAGTGATTCAAGCACAACTGTTACCAGGTAAAGTACACTATCCCATGAAAAATAATTCTACAACAGGCAGACATAAGACTACCAACAGAACACAATGAAGCAATCATTTTTTTTGAAATGCATGCTGTGGGAAATCATTGCTAAATACCTTTACAACAACGAGCAAAGTTGGCTAAGATAGCCAACCATGAATTTACTTATTTTTCACAACAGGCTATGCTTTCTTCATGCATAAACCACAGCATTATCAAAGACACAGTTTGATACTACTGTGGATTGAGTAAAACAAAGAGTTAAAACATTCCGTCACAATAAAGATGCCTACATAATTTTTGCCAGGCTTAAACAAACATGATTTGCATTTTCTTTTTTGTGTTAGGACAGCTCTATGCAAATTATGCAAATACATATTTTCAGTGCAACTAGTTTTCACATTAAAAGCGAATTGCATGAGACAAAAAATAGAACACTCTAAGATTTGACAAGGTGGCAAAAGTAATTTCTCTTTTCCTAAGAATGCAATTTCATGACCTTTCAATCAATACAATCAACATTTTCACATATACTTCCAAGCCAAATGACATTTGTTGGCTCTGTATTACTTCTGAATCTCTTAGTTTCAAATTTCTCTTGTGAAAGCTTGTCTCTAGGACACTGCTTTTAAAGACAGTTTAGAAGCATTATGATTCTTCAGAATTTAAAAGGTGAATCTGAAATAAAAAAAAAACCCACAACACAATCTGATTTTTTTTTTTAAAGTAAGAAGAAAATACCTAGGCAATATGCTTAAAGTAGGAATATGGCACTACAGTTTTTAAATTTGCAATCTAAGTTTGAATCAAGTTTACATCTTTGTAAAAGTACGATCATTTCTTTGATAGCAGCACTAAAAAGACTCAAACGAAAGCTGGGATTCTACTATGGTAGGGTCCTGCAATCACTTAGAGATAATCTATTCTGCTCTTACATAGCTCTAAACTAAGCAGAAAAGCCAAACACGGCTAAAATGAGATATTATCCACACACAGATGCAAAACTGAAACAGATTTACTTCGCTTGTATCAAGCAAGTATGTTCCACTGATGCTTCCTACAGTTCTCTTACTTGTCTACCTGGCAATATCTTGGCAATATGGTTTCCTTTTAACTTGAGTGCTCAGCTGTTTTTCCCTATACAGGTCCCAAAGTGACCAGATTTACATACAAATGAAAACTGACACTAACAGGGGCTTGATCCTACAGTTCAGTCACTGTCTACAGATGTTAAATCTCACTACGAAGTAATTATGTCTATTCAGTTCCTTAGGTCTGCCAGAGTCCTGCACTTCAATTATACGTTATTCCAAACACTTTATTCCCTTTTTTTTTTTCTGTCTTTAAAAAAAATGTTAAGGAGAAATTAAGATTGCTATAAACACTTGGAATAGTAAGATTCTTTGATTTAGCTACAAGGAATACTAAAATCTTTGCACAAGACACAAAACAGTTAAATAAAGGCTTGGTTATACACTAGACTTAGCCATTACACACACAGAGAACGACCTTTCCTGGATTGGATAAAATTGGCATTTCAGTCTAAGAACATGCCTAGATAAACACATTCTAGCAGAAATGGGCAATGTCACCACCAATAACAGTAAGTAGATCTGTATTATTCAGTAATAGCCAAGTAGGTTACTACATAAACTGTGACCTCATGTTACGGTTAGTGCTACCAACAAACTTATGACCAGGGAAAAAAAATCCATTACTTCAGTAGTTAATTTTA
Organism: Catharus ustulatus; assembly: GCF_009819885.2. Classification (NCBI taxonomy): domain Eukaryota; kingdom Metazoa; phylum Chordata; class Aves; order Passeriformes; family Turdidae; genus Catharus; species Catharus ustulatus. Next base: position 59,869,172 of record NC_046223.1, on the reverse strand, counting down.
AAATAGCTTCTTTTTTGTGCAAATGAAAGATGGATGTAACTTGTCCCTCATAAACAATACAAATATAGTTTTCCTTTTATTTTTCTAGTATGGAAAATAAGACACCAGAAAATCTTCTAACTCACATTTTGTCAAATAAATTTACAAACCTATTCCTTTGTACCTGCTGGTAAAGGACATTAGGACATTATGACTCTAAAAAGAGTAAAGAGCTTCTGGTAATCATGCAACCACTCAGAGGTGTTTAACCCCACCTACCACACACACCATACACTGCCTCCAGTCTCCCCTGTATTTGGTTATACTCTAAGCTTCATCTTGTATATAATTCTTTAACTCTCAGCTATAGTCTCTTGCTGTTTGATCCATGACCCATTTCCTTTCTGCACCCAACACAGAGTCATTGAGTTGGCAAAGACCTCCAAGATCATTGAGTCCAGAATTTGAACAAACACCACCTTGTCAGCTAAGCCACAGCACTATGTGCCAAATCCAGACATTTCCTGAACATTTCAAGGAATCATGACTACACCACCTCTCTGGACAGATGTTCTAATGCTTAACCACCCTTTCAGTGAAGAAATTCGTTCTGATTTCCAACCTGAACCTCTTCTGATGCATCTTGTGGCCTTTTCCTCTTGTCCTGCCACTTGCTGCCCAGGAGAAGAGGCCAATCCCCGCCTTGCCACAACCTCCTTTCAGGCAGGAAGAATGTTCTTCATGTTGCAAGAAGTTCTATCACAGCCCCGATAAAAATTACCAAAGTTGTCAACAATGTTATAAATTGACTCAGTGCCCATTTATGGTATTTTTCTCTAATTAAAAGTTTCTAATAAAAACTGCTTTCTTAACATCTTGGTTGTTGAGAAACAAGCCAGTTGGCAGAAGGAGAAGTAATTTGCTGGGTTTTAACATGAATGAATCCAGCTTCCTCTGCTTTAATACTATTTGAATAAATATAGCAGTACTCAGATAGCCCTGTTTAACTTTGCTCAGCAGGGACAAAACAAACACTGAGTTATTAAACTTTGTAACTTTAGCAACATTTATGACAAGAAAGGTAATATGGTAAGACTGGAAACAAAATTAAAGAACCAATCAGTAAAACCCATACACAGTAAAAATGCTTAATCAGTAAGTAACTCCTCCTTAACTGTACAGATTTTCATGGCAAGAAAGCTAATATGGAAAACTGAAAACAAAATTAAAGAACCAGCCAATAAAATCCTCACACAGTAAAAAATTCTTAACACCATCTTATTTTGCCCTCTGATAAAATTATCATAATGGTGTATTTTTGTGCTTAAAATGAATACAATTCATTTTCTGGCTGGTATACCATTTATAAAAAACATAACCCACTGAGAAACATACAGTGCTGAAAGAGGTCATGGTTTGACTCTAAGCCAGGCAAAACCAGCACACACATCTATTTTAACTGTGTTGTGTTAAAATTCACCTGGTGGTTCCTAAAAATGAAGAATGTATTTTTAAAAAATCTTATTAGGCAAAAAATCTACTGACACAGAGAAATGTAACATATTATAAGAACCTGGCCTGCTTTTTAAGATTTTTCAGAGTGCAGGGGAGAGGAAATCAAGCAAGCAAAGCATCACAGAAAAAAATCTGCTATTTGTTCAACTTTTTCTAACACACGTAACTTTATTAAACCTAGAAAATATAATGAATTGCCAAAAAAAATTCATCACAATTTCTAAAACCTTACTTTATAATGAAACATTTCTTAAAGACAAAGTAAAATTCTAGCAAAACTATCATATGCTATAAAGTATTTTATCTATATAAAGCTTCTAGCAATAATTCAGCCATTTCATATAAACAATCAGTTTTTGAAATCACGGTGATTCAACAGAATCTGCATGGCAAATACAAAAGAGCTTTATAAAAACTATTTTTACATAGTAAATGAAAAGCACAGGTTTACAGGGTATCAGATACATCATGGCTTATAAAATACATCCTTAGAATCTGCAGCTGGGAGTACCTTTGTGTAAACTAATAATTGCAATAAAACTTTTTAGAGTAAGAGCATTTCCTAGCATTCTAAAGACGAATACAGGAATAGGGAAAAGCCTACATCACTATTAAAAAACCCACCTATTTAATTTAAAAGCTCTCATCCAGTGAGATGCATTGCGCAGGTCATATGAAAAATGACTGCCCATATCACAGGATGGCGTTCTCTACTAGTATGATAAAAAACTAAAAAAGAGGTTCCAAAAATACTTCACATTTCTTATACATATGATAAGATAGAATACCAGTACCTTTCCCGGTAGTTTGTAGATAAAAAATTTGTATTGTAGGCATGATCAAGTGAAACAGCTATTTCAGCCTTTAGAGGCACTGCAGCATTATCTCGTACTAGGCCAAGAATATTCACAGAATAGGCAGTGTTTTAAAAAGAGTCCTCAGTACCTCATGTACTATAAACTCTGGTTTTCCATCTCCAGGTAGAAGTTGTAGTAAGTTACTCTAGAACTCTCATCTTCCACATCTGCACTAAAGCCCAGAAGTCAAGTACGAAATTTCAGAATTTGCCAAAACTAAGGTGAACCAGAGGACAGATTCTTATGAGACTGAAAATGGTAGCACAAAAAAAATACAAACAACTTGGGCATCCAGCTCTGCCTCTAGGTCTTTGTTGAAGACAAAAACACAAGTTTGTCTTCTTCCACTTGATGGCTCAGTATCATGTTTATGTGTTCCCCAAAAGGATTGCACATTTTTTTCTTAATAGCGGTGGCCTTAAATTCTGTTCTACTTTAACACAAAAAGACGTATTTTGATGTCCACTAAATTCTAAATGGAGACCATCTGAAAAGACTAAACAGTATAGTATTTGATGTATATTACACCAAAGCATCATTTATGAATATATATTACAGATATACAGCTCAGTGATGGAAGTTCAGTACATTTCATGCAATCCAAGACACAGGCTCCTGGATTCTCTTACAGTACTTACTTCTTTATTAATTATGCCACAGTAATAAATATACTCAAAGGACAAAAAACAAATAGTTGTAAGCATTTCTGTACATAGGAAAGAGTATTTTACATTCTACTTGCCTAACATCACATTTAATATGTTAAGTATCCACATTTTGGTAACCACTTTGACAACCTTTTAATAACGCTTTTCAGAAATACATCATGAAGTAAGGACTGGAAAAGGTAATCATACTTTAACTTAGAAGCACTCATATATTGAGAGATAAAACAGTCAACATGCAATTGATTCCAAGACTAGTACTACAGAGTATAGACAGATGCTATTCCTAAGTGCTACAAAGGCATCAAACATCTAAAGGCCCCATTTCAGAGCTAGAATACCATATCTTCAAAGAAAACTCTTCTCTCCGTACCTACACAACATATATCACTTGTTATGGATAGTTATAAATGGGTTTTTTCACTGCTAGATGAAAGTGAAATTTACAAAACATAAATAGTAACATTGAATGAAAAACACTTATGAGCACTTCCAAGAGCCAGAGATGAGTCAAATATTTTCCTATCAAAAACTTCCATGAATAGAATCATACATTAGCATTGTTCCTTGAGGTAGAGATAAATAATAACTGCTGCCAAGATTCACTACTCTGTGTGGTACAGAAGCTAATTCTGCATTCTGCTTTCATACAGAAATTAATTTTTACCTTTTGTATCAAAAGTTCTTAGCTTTTGTGAACTGCTAAAGCTTTAGCACAATAGTCAACTCCTGGTCCTAATTTCTCAGCTAATTAGAATGGCAATGCTGCAGAAGAGAAGAAAAGAAACTTAATCTATCATTCATTAAGGTTCATGTTTAGGTAAAAAGAAGAAAAACAGGAAAATAAAAAAACTGTTCATTCTAACAGGACCTGGAAAGGGGGCACGGGTTATAAGGCAAAGAACCCAAGGTAATACAGGATAAGAGTATTCTCTCTATCTAACTTAACCCAAATTTTAATGTATTGACGTCACATTTTCCAATCCTGTATCTAAGTCACAGAACTCCAAACTCTACACTTTAAAGTTAGTTTTAAATCTAGTGGTTAAGCTTGTAAGTTGACACATGTTAAAACCAGAGACCCCATGTTGGCATATTTGCTGTCTGTGTGTTCCAGCACCTTTGTCTCATAAAACATGACTCCAGGTGCAATCTTAGGCCAGGTCTACAAGGTATGCTGCCATCATGCTTGTCCCAACATGGTATTTCCTACATGTCTGTGACAAGGGCATGCAAACATGAGCTGAAGACCAGGACTACTCTGCACTGTGGCAGCCTCACCTCAAATGCTGGGGGCAGTTTTGGGTGCCACAACACAAGAAAGACATTAAACTATTAGAGAGTGTCCAAAGGACAGAAACAAAGATGGTGAAGGGGCTGAAGGGGAAGCTGTATGAGGAGTGGCTGTGGTCACTTGGTCTGTTCAGCCTGGAGGAGGTGACTGAAGTGAGACCCCACACTGCATTACAACTTCCTCATGAGGGGAAGGGAAGGAGCAGGGACTGACCGGTGACAGGACCTGAGGGAATGGTCTAAAGTTGTGTTAGGGGAGGTTTAGGTTGAGTATCAGCAAAAGATTTTTCACCCAGAGGGTGGCTGGGCACTGGAACAGGCTCCCCAGGGAAGTGGTGACAGCACCAGTGTGACAGAGTTCAAGAAGTGTGTGAACGATGCTCTTGGGCACATGGTGTGACTCTTGGGGTTGGTGCTGTACAGCGTCAGGACTTGGACTTGATCTCTGGAGGTTCCTTCCAATTCAACATATTCTTTGATTCTGTGAAATACATACACGGTAACACCTGTGTTCTCAACTGGATTTTTAATGTTCCAACTTGACCACAGGGCAACAAGCCACCTTTTGTGTGGTTTCCTAAAGTCATCTTTCTCCATTTTCACTTGTCTGTTCCCAGAAATATTAGCACATTCTCACACATGTGGCTGAATGGCAACTTAAGAGTTCTACTTTGACAAACACTTTAGCAAACCATTCATGTGAGTGTGCATTCTAATAAGCCTTCCAGAAAAGCCTGCACTTACAAACATGCATAATTTTCATATGAAAAAGGGAATTACACACACATTAAAATCTAATTTCCAATTCCAAAGTAGTAGGAATTTTAAATTTTAATGTTTTATATTTTACTCTGGGGTTGTCCAAAATGTGGTAAATCAGGCAGGCAATACTGCAGCCACATGCAAAAAATGATCTTATCCCTGCTTGAAAAGTATCTACCACTCTCCCCTGAGTCTCATGTTGGATCACTGAAAAGATTAGCATCAAGACTCCTTTCAAAGTAATCTCCTCCCCAATACCTCAGTGGTTCATAAAGCCCTGCAAGGAAGCACTCTCAGTGTTGACAATCACTACTGTTATGTGACACATACCAAACTGGATGTGGATTCTTTCAACCACCATCCTGTACAGTTTGGAAACTCACACAGTGAGAGGACTCAGATGAAATTTTTAACATCTTCCACACAGGTAGAGGGCTTGGAGGATGCTGTCAAAAACAAAGGTCATTACTCTGCTCACTGCGGACTTACTCATCCCAAACTAGTCAGTGGAAATCTAGGGTTACAAAACTCCAGTGGCTGAAAGCTATTATGTCAAACACAGTTGTAGGCTTATCTATTTCATCTAGTCACACTGTAACATGGAACTTCTACATGCTAAATCTGCTAATCCAGAACCACTGGTTAATCTGGGAGCAAACAGTTGCAATGATAAAGACTCTCATAAACTCTCTAACCTCATCTTTTTCATCATATGACCAGACATCCAGAAAAAAAAATTTATCGTGGAGTATCTTCCTGGAGTACTTGTCCCAGACAGAAGGCTACATGCTCTGTTCTCTCCATGTTGTGCCTTTCCCTGATAAACAATACCAAGTGAGGCAGCAGCACTCACTTTATAGGTGAGCAGGAACAGAATGAGCATTAAGTAGAAACAAGATTCGCCTCCTTGTGTCAGATCACCTGTAATTGAAAGGCAGAAACAGCATGCTACTGTTATCCATGACAGCTACCATGTGGTACTTCATGAAGGGGTTCACTGGAAGTTCACAAATCTGTGGTCTGTGTGAAGGTCTGTGGGACAGCTTTCTTCCAGTTTCAAAGTTTAGGCCTAATGGAGATGCCAAAGTCAAGGAACCAGACTAAATCTAATCCAAAGTAAAACCCCTAAAGCATGATGACAGTAGTTATAGCAACCTCAGCAACAACTGCTTTCATCTACTCATCTGCTTTTGTGATTCACTACTTATTAATGCAGACAAAACCTAAAGCTACATTAAAAAAAACCTACACGTACTCAAAAGCACTTCAAAATGAAAAACAGTAAATGCAAACTCAAATGTGGTTCATGTCATTGTGCAAAGTAATTATAACTCCACAGTGCTATTTAGGAACATTCTGTATCCTTGTTGAATGCAAAATTGTCTCAAGTTGGGGAATTTAATTTAATTAAATTTATTGCCAATTACAAAAGCTTTAATTACCAATTTGGGTATTGAGAAACAAGACAAATAGTAAAACACCCAACCAACGAAAAACTTTTCATCCCTCTTTGTCTGTCTCCACTTCAGGAACCTCTTTTTTCTCCTTTCTAATCCCCAGTCTCCTTGCTTTTGACATGACATTACACTCAATCCTTTTGGAAAGGCAATGGAAGGGTGAGACAGTAGAGTGAGGTTAGTGCATAGTAACTTGTCTTTTTGACTCTTCTTTTTTTTTTTTTGCTCTTTGCAACTGCTTTAGTATCAATCCTCCACCAGACAACATCCCCTTGGGGACTGTACCTGTCCAGTATGGATTCTTCCATTGTTTGCAACCCCTTCGGAGGCATACCACCATCTGTGGGGTTTTTTTTAATGTCCTTGTGTATCTCATCTTTCCCTTCAAGCCTACTCTGTTTTTTCCCCTGTATTTCCACTTCTGACCTGTTTTATCTCTCTTGCATCACCTTCGTGCCCCTCTCTGTGTCTTCTTTCACGACTCCTCACATCCCTCCTCCTGTAGCTTCACTTGTGCCCCCTGACACATTTTCCTTTGCATTTCTCCTCTGCTGTGGTGTTTCCTGTCTCTAGTAGGCTCTGACCTTTCTTAAGTCTGTCTTCTCAGAGGTGCCATACTCTTTTTGGTTCCAGTTTTAGTTGTGCAGTGGGTCCATATTGTCCTTTACTGAGCTGAAACAGCTGTGCCCAGCACAGGGCATGCCCTCCTCTCAACCCTGCAGCTCCCTAAAACCCCTACTATTTACGCCACATACAATTTTCAAGGTGGATAGGAATCTCGGCCATAATGATCTATGGATCCCTGATTTCACATAAATGGACAAACAGCAATGGGCACTAGCACAAAAAATCCCTTGTCATCAGTACCTGAAAAACAAAATTAAGTTTTTTATGACTGCTCTTTTCTTGAGAACTACATACACCTGCAATTAGTATAACTAAGAGATGTATTTATTTCTAAACACCAGATGCCATGACAACACATATGTGTTTTATTAAGTATACCAGTTACAGAATATGGGAAGACTATATGCATCTGAAATTAATTAAATTTGACTTACCATAACAGAATCAAGTTTTTGTTTCACCTTCTGCATTCTCATTGATGCTCTTGCAACATTGACAAACTGATCTGCTGGAGACATCACAGGAATTTCAGAAAAACTGCTTAAGAAGTGTGGCCCTCTTGGTGCAGCTGTGGTAAGTGATGAACTGAGATCTCTTACAAGTTCAGCTTCCTGTTGTGCAACTGTAGAAATAACCAGTATTAAGGTCTCAGGTAAAGGTTTACATTGCCATGGGAAAAAAATTGAAGGATCACAGTCATTTTGCCAGCCACATCTTCAGTTAAACACCATCAGAAACTGCACCAATAGTGCTATTGGGAAAACCTGTAAGTGATATGAAATTTCCCCCTTACTACCCCATTTTCTCCCTATTTCTTCTGAGCACAATATCTCACGTCAGTTGTGTTCAGTAATCTCTCATACAGAACTGGTATTTTTGTATTGCTTATAAACAGTAGTATTCCTCATGCAGTAATACTGGCATTGGGTGGGGGAAAAGAGTGGGAAGAGAAAGGAATTTTTCCAAAGGCAATAAAGTTATAAAGCCTGCACTGAGTTCAAGTCTGTGACATTTCACTTTTTTTCCAGCCTAGTTCAAGTGAGTTTATGGTGCCTGAACAATATTTCATAAATTGACAGACATATTATAGAGGCACAGGACACAATGACTGACAAGTTGACTTCTGCAATTTTTTGTACTATGGTCTCAAGCCAACAAAGGTTAAAAGAATTCTTTGTGGAAATTCTGCCCAGGATATTAATAAAACTGTTGATGTATCTAAAACGCGTGATGTTGGAGTCTTAAAAATTGTGTTAGTGACTAAAATTAGTATTACTATATGTTTAACTCTTTCCATGCTGTGGCAGTATGACTATTTTCTGAAAGCAGAAAGAGTGCTTTTAACCATAAAGGAACAAAAAGATAGTAACCAACGACACAAAAGAAGACATCAACCTATGCAAAATCTCACTATCAGCAGTTAAGAAATCAGAAGACAAAAAACTACCACTGTGCTGTGTAATCTCTAAATGTGTTTGCACACATATATATATTTCAAACTACTACACTAAGTTTTTCAATGCTCACCGTCTGCTCAACAATTAAAAAATTCCGAAGAAACTCTTCACCTCCCAAAAATTTGATCATTTTTTTAAATACCAATATGCTACTTAATTGAAGTACAGCACTGAATATTGAATGCAAAGTTATTCCACTTAATGTTCCTGCAAAAGTCAACCAATTCAACAATAACCTACACTAAGATTTTATATGAGTAATCCTATTACTACATTTTACTTTAAAAGCCAGTGTATAAAGACAGGATTAGCTTTACAGATCTACAAACGTAATTCCAACAAAAAAATTACTGCATCATTCATATTAACACATTAACTCTCTACATGAAAATGTCCTTAATTGAACACAAGTATCACAAAAGCCTGCAGAGGACAATCTGAATCTTATTCTGTATACCAAAAATTCAAAGATATGTATAAATACCAATATTCAAAGTTAGCATTTATTACTATCTTCTATAACATGGGGAATAAATATATCTGACATAATGAAATCACAGCTATAACAGTTTTTTATTAGAAGTCTATACACTCTCATTTATTTCTATACAGCTCCTCAACATTATTTTGCAACATAGCTGGCACAAACTACTCAGATTCCAATTAAGCTACTAATTAGTTTCCCAAATAATTGTATTTTCTAGCTCCATAATCCACCTTGATATTGCAAAAAGGGCTTTTGTATGATGCTGCCTATATATGATCAAGCACTACAAAAAGACTTGAGGGACCTCTGGTGATTCTGGTTAGGCCAAAACCCTTGCTTAAAGCAGTATCACATAGAAGAGATTGTGTAGGATCATGTTCAATTCAGTTTTGGTATCTCCCAGAAAAAAAGATACAGATTATCATCAAATGAGTGTTTTCTTTTTCTCTCAGAAAAAGTACAAATACTAAAAAATTGCTTCTAAAAATGAAATACGTACTTACAAGTGAGTATCAAGAAAATTTGTACTGTACCTTTATAATCATAAATGTATACAAGTATTGGATGGTTTTGACCAAAGGCACAAAAAGACACCATATGTTCATGTGGATGAAAGGCAACATCACGAAGTGGAGATGTGAAGGAGAGGTCAGAATATATGGCTACCTGATCTCCTGCAGAAGTGAAATAAGTTTATTAATGCCATGGAAAAATATTTGAAACATTTGATACAGCAAAACAACAGTTGGTTAAATATTGTATTACTGCAGTGTTTTCCACTGTAAATACATGTTCTTCAGTAAATGTCCTGATTGAAAAGTAGTATTTTGGCATGAGACAAAGGAAATATTGCATGCTTTTAAGTTATTCAGTAAGTCAGAGAAGTTAGTGCTGTTGCAATAGCTGCAGGAAATGCCAGAGAAGGATGCACCAGGTTAGATGAGTTCTCTTGTTCTGATAAGCACGTTCTGGAAAGGTGGCGTTCCACAGTATTTGTTTGTGCTTGCATTGTATAAAGATAGCATCTTACTTGTGGATTTCAGCTATATAATACTGATAACAGGAGTGAAAGTTGAGCAGAGAATTATTAAAAAATATAAATAAAATTAGCTCTTCAGCTGATGGCACTATAAATGCAAATACAGTGTAAACAGAAGTCAAAATCCAATAAAAACATACTAATAATGAAGTTCCTCCTTCCTTTTATTATTTTTTTAATGTTTTCAGGCAAATTATGTAGTGGCAGAGATGCAAGCTAATGTAGTTGGAAACATGGAAAGAAATTCAAAACAGAACTGCTAGTTATCTGCCAGTTTCAAAATATTTACTTTTTTATTTTAAAAAAATTACATAGATTACAATTACAGACAGACTATAACGTCATCAAATCCAACATGCTAGTCTGCTCCTTTCTCATTTTTTGTCTCTTTTACCTCCTGTACAAGAAACTCTACTCTACATTTTTGTCACGTTTTTTCTGAAAGATTTTGGTAGCTATTTTGAAACTCCTTGGCTTGGGGACTAATTCACAGAGAAACCTTATCTACCACACAAAAATATTCAGTCTCTGACCACCTACCACAGAGATGAAGTGGTTCTGAACACAAGCCTGATTCTCAAATCTAAACAACTCAACAGAAAAACTTACCTGACCTAAAAAATTTTTGTGCATGCCATCTTCAGATCCTCACCACAGTATAGCGTCACAGTGTACAAAAAACTGAGCCTCAGGTGCTCCAGTCATTCTGGATATTACAAACATTACCTCCATTAACTTCCTCCAGAGAATTAAATCTCAGAGATTAATAACAGCTATTTAAAAGGTGGAGCTAAACTTTCAGAATTTAAGGAGGTCTCACTGAAGTTTTATTCCATATTAAAAGTGTTTCAATAAAACTTGAAAAAATCCTTTCCCCCTCAGCTTTTACAATTTGGCTTAAGCCCATAAAATAATTAGTTACCTGTTTCTGGATTCCAAACATAAGCCTTTCCATCTTCACTTCCTGAAAACAGGAACGTACCACATGGTGTTAAGGTGCTGTGAATCTTTTCTCTGTAATTTGTGGTACCTACATATTTCTTGGTCGCCAAGCTAAAGAAAGTTTGCAAATATAAAAGATACATTCAGCATAAACATTGTAACTTTTTAAGCGAAGGTTCCCACTCTATTCCTCAGAAAAATCAGTACACCTTGCATCCCAAATAGATATGTAAGCACACACTTTTTGCAGAGTGCAGTATTTATTTACCCTTTATTTTCCCTAACCTTCCTAATGCACCTGACAGTACAGATGAAAATGTACATCCTTGTCTTTCAGCAGAAAAAGGAAATCCTCAGATCTAGAGAACAGATAGAGATGCGGTAATTTGCATTATCTTGATCCTGGGCTTTGCAAAAAACAGGGAAATTGGCACAATTACTCCAAGTTCTGTCAGGAAAGTTTTCATTATTCTTGTTGAGCTTGAATGATTAATTTTATGCAGCAGTCTCTTCAGTTTTTCAGACTAATGACTCCTTGGTTGGAAAACTAGCAGTAGAATCAACAAATTTCAGACATAAATGTTGATTTATTATTAATATGTTTAATATTATTTTGCAACTTAGGTGTCCTAATCTTTTTTCAGTGAAACACTATTGGTCAGCACAAGTAATAATGATCTACTGTCAGTCTGTAGGCATCACGTAGGAGAGAATCCACAAAAGGATGGAAAGAAGCATAAATCAGCTTGTAAGAGGCTATTTTAAACATGAGGCATAGCCTGGAAAAAGATACCAAAGTTCAGCATGGAAACTAAACCAGTAGAAGTACTACAATGCAGAATTTGATGCAAGAAGAACAGCAATAAGCCACCATAGCTCTCAAGGACAGAAGACAGCATTATAATATGTTTGTTACTGAAAAAACAATGGAGGTATGCTGGGAGAAGTTCAGTGCATTTAATATGACAGGAAAATAATTTTAAACAATATTTAAAATAAATATACTGTAGATGAAATTCTATTTGGCAAGTAAGAGAAAATGAAGCTTTAATGATCTCAGTGCAAGACCACATTAGCCTAAATAAGAGTTTTAGCTGTATGAATAAAAAAGATAGTATCTCTGAGATGTCATTAGAAAAGCCCTGCAAGATGTAAAACTAACCTTCATACGAAACCCTAAGGTGAGGACTGAACCAAAACCAAATCCCCGATCACATACCTAAGTGACAGGACAGCGGCATTATCCAAGAAGATCAAAAAAGCAAGTTTTTGAAAGAAGAAAGTTAAGAGCAACCAGTTGTCAATCAAAGTGAATTGTGCTCATCTGTGACCTCCACCCCCTCTTTTCTCATGCAGGGAATGAACAGTTAATGCTGACGTGTAAAATTATCATTGCTGGATATCTGACCCTGTGGTTTATTGATAGATTTAAGTCAATGTAACTGTGGGCTGTGGTCAAAGTAGCAGTCTGGTGGTGTCCTCTCCACCCTTATTTTCCCAGGCTCTCCCTCATTTCTTCTCTAGTGTTTGGGCAGCTATCAGATGAGTTTGACCAGATAGTTGATTAAAATGAAAATTAATCATTTGTATTTGTAGGCTAATTTTTAGTTGGATCAGCTCACTGATCTGACTTACCCCACATCAAAAGATCTCTAGAGATGATAAAAAAGAAATGCTAGGAATACACGGCCGAAGGTGTGGGAGATTGCAGGAGATGGTATGTCCTATTTGCTTAAAATAATTGTGAAATTGCACCCCATATTAAACTCTTTCTTAGACACTAATATGCTTGCCCATCTTTCCCTCTCACATTAAAACTCTCTGCACCTTTCAGAAAGAGGAGCAACAGAAGAACACTGCCTCAAAAACAACAGGTTCCCTCTTAATCCATCATTTTCATGCTTCGACTGAGTGAACAGTTTAGCTTCTAGCATGGTCATTATAATTTATCATTTACAGTAAAAGAGAAAAGTTCACCATAACACAGTAGAGACCTCAGCTAGTTCAAACATTCAGTCCAGTACAATAACAGAAATTGCTTAGTTTGGAAAAGACCTTCAAGATCATGAAGTCTAACTGTTACATAGCACTGTCCCATCCACTACTAAGCCACGCACCTAAGGGCCACATCCACACCTCTTTTAAATACCTCCAGGGATTTTCTGTGTGGTGAGGGCCAGAAATAAACCTATGAAATTAAGTATGAAACATTTTAGAAAAGTTGTTCATATCTTTAATGTGACTTTCCAGAACAGAATGTTTAAGTGCATCTTATCAACGTATGTAAGTGATTGGTGAGAGACACTGCTCACTCCCACACAATGAAAGGAGAAGAGGGAATGGACATAAATTGAAACATAGCTAATTATGTTTAAAACAAGAAAAAGGTCTTTGATTTTGAGGGTGAATGAACACTAAAACATGTTGTTCACAGAAGCTATAAAATCTTCATCTTTCAAGATATTAAAAACCAAATTGTATAAAAGCTCTGAGTAGCATGCTGTTGTGATTTGATTATCAGTCATTCTCCAACATCAAACTTAAGTGAGTCTATAATCGCCTAGCTTTTTATTTTTGCCCTTAAAAGATCATGCTTATACCAATTAAGAATGAGAAAATCATCAAAAACTGCAAAACTATCCTACAGCCTGTTTAATAAACCATGACATATACATCATTTCATCTTTTAGTATTTATGTTGACAATCATCTTCCATTTTATCATGAAAATATCCTTCTCACAGTCTTAAAAATGCAAAGCACACAAATGCTACCACTTCCAAGTTCTTTTCATGCCCAGATCGTACTCTAAAAGGGATTTCAATCTTTAGAAGACTAACATTGTCTTCTTCGTGCTACTTTAGACTCCCAAGTAATCTAGCAATTTTTAGATATTCTATTCTAAAATACTTACTCAGTATCAGCCAAAAGGTCTGTAACACAGCAGTGTTTTGAAACCATTTCCTAACCCTAACACTTATATCCTTGATTATTAGACATCTTTTTTCTCCCCAACTACACAACTAATACCTTTGTGGTATTTTATTTCCCCATGTAAATTTTAAAGCATAAAGGAAATACACATTTGTCACCAAAAATACTAACATTCTGAGATCCATAATTCTCAGGGTACTGTCTTTGGCATGGATTAATAAATGCCTTCCATTCGGATGCACTTCCAAATGATTTATTGGTGTTCCTTTAATATCATTTTCTTTTATTTCCTACAGAAGGATGGAAAATAAAGAAAATTATATAAATTCGTGTTTTTAAACTCATGTTTTTACATATTATTGCCCATTTTTCTCTTGCATTATTATTTTTTTGCTCAATTCATTTTATTTGGTTAAGGAAAAAGTTTGTTCCTACATTAAGACATTATATACTAGACATCAGCTTTTTACAACCATGAGGCAGATTCTGAATATTAGGGCCCTAAGGTATGTACAAAGGTGTTTGTTAAGGCCTGTGGTTTACTTTATTTTTGTCTCTAGAGAACAAAGTATTTACCTGTTAAAACAGTGCTATCAAACCTCAAGCATTTTCATGTTTTATATAGAAAAAAAAATTTACAGAATCCTAGAATATCCTTAGTTGCAAGGGTCCCACTATGAACATCAAAGACCAACTCTTGGCCCTACACAGGACAGCACCAAGAATCACACCACATGCCTTGAGAGTTCAAACACTTCTTGAATTTTCTCAGGCTTGGTGGTGTGATCAATTCCCTCAGGGGCCTGTTCCAGTGCCCAACCCAATTAAGTTGCAAAACAATTTTTAAAAATTAAGTCAGGGAATCACTGCACATTGTAGAAGTTCTTCTATACCAATTTTTGCAGTTAAACAAAAGGTAATATATTTAAAAAAATTAATTCAAATCAGATTACTAGATTTAGAACAGTTCACATAAAAATTACAATGCTAGTTTAAGAAATTTGTTTACCTTATTGATCTTCCAGTGTTGAAAAAGTTGTGGAGAACTTCCTTTGACAGGTGTATCCCAAACTATTATCAGTCCTGAACTATCTCCTGAGAACATGTGGTATCCTGAGAAATAATGTCTCATAAGTAAAATACCACCCAAAAAACAATAATAGAAAACAAGAAAAAAAATCTTTTGTTCTCTCATTTTTCTGAATAGGCAAATACCAATTCTTCCGTCTCTTTTGCCATAATATACTCATTGTAAATGCATTTTGCTCCCATTGCATGACATAAGCTAATACCATAAATCTGGATGTAGCATATACATTAAATACTGAGGTGTAGTATATATTTTTAATTTTTTTTCATTTTTATTCATATTCTAAAATCAGCAAAAAGTGAGCATTTACAGCTCAAAGAGCTTCATATGATAGCTCAATGCTTACTTATACATTTACAAAGAGAACCTTGAACTAGAACAAATAGTGTTTTCCAACACCTCTTCTTTAAGCACAAATATTTATTTTTTATAAAAATATAGCTTTCCTCTTTGTAGTACCTACTCAAGTGACTAAACTGAACTACTTATTAATGATGCCACTAAAACTAGAAAAAGTCAAACTTTAATCTTCACCTATCTTTAACTCCTCCACTAGTTCATATCAGTACGACATTCCCTCTCAGCTGTTAACCTACCAGTTAACACGTCTCACAATGGTCAAACCTGTGTCCTTTTCCCTGCGTGTTTCCTATTCTCTGTCAATATTGAA
Organism: Catharus ustulatus; assembly: GCF_009819885.2. NCBI lineage: Eukaryota > Metazoa > Chordata > Aves > Passeriformes > Turdidae > Catharus > Catharus ustulatus. The sequence goes on along the minus strand of NC_046223.1, from coordinate 59,853,399 downwards.
AACACATCTCCAATTTAGTGCTAAAATTCTCACAATCTAACTACTACTGCCCCATTTTCTTTATTACAGAGTCATAAATAGATTTGGGTTGAAAGGAACCTTAAAAATCATCTAGTTCTGACCTCCCTGAAATGGGGAGGGACACCTTCCACTAGAACAAAGCTCAAACCAACATGACAGCCACAATCTCTCTGGGCAAACTGTCCCAGTTTAAGCACTCTCCCAGTAAATAATTTCTTCCTAAGAAGAACAGACTGCCTCCATGAAGTAAAGAAAAGTAGTAACACTCAAGCTGGTCTTCAACTGGAAAGACAGCTATTTGTAAAATATTAACTACATACCTTGTGCATCAAAACAAAGTGTATTGATGAAACTTTTATGGCCATCAAGCTCCTGCAGCAGCTGCCCATGGATTTCTTTCACGTTTGCATTCCAGATTCTAATCACTGAGTCGTAACATCCTGTCACAACCAACAAGTCAGCAACTGGGTGGTACTTGGCAGTGTAGACAAATGAAGGATGAGGGAAAACTCTCACTGCAGACGCTGCCTTCATTTCTATTTTCCACATTCTAAACGGAAACAAAGTTAGAATTTCTACTGTACAAAGCAGTCACATACACAGGTTTAACTGATGCCATATTTTGTGCTACTGGTTCTAGAGGCAAATGCTTGCAAACACTTAACAATACCTGTTCATTCCAGCAAATTGTTCCACCTCTATTTAGTCTTTTAATAGGGTACTTTCTAACAAGAATTAAGAAAAATTTACTATGCGGTCTTCAAGGCAAATTAGTGACTACTTACTCACTTAATGGATATATTTCTCATTTTAAAATACTCATAAAGAATTCCATGGAATGAATTAGTTTCTTTCTTTCAGGAGTTACAACCAAATTAAGTTCTTCTGAGGTATCATTCTTTTAAAGCAATATTAGAACAAAAAAAGCCATGGAGGAACACGTAGGCCCACTAAATATAACCAAAATCCCAGAAAATTTTAGAATAATAATTGCCAATTACACAGTGATCATGATCTCAAGGATGATTACATCACATAAATTTCCTTCTTACTATTAATCTATTCCCTATCCTTTGCCATTCATAAACTGTAAGATCAGATTTTTCTTAGTGTTTTCTATTTGATGGTATGCATTTTATTAGTGAGCCTTCCCCAAAGATGAATCCACAAAGAATAAACAGTACCTGGATCACTAAATACAGGTGGGCAGCACATTACACACAGTATTCAGTTACAAAATGTTATTGAATTGTTTTAGTGGAATCCCTCCAGGTGAGACAACCACTTCTGCTGGCTATTGAAGAATTCTAAGTTTACTCAGAGGTGACTTAATAACAAAATCGCAACCCTTTTGAGTACAGCAATTAATTTGCAATCTGATGCAGAAAGGTCACGAGAAGTTTGCCTATCTTTTAGAATGTTTTTAATCTAACAAAATAAAAATTAATTTATTGCTCACAAATAATGTGGGAGTAAATCTTGGGAAGGCTTGAGGATAACATAGAACACTATATGAAGAAGAATTCATGTAAGTTCATGAATTAACTTCATGTTGCCTTAGAATTCAGTATGAGATAATCCAAATAATAAACTGATAATGACTTCAAAGCTGTGGGGTGCTGAGACTTTTTAAGGAGCTGAAGGCAACTCACAACAAATACAGGAACTAATAACTTGTACAGCGACTGCACATAAGACACAGAGAATGAGGCACACCACTGCAGTTTCAACTTACTGCCACAAATTCAAGAAGGCTGAGAAACAGCTCAGTCTTCTTATAGGCAATATGAAAGACTGAAATTTATATTTACCTCAATATAAAAAATTCTTACTTAATCCACTCCCAAATTTAAAAAAAATGTGCTGAACTCTCAACACACATTTTATGCCTACATACAAGCAGCAAAAAACCCCCTAAAACAGTTCCACATATACAATATATCATTTAACAATTCTTCTGGCATTTCAATTATGCAATTGCCTGCAGCATTACTGAGCTGCATAACAGAAAAAATAGACAAGGATCTGGAGGGCTAAAAAAGCCCAAAAAGTTCTATAAAAACCAATGAAATTGCTCACAATAAAATTGTACAGTGCCCCAGTGATATCTCCATGTGTATCTACAACTTTGAGAGTTTTGGGTTTTAAATCTGAACAGATCAATACTTTAACATTTATACTGCTGGGAAGAACACTTTAACTGTAGAGGATTAGATTTAGGAAATAACAGTATCAAAATTAATTTACAGCAATTTAAGCTGAATTACTTTACTAAGTGTAAAAAACCAAAAGAACACCACCAACGTACATATATACAGTGTGGTAAATTTACACAAATAACTTGAATCCTAAATTTTCAATTTCCTGCCTAGTGTTCAGCTATGCAAAGTTGATACTGCATTCATAGTAGGGAAATTTCTCCAGGAACAGAATATTACAACTGTCTCAGTGTCTTCTTGAAATATAAACTCCTTTAGTTTTTTACTGTGCTGTAGATTTAGACACTAGAGTATTTGGAAAAGCTCTGGTTTCAAATAGAATTAAATTATAAACAGTAAATACAGTTAAGTGATTCACCAATCACAATTTTTATATTATTTTAGTCACATGGTAACCAAATCTTTAATTAAAACATTACAGCACAGTTTGTAGTAAAACACTGAATTAGACCACTTTCTTTTCAACTTCTGATGGTATCTGCCAGAACATTTCATCATACTGACCTGACAGTGCAGTCAGAGGAAGCAGTAAGAAGGTACTGATTGTCTTTTGACCAACAAAGATCATACACTATGTTAAGGTGACCATAAAATTCTCTCAGAAACTGTCCAGAAGGAATTTCATACACTAGGGAAGTTGAAATAAAAGAAATGTTTTGTAAGTATTTGCAGTCAAACAGATGTAGCTACTAGAGCCAAAGTTTAGTCTCATCTTAGGCTGATTTTCTGCTAGCATAAATCAACTAATTTTCTTTATCTTCTCATTTTGAGGTAACAGGATGAAATAATTGCGAGACATGAACAGACAGCAAGCATCTACTTCCATCTAGTGGCTCACACATGTCACAAATGTCTTGCCCCTTAAGAAACACTTTATTTGCACTAAATTATTAGAACCCAATTAAGATTATATTGGGGTTTTTTTTTTTAATTTTGACAAATAATTGACTAATCTTAGAAACATTTTAACACTGAGATAATTTTCTGGGGCTGTGTAATAAATGAATCTAGATTTACTATTCCTTGCATTTAAACACTTACTCTGCATACACTTAAAATACTGCTCCCTCTAAATCTCAAAACTTTTATGCAAGGTTTAAGAACAATGTAGTTGAAGCTACTGTGATGAAGCAATCAAAAATTTGAATTATAAGGAATGTTTTTACTTTGACTGGACTGGACCATGGAAGACAGCAGCTTCTAGTAGTCTGTCTGGAGATGGTAGCATTCTGGTATCTAACTTTCGAGACAGGTTAGGAGAAAAACTTACATGAAAACTGTATGAGGTGGAGGCTTAAAATGTTATTTTCCTTAAAACATTATCATCAGAAACTATGTTCCTTTTGCAAACTGATTTAGTATTTCCATTAGGCATCTGGGCAAAAATTGTGTCATTTCATACCATTGAACTATGTATATGTAACCATGTAGGAAAAGCCAATTCCAGCCCTATCAACACAGAAAGAGCATTTCCCTCAATGCTCTTTAATGCACAGAACAATCTTCTAATCACAACTACAAACCAGAAACTCTAAAGAAGTACAACTTAAAAATTAACTTCCCTTACTCTTCAATTTCCAAATACATGGATTATAAGCAAAAAGCCAAAATGTATTTCAACTTACAAGCAATGGGATAGCCATTTCTTCCTGCACATGCTGCTGCCAGTGTTCTCCCATCATGAGAGAAGCGGATACAGAAGCAGCCCATATCTCCACCTCGCAGGGAAAACAGGTGCTTGTTGGGAATGCGGCAAGCCTGGCTTTTCAGGGAACAATTGGTAGGAATATTAACTATCCAATGCGTGGAACACAATCTTACTTCCTGGCATGTGGGAGTTCTAAAAGGCTAGTAACACCTTAATGGCATTCCAATGTAAAATTCAACATATTATAAACAGAGACAGTATTGCAGCACAACCTAGGCTCCATGAATGTGTATCTCTCTGCCCCATCATTACAAACAACCAGCAAGTTTAAAAAAACCTTAAAAAAATTTAATTGAAATAAATTCCTTAATCTCAAGAAATGCTTAATAATGCCTACCATCAATGATGTAAGCTGTGGAGCTAGACGGTAAGTCAAGCTTGTTTAAGGAGTCTAAGCACAACTTTCAGTAAACTAATGACTGCAGTGTGAACTCAGAAACCCAAACACAGGCACTCAAACCTTTGGTCTTCCACCAAGTCACTTTAAGATTCCTCACCTATATTTAAATATCTGACTTTTAAAGACAGAACCAGAGATGAACATCTCAAAAAACGGAACTGGTATTTTAGACAGACTCCTTTCCTTTTTCCCAACACATTACCTCTTTTGGACCCAATGGCATTTTCTCCAAAACTAAATTTTAAGTTTAAGGTGAAAGGCAATATCCACAGTAGTTATGTGATTCTTTAATGCAAGTTCGTTCTGTCATAGTTTAAAAACGTCTTCAACAAACACAAAGTCAAGAAAATATATTTCTAATCAAGCTGAAATCTGAGAACTGCCCTCCTGTCTTATTTCCATTACCCAAATAACCCTACACTTTCAAATTCTTAGAGAATTCTGCAGATAAAAATACCCGACTGTTCTGGTGAAAAACTGATTAAATCACCCATATTTCTAAGGTTAAGCCTACTCTACTATCTATGAGAGCTTCTAATGTTTTGTTTAATATCTTTGTTAATTATTTTAATTAATTACTTGCTTCATAATTCTTATTCGAATATTTTAATATTTAAATTACATATTAATATTTAAAATTTAAATTTAATAGATATTTAATATAATTTAAATATTTTAATTCTTTTTATTTAAAATTCAAAGAAAAATTATTCACCTGTCCAGGCAATCTTGACCATTTAAATGGCTCCTTTTTCTCCTCTGAAGAAGGTTCACGTCCTTCTCTCTGGAGCTCTGACAGTGCTATATTACTTTGTTCCTGTTGAACAGCTGCCATAGAGTGAAAAGAAGGACCAACCTTAAGGCAAACAAAACTAAGTATCAGGAAAAAAATATTTTTAAAGTGATCAATGTAATTTCTAAAAAGGTTAAAAAGTACTTTTAATTTAAATGTCTTGCATTTTTATATCTGGAACACAGAGATAGGCAAAGTTTAATACATGGAAACTGCATTGCAATGTCATTTAAAGTGACCAGGAAGTCGGAAAGTAATCCAAGCTTCCAAAGTTGTGTCAATCAAATGGTATCACAATTTTTTTCAAATAACCGATAATATCCTATTTTAGTAGCTCTCAAGGTCAGTGAAAATTAGAATTACTCCACTACTGTATTGCACTGTACTACTGAGAAGGTGCACATCTCACTAGGCTTCCACAGACCACCCTTCATAGTACAAAAGTGAGCAAAAGAAAGTATTATTACAGGTCTAAATACAAATGGGAAATTATAAAATAGAAAAATATTGTGCTTGCATTAGAGAAAATGCCATATTTATCTTGAATCAAATCTCAGCACATATCAGTGTAAACCTATTTTTAAAGAAGCCTCCATTTGTGAAAAAAAATACCGCTCAATACAGCTAGAGGGTGCAGGGAAGCAAAGTTTAGTAACTTGCATCTTTTATCAAAGAATTTATACACCTGTGTGAGTTCAGTGACTTTAAAAATGGCATTTCTGCTAATAAGAAGGAACGTTATTCTTGAAGAAAGTACTCCGAAAGTTTTCTGACTGTCAGTGGCAAAATGTTCAAAGTCGTAGGTAGAAAAGTATGCCTGTTTTTCAAAGATACCTATGAAGGGTTGAGTTTGAAGCACCGATCTTGAGATGTAACATTCTTACTATGTATTTTATATACTGCATGTAAGCACAGCTTTTATATACATGCACACAAACACAGACTCACATGCTCCACCTAGGTACTAGTTCCTACAGAAAAGTCTGCAGATTTGCAAATATATTTATACATAATGTATTTAACTTACATGATCTGGTAGTTTTAGGCCTTTTACAGTTACATATAAAGTCGACGGATAACGATTTCTAGGATATTTTGCCCACCAGTCATAAACCTCAACAACATTTAAATGTGACTTGGTCCTTGAAGGTGGGTAATATAACTGCAGACGAAGTTTTCCACCAACGTTTAGAACTCCATTTGCACCAACAAGCTGGAAGGGTGATTAAAAAGAGGAAAGAGGAAGAAAAATTAACACAGAAGTAATTGATAATTTTTAGTATCTTAACTAACAGTATAAACTTTTTAAATCCATTTCCCATTGCAGAAATATACTAACTCTAAAAGTGATAATGAACAAAGCATGTATTTAATCCCTCCAGGATCAAACAATGAAGATTAAATATTAAATGGCAGTCTAGTTTCACAAGATGTTTCCCAGCAGTAATATCTTATGAAAGAGGGAAGACCTCTGCAATACCTTTTTATTTTTTTTTCTTTTTTCTTTTCTACTACTTGCTAAAATTAATCATATCTCAAAGGACTGTCAATCCACAAACAGCTTCTTCCAAATCTGTCCTCTGAATGCTGCAATGGAGGGCATTGGTAAGGCTTTGGTTCAGCGCAGTAGATATAGCAATGTAGTAACCTCTCCAACTTCAGAAGAGACAGAGTCCTCTCTGCTGAAGTGAAGAATAACAGAAGTACCTACTGCCATTAACACTGATCAGCGCTGAATCGGGACACTTCTGCTTTGGCTGATACAGATGAAACAATAATGCAGGCAGATGCAGTAAGAATGAAGGACAAGTAACAATTTTATTCATATTCATGAGCTGAAAAATCGCCCTTTGCTCTGTTCAGGAGTAGGCTGTACTGAATGCCTGCAGGCACAGTTCCTACCAGCTCTGCTAACAGTCATGGGATAGCAGACCCTGATCCTGGTTTTTAACTTGGGCAGAGCTCAGAATAATCTCTGAACTGAATTGCTGTGGAGGCTCCCGTCCCTTCACCTATATTTGCAGTCCATTATCCTGTCCTGTATTTCTCACATTTCCTCAATGTTGTGGACTGCTCAATGGTCGGCAACTACTATCACACACAGGCATAGGTGTAAATAAACAATCTTCAGAGAAACTGAAGTTTGTCAGCTCTCAAAGAACTAATTGACACATTCAAGTCTCTCCTAAAAGGGTAGAAAGGTACATATGCGCTGGCTAAATTACCCATACATAACATTTGGTACATTTGTATCTCAATTGCCACAGCATTTCAAACTCTGCAACTGAAAATGAGAAGCATTCTACAATTAAGTTAGGGAGTCTTTTCAAAGACTGGACAACTGAAAATACCACTACAATACAGAACAGTTGTGGTGCAGAAATTAGTACATTTGTCATTTTCTTCACAATTGCATAAACGTAAAAAAACCTCCTGTACTTTATGAACAAACAAAAAAAATCTTACACATTCTATACTTCCTTGAAAAACACATATTCTTTAATGTCAAGCCTGTTACTGTGATTTCATGGAGTGGAAGAAGAGGAAAAGGAGACAACAGCCAAGTAAATGAGGAGGCTTTTTTTCTATCTCTGCTGCTGAAAATATTTTTAAATGCTTTCCTACTTAGTACAGTTAGAGATTTTCAGATAAAAGGACTTCTGAATTTTGTTTCTTCATTTAAATATTTACATTTAAATATTTACAGTACCTTTAGAAATGCCCAACAAATTTTTCGGTAATGACCTTCCTGAATTTTTACATCAGAGCTGGCTCTCAGTTCACGCACACTTGGAGAATCAAGGACCTAGAAGTATCAGCAGGAATATAAATGTAGTTCTAATGAATGTATACTTCATGGTAATTTAAAAAAAACTACTGAAAATATGCTTGGTCAATTCTCTAAATTAAATAGATTTAAATTTCAAGATATTACAAAACCAGTGTTTCTTCCACACAAGTTAAAAATTAGAAATAACAGGTCCTTATGCATTTATCTGATGACTATTTATGACCTCCATTTAAAAACAACAGAAGTCTAGTCTTAAAAAAACTTATTCTTGCTCCCCTTATGTCTCAATAAAAGAGGAAAAAAAAGTGTCATTTTCTTAATAATTCAGAAATCATTTAGATCACAAATCTGACAGCTAAAACCAGCTGCACATTAATCTAGATGGGAAATGGCAGTCAAAAAGTTAGGGTTTTTTTCCTAGCTTTGCCAGTTTTGTCCTCAAATCAGTCATAGAACAATCTGGGTTGGAAGCAACCTTCAAAGATCACAGAGTTCTGAGCCATGGGTTTGGACATCTTTCACTACAGGCTGCTCAAAGCCTCATCCAACTTGGCCCTGAACACTTCCAGGGATGCCTATGAGTCTTCATTTTTCTGTCAGGGACCTGAATTTTCCCATATTTCACTACTCCTGGAAGTTTATATGCTATACAAAAAACCCTTAGAATAATACATTTTTCAAACTTATGTTTCATAAACCACACTGAAGTCAAACAGCCTTTTTTCAGTGGAATGATACTTTTGGTTCCAACATTATTTCCATGAAGAATTTTTACATACAAATGTAATTAACTTTGTGTTAAGCAATTCGGGATTTTTAATTCTATAAAATATTCATTTACAAGCATCACAAAAATTAAGTAACATATGGCAATATATTAATAAATTCAATCTATTTGAAATAGGAAAAAAACAGGGAACAAAAAATATTTATTGTACTGGCTTTCCATTTTTATGTTAATTCTACAGAATCTCTCTGTACAAATATTGAAATGCCTAAGCTAAAAATTGCATTGAATATATAACCTAAGATTTTTCCTTTAAACATAATTGTATTGGAGGACAAATTAGTAGTTACTTTATGAAGACTGGGACAGGAGAGGTAGATGTGTAAAATGCTATGGAAACAACGCAAGAGTTTGCTCATTGGTACAATGAGGTGCTGCTACGTACAGACAAATTCTACCTTTGAGTTTCTTGTACTTAAACCTCTCTTCACATTTGAAGAACATGGCCCCCAGAAGTTTGAGAGCTGACTTTATAAGAAAGCTTCATGCTTCCTGTTACTTTCAAAACAGAATCCTTTCCTACAAAAAAAACCCACTTTTTGGTATCTCCACTTGACTTTGTACCTTAAAGCTATGCTACTAACCCTATTTAACTGAAATAAAATACCTGATTCAGTGAAATATATACTGTTGAAGAAACAAACTAAAAAACAGAATGTGCATAAATCAGATGCAAAATATTTCATCTTACCTCAAAAAACAGGATAACCTGAGGGTTTTCCTCAGTGTTTTGAATAAAATAAGTAAAACATTCATTAAATATTACTTGCTCTTCCCACTCTGGAATTGTTGATTTAGACTTTCTAAAGTCACATGGTTGTGTCATTATAGGAAGAATGTGCTCTATTTCTTGTTCATAAGATGAATCTTCCTTCTTGCTGTTTAAGATTTCCAAAGAATTGCAATTGTTAGAGCATTTAAAAAACAATCTTGAACAAAACAATATTTTCAATTACTGAAAGCTAAGAAACATATATAAGATACTATTTGTCTGATTCTAGAAAAAAAAAATCTAAACCCAGTGAAAATTTAAGACAATTTGTAATGCATATAGAAAAACTACAAGTTGAAGTTGAAAATCATAACAATTAAGTTACTGTTAGCAGACTAATGCATAATGACCATGGTGGAGTCTACTTCTTAAGCCCCATTAAAATTTGGTTTCAGGAAAATTATGGATAATGATAGTGGAAAAAGGTAACTGAAGTAATTAGAAATATAAAGAACTAAACTTCATTTCAGGATTTAAAAAGTTCTTAATATAAAAAGCAGATGTTATTTATACTACTAGAATTTTGCTTACATATTCTTGGTTTTTATATATTTTTGAAACTTAAGAAATTTTGCCTCTAGGAAGAATACAGAATGAACTGTGTTGGAATTATCACAGATTCACAAAATATGTTGAGTTGGAAAGGACTCACAAGGATCATCAAGTCCAACTCCTGGCCCTGCACAGGACACTCCAAGAGTCGTATCATGTGCCTGAGAGCATTGTCCAAACACTTCTTGAACTCTGTCAGGATTGTACTGTGATCACTGCCTGGAGAGTCTCAAGAGCAATACAGCAGTGCAGAGTATTTAAAAGTGCCAAAAATACAAGATCACCCTTATTTATTGTATGCATAAATATACATATTACCATAGATGTAGAAGCTAACAAACAACTACACAAGCTTAAAATATCCCATTGTTTTAACTTTCATATTTATTTTTCTAGGGAAGAGTATACCTATTTATTCTAATCAGTGACATTAGAAATAGTTTATTAAAAGTCACCTATAATCCTTCTTCACATATAAGCCACTTCTCTGATCAACAATATGAATTTTAACCACAGGATGAGATATCAGGTGATCAATTTTAAGTCGATCTGATCGATGGATATAAACCCCCAAAACAAGATCATCGCCAAAACCAAATTTAGACTGAGTTGAAACTTCTGAATTCTTCATTTCCTCATCATTTTCTGCAGCAACTTCCATGGTTTCTTCTAGAAATTGGAGCAAAGTAAACAGTCATCAGTCAAACATAGTAACTTCTGTCTCAACCCAAAACTACTTACAGTAAATGAATTTTCAAGATTTTAGATTGATTTATCAAATCAACATCCTCACAAATAAGCCTCAGAATTGGAAGAAAAGAGGTACAATTGAGTAACTTAAGCAATATAAGTAACTCAAACAGCTCAGTCATTTCCGTGTTACTACTATGGAAAATTTTTTCTGCAGCAGCACAAAAAAAAAACAGTACAGCGAAGTAGCACAGTATTATAACATTTTTTGGCAGACCTTTTCTGGTTTTCTTCTTAACCTTCTTGCCTTTAGGTTTCTGTTTATCCATTCTTTCTGATGTAAACAGTCTTTCAGGTGACTGACCTTCATTGCCACCTTCTTCTGGATGATGATGCAGCAGCTCAGAAAGGGACATTGCACTGCAAGGTAACAGATCATTGTCAGCAACTGCAGTCCACTGCATATATTGATACAAATTAATCATTGCCATTATTAATCCACCTGAAATTCTGCAACTCATTATCTGTGTATCTTGAAAACACAACAGCCCCCAGCCCCATAAGCGTTTTGCCTTTTTCAGTGCTCTCCCCCTTTCCTTTCCGCCTAATTTCCAGACAACTGCAGAACCATTTACGCGAAAAGTTAAACAAATACTCTTCTGCTGGATCAAGGCCATCACTTATCACTACAAAAAAATAATGCACAAAACTAGCTTAAGTTAGTTAAGAGTTGAGTTCCACACTACACAAGCATCTAACAGCAATGAAGAATATTTTTTGAGAAGTTAAAAAGAATCCATAAACTAAATATTAATTGTGACAAATTTTTGAGAAAGGATTTAGTAGTATTTTTTTCACAACAGAATGATCCAGGTAATCACTTAGAAAAGATGAACAATTTATCAGAAAGCTGCTGCCTATCTTGAAATGAAACATTTTGTTTAAGATTTGCAAACAACACACTGTACAGTTTGTCATGTTACCTTGTTTCAGCTTCACTTAAAACTGCTTGCTCTTTCTTCTTTTTCTTTTTTTTGCCCACTTCATTATTCAGTGCAACTTCATGCCTTTGAACAATAGAGGTAGATTCAGACATCTGTTCTTTAAGTTTCTTTCTCATTTTCTTTTTAATTGCATTTGCCTCTTCCTCAGCCACATGCAGCTGATAGGCTTGAATTAGCTGCTCTTCCTCTTCTAATTCAGTCACATTTCTCACTTCAGTCAAGGAATTTTTGATCTTTCTATCACCTTCTTGATGAGGTACATCTGTTTGAGATTTACTTCTTGTTTTCTTCTTTGGAAAACCATTAGTCTTTTCTTCAAAACTCCCCAATTTAGTTTCATATAAATCTTCCTCCTCATTAAATTCTTCTTGTAACAGCGATTTCTTTTTCTTCCTGTTTGACTTTGGTTGCTTGTTCTCTTCTCCACTAACAACATCATTGTTTATTTTCTTTGCAATTGACGCTTTCTCTCTCAATTTATTTTTTGTAAATCGTGGGCTCTCTTCTTCAGGATTATATGTGTTGTTTATAATTGCTTCATCATTCACACTTTCCTTAGATAGATCAATATTATTTCTAAAGGTATCAAGCTATAAATGAAAAGAACAGAAAACATATTCGTACTAAAAACCATGCTCCAAGGATAAACACTGCACTTCATGTTGTTCCCTCAGCAACACTATTCAAAGTAAGATTAAATCAAATATCTAGTTAGTTTGTTGCTTCAATTTGGCAAGTGACTGATTGAAAGTCAACAGAAAATTCACAGTGAAAAAAACCACTTGGTATTTGGGCACCTCATCCTTAATGTTACACTGGTTTCATATGACTTTTACATATATCCAGCAAAAAAAAAGGAAATCAACAAATCTACAGTAGTTTCACAAATACAAGCCGCACAGAGTATAAGCCGCACTTCCGGTGCGTCGACAACGTTGATGTCTTTGTCAATACATAAGCCGCATCCCGAATATTAGCCGCACTTTTGTTCGTAGCGAGAATCCATGTGCAACTTTCACAAATTTGCCAATTAGTAACAGGATCGCGGCATAGAGGGGTTTACTGGCTCGGGGCGGGGCCACGCAGGCTCGGCCCGCTCATGGTTGCTGATGGAGCCGCGTGGCCCAGCTCAGCGCTACGGCTCGGCAGGGCCGCTCGGGGCCGGCCGGGCGGTGCTGCCGCTGCTGTCGGGTTCGCTGGCCCCCCCCTCCCGTCTGCACCGCCGCTGCCATGTTGGCTCGCCCTGGCCGGCACTGCTGGCCCCCACACCGCCGGGCTCCCCCACGCTGCTGGCCCTGGTTCTCCTGGGCTCCAGTGGACTGCTAGCCCCGGTTCTGCTGGGCTTCCCCACGCCGCCAGGCAGCCCCGCCTGCCGGGCTTCCTGCTTCTGCCATCCTCCCCTGCGCAGCCGGGCTCCCCTGCACTGCTAGCCCCGGTTCTGCTGGGCTCCTCCACCCTGCTGGCCCGGGCTCTGCCGCCCCCCCTGCCCCGCCCTGCTGGTCCGGGCTCTGCCACTCGCCCCCCGCACTGCTGGTCCCGCCTCTGCCAGGCTTTCCCACCTCTGCCGGGACCAGCCGGGCTCTAGCTTGGGTGGGGCTGCCGTGGGCTCTCACTTTCGTGTTGGCAGCTTTTAGAATATTGTTCATATATTAGCTGCCCCCGAGTATTAGCCGCACTTCCGGGTTTCCACCAAAATTTTGGTCAAATAGCTGCGGCTTGTATTCGTGAAATTACTGTACTCCATAAACAGATGCCAGTGTTTTACACTGTGGAGGATGGTAAGACTTCACTCACCACAAAAACAAATTATTTCATCCACTGAAAATCCAAGTTATAGACATATTTGAGGCTCGGTTGCTGGTAGTCTCATACTGAAAGTTGCTTCTGAGAACTAAATTTCAGCTAATGCTTTTATTTAAGCACTTCTTGATGGTTTTATAAAAAATACATTGTAAACTTTCCTCCCTCCTTCAACTTTCTACTTCTGGTTACTAAAGGCTATAATGCCACTTCCCTGCCTGCTTGGATATGTTCAAGATCAGGTTGGAAGGGGCTCTGAGTATCCTGATCTAGTTCAAGATGTTCCTGATCATAACAGGGTGCTTGGGTTAGATCACCTTTAAAGTTCATTTCAATCTGAATTATGGTTCTGTGAAAATGCCAAAGAACACAGCAAGTGAGGACTAATTCTGTAAGGTCAACACAGTTCCCTGCTCCCTGATGTAACTTCTATAAAGTCAGTGAGGTTCATTTACACTATTGTCTTACAGAAAACTCTCTTAGAGCCTCAACACGAAACATTAGAAAGAGCTTTAAAACACAACAAAAGCAAAAAAGTTTTGAGAAAATATACATATCTGCCTACAAAGTTTTATTTTCCAACACCAACTTCCTCAATAAACATAGACATTGTTCCCTTCTAGTCAGGATGCATCTCCCAGTTACAGAATCGCATTTGTCTCAAACATTTGTAAAAAGGGATGTGTAATAAGTACGAAAAAACTGTCTTTGCATTTTCATCTTATACTTGCTTAAAGAAACCACTAATATTGCATTTATTTGTAAGACAATGATTCAAGAGGATGTGGAAAATTCATATAAACAACTTGAAACACAGAACAGAGTAAGGAAAATAAAAATATTTAAAGACCAAGCTTTGTATAAACTAAAAAAACCCAAACCAGAATAATGTTCCTAATAGATTGTTAACTTTATCTTTATTTCTGTGAATACAGTAATTTCACAATTATAAACCGCACCATTCTGACCAAAATTTTGCTCCCAACCCGGAAATGCAGCTTACACTCAGGAGCGGCTAATATGTGAAAAATTTTCTGAAATTTCCAACCCTGGAAGTGCAGCTGAGGTGCCGAGCTGAGCACCAGCCAGTAAAACCTGGGATTTTGCGACTGTTACAAATTTGTTACTCTGTTGTGCAGCAGGTGGAGGCGGGCTCTAGGCCGGCATCGTGGGATGGAGGCGGGGGCTCCCTCCTGCCGGTCCCGCGGCCTGAGGGGGAGGCGGGGGTCCCGTGTTTCCCTCCTGCCGCCGCCGCAGGTGCGGGCAGGCTCCCGCCGCCACTGCGGGGCAGCGCTGGGCTGGGGCAAGCAAGGCCAGCGGCAGTGGCGGCCAGCCCTGAGCAGCCCCACCGAGCGGCAGCGCTGAGCTGGGCCACCTGGCCCCGTCAGCAGCCCCAAGCGGGCCGATTCCGCCTGGCCCCGAGCTGAGCCAGTAAACCTCGTGATACTGCAATTCAGTTAATAATTCATTGCTTTGTTGCATGCGGGTCCTCGCTGCGAATGAGAGTGCATCTTATAATCGGGTGTGGCTTATAATCGTGAAATTACTGTAACTGTAGAGTATGAGAAATGAAGATTCTGAAAATTAAAACCCAACAGCAGCCAATAACTAAGGTCATGCTGATTTTTGTCTTTGATAAAACATCATTCCACTTCATTCAATAGTAGAATTATTTGAGAAAATCCTGAACAAAAAGTCCTCATTTATGATCTGGTCAAGACTTTCTAAAATAGCTCTGATATTCAAGAATAATCTCCTTAAAGGGATCTACCTGATGCAAAAACTGGCTTGAAACACTTACTAGAATTTGGTATTTATTATTGCCTACAAACAAAAAAACACAGATTCACAGAATCACTCAGGTTGGAAAAGACTTCTAAAACCATCAAGTCCAGCCATTAACCCAGTACCAATAAACCATATCCCCAAGTGCACATCCACATGCCTCTTGAACAGTTCCAGGAATGGTAACTCCACCAATTCCTTGGGCTGCCAATGTCTGACTATCCTTTCAATGCAAAAGTTTTTCCTAATATCTAAACCTCCTCTGGTACAACTTGAGGTCATTTCCTTATAATGAAAACAAATCACAATCTCAAACTACAGCAATTTTCAGGAACATTAATAGATACTGCAGGTAGCACAAAGCCTCAGATAAATAGTCTATATGATCTCAGTTCAGGCCACCTTTCCCAAATGCTGTAATTACATGACATAATTAAAGACAGGAAAGATGCAAAGAAGTTACAAAACAATGAAGTAAAAGCCAAGAGGGTCATAAAAACCTTCAGATTATGATTCTGGAAGAGGTGGGAATACTGGTATAGATTCTCTGAAACACAGGACTGAGAGACATCAACTAAGAGCAATCATCAATACATAAACACTGAACTGAATTAGAGAGAGGAGCCAGGCTGCAAAAGTAGCTCAGTAAGACAGGCCTGTCTCTGGAGTAACTCCAGAAGTTGCTGACCTAAAACTGACTTTCTCAGCTTAAAATATGGAACAAATAAAAAGGATTTGTTTCAAAACAGCTCTGTGGCCACATTACACTGGGGCAGAGAAAGCAACTCCCCCCTGAAAACAGCCTTGCTTGTGTTACTGGCTTGAGAGGAGCAGGGAATGGGCACCAGGCAAGGTGCACACACATCGGCTGACACTTAAGGCTCACACCACAACTAGTCAATCACAGGTCACATCACTGCCATTCCTGCTCCAGAGCAGGCAGTAGGGACAACGCCTAAGAATCTTACACCTTTTCAAAAGGACTTCTCAAATACGCATGAGTGGAAGCTGGCAAAGTACAGTGAGTCTGTCATGGTTATTTGGAAACTTGTGTAACCTGATTTACAGAGGTACCTGAATTTCTGCCCATAATAATACAGGTACACCTTGAAAAATTTGGGATGGACACTGTCAGCCCACTGAAGCACTGATATGTACTGGTTGTAAAAGACCATTAACCTACCGCTGAATTGTTAATGAGTGTACTTGTGATGACGGCTTGTTGGGTGGGATGTTTAAGAAAATCTAAATGTACTAGGAAACCAATTTTACCACCATTGCTTGTGCAAGGCTATTAACCATAGACATTCAAAGCTAGAAGAACTTTAACTTACAGATAAGATGATGGGTCTGGAATTTTTCCTCCAAATTCTAGCAGAAAACACTGACAAAATGTGTGGATCAATTATATAGTCAATTATTATCAGTTCTCCTATTTTATACACAAGAAACAATGGGGTAAATCCAGTGTAGATCTCAACAATTATTCAGTGCCTTTCAGCATATGTATCAGATAAATCTGTTGCAGTCCTGCCTTGAACGCAAAACCCAAGTTTCCAATGCCTCTCCATCCCAGTATTGCAATCTGATCAGACTACAGTCTAAGAAAAAAGTTTTTGCCTCCATAGAGGGACCTAACCTTTTCATGTGGTAGAAAATTTTTAAACATTCTCTTTTCAACCACAGAATTTAGACTGAACCAAATAAAATCAAACATTTTTGTGATGACTTTAGACAGATTAATATACCTATAAGTTGTAATAGGAGGCACAATTGGTAAAAAAAAAGTATGCTGACTGTCCTAGAAGGGATATTACCAAATTAATTTTCTGGCTGTGTCTCAATTGTTTGTTCTTTCCACAATGCCTTTAAGCTTCACACCCAGTGCCCCAGTGGCTATTTATTGAACAGCAAAGCAGAGCTTTCACTGGCCACGGCTGATTTATTTTCCATCTCCAGTATAAGCTCTTCATTCCCATCAGTTGTGGCTTCAAACTCATCCTGCCCTACAGACATCAACCTTTCCTCTTCCAAGCAGACTGCTTCCCTGCTGTCCAGGTAGGCTCTCCAGGCAACAGGCACACAGAGCAGAGCAGGCAAGCAGGCAGGCATTCCCCTTATCCTCACTTCTGCCATTTAAAACCATAGCAACCCCCCTGCAGCTCCAAAACTCAGGTTTCAAAGAAACAGTGGACTATAAGGAAAAAACTCTTATAAATATTTAAGAAAGGCTAGAGCAAAGACAAAGGAAGGAAACAGACTGGAACATTTCAAGTGGAAATAGGCTCTGAACCATGACCTGTTTTTGATCAAAGCTGGAGGACCATTTATGGCAAGTGCGTGACACAAGCCAACCATCACTGACAAATTTCACATTATTTCAAGATATGTGAAACTCTGTACGGTTATATCATATGAACTGAAGAAAACGGGAACAAAACCAGCCAACCTCCTCCATCTACCTACTCTTCCACTCCCACACACTTTTATTTTTTACAGAGAAATGACTGTCTATTTGCTGAAGCTTTTACAGAAGTTTCTACTTGAATGCAACCAGCATGGAAAACACCAACCTGAGCTCCTGCAACTTTGTCACTCTAAGGAAATACTCCAAGTGGTCAGTAATAGGTTTCAACACATGCTCTCCTCAAGTCCTTAATTTTTAAGTGGGTTGATCTGTAATATTTAAAGCTTCAACAAAGCCAGAAATTTGAGTGTCCACACTGATCCTAAAAATGCTTCTTAATTTGCATGCACACCACTGAGTTTTGATTCAGGTCACTGTGATTTTAAATGTTTCTACATAACTCCAAAACACTAGTGTTTTACATCAGAGACTTCTGGAATGGAAACCAATTCTAAAACCAAAGAAAATTTAAAATATTTATGAGTAATATGTAGTTGCATATGAACATACAATTATGTGTTCAAAAATATTTATATATTACATAATTAAAAATTCACATTTCATAAGAAAGTAACTTAACTGTGGAAGAATTTAGTCAATGTGTGAACACAGAACCATTCAAGACACAAAGCTCAGCACATTCACTGATTACTGAGACTTAAAAGAAAGTAAAAAATGGAATCATTAATTATTATCTCTAATATTATACTTTCTCATCAGTTCTCAATTCACAGCTGTATTAGACAGATATACCTCTATTTCACAGATTTAGTACTCTCAAAATTAAATACTTTCACAGGTGTAGTTCTACTAGCCCTCAAACATCTAATTAAACTCCCATTAAAGTCAGTATTGAAATTGAAAAATTTTATGGAAAAAAGGTATAGAAAAACAAGTACTGGTGGACATTAAATGAGTGCATGCCTACAAGTGCCACTTCCTTTTCACCATTATTATAGTTTATATAATTTTGGCATACCTCCAAGTTACAAGGCTGCTTTGCTAGTACACAAAACAGAAAACAAAAGCCACGCCAAAACCAAGGGGTACATGCAGAAACATACTTTACACTTCTTTTTTTTTTTAATGCTTACATCTCCTTTCTGCAATACATTTTCCTGATCTTTTTTCTGTTAAGGAAGGCAACCAAACAAATCCTGCATAACTCACCACAATACTCTCTTGAGAGTCAAACTTCTTTTTCTTTGATTTCTTTGTGTCTGCTAGGCCAGCATGGTGTCTGAAGATTTCCTCAAAGCGGACTTTGGTTTTCGCCTTTGCCTCACTTTCAACTGCAAAAACAAATTGAGAGTATGATTTGCTATCTCATTAATCACCATTGCTTAAAAAAGTTCATAATCGTGCTCTAAAATTGCAAAGGATGAGAAAGTTTACCAAGGAATTCACTTTGTATTCAGTTAAGAATTTTTACTGGCAACATAACCCATACAAGGATAACTCAGCAGCTTTGCACACACGCGCATGTACACACACACAGATACACCAGTCTTTCACTTTTGCAGAAGTCAGCACCATTTACTCTGTCTCCTGAAGAAAAGCACATTTTGAAGAGCACATGCAGCAGCATCAGTACAAAACTTGGGCTAACCATAGCAGAGGACAGATTGCGGCCCTCCCTGTTTACGAGCAGAGGTAACACACTGTCTTCCAGGAGAAGCAGCAACTCTGGGTTCTTACTCGGGTCTGGAAACCAGAGCAGCATCATCCTGAGCCAGACTTGTAAGAACCAGAAGCTGGCACTCTTGCCTTCTATGAATCACGATACTGCCATCAGCAGCATTTGAACCCTTAAAGCAGTAGGTGTTCTAGTTCCCCTCAGGTAATGCTTAATTTGTAACCACGAATTCAAACTGCAACCCGGCACATCACTGTGACAGACTGTTGAATCCACAGTTACAGTATATTTACCACTGTCATTAAAACTTTTACAAAAGCCCCTGAATTTAAAATAAAAAAATAACACCACTTTGAAAATCATCTATAATCATGAACTCAAAAAGGAGCCAATGGAGCATTAAAAATTTATATAGGACACAAAAAATTTCTATCATTTGCACCTTGTTCTAACTATTAAATATGTACCGGAAATCAAACACAAAGTATCCTTACCTGCTCGCATTTTCAGTCCTCAGTTAGAAGTGGCTCAACACAACAGCTGCTTCTTCCTCAGAATTCACCATTCTATTTAAAGTATTTAACAACTGTCATTAACATAAGAGGTCCATAGACTTCAAGTTAATAATTAAATCTGTGTTAATTAATATTAGGGATGAGTACATTTTATTTAGAAATAAGTATTTCCCTATTTGTCTATAAATTAGTAGAAGTTTTCTGCTATCAAATCCCGACTCTGATACTTATTACTTGAGGGTAAATAAAAAACAACATTACAGCAATTTAATTAGCTGTATTTCTGGGAGGTAGCCAAATAATCAGGACTGTAGCCCTCCAATCTTATAAAAAAAACCCAAC
Source organism: Catharus ustulatus (assembly GCF_009819885.2). Lineage (NCBI taxonomy): Eukaryota > Metazoa > Chordata > Aves > Passeriformes > Turdidae > Catharus > Catharus ustulatus. Next base: position 59,833,177 of record NC_046223.1, on the reverse strand, counting down.
ACTTTATTTAAATAATAATGAAACCATTTATGTTCAAGCCACTCTATTCACATTCCTCTCCTGACAGCATCATTGAGGAAGCCAGCTGATATTTTTCAATACAAAGGTTAGTATCTGCCAGCAAATCTAACTTCATTACAAATCTCTAAATATTTTTGTTTAGATAAAGCACTTGTCTTTTGTATAAAGCAGACAAGCAACTACGTGAAACTCCTTCCTTTAAAGAAAATATTGTTAGGCCCTCATAGTTGTGGGGAAAAGCCTGCAAATGCAATCCAAACAAAGCAAATAACAATATTACACAGGTTTCTCTTTTCATCAAGAAAATTCAGACTATTCTACAAAAAGCTTTAATACAAGGAGCTGTTTTGTAAACAGTGGAACTAATGACGTGTAGGCTCCTGTGAAGATGTGATGTCCCCTTTAGAACTCTGGTCCCCATGTCCCCCACAGCCCACCAGGGAACAGCTCCAAGTTCTCCCTAAGTAACACCTCCTGTTAGACACCATAACTCACAGTCACTGCACACCCAGACTACAAAATTAAGCCGTACAATAAACACTGCCAGGATGTGTGGTTGCATTATTCTCGCACCATTTTGGTCCAAGCCACCTAAGACTCACCAAGCTATGTCTGGATACAGTTCAGGAGTTATTTTGCATTACTATATATAGGCAGGTTGCATGCAGCTACTCTGATTTGAGGCTGAGAGAGCTGATTAGCAGTGAAGGGAGCAAACACAGCACCTGGCCTCAGCACTAAAGATCTCTCCTGGACACGCACATTTCAGCAGCACGGGAAAGAGCTGTGGCTGTACTTGGGCCCCAAGCATCTGCACCACCCTACCCTCCCGTCTCCCTCCTCTCTTGAACAGCCTTACTTGCACAGGCCTGTGACTTTCAGCTCATTTCGCACTCATTACTCACAGTGCTTTGGCATGCTAGCTATCCATACTAAAGCAAATTAAGGAAAAAAAGGCAAAGTGTTCCGGTTGGTTTGGGATTACAGAGGAACTGAGCAGTCAGATGCCAAGGGTACTTCATTTACTTCATGTCTTCAGCATTTATACTAAGCATCCAACTACCTAAAGATGTTTCAAAGGAGCAAGGGTGGCCAAATAGACTCCACTGGCAGTAAGAAAATGTTTCGTTTTGCAATGGGCTTGAAACGACACTGATGAGGTTGCAGTATTTTCACTATCTAAAATATGTTGACTCCGACAGCCAAGCTTTACTGACACAACTAAATCAGTAACTGCTAAAAACAACACTTCTAACAATAAATTAAAAGAGAAAACACCATTGAAAAATAAAACTACTTTTGCAATTTATACTTGGCTAAACCAAATGGGCATTTTGAAAGTACTACAGTTGCCAAGTGCTGCTTTCCAAGTAGTCAATTCACAATTGGCTAGAAAACACATAATTTAGAAAAGCAGAAATTTTTAAAAATACAGCAGATTGACTGAGGACCACAGGAACATGGGAGAGTATCTTTGAATTAGCTGAATGATACAACAAGCCCTCAAAAATTAGAAACAAGACATGAAATACTGAAGGGCTCTTAAATTTAATGCAAAAAAAAAAAAAGAGAGACAATAACAAAAAAGCAAAATTAAATAAGTGCATACCTATTCTAAGTATGGACATAAGTTGCTGGTCAAAGGTTAAATAAATTAGTCCATCAAAAAATCCAACTAAACTATGGGTTGGTTAAAATACTAATTTTGCAGATAGTTTTTGATTATAATGGAAGAAACATCTTACCAAAGATTAGGCTCGCCTTCCATCTACAAGCACTCTCAGTAAAAGGAAGAATAAGAAAAATTCACCAGAGAGAGCACCACTGTATGTTAATTTATTCTGTGTCTACTCTGTGGTAGCAATAAAACTAAGAGATAAAGTCCTCTAATGACAGTGCTATTGTTTATTAGGTATTTCTAATTTAGAACTTCATGGTCTTTGACATGGTGCACTAAAGCAGCCATCAGGCTTGTGTAAATATAGATCATTAATCAACAAGGATAAGAACAAGGCTTTAGCGTAATCTCACCTCAGAATAGGAGAGATTTAATTGTATATCAAAGTTCAGCAACCACCATGCCCCAATCTGAGTAAGCTCAGCTATCATTAATTTTGTAAAATGCATTTTTGCCTGATCAGATTGGATCTCTTCCATGTTAGTAAACACAAGACAATCCAAGACCGACAAAAATACATACCTGGAACAGTGACATAGTCCAGCCACCAGGAACAAACAGCAGAACAAATTCATAAAGCCCAAACTTCCAGTTACTATACTTTCCTAAAAATAGCCTACTTTGCTCTTCTCCAATATTCTATCTGTATTTACAAAGCAATTCTACATTAAACTCTTGCTCTTTTCACGCTATTTTACAATACTCCTTGAGTTGCTATATCCTACCTCTGTAATACAGGGATGCTAATACATGCCACAGAGGTCACCATACACAAAACCCACTTTTACTAACCATTAATTAGATATAATTCAAACCCAGACTACAATGAGTAGAACATACAGAATTTGCTCTATACAATGGGAAGTGAAAAATTTCCTACCTAATTATAACCATTTAGGAGACTGAGCAGTCAAAATATAATTGCACACTTAGGATTTTCCTGAATTAAATACCTTGTTTTTCTTTTATTGCAATAAGTGAGCATAAACCTCAATGGCTGAAAACAAGTGGAACATCATGCTTCATTCATTTCTCATCTTTTAGACCATAGAGGGAAATCTTGTGTTTTACAAGTAGGTTTTTAATTAAGCTACATGTAGGAATCATCACTCTGAGATGTGGAAGAGCTTCAGCTCAGAAATATACAGCAAAATCACACTGAGATGAATCTGTTCCTCTTCACTACTGACAAATCTGGCATCAAAAACCAATCTAGCTTTATTAATGAAAATTCAGTATTTAAGTCCAGAAACGGACAGAAACTGACAGACCAGGCAAACCCCTACATAAAAACTAATGAAAGTGCAGTACCATGTTTTTCACAAGTTTTCTACCACTTCAGATGTGCCAATAGAAAACTTACATTCACAATAATTGAAAAAAGAGATGCTATAAAATGCTGCTGCTAGCCACGGTTTTCTAGTAGTAACATATCAGAAAGCTTTTGCTTCATAGGAACTGTCAGGTTGGGGTTTTTACCCCAGAAATTTGGCACCTTTAGTCAAGAGACACTTTCAAACTGACTCTCACGGCAAAATTACAGACTTCAGCTCTATGTAAGGAAATACAGAAGACTTATATTGTTTATTAAGTTTTAAGTTTATGCTTTATCTTACATGCTAATTATGAAAATGTGTTCTCAGCAAGAGACCACCCTAAGTACTTTAATTTCCGATGTGACATTTTGCTTTGCTGGAAGAACAGCGGTAGATTTAAAAGATATAAAGGGACATTCCGACCACACACCACAACTGGACTAACCGACGGAATTATCCAGCGAGAATGCGATGCGCATCCAGATGCGCATTCCGCTGCGAGGGAGGAATCCCCGCTTTGGAGCCCGAGGTGCCAGGCGTGGGAAGCACTCACTGTGTGTTCACTACAGCTGCCCACGCACGTCACCCCAGCCAACCACAGAGCTCGTCAACAGCGGGGGGGGCAAACAACTCCGATCTGGGGATTAGGGCTTCCCGCGGCACCGGGACCAGGCAGCGACGGCCGCCCTAGGCCGCCGGTTCCGCCTGCCCGACAGAGAGAATCACTCCGGGACTGCTCGGGGCACCGGGCTCGCCGGCTGCGCTCCCGCTCCCGCTCCCTCCCGGAGCGCGCCGCGCCCGCCCGCGCACCCGGCCCGCGCTGGCCGCAGCCCGGCCCCACCACGCTCCCGCTGCCGCTCCCGCTGCCGCCCCCGCTCCCGAGCCCAGTCCCGATCCCGCTCCCCGCCCGCGCGCGACAACGGCCGCGGTCCCGGCGCGGCCCCCGGGCGGCTGCGGCCGTGCCCAGCCCCAGGCTGAGCCCCCCGCCTCGAGGGGGGAAGGGGAGCCGGGGAGGGAACAGCGCCGGGGAGGCGTTACCCAGCGCTACCCGCCCCCGGCGCACCGGGACGAGCCGCCGCACACGCCCGGCGGGGCCCGGCCCGGGGCGCGGCCCCGCTCCCCGCCGAGGGCATCACTCACGTCGGCCGCGTCCTCTCCCGTGGCGGCCGCGACGTGGCCCGGCGGCTGCTGCGGCCGCCCCGCCTCCCCCCCTGCCCTCCGCTGTGGGCTCTTCCTCGCCCCGCTCCCCCCTCTGCAGCGCCGCGCGGGTGGTTCCGCCCAAAACAATCCCGGCTCCCAAGGAAACGGCGCAGGCGCGCAGGGAGGCGCGGGGTGAGCGAAAATAATTTAATTATTTAATTAATTAATTGAAAAAATAAAAAAACGGTGAAAGCATTAGAAACGGGAGCCCTCCCACGGGTGCCTTATGGTCTACTGGAAAAAAATAAAGTGTGGAAAGCACATGGTAGCTCTCAGAGTTCAGGCTAACGAAAGTTGCTTGCGAAACAATAAAGGCCCCGGGTCATGGGCTCTGTTGGGCTCGGGATGCAAGTGACAACAAAGGCTTGGGATGCAAGTGACAACACGGGCTTGGGATGCAAGTGACAACAACGGCTTGGGATGCAAGTGACAATTCCTTGGGATGCAAGTGACAACAGGGGCTTGCGATGCAAGTGACAACTGCTTGGGATGCAAGTGACAACAAGGGCTTGGGATGCAAGTGACAACTGCTTGGGATGCAAGTGACAACAAGGGCTTGGGATGCAAGTGACAACTGCTTGGGATGCAAGTGACAACACGGGCTTGGGATGCAAGTGACAACTGCTTGGGATGCAAGTGACAACACGGGCTTGGGATGCAAGTGACAACTGCTTGGGATGCAAGTGACAACAAGGGCTTGGGATGCAAGTGACAACTGCTTGGGATGCAAGTGACAACAAGGGCTTGGGATGCAAGTGAGAACAGCTTGGGATGCAAGTGACAACTGCTTGGGATGCAAGTGACAACACGGGCTTGGGATGCAAGTGACAACAAAGGCTTGGGATGCAAGTGACAACAAGGGCTTGGAACGCACGCAAGCTTTCCGCAAGTAGCAGCACAAATGGATGTCCTCGAGTTATGCAGATACTGGAGAAACTTTAAATTTTTGCCTGACTTAGTAGCTGATTGAATCAGTGTTTTGGGGGATTTCCATACCCACCCACCCCCCCCCCCTTCCTTAGGCGTAATTACCTAATAAACGTAAGCAGATGTTTCATTGAGAAACTGATGTCAAAGGTCCCTCAGCACTAGAAGGTTTGAGAAATTAGTGCAAAGTTTGTAATGAACGTGGTTAGTTTTTTTCAAAAGCCAAGCTGGGTAAAATTGGCCTTCAGTTGGCAGAAAATTTACACAAACTAGAGCTGAACAAATGCTTGTGATCCCAAGTTTGTGACAGAGTTCCCAAGCATTGCATCCCTCAAATTCTGGCAGTGAATTACACAGACTTCCAGAAGAATGCACCTTCTGAAATCTGTCTTCCCTGTTCCTCACACATTACTGGTGTCAGATGCTACTAGCTCTTTTTTCTTTGTACTTACCTGTCCTCTGCTTTCTCAAATGCTTGCATGCACTCAGCTGACAGGTAGGGATATTTCTTTTTTGTAAGGTGGGTGTCCTGCATTACCTTGGCATAACACCAACAAAAACCAACTCCTCAGCATTCTTGTGCTTCTCTTTATCATTAGTACATCTCCATTCTCTGTCCTTCGTGGTACCCCAAACTCCATGAAATAAAGACCTTGAACTACATGGTCTCACTTTCAGGTTGGCCTTGCATTGAACAAGAGATTGGACCAGAAATCCAAATGTTTCTTCCTCGCTAACTTCCTGGCAGCTGAGAGGCTGATTTGTGGCAAACTCAAAACCAGTCATTTTTAATCATTGACATAGAAAGCAGACCTGATATTGTCTAATTTGACCAGCAGTAATGGGCTAGAAAGCCTCCTAAACAAGCCTGGCATGAGACATCAACAGGTTTTCTATTACTTCCAAAAGCTTGTGTCAGGTTTCCAGGAACACTTGTTTTGAAAGACCAAAGAAAGGAAAGCATACTCCAAGTACAACACATCCTTTTTGTAAGCAGAGACAAGTGTGCAATTCCTATTCTGCCATAAAGAGAAAAACAAGACTTGTGGAAAAAGATAGAGCATGTACACATGGAGTTTTTCGATTGCTTCAAAAGCATGTCCTGTGCTCACCTGATTTTTCAGTCTGCAGGGGCTTGTACAGCTTTCCATTATCTTACATTTGGGATGTGTGGAATGTAGAAAGGGACACTAAGTAAGGTGGCATATTGCAGGTCACAGGTAAGCAGTTTGTAGGTACCAGATGCATTCAGAAAATCTCACAGGAATTCCAGGATGATGAAGAATGGATCAAGGTTCTGGTCAGAGCCTGACTTTCAACAAAAGGTAAAATCTGTCGCATGCAGGGACAACCTCGAGGTGTCACTCGAGTGCACAAAACAGAAACAAGATCTGGGGCTGGATAACTCCGAGAGCGCTTAAGGTGCAGTGATATTTTGGCAAAAGTTAATTGCTATTTTCTCTTTACAGCAAAACATAATCGTGTTTCTGGTATTTGGTATTCCAAGCTAACGATCTGATTGTCTGACATAAGCTGAAGCTTGAGTGAAAGAAGCATTTTACATGTATTATATTGATAGTCAACAATCAATTTCTTTAATAATTAGAGAACAATTATGCACAATGTTCTGCATCCTGAGATTATTGCATCTTGCATGCTGAATTTCTTTGCTTTGGAAGTAATTCACAAGGACTAACTATGCTGGAAAGATGGTGTGCCCCAAATATGTGCATATTGGCAGTAGAAATGCCTGTATGTGTTTATTTGGCAATCTAAAATTCTGGGGCTACTTCTCAGAGATTTGAAAGACTTTGGACTGAAAAGATTTCCCTGTTAGTTCAGTCCTTGACTTGCTGCCTAGTCCTGAAGCAGGTGTCCTTAGTTCATGGGGGCAAGTAAGCAATCCTTTCTCAGGAGAGAGTTTAAGAATGTTCTTTATCCTCATTGACTTTGTTGAGCCACATTTACCTTCCCAAGGTTTTCTCCAGAGTAGGTACAAGACTGATTATGACCACAGGTTTTATTTTCGTTGTGTATTCTCGCTTTCTTGTGGGTGGCAGTTCTTCCAAAGCTAAAGTTCTGTAATACAGAAAGTTTTTTCACAGTCTACTACAGTTTTTGCTTGTAGGCCAAAAGCAAAAAACCTTACATTAAAATTCAGCAAAACATTTAGTTTCTTCTTTCTTTTTTGAACATGTTTTCAGTTTAAGACTTTAAAATGTTTTAAGGAAATCAAGTCTTAGTCATCATATTAGTGCAGAGACTTGAAGCAAGGCTGGAATTACGAGGTGGCACACACCTAGGGATTTGGTATTAGCAGGGAATGTAAGACTCCCGTTTTTTAATAAGTAATTTTGTTCTTCATTTTAAATGGGCTGAAGTTATTAGAAGAATCACATGAACAGTCCATCATATTTCAATATGTTCAACGTACTAGAATGTCTATTTATTTTGCAATATGAGGAAAAGAAGGTAAACATGCTTTATTTCACTGCCAGAAAACTAGGTTTCAGAAACAGGTTCAAATTGTGTGTCCAGACAAAGAGGTCATGAACCCTCTGAAGAAAAATGTTATTGTGTTTTCAGTATTAGTGTTTCTTGAGCAACATCTCCAGAGGCATAGCTACATCTCTACTGATGTTTTGCTGTCCTCAGAGCAACAATGCTAAGTCTTTTTAAAAGGAGGTTATCATTTGGAAAACCCTCGTGTTCTCAAAAAACTTCAGGTACTCTGCCACAGGATGGCACTGTAATCGCACTTGTCACTAAGTCTAATTTTTGCGAAGTGTTTTGGAAACGTCGGATATTGGAGCTAGAGTTTGTAACTAAGTGCAGCATTGTTGCTTAACTTTTCAAAATACAGTTTTTCCCCTTGTACTGTTAGTGTACCTTTGGATATGTTTTAATTAAATTATTTTCCTTTTGTGCTGTATATTAGCTATACAATAAGCTTTAATAAAGAGTGACAGATCTCCTGAATATCCCTGTTGTATCCTGTGGTTAACAGATTTTACTTGTAGACTAATTCCCACAACCTTTTGTTCAGAAATGTATTTATTCTTTGAAATGTACTTGTTTTGTTTCATAATGTAATTGTTGATGTGGTTCATCGGATGTCTTTTCCTTCTTCTAAAGGGTTGGTTTTGTTAATCAAGTCAGCTTGGAGACTTTAGTTTGCAGTCCTTTGACAGTTTTTATTACTCCATTTTTCAAAGTCTTCAAGCCTATCTTTTATAACATTATTGTTTATCTCTCTGGGATATTTTATTCTTCAGTATTTTATTAAGGTTCACTTCTTTCCCTGTTTCCACTGACTTTTTGAGTAATAATCACTATTGTCAGCAAACAAGTGGCCATTTTTTAACTTGGGGAAGGAATACTTTAGTAGTTCCATTTCAAATATGGTGTTCACAAATCCTGATCACAGTCCAGCATTAAAAATCAACCCTGTGGTGTCCTGCTGCCCAGCTCTCACTCCACCTGTGCTGAGGGCTGAGAATACCCAGATGTCTTTGAATGGCTTTTGCTGCAGCAGACGGCAATTCCTCATCCCTGCAGCTTCCAGCAGTGATGCTGGTTTCTGTCCTCATTCAGTCCCAATTCCCACAAGCACACTTGGCTTTCCTGAGCTATATGCAAGGGATGCCCTTCCCACCCCATTTGCCAGACCCACCTGTTTAAAATTCCACCTGCAAAACCAAGCCAAGGATTCTTATTTGTATGTACATCCATAGAATACAAAAAGAAAAACAACAAAAAAAAGAACAAAACCTGTTGTTGTCTCTGAGTTTCACCATAAAGCTTCAAGAGGTTGCTGCACTTTCTTCCCCTTCTCGTGTCATTTAGCAGCAAATTTGATGTTATGAAAATAAATATAAGAATAGTCACTCTAATATTAGTGTAAATCATCAGCATTATTAAGAAGCACTTTTCTCTAGCATAGACAGAATTTTTCCTCTCACCATTTTCTTCTCTTATACCCTGCAGTTTCTTTTCCTTTCTTTATTTTTTTTTCTTTTCTTTTTTTTTAATGTTCTGTTTTTTTGTTCAGCTTGCCACATGATGGCAGCTACTTCCTATCTTCTGGTGATCACAGCAAAAAGTAGTGATATAGGCTGGATTTCTTCTGAAGTCTATTAGGATGGGAAAATCAATACACCATTTCTGCATTTAAGCAGTGGGAAAGAGTCCTGCTATGTAATGCAGTTTGGTCACAAAAACAGCATGGGCAGGGGACCAGAGACAGAATGACAGAATACCAGATCTAAACAAACTAGATTTTGGGAAAATTCAACCTTGATTTCACAAAATCTTGCTTGTCTGCAAAACACCTTATGTTTAAAAGAGCTCAAATCAAAATAAATCTACGCTAAGTCTTCTGCAGGGAAATGGAGAAAGAAGCACCCACAGGTTAGTCAAGCCTTCCAGAGCCATGGAATTGGGCCTGGATTGGATGCCGACCAGAGCAGTGAAAAAGGACTGCCACTGGAAGTGTCAGAAAAGTCAGGGTTAGTCCTTCGAGTAGTACTGCAGTGACCAAAGGAAATTGATTTGGGCATGTTCCAACAGCAACAAATATCAACAGGAACACACCTGACCCCTAGACTCCTAGTCTCTAACCAAGACTAATTCCAGAATTTTTAGCTATTTTCTAGTTTTCTATGTATCATTTAAAAACATACCACTTCCAAACAGAATATATATTGGCCTACATATGAAAGAAATGTACACCTGACCAATAGAAACAGACCTCTAAATCTGAGCAAGGATATCTATATTTTGTAAGTCTTCCTGTTGAACACCTGATAAAACGTATATTATAAATCTGTATCTAGTATTTAAGTTTTCTATTATGGCTGTAAAGAACCCTATGGATATCAGGCTCTGCAAAAATTCATTTTGGGAGTTTTAAAAAAGTTACAGCTGAAAAAAATTAAAATATTTGCCGACTCTCTGCTTACTCCTTAATAATCTTGATCAGTGATTTATGGCTTCCATTCAGACATTTCTTTTTTGAATGGTCTTTCTAGAATAGTCTTTCTTGACAGTGCCTTTTTCTTGGATTTCTTCCAAGTCCTGAATGTTGTTCCAGTCTCCAAGCTCCTGGTGTCCCGTTCACTCTGCCCTTAGTTCTGTATCCCCACTAAAGGTATAGGAACAGGCTACCTTTTCAAAGCATGTGGCCCCTAGTGTCGAGTTTCTCACACTCCCACAGACCCCTGTACTCTCACCCAGGGATGCTGGAAATGATGAATGGAAATCCACTTTTTCCTGTGTGATCATCTGAACAGGCTGTTACAGCGGACCATGCTTCAGCCACTTCTGCCGCCTGCTGTTACCATTTCCCTCACTAATCAGCCAGTGGGACACGGTCAGAGAAAAACCTGAAAAGCGAACTCAAAACCAGCTCTCCTTTCTCAGGTATAGTACTCAGTGTGTCTCTCCCTAGTTCTCCTGTTGTACTACAGCCCCAAAGGCTTTTCTTGAGCTTCATGATCACTAAATTTGGACGCTTTCCGAACCTGTTGAGCACGACATTTCCCAGAGCACATAAAAGGCTTGCTGCCATCTGGCACTTGCTTTCTCTCCCCCATGCACTGTTGGCTTTGAAAGTTCTGCCAGTAGTGCTGTTCTTTAAAAAAACATTGGCACCAATTCTCTGTAATAACTGACCAGATCCAGAAATTGTTCCTGTTTCTTTTGGTTCCTGTGAGACATTCTACAGGTCCTGTGGGCACTAATGGAAATTTCTGGTATTTGATACTGTCTTTTGCTAGCAGATACTGAACTGTGCCTGTTGGGGATCTGCCCCCTTAGGTGATGCTGTTGCCTACAGAGACCTTGAACAGTCTGCCTGTAAGGCACAGATCACAGCAGGACAAATAGAATAACAATTTTCATGTTATTAAGCATCACATTTGGAAATCAGCTTTCTTGCCCTGAAATCTGTGTGACTCATTTACAGCCCATCCTCTTGCTATAGGATGTTCTCAGGAGCTAAAGACTGTCAGGCCATCACTTTGCAATATTCTGTGAATATTCTTTGACTTGATTCAACAGTTCATTGAGTCTTTTCTATGTGTCATTTTGTGACTTGGGATATTTTTTGGCTTTTGTAAGGATACAGTCTGGATATCTTGCATTATTTTCTTCAGCTGAGAAAAGGGTTGCAGTTTTATCTTCTCTCTAGCAGCATGGGAATTCTTGATTTACTGATGATCGGTCATTTGTCCTAATTCAGGCACCTGTTCGGGTGATAGTTCTGGCAAGATTTCCTGCATTTTCAGTCTTTGATGTGCCTAAATAATAAATCTTTCTTTGTATTTAGAGTTGAATACTAGGACTGTGACATTACTACTAGGACTGTGTCAATATATTGTCATACAATGCAGGAACTTGTGGTGATAAGACCCGCACAGCATCCTTGGCACACAAGTACCATCCTCCTTATTGTATCTGTCTGGGTCTGCTTTGGTGATCTGTGTCACATTTTCAAATGTAGTACCACTGAATTTTTTTGTTTTCCTGTATCTAAACCCTGTAGAAAACTGCAATACTCCGAAGTTTCTGAGCGCTAAAAAAGCTTTTTTTTTTTTTTTTTAAAGAGGGGATCTTACACAAGATGTCAGAAGACTAATGAGTAGTTTGTAACTAGGAAAGGTGTTGCAGAGGTTGAAAAACATGTAAAAAGTTATTAAGATAATTCCAGTTGCTGACAGCATCATCTGTTTAAATTTTTACCCCACTTTCATCCACCTTCCTGCCCACTATGTGTGATGACTCATATTTCTGCGCTTTCTATGCCAAAAATAGAACACGGTATGCTACAGTCTTTGGGACCCACAGCACATGTAAATGGCATAACTTTCAGAAATTTACTTCTATAATAGGAGCAAATGATAAAGCTGATCAGCCAATTTTCCATGGTTTCTAATGCAAAATTGCCTGATTTCAACTTGGGAGTTTATATGAGAGTCAGGAAATAAAGAACCGAGCACTTTTTCCAATGTTGTCTTCAGCAAATGTAAGCTGTGGAATATAATGACGAGGTCTTTTTGCATAGGGACATAAAAATATGAAAGAATAGAGGAGTTTTATACAACATCTATCAAACTGGAACTGTCATTAACACTTTTATTAACCCTTTGTAAACAAAGACGTTATAGTAAGTTATATTCACACACATAAAGACACACACATAAGCATTCCCACAAACGCACATGTAATTTGTCAAAATGTTAAACTAAACCTGAAGCTAATATTCTCACCTTGTTGTCATATTGTTGAAAATCTCTGTGACTCAAGTGTCTTGAATTGATCCCTTTCCAAACAGCCCTAAATGGAATATTAACATTATTTGCTGCCTTTACCCTTTTAACACTTACTTTCAATAAGATTAAACTGCTTAGAACATCCCTCCTTTACGCAAGTTAATGAGCTAAGAATAAGCATGGAAGTAAACCTACATATAAGTGACAAGCAGAAAATGCACTTAGAAATTTCAATATACACTTTGTGTGGAACATGGAAGTGGCTTGTCTCTCTTTCCTGAAACCTTTCCTCCTCCCAAACTCCTCCTTACATTCAGCAGCACCTGCTCTTAGAATCCATCCACATTATCCATCTGGGGTTGATGCCCAAAGTTCCTTCTGGCTCTGTGGATCAGGGCTATGCACATCTTACTTTTGTTACTTTTTCTGGTGGTGTTTGAAAAGAAAAGTAAAAATACCTTACTTATTTCCCAGCTGCTCATGGCTCTATGTCATGACATTACTCTTTGGAGGAATTGCATGAACTCCTTTACTTCATGCTCATCCCAGTCTTATGGATGAGCAATGCCTTAGATATGTCTTTTGAAATTTTCCCTTCCTTTGAAGATAAAGATAACAAAATCTTTCCTTGGGTTCTTTCCTCTTAACAAGTACAGTAAATTCACGAATACAAGCCGCACTGAGTATAAGCCGCATCTCTGGGTGTTGGCAAATATTTCATTCTTTGTCCATAAATAATCCGCACCTGAATATAAGCCGCTCTGTGGTTCACAGCGAGGACCCGCGTGCAACAAAGTTGCCAAATACTAACAGAACCGCGGCATGGCGGGGTTTACTGGCTCAACTAAGGCTGTGTAGGCTCGGCGCGCTAGGGGCTGCTGACGGGGCCAGGTGGCCCAGCTCAGTGGTGCCGCTCGGGGCTGGCCGCCGCCTCTGGGTACACTCACCCTGGCCCCGCTCCCGCCGCGGCGCTGGCCGGGCACGGAGCACCCTGTGCTCCCGCCACGGCGGCGGAGGGCGGGGGCAGAGCCCCCGCCCTCCTCCCCGAGCCGCGGCAATGGCGGCGCGGGGTCCCCCCGTCTCTCCCCTGGGCTGCGGCAGAGGAGGGAAGAAGAGAGCTCTCCCGCCTCTCTCCCCGCCCCCCGTGCTGCCTGCAGGGAGCCAGGGCAACACAGTAACACTGTAACAATCGCGGAATGCTGGCTTTTACTGGCAGGTGCTTGGCTCGGCACCCTGGCTGGCACATCTGGGGTTGTAAATGTCAGAAAATTATTAACATATTAGCCGCCCCCGACTATTAGCCGCACTTCCGGGTTTCCACCAAAATTTTTGTCAAATTGCTGCGGCTTGTATTCGTGAAATTTCTGTAGGTGATAATCTCAGTGTCTGTTTTCTGATGTTTCCTGATTCTGAAATTTAGAGAATTTATGTTTAAGGGAATTTATTTAAAAAATTGTGCTCTGTGTTCTGACATTGTTTGCAATTTCTTTTGTGGGGAAATTTTTCTGAACTTACAGTAAACCCAATTTCAAGGGTCAACTTCTATTTAAAAAGCCTCCTACTGTTGTTTATATTTTAACCACTGTGCTAACCAATGTACCCTGATTCTGAAATAAGATCTGATAAACTTCCACCTATGGGTGGGCCTCACTGTGATCAAATAAATGAGAACAAACACCACAAGACCAGAACTGGGGAGAGATTTAGATACTGTGTGCATCCTTGAGGGAAAAGAGGAAGGAAGGAAAGGCACAAAAGGTTAAATCAACAGTTTACAAGGGATCCTCTCAAATATAATGCCTTCACAGGTCACATCCCTGTCACAAGACAACAGTGAGGAGTGGCAGTGTGACAGATAAAAGACACCTCTGTATTGTCATTTTCTTGTGGAAAACTTACAGAATGACGGTTTTTGTACCCAGCACAATTGCTGACAATATTCTCAAGTCCAGTTTTCCACTATCAGATCCATTTAGACAGAGATTAATAAGATTTCTTCAAATCTGCATTGCCATCTTTGAATGAAATGAAAATATGAGTGTTCTTTGCTTTCTTCAGAGCATGCACACCAATGTAGGTGCATTTTAATCAGATTTGAGACTATGAGATTGAGAGAAGAACCAGAGCCAAGCGTTAAAGTGGCAACAAGTAGCAACAATTACAGACTATAAGGAAGGAGTATAGGTTGTGAAGAAGTATATATAGACTTTTAACATGAGGAAAGCTTCCAAGAGAGTTTGCTTGCCTGATGCATGCAAAATTTCCCAAACTATCCTGGTCATGTGTTAACAAACCTTTGGCTACCACAGTTAGCTTCTTTGGTTTTGAAAACTGAAAAAAGCTGATCTGATTAAAATCTCTAATACTTAATGGTTATTGATGAGTTTTACAAACTGAGTTAAGACTCACAGCCTTTCAAACCTCTCCATGCAGCAGGAACAGCTGCACTCACCCACTTATGCAGCCTTTTTTCTTAGACTTTTACCACCAGATGTGCACCATAACACCGCAAGCCGATGACTGTCTTGGTGGAAATGGGGGATACAGAAAAATGGGGAAGGTGCCAAAGATGCTGGAGAGGTCAGAAAACAAATTTTGCATGGGAGTAAGGAAAAGACCCACTCACTATCTGATAATATCTGATGGGAAGGGGGCACAGGGATTCGTAAGCAGATGCTGTTTGTAGCTGGGGAGTCAAGGGGTATAGAGCAGGAGAGGCAGAGACCAGGATCTGAAGCTAGAATTGGAAATTAGGTTAAGACTGTTAAACCAAACTTGAATAGCTCTCAAAAGCCTGCTGGCTAGTAACGCCTACTTGGAGTTCTGCTCCTTTGTTTTACACTTCTTTCCCAATGAGTAAGTGTTCCTAAAACCTGATAAGCCCAATCCCATACATAATTGCATTATATCCAACCCATTCTCCCTGTCACCCTTGAAATGTTTCCCTGATCTGAGTCCAACTCCAATCAGCTCTTCTTTTAAGCCCTTCTGCTTTGTTTCCCTGGACTAACATCCCGAGCTCCTACAGATATCCCATTCTTTGTATTGTTCACAAGTTGCATTAAAACAGATTCAAGCACAGGAAATAACCAAATAGCATGGTATTACACTACCCTACAGGAGAAAAAATAGTATAGGACCACAAGCAGGATCAGTTTTCAATTTGTCAGATAATCAATAAAATATAAGCTAATCCGATTCTCATGCTAGAATGCCTCTCTAACATATTTACTCCCACACTCCTAACTTTCTCCCAAGCCCTCAGTACAGTGCAACTTCTACTTAAAGCAGGCAGGATGATGTAGAAGTGGACAGCCTCATTAATTTTTAGAAGCAACTCATGATTCTGTAAACTTTTGGCCTTCAGTTGCAGAAGATTGAATTGCATGACCCAGCAGTGTCCATTCAAGTCTGTTCTCCCCATCCAGTATTCATCCTGCTCCTGCCTCCCGTGAGTCACTAGCACGTTTGGTTCAATAAGTTGTTTGGAAGCAACAGCAGAGAGTTAACATGCAAGAGAAGCCATGAAATGGTGCTGCACTGCAACTTTTCCAAGGTAAAGACTGCTTGGGAAATGCAGAGTGATCTGTTGTTGAAATCAGGATAACACACAGATGAACAAAGTCTGACACCCTCGCTGGATGAGTTTGTGCATGGAGTGTGAGGTTAGATGTCTGGTAAGGAAGAACACTAAATTCCTACCTATGATTCTTAAACCTAATGATTAAGGTTTAGAGTATACTCTGAAATCTAAAGTTTAAATGAAATTACAATTAAGTCCTACTTCCAAATAGAAGAAAAAAGAGAAAACTTTAGGTCAAGGAGACAGCAAAAAAAGGAATTATTTAATAAAGAAGAAAAATTAAACTATTTTACAGCGCTAATAATATATGAATCTTATAATCATGCTTACTATGAGATTAAATAGAAGTTGCTCCTTATAAATCAGTACAAGTATGCATGGCTGAATTTACTACTGGGACTCCAGTGTCAAGTGAAATTCAGATCCTCTCTGGACACATGACTTCCCATGCTTTCCAGCAACATTATTCCTGTCTTTTCTCTAGCAGAGAAAGACCTAACCATTTGAGAACAAATCATATCCTGCTAAACAAGAAAGTGCCTTTGCATTTAACAGCATCCAGTAGAAATGATTGAATCTGATTTGGTAATCCATCCAATTCAAGGTTGTTTGAACGGCCACACCATGGCAAGGGGGGAGCAGCATGGGAGAATGATTAACTTAATCCTCCTGCCTTGTTTGTTTGATGCTGCCTCACTCCAGTGTGAGTCAATAAAACTTCGAGCACTGACACACACAACTTCCAGCTCCCACCAAGCTGGCCCAAAATGGGGATTAGCAAAGCTGCCT
The DNA here is from genome assembly GCF_009819885.2 of Catharus ustulatus. NCBI lineage: Eukaryota > Metazoa > Chordata > Aves > Passeriformes > Turdidae > Catharus > Catharus ustulatus. Next base: position 59,816,392 of record NC_046223.1, on the reverse strand, counting down.
TTCTCCTTCTGTTCCTTCTCAGCTCAGGTAAGAGTCCTTTGCCTTCTGCTTGCCTAGGTGAGACTGGGGCCAGACACTTGCAAACTCCATGTGAGGAAGGTAGGTTCCCAAATCCCTGCATCACAACTTCCCTGGACGATGTTGGATTTGGGGCTTGCTGGCCAGCAAGAACTGCTGCTGAACAGAGTGAGAGTTTTCATTTCTCCAGGGTTGTGTTCATTAGAGACACTGAAGAAGGGGCAACCTTGGGGTCTGCATGGGCAACTAATGGCTCCCAGCAAACATTTTCCATGGCTAGAGACAGGCACACCCTTGGGAAGCAGCCTGTCAAAGCCTTGGACAAAGGCATGGCTCCCTCTGATTTCAGCAACCTCTTGTCTTAGGTTTGGGGTTTGTTTTTTGGTTTTTTTTTTAAATGTTATTGCCAGATACTGTGATCCTTATTCTGATTGCTTTAGTTTGTTAATGCTTGTGCAGAACAGAATCACAAAGGAGAGGAAAGCTTGTTCTACACACTGCAGTTTCACTCTTTTTCATAACCATATTCTTAACAGTGAATTTTTCATTCCATGTGATAGGGAGACCAAATCTCCTCGCTGTTAGTTTCTGCAATATCTTTGGTATGAAAAGATATTTGTGTGGAAGATGATGCAAATATTTGGGAATATACAAGAACTGAATTGGTCTCTTTAGATGTATTTATATGGGTTTCATACATATGAATATTCTCTGTCTTGAAAATCTTAAATTCCAATGAACTGTGAGATTCACACCACACAGCTTCTATATAACCACACAGTATGTTGTGATTGCAATAAAAAATACAGTTATGAGTGTGCTAATGCATGTATAAAGGTGCAATGAAATAGACAAACATTTTACATGTGCAGTTTTAAAACATCAGAAGAGGTAACAGTTAGGGAAATATTTGGGTAGATTTTAGCTGGAAATATTAGAGACATGCCCCAGCATAAATTAAAAAAAAATCTGTTTTTTAATGCTAAAATTTTTATCTTTATTTGTATTATCTACTCTATTATTCTATTTATCTTAAATTCTAGTTTCTAAGCTTTGTTTTTCCAAAAGAACAGCCTCAGTAAAATCAAATACCTTTCTTAATTAAGTAGGAATTTTATATGAGGGAGAAAAATATTCAATTTGGATTTGTATTTTTGTATTCAGATCGTTGATCAAATGGTAGTAAATATTTGCATTTCTGAATAACATAGTAATGCATATTTCCGAGACTGTAAAACACCATAGATGTAAGAAAAGTGGTAGCATGAAAATTTTCTGGATTTTTATTCAGATTGCTTATTTTCCTTTTTGTTTTCAAGTATGATGCCCTGCCATGTAAATATAACAAAAAGAGGGAAAAACTATTTTTATGACCCAAATCAATTATGACCCTGTCAATATTTCTAAAATCAGATGTTGTAATGATAATGGCAATATTATTGCAAAATGTTAAAACAGAGCAGAATTAAGTTTGCATAGAAGCTGCACCACAACAGGAATTATTTACTTGTTTTTCTTTTCCTTGTGCAGAGTATTGCAGTAAATTCAATACAGGATTATTACAAAAATGAGAAACTGAACATCTGACAACCCCAGTGACTGAGGGTAGTTTATTTCTTTTAGGACAGATAAATCTGAATTCATTCCATGTGGTGGACAAATGTTGTTTCACATCTTTCTTGAGTCCCATTTCTCCAAATGTCCAAAATATGCATGGCCAATATTTTCTTTCTGAAGCACCTCTTTTTTTTTTTTTTTTTTTGCTTCTCAGATCATCTTCTGTGCTCCCATTACTTGATCCTATAGGTTTGTGTTATCACTATTCAAGCCATTTCTCTATCTTGCCTTACACTGGGTTTTCAGTGATGCTACCTTTTATCATAATAGGAAGGCACTTTAGATTTACCTATATTTTCTCACCATTCACCCAATTATTCCAGCAATTAAATGATGATATCACATGACTAGGTGAAAAGAATTTAACATGATGGTTTGAAATAAATCAAATCATCATTCCCATTTTCACTCCATTCTCTCTTTTTCCTTTTAGTGCAAGGAAGCATCCTAGACCGTTATGTGAGAACAGAGGGAGCTTGGTTGCTCAATCCAATGAAGCAAGTTTATAGAGCAAATAGTAATGAAGAATGTGCAGAGAAATGTGAAAATGAAGAGAAGTTTGCTTGCAGGTAATTTCCACTGGTTCTCATATATCTTGTATTGGAACAATACCTGTTCTTTATCAGCAGTCTGAACTTTCAAGGGTTTCCTTATGGCTATGTGGGGTTTTGAGGTTTGCTGGAAAAACAAGAAAGGTATAGAAACAGAATGTCTAGGACATATAGATGAAGACAAGAGATATAGAGAAATTAAGAAAGTTTTGTTGAATTTCTGTTGAAAAACATTACGATATCTTGATGCACAGCTTGATATGCTGCCAACCAACTTGACATGGTTTTATCAAGACTCTGGCACTCCTGCAACAGGGTGTCATAATTAATTTCTTGGACATTTAGGACAGCAATAATGGCATTGTTTATTTTCATTGCATTCACTATCTTGCAGATAAATCCATTGTTTGGAATTCACTAGAATTTGGACTTAGGTAACTTCTATTTACTTTGAGAAAGAGATGGCCACCTAAACCTTAATGATTCCAAACCTTTCTTTCAGCCAAGGCCTCTCTCTGCACTTGCATTGACCAGGCTCAAGGGGCTAGAAAGCATGAAAGGTGTTGATGAGCCTCTATCATTGGTCTTTGCTCAGCATTCTGCCCCACTGGAGCCTATTGCTCTGAGCCTCAGGCTTCTGGATCTCCTGCACCAAAGCCTTGCAGCCCATTGAACTCCAGCAGAATAGCAGGAAACTGGGGCAGTGAGGAGGGATGTCCATTGCTGCAGTGGGAGGCAGTCCACACATAGGGGGCAGAGGAGATTTCTCTTCCAATCTACCACTTTTGCAACATACCTTTTTGAAGCAGAGTGATTGTCAGCAGTGCTGTTTCAAGCACTTGGTTTTACTTAATGCTTTTCTTCAAGGCAGGGATACACTAGTGCTGACTTCTTAAATGTGTTTTGTAACTTGGTGCTTTAACTCAAAAGAGAAAAGGAGACTTCTTTCAAAAAGTTGTAGCCCTGAAGGATGACAGGGGCTGCTGACTATATGAAATCCCACCGACTCCCTTTGATCCAGCTTCACTCTGAAAACCACAGAGTGGACAGTGCTGCACTGGGATGTGCTTCAGGAGAGTAGGGAAGAAGGCAGAGAGGGAAAGACAGTATATTCAGATTATATATTTACAGTTTGCAGGGAATTAATGTTCCCTTTTGAGGCATATTCAGACACAGTATCATTCCTTATCTTCTGCCCTGGGCTCTAAGCCTGCCATCACTTGGCACTAGAACAGCATCAGGTTAATGCCTCCTTAATTAGTTACATGAGATGTATTACAGTCAAACAAGAGCAGGTGCTGTCTAGCAGGAAGGATCTGAGGGAAGAAAGATAAATGTTAGTTAGAGCTTAAGATCAGGCCAACACTGCAGCATCCTCACATTAATGCTTCAGACCAATCTGTTCAGATCAATACTTCAGACTTTTTATCCCACCTTAGAGGTGGATTGGGTCATGCTCCTTAGTTACTTCCCTACGTACAAATATAACATTACTGACAGTTTAATTGGCTCATTTGAGGGTAACAGCTTCCCTGGTATGGATCTACCCACTGAATGCCATGCTGCTATTGCTCTTTATTTTGGTTCGGAAAAGCCAGCTGTTGGAATTACTGTGCCTGTCAGAAGGTTTCCTTAGATGCTATTCTAAAGGCTAAACTATCTGCTCCAGTTTTGCAGTTTATAGCCTAGGTACTTGCTCAAAAGGCTACGACTTATAAAGTTCTTACTCTCAGAAGAGTTACCACAAGATCATTTGAGGCCCTAGTCCTGTGTTTTACCTCGTCCTTGGTAACTGCTGCATACTGGGGAATGTCTCACTCCTTGAATGACTACTAATATTTCCGAAATAAAGTCAAGGTGCCTTGTGTATATATCCCCTTTGCCATGGTCTCTTGAACCTCTGGCAAGTTACAAACCTTTTATCCCTTGTTATAATTTGTTCTTGTAGCTCCCTTTCAACCTAAGTTTGATATGAACACTTAGAAGTAAAACTCACCACCGAATATGTGAGCTGCAATACTCAGTGATTTGAAGGTACTTCTCAGTCTTAAATATCACTGAACTGTAGTGTTTGATAAAATGACAACTGAATATCCAAAAATGTTTTCAGGAAAATAAGCATATATGCAGTATTGTTTCTTACATTGCTCTCTCCTCTAAATTTCAACAGGGCCTTCTTGTTTACCAGTAAAGACCAACAGTGTTTAACATTGACTGAGAACACCAAAACAGCAATGGTATTCAGAAGAACAAATGCAGTTCTTTATGAAAAAAGAAGTATGTCTATGTCTTTTTAATGTTATTGGACTGTGGTTCAGATAAAAATTATCTATTTTTATAGTATTTGTATATTGTTGTATGATGACTCCTCAGTTAATTAATTTGCTGACATTTTTATCCTATTCTTATTTTTATGAAGTAATTAATTGGCAGGGTGAATTTTTGTGTTCCACTTTTGTACTTATTTTATTTATGAATTTCTTTGTCATAGATTAGGATTATTTGAAAGAAATTTTCTCTAATTCTTTCTGAAAATAGGAAGTGTGTCTCTGAGAAATGGCAGCTATCCAAGGTTTTATCCTATTTCAAAAATTATTACCTTATGCCAGATGCAAGGAAACAATTGTGTTTTAAGACTATTTTTGAATTACATTATTGAGCATGGAGCTCCTGCTATATACAGGGAAGAAGGAATGTAATATAATTTTGTAACATAAAATATTTACCGTATTTGTAACATAATTTATGTAACCTAAGGTTCATTGTGCTGTTCCCTGACTTTAGCAATACATAAGGGAGAAAAATCTCCTTAGGGACCATTCAGATATAAGGTAATGTGCTAAACTCTGAAGAGAATACTCCTGTGTTGAATGACTTCATGAACATTGTGTTTGACCATTTGCTGAACTGTAACTTTGAAAAGCAGTATTAGCACATTTGAAAATATTCAGAAATTGGAAACTATATTATCTCAAGGCTTTGGTCTCCTTCAACAAAGGAAGGTGCATCAAAAGCTCAAATGAACCAGGTTCTCAGCTGCTGAAAATCATGAGCTCCAGAGAACTGCATCCTTATTTCTCTATTGACCTGCCCTTATCCCTCCCTGTGGGATGACAATGCTGTGTGTATAGCAGCTGCAAGATTTTAGTTAGTAGTTCAACAGCTTTAGCAGTCTAACATCCAAATGAGATTTTGTTCATGCCCTGTGGATATTTCACAGAAAGGTGGGTAAGTAATGGGACACATTGCCCAGAGAGGCTGTGGAGCCTTCACCCTTGTAGGTAGTGACTGAACACAGCTCTGAGCAGTCTCACCCACCTTAGAAGCTGAATGTGCTATTTCTGGAACTATGGACCAAAGACAACTGAGGGTCCTCTTCTAACTAATAATTTCTGAAGTCTTTGGCCAGCTGCATTTTTTCTGCAGGTAATTCGATGTTTAGAACCTTAGCTCTTTCGTTATACACAGAAGCAGGTGGGACTTTCTATAAATCACAATTAAGTAGCACTAAGAAATCTTCTGCAGCTCCTATTTATCAGGGAAACTGAGTGGATGAATTAACAAGTAATAAAGCTGAAAGACTGATTGAGTAAATTATATGTAAATAATCATATTGGGTTTGCTTACTACGATCAGGAGCTAGATTGCAATTTTGGTTTATTTTTGAGACATGCCTTGGATTTACTGAGGTGATAACATGGTCCTGCAATACTCACTGGGGATTTGTTACTACATGTTTTGAGACCACTAAAGGTGTGAAAAAATTTTGTTTGACAAAACCAAAATTTCTGAAAAATGCACCTCTACCTGCAGAAACCGAAAGATGGACATTGGTATCATAAACATCAAAACCACAACCTACTGTGCATGTGTCAGATGGTGTCTGTGCTGTTCATCTTTTTATTTGCTGTAATTTTTTTCAGTCTAAGCAATTACTTGATGAGACATGGCTGCTATTTATCATTTTGTTCAATGCAAAGCCTGATAATTACTATAAAACTGGCATTTTCAGCAGTTATTTTTTCTGTAGTATGTGCTATAAAATAGAAAGTTAATCTTCTCTGACTTACAGTAAAAGTAGCAAGAATTAAAGCTGCATTTGGGAATTGTTACCTACACATCTGTTTGGAAATAGTTAACCCAAGGGACATGGGTTGAGTTTGGGGATCAAAGTTAGCCATTTATCATCAGAAAGGAAAAGCCCTAAAGGTTATATAAACGGTTAAAAGTTTACACAAACAAGAGGAGTCAGCACTTGACTGATTCAGTGTTCAGTAATTGAGGGATTTAATGTTATTTTATTGCAAAATTGTTTGAGGGATCCAAATGACTTCCAGTAAAAGTTTCTAGAGTAAACTTGCTTCTATATATACACTGAAATAAAAGGTCTAAAGGTGCATCTACAAATTCAGGTCTAAACTATTAGCCCTCAGAAAAGCTGAACCATATTTTGGATTCAAATATTAGATCTTTTCACTTTGGGCAAGACAGATCTGTGTAAAATGGCATTATTTCTCCAGATTTCTCTCAAACTTCCTCTTGTATATCAGCTTAGCTACAACTTTGATCCTGAGAAAAACTGTTGCAAAACTGGGTCTCTACAAGTATTCGGTTTGGACACTACATAAAGACACTGAGACTAACCAGGTCCCAACCTAAAAGACAGATTGCTTCCCTAGGGAAATGATAAATGAGTATCCTACTTAGTTTCCTGAGCCAGAGGACACGTTACCTGACAGTGACTGTCCCTAAAAGGCAGCTGTCTTCAGCTGAATTCAGGTGACTGTCTTTAAAGATTTTATTTTAATTACTGTCCATAAATATAATAATCTCACAGAAGGTAAGAAAAAGAGAATGTGTTTCTATTTTGTTATAGTATCTATTTAAATGTTTAAAGCATATTTTATTGTTTAAAGCAACTCCGCCATGTTCCCAAAATAACTCGGTTGTGTTACACTTATGTCTCTGGAATTCTGGTGTAGAACTTTTTTTGCTTTCACATACATTTTTCAGTCCCAATTAGGTCAACTTAGACATCAGCTAACTAGCAGGTTTTTACAATGTAAAATATCTAGTTTATGGAATTCAAGAAAGTCAAAATATGATCTAACATATTTTGGTGTATTAGCATGAAAATGGATTTTGTATATGTTAGAATCCAATGGATATGTCATGATACTGATTAAGCACATATCATTTCAGTTTATCTTCTAGAATGCAAGGAAGGAAAAGGAGTGGGTTACAGAGGAACAGAAGCCAAAACTCACAAAGGTGTGCAGTGCCAGAAGTGGGCTGATAATGTCCCACATAAACCAAAGTAAGGTCTTTCTGTATCTGCTTATATGGGGGTTTTTTTCTGAAATTTTGTCAAGCCGTACATATATGCTAATTTGTCTTGTAAGCCGTTTTTTGGTGTTAGAAATCTCCTTATAAAATACTTTTCAATACCTATCTAGAATAAGATCAATCTCTAATCTGAGTTGTTACTCAGAGACCTGTAAGCGATGCTACATGATCAGTAGACACACTGCCACCCTCGGCAGTCGCATTTAAATTTTATGGTCTTTACATGAGCAAAGCACTAGACAGGAAAACATCTGGTTCTGCTGAAATCAAAATTTTTTTGTAATCTCACCAAAGCAAGAACTTCTTCTCTTGGCCAAAGGTATAACATGTGGCAGATGAGATGGAAGTGCATCATTTTATCAGTGAATCCACAATTAACAAGGCACGATTTCTTGTATTTAGTTAAATATACCCAACTGGGTTTATTTAGCACCCTTCTATTCAGAAGCTACAAGCATTCAGGCTACACAGGACTCTCACATTTCAGAAATATGTTCTCATTGCATCTCCTGGGGAACATATCCCAGAGGAAACATGCCACATGGTACCCTGACTGAACAATAACTGCTGGAAAGAAAAAGCTAAAGAAAATGCAAGTATTAAGGTATAACGGCCCATAGAGGCACTGTATTCCCTGAAATCTATCATTGTAGCACTTCTAATGCTTCAGCAATGGCACACAGTAACAGTTAGGGGCCCCTCTAAAGACAACATCTCAAAATTGTCCACAGATAAAGATTTTATTTTTAGAATAAAAATAATGTCTCAGCTGAATAATTGAGACACTTTCCTTATTCTGTAATCCCATTTAATTCTGTTCCAGTTACACACCTGAAAAGTATCCCCAAGCAGGACTGGAGGAAAACTACTGCAGAAATCCTGACGGGGATGAAAAGGGACCCTGGTGTTACACAACAGATCCTGATACCAGATTTGACTACTGTAACATCCCTGAGTGTGAAGGTCAGGATACATATACTGTCTTCTTTCCATTTTTTGCAAGACGTGTTCAAGAATGTGAAGCTATTCAGATGCTTTTATTTTAAATTGAGCATTTCTTTCAAACTTTAATTTAGTCCAACACAAAACTTTCCAAAGCATTTTCAACATCAGCAAGGAAGATATCAAAAGATCCTGAGAACAGCTACACAAAGTCCCTTTTTTCCCCCCATATAAAAAAAATGGTATATGGGTGTATTTCTATATCATATTATTAGTATTTAATCAAATGACAGCTGCTAGTGCAAAATTCAATAAAATGTGACAGTAGCAAAGCACAGATTTAAAATTATATCTTAATACATTCAATTTAGATCTTTTAAAACCTGCAGTCCATAAGCTGGTTAGAGTTGGGGTTTTTTAATGGAATAGTACAAATATAATCATCTAGTTAAAGTCATCTTACCAAGGAAAATAAGCTTTTACTTTGTCAAAAAATGCCATACTTCAGCCTTGTGCTCTGATCACGCTCCTGTGCTTCATGTGAGATGAGGGGGAATGTTTCTGGACCAGTTCATCAAGGGCTTTCTGTCTCTCTTGTCCTTATTCTGCCTTGTTCCTACAGTAGACTGCATGCACTGCAATGGAGAAAACTACCATGGAGTAGTTGCAACAACAGCATCTGGGCTTGAGTGCCAGCGCTGGGACTCCCAGCAACCTCACTCTCATGGATACCTCCCAGAAAAGTGAGTCAGGTTCTGTGATGGTCTCATTCATCAGTGGTGGGCTGCAGACCATCCTGCACCAGACAGGATAATTGTTACAGCTATTAGGTAGCGTATCTTGAAACCTAAAAATCTTATTTTTCTGGTTCAGTTTTCCAGAGAAGGATCTGAAGGAGAATTATTGTCGTAATCCTGATGGAGAACTTTGGCCCTGGTGTTTCACTACCAGTCCAGATAAACGCTGGGAATATTGTGACATTCCTCGTTGCAGTGAGTCTGACTTCCAGACTTCTTCCAGTCAGAGTGGTGCGAGGATCTAGAGCAGGCAGAAGAGGTCCCAAAGATAAAGAAAAGTGTAAATGACAGCTGAATTTTTTTACCAAGAAAACAATGAATCACTTGAAAATGAACCTCTATCAGCTTTATTGAGGGTAGACATTCTGTCATAGCCATTTCTAATGGTTTTCTCTGGAGCACATCTCCCTTCCTTGATGTGTTTTTCTCTGACCAGGCATTTCTGGTGTTTCTTCTGATGCTTCTCTTTTGATGCCAAGAAGAGTCACTCTTCCTGAAAATACTTTGGCTTTTGTTTTGCTCTTCCAAATCAATTCTCCACCTTTTTAGTTTTCTTTTCTCCTAAAGGCTTGTTCTTGCCATTTTATTTTCCCTTGGGGCTTCTCACTTGACCTCATCCTTGCTGTCTCTCACCAGTCAGAGTATGTCTGTTTTACACATGCATCCCCGTCTGGATCACTGATGGGCCTGCCTCTTTCACCCCAGGTTTCTTCACAGCATTACCACTTGTACACTTTCCAGCTCTGTTCTGATGAGGCTGCTAGCATCTTCATATCCTGACTTTTGCATCCTGTGTTGTGTCCTGGCTGCTGCAAAGGGCCAGATGCAAATGCCCTTCTGGCAGCGTGACTGCTTGTCAGGAACTCAAAATGGTAGAAAGAAAAGTTAAGAAACATATCTTTAGATTTTTTTTTTTTCTGCCTTTTGGACTTTTCAAATATTTTGGTGATTAGAATTTACCTGCAAAGAAGTCTCGAAAGCCCACATAATTGTAACATCCAGAGTGACTTGTTGGTTTAGTTTTTTACTGTATCTAGAAGACACTGATTAATTGCAGTTGCTTTTTGTGTGACAGCAACACCCCCACCACCTCCTCTACCAGGCCGTCAGTGTCTCTCAGGAAGAGGAGAAGACTATCGAGGCACAATAGCTGTTACTGAATCAGGAAATACCTGTCAGCACTGGAGTTCTCAATCTCCACACAGTCACAGTCGCACTCCTGAAAACTACCCCTGCCGGTAGGTGAAACCCCTCTGTTATTCAGTGGCCATGAGAAATACCAAGTCTCAAAATTACTTCAGTTCTCTTCATCTCTATTGCAAAGTTCTTCAGTTACACTGGCTTTCATCACCTGCTGGATCTCATATTTTCAATTTTTTCATACATTTCTTTTTATTGATTTCTTTGTTCTTGAATAGTGGTGTCTCCTCTTCTCACTTTCAAGCTCTGCTTGACTGACTTTTTCCCTCCTCGTTTCATCCTTTTACTGTATGGTTGCTCAGATGAAACCATGTGGAGTACGAACCGTACAGTTACGATATTTGCTTGGGGCTAGATTATTGCATCCTAGATTCTTTCTGCTGTGCTACTCTTGACCTCAAAGTACTCCACACTCTTAATTCATCTGTCAGTCAAGAAGGTGTCTGGTGTAGCACATCCAAAACACCAGTGAATTGCAATTATTCTTGTAACAGATGGCATCAGTAAATGAGAGCAGCAGGTACCTACCAGTAAATACAACTGTCAACCAGGCAGCAATCTTTTTGTTCATAACCTTTAATAGATTTCCATGAGAGACTTTGATCAGTCAAGTTTTCTGTTTTAGGGGCCTAGATGAAAACTACTGCAGAAATCCTGATGGTGAGAAGAGGCCATGGTGTTACACCACCAACCCAGCTGCCCGGTGGGAATATTGCAACATCCCTTCCTGTGACAGTACCAAACCAGAGGCCCCTGGTAAGAACAGGAGACAAGTGGATTGAAGGGTTATCATGGTACATTTTGAAAACTCTTGTGTGACTCTGCTCAGTTGCATTGTTGCTGTCACTGTTGGCATTGCCCTGTCTAGTTGAAATCCTGGGTCTGATGTGTGGAGCCCAGCTGGTGTGTTCAGTCTGGTGGCTAAGTGCAAAAGGTTTTAAGTCAGCTACTGACTCAGACCAGGAAATACTGCAGTAACAGAAGTCTTGTCATCTTGCCCCAGTGGTGGTTACCTCAGCTGATATATTTTTTAATGTTCCATGGAAAAGTTAGTTAGCTGTACATGCCAATTCCTTAAAAACAGAATCTGCAGCAAAAGCTGGAATAATTTAGGAGCACTCAACCAAGGATCTTGCACAAGATGTCAGAAGACTGATGGGTAGTTTGTAACTAGGAAAGGTGTTGTAGAGGTTGAAAAACAAGTATGTAAAAAGTTATTAAGATAATTCCACTTGCTGACAGCATCATCTGTTTAAATTTTTACCCCACTTTCATCCACCTTCCTGCCCACTATGTGTGATGACTCATATTTCTGCGCTTTCTATGCCAAAAATAGAACACTGTATGCTACAGTCTTTGGGACCCACAGCACATGTAAATGGCATAACTTTCAGAAATTTACTTCTATAATAGGAGCAAATGATAAAGAAGCTGATCAGCCAATTTTCCATGGTTTCTAATGCAAAATTGCCTGATTTCAACTTGGGAGTTTATATGAGAGCCAGGAAATAAAGAAGCGAGCACTTTTTCCAATGTTGTCTTCAGCAAATGTAAGCTGTGGAATATAATGACGAGGTCTTTTTGCATAGGGACATAAAAATATGAAAGAATAGAGGAGTTTTATACAGCATCTATCAAACTGGAACTGTCACTAACACTTTTATTAACCCTTTGTAAACAAAGACGTTATAGTAGGTTATATTCACACACATAAACACACACACGTAAGCATTCCCACACACGCACATGTAATTTGTCAAAATGTTCAACTAAACCTGAAGCTAATTGTCTTACCTTGTTGACATATTGTTGAAAATCTCTGTGACTCAACTGTCTTGAATTGATCCCGTTCCAAACAGCCCTAAATGGAATATTAACATTATTTGCTGCCTTTACCCTTTTAACACTTACTTTCAGTAAGATTAAACTGCTTAGAACATCCCTCCTTTATGCAAGTTAATGAGCTAAGAATAAGCATGGAAGTAAACCTACATATAAGTGACAAGCAGAAAATGCACTTGGAAATTTCAATATACACTTTGTGTGGAACATGGAAGTGGCTTGTATCTCTTTCCTGAAACTGTCATAGAAGTAAGGAACTATAACATTCATCTTATTTCACTGACATTTCTAGACAGTAGATTTCATCACTAGCTGGAACCATCAGTTAGCAAAACACTGCAGCACTGATTATTGTATGAAACTACCTATGTGTGTAGAAAAAGAACAGAACAACACCTTACAAACAGCAGGCATTGTCAGAGGTCTTTGGAAGCACTTGGACAACTCTTGGGTAAAACGCAAAATTTCTGCACACAGTCTCTACTCTGCTTTTCTAACCAGAAGTGGAATAATGGTTATGCTGCTTCTCTTCATTTTCTCTTCCACATTCTGCTGCCAAATTTTACAATGAGAAATATCTAGTTTAGGGAATTCAAGAAAGTCAAAACATGATCGAACATATTTTAGTGTATTAGCATGAAAATGGATTTTGTATATGTTAGAATCCAATGGATATGTCATGATACTGATTAAACACATATCATTTCTGTTTATCTTCTAGAATGCAAGGAAGGAAAAGGAGTGGGTTACAGAGGAACAGAAGCCAAAACTCGTAAAGGTGTGCAGTGCCAGAAGTGGGCTGATAATGTCCCACATAAACCAAAGTAAGGTCTTTCTGTATCTGCTTATATGGGGGTTTTTTTCTGAAATTTTGTCAAGCCGTACATATATGCTAATTTGTCTTGTAAGCCGTTTTTTGGTGTTAGAAATCTCCTTATAAAATACTTTTCAATACCTATCTAGCACAAGATCAATCTCTAATCTGAGTTGTTACTCAGAGACCTGTAAGTGATGCTACATGATCAGTAGGCACACTGCCAGCCCTGGCAGTCGCATTTAAATTTTATGGTCTTTACATGAGCAAAGCACTAGACAGGGAAACATCTGGTTCTGCTGAAATCAAATTTTTTTTTGTAATCTCACCAAAGCAAGAACTTCTTCTCTTGGCCAAAGGTATAACATGTGGCAGATGAGATGGAAGTGTATCATTTTATCAGTGAATCCACAATTAACAAGGCACAATTTCTTGTATTTAGTTAAATATACCCAACTGGGTTTATTTAGCACCCTTCTATTCAGAAGCTACAAGCATTCAGGTTACAGAGGACTCTCACATTTCAGAAATATGTTCTCATTGCATCTCCTGGGGAACATATCCCAGAGGAAACATGCCACATGGTACCCTGACTGAACAATAACTGCTGGAAAGAAAAAGCTAAAGAAAATGCAAGTATTAAGGTATAACGGCCCATAGAGGCACTGTATTCCCTGAAATCTATCATTGTAGCACTTCTAATGCTTCAGCAATGGCACACAGTAACAGTTAGGGGCCCCTCTAAAGACAACATCTCAAAATTGTCCACAGATAAAGATTTTATTTTTAGAATAAAAATAATGTCTCAGCTGAATAATTGAGACACTTTCCTTATTCTGTAACCCCATTTAATTCTGTTCCAGTTACACACCTGAAAAGTATCCCCAAGCAGGACTGGAGGAAAACTATTGCAGAAATCCTGACGGGGATGAAAAGGGACCCTGGTGTTACACAACAGATCCTGATACCAGATTTGACTACTGTAACATCCCTGAGTGTGAAGGTCAGGATACATATACTGTCTTCTTTCCATTTTTTGCAAGACGTGTTCAAGAATGTGAAGCTATTCAGATGCTTTTATTTTAAATTGAGCATTTCTTTCAAACTTTAATTTAGTCCAACACAAAACTTTCCAAAGCATTTTCAACATCAGCAAGGAAGATATCAAAAGATCCTGAGAACAGCTACACAAAGTCCCTTTTTTCCCCCCATATAAAAAAAATGGTATATGGGTGTATTTCTATATCATATTATTAGTATTTAATCAAATGACAGCTGCTAGTGCAAAACTCAATAAAATGTGACAGTAGCAAAGCACAGATTTAAAATTATATCTTAATACATTCAATTTAGATCTTTTAAAACCTGCAGTCCATAAGCTGGTTAGAGTTGGGGTTTTTTAATGGAATAGTACAAATATAATCATCTAGTTAAAGTCATCTTACCAAGGAAAATAAGCTTTTACTTTGTCAAAAAATGCCATACTTCAGCCTTGTCCTCTGATCACGCTCCTGTGCTTCATGTGAGATGAGGGGGAATGTTTCTGGACCAGTTCATCAAGGGCTTTCTGTCTCTCTTGTCCTTATTCTGCCTTGTTCCTACAGTAGACTGCATGCACTGCAATGGAGAAAACTACCGTGGAGTAGTTGCAACAACAGCATCTGGGCTTGAGTGCCAGCGCTGGGACTCCCAGCAACCTCACTCTCATGGATACCTCCCAGAAAAGTGAGTCAGGTTCTGTGATGGTCTCATTCATCAGTGGTGGGCTGCAGACCATCCTGCACCAGACAGGATAATTGTTACAGCTATTAGGTAGCGTATCTTGAAACCTAAAAATCTTATTTTTCTGGTTCAGTTTTCCAGAGAAGCATCTGAAGGAGAATTATTGTCGTAATCCTGATGGAGAACTTCGGCCCTGGTGTTTCACTACCAGTCCAGATAAACGCTGGGAATATTGTGACATTCCTCGTTGCAGTGAGTCTGACTTCCAGACTTCTTCCAGTCAGAGTGGTGCGAGGATCTAGAGCAGGCAGAAGAGGTCCCAAAGATAAAGAAAAGTGTAAATGACAGCTGAATTTTTTTTACCAAGAAAACAATTAATCACTTGAAAATGAACCTCTATCAGCTTTATTGAGGGTAGACATTCTGTCATAGCCATTTCTAATGGTTTTCTCTGGAGCACATCTCCCTTCCTTGATGTGTTTTTCTCTGACCAGGCATTTCTGGTGTTTCTTCTGATGCTTTTCTTTTGATGCCAAGAAGAGTCACTCTTCCTGAAAATACTTTGGCTTTTGTTTTGCTCTTCCAAATCAATTCTCCACATTTTCAGTTTTCTTTTCTCCTAAAGGCTTGTTCTTGCCATTTTATTTTCCCTTGGGGCTTCTCACTTGACCTCATCCTTGCTGTCTCTCCCCAGTCAGAGTATGTCTGTTTTACACATGCATCCCCGTCTGGATCACTGATGGGCCTGCCTCTTTCACCCCAGGTTTCTTCACAGCATTACCACTTGTACACTTTCCAGCTCTGTTCTGATGAGGCTGCTAGCATCTTCATATCCTGACTTTTGCATCCTGTGTTGTGTCCTGGCTGCTGCAAAGGGCCAGATGCAAATGCCCTTCTGGCAGCCTGACTGCTTGTCAGGAACTCAAAATGGTAGAAAGAAAAGTTAAGAAAGATATCTTTAGATTTTTTTTTCTGCCTTTTGGACTTTTCAAATATTTTGGTGATTAGAATTTACCTGCAAAGAAGTCTCGAAAGCCCACATAATTGTAACGTCCAGAGTGACTTGTTGGTTTAGTTTTTTACTGTATCTAGAAGACACTGATTAATTGCAGTTGCTTTTTGTGTGACAGCAACACCCCCACCACCTCCTCTACCAGGCCGTCAGTGTCTCTCAGGAAGAGGAGAAGACTATCGAGGTACAATAGCTGTTACTGAATCAGGAAATACCTGTCAGCACTGGAGTTCTCAATCTCCACACAGTCACAGTCGCACTCCTGAAAACTACCCCTGCCGGTAGGTGAAACCCCTCTGTTATTCAGTGACCATGAGAAATACCAAGTCTCAAAATTACTTCAGTTCTCTTCATCTCTATTGCAAAGTTCTTCAGTTACACTGGCTTTCATCACCTGCTGGATCTCATATTTTCAATTTTTTCATACATTTCTTTTTATTGATTTCTTTGTTCTTGAATAGTGGTGTCTCCTCTTCTCACTTTCAAGCTCTGCTTGACTGACTTTTTCCCTCCTCGTTTCATCCTTTTACTGTATGGTTGCTCAGATGAAACCATGTGGAGTACGAACCGTACAGTTATGATATTTGCTTGGGGCTAGATTACTGCACCCTAGATTCTTTCTGCTGTGCTACTCTTGACCTCAAAGTACTCCACACTCTTAATTCTTCTGTCAGTCAAGAAGGTGTCTGGTGTAGCACATCCAAAACACCAGTGAATTGCAATTATTCTTGTAACAGATGGCATCAGTAAATGAGAGCAGCAGGTACCTACCAGTAAATACAACTGTAAACCAGGCAGCAATCTTTTTGTTCATAACCTTTAATAGATTTCCATGAGAGACTTTGATCAGTCAAGTTTTCTGTTTTAGGGGCCTAGATGAAAACTACTGCAGAAATCCTGATGGTGAGAAGAGGCCATGGTGTTACACCACCAACCCAGCTGCCCGGTGGGAATATTGCAACATCCCTTCCTGTGACAGTACCAAACCAGAGGCCCCTGGTAAGAACAGGAGACAAGTGGATTGAAGGGTCATCATGGTACATTTTGAAAACTCCTGTGTGACTCTGCTCAGTTGCATTGTTGCTGTCACTGTTGGCATTGCCCTGTCTAGTTGAAATCCTGGGTCTGATGTGTGGAGCCCAGCTGGTGTGTTCAGTCTGGTGGCTAAGTGCAAAAGGTTTTAAGTCAGCTACTGACTCAGACCAGGAAATACTGCAGTAACAGAAGTCTTGTCATCTTGCCCCAGTGGTGGTTACCTCAGCTGATATATTTTTTAATGTTCCATGGAAAAGTTAGTTAGCTGTACATGCCAATTCCTTAAAAACAGAATCTGCAGCAAAAGCTGGAATAATTTAGGAGCACTCAACCAAGGATCTTGCACAAGATGTCAGAAGACTGATGGGTAGTTTGTAACTAGGAAAGGTGTTGTAGAGGTTGAAAAACAAGTATGTAAAAAGTTATTAAGATAATTCCACTTGCTGACAGCATCATCTGTTTAAATTTTTACCCCACTTTCATCCACCTTCCTGCCCACTATGTGTGATGACTCATATTTCTGCGCTTTCTATGCCAAAAATAGAACACTGTATGCTACAGTCTTTGGGACCCACAGCACATGTAAATGGCATAACTTTCAGAAATTTACTTCTATAATAGGAGCAAATGATAAAGAAGCTGATCAGCCAATTTTCCATGGTTTCTAATGCAAAATTGCCTGATTTCAACTTGGGAGTTTATATGAGAGCCAGGAAATAAAGAACCGAGCACTTTTTCCAATGTTGTCTTCAGCAAATGTAAGCTGTGGAATATAATGACGAGGTCTTTTGCATAGGGACATAAAAATATGAAAGAATAGAGGAGTTTTATACAGCATCTATCAAACTGGAACTGTCACTAACACTTTTATTAACCCTTTGTAAACAAAGACGTTATAGTAGGTTATATTCACACACATAAACACACACACGTAAGCAATCCCACACACGCACATGTAATTTGTCAGAATGTTCAACTAAACCTGAAGCTAATTGTCTTACCTTGTTGACATATTGTTGAAAATCTCTCTAACTCAAATGTCTTGAATTGATCCCGTTCCAAACAGCCCTAAATGGAATATTAACATTATTTGCTGCCTTTACCCTTTTAACACTTACTTTCAGTAAGATTAAACTGCTTAGAACATCCCTCCTTTATGCAAGTTAATGAGCTAAGAATAAGCATGGAAGTAAAACTACATATAAGTGACAAGCAGAAAATGCACTTGGAAATTTCAATATACACTTTGTGTGGAACATGGAAGTGGCTTGTATCTCTTTCCTGAAACTGTCATAGAAGTAAGGAACTATAACATTCATCTTATTTCCCTGACATTTCTAGACAGTAGATTTCATCACTAGCTGGAACCATCAGTTAGCAAAACACTGCAACACTGATTATTGTATAAAACTGCCTATGTGTGTAGAAAAAGAACAGAACAACACCTTACAAATAGCAGGCATTGTCAGAGGTCTTTGGAAGCACTTGGACAACTCTTGGGTAAAATGCAAAATTTCTGCACACAGACTCTGCACTGCTTTTCTAACCAGAAGTGGAATAATGGTTATGCTGCTTTTCTTCATTTTCTCTTCCACATTCTGCTGCCAAATTTTACAATGAGAAATATCTAGTTAAGGGAACTTAAGAAAGTCAAAATATGATCGAACATATTTTAGTGTATTAGCATGAAAATGGATTTTATATATCTTAGAATCCAATGGATATGTCATGATACTGATTAAGCACATATCATTTCTGTTTATCTTTTAGAATGCAAGGAAGGAAAAGGAGTGGGTTACAGAGGAACAGAAGCCAAAACTCGCAAAGGTGTGCAGTGCCAGAAGTGGGCTGATAATGTCCCACATAAACCAAAGTAAGGTCTTTCTGTATCTGCTTATATGGGGGTTTTTTTCTGAAATTTTGTCAAGCCGTACATATATGCTAATTTGTCTTGTAAGCCGTTTTTTGGTGTTAGAAATCTCCTTATAAAATACTTTTCAATACCTATCTAGCACAAGATCAATTTCTAATCTGAGTTGTTACTCAGAGACCTGTAAGTGATACTACATGATCATTAGACACACTGCCAGCCCTGGCAGTCGCATTTAAATTTTATGGTCTTTACATGAGCAAAGCACTAGACAGGGAAACACCTGGTTCTGCTGAAATCAAAATTTTTTTGTAATCTCACCAAAGCAAGAACTTCTTCTCTTGGCCAAAGGTATAACATGTGGCAGATGAGATGGAAGTGCATCATTTTATCAGTGAATCCACAATTAACAAGGCACGATTTCTTGTATTTAGTTAAATATACCTAACTGGGTTTATTTAGCACCCTTCTATTCAGAAGCTACAAGCATTCAGGTTACAGAGGACTCTCACATTTCAGAAATATGTTCTCATTGCACCTCCTGGGGAACATATCCCAGAGGAAACATGCCACATGGTACCCTGACTGAACAATAACTGCTGGAAAGAAAAAGCTAAAGAAAATGCAAGTATTAAGGTATAACGGCCCATAGAGGCACAGTATTTCCTGAAATCTATCATTGTAGCACTTCTAATGCTTCAGCAGTGGCACACAGTAACAATTAGGGGCCCCTCTAAAGACAACATCTCAAAATTGTCCACAGATAAAGATTTTATTTTTAGAATAAAAATAATGTCTCAGTTGAATAATTGAGACACTTTCCTTATTCTGTAATACCATTTAATTCTGTTCCAGTTACACACCTGAAAAGTATCCCCAAGCAGGACTGGAGGAAAACTACTGCAGAAATCCTGACGGGGGTGAACAGGGACCCTGGTGTTACACAACAGATCCTGATACCAGATTTGACTACTGTAACATCCCTGAGTGTGAAGGTCAGGATACGTATACTGTCTTCTTTCCATTTTTTGCAAGACGTGTTCAAGAATGTGAAGCTATTCAGATGCTTTTATTTTCAATTGAGCATTTGTTTCAAACTTTAATTTAGTCCAACACAAAACTTTCCAAAGCATTTTCAACATCAGCAAGGAAGATATCAAAAGATCCTGAGAACAGCTACACAAAGTCCCTTTTTTCCCCCCTAGATAAAAAAATAGGTATATGGGTGTATTTCTATATCATATTATTAGAATTTAATCAAATGACAGCTGCTAGTGCAAAACTCAATAAAATGTGACAGTAGCAAAGCACAGATTTAAAATTATATCTTAATACATTCAATTTAGATCTTTTAAAACCTGCAGTCCATAAGCTGGTTAGAGTTGGGGTTTTTTAATGGAATAGTACAAATATAATCATCTAGTTAAAGTCATCTTACCAAGGAAAATAAGCTTTTACTTTGTGCTCTGATCACGCTCTTGTGCTTCATGTGAGATGAGGGGGAATGTTTCTGGACCAGTTCATCAAGGGCTTTCTGTCTCTCTTGTCCTTATTCTGCCTTGTTCCTACAGTAGACTGCATGCACTGCAATGGAGAAAACTACCGTGGAGTAGTTGCAACAACAGCATCTGGGCTTGAGTGCCAGCGCTGGGACTCCCAGCAACCTCACTCTCATGGATACCTCCCAGAAAAGTGAGTCAGGTTCTGTGATGGTCTCATTCATCAGTGGTGGGCTGCAGACCATCCTGCACCAGACAGGATAATTGTTACAGCTATTAGGTAGCACATCTTGAAACCTAAAAATCTTATTTTTCTGGTTCAGTTTTCCAGAGAAGGATCTGAAGGAGAATTATTGTCGTAATCCTGATGGAGAACTTCGGCCCTGGTGTTTCACTACCAGTCCAGATAAACGCTGGGAATATTGTGACATTCCTCGTTGCAGTGAGTCTGACTTCCAGACTTCTTCCAGTCAGAGTGGTGCGAGGATCTAGAGCAGGCAGAAGAGGTCCCAAAGATAAAGAAAAGTGTAAATGACAGCTGAATTTTTTTACCAAGAAAACAATTAATCACTTGAAAATGAACCTCTATCAGCTTTATTGAGGGTAGACATTCTGTCATAGGCATTTCTAATGGTTTTCTCTGGAGCACATCTCCCTTCCTTGATGTGTTTTTCTCTGACCAGGCATTTCTGGTGTTTCTTCTGATGCTTCTCTTTTGATGCCAAGAAGATTCACTCTTCCTGAAAATACTTTGGCTTTTGTTTTGCTCTTCCAAATCAATTCTCCACATTTTCAGTTTTCTTTTCTCCTAAAGGCTTGTTCTTGCCATTTTATTTTCCCTTGGGGCTTCTCACTTGACCTCATCCTTGCTGTCTCTCCCCAGTCAGAGTATGTCTGTTTTACACATGCATCCCCGTCTGTGTCACTGATGGGCCTGCCTCTTTCACCCCAGTTTTCTTCACAGCATTACCACTTGTACACTTTCCAGCTCTGTTATGATGAGGCTGCTAGCATCTTCATATCCTGACTTTTGCATCCTGTGTTGTGTCCTGGCTGCTGCAAAGGGCCAGATGCAAATGCCCTTCTGGCAGCGTGACTGCTTGTCAGGAACTCAAAATGGTAGAAAGAAAAGTTAAGAAACATATCTTTACTTTTTTTTTTCTACCTTTTGGACTTTTCAAATATTTTGGTGATTAGAATTTACCTGCAAAGAGTTCTCGAAAGCCCACATAATTGTAACATCCAGAGTGACTTGTTGGTTTAGTTTTTTACTATATCTAGAAGACACTGATTAATTGCAGTTGCTTTTTGTGTGACAGCAACAGCCCCACCACCTCCTCTACCAGGCCGTCAGTGTCTCTCAGGAAGAGGAGAAGACTATCGAGGTACAATAGCTGTTACTGAATCAGGAAATACCTGTCAGCACTGGAGTTCTCAATCTCCACACAGTCACAGTCGCACTCCTGAAAACTACCCCTGCCGGTAAGTGAAACCCCTCTGTTATTCAGTGGCCATGAGAAATACCAAGTCTCAAAATTACTTCAGTTCTCTTCATCTCTATTGCAAAGTTCTTCAGTTACACTGGCTTTCATCACCTGCTGGATCTCATATTTTCAATTTTTTCATACATTTCTTTTTATTGATTTCTTTGTTCTTGAATAGTGGTGTCTCCTCTTCTCACTTTCAAGCTCTGCTTGACTGACTTTTTCCCTCCTCATTTCATCCTTTTACTGTATGGTTGCTCAGATGAAACCATGTGGAGTACGAACCGTACAGTTACGATATTTGCTTGGGGCTAGATTATTGCATCCTAGATTCTTTCTGCTGTGCTACTCTTGACCTCAAAGTACTCCACACTCTTAATTCATCTGTCAGTCAAGAAGGTGTCTGGTGTAGCACATCCAAAACACCAGTGAATTGCAATTATTCTTGTAACAGATGGCATCAGTAAATGAGAGCAGCAGGTACCTACCAGTAAATACAACTGTAAACCAGGCAGCAATCTTTTTGTTCATAACCTTTAATAGATTTCCATGAGAGACTTTTATCAGTTAAGTTTTCTGTTTTAGGGGCCTAGATGAAAACTACTGCAGAAATCCTGATGGTGAGAAGAGGCCATGGTGTTACACCACCAACCCAGCTGCCCGGTGGGAATATTGCAACATCCCTTCCTGTGACAGTACCAAGCCAGAGGCCCCTGGTAAGAACAGGAGACAAGTGGATTGAAGGGTCATCATGGTACATTTTGAAAACTCTTGTGTGACTCTGCTCAGTTGCATTGTTGCTGTCACTGTTGGCATTGCCCTGTCTAGTTGAAATCCTGGGTCTGATGTGTGGAGCCCAGCTGGTGTGTTCAGTCTGGTGGCTAAGTGCAAAAGGTTTTAAGTCAGCTACTGACTCAGACCAGGAAATACTGCAGTAACAGAAGTCTTGTCATCTTGCCCCAGTGGTGGTTACCTCAGCTGATATATTTTTTAATGTTCCATGGAAAAGTTAGATAGCTGTACATGCCAATTCCTTAAAAACAGAATCTGTAGCAAAAGCTGGAATAATTTAGGAGCACTCAACCAAGGATCTTGCAAAAGATGTCAGAAGACTAATGGCTAGTTTGTAACTAGGAATGGTGTTGTAGAGGTTGAAAAACAAGTATGTAAAAAGTTATTAAGATAATTCCAGTTGCTGACAGCATCATCTGTTTAAATTTTTACCCCACTTTCATCCACCTTCCTGCCCACTATGTGTGATGACTCATATTTCTGCGCCTTCTATGCCAAAAATAGAACACGGTATGCTACAGACTTTGGGACCCACAGCACATGTAAACGGCATAACTTTCAGAAATTTACTTCTATAATAGGAGCAAATGATAAAGAAGCTGATCAGCCAATTTTCCATGGTTTCTAATGCAAAATTGCCTGATTTCAACTTGGGAGTTTGTATGAGAGCCAGGAAATAAAGAACCGAGCACTTTTTCCAATGTTGTCTTCAGCAAATGTAAGCTGTGGAATACAATGACGAGGTCTTTTGCATAGGGACATAAAAATATGAAAGAATAGAGGAGTTTTATACAACATCTATCAAACTGGAACTGTCATTAACACTTTTATTAACCCTTTGTAAACATAGAAGTTATAGTAGGTTATATTCACACACATAAAAACACACACATAAGCATTCCCACACACGCACATGTAATTTGTCAGAATGTTCAACTAAACCTGAAGCTAATTGTCTTACCTTGTTGACATATTGTTGAAAATCTCTCTAACTCAAATGTCTTGAATTGATCCCGTTCCAAACAGTCCTGAATGGAATATTAACATTATTTGCTGCCTTTACCCTTTTAACACTTCCAGTAATTTCACGAATACAAGCCGCACCAATTTGACCAAAATTTTGGTGGAAACCCGGAAGTGCGGCCAATATTCCAGGGCGGCTAATACATTAACAAAATTCTAAAAGCTGCCAACACGGAAGTGAGAGCCCGCGGCAGCCCCAAGCCAAGCTGGAGCCCGGCCGGCCCCGGCTGAGGTGGGAAAGCCTGGCAGAGGCGGGGCCAGCAGTGTGGGGGGCGGGCGGCTGAGCCTGAGCCAGCAGGGCGGGGCAGGGAGGGCGGCAGAGCCCGGGCCAGCAGGGCGGGGGAGCCCGGGAGTACTGGGGCTAGCAGTGCAGGGGAGCATGGCAGAAGCAGGAAGGCCGACGGGTGGGGCTGCCTGGCAGCGGGGGAAGCCCAGCAGAATCGGGGCCAGCAGCGTGGGGGAGCCCGGCGGTGCGGGGACCTGCAGTGCCGGCCAGGGCGAGGAAACGCGGCGGCGGTGCAGACGGGAGGGGGCGGCTGGCGAGCCTGGCGGCGGCGGCAGCCCTGCCAGCCGGGCGAGCGAACGCGGCGCGGGGCGGCCGGCGAGCCCGGCGGCAGCGGCGGCCCTGCCGGCAGGGCTAGCGAACGCGGCGCGGGGTGGCCGGCGAGCCCGGCGGCGGCGGCGGCAGCCCTGCCGGCTGGGCGAGCGAATGCGGCGCGGGGCGGCTGGCGAGCCCGGCGGCGGCAGCCCTGCCAGCCGGGCGAGCGAACGCGGCAGCGGGGCGGTGCTGACGGGAGAGGGGGGCCAGCGAGCCCGGCGGCGGCGGCAGCACCGCCCGGCCAGCCCCGCCGAGCCGTGGCGCTGAGCTGGGCCACCCGGCCCCGTCGGCAACCATGAGCGGGCCGAGCCTGCCTGGCCCCACCCCGAGCCAGTAAACCCCGCTATGCTGCGATCCTGTTACTAATTGGCCAATTTGTGAAAGCTGCGCACGGATTCTCGCGACAAACGAAAGTGCGGCTAATATTCGGGGTGCGGCTTATCTATTGACAAAGACAGCAACATTGTCGAGGCACCGGAAGTGCGGCTTATAATCCATGCGGCTTGTATTCGTGAAACTACTGTACTTACAATATGATTAAACTGCTTAGAACAACCCTCCTTTATGCAAGTTAATGAGCTAAGAATAAGCATGGAAGTAAACCTACATATAAGTGACAAGCAGAAAATGCACTTGGAAATTTCAATATACACTTCGTGTGGAACATGGAAGTGGCTTGTCTCTCTTTCCTGAAACTGTCATAGAAGTAAGGAACTATAACATTCATCTTATTTCCCTGACATTTCTAGACAGTAGATTTCATCACTAGCTGGAACCATCAGTTAGCAAAACACTGCAGCACTGATTATTGTATGAAACTGCCTATGTGTGCAGAAAAAGAACAGAACAACACCTTACAAATAGCAGGCATTGTCAGAGGTCTTTGGAAGCACTTGGACAACTCTTGGGTAAAATGCAAAATTTCTGCACACAGCCTCGGCTCTGCTTTTCTAACCAGAAGTGGAATAATGGTTATGCTGCTTTTCTTCATTTTCTCTTCCACATTCTGCTGCCAAATTTTACAATGAGAAATATCTAGTTAAGGGAACTTAAGAAAGTCAAAACATGATCGAACATATTTTAGTGTATTAGCATGAAAATGGATTTTATATATCTTAGAATCCAATGGATATGTCATGATACTGATTAAGCACATATCATTTCTGTTTATCTTCTAGAATGCAAGGAAGGAAAAGGAGTGGGTTACAGAGGAACAGAAGCCAAAACTCGCAAAGGTGTGCAGTGCCAGAAGTGGGCTGATAATGTCCCACATAAACCAAAGTAAGGTCTTTTTGTATCTGCTTATATGGGGGGTTTTTTCTGAAATTTTGTCAAGCCGTACATATATGCTAATTTGTCTTGTAAGCCGTTTTTTGGTGTTAGAAATCTCCTTATAAAATACTTTTCAATACCTATCTAGCACAAGATCAATCTCTAATCTGAGTTGTTACTCAGAGACCTGTAAGTGATACTACATGATCAGTAGACACACTGCCAGCCCTGGCAGTCGCATTTAAATTTTATGGTCTTTACATGAGCAAAGCACTAGACAGGGAAACACCTGGTTCTGCTGAAATCAAAATTTTTTTGTAATCTCACCAAAGCAAGAACTTCTTCTCTTGGCCAAAGGTATAACATGTGGCAGATGAGATGGAAGTGTATCATTTTATCAGTGAATCCACAATTAACAAGGCACGATTTCTTGTATTTAGTTAAATATACCTAACTGGGTTTATTTAGCACCCTTCTATTCAGAAGCTACAAGCATTCAGGTTACAGAGGACTCTCACATTTCAGAAATATGTTCTCATTGTACCTCCTGGGGAACATATCCCAGAGGAAACATGCCACATGGTACCCTGACTGAACAATAACTGCTGGAAAGAAAAAGCTAAAGAAAATGCAAGTATTAAGGTATAACGGCCCATAGAGGCACTGTATTTCCTGAAATCTATCATTGTAGCACTTCTAATGCTTCAGCAGTGGCACACAGTAACAATTAGGGGCCCCTCTAAAGACAACATCTCAAAATTGTCCACAGATAAAGATTTTATTTTTAGAATAAAAATAATGTCTCAGCTGAATAATTGAGACACTTTCCTTATTCTGTAATCCCATTTAATTCTGTTCCAGTTACACACCTGAAAAGTATCCCCAAGCAGGACTGGAGGAAAACTACTGCAGAAATCCTGACGGGGGTGAACAGGGACCCTGGTGTTACACAACAGATCCTGATACCAGATTTGACTACTGTAACATCCCTGAGTGTGAAGGTCAGGATACGTATACTGTCTTCTTTCCATTTTTTGCAAGACGTGTTCAAGAAAGTGAAGCTATTCAGATGCTTTTATTTTCAATTGAGCATTTGTTTCAAACTTTAATTTAGTCCAACACAAAACTTTCCAAAGCATTTTCAACATCAGCAAGGAAGATATCAAAAGATCCTGAGAACAGTCCCTTTTTTCCCCCATAGATAAAAAAATATGTATATGGGTGTATTTGTATAACATATTATTAGAATTTAATCAAATGACAGCTGCTAGTGCAAAACTCAATAAAATGTGACAGTAGCAAAGCACAGATTTAAAATTATATCTTAATACATTCAATTTAGATCTTTTAAAACCTGCAGTCCATAAGCTGGTTAGGGTTGGGGTTTTTTAATTGAATAGTACAAATATAATCATCTAGTTAAAGTCATCTTACCAAGTAAAATAAGCTTTTACTTTGTCAAAAAATGCCATACTTCAGCCTTGTGCTCTGATCACGCTCTTGTGCTTCATGTGAGATGAGGGGGAATGTTTCTGGACCAGTTCATCAAGGGCTTTCTGTCTCTCTTGTCCTTATTCTGCCTTGTTCCTACAGTAGACTGCATGCACTGCAATGGAGAAAACTACCGTGGAGTAGTTGCAACAACAGCATCTGGGCTTGAGTGCCAGCACTGGGACTCCCAGCAACCTCACTCTCATGGATACCTCCCAGAAAAGTGAGTCAGGTTCTGTGATGGTCTCATTCATCAGTGGTGGGCTGCAGACCATCCTGCACCAGACAGGATAATTGTTACAGCTATTAGGTAGCACATCTTGAAACCTAAAAATCTTATTTTTCTGGTTCAGTTTTCCAGAGAAGGATCTGAAGGAGAATTATTGTCGTAATCCTGATGGAGAACTTCGGCCCTGGTGTTTCACTACCAGTCCAGATAAACGCTGGGAATATTGTGACATTCCTCGTTGCAGTGAGTCTGACTTCCAGACTTCTTCCAGTCAGAGTGGTGCGAGGATCTAGAGCAGGCAGAAGAGGTCCCAAAGATAAAGAAAAGTGTAAATGACAGCTGAATTTTTTTTACTAAGAAAACAATTAATCACTTGAAAATGAACCTCTATCAGCTTTATTGAGGGTAGACATTCTGTCATAGGCATTTCTAATGGTTTTCTCTGGAGCACATCTCCCTTCCTTGATGTGTTTTTCTCTGACCAGGCATTTCTGGTGTTTCTTCTGATGCTTCTCTTTTGATGCCAAGAAGATTCACTCTTCCTGAAAATACTTTGGCTTTTGTTTTGCTCTTCCAAATCAATTCTCCACATTTTCAGTTTTCTTTTCTCCTAAAGGCTTGTTCTTGCCATTTTATTTTCCCTTGGGGCTTCTCACTTGACCTCATCCTTGCTGTCTCTCACCAGTCAGAGTATGTCTGTTTTACACATGCATCCCCGTCTGGATCACTGATGGGCCTGCCTCTTTCACCCCAGTTTTCTTCACAGCATTACCACTTGTACACTTTCCAGCTCTGTTATGATGAGGCTGCTAGCATCTTCATATCCTGACTTTTGCATCCTGTGTTGTGTCCTGGCTGCTGCAAAGGGCCAGATGCAAATGCCCTTCTGGCAGCGTGACTGCTTGTCAGGAACTCAAAATGGTAGAAAGAAAAGTTAAGAAACATATCTTTACATTTTTTTTTCTACCTTTTGGACTTTTCAAATATTTTGGTGATTAGAATTTACCTGCAAAGAAGTCTCGAAAGCCCACATAATTGTAACATCCAGAGTGACTTGTTGGTTTAGTTTTTTACTATATCTAGAAGACACTGATTAATTGCAGTTGCTTTTTGTGTGACAGCAACAGCCCCACCACCTCCTCTACCAGGCCGTCAGTGTCTCTCAGGAAGAGGAGAAGACTATCGAGGTACAATAGCTGTTACTGAATCAGGAAATACCTGTCAGCACTGGAGTTCTCAATCTCCACACAGTCACAGTCGCACTCCCGAAAACTACCCCTGCCGGTAGGTGAAACCCCTCTGTTATTCAGTGGCCATGAGAAATACCAAGTCTCAAAATTACTTCAGTTCTCTTCATCTATATTTCAAAGTTCTTCAGTTACAGCGGCTCTCATCACCTGCTGGATCTCATATTTTCAATTTTTTCATACATTTTTTTTATTGATTTCTTTGTTCTTGAATAGTGGTGTCTCCTCTTCTCACTTTCAAGCTCTGCTTGACTGACTTTTCCCCTCCTCATTTCATCCTTTTACTGTATGGTTGCTCAGATGAAACCATGTGGAGTACGAACCGTACAGTTACGATATTTGCTTGGGGCTAGATTATTGCATCCTAGATTCTTTCTGCTGTGCTACTCTTGACCTCAAAGTACTCCACACTCTTAATTCTTCTGTCAGTCAAGAAGGTGTCTGGTGTAGCACATCCAAAACACCAGTGAATTGCAATTATTCTTGTAACAGATGGCATCAGTAAATGAGAGCAGCAGGTACCTACCAGTAAATACAACTGTCAACCAGGCAGCAATCTTTTTGTTCATAACCTTTAATAGATTTCCATGAGAGACTTTGATCAGTCAAGTTTTCTGTTTTAGGGGCCTAGATGAAAACTACTGCAGAAATCCTGATGGTGAGAAGAGGCCATGGTGTTACACCACCAACCCAGCTGCCCGGTGGGAATATTGCAACATCCCTTCCTGTGACAGTACCAAGCCAGAGGCCCCTGGTAAGAACAGGAGACAAGTGGATTGAAGGGTCATCATGGTACATTTTGAAAACTCTTGTGTGACTCTGCTCAGTTGCATTGTTGCTGTCACTGTTGGCATTGCCCTGTCTAGTTGAAATCCTGGGTCTGATGTGTGGAGCCCAGCTGGTGTGTTCAGTCTGGTGGCTAAGTGCAAAAGGTTTTAAGTCAGCTACTGACTCAGACCAGGAAATACTGCAGTAACAGAAGTCTTGTCATCTTGCCCCAGCGGTGGTTACCTCAGCTGATATATTTTTTAATGTTCCATGGAAAAGTTAGATAGCTGTACATGCCAATTCCTTAAAAACAGAATCTGCAGCAAAAGCTGGAATAATTTAGGAGCACTCAACCAAGGATCTTGCACAAGATGTCAGAAGACTGATGGGTAGTTTGTAACTAGGAATGGTGTTGTAGAGGTTGAAAAACAAGTATGTAAAAAGTTATTAAGATAATTCCAGTTGCTGACAGCATCATCTGTTTAAATTTTTACCCCACTTTCATCCACCTTCCTGCCCACTATGTGTGATCACTCATATTTCTGTGCCTTTTATGCCAAAAATAGAACACGGTATGCTACAGTCTTTGGGACCCACAGCACATGTAAATGGCATAACTTTCAGAAATTTACTTCTATAATAGGAGCAAATGATAAAGAAGCTGATCAGCCAATTTTCCATGGTTTCTAATGCAAAATTGCCTGATTTCAACTGGGGAGTGTATATGAGAGCCAGGAAAAAAAGAACCAAGCTATTTTTCTAATGTTGTCTATCAAATTCCAGTTCTGATACTTATTACTTGAGGGTAAATAAAAAACAACATTACAGCAATTTAATTAGCTGTATTTCTGGGAGGTAGCCAAATAATCAGAACTGTAGCCCTCTAAACTTATTAAAAACCCAACAGTTTATTTAAATAATAATTAAACCATTTATGTTCAAGCCACTCTAATCACATTCCTCTCCTGACAGCATCATTGAGGAAGCCAGCTGATATTTTTCAATATAAAGGTTAGTATCTGCCAGCAAATCTAACTTCATTACAAATCTCTAAATATTTTTGTTTAGATAAAGCATTTGTCTTTTGTATAAAGCAGACAAGCAACTACGTGAAACTCCTTCCTTTAAAGAAAAAAATTGTTAGGCCCTCCTGGTTTTGGGGAAAAGCCTGCAAATGCGATCCAAACAAAGCAAATAACAATATTACACAGGTTTCTCTTTTCATCAAGAAAATTCAGACTATTCTACAAAAAGCTTTAATACAAGGAGCTGTTTTGTAAACAGTGGAACTAATGACGTGTAGGCTCCTGTGAAGATGTGATGTCCCCTTTAGAACTCTGGTCCCCATGTCCCCCACAGCCCACCAGGGAACAGCTCCAAGTTCTCCCTAAGTAACACCTCCTGTTAGACACCATAACTCACAGTCACTGCACACCCAGACTACAAAATTAAGCCATACAATAAACACTGCCAGGATGTGTGGTTGCATTATTCTCGCACCATTTTGGTCCAAGCCACCTAAGACTCACCAAGCTATGTCTGGATACAGTTCAGGAGTTATTTTGCATTACTATATATAGGCAGGTTGCATGCAGCTACTCTGATTTGAGGCTGAGAGAGCTGATTAGCAGTGAAGGGAGCAAACACAGCACCTGGTCTCAGCACTAAAGATCTCTCCTGGACACGCACATTTCAGCAGCACGGGAAAGAGCTGTGGCTGTACTTGGGCCCCAAGCATCTGCACCACCCTACCCTCCGGTCTCCCTCCTCTCTTGAACAGCCTTACTTGCACAGGCCTGTGACTTTCAGCTCATTTCGCACTCATTACTCACAGTGCTTTGGCATGCTAGCTATCCATACTAAAGCAAATTAAGGAAAAAAAGGCAAAGTGTTCCGGTTGGTTTGGGATTACAGAGGAACTGAGCAGTCAGACGCCAAGGGTACTTCATTTACTTCATGTCTTCAGCATTTATACTAAGCATCCAACTACCTAAAGATATTTCAAAGGAGCAAGGGTGGCTGAAAACAAGTGGAACATCAGGCTTCATTCATTTCTCATCTTTTAGATCATAGAGGGAAATCTTGTGTTTTACAAGCAGGTTTTTAATTAAGCTACATGTAGGAATCATCTTCTGAGATGTGGAAGAGCTTCAGCTCAGAATTATACAGCAAAATCACACTGAGATGAATCTGTTCCTCTTCACTATTGACAAATTTGACATCAAAAACCAATCTAGTTTTATTAATGAAAATTCAGTATTTAAGTCCAGAAACGGACAGAAACTGACAGACCAGGCAAACCCCTACATAAAAACTAATGAAAGTGCAGTACCATGTTTTTCACAAGTTTTCTACCACTTCAGATGTGCCAATAGAAAACTTACATTCACAATAATTGAAAAAAGAGATGCTATAAAATGCTGCTGCTAGCCACGGTTTTCTAGTAGTAACATATCAGAAAGCTTTTGCTTCATAGGAACTGTCAGGTTGGGGTTTTTACCCCAGAAATTTGGCACCTTTAGTCAAGAGACACTTTCAAACTGACTCTGACGGCAAAATTACAGACTTCAGCTCTATGTAAGGAAATACAGAAGACTTATATTGTTTATTAAGTTTTAAGTTTATGCTTTATCTTACACGCTAATTATGAAAATGTGTTCTCAGCAAGAGACCACCCTAAGTACTTTAATTTCCGATGTGACATTTTGCTTTGCTGGAAGAACAGCGGTAGATTTAAAAGATATAAAGGGACATTCCGACCACACACCACAACTGGACTAACCGACGGAATTATCCAGCGAGAATGCGATGCGCATCCAGATGCGCATTCCGCTGCGAGGGAGGAATCCCCGCTTTGGAGCCCGAGGTGCCAGGCGTGGGAAGCACTCACTGTGTGTTCACTACAGCTGCCCACGCACGTCACCCCAGCCAACCACAGAGCTCGTCAACAGCGGGGGGGGCAAACAACTCCGATCTGGGGATTAGGGCTTCCCGCGGCACCGGGACCAGGCAGCGACGGCCGCCCTAGGCCGCCGGTTCCGCCTGCCCGACAGAGAGAGTCGCTGCGGGACTGCTCGGGGCACCGGGCTCGCCGGCTGCGCTCCCGCTCCCGCTCCCTCCCGGAGCGCGCCGCGCCCGCCCGCGCACCCGGCCCGCGCTGGCCGCAGCCCGGCCCCACCACGCTCCCGCTGCCGCCCCCGCTCCCGAGCCCAGTCCCGATCCCGCTCCCCGCCCGCGCGCGACAACGGCCGCGGTCCCGGCGCGGCCCCCGGGCGGCTGCGGCCGTGCCCAGCCCCAGGCTGAGCCCCCCGCCCCGGGGCGGGAAGGGGAGCCGGGGAGGGAACAGCGCCGGGGAGGCGTTACCCAGCGCTACCCGCCCCCGGCGCACCGGGACGAGCCGCCGCACACGCCCGGCGGGGCCCGGCCCGGGGCGCGGCCCCGCTCCCCGCCGAGGGCATCACTCACGTCGGCCGCGTCCTCTCCCGTGGCGGCCGCGACGTGGCCCGGCGGCTGCTGCGGCCGCCCCGCCTCCCCCCCTGCCCTCCGCTGTGGGCTCTTCCTCGCCCCGCTCCCCCCTCCGCAGCGCCGCGCGGGTGGTTCCGCCCAAAACAATCCCGGCTCCCAAGGAAACGGCGCAGGCGCGCAGGGAGGCGCGGAGTGAGCGAAAATAATTTAATTATTTAATTAATTAATTGAAAAAATAAAAAAACGGTGAAAAGCATTAGAAATGGGAACCCTCCAACGGGTGCCTTATGGTCTACTGGAAAAAAATAAAGTGTGGAAAGCACATGGTAGCTCTCAGAGTTCAGGCTAACGAAAGTTGGTTGCGAAACAATAAAGGCGCCGGGACATGGGCGCTGTTGGGCTCGGGATGCAAGTGACAACAAGGGCTTGGGATGCAAGTGACAACAAGGGCTTGGGATGCAAGTGACAATTCCTTGGGATGCAAGTGACAACAGGGGCTTGCGATGCAAGTGACAACTGCTTGGGATGCAAGTGACAACAAGGGCTTGGGATGCAAGTGAGAACAGCTTGGGATGCAAGTGACAACAGGGGCTTGGGATGCAAGCGACAACAAGGGCTTGGGATGCAAGTGACAACAAGGGCTTGCGATGCAAGTGACAACTGCTTGGGATGCAAGTGACAACAAGGGCTTGGGATGCAAGTGAGAACAGCTTGGGATGCAAGTGACAACAGGGGCTTGGGATGCAAGTGACAACAAGGGCTTGGGATGCAAGTGACAACACGGGCTTGGGATGCAAGTGACAATTGCTTGGGATGCAGGTGACAACTGCTTGGGATGCAAGTGACAATTGCTTGGGATGCAAGTGACAATTGCTTGGGATGCAAATGACAACAAGGGCTTGGGATGAAAGTGACAACAAGGGCTTGGGATGCAAGTGACAACTGCTTGGGATGCAAGTGACAACAAGGGCTTGGGATGCAAGTGACAACTGCTTGGGATGCAAGTGACAACACGGGCTTGGGATGCAAGTGACAACAAAGGCTTGGGATGCAAGTGACAACTGCTTGGGATGCAAGTGACAACAAGGGCTTGGGATGCAAGTGACAACTGCTTGGGATGCAAGTGACAAGAAGGGCTTGGGATGCAAGTGACAACTGCTTGGGATGCAAGTGACAACACGGGCTTGGGATGCAAGTGACAACAAAGGCTTGGGATGCAAGTGACAACTGCTTGGGATGCAAGTGACAACAAGGGCTTGGGATGCAAGTGACAACTGCTTGGGATGCAAGTGACAACAAGGGCTTGGAACGCACGCAAGCTTTCCGCAAGTAGCAGCACAAATGGATGTCCTCGAGTTATGCAGATACTGGAGAAACTTTAAATTTTTGCCTGACTTAGTAGCTGATTGAATCAGTGTTTTGGGGGATTTCCATACCCACCCACCACCCCCCCCCCTTCCTTAGGCGTAATTACCTAATAAACGTAAGCAGATGTTTCATTGAGAAACTGATGTCAAAGGTCCCTCAGCACTAGAAGGTTTGAGAAATTAGTGCAAAGTTTGTAATGAACGTGGTTAGTTTTTTTCAAAAGCCAAGCTGGGTAAAATTGGCCTTCAGTTGGCAGAAAATTTACACAAACTAGAGCTGAACAAATGCTTGTGATCCCAAGTTTGTGACAGAGTTCCCAAGCATTGCATCCCTCAAATTCTGGCAGTGAATTACACAGGCTTCCAGAAGAATGCACCTTCTGAAATCTGTCTTCCCTGTTCCTCACACATTACTGGTGTCAGATGCTACTAGCTCTTTTTTCTTTGTACTTACCTGTCCTCTGCTTTCTCAAATGCTTGCATGCACTCAGCTGACAGGTAGGGATATTTCTTTTTTGTAAGGTGGGTGTCCTGCATTACCTTGGCATAACACCAACAAAAACCAACTCCTCAGCATTCTTGTGCTTCTCTTTATCATTAGTACATCTCCATTCTCTGTCCTTCGTGGTACCCCAAACTCCATGAAATAAAGACCTTGAACAACATGGTCTCACTTTCAGGTTGGCCTTGCATTGAACAAGAGATTGGACCAGAAATCCAAATGTTTCTTCCTCGCTAACTTCCTGGCAGCTGAGAGGCTGAGTTGTGGCAAACTCAAAACCAGTCATTTTTAATCATTGACATAGAAAGCAGACCTGATATTGTCTAATTTGACCAGCAGTAATGGGCTAGAAAGCCTCCTAAACAAGCCTGGCATGAGACATCAACAGGTTTTCTATTACTTCCAAAAGCTTGTGTCAGGTTTCCAGGAACACTTGTTTCGAAAGACCAAAGAAAGGAAAGCATACTCCAAGTACAACACATCCTTTTTGTAAGCAGAGACAAGTGTGCAATTCCTATTCTGCCATAAAGAGAAAAAAAAGACTTGTGAAAAAGATAGAGCATGTACACATGGAGTTTTTCGATTGCTTCAAAAGCATGTCCTGTGCTCACCTGATTTTTCGGTCTGCAGGGGCTTGTACAGCTTTCCATTATCTTACATTTGGGATGTGTGGAATGTAGAAAGGGACACTAAGTAAGGTGGCATATTGCAGGTCACAGGTAAGCAGTTTGTAGGTACCAGATGCATTCAGAAAATCTCACAGGAATTCCAGGATGATGAAGAATGGATCAAGGTTCTGGTCAGAGCCTGACTTTCAACAAAAGGTAAAATCTGTCGCATGCAGGGACAACCTCGAGGTGTCACTCGAGTGCACAAAACAGAAACAAGATCTGGGGCTGGATAACTCCGAGAGCGCTTAAGGTGCAGTGATATTTTGGCAAAAGTTAATTGCTATTTTCTCTTTACAGCAAAACATAATCGTGTTTCTGGTATTTGGTATTCCAAGCTAACGATCTGATTGTCTGACATAAGCTGAAGCTTGAGTGAAAGAAGCATTTTACATGTATTATATTGATAGTCAACAATCAATTTCTTTAATAATTAGAGAACAATTATGCACAATGTTCTGCATCCTGAGATTATTGCATCTTGCATGCTGAATTTCTTTGCTTTGGAAGTAATTCACAAGGACTAACTATGCTGGAAAGATGGTGTGCCCCAAATATGTGCATATTGGCAGTAGAAATGCCTGTATGTGTTTATTTGGCAATCTAAAATTCTGGGGCTACTTCTCAGAGATTTGAAAGACTTTGGACTGAAAAGATTTCCCTGTTAGTTCAGTCCTTGACTTGCTGCCTAGTCCTGAAGCAGGTGTCCTTAGTTCATGGGGGCAAGTAAGCAATCCTTTCTCAGGAGAGAGTTTAAGAATGTTCTTTATCCTCATTGACTTTGTTGAGCCACATTTACCTTCCCAAGGTTTTCTCCAGAGTAGGTACAAGACTGATTATGACCACAGGTTTTATTTTCGTTGTGTATTCTCGCTTTCTTGTGGGTGGCAGTTCTTCCAAAGCTAAAGTTCTGTAATACAGAAAGTTTTTTCACAGTCTACTACAGTTTTTGCTTGTAGGCCAAAAGCAGAAAACCTTACATTAAAATTCAGCAAAACATTTAGTTTCTTCTTTCTTTTTTGAACATGTTTTCAGTTTAAGACTTTAAAATGTTTTAAGGAAATCAAGTCTTAGTCATTGTATTAGTGCAGAGACTTGAAGCAAGGCTGGAATTACGAGGTGGCACACACCTAGGGATTTGGTATTAGCAGGGAATGTAAGACTCGCAGTTTTTTAATAAGTAATTTTGTTCTTCATTTTAAATGGGCTGAAGTTATTAGAAGAATCACATGAACAGTCCATCATATTTCAATATGTTCAACGTACTAGAATGTCTATTTATTTTGCAATATGAGGAAAAGAAGGTAAACATGCTTTATTTCACTGCCAGAAAACTAGGTTTCAGAAACAGGTTCAAATTGTGTGTCCAGACAAAGAGGTCATGAACCCTCTGAAGAAAAATGTTATTGTGTTTTCAGTATTAGTGTTTCTTGAGCAACATCTCCAGAGGCATAGCTACATCTCTACTGATGTTTTGCTGTCCTCAGAGCAACAATGCTAAGTCTTTTTAAAAGGAGGTTATCATTTGGAAAACCCTCGTGTTCTCAAAAAACTTCAGGTACTCTGCCACAGGATGGCACTGTAATCGCACTTGTCACTAAGTCTAATTTTTGCGAAGTGTTTTGGAAACGTCGGATATTGGAGCTAGAGTTTGTAACTAAGTGCAGCATTGTTGCTTAACTTTTCAAAATACAGTTTTTCCCCTTGTACTGTTAGTGTACCTTTGGATATGTTTTAATTAAATTATTTTCCTTTTGTGCTGTGTATTAGCTATACAATAAACTTTAATAAAGAGTGACAGATCTCCTGAATATCCCTGTTGTATCCTGTGGTTAACAGATTTTACTTGTAGACTAATTCCCGCAACCTTTTGTTCAGAAATGTATTTATTCTTTGAAATGTACTTGTTTTGTTTCATAGTGTAATTGTTGATGTGGTTCATCGGATGTCTTTTCCTTCTTCTAAAGGGTTGGTTTTTTTAATCAAGTCAGCTTGGAGACTTTAGTTTGCAGTCCTTTGACAGTTTTTATTACTCTGTTTTTCAAGTCTTCAAGCCTATCTTTTATAACAATATTGTTTATCTCTCTGGGATATTTTATTCTTCAGTATTTTATTAAGGTTCACTTCTTCCTTGTTTCCACTGACTTGTTGAGTAACAATCACTAGTGTCACTAGATTTTGGGAAAATTCAACCTTGATTTCACAAAATCTTGCTTGTCTGCAAAACACCTTATGTTTGAAAGAGCTCAAATCAATATAAATCTACGCTTAGTCTTCTACAGGGAAATGGAGAAAGAAGCACCCACAGGTTAGTGAAGCCTCCCAGAGCCATGGAATTGGGCCTGGATTTGATGCCGACCAGAGCAGTGAAAAAGGACTGCCACTGGAAGTGTCAGAAAAGTCAGGGTTAGTCCTTCGAGTAGTACTGCAGTGACCAAAGGAAATTGATTTGGGCATGTTCCAACAGCAACAAATATCAACAGGAACACACCTGACCCCTAGACTCCTAGTATCTAACCAAGACTAATTCCAGAA
Source organism: Catharus ustulatus (assembly GCF_009819885.2). Lineage (NCBI taxonomy): Eukaryota > Metazoa > Chordata > Aves > Passeriformes > Turdidae > Catharus > Catharus ustulatus. The sequence continues at coordinate 59,778,686 of NC_046223.1, read as the reverse complement.
TTTTTAGCTATTTTCTAGTTTTCTGTGTATCATTTAAAAACATACCACTTCCAAACAGAATATATATTGGCCTACATATGAAAGAAATGTACACCTGACCAATAGAAACAGACCTCTAAATCTGAGCAAGGATATCTATATTTTGTAAGTCTTCCTGTTGAACACCTGATAAAACGTATATTATAAATCTGTATCTGGTATTTAAGTTTTCTATTATGGCTGTAAAGAACTCTATGGATATCAGGCTCTGCAAAAATTCATTTTGGGAGTTTTAAAAAAGTTACAGCTGAAAAAAATTAAAATATTTGCAGACTCTCTGCTTACTCCTTAATAATCTTCATCAGTGATTTATGGCTTCCATTCAGACATTTCTTTTTTGAATGGTCTTTCTAGAATAGTCTTTCTTGACAGTGCCTTTTTCTTGGATTTCTTCCAAGTCCTGAATGTTGTTCCAGTCTCCAAGCTCCTGGTGTCCCGTTCAGTCTGCCCTTAGTTCTGTATCCCCACTAAGGGTATAGGAACAGGCTACCTTTTCAAAGCATGTGGCCCCTAGTGTCGAGTTTCTCACACTCCCACAGACCCCTGTACTCTCACCCAGGGATGCTGGAAATGATGAATGGAAATCCACTTTTTCCTGCGTGATCATCTGAACAGGCTGTTACAGGGGACCATGCTTCAGCCACTTCTGCAGCCTGCTGTTACCATTTCCCTCACTAATCATCCAGTGGGACAAGGTCAGAGAAAAATCTGAAAAGCAAACTCAAACCAGCTCTCCTTTCTCAGGTATAGTACTCAGTGTGTCTCTCCCTAGTTCTCCTGTTGTACTACAGCCCCAAAGGCTTTTCTTGAGCTTCATGATCACTAAATTTGGACGCTTTCCGAACCTGTTGAGCACGACATTTCCCAGAGCACATAAAAGGCTTGCTGCCATCTGGCACTTGCTTTCTATCCCCCATGCACTGTTGGCTTTGAAAGTTCTGCCAGTAGTGCTGTTCTTTAAAAAAACATTGGCACCAATTCTCTGTAATAACTGACCAGATCCAGAAATTGTTCCTGTTTCTTTTGGTTCCTGTGAGACATTCTACAGGTCCTGTGGGCACTAATGGAAATTTCTGGTATTTGATACTGTCTTTTGCTAGCAGATACTGAACTGTGCCTGTTGGGGATCTGCCCCCTTAGGTGATGCTGTTGCCTACAGAGACCTTGAACAGTCTGCCTGTAAGGCACAGATCACAGCAGGACAAATAGAATAACAATTTTCATGTTATTAAGCATTGCATTTGGAAATCAGCTTTCTTGCCCTGAAATCTGTGTGACTCATTTACAGCCCATCCTTTTGCTATAGGATGTTCTTAGGAGCTAAAGACTGTGAGGCCTTCACTTTGCAATATTCTGTGAATATTCTTTGACTTGATTCAACAGTTCATTGAGTCTTTTCTATGTGTCATTTTGTGACTTGGGATATTTTTTGGCTTTTGTGAGGATACAGTCTGGATATCTTGCATTATTTTCTTCAGCTGAGAAAAGGGTTGCAGTTTTATCTTCTCTCTAGCAACATGGGAATTCTTGATTTACTGATGATCAGTCATCTGTCCTAATTCAGGCACCTGTTCGGGTGATAGTTCTGGCAAGATTTCCTGCATTTTCAGTCTTTGATGTGCCTAAATAATAAATCTTTTTTTGTATTTAGAGTTGAATACTAGGACTGTGACATTACTACTAGGACTGTGTCAATATATTGTCATACAATGCAGGAACTTGTGGTGATAAGACCCGCACAGCATCCTTGGCACACAAGTACCATCCTCCTTATTGTATCTGTCTGGGTCTGCTTTGGTGATCTGTGTCACATTTTCAAATGTAGTACCACTGGAATTTTTTTGTTTTCCTGTATCTTAACCCTGTAGAAAACTGCAATATTCCAAAGTTTCTGAATGCTAAAAAAGCTTTTTTTTTTAAAGAGGGGATCTTACACAAGATGTCAGAAGACTAATGGGTAGTTTGTAACTAGGAAAGGTGTTGTAGAGGTTGAAAAACAAGTATGTAAAAAGTTATTAAGATAATTCCAGTTGCTGACAGCATCATCTGTTTAAATTTTTACCCCACTTTCATCCACCTTCCTGCCCACTATGTGTGATGACTCATATTTCTGTGCCTTCTATGCCAAAAATAAAACACAGTATGCTACAGTCTTTGGGACCCACAGCACATGTAAATGGCATAACTTTCAGAAATTTACTTCTATAATAGGAGCAAATGCTAAAGAAGCTGATCAGCCAATTTTCCATGGTTTCTAATGCAAAATTGCCTGATTTCAACTTGGGAGTGTATATGAGAGCCAGGGAAAAAAAGAACCAAGCACTTTTTCCAATGTTGTCTTCAGCAAATGTAAGCTGTGGAATATAATGACAAGGTCTTTTTGCATAGGGTCATAAAAATATGAAAGAATAGAGGAGTTTTATACAGCATCTATCAAACTGGAACTGTCACTAACACTTTTATTAACCCTTTGTAAACAAAGACGTTTTAGTAGATTATATTCACACACATAAACACACACACATAAGCATTCCCACACACGCATATATAATTTGTCAAAATGTTCAACTAAACCTGAAGCTAATATTCTCACCTTGTTGACATATTGTTGAAAATCTCTGTGACTCAACTGTCTTGAATTGATCCCGTTCCAAACAGCCCTAAATGGAATATTAACATTATTTGCTGCCTTTACCCTTTTAACACTTACTTTATATAAGATTAAACTTCTTAGAACATCCCTCCTTTATGCAAGTTAATGAACTATGAATAAGCATGGAAGTAAACCTACATATAAGTGACAAGTAGAAAATGCACTTGGAAATTTCAATATACGCTTTGTGTGGAACATGGAAGTGGCTTGTCTCTCTTTCCTGAAACTGTCATAGAAGTAAGGAACTATAACATTCATCTTATTTCACTGACATTTCTAGACAGTAGATTTCATCACTAACTGGAACCATCAGTTAGCAAAACACTGCAACACTGATTATTGTATAAAACTGCCTATGTGTGTAGAAAAAGAACAGAACAACACCTTACAAATAGCAGGCATTGTCAGAGGTCTTTGGAAGCACTTGGACAACTCTTGGGTAAAATGCAAAATTTCTGCACACAGTCTCTACTCTGCTTTTCTAACTAGAAGTGGAATAATGGTTATGCTACTTTTCTTCATTTTCTCTTCCACCTTCTGCTACCAAATTGCCCTTACCCTCATCCACAGGCTCCCCACTAACTAAACATTTTAAACAGAGTGGTCAAAGGGTTAAGTTGCACCATTAGGTGTCAGAGGAACGACTGATAAGAGTTCAACAACCCTCCATCTGCATGGGCTCCAGAGCAAGCTCAGAGCTGAGTCCTGTGACTCGGAACAGCAGAGACAGGAACTGCTCGCCTGCTAAACACAAAGAAGTGCAGCAATGACCTGGTGTGCACCAGTCTTTGAGGAGCCTGAGTACAAAAAGATTCTCACTTTCTTACAGACTCTTTCAAGAAGAACAGAACTAACAAGAAAATCCGACATATGAGTTGAATTTCAGGCCCTACGACGTGCTGCTTCTCTGTTTGTGTTTTGCAGCTCCACATGTAAAGAGTGGGTAGCACTCTCTGGGTAGAGTGGTTACAGCAGTGCAGCAGGAGAATAACAAAATCAAGGAAGGACAAGTTTGGGTGCAGGACATGTGCTCTTCCTGACAGAAATGTGGAGCAGGCTACAGAGATCACCACAGCAGTTTTGCGGAACCACTTCCCAAAGCAGTGCTAGTGCTGGATGTTACATGCTGGGATACTCACGCAGGACTCAAAGCTGCACAATCTTCTGCTGTCCACAATTCTTTACCTTAACTGTGGTTTCTCTGATGTTCTCTGTCTAGGAAATGAAGAGTGATTTTACCCTGTTGTCTAGCAGCAGCATGATGCCATTGTCCCTCATGTGCAAGGTCTTGTAGCACAATGAGTGCTACGTGCTGGCTGTCAGATTCTCTGTGGTTTTAATGCTTTCCACACCTCTGTTAAAGGCAATTGCACAGTCCCTGTATTTCCAGATACTCTTTCCACAATGCAGAAACCTCACTTATCAATTCTTTAGATCTCTCTGCTATAAAGGTGACACTCAGTTTGCTCACTTCTAGCTTCTCATTTCCCTGACTTTATTCTGCTGGTTTCTTACATTTGGCAGCAGCCAGAACAAATGAAACAGAAGATTTCACGACTGGAAAAAACATCCTCTCTGTATTTCCTTATTTTAATTTTCCTTACCTTGGATCCAGATTAGCATCTGTGGCCAGAAATCACAGAGATGAGTTTATCTACCAGATCTTCTGCCCCTGTGTTCTTTCATGTGCAGAGTGAGGACAGAATTTATTTTTAACTTGGCTACCTTTCCTCCTGCCAAACTCCTCCTTACATTCAGCAGCACCTGCTCTTAGAATCCATCCACATTATCCATCTGGGGTTGCTGCCCAAAGTTCCTTCTGGCTCTGTGGATCAGGGCTATGCACATCTTACTTTTGTTACTGTTTCTGGTGGTGTTTGAAAAGAAAAGTAAAAATACCTTACTTATTTCCCAGCTGCTCATGGCTCTGTGTCATGACATTACTCTTTGGAGAAATTGCATGAACTCCTTTACTGCGTGCTCATCCCAGTCTTGTGGATGAGCAATGCCTTAGAGATGTGTTTGAAATTTTCCCTTCCTTTGAAGATAAAGATAATGAAATCTTTCCTTTGATTCTTTCCTCTTAACAAGTAGGTGATAATCTCAGTGTCTGTTTTCTGATGTTTCCTGATTCTGAAATTTAGAGAATTTATGTTTAAGGGAATTTATTCAAAAAATTGTGCTCTGTGTTCTGACATTGTTTGCAATTTCTTTTGTGGGGAAATTTTTCTGAACTTACAGTAAACTCAATTTCAAGGGTCAACTTCTATTTAAAAAGCCTCCTACTGTTGTTTATATTTTAACCACTGTGCTAACCAATGTACCCTGATTCTGAAATAAGATCTGATAAACTTCCACCTATGGGTGGGCCTCACAGTGATCAAATAAATGAGAACAAACACCACAAGACCAGAACTGGGGAGAGATTTAGATACTGTGTGCATCCTTGAGGGAAAAGAGGAAGGAAGGAAAGGCACAAAAGGTTAAATCAACAGTTTACAAGGGATCCTCTCAAATATAATGCCTTCACAGGTCACATCCCTGTCACAAGACAACAGTGAGGAGTGGCAGTGTGACAGATAAAAGACACCTCTGTATTGTCATTTTCTTGTGGAAAACTTACAGAATGACGGGTTTTGTACCCAGCACAATTGCTGACAATATTCTCAAGTCCAGTTTTCCACTATCATATCCATTTAGACAGAGATTAATAAGATTTCTTCAAATCTGCATTGCCATCTTTGAATGAAATGAAAATATGAGTGTTCTTTGCTTTCTTCAGAGCATGCACACCAATGTAGGTGCATTTTAATCAGATTTGAGACTATGAGATTGAGAGAAGAACCAGAGCCAAGCCTTAAAATGGCAACAAGTAGCAACAATTACAGACTATAAGGAAGGAGTATAGGTTGTGAAGAAGTATATGTAGACTTCTAACATGAGGAAAACTTCCAAGAGAGTTTGCTTGCCTGATGCATGCAAAATTTCCCAAACTATCCTGGTCATGTGTTAACAAACCTTTGGCTCCCACAGTTAGCTTCTTTGGTTTTGAAAACTGAAAAAAGCTGATCTGATTAAAATCTCTAATACTTAATGGTTATTGATGAGTTTTAAAAACTCAGTTAAGACTCACAGCCTTTCAAACCTCTCCATGCAGCAGGAACAGCTGCACTCGCCCACTTATGCAGCCTTTTTTCTTAGACTTTTACCACCAGATGTGCACCATAACACCGCAAGCCGATGACTGTCTCGGTGGAAATGGGGGATACAGAAAAATGGGGAAGGTGCCAAAGATGCTGGAGAGGTCAGAAAACAAATTTTGCATGGGAGTAAGGAAAAGACCCACTCACTATCTGATAATATCTGATGGGAAGGGGGCACAGGGATTCGTAAGCAGATGCTGTTTGTAGCTGGGGAGTCAAGGGGTATAGAGCAGGAGAGACAGAGACCAGGATCTGGAGCTAGAATTGGAAATTAGGTTAAGACTGTTAAACCAAACTTGAATAGCTCTCAAAAGCCTACTGGCTAGTAACGCCTACTTGGAGTTCTGCTCCTTTGTTTTACACTTCTTTCCCAATGAGTAAGTGTTCCTAAAACCTGATAAGCCCAATCCCATACATAATTGCATTATATCCAACCCATTCTCCCTGTCACCCTTGAAATGTTTCCCTGATCTGAGTCCAACTCCAATCAGCTCTTCTTTTAAGCCCTTCTGCTTTGTTTCCCTGGACTAACATCCCGAGCTCCTACAGATATCCCATTCTTTGTATTGTTCACAAGTTGCATTAAAACAGATTCAAGCACAGGAAATAACCAAACAGCATGGTATTACACTACCCTACAGGAGAAAAAATAGTATAGGACCACAAGCAGGATCAGTTTTCAATTTGTCACATAATCAATAAAATATAAGCTAATCCGATTCTCATGCTAGAATGCCTCTCTAACATATTTACTCCCACACTCCTAACTTTCTCCCAAGCCCTCAGTACAGTGCAACTTCTACTTAAAGCAGGCAGGATGATGTAGAAGTGGACAGCCTCATTAATTTTTAGAAGCAACTCATGATTCTGTAAACTTTTGGCCTTCAGTTGCAGAAGATTGAATTGCATGACCCAGCAGTGTCCATTCAAGTCTGTTCTCCCCATCCAGTATTCATCCTGCTCCTGCCTCCAGTGAGTCAATAGCACGTTTGGTTCAATAAGTTGTTTGGAAGCAACAGCAGAGAGTTAACATGCAAGAGAAGCCATGAAATGGTGCTGCACTGCAACTTTTCCAAGGTAAAGACTGCTTGGAAAATGCAGAGTGATCTGATGTTGAAATCAGGATAACACACAGATGAACAAAGTCTGACACCCTCACTGGATGAGTTTGTGCATGGAGTGTGAGGTTAGATGTCTGGTAAGGAAGAACACTAAATTCCTACCTATGATTCTTAAACCTAATGCTTAAGGTTTAGAGTATACCCTGAAATCTAAAGTTTAAATGAAATTACAATTAAGTCCTACTTCCAAATAGAAGAAAAAAGAGAAAACTTTAGGTCAAGGAGACAGCAAAAAAAGGAATTATTTAATAAAGAAGAAAAATTAAACTATTTTACAGCGCTAATAATATATGAATCTTATAATCATGCTTACTATGAGATTAAATAGAAGTTACTCCTTATAAATCAATACACGTATGCATGGCTGAATTTACTACTGGGACTCCAGTGTCAAGTGAAATTCAGATCCTCTCTGGACACATGACTTCCCATGCTTTCCAGCAACATTATTCCTGTCTTTTCTCTAGCAGAGAAAGACCTAACCATTTGAGAACAAATCATATCCTGCTAAACAAGAAAGTGCCTTTGCATTTAACAGCATCCAGTAGAAATGATTGAATCTGATTTGGTAATCCATCCAATTCAAGGTTGTTTGAACGGCCACACCATGGCAAGGGGGGAGCAGCATGGGAGAATGATTAACTTAATCCTCCTGCCTTGTTTGTTTGATGCTGCCTCACTCCAGTGCGAGTCAATAAAACTTCGAGCACCGACACACACAACTTCCAGCTCCCACCAAGCTGACCCAAAATGGGGATTAGCAAAGCTGCCTTTCTCCTTCTGTTCCTTCTCAGCTCAGGTAAGAGTCCTTTGCCTTCTGCTTGCCTAGGTGAGACTGGGGTCAGACACTTGCAAACTCCATGTGAGGAAGGTAGGTTCCCAAATCCCTGCGTCACAACTTCCCTGGACAATGTTGGATTTGGGGCTTGCTGGCCAGCAAGAACTGCTGCTGAACAGAGTGAGAGTTTTCATTTCTCCAGGGTCGTGTTCATTAGAGACACTGAAAAAGGAGCAGCCTTGGGGTCTGCATGGGCAACTAATGGCTCCCAGCAAACATTTTCCATGGCTAGAGACAGGCACACCCTTGGGAAGCAGCCTGTCAAAGGCTTGGACAAAGACATGGCTCCCTCTGATTTCAGCAACCTCTTGTCTTAGGTTTGGGGTTTGTTTATGTTTTTTTTTTTTTAAATGTTATTGCCAGATACTGTGATCCTTATTCTGATTGCTTTAGTTTGTTAATGCTTGTGCAGAACAGAATCACAAAGGAGAGGAAAGCTTGTTCTACACGCTGCAGTTTCACTCTTTTTCATAACCATATTCTTAACAGTGAATTTTTCATTCCATGTGATAGGGAGACCAAATCTCATCGCTGTTAGTTTCTGCAATATCTTTGGTATGAAAAGGTATTTGTGTGGAAGATGATGCAAATATTTGGGAACACACAAGAACTGAATTGGTCTCTTTAGATGTATTTATATGGGTTTCATACATATGAATATTCTCTGTCCTGAAAATCTTAAATTCCAATGAACTGTTGAGATTCAGACCACACAGCTTCTATATAACCACACAGTATGTTGTGATTGCAATAAAAAATACAGTTATGAGTGTGCTAATGCATGTATAAAGGTGCAATGAAATAGACAAACATTTTACATGTGCAGTTTTAAAACATCAGAAGAGGTAACAGTTAGGAAAATATTTGGGTAGATTTTAGCTGGAAATATTAGAGACATGCCCCAGCATAAAAAAAAATAAAAATCTGTTATTTAATGCTAAAATTTTAATCTTTGCTTAAATTCTAATTTCTAAGCTTTGTTTTTGCAAAAGAACAGCCTCAGTAAAATCAAATACCTTTCTTAATTAAGTAGGAATTTTATACGAGGGAGAAAAATATACAGCTTGGGCTTTTATCTGAGATACTGTACTTTTGTTTTCAGATCGTTGATCAAATGGTAGTAAATATTTGCATTTCTGAATAAGACAGTAAAGCATATTTCTGAGACTGTAAAACACCATAGATGTAAGAAAAGTGGTAGCATGAAAATTTTCTGGATTTTTGTTCAAATTGCTTATTTTCCTTTTTTTTTTCTTAAAGTATGATGACATGCCATGTAAATATAACAAAAAAAAGAGAAAAAATATTTTATGACCCAAATAAATTATGACCCTGTCAATATTTCTAAAATCGAATGTTGTAATGATAATGACAATATTATTGCAAAATGTTAAAACAGAGCAGAATTAAGTTTGCATGGAAACTGTACCATAATAGGAATTCTTTATTTGTTTTTCTTCTCCTTGTGGAGAGCATTGCAGCATCCTTATGATGTTGTCTTAACCTAGTTTAATGTTTTGCCTGAAAACTCATTTCTTCCCAGTGTTTTTGTTTTGAAATAACTAGTGGAAATTTCGTTGGACTCTTTTTCACTTGTTTTGTTTTCCAGCAGCTATCCTTTTCTTCCATGCATACTGTTAAAGTAACTACCAACCCTTAGGGACAGATGCTTCTCTTGTCTAAATGCAGAAAAAACCCTGCAGTAACTTCTATGCTTTTGCAATTGTATGAGAAAGAAGCATAATTTGGCTTTTACCTCTATTTTACCAGCTTCAACATGCAAAATGATCTCTAAGAAAATATCCAATTGCATGCTGAACTATCTCTCAGGTGAAGGAATTTAATAGCAGGACACATGTGAGCCTGCTCCACACTAAAGAGTGTTACTCAGGAAAGGGAAGAGCTGTTGCCTTTCTCAGCTGGAAAGACATCACTGAACAACCCAATGGAGCCCCTGCTCACAGGCTGTGGGTCCGAGTGGGACCAGGAGGCTTTTTGTCCCTCCTGCTGGCACTGGGCCATGGCTGAGACAGACAGGGGTCAGAGAAAGTGAAGAAGTTGCTCTCTGCAGCATGGCTGTTATTGCTGAGATTCCAGTCATGGTCTGGTTCATCCCGGCTGCCTTTTATTCAGCAATTGCGTAAGGCCAGGCACAAAAGCACAGAGAAGGACTGAGATGTCCTGCAGTGACCAGGGGCCGGGGTGTCTGTTTGGGGCTGAAACCCTGCAGAACAAGTAACTCCCAGAGCCAAACATTCGTCAGACGAGTCATATGCTCCACTGATAAAAAAAACTAAACATCATAGGACTTGTACAACTCCATGACCCTGCAGCTGGAAGTCATGAAAGTCACTGTGCAATGCAAATTCTGATATTGCAGAGCTCTAACAGGAAAATGCCAAAGTCATTTACAAGGAGGACTGTTCTTGAACACTTTTTGAGTTTACTATTAGACGTAGCTGTACTTTCCGGTATCCTATATACTTGACATGCAGCTGTAGCCCAGAGATTGTTAGGGGAATTTATTTACCAGTTTAGTGTCTTGTGTTAATTAATTGCAATGCAAGACAACAACTGCTACCTTGATAATTAAGTAAATTCAATACAGATTTAATACAAAAATGACAAACTGGACATCTGACAACCCCAGTGACTGAGGGTAGTTTGTTTCTTTTAAGAGGAGGAACCTTTAAAGGAGGTGACAGATAAATCTGAATTCATTCCATGTGGATAGATGGAGAGCAATGGACAAATGTTGTTTCACATCTTTCTTGACTCCCATTTCTCCAAATGTCCAAAATATGCATGGCCAATATTTTCTTTCTGAAGCACCTCTTTTTTTTTTTTTTTTTGCTCCTCAGATCATCTTCTGTGCTCCCATTACATGATGCTATAGGTTTGTGTTATCACTATTCAAGCCATTTCTCCATCTTGCCTTACATGGATTTACAGTGATGCTACCTTTTACCATAATAGAAAGGCACTTTAGATTTACCTATATTTTCTCACCATTCACCCAATTATTCCAGCAATTAAATGATGATATCACATGACTAGGTGAAAAGAATTTAACATGATGGTTTGACATAAATCAAGTCATCATTCCCATTTTCACTCCATTCTCTCTTTTTCCTTTTAGTGCAAGGAAGCGTCCTAGACCACTATGTGAGAACAGAGGGAGCTTGGTTGCTCAATCCAATGAAGCAAGTTTATAGAGCAAATAGTGATGAAGAATGTGCAGAGAAATGTGAAAATGAAGAGAAGTTTGCTTGCAGGTAATTTCCACTGGTTCACATATATCTTGTATTGGAACAATACCTGTTCTTTATCAGCAATCTGAACTTTCAAGGGTTTCCTTATGGCTATGTGGGGTTTTGAGGTTTGCTGGAAAAACAAGAAAGGTATAGAAACAGAATGTCTAGGACATATAGATGAAGACAAGAGATATAGAGAGATTAAGAAAGTTATGTTGAATTTCTGTTGAAAAACATTACGATATCTTGATGCACAGCTTGATATGCTGCCAACCAACTTGACATGGTTTTATCAAGACTGGCACTCCTGCAACAGGGTGTCATAATTAATTTCTTGGACATTTAGGACAGCAATAATGGCATTGTTTATTTTCATTGCATTCACTATCTTGCAGATAAATCCATTGTTTGGAATTCACTAGAATTTGGACTTAGGTAACTTCTATTTACTTTGAGAAAGAGATGGCCACCTAAACCTTAATGATTCCAAACCTTTCTTTCAGCCAAGGCCTCTCTCTGCACTTGCATTGACCAGGCTCAAGGGGCTAGAAAGCATGAAAGGTGTTGATGAGCCTCTATCATTGGTCTTTGCTCAGCATTCTGCCCCACTGGAGCCTATTGCTCTGAGCCTCAGGCTTCTGGATCTCCTGCACCAAAGCCTTGCAGCCCATTGAGCTCCAGCAGAATAGCAGGAAACTGGGGCAGTGAGGAGGGATGTCCATTGCTGCAGTGGGAGGCAGTCCACACATAGGGGGCAGAGGAGATTTCTCTTCCAATCTACCACTTTTGCAACACACCTTTTTGAAGCAGAGTGATTGTCAGCAGTGCTGTTTCAAGCACTTGGTTTTACTTAATGCTTTTATTCAAGGCAGGGATACACTAGTGCTGACTTCTTAAATGTGTTTTGTAACTTGGTGCTTTAACTCAAAAGAGAAAAGGAGACTTATTTCAAAAAGGTGTAGCCCTGAAGGATGACGGGGGCTACTGACTATATGAAATCCCACCGACTCCCTTTGATCCAGCTTCACTCTGAAAACCACAGAGTGGACAGTGCTGCACTGGGATGTGCTTCAGGAGAGTAGGGAAGAAGGCAGAGCGGGCAAGACAGTATATTCAGATTATATATTTACAGTTTGCAGGGAATTAATGTTCCCTTTTGAGGCATATTCAGACACAGTATCATTCCTTATCTTCTGCCCTGGGCTCTAAGCCTGCCATCACTTGGCACTAGAACAGCATCAGGTTAATGCCTCCTTAATTAGTTACATGAGATCTATTACAGTCAAACAAGAGCAGGTGCTGTCTAGCAGGAAGGATCTGAGGGAAGAAAGATAGATGTTAGTTAGAGCTTAAGACCAGGCCAACACTGCAGCATCCTCCGTTAATGCTTCAGACCGATCTGTTCAGATCAATACTTCAGACTTTTTATCCCACCTTAGAGGTGGATTGGGTCATGCTCCTTAGTTACTTCCCTACTTACAAATATAACATTACTGACAGTTTAATTGGCTCATTTGAGGGTAACAGCTTCCCTGGTATGGATCTACCCACTGAATGCCATGCTGCTATTGCTCTTTATTTTGGTTCGGAAAAGCCAGCTGTTGGAATTACTGTGCCTGTCAGAAGGTTTCCTTAGATGCTATTCTAAAGGCTAAACTATCTGCTCCAGTTTTGCAGTTTATAGCCTAGGTACTTGCTCAAAAGGCTATGACTTATAAAGTTCTTACTCTCAGAAGAGTTACCACAAGATCATTTGAGGCCCTAGTCCTGTGTTTTACCTCGTCCTTGGTAACTGCTGCATACTGGGGAATGTCTCACTCCTTGAATGACTACTAATATTTCCGAAATAAAGTCAAGGTGCCTTGTGTATATATCCCCTTTGGCATGGTCTCTTGAACCTCTGGCAAGTTACAAACCTTTTATCCCTTGTTATAATTTGTTCTTGTAGCTCCCTTTCAACCTAAGTTTGATATGAACACTTAGAAGTAAAACTCACCACCGAATATGTGAGCTGCAATACTCAGTGATTTGAAGGTACTTCTCAGTCTTAAATATCACTGAACTGTAGTGTTTGATAAAATGGCAACTGAATATCCAAAAATGTTTTCAGGAAAATAAGCATATATGCAGTATTGTTTCTTACATTGCTCTCTCCTCTAAATTTCAACAGGGCCTTCTTGTTTACCAGTAAAGACCAACAGTGTTTAACATTGACTGAGAACACCAAAACAGCAATGGTATTCAGAAGAACAAATGCAGTTCTTTATGAAAAAAGAAGTATGTCTATGTCTTTTTTATGTTATTGGACTGTGGTTCAGATAAAAATTATCTATTTTTATAGTATTTGTATATTGTTGTATGATGACTCCTCAGTTAATTAATTTGCTGACATTTTTATCCTATTCTTATTTTTATGAAGTAATTAATTGGCAGGGTGAATTTTTGTGTTCCACTTTTGTACTTATTTTATTTATGAATTTCTTTGTCATAGATTAGGATTATTTGAAAGAAATTTTCTCTAATTCTTTCTGAAAATAGGAAGTGTGTCTCTGAGAAATGGCAGCTATCCAAGGTTTTATCCTATTTCAAAAATTATTACCTTATGCCAGATGCAAGGAAACAATTGTGTTTTAAGACTATTTTTGAATTACATTATTGAGCATGGAGCTCCTGCTATATACAGGGAAGAAGGAATGTAATATAATTTTGTAACATAAAATATTTACCGTATTTGTAACATAATTTATGTAACCTAAGGTTCATTGTGCTGTTCCCTGACTTTAGCAATACATAAGGGAGAAAAATCTCCTTAGGGACCATTCAGATATAAGGTAATGTGCTAAACTCTGAAGAGAATACTTCTGTGTTGAATGACTTCATGAACATTGTGTTTGATTTGCTGATCTGTTACTTTGAAAAGCAGTATTAGCACATTTGAAAATATTCAGAAATTGGAAACTATATTATCTCAAGGCTTTGGTCTCCTTCAACAAAGGAAGGTGCATCAAAAGCTCAAATGAACCAGGTTCTCAGCTGCTGAAAATCATGAGCTCCAGAGAACTGCATCCTTATTTCTCTATTGACCTGCCCTTATCCCTCCCTGTGGGATGACAATGCTGTGTGTATAGCAGCTGCAAGATTTTAGTTAGTAGTTCAACAGCTTTAGCAGTCTAACATCCAAATGAGATTTTGTTCATGCCCTGTGGATATTTCACAGAAAGGTGGGTAAGTACTGGGACACATTGCCCAGAGAGGCTGTGGAGCCTTCACCCTTGTAGGTAGTGACTGAACACAGCTCTGAGCAGTCTCACCCACCTTAGAAGCTGAATGTGCTATTTCTGGAACTATGGACCAAAGACAACTGAGGGTCCTCTTCTAACTAATAATTTCTGAAGTCTTTGGCCAGCTGCATTTTTTCTGCAGGTAATTCGATGTTTAGAACCTTAGCTCTTTCGTTATACACAGAAGCAGGTGGGACTTTCTATAAATCACAATTAAGTAGCACTAAGAAATCTTCTGCAGCTCCTATTTATCAGGGAAACTGAGTGGATGAATTAACAAGTAATAAAGCTGAAAGACTGATTGAGTAAATTATATGTAAATAATCATATTGGGTTTGCTTACTACGATCAGGAGCTAGATTGCAATTTTGGTTTATTTTTGAGACATGCCTTGGATTTACTGAGGTGATAACATGGTCCTGCAATACTCACTGGGGATTTGTTACTACATGTTTTGAGACCACTAAAGGTGTGAAAAAATTTTGTTTGACAAAACCAAAATTTCTGAAAAATGCACCTCTACCTGCAGAAACCGAAAGATGGACATTGGTATCATAAACATCAAAACCACAACCTACTGTGCATGTGTCAGATGGTGTCTGTGCTGTTCATCTTTTTATTTGCTGTAATTTTTTTCAGTCTGAGCAATTACTTGATGAGACCTGGTTGCTATTTATCATTTTGTTCAATGCAAAGCCTGATAATTACTATAAAACTGGCATTTTCAGCAGTTATTTTTTCTGTAGTATGTGCTATAAAATAGAAAGTTAATCTTCTCTGACTTACAGTAAAAGTAACAAGAATTAAAACTGCATTTGGGAATTGTTACCTACACATCTGTTTGGAAATAGTTAACCCAAGGGACATGGGTTGAGTTTGGGGATCAAAGTTAGCCATTTATCATCAGAAAGGAAAAGCTCTAAAGGTTATATAAACAGTCAAAAGTTTACACAAACAAGAGGAGTCAGCACTTGACTGATTCAGTGTTCAGTAATTGAGGGATTTAATGTTATTTTATTGCAAAATTGTTTGAGAGATCCAAATGGCTTCCAACCAAAGTTTCAAGAGTAAACTTCTTCTAAATATACATCCAAAAAAAAGCAGGCCTAAAGGTGCATCTATAAATTCAGGTCTAAACTATTAGCCCTCAGAAAAGCTGAACCATATTTTGGATTCAAATATTAGATCTTTTCACTTTGGGCAAGACAGATCTGTGTAAAATGGCATTATTTCTCCAGATTTCTCTTAAACTTCCTCTTGTATATCAGCTTTGCTACAACTTTGATCCTGAGAAAAACTGTTGCAAAACTGGGTCTCTACAAGTATTCGGCTTGGACACTACATAAAGACACTGAGACTAACCAGGTCCAAACCTAAAAGACAGATTGCTTCCCTAGGGAAATGATAAATGAGTATCCTACTTAGTTTCCTGAGCCAGAGGACACGTTACCTGACAGTGACTGTCCCTAAAAGGCAGCTGTCTTCAGCTGAATTCAGGTGACTGTTTTTAAAGATTTTATTTTAATTACTGTCCATAACTATAATGATCACACAGGAGGTAAGAAAAAGAGAATGTGTTTCTATTTTGTTATAGTATCTATTTAAATGTTAAAAGCATATTTTATTCTTTAAAGCAACTCCACCAAGTTCCCAAAATAACTCGGTTGTGTTACACTTATGTCTCTGGAATTCTGGTGTAGAACTTTTTTTGCTTTCACATACATTTTTTAGTCCCAATTAGGTCAACTTAGACATCAGCTAACTAGCAGGTTTTTACAATGTAAAATGTCTAGTTTATGGAACTTAAGAAAGTCAAAACATGATCGAACATATTTTGGTGTATTAGCATGAAAATGGATTTTGTATATGTTAGAATCCAATGGATATGTCATGATACTGATTAAGCACATATCATTTCAGTTTATCTTCTAGAATGCAAGGAAGGAAAAGGAGTGGATTACAGAGGAACAGAAGCCAAAACTCACAAAGGTGTGCAGTGCCAGAAGTGGGCTGATAATGTCCCACATAAACCAAAGTAAGGTCTTTTTGTGTCTGCTTATATGGGGGTTTTTGTCTGAAATTTTGTCAAGCCGTACATATATGCTAATTTGTCTTGTAAGCCGTTTTTTGGTGTTAGAAATCTCCTTATAAAATACTTTTCAATACCTATCTAGCACAAGATCAATCTCTAATCTGAGTTGTTACTCAGAGACCTGTAAGTGATGCTACATGATCAGTAGACACACTCCCAGCCCTGGCAGTCGCATTTAAATTTTATGGTCTTTACATGAGCAAAGCACTAGACAGGGAAACATCTGGTTCTGCTGAAATCAAAATTTTTTTGTAATCTCACCAAAGCAAGAACTTCTTCTCTTGGCCAAAGGTATAACATGTGGCAGATGAGATGGAAGTGCATCATTTTATCAGTGAATCCACAATTAAAAGGCACGATTTCTTGTATTTAGTTAAATATACCCAACTGGGTTTATTTAGCACCCTACTATTCAGAAGCTACAAGCATTCAGGTTACAGAGGACTCTCACATTTCAGAAATATGTTCTCATTGCATCTCCTGGGGAACATATCCCAGAGGAAACATGCCACATGGTACCCTGACAGAACAATAACTGCTGGAAAGAAAAAGCTAAAGAAAATGCAAGTATTAAGGTATAACGGCCCATAGAGGCACAGTATTTCCTGAGATCTATCATTGTAGCACTTCTAATGCTTCAGCAATGGCACACAGTAACAATTAGGGGCCCCTCTAAAGACAACATCTCAAAATTGTCCACAGATAAAGATTTTCTTTTTAGAATAAAAATAATGTCTCAGCTGAATAATTGAGACACTTTCCTTATTCTGTAACCCCATTTAATTCTGTTCCAGTTACACACCTGAAAAGTATCCCCAAGCAGGACTGGAGGAAAACTACTGCAGAAATCCTGACGGGGATGAAAAGGGACCCTGGTGTTACACAACAGATCCTGATACCAGATTTGACTACTGTAACATCCCTGAGTGTGAAGGTCAGGATACATATACTGTCTTCTTTCCATTTTTTGCAAGATGTGGTCAAAAATGTGAAGTTATTCAGAAGACGCCTTTATTTTCAATTGAGCATTTGTTTCAAACTTGAATTTAGTCCAACACAAAACTTTCCAAAGCATTTTCAACATCAGCAAGGAAGATATCAAAAGATCTTGAGAACAGCTACACAAAGTCCCTTTTTCCCCCCCTAGATAAAAAAATAGGTATATGGGTGTATTTGTATATCATATTATTAGAATTTAATCAAATGACAGCTGCTAGTGCAAAACTCAATAAAATGTGACAGTAGCAAAGCACAGATTTAAAATTATATCTTAATACATTCAATTTAGCTCTTTAAAGCCTGTAGTCTCTAAACTGATTAGGATTGGGGTTTTTTTAATGGAATAGTACAAATATAATCATCTAGTTAAAGTCATCTTACCAAGGAAAATAAGCTTTTACTTTGTCAAAAAATGCCACACTTCAGCCTTGTCCTCTGATCACGCTCCTGTGCTTCATGTGAGATGAGGGGGAATGTTTCTGGACCAGTTCATCAAGGGCTTTCTGTCTCTCTTGTCCTTATTCTGCCTTGTTCCTACAGTAGAGTGCATGCACTGCAGTGGAGAAAACTACCATGGAGTAGTTGCAACAACAGCATCTGGGCTTGAGTGCCAGCGCTGGGACTCCCAGCAACCTCACTCTCATGGATACCTCCCAGAAAAGTGAGTCAGGTTCTGTGATGGTCTCATTCATCGGTGGTGGGCTGCAGACCATCCTGCACCAGACAGGATAATTGTTACAGCTATTAGGTAGCGTATCTTGAAACCTAAAAATCTTATTTTTCTGGTTCAGTTTTCCAGAGAAGGATCTGAAGGAGAACTATTGTCGTAATCCTGATGGAGAACCTCGGCCCTGGTGTTTCACTACCAGTTCAACTAAACGCTGGGAATATTGTGACATTCCTCGTTGCAGTGAGTCTGACTTCCAGACTTCTTCCAGTCAGAGTGGTGCGAGGATCTAGAACAGGCAGAAGAGATCCCAAAGATAAAGAAAAGTGTAAAAGACAGCTGAATTTTTTTACCAAGAAAACAATTAATCACTTGAAAATGAACCTCTATCAGCTTTATTGAGGGTAGACATTCTGTCATAGCCATTTCTAATGGTTTTCTCTGGAGCACATCTCCCTTCCTTGATGTGTTTTTCTCTGACCAGGCATTTCTGGTGTTTCTTCTGATGCTTCTCTTTTGATGCCAAGAAGATTCACTCTTCCTGAAAATACTTTGGCTTTTGTTTTGCTCTTCCAAATCAATTCTCCACCTTTTCAGTTTCCTTTTATCCTAAAAGCTTGTTCTTGCCTTTAGATTTTCCCTTGGGGCTTCTCACTTGACCTCATCCTTGCTGTCTCTCACCAGTTAGAGTACGTCTGTTTTACACATGCATCCCCGTCTGTATCACTGATGGGCTTGCCTCTTTCAGCCCAGTTTTCTTCACAGCATTACCACTTGTACACTTTCCAGCTCTGTTCTGATGAGGCTGCTAGCATCTTCATATCCTGACTTTTGCATCCTGTATTGTGTCCTGGCTGCTGCAAAGGGCCAGATGCAAATGCCCTTCTGGCAGCCTGACTGCTTGTCAGGAACTCAAAATGGTAGAAAGAAAAGTTAAGAAAGATATCTTTAGATTTTTGTTTCTGCCTTTTGGACTTTTCAAATATTTTGGTGATTAGAATTTACCTACAAAGAAATCTCGAAAGCCCACATAATTATAAGGTCCAGAGTGACTTGTTGGTTTAGTTTTTTACTATATCTAGAAGACACTGATTAATTGCAGCTGCTTTTTGTGTGACAGCAACACCCCCACCACCTCCTCTACCAGGCCGTCAGTGTCTCTCAGGAAGAGGAGAAGACTATCGAGGCACAATAGCTGTTACTGAATCAGGAAATACCTGTCAGCACTGGAGTTCTCAATCTCCACACCGTCACAGTCGCACTCCTGAAAACTACCCCTGCCGGTAGGTGAAACCCCTCTGTTATTCAGTGGCCGTGAGAAATACCAAGTCTCAAAATTAGAGTAATTTCACGACCATAAGGCGCACCGGACTATAAGGCGCACCTTCTTTTTTTTTGCAGCGAGGCTCCGCCCCCAGCTTCCCCCCCGCGGTTGCTGGCCAAGGCCCTGCCCCAACCCGGCAACCATTGGTCCCCGGGCCCGCCTGTATCCGCCACTCCGTGCGGCGTCCCCGGCACCAGAAAATGCCCGCCGCCGCTCCGTGCGGTGTCCCAGGGGCCGAGGAATGCCTACCGCCGCTCCGTGCGGTGTCCCCAGGGCCGGGGAATGCCTGCCGCTGCTGCGAGCGGTGTCCCCCGGGCTGGAAAATGCCTGCTACCGCTCCATGCGGCGTCCCCGGGGCTGGAAAATGCCCGCCACCGCTCCATGCGGCGTCCCCGGCACCGGAAAAGGCCTGCCGCCGCTCCCTGTGGTGTCCCTGGGGCCGGAGAAAGCCCTCTGCCGCTCCGTGCGGTGTCCCCAGGGCCCTGCTGCTCTGGGAGTTCCCTGGTGCTCTGGGTGCCCCTATTCCGGCGGGCTTGCCTTGCGCCGCCACTGCCAGCGGCTTTCCCACCCCGCGTGGCGGCCGCCCTGATGCTAGCAGGCCCCCCCACGCGGAGCCCCTCTCCCCTCACATCCTGACGCTGCTACGGGACACCTCTCCCCTCACAGTCAGGCACAGCCCTGCGGGGCCGTTCCCTCCTCACAGCCCGGCACGGCCCCGCGGGGCCATTCCCCCCTCACAGCCCAACCCTGCTGCGGGGCCACTCCCCTCGTGGCTCGCACTTCCGGTTCGGCAAATTTTGCCACTTTGTCCATCAGATAAGGTGCACCGGACTATAAGGCCCACTTCCGGTTTCAGGGGAAAATTTTAGTCAAAAGGGTGCGCCGTATAGTCGTGAAATTACTGTACTTCATTTCTCTTCATCTATATTGCAAAGTTCTTCAGTTACACCAACTTTCATCACCTGCTGGATCTCATATTTTCAATTTTTTCATGCATTTCTTTTTATTGATTTCTTTGTTCTTGAATAGTGCTGTCTCCTCTTCTCACTTTCAAGCTCTGCTTGACTGACTTTTTCCCTCCTCGTTTCATCCTTTTACTGTATGGTTGCTCAGATGAAACCATGTGGAGTACGAACCGTACATTTATGATATTTGCTTGGGGCTAGATTATTGCACCCTAGATTCTTTCTGCTGTGCTACTCTTGACCTCAAAGTACTACACACTCTTAATTCATCTGTCAGTCAAGAAGGTGTCTGGTGTAGCACATCCAAAACACCAGTGAATTGCAATTATTCTTGTAACACATGGTATCAGTAAATGAGAGCAGCAGGTACCTACCAGTAAATACAACTGTAAACCAGGCAGCAATCTTTTTGTTCATAACCTTTAATAGATTTCCATGAGAGACTTTTATCAGTTAAGTTTTCTGTTTTAGGGGCCTAGATGAAAACTACTGCAGAAATCCTGATGGTGAGAAGAGGCCATGGTGTTACACCACCAACCCAGCTGCCCGGTGGGAATATTGCAACATCCCTTCCTGTGACAGTACCAAGCCAGAGGCCCCTGGTAAGAACAGGAGACAAGTGGAAGTGAAGGGTCATCATGGTACATTTTGAAAACTCTTGTGTGACTCTGCTCAGTTGCATTGTTGCTGTCACTGTTGGCATTGCCCTGTCTAGTTGAAATCCTGGGTCTGATGTGTGGAGCCCAGCTGGTGTGTTCAGTCTGGTGGCTAAGTGCAAAAGGTTTTAAGTCAGCTACTGACTCAGACCAGGAAATACTGCAGTAACAGAAGTCTTGTCATCTTGCCCCAGTGGTGGTTACCACGATTATAAGCCGCACCATGTTGACTAAAATTTTCTCCCACCCTGGAAATGTGGCTTACGTGGAGCGGCTAATATGTGAAAAATTTTCTGAAATTTCCAACCTGGGAAGTGCAGCCGAGGTGCCCAGCTGAGCACCTGCCAGTAAAACCCGGGATTGCGCGATTGTTACAAATTGCTTATTGTGTTGCGCGTGACACGCAGGCAGCCTCTGTGCCAGCAGCGCAGGGTGGGGGAGGGAGGCTGGGGCTCCGTGCTGCCATGCCCGCGGCCCGGGGCAGGGAAGCAGGGGGCTGCCGTCCCCACCTGCCGCCGCAGGAGCAGGCAGGCTCCGCCCCTGCCTGCCGCCGCCACTGCGGGAGTGGGGGCGCTCCTTCCCCTCCTGCCCCTGCGGGAGCGGGGGGGCTTCTTTCCCTCCTGCCGCCGTCACAGCCGCAGGAGCAGGTGGGCTCCATCCCCTCCTGCTGCTACCGCCGCGGGTGCCGGCGGGCTCCATCCCTGTCTGCCACAGTGGGGCAGCGCCGGACGGGGCGAGTGAGCCCAGCGGCAGTGGCGGCCGGCCCCAAGCAGCCCCGCCAAGCTGGTCCACTGGCCCTGTCGGCAGCCTCGAGCGGGCCGAGCCCGCATGGCCCGAGCTGAGCCAGTAAACCCTTCGATCCCCCGATTCTGTTACTATTTGGCAACTTTGTTGCACACGGGTTCTCGCTGTGAACGACAGAACGGCTTATAATCAGGTGCGGCTTATTTATGGACGAAGAACGAAACGTTGCCGACACCCGGAGATGCGGCTTATAGTCAGTGTGGCTTGTAATCATGAAATTACTGTATTTTTAAATGCTCTGTACGTGGCAATTCTTAAAAACAGAATCTGTAGCAAAAGCTAGGATAATTTAGGAGCACTGAACCAAGACTCCAGAAAAAGCAATGAGAAGAAAACTCTCCTTACACAAGCTAGTCTTGTTCCACACACATGTCTATGGCAAAGACACAGATAGCCCCCATCCTGAAAAAAATTTGATCCATAGATTAACTATTTGGCTTGTTATCTGAAATAAATCACCATGTGTGACAGTAAAATTATGTACAAGTGCTTTTAATCTAGCATATCAGGAAATTTTTGCAAACATCTTTTGAAATCTTCTTTTTAATCTACTGTCTGAGAAGGATTCTGTTACACACAGCATGCTCTGGTGGTCAGTGAAACACTCTAGCTTGTTGTTTTCTGTTGTCTTTATATGCCCAAGTATAAATGCCAAACGATCAAGTACAAGAGATTGGTTTCTATTATTCCCTACAGATGTTGATGTGCCTGAGCAGGGTCAAGTTACTGAGGAGTGCTATCAGGACAATGGGGTGACTTACCGTGGTACAGCTTCTTTCACTCTGTCGGGAAAGAAATGTCAAGCCTGGAGCTCAATGTCACCTCACCGGCACAACAAAACGGCACAAAACTTCCCAAATGCGTATGTGCATTTCCTGTTTCCAGATTTCATTCATGAACAATGAATGACAATGGTCATTCATGAACTTGTTTTGATTTGCAATTGCACAATGATTGTAAAGCTGGGAAGGGAGTGCACTAGATAAAAATAATCCCTTCCTTTTCTTCTTTACTTATAATGGAAACATTTTTTATTAACCTCAAAGAAACCACAGTTGTTGCTATTATACTTTAGACTAATTAACTGTGTGTTTCTACATTGCTTCCAGGGCAATTAATAGTTATCATAAATTTTCCCTTATGCTGAAATGAACTGTTTCTATGCTTTAATTTATTCAGTAATTTAAGTCTTTGCTTCCTAGTCTGCAAGTCATTAAAACTTTGAGGGAGGGATGGATTGTTTTCTTATTCCTAATACTTATTTATTTTTTCCAAAATGCAAAAAACTATTCCTTTTTGAAAGCTATTAACCTATTTGAAAAAAATAAAATAAATTATATGTTTATGTATATATTTACATGTATGCATATACTTATCTGGATTTTAAAATTATATTCTACTAGAAGTGTTAATCAGTGTATAAGTATTTGGCATATTTAAGTATTATGTATAAGTGTCCTGATTTCTTTTTGCTGCAAAAACTATTTCAACTAGCCATTACAGAATGTACATGATAAACGATATATGCTAACTCCATAGCAGATCTGCTTTCTAAAATGTTCTGTTGAGCTCTCCTCAGGGCTGTGGCACAGATAAGAATATAATATGTTTGCATTTGTAGGGGCCTGACCCAAAATTACTGCAGAAACCCGGATGCTGACAGCCGTCCATGGTGCTATACCACTGACCCCAGTGTGAGGTGGGAGTATTGTGACCTGAAGAAGTGTAATGGCCAAGGGCCACAGACTGTACCTAAGCCTCCTCAGACAACACTGGAAACAACCTCTGGTGAGAATATTTCCAGCTACCCCAGAAATGTCAGGAATAACCAAGAAGCTGGTTTTTATGGAAACATCTTCAAGAATTTAATGAGGCTGAAATACAGGAAACTCTAATTAAATACAGAATTTAGTACAGTATTGTATCCACTCTCATCATTTTCAGAGCATTTTTTGTATAATTTTATAGCAGGGATTGGATTGCAGGGAATGCATTGGATTTTAGACTAATATGGCATCTTTTACCTGCTACACCTGGCAATATTGGAAACACGAGGAAGCACATGGTTACTAGTCTCCACACTACTGTGAGAGGGCAACTGGCAATGACAGAAAATGGAAAAGTGATGGCATTTTGCTGGCACCTGCTCCAAAAAGTCCTTTTCTGTGCCATGCTTTCACATTTCTAGGGTTCCATTTACCATCAGAGGGCAGCTGGCTTTTTTTGATTCTGTTGAGATGCAACTCTGTTATACAGTAGATGGTTGGAGTACTCCAGTTTTCTTTTTAATTTGTTTTTTTCTTTTTATTTTTTTTTTCTGTGACACATTTCACTGGTTAGAAGGTGGTTAATTTTGGCTGAATGCGTGTTACTGCTTTTTACATACTGTAAAATGTGGCATCAGACAGATATCAGTGTCTACAAGGAAAATACTTTATGAATGCATGGTCTTTTTAGTCCTGATTGTAGTTATGAAAGACTGACTGAATGTAAGCTTCTTTGATTTATGACTTTTGTGATCATGAGGAAAACTTTTGAGATGCAAGGACATTAAAATATCATTGTTAGTCATCCTTGACACAATGTAGCCCTTCTTTCCTCACCTACATAATATGTAAGACATGTAAATTGTAGTACTATTTCCTCAAATTTATCTCTGCTTCACCACCATCCAGTATGGATGAGGCCCAATAACACAGCTAACAACTATTTCCTTTCCTTCATTTTTTACAGACTGCATTGTTGGAAAAGGTACAGACTACCGTGGCACAGTGGCAAAAACTGCAAGGGGCAGGACTTGCCAAGAGTGGAGTTCTCAGAAACCTCATAGCCACGACTATTTCACTCCCAAAACTCATCCAAGAGCAGGCCTGGAAAAAAATGTAAGCAACCGTTCATTTAACACTTGTCATTGAGCTTTGCCTTTTTCAGGGTTCCTCAGCGAGCATTTGGTGACAGGTCTTTGTTAATTTATTTTGCGGTTAAATCCAAAAACCTGATCATGATAATTCTTGCTGACATGACCTATGTGGTCATTGTGGGGCACAGAGATGCCCAGAAGCTCTACTGAATGCTTCTGCAGCACAGCCAAGGGGCTTCAGATGGGCACTTGCTTCTCCTCACCGCTGAGGCTAACCAGAGCTGGTCTGTGGGCAGTGCCTCTGTCTCCTCTGACAGAAAGAACACCTGGGGCCATAATTTGCAGTAGTACCAGGGACTGGTGAGATGGTGATGAATCTCATGTTCAGTGCAAGTTCCTTGAGATATATAGCTGATGGATTGTAGCCCCCCACCCCTAGTAATTCCCTTTCAGCCCTCCAGCTTCTGCCACAGCCCATTATTCAGGGCTATAAAAGTGTGTCTGACCATCCTGAAAGGCAATCTCCCTTTCTAACCTTCATCTCCCTAGTCCTAACAAATGTACTCATCACCAGTTCTTTAGACTTGTAACATCCCATTTACAATATTTGCCTAATTTGTGACAAGCTTTGTGTATGATATAAAGAGCTTGCTTGATGCTGACAGCTTGAGCTATTTTTTTACCAGGTAGATGACTTCAGAATTTACTTTAGTCAATTCTTTGATTGTATTGAATTTCAGCTCTGACTGGGGAAACTCCCTCCAAAAGCTGCCTGTCATAAACTCTTGGTTCTTACATTTGTCTGAGGCTCTTGGAAACAAATATTTTCTCCTTTTTTCTAAGACATGGGATATGTTTCAGGATAGGAAAGGGAACTAAAAAAGATACCTGGTAACATGCAATTGTGTGAGGTGTCTGTGCTGAGCAGAGATCAGTCAGCATGCCCAGGAAGAACCTAGAGAATGATTCAGCTAACCAGTACCTGCATGAGGGCGAACACTGCAGCCCTGCATTACCCCAGGCATCATCAGGTTGAGCAAGAGCAGCTTACACAACACTCACTGGTCCCTGAGTCATGCAGCCAGAGTGGGTGTGAAAAGATCTCAGGACTGATCCTACTGCTCCTATTAACTGCAGGGAAAGCAGTAGATATTTTTTGTTCTTTAGAAAGCCTCATCCAAAGTCAAGATCTCGTAATTTTTGAGACCTCAGAGATCCAAGGTTGCCCTAGTGAAGCTTGCTGTCTGAAGACAGATGAAGTCTGATTTTTATTATCCTTTTCCAAACTCACAGATCAAATGGAAAAATGAAATAAATTTTGACAAAAGGAGTTGGAAATCACTTATAAGAATGGAAATAAAAAATATTTCTCAAATTTAATTTAATTTTATTTTAAAACTTTAATTGGTTGGCCTTTATATTCCCTGGTTAATAGCTGGTGCCTTTATTCTTTGTTGTAGTATTGCAGGAATCCTGATGGAGATGTGAATGGACCTTGGTGCTACACAACAGACCCAAGAAAAGCCTGGGAGTACTGTGACATTCCCCAGTGCCGTAATTATTGCTTTAAAGACTAGTGTCTCCCTTTCCCTTAAAGACTAGTGTCTCCCTTTCCTGTACCTTTTTGTAACAGCTGGAGAATACTTGGTGATTAGTCTGAAAGACTGATCTAAGTGCAATAGATTTAGATTAGAAATTAGGGCCTTTGAGAAGTGGTGTTCAAGGTCTCTGTCTGAAGACTTAAAATTGTCTTCCTTGAAAGCCCCAAACACACCACAAGATATGGAGGCCACTGAAGCTCATGGGGTTTTGCCATGTGTTTCATGGGCAGTTCCAGCAGAAATTTTCCCTGACCTAGCCTAATCTCCTGGTATAACTCTTGTGTGTGGCCTTTCTGAACAAGGCATGCTCTTGCACCAGAAAAAATTTTTGCACTGCCTGCTCACGTGGCTCTGGTTCTGTTCTGTATGACAACCAGATTGCCCCTGGTCTTTATTGTACCGTATCTGATGTCTGCAAAATGCATCTGACCCTACATATTTGACCAAATGCCCTTTGCCTCTGCTAGTAGTAATCAAGCTTTGAATGAGGTGGTGCAGCAAAGAGTACAATGATAAAGTTCTATAACATTTTGGTTTCCAGTCCTTTCATGTCTATCAACAACAAAAGCTATGCTAGGAAGACAGGTAGCTCTCAAAAGAATGGTGACTTTCTTGCTGGTTTATCCTCTCAGTGGCAAGCAGAAGAAAATGTGCTCAGATCAAAACCCAAAAATGAAGCAAACAAGAAAAAGAAAGTTGTATACACACTGGAGCTCTGAAAATAGTACTGCAGTGAGCATGTTGGGCTGTGACTCTTAGGGAAAAGCAATCACATTTTCACATGACTATTGTATTCCATTTTGATGATCCATTTCTTCTTTAAATTAATACTGCTTTTTTGTTGAGATGGTAATCTAAAGAACAGAGGAAACATGGCTTTTGCCTTTAATTTCATTAATTAGCTCTTTTCACTGACAAAATTCTAAATTCTCTGTTGATAAGTCAGTTCACCAAGGCCAAATAAGAACTACTTTTTTTAATAACTCAGAGACATCTGAAGTGCCAAACGATCCTAAGATAAGAGCAGACAAAATTTTGTTCCTCAGAGACAGCATTAGAGTTTCACGTGCTGTACCACCAAGATTAGATTAAAACATCTGCCAGTACAACTTCTGCACTGCTGACTCCATAAGAATCCAATTAAGAATATTAGGAGAATTTATTTCTTATTTCTCTTGCTTTTCTTCTCCTTCCCCTTCTGTTTTTGTTTTGGGGTGGGGTTTTTTTTGGGAGGGGGGTGTTCGTTTTTTGTTGTTTTTGGTTTTGTTTTGTTTTGTTTGTTTGTTTTGTTGGTTTGGTTTGGGTTGGGTTGGGTTGGGTTTTTTTGGTTTGGTTTTTTTCTGACTGTAGAGCTACTCATGTAATTTGCTAGCCACTGAGAACTGTATGTGAAAAAAAATGTACTAGACATTTTAAGGTGTTCCAGATGAAGGTAACCTAACAAAATATATGTGATGTACGGTATAGAATTACTTGAAGAGAATCAGAAGCTGACAAATGTAACAGGTTCACTTTCTAGTTTACTGAGTTCACAGTGTAGGTATAGCAAATTGCTGAAGTTCTTTATAGTGATGATTTTTTCCTTATTCTGAAGCTCCTCCTCAGTATGAATGTGGAAAATCCAAGTTCAGACCAAAGCTGTGTGCGCAAAGGATTGTGGCAGGGTGTGTTTCACATCCACACTCCTGGCCCTGGCAGATCAGTCTCCGTACCAGGTACGGTTATTCCCCTTTACATTAGACTCTACCTGCAAAGAAACCTTGACCCTCATACAGTGTTACAGTCAGTGGTTTAAGCATTCTAAGCTTGATTTTAATTTAAAAATAGCTCAAGGCTGAACTTATGTGTGCTGTTCTCAAAGAAGGTCATTTAGACAATCAAGAGCATTCTGTTTTGTGACAAATAGTGAGATGATAAATTGTTAATCAAAAATTTCAAAAACGTTTTCAGTAGGAGGCAGAATTACTTTAAATCTGTTGCTATATTCTACAATAGAATCAGTTTCCAGTGAATAAAAGCAACAGTTTGGCTAGTACACCTCTTGATCGGTCCTTCCATGTAACTATTTGATCCTACTGGCAAAATGATTAATAAAACTGGGAATCAAGGCCAGTTGCAGGGCTTTATGATTGTGATTAGAGCTAGAAAAAGTAAAAATCTCTAAACCTCATTGCACACAGGGTTTTCCAGTAATAGAAACTCTGAATATCTAGGTGTTTTCATACAAGGCCTCCTAAAAATGTCCACAGAACCCTACTGTCATTGTAAGAAACATTATTCAAGGAAAATAAAACATTTCTTAATGAAATTGTGGAATAATGTCTTTAGTTTGTAAAGGTGCACATGTTAGAAATATTACCTGATACATTAGAGTAGGATTAACTTCCCCATTTTAAACCATTGTCGTTTTCATGACATTTTGCTCTATCACAGCTATGGCCAGCATTTCTGTGGGGGAACTCTGATAGATCCTGAATGGGTTCTTACTGCTGCCCACTGCTTACAAAGGTAAGTACCTTTTTTAGTCTGCATCAGCAACTTCTTACACGAGGTAGAAAATAACAGGAGAAACAAGACACCCAAGAACCAGCCCGAGCTGGTTGCAAACAGCTTGCAAGCAGTTGAGAATTGAGCCAAGTCTATTTGCCATTTATTAAAGCTGAATTTTGACTGTAAAACAGAGTGAGAGTGATAATTTCTGCCAGTTTGATTTCATGTGCCATTATAAGGGATTAAGTTTACTCCAAAGCTGGCTACCTGGCTTTGATAGAGCAAGGTACTCAATAACATTATAAGTTGCCTCTGTTCTGGTTGTGCATTCATCAGCTCACCATGTGCCATCATTTCCAATAGCTCCTCATCACCAGCTGCCTACAGAGTATACCTTGGATTACACAGAGAAAGAGCAACAGAGCCATCAGTGCAAATACGTCGTGTAAGCAAGTTGATCAAGGGGCCACGTGGAGCAGATATTGCTCTGCTCAAACTGGAGAGGTACCTTTTTACCTGAAGCACTCCTTTGTTGTGATGGGACAAGAACACTGAAAAGTGGTTGCTGGTGTTGGAGAAATGAGTGTTTCTGCACACTCTCTGTTCAGTTGGTGATTTGAGACCCCCTCTTTCTTCCCTTCCTGCAGAAGCTCCAGGGTTTCAGAAAGGGAAAGGCTGCCTTTCAGAGGGGAGGAGGGCTAGGGACAGTTAGCCAGACTGGAAATGCACTGGATGTCAGCTGCTGGAAGATGAGGCAGTGGCAGCAGAATAGGAGGAGGTAATGCCTAGAGGAACTTTCAGTCTGTGTTTCTACATGCTGGTACCCTGCTAAGGTGATGATGATTGAAACCTGCAACATTAGCATGATGCCACTATGCTGTTTCCATGCTGTGGTGGGGGGATTTCCTCTTCCAGCAGGGCTGGCCAGTGGGCAGGCAAAGAGTTTGATGTAGTCCCCAGTGTGGCCCTTCTCGCATCCGTTTTTATTCATCAGAATGCTCTCTGTGGAACTGTGCAATCAAAAGGAATTTGTCCATCTGCAAATATGTGGTGCTTTCATTGCTGTGGCTGCAGTGCATGTCCAAAACAGATGCACGGTCAGCTTAAAAAGGTAGTCTTCTAAATGAGCTTTAACTGCACCCAAAGGAAAGTCAGATGGACTTAGGTTCTGCTGTGTGCTAAATATCCTGACAGAAAGTAATTTAAAATCAGACTGGATGCAGAAAGAGCAAGCTCACATCTAGATGTTAAATGCCACTATATCATATTCTTTGTAAGAGTTTTGTAATTAGGTTCTGTTGGCTATGCATTAGCATAAGTCAAAGCATTATCCTGGATTAATGTTGGTTCTCTATTTCTCTTTTGTGTATCACTTTCTGTGTGTTTAGAGCCTAAAAAGCAATTTTGCAGTTCAGAAAAAAAAAAAACTTAACTGAAACTAAGGATTTAAATGATAAAAGGCTAAATATATATAAATTTTTTAGAAACCTGAAGGTAGTATTAAGTATGATTATGTTAATGATTGTTCTTCTTTGTTCATTCCAGCCCAGCAACCATTAATAATCATGTAATCCCCGTTTGTTTACCAAAAGAAAACTCTGTGTTAGGAGGAAGAGAGGAGTGCTATGTGACAGGCTGGGGAGATACAAAAGGTGAGACAACATTAACTCATTTAAAAGCTCCTTGTTTGCAGACTGGTATATGCTTGTATCCAAAGTGTGCCCTCTCTTGTGTCCCACACAAGCTATTGATGAAAACCTTTTTAATCAAAATTTATCAGGTACTGCCAAACTGTCCACTGTCTCTCTCTGACTCTGATTCTCCTAAATCATTCGATGCCATGCAAACTGAAACCTTCTAAATAGATGCTACAAGAGGAGAAGCTGAGCTAAGGAGTCACGTCTCTCTCAGTCTACATACTTTTTCCCAGAGCGGGCTTTGCCCAATTGCATGGAAAATTTTTCTAGATTTAGGTTATTTCTTAATCATGTAACTATGAATTTGCTCATTCTCTTGAATGATTCTTTCTCCCAACCAGGCTGGTTAGTGTCTCACAGAAATAAAAAACTCATTTTCAAAACCTCCCACTCTGTCTTGGTTGAGAAGTGCATTGGTACCTTTGCTGCCTCCTTGCCCATCATGCCATTTTCAACTGTTTGCTTCCTACCCAATTTCTTCCACAGAAAATTCAGATAGAGAGAAATAAAATGTCTTGGGAATTACTCCAACAACATCTGTGGGTACTGGATCCACATGGATGTACTGTGAGAACAAGAAGGTCAATGGTGGGTGGTAGAGGATGATAAGTACCATAATACTGATAATGCTTACTGATTTTGGTATATCTTCATATTGTACCTGGGAAGTGCATGTACAGTGGACACTATGCTGATTTTACTGCTTATCCATATCCTGATATTTCTGTTCTATGACTAGATAATTACCTTTGTCATTCATTCATTTTTGGTTTCATTTTATTTGCAAAGGTACTCCTGGTGATGGCTTCTTAAAGGAAACTGGCTTTCCTGTAATCGAGAATAAAATATGCAACCGCCCCGAATTTTTGAATGGTAGAGTTAAGAATCACGAGCTCTGTGCTGGGAATATTCATGGTGGCACAGATACCTGCCAGGTAAGTCTGTGAGCATCAGAGTCAGTTGTAAGCACATTCAAATCAAATAGGGCACTGCTTTTTGGGCTTTAGAGGCCCAGAATTATTGGTGGGTTGTTACTACACCACATGATATCTGAGCTGAAAAATGCCCATGTATTCTGCTCTTTCCTTGCTCCCTTGTCAGCTGCTGGGAAGTTGGGCAATTTTTCAGATAAGCCTGACCTCCAGAGCACATGGCAACGCAGAGCTGCACAAGTCAGGTGTATGGAAGCCAACTTAGAATGCCAAAAGGTCTGATTTCCTTTCTCCAGACCTCCTTGCTAGCCTCAACCAGATAATCTCCAATGCTCAAGCTAGCTCCATTAACAGCATCTCAGTTAACAGTCAAGGAAGAGTGCAGTGGAGCCTGCCATGCAGGCAAAACAAGGGCCAAAGGAACTATGAATTTCCAAGTATCAGTGCCACTGATCATCTAGTTACAACAGGAACCCATGAACACCTCAGAAAAGAGACTGAGGGAGGAAGCACAGTTTAAGTTAACAAGGACAATTAGATTCTTTCTCAATAAATTCCCGTACTTCAAAAATAAATGTAATGCCTGGAAGACATGAAGAAGACTTAACAAAAGTGTTCAATAACATGCAGAGAGAACTCTTGCCTTGCTAGAATTCCAGTGTTTCTTTGTAACTACTGTGTCCTTCACATGTAGGAGGTATTTCTATTTCTGTGCCTCCTGTGGGAAGGAATCATCCTGTTCTTTCTCTCTTTAGGGGGACAGTGGAGGACCTCTAGTCTGTCTGGACCAAGATAAATTTGTCCAACATGGAGTCACCTCTTGGGGCCTTGGTTGTGCCCAACCCATGAAACCTGGTGTTTATGTTCGAGTCTCCAACTATATTCCTTGGATTAATAGTGTGATGGAAACCTACTGATCCTGGACATGGACTGCCCTCTTGTGGAAAGCAGCATGCACGTCAGAAATACAAGATTCCAAGTGCAATGTTAAAGTACAATCATTCACAAGAAAGCAAAATAAATATAATAATCTATTTTAAATTGCTATAAAGTAATAGTCATTGCTAAGAAGCCCAGCTGTTACCCTCTTTCTATATGTTCTATGGTATGTTTGCTGTGTCTGACAATAGACTTACCCACCTCTAAATACATGTTGAAAATCTCAACCTTAACTGTAACTGGACACCTGCATTTTTTATTAGCTCTAGAATGACATTTTCTTTTAAGGTCATCGTTTTCAAGATGTTGCACTTCTGACATATGGAGAAATGAGAATACTTTTTATTTTCTCTGTGTTGTCTGAACCTATTACCAATTTGATGCAACAAACCAAAGAAGAATCTCACAGAACATGTCTTATATGCCTGTGAAGTTTTATTGGATGTATTTGATAACATTAAATACATGGGATGGGGAAAAAAAAAGAAGCAAACACATTTGGCTTGTGTTTTTGTATTTTTTATTGTCATGGAAATACATGTGTCAGCAAAAGTATAAATACTGCATCAAAGCCATAAAACAGTGAATTAAAAAACCAGTTAGTCCCTAAAGTTGGTCCCTAGTAAAGAGAAGAAAATAATAGTTACCACAAATAGTGACAAGGCATCTACCTATTATAAAATTGTGTTGTCCATAGTACCCATTTATTTCTTTGTATAACATTATCTGACTACATAATTGTTAGATGCATATTTCTCTCCTCTAAAAGGTTATGTACAGATGTGGTTATAGGGAGTGCAGCTTTCAAAATGCTCCCCAGGCAAAGCTTGACTCATGCTTGTCAAAGCAAAACAATTACTGACTATGAGCTCCTGCTCACATCCTGCCTCTCTGACACATAAACCAGGCAGTTCCCCACAGGCATCTGGAGTCCCCCAGCTCTGCATGGGCTCCCTCTGGCATTCCCAGGGTGTGCTGAGTCTATTCCAAGTAACACAGCTAATTTCTGAGGTGGGATTTGTTTTGTCCATTTTCTGCACTCCCAGACAAGCCAAACTGTGCGTCATTTTAAAATTGTCTTTATTTTTTGTGTGCTTGCACATGCAGAAGAGATGTGTTGCATCCTAGCAGGTTTGATTTGGTTTGATTTGGTTTGGTTTGGTTTGGTTTGGTTTGGTCTCCCATTGCCTTAAAGGGAGATGAGAACTATTAAGCATAGTTAGGTGGCAGGGTGATTCCTGAAGCTTCTACATCTGGAGTCTGATTCTGGGAAATGAAATAATCTCAGGGTGTTGCCTTCCTGCGTAGGAGGAGCTCTGGTAGAGCACACACCACCCACCTGACTGCTCAGAAGGATTCCCTGAGTACAAATACTCTCCTGCATATTTTCTGTGTATATCCACTTCGATGATTAAGCCAGCCAAGAGATTTGTACAATGCCTCCCTGACAACAGAAATTCTGTGTTGCAGCTTGGACTTTGAGTTGTTAAGCTCTTCAAATGTAAACTCTTGGAGGCATGGTTAATGCCTGGCTTGTAGACAGAGAAACCATTGGCCCTGCTCTCCTTGCCAGACTGGCTAGTAATGCCTGGATATGCCTGAGCGACCACAAAAGTCTCACCTCATAACCCTTCAAACAGTGCCAATTGTGATCTCTTCCTTCTGCAAGACTATCAGTGGCAATAAAAATTGCCACTTTTTATGGTAACCATTTGCACAGCCTGGATAAAGTCACCCAGTGCATGTGGTGGCAGAGGCACATTTGACCCAAAACAGTACTTTCATCTGATGGTTGGTCCAAGAAACCTCTTTGCCAAGAGGGAAAACACAGCTGGGTTTCTGAGGTCACATTGATCGTGTGCCTTCAGTGATGGTACAGTGACCCTTGTGTGTACATCACATCTTTCATGGTGCCTCTGGAGGACACATGTGCAGGACAATTAGAGCTGACAGAGTGCAGTTCCTCGTTGAAAATGTGCCTCTCACTGTGTGAGCTGGGTCACAACAGCCATTTTATTGTCAGCACATGCATCTTAGAACACTGCTGTGCCTCCTGACAAGCTTGTAGGATTTTCCTGTAAGTATTAAGTGGTTTGAGGCACATATGAATTTAGAATATCTTTTTTTAAACAAACAGCCTATCCTGTAGTCTTCATGCATCTTGGGGTTCTCCCTCGCTGAAGCTCTTCAGTTGGTACCACCACCTCATCTGTCCTCTCTCACCCACAAGAGTGTAACCCCACCTTGTACTACCAAACCACTGGTCATACACCACATTACATACCTACTATACCTCAGGAGGCAACACAAAGTCTCACAGAGATGGGAAGGATTTTTCCACTTACAAAATTCCTGTTTGGGATAAGAGTTAGCACCGGAGCAATTACTAAATACAAACTCCACCTGAAATATTTAAGCACTACTAGATTAGAAATCAAAATCTATGCATAGGCTTTTTTCTGCTGTCCTTTACAAAACTAATTTTTAAGAAATAAATATATTCAAACTTCTGACACTGTCCCAAGCCATTTTACCTAACAAAATCTATCATTTACATATCTTTTGAGCAACACATAATGCTATGCAAAGCAAAGCATAGTGTGAAGGAAGAAAACAAGTCTTTGCATCTCTTATTTCTCAATGCATTTCAGTCGTCCACAAACTGAAGAAACTTCAAATATTATTTATATTTATTGGGAAAGTCTTCTGTATTTATTTATATTTATTGGGAAAGCTGCTAAAGTGTTTAAGACACCAATTTAAAACAATCACAAAGAAGAAACACTAAAAGGAAGAGAGTGGTTCAGCTCATCCAGCATCACAAGTGATCACTCTGGTTCTCCAAGGTGCCTTCAGTAGGGGCTGGCTGGGCTGAGTTTTGTGGCTGGGGGTCTGCACTTTCCACCCTACACTGAGACACAGCACCCAGCAGTGCAAGCCCAGAGCTTCCAGTTCAGAGCTGGTCTCTACCAGACTGCCTCGGGTTATCATCTTGAGAAGTAGCAGTAGCAGTAGCTCCAGTTTTGTGTGGTGTCTTCTAGATACCAGTATACATTGTGAGATGTTAATTAAGTTTTATATCTCCAAGTCATTATTGACTTTTGCTAAGCATACCTTTGACCTTTACTATGCCTCAGAGTAATTTAGAAACAGCCTTGAAAGACAGGCCTTTATCACTAACTGCCTAAAGTGTGCAAACATTAGGCTGGAATTATTATTAAAGTCCTGTTTTCCTCTAGAAGACTGGTGATAAGGAAGTTTCTGGGAGAAGGCAGGGAGAGTTGGGAATTTTTGAAAAGCATGGCATATTCCTCACCGTAGGAAATCCTCCTGTGATCATAGGATGGCAAGACTGGAGCAGTCGTCATTCATTTTCACTGACTGTACTAGAGTGCTACTGATTTGTGGTATGAACCTTCCAAACTCAGTCCTATATTTGCTTGTGCCAAACATGGGGGTTTTTTTGTGACCATATAAGGTCCTTTATAACATCTCACTGACTGTCTTTTACTTATTTCTCTATTAGTAACAGGATGCCTTTTGAATGCCCCATCTTTTCAAGTCCTTCCCTGCAAGGAGTGTATTGTTCACCAGTCAGTGCCAGGGCACAATTCTTGATGAAGGTCATACAGGAGAAAGGAAAGGCAGTCTGTCCCTGGAATCTGCTTGCAGAGCCAGAGAGTTATTCTGTTACAGGTCAGCTTCCCAGGACCAATTAACACTTATTTCCCTCCATAACCAAAACTCCTGGCTCATCCCCACCCAAGACAGCTTGGCATCTTTGTCAAAAAAATTATTCCCAAGACAGAAAGATGACAAATAGCGATAATGAACAGAAGACAGAAATTGCAGGTTGTCTTGGCAGTGGTGAGGATGAGAGGAGAGCAGGCAGAAGTCCTTCCCCTTGAGATATGAGGGGTGTCACATGAAACCCAGCTGTGCCTGGGGAAAGGCACTAATGGGCAGCAGGACAATCTGTTCTGCAGAGCTAATGCCAGGTTATGACACCTATATACAGCCCTGGAAAGGTGAGGAGGACTGCTTCCACATTTCAGAAAGCCCTTGAACAAGGAGGGAGGCAGAGCTTTTGTTGAAAAGAGTCCGTGGACGACAATCAGACTAGAGGGAGGTTCTCCTGATGCACACTGCTGATTTCTGTCCCTCTCAACCAAGGAAAGAGTCACCCTGATCAGCACCCTCCTTCTTTAGCCATCATAACTTCTATTGGTCCTCAGGGCCAAAGGAGGACAGGTTAAAATAGTCATCCTCTTCTCCTACAGGTCATCTAAAACTTAAACAGCACTACCATTTAAATCCTTCCCACACAAATGCAAATCTAACAAAACAATAAACAAGTGTCTCAAATAGATGCAGAAATAAATACAAGGTCACTGAGCTGGACATTCCATATTTTTAAAGCTGTTCTGTTCTCTATGAAGAACCACAGTCCCTTCTTGCAAACAGTATACTCAGAAAAAAAGTATTTATTCCATATTCATAGAAAAATACACTACTTGTATTAAATGTCCTTGTGCTTAGAAGGAGAACATGAAGTTTAATCCATATTCTGCAGCAAATTTTGAAGTGGTGGCAGGTAGAGAACAAATTCCCAGTATGGGAACAAAGTTCTTAGCTCAGTGCTGTCCTTCAAAAGTCAAATGTAAGAGTTGGTGTCCCGCTGTTTCCGTTTCTTGCCACATTTTCCAAAATGACTGTTGAAACAGAAGGGGAGAGGAATACAAGTGTGAAAAAGCAGGAAAATATGTAGTTCAAGTTGTAGTACAAGCTGCAGTACTGAAACATTTTTTTTTTGCATGGAAAATTTCCTCTTTAGTTTGTACATTGAATCAGGCAAAGGTTCTTGATGTGATATCCAAAGCCTCTCCTTGCAACATTAATGTATAGCACTAGGTCCTCAAGTGCTAAAGGTATAAATATTCCCTGTATATCTGCAGGGCAGTGAAGAGTCTGGTTTGCTGTGTGCCGGAAGTGGGAAAACTGTGCCTACAACTCCTCAGCTATAAATTCATCTCATATATGACTTTCAAATGACTTCACAAAATGTGGGATTGCATCCATGATAAGGGGCCCTTCTTCACAGGATGCTTTGACTGAGGTAATGGCTGGTTTTCTTGAGCAGAGAGTTGCAGGCTATGCTTTGCAGCACCTCTCTTGCTCACTATTGCTTTCAGTTTCCAGAGATGCATAGGACAATTTTGTGTCTCTATGAGAAAAAATATAGATTTTACAACTATACATTTTTAATAGCTTTCCTTAGTGCTACTGCAAAGTTCAGGTTTCTATTGAGAAAAACCCCACCTGCTCGTAGCATCAACCTAACTAGTGCCAATTTACTTTGACACTGGAAAACGTCAATACATTATGACATCCAAGTATAAGTAAGAAAATACATTTCATACCTTGGAAGCTGCTCCACATCCTCCACTGTCTCTGGTAATGGGATTCCCTTTGTCTCTGGTAAAAGCAATACTAGAAGGCCACAGACAGCTGCAAGAATACCTACAATGGACATTGAAGAAATACAAAAGCAGTAAGAACATTGTGGGGTTTTTTTTTGTTTTTTGTTTTTATTTTCAGCATTTATCCACTGAGAAAAGTTTATTCAGATTGAGTTTGAAGTGAGAGGTTTTAAGGGCATCAGCTATTTCTGATTAACCTACTCTAATCAAATACCTCTATGTTAGACTAATTTAGCCTATTAAAAATCACTTGAGGGCTAGGAGCTCATTTGCAGCCTGATCTCCCCAGGGGGAGACCTTAGAAGTCAAAAACCTGAGATAAGTGCACATGGGCAAATGTGTAAAAACAGCAAGGAAACCAGGGTGGTATTTCTCATGTAGAAAAAAATCTGCCTCTTCTCAAAGAGTTCTGTCATGGAGATGCATCTGTGTTTCCTGAAACCACTGAGATTTTCATGAAATACTCTCTTCCTTTATCCGTGGCCAAAGTAAATTATGTGATTCAGAATAAATACTCCTCCTTAGGGAACAGCATTCAGACAAAACCTGAATTAGGGATGGATATTTTGGAATAATTTCCTGTATAAATATCATTTACATAATGTTTTAAGTGAAAAATAGAAGGGCTGGAACAAAAACTCAATTGTTCCCTGACTTTTGCACAGCTCACTCTGGTCCTCTCTGATTTTGTAGCTGTTTACTTACGACAGAGGGAATTCATATGTCCCTCAGAAACAGCAGAATTTAGTAATTAGATAATAACAACACTGTACTTCTATATCTTTTCTTGAATACTGATAATCTTTAAAAATGTCTGTTGTCCTTCAATTTTGTTTTCAGCTAAAGTTGTCATTGGTGCAAATTTCCCTTCTTATTCTATGCTTTTCATTTTGACTTTTTCCAGTCACATCTGCCTCCTAGAAGTCTGGTTTAGCCACAGACTCCCATGCAATTACAGAACCTAGCTGTAAGATTTCTCAGTCCTGAAGCACTTCACATAGATAATTTTCTGCTCCTCCAATTACCTAAGCAGACCTGAGCTCTTCCACACTATGCAGAGAAATCACATTTCACCCATTTGCCATTCAGCCTCTTGCTCTAGGCATAAAGACGGAGAAGCACTGGTCTGAGGGGAAGATAAGGCCACATACTACTTCTATCCAAAACCAAAATCTCTGTTAGAAGAAGAATATTTAAACTAAAAGTATGTTGTAAATTAAATCTTACTGAAAATAATTAGAGGTAGCTCCAACCAGATGGCTGCTAATCGGAAAAGCAGGAATGGGGCTA
Organism: Catharus ustulatus; assembly: GCF_009819885.2. NCBI lineage: Eukaryota > Metazoa > Chordata > Aves > Passeriformes > Turdidae > Catharus > Catharus ustulatus. The sequence goes on along the minus strand of NC_046223.1, from coordinate 59,739,501 downwards.
TGATCCCACCAAGATCACACAGACTTGAACACAGGGAAACACCAAAGTTTCTGTAAAAGACAAAAAGCACCATATATTACAGAGGTGCTGCCAAACAGAATAACCAGCAGATTGAGGAGTAGAATGTAACTTAGCTCCAAAATTATCTCTTCAGTATATGCCATTCACATTAAGCAGTGACTATTCAGCTGGAAAACTCTGGAGAAAACCAAGTTTAACTAAAGGACAGTGAAACAGGAAATGGGGAAAAGCACAGGGAAAACTTGAAAGATTCCTGGGAGCTTTTGACATACCTCAGTGTCGTGGGGTACAATTCACTGTTCACTAGATAGACTACTTCAAAAGCTATTGTGATGCTCAGTCTTCCCAGCGTGGCAAGTGTCGTTTTGAGCCATGGGATATCTGTTCATACAGAAAGAAACACTTCTGTGTGAAGTGTGCTCTGCCACATCAGCAGAGCATTTCTGAGACCCCCAGGTCCTGTCAGCAGAAATTATACCACAGGAACACTGCAAATCAGACTGAAAGGCCACTGCTGTAGGTATCAATCTATAGTGGCATTTATTGCTTTTGAACATCATGTGAGGCTGCTTTGGAGAATTGGAAATCACAAGAGTTGATTGATTCAAGAGGCTGGTGGGGCTTAACAGCATGGGTGGGAGAATAACCATCACAAGCTTCCATGACCACATCCAAATTGTGCTCCAGAAAGGAGTATTTTTCTATATAGGGATGTTGTGCTCTAAGAAACACTGTTGAGTCACCTCCCAAAGCTTTCTGACCACAAGGAAGGTATCTCTAAAGCTGCATAGAATCATAGAATCATTTAGGTTGGGAAAGACTTCTAAGAGCATTGAGTTCAACCATTAAACCAACCCTGCTACTCTACCACTAAAGCATGTCCCTAAATGCCACATCTTCAAAACCTCCAGGAAGGTTGCAGTAAAATAATTCTCCCTAGAGTAGTCCATCTACCCGTTGAGATTTTTCTAGCCATTGCAGATATGCAGAATACTCCTAATTGTGCTAGTCTTGGTCATCCTCCCCTTCCATCATACCTGGCATGACTGGCACGGGCTGTACCTGACACCGTCCCAGCTCTCCCAGCTCCATTCAAGCTCTGGTGAGCAACCACTGCCCTGAATACATCAGTGGGTATCCCCTCCACATCAGCAGGGGGCTGCTGGTCACACACACATGGCAGGACAGAGCTGCCCCTCTCATTGTGAGCATCCTCTCACTGGACAGCTGGTGATCTCTGGAAGTGCATCACAAGGAATGTGACAAGCACTTCTGTCATGCTCTTGGGAGAGGACAGTCTCCTGCATGGTCTAACCACGACTAGGCAGACAGGGAGGCAAGTGAAAAAACAAGCCTGAACTTGGCACAAAGGGGAGCTCAGCCACTGGAGAGGACTCTGGCAGTGATTGTGTTTTTTCAAACCTTCAGTGGAAGAACAAGAAAACATTTCAGTTTTCTCTGAACCAAAAATAAGACAGTTGGGTTTATTTGCCTTCCAAAACAGCCAAACAAACCACCATCAAACTTCATCCCATGTTGCAAGACACTGCTTTTGCTCTTTCTGTTTTCAAAAACATGTAAGAAAAACAAAGGCTGGAAAGAACAAAACAAATCTACATCATCTCTGTGGCACCCCTTCAGCCCATCAGACTCCCGAGGCGATGGTGACATCCATGTGGATCCTTCCACTGCCAGTAGACTTGAACTGTGTGAGCAGCACAATGTGATGGGGCTCACAGCTGAGAGCTGCAGTTTTTTCCATCTGTAAAAACAGACTTCTTTAAGCAGGACTTGGACCCCAACTGTCCAATCTTCAAGTATCTAAATCCCAAGGCTGTCCTCTCCTACTGAGAGAAGGCTGTTAGTAGCTGCATGATACACCTTGAGAAACTAAAACCTCGGGATGGCTGGGACTGTCCCTCACTTTGATAGGAACAGTTCTGAGGAAAATAAGCCTTTCTCATGACCATTGATCTGCTGGTCCCAAGCTACGGTAAGGCAAAGCATAATCCTATGGTTATATACAATTCAAAGCACCTCCAAATGCCTCCCTAGGGATAAAAAAAACAAAACAAAACCCAAAACCAAAACCCATGGTAGGGAGAACAATTTAAAGAAAGAAGTACTGGGAAGCCTTTGTGCAATATCAGACCTTTTAGCTGTCCTTGAACCAGATAAGAATGGTTTAATCAAAAGCCATATCTTTCTCCCAGCCTCCTAGCATTGTCCAAACCCCTGGGAGTGTGAGGGCAAGGCAACAATCTCTGTGATACCTACCACAGCCCCGACATTGTGTCGTGGTTTGCATTGTTTCCAAAGGAAAAGATTAGTCACCAAAATCACTAATTTCTTAAATCACTAAGTGTGTTCCATGTCAGGGAATGTATTTTCCCATTATATTTGTATATTCTTCCCTTGCATTTGCCTTTAAAGAGAGTACAGAGCCTTTATCTACCTTTTCTCTAAGGTTGCTCCCAGCTGTTGTTCATAACTCATCAAAGACACGGCTATTCCATGTCCCAGGGCCATCTATAGGCAAATAAGGTGCGTTGTTCCATGTGCTGCCTTGTATCCCCAGATGCTTTCACTCTTACCTGCAGCTTTGTTTGTCTCACTGTCCTTGCTCAGGGGGTGTCAGAGAGGGGCCATTGCCCTGAAGAGCCTGACCAGGGAAGGGAATTACCTTCTGGCAGGAAGGCAGTGATGAGACACGCAATGCTGGCCACGATGTTGCTCATGGCGAAGGGCAGGCGCCGGCCAAAGCGGTCAATTGTCACAATAATTAGGAAAGCAGCAGGCAGCTCCACAGCTCCTGAGATGAAGAAGTCCAGGTAGAGGTTTCCTCCGATAATTCCCAGGCGCATGACAAGCCCTTGGTAGATAAGGGCACTTGTGAACCTAAAGAGCAAAAGAAAAAAAAGTGTTGAGGCAAACAAATGATTGCAAGCAGCTGGAGAGACCCTGAAACTCACAAGGGAATCTTTCCTCAATACCCACCACCCAGGTAACAAGTGACTGACATGGGCACTCACCAGGCGTACATCAGGATGAGTGTGTTCCTCCTCATCTGGGGAGTCCTCACCAGGTCGAGAAAGGAGGGGTTGCTGACCTCCTCATTGCTAACAGTGATCTGAGGAGACAAGAGAGCAGTAGTCAGCTGTCAGGAATCAGCCAGGCACTGGGACAGTTTCTGTGTAAATACAGGGATTGGCAATATTCCAGTCCAGCGAGCAAAGGTGCTGACAAGCCAGTCTGCTGCGCATAGCACTCCTGAGTGGTGCACAGGTGTTGAAACAGATAATAACTGGATAAGTTGTGAGCTTTCCTTAATGATGATTGTGGCAAAAATCAATTTAAAAATCGAAATCTTAACTTGAGAATGGAAAAATTATTTCCTCCTTGTTGGCCTGGGTCTACTTGGAAGTTAATAAGCAGTCACTGTCAAACCAGGGCCACTGGGCACAGAACTGCCTTCTGCCAAGGTGGCAGAGAGGAGGAGACAGGGCAAAGCAATGGGCTGAGGAAAGCAGGAAGAGAGGGGGTGAGCAGCAAGCAATGGGCTTGGGAACATCACTGGCAGCACAGCTGGCAGCAGCAAGAAAAGACAAGTGAGAGAAAGAGCAGACCTATCAGTGCTTGGGTACTACAAAATAGTCAACCAGTGAAATTCAGAGGGTCCTAAAATATACACATGCTGTGCTTTTAGCCTGAAAAAAACCAACCTGCTAAGTATGAACTAATGGTCCTCATACTGCCTGTTCTGAGCTGCCTCCAATAGAATCACAATGAGACACTCAATGAAATTGTTGGTTAGAAGGTTTAACACTAACAGGAAAAAGCAGGATTTCACACAGTCCTGTGTTTACCCATTGAAGTTCATTGCTGTAGATATTACAGAGTCAGAATACTAGTAAGGCCAAAAAAGGATTAGTTACATGGATCTAGGCAGTTTTTAACCATGCTGCTCAAGCCAGGTGAAAGCCATTTGTTCATATGGTCATTTGGCAACTGAGAAAGACACAAGGAAGATAAAGCAGAGGCAGAGGCAGACAAGACAGGAACCAACCATGATACTGCCCAAGAGCTGGCAGCCACAGCTGGGATTGCTATCAGCTCTCAAAGCAGCTGTAGGGACATAGGGTTAAACCTGCTGTGCCATTTTTAGAAGGATTTAGGCAGCCTTTTTGCTGCTTTAGCTCTCCATTTTTGACTCCTCCTGAGAGGAGGCCTAAGAGGGCAAAGGCAGGAGCAAACCCCTCTGCATTACCACAGCACCCACTGCTCACGCAGGGGCAGGAGCCCAGGCCAGAGGGGAGACAGGACTGAAAAGACAGAGAAGCTCAAGGTAAGAAGCAGATCCATGATAAGAGCACAGGTAAAGCCAAAGGCATTGCCTGAGGGTCTCATCAGCTCAGCCAGGGCTGAGCCCAAAGCTTTCACCCTTTATTGGTTTTGTTGTATCATAGGTAGCGCAGCTGCTTTTAGGTGAGATTTGGCTGAATGTATTTGCACATGACTTTTTCATAACTGACTGACACAAAGCTTTGTAAGTAAGACAGAGAAAGCCCACATTTGTTTGAACTTCCTTTCTACTCCCTCTCACTCTTCTTCTGTAACCAGAGCCAAAAGTTTTCTTCAAAGCACTGCCACTTGAGCTGCATGCCAGAGTCCTTAGAGAGGCAGGCTGAGGTTGCTGGGTTTCTGCACTGCTCTTGGACTCTCTCATAATATGGTTATAAAGCTGCCATGTCTGCTGTTTATAAGAACAGGCTGCCAGCCATCAGTTGTGGCTTTGTGCAAATATGGTTTTAGATTTCCAGAGGACTGAAGATAAATTCAGCACAACTGCCACTTGTATTTTTATGTCTTAATAAAGTCAAAATAATTCCAGGCATGACTGAGCACTTTTTTGCAGATGAAGAAAAAAGGCACTATGGAGAGTCAACACTTTGCAGGGGAAAAAATCCTCTTTTTGTTCTTTGAAGTCAAGGAGAGCTTTGCTATTCACTCAAGTGCAGTCAGGAATTCTGTGACAGGGCCCATGTTTCCAAAGATACACTATTTGAAAACCCTGGATGAAGTTTTATAACTTTCCTCATATTTTCATGTTCGAGCAAAATAACACATCATTTTTTCCCACAATTATTTTTATGTATATAGTCCTACACATGATTAATTCTTCATGGGCCATGCAGGTTTATACATACACAGATGTATATAACATTTTCATATGTAAGTTAATGTATTCAAGAAATACATATGTCTATACATGTTCTATAGGGTAGGAAAAAATCCATAGATAAAGGGACAGGTCTTGATCCACAATTCTCTTAAGAAACAGTTCCTACTCATAGGGTTGCAGTTCATTCTGGCTTTGGACAGTGACCAAGAATTAGAAAATTAGTTTGGAAAAACTCTCCATGGTAGGATAAATATGAACAACTGGGAAAAAAAGAGTTTATAATTTAAAATTAATTTAATGAGTTCTGGTTGAGGTTGACCTATACCAGTGTCATAACTCAGAAATGTTTATCCTTTTTCATGTAAAGGTCATCTGTGGCAAAAACCCAAAGCTGCAACATCCAGAGTCGTGTAAGGGACTTGGCTGATGAAATAGCTACGTACTGGAAAATCTGAGCCCAAGTGCACTGAAGGATAATGCCTCTCACTTCTCCCTGAGCCTCCACACCTGCAGCACTTAGCCTGAAATTCTGGAGCTGCTTCATGAAAGAGAAGTCTGATATCAGTTAATGTGAGAAATACCCTTGAGCCGTCACCCATGCACTTCTTGGAGATGCTCTCTTTCCTCTGGGCACATTAAAAAGGTCCCAGGAACAGATCCAGCACAAATCTCGATGTGTGGAGGTTAATCTGTTGCAGCTGTGAGTGGTTTAAGGTCATGAGCATGGATACTTTTGGAAAAAGAAAAAATTAATGCAACTTAAAGCAAAAAGCAAGGGAAGACAAAACTTTCTGATGTGATGTTTTGAAAATGCTGTTGTTTAGAGAGGAAGTGGGTATAGGAATGCAGGGTTGAATGTGGAGGGGAAGCTGCAGAAGCACAAGCTTCCTGCTACATTACTTGGGGCACATTTGGCACTGTATAATTCTGACCTGGATGTGGGCATCACACTGGTGTATACACTGCAGCAAAAGACAATTCTTTATAGAATCACAGAATGCATGGTTCCGGATGGAAGGGGCCCTAATGTTCATCTAGTTCTAGCTCCCTTGCCATGAGCAGGGACACTGTCTACTAGGCCAGGTTGCTGAAAGCCTTGTCTAGCCTAGCCTTGAACACAATCCAGGATGGGACATTTACAGCTTCTCTGGGAAATCTGTTCCAGTGCCTCATCACTCTCACAGTGAAGATATTCTTCTTAATATCTATTCTAAAACTGCCATCTTTCAGTTTGGAGCCACTTCCCCTGTTCTGTTCCTTCATGCCCTTGACAGAAGTCCCTTTCCAGCTCTCTTGTAACTCCCCTTTAGGTACTGGAAAGCAGCTCTAGGGTCTCCCTGGAAACTTCGCTTCTCAGGGCTGAACAACCCCAGCTCTCTCAGCCTTTCCTCACAGGAGAGGTACTCCATCCCTCTGATCATTTCACAGCCCTCCTCTGGACTCACTCCAAAAGGTCTATGTCCTTTCATAGATAATCTCATGAGGTTTAACAACAAATTTAACAAGGTTCTGCACCTGGGTCCAGGTACCCCTGGTATCAACAGAGGCTGGGAATGAACAAATCAAGAGCAGCTGTGCCCAGAAGGGCTTGGAGGTGCTGGTGGATGAGAAGCTGGACACGACTTAGCAATGTGCACTGGCAGCCCAGAAATCCAGTTGGATCCTGGGCTGTCTCAAAAGCAGCCTGGCCAGCAGGGCAAGGGATGGGATTCTGTCCCTCTGCTTTGCCCTTGTGAGACCACACCTGCAGTGCTGGATTCAGCTCTGGGGTCCCAGACACAGGAATCATAGAATGTTTTGGGTTGAAAGGGACCTTAATTATCACTCCAGTTAACCACATCTGTTCTCACTGAGCCAGAAGTCCAGTGCTGCAGTAATCATGGTCTGAGAGCCAGACACTTGCTACCAGCACAGAACAAGCCAAGTGCTGCAATGTCACAACAGCATTATTTGAAATGCATCAGTCCTTTCAAGTTCTGTCACGACTCCTGGCCAAAGGACTGTAACTCTAACACATATCATCCTATTTTGTGAGCAGGGATCTCAGACAGAGCTTCCTCAGTTGTGAACTTGTACACTATTTTCTCACACTGGAATGTATGGAAATCCATGTGGGAGATGGAAGCAAATTTATCCTTAAAATCTAATTTCTTTTTCTCTTAGAGATGTAAAAGGAACTTATAGTAAAGGAGCCAGGAAAGTGGATCCTGCTATCTCCACTTTCTCTGTCAGATAAAATGTCAACTGCTATGGAATACCATCTCCCCTAAGGTTAGTTTCTGATATTTCCCACAAGTTTTTAAAATAGGAATGTCACAAAAGAAAGACCTGATTCCTTGTTTTGCAAATATTTCCAACCAGTTCACTTTTTTAATCTCTCAATTAACAAAGTAGCTGTGTGACTGAAAACAAACTGTTCTGGTGTGACTCTTCAAGAGTGCTGTCCCCCCCTCAAAGATAATGCATTTTACACCACTGAACCTTCCAAAGCTTAAAAAAGCTTACACAAAACCTCTGGCTCAAACATATGACTGTACCTCTGAGTAATGTGGTGAGAGAAATTTCCCATTGTGTTTTGCAATGTTGCGCATGATTTTTAGTGCCTTCTCTCCCTTTTTGCGTGTCAGGAGCCAACGTGGAGATTCTGGAACCACCCTGTAAGAACACAAAAGGCGTAAATAAGGCTTTTACCTTGTAACATTATAAAGTCTTTTATCTTAAGATAAAGTCTTTTATCTTTTACCCTGTATCAACACAAAACAGATTTTTTTTCAGTCTTTGGGATACAAAGACTCTTTTGGAGGACTGCTTTTCTAATCAGCCTTCTGTAAAATATTTGATCCTAGTGGGCAAGAAAGAAGAAAATAGACTGCATCAATAGTCTGCAAAGCCAAAAAATCAGAAATCTAACTATTGTATCTGCACAATGGTTGTCTAAAGTATAACCAACAAGCAAGCAAGGTTCCTGCAGAACAGCAACAATGAAAGCCAGCACTAAGCACATAGAGTGACACATACAGGCAGATCAGGAAGCTTCTGGCTGTATCACTATAAGATACACTCACACAAATGTATACTTCTTTTATAAACTGAACACAAAGCAATACCACTGATGGGTATTTCAGTTTCTGCTAGCCTAAGGTTAAGATGATTCACTCTTTTAAAGTTCACAGCAGGCAGTGTTTAAGGAAGCGATCTTCAGGAGGAGCTCCATGGATTAGTTGGATCCATCCCATCAGGTGTTGACCACAGCTTAGAGCTCTGCTTCCTCATCAGCTGTGCTGCTCAGCTCAGGGGACCTGAGGGCAAGGTCAGACTTTAACTAAGTAGATAATGGGAGACAGAAGTAGGGTCTCATGACTTTTGTTTTTCGTGGGAAAACAGATTTTGGTCAAGTTAACCCTATAAACAGAGCAGGGTTCTGTGATGGGCCAGTTGTGACTGATCAGAGAGGCAAACTATGGGCAGAAAAACTTCAGTAATATATGTCTATGATTCACTAAAAAGTAATTACAAATTACAAAGACAGCAATATGCAAATGTATTCTTTCTAACCTACATCTTCCACTCTGGACACTTGGAGCTACAGGAGGACCCTGAAGGTGCTCAAATAGCAATGGCAATAATGACAAGAGCAATGACTGCAACATTACCAATAGTAGAGCAGGAAGAGGAAGTTGGGTAGAGAAATGGCCAGCTGGATCCCCTGCCAGGTGGGAATCAGGTATGCAATTCCAGGGAGAATTATAATTCCCAGGGTAAAGAACATCTGAATCACGATTCCAACAATCCGCTGATCAGAACCAACAATCTCTGTCACTAAGCAGAGACAAAACCAAAATGAGTAACACAGAATTTGAAAAAAAAATTTATTAAAGGTGAAATATTAGGAAGGCTGTGCTGTATCAGGCCACAGTTCTGTCTATCCCAGCATTCTGTCTTCAGCAGTGTAGGCATTCACTGGGGCTGTCCAGGGCAAGCACAAGTGACACCTCCTCAACTCATTCACCCTTCTTCAGCCAGAGGGTTTCTGGCTGCATGTTTGCTACTGAAACACAAAGGTCCACAGCTGAGGTTTGAGATTGCACCATGATTGTGCTGGGTGGGAAATCCTTAGCACTCTCCCTGGTGCAGTTCTTGCAAATGCCCCAGACAAGGGGATCCTTCAGGCAGAGGCTGCTCCCAGCAGGTAATATGGACAAGGAATCTGTGGGGAAGAGAGTTTAACCATATCATGCTGGTTGCTCTGAGGGTAAGGCATGATCTGGTCTGGTTTGTTTATTGATTAGGTAAGTTTTAGCTTTTGTTGCTTGAGGCTTTTTTTTTTTTTTTTAATAATTTGGTGGATTTTATTATTCTGTGAATGTGTCTAATAGCTCTGAAATCTATGCTCATTTTCCAGGTAATTTCCAATGGCTATGACATCCACAAATGAAGTGAGCAATGCATGGAAAAGTGTCTCCTGTTGGTTCCAAAACTGTCTCCACTACAACACCTTCAGAGTAAAAGCAGAGGGTTTTATCTTGGTTTGCAACTACAGAAAACATTTTCTTTTAAATTTATTTAATTAGTTAGTTAGTTGCTTTGCTAAAGGAGGCACAAATTTACAATAACAGTGGTTTGTTTTGGCTGGCATTGCAGAGAGATATGATAGCATGACCATTTTTATTGACTATCTATCATGTCTACATAGCTCAGGGGCAATTCTGTTGCCTAAAGATATCTGATTAGCACTGATCCCAAAAGAGCTGGATTGTATGTAAAAGCAAAAGGGAGGTTACTGGGGAAGTGTGATGCACACATCAAAAGCTTTGGAAATGTATTAATAGCAACCACCCTCCTGGTGCAAACAAACCTATGTATGCATGATCTGTATGTTTTTTCAAAGATATTACTCTGGGTGATCCCAGGAGATAAGGGTTGATCCCTGAAGGGATTTGGAAGGAATTAATCTATCCAAGAGTCAGGCACCTTGCTTAGGTCTACAGTAATACAGCGTATTGAGGATCTGAGGATCTCTTTCCCTAAAGTCAGGCAGCCTGATCTGAGCATTGGAAAACATTCCTTTCTGTTAAAGCTTGGCCATTTTAAGGAAGCCATGGGTCTGTCGTAAAACATATTGCTGGTTAGAGCACTTGCCTAAGTTTCAAGATAAGATCTCAGTTTAAAATTAAGCCATGTGATGGAAGTAAGAGGAAAAGCAACTTCTGGTTCTTTCCCTGGATCTTGGACAGGAGCTGCTCAGCAGTGTAACTTGGCCCAGAAAAACAAGGTTCTTCTGGGCTTTAGATGCTAAAAAGGCTAGACTGCTATGTTTGCACATACATCACCACAGTGCCCCCAGGTTTCACTGTAAGTGTTTATGTCTGGTTGCAATTCTGCTCCCATTCATATAAATTCCACTAGGAATTTTAAACAGTTGTCACAGGCCTCATAGACAACAGCAATGATACAAGCTTTTGTATAATGATAATTATAATGATGTTATCACTATTTTTTGGTTTATAACAGTAGATCACCAAATGGCTGGTTTTATTTTTAAGTAAGTCTGACATCCTGTCTCTTGAAGGATGCCTTCCTCAATGTCTGGCTTTTCCAGGCTTTATGACTGCCTTACTGAACCTGGCAGTCATTCAAGACACCACAACAATATCCTTTCCTTGTCAAAAGGAAGCTTGCTATACAAGGAGCTTCATTTCTGTAGACTGTAGACTGATAAATTATAATCTACCAGAGATTCTGTATCCCTGTTGTTTTGATGCTATTTATAACAAAGGTTCCCTTTTTTTCCCTTTTCAGGAAAATAATAATCCTAATATGGGCCCTGGTGTCCAGCCTAACACTAAGCAAAATCTCCCAGTTAAAGAATGAAAGCAGCCAGCCAAGCTATCCTTCCAGTGAGGAGAAGCAGCTAACTCCTCTGAGCATCTGTGGAAGACATTCAGACTCTGCCAAAATAAACCGTGTCCCTGTTTGTGTATCCGGTTTATTCGGGGCTTGCTCTGGAGATTTTTATCATCCTAGTGATCTTCTATGTAATAACAAAACTTTTATATATTAATAATCCATTCCCTCACCTCTTAATCATTGGTACACAAATACATTTACTAGGATGGACTTGGGTTACTCTTTGCTGACTCCAGGGCCAGTGTTTTGTTCCCAAGAAAAAATATTATGACAAGACTCTGGCAGATGCAGCCAGAGTCTTTGTCCTCCAAAAGTCCCTCACTTTCCCTAACCAAGAATAAAAGAAGGTAACAACTCTCACCAATCACATAGCATGTCATCCAGGTTCCCTTGCCAAACATGCCTTGGAGAAAACGGAAGATCATAAATACAGTGAAATTTGGTGAAAATGCCACTATGATACCACTTATCCCAACCCCAAGGCAGGAGAGCAGGTAGATGGGGATTCTGCCATATCTGTTGAAAAAGGAAAAGAAAATGGAAATCATGAAAAGACACAAAGATTTTTCTTTTTCCCCCAGCATTTCATTTTAATGCTAGATCTGACAGCGCCTTTTTTGCACCAGCCTTTTTTCAAAAGGTGGCTCTCTGAGACATTGTAGCATTGGCCCTTGGGATATGGAACTCTTTTACCTCTGGTAGTTATCACTATCTTTACATCACTAATTTCAAAACTTGTCATGTCCTCACCAGCACCCATTTTGTTTTAGAAAACTGTTTTTGTACCTAAACTGTGGCCCATATACTCCTGTTCAGGTATTTGATGTGATCAGGTTTTTGATAAGAAAAATTTTTGCTGGGAATTTCTGTTTCCACAAATTAGTCTTCTAATAATAATTACAGCCAGTTCTGTGAAAGACATTTCTGCTTTAATACTCTATGTGATTTTCTAGATTTGGTTTAGGTTTAGATCACTTCTTTTCAAAATGTGCCTTATGTATTCAGGAGTTTCACTTTCTGGCAAGAAACATAATTATGTGCCCAAGGTAAGCCATAATTTAAAAAAATAAATGTTCCTTTAATTTCATGGAATTGTGTCTTTGGAGGCCAACTAGATCTTTTATCTTTTCTCCGTTGTTGTTGTTGTTTTTTAAGAAGTAACTGTGAAAAATGATGTAGCTGTTTGTATTGCCATAAAGTATTTGCAACGGTATTTGTTTGTTCATTTTGTTCAAAGGTTTTCATGAAAAGAATTAATGCAGTACAAAACCCAGGCAGTTGTCAACCAGATCCGCTCTTTTGAGTGCTGTCAAGGAGACAAGAGTGAAATGATCTGGCTGCAGCACATTCCCCCTGTTCTGTCAATATACAACATTCACAGCTGAACAGTAGTTTCATCAGGCTTACTGCACAGGCACTCCTAGACATATTATTTTATTTTAATAATTGGCAGTAATAGCTCTGCTCTTTCACAGTTTTGTGGTGCTAGTATCACACCTGCCCGGCCAGGCACTGAGCAGAGATATCTTAAGTTAATCTGTGCTATGGCCTCTTTTTCCCTTGCTTTTTCTCTTATTACTGTATGCTTTAGAAAGATGAAATTTTCCTTGAAATACTTTTGTTTGCTAACTCAAAATTTTCTGTATGAGATGCCATTACAGATATGTTTGCTATGAAGAAATCTACTCTAAGTTATTATTATTACTACAGATACCAAAGAAAATATAAACCAGGCAGAAAGTAATTTACAAACTGAAGCAAAATGCTCTGTCATTGTAACCGTAAGTGGTGCTCTCAGCCAATGGACAGATTGACTGCTGTTAAAAGCAGCACAAAGCACAAACTAGGCTCTCTTCTTGACTTTCAGAGAAAGGTAGACCTTGTGGGAGCTCCCCACTCTGGAGCAGATTAGTTTCTCAAGCCTGAATATCACCCACGCCTTTCACAGAAACCCAGGATGGGTAAGGTTGAGAGGGACTTTTCCTTGGTTTCGTCCAGCTCTCACAAAGCTGAGGCGTGTTTGGTAGGGACTATGACCTCAGAGGCAAGCATGAGTCCAGCCTGTAGAGTTACCACACTGAACCACTTCCTTCTTTCCTCAGGTAGCAGTTTTTTTATCAATGGTGCCTATTAAATATCCTTCTGTACACATCAATCAGAAAGCTCCTCTAAATGCTTCCTTTTAGTTTCTGTGCCCTACTGCCCTTCCTGGGTCCAGATGTGCACAGAAAACTTTGGAAACCACAAAAAAAGTTCATTTCATTACACTTTGAGTTACAAACAGGACCAGTAAGTACCATTGCATTAAGTTTCCAGCCCAAATCAAAGCAAAGATTACATTGACTGGGTTTTGTTAACTTAGTCTGGGGATATTTATCCCAAAAGAATTAAAAACTGCAAAATGTTGGCACATGCCTATTGCAGGTGATACTGAGAGTGGTTTAATTTCCCAACAAACCAAAGGACAGCAGAGCTCATACTGTACCTGTCAGCAGCATAGCCCAAGATGAATGCTCCAGCCAGGAACCCCAGATTGAGGATGGCCTGTGAGAGATCCAGCATCCAGGCATTGCCACACACAAGATCATACTGTGGGAACAAGGGAGAGCCATAAACACCCAGGTGGCTCATTTGCCACCCTCAGGGCAAAATATTACAGAGCTGCATAGGTCCACATAGGAGGGGGAAGCTCAAATATGCTTGCACAATAACAAGCACCAGTGGGCCCATAGCTAGCACTCTTAAAGTGGTCATGAACAGGGGTAGCTCCTCCTTGCCAAGAGGATGCTGCTTTCACACATCAATTGCCCAGATTTGGAAAGCAAATTGCTCTTCTGCAAGCAACACTGTTAAATATGGTGCCAAGGCAAAGTCCTGACTTTGTTTGGTGCAGAATAAGGGTCCACAGCTATTTATTGCCAGTGAAAACAGCATCTTACAAAAATGGTTTAGTTTTTCTTCTTAGTGCCTTATAGATATAAGCAAAAACATGCAGTCTCTGAGGAAACTGAAAACAGAGTTCAGGGCAATTTCAGACACACTGAATATGTATTTTCTTGGTGTAGCTTTCCCAGACTTTTCTATTCCTTGTACTGCAGCATCCATAACTCCCTAGCACTACTAGCAGGGATGGGGGTGGGGATGAGCGGAGGCAAAGGGAAGGGGAAAGTGGCTGAGAGGAAGGAAGAGACTAGGACCTAAAACTAGAATATAACTAAAACTGAAGTAATTCTATAGACGGCATGGCATGGGAAATCACTTTAGACATTCCTGGAGAATAAAGAAATTTAACCACTGAAGACCACATGAGATTTGGGAGATTTCAATCCATGCCTGGGATAATCTTTGCAACAATGGGGCCTCAGGACCAAAGGAAGTCACAGACAACAGAAGCTGCCACCATTTATCTAGAGAGAACTTTTGCTTTCAGATGTGAGCTATAAAAAATTTTTAATTGTCAACAAGGTGCTGGTCTCTGAAGCACACACAGAGCAGCCACAGGATGGGCTATAGAGACAGCAGCCTCTTCAGCCATTCACAGTTCTGCAGACCCTAAAATTCTGTGTTGTGTGTCTGAGCTCCATCCCAGGCTGTTATGCCCAGAGCATTACCTGGGCCTGAGATCTCAGAGGTGTCTACACAGGACGTACAAGGAGCACCTCACAGGCCTCCAACCTGATAGATATCCCACCTCCACTGCCTTTAAACAAAGTCATGGTTGTGATGTCAACCCCATTACTTCAGGGAGCCTGAGTGGTCACCTTTCAGCTAAGTCAAGCTATGAGCACCTGGCTTCCACTTCTATAAATCTTGAGCGAGAGCTGCAGAAACCTCTGAGAGGAATAAAACCTACTCTCAGCTGTCATGCTCAAGGACAATTGCAATGCTTTCCTAACAGACTGAACATGGAACAGCACTTTCAAATTTCAAATGCTGCTTAACCTCTTGCTTTCTGAAGCTAAGACAATGCTAGCAAATCGTATAAAAAGATGTATCTTTGGAAAACAGTGGGGATTAATGAGAATGACCATTAAAAGAACATTTTTAAAATCACAATGCAATTGCCAGTGCTGATGCCAGAGGCTGGGACTCTCCTTGATCCCTTTTCAAAAACTGTATTTATTTTTAAATTATTTGATCTCTCTACTGTAAACAAGCAAGGAATAAACTATCATGAAAGAAGGCAGGAGAACAAATGCATGCCAGAAAGGAAGGGGAAAGTATCTTTAAGGGAGAGGATTCTTTCATTGTACAGCAATTTCCTATGATTTATGCAGCACTATCTCTACACTAAAAATATAGTTAAATATTGCATATGTTCTGGGAAATAGTAGCATACAGGAAACTCCTAAGGAGCTAAGGACTCTTTCTAAAGTTTAGTGACAATACACTAACTATTCTCCTAAGTTAGTCCTGTGCTTTGTTATTTTCTAAGTATTTAAATAAGTTGTGATATAGATAAGCACTTCTGTTTGCTTGACATAGCACCTAGCAATGAAGTCATCACCCTGCTAATGTCTTGTTTTTCACTTGCAAACATAACCTTTAAAGGGGAATGTAACCTTTAAAAGAGAATTGAACACCCCGCAGAGACCTTTTCTTTATCCAAGCTGCCTGTCAGACCCACTTCACTGCATCAGCTGTGACCTGCTTTGGTTGTGCGTGAAAGTTATCCCTATGTGCATCCCTTGGACGAAAATAATCTGCAACACATTACTCAGGTTTTCAGACTGCCTCCAGTTAGTCCTTAGTCCTCCCATACAAATACCTCCAGTCTTCCTTGTTAGCAGCTTGCACAAAAGGTAGTGGCATGGTGCTTCCTCTCTGTTTCTGAGCATTCATACACCCATCCATGCACGGGCTGAGGTTTACACTTCTAAAAATGCTAAAGCATTTATTGCAGTGCCAGAGGGCGGGGGGAGAAGGATATGAAAAAGTAAAATAAAGCCTTAGGGTTTTCTGCCCCCGATATTAAGCCTATTTGTTGCTCTGTACAGCGCTGGCTACAGACCCTGTTAGAGCCCAGTGAGCTGCCTCCTCCCTGTAATCACCAAGCAGGTGACCTAGCTCAGCTGGCCAGCTCCAGCTAAGGGCACAAGCTCTTCCTGGCTTTGCTGTGCTCTCAGCCATGCCCCTCACAGCACTGGTGCAGGCACCCAGCACAGCCCTGCAACTCACCTCTGCATTCAGTCCTGCCCTCACCTGCAGGATCTCTATCCACTGTAGGACACAAACCTGAACACAGACCATTTCCATTCAGGCAGCTAACTAAAAAACTGCCCAAATTGGAAAACAATCACTTCCTCACTGCTTTTCTCTTAGCCTTGACATTGAGCTGCCATTGTAGGCAGAAAAGAGGTGCTGCCATCACAGACAGGCAGCAGGAACCAGCTCCTTCCGGACATTCCTCTACAGTGTCCTTAACAGATGGGAAAAACAGTTCTGTCCTCCCTGCCAGCCTTGCAGTCCATGCAGCCACCCACTGCTGGTTGGAAATACATCCCTGTCATGAATGTCTGCGTGCTTTCTAAGGCTTGGACGCCAACGAGATGCTCAGGTTTACAGGAGCAGTGGTGTGGCTGGAAGGAACAGCCCTGGGTGCTTCACTGTTCCATAAAGGAGCAGAAACCACCTAAGTGAGATCTCTCTGGGAGAAGGAAGAGGCTTTGCACTGGCTCTCTGTAGCTCATTAGTGGTGTAATCACTGCAAGGAGTGGCAACTGAATGAGTCTGTACATGACTAATTACTGGGAAATATGGGACTGTGGCAACTTCTCATTTCTTCATGGCTTTGGAACATTGCAAACATTTTCCATTTCAGTTTGACCTACAGACTAACCACAAACTTGTAATTACTGGTGCCTGAGAGACATTCATTTACTTCGGCACACATATCCCTGTGTGAAAAAATTCTTTATTGGACGTAGAGTTTCATCCATTGTTTTGTAATTTAATTGTATCAGCCAGTAAAGCTCCTCAAAATGTAGCAACCTTGGGGAGGAGTTTTGAAGAGCTTTAAATTAAATTGAATTACAAAATTTAAAATTTAAAATTTGAAATCTAAATTAAATTACAAAACAATGTATTAAACTCTATGGTCAATAAAGAAATTAAGACAGCTCAATTGCAGCAGCATGTCCAGAACCCAGACAGACGTTTTAAACAGCATTCATACAAGTGACCCAAAAGAGTTTGGTTTACCCTTTCACTCGCAGTGACAAACGGTTCAGTGAGATATTCATCGTTTAAGGAAACCTGAGGAGATGCTGACTGTTGCTGCATGCTCCTTATTTGATGCTGTGCAGTTCTTCTCCTCTTCTCTTGTCCACTGCCCTTTCAAACTGCTATCTTTTCCACGTCCTAACTGCAACAAACCCCTCTGCAAGTGCATGCAGTGGAAAGGGAGAAATTATCTTCTTCACTTTCTGTTAAAGCTTCTGGCAGAATGTTAAGGGATGAAGTAACTGTCCTTCTCCATGTCTTGTTCCAAACTGAACACTTACCAGGACAAGAGGAGTCAGTCACTACCCTGCTGCCAGGTCACTGGGGCTCAGGGCCTGAGGGACAGCTTAGTTTTGAAGCTTTGAAAGTTTCCCTCCTGTGCATGACCAAAGGGCCATGAACTCTGTGTCCCTGCTGCTGGGATCACCTCATTCACTGAATGTCCCAGCACAGAAGGCCTGTTCTGTACTTCTTTGTCTCTTCAGGGCCAAAGCAAGAGGGAGGTAGAGAAACTCTTCACCTCCTAACAGGGAAAAAGCAGCAGCTGTCCTCAAAATAATGAGAACCCTCAGCTAGTACCAGTGGGTTTGACAACAGTGGAAGAAACACAGCCCCACTGGCACAACCCCTGCAAGCAACTACTGCAGCCCATCTCATACAGAGAAATAGTCAGAGTTCCATAAGAAATTCAGCAGTTGCTGCTCCCTCTGCTCTCTGCGTGCCCTTTCCCCTTTTCCCTCGCCTAATTAATATTAATCCCACCATGACAGTGAAAATAAGACAGGATATACTGCCATGCCAATAACAACAGTCACACTAGATCAACAATTTGAGGGTAAATTGAGTTGTTTGTTCCCTTGGAGGAGGATAGCAGAAGGACCAGCTGTGCTTTTTCCACCCTGAGTTTGACTGATGTGTTATCTCCTCCTCTGAGGAACTGTAAAAAACAAAAACCATGAGACAAACATTTGTTACCTTCCAGGTTTCTCTGCAAATGTTGACTAGTATTTTCTGAGAGAGCTGGCTAGCAGAGAAGTAAGAAGATTGATTCCCAGCAGGTGAAATAGGCTGTGTTCAGATGACCATTTGTCCACCTCAGACCTCGCACTTCAGCAATCTAGCAAAGTATTGCTAGGTTTCAAAATGGCATCATCTACAGTGTGAAGATTTGCTGCAGACAGGACATTTTGAAATCTGTCCCTTCTGCTCAACTCCTGCCAACAAAGGCTGAAATCAATGCTGCCTAAAATACACCCATCTTGCTGTAGCTGCTATGACCACATAGACCTCCCTCAGGCCATTTCACTGCAGTCACAACTGTGACTCGTGCCCATGCCTTGAGGAGTCACCAATGACAAAAATGTCAGAAGAAAATGGTTCTCCCTTCTCACACTATTTCCAGCTGCCCTGTCACAGTGTTAGAGTTTGTGACAAAGCCCAGCAGTCTTAAAGATCAGTGACCCTTTCTTCAGCGCAGTTTACTGGAAAAGTTAGGTTTATTTTCTTCAATATGTACTGGTTACATGGGTCCTTCACAAGGCTCACACAGCAGGACTTGGCCGACAAAACACTTCCTGTTTCAAGTGCTACAGAGCTCAGCGAGTGACCTGGGCTCCCCTCCAGGCCCCTGGGCCAGAGCATGAGGCTGTGGTCCCTCAGCCCACTGCAGCCTCCCAGCACATCTGTTCTTTCTCCATCTCCATCTTCTGAACAGAAACATGAGAAGGAGATCCTTCTCCTCCCTCCTGAGCAGTGCCAGCCACCTGCTGGGACTGGCATCATTTCAGATGGTAGCAGTTGGCATGAGCCAGGAATTGATTTACCTTGATAATTTACCCTTGATAATTTAGTCAGCTTCCCTCTCCAAGAAAAATCTGAGAAGCCATGGCATTCCCATCCTGCTGCTCACACAGATTCACAGGGAGATATGCAAGACATGTTCAATTAAACCAGAGCTGATTGCACTGGGCCAAGGTCTCTGCACAACTCCACCATCTCAACACAGCTGTATCTCAAAGTGGTATCTCAAAACCTTTATGTCAACCCAGGTCTTGTTTGCTCAGCTCTAACACATTGCAGGTTTGTGTGTTCAGCACCAGTGACAACTTTCTCAAATCTGGATTGCCCTCACAGAAAAGCCTGACCTAAACCAATAGAGCACAGAGACCCTAGGCCATGTCACTGCAGAAGTAGGGACCTATTCCCAGAGCCATTGGACACCAAAGACATTAAGAGGGAATCCAGCAATACTGAGTTGCCTACCACTGGAACAAGGTAACTGGCTTGCCATGTGTTGCTCCAGCGATGATTTCTTCATACAATTTGCTCTTCTCCTCAAGTGCTGAAGGAGGAAAGTCCTGTACATTCTCCCAGAACATCACTGTACTCCAACACTGAGACTTGGGAGTCCTGCAGCAGCAGGTGATGCAGCAGGCACCCCAAGTAGTACTTACAAAGAAGTGTGTGCTTTGTATCAATCCAAACTCCCCTTTTTTCCTTTGCTTTGTTCTGCTGATGCTACTGTGAACACCTTAGCATAAGACAGCTGAGAGAATGGCCAGTGAGCAACACGAGCAGTGAAGCCAGGTACCACAATGCCATTAATTTCACAACTGCTCACAAATCAGCCACATGATTTAGCTTCAGAAGGGTGCTCAGAACTTACTGCAACAGCCTGTGCTTTGGCTGCCAGACCTCCTGTGTGATATGACATCTATTCACAGTGAAGGCTTTATATGCCTACTTTTGCCCTCTGAATCCCCTGTTACACTGCAAATCCACAGTGGACCTGTGCTTGCCATAGGTCTGGAAGAACTCCTTCAGTACACTGACTTTTCCCCTCTCTCTTTCTCTCTGAATATGTATCCTGAGAGTGTTTTGTAACTCATCCTTTAAACCTTGTCCCCCTGGACACTTCCACTGCTGATTCGTCAAGACATGCCACAAATCTTTAGCTGGAAGAAACATTTTTGCACACATGGACAAACTGAAGCAATTACAAGTAGATGGGTAAGAAAAGAAGTCTTTGGCGAGCTAATTAAACAGAGCCTAAATTGAGTCATGGTTTGTTAGGGATTCAGCTGGGCAAAAAGAGACTAAATTAAATTTGGCATATAAATTGTCTTTGCTGGATACATAATTCATTAATAAGATATCAAGCTCCTTTTAGTAGTTGATCTCAGAGCAATTGAGTCAGGACATGCACACCACAAGCCTCCTTTTTAGATGAAGAAATTGAGCCCCGTGGGATATGATTTATCCAGAAGATGTTGCAAAACTGGGAAGAGGTTCCAAGTGGCACAGGTCACAGCCCAGCAGCCTCCATCTGAGGTCATCAAGAGTGCCTCTAGGAGTCACAGTGACACCAGTGGTGGGACCTGCTGCCCTGGCACAGAGGAGAGACAGTCCCATCCTTACAGACTGTTACTCCATGGTTTTCCCAATATGCATGTTGGGGAACACAGGTGGGAGTGCTTGCCCAATCATCCCTTCATCCCTCCTCCCTTCCCTAGCCCTGAAGGGTCTCCCCAGCAGAGAAGAGCAAGAAAGTAAAGATGGATGAGGTGTTTGCCCAAGAACATTGAGCCTTTCACTGACATTTATTGCTGCAAGACAAATACTGGTTTCCTTTTCCCACAGCTGTACCTACTACTGCTGGAGAATCACAGTGGTTCTGTCAGGTACACAAAGTGCTGCCATAAATGGACTCTGAGCATGATCCTATAGACACAGCCTACATGCTTTCACCTATAGCAAGGCTGAAGTGGGAGAAAAAGGGACAACAGCAAAAAAGGAATCTCTGTATTTTTATTTTTAAGGTCTAACTCCTCGCAGTCCCCCAACAGAGGCACCTTGGAGGCAGCAGTATAAACTTCCCCACCACATCCATGTCCTATGGATTGTTCCAGAGCCAGGTTGCAGCTCCCAGGCACCATTTGTCCTCCTTTCCTGCCTACCCAGGCCTGCCTTCCACTGCCAGCAGGGGCAGAGATACATCATTATTAGGGACCAAAGTTTGACACCAACTCCCTGTCATGTGCAGCCCTCTGAGCAGCCGTGATTTCACTGATCATTCAAGAAAGCCAGATCTGAACCTTTGGTCGAGGGCCGGTCGGGTGCTCTGATTTCTCCTCTCCTGAGCCTAGACCCTGGCTAAGGCTTCTCAGGTTGCACCCAGTGCTCAAGGAACAAAGCTGCTACCCTGGACAGCCCAAGGCCTGAGAATGGATAGAGCAGTCCCAGCTGGATGGGAGAAGGTTGGTGAATTGGAACTCTTGTCAGTGTTTGCTCAGGCCTTTTTGCCTACTGTGCCCTGCTCCCTGTTTAGAGGACACAGCTCTAGTGAAAGCACTGAATTAAAAAGCACAGCAGGCAGGAGGCTCGTGAGACAGAGAGAAACCAAAGCCCTCAACTGTGCTGACACATTTTGCAGTGCACCTTGATTATTTCTGAGCCAATCCCTCTAAGCACACTTCGTGTTTTTGATCACTGCATGAGTGACAATTGCTGTCAAAATGGCCCTAAAATACACAGACTGGAGACTGTATTTTGGAGCTAGACCACAGCACACCCATGGCACAATTACAGATGACACAAAGAATCTCCTAGGAAAGAATCTTCACTGGCCTTTTGCAACCTCATTAAAAAATCACTGCATTTGCCAGTGCTTATCACTAGTGATAATAGCCTGCTGTTCTCTGACACGATATTCAGGAAAAGCTGAATGTTAGCTTTGGACAAAAATGTGTGTTTGTTTTTGTTTTTTCTTTAGTAAGCACAATCACTTCTGCTGACTCCTGCCAGATGTCAGATAGGCAGTCTGCCACCTGTTGTTTTTTATTACCTGCAAACTTACATATTCAATGCTGGAAATACTGAGATGAGATAGTCTACATTGATCCTGGTCATAGAGTACATCTGGAGTTTACACCACCAAAGTTGCTGGCCCAAAACTGAGCACCAGAAGCCTCAGCTGCAAGGACTTAACTCTTTATTTTACCCTGGCATTCCTCTACAGACAGTATTCGACTTTGCATGGGCACTTGACTTTGAGCAGCCACCTTTCATATCAGCTCACCTTTCCCTAAAAGCTTGGTGCCGGCACTTTATCGTACTCATTGTCTGGATTTGCTTGTGACTCAAAATCATATAAATCTGTAAAGGAAAACCAGCCAGCAAAGCAGCAACCCTTGCACTGGCAATCCCATTTTACTGCTGCAATCCCGCACCAGGATAGGCACCGCTGATTAGAGGGTGGGTGCTCTCCTTACCTCGCTGACCATGGACGAGTGGGGTTGTTCATAGCCCCAGTTATCGTGGCAAGGGGCGAGCGGCAGGCTGCCCGTGCTGTGATTGCCATAGCGGGCCAGCGGGCTGGCACAGCTGGCAGAGGCGTCCCAAGTGACATCCAGCCTCTCGCACTCCCCGCTGACGGACTCGTTCCGCAGGTGCAGGGGCAGCACGGTGAAGTTTCGTTCCTCTTGCAGTGTCCAGCCACATCGTTCGCTTAATTCCGCGGCCCCAGGGATCCTGCACCAGAAGTTGCCTGGTGCTCGCCCGAGGAAAACTACGCTGGCGTACAGAGAGGAAAAAGTTATGCCTGTCTGGCTAAGGAGGAAAAAGATCCTCTTTTGAAATCTTCCAAATTCCCCAGCCTCCTTCAAAACCTCATCGAAAGAGGGCATTCTGCGAGGCGGTCTGTGCGCTGGCAGCAGCCCGAGGGATGGATGCAGAGCTCTCGTTCACGCTTCGCATCGGCTGCCGCCGCTTCCTACGAACGCGACGGTCTCACCTCCCCTCGCTCCTCTCTCCTCATGTGCACACACGGACAGACAGACAGACGGACACGGGACAGGCATGAGCGGAGGCGGAGCGGGCAGGACATGCCCCGCCGGGCACCGCACACGGGCACGGGCACTCGGGTACGGCGAGGGGCACCGGGCTCGCACAGCCGGGACGAGTGCAAGTTGGAGAGGGCAGATTGTAGGAGAGGAGGGGCTGCATTTCCTATTCATCCCGAATGTTAAACAGCTTATGTAATAAACCCGCTTAACTCCTTCGGGGCGGGCGAGCGCAAAGGCAGCTCCCGCAGGGCTGCCATAAATTGATGGGTGCAAGGGTAGAGCAGAGTTAAACGGGAAAAGAGCGCAGGAGCTGTTGCAAAAAGCATCCGTGAATGATGCAGGCTCTCTGCAGGATGGCAGGGGCAGAAAGAAAGTTCTTTCAAAAGACCTATAGTCTTTTCTCCCACAAATAGAAATTAATACTCTGGCAAAGTTTAATTACTTCTCCGAGGCACTATTTTGTCGTCTGTACACACCTAATTCACATGGTTCTTTTCCTTCTGTAGAATAAATAAAGTGAGGGTCACAAATTGCAACAGACCAAAATCCAAGGCTTTTTTTCTTAAAGTTTAATCTACCTGTTCAAGAAGGCTTTTATACGACCTAGTTAAATTCAATTCCACAAAATCTCTCAAATATTTAAAAGAGAAATGACAGTATTTCTTTCTCAAAAATGAATGGAAAACAAGTTATGTCACTTTTCTACTCAGCTGTTTGAGGAAAAGGGAGAAGGGAAGAGGGAGTCAGGACCAGGGTGCATTTTGTGTGAACGTGAGCACATCTTGTACAGAATACCATGAATCAAATCAGAAATTCAATAGTGGTGTTTTTTAAACCTCAGGATCATGAGGTCCATGGCAACTGTATTCTCTTGGGAGAAGGAGCAGAGAGACAGCATCTCTCTAACATGTGTCCTGCAATCCCTTGTCCTTGGTTGCCTTCAGCCTTGACCATGGGTGTCTTCGGTTCTGAAACAAAGTACAATTTTAAAAACAGGTGCAAATCAAGGAAGCCTTTGATTACTACACAGGCCATCTGGCATGAAAACTGATGCTGTGGTGTGAGATCAGCAAAAATGCAGATCTTTAGGTGGGTGCACTCTTGAATATGCTCTTGAAGGAATTTGGTTTGATGCCTGGTTATGCTATTTTGCAGTTGTCAAGCTTAGATGCCATGAATGTATCACCTTTGGGTCCAGGTGGAGATGAGGAACACTCTGAGGGCTGATTTCAAGCAAGAGAAATTCTCTTATCCCAGCAGGGCTAACTGGGAAGTCAATTATGCTGAGATGTCAAAGTTGATAATGTTTATTCCAGCAGCTTCCAGTGACTGGGGAGGAGATTGTCCTGTAGGGAATATCATAAAGACAAGAAATAGAGCTTGATAATCAGGCTTCGTGCTGGTCTCACAGAATTGACCAATGGTATATTAAACACCCACTGCTCTTCAAACCTTACCCCAATAAAAAACCACTTGTTTTGTCCCTGTTTAATATTACCACAGAATCATAGAAAGGTTTGGGTTGGAAGGGGCCTTGGAGATCATCTTGTTCCAACCCTGCTGTCATGGGCAGGGACACCTTCCACATTTACACTAGAGAATATTAGCTCAACTCAGAATCATGAGGGCCAGCCCCATGAATGCCATGCCCCAACATAGCTGTGCCCAGCATTCCTCCTCTTTCAGAAATTCATTGGTGTAATTACTGTGCCACCTCTTTGCTAATCAGTGGAGCTGATTAGGAGACCAGATTCAGTCGAGGGAGGATTCAGTCCACTGTTGCACTCTTGCTTCTGGAGTTATTTTCTTCCCTAAAAGAAAGTATAGTCTAGTAGCCTGTTGACAAAATTCCACACATCCCTCCCTATCCATTATGCTGTGGACAGCACATGCATTGCAGTCTGTCAGACAGAAGCCAGAAAGCCTGAGAGAGACCAGTGCTAAGGTCAAGGCAGAGGACACCTGGGATTCTCCCTAATATTCCCTGCAGCTACACTGCTGCTCATAGAGACAATGATTCATTCAGTAAAATCATTTCCACTACCTGGCATATGTGATGTCATGACAACCTTGGTTCCTGAGCGTTAACTTGTATTTTAATTTCTCTGTCCAAAACCAGCATACCAGTATTTGCCACCATACCAGTGCACTGCAAGACTCCAGTTTGTCAAAGAAATCTAAAATATCATCAGATGCATAGGAGTGGGCATTACTGCATTTATTCTACAGCAAGCAAATCCTGGCTTCTGCATTCTTTTCCTGGAACTTCAGCTTCATGTGTTGTGAGACCTGAGCACATCTAAGGACAGGAAGATGATGAGTTTGTAGACAAAGCCTGTGACTGTAACCTCATGAAAGAATGCCTTTAAATTTTTGAGAACAGATCTCTGGGTCATCATTTTAAACATTCTAGCCTATGCAAAAAGTAAAAAATTATGCTCTTTGTTACTGGGAAAAGCCAAGGAAGATGTTGACTGATGAGAAGAGCAGAAGCAGTAAAAATAGATACAGAGAACAGAAAGAAGGAGGGGCAAGAATGTAAAGGAAGCAAGCCAGGGAAAGAGCAGATGCTGAAGTGGTGATGAAAGGGGAGCAGAGGAAAAAGAAATAGAGAAGTACAACTAAATTACAATCACAGGCATCTTCATTTGGAGCTCTCTTTAGCAGCCCAAATGTCACAGCTATTTTGGACAAGGAATGAAAACCATGTAGTCTAGAGAGGAAGGCACATACACTCCCTGCACACATGTGGAACTAGACTACCATTTATACATGCTTGGATGACAGCATGAGGTATTTTGATCAATACCTACTCTGACTGAATCCTGGAAAGTTAAAACTTTACTGCAATGCCCTGGATAACCTCTGCCAGTGCATCAAATGATCACTTAAATACCTCAAAGTCCTTCTTGGAACACTGTCAGCAGTGAGGCAGTGACATCACCCAGTTTACAGGCACATCCTACGTAACAGCACTGATAAAGTTATGCAATTCCATGATAAAGTTATGCAGAAAACCACAACCTAGATTTAAGATCCTGTGGGAAATAGAAAAGGTAAAAAACTCTCAGAAGCTGTGTGAAAGAAAAACTCAGAATAGAAGAATACAAGAATACAGATATACACAAGGACAAGAAACAATAAGGCTGTGTTTTTAAGCTGTGTAGAGACAGGCCTTAGAAATTATGTTAAGCAAGATAATAGAAAAATGTAAGTTTAATAATGAAGCTTTATCCATTTTTTTTTAGCTAACAATAAGCAAGCACTGTTAAAAGCAAGGTGTATGTGTAACTTTAGTAATTGGCTTGAGAAAATACCTGTAAGGTTTTAACAGTATCCTATTGACTAGAAATCTTTTAAAAAGATCTCGTAACGAAGACAACTTTGTCTGTTGTTTTTGTGGTGAGAGCTTTCACCATCTCCTGTGTCTCGCCTGTAACACTGATGCACTGAAATAAAAGCTTTAAGAGTGCCACACCTGCAGCCCTGTCCTGTTACTGCTGTAAAGATCCAACAGCTCCACACAGACACATGCCTCTTGCTGAATAAAAGAGTGTCTGTGAGCACCCTTGGGCAGCAATCATCCACCCTGCTTGTTGTCTCACTTGTTGCAGCATCATATTGTACCAAATACTTGTCCCCCAGACAAAACCGCTAAGACTAGATAGCCCTAAGCAGCAAGGGTGCAAACCAGTCAGCTTCACACCTAGGGCCAGGAGACTGCCTACACCAGCCTTTTCTTCCACTCTCCATGCCAGGAGAAGGGGTGGGGATCCCCACATTTGGGGACTACTTGAGCCTCTCTGGAGGCTGGCTCACTGGAGACTGCACACCAGAAACCACAACAGGGAGCCAGGCAGTGGCAGCTCAAAGCACACTGCACAGATGTCAACAGCAAGGCTTGGTTCACAGCAGAACATGGCAAGAATTAAAAGGCTCAGTTTTGGACAGCTCAGTTTTGGAGATTAAATAAATAGTAGATTTTTTGTAGATCAGAGTGAGACCACTTTATGGGCCAGTTAGAGATGCTGAGGCTCCCCTCTCCCATACATGGTACAATTACATTCCTGGTCAGGACACTAAATTACATGTGGATTTTCTCTGACAGTTCCCATATTTTGGCTTTTGTTGCTGTTGGCTGTTTTCCCTTCATTTTATTAATCTTTCTTCTTCCTCCCACACCCACTTTCATCTTCTTCTTTCATCTCCCTCTTCCTCTTCCAGATTTCCTCTTTTTCTTTCTAAAAGGTGGGAAATGCACTCAATGAAATATGTCCTTTCCCAGGCCTCCAGATCAACGTAGTGAGCTGTAGGCTGAATTCGAGACATGGGAAAAAGTCAATTCCAATCAACAGGGTTTCCACCTTTTGGCAATTCATTAAAGCCATGCACAACACATTATACTCCCCTCCCTCAGTATTTCCATGGACTGTGAGCTATTTTTACCATCTTGCTCCCAGGAACAAATATAAATAAATGTAGTACTTGGAACTGTAGAATATAACAACCAGGGTAATCTGTACTCATTGCTAAGAGAGCAGCTGAAACAGCAGAAGAAAATAAAAAACATGGGGAAAGAAGGGAAAATTGAAATTAGGGGGAAAAATCTTGGAGAGTGAAAGGAAAACAAAACAGTAGCAAAGCGATTTCTGTTTCTCTCCTTGCAGGATAGGAAAAATCAGATCAGTAGTGAGCACTTTGAAGACAACCTGTATCTGTCATTTTGAGGAAGCCAT
Source organism: Catharus ustulatus (assembly GCF_009819885.2). Classification (NCBI taxonomy): domain Eukaryota; kingdom Metazoa; phylum Chordata; class Aves; order Passeriformes; family Turdidae; genus Catharus; species Catharus ustulatus. The sequence continues at coordinate 59,711,590 of NC_046223.1, read as the reverse complement.
CCTAAATCTGCAGCATGTGCGCATTCTCACACCACAGTTTTTCCTCCCACTGTCAAGGGGTAGAAGCTGGAGATCACACGAGGTTTAAGTGCCAACAGCCCCTGGGGCTTCCCCAGGCTCATTCCTTCCACAGTCGCCAGGTCTCCCTCCCTGACACCCCACACCTTTCCTTGCACAGGCTTTTTCTTGGGGTGAAGCAGTCTCTGCTCAAGGCAAATGGGATCCTGCTGGGCCTGTGCTTTATCACACAAACCCAGTGCTGTTTCACACCCATGGTGGTTGCACACCTCTCATTTTTGCTTGTTGGAGAACATCAGGTACCACACATCTGGGTACTTGCAGATGACAGCCTGTTTCTCAGCATGCTAAGGGAAAGCAGCAGAAATGTGTCCCTGTACACAGGTGTGGGAACATGTGCTTGCCAGGATTCCAGCTCAGTGTCTGAGACAGGCTTGGCAACCAAAAGGGACCTCACCAGTTTCATGAAGCTGAAGGAAAGGCAGCCAGAGGGAAAAGGGTTCCCACCTATTAATTTTCACAATATACACACGGCTTCTCTCTTCATTTTTCTTTTCACTCGGTCATCCTGGAGGCCAGTGAAGAGGTTACACCAGGCTCTACCTTCCTATTCTGAGAAATATGCCTTAAATTCCACAGCATGTTTATCAGGATCCTTGCTAATGACTCAGAATAAGCAAGCATTTCAGCCTTAAGATAAGACAAGCCAAGTTCACCAGAGGATATTTCACACAATGGAACAAACAAAGTATATTTCCAGAGATGGGTGCAAAGGCTTAATAAAATGAAAATGTTCCCTCTCATGTTATCAGACAGGTGTAAATCACAAGGTTGCTTCCTCTCTCAGCTGCACGTGCCTCAAGTTCTGCTTGGAAAGTAAAAAAAATCACATAGGTTCTGTTTGTGATTTCCTCATTGCTGCACATCCCTCCCCTGTGACTCAGTTTCCATTAAGCTTGGAAGGACTTTGCTTTAAGTTTCTATATCCATTTTTTGAGAATAAAGATGGAACTTTTGAATCTTATCAATGATGGTGTAAGTGCAATGAAGAGCTCTGAGAGTGCCCCTCTCTAGCTATATACTTCCCTAGCTATTTCTGAAGGGGGAATTCCATTTTTAAAAAAGGAGAAAAAAAACCCCGCATGAAACCCCCTTGCATTGTTTTTAACATTGGACTGTGTTATCCACTTTCATACTGTTTTTCAGCTTTACTTCTATGTTCAGTATTCCCAACAAGCTTTTTTTTTTTTTGCGGGGAACTCTCAGGAATGTAAAAGACCACACTGTGGTCATGTAACAAAAATGCCAGCATTCATACATGTGAGAAGAAAGTGACAGAGAAATTCTCCTAGACCACTACTGTCCAACTTATGGACAGCTTTGGGTAGAAGCAGTATGATCTGATGTAGAAGAGAATTCAGGGTCAAAATACCCCATGAGCCTTAACATGAAGTTGATCAAAGTCCGCATACATGGGAGAATAAATATATGCTTTGTATTTATGTGAAAATTTATCTAATCTCAACAGATTTCTTGTTTCTGTCTTTCCAAGACAATAACAAATTATTTTTGACGTCACTGGAAAAGAACTGAGAAACAGCTCTGCAGAAAATTAAAAAAGCTACACGATCAGGGCAAGTTCAGAGCAGCAGCACACTCCAAATGGATCAGTGAAAGTTGAGGTCGTCCTGGAAGGGTGGATGGGAACTGGTAATTTCTCAGTGCCTTTCTCTATTCTCCCTGCCATTGTTTTTGGAAACCCTTAGCAGTTACAATCTATTTATAGTTCACTCTGTTTCTGTATTTATCTCTGCTATAACACCATGTCCTTTGTCCTGACTGCACAATACCAACCCAAAGGAATTCTTCACAGCTGGGTTCTCACCTCCTGCTTTATTAGCATGTTTTATTAATAGGAAGAGGGACCAAACTACTCTCACCAGGCCACTTAGCTGGATGAACATGCTCTCTGTTCATAATCCAGCTCTCAGTACACCATTTAAAATGGACATTTTTGGGTATGTGGTCCTACCACAGGGTACTTCAGTTACTCAGTTGTTTTAACATTTATTTGAAGTGTCAGGATTTACTATATTTGCCTTTCCCTAGCAAATGCTCCTGAGTGTATTTAAGAAAAAAACATAAAGATATAAATATCTGATGCTGAGATGCAAAGCAAGAATGATTAAACAAATTTAAAAATGAAGAAATGGTTTACATTGGTCTAAGATCCCCAAATCCTGAGTAAATAGATGAACTGAAATGAAGGCTGCTCAAGCTGAGTGTATCTGAAAATGGTGCAGCAGTCGTATCCATTTCCCCACACAGTGACTGCATGGAAAGTGTAACCCCTGTACCATGGGGAGCTGGCCCAGGTAAAATAATGTAGGTGGCAAAGGAAGTCTCTGAGATTAATTCTGCATTTCTAGGCTGAGTTTTCAGTCACAAACCCAGGTCTTGACAGAGGGCCCTGTGTAAGGGGAGTGCAGTGACCAGGAAACCTGGAGAGTGACCCCTGGCAGTGTCACCACAATGCAGCAGGAGGAAAGCCCAGGGCACCATGAACAGGAAAGCATTGTCTGCAAAAGACTCTTCTCCCTACTGCAAGGCTGCTCCCACTGCAGATGGCCTCAGCAGAAGGAATGCAACATTTGACTCAGCCCTTGCAGACATGCAGTAGCCAAGCACCGAGGCTGCTGCAGGATGAAGGGACATTATCAACCACAGACAAGCGATGGCACCCAGCCCCATGGTGCAGTGGAAAGGGGAAAGTGGAAGGTCTTGTAAAGTCTGGGATGATGCCAGTTGCTGCCAGGGTGGGTAGTGTTCCTAGGGTGCAGGCCCACCATCCATCCTTCGGGGGAGCCAGTGTTTCCAGTCCCACATATCTGCTCTTCTGCACGGAGATGAAGAGACGGGGAACGGACCAGTTTCAGTAAACAAGAAGTTCCTGGACTAACTGCCAGCTCCTTGAAACTTAGATTTAAGAACTGATTCAGAGATGAACTTTATGAAAATATTTAGAGAATTAGTTCATATGGTATTTTTAGCAAAAAGATAGCTGAAGAAAAGGAAAAAGGATTTACTTTGGATTTGTTTAATAAATGAAAAGAGGAACATTACTGTATAATTTCCATATATGCGTCAGTAGAGCAGCTGGCAGCCTCCTGACCCCTCAAATTGCTGTCCTCCCCCAGCCCTGTGTTACAGCAGCAAACTGCTCCTGGGCCAGCGGAGCCAGGGAGATGTTTGTGTTCCTGCATAGCAGGCAGGCTCCACCATGGACCTCATCCTTTCCTCATCTGCAGCAGGACTGCAGACCTCATCACCTTCCCATGCAGTGAGGGGGAACAGAGCCTGTCCCAGACTCGTTGCCCATCCAGCACAGGGTGGCAGAGCAGGGATGCAAGGTGACAAACATATTGGAGATGCTTGTGCAGCCAAGGAAGGCTGTCTGTCACACAGCTCACGCTTGGCAGGTCCTGGCTGTCATTCTCCCAGGCTTCATCCCAGCATGGGGGAAATTTAAAAGCAAGTTCACCAACCTCCTTCCACTTCAAAATCATTCTTCTTCCCTCCTTTCAGCAGCATGATTAAAATGACAATTTGTACTAAAGGAGCAGGAATCCTTCATTCGCATTCTTCCTGGTGAGAGCTTTTGCTCAGACAGGTGGCACTGCTAAGCAATTTGTCAGCTTTCAACAAGGAAGACCCTTGTTTATCTCCTGGAAGTCTAAGGTGTTCCTAGCCAATTCTTCACTGACTCTTCTATATCCAGGGAAGTTTCTGTCTTGGTTTTCCCATCACATAATGTTTTGTTCTTATACTATTCTGCTCCATTTCAACTTTCCTTCCTCTGAGAATGAGCCTTTCAGGAAAGTCCTGTTTGCCCCTGGACAAAACCAGAAATGTGAAAAGCTCTGTGTACAACATGAGAAATCCCTCCTCCCATTGCTCTCCTGTTCCATAAAGCCAACAATTCAGGAGGAAATTCTAGTCTGTGACCAACATAAGGATGCCTCAGGCCTTGCGACCGCAGTCCCAGTTGTGATCCCTGATAGTTCATACTGTGCCAAGATTTTCTGGAGATTCATTGACTCGGACTGTGTCCAGACTTCAGTGTACAGACACTGCAGAATTTTTGCCAGGAGAGGATTAAAGCACATTCTCAAGAAGCATGTCTTAAGAGGCAACGGGCACGGGCATTGTTCCCACAGCATGTTCCCTTTGGACACCAAGATACATCTTTCTAGCATGATGGTGACTGAGCACTGGAACAAGTGGCCCAGAGAGGCTGTGGAGTCTCCATTCTTGGAGATACTCAAAAGCTACCTGGGAGTGATCCTGGTCAACATATTGTATGTAGTCCTGCTTGCGCAGGGAGGCTGGAGCAGGTGATCTTCAGAAATGCCTTGAAATCTCAACCAGTCTGTGATGATTCTGTGTTTCTTTTTCCTTGCAAAGCTCCAAGCAACAGCAGTCTATGTTACCTGTGCTAAGCCATTACCCTGGAAAGGAAAGCTGGGTTTCTCTGACTTCACCTCTGCTTTCTTACGCTTTTATCAGAAAATACTCTTTGTGTGTAAAAAAAGTACAGGACTGCCAAATAGCAGGAGGGGACTAAGGAGGTCACAGAAGTGAGGGGAAGCACAATTGCTCATCCAGTGGCTGTCACTTTCAAGTACAGATAAATAATATTGAAGCTCAGCATTGTGACTGTTACAGCAGAATTAATACTGCCACCATGTCTGTATGTCATCTATAAGGACATGGCATTCCTGCACCCTCTCATTCAGCTTCTGTCTCTGATCACTCCTCATACCTTGGCTCATTCCTTTGAGCTTCTGAAAATTTTCAGAAAGGCTTCAGCTTCTCATTTGCTATGCAACAGTTTCATTTAGCAGACCTAGGAGCTATTTCTTGAGATTATTTTTTCACAGATTTCACTGTTCCTGGGAACTCCAAGAAAACCACAGTGCAAACTAAAGTTTACACAAAGTTGATATGCACTATCATATGACTTACTCTAAAGCTTTCCTCTTAACCATTGCCACCTTTAATTATTTCAGAGCACACACAAGCAATAGGATGTTCTTGATAAGGTCAGAGTTTGGAAGTCTGCAGTGTATTTCTCCCTGCTCAATAGCTCCCAGATTTATTTTGCACTGGGCATGGCTCTGCTGTCTGTTGGAAGTGTGGATCAGTCCAGCAGAGCTGTGTGTGAACAACCATGAAGTACATCCACCCTGGGAAAAGGGTTCTACCATCCCAAACTCACTGAAACTCCTGTTGGGTGCTGTTCTTGATGGCTGTATTTCTATCTGCTACTCCCTTTGGTCTGTGGCATTCAAGAAAACAAGAAGTGAAGTCACACATATCCCACACACCAGAACTGCCTGATGGACAGGAGTGTCCATGCATGTCCAGAAGCAATATCAGGCAGAGAGTCTCTGGTCAGCTGGTTGTAAGTCTTCTAGTGCTGGGTAAAAGTGATGCATAGGTGTGTTTAGCTTATTATGGTTTAGTCAGAAATTACTGAAGGGACCTAATAGGATCTGTACTGGCTGAGATCTCTCTCTATCTGGGTTTAGGTATGACCTGTCATGCTGGGGTTGGACTGAAAATTGCTGTAAAAGCAGAGTTGGCATAGATCCTATGTCATGTGCTCCCATTCAACAGAAACGTGAGTTGGGTTCCAGGCCAGTTTTGAATGCTGTCTGACCTGAGAACCAGCACTGGTGTCACTGGTGTGGGACAATTCTGCTGCAGGCCGCAGGAAACATGCTCTGAAATTAGGAGGGAAAGATGAAATCACAGTATCTTCTGCTCTAACCAAGGGGTAGATGCAGTTAAATATGAACATTGCTGTGATATAGCTATGACCTGACAGTATTACATACATTCTGTGTTATGTAGGTGCATTGCATACCTTGTGTTTTACATACTTTGTTGCATGTGTGTCTAAAAATAGACATTCACTTGGGTGGTCTCCATAGGTATGAGTCCACCCTGCCCACCCACTTTCAACCTCAGGGACTCAGAGAGATAATTTAATGACAATTTAGGGTCACAGTTTCCTTGTACACTCTTAGTCCATTCACTCCTGTATATATGGGAGCAGCCCAGTAATTCAGAAGTTATCAGTAATCTCTTGTACTGAATGGGCAGCTTGCTCCATAGGAGAGTCAGGACATACATTTTACAAGGTCACTAAGTCCCAAAATACCTCCCTTGAGCATAGCCTGTGCATTGTAAAACTGCCTGGCTGCTGGCTCTGCATCCTCAGTCTCGGGAAGGCAGCGTGGGACCAGTGCTGTGGGCATGGCTGGCCATGCAGGTCGTGGGTGTCTGTTTGGCCATCACCTGCTGGGGAATGCAAGACCCCCCTGCACACACACTGCCCCCATGTACACACACACAGGGACATGCTGCTGTGCCACGGTAGCTCCTTCTGTGAATGCTGCCTACACTTTGTCCTTGTTTTTATCTTAGCCTGATTAACTCAACCTGATTCAGTAATCACTTACCTTGCTTGAATACACGCCTTAGTTTCAGTCCACTGAGACTGGCTCTTCCACAGGGAGCTCCCCTGCCTACACTTAGCCAGCTCTTCCCAAAACAAAAGTGGACCTTTTGTGGTTCAGCAGTGTCCCTGGGCTGGGTTTATCTTTCATCCATACAAAGTGCCAAGTTCAATGACCTCATTCCACCCACTCCCTTAGCTGTAAAGTGGCTCAGTTTTCCCATGGATATTTCACTTCAAAAGATGTTTGTTGAGGAGCCGACCAGCCCTGTGGTGCTCAAGGGTCACATCTCACTGAAGCATGTGGGCAGCTTCTTCTCATCTACCACTGCTCCAAACAGGATAACTGGTGGTGACTATCACTGTCTCGTTGCTTCTTTCACCAACAATGTCCACCCAGAGCCTCATTTCTTACCCTGGTGGCCATTTGGAAGGCATTTATTGCAGCAGGGAAGGGAGCTCCAAAGCCCACTGGGCAGCACAAACACTGCAAATGGACAATTAGCATGGGAAGGCTAAACCAGAAAATATTGCTCTCTGTTTCTTATTTCCTGTGGTATGTGTTTGGTTTCAAACTTGCCAGCTAGCCAGTGTCCTTATGCTTGACTCCCCCACTTCCTTGACCAGCCTCTCTTAGTGTACTTCTAGCTAGTCCTGCTGCAATTTCAGCAGTCCTGGGGCAAAAGGGAAGCGGGGCTATCTGCATTCATGATGGGTTGGTAGAGTTCAGCCCGAATTCTCTAGCAAAGATTGACTGCCTGTCTATGAATGTTGGGTCTGTAGGTTCCCTTTGGACTTAAACTACTGATGCCTTCTTGCCATTGCTCCTTGATGGTTTTCTTTACTCTTGAAGACCTTGAGTTTATTGTTTTTGTATTAACTCACTTGTAGGGGCAAGTGAATTTGTGTCATCAGTATATTTCATTCTGTCAGAAGTATAGACAGGTGCCCAAATGTTCACAAAACAAAATTACAAGATATCAAACCCCAAACATTTACAACACAGGCTAAGAAATGGAAATAATATTTGAGAGAAAGAACTCTTAGCTTGTCCTGAAGGAAAGACTTTGGAGCACCTGCCATGATGAACAGTGCTGGATATCTCCTCTTCTACTGGGGCAGCACATCAGTTCCAAGCACCTTGGATGTCAGAGGCATCAGACTCGAATACGGAACCTCACAGACCAATGTGCCATTTCTCAGCTACAAAAGGACTGGTTTTTAAAGCAATTTGAGCAGGAGAAATAGCTTCATTTCCCGCTGAGCAGGAAGCTCTTTTAGAAACATAAATGTCCAGTTCAGTAACAATTGTGTAAACAAACACTGACAAACTGCATCACAGCTGTGTGCTTATGATACTTAACTCCCCAAAGATTCAAGCTTGCGAAACATATTTGAAGTACTTCTGCATTCTGAAAAAACATATTCAAACCCAGAGTCAAGAAGCATTTCCTTAAATCTGTTGCTAATTTGGGTTGATCCCCAATTACAATATTCCTAGGTCAGTGTTAACTGCTTTATTGTTCTTTTTAATAAGTGTTTTGAGTTTGATTCCAGGGTTTCTGTCATTTAAAAAGCAATTTATGATGCATGGGGATATATGTGTGTTTACTTATTTCACAGATGAATGAGGATTTAGCTGAAGACCATATGGAAAATCCAAGAATATTGTTCATAAAGAGACTGAAGTTGAAGTCTTCTGGCATGGTGTAGTTGGGGGAAATCTGTAATTGCCTGCCTCTCATTACACCACATTCACACCAGTGATTCTAATAGCTGCATAGTGATATGCATGGAGCAAGGCATTCAGAAAAATCAGTTCTCATAATGTTATACCACCTTTTATTCCATTAGGAATAGTTAATGGCATTTTGTTGCCTCGAGGATCAAACAGGATTTCTGAAGGGATTGGGCCAGAAACAGGGTTGGCAGGAGGAGTAAAGGGGACTGTCACAGGTAGGGCCCCAATCTGACCTCTATGAGAGAGGTGAGTTAGGGAATTTTGATGGGAAGCAATTGGTCTCGAAGGACAAGAGCAGTCTCTGCTCATGCCCCTCTGTTCCCATCCATCTTCCCATGGCCAGGACACTTTGCTCCAGAGCAGTCTTGTCTGAGGAGACAGAGGATCACCATCTTCTTCAGACAGCCACCCACCCATCAGAGAAGCATCCCTTTCTCCCCCTCCCATGGGGCACCTCTGCACAGCTGCCATTCCTACTGTGGGCCAGGACAGAGCTCCAGAAAGCAGGGATCTGGAGCCCCCTGATGAGGGCAGCAGTCACAAGATGTGCTGCTCCCTTGTCACCTTCACTCCTGCTAGGCTGCTCAGAGCAGCAGCACTGGGAGCAGAGACCTGCAGAGGTGGGAACAGGACACCCCTACTCGGATCCCTGCAGGATCCCTGCAGGACAGCCTCAGCCTCTGCCACCACTTTTGGTCCTGCTCTGAGCCTGGGGAGGTGGAAGGGATGGCCCCACGCCTCACCTGGTGCTGTGCAGCTGTGATACCCTGTCTGAGCACAGCGCTAAGTACGTGATTGATAAGTGTAATCTAGGAATCTGCTAAGCAATCACACTCCCAAGGCCTTACTGCAAAATTAAATGCTTGTAATTAACTACATTTTAATGTCTTGGAACAGGGCCAGTTCCAAACTGCAAACCTGCTTGCTACTTGCCAATTTGCTTTTTCTCCTCTTTTTTTCTTTCTTCCCTTTTGAATTCACAAGCTTTCTTTGAGCTGTGCTTTACACGACCCCTACTTGCCTCTTCCTTCTACCCAGGCACGAAGCAGTTCCCATTCCTGCAGAGCTGGTGGTCCAAAAGAAGCTTCCACACAGAAGGAATCAATGTTGTTTAAACCAACTCAGGAGTGATGCTGTCCAGGCTGAGAGCAGTGAAACAGGCACCAGCCCAGCCCCTGACAGGCAGCTTTGGGTGCAGTTACCCCAGATGTCATGGCAGCAAAGGCTTCCTTCACCACCAGCAGAAGGGTATGCTATGATGCAACCTCAGTCCCCAGTTCACCCCAGCCTCAGCTGTTTATCAAGTCCTCTGAGCAGGATCTAGCCTTGGAACACCCACACTGTTTGCACTGCTTGTCTCAGGCAGGTCCTGCTACCTTCACAGGTACCCGCAGTTCAACTACGCCAAAGACGTAGCAAACCTAAGGCTTAGATTGCAAGCCCTATGGGGATGGGCTTGTTTTTTGCAGTCACATTGGGCTGCTCAACAGGAAGCTGAAGCCCTGGAAGCCATGGGCTTCCCAATCTGGGTGGCTGTGGTGTCAGACGCAGGGATAACTATGGATGTGCTGTACCTGTGCTATGATATCCCAGAGCTGGGTAGGCTGGTCTGCTCAGCTCCATCCTTGACTCTGCTGATAGATGTCATTACCCCTTCCAGACAGCTCTTGGAGGAGTTTTGTGAAGTGGATGGGTGGGTGGGCTCAGGAAAGTTCTCTGATCAGCATTTTTAAAAAGCTGTGTATTTTCCCAAAAGTGCCTAGCACACCCTCCAGACTCTGTGCCAGGAGTTACACGGTTGCCTGGAACTCCTTTGCTCACTTTGGTAACCTGTTATCAGTGCACCCTTTGATAAGAGCAGCTCTACAAACCCCAAGCACACTGTGGGGTGACCTTGCCATCTCCTTGTGAAGTCAGAACAAAGCAAGTAGGGACCTTGGCACAGGTTCACAACAAGCCATGCTGCCCCAGGGCCAATTCCCTCTCCCTGGGGAATGTAAGCATCCTCATCCTGGCCCAAAGACTGCTTACACAGCACCCCAGCAGCCCATGAGGCCAAATGCCAGTGGTACAGCAGCTCAGCATGCTCCTGGTCTTGGCAAAAGCCATGCCACCTCATGACTGCAGAAATGAAACCTGCAGAGGACAAACTCCATGAACACGTCAGACTCGGTGCCACAGCAGAAGCTGAGGAGTAAGAACTGTGCACTGAGCTCTCTTTGTCACCAAGGGAGATATTCCTAGGTTGCACAATACTAAATGGTAATTAAAGTGCAAGGAAGAAATGAGCTCAAGCTGTGACTTTTGGATCTAGATACAAATAATCTTAAACTAGAGAGGTCTGCCAAATATAGTATGATTATCATCTAATAAAAATGTGTTAGTAGTATATGAGCCAACCATAAAGTACACTTTGTTTTTCTCAGTTATAAAATAAGTTCTCATGGTGCATGTAAATACCAAGAGCAAACATGAGCCTTTTGAAAAAAACAACCTGAGCAGGCTAGAAACAAGGTGCATAGGCTCCCTCTACAGTCAGTTCTTAGGCATCTAGCTCTCAGTGCTGACCTGAACAGCTGAGATCCCATGTCCCAAGCTCCAGCTGCTATTAGCAGCTCTGGGTGCACAGATCTGCCATTAAGCACCACTGTGGGCTCCTGCTTCACAATGTGGATGTATGTCCAGAGGTAACTAGATGCTACATGTTCAGCTTTTACATGGATGACATTAGCCCAGGTGAAACCCTACCAAAAACTACAAGATGGATGTGTTTTCCCTCACCATAGGGACATCCTGCTTCTTCCCTTTCCTTTCCAGCTTCCTTCTCCCAGCAGATTGAGCTATATGATCCTGTACCTTCCTTTGTGCTGAACTTTCCTCATCCCTTCACTGAGCCCCTACAACCTACTTCTGCAGATAGGATTGGTCTCTGTCTACTTAGCAAGTTGACTCAATTTATGGTGTACAGGACCAGCAAGTGCCACAACGGGCTGTAGGAAAATGGATGGGGCCTTTGCACCATGAAACCAGGCTGGTTCAGTCTGGCTGAAGTACCTGCAGCCCAATGCACAGGCAGTGCATCTCAGTGGGTGCATGAATTGATGTTTACATGGATGTTTCCAGTGATTCTCCATCACATCCCTCTGAACCAAGCATGTCCTGCTCAGGTACATAGTAGCATGGACAGATAGCATGCTCAGAGCTCCCTGTTAAAAGTCTATGTTCTCGATGCATTCACAGGAAACAGAGTTATGATAGGATCCAAACACACAGGTAAGCACTGAACCAAAATCATCACTAAGTGTTGATTGTAAGTAAGGATGGAAGAACGACTCACTAGAAGGAAATCAATGCAGAAATGTTTACTCATGCAAGGTTTGTCAGACAATATATCAGCATGCTCCTGCTTGGAAAGTCTGAATTGGAAAGTCTGTCTAAGGCACCTCTAGCAAACTGTTTTAGCCTAAATTCTCAAAGATTGGAAAACCAGTTTCTCTGAAAGGCTAACCTGATAGATCTCTCTGCCTCAATTGCTCAGTCTTCATGAGTGACTTCATGAGAAGATGCTTTCAGATCTTTGAATTGGGGCTATTGTTTGGCGGCCAACAGCTATTTATACAATCATTATCAGTATGTCTTTCATCTATAATTTTTTATAGGAGTGTGGTAGGCTTGGCTTTGTTCACATTATCCCAACCCTTCGAGCCTACATCTAAAGCTCAGGAAGGGCAGAGTACAGGAACGTTTACCCCAGCTTTTGAAGGCTGACTTGTTTTAAAGCAGTCATGGTAATGCTTCACTACTGCAGACTGAAGGGATTACTCATTATAACTAGAAAACTTGTCACACTTGACAGTGTTTCATGAACCTGCCCCTGCAGAGTGATAAGGGTATTCTGTCAGGGGCACAGATGCCCTCTGCTAACAGAGCTGCTCTGGCTTTCTTCCCTTTTTTCATCTGCCTGAATTACCTGCTATATTCTGATTTATGCTGTGCTGCATATGCACAAATAAATGGGAAGGCTGGAGGCAATAGCTTGCCTCTGTATACACCAACCCCAGTTAGGGTGATCTTTTCCCTCATGAGTACCAGAAACTGCACCTCCCCAGACCTGCCTGGCTGTTGAGAGGTGCTAACAGGAATCAGGCAAAACAGTACTGGGGAGGGTGGTAAAGATGAAGCACTGTGCCTATGGGACAGTGCTTGAGCCCCTGCACAGTCATGTTTAGTTTTTCAGTACAGATGTCGCCCTGGTAAGCTCTCATGCTGCCTCCATTCACATGCGCTCACATCCACCAGCAGACCTGCATGCATGCTCACTGCCTGCTCTGTCTCCAGCAAAGTGGGAAAAACACATGCTAAAAGCATCTTAAAGACATCATACTCAGGGATATCCAGGTGACAAGAGTCACCTGCCTTTATATTGGTGAGATGGACCACCCAATTCCCCAAAGATTAGTGAGTTCATACATAGGAGAGTCTGGTCAGGATTATTCAAGGGCAGCTTGGATGACAATAGCCAAAACCTCTGGACATCCTGCAATATGTAAAGCTACTCATGGTCACTCCCACTGCAGGACAACTCTTTACTTCCTGGCAACAAAAGAGAATACTCAAGTGACAGTGAAGGTTTTCCAGAAGAAATAACATAAATCATAATCAGAGATATAACATTCTGCCAGCATAACTAGCATATGAACACCACACTGGCAGCTCTCTTCTTGCTTTCTCCAGCATGAAACTACAGTAGGCAGAACCAGGAAAGGGAGTAAAGCAGATTTCTAGAGTTTATGCACTTCTTGTTGCACTTACTTCAGTTTTGGTTGGGACAGGCTTTAACTTTACCACTGCATCAAATATGTGCAGTGCTGAGTAGTCTGTGGGCAGGAGGGTGCAAGGTTTAAAAGCTGCTGGTGCAGTGAGCTCCTTGCGCATTAACAGAGCGAATAGTCCCTTCTCTGCCTCTAATGAAACCAGACTGAATAGAGATAGGTAAACTCTTCAGTTGTACATAGTCAAAGGGCTGGTCTTTCCTTAGCCGTAAAAGATGTTTATTGCCAAGGAGCAGTCCCGTTTGTGATCCATGACATTTCCTAGGAATGCCAGTCATTGTAACTCAAGAGTGCTTGTTTTTAATAGCTCTTTTAAATATTATGTTACCTATCACCTCTGTTTTCCTCATTATTTAGTTTTGTGCTTCATAAAACTCAGAGACGTCACTGAGTGCTCCTCAGGGAAAAACTAACACAGGGACAGCAGCCTGCTCAGAGGTTGCCTTCAGAAGCACTAACCAAGCTACAGAGTCTTTGTCTGGCTTAGAAAGATTTGCACATGACAGAAAAACGGCAGAAATTTTTCAGGCAGGTGTCGTTGCCCATAGATGTCTTTTGTCCAAAACCACACTTTTGGTGTTCAGCTGCACTGAACCTCCTCCAGTCCTCCATCATTGGAGGAAATGGGGAACAACATGAAAGGACCTTATGCAATAATGGCCATAGGAATACGACATTAATCACCCTTCTCAAGTAAAGGAGGCTGAGGATGTCTCCATTGCTTGATCACATATTTACACATCAACATTGTCTAATGAATTCTCATTAAATAGCTGCAACTCTTTGTGAGATGGGGGTGTGTCTTGCAGCAGCCTCTATCCTCTGCCTCCCCAGGATGCAGGGCAAGAGGCAGAGGGCAGAGGGCGGGATGGGCATGCAAGGGCTGGTGGCCAATCTCAGGGCCACTCTCAGTTCCCTGAGTGTGGGACAGCTGCAAGTTTGGTTTGGTCACCTTTGATTCATGCAGCAGTGACTTCTGGTCTCCTTCCCATTTGAGGCACACTATTCTTTAACCACGGAGTGGCTAAAAGAAATTTGTCCTGCTGTAGTTTTACTGTATTGCTTTCTCCTATTCCCTCAAAAAGCATAGAAGCAGTCATCTATGTCCACTGTAATTTTAAGATTTTCCTGTTGTATATGTAAGTGAAGAAAAGGATCATACTGCTTTAATAGTATTTATGGCCTCTGAAAATACTGGACAGAGTACAGTAAATTCACGAATACAAGCCGCACTGAGTATAAGCCGCATCTCTGGGTGTTGGCAAATATTTCGGTTTTTGTCCATAGATAAGCCGCACACGAATATAAGCCGCTCTGTCGTTCGCAGCGAGGACCCGCGTGCAATTAGTAACAGAACCACGGGAGGGCGGGGTTTACTGGCTGAGCTAAGGCTGTGCAGGCTCGGCCCGCTAGGGGCTGCTGACGGGGCTGGGTGGCCCAGCCCGGTGCTGCCGCTCGGGGCCGGCCGCCGCTGCCCCTGGGCTCGGTCACCCCGGGTCGGCGCTGCCCCGCGGTGGCAGGCAGGGACGGAGCTTCCCCCGCTCCTACGGCAGCGGCGGCGGGCGGGGACGGAGCTTTCCCGCGCCCGTGGCGCCGGCGGCGGGCGCAGACAAAGCACCCCGCCTCCTCCCCGGGCCGCGGCAATGGCGGCGCGCACTTCCCGCCCCCACCCCGGGCCGCGGCAATGGCTGCGCAGGGCTCCCGTCGGCTCCCGGAGCCGCGGCAATGGCGGCGCGGCCCCCCCGCGTCCTCCCCGAGCCGCGGCAACGGCGGCGCCCCCCGCCCTCCCCCCCCACCTCTCCTCCCCGGGCCGCGGCAATGGCGGCGCCCCCCCCCCCCCCCCCTCCCCTGGGCTGCAGCAGAGGAGGGAAGAAGAGAGCTCTCCCGCCTCTCTCCCCGCCCCCCGTGCTGCCTGCAGGGAGCCAGGGCAACACGGTAACACTGTAACAATTGCGAAATGCCGGCTTTTACTGGCCGGCGCTTGGCTCGGCACTCTGGCTGGCACGTCTGGGGTTGTAAATGTCAGAAAATTATTAATATATTAGCCGCACCCGACTATTAGCCGCACTTCCGGGTTTCCACCAAAATTTTTGTCAAATTGCTGCGGCTTGTATTCGTGAAATTACTGTAATAACCACCTGCCCCATACTGGTCACTGGCAGATTCTCAGTGACAGACTGAAATGGCCATAAGCTAAGACTCCAGATCTTGCATTCCATGTCATGTATAAAACAAATTAACAACAGAATCCAAAAGGAAGAGCCAAAGTGTGTTTAGAAACAGTATGTAAGAAACAAAGGTTGCAATGTATGACTTGACAATTGACAAAGTTAACTAATTATACGATTGTGATTTTAAAACAAACACCTCAGCTTTTATTTAAAGCCTTCAGTGAAAGCCAAAGCCCTGGAAAGCAGCTGAGTTAGACACTTCCATGATTTGTGACACAAGGTGCCAACCCTGAATGACCTTTTAGAGTAGGTTGGAGAATTGGACTTCTTTCAGAAGAAAGCCTTCTTTGTGTTATGCCTGCTTTCTGCTACTTTTGCTCCCATTTATTTTGGGATTTCTTTCCTGGGATGCACCCCTGAGCATCGCTGCTCCAGCCCCGGGGTGGCCGAGCTGAGCCAGCGCTGTGGCTGGAGCCTGGAGGAGCAGCTGAACCACACGGTTCCCGAGTGGGATGGCCACGGGGCCAGCTTCAGCAGCCGCTGCAGGAGGTACGAGGTGGACTGGAACGCCACAGGCATCAGCTGCACTGACCCCCTTGGCAGCCTGGTGGGCAGTGGGAGCACCGTGCCCCTGGGGCCCTGCCGGGATGGCTGGGTCTATGACTCCCCTGGCAGCTCTCTTGTGACAGAGCTTACGCATAGCTTGTCCAGAAAAGTCACTCCTCCCTGCACAGCTTAAAGATAGAACATGCTGCATTAATAAAATTTGCTTTTGTTGTAGAGGCTGACTGCTAATAAATATATTAGAACCTGCTAAGTACTTAGGGCAAAGATATAAACAAGGGGAGGTAATTGCTTTTTTTTGGCAGTATACTGCAATCTGTCATCAGTGGCTATTCTCACAATTATTATTATTATTATTACCATCACCAAACTGAAGGTAGCACCCCATAGACCACACTGAGGAGCTGTGTTTTGGGTGATAATCCAAATACTCATCCATAACGAGCAAGAAGCAGAGGATATGGCTATATTTCTCACATAATGCTTTAGCAACAGCAGTGCTCCTTTATTTCAAATTGCATTAGCTAAACCAGATAATCTAGAATGTGAAAACTAACACAGTACTAATAGGCTTAAAGCCATGTAGAGACCTGAAGTATAGGAATGACCTCCAAATAGATCTCTTCTAGTTCCCCTCCACTGCCAAATTTGTATTAGCCATACCTAAACTGTGCCTAGCAGATGTTTGTGCAACTCAATCATAAAAAAGTGCATTGCTGGATACTTCACAACTTCCGTGGGTAGGGCATTTATATTTCCTTGCTTCACTATAATCACTGTTTCAAAAGAAGTCCATCTCATTTTCACTTGGGACAGGTGGGCTGGGACAGAAAAGAGTACTCCAACTGTCCTTCACACCAGGGAAACTGAGCTGAGCTGTTTGGTATGGTCCCAGCAAATTCATCTGGGTTAGAAAAAGATTAAATGAACAGCCAAATGCATTCATGTTTCCTTCTGGGTTGAAGGCTCATTACATGAGTTAGTATTTCCAACTGTAGAGAAGTTATTACCAATTTGCCCTCCTCCCTTTGTTGGGTGTGTCCTGACAACCTGCTAATTGTAAACCAAAAACAAGTTCCCAAGTACCCACTCCCTTCAGAGAAAAGCCAGCCAAATCCTGGGCCTTTTGCCAGTGCTAATGAGGTGAGGGACATCCCAGCTCCTGGCTCCACCCCAGCAGGGCTCATGGCAGCACCTCCATCTCTCTCACCTGGCACTGCTTTTGCAGCAAGGAAATACATGGTTTGAGACAAGTCTTGGCATCTGGGAAAGAGACAATGCTCCAAGCGTCCTCCAAATTTCAAGCAGATGGGTGATGACAAGAGGACGAGATTTTTCTGAACTTTTTTGTTTGTTCTTTCAGAGTTTTCCTCCCTTTCTCACTCCCCTTATGTGTCATTTTCTGGGGTGTAACTTTCACAAGGTTGGGGAAAATCCAAACAAGATGTATCGCAGATGTCAGCTAAAGAGGACAGAGGATTTCTTTCCCTCATCTTCTAGTTGATGCCATTGGTTTCCTTCCTTCTCAAATACCCATGGTTCGTGGGGAATTCCCCGAGTTTCTATCTGAGTTTGTCCTTACAGTTGGTTGTGTGTGAATGCTGGGTTTTTTATTGGCTCTATGAGCATTGGCTACATAGCAGAGGTAGGTGGTGTGTAGACAGGTATGAGATGAACTCTTTCCTCTGGTTATTTGCTTTCTGATGTTCTTGAACAACGTTCACAGTTCAGAAAAAAAATAAATGCCACCAAAGCCTGATTGAAAAGGTCTGTATGACACTTAAAAGGGAGATGGGTGGTTGTTTCTAAGGTCCTACTTTCAAAGGCTGTTGTGACCCAGGAATCCACAAAAATGGGATGTGGATCCACTCCACTTTTACAACACTGAGGAATTAGCACAAGTAAAAAAACTTTGTTTTCTCTCACAGTTGCAAACTGCAAGGCAAGCACCAAGATGAAATTTTAACTCTTGCACCAAGAACTATTTGCTCATCTTTGTGATAAATTTGTTTCATATTAATTTTAACAGTATCCAGATGGCCATAAATCAGTTTCAAAATAGGAGAGCTTTTCTCAGATACAGAAATAGAAGCAGTTGTTTCTTCCAAAATTTTATTTGATCCTACTTTTTTTCAGCTGAGTCTGTATTTAGCCAGTTCTAGACATTATTGTCCCTCATTTCCTCTTTTCCATCACAATTATCATTGTGCCATATATCTGCACAGTGGCTTGTTTGTTTAGGTTAGACTCTGAACAAATTTAGTGCTTTGTAGCTGATCTGCCTCTGCATATTTACCAATTTTTTCAGTAAAACAACAAGGAAGGATGAGACTGGAATTTGAAGAAAGGGAGGTAACAGGGAGTGAACAATTCTTCTGGAGATCCAGTCAGTCTTGAATTTTTTATTTTTTTTTCCACTTTGTGTTCTCAATAACCTTTTCCTCCCGAGACTGCCCCAGTACTGTCTCTGTCAAACAGATGTTGCTATTGTTCCCTTGTTCCCTTCTTTTCACTGTCCCACTTCTACAAGGGGGAATATCTGTGGGAAGGGGCATGGCCATCCACTGCAGCGTCACAAAATTAGGATGAGACTGTGTTTGTCTCATTGATCCCTGCTCCCCAGTTTCAGGGCAGGCAAACCTGCCCCGTCAGTTAGCTTGTACAGAAAAATCTGCTTGTGAAAAGCTCATCTATGCACAGATTGGACAGATTGCTTTCCCATCCTCCTTAAACCATTACCATACTGCCTGTGAACCAGTTTTTGCACAAGTTTTCTGCTTAAATGGATTTTTTATCAGTAGACAGTGAATTATTGAAGTAAATCTGTGTGGACAAATCTTGTGTGCAGCTACACCTTTGGCAAAAGAAGTTCTCAGGTGAAAGACCTCAAATGACTGCAACAGTACCACAAAAATCCTACATCCAGTCTTCCATCCTGGGATGGAGTCCTCTGATTTCAAGCACAAAAGTGGGCAGACTTATGACAGTTTCAGCATTTCTTCACATGTATTTTAGAAGTTCTATGTTTTGTTTTGTTAATCAGAAACTTTTGTTGCCTCCCTCATCCTCTCATTCCCTTAAATTTAAGTTCTTGTTTTCTGACTAATCTCCCAGTAAACTTGAAAGCATTCCATCCTTTTTCCCAGAACTGAGGCTTGAGTGGTGATGCACCCTCATTCAGGCAAAATAGGACATGAAATAGCAGAGACTAGATTCCATGATTGTCAAAAGCACCATTCTTCAGATCACTTTTCCAAGCAATCATGTTCCCTAGCAAAGGAATTTCTTGCCACCATATGATGGTGAGAGCCAACAGAAACCAGAGCTTCCAAATTCATAGCCACTTATAGCCAAAATGCTCCTCTGTCTCTCTCTCTCTGTCAAAATACTGAAGGATCTTTGTAAAAAGTCTTTTTGTGAAGCAGGAGTATGAAAAGACAGGAGGGAGTAGGATATAATTCTTTCTAAGATAAAACGTGTACATGTTAGAATGTTAAGGGGTCTTCTCTCTGCTCACACCACCTTGCCCCAGGTCACTGCTGCTCCTGCACTTGAGAGCACCCAAGAGCATCACAGAATACCAGGTCCGGGATGTTTTGTGCTCGGGGTGAAAATGAAACAAGAAGTCTTTGATGTGGTCTGATGAGGCTGTCATGGGCTGAACTTTAGGGCAAGTCGAAAATGTCTGTATGTCAGGCTCATGAGAGGATGATGTTTGAGTGACAGGATCTGCTGATGTTACTGTGTTATGCTACCTCCCTTAAAATCTTGGTGCTGGTGGTTGGCCAATAATTCAGCTCCTGCCACTCAGCACTGCCACTGTAGAGCTCACTGTGGGAGCCCAAGGCATTCACAAACTCCTTTTCCCTCCTAGTTTTGCTCTTCTTCTTCCAGAGAAATAAGTACAAAAAGTAAGCACCTCTAAGCTCAGGCTGGCTTTTAAGATTTGGCATTCCAGAATTTGACTAGATATTAGGCAAGTTGAAAAGGAAAAAAAAAAAAGGTGGAGGCAGTGATTCCTCAGGACATGTTGGGCTGCGTACAACTGCATCAACATTTGGGATCAGTGACAAGGAAGAGGCAGAAAGCCCCATCGCAGACACCCCTGGGACCAGCACAGGCAATTAGAGGACACCCTGCCCTGCATATTAGAGCACATTAAAGTTTGTGTTTATGCATGAATGTTTTCCTAATGCCCTGAGCTTGATTGTTTATGTGGCCAAACTCACAAACATCTGTCAGAAATAAGTACTGAGACAGAGGGGAAAGATAAACCAAAAAGGATATGGCTTTTAAAGTAGTTTTCCCTCTATACCATGGTGGAAGATCACTGCTGTAGTGCATTTGAAGGCTGAAGAGTCCTCTCCACAGCTCTTGGGAAGCTGTGATTCACATCATATTCATCAACTTCTATTTATTCTCTGGATTTGAGTTTGCCTCCTGACCAGTTTTAGTTGTGGAAGAAGGCCCAATTTCTAATATTTTAAAATATTAAGGATGTAGGATGACACAGTGCTGTAGAGTAGGAATGGGATAGGAGCACAGAAGTGTCCGAACAACAGCCACACTTCCATGTTGGCATTTGGATTTAGGTGCTGACAGCAGCAGAGGACAAGAACAGTGCTCAGAAAGGTGCAGCCCTTGGCCACAAGATCATCTGCCCATCAAATGATGCCATGGAGAGCACCAGAAAATTCGTAAAAGTAAAGTTGGTTGCCCAAAACCGAGTTGATGAAGGCTGGTGGGTATCCCAAAACATGGAGTTTTTATGTTCTCTTCAGGCACAGTCCATACAAAGCCCAGGTTTAAGTAACAAGGTGAGGGGCAGAGTCTTCTTTAGGGGTCAGTCCCACTTTCATTAACTTGGCCCTGTTTACTTGCTCCCAGGCTCCTTGCCAGAGACAGATGGTGCTTGGTCCTGAAGTGCTCCTTCCCAAGCTCCAGGGAGCAGCCCTGGCCCTGCTCCAGCAGCCCCAGAAGCAGACAGGCTCTTTAGGGGAAGGGAAGCTGTCAAACTGTGTTACCTGGGGCAGGATGAGAGCTTCACTCATAGCCTGGGAGTGACTCACTCCTACCACCCCGCAGGACACAGTGCTGCTGCTCCCCATTTTGAGAGCAGCCACGTGCAGCTGGACCAGCTTTTACATCTCTGTGACATCCTAGTTCCAGGAAGCAATCCATGAATGGGCAAAGGACACCAGCAAAGACATGAATGAAGGACATTTGCGCTTGTGCTTATTAAGCTGCCACCAGAAGCAGATGCCACTAGCACATGGAAGTGACTGCAAAGCAAAGGCATGCCAGAGCCTGCCACCTCTGTAGCTCCTGCTGTGGCAGTAGCAGTGCTTATGGGAATAAATACCAGTGTAATGGGTAAGGGTCTTGGGACTCAGCTTTTGTAGTTATTCATTTATTCATCTCGGTCTTTGCTTTGCTTGACTTGTTGCTACCGCCCCCATTTTCTATCTGTGGAGTTTTCAGCAGTTTTTATATCAAAGAACTGTAAGTCAGAATTTCTGACAGATTTCTTTTAGTGGAGAGACATGTCTGCAACCACAGCAGGACATCAACTCTACCAGACATATAATTACACCTCCACTGTTCTTCTTGCCCTCTCAGGACAAGCTTGCTCCCCTCTGATCCTGAAGCAAATACTAGTTTTGCAACTGCCCAGGCCAAAGTCATGTCATTCCTGATCTGTCCCTGCTCTTCTCAGGTCAACCTTGCCATGGCCCTGCCTCACTGGACAACATGCTTCCCTGCCTTGGAGGCCCCCACGGCAACACTGAACATTAACTGGGGCTCAGGTCAGTTGAAAGAAGTGCAAGGTCACTGGGATGCAATCCTGGGGGAATTTCACCCTGCCTGCTAGAGTCCAACAGTGTCTTGCTCAACTGGGAGTTCTCTCCCTGCAGCTGATCATCAATAGGCAGAAGTATCTTGCACCCTGCTCACAGTATCCTTATGGAAAATCAGTGCTTTCCAGCAGACAGGGACCAGCAGCACAAGGAGGGAAGAAGAGCCACAGAACCATTGTCCCCGTTTTGCCCTGCAACCACAGGCCTGTTACAGTCACTCAACAGGATGGACTAGGAAATTTCTGAAGGTGGTGCATATTTCCTGGAAGACCCAGTGCTGTTCCTGATTCTCCTTGATGCACAGAACCCTTGTCAGGGTCCTGCAAGTCCCCAAGCCTGATCCCAGCTCACTCCAAAGAAATGCCCCGGCAGGGCACACATATAATGCTATTACCTTATGAAGGATTATGAGTGTTTCTCGTATGCACTCTTTTTCATGCTCTGCAGTTGCCACATGTCCATGCTTGTGAGTATCCAACCTTGTGAGTAGCCAAGAAAATAGGAGAAAATAGAATCAGGTTTTTTAAAACACTGTGCAAGTTGTCACATGATTGAACCAGGTTTGTAGTTACCTTAATTCTACAATGGAGATAAATCTCTTCTATTATGCTGCCACTTCTTAAGAAAAACCAGCAAAGTCGGTTTTATTGAGACTTACAGAGTTTTGTCAGTATGGATCCCAGAAGTCCACACAGCTGATACAAAAATTTCCCAGATCTAAAATATGTTTCTCGTAGTGTACAGAGGGGGAAGTAGCTATGCAGCAATAGGGACAATCTCATCAGAAAACCCTAAAGACTGTAAATAAAGAATATGTGCAGAAATTGAAATAAGAGAGGCAAGACTTTGAGAGGGTATTTATTCTAAGTGGTATTTCCATGCTACTGCCCTAAAGCAGACTACCCAGCAAGAGTTACACCTTCTTCAGCCACGTGTTACTTCTGATCCTTGCACCTTGAGATAGATTTTGTTGGCCTTCGGAGCACTTTGCCTGCAAGAGTAATAAGACATGAACATCAACCAGGAATTAAGCTGTCCAGGGAGCACCTATAACTTCAAGTTCTTCACCTGCTCAGCCTTGCCCCAAGAAAATGATCATATACATTCCCTTAGGTTTGCTCTGGCTCCTCAGCAGATACTGGTGCTTCCCACACCACGTGAGAAGCTGCTGTCAAGACTTCCCTTTTTCTGTTCAATTGTTAAGGGGTTTTTTTAACACAAATACCATTTATAATGGTGCTGCAGGGCATTTGAGAGATTAGGGCAGTTATTCAGAATTTGTCCAGTCAGAGTCTGGAAATTACCCAGCAACTTCTTGGAAACCAACAAGGCAGACAAGTAACCCCTGGGATTCCCTCTGGACAGGGATTTTGCTGAATTGCGAGTGAAAACTGCTGCAAGTTTATCATCGTGACTCACCTGTGAAAGTTTTCAACATCCTCCACAGTCTCAGGCAAAACTCTTCCTTTAGTTTCAGGCAGAAGCAGCACCAGCCCACCCGCAATTACACCAAGCACAGCTTCAAAACAGAGACACAGAGAGCTTGTAAGCATTTATCAACCACTTGCTAATGCCAGACAGAACAGACTTGTCAAAGGCATTTAATTTTGTGCAAGATTTGCACCTCAAGTTTCTATATGCAAAACTGCCATGCTGGTGCAAAAATGGAGGATGTGGCTGCCCTGTGGAAAAAGCACCTAGTCAAGTCCTCTTGTGAGTCATGCATGAGCTAGGACACCTCAAACTGGACAGATCCTTCCTTTATAGAGGAAAGAACTCTTTTCAGTGCTAGAACAGGCCAGGAAAACCATTCCATCTTTATCCTATTCACATAAGATTAGAAAATGTATACACAATTTATTATCTTCTTAGCAATATGATCAAATTCTCCTCTGATAACTTCTTTTATCCAGTTTGCACATGTTTGGCATGTATTTTAAATCTACTAAGCATCCTGTCCTGTCTGTTAAAATCTGCATATTGCCATTCAAGGTATTTTTCTATAAATAATGTGCTTACCTAAAGATTCATAAAAGTGTTGCAGGCCCTGACCTGAGAGTTCAGGTCACTAGTCTGCAAAACTTATCTTGCATTTATTTACCAGCCACTTTCCAAATAGCTGGAGAAGAGCCAGTTAAAGTGTCAGAAAAGCTGAAGCAGAGCAACCATACTTGTACTCCATTAAATAGGCAACTACATGAAACTCTAGGGTTTGACTGCTGGACAGAGACAATACAACTCACAGAAGAGCAGTAAATCAGCTCTTTAAATTCATCAAATATTAAGCTCATCAAAATTTTTCTGAGCTCTTTGCCATCTGTCAAATGTGTATTCCATTCTAACTTCCTTTAAAATGCAAGGAGAGATCATAGGGGCAAGGGAGACATGAATGCACAAACAAGTTCCAGCTCATCATAAACTGAAGGCCAAGGCCTTGTAGGGAGCAAGGCGCTTCTGCTGAACTTAGAGCAGCTCTGTTGGGGGCTTTTCCCTCCTGTTGGAACTTGGGTCCCCCTCTGCACCCTGGAAGGGGGACAAGGAGGTAAGGTGGCACTTACTGAAGACAATCAGCGGCAGATCATGCCAGATCTCCACCAGTCTGTAGACAATAAATGGCACGATGACTCCACCAACATCACACAAAGAGGAGCAAACCATCACCCCGAGATTCCTAGTTTGGCAGCAAAGGGATCATGTTAGTGTCAGAGTACTGCAGCTGGAAGGGGATGGATCACAACTCTCACCCTCACACAGGACAGATCCAGGCACTTCAGATCCCTCACCCACCCTGGTTCTCCCAAATTTTCCCTGTATTTCAGTCATGTGAGTTTCCCCTTGTCTAAAAGTGCATTTCCTTTCTTTATTAAGATAACTTTTTAAAGCATGTTATTTGTGCTGCACCTTTAATTGTGTTTGTTTATGTTCAACAGTACCTGTGTAGTTCTGACACATTTGAGGATAACATAATTTAGCATAAAACATAACGTACACATCAGCCTCCACTATTTGTTTCCAGGCCAAATGCCAGCTGGAGAGAGGATGCACCTACCTGATATAAGTTGGATACAGTTCTGTGTTTACAAAGCAAACCATTTCAAAAGCCATTGTAATTCCCATTCTCCCAATGCAACCAGTGATCACTTTTAACCAATGTATGTCTGTAGAGAAAATACATTCAACACATTGAAAAGCATCCCAGCAACTTAGCAGGTGTCAATTACTACAACAGTGTTATTTTGTGGGACCTCTGATCCCATGCCAGTTGATGCTTTTTAGGGATGTTGGATTTTTTTGTTCCACCCGTGTGAGGGAATGGGAACAGTGAGGACCGCATGAACAACGGCAAAGGGACCCTCAAAAAGCAGCATGGAGGATCCAGAGGACAGGGTGGGAAGCCCCCACAGGGCTTCTTTCAGGTGACTTACCCTCTGGGATGAGGGCTGTGGCAAGGCAGGCAGCCCCAGCCACCAGGTTTGACAGGGCCCAGGGGTAGCGCCGGCCCACGCGGTCAATAGTGACGATGATGATGAAGGCAGCTGGGAACTCAACAAGTGCAGAATAGAGGAAATCCAGGTACATGTTCTCAGCAGCCATTCCCATGTGCATGATGAGCCCCTGGTAGAGGACGGAGCTCGTGAACCTGGGAAGAGCAGAGCATCCTGGATTTGTTAGATAGCAAGAGAACAGACATCCATGCCCTGATGGAGTATTCAAATCCAGAGCTCCAAAACCAGCTCTCCAGTGTTATAGTCTTACCAGTTGTACATCAAAATGAGCGTGTTTTTTCTTATCTGTGGTGTCCTGAAAAGATCCATCAGTGAGGGATTCTGCTTTCCACAATCTTCCTCTTCAAATTTAATATCCTATGGAAGAGCCAGTACATAGTACATTAATTTCTCTGGGAGGAACTGATGCAAGGTACTGTCATGATGCTTACATGTACAACCAAACCCTGAGCTCACCTTAAAATGGGAAGGCATCTTTTTCTGATTTTTTTTAGCTATGTCACTGACAATTTTCATAGCTTTGTCATTTTTCCCTTGAGATATCAGCCACCTGGGAGACTCTGGGAGGCACCTACAATGCAAGTGGATGCCATTATACAACAAAACATAAAGTCTACCTATTCTCCCATGACTGGAGGCTTTGGATGGATTAAATAGAGGTAGATGGATTTTGTTTATTTTGTGTGCTACTTCCTACTCCCCCAGTCAGGAAATGTAATATATCCCATGGCTGAGATTAGAAGAGGAACAGTTGAGGTAGCGGCTTTAGTCAAAGAGGAGTTTACCAAAGATAAATCAGGGAGGAGCTTTGAGGGAGAGTAATGCTCTCATCCATCTTATTCACCACAAGCCAGCTCCTCTTAGGGAGCTGTTTTCCACTTCAGCCAATACTGGTTAAGAAGTACTGATTAAGTTAGAGCTGGCTTACCAATTCAAAAATATGAAAGAAGGAAGGCAACAAATTTCTTTCTACTATTCCTAACCTCTTGACCCATATAGACAATTTCTCAAAGCCAAAGCACTCAAACCAAAAAATATAGATTAAAAAGAGACAAGAGAAACTAAAATGGAGTACCTACATTCTTTTTTTTGGTTGGACCATAAAAACCTGCAACTTTTCTGCCTTAAAAGAGCATGCTGACAACCTATTGCAGTTATGTTAGCATTAGATGATCTGTCAATAACCATAATTTCAGTGGAAGACAAAAATAACTCATACTAATCCAATTTTCCCAGTAGTCTGTTTTTCAAACACAAGGTCAGGTGGGGTGCACAGGCTAGGATTCAGCTAGATCTCAGTTGCTGAGGGGTCCTATTTCCCTCTCCTTTTTGCTGGGAACCTCCTCTTTGCACCAAGAGGGGTGCACACCAGAAAGGAGCACCCAGTCCCTGTCAGTACCAAGCCTTGGGAAGCAGGAGAAGCCGGGTTTTTTGGGTCAGAGGTACAACAAAAGGGCAGTTACCAGTAGTAGAGCAGGAGGAAGCAGGTCGGCAGCGTGACAGTGAGCTGCAGCCACCGCCAGTGAGGGATGGCGTAAGCGATGGCATCAAAAAGCAGGAGCCCGACGGAGAAAGCCGCCTGGTAGAGGATCCCCACCGTCCTCCGGTACTGCGGGCCGACCACTTCTGTCACTGCGAACGTGCACAGGGACAGGTGAGTGCCCTGGTGCCCCACGCAGGAGCCAGCAGGGGTGGTGCTGGAGGAGCAGTTTTATGGGAACACCCTGGAGAAACCTTGGCCATCATGGGTTTCCTGGCGTAATGCCTCCAGACAAAACCTCATGGTGTGCTCTCCTGGCACTGGGACTCCAGCAGAGAGGAAAACAGTGCTGCTGGCTGTGCACTGAGACATCCAGGGATGTCCTCTGCTGGGATGTCTCAGAGTAAATCAAGCATTCATCAAAGCGCACACGCGGATTGTGTCGTGGAATGCAATGCCAACAACAAAGCTGAACATTTTATTTCCAAAGCACAGGTGTTCAGCCTGCATCTCACTCCAAGCACGTAAGGAAAGCCTATATCACAGGATGGTACGGAGCTCCCAGGCCAGGCTGGAATTACTATTTGTCTGCACTCTGCATCTCCACACCAGAGCACAGACCCACACGTTGAGTCTTGCTGATACAGAGTTAAAAGGAACTATTCTAGCAGGCAGGCACAAGAGCACTCAACATTTTGCATCCAGTTGTGTGACTTCGAGAAAACAAACTCATTCAAAAAAGAACATTAAGGAGCTGATTAGCAGCCAAATGAATTTCTGAGTTTTGGAACCACAGATTAGCTAATTCTGCTCAGCTGAATGCTGCACCAAGACATTGCCTCAGGCTCAGCGGGACCGAGCCAGAAGCAGCTGAAGGGAAAACAAGCGCCCCAGCAGAGCAGGATAACAAGGTTGTTCTGTCCTTGTATCCTTGCCTGGACATTCAGTATTGGCCACCCTTAGGGAGAAGATACAATTTTAAGGTAGCTTTGGGGCTAGTTTGGGATCTTTTTCATAAGAGAGTTTCAAAAGAATCCAGGAGTAACAAGATGTAACAGAGAGAAAATATCAGGATGGGGCAAATCATTGTCCTGAAAGGGACTTAGTGCTCTAAAATGGCTTAAAGTTCCCCAGAAGAGGGGATGAAGATTTCATATGTGCCAGGAAAAGATTTAAGAGGCCAAGCAAACATCCAGAAATTCACAGGAAGGAATAATCATGTCTTAGCAGAAGACAGTTTAGACTGTGCGATAGGTGCTTTTATTTTATTTGTATCAGACATCTGGATAACTGAATTAGCAAGATGCCCACACTGAAAGACTTAATGGAAGTTTAGGGCACTGACTTTTACATTTTTACTACTCTCACAATGAACTGCATCTCTCAGAGATACTTGGTAGAGCCACCTCCCACCCTAACCTAGTTAAGGTTCTATTGGTCAGCTTTTAAAATAGTTAATCTGCTGCTTCTGTGATTGTTTGCCATTGGGTGTTTTGGAGATACCTTTTGAAGAGACTGAACACTCCAGAAAAATCAGAGAAGTCCCAGGCAGCTCTACCCTGAACCAGAAAGTGGTCCTGACTTGGCCCCAGACCCAGCCTGGCTGCACAGCTGTATCTCACCAGCAGTCACAGCTGGTGCCGGGCACTGGGAGGGGCACCCACACAGGCTGGCCCCTCCTTGGCTTGGCCACGTATCCCAGTGGATACACACAGGTACACAAATACCTTGTCTTTTTATCAGCAAGTACGTGCTGTTCTTCAGTTATTCTTAGGTTCTGAAACCTCTGTTTGCCCTTTAATGCTCTTAGTGTCATAAAAATGTCTCAAGTTTTCCCCACCCTCTGCCTGCTTCTTTAATGGCCTCCTATGTCACCATTCTGTCTGTGCCTGGGCCAGAGGGGCTGTGTCTGCAAGGTCAACTTCCCCAGCCAGAGCCTGATGGAAGGAAGAAGAGCCATGGAGTCCACACAGTTCTGCAAAGGTGAGCTGTACCATAGGGGAAAGCTCTGAAGGCTACTGTTGTTTCTCTCTAATGACAGTGCTTGAAAACATCCTGAGACATCAAAGAGGGAGAAAACTCCTTAATAAAACACCATGGGAGGCATTTTTAGAATGGCTTTTTTTTTCCAAGTTTTTTTGAGTTTTGTTCCTTCATCTTCTGCAGCTAGTTTTGCTCCTGGAAGGAGGTCCTGAACTCACCCAGGATGTAGCCTGCAGTCCAGCAGCCCTTGCTGACCAGCCCTTGCAAGAACCGGATGATGACTATCCACAGGTAGGTGGGCACGAAGACCAGAAGCATTCCACACACAATATTTGCAAAAATTGTTGTTAAAAGGCAAAATTTACGGCCAAACCTGGATTGGAAAATAATAGGCATGAAGCAAACCACTAGTCATGGAAGCATTCTAAACTAGTAAGAGCTTTGTGTATCTTCAGGGGAAAAAAATACATTTTCGCTATGCAAAATAGAGACAAGCTTTTTTTCTTTGCCTATTACTCACTTGTCTGCTTTTCTATGCCATGAAAAGTTACTGTGCCTGCTGCTCAGCAATTCCACAAAAACTTTCAAGAAAAAAATTATATTCCCATGTTTACATATATTACATTGGGACTGAAAAATAAGTATGGGTTAATATTATGACTTTGATGTTTCAACATGCACCAGATTTATAAGGGATTTTTTATCACAACCTTAACCTTTAAAACATAGTAACGTATGGATCTACTTGTGAGTGGGCTGCATTTCACAGCTGGAGAAAGTCAGAGCCTGCTGTCACTAACAGTCCTAGGCAGAAGGGGAGCAAAGGGAAAATGGGCCCTCAAGTACTGGCATTTGTTTCTTTCTAAACCCAGGTGCTTGACCCAGAGGGTCGACTGCCGGCTCTGAACAGGGAGCTAGAGGGATTATCAGCTTTTTTCACAGTGACTGCTGCTGTACACATCTGGCAATCTGTGACAACTATCTCTAAGCTTCTCCAAAAGAAGCAAAATGTTTCCAAGCCGCAGTCACACAGAGTGTGACAGATTAAGTGGGAGATCCAAACCCATTTCCTGGCTTTGGTTAACACCTGAGGGCTCTGATGTGGTACAGGAGGAAGTTTGGGGTGTACAGTTCTAAAATAGTCCTTGTGGGCTCTGCAGGGTTTGCTGAGCAGATCTGTGCTAACCAGCAGCTACAACCTAAAAGGCAGGATACAGGCTCATGCTATGCCTGAACACCCAGGGGGACGACCTTATGTTCAGAAGAGCAGAGTAGGCGTCAGTTGCACACCCTTTTATCTAAGATTGGCTGCTGAACATGGACACAGGAGGTCAGAGGGATTTGCTGTCAGCCCACACCTACCTGTCTGCAATGTAGCCGATGTTGATGGAGCCAATAAAAAAACCAGCATTCACAGCAGACTGAAAGAGATCCAACTTCCAGGAGTCCTCACACACCAGGTCAAACTAAAGGAGCAACCACAGTCAGAGACAAGAGAGTGAAATGAAGAGCTGGCTCATGTCCACAACTCTTCTTCACTTCAGTTAAAGACTTAAACTTGTTTCTAGGTCAATGCCTGTTTTGTCAGCACACCAAAATCCTACTAGCTTAACTAATTGTCCAACATTAAAAACTGGAACAAACCCTTGAGCAGTTTGCTGGCATTTCCCATTCATGTCCCATCTCTCTTTTCTGGAAAGAGCGTTAAGTGAGTTATTATCTGCCAAAACTGGCACCAGATTTGCCCTCATTGACCAAATCACCACGGATCTGATGATCACCCTGAGTTTTTCAAACACAGCTTTTTTTTTTGTGGCTGATGATGAACATTTGCAAGCAGTTCTTGTTGCCTCATAACCTGGCATGGCAGAGTAGTCCTCACAGAGCACTCAGGACTAGGTGTAATGCCTTTACCAAAAGTGTCTTAAATGCCTTTAGATGCAAGCCTGCCTTGTCTCTTGTCCCATGGAGCATTGGCCTCCTAGAGGAGGGTGGAAATATCTGCAACTGCCTGAAGATCACAGCATTTTCTCTCTGCTCTGCTCTTTAGCTCAGCTATGTTGTTGTACGTGTCCGGAGAGCAGGTATTTTTTATCCAGGGCCAAGCTTTATATGACATGGGCACCCACATATATTTGCCATCTAGTCTTGTCTGATCTTACTTGTAGAAATACATAAAAGCTACTGGAGAAAAGGTTTGCAAAAAACTCTCCTAATATGACTGAGAATCCCTTCCCTTCCTCCTGATAGCTGAGTTTAGTTGAATCTATGCATCCATAGTTAACACAAAAACAAATATTTCTTCTGATGCTCTATGGGACTTCCTATGAGGACATTCTTCCATATGCAAACTTTTCCTTTGAAATAACACAGTTTTTACTGCACTATCCTTTCCTTTTCTTAGCAGTCAGAGCAGGGGATGAAATAACAGAGCCTGAGAAGTTTCACAGAAACAGTCACAACTGGGAACTCATTAACAAAATGCAGAGTTATGTGACACATCTGGTTGTCCCACGAAGGAAGTGCTCCATGGGCCTGGCTTTGCACCCCCTTCAGCAGGAAAGGGGAGACAACTGATGTGAGAGCATGACTGCATGAGCCCACACAGACTGCAAGTGCTCAGCTTCCCAAAGCCTCAGGAGATGATGGTGGGGGCATCTGGACCACAGGATCTGCTGGAGCCTTTTCCAGTGAGATGTACCTGCTGAGCTGCTGCTGCATAGGCAGCCTGGGTCACCCTGCATTTGAGGTGCCTCACTTCCTCACTTTCAGATCTCACAGCCTGTAACTTGCTGAAAGAAGTACATTTAGAGTGCACCTCCTTATATCAAGGGCCAGTCTCTTACAAAACTATGAATGCTGAAGTTGCTAGAGCACAAATTTTAACCGCTCCTGTGTTAGACATAAACGGGAAAGAATCCTGACCACCTCTAAACATTTGGTGGAAATTTCTATGATGAGATCAAGCTTGCTATCCCAATTACTGGTTTATTCTTAAAGCACCTAAATTGCTAAAGTACAGCAAGTAGCTTAAATACCACTTTCAATTTATACCCACTCCTTCTGACAACACGAAAGTCATTGACTTTTCTACAGTTTATTCCCGAATGAAGCTAATTTAATTGTGGAAGGCAATACCTTTCCCCACACTGACTGCCATTCATTTTTATTTAAAACCAACTTTAAAAGATTTAATTCTTAAAAACTAAATAAAATAAAGAAGGGGGTGGGAGGAAGAAATTAAGACCATGCATTGGCCAGTTTTGTTTGCAGTACTGCTGGCTGCACTGTTTACACACCTTCACCAATTGGACTTCTCATGACAGAAATTTCATTCAGAACTGGACTTTACCTGGGGATTTATTTGCTGAAATGTGCTTTGCTCCCCAGCAGGAGATATAAGCCTCCTGAGCAGCTAAGGCAGCACTTTACAGCAAGGACAGAGGGACGATCACTTCTAAACCCCCAAGTGCAAGTTCACAGTGAGAGACAATCCCTTCTCCAGGTAAGCAGGAGATACTTGAACACAGCCAAGGCTACACCGACCCTCTCTCCCCAACCCTCACCTTGTCTCTAACAGAGGGGACAGGGCAAAGGGGGCTGTTTGTACCTCTGTCACGAGAGAGCTGCCAGGGGAGTCATAGACCCAGCCATCCCGGCAGGGCCCCAGGGGCACGGTGCTCCCACTGCCCACCAGGCTGCCAAGGGGGTCAGTGCAGCTGATGCCTGTGGCGTTCCAGTCCACCTCGTACCTCCTGCAGCGGCTGCTGAAGCTGGCCCCGTGGCCATCCCACTCGGGAACCGTGTGGTTCAGCTGCTCCTCCAGGCTCCAGCCACAGTGCTGGCTCAGCTCGGCCACCCCGGGGTTGGAGCAGCGATGCTCAGGGATGAACCCAAAGAAGACGACCCCCACGTACACTGGGGTGAAGGAAGCAGACAACAAACATAGGATAAAAAAGGTTTGCTTCTGGAACCTGTCAAATTCTCCAACGTGCTCTAAAATGTCATCTAGGGTTGGCATTTTGGATTAAAAACCACCTCAAAAACCTCAACTAGGTCCTCTCTACTGCACTGATATATTTAGTTGGCAGCAAACCTTCTTAAGTAGCTTTAACAAAGATATTTGACCAAAAGTCAAGAGTAACTCTATAAATTATTAAACTACATGTTGCAAGCTCTATTTTTTCAGTTTCATTTGAAATCAGACCTTAATTCACCCAGAGAGAATTTGCCTTTAACCCTTAATCGGTGCACTTATACATTCCTGTTCTCTGGAAAAGCCCCTATGGGCCACAGCCCTTCAGCTTTTGTTGGGGGTTTTGGTTTTGTTTTTTTTTTTTTTTTTCAATTAAGCAAGTCAGCTCCTCAAATAATAGGCATTTCTAAGGAAAAAACATCAATGGAAAATTCTACCAACATAAAAGCAACACATGGGTTTAGTGCAGAATGGATGGACATCACACGTGAGCAAAGCTTCTTAACCAGGATCTGTAAAAAACAGGTGGGTTCACTCTGAAAAAGAAGTGTCTATCCATTGATAGACATACAGAAGTAAAGGAAGAGTTTTCCTGAAAACTCCTGTATCATGTGTGTCTCACCCCTCACCCTCCACACACTTCCATTCCCAAGGGAAACCTCTCCCCACCTGTATCAGTTTTCACCACATTTTTGCAGTGATACAAAAGAGTAAAAAAAATCACTACAGAATTATGCACTGAGAACAGCTGTGAAAAGCCACAATATACAGCATCTATGCCCAACACAGTTTGGTTTTTTGGGTTTTTTTTTACCACAGAAGACCTTTAGGCAGATGTCATTGCAGGCATCTCAAATAAATGCCGTTATATTAGGCTCCAGTGGTACATTGTCCTGCCTATGGATAGATACCAGCTACTCCCACATCTTTTGCTGACAACAGCACCCTTCCATCAGAAAGAAATGCATAAGTGGAGGTACCATTTAAGACATTTTAAAAAGTGGAAAAATTGTCTGGAAAACAATTGGAATAGCTTAGGTAACAAGGAAAAAAAAATTAAAGACACAATACACTAACAAACAAACTAGCTTAGAAGGCCATTCTGGCCCAGGCATTGAAACAGAACTTGGTCTCACTGCTCATTAGCTACAGACCAAGCGTGGCCTGAGCAGCTGTGAAAGCTGCTTTGCAGACCAATACTTCAAGGTCATTCCCCAAATCACACAGATGTGCTTTCTCCTCTCCTGCTTCATCCTCTTCTCTGTCAGGAACATCTACACCAAATTACAAGAACTCCTCTCCTTTGCCATTCACAGCTGTCACCCTCAGCCAAGCATAGCACCACCCCACACCAGACCTTTGCCTCCCTGGCTACAGGAGTTCCATGTTGACCTGGGGAGGGAACAGGGACACAGAAGTGCACAGCAGTCACCCACCAGAGCCAGCCCCCACAAACCTCCCTCAGCAGGAGGATGTGTGCACTCAGCTGGGGCCAAGGGAACTGAAGTCAAGGCCTGCCTGGGAAGTGGGTGAAGCTAAGGCATTAGGCTGCATCTTAAAAACATACCCAAAACCCCCTCACATCACTTCCTTTCCAACAATTTTATTTACACAGTTGGTAATGGTGTGCAAAAGTTTCTCTTGAACTACAAAAGTTCCATCCAGACTGGGCCAGTTTTCCCCACTTCCCACCACTCTCTCTGCAGCCAGCCCAGGGGAGCTTGGTGGGACTCTGCCAGGCAGGTGGGATTCTTAGGGACACTACCCAAGGAGTCATTCTGCTGACTGGCAAAGCTTCTGCTCCTGGCCCAGCCATTTGTACACACTCATCTAGGCCCTGCTATTCTCATAACCCTTCCCTCCATACAGTTGAAGATTCCTCTGGGAAAAGTAGTCTGGTGCAGCTGGTTATGCATCCAGCTCTCTACAAGGTAAGATTCAGCCAGCCTGCCTACAAATGCCTAGGTAAAAAGTGGGCAACAGTTCCAAGACCAGGCACTGAAGTCACTCACTGTTGTCAGATGTAAATTATATCACTGATATTGCTCTGATAAGCACCCCCAGACAGAGTAGTTCTGTTCTAACTAGTTAGGGCACAGACCAAACAAAGAGACCATGTGATTTTACACAGCAGAAATTTTTTCATGCAGTTGATTCATGGATCAAAATCCAAAATACCAGCCTTGATGACCTGGGAAAGAGAAGCAGAACCCTCTGATTTGCATTGAGAGAACTGTTGTAATGATAACAGTATTAAAAATACACCATCAAGCCTCTCACTTCTCCAAGCTCTCCTAACCATAAATACGAAAAATGCTGATTTAAGTTTGAAAAGATGCAGCTTAAGCCAAACTGACTTACAGCTGCACTGGTAACAATACAAGAGGAAGAAAAACGCAAGTCTGATGAAAGAAGGAATACACCATCACGGCCTACCTATATGTTCTGATCTTTGTCATCAAACATTGGTTCTCATTTTGAATGACACAATTGAGGCATTAACCATCACAGCAGGAAAGGGTCTCAGCAGGCTGGTGAGCAGCATACAGAAATAGTATAAGAAAGATTTCAGACTTGAGATGTGGGATTTGGAATACCCACTTCATATCTTTTATTGAAATTGCTGAATATTTTATATTACACTATTTTGATTCAAAATGGAGTTTTTATAAAAAGAAACCATTGTTGAAACTGAAAAAGCCAGCCAAAAGGAACAACAAAAAGTTTCAAAAAATTCTGACCGATGCACGTTCTTGTACAATGCTTTGAAACCCTATCATTGTCCATAATTTTACTTAGGAAACACTTGTAGAAGAGCAAGACTGCTAGAGAAAAACTGACTTGCATTTATTACCAGCAACATTTCAAATCAATGACCATGGCCAGGATTATAACATATGGACTAGAAATTAGGTTATCAGAAAATATCGGGTCAAATTTATTTTCTTGAAATTAATACCAGAGAGAGGCATTATGCAGACTAGGGCTCCTCTAGTCCTTGGGTTTTTCTTGGTGATGATAAACTGGGTAGTGCAGATTGTATTATAGGAACTCTACCTCCTTGAAAACTCTGTCTCTTTGCAGTTGCCTAGTCCAGCCATAATCAAGGAAAAAAAAAAAAAAATCTTTGGGTGCTTGTCAGCTGCTCAGGCAAATACTGATGAAGTCAGTCATATGACCAGTACCAAAAAAAAAAAATACCATGCGAAGAACAGCAACCATTTCAGGCTAAAGCTATACAGAATTGTACCTTTCAGTCCACACCTTTGAACCAATGATCTGTTTAAATTAGAATGGATGTTCAAATTTACAGGATAAATTAGACCAGTTCCAAAATTTACATCAAATCATCCCAACACACAAAAGTTATACTTTTCCTTGTCTCACAATGGGTGAACCCATAGAAGAATACCCTGCCGGCAGGAAGAACATGTTACTATTAAGCAAACCTGAGTAGTGAGGATCAATAAATACAAGGAGTTAAAATGATAGTAGTCAGATAACTTGAGTCTCAGAAGCCAGGGGCTTCACTGAGCCTTAATCCTTTCCTTTCAAAAGGTTTTTCTTTTTTAAGCAAGCATTTAACATCTATGCCGAGACTTAAAAAAAAAAGTGTCCTGGCTAGAGAGAGTCAACTAACTCAGCCAACCGGATGTCAGAAATCCAGTCATTACTGAACAGATCATTGTAAACAACCAAGAAATCTTTCTCTTCTTCCCTTTTCAATGGTTTCTTGTTAAAGGCAAAATTCAGAAAAATCTTTCAGGCTGAAGTCCTCGTATTTGGTTGGAAATGCTGTCCCATTATATATAATCTCTCTATATATATTTGATTAGGCACAAGAGGGGTTATTAAATATTCAACAAGTCCTCATCACTATCATCATGAAACGATGTTGTATTTGTAGAGTTCTGTGCCTGTTGCTGGCCTGGCCTGGCTATTGCTTTCCTCTCGTTTCCTCCATTCAGTAAATAAGATTTGCTATCACTGCCAAAACTGTGTGGCTTCTTGTGTGGGTGCTTGCTCTTGTCTAATCCTCTTCCTGTTTGAATCTTTACATCTGGAATGGTTAACACTTCATCCTCACTGTCCAGGTCATCCACACGGAGAGAGGTAAGGGCTTCAGATGTAACAGACTTGGTAGCAATGTGACCATTCTCCTGCCCTCCTTTTGTTGTTCTTGGATTTGGTGCTGCAACTTCCTCCATAAGCCACTCTGTCTCATTCTCATTAGCCTCTTCTTCACTGTTTATCTGCAAGAAAAGAAAAGACTGCATCTGCCACTCTAGACTGACATACACTGACCTCCCCAGTCATCAGACCCCACAGCATGCACAGCCTTGATTTAAGGTAGCCCTGAGAGAGCTTTCCACTGTGCTGAAACCGACTTTGTTCTTTTCTTGTACATGTACATGTTATTTGGCGATTTATGGACTGCTCTTCATTTCCTCAATTCTGTCTTCCTTTCCCATTTCACAATATATTCATATATCAGCTATGTGGCCTTCCTGGTGCCACACCATATGGTTTCCATGCACTAAAGGAACGAGGAATTAAGGGGGTTATTTATTTATTAACAGAAGCTTCACATTACGAAAACTTTTCATATTAACAAAAGCTTCATATTAGAAACAAATTTGATTTTGTCACTGTATTACCTTTGTGTATTTGTAGGAAACGCCAGATGATCTTCTGCAGCAGTTTGTTATCTTGTTTATTACAATTTCCCTAAACAAAGGAAAGAATACTTCATTAGGAACACTATATTCACTTTTCTTCACCGGATTTTTACCATCAACATAAAGCATGTCAACAAATGAGCTGTAAACTATCAGCATTGACCCTGCACCACTCTATCAAAATCTAGTCTGGGATGATGTACATCTCACTTGTACACCCCAGTCCTCTTTACAGGGGCCTTCAGACAGTACAGAGAATTTGAAGGAACCAGCAGTTTGACAGTTGATGCTGCAAACTGAAAAACAGAACCCAAATCTCTAAAGTTTACTGTTTCCCTTTCATTTCTGGCAGAAAAACCAAATCCTGACAATGAAACATCCAAAACCTCTTAATAATTTCTTACCTCCTCTCTTTTTTGTAGAACAGCAAGATTATGAGACACGCAGTGAGAACAACCAGGAGGACACTAAGCACAGCACCAACAGCCTGGCTTCTCCTTGAAAGACCTTTATGTGTTTGGGCTTCCTCATCTGTCAGGGGGTGATTGTTTCCTGGATCACTGGTGGATCTAGCAATGTAAATTGAAAAGATAAGATCTATTGATAAGTTTTGTTAAATTGGATTAGAAACAGCTGATTGAAATACATGCCACACTATCCTCTCAGTCCAACCTAACAGCAGTATGAACTGAATTTAGGGGATTTCATGTAAGCAAAAAAACAACCTGAAAAGCGCAAATATATGTACTGCGCCTACATCTCGGTATGCTATCCAATAGTGCATGAAACTACAGTCAAGACTACAGAGCACAATTAAGCATTCCAGAGCTTATACAGCAGCAGTTATTCACACACAGCTGCTGTTTTAGAACCAAATCTGCACTTGAGCAAGCTGCAACAGCTAGAGAAATTATCTACCGTTCTTCTGACTACGGCACTACACACACCAAACTCCTTCAGTAAGTTTGAACCAGAATCAAGAGTTTGCCTGTGCTTTCAAGCTAGCAGTCAGAAAGCAAACACTCCCAGAAGTAGGCACTCCACTTTTCACAGTGAGGCTGTCTAGCTGCCAAGAACGTTGTTTAAGCACCTAGATACAGACACTCTCTTTTAACACTGTCCCCTCACTAATCAGTAGATTAGCTGATCATATTTAACTGCAGAAATATTTCAATATTCCTTGAAGACCTGTAATGATTTTCCCTTCCAGGCTAAAGAAGAGGGCAGAGAGAGAGGGAGGCAAGTCTTTGTCACAGCTTCAAAGTTTCCCAGTAAGGCAAGGAGAACCAAACACCTCATCCACACTGTTTGCTCCTCTCAGCAACATGAAACAGCATGTTCTGTTAGCTACAGTAGGTTTTACTTAGTGAAAACAATTATATTAATTCCACTATGCCTCTCCAGCTTCAGGTCCAGATCAGTTTGGCAAGCCTTAATTTAGTAGTTATGTGCCAAATACTGCATACAGGATGATCTATCTATAAGCCTACTGCTTTTTTAGCTTTTCCCCCTTTTCCCAATCACTGTGACAAATACAAAAAAGCCTTTTGTTGAGAAGTGCTGACAAAAGCTGCTTTCAGAAAACAGTTAACTACTCACATTAATGGACACACAGCAGATGTGTACCAGGTAAATAAATACTGGCAATCTGCTGTCTCATGAAGGAATGCAGGGATGCCTTCCTTTGCTTCTTGATCACAGTGTAAGAAAATGGTTGAAGACACAAACTTCGATTTATCTTTACCACATCTGGAGTCAGATGAAAATATGACATCCAAATCATCATCTACAATGAGAAAAAAAAATTGTAGCTTACCACCTTCTTGAGAAGAATCTGTAAACACTAGACCCTGGAAAGAAAAGCAGCTAGCTAAAGAAAGTCATTGCTTACGCAACATGAGCACAGATGAAAACAGGAAATTAAAGTCTTCTATCTTGCATTGTTTTTACCAAAGTCTTTCAACTTCAAGTCTTTCAGTCTTCAAGTGTCAAGCCCTAACCCCTATTAAAGCCATATTTGCAACCAAGCTTACATAGCCAAAAAAAAAAATCTAAAGTATGCGAGACAGACTTTGGATATCTTTACAGAAATGGATTAGCATTCATGTTGTGAACCAAGAACCATTTTCTGATGAAGCAACTCAGAGTATCAAGCAATTCTGTCTGGTGAACACGTACTTACCATCAACGTAATATTTGGCATTTCTGGCGGAACCAACTCTCCGAATGCGCCGTTCATTAGTTTTCACCTGGCAGATGTTGGCTCCAAAGCATTCTGAGAAGCTTGAGTTGATTATACCAGAAAGTTGAATTTGATATACATATTTATCACCATTTGTCCGTACGTCACCAGAAGCTGTGTACAACCTGAGGAAACAGAGGACAAGTTTGTTCTTAAGTCTAAACTCCCAGGTTGGGGTTATTCCCAAGACATAAAACTGGCAACAGTGGTAGATGCTGTCACTGGTTGATTCCAGAGCAAGCTGAGTGACCAATTCAGCAAACAGAAAAGATGCAGGACTGTGGATTCCTCCCTGACATAGAAATAAGGATTAGATTTAGCATAAATATAATCCTTAGCAAACACAGGAAGAAAATTTTTTCAGTTATCCTGCCCTCAATGTGTGAATGAAAACGTAAATACCTCTAAAGGTTTAAGATAAAATGAAGACAAAAGCATGATTC
This sequence comes from Catharus ustulatus, assembly GCF_009819885.2. Classification (NCBI taxonomy): domain Eukaryota; kingdom Metazoa; phylum Chordata; class Aves; order Passeriformes; family Turdidae; genus Catharus; species Catharus ustulatus. The sequence continues at coordinate 59,671,574 of NC_046223.1, read as the reverse complement.
AGTTGAGAAATCTTCTCCAAAAAGCTAACTAGTTCTACCATTCTGTTGCTTTGGGGTTGGTTTGGGGTTTTTTTACTCACTTGGAATAAATATCCCCTAAAGAAAAGTTTTTCCCAGTTGCAGGATTAATGACTGTTCCATTCACCACCTCTACCTCCTGCTGCTTCACAGCACAAGCTGCGCGTGTGTCCCATGTGATGTAGTAAGCACAGTTTTCTTCATCAAACCTACCAAATAAAAGACAGAGCTAATGATTCCAGGAAAGAGAAACAAGCTTTTAGCATCTTGATAAAAGGAAAAGACAACTGCTAACCCATATGTAACAATGTCCTGCCTAAACATCACACCTAGAGTAAGCTAAAATAGTCAAGCAGCACTCAAAAAAAAAAAACTACCTGAAGAATTACATTGGATTTTTCTGCAGTTTCATGATTTTTGAAGACCTGGCTGCACCTGAACTTCCTACTGAAAATTCCAGAATTCCCACAGTCTATCAAAGGGTTTTATTGATATATTTTAGCTAGCAAACATATCAGGCTGCTTTTTTGCAGCATGTTAAACCTGCCTTTTATTTAAGCAGGACAACAGGTGTAAGCTAGTGTCCTGCTTCTGGTCACAACAAGGTAATATTTTTGCTGTAGCCAGGAAGGGCCATGGCCAGGAGCCAGAGGTTATTCTATACCAGCTCACACCATTGCTAGGGACAGGGGGAAGGACATCTTTTCTAGGGAGAAGGGGTCCCTCCTGGGCCAACAGAGCATGGCAGAGGAATCCCAATCACATATCAACTTGTTCAAATCATTCAGCTCCTTCTTGTACCCTCTGTCATTGGTATTGTTGCTGTTACTGTTCATTTTCTGATCTCATTTCTGTTTCCAGTAAATTGTTGTTATCTCAACCCATGATCTTTGCCTTTTGTGCCTCCACTTCTCCTCTACAGCCCTTGGAAGGGGAAAGCGGGGAACAAGCAGTGTGTAGTTTCAGTGGGAGCACTGAATTAGAGAATACCATTCCTAAACTATGAGAGCTAGTCAGACTTCATTGCCTATCGCTTTGACTCACACAGAGCATTTTGTTCAGTTTTCCAATTCTACAAGCAATAGAGTTAATAACTTTCAGACTAAGCAAAAAGTCCTAAAGCTTTCTTAGTATTTGTGATCATGCATATATACTTTATTTTAGAGAGCTTCTGATTAAATACACTGTATTTAACAGAAATAAACCATGCTTTATTAACTCAATCACTTACCTACAGAAAATGTTCTTTAATAAAGAGATTTTGGACATAGTTAAGAGTGGTTGTACAATGACATTGGCTACCAACACTGAAAACAGCAGCATCCAAGCCACTAATTCAGAAGCAGAATGTTTACATCTTTTTCCCAGATATTTAAAAATAAATACAAAATATTATGTTTATGGCAATAAACAATTGCACAAACTCCAGAAGACCCTAAGCCTTGCAAGTACAGACCATGCTCTGTCCAACAGAGCAGACAGTGTCTGCCCTGAGATTTAAGGATTTACTAGAGAGGTACAAAAGATTCAGCTGTGAATATCAGTGGTATGTAAATTTATTACTCACCTCTGCAGCATGGGCATGCCAACTGTTCTTGCACATTTCAGTTCAATAATTGTTGTTACTTTCTTATTTTTCCTACATTCTTGCCCACTGGAATAACTAATATACACTGTATCACCTAGAACAAAAAAAAGTGACAAAAGGTTTTTGTAAGCAACTGTCAGAAATTTCCTTTGCTCATTCCCTAGACTTCCTTACTTCCAGCATTCTTTTCCCCTGCATTGACCATATAGTCATATAATTTGAGGCATTCACACTTTGATAATTTAAAAATCACTCCTCAAACACCTTTGTCTTTACATTGTATCCTGTGTTCAGGTGACCCGTGTGGCCACAACAAATGTTTACATTTAAGAGATCCTTTTTTTAAACATAAGAGTAAATGAAGATACCAAATTATAAATGAACTCAGGCTATAAACACAGGCAATACATGTCAGTACTTCTGTAAATAGATGGAAAATTTCCCTGAGCACCAATTTGAAAAATATTCCTGAAACTACATGCTTGAGTAAAGTGGAGATTACTAGTTTTAATTCATTTTCCTAAGAGTGAAACCAAATAATCAACCTTCACAAGCTGCTTTAATTGAAGAAGTTAGTAGATGCAGAGTAAGTATTTTCAAACTACTTGAACAAAAATTACTTCCCCTCTGTCAACTACAGAATCACAGATTGGCTGAGGTTGGAAGGGACCCCTGGAGGTCATCTGGTCCAATCCCCCTGCTCACTTGGGGTCACTTGGAGCCACCAGTGTGGGACTATGTCCAGACAGCCTTTGAACACCTCCAAGGCAGGAACTCCACAACCTGTGCCAGTGTTTGGGTATCCTTGCTGCAATAAAAGGATTTCTTGATGTTCAGCTAGATAATTCATTTCTTACAGCTTTAATGACAACACTATTTATTTGCTTCAACGTTTTCTCACAGCTTAAACGTCACAGTTGGTTTCCATTTTTAAACAGAAGATTCACCGATAAAAATATTTCAAAATAAAGGCTTCAGAATAATTTAAGAACTGCTACAATCAGGCTGTAAGATTTAAACCTTTAATCGCTAGCTCCCTACAGAAACAAAAAGTAATTCTACCTGTCACGTTCAGCTTCTGTGTATGAACAAGTCCAAGAACTTGAACATCTCCATTGTAGCTTTTCCTGCAAATACTGGCTCTTTCAGGGCAGCCTGTGGGTCCCTCGTGTACTCTCTGACAGAGGTTCACATAGTACCTATACAGAACATGGTAGATAAAATTTCTTTAAAATTCATTTAGGCTAAACTGAAGAAGTGATACACAAACTTTAGAATTTTCATGGAAAGCTAGACAGATTGCAAGAAACTAAATCTCAAATTAGCTGACAGAATAAAACGTGCTAAGGTTTGGCAGATTACTTCTAACTATCATTTTCAAGTAAAAGATTGTATAAAAAAAACCTGATTATTTACCAGATTAGGTCATTAGTTAATTTTGACCTAGGTCCAAACTAGAAATCGGAAGAGAGTCAAGAAATACCCTCAAGTTTTTCATTTATAAAAGTTATAGTACTACCCTAAATTCAGCCTCTCCTCAAAGTTATACCAGCTCAGATATGTTAGAGCAGAGAACTGCAAACAAGGTGGTGAATAAAGCATTTTGTTACCCCACACTTTATCATAAATTTAGAATTAGTTATGTCATCCTTGCCGGTTCATTTCTATTTCCTAACTGGACGAAGGAGGCTGGAGAGGTTGATGACTTCCTGACATCCATGTTTTTCCATTATGCTAATACATCGAGGAATAATGGTGAAATGCCCCAGTTAAACATCAGAAATGTAAGTTATACATTTGAGTCAAAAGAAAGCAACTAAGTAACTAAGACTTTTCTTCAACAAGATCAAGAATCAAAAAAATAGCATTTAAACAACAAAATTACATTTTTAAGATAGCAGTTCCAATAGAAAGCTTTTAAATAGCTTTTAGTTTAGACACATTCATCCTTTTGAAATAGAGGGAAAGGGAGAGAATGAAACATGTGATCACTCAGTCCCTTCAGATAAAACGGGCTCCTGTCTCAGTCTTTTTTTATTTCTATGAACTGTAAAGCGCTGACAGTTTTAAAACACTGAGCAGGGACTAAACAGAAATACTATGCCACATTACAACTGTACTGATAAGCAAACTGCTCCCTGTGAGTTGCTCATTACTCACGAGTTCCCATTGTGGAAAAAGATCCATGATCCTGTCAGGGAAGAGAGCATTCTCAAGTCATATGTTCTGTGTTTTTGGATAAACTTGCACTCCATTTTCTTGGGAGGACAAACAGCTTGAGTCTTCCATTCAAATGTCACAGCACAACCAAGAGTCTCACTGAGAAGGTATGGGCTCCCAACACCAGCATTTTCATCACATGTAAAGATAATGGTAGATTCCTTTCTTGCAGTTGCTATAAGGTGAAAGGTTGGAAAAAAAGAAAAAGCATTTACAAGAGGATTGCAGGCATGTATGGATTTTAGTGCAGCTAAATCTCTGCTAAGACCTTTGTACACAAAGTATAGGAAGTACTTACTGCTACTACAGAATCCCCACTTTTCATCTCCCTGGTAGTTTTCAGTGGTAGCACACCATGGCCGATTCTTCCCTTCTGTAATACATTCCTCGTAGGTCTTCCCTTTGTACTTGAAGGGGAACACACAGAGCTGTCCCTTGTCAGTCACTGAGAAGGAAAGGTATAATCTCATAACTACATGCCACAGAATAAGAGGCACATCCATACTCAGAACCTTATTCAAACCTTCAATACTAAATACTACTTCAATACTCAAGAAAGGTCAGTGGCAAACAGCAGAAAGACTGGAACATTGAATTTAAAGCCAATTAGAAAAAAGGACATAGCACACAATTAGCTACAATGATCCCTACAGCAAAGTTGCACTGTCTCTTCTAGGGAGATACATGTTGATGTTGTAGATTAGTATGAGCTTGTGATTTAGCAAAAAACTATATGTTTCTATTGCTTTATGTAAAATCTATGTTGCTTCTTCCTGTCACAAAACAACCTATTTTAAGGGAAAAATATCCTGACAAGTTTTGAACATAAAGAATGGGTCTGCACCAATCTCACCTGGAGGGCACCGATCACCTCCTGTATACTGCAGGATGACTGTTTCATCCTGGTGGCTATAGTCCATTCTCATTTCCTTTATGTTTCCAAAAGATGACACGCCACTTTTAGATGTCAGACACACTGCTCCATCTCTGCATTTTCCCTGGGGCAAGCCTACACTGCACACACCAATGTGGTAATTATTGGATCCAGAAAATACCTGTGCAGACAACAAGCATCACAGCATGTCTAGAGTCAATACTTACAGAATCACACAAGTGCTTCACAAACCAAGTCTCAGGCATCACATGCATAATCCAGGAGGAAAAGATAACTAATTTTGCAAGTCTGACCTTCCTTAATATGACAAAACTGCAGATAAAGCACACCGGACCACAGATAAAATATGTTCAGCAGACTTTCCTTTACATTCAAGATTCTGTCAACGGTGAAGACTTCTTATTCCTTTACCTACCACTGTGTTCATTAACTTCATTCTCAAAAACATTAAAATGTTATATTCTCTAACATTATTCCCTTTGTCAGAAGCCAAACAAGTATCAATATTGACCACAGCATATTTCAGCCTTTTCTCATACAGAATGCTTAAAAGAAACCCTTCCTGCAGTTTAAAAATTTTAAAGCAATAGGCAATTATAAATAAATAAATAAATAAAAAATGTCACACCACAAGAAGGCATTACCTCGAATGATCTTCCAGAAAGGCTGGTCAGGTTAAACGTATAGTGTAGCTGTTCATCAATCACAGAGCAGCCTAAAGTTTTCACTTTATCAGGACACACAAGTGGAGTTTCCCACTCAAACACAAATGTGCAGTCAACTCTCCTTATCATCTTTGGCTTACCCTGTTACCAAAGAACACAGGAAGACACATTTAATTTTTGGAGAGTTTGTTGTTGCCTCTGCATTTTTCCCTTTCCCTAGTAGTTAACCTCAGTTACTACCATGGTTGGACTTCACTGCTTGTAGGACAAACACAGTATTACAACCAATAAAAAAAAAAAAACAACTTTAAAGAGAAGTGCATTCTACCTAGAATACAATCAAGGTACACAAGCTTTCTTCTTAATCAGGGTGAGATTTTGATGTTTAGTTGCAAGCAGAAGTGTGAGAGCTGTGGCTCTTGATAGAGAGCATTAAGAAATTTCACTGAGTTCAGGTTTAGAGAGAATACTGTTTACTTTATGTTTTAAACTAAAGTATTAGTATGGTCTCTAATATTCTGAGCTGCCTCAAGTTTCAGCTCACACCCTCCATTGATGGAAAATGGTTTCGTGATCTTCAGCAAGCTCTAGTTTGACAAATATATCTAAGTGCTTCTCTACAGTTTGTTGAAGCATTTAAAAAATTCAAGGAATGTTAGATTCACATCACTATACAAACTAAATTTAATGTTCCGGTGTTGACACAAAATAAAACCATAAGTAATTAAATGCCAATTTTTCAAGTTGTGTATGATTATGGAAAAGGTTACAGCCTAGGGGGAACACTTCGCAGTAATACCTGTACTGAACAATTACACTAGGTCTTGTGTTAGCTTGAGGGACAAGTAAAAACTTTAGGATCTAAACAAGGTGCAATACAGTGTTAAGTTTAATGTCAGTAATAAGTTATTATATTACTTCTGTGAAATCCGATCCTTGAAATCATCAGAGCCTGTTATTCTCAAGCTTGAAGTTCATGCAATCAATAAAAATTTTGGCCAGTGAAGAATACAAATATGATACTTCTTGAATCAAGTCCATCCATACATTTTAGAAACAAATCCTTGACTTAATTTTAAACAAAGTTAACACTGGTTACTACCCACTTTCCATTATACTCCAATATCAATGTAATTTTAATAGATGACTTACCAGACTAGTTCCTTGGCTGCAGTGAAATGCAATAACAGAAGTATAGTTCAATCCATTGCTTAACTGACAAGGAGTAGTGCTGTTGTAAGTGATGTAAACTTCATTTAGTGCCTTATTGAACTGGGGAGGTTCAGTAACACGACCAATATCCTACACAAGCAAAAAATATGTATTAATAGAATTACAGGACATATCTAGATTACAGATCAGCCCAGAGATTCAGATGAATTCAGATCCATCAGTTTGGTTTACATGGGAGTACAACTATTGCACTTTCAAAAACTGCATTCTATACTCAAAGAATAACCATTACATTTCAATCCTAACAAAATACAAGCTGAGCAATTCAACACAGTTTCTGACTAAGCTTAACAAAAGCCAAGGAGTTTCTGCCTCTTAGAGGTACATTCTTCTCTACATCAGTGTGCCAAATTCCTAACACATAATTTAAAAATAGCATTAACAATGGAGTAAGATCCCTAGATGAATATGGAAATTCATGGAAAACAATTGCAGCTTTTAATGTCTATGTTCTAGAGCTTCCAAACAAGTCCTCAAAAACAAAAGCCTAAATCTCCCAAGGTAACGACACAGACAAGTTAGTCAATCCTCTTTAATAGGTTGTCCATTTACGTAGCTGTCAAGTTCTTGCACAAAAGACCTAAGTGCATTTTGAAGCATACTAGCGCCTTGATTGCTTCCAATTGCAACAGGTTATCACAAGACCAATTAAGACACAAAATGGCTAAGACATTCTGCTTCCCAGTGTACGTATTTAGCACATAGCACTTTGGCACACAAATTTTTTTCACTACAGGAAAAAAATTGTTGGTAGCCATTTTTATATTTATCACTGTATTGAATCTTCTGACATACAAAAAGATCACTGGGGTTCAATATAAGAAAATATCTTTTCATAGGAAAAAGCAATAAAAGGGAACTTTGCAGAGGAGATTTTAACTCTGCATTCCATTTCTTTAATCCAATGTGAAGTCTCTGGTTCAAATTATGTCTCTAGGCAAGGATACTATACTAAACTATTAGGGAAATACACATTTCAGTGATTCCTGGCATAGCACTTACTATTGGTGATTCATTAACAGGAACCATGCAAACAGCTGCACCAGGTGGGCAATTGACATCTTTGATAGGATTGAGAGGCTCACAGATGTTGATGTAGAAGTCTGGAGAAACATCTGTAGTATCTTCATCCACAAACACCTCATAATACCCAGTGCGATGGATCAGAGGAGACAGGTCAATAATGGAACTGCCATTCATTACTGAGCACTTCACCTACAAGAAGGTACATTTATTGCTTTTATTCTTTTATTAGTTGCTTTGATTAATTGACAAACATCCTTCTTAGGGCCAGAAGCATGGTTACATTTAAAAGTTTCAAAATAAAGCAGCATTTGCTATAATTTTTGCTTTTCTATAGATAATAGCCACCTACAAGCAGCATATGAAAAGCCTTGATCATTTAAACATTCTTAGGGAATGAAGCCCCTATCAGAACAATACCAAGACAAAGTTCTGGCACACGTACTCCAGCATACATAGTCACTACGACTTCATAAGATCAGGCCCCATGCCTTCCCTCCTCATCTCCACCACCTCCAACAAACAAGCTTGGTAATAACATTATAACAATGTAAAGTTAGTATATTACAAGTTGATGGCTTGAGTTCCTAACTTTCCTTTCCACTTTCACGCACTCTTAACTGCATAAACCTACTGACAGTCTATGAGGAATTTGTGGAATCTATTCTTCTTTAGATATTGGAAAAGGAGCAACTAACAAAATCACCATTAAATTTCAGGACAAATAGTTTTTGCAATCTAGATATCATTTTACTGAAATAGCTTGGGTCACTGTGAAAAACGGATCAGAAGTGAACTAAGGATCACCAAATGGAATTAAAAGGCTAGAAATCACAGTGGGGTTGGGTATAGTTGATTTGTATTGCAGCATGGTACATATTATTGAAGGGGAAACCAGAAATGTGCGTAGCTGAAGGAGAGGATGTGACAGTTCCTGCTGGGGAAAGGAAAACTGGAAGATATTTTCCTAAATGGAAGCAAGAGCTATTGTAGTATTGTAGAAACAGTGACGAGGAGGAAAAACAACTTGTTGCAGAGAATGATGGTCACACTAGAGGTAATCAAAGCAGCAAAAAGAATGATTAGGTAGAATCACAAAAGAAAACATTCAGGCATTAAGAATTTAGATATTTAGATGAATTTAGATATTCATCCAATAGTTCATTTAGCCTTCTATTCCTAGTGCTGCCTTTTACTCTATGCACTCACCCACTACTGGTCATTTTTAAGTACAGTAATTTCATGATTACAAGCCGCACAGACTATAAGCCGCATCTCTGGGTGTTGGCAAACATTTCGTTCTTTGTCCATAAACAAGCCGCACCCGATTATAAGCCACTCTGTCATTCACAGCGAGGACCCGCGTGCAACAAAGTTGCCAAATAGTAACAGAATCACGCGATCGTGGGGTTTACTGGCTCGGCTCGGGCTATGCGGGCTCCCACTCCCGCGGCGCCAGTGGGAGGTGGGCATGCAGCCCCCCCGCCTCCCCCTGGGCCGCGGGGCCGGCAGGAGGGAGCGCCCCGCCTCTGCCCTGGGCCGCGGGGCCGGCAGCACGGAGTCCCTCGTCTCTCCCCTGGGCTGCGCTGCCTGAAGGAGGGAGTCCCCGCCTCCCCCCCAACGCTGCCGGCACAGAGCCCGCCTCCACCCGTCGTGCAACAGAGTAACCAATTTGTAACAATCACTCAATCCCGGGTTTTACTGGCAGGCGCTTGGCTCGGCACCTCGGCTGCACTTCAGGGGTTGGAAATTTCAGAAATTTTTTCACATATTAGCCGCTCCTGAGTTTAAGCCGCATTTCTGGGGTGGGATCAAAATTTTAGTCAAAACGGTACGGCTTATAATCGTGAAATTACTGTAACTAAAATTAACTACAGACTACCTAAAAGCATTGCCTGGAGCACCAGTTCAACTAAACTGACCAGATTATGTTTTTACAGCACATGTACATCAGAAGTAGATTCTAAATTCACATTATCAAGGTTTACTGGGTTTTGCACTGAGCAAACTAATCATGCCTGGCCTGGCCTCTAGTCACCTGCCTAGAAACAAAGACTATCCCCATGCACAGAGATGCTAAGCATCTTCAAGTCAACCTCAGCTCTGCTGGCCTGCTGCACTGGAGGGTCTTCATCATCACTTCCCAACATTACACTCTTATGGCTTCCATTTGAACTGTACAGAGAAGTAGCTAAGTAGGTTCCACAAAAGAGTTATTCTGAAGTGTTACAAGTTTTAACTTGGTTCAACATGCAAAGCAGGAGTCAGTTGAGTATTGCTCACCCCTGCTGAAAATTGTCAGTACAGAAAGCATTCAAGAACTCCTATATGAATTTGAGCTCTGTACTACAGGTAGAAACCTTTCCTTCAAGGAATTTGAAATATACTGCTATTATATCTAACCCCTCTCAGAAATTTTAAATCCCTCAAGTGTTTGCTGCAAAAGTAATTCTTACCTCTTCTTCACAAGCCAAGGAAGTATGCCAAGAGAAGTAACTAGTGCATGACTGCTCGTCAAAAGATACTAAAACAGGCCGGCTCTCATCTCCAGCATCAGACTTGCACACAAAGCTAAAATAGCTTTTATGCTTCAGTGCAGGGTCTGCAGGGCAAGGATCTCCATCCTCATAGACAAGCTTTAACACCTGATCTTCATAACTTAAAGTTTTACTCTGTTTTCCAGCATTAACTGTTTTTTTGCCATCTGTGATGCAGACAGCTAAAGTGAAAAAAAGAAAAATTAGGAAAACAAATTAAGTCTGATGCAACGCCCTGAAAAATTGCACCATATAATATAAAGAGCAGGAAACTTAAGATTTTGGAGTCACTTGAATTTTCCTAAGAAAGAAAAGCTTTGCCACACCACCCAGGAGTTGCCATTAAACTGAGCAGAACTGCACTGATACAAAGACCATATATTGCCTTTATTATTTCATCAACCAGCTGAATGTACTGCACTCATACATGCTTAAGCAGCCACAGAGCAGTGTTTGGTTATCACTTCTCTGAAAACCAAGCAATTAACGAAAATGTCAGACAGATTATATATAATTTTATTAAGATGCCTCTTAAAAACCAAATCAATCCAATATTTTCCTCTAACTCAATGAAAATAATTTTCACAACAACCAATACTCCTATTTTAGCATCTAAAAGTTTATTTCATATTCAATTTAACACAAGAGCTAGTAATTCAATCTGCAATTATGCAGCTTTAAAACCAGTTAATTAAGCATAAAGTTAACTTCTACCATTGTTTCAGAAGCATCCAGAACAGAACACTAGAAAGAAGACTGCTAAAGGTTCGAAGTGCAGACACAAAGCCCAGTGCAGCTGCATTACAGCAACAAATCACTATAAAATTTACGCTAGCTGGAAGACTGTAATGTCTTCATTTTCACAGCATTAAAGACACGCAGTAGAAGCACATACATTCCTGCCCTTGTGTCCAAAAAATACCCATTCATAAGAACTAAAGGGACTGGTACTTGAAGCAAGCCCATGTGAATGGTGTAGGGTAAAAATATATGGCCTCATTAACTAAAACAGTTTTAGATTCTTTTCCTAGTCAGTACAGCCACCCAGCTGTTCCCTTCACTCCTCCTGCATTTGCAGTAAAACATCACATTTTACAGTAAACTTGAGCACAACTATTTGGTTACCTAATAGTCAATTATTACAGTACCAGAGAGGATAAGTTGCTTACCAGCTCCATTAGCACATGAACTTTTAGCTTCAGCACAAACATTCAACTCAATTATTCTGTTGTGTGAATCACTGATGGTATAGCCAGACTCTCGCTTTAATGATGTCAAATCAAAGAGGTGGCCTACAGAGAGATCAGGAAACAATTTAATCTCTTTTTCAGATTCAAAATCAAGACATTACTTTGTATCATAAGCTTTCAGTAACTTAATTTAGTAGGAAGGTTAACCAGACCCTATTGTCCTGCTATCTTAGAAAGGCAAATAGTTACTTATTCCCATTTACAGCGAAAAAACTAGTTTTGAATTATCACTTATTAATGTTCCAAGGATCAGTTCCATCAGTAAGCTTGTTAGTCACTATCCAGAGGATGTGTCACACTGCCCTTTTCTAACAAAGTCCCTCAACAACACAAACACAGTAGTGCTGCTTCCAGCAGCCTCTTCCACATACAAAAATCCTGAGGCCTCCTTCTTACCTGTTTCAGGATTGGTTACCCGGCAGTCATTTTGCACATTGCTTTTAAGAGGACATGCAGCAGCAGTGAACCATAAGAACGTATATTCACAATCTTCAATGGCAGTTATAAGTTCTGGCTTTGATTCCTAAACACATAGTGGAGAGAGTGACATCTCTATAGAATGACAGTGTAAGATACCATGCCAACAGATTTATCCCCGAAGCCTGTAACTGAGCTCAGTTCAAACACCAGACCAAAAACTTGACAGATCATCATGGTCCAGTGAATTAAATCCAAGGACAGAGTATTTAAGTGATTATTTCAAATACACAACAGTACAGAATCATTATCAGGAGAAATTAAATTAATGAAAGGAGAGCTAAAGGTAGCCTAGAAAACAGAATAGGCAATAGAAAATCCAAAAGGCGACTGAAGTCTCATCAAATGGAGGAGTACTTAGTGGCAATGCATAGAGATGTGCAAGAGTTAACAGCCAATAGCATTATTCACTACTTGAAACATTTCCCAACCTGCACTATATTCATCTTCAAGGCATAAGCAGATAATTTTAAGCTATTACAGATGACAAAATTTGTGCTAACAGAGTGTACAAAATGATCTCTTAAAAATCGCTCGGCATCTAAAATTCAAATACTTATAAGTCCTTCCGTTTGCATGAACACACAATCCCAGCAGAAGGAACCCACTTACAATTCTGTTTTCATCACACTTGAGGCGCAATATTGTTGTTTTCCTCCGAATTTTATCTGGACACTGATCTCCATTAATGTATTTCAGGACAAAAGTGACATTTTCCCAACGAGGACCGTCAGCCACTTCCCCAAGACTGGTACATTTTGTACCCTCAATGAGGGAGGCAGCAGCGTCAGAAGGGCAGGAATCTATACAGATAAACAAAAACTGCATTATTACTCCGAAAATTAGTAAGGTGTACTTGCCCGGAATAAAAGTCCACTACTCTACTTTCAGGTATATCATGGCTGATCTATCTCCAAGCCATTGTCCAAACCATGCTCATTGGGGTGTATTTTCCCCAAAAATAACAGCTAGCAGCAACTGTCTCACTTCACTTAAGGTCATGCAAAAAGTAGTGCCAGATACCACAGCGGAAGTAGACTACTACAGAGTGGAAGGCTACAGTGTGACCTTGCATTGCAGGAAGCAGAGTCAGCCAGAAGATGCCATAGAGAAATTCTGAATTTATTGTTTTAATCTTTAAGAGCTACAGCAAACTTTGGATAAGGACAGAAGACCTAGAGTGCCAAAGTTATTAAGAGAAGAGCTACCAATGAATCTCGCCCATTAAGCAGATGGAAATCAGGCTCATAATTTACTTTTCTCTCTGGTGCTAAAATCACACCACTGTCTCCACATACTCTGCTTTGTGATTTATTTCACTCAGAACAGCCACTAGCAGTAGTGTCCTACAATTTGCCTTCCCTAGCTATAGGAAGAATAATTTGTACTTTCACTTACGTGTAGCACCATATGGCACTAAGGGCTTGCAGACATTAATGTAGTATTTCTGGGTAGTAGCAGATATAGCAATGGCCTCCCAGTTCTCTCTATGTCGTGTCAGGGATGAAAAGTCATAGAACCTTCCTTCGTCATCCCTGTACAAAAGAATAAAGGCATGTAAAATAACTAAGTATTTTGAAGTTGCAATTCTTAAATTACTACTGTAATTTTAACCTGAGAAATCTAAGCAGAGTATTTCACTGGAAAAGGAGTTTGCAACAGATTAAGTGCTCACCAGAAACTTCAAATTCAATAGCAGAAACTTCAAATGCATCAGCTCTTCACTACAGAAACTGTCCACATGCACAGAGCTCTCAGCCAATGCAAGAGTAATTCCAACTTTTTATTCAAGCATGTTGGCTTCCAGTGTATGGCAAGCATACACACAGCGCACTGTCTTACCTTAAGGTAGACACCTATGAGGCCAGATATTCAAATTCTGGGCCAAACATTAGCCACATTAAACCCCACATCCAGTCTTAATGAGCTAATATTTAGTTGTGACAGACATAAATGACATTTTTCCTGAAACATTGGTGGACGTTCCAGGCAGACAGTTGTCATCTTATTTAAATTAGCTCTTATTAAATAACAACTAGACACTTGCAACAACCTAACATACTCAGCATTCAACCATCAATAAATACATACCAAACAGTTCCCTTTTATTATTCCCCAGAAGAATATTGAAGTTGTTTTTTTTTTTCCCCAATGAAATTAGTCTTCAGAAGCACAAATTGCAAAAGTTATTTAAAATATTATGCATTGGCATTGAATGTTACATTAGCTGGTCAAAACACAATAGCTCAAGGGGCAGTGGTGTTGCACTGAATTGCAAGAAGGCTGCATTTGTCTCTCTCAACATACAGCTCCATTTTAATTTTGTGGAAACAACTTACTTGAAGGAGCACTCAGTAAACTTAACAGGTGGGCAAGCATACTCAGTATGCCATTCAAACATGTAGGTGCAGTCTGGAGTTTCCTTCAAAAATACAGGCTGAAAGAAAACAATACAAAATGAATTTGCTTTCTCATTTAGACATATTGAAACTATGAAATGTCTTAGTCGTGCCTCAGAAAGATCCAGGAACACACATATTATCTTAGAGCCACACTATGCCTCTGACCAACTGCAAAGCATGGTTTATCCCAAAACTGAGTTTATCCACATGCACACTTCTGATAAAAAGGCAGTCATTAGGAATTGCTGCCTTCCCCCACAAAATAAGAAGAACAAAAGCAATTCTAGACACCACTGTTTAAGAACAGCAAGGGAAGCACAAATACAGATACTAAGAAGCTACTAAAAGCGAGTACAGTAATTTCACGACTATAAGGTGCACCCTTTTGACTAAAATATTCCCCCAAACCCAGAAGTGCGCCTTATAGTCCAGTGCGCCTTATATGATGGACAAAGTTGTGAAATTTGCCAAACCAGAAGTGTGAACCACAATGCGGGGGGCGGTGCCGCGGGAGCGCCGAGTCGCGAGGTGGGGGCGGGAGTGGGCAGCCGCGGCCAGCAGGAGCCGCGGGGGGAGGGAGGGAGCTGCCGCCGGCCCCGGCCCAGGTGGAACAAAAAGCTGGGCGACGCCACTCCGGGCGCAGGGGGAACGGGAAGCCGGGCAGTACCGGCCCCAGCCCAGACACGGGGGGAACGAGAAGCGCGAGCCCGCAACAGCCCCGAGCAGAGCCTGCTCGGCGGCGGCATTGGAGTAGTGGTGGCGTGGGCCGGGCGGCCGGGGGAAAGCGGGGGCGGCGGCGCAGTCCCTGCGGCCACAGCAAAGTCGCCAGAGGCGGCGAGGCTGCCACCGCCGCCACCACCACCGCGGAAAAGCGGCAACAAGCAGTGCAGCCCCAGGGAAGCTGAGAGAAGCGGCGCGGCCGCCATCACCACCAGGGGAAAGCGGGGAGAAGTGCTGCCGCTGCCACCGGTTGGGTGGAAGCCAGGACGCAGCGTGGCTGTGCGGTGGGAGCCGGGAGCCGTGCCAGACGGCGCCTGGGGCGGGCGGGAGTGCCCGGGCCCACTGCATGGGGAGGGCACCTGGGGCTGCGTTTAAAGGTTACACCAATCTTTGAAAAATGTTTGCAAATTGAGCACCTGCCAGCAATTCATTACTTTGTTGCGCGCCGTGCAGCTCCTCGCTGCAAAAAAATAGTGCGCCTTATATGATCTACAAAGTTGTGAAATTTGCTGATTCCCGGGGGGTGCGCCTTATAGTCTGGTGCACCTTATGGTCGTGAAATTACTGTAATCAGCTTATTTTAGTCTGGCCATGTCATATCTGCTTTCCTGCACATTGCTGCACATTCATCCTTCTACCATTTATTTCTTACAAAAAAATAGTTGTTATTTATGGAAGAACATCCCTTCAACAACTTCTCCAGGAGTTTTGGTAATGATAGACGCTCCTTTAAGGAACAACATGCACTGATCCTCCTGAGCAGTGGTAAAGGTACCATCCATAAACAGGAGATTCAAAACAGTCTTCCTTCTTTTATCCCCTCACAGACCTTTGAATTGCCTGTCTAATCTGTAAATCATTAGGCATGCTCATGCTCTTCACTTTAACCTTCCATACTTTAAAGAAGAGTGCAAGTCTGGAAGACAGTATGTACAGGAAACATGTTTTGAAACTAACCTCAGATGTAGTCTTGTCACAATAGAATAATATAGCAGTTGATCGTTCATATATTTTATGACATTTTTCTCCACTGGTGTAATTAATCATTATTAAACCATTTTTGAAAGTCAGTTTGTCTGTTCGTAAGCCTGGAAACAAGAAGTTGAGAAAAGTCAACAGCTACAGTAAACTGCAGTAATGCCTCTGACAACAGGGTCACATGAATAGCAACAAAATGCACAATTAAAGAATAGACAGACCTCAACCTTCCTCTAAAACTTGCAGTTCAGTTATTGAGGGACTACTACTCCAGCACAGTAAGGCTGAGCTCATTCATAATTGAGTGTCAAGGTAACTACCTGTATGACACTTTATCTGCACATCGAGCAAAAGCAGTGAGCTACTTTATCTCATTAGATGTACTAGATTAGCAAGAATCATTCTTGCATTACATCCTGGTTAATCTTCCCATTCCCTAGGTTTGTTTAGGTAAGTGCAGTACCTGCTACTTTTTTGAAATTGTAGTCCATCTTCTTTACTTGACATGATGCAACACCGCTACTCTCTGCACCACAACGTTGTGTTATAGCTCCACAAACTCTGAAGTAGTAGTCATACTCATCTGTACTCACTTTGATGTCTTTATCAGAAAGTGGCTTCAGGTTAAAAACATGACCATACCTTGGATCTTTCACCTGGCAATCATTTCCTTTAAAGAGAAGTTAAGAATTTAAAATACAACTTCAGATCTTATCAGCCTTGCCAAATACACTGGGGACAATTAAGGCTTATTGAACAAATAAGGTCACAAAAATGAGTAGCTACTTTAGGGTAGTGACACTGAAGAACCATCTTAGTCCAGCTAAGCAACTCATTTTGGGAAGTCACCAATATCTAGACAGAACTATGTGACTGTATATAAATGGCACATTTTTTTTATAATTGCCCCTGAAGCAAGATGCAAAATCACACTGTAGTTCAAAAACTGCCTCAGAGTGGTCTCAAGTTCTTCCTTCAGCTGCACTGAAGGTTAAGTACAGAATCAGAGACACTAAGTCCAGAACTTGCTTAATTATCTGGAAAGAATAGCAAGGTCATAAGATCAAAGCAAGAGGTGTCCTACATGTCAGTCTTGTATATTCTTTTAACAGCTCTGAAGCTTGCTGAGTTAAGAAAATAATTGGTCAGAGGAAATATCTACTCCAGCTTACAAATCTACAAAGACACATCTAAAGAAGGTTTAGGAAAATTCTCATTTCATGAGTCCCATTAGCTGATATACGCCTGTGACTTTGCTGTCAATCAAGTCCTCAATTTTAATGTGACGCTTTGTTAGATATTCTGAAGCTTTTAAAAAAACCATCAGAATGTATCACTTGAACATTATGCTTTTCTCAATCATACAGGTTGGTAACGAGATAAAGACATCAGTTTTCCTCCCTTCAAAATCACAGTTCAGTCACCAATGTCCTGCACAGTAATGACGTGCTACAGAGCAGTAGTTTGAGAACATTCCTCATGCCATGTCAGATCATGGGCAGTTTCAATACTGTCTAGGACTGTTGCAATAGATCCTTTACAGGAAGTCCAGATGTTTTATAAGGAATTATCTACAAGCTGCAAAACAAAGCCTGCAAAGGCAGAAGAGATGCCCACACACTCAATCTTCCATCTAAAAGACAATCAAGTACCAGATTGTGATGTCTTTTTGCCCATCCTGGAGTCAAATACAAACTGAGACTCCCCCACTGGCCTCTCCCCCACTGTCTAACTAGGGTCAAGTTTAGTCTTGCTTCCAGTCTTTAATGAGGGACAGGGAACGACTTGCCAGGCACAGAATCCACTCATTTCTCATGAAACCTGATGCTTTAATATTTACTAGAAAGTCTGTCTGTGATTTAACAAGGTAGTACAATGCTTTCTCAAAACAGCCTTATTACTCTATCTTCTTTCCCTGGATAGCCAAGTACATTTGCCTGTCATCCTAACTTGTACTTTTAATGTTAGATAGGATTTGCAGTTAGTTTAAAGCTCAGAATACACATTCCTCTACAAGCCAACACTTTTTACAGAAAGATTTGCAGGGCAAGAAATCAACATAGTTTAATTCAAGTATTTATTCCTTGTTCAGTTTGACTGATACTTCAAAGCTCAAATAACTTACCCTCTGCTTTGTGAACAGGACATGCTGCCAAGGTCCTCCAAACAAAGACAAACTCACAGTCATTCTCTTGCTCCAACACTGGTGATCCCTACAGAAAAGAGACAATTGAAGGAGGCTTACTAATAATTACACTGCAAGTCTCAAAACATACATGCAGGCATTTTTTTTTACTGCAGTTGTATAGTTTAAAGCCTCCACTATCAAATTGCAGTATTCATGTTCAGCAAAAAGCTCACAGGATTCCATGATAGCTCACTATTGTTTCTACAGGTTCAGTAAAACAGAGCTTTATTAAAAAGAGACAAGGAAAGACCCAGTATGTTAATATTACTTTTTAGAATCAGTCTCTCCATTTTAACAGGAGTGAGTACTGGTCTATTTTGGTACAAGTACTAAAATCCTCATTAGTAGCAAGTAGAACAGAAAATCACCGTTGTTTGATCACACTGGAAGATTATACGTGTAGAATAACGCTGATTGTCTTTGCATGTGTCACCATTCAAGTAGATAATGCTTAACGACCCATCAGTAGCAGCCTGGGGGTTTATCTGAATGACTCCAAGGTTCTTGCTCTTATCAGCGTATTTCACACAAGATCCTATGGCACCACCTACAGGAAAAGAACTGTGTTTTAGTTCAAAGCTTTGACAACTAGAGTTAAATTGATTGTAAAATAATATAACAGGGTAGCTTTAAGAAAGCTTCGGAGTAAACTGTCTCAAACTCCTGAAGCAGAATACAACACAGACATATTCATCAATACATTTAGAGACATTGTGTACCTAAAGCCTTCGAGGAATAGAACAAGTTACTCTTGCATACTGAAAATCTTTCAAACCACACTAATTTATCCAGCTCCACAGACTCATAAAGGACTACAGTACAGTTAAATACATTACACTATCTAGAAATGCAGTAAGACATAGCATGAGCTTCTCATTCTGGCCTCAGTCAGGAAGCTTCAACAACATTTGACTTTCTGTACTAGTTTCAGCTGGGTAGAGTTAATTTTCTTCACAGTGGTGAGTATGGGGCTGTGTTTTGGATTTGTGCTGAACACAGGGTTGATAATATCAAGATTTTTTGTTATTACTGAGCAGGGCTTACACAGAGCCAAGGCCTTTTCTGCTTTTCCTACTGTCATGCGGCAAGGGGAGTTGGGGGTGCAGAAGAGGCTGAGAGGAGACACAGCAGGGGCAGGTGACCCAAACAGATCAAAGAGATATTCCAGACCATATGATATCATGCTCACTATATAGAGTGGGAGGAGGAAGAAGGAGGAAAGAGGGACATTTGGAATGATGGTGTTTGTATTCCCAAGTCACTGTTATACATGATGCAGCCCTGCCCTTCTGGAGAGATAACTGAATACCTGCCTGTCCATGACAAACAGGGAATTAATGTCTTGTTTTGCTTTGCTTGTATACCCAGTTTACGCTTTACCTATTAAATTGCCTTTACCTGAAATCACTAATTGTCACCTTCACCCTTCTGATCTTCTCCCCAATCCTGCTGATGGGGAAGTGAAAAAGCAGCTGTATGGGGCTGATTCCTGGCTGGGGTTAAACTATGACACTTTCTTATCTTCTTTAAAAAATAATAATAAAATCACAGATCCTGGCAAATACTGCCCTCAACACAATCTTCCCAAATGCATTAAATATACATCTCAATGCAAGAGTCCTGATAAGCATTAAGACTGCTCTCAGTTTGCAAAAGTCTGTTTATTAATACTCCAAACATATGTCATCCAAGTCTACGCTATTTCTGCGATTAAATGGAAAGGAGTCAGTAAATCTTACTAAAATACCCAGGGACATCATTCTGAATATAAGATCTTGCATCAGAAGACACAGGTTAAGAAGCCCTTGCTGCTTGGCTTACCAGGACATCCAGTCACATATGGCAAGGGCTTGCAGACATTCAAGAAAAATGTTCGCTTTTTTGCTTCCTTTGAAGTGTCTATAGCAACCCACGGCTCACCCTCTTTGCTCAAGTCGCTTAAGTCATACTCATTGCCAGCAGCATCTGGAAGAAATGCAGTAAGTTGAGAGAATTTAATACTTGCAGCAGAACTAGATCTGTTCTAGATCAGAACTAGATCAGTTTCATTGAGGAATACACAATTCAAAATAATTTTCAGAATCACATTCGATACGTATTAAGAGAATGTACTGTTGCCACAAAAACTTTATCATGCCAAATGCACAACATAGTTCCCTTGACAGTTACTTCCTAAATGTAATTTCTCCACGAGTCACAGGTGCATTTTACAGATGTCAATACTAAATTAACTCATTTCCTTCAGAGTTGGATTGAAGCAGCATCAGTCACAATAATGATTAATGTTTTCAAAGTAATTATCAGCTTTCTTGTGTATACCACAAAGTTTTAAATTTGCTTCTCTCCCTGTTTTTGTAAGTTAAGCCTGCTTCAAACAACTTACCTCTTCTCCCACCCTACAACTTCTACAAAGATTTCAAGTCTTATAAATTTCTTCAAAATACGTATTCTTAAAGCCCTCCACTGAGGAGAAGTTTGCTGTTCAGGTAATCCTTCCAACATGGGACAGAGCCCACCTAAATTCCAGGTACTTACCTGTAACCTGACAATCTACTGGAGCAGGAGCACAAGCCAGAGCTGTGTGAAACTCAAAGAAAGTATCATGGAGGTCCAGCACGCTGTTTATCTCCTCACGCACAAACTTAAGCTCTCCCGGATATGAATCATTACAAATGAAAGTCACTCTGAACATGTCTGATGTTCCTATAAAACAAACATTTATCTCCTGATGGTTCTGTTTGGAACATTTGAATTTAAAGTTCAAGCTAATACTAATATTAACTTCAAAACTCTCTAAGTTTCTTATTACTAAATGAGGATAACACTACCTTACTGCTGATGGGGTTTTAGCTGTAAATATGTAAACCTTCTTTAGAGGGCTATGAAAAATTGCTTAGCAGCCACCACTACTTCTACCAAAATGATACCAAAATGCCTTGATGCATTTCAAGAACATAATTACCTTCACTGACCTTTGTTCCTTATGTTCTTTGACATATATGAATAAACCGAAGCACTTTAAACCACCACCAGTGGTAACAGGAGCTTTTAAATTACATCACACAAAGTTTTGGGTTTGGGGGTTCTGTTTGTTTGTAAGAAATTCAGTGTAATGACTGCAGAACAAATAATACTGATCCTATCAAAGCACTGTTAAGTTCTGTTTAGTCCTCAAGAAACAATTACACAGGGAGCAGTATTTAGTAGTAGCTTAGTAGTGTTATAAAAATTGTAGAATCTCTCAAAGCAAAATACGTAACAGCTTAATCACTGTTACATATTATGTACAGAAATGTCACAACTGAGAAAAAAAGAGATAGCACCCCAGCAATTTGTACAGAGGACAAGCACACTGAAGCAACTGAGGCTCCTGAATCCAAAAACCAGTTTTCCCAATGTCTTTTGTTGTTAATGTCATATTCCTTTCTATGAAGCTAAGTTTCAGTATAATTGGAAAGCATGTCATATCAAAAAAGCTAGACACATTTTTCATTCTTTCATCTGCAAAAGAGATTTAAATTCATGAAGTACATGTAAATGAAGTATTAGAGTACTAATTTTAAAATTCCATACAGGAGAGTATAAGCTTACTGAAAACTGATCTTTCAGATATTAAACAACCTTAGAGAGCATCATCCATGAAACTGAAGCTGAAAGCTATTACTTGACTTAGAAAAAGAACCTGAGGTCATTTTGTTTTCCCAATTTGACTATTCATTTCTCCATGTAAGGACCAGTATTTCTCATCTGCTAAGGAAAAAAACCTACACTGTATTGACTCACTTTCCTAGAGTTTTGAAATGCACATGTATTACTGAAAACTGAGCAATTACCATTCTGTATAACTTTATTTCTTCCTATAATTTCCAAATGAGTCTGCTTAAGTAATACCAAGCCAAATATACTTCATTACACAAACAAAAGAAGGAATGAAGACCACTCACACTACAGTAATTTCACGAATACAAGCCGCACCAATTTGACCAAAATTTTGGTGGAAATCCGGAAGTGCGGCCAATATTCCGGGGCGGCTAATACATTAACAAAATTCTAAAAGCTGCCAACACGGAAGTGAGAGCCCGCGGCAGCCCCAAGCCAAGCTGGAGCCCGGCCGGCCCCGGCAGAGGTGGGAAAGCCTGGCAGAGGCGGGGCCAGCAGTGTGGGGGGCGGGTGGCAGAGCCTGAGCCAGCAGGGCGGGGCAGGGGGGCGGCAGAGCCCGGGCCAGCAGGGCGGGGGAGCCCGGGAGAACTGGGGCTAGCAGTGCAGGGGAGCATGGCAGAAGCAGGAAGGCCGGCGGGTGGGGCTGCCTGGCAGTGGGGGAAGCCCAGCAGAATCGGGGCCAGCAGCGTGGGGGAGCCCGGCGGTGCGGGGGCCTGCAGTGCCGGCCAGGGCGAGGAAACGCAGCGGCGGTGCAGACGGGAGGGGGCGGCCGGCGAGCCCGGCAGTGGCGGCGGCAGCCCCGCCGGCAGGGCTAGCAAACGCGGCGTGGGGCGGCCGGCGAGCCCGGCGGCGGTGGCGGCGGCAGCCCCGCCGGCCGGGCGAGCGAACGCAGCAGCGGGGCGGTGCTGACGGGAGAGGGGGGCCAGCGAGCCCGGCGGCGGCGGCAGCACCACCCGGCCAGCCCCGCCGAGCCGTGGCGCTGAGCTGGGCCACCCGGCCCCGTCGGCAACCATGAGCGGGCCGAGCCTTCCTGGCCCCGCCCCGAGCCAGTAAACCCCGCTATGCCGCGATCCTGTTACTAATTGGCCAATTTGTGAAAGCTGCGCACGGATTCTCGCTACGAACGAAAGTGCGGCTAATATTCGGGGTGCGGCTTATCTATTGACAAAGACAGCAACATTGTCGAGGCACCGGAAGTGCGGCTTATAATCCATGCGGCTTGTATTCGTGAAACTACTGTAAGTTTTTACAATACATTGTGTATTTCCTGAACTCACCTGATTCCACACGAAGAGGACCTCTGTAGGTAAGAGTTAGAAACCCTTCACTGGATAGATAAAGGGTTTTGTCCAATTCCAGCGGCCTCACAGGTGTCAGATTTTCTCTTTCACACCCAGCAGCTGTTTTGCCATTGATTTGACCACAATATGACAAGTATCCACAAATGTTTAGCTAGAAGATTTAAAAACATGTAGATGTACATAATATCAACTGCATCAGAAAAACAAGGTCCACATAGCCATTTCTGCATCAGTAAAAAACCCTTGTCAAGAACTATTTCACACAACACAATTGTCTTGTAGTCTGGAAATGACAAACTATAATTCAACTGTAATACAATAAGAGTATCCTCACTCTTCAGATTAAAGGGTCTACAAATTCTCCCCACTATAAGTACAGGATGTTTTTTCTTGGCCTAAAGATACCACTATGGTATTATCTGTGACAGTCTAGTATTACTGGCACATACCGATTACATTAAAAACACTGACATGGACAGACTAAATCCCTTTCTAGGCTTGTCTTAGAAATTTCTTCAGAATCAGCAGATAGATCGGTAGCACACAGTAGAGTCCATAAGGTGAAAATCACCTCAAAAAGGCAGCCTCAAAAGTGTGGCTACATTATGTTCACCAAGAACCAGAAGTTTAATGATTTTAAGACCATCTCAGATGAATGAAGTTATCTTTCTTCCCTCAACCACAGTGCTTTCCTGCCAACTCATATTTCCTAAAAGGACTGAATGAAAGCTCCACTAGATCACTAAGCAAGACAAAAAAAAATGCAACAACAGCGCTCATAAACAACAGTTTGTACAATCAAAATTCTTACTGAGAAAGTCTTCCCATTGCCAGTAACCGTATAGCCTTCCTCAGAAGCTAATGGGTGCAGGTCGAACAGAAAGCCAGTGTCTGGATCTCGCACAGAGCAGGACTGGAGAAAAAAGTTACAACAAAATTATTTTCTCCTTCTGCATTTCTTCTGTGTAGATTTTACCTCTAACTTGTTTCAAGAACCAAAGCGGTGATTTAGACGTATTCCAGCATACCAGAACACCAGAAAACAGCTCTGGCAGGAGCTTCATTCAATTCTTTTGTGGATTTGTTCAATTCTTTTTGTCCAATGACATCAGCCACACCAACATATCAAAGTGCAATTTAACAGATGGCATCTATCATATCAGCCAAGAGCAAGGAAATTTTAACTGAGGGCTGTCTTCACACTGATCTGTTTATATTGAGTCCTGTAAAGTAGGAGCAATGGAGTAGATTTTCTGCATTGGAAGGGACCCACAAGGATGATTGAGTCCAAATATTTAATGTATGGCTTGTATGGGGATCAAACCCTCAACCGTGGTGTTATTAGCACCATGCTCCAATCAAGTTAATCTCAGGGTTTAGTGTGAAAAGTCTCATCTGATGACCTGCACAAAACAAGGACAATACATAACCTTACATATAAACTCAGTTTTACTAGCAATATAGTAACGAAATTAAATTAAGCATTCAAGAACAAGTAAGCTGTTCTCAAGAGAAAGCATCTGAATACTTTGGTCAGAAGTTAGACATTTCAGAAACACTTCAAAAATAAAGCAATATGATATCACAAGACTACATCATGACCAACTTAAGACTTCACTTTAGCTATTTTTCTTCAAGAGCTATTTAAACACAGCAACGAGGAGTGCTAGAAAAAAAACACTGTATGGTGAGACTACAAGTACAATTCACATTCTCCTTTCTTACCTGAGAATCAGCTTTTGTTTCCTTGATTGGGCAAGCAGCCTCAGTTTCCCATAAGAAAGTGGCCACACAATCCAAAATAGCTATAAACCGTGGGCTGCTACTCTGGAACAGATTGCAGAGGAAGACCAGAGTAAGTATAATAGCTAACATTCTGTAATGTTTGAGATTCTACCTTAAGAGAAACTGTCAGGTTCTTCTAAAAGACTTCACTATGAAGGCACACAATTCCCACCCCACTTCCCTCTCCCCAATTTATTTTGAAGGTCATCACTGAAAACCTTGTCTAGTCAAACACTTACTATGCCACAAAGCATTCACCAAGGACTGAATCTGCTATCCAAATATTCAGATTAAATTCAGTATTTACTCTAGACATGTATAACTAGATCTTGTCTCAGTCTAAGCTTTGAGGAGTTTTGGAGTGTAATACATAGTCCATAATTAAATTTTAAAAAGAAACTAAAACAGCAAAAGTAAAGCAACAGAAGTCTGTTAGGTGAGGTAACAAGGTGAAAGGAATATTAATTATATACACTCCATGTCACTGTTTTCAGACAAAAGCAAAGCAGGTCATAACTGCTCCATGTGACAGATTTTTCACCACACCTCAGGCCAAAGATGTGAGTGAGAAGAGAGTAAGACCTGTGGATTCACAAAATCAGGAAGAACAAGTCTACACAAGTCTAACAGTCCCCTCAGTCTAAACTTCAGTATGTAGAGTTGTATCCCCAAAAGCCATACAGATTTAAGAATTCTAGAATCAACAATCAATGGAGAATGCAGAACCTAAGTTACAATATTTTTCCGTTTAAAAGCGTCCGCAATGTTTGCAGTTTTAAGTACTCATGTATTTTTCATGCTAATTAGACTGGTCTGAAATATTATTGTTCATCAAGGCTGCTAGTTTTTATCTAGTTCTTGTTTATGATCAAATACTCAGACACATACTTCTGTAGCATCTAAATCAGTTCTGTTTTTACAAAGTTTGTTTTATCTCTATTTTAAACCCTCAAGAAGTCTCCCCTGCCAAGAATCTGCTAAACACTACTCATCTTCATGTGGCTTCATTTTATAGGATGAGAAACCTACTATGATGAAATAACAACTGGAACATCATTTGTCCTTACAAGAGTGCCCCTGGAACAGACAAAGTGGATGGTGGTGGTATAAGTAGTTCTCTTTCCATCAGCATTGATGCACACAGAGCCATTTGCATAGGTTAGAGAAACATGTCCAGGTCTTTCAATTACTAGTTCTTTGCTGGCAACACCAAGATTACTAATAGAGGTGACTTCAGAATAAGAAGCCTAGAATGAAAGAAAAGCATGTCAACAAGTTTTTAAAAAATAGATACAACCAAAAAATATATGTACTACAATATTCTTGTACACAGGTTGCATGTTTTGAAGATAACAAAGGTATAGAGATACTTCTACATTTCTCTCCCATTCTGTATTCAAGTTTCACATATTTAACAGACAACTTCCACAACCAGGTATGGCTTCATTTTTGCTGTTTTTATTTTTATTACAATAAGGTGCTTGTAGTACCTTAGAACATCCATCTGCATCTCCTGGGCTACATAGCTTAGCAATTTAGGGAGGCCTATGTCTTCTGCAGTAGGTAGAATTTATTGGAGAGCTCTTTAGAACAATATGTGTAAGCCTCCAGGTGTTCTCAGCATTGACCTCAGGGATCTGCCATGCCTAGCAAATGCTAAAATTCCCTAACAGAAACTGAGCACTAGAAATACAATAGGTGCTACCACTAAAGTCATTGTCACTTCAACATAACTGGTGTTTCCTAGTTTTAAGAAATTACTTTAAGTCAATAGCAGCAAAAAACTGAAGAACATACTTCCAAAACAGTTGTCCACAGACTTCTGCCCTTTAATTTTTTTTTAATTAACTCTGCATTTAGATTGATCCAACATGCTCACTTTTTACTCCACTATTTCAAACAGTGAAGTAAGGAAGCCCTACAGTGTCTCTACAAAGTAAGCAGCCTTGCACAACAAGGACTGTTGCAAGCACAGGGAACGAGTAGGAGTAGCAATTATCTCTCAAGGGCTGTGTTGGCAATGACTGGCTTCAGTCACTAACACATCCCCTTTAACAGTAAGGAGAGAAGGTGTTCTCTCTGTTTTACAGAAGGGATTAGGACACCTTGGCGAGTCTCTAGTTCAGCTTTCCCTACAGCTCTGATCAGCAATGAAGTCAGGCAGTGGGCAATGGGTAGATTCAGCCTGTTTGCTGTTAGCATTTCTATGACAACGTATTATACTTCAGGGCAATACAGAAGTAGAAACCCACCAGCCTTTTTTAAAATTTTTTTCAGTTTGCTTGGCAACATCTGCCTAATCTATGCCTCAGATTCAAAGAAAGCTCAGGGAGGTTAGGGGCACCACAAAATCTTTGAACTGTGAAAAAAATTGTTTAATCTAAAATGAGCCTGAAGTATGACAAAATATCCAGGAGGACAGCCTGGTCCTAAAGAAATGTGTATTTCTACTAGTCTCAGACTCCAGGAATTCATATAGAAGAGATGCAGTTTGTCTGCCTCTAAAACACAGGGTAAAAAATCTTGAGTGTCAAACGTGACATTGGTACACTTGTAAAAAATAAGGTTTTGGTCTTTGAAGAGATGGACAGAAGCTCTACCATTTTCCTACGGGGATGCAACCATTACAGTCCAGAGAATATCCCTTTGCACAAGGAGTCAGAATTCATGTGACTGTATTAATCTCACTCATTCTGTTTCAATCTCACTCATGAGGCAAGCCAGCTCCGAGTTGGGATAGAAAGTGTACTCACAGAAACATGCCTATATTCCATCTGACAGACAGATGCCCGCCGGTCACATCCTGGGACAGCAATCAGGGGTCGACAGACATTTATGTAGTACTTCTTGCGCTCACCTGGTCCTGAATTATCCATGGCATACCAGTTTTCACCTCTCTTCTCTGATTTTGCTAATCTGTGCAGAAAGAGAAAGTTCTGCTCTAAGAAAACACGTTCGTCATAGACTCAAGCTTTCTCAGTCTCAAGAAACAGAGCAAACCTAAGGCATTCCTGACTAACTCTTCCCCTTCATTTTTAAGTGCTACAATTAGAAAGAATACTCCTGGGATAAAGAGCACAGTTGACAAGGTAATATGTTTTTATAAGCAAAACTATCCCAAAAAAATCAGTTTATATCCTAGGAGGCAAGTTGGCATACTACAGGGATTTCAACATACTTACAAGTCAAGACTGTCACAACAGGCGAAGCTTCTGGTGCTGTCTACACAGGACCAACTTCAGCCAGAACTATCAGCCAGAACACCAAACTAGAATAGTTAGGTTACACTGCATGTGTCACTTTCCTACCTTGACAAGTCATATTGGTCCATGGTGCTGCGATCTGTCACAACACATTCCAGCGGAATTTCTGGACACGCATGTTCAGTGTACCACCGGAAGTTGTAGGTATAGTTATCTTCTTTCTACAAACAAGAAGAATAAGTCAGAGAGGCTTTCCACACTGACAACTTTGCGACTCGCTGCTACTCCTTTATATGTCACGCTTGCCATCTCAACTTGGTTTTGGGATATACCTTCTCAGACTGATTTGTGTTGGTCTGTCCTGTTATAGATCTTGTCATTCTCTGTGTCACCAAAAATGCTCTTGTCAAAAAAAACCTGCCCTGGTTCTGTTAAACTGCTGTCTGCTGTGTACACAGTCCTACCATTTGTTACTTCTCAGCAAGTTTGGGTTTTTCCAACTAGAAATACAAGACTATTAAAAGCACTAGTAATTGGCACAGGGACTAGAGGAGAGTGAGGTAAGAATCTGGATCCAAGTAAACACTTGTTCACTGGTCCAGGAAAGCTTTATGGTGGCAACAAGAGTCAAATATATCAAGAGAAATAGCTATTTATTTCAGTCTGCTTTACAGATACTGAATATTTCCACACATAATACTCTGCTTGTAGTGACCTACTAGCTATTGTCAGTATCTTAGGATGGAGATCCTTCCTTTCTTCATATAAACTTCTTACCTGATACTCAGGTTGACCTATTCCAGCATCATGGTCACACAGGAAAGTTATAAGGGTAGAGCGCTGTGTTTTATTCTCATTGTTGTATGCTGTACCATTTTTGTAGGTCAACTGAATCAGGCCATCATAATAAGAAAGTTTGGAACTGGGCAGTCCAAGACTCCAAAACTGATCATTACTAGAAAAGAAAAAGTGAGTTTTGAGAGTGAACAGAATGCAAAATTAATTGTCTGTAAGAGAAGTCTTACAAATAGTAACCACATAAGTTTATACAAGATACCATAATAAGACATCATAATTAAATGAGGTTGATTAGACCTCAGTAAGCTAGGATAAAGGAAATTGTAAACATGAACAGATGTCCTCCTTTGAAAAGGAAAGGAAGTCACATATTGCTTAGATATCTAGAAAACCTTAATACTCCCTTGTCTGAAAGGGTGACAATACCATCAAGTTCTCATTCTCCAAAGCAGAAGTCAAACTGCAGACACAGCTGGGGTCAAACTGGTTTCATCCGATTACATCCGATACAGTGAAGACCTAGTAGTGCACAATAGCTCTCTGCTAGGTATCAGCTTTGGTTCAGGAGTGCTTCTTCACTCAGACTTAACATTGACTATCAGACCTAGCTTGATCACCTTCCTCTGAAGAATATTTTTAGGGTCTGCAGTGAACTGTCATTGCCTGGAAAGTAATTCAAAGCCAGCTCAAGTACAGCTGCAGCTCTGGCAGCAGGTTGACCTGGAACCTGAAATGCACAGATACTAACTCAGACATAGTTTGTAGGAAGCAAAAGCAATGATGCCGTCAGAGTAGCAGTACACACTAGGACCATGCCTGTAACAAACAGCCCATTTAGTAATGAAGATCAAAATTTTTAAGGTTGAAAAAGACCCCCCAGATCATCAAGTACAAAGATTAACTCAGTACCACCACCAAATCTTTACCACAGAACCATGTCCACATATTTTCTGACCACTTCCAGGGATGGCAATTCCACCACTTTCCTTAGGCAGCGTGCTTCAACGCTTGACAACTCTTTCCATGAAGAAACTTTTCCTACTATCTAATCTAAACCTCCACTGGCACAACCTGAGGCCACATGGCACAACATCCAAGCCCCGGGCTTCACCTCTACCTAAGGCAAGCTCCTACTCATCCCAAGTGCAGCAAGCTCACATTCTTCAGGCCAGCTCTTGGAAAACAGCTGACTCTCAATCTCTATATTGTAGGTTGCCTTAATATAGCTGCAGTAGTTACTCTAGAGTTTGCAATCCCAGATAACAAAAGGGAGAGCAATGGGCACATTCCATCTCACAAGTTAGCTGTAAGCAAGATTACATACATGTGCATTTGGCTTGAAACAGCTGGCAGTGTAATTACTGCAAATTATATGCTAATTACCTGAATCTATTACAGGTAGCCCAGCAATTACTTTACATGCAAATTGCTCATCATTGCACATTAACAACAACACATCGTGCAACAAGAGATCTTCTCCTACAGACAACAGTTAGTTACTCACCCTTGCACTTGGCAAGCTGCCGATTTTGTGTGACACAGGTCATCAGGCAGACTGCCACAGACGCTTATGTGAAACAAGTAGTCCACAGTATTAACTGTATAGTAACTTTTTGCCTTGGCCAGAGGTGATAAATCAAAAGAGAAGCCTAATTAGGAAAGAATAAACTTTATCAGTTTGATTTTGTCCTGGAATCTCTCAGGTTTTGATTCAGTCAGTCACCTAGTTCACCTCCCCCTGAATAAGTCTCCTTCTACGTTATTATTGTTCCAGAAACAAAATGGATAAACTAAAAGCATGGTTTCTTATACAGAGAGATTTACTTCAGTAAAATACAAATTACGTCTACTTTCCTACATTCACTAGGGAAGTATTAAGCTCATGCTGTTCTGATCTTCCACATGTATGTACTTAAAGCTTCAGATGCTTAGCATTAGGTTGAATTCACTTTGCTCTTGAGTATCATAAGAACTTACTTGTGGCGTAAGTTCTATCCCTAATGAAGTTTTGATTTGCTGAACAGGAATACATACCTGCCTGAGGATCAGAGACCTGACAGTCATCTCCTTCTGTTTTAGACAGGACACATGCAGCAGCAGTATACCAGTCAAATGCATATGAACACTCACGCTCAGCCATCAAGATTGGAGCACTTTCTAGATCACCTGTTAAAACAAGAACAAAGTGTTACACATACAGACAGCTAGGCTGCCAACAGGAACTAGGAATCTACACCTAAAACTAATTTCTCCTCAAAAGCAGACCAAGATGATTATTAAAAGTACAGTAATTTCACGAATACAAGCCGCACCAATTTGAATAAGATTTTGCTCCTAAACCGGAAATGCGGCTAATAATCAGGAGCGGCTAATACAACCTCAGAAGTGCCTGCCAGAGTGCTGAGCCGAGCAGCTGCAAAGTCGGCATTTTGCGATTGTTACAAATCGCTACTGTGTTGCACCGCAGGTGGAGCCTGGCTCCCTGTAGGCAGAACGGGGGGCGGGGAGAGAGGCAGGAGAGCTCTCTTTCCTCCTCTGCCACAGCCCAGGGGAGAGACGGGGGGGGCCCGGCGCCGCCATTGCTGCGGCCCGGGGAGGAGAGGGGGGACCCGGGCCGCCCCTACCGCGGCCCGGGGAGGTGGGGGGAAGCCCGCGCCGCCATTGCTGCGGCCCGGGGATGGGGGGGGAAGCCCGCGCCGCCATTGCTGCGGCTCGGGGAGCCGACGGGAGCCCCGCGCTGCCATTGCTGCGGCCCAGGGAGGATGGGGGAAGCGCGCGCCGCCATTGCTGCGGCCCGGGGGGGGGGGAAGCGCGCGCCGCCATTGCTGCGGCCCAGGGAGGGGGGGAAGCGCGCGCCGCCATTGCCGCGGCTCGGGGAGCCGACGGGGTGCTTTGTCCCCGCCCGCCGCCGCCGCGGCAGGAGCGGGGAAACTCCGTCCCTGCCCGCCGCCGGCGCCACGGGCGCGGGAAAGCTCCGTCCCCGCCCGCCGCCGCTGCCGTAGGAGCGGGGGAAGCTCCGTCCCTGCCTGCCACCGCGGGGCAGCGCCGACCCGGGGTGACCGAGCCCAGTGGCAGCGGCGGCCGGCCCCGAGCGGCAGCACCGGGCTGGGCCACCTGGCCCCGTCAGCGGCCCCTAGCGGGCCGAGCCTGCACAGCCTTAGCTCAGCCAGTAAACCCCACCCTCCCGCAGTTCTGTTACTAATTGCACGCGGGTCCTCGCTGCGAACGACAAAGCGGCTTATATTCGGGTGCGGCTTATCTATGGACAAAAACCAAAATGTTTGCCAACACCCAGTGATGCGGCTTATATTCAGTGCGGCTTGTATTCGTGAATTTACTGTACCTCTTCTTTGAAAATGGAACCAAAATTATTTTTCACTAAGTCTTTGCATCTTCCTCCCCAAAATAAAAGTTCACCCCAGAAGTAAAGGTGCAGGCCTCAATCTGCTCCTGAGAACTATCACAATACTTGAAAAAAAATGTCTACTTTGATATACAAAATTGGTGCGTCACTACAAAGCAATAGCTGTATTAGCAAATAGCACATAATCTGATCCTAACAACTAGACACTTGGAAGTTTCAAGTTCCTTAGGCTGAGGTAGAGGAAGAGAGGTTTTCTATTTTCCTGGGAGATAGTTAACTAGCAGCCTATTATAATCAACACAAACAATATTAACTTCTGCAAATGTTTCTGCCTTTCATAAGCTGCCAGCAGTTTAGATACAAACCATATTTACTGAAAAAGAAGGCTAAAGTATCTGATCGTAGTTCAGAACTACTCTTTCCCATCAAGATAATCTAGAAAAAGAAAGTGCCTTGTATAGCTTCCAGATATTTGTGAAGTTTTAAGCACTTAAGCATACTTTACTCATGTTTGGAAGAATCTTACTTCAAGAGACTTATTTCAAGAGGTTTTAAAGAGTACAGTAATTTCACGACTATAAGGCGCACCCTTTTGACGAAAATTTTCTCCTGAACCCGGAAGTGCGCCTTATAGTCCGGTGCGCCTTATCTGATGTACAAAGTTCGGAAATTTGTGAACCCGGAAGTGCGAGCTGCGAGCTGAGCCTGGAACCGTGGGAGCTGCAGCCATGCGGGGGGAGTCAGGAACCGCGGGAGCCGTGGCCGCCGGGCAGGGGAAACTGGGAACCAGCGCGGCCGTCGGCCGGGGAGAAGTGGGGGGAAGCGGCGCGGCCACAGGGAAGTGCCAAAAAGCGGTGAAAAAGCACCGGGGGAAAGCGCCGAGAAGCAGCGCCGCCACCGGCCGAGGGGAAGCTGGGACACAGCGCAGGCACACGGTGGGAGCCAGGAGCCGTGCCAGCCGGCGCCAGGAGCAGGCAGGAGTGCCGGGGCCCACTGCACAGGGAGGGTGCCTGGGGCTGCGTTTAAAGGCTACACCAATCCTTGACAAATGTTTGCAAATTGAGCACCTGCCAGTAATTCGTTACTTTGTTGCATGCCGCTCGGCTCCTCGCTGCAAAAAAGTAGTGCACCTTATGGTTGTGAAATTACTGTACTTGCATAAAAGGTAAACAGAACTAAATACCTACAATTACATTGCCACCATCCTAGTAAACAAACCCCTTGTTTATGCTTCAAAGGTTTCAAGCGTTTGAAGCATAAACATGTTTGAAAAATGCTTCAAGCTTTCGCATAGAAAGAGACAGAAGACAAAAGCACAGGTTAATATTTAGCACCCGTGTCTGGGCTAATTAGATGACTTTCAGTGCTTAACTGGATCAATGAACAGGGTGTCAATGTTCTCACCTGGTCTGCATATTAGAGTGATGACTGTTTGGATTTTTTCTTTTTCTTTAGAAGGACAGCTGTCTCCATTTGAATAGATAAGTTGAATATTTTCTCCAACCTTTTTTGGAGGAGATACAAATGTTCCAAGATTCTTACTGTTGTTTTGCTTATCTAGAAAGACAGTAAACACAGAACTTTTGTTTCTCTGAAAAGAAGTGAAGCTTCTGTTAGACACTGAGACTTTCCACTTGTTTAGTTAACAAGAAAACATCATTAGGAGTTTGATTTTATCTTGCCATACCATGCTACAAAGCCTGTGGTTCTTTAGTTAGAAGAAGCTGCTTGCATTCTTTCTTCAAGCATCTCTGAAGATTACAGGAGAAACATGCTACTAACTTCTTTCCTCAAATAAATGAAGGCACTCAGGACAATCAACTCCATTTGCACAGGAAGTGCCAAGCCTTCGGAGGCTTCAAAAAAACGAGAAAATCGCCAGAAACACCACCAACAAAAATCCCTGACTCACCTACAGAGCAAATAGCAGCACCATCTGAACAGCTGAAAGCTCCTCCTCTCTTCCACACTTTATGGCAGACATTGATGTAGTAATGTTTCCTTCCTACCTCTGAAAAGCTACTGTCCACAGCTTCCCAGTTCTGGGCTGACTCTGAAATATAGAGGGTCATTAAGAACAAGTCATCTGGCTAAATTGTTTCAGCATCTCCATGCCAAAATGCCTTTTATTATAGAGTACTTCACATTTGTGTGGCAACCTCTCTGTCAGAGCATCCCCCAGCACACAGAAGCCCTGATTTCAGCTTCATTCCCCCACCAGCTGAGGTTACCACCTGCATCTGTCCCATGAAGCCACAGCTGCCAAATCCTGCCATTTTTGGATGGATCCAAAGGTATCCTCTTCGCACAAGCCACTGGGTGGATCCTGACTGGCACAGGTTGCTGCCCAGAGAGATAGTGGATGTCCCCTCCCTGGAAGTGCTCAAGGCCAGGCTGGATGGGACCTAGAGAAACCTGGTCTAGTGGAAGGTGTGCCTACCCTCAACAGAGGAATCGGGCTAGATGATCATTAATGGTCACTTCCAACCCAAACTGTGATTCTGTGACTAAAACCACATAAGATGGCAGCAACCAAGGCAGTCGTGGACCCAGCTACTAAGGCACTCAGTCTGTCTGGAATGAGGTAAGCAAACACCAGCATCTCAAAAATCAACTAAGAACGACAAAAGCTGACTAATATTCAGCTAAAGAATTGCACTGGAGATGTAAAAATAACTGAAAGCTAGTTTTTATTGCCTTACCTGAACTGCGGATTAGAGGTGACAAGTCATAGTGTTTTCTCTTATCAGTAACTCTGCAAAGGAGATCTTTTTCCTCTTTAACACATGCATATTTTGTATCCCAAGTAAAAAAATAGGTGCAGTCAACTTCACCGGTGAATACTGGAGTTCCTCTACCATCATTACCTTAACATGGAAAACAGACGAACAGTTATGAGGTTTCTAGTGGGGAAAGTGGAAAAAAGCAAGGAGACTTGAAGACTAGCAGCGAGCAAGGAAGACAAAAAGTCCCTTTGCTGCTGAGGACTTGTGTTTCTGTTTTTATACCATTGGTTAAGAAAAAAAAAGGCTCTTTTACACTTTCATCTTCTCAAGTATCAGTGTAAATTTAAGACTAGCAATGCTACTACACAGCACATCCCATCAGCCATCGTAATTATCACTTAATGCAACAAAATTTATTTATTGTGTTATCTGTAGCTCAAAGCAAGCATTTACTTCAAGCACGAGAGCCAAACCCTTAGCAGAGCTGTCCCAGCCTATTAAACTCACCTGCTGTTTCATTGCACTCGAAGTTTATGACAGTCATTCTCTGAAAGCCAGAACTACAGGCATCACCATTCGGATAAATTAAAGTGAGATCCCCATCAGAGTACCTGAGTAAGAAGTCAGTTTTACATAGAAATGTGGGGTCAGACAATCACACAGTGTTCTTCACAGAACAGAAGTCATATTCTTGTTCATTTATTAATTGTCTTGCTCCAAGGGAAAACAAATGCTAGTTCAACATCAATACTGACATTTCTACACCAACAAAGGCTTGCATCCACTGATTTTTCTGATCACTTTTCATTAATTTCTATAGAGATTAAAGAATGCTCTAAAGGTCCCCTAGGTATTGTGGGATATCTATTCCCACTAGTTTATTGTGTGGCTGTTTCTGCAAGAGGAACAAGTCATACTTCCTGGAAGATCACTGCAACAAACCTGTCACAGACAAAATGGAAGACCGTATCTACATTAATTAATCTCTGCTCTACAATCTTACGCAAACTATTATCCCAATATGCCACTTGGCAATCAGCTTCTTCTGATACTATTTTACATGTAAAAAGGAGGACAACAGGCAATGCAGCACAATCTGCAACTGGGACAACAAAATCAGTGGAAGTCTTCCTGTCTAGATGATGGTCTCTGCCAGGAACCTCACTGGCTCCTCTGTTTGCTAATGCTATCCTGGTATACTGTTACAGTTTTTCTAATGAACAAAGCGAGCAAAACTGTTTGAATTTTCTATCAATTGTTGATTACGTGACAAGTAAGTAAGCATCAACCAGGAAACAAAGACCAATGAGACCAGTTAGTAGGGTTAAAGAGCATTTACACACCTTAGGGTTTGGTTCGCAAATCTTCCTGCCACTTTTTGCTGGTTATTTGAAACTTTTACTTGGCAAGATGAAATGTATTCTGTACCATCCTTGCAGTTACCTGCACTGGTTTTCCCACATACATTCAAGTAATAGAAATACTCCCCTTTGTCATCTTTTGCTGAATATGGTTGGACATATTCTGGATCAATAAAAAATAAAAAGGAGTTTTAACACAGGATACATAATACAGGATACATCAGGATAGACATGAAACTCCAAATATCAACAGAGGACGTTTTTTCTGTCCCTAAATAAGGAAATGCAAAACTGGGTAGTAAAAACCACAAAAACAAGAAAAATACTAGCTTACCCGAATATTGATTAAGTGGATTTAAATCAATGGAGATATCATGTTGCTCATTAGTCAGACGACAGCTCTTACTCTCCAGGTAATCCCTGTGACAGGCATACTCAGTAACCCACTCAATTTCATACCGGCAATTTGTTTTTGCTGTAAGTTTGGGACCTGCACTCTAAAACAGAATTGAACAGAATTTAAATTAAAAGTAGACTTACTTGAGATGCAATCTTTAAATCAACAGTATCACATTCCTTTAGGATCAGTAACAACTACTTCACCTTTAAATTCTTAAGATGCACACAAATGTTGTTTCTTCTCAAAAATATGTATTGAGAAGAAACAAAACAGGTCTTCTAGATGATGTGGCAAACTATTACAAGTCCAAGAAGTAGTAAAGCATCAGACATTAGCAGAAGGACAGCAGAAGTAAGAGTACTTTTAAAAGTACATTCCCTTAATGTGTTGGAAAAGGCAAAGATGTGTGCCCACACGGCCTAAGCTTGGATTGCATTTGCCTCAGACAAGTCCTCAGTGCGGGGAATAGAGGTCAAATGTTCTCTGAAGGTGAAGCAGACTTTTAGACACTGACACTGGTGTTTTAGCAACTTTGATTCCCTCGGTCCAAATCAACATATAGACGTTTAGGAACTCTTTAGCCAACCCTTCCATCAGACGAGTTTTCTGTAGTGATATATTTTCAGATATCCAGGAGAAGCAGTAGTCTTGGTTTTCCTCCCTTTAAAGTGAAATTTTAGAAATTCAAATTGTTTCATAAATCTGTATTTCTGCCATCCACTGGAACAGTTGGCAGATACACAGGTATCTTACAGGCACAAGTAAGTTTACAAGTAAGTTTTCAGTAATATTACTCAGACTACAAAAATGCACTACTATATCAAGGTAGTACAAAGCGACAGTACACAAGAGCTGGGTTTATTTCTGCAGCAAGGAGAGTGAAGTGCGGGACCTATCTAGGTCAGATGAGGGACTAAACATTAAACCAAGAATTAGCCAGACAAGAGCTCCCTCTTCACTAAGCTGCAATGAAAAGCATCACTGCATTAAATGGTAGAACATTAGCAATTGCCCAATTCAAGGAATGTAAGCTGCTGAAATTACTCAGCATCACATTGAAGTGACTGTCACACTGCATTCAAGTTAGGCTAAAACTGTCCTGCATAAACTGAGTTATTGCTGAACACTAGAGATTTTACTTAAAAAGAATTTATGAGCCTGCTTATTAAGTGACAGAGTCTTGTCATGCAATGACACTTATTAACTACTTTTTGTTCCTCTGTGGAAGAACAGATTAAAAAAGAAACCAAGTAACAGACAACATGTATAAGCATGTCCAGCCTGACTGAAGAGGAAGAGTGCTCATTAGCAAGCAAAGCTCTGTGCCAATGTGCCCAAGCTTAACTCTACACTAAGCCCATCCTATGCTTAGAGAAAAGTCTTGAACTGGTAAAGGGACAACCAAATTCATCGATACAAGGGACAACACACTCCTGGGGAAATTTTATTTAAATTCTTGGTATTTCTTAAATTCTAGAAGACTTTAAGAGTATACCTAGAATCTCACGCTCTTCACAAACTACAAGCAGGGAATACTTACACTCTCTTCAGGTCTGAATAAAAATGAAAGATAATACCCACAAAAGTTAAAGACCAGGCAGTTAACACAAAGCAAAACACTGAAGTTACCTCTTCTCCCCTCTTTGATGGGCAAACAAAAGTGATTGTCACTGCTGGATTGTGGCCTAAGCAGAAGCCTGGCCTTTCTTCATCACGCTTGTATTGTCTCTCATAACTCAATACAAGCCTAGAAATAGAAAACAACAAACCAAAAAAAAAATAATTAAGACACCGCACTGCACAGAAGGATATTCTTAAAACACTCAATCTTTGCTAGACACTCAGGCAGAATATACTAACATGGCCCTGCTCCTGAAAGCAACTTTTAAGGAGATCCTCGTTCCGTTAATCTTAAGAGTCAATTAAAAATAAAAATTAAAATAGTCCAAGCAAAATTACTTAATACAGTATCTTCTGGTACTCTACTTAAGACTATGCTGAATGCCTTGTGACTCATATTGTAGCAAGAATTTAGCTGATAATCACAGGAACACAGGATAATCACAGTTTTGCTCTCAAAACTACTACTGGAGAGCAGATGTGGCAAATGTTTTTGCAACTTTTGAACGCAATACCCACTCTGGTTTTGCCACATTCCTGTACTTTACCATCTCTCTACATATAAACTCTTCCCATTCTGCCCCCAGAATTAACATCAAAATTAACTCATTGGCAAATTGACAGGAGCAAGGCAGCCGAGTCAGATCAAGTGAAGCAGGAGTAAGAATAAAACATAGTAATTATCTGACAGGGAGAGACAAATAGCAAGATGATTTGGATGAGAGAACAGGAAGACCACCACAACTTCCCAGCTATGCCTTATTATTCTATGCAGTTTAACAGGCAGAAGAAGGCAACAGCTCCCAGAGCAGTGACATTCCGGCTTCAGATAAGCCACACCTCTAGCTGGCCTCCCTGCACCTCAGGACACAGATATCCAATCACCGTACTCCTTCCCAGGCCACCCTAGAACACCCAGGTCACCCTAGATAGAACACATACAGTGAATACTCCTGAAGCACCGAAGAGCTCTTCAATCCTAGCAGGGGTAACTTTGCTTGCCTAGCACTTTTCTAGAGTACTAACAGTTGCACTTCAGTATGAGATTAAGTTTGTGCTTCCTCGGATGCAAGCTACTGCCTTCGTACAGAACACCTCAGACACTTGTTTCATGCTGGGGAAAAGCCCTGGAACAAAGGTCTAACAATTTCATTTGCAAACAAAAACAAAACCCTCAACTTCATCACAGTTGGTCAGATCCTCCCTGTTATTAATTTATTCTGCTTGTTTTTTTCAGCTGGCATCTGAAATAAAGAGAGTACTGCAGAAATCAACATGGGTACTATTGACACTGCAGACAAGACAAGCAGACTCAGATGATCTGAAGCTCAGAAATATCAGAAGTTCCCTGAGCCACATTTATTTGCTTGGGTGGCATTTTAACATGGTTTTTTGCTTTTTGATGTTTTGGGTTTTTTTGCTGGTGGTGGAGTTTTTTGTGGTGTGGGGTGGTTTTAGGGGGCTTTTTGGTTGGTTCATCATTTTTGGGAGTGGGGGGGGGGAATTTGCTGTTTTGTTCGTTTGGGGTTTTTTTTACATCAAGCTATACTTACAACACAAAAGGCAGTAAACAGAAGCATCATCAAGAAAAGTTTCTTGTAGTTCCACCAGCTCTACTATCACAAGGAACACCAAGTCTTGCATTATTTATCTATTTCTTCTGGTAAGAACTCATTAATGCGAAAGAAACCCACAAAGGCCAAAAGCAGTGTACAAACCCACAGTGATCCAAATGCATTTACCCTGTGGGCCCTTAGAAAGTAGGCAGACAAGACCAAATCCCATGATGTGGGCCAAGACCACCAATCATTCCTTGCTTCTAAGAGTTCTGCAATTCTGTAAAAAGAAGTCTCTCACAGCAAAGGAGCAAGTTTGATCTGTTATGGCAGTACCACAGAACACCTGATAGACTGCTCTGACAGTATTTTTGAATAGTTTTCTGCTACTGCTTCAACACTGAAGAGGTATTAATGTTATGTTTTAGGAGACTCATCTGTTACCAAGAGTGTTGTTTCCAGGCCAGATGACTGAAATGTCCACAGGAGTATCACCACAAAAACTGCATACCTGTCTTTATCTTGAAGCTTCAGCTGCTCCTTTGGACGGCCAACATCATACGCCAGACCATCATGTAACAAGCAAGCAGCGCTGCCAGGAGGGCACCTTCTGGTCTCTCCACTTGAACTTCCTGGTTATAGCACATAGAAAAGAAGTTATAGGACTCAGTTTCTAAACCCTGCTCTACCTGAAGTATCTTGCCATTTTATCTGTGGTTTCTTCTAAAAACACTTCTAAAAACCAGGCTACATTAGAAAGTAAAACTGACAAGACAAAGCCTGGATTACTTGTGGTAATTTGTGCTGCCCTGGTTGGGAACAGCAACTTCATCCTTCCTGAAAAAGTAGCTGAAGCTAGTTGCTAGTACGGCTGCTGGATACACAGGGTTTTGAAAACTTCTGAAAGCGTGCCAAGTATTTATTTTTTTCCCCACAACCAAGTAACGTTCCTTACAGGGAAGGTTTTATGCCCTTCTTTGTTTCTTATTAACCATCTAATTCAAAGCAGCCAGCAAAAAGTTTCACACTATGTGAGACATTTAAAGAAGAGATCTCCCACTAATACTAGAAGTATTAAACTCTTTCAGAGGCACAAAATACATATTCAACTGCAGAGTAAATATCGCAGTGGGAGTATACAGCTAAACCAACCTTTTCAGCAAGTTTCAAATGTGTGATTTTGCTGGTTTAACTCCTTACACGTGTAACTCTCAACTGAGAGGAAAGTGCTAGCTATGCACTGGTACTTAGGCAAGCACCCAAACAGTATTTTAGAGGCACCTCAGAACATTCATCTGGAACTGGACAACAACCTGGAGTCCAAAGGAATAAGTTTGGAGCACATGAAGCCCTGTGAACAATATTGGTCCTATCTGGCAGCAAACAAACATACAAGGCAAACTGTGCCCTCCCACTTAGAAAAAAGTGGCTTAAACTGTACTTGTGCATCCAGAAGGGGCATATCTCTGAACACCTCAATATTTGAAGGGCAGGGAGTTTGAAATAATTATCTAAGTCTTGAAATACTGATCTTTGGACATAGGATAACTTTAATGGAGACAACAGCAAAGAACCGCACTACAAGAAATTTACACACTGATAGGTGACACAAGCAACCATTCAAACCTATGTCCCTGCAGACATTTATGAACAAGGAATCATCATCAGAATCATCCACCAAGTAGTGTCCTGAAACTTGGATGAGAGGATTCAAGTCATGTTTCTTGAGATTTCCATCAAACACATAGCAAGGGACCTAGAACAACAACAAAAAAAAATACATGCAAACCATGCTACACAAGTAGGGGGAAGTTATGAACAGGCATATATGAAGCCCAGTTAGTATGTGGAAGTATTTTTACTTCTGGAAGCTCAAAGCTAGACATGTTGATAAAAATGAGGCATCCAAAGTTAGACTCTTCTGCTCCAGTTTTTAGAAGAGTTTTACTATAAACAACCACCCAATGCACAGAAAAGGTTCAAGAGTTATTTAAAATTCTCAGCTCCACCAACTTCCAACATTTATGCTTTATATACCTATGAAAAACATCGGTTTATGGAGCTTAATTTGGGGTGGCAGCAGGTAATTAAAATTATCATGTATGTGAAGAGTTAACTTCTGCATGGAAAGTACATTACCTCTTTCACAGGTTTAAACAAGTCTTTCTTGCAAGCCACAAAGGTCCTCCATTCAAAATAGTGCACACACTCTGTTGCTGTTACAAATTCAGGGGTACCCTATTTAAGTAAGAAAAAATAATGCTTTGAAAAACAGACTGGTTTTATTTTACATCTGTAGAATAAACACTAAGAAGTTTATTCAAGAGATTAAGGAAAACAGAATACATCACAGCACAAGGGCATACAGTTTCTTAATGGTACTTGTCAACAGTGAGATTGTTATATAACAGCTTTGTTGGGCAACTCAGGAAGATGCAGGATGCCAAATCCTTCAACTGCATATGCACCAATACTCAACATGTGCCAATCCTAATATGCAGTAACTGTATTCCATCTTTTAGAAGTGCTCACTATGCCAACTGACAATGACAGAAGCACCAGTCCTATCTGCTTACTAGAAAGGAAGATACCAACAGAAACACATATAAATAGGTTACACAGTAAGGTAATGCACAGTTTATAAGATCCCTTTTATCCTAGAGAAGCAACTGATTAGCAGCCTCTTCTGCTACACAGAAAGAACATCCCTGACCTTAGATGCCTATCTTTATAGGCTCATGTTATACACACCTGTATATATTGCAAGATAGGGGTTCTACTGTGGTTCAGAACTGGATGTTCAACAGAACGTCTCTCAGTGAAAACACAACAATTCTTCACTTTGTCCTCCATCACCTCAGCTAGAAGCAGTTTGGCATACCTAAAACTGATTCCTTGTCTCATTTAACCCTGCCATAAAAAGGGATGAAACAAGTTGTTCCAGACACTATTACAAAATCCTTTTACTACGTCATGAGATGAACAGGTATTAGAACTGAGCTAACCAGAAGTCTGAAGATCTGTATGATCTGGTGCTATAGTTGAAGTTGAGCAATAATTTCTAATTTAGTTTAAAGAGTCATCTGCTGAAATAGAACAAGAAGCATTTAAGTCTCTGCTGCACTGGCACTTTGTTTGAATTGGCTGGATTTCCAAGATAGGGTGTGCAATAGCAGTGTCAGTGCCAACAGCAGCACCAATAAATACTTCTCCCGGA
This sequence comes from Catharus ustulatus, assembly GCF_009819885.2. Classification (NCBI taxonomy): domain Eukaryota; kingdom Metazoa; phylum Chordata; class Aves; order Passeriformes; family Turdidae; genus Catharus; species Catharus ustulatus. The sequence continues at coordinate 59,628,389 of NC_046223.1, read as the reverse complement.
TACACAAATATGTGAACCGATCACAGTCTGCACTGAGCTCTTCTATCTGTTAAGTGTGTGGAGGGTGAAATTCCAAAAGCACTTTGAAGTGAACTGCACGCACAAAGGCCCCTAGAAACTTTCTGGGGACCTCCAATCACACTTCAAACACATTCTCACAAACAACTATTTCCTCAGAAGCCCAGCTGGCTCTATAAGCACTGTTAGTTTAACAACGTGCAGACCAAACCTAAGGTTTACTGTTGTCAACTATGCTGCCCTGTAACAGAGGTCAGTCATTTTCTTCAATATTGTTCTATTAAACAGTCATGTCAGGTCCACAGCAGCTAAGGCACAGCCACCAATTAAACAGCAGCTCTCACTGTAATGGTACCCTGTTGACTCATTCCTCCATACTAAGTTAAAAAAATAAAACAGCGCCAACCATGTCAAAACATTAAAGACAAGAGCCCATAACCAGAACTAAGCTGCAGACCTGCAACAATTTTCTACGAGGACTGAATTTAGAAAGCCACAATAAATCATGACCTTAACAGTAAAAAGGAAGTGGCTCTTCTTTTAAGCTATGAAGTTCAGTAATCAGGACATCCAAATATACAGCAAGTCTCCTTAAAAAGGAAGTCAGAACTACTTGTCGTTTCCATTGAAGATAACAGCGCATTATTTAGACTTACCAGTGTTTTCCCACACAGGAAGTTAATATTGCTTTGAATTTGGTGTTCACTGCCTTGCTGCCAGCAGTTACGTGTAGTGTTGAGCTCCAGAAGACTTTCAGAAACTTTTTGCAAGGTCAGGTCACCTAGGGTTTAAAAATGAGAAGCAGGGGAGAAAAGGGTGTTATAATACAACACATTCATCGAAGCTCAACAGACAGGGTCTAGTTTCAAACAATGAGCAGCACAAGACATACCAGTTCACCTGAAGACAGTACAACTGAAGATCTTTGTGGATTTTCTGATTTGGAAGATCAGATCCAAGTTAAGATAGCGTTTGACATCTCTAATCACACTTCTACTTTCTTTAAGATTTATAGCCAACACTTTTTAAAATAAAACTACAGCAGCAGGTGCTACTACAAACTAGACATCTCCTTTAGGAACAAGGAAAGCTGTTACCAACAAGTTTCAGTCACAATTCACTCCTACCAGCTTCTATTTATCAGTTTTTCAGCCTTTATACCATTTATAATAATAGCATCAGCACAAGATGAGAGAGAGTCTATCATAGAATGGTTTTGCTTAGAAGGGACCCCTCTGCATTAAGCAGGGACACCTTCAACTAGATCAGTTACTCAGAGCCCTGTTCAGCCTGATGGTGAACATTTTCAGGATGGGGCATCTGCAACCTCTCTGGATAACTTGTTCCAGTGCCTCACCACCATCTTCCTAAAGAAATTTATTCCTTTTCTCTAGTCTGAATCTACCCTCCTTTGGTTTAAAATTATTATCTCTTGTCCTACAACTACAGGCATTGCTAAGTCTGTCTTAATTTTTCTTACAAGCCTCCTATAGGCACTGGAATGCTGCAATAAAGTCTCCCTGGAGTCTTCCCCAAGCTAACCAACCTCAACTCACTCTGTCTTCATAGAAGTACTCCAGCACTATGAGCATTCTTGCGACCCTCCTCTGGACCTGCTCTAACATCCTCCACGTCCTTCCTGTGCTGATGACCCCAGGTGTGGTCTCAACAGAGGGAAAGGAGGGGCGGAATAACCTTCCTCAACCGGCTGGCCACGTTGCTTTTGATATAGCTGGCTTTCTGGGCTGCAGGAGCACACTGCTGGCTCCACTTGATCGTTGACCTACTTAATGAAGAACACACTGGTGCCTGTGCACCGACACTGTCTGCAGACAAAACCAACTCAGATCCACTGCCTAAGAGTAAATCCCCCACATCTCCCAACCCCTTTAGCACAGTTCACATGCTGCATGAAGAGTAGGGTCAGTGCTTTGTCACTGCACTGCTTTCCTCCCTAGCGTTTGACATGAAGGGGAAAGGTGGAGCACATTTCACGCATGATGAGCACCAGCTCAGGCCACCGAAATGTTTCTGCTCAAGCCCATTTTGGTTAATATAAAACACCAATTGCTTTTACATCTTACATGCTAACTCCAGCCTGGGTTTTTTGGGGTTGGGGTTTTTTGGTTTTTTTTGGTTTTTTGTTTTTTTGACAAGTATATTTTAATTCTGCAATTACTTTGGTTTGAACCACAGAAAATACTACAAGCATGGATCAGCTTCCCCCTTTCCATTTTAGTTTATGTCTACTCTAGAGAGAAATGTTGTTTCATTTTAAAAAAACACGCCTACATGAACTTTGCCCAGCCTTTTACCTCCTCACCCAAGGCAAGCAAAACTACACTGCACCCATGTAATACAGCCTAGAGAACAGAAGAGAAGCAGAAGGCAAAAAACTGGGCAGAAAGATGACACATATGGTTTGCGCCTTTTTTATTCCCTGTGTTATCAAGAGGTCATCTTCAGGTTCTACACCTTATAGAACTGATGCTAGCCAAAGTGCAATGCAGCTCTCTTAAACCTAAGAGCTACATTCTGCTTTGAGAGCAAGAGTGTTACTTATCACATGATTGCTTGGAAGATACAGTCAAGGTGTCCTCTTTTCTTCCACAGACTAGCAGAAGGAAGCCAACACAACTTCCTAGGCAAAAGACGTAAATAGTAGCAACACGCACATGACTTAAAATCTCTCCAGTTATAAATGTATACAGCTACAAGCTCCCGTTTAGCAGGGAACTTATGGCAGCACCATCTGAGGACTTGGTGCTCTGTAACCACTAGCTTCTCTCTGCTAAAAACAAAGTACATTGTGTTAAAGACACTTGTGAGCGGATTCCAATTTTCTCAGTTAAAGTAATATTCAACAAAAAACAAATTCAGACAGTATATCTTGTTCACTACAGGCCAATACATATACTCTCTTACCCCTTGCATGCTTACAATTAGTTTGGAAACTTGCTAGAAGTTTTAGTGCCAAGTCTTGTCAGTGCATATGCCTCATCACACCCTTGCTCCCAGAGCAAGGAATATCAACCCCTCATAACAGCTTCCTTCCAGAGCGGGAACCATTTGTATTGTAGCATTGAGCTCCCTCTACAATCACTCATGTTTCTTCATGAGTTCAGAGATATGTTGCTTCCACAAAGCAACACACTACAAATCAGCTAGTACTGTTCCCAAGAAATAGCACCAAATACTTCATATTACTCAGTTGCACTAAATCAGTATCAAAGGCCACACCACCTTCTGCTCACTGACTCCATCTGATTAACTACTTAGTAGGAAAAAGGCAATCATGGAATATATCTAATAAGTTGTCCAGAAGAAAGTGGCATTAGGTGGCAGTTATCATTTCATGTCCACTCCTCCTACAGCAGCTGGACAGAGTGCACATTTCGCCATCAGGTTGAAAGACACTTTAAGTAACATCTCCATTTTCTAGGAGCAGTCCAAGTACATGACACAAGTCACCAGGTAAGTTTAAAAGTTAAATAACTACCATGTCGTTTCTATCCTCGCTGATGTTCATGAACTAATTGCCTACCCTTAAAAACTTCTAGGATTAATCAATAAAAGTGCAGAGGAGAAGCCTTTGGGGTCTCCATGCACACCCTGGTATGTCACTGACACACAGTTAAGATTAGCCATAAGGCTTCCCTGGGATACACACTGATTACTGCTACAGAGCACATGGCATTAACACCCCTCAAAGCTAGGAGCAACAAACAGTCCTACAGCTGTCATTCCTTGCACAGCTAATATTTAAATAACAAAACAATTGTTTGCATTGGATATTTTTTCTGAAAGAATGAACAGAATTGATCAAGTGCATATCTGAAGAAAGCTTACAACTTAACAAAATTAATCATTTGACAAATTGCCCTTCTTCCCCCAAATAAAAGTCCTTCATCTGCCCACAGCTTTGGCATATGGGTAACCTCGTGTCATCTGGATTGCTTGAAGACAAGTATGTGGTTTAGCTGGTTTAGGTAACTAAACCAGAGTCTACACCTCCCTAGACCTAGATCAGAGAGATTCCTCTTTTCTCACTAGGAGTGACTTTTTAAATTATTTTTTAACAAACAAGTTTGATAACTCATTAGCATGATCTAAACTCAGTGTGATGGTGATGAAGCTCCAAGGCATTTAGAGGCATGAGCAAGAACAAAACTTGGACAATTTGACTAATAGAACAAAGCAAAATTCAATGACAATGTTAACTGCTCACCTTGATCTCTCACTTTATCGCAGGGTAGTTAAAAACATATCCCACTTGAACAAGATTCATGGCTTAACCTTTGAAAGTCATTTCAAACTTCCTTGGCAAGACCACAGCATATCTGTTGCTAAATCCTCTTCCACTCAGTAGCACTGAGGCATTCAGGAACTCAAAGTTTGCATACCGAGGAATATTTGATACTGCTCAGCTATAACCCATCTCTGTTCTCCCTTTCTCCATAAGAAATGTGGAACAAAACCTACACAAGCCTCTAGTTCTCACACTTCCCTGGGGAGAACAGACTTCCTCAGTCTCACTCCACCTGCCACATTCCAGTCTCACCCAAAGCAGCACATTAAAACAGACACTCAGATGCTGCTTTCTTTTCTAATCCACAGGCAACTGAAGCCTCATGGCATAGGAGCTGAGACTCCCATCAGCAGAAAATAAAAATGTGTTTCATTCCTAAAATGTACAACAAGAACACAAGACTAACAAGAATACAGGAAACAAGTACAAGAATAACAGCACCAAGTGCTCTAACATGCCTTACTCCTCAGAGAAGATGCTACGCTATATGCAGTTGCAGTTTGAATCCAAATGCAATCTAACCGGTCATCCCAGAGAACTCTGGAGCCTGAATATACCTTTATTCATGCACTCAGTAATTCTGTAAGCCTGAGTCCTAAAATTAACAGTTGTTTGAAAAGCACTGATTGACCACAGACTAAAGCCAAAATATCTCTACTGTTAATAGAGAGGCATGGGGAGAATGGAAGCTGACTAGCTGCTGTGCATTGCTATACAGATGAGAAACACCTTCCTCCTCACCATATTCTGGCAGTTCAAGCTCAAGTAATTCAATGAAGACTCATAGATTCTTTCAAGTGCTGTAGGCCAAGGGTTGGCAAGATTGGCAAGCTTGTTAAATCAGAATGCTGATCTGCAGATACTGTGAAGCAGTCTGAAGAGATACTGCTCTTCAGAACGCTATTACTTTATTCTATTAGAAGTTACAGTCAACTACAAGAAAGTCTCTTGAACAGTACTCATATATTATTGTTTCATTAGCCAAAACACAAAATCAACCTTGAAAGTGACAAACATCCATGAAAATAAATAACAGGAACTCAGGAAAAAACACTGTTCAGAGCACAAGGTGCTTCTGACTGATGAAATCATGTGTGTGTGTGTGTATAGGAATACACCAGTTTCATATTTAGATCAGCATGTACAAGTCCGCCTCTCCTCAGAATACCAAGAACATCTGTGAACTACTGAAGCCGTCACCAGATTTGATAAGTGTAACACAACCAGAAAACTGCACAGAATTAAATTCCTGTGTGGAACAACTCGAAGGCAACACCTCAGACACTTAGCAATACTCCCAAGACTGCATTACAGAGAGTAACCTGCCTCTGAACAAAGACCTGATTTTACATGAGGCTAGGCTCAGTATACTTTAGAGCTGTAACTCAAGCTCTATACTTGTTCAGTATTTACAAAGTTTCAGTACTGTGTCCAGTACAAAGTTGATCACAGTCCATACCCTGCCACAGTTAGAGGCATTTAAGGAGTTAGCCTTGCATACTTACCTACAGACTGATAGGTGTGCTTCTTGATGTCGTATGCACAGACAGCACTTGTCCCTCCACATTCTTCAACACGAGAACAGAAATTTATTTTATAAAGCACCTCTTTGTCTGCATCAATTGCTTCCCAAGTGTAACTGAAAAGACAAAAATGCCTGTCAGTTGATATTCAAGTTTACTGAATTGTGTATCATCTAGATACCAGTGCCCAAAATAACCAAGTTTAAGGCTAAGAGCAACACTAACTTAAATTCCTATTCACGTCCTATATTCGTAAATACCAGAAATAATTGCTATTTTGTTGGGACTAAGAGCAAAACAGATTTAACCACTTGTGGAATGCAACATTGAGACCATTTTTCCCTGTCTTGAACATCCAATTATCTATTCTTCCCCATCAAACCTCTGTGAAGCCCACCCTGACTGAGGATCATCACCTTGATACATTATCCTTGACCACCTAATAAATTTCTCAGATGTCTTTGGCAGGCTAGACACTACTGCACCTTAGTGTTCTGCCCAACAACAGTGGTAGAAGTGCTAAGTCTAAGTGGAATAGAGTATTAGAGTCACCAAGCTTCAGGGTCAAAACTGGAGTTGAGTCTTACAGTGCCCACACCAAAAGATGCTAACAGTGCTTATTAGGGCCTTGCTGCACCTTTAGGCATTATATATATGTCAACAGCTGGAAACCAAGCAGAGCTATCCTCAAGACAGCAAGTGAAAAATCTTACTGCCTAGTTACAGTCATATCAGAAAGCCAGCTGTCTGAAAACTGGGAAAGGAACACGAAGCTCAGGTTAAATATAACTGGGAATAAATCTGAGTAACAGCAGAAAAAAAATCAAATGCAGCACAGTTCAGAGGCAGAGCAAGGATTCCTTCCCCTCACAGGTGGCAGTATAACTGCAGTGAAATGTGGCCAATCGCATGACACAGCACTGCTCAGTTTTGAGGCAGGCCCAGGTCATCTAGTTTAGAGCCAGGAGCTCTTTAGACAGCCTGGCTTAGTATCAGGGTACCCTGGCCAAGCTCTGCCAAAAAAGCGCAACTCAATAAATGTTTGCTGTTGCCTTGGCTCGGCTTCTCCTCTTCTGGCACAGGCAGCAGCCTGCATCCTCTGAACACTTGATTTTTGCAACATAACAGATTCCCCAGCTTCCTTTCAATTCCAAGTGGAAACTTCAATATTATTAACACAGGCTCATCAACACATCAGAAAACTGAGGACACCACAGTGACTTGTTAGGCATTCCTGTTACTTAGGACTCACACAAAATTTAGTGCACCTATCTGACCCACAGAAGCATTTGTCTTAATGTACAAATCTCAGTCGATAAGAAGCTTCACCCATCAGGTTTGTTTGCCTTAATCTCTAGGTTTTATATGCTGTGCCATTCAGCATTATCATACTCCAGATCCCCCTGGGAGGGGAAACCATTCCTGCTCAGCTCTGAACTCCAGTCCTTGGATGAGAAAGGGGTAACAACAGTTCAGCTATTTAGATTTTAAATCCTCTGAGAACTCCTCTCAAACCCAGTGTATCCCATAGCTAATCAAAGAGCTAGCAGTAAGATATCACATACTTTTCCATTTTATTTACCGACTATGGGGCTCTTGGATTGCCTGTTCTACAGCAGCCGTGTTCATTTCAGACTGCTAATGTCTAGAACAAGTTAGGAACAAACACAAGAGCATTCTCTGCGAAGTGAAAAAACAAAGAAAATCTTTGAGGCTTTATATCCTAATATAAGAGTCAAAAATAACTTGCCAGGTATTGAGTCATATCCAAAACACCAATAAAAGTATGTATTCAAGGACTGTGTCTCAATCCTAGACAAACACTTGCCATTATTCTTTCCTCATAAGCAGGCAGACCTGGCCTTTTACAATCATACTGATTAGTTCTCTCAGCTAATCTGTTGCATTTCTGAAGTGGATAAAGGCAATACCGATACAGGAGAATGACGAGAATTTAGCTACAGTACAGAATAACCACAGATCATCAATGGAATAAAGCTTCTCAACACACAAAAAAAGAAGCTAGAAAAACCTGACTATCTTCAAGGGCTCTGAAAACGGCAAGAAATTAAAACCAAAGCAGGTTTTACATGCAGAGAAAATGCATTTCAATCCAAACCAAAAATCTTCACAATGAAGCACCAGAAAGTTAGCATTTCTCAAATAGAGAACTAAAAATTTCTCAAGGGTTCCACTACTCTTTTTTTTTTGACTGGTTTTGGAAGATGACAAAAAGGTAACATACAATACTAAGGCACAACATTTTAGATCAAGCTGGGGTGTTCTTCAGTATGTTGTTGGTTTTTATAGAGACCTTGAAAGCTAAAATCTGTTTGTGAACGGAACAAGAATTTACACAACAGAATTATCACTCAGAGACTAAGGTTTTGCTTTCCCAGTTCTCTGTTATGAAATAGAGGAAATCAGCACCTTCAAGTCAGTTCACCCACAGGCCAGAAGCAAAAGAGAAACAAGATGAGCAGCCTACAGAACAGAAGCAAAGCAGCCACTGAAACCAGACCTTCCCTCTTCCCTGTAACAGGCCCCTGGGAAGGTTGAGAGATCCAGTCTGCACAAAAATATGAAATCCAATGTTCAGCCATGTTCCAAAGCACAACTTCAGGGGCACATAGAAGTGAAAATCAGAGCAGTATAGAAAAATATATAGTATTTTTCATAGTAGAAAATCAGCAGTTTCAGAGTAGTATTACTTTCATGGAGTTACAGAGACTTCTATTTTTTTTTTAATGTGTGGGAGGAGCAAGGTGGGATTTATTCATAGTAACAGCAAGCCTGGATGTAGCCTTAGCAGCTGTTCTCAGAGAGATGCAAAGTATTTTCACAGTAAAATCAAGAACTATTCCTCACACAACTAAGAATCTTGGCTTTAAATCAGTACCTGGGAATAGTTTCAAGTTGCATGTGCTCTACTTTCCTGTGAGATACAAGCTGACCTCTCAACTGCAATCCATAATGGAAACAATCTGTTGGCAACCACATTGCCTGTCCTGACCATGTGTGTCACATGGGACAGCTTGCTCAGCACTCACCTCCACCAGTGGTGATGCCTGATGTAATCACCTCTTTGCCAGAGCCAGACGAAGTTATCTCGTTTGAAGGGCTTAAGCTATCCTGCTTCAATGCAGTTGAGCTAGTTCAGGGAGCTGTTATATCAGCACCTTTAAAAAGCAACAGCCACGATCATGGGGTGGGGTGTGATGCAACCTCTGATCCAGGGGGCTCAATACAGATGCTACCTCACAGATTAAAACATTCAAACAGCCATTTCTGGAGCAGTTCAAGGTCAGGGCTCAAACACACTGTCTGCCCTGAATAAAACTGTCAGTTATTTTTGCTGAAACCACAACATGACAGCTTGCTTTCTGATAAACCCAGCTGTGAACTACCCCACAATTAAAGGGATGAAACACACGCCCAAGTCAATCCCCCCAGGGCAGGCTCTCCTGTCTTCTCCCAGTGTTGCTGGCCCAAGCACCTGACACAAGCTGGGACTGTCCTCTCTCAAAATTAACTCAGCAAAAACAACAGGTGCATGTGCTGTGTGTGATGGGGAGACTGAGCCTGGCCAGTTCCCCGTCTGGCTGACGGTGGTTTCTGGCCATGCACCAGCAGTGGGAGGCACAGAAGGAGGCAGGGCCAGCTCAGACCACTGTCAAAAGCAGTTGTCCAAGCAAGATCCAAACGAGTTATTGGTAATAACCTTGCCTGCAGGTCCAAATGAGTTATTGGTAGCAACATTGCCTCTAGGTCAACCTTTCCAGCTATTTAGCATTGGTTTTGAGACACTGAAGCAATCTCATGAAAAAGAAAATTAATCTACTTTTCAGCAAGCAGCAGCATCAAATGAGAGCTCTGCTTTTTTTAACCAATCAAAGCAACAATATGAAAAAAATAACATGAGGAAGGGAAAAGCAAGCCTAGTTTACTTTGTGATGAGAAGCTGAGGCACTGAAGTCAAACATGGTGCAAAAGGATAACTCCTGTCACAGCAAGTGCATCCCAACGCCAGAGCCACTTTGAGGTCTGAGCTCTAGGGAACCACTTCAAATCAGCAGAGCACCAGAGAGACAACTGCCACCCATCTCCAACAATAGTTTAAGCTTTTTGGTTCTCAAACTGTTACCTGAGAGATGAATGCTGGGAAGAACAGTGCACCCTGCTCCAAACAGCCATAAAGCATAGTCACAAAGAATCATGTGTTTCCTCTCTGGGGAGTGCACTGAAATAACTCATTTTGCTTAGGGGGTGTTATACAGACAATCTGGCAGAGAGACAAGGCAACCTACAACCACAGAGCTGGAAAGCAGATCCACATGTGATTATGCATCCGCACGAGTTTCTGCCCAGATGCTTCTCAGCTATCAGAGCACCGCAGAGATTAAACACATATCCAAACCTCTTTACCAGCAGTTTCAACCAGCACAATCTTAGGCAGACAAGATCAGGAACAATTTTCTGGATGGTCACTGAAAATTTGAAGCCTGCAGCTCACTTGTCATAGAAATCACTATTAGCTGTGACTACTATTTTCACATGAATGTGTATGGTAAAAAATCTCCATGTAAAAGCAAGCTCTCCTTACAGAATATGAATGCTTGAATGGCACAAAGTGCAGCCATCACTATGCCTCAAGAGCTTTTTAATCCATCCTTACCCATGCTTCATTCTGCTCTAGCTCACCCATCCCCTTTTCCAACTGCCACGCACACTGTGTATCTTCAGGCAAGTTTTCTTGCGTGTGTATCATGCATGACAGCCTTACAGCTACACCACAAGCTCTTCTGCTTTCTGCATCTAGAAGACATTTGGTCTTTCATGCTGCACTCCAAACCACAGCTACTACACCATTTTGCAGAATGCTTAAGAAAAGGTGTAATAGTCTGAAGTTAAAGTACGCAAGACCTATAGGAAGTGGCTTGTGCTGAGAAATCGCATTCAGACATTACAGCTTCCGAGGCATGTGAAACAACCAGTAATATCTTATTTATGACATCTCCCACTTAAATATGTCAAAGCAATTAATAGAGTTGAATGAGTGCACTCAAAGGTCACCTCTCTGTACTCAGCATGTGCTTCTTCACCAAGGCCAAGCAGAACACTTCGCGTTTCAAGAAGCACAGATGAGCACAGTTGTGGTTTCACAACAAAGGCTGAAAAGACAATGTTTTGAATGAACAGAAGTATAGGTACAGTCAGCTGTGGGAGTTGTGTTATTAAAAACTATGCATTTAACACAAAACTTACAACCCCAGAATTTGAAATTATGTAATAGCAATCCTGTGTTGTACAGCAGTTTGAGATTCCCTTACATCTAAATCTAAAACACTGAATCTAAAAATCACTGAAGTTATGCACCAGCTCCTCTCCTCGCAAGGGGACAAAAACATCACCAGTCACTAAATCACCTCTCATCCAGTGTAGATTTTCAGGCAAAACAGCCCACAGAGGACGCAGATTGTATTTGCTGCTCTATGATCATGTTCAAAACATATTCTGCATTTTTTTTTAGAAAGAAAAGAAAGTTACACCGCAACTTTTGCAGTGTTACGTAGAAGGTAAACCCAAACTGTCAAGATCTATTTTTAAGTAGATAGACTTAAATATCATGTCACAAAATTAACTCTAATTCCAGAATTTTTCCTGCATTGTAACATGAGAGATATAAGGGGCAAAAGAAAAACTGGGAGAGACTAAGCTGGCCAGTAACTTCCTATATCCAACCAGTTCCCTGTATTCTTTCCCAGGTACTCATACTGCAGCAATTCTGGAGATAAAGATAAAAAAAATTCCAACAGCAAGTCACATGACAGCCACAGTCAGCTGTTGGAGCACACACGAACAAAGGAGAAAGCATAACAGTGACTGAAGCCATGCCATTAGACAAAGTTTCAGAGAATGAAAGGTTTTCTTCTTCCCCCAGACCATCCAAGCATACCAGCAGTAAGGCTACACAAAACAAACAATGAAAACCTCCAACTCAAGTTTAAGTAGCCTCATGCCACAGTTATTGCGCAAAACAGTTTTGACACCTTTCCTCTTCCCTGCAAAACAGCTTTCCTACTCTTACTTAAAGGAGAGCCAGTGCCTCTTCTAGTCCCCAGAAATTTCCTTCTTTGCCCACCTTTTGACATTTACACACCAGTACACAAAACCAGGACACTGTTTTCTTAATAGCTGTAAAACAAATAAAAACCTTATTTTAAGCCACTACAAAAATTAATTGGTCAAGGACTTTTGGTTGAGAAAGCCACCAGTAGTGTGTTTGCATTGCCTGCATCATTCCTCACTTGGTACAGTTTTTTGGCAACTTGTACCCAAGAAGAAACCTCACCACTGAGCTCCATGGGGACATCCCACCTATCAGATCACAATTTCTTATTTTTTTCTTTTACCCATTATGGATTACTGGACATAAGTCCTTCAAAGCAGTTTTTTCTCCACCATAGCACAATAGCTATGTTGGGGAAATACCTGATTTTGAAGCAGTCCATCTTAAAAGGAAACCTGCTGATTGTGCTATCTACGTGCAAATTATTTTCACTTGCCAGGAGCAAAATGAGACCAGCTTAAATAATTTGCATCCAAAATGAGACTGCTTGTCTCTCCATAGACACTCTTAAATATTCCTCTAGTCATAGACACACAACAAAGCCAAGACAGACATTGACAGGAGTTAACATTACTCTCAGAGTAAAAACTGCTTGACAGCCAAATCATTTAGGACAAGTGTATTTGTTTTTTTAAAATTAAAAAAAAAAGCAATAAAACACCACCATCAAAAACCACTCAGAGTAGCTAAATTCTCTCCAGAAGCTACACAACAGTTTCTGATTTCTGTCTCAATTCTGCAATTTAGGGTGGTCATCTGACAAAAACCACACAATTTTTGGCACCCGTATGGGTTATTCTTGCAAGTCAACCAACTTTTTTCCCCTTTTTCATCATTTAACAATATCATATGCCAGATTCTGCCAGTCCATTCCCTCCAGCGATCCAACCTTCACCCTTAGTGCTACATTCACTCCGCTACACTGGTACCTTCTCAATGACATTGATTGAAATAATGTGTTCTTGTATGTACCCTGTATATTCTGGCTAAATAAGTAAGAAATTAAGACTGGCAAGATATTGGTACTACATTAAATTCACGGCTGAAATTAGAGTAGAAAAATATCAAGACATGAATGACGTGCTAAGTTTCCCAAAGCTTTCTTAACTCACCTCTAAGCAACCGAATGGCACATGGTGATACCCTTAGCAAGAAGCCAACTCTCAAGTGACATCCCTTCCAAACCAAAAACACTTTTGTGTTTTTCAGACTAGACCGACCACAGGCGACTTGCACAGAGTAAGTCTAGTCATCCTCTCACCCGCAGATTTCCTGTATCTGCAGAGATCCACGCAGAGAGGTCCCGGGGGGCACCGGCCCCTCAGCCGCCCCCCCGGGCTCCCAGCCCTGCTGCGCCTCTGCTATGGACCGGCCTCGGCCTCACGCCCGGGGACACGGCCGCCGCTTCCCCCGGACATCCCCGGCCTGACCCTTCACGGAACGGGCGACCAATAGCCCGGACGGCCGGGCCCGCGCTGCCGAGTCCCGGTGCTGCGCCGCCGCGGAGGGCAGGAGCGCCACGGGCACCAAGAGACACCCCCTTCCCCGTGCCCCCCGCACAGCCCTTCTCCAGCCGCCCCATCGCATCCCAGCGACAGCCCACCTGCACAGCTCCTGGTAGGAGTCGGGGAGGGCCGCGGCAGCCGCCGCGGAGGGCTGGAGCAGCGCCAGGAGGGCGCCGAGGAGCAGCGAGGCCATGGGCGCCATGGGCCGGGCTGCCCCGGGACGTCAGGCGGTGCCGGCGGCGCGTCATGTGACCGCCGCGAGCCCCGCCCCGTCATGTGACCGCCGCCATGTGCGGGCACGGCGCTCACGTGATGCGCCCCCCTCGCGCCCCTCACGCGGGACCCCGTTATAAACCCCCCAGCGGCCCGTGGGGTTACACCGCCATACCCAGGCACCGCCACATCGCCACACCCCGGCACCGCCACACCCCGGCACCGCCACACCCCGGCACCCCTGTCCCCGGGGCTGTGCCCGTGCCGCCTGCCCTGCTGGCTGAGGTGCGCGGGGCTCGGCCCGTGGGGCGCACTGCCACTGGCTTGGAATGTCCCGGAGCCTGTCCTGCGGAGGGCAATAAAGATTAAGGCACTGGAGCGGCTCTTAACAAGAACAGGTTGAGGGAGCTGGGACTGGAGAAGAGATCTCGTCAATGTCCACAAGTATCTTAAGGAGGAGTGCCAAGAGGATGTTTCCAGGCTCTCCTTGATGGACCCTAGCAATAGGGCAAGAGATAACGGGCAGAAGCTGATGCAGAGGAAGCTGCAGCTGACCATGAGGAGGAACTTTACAGTGCGGGTAACCGCTCACTGGAACAAGATTGTCCAGAGAGGTTGTGGAGTCTCCCTCACTGGAGATACTCAAGATCCATCTGAACACAATCGTGTGCTGTGGGTGACCCTGCTTGAGCAGGGAGGTTGGACCAGATGATCCCTTCAAGCCTGACCTATTCTATGATTCTGTGGCTTGGTGGCTGAGTCAAAGAAATGCTGTTTGGAAAGCATTAAATGGGCTTTTAAATAAGTTATTTGAAATGTGTAGTGAAATCTTGTGAGAGATCCAGAAACCCATTAGGGATGAAGTCTGAGGAGGCAATGGCAGTGATGTGGTTGGTTGTCTCACTGCAAGAATTATTACTGCAGCAGGGAAGCTGGTGTGGTGTAGAAATTACCCCTATTTCAAACAGAGGGCAGGAGGGGAGGCTTGCACAAGGCAGTAGCCTTGTCAGCAGGAAGTAGAGCTGTCCTATCTCCACTGCCTCCTGGCCTGCAGAGAAAAGCAATCCAGCCTGGAGCTTGCATAATTTTTTCCAGGATTTAGCAGATTTTAACTGCAATGTAAAGACTCAAAAGAAGTAATTAATTAGCTGTAAATCTTTATGAAGAAGTTAAGAAGAAAAGCACCCTTGAGAGTGGTATGAGGCATAAGGGTGGGTGAGTGAAAGAAAACTAAAAATTGCACTCATTAAACAGACACCTGTCTTGTGTGAAGAAATCCTGTTCTCTAATTATGAATGCTTCCCAAAAGTCATTTGCATTTAAAAAAAAAGACCTACAGCTGAAATCATTTTTCTTGCCCCATTCCCTAGCATCCATGAGAATGAGCCAGCACTGAAAATCTGCCTCTCTGGCAGTTCAGCCTGATTCCATGCTGCTGCGGCCTCCTTTTCCTCTCTTTTCTCTCAGATACAGCCCACCTTTATGGTAGCACTAGTTCTGCAGCAGGGCAGTCAGCTGTTTAAGATGCAGCTCTGGCTGAAAGCTGACATACTATTCTGATTGTTTTGTACAAAGTCTGCAGCTGTACCTGTCACCTGACTTACTTGGCTCACTGCATATCTGCACAAACACCAGCAGCAGCTCCAGAAGGGGGAGAGGAACTTCAGAAAAAGAATTAATAAAAGGGACTGAGTAAGAGCTGTTGTCCTCTACAGTTTTCTACTAGAAAATAATGGGTAATTGACAATTCTTTGTTTGGTTTTAACCTTCAGGGGATTCCTGAAAGTTCCAGATCTTTTTACCCAAAAATCCCTCATCTGCTTTTAAGATTCCAGCCTGTATAGTTTAAAGAGAAGCTTGATGGCACCAAGTCAAAGGCTCAAAAAGACAAAAGCAGTTGACAAAAAGAATACCAAGTCTGTTAGTTCTGTGGTTATGTTTGTTAAACTTTGCTGCTCTGCTGGCAGGACTGGCATCACTCACTTTACACAGAGCAGTGCAAATAGAAGAGACTTGCTGGAAATCCTGTCTCTGCTTATCAACTTGAATTAAAAATGTATCAGCCAGGAAATTCACTGCAGTCAACAGAGCAGGCAGACATTCTGTAGCTGCTGATTTTATTAGTTACCCAGGTTTCTGCAAATTCTGCAATTTTCTTTGTGTAGATTTAAGTACCTGAGTGACTCCACAGAAGACAATGTGACAGCTCACCTTGGTAACATTAAGAATACATATAAATATGGGCCTGGCAGTGCAGAAACAGTTAATTTCAGTTATCTGATAAGAGCTAAATCAAAGTTGTTTACTGACAAAAGAATGAAGAAGTTTAGAGTGGCATTCTTCACTCTTTTGTACTGCTATGAACACTTAGGCCTCTCTATTTCCACAAGACTTCAGAGCAGTTTCTTTGCATGCAGAGAAAAGTATGTGAACAGCTATCTAGCAAGAAGGAAAGGAATTGAAATACCTGAGTAAAAAATCCCGGTTAGAAAGGAAAAAGAATGAACCAGAAATTCTCCTTTCATCTGCCTTGCTAATACATTAGCATCAGCCTAACAATGACCCAGTGTTGCAATGCAGCAAGGGTGCTGCAGAAATATGAAATGCACAATGTTAAGTGCAAATACTTTTGAAATAAAATTAAATTTGCAAATTCCAATCATGTGATTGTTTCCATTTACTACATATTTTCCTTAACCTTCATAATCTGGTAGATACAGCAGTTCTCTCAAGATTTTCTGCCATGCTTAAAGCTAGCTACATGCAATAGAAATTGTCAGGAGCTATGTGTCGGTGATTTTTGTATCTAAAACTATGTTTTGCAAATAGCCCATAGGAATAGGCCATTCTGAGTATCATTTATGAATAATAACGTAAATATTTACCTTCCATGCTTAATCACACTGTCATCTCAGCTAACCACATCCCCTGGCAGAGTGTTAAAATATTCTGAAATTTTTGTAACTGTTGTAATCTTACCTTTTCCTTTCCCTCAGGAGAAGTTCAGCATGATGGCTGCTAGTTATGTGGAGCAAATCCGAGTACACCTGCAAGTCATGCTCTGATTTCCGTGTTATGGATGGTTTTCAGTAGACACAGTGTCATGAATAAGTGAGGGATACACAGGTCCTCCAGGATTCTTCTTTTCGTCTTGCCAGGTGTCAAATGTCACATCATTTCTTGTTCTTCTGACTCACGGTCTTGCTTCCTGTGGCCACCATCAGCTGTGCAGGTCAGGCTGGCTGAGAAGCAGCTCACTCTTACTGTTACTGTCTCAGTTCCCTTTAACACTCACATCTGATCTCTATTATTTTCAGTAATAGAAACAAAAAAAATAATAATTTCAGCATCTAGAGCTGTTTTTACATTTAATTGCGAGAAATTCATTCTCCAGTGAGGTCTGGACAGTTTGTTTCTATCTGTCTGTAACCTACATTATGTTAAAGCAATTTTATACTTCATGGAAACTTCATAAGGCTCTTCCATGGAGCTGCACAGTTTTTCAGAAGGCGCAGATGTGCCACTCACTGGGTAGTTTCTCCTTCTTTCCTCTTCTCTTGCTTGCTATACTATACTTCAGTCTGCCTAGTATCACTCCCATTGCCATTACTTCTGAATGCTCTTTATTCTTTTTGCTGCTTGTTCAGTCTTTCACCTTTTCTCTAATGCTTTCTACTTCCTTCTGGTCTGCGTCTACTCTCCTTAGTATTTTTAAAGGCAAGCTCTTGATAAGAGCTACCTTCTGATTTGTTGTGTTGAGTTATCCTGCTTTACAACAATTCTTGTTGAGGAAAATGGTCCTTGATGACCTTGTTTTGCAGACTTAGGTTTAGGCTTCCCAATGCAGTTAGGGAGATAATTAATGACATTTCCTAATCTAGATGGTACTGTTCAATGATACTGTAAAAGAATATCAACTTTGTCTGAACACTTCGACTTTATGTGAAATCTTTGTCTTGTTGGGAAAATCCCTACGTGCTGTACTCAGTGTTTGCACTGAAAAGGGCACTGTTTTGTGCTGTGGCTTAGAAGGTTGGTGTTGATAATATAGAGATGTTTTGGTTATTGCTGAGCAGGGCTTACACAGTATCAAGGTCTTTTCTGCCTCTCATCCCCCTACTACCGAGAGGGCTGGGGATGGACAAGGCATTGGGAGGGGACACAGGCGGGACAGCCAGCCCCAGCTTGACCTCAGGGATATCCCACACCATACAGCTTCACGCTCACATGCAGGGCTGGGGGAAGGGGGAAGAGGAGGGGATGTTTTGGGGAGACACTGTTTGCTTCCCAAGTTACTGTTGCACATGATGAAGCCCAGCTTTCCTGGAGATGTCTGAACAACTACCTGCCGATGGGCAGCAGTGAATGAATGCCTTGTTCACTTTGCTTGTGGCCTGGCTTATGCTTTCCCTATTAAATTGTCTTCATCTCAGCCTTTGTCACTTTTACCCTTCCAGTTCTCCTCCTGGAGGGGAGTGAGCAAGCAGCTCATGGGGCTTGGTTGCCAGCTGGGTCTAAACCGCTACACTAACCTAGAGTAGCTGAAAACAGCTGTGGATCCTTGGTTGGAAGAAGTGCAAGCTGGTGCAAGATATGTAAAGACCACTTTTTTTGATGGCAAAAACCTGCGGCTATCTTGTGTGGAGCTGAAGTTGAAAAATGAATCATCTGGAAGTCTTACTGCTCCATCATGTTGGATTTTTATTGTAAGACAATAGGCAGCATTTCTTTTTCTAATTCAGTAGTTATTTCACCTAATTCAATAGTATTATGTAAGGGAATGTGTTGTCATCTGTTCCTTCTTGATTGTTACAATGTAGCTGATAAATTTCTGGTTTGCTGTATTTTTCTTGGTTCTTCATAATGGGAAATTACAAAGAAAAAGAGATTCTTCTTTCCCATGTTGCCAAAGGGCACTAAAATCAAAATTCTATTTTCAGCATCATACTTAAAATTTAACAAACTTCATACTCAACAGAGAAATTAACAAACTGGTTTTGTTTAAAGCATCAAGGCTCAACCTACTTTTTTTTCTTCCTAGTTCTCTCGGGGAAAAGAACTGAGCAAGAAAGTTCTTGCATGATGTGCTATTTGTGGAGGACTAAAAATATGTGGTATACTTTATTCAGGTGATTCTCCAATCCCCTGTCTTGCTAGAATTTATTGATATATTCTGATGATACATTTATGTATTCTGTCCATGCCTATATATTTGTTTTTATAGCCGCATTGATAAAGAGGTTTAGGTCAGTATTAAACTTCTTCTAGAGGTGCATTTTATTTCCATTACATTTGTCTGTAAAACGTTTTAAGATATCTGAAGTAGAAGAAGGAAGTTTACGTATTAACTTACTTAGAAGAAAAGTAGCAATCCTTTTTTTAAATAGTAGATATCACATTGCTATGAATGTTTCATATTCACAAGTTGCTGAAGGAGATAGGGTAGAGAAAAATAAGTATCAGTGTATACATGAAGGCCCAGGTAAGCCATTATGGTATTGAATAAATGGTTCAATTAGGGAATCACATTAGATCATAAAAACTGGTTGCACATGTGGAAGACAAGACAAGAAGGGTATCTCCATAGTGCACTGTTTTGGATCTGTAATATTGCCATCTGAATCAGTGCAGTAAGCCAGATTTTCCTTGCCTTTTTTCAGTCAGAGCCAGAGTAAAATGAACAGAAAGTGTATAAACACGATAGTGAATGTGCTAAGGAATATGCATCAGACAGACATGGAATGACAACTGTCTGAAGAGTTTTCTGCCATTTTTTCATGTACTGACATGACATTTAAAGATATGATAGATGTTACAATGGGGAAGAAAATCTTACAGTTCACCCTTACTGAAGTGAATAAGCACCATAGTAGAAAAATTGTTAGTAATAAATAATAATGATGTTATCAGACAGTTATTACCGTAGCAGTTGAAATAAAGTAGTATTAGGAAATACCATGTATGTGCTCATCCAAAATAGGGTAGAAGGTTTGTCCTACACAAGATAGAAAATAGTCTTCTCTGTATATTATTTGTCTTAACTTTTACCTTTCCAATGTTCTAATGTGTGCTCACACCTCAGATCCTGCTCCCTATGATGTTGAAACAGGTGGAACTTTCTCATTAGTTAGCTGTAATTCGTCTTTAAAGCCTTCAATAGAACTACTTGGAGGGATTTTCTGTGTCTTTTCTTTCTTGCCACTCCACACAAAGCAATAATGAGGAGACTGACACTGGTGATAGGCAGTGATGCTGAAAGCTTGTTGAGTCCTTTTGGCAGTGTTTGTTATCCCAGTGCTACAGAAGGGACATGATGTCATGAGCATGGCCAAGAGGAGAACATGATAGCTGCAGTGACTCTGAGTACACAGGGTAGGAGGCATCAAATCTCTGCAGAATTTTACAAGCATTATGCGAATGATGAAACTGAAGGGAAGTATGAGGGAAGTACACAGTAGGAAGCTCAGGATGGATAGCAAGCTGAGAGATGCACGGCATATGTCTGCCCAAGGAGTTAAAATAGTTGTGCTGTAGGCTTGAAGTCTTCTGCCACAGGGATTAAACAAGGAGAACCCACAGGATGGCACATGCGGTAGCTGAATGATGCTTTGGGAGGTACCATCAAATCCAGACACAGAAAAGTACAGAGAAAAGTTTCTCCGCACTGAGAAACAGAGGCTAGTGTTGTACTCAACTGTTATCTACACTAACAGATAAATGAACCAAAAGAGAGATGATAATATAAAGAATATAGTTAGTGAGCAGAGCTATATTTACAGAGGAACTCAGCCAGGTCAAAGTTAGCAATAGAGATGTTGTTTACTCTTCAGACACTGGTCTGACAGGCTCAGCCTGTCCCCTGGCTAAGGGCAGGTCCATTCCAGGCCAAGCCCAGGGGAAAAAAAAAATCAAAATTAGCCCAAACAAAAATGTCTGGTTGTATATATTTATTTTCACAAAATAATTACATTTTGCTGTAGTACATAATTGAGTATAGTCATTGAGCTTAGCATATGTGTTCATCTGAAAGACTTGACTTGTAACAGAGAACGTTTTCCTATAAATAATATAAAAAATCTGAAGCACATATGTCACTCTTGAGTTAAAAAATAAATCCAGACAGACCAAAGACGACATAAAACATAAAACACCCTCCTTTAATGCATTTAAGTAAATGGGGGTTTTGTTCTAAGATTGAACAGTGACACCAAGATGTTCCCTCTATCTTCTGCACATAGCTGTTAAGTTTTACATCTCTTTGTAGACTATACCTAAAAATACTGATTCTACTAGTATTTTAATTCTTTACCTCAAAAATCTGTTAACTTTTGTCATTGAAATTGCTATATATTTGCTATAATGTCCATTTTTCAGGAGCCATATTTTTTATAAAGCAAATTCTTAACAGGAGAAATAAATAATTAAAAGTTATGCCAATTCCAGAGATGCTTTGTGTCCAGCTCTAAGAGAAAAAAATTAGTTGCTTTGTATTGCATCTTGCTTAGTGGTACTAGATGATGGAATCCAAGTAAGAATTTCATCCTCCTATTCCTGAAGACAATCCTTTAGAATAACCATGCAATACAATAGTTCTGTGAAAATGTTGAAGACGTAAAAAACTCGTACAGCTTTCATGGAGGTCAGGCGTTTCTGTTGAAGAGAAATCCATTGAAAGTTACCAAGTGTAATGTTTTCTAGACCAAAGTGTTTCTGAGCTGATAATTGCTGAAAACTTGCAGAGGATGAGAAAGACGAATATATGTGTTTGCTCTGTTCCTTCTCCTCTGTAGGCATCTGCTTGTGAACACTGCTGGAGACAGGATTTGGGGCCAGCTGGATACAGCCACAGCCACTCCCTCCCCTTTCCTACCCTTCATATTTCTGAAACAACTGAAGCAAGGACTCTAGAAACACTTAACTAAATCTGCAGCAGGTCCAGTCCTGTGTATTTAATGAGGCAAGAGTCCAGTTTGGATAAAAAAGTAGGTTGCAATCATATAATTAAAAATGGAATGGTTATATGCAAGGAAGAAGTATTAGAATCATGCAGACTGTCTCAGTGCCTCTTTTTAAAATTCAATGTTTTGCACCTTTAATACTTTTGTTTGAATGTGCATCCTGATGCTTCATCTTTTAGGCTTGTGTGAGTCAACTGGAAAATAAAATAATTCCATGTGGACATCACATAAGTGCCTGGGCAACCAAATAGAAAGCAAACTGGCTTTCTGGGTGGATGGCTAGCTAGAAACCCTGTGTAGTGGATTTTAATGAGTTATTTCTGCATGGAGCCGGGAAGAGAAGCAGCAGCTTACACAAATAGCAGGCAGCATTGTATGGTGTGAGCTATACACAAACTCACGCTGAATTTCTGCTTTCCCCTTGACCTGGTACCATCTGAGAATATCTTCTGCTGGCCAGTATCATCACTAGCCTGCTCATAAACCTAGTGTATGGATCATGGTCTCCCTGAGACTTGCACAGGAGGAGGACTTGAGAAGGACTCGAGAAGGACTCTTTCTGTGGTGCATAGGGAGCCAGACAATCTGTCTCGGGCTTTTTGGAGGACCCTGCAAATGAACTGTCCCTCTTAGCCTCGCTGCACAAAGTGACCTCAGGCATTTTACCAGGGAATGCTGTGGACTTGTGGATTGTTCTCATGCTAGGAAAGGGAAGTTCGTTGTTTGCAGCAACCAGTACAACTGGGAAGCATTTCAGCTTCCCTTAGAGAATTTCCCAGGGTATGGTCCAGGCTAGAAGTAAACTGGGCAATATCTTGTTCCTCACTTCTCTGCCCTTGTTGTCACAAGGACAGATCACAAAGTCTGTGAGCTATAGAGGAAAGCTGCTGCATAAACTCATCACCATAATTTTGGGCCTGAAACAGCAGTCTGCTCCATATCATCCTCTCCACCCAGGGAGTAGCTACAAGAGCAAAAACTCTTCTGTGCCTAGGGATAACTTTTCTCCTTGTATTTCTAGTCATACTTTTGCATACACAACATTCGCTAGTATCAAGTTGATCAGAAGCCTGGTAAAGAGAGTTTTAACAAAGTAAGCTCTATAGTGGGAGTTACTTTCCTGAATAATTCCTTGTCTTGACTGCACAGCAAAATTACATTCTTATTGCCCCAGACATTACAAGAGATAACCAAGAGATAGTTGCTGTTCTGAAGTGCCTGTAGTGCAAACATGAAAGCACAACATTGGAGGCAAAATAATATAACTCTCATTTTACAGACAGAAAAGAGTGGCACAGACAGATTAGATGCCAATACTGCATTAAAAGAGAACTCACATCTCTAAACTCCATAGCTAGTACTTGACCCACAAGACCACCTTTCCTATTCTGCACCACTACAGAGTGCTTAAACCATCTGATCTGCACAGTGGTATTTCAATCTCTCCCACAGTTGCAAATAATTTTTAAAGATGCAAGCTGGTGGAGAAAATAATTTTTAAAGATGCAAGCTGGCGGAGAATCACATCCTTGTTACATCCTTGTGACAAATTGTCACATTTTCCCTGTCTTGGGTTATTTCATTTTTTTTAATCATGGCATCATGTGCTTATTACTTCCCCTTGTACTGCAGCCTGTCTGCACAGAGAACAGTCACCAGGTGCTATGATAAAGAAGAAAGAACATACATCATTTATTTACATCTCTCCACTGGGAAATACTAATAATTTTTCAACTCCTATATGTTCATTCTTTGTCCTTCTGGATGTTCATCTCATGCTGAGTGTTAATTTTCGTTGCTCTGTGAACTGATCTATGGACCTTTGTCCAAAATCTGAAATATTTGGAGGCATGGCCAGGTGAAAAGGGGTAAGAAGCTAAAAGTCCTAGAGCACCTATTCAGCTCACAAGCATCCCAATTGCCCTACTGCATATTACTGCCTCTTGAGATCTACTGCCCTGTATGCATAGTGATCCTTAACCCAAGCCTGTTGTAATAATCTGGATATGTTTAAGCTCTGTAAATCATATGCCCTACCTCACCTGAATGACTCTGACAGAACTGGGTTACATGCGTGGTTACAGCAGAAGCATGTGTTGAAGATGCTTCCTGCAATGCTGCCCCTCTCTCTAGTTCTCTGTGTGATTATTGTAGAGGGTTTTGAGGCAAGGGTAGGGAACAGTTTTAAAGGAAAGTCTAGGGTTTTTTTGGTGGAAGTTAGATCTACCCTAGTATTTAAGTATATGGCATTCAGCAGTGTTGACAAATTTCCTGACAGTCCCCCAGCCCTCAGGAGCTGCATGACACACGTGTATGTGGACACTGCACTCACTTTTCCCCCGGCTCTCCCTCACAAGGTGTCCACAGACCTACTTGCCCTATCCTGCTCTCCCCATTCCAACAGCACAGTAGATCTCTGCCCTAAAAGAGAAACAGACTTCGCTCATCTGCTGCCTGAAGCAGTAGAGGTGACAAGCCTGGGACTAGAGTTTCAAAGACAAAAAACTGGGACAAGTGGAGAGGCTGTCATGGAAAAAGGTTCTGATGGAGTGAGGGACTCAGGAAGATGTAGGAGTAACCTCTTCGTTCTCCCAAGTCTTTTCTACAATGACACATTGCAAGACTTTAATGTAAGGAGGAAAGGGCACATGTGTAGAAAGAACATTTATCCTTCTGAGATCTCTTCTTTACATGAATTCCCATCCAATCCTCTGTCTAAACCTAAAATCTTCCTTATTCCAGGACTGGCAGTCTTTCAACAAAGGAGGGGTGGGTTGTATTTTTCTTTCCCCAGTTAGCTATTAAGTGTGCCAATGGAAACTTGGCGGGAAGCTGAAGATGCTGCTTTTGCTTGTGAGGGGAGGTCTCAGTTCCTGCTGAATTTGGAGCTCCATGGGGGCCAGAAGCAAACGCATGTCTCTTTGAAAATGCCACAGTGCTCTGACTGCCAAGATCTCCCATGTTCTGTGTGATAAAGCTCATCTGGCCCCATCCTCTCTTTCCTGTTGTCCTCTGCACTCTGCAGCTTAGTTGGCTATAGTTGGGTAAGTGGCCCTGGGAATTAAACTCCACAAAATACCAGTCCCAGCACTCTGGCATACTACAGAGGGAGGCAGGCAGCTGGAACACTGTGGCTGGTTGTAGCTCCAGTTATTCGTTGTGTGAGGCACCTTTCTTTTTTCTGTTTTTCCAAAACTGGTTCTTATAAAACAGAGAGGCCACACAGGGAATATATATTCTCCAAAGAAGAGATAAATACTGGGTATGTTGCTGGAACAGCAAACGTTGGGACTGACTTTCTCATAGACTCCTTGAATATCTAAACCTACAGGAATGCTGACATTTTAAGGATAAGCCAGCCCCACCCTTCATAATTAGGGCAAAAGCCCTCTGTGAGCTGGCAACATCCCTACGTTGCCAGATACACCTATGTGTCAAGTACCAAATTATCCAAGGACCCAGAGACGTGTCAATGTCAGTGGAAATTGTGCAATATATGCTTTGAAAACAAATTCTGTAGTTTAACAAGGGATTAATTTGGCCGTTTAATATATACTTGAATGTCTTGCTAGATCAAAGTTACACCGCATGTGCTTGGCTGTGTGTGGGGAGTTACCGTCATACGTGGATTTCTTCCTCTGTTTCCCCCAGGGAGCAGCTCATTTGCGCACTTAAATGAGTTGGAAACAGCTGAAACTAAATCCCAGTATGTAATGTGAATCCTGTGTTTAGTGGGTTTGACTTTTAAAAATGCAAACGCACAGAGGCCCTGATGACTTCAATAGCATTTATGGGTGCTCGGTGCTTTTATAAATGTCACACTATTTATAACATATTTCTGTGTCCTTTTTTTATATTCTCTGTTGGCCTGTCTCTTTTTCACAGTGGTATCTTTGATTGGCATAGTCACATCAGAATGTAGTATGTGTTTGAATAATCAAGAAAATACAAATTTAAAAAAAAACCCAAACAAATGAAAGTTATCTTTATTCTAGTCCATGTTTTTCCACTGCTCAACCACCAAACAATAACAACACCATTTCACCACTGCTTTTTACATTCTCTGAAAAATACTTTTAGTTTTGCAGTGGTTTATTAAACGTTCCACATCCAATTATTTGCCCCAAGAGTTTCCCCCCTAAGCTTTAGAAAATTGTTTCGGCTATATCCAAACTCATGCCAACTTCCTGGCTTCTCGGCCGCAAGCCATCAGTGAGAGCTCTGCTGAGAACCACTTTGAGGCTCTCCTTGAACCTCTTCTTCTTGCTGCTTCCTACAAAGAAGTAAACCAGGGGGTTGATGCTACTGTTAACAGTGGAGAGAACAATGGTGACGTGGTTCTGCTGGCTGAGCAAAGATGACCAGTGGTGGTAATTCAGAAGATACAACAGCCTCATAGGCATGGCAAAGATGAGAAAGACAATGACTGTGACCACAATGATGATGTAGAGCTTTGACGAATGAGGTCTCAGGGACTTACGGTGAATCCTGATAACCAAAATCAGGCTGGACAGAATCATTAGAGGAATGAAGATCATGAAAGTCAGGATCCATGTGAAGATGAGCAATGCTTGGCAATGGTTGCCGTCGTCAAATTGTTCTTTGGTTGAATCATCTTTGCATGTTAAATATTCGGCTACTGTCATGAAAAAAGACAGAGTCCACAGAATTGCACACACAATTGCCGATTGATGCTGTGACCGGTGGCATCGGTACCAGATGGGGTAAACAATAGACAGACACCTCTCAATACTGATGGCTGTCAGGAGATAGAGACCAGTATTATAGCCAAGAAGGAACACAATAGATAGTGTGGTGGTTACATAATAGTAAAAACCGTATGCGAATCCAAAACCAGCAATGTACTCAATTGACAAAATAAAAGTACAAAGCAGTAAGGAGATATCAGCAATGGACAAGTGTGTGATGTACGCAGTGAATGGGTTTCTTTTGATCTGGAAGCAGAGGCACCAGAGGACAATTCCATTTTCACAAAAACCCAGGAAGGAGATGATCATAATTACCCAAAGTGGGGTCAATATCTCCCAGACCCTTTCCTGTGTAGAAATGTTTCTGTGCATTGAGATGTTCTCTGTGCCTTCGCTGGGATGAAACGTTATGTTTGACTCATCCATGGGGAAAGCTCAAGTTTGGATAGCACAGCTCTTCCTTCTGTAAATATGTATAAAAATATACTGTGAGCATTGTGTGCTCCTCCCCTCCCCCTTTTCCTTCTGTTTTGTGGACCCTCAGTTTCTGGTCATACATGAAGGCCTTGGCAAAAGAACACCAGCTTTGATATACTGATGCTAGCTAAAACCCAGTTGGAACTGCTCTTGGCAATGTTAAGGATTGCTAAGCCCATCATGCTAGCAGAAATCCTGAGCTGCCTTCTCTAAAGGGCTCAGCCTGTGAGTGCTAAATCACAGCTAAAGAGATTCTCTTAAAGGGCTTTTGGACAAGCAATGTCTCCATCACATTGCACAGTTTCATTATATAGTTGTGACAAATGGCATTGGTAGTTCTAGAGCCCTAGATTGTTCTCAGACAGGTTTCCTTGGTTCCTATTGAAGCTAATGGCATTAATTTTAAGTTAAACATATGCATTTCAAGTGAACTTGGCTCATAGGTAGTTTGGTTTAAAAAAAAACATTGATACCAACATCAGTTTTTCAGAAAGGGATTTAATTAAGTAAAAATAATATGTAGTTTCTCAGCATTGTATTCCCTCCAAGTACAGAGGTAGAGGGAAGGCAATATGGCACTGTTTTGAGAGAGCAATTTCTTACCTGCTTTAAGTGCCATTTATCATAGCGCAACATAGTTTAAACATGTTCACACATACTCTGAACACTTAACATGACTGCAGGTACTTTGCAAACATTATAAATCTAACCCATCACAAGGAGATGCTGTTCGTCACATCATGTTCATCATCATCATCACCACAAGCTGTTCAGGTTCCCTGCCATTGTTATAATGGTTTTAACTGTTGTTTTGATGAGTTACGGGGCAACTTCTCCTTTTGTATGCCTCCTTTTATCTCATGACAGAGAGACAGTAGCATTGGTTTCTGCTGATATTCATACAAATATTTCATGCCCCATGCCCTGTTAACTTCCCAGCTGCCCTGTAATGATACACAGTCTCATTCAGGACACTTTTGGATTTACTGATGTTAACAGGGACTAACTGTTGACAGTAGTCTTACCTAGCTGACTTGGTTCATCCATGTAAGTTACCTTGTTAATTAACATGCCATAATGAGAATTTACCCATACTCTCAAGTAGTTAAGAACATCAAATGCAAGGTAAAGAAGTTTTACTGGGGCAACTTCTGCAATGATTAGAGAGAGTCATTCACCCCAGTCATAGTTTTGCTCTCATGAGCCTTGCATTTCCTGGTTTCGAAACAGCTCCTTAAGACAGGGTAGCACAGTTAAGAATGAGCATTCTGTAAACAACCTGGCAAGCCTCAGGCCTTGCTGGCACTTAAACCCGTGCAAAAATGTTAATGATGATCCCACCTGTATGCTGACCATGCCACCACCTGAGACAGCAAACAACATAGATGGAGATGTGGTAGAGGAGTGTGAATGCAACAAGTAAATGCAGTGACCAGAATGAATGGCAAGTCTCCCAAAAGCAGTGTTCTGCAAGAGAGAAGGTGCTCAAACAGTGTGCTGCTGGAAATACCGTAAAGGTTCACAGGAGAAAAGGAGAGTAGAAACTATCTACTTCAAGAGTTAAAACAATTAGGAAAGGAAAAAGAGAATTAAAAGTATGAAAAAAGTACTTTTTTCAAGTTTGAAAAGAAAAAGACAGTATGAAAATATTCAAGCAAATTCTTGATTTGCATCACTGTAGGAAAGGAGTTTTCTCTCTGGAGAGTAAAATAAAGAGGAAAAAGTTCTCGACTTACTAAGGTCATTCCCACATGACAGCATTCAGAGATGAGGATGGAAAGAATCCTCTTCTTCCAGATACATCCATGGTTTGTTCAGATTTCCCTGAGGCTGTTGAAGAACTTCCTTGAAGAAGCTGAAGTTTACTTTCTCCAACCATTTGCCTTTGGTGAGACGGGGAACAAACAGTGACTCTGACCATGACTCAAAAAGAAGTGTACAGTCCTCCCATTGCTCTAAAAGTCTGAGGCATGCCAAATAAAGGGTCCCAGGATCATCATCTGAGACTGAGCTTCAAATGGCATCACTCAGTAGCTGGCAACTCATCTAGCTGAAAGCCTGGGATTTAACTCTTGTGGGAACTGAAGGGCAGTATATGGAAAGTTGTCCTGAGCTGCTACAATACCAGGAGACCTAGTTTAAACAAACAAACATGAAGGGAGTAGAAAATCTATTTGGGGATGTTAATATCCAAAGAAAAAATACCTAAATTTAGAACTGTGCCACCACACACCATCTAAAAACTAAAAGTCAATTCACAAATCTGTTTTATATTTTTTGATAAAAGAAAACAAGAAAGTGAGAAGGATAAAGGAAGAATGAAAAAGAAAGAAATAGAAAAAAGGACAGAAGGTGAGGAAAAGAAAGAAAGAAAGAAAGAAAGAAAGAAAGAAAGAAAGAAAGAAAGAAAGAAAGAAAGAAAGAAAGAAAGAAAGAAAGAAAGAAAGACTGATTATAGAGCGAAGAAAATAGCCCATCATTGTGTTAGTCTCATACATCCATTCTCTAGGTAAAATCTGTGTCTTGAGATTATTGTACCAAAAAATACCAAGACCAAACCCAAAAACCTTTTCATGAGGTTTAAACAGTCTCCCCTGAAAAGTTCAAATACAACTAGGAGATTGAAAAGTCTTCTGAGGACACCCCTTGCTTTTGCCTCAAGTATTAGATTGTTTTTATATTCAGATATTAGCAGAACAAACATTCTTAGCCAAATAAGGAGAGAGTTTGCTTGGTCTTCTCCTTTAAATGTTTCACTAAAACTACCAAATCCCCAAACGGGAAGAGCAACTAACTAATGTGAGAAATAAATGACCCCAAAGGGAGGGTCAGAATAAAGTTAGGAAATGAACAGAGTGAAATAAAACAACTTCTAACTGTATTTTGTTGGCTTAAATTGTGACCTACCTTATGTTCAACACCTATGGCACCAAAAATTTGAAGCTACCGCTGAAAAAGGAAAAAACCTGTTCCTTTCCCCAAAAAGGAAATATACATACAAGTAATGAGAAGAATCATTGTAGAAATTTGTTAACATGTCAAGATTGACCAGGTACTTGTGTTTGGAGCACACTGCAATCCAAAACTGGAAATTCCCTGGCTTCCAGTCTTCAAGGGGCAGTTGCTTTGTGAGACTTCCCTCAGGCACACAGCACCTCCTTCATGACTGATCCCTGCGGCTCCACCAGTCGCCATCTACAAAGCCAGGGCACCAGAGTGAAACCCAGTCTTGAGGAGAATAGGTCACAAGTACGCCTTATCATTGGTGATTTTGGGAGTAAGAGGAAGGTTGAATAGGGGTCTTTATATCAGATGCTGCCAAGAGTTGGAGCAGCTATTTCTGAATCAGTTTAAATATTCAGATATGAACAAGAGGGCTACAATAGCAAAATATGGAACTTGAACTGATCTTGGGACTAGAAATTAGTACTGACAGTAAAGACATGATGGGCAATATGGAAACACTTTTAATTTTGATTTAAATTGAATATACAGAAAGATGTCACATTAATGATAGTTTGTCCTAAAGTCTTTCTCTCTGACACTAACTTGGTACGACAGAGCAGTTTTGAAGTAGATATTAACTGAATGGACTAACACTTGCAATATCTTGTATGTAGGTAGCTAGTAGTTAACTTTTATTATTAGAGTTTTTTAATAATTTCACATTCTCCCATCTCCAATTCCTGGAAGCAGAAGACAACCTGTAAAGAACTTCCAATTTGTTCATTAAAAACAACCCAATAGCCTTGGATTTATAAACCAGATTAGAGGGGTTGATGTGGTTGGTACAGGTGCCAGTATATAAAAAAACCTCTGTGTACCCAGGAGTCAGATCTCCCACTATATATTTACATAAGCCATAACCAAAACCCCTCAGGGATGAGCTTTGATAGCACTTCCAGGAAGTGCAATTTTTCCTGATGGTCATTCAGTCATTACCACTTTCCAGCTGAAATTCATTCCTTAATTATTCAGCTCTAACAGAGGCTATGCGGAAATAGGACAAAGGGAAATGGCTTTGAGCTGAAACAGGTGGGTTTAGAACAGATAGGAAAAAATCTTTACAGTGAGGGTGGTGAGGCACTGGAATGAGTTTCCCAGAGAAGCTGGGGATGCCTCATGCCTGGAAGTGTTCCAGGCCAGGTTGGTTGGGGCTCTGAGCAACCTCATCTAGTGGCAAGGAGATTGGAACTGGATGATCTTTAAGGTCCCTTCCAACACAAACTATTCTGTGACTCCACAAAATGCATGGATCCTAAGGGTCTTAAGACCCCTTAAGTCTCACAGAGACTGGAAGAGCCATGATGACTTATGGATACTCCTCAGTAAGTGATATGAGAGTGTCATTGGAGTAGGAGGTAGGCATAAGAATTAAAGTTACCCTAACCCAAAACACCCCACAGAACCTGCTGGACATCTTTTATCCTACTTGTACTTGATCCTAGCATATACCAGTTCCTTAAGGAGTGGTAACTGATGGATTGTGTTTTATAGGCAACAGGCATGAAAGCTGGCTTTATTGCTGGTTTCTGCAAAACAAGGTGAAAATATGTCACCAGCGAGTTTTGAAGCCAACACAGGTCATCTGTTAATAGATAAAAATTAAGGTTATGGTAGGAGTTAAAATTCTAGAAAACATAAGACAAAGACAACTACAGTAATTTCACGACCATAAGGCACACCAGACTATAAGGCGCACTCCCCGGGAGTCGGCAAAATTCACAACTTTGTAGATCAGATAAGGCGCACCGGACTATAAGGCACACTATTTTTTTGCAGCGAGGCCCCGCCCCCAGCTCCCCCCACGCGGTTTCTGGCTGAGGCCCCGCCTCAACCCGGCAGCCATTGGCCCCCGGGCCCCCCTGTACCCGGCAGGGGTGGTGCCGCGAGCCACCGGACTCCCCTGGACGCGGGAGGGGCGGTGCCACGGGCCCCTGGGCCCGCCTCCACCCGGCTGCCGCGGCACTCCCAGCTTCCCCCGCGGCTCGCAGCTCTCACTTCCGGGTAGGCAAATTTCTGAACGTTGTCCATCAGATAAGGCGCACCGGACTATAAGGCACACTTCCAGCTTCAGGGGAAAATTTTAGTCAAAAGGGTGCGCCTTATAGTCGTGAAATTACTGTAAGTCCCAGAATTGGTGTAAAGCTGAAGGCTCCTTGGTCGCTGCTCAGCTGCTGTAAGGCCAGTTGTAAAATCCTATTAGTGGCAATCATAGGATTGTGTTTTCATGAGAACAGTATGGAATAGCAGACTCTAAATCAAGGATTCCTGCTTAATCCTGTAATCCTACTGAGAAATTTTGACAGCTAAAGTTGGTAGAGGTGAATTAATCGTATTATTTTGTGGGTGGTTAAGACCTACCACATTTTGTTTATGAAAGTGGATTTAGGGCCTGAAAGCCAAGTGTACTGTGGGAAACAGGGAAGAACCTTACCTGAGGAAAGAGTAAGGCATATAGTGAGAGACAGGGCAGTTTATAGTTGTTGTTGGGACTATACAGGTTCCTGAAATAGTTTGGCAAGGCTGTTTTCAGATTACTTTTCTAGTCTTTGTCAGAGATATTTTTGAATGATGAATGAATTTTAGGTTCTGCTCTGAAAATGCTGATGAGAAAGGGCAATTAATAGCAGAAAAAAAAGGTAGGGCCAGGTGAGCCCCAAGCTGCTATGCAGATCCTTGGAAGCAAAGCGAGGTGTCGGGCCCATTACTCTGGTGATATAGCCCAGGCTGGTGAAAGCTCAGACGACTTGTTTACATGTTAACTTCATGGACTGACTGTCTCGTGAGCAAGGGAGGATTTGGAGATGTTCCTGCTCCTGACTTGAGCCACACCTTCTTTTTTTGACCTGCACAGCTCTGGGTTGGCAAGCCAGGGCTCAGCACTCAGGGGTGATGCCAGCAGCAGCCTGAGCTCCAGCTCAGCAGCCTCGGGGCAGGGAGTGTGCTGCTCACCCACATGTCAGCTGGGTTGTGGGGGAGACACAGCTGGCTCCACTGCCCACAGGCAGAGGGGAAAGTGGCCAGTTTCACTATAGAAGCTGTACAGACCCATTCACACAATACCAGATGTCTGTGTTTACCCACCTGGGTGGCAGCACGTGCAGTGTTCTGGATCTGAGCTCATACCTCTGTGTCAGCTGAGGAAGCAGCCAGAGTAAATTGCAGCGAGTTTCCCAAATCAGAGAGAGTATCAGCAAGTGAGGATCTCTTAGTGTAGCTGTGAGCTGGGGAAAACTAGTATAAAATAACGAGGTTTCCTAATGCCCATCTTTATCCCCTGTATCGTTGGGGTTCAGAGGCTCCCCAGCTGTCTGCAGACCTACCTTCACTCATAACATGTGTAGCAGGTGGTGGTTCTTACCTTGAAGACACTAGAGTCTGTCCCCAGTGGAAACCTACCCTTGCTAAAATCATTCTCAATCTAATTTCCCTCTTGGTCTGGTCACTGATGGCACCAATGCTTGCACCAAACCCACCATCATCACGCATCAAAGGAGAAAATACACTGCACCTGCCTGCTGGCAGCCCCAGCTGCTATGTATTGTAAGACAATACAGGAAACAGTGTTTTCTCTTTACATTTTCATTTTGTATATGTAAAACAATACAGGAAACCACTGGGGAGACAGCAGGGTAAGAATGGCAGTAATAACTTGGCGTATATGATTAATATAGGCGGTTTAAATCACTTCAGCTTTCGTTGTGCAAAGCAGAAGTTACACATTAGAAAATGTGACTGAGGCATGATAGAGATGAGTCAGAGCTTCCCATGATAAAATGTTGGAAGGAAAGCTCTGAATGCCGATTCGCCATGGTGCTCTCTCTTTCAACCTGTGTTGTTTCTGGATGTTCCCAGCAACAAATGTCCAAATCCTTCTTGAAACAGTGGTGCTTGTCAGACTAAGTTATGTCTGTCGAGTGCCTGGCCTAGTAAGAAAGATTGCCCTGAAATAATCTTTACTCTTGATTGTACTAATCTGTCTTTTGTCTTTTACCCCTGTTTGCTTTTAATCTGTAGCATGTATTTATCATTTGCATGCATTTCCAACCTATCACAGAAATTAGCCATTACTCTTTATTTGCCCTCTGTACTGCAGGAATAGGTGGTTAAGTAAGACGCTTGATGCATGTTACTGTGAAATCTGAATCTCTTTTGTTCAGTTCACTGAACACTTAGGATTTTCCACCTGAAGTCCGGTGGCTCACCTGTCTCTCTGTCTTTTGCACAAGAGAAACAGCTATACTGCTGAGGATTCTTTGTACGGGAAAATTGTTTAAAAGGATGACAAGTGGTTTATGGAGGCACCAGGAATTTAAAAAAAAAAAATGATGTAGATGATACAGGTATTGTTAGCAGCCCATTCTGGACACTTTTTGGAATCAGCCAGGATAGGTCTGTGACTCCTTAGGGCAACATCTTTACAAGTCATCTAATGACCTGCTGAAAATGGAACTACTGCGTGTGACTGTCGTTAGATAATAAACAGTAAACAACAAGAGCTTTATAATGACATGCCTGAATTAATAGGTGTTGCTGGGGTTTAAAGAAGGAATTTCCATCAGAACTGTAAAAGTGGTGTAAAGATCCATGAATTAATTCAATATTTAAAAAAACAAAATTTCAGTGTTGTGAGGAATATGTGTGTATCACACTGTGGTTCTGCAGGGAAACTGTAGCCCAGTTTTCTCATGTCTCATTTCTCCTTTTTGAACAGAACCTCCCACAGTGCACCATGGAATATGACTTTGTATTGCAATCCTCTTTTCTCTTGGTGTCCAGCTGGGAGCGTGACTGATAGAAAACCAGAGCACAGTGCATCAAAATATCATTGCAGAAGGGAAATACTTCCTCCTGCTTCAGGATTTTTCCCAGATGCTGAATTTTTAAATGAAGAGTCTCAAGAAGCTAAAAATTTTCCTTTGAGTATAGTTCTTCTATTATTTCTAAACTGCTTCTAATACCCATCTCTTTCCAAAGACAAAACATAGACTCAGAGATAATTTTTATTTTTCAAGGTGATGCATCTTGAACACAAGTGCAAAACAAGCTCATGCAGTGGGTTTATTGCATGAAGTCTGAAGGCCACTGGGTGAAAACACTGAACAGTCTCTTCTATCAAGTGTACATAAATACATGGAGTGAATCTAGAGTCCTAAAATATAAAAAAGGCCATCATATTTTCTGAAAAATGAAATTGTTAAAGTGTAGCAAGAGTACAGGACAATGACTCTGAGAGTAGAAATCAGGAAGTCTGAGTTTACTCTGTTTCAGACTGCCTCAACATTATCAAAATTCCTCCTCTGCAAAATGGGAGTAGCATGGGAGCACTGGGAGGCCAACTTCAAATCTGTGAGACACTTCTCTAATATAGCAATATAAATACTAAAAATACAAGGAATTTACCTACTGCTTCAACCTCACAAAAACAATAAGAAGTAAGTTTGGTTCTATTGCAGGAAATTGAGGGGTCTTGTTTTTTTATATATATATTTCCACCTTTTTCATCTTCCTCCTTTATACCTTTGACAGAAACGGGACAAGATGCTCAGCTGTGGTAGTCCTCACATGGAAATCCATGTCATTAAACCAGGTAATAATTCAGGCCCTGCACATGAACAAGGGCTGATCTTGAGGACTTCAAGTGCAGGATTTCTGTCTCCTACAGTTACCTAGTGGTACATCTTGCCAAAGTTCCAGCATAAACATCTATATTGTGTGTGTTTGCTTTCAGAAACAGTATTGACCGCTCCTCTTCTACTCATAGCTTGATTTGGTAACAAAGTTTCTGCCCTGCAGAGTTGAGATAACACTAAATAATCTGTGTAGTGGACAACAACCAACCAAATTGCAGCTGGAGATAAAGAACCAGAAATTCTGTGTTCTTTAGGTATTCAACTTCTTCCTGGATCAGTTTTCTTCTTCCTCTGAGCTGGAGGGCATAAAGACACCACTGCTTTCTACCTCTTCTTAACAGGGACTTCCGACAACTAAAATATGTTCAGAGTCAATTGAAGTTTCAGTCTTTATTTAATAGAAAATATTTTTCTTGAATTTAGATGTTCCAGGGACTACTACTGCCTCTATTTCCTGCTGAATATATTTCCCAGGACTACATTTTTTATTTCTGGTCATACTTTGCCCTTATCTTTTTATGACAAGGACCCATGATTTTCCTTGCCCTATGAGCAATGCAGCAGCATCTCTGTGTGGCTCTTGGCCATGCAGTAGGTGTTGCTGATCACAGTGGAGCAGATGCAGGTAGGGCTCCAGGGCATGTCCCAGGTGGGCAGCCCTGCCTGCTTGTGCACCCATGCTGGGATGGAATGGGCCTGAGATGGCTGTGCAGAGCAGAAATGTTCAGGTTACCACCAGCCCCCAGGGCCAACAGAGTCCCACGGGATGTAGCCCTGGCAACAAAGCATTTTCACTGCACTTTCACTGCTCACAAGGCAGCTACATGCAAAAGACTGAAAGTTGGTGGCTCTGTATCATCTATCCTGTTTCTCTCTCTTTTTTTTTTTTTTTTCTCTCTCTCTCTGATCCTGGCTTAATCTTTTAATTCCTTGTTGTGGTTTACATGCACCCATATTCCCACTGATGAATACACATTTTCAGTGAGGTGGAGGAGCAGAGTTTACAAGCATGGCTCAGGGCACACTTAAATACAATTTGAAGTTTTCTGCAACTATGTTGTTATGTGGATTATTCTGCTGTGGTACAAAGAGATCAGACTCTAATCTGATTTCCTAATTTTCCTCCAACTTTTATTTCCTAATCCTGCTCCAACTATGGATTGATGGAAGGAAATAGAGAGGTGTCAGTCACAGAGCTATATGGCTCCTTCTTTTCAGGCTGAGTGTACCAATCACTCAGATCACTGTAGAGAATGTAATATGCATAATATTTATACACATATCTTGGCAAAATTAAACTTGGTACTCTCCCAGGTGAAGGAAGGCTTGGTTTCTGGCATTGGGTTTTTTGGGGTTTTTTTCAGGGACAGAGATGAGGGAAGGAAGAATCAGCAGGAGACTAGAATACAGTTGGTTGTGTAGAAGCCATATAAGTCAGAAGAAAAAAAGTAGATTAAGAGATTTGTAAAATATCCTGATGATCTGTATCTCTTTTTTTTTCCACTGGAGATTTCTGGAGACATTGTGATGGCTGAAGACCAAAATAAGAGCTGTCTTTTGACAGTGCATAGAGATGGAGTGCCAGCATTCAGAGCTGGAAAGTAACTGCAGTGACAGAGTCCTGAAGCAGAGGCTCCTGCAGCAGCACGTCAGGATGGCAGGGCAGTGGGGCTCACCCCCAGGTGGCAGGTGAGTCACTGCAGTCCCTGTCTCTTGCACCACGCCTGTTGGCCCCATGACTCTGCTGGGACAGAGTCTCACCTGTGATAGTCTCAGTGGGCATCTACTGGTTCTGTTTGAGCAGAGTTAAACTGCAGTATAGAATATGTGAGCCCAAAACCAAGTAATGAGCCCCAGGTGCATCCTGATCCCAGCTAACTTGCATCCTTGCATTCTTGCATCCTCTCAGCTACTTAAGCAAGCTGTAATCTACAGCTCAGGATGGGATCAGCGTACAGGTTCTGAATATAAAGGTTTTGTATGGTATATAAACCACAAACTCTTCTGAAGGACAAGCTCAAGTCAGGATGGCATGAGAACATGTCTTAAATGCCGCCTAAATTCTAGTTTATTCAAATAAGGCTTAAATTCTTCAGTCTTCACATTTTCATCAGCTGGGAAGAAAGAACTGAGGGGTAGTACTGCCTGTTCCATAATTGCAAATGTAAATCTTTCTCAGCATGATCATTAAACTGTAGGTGTGTAATTCCTGAAGGAACATTGTGCCAGGTAAAACAAGGCCAGGCTTTTCAAGCATTCATCTCCTTGTGTCAGTGGTGAAACAGACTTCCCTGGTGGGAAACATGTGATTGATTAAGCCTAATTATCCCTTCTGGCTTCCAAGAACAGGCTTTATGTTAATGCAAGAGGAGATACAGTCTCTGCCCTAATTCACAGCCAAGAGCACTTCCCCACTGCAGTAACTGGCATGATCTGTCACTGGCAATAATCATATTCTCACTTGTTCCTCACATATCTCAAATACACCATTCTATCACAGGCACATCACCCCCTTGTATCACTCTTGGACATGGCTGTTGTAGCAATATGAGGCAAATAATGTGTTTGTGCACTTCAAAGCCTTTCTTTCCACAGAAAGTATTGCATAAGATTCAAAATTATTCTGAGATTATTCTGAGATATATCCTCTTCTACGGTAATTTCTTCCTCATGTATTAAGGCCAAGCTCAGATGAGGATTTGGAAGCACTTCTGGGGAAAGGAGGGTCAGCATTTTCCTTTTGGGTGTCTGCCCTAGTCTTTTCTGCTCATGGATAGTTGCATAATCTGATGGCTGTAGAAGCCAGAGGTGTCCTCCTGGGGCTAGGCAAAGGCTTGGGCTGCTGAATCGACTGTTTGACAGCTGATTTGAAAACAAACAGACCTTAAAATTGTATTTCTGCCATTGCATTGGCTGCAAACTTTCAGCCCTGTGTTGAATTGGACCAAGAAGGAGTAAGCAGTACTGAAATGACTCTTCTGCCTCCCTTGTCCACCATGTTACTCCAGTGTCCACAGCTATGGGTGTTTCTATTTCCCTCTTCCTTCTTTATGGCTCTTTTATTTCCTGCTCTGTTCTTTCTCTCATCACTTCTGCAGCTCTCCCTTGAGATGTTAACTTTCTTCTTTTCAACACCTGAGGTGCCAGACAGGACTTGAGAGAATGGAAAAATGGAAAGAAGCATGATGCAAAGGAAAAAAAACTCTAAAGCAAAGAGGCATTGGACTTTTTCCTTAACTTCAGTGCAGACAGAGCCATCAAAGCATAGTAAAACCAACATGAAGAGTGTGGAGAGTGCAGGCATCTTCAGTATCTCCCTGCCACCTCCTCTCTGCATTTCTGCTCACCAAGCCACTAGTCTGATCATAACCTGCTTCAGACCCTTCTCCTGTCACAGCACCAGCAATTAAAGTTCTTCTCAGTCTACGTGCCCATTTCAAACTCACCCACTGGCTCCAGGGGGCTGCCTTCACCCCCTCTTATGATGTGCTCCTTCTACCTCAGGGAGAAAACTTATTTTTGTCTGATTGTTTATGTAAAGTCTTTATTTGG
Organism: Catharus ustulatus; assembly: GCF_009819885.2. Lineage (NCBI taxonomy): Eukaryota > Metazoa > Chordata > Aves > Passeriformes > Turdidae > Catharus > Catharus ustulatus. Next base: position 59,589,359 of record NC_046223.1, on the reverse strand, counting down.
TACAGGTCTTCCAGGACACAGACATGCACGCAAAACACGGAATCTCAGAAGTTTCTTCTCTTTCCTAATTTAGGCAGAAAACCTCCTCTGTCACCTTAACCCTTTAGATACACTGAGCACTGTAGAAATGTTACCTTTCTGGAGGCATTATGCTGTACCTTCAGTTACAACATCAGCCCCAGAGCTTGTCCAAGTGCATGTGGTGACCTGCCTCAGCTTCATCTTTCACTTTACTCATGGCTCATTTACAGACTTGGAACACCACTAACACACTTGGCAAAGAAGTCATGAGCTGGATTAGGTGAGGGTCCCCTCACCATGAGCATGGTGGTTGCCACTGAATGTCTGCAATTCTTCACATGCACAAGTACTCATTATCTGCAAAAAGTAGCGTGCTGGTGTTTTTCAAGATAAAAATGATTATGTCTAACACATATCTTAAACATTTTAATTACCTCAGCAGCTCCCGTGAAACCTCCAGCAAAGCTCGTCTCTTGGCTTGACTGGGAGAAGGACCCAGCCTGACACTTGTTTGAGTGTTGACTTACACTATTTCTTCTGAAAAACTGAAGAAAAATGCCTGTGAAATACACTTTTTTCCTCCAGTTAAGAAATTCTGTTGGACATTATCTGGTAGTGTCAGAGTGACTTGTCCTGGCTGACAAGATTTTATCACCTCTAGCATGACAGTGAAACTGGGCTGGAAGCTGATCACAGCCAGAGGACTATGGCTTCTGGACAGCCTGGAACAAGAACAGGCAGAAAATCCTGAATACTTTCAGGAAAGAATATGATCAGCTTAAAGACAGGATTTTTTATTTTTTTTCTTCAATTGCAATAACAAGAAATTCAGCTTTGCAAAGTAAGAACTCCCTTCTAGTCCTGCATTCCTTGTTGAGCACATTCATGATCTTACTTCAGTGTAAGGCAAAAAAGAAAAAGAAAAATATTCTCCTTTGCATCTCTTCTGCCCTTGGGAATTCTGGATTTGGGCACCTTTTCTGCAGGAGTGGTACCCATAAAGTCTGATTATTTGGCTTTAATCTAGTTCATGAATATGTCTGTGACTTTACATTCCTGTACAGTCAGTGGAGCCTTCAGCATCCCATTTGCTTCACTTTTCAGGTCTTGCAAGCAAGAGTTGTGTGAGAAAGAATGTAGCTGTCTCCTGTAAGTCCCTGGAGACCAGAGCAGCCTCAAACAACTGTAATATCAAGAATACACCCTTGTGCCCACAGTTCCTCCTTCACAGGAAATAAAAAGCATGTGGGGCTGCCACAAGGCTCACATTCAGCCCCAGCAAGAAGGATGTGGGGATGGGAGGTGTGGGTGCCACAAGTATAAAGCAAGAGTCTTAGCAAATGCCCCTCAGCCACTTTGCTTACGAGAGAAGAGAAATAATTTGAATTATAATATTGGTTGGCTTCTTGTTTTAAATCAATGCTACCTAGTAGTCAATTTTTTTCTGTGTCTTTTTTATAAATAGATTACACAAGTAAGTATTTAAACAGGCTATAAGGTTTCTGCCATTTCATCCCAAACTCAACAATGAAATGCACCAAATAAAGATTTCATCCCAAACCTGAATTTTTTTATAGTCTCATTTTAAAGAGCAATGGCAGGGTTTTATTCTTACTTATATACTCTAAAAACGCCCTTGCACATTCGCTGTTAGATCTGTAAAAGCAGGCTGATAAGGTGGTGCTTTGCCTTTGTTGACAGGAGATAACCCAGGACGCACTGGGGAAGGTCACAGTGAAGAGCTGAGTACTCAGCTCTTCCTCACAACACAGGCATTGAGGCTGAGTCTCCTTGCCTTGAGGCACAGCCTCAGGGAGCACAAGACCAGGGCACAATCAAGCTTTCCCCTTTTCTGATGGATATAGAGAACCAGTTGAAATCAGCCCACTGGAGAGATCAGCTGTACCCCCAACTGGGTCCTTGGAGGCAAATTACATCAGAGTTCATGACTTGTGGAAAAAGGAAAATGTAGGACCTATTCCCACCAAACTTTGAACATTATCAGCTGCTGTTACCATAAATGGGGTAAAAGATGCTTGGTACTTTGTATTTTTCCAAGTCTATGTAAATATGAGCAAACTACACTAGATAGCAAAAGGTGAAAGATTGAATAATACCGTGAGTTATCTTTACACACTTGCGTATATTTATCTATTATCACAGTGCATTGATTACCATTTTGACACAGAGAGACACAGATCACTGATCAATGACTTTATGTTCTCTAAAAAAATTACAGACTGTTCAGTTACATAATAAGACTTTATCCAGATGTTGATATTTTTCTTTGATGGTAGTTACAACTTTATCAGATTGGTTTCCATGTTAAGTACTTACTAGCTGATGAATCATGTAATTCAGGTGATTTGCCAACATGGTTGTATTTCTTGGATCTTTATCAAAAGACAAGAAGCATCTTTCCATTTTTCCTTGGTTTCACTGGGTTGGAGGACTTCAAGAAATAAACTCAAACTGCTTGCTAAGGACTGTGGGAGCAACAACAGCACAATAATTATCTTCAGTCATTGATTACCTCATTTTTTACCCACTCATAGTTCTCTGCAGTTTGATTTTGTTCATCACTGTCTAGTAGTGGCCTCCAAATGAGGCTTGACCTTGCCATGGTAGTCAGTGCCATGACATTCCTCATCTTTGCTGTGCTGTCAGACTCACAACTGCTGTGAAGCAAAGGCTTCCTGCATTCCTGCCACTCAGGCTCATGTACATTTCTGCTTTACCGCATCACCTCAAACAGTGCAAAAGCCCGGCCTCCTTCTGTGTCAGGGGATGAAAGAAGATGAGAACTGGAGAAACCATTCAGAGAGCCCTGCAGAAAGCCTTAATGGATGGATGTGGGGAGCAAGGTGAGAGCAGAAACAGAGCCAGGACAGGTTGAAAAGTCAGAAGCTTAGTTACAGCCTCTTGAAGGGATGCACTCTGCAGGTGGAGGAGTTTTTCAGATTTTTGAAGACTATAATTACAGGAAATTGCTACATGATATTACCCAAGAAGAGTCACAGACTTCAGAACAAGTGGATTTGAGGGGGAGGTGAAACCAGTGGCAGGTGGTGGTATCAGATTTGCAGTGTGACAAAACCAAGCATTTTGCCATTGGCAAGGGAAAGGCTTTTGAGGGAAAAAAAGAGTAAACTTTACTTTTTTGTTTTCAAAAATTGTCACAGTTTTTATGGTGAATACTCCGTTTGTCAGTGAATTTGGGATTTCTTGAAGAAACACCAAAACCCACTAAACCTCCTAAACTTTAAAAAGATGTAGCATTGCACATCTCAAAAAATGGAGCACAAGTGGCTACAGAACAGAAAGCTGATGCTTGGGTATTGCAGGAATAAGGATTGAAGGAAGGAATGCTCAATCCACCCTACCAGGTAGGCACCTTGCCCCTGGCTAGAAAATTAAAATCACACAAGGTCCCTGCCAAAGTGACTTGAGGGAAATTTCACCCCAGTCTCTGCCCCAACTGAACAAGCCAGCTGAGCAGACTAAAAGGGCCAGAGAAGCCAGCTCCAGCTCAGAGGGGTCTGGGCTGGTTCCTGCACCTGTGGTGCAGAGTAGGGCCACCATGGGTGTACCCAGCTTCCTGGGACACCTGCCTGACTATAAGACCTGTGAACACAAAGCTAGCACCATCCCCACAGCAGAAAAACTGTGTTGGTGTCAGGAGAAATCCATACTTACAGAGGAAGCTGCATGCATTTCTAAACTTCAGAGTTGCAGGAAGAGAGTAGCAGGAAAGAAACACTGGCCCTCACTGTAGTTTGCCACGTCCACATGTCAGCTGCTCCAGCCCCCTTGTCCAACTCTGGTGGGATTTGTGGCGAATGTGGCAGATTAGAAGGTGAATGTGCAAAACCCTGAGAGAAGTGGTAACCTTCAGCAAGGAGAAACTTATGTGCAGCTGAAGTGCCAAAATCTCCCATCTAAAGATTTTCCCCTGCAGATCATCAGCAGCAAATCCTTTCACATCACCTCCAGCTCCCCATCACCTATTCCTGCCCATTCTCTCCAAATCTAACTTTTTCTCTGAGTCCCTCTTCCCTGCTGAGGAGCAAAGTCCATTTCTCTCCTGTGCTTGCTGCCCCAGGGATGTGGTGGGGGCCAAAAACTGGGAGAAAGGGGAGACCAGGGTTCACAGACTCACAGAATATTGAGTTGGAAGGGACCCAAGAGGATCACTGAATCCCACTCTAAAGCAAATATCCCATACAGGAACTGAACCCACAGCCTGTGTGTTATCAGTACCATGCTCTGACCAGCTGAGCCGATCTCAGGGTCAGGGTCCTCTTGCCCTACCAGCAATGAGGCTGCTAATCCTGGCATGTGTGCCAGGAGCTCATGGCCACTGCTCTAGCACAAATACTCAGAAATAGCTGACAGGCAAGCACATCTTGCTGGCAGCAAGGCGATGGGGTGGTGCCTTGTGAAGCCACAGCCCTGCCTCCTGTTCAATTTGAGCCCACCATGAGTCAGCAGCCTCTGACAGGCACTCTTTGTTCCTCCAGGTGCCTCCTTCCAGTGACACCACTGGAGGCATGCAGGTAAAGAGGGGAGGTTCAGTAGGGAGCAGATGTAGAATCAGAGGTGCCAGCCCGACTACAAGTACTTGGGAGTCTAAAGATGGTGACAGGTGCCTGTGGAATTGGGAAGAGCTCTGGTTGCAGCTCTGTTCCCCCATCACTGTGCACTACTCGTGTACATTTAGGACATTTATCAATGTAAGCCATGGAGCAAGAGCATTCCCCCTCACAGGGGTGCCTCTGGCTGCAGAGAGCCCGCAGACACCCCTTGCTGAGCAGCCAGACACAGTCCAACCCCTGGAGACTGCCCAGCTTCTGGAGGCTGTAGGACCCCAAGGGAGGCCCAGGAGCCCAGCATGTCTCCTGTGGCACTGCTTCCCATGACCCAGTGGCCCCGTGGAACAATTACATCAAGCTGCTTCTGTCCTGCATCCCAGGGGAGGGGGCAAATTTTGAGCTCTGCAGGCAGCTGTGGGAGCCTGTGGGTTTGCAAATCCTCACATTTATGTAGGAATGGCAAAGTCAGTTGTTTCATGCACAGGACAGATGAGTTCCAGAGTGAGTGAATGACTGCCTGCTTTGGTTAGGCTGGCTGCACTTGTAAGCAAGCATCTTGTTAAATGGTGAGAAATTAGGACAGCTGAATGTTAACCAAAAGCTGGAGGCAAAGCAGCAATTTCTAGCAGCACCTTTTCAAGTAAGGTCAGAACATGTGACAGATCTGCCCAAACACTAGTGCCAAGTTTTATGGGTGAAATAAAATAGTTTGCATTGCTTCAAAATTCAAAATGAGGATTGCAGATTACTCTTTCACTGCTTATAAACCCAGGTAAACTCCAGGAGTGTTCATGGGTGGACCAGGTCCAAACTTGGATGTACTTTAGGATTTCCTCAATTTGTGTACACCTGGGTCTTGCTTAATAAGCTGTCTTTAAGTGTTAAATAGCACTCTTTTTTATTTTCCTTTTCAACTGGATGTGTTTCTGCCAGGGCATCATGAGTTTCCCTGCATAGTAGCTATTACCATCCACAGACTTCTATCCCACAGATACTTTAAAAGCCAGCCTAACTTACTTCACTGACATGAGGCTCTTTGCCAATACATTTGCTATTCCCATTTTCTTTTTAATCTTTTAAATCTTGGCCATGGATTACCACAGCCATCTCCAGAAACAGGAGAATGAATGCTAATGACTCCTGTGTCTGGAGGGGGTCCTTAGCTGTCCTTCATGGGGAGGAAGTGGTGCAGAAGTTCTATCTTTATCTTACCTTTGGTGAAATATTTGTCTGCTTATATGCTTATTTGGCTGGGGAGAAAGTCCAAGAGGATTCAACTACACACCTGCTTGTTAGGATGCTTATGGGATTTGAATTCACTGAGTCTCAATTCCCCTGCCCAAACTGCAGGGCAGGGGTCTGAATGTTGGATGGGAGTGTTTCCACATACTGTGTCTGTGCTTAAAAGGGAGCAACCCCAGCCCAGGTACTCCTCAGAGATGGGACTGTGCCAAGATCCTTCCCAGAAGGGAAGCCCAAAGGCATTCCCATAATACTTAAGCACTGTTTTTTTTTAAGACCACAAGCTTGAACAAAGTAGTTTCTGCAGCAAGAGAAAGCATGAGACAAGACATTGGGCATAAATTCTCCCTCATCCTTCACGTACCCTGACTGCTACAACTCTTCTTCACTTTTCACGGCCTCCTGCCTTGCAACAGACTCACAGCTCCTCGGGAGCCTCTGGAAGGAAATCTTTTCTTGGCTTCTGCCCACGTACATTCTCCTTCCAGTCCGTGCACCACAGCAATCCTTGGCCATCTTTGCCATGAGCTCCACCTGTCTCTGGGGGCACAGGTCCTGCTTCCCCCCCACTGCTCAGGACAGCCAGCACAGGTGTCAGCCATGCCACACCTCCAACAAGCCAAGGGATCAGAGATCTGGGCTCTCCCCAGCATCACTGCTCTGCACAGCCTTTACAGAGACGCTTTTCAGATGGCACTGGGCTGATGCACCATTCCCCTTCCCAAGGGTCCCTTGTGTCAGACTGGGTAAAATCACCCCTCTTCCTTAAGCACAAAAGTTGTTGAAAGAATTGCACCCATGGCACTTCATGTACTGCCCCTTCACTCAGCCTTCCTGGGGGCGGTTCTCCAGTGCTGGAGACTACAGCAGCCAGTGGAGAGGGCTGTTGGGAAAAGCCATGGGAAAAAGGGAGATAAAACTCAGAAAATAAAAGTCAGATTTGCTGCTGCATATAAAAGAACACCACAAAATCGTGTTAGCAGAGCAGTTGCACAGCAGGGTTTTCCCATGTCTAGGGCATATGGAAACTTTGTCAGTCGCTTCATCAGCACACAGAGTTCTGACCCAGCTGTGGTGCTGCAACACAGCCAAAGCTGTTCTGGCTCGTGAGGGAACCTTCCCCTCGAGGGGCTGAGCGCTGCTGGCACTTGGCACCAGGCTGCTGCTCTTCATTCATCCAGCAAGACATCTGCAACCTCGCCGTTCCAAGGCTCTCTGCTGGGATGACTTTTGAATGAAAGCATATTGTGAAGAACGGTTGATTCACACCATTTGAAAATATAGAACAATACAAAATTTTCTTCTATATAAAGAAAGTATCTTCTCAGAGAGGTAAATCCTGCTCTCCTGTCCTCCAGTGCCAGCTGGAATCTGGCCTATTACCACTGAAGCAATGAGCAGCAGCAGCAAGAACACAGGAGTATTTAGAGATAGTTCTGCCTTTTCCATGCCTTCTCACTGGAGTAGAGATGTTGTATCAAAACCCACATATTTTAATCTTGAAGACATTAAAAAAGTTAATGTATGTAATGTAAATGTAATAATGTAAAAGTTAAAAATCAAATTGTTCTTGTAAATAAATATATTCTGACCTGCAGTGTTCCATTTGCAGGGCTATATTTTTAGCATACATCTTCACAATTTGAATTTTAACATTTTTTTTTCATTGAGGGCTGGAATCATCCTTTCAAGCCTTGTGAGTGAAGTACAAATTTCTCACAGTGCTAAGAGGCAGGTGTGCTGTTAGGGACTCCGCTGTGGTTTTACCACTGTGTAAGGTAGACAGGTTTGATTTTCTGAACTGCCAGCCCTCAGAACAACTCAGAAGCTCTGACATGCATTTCTTCAGGGCCAGAGTTACAAGTCAGGTTTCACCATCATGAATTGGCCTCACAAGAATCTAAATTATCTTCTACTCCTTGCAGGAGACAGGCAGAACAGGCATAACATGAAATACTTTGGATACTTCCAAGTTCAATTAGTAAGAATTCCCTCGTCTGGAGCAAAAGCAATGCCTGGGGTTGGATTGGCTAGATTGATCAGCAGCTGCTCAGAAAAACTTGCAGCTCTGTTCCCAGGGCCAAATGTCTCTGCTCTGATTTGTTTGACTAGCCCCCAGCTAACACATTTCATTGGAATTGACTGCCAGTACATCTCAATGAGCTCTTTAAGAGGTTCTGAGCACTGCGTGACCCTTAAATATTAGAAAAGGCAACTACTTTCTGTGAAGTCTTTCCTTAGAAGATCAGAACATACTCAACTCACTCTGATCTCTTCATATTTTTACTCTGCATGTAAACTTAACTGATTTATACTAGAAACATTGAGTAGTTCAACAGCAATTTTCACTTATTTCTCCCAGCTCTGAAGCAGGAAAATCTTGATTCACTATGCCACGTTGCTACATGAGGTGTGTGTGTCTCCTGGAAATGGACAACACATGGTTGGACCCATAGGCTATTTCTCCAAAAAGGGTGAGAGGATCTCTACTTATTCATGGGGAAATGTGCTTCTCTAGAGGGTGAACCAAGAGAGAGAACAGCACTGCAGGGAACTGAGTCATTATTTGTCTGTGTACCACTCTAAGAAGAAAATGGGAGGAATAAAATTTAAAGACAGAGCAATTTCTTTGTTCCTTCAAATTGCATGCTCCCTTAAAAACTGCTGGGCTTCTCACACATAACAGCATCTGTATCTTCATGATCCCCGGACTGTAAAGATTAGATGCAAGTGAGGCTTTGTCTCCCCACATTTAAATAGCAAGCTGAATCCAGACCCTAGAGAACAAGGGTATTATGTTTCCCAGATCATAAGCCAAGAAGAGTGTTTTTATTTGAAAACTGTACATAACACCCAGAGAAAATCTTCCTCATCCTACATGACACAAAGAGCCTGTGCTCTCCTTGACACAAGGGGGGCATGTCTAATGATGCTACAAGACAAACTAACATTACAGAATAAGCAGGGAGACACACTGGTACTTAAAGGAGCACTGTGACAGAAAACCTCACCACTGAAGGGTTATAATAAAGGTCATCAAGAAGTCAGTTACTTTTCTTGTAGGAGCTTGTTTATGAAACAAGAGCTGTAAACCACGAGCTGTGCAGAACTCGAGAATCACATCTGAAGATGTGCTGCCCTTTTCCCCACATGAGCAGCAGGGAGCACGTGATCCTCAGGCACACTGCAGTGCTGTGCTGCTGCCTTAAGGTCCCCTGCAGCAACTCCCACGTTACAGTCAATTAAAGGCAGATTCTGCCTATTAGGTGAGCATGAGCCCCATCCAATTAAGTCTGACTAATGACATTTAGAACCATTATATGGAAACCCTGGACCAACAGGTTCTTTTTAAGAAGAGAAGGAGATTAGTAAGAAAAATCTCTGAAGACCAGGCTCCCTGGATTGACAAATACTCCAGCTATATCAAGAGAAACTGATGCACAAAGCATTTCTCATGCTACTTTGGATAAAGGACTGCTTACATGATGTACACTAGAAGCAAACAGAAATGTATGCTGACTCACCTGCCCTCTGTGTACTCCACAAATTAGAACCTGATAAATTATACTTATCTGTGTCAAACCTCAGCTACACTGCCACTGAAAATACCAGTGCATGATACTGCACTGACAGCACTGCAAATTATTTACTATTTCCCAGAATCTGTCATGAGCCCCAAGACTGGTTTCTCCAATTAACTCTGCCCGTTTTCATTTGGTAAAGAGTGACAACTGAAGCTAAAAATAGCATCTCTCATTTTCTAATTTCCTGAACTTCATCAGAAATGTGTTTTATGCATCACGTACCAGCACTGGGAACTGAGGATCTGAATAGCTGTGAAGAACCTACACAGGACCGAAGTAAATTAGGCATTGAAACAATCATCTCCCCCTTCAGGAGATGATGCTTTGAGCAGATTATAAAATACCACAAACTGCAAACTGCTTTAAAAAACGCATTTCCAAGACAACAATTCAAACAGTAATTATAGTTTTGGGGCTTTTTTTTTTGTTGTTATTCATTTTTTTTCATATTTTATTACATGAAACAAAACAGAACAAACACAAGAAATAAGATCAGTGCTCCTCATGTCTCATCTCTACAGCAGTCCTTTAGAGTCAACAGCTTCGAGCTCCTCCAAGTGCAAAGGCCAAGAGAGACCACAGTGCCACAATACCAGAGATTCTAAGAGACAAGAGTAATAAAATGCTGTTAGGCTACTTATATTTATGACTTAATTTTGTATTTATTAAGCCCTTAGATTCTTATCCAAACCATATCAAGGCAGAAATTCACCCTTCATGAGCATCACTGTCACCACCTCACAAAAGGGGTGCACTTTGTATCTGGAATTCTCTCCCACTACCAAGCTTTCAACTTAACTGTAGAAAAAAACCCACATCCATCCCACACTTGAGATTCTGCCTCCCTGTCATCAAGCTTATTAGAGCTATAGTTCATTACGGTTACCACCTCTCTGCTATGACAACACAGTTTTGTGCTATCCACAGGGTAACATTCCTGAGTTAACCATGAGTGGAATTAAAGTCCAGTCGCCCAGGGCTGAAAGCTCACGAGCAGTCAGTTGGCAAACAAACCTGCTTCTGAGTCCCCTGTTCCTCCGAGGGGCTGTCAGGAGGACACTGCAAACACGGCAGCTGGCAGGCTGCTGCTGTGCCAGGGCCTTAGTCCTGAAAGGAATGCTTCCACACCCCCGCCGCCCCATTCCCGTGCTCCCACAACTCACTGCAGCAGGCAGTTCACGCTCGGCGAGTGCCTCCAGTGGCGATAGACGGAGACCTGCAGGTGAGGGTGGTGCCTGTAATTCCTCAGGACGAGCCTGACGCTGCAATGAAAGCACGGCTTGAGCTCAGCCCGCAGGCTTCTTACAGCACTCACAGCTCAGGGCAGGAATTTCTATCCAAGAGCTGTCACAGCAAAGAGAGGGTGGGACAAAGGCCCGGAGCAGAGGAAAAAAGGACTGAAAATTAAGACTGTCTGATCACTTACTGCTTGTATTTATTGGAGAGCAGAATGAACTGGTTCTTTGAAAGCCGTCTGACATCAAAGCGACAACAAGCCTTAAACTCTTGGTAAATCTGTCTCTCTGTCAGCCCTGGCCAGCCTCGGACATGAACAACCAAGGCAGGGGGATGATGGCAAGGAGCATCTTCCCCAGAAAAATTCTGGAAAATGTACAATATTGAGACATATTTGAATTAGGAGGCACTAGTATTATAATCAGAAAATATTCAGAACATAACAAATAAATGGCAGGCTGATAATACTGCTGGTGGTGTAATTTTTTTTTGCCCCAAGATTTGTCTAAATATCATCATAAAAGCAAACTGTCACGACTACCATGGAGAAACTACCTGAGAAACAGCAATGTAGACTGGCTAATGCCATCTTACAGAATAACAGCATGAATACATTTTGCAAAGCAGAAATTCAACTCACTGGCCATTTTAAAAGGTCCACTGCATCACTGGTATGATGGCAACTTCTGCCAAGGTGGGCCCCAGCACCAGTGGATTCCGCTCCTCTAAGGAGGCAATCAAGTAGGCTACTGACCTATGCACCCCACAAACAGGTCACAGACCTGCAATTCATACGCACAATGCTTGAAACACCACCTCGGATGAAATTCACTTTGTTCACATGCTCAGCTAACACGGTGAGATACTGCGAAAAAGAAGGCTCAGCCTCCACTGCATCACTAAATCAGGAAATAAAAGAGAAAAAAGTTTTGGTGCTCCAGTGCTTCACTGCTACACAGTGTCAAGCTCTTCAACAAGTGACAGAACAGATATAGCAGATCTTAGTATCTTCCTACAGAAATCAAGAAGCTTCAAGAAAAGGGAAGGGAACTTAAGTGAAGGCACTGATTCACAGAGATTTCAAAAATGGAAACTAATGGAAAATTATTTGACCCTTACCCAAGTGAACTGGACTTGAGAGAGCTTGTTCAAGAACAAAGAAATCACAATGTCATTTCCCAACCTCTGAGCCATCACATGGCCCCTGATTTCATTTTTAAAATGTCAGCTTTGACATAAAACTACTACTTTCAGATTTATAAAATAAAAATCTAATTAGAACATGACATTTCCAAAAACACTTTCTTTTGTCCAAAAGGAAGGCCAGCCTGCAAAACAAAAAGTCAGTCAGAGCAAATGGAAGGCTGTTTTCCATAGGAAAACCTCCCATGTAGGGCAATTTTCAGTCAATACTTAAACATTACTCACTCTGTGGATTTGCACAGTAGCAAATGAGCTGACATCAGAAGAACTAGAGAAAGGAATAATGAAGTGGCATTAGAAGAAAGCTAGAAAAATGCTGTTCTCTGAGGCTTACTCCGCTCCCTGTTAGCTCAGTAGCAGGGAAAATGTGAGATCTCAGTATGGACAAGGGTAAAAGATACAAGAGAGGTTCTTTTCTCCCTGGGGGTTCTTCATGGTTTCCAGGAGGCAAAGAGGGCGAGGTCAAAGGACAGAAGGTTTTTCTAGGGTCAGGGAAAGGGGCGGGGGGTAATTGGATCCCTGCCAGCTAGGTATGGATAGAGGGGAGAGGAGTCATTACAGGGGTCAAGAAATCTACCATTTCCAATACATCTAGGGTAGTGAATTACAACAGAAAAACACAGCTAAATACATACAAAGCAAAAATGCATTGAAGTGCAGCTAAGTTACTAAGAGCAACAGACTGTATATAAACAAATATTTCTTAGCATCAAATAGATCTAGAGAGAAAAAAAAAGATTGCCAAATACCGACACAAATTCTGAAGGAGTTTTCAAGAAGTATTTTACCTGAACCACAGAGAAATGCATCATAGCCTGCCTCATGAGGAGATTTCTTCTCAGCTGTAATTATCCAACAAAATCAAGAAGTAAACACATCTAGCATGCTGTGAAAACTACTACACTGCAGAATCCTAATTCATAAGATCCACTATTCTGGAGGTTCTTTTCCCCTCCCCTCAGCTCTGTTTCCTTCCTCACTCTGAAAACTTTACACTCAGTAAAAAGCCTGTGATTCTAGCATGCATTTTAAAACACCACCAAAAACAGAAGCAGCAGTTCCATGAATGTCAGAAAAGCTTAACAAAATGCACATTAAAAAAATTTAACTTTTACAAAAGTCTAAACCAAACTGTGTCATCTATGTTATTGATGGTATGGGAACCATTTCAAAACACAGGATGCCCTGTGCTGCAGGACACAATGCTGCCAGGAGAAGCCAGAAAACATCTGCCTCACAGCCAGTATCACACCAAGTCCTGGACACAACCTCCTGCACAGGCATCACTGATCCTGTACACCAGCCACCGAGCTCCTACTACTTTGCCATTAGCTCCTTCTAAGACAGCTGTTTCCCACCTCCCCTTGCCCCTTCCAAGGGCACTGACTCTCCACAGCCCCAGTCAGGTTCTGTTCAGCCCAACATAGTGTAAATGCTGTCTGTACCAGCAGCAGGTGGCAAACCTGCCCTGCATTGCCCTCAGCAGTGACCAGGGACATGCAGAACACACATCTTGGGAGCCCTGGCTTTCAGTCTGGACAAAAATGTGTACCAGCAGCTCTGGGCAGATTCAGCAGACCCACTGGCATTCCCTCATACTCTACATGTGGCTACCCACAGAGTACAACAAACCTCTTTTGATCTATCTGACTGTGAAGATTTGCTTAAGAACATACCGTATCTTGAGCAGCCACTTGCAAGAGCTATAACAGGGCACGGTGGACCTTTGGGATTTAGGTTGCTGCTGAAGACAAGTGGATGTGTGAGATTTTTGTCTTTTCTCAGTATATTAGAGAAAAGTTACTGTTCTCTGGTGACCTGTGGCTTCATTTCAGAAAAAGCTACTGGAAACTTTAAAATTAACTTTGGTAGGCCTTTAGGAAAAGACCAAAATACTTACTTGAGTAATGTCTACCAGTTTTCTTCCTGAAAACTAACTCCTAAATACTTCCTTAGTTTCCTCCCTCACTCAAAACCCATAAGCAGAAAATCTATTCTAATTGCATATAAAAAAATGTTAGCAGAACTAAAACTGCAGGTAAAGAGGTTGAGTAGATGGTTCTGTTTGAATGGGGAACCCTGAAGGATAAACAGACACTCCTGGAATGACTGAAATAAAAGAAAGAAGCAGAATATATAGTGTGAAATTGCTAATAAACAAACCCTCAGAATCCCAGAACTGTTTTTAAAATAATACTAATTTTGCATCTCCTTCTTGGGACTAGAGGGTAATAGGAAACAGGCAAAAATTTTCTTTCCTTAGCAAAACTGACGTGGAAACAATTATTTCACAAAAGAAGTGTGAAATAAGTCTCCTAACACATCATGACTAAGCTCATGACATACAACATCTACTCGTGCTCCATTTGAATATTGTCTTTAATTACTGCTTTGGGCTCAGTGCGGTCCTCTCCTAGGACAGGCATTTGAAATTAGGATGCATTTTCACCAAGAACTGAATCTTCCTCACTTCAGAACATGACATAAGCAACATAATTCTCAGACTGCGTGTAGAGCTGTATGCAAACCAAATTTGTGACTAATGAAATGATAGTGATTCAATGTGACAAGTGACTCAGAACAAATAATTTGCTATACAATTCCTTTATAAGAAAGATGTGCAAATCCTTTGCTCTTAAATTTAGAAAGAAGAGGATCCAATTGAAAAACATTTGAGAACAGGAAAGTATGAACATAGGAAATGGCTGACTGTGAAATATCTTTCCAAAGACACAGGGATTTCTGAAAGCTCTATTGGCCACCACTTACCTGCACAAAACTGCATACACCTCTGCAAGACTAGATACTCGAGGAAACAGACATTTCTATAAAAGAAGAATGCATTAGAAAACCTGAGTTCAATTACTTGCACTGCCAATTTGTTAAATGAGATCTAAAATTAGAACTTCCCAAGGCAACACAGAGAACTGGTTGCAGTTCTGTTATCACAGGGCACTGAGATATCCTCTCTCGGGTGAAACACAAGTTTGAACTTCAAGCAAAAAAAACTGTGCATCTCACCTTCTGCACAGATTTTGTTACAGTCTTGGTGTCTATGATTACAGGAAACAGGTTGTGAATGTTCTTTTTAAACTCCTCATAGCTTTCTGAAAGCAAAGCACATGTGGAGAAAGACATCATGAAACTGGGGAAAATCCAATGGAACTGCAAAGTAATAGGAACGAGAAGTGACAGCAGGCAACAATGCCCTCTCCAGCATTTAGAACTCAGAAGAGGCAACCAGCCCTGCTGCTTGCTAAGCCCTGCAAGTGTCTGTGGTGGCAAATGGCCACTGTACCTCCCATTCCACCCCCAGTACAAAGGTAGCAGCCCGGGGCAGCAGCTACACACAGCAGTACCTGGGAGGGGCCTGTAGAACTTGTCATGAAGATGCATAAGGTCCATCAGCATGTTGTGTCCCACCAGGGGCTATGGAAGAATATAAACATAACAGCCCATTGGAGCACATTTCTGAAGAGAGCTCAGAGATAAACAACACAGGCACACTCAACAGCTGTAACCCTTTCCTCCAACAGACAACATCCCCACATACTTGCACAGGAGTCATTCAGGCTGTAAGGCTCACAGGAGGACTACTGACTGCAGGAAATCAGACTTGTGGACTCTCTGAGAGGGAATTGTCTCAGTAGCATTCTATTTTCAGTGGACCTAAGGAGCTAAGTGGATTCTTGGTTCAGCTGAACAAGGTTCCAGCCATCAGATTTATATGCTCACTCACAAGGGCAGGGATGGTCTTTGTCGCACATTACCCATAGTCCTCTAAAGCTGAAATTCGTTTGATAAGCTGCATACAGAATGTAAGAATTTCCACAGAGTCGGACCAATGGTCCACATGGTCCAATAAACTGGTCTGTCACATGCTGAAAAGCACATCTTGCCTGAAAGGCAAGCATCTGCTCCACTTTCTTAGATGGTGACTTAAACTGTAACACCAGGATTTTTAGTATTGCATTTAACACAGCAGAATTAAAAAGAGATGAAAAATGAGAGTAGGGTTAAGGCATTTTACCTTCTTGGCTTTAACAAGTATCTGGAAGAGGTTGGTGAAGCCCCGTGCAGACAGGAGAATGAGCTTTTTCTGGCAGTGGTCATGAGAAGAGTTCTCCAGAAGCTGACGATGCTCTGGACTCACTTTTTTCACCATTACCTGAAAAGAACTGTCACTGAGTATCTCAGCTTCCCATGTTAGTTGCATGTGCATTGCCTACTGGGGTTCAGCAATGCTGAGGTCAAGTTCAGCTTCAAGGCACTAAAAGACAGAAAAACTGCATCCCCTGGGACCTTGGGACTGTCTCACTTCTACATGGAGACCAGTGCTCCAGTAACTAAACAGGCCTGCTCAAAGTGAGTCTTAATTGTGCTTCTCTACTTGAGAGGATGATTCCTACCAAAGGGTTTTTGGAGCACAAATTAACCTAATTCAATTTAACTTGATACCAATATGGCAAATTCATGGTACCAAAAACCCAGAAACAAACAGTAATCATGTCATTTAAGCTTAGTCCCCAAAAGCAATGCTTCAGATGAGAAGGTTGGGTAAATCTGACATTCTGGGGACATTGGTTATCAGACCTGAGTAGAACTAAGGCAAAAAAGAAAGATTTTTATAAGCTAATTCTAAGCATCTGGTATCATACTCATACCCATAGTTTGAGAAGCCCACGACCATAGTTTTATTGCACTGAATGTAAAATACCAGTAGTGGATAGCAAAACAGTACAGTAATTTCACAACTATAAGGCGCACCCTTTCGACTAAAATTTTCCCCCAAACCCGGAAGTGCGCCTTATAGTCCGGTGCACCTTATCTGATCTACAAAGTTGCGACATTTGCCACCCTGGAAGTGAAAGCCCGCAACAGTCCCCAGCCGAGCAGAGCCCGCCCAGCGGCGGCATCAGGCCAGCGCCGGGCCGGGGCGAGCCCGGCGGCATCGGAGCACCCAGAGCGCCAGGGGACTCCCAGAGCATCCGTGCAGCGCAGGGGGAGCTGGGGGCAGAGCCTTGCTGCAAAAAAAAAGTGCACCTTATAGTCTGGTGCGCCTTATCTGATCTACAAAGTTGCGAAATTTGCCGACTCCTGGGAGGTGCGCCTTATAGTCCGGTGTGCCTTATGGTCATGAAATTACTGTAAATCACAGAGTAAAAGTCTTCAAAGCAACTTCATGGCAGAAGTCAGCAAAGGAAAACCACAGACAATGTTAAAACTGTTCATTCTTGTGGAGGTATTGAAGGAGGGACTTAATAAAGTCTGAAGACACAGAGAGAGTGCCTCTGGAAGTGCTCCAAGGACAAGCACTTCCATTGAAAGGGATTTTGCGGCTACAGAAACCAGAGTTGCTCGGTTTTCTGTATCCCTTTTCTTAGGATCCCACAATCAACATTTCCTTTGTCACTGTCTTCTCCTCCCCAACCCTATCATTGAAAGTAAAAGCAACATTTCAGAGTCCCTGCAAAGAATGCCAGTCCTATATGTCCAGAGAGAAATCCTTTTTCCAAAAGGTCCACATTCCATCTCACCTTCTTGTCTCCAAGAGGCTCTGTCCAAACATTTTCGAGAGCCTGCCTCAGAACCAGCTGAACATCAAGCATATGATAGCCTATGACACAATTATTAAAAAAAAAAAAAAAAAAAGCAGTAAAACTTCAGAGGTGCAGACAAGCCTACTAAGGAAAACACAAACATTATGCTTCTAGACAGACGGACTGACCATGTTTCTCCCACAATATATAGAAAATATTCCTCAACATATGATCAACAATATGGTGCATTACCATACACAATGACAGAAAGAAAACAAAACAAAAAACCACAGACATACATACATACACACACACCAAAACAAACCCCACCAATAACCACAAACCCACAGAAATAAACAAACACAAAAAAACCCAAATAAAAATCACAGTGAAAATTTCAGACAAATGAGCTTTTGTAAGGACACGGAGGAAAAGACTAACTGAAGAGGGAGGAAGGCTACTACTCTGAAGAAGATGTGCTCTGGTTTTGGGCAGTTTCAGTTTCAGAGCAACAGACCCAGAAGCCAGGCACGCAAAGGGTACCAATGCATTTTCCCTCACAGCTGGCAAGGCCCAGTCCTCTTCTGAATACCATTAAAAGAGACACCTGAATTTGTCTTCTTGCTTTCTTAAATAAATGTCTTTCTTATCACAGGTGTTCACCAGTGCCAGACTCTATTAAAATACCAGTATCATATCTAGCTGACAAAGCAGATAAAAAGCACAGCACAGTCTCCACCCCTCCTACTGCATACTCTGCAAAAAAAGTCAACAGACAAAGCCTTCAATACTCTGTTCCTCCTAACCTTTTCTATATTTTATTCCCTGACCTAGAAGATTAAGTTTTGAGTTCTGTGAGTAAACCTAAAAATTATTCCCTGCAAAAATTCTCTGTTCTTCAAGTCAGCACAGAAGTTTCTCAGCTCTCCAATGGGATTCCCAAAACCTAACAAGGGGGCAAGTGGCCTGTTTATTCCCACTGGCATATATGTGCCTCCCTCCATGGGGCTCCCTGTTCCTCCACATGAGAGGGACTAAACTCTGAAAGGAGGGGAAGAAAAACAAAAAAACAGATCACCCAGGATTTAAAACATGTAAAACGTTATCCTGATTCAGAGTAACTACAAATTCTCCAGTTGCTGCAAGAAGCACAAAATGAAAGTCAATTACCACAAAGCAAGCTCCAAGCATCCAGACATCCACTTCTGCTTCAGAAAGACCCATCACCCCAAAGAGCAGAAACGCAGAGCCCAGAGATGAACTCCCAACAGGAGCTAAAGTATAAACTGGGGTAAAGAGTTGTAAAGGCAGGATGGGCACTGGTGCTTTCTCTCTCAATAGAGCAAAATTAACAGAAGAAAGTACAGTTTTAGCCCCAGAGGTTCACAAGAAATCATGAAGCCACTCAGAGGCCACAGGGGCCTCAGAGAGGCATTGTTTCATACCATTCAGATCCTGCAGAATCATAGTATCCTCTTCTTTTGCTGCGTCTATCCAAGAGGTCACTTCATCAATAGCTTTCTTCAGGACATCCCTGTTTGCACAACTAGTGCTGGATGAGGGAAAAGAGGCAGTGTGAGAAATGCTTTTTACAGGTGAAGCTGTGTGCTTTGCTGTAGGAATGCAAAAGCTTCATCTCCCCACATGCACCCAATTCTCCACATAGTATCTTGTGATCTCAATCTTCCTTCAGACACCATGTCATGCTGGAACATGTGAGGTGTTCAGACCAACAGGTTTCAGTATTTCTACAAAATGTGATCTGAGTGATGCTGAGCAATGAACATAGTACTGAGGAGACACCTCTCTGAAAAGTGCTCACCTGCAGACCTTCCAGGTACCTGCTAAGAGGTGCTGCCTAAGGATCTTCTCCTGTACCTCATTCATGTATGGGATTCCATTTTTGAGGAACTGAGGGGAGAGAAAATGCCAGATTGGTTACATTCCCCTGGATTTTCTCACAGCACATTAGAGAATTAGCAGGTTAGTCAGGACAAACTGTAGGCAATCCAACAGGAAAGGAGGAAAGAAAAGGATATTTGTCAACTGTAATCAATTTTTTTGCTCCTCTTTTACCCTTCCTTTAATAAGATGCTTCCAAGAGTCAAGAAGACAGATGCTTCCTGCCCAGAATTGCACAACAGTACTCTTATGGGATGACAGGGTCTGAATTTAATTGGAAATGTGGCAATACATGGGATGCTGGTAAACTGATACTTCTGCACCTTCATGAATAGTAAGACACACACAGGGTCTGTTTAGTAAATCCTTAGCTCACCAGAGATAGGTTTTGGGGGTTTTTTTGAGGCAGAAGAATCCATCTGAGGCTGCCAAGGATGTGGTTATTGCCTTTACATTAGTTCAGAAAAAACAGCACTCCCGACCCCTGTTGATAACAAACTGCAGAATGCATTCATACTTTAGGAAGATGCTATTTACCCCAGAAATGTAACATTTAGGGATACTAATCTGATTTCTTCTGCAGTTGCACAGATTTCCTCTGTTCTGCATTTCTGGCAGAGATTACATACCTTGTTGAAGTCAAAGCCATAATGAGACAGGAACTGAATACTAGATGCAGAGAGGGTGAATTCGACATCCCTTATTCCCAGCGTTGAGGGAAAGAGAAAAAAGTTGTATGAATGCACCACATACCTAAAATGAAAATAAAAATATCACTAGAAGATAATTACAAGAAATAACTCTGCCTAAAGGGAATTAAGCATAAAATCCTAAAATATCCTCATTGTAACAGAAAACTGCTTTTTAACTTACTTGTTTGAATTTTCTTTTGAGAATATTGCCAGTCCTGCAAGAAAGAAACCTCTGTTGAGATGGCAGCATTTAGATGGATGTCTACAGACAGTGTGCAAATTAGATCAGAGATGAGGGGAGCCCCTCTAGAAATACATTTTCCATTCACAAATGTCACTGTGCCAATCCTAGCAGCAATTGCCAGGCCACTCCCTGGATTCCTGAGAGCTGAAAGGGACAAGCTTTCACTGCTATGTGGGAAAAGGAGTCAAATCTAAATTAAATGACAAATAGACTGAGCAATGGGCAAGAGATGAGATGGTGATGAGTCTCTGTGCATACACAGATGAGTCTGTGGGTCCAACTACACCACAATAATGTTTGGAACAAGCTGGGCACCAGAGAGGACTGAAACATGGGTTTCACTTCTCAGGTTCTTTTTTCTTCTGTTAATCCCTAAAAAGCACACTAAGATCTTACATACCTCAAGGTTTTGAACAATATTTCAAACTTTTTGAGCTGGCTTGTTGACTCCTTACTGGTTCTTAACTTCATTAGCTTTCCTCCACAGGTCCTTTCTCATGTTGATTTGTTATTTTAGGAATAACAGAAATAGCAGCCTTCATTTTCCTCATAGTCCCCTTACTCATAATGCACTGTATCAAATGACACTGCTTTGAACAGGAGCTGCCGTCATATGCTTGCATCCTTTAATTTAAAAGCCTTGTATTTTTAACTGTGACCTTTAAATATGGTCAGCTTTAGACCAGTAAAAACTATATAGGCCACCTGACTTTACATTACTTATTAAAAAGCTGATAGTGTTAAACATCAGAGGGGAATAAGCAAACCAAGAAGAAAACTTCTCTGGAATGAGTGAATAAAGGCCAGAGCCACCTGTTAGCAAAAGGCCAGTTACCTGTACAACCTCGGGAAACCACTTTCTGTGTCAGAACCACTCTTACCAAGCTGAAGAAGAGTGAAGCGCTGAACACTCTGCCTGGCCTTCACGTACCGCTCCGCAGGGGAGTCAAACAGGCTGGGAACAAAACCAGAATGGGGGAAAGGAGAGCAGACACATAAGGGTTGCTATGCACAGGTTGTTCTTACAGGGCTAGAGCAACAAAGTCTCCCTCACATTTCAAGTCCAACAGCTTTACCTGGGCTCGTTGTTTTGTAGGGAAGTTGAATGCAAACCAGTAAATTCCATATCAAGGGCTGTTGAGGAGAAAACAACACAAGAGAAGCTGAAATTTGAGGCATGCGCCGCACCAGCACCAGGATGGGGTGGCTCTTAAACACTTCTCTTCCCCGTAACCTTTGTCAGACTATAGGCAGCAGACTCAAGGGAAAAATCTGTGGGGCTTACACCTCCAGCTACCTCCCCCCCGCCCCTCAGGAGGGGCCTGCCTCACCCTGCGCCGTGTTCTTGCCCCCACTCCGAACCCCTAACACCCCCAGCACCGCAATCGGGGCTGCCTTTCCAGCCTCCGCTGCCTGTTTGAATCCCGCGCCGCAGCAGCGCCATTATGGGCTGCAGTCCCCCTCAGTGCCCGGGTCCCTACGTCGGGCAGGGGCCAGCCGCCCCTCTGCGGGCTGGGTGGGGCCCCAGGGCAGCACTGGGGCCGGACGAGACGCCCCAGACGCTCACCCACGAAGGTGGCTCGGAGGATGCGGCGCCTGAGGCGCGGCAGGCAGCCGGCAAAGCTCTCGGCGCCCACCTCCATCGCCGCCCTCCCGGCCCGGCCCGGCGCGCCTGCGTGCCCGGCGCTGCCCCGCGGGGCGGGCCCGATCCGCGGCGAGGGATGGGAAGGGGAGCGCCAAGGGAGCTCCGAGCGTGACCCGAGCGGCGGGAGACAAGGACGGGGAGGTTTGGCTGGAAACTGGAGAGGCTGCGAAGCCGCCCGGCACAGCAAGGGAGCGCATCTGCCGGAAACACAGATCGCACAGAGGCCCTCGCTGTCTGAGAACTGTCATTGTTATGAACTAGGTAAAAATCCAAGCAGGCAGACACGCAAGGGAAGAATGGGGCCTTCTTATTCCCTACAGCACGCTCCCCTCCTAGACCTATCCATGTGGTTAAGCAATTGGAATCTCAGGATTGCAAGAAAGGTGCAAAGATGACTCGGTGAGAGTTTAATCTTTTCACCAAGATTTGCGCATTACTTTGTCACAGTTCTAAACATTCATGTCATGACTGCACTTTGCTAGGTTAGACTAGCAGTGTACAGGGATCAAGTATCAAAGCATTTCTAGAGTTCAGGATGGAATAAACAAAATCAAATATTAAAAATAAAATATATTTTTAAAACGTTGAATTATTAATTAATTCTGTCAAGCTGAACTATGGTAAGTTTACTCTAACTTTAAAGGTGTTGATAATTTTAGAGTAAAGAATATGACACACTTCTATCCATTTGAAAATATTTTATTATAAGATGACACATTCAAACTTTTTCCAGCTGTGGACCTTCCCTCTGCCAGTACACAAACCTAAAAAAGTGATCTTTGTTCCTCGGAAAGTCTTCCCAATGGTCTCCATTTTACCGGTAGAGTCTTCGTGGCTCACGTAGAACGACACCACCCTCCTCCATAGCTTTCTCAAATTCCTGAATCTTGTTTAAAAGATAAGCAGAAATAAATACAAAAAATAAATGAAAAAACAAAAAAAAAAGCCAGCAGGACTTAAATATCAGTGGGGACATGTTATATGGAGGGGCAGAGGTTAACAGCCTCACAGAAGCACAATACCAGGAACTGCAGCTTGTCAAAGCCACTCTTCTGAGTGTTGCAAGGAGGGTCAAGCCACATAAAAAAATTAATGGTGAGGAGAAGTAAAATTGATGCCTAAAAAGGAAAAAAGGGCCAAAGGAATAAGGAGATGGGTACTTGCCGAGTCACAACGGCGTTCCCAGGGGATAATGGCTTTAAAGTTCACAAAGTTGATTCCTGCTTCCAAACAGCGCTGTGCCATCACGCGGCCAAGGTTTTTGCATGCGGCTACTCCCTTGGGACTGTACAAGTGTCTCTTTATGGCCCACTCTCGGGTAGAGGCAGATACCACAACATCCCCGTTGGAGCGCTCAACAAAGGCTTCTACGTAATGCTGGGTCCGTTCAAGCCGTAATCTGAGTGCGGGAAAGAAATAAGAGAGGATTATAATGTCTTTTCCAGAGAACAGTCAAGTGCTTAAATTACTCCCTTTATGAAATAAAATTGAATGTATTAATACATGTTGCATTACATTACATTGTATGTTTTGCTTATTAAGACACAAAATAGGACTCATGTTGGTAGGAAAGGGTTAAAAGCAGAAGAATGGCAAGGCGTATTCGCTCAAGTGACCTTGCAGCTGGGAATGCCAAGGCCTGGAGAATAACATTGTGGAAAACCCCTGTATTATGCCTACTGCTGCTTATCCTCTGTTTGTTTTGAGAAGTAGAATATCTGTGTAGAGATAACACAGGTGTTTGAAGAGCCTTGGAGGCTCTCATGCACATGCTTGAGCTCCCTATTCTGACAGACAGAAGATCAAAGCTCAGAGATCATAAAAAGCACAGGGGAGACCACAGCATGATGGTAAACCCAAATGCCCCTAATAAATGGGCGCCAACATCATGCTCAGCACCTGCACAGACTAGGCCTATGTATCTCCACCTGGGTGTTGCTTTGAGATCCTTCAGTTAGCAAGGTAATGAAATAAATGTACTCTTTGCATTTTAGCCATAGTTTTGTGATCGTTACAGCTGCCTGCCTGTGTTGACTCACACAACTCCTGTTACTAGCTCAGAAGAGTGAAATTCCAAGAGCAACTTTTCATCAGTTACTCAGGGCCACAGTCCTATGTTGTCTCAGACCAACACCCACACAAATCAAGCACCTGCATGATGTAGAATTGATATACATGAGAGGAACTGCTTCAACAGAAATTGAGCCTTAGGGTCACTATGCGGTCCCTTAAAAGCTTGAGCTGACACAGCAGGTAACAACTTGTTAAGATCTGCAAGTGGTCAGAAGGTACCTCATAAGCCTCCACCCAGAGAATATTTATTAGAATATTCTAATATATATAAAATATACAACAGTAGCATATTCATTAGGAGCAACTATTTGTTATTGCACTGAGACAGTATTGGCTTTCCTGGTATCAACAAACTGGATGGTGTTCTGCCTGCAAGAACAAAATAAAGTCCTTGAAATGCCAGCTTAAAATGAACTTATTTTCCAGAGGACAAGTAAATTAAAACAAAAAAAAAACCCACACATAAAACAACCCCACACTGTTATGGCACCTCAAATAAAACTATGAAGCACAGGAGTGAGAGAATCCTGAGTTAAAAAGCTGGTGCTTAATGAACATTACTGTTGTCTTAACAATAGATAGGAAAATTTTGACCACGTATGCTTTCACGTGCTACCAGTCCACTCTGAACACAGAAGACACCTGCTGATTAAGAAACACTCTCGTGCTGATTCAGTAACTCAAAACATGCATTTTGTATGTGGGTTTCTGAGGTTTGTTTTGTCATTTTTTGTTTTGGTTTTTATTTTGGAATCTTCATTCCTGGCAGTAACTTCCTGACTCACCTGTGCCAGAACTCACGCTTTGGCCACGTTGTCCTCCAGCCACGCTCCTTCCTAGCCAGGGCCATCTGCTCCAAGTTACGAGGATTTCTGTTAGTGAAGTTTGGGGCAACAACCTCATTTTCACTTGTATCCACTTCAGTCTCAGTTTTGAGACCGGCTGTAGTTGATGCAAACCGAAGACCTTGAGGGGAGAGCAGATAAAAAACCACCAAAGATTAAAAAGACACGTAGTGCAGACAGCAGAATGGATACAATATAAAATGACACAGCTTATACAAGTCAGCAGGGCAGAATCATCTTGCTTTCATTTTTAAGCACTTAACAGATGAATGACAAGACCTCAACCCGTCTCCCCAATTTATGAGGTGAATTGCAAGTATACTAACGGCGTTTCTAAACTCGTACGTAAAATACAAACTCACGTGTGACTAGGAGATCTCTAGGAGTAAAGTTTTACAAAACACTGAGAACGAAATTCACAAGGAGCCAGAGACAGCACTACCAAATAACAAGGTAACCCTTCATCCTTGGCACCGCCAAGACACCCGGCCGCCGGACGGCCCCGGGAGCATGGGGGCCGCGGAGCCGCCGCCGGGAGGGCCGGCACGGCGAGCCCTGGCCTTACCCGCTGCACGGAGCCCGCCGGCCGCCAGCAGCAGGCGGCTGCTCAGCGCCATGGGGAGCCGGGCCCGCCGCAGCCCCGGGCGGCCGCCACTCCCCTCGCTCGGCTCAGGAACACCCGGGCGCCGCCATGCGCGAGGGGCGGCGCTTCCCGCGGAAGCGGCCGCGGGAATTCCGCCCGCCGCCGGCGGGGTCAGGCGGAAGCGCCGAGCGCGCCCCCGCCGCCTGAGCCGCCCGCTCCCCGGCTCTACAAAACAGAGCAAAAAACACTGTCCCGACTCGGGCATCATCATCTAGCTTTTCCCCGTGGAAAAAGGGCTTTAGGAAATGCTGGCCTCCAAAGACTGGGTCGGCTTTTCCTGGAATAGGTGTAAGGAAGAGGGACTAAGGCGCGGAAAGGACGGGAGTGGGTAACAGCAGCATAGGTATTCCGGGAACTACCATCATCCTGTTTTAGGCTTCTTTCCAACCGCTCCTGCAGCACACAGGTACAGCAGAGCTGCTCTGCCTTCTCAAAGCATCCTCCTGCAAGCATGACAATGCAGGAACCCTACTCTGGGGCTGTATTTAGCTGCTGGAGTCCTGAAAATGCATTTAATGAGCCATCTGAGAGCAAACTGTGCTGAAAGGAGGCTGAAGGGCGGGTGAGACCCTGGCACCACCTGGCAGATGAACCCTGGACACTGCCGCAGGAGCCAAGCATAACTCTGGCTGTGGAGGTCTCTCCTGGCCCCACAAAGTACCTGTTGGTCGAACATACGAGAAGCCTGTTCACACCATGCCCTACAAGTCATTACATGCCCATACTGAGCCTTGCAGGTTCTCCACCTCCCCACCCTACCTGAGACTTTTTTTCCTCGGACTGTAGCAAATTTTTCCCTATCCTACAAGCATCACTACTTAACCTAGCTATTGAAGAGGTAGGACAAAGGGAACAGTTACAGCTCAGAGACCTGCAAACAACACAGTGGTGCTATTTTCAAGTGCAATCGTAGTCATGACTTAGGGTAATCCGCATTAAAAGTGTTTTGGCTGAAGTATCATTTTGAATCTCAGTTTTTCCAGGATGCAGGTCTATCAGCTTCTTCATGTTTTGCCGTCTCGGAACTTGCAGCCTTCCCCCAGGACTCGGGTACAATCCCGAGCAATGGGTTACGCGCCTGAGAAGCGCAGTTACAGCCACGCATGCCGAGGTCCCCACTTTAGGAAGCAGCCCCTTTCCCAGTGCTAGGTAGCAGACGCCACTCCCGCGCCCATTCCTTACCCCGCCACCAGCGGGACCCAACGCGCGTGCGCGCCCCGACCCGCGACACTTTCTAGAAGCTCGTGGAAGCACCCCCCCCAGCCCCGCCCCGTCGCGCGGAGCCTTTGTTCAGCCGGGCCCGCCAATCGGGGCTCGAGGCTGGGCGGCGCCGCGCCCCGGGATTGGGCAGGCTCGGGGAGCGGCCCCGCCCGCTGCAGGGCGTGCCCCGCCCCCTCGCGCAGGGGGGCGCGCTCCCAGCGTGCCTCGCGCCGCTCCGGCCGTCCGCCGCTCCGCGCCCTGCCGTCCCTTCCCTGTGCGTGTGGCGCCGCGCTCGGGCGGGAAGATGTCGGCCATGGAGGGGCCCCTGGCCGTGTTCGGCGAGCGGACCAGCGGTGACACGGTCCGCACGCAAAACGGTAACGGCGGCGCGCCCCGGCGAGCTCCTGGGGAGTGGTGGGGGGAAGGGAGGGGCAGGAAGGAGCGAACATGGCGCGGCCATGGTCGGCCCTGCCATGTGCTCACCCGCCCCGCTCTGCCCGGGAACTGCCGCTCCTCTCGACAGATCCCTTCCGTCCCGGGCCGCTGCTGCCTGCGGGGAGGGCATAAAGGAAGGATGGAGGGAGGCAGGAAGGCGGACGAGAGCATACGCCATCCCGGGCCGCTTCGAGGAGTCTGAGAGGCGATGCGATCCCGCGTCCCCCACCCTCCTCCTTCCCTTGGTAGCCGCAAACACCGGGCCGGGGCGGCTGCTGCTGCTGCTGCACGGAGATGGCTCTGCCCCGTGCCGACCGCTGGGGCCTGAGCCTGCAGGCCAGGCCTGCGGGGAATTCTGCAGGGGAAGGGGCAGCTGGGGAAGATCCCCACGGCCCAGCACCGCCCTCGAGATGCGTGTCTGTAGCTGTGGTTCTCAAACACGTAACCCGTTGCCCAGGATTGTATCCCAGGTCCTGGGGAAAGGCTGCAAATTCCGAGACCGATCTCAGATTCTGAGTAGACAAAAGACAAAGGAAGACGCCAAAAGACTTGCTTCCTGATCAGAGTGAGATACATTCCTGTAGCTCTGGTGATACTCCTGGCAGACCACTTAAAAATCAAGCCTTGCTTTAATTCACGAGTGAGATTCCACATGCTGGTAGCACCCTTGGTACTACGTTATTTCTTTCAGAAAGCTACTATTAATCCTCCTAACAGAAAAAAACCCGTTGTTTTGTTTGAAGGTCTCTGAGTTATAACTATTCCCATTTAACTACCACTTTTTCAATTTCCAGATTAAGTGGCTATGCTTGTGGGATAGAGAAAAACTTGCCACGGTCTGAAGGAAAAGGTTGATCGTATCTTTTTCCTATATGAAGATGGCAGAACAATCTTTACATGACCCAAGGTTTTAAAGTCATTATGTTGTTTTAGAAGTGACTCAGAGGTCACTTTTTGGTGACTTAATTGCAGAAGTAAATGTGTTGTTTCAATCACAGGCCTGATAGAGACCAAAAGATGTTTTACTAATTGATGTGTGGTAACACCACTGTTCTGTGTCAGTCCAGAACTGAGGACTCGGTGAGATAGAAGTCTTGAGGCACAGTTGCTGCTGTCAAAAGCAGCAGTGCTACCAACGAATCCTAGTCTAACACCACTGCTCCTCTCAGTTCTCTCCTCCACCTCACCCAGACAGCAGAGAAAGCATTCTTTAGTTCCTGATTTGTTGGTTCTTGGCACTATTTCTTACAAACCTGAGAACTCATCTTAAAGCTGGGAAGATAAAACTTTTTTTTCCTTACTTCTTTCATTTATTCAGTTACTGCTGCATCTGCTATTGCCAATATTGTGAAGAGCTCTCTTGGTCCAGTTGGTCTGGATAAGATGTTGGTGGATGATATTGGGGTAAGTAATGTTACCTTAAGAAGTGTCAGGAGGACTTGTTTGTGTAAAAGTGCTTCCACTTAATGTGCTTCATAGACCTAATGTGCATGTGCCTGGTTTTTCTGTGATTCTGAGAAAGGCAGGAGAACTGTGGTAAATCTGAATATGGTGTAATGTGTGTTACATCGTTTTAGTTTCATCTATTGTGGTGGCAATTTATGTGGTACAGTTATTTCATTTTTGCAGATGAGTTCTTGTAGCCACTTAAAATACAGGTCAGATTGCAAGAAGTGAGTTTCACCACATAAGTCAAATTTAACAGGTGATGACTTTTATATCCTGGTCTCCACATTAGAAGAAAGAACAAAAAAAATTCAAGTAATTCAAGTTTTTAAGCAATATTTTTTATTTTAAAATATTTCGAGCATTTGGAGAAAGTTTGCCATTTTCTAGGCTGATGTAATGAAGTACTTTGTTGGGGGTAGGTCATTGTATGACTGCTTATCCAGTGTTTGTAAAATGTGGTGAGTTTCTGTAGCACAAAGGCTTTTCTGATGAAAAGAAAGTGCAGGTTCTGCACTGGTAACATTACATTAGAATAGGACTCCTGCCTAAAAAGAAGCAGGAAAGTTTTGGTATAGTTATTTTATGGGCAATTGCAAAGAATAATTTTTTTATATGAAAGTTATGAAATGCAACAGTGAAAGTGTAATAGAAATATATCTCATATGCACATTTGATTTCTGAAAATCAGGACGTGACCATTACTAATGATGGTGCAACCATTCTGAAACTGCTAGAAGTGGAACATCCTGCTGCAAAAGTCCTTTGTGAGCTGGCAGACCTGCAGGACAAAGAAGTCGGTGATGGGACCACCTCAGTGGTATGTAGCAAGTTTTACAGGCAGATATATCAAGAGTTAGTGTTTTGTGATGCTGTGAAAAGGAATCTGCTTAGTTCGGTTTCATTATTGATTTTTTCCTGTCTTGAAGGTTGGTGACAGGGGCTGAATTTAGGTTTTTAATTTTTAATGGCTGCAAGAAGTGAAGCACCAACAAGGATACTGAGTGTTGAAAACTTGCTGAGACTTTAGATAGTTTTTTGGGGATTGGAATTAGGTGGCTCTTGCCTCACATCAGAAGCTGTTTTTAGTCCTGTGTTGCACAAGGGTAGTTATTTTTCTTATGTAGTATGCACATATTTAGTGTTTGTATTTCAAACAGGTAATTATTGCTGCAGAACTTCTCAAAAATGCTGATGAGCTGGTGAAACAGAAAATTCATCCTACCTCCATTATCGGTGGATACAGACTTGCCTGCAAGTAAGAAACTGATAGAGTTGAATTTCTGTATTTTGTGACTGCATTAGTACAGACTTTTTGGTGCCAAGTGGAGTATGGTGGTTTGTTGCAGAGGTGATGGAGTTTTTGTTGATTTGGGTTGCGTTCTCTTTTTTTTTAAATTGTATTTCTGTAATGACATAACGGAATGACAGTCACATTACTGTCCTTGGAGAGCAGTTGATTTTATCCCTTTGTTCTTTGAGGTAACATTCAGAAGAGCTGAAAACAAAAGTTTTTGTCTTTTTGTGGTAGTGGTTCTTTACCAGTGTGTTTTTCTTTATTTTACAGGGAAGCTGTTCGCTACATCAATGAAAATCTTGTTATTAACACAGATGAGTTGGGCAGGGAGTGCCTAATTAATGCTGCTAAAACATCAATGTCCTCGAAAATTATAGGAGTGTATCCTTTAACTTAAGTGAGTAAAGTGAGAGTGGCTGATTAGAGAGCTTCAGTAACTAGGCTAGAATATCCTTGGTAGCAGTTTCTATGAACATGACACAGTATGGAAGCTCTTGTGTTTGTAACAGGCATTTTGCAGGTATTGTGACCTGGCATGGGAAAGCATGTTCAAACTCTTCCTAATATATTTAAATCTAGGTTGGCACATCATGATGCCTTTTAAAAGGGTATTGTTTCCTAAGAATTGCCTTGTTTGTTAGGGAGACTAGATAAAGAGTGGTGTGAATGGAAGAATGTGTTACAGAGGTACCTTGGAAATGAATCTAGAGGGAAGAAAGTTGAATTTTACTCCACGGGCACAGAAAAAAACCTGCATTTTTAGCTTTTTTGCAGACTGAACATAGGATATATATTTTTATTTAGCAACAAAAGGTATGTAAAATGCAGGTTTCATATTAGTCTGTCATAATTTTCTTACCAATGTTGCAGCTTTTAGAATTACTCATTCCTTGAAGAGAATGGTAAGGAGAACTAGCACTTTTGTGCTTTTCTGAAGCTCTTTTTTGAAAACTTAGTTTGGGCACTGTCAGTTATTTCTGTTCATGGTTTGTTGCTTTTTTTTTTTTCTTTAAGCATAATACTAGTTTCCTTCTTCAGTTTTAACCTTAACAGCCTTTCAGTGATGGTGATTTCTTTGCTAACATGGTGGTGGATGCTGCACTGGCAGTGAAATACACAGACCAGAAGGGTCAGGCTCGGTACCCCATCAACTCTGTTAATGTTCTGAAGGCCCATGGCCGCAGTCAGAAAGAGAGCATTCTTGTGAACGGTTACGCTCTGAACTGCGTGGTGGGCTCACAGGGTAAGAACAGGCTGTGTTTCAGAAATTTTTTTGTCAGCTCAGTCCTCTTTGTCTTTCTGCATCACTTCTTATTGGCTGCATTCATTGCAAACATGTGGGTTGTCAGTCCCAGAACAATTAACAAGAACACAAAATACTGCACTTCACCAGTGTTTCTTAGACTAGAGCCTGCCCCAGCTAGCCGTGATCCACAAAGTGTTGGTGACTTGCTGTAGTTTCCCTAGCTCAGTGTCAGCAAAGTAGTACTGTGGTCTGGTGGAACTTGAACACTTCCCTTGTGGGGAGCCAGTGCCAGGTTTGTGGGGAACTGTTCCATTTAGCAGAGCTGTGCTGTAATTAGGTGACTTAGAGGATGTGAGACCGATAAGTCTGATTGTCATGGTCATTCACATTTTGGGGACAGAGTATATAAAAAGGTAATACAGGAAAGTCTTGTTTGGCATTTTTCTGCAGTAGGGCAGAACTGGAGGTGAAGAAGCAAAGAGTAGAAATCCGAAATGTGAAAGTACCATCAGTTGTAATCTCTAATGCTGACTTGATGTTCTGTTAAATTGATACGACAAAATCCTTCTTGCTTATTTTTCCTCATCAGGTATGACCAAGAGAATAGTTAATGCAAAGATTGCATGCCTTGACTTCAGCCTGCAGAAAGCAAAAATGAAGCTTGGTGTTCAGGTTGTTATCTCAGACCCTGAGAAGCTGGACCAGATAAGGCAGAGGTGTGTGGAAGCTTGAATAACTGAGGCAGTGGGGTTTCACAGGCTTGATTTGGTCTCTTCAATCGAGGTGGCTCAATGTAATTTTGGCTGAGTGCAAGAGGTAAAAAATGTTTTGGATGTTTATATTTCCCAACAATACCAAATAGAAATGGAAGAAGCCTTCTCTTTTGGAGGCGGAAGTAGTATTAAGTCAGTTTTCAAGAAATGCAAGTATGTTTGTGCAGTAGTCCATTCTTGCAGAGCTCTGCATTAAGATTTCAGGAAATTGGCTGACAGGATGTGATAGTATATTTTTTAATACCTTTTTATAACTTTGACATTAATCTTTGCAGAGAGTCAGATATTACCAAAGAAAGAATCCAGAAGATTCTGGCCACTGGTGCCAATGTTATCCTCACCACTGGAGGTATTGATGATATGTGTCTGAAATACTTTGTTGATGCTGGAGCTATGGCAGTACGAAGAGTTGTAAAAAAGGACCTTAAGCGGATTGCTAAGGCATCAGGAGGTACGTCTATATAAGAATAATTCGTTTATAAATTTATTCTTCAAACTAGAAGCTGTTGTTAGAGTATTTGCTAACTGATTTTTAAAATACAGCTTCTTAACATTCAAGGTCAGGATGAGTAAAGCTGAGCCACTTTTTTTTAGCTATACTGTTGCTTTTAAGTGACCTTTGTCAAAGTAGTAGTATTGTCAGACTTGATTGCTGGAGATTTACAGTGGAGGAGAAAAAGCTGACTTGCACTGTGAAGTCTGGCCTCTTGTGGAAATAGGAGCCTTAATCTGTGTTTATTTAGAAATCTTTATTATGCATGCATTCATAAGCCTCTGTTTAGACAGTTAAGTACATTGTTTAGATAGTTCGAGACAAATAAAGAACTACTAAATCACAAAATACATATTTAAAAGAAAATCTCGTCCTGTACACAGTTTTATCTGTTCTTAAATTTGGAAGAAAACATTTTCATTGTGGTAAAGCATGGGAACTTGTACTGACTGTGAAAAAAGAAGTGCTGTAAAAGTTAAACAAAAGGAGCAGTCAGTTTATCAGTTATAAGCTGAAATACTGAATTGTTGCCTGAGAACTGGAAGTGTTGTTTAAGAAAAATCTATTTAAACACATCTATTATTTTTGATTTTCTTTCTGTACACCTATTCTGGGAAGTGGGCAAAGGATGATGCGCAAGCATTGAATGTTAACTTCACTTGTTTGTTTGTTTGTTAAAGCAACCATATGCTCAACCCTTGCAAACCTTGAAGGTGAGGAGAGTTTTGAGGCATTAATGCTGGGACAGGCAGAAGAGGTGATTCAAGAGAGAATCTGTGATGATGAGCTGATTTTAATCAAGAAGTAAGGATCCTTTTAAAAACACAATTTTTTATGTGTTCTCTACTAAGTTTGGGATAAAATTCCTTTTATTTACTTCATGCTGTCTAAGTGGTTGGAGTAGTTACACACATGGAAAAGTAGTTACACACAAATCCAGTGCAAATTGGAGGTGAAAGTATCAGTATTTAATCTCTTTTGCTGCAGCTGGATACGTGGGAAATAGGTACCATCTGAGTAAAGAGGTGTGAGCTAAATCTTTCCATTTGTAGTGAAAGACTGCTTGTGCTGCTGTCACTGCTGTCTGGTACCTGAAAAAATACCAATTTATTTAATGAGAACATACTTTGGAAAATAACTTTTCCACTGCTTCAGTACCCCTTCTGGGTGTTCATGTTCCTGTGGTGTCATTTGAATGTGAATGAAGTGTTTTGCCCATGGCACTTGTGTGTCAGCTGTGTGGTTACAGCCTTTTCTATAACATTGGCGGTCATTGGCTCACTTGAGAGCTCTTTTTTACTATCTGAGTACACTTTCTCCTCTTTGATTGCAAAACATCTTGTCATTACACTTTGACAGGTAGCTTTCTTTAAAAGACTAAAAATCAAACTAGGTGCTTGCATGTTAGAAATTAAAATTGTGACTAAGTTACAATGTATGTATCCTGCAAGGGGATGTAACAATCTTAAGACTTTCTTTTAAATGTTGCAATAATGAGGCTCCACTGAACTAGGCTTTAGAAGAAAAAAATTTACCAAGAAGAATTTTAATATAGATTCCATCCAACACAGCTGACTTCTGATTCCTTTTTCTCTTAGTACAAAGGCTCGTACTTCAGCATCAATTATCTTACGAGGAGCCAATGACTTCATGTGTGATGAAATGGAACGATCCATACATGATGCTCTCTGTGTTGTCAAAAGGGTTTTGGAATCCAAGTCTGTTGTTCCAGGTGGTGGTGCTGTAGAGGCAGCACTTTCCATATATCTTGAAAATTATGCAACCAGCATGGTAAGTCTTGCACAAAGAAGCAATGGTGTGTATGCGTTAGACTTGCACAATGAATGTCCAAGCATTTATTTTCATCTACTAGAAGTCATTTCTGTGGTTCATGAGAACCTAGTCATCTTACAGAGAGTCTAAGATGGTTCTTTAAAACTGAGGGTATGAGTTAACTCTTCCTCTGATAATTAAACTCTATTGTTCTTTGACCCAAACACAGGTTTTGCTGGTGAAAACCCCTACCTATTAGTGCTGTTCTTGATTGTGGCTGTATTTTATCCTCTCTTGTTGTAGCTATTGGTTGAAAAACCTTTTTTCTCTTTCTAGGGATCACGTGAACAACTTGCAATAGCAGAATTTGCAAGATCCCTCTTAATAATCCCAAACACATTGGCAGTAAATGCCGCTCAGGATGCCACAGATCTTGTTGCAAAGTTGAGAGCATTCCACAATGAGGCTCAAGTTAACCCAGATCGCAAAAATCTGAAATGGCAAGTATCTGTCTTTTAGAAGGCTAGTAAAAGTGATGTGGGTTGGTGACCTAGGTGGAAAATTGTTCTCCCAGTTTACTGAACCATGATTTGCATAGTAAAAAAAAAAAAAAGAGTAAATTCTCAGTGAATTCCTAATTCCTCTGTTGTGTATATGTATTGCTATAATGAAGTAGTAGCTACACAGCATATTCCCAGCTGTATTTCTACTGTTTCTCCCTCTCCATCTGACAGCATTCCTTCTTTGCAGGATTGGTCTTGACTTGATCAATGGAAAACCTCGTGATAACAAGCAAGCCGGTGTCTTTGAACCAACCATGGTCAAAACAAAGAGCCTCAAGTTTGCAACAGAAGCTGCAATTACTATTCTTCGAATTGATGACCTTATTAAACTGCACCCTGAAACTAAAGAAGAGAGAGGAGGATGCTATGAGGATGCAGTTCAGTCTGGAGCACTCGAAGAATAACTTAGGCTTTATTTATGTTTGTTTCACTTACACTTCCCACTCTTATAACTAAAATGTTAATAAAACAAGTGGTTGAATGTTGCTGCTATTTTCTTGTGAACAAACTTAATTTTTGAAAGTAAGTTTGGTCCTTGCAGTGAGAATTTAGGCTCTGGTGTGCATTAACAATTAGTGTCCCTGCAGTAACCACCTTTGTCAAATCAGTGCCTGAGTGGCACTAAGTAATGTTATAAGCTTACTTTTAGGCAAAACAAACAAAATGTGAGCTCCATTATTAGAAGTTTATTAGTAAAATGTTTCAAAGCTAGTTCACACTAGCTGTTCATTCATTCCCTCACATTTATCTCTCGATGCACATGGCTATTCCCATTCCTCCTCCTATACAGAGAGCAGCAACACCACGTTTTCCACCAGTTCGTTCCAGTGCATATAGAAGAGTTACAAGGATGCGACAACCCGAGGCACCCAGAGGGTGGCCAAGAGCAATAGCTCCACCTTGTATATTGATCTAAAAAAAAAGCCAAAACAGACAATCAAGAACATTTAACTGGCTTAGCTGACTTTCAACATAAATTACTTCACTGGGATCTAGCCCTTGATTATTTGTGAGCTTGAAATCCCAAACATCACTGCATACAGGAAAGTGCAACAGCTGTTAATAACCAGTATTTCTTCTGCAAGGGTGCTATCTTCACTCTGAAGATAATAGGTGAATTTAGGAAGGGGAGAATAACACCTGTGATTTTTGCCATCACTGAAAGAATACTGTGGCAAATATACTTGCAGCAGCAATTTCAAATTCTGAATTAAGTATGCTTGAGCAGTTGCCTAGATTTGCATAAAAATCCATTGCAACAACGTTGGAACTTGTTCAGCTGGGAAACTCTGCTAGCAAAGCCAGCGGACAGAGCAGTGTGAGGATGAGGACATGCGTGCTGGGGCTCCCTATTTGCTTACACCAAAGGGACTGAAAAAGCTGTGCTCATCCTTACAATCCACATGCACAGAATGGAACAAATTTGAATTACAGGAGGCAAACTAATGTCAGCCTACAAGTCATTACCTTTTCTGGATTTACTTTCAGCTCTTTTGCTATTGCAACAGATAGTGATGCAAAGGCTTCATTAACTTCAAACAGGTCGACTTGCTCCAGAGTCCAGCCAGCTTTGTCAATCTGAGAAAACAATACAAATAGGACCTTATTATCTTTTAGGTCTTCCTTAGCACCAGAGAAAGCTTTTCGTAAGATGTAAATTGGGCGATTTTGAAGCTACCACTTCAAAAAAGTTGAAGGAAGAAAATTTTTTATAGCCAGTGTTGATGACAGAATTCTTGAAGACAACAGATTTCAGTGTCAGACAAGTCAGTACAATGAGCTGTAATAATGATGGGTGCTCATAAAAGTCTTGACTAATTTTACACGTGTAGCAGTGGTGGTGCAATTGTGACAATCAAACTACCTGGTGCCCTTCCTAGAAAAAGCACTGGATTTAAAGGCAGGCTTTAACAGATTAAAAGCAGTTTTTTAAGGACTGACTCCATTAGGGAGTCTCTACTTGACAGAGACCTTTGCACAGGAAATAGTGAGATATCAACCATTAGTGATCAGTGCCGCATCTGATTTGTCCAGTCTCCTGCCTTTAAATTGAAAGCTGCCACTTTAAGATTTTACAGGTGACTATTTTGGAAGATGTTTTGGCTCATGTTTTCACTTGAGAAACTTGTGATGCAATTGCCTACTCTTGTACAGGCTTAGGCATGTTTCACATATGTGTATTTTTATTTCCACTTGCTTTGTTTCTAACACCAATACTTTCTCAGCAGAATCAGCAATGTTATTTCACAACCTAGACTAGCTAGACGGGTGCACCTCCAAGGCTGTAGTCAAGGAGGAGAGCCTTTTTTTACTAGATAAAATAGACAGAATGGAGTATCCCATTCTTCTGGGAAAAGCTTAAGATACACTATGATTGTAACACTTAATGTAGAACATAGAGAATTCTCTCACTGTAAAGTGCTAACCATAATACATGGAAAGTGTGAACATTTGATAACGTACATTACAAAGTTTAATCACAGAATATTCTGAGTTGGAAGGGACCCATGAGGATCATCGAGTCCAGCTCTTAAGTAAATGGCCCATAAAGGGATCAAAGCCATCACCTTGGTGTTATTAGGACCATGCTCTATGAAGTACTATGCCCTTTTTCACAGTATGTATACAGTTATAGGTACAGCTTGTCTGTCCCACAGTTTAAACTAAGCTGTATTGTATATGCAGTTACTGCACTCTTCATTTAAAAGAACAGTTTGAGATCTGACAAGAAAAAAACTTTAGCATTATTTACAGTTCTGATTTTCTTGTCAAAAGCCACAGAGCTTGGGTGAGTTCAAGTCAGACCTCCACATCACCAGGACATTTCAGAGGTGAATAAAATAAGGCCTTTATACAGTATTAAAAAAATAAGCAACATTAAAGCGAATCTGTTCATGCTAAATTTCATAGCTAAGCTTTAACAAATGATCAGCTGGGGCTGCCTTGGGTTATGTCAGTAGTGTGGTAGCAGGGCTGTTGACTGGGGCATTGAGAATCTTGTCCTGTGAACTAACTGAGCAGATCAGTGGGTGCAGTAATGCTCTGAGCACCTTAGATGTGGTTTGGGAATTCACCTTCCTGTTTAATTACACCTGAAAGGAATCCAGTTTGTAAGCTCCAAGCTTTTTGCAGGCCAAACTGAAACACAAAGAGCACCATTCCCATTTGCTAATGCAGATGGCAGTCAGTGGCTCTTCTCTCAATGTTGTACTATTGCAAATACAATCAAGCAATGATGTGAAAATTAACATGGCCAGACACAGCATCAGAAACGTATCACTGAATTAGGTTAGTTACACACATCCCTGAAATTTGATCTTTAGCCTCCATGGTTATCTAGGTACCCTTCCACAAACCTGACTAATTTATGCTCTAAAGTGCATTTATACACATATGCATTTGGGTTTTCTTTTTCCAATCCTAGTAGCACTAGGATTCCTAATCTTATATACTACACTATTTTGAGTCCTTTTTTCACATAGTTTACTTTTTTCCTACTAAGTTGTCTTAGAACAGGGCAAAACCAAGACATGGTCAAAAAAAGCAATTAAAAACAGGAGTTTTAACATAATAGACACACAGAGAAGTGATTACTTACAGCTTTCCTTATTGCTGAAATGGGCCCTACTCCCATAATAGATGGATCTATACCTGTCTGAGCCCAAGATACA
This sequence comes from Catharus ustulatus, assembly GCF_009819885.2. Lineage (NCBI taxonomy): Eukaryota > Metazoa > Chordata > Aves > Passeriformes > Turdidae > Catharus > Catharus ustulatus. The sequence goes on along the minus strand of NC_046223.1, from coordinate 59,551,000 downwards.
ATCCGAGCCAAAGGCATAAGACCTCTCCTAGCAGCTTCCGATTTCCTCATTAGAAGAACAGCTGCAGCTCCATCATTTAAACCTGTGGAGTAACAAACAACTTGTGTTAATTTGTTGGATTCTATGGCTTTTACTGTATCACTTTCTCCTGCTTGCATAATCACAAATCATTTACTGGTATAGGTCAGTACTGTTCTTATCAGCCAAGTCCGTTCTCTACCCCAAACACTTGAAACTATATTGTAAATGTGACACATTTGAGATTCTATTTGGAAAGCAGCAGGTGGAAGAATCAAAGTACAATCTGAAAAAGAAGTACATTGAATTTGTTAGGCTTTGGAAGGAACAGCATAAGGACACAGGAAGATGTTTAAAAGCTGCTTGTGGCAGTCTCACAGGAGTAACATTCTCAAACATGAATCATTAAGTTTTCCATTGTCCACACCCGCAGTGTCAGAACCCCTTAGACAGTTTTAAAAGGACATATTCTTTTCAGCCCATCAAATATTGCTCTTATTGTCCAAACTCTTGCATTGTTTCACAGAAAACAAGGAAACAAAAGACGACTGTAAAGAAATCCTCCACCCATCTAAAATAGAGTTCTTACCTACGTTTTCAAACACATTACCATTTCCTGCAAAGCAGCAAAAACACAGCAGCCACACCCCTCACAGAGACCCTGCCTTCAGCCACAAGCAGCTACTGTTCTTTTCCATTTCATTTAAGCCAGATGGACTAACCTGAAGCATTAGCTGCTGTTACTGTCCCAGTTCCATCTGTCAGGAAGCAGGGCTTTAACTTTGCCACAGTTTCCAAGTTGCTCCCGTGCCGAGGGTGTTCATCTACTTTAACTTCTATAGGACCTGCAAAATACAGCATTATGCTCACAGGAGAGTTTCATCACACAAACACATCTTAAACAGAGAGACAGCAAAAACAACATGCTGAGTGGGACTATACACCATATTCTTTTCAATCAACAAGGCATTCGTATGCTGGAGACAGCTGCCAACTCAAGGCAGTCTAATGGCTGTAACCCTCCAGCTCCTTCTAGCAGGGCAGACAGCTCAGGTTTTCTAAGACAAACACTGGCAGCTAAAATACTGTCTCGCTGTGCATAAGTCAGTATTGTTCTTTCTGTTCCGAACCCAATAGATTCTCTTTCAGCAGGATGCTGTATTTCAAATTATACTTTTAGTAATCTTACAAACAGTAGTCAAGTGTCATTAAATATCATCATCTAAACTGGTATCATGAAATAGTTTGCAGCCAGTCTAATGCCAGGACTTTTTCTACAGGGTCTGTTCAACAGAATTGTTGAAGAACTGATTCTTGATTTCTTTTTGGAAAATTCGGTTTTTGCATCTACCTCACAATAAGCTGGGAAATTCCCCTGCTCTAGAAACAGACCCTTGCCTCAAGCATTGTAATAGGTCTGTTTATATCCCTCATGGAGATATAAACATACAGTAATTTCATGACCATAAGGCGCACCGGACTATAAGGCGTACCACCCGGGAGTCAGCAAATTTTGCAACTTTGTAGATCATATAAGGCGCACTGGACTATAAGGCGCACCCTTTTTTTTGCAGCAAGGATCCGCCCCCAGCTCTCCCCGCGTGGTTGCTGGCCGAGGCCTCGCCTCAACCCGGCAGCCATGGGCCCCCGGGCCCACCTGTACCCGGCGGGGCTGGGCTATGCCCGCCACCGCTCCATGCAGCGTCACTGGGGCCAGGCCAGGCTATGTCCGCTGCTGCTTCATGCAGCGTCCCCGGGGGCTCACTGCTCCGGGAGTTCCCTGGCGCTCTGGGTGTCACGCACCCCCCTGGCGCTCCGGGAACCCCACGCTGCACGGGTGCTCTGGGAGTCCCCTGGCGCTCCGGGTGCCCCGATACCGGTGGGCCCGCCCCAGCCCGGGCTGTGCTGCCGCGCTTTCCCCCCCCGCACGGCCGCTGCCCCAATGTCGCCGGGCTCACCCCAGCCCGGCGCTGGCCTGATGCCGCCGCTGGGCGGGCTCTGCTTGGCTGGGGACTGTTGTGGGCTCGCACTTCCAGAGTGGCAAATATCGCAACTTTGTACATCATATAAGGTGCACCGGACTATAAGGCGCACTTCCGGGTTCAGGTGAAAATTTTAGTCAAAAGGGTGTGCCTTATAGTCATGAAATTACTGTACCCATTATATGTAACCTGACTACATAATCCTAATTATTGTCACTATGTATTTTACTAGATGGGCAAGGTTTGCCAGATCAATATGACTGTTTTAAGTCTGGGGCAGCAGGAGTCTTAAGAAAATGAAAAATACTGATCTTGGTACCATATCCAAGCCTATGTTAAGTCAATGTTTTGTCTAGGTTGTTATTCTATCTCAAATAAAACACACTAGTAGTATTTGCAGAAAGATACACTGAGATATTCCACATTTGCATTGCTTCTCTCGTATATAAAATATAACCACTGAAAGGTGAAAAAGAGAGCAACAGGCTACATGCTTACAAAAAGGTTGCGTAAGTGGGAAACCATCCACTGATTGCAGGAGACATTGCAGAAAACAGATTTTTTTCCTTAAAATCAGCTCCCATTACCCATTCACACCTACCTTTTTTAGAAGGTACAAGAACAGGAACAATTTCTTTTGTAAAATAGCCAGCTTTCTGTGCTGCCTCTGCCCTGTTCTGTGACTGTACAGCAAGTTGGTCTTGTTCCCCTCTGCTGACTTGCCACTTACTGGCCACGTTTTCAGCTGAAACAGGAACAAAATGCAAACTGCCATCAGGAAACGCCAAAATTTTAAGTTGCAAAATTGTAAGCAGAAATGTAATCATTAATGTTTGCTATAGCACACAGCTGAGTTTGTTGAACCGTTTTCATTCTGATTTCCTTATTTTGTTTACTCACGATTTTCTACTGAATTTTCACTTGAGGGTGAAAATTTCTGTGTGGAATCTCCTCTCAGATGATATTATTGAAAAAAATGCAAATGCAAATAAGCTTTTGTAGTTTATTGCTTCTCTGAATTACTATGCTCAGATCTCTCTACAGCCCCTTTAGGAAAGGGAACAGTTCTGAAGTCACTTTGCTCATAAGCAAGATCTGGAAAAGTAGTTGGCTGACCATCCCATCCAGGGTGCAATAACCTGAAGTTGCAGAACCATGCATATCCACAAGACACATCATATAACTTCTCCTCACTATAAATCTGTGCTGCTGAATGCTCCAGGGATTATTTTATTTATATTTTATTTATTTTATTTTATTATTTTATTTATATTTATTTTATTTATATTTATTTCTATTTATATTTTTTCTGAAATTAAATTTCTCAGTTGTAGAAGAGATGCAGAGAGATTAGCTGAGACAGAAGAAAAGCCCAGAACAGAAGCATTACAAACAAAATGCCTTCATGCCTTTCAATATTACGTATTTCTTTCTTTCTTTCTTTTTCATTACTACAACATAAGGACAGCTTGAAACATGTTACTTGTAACTTTAGATTTCTGAAATTTCCTGTCAGTGAATTCTTTCAGTTGATCATTTTATTTTATGGACTGTCATCACTTACCTGTTATGCCCATATGATACTGATAAAAAGCATCTGTAAGGCCATCAAGGATTATAGTGTCCTGCAAGGAAGCCTCTCCCATTTTCACTCCAGTTCGCATGTGAATCACATGAGGAGCCTGCAAAAGCAAATTTTGAAAGGAGTGAGATGTTTACATCTCCAGTACACAATTCAGACAGACCATTGCAGAGACAAATACCTGCCTGGTGGCTGGAGGTACCCATCCCAAACCCTGGCAGTGTCTCCAGTTGCCCACTCTGCCTTTCCCTCCAGAGCCTGCCAGCTGGTGTGCCATTTAGCCTGTGCATTCCCCTGGTCGCAGATCACCACACTGCAAGTGTTGTTTCCACTCCACATAGACCAGATCTACCATTCCTGGGGCCACATGGCTGTGGCTCTCCCATCCTGCTAACCTGCTCCAGGTAGTTCCCAATTGCACTCTGCTGTCAGAGAATGTCAACATCTCTCTCAGCATAGGCAGCTGAGCCAGCTGAGCCCTGGCAGAAGAGGCCATCCATTCCTTGGGTATCATATCACCAGCTCAGACCCATTCCTCAGTACAGCCTTGGGATGATCACCTCAAAATAAAACTGCTTTGCTTTCTTTCCAAGCTCTAATTGCTTGGCGAACAATAACATTTTCAGTTATTCCTTCTCTGGGCTTCTTGCAATACAAAAATCCTGTCTATTGTGACCTGTCACAGGCAATTCACAAGCAGAGCGACCTTTTCAATCTGCCTCCAGGTGCCAGCCTGGAAACACAGGGTTTCAACATCGGGCTCTTTGCTCCCCGTACGTCAGCACAACGTGAGCTAATCCTCTGCTTTACCTTGCTCATGCTTTCCATGCCCCCTGCAACCACGATGCTGGAGTCTCCGGTCAGTATGGACTGAGCAGCCAGACACACGGCCTTCAAGCCCGACCCGCAGATCATCTGGCAGCTCCAGGCGGGCACAGAGTACGGGATTCCTGCAGCCACGCTGGCCTGCCGCACAGGGTTCTGGCCAGCACCTGTGGGAACAGGCAGCATCTTGCTTTTGTCTGCTCTTAAAAACACAAATGTCCACCTTGTCACTGCTCACAACACCCCAATTCCACAAAAATGTAGAGCTTGCTCCTACTTTTAGCTAGGGGGTAGAGAAGTGCCCAGCAGTAGTCTATAAACAGAAACCTCTCTTATTTATATAGATCAATAAATACCTAGTACTGATAGTTTTATATCTACAACTCTGCTTTCAATGCAGGATCAGAGGAAATATTACCTCAGATCAGCCCTAGCTTGTTGCAAGTGTAAGATGAGAAAACATTTAAATTGCTACTTCCTGAAGAGTTTCTTTTTGACATCTTCTGTACATCACCACATCACTTTCCTGAAAGTTCATATGGAAACCAAAAGCACAACTATGCACAGATGGAGCTGAAGCTTCCAGTCTTTTTTGCAATCCTGATGGAGATAATGGGAACACAATATTCAAAGAAAGCAGTCTTCATCTGCATCTCCTGAGGCCAAAGCTCTTTGTACACAAAGGACAAGGACAGCCCATCATTCAGCATGCTAAAAATATAGAGGAACCTGAATCATCTTTAAGACAAAAATATATATTTCCCTCCTCCACATTTGAAATACAAACCTGCATACGATTCTACAGATAAAACATTAACCTGGCAGGAGCAAGTTCAAAACAAACAATTCCCTGCCAGCTGCATTTTCATTAAATCAAAATACTTGTCTCCAAACAAGTGGCATCACAGATCTTGCAGGTCGGTCCTGCAAATAAACACAAATGCAGGCCAGGCTCTTAAAATCTCAGAGTTATCATTACTTAGTACGTTAAATTTAGGAGCTGAGATGACCAAGGTGAGAAGGATACTGTAACAAAGAAAGGAAAATGACGTTCACACACACACTGTAGGCTACTCCAGGGATTTAAAGAAAACCCGAATTATCCCCAACATCCTTCCCAAAAACCTATCCTTTCGGTCACCCAGAGCCGCCCACGTATGGAGAAGCAGCCACGATGGCTCTCAGGTCCTTTGTTAAGGAACCGTGTTCCCAGTGGCAAGGGATGACGCCCTGGAAGGTGAAGCCCGAGCCGTTGCAATGGGATAACCCCGAAGCTGTGGTCCGGCCGCCAGCCCGTACCTGCGGTGAGGACCTGCCCCAGGATCACCTCCGACACCTCCTCGGGGGCCAGCCCGGCCCGGCGCAGCACCTCCCGGATGGCGGCGGCGCCCAGCTCGTGCGCGGGCAGCGACGACAGCCCGCCGTTGAAGGAGCCTGGCAGGGGGACACAGAGGCAGCGCGCTCAGCACCCGCACACCCGCCCGGCCCCGGCGGGAGCATCCCCTCCCCCGGCGCGCCCGCCGCCGCCCCTCACCCACGGCGGTCCTGGCGGCCGACACGAAGACCACGGGGTCCGCGCTCATGGCGGCAGCGGCGCTGGGAGCGGAGCCGAGCGGAGCCGAGCGGCGGGAGCAGAGCGGAGCGGCAGCCGCGGCCGGAGCCAAAGCGGAGTCGGCGCCGGGCCCGCCCCTCGCCCGCGGCCGGGCGGGGCGGGAGGATGGAGCCCGAGCAAGGGATTCGTCGCCGGGCACCTGAGGACAGCGCGGAGGCCGGGCGGGCGGTGGCGTGGCCGGGCCGCCCCTGGGGCGATCGATCGGGCGAGGGTGGCCTTGGTCGGCTCCTTCCCAGCCGGGGCGGAGAGAGGAGGGGCTGCGGGCGGAGAGAGGCTCCTTCCCAGCCCCTTCCCAGCCCCTTCCCGGCCCCTTCCCGGCCAGGCCGGGGCTGCCGGGCTCGGGCACTTCCGTGTCCCCGCTCGCACACCGGTGCCTACGCAGCGCCGGCTGCCAGCTCCGTCAGGATTATTTATTTACAAAACAAAGCGTGCGGGTCAAGTGCTCTGTTGTCACACTTTTAAGGACACTTTGTCTGTTTTATGACGGCGTTTCTTAGGATCTGCGTGAGACAAAGAATAATCATTTGAATAAAACTACACAAAACTGCCTATCGCTGGTTTGGTCTTCTCAGCAACTGAGATTACCAACACCCAACTCGGCCTTTTAATTAATTTATTTATTTTTAATGTTAGCATAAGACTGACATATATGATACATTATATATATACACATACATATATATAATATACATATTTACATATATATGCACACATATCCATCTATCTATCTATCTATCTATCTATCTATCTATCTATCTATCTATCTATCTATCTTAGTACAGGCAGTGTTCCGCTGCTGGCCCAAAAACTGTTCCTGTCTGACCTGACGAAAGAGGCAAGCTGGGGGCTATTCCCAGGCTGCATCCATGGGAAGCGATGCTGCAAGGAGAAAGGCGAGGTAGCCTGAAGGACGCGGCGCTGACCGCAGGAGCTCCAGGCAGCCAGGGATTTGGAAGGAGAGGAGGCAGCTGCAGCAGTGGCCACAACCTATAGCAGGGCGGGCAGGCAGGAATGTTTCTCTGCGGGGATGTGTAGGTGGGAAGCCTCGAGATGCAAGGTGGGAAGCATCAACATCAAGATATGTGGAGGAAGAAAGGACAGAATAAAGGGAGGAACCAAGACAGTAAGTCAAAGTCACTAACAACAGTTTTAAAAAAAATTACGTGGGCTGAAATAACTGGTCTATTGCATAGCCTTGATCGTCAGTCCTTAACGCCTTCCTTCCTCATTCATGGATACCTGGCCTAAGAAACATGCCAGCCAAAGCACTGCATTGAATTTGCATCTGAAGGCCAAGAAGATGGTTAAAAATGTGCTGTTGCTCCTACTTTACCTACAAAGTCAGGAGACTTTTTTCCAGGTAGTAAAATTCTACAGGTTTTCACAGAGAGAACAGAAGTACAAATTAAGTCCTAAAATGTGATGATAAACACCGACAAACATAAATGTGGTTATGAATGCACCAGTGCATCTATGGTCACATCCTGCATGTTGGTTAATCTGAATTTGGCAGTATTAAATCTGCATCCACAAAATGCATCTGAACCTTCTGTGTGGGCACAATGAGCAACAGGAGCACTACAACACCTGAGTTGGATTCTTCTGACTCCTATCAGCCTCTATTCTTGCTTTACAATGTAAAAAGCTACAGCATTACTAGATAGGAAAAAATCCTACTCAGCTGTGAAGAGCAAGATTGGCCTAGATTTCACCAATAACTCTGTTTAAACATGCTACAGGACTCCAACACTCAAAATACATTCTTCCTTTTTGATATGTTGGTCTTTGTGAAGGACAAGGCCAAAGCAGAAAACCATGTGTCATAACACATCTACAGTTACTTTGGGGTTTCCAGCTTTCAGCAAGAGAAGAAACCCCTCAGATATCTTCAGGAAAGGAAACCTCTGGAAAATCCCTCAGGCAGTCAAATGCTTAGGCAGACTGATGTACCAGTCTCCTAAGGAGATGCATTAAACGATGCATTAATTGGCAACTTGCATGCACCACTGCTTTTCTTTAATGATGCTGTGAACTCAGAGCAGCTGATAACACTGACAAAAATGTAAGATTAAATCTGGAGGGGAAAGACATGTTTTGTGTCTTTTCAAAAGGCTATCAGAAAGCAAGTAGTAGAACTAACATACAAGTGAAACTCAGGAATATAGGATTTTAAGCAATACAATGATTTAGAAAAACATTATACAGTTCCTGAGCAACACTGTATGTATGACTGAATGTAGTCCCTGCACATTTTCAAAATTCAGTACAGAGTAACACAGACATATGAGGGCAGACCAAGTAACCTTGTAAACTGTACCATATACCAAATATGTCATTCTTACTCTAACATTTGACTGATTACAACTTAAGGCCATTGATGGAAATATAAAGTCAATAATGTGAGATGAGCTCAGATTAAATGTCAGTAGGTATTCAAAGTCCACAATTGACACTACACCTGAAGTAAGCCTTATGAACAGTATTCTCTTGAATTTAAAACTTTACAAATATCACCACAAATACTGAATTGAAGAAAGCGAGGCTTCAGCCCCTTCCCTCTCTCAGTTCACTATCAGACAGAAAAAGTTCAAATACAAAGCAGCCTTAGGGATTTCAGGCCAGTGAGCTGACCTGCTGCACATTTGCTCTCAGCCCCAACCACCAGAACAGTGCTGCAGCTCAACATCAGTGACAAAAAAAGCTGTGAGGTTGGGGCACCCAAAAACAACAGAGATGAGATTTATCTTGGTATGTCTATCAGGTTTGCAGTATTCTATTTCACTCTGCTTGGATGGTGTCCAGGATTGAGATCCAAATGGACAAAAGGGGCATGTAACGTATAATGTAGCAATCGCACAAAGGCAAATAATTATGAAACAGGCATGGTACAGATCAAAGTTAAATTATTTAAATGCAGAAAAAACTACTGAATGGGAACAGGCAGCTGTGCTTTTAAATTCAATGTAGTTAATGAACAGCATTACATTCTCAATAGCAAACTACTGCCCTATGCTGGTACATTTTGCCATTTCTTGGAAATTTAAACTCTGGGAAATGAAGTCATCAATTCAGATCTTATTTGCTACAAGTTGCACAAACTTTATTTACTACTTTGCTATGAACACAATCAAATGGACATGTGCCTTCCATGAAATACTCAAGGCACAAAGATTTTTGCATGTTCATTGCTAATGAAAATGGCTCAGTTTTATTAAAAATAGACGAAAAGTTAGAGGATTTCAGTGGTTTACTCTCCTGCTAAATAGCTTTTTTGTAAATGTGACTGTTTAAAAAATCAGTATTGTTACCAAAATGTGAAGCCCTCACTTTTTTCCCCCCCTAAATCTGACCCTTGATCAATGAATATTTGCAAAAACAGGTTTGTTGGGAATGTGCTTTTAATAAAAGCTAAGCTGCACCTCTTAAAGGGGAAAAAAACCCCAAATAAAATCCAATTAATTTTAATTAATAAATCTTAATGAGATAATTCTAATTTTTTAATAGATTTCACATCTTTCCTGTGTCAGCAAACTCTCTAGTCTATGAAGTCTTATATACAAATATTGGTACTAATATCTGCTTAGGGCACTCAAGCTTCCTGGACACCTTTAGTACCTTAAGGCCTTTTTTGATGCGTAGAAAGACAATTCATTCCTTTTCCAGGTTTTCTTAGCAGTTGACTGGCATTCAGTTGTATATGCGTAGGTTGAGCACATAGGAATGTTTTAAAAACAGACACACTGTTTTCCCAATGAGGTAAAGAGCTACATTCTCTAAAATTTCTCAATCTCCCACCTGACTGAGAGGGTCCTTGGACATCAAGGCAATAAAATGTCCTTGGCTGTGTCGAGAGCAATCTGTGTTTTTCTTGAATCCATCTTTGTAAAAGAATGTTCATAATCTAATTGGTGTTTAATTAAAAAATGTTGTCTTCCCCTCAGACAGGAAAATGTTTGCACTAATAAAACCATATTGGCCTTTATATGGTTAAAAAAAATTATAGTAAACACATCCTTAGCCACTATGTGCACACTTGTACTCCAAATGCAAGCTTGCAGTATTTATCAAGCATCCACAAAAATTAATTTAGCTTGAGTCATCATTTGGTTACAATTGTATCAGGATGGATTATCAGTCAGGGGATGTCTTTAGGACAGGCTCTGGAGTTCACTCACTAGACATACATACATATACATACACACACACACACATATATAATTTACTGTTAATTTAGAAGTAATTATTGTAACAGCTTTCTGAAGAAGTTTATTTACTTCTTGCTATAAAGATGTAAGAAAAATAGGTGATAATTCCACTAAGAACCAAAAAAGCATGTTAGCAGGGGATATAAAGACAGCGTTAAGCCTGCAACCTAGCATTCAGGAAGCTTCTCTAAAAGACAGAGTTCTCTGATGTCAAATTTGGGCTTTCTGCAGCCCAGATCTTTACCTAGTATTTACCTGAAGGACCACTCTCTATCACTTTCCTCTCAGTGCAATACATAGATTTTATCTTTCTCCCACACCTGTAGGCTACAGCAGCCTCTTCTGGTGCGCCTGAGAGCTCATTCTCTGCTGCAGATGTACCATGAGTTTGCCTTGTTCCATCTCCTGTCCTTACCAGTCAAGGACAGCCTTGAAGAGCTGATTGGCCTTTCTTTAGTTCCTGGTACTTCAAGGTCCTTTAAAACACCAAGACTATGCACAGTACTCCAAACTCTCTTTTTTTTTTTTTTTCCCTAAACTTTTGAAAAAGGCTTTATGTCATCAGGAAGTGTTTTCCCTCACAGCCTGCCTTCCCTGGGGATTAATAGCATCCCTTGGAGCTGGGAAACATCGTGGTATTTGTGTTAGTCCAGAGGGCTTCCATGTGAACCCAAGGGGTGGAATAGAAACCCAGAACTGAGCTGGTAAAACCAAGGAGGAGCCCTCCAGTTAATGGATAATTAAGTTAATGAGTAACATACCATCATTCAAGTAACTAAATCCTGGTGAGCTGTGCTGCCCACACATTCATAATCTGGTTCCTATTCCATTCTATCATTACAGGTGAATCAGTATATGAATTTGGCTTTTGTGTTGGTGCTTGGACAGATCGCATGATGTGCCCTCTGATCCAAAAACCAATGCTGCTGCTGGGGGTTATTACCAATTACTTGAAAAGTTAATTTACTCCAGTTACCACACTGTAAACACAACCCACGACGGGTGTCGACATGTTTGTTCCAGCAGCACTAAGAAGTTCCAGGTTAGTTCTTACTGTGTAATGTGATGTGCAAACAGAACAAAAGAGTATTTCAGTTAAATGTCCTCTTCCCAAAGGTATCAAAGGACTGGATACCAAATTGTTGCCCTTATTTTCCTAAACAAAAATTATACATGTAGCTGATAACACATTTACTAACTTCAAAGTACAAAAGAAAGGCAGCCCAGAATATTAAGCTCTGCAGGCTGATTCCACTTATCTCTACATGTCCTTGGCTGCCTGCCTCTTGCTCAGCTAGCATATTTTCCCACAAATGTAATCTACACTTGTAAAGATAAATTTTAAATAACTATCTGCTGACAAGAATGCAGGAATACTTTCTATATGCTCATGAACACAAACAATTGTGGAAGGTTTACCATCCCACACCTTAGAGTGTATATCTCAGCTAGACCTTTATCTCTACTGCTAAGAAGACACAAAAGGAGGTTTAGTTTCTGAACATAACAAAATGAAGCCAAACTCTAGACAAAGTACTGGGAGATCTTGAGTTTAAATCAATACTGATACACAGAAAATGTTAGGTATGTTATACACAGTCCTGAGTGTACATCTGCATCTATTTTATGTAGAAAAAAAATCCAGTTTCTTCTCCTGCTTTGTTTATATGCAGCTTTGGTATGCACACAAGGAAATTAAGTCAATTTGCTACATTAATGTTCTTATTAAGGCCTACTCTAATATTTTAGTGCATCTCTCATGCTGCCATATCCTGGGATGACTTAAACTGTAAATTGGTGTCTTGAATGCTTAAAACGAGTATCTGCAAAAAAAGCAGGAGCAGGTAACTACAACAATCACAGCGTATCTCTTTTCACTTTTAAATAAGGAAAGATTTCAAAAGCATTTATTCAGGTCCTTTTTCTTTGTTGTCACTTTACCACCCTACCTCGGGTATCTACGTCAAGACACTTGTAGTGTGGGTTTTAAACATTCTAGGTTCTCAGTGAAAAATCTGTGTATTCATATATACACATTAATATATTATAAAGTGTATTTAAAAAAACGTTCCCAATGCAACCATATGCTCTTAACAGCTTACCAAACACCAAACCGTTTTAACCCTTTACTTTATGTATATCTCCTATTATCTTTCTATTAAACTTCTTAAAATTTTACCGAAACAATAAAACGCATTTTTCACACACATACGTGTGGATGTGGGACCACGTGCATTGGGTTCTATTCCACAGTGATTATATTCTTTCTGCTACCAGAAATAAAGAGTCAGGAGAGATTTCTGGAGCACCTTCAGCACTGACATCCTGAGTGACAAACTATTTCATCTGTGCAACCCAGGTGACTAATTCAGCCTGCAGCATCTTTACGACTTTGCCGGCAAAAGTATTTACCCAATAGCACAGCTTGTAAACCAGCTCAGTGCTAGACCGCAATGAAGGGCAAACTTTAGTTTATTGGATTTTATTCCCAAACGCGGAAACTCATGTTTAACTTCTTTGGAAGCAGCTGGAACTGAAGTCCTTTATCTTTAACTAGTGGCTGAGGACACTGGCTCGCACCGACGCCGGCGGGCAGGCAGCCCCGGCAGTGAGGCCGAGAAGCCCGACACCCATCTTGCACTTCATTTACTGCTGCGCGCACTTTTCCTTCCCACAGATCCCATTTTCTCCGCCAGCCTTCCGGGAAGGCGCCAAGCGCTTTTCCCAGGAGGCGCCGGGTCCCGCTCCCCTCAGCCGGCTCGGCGGGAGACGGGCCCCGCTCGCCCCATCCCGCCGCACAGCGGCGCCCCCCGCCGGCAGGAGGCCGCGCGGCACCCCAGGATACGGGCGCTGTGCCGCCCGTCCGGCCGACGGGATTTAAATCGGCGCTCTAACAACCCGCGGGAGCCACCGCCCCCGGCGCGGGCGGGCGACGATCCCCCGCGGCGGCCGCCCCACAGGCGGGCCGAGGATGGCGGGCCGAGGATCCCGCGCCGCGGCCCGGCACCGCTGCGGCGCCTCCCGCTGCCGCCCCGCGCCGGGTGCGCGCGCAGCCGCCGCCCGCGGGGCGGGGCGGGCGCTCATTTCCTCCCTGGGCGCCATTTTGTAGCGCAGAGAACCCGCAAATAAAGAACGGCGGGAGCGGCGCGCGCGGGGGACTTTGGGCGGGCGGGGGGGCGTGCGGCGGTCCCGGCCGCGGAGCTGGTGCTGGCGGCGACCTCGTCGGCAGGCGTGGAGGTGGCGGCGTTTCGCCCCCGCTCGATGTGAGGAGGAGCGCGGCCCAGGCAAGCGGCGTGCGAGGGGCGCGGGGCCTCCGCGCCGCGGGCGGGAGGTGAGTGGCCGCGCGAGCGCTCCGCCCCGGCGGGACGGACGGACCGGGCAGCCCGCAGTCCGGGGGTGCCGAACCCCAGCGGCGCTTTCATCTCTCACCTCGGGCGTGGGGGGGAGGAGCGGAAGCACTTAGAGCCATTTTGTTCGAGGCCCCGAAGCCCGGCCTGGCTGCGCGGCCGGGATCCTCCTCCCCCTGCCTTGGGCTGCTGCCGCGCCCCCGGCCGCGGGAGCCGCGTCCGTCGCTCCCCGTGTGGGAGAGGAGCGAGGGCGGCGGGGCGGGCACTGCCCGGCCTGGGGGGCGGCCGCAGCAGCTGGGTCTGTCAAACGGCTGCGGCCCGCGGGGGGGGGCGGGACCCCCGCGGTTGCTGAGGCCAGTGTGAGGGCTGGCCAGTTACGGGGCTACTGTGAAGCTTTTCCTTTTTAAACCTCACAAGGCTCCTTAGTGCGAGAAAGACTAGGAGCTACTGGAGAGGGTCCAGGGGATGATTTGGGGTCTAGGATGTTTCTCTTGCGGGGAGGGACTGCGTGAGCTGGGCCTGTTTACTTTAGAAAAGAGAAGATTGAGAGGGCCTCTCAGTCAATACATGCAAATATCCTAAAAGCGGGTGCTATCTTAAAGTGGATGGTGCCAGATCCTCTTCAGTGATACCCAGCGACAGGACGAGGGTCAATGGCCATAAACTAAAACACAAGAAGTTTCACTTCAACGTGAGGAAGAACTTTATGTTTAGGGCGGTAGAGCACTGGAACAGGCTGCTGTGGTGGTGCATTCCCCTTAACTCATTTCCAGGCTGCAGTGTGATGTGAAAAATTTTTGAGCAATCTCAAGCACATGCATTCAGGATAGCTGCCCAGGCAGGTCGTGGAGTCTCCCTCTCTGGAGACATTCAGAACCCACCTGGACATGTTCCTGTGACCCTGCCTTAGTAGGGATGGGGGGTTATTGGACTATGCGTGCCTTCCAACCCTGATGATTCTGTCATTCTGTAAATTATATGTTTATATATATATGCACACACATACGTGCTTTGGGAGTTGGGAGCCCATACTGGGGTTTTCCCCATTGAATTCTTTCTTCGTATCATTAAAATAATTCTCAGTTCAGGTATAGCAAGTAAAACCTCATACCTGATTCTATTACTTTTGTTCATTGAGGCTTTTTAAAAAAGTTTTTAAATCCTGTGTTTTATAAACTTTGAAGGAAAAGGTGTGCGGGCTTCTACCAGAGTTACTAAAATTAAAATGTGCTTCCCCCATTTCACATCTCTTTTAATTGAAACTGCCATAGAAGCCTAAAACGTTGAGTTTTCATAAAAATTCTTTTAGTGCCTGTTACAATGTCATTCTAGGTATGGAGTGTAGTTTTATGTTGCATGTTGCCTGGAGCAGATATGCAGAAGGAGTGGTGTTTGGCAGCAGCTGTTCCTGCAAAATCATGAAAGTGCTTAGTTAGGATAGTACAATTAAGCTGTTCATAATATAAGTCACAAAATACAATCGTATTAATTCCAGTCAGTTATGCAGGAATGTTGTTTACATTGATTCTTTTTCTTGCAGAAAGTGACTCTTCATCATGTTCTTGCAAGATATTTCTGATATGGATAGGAAAGAGATGATCTCTTTTAGAGGAGAGCTGAGTGATAAGAAACATCTCTTGATGCACAGTGCTTGAGAAGTTAATGTATTAGATTCAAAGAGTGAACATTGCAGTTGTTGTTTGTAGCATAGAGATTCACCTGTTCCTTAATAGAAAACCAAGGCATATCGCTGTCTCTTGTAGCCAACCTGGCACTACTGATGTTCTGAGAAACATGGAGCACAATGATAGCAGTATACAGCGGTAATAAATGGTGAAGCTTCTGCTAAGTTACTCCAGGTTCCCAAAAAGCTGTTGGAGGGCAGTAGCGAGGTGAAATGCGTATGTGTGGGAAGAGCACTAAGTGTTTATCTGTAGATATTATCAACCTAATTTTTCCAGAATAACCTACAGAATACTTTTAGCTACTGTGTTTTTGTTTTTTAGTGTGTGGCTCTGTCATGGCAAGTAATGATAGGTGGCAGTAAGGCAGTAACTTCTGTCTTTCGTGCTCCTGTCTGAAAGCAAGAGGTAGTTTTGTAAGCTGTCATGTGCTGGGTGTAGAGGTTAGAGTAGCCGGTTTGGTGCTGGGATTTTGTGTGAGGTCTGGAGATAGAAGGTTAAACTGCTTTTGCATGGAGCATCAACCTTTGATTTCTTGTAGTCGTGGTTGTGACAGTAGTCATATAATTGCCATATGCTGCAGCAGGGGTTACAAGCCAAGTCTTTGGGGGAAATTCCTCTTTTTTGGTATTTGTGTGCTTCTGGTGCTTTTTTGAGGAACACGCATGTAATCTCTTGTTGCGTGTGCACCATTTGATCAGTGTTAGCTGTAGCTGTGTGCAACAACTGAAAAACATGTTCCTCTCTGTCAGGGACATAACATTAGCTGAGATCTTCAAGACTACTTCCAAACTCCAAAGGAGTTAAAAATTCTAAAAATCGTTGAAAAAATGACAGTGGGGAAGGTAGGCAGCCTAAATACAGGGGTCACAAGCATTCCTTCCGTAATCTCAAGTTACTCTGAATGACTGTCGGGCACTGGCAATTTGTGTCTGTAGCTTATGTTTGTATTTTATATTTAAGGTACGTTTTTGGTAAAAGTCTCAAATAAGGAGCTGCATGCAGAAGTTCAAGCAAAATGCTTGAGTAACTTCTTGTGAGTGGGAAGGAAGGGGGTGGGAGTGGAGGGGACCTCTTAGTTTAGGGAAGCACTTACATGCCTGTGTGTTACTAAGCCTAGCAACAGGAAGCTGCCATTCATTAGTGAGATACTTCTACTGAATGTTTTCTTTCTGTGGGTTCTAATGTCAGTATTTATTGTAGGAAGGGAGTGTGAGTGTTGGCTGTTTTGTTTGTTGTTAACCAGGACCTTGTTTGGTGGGGTGCTGTGTAGTTTTCAATGGTGTCAGTTAGTGCAGGTTGAAAAGGCTCTGCTTCGTTGGAATGTGCTTGCTTGGCTTACTGACTGGCAGTTTTAGGATTTGGAAAAGTTAAATTGGCTCTTTGAGTGTTGTGAAAATACTAAGGTAGTCCATAGAAATCATTGAGGAAATAGAATATTTGCTCCTTAATAGCATTGTTTCTTTAAAGCTAAGTGTTCATGACCAAGGAGTTGACATACCCTTTCCCTGGTGGTACATGTACAGTAGCAGCTTTACAAGCTTGTCAGCTCTTAATAATGTATGTAACTTTTCCACTGGAAAACATATTGCAAAGATGCATGCCTCCAGCAAACCTTGCATCTGTTGTAACTTGAATGCCTGTAAGATTTAAGAACCCAGTATTTTTTGCATAATCATAGTTCTAGAAAATACTGTGTATTACTCTTGAGATAAGGAAGCATGTTCTGTAACTCAGGGCAGTGTGAATATTGAACCCAGCAAAATGCAGTCCTCTTATGCTCTGTATGCACTAGAGGAGTTCAGTTTGGCCTAAGCCATTTATTTTGCATCTTACTTTTCCTGAAAATATTTACACAGGTTTTAAAATTGCAGTAGTTCCTGTTTATTAGAATTTTAAGAGAATAGGTACTTGCAAGAACATGTTGTAATGTTCACAAATTATTCTCTTTCATTCCAGAGAGGAGGAGCAGTAGTATAAACTGCTTTCCTCAGACCCTGATAATCCTTTACCTTGTAAAATGCAATGTAGATGTAGATACACATGCAATATCAATTTGATGCAAAGTTGGGTGGTTTTGATTAGTTAAATAGGAAGCATTGATTACTGTTTGGCTTTTTAGATGTAAATAGAAAGTTTGAGGTAACTTTTAGAAATAAGGCACCATCTAGATTATGGGAACAAACATGATGTAGTGTTGTTCTGTAGTCTGGTGCTGCATTGTGTGGAACCAATATTTCAGTGGCGTAATAAACGGAAACAATTAAGGCAAGTTTCTGACTTGTTCAGTGTTCTGTTTACACTAGAAACTACATTAAATGAAACTCCTTTTTTTTCTCTCTCTTCAGAGTTCACAATGACGAATGAAGAACCTCTCCCTAAAAAGGTATGTGTAAAATCACTTGTGACTTCACCCTTCCAGGTAATCAGGACAGCTTGATAAGTTATGCTTTTTCTTTTTTTTTTTTTTTGCTTCATAGGTTCGCCTTAGTGAAGCAGATTTTAAGGTTTTACCTAGAGATGAGCTTATCCTAAGGTAACGTAAAAAGTGTTTGTTCCATCTCAACATTTTAGTGAACTTCCAGTGATAGATGTGTGAATTTGTTCTTCCGTTGCCTTTTAGCATCCTTGTTCTGAAAAGCAGTTTTATTTGTTTCATGATGCATCTCTTCTGTAAGGTTGTCCTCTTGTCTCAAATATTTTTATTTGTAGTTTGGGAGGGAACACTTTTTCCCAAGAGGCAAAATCCTAGTAGTATTTTGTAAAACATGAGTACAAGTGTTTTTTTTCCTTCACTTGTAACTATAGAAGATGTGATTGCTTACATTCCTCGATAGATAGCAAGTTATTTTAAAAATATAAAAAATGCCAACTCTTTACTTCTCCAGTACTTCTTGCACTTTCTCAGTCCATGGAGTTGTCATCTTAGATTGTTCAGATATTAACAGAAAAATATTAAAATTAAGTTTTCATCGCCTAGAACTTTGATAAGGAACAACCTGGCCATCTTTTCCACTTCTTAGAAAGCTTAAGTGTCACAATTATAGGGAATCCCACTGCACAGACCACCTGTATAAAGGAACCAAGCCACTCATCTCTGCATGCCTGAATTTCCACATTTGAAAACCAGGAGCTATCCAAACTAGCCATTTGTGGGGCATCTGTTTATCTGCTGGAGTAGTCTGTGCATTTTGGTAAACATTAGTTCTTGACTTCTTGTACACTGAGTTACTAACATTATTAGGGTCTCAAGGTAAATTATGCTGTTTTATAGAGCAAAGAATAAATTGTGTAGAAACACACTGGGTTACATATGCAACACTTAGTGTATGTGGTGATCAGCTACCCTCCCTTCTGGGTAAATGATCCTGCCAGCTACTTTTGGGGTGACAGTTTTTTCCAGGCAGTAAACACAGTCTGGCTCCATATGAATTGATTTAGAATTGGTTTCTGTCTGTCTCTGGGTATTTTGGGCTGTAAAGGAAAATGTATTTAAACAGTAGGAAAAAGTGCTTCTTTCATAAGTGGTTTTGGCCTTGTGATCCTTTTTATAGAAATTTCTGTACTCAGGATTATCTCTGGCAGTAGTAAACTCCTAAGTCTCCAAAACTGTGCTCTTACTTCCTGCAATAAAGTACCAAAGCATAGATTCTGTGCCCCTTGCTTTGACTGATAGTGTGAAAAGAAAAAAAGGCTGTCAGTTGTAATCAGTTTCTGTAACTTGCAAAGATTAGTTGCTACCATAGAAGAGATGAATTTCCAGCACATGTTCAGGGGAGAATGTGATGGAATACGCTCAAGGAGCAGCTCACCTGTGTTAACGAAGAGGCAGAAGGGAATTTGCTTATGACAGTGATATTTCTATTGAATCATCTTCCTAGTGTGTAAAAAACTTAACATGCTCTCAGAAAGGGCACTTGATGGATTGAAGGAGAATAACTCTTCAATATACTGAGAAATGGAAATTTAAGTTCCATTTTGGTCATATCCATTTTACTAGTTTGTATTGATCAGTCTTTCAAACCTTTTTTTTGTATTGGGGGAAAATTATGGATTTCTAGTTCACCTCTAATTGTGATTTGACATAAAACTAACAATTATTGCACTAACTGCTGGCTTCATTTGTAGGCTGGAATAAAATATTATTATTACACATATATTTCAATCAATTACTTTGCAACATAGATTTGGAATGTATTTTTTTGGTTTGTGCTTCAGTGAGGCAAATGCTTTTTGAGACAGGCATGTGTAATCACCTTTTAGTCTTTTAGGTAATAACTTACCATTGCTGAACAGTTGCAGTGATGAAATACATAGGTAGAAAAGATTTTTTTTTGGCGAGTTGCTGTGCCATGAGTCCAATTTTACCACTCTTTTCCATGAAGTACGTAATTTAAGTTTGCTCATCTTTTATTGACTAAACATGAGCAGGACCCACACAGAGCCTTTAGATCTGGCCTTGAATTTGTGCTTGTCTCATGACTTGTTGCTATGGACTCATCTTAAACTTTCCCCTCTTCAATGCAGTAGTTACTTATCTTGCCTGTAGGAGCTTCTGAGAGAAAGAAGAGACAGGAACACAGTACAGAAATACTCTGGATCATAGCTAAAAATCTGATTGCCCTTGTCGTTTAGCTGAGTGGTAAGCTGGTAAAACACTGAGGCACTCTGATATACACCAGCATTATTGAGCAAATACAGTGCTTTTACTAAACTTTAGTCAACAACGACTTAGAATTCAGTCATTTTTGGAATAGCCTGGGTGCAGTGTGTGTCTTAACCCCAATTGCTTGTCATTTACTGTGAACCCCAAAGCTCAGCATAAAAAATGGGTGCTTCAAGAAAAATATTTAGGACTTCAAATTGCCTCTAATCGCCTTCAAAGTCTACTTAGTATTTTTAGAGAATGAAGGGAATTAAGTAGCTGATGTAATGCTGTTCAGTTACCTTCCAGTTCTTGTGAGACTCTAAGTGATCCCTTGAATGCAGAACAGATTCGGCAGTGTCCTCCCAGTTCTCTCCTGAATGCCTTTCCAAGTAGTACTTCAGTGAAGCTCTTCAGGTTATTAATTTTGAACCATCAGATTACTGACATAAGCTACCATATGCTGAGTGAAAAGCAAACTGATGAGAGAAAAAAAATCTGGCTTTTATCCTTTGTCATTCTTCCCCCGCTCAGATTCAGTGATGAGCTGACTTAGTCTGCTGCAGGTGGGCTGGAAGACAGTCTGGGGCAAGGAGGTCAAGGGTCTGGCTGTGTTCACTCTCAAGATCTCGCTCATTCCTGGCCTGGTGGTGAGGGGGGAATGTTGGAAAACATGCCTTGATGGTGTATGAGTACTTCCTAGCAGGGGCTGAAACACTGGTGTGTTACCACCACCATTCCAGCTATGAGTGCAAAGCACAGCACTGTGAGGGCTGCTGTCAGGAAAATTAACTGTCTCTGCCAGACCCAATACAAATTGCTTGAACTGCAAGAGTCTTCACCAGGTTTTAGACAAAATGCCACATCTGTGTAGTTAAGCTTTCAAGAATGTTGCTAGGCATATGACTTTAAATCTATGACATGGCCTAGTGCCATCTAGGTTCTCTTTTCCAGGAGTTTGGTTCTTGTCTAAATGCTAGCAGTTGTTGAGAGGTGACTTAGAGGTATTATCATTCTTGGTGACCATAGGCTACATGGTTTGTTTGTGGGTGGTTATTTTGGGAGTTCTTTCCCTTTTTTTCAGGTAGAGATCTGGCACATCTACTTTACTTGTGTTTCATGTCCTTATTTCACTTGCTCTGTATGTTTCTCCTGTTAGGGGAGTGTGGGGGTCTCACGATTTTGATAGAATTACTGGGTTTAGGCTGTGAGGTGTAACTTAAAGTCAAGTAGTCCTGTGTATTTGAAGACCAGCTGGTAATTGCATGTTACTTTTAAATGTAAAGTTAGGTTCTTTCTTTCTAGATTTGCTGTTTAGTAGACCATTTCAGTTCTACTTCTGGGAGTTTGAAATCTCCTGAACTAACACAGAATTTTTAATGGTCATATGGTGAAACTTCTTAGAACAGAGAGATTAGTTTACAGGTTAAGTATGAATACTACTGCTCCCTTTACAGAGCTTTGAGAGTTTGTTCATGTTGTTGCCATGTTTAGCTGAAGAGGTGTAAAATTTTTTTGTTGCTAAAAGGAAGAGATCTTGTGCTTCTTTTTCCCAGTCTTGCTTGCTGTTACAGATCTCTGATGCTTTTTAGACCTTTAATGTGCTGTTTGAATTCACTAAATGGTCCAAATTACCTAGAGGTAGGTTTTATAGTTTCAATTAAAGTAGTGATATAGATTAGAGAGTTAAAATAGAGCAGTTGTGATGAGTTTGGAATAAAATACATGTCAGGGAGAGAAGTTAATTGGGAGGAGGGAACAGACACCTTCTTCTGTAGTGGTAAGCTATTAGATGAATTTTCTTATGTATAGTTATACCATCATGAGGAACACACATAGTTAGGTGCACGGTACTACTTGAAAATCTCAAAACACTGTGCTGTGAACTTTATGCACAAAACATTTAATGCTAAACTTTACAGCAGGCTTTATTTGCTACTGATTTGATGGTTTGTATAAAATGCTTTGCTGTTTTTAAGTGATGTTTTTTGACTGCAGATGAATTGCCTAAATACCATGTTTTCAAACTGTTTGGCTTATGGATGATGAATATAATCAGAGTCTTAAACTGCATGAGGTGATACAACTGCTTAACCTAGACTGCCATGTCTAGTGTTATAATACACTTTTGCTTGTCCTATTCACTTGGTAACATACTCAATGTATTTGTATCACACTTTCTGTTGCAGAATTTTGTTTGAATTGCTCTATGAGAACAAGATGTATATAGGGTACTTTATGAAGATAACAAAATAAGTAGTGTTTGATTCTAATGTTTGTCTAAAATACTGATTTTTAAGACGTTTGTTGTAATGCACAGCTACCATTTTATTCCTCTGAGATGCGAGGTAGATTTAACTATTTCCACGATTAAAAGCTTCTTTTTTAAAACTGGAATTGTCTTCTGTGCAATTGTGTAATTCCCTCTTGACATTTTCTGATTATTGTATCAGTGTGTGCTCTGAAAGCTTAGGAATGAGATGCCTTGATTTAATAAATAGAGCTTCAGAAAGTTCTTTTTTTTCTCTTTATATCTACAACAGGTGGAAACAATATGAAGCATACGTGCAAGCTCTGGAGGGCAAGTACACAGACCTTAATTGTAAGTTAGCTGAGTTTCAAAATGGTGCAAATTATCCAAATGTGTATAGCGGAGTGATCAAGTAATATGTGTGCTTTCTAAAAGTGCTAGAAATGAAAGATAATAATCTGTTATGTCAGCTACTTGTCAGGAGAAAAGCCCCTGTTTTTTCTGCTGTAAATTTTCAGCCTCTCCCATCTTCCTTACCATTTTCCAATTGCAAATTTATCACATCATCTAAAAAGTCTTGGTTTTGCATCTATGGGACACAGACTGCTGGACAGAGAAATGCTCACAGCATAATCTCATAAATAGGTGTACTTTCAGAATTTTACTGTTAGAAAAGGAAACTTTGTCTGTCGAAATACTCCAGGAATGTCTGTGCGTTTAGTAGGTTTTACAGGGTTGTAAGACTGGGAGGGGAAATAGTATTTAGAGATAAATGTCTGAAATGAGTCCCCAAGGATTATTTGATCTGGTTAGGCAAATTTGATTGTCATTCTTACCTGGTCATTAAAAACTTGATCTTCTGGAAGCTAAGGGGAAAACATCCTACTCTGAAATGTGAAAATATGAATACATTCTGAAGTGACTGGACAGCCAATCCTAAGTCACTTTTAAAAGTTATGTTGACAGCTAGAGATAGCATACTAGAGATAGCATATTTCCTGTTTTCCACTCACCTTTCCAGTCTAAATACTTAAAGATGTAATACCACTGAGTTTAAAGGGTATTTTTCTGTCAGTCCAAATGGATGTCTTCTCTTTTGCCGTTATGTCCTTCTTCTACTGCTGCCTGATAATGTTTGGGGTTTTGGAGAGACTAAAATACAGCAAATGGAAGCAGGTGATTCCATTCACATCTCAAACTGTCTAAACATAGAGAAATAAGCTGTTTCAACATTCCCAGTTTCTTGATTTTGGAACCAGTATATATAATAGTAATCAGCATTAATGAATTACCTGCAAAGATTTATTTAGAAATCATTGTCCTGAAGCAATTTATGATGTTCAGGTTATATTTACAGCTGATTATTCTCAAGAAATTAGAAAAAAATGAAAATCTAAATTATTCAAATTTTTGTTTTACGTATAACAAGTAGCAGACTGAATACAGTTGGTATCAATTTGCTTGCATGTGTTTTTGTGTGAGTAATTTGGAAATGTGCTGCCTTCTCTCATGTTTCATATATAAATTTTCATAAACAGCGCTGTTTTACAGACTACAGATGGTTTTTGTGAGAACCACCCTGGCCTCAGCTTTTCTTATACATACCCAGGCAGTTCCAGCTTCTTAATTTCAGACTGCAGGTTGTAATAATAGTTGGTTCAGCAAGCAGTTTAAAAGTGATTTCCTATATAAACATGGAAACATCTTCAAAATTTTAACAAGACTTAAAGAAGGACCAGGAATACAAATTTAAAACCACCTGTTGTCAAGCTTTACTTAACGATATTTTGGTTTTTGTTTATGCTAGTTATAAACGAGACTGCAAAAAGCATAACTGTTTGACTTCTGTTTATGAATTTGGCTTTTAGATTCTTTTAACTATCTTTTAAAAATTTCGTATGAGAGGGTATTATAAGACATGGTTTCTCTATGTTGTTGTTCGTGTTAGCTAATGATGTGACGGGGCTGAGAGAATCTGAAGAGAAGTTGAAACAGCAACAGCAAGAGTCTGCCCGAAGAGAAAATATTCTGGTGATGAGGCTGGCAACTAAGGAGCAGGAGATGCAAGAGTGTACTGTAAGTATTTAGAAAGGATAAGCATGTTCAGACAGTTGCAGCAATATCAGCTGTTGAGCTGCTACCTATGTACTATGCTGTTTTTTTGCGTATCTACACGGTCACATTTTCTGCATTTAAAGATGTGGTAGGATATTTCAGCTTTCATTGAATTTGTAAAGGTCTCTTCTTAAAGTTTGGGGTTTTTTAACATTAGTTATTTCTGTTGATTTTCAGCAGCAGTTGTGATTGGAAGGGCTTTTACTTCAAACCAGGCTAATTCTTGCATGTGCCATGACTTACTCTCTTCTAGCATTTGTCTGTGGTACAAAAATGTTACTTCTGAGTATCATTAGAGTCAGGAACAAATGAAAATATAAGCATATGTTTGAGTTTATTTGGTTTCATTTAGGAGGTTTTAGGCTATTACTTACATTGCCTATGGATAACAAGGTATTTGTAAGCCTCTGTCCGTTTGGCTGGATAGGTGAATTACTACTGACTTGTTCAAAGCACTTTTGAAATTTGGCAGATCTGCTTAATTTCTAGTGTTCTAAATAACATATTTTGTTGATCTTTGTTTCTCTCCTTTATATCAGGCCATTTTCTGTGAGTTTTATGTCTGTGTTTAGTTTTGGTTTCTTGGTAATCCAAAATGAGATAGTTTCCTTCTTAACATAATTTGATTTTGCTTGAATCTGGCAATTTCTGAGAGGATTGTAAAAAGCTTATTGCTAGTTTTGGTAATATATTCCTCAGAGCTTCTCTTACGAAAAATACAAACTCTGTGCAAAACTAATAGCTAGTGTTGTATCTTTCCTCTGCTTTTTGTCTCCCTTTCTTAAATTTTGCCTGAAGTTTTTCAGAGCTTTCAGGTTTAGGTATAGTAGTGTGACTGAACTCTCTATGCAGTATTTTCACTGCTCTTAAGACCATAAGATCACTTTAATTCACTGTAAATAGTGTTATAAACAGGAAAAAAATAAAGGAGATTAGACTTACTTTGCAGTGGCAGAAAACAAAGCCCAGAATCACTGAGGTTGAAGAGACTTGCAGTTTCTAGTCCAGCCTGTCTGTTCACAACACAGTCGGTTGGACCAGGTTACTCAGGACTGTGCACTGTTGCCTTTTAAGCATCTCCTAAAATGGAGACTCCAAAACTCTTTGGTGACCTGTGCCAGTGTTGAACCACTGACACAGCAGAATGTGTTTTCTTATATTTGAGTGGAACTTGCGGTGTTTCAGTTTGCGCCTATCATCTGTGCTTTCAGTGGGCACCACTGGCTTTGCTTTCCTTACTTACCATCGGGTATTTATGCACATTGGTAACATCCCCTGAGCCTTCTCTTCTCCAGATTGAGCAACCCTAACACTCTTAGCCTCTGCTTGAGAGTGTTTTTATCTTCTTGTTAAAGACAGACAATAACATTTTCAATCCCCCTAGTTCTCACATTCTTGGAAACAGTTGCATTCTTTCAGCTGAAATCATCCAAAGATAGAGGTCACTTGCTCCAGCCCCTTAATCAGCCTCAGGACCCTTCATTGGCCTCACTCTGATATGTCTCTGTTGTACTGGGGTGTGCAGATCTGGACCCAGTACCCCAGATGTCTCACCAATGCTAAGTGAGAGGAAAGATCAGTTCCCTCAGCCTGTTGGCAGCACTCTTCCCAATGCAGCCCAGGATGCCAGTGAATATCTGGTACTGTACTGCAGCACTTCCCTAGTTGTAAGGCTGCTGTACTTCTGAAGAGTTTTTATTTTCAGTGTACTTTAAAAAAGAAGAAAGGCTGGGTAACAACCTACCAAAAAGGAACAAAAAACAGACACATGCCCACACACTCAGGTGACTTATATTTCTCCTACTGTTGACTCAAGGATTAATGCAAAGGATGTAATCTCCATAGTATATGGAGGTAGGAAGATGCATCCATGAAGAAGTGGTGTAAAATGGATAGACTGGAGGTGTAAAATTGTCACTTGACATTGTTACTTTTAGGTATTTAAAATGCACATAGTTTCAAGAATTTCTGAAGGGCTACTTGGCTTTGTATTCTTTTCCACTACAGTAACAATAGAAAAATATGTCATGTTGGATAAGGTGCAAAATTAAGCTATAGGTTGCTAAATCATTTAATAAGCTATTATCATGTGATGTTATTTGACATGTCCATAAAATAACTTTTCCATTTTTTTGTAGTTTACAAGTTTTTTATAATCCACACTTACATGTAAAATATACTATATATACACTAAATATACTAAATATAAAATATACTAAATATACACTATACATGTAAAGTAAGATTTATGTGTAAGTCTTCTGTGTTACCTGTCACAGTTTAATTAGGAAGTCTGAGCATTTATGGTGTTTAGTTTCTTGAAAACTACAGATGTGTTTTTGAGACCTTTTATTCTTACAAACTTAAAAACTTACTGCTTTCAAATTTACATGGTTAAAACCTTAATACCATACCATATTAACATGCTGGTAGTTGGCAGAGACTGAGTTTTCTGATTACTTGTGTAGAACACCTTGCTTACTAAAGTACACTAGCTCTGTTTTAAAATAAGGTGTGATGAACTCCATGTTGGTGTTTTAATTTTCACCCTTTTTAAAAATAGCAGCTTTTTAGTGTGTTTTCAGCTTATGAAAGTCACCAGTTGTCATGTAGAAAGTGTAGGTGTGCATGTCAGAGCAGCAGTAGCAGAATCATTGCCTTATTCTGTGGCAGTGCAGTTTTTGAAAAAAGAAGATGGGAGTGCATAGCTTCATTCTCTCTGCTGCTCTGTGCTGAGTCTAACAGGACAATATATGGATTTCTTCAGAGCCAGTAGGTTAGTTACAGGTGCAGCAGAGTTACTCTGCAGTTTTAGGGTGACTAAGGGCTACCTTGAAGTTCAGACTTTCAACATCTTGTGTGCCCTTGTGGTCAGCAGCAGCCTTGAGCAACCCCTAGAAGAGGTTGCCACTCTTAGAGAAGTGTGGGTAAGGTACTGGCTGTGGTTTCTACATAAAGCTTTATTTCTGGCAGAGAAATAAACAGAGTAGTTAACACTACTTCAGGGAAAGGCCTTAACCTCCTTCCAGGCTACTGCGCAGTTACTGAGCGTCAGTAAGCGAGTAGACATTTGGAAGTACTTGCTTCTCAAATATGTTTTTCATGGAACAGATAACAATGAGTGGAACTTTCTGTGGGTGAAATTGGAGTGTAGCAGTAGATAGTCATTACTCTTGTGGCTTAGGTTACAGCTCTGTTTTGTTTTTTCTCTTCTTAGTTGTGTACTTTATTTCTTCCTACTCCTTCCTTATAAGAAGGATATACAGTTGATCTGACTTAGATTTGTTTACACTTTCAGGCACCTGTGATCTGGTTTGTAAATTCTTCATGTTTAGAGAGTCTAGTCTTTGTAGCTCTTTTTGGATGGTTTCAGCTGAAAGCATGCAACTGTTTCCAAGAATGTGAGAACTAGGGGGATTGAAAATGTTATTGTCTGTCTTTAACAAAAAGATAAAAATCCATGTAAACGAAACCTCACATGTCCTTATGTCCTCTAAATAGACTGCTTTCCGTGCTCTCCTCTGTTGGGTTGGAACAGAGAGAAAGCTGATAGCAAGATTTTTATTTGATTTGTGAAAATTACAGTAATTTCATGATTATAAGCTGCACCATTTTGACTAAAATTTTGGTCTGAA
The DNA here is from genome assembly GCF_009819885.2 of Catharus ustulatus. Taxonomy (NCBI): domain Eukaryota; kingdom Metazoa; phylum Chordata; class Aves; order Passeriformes; family Turdidae; genus Catharus; species Catharus ustulatus. The sequence goes on along the minus strand of NC_046223.1, from coordinate 59,523,101 downwards.
CCCAAACTGCGGCGTATAATCAGGAGCAGCTTATATATGGACAGAGAACGAAAAGTTACTGTTTTAGTTTGGAGGACAGGTGTCTGCTGAGAAAGGCAGGAACTTCTCTTTGAAATGGAGAATGTAAACCCCCTCCCTCCAAATTATTATAATTTTGAAATGAAGGGGCTTTCAGGCAAAGATATGGGAATTAGGAATAACAGTTCTTTTCTAGGGAAATTAAAATAGAAATACAGTACTACAAAGAAACAAACCCCAAACCCTGACAAAGTCAGAGTACAACCTGACACCCCGTCAGGCAGGGTGTTGGTAGCAGTCCCATTAAATGGTGGCTGCATCCTCCTGCAGTGACAGATGTGATTCAGTTGAAGCAGTGCTCCTGTAGAAGGTGCAGTTTCCCTCTGGAGGTCCAGTGGTGATGTGGAGAAATCCGGTTTTCCTCTGGAGTCCAGTGGAGAAAGGGGCTCCCTTAGTGTCCCAAAACCTCTGTTTTCATCTTGGTAAGAAATGTTGGGCTCTTCCCCCTGGCTGGAGCAACTTCCAATGGGATGAAATAATTTTATCAGTCACACAGTGGGACTCAGTGACCATTAGCAGAAAATGACTCGCTGGAGGAAGGATGGATTGTGAAAAGATAAAGAACAATGCCCCACCTGGTTTCAATGGAATGCCCATTAGCAGAATATCTCCCATGGAGATAAGGATCACTGCCCCCACCCTCAACAGATGGTGATAGAATAGATACCTTTTATCACATTGTATTGTATTTTATTATTGTAACCCAAGACACGTGGGGCTTATCTTGAAATTACTGTACCTCTGCTTGTCCATCTGAAGGGCTTTTGAAAAATACCAGCTATTGTGTGCTTTCATGTTTGGGAATATGAACAGTCCTTAGGCATTTCAGGTGTTAGAGTAGGCATTCCCTGGGGTCTGGCGTTGGACATGACTATTCCTGTAAGTTTAGCTATAGCCTGAAGTTGGTCCTGACTGCAGGCAAAATCTTCTGCTCCCTAACCCTTACCACTGGAATATCAGTGTGAGGCGACTCATACCAGAAAGTGATTAGAAGGAGCAAGAATGTGAGGTTTGGACTGTCTAAGCAGGAAGACAAATGTAATGAGGAAGTTGGCAGAAAAGGGAAGATGTTTGGCCTGCTTTGTGAGCAGGTCATACTGGGAGGAGGTTGTTAGGTCTTCATGGATGAAAAGCCTGACAGATAAGAACTCTGGAGTTAACAACTGGAGAAAGCACTTAAGGAGGGATCAAGAAAATTTGAGTTGTAAAAAGTGGAGGGAAAGAGTGGTCTTTTTTAATTTGGGGAGGGAATGAGCAAGGGTTGCTAAGCATAAGTTTTTTCTACATTACTGCTTTAGAAGTTATGGTTGAGCTGAAGTCCTGAGCAGGTGCTGTCTGCTGGGCTCAGGATTGTGAGCTGCAGAAACCCCAGTAAGATTGTCAAATAACTGGCATTGCACAGCATTGACTGGGTCCTCCAGAGTGTTTTAGTGCATTTCTGGCACTGCTCTGAGGAACAGTGGCAGCAATTCTGTGTGCAAGTGATCCAATCTATTACATTTTTTAGATTTACAGTGGAAGACGGAGGATTCTGGGACTTGGTAAGACAGGGAACATAGCCTTTTTTTCCTCTCTTCCCCCCCCCCCAGTTAGTGATGCCTCTTTAAAAATGGATTTGTTGCTGTATCATGATTATATTTCTGTAATATGTTGCCATTGAAGTTGTCTATTTCACTGTCTACTAGCTCTAGCCATCACAAAATATTGGCAGGTTGTTGAAATACTTCAGTAGCAGAAGAATCAAAAAATAGAGTGGATAGAAAATATGCATCGATAGCAATGAATAAAATTGATCTTTATTTAGTAAGCAGTGTATTGTGCATTCAGTGAGGCGAAGGACCCAAGAGGTAAATTGCCATCCAAGAAATGTTAGCATAACCTTAATCTGGACTTCCTGTTTCTAGGTAATGTTTGTATGTGGGTTCTTGAGTGCTTTATTTCTTGAAAATATTTATATGCAGTGCTTTTAGTCCCTTCATATTTCTTTCTGCATACATAGAAATTTGTCTATTTAAAATTTAAAGTATGATGATTTCAGTTTTTTAAGTAGCTAAGTATTTTTATAATATCAAATTAATGTGTCAAAGGAAATTCTTCAGTCATTCCATTGAAACCTCTTACTTGAAATCCAGCAATTTTTGCTGTTTAACAATATATATAAATTAAAGCACGTTATACTCCATTTAAAAGTGACTGAGGTAGCTACTGCACACTGAATGTACATAGGACTTCTGTACTTCTTCACCACTGCTGTGTAAAGACCCCATAAGGAAGTAACTGCCTGTACAGGACCATAGTTAAGCTGTCAGTGCTGCTGTCCGTGCTGTATGTCCCAAGGAAAGCAGAGAGTGCAGGGAGACTCTTTCCCTTTAGGGTTTGTCAGTGACATTCTCTTGCTCTCAAGTCTGGTTGCAGGACTGCCTGCATGGGAAGCAAACCATCAGACTTTCAATTAATGTCTTTTAATATTATGTGATTCTGTTCACCTCTTGCTGATGAAGAAGTGTGTGTAATACAGGGAGCATAATAAATTGAATTTAAGAATCAATACTTTCTGTGCAGGCTGATGCAGTATCGGTTAGCAGGGTTCTAAATACGTACTTTTAGTACAATTTAAGATATGTCTGTTATGATGGGATTAAAACTGAAAAAACATTTACAGTTATTCCTATTTTTTTACATTAGTTTTGAATAATACTATTGAAAAGAAAACTTCTCAGTTACTGCTTCTGAAATTCTGACTACTGGAAGTGTTCTAGACATACAAAATTATAACGCCTTTGGCTTGTGGTTGTTGCAAGAGAATAAAATCCAACCAAAATCTGTTTTAATTGCTGTTAATATTTCTAAATTATTTTGTTTAAAATGACACAATCTTGCATCATAAGTGACTAGTGCAGTTCAAAAAAACTTCAGAAGGTTCTGAACCTGTTTTTATTATTTGCTTGTAAATATTTCTTGTTAATTTTAGCTGTAATGTTCCTTAATAACTTCCACTGAACCTAAGTGGGAATTAACTGTCTGTTTTAAGCAGGTAATTCTTTCCATATGCTCTTTGCTTCCCACAAGGAGTGCAGGCAGGTGCCAAAGTAAGAGAGCATTCTAATGCTCCAGATATTGCTGTGATGAATGTAAATTGACATGTAGAAAATAATGTGGGATCTGGAAGGGAATCTGCTGTGAAAGGTTAAGCATGGCAGCTGCTTAGGATAGGGGCTTGGGTGAGCAGGCACAAGGGTGCGAGGCACAAGTGATTTTTGTCCTGCATTTTTCAGGTTACCGTGTGAAAGAACCTTGATGTTAACTTTGGAGTAACTATTTGTATTGAAATGACTTACAATTTTTTCTTTAATATTGTATAAATAATAGTATTTTTTTCTTATTTTATACAGAATCAGATTCAGTACCTCAAGCAAGTCCAGCAGCCTAGTGTTGCCCAACTGCGATCAACAATGGTGGACCCAGCCATCAACTTGTTTTTCCTAAAAATGAAAGGTGAACTGGAACAGACTAAAGACAAACTGGAACAAGCCCAAAATGAACTGAGTGCCTGGAAATTTACGCCTGATAGGTAAACAAAACAAATACTCCCCAGTCAAGACTTCCCTGACAGTCCCACTACGAGAATGCTATGGTGGGACAGCCAAGTACTCGTTTCCACACCAAGACTCAGACGTTTTGAGGCAAAAGCCACATTCTTATACTGTCCAGCTTGTAATGCTTAATGTAAAACTTACCAGATGAACCTTGTGTTTCAGCTTTTTTCTCCCCTTTGCTTCAGAGGCCTGACAGCGTCGGACTATTCTGAAGAAATGGCCATCTTCGAAAAAAATCTTTACTAGAACATGTAGACATTTGCAAAATTGTTCTATTTGAAGAAAATAGAGGGAGAAACAGAAGTCTTAAGTCTGTGGCACACTGTGTCTACAGACAGTTTGGAGGAGAGAGAACCTAGAGATTATAAATCATGAATTGAACATGTAAAATTCCCGTAAAATGTAGAAGTGGAATATGCTTCGCTCTTAACCTTGAGCCTAGTGACTTAGAGACACTGTAAGTCAGTTTTGCCAATAAGACTGTGGACTTCCTGCTTGTTCACTGAACTGCTGGGTCAAAACTCGATGAGGTGAATTTTGCATTAAAGAGTTTACTTGCTAACCAGTTTTGCATAGCCACGAGAGTGGTATTTGATATCACAACAGTGGTAGTGTACACATTTGACTGTTTAGCCTTTGGGCTCTCTAGCACTTGATGCAGCCTTAAGTCACTGTTGCTAAATAATGAACTGTTTTCTGGATGGTTGGTAATACTGTGGACACCTCAAAATTAGGACTGTACAAAAATGTACGTTCCATCTAAATGCAGGTTTAAAATTGTTGGAAGCAATATATATTTGATCACAACTAGCATGTATAAGAAAAACTGGTTGTGATAAGAATTACACTGCATGTTTTCATGCAGAAACGAGAATTTTTCCATCTTCATACTAAGAACTGATTTCAAATGCTCAATACAGAAGGCACATGATGGCAACTGTCTTCAGTGTTGGTGGGGTGTTTTTATTCCGTTGTACGCCTGGGTTTTTTGTATTGTGCTTCTCTATAAAATGTGCCTTGAAATAGTTGTAATACATAGTTCAAGGAACACTTCTGGTTATAATGTTGTATCGTGAAACTCCTGGGATGAACGAGAATTGAACAGGTTGTTATTTCTGCATTGTCTCGTTCACTGAAAATGAAGTCAGTATTTTAACAAACCAAAAAAACCTTAAATGCATGCATTTTCGTTGGTGGATTCAGTGAAGGAGTTTTTGCTATTCTGTTGATGCCTCTGTTCTGTTGTCCCAAGTTACTTGTGAGAGTAGCGATCTGGGACAGTTGGGAGTGCGTGTCTGAGGTCTGTAAAGCAAAATGTAGATTTGGTGTAGCACTTGTGTGTTTATTTTTTCCCGTAGCAAATAGAGTTCTATTTAGTAATCTGAGGTTTTGATTTCTCAAAACAGTTGGGCAACATTTTATGACTCAGTTTAAAAAATTCATTTTTAAATGGAAAAGAGACATTCAGCTGTCACAGAAGGTGATGTATTCTAACTGTTTTGATTACTTTTATTAAGATGCCATTACATAATTTTGACTTGGAAGTATCTTTAACTGTTTGTGCTTCAGATGATTAATATGACATCAAAGAGTAGTATACTTATGCAGGTTTATTTTTTTTTTGCATGAGTAATGGCTTAACAACAAAAGAAAAAATATCCACAGAAAAATTTTACCTTTTTAAAAGTGATACATCCGGAATGATTTTGCTATAGCAGTATCTAAGATTTTATTGATCTAGCATCAAAACAGAGGTAAGACTTATATTAATAAATTGTTAATGTGTTACCAAGCCGTTTGTAAAGCTCACTATAATGTGTTGAAAGAGGCATGCCATGCAGATTGCTTGTTTCTAACTTGGAGTTCAGAAAGTTCTTTAATGCATTTAGATACAGGTTGGTTGTTTTCTAAAGTCCTCAGGCTCTGAATGTGTGAATACTACGGAGGAGAGATGAGTAACTTGCCACTTCCTTTCAAGCCCAAGTGTCAAAAGAAAATGTTATTTCTGTAGCTACAACATACCCTAATTTGCATCATGTAATTTTAAGTCAGTGGTGTGAATGTGCATAATTCATACATGCAGTGGTTGAAATATAGAGAGTTATTTCCTGGTAAATAATTGAGGCTTTGTTAACTGAGTTAAGATTTTACTGGTTTTCATTTCTTGAAAGGTGAAGGAATTGGCTCATGTAAAATATTTGTAGTTTTTTTTTCATTCTGTTTGCATCTTGCCCCACCCCCCTTTAATTGTCCGTCCTTTTACACAGCTATTCATTCATGACCTCTGGCCTAATTTTGAAAGGGGCAGTGGCCCTATTCAGATCCTAAACTGATGTTCTTGGGGTGGATAACACGTTAACTGCAGCCCTAAGCAGATTTAGTTCTGGACCTTAATGTAGATAAGGCTGTGCAGCATAAACATTGCTGATGGCAGGAGGGGGAAATAACAGTGGCATGTAATCAAAGGAATGGCTATGCTAAGCCATTTTAACCATCATTAAGCAGAGTATAAACTTGGAATAAAAATTAGTTGAAATGTCATTTTGCAGTAAGCCTAGTACAACAAACGTTTAGTCTTCTAAAATTTAACCACTTACATTCTTACAGGTTTTGTTGCATGTATATTCAAGAGGATTTGTGAAAACAATGCTGAACTTAGTTTTACAGTTCATAGGAATTACTTTAATAGTTACTGGATTTAATGTTCTTGAATGTGTTGTCTTTTGTAAATTGTGAAGGTTATTCTTTACTAGTTCAGAACATCTGGAAAAATTTTGATGGGAAGAAATAGCATTATAGGTAACTATGCAAATTTTTATACAGGTAATAAATATTTTACATTTTGGCAGGAGTTAACCTGAAGATACTAATGGGATTCTAAAATTGTCCCAATTCCAAGGTAACCTGTACTTGCTGATTCTGCAGTTGATGTTGGTTTGTGAAGAGAAAAGCATTAAATGACTTAAGCATTGTCAACTTTTTCTACTTGTAGTGGTGATGAATACAGTAACAGGAATTTGCAAATGGCTAAAAATCATGTCTGCCTAATAACTTTTGGGATCTGTCACATTGGTTATCTCCAAAGTGGTCCTGCTTTGCACAGAATGAACATCTCTAAGGAAACTTGCATCTTAAATGTGCGACTTGGACTGTATTAGGTCGGCACAATTTAAACTTCAAGGACCTGGCATTGGACATCACATCAAGAAAGAAAACAGGCTGCTGCCTTTAGCAGATTTTCAGGCCTCCAGGACTTTACACAGCCAGATTCCTTCTGGAGCAGCCCATCTGAAAGATTGGGGAAAGTCAGTTGAAAAATGTTAAATGGGGCACAGTTGGCAGAGAACTTAAAAGTTGTCTAAGGCTTAAGTGCTCAAAAGGTAGCTGATAAGGAAGTTGCTGTTTTAAATTCTTCTGGTTGGATATTTTGGTTGCAGGAGAGAACTGCGGCTGTGATTGTAGCAGAAATTTCCTGTTCTACTTTTTTTAATCCTCAGTTTTTTTCAGTATTTGTCACTTGTTTAAAAGCATAAAAAAATTAAATGACCTTTTTGGTCTTGAAAAGTAATGCAAGTCTTGCTATTATATTTACAATAAAACTGTTGAAGTTTGGGGGTTTTGGCAGAGCTTACACTTCTGTAGAAAAGACAGCTTCATTATGGTGCTGAGCCTGTTAAAAGGAGAACTGTTTGGGGATGCTATCCTGACTTGGCAGACTAAGAGTCCTAAAGGACTTTAATTTTTCTCTTTCATGGAGTCAGCTGTATTGCCTATATATTAATTTGCATACTGCTTCCTATAATGCTTTACAATGAGATTTTTATCATGAAGATTAAAGATGTGTAATGTTACCAATTTAGTAAAGAAAATCTTGTCAGTTTTTACCTGTTTCACATTTTTTTCAGAAACTGAATGTCCTAATGATTGTTACTTATTATCTGAAATCTGTCATTTAAAAGGAAGTAGATAATATACCCCTTCCTTGATGTCGTTCCAATGTTCAGGTGCATTTTCATTCCTCAACACCATACAAGATGTACTTAAGAAATGCTGACCATAGAAATCATGAAGCAGACTGTGCATTTGACTGTCAAACATATAAGTTGAGTTGAAAAATAGACATCTCATTTTTTAAACTAGAGTACCTGGACAGCATTTAAATGAATGTTTAAAGCTCTTAAAGAAAAATGGTTGTCAGTATGAAAAATGAACATGAGATGTATTATTATTTTCCCCCTGCAACTTCCTTTTCTTCACCCAAATTCAGTTATTAAATTTCATTAGTTCGGCAAATGTGGAACGATTTTGCTTATAATTTGCTTGTGTAGTTTTATGCAGTCCTTGATCATTTGATTTGCAAAACACATCTTTAATCAAATATTTAACTCCGTTAAGAATTGGCACATGCAAGATTGTGCATACTGATAATCCAGATGTTGATATAAAAAAGTACAATATGCTTATTCATATTTTCAGTAATAAAACTTGCCTTCCACTTTGTGGGACAGCGACAGAAGATCAACTGGCGTTGGAACAGCACGTGGTAACTATAGGGAGACTTTCTGCTATGACAATTATGTTGAGGCATAATGTTCCTTGAATTGTGACATGCAGAAATTGCATCTCCTTTTTGTCTGTAATTGTGATTGAGGAAGATAACTGAAGGTTTTATATTCATTTTGTGATAGATGGCTCTTTCCTTTGCAGCCAAACAGGGAAAAAGTTAATGGCGAAGTGTCGAATGCTTATCCAGGAGAATCAAGAGCTTGGAAGGCAGCTGTCCCAAGGACGTATTGCACAGCTTGAGGCAGAATTGGCTTTACAGAAGAAATATAGTGAGGAACTTAAAAGCAGTCAGGATGGTAAGGGATTTTTTAACAAAAATAGAAGTTGCCTTGCGCTTCTGCAAGTTTAATTTTGTGATGATATACATAATACAAAATCATCTTTGCTAGAATGAAAGGGCAATACTGAGTAAAATATGACAATAATAAATATTAACTGTTAGTCTTAGTGAAAAAAAACCAAACAAAATCCTTAATTTTGGGGGAACTGGTGGGATTTGCAACTCCAGTAAATGCAGTGTTTGAAATGGAGATTTCTGTACTGTAAGTCTTGGTATTTAATAGGGAGTGTTTAGACTCCACACATTACTGGTGAATTTGCAAGATGAAAGCTGTTAACATTACATAAAGCCTAGGCATGCACTGAGAACAAAAAGCTTCTTGTTAACTGACTCATTTGAAATTTGTTTTAAAAAATCAGCAACTTTTCAATAATGCCTAAGAATATGAAAAACTTATTTTCCCCCCTCCCCCCACTTTGATAACTCAGATGAATGACAATGTCTCCTTATGTTTATAGTCTAAATTTTGCAATTAAATTGAAATTATCTATAAACTCTGACCTCTTGCATCGTTTAAAGGGAGGGGAAAATGCAAGTTTAAAAGTCTTCAGTTTGAATTCTGTATAGTGTGAGTAGCTCTTCATACAATGTTAGGTTATCTGAAGTTTGGGGATATAACCTATCTAGACATCTGAATATCTTTTTGTTTGTCTTACATCTGAAGATGGTAAAATACCAGAAACTTGATATGGCATCACATCTGAGATGTCCTACATTTTTAAGGGTAGATCTTCCCCCAATTGTATTTTCATCTCTTTGAGAAAGTAGCGGTATAAAATAATGAACTCTTAAGATAAATGATTGTATGATGTCGTTTTGTGAGAACAGTAATTACTGTTTTGATAATGCACTTCAACAAAATCTACCAAGTACATATCTGAAGCAAGTGTAGACATTAAAGGCTGCTGCTTTTGAATGTAGTAAGCATTGAGTTGCTTCTTTGCCATATGAGTCAAGATGATGACATTCCTGCAATAACAGTTTTTCTAGTGATTGTTTTCCATAGTAGCAAGAACACTTTAAAAAAATTTTTTACAATATTAAGCAGTTTGCATTTTATTTCCACTGTCATACTGATGATGCAGTTGAATTGAAGACTGAGTCAGTGACACTGTTTTGGTCAGATTTGTTTTGTTCCAGAATGAAGTGCTAATTCTAAAAACCTTTTTCTGATACATAAGTATTAAAGCATCTTGTGAAAATAGCTAACACTCTTGTTGGCAAGGTCTTTTTTGTCCTCTCTTGAAGGATTTAAAGGATTAAACACAGTAAGAATTGAAGCTTCATTGAAGTATGATGAAAAAATAATACTTTTGGCTACTGAATGGGGTTTTGCAGTAACTCAAGATCCGTTATGTATGGATATGGTTCATGGTCACTTTTACAGTATTTCTGTTGGTACTTTATAGTCCCAAATGGTGAATAGAAGTAGACACATTAGGATCTACTTGCAAAATATTAATTATTGTAATTGAGCTTTCCTCTGAATATCTTCTTGCTCAGAAATTAAATTTTTCTCACCCATTTTTAATAGCAGTATAGAAAATAGGTGGATACCACAGTTGTTAAGCATTTTCTCCTTCAGAGGCAGAGTGTCAAAACCAGTGCATACCTGATGGCTGAGAAATAGTTCATTGAAAAATTTCAGCATAAAATGTTGAGTTATGGGATTTTAATTTTTTGTCTGAGATTCAAGCTATATATGGGCTATTAAGTGTTTGCAACAAATGTGTTTTCTCTACATAGAACTGAATGACTTCATCATCCAGCTTGATGAGGAGGTAGAGGGTATGCAGAGTACCATTCTAGTTCTTCAGCAGCAGTTGAAGGAGACTCGCCAGCAGTTGGCACAGTACCAGCAGCAGCAGTCCCAGGCCTCCAACCCAGGTACCAGCAGGACTCCATCCTCTGAGCCCACAGAGCAGGGAGAGGCTGCAGGCAAAGATTGCAGCCGCCTGGCAAACGGACCAAGCAATGGCAGCTCCTCCCATCAGCGGACGTCTGGGCCTGGATTTTATAGGGAGGGTAGCGGCACGGAAGATGATTTCCCGGCTTCTCCAGGGAATGGTAATAAGCTGTCCAACCACTCTGAAGATAGAACTGGTAGAGGAAGTGGTAGCTACATAAACCAGCTCAGTACTGGGTATGAAAGTGTAGACTCTCCCACTGGCAGTGAAAACTCTCTCACTCACCACTCAAATGACACAGACTCCAATCATGATCCTCAAGAGGAGAAAACAGTGAGCATGAAAGGTAACAGAACTGTGGGTTCTCGTCATGTCCAGAATGGTTTGGACTCCAGTGTAAATGTGCAGGGTTCAGTTTTGTAACATTTTTCTGCAAAATTTTTATACAGTGTCATTGAAATTGGGAGAGGATACTGTCCAGAAGCCGTTTAAATTAGTGCATACTTGTCACAATTTTGCCTTTTTGTGGGTTTCTTTTTGCTTCAATACCTCTGCCACTTTGGAAATTTTAACAGTTAATTACGTTGAATGTTGCTAAAAGGACGTTTGTGTAGCTCAAGTTATTTTTATATGAGTTAATGTGAAGTTTGAAATGGAAATTATTTCCATAAAGTATAACATAAATGATGTCTGTACAAATCTGTGTATATCTAGAACCTGTGCTGTGTAAGGGCATTCTTACTCATGCTGTTATACTTAACACCACCTTCAAGATTTGTCATAGCTGTGGGTTTATGACTGCCAAGTTTGCCCAGTACAGTAGTTTTATCACTAAAAAGATGGACTTACTGAAGGAGTCCTGTAGTAGTTTCAGTGTTAATTACAGTTTTTCCCACCATACATCTGTGCATTTTCTCCTTAGGTGACCGAATGTTTATGGATTGTGTGCATAGTTACTCAGTTTTTAAGAACTGTTGTATCCTGTTGATGCATATTGCTCTGTGACTCCAATATTATCTTACCTGTACTGACCAAACCTAAATAAAAACTTTTAATAATGTAATTTCCTCCTTGTTCTGCATTGGCTTACATGGTTTATTTGTATGTGGTGTATTTAAGTCCTTGCTTTTGAATTGAGTTTGTATCTGTGTCCATCCTCTCTGATACAGCATATGCCAAATACATGAAGTTGTAGGTGTGTACTAGTACTAATTTCAGGACAGCCTGATAATGCTGGTTTTTGCCCTTATCGGTGGAAAAAGGGTGGGGGTGGGGGGGAGATGGAAAGAAGTTAATAAAAATAAACCTTAGTTTTTGAACCTGGTTTTATTAATGATTAGAAAAAAAAACCAAACAAAATCAAGCCAAATCCAAAAGCTTGAAGTACCTAACAGATAAATTCACAAATTAAACTAAATAACTTAGGGAATTAGCAATTCAGCCTTTTGAACTAGATAACTTTGTTTTTAAAATGCCTGCCTGAGGAAACTGATTTCTTAACAAGTGCATAGGATGAAGGAATTCCCTTTAATTAAACATGTTTTAATTGCTCAGCAGCAATGAGCCATGAATTTCAGAACATGGATTTCTGGCACTTATTTTCTATCTGCTAGTTTAGTGTTGGTCACACATGAGCAAGGAAGATGAAAAAGCACTTTTCAAGGTAAGACAAAAGTACTTAGTGGTGTATTTTAGGGTGGACTTAGGTCCAGTTTCAACTTTTTTTTTTAACCTGTGAATCTTGTAATTACCAGATGACTAATAAAATAATGCATTATGTAGCTACTAAAATAATAAGAAATAACTACTATGCAATTCACTGTGGAAACAGACTTGTTTGAAAGCAGTATTTCTCAGAACTTCTAAAGCACACTTGACTTTTACAGTAAATTTTAAATTTTATTTAAATTTACAGTTACAGTAAATTCTTAGATTATAGAAGGGTTTCTGTGGTAGCATTTTTAAGTGGCACAAGTTAGTGTCTGCAGTAATACTGTCCAAGACAAATGAATATAACTAAAATGCTACCAGCTATGCTTGTCTGTATTAAAAACATTCTAGTCCATGGCTGGCACCACTGCTGTTTCATAGGGTTCATATCAATGTTCTAAAATCACTTGGTAGTGGTCACTGGAAGTATAAATGTCATTGGTGATGCCTCATTGCTTTTTGAATGTTGCTTCAAGCCTTATTGCCTGAAAAATAGCAATTGAATGGCTGAATGTATGAAAGGGAAGTAACAAATACTTGTACAAAAATGGTACTGGTATCTGGTACCCAAGTGAATTCTTAGAGAAGTCCCTGATGATGAATTTTATTTGATCTTAGTTGATATTGCTTGCTTATGTAGCATGTGTATATATGTACATCCTGGGTCCCGTATATCAGTAAAATACAGTATTTTTAAGCTTCAAATGCTCATAACGCAATACAGTATTTAGGCTTTATGTGATCAGGTGGTAAAAAGCCTTGTGAGGAAATTGTGGTCATTTAAAATAAGGCACAGCTCTCAGGTGGTGACAATTTACTTAAATCAGTCAGCTATTACAGAATGTTAATGACTTTAATTTTTATGTCAGGTTTTTTATTTTCTCAAGAGTGACATGTTAATTTTAAATAGTTTTAAAACAATCAAAAATACAAATTATACCATCAGACTTGCAGTTATCTTTTTGAAAAAAGAAAAAAAGGTGTAAGGCAAACCATTCCCCTTGTCATCTTCTGCTTAGAAGGTATCCTCTAAATAAGCAGGCTGGGCTGCTTTGTGTGATTTTTCTTTTCCTTCCAAAATGAGAGCAACCCAGCAACTCTGCCAGCTAATAATAAAATTAATAATATAATTACATAATTGACTTGCTTTCATTGAACACTTGCTACAAGCATTAGTGAACTGCAGTGTAATGCAACATACGCAAATGCTAAAGCCTGTAATATTCATGGTTTTGCCTTGCTGTTGGTGCCTGTATTATGACTCTTAATAATCCTGAATGTAGTTGGTTCATTTTAACAAAAAATGACATTTTATTGATCCAATAAATACAACATATTCCTCTTTAAAATTAGATGGAACCTACATCTTGCTGTATGTATTTTCAGTAGTCAGGGATGAAGAAACAATTTGCTGATTTTGAACAATTCACCTTATATCTTAACTACTGCTAAAGCAGCTCTTTCCACTGCTCAGATTCCTGCAAGAGCACTGCTGGCTGATCAGAGAAACTGAATTACTCTCCTTTTCCAGGATGCTTCGAGAAGTGAGGGATGGAAGCACTGTGTCTTCCAGCGGGGCTAGGGTTCCCTTTGTGGGAAATCCAGGTGGGTTTCTTCTGCAACTGGCAAGATGAAGTAATTCTCAACAAAATAGTTCGGGCTTAGCCCCCTCAACTGAATTTTTGTAATGTGAGTTTTTGTAGTCTGGTAGATGTGGGTGCTGTAAGATCTTAAGGCTATATGTATTTATTTTAAAAGACAAAATATAAAGATCGGTGGTTTTGTGGTAGCAGAGTTAATTCCATTCCATTTAAATTCTACCTAAGCTTGTCTTGTCTGCAGAGTGCCTCCTAATTCGAGGGATGAGCTTCTCCCTGACCTCGCTGGAGGGCCAGTTTTTAATGGTTCTTTGAACTCATTTGTGTTAACTCTACCCATTATTTTAGCTGAGCGGGTAAAGGTAATTGCGTGAAGGATTTTCATGAGCACTAGAGGCCACTGAATTGCAGGAAAGCAAGTGCGGGGAAAACAAAGATGCCTTTAAAATGGGTGAAAGAACAGAAATGAGATAACAAAACTAAGTAGTAAACAAAAACGCTGAAACAGTAGCATTAGTGCAGCTGGGGCCCTCGCTAACCTGCCAGAACCAAGCCTTCGCGCGGCAGGTTTTCACAGCACTGTGCTGTGCTGCCGTATCCTCCCGGGGGCACAGACGCTGGGCGGCATTTTATCTGTTTCGTAGGGGCGCCGAGGCAGCCTCGCCCCGCCTGCCACTACTGTGGGCCTGAGTTTTACGATAACGATTCCAGGAGCAGCTCCGTTCTTAACAACGAGCAACACCCACGGCTAAGAAAATGGCACTTGGCCGAATTCGAAGGACAGGGGTGCCCGCGGGGTGTGTCACCTGCGGCTGGGCCGAGCTCGGCCCCCGCGCCTGGGGCGGAGGGCGGGCGGGCCGCGGCTGCGCCGTGAGAGTCGCGCCCGGCTCCAGACGCCGCCATGTTGCGCCGCTTTGCCGCCGCGGGCAGGTGAGAGCCGCGCCGCGCCGGGGAAAGCGCAGTGCTGGGCAGAGTCCCGCACAGGGAGGCGGCGGCCGCGCCGCACCGCCCTCGCCCTTCGCCGCCGAGCCGGGGACGGGAGGGCGGGAGCGGGGGGGGAGGCGGCCGGAGGGTCGCCTTCTCGCCCCTCGATGCCTGCCCCCCGCCATTTCGCGCGCACGGAGGTCGTGCTGCTGCCGGCTGCCCCGCCGGGACGGCGCCGGCCCGGCTGGGGGCTGCTGGCGACCGTCCTTGAGCGCTTCCAGCATCTGCCCACGCCGTCCGCCGACGAGCTCTGGTGGCCTGGCACAGCGCTGCCAGACCCTCTTGTTTTTGCTGGCCGGGGTCGCCGCACTCGGCTGCTGTTGGGGGTCCCGAGGGCTTTGCTCGCGGTGTGTCCCTGGCTTATGTCAAGGTCAGCAGCGCTACGGCGGCGGACCTCAGAGCTGCCCGTCCTGCCGGCCCGGACGTTCTCCTCTCCTCGTGGCCCTTGTCATGTCGCATGACAAGTGCGAGGTGTTAAAATGGGGACGGGTAGCACAACCTGCGCGGTGTCTGTGCCGGGCATCGCGGCCGTGACGCCCCGTGCGGTGTCTCGGTACTCCGTGTGGGGACAGGGACACACATGTCCGTGTAAATGCTGGGGAGGTACAGTCCTGGGAACCCGTGACTGTGCAGGATTTTTAGCTTTTTTATTTTCCAGAGCAGGGACCTTGTGCATAGCGAGGGAAGGACGTTTCAGTGACATCTTTGCTTCTATTTTTAATCAATAAAGATTAGGTGAAGCTTTGAATGTCATCGAGTTACTGCTGGCTTTTCATTGCTATCCCTGCTTTTCCCTCACGTACATACTTGGGAGGGTACATGAGTCTTTGCAGTGGCTTGGAGGCTGGGTTTGAGAAGCTACAGCTACGGAGTGCAAAGCTCTGTATATGTGACCTTTGTGTGAATTCACCTTTACAGTTAAGGTGCAAAGTACACTTGCTTTAAACTCCTGAGAAATGGAAATTTGATTTTTTTGGCTAAGATATCACTCCAGGTACTTAAAGCAGCTGTTTGTAACAGCAGTGTATTCAGTCTGTTTCACTGGTAAAGCCCAAGTTTTACTAAGTAAGACTAATTCCTCCTGTTTTTTAATTTTTTCTTTTCTAGAAGCAGTGCCAGGTTTGTAGCACCCTTGGGATGCTTGGTTTCTAGGCAAAAGCACACTCTTCCTGACTTGCCATATGACTATGCTGCTCTGGAACCTCATATTAATGCAGAGATCATGCAGCTGCACCACAGCAAGCATCATGCCACCTACGTGAACAACCTGAACGTTGTCGAGGAGAAGTACAAAGAGGCACTGGCAAAAGGTTTGTATATCCACAGTCAACAGATGAGATGGAAGCTTATTGGCATAGATGATACAGGAGAACAAAAATAAAAAGGAAATATTTTCTATTAATAGTTTCGGACTATGTCATTGCAGTATTGTTAGGGGAGAATCTTTTATTGTAGCTTCAGCGGTGCTGATAATTGGAAATCAAATATAAGTAAAAAGCATGAATTCTGTAGAAGATACATTGATTTTTGTGAGTTTAGTCTATACTCCGTTAGCAACTTGAACCGAACAAAGTAGGAAATTGCAGGAATTTTGCTGAACAAGTACTTTGCAATAAAAGGTTACTAGCAAAGTTAGATAAAGTGAAGTTTGTATGCCTTGATAGTTTTCACATTAGATACTCTGCTCAGTCTTGGTAACTAGTCTGGGTTGTATGGAGATAAGTGGAGGTGAGACAAACAGGCAGTTAATGTATACAACACGCAGTGGAGAGACCTGAATTTGGCTGTCAGTTACATCACTAGGTCAAATTAAGGGGTTATGTAGGTCACAAGCCCATGTGAGATACTAAAGTATGCAGGAAATCATAAAGGAGTTTTTTGTTACAGTCTCAGAGTTTGAGATACGCTGCCTTTTGCAAAAACTTTGCAGGTGCAGCAGACCTATGCTAAAACATGAGATGAGTTTTTTCTAAACTTTGAGTCTTTCAGTTGGACTAATGAAAGTGTGAGAAATAACATGTGTATGTTTTTAAGAGAGTGGAATATTTTCTGGGTTTTTTTTGCTGTTGTAATGATCTTCTTAGAAGGTACCGGTTTACCTCAAAGAAAGTATTACTGTTTAGACTCATTTCTGTCTGCTTGCCAGGTGGCTTCACAGTGGAATTTAACTGCTGGGACTTGGGTGAAAGTGAGAATTGTTGATGTCTGAGTAAACCTGAACCATGTATTCCTTGATAATTGCCAGTGTATTTGAATAGAGAATGGGGCTTTCACCTAAGTAAGCCTGAAAATAACTTGTACAGTGTGAATTAATGAACTAATGAGATTCAATTAAGAATTAAATTCTCAAGACTGACTTCTGCCTTGCCCTACTGGTGGCAGATCCAGGAAAGGTGTGTTCTGGAGATGTAATTAGTACAAACACAACTGAGGAGGGAATCTGAAGTGTAAGAAGACTGTCTGTCTGTTGCTGCTGTTAGTGGTGCTGTTAAATGACAAAAGTTTCAGCCACAAATGGAGGCAGAATTTCTGGTTATCAGAAGCATTTGCAATGTTGTAGATCCTTTTGAGTTATTTTTTGGAAATTATAGCTTTTGATAGCATCACTTGCTGTTGAAATGTTTTACTTAGAGGTAGAGATTAATTTTTCCTTAAGGATTCTGCAGACATTATTTTCCAAATGGATTACTTATTGGTTGTGGTCATGCACACCAAAGCAGACCAATGATTACTCAGGATATTTGTGATTGTACGGTTTGTTTGTTTACTTCTTTCCTAATTGGTATCTCAGTATACCACGTGCAGTATTTTGACCCTTGTTAGAAAAAATTCTGAGACTGGGCAAAGTCTGAACTGCTACCTCATTCTGTCAATGTTGTTGTTATTTTTTTCATACTAAAACTGAGCACAGTCAAGAATCTTTCTGGGCTGTGTATCAATGTTGGGTTACATAGCACATCTGATCACTATCTAATGACTTTTCTTGACAGTAGAACCTTATCAATATCTCTTGTCCAGCAACAGAAAGTAAGGTATTCTCTTCAGATTATCTAGCATGTTCATCATTTATTTCTATCTGCGTAGAAAACTCAAAGCCATCCTGTTGGCTTACGGTGTCAGTTCATTTGAAAATGAATGTGCACTTCTGTGACAGCACAGGCCTTTCTTTCAATATAAACGTGGTCCTGACTACTGGCCCATCAAAATGTGTCAGATTTGCTAATTGAAAGGTATTAACTTGAATCTTATTTTCATTGAAAACTTGTTGCTACCATAGTTCTTCCTGCTCTTCTTTGACCAGCACATGACCCGTGGTTGCACTCTTGAAAGAAAACAAATGACTTAGGCTGAGAAACTGAGCTGACTACTTTCTTGAGCACGTTTGAGCTTCTTGTCTTGGTTTACTGAATTGTCCATGGATTCTATACCAGTAAATTTCAATATACTTTTGCTGTGGCTTAAGGGCAAGTTACTCCTTTTCAATTGCGTTTTTTTTTTTTCATTTTATTCCCAATGCTAAGTTCAGCAGCACTGAACTTACAAAATACTGTTTTTTTAAGTACAATGATGAAATGCCATCTCTGGTTCCTAGTAGTCCTGAGGAGCAAGTTCTTCGATGGAATGGTGAAATGAAGAGTGATGAACACATTAAAGACATTCTGAGTTACTTTTTGATTTCTGGCTTGCTATATGTAGTATGCTCTGGATGATCTTGACAGTGTCATTAAGGCATGCAAAATTCAGGGGAAATGTCCCAAAGATGCCATCTTAGTGGCCATGAGAGACTTCTTATCCTTAACCTGATACCTAAATCCAGCAAGTAATGTTTTACAAACTGCACTGGGTGCTTTGTTTCAGTGCTGTACTCTGTGAAGGTTGTGAGGAAATGCTGAGAATGTGGAATCCTGGATTAAAACCTTAGTAACAAATGTGCTACTGTTTTGAGCTGGGTTACTGCTTTGAGGCTTGTCTTCATGTCTGTGTTGTTGAGGTGATTCAGAAAATTTCTACCTCTCAGTCTTAAGAATGGAGGAAACAGTTCCCTCACTGATTCCTTACTAAAGAATGTATTTGGAGTGGAAAAAGCTTTAAAAACCTTTTAAATGCTTCAGTGTTTTTAAAGACAAAATAGTAATGAAAACACTTGTATTAAAGTGGTGCAACACTGTTTAGATACAAGGCACCGGTGAATTCTTCAAGGAATACAGCATTTTGTGGAGAGAGAGGAAGTACAGAGCTGTTGATCTTGTTTTCAGATGGACAGGACATGTCATATGTAGTAAAATTATTTGGGTCACTTCTCTGTGAGTACCTCCTTCCAGAGATACCCCAAATGAAACTAAAGATAGGAGGAAGAACATTTTGTGTATGTGCTCACTGTACTTACTGACTTTTTGCAATCACAAGCTATTTGCCCTGTAAATTGTTTTAAGAAGTTTAAAAATGCTTGGTTTGCAAATCAGTGAGCTAATGGGTGATATTCTTGCCTTGTAGTGATGATACTGAAGAATTTACAAGTGCTGGGTGCTCAAAGAGATCTCGCTGTACTCATTGCTTTATTCTGCTGTAGAGTGGCAGTAGGTCTTACATGTGTAGTATGGGCTGCCTGATAGTTGCAATATTGCAGGTAATTTATTACAGAAAAAAATGTCAAAGATAATAAATCTTTGATAGAATTTATCTGTATCTAGAATATGGATAACAATACAAACATTGTAAACTATATGCTTGTAGAAATATTTTGAAGCTCAGTGGAGGCCTAGTAGAAACTTACTGCCTGTTGTGATGATAATGTTTTAATTTAGGTAATTTTATTTTCTGTATCCCTAGGTGATGTTACAACTCAGGTATCACTTCAGCCTGCACTGAAATTCAATGGTGGGGGTCATATCAATCACAGCATCTTCTGGACAAACCTTTCTCCTAATGGAGGAGGGGAGCCTAAAGGTTAGTGTATGTTACAGTGGTTTATTGCATCACTTAAACTAACAGGTAGAATTGATGATCTTTTCTCTCTTTGAAGGAGTCTAGAGGATCGTTATTTTTCAGAGTTAATACACCTTTCTATGTGACAATTACCAAATTCTGAGGTATTCGGGGGGTTTTTGGATGTAAGCTAAAAGTGTAAAAAACTAGTGTACAAAGTATTTTTGATTTCTAGAGCTGATTATGTATACACTGCAAAATACTTGGCTACTGCTGTGTATCTGCTTTCCACTTTCATTATGAGAAAAGAATTGTACAAAGCCATGCTAGTTAAATTGCCATATATACTTGGTTCACAGAAAGGGAAGAAATGTGCTGCAGACCCACCCAGCCTAGTGGCTGGAGTGCTCCAGTTTGGATAGGGATAGTTTAACAGTTAAAGCCTGAAGGAAGGGATCCCCTTGGGAAGGATAGAGTACTGATTACCTAAAGTGACCTGCAATTAAAGGTAAAGGCCATTTAGTACAGATCTCAGAAAAGCTGTTGTGATAAACTTGAGAGGTTTTGATTGAGGTTTTTATTTTATATGCCTGTGATCTTTCTGTGCTTTTTTTTTCTGTTAAAGGAGAATTGATGGAAGCCATCAAGCGTGACTTTGGTTCCTTTACAAACTTTAAGGAGAAGCTTACAGCTGTATCAGTTGGTGTTCAAGGATCAGGCTGGGGATGGCTTGGCTATAACAAGGAGCAAGGGCGCCTACAGATAGCAGCTTGTGCAAATCAAGATCCTTTGCAAGGAACAACAGGTCAGGTTTCTTTCCTTCCCCTCTGCATCTGTTAATTTGATAGGCAAATGTGTAACATCTGAAAAGTGGTTTGTGGACAATGTTGAGAAGAAATTTCTGGATAGATAGATCTGAAAAGCCACATGTCTCTTCTAGAAGAAGTGAAAACCCAGTTTTTACAGCAGCGTTTGTAAAGCAGGACTTAAAAACTGTGAAGAGTCCAAGGGGAAATAGGTGGGCTATATTGTGAAAGTGCATTTTGCTTGGTGAATATTTTAGCTTCAGCTTCCTTGGATTTTTGAGTAACTGGAGTAACTTGCACATATCAAGCAGCTTTAAGACTCTTGCCTTCAGATTTTATTTTCTCTGTCAGAGGAGCTATTCACAGTACTGTCAGTGGAGGCCAGACAGCAGGAGAGGGGGAGATGATCATAGTAACTCTTGTTCCTATCTAGACCAGATTTAAAATGGAGCCTTATAATTTTCTTCCTTTATATTGACAGAGTGATGAGTGTTAACCAAATTAGTCTATAATGTGGTTAAATATTACAGCTGGACAAGCAGCACAGTACTGGCAATGATCTCTTTCCAAGATATTCTTACTTCCTTAGAGAGACATGGCAGTGGTAATGACAAGCTGGACACCCTTCAGAGAGAAGAGAGAACAGTGAGAGTCTGCCTGCAGTCTCAGTTTGCCCAAATAATTTTGTAGATACCTTTAAAACATGTTCTGCAAAATTCATAGAGAATGGCAAGGAATTTCATGTATTGCCAGCAGTCTGTGTACTGCCTATTCAGTAGGGTGAAAAAAAAGCAAGATTTAGGGACATGGAGTGTAATATATACGAGGGTAAGATTTCACCCTCCCTCCTGTGAAAATTTACCATTAAAAATTCAGTGACAAGGGTATTTTAGCACAAAAGAGCAAGGAGGTATTTAGGCAGGTACCAAATAGCCTGTAACTAAAGTATTGGAAGCAAGCTGGCATAGCAAAAAACCTTTATAATGTAATTTTGCATGAAAGTGCTTGCATAACTCTGCAAAAGATAGAAACCTTTCCAAAATTACTTCACCTGGTTTTGATTATGTCTTCAAGGCAGTTCCAGAATATTTATAGATGTTTTTATCCAGATCAACTCCTTGAGTTCATGCAGTGTGTTTGTGTTGTGTGAGAGCAGTTTTGTAAAATATTGCCAGTATGCTGCAGAGCTCTTTGTCTTCTAGCAGATTAAGACTCAGAAACTGGGTGCAACTTGAGGATGCATTATAAAACTTTATATGTGAAGTGTGTTTTCATACATTTACAAAATCTATCCTCTTTTTTTTCACAGGTCTCATTCCTTTGCTAGGCATTGATGTATGGGAACATGCTTATTATCTTCAATACAAAAATGTTCGACCTGATTATTTGAAAGCCATCTGGAATGTGATCAACTGGGAGAACGTATCTTCAAGATACGCAACTTGCAAGAAGTAGAGTGGAATTTTTGCACAGACTACTAAAATGTCACTAGTTCTACTCTGGTACCACTCTTGTAGTAGTGCCTGTGGCTTACAAATGAATTGTTCTACTGCAGAAAGCACTTCACTCATCCAACAAAAGCATTTCATAATCAAGCAAAGTATCTGCTTGTTTAATTCTGTGAAAGGTATTTACTTAGAGTTCTGAAGCTTTAAACTGTTGTGCAACAAAGGGAGACATCTTAATCTGTTCCATTGCATATAGAAACATAGGTCACCTTGCTGAAGCTTAATGGATTTCCTTGTTGCACTAAAATACCTAAGTGGAAATATGTGCTACTGTTGCTATAAACAAATAAAACTCTAAAGAAGAATCTTCTATAACTGTCTACAAGAGACTCATTTTTAGTAATATCTGGTCTAGTTACTTGATGTAAAAAAAATTGGAAGAGAAAATGCCCTTTGTAAGTTGTATTACAAGCTGCAGAGCTTTCATAAAGGTTGAAAAGATAAATGAAAGAGGAAATAGGTATTGCTGTGCCTGCCTGAATTGGCTGTCTTCAGTCATCCCTACTCCTTCCTGCATCTCTTATTTGAACTCTTCATGTATCATACTGATGCGGGAGTGTTGGCAGCATTGCCTTGGGGAGGAGATTACAGTACTGGTTCAGGCAAATTGTTTACATAGGGCCTCAATGACAGCATGTGATACTTATTTCATACTTGCTGTTCAGGTATATCTTAGACCATCCTTTAACTAAAGGGACTGATTCCATGCATGTATCAAGTACAAGTTGTCTCTGCACAGCCATGTTGCTGAAGCAGTAGTAACAAACCTGATGGTTGAAACAGGGACAAAGCAACCTGTGTGGTGTAACATGCCCATGGTCTTGAACAGGAAATGGTTGACATGTTGTGCTTACCATGGTGTCTGAAGGAAGCTGGAGTTTTTCTGTTTGTTACTACATATGGTGAAGTACCACATAGTGGAGATGAAAAACTTAATCTATGGAGGAAGCTTGAGCTAGCACCAGGTGGTGAGGCTTTAAATCACAGAGAGCTGCTCAAGCATGACCAATATTTGCTAAGGCTCCAAAGGTGGGTAGTGTGAGACCCAGCATATGCTTATAGGGCTCAGTTTCTGCTGTGCACCAGGTTAAGAACAAGTTCCACTTGTCTCCTGCTTCCAGTTAGGTGGTAAGTCAATCCTGCTACCTTGTGTCCAGTCTGTGTCTGAATGTGCAAAGTCCTCAGCTGTATACAAAAAGCAATGTGGAGTAGGAAGAAGATGAGAACTTTCTAACTGTTGAAGACAAATAGGGACAGTGAAGCAATGGAAATTATTTAATGCTTGTTTTGGTGGACAGCTGTAAAGGACAAAGGTTTCCTAGGCAGTTAATTTGAAGTCAGGTCTTGGTTAAACTGCCTTAATTCCATACTGCTGTGAAATCTGGAAAAAGTCGTTCTTGTCGCACTGTGAGATGGAGTATGTACCTGTAATTTAGCAAATACGCTAGCAAAGCTGTTGACTGGGCAGTGAAAGTGCACAAACCTCTTAGTAATCTGTGTTAGTAAACTCAAAATTGCTGCTGAGAGCTAGCACTTGGTGTTACAGTGGTTGCTGTGGAGGTGGCAGGTCTGTCTCTCCGTCATGAATTGAGAAACAGGAAGGGAAAGCCTTATAGCTGATCTCAAATGCTCTGCCTGGACAAATCTGAGACCCCTCAGTCAAACATGAAATTAGCAGTTTGTTCTACCTAGACCTTCCTTGTGGTAAAAGTAGCTGTGTGTGTAAAATCATCTCCAACCTGAACTGTGCAGAGTATCATCAATGAGCATGGAATTATTTGCAGACTTGATCTGCATGACAGGAGCAGCGAGTTTGCACATTTCAGTGCTGGATTAGTCTTTGACCTGGACCAAACAGAGGAGTTGTGTAATTGCATCCTGACAGACCCCAGGGCTTAGCCATGTTGCTGATGAAGATGCTGTGATTGTAGACACAGTTAATTTGTGTGTAGGCCCCATTATACTAAAATACAAACTTGGAATAATTTTCAAGAGGGGAAAAGTGCAGTACCTAACCCAAAACCTGGGAAATTACAGTGTGTCACAGACTGAAAGAACAGGGTACATCAGGATGATTCCATAATAAATACTTCCGAGTGGCAAGGCTGCTGCACACATAGGCTTTGATTTGCACATTGCAGATTTTAGTGGCTGAATGTTTTTCAGAAATGTGCAGTTAGGTTCAGAAGGGCAATACACTGCTGGGACATACAAGTGCATGTTTGTGACTTTTTGCTGACCCATAAAAAGACATTTGAAGGTTAATATGAATCACAAAGTGTGTGTATCTCATCCTATACCAGAACAGATTAAAGTAATTTGAGGTCAGCCAAACCGAGCTCTTGCAACCTTTCTGCCACCCCATGGCAGGCCATGGGGGTGATGCCCTGAGGATGGCATCTTCATCCTGCTGGGAAACAGGAGGGGCCTGTGGGTGTCTCTACTGAGCATGCAGAAATGGAAATAGATCAGAGAGGCTTTTTCCCTCCAGCTTCTAATTGCCACCTTACAATTTTTAATTTTACCTTTATCTACAGCATGTATCAAAAACCATCCCAAAGTAGTAAACCCCTAAACTGTCTCCAGAAAATACTGACAGTGACACAGCTTGTGAGCTGGTATGCTCTCCTACATATTGAAATCTCTTATTTACTGAAGACGTACTTGTCTTTGCATTCAAGACTTTAGTTCTCTCTAGCATAGCAAAGCAGGTTTAAAATGTCATTGTGCTATTCTGCTAATATTTTACATGCCTGTTGCATTGACCTTGCAGAAGTTAATCATTACACTACTATAAAGTGAAAGAGTTGTGTTTGTAGTCATGTCTAATACTGAGGAGATAAAAATACTGGTAACTTAAACTGCATTTTTCTTTTGCTTAATAATTAAAAGTAATGCTCTCAGGTTTTGTCATAGCTGTTACTCTTGTTGATTCAGAAAGCATAGGGTTCTGTGGAAGGAGTGTGTGAGTCTGCAGAGCTGAAGCAGCTCTAGTCCCAGACTCAGAGCTGTGCCTTCCCCACTAGGTGGGAGTGTCAGTCTGTCTTACTCTGTTGACTTTGGGCTTCCGAGTTGAATTTCCAAGAGTCAGGTTAGGAACCTGGCTGGGTGTTCTCACTGCTCAGGAGGGGATCTGCTTGGATTTCCACTTTCTCAATAATCAAGGTGAACAATATGTGGGGAGGACACAGTGCTGCTGTGGAGAAGGCCGTTTATGGTAATACATACAGTCAAATACAGAATTTATTGTAACTAGAGCCAGGCAGGCAGAGGCTAGAGAGATGTATTCCTAATTAAAATGAAGATGCTTGTAGGATTCCCATCTGCCTCATGGGGCTTTAAGTGTGTCTGTGTAGGGACACGCT
The DNA here is from genome assembly GCF_009819885.2 of Catharus ustulatus. Lineage (NCBI taxonomy): Eukaryota > Metazoa > Chordata > Aves > Passeriformes > Turdidae > Catharus > Catharus ustulatus. The sequence continues at coordinate 59,497,717 of NC_046223.1, read as the reverse complement.
GTACATGACATCCTGAATGGTATTTCAAGTCCAGAGACCACAGATGTAACTGCAGGGGTGAAGCCTGTCACATTGCTGTAATTAAGCAAAGTGTGCAGGGAGTACACAACCTGAGGATGGAGCTTTGCAGTTAAAACTGTGCTGCTTTGTAGGGCTGCTGCTGCTGCAGCAGCAGCTTTTCACTGGATCTTCTTACCCAAAGAGATGGATAGACCAATTAGCACAAATTGGTAAACCTGCTACCTGGACCTGCCCGAGCTGGTGGTGGACCCAGACAGGCCCAAGACACCAAAGAAGCAGCTTTGATGTGTCCTACAGCAGTGTTTTAAAGAATGTCTGAATTGATGGGAAATCCCTGGAGCTCAGAGAACTGACTATAGCACAGTTCTTGGGAAGTCTTGACATTAGGGCTATGTGAAGTGACCAGCAGTCTCCATAGTTGTGGGCTCCTGTTGCATATAAATTTGAAGAGGAAATGAGTTTTCTGGATATATTAATTTCTGTGGAACTCTGCAGAAACATACAAAAGTTGCTGGTTGTTGTTCCTGGTATTTGCAGACAGGTTGGAGGCTTTCAGAATCTGACTTCCTGTGAGGCAGTTTTGTCCCAGTTGAAAAGGTAAAAACTTTGAAAAGTCCATGTCTGTCTCATAGACTATGATTCCTTAGTCCTTTCTTGTTTTCACCACCTTTTTTTCTGAGGAAGAACCAAGTCTATACTTCCCTGGCTTCTCCCTACCTCTCCTGAGGTCCCTTATTGAGCTCCACTTCTTCTGGAGTGTTCTTGCAGCTGTGTTCCTTCTCAACAGCTGCTCCATAGTGCTGCATCTTAAGGGCTTGTCCTTTATGCAGCTGGCACTAGGACTGTAGCTCTAAAAGGCCACATCTAGAAGCATGGTAATGCAGCTACTTTTATCCATAGCCTTTGCAACACTCAGAAGATTACTGCACAGGAGTTTCAGTTTTGCCTTGTTTTTGTAAGAGAAAGTTAAAAGGTTTTATGCAGTTACTACAAAAAATACCACTGACACATCAGAGGTCTGCAAATCAGAAGGCAAGAGAAAACATCTGTTCGTTTAAGTGTCATGGTTTGAAGGTAATCTCACAATTCTGAGAAGAACTAATTTGTACTATTTCAGTATTTGAACTTGACAGGAAATGTTGCAACCCTTGTTTTGCCTCTAGAATTCAGACCTGAGGTAGCTAAAAGCAAGGGCTCCCAGTTTTCAGGAATTTTGAAATTTGGCTGTGGTCAAAACTGGATAGAATTGACAACTTGTCAGTGTTTCCAGGAATCCAGAAGCTCCCGAGGCCCCACAGCTGTCAGGGAAGTCTGGTGTCTTGTCTGTTAGAGCAGCTGTTGTGGGCTTCAAGGCTTCTCCAAAGGTCATTCACATAGAGCTGTTTCAAACAAAACATTTTCGGTTCATAAAGGTATTAAGAAAGTTCTCTGTCTATGTATCAGTCTTCTGACTAAATGCTTCACTGGGGTATTTCCAGCCACTCTCATCCCTCTAGCAAAATTGTCTTAAGAGGCTGTAGGGAGGAGAGGAAATGCAGTCTTTCGAAGGATGCATCATTAAGATATCTTTGATTTCTTCTTCCTGTGAAAGATGCACACAAGCCTGGCCAGCCTGCCAGGAGAAGAGCTTGACTCTTGGGTGCCTTCAGTGTTTGTTTCCCGAGTCACTGAGAGGAACTTGTGTTAGAAGGGCTTTAACTTTTTCTTCCATCTGGGCTCCCCCAGCTCTTCCTGGATTTAATTGCAATAAGTTCTACTGATATTTACATGGAAATTTATTCATTAATTTCTACTTATTTATTTTTCTTATGAAAGAATAAGGCTCTCACCTGGGCTTTTTGGGGAATGGATATTATTTATGAAAGCTTAAGTGCAGGACTTGGTGCTTGTTTGCATAACTAAATAAAATGGGAACAATCAACTAGAATTAGCCTGTCTAAGGGTCAAATGCTCTAATGGGAGTTTTCACTTGCCTTCATGAGATCCAGGTCAGTTAAAAGCAGCTCAGGGCCAGAATTGCTGCTTCTCTGTATTATCCAGCTGGGAATTAGAGTTGTTCCTAGATTTTGTTTCATTAGAATATAAGTCATAGCAGTTAAGTGTTGGTTGTTGTCCATCTGCTGATATTCCTTGCTGTCCCAAATGAATACTCTCCAGCTTGTGTGAGACTGTGCAGCACACAAGGAGTATGTGAATGGCAAACCCATGTATAGGGAAAAGCACAGGATACTAAGTGGAATGAAATGTTTTTGTTCCAGATGTGGCTGTCTGGCATAGACACTGTGGAATGGATGGAGGTGTGGGCTAGTGATGAGGGCTCAGCCTTGAAACTGATCCTTGAAATTCACATCTGCATGTACTGATTCTGAGCTGACCTGCCCAGATTTCTCTCCATCGGGCTCTGATGTCAGCTTCATTAGAAAGCATGTTTCTGTGGCCTCAAAGAAGTACCCAACAGCTAGATGATGTTGGGATGTAGGAATATCCCATCAAAACCCTCTTTCCTTTGTCCGAGCATTTTGCATCAGCAACCAGTATGTCACAACAGTGATCTTCTTGCTGTATTTTTTCATTCCAAATCCCAAGCAATTCACTGTAAGGCAGTTTTGCATGGGTAGAAAAAAGCAAAGCTGTCCATGTTCAGCTGATAAGCTGTCCATGTTCAGCTGATGAGCTGCCCCCAGATACTGCATCCAGGACTGTGTTTTTAAGTGGTTGCAAAGGGATTCTCTGGATTGCACTCTTGGGCTGATCCTGACATATGGATCAGGGCAGCAATATGGAGAAGTCCTAGTCTGGTTGTTACTTGGAGTTTCTTGCAGAGTCTGAGCTGGTCCTGACATCTGAAAATCCTAGTCCTGCCAGTAATCCTCAGGGATTATAGTTTTGAGAGGGCTAATATGTGTATGTGTCTAAATATACAAATATGATAACGAACTTATCTCTATGTGTGTCATTCTGTTAACCTCTTGTGAATGTTTGGAGAAAAAAAATGGCAGAAAAGCCATCTGGTTGCACTCACTCTTGCAAGTCAACATCTGGCTGCCAGACTTGAGAGGCTGTGTAATCTGTGCTCATGTGGTTTCCATGCTTTGATTCCCCGCTATGACTGAGTGCTGGAGAGGAACTCGTCCCTCATGGCAGAGTGTGATCTGACAAAGTGTTGGAAGGACAGAAGGTGCCCACCATTAGACTTTGTTTACATGGAAGTGTTTCCAGGGTAATCCAAGTGGTTCTCATAGTGCTTCATCACTAAAGCCTTAGCCTTAAAAAGCTCTTGCTCAGGCTGGAACTGTGCTTGCAGTTACCCAGATATATTGTAGAGGTGAAATGTCAGCCCTGCACTATGAATGTGATAAAAGTGAATGCTTCTGGTTAGACTCCGAACTGAAATTCAGAAAAAATATGCTTTATTTTCCTTCCACACCACACACACACACAAGGAAATTAAACCTTGTGTCTTACCTGTTTAATTTATTTGTGGATGAATGAAAAGGGTGGGATGACAGTGCAGTTCATGCAACAAGGCAGGACGTGGGTGCTGTAGCGTTGACTCTGCTGTCTGGATAGACACTTCGGATACTCCAAAATTCAGGACAGCAGCATGGAGTTCTCCTCTGCTGACATGGGCCTGAACATGTATCTCCCACTGGTGTGCCCTGTCTGCCACGTCAGGAGCATTTCAGAGGTGATGTGTTTTGAGTTCCTGCTGCCAAAATGACTGAAATGCTTGTTAGCTGAGGTGGTCAGGCAAAGGTGACCCCCTCCAGACCAATGCCCAAGGTACTCGCACAACGAGGAGATCTGGATATCAAAAAATACTGAGGGCAGTATCCTGACTGCTCAAGGGGAACCATCTGCCCTCAGCATGATCTTGTTCCACTAACTGAGCCCCACATCCTCTTTCAAGCTCCAAGCATTTGGTGACTTCAGATGAATTGGCGAGACATTTTGAATCAGTCAACACCCCGTATTCAGTAAATAAGTTATTTGCTTCTCCCAGTCTTGCCCAAAGCATTTTTCAGTTGCATGAAACTATTTTTTATTGGCTTGAAAGGGGAAGAGGAATGAAATAAATTTGTTGATCAAGTCAGAGAACATGTAGCAGCAGCTAAACAAGAACTCTGATTTACTGATTTTTGTCACGATCAAATTTAGACTTCATCTTCCACAGATATTCAGGCTATGGAATGGTTTTTTTTCCAAAGGAATTCACAACTAATGTGTTCATCTCAACTCAGAATGATTGTCTTGGTGGCAGTTGGCAGTGACATTTGGGTTATGTTAACGAGAGGAAAATTAAATATAGCGCAAAATTAAATTTAGCACAAAATAGGAACCAGTAACATGAAAAATAAGTGAAAAAGAAGAAAGAACTACCTGTCAGAGTGCAGATCAAAGGGAGAAAATTATTGGAGAGTCTCAACACTAGTTTTTCATAGTTTGGAGTTTTTTTTAAAGAAAAAAATACTATAGCCTGAAAACTGGATAATAATTTTCTTTTTTGAAGCCACATAACCTCACCTTCTGTTGGAGGAACAATGAGGTTTTATCCTTCACCTTGACCAGAAAAGTAAATGCAGTGGAAGAGACAGGGAGAGGAAAAAGCCTCTGTTTTTGTCTTCCATACTAATTTGCAAAGTTCTTGACAAGAGTGAAAAATTTGTAAAACTTTTCTGAGAAAAAAATCCCAAACAAAGGAATCAGAAAAATAACGTAACTGGGAAAACAACAAAACTAAAAAAATGGCGCTTGTAGAAAGCCAGTTATTTGGTTATCTGTTGCAGGGTATTTTTAGTGAAGATTTAAAGCTGCCCACAGAAGTTAGTAGTATCCCCACCACCCACTCAAAACAACCTGTCACCTCTGTTGCCTTCATCTCTCAAATTCTCAGGTTGCAGTCAAGGATTATCAAGATGTCCCAGCCTTGCTAGCAGTAATCTTTAAGAAAAATATGTTAAATAACAGAGGCCCCACTTAGACCAGAGGAGATCCTATTGCCACATTATTTTCACTCTCAAATTGAGCTAACATGAAACTAGGCAACATTAATGTATGTAAGGACCCTCTGCTCTCTTTAGAGGCAGCTGCTCCTTATCACCAAAGGAAAAGCTCCGAGAAGAGCCTGTAGCTGCTTGGGGGGCTTACTGTCTGACATTCCAGATTCCAACACCTACCTTTCCTGAGTGACAGCAGTTGCACAGCCCAGATCCTCATGACTCAAGCAGAACAGGCAGCTGGATGAATCCATCAGACAGCTGTATGTTAAGCCACGATCTGCACAGGCAGAGAAGAGCACTTCCAGCAGGAGATGGTATTTCTTTCCATAGAAACAAAATAATCCATTTTGTGTCACTTGCTTTGCCATGTGGCAAAAGAGAGGACAATGGTAACCCCATCTGCTTCTTGTGCTCTCTCATATGTCAGTATGTAGACGTTTAAATTCTGAGCAAATATATTTATCTCTGATTTATGTTAAATTGTTCACATGTGGTGAACATAGCCAAGAGTGTCATGGAGTAAAAGACCTGCTGCATTTCAGAGACCTCTCTATCAGGCAAGATAGAGCTGCAGAAGTGGTGCTTGTAGTCATGTCTGCTGGTCTTATCCTTCATCCTCACCATGTAAAACTTTCATTCTTAACAAGTCCTACAGGAAACTCCAATTGCAATTGCCTTAAGATATAGGATATCAGTACATTTCAGAAGGAACACGAGCAGCAGAGACCAGAAAAAATGCTGCTGCTTTCTGAAAACACATCAGATTTGTATGTATTTGGAGAAGGCTTAAGTATCTTGAGAAGTGTTTTGTATTTCTTTCTTGGGAGTCCTTAGGAGCCCCAGCAGCATGACAATGGTGTGTGAATGTCTGACTGATAACGCTGGATTAGAACAGCTATGACCACCTGGCTTCTCACTCTTCTTTCAGTACCACTTAGCAGATTAAGGTTATGAAATTTAATGTGGCATAACAGTCCAAGCAATTATTGCTGGGGCTATGGTGGTATCTAGAAGGTCATTGCCTGAACCCTCGGCCTGAGATAAAATTAGTTTTAAAAGAACCCTCTGTGTAAGTAGGGTCCAGGAAGTGCTGGCTGTGTGTGGGATGGATGAAGCTGTCTGCTTGCTCCCCTGAGGCACAGGCATAAATACTGCTGTGATAATGAGAGCTTGCAGAAAAATCTGAGACAGTTCTTCCTCAGAGGGATACTGGCTTAGAAGTAGTTAGAATAGCAATGTATGTTTGCTACCAAAGAGGCTTGGGAAATCCCATATTCTTCTGAGATTCGCTAGTGAATGTATTAACCATGTCTGAGATATTTTTGCACAAGTTCACATCCAGCATCTTGAACAGGATATAGGAATATATATTCCCAAAATGTGAAAGGGTGATGCTGGTAAAATACTGCTATATTAGCATACAAGTAAGTGGGGTTTTTTTCTGAAAACACCTATAATTACAGCTGTAGAAAACCTATTTATCTGGAGGTAATCAATCTTGTTGTGGCCTGGCTTATGCAGAAATTTATGCAAAATGGATGATCACAGTGTCTCTGTGTTTTCAAGCCTGTAAGCTTAATCTTTTTCTTCCCTTTCTCATTCCCTACATAATCTGTTTACTCTTTCTATCTTTCTCCTTACAGAGAAGTTGAGTTCTCTCTCCTTGCAGAAGCTGAAATCTTTAATCAAAGCTTTCCTCTTTCTAATGTGTGTAGCCCAGTAGAGAAGGATGTCTGTGGCTAGTCTGAACCTCTGCACTACAGTGTATGGAATAACCAGGTTTTCCAAGGCCAATTAATTCTCTGTGATACAAGAGAGTCTCAAAAAGAAATTATGATCTCTTGTTTTAGAGGCAGCAATAACTAATCTCCCTCTCAATTACATTGATAAAATACAATTAATGTTTTTTCTGTAGAAGAAAGGGTTTGGATAGGAAACTTTCAAGAAGAACTAAGGAGTTGTGCTACTAATGTAGGCAGGAGACCTGGCCAAGAAGCTAGGTTTTACATGATGAGCAATAGGTTTTTATGTGGACTAAAAACTTAAGATGTTCACAAACCAGTTTTGTGTTCCCATGCTTTGCTTTGTGTAACTGAGCTCTCTTTCACACTCTGTCACCAATTGCATGAACACAGACTCCAGCCAAAGAGGAGATTTTTCTTGCAGCAGATCTGTGAACCTGCTTTATTTTCAGCACCCCTTTCAATGAATGGTTGTCAGCCTGGTACTTATATCTCTCCTTGTCCTGACTTCACCAGACCTGTGTGCAGAGGGTGAAAGCACCTCTGAGTGATGCTTAACATCCTGTTAATTTATCACAGCACCCCATGAACTCTGTGGAGAATCTCACATGGTTGAATCTCACACTGATGTTTTTATAAAGAAAAGAAGGAAAGTTAAATTGAGGCAGGATATATTGTTACCTGTGAAGCATATATACCACATGAAACTACAAACTTAGGGTTTTTTTGTGATCTTGGCATAACTTCAGTGATGACTGATGTGAAAAGCCACAAAGTGGACCCTTTAAAGTAACAAACATTGCCTAGGAAAAAGCTTCACTGCTGTCGAGGTATGGCTGAAATGACAGATGGGTTTTCTTCTCTAGTACAGTGAATTTCCCCTCTAGTATGCTGGCAAGGGAATTGTATCCCTCCAGAACACTGCCCTCCTTCCACCTCAGGGCATTGGGATCTGAGTGCTTTCTTGCATCAGCCTGCCATACAAGAAGCCAGGATGGAGCCTTCTCCTGTGTTTAATAGGTTTTTAAACCAGGTGATGTCTTTGGGCTGTTGGGGAAGTTGCAGATGCTGCTGATGCTGCAGATGGCTGTGTAGGAGTCCTTAGCAGGGAAGAGGGCTGACCTGAGTGCATCCTTCTGCAGATCTGAGAGTTTCACTGCAGCAGATGGCCTCCTCTTGTGGTTCCTGGGAGCAAACCTCCTTAAGCGAGGCCATGCAACTTACTTTGCAGCCTTTCAGGCTACTTTCTCCCTGAGCTTGTGCTGTGATGAGCTATTTCTAATACCATGGCCTGTGTTCAGATCCCTTACTCCAGCTGCCTTGCTTCGGAGTCCCGTCTGTCCATCTCCAGAGGAGCCAAAGGCTGGCAGCACCAGAGGATTTGTTACCTTGGCTGTGTGTCCTGCCTGGACACAGGGCAGGCACTAGGGTACCGGTCAGGCCTTCCCTAGGTGCCCACTCATCCATAGCCCCAGGCTGCTGTTGCTGGCTGTTCCTGGAAGGTAGAGGGGCACAGGACATCCTTCCTGGAGAAGGGGCAGCAGCTGCCTTTAAATCCCTTATCCACAGAGACTTCTTTTCTAGCACTGTAGTGATTTTGCTACTGCTATGAGGATCAAATTCCAGCCATGTGTGTCACTTATGACTCTCAGGGACACAGGATATGTACACAGGTGTGTAGGTACACTTAGACACACAGGAATGGCAGTCCCTGAATCCACCAGCGTTGTGGTGTCAATGTAGTGCTGGAGAGGAGTGTGCTTGCAAGAAAACCATTTATCAAACCGTGTTTCGTTGACTCAAAGCCCTAGAACAGCCAAACACTTCAGCAGGTATTTGATTATAAACAGAGGAACACTTGCTAGATTAAAGAGCAAGCAGCCATGAATTACATGGATGGGCAGTGCTTTAAAAGGGCAGCAGCTGGGCAGCTGTGCCCTTCAAGAACAACCCAGGACTCTTGGTGTAAAATTACCTTTTTGGCCAACATTTTGTCATGTATGACACTGCTTCTCTTTGATAGCCAGAGCTGACTGGAAGAAAAACTCAGAAAAACCTAGAGAGATGAAATGAAGGGGAATCTAACCAATGTAAACCTAAATTTCTAATATTCCTATTTCTGCAATGGTATGACGGTTATTAGTAAACTTTGTATGAAAGCTGAAATTTTATTTTGGATTCATTAGAAGATTCTCATGCTACTGAGGAAAAAAAAAAAAGAGAGAAAATTACATTCCCTTTGGAATTGCCAAGGAATCTCACAATAGCTGCATTTATTTTATTAGCCTTCTGACCTTTCCCTTCTCTGGCGAAGTTTCTTTTTCCTATTAGCTCTATTAGAGCGTCTACTGAGATGGCAACAAAACAAACACTGTTATTGTTGGCTAACTTGCTCTTTTATCAGGGAACAGGGATGTGCAGACCATGAGCAGACACTGGCCTTGCACATCCAGCCTTTGGTAGGCGTGGGAGCCACACCATGCCTGGGACACCAGGCTCTGGTAGGAAGCCCTCACTGTGGACACCACCATGCTGAGGATGCTGCATCTGTTTTCATAAAGTGCTTCAAGTCATGCTTGACTTGTAGCCTGGGAGTGATTTACTTGCCTCCAATGGAGGAGTGTTATTTTGTTTTGTACTATTAATGTATTTTTGCACAGATGTTGGGGATATATACCCCACTCTGTTTTATAACTGTCCCCCAACACCTCTTCCTCTGGCAGTGAGCAGTGTCAGACTATGTGGTGATGGTTGGATGCTTTCTGCCCCCATGGTTTCTAGGGCAGGTTGGTTTGCAACAAAGAACTGAAGCTTCTGGAGAGATGGATGTGATTGTTGTGGCAGCACTTTCCTGAAGTACTGTGTGGATTTGGTGTCCTTAATTTCACTGGCTGCTCCGCACCAGCAGAACTGAGAGTTTCAAGAATTTATACCAAGCAGTAAGGGTCGACTGTCATGCTGGCACAGAGCAGGACTATGGAATTTTTGGACTTATATGGAAGTTTGAGGAAACTTCAGAAATAATTCTGGAATATGCCCAGCAGACTGCATGGTAACAGAGGAGCTGGCTGAGGAATTTATAGCTGTGGGGAGAGAATAACCATCTTTTTTCTAAAGAAATTTTGATCCCAGGAGGGGAAAAAACAACTCAGAAGACTAGTAGAGAATTTGTCAATTATCTTTTCCTTCATGGTTAACTTATCTGGGACCTATATATAAAAATCATAGTAATAACACAAACACTGCTGAAATTAGCAGCAGCATTTAAGGAGAATTTGAGGATAGGATCTCACCAGCTTTCCACAATGCCAAGATTGTAGTCCCATGTTATTCTAATATTAGTCACTTCCAGCAGATAAGATTGCATAAAAACCTCAGTCCATCTCCAGTTTCAGAAGGGCTGGACCAAACCAGTTAGGAACAGTTAAATTGCTGCTTCTTGAACATAAGTGGCAGCATGATAAATGTGACCTGTGTTAACTCCAGGAAAGCGCAGCCAATTTTTCTTTAGTTTAGCCTTAGGGAAAGAGCATATTAAAACTTTGTGTGTTGGCATTTAAAGTCTTCTATCTTTAGACAAATGGCACCACAACTCTAGAGTTTAAGGAGGAAGGCCGAATCAATTGCTCTTATACATTTACTCAATATAATTACTTTTGTTCTCCTAATTAGTTTCCTTATTTTACCATTTAGGAGACTTAGGTACTTGCAATAATCCATTGCACTAGACACTCTTTAAGCACACACCACTACCAAAAACCTACCACCTTTCTCTCTTTCTGTGGCTGCCTAAGTACTGGGAAAATGTTTACAGTAGCTGTATTTCTTGTTGCACACCAGGGGTGTTTGAAGTATTGCACCAGCCTGGCAAAGAGCTGGAAGCAATCCTGACATGCCAGCATGGGCTGTGCTTGTCTTTAGCAAAAAAAGGGGTAGTTGCTCACTGTCTCAGGGAAGCTGTACATCTCAAAGTGAACAAAAGGGAACTGTGCTATTAGAGCAGATGTGATAGAAAGGAGACACCTCAGACAGTGGGGAGAATAGAGAGGAATAGAGTCAGGGCCCATCCAGTTTTGGCCCTTATGGTATACTCTGAGATCATGCACCACCTCAAGGTAAAGTTATACCAACCCTTTGCTGACATCAGATCATCGATATGATCTGGTACCCTAGATTCCCAACACAAACAATCAGGAATTAGGACTGTGGTATTGCAATTAAAATAGTAACAGCTGCCCTGTCATAAGGGCTTGCTCACAGCATGAACAAATGACATTCACCTCTGTGTGATTTCACACTGATCCCACCTCACCAGCCATTTGAGCATCCTGGGGTTTTCCAAAAACCTCATGACAGGCAGAACAGTGGAGAACTGTAAGGCTCTTCTGGGCCCCATGGCACAAGGAGTTAAGTCAGGACCAGGGTGAACACAGCACAGAAACATAGGTATGAACTAGAGATTTTCTTCTAGCTTAGCATCTTACTGTGTTTTTCAACTTTCCCAGTTAAAAGACAGAAAGCATCCCCTGCTTCCAGGGGCTCACTTGGACCCAGCAGTACTCTAGTTACCCAGTTTGAGCCACAGAGTATGTCAAGAATGTATGTACTATTATGAACTGGGAAGATGTGTGCTCCATAAACTCTGATGCCTTAATTGGCTCAGCTAGAAATATCTCTAAATGAACATTGCCAAACAGTGTATGGTTTTCAACTGGCAGTTAGTATTTTAATATTTTTTTTTAATCAGGACTAATCAGGAGAATAATGGAGTCAAAGAAATTCCAACCCAATGCATTCATGGCATCATGTTTAATTGCAGTGAATTGAATAATGCAAATTACCCTAATGATCACTTTCAATTAACTTGCTGGGCTACCTCTGTATTTTTCAAATAACAGGTTATAAAGTTTTCTCCTTCTTAACTAAACTGCTTTTTGGTGTCAGTTAATGTTATGCCTTACTAAGTCAATATGATGGCTTCCTGCCAGTTTTATTTCATGTTTAACAGACAAGTCATCTCTATAGGGTACTGTTAGAAATTATGTTATAACATTTCATGTCTATTTGCTAACCACAAACAGTCTCTCTGGTGAAACAAAATGCATTCAACTATCTTTATTTTTGCTAATTTCACTTTTCTGTGAGAAGTCCCTTCTGATGTGGAAAGCACAGCTGCACAGGATGGAGCCAAGAGGAGCCCGGAGAGAAAACAGCGGTGCTGGCAGGAGCCACGGGATGGGGAGCGCAGTGCTCCCGGAAACCCAGCCTGCAGGAGAGGGACTCTCAGGCTCTGCTCCCCTCTCCCTGCACCCGGGGCAGGGACACGGCTCAGCCTCCAGCAGCTCCTGCCCCCAGTGCCAAGGCAGCTGTCCCACCTGCAGGTGACAGGGCATGGATGGGTCTGTGCCACCCATGGATGAAAGCACCATCCCTCGGCACGGCAGGCCCGCAGAGGCTGTGATCCTGCTCTGGAGCAGCAGGCACTGAGCAGTGAGTGACACACTGTGGTGCCAACAAAAACTGTGCTCTTGCTCTTGATGGTGTGGGTTGGCATAGTCCTGCTCTTTGTGATGAGCCCAGGAAGCTTTTTTTGGGATATGAGTCTTTACCAACTTCTTCTGCACTGTCCTTCAATAGAAGTCAGCTGCTGTAAATACTGTATTTTTCAAGCTTTAAGATTCCCAATATGGTTTTTGCAACACATTTTCCATACAATTTTGTTTCAAACATCAACTACGGTCTTACAGCCAGAAGAATTTCTCATCTCTGGAAACATGTGCATGTAGAATAACCCCTGCAAGGTTCAAGCTCTGAATGGTGTGCAAGGTTTAATCATTTTATTGGAAGCAGGGACAGACAAATGGAAAGAACAATTTTAAGCACATTCTGTCACTGCAAGGAGTGAAGTATGTGTTGGGTATAATTCCTATTTATACTTGTATTCTAAAACAGTCCAAAACCCAAGTTAGGCTTGATCTCCTTTCTGCAGTGGAACAAAGTGCTCATCCCATATGGGGACTGGATGCCTCGAAGGCATTCTGTTTCTGTAGGCGGCCTTTCCAGGGAAAAGATGTCTCTCCACTGCCTCAGATCTGAGGCATGAGTGCAGAGTGTCGATGCTGTAGTGTTTCAACCCCCAGCAACAAGAGAGGGGTTTGCTGGAACCCTGTGGCATGCAGAGGCACATGCTAGTCCCTAACATTGTATCACCTCTGTATATTCTCTCAAACATTTCTGTCCACAGCTGCAGCTGTGGTTTCATGGTGCTGAACAAAGCATCCCCAAGGAACTGCAAGAAGGCCTGGTCTCCATGCAAAATATCAGGGATTAATTAACATTGCATGTTTTGGCTGGTGTAGCTATATAGTACAGCACAGGTGTAGGATACTGGGGGTCAAGAGTGGCTTATTCTGATTTCTTTTAATTTGATGAAAATAAAAAAAGAATTCAAAGTTAAAATAGTGTATTACAGTACTTTGTGCCTGTGTATAAGCTTTCAGTGGCTCAATCAGACCCATTAATGTCACCAATGGAAAGTACTGTGCAGGTAACATCAGATATGCTCTTTCATGAAAGGAAGATCATAGAGGAGGTGTGGAAATGATCTACCAATTATTGACCAGACTTGCCATAAAATGCATCTTACAGGAACATGAGACCAGCCAAGTGGTCAGAACAGAAGTTCACCCTTCCCAGCAAGATGAGCCCTCCCATTAGTCACTCGAAGCCATGGAATGGTATAAGACTGGGGCAAATGCACAGGGATACTTCCCTATCCTCCAGAAATCTGTATATAAGCTAGAAGTGAGTATGCAATAGCTCTTGATTTCTGGCTCATGAATGTGTAAAGTTGTCGCTTGAACCCAAATATAGCATCCCATTCCAAGTTTGCTAGGGGTGGAAAGATATTGATGGTGGAGTCCTCATGTCATGAGCAGAATTAAAGGTTTTATCTGTCTTTCTGCAGTTGTCAGCAGTGAGATCCAGAGAGTTTCTCAGTATTCTTGCAAACATTTTCTATAACCAGATGTTCCAAGCGACCTGTGATGAAATATTTAGTAATAATAATGGTATATGCCAAGCTTCTGACACACAGTGTCTGCAGCTATGTCTGCCTTCAGTGGTCCAGGTACACCTGAAGAGCCATATTTCTTGCTGTAGTGATTCATGCTGCATTTCTGTGCTGTGATTTGCCATCTGGCATCCTTTATTCATAGCAGCAGCTCCTCTTCCAACATTCTGTTTGCTTTTACTTTGTTCTTATTCCTTTGAGGTTTCTCACCAGTTCAGGGAAGATAAATAGATACGGAGGCAGTGTTGTACAGGGTGAGAGGGAGCAAGCGTCTTTTGTCATCAGCTTTTATGATTTTGTTGGAGTTCTTGTGCTTTTCTGTAGCTGCCTTCATGCAACAAAAGCCCAGGAAAACAACAGAGCCTAAGGCTCATCAGCTGTACACAGGTGCTACCACAGAGCTGATGCTGGGCTGTGCACTCTCAAACTTTTTATTCAGGATATAACATTTTCAGGCACCGGAGGGAAAAATCTATGTGTTATTTCCTAAAGAAGCTTTAATGTGCTGCAGCCACCATCTGCCTACAGCTCATAAATTAAAACCAATTAACTGTACAAGACACATTGAGTCACTGCTTCCCACTGGCATACCTCTTCCCTCTTGCCTGGTATAGTTAAGCCATGAGGAGACAGCTCCTCTGGCAGGAAAAAGCCCAAACTAGCAACAAAACCCAAACTCCAACTCCCCAAAAGTGAAAGAGAAAAAAACACATTGGGGAAACAAACAGAAACACAGGAAGCTAAGTCTTGTGACCCATTAGCTCTCTTGTTTGCAGCATAAATCATTCTGTTATAATCACAAATTTTGGGACATAATTGGACTACATGTCTAGATCTATTGCCAGTGATTACAGGCAAAATGCCCTGAGCCATGAGGCCTGCAATCCAGCCCTGTGTGGTTTGGGGGGAGGCTTTGGGGAGCGGGAAGGGAGTCTTTGCCATCACCAGAGTATTTTCCATGAGCAGTTCTGTGGCTGGAAACAGATGCTCCATGCTGCTGTCCAGCCAGCAAAGTAATGTAAAAAACATTACAAAGCCATCCTTCAAAGCATTCTTCACTTTGCTCGCTGTCCAGCAGTGGCTTGACCTCCTCCTTGCTCCTCACCAAAAGCCCACATGGGTGTCCCGAGGGTGTCTCTGCCCCATCCCTCTGAGAAGGGGAGAATGGCCACAAAGCTGCAGCAGTTCTCTCTTTTGTGGTTGAAGATGGATAGCATTAGTGTCTCCTGGTCTCAAGTCCTGGCTAACCCTGAGAACCACTGAAGGGCTTTTGGATCCCCTTGGCAATTTTTCCAGAGCAAATGTGAATGCTGTGGCTCCAGGAATGAAAGGTTAACTAATTTCCTGCCCAGCTATCTACCTGGGCACCATTCTCTGCTGCCCCAGGGTGTGTTTGCCCCATGCTGCTCTCTGCTGAGTTCAGTTCTTGTGGCTAGCCATGTTGTGAGGAGCCTGGGAGTGCAAAAATCCTGTCATGATTTTGATTCCTGACCTTTCCCCAGATGGAAAAGACTGGTCATACAGGGCAGCATGGGCTAATGTTGTGCCAGCCATTTTTAGTCAAGTCCAATAGATGCATGCAGGGAGGAGGTCAGTCCCTGAGTTGTCCTTCAGAGGGAGGATGTCCCACAGAGACCCTACTACAGCTGGGGTGTTGGAGCTCTGTGTTTACAAGCTCTGTTACAAGCCTGTGAAAAACTCACAGATTATTCAGGGTGAATTTTTCACTGCTCTTGATGCGTCTCCCTTGTGTGTGTTCCTGCACATTCTGTGTGTTGATTCCCCCAGGGCATTCCCCATGTGCTGGACACATGGCAGCTTGAAAGCAGACTTACATGGACAGATTGTTTACTGCTGGCTGCAATGCAGGTACTCTGTAACATAACTTCTAAGTCTGCATGTGACCTTAGGAGCATGTTTCTGCCTCTGCTCTTCTACAGCCAAAGTAGCCAAGATGAGGTAATGGTGCTGTGGAGATGCCAAGTGAGAGGTAAGACTGCACAATGATAGGCTGTTGCTCCACAGGGGTAGGGTTGTGTTTGCTTTTTTTGTACCAATTTTTGACTTGGAAAAAAATCTTCCTCTTATTCCTAGCCTTGCATGCTTTCTGCAGCAGGTCCTTAATGGTGTTTCAGATGCTGCACCCCAAAAGCAGTGCAGTGATCTTCCAGACCCCAGAGAGCTTGGTTTGCTTTCCAGTTCTGGCGTCCAGACACTCCTGGCACAATTCATGCCTCTCATAATGGGCTCTCTCCCATCAGCACCAGAGGAGTGTGTCAGAAGTCCTCTCTAGGGAGGGCTGGCATAATCACTCACAGGAAATCCACTTCTTTTGGGGTGAGGATATCATGAAGTCTCCTGACTCAGGCAGGAGAGAAACCCTGAAGATCCCCTAGTTCAGCCCTGCTCTGTACTGACACCAGACTAGGTTAGTCCTTGGGAAATTCCCAAGGAAGGGAGGGAAGCATACCCTGTACTTGGGACTTGCTCCAGCACTGCAGCACCTCCTTAGGAGAAGATTTGTCCTAATATTAAGAAAAATCTCCCAAGTCACAACCTGTGGTGATAAAACACCCCGAAGCTAGCCCTGCTCCCTATGTACTCTACAGGATAAGATATATAGAAGCTCCATTCCCAGGGTTTTCTTCAGTTTATTTCTTGATAGCTTCCATGGGGGAAAAGAGACCGAGTCACAAGGTCTGGGGATTTTTCAATGGTCAGGAGAGGGGAGGGGAGATCTTGGCTTCTTGCCAATCCCATAGCAGAGGGTCAGTCCATAGGTTTTACAGGGGTTACAGGGACATACCATTCTTAAAGCATCTGGGTACAGGGTTACAACATCGTGGCTCTTGTCTTCTATATGATTTGGCACCCATGGGACCAGTTTGGCTCACAGGTCCATCACCTCTGTTTTCTTACAGGCTTCTGCCATGGCAGCTTTTGGATTTTGTGGCTCAGGCGACACCCAGCACCATTCAAGGGTTCAGGCCAAGACCACCATTTGGAGAGGGAATGCTGGTTATGGTGGGGCCACACAGCACATGCATTTGTTTCTTGTTTCTACTTCTGGATTTCCTTTGAAATCAAGTTATTGGGGGCTGGATCAAGTTGCTGGGGGGGTCAATGCAGGACACATGTGAGCACAGGGGAGGAGAAGCAGCCCTGTTCTTTCCATCTCCTTGAGCTCAGGCTCACTTTGAGCTGTCAGTGAATAGAGAGGGGAGGATAATCTCTGGGGCTACCAGCCTGTAGAGTGGAGTAGGCAACCTGCTTGTATGAGGTGCCTGAGTTACAGACACAATATCCAGATGAGATGACATCCATGTTTTGCCAAGCTTTTCTAACCATGTGGCTTAGAAAGCCTGTGTTTATAACAAATGAAAGTTTAGATTTTCATCTAATCCAGATGCTTTCAGGAGTGGGGATTTCATTAAAAATCAGTATTAGGAACTATGATACAATTGCAAAAGTTGGCAGTATCATATTTCTGTTTGCCAGTGTTTTTAGAAGCCAAGTTGTGCAATGAACAGTGGCAGGAACTGCAGCATTTTCCCCATTTTAGAAATGGTTGTAACTGTGTGTAATGTCCATTACAACCATTCTTTGGGAACCTCTTCTGATAGATTACTTTACACAAGCAGCTGCTTTCTCTGGATGAGTTTATTGATGACAAATTCAGAGCAGGAAGCAGCTATCAGTGCCCACAAAAGAAAAACAAAGAAGCCAAATTATATGCAATTTACAATAAGATGAAATATTTTGCTCTGTTGAACATATGTTAGTAACGAGGGCAGTGGATGTTAGATTTAATTGGATCCAGAAAAATGATGAGTATTAGTCCCTCTGGAATTATTCCTGATGAATCTCCAGGAAAATTCACAAGTATTTTAATAAATTAAAAGCACATGGAAAAAAAAGCAAAAGAAAAAATCAACCAATTCCTTCTTTTCATCTCAAAGATTCCAGTTTCAGATCCTCACAGTAACACAGATAATGGTCTAGAATGCTGCCTTCAAACAAACAAAAATAATGTCCAGTGACAGCAGTGACATCCCCTGGGTGCCTAAGATGCTAGAATTTCTCTCTAGCATTCTGCAATGTTTTGGTTAGCCAGGACCAGCTGGATTGCTGGGGTAGGGCTCAGCTCTCAGATGCAGAAAGACAACACCTGCCACAAATTAGCTCCAGGTTCTGCTGAGGGGTGCCAAAGGGGCTGTGTAGCCACAGCTGCCAGAGCAGACCCCTTTGGAGCCAAGGAGACTCTTCTGTGCATATCAGCTGGTTGTCCTTCATCCTCGTAGGACTCCAGTCCTACTGGGATTTCTGCCAGTTTGCTGGCTAATGGTATAAAGTCCAGTTTGTCACCCTTTTGCTGGTGTCGATGACATCCTTCTCTTTGGGCAGTTCTTCCTCCCTGTTTTTTGCCGAGGATTTGTTCTTACAGACCTGTTTTATCCTTTCCATACTTCACATTTTCAAATTGGCTAATCGTCTTCAGTATATAAATTCACTTCAGGAAATCAAAGTCTGTTTTTCTGATATTCCTATATTTGCATGCAAACCAAATAATTTAGCACTTTTTAAAGTATGTGTTTTGACAGATGCAAGGGAAGGTTTACTCCTTGTTCTCTCTTTCAAGACAGATTAGCAGATTTTCATGCCTCACAGATTTTTGGAAAAAGAGATTGTGTTTCTTTTTACTGGTAGTCTGGAGCTAAAACACAAACAGCTTGCCTAGCAGTTTTGTGACAATCCTGGTGGCTTTCTTTGTGGAAACAGGACAATATTCCAGCTAAAAGCTGAGCTGTGGAGAAGGCCTAGGGATAATTTTTTCATCTTAAAGCAGATATTAACAGTTCTCATCAGGAACTGGCCGTAAAATAACAGTTATATGGGGAACCATGCCCATTGGGCATGAGAAAACAGCTTTTGGGCCCTCACAATCAATTTTTGTAATTTTTTCTCTTCAGAACAGGGAATTGAACAACCACACTGTTCATTCAACAGGGGTGTGTAAAGAATCAGCCACTCTGTGATGTCCAAAGGACATGACAAATGCATTTTGGCTTTTACTGTTTGAGAAAAATGAGCCTGAAAATGGGTAAAGTAAATGGAGACAGCATATGGTGGGCTGTGAGAGGGAGCAGCAAAAGATTGTGGCATGTATGCAGCAGAGGAGAAACAAGGTGACAAGGGGAAGAGCAAGCAGTGAATATTACAGAGTGCTGGTGTCTGGTGTGTGGTGCAGATGGGTTTTGGGGCAGTGGAAAAAATGGTTTATTACAGTGCAAGAACCAAAGGAATTTCTGTCTGGAGTTGGGCTGCTTTGGGGGGTGATGGGGTAGAGGTCTTCTTTCTGACATTGCACCAATACCAAGAAGCAGAGAAACCTACAACAGTCAAGAGAAGAGGCATGTGCTAAAGCAGAGGCATTTCTCTGCTATACACTGAACAAACCAGTGGATCAAATCCTGACACAGAGTAAGTATTGCATGTTGTGAAGCAAAGAAATGAATGTTCCTGCTCAAGCACCTTGCTATGAAATGGGAGGTCACTGAGGGGCCAGTTACTTGTGGTGGGATAAAGGAAGAGATTTTAAGAGTGGTGACATATTTTAAAGATATTATAAAAGGGGAATCCTCAGGGCAGATGTTTGCTCAAAGACATGGGAACATAGCACTGCAATGACAAGAAAATATGCAGAAAATGTGTGGCTGTTAGAGGATGGCAGCAGCCAGATGGTTCTGATTAACTCAGCAATGACTGCTAACACAAAGTGCAGCAGCAGGTGGGTCAGGCCTCAGTGGAGCTCCAGCTGTGTAACAAGCTGTATATTCTCCATCCTCTTTACAACAGTGGAAACATCTGGTCATGGGACTTCATAGAATCATGGAATGGTTTGGGTTGGAAGGAACCTTAAGGATCATCTAGTTCCAGTCCCCCTGCCATGGCCAGGGACCCCTTCCACTAGTCCAGGTTGCTCAAAGTCCTATCCAGCCATGCTAAAGACTTCAAGGAAGAGGGCATCTGCAACTCCACTGCAACCTAATCCTGTGCCTCACCACCCTAACAGGAAAGAATTTATTGCCTATGTCTGATGTAAACATGCCTGTTTTCAGTTTAAAACTATTCTCCCTTGTCCTGTCACTACATACCCCTGTAAAAAGTCCCTCTCCAGCTGTCCTGTAGGCTCCCTTCAGGTATGGGAAGGCTGCTCAAGAGTCACTCTGGAGCCTTCTCTTCTCCAGAATGAACAATCCCACATCTGTCAGCCTGTCTTTAAACGAAAAGGGTCCAACCCTCTAATCATCTTCCTGGCCCTTCTATGGAGTCATTCCAATAGATCCATCTCCTTCCTGTGCTGGGACTGCTGAACTGGACGCAGCACTGCAGGTGGGGTCTCATTAGAGCAGAGCACAGGTGGAGAATCCTCTCCCTCGTCCTGCTGTGATGTGACCTCACACTCTTCATTTTATTATGCTAAACTCTTAAAAAAACTCTGCTTTGAATACTTAGGATAAATTTAGGCCTTGTATGAGAGAAATTGGTTCTGGTTGCATGAGAAAATGATTAAAAACTTGCAGTTTCATCTGGTTTGTGAAAACAGATGCACCTTGGCAGATTTGACATGTGCCATCCAGTAAAACGAACAGGATGACATAAGCTTGCCAGCAGCCAGAGAAGGGATCATGCATAATGAAATTTTTTGGTGGAGCAGCTAAGACCTGGACAGTGTTTGAGTTCATACAGTCACAGTGGGCAGGAGGCCTATGAAAGAAGGAAAGAGAGAAGGTGTAGACTCACTGGAGAAGTAGGAAGGAGGATAATCTTGAATTTTTTTTTACCTGAAGACCCCTAAGGTTGATAGGGAAGGGAAGAAATTGTTCAGGGAAAGGACATGAGATATTTTAGAAATGAACAAAAATTATGACCCTGGAGATATATAGAAGTGCTGCTCTACAAGCAAAGCCATGTGATGGGGGCAGCCTCTGGCCCTGTCACAGAAAAGATGATGGTGCTGGCTTCCAAGTGCATCTGGAGGGAGTGCTGACTCTCAGGATCCCCAGGTAAACAGCGTAAGCTGTCAGGGTTTTGTCAAGCCCAGAACTGCTCTGTGGTTTAGGCAACAGGAGCTGAAGCAGAGCAGGTCCTGAAGACTGCTAGACATGTTTAACTTGGCTCCTCTCAGGAAAGTCTGTTTTATAAATTTTCCTCTTGTACAGTGCAATTTTATCTCTCATTTTTACTGTATAGGAACTATCTGCACATTTTGGAGAGAATGCTTGCCAAGAGCAATTATTCCTGTTGCTTGAAAACATAAGAGACTCAGAAAAGGCTAAGTTTCTTAGCTCTAGTGCTGAAAACGTGGCAGAGACGATGCCCTCTCTGGGGAAATAGCAGCGTGGGCTGTGAACACTTCAGCAAGCAACTGGACTTCTAGGGCTTTCTCTTTGCAAGATCAACAGCAGGACCTGCTTTGCCTGAAACAGTTCCTATCAACAGCATACTATTCATCATTAGTGACTGGCCAATAATTTCTTTTATTGGGTTGGCAGAGGCTTAGCTGAAAGTTCAGTTGGGCAATGGACTTACGAATGTGTTTCTAGGAAAAGGTTTTATTATAGAGGTTTAAAAGAGCTCACACTCTAATCCCTGTTTGAGGGTGAACTTTAGATGAAATAAAACATTTGAATATGAATGCTTACCATTGACACAACAAACTTGTTTGTAACTTGCTGCCAAAGTGTTGGAATGAGATGTATTTTTTGACTTAGAGCATCTGCTGATATTTTACAACTATGCTCAGTGGTTGAAACAGGAATCCACAAACATGAATATCATGAAATCCTGATACGGACACTTTGGAGTCCTATTATTAGCCTCTTCCACCTGCCTCCCCTTGGAGACTGTGTGAGTGTGGTCTTTTCCACCACTATTCACCTTGCAGTTTATTTCCATTTAACATGTGCCTTTGCGGTACATCTGCTACTCCTGAAGATTCTCTACATCCCTCTGCATTTATCCCTTAGTGCTTTTCTGGTAAAATCTCAGTATGTCCATTGGTTCTCAGCAACTTCAGCTTGTTTTTTCCTTTTCTGTTTAGAGAATTATACTGCAGCAATCTCAAGGTGTGGGATTGATCAACAATTCCATTGATGATGTTTTCTGAGGGTAATTTTGCCCCCACCTTTTTTTAAGATTCCCAGTTGAAGACCTGGACTGTAACTGTCAGGCAGGTTAAAAATGTCACTGGTGCTCTGGGCTGTATCATCTTGAATTACCAAAGGCAAAATGTGGATTTGTCATCCTTCATTGTTACCAAAACCAAACTCTTCCCTGACTCAGAGAAAACATTCTCCTGCTTGATTAGCTGCAGTGGACAGATAATTTAATAAGAAGAACTGAAGTATTTGCACTGAAACAGGGCATTTAGAAGCATGGTTGGAAACCTCTGCCTGTCATTTTAATTCAGAAGGTGGCTGTCATCTCCTATCCATGTATCCTATACTGATGGTGGCTTGCAGGAGAAAGCAAAAGCTCTGTTGGTGTGCCCCAAGGACTGTGGAGCATGAGGAAGGGAAGACCTGCACTCAAAGCAACAACTCCCAAGGTGTTTCTCCATTTTTGCCTGCCAGGTGCTTGCTGAAAGTGAACAGCTGGAAGGTTTTGGCTGAGTCCAGGCCACTGCAGAGTGACCTTTGCTTTTGTTACTGGCCTCTTTTGATTTTGGATTAGATTCCTGTCCTTGCTGGTCTCTCATGTAGCTTTCTGTGGGAGGAGGAAGGGGGACAATGCTTCTTACAGATACTTCTGTTTATCCCATTAGGGAAAAATTCACCTCTGGACAAATGTGTTTTCATGGTGATGCTGTGACAATGATTAAGGAAGTTAATGGAATTGGCACATTTACCCTTCACGTGGGACCTCTGAATATTTCAGTATTCTTCAGCTGAAGGAGGAAAACCCAGCTTGTCACCTCAGCCTGCAGGTTGGAAAAATAATGTTCTACTTCTTTATAGATAATGTGATCTGAGCCAAGGTCTTAGCCTGCTCAAACAATGGACTGCTCACTGATGGGTTTGCCACATATAGAGATCTCTTCTATATACACACAGATATAGTTCTGTACATATAGATATATTTTTATATACATATATGATTTCTGTGCAATCATGCGCATCTGCCTGTGCTTATAGATCTATACCTGACTAGGAAGTCCTGATGATAACTAATGCCATTCTCCTCATTGTCATCTCCCACCCCAAAAACAGGTCTTGGTAAGCTGGAGAGCCATGAACAAGACCTTTGTCTTCAGGTCTAGCTTTGTTGCCTGAGCCTGTCACTTACCTCTGCAGCTGTAGGACAAACATCTCCTGCCTCAGCTGCACTTTCCCCAAATGCTGCCTTGCTGCAGGGCCAGGGGAAGAGAAGGAGAGGAGGTTTTTGGAACTGCTGTTTGGGTAAACCAGAGTGACTTTGCAAAGAGGACTAGAGCACTGATGTACCACAAGCCAAGCAATGCTGATCCGTGTGGGCAGCCACAGCAGGGTGCTGGGGTGGAACAGCCTGGATAATGCTCTGTAATGGCATGGCTGTGGTTTCTGGTGTAAGACAAAGGTTTTCCATGGCTCATTTCCATGGTGGTCTCATGTTTGTGATGCTCCCCTTGAGGGCTGGAGCTCAGCACTGGCCATTTGCTGTGCTGCCCTACTAGCCACCAGATTCCTAGAGGCTGGCAAGTCTGTCAGGACATCCCCTGGACAAAGCAATGCTGCATGGTGAGGAATGGCAGGGGAAATTCCTTGCTGATCCTGCAGGAAGACAGTTCCTTTTCCAGGCTCCTGGGACAGCATTAACCTCCTAATTACAGTGATCTCTGTAATTACTGGGGATTGCCTCAGCCAAACCATTCGCCCTTCTAGCCACAAACATTCATTTCACTGACTGTCCCTCTTCAGTATCAATTTCACACCCTCTACCAAAATCCCAAGCACTCAGACCCTGAGACAGGCATTTTGGGGAGATTTCCTCTAGAGAGGAAAGACTGGGTACTGCCATGGAAATTGCTTTTGCCCTTTATGAAGTGCCTGCCCTTAAGCACAGGCTACAAGGCTGTGTAGCTCCTGAGCAGCCTAGAGGAGATTGCACTGCTGGCTGAGGTGGTTGTAGTGATGCTTCCAGATGTGCAGCACAAGAGAGGAAGCTGCTGCTTTGCCACTGGGGGGAAGTTACTCTCCTTTCTGCCCACACCAGGGTACCTGTACCAGGGCAGAGGCACCCACAAGCTAATTGGAATGCAGAACACGGCTGGCAGGAGGATGCTGCCACTGTGATTCCTCCTGCTCATTGTGGAGGCTGTTCTGCTTGCAGACTGGGGTGGCTGGAGCTCCTGAGGATTGGGACACAGACATCTGCTGAGCAGCAAGTAATGCTGCTGGGTATTTGTGTGAGATGTATCTTCCTCATCAATGCACCAGAGAGACATCCTTGTAGTTTGAGATTGATGTGTTTCACTCATAAGGGAGAACAACTAGTGATGGGATTAAATGCCAAGGTACAGAAATTATGGAGGGCAGCTACTGTAAAATGTAAGAAATTCAGTAATTGCTGCCAATAGCATCTTTATTTCAGTCAGTATGCCAGTTTTGTTTTGGTCTCTGGGATATCTGAAAGGAGATGGTCTTTCAAGACATTGTCTCATCCCAGGTGCCCGTGAGATGTCAGACACCACACAAAGGTTCATCATGGAAAAAAGGATGAGACAAGCCCAAGGCAAGCAGCATTTGGAAGAACAGCCCTTGCCATAAATTTGGGGTCTAGGACAGACTTTGTCCACTATTGTCACTTCTTCAGTGTCAGGAGGAGTCAAGAGGGGTGTGCTCATCTCTTGCCTCTCCCCTTGCACTTGAAATGTTGGTGGTGTGGGGCATGGCTGTGCTTTTTGTTCTTCATGAGGCTATGTCAAGCCAGATGAAGGGAAAAATTTATTTGGCTTTGGACTGAAGTAGTGTAAAAAAGGAAGTCTGGTTTCTCGCCCAGTGAAGCAGAATCAAACTAAGTCTACACATTTTGGCAGGAAATACCCCTTCTGACTCCAGATTAAATGTGCTATTTCAATAACTCACAAGAAAAGAAAGGAAATGAACAACTGCAAGCAAAATGCCTGGGAGGAAGGCAATGGACCCCTACTTTTCTCCAGCTCTCAGGAGGTGAGAGTGCAATATTCACAAACATTTCCATCCCTGGAGCCACCCACCTGCATCTGCTGAGAGGGTAACCAGATGACAAATATTTTACACCTGTAAAGTGCTCTTACATTCTCCTCCAACACTGCTCACTTTGTATAAATGTCTTTATTAAATCTCATTAGCCTCAGTTGCAAAATAGAAGAAGAAAGAAGAATTCTTGCTCAGATGTCTCAGACTGATGATCTTACAGTATGTTTTAGTATTACTCATAACTGCAGGTGAGTGGAAAGATTTTTCAAATAAATCATTACTGTGAGTATCAGATTTTCCTGTTATTCAAGAAAAGGGAACACTATCATCATTTTGAAGAAGGTCTTTAACTTTTGAAACCCATTGGGAGGGCAAGAAATAGTAATGGAAAACTAAGAACAACAGTTGGATTCATCTTTGGAAGAGTAGCTGATGTGTAGGCACATCAGAAATGCACACCTGCATCTCATTTTCATGCGTCTCTTTCTGGAAGTGAAGCAGTGTTACAGAAATTGCATTTCTTCTACTACATTTAAATTTTCTCTTTGAAGTTAACGAGCCAAAAGATGGGTGCAAGATGTTTCACTGAGGGGAGGGAGGGAGGGAGGGAGGAAGGGAGGGAGGGAGGAAGGAAGGAAGGAAGGAAGGAAGGAAGGAAGGAAGGAAGGAAGGAAGGAAGGAAGGAAGGAAGGAAGGAAGGAAGGAAGACTTTTTTCAGAGCAGCTGTGTAAATCAGTAACAGCTCTGCATTCCTCTGAGGGTGTTTTAAGCCACTATCAGCCGACTATGACGTACAGCTTATTTAAAGTACACTGGTCAAACTTGGGCTTTGTTGCAATCACTCAGGTCGGAGGAAATTCTCAAGTTGGGATTTGGGAGTTGTGTATGGATCTGAATTACCCCTGGTATTGGTGTCTAAGTCACAATGCACTTTTTCTGAATGTGGAGTTCCAGGCAAGGAAGATAGATAGGGATGTGCTGTCACTCTTGCATGAAGAGCCATTGCCACCAAGAGAAGTCCAGCAAAGGTATCAGTCCTGGACTTGGAAAAGCAAGGAGATCATGCATAATGGTGAGAAGGGAACTGAGAAGGAGCTCAGCAGCCTATATTGACCCAGCACAACCATTCTTATATTTAATTCTGATGTTTAATTCAAAATTACATTCACAGTCTTTAATCAATCAAACCCAACAAGTCTTACAGTAAACATTTGTCATACACAGATGTTGCTTCCTTATGCTCCATGTGTGCCTGCTCTGTTTTTCTCTTTTGTTTTGATCACAGACTTAAAGTGGGGTGGAAAATAATTTTGTTCTATGTTTGAGTAACACCCTACCAAGCTGTGCATTGGTCCATGCCTGGAATTTCTAGGCACTTTCTTGAAATAAATAAATATGAATGATTTATACTTCTCAAAAAGTAAGTTTGATGTTCCTGTAAACAGCCTAAGCAAGGATCTAAGATCTCCAGCCTCACAAGCTGTGAGAATTAACCAGATGCACTGGTTAAGAAATATCAACAAGCAACAGCATAAATAGTTACAGCTTCTGTGATGCAGATTTGAAATACCATTTACTTTCTGAGAGCATGTGTCTGCATAGCCACTGATGCCAGGAGAAATAAGGGGTGAGATAAGAGGGTGCTGTAACCAAACACAAGTAAAGGTCTAAGCAGTGTCAGCACCTCCATCCGACACATGCTTGTGCCCTTCTCTTACATCAGTGCTGCATTTAATCCAGCATAACCTGCTAATGGCTGCAGGACACAAGGATCTCCCACTCCACCTCCCCACGAGACAGCACCTGTGTACTGTGCTCGCTGAGCTCTGACCAGATTAATTGACTGTCCATGGTGGAACAGGGCTGTAGCTCTTCCTCCACGAAACAGTATCCCTTTAAAATTACTTCACGCATGCTGGTAAGAACTGTGTGCTGGCAGGATACATCAGGCATGGGGATGCTGGTGGATCACAGAATGCTTGGGTTTAGTCTTAGGTGTTTTCCCTGCAGCAGGGAGATGGAATTTTCCTTTTCATGCAACAACACAGGTATCTCCCGTTCCATCCTTTCTGCAGGAAAAGAAAGGTTGATGCACACATCCTGTTGAGGACTGAGTTGTCCATGGTATGTTACTTTTCAAAGACAAGCCTGGTTTTAATATTCAAGAGGCAGAACTGCTGTGAAGTCATGTGGGGAACTGGAGGATGATCTTTGCCTTTGTTGTACTGAAAAACGTTCTGCACAGCTCTTCAGAAAAAAATACCTAAATGCTTTTCCTGCAGAGACTGAATAAACAATATAAATTTTCCTGCTGATTTCAACACAACAGGAATCAAAGATGTCTGTCCCTGAATGAAGGGAAGACCACTAAGCTGAACTGAAGTGAGGAAGGGAATGTGATTTTGGTAATACCCTGCAGATATTGATGTCAGTCCATACCAATGTACAGATCTCTTGGCACAAAGGCAAGCATTTTTATGTATATGAGAGTCCAGCTGAGGATGGATGTGAGTAACCCAGCAAGAGCCAAACAATACACCTGCTCTTTCCAATGTTTGCCTCATCTGCCCTCCTGTCACTCTGCTGATTTTGAAGGATGGAAAACTGGTTATATGCTGTGCCTGGCAACAGTGACAGGCAAGGGTGAGGCTACCCAATGAGTCAGAAAACGCTTGCAGGAGTTAGTTCTGGCAGCAAATCCTGCTGCAAAGTCACATTTCTTTTATGCATCTGCCATTTATGTTACTGGTAGCCATAACTTTGCCCCTTAAGGGCATTCATTTTTTTAACCATGAGCAATTCTTCAAGGATTTCTAAGACATGCAAGAGCACCTTGAGGCTCAGGTCCTTTGGCACCTTCCTGTGTGGCTGAGTTCACAGTTCTACTGTGAAGAAGAACAATAACCCTGAATTTATTGTTTATTAGGTGAGTGCAGGTGTAAACGTGGTGGGATGAGCCCAGTCCACAAGACCAGCAGTAGGGATCAGGCTTCAGTCTGGAAAGGGCAGTAGAGCACTTATTCCTCCTGCCCCACACTTGACAGACATCAACCTCACATCATACCCACAGGTAAGCCCAGAAAACTGCTTTTAGCAAACTCTTTGTGTGCAAAAGTCACAAATACAAGGTACCACAGGAATAGAGGGATTGGAGCACTAACATTGGTTCCCCACAGCGGTTTTTCTATACAAGGATAATTGCTGGAGCCTATAAGTCCAGGCTCTGCCTCAGATAAGCATCTTCCTCTCTGCAGGACAGTCCCTTTGGGCTGGATGCATTAAGCTAGGAGTGCTGACAGGGGTTGTCACATTTGCTTTGGAGTGTTTGAGGGTTCTCAGCTCACCAACATTTTTGCACTCACATTGCAAGTTAAATGTTTCTTTTAACTTTCCAGTCAAACTGAGGTAATACATTGCAACAGAGATGAACATGTTCTTGAGTGTTCCTTTTTCATGTAGTGGTCAACTGCTCTTTGACCTTGGCAAAACATGGATTTTTGCTATGTCCTACAAAATGTAAATACTTAGATACTGTCAGTGGAATCTTAGATAAAAATATATTTATATAAAAAGATACTTATTTGGAGACATACTTTATCTTTGTCCTCTTACATGTCTCCTGAATCATTCTATTCCAATTTGTTCTACAGTGCTGCATTTACATTGAGCCAGTCCTAAAATTCAGGGTGACGCCTCCTTCCCCATGATGCTTGTCTGGATAAAAGGGACACATCTGTCTGATGGTTTCAGCAGAGCTAAAGGCTCAGGACTTTAGTGAGTGTATTTATTTGAAGCAAAGGAGATATCCTATGGCACTGGTTTCTCAAAACTTTCAAGCACAATCCCTTCAGGGTAACATTATTTCTCTTACTGCATATGTAATGGAGTTGCACTGAAACTACATCCTAATCCCCATGTTAAATCTTACAAGATTTATAGATTTGCATAAACATTGTTTGATATCCCTTTGTAGCAGATCCACAGGGTATTTCATAAGAAATAACAAGTGGGCTCCTATTCCTTCTCTAGAAAACTTTTGATCCATGTCATAGAGTTGGCTTGGAGAACAGAAAGCAGGAGATTTATGGATGATAAAAAGGATGACATCATGTTTCTGGACTGCTCTCCATGTCACTGCTGTCTGTAAAGAAGAGTGCTTTTAGGCAGAACTGCTCTTCTGCATATTCCAGTGCCCTTGCCCATATCCAAGGGATGGATCAAACCCAATCCACTTCATTTCCCTAGTGCACAGCTTTTCCCTCTGTGCTGGCAGGGCCAGGCTTAGGACAGCCTGGATTGGCCACTCTTCCATCTGTAAGCTGACAGTGTTTGGGAAGGGGGTCAGGTTTTAAGTGTTTGCTGAGATAGCTGTCACCTAGTACTTGCCAAGTTCTAGTAAACCTTCCTACAGCTGGGCTTCACCTTCCAGCTTTGCTGACATGGCAGAGACTTCATGGTATTTGTGAACACCCTCAGTAACACTAGGATCTCTCCAGGATTGTGAGTTTGCCTTTGGCTGAGGGGCCCAAGGTGACCAAGGTGAAGGAGCAGGAGGGCGAAGAAAGTCCCTTCTCCTGCTCTTGGACCTCCCAGCAAGGCTGTGCAGAGGCACAGAGGGCTTTGCACACAGAATTGCCATAGCAAGGCCCCTGTCCCCAAGGGTGGCATCAGCTTAGTGGCATGCATTGCACAGGAAACAAGACCCTGCCTTGCACTGTCATTGTGCACTTAGCAATTTCTTGCCCCAACACTTGCAGTAACCACTGATAAGCAGGTAGTAATAGGCTTTTACAAGCAGCCATAGAGCTGTGGAACACAAGTCAAGCAGGTCACTGCAGAGTCCCAGTGCTCAGCGCCAGCTCTTCTGCTATTGGGGGAGGGATGTGTGTCAAGATCCAGCTTATGACATAGGGTACTTGCTGCTTGTGCTCACAGGGAACTCCTCCTGTGACTGTGGGTATTGCCAGAAAATGTAAAAATTGTCAATATGCTCAGAAACTCCATGTCTGCTCTCCTGAGAGTGAGGCTGTTTCTGGTGTCAGAAGGAGTGTCACACCTTGAGAAGCCTTGAAATCAGGGGTAGCTGGTGGTCAGTAGGGGCTGGGACTTTCAGGCTCCATCAAAAATAAATTTGCCAGTTAGCTCCTATTATCCCTCCTTTCTAAATTAATGGCCAGCTTGTGCAGACTTCTCTGAGTGTATCAGTCTCTGGAAAATAAAAATATATACTGTTACTTCACCCTTCTATCATCTAACACTTCTCTTCCAGTGTTTTTCCTATCATGATGCCTGCTTTAAACTATTTCTGGTAGCAAAAAAAAAAAGTCTCACAGAGAACACATTTAGAAACTTGAATGTCATATATATTAAATCCAGACAGTGAAACCCATGGAATGCAGGGCTCTCCAAGAGAAAAATGTGGCCTGAGCTATGGAAAATGAGTTTCTTTCCAGCTCTCATAAGTTCTGCAGCAACCTTTGTAAATCTGCAGCCTGCTCAGTGGATGACCAGCTATCTGCAGAAAGTCCCAAGAAGGCTTGCCATAGAAATTCCAGGCATTTCTGAGAGAGCTGAATAAAAAGCATCTGTCTGAGCTAGTGCATAATCTCTTTTGATCTGAGTTCAGATACGAGGTTTTGTAGTGGTTTATGTCAATCAGGGTATGAAACCATCGTAAAACATGTCAGTAGATAATAGTAAATTTATGACATCAAAGTCAATAGCATATAATGACTTAACTCTGTGGAACTACATCAAGACCTGCTCAAATATTTTTAGCACTTATAAAGGAAACAGACTTCAGGGTGGATCCCTTCTCTGCTATGTATTTATGTCTGCTTTTATGTTTTTGAGGCAAAAGTGTTGAACTTTGTCCTCTTGCAGAATATTTATGATATCAATAGGACTAGATGAGAAATCTCCAGTCAGGTATTGATGCATCAGTGTGACATATCAAAAATATCAACACCACCCTGAAAAAGGACACATAGGCTGTGTCTCTCAATGTTTTGATCACTCTGAATTGGAGCTACTTCAGAGACAAAACAAAAGTGCCAGCCTTTCAGCAGATGTAGGTCAGCACTTCTCTATCAGCATCACAGAGCTGCTGAGATCTTAATGGAGGGATGTCAGATGGTGAACTGCACCATGTCTCATAGCACCTGCTCAGGTGTTTCTTCTAAGGTGTTTCATACTATGGAAATGAGTTGGTGAACCTCAGTCACCATAAATATGTCCTCTCCTGCTCCGCCTCCCTGCA
Organism: Catharus ustulatus; assembly: GCF_009819885.2. Classification (NCBI taxonomy): domain Eukaryota; kingdom Metazoa; phylum Chordata; class Aves; order Passeriformes; family Turdidae; genus Catharus; species Catharus ustulatus. Next base: position 59,466,404 of record NC_046223.1, on the reverse strand, counting down.
ACTGTGATGGTGCCACCTGTACAGACAGGTGTAGGGGTAGCCTTGCTCCCACTCCCACATCAGTGGCTGGCACCACTTCTTCATCCCAGGATGTCTGAGCACATTGGAGTGGAAGTTGGTGTGAGAGAGGAAAATCAGGACACAACATTTTTCATCCCACCACTGTTGCAGCCACCCCAGTAGAGGAAGGTTTGCTCATATGGTTTCCAAGCCTCATATTCCCTCAGAAGAGGGACTTACAGATTGGAGAATCACCAGGTCCAAATAGCATCACCTGCCATGGTGTGAATTCTTGGTCATAGTTAAGTGTGAAAGAAAAGAGAACTGATCATTGTCTAAAGGCTTAGTGGTTTCATCTCATTTAAAAACTTTCTTCACAGGAGAGAAGCTCCTCTGTTCTATAGACAGACACAGAGCAGACCAGGCAGAGTTGTTCATTGTCTGGATTTCTCTGTTCATCTCTAAGGGTGGGTTATGCTTAAACAAGCCTGATGCACATTGCAGAACTGTCTTCTAATAGTTTCTACTGCTGCAACTTTTTTTCATATTGTGAACACCTAATGAAACCCTTAAGAGTCAATGCTCTCAGTTGTTTGTCAGGGTAAACAGCTCGTAACATTTCTTACAGGAAGTACAGGGTTTTTTTAGATTTAGTTTTATTTATATGGTAGTTGTAAAGATGTAATTTGGTTTTCTATTGTTTATAAGATTTCTTTGTTATGAAGGAAAAGGTTTTATTTGCATATTTTCTGATTTGACTGAATCCCGAGGGAAGGCACAAGGAATTTACTAGCAACCATGACACAGTATAATTTCAGCAAGCTTCAGGTCTTTCTAATGGACAATAAAGACATTTGAGCAGGCCAATAAAAAATAGAAACTGGGTGCAAATCCTCATGGTTCAGGACTTCAGGAGGAGAAGCACTACAGAAAGTTAAACTCTGCTTGGCCCTGAAGTAACTTGCCATTTAGGAAAGGACACGCTTTTATCCATTTCTGAAGATTATATAAATTTCAGGTTTTCAAATAATATGACATGTGGGCTAAGAAACATACTTTCTGGGGAAATTTCTCTAGGCATGATTCCTTTGGCAGCTGAATTCCTGTCTTTCATCTGCAGGAGCCTCCCTTCTAGTTAGCAGCAATGGTTTCTGACAAGAATGTGTGTAATAAAGAGTCACACTTGGCCATTGTGATAGAAGCACAATAGTGCAGGTAGATCCAGAGGTGTGAGTCTCATGTAGGCTTGAAGTAGAGACTGCCCTTTAATGACCTGGCTGCAGGTGAATATTTGATCATTGGAGCAGCTGACAAAGGGTGGGAGATGCTGATTGAGATAGGTACATTGATTGATTGATTGACTTCTCTGTATTGCTACAGACACACAACATTTTGTTTGCAGACAGGGTCTGTAGATTTATTTTGAAAGAGATGCCCCAGGGCATTGGACCTATTCCTGCTGCATGAAATCCTGTTCTGACTGGTGTAGGGAATGTGACAGGGTGGGATGTTAAGCTCAGGTTTCTGCACAGAGGAGCTCTGCCAGCACAGCCACATTTGGAGATTCTGAGGAATCCATGCAGCAGTAGTTTTAGGCAGACAGTGCTGACCATGACAGCAGAGTGCCACCAAGGCAGCTCAGTGCTTCATCTGGGAACAGGGTCCAGCTGTCCCAACAACTGATAACATTGTTTTTGCATCAGCAGCACTCGACATCCTTACAGTGGCATACATTACCAGGGCAGGTCTATTTGGAAAGGCAATTCTTTATGCTACTGAAATTATCTGGGACCCTCTGACTAAATAAGTCTTCTGAGGAGAAATACAGAGGAGAGAATACAAGTACTGATTTACATACTGTAATGAGCATATGGACCACAGGATGCAGTAGCTCTTGTTGAGTGGTCAGACTTCATTGCCTTTGCTAGAGTTTCCTTTTCCCAGCTTCTGTTTCCCAGTATGCCCACCATTGGGGTGAGAAGATGGAGGCAAACTAGAAAAAACACATCTCTGAAATGAAGGACCGTAATAAATTATAAGGGCAGCTCAAATGGGAATGCTGATAGCAGTATCCAATGAACATCCACTCTGCTGGACACTCACCACCACTGCTGGATGTTGAGAAAATCTGCAAGGCCACCCAGTGACCATGGATTGTGCATAGGCAGACCCACTCAAAGACTAACCACAGCTGGGAGTTGCTTCCCTTATCCACATACACAGCTCCTACTACCACTGACAGTGCTATAGAAATTGCAGGACTTTTCCTATGCATAGTATATTTATTCTATATTTTTCTTCCTCTGCAACACTGTGGGGAATAGATTATTCCTGTTTTGGTTTTGGCTTGCTCTGAACAAATGGTGTGTTTTTGCTTTGGAAGGGATACTGTATCTTCTGTTTTCTTTGATTGTTAGCATAAGAATTAAGTCTGCAAACAGGCTGTTTTTCATTAACCCTGGTGCTTCCTTGTCTTTTATGTCTGCTGGTGACTCACCCGGAGCAGAGGAATGATGGAGGTGAGTTGAAGGATTGTTTGTAAAACATGTATTGGGGATTCCTAAACACATCCTACCTTTTCCATCCATTTGCAAATGATTAGATGAAATGTAGAGCATTTCCTTACAAAATAGGATTGAAATAAATCTCAGATGAGTCATAAATTTAATTTCTATTAAAAAAAAAAAACCTTTGAAGAGGAATTCAGGGCTGCCTGTGCTATTTGTGTCAGGCACACTTGTTGCATGCCCATTTTCTTCATATTGCCTACCGTAAATTTATTCACTTGATTTTCAGGTATTTCCAGCCCTTGCTGGATCTCCATTATTCCATCTCTGAGATGCCCCTTTGCATCCTGCCTGACCAGCACATCTTGTGCAGCTTTCTTCTTCCACCCTCCCTGTTCCTTCCAAGAATTCCCTTCAAGCGCTCTCCTCTCCTTCAGCCAAAAACAAAGTCACAAGCTTTGGGCTTGGTTTGAAAAACTTGAGCACAGCTGCCTTGGGTGGGGTTGGAACCCAATGACCTTTACAGTGAAGTCAGAGCTGCAGTTCAGAGGTAACTTTTTTCCTAGTGCATCTCTCCTCTCCTCTCCTCTCCTCTCCTCTCCTCTCCTCTCCTCTCCTCTCCTCTCCTCTCCTCTCCTCTCCTCTCCTCTCCTCTCCTCTCCTCTCCTCTCCTCTCCTCTCCTCTCCTCTCCTCTCCTCTCCTCTCCTCTCCTCTCCTCTCCTCTCCTCTCCTCTCCTCTCCTCTCCTCTCCTCTCCTCTCCTCTCCTCCTTTCCTTTAAGCATACGTACCTGTCTCAACCTTTTTTCAGAGCTGACTACAGGAAATCCTGTCACTTAAGGATCATTTTTATTGACTTGGGGTTTTGTGCAGTCATTAACTTTTCTTTTAAAAAAAGGTATTTTCCATCCCTGATGTGTTTTAACTGATACAGCTTTAGAGAGCAGTTGTACACATTCAGCCTTATTTTTCTGTTTTTCTTGTGTAGAATAACTTCTCTGGTCACTTGTTCCTCACTGTAACATTGCTTAGCACTACTCCAATTTAATTTACTCTTTACAAAAAAATTGAGCACAGCAGTACAAATTAGGTGTCACCAGAACTTCGTGTAATCTCACTGATTCATGAGTCCTTGTATTCGAAATACCTGTTTCATCTTGTGATCACATCTGCTGCTCTTATGGGTGCACCACATTTTTGGCTTGACTGTACCCTAAATTATACAACTCAGCCTGTCTCCTCCATCATCTCACACAAACAAACTCCTGGGGTATAGCAGAGATTTTTCCTACTAGACAGTAAGCATATGACTTTGTACAGTTAATTTAATTTCTACTGTTCCAGACTTCAAGGTCATCCAGTTTTTTCCCAAATGACATTGCAGTCCTTGCCTCCTGGTAGTTCCTTTCTATGTTGCATTAGCAAAAATTTCATTAACACATGAAAAACTGTAAGAGGTCATTCAGGTAATTTCTGAAAGTGTTGCTATGAGATCCAATACCTTCCACTAGATGAACTTCACCAATCCCTTCCAACACAGTCTGTTCTCTGCTTTTTATCTGCTGTGACTTGCAGCTATCCCCACAAGAAATGCAGTGGGAAATGTTTCACTCGAGGTCAGAAAGAACAAGTCTTTTGCATTTTCTTCTCCCAGAAAGCAGTTGTCCTGTACCCTGAAAATCATGTTAGCCCTACTAAAAGCACTTTAGGTTTCATTGCTTTTTCTGCTTGTCACTGTGCCTGTAGTTACAATGGCTTCATCCTTTTCCTGTTCTAGGTTCTCCACAGTTATGGGGGAAGGAATTTATGTGCCATCACCATTTCATGCATTATCTTCTTTCAAATTTACTTACATCCCAGTTTTGGGAACCTGCTCTCTCCAGCTAGTGTCCACCATTACATCTTTGTTCTCATGTTTGAGATCAGCACCTTTATTAAAAAAATCAGATTGCAGGACTTGTCTAGATTACCCCACATTTCAACCTTCTCCATTTTGCAGATCAGCCACACTTTTCAGTCCTTCTACCTTCTATACATGACAGAAAAAAATATTTCATTTCTTTACAACTACTTGCCTTTTTAATTTCTATACTTGTACTTCCTGAACTTTTAACCATAAGCTTCTCTACTGACTAATTCATCTTTCCCATGCCCTACAGACTGTGCTTGTTTGTGCTTACACTTTTTTATGGTAATACTAATGTTTGTGCTAGCATTTTATTCGGTTAGCTATGCAGTCCTTATGTATAATTTTTTTTTTTATTTAAAACACAGTCTGAGAGTAGTTTTTGTACCTGTGTCAAAAGACTTTCAAATCTATGCCTAGAATACTTTTAATTTTGCTTCCTTTTGTAAAAACAAATTTTCATCATCTTTTGTGGTTGAGGTTTTCACTGTTCTTCACACCAGTTTCGGCTGGTTTCTTAGTATAACACTGAGATGCAAATGCAATAAATGTCAGTTAAGTGCAGCTTAATTGAACTGGTCAGCTGACCATTTATAAGTAAAGTATGGAGATAAATGTGATTTTTTAGATGGTAATTAGGGTTGTCATACATCCTGCATCCAGCAGGGCTCTCCTTAGCTCGTTCAGCTCCCTGTGCTGGGCAGCAGAGGAGGGATCTGCTGTCACAGGACTGCCCTCATACAGGGAATCACGGGGACTCTTGCCAGCTTTTGGCTACAGTAGTTTGAGCTGTCACTTTTATCCTTATCTTACATCACTGTGGTTTAGCCCCCGATTTTTTCTGCGCATGGTGAGGAGAAAGAAGACTAAATGTCTGGCAGGCAACCTTGTTATCTATTGCACATCGAGGGTGGGATTTCTGTAAGACAAGAACCCCACAAAGGATTTGATTTCTGCATATTTGCTCAGATAGTGCATGAACTTTTACAAGTCCTCTAGCTTTTGATAACTTTTCATTTACTTAGGGGACAAAGCACTTTGAAATACAGGCTGAGTAATACAAAATTAAAGTGACTCACTTTAACTAACAAAAACTAACAAGTGTGAAAAATCCAAAGGCCACAGGAGTGTTTTTACTGAAAGCAATAGGATGCTCCTTCAGCTCTGGCTGCTGTTCTTTGTAAGGGCATAGAGGTGGGGAGCTGCACCTCAAGGATGGTGCAGAGCCAAGCTGCGGCTTGGTGCAACTGAGTGTATAGAGAAATGATATGAAAGATTAGTGCAAACTTCCCCCTCCAGACAGAAAAAGGCATGAAGGAATGAGAGACTGGGTAAATGTCCAGCCCTGCTGAAGTGGGTGGGAATTTTGTGTCTGATCATGCAGTACAGGAATCTCCCCTACAGAGTCATAAGAGATTTTGCAACTGTGTAGTAAAGCATGCCAGGGAAAATTCAGTGCTTGGCTAAATGAGTATTTGATATTATATCTGTTTACATGCTTTCCACCAAAGCTATTCTGTGTCAGGGTCACAGAAGCCTGGAAAGGCCTCTCTGAAGGGAAGGAGCAGAAAGAGTCCTTTTTCTGCCCATTTATGTTTGTCACATCCAAAGAAGTCCTAGCATCACCATGTGACACTTGTGGTTTTTCTTCAAAAGCACTGTGTCTATCCCAGCTGACTGCCCATGGTGTGCACTTCTGTTTTCTAACACAACCTCCTAGGAAAATATGATGTTACAGTGTTGGCCAGTCCAGTCAGTCAGTCTGTCACTCTTGGTTGGGGTCGCCTGTAGTAACCTATGAACAAGTTGTGGAGGTTTTGGGGCTTTTTTGGTTGTGTTTTTTTTGTTTTGTGGTTTTGTTTGGTTTTGATTTGTTGGCTAGGGGGTGGTGAGGGGTTTGAGGGGTGTTTTTTGTTAGTTTTCCATCAGCTCTCAGAAAAGTTAGTCTATGAAATGTTGACTTTCTCCTGAACCGTTGCATCCCATTGATATGTCCTTTCTGCTGGACCAATTCATCCCACTTCCCAGGCAGTTCTCAGAATCCTCTGCAGAGCTACATCCCTGGCTTTTGTCAGTCTCTTCTCCTCCAGACCACACAGAATATCGGACTTTCTTGCAAACATAGAGTAATTCCACATAATCCTGTCAGATAAGGAAGAATTATTACTACCCCTTACACCAAAAGTGCCCAGAAATACACAGTTGCCAAAGACCAGCTGATTTCCCTACATCATGTTTTTTGTCTGGAGGAGCTGGATCATTTCTGAGGGGGTGGGGTGGAGATGTCTCCACTGACACAGGGTGTGGCAAAGGGATGATGGGGAGAACTGCTAATTTTGGTGATTGACTGGAAGGGACATTCCCTGTCCAACCTTTGGCGAGCAAGTGAAGGATTAGCTTAATAAATGACAAGGATTCTTCTTCTTCTTCTTTTTTTTAATTAAAAGAAGGGAGGGATATGCTCAGTTTGTAAACACAAATGCAAACACATTTGGTAACTAAGCAGTTTGGCCAGTGTCCTGCTTGTAAAAGCTGAAGTTTGGAGTTAGACTTTGAAATAATAGCTTACAACAGTACACAGAGTATTTGTCATGAAGTGATTTCATCTTTTCTGTTAATGCAGTCTGCACAGTGCTGAGACTGATGTTTTTAAAAGTCAGATGTGACAAAGGAAAAAGTTAATCCTTTGGAGAAAGAATAACATGCTGATTAGCTTCATTATTAAGAACTATATGAATATGCATTTATAACCTATGGGATTAAATATCTCAAGGCTTGAGTGCAGGTTGTCACAAAAATCATCTCCTAAGAATGCAGAAAATGCTTTTGTTTTAAAAGAAAATAAACATATTATGTGATTTTATGACCACGAGCTTTTAATATTAAAATTTAAAGATAAAAATAATTTTGAAATAGTTTATGGCAGTTGATACCATATGTTTATATATTACATTCTTCTGCAGTTTAGACACTGAAAACAGATGAGGTGGTTCCTGGGTTTGTTTCTAGAAAATGTCAGCTTCACATTCCTATTAACACATTGCTAAAGCTTTGGCCAGCTATGTCTAAAACAAACCTGCTACCATGAGATGTAGAACTGAAGGAGCACCATCACAGCTGGAGGCACGAAATTGCTGCACAAATACAGAGTGAGACCTGAAGAAGAGACATCCTGCAAGGCACAGGCAGAGGAAGAAATTCACAAATGAGAACCTCTCCTCCCAGAGACTGCTGTCCTGCTCTAACAACTGAGCCCAAGGGAACAACCACAGTTAATTAAGGCACAGCATGGATCTGATAATAGAGTGAGTAAGAGGGTCTGTGTGGCTGCAGGGTCAGTCCCCTCACTTGTTACTGAGAGCACTGAAAGTAAGAGGGACTGTAAAGCTGAATCCCTGTGGCCGCCGTCTCAGAGTGGGATACTGGCTTCCAGGGTGATAGAAAGGGAAAGGCTTTGCATGAGGAAGAGCTGAGATGTTAAAGTGTGGCAGGTCCATATGCAGCTTTCAGACATGACAGGCACCATGGATGTGAACAAGAAAGGGTATGCTCAGATGTCATGGTGAGGAAAGGTTTCTGAACTGCTGGTGCCCTCTTGTAGCCTTGCAGCCTGCACTGACAAGGTAACAACATTGAAACAGCAGAAATGAGAAACAAGGTCTGCTTTCAGGGCCAGGAGGGTCATGACCCTCCTTTCTCCAATGCCAGTGAAGAATTATTGGGAGCTCTTTATAACCTTGACTGGGGAACTCTGGAGAAGTACTGCCCAACAGCATCACCCCTCTACACCTTCATCCATCAACCACAATGCAACAAACCACAGCATTATCTAACAGAAATAACTTCCCTCAGTGCAAGGTGTTTTTTTAAAAGACTGTAAAAGGATTTGAAAGATTTCTAATCTAAGAAATATACAAAATAAACCAGCAATATAACTGTATGTGTTGTTTTTTCTTGACACAGCACTTGTACTTTTTCTTTACCTGTATATGTGTGGGTCTAGAAGGATGCTTTTGTATCTGATGCGATTAAAAAAATTTCCCTCCTCTGTTTTATGCCTATAAATGCCTTTAAGCCATCACTACTCTAAAACAAAATGAACCCCAATCCTTACTAAAAGTTTAAAAATATTAGACTTGTTATTCACCAAAAGCCTTCATTTAGTCAAGTCAAACTTGCCTGTTATTGCTGCTTCCCTATTGTTTTGTTTCTGGGACAGATTTAATGGATCAGAAAGAGTTTTCTATTGTAACTATTGTTCTATTGTAAATTAATCTCTTGATAATTTGTCTTTGCATTAATGAAGAGTCTGACTTTGTTGTTCCAGCTCAGCCTTTAATGGTAAAAGTGTTTTTGTGGCTTGACATGTAAAGAGTGAACTCTCAGGGATAGAGGTTCATGTCGTGTAAATTCCCATTGCTCTCTGGAAGCCATTTCTGAGGAAGCCAATGCTGATTCCTGCATGGGGTTATCAGCTTACAGCAGCTGTTTACTTTTCCAATCTGCTGTAATTTGAGGATGAATATTTTAATAATATAAATATTTTTATAATACTTAATATTAACAGAATCACAGACTCATTAATGTTGGAAGAGACCTCTAGGATCATCAAGTCCAACCATTAACCTAACACTGACAGGACCATCCCTAAACCATGGTCTAAGTACCACATCTACATGGTTTTTGAACATTTCTAGGGATGATATCCACCACCTCCCTGGGCTGCCTATTCCAGTGCCTGACCACTCTTCCAGTGCAGAAATTTTTCCTATGACTGAGGAAGCTTTTTAGTGAAGAAATATTTCACGGCAACAGGAGTGTTTCCAACACTCATGTCAGGCCAAAATATAAATTGTGTTTTGAAAATTTTCTTTTATTTTTGCTGAATGTAGCAACTGGATGGCTGGCACTAGCTGGAGGCAGTGAGAAACTGGTTTCCATCCCCAGTTCTGCTCATGCAGTGACACAGAGGCCAGAACACTTCATGTCTCCTCCCCTGTTTTTTTGCTGGCTGTTTACCAAGGATGTACAAGCACAGTTTTGTGAGCAGTTTCTGATTTGTGGTGGTGCTTTAGAGCAGTGCAGGCATCTATGCTCTGCTAGAAAGCAAGAAGAAGTGCTTTTGAATTCCTTGGGATTTTTTGGAAAAACTTACTCTACATCTTGCAGATTAGTAAAATCTCCTTCCAAAAACCTGTGTAATTAGTTACTCTGAACACAGAGCTGAGATTCAAAAGCAAAGAGTCCATGGAAGGGCTCCAGTGTTTTCTGACCGAGCAAGCCCAGTGTGTGCCAGCAGCCATGTGCTTCAGCAGAGTAATTGTCCTCACAGGGACAAAAGCAGCAGTGCTGTGAACTCCCTCAAGTTCCTTGCACAACTTCTGCCCCCATATTCATCCCTGCAACCTCCTTCCATGTGTGGAACTGCATGGAGGTAAGGAAGTCAGAATAGAGTTAGTAGCATGTGTATCCTCAGAAGGTTATAAAGAGAATAAAGTGGGTTTTACTCATTTCCTCTGATTTTACATTTAATGTATCAGCATTTTTTTCTTTAGTGTTCCTTAAATTGGTGAAATGTGGTCTTTCATTGTAAGGTTTTCACTCAGCAACGCAAAAAATATTTTAAGCAGAGTTCAAATAGACCTTTATTTTGTGAGAGACCAGCTTTATAACTAGCTGGATAGCTACACTGGAAGAGAGCACAGATTTCTGCATGCAGCACAGATTGGCCCTACTCTTTCAGGAGGCAGAACGTTTTCTTGCTGGTGCTGTGAACTCTCTGTGCTCCCCAGACAAGTGCAGAGAGCAGGGCATGGGCATGGGAACACGATGCTGCCAAACAAACCAAGCAGGAGCTTGCAACAGATCAGTTCTCTGATAACTGATTTAATGACCCTTTCCAGCTTGCAGGACAGATTTTGCCTCTGATACTATTGTGGTAACTCCCCCAAAAGTCTCTTCGGATGCCTTTGATCCTGCCTGTGACAAATGACTGCCCCAGTCCCACAGAAAGGGCAGCATCTGCTACCTCCTGACCGAGCTATTTACCGTGTGCTAGCCAAAAGGCTTTCTCTGGTATTGTTTATCTTCAAGGGGGGACTGCCTCAGCTGCTTTTCCCCTTTTTCACTTACTCAGTGTTGCTTTACACTCTTTGTTCTCTTTAGTTTTTCCTCTAATTCTTCTCTCTACTTGCTCATCGTCTGCCTTCCTTATTTTTCTTTTTCTGCCTGTTTTTCACTAATATAAGGGGTTTTTCCCACTACTCTCTTCCACTGCCTTCTCTCCCATTTTTTTTGCTCCCTATTGTCTTTCTTCTGTCTGGTTCTTTCTGCTCATCAATCACATTATGACAGTGGGGAGCAGCTCACAGAAAAAAGACCAGCTGGGTTAGATCCTGGTTAGAGCACATGCTGCTGATGACAGGACCCAGAAGATGGAGCAGCAATGCCTCCAGACTGTTTTGGATTTGAACACATGATCCAGATAGGGAGGCAGAGGGGGTTTTTCACTAGCCCTGCTCTGTTTATGTACCTCTGCACACATGGGACAGGATTACACTGCTGTGGGCATTGGCACAGCTGGGGAAGGCAGCAGCAAGAGGACAAGCTCTGCATGCATGATGAAAGGAAATCACTAGAGGAGTTATAGCTTTGCTATGAAAGGCAACAAGCCAAGGAGAAGCATTTGAGAGGAAGGCAGAGTTCTCTGCTGCACATGTCACTCCCATCTTGAGGAGGATTTTATGTATGGGAAAGGAGCAAATATTGAGCATGGCCCTGTGCCTGGTTATGCTTTCCAGGAGAAGCTCCCTGGCTTGCTTCTCATCATGCCTCTGCCACAGGCCTCTCAAACAGGACGGGTAGCGGGTACCCGTGCATTCCATGCAGGAGTGGGGGTCAGCTTGAGTGTGGTCAGGCAAAGGACTGCATTCAAAGAACTCACAGAGGTGGTGCTGGGGCTTAGTTAAAGGGCAGCATTAATGGAATCACCTGCCAGTGTAAGGCTGTTCTGACTAGCAGCTGTGCCAGTCATGACAGGCACTGTTGGCTCAGGACATTTTTGAATGTCCACAAGCCATCAGCGCTGTGACGTGATTTGTGTGCTGCTGGTAGTGATGGTATCCATTTAGAAACCCTTGTGCTGACTTTCTTCTTCCTCTCATAGATCTAAGATATGGAAGATCCTGTGATATCCTGGGGTGAAAAGGCAGACTGAGGTATATTTGGGGCTTGATATTACAGTACTTGGTGTGGGAAAGTGACAAGAAGTGCCGGGACTTGACTCACAGGCTCCATTGAGCAGGATGGAGCAGCACAGGGAGGCTGCTGGAGGGAGGCCACTGAGGATGCTGAAGTCCAGGGAGCATTTTAGCACATGTAAGGCAGAGCATGTGCATGTCCAGAGGTCTGCAATGCAATGGCACGCTTAGGTTAATCTCTTTTTGCTAAGGAGCCCTGTTTGGTGTTGGCTTGTGTCACCCTTCCTCAGGTGGGCCCCCCTTCTCGCAGTGAGGTCCATCTGTTTGGCCTCAAACCCCGTGAGTTTTGGCTCTGAAGCACATGTCCCATCACAAAGGCCCAGACTGTGCCTTTCACAGCCCGGAGGAGGCTCTGTGCCCAGCACCCCAGCACTGCTGAGTGCCGCCAGCTGTTTCCTGCCGGGCGACTCCTGCGTGACGCAGATCACTTCACTGGCTCTGTCCCACAGAGAGCAGCTGGCCTGGCATGCCATGAGCAGGGAGATGTCTCTGGCTTCTGCAAAGTCATTGCTTTTCTGGAAAAAGCTGCTAGACACTGCTGAAACAGCAACAGTGGGTGAGGCTGGGTCTGCTCCATGCTGGCTTTCTGGTAGCACAGTCTCTGGCTGGTTAAAAGGGAGTAAATGCACATCACAGGCTGCTAAACTGGGTTTGTATAAGCAGTGGGAGAAGTTGGATACTAGGCCTTTCCCAGCTGAGGCTGCCTTCTGGTCTCTGGGGGGTGCACTGCAACACCGATCCACAAAAGCATCTCCTACCTGGTTCACAGGTGAAGAGGCACCACGAGGAGCTGCTTGTTCAGCTGTGGAGATATCCATCCTTTCTTCCACCTCAGCCAAGGGAGCTGCTTCCTGGGGCATGCCTGATCTGAATGCAGCTGGTAGAAAGGAGTCAGCTTGGGGTCCCTGGGAAGCTGGCCATATGGATTGAATGGTCACCTTGATGCCGCTGCCTGCTCATTTGGGTTCCTCATGTACATGCCATCAGTGCTGGCTCATTTGTGTACACACTCCTTGCCCCACAGGGGCTCTCAAGTGCCACCATGAGATGTGCAACACCTGTTTTAAGGATGGTACATGGCTGGAGTCAGTCCTTCTAGCAGCTGAGGGAGACATGAGGCTACTCTAGCTGTGAGCTCCTCCAGCCCAACAAAAGGGAAAAGTCCATGGAGACAAAGGGTATCCCATACCCATCCTTCCTTAGGGGATAACAGCTCAGAGTAATTGGGCTAGTGGCTTCACAAGCTTCACAGACAGCCTGCATGCCACTGTGCAGAGAGCCACAGAGAGCTGAAATCACTCCTTGTCAGGCACTGTCAGAGAGGCCAGCTGGACATCAGGCAAAGAGCCTCCTCACAGCCTTTAGCACCCAGAAACCACAGCTGCAGGAACAGGAGGAGCTACACCTTCTCATTAACCTTGAAAGAGAGACACCCAGGGAGGACAGCACCAGGTGCTCACAGACAGCAAATTAACCTTGTTAGGTGCCTAAAGTTCTGATGAGGTCAACCATCTTGATAGCATGAAAGTCTTGGTCAAAGTATTTAAAGACAAACAAACTTCTGATTAAACTGTAAAAGAGAGTCTTACAGGGGAGGCTGTCAGGGAAACATGATGTGTGTGCAGCACAGCTACTGGCTTAGCAATAACTCATAGTAAAGGCTTGCAGGGGGCTGTGTGAAAATTGAAGGCATTCCTCATTTAATTTATTTGCTTCTGGGGATATAAACTCATAGAATGTCACAGCAACTGGTCTGTTATTTTTACAATGTATAGTGGCTTTCCAGGCTGTTAGTTCTTGTTGGCACAACAAGTTTTTGTGGACATGCCATAGCATGTGTAATGCTTCAGTCTTTTTGGCTGAATTCACAGACAGCAAATAGAAAGCATTGGTTTATCTTCCTGCCATGCCATAGCCTGCCCTCCAGGGTAAGGGAGTTTAATTGGTCAGAAGCTGCACAGACATCTTTAAAACACTGCAGTAAGAGTTTCATTCGGAAAAACTCTGAGCACCATTTCTGGCTTTTTGGGTAATTGGAAATCCTGGGCCTCATATGTCATCTAGGAAAATGTAGAAAGAGCATTGGACAGCTTGGCTCTTTAGGAAACACTTAGAAACCATGGTTCTAAACTTACCCTGCCCAAGTAAGTAAAACTACTTCTTTATATGACTTTATGCTACAGAAGAAAGACACAGGCTATGTGGCAGCTCAGAGATACACTTTGAGTTCAGTTTTCTGGAGTTCTTGTAGTCTGGTTTTCCTGAGAAGTTATGACATACAACCAAGCAAGTTTTCTCCAACATGTAGTACTGGATGAAAAAACCCAAAGAGAAAATGCAGCCTGACTTTGACACTGCTGATTAATTGGGTGAAATGTGGCAGCTCAGGAATTAGTTTTTGTTTGGACATCTTCACTATTGGTACAGATGATTTTCCTGTGGTAAGCAGAATGACCGGCCACATTCTTCAGAATTGTTACAGGGGTACATTGGAGCCAAAGAAAGATAACATTCTTCATACGTAGTGACAGGGGATGGATGCAATGTACTCGGAGAAGCTGCTATATAAAAGTAGGCAGGTTTTGGCTTCTAGCAAGACTTACCTTTTCCCAAGGAGATATTCAGAGACAGCAGATGCTGTGTCTTCCATGGTGAATTCTGCACTGTGGTGACAGTCTTTAGAACTAGGTCAAGCTTAGGGTAAATCTGAAGAAAACCAGGGACTAGAAAGAATTCACAGAACCTTGTTGTGATCTTTCATGTTTTCTGTGTCCTGAGCTAAACCTTACCACAGCACATATAATTGCATGTTAGGCTCCCTGAGTTTTGGGAACCAAAGGCTGAAGGGAAGCCTGGGGCTTGAATCTGAATCTTTGGCCTCCCCTGTATGGGAATAGGACAAAATAATTTTAGTTTCATTTTGCTTCAGCATCTGTCCACCTAGCATTCTGAAAGGCCACCTATAAATCAAACCAATCTAGTCAAAACAATCAACATGCCATATTTTGTTGCTACTGATTTATCAGCATAGTAAAGTGCTGCTTGTGTTCCATGTACTTATCTCCTGAAAACTTCTTAGAACGCAGAAAAGTGTTTGCGCTGTATACATGGGATTGTTTGGCAACAGCTTCAGGAGGTCACTTTCCTCAGAGGTCTTTCATGTTGGTCCTCTGGGGTTTTTTTGATCTGTGTTCTCTGCTAGTTAAAGCTTTCTCCTCAAAAGCTTGGAGGAGGAAATGAGCAACTCTCAGGATATGATGGTCCAAAGAAAAGTAGTCCCTCGCTGTTTACCTACTGCTTCTTGATATACCTGCCCATATCTCCTGCTCTGTGCACCTGTTTGCCCCCACAACCTTCCAGCCACTCTTTTCCTTCCCACAGGTCAGAGCTCTCACCCTCATCTCCTTCATCAGCTCCTCCCCTGCCTGCTGAAGAGATTGAGATTGCTATGCCTTTTTTTTTTTAATTAGTTTTCTTTCTGATTATGCCATGTCTTTTGGGAGAAAAGTCACCATACACATGGCAAAGATATGGCTTTTCTCCCACGTGACAGCTGTTTTTCATCTCTGAACACCACAGAGCCACCTGTGCCTCCTGCTGGCCACACCAACTCTCTCTCACACAGGTCTGTCCAAAAGGAAGCTCTGTGTCTAGGCATGAAGGACAGAGTGGGACACTCAAACATCTTCTAATCACTCCAGGTGCTGTAATGGTTCAGCCTCTGAACTACCAGCACCAGTCCTCCCATGTGCCATTACACAGCCAGCATAATGTTGCTCATTAAATCATTTGTGGTCATTAATTTGACTTCGAGCTCAACTACAAGACCAGGAGCATTGAAAGAAATGTGATTTAATTATTACCTGTAATTTTTTACTACAGAATAATACACATTGTTTTGAAATATCTGGCTGTGGATGTTTCTTTAACATGCTTTAAAGTCCACAACAAAAGAGCGTTAGATGTTCCTCATCCTCACTTTCCATTGTCCCTCAGACAAGTCAAGAGGCAACAAGTCTCTGAGAAGTTTAAACAACTTTCTCTTTTGTGTTACATTTTTAGTGCATCACATTAAGACCACATTTTAAAAATTAGTTCCTAGACATAGTACAGGGATTTTTGTACTTCAATATCTGCCACTTAAATTCTTAATACCTAAATTCACCCACACAGCACACTGTAGGGAACATGGGGACCAGAGGATGCTGTTTATGCTATGCTTTTCCTTACTTCTAAGCCCTAGAAGAGCAGGAACTGACTGTGCAGAAGGGCACTACTGTCTCCTGGAATTATGGCCACTCGAGGCAGCTAGCACAGGCAGGCTAAGTCTACCAGGCTGTTGGGAAGGATAAGGACTTGACAGGAAGGTCTCACAGATACGTATGTATAACAGAAAGATCTTTGTAGACTCTGAAGAAGGAATAGAAATGATAGCAAGTTTTGATAAGAGGAAAATAATTGCTGAGCCAGTCTTACTGGGTAACTAAGACAAAGAGCAAGCTTTTAGGGCTCTAAGCAAAGGATAAATCCACCTCAAACAAAAGATGTTTTTACCAAGCAAAAGGATTTTCACAGACAAACAAAAATGCCCTGTTGCAAGTAGAGAAAAGATCTCAGAATTTTCCACTGCAAGAAAACTGAAAAACAACTTCTAGCTTAAACTGTAACATACTAACCTCTTGTAATTAGAAAATAGTAACATGAATATGGTAATGTTAGTCGTTGTGATAGGCTGTAGGTAGTAGTAAAGGTATTGATTGGTTGTCATGTATTAAGATGATCGACAATGAAAAGTATATCACACATTGTAACCAGAACTAGGAGGAGCTTTCAGGCGAACCCACAACTGTGGCTGAAAAGGCTGTGAACTAGGCTCTTGTCACTCATGACCCGTGAATTGCTGCATCCTTTGGGTATAGCAAACAGCATTTTAAAGAGCTGTCTGGAGTTCCGCATCCCTCATTTCGGCTCTTGCACCAGGCTGCATTAAGTGCCACTAGAGAAGGGAAATTCAGTGCCTCCATGCCACATACATCAAATTTACTTCATATACTAAGACAAGCCTGCAGCAGCTCTTGACTCTAAAAGATCTCCACTGCATGTATGGGATTCATTGCTGCACACCCTAAGTACGTAGATTTTAAAAAAAAAATTAAAACCTGCTACTATGTATGTGAAGCACAAAGGTGTTCCCTCATTTCACAGGCTCGCAAGAAGACAATAATCAGCCCAAGGCTGTGGAAATAATTGTTGATTGAGCAGTGAGGACTCTTCGAGGCAGTCCCAGACTAGTGGACTCAGGAAGAAAAAAGATGACAAAAGAGTAAAGCTGATTTAACAATATGCAGAGTTGGAAGAGAAAAAGCAAGCTCCTTACTGGTGAGACCACAGGTACACCTGACAAGATGCAGACATGAAGCACATTTGTGTGAACGTATGACACGCTGACCTGGAAGAATGAGCTAGTGTAGCCTCTACCTACTCATTTGTCTCACACTTCCTAGTCTTTATCTTCCTCTCCTTTTGCTCCTGTGCATTTGAGCATGCAGATCTGCATGTCAAGCCCACACACTGGAGTAGGCAGGCAGAGCTATGATGCTCGGTCTCTCTGACAGCACCACTGCAGAGCCCTGAGCAGCACCAGTGCTGGGGTCAGTGTCAAAGACCATGGTGTAGGCTCCTCCTGGCACTCATGTCTGCTGTAGCAGACCTCTTACTAGGGGCAGAAACAAGCCAAGACACAGACTCTTATTCAACAAAATGAAAAGGGTCCAGGTCTATTCTTTACAGCTCAGCCATCCTGACTCTGACTACAACAAGCTCCAACTGCAGGATCCAACTGCAGACTCTGACTGCAATAGTCCAGCTATTTCTGCTGGACGGTGACTGCAATGACTGGTTTGCAAACTCTGAACACGGCTTTCACCCAGCTCAGCTATGGCTGCAGGCTCTGACTCCATCAGACCCAGATTAACTCCACAGCAGATCTTTCACTGCAGCAACTCTCTCTCTCTCTCTCCTGTTTCATTCACCTTCATGTCTCTCTAGATCATGCCTTCTTCAGGACTTCTCTACCTCCTCAAAGCTCCTCTTTCTCTAGACCCTCTGCTCCCAAGATACTCCTGACCAGCCAACCCACTCCTTTTATCACACTTATCTTTATTAGTCTCAGCTGCAACACATTAAGGGCAAGGCTGTTCCCCGTCATTGGTAATGAATACAACTGTGACTTATTGGGGCACGGTCATCTGTAATTTCTTCTACACCTACAGATGTCCATGTTCCTCAGGAGCTGGAGAAGACTTTCTTGTGGCTGGCTATAGGGTGTTGACAGGACTATCTCCAGCGCTCAGCAGAATGCTGTGCCAACATACTGAGAGTAGAATCCTGCAAACAACACACTAACTTCCCTCCATACCACAAACATCCTCTCCGAGAATTGAGTCATACCACCCAGCACCTTGACTGTATTTGTTTGGGCTAAACTCCACGGGATGCTCTTTCACTTATGTCTCATTCTCGTTCCCTTCAACACGAGGCGCACTGAGATGTGTGTGGTGGGGAAGTGATGCGTGGTCAGGATGCTGGCTCTGCTCCTGCAGAGCTTCCCAGCCCTGTGGTACAGGAGGTCAGCAGGGCTGCGGCGCCCACACAGATGGAGTGGAGTTACTAATCCCTTTGAAATGACAATTTGCTCTTTTGTATGTTTTCCAGATGTCACCTGCTGGAAAGGAAAAGTCAGTGTGAAGAAAATATTTCAGTAATCTTCCTGGGAAGCTAGGTGCCTCTGTGAGCAGCTTAAACCACTTTCAAATTAAAATTTCAATAGAAAGAGAGCTATTGCTTCACTATGGGCAGATGTAAAATAGCAAGCAGCTACTGAAGTGTCTTGGGGGGAACTGGTTTGCCCATGGGCAGAAGTCAGAACCAGTTGATCCCCTCTTTACCTATCAACTACCTGCAAGACTAAACTCACTGGCCCAAAATCCAACCCTGCCCTCTCCTGTTCATGTCTGCAGTCAGGTGTGAGAGGCCACTGAGCTCACTTTGTGTCTCTGCTTTTGGTTCACACCTAGATGGGCCTGGATTCATATTGAGCAGATGTGATATTGTGCAAACTGGTTATTGTGTTTGGGTTGGGATGCCAGGTCCTCTGCATGTGAATCACTTCTGGGTTACACCCTGCAGAGAAAACAGTGGCTGCTGGCTCATCCCTGCAAGGTAAGTTTTGAGATGGCACTTGTGGCATTTGGGTTCACTTTTATGAAGCACCTTAAATATCTGCCTGTGTAATCTCTTTCTTGCCTTTGATCTGTCTCCTTTCCCTTAAGCCAAACAACTTTTACCGTTCTCTAAGAGCTCCTTATTGGTGAAACAGAATGGGGAAAATACAACATAATTTAGTCTATTAGAATAATAACCTCTTTTTTAATGAGGAAAAAACAGATAAAAGACTTTTTGAGTAGAAAGGGGAAAAGTAATAACAATAATGTAAAAAAAAAAGTACCTTTAAAAAACCTGAAGTCTTTAGAGTACATGGAAAAAAAACATGTCTATGTAACGTGAAGTGAAGTAATAATTTCCCCCATTAACACACACTAAAACAGAGCTAAATGATTGCACCACATCTTGATGAATCTGTTTTTAGGAAGGTGAATCTTATGCTGCTTGACAAAAGGTTGCTAAGCATTCTTCTATATTCATTAGCTATGTAAACAAGGATGTAGAAGAGCCCCTTTCTTGCCAGTGCCTAAAGAAACAGAGCTTGGATCCTGGCAACTAAAAAATAATCTCCCTGTTTCCTGGAAGTCGGTCAGACTGATGGGATTTTTTTTCTTTTGAGTGGGGAAATATGCTATTTGGAGAGAAGAAAAAAATATCCTTGAGTTCTTGGCTCCCTTCTTGGCATGCAAGGAGTGCAGTGGGTTTAGGTATTTCTGAGTAAATGTGAAAAATATTGAAGGGGATATTTTCCTCCAGGGATCAAGGTACACACCGACACTCACTTCCATTCTGTCCCCAGGCACTACTGTATTACATAGTCTCACAGCAGTGCTTGAGTTTCAGAGAGAAAAAACTGTAAATATGAGCTAGAAAGCATGTGTTTTTCTGTTTCTCTGGTTACCTCTTTGAGAAGTACTTGATGAAGTCAATTAAAAAGAGAAAAAAACCCAGCCTCTTTCTCTGGAAATCAGTCCTTTTCTCGCAAACAACTCAGTGTTCAGTTCTTGCGAAGAAACAGCCATATGAAAAATGGAAAAAAATCATAGTCCTTGGCAGCTAACCTTTTATTTAAGTTCAGTAAGTACTTTCAGCACACTGTAGATTTGCAAACACTAATTTCCATCCCCCTTCCAACCTGGCAGATTGCTCTGCTCCTCCCCTTCCTCCTTGACAAAGCAAACTATAAGCAAAACAGTGAAGCCCTGGGCACAGATCATTTGGTGATTTCTTTATCAACCAGTGATGACTTTTTCCTGAAAAGGCAAAGCTGCACTCTGTGCTATTTCATAGGGTTTAAAGGAAGCTCCTTATCCCAGTGGAACAAATGCAGTCTGGCCCACCACATTTTCCTGGAGATTTAAATTTTTTTTCTAAATGAAAAAACAAAAAGGGTCAAATTTAATAAATTCAGTGCTGCTCTTTTTGTACTTTCTCTGTTTTTTTTTTTTTTTTTTAAATTCACTCTCTACTCCTTTACACAAGATGCTAAGGGACAATTTGTAATTCCTCTTTGTGGAGATGGTGAACTGCAGGTGACTCTGTTGAAGGATCCTTGCTGCCTGTGGGAGGGAAAGGAGGCCAGGAGCTGGTGCTGTCATGCAGGTTCTACACTGCACAGTGAGGCTGCACACTTGCTAGGATGCAAACTGGCACAGGTTTATTCCCATGTCATTAGCAGAGGAAGAAGTAAGTAGTGTTTTTAATTGTCTTACTAGGTGTTTCACTTAATAGGAATCCTAAAATAGATAAATAAAAAGTGTGGTGTGTAATTATGACTGTAGTTACATGTATATAGACTCTCACAAGCAAATACTATAGGGGACTGCCATCCACTAGGGCCTTCTCCATGTATTTCCATGTGTTCTATATACATCTCCATGTATTTATATGTGGTCTGTCCTTCTTCCATATTCCCAACTCTAAGCACGTGTCATCCATGTCTTTCTATCATTGATTCCTTGGCACTTCCTCTGCAGCTGAAATGGAACAAATGTGCCTGGAAAAGGCTTCCTGGGTCTTGAAGGTCAGTTGTCTCATCTACAGCCTCTGTATAACTGTGTCCAAGCCCTTAGCCAGGTCCATCCAGGAAGCAGAGGGACCTTGTGTTCTTGCTGCACATTTGGGAGATGGCTTCAGCACAGGGCTACCCCAGTTGTGAGGAACATTCTTGTGATCTCCAGAGTAAAGGATAGTTATGGCTGGTTTATACTCATTTGAACTTTGTACTTGGCTCAAGCTGGTTTTTTTCTCTCTGCTTTTTAATCTACTGCCTTTACAAAGGTCAGTCATGTCTGTTCTGAGCCTTGGCTTTCCTTTGGCTCTAAATCCCGACTTGTCCCATCTGGTGCGTTAATGCAGCCTCCCCAGTAACTCCAGGGTCAGCATCCACTTCATGTTCACTGCTTTTATTTCTTCAATGCAGAAATAGCTGAGGGAGCTGTGCACAGCAGACCTGGCAGGTCTCCCCAGGGCTGTCCATGCCCCGTGGGCACTACTCTTTATCCGTATTTTTTTTGAAATTTCTGTACTGCACCTGCCTTTTCCCAACTTCTGCCCAGTTTGGCTTCAGAAGCTGAGTGGCAAGAGCCAGGTCAGTGGTCTGGCAGCTGACACAACCTGTATACACAGGTCTCCTTCCATGCTCACTTTCAGCTGGCAGGACTCCTAATGATTGCATGTTACTTGGGTAACTTGCCCCTGTGTGCATGAGCTTTGCATTTTTGAAATTATTCAGTCTTGTTTGGATTCATTAGCCTGGCCTTCTGGGTCATGAGTCTTCTCTATGCTGATAATGCCACCAGTTTTATGTCAATAAATACTACTGGATGTTCCCATTTGCTCTGCAAGTGATCATGCTGAATTGATGCTAAGCCCCACTCCTCCAAAAAACCTGTTTCAGTTTGTTTTATTTCTTTGTGAGAGAACCCTTTGTCATCTCCTCAGGAATGTCCTCATCTCCTAATCCATTTTGGTGCCGATTCCCATTTTTGCAGTTTTAGTTAATAATTCCTTTGTGATACCATACAAATGTCAAGAGAGATTTGGCTGACTTGTATTCCTCTGTCTGAAAGGGATCCACATTATTAAAAAAAAGAGATATCATGTTATTCAGGCACATTCCTGATGCATCTTGTCCAAATTTTCAGTTACCTTCTTAGCCCTCCCTTTTTTCACATCTCAAAGCCTTCCACAGATCACTTTCTGACTCTTCGGCATCGTACCATAACCTTGCTTGCCATTGCAGATACCCATCTGGGTTTAACAGAAAACCTTGCAGTGCCACTTTCCTGGCCCATCACAGAGCTGCTTGATTCAGGACACAGAATCTGCCTCGAGGGGCATGTAGCTAAATGTCTGAAGTGCAAACATTCATTATTATATTAAGAGAGGTTCTCTGAGCTATCAGACTCATATTTTCTGTGTTGGGGGACTGTTTTTCAGGTTTTTTGGTCACTGAATCTTCTTGCAATTTATCTGTATGTCTGTAAGTTATAACATTTTTAACAGAGCAACATCTGTGCCAAAATTAATTTCCAACCTTGTAAAAGCAAATGAATCATTGAGCTGAATGCTTCAGTGTGAAGATGCCACTTACATTGATTCATGCTTTGGATAGTAACATAAACCAGGCTGTACGCAGCATCAGCCAGACACAAAAGATGTCACTATACTGTTTTCTTCTATATTGAGATTTTAAAAGAAAGGAAAAGCTTCAAACATCATCTTAACCTCTGCTTTAGTGGATTCTACTTGCTTCTAACCTTGTTATCCTACCTTTTCTGGTGTGTTTCTGGGAGCTGGGGTCATGCTTTTCAGTTAAGGTTTGCGTTCAAGCGAGAATTGCGAGGCTTTTGGATAATGGTGGGACTGGATTCAGCCCCAGAATCAAAGGAGTAAAGTGCCTGATACATGAGGCAGTCTGATGTGTGTTGACACTACCTTCACTGAAAGTTTCATATTGCAAACAATCTCTTCATAAAAAGACCAGAAAGAAGCCACCTTCCTGATTAATTCATGGAGGCTATTGAGTAGAAATGAAAGCAATCAGTGTCAGACCAGCTATGCATAGATGGTAGCTGAACTGAACTGTCTGAAATGTGGAAGGAAAGCATTTATGTTTCATCACCTGCAGTTAAAACCAGTGTTTCTTGATGTATATGGACATTATGAAAATTATTTTTCTGTGATCATAATTAAAAAACATTGGAAAGAAATAACTATATGTAAAAGAAAACAGGTTTTTTGGCATCTTTCAGTTGCAACAAAATGTACTGGGAAAATGCAGCTTGAAAACAGTAACCTCAAAGGTAAATGGATCTGACTTGAAATTTTTGCTTTGGAAATTTTTGTCTTACTCTTTGTAGTGGGTCCATAGATTAAAGTACTCTTTGTCTTTATTGATCATCAATTTAATTGCAAGAAGGAGAAAAAAAAGCTGATGGGAATGCAGAAATGTTAATAAACAGCATCTATGAGGAACACACCTTTTCAAATATGCACTCAGATGAATATGCCCTTTATAAAAGAAATGGAAAGCTGGATTATTCAGAGTAGAGTCCTTCCTGCTGGAGGCACTAGGTTAAGTTTGTAAGTGACCCCAAAACCTACTTGCTCAAATGACCCCAAAGCCTACTCAAAATTCAGTGGCTGACCCAGCCAATCATAACATTACAGCCTTTTAAAAAATGCTTAGCATAATGAAGTGCCACTTGAGTCCAATTAATCTGTTATTAGTGGTGACTGATCTTCGCCTTCCCTGGACGAAAGATGAAAGAAGCTTAAAGGAATCCCACTGCTGGACCACTTTGTATGTAGAAGGGGTTTGTGTTAAGTCTCTCTTGCAAGGAAAGTGGCTGCCAGAGGAGAGTCACCTGAGACCACATGTGGTCATGAGAACAGACTGGTTTTAACTCTCCCCAGACTCCTGGTGTTTACATCTGAGTTTCTGTGGATATGGCTCGAGTCTTTCCCAATACATATGCTTGATGAAGGTATTAAAATATCACCAGATACATTAAAACCCTTCAGCATCTTGGATAAGGGACTGATGGCACCCAAGAGATTGATAGAAGTGAGGTAGGTCAGTGTCTCTCCATTGACCCTGATTCTCAGCTCATACCTATGATGGATGTGGACAGCTTGTGAAGGATGCTGGGGGCAGAGAGACTCCTTCCTTAAAATCCTAGGCTTCTGCTCCTTAATCTAGTAAAATGCTGTTCCCTTTCCTCATGTGCAGCAGCATTGCTGAGCAGCCACACAGTGAGTGACACTGTCCTACCATAGGGAAAGGGAGGTGGGATGGAAGTGAGGACACCAGGGGAACAGATGCTGCAAAGTACAAGAAAACTGAGTTGGAAAAGGTGGCATTAATCCCGTGGGGATTAATTTTATTATCCTAGATTCACTGAAAGTGTCAACAGCAACAAATTTCATTATTGGGTTAGTCTATTTTCAAGAGACCTTTCAGCACTTCCTCTCAAAGAAATCAATGGTATTGGTAGGAAGCTGCAAATTTCTGTATACAGTAACAGGTAGAGCTGTTGGACAGAACCACAATAGGATGAGTTTCTTTGCATTTTTCAAAAAAAGTTACTTTGATTGGTAGCAGCTGGGGGAGAGGTACCATGACACCAGTGCTAATCCATTCCACCACAGCTTAGAATTCAGAGAAACTCCCAAATACTTGTGGCTCCTCCTTAATTTATGGCGCTGAATTTTCCAGCCTTTAAGAGCCGAGTGAGGAAGGTTATCCCAGCTAAAAGAAACAAATCCTCCCCATAATGGATGTGAGATGTTTGTTTAGAGATCCCACAGACTTTCAGATCAAATCCATGCTCTGTAGGGAAACAAGAACACCAGCCTTTGACTTCCAGAGGGAATTTCATTTTTTGAGTTTGGTGAGGTGCTTCCCAAGGTCAAATGTGAGCAAAGAAAGAACTCTGCTAAGAAGCCAAACCAAAATATTGATTTTAAAAAAAAGAAAAATAAATCCCTTTCTGTTTTTCACTGTCAGTGTGCAGGAGCTAAGTTTGCACTACTTGGGGATTCAGACCAGCTGCCTAATTTTATTCACAGCTCATCTCAGCGAGCACAGGCTCATCTGATATAACAACACCCTCTGGACAAAAGAAGCTGGGACTTGTGACATGTGGCAGAGCAAACTGTCCATGGCAGGAGTAGAGGAGATGTGGTAAATCTGTGGCACAGTTGTGTGAAATTCTGTACAGCTTCACAGCAGAGAAAGGCTGGGAGAAGTGGTGAGACTCTCAGCAAAAACATGAACTGTATTTGATAATTCTTGGCTCCAAGGCAATGCTGCCAATTAGCCATACAGAGGTTGCAGTGCACTGCATAGTCCAGGTGAAACCTGCAATCTCTCTGAGTCCACAGAGGTATTTAAGTAACACTGTTAAACTGGAGAGCCTCTTCCAGTGTTCTGATCCTTTGCATCTCTCAAATCCAGTGTGGCTTTGACACCCCTGAGCACTTTCTGTGAGGAGCCCAAATATCATCTTTCTTGGGGCCTTTGAAGGGAAGGGTTTAAAAATAGCTGTCTCAAGCTTTTTCACCTATGGTGCCCTCAATGCTTGAGATCTGCTCTGCTCCTGCTCCTCCCCTGTGCTGGATTTATGAAATCTCAGAAGCACCAGCACTAGCTAAAATGGTGAAGCAGCACAGTGAATCCCACATCCTTCTTTCAGTGTCCAAGGACACCGTTTGCTCGCTGTCTGCTACCATGAAATAGAGGCTATTCATTCCTGCCAGTCCAAGTCTGGTGCTTTACAACAATGTAGATTAATAGAATAATTAAATGCAAAGAGGGGGAAAAATCACTGAAATCTTTTTTTTTTTATTTTCAAGAGAGGAAGACTGAAGAGAAGCAGATGATTAATCTTTTGATGGTTCAAGTATTCTTTTATATGTGAGTCATATGTCTAAATATTCAGGGTCACCAGTGACCTCCCCTTGGCCAGATTTACAAACTTTCTCCCTCCTTGGTCTAGCTGAAGTCAAGATACATTCACTTCTCTTATCTTTCTGGACTTTCCTAGCATAGGTCTATGTTTTAATTTTGCTCTTTGGGGACTAGTGATATGAATATAATAACAAAGACAAAAGACTTTTTTCCCCTGTATATCTTGCTTAGTCCTGTGTCTCATTTTTGATGGGCAGCATATAAAATATATTTTATGTGGGAAAAAATCCTACCCAAATATTTTTGGGTGCATTCCCTGCATTATAAAGATTTATAGAAATCTTGTTTTGAAGCAAACTGACTGAGATGGAAGCGATTACAGAACAGTATTTATTAAACTATGAGACAGCCAAAGATTACTTCATAAAACCTACTCACAGCATCTCTACTTCCTGTATAATGAATAACTACTACACTTGTTATGACTACAAGATGCAACCATTGCAAGTCAAACCTGAGGACTGTATTTTCAAAGCTAGTGCTTGTTTACTCAGGTTACTGTGACTATTTGTGCATCCACACCCTCAAGTGATCCACAAATACATGCTTTAAGCCCTGCCTCTGCTAAATGAGGGCAGGATTTAGGATCTTGCTCTTACAGATGTTCACAAGTTCAGGTGAGGAAGCTGCTAATAAATAGAAGTACCAGTACACACATATGTTAAGGATATGGCCAAGTTCTCTGTAGATTTCTACAAAAGGCAAATTAGTACCTAATATGCATATTAGCTCTCTGAAATCTAAGTACGCCAATATTCAGTCGGTGGCTTCATCCTGACAGGGCTCCCTTTATTACAGTATCTTTATTACTGGAGCTACACCATTCATTTGCATGGATTTACTTCTGATATAGGTCTGAATTTATCAACATATTTAAACAGCATTACAGGACAACTGGTGAAGTTCGTGGTATGTCTGTAAGAACTGAAAATTCACAAATTAATAACCTATCCATAGGATGTTGTAAAGAAAATGGAAAAAGCCAACAACCAATGTTATGCTGGTCTTTAAGAGCAGATGTGTTGTGTAATCCACAGGAGGTAATTTTTTCAGCTTTGCTCAGGATGGGCAAGGTCTTTACAGGAGCAGTGTGTTTGCTTTGGGGCTGTGCTTTTGATGACAGATAGAAAATAAGTGGAGAAGAGCCAGAGGAGACCAATATGGATGGTGATAAGTTTGGAAAACATGACCTATGAGGAAAGGTCTGAGGAATTAATGTGTTTGTTTTTTTCTTTTTTTTTCTTTTCTTTTTTTTTTTTTTTAATCTAGAAAAAAAACATCCTGAGATGGGACATAATAAAAGACTTCCAGTACTTTAAACATTACCCTGAAAGATTATGGTGCTCATAAGGATATGGGACTGGTTTAATTTATGGCAAATGTGATTTAGGTTAGGCATTAGGGAACACCCCTTACTGTTAGGAAAATCCAAGAACAGATGAGAATACCGAGAAACACTTGTTGCTCTAGTGATTAGAGACTCTTAAAGAAAGATCAGACTTGCATCCGCCAGGAGAGGCCAAGATATTGTTAGGTTGCCTCTGTGTGAAGGGTGGGGAAGGTATACTCTTGATATCCCTTCCATCCCTGTATTCCTGTGATTCATGGTCTCTGTGGGACTTAAACCTTTGTTGAACCAGGCTTTGGACTACAGTCAGCTCCTAGATATCAAAGACTTCATTTGGGAAGGCTCACAGGCTGGCCAAGTATCAAACAGTTTTTTCTGCCCTCTGAGGAGAAGATGTGTGCCTGGCTGTCACTCAAGTCTCAACAACTGACAGAGCTTTGTGCCTTGCTCCTTAGTCACTCAGCTGAATCAGACCTGCAGCAGCACAGCAAGAGAGCAGGCAGTTCCTGGAAAGATTTTGCCAAGGAAGTTTAACACGTACAGGATGCATCTGGATCTATTCCCTTTCACATGGTCTCTTTGCCCTGTCTTGCACTCTTCCCACCACAGACTTGGTGTTGGAATACCCTTCAGAAACACCATTCAAGAGGCAGAAAAATGCTTAGGGGTCAGATGGGAGCCAAAAGTTAAAAGCTAACTCTTTAACCAAAATGGATGTGGAAAAAGTGTTGTCCAAGCAAACAAAAAAAACCCCAAACAAAACAAAACAACAACAAAAATAAAGCAGCCAAACAAACCCCAAGCACACCAAACTTGTCTTTCTTTCATATCCAATGCAACTGGCCTTCAGGGGCTCTACATTTACTTTTAGAGAGGAAGGCAATGTGGATGGTGGTACATAATCAGAACAGGAGCACTGTACTAGCACCCATGTTTCCTCTTGGCAGTGCCAGGAAGGCCAAGAGATGAGATAAGACCAAGGGCCCTTGACACCAGATTTGACTCTGACATATTTTCTGCTGCTTTTTGTGTGAATGCTGTTACTGGCACGCTGCCTTGGGCTGTTAAGGGGACTGTTTTTCCTGCTGTATGTAATTCTATTTGAATTACAAAAATTGTGTAATCTCTCACTGTGTCTTTCTGGATGCAGCACCCACTGGGGACCTCGGCCTCATGAGCACGGTTGTCACACCCTGGTGTGCCAGTGCAGGTCCCTGCAGCTGCTGGTGGCAGCTGAGAAGGCTTCTGTGACCACAGGAAAGCAGCAGTATGGAAGCTGATACCAAAAAGGAAGAAGACAAACGTTAAGTATCTGCAATAGATGTCCTGCCATGACGGTAACACAGATACCACCATCCTTTAAAACATGCAGCAGGCTGATTTTTCTTTCTGCAAATTTTTTTCTCTTGACATTACCTTTGACCTATGCTGGGATCTGAAATCCCATTTAGCCACTGGAGGGCAATCCAAACTCTTCACCACAGATATTTCTAACCCATGGTTTGGCAAGTAGCAGCATTCCAGCTGTGCCTCAGAGACTGTAGTTTGCTTTTGTGTTCCCATCCCAATCTCTCTTTGCCCCTTCCTTTCACGTACACCACCAACAGGCCTGTGTCAGTGAAGTTTTGTAATTATGGGAAGTCTTCCTTCCAACAAAGTGCCAACCATGCCCAAACAAGTTCCTCCACAAGTCTCTTCCTTGCCAGGTCTGTAGGGAGTGTTCCACTTGGCTGACAGACTCCGTGGCAAGGTGTCCATGACCATTGGCCCTGGGCATTTGGTCAGTGCCAGGCACAGCAGTGTCATGCTGGACAGGGGTGAATTTCATACTGTGAAACTATGCCAGTGCTGCATTGTATGGACTGAATAAAATTTATCTTGGGGAAAGAGAGGTGTGTAGGAACGTCAGAGTGGGCATGCTACACGCAGTGCAATACAAGGAACTCTGGGCATTGCCATCTTTCTGCATCCTTTAGGAAAGTGAGGCTGTTACTGCCTAAACCTTCAGCAAGTACCTGTAAGAAAAATGGACAGAAAGTGTTTCACTTTGTGTGTTCTACCTTTGAATCAGACCCTTGGTTTTATCTCAGAGTATGTCGTGCTGGTTCCAAACAGGGTCAATGACACCTTGCAATGGGCACAGAATCACAGCATGAGATTTTTTTTAGTCATTGCCCTCTCCAGTCAATGGAGGTCTACTGAAATTTGGAAGGTACGTGGAGATTTTTCAGCAACCAGTCAGCAGCCTTCAGTCTCTCACTGAGCAGTTTCCTTCGATTTCAACAGGTATGAGCACGACAACAGTCTCCCAGAGGGAGCTCTCCCTCCCAAAGAAAGGCTTGGCATCTGGAGATTTTGAACAGCAACCTTTCAGGAATGGAGAAAGTCAGCTAACCAAACACATCCAGATCTCAACCTTGCAACTTACAAGACTTCAAGAAAACTTGGTCCATCATCTCAGTTGCCTATAGATCCTTCCCCCAGGCCCACCCCTGTGAGCATTTTCCTGTGTTTAACATGATCCTGGAGAGAGGACCTGTATAAAAAAATATATTTTATATATAAATTTCTATAAATAAAATTATAATACTTTACAGTCCTTTCTTATACTTCTCTTTTTGAAGTCATAAGAGTAAATATTTTTCTATAGGTAAGACAGGGCACGTAGAATTGCCAGGGAAGTGGGAGATTCACAGAAGGACAGACAAAAAAGGCTCTTTTAAATTTGATTCAGGCAAAGGTTGTGTATTTTCCATCAGACAGGCTTTAAAGGGACTGAGACATAAAACAAATGCCAAACCAAATACTGAGAGCAATGTAACCAGTGAAACAATGGGAAAGTTATTTAGCAACATACACAGCCCTGGAACAGCCACGCTGTAAGTTAAGCACGCACACCAAATGTATTTTGGGCTGCTGGTGCCAGAACACTCAGCTAACCCTCAGAAAACTAAAATCGTACACAACATGCTTACATTTCCCTCTCAACAACAGCTTGTGAGGCAATCTCTGTGAGGGGATATACAGCTCTTATTTATTTCAAACAGCCACTTGGGCAAGCTAGTTTGGACTGTGATCTTAACCAGATGCTCTTCAGTCATCCCACATGCAAGGTGCATTGTGCAGCTTCCACGTGCATCCCTAGAGCAGCATGTCCTGTTCTCCCACTGCCCTGAAAACTGCCAACCACTCTCTCAATAACTTAATCTGTCTCCTGCGCAGCAACTCTCACAATTCAGCCAGCACAGGATGACTTCTATCATTGCAGAAGAGAACTTGTCCTTGCTCCTTCAGAGAGGATGCCCATGCTTGCTGGTAAAATATAATTGTTACCAAATTACACTTCTGCAACAGATGCACTGTCCTTCTCTTTAACTCAAGTCCTCATGGCACCAGGTTCCCTCTTGAGATGAAACATTCTTGTTGAGGCAGCTGTGGGAGAACAGGTGCCACAAATCTAGTTAATCTTATCTGATTCCCTGGTGATACTTGCTCTTGCCTGGACTCTTGGGGATGGTTTAGCTCAAAGCATGCCTGTGCTGATGTAAACTGGACTCAGAGATGACTTTGAAGGTTGAAATCATTAGGTATGAAGAAATCGGGGATAAATAACCAAGCTGAAAGGCTTGGGCCCTCTACCGTGATGCAAAGGTGGCTGACATAAGTTGTATAAAGGCTTTAAAAGCAGCCCACATTTCTTCTTGGACCGTTTCCTTGGCACTGCTAGAAGATTTCTTTTTAAAGTTCTTGAAGGATCTTCAAGCAGAAGAATGCTGACAAGTGCTCTGATTTTTCTGTCTTTTTTCCCCATGATTGGGAAAAAAGAGCTTTGCTATTTTCTTTCCAGTTTCCCACAGTAGAGCCTTGGGAAGTCTATGTCATCCTGGGTTTGGAGAGCAGTGCAGCATGCAGCGTCATCCCCAACACAGAAGATGCCGGAGGGGCATTCCGCCTCCTTGCAGCTAGCAGGGAATGAAGGGAGCACCGTGTTTCCTTCAAGTGATAACAATTATTCCTCCTCTTCAGCAGGGCCTTCTCTGCACTTGGTGCCCAGTCTGCTGGCTCTCACAGGCATGTCCTTCACATGACTTGCTGCTTCTGTTTCAGAAAGTAAGGTATTCAGGATGGTTTTTCAAGGACTGAAGATTTTCTTACACACAACCACCAAAACTGCTCCTCTAAACACTTTGATCAGAAAGAAAGTCTTTTAGGTGAAGAAAAGAGATTTACATGTATGATCACCATTTTGGATGATCAAACATCTCTGATAGGTTTTTGATTTACAATTACAAGTTTCTTTATCATTCACTCTTTGGAGTAGCAGGGTCATGAGATGATACATGAGTACGTGTGTGTGTGTGAAAAGAGAGAGAGGAAGGCATCAGAAACTTCAAGTGAAAAGAGGATTTGTAAATCTTTAATTTCACCCACCCTGAATGTTAAGATGGGTTATTAGAAAACTCCTTTTCCATTCTGTAGCAATTTTCTACTTTGTTTGGGTTTGTTTTGTTTTAATAGCTAATAGCTCTGCTTGCCAGCACACAATGAAATCAGCTGGATTTTGTGCTGTCAAAAACAAAAGGGTTTCCCATTATTCCATTGATTTCATGCTATTATATTAATAAATCATTTGGTTGGCTACCAATAACATGAGCTCAGCGTACACTGTGCAATGCTTCATGCTGTTGTATGCTGAATCTGCTGGGGAAATTTGTCACAGAAGAGGCAAACATAAACTCTGTTTATTCAAATTTTCTGGATCAAGGTCTTCTCCCAGAAAAGTCACAAGCCTTACCGCAGTTTTGAGGTGCCATTGTAGCACATGCAAGTTGACCTAACTGCCTAATCCTAAATGTTAGATGGAAATGAGTTCTGCTGAAGCAGGAGAAGAGAATCCTGGACCAGGGTCCTGCCAGATCAGCACACACCTTGGCCAGCATTTACATTTGCTCAGCATTTTGACTCCTGCCCTGCACCCCTGGGAACTGTCTAGTTGGCTTTATTTTAAAAGAAACAGGAAAAAGTCACGCACTCCAAGAGTAATGAAGATGTGTGAGGAGCCAGCTGGTCCCAAAAGATTGATTTTGAAGGCTGAGTCCAAGAAGTCATGTTTGGACTTGCCTGGTGCTGTTAGAGTTGCCTGTGTTCAGGACTGGCCTCTGCCATAAACACTTTCACGGCATTTTAATCTTTTCAGCAGCAGGCTGTTGGGGGCACAGTTAGGTACAGCTCTGCCACCACTTGTCATTTACTGAGTCACAACCAGCAACTGCTACAGAACGTCCACACATCACACTCTCGTTTCCTGCCTCTCCAAAAATCCTTCCCCAAAACTGAATCAGAGCTCCATAGTTTTGATTTGTGCTTCATTTTTTGTTTTTGCAGTTATCTTCTCCAGGTTGCTCCACTGAGCCCACCTACCAGACATATGCAGTGGGAAAAAGATGCAAGAATAAAATGTATGTGCATGCTGTATTCTATGGGCTGACAGGGAGCTAAAAGACATTAGGAAGCCCAGAATCTGGAAGTGTTGGAAATGGGTGCTGCCTTTGCTCCCATGATGGCAGTTGCCTTAGCCCCGTGTTAGGATCAGGTAATTTGCAGGGATCACTAAAGCAAGTTACTTCAGTGTGTTGGTGTTTGGTACCAGGGGGTTGTGCTGACAGCCAGAGGGATTGCCATAGGCTGGGGAATCGGCTGAGACGTCCCTCATTAATTCAGCAAAGGGAAATGTAAAATCCTGCCCTGGAGAACAAGCCCAGACACAGGCAAAGTCAGAGTGATCCCCAGAGGGGCCTTCCAGACACTGACATTGTGTCAGTCTGCAACCATTGCAAAGCTGTAGTAATGATGCTGCTGCAGCTACAACTGTGATCCCACAAATGTCATTTCATGATGGCATTCAGGCAACACCCAGCATGGAAAAAAAACACCCTTGCACTTCAGGTCAGGATTTAGTTGAAGAACTCACTGAAAGAAATGACACAGGGCAAAAAGTGTGGCAACCAGAGTATTACTGCTGCAACTCTTGCCTAGAGTGGATTTCCACTTGCCCAGATTCCACATGCATGTGGCACTTGTGGCAGCGTGATGAGCATCAGATTTTGGTGAAACTGAAAGGAGATAAATTCTGTAACTCAGGACTAGCTTAGCTGAGGCAGAGCAGGGGCCAGGAAAGGCAACTTCTGAAGGAGGACTGCAGGACTACAGAGGACCAGCTGCCCAGCAGATTGTGAAGAGTTTCCACTATGGCAAAACAGATTATTGCTAACCTAAACTAAACCTCCTTCTTTTACACCTGACCAAGGATCATTTTGTGCCTCTGTGGATGGCATTAAATCAATCAGGGCTGTAAAGAGAAATCAAATGTTTTGTCTGTACCCTTCATTTGCTCAAAAAGGTTTGGATGACAACTGATGAGAGGGTGAGTTTGTCTCAGGACGCTGGACAGACTCATCCTGGAAGATGGCATAAAAATTTTTCAGAGGTTCTCAGATACCTTTCTGGAGGAAAGGGACACACAAGACTGCTGAGTACAGAAACAAATCCCTCACAGTGGGTGTCTTCAAGCTTGTTAAATTTATCACAACAAGGAAAACAATTTGAAAACAGCTTGCTTATAGCCTGTGAATTCCCCCTCAGGGAGAAAATCCAGCACTGTGAAGAGTAATTTAATCCTGTTGAATAACAAGAACCAATGACTGGAAATCAAAGACAGAAAAAATCAAATAGAAATGAAGCCTAAGGGGAAAGGAAAATGCAGGAGAAGTTCTCATTGTTCCCTTGTCAGAGGCACAGGTGTCCTGTTGGCAGGTAAGGGGGGCATGGATGGAGGAGAAAGGCACCTGGCCAAGAACTCAATGTTGCCCTGGGGCACAAGTGCCAGGCCTGGAAGTGTATCAAGTAGGTCACCTCCTTCACTTGGGAGATTGACATTGCTTCATCACTGCTTACACACACACAGACCAACCTCCCCTTCCTCTGGAGACAGTCACTGGCAGTCCCCTGGACCACCCAAAGTGGGCTGCGGAGGCCTGAGAGCACAAGGGGACACTGGTTATCACTGTGGGAAGGCTCTTGGCCAGCAGTGGAGCAGGACACAGAGATGCCAGGAAGATGTCCACCACGCACAGGGCAGTGCCCTGCTGCAGCACAGCCCTCCCCACTCTGAGCTGAGCTAAGGACCTGCTCTGCCCCTCCATGTCTGACCCATACTCTGTCCCATGTGTCCAGCACGGTTCTTCCCTATGTCTGACCCTCTGGTACCACTGTGCCATGAATGTGAAGTGGGGCACAGCCCTCCCTCGCCCCACTCCATGGCATTTCAGAAACCAAAAGCCTTGCCCCAAAAGCAAGGACCTCTGTCATTAAAAAATTTGCATTTCTACTGCCTGCAGGTGGCTGGCTTACTGGCTGGGCTGGATGTTTGATAGGTCCTGCAGGAACCTTGGGCAGTATGGGTGCTTTGACTGTGCAACCCTTCATTAATTAGGAATTTTTCTGTACTGTGTTTTTACACATGGATCTACTCTCATATGCATCTGGCAAATAGTTTACTCCCAAGAATGTGAAGTAACTTTTGGCTTCAAGACTGGAAGCATGAGTGCCTGTTGTTTAACTCTTTGCTACCACTGGGGATGCTAGATGAGCCTCTGAAAGGCAAGGAACATTCACCCTTTGCTCCAGCAATAGCTGCAGAGATCAGGTTCTGGAACCCTTGGCTTACTTGGTGCTGTTGGAAAGGCTTTTGCACTTTCATAACTTAACAGATCACTTCAACGCAAATCTTTTGCTGTTTTAGAGTAGGCAGGACAGGGTCTTGGACAAACCATAGACATGTTTGGCTGCATTTTATTGGTGATGTAGCAGTCATATCTATGTTATATTGCATATATATTTAATTTTTTCAGTAAAATAATTTTTTATTTCTGCAGTCTTTGTTTATATTAACTTTGGCTGAAAGATCAGTAAGTATCTTTGTGTCACCTAAAAATGCTTAATTGCACTTCTATGTGTTGAAATCAAATTCTTGACATGAAGTTGGATCAGCATTTATTAGTATAAATCCCATTATCTCAATCTCCCAGCTCAGGTAGTTTCTCTGTTGGAGACAAGGATAAAATTTAACCAGGTAATGTGCACAGGAATTTTTTTGGCAGCAGAAAGAATATCACAAATCCTTGCATGTTTGAGATCCCATCTGTCCATGTATTCAGAGAGACAGCTGGATAATTTTCCTGTGTGTGAGATTAGAGCAAAAGAGATGAAATATTGATGGGCAGATGGTTTGGATGTCAGTTTTATGTTACCCTCACAGTCTTTAAAGCAATGCTGTAAAGAGAACCTGAACATGATATAGTTTCAGTGGAGCTCATTTGTAGTATAAGTAAAGGCAATTAATCTTTTTTGTTATCATTCACATTAGGCACAGAATAAAGCCAGTGATTTGATTTGGAAGTATGACCTTTTAGACTAACAAATGTTCCTGTTTCCAATGTTCACTGCTGCACATCATGTGCTTTAAGTAAATGAGCAGAGCATTTTTTTCTGTTCTTCTTTTTCACAAAATGGAATAACCCACTAAAACTGTGTTGTCACCAAATACCCACCAGGAACATAAAACAGAAATTATGCAAAAAGGAGAATGATTCCTTTTTTCATCACAAGACCAGACATCAGATGTCCTATCTGTCAGTGATTGTTTCCTTTATCCTTGTGAACATTCATTCTGTGTGAGAGGCTGCAGAGGAGACTCTAGAGCACAGATGAGAACAGAACAGAGATCCTCAAATTCTTGGGTGAAGAGACACAAGGGAGTAGAGACAAACATATTGATTTTCTGCAAACCACCCTCCAACTCTGTTTCTCCAGTTTCATCTTTCTCAATAGTGCCTGAAAGGCGTAAAGTCATTCCATCCTGATCTGGTGGTACCCTCTTTAAACTTTGATGTGTGATGAGGAGCCAGGCTGTGGAAAGACATGTCCCTTAGTTTTCTGGGTGGGCAACATCCTTTCCTTTCTTTATCTCCCTTTATGCTCTATTACTGGTTTCTGGTCCCATCACAGATTAGAAAAGCATGCTACAGCCCATCAGGGCTGCGTCTCTGAGGTATTCAGCCTTGCTTGAGTGGCAGCTGAAAGCATCTGCTGCATTGCTAAGGTTACATGGGACTTTACTCTCAAACGGGACAAGATGATGATGGTTAAAACCCAGCCAGCTTCACTTCTGCTAACAGCAACATTTGCCTCAACATTAACACTATTACAAGGTTCCTATTCCAAAGATCTTACAGTGATGCCAAATCCTTACCATTACAGTCTATTATTTTGGGGATTAATCTTTCGATCCTGTCTGAGGATCATCACTACCATAAGTGTCCACAAGCCCTCATTCCTCAGGAGGAAGGGCAGTGAGGGATCTTTCCTTCTCACCAGCTTTAGCATGGAGATACAGCTTTTCTCCTCTCTTGTGCACTTGACACCACATTGCCTTGTCCTCGCCTGACCTCTCTGGCCAGTGTCTGGTTGGCTTTCCCAAGCCTTTTGTTCTGTACAAACAGCTTCCCTGGGGGAATCTCCATCCCTTCAGTAGGGGAATGACAGTGTTGCAGGTCAGCTTCAGGACAGCCACATTTTTGCTGTGGCTTTTGAGAAAAGACCTCTGAAAGCAGAGCAGTGAGGTGTGATGGTTCCTATCCTAACACCTGGTTTTCCTGAGAGGGCAGGGGTGGTGGATTGCTCCCCTGTTAGTCATTGGCCACTCCCTGGGATGGAAAGTGATGAAGCTGGAGGTTTTGATTTCTAGCATCTGTGTAAATTTTACAAAACTGTGGCATGACTCCTAGACATTATTGAAATCCAGGGGTGAGTGTGAGCCAAAGCTGGAGTCATCACCTGCAGCTTGACACTAGAGTTGTTATTAAAAATAAGTACATGGTTCAAAAGCTGATCTCTGTAATAAATTGCTTCCTACTTTTCAGGCATGCGAAACTGCTAGTAATTGGACTCAGTATGAAAAATAAGCCAGGACTGTGTCTCAATTTTACTAAATCTTTAGCCATCACATGGAAGTGCATCATGATGCATGGGAGCTGCACTGTAACTTACGTTCTCTGTGCTCATCCTCTTGGAGGTGACACCAGGCTCCTCTGGCAGCACAGCAGGAAGGATGCCATGTACCAGTCCTGGGGCAGCCCAGAGGCAAGTGGCAGTGCACCATGCCAAGCACTGTCCAGCTCCCTGTGAAGCAGGGGGTCTGCACAGGGCTTCAGATCTTGGAGCTTGAGGAGGGCTGGAGCATCACTCCATAATTCATGGAGTGGGGCGGCCCCAGCCCCACAGAGTCCTGGGGATGAGGGCCATGGACCTGGGCACTGCAAGAAAGGGAAGGGCTGAGCCCACAGACAAAGCAGCTCCTCGTGGCTGCAGCTTTTATTTGGTCAAGGGTGCCTGTCTGCTCCTTGGTCACATGTGTGTGAAATGGTCACCCTGTCCTGAAGGCAGCAAACAGAACCAGTGAGCACAAATGCAGCCTCAGGACACTTATGGAAAAGGGCACTGATGTTCACCCTGTGGTTCACAGGGGTTCCTTGGGATGCCTGGAAACTGGGTGCTGTGGTTTTGCTCACCTTGGGGCACCCACATTTTTTCTGTGTGTGCACAAGTAGCAAGGTGAATAACTACAAAAGGGAAAACAGGACTATGCAGAATATGAGGTTTCAGGAAACTGTGTTCCTAATCCACGTGCATGAGAAGCTCCATGAATAAAGTGTAATGCTGATTCTTCTGTTTTGCTGACAGAAAGAAAACAACAACCACAAAAAAGGCATACAGTTTTTATGTTATTTTATTCACATGGGAGCATTTCTGACACAGGAAATTTCTATTGTTCATTGAAGTATGGTGCCAGATTTGAAAACCAATCCCACCTCTGTGTCTAGAAGGACCATGTTACTGTAGACCAGTTGTGACCCACACAGACACATTTAGGAACCAACCTCACAGAAAGTCTGAGAAGTGAGTGCTGTAAATATTTAAGATTATGAACAGTTTTGTGGGCTTTTCTGGGACTGGACTTGATAGTAAAGCACCAGGTAACAAATGCTTGCAGAACTGAGAATGCTGTCCTCACTATATAGAAAACTACATTTTTAGAAGGGTGAAAACCCTCACTTATTTTGGGAAAATAATAAAAAAAAAAGAAACCCAAGTTATTTAAATGATCTGAAAACAGCTTTGCTTAGGGCAGCCAAAGCAAAGAGAGTTTTGGATTTTTTGGGGTAAGTTTACAAGAAAGTTTGCTCTGGTATTCTTACTGAAGCCATTTTCAAAACAAAAAAAGAAAAACCTCTTTTGCTTTAGAAAAATAGAGACAGATCTTGTTTAGTAGCTTGCTGAGGTTACAGCCCTTTCAGCATTGGTGTTCTTGAAGCTCCTGGGCTAGATCCAGCATAACTGGGTATTTCACCCCAACTTACAATTCAAAGTGAAAGCTCAGTGTTGGGATGGGTGTGAGCAGGAGCAAAGCTGGGGGACCAAAGCTTGGCTTAGAGAATTGTACAGTCATGATCAGCTGTTCAACAAACTGTTCTGCAGCTGTCAAATAAATTCTTGCACTTGCTAAACATTGTCTGTCAGTGCTATTCCTTGGGTTAAGTTTCACTTCTATTGCAATTGTAGTCCTGTCAGGGTAGTGACTGAAGTGGCTAATTTGGACTCTTATTTCTTCCTGCTTACTCTCTCAGTTTGCACTTAGGCTTTTCTAACACATCTTTTTTTGCTGCCTCCCTCTGGCATACATTTGCTGCTCAGGAAACCACAGGCCAGTTGTTATGAGAAGAATTATGAGAAGAATTTTCCTGTCACCCACGAGTTCTGTACAAAGTATGTTTCTACAGCATTTTGGAATTTATGTGGCGGTTTGGGAAATGTGTAGGCTTCCAGATGATCGTTCTCATGACCATATATATGGTGCTGTGAAGTATTTTAGGTGCAAGACATGCAACAGATACAGATTAATTCCTGGTATTCTTAACTGTTTTTCTGGACTGGCAAGATACAAATGTGGGATGCCCAGTGATCTCTTTGCAGCTCCTGGATGATGTACCCAGTGGCACTGGTCACCTGGGCAGGACTTGGGGGTCAAACCTTGTATTTGGTGACATTCACTCTTCCCACTACTCTGCTGCAAACCAAATGGTGGATGCTCACTGTTTCAGGGGTGTCAGTCCTGTAAGGGTGTGGCAGGGCTGGAAAGGGCAGGAGTGTGCTCCTGTGACTGACAAGATGCCAGCACAATGGGAGCATGGCTCAGCATCGTGACTTATTAAAAAGCATTGTCCCTCCAGCATGCTCGCCAGCTTGTTCAAATATACTTAATTTTTGCTGTATGCTGCCAGAAATGTAATCCCTTGTTAACTGGAAAATGTTTTAATGCTGCTTGTTTCTGCCTCTGTTTTCTCCTAATGGGCAGCCCACCAGGGAAACACAGAGTGCCAGGAGGGAACAAGTCTCAGAAAGGGACATTTTGAGATGTGTGATTTTGTTCTTGCTGGGCCCTTACAGCTGCCTTTTTCCTCATGGTCTGCAGTCTAGGCACATGCAGCTCAAAATAGCCAGGCCATTAGGAATACAGGCATTGGCTGGGGTTTTTTTAAACCTGCTTTGTTTAGTTTTTAACAATATACACAGTCCCTGAATCCTACTTTACTGAAAAATGCACTGAGCTTTACATCTATCTTACCTAGTTTTTAACCTGCCTCTCTGCCATTACCCATGAGAAAACAATTTATTTGTTTTAAAAACAAAACAATTTATTTGTTTTAAAAACAAAGTAACTTATGTGGGAGCTGCTGCCTGACAGAAAGCCAGGGGGCCTGTGGGAGATTTGTAATCTAAAGCATTGTTTTTGCTGTTAGCCTTTTATAGCAGGGCACTGCATAGTCAAACCAAGCACTTTAGAACATATGTCACCATTGTTATTTCCATTTGTTGATACCAAGGGTTTCCCTCATTTACCTACTTGAATCTTTCTGCATAATTTTTTGCAAGTCTTCTCTAGCCATTTGTTTAGATCATCTTTCAAAGGAGCAGCAAAGGGTTTGGCACTCAGATACCAGACCTCTGTAAGAGATTAGACGGTTATTAGAAGTTTAATTTTAACTGACATCCTACTTTTCCTATATATGTCTGTGAGAAAAAAAAAACCAAAACTGTCTGGAAAGGCACAACACTGATGCCATTTGGAAAAAGATATGTTGCCCTCTTCCTAACTATGGCTCAGACATTAGGTCTGTACAAAAAAAATCTACTGCTTTTTTTTTCCTTTTTTTTTTTAAATTTTATTTCTTCAGTGATATAAAAACCCAAGCCATTGAAAATGACATGCTGTAGGAACAGAAAAATTTCCTGTAAGGGTGAAAAGAGAAACAGATGAGTTAAGAAAAAAGCAAGGACTCCCTGACCCCGTATTTTCCGTAGTATGCTACAGCAGGAATTAAAATGAATGCTAGCAGATGGGGAATGGAAAAGTTTGCTGCTGCTAACACTGAGGTGGTACTGCTCTGTAACTGCAAAAGCAAGGACTGTTTCCATTTCACTCTGCACGTTTGTTTTGCTTGCATTTTCCAGACTCATCTCCCAGGCATCTGCACGTGCTTGGCCACTGATACATGAAAAAGCTAGGAAAGGAGCTTTCTCTGCCCATCTCTCTCTCCCTTTGGTATGTGTCCATTGCAGCAAACATTGCTGTACTTCTGTATGACTAAGAACAACTCTCAGTACTTGAAAAATAAACAAAAATGTCCTTCTAGGCTGGTGTTCACAAGCCTCTGTTCAACAAAATATTTATATGCCTGCTTAAATTTGTCAGTGGAGCACTGAAGCATAAGTTTAATGATATCCACATGCTCAGTTCCATTAAGTTTAATGTTCTTTAAGCCCACATTGAGAATTAGATGCACACTGATGGATGTTCGCAAGAGTGTTGGCTCGCCTACAGTCTCATGACTCTGTGAGCTGGGTCACACTTGCTGGGCAGCTGCTCTTCTGTCAGCAGCAGTGACTCAGTCATGACTGTTAACTTGAAAGGACTGTTGGTCATTTTCATCTAGCAAAAGGATGTGTGGAGTGGAATGGATTGGCACTTGCTTTTTGAGACCTGTATTTGGTGGCTGAATGGCAGGAGACCTTACTTTTGCTTAAAGAGAAAATGGAGGCAAAGGCATTGCAGGGAAGCTCTTGCCAACTTCCTCAAGAACATTTCTTGAGAGCATCTGCTGTTCAGTGCAAACCTCTCCAGCCCAAAGCCAGGCTGAGAAATATTTCAGAATACATTATCTCAAGCAGGAGTGATCTTGTGTTTGGAGGAAGTTAGAAAGCAGCCAATGCACAGGCAGGGAGTACATCCAAGCACTGTCTTCCCTGGGGCAGGATAGCAGCTCTCCTGGAGCACTGATGGACTTACCTATGGAGGCAATGGAGTTTTGCCATTCTTTGGTAGCTGAGGATATGGCCTGAGGGGAAATGGAGGAATGCACATGACAAAGGAGGCAGGAAGGGAAGGGGGGCATTTTTGGTACAAAAGGAGCCTTAACTTTACCAAGTTTTCAATTAAAAAGAGAGAAGGGTGGAAAATAAAAAGATGAGGGGAAATTGCCCACTGATTACCAATACAGATGGAGAGCCAAAGAAAACAGACTTTACAAGAGGGTTATGAAGAGGTTACCATAAAGTTTCTCTTCACCTTTTGACCCATATTATGAGTCACTCCAAGATAAGACTGAGCAGAGAATTGTCATATGGGAAAATAAGCAAAGGCAGCTCTTCTAAATAAATA
Source organism: Catharus ustulatus (assembly GCF_009819885.2). Classification (NCBI taxonomy): domain Eukaryota; kingdom Metazoa; phylum Chordata; class Aves; order Passeriformes; family Turdidae; genus Catharus; species Catharus ustulatus. The sequence goes on along the minus strand of NC_046223.1, from coordinate 59,424,349 downwards.
AATGCTTTGCCCAAGAAGAATTACAGACGTAAGTTGATTTCTCTTTCTCTCATGTCCTTTAGTTTTGTGTTTCTGGCCACTGCTTTAGGCACTTGAAGTGCTGGAAAAGTTAATTGTCTATAAAATCATCCCCTCTCTGTTTGGGCTCCATCAAGCATCAAGCAGCTTTGCAGAAAGAATCTCATGAACTTCTGGGGAGTTTCTAACAGGCCAACTGAAATCCTTGACAGTCTTCTCTTGATGTCTGTGGTAGGATCCATCTCATGCTCTGCTGCTGCTGCTGGGTGGGTGCCTGTCACTAGGCAAGCCTCTGAACTAATGACAGCCTGTGCTCGTATTTGGGTTTGCAAGTCAAGCACACAGCCATGGAAGGCCGAGCAGAGCAAAGGTATGACTGACTGCTCTCCACCACTCACAGGGGGATTTTGCAGACAGCTATTCTGGTAGCAAAACTAAGCTAATTTTTAGTTACTGTGGGGTATATCTATATAACAACACTGTGACCTGCCATGAAGCCATGATTGCTGTCGGATACTCCACTGCACAGAGTGCACTTGGTACAAAGGCAGTGAAAATGTCTTGAGCTTGTACTGACATGCATTTGGATAGGGCCTTGTCTGATTCTCTGGACCTTGACACATAAGATAGGATTGCTCTCTTTTGGTACTGAAGAAACCCCTGACATGAGATCACATTCCTCCGTCTCTCTGAAAAAAGTAATTTGTCTGCTCACCAAGGGCCCAGCAGTTGTCACTGAGCTTGTCCCAACAGTGTCAGAGTGGGGTGATGTGCAGAGTTTAGTGCTGTGAAGCCAAGCCATGAGGAAATTGTGAGGTTTGCTACACAGATGTGTTTTTGGAACACCACTTCTTTATGAAGAATCAATGATCATGAACCAGAACTGAAGAACCAACAGGTAATTCAAGCTGATGATGTTTCCCCATACTCTCAGTAATTTCTCTAACATGGTGCTTCAGCAGAGCCTGACTGCTGAGGAATGGGTGTCATACAACTATAAGAAGTGATCTGGTTTTATTTGTAGTTATGCTCTTTCTTCATACAAGGCATTTAGTTTTATCTGCTCTGACACCATCATTGGAAAAATTTCAGTTCAATGAGTGTTGTTTAGATTGGAAGAGAAACTTCTACATTTTCTCCAATCAAAATTGGCACTCGTCACCTTGGAAAGAGAGACTATATGAATAAAAACCTACCAGTGCCAGTCTCCCTCTCCCATCACCTCTCTCCTTCAGCTCAACCCCTTGCAGGTAACTCACTGCCTTCCCTCCAGACACCTGACAGCCATCACACAGTTCATGTATTACTGACTGCCACCACACCATTGAATTTGCCTGTGCATTTAACTCAGCTCTTCTCTTCTGCATTCTCTGCTTGGACAGTATCCTCTGCAGGATAGATGACTGGAACAGGGCAGATTTCTTCCTTGGCAGTATTTTGATAAACAAAAAATAATTGCAATAATAGCAATAAAACCAGTGCTAGTAACTATGGCAGCAGAAACAGAATAAGCAGGTTATCAATTTCACTCTTTAGTGAATACAGTTGCTTGGAAAATTAAATCAGATGAGTTCCTTATGAACAGCCAATCCATTTAAAAATTAGGTGCCCAGGACTAAGGCACTTGCCTGTTGTTACATGGTCACAGTCCTGTAGATGCTCTTGGAGCCTGGCAGACAGAGTGAGGTATCTTTATATAGTTCCAGGAGAAAGATGTTTAGTATAAATGTCATCACCTTGCGATTCCTGCAGATATGCACAGGGTAAGTACCACTGCCCAGCCTGTGCAGAGGGGCCTGTTGATCTGCCATAGAGTTACTTTGCACTGACACTGGTCACAGACCTGGACCTGGATGAGGTGTCATGAATAACCCAGGATGCTTTTGTGCACCAAGATGCCAGAACTCCCTCAGAAGTTCAGGGTGTAGCATTTTATTAGGACTTAACTGGTAGGTGAGAACCCATTTTCAAAATGGTTTTGCTGGTCTAAAACCAAATGGCAGATAAGCTTTCAAAAACATTAAAAAAAAAAATCCTTGGAAAACTCAGAAGTTTGACCATAAATGCCCCCAAATGTTTCTTGTTATTGTTTGACAGGAGGAGCACAAGCTAGAGGATCCTTCTCAGATGCATAGGGCCAATTTCAACCTCAGCATGAGGCCATCTCTACCACAGATGTTTAATTTATTGCACTGAACTGCTGGAGCATCATATTTGAGGCTGTTTCTTTGACTGATATGTGAAAGTTAAAAAGAACCCAACCAAAATACCACAAGCCCAAAGGAAACAGATCTTGTTTTGCTGTCAACAGCCTGACAGAGAATGAGGCCCCATTTTCCCTACAAGCTATCAAAGACTAACTTGATCAAGTCATATGAGATAAACGGAGATGACTCGGTCATGCTGGGACAGGAAACGCCTCCAGCAGCAGCAACAGAGAGAGAGAGAGTGTGTGTGTGTGTGTGTGTGTGTGTGTGTGTGTGTGTGTGTGTGTGTGTGTGTGTGCGCTAAGGAAAGGCCAAGGGTCCTGTTGTCTCAAGCTGCAGCTTTCTGCTTCAAAAGGCTTTTGTGAGCAAGTGTGAACACGCTGGGTCTTTGCTGTCCCAGCCATTGACTGTGGTGGGAAACCAGGACCTTCTCTAGAGGCAGCAGCTCCTGTACAGCTGGAAAAATAACTGTTTTGGGTTTTTAGTTACTTTTTGTAGTAATAAAGCTGAAAGCACCAGTCTGTTTGAGACTTTTAATTAAAACACTTAAGTGAGCCAGAGATGTTTTCTCAAGTGATAGATGTCCTTAGCAGGACCTGTCTGTTCTGAGCTCCTATCTGCTCTGGCTGAAGCAGGAGAGTATGTGATAGTTATCAGGCTATTCTGACATTGCAGCTTTTCACCAGCAAAAATTCCATCCTGGACTTAAGACAAGGTTGGTCAATGCTGACATGCTTCTTCAAAGCTCTTTGGTTTTCAATAAAACATAATTTTTAAGAAAAATGTTCTGAAAGGCATTTCCTTGGGTCAGGTGCTTTTGCAGTGTGCACAAATGTGGATAGTAGTAAGTGCTTTTCCAGCAATAAAGTATTCTGCATTTCTCAGTCAAATATCTGGGAAAAAAGTGTTTAAAACTTGCAAACTGTACAGGAGAACCTTCTCCAGCAGTCAGACGAACCTACACTGAAGAGCTGCTTTGAATATTTTATTGGCAGTTTTTATTTCGTGTCCAGATACTGGTTTGAGGGTGAAAATGTTTTGCAAATGTATTTTTGACAGAATAGCTCCTGAGGCACTGAGATAAAGGCAAATAATATGGAGACAGGAGGTGTGACTTCACTCTGTTTGTGAAAGCATTTTGGCTTTTTCCCAGTCTGGAACAAAAACAGCTTTAGGCTTCCTCATAAGTCTGTCCCACAGCAGTGTCACTTCCTGCCTAGTCAAATAGCAGTGTCGACCAGGTGGCTGATTTTTTTAGCACTTTGGTGGATTCTTGAGAAACTGTGGAATGAACTATGAAAAGAAATAGGACAGCCCATGTAAATCCCCTAGATGCCCTCATCTTTCATGTAATATTCAATTCATCTCACCCTGGCTGTGATGCTTTTCTTTCCAGCCTGCCACAGGCATTTTAATTGACAATATACAACTGAGGAGTGGCTGAGGTCACTTGGTCTGCTCAGCCTGGAGGAGACTGAGGGGAGATCTCATTGCGGTTACAACTTCCTTGTCAGGGGAAGCAGAGAGGCAGACACTGATCTCTCTCTGTGGTGACCTAAGGAATGGCCCAAAGCCGTGTCCAGGGAGGTTTAGTTTAGATATTAGGAGAAAGTTCTGCAACCAAAAGGGAGGTTGGGCACTTGAAGAGTTTTCCCTGGGATGTTGGCTCCCCAGGGAAGTGGTGAGAGCACCAAACCTGACAAAGCAAGAAGCATTTGGACAATGCTGTCAGGCACATGGTGGGATTCTTGGGGTGTCCTGAGAAGAGCCAGGAGTTGGACTTTGATGATTCTTTTGTGTCTCTTCCAACTCAGAATATTCTATGAATATTGTATGAAAACTGTTGGAGAAAAAAACATTAACCTTTCTTAGCTGTATTTGACTGGTCATGAAATAATTTTTTCGATCTGTTTTAGGACTGGTGAATTTCAATAAAATCACAACAGCTACCTTACATTAACCAACATATGATCTGTAGAAAGATCTGAATTTTAGGATTTATTCTTTCCCTGTTTGAGAGGAAGATATCTACCTAGTCTTCATTCAAATATACAGAGAAAAACGCTCCTTTTGTATATTTTATTTTGGCAAAAATATGTTCATCAGGAAAGGAAATGTCCCACATGTTATCTGTGCTTTGCAGCACATAAACTGCAATTCCAGGTAGCCAGAGCTTTCTTCTGGAATGAAATTAGGCAATGGCATAATTCATTTCATGCACCACATGTGCTTTCTTTCATTTCAAGTATTTTGTTGTGCTTTGCAAATATCAATTGCTTAAGGCACACAGCTCAAGTAGGTAAAATTTATGGTTTTTCATGATATTTATTACTGAGATCATTTAAGTGGAACCCAGGTGTTCTGGGATAGAAACCCTTCCTCCTCAGCAGGCAGCACTCCCTGCCCCTCGGGGAGAGACAATTCTCTTCAAAGTGATTCCCAGGAATTCATTTCCTCAGCCTGTGATTAGGTTTTCTAGCTTTCCTTAGTTCTGAATTGTGGTCTTTTACATTTATGCAGCTGGGCATACATCTGAGTTCTGGGGGCATGGGTGCACAAATTGACAATCCTGATAAGATTTCTTCTTATGTGTAGAAGTATGACATAGGTATCTATTTCCCTGTAGACTCCACATCAAGTGGGACATTTTTCAGTCCTTTATTTAGACTGAATGTGAGATGATAAAGAATAAAATTTCATGCCTGAGAGTGAATATTGCATCTGCATTTGGCTTTGCAAAGTGTTTGGGCTACTTTAATTCTAACCTATTTTGCCCATTCATGAGAGTGGGAATTGAAAAAATATTTCTGAGGCTTTAAAAGTGATTGAATTGCATTGATTTTGCTCTGGTAAATTTTATCATTCTTTTACAGAAGTAAGGTAGCTAACTGTTTTAACACTGTAGTTTTCCATATTACAGTAATTTCATTAGTATAAGTTGCACCCTTTTGACTAAAATTTTGGTCCGAACCTGGAAGTGCGGCTTATAATCAGGTGCGGCTTATAATCATGAAATTACTGTACTAGTTCAAAGAGAATACCAAAATGTGTTCCAAGCAGTGACAGTGTAGTTAAGTCCCAGTTTATTAATCTATTATTATTATTATTATTATTACTATTATTATTGATGGCAGTGTGCATCTTTTAGCACTTGTCAAGATGAATATGAAACATCAGAAGTTAGGATATATATATGGCCATCTTTCACTTACCATTTTAGTTTCCACATAGAATCTGGAAAAAATACCACTTTCCAGTATTTGACCTGTTATGTTAGAGATGGGAAAACATCATCAGTGTTTTGAGTGCTGTCTTAGCAAGGGATCAGGGATCTTGGAAAAATCGAAAGAAAATATGTATTGTATGGATGTATAGAAAAATATTTTCCCTAGTTTTATGGTTTAACTGATTTCCAGGTCTTCTGTCTTTAATAAATGGCTTCATTTCATTGCAATTCCCCCTATGAGATCATCTGTATTTGAATCAAAGTACTGAAATATGTTTTGACCAACATGACTATTTTGAGATGTATTTACAGAGTACATTGACAGAGGCATGTTCTTAACTTGGGTTTTGGCACCACAACATGTTCACGGAGAGGAGAGAAGCAGAAAAGTTTCCACACCATTATTGGCAAGGGGAAGATAGAAGGGGAAAAGGGCTAGAGTATCTCCTCACAAATGAATAACTTCAGGCAGAGCTTTGGGACTTGACTGGCCCTGCCTTTTTGTCCTGGGATGTGACTTGGGATCCCTGTTCCCCAAAAGAAGGTGTCTGTATCTGGACCATTGGCTGTATACTGCTACACTGGCTGTGTAGCATAAAGAAAAGTTGTCCCTGATGTCTCCTTGGGGAGAAAAAATAGAGAGGTTGGGCAACTTGTCTAAGACTTAGAAAATCTTCAATAGGTTCAGAACTAGCTGACATCTGTAAAATAAGAGAGCAAGAGCATCTGCAATGTGATGTGTTGGTCTTGCCTGTAGGGAAGGGTTCAGCCTCAGCAGATAAGGATTTGACATGAGTAGCCTTGTGGATGCCCTGTTTTGTTTGTGCTCTCTGACCCTGTACACTGTCTTCTGGACCCGGTCACCTTCCCTGTGCAGCCCAGCCTGACCTGATAGGACCCTCCAGTGCCTTATCTTCCTGGTATGGAGTTAGCTGCATCACAGACTGCTCAGCCTTGTTGATAACCATGTGGAAATAATCAACTGCTACAAGCAGCCTTCGGCACAGCAAGAGCTGCTGTTCAATGCACAAACTAAAACAAACTAGCTTTCCTCATGAGAAATGCTTAGGGCTCAGCCCTTATCAAACTAGGCTTATGATGAGTGCATCAAGGGGCAGAGTTATTTGTAGGTGATGAAAAATGGTGCTGTGACACATTTTTCTCTCTGGCATGGAGCCAGTCAGAGACTAAAGTGTCTTCCAGCACTAATCAGGGGGCTGACAAACCTCTGCTCACACATCTTTCCCTCTCTGTGGACTTGCTTGGAGTGGCAGCTGCTGAAGTACACCTGGTTCTGCCAGCCATCATCATTTGCCATTCATGAGCAACCTGCAGACATCCCTTGGCACAGGTTTTGTGGTTTCAATTCAGGATAGAGACCTTGGTTTTCTTTACCAGGGCCTCATGAAGATTTTAGCTGTGATTGCTGGAGAAAGAGCCACCAGTCCAGCTAGAAAATGCCAATGGGAACTGATGCACCATATTAGATGGAGGAGCCCCACATTCTGTATTTAGAAAGGCCAGGAGTAAATCTCAAAACCTAATGGTGTTTCATTAATAGGCACCAAAGTCCAGACTCATTCACACAGTCCTTTAAATCAATAATTGCTTCCTGTGGGCAGAACGTGTCATGTGCAGGTCACCATTGCTTCACTGAGTTTCAAAATCCTGTATACGCTCATAGATGGGCAAGCAGAAAAGAAATAATTTACATGGCAATTTATGTCCAGACAATTCAGGGCTCTGGGGAAAAGTGCAGTGGGAAGATATATGTCTCCTTGTGTGTTGCTTTCTGTTGACACAGAAAACTAAAATTTAGGGCACTGTGTGCAATCACATGCTCCCCAACATTTGTTATCCAGAAAGCAACAGGTTTCAGTTTTGGTCCATCACTGAGGCACATCTCACTTCTCAGGTGTACTAGCAATAGTATATCCCATGAAGGAGAAAGAAGAGGCACAAGCAAGAGTTCCTTGGTGCTGTAGTTTTGGAGGTATGAACCAGTCAGTCAGTAAGAAGTGGCACATGGGGCCTCAGGGTGCTGAGGAGACACAGGCAGGAGAGAGGTACAATAATGAACCTGCCTCAGTCACCTCTGCAAGGAGATTTAGGGTAGAGGTGTTTTAAGGAAGAGAGTGTTTTAAGCAATTTGGGGAGCAAAACTCCCCCATATGTTACACCCCAGAGCATGGAGAGGGAGGGTAAAAAGGTGGAGGCAGCTGTCATCCCAAAAGGGCCGGGGCTGGCAGGTCAGCAGGCTTATTAGAGCTCCATCTCCCCAAGGGTGAGCTTTGATCATATGCTGTAAAGTCTTAGTACTGATCAGCAATTAAAAGCAGGCCAGAAATGTACAGCTTTATTGACTCTTATGAAAACATTTACGCAGACCAGTTTTCATCCTTCCTTCTTGGCAACTTGTTGGACCAGACCTCTTCAATTTAGACCTCATCTCCATTCCTGAGGCATCCTGTGATGGGGAGTATCAGCTCTCTTGGTCTCTTGAGACCAGGGGTTAGCTGTGCTTTGCTGCTTAAAGAGAGCCAAGTCTTATAGCTTGCTTTTTCCTTTCAGCTTGGTACACAAAGAGCAGATGCAGATGGGTTCTGACATATCAGTCCCAGCTGTTGTGCGTGATAGGCAGGAGAAGGAGGGGACAAGCAATCATTCTGCCAGCAAGGAGTTTCTACATAAGAAAATCCTGCTTCTAGAGCACAGGGAATTGTAGTTTTGCCCACTACAGTAAGAAAACTGAGTGTTTTTCTTTCTTGTGCAAAAGTGAGAAGGAGAGCGAAGAACATATTATGTCACGTATCCCGAAGCTGAGGGTTAAACTGTGACCCTCGCAGTATTTCCACATGTACAATCCTGTTGATAGGACAATACACACAATTACTGCAACAGCTATAAATGTTGGATAACTGCATCCAACCCTCAGGTTGCATGCTGGATATTGCAGTATTGTCTTAATGGAGGAAGATCTATTTAAGTGTCCCAGCCCAGGTCTTATGAAGGGCTCCCACAGTAAGACAACATTTAAGAAGAGCAGAAATTAGTTCTGCCACTATGCCAAAACAAAGAGCATCTTGGGAAACACTTGAGAAAAGTGATCTTGTGTCATAGGAGTCCTCTGATACAACAAAGCCCAATAAAACAAAGGAGGACAGGTACAGCTGTTACTGAATAAATGGGGCTTCTGGTGAATGAAGAGTTTTCATTGCTATTGTTCATCAAGAAAACATTACCCATGATTGCATGATATGTTTTAATCAGAAAAGGTCAAATAGGCAGTGTGGCACTATATTAATTGCAGACAAAGCTGCTGAAACCTTTAGAGGTTCAACTTGTGCATGGAATACAGTTTAGAAGTTTTGCACTTCCATCTGTTCAATCAAGCATCTACTTACTCTTTTGAATATCTGTAAAAATGTAGCAACATGTTCCTCACTGTTAAAAAAAATTTGACCTGATATATCCCAGAAAGTTTACTTTGGAGATTCTTCAAATGATTTAGAACAAACTGAGTCTATTTCTTGACCAAGATGTTCAGTACTTAACTAGGAAAAGACATTAGGAATAATTTTGCTGCATAATGGACAGTGAAGCTTTGGAACATATTTCCCATGGAGCCCATAAAGTTTCCATCACTTCAGGTCTGTAGGAAGGGATTGGGCAAGTGCCAGTCAGCCATTACTTAGCCCTCCCTACCCAAGGATATGGGAATGGAGTGGACAGTCATTCTGCTCTCCTCTACAAGGGCAACACATGTTCCTCCAGAAGCAAATAGGACAGAGGTTTCATGTGGTGTTCTCATCAATGATCTCATTGCTGAAAAGGTCCTGAATAAGCAAGAGGATTATTTTAATGAGTGTAAAACATAACTTTAAAGTGGCTGAGCTAAGTCAATAAGTATTCTTTAAAAGTTCTGTGTGATGGGGTCCTTAGGGAAATTTTGCTCACATGCTTGATTAAGCATCATAGATTCTAAACAGGCTTTTGAGTGGGTTCAGTTGAAAATCATGAAGTATGGTGAGGTTAGAAGAGACTTTGGGCCATATTTTATGAAATGAGCCCGAAGTTTATGTAAGTGGCCAACTAAATCTGAGGGAGCAATTCATCAGGTTTTTCCTTTGCCTCTTTTCTATGTCCTTATGTGAGGGGAAAAAAGCTGATGTGATCCAGATGGATTGAGCATGCTAGTCAGATTATCCCTGTGCATGCCCTTCATCTGCTCACACTGCTCAGTCAAAAAAATCATCTGGCATACCATATCACATTCAGAAAAGCAGGAAAATTTATACAGGTCAACTATAATTGAATCTTTTTTTCTGAACCAAAAATATGCAGGGTAGGTGACTTTTCAGTTTACTGTTCAAATATTGTGATATCCAAAGAAGAAAGGTTTGTAATTCCCTATTATTTAAAAATATGTAATGTATTTTAAAAAATTACATTTAAAAATAATTTATTGGTAGTTTATTTTATTTATCCTCTTATCTCTTCATCCCTCCAATCAAAACTTTACACAAGTCTCTGAAAGCAGCCACCTAAAGAAATCTTTTTTTTGCAGATTTCATATGGCCCCACATCTCAGATTTTATCTTGCTCTTACCTGGAGCTAGGTATTTTTTCCATAACACCTCTAAGAAATGCTGATCGATGAGAGAGATGTCAGGGTTTTTACTTAGCATTTATATTCTTCTTTTCCTAGTATTTATACCCAGAAGTCTTGATCTCGGGGGCAAGAAAGCAGCTCTTGGCCTTTTACACAAATATACTATTTTAGCAACTGCATTTAATTTTAAAGTGCCAACAGAATAATGTGATAACCTGTACTGAATAAATTGTTGTCTCTTTCAGAAGGGCTGGCTTAGAACATTAGATCTTCAAATGATGGAAAATAAGCACTTCTGTAGATTAGATCAGTGTTATAGTATTTTCCACCAGCGAAGAAGGTAGTGCAGTTTATACTGTATAAAAATAAAAGTAAAAATAAAAATAATTGTGCTTGTATTTGAATACCCATCTCAAAATGGATGAAACCATGAAAACATTAAATTCTCCAAGATTACCAGAAAGGGTGCATTTTTCCCCACTTGATGCCAAATAACATTGCTGGATCTGAGCAGTGAGGTTTTTCTGCTCCTCTGGGAAGGCAGCCTGTCTGGCTGTGCTGGGGCAAAGACCAGTTTGACCCATCCAATCTCCTTTCAGAGAAGAGCCCCCTGGAAATGATGGGGGTTGACCTAAGATTGCACATGTCTGTTGTGCCATTTTTGGCTTGGAATTCATTAAGGACACTGTCAAGAGCAGTTGCTCCAGACTTGACAGGACCCTTGGTAGACATGCTGAATTTCTGTATGTCTCTGGGGGATAGAAGAAGTCTATCCAAATGCAACAGCTATTATTGAAATTAATAGCTTTTCCTTCTGTGTAGTTATACAGAACCTGTACATCAGGTTTAGGAGTTTAATTCCCCCATTATCGCTGCATGGCTTAAAGATAAAAGGCTGAAGGAGACTTTCTGGTCCAGTGACATTCCATGTGTGCCTTTTCATTAAAACCCAAAAGGATGTGCCAGCAGAAGGCTGGTTAACTCACTGGCATAGTTTTATGATAAGGATTTGCATCCTTATCATGTCCAGTTTTATGACATGGATTTGCTAGAGAGCTGTGATCTCTGGGAGAGTGATCACAACAGGTTGTAGGAGAATGAATTCATGGGAGTGCTTGAAGTTGAGCACTGGAAGGTAAAGATCACTGAATATCCTGTCTAAGGCCTCTGGAGACAGGAGGAAACTGCAAAGCAGAGACATCTACTCCAAGGAAGTGGCCTGGACAGCAGAGTTGAGCATCACCAGTTTGCACAGCAATGAACACTTCAGAGTTCAAAAGCTGTGCAGTCCTGAGCAGCATCCACACCCTCACAGGGATGAGGCTGTCAGATCTTAAATACATGCCTGATTTTAAAAATGTAACCACTGACTGTGTGGTTAAAGTGCATTCCAGTTTGCTGTGTGCTGAACAGGCAGACCAGAGGGAACAGTGCATCTCCACCACTGCTCCTCACTGCAGAGTGGCACATCTGGATGTGGCTGGGCTGGCACCAATATTGGGCAGCAGTTGTGCCTCCCTGCCTGCACACACCACAGTGTACAGGAGCATCACTGCAACAGCACAGTGGTTTAGTTTAAAAAGCAAGCCTCCTGGCAAGATGAAGAGGTGATCTCCCCTCTCTCTCCCATTTGTCTTTCATCTGGAGGGAACCATGCCAGTCAGTATGTTGTAGATTATTCAGATCCTGGCAGGAACATTCAAAATGAAAAGGCAAGTGAATAGGGGTGGAAGGGGAAGGCTTTAGTACAAACATACTCTATTGGGTGCCAAGAGCTCTTGTGATCTGAGTGAAAGCTGTTATTACTCAAGCCTTTACTCCAGGTCCTCCAGACCTTTCTCTACACCTGGCAATAGGATGGGTGGAAGTTCTATTACCTCACTTCTGTACCTAAAATTAGCCATCAAAGTCCAGATCAGTCCTCTCAAATCTCCTGGGAGAAAATCTTCAGGTGTTATTCGTCATGCTTTTAAGGCACCTGGATACCCATTTTTCTTCACTGGATGTAGAAGAATACTTGGGGGAATAGAGGTTAGAATGTTTAGTGTCTCAGACCTCTCAATTTTTATGCGTCTGAGGTTAATAAAACATTTTCCTTACTAAATTGTGGCAGAAAAGCATCAGTAGATACGCTGGATTAAATTTCACCTACACAGATGGACTATTACATACCTATGTCCAATGTCAGTGGCTGGGAAGGACACCAAAGCAGGGTGAGAGTACAGACTACTTTCATTCCACTGTAATTCCTCACTTGGCACTTTATGTCAGCAGGATACTCAATCTAATCTTTCATCAAGAAGTTAAAAATCAATAACCCCAAGACAGAAGCTTGTTTGCCCCCAATTCTGCTTTCAAGCACCTGTTTCTGATATTAATTCAGAGATCCACGAGTAGCTTTGTGTGTACCCTGAAAGAAACTTGCAACTCCAGAGACAGTGCTAAACCACATGTTGCTTTTTGATTCATTTGGCTTTAAAGATTTGTTAGGAAATTAAGATAAAAGTTGTATAGTTAAAACGAGGACAAACACAAACTGGGGGGGGGGGGGGGGGGGGGGGGGGAGGGGGGGAGTATTAAAAAAGGGTACAGCCAGTGGTGTTGAATTTACAAGGATGTTTAAAAAGGTCAATTCCAGCCATCATGTGCACAGATGCATCTCTACTCAATAATGCTAATTTAAAGGAGACTTGCGTTTAATCCTGCATGATCCTGATCCCTGCATTTCCTTTCCACATCACTAAGCATATCCATATTCCACTGCTTATACACCATGAACATTTACCACCTGTGCACTCCATCTTCACGCTGTGTGACTCCACACTGCTGCTTGAATCTTCCCAATATCTGCAGGAAGGGGATTTTATCTCCCCCACCCAGACTTTGTGCTAACACTTGGAGCAGTATCTCTGCTGTTCTCCCTCACTCTCTGTGGGTGAGCCCAAGAGCTGGGAAGAGAGTCAGCAGAGAAGGGAGGCAGCCAGCATCTCAGTGATGGTTGATCTCAGGCTGATCTGTCTAAAGGGCAATCTAGCTCAAAGTTCTGCTAGTGTGACTTGTTAGCATCCAAGTAGTTCAGATATAAGAATGAACATTATCTTCTTTTTCTCTGCAAGAGTCAACACAGGACTGTTTAAGGGTTTTGCTTGCCAGAACTCCCCAGGTTTCAGTACACAACCAGATGTGGACTTCATTTTTACTTCATTTACCAAATATACTTGGAGTTTATATTTTCATGTACTTTTTTTTTTTTCTTACATCTTGCCTCCTTTTTTCCTCATCAAAGTTCTAAAATCTGTTTTTTATGGCAGGTCTAGAACCCAATTTCTTTCTAACACTGTTATAATCAAGAGAATTATCTCAAGGTAGTTTATCCAGTATAGCAGAGCCTGTCTGCTGACACAGAAGTGGTTGTGTCAGGTTTGCTCACAGATCTGCTAGAGCAACACAAGCCAAGTCACCTTTTATCTGTTATCACTTCCCCTTTGTAAGCTGAAGATGCTTATGTGCAATATAAGTGTATGTGTGCATTATAAACAGTCAGACATCTGCTGGGAAAAACAATTGTACTGAAAATTACTATAAAATGTTTGGTATTCCCAGTTTTCATATTATCTAGAAAACTGGAGTCTTCGAAGGAAGGACCTCTGTGCAAAGGTCTTATCCAGCGTTCAGAACTGAGTGTCTGGGAAACTGAAACTGGGGACACCATGAACAGATAATTCCAATGTTCTATATCATTAGCCTCTGTTGAATGAAAATCAATGATCCCTTAATTTCACACAGATTTACTCATCTGGAGTTCTCCTCATCTTGTTTAAGTGGTTTTTTTGCCAAGAATTATAGGGAAAAGACACAAAATGTTACAAGGTCCAAAAAATTTATCCTGAAACAAAAACAAACTTTTCTTTCCCACATTCCTCATCACCCCAGAAAATTCAGCTATCCATTACAAAATTAAGTAAACTATCTTTTTCTATTTTTGCTCTTGCAAAATTAAGAAGAACAGTGTGAGGGGTGGAGGAAGGGTAGAGGGTATCTACATGCAAATGAAGGAGTGGACAAAGACACTAAGACCATATGTCTGGAAAGAGTTTTTCACTCTTCCAGCGAGAGATGTGTAAAAGAGGCCTTTCCAAGACCAAGAACAGCAGGGTGTTCTCATCTGTGAAGGATCTTCTCCAGTGTGATGTTAGTGCAGAGCAGGGTTCTCTGTGTGTGGGCTGGACTGCCTTCCCACACTCCAGGTCCCCCAGCAGGATGTGCAGCCAGGCCTCCCAGGCTCTGTGATGGGGCAGGGGATGGTGGCCATAAGGGCAGTGTGACTTTTGGCACAGGCTCTACAAGTCTCCCTGAACCCTCCATGCCTTCTTGGGGGGTGCTCAGCCTCTGCCCCCCAACTCACTCTGCAGTGAGCTGGACTGAAGTTACCTTTACTGAAGTTACCTGGTACTGAAGTTACCTGTCTGGGACATAGGGACACTTAGGTGCATGTCCAAAGCCAGTAATCCCAAGCAAGCAGGGAGCTTGGAACTGCTGGAGTGAGACCTTCAGGGCATTCCAGGGAGGGTAGGATACACCTCACCAAAGAGCTGAACAAGGTGGCCAGGCTACCTTCACACAGAGAGAAATGGGCACACCTTAACTCCTGCTGAAACAGAGATAGCTGGCTCTGGGAAAATGCACTGTGGCTATCTAAGGCAACGGGAAACAAACACAGATCGAGAAGCCCAGCTTTTCACATCTATTTCCTAAAACTGTAGCTGGACTTTGCACACGTTGATCCATATTACACTGGATTCAGGCAATCTGTTTTCAACCAGCACAGACTCCAAGGGGAGGAAATGTGTTACAAAAAACCCAGTCCAACATATACTTTACTAATTCTTATTCTCAACCACTTCAGATTTTTCTGCTATTATTTAAAATTCTAAGCATGGAGGAGCAGGAAACTGAGTGCTACTTCAAGTACATGAGATCACAAGAGCAACAGCAAAAACCTCTGGAAACCTTACTGGTGCCTGAAACTGGATGCACGTTTCTCTGAAATTAACAGGTTTGTCTATAAGTAAGGCATCTTTGTTTACATACAATCTCTAAAAAAATTATTATAAATCTATTTAGATTATATTTAATTTGTGTAGGTAAGATCTCTCTGTCTTCTCAGTTAGAAGCAGTGAGTTCCTCTCTTTGAGCTGCTTATAAACTCATCTCAAAGAATTAATTTCCCTTCACAAGGCATCTGCCTTTGCTGCATGTGTGTGTACCACATGAACAAAAACAGTAATCATGAAATTCACTTGGAGATTTACCACTTTTCATAAAAACACACATCGTAAAAATGAACAGTAAATACTTGTCTTGTGGAAGAAGTTTACATTCTTATTTTTTCAAGTATAAATAAATTGAGTCGAAAGAAGCTATTACATTAACAACTGGCAAGCTGTTCTCTTAATCCCTCCTGCTTCCATAACAACAGATCCCATAGAGCAAGGACAGACACAGGCACAGCCTTTTCTCTCTCAGCTGGGATCTCCTGTGCAAATATGAACCTGTAGATGAAACCCTTGTGTGAAGCATATCTTATTTACAGAGTTTGCTCAGCCCCCTGAGCAAAGCCAAGATCTGTACTAGGGCACAGTGTGCATGTTCTACACCACATCCCTCTTCTCAACAGACTTGCATGGGATACCCACCCAAGTCAGGGGAAAAAGCCTCCACTGACCTCAGCTCCAGTCAGAGCTCTACATTCTGCTGGGTATGGTGATACATAACTTTTTGACTTCTTGACTTCTCCCTCTCCAATTTTTTATCATTTTAATTTACTGTTGCATCTTATAAAAGCCACATATCCAAACATGTTTGTGGCAGCAATGCTTTTATAAGTACTGCCCATAACATGTTAACATGGCAGAGGACTAAACTGGCCTTTGAAGGACTGGGTCAAAAACCTCTTTTCCACATTTTGTCTTGTTACATCTTCACAGGTCCATTACAGACCTTAATTCAGGAAGTGTTTGCTCCATTTGTGCTATTTGGAAATATGTGGAACAAACATTCCAGTGAGAATTCAAGCCAAACAGTAGAAATACTGCTCATGGTTTTCATTTTTCAGAGCTTTCACATTCACACCCAAAGGGTGTTGCAAGATGAACTAAAGTCCTTAAGGCTGACAACTTTCTTTAACTTAGGTCTTAAATCTTACATCTCATTACACAGATGAAGTAAGAAAAATCTAAAAATCCATAGTGCTGGTGGAGTCACATACCACTGCTAGTGATTATTTGTGCTGGAAAAGGAAGCCATGCCTAAGTTGGGCAGCTCACTTGAAAACTACGAACAGAGGTTTTCACATGCATTGCAC
This sequence comes from Catharus ustulatus, assembly GCF_009819885.2. Classification (NCBI taxonomy): domain Eukaryota; kingdom Metazoa; phylum Chordata; class Aves; order Passeriformes; family Turdidae; genus Catharus; species Catharus ustulatus. The sequence continues at coordinate 59,407,922 of NC_046223.1, read as the reverse complement.
GTCTTTATTCTCTGAGAAGTTTTCACCATCCTCAGGCAGAAAGCACAGCAACAACACTCCCTTAAAAACTGGCAGGAAGGAAACAAGTATTTTGCCAAATAAGAAGGGTAATAAGTGCATGTTAGAATTAACAGAAAAAAATGTTTTGCAGTTTAGTCCCCTCTAAGTCAACCCCACACTTCAGCTCTTTTAGCTGATAAATTATATATATATAATTAGTTTTTGTCTTCCATCACTGAGTATAATTATCTCATAGATAGTACATGGTTGTCTTATTTTCTGGTGGGATTAGCACCATCCTGTCAGTGAACAGAAATGACCCCTCCAAGTGCTGCTCAGTCCTCACATCTGTTAGCAAACACCTCCTACAGAATGCTATTCCAATGGCATTTGTTTGGGAAGTGCCTGTGCAGAAACACTTCTGCCTGTCAAAGGGTTAGGGTTTACTGCATTATTATAGCTCTGAATTTGCACCAAAAATGATAGTTGGTGACTATATTTTCTTATCTTTTGAGGTTTTCACCAACAAAGATACACAATGGATTTATTTAGATTGCATATAATTTGTTTTTTGCATAATATATAGAAACCACATAGATATACTAAAATTCCCTTTTGTTCTGGCCTAAAACAGAGCAGTGACAACGTAAAGAAGTTCTCTGGCCAAGTTAGGAGATCTGAACCATTGCCCACACATTGCAGGCTGTAAGGATCCTGTGTTGTGGGGTGTTGAGCGTGAGCTACGAGGCTCATGCTGTCCCTCTGTCCGTCTGCCCGTCGCTGGCCCCCATGCCATAGTAGGAGCCAGGGCTGGCAAACACAGCCTGGCAGCACCCAAGAGTAGAGAATGGTGCAGGCGCAAATGGGAATGAGAAGGGTGCAAAGAGTCCTCGCTGCTCACGCCGTTGTCCCCAAAACCGTGTTCCCATCTGCCAGCAGATGGCACTCATTGGATGTTTGCCTTGTCCACAGCCCAGGTGCGCTTTCCGGAGCGCAGGGAGCAAAGGTGGGACACCCGCTGTCCTCCCGTGTGCCCTTTGTGACCTTTCACTGCCTGTCTCACGGTAAGGGCTGTGATTTCGGCAGGGTCCATACTCCAAGGGAAACTAGAAAGGTGAGGAGCTGATGGACAGAAATGTCCCTTGGTGGCTGTGGCTGCAGGGAGGCTGGGACAGCCACCTGCCTGTGTTGTTGTCCCAGGAGCTGCCAGCCATGGCATCCCACCTCCAAGCTCTACACACCCATCCATCCCACAGCTGAAGTAGCCATGGAAAAATGTCCACGGTTCAAGAGGTGGCCAGCATGGCAGGTATCAGTGAAGGAAGGCCACTCCTCCCAAGAAGGGTCTGTACCACTCAGTGACACTGCTGGGCTTGAGCCAGCTGCACACACAGATGGCAAGAGATTTGTCCTGCATCAAAGCACAGCTTTTAGAAAAATACCCAATCTCTCCTTCAAGAAGTTGAGTAATAAAAAATCTGCACTGTAGTTACCTTCGTGCTTCGAAAAGTAAGGATTTCCTTATTTCAAGTATGAATTGGCCCGCTTCCAACTTCCATCTGCTGTTCTTTGTTCCACCCCACCAGAAGGGCTGAATACAATTATCTCCCATCACAGGGATCACATCCAGCCTTCAGACTTCCATGGCTATCTACAGTGTTCCTACTTCCTTCTTTCAGGGATGCTTTGGATGCTTACAGAGCCCAGGGCATTGCACCACCCTGGCCCACCTGCTGTCTGTCCCCATGGCAAAGTGCCCTGGCAGGGTCACCTGGATGCCTTTGCCTCCACTGGCCCTTCAATACTGTTGTATGGAGAGACCTGCCCACTCACTCTTGGTTTCTGAAGCAGGAACTTCTTATTCAGTTTTCACAAGAACCATCATGAGTGGAGGGACATTGATAAGAACAGCTGATCCCCATGAAGAGAAAATGTTAAAACACAAACTAGGAAGTTTTCTGGACAACTTCAAGGAAAACTGAAGAAATTGCACCTTTTACAAAACAAGGCACTGAAGACCTAAGTCACTTAAACTCATTTCCTACAGCAATTGTTTTACCAAAAGGTACTTTTTGCTATATGCAGCAGTAGGTTGGAGAAAGGGGAGATCATACAGCTATCTGGGACAGCAAGCCCTGTATGATGTGTGCTAATCCTTGCCAAGATTTATAGGAGCTACAGGAATCCTGGTATTTAGAAAGGTTCTGGTTAATTGTAGCTAGACCTAAAGCAACAGGAGACTTGTGTCCATCCCTATAGTTTACATTTTGCTTCCCAAGCTGCTCACCTTTTCCATCAGTTCACGCCTCTGCTCCAAGTTGTCAAGGTCATTGTAAACTCTTACCCCATATTCCAGTATTTTGGAAAGTTGGCACCAGATTTGAATTTAATAAGCATGCTCTTTATTTCATCTTTCTGGTCAGTGAGGAAAGCAGTGAATACTGCTGTCCACAGGAGGGGTCTATTTCTATACCCAACTTCTAATGCAGTGTTGCACCACTGACAGCTACTCCTTGTATATGGCTTCCAAACCAGTTTTGCAACCACTTGGTTCCTATTTCCCAAGCTGTCTTATAAGAATATCTTGTAAAACACTAGGAGAAAACCTTACAAAGTCATGATGTATTACATCTGTGCCTCAACTCCTTCTCAAGACCTGCCATTCTGTCCTTGGAAGGACGAGGAGTGGTTTGAAATTGTCTTTGAGATACCTGCATTTATTGCTCATGTACACCATAGCAGATAGAAAAGTGCTTTCCTTCCATTTGCTTTACCAGACCCCTTCAAAGTTCAATAAGTTGACTCCGGTCATTGTGGTAATGCTTCAGAATTTTTTTACCTGGACAGCCAGCTCTCTTGATGGTCTGTGGATTCCATGCTGCCTATTCCCATCGGCTGCTTTGTTTGTCTGTTAATCACACCCACTTCCTTGCTGTGGGGCTCCCCAGCTGAGGGGCTACCAGCCTATTCCGTATACTGTGTGCTGGCAGGGAGCACAAGGGAATTACAATCTTGCAACAGCTAAAGTGGATTTTTACCGAAAAGGAAAACGTCCATAGATGCTATGAGCAAGCTAGCACTCAAGCAAGTACATACAAGCTGACTTCCTATTTCCCAATAATCCAATTCCTTTTTGTCCCACCCTTGAAGACTCCATGCAACTCTGTGGACTCTATTTCACACCATCCATCTGTGCATGGTTGAGAGAGTTTGTGCACAGGAACCAAGGCAGTCCTCATAAATCATATTAATTGCTATGGAAATACTCAGTAGCTTCAGAGTTGTACAGACAGTCATGAAGGGAGCCTGTGAAGCTGACGCCTAAATAAATAGCCCTCTTAAATATTTCACTCAGTCAGTTCCTTGGGATGGCTCAGGTTCAGCAGTGAGTAGTTTTACAACCACTTCATAAGAGAGGAGGGAGGAAAACAGTAATTAAACTATCTCCTTTTGGCAGGGCAGCCTCTGTCGCTCAAACTAACGAGGATGTTTGGTGCCAGACAGGAAAGCACAAGGGAGCACAGGCTCTGCAGCACTCCCCTGACATGCCCTGTCTTCAGATACCTTTAAAGGACAGGCTGTACCTGAACTGAATTCAGCCTCCCATCTCTCCTGCTGAGCCTGAGGAGGAAGCAGGTGTTGGGGCTCTGAAGGAGAGAAAAGTCTCTAATATGCATACACACACACTCTTCCAGCTTTCTGGGAAAAAGCTCTGTGCTGCTAGTTTTGGCTGAACTCTCCAATCTCACAATTATTTTATATCATTTAGAAGTTTTTGAGGCTCAGTATTTTGTATTTCTCTCAGAGAGCTGCCAGCACACTGAGAAATCTTGATCAGGTTTCCAAGAGATGAGATGATGTTTCACTGATACTCTTCTAGCCCCTCACACCCTGCTTCCCTGTCCACCATACCCCTGGCCAGTTCTGGGTTACAGCAGTGTTTTGGTGCTACACAAACCAGTAGGTATGGAAATGTTGGACTGGGACACCAGTAGAGCAAACCACTGCATGGACAGCCCCTGGGGCTCTCTGGGGGCACAGGGCACCACCACTTGGACAGTGTTTGGCTGAGGGCTGTTTATGTCCAAGCTCTATGGGGCCCATGCCCCGGACCACAGTCACCATCTGTCACAGTAATGCTGACAGCACTGCCACAGGAATTTCCTCTTTGCCTTTCCTTATTTTACTAGTTCTGCCTGGAAGGCTTTTGTCTTTTGTCTTCGCCCAGAAGTGAGCTCAGGTCTGCTCTTTCCACTGGCATAAGTCTACACCATTTGCCAGCAGGGGCTCAGAGGGTTGTTTGCTTTCTGTTTGTGTTAGTGGCCAAGCGAGGAAACTGAACCTCCTTCTGCCACCTCTTCTCTTTCTTTATCTGATCTGCAGCCAAGCCCCAATGCCCAGAAGTCCTAGGTCAGATTAGTTCAGGAGATGATGGGAATTCAGAAATAATATATGTGGTGGTTTGCTTTTGTTTCTTCACCTCAAGGTTTTTGAATCTTCAAGACCATATTTTACTAGCCTGAATTGATCTGGATCACCTTTTAATGAAGATCTTGTCCAGAATTCCCTCAATCTCATGAAACAGTGGGTTGAAAAAAATTACACTGTAAATTACCCTAAAGTAGTCACTGCTCTTGCTGCTTCCTCTATTAATTTTTCACTGTGGAGTTGAGGGACACATTTGTGGACAGTTAGTCACATTCTTCTAATCAGCTGAGATCTCTGATATTTGTCATCATTGGCATGAATAAAGTTGGCCAAAAGGAAAAACTTTGTTCTGAGTTCTGCACCCAAAAAACCTGCCTACTTTACTACAACTGGCTCTCCTACTAAAACAAAAGACAAAGAAGACAAAGAGGTTTCCAACATTTCAGTAACATGTTTATCCAAAAAGCACCAACTAGTTTTCATTTTATGAGACATTAACTTGTCTGTGACTACTCCAGCACCCCCTATCATTGCAACAGCCCAGTCAACACCCATGGATCCCAAATGGCTCCTATTTAAATACACAAAGAGTAGGAATACTGGCTTTATTTCTTGACTCCAGTCACAAGCTGCATGGTTTTAGAGACATTTGAGTACTAATACTTGTTTTCAGTTTTGTTGTTGATGTTTTCCAAAGAGTGCATATAAGTTAAACTACCATTAAATGTAATATTTTTCAAGTCTGTCATGCTCATTACACAGTGAGATACAAGCTGAAACCATATAGCCTGTGAGAAGGCTGTGTGTCTTCTGGTATTGGGTAGTGGAGCATGCTGAAGATACTTCCATGTTGCCAAAAACAATAGCAAAACTAAGAGACAGTGTGTCACATTTCCCTTATAGACTGATCCAGCATTCTCAAAAGCCTGGGAAATCACTAGAGTGAGCAACCACAAGAGATAGTTTCATCAATGCTACTAATTTGAACCAGATTATATAAACCTTTGATAGCTCTGTTTTACAGGCAGGGAAATGAGAAATGGCCTAAACTGTCTTGAGAGTGCGCAGATTGTCTCTCACCTGACCCAGGCCTCTTGCATGAAAACAAGAGCAGGAAGGAGGGGGCACCAAATCATTTTGCCCCAGCCTGGCCCCACCTGGGAAGTGCTTTTGGACTTTTCCAGTGAAGAATACCATGTGGTGGGCTGAGCATTCTGGTGGTGTTCTCACCTCTGTTCCATAGCTCAAATACCTTTTCTTTTTCAGGTCAGATCTTTCAAAGGGCTTCTCATTTCATGGATGGCCATGAATTTTGGCAACATCCAGGAACTGCAGAGTCTTCTACCCTCCTACCCCAAGGCTCTTGTTGCCAGCAACGTTTTTCTCTTTTATTTACAGTGATTTTGCAGCTCACCAGCATCCTGTCATCTACAGTGGATTATTTTTATTACATGGCTACATGAGTTTTGTCCTTCACAACACAAAGCATCAACAGAAACTGGAGAAATGTACTGGGGAAAAGAGAGTCTCCCTGGCTGGGTAACAGCTACAGCTGGCAGAGCAAGTGGTGCAGCCTGCCAAGGAGTCCCAGCCAGGCTCCTGTTAGAGAGAAACTTCCATGGAAAGCACAAGGTAAGGATGTTCCTACTTATGCTGAACACCCACTTTGTGATCAGCTGTGAGGTGCCACGGTTTGGCAAACCTATGCAATATCATTAACATTATCTGGACATGCTTCAATTTCCTGCTCTTACTGATTTCCTTCTCAAGCTTTGAGAGATTTCCCCAAGAACCTTTTAATCAGCACAGAAGGTCAAGAAAAGCATCATGCTTTCCACACCCTTGAGAAAAGACAAAGTTGAACAAACTCATGCGTAATTACCAATACATCAAGAAGAGGCATGTGTTGGAGCTTTTTAAAAGTGCTGCAACCCAGATTAGCCAGTTCTTCATTTAGTTTCAATTAGAGTTGGAAACCAATTCAGACTAAACATTTTAATTTATGAATATAGTTCCTTCATGCCAGGAATTGCCTGTAAACAGATTATAACTTTTCCAGAAATACTTACTATTAGCTGAAAGTTTTCCACAAGTAAGCATCTGTCTGTGACTGGCTCACAAATTGATCACCACAGCTATTTGTTCGTGTATCTGAGCTCCAGTATTGGAGCTACCCAATTAATTAACCAAAGTCACAGAGCACTACGTGTCTCTTCAGCCAATGTTTGTTGAAAATATTGCATTTACATCAGCACTGGCTTGCAGCAAATGCTCTCAAAACCAAAAGCTTATCCCGCCAGTGACTGCAATATTAGGAAACAAAATCATAGCAGATTTAGCATTGATCAAAATCTTAGAAGAATTCTTCACTCAACTTTGGTTTCAGCCTAATTTGCCACATTTTTAACCTGTGTTCATAAAGAGCTAAGGCTACTGTAGTCACAGCAGTATCAATATCGGTGTATACCTTTGCATATGTATTTCTAATAAGTCTTGAATCCCCTAGCCAGTTTTTTTTAGATTTGACAGAGGAGAGATGCAGACATAAATTTCGTATTTCAGGGAAAGACATGACTGTACCAGAGATGCTGAATTTATTAGTGCCACCAAAACGGACAAGACTTCAGTATAGCCCTTCCCTTACTAGAAAGAGCCCAGAAACTCCAAGTTTGAGCCTCAGCAATTTACAGTAAATCGAGTTTCACTGGCACTATTACCCACCAACTCACAGATTATTTTCATTTGCAGCATACAAGCTAGGTACAAACTTGAACTTAATTTAGGACAGCGGCATATGTTCTGTTTCTGATTTTTTAATTTTTTGGATAATGTCCCAACCTTTGCATATTTTTTTCTACTCAACCTCATTTGCCAGTATCACATGCATCCTCTCCTCTGTGGGCTTTGAGCAATGCACCTTGTAATAAAAGCCTTTATGAAGAATGGGGACTTGTCTTTCTTGTCTTTTCAAGTGTCACAAGCAGAAGCTGAAGGAGCAGAGGTATGAAACCCCTGTGGTCTTGCACTATGGGTGGGACAAAGCTATGTTTCAGAAATTGTGTTAAAGTTTGAAGCAAAATGCTGAGTAATTATCATCTGAACATCTTTTCCATCCAGCATCTGCTTTAGTACAAGTTGGAAGTACAAGCTGGGCTTTATTTTCAGCCAAAATAGGCTTGTTTTCAAACAGCATGATTGAAATACACGATTTTACAGTCAGTAGATAATAAAGTGTGTTATTATCTTACACAGGAGCACTGAAACTATAGGCTGGAGAAAAGATGAAGGACTTCTGAAAAGACTTTTCTGGATTTGACTTGTCATACATCAAAATGCAATACAGGAAGGAGCTCTGTTAAACCTCATTCAAGTATTTTTGAAAACCTCACCCACATTTTTATAGTGTTAGTTTATATTACTCCAGTTTGCCTAAAAACTTAAAACAAATTTTTGGTAATAACACAAGTCTCAGGACATCATGACCTATGAAATGAACTATTGAACCTCCTCTTCATTGTTAAATATTGCCTCTGAAGATTTTCTAAATTTCATGTTGGAATCTGCTTTCCTAGTTTCCCAGCCTTCTCTAAATATTACCATGGTTTTACCATGCTTATGGTGATAATAAGGGACACACTTATTCAGACAGGACCCTTGGGTGGTTTTCTTGTATTGCCAATATGATAGACTAGCATTTCTCTGTTTTTCAAAGTCTATGTTCTGAAAACAAGAGTTTAATTTGGTTAACAGGGGGCAGAACTGTGCCCATTCCAACCTGTTAAAGTTAATAGAACAAGTAATTATATAAGTAGAGAAGAATTTGGCCCAAAAACTGTTTCAGGAAGGTAGAATCATAGAATCATTAAAATTGGAGAAGATCTTTAAGACATACAAGTCCAACCATCAGTCTAGCCCCACCACTTATATTCACCATTAAACCACGTTCTTAAGCGCCATATCCATTCATTTTTGAACACTTCCAGGGATGGTGATTCCACTACTTCCTCGTTCCAATGCTTTACAACCCTTTTCACAAAAAGTTTTTTGTAATGTCCTCCCCTGATGTGACTTGAGACCGTTTCCTCTTGTCCTGTCACTAGTTGCCTCAGTGAAGTGACTGACACACACTTTCAGGTGGTTGTGGAGAGCAACAAGGTCTTTCCTGAGCCTCCTTTTCTTCAGGCTAAACAACCCCACTGAGCCACTTCTCATAAGACTTGTGCTTCAGACCCCTCCCCAGCTTTGTTGTCCTGCTCTGGACTCATTCTCTGTTCTAGTTCTCTAGCAGTCCCTCTTTTTCCAATCCCTCTTACAGATGGGCATCACATTTGCCAGATTCCAGTCACCTGGGACCTACTTGGTTGACCAGGTCTGCTGAGAAATGATTGAAAGTGGCTTAGTGAGCTCTTCTGCCAGCTCTCTCAGTACTCTTGGGTGAATCCCATCTGGCCCCATGGACTTGTGCTGGTCTAAGTTGCATAGCAGTTCACTGACCACAATCTCTCCTGGACTGTAGAGGCTTCATTCTGCTCCCTGTCTCTGTCTTCCAGCTCAGGGGGCTGGGTACCTTGATGACAACAGGTCTTATTATTATATGCTAGTGTTAGCACCTGAGGGCAAAGGTATGGCAACACTTTCAGGACAATGGTTTTGAAAATCTCCAGGCACAAATTGAACCTCCAGTTTCTTAATTACTAAGTAATTATGAGTGAACATTAGTAAAATTACTGTTTGAAAGATTTAGCAATTTTATTTTGGAAGGGCTCCTGAGTTCAGTATTCCTCTCAGAGAGACACTTGATCAATTGCATCTGCATTGGAGAATGTATAAATTGAGAAAATCTTAGAGAACTCTGCAGAGACATGTCTCCAGAAGACCCCAGTAGGAGAATTTGACACCTTCCCTAGAGATATTTTTATTTGCTTTGTTTCTACTTTCTCTAGGTACCCTTCCAATTCTCCCCACGCCCATGAGGGCATTTGCTTCTGAGTCATTTTGCAAAGACTGGATTCCAGTTATTAAATGTTTCTGGTTTTTATCCTCTGAGAGCTTTGCCAAGGTGCTGGCAGCCTGAAAGCCAATCATTCAACTCCACTGTTCAGCCTCAACAAACAAGTGACAGAGAGTATTTCCAGCTATAAGCCTTTGGGAGTCCAACCCTCTCATGGCAGGGACCCCACTGAATTTAAGAGGAGTGCAAAAGCAGGAAAATTGTGAGGACCAAGATAGCTTTTTTGTTGCATGGCATAAAAAAAGGGTTGCAGATTGCTCATGTCTTGTTCTGTGCTGAATGGGAAAGCAGTCCCTTCCAGTCTGGAGTGTCCCCAAGTTGTCCAGCCAAAGGGTATCTCCAAATCTCATAGTTATTCTGCTCCCCGGGCTGAAAGACATGCTCTCACAGCCCCATCCACACACATTCAGCCGTTCCTGTTACAGGAGTCATCCCTGCACTGCCCCCCCAGCTCCTGCAGGAGCCCCAGTGGGATAGGAAGGGAAAGTCACCTGACGGAGAACCTCACTGCTTAGGAAGAGAGGGCCAGCCCCAGCCCTGCTGCTCCTCACCTTCCTTCTTAGTGTGAGGGCCAGGAGCATGCTGAGCCTTCTCTAGGGATCAGGATGCAGAGGGCAGTGGATTTTGTGGAGAGCTGGATAAGTGCCCTGCACTGGGGTGGCTCAGAGAACATGTCATCTGTGGCATGAAAAATTGTGTTTGCTGAGACACACTGCCCAAGACAGCATCCTTCTGGAGAGAACTCACCAGTTTGGAAGGACACTCACAGTACTCTTGGGATGTCACACAAGAATGTGTTCAGATCCTCTCTGTTGTTCATTTAAGCTGTGGCTTTCTGTTGAAGTAATGAAGAGTCATGCTCTGGGTTCTATTAATTTTCTGGTGCAGGATACGACCACATGCATCATTCTATCCTCTCCTGCTCTCTTGGCAGGTGCTTCACAACCATCTGTTGTCTTAGACCCAGACCCCTTCATCAAAAGACAGCAGTGGGAAGCAGACAATCATATGCTCTTTTCATGACTCAGACATCAGCATGATGTCCATCGCACCATGGTTGTTAAAGAAATAATTAATAATGGTTAAAAGAGAATGACGGGATATAAAAGCATCAGCATGACCTTGTCAAGAACTGGCTGCCTCAAACCGATCTAGATTCTTCCTCTGAAGGGATAAGCCATCTGGGGGATAAAGGGGAAACAAGCAAAATTTACTTCGAGTTTTTTACACTCTCCACCCTGATTTCTTTTTGTGAAAAAAAGTGAAATAGTCTCTGTTGAACCATCATGCCCAACCAGTTTTAGAACCATGTGCAAGAAGCAGTCATCAGTGTGTCATGCTGTCCAACAAAACAGATATCTTTGAAAAGGAAATCCTAAAGTCTGATCTGTATCTTTCTATATTTTGTATTTGGATCTTGGCATAGAGAAAACTCTTATTAAATTTATTCACACGGCAGACAAGAGCAGGCAACAAATCTAAAATTATTTTTATGAAAAAAGAGACAATACCAAAATTGCATTAGACTCATTTTTATTTTTGATTGTGCGTAGCTATTTGACCTTTCTCTGTTACATTCTTGCCTGGCTGAATGCTTTCCTCTTTGTATCTGTGCCTTTCACTCTTTCTCATAACACTTACTCTTTCATAAGTTACCTATATAACTTAAAGCAGAGGACAAGAAGAAATCCACTTCATTTGTGGCAAAGGAGGTTTTGGATCTATATGAGAGAAGATTGTGATGGAGAGATGGTGGGATTTTGTCTACTGGAAGCTCTGAAGAGCAGATGTGATGAACATCTGTCAGGCTTGATCTCCCAGGGCTAAATCAGTCCCACATTCCAATGGTTGACATTAAGAGAACAGCTGTGGATCCAGCAGTTGCAACAAGGACATGTGTCTCCTGAAGTTGCAGAGCTATTGGCTGTATTATAAAATCAACAGCTGGCTTTTATTGAAAAAAGACAATATTTCCCATCTCTCTCTGCACAGAGGCAAACAAATCTTGCTGCATCTGTGCTTTGGTCTAAAAAGAAAAGCTACTAAGTATGATTGTATTAATTTAGAAATTCTTCACAGGTACGTTCATGTGTATACATGGCTCTATATTTCTAGTTGACTTTTCCAGAGAAATGAATAAAAGTGGACAATTTGCACAGCCCACTGATCTTCTCAGGACAGCTCTAGAGATGGAGCAAATTATCTTAGACAGTGTTTTCACTGGCTGAACTATTCACGCCAAAGCTTGTACTGGGCTTCCCAGCAGTGGAGGAAAATTCAAAGTGGTTGCCACAAGAAGGAGGGACAGGTCTGGAGCCATGAGACCTTATCATGCTTGTTATAGAAGAGAAAAAGGGAAGGAGAATTAAAAACCTGTTTCATTCCCATCTGTCCTGTCACATCCCTTCAGAGGTGGCAGACCCAGCACCGAAAAAAAAGCACAATGGAGTTTTGACCACTTAGCTTCAATCTTCACTTGACTGCTGCTCTCCATTACTTGTGTCCAGAGTCTAATTTGTTCCACTTTCTTTTTTTGTGAATTATGAATTATCTTAGTTAAATCCTACTGGAACATTTATATGATCAGAGCCCAACTGCAGGCTACAATGCCAAGTGCTGGCTCTCTGAGAGCTCCCAATGGGACACCAAAAACAAATGCTGCAAATAGCATGGTTCTCTGTGTGTGATGCCTGGCTGAGTAGCTTCCAAGTGCTGTATCACACTCTGAAGGAATGGTGTTTCTGCACTGGGCTGTCAGCATCCTCAAATAGGAAATTCTGGAACAGCAGGTTTTGGCAACTTGTGTCTTGGAGAATTGCAAGAGCTCTGCCATGCAAGACAGACACTATAGCTTTAACTTCACTGTAGAAACGAAGAATTCCTTTATTTTCTGATGCAGAAAAGTCTGCTTGTCTGAATGCTTATGGTGGCTCAGAAGAGATTAATACAACTTGCTCTCATTTTACCACTCTTAATGGTAAACCATTCACATGCTGCTAGGATGGTGGAGTGTAAGACACCGTAGAAGTGAATCATTGCAGCAACACAAATAAGGCTCTGAACACCATTTTTCATCTATTTCATTAAGTTTGTAGCACAAGAAATCAGCCTTTACATATATAAATCTCTGTGTTCTTACAATTAACAAAAGTGTCATTTATTTTGTGGGACTTCATGTCCCATAATACTCCTTTAGTATTAATATTTCCCTGTTTGCCAGCAAAATATTCAAAAAGGTTTTTTAAAATGAGAGCAAACTGGCTGAAAGAAAGCACACCAGGCCAATCTCACCTGTTAAAAATCAGGTTTCTTTAGAACTTGAATGTCTCAAATACTATGCAATCCATTTTGATATATGAAGACGCTTGTACATGAATTCAGAGCTAAGTTTTTCAAGTTTATAGAAAACGTGGCAGCACACTAAAATACTTAACAGCATTTCTTTCCTGGTCTGCCAGCTTGAAATTGAAAGAGGATGGCGTCTCCGTGGCTGTGCCTACGGGTGACTGGGTGTCTCAAGGGACTTGCCAGCAGATGACACAAAACAAAGTCCTCGTGTCTGGAACTCAGCTCATCACTGAATCTGGAGTTATGGGAGGACCATTCAGTAGCTGTCACTAGCTGGAGGAGCACCAAAGATGTTGAAATGAGGGCTTGCAGGAAACCATGTGGCATTTGGCCATCTTCCACTCACTGTAAGCTAAGCCATGGGGGAGATGCTAATTACTGTTTATGCAGCCTCTTGGCAAACTTGGCAGCCGGCTCTGAACCAGTCCTGCAAGCTGACTGCTCCTGGTAGAGGCAGGATGAGCCCAGCCTGAGTCAGTCACAGCTCTGCATGCACTCCCTCCCTTTGAGACCACACTGGTGCCTCTGCCCCTGCCTGGCCAGGTGGTGATTGCTGTGCACTGCTTGTCATCAACTGCTTTGGGTTTTACAGCCCCACATGTCTCCCTCAGCCTGAGATTTTTCAAGCTGAGATCAGCAGGGACACATGGAGGAAAGAGCTGTACCCTGGAAGCCCTAGGTAGGAGAGCAAATTGCAGAGCTTTCTTCTGAAATAATCATCATCTGCCCTTTCCTTTCACTCTGTGGTCCTTTGCATATGGACTGCAGGGGCTCACTGCCAAATGGAAGGCATTTCTCATATCCACCCCAGCTGCATCCTTCTCCTCCATTATTCTTCTGGTATCAACAAATGGAGAGGTTTAGGGAGAGATGACTGTGGCTGACCCAACACACAAGCTAGCTTATTTTAGAGGGCTGCTGTTAACTCTGTGGTTCAGCACTGGCAGCCAGAAAGGGAGACAAAAAAATGAAGAGGATTATTTCCAAGTGAATTCCCAAGAGTGTGTTCAATTAGAGATGTTGTTTTTTGACCTTTCACAGTCTTCATTAAAGCCCCTATCACTTTTCCAGAAAAAACAATTTTGGAAACAGATGGAAATAAATGAAAAATTTATTCCTGCAATAGCCACGCAGCCCAAAATGAGCAGTCTTGAGTGATCTCTGCTGAGAACCACTGTTTAATTAAAAGGATGCTTATGAAGTCTTCATACTGTGAAACACAAATACTTGCCTACAACCTACTGGGAGCTGCCTCATGAGAGAAAAAACATGCACTCTATTAACTCAGCTGGTATGAAATTTAGCATGTAGGCTATAAAGTGACCTAGAAGGGGGAGTTTATGGATGCTAGCATTAATCACTATGTGATGACACAAAGTAAGAGAAAGCAGAAAAGAATTATTCCTCAGAAACAGCTTTAAAATACAAAGGAAAATTCCAAGAAAAAGTGGGAAATAGGCTTGGGAAAGACCTGAAAATTTATTTCAAGGTCCTAAGATCTGTGAAGTTCTGAGGGAAAGAGACAGTTGTCAGGTCAGTAGTGCAGGCTGGTACTCAGAAGAGCTCCCATTACATACAAAACTGAAATACTCCTTAATAGGAACATGTGATCTTGTGTTGGTTTTTAGCCCACGTGTGACTTTGTTTAAATCCCTTTAGGATCTAGCCTTGAGGGCCTTCTGATATCCGGAAGAGATGTTTTCCAGCTCAGAGAGCTGGAATGCTCTTTTGGAAGCATTCTACATCCCACCTGTGTAATGCTGGCTGTTGTGGTTGTCACACATTGACATCTGAGCAAGGCACTGCAGTGAATGCCACAACAAACTGCCCCTACTAAAAATGACTGCAGCCCATTTCTACATCTTCATTTTGAGACAAATATAACTAAACACTTTACACCAGGGAATAAATTTAGTATAGGTTCCTTTAACTAATTTTATCTCTATCCCTATCATATGTTTAATACCCCTTTTGTGTAATAAGCTGTGGCAGAAATAATCACGGTAATTTGAACCAGCTCTCCTGACAAACTTTCTCTAAGATGTTTGAAAGGTAACAGAGTGAAAATGCTTACAGTCTGTTGCATTTCAGCTAATTACTGAAGAGCTTTTGGATATCAGAGCAGGAACAAAATGCAGTTCTCCTTGTGGAAATCAGGGCAATCAGACTAATATAAACCCAGGTGACATACAGTCAGTGTTCAGTTAGCAAGCTCAGAAGTTCAGCTCTCTGGAAAACATGAACCAATTTCCTTGTAATCTACTGCTTGCTTTACTTCTCCACAAATATTCTTTTGGAGGCATTACTGCCCATATGATGGAAGGCACAGCTAACATTATGACTAAAATGAGCTTTATCTGAACTGAGAATAACTGTGGTTATTTTATTATGACAGTTACAGTCTGTTTCTGTTGGGTGAGATTTGTTTACTGGTTCTGCCATGGCCAACATTATTTCACATAGTCATAGAACTCCTGAAATTTTTCAGCTGTGTATATTTCTAAATATCTGTTCTAAATAAATAAATAACCCCAAACCATGTCTTCCTATGGGAAAAGATCCTTCTTAAATATTGCCTTTTTAAGGATCTTCACTTTATTTAATGTGTGAACACTTGAAAATCTTTCCCTGACCTATGACTTTGTGTACTTTACAAACATTTCTTAAGAAAATTTTAGCCAGGACAAGAGAATAGGGTTTAGAGTTGATCCCAGCACCTTCTTTTACTGCTTATATGAGGCCAGTCACACCAAATGGACACACACTCAGCTCTGTGTAAAAACATCCACTTCTTACTGAAGGGCAATGGCATGAAAGAGGGAAAGAGGAATATTTGACCCTGCTTGTGGAGACTGAAATTTCAAACAAAGCTTATAATAATTTCCTGCTGCTTCTAAATATCTCCCTGTAAACTATGCTTTAAAAGGAAACAAACAACAATAGCAACATAAGTTTATAATTGACACCATCAGTGAAATCTGCTCCTCTGGAAATGCCACAGGCATGCACTCCCTTCCTCAGCTCTGCAAGTACTCAGACACTTTCTGCCTGTCTTATCTAATCACAGGATGCTGACACAGGGCTGCTCAGGCATGAGGTGTGCTACAGCTGGAGGTGCTTGGTGTTGCATCTCAAACTAAATTCACAGAATCATAGAATGGTTTGGGTTGGAAGAAATCTTGATCAGGTAGTTTCAACCCCTTTGCCATGGGCAGGGGCACCTTCCACTAGACCAGGCTGCTCAGAGCCCCATCCAACCTGGCCTTGAACATTTCCAGGGACAGGGCATCCACAGCTTCTCTGGGCAACTTGCTCCAGTGCCTCACCACCCGCACAGTGAAGAATTCCCAAGATCTTCCTCAACAACTGTGTCTCTGTTCCATGAGTTTACCCCAGGAGAAAAATCTGCATCTGGGTAGAGCAGAGATAGAAGAAGACCCTTTTTGTCCTCAATGGATCTATCTAGAGGTTTGACATTTTCCTTCAAAACTTTTTCCAGCATGCTCCTCGTTAGGCCTTTGTGTATCAGAAACCGTCCAGCAGACAGGAAATGTGAAGAGAATCATTAAAAGATGTACCCAAGGCTTTAGAGGAAAGCCAGGTCAGTATTAAAATTAGCACAACCAAGCACATACTATTAAAATTGCCACAACTTCGCACTCCATCCCCATTTCTTTTCAGAACAATATGAGTTGCAGTTTAAAAAGGGACACCAGCCACTAGAGAGCAAGAAAAGGAAATTGCTTGTTGGTAGATGAAATTAGCAATTAAAGTTGTGAGAAGACGGAAGGAAGAAACATGAATTGTCTCTGGTGAGATCAAATCCTCCTCAGCTGCAGTGGGCTCCCACTGAAGCAGGCAGTGCAGCCTTGCCCACAGGTGAAGCTACTTGCAGTGATTTTCACTTCTGCAGGCTTTAGAAACCAGTCTCTTCTGGAGGAAAGGATGTGTAGCCAGCAGAGATGCAAAGCTATTTAAAGAAATGCTGTAAAAAGGTGAGGAAAACATTTATTCTGTGCATCTAGCCATTCAGCCTCTTCTGCTTACATTAACCAGGACTTTGGGGAAGTACAAAAAACCAGGGATTTATAATCCAAGAGTGTATCAGTGAACAGCATAAAGTCAGTAACACTTCATACCAGTGTTTCCCTTCTTCAAATGCTTCTTCCCTATGATCCAGAAGCTTTGGGACAATCACTGCATTTCAGTTTTTCAAAGAAATGACAGGTTCCATGAAAATGATGTTATACTTTTTATTACACTGGTTCTGCTTGCTGTTGATTCACTTAGTAACTCTTGTCTTGAACTGAAACAGATGGAATTAGCACAAATGTGGTGGTGTTAAGGTTCAGCATTTGGCAAACCAAGGTGGTTTGTTGCTAGGAGAGCAATTTCTAACAGCACATTTTTTAAAACAAAAAATAATGAATAATGTTTTACCCTTCACATGTTGATATCCAATGTCATGTGTCTCTAGTAATCCACTTCCCTCCTCGCAGCAAAATATTCCACTCCCAGAGTCCAAATTTTCCTGTCTGCTTGGGAGCTATGAGAATACAGCATACAGGAAAAAGTGATGCTCATCCAAGAAACCAGCCATTACTCAATGTTAAGGCTAGATACCGATTGTCTTCATGCTGAAACACCTCTGCAAAAACCAGCATCCTCTGTTAGTGAGGAGTCCAAGTCCCACGTCTCTGATCCAGGGGTGTCTTGCGGGGATAACTATTGGCCCATAATTGAGCATGAGTGACAAAAAAAACTTGTGAGGAGAACTCAAAGAAGTCATGTTACCCTACTGTGGGCCATTTGGAGAATAACCATGAAAAATTAACAGATCAAATCCAACTATGCTCTCCAGAACTGAGATCAGGGAGTCTGCTGACAGGACATGATGAAGGCAGAAAAGTGCTTGCCTTGCATGGGGCAGCTCCAGCCTGTGGTGCCACTGCTGGGCAAGCAAAGAGCAAACTCATGGTTTTACTGCGAGGACAGAGGGTTCTTTACCCACCAAAGTGGAACAGAGCAGACATGGAAAAGCCTTGTTACCAGAAGTGTGTTCTGTTCCTGGTCTGTGGGATGCCTGGCACCTCCAAACTGAGGCATCCATCCACACAAGCCTAAAGGGCACCAACGGGACACAGTAGAAACAGCCACCCCCTATCAATTGCACAAGTTCTGCATGGGGCAGGAGCAGCATCGTGTCTGCCTTGTACTGCCAAGCTTGTGTGTATTGCTGCCCATAAAACGCCTCACCAAATGACACTGCTGGTTAAGCCCCTTTCCCCTCTCCCTCTTCTCACTGACTCCTAGTTTGTCTCTGTTCTTTGAGGTCTGGGGGCTCAAACAGCCTTAACTCTGCACCTTTCATCTCAAAGCCTCCAGAGCAACCTCCTTGCTCTGAAATTCTGCGAGCTTATAATGCAAAAATCTTCCCTGGGCCTCAGACCCTACAAGGATATTTTCATTGCACTGCTGTTACACAAAAGGCCCTGAAGGAAAAATAAAAATTAGGCAGCTACACAAGCCTAATTTAGCCTGGTAGACACGCTGGAGGTCTCTGAAGATCTGTGTCAAGCAGTAACCTCAGTGCATTTGCAATCATTACGGTTGAGTTCAGTGTACCTGAGCAAAGTAATCATCAGCAGGTCTCAGCACCGAGATTTTTAGGGCCTCATTGAAGAAAGAAATTTGCAGAGTCCCTTAAAATGTTGTCTTGCCCAGAAAAATACAGCACTAGGCCCTTGGGACAGGAGCAGAAACCAGCATTTCCCAGACTAAAATCAGCCACATGACCAGTAGCACACCAGTCCACCATGAGAGCTGTGGGTGCTTTGTGATCTCTGCTGGCAGAGGAGAGCCCTGTGCTCAGCTCTGCCCACCAGGCTATGCCCCAGCACTGCCCCAGCTGCTTGCCTGAGGTCTTTTGATGCAAGGCAACCCCAAACTTGACACAGACCTGATTCTCATTCTGGCAACCCAGAGCAGAGTAAAGCACAGTTGACCCTGTATGTGAAATTACCTTTCTGCTCTGATAACCTGCTTCAAGCAGGTTAAAGCAGAATTAAAATTTTTCTTTTCTGTGAGGAATTCTCACTTCTAAAAATCATCTCAGGGCAAGAAAACCCATGAGGTAATGGGCTTGATGTATAAGCACATTGATATCTGCATGCAGTCATATATGCCCTCATAGCTGCCAGATTTTCTCTGAGTCTGTATCCAGAATGTCCAAGTTCTGTGAAAGAGAGTTGGCTCCCGTTTGCTGAGATGTATTTATTTTTTGTCATGAAGTGGCAGAGTTTGGGGCTCTGACACAGCAGAACACTTAATCACTTCTCTGACTTGAAGTACCTTTGTAATGGCTTCAACTGAGCTGAAACTTTTCTGCACTTGGAAAGGCTCCTGACCTTCCTTGGGCTGTTGCTTGCTTAACAGCATGAGTCTTCTCTGCTGTGGAACTGTGCCTGTGTAGTTCAGTCAGATTGAAAAATTAAAGCAATTTAAAAATCTGCTCAGGCTGACATCTCCCATTTGGCTGACCTGGCTCTGCAGAGAGGGCCATTGGCCATGGTATGACCAGAGCCCAGCTACCACTGCATGCCCCAGGCTGGGGCTGTGCTGGGAGGGGAGTGCACCAGGTAGGGAGGGAGATGGCATCTGGTACCACTAGGGAAAAGTGTAGGGGAAATCTGGCATTATGGGAGGCAGGGGAAGGGAAAGCCATCTAGACCTCTTCAGGAGAATGAGGTGGTGCCTGCAGCCAATGAGGAGAGCAGTAGAAGAAAATCACAACTGAGATGCTGTGGGAGAAGAGAGAGGGAAAAGAAGAGGGAGGTCAATTTGACAGGCAGTATAAAGACCCCTTCTTTTCCTGTCCAATTACTGGCTGCTTCTACAGTCCAAAATTAGCTACTGTAGTCCATAACAATTACAGGCCTCATTAAATCCGTGGAAGAATGAGCTGTCAGACTGAAGAGCTGTCAAGCCCTTATGTCTAAGGAAAAGAATTGGGGGCCCAGGCTGGTGCAAGCCACACCACAGGCAGCTCCAGCCAACAGGCGGGGTTTTTCTCTGGAAACAGGCTCAGGGTGTATATTGGAAAGGCAAAACTAGAGGCATTTGTGCCCAGTGTGGGTGGCAGTTTGAGTTTGACAAGCTGCCGTGCTAGTAAGTTTGGGAACAACTGAATTAGAAGGCACTTCTACTGCTCCTGCCTCTTTGGGAAATGGGGCTGCCATACTTCCCCAGGGGTCCATGAAGGGGTCATGTCATTGTCCTCCATTTGTATAACTGGTTTCTTGCCCTAAGGGAAACTGTCCTTCAAGTGACTGCCTTCAGTCACATCAACTGGACAGTGTCACTGGCTGGGCCATGCAATGTCCTTCAGATGCATTATTTCATTCATTCCTTCATTCATCCAGACATGTTTCAGCCTACAAGAACATAGATTTTATGCACCTTGGGGTGTGGAGGGAAGGCAGGACTGATCACACATGCTATGCCAAGGATTGCTGCCATGTACAAATGCATGGCTCTGCATGTTGGCACGAACAGGGTTGCTTCAGTCAGTCTCACATCAGGCAGAATTCAACCCCATGGCCTGTGCCTGCCAGATAAGAAGTTCAACAGCATGTATTCAACAAAATATCTCTGATCACCCATGGTGCAAATGTCTCCTTGCAACCAGATTGCAAGTCACCAGTTCCATCTCCTCCATATTCCCAGCATTTGGTCTGTTTATATTTCCTCTTTTCTGGGATATGGACTGAGATTTGAAGACTATTTAATGCTTAAAAAATCCACGCAGCCGTGTTCTACTTAACAGAGAAATTTTACATGGAAAATGTGTTGTTTTTTCCATTATTTTAACTTCTTACAGCTCTGCCTGCCAGTGGTAGCTCCTTGCTTTCAAGCTACTGATGAGCCTCAGCATCTGTTCTTCTGGGCATCCAGACCATTTGCAGAGTCTTAAAAGCAAAAGCCATGACATACTCTTTTTAGAAATGACTGGATGTCTTCCAGGATTGGAGTCAATTAGTGAAACAGTCCTCAATGTATTGCTGAAATTATGCTGCAACAAGAGTAGGTTTACAGCTTGTCCATTCTAAGACTATTCTGCCTTCTTCTGTTCTAACCCCACCAGTAGAATTCCCTCAGGCATTGCAAAGGGGTTAGAGAAGTCAGTCTTTCTAGTAAATGTCAAGTTGAAAAAATAATTCTGAATAGTGCTGACAGCCTAGATGCTCTTTAGACCTGCAATAGAACACGGCCTTCTGACTTGGAAACAAATCAAACTTTTAACAAGGCAAAACTGCAAGCAAAATCTCTGCATAAAACCCTGATGGCATTTTCCAGCTAGTAAAACTAGAACCTTACATTTTATGGCTGGAGAGGAAAGTATTCAACAGCTGTATGGGAATGAAGCCCAAGTTTTGTGACAAAGATTGTCACTCCTTCAGTGTCCAGCCAAGTTTTACCCATGGAGCTTTTTGATAGTATTGCTTTTAGTCTTTAGTGAAGATCACACAGGAAGAGCACACCTTATCCATTGCTGTTAATATCCAGGCAGGCAGGAGACCCCACAGTGAGAGATTATCTTTTGCTAATCTTCTCCAAATGAAGGCTCAGAATTTCTCCTGGACAGCAGAATCGCAGGTTTTAATATGCACAGAGCTCTTTCATCACTGCTGAGGTGTTGTTGGACATGTAATTTTTTCATACTGCTGCCAAGTCTGGGAAAGAGACAGTATGATACCTAAACGAGTGAGAAACAGCTT
Source organism: Catharus ustulatus (assembly GCF_009819885.2). Lineage (NCBI taxonomy): Eukaryota > Metazoa > Chordata > Aves > Passeriformes > Turdidae > Catharus > Catharus ustulatus. Next base: position 59,386,358 of record NC_046223.1, on the reverse strand, counting down.
TCAGTAACTGCAAAGTTTTCACTTCATTACTTGCTGTAGCAGTTTTGACTGTTCATCCCGGGCCATAGCCACTTTAGGGGTACAAGAAACTGGAAACTAGTGTAACAGGGACAGAGACATAATGCCAAAGTTTGTTAGAGTCTGCTTCCCATCCCTGTCCAGATGCCCCTTGAGAAAGTCAAGGAAAGAGAGATGGCAAGGCAACATGAGTCTGTGTAAAGCTCCCCATCACTGCTGATGCAGTGTCAGGGTGCACGTGCCATAAGCCAGTCAAGCCCTACCTCAATGTGCCTCAAAATGGGAAGTGAACACGAATAAGTCAAAGTGCTTCTCAGTGTGTGTATCTCTTGGCCTGGATGCAAGTCCATTAATCAAGCTCCTTTTTGATTTTTTTTTCCCTTTTCATCAAGTTGGTCTTCCAAAGACATTTTGTCTCTTTCCATTTTCCCCCTTTTAATCATGCGAGTGACAGCAGCACTAAGATGGATGTGTTTACAGCCTAGAGCTGGGCTGGTATCTCAAATTCCTCTGTGCTGCAGACAATTGCATGACTTCTCCCACTGGTCACACAGCAGATGGCCAAGGGGCTGCCAGCCAGCAATGTCCAGCAGTGTGCAAGGGTGGCTGTTCTCAGTTCACTGGCACCTGAAGAGATGAAATGCAGCAAAGGACACAGAGGCAGCATATCTCTGGCAAGAGGAAAACTACAGGGAGCAGGCTGGAGGTGAACTGTGCCTGTGTGTGTCTCCACCCCCAGTTCATCCATCTGGAGACACTGAGCAGGCTCAGAGCATGTGGGTGAATTTGCACCATACCTGGCTAGCCACAGTCTGGCACATGTGTGCACTCACTGTGTGTGTCACACCCTGCCCCAGGGCACTTTAATGTGAAGTTAAGTCTTGCCTTTGGTCTCTACAGGACAGGCCTATCAACTATTTCTGATGTCTGAGGCAAAGACAGGGAAACAAGCCCCCTTCTGAGCAGACCAGCTCAGTGAGCATCAGTATCACAGCCTTGCTTTCTCCAGGTTTGAAATTTAGATGTGGCAGAAGGGTAACTCCAGTTGTTTTACAGACTGTTTCATTGCAACTCTGGAGAAAGGTGAAATGCTCGTCTTCATTTTAACTTCATAAATTCTCTGCTGTTACATAGGCTGAGGACATTGACAGTACATGACCTTGGCTTCTGCTTTCCTGAGGCATGTGATGAATTTCTGGCTTCAGGCTTTACCTGCTGAAGGTCTGGAATTTGCTGTAAGGTGTTAGACATGACGCTGTGGCTACCAGCACTCAATGTGTGGGATCTGCCATCCATCCCAGCACACATAGCCTGGCCCTGGTCACCAGCCAAAGACAGGACCCAGAAACCAGGTTTTTCCTGAACCAACATTGCTTAATTGTCCCAGATAACAGCAGAGGTGGGTTTCACTGTTTCAGAATCCTTCAGAGATTTAGCAAGGCAAATCAAGTTGACTATTGCTATCCCAGTTTGGGAAAAATAAGAAGATTGTATAAAGGGCATTGTTTTATTTCCTTTGCTTTCTTTAGAAATTTCCTCTATAACAATCTCACATTTCAAGTAGTTTAGGAATGCTCAGATTTCGTCTCTTCTGCCACACTGAGGGAATATGGTGAAGGCTGGTTTGCAATGAGCCAAACTCAGACAATTGAGGCAGGGATTTTTGCTGCCTCCAATAGATTTCCCCATGGGAATTTCCTATTTCCCTACACTGACTTACATATTTCCAAGAAAATCTTCTCTATGAGGCATGATCTGGAGACGTTTTGTTTTCCTTGGTGATTTTGTCATGAGATGGATCACAAAATCATGTGTGGACTGGATGTTTGTTTCACCACCTTAATTTAGTATGAATTGCCACTACTCAGGAGCTGGTCTCATAACTGACTTTCTGAATAGTTTTCTCTTCCTGAAGCAGAGTTGGAACTCTTGCAGTTCCCACTTCTTGGACAATCCAAGGCCAAATTCACATTTTAATAGATGCCACACAAATGAAGAAGATAAACCATATCATATTATCAAATGGCTCAGTGTGTACTCTTTCCAATACTAGTTCTAATGCTGAATGTGGTGTGGGAAAATATGAAACAACCACACAGAAAATATGAAGGGACCCACAAGGATCACTTACTGAGTCCAACTCCTGGCCCTGCACAGGACAATGCCAAGAATCACACCGTGTTCCTCAGAGCTTCTTGAAAAACTTCTTGAACTCTGTCAGGTGTGGTGCTATATCCATAACCCTGGGTAGCCTATTCCAGTGCCCAACCACCTTCTTGGTGAAGAAATTTTTCCTAACCCTCCCTGGCAGAATTTCATATCATTCCCTCAGGTCTTACAGCTGGTGGCTGGAGAGAAGGAGACATACCCCTCCACCTTCCCTTGTGAGGAAGCTGTAGAGTGGTATTAGTTTTCCCCTCACTCTCCTCTTCTCTAGGCTGAACAAACCGATGTCTATGTAGATATTCCCATGGAAATCTAATTTTCTGACTTAGGAGAACAAAAATGAAAGCAAGACTTAAACTTTTCCAAAATTTACTCCCTCATTGTATTTAGTTCTGCATTAGCTTTGCAAAAACTCGGCTGAATTTGCAATTACACCCCACAATCCCTCCAAGGAAAAGAAACCAAACCAGAGTTTTAAGCTATCCTTTGAAATTTCTGCTTCCTTCAAGGGTTTGGCAGGGCTAGGTCTTGCTTGTGAAAGGAACCAGTATCCCAGTGTAGGTTCATTCATTTGTTACCACCTTCTCCTATAGGACTGTGGAAATTTTAAAATGATCAGGGAAGTCCATCAACATATTTTTTCTCCAGAATTAATTTTCTGTTCTCTTTTCATGTGAAAAGTTACCTGAATGAAGTACAGTGAATGATTTCCCTTGTGTGCCTTTCTACATTATTGTAAAATATGATCAGATCAGAAGCTATTCAGGGTGGATTAATACCAAGCAAAAGCTAAGGTTTACTGTGGAGTGCATCCAACAGAAATTTCTTTTTTCTCACCACAATTTTATATGGGATTAAAATCATATCCATCAGCACTTTTGCAAATATTTTTCACTGACATTGAAACTGATGTTTTCTCTTACTATTTTAAACAGCTTGATCAATTACCAAGCACAGTAAGTTCCCAGTAATTCCATCTGTGTTATAAGAAGGAAGGTGTTTTATTAAGGTTTGGGAATTTCTGTTTACCACAGACATATGTTCAACACAGCCCTTCCAGGAGTTTGGAGCCACAGTTGTTAATTTTCTTCTTCCTTGGAAGGATGCCTGGTCATAACTGAGGTTCTTTTGCTTGTTGCACTGTTGTTGCGTGTAAGAACTAACACTGCTTGTATAGATTTTTGAAAAATGAAAGTTTGGAAAGCAATGGAAGTGAGGTGGTGAGCAGGAGCAGGGAAGGAAAGGGAGAAAGCTCAGCTACTTTTTAAATGCAAAAATGTGCTGGTCCTTCCCCTGTAGAGCTTGTTTCTAAGCATCCGAAGTAGTCTCAACAGTTTGGGACTGTTGCTTCTCACTGTCCACATGGATAAAAATGTGCAAGTGTGTCACATTATTTCCAGTTATCACCAGCAGCAGCAGGCAAATGCCTGGTTTCATTTCTGCTGTCCAGATGGAGGGATGGCAGCCAGGTTTACCCTCCATCTCTGTGCCTCAGACTATCTGGTCAAGGCACACGGGTACACCTGAGGGTGTCCTGCTCTCCTCCTGTCTTCTGGCTTGTGTAAGATGATACTCACAGCTGGGTCAGGCTTCAGGACAACTTCAGTATGAGACAAGTTTATGACAGCAGGTTTGAATGCGTGCTGGGCCTCTGGCTTCCCACCACATTCTCCTGGATGTTGAAATGTTTATGGGGAAAACAATTTTCTGAGCTGAAAGAAAGAGATAATGAGCTACACAACAGCTGATTCCCATGAGGACTCATCCTCCTCTGGTGGACTTGAGTTTCTCCCACTTACTTGCAGAGATAAGATGGAATGGAAATGACTGAAGTCCAGTATTTCACTTGTGTGATGAAATGGAAATAAACATCCCGCAGCCAGTAGTTCTTTCCAAGATCTGTTCTGTCATTATTGTCCTTTCCAGTAGAGAAGGGAACTTTATGTCTTGTGACATAAACAGGGTGAGATGCTCCTTAAATCTCTAATCTATATTTGCTTCTCAAGCCACAATACTTTCCAAATTTTACATGGAATCCCCTATTTTTTCCCGTTTTCATCTTCTTTTTTTCTTTTCCTTTTTACTTTTTTTCACAGTGGCAGTAAAATGTTCCTTTGATTGATAGCAGAACTCAGACTCCATCAAGGTTCAAGCCACAAATTCCCTGTGGCAGCCAAAACCACTGAGTAAGGGAGCCCGGCTTGGAAGGATTTAGAGAAGAGCAGTTCTGGGAACTCAGATTTGGGATGCCTGGAAGATTCTGGGAATGCGATGCAACTCAGTTTAGGGCTTTCAAGATGTCATGAATTGTACTTCAGAGGAGGCAAGCTGAAGAACCATTGATTCTGGCAGGCAGGTGGATAAAAAAAATGAAATTGTATTACATATCATTCTGAGATGCAATCCTAAAGCTAAGAAATCCCATTCTAGGATCAGTTCAGAAATTCTTTCATATGATTAAAACCTATCAGTTAGCCACTTTTCCCTAAGAACTGAGGATGCTTCCCTGGCAGTTTTACACGGTTCTGCTGGCTGCCAGACCATTCCACACCAATTTTCTCTGAAATTACACAGTGGCTGCCAGTGTGAGCAGAGAAGCCCCCATCTCTGCAGTGAGTGGACATGTGGGTCACGTCTGGAAAGAACAGGATGCAACACCTGTCTTTTAAGAGGGGTTGATGTGGTCAGAAGCAAACTGGAACTGAAAGGGGCTGTTGAAGACCATAAGTACCTCCAGCTGTCACTGCTGATACAGCTGCTGGAAGGAAGACAAGTCCTTATGGTTTTAGGGCAAAACCTCATTCACAGGTACCTCCTGCATGGAGTGGGAAGCCACATGAGTGGTGGGTGAGGGTCCTTTTGAAGCTGGCCTTTTTGGGAGCAGCAAGAACCAGCCTGGCCTCCAGAGCCATGCCATGGACAAACCCCTGTCTCTAGCCTTCCCCACATCTTGACAGGGAGCTGCCAGAGTCCTCACACCCCTGTATGGCTCAGTGCAAAAAGAAACGTTGGGGAACAGTTGGAACATTTGGATTCTCTGGCATCCCAAGGATTTCCTTTCTAGCATTTGAAACGGCATTCCCTTTTGAAAGATTTGTTACTTGAGAAGAAAAAATATTTGGAAATATTTTTAAAAGGTCAAAATCAAAATAAAGATTTGGAAAATAGAGAATCCAGTCACTCAGTATGAAACGTCAATTTCCTTTGGAATTGTTATGTATAATTTTTCTTTTCTTTTCCAGGACTTCAACATTTCTTCTTTTCAGAAGAAAAGAATTGGTCAGAAAAGAATGTCTGATCCTGACAGTCCTTGTAGGGCTGGAGGAGCCTCTTCCACCTGGCCCTTGTGTGCACACATCATTCATATCAGGAACAGGCCCTTGGACTATAAACCAGTTGAGCAATTTGCTTCCAAAAGGAAACTATCACGAGAGCAGAAAAAGATGCTGAGAACAAAAGTTATTGTTTAATGTCTTAAAGAAAATCAGCGTTGAAAACAGCTTCCACTGTAGTCCATTTCCTACAGCTTTGTCATTTGAAAACTAAGATTCTACTCTCTCTCTCTTCCACATGCTTGACCTAAAGCTCACCTTTCTCCCAGTCATGTGTCACCAGAATTCCATCCATTTTACACTCCCTGTCTGACTTTGCTTGTCGGGGCCACAGAGCAGGGACACATTTGTTAGCTGCTTTCCAAAGCACAGTAGGCTACTGCTCCCTGATGCAGGCACTATACCAGTACAGACAATAAACAAAGGGGTACAAGCCAAGCCATACAAGAGTTAGAACTTTGAAGTTTTCTCTCTCTGTTTTTCTCATTGCAGTTTTAATGGAGTTATTTTAGAAGTTAATATATTTCACCCTTGCTGCTCACTAAATATCCTTGACTCAGCAGAGATGTAGAGCTGCTGAACACACTTAAAGCAAGGAGAAATTGATTGCCAAACAGATGCAGAACATTATTACTAATTTCTTGGTTTTCATCATTCCTCTCCAGTCAAGCAAAAAAAAAAAAAAATAAAATCACTGAAGTCTGAAACTGGTAACAAACCCTATGGCATTTGGATTCTGAAATAAAAGAGAAAGCCTGTGTCTGCAATCTTCCGGCAATTTGTCCTTTAGCCGAAATCTGTTTGTTGTCCTTGGCGTTAATTTTAAGACATCTCTATTTCAAAAGTGATCCTCTGACAAGTGGGGATTTCTAAGGTATTGCTGGTGCCTTCTCCCTGACACCGTGGAGGAAACAGTCTGGGATATCTCTTGGTTTCACTGACCAGGCTGTTGGCAAATACAGGTTTAATTACCCTGCCTTTATTCTCACTGTGCATCTGATACACCAAACGTGATGAATATTTTGGTCCTGCCATAGTGCAGGTTTCACAGTGATGCTCCCTGAGTGTTAGGGGTGCTGCCAGGAACAATTTTAGCTTGCATTCACCTTGCCTAAATATAGGTGCCTAAGGACAGGCACCTGTGGGGCTGGGGGGTAAAACAGCAGACCTACAGGTGACCCACAGCTTCCCATGATCATGTCTAGGGACCACACAAGATACACTACTGCACCTTAGGGACAGGACTGTGTTTAGGCGTCTGAGTCGTACCTCTAGGAAGCAGCAGGCACCAGCACTCAGGTGTTTGCCTAAAGCTACATCCCTCCCCCAGTTCAGGGTGAGTCTTTCCACAAAACCTGTCAATTTATTTTTTTTGACTGCACAGGAAATCCACCCAACTGTGCTGCAGGTGCTAGGAGAATGCTTTGACCACCACAGATGAAAATTGAGGGGTTCTTCATGTTTGTGTGGCAAAATTGTTTGGAAGTATTGACTTCTTTCCAAGGAAATGTTTTACCCATTTAAGGTGGGAACAGTGGAAAATGATTTTGTTTGTTGTAAAATAAATCAGGTTGGCAAATTTATTTAACACTGACTAGTGTTATGCATTTATTTCCCATTTTAGTTTTGAATCTGCTAAAAACTTCATGACTGCACATTCATTCCTCACGGTGATGTCAAGGGCAAGCAGTGCTGCAGGCTGAAACCTCATCCAGCCAAAAACGACGGAAAGTCTCCTAAGAACATCAGAAAGGGCAAGATTTTACCCCAATTTTTGTGGGCAAAATATTTCCATGGACTCTGTTTCTCCAGCATGAGATTGTTAGCTGGACCACAGCAAAAAGTCAGTCAAGTTGCTCTGAGATCTTAAAGTGGGGCAGAAACACTCTCAAAGATCACAGGGATGCTACAAGGGGATTTTAAAGTGGAGCAATAAAAAGCTGCAGGAAGCTCTCAGGAGTAGAAATGGTTCTGGAGGAGGTAGGAGGAGGGCAAGGTGAGGACATTTCTCTGAACTGTGTGAGACTGCAGCTTGAAACTCGGCGAAAGTTCGGGGCTGTGCTGCCTTTATCCAAACCAGATTTCCTAGATTCACTCTCTGTGTGCAGGATTATTTTTTAGTTATTATTTCCTAGCTTTGCCGTTGCTGTATGTAATCGCTCCAAGGAATGCTCAGCTGTTCTCAAAACTCTGTGCTTAATAACCAAGGTGGATTTTCGAGGAGGCCACGACTTTGTCTGCACCAACATGCAGTGTAGCACAGCTGGAATAGGGAGTGGGTCAGTGCTGAGGACCCACCTCACATCACTCAGCTCTCCTCCAGCCTGGTTCACATGCCCTTGAAGATGTGGCACATGCTACAAGGACTCCCAGAGATCCTTCTCAGCCTCATTTCACCTGCCAGTCTGAGTTCCCTGAGGCCAGTCTGCAGTACAAATCTTTGCCTGGGGAATGCAGATACCTCAAAAACACACTCCTGCTGCAACAGAATGCTGGTGTCAGCACAGCCCCAGGTTTCTGTAATGCAGGGGCAGCAGAGTAACTTCTCTTTTTGCCCCCATTATTGCAGACAGAACCACAGTGCTCCTAGCACAGCCACACTGCTCAGGAAGTGTTAGTGGCACCAGAAGTGAAATGAGTCTGCAGGGCTGGATGTGACTATTAGGATGTTAAATATATTCACCTCCAAATATTTATTCCACAAGCCACAGCAAACCATGCTGATCCAACCCATCCAAACATCTGTGAGGCAGAAATTAGTGTGTAGGAAGTGATTAACCATTAGTTAAATATGAAGCTGTCATTGTCAGGAGAGGGTGAAAGCTCCTTTCCAGTAACTTCTCCCAAACCAGTGCTAACAAGCTGTGCTAAAAAGGCAACAGCTCAGCTTGCACTCAGGTGCTGAGAGTTTCCTGTTGGGATGTGAGTAACATCTGCCAGGATGCTGGCAGTTCATCCAGCCTGTAAAAACATAAATCACCTAATCTCTCTTGGCTGAGCTTGAAGGGAGTCAGTAGCTCGGGCTCGTTTTAATTGTGATTTATATGACTATCCCTGCTTGGAGAAGCAGGCACCAAAGAGGGAAGACACTGCAGCCCTGTTTTCTCTGTGATCACTGACCCATCTCTACCCCCACAGGGATGACAGATGCAGTTAGTTCAGTGGAAGATGGAGCTGTCATGCCACAGCACAGTGCTGCCCAAACCCAGCACTGTCAGCTCTTAGGGACAAGTCTGCCATCTTTGAGAACAGTTCTTGCAGTGCTTGCCCTCTGGTGTTCTGCTTGCCCTCTAACCTCTGAAATCAAAGTAGCAGAAGTGGTATCAGAGGAGTTCTATTTCTCAAACCCAGCTTTTGCAATCCCATGGGAAACATTGTGAGAGCAAAATGCTCCAATTCAAGAATGCAAATGAGGAGAACTCTAAATTTTTTGTTTAAAAATGTTTAATTATCTTTGAAGTGAGAAGTAGACTAACACAGTGATTTGGTGTGAGTTGCAATATTTAAATAGCACACTCTAAGGCTAAGGGCTATTTAAGATCTTCTTTCCTATCTCTCTTCTAAATTAAGTCAGTACTTCATATGTACTTGTGGTCTCCTTATCCAGGAATGGATTCTCATCCCTGAAAAGAGTTCAGAATCTTTATCTTAAATGACCTAAAACATTTTCCAGGATCCATAAAGACATAGCTCCTCCACTTAAGTTGGAAATTTCTTAAATACAAATGTTTCATGTTCTGATCCTGCAAATGCCCATAAGTAAATAAATCATAGAATCACAGATTATGCTGAGTTGGAAGGGAGCAATCAGGATCACCAAATCCAACTCCTGGCCCTGCACAGGACACCCCTAGAGTCACACCATGTGCCTGAGAGCATTGTCCAAATGCTTCTTGAACTCTGTCAGGCTTGGTGCTGTGACCACTTCCGTGGGGAGCCTGTTCCAGTGCCCAAACACCCTCCCGGTGAAAAATGTTTTCCTGACACCTGTACTAAACCTCCTCTGACTCAGCTTCACGCTGTTTCCTCAAGTCCTCTCACTGGTCACGAGAGTGAAGAGATCGGTACCTGCCCTTCTGCTTCCCCTCGTGAGGATGTTGAAGACCACAATGAGGTCTCTCCTCAGTCTACTCCAGGCTGAACAGACCAAGGGACCTCAGCCATTCCTCATAATGTTTCCTCTTTCTTTCTGCTCTTGAAAACTGGGACAATGTTCGCTACCTTCCAGTCAGCTGGAACCTCTCTGGATTCCCAAGACCACTCAGAATCACCTGTGAAAATTGCTCTTGTGCGTAAGTGTTTCAGATGGTTTACCTAAAAGGATATTTTTAGCAATGGTCAGAAAAATGCTGGTTATACTTACATAAACCTTGTGGATCGACAATGCTTGGCTGCAAATACAAGCAGTAAGCAAGTGGAAAGAATTGTAACATTTCTGCTATTAGTCAGACCCCTGAAGAGCAAAGAGCATCATGAAGAAGGAAAAAAACACTGGAAATTAAATCAACCAAACTTTGCTGAAATTGCAATCTGCAGCTGCAGATGGAAAGAATATGATATATTACCAGAAATTGCCAACCTTTCCAGGTTCATTGCAGCAAACCCTTCAGCAGATTTGTAACTTAAATCTTATTTTCTGAAATACAGCATGTCACTACTCCAGGTTTCTGATGAGAGCAATGCCATTGTCCTGGTGGTTGGTGGCAACAGTCCTCCCAGGTTTCTGTAGGCAGCTGACCTCAAGCCCATACAAGTGTTTCCCAAGTAGCTCCATGACCATAAGTGCAAAGTATGAGAAGAAGGAATCATAGATGTAAACAGTCAGCTGAGCTTGATGAAGGAATACAAACATTTTCCTTTGGCTCTCACTGACTTCATAAAGCCAGAATTTCACCACCTCTCTGAATTTCTGTATCAATTTTGTCTTGCAATGTTGGAAATGGCTCTGCTATAAGCAGGGACTCTGTACAGTCATGCAGCTCAATATGTGGCACACATGCAAGGGAGCATGGGGACCTCACAAGGCAGAGCTTTCAGGGAAACCTAGAGAGGTGGTGCAAGTCTCTTAAGTCCCAGAAAACTCGTGGCTTCAGTTTCGTCACATGGATGTGTAGGAAAATGGATGAGCAGTTAAAGATTCAGGCTGGCAGCACCATGGACTGTGGTCTTGTGCTAGACACAGAGGAGGTGTCTACCCAGAAAGATATTGGTGTAGAGCTGGGAGGTGAACTTAGATGTGTGAATCAGATAAATAGCAGTTTCCTCTGCATTCATCCCTTGAAGTTTTAGTAGTTAGCATTTACAGATTCACTGGGTTTTGTGGTTCAAGGTAGTTTAGCTATTTTTTGAAATTTGTTTCTGCATCCCCCTGTTTCTCTTCTCCTTAGCTCATGATGAGAAACAAAGCCCAAGTGCTGAGGCTGAAAGCTGTTTACTCTGATCCAAATTCTGCTCTCAGGCCTGCCAGGATAAAATTAGTGACTAATTTAAGCACGAGCAAAAGCAGGATTGTTCTCTTGTCCTTTCTGTCCAAAGGCAGCAGAGAAGGCCAGTGGCTGCCTGGGCTGTGTGAGCAGAAGCACAGCCAGCAGATCAAGGGAAGTGTCTGCTTTTTCCACTCAGCACTGAAAGACCACGTGCAGAATACCATGTGGAATTTTGAAGCTCCCGATACTAGGAACACAACAATAAGCTGGAGAAATTTCAGTGGAAGGCCAGTATGGCCAGGAATAAAGCACTTGCCTTTTGAGTGGAAGGTGAGGGAGCTGGGTTTGCTCAGCCTGCAGAAGAGAGTTTCAGTGAGACCTGAGAGCAGCTCCCCATACCTTCTGGTCTAATTTGTGAAGGAAGGTATGGGTGACCAGGTTGGCTAGGGAAGAGCTGTGGTCTGTGTCATCAGTCTTATGCTCCCCAGCTGTCTGACTTCCCTCCATCCTCATGCCATTCCATTACTGGGCATCATTAAGGGACCTGGCCTGCCAGAGTGCTTTGGCTCTCAGTAAGGAACATGTTCCTCACCCCTGCTCTGAAGAAAACATCACATTTCAAAAGTGTTCAAATAGCTCAGCATTCCCTTGACAGAAAATGTTAAATTCAGAACAAGTCTTTCTAAACAATGAATTCATAGTGAGACTTAAAAGAGATGGGAGTGCTGGGGCTCTTTTGGTGATTGCTGTACTCCACAAATTTCTAAAGGGCTTGTTATCAAATTGCCAAACAGGGTATTTAATGTGGGTCAGCTTTTCAATAGCATTCTATTTTCAGCACTGTATTTATCAAATGGGAAACGAGCTATGGTTGTAGAAACCACTTACTACAGCAAACTTACCTGTGACTTGCAGGAGGCAAGGAAGGCCTAGACATGGAATAGGATGGCTCAATCACAGAGGAAAGTGATTTGGCTTGAAAAGCACAGCATTAGAGCTGCTCCATACCACCAGTCTGTGCTGTACTGGCAGCACAGAGCAGACACGAACTCATCCAGGCCAGCCATGGTCTGGCTGTAACACTGATACCCACCTCAGAATGTCCTGGCTCTGTAAGGGCTTTGCACTTTCCACTCTTGGCCCTTTCTCCTACTTCATACAGTTGGGAGGACAATTTAAAACACGGATGAGGGAGTAGTGTTCTGGCAGTGGCATTAGCAGGAGCTGTGTACTTTGGAATGTCTTCCCAGCACAGGCTAAAGAGTGAAACCACTGAAACCCCAAACCACACTGATGACTTTTCACTTCTTGAGTGATCTTTATCCCTGTCCCAACATCTTGGAAATGGCAAGGCTTAGGAATTTAGAATTATTTTTCAGTGTAAGTTATTAAGGACTTTTGCAATGTTCATTAGGAAACCAAATTCTGATGCTTCGGTGCTTTGAAAGGTTTATTGGTGGGGGATGGGGTGGAAAAAGCAAGTATCGGCATCTGAATAATGTGTGGATTACAAAAAAGGGGAACTATAAACTGGGTTAAATATTTTTTCTTATCTCTAGCTCACTGCACTTTTGTGCTTTTTCCAGCTCAGCAGGACTTTTAACTAGCTCACATTGCCGCAGAGATCCATAAAAGTTCTACAGCCCAGAAAAAGCCTTGTAAAATAAGTAAAACCTCCCAGTGTGAAGTTCTGCCTCCCTCTCACTCAGCAATTAACTCTTCTTCCTCCCACTTTCATAGAAGTTGGCTTTCCACACACCAGATGCCAAGTTTCTGCTACTTCTTTTTCACACTAATCTCAAGAGAAGGACAATGGATTTCAAACCATCCTGGGCCTCTCCCAATTTGATTTGCCATAGACCCTTGCTTTCAACTGTTTCTCCTGAGGGAAAATGTCTTAACCATACCTAAATATTTTCCTCTTTCTTACTACCATCTGTGCTACCAGCTTAGAGAGAAACCCTCTGGCCACTGGAAATAAAGTTCTGGTGAAGGTCTTGGCATTTGGCAGCTCTTTTGCCCTGTGTCAAGCCCATAGAGAGGTTACAGTAAAACAAAGTCCACTGATCTCAGCCAATCTCCCTGTGACACAACCCCAGCACTACCCTAGCTCACATCTCTCCTTCTTTGTTAATGGCAGACCTCCAAAAGGTTTCTTTTAACACCCACATTCACCTTCTAAATTTTCTTTTTTGTGCCCCTTTTATTTTCTGGAGGATGAGAAAACATTTTTACCCTCCGTTTCCTTTCCCTGCAGCTCTAGATTATAGTTACTGTCTGAGCATGTTTGCTCAGAAACTCTGGAAGCACAGTGCAGTTTGTTTCAAAGACCATTTGCAAGTGGAAAATATCAAATATTGGTAGTGGTGCCAACATTTATTATATGGAGTTTCCCCTGTAGCTGGTTCATATGAAGTATTCATCATACAGCATTGAAAAAAGCGTGTGATTGATTGAGTGGCTGTTTTCAGGAACAGTGAAGCCTGTTCTGTAGCTGGCTCCCAGCCCCTCGACAGCTGGCAAACTTCTGCTAGCTTCAGCAGGACAAACTGGATAAGCAAATTCGTGTGTCTGGATGTGGCTACTCAAGCTCTGTACAAAAAGTTGACAGCTCTGGAATACAAGTCTAAGCAAGCAGGACATAATCAGATATGGATGCACCATTCCTTGAGTGTTTCCTGGAATTCCAGAGGAGGTTAAGCTGTCCATGTCAACACAGACATCAGCTAGACCATCCAAACATCAAGGGACCCAAATGTAAACCTGGCATTGCTCTGCTGGCTTCTCTGTGGGTCCATTTCCCACCTAAGTGCAAGAACTGCAATTCATCTGAGGGCTAACTCTTTCTGTCAAACCATGCCTGTATGTTCTGGCATGTATTATTTCCCATTAAATCTCTCAGATTTTGAAGGAGAACCACTTTCCAGTTCAACATCATAAAACACAAAGCAACATAACAGTAGCCAAATAAACATTTTTCATAAAAGCAGGAAACACAGCAATAGTATGCATGTAGAGAAAGCCACGTTAGCTGTGTGACTAAAACAGATGCCTAGAATCAGTCAGGAAAGGCAGAAATGGCAAAAAGACCCTTATGTGGCACTGTACATGCTTTCCAAAATATTAATTTCTCTTTAGTCACTTCCAGCCTCAAAATAATAATCCTTTCAGGTGAAGCTCAACAGAGGCATCTCTGCTGACCCACAGTGTGAGTTTGTGGTCACAGTTGCTCTGCTCTCCTGCCAGCACATGGGGGCAGAAACTACAACATAAGACTCAAAAAAAGCATTCAATTTACTGCATCTGTAAACAGGTATTTGTCCAATTTTATATACCAGTTTAAATTCAAGCTCTCTAAATGTTCTTCTCTGGAGGCTGACAACTGAAATGTAACTATAACTTGTCCCCAGTCCAGTACTGAATCAACTAACTACTAATTAATGCCCATTTTTTCATAGGAAACCTCAGATTTTCAGAAGGCATATTTTGCATTTTCAAGAAGTGAGAAGGTCTTCTACTGCAATATAGGGAAGGAGGTGGGGATTAATCATCTGGTCTGAAGCTCCAGCTCCAGACTGTCTCCTTGCAGCTGTTGGCAGCTGGCTAACCCACACCCTGATGACCCAAATAAAGGAGGAAGTTGCAATTTCAGCTGATAGTTGAGACCCTGAAGAGCACTACTGACCCATGTGTGTGAAATGTGTGGAGTCTGTACCAAAGCGCCTTTTTACAAAGTTTTTTCAGGCTCAGTGACAACAACAGAAACAAAAGCTTGGGGAAAAGATGCAAGATTGAAAACAAGACCCCATACTGAGGGTCTTTTCCTATAAATGGGCTTCCTAAACAATGCACAAGTCTCTAGAGAGCAGTGAAATTTGGAAAAACCCTTGACCAAATTTTGTCCCATGCTGAGAGATCCCCAAGTCCAGTTCCAGTGAAGCATCAGGAGTCAGTGAGGATTCCAAAGAGTCCCTTTTATATTTCTGTAATTACATGAAGCAACATTAGGACAAGGATAATATTTATCAGGGGGGTTTATTGTAGAGGAAAACCCTCAGAGATTGTTCCATTGACATTGTTGCAATCTCCTTTCCTGTTATTCTTTGGCAGAGTGAGAACTGAGAGGATCAAATTAGCACAGGTTTGATGTGCTGCTATTGAATGAAGTGTTTAACATAAGGAGAGTTCAGGTTTAGTTGCATGCAAGGGATGAACAAGGGACACTTGGCAAAGTCAGCAAAACCCCAGGGGGCACCGGGCCATCATACCAATTCTTGCCTCTTTTTCTGTTTGGAAAACAAATGCATTGGTTTTGATGTGGCTGGTGGAAGATAACAGCTATAGAAAAGTTTGTGCCCACCATGGAGAAGCATGCTCACCTCCACAATAATGGAGCCAACAACCAAAGCCTTGAAGGGAGAGACGCAAATTAGGCAATCTCACATGTTTTACACAACAGCTATAAAAATCTCAACATTCTATGTGGTGCAGATATTAACCCACACCACAGCATTTTTACCTCCCAAGTGACACATTACAGGATAATTCCAAGAAAATGTTTTTCACAAGCCTGAAGCTCTGCTTCGGAGCTGCGACCTCCCAGGTGAAAGGAATGTTTGCAAAAATGAAAATTTGGATGACGAGAAAGGAAATCTCCAGTTACACACCAGGATGACAGGAACACCCCCCAGCACAGAGAAACTAGACACCTGTCTTCAGCAGCTACACATCAAAGATCCCTGAACCAAGAACATTTCCATTGGAGGACTGTGGTCTGTCTCTTTCTGCAAAGGAAGCCAAGGCCTGGGAATCTCCGAAGTTGGAGGGATCACAAAAAATGCATCACATTTTGATCATTCACCTCAAGCTGTTTAGAGTAACTGGCAGTACCAAGGGACATTCAGCCACTTGTGAGTGCTGTGAGAGGTGAACCAGTGAAAGATTTCCAAATGTTTTCAGAATTTTCCAAGTTGTAAGCTTCGTAATTCTTCTAATATCTACTCAATCCACTTGTTAGAAACATCAGCATATCTCTAGAACTCATCAAGAATTTGCTATATACCATGTGTTGTTCACATTATATCCTTCAGTGACATGCATTTTTCTCCTCAGATGCAACTCAAACAATCCTTATAAAACATTTTGTCCCTGTATCTTATATGCAGTCCCTTTAAAGCAATTCTGTTTTTAGTAAACGTTACTCAAATTGATTGATGCATGAAATATTATAATATACTATGTAATAAACATGAGAATTCACTGATTATATGAATAAATGGTATGTCAGTTACTCTGAGCAATATGGGATTTTTTTCTGATTTCTGAACCTTTGGTATTTTAAGGAAAATCAGTCCAAGCAGATTTCTCAGCACACAATTTCAGAATAATTTTCAGGAGAGACTTTCAAAAGGAGGAAAACCAAAGCAAAACTTTCTTTTAAATAAAAGATCTTAAAGTGTATTTCTAGTCAGGGAGCTGCAAATCCAGAAAAATGAATATAACCTTAAAATGTAAAATAAGAGCTGCAGCAGTAAAGTAACTGGGACCTGACCTAACCTAGACCATTTCTGTGCAAAAAGCAAGCAGTAAAACTAGGAGTCACCAGCCTTCCCATCAGAGGAAGATTCTCCATCATCTTGGAAGTCATTCCATGTTTGTTGGCAGGATGAGTTTTGAGCCCTTGAAGACTGAGGACCAGCAGAGCACCTGCTGGGAGAGCAAAGGGGCTGCAGCATCACCGAGGATGATCTGTGCAGGAGCCAGGCTGACGCAGTACAGTGGACAAGACCATCAGTTTTGCAAGGTAAAGTTTCAGAGCAGGAGAGTACCAAAAGACGAAGAGTAACCCATAATGGTACTTTGAATGAATGGGCAGGTCCTCATTCTGGTTGGTTACTTCTCTGTTTTGTTTAGGTTGCACTGCCTAAAGCTGTTGTTGACAATACTGTTCATTTTGTAAGTTTTGTTTTTTCTCACATTTAGGGAGAGGAAATTGTACTATAGTCAGAGCTTGGAACAATTTTCTCTTGTTTATTCACTGCTGATTAGCAGCATAAACTAAACAGACCTCAGCTGACTTGTATTTACATACTCCACTGTTTCAGTAGAGAACAAAAAAATACAGTGTATCTGCTCTGGGCAGCCTCTCCGGTGTGTGCTCTCTGCAGACATTGAGCGGGACAATACAGATCATAGCCACTGGTGCCCAGGAGGAACACAAGCTTCTGAGTGAAATTGTGAAATATTTTTGGGTATACCTTAGATCATACTTTGAAGACATCGTGCTTCAAGAAAGACACTCAGCTCCAAGAAAGAATCTCCAATTATCAAAGGAAGAAAGTAAATGAAGGGGGCAAGTAGAGATAAATTATGGACAATCAACAAAAGCTTCTGGGATTTTATCAGCAGTTTAAACAAATCCAGCCCCTGTTTTTAATGATGAAGAAGACCACATAACGAAGACCTTTGGGAGGATGGAAGTGTGGAAACTAAGTAGGTGGGCAGAAACACTATCGCCATTACATTCAAGAAGACTTTGAAAGCCTCCTGGAAGTAGTCACTAATGCTTTTATCCCTACTGCAAGATAAACTGGTTCTTTTTGCCCATAGTACTCCTGAGAAAATCACACTGCCTGCAACCTTAGGAAAATTAGCACCTGTTAAAGCCCAGCAGGATCACACAGAGTTTTGTACTTGTTTCAACTTAGAACCTTCCAAAGCTTCAGGCAGAGCAGGCTGCGAGTTTTGTCTTGTGAGGGATGGACTTCTTCCTGAAGGTTCTCTCTAAGACCTGGCAATAGACTTTGCTGCTCTTGAACCAAAACTGTAACCAAAACTGCGCCTTCATTAAAAGCATTTTCTCACAACGTGTGTGGAATGATGAATGCACACAGAATAGAATTGTAGAATATGCTGAGTTGGAAGGGAGTCATCAGGATCACCGAGTCCAGCTCCTGGAACTGCACAGGACACCCCTAGAGTCACACCATGTGCCTGAGAGCATTGTCCAAATGCTTCTTGAACTCTGTCAGGCTTGGTGCTGTCACCGCTTCCCTGGGGAGCCTGTTCCAGTGTCCAACAAGCCTCTGGGTGAAAAATATTTTCCCTGATATCCAACCTAAATCTCCACTGCTCTGCCACTCCACTCATCCCTTGCAGCATGGACCTGCTGTAAGGCCTGGCCAAACAGGATCTCCTGCCATCCAGAGGCTTTCTGCAAAACCATGAGGGTATCACCCACAGCCACGAGTGACCTGATCCTCAGGCTCAGTTGAGAGCTTCCACAAGTCGCATCTGGAAAGCAGGTGCAGGAGCTACTCGCAGTAAGAAACCAAGGTCAGAAATTCTTCATGGGAGTCTAGAGGACTACAATCCTTCCCTGCTTTTGCTCTCAGAGCCTCCCTCACTTCCTCACAAATGATCATGTATTATCTGGGAGCTAGCTTGCAACTTCCATTTAGGAAAAGAAAACACTTTTTTAAATTGAAGATGTTTATTTCCTCTTTATTCAGTGTTCCACACCTGGAGTCCTCTGTGTTAAATTACAGATTCTCCAGTATAAGACAGATATGGACATAATGGAGAAAATCCAATGAAGATCCATGAAGGGGATGAGGGAAAAGGAGCACTTGTGATATAACCAAAGGCTGGGAGACCTGTGACTTTTCAGTCTGGAGAAGAGAAAGCACAGTGGAATCATATCCCTGATGTAGTAGAGCCAGGTTCTTCTCAGTGGTATCCAGTCACAGACAGAAATCAATGGGCACAAACTCAAATACAAGAAAATCCATTTAAACAAAAAAAAAATATTTTTTGTTGTAGGATTGTGGTGAAACACTGACCCAGGTTGCAGAGAAACAGTGGCGTTTACATCATTAGAGATCTCTAAACGCAAGAGGACATGCTCTATAGCTAACCTGGCTTTCAGTAGGATTGGACTAGATGTTTCTCAATGGTCTCTTGCCACCTCAGCCGTTCTGTAAATTTATGATAATATTTTTCCAATAAATAAATCCATTGTGTGGAGATTGAACTTTGTTTTTTATGAAATTTTGATTCTGGTTTTGTCTGGCTGCATAATACAGTGGTTGGTATCATTCACAGATTTGTATTCTCCAGTTTGGAAGAAGCTTTGAAAATCAGATCCAACACACTTGAACCTCAAAGTATGGCCAGTATCAAAGTTAGATCAGGTTACTCGTGTCCTGTCCGGGCCAGTTATGAGCACCTTCAGAGATGGAGTTTTCCCTGCCTGTCTGGGCTGATGTCCCTGTACTTAAGTTTGTAAATGATACACACATTTTCTTAGTATTTACTGGAATTCCTTATGTTGCAGTCTGTGTCCATTGCCCTTCAGCCTTTCAGTGTGTGTATCGCTCACAAAAGTGTGGGAACACCTTCTTTATGATTCCATTAGGCCATTTGAGATATCAAATCACCCCAGCCAAGCCTTCCTTTCCCAAGGCTGAACAAACCCACTGCTCAGCCTTTCCCTGTATGTCCTGTGCACCAGCTCCCCCATCATCATCATCCTCTCGTTGCTGTGCTCCAGCTGGCCTCGTACAGGAGGGCAGAAGGCATTCGATGTGCGGGGTCTCCCCTGCTGAAGAGAGAAGTGCATCCCTGAGCCCACTGACTGTGTCCTTGCTCATGCAGTATGGCCTGTGGCTCAGCTTCACTGACACAGATATGTGCTTCCTTGGCATGTGACACAGGGAACTCCCCCAGCTCTTCTCCTGCTGGTCAGGCCATGTTTGGAGCTGGGTGACACTGGCACTGGTGACACAACTGGCCCTGAGGAGTGTCCTAGGGTGACTTTATGATGCTTATATCCCCAATCTGTTTGTGATAAATATTAAGTTCTACAACTTTAAGACTAATTCCAAAAAGTAAAGGGGGAGAAAAAAAGCACAACATTTGTTATTAAAAACCACACTTGCTTCCCCACATCCTTCACACAAACTGTGCTGTCTACAACAGACAAGAAAAAGCTCTCTTTTACTTTTAGTTAGTTTTTAACTCTTCTGAACCAGAACAAGGAGTTATGGCAGCTGATGGTGCCTGAGTGCCTGGCCTCCAAGCTGTTGCCTTTGACACCTGACTTGCCAGTGTTGACACCAGGATTTTTGCGCTCAGCTACAATTCTGGTGTTATTCTCTCCGAGTGCTCATTCTCACCAGGGCCGTACATTTCACTGACTGCTGTGATGCAGTTGGCAGAGTGATGTGGCAGAAGTCCTGTGGGAGTGCTTCCTGCTTTGTGGGTCACACAGTCATGGTGAGAAAGGGAGCAGCAGTATAAGGCATGGCTTTGTTTTCAAATGTTACCAGCTAAGGGCCCTCAGGCAGGCTGGCAGGGCTCGTGGGTGGGACTTTAAATATCCATGGATTCCAGTTTTGCCTAAGGAAGCAGAGCTGGGCTACTGCCACATTGACCTCATTCCCTTCTACATTTACCCCTCTCTCTTCTGCCAGAGGGAGACAGCTCTTCCCTTGAATAACATCTATCTGCCTGGTAAGAAAAGAGGACGTGGGTTCTGCAGACAGAAGACTGTATAGCTCCTTATAGAGAGGAACTGCAGGGATCATTTCACATTTCTAAGTGGGCTGGGTTACCTCCCACAAAAGCCTTCTATTATCTTTCCAAGTGACACTCAGTGCTTCCTTCATCACCAAAGAGTTCCTCTGCTCACATGCTGGGTCCACATGCAGGGCTTTGGCTGTCCCTCAGAACCCTTGGCATTTGTCACATGTTGGCAATTGTTCCTGCTGCCTTTGAGGCAGAAATACTAATTCTCACAAAAATATGGTACAGTGATCAGAGATTAGCATCTGGAACTGACCAGGCCAGACAATGCTTTGAGCAGCTTGCTTGTCTTTTCCTCCCCACCCTTTCCTCTGTTGTGTTTTTATCCCTTTCTTTTACAACTTTGTACAATTCCCCACTAGGCAGGGCCCTGGCATCCCTCCACCCCTGAGAGACTTGGACCGGAGGCAATGCAGGCCCAAGCTGTGTGAATTTTCTCTGTGGGGATCCTCCTTCTCCATCCTGTTCCCTCAAGGTCACTTAGACAAGAAAGGAGGGGTGGTGCAACAGCCCTCAGAGCCTCTGAAGGGACATGGCATTCTCTGAGCTGGCGCCAAGAGCTTGAAAACCAGATGCAGATGTGGTGCTGCCAGTAAGAGGGGCATGGAAGGAGAGCTGAGAGAGGAAAAGACCCATTCCTTTCCCATTAGCACTAGCCAAAGTCCGACACTCCCCAATACACAGGGCAGCCACAAGCTGTAAATTGAGAGGCAGTTTAGCTCCCAAGCTGGTGTGCTGCTTCTCCTATGCTGGCACGGCAGGATCAGTGTCAGGGGGACAGCAGGGAAGTAGGGAAGGGGAAGGTTCCCATTGTTCAGGACTGACAAGGTCTTGGAGAGATGATCTGGACTGGGACATGGCTTTCCTGACCCAAATGGCTTTTAGTCATCTCTGTAATCCCACCGCCTCTTAGATGAACAAAGAGCAAGATCAGCATCATCTCTTCAAGAAACTACCTAGTATCGCCATAATAGGTTTACCTGACACAAGGGGCAAAGGATGCAAATGTGTCAATCAGATCACCTTGTACAGCACAGAGGACTTATCCACACCTCAAAATGAAGGCAACAGACTGCTTACCATTGTACTTCATGTGTTTTCCTGCTGTGCCCTACTGCTGACTCTGCCCTGGCTGGTTTAGCCTCAGAGAAGATTTACACTGAAGGGGAAGAGTGCACAAAGCCCGCTACCCCCACCCCAGGTCCTCCTCAGCTGAGGCTGCAGAAAAAACAACTGTCCCAGATCTTCACCCCTAGTGACATCTCTGAATGGGACTGTCTCACCCCAAAGGCATTTCCAGCAAGAAATTAAGGAACCATGTCTCTTCAGATAACAAATAAGAATTTACCTGAATGCTCTGAAGGCATAATGCAGCTCTTCTTCAAAGGTGCTCCCTGTGCAGTCATCCCAGTCTGTATTGCCAAAAGGACGAACACTTGGGACTTGTCACTTCCCTTTGTTGAACTTCATGAGTTTCCTGGTATTTCATTTCTCCAGCCCATACAAGTCCCTCTTTTGAGCAGCACTCAGCACTCACTCCCCAGCCCCAGTTTAGTATCAGTGACAAGTGCTGATGGAGCACTCCATCCACATGCTCCATCCCACTGTGCAGGTCCTTAGGCTGTACTGGTCCCAGTCCTGACTCCTAGGGGGGGTGCTTGCAACCAGCTGTCATTTGGACTTCGTGCTATTTTTGATCACAACCTTTTGAGCCTTACAACAAAGTTCATTTTATATCCACCTTAAAGAAAAACTCTCCAAGCCATATTCCACTAGTTTTGCTACAAGTGGACAATGGGACACCATGCCAAGTGCTTTATGACAGCCAATGACATTCCCTTTTCTCCCCTGTGCACGGCAGCAGTCATTTCAATGAAGATGATGATCAGGCTGGTCAGGCATGATTTGCCCCTGGTAACTACACACCAGCTGCTAACCACCTTCAAAAGAGAACAACACATTCACATGCTTCCAGTCCCTTACAAAAAGTTGACACTTAGTCCTGTCCCAAGGAGGACTTTCTGAAAGCTAACAATTTGTCACTTAGATTACTTGACAGAGCTGACCAGAAAGGATGAAATAGAAATGGAACCATGTATCATAGGTTTATTAGGGAAAAAAAACTATACTTCAAGACCATATATTTGGCACTGTACTGAAGCAAAAATATGTGAGAAAATTAAAATGTTAAAACCCAAATCACCATGAAAAATAAAATGCTCTTTTAATCACTTTAATTACCTTTTTTTTTTGCCCCCATACAATTTAAAATAACTACAGGAAGCAACTCAAGAGGTGTTAGACCTACACTACAGTAAGCTGGAACAAGAGTGAAAGATGGACCAAAGACTGGATCTGCCCCCAGGTTACTGCTTCTCTCCCAGGCTGCCAGAACAGGTGAGTCTTACTAACATGAGCAAAGTTTGTTGAGATATTGCCATGAAACCTTATTGCAAGCTTCCAAATGCCTTCTAAAAAAATAATCATTACACCTTTCATTCATGTCACTTTCTGCTTTCTGGTCTGCTTGGAAGAGATGTTGGTAGTATTTAAAAAGAATTGTATCCCAATTTGTCCTCATGGTCAAATGAGCTTCCTGCTAGTTGCCTCCCATATTGATGGCTTGGGCTTCTTTTTGGAGAGCAAATAAGTTAAAGGCAGTTTCTGATCTCCAAATTACTCATCCTATGCCTCTGCACAGTAACATAAAAGATACTGACAAAGGAATAAATAACATACAGAATAAGATGAGAATGGATTGAAGGAAAGTTCCACTAGAACTTTTAAATAGTAAAGGATAGAAAGCTTTACTGATGCTCATAAACTGCTGTGTACGTGTTCTTGCTGGACTATACATGCCACTCTAACATGGGTAGAGGGGTAGAATCCCACTGAATGTCCAATCCAAAGGCTGCCAAGGAAGTGAGACACAGGTCTTTATCAATAATTCAAATGTTACATCAACAGTACTCACAAGAAGAATACAGCTCTTTCCTTGGTTAATATATTGTGCATAGCAATATTTCAAAGAATTAACAGCACCTTTTACATAAAAATTCCAAACATATTTATCTAGTGAACAAGAAGATCTCAGCATCTCTAAGAAGTATTTCTGCAGATGTACAGTACTGTATTTATATAGATATAGATACAGATATATCTCAAAGTGAATTTACACTGTGACCTGGTGATTAGTCCAGCAGTGAGTGAACCCACAGGGTAAGTCTTCAGGGAAATATACTGCCTTTGGTGGGTGGCCAGTTACATGGCATGATTGCATAGGGGAGCCCCATCGGGCAGCAGAAGACAGTTTAGCATCCCATTAAGCAAGCACAGCATGCTTAGGTCATTCCTGTAAGATATAATAAATTTCCAAATTTTCATGGCTAATACAGTTCTAATTTTCACAGGTTGCACACATTGTAACCTTCTCTTTGTGCCTTAAAGACACAGAAGAGGAAGGTAGGACACCAAACTTATATCATATCCCTGCTTCCAAGCAGAAATCAAGTAGCACCACAGATTTCGGCTGGTAAAGGGTGTCCATGTTTTCTTCATGAGGGTTTCTTGAGCAGCTGGTCTTCACTGGTTTACCCCATTTATCCTTTTTTTTTTTTCTTTTTCCAAATCAGTTGCTCACAGTCCTCTGGTGGAAATAATTTGAAAAGCATGGTCTACCTAAGGCAGGAAAGCAGACTGCTACCATTTTCCTGGGATGGGCACACCACACTCATACCAGCCCACATAGTAGTAGGGTGTTGTGTATCCAATGCGTCCAAATGATACAGGCTCCTGGCGGTACTGGCGGTAATAACCTGTCGGGAGAAAAACATCCATTTGTACTCCAGAACACAGACACAGCAATTCAAACAAAGTAGAAGAAGCAGTGAGAGTCAATCCCACAGCACAAATGAAAATTTATAAACTGTCTGGCAGGGAGTTGTATCAAAAGGGTATTGGCTAGCCCTGGTATTTGGCTGAGATCTTTCTTGAATGATCTAACTCTGGTCCTTCATATTTCTTGTAGTTGTGATTGGTTTTACTGCTCAAAATCTCTTTAACTATTGTGTAATGCTGTGGTCTGCCAAAGAGCTTCTGCATTTCACTCCAAAAGGTGGGCATATTTCAGCTGTGTTTATGAAGTTTCTAAGTCAGTTTAAATATATTAAGGACTCTGGGGCAAAAAAATACCATCAAATCACATTATCTCACAGGGCTTAAGAGACTCTCAGCAAAAGTCAGCTTTTCACAAAACAAAATGGTATCATTTCATGCAGTAAATACTGAGTTAAGCCCTCCCTTCCCCTTTTAATTCATCTGCAGAAAGAATGTAACTGCTTAAAGCATTAGAAGAAGTGCAGCATTCTTGTCCGCATAGCTCGTGCATTGGAACATCTGAAACACCCATGGCTTGTGCCAATAATAAAACTTCTGTGTGCTCTCTATCTCTATCTCCTAGACCTAGTATATACACATCTGGATTAATCATCTGTCTTCTGAGCTAAGAAGTGCAGTGCTTCACAGTGATATATAAATATCCATTACTATTCCAGTTTCTTCCTGGTAACGCCACCATGCAAAGAATATCAATGCATAATTTAACATGGAAACCACTAAAGCTAACTGAATAATTTAAATCAACAGACTTACTGAAAAGACTGGCTGACTTCCATGATTGGTTTCATTTTGTGAAGCAACCTGTCTTCTACTTGGTTATGTGAGGTGAGCAGTTTGCTCGAACTCCTTCAAGATAAGAATTTTCCCTCTGAGAAAGGTATCTACCAGGCCAGAATAAAAGCACTGACCTTAAGTCACTAGACATATTCCTTTGTGTTTTGCATTGAATGAGCTAATCATTCACAAAAGCTGTGTTTGCAAAGATGTAGCTGGTCCCTTTAGGCACATGAAAGGCTTTGCATCTCGAATCAATGAAGCAATGAATCAATAAGTGAAAGATTTAATAGACCTATACAATTATTTTTTGTTTTGTTTTTGCATTTTGTTGCTGCATAGTATTTGCATCATGTGCCCCTCTCTTTCTGTCTCTGTCTCTCTCTCTATGCCCCCACAAGTCCTCTGGGACTTGCACAATCTGTTCTCAGCTACTGCATCAGCTGGACTCCTTGGAGAGCTGCCAGCAGCTGCGGAGAGAGCTCCACTCTGCGCTCTGCTCCTTACCCCTTAATCCTACAGATGGGATAACAGGCTCCTGGCCAGCATCCCAGTCCCCCACTGCTGTACCTCGGATTGTGGGCAGGGCTTCAATGTACGACTGAGGTCCTGTTCTTCCATCCAGGTGTGAATCCACAAATTGGCAGTGGTCCTCACCCCTTCCCCAGC
This sequence comes from Catharus ustulatus, assembly GCF_009819885.2. Lineage (NCBI taxonomy): Eukaryota > Metazoa > Chordata > Aves > Passeriformes > Turdidae > Catharus > Catharus ustulatus. The sequence continues at coordinate 59,360,491 of NC_046223.1, read as the reverse complement.
TATCCCCAATGCTGTAGAAGGTATCTGAAGAGTAATACAGACAGATTACTTAACTCAGCAATACTTATGTTTGGGATACTCTTTACCACCAGGCAAGTAGGTGTGGGAGAAAGCAGGAAGAATGTTGTAGTGACACACACAGTATTACCAATGAACAGTGACAGAAAGAGGGAGAATGCTACCTTCACAGTATAGAAGCAGAAATTATGGAAAATAAATGGATTACAGCTCGGTAAGGAGTAGTCCTCATTTTGCAAGTCCATGGGCAGTGCACCACAGGTGACAGGTGGAGAGAATTTCAACTGGATTCGTTGAAATATATAATGTGAAAGCAAAAATCTCTCAATATGTCAATACCATTAGTTTGACTTCAGTCTCAAAAATTGAAAACTGTGGAGCTCTCTTTCTTAGATAGGGATCTTTATCTCATATTTTTTAAATACTCTATTGAAACTATACCAAGGCATTACAATAGTCATAAGCATAGTCTGAAAGGCCATGGAGATGATCCCATTACCCTAGCTCAACAATATGGGAAGTTTTTTTCATTATCTCTCAGTCCTGACACATATGAAATGAAGAAAACCAGAAGATGAAGAGACAAGTAATCATGTAGCAGGAAATTAATCATGGTGCCTACCTTTCAGGTCATCACTGAGGTAAATTTTGTACCTTAAGGAGTTGCAAAGAACCACTCCTACAAACTTGCGGTACCAAGTTCGTTTCACGTACTGCTTGCCAGTGCAGTCTGAATAGGTGGGGTCATATTTAAAAGTGAATGGGATCCAGATAGGCTCACCACCTTGGAGAAAAAAAATAAATTCCACATTAGGGACAGACTTTAATACTTCTGTCCAAGTTTTGCAGAGTTTAGCATCTAATAATATGTATCACAAGACATGCTGCAACAAATTAATGCATGACTTTTTTATATTCAGAAATAGTACTTCAAGGAAAAATATTATTAAAAATAAAGTTAGAGACTTTACTAAATCCCTCCTAGGCAGTAGACAAAATAACTGTTAAAATGATTAAAATATGATTTCATGTACTGAACCGCAGCTTTAAGTAAACAGTCTTAATTGTTTCAGTAAGACTTATTCTCTACCTAGTATCACACAGTTTCTCTTCTTAACACAGCCTGATCTTAGGTCTGACAGTGACTTGTGTTTTAAGACTATAAAACATAACCTTTTACAGAAGAACAGATATCAAAAACTCCATGGTGAGCAACAGCCTGTGAAATATCTTCTTGCTATTTAGTTAAAAAGATCATATCACAACTGTACTTTTCTGTTTTGTTTTCCCAGATTACATCAAAACAGATTAGTTTCCAATAATAGACAAGTGAGACTTTTCCTGGGGAACCCTGTTCAGAGACTGCTGCAGATAAGACTGCTTAATTGTATTGCAAAAGAATAAAAATTCCTACTGGCTCATCTAAATATTTGCTTTGTACTACCAAGACAATATAATTTATTTTGAAATTGCTGTTGTATTAATGTACACAGAAAGTTATAAAAAGCTCCCAGTGTGATAATTGGTAATTTTCTCTCTAGCTACAGCCCAAAGCCCTGTTTTTACTCTGTTATTTCTAGATGATTTACAAATGAGATTGGCAGTTTCTTCTGTTAGGCATTCTTCCCCTCACTAGGCACATGAACCAAATCCTGCAAACACTTCCACGTGAGAAGCAATCACTGATCACCAATCTTCAGAGACTTCTGAGGACACAAAGAAACCAGACTAGCAAGCACAATAAATCAGAAAAGGAAGGGATATAGTGGACATTGTTTTCATGAGAAGTATAGCAAAAAATCCAGAACCAACCATTTTAACTCCTTAGGACAGCTGAGGGAGCATAGTAACCATGAGGTCTTTTTTCCTGCATCTCTTCTAAGAGCACATACTGCCTGGGGTTACACTACCAATGTTCATGTCAGCAAGGTTAGTTCCAGCACCAGGAAATCAGATCTTCTGATTATGGGCTGAACTAGCTCATTGCAAATTTGGAAATACAAAGCAAGCTAAAAAGCTTTGTGGCTTATTCAGGTCAGTAACAAATCATTGAATTTTTGAGCATTTATAAGGGCATGATGATTTGTACAGATGAGCACCAGAAGTAGAGAGAGAGAAACCTGATCCTGCTATTCAAGCTATGCTTAGGCAACTGAATACTGGACAGAGATACTGAAGTAACACACTTTACTGATTTTTACCAAGCAATTAAAGCTGTTGTACCAGGGAAAAAGATGGACCAAAATCAAGTGCTTATTTAAACATATCTTTGCAAGATTTCTTTTCAGAAAATAGAATAAGGGGTCCTAAGACAAAAAGTGTTTTATGAATTAGTCCCATTAATTACTATCTGTTTCACTGAAAACTGTACCTAAGACTGCATGTTTAAATGTTTCTAAATCCTATATTCTTACTTTTTTGCACAGGCTTTAGGCACTTCATGAATGAAACAACAGAGAAAGACTTACCAGGTGGCCTGACAATGAGGAGAGGATTGTCTAGGAGAAAAAAAAACACATAGAAAATTTAGTATTTTGTTCCAAACCTTGTTTTATAACATGAAACATACGAAGTCACTGACTGAATATTTTCAATAAGGTGCTTCATCCTATGATGGCATTCTTTACTGAATATTCCCATCAGCTCAAACCTTACACCTGCATTAGAAGAGCACTCTGAATTAGCAATTTTTTTCTCTTATGACCTATTCCATCACTGTAACTATACCACCTGGACTTGCATTTAGCAACTGGTTTTTGTACTTGTGACAGCTGCAAAGCCACCTTTGGCCATGACAAATGAAAGATCGGTGCTGCAAACTAAAATTTTAACTTTAAGATGTCATATAAAACTCAAAAAGGAGTTGATTTTGGATGGGAAAACTAAGCATTCGGGCCCGTATGCTGGCAGCTGGAAAACAATCTGCAAGATGCAGCACAGAATCATGGAATTGTTTAGTTTGGAAAAGGTCTTTAAGATCAGTGAGTCCACTGTCAACCAAGCATTGCCAAGTCCTCCACTAAATCAAGTCTCTCAGTGCCACATCTACATGTCTTTTAAATACCTTCAGGGATGGGGACTCCACCACTGCCCTGGGCAGTCTGTTCCAAAGCTTTACAGCCCTGCTCTAGACATTCCAGAACCTCGAAGTCTTCCTTGTAGTGAGGGGCCCAAAACCGAATAGAGGTCGTGAGGTGTGACCTCACTGGTGCCAAGTACAGAGGTACAATCACTGCCCCGCTCCTTCTGGCCACACTATTGCTGATACAGGCTAGGATGCCATTGGCCTTTTTGGCTACCTGGGCCATGCCAAATATTATGCTTGAATTAATACTTGAGCCTCTTATTCATGTAATGAAAATCTGAATACGTTATCCAGGACAATTGACTTATCTCACATTTCTGTCTCACTTCTGTGATGATTTACTTCCATGGTTCTTAGTGGAGCTTCTGAAGTGAGCACTACAGAGTGAAGTCAAATGAGCAAGGGCAGAGACTGTAAAACCCGTGCCACTGATAGGGCAAAAATTGCAAGAAACAACATGACCTTTCACTCAAGTAAAGACTGAAAAATTTGTTCTTTATTATTCAGTGGAGTGATGGGCCTCTGGCTCAATGGAAGTAGAAGAAGAAACAGGCAAAAATAGCACATTTAACCTACTATTTTTAGAAGGGGGTGTTGCTCTTGAATGTACTATTAGCCCTTAGTGAAAGAGCAACATGCCTTGTCAAAAAAAAAGAACACAGAACTTTGCCTGTCTGATGGAACTACTGTATTTCTTCCAACTGATTCCAACTCTTAAGCTGTTCACAATTAGGAAATTAATTTACTAAATGTTTGGTCAATCTACCAAAGACCTTAAACTTGCCATTGCTTCTGTATTGTTGAACATTAGTAGCCCTTTGTATTTGAAATTCAACTTCCTGCTCCCCTGGAGCTGACTTTAACATCACTTACATTGTCATAGTGGCATTAGGAGTGCACATTATTTTCCTAGTTTAACTGAAAACAAATAATTAAAGTTTAAAAAACCCCAACATAATACGAAAGGAGCAAGACTAGAATAATCACTATCATTTGGCATGCTGGTTTCAGTCATTGCTCTGCCATATCTGTTATTATGAGTTTTGAGATGAAAATAAAAAGTAAACCATACCAGATTCTGTGATAAATGAGACTGAAGAGCTAACAGGTCCATAACCAAAGGGATTCTTTGCTTGGACTTTAAAATAATACCTGAAACAAGAAGAGAGGGGAAATAATATTGAAACAGATTCCACTGCAATGGCTAAATTATAAATAATGCTAAAACAGGGTAAGAATCAAAGCAGAAGAATTCCACTGAGTATCCTTTGCATTAAATGGAGTTGGATACTGAGCCAGAGTATGAGCTGGCTGTTACAGACAAATGTCTCCTTTCTGCAATTGCTCCCATACATATTTTTGGAACACATATTTATATATCATCTCCTTTCCAAAACCCACATACAACCACATCCACTTTCTACAAAACAATTAACAGCAAAAGACTAAAAGATCTCTGGAACAGTTTTAAACCAGATTAACTCCTAGGGAAGCAGTGGTGTAAACTGCAAACTGAAACTGCATCATATTTATATGAGAGCAGAAGCTAAGCTTTTGACTTTTCTGTAAAAACTCCAGCAGCATTAAAATCACAATACTTGAATAAAAGAAGAAAGCATCACATGATGCCTTATTGATTCCTCCAAAGTATTTAAATTACATGCTTAACCCAAAGCACATGAATCACCACTAGAATTCCCCTCTTTGCTCAACAGAAGCAAATTTATCTTCAACCTCACAGAAGAAAACATGTAAGTACATTTTTAGTTCATTTCCATATACAACGACTTTTAGTTGATGTCTACCATGACGTTTGTCCCCAGGTAATGTTTTCTTCTTTCCCTTTTATATTTGTATCAATCCAACACAAACCAAGTTGAATGGAAGATTAAAAAATTTACAGCACAGAATTTTTTTTAATTCCTGAGTTTAGGTTTTCCTTTCTTGCCTGCTTGCTCAATTGCATTCTTGTAAAGAAATTAAAAAAAGAAAAAATTACTGTGCCTCTGTAATATCCTCATAGCATTTGGATCTTGATGTAGCCGCTCATCCAAAAGCAGACATGTCTAAAAGCTCTACACACATAATAGGGCAAGTATGAAAATATTCACAACAATAAACCAGAGGGGACATAGCTGAAACAACCCTTTGCAACCCTTTGGCAAAACTGATTTTTTTTTTTTTTTTTTTTTTGTTAAAAGGAATATCTTTTAATGGAAGATATAAGAAGTAAGGTGAACTTCTTTGCCTTAAAATCAAACTGATCTTTATGAAAAGGGAGGAAAGATGTGCAAATCCTTTTTCTTTGGCTGAAGACTGGTAGTCACATGAACACTGGGTTTTGCCAAGAAGCAAGGTGGTTATCTCCAGGGTATGGGATAGGGCATCTTGTTAATTCCTTTAAAATTACAGGTAGGTTGCCTAGGTGAAATCAATGTGAAAGCTACCAGAACTGAAATATTCTGGACTTCATCCATGGCACAGGATTCACCTTGTATCTGCGTTGGACCTGGAGCACATGCATGGTCAGACCCTCTGTGGGACACATTCCCAAGTCTGCATGAGGGCCATGTCCCCTGTCCCTGCTGTGTCCTGCAGCTGATACCAGAAAACTACTCCACTATTGCTTTCTGCAGCCAGTTCTGCCTTCAGTTAATGAGTATACGACACTCACAAACAACTCATGGGTTTTTTTAAAAGACACATATGCTGTGGCAAAAAGAAAACATGATAAATAGCAGAATTCAGCAAGGCTGTACTTTTTGCTCATGACCTGCAGAATCCTTTGGCTGGCAGAAAAAAATTGCCCCTGTTTTTAACCACTGAACTAGATTTTTTGTGTGAAAGAGTGTTTAACATGTCTGGGGAAAGAGGAGAGGAAAGTCAAAAATGTCCCATGTGCTTCTCCACTGTGCTTCTCCCAAGAAGAGATTGGCAACCTGAGCACTGATTTAACCCCAAGCTGACAATGCTCTCATGGGGCATCTGCATTCATCCTCACCTCCTTCACTAGCACTTTTGTCACCTGGGTCAGGACAGGGGTGAACAGCACAAGCCTGTCCATAGGGATGGGACACAAGGCAACAATTCCTCGCTCTGGTTCGCAAAAGAGTTGCAACACAGATGACTCAGCTCAGTGTTTGCTGTAACTGCTTCACAAGAGCAGGAGAAAAATGTTTTGCAGCCCACACCTTTCCATAATGCTCCAAAGCACAGCGGAAAATATGGATGTCTGACTTCCCACTGCCTCCAAAGAAGTATAAGACACCACCTTTCAACACAGTGGCACTGTCTGAGCAACCCTTTAAATACACTTAATACACTTGTATTCATGGTAGCCTCAAAGTATTCCCATCAGATACATGAGTGCCACAATCCCCTTTCAAGCAGGAGAGGGCCCAAGAGCTTTATGCACCTCTTTAAATGGGGAAAAACACCCAGATTTGTATCCAATGCACAATGCAGGAACTGATTACCTAGCAGTCAGGACAACTGTGCACTCAGCACACACAGAAGCCCATCTAGAGCATATGATGGCTCATGTTGCCTGCCTGACTGTCTAAAAAAAAAACCAACCAGTGATGAAGTCATGAGTACATTTTTCTTCACTAAATTGGAAAATTGGTTCCTAAGCCTTTATATACACAAGAAAGCTCTAGTTGTACCAGAAAGAGAGCCAGATCTCATGACTTGTTGACCTGTGATTTAAACATAGACAATGCTATGACTGCTGTATCAAGAATGTCAATAAAATAATGCAGTTGGGATATCTTTCTTTCTCAGACATGACACATAAAAAAAGAAATTGCCAAAGCCATTCTAGGTCCAGGAATCTGACATTTTCATAAGTCAAAATCTTTCAGCTGATGAATTTGCCAGGAAATCTTAAATCAGTATAACACAACTGGTTTTCATCACATAAATACATGAACAAAATTTGCAATATATAATTTGATTTACACTATGCTTTGGCAGAACTGTATGAATTGTTACCATTAGGCACAGAACAATCACAACATATGCAGTACCATTTGTTGTTCATTTTTGGTACAGACAAGAAAAAGGCTTTTCCTCCAAAGAATAAACTTCCTTTGAGATTTTATATACCAATTCTAGTGATATGTCATGAAAGGACATAGTGAACAGGGCATTGAATACATAGCATGTTTTTGCATTGAATACATAGCATGTTTTTTCATTTAGACTACATGACTGATTGTTCAACATACCTGTCATTTGGAGCAAAATTATTCTTTGACTTAATTCAAGGTGTCTCTCTTCTGCTGGAATTAAATAGCTGCACTCACAGCCCAAAGTGAGATAATCACTCAGCATGACAATTAGGGAAGCAGCTTTTAAAAAAAAAATTAGTTAGCTGCAAATTCCTTTTTCCAGACTTTCCAAAGGCATGCCCCCCATGGATCCTCAGCCCTATACTCTGTTCAGTGGCAGGCTGAGATGGCAGGATGCACCCCCACAGCAAGGGCTAAAATCCTCTTCCTATAACTACACCATTCCTCCATAAGAAGAATGTGTAAATCAGTGCCTGGAGGTTCACAGGCTAATGCAAATTGTTTCCCTCCATCTAAAATGGCCCACTGCCACATCCCTCATCAATATTTACAACTAACTTTACAATAAGATGTTAGAGCCAAGCTGGCAGAGCAGCTGGTGTGAGATGCACACAGGTCTACCACCTGCACAAGACAAGGGTTTCAGGGACATCTTAGCTCTTTTGTGTGGCCCTGGTGGCACAGAACAGACACCTCTGATTGATGCTGCTTGTTGGACACACCGTGGCTTTGTTTGAATGGAGATATAGAAAGGAAATTGAAATTTTGGTGCATCTAGCCTTCTGAAACAGAAGATCCAGGCTCTGTTTGCAGTTGTAAGCCCTGAGTAAATGTTAAAGAACATCCTATGAAATACTCTGTACAACGCTGGAGTTGGTAGCAGGCAATGTGGGATCAAAAGATCCCCAGATGGAACAAAACCCAAGTGAACAGAAAGATTTCAGGAGACATGGAGATATGGGGATGAAGGATGGTGTTTTAAATCATGAGATTATCTAGTTACTCCCATCAGGCACTGACACAGCTTTCCTGAAAAAGGGCAGGAAAAAGTTTAACTTTGCTCGGGAAGAGGGGTGAAATGTTTATGGCAAGAATTATAATGTTTCTGACTGCAAAAGACTGGATTTAGTGGTTGAACAGATGCTGTCCAACCCGTTGCATCATCCTCTGTGACAGCTTAGAATTAAGGTTAGGGAAGGGACCTTGTCAAGGGATGTGGTTTAAAGATTTAATACAGTTTAAAGTAATTTTACTGTTTACAATCACATGTCACAAGGAAGCAGCTCCTGTGCCCACTGAAGCTGACAAGAGTTTCACTAATGGAAAAACTTCCAATTCTCAAATGGAGGTCAGACCAGGCCTCAGACATGGATTAAACATAGATTTGTGTTCTGTTTGTAAAATCTAAATAACAGGCAGATGTTTTCCAGGACACGTTGACAGCTTGAAACCTTCTCTGGTGCTGACTTCAGCCAAGATGCCAACCTGCTTCTCATACACTGCACATGCTGCAGAATTGCATCACCCACAGCCCCTTGTGGGACGCCCAGTAGCCAACAGCATCTGCTTACAGTAAATTACTTAATCAGACATTTCTCACAAAATGCACTAACAATGCAGACACAAAATTTTTAGATTAGCTTCAGCTTTCATGCCGTATTTTCTTAGGCATGGTATCTTTTTCTAGTGGTTAGGGAGTTATTTTTAAGACAAGAGGTATGCAGTCAATTCAGTCTGTGGGTTTGGAGAATGTAAATGAGAATGGCTGATACATACAATTTCTCTGTTATAAAGATCCTTCATTCTGCACCACAGACCCCACATGAAGCCTTTATTGCCCTCACAGAGCATACATTAGGGGCCAATGGATTATACCATCTTCAGGAAGATGCTGGTGAAACCATATGCTTAAATAAATAACACTTGCTTGAACCTCCCTATCATGAAACAGATCCTTAATTCACCAAGACAGTCACTAGGTCCGTGGAGATGCATGAATCTATGACCTTGCTGATCCTATAAAACTCCATTCAAATACAGACAAATTGTGACCTTCTGAAGCCTGGAGTTAATGTACATCTCAGACACATTGGCAGCTCAACTCCCACCAATTCCCTTGCAACTGAGTGTAGCAACAACTGCACAACTCCTGGGAGCTTTCACTGCAGCCACTCCTTCTGGAGTTCTGGAGCCCTTTAGGTGTTGGGTATGAGAAACAGAGAGTTATCTCTGGCATTCAACATCAGGAGAGGAAGACTTGACTGAAAGACTGAAGAGGTGAGAAGCTTCAGCTGGAAGGTGGAAATGGCACAGAAGCAAGAAATGGAGGGCTGCAGCCAGGAGAAGCTGGGGTGTAAAGGCAATACCTCCCTGGCCTGCATGGGAGACAAAGTGAGAGTGGAGGGATGAATACTGGTGAAGGGGAAAAGGGCTGGGCATGCAGAGGAGTCTGGGAAGTAATTTTGCTTTAACACATCATGAACCAGCCTAATGTCTAGATTATCAATCTTCTGAATAAGTGGCCCTTTTTTAGCTCTTGGATATGTAAGAAAATGCCGCATGAAGCATGTGACTGACAGTATTATAGACAGAACAGGAAGGGATAAGATGGACCATGTTTTCCTGTAACATCTTTTTTCTGTACTTTTAACTCTCTGGGTGCTCTGAAAGTGCTTATCCTGCTTCTCCATAATTAGCATTCCCCTGCAAATTTTCCAGGTCTTTGACACTGCGGGGGCCCTCAGCTGAACATGGTCCTTGTGTAACTCCGTAAGGAACTGCTGCTGAAGTTGCTCAGGTTCTGGCTCTCCCAAGGAGATGCCATGTCCTCAGAACTCTTTGTTTGGAGGGAAGTCTCTGTGGAGGAGAGAGGGGAGCACACCCTTTAAACATATGGTGATTTCTTGGTGCTTGGATGTTTTCCAGACATCAGGAACAGCTGCAGGGGCAAACCTCTGTGAGTCTAGGCTGAAGTCTGGTGAAGTGTCATAATGTGGTCAGAAAAAACACCTCATTATACTTGACACCCAATGACGCTACACTGCACTGGCTTTTTGTAATTTATTTATCTTATTTTATAGTTTTGTCTATTGAGGTTTTAGACAAAGGTCATGCTCAAACAATTCTGTTTTCTAGGTTGAGGTTCTCAATCAACTACTTTTAAAGCTCAGAACCTTCCCTTTGCCTATGAATTGTCTTGGAAAGAAAAGATACTTTGGCTGACACTGTTTCTTTCGTTGTCCTAGCACAAACCCTATGTGCCTATCCAAGCAGTCAATCCTCAAATCTGCAGCTGACCATCACGTAAGGCGTGCTGATTTCAGCCCACAATCCCAGTGCGTCTCTCCACTGTGTGAGCAGCACCTTCCACCGGTGCCTAAGCGACTGCAGCATGTGAAGGGCCAGCCCAAGGGAGCACCAAAAGAATTTCAGGCTCAGAATTGGAGAGACAAGTATGTGAGACACTGAGCATCTCTCTGAAGAAGTAATTTGAATGCTGTCCCTCTGTAGCTGTTTGCTTCCCTCCCAGCCGCCACAAATTATTTCAGTATCATGTAAAGCACGCCTTCTTGTTCTGCCATCTCAGTCAGATGTTTTGTATGATAAAGACCTAAAGCTCCTGCTAAACTGACTTCTGAGCAATTGCCACTGCCTCACTTTATACCACCAAGACTTCTCTTCCAGCATTATTTATGTGAACAGAAAGCAAAAACAGACCAGTGGGCAGCACTTCCCCAGCAGCCTTTAGGCATCAAATCTTGGCCACACATGTGTTGGAATGGCCTATACCATATCAAATCACATCATGGGTATATTTTAGTGTATTTTAGTATATTTTAGTGCACTTCCCCCCCAAGATTTGATTCAGTTATGCAAAAGACTAGAAAATGCATTTTAAAACTTTATTTTCTTTGTTACTGATTTATGTTTTCATACACGCAAACATATATACATGTACAGCCTGCCATCTGCTCCAGGGTTAATATGGTAAAGATATCATGTTGTTGTGCAGTTTATGGTACAATTTGCTGTCCAACAGAATGAGTAAAATCTAAATCAGATGTAAACATTTATACTAAGACCAAGAAAAACAACTGACAATTCTCCAAATTTGTTTTATTTCCTTAACAGAACTGAAAAGGAGCGGATCAAATCCTTACCGTGTGTTGGGCTTCAGATTCTCAATTGGCAAGTGAGTAGACCCTGCAGTCCTGGTTGACCACTTATTCTTCAAAAAGTCATCATAGGATGCACTGTAAACCAGATAGCCTGTAAAAGAGAAATAATTGTGAGGATTCTAATTAAATTTTAAATAAATTATATCCCTAGGTGTCACAGTAAATTTTAAGTATTAAAAGGAGTTGAAACATCTTGAAATATGAAAGTGATTCCATGCCTAACCCTCCTGGAAAATCCTGGCCTATAAGAATGTCATATCATTAGCTGATAATAATGAAGTGTTACATCAGAGGATGGCACCCAGTTGTGAATTCTGATTTAAAACACAGTGAAGGCAAAAAGATGACAGAGGAAACCCATTCACTGTTTTAAGTGATACATCAACTGTTCAGACACTACTACAAATGGTCATTTAGGAAAACCTTCCCCTTCTCCCCTCTCCCATCAGGAGACACACTCTCAGCAGAGTACCTGTTACCATGTCTCCTTGAGCAGGTTTGGCCCAGTCCACAATGACAAAGGAGTGACAGCCTTCAACTGCCACAACTGTGATGTTGTGAGGGGCTTTCAGGGGACGCTGATCTTTCTCTCTGAAGTCATTGGGAATGATTTCATCAAGGCTCTCCACTTGGAAATGCTCCAGGGCCTCTGTCAGGGAGCAGGGAGCTGCTGGATCCTTATTGAGATAGGTCACATAAGGAGCTAGAAAAGACAGGGAAGGGTGGCATTTAGTTAGCAGTTTGAGGTATCCCAGAGAAGCATACAGGCTGGCAATTTCCTAAAGTGAGTCAAGTTTTGTGGTGCATTTCTAAATTTCTCACCTTCCAGTCCAGAGGCTGCTGCCAACAAAACGTGGCTTACAGCCAATTTGATTGATGAGCAGGGGGAATGGGACGCCAGCATTCAGGTTTACCTACCCCATGCCCACAACTGTACCAAATTATGCAAAGATGGAAGGACTGTCTTTGCTACAAGAGGCAGAAGAGAGCAGTCTGACTGCAGCACCCTCCACATGCTGCCTCCAGCTGCTTTGGAAGGTGGGATGAAAATGTCACCCAAATTCTGCCTTTCCAACCTGGGAACAGATCCCTGAAAGGGCCTTTAATCATCTAAGACTTTACAGGTCCAAGTGGTTGGTTCTTACACAAACGTCCTGAAGCTGGAGCAAACCAACAAAAGAAACTTGAAGAGTAATTCCAAGGTGAAGTCCAGCCACTTTAAAGGGATTGTTGTGGTCCCCTGGGTACTAAGGGATCAGAAGCCATGAGTCCCTACCTTCTAGGCATGTGCTCCCAACCTGTACCATTTATTTTTAAAAGCTTTATACTGACTGGAATTTCACTTCAGCTCAGGAAAAGATTAAACCATCTTTTTATTGCCTTAAAAGTCACCGTAACATTCAAAGTAAGGACTATAAAACTTGCTTTGGAAATGTTTATTCAGTTGCAATAATACAATTCATTGAAATGGTAATATTATTTCCCTAGTGCCTTGAAATGTTCATAAACCAACATTTCTTGGTTTATCTTATTGGATTTCATGCCCTAAAGGAATTTTTTCCAGATCTTGCAATGAAGTTAATTTTAGCCTCTCCAACTAAATGAATCAAGAAGCACTGTCAGTGAGAGAACCGAATAGAAACATCATGAAATTGTTTGGACAGAGAAATTGAAGATGCACTGGAAAAAGTTTTGGCATATATAAAAACAAATCTTTTATTCCAGCAGCAGAGTTCTACTCTAAGCCACATGAAGCTTGTGGATATTGGAAGGGAAGCCAAGACATGTCAAAGACTATTCTCCATCCCCTGAACTCTTTTCTGAAATATTAGGTGAGTCAGCAGCTGACCTGACCTCAGTTCAAGTGCCAGAAATATGTAAAGGGCTGCAGGGGGTGTCACCAGCCTGGGATGGAGGCTGGAACGCAGTGCCCTGCAACCTCCCTCTGTTCAAATCCCTCCCTCCCTCCCTTCTCCCAGATCCCTCTGTTCTGACTGCTGAAAAGAAGCAGAGCAGCTCTAAAGTCAGTGCTGCAACACCAACCTACACACTTTAATGGCTCATGTGCATAGGAGACATGGCTCATGTAACAGGGGGTTGGTTCCTTCACCAAATGTCTGCTGAGAAAACATTCAAACACCAAAATTATAGTTATCTCTACTGGATTTAGTTTTTGGAAAGTTCATATCCAAAATATCATTCATTCCTTGACTTTGAAGCACCCTATTGACATACATGCTTATGCAAGGTGGATGAAATCATTGGCTTGAAGAGATCAGTGGAAAAGAATCAGGTCCCCCAGAGGAAGACTCACATCTACTGGAGACTTGCCCTTCTGTAGACACTGGTGTGAAGTTAGATGCAGTTAAGCAGAACTAAGCACTGGTGTAGACACTCTTGCTCTCTTACCAACTTCAGCTAGATCAAACACAATGCAGAACACAGAGCAGAGCACTTACACTGAAAGAGCACAACTGCTGCAACAAAAATCATCAACCATAGACGTGCAAGCATTGAAACAAGGAAAAAAGTACTGCTGTTCAGGTTTCCAAGGTGGCAGTCCTTAAAAGGATCACACACACATCTACTGGATGTGTTTGTGCAATGGTCTCAGATTAAGGGCTGGCCTTGCTGGAACAAGAATTCTTTGCAGCACAGGTAGTAAGCTACACAATACAAAGGGTATCCTTACCAGTGAAGCGTTTCTTCCCAGCAATATCGTATTCTGACACAGGGCCAGTGCCACCAACACTGGTCTCTGGATAGACAACCTCCAATTCTGTTGTTGTAGAAGCAGTGGTAGTGGTGGCAGTGGTGGTGGTGGTTGGAGGCAAAGTGCTCTCAAAAAACTCGTAGTCTTCAGAGGAAACATAAGAAGAAAATATCAGCATACTTCATCTGATTTTGGCTTAACTATGAGAAGGGAAACAATTCTGTCACTAGCCACAGTCCCAAAGAAGTGCCCTGGCCACTGCAGACTCCTTACAAAATTCTATGTTGAGGCTGCTAGCACTTCAGCCTTGCTATGGTTTTTACCAAAACGATGGACAGGGAAAAAAGTCTTTGCCCCAGAATACTCATGTAATTCCTGATTTAGACCTCACTCACACAGTTAAACAGGACAAAAATTAACAAATGTATTTGTACAACAATATCCTGAATGGCCATCTGCCATCTCCTCTCACAACCCCCAAGAGAAGATCACAGTCATTGAATCCCTGGCCAAAGCCCTCGGATGCTGACAGTAGTAGAGAAGGGAGAGAAAAAAAATGGCTTTCTAAGAAAACTCTGTGTTGCTATTCTAAAGGCCTAGAGGTAGTTCCTACTACTCTCAAACCCTCCTGTGACTGGAGGTGTGGACTCCAGTACTTTCTCTTTGAGGTCCCTGCAGGGCCACAAAGGAAGGAAGGCAAACTGTCCCACACGAATCTCATTATGTTCAGTCCTATTAAATTCAGTGCTCTTTGAAAAGCTACCATGCTACCTGATTGTCACACAAAATGAAGGGAAGTAGCATTTGGCATCCCTGCATGACCTCATGCACGCTAAGAAACTCAGCTGATGTCTTTGAGTGTTCTGTGCTTAAACTGCTCAAGTGTATGTTTTCTGCAGGTGAGCTGTACCTTTGGGAAGGCCTGGCAAAAGACCTGTGCACTGAGGACATTCTGCATCCACGGAGATGTAAGGGATATGGGATGTGTATCTTGTGCAGTTTCTAGTTCATCCCCTCCTCCCCACATTCTAAATGTCAGTTTCAGTACAAAATGATCAGAATTAAAAGTACAAATGTCTATGATATCTTCCACTCAGCTGCTGCACTCTCTTTTAAAACGTTTTTCTGTTGTTAGTTAAAGATCCCAGCACTACAGCCACAAATAAAAAAAAAAAAAACTTTCATTGTTCTACAGCCATTAAAATCTACTAAAAAATTTTTGTTTAACTGAGGTCTGTACTTATCCACTTCCATATGTGGGGGCAGGAGCAGGAATTTGAGGACTTAAGGGGATAGAACATCAGATGTCACTGATGGCAGAAAGGGAATTTCAGTTTCAGTAATTGAGAATTTGCATTCCCTATGCAATCTTACAATTAAATGCTGTGACTTGATGCTTCCTCTTCAGCTAAGTTTTGTATGGCCTTGATTATCATGTCAAGATGGAAAAAAAATTCCCTCTTTTCCTTTCATTTGATTTCAAATCTCTTTGATTTAAATTCCATATGAATTAAGCAGATTAGTCACTCTATATATAGGTGATCTCATTCAGTTTGAGCATGCTTAATTGTCTAAATGCAGACTACACATTAGAGAAACAACAAGATAAGGCATTTAAATTGTTCAGGGCTTGAATGTTATTTGGATTTTGTATTTTAGAGGAGGTAATTGACTTTGACTGGGCTGGAGTTAGAAGTTGTACCAGAGAAGGTGAGTCTAGGATTGAAGCAGTGTCTGGATGACATAGCTCTGAAAAGTAATTTATTTCCTCAATAGGTTCCTGTCAGATTGCAGGGCTAATAGAAAGGGACTTTTATGTCCAGAAACAGATGGGTTTGGACCTTTTCTCTTCACACGTGATGCAGAACTGTTTTGCAGCTCACTACCACCTGCTTAAGTTTCCATTTATCAATCTATCTTCTCGAACCCAGTTCCAAAGAAAGAAGACAGAGATTAAAGCAACATGCCACTTGCAATAGACTGCTACAGTTAAACCATACCATCATCATATATCACATATGCTTCTGGAGTTGCTGTCACATCCGAATCCAGTCCTGAGAATGTATCTATTGACACAGAAAGAAAAAAAATGTTCTAGGAATTCAATAAAATAATTCTGGAATAAAGTTTAAAACAAAAATATTTAGCCAGTTGAATTGCAAAGACATAAGATAATTTCCTGGTTTCCAAATAACACAACAACAGTCTGCTCTGCACATTGAGAATAACAGAAGAGAAGCTAAATGCAGTAGTCAGGAGTTTTGCTGGAAGAGAATGGGTTCAGGGCTGCTACACAAAATTAATAGTAATCACCTTCCAGAAGCTCTGCCCCAGGTCCCAACTGCTCTGGAGCAAAGACAGGCTGCCAGCAACTTCATAATGGTCACATCTGGATTTGACAATATTTTATAGTCTCAGAAGCAGCAAGTGTGAAAGCATTATATGCCAAAAAAATCAACCAAGCAATTAAATATTTCTACCCAAATATTTTTGTGGAGGTATAAAAACAAGCAGCCCACAGAGCCATGACATTTATAGACCATGTCCATGGTCTTGGAAGGAATGCAGCTCAAAAGGAATGGATTTGTAGAATGAAGCAATTAGAGCTGGATTTTCTGGGGTTTTACTCTGCACTAGCTCTCCTCTGATCCTATGGAACGGCTGCCCATTACAGGTTGGGTCACACAGATGTAATCCTGAAGCACTGCTTCTGCATTAGTTTCATCCAACACGAATTCAGTTCGGGAAATCAGAGTGAGATTGCTCCAGGATGCAAATGAAAGCATAGCAAGGGCAGATGATTATGAGGTGCACATCAAAAATACTCTAGTGATCCACCCCAAAACCCAATGCAGATGCACCAATAGACTTCCCAGCTGCCTATTCCCTTATATTATCTCATTATCTCTGCAGGACATAAATCCAGCACCAGGTACATCAACCATCAAGCACCTCATCTGTTGAATCCCAAAGGCTTTCCTGCACACTCTGAGGAAAGCGTTTCTGCATGTTATTCAGGGAAGCCAAAGAGTACATAAAGCTCAGCACAACCATAAAAAGCCATGCAAACAAAGCAAAAGCCTGCTGTAGGTACCATCAGAAGTCTCCAGTGCAATGCTGGGGCTGGGGAGTGGTCAGCATGTGAACAAAGACAAGAGAAAGACAGCTTTGACCTCAGGACACTTCACATACATTGGTCACATTCATCTAACACTCAATATGGAACCAACAGTGTTATTTTTACTCAACCATAACTGCAAACAGTGCAAAGTTTCAACTGCCAATGTTAAATAGTTCACAAATAAATATAATCTGAATGATACATTTTCATTTTGCTGATTTTTTTTTAGAACCAACAATTACTGCATAACTGCTTTTTGTCTCCTAAAATAATTTTCTTTTAAACACACTGTGTGATTTTAATGCCAAAATAAGCTTTAAAACACAGGAAATGAGTTTATTCTTGTCAGACTTTCATATATTAGAATCTGACATTTCCTCATGGTAGACTTCTGCAAATATTCTTCAGGAGATGATCCCTCTGGAAGTCACTTCTCTGAGGGTAGTCAGTCACAAAGTACATTCTTTGCTGAATTCTGCAGATCTACCCACAACTGGCCAACATCAACCAACATCTATTATGTATGCATTTACCTTTGACTGCCTAAATCCAAGTAACCAAGAGGATCAGATATGTAGAAATTTGAAATCTTTCATGGGCAGATTTTAGCTCACCCATGCTAATTAGCTAATAAGTCTTTGGCCTACCTGCAGTCCAACAAAGCCAAATTTCATTTTCTATTTTTGTACTCAATTGCAGTGTGTGTGCTTGTTTAGCATTAGCTGTGTCATGGTGACGATGAGTACTTCCCAACAGACCTCTCATTTTATTATTTTCTGTACATACTCGAGCTGCAGTTCTTCACCTTGCTCCATCACCCTTTGCTGAAGCTCTTGAGTAAACCCTGCCTGTAACAAATGAGGCCAAGTCTTCCTATGACCACTTGCTGCAGACTTTTGGCATTTGTAAGGACAGTCTTGCTGTCTTACAAAATCCATCACTTGATTTGATCACATGTAACATGTGGTTAAGTCTCTGCTTGTTTTTTGTTTGTGAGTTCATGAATAAAGTTTAGTTGATTTCACTGACAAATCATGTTTGTGTGGCCCAACTCCTCCTTGGAAGTTAAAGACTGCTGAATCTAGTGAAAATCTGACAAATTCTGCTGGACTGAGAAAAAATCCTGCCAAAGACAAAGGAATTTGCCAAAGCTGAAGTAGAGCATTTGGAACTGGGTTTTGGCACTCGCAGCCCCTGTCTGTTTGTAACACACTTAGCAACAAATATCAAGCTTTGGCAGAAAAAGTATTTTACTAAATAATGTGGAGTAATTTCTAGACTCAGATTAAAGGGAAAGACAAGATAAAATATAATTTAATATATTATGGAAATGGTCAAGTGAAAATTGCATTGTTTCGGTAATTCAAGTAGTAGTTGTTTACCCCTCTTGAAATACTGTTAAATAATAACAGCCATCATGAAATAAATACCACAAAGATCTTTTCTTTTCAAGCAAGTTCCTTTGTGGAACAGGCAGGCTGTTTTGCTATGTTCATCTAATCCTGAAGCAGGTCACTAGAATTTAAAAAAACTATAAAAAACCCTCAAAGACTCTTCAGAGAAGCTTTCCAAATTTCCAGATAGGGACTAATATTGCTCAAGTTATAAGGCAAAAAGCCTTAAGAACCAGGTATGCAGCAGAAATCCTGCACCATCTTGTCCTTTCAGTCTTCCACTGTGAGGCATTTGCAGACATACTGTCAAAATGCCAGGCAGTTAATGAGTGACTTAAAGGTTACCCTCATTGAACACACAGCCTGAATTAAAACTTAGTTTTCATTTATGCCTCTATCAAGTTCAAAGATTTCAGCAAGCCCATCTGGTAGAAGGAAAAAAAACAAGCAGAATTTTTTATGTTCAGAAAATCACATGAAAATTCCCCAGCCCACAACTCTGCTAAATTTTAATTGATTTTGTTGCTCAGCTTCTGGAGCCCACTTTCAGTTTACAGGTCATGAACTTCTACTGTTCTTACAATGTATATTCTCAGAAGAAGTCCTCCAGGTACCAAACAGCACAGGCCAAAAAAGGGGAAACATTACAGGACATTATCAACATTTAAGATAAACAAAAGGAGCTGGTGGGTATGGGAGGGATTCTAACTACCAAAAATCATTATTCCCTTCAGGCAATTTTGAAAGCATAAGAGTGACTATATATTGTTATATTTGTAACACTTTTGTAAGTAAATTTAGATCTACAAACTTTCCATAGGGAAAAGCAAAACTCTTCATATTAATATTTAATGATGATATGACTTTTACATACATATGTTTGTGTGCGTACACATTTGTGCATATCTACACCTGCAAACACCCTTCCATAACTGTACACTGTCAAATGTGGCTAATTGTTAATCAATACCAACGCTTTAACTCATTGTAATTTCACCTGCACAAGGGACTGACGTCTCTGACTCATTAGCTACCTAGGGCCGCTGGTAAGGGAATTTTGTTTTCTGCTTCTGAGACCATCTCCCAAGATGCCATCCTTAGACTCACTGTGAGTTGCTGAAGCCACACCTTCCTATGTCACTGCCCTTTTCAAAGTGATAGTTCAGCTCCCTAGGCCATGGTTTTGTGACCTACTTGTAAATCTACTTTCACTTAAGAGCTACAGGTGCATGGGGGAAAGGTAAAGGGGCTTCATTACCCACTAAAATTGGCTGCTGTAGTTATCAGATGTCTGAGTGCCAACATGCTGGTAAAGTTATGGCTGTGCTGCTATTGCCCTTCAGCAGACTGAGTTGAGGATTACCTACAAAAGGGAAGGATAAGGGCTACTACCATGGTGTTCCCTGATCTGGTTTGGCAAAACAAGCAGCTAATTCACTTGCAATGCAACATTCAGGTGCTGGAAGCATAAAACATAATAGGGAACAGGCTCAACACCCAAAGACTCTAGTGCATTTATATGTGTTTACTTTGGATTTCATTTTGGGCACCACGACCTAAGCTTGTATAACTGCAACAGGGAAAAATGACATGCAGTGACACTGGTTTGTATCTTCAGATATTAAAGAAACCAGAGTACAACTCTCTGCCTTATCTGTGCAGAACCTGGGTTGCCTTTCACCAGCTTCATCTGTACTGCATTCCTGCTAGACAATCTATCTCCAAGGGCTGGCAACAGAACAAGAATCTCACTTTGCAAATGTTGTTTCCACCGTGGCTCAAAAGAGAGACTTTTCGGAATTCAGTGTGATAAGTGAACACAAAATAGATTAAATGCATAGCTCCTCTGTGTCCTACCTGGCCTGAAATGGAATGAGAAAAGCTTATATGTAAGTGCTTTGACCACAAAGCTACTGCCTATACTTGTACCTCTGTGAGTGAACACATGTGATAAAAGTGGATCTAATACAATGTAAGAAATTAGCTGAAACCAACACAATTCCACAAAAACTCAGCTTTGGTGAAAGTTGGCGTTTTCCAGTGAAAATCCATTTAACACCCAAATCCTTCTACATATGTTCTAATCTCAGCTCCTACCTTATCAAACAGACAAAATCTTCAGAGTCAGATTCTATACCATTCCACATCTGTGTAATAACTGCGCTGTACAAATAGCACAGCCATGGAAATTCAAAAAGCACAAAAGGAAGTTACCTTCTGCATTGCACTCTGGCAAGCCATCAAACCCAAGGAGCAAGTTTCCTTCATCATCATACTCTCCATAGGTGCCAGGAGGACAGGTTGGTGTGGGTTTCTCCATGGGTGGGTGAGTGGTGGTCGGTTCAGGAGTGGTGGTGGTGGTGGTTGTAGCAACAGTTGTTGTAGTGGTTGTGGTGGTTGTCGTGGTAGTTGTTGTTGGTATTGTTGTTGTAGTAGTTGAGGGAGTGGTTGTTTTCTTAATCATTTCAAGACCAATCAGAGGTTTTCCCCCAAGACTTATTATTGGTTTATCTTGTGCACTTGCTACAGGTTTACTAAATCTGCTATGTCCAAACAAAGGCAATCCATCAGGACTCACCATTGGAGCGCCCTTTTCATCTAAGAAAAGAGAACAAAACCAAAAAATCTCACCATTAATCCACTTCAGGCTTACAGCATTAAGCATTACTGTGTTTTATCACAGTAGATGCTACAAAAGCACTGAATACAGCCTCCTGTAAGTAAATGACAGAGAAGGAAGGTTACTTAGGACTAAGAGCTATGGCTAAGGAAGCTGGAAAATGGTTCAGAAGAACCTCACAGAAACTACAGTGGTGTTCCCATTTTTCAGCTGCTTGATAAACTCTCCAGGGAGGCTTCATTTCAGAATCACAATCTGCAGACAGTGACGGCATTTCATCTAAGTCAGTCTCATAACTGTTGATGAAATGTATGATGAATACATATTCTGCTCCTTAATGTCAAACATGTGCAAGGATAAACTGGGATGAGTAGGCAAGATGCTGTCACTGCAGATAAACTTGTGTGCCAAATTCTGGGTACTTTAAATATTCATGGGAGCCAGGTTAACAATAGGCACTGAATTTGTATTTGTGAGATCTGTACAGATGGACTGACACGCAAACAGCAGTGTCTTCAGAGAACACAAACAGGGTTTCTTATTATTTGTGGTCGGTTTTAGAAGAAAAAATTAAATAAACACATCCATATGGA
Organism: Catharus ustulatus; assembly: GCF_009819885.2. Classification (NCBI taxonomy): domain Eukaryota; kingdom Metazoa; phylum Chordata; class Aves; order Passeriformes; family Turdidae; genus Catharus; species Catharus ustulatus. Next base: position 59,338,696 of record NC_046223.1, on the reverse strand, counting down.
TGATACAGTGCTAGCAGTGGGGAATAATTATTTCTATGTATGCAAAGATATACAAAGATATAAACAATCATCTCTCATTATTCTAATCAATCCTTATTCAGGCTCAGTTTTGCAGCCCTTTCTAATGCTGATACAAGTGAGATGGACTTGAGTGATACTTGCTGCCTTGTACTTTGGAGTCCCACAGGGTGACTCAAAGCCTCCCCAGGACCTGCAATGTGCTTACTGCCCGGTGGAGACTTCAGATACAAGCAACTCCAAATGGTTTTCATGGGACTTGGGGATGTCTGAAGCATTCAACAGATTTGTACTATATGTACAAAAACTGTAGAGCTTTGTTCTGTAAGCAGGAAGTTGTAACTTACCAACAATTGTACGTCCATCCCCTCCTAATTTCACTCGGAGAGGGTTTCCTTGGGAGTCTTGGAGGTATTTTCCTTCAGCATTTAACACTAGCCCTCGGTCAAGATCTACAATCTAAAAGCAATATATGGACTCAAGTTTAGCCAACCCAAGAAGAGGTGAAATGAAATTTAACTTCAACAGAAATCCTGGGGAAATTCAGACACTAAGTGTGATGTTCAGGAATAGCTACAACACACTTGAACTTTTAAAACCAAGTGTATAGTAATCACTGACATATCATTGCTGAAGGAAGCAGATTCCCAAGGACTGGGCTCCAGAGCTGCACAGTCATATTCATACCACCTACTGTAGCTCTCTGCAAATGAGCAAATCCCTTGATTTTTTTGGGCTGTGCAACTCCAAAGGTGAATTCCTGTAATACTGATTCCAGTATGTCATTTAGTCATTTAGAAAATGGGATTTAGAATTATGTCTAACTTTAAAAACATTAAATATTAGACTTTATATTGAAACAGCAGCGAAAACAAAGTAGCTAAGATTTTAATTGGAGTAGGAGACGGAAGAAAAGCCTTTGTCTCATAAAGCAAATATGTCTGAGAGCTTGGACTGAATTCCAGAGCTAACTGCAGTTAAAATTCAGTCCTTATTGCTATTTCAACCCAAAATAGCTGAACTGTATGCTGTTTTAACCTGAGGTAACAGACACTGAGCGACAGAACACAAAAATGCAAAAGGTGTTAAGTGCTGTGAGGAAACCGGGAAGGGGACAGAAACAGCTATTCCAGGTTGGCAAGACAGACTTCCATCTGGTGCTGAGGGAAAGACTGCAGAAGGAAGAACAGCAGATGATGAGATCAGGCTCTGAAGCCCTCCATGCCCCAGATTTGGCATAGAGCCTCTTGCTTTACAAGGCGTTCATCCTGCCTGCAGCAATGCCTTCCCCTTGTGAGGCAGAGAATTGCCCCCTGGCATTCCAAGGACCTTTCTAACCCACCTCCTGGAGTCCGTATGAAGGACTTTGGGCATGCTTTTCAAAATGCCTCCCTTGAATGTAACACACCTGATGCACTTTTTAATGAAAATGGTAAAATTGAAGTGGCCATAAAATAAATGTCTTTATGTGTCATGCCATGTGCAAGCAGCTCTGCTGATGCCAGGGAGGCTGATCACAGACTCCTACTTCTCAGCACTTGGGAATACATGCAGGAAGCACCAGTTCCTTCCCTTGCTTTCCTTGGTTAAAAACTCATTGTAAAGGATTTCAAAAGACAAGGTGTGGGTATGTATGCAGCTTGTGGGGCTTTCCTATCAGTGGCATCTGAGCTCTTCTGCATGTACCTCTGGAAACAGAATGGCAAAACCTACATAAGTGCATTTAAAGGATGGTAACAGTTATGGGGTCACTTTTATTTCAGAAGTCTTGCTCAGGAGCTTCTACTGGAGCGCAAGTCTGGGAAAAGCACTGCTGAATATGCCTTTCAGAGCAACAATCCCAGGCAGTCTCCACTCCACTCACAGACAAGAGCCTGAGTCTTGAGTGTCAAGAGTCCTTGAGCCACTGGGGTGAACAAATCTCACTGACTCTGACGAAAAAACGTTTCTCTAAATTTTATAGGAGTCACATTATAGTTTAAAATTCAACGCCTCAGGCATTAAATTTAAAATGTTAAAATAACAAAACCCAGAATTTGTCATTAGATTTCAGTGGAACAGTGGAAACTAAACTACTAAGTATAGCTTCTCTTTACAGCTGCATTGACTGAGGACACTGCTTGCCTGTCTTTTCTTAATGAAAATACAAGTAAAATAAAAGGCCAAAACATCTTGAATTTAGAGAGAAGGTCACCCTACCCACTTTGCTCCTTGAGGGCCATTGATTACTTTCTGTCCACTTGGTTTTCCATTATTACCAGGGATTACTTTTCCATTTCCATTTTTCGTTGTAAGATTTGGTCTGCCATTATAACCTGAAACAGGGAAGAAAACACACTATTCTGAAGAAAGCTGTGCAACCTACAAGCCATATTTTAAATTGCAAGTAAATGCATTTTCTGGCTGATCTGAATATAAACAAGAACAGAAAGAGGCCTCACTATACTCCACAAACCAGGCACTCAATTTCTCCTTGGAGCAACTGTTGTGACACTGTCAGATTTTTGCAGCTGACACAAAAACCTGGCATTGTTTTTTCTGAACAGGTTAAACACTCATTGTTCATCTCTATCATGTCTATCTATTCCCTCTTTTTTAAAAGAAAGCAGGGCAACATTTCTTCATGGCACTACAGTCATTAAAATGTTTGTAATCTTTGTAAGAGGTCTATCAGAAGTGGGATGAAGGAAGAAACCATTATTAAACATAACCACTTGTTCAATTCTATCCCTAACCAAAGGTGTAGTGACAAACTGAAAGGAGAGGGCAGGGGAATTATCTTTGCACCTATTTTTTTAACCTAGAAAAGGAAGGAACCTGGAAGGAATCTCCTTCTCTAGCTGTAAAACCACTGCTAAACAGAATCACACTCAGGTTAGAAGTGGAGAAGCAGTAGCACTGAGCTGTAGCCTCACAGCTCTGAAAGGGCAGCAATTTTCACATCTCAGGGACTTGCCTCCAGAAAAATATAATAGGAAAAAATATAGACTGGAAAAAAATTAACTGAACTGTTGTTGGCTATAACTTCACAATTGCATTGCTAGTAGTAGCCTTAAATAACCTCCATACAGAAATCTGTTATTTTTTTCTTATCATCTCCCATGGTATTATTCAAGGTCTACTCCCATCTTAGAGCTCTTCAAGCTGGTGAACCTCTACACAACACTGAGTCTGACTAAAGCATATCAGATGCAACAGCCCAGCTGCACAGTCCTCATTTTGTAACAGTGAGGCCACTTTGAACAAAACATTACTAACTACAGATAACGTAGAAGGTATCTGCTAAAACACTCAGGTCACTAAATACTATTTTGGATGCCCATGCACTGGAGGGAGAAAAGGTATTTCTACTTAGCAAAGTCATTAAGGCTGTCAGGAATTTTCCATAGGTGACATAAGGAATGTCACCTTGATGTGTAGTGGACCCTCTATTCTATTAGCCAGGTCCACAAATATTTGTCAGAAAGCAAGTATCTAACTTTTTAGGTAAATCACAGCTACAAAGATATTAGATGGCCTGGCTGTGATGGGCACAGTCCTCAACAGGTATGGGCAACCCTGAGTTGTCACTTAGAAAGAAGAGGAAAGTGGCTTAAAAATTCATCAAAGAAAACACAGAATGCCAGGGCATCATGAGGAAACACCTCTCTATGTAGGCATGGGCAAGGTGGTGCTAAGGAGCTTACGAAGGCCTTTCAGCAACCCATGATGAAGAGCTAGGTACCTGAGAGGTCATCATATTCTGAGTACAAATGGGCTTTCAATGAACATTCTGTGAAGTCATTGCTCAATAAGGAACTTTTCCAATTCATAACTCTGTCACCCTCTCTGTGGATCACAGGATCCTGTGCAGATCAGACTACAGGGAAAAGGGTCTGGGGCACCACATTACACCAAATAGGCAATGACCTCAAGAACTGGGCTTCCCAGCAACCACCATAAAAGAAAGCAACACATTATACCAAATAACTGAACTGGCATCCTGCTGGAGGACTCTTCATCTAACTGCTGATCTTAGGAAAACACAGTTAGTGAGATTAGTACACCAAAGGCAGGATACCTGGTCTATAAGGAGGTCTAACAAATTGCCGCTGAGAAGGGCTCCCTAGCCTGGAGTTCAGTAGTCGCTGACGAGGAGAGGAAGTGGAAGAAGCTGCTGGAGAAATGGTGTGTGTGGTGGTAGATGCAGAAGAACGTGGCCAGACAAAGCTTGGTTTAGATGGGGTATGTTTGTTAGAGGACTGAGTAATCTGTGATGCTATGACAGAGCTTCTTGGTGATTCAGAAGACACTTTTAATATTGAAGGTCTTTCCATCTCTTCTTCTTCAGAACTTATTTTGTGAGGTAGAAGAGTGTCCATAGATTTTCTTTTATTACTAGCAGTGTCTTCATATACGTTTTTGTTACCTCTAGAAACAGAAGGGGAACGTTTTGCTGCCAAAGATGTGGGTTTCTCTTCCACTTCTTTCTGATCATATTCACTGTAATAATCATCCTCTTCATTAGAAACTGATTGATGAGATTTAGATGAAGAAGGGGAAGGAACTTTTTGAGGAAGTTCAGTGTTAGACATTTTTGAGGGCAGCAGGCCATATTTTTTCTCTGTTTGGGATGCTGTTCTTGTAGCAACTCCTGAGCGAGTAGGTAATGAAGGACGAGCTTGCCTTGAAGTGGATGACAACCTATGATTATATTGGTTGTCTTTTGCTGTATCTCTGGCAGAACTGGAGTCTGGCTGAGTATGTTTTGGTTTGTAGGAAGGTACCTGAGAGCCTGGCTGCTGTTGCTTTGTTTGAGATGAACTTGAGCTTCCCTGAGAGAAAGATGCAGACAGTCCCCTAGAAGAGGACACCTCTTTAAGAAACACAGAGTGCCTGCTTGCTCTGTCACTGCCCTCTTCTCCATCCTCATCATCATTTTCCTGCAACTCTTCATTACTTTGGGATGAGACGTGAGATGGGAGGCGCCGGCCCCTTGAATGCAGTACGGAAGGACTGGTTTGTGCCCTCTGTGGAGGCTCAGAGTGGGAGGTCTTCTCCACTGGAAGTCGAGGAGATAATGTCTTTTTAGGCAAAGACTCGCTTGGTTTTGATCGAGCAAGTGTTTCTTTTACCTCTCGATTGCCCTGCTCTTCAGGTTTGTATTTGGAAAGAGAAGACTGCAAAAGAGAATGCTTTTCTGGAGCAGCTGTTTGACTTGGTTGTTCTTCTGAGTCAGAGTGAGGTGATTTTCCACCATGTGTCTCTCTGGGGTGAGAATCAGAATCGACCTGAGGATTTCTTCTCTTGGAATAGATTGCTGAAGATGACTGCCTGGAAGAGGGCAAAGAAGGAAATAAGGGGTTTACATCTTGTGAGACCTCCCTAGAATTCTTATCAACATCCTTTCCCTTGGATTTGGCACTGGTGGAGGAGCGAGAGTGAGGTGAGGTGTAACCAGGAACAGCAGACCTCGATGACACTGCTGCCACAGCTGATTTCGAATCCTTCCATGCACGCAAACTGGAGCCTGAGGACAGCCTTGTTTGCTGTGACCTAGAACTGGGCTGTCCTGCTCTGTCCTCTGCTTCTTCACTGTCAAACTCATTATGGCTATCATGAGCATGGGAATCTGCTGATTTGGAAGCAGGCTGATGTGAATGACCTAGAGAGCCAGACCTACTGCGATGGCCTAAGACACCCTCGTGAGAGACAGCGGACTGCCGATTTGATGGCAAGGCCTGGCGACCAGGCTCTGCAGGTCTAGAAGACACTTTCACCAGCATGGGGTCAGACTTCCCTTCCACATTACTCCCAAAACCATTCTTTTTGGCAGGCAGAGGATGAGAAGAGGTCTTAGAAGAGCCACTGTTGTTGCTTTGCCTTGATTGCTTTGTTTCGTTATCTGTGTATCTGGGAACGGACGAGGCAGAAGAGTGTTGTGCTGTTGATGGTAACAGTGCTGGTGGCTCGTGTTTCTCTGTGCTCGTCTGGCTTGACACCTCAGATGTGTGGGTTCGAACAGACATCCTCCCTGAGGCAAGGACAGGGTGGACTGGCCGACTAGGTGACAAGGGTTTAACATTCCTCCTCTGGTCCTGGGCTTTTGGCGGTGGCGATGTAGCTTCCTGGGAGGAATCATCATCATCTGTCACCTCAGTGGACTGGAGGTCAGCTTCCAGCTCTTCTGTCTTTCTAGAAGGTAACTGAGATTTACTTAGGGCCCCCCGAGTCAAGATTTTGTTCTTATATTCAGAAAGAAGACTCTTTTTATCACTAACGCTAGGTGAATGAACCTTCTGCTTAGAAGAAGGTGACAGCTGGGCTTTGGAAGAAACAGAAGAACTTTGAGAAGGAGATGAGCCAGCATTCCCAGTCTTTTTAGCCTCTGAATTATCTTGAATATTTGTCTTCTGCAGAGCAACTGAATCCTCATGAGCTGCTAGGGGCAAAAAGAAAAGTGTTTATTCACAACAATAGAAGATTCAAAACAACTGACCAAAAGCAGAAACCACCCAGGTAGCAAGAACAAAACAACTTATGAGAATATGAGATAACAATTATTTCTGTATTTGCAAGGTTGTGGAGTCCAGCCAAGATAAATTTTGGATTAGGAAGGTACCTATTTGGAATTACTGTACCTTGGGTAAAACTCTGACCAATTAAAATCAAGTATCTCAGGGACTGCAACAACCTTTCAGGGGAACCAAATCTTCAGCAGAATTTAGTCATGTTGATGGCATGGTGCTGCATTATCCCATGTAAGTCAGTGGTCCACCTTTTTAGCTAACCCAGCAAATATTCTGTCCCTACAACAGTAACTTTTTGGCAAGAGCCAAACACAAGGAGTAAGACACTAAGTGACTTTCAAGAGCAGGAGCTGTCAGCAACAGAGCAGCCAAAGACCCAGAGCATTGCATTCTTTGGCCTTTGGATAACAAGAGCACATAATGTTGTGTTAGATTATGACATGCATTTATTTAAGAAGCTAAAATGTCCATAAAGATGTCCTTTTACATGCTGCAGAGGGACAAAGACTTATTTGGACAACAGAATGATGAAAAGAGCAAGCAGAAACAATACTAAGGAAGTCAAATCCCCCAGGTCAGATAGAGTTCAGAGGAGCTGAATCAGTGAGAATTAACACAACTGGGACCATGGCAAGAGTGGGTGATCTACAGCATTGCTTCATGGCTTGGTGCTCACCTGCTGGGATGGCAACACTGAAGGCTTTTGACTGAGGACCCGGTCCCCTCCTGTTTGCTGCACGAATTTTGAAAATATAGCGCTCCCCGGCCTGCAGACCATCTATTATGGCTGATGTTGTAGCTCCAGAGTAGGTGATGGACTTTGCTCCAAATGGCTTGAGAGCCGGGGCGTATGAAAGAATGTATTCTGAAATGATTTGGCAGACGGTTGGAAGGAGGAAACTGAAAACAGTCCTGTTTCCAGCGGACAGACTGTATGGGTAGGATGAATTAGAACGTGCATTACTAAAATTAATACACTAGCAATGCACGCCAAGTCAACAGCTGGAGTATAAAGACATGAGAGAGAGATACACGTATATATGTAGGTTAAGTTGGATCTTTGTCCTTATTCAGAAGAGATACTTCTACCAGAAAATATCAGCGCTGCAGATTTGCCAAATGGTAGCAGCATCATGTCTGTCCAACAAAATCAAAATATGATATACTGTGCTTAGCCAGAGCTGGGGCCAAACACCACAGCAGAGAGAGCAGAGCTAGGTCTGGTTGCCACTTGGAAACTCACCCTGCTCTCACCTTCAAGTTTTGAATCACTGTGACACCTGTGCTCTGTCTTAGCTTTCTGTATCAAAAGAAGTTTCACCCCTATAGGAACACTTCTGGGCACGAAGAGGAATCTTCCCATTATACTCCCAAGGAGTGCAGGTGAGATCTCATGTGCAAGTTCAGGTTTTTTTTTCAAATCTTCTTTGAGAGGCACAGGTATCAGACAAAACCAGGGGTTTTGATAATAAATTTCATGGGCTTTCAGCTTTCTCTCTCTCTATACAAAAACACTCAACAATACGTGAGGAGCCACAGTGCCACAATGGGAAAACTCTAGAGAACATAATGGCATTTCTTTTTTTTTCTGAAAGTGAGCCCATATTCATTGTGTTAAGAAATAAGCCATGAACAGTTCATCAAAATCAACAAAAAAAATCATCAATATTTTATATGCAAATACATTCAATGCTCCACTGAAAAACAAATCAAGTTATCAGAAGACATTAATCTTTTTTCTTTTAATCTTTTTTATTTTCCTTTTTTTTTACACAAGAGTTGCTTTCATGGTAACTGGTGTAGTTTCTGGTAATTCTCAAATGGCTACTGGAGGACATTTTTTCCCATTATTTTAATATGTGGCATAAATACATAAAAGGACAGGGTTGAAAAACAAAAAGATCAAAAGACAAACATTTCTGATTACCACATGCTATCAAAATGACCATGAAATACTAGTTAAGTGGTTTTAGCCAGTAAAAATGTCTTGTCATTTATTTAGTTTAAAAATAAGACCTCTCCTGTAACACTTCATACTCAAACAATATATTAGATGTGTATAAGCATTCAGCCCTTGATTATTAGGTATCTTTAAAATGATTGCCTTGGATGAATCATCTCATAACAATGCAGACAAAACTGCACAAAGGGCTACAGATTGGTCAGAATTAGGAGCAGACTTCAAATATCAGATAATGTCCCTGCATGACCCTTCTTACAGAAATAATGATTCTTGGACACAACTGCAGCTCCATTAAACAATTGGCAAGACTTCTACTGACTTCAAAAAAGGAAGGAATTCCACCACTGTCCTGAAGAGTACATGAAGTAGGTCTCGCAGACACAGTATACCTCCTTCCAGGCCAATGATTTTTCAAATCCTGAGATGCTGTAGTGCTGATAAGGTACCTCCAAAAACTTGTGTAATTTGAGAACACACTCCTGTTAACCAGTGAAGAACAAAAGGCTAAAAAATCAGCCTAGTTTTTGGAGGGAAACAGGAAAAAATCCCAGAAAGAGCTTTCTGTTTTCCTTTAAATCTATGCAAAAATGTAGCCAATTGGCAAATTATCTTTATGACTATGTACAATAACACTATAGTACACAAGATTTACGCATGATATCTGCTGAAATCAGATTTGTGTTTGCTTCTTAAGCTGAGGATTTCCTTCCATGACAAACAAGAAATAAAACACAACATAGACCCATTCACTTTCTTGGCAACCACCCAACTTTTTCCTCTTCAACAAATTCTTAAAAATCTTTCTGGAAACTTCCTTCTTGAGCCTCATTTTCCCCTGCTTTTTAATGGAATAAGAGGTAAAACATGCATGCCTGGTATCCCAGGAACCTGTGCCATTCCAGGCAGACGGTGACGGTGGCTTCTCAGTGGCACTGTGGAGACACTGGGCTGGAAACATGAAAATCTTGCTTGGGTTTAAACAAGTGAAAGAATCCTGGCACAGCCAAGGTTCCAGCTTACTGCAGAACAGCAGTCTGTCTTTGAGAACACCAGCTCCTTGAGGGAGTTAGAAACCAACAGTGAAGACTCACCTTTGACTTTTCCTTCACTCTCTGGAAGAGCATCCCAGGATGCTGCTACAGAGGTTGGTTTCCCCTTTAATGGCCAAACATCCAAATTTTCGGGTGCACTGGAAGGAGCTGGGAAACAGCCATACACAGAAGAGGCAAGTAAGAATCAACACAGCATACACCTTTTGCTCCATAGCAGAGATTCCTATATAGCTACTTCAAAGATAAATGTGGAGGGTACACATGGCTCAGGTCCATGCTTGTCTCTGTCACATCTCTCTCTCACACTGCCATAGTGAAATTTTATTCCATATTTTTAGGAACAGGAGGTCTGCACAAGACTGCTATTGTGGCTTAGCTGGAATGACATGGTAATTTGGTTGTGTACCACTTCAAAGGGGCCTGACAGCTTCTCCATGGTGGAGGGAGGATTTAAATTTGCTGTCTACAGAGAGGAATGGAAGCCAGGTTGCTCTTCTCAAATGAAGGGGCACATCTAGCTGCAGGGGTCCAAGGTGCTGACCTGTCCACAAAAATACCTAAGCCGCTTTCCCTTGCTCTCCTTGACCCACAAGAGCAGCTGGGTGTGCTCCCCTGGTGTGCTCCACATCCACAGGGACACAGGCAGCAGCACTTTCCCAAACTCTCAACCCTCTGCTGCCCCAAACAACCACTTGGCTCATTGTGGCTTCCCCTCAAGTCAGCCCTATTCCACAGCTCAAACCCTGGGACTTGTGTTACCCCAAGGACCCTTTGAATGCATACCTGCCTCTGGGGTCCGCTGGTAAACAGACACGCTCCACTTGCCTTCCTTTTCTCCCTCCAGGATTTGGATGGCAAACTCATACATAGTGTCTGGCACTAGGTTCTCCACCAGTGCCCGCCGGTTGGACACCTGCTTGTAATCCCACCTTGCCGATTCCCCCTTTTCCCGATAGCGAACATTGTACTGCCTGCCATCAGAAACACAGCAAAATAAAAGCTTGCATATGGAAGCCTGGCATTAGCAGAACCAGAGTGGGACAGGGATGATTTGCCCTCAAATAGCCTGCTGGGGCTTAGGGAGGAACCTACTGAAGTGCAAACAATAAAGAACCAGCAACAAAACCCAGCATACTCTGTCCTTCCTCTAGTGGAGTGTGGTTGTTTTCACCCCAAAGGATGGACCACTCTTTCAAGACTCTTACTCCAAACACCCTCTTCCCTGGGGAAAAGCTGCAGGATTTCCTGAACTGAGCCAGGCATCTTGGGAGGCTCCACACGACGATCTCACTGCCCTATGGCCATGAGCATGGCTGGATTGTTGGCAGGCCCTTGCAGCACCAGTGGATCTGTAACCACCTGTCTGCCTAGATCACTGCTTCCACCAAGAAACAGAGAACATCTAAAATTACTAGTTTTCCTGTTGTGACTCTCAGGGTATTTCAGCACCATTTGCACAGTTCTTTGGTGTTCCCAGACTGAGCAACACAATCGAGTGCTTTCAGATCTTTGGCAGTTTCCAGCCCATTTCCTTGTTTGTTTTGGTCTCCAACTGCTGCAGCATGCTGCCACAAGCCAAGTTCTCACTCACAGGAGCCCCAGCCTGCTCAGCCTCAGCTGCATGGGGCTTCTGGAGGGTCAGAGGATGTAGAGTACAATGATGAGTATCTTTCCCACTGCAGTGATTCTTCCTCCACCCACTTCATCTCAAAGCCGTAGCCTGTTTTGACAACTCAACTCAGCACCTCAGCTCTGTGGGCTGTGCCTTGTCCCCCACTCCCTCTTCCCCATGCATCTTTGGGGATTTGCTGACTGTGGTGATATACCAACACTGGAACAGCCAAATACCTGAGCTGGTGCTGGCAACATTTCAGAGAAGATATAAACCCCTGTAATACCACACTCACACAGATCTCTAAATGCTAACGAGCAGGGCGCTAGGAGGCAAGCTAAATTATTCTCATAACCAACAGCAATTAAACAAATGCAAAAGCATTCAGTAGATCATTGGCAGCGGTTCCCCTTCAGCACCCATTTAAAAAACCCAGGGCTAAGTACCTATTTGCTGCAACCTTCCGCCTTTCGTACAGTGGGTCTGTCCAAGTAACAAGCACAGATTGAGAGGACATAACTCGAACAGTTATGTCTTGTGCCACCTCCACCTCTTCCTCCTCTGAAATGGCAAAACAGAACAGCATATCACCAACAACACTGCAGTTCTCATAAAAATCTGCAAATTTCTATAACTGACACTATAATATTCACACAGCACAGCTGACTTAGAAATACAGGTGGGAGTGGAAAACTAATTACATTGATTACTGATGGTATTTCATGGAAAGATAATTGTGCCTGCAAGACCACAGTACTAGTATACATTCTACAGTACTTCAATATTCTATTAATCCTCAAACTTGTACCCACAGCAAATGTTTTATTAACATATTGATATTCACCATCTCTGGCAAATGCACTTCTAGAGGTACCTGGAGAGCAGAAATTTTGTCTTAAAGGAAAATCTGACTTTTTAAAATTCAATTTCATTTTGAAGGGCAATAAAATCTTCTTCAAAAATTTTTTCACAAGGGAGAATTAGTGTATATTTTATGGTTTTGAGTATTTCAAAAAGTTTGCTTGAATTCAGCTTTTATTTTGTCATAGTATACAAGAAAAAATGAAAAAAAATTGAAGTGGGCTTTTTTGACATATCAGAGTACCTTTTGCAAATAATTTACAAAATTTTAAAATTCATTGAAACTGATTTGATATTTTGAGGTTTTTAATTTTGATGAGGTTCTCTTTTCTATCGGTCCATCAGAGTTGTTTTAGTCTAGTCTATCTACTGGCCAATGAAAGATTTACTACTTTTCCTTACTAGTGTAATAGTAACTATTTCCAAGTCTCCCAAAGGCACAGAATGTACAAGGCACGACCTTCCAGACAGAGTTTTATAGACAAGTAACATTGGAAAAAATATCAATGTCTCAGGAAAGGAAAGGAGCCAGTAAACTCTGGAGGATGATCTCATTCTCTAGGGATCTTATTCATATATAACTACAATTCAGGGAGAGATTGCCCTTCTCTTCATCAAGTGGCACATTAGCCCACAACCCAGCACTGCCTGCAAAGATGGCAGGCAGTAGGGAGGCACATTTCCCCTCTTCCTAACAGGTTTTTAACACAGAGGACTTTCAGACAGTTCTAGGTTGTCCAAGCCAAACAGCTACTATACAAAAATGGCCAAGAGGATCCATCTACTATCCACAAGTATCTTAGGGGGCTTATTTAGAAAGTTTTGCAATGGGAGTACCTGAAGAAAGTGAGCTTGAGAAATGGGTGAGCATCACCTCTCCAGAAAAAGTGTGAGATGGGATTTCAGTACAGTCCAACCACAATTCTCAGTTCTGGCATAAGTATTCATCACCATCAAAATCTCCTGAACACTTTGCCATTCCCATGCCATTCACATCACAGTGTGAGGGGGTAAAAAAGCACACTGGCATGGAGATGACAGAATGTCACTCATCCTTTTTAACCATGGCAGCAGCATGTAATAACTTCTTTCCAAAAGAAAGTGAAAACTTCTGCTGACCAGGTTGACACTTCTGGTAATCAACCCTTCAGAAAAGGTGTTATAGATCTCAGAAAAAGAAGGCATATAATTTTGGGGGTCCTGATTTGATTTAATCAAGTCTTCTCATGCAGTTACTGCAATGCATAACATCTGTCAGTAGATAGAAAGGAGGAGATTAAAGAAAAAAAAAAAGAAAACAAGCAGGACCTCAGAAACCAAATCAACCATGTTGTATTATTTTATGAATCCTGCTTGAATTAGAGAATTAGAGACATCCATCAAGCTCTTAACCAAACAGAGAAAAAGCTAGCTCCAGCACCAAAAGACTTCCAGTGTAAAAATCACCAAGCTATCTCTTTGCACCCAATTGGCTTCACTCATTGACAGTAGATGTGAAAGAAACATACCTGTGACTTTTCTTTTAGTTAAAGATGACCTATAGACAGGTTGGCTCCGTCCTGGAGAGCTCCTTGATGGCATTGAAACCACATGAACTGACTCAGATGCTGTGCATACAGGGAAAAAACAGAAGGTTTCCTGTAACCTTTTCCATTTAAAAGAAAGAATGGATTTCAGAGCAGTCCCACAGCATGCAAGCAGAATCTGAGCTATGGCTCTCCCCTCTACCATTTTCCTCTGCTGTTAAAATGACAAACTTGCACATGTTGTCTCTTTAACATAGCACTAAGTTCTCCTACAATTTCTACCCTATTCTCTACGTAATACCCTCCCTCTGCTAAGATACACAATTATAACAAGTATTTTCATTTCTAGGAAGTAGGGTTTTTGATAGCTAGGACAACATATGATCTATGCTCACCTAGCAGCCACAGGGGACTACAGAAGTGTGACCGCTAAACCAGGTGCTATCAGGGAAATTTGACTCACCTAGTTTTCTTGCTTCCTGGTTTTGTCGCTCTTGCGGCACCGGAGCATAGCTCATCCTTCGGTTGCTCTCTCCATATCCACGGGGATAACCTTGGGATCTGCTGTGTGGACCTCTGAAGCCTGCTCCATAAGATGGTTTCCACCGAAAAGGTAACTTGCCATCTGGAGACTGGGCTCGCACTCTCAGGGGTCTTCTTGGCATGTCTTTCTCTTCACAAAACAAGCAAACACACACACAAACCCCATGACAGTTACTAGGAACCATGACATGTACAGCAGTCCATGTCTGTTGCAAGCACATCTATCAAGATCAGAATAAAGGGCAAAATTTTACAGCTTTTTTATTTTTCCTGTAAAACTAAACTGAAGTAACAGTAAGCTTTCTAAGCAGGATGTACAATACTCAACAGTGTCTTTTCCCAGGCCCTTCAGACAGACTGGTGCAAGACCTTGCAAGTGAAAACATACTGTAATACAAGGACTCCTGCCAGAAACTGGGAATGTCTTGTAGCTTTCACACTTAAATATTTTATTTTTTCTTTTTTTAAACCCCCTTTCCCTAGTCCAGCCACACCAGTACATTATTTTTTTGGGAAGAGCTAATGTTCAGTGTAAAATGAAGCACAGAACAGTTTTACTATTAAAAGCAGTTCTTTTCTCCTAAACCCATCTCTAAAGGTTCTGCTCCCCAACAGACTCACATCTAAAATGTCTGTTCCTGCACATGCCTCACCTCCTGACTTCCCAAACTTCCATTATAAGATCCCTTGAGCACTGTAAAAGGTACCTCAGGCAAGTTGGGTATCTTTTAACATTTGCTGACAAGTTGGCAGTGTTCTTTTAAGAAGTGACACTGATGCAAGGCTTCACAGCTCTTTCAGTGAAAAAAATGTCCTAGTATCCAATCTTAACCTCCTCTTGGGTAACTTGAGACCATTTCCTCTTGCTCTATCACTTGCAACTTGGGAGAAGAGACTGACTCCCACCACGCTACAACCTCCTCTCAAGCAGTTGTACAGATTAACAAGGCCCCCCCCGAGATCTCTTCTCCTTTTCTCCAGGCTGAACAACTCCAGCTCCCACAATGCTCCTTTATGAGACCTGCTCCAGATCCTTCCAAGCCTTATTGCTCTTCTCTGGACTTCCTCCAGCACCTCACTGTCTTTCTTGTAGTGAGGGGCCCAAAACTGGACACAGAACTCAAAGCAGCTGGGTATCACCAGTCCAAGTATAGGGGCATGATCCCTTTCCCGATCCTGCTGGCCCCACTACTTCTCATACATTTTCCCCATGTCCAGCCCAACCCTTCCAAACAGTTACATGCAGCTGCTGCCCAGCTTTAGAGCCCTAAATGTGCCTTGCTCCCACCAAGAAGTGATTTTATTGCAGCCTCCCATTGAGGAGCAGCTGGCTGCTGAGAGATGTTTCCCTGTCCTCCTGTTTGTCAGACTGGGCCAGCCCCACTCCCCTGGGCTGTCCCTGGAGCCCACGTGCCATTGGTAGCCACCACATCCCCAGATCTCAACATTTCTCCTGAGCATCCCAGCCCTGGCTGAGGGCAGTAACATCTCTCCTCAACCAGCGCTCTCCCAGGTGCCTGCAGTTTCAAACTGTGCTGCTTTTCTCTCAGCAGCCCTGTGTGTTCTGGGAAGAGCGCTGCAGCCCAACAGCTCTGCTTCCCCAGTCAAAGCTGCAGTTTTCATCTGCAATTAAAATAGAGAGTTGCAAGGGATGAAGGATACAAAAGGAACCAGCCCGGCCAGAGAGCCATATGGAAAATATTCAGTCTAAAACAAATGTGGTTTTAGGCAAAGAGAATTGTATCTACCCTAAGGCTGAATGCAGGGGATCAGCTGAGATTTTAAAACCAGGGCTTTCCAAGGCTTCAATTACTTTCCTCATGGTAGCACCACACTCTACTACCCATTGTTCCCATTTCACTAGTTAGTTCCAGTTTCTATTTATCATTCCTCATCACAGTTTGACTGGCAGGAATCTGAAGACACCCAATACGGAGTTATTAGCAATGGTTAAAATGGCATTACTGATAACTGCTGATCCATCAAAAACAGTATTCTTGTGTGAAGTCTGTGTCAGGTTTTACTAGAAAGAGACTTGTCATTAAAAATGAAGAGCAGCAGCAGGAGCTTACCACAGCCCAGGAGCCATCAGTCTGGTCTGGGAAAAGGCTGAAGGTCCTTACCTCAGCCACACAGGGGGAAGATGAAGCTGGGTTC
The DNA here is from genome assembly GCF_009819885.2 of Catharus ustulatus. NCBI lineage: Eukaryota > Metazoa > Chordata > Aves > Passeriformes > Turdidae > Catharus > Catharus ustulatus. The sequence continues at coordinate 59,322,455 of NC_046223.1, read as the reverse complement.
ACATCTCCCCATAGAAGTACCTACCAAGTACAAAGGGCTGGCACTTCCCAATCAGAAGAGCATTTCACACTCCTTAAGTCCTCAACAGAATCACTGCCTTCTGCAGTCACAGCCCCTGCACCTCAGCATCCCCTTGCCCTGGTCTCCTGCTCTCAGAAAAAAAATCTGAATTTCCACAAGGAGGAAAACCTGGGACTATAGAGAGTGAGCAACAAGAAATATTCATTGTATCCTAAAGACCAGATTTTTGTCCTCTTGGCTGGGCTCATTCATGTTTAAAAAAATCCCTCAGAACCACCTCCAACAAAAATCACACCACAAATGAGAACTGTCCTAAACTAGCTACACTCACCAGAAAAGGGATGGGAGGAGGAAGTAATAAAACCATGCATCATTTATGTCATTCAACTCCCAATGTAGCCCCTTCCTGTTGGGATACTGAACTCCCCAGAGCAATAGTCTTAAACAGTCTTAAAAGAATTACTACCAAGTACTTGACTGAAATAAAGGTTGAGTCTTCTCCATCTGCCCATCATTTACCCCTGTAAACATCTCTCAGTATTTTTTTCTCTTTTGTTCCAAAACTGATTTAACAGCTTTCTGGACTTCCACTCTTGTCAAACTAAATCAACTGGTAATCATTTTCAGAACTCATTTAAAGAGCTACCTGCAATGACATAAAAATAAAATGTTCCTCTATGTTCTGGAAAATAAGAAAGAGTCGCTCCCTGTACTCGACTCAGTCCAGAAATCCAACATTACTTAGAACTGCAGGAATCTGTGTACAGTATCTTGGCCTCAAAAATTCAGGGCTGATTAAAGCCTTGGTGTTGACTTTTCACAGATGAAACATCCACTAGTATTGCCAAAATTTCTCAGCATGTCAGTACTTTAGGAAAGCATTTTACAAATTACATAAACCCAAAGCACAAGGTCTAAGCTGAGGGTAAAACATCCTCTGAACAACCACACAAGGAGGCAGCTTGCACTTGCCAAATCATACAGATTCTTTAGAGGGTCTCATCAATTATCTAGCAAAGGAAAACAGAAAATAGTTCCAGAAGAAAAGGGAAGTACTGACCCCTAGCAATCAATCTATAACTGCAAGGAAAAAAACATACCTAACAACTCAATTCTATTAAGATACAAGCACAAAAAGTAGTTGAAATTTGAGGTTGTAAAAAATCAGGCATTTGAATTTACCACCACAAGACTAGGTACAAATTTTTTCTTTTGCCTTCCATAGTCAAGAAAAACTTTTCTACACTTTATGCACCATAACTTCAGGACTGGAAAACTGGACTTATAAAATGTATTCTGCTGCAGCAATGACACATAACTTGGCACAGTTAGTAGTCAACATCCATATAGTTTATAAACAACTATAAATCTCTCTTTTCACTTCAGGAAGAAGTCTGGGGGACTGAGCACAGTGATCCAGCTATGGCCAAAGTAACAGCTTGGAGGCAGAAATTGTAGCTGCTAGGAGATAACAAAGTCATCAGAAAAGGCCAAAAATGGAAGCTGATGAAATCCTGCAATGGGCAACTTGACGAAACATCATCAGAATCTGCACTGCAACAACAAACTGGTGGGATTTTTGTGGGGTTTTTTAGGGGAAAGGTGGTGTTTCAGTTTTTATTATTATTATTTTTATTTATTTATATTTATTATTATTATTTTAAATTAAGTTCTAAGCAGCAAATGAGACTTACTGATTCTGGACCCTGTACTTGAGACTACTGCTGCTTTACCAGACAAAACAGCATGTAAGGTTAAAGAAAAAGTACTGAACTGCTCAGTTCATTCATCCTTCTCAAAAACTAGATTCCCATCATAAGAAGTCCTTAACTGCTCCCTAAGCTCAACCAATTGTCCTGTGATGTAAGAACCTTTCACCACTGACAATCTGTAATCCAATTTCAGAGTTGAGCAACTCAGTTTACAGACACTCTGCACTTTTCTACTCAAAACCACCACCAGGACTAGAAAAGTACCTCAGCCAGATGCAGTTCCTAGATCTCTGAGCTATTTCTTTGGGAAACAACACTCTGTATGTTATGCATTTCCATAAGCATCCAAGCCCTACTTCCATGAAGAGGTCAGCTGTACTTGTAGAAAAAAATGATAGTTAATGAACAGGAATAAAAAGAGACACTATATTTCAATTCTTTAGCAGGCAATTCTAAATTTAATTCCATTTGTGATGAAAGGCTCTGTGTAAAACATTCGTACTCATAAAACCTATTGTATTGGCCACTCCTAAATGCAACTGCTTGAGGGGTGACACTCAAGTTCAGGACACACATGGCAAACACATCCTAAGGCAACTCTAAAGATACCCTTTTTGGGCAACTTGTGAAACCAAGACAGGATTCTGCTCAGGGGTGCAGAAAGACTGAGGAATGCCAGCCCTGCAGAAAGCACCAGGAAAGTCAGAGAGTAAAGCCCCAAACTCATGTGGCAGCATTCATCTACTGGCTGTACCACGGCCAGACCTGCACCAGGAAAAAAGTTTATTGTTTTCAAAAATACTTTGCAACATGATCGCTTCTTTCTTCTTCATGCCCCCAACAGGTGCTGTTTTCCACATGGTGCTTTACCATCTTCCATTAGGTAAATCACTTTGTATATTGGCTTTAAGTGTTGAGGCAATTCAGATACACCACCTTGTTTTTTCACCTGATTTGAAATAGATTATGACAAGAGTGTATTTGACAAGGTGAAAGCAGAGCTTTACCAGCAAAGCCAGGCGTTTAAGTTCTGTAGTCCTTTGTGCAACTTAAAGCTTTCAACCTTTTTTGATTATTCGTTAACAGGAAAAGAAAAACATCGTTTTACCATAACTGAAAAGCACAGGGGAAAGAAAACATCTCATATTTCTCATCTAGCAATCCACACAGGGGTGTGGCTGCTCTCCTCCTCACCTTCACATACTCTGACTGTTACCTGTCACTGTACAGCTATCCCCAAGCTACACCAGCAGGAAAGAAAAGAAGAAAGAGCACAAACACAGTATCACAGAAAGATAGTTGCTTCCCACCCAAAAAAAAATGTCCCGTGTGACTTTGGCTAAGTGTTTCTGGACTTTTTTAAAATTGATGGTTTGACCCAAGCTCAGTTAAGAAAATGTGAGCAATTCCACCAGCCTCAATGAGGGCTGGACTGGGGCCATCCCAAGAAGAGTTTATTCTGCAAAGATATTTCCTGCAGTGGGTGAGCCAGCTCAAACAGTGCTGATGTGGCCCTCCAAAATGTGATGTGCTGACTGCTCTAAATGTACAAGACTCTGGGCTCAGTGATTTCCCTCAAACCTGCCCTGGCACAGAGCAGAACACGAGCTCTAGTGGGGACCTTCAGAGCACTGCAGCAGTTAACACGTGTAAGAGCCTAAGTATACGACCAGAGAAAGTAGGACTGAAATGGAAAAACAAATCCACCCTGAGGCTCACTGGCTCAGTAGGTCCCCTAACATTTTAAAATGCACTGTTAAACTTTTCCCTGATTGACTGGGCTGATCAACTCTTGTAATGCCACTAATTTATATACTCAACATCAGATCTCCTCCTGGAAATAAGTTAATCAGTTAAAGCAGTAGAGGCAAGCGACACAAAAACCCTTTGTTTCTTGCAGAAAAAAATAAAAAATCATTTAGCACATTTCCACACACTTCTGCTTGGCACAGAAAGCAGGGACTGGAACGCTTTAGCTCCTGCAAAGCACAATGGAATCTGTGCCATAATTCATTGGGCTCCGGTCAGGAGTTTTGGGCAGAGGATCAGTATCCAAGGGTAATGTCTGATTTAAGGACAGCGATTCATTATACATCTGTAGAGGAGTTACCTGGCAGCCAGACGACATTCTTTAAATTGACAGTGTCAACAGAAGTTTCCAGTGCTCCCTTTGAAGAGCCCTCTGAATGCTAAGCACAGTGGAGCAGGGCATTTTTCAAACTCAGGAATGTAATTCTACATGATTAACACGTGTATTACGACTTAGGAAAAACCAACAGTGAATTACCGAAGGCTTCACGCTCTCCCATTGACATCAAAGCACAGCCTTGCTTCTGCATCAGTGACCTTTGAAGGGAGCCCACTGAGGCTGGGCTATGTCTGTCTCTCACACCCACTGGCTTTGGATGCCTCACTTCTGGGCTTCTCCAGTGATCAAACCACTGTGCAAAGGCCCCCAGGAACCTCACAAAGGCTGTCAGAGCACACTGCAGCCATGGTTCTGGTCTGCAAGTGCCCATCCACGGTGTTGTCCAACACCTGCCTGTTCACTGAGTTGGAGGAAAGGCAGTACTGGAGTGACAACAGCTTTGGGGGCTCCTTGTGGGGACAGAGCAGGTGAAAACAGCTGGCAAAGGTATTGGGTTGCCCTCACCATTACTGGCTTCACCCACAGGCTGGGCTGGGAGACTCCTTTCCATTAACTTATTGGGCTGTAACTGTCTGTTCTCCCTGAAGACAGCACCTTTGGTATCTTGCCCTAATCATGATGTTGCTCGTCTGCATCTGCTAGTGTATTTATACAGCCAAAACCTTTAAACTGCAAGACATCCTCAGTGCCCATGCTGCTCACCAAGCAGGTATGGGCACTACATAGAACTCCAGCATCAAAACACATGAAGTGTACAGTCACTGCAAGCACATGCGAGGTATGGAGAACAGGTATATGGTTGTGCACATTCCTTGGCAGCACATCCTCCTTTTGTCAGTGACCATAAGGATAGAGCTGCCTTCTGACCCTGCTGCCTTGTGGGTGTGACTGGTTGGCTTGAACAGGCATTGCAGGTGATGGAAAAGCACCATTTCTATCAGTGCAACCATCCATAGCATATTCCTGGGCAAGGGTTTGTCAGTCAAGACTTCCAGAGAAAACTAACAATATACCACATAGAGAAATGCAGGCATGGATTAAGGCCCATCTGTGGTTCCCTCTAAAATGATAACTACAAAGGCTCGGATATGTGTCCAGTCAGCAGGACAAAGGGGTAAAATCATGACACTTGGCAAGGGAGAAGTGAGGCCCAGTAAGCTGTGCTTTGCTGCATGCATTAACCATGCAACAAAAGTTTATGGAAGCAGTTCCTCCAACTGGGTCCAGAGCTGCAACAGCAAAAGCCATCCATTCTGAGCCATACAGCTCCCAGAACACCACTGTTACAATTTTAAAACTAGCATTTTCCATCTTTCGCTTTCCACATCCTTCTCAAGAGATGCTGTGGACAGCTATGCCTTAAAAACAGCCCCCTTGCTTTATTTTACATAGCTGTGCCACTACAGCATACATTTATCACTTAAAATTGTCGCTTGGAAACTGACATTAGTCTCATGAGCACTTAAAAATATCCCTCACCACATTCATTTGAGTTCTTTGATTCAAGACTGCAATCAAAGATCTTCACTGCTCTCACACCTTAAACCTTCAAGGTTCCCAGCTGAAGCCTTGGTAGCACACTTTGTCTCCAACTTATTTTGAAACCTACTCCTGCTCCAGAGGTAGAGGCATCAATTCATTGCTCCTTTAGGTCCAATGAGAGGACAGAAACCCCTGACAGTCCAGAGGAACTGAGCAGGTGGGTTTTCAAGCTCTGCTGGCTGCACAGCTCTGGTCTTGGGGCTCCTTGTTGCCAGCCACACTAATGTGTATGGCCTGGACTCCAAAACATATGGTTTACATCAGGCCACTGTTTCAGTTCCTGGAGAAATACAGCCCACTGCTCAACTCAGCAGCCACTTCTGGGGGAGCAAAACATGAGACCTTTTCCAGCAGCAGGCCTCCTGAAAGCTTCCAACATCAGGCAGTGAGATGGATATGGATGGATATAGCATACTCTGTAAATCGGGCAGAGTTTGTAGGGGTGTGACCCTTCTAAAATAAAATCCCCAATCACTAATAGAAAAGGGAGCAGCATGTATGAAGAATGTGCTTCGTATGTCATAAAAACTTTAATTATTCCCAATTCCCTAATAAGTAAAACACGGAAAAAGTTGAACATTTGGCAGACCCATTTCGGAAGTATTTTTAAAACCAGCTACTCCAAAACCAGCACTGAAAGGTGGCTTTTAAACCTGCCACTCAAAGTATCCCTTTGTCCAGATAGATTTCCTCCACCTGGGTGTCTAATACTAACTCACATTGATACTGGTCTATTCTTCTTTGGGATTCTCATCAATGCATCTTTCAAGGTCCTGATAATATTAGCTTGCTTACATTTGAAGTCTTGGAAGTTCTTCATTTGGTGAAAAATAATTTTGTTTCTGGTGGATTGTTGTCTTTTACATGGCTTAACCATACCTGACAGAGATATTGCCAAAATGACTGACAACATAAGGATTTCTCTTCCTATGCAGGACAGAGTCATAATTCTGATACCAGCTGTTCCTTGAGAGTCCAGATGATTCGGTGGTATCATCAGCAGAATTAGGCTTACAGCCTTTTAAGTTTTTGATAACGAATAAAAATCAGATCTATAATATTTGACTAAGTTACAAATGTTAATACAGGTATTCTCTCAATCTTTGTTTACCGACTTCAAGTCTAACCTTTTCTAAACTTAAAAATGAAAGACTGTAAGGAGGGACTGTGTGCCTGTTTGACCCAAAGGTTCTGGCTTCAGTGGAAATCTGCACTTTATCAAGCCTGTCACTGGAAACTTGATTTGCAAGAAGGGGGACTCACTGATTTTTCAGAAAAACAAGTTTATAGCAAAGCTTGCCTATTTCTTTAACATCAACATGGAGGAATAGCTTGAGGTGTCAATGGATCTGATAAAGCCATGTGTCCCAAATGATTCCATATACACCCCTTCAACTCCTCATCTCCAGGATAAAAAGAATATTAGTGCTTCTCCACTGAAGTGCACCTGAGGTTTCCCAGTGCTGACACCACACTGCCTCACAAGACTCCTGGCTGTCTCAGCTGGCAGCTCCTGTGACACTCAGATTCCTCCTAGTGTGCAAGAAACTCACATTTCACTGGACATTCAATTGCAGAATTAGGACAAATATCAACTGACAACACCTTAAGCCCTGTTTCTGAGATAAATCAGAGCCTGAGACTGCTTTAAATGGTTCCGTGTGAATTTAATCTGACTGCAATCACAAACATGACAAAAGCACAGGATAAAGTTAGAACCGAGCTTGTTTTCCTCTAGATACTCCTTGTACAGGCTGTCCTCTAGTCCTACTATGGCATTCAGCGACCTGAAGGAAACCCACCAGGGAAAATCAGAACATGAACCCACCACACCAACACAATGCCATGGCAAGACATTGTCAGGAATGAAACACCCCCCTTCAAAGTCTGTGTCTTTCCACACCGTGTTCATGACATGTTTTCACGTACACTTTGTTCTTGTTTTCATATTCATATTCTTCATTTACTACAAACTGTGGTAACGTCTTTGTTTCTAACAGTCTAAGATGAAGCACACACTACATCAAAACCAGGTCAGGAAAGTTAAGAGCAAATATAACATTGCCACAAAGCTAACAGACCTACAATTTTGGTTTGTTTCCTCTTTAAAATTAGGGACACCTGACTCATACTACTTTTTGCAGTGTATTTTTGTTGTCAAAGAAGGTATTGAAAAACACACTGTCAATTTAAGAGAAGTGGACAGCACAGAAGAGAAACCCACAACATGGTCCTGAATACTTGGAAGCCATATCTTCCCTAGAACATCTCTGACTTCCACCTGCACACGTGGACCATCCTCACACTCTCCTCACAATCTCCTCTACAAAGGCTGGGGCCTTTAAGAGGATTGTCCCTGGAAACACGGCTTAATTAATGTGAAGCTTTAAGCACAGCTCATGTTGCTCTCTCTGACTGCCAGAGAAGGTAAGAGAAGTGATCCCTGAGAGATTCCAGAGGCAGCAGGATCCCCCTGAACAACTCCATGGCTCCTGAGGGCAGACCCAAGGGCACTCACCATGCATCTGTCACTGGTGCCAGGGGCAAACTCATGGGTTTCAAGTTTTCTCCATGCAAGCTCTGGGAGAGCAGGACTCCCCTTTGCTTGCCACTCTCCCAGTCTACTGCTTGTCCCTCAAACATTTCAAAGGCTGTCAGAGGCGAGGGGATACTCCAAGTGCCACTTGGAACACCGCCAGAACCCATGCACAACCCATGATGAGCAGCAACACTCTTATTCTCCTTTAACAACCAGGCTATTTTGTCCATGACAACAGTATAAGGTGGCATGAAGACAACAGAAGGCTTGCACCAGAATGGATATTATCCCTCCTGTGAAGTATACTGACTCCCACACTGAGAGCTGCCACCTCTGAGACACAATCTCTACATGTGTTTGTATGACAAAGAATTGACTGCTGGTACAAATGCACATGGTAAAACCCCCCATGGCAGTAGGAAGAAGTAACATCAGCTGCTAGCACTGCTCCATATAACTAAAGTTTACACTAGTTTCATGAAAAACTGGAATAAGACAGAATATTTTCTCAGACTGACTTAGTCTCAGTGGCTTTCCTACATTCTGTGAAGCTGTCACTGAGGAAATGTTTAATTTCCACATGAGGAAATATACGCAGAGCTTTCTTTAAGTTGAAGGTGAAACTCCAACTACAGCTGATGCCCACAGGTATCTAGGTATGGCTAGATGGGAAGGATAACAGGATTACAAGCCCAAAAAACCCTTCCCTCCAGCACTGACACCAGCATGGATCTTGGATGATGCTGCTCTGCCCAGACTGGACATGGGTCCTGGGCGAGTTACTGCACTGCAGGTTACTCACATTTACTGTCAACCCCATGCAGGCTTGCAGATGAGACAGTTTATTTCCCTCTAGCTGGACCTCAAAGGATGCCCACAGGTGAGGCAGTAAAAAAAGAGAGAGTATTGTTTCTAGGCTGTCAAGCATCCCCTCCACCACTGCTCCCTCCCTCTGCCCACGGCCTGAGGTAGCTTTGAAGTGGGTTGGCAGGAGACACAAGTTAGAGCCAGAGCCTTGTGCCTCTGTGAGCCAACCTCTGTCCTGCTCCCCACAGCTGTGGCCATAGATTTCCAGTAAGGAAAACACACCTATTAAAATTGCACTGCTCATTAGGAGGCTAACTAAACCATGGCAGCATCTTTATGCTGTGCACCTGCATCATTTCTTATGAACCTAATTCTTCACTCCATTGCTCTCCTTTCACATCCATGCAATCTCATTAAAACCAGTGGCATGTTACAGAAACACTCAAGTTAAGAATGAGGCCCTGCTCGTTCAAAGCCTGAAGAAAACATTGTATGTAATTATCCCGATGGAAGATACGGACTAGGCTTACAAGAAGTCACAGCAAGAAGCACAGTTCTCTTTCTGCACCAGCTTTCACTCCTACCTCATCAGGCAGTGGTTACCAACATCCATAAAGCACAAAGCTTCACGTGCTTTGTTTACATTATTCACTTTATTTGAGAATTGTATTTTTAATTAAATACTTCTATCACAACACCCAATTTCTTTCCAAATTTCTCTCAGCTGTTGGTTGCTGGGATGTTTCATGGCCTGTGCTCAAAGTGGCAGACAAATGGTAGCCTATAGCTTACCCTGTATTGGTTTGTGACAGGCTGTGGGAGGAAAGTGGCAACTCTCAGTTACCTTCACATCCCCTGAAAAACCTGTTAATCTTGGCCACTTTAAGACTCAGCAAATGGATTACATCAGTCATTTGCGGACATAGCAACAAGTGTTAACCAAGCCATAACCAGCAACAAAACCCTCATGGCTTCAACTGTTATTCAGAAATCTAGGATTTTGAAAATTTCATTAAAAAAGAAATAAATAAAATAAAAGGGAAAAATATGATCAGAAATATATTTCTGAAATGAAGATTGGGTTTGAATCCAAAGCATTGGCTATCAGGATGCTGTGGCTCTGCTTTTAGTTCAATCCTTTATGCATATCACAGACTTCACCAAATCGTCCTCAAGAATCCTACTTACATTTGGGGCGGTTGGTTTACACCTCTCTCCAAAACCATCTCAATATAGAAAAATTTGCTGCCTTACCCAGTGAAATAGCACAGATTTTTTAATCTTCTGGAGATTCATATGTTTATGTAAAGTCTTTCCATTCCATCTCTAGCTGAAGTGCATGTTCAACTTTCCATTCGAAACTGCCAAAAATGCCTCAGACTCACAAAGTCAGAGAGTAGGAATTCAAGCTTCATCGTGGATTGAAGGAAAATAAAGTTTAAACTCTCCGTTTTTATTTCATATTTCAAAGCCTTTTATAAATCAGAAAAGTTTGTTTCCCAAGGTGCAGCTTTGCTAAGAACAAAACTCAGGCTCAACATTAGTCTCTGCTCTTTCATTAGCAGCTCTCAGAGATTGTTTCTTTACAGAGACTGGAAAATATTAATCTTAAAATAATATAGCCTTTTCTGCTTCCTCTTAATGGAAAATGCAAATAAAAACCTCTAAAATATTATTTATATATCTGTAATATGAAATGGTCACGATTCCTTTCTTGCTGTAATACCCGCTCTGATTTGTCTAACTAACTTTATTCCACATTATTTATTGCAAAAGTTCTCTCAAAAAGTACACATACAGCTTTGCACCCTGAAAGGGAAGCTGGTGGCACACCCTCCAAGGTTCCCATAGTGCAAAACTCATAGATCCTAGATAAAGTGCATGCCAGGGAAATGGACAGAGTACTATGACCACTATTCTTAAGAGCTCTGTATTAGGTTGGGCTCAGATAGGCACAGATCTTCATTACTGGTAAATTACTTTATTACTTCATTTCTTTTCCAAAGAGCAACTTTCTGCAGTCATATTCAAAACAATGTCTTCATGCAAATCCCTGGGCTGTTTCACACGTTAAAAACAGTTCTATCATATCTGAGCAGACACAACTGAGACACCTGACAGCAGCCTCTTGGATTTGCCCCATCATGATTTGTCAAGTACTGGGACAGTTGGCAAAGATTTTACCCAATTAATAACCTTGAAAAGCATCTGAAGATATGAAAAAGATGCAGCCACAGCTCTGCAGGTTTGTAAAAGAGAATTTATGCCATCTTCCTTGGGTTAGCCCAGGGATATCTAGAACTGAAAATACACATATCTACATTGGTTTGGTCTCCAACGTTGAGGTCCAAGACTTACAGGGGATGAACAATATTCCACCCTGTTTTCAAACCCGAGCTTCCGATGAAAACCAACCCTTACTTCTGTGGCAGTGGTATCCTCTACTGTCACAGGGCTTTGACCAGATCTGCATGGCAAGGACAGGTTACCCAGCAGAGCTATGAGCAGCCTGAATCTGGATGTTCTGTGTGGTCAGTGCTGGGGAAACAGCCCTGTAGCAACAGCAGGTCCAAGCTTGGATCCCTCAAACCAAGGCTGGCTGCTAAGAGCAAGGCAAGGATATTTGCACTGTTTTACAAGTAGCTTAAGCAACTTGCTACCGTTTTGTGGGTTGGCCATCTGCTTCCATTCAGTAGCACAAACATTTTTCTGAAACTGCAAAGCTTCCTGAAACATAGTGATTTCCTTCCATACAAAGGTGCCCCAAATTACTCAAAAGCTCCTACAGGCATTTTGAAGTTTCACTATTTGCCTTCTCGGTTTTTATAGGGACTACTTGCAAGAATAATAACATTTGGAGGTTTAAAAAATATATTTATACAGCACAAGCAGAGAAAAAAATATATTTGCTAAATATATAAAAAGGTCCAACTGCTGAAAAAGCCAAATGGTTCATTTCATATTGCCAAAAATCTTGCAAACTCTATGTCTCATTTTATGAGGTTCTTATGCTTGGATTCATCTGGTCCACTTCTGCCACCCTTACTACAATTACTAGCAGCTTGTTCTGTAAGGGTCCAGTCCTAAGAAAACTCTTGCTTCTGCCAAAGGAAGGCAACAGGTAGAATGGTAGGCATGTGCTAAAAATAATTACCCCTGTCTTCAAGCACACCACCTTCTTTCAGAAACGTCCATACTAACTCATCAAATTCTCTGATGCTTACACCCACCAGACCCTGAGGTAATTTGAGCTCTCACTTCAGCTCTCTCCACTGGGCTGAATCCTTCCTCTCCCCTGCTGGTGTTAGAAAAGAAGTCTTGTTTTTTCTTGTATTTCCTTCTCCCTTCCCTCTGTTGACACATACATGGGTGGTTCCTTGCCTCCACTCCCAGTGGGAATGTGGACACCATCCTCTCCCAGACACATTCCCACTGTGCTGCTGTGCAGGCACAGCTGTGACTACCCTGTGCTAGCATAACATGGGACAGCTGGCTTGTCACCACCACAAGGAAAGACTTAAGCCAGTTCAAAGCCATTTCTCATTTAATTTCACTTAAGTGGTGGTTTGAAATCTGTTTCCATCCCTCCAAGGTTTCACACTCATTCCCATTCCCACATGACATCATCAGCTGCAGGTTTCCAGCTCGACCTGCATGATGTGATACCAAACACAACCAGAATCCTACAATGTCTCATACCATTCATCATCCCTCCCTGAGGGTAATTTAAACAGCTGTTTTTGCAGAGGAAAGAAAGAAAGTGTGTTTGCAAAGGTGTCTGGCCCTCAGCAATCAGTACTTCCAAGGGGCATGACACATCCTGCACTGGGGGCTGACTTGTTGGGAGGACAAACGTGGAGCACATATGGTCAGAGATATCTTGTGGCAATAAATTTATGCTCAGCAACTGAAACCCAGCAGCTCTGACCTGACTGGGAAGGGTTTTCATGAAAATATGTACAGTACCCACTGGGAATTCAGTCCCCTGACTCCCATTTAAGCATGTAGTCAGGCTCTTGGAGGACTGGCTTGACTTACAGTAGCCATTAAGAGTGAAGAAAAAGAACTCAGTGCTCTGGCAGAACAATCACCACATTGCAAACAAAATAATACATCACTGTACACATCTAACATGGAAATTTGGCCTGCTAATATTGCTGCTTAAGGTTTAGACTTTCTAGGTTTTCAATACTGTTGCTATCATAGAAGATCTTTTCTGGGTAATTTGATTTTCTTATGGTTTTGTTTATTTGTAAAGACAGAAATTTTGCTTCTGCATACATTTAGCTTTGAGCAACTGGGCAATTCACAAGACATCAGTCATTACTTCTTGTTTGGAAAATTTCAAGTAGAGGAGAGTAGGGTCTTAGTTTGGGCAGTTCTTCAGCACTGCAGCATGGAAAAAGCATTCACCTTGTTTTTAAAACAGGGCCAGTGGAGCTTGGGAAAGGTGAGATGTCACTTTTAAAGTTTGTCTTAGACTTTTGAACCAACCCACCTCCCCAGTAACACAAACACTTACCAAATACATATATTAAAAATACATGCAACCTGAAACCAGTTGGAAGCCTTGGACCAGCAAGGTCAAATGGAGCATTTCCATCAGTGCCATTTGGTTTTAAATTGTTAATAGCACCTCTGCTGTGGGAGACCAGAAACATCAACCCAATGGCACAGCTGGGACAGAGGCTGACATGAAGCTCAGCTAATGCAAGTCTGCAAACCCACAACCCACAGTACCCACTCCTGCAAAGTGCAGCATGCCCTCACTGCTGCAGCCTCTTGGCACAGGAGCTGAGGGCCATCTGCAATGCATCCGTGCTAAAGACCACACAATTATGTCACCGACCTTGGCACGGCTTCAAAAGGTGATGAAAGGGAAAGACATGCAGACTATGTGAAAGTGCAGCTCGGTTACTCATGCAGGGGCAGATTCTGATGCTGTTAGGTACTTCCATGGGGCTGTCACATGAAGCAAGACAGTACCCAGCAGGAGTTACAGCATCTAAACCCAGCTCTCCATCTATCCTAGTGTCCTGCAGAGCTCTCAGACCTGCCCCAAGATCTTGGCAGCAAAGACAAAATTAAATGCTGTCTTCCTGAGGCTGAAAACATGAAGCCTGGCTACTTCTCAGGCTGCAGAATGGGTGCTAGGGTTGAGAACTGGGTGCTGTTCCCACACTGCCCTCCCTCAGCAGCACAGTACTCTCTGGGTACCACAAGCTTCCAGCCACGGCAGCATGTTTTGCCAGTTACATCTGCTGCTTTCCATTGCGGGAATTTTAAGGCACACTCGGTAGTTTTTCCCCGATACCAGCTAAACCCTTCTGTACACTCTTCCAAGGACACCACTCTGAAAGAAGGGATTAAGCACTTCACAACAGAATACCAAAACAAATTACATTGACTATTCAATTTCTCTTATTTCTGTCTTGTTTTTTAGAGACAAGGAAACAGCAACATTCCCAGCTTCAGTAGTCCTGCACTTTTTCCCAAAAAGAAGTTTCAGCCAAAATATTGCAGTCAACTCTACAGTAAACATGACAAATAACCATTTGAAGAGTGGCCTCTTATTTTACAAGAAACATATATATTAAGAACAACTAACTCCTCCAATGGAAAAATAATCAGTTTAGTGCAGAAAGAATACAACAGTTGGAAAGATTTGCTGGAACCAGGACCATTGCAGGATGCCCAAGAGGAACTTAATAACTATGTAATAGTGGAATAGCTGCACTGGAACTGTGAAATATGAACACACTCCACAGTCCTCAAAGAGTAATTTACTCTGTTTAATGAAGAACTGATTTGATGACTCAGTTACTCACTGAAGAGAGGTGATTTAAAATGCACACTTCTCCAGACCACTTTTTAATGTGTACATAGTTAAATTTGGATGTACATTTTATGTGTTCTTCCAGGATGAGGAGAATCTTGGACTGCCTTCCTTACCACTGGATTTCAGTATTACATTTGATGTAACTAACAATTTCTCTTTGTTTAGGAAAAGCCCTCTGTTTAGAGCACACAATTTCTATATGTCTTGGGTCTTTCTTCCACTTTTCCTTGTTTCTCCACACCATAAGATGATTTGCTTCAAATACAAACCTGCCAAATGCAAGCACCTATGCCAAAATGGAGACACATGCAGGCTGATTTCAGGGGCACTGAAGAGTGCTCAGCCCTCACCACAGCGCAGAGATGTGTCAGAGTCAGGGTACACAACCCAACCTGGCACAGGGGAAAAGTTGCTGTGTCCCACTGCACAGATATCATTTATGAAGAGCTAACAGTGGGACAGAGGTTACAAGTTCAATGAGAGTGAGGTACAGTGACTGCTGCTTGAGAAAGGTACAATTTAACCCAGAGAGATTTTAACCATCCTCAAAGTGCTGTGAACAGTACAAAACATGCTGAAGTTTAAACACACATCTGCAGAAACTCTGAGTAGGAGAAAAGACCTTATATGACATCCCAGACAGCAGTTCCAGGGAACTGGGGAAGAGAATTTACCATTTCCAGAGCTATGTGACCCATCAGCCATGCGCTTTAGAAGGGGTGGACGTGGGACAAGAGGTCTGAAGAGAGGGGTCCCATCCAGCAGAGAGGAGGCAGAGGGAGCTCAGCAGCCTACACAGGTCTTGCCAGGGACCAGAAGCACATGAGCTGTCAGCACAAGCTCTCATCTCCCCAAGCAAATCAAGACCATGTGATGAAGGGGGACACTGTAAACGCTGTTTGATGTCACTCTTGTTAACTCTGCTATTGGTATAGCAGTTAAGCACTCAACCATGCTACGGAAAACATTATTTTTCTTTACAAGCTTGTCTAAAGTTTAAAGAGGAACCAGGGAAAACAGACACTTTCCAGGTGCTCGTACATCCCCCGAAGGAAATGAATTCAACTACTGGTTGAATTCAACTACTGGAGGTGCTGCCAGCAAAAGCTGCTGGTGCCTCAAGTAAGAATAAATATGAGAGCTGGGATCAGAGGGTCCAGAGTCAATCTAGCCAGGTACAAGGGCTGTGCAAAATCCCCCCAGTCTAAATGCCTCTTTGGTAAGAGGCAAGCAGTGGAGATGCAGGACACCACCCCTCTAAATCCCTAGGCTTCCAGGGTGTGGAGGAAAGTTAAGGAACGTGTGTCCCGAGACTCAGAGAACAGACAGCAAAGCAGAAGATCTCAGCAGTTCTTGGTTTTCTTTAAATCTTGTGCAATTTAAGCCACTGTCTTGATCTTGGCAGTGCTTATTTTGGCACGTCAGTTTGTGAACATTCAACACAGACTGTAGGTTTTGCAGCCAACAGTGCAGCAGAATAAACAGTGGTACAGCAAACACATATAAGAAAATGCAAACATGAGTTCAAAGGCTTTCTATTGGGTCATGCACAGCAAAGGATCTTTCAGACAACCTCACATTTCTTCAAGACACTCATCACTCCTCTACTGACCTGAGTGGAAGCCATACCACTCCTCAGGGGCTATGATGTTAGTGCAAACATAGCCAAAATGCAAGTTCTCAACCCACATGGGCTTCTCACGAGACAAAGGGAAAGGATCTCCCCAGCTTCAGTATCACCTGCACTCCTCCAGATTTCACTCCCTCACAACCCAGCAGCTCATCCCTCCTTCTCAAGCTGGGCAGGGCACTGGCTGCAGAGATGAAGCCATCTTTCTCATCTTGAGGAATAATGAAAACACTCATAATTCCACGTGAATTAAATTTCATGTGCATTCAAAGGAATAAAACCAATCAGTGAAACATACAGTGAAAGTGTTGCTGCTTTAGGGAGCTGTAAAAGAGAAACGACACGTAGCCATTTCAGGGATAGAAAAAGACAACAGGGAGTGCCTGAAGGATCAGTACAGAGTCTGCAGGGCTGCACAAAAGTGTGGTACACCTGCAGTTTGGGGGAGAAAATAGCAGCATGGAGCTTCCCAAGAGGAAGGCACATCAATGTCCGCACCATTTCCTCTGGAGAAGTAACCACTTCTCCTGCTTAGTGCGTTAGCAGGCTGTGGGAAACATGCCTGTCATCCATGCTCCCTCCTCTTTCCCAGCAGAAAGCACAACAAAAGGTAAATGTTCCCATGATACATTCAGGTAAGTTAAACAAGTCAAGTAGATCCTGACACTTCAAAACTAAGGGATGAAAAAGCATTGATTTGGCTGCAGCTTTCTGCATTATTTGGCAACACACCCAGGCTCAGTCTACAGGTCTTTAGTTATGAAGGGGCTCCAGTCCTGATTGTACCTGAACTGCAACAGCATAAATTTAAGAGACTTAATGCCTGGTGCCAGCACATCCCAATGCCAACTTAGCCACACTCCTGAGGACTTCCTCAGTGACAGACAGAGATGTGCTGCATAAATCCCAGCTAGAGAAAACTATGGGTCCTAGACATGCACCAGAAACTGAGCCTGGTGGAAATACTGCTATGCTTCCTTCATGTGAAGACAACAGCTCACCTGCAGACAGCTGCATGCAATCTGAAGCAGATACAAAGCCCAACCTAAGTTACCTTGAGAACTTAGAAGTCACATTTCAGTGTCCTGCGTGGGAAATATGATCACTGAATGTGTCTGAGCTATATTTTTGGGCAATTGAATGCTCACTCAGCACACTGGATCATAGACACAAGATCCCATTCCCCCTGCTGGTATGCCTTTGTTTTGCTGCCTCATTCACTCAGTCCCCCGTCTAATTTCTTTCTGTATAGATCAGTTTCTGAAAGTATCTTCTTAACCACACGTCCAGCCAAAAACACTCCATGTGCTGTCTGAAGAGCTGGAATCACAGACTTGGACAGCACAGGAGCTTTCATACATCTGACACACCCAGAGGCTGGTACAGAGCTATACAGTTAAGACCATTACAGCACTGTCCTAAATAACCGAGAAGATACATTCCTTAGAGCTAAATGAAGTGGAAAATTCCCTTGGAGACCCTTCTGCTTTCTCTGTTTATGTCAGACAGTCTAGACAAGGAAGGAAAATGAGAGTTAGTGCTGCTGACAGAAAGCCTCTTGCTCTCAGCATAGCCTCTGAATGTTTCTCCCAAATTTCTCCCACTGGTTGCAGGTGGTTCTTGAATACTGTTTGTCTAAGCTAATAGGGATGGTGGGTGACTACTGTTTTCTTTAGTCAGTATCCATCTTCCACACATGGGATCTGGCAGCAAGCAACAAATCTCTCCTGGCAATACACAAATAGGATCTGCCCCCTAAGTTGGCTCCAGCACAACTTCTCTTACAATTTCTTGGCCCGAGGACTGCCACAACAATCCTGGGCACCAGCCCCACACTGACTTTCTATTTTGATAAACAGAACACAGTCAATGACAGCACCAGCCCAATGCCAGACCCTTACTGGGGAAAAATCTTTCCCAGACAAAAACTGAAGGGTTCTTTCACTTCCTTGGAGCCTGTCTGCTAAGCCAAGGCAGCCTCCCTGTCTCACAGACATGGTACTCAGACACAGGCTCCAAAGTGCAGAGTTAGGGACAGGTCCCCTAGACAGAGCACATGCAGTAAAGGTAGTCAGCAGGACCATTTCAAACACAGCTGGAGTGTGAGAAAGCAGGACCAAATGCAGCAAAACTGCTCAGCAATGACTTTTACCCCATGAGAAAGAACTCCAGAACCCACCAGCCCTCGTTCCTGAGACTGCACTTGCTCAGGACACAGCCTGTGTTTAGTAGCTTATAAACTACTCTCTAGACTTGAAAAGGAGAGTGGTGTCCACTCAGTGTAGCCAGCACACCAACAATGACAGGGAACACACATGCAGCCCACATCCAGTCCTGTCCAGGCACTCTGGGGTTAACAGCGCAGTATTCCCACTCCAGCAGGTTTTGGTGTGCTCCAGAGCTCCATAGCTGGGAAGCACGCAGAGCTCTGTGCAGCACTATGCCAACACATTTGGGTTTGTTCAGAAATTGGCCTAATTTTTACAGCACATTGGTGTGAGGCTGCAAACAAGCAAAGACTATATGGATATTACATGCAAAAGTTTTAGTGAAGTATCAGAACATTACCCAGTCAGGAAAGCAAGAGCCCTCACGCACTCAACAGCTAACTAACACTATTCCTCACAGGCTATGACATTTCTCACAATAAGAAAAAAAAAAGCAGAAAACAAATTCCCCTACTCTCTTCCTCCCTCCTCTCACTTGCCAGAGGGCAAGTTCCCCCTTCATTTAGCACTGCTACAAGGAAGCAGTATTATAAAATCGTTTCCAGGAGTGTGATCCCAAGCCTAACCTGGATGGGCACAGCAAGTTTCAGAGAAGCTACAGTTCCAGGTTAAGCAGATAATTTCTTTCCGGTTGTTTAGCTGCACACTAAAAGTCACAGAAGCCACGGGTGACACGAAGTCCCGGGCTCTGCCGCACAGCCCCGGGCTGCAGGGAGGGTTGGGAGGATGCTGTCGTCCTTGGCTGGCTCCTCTGCGACTCTGGGGTGGGACAGCCACCACATCCGGAGCCTGGGGGCAAGTGTCCCTCTGCTCTGGCTACTGTAACCCCAACAGATACAATCTGGCGCTGAAATGCCTCTGTATGTGTGTCTACACCCTGTCTTTAGCCGTATTCCAGCGCAGACCTTGTGGCCACAAGCTGAGGAGATTCGGTTCAGCATTGCCTGCTGTGCAAAAACTGCCGCGGGGGCTGCAGTGATCGTACACTGCTTCCACAAGGGAAAGGACAGGGCAGACCTTCCATCGCCTCCCACAACGCCACCTCCAGAGCAGCTTAAACCTGAACCTGCGGGCCCGGGGAACTCCGACAGCAGCGCCAGCCTCGCCCGGCTGACACACGGCTCGATCCGCGGGACTCCGGCGGCAGCGATGAAAAGCGGGATCTCTCCGGCTTCCCGGGGAGATGCAGCGCTGCGCTGCTCGGTGTCAGTGCCGCTAACCAGCGGGGCTCCTCAGCAAAGCCCAGACAGGACGATGGGACCAGCACGCGGTTCCAGGGGGAAAAGGCATCCACGGGCTGAAGGCAAGCGGCAGGCTGTCACCCTCCGGTGCCACCTGCTCACGTCTGGCCACGAGCGTCCTTGCGGGCTGCAGCCCTGCGCTCGGGGCTGCCCCAAACGCAGCAGAGCCGCAGCGGGCTAACCCCCGGAGGGTCCCGGCCGCCCTCCGAGAGCCGGGTGACCCTCGGTGCCGAGTTTCGCCCCGCTTTGCAGCTCCCCTCCCCGCTCGGGTGTCCCTCCGGCCCCGGGTGGCACCGGCCGAGGTACCCGCATACACAGGGGACAGCGGCAGGTGCCTGTGCCGGGACGGGGGGCAGCCGGCTCGGCCGGGCTGTGCCCGCGATGCCGCCCGTGCCGGGCGGGGCAGGGAGCGGCGCCGCTGGGCATCCATCCCCAAGCCCCGTGTCGCCCCTGAGCCCCCCGCTCCGCGACACCTCCCCGCCCCACGCCGCCAGGCAGGACACGCGTGGGACGGCAGCTCCCCGTACCTGGCAGGGCGGCGGCCAGCAGGGCGGCCAGCAGCAGCAGCAGGGCGGCCCAGGGGGCGGCGGGCCCCGCCATGGGGCCGGGGCGCGGGGCGCGGGCGGCGGGAGCGGCGGGGCGCGGAGCTGCCGCCCGCCCGGCGATCGTCTCGGCGGGGCTGCCCCGCTGCTGCCTGCGCGCCCCGCCGTCTCCTCCTCCCGGGCTGCCGGGACACTGCAGCGGGGCGGCCCCGCCGAGGCGAGAGCCGGCCCTCCGCCCCCCGCGGCCCCGGCCCGCCCGGCGCCCCGGCCCGCCCGCCCCGGCGGCCGGTGCCCGCAGCATCCTTGGCGTGTGCGCACCTGGCTCCTTCGAGAAACATCTCCCCAAGGAGACGACGAGCTCCGAGCCTGCCCCTCGGCACCCAGGGGAATGTCAGCTGGCCCACGCGTGTTACACGCACACTCGTGCTGCCTTCTGTCTCGCCTTGTGGCACTATGTGTAGGCACAGGGCTCACTACACAAAACTTTCAATACCTGCTTGTCTTTCCTTCTTCACATCATTTGTTCTTTCTGAACTTCCACCCCGTATGTGGCCGGGGTTTTTGCTTCGGTAGCCTTGCACTGTTAGACCTACAAGGCACTTCACAGTCTGACTTGTCGGGTTCTTCCCACAACCCTCCAACCCATATCCCCCATCTACTTTTTGCTGCATTGCTGAAGGATATTTCTGTAACAATTAATAATGGGTTCTCTGCTGTGGAAACTAAGCAAAACCAAAACCAAACCAAAAGTAAATGGGGCATAAAAGTTTTTGCCTGCTATGAAGGGAGAGGGAAGATACTGGGAAAAATAAACAACATCTTTTTGGGGAAAGCAAAGAAACAAACAGACCAAATAAACAAAAGCACAAATCAAAGGAAGGCAAATAACAGGGGCAGTGTGTTACATATGTTTATTCTCATCATTTGCAGCATCCAAAATGAGGAGCAGACAGTACTAGCTGATGAGCTGAATGTGTGTTCACAGAAGAACACTGTAGGCTACATATCCTGTGATGTTACAGTGGGATGGTGGTGGAGAGCTCTGTGGGACATAGGGAGCCAAACCTGGCAGCTGCTCATCCATGCTGGGCTGGGGCAGCCTCCTGCAGAACTACACCTGGGTTTTGTTTCATTGTAAGGTGACAACTGCACTCTGTAAGGAAGCCTGGGAGCAAGCTGAGACTGGAGCAGCCATGCACAAGGTAGGGAGTGTAGTCCAGAACTGAAGCAGGAAACCACACTGGGACAAGCAAAGGGAGTCCTGAGCTGTGGGCATCTCCAGAAGGCTGTCTTTCACCACTCCTGGAATATTTCCTCCTAGAACTTGACTGCTACAGCCTGGGAGAGGCTTTTAAAAACAAAGCGCATACCAAACAGAAGGAGTCTCTAGATGACAGGGTTTCAGAAAGCTCGAGTTAAGGCAAATCTGTAATACCACATTTTTAGTAGATTGCTGTCTGTGGCAGCCTCCTGGCTTTGCATCACACCAGGCATCACTGGTCACTCTGAATGGTGGCCCTCCTGCTTGAGCATCACTGCTTCACTGGATATTAGGAAAAAGTTTTCCACTGAAAGAGTCACAAAATACCGGAGTGGTCTGCCTGGGGAGGTGATGGAGTCACCATCCCTGGATGTGTTTAGAAAAAGACTGGACGTGGCACTTGGTGCCATGGTCTAATTGAGGTGTTAGGGCATGGGTTGGACTTGATGATCTTGAAGGTCTCTTCCAACCTAGTGATTTTTGAATTATCCCCTTTTGGCTTTGCTTCTCTCCTTCCTAAGTGGCATTCTCGAGGATGTGGTTCACAGTGGAACAGCATCAGTTGTATAGTGAGGAATGGAATGCCTAAGTGCAGCTTTGAAAGGCCCTTTCTGGATTATGAATCAAGGACTGACTTGAACACTGACTGGTTAAAGACATGCACTTTTCACATGGGACACCAGCTGTTTCTGAGAGAAAGTACATCTCACTAGCAAAGCATGACAGCTAGAGAAAAAAACCAAAAACAACCACATGGAGAGGTCTGGATATTTGGGTCAAAGGGATTAGGAAGTAAACCTGGGTAAAGACTATTAGAGTCAGGGGTCTCAGCATCACAGAAATCCAAATCCTTCCAGTTATCTGCAGCAAGATCTGTTCTGTGTAAGGAAGGCATCATTGTACATGGTGGGCATTTGGGAATTGTAGTGGATGCAGTTAGTAGAACAATGTGACTGTGCCAGTATTCCCTGACAAGGATGCCTGAGCTTGCCCTAAGAGAAAATGGTACCTGGCAAGGCAGAAGAAACAGCCTCAGCATGCCCCTCCAGTACCCACACAGCCCCCCTCACCCCCCCAGCTGGTCATGGGTGGCAGAGGGATCCCCCCGTGGAAGCTGACATTACTCAGCTGGCTCAAGACCACTTGCTGCTTTTTAAATCAGGGCTCTGAAAAGGGAAAAACCATGGAACTTACTGACTGGAGTCAAAACTGTGTATAGGTGTATTGGAAAGGGTGAATCATTGCGAAGTACAAAAATCTGGAAAGGGTTTTGTTTTCATCAGTTGTTCCTTCATTCCTTGCTCATGTGCATCCAGGAGAGACAGAGGGTTGAACATGCAGGGGTGCAGCCATCTGTCTGGATGAAACTGTCCACCATGCCCACCTGTATGGGCTGTGCAGTCTTGGAGGTTTTTCATTTAAAAGACAGAATTCCATTGAGAATGTGGATCACTCAGGTAACAACCACGGTGCCATACTTCAATGAGTATGGACTTGTTCCTTTGGCAGTGTGAAATTTGTTTCTTTGCAGGAAAGGAACTTTCTGCAATTAGCCCAGCTGATATTAGTGTAACATTTAAGATTAAATTATAGCTTAAACTAAGACAAGGGATATTTGGGATAGCTCTTGAAGCCATACAAGGCCAGACAAATAATCACTATATCCTGGAAAATCCTGAGCAGAGACGATGCAATGCAACAAACCAACAGTTTGTTGTCAGGATTTCTAGAAAACTCATTGAAACAGGTCTTCAGCTGGCTTCTTGCCTCACCTCCTTTCATTCTCTGTGGAGATCTTTTATTTACACCAGCTAATGGAAACAGCTTTTTGCATTTGACAAACAAACTTACTGACCCTTGACTTCTAGAATGTTTGCCATTGATGCAAAGGAAAGATAGCTGCAGGCTGTGAGATAGAAATGGTGCTCCCAACAGTTTGTAGGGACAAGTTTACAAATGGAAGACAGTGACAGACAGTGACATATAAAGGAAGAATTTTAGTGAGCCAGTGTACAGATAGTGTAGTAGTGTACAGATACTTATAAGCAATTTCAAGGGCTCTATAAAGAGAGTTTCTCTCCTTTGTAATTCTCTACAGCACTGGCTGCAGCTCACTTGGATACAAGCAAGCAGTATTCAGCCCCAGCATCAGCCCAGGTATGGCAGCATGGGCTACAACACAAGCATGGTTCAGCACCCAACAGCTAAAGCCACATCTGCTATGGAGTGTCTTCTACACAATTTGCAATCACAGGTTCAGATCCAAGGGAAAAAAACATAGCAGCCTTTTACTAAATTCCTGTGACATTTGCTTTATTTATTATAAAATATTTATTATATGCATAAGAAAGGAGGAATGCCACATTAAACACTGCCAAGAATTTTTCTGACCACTTACTCTAATGGCAAACACCATTCCACACAACTTTGTTTAAATTATCTAAAAATCCCGTCTTGTAAATATTTTGCATCTGTTTAACACTAAACCTGTACAAAACACAAGGAATATTTAAATGCATAAGCCTAAGTGTCTATTTTACTCCAAAATGAACAGAAACAGTTTTAAGCATTTTAATCATGTAATTATTTTGAGCTGAAGTATACAATTCTGTTGAAGGCCACTAATGGAGAGAAAAGAGGCTGAAAGAGAGTCAGGAAATATCTTCCAGCAATGTACAACTACATGCACCTGGTAACCACTCCTTGTCCTTGCAGGTTGCCCTATTGCCCTATATAGTGTGAGTTACAGGTTGGTAGAAGCACAAATACCTGCATCATATAAAATAAGTGCTCATTTTTAAAAAAGAAGATAGTCTAGAAGATATACTTGTTATGGGCAAATCACAAATATCCAATAATTCATTTGCTGAATTTTGTCTTTTGTTCTGGTTTACTTGCCTGGAAACAGTTTATTTAATATATTTGTTAATTATTTACATTTATATGTTTTGGTAACCCTCCCACTTAAACCAAAAGAAAGACTTCTGTTTTTTTTAACAACAAAATGGTTCAGGCATGTGTTCTCGAAGATATGTGGGGTATTTACCCAATTCAGCTTCTAGATAGGGATTAAAAAAAACAAAACAAAACAAAAAACAAAATAAAACAAAATAAAACAAAACACCCAAAAAAAAAAAACCAGAAAAAAAAACAAACCAAAAAAACACCAACCTGCCAGAAGAAAATGAAAAGCTGCTTAAGTTAAATGAAATTGCCAGATGAGTGTCAGTGGAATCAGAATTCTTGTATGCCCATCTGGAAGACTCATTTAAACAAAAACTAAAGAAGAAGAGATTATGTCATAAAAGAATGCTGCAAACAAACAAGTAGAAACTAAAGTTTTTAGGCAGCTGTAGATTATATCCGAAAACATGTATTTTCCATGCCATTCTTCTATAGCAATGTCAGTGTTTTGGCTTTGGTTGAACTTGATGATCTTAAGGGTCTTTTCTAAACGAAGTGATTCTCTGATTCTATGACTTTTATGGACAAAATGCCCAGCATTACTTCTGTTGAGCTCCATTTTAGTAGCTCCTCCTGGATGCCAGGTGCCCACCACAGCCACTCTCCTCCTCAGCTGGACAGGGGAGAGAAAATATAGCAAAGGACTCGTGGGTTGAGAGTAGGGAGAGATCACTCAGCAATTGCAGTCACAGGCAAACAGGCTTGACTTGGGAAAATTGATTTATTACAAATCAAATCAGAGTAGGGTAATGACAAATAAAACCAAAACACCTTCCCCCTACCCCTCTCTTCTTCTCCAGCTTACTTTACTCAGATTTGCTCTACCTCCTCCCCCACTGCAGCACAGCGACACAGGGAACGAGGCTGTGGTCAGTTCAGCACATTATCTCTGTGGCTCCTTCCCCTTTAAGAGAATGACTCCTCATACTCCTCCTCTGCTCCAGTGTGGGGTCTCTCCCCCACAAGACAGTGTTCCATTAACTTCTCCAATGTGAGTTCTTCCCACAGGCTGCATGAATTGCTCCAGCGTGGGTCCTCTTCACAGGATACAGTCCTTGAGGAACAGGCTGCTCCAGTGTTCTGGGGCTGGGTCACAGTTCCTGCCAACAAACCTGCTCCAGTGCTCTCCCAGTGGGCCACAGTTTCTTCCAGGAGGCTGCTCCAGTGCATGCTTCCCAAGGGGTAACAGCCTCCTTCAGAGCATTCTGTTCTGGCATAGGGTCCTTCACGGTCTGCAACTGGATTTCTGCTCCACCATGGACCTGTAAGGACTGCAGTGGGACAGCAGTCTCACCATAGTTTCCTCCAGGGGCTTCAGGGAATCTTTGCTTGGGTACTTGGTACCTTCTCCTTCTGCCCCTTCACTGACCTGGGTGCCTGCAGATCTGTTTCTCTCATATAGATAGTCTCATTTCTCTGGCTGAAGTTGCTGTTGTGCAATTTTTTCCCCTTCTTAAACATGTTATCCCAGAGGTGCTCCTACTGTCACTCATGGGTTCAACCTTGGCCATTGGCAGATCTGTTCTCAAGCTGGCAGGCATTGGCTTTATCAGACATGGGGAAGCTTCTAGCAGCTTCTCACAGAAGCCACGCCTGTAATTCTCTCGCTCCTTGTCATGTACCACAATAGAAGGTGACAGCAATACTGCTCCTCTCCATTAAACTGCTTCAGCTTCTGGAGCAAATTAATATTTTCCTTTGAGTGTTTATACATATGAAGATAGCTGTGTTACTCTACCATGCTGTTTTGTCAGAACAGTGAATGTAATAATGCCATGTCATGATCTCCTATTTCTCATCTCTTGGTGAGACTGAGTTGATAAAACTCAGCCATTGCTGCCTTGCCAAACACCTTTCAACACTGTGACTAGTCAGCATTAAAATAGCAGAATGAAAGTCTTTGCAAAATTTGTATTCAAAGCCTCAAGAAGTAGTTCCTTGTGTTCCTGCCTGATGTTTTCCTCACAAAACTCAGGTCCAGCTTTGGAAATGACAACCTAACAAGAAGCAAGGTGGGTAAATGAAGAAATCCCTGAAGCATGTCAAATCTAGGTGCTATTGACTGCCTGAAGCACACAATCTCCAGTGGTATGGGATCTCTGCCAGTGTGATGCCTGGACAGCAAAGTTCACACCCTGGCAACTGTCAGGAGAGAGACTGATTGACACAGGCTTTGATGATGGGCACCATCAGAGGTGCAACACTGTCTGTCCAGGTTCAAGGCCATTTCAGCTGCTAAAGCTCAGTCAGCACAATGAAGTGTCGAGTCCTGAAAGCTTCATCATGGCAAGCAGCAGTCTAATAAAAGCTGTGTCAGCTTGACCACTCTTACCATGGGTTCTTCCAAATTAAACACGATTGTGGCTGCTTCTAAAACAGGAAAAAAATGTCTCGTCCCTCTCTACTGAGCCCTCCACAGTGGAAGAGCACTGAACTGGAAAGGCACGTGGAGTGATTCTAAGCTGCCATTCCTGCATGATGCTTGTACCCCCTCAATTGCAGATGGTGGTAACTTTGAGACATAGGGGAAAAAAAGCTTCCAGTAGAGACTTGGTGAGTTTGAGGCTCTACACAAAACCCTGAGCTTTGCCATTTTGCCAAATAAACAGATTTTCATGACAACTCCAGGGGACAGAGGCCATCTGAGTTGCATGAACAGGCCCTGCAGCACAGCCTGTCTACATGATGGAGAGTTTAGGACCTCTAGACCCTCATTTTAACCCCTCTCTCCTTAACTCCTACAGCAGTCAGCTAGTCTGACAGAAACTAGGAGCATTAAGGACATAGTTCAGGAGGGGCTGCCCTTACTGCTCCTCTTTGTCTGATGAGACCATGGCCAGCAGCTCAGAGCAGTGATTGCAGGGACACTCGTGTGCTGCTGGCCCTGGGAGGGTACCTGAGATGGGGATGGAGACAGAGATGGGGAGCTCTGGTCCTGTGAGGAAAGTTCTCACTAAGCACAGCAGTCACAGGACTGTGAGAGGATGTCCTTTGTTAATTTGAGAGCCTCAGAGAATTCATTTCCCAACTAATAAATGTCTGTTGGGCCCAAATAAACTCCACTGATTTACTAAGTTGTCCAAGGTTGTTTGCCCTAACACTCCCATTGCCCCACCACTAGGAACAAGCGACAGCCCATTCCTGATAGGCACCTCCATAAAATTCATGTTCCCGGAAACTCAAAGTGAGAAGACAACTCTAATTTTGCAGCAGTAGAGGAAATTTGTTCTCTGAGATCCTTCTGTTAAAAGAGCAGGCTATTGTTATGGCTCTATTTGGCAAGAAAAGAACTAGGATTGGTCAATGGCTTAGGTTTACTGTTTCCTTAATGACTACAATTGCTTTGCTCTCACAGTGTTTTTTTTGGGGATATTGTTTACTCCAATAAACTTCAGTCCTACTCAGGATACTTGGAATTCACATAAACTGCATTGCACTGCATTTTCTGGCAGGCACCCAGTGCAATGAATTTCAAACTAGCATTTGATTTTGACAGCTACAAGGCAGAGAGGCATCTCACTAGTCAAGACTAATTCTTCCAGTTGCTACACAGCATGACCCTATGAATTTACTGTCAGTCACATTGCTGAGGTCACATTACCCCTCAGTAACAGAACTCTGAAAACATGGTACAGTGCAGATGGTGATCTTTAGGTGACTTTGCATCTGTGGTATTTAAGAGCTGAAATTAACTGTGGGTGTATCTACTGATACTTGGAATAAAGATAAAGGATTTTCAACCTTTAGGGTGACTTGCACAGACTTAAAATATTTGGAGTTATTTGTGGTTGCAGATCTTAAACAGACAATTGAAAAAGTGTGGGACAGACATGACTTCTCATTAATTAAATAGAAAAGAAGAATAAATGAACTTTCTGAGGTCAAGGAATCACCCCCAAAATATTATTCACCACCCCTCCTCCCCCCAGTGCTATATATATTTTCAAGTCAGGATTTCTCAAAGAGCTTTACAAAATGCTGCTTGATAAGCATAAAGTATTGCTCAGACCTATTAAATATTCTGGCTCATGCACAGAGCACGCTATTTAAGGCTATTCATTAAAGGGGAATCCTGGCCAAGGCATCCTCCATCCTGCTCATTTTGCATACAGGAATTAGCCAAAGGCCCACAGGTTCCTCACACGCTTCAAGCAAGTCTCCAGCAGCACTGAGATGTTTGTGCTTCCTCTTCTTCTTCAGAAAGGGCCCTCCTGCTGAGCAGCTCATTGCCTAAATCTTCATGTCAGCCTGGTGACTGGAAACAATGCTGCCATTGCACAAGCAGATCCTCAAAACATTGAAGGGTTGTGCTGATTTCTTCATGAATGGTCTTCCTGTCACCAGGGCCATGAGGAAGGCCAGATCCCTGTGCAGCCGTGGCTGCCACCCTACAAGAGCCGGCTGCTCCTGCTCCTGAGCTCAGCAGCAGGCACTGTTGATATTTGGCTCTTAGGACTTGTCACCTGAAGGTTTCCCTGTGATGGATGCCCCCAGAGCGGCCCAGTGCTGCCTGATCTCACAGGGGCAGCTCGGAGGGCAGAACTGCCCCTGGGCACACCTGGGGCTGCCCAGTAGAGCTGGAAGACACTACTAACACAGGCCAGCTCTGCCTGTGTCCCAGGCACGGAGGATGCTCTGCTGAACATGACACTACCATGCTGTGACAGCCACAGCTCTCTTGCTCTTGCCTCAGAAGAGTTTTTCAGTGCATGGTAGCTCTGCACACTTGAAGCACCAGTTTGAAAACAAAGCACAGGGCAAAGCTCTTCTGGGGTATTTGTGTCATTCAGGGTGTTCTATCATCAAGCTTTGCATTGATGAAGTTCTCTCTCTACTTCAGGGACAAGGCACTTTTATTTGAGACATATAGCATGGCACTGTGGATTATGGACTGCTGGGATTCAGGTACCACAAAGGGAGAGGGAACTCAGCCTGTTACAGGAAGAACTAGTAGTGGTTTGAGTACAATGCGACTGCCAGAGTCACCTCAGAGTCACAGGGACCAGCACTTTCCTCCCCTTCTGTTCAGAATTGTAGGAGCCCTGGAGTCCAGATAGCATTTCCAAAAGCAACTGCACCTGCCTCCCTGTCCTCTCCAGCACTATTGTTTTGTCTTCCTTCAGTCTTCCTTTGTTCAATTATATTTCCTCCCTTTTCATTAACTTTTCACTCCTTATCCTCAAATAGCATCTCACCATTTCTTCATTATTGTGATCGCTCTACTCCTTCTTTTTCTTTCCTACATCTTTCTTAGCAATTAATTATTTCAGGGATAAAAAGTGGAAAGGGGTTGCTGGGCTTTTCTTCTCATTTTCAATAATTCCAGCACCACCCTGCTTTTTCTTGCCCTCTTCCCATCATCACCACTTCACCCAACTTCTCTACATGTCTCATCCCGACACTGCTGTGCCATGATAACTCTTGGATGACCTCTCTGGGAGGTCACAACTTGAAGGTCATCACCTTTCTCTCACATCATTACCTTTTAACCACAGCCTCACTAACTCACCTCCACACTGGTGCCCATCTGATTACCTGACATCTTTCGTTCATTGATTTGCCCCGCAGCTATGGTCTGTATTTCATACAGAAATTAATCCACTGGAATGGATCTCACCTTTGCCCTCACTGGTCTGCTTGGCTGCAATGTTGATATCTGTTTCAGCACTGCTGTCTGTGTTTGACTGTTCAGTACCAGATTCCTCTAAGTCCCCTCCACCCTTTTCCTGGGTATCATCTTTCACTTACGCCGTCCTCTCAATATGACTGTTTCTATGTCTCAAATTTCTTACTTTCCTCAGCCTCTCTAAAATCTAAAATAATTTCTTTCTCACGTCCTTTCATAGCCCTTCTCCTTTCTAGTTTCGTCCTCTCTTGCACCCACTCCCTTCAGAACATTACTCCCTATCATTTTCTTAACTATTTTTATCCTCTTGCTTCCTAGCACCCACTGGCTATACTTCATCAAAGACTTCTCTTTCTATCTTTCAGACCTTCCCTAGGTGACCATTCTCAGCCTCTGTCATCCTTCAGCCTTTGATGTTGCCTTGCTTTCTCCTGTGTCGATTTTCTGCAAGTGACAAATTGCTCTGAAGGGCTGATGTCTGCTCAAGCCTCATTCTCTTTAACAAGGTACTCAATTCTCTCATTTCTGACCCTAAGAAGAATGGTTCCTCTTCCTTCTGTCCTTTCTTCTTCTAGCCCCAGCTTGGAAAAGAGAACAGTACCATGACCTGTCTACCATGGAAAATTAAAAAAAAAATCCAGTGGAACTCATGAAAATTGTGACATGAAACTGATTTAATGGCATCAACCAGGTCATCTTCACTTTGAACAAGAACCCCTGTGCAGACAGACAGAGATGAAATTTAACTAAATCCCTTTGCACTTATTCTTCCAGGTAATCTAGATGACCTCACAGGTCTTTGAAAAACCCTCACTACATCATGCTAATTTCTCAGCAGTCTCTGATGCCTTGCTCTTGTATGTCTTTCCTTTTTCTGCCTGTACTTCTGGGCAGGGTTCATCTTTTTTCTCCTGCTTTATGAAACCCAGGAGAACCAGACCTCCACGCCTGTTGGACTCTGGCAGCACCAGAATGAACAAGGCCTATGGCAGGTGTGCCTCAGAGTAAGGGCTAAGATGGGTGGCAACACCCCATCCAGGCCACACTGCAGGGGGAACAGCCATCAATTTTCTGGGAGATGAGGCCATCTGGAGCAAATCTGCTGCTGCAAGTCAGATACAGAACTCAGTACTTCCTCATATTTTGAATACTTGGCACAGTGATTATGAAAATAAATGACAATCAACCCTTTTTTCTAAACAAGAGGGTACAAAGATAATTTTTATGCAAATTTTTTTCAGAAACCAATTTTCCCCATGAGAATGCTGGTATTTAAATCCATTTTAAGAGCTAAGAAAACACTTAATTTCTTTTTTGTTGCCAGACAGGAACACTGTGTTTCAGATTTGTCTCAAAAACTTCCTGAGCAAGTGGGTTTGCCTTGTTAACCTCACTCTTAGTTGTGGTTAGCTTCTGCTAGGTGCCAACAGCGCTTTGAGCCTACTGATTGTTTTTCAGGATAGGAAAGAGATTAATGTTTTGAATACACATCAGAACTTATCTTCATTGTTCAAAAAGGACATGTAATTGAAACAGAGATAAGACTATTGTTTTGAAATAAAACAGGCAGAAAATTATTTTTCATTTCTTTTTCATAAGGACACTGAATCACTCATTCTGGTTCAATAAGTCAAAATTTTTGCCATCTCCCTTGGGTTTTGCTATCTTGAGCAAATGATTTTGCAGCATTCAGTGGAATGGTGTAAAATAGAAGGAACTGAATCTTCACTGATCATTGTTGTCAGCACCCAGAGGGCTAACCAAGGGAATCGGTTACATTCAACAGTGAAGTGATTTCCAATGGGTCCATTACAGCTTCTCAGTCGAGGTGGTGGGAATTTAGCTTAGGACAAACAGGGCCTGGGAAAACTGTGCACTAGAATTGTTCTAAATCTCTAAAATGGCAATTGAACATAAAGGCATCATCTCTAGTTCAATGAATCTGTCAGCTGGAAATCATTCCTGATCAGAGAAGTACTGTAGGGAGCTATTGCTATACATTTGTTCTATTCTTATCCTCTCCCCTCTCCAATGATTCCCAAAGGCATCACCCTTTGGCCATTCCCAAAGACAGGATCTAGGTGAAACTTTGGTTTCACCCAAAAAAGACATTTCTGGCACTGTGATGTGAGTTGCCACCACAGAGAGCAGCTACTCTGGTCAAACAATTTCAGTAGAAAGCTCACATATGGGCAAGGGGTCAAAATCTCATCCATTCACATCATCCTGGAAAAGGATCTACGTGGACTTCCACCAAAGATAACTGGATCCAAACTTCATCTTTCTGACCCACAAAAGAGTGGGCACAAGGGCTGCTCCAAGTCAAACACTCCCTGCATTATGCTGAGAGGGCAGCTATCCTTCCTCCCAAACTAGAGCTGAGGAAAGCTAAGGGAGATGTAATGTTTTTAGTCAAGTACTGTTCAGTATGAAGTCTTAATCCTGAGTACATCCATAAAGCAGCCAGACAAATCTACCCAGCTTCCAGTTATCTATTAAACACGGCCTAGCATGATCCTGACAGGACTTAAGCAACTTGTGCATAAGTTGTGCTTATGCACAAGTGCTTCTGCTTAAGCAACTTGTACCTATGGCATGGGAGCTGGAACTGGCTGATCTCTAAGGACCCTTCCAACACAAACTGCATCATAACTTCCAACCCAACTGTTATCAGTCTCTAACAGTGGTACCTGCTGGGAGTGGGGCAGAAATGTGAGGCAAACACTCTTCACTCTCCCATTCATTAGTTTCCCAGTAATCCCAAAGAACATCACTAGCAATTCCAGGGGCACAATGATTCTCATTTTTGGCACAATGATTCTATTCTTTGATGTGTCTTAGGTGAAGATATTTTGGCTTAATCAGATTGTGCTGGTACCAGACAGTCTGGGACCACTGAGATTTCTGAGTGTGAGGTGCTATGGCCTGAGGAGCTGTCATGCTGATCCAGCATTTTCTCTGCAAAACAGGGAGGAGAGAATACACATTTCAAACTTTCCAGTCCAAAGGACTGTGAAATTCCTAGATCACTTGACAATACCTTAAGCCCCACCTTCTGGTGAATGACTAAAGTGCAGGGAGAGATAACACTCCAACTCAAGTTAAAACAAGAATTTTCAAGACAATACTATTAAAATAGAAAAATGCCTGATTCTTCAGGAGAATTCACTGATCTTAAGCAAAGTGTCAAAAAATAATTTTAGAAGGCATCGTAGCGTTTTTTAAAAGGCATCAAGTAGTTTTATCATGTTGGATTCCACTTTCTTCACTTGATATAAACCGTCATGCTATAAAATAAACTTTATGTTTTAAGCAGTTTCCTCGCTCTTCTCAGTAGTGGCAGTGAGCAAACACAAATCGAAATTAGTCCAATCACAACCACAGGCTGAATCATGGGGTGACTCTAGGAAGTTGTGAGAGAACAGAAGAAATAGGGCAATGGCCCAAGAAGGTGCTTTTGGTTGAAAAGCACTCTCTGAAAAGAGGCTTCTCACTACCTTGTGCTAACCAAGACAACAAAGCACCCATTTCTGAAATCTCTTTAAAGTTACTTAAGAACCTGAGCCACAGATTTTAAAACCTGACCTAGACATACCACATCAAGCCAAAATCACATCAATATCTTTTTCCCCATCTAAACTACAGCAACTACTGTTAGCCACAGTGAAGTGTCTATGAAGTAAGGTAAGCTACAGAAACACGATTTGAATTTATGTGTGGCAATAAATAAAGATGGAAGAGAGTTCCAGCTCCTTTTGGCACAATTTTTCAAAGTCTTTAATACCCAGCAGCTCAAACTTAACAATACACTGATCTAGTCCAGATGGAACTAGAGATGAGAAATGTTCCCAAGTAACCCCAGAAAAAGAGGTTGGAAAGAAGAGGCAGACAGAAAGACAGCAAAATCCTGTTCTCTTTTTGTAAAGTCACCTAACAATGTAGTTCCAGAAATTTTGAAGTCACTCACCAATACCAAGAATAAGGATTACAAGAATATGGTAACGCTTTCATCTATTAGTCCTATTGGAGAGCAACTGAAAATTCCTCTCTTTAAGAGAAATGCTGTAATGATCTATAATAGTCAAGTCTACTTTCCATGTGGAATGAGGCATGAAGATATGTCAGCACAAATGTAAACAGCTGGCCCCCGTATCTTGCTCAGGAAGACCATGGTTTGGATCATTACCTGTTACTTCTGTCTGTAATCTGACTTTCAAAGTTCCACATTTTCTGTTGTCAAGAAAAGATGCTGTGACACAGAACATAAAATGTAGTGCACCCTGTGCTACCCTCACACAGCAAAAGAAAACATCAAATGAAACACAGTTCTCTTCACACAGGATGACTGCCATCTCTCAGCACAAGAACTGCTCCCCTTTTACTGAGAGAAGGCAGCAGGTAGTGATGATCAGTTGAGTGCCTATGTATAGCCAGTAATTACTTTTCTCTTAGATACAGCTGAACACAAAGTGTAGTATTTAGAATGTTTATAACAGGACAAGGGCTGTGAAACATGAGTGACCTGGTTTTGTTCTCACTTTTGTGGGGAAACTAAACACAAATCCAGTGGATACAATCATGGCAGAGGAAATCAAATTAAGGCTTGCAGGTCTACAAGACTTCACTGTTTAAAAAGAAAATACAATTAAAGAATGATATGGCACATATGCTCCTTCACTCATGCTTTCCCAGTCTGCCACCTCACCTGTACTCAAAAGAATCTAAGATAGACCCAGCTACACAAGCAAACCCCTGGGCTTACCTGCCCTGATGCAGAGGTCTGCTTGGGAGGATGGGCTGTATCCAAACCATTCCAGCATAGGCTCAAGTACTTTCTCAAAGTTCGTAGCTCTTGTTTATGAATCCCTCAAAGGAAAGTGTGGTCCTTGCACAATAAAATTGTGGTGCCACAGGGGGGAGCTTGGAGCTTGTGCTGTTGCTAAAGCTCATCACTTCCAGATCAAGAGAAAAGGACAACTCAGCAACATTAACAACTGCAGTGACTGGAAATGCTGTTCTGGAAAGGCTGGTTAAAAATCGTGACACATGCATACAAAAAAAGACCATCTTTTCCCACAAATGCACCTGTGAAAGTATCTGTTGATTTTCTTTGAACACTTGCAAGAGAGACAAGTCATTACATTACTAATACCTTTATCTTCCTCCCCACCGAAGAAAGATGTCCCAGCACAGTGCTAGGAAATACCTACCTTTTTTCCCACACATTGTTTTCTAATTTGTGCTATGTTTTACTGCATGTTTATTCGGTTTTTTGTGTTGATACAAAGTGTGAGTAGGAAGACACATGATTTTAATAACTTGCACAGCAGCCATTCAAATCCATTATAAAAACATATTCTTATGTAAAGACTTTTAATTGGGCAAGAAATGTAGTAATTTCACGATTATAAGCCACACCATTTGACTAAAATTTTGGTCCGAACCCAGAAGTGCGGCCTCTAATCAGGTGCAGCTTATATATGGACAAAGAATGAAAAGTTGCTGTTTTAGTTTGGAGGACAGGTGTCTGCTGAGAAAGGCAGGAGCTTCTCTTTGAAATGGAGAATGTAAACCCCCTCCCTCCAAATTATTATAAGTTTGAAATCAAGGGCCTTTCAGGCAAAGATATGAGAATTAGGAATAACAGTTCTTTTCTAGGGAAATTAAAATAGAAATACAGTGCTACAAAGAAACAAACTCCAAACCCTGACAAAGTCAGAGTACAACCTGACACCCTGTCAGGCAGGGTGTTGGTAGCAGTCCCATTAAATGGTGGCTGCATCCTCTTGCAGTGACAGATGTGGCTCAGTTGGAGCAGTGCTCCTGTACAAGGTGCAGTTTCCCTCCGGAGGTCCAGTGGTGATGTGGAGAAATCCGGTTTTCCTCTGGAGTCCAGTGGAGAAAGGAGTTCCCTTAGTGTCCCAAAACCTCTGTTTTTATCTTGGTAAGAAATGTTGGGCTCTTCCCCCTGCCTGGAGCGACTTCCAATGGGATGAAGTAATTTTATCAGTCCCACAGTGGGACTCAATGGGCCATTAGCAGAAAATGACTGGCTGGAGGAAGGATGGATTGTGAAAAGATAAAGTACAATGCCCTGCCTGGTTTCAATGGATGGCCCATTAGCAGAATATCTCCTGCGGAGATAAGGATCACTGTCCCCACCCTCAACAGATGGTGATAGAATAGATACCTTGTATCACACATCCTGTATTGTAACCCCAGACAGTTACCAACACCCCGACGTGGGGCTTATAATCAGGTGCGGCTTATATATGGACAAAGAACGAAAAGTTGCTGGCAGCCGGAAGTGTGGCTTATAATCGTGAAATTACTGTACTTCCTTTAGACAGTGGGATTGGTTCACAGCAATTAATGCTTATTTACTGAAAAAGCATCCCTGAATCAGTAAATGGAGCTATTGACTCTCTTGCAAACCACTATGTCAATCTGCTTTGGTACCTTTGAAGTGTTTGTTTCTACAAGCACCAAATCCCTAGTGTCCAGCTCCCAGTATGCTGGCTCAGTCCATACACACCCCAAAGGCACAACAGGCATCACTGACAGTGCATCTGGTGTCTTCATCCAGGGCTCTGCAGAGCCTGAGCAGCACTGGCACTTCTACCAGATCACTGGGACTTCTGCAACATGAACCCTTTTTCTAGTAGGTTCACATTAAGATTCTTGTTGGAATCTGGGAAAGCAAGCCATACCCTGCATTTCTCATTTCTCAGGAGACTTCCAGAGTCATTATGCTGGGACTGCTGTGACATGCTGCTAAGGCTACAGGAATCCTAAAAAAATGAAACAAATCTCCCTCTGATTTCCATCTAAAAAACTTCTAACAGGTCTACTGCTAAGTACTTTGCCCTATGGAGACTCATGTTCCCAGCAGTTTGGAAATAACATTCAGGAGAAGGCAATATTCAAACAAAAAGGTGAAGACTGACAGGGGTGGGAGAAAGCTGAATTTCCCAACATAAGCACTGGCCTCAGTAGCATGTGCTTCTGTAAGAGTTGTTTTCTGTTGCACCAAAAAGGCAGATGTTGATTGCACAGGTCACAGCAAGGTGAGCAATAACTGGCTGCTCTGTAACTTGGAACAGATTTCAGGTGTAGCAGAAGTGAAGAGGTCAGAACAAGGAGAAACAATCAATTCCCATGTAGAGAAGCTTTACCTTAATTCCCAAACTACTTATGTCCCCCATTTTTTTCTAATAGCATCCAGAGCACCTCACTTTCACATTTTGTATGCTTTTTGCAAGACAATTATTCTACATTATTATTATTATTATTATTACTACTATTATTTTGTGCTGATTGCCACAGAAAATTCAGTATACACTTAACAAAAGTCTGCATTCAGGAACTCAATATTCTTTTCACTTATGCAGCTTCACATTTCACATTCATTTCACATTTCACATAAATGTCCTTTCCAAATATGCATCTTCTTTACATAGATATGCATGAAAATGCATTCCATGAGAATACCAAATAAAATTTCATTCCTACTAGCTGAAAAGAAATCAGCTGCAGTGTCACAGCTAAAGTGCAGGACACTGTCACTGTGCTGATTCACAGAGAAGGAAAGGATTTTATCTTATTCCCTGTCTTTGATAGCATCCAACAGGATCTGCACTTCTGTGGAATGAGATGATGGTGATTGTGATGGACGGGCCCCCTCTCCATTCAGGATCATATGCACTAGAATATAATAAATTACTGATTTTTATGAGACTGCTTAGTCCTAAACTGGCCACCTTTCAAGGAAAACAGATGATGCTTACTTACAGTACTATAATGTTTTTAATATGACACATCCTCTTCAGAGTTGGTCTCCAGCTCCAAGGTAGGACATACCTTTTATCAATTAAAGTAGGGCACCTCTCTTGAGTGGATAACTATTGGCTTGTTGCACATCAGGTAATTAATCCGGTTTTGTGGACAATGCTGTGAGTAGGCTGCCAGGGAGCCTTTCCTGGAGGGGATGTGGAAAATGAAAGGCACTCACCCACACGGCCCAGGAGCAATGTCCTATGGCAGAGTACACATTTTGATGTGGATCACTCAGCTTTTGAGCATGGTGCACACTGAGGGACTGTGTGTTTATTTTAGCCAGTCTACCTCACAGATATTAATTAGAGGGTTTCAAAATGATTAACAGTCCAAATATTTACTGTGAATACACGGTCACAACATGACCTGTAGTTCTGTGGGCACCTCTGAAAGGACAGACAAGCAAACAGACTTTATTCCCTTCCTGTAGTGCACATGCTGTAGCATGTTCTTGGGCTTACCTGTTATAGCTGGACTCACCTAAACAGACTTTTTGCCTTCAGAAGAAGGGATCCTGCTCCCCAGGGTAGAGTACCTCTGCTTCAGGCCACTGTCTTCGCTTCTTTCCAGATTGTGCTCTGGTACTCGTCACATGAGTTGGTCCAAGTCACTAATCTGCTGTAAAACTATTTCTCTTTTTTTATTGCTGAATTTGTTTTCTGCCAGATTAGTGACCTGAATTGACTCACGGTACAGTAAAATGGAATGAGCAAAGGGGAAAGCAGGGAGCAGGAGCTGGGAGTGCAGAGGTGTGTGTAGGTTGGTGAGAGCAGGATCTCCTCTTTGA
The DNA here is from genome assembly GCF_009819885.2 of Catharus ustulatus. Lineage (NCBI taxonomy): Eukaryota > Metazoa > Chordata > Aves > Passeriformes > Turdidae > Catharus > Catharus ustulatus. Next base: position 59,283,731 of record NC_046223.1, on the reverse strand, counting down.
GTAGCAGTAAAGGTAATAGCAGATATAATAGCACCTTTGTAAACAGCCAAGCAAGGATTTTACTTTTTGATGCAATACTGCTGCAGGATGGTCCTGGAGACATAGTGGGCTGGTCCTGGGGTTAAGATTTGCACTGCAGGGCATTGTGTTCTGTCTCCACATTGTGCTAGTTCTCAAAGATGCTTGTGTTGTCATCGAGTGGTTGGCAGTGTTGTATTGTGTTTCTGAGCTTATTCCCAGCCTGTGTATCAATCTAGAATTGATTCAAGGCTGGTTTTAAGCCATCCATAGATCAGTTATCAACAGAAGGAACCACTATAGCACTATAGTTTATTATTCTGACACTTTAGGAGGGATGTAAATGGTACATAGGTCTCATGCAAGACTCTGCTGCTTGAAATTTAACTATTTACTTGCTACTCTAAGTACGCTTTGCACATCAGTAAGAAAACGTACTACTAAGAGTAGGCTTTTATCACACTTTTTAGTCATAAAAGAAACTAAATCCTAATTTCCTTCTTCTTTCCACAGGCTTCTGCCTCCTAATAACCCATGCCTGTAATGAAGGTTCAAAAAAAATCAGCTTTTCACAATCACTTAGAAAGGTCAAAGACATCACTTCCAACTTAAATAAAAACCCAATGAAATATAGCACTTCTGGCGCACAGCAGCTCAAGCAGCAGTCAGCCTCAATACCGTATTACGCCATGCTCAATACCATACATATACTTAAAAATGTTACATATTCTAATAATAGTTTAAAATGTCAGAACATGTTCACTGGCAGACTGGAGGAGCCTAAGAGCCTCCCAGCTGAGCCCAAAGGGAAAGCCCTGCTATGCTCCCAGCTTTTCCTAGCACTGAGTAGCTCCTCTTTCACCCAAGGACAGTTGACCTGTGAAACTGACCATAAGTTATTTAGTTATTGCAAGGAATTTTACCATTTACATTAAATAAAACTGTCACGGCATCTGTTACACTGTGAGACTAATGGAAGCTTTGAAATTTGAAAAAAAACCAGAAATACTCGAAAGCACTATTAGTCCATACTTTTTTAAGTTTTAATTAAGTTCCAGGAGAACAAAAAGAGAGTAAGGGAAAGGATTGAAGAAAAGCGGGTGGAAAAGATGGGAAGAAAAAGGAAACAACGATGGAAACAGACATAGAAGGAAAGCACTGCTTGATAGGTAGTTTACCAGGCAACTTGCAAGCAGAGATAGTCAAAAATGAATAGGCATTCATCTACTACTCCACTTCAGTGAGATGTTAAACTCCTCAAGGTCAACTCAGAACCCAACCTGAATTTTGCAGAATCTATAAATTCTGCAGATCAGGGATCTTCCCTTCCCTCCATTTTAACGTATCCCAATAACATTAATTATGATGCTTCTGGTACATTTCGTAAACATTCGAGGTAATGAATCTATTACACAAAACATTGTACTATTGTCCTGCTGGAAGGCAACCCCCACTCTGACTTCTAGAGAATGCAACTTATAGTTAGGAATTTTGGTAATTTAAACTTCCTCCCACCCACATATGCAAATGAGTGCAAGTACTGACAAGAGCTACATTCTGACAGCACTCATATCCCTGAACACGCTCCTGCAGCCCTTTTGGGGAGCTCACTTACTTCATAGTTCTCTGCCTCATGAGACTGCACAGTGAACAGTCATTTACCTATTGCTTTCAGTTTACCAAACACAACAGATTAAAAAAATTTAAAATAAAAAAATCTTGAGGATGAGTATGCGAGAAATTAGGTAAGCTAGGTGATGGTGAAGAGAGGTGGTGGAAATTTCCATGCCAGTTTTTATCCCTTCTTCTGTTACTGACTTTTGTGGATAGTACAAAATCAATTAGCTCTGTTTTTTTCCATCTCTAAAACAGTAGGAACTGCTGATGATAAATGTGTTTAGGGATTAAGTATTTGAGGGCTTCATGGAAACGTGTGAAATATACTTCACAATATACAACTCTCTCAGGCCCCATTTTCCAATGTCTTGTTCCTTGTGACAGATGTTTGTATCAGTGTCTCATGAATGTGAACTGCATACAAAATAAGAAGGTTCTGTGGGTTTAATGATTTATGTTCATTATTTATGTCCATTATCAACCAATAGGGGGTCATGGAGCAATATAAAATCAAGTTAAAGATTGCTTTAACAGGACAGCTAATTTATGGCAGTATTAAAACCTCCCTAAACCAGGTGTTCATATATTTGCCATGCTTACCATTTTTTTGCCAACAGGCAATGGCAATCCTTCTTGCTGCAAATAAAACACTTGTTTTATCTTCAAATCCACTGAGGTGGATTGGTGGTCCAGCTTGTTTTCTTCATCTTTGCCTGACACTTCAATGGTTTTGACTGCCACTACTAAGTTTCCCTCCACTTTCTCTTCTTTGGGATGATGACCTCTAGCTCTTGAAAACTTTATCTTGTGCTTTCTTCCTTTCCGATGACTCTTTCTGCTCCCTCCTGGATTACTCTGCCTGCTTTTGCTTTCCAGAGCCCTTTCCTGCAGCGTGGTGCTGGGCGTTCAGCCCGGTATTGCCCCGGCCCCACGACCCTCTCCACGCAGAGCAGGTGACAACAGAGGCGCCTCACGACATGCGCCGGCCATTTCACAAGCAGCTGCGATTATTAACACAATCTACATGGGTACCTCTCAGTGCTTTCAAAGGCTGCAATTGCCTATGGAGCTCCTGAAGGCGCAGCTCCGAACTCCGGCCTTATTCCGCAATGCCGAACTCGGGATCTCCCGGCGGCGGAGCTGCCTGGCCGGGGACGGGAACAGGGACAGGGACAGCGACAGGGGCAGCGGCCGGGGCAGGGCCGGCCCCCTCCCGCCTCCTCCCCCGCTTCCTCCCGGCCCCGCCTGTTGATGTTTCACTTGCTTTTAATTCCCGGGTCGCAAGATGGAGGCGGCGCTGGGACGTCGGGATCTGCGGCTGCTGTCGCTGCTGCTGCCGCCTCTGGCCGCCGCTCTGCTGGGCCCGGCCGCGCCGCTGGGACAGGTACCGCCGGGGCCAGCCCTGTCCCTGCCATTATCTCTGTCCCTCACCCTGTATCTGTTCCTCTTCCTGCCCCTCTCCCTCACAGGGGTTAGCCGGACCCCGCCGCGGGGCGAAAGGGTTTCTTTCCCCTCTCCCTTGGCTGGTTTTTCTGTATAGGATTCGATGTGCCGTATTTGACGGGAGGGATGGTTACTTCTGTGCAGTGTAGATGTGTTTATATTGTATTTTCAGGCTTGTCCGCCTACATCTCCGTGGTTCAGTGCCGTAGAAGTACGCACTGCATTGGGTCCGCACTTGCTCCTAGCCTGCTCGTGAATCGAACCGAGGAAAGGGTTTAGCTGTATTGCCGTATATCTGTAAATACACAGGGCGTTGTGTTGGCTGTTTTTGTGCTCCAGTATCTATGCTGTATCTCGGTGGCGACAGTTTCAAATTTGGTAGCTTTTTTAAAGAGTGGAAGGAATGTTTTGGGTACTACTTAGGAGAACTTTCCGGTGGGAATAGAAAGATTTGCCACACAACCAGGTGAGCTCTGATCTCTAGAATTACAGAAAAACTGGGTACTTCTACCTGAGCTTGAACCATGATCAGAGATATCCTCTAAAATTATTATAATTGTGAATCCAAAGTGTAAAATCACTGAGGGAAGAGTTGTGAGGGGTTTATAGTCAGCTTGTGTAGCCAATATGAAGTTACTATTACCTGACTAAATTTATTATGTCTTTTTTCCCTCCAAAGTTATTTGTTTATTAGTGTAATTTAAGTAAAACATTTTCAAGAAGGCCTGTCAGAGGCCCTGCACTAGCACATGCTGTGTTTCGAAATAGGATTAATTCCTGACCTTCCTTCCTGGTTTATGCTTTTGTCCATGAACTTTTGAATAGAGACCTTCTTAGTTCTGATTTCAAAATGGGGATCTGGAGCTTCAGACACCTGTAAAAGTGCCTGAATGCCTGAAGTGAGGTGTACTAAAGAGCAGAGGGAGCTCAATCCTTGGGTACTTTGCTTATCCCTCTGAGAAGGGCAGTGCTGGCTTGAATTTGCTGAAGGGCTCATTAAGTGACAATACAGACTTGTGCTCTTGCTCACCTTCTACCCAGAAACTGTCACCCTTCCACCCTGAAACTACAGCTTGGTAGCATTAAAGTTCTCTGTCGCTGCTGGCAGTTTTAAAGGACGTGGAGACACATTTGTGTCTTTGGATGTGGCAGTGTGAGCAGGGCACAGAGGTGCCAGAGCAGTCCCATGTAAGGCAGGTTGGGGTCAGAGATAGAGCAGGTATGTTCTGGAGTGTGAGTAGGGATTGACTTAGGAACTGTGATGCCTTTATGGGCACAGCTGTGCTGTTTGTGGGGTTGAGTTCGTCCATTTGTGCCATACTGCTCAGGTGGTCTTGTGAGCTCATGATTTGCTAATTTGGAAGTGTCTGCACTCTTTTAGTTTTATATGGGTCTGGTGGCCTAAGTGTATGCAGAATATGTCTTCTAAGAGTCAAAAAGGGACATACAAATGTTTCCTTTAGTGTTTTTTTTTCTTTTTAAATGTTAAACTTAGCAAAATAAAAACTTGTGTTTTCTCCTACACTATTTAGTTCCATACATAGAGGACCAGTTTTGATGCAGAAGGAACAGTGTGTCTTGAGAAAATTCTGAGCAGAAGAATCAATGTATTTTGACTCTGAGCTGTTTTTGGTGGCCTGTTAGGAACAGAAATGCCTAGGCAGTGGGAATGGGCAGAGTGGGAATGCCATGCTGTCAAGTTGCCTTCGGAAGCCGTGAGCTCAGTGGCAGTAGATGATGAGGTCAGAATAAGTGTGTCGTTTCCTCAGGATGGCTTGGGACTGCAGACTGGTTGGGGGCAGGCAGCGTCAATGTATTCAGGTTTGCTTTAGCTGGACTGTGCTCTACAACTCTGTGAGCTCACTGCCTGCACTCTACTAACAGCTTCACATTTTAACTCTTTCATGTGGGGATTAAAGCTGGTGGTAGTTTACCTCCTTGCTGATGGCAATGGTGTCACAGAAACCATAGTGGAAGGACTGAGGAAAAACGTTGAGACACTCAGATAGCATTTTGTAAGGCTGAAATGCTTTTGTTCAGCTCTGGAATGTGAACGCCTCAACTGTTGTGCAATACTTATGATTTCTTTTAAAAGCTGTTTTGAAATCTGTAATTTTTTTTTTAACATTCGTATGTCAGTTGTGGTTTTTATTTTTCCTCAAAAAATTTGGATATGCAAAACTGGTAAAAATTGATTGATTTTAGACAGAATTGGGTGTTTATTGTTGTTGTTTTGGGCTTTTTTTCCGCTTTAAAAAAATTAAAAGGAATGATGCAATAAGACAACTGACTTTCATGTTAAAGTCATGTTTCTGGTGCAAGGTCAGGAATAAGGTTTTGTGCTTTAGAATATTTTTTTAATGTGCTGATAGGAACTGGCTAAAAGCAGTGCTAACACCATGTTATTTGCTTTTTCTATTTACCTCTTGATAATTTAGGCTAGCAGAGTTCTTTCTAAATAACATACTTTCCTACCAGACTTTTTTTTTTAGTTCAATTCAGTTGTCTGGGAAAAAAATTGTTTTTATATTATTTGTTGCCTGAAAGAAACCTCTGTTTGAATGGTTCATTTCACAACAGCAGGAAATAATCTTTACTACATCAACCATTTGATGCAGTGAGGACAATGTATTTTAATCAAAGAAGAAACTTGTTAATACAGCATGCTGGAATGTTTTTTCCATCGCTTTATTCCAGTTTCTCTATCCAGCAGTCCAGCACATGTGAATTTTAAGCCTAAAAGAGCTGACATCATCTTCCCATGTATATTTGATTAAATTAAAGCAGTGTGATGCAACTGTGTCTCCGTGATGTGAGACTGAGTATTCAGCTTTAAAACTCATGATAAAACGTCATAGTATGAGTTGGTTTAATAGGGAAGAGACAGAGCCAGTTAATTGTAGTACCACACATAGGGGAAAGAGAAGGATAAGCTATGTTATAATAAAAGTCATTGTAAAACAAGGGAGGAATGAATGTAAGTGTGCTTGTTCAGAAAAGCAAAGTAAAGCAAAATCATCATGTTAGATTATTATATTAAGACAGAGTTCAGCATTTGCTAGTTAAGAAAATACTGGATGTAATTATCTTACCCTAAATACTGTCATGCAGTTTAATAATGCCAAATCTTATTGGAGAATATGTTGTACAAAAATTCTCTGAAATGTGAGGGACAAATTATCATCCTGCAAACTTGTGAAATTCTAACTTATGTCAAACTTTTACCATGGTTACTTCTCAATTCAGTCATGCCTGATTGCAGTTAAGACTACAACATAGCTCAGTTTAGATTCGTATAAAAGAATTTTGTGAAGCATGGATCACAGACACCTGGATTGCAATATATAGTTACACTATTTGGAGCCAGTTGTCTATGTGAGTGCCAGGATTCGAGTGCTATGAGGTCGTGTGATAGTTTTGTTTGTCTATTCAGACACTTCTTTTCCCATAATCTCTGCTCAAATTTAGAAACAGGTTATTAGTTTTGTCTATTTTTGGCCTGTTTGGCAACCTACATCAGACTTTACATTTTTCAGTCACAAACAGGATATCAGCAGTGCCTGTGTAATGGCTGTGAGGGGACTGTCTGCCTTTCGAGTCTCTGTACAGCTGGCCATCTTGTAAGGCATTGTGCCATCTGTTCCCAGGGCTGCCCACTTGGTTTCCCAGTGCAGAAAGAGCCTTGTTTGGAGAGCCTCAATAGGGAACAGCTGTGCTTGGAGTGGGCCAGCTGCTAGCGGCAGAATCTTGATGGGCTTTGTGTGACTGATGCAGCTGTGTAGGACTCAACAGTTACCCTGTACTGGGAGAAATTGTACAGTGCACCCCATCAGGTATTCACTGCCTGTGGATAAAGTTTTTCCATGATTCTTTAATCAGATAATCAGATCTGTTTGAAGCTCCTGCATGATTGGACCCATCAGCTTTTTCTTTTGCAGCATTTTTCTTTTAAAAAGAAATTGTCTTAAGTGAACTGTTCTCTGTAGATTTGTGTGGTGTTAGTCTTTGAGAATTAATGAATATTCCCTTTTAACTTATGCCAGATGCTTTATATTCTTTGCTGACATCTTTTCCCCTTCTTGTTCTTCTGCTGTTACTGCAATTATACTGCCCCAGTTAACAGTCCTGGGTTCTGTTGCAGCACACAGTGAAAGAGAAAAGGCTTAGAAAATGATCACTACCTGCTCGCCTCTGCTGATCCAAGCTCACAGAAATGCACTTGTTTACTGTAACCTATGGCATCACACTGTTAGTGCTGCTGCCTAGCTGTCCTAGAACAGAGTGAGTTATATTTGTGGTGGGGATGCTGTGTTCTTTGCAGGTTCTGTCTGTGGCCATTACCACTGTAAATGCCACTGCTGGAGCACTGAAACAGGGATGAGAAATCATAGGAAATGTCTCAGGAGAGACCTTTAGATCCTATATGAGCATTAAGAACAATAAGGCCATTTTTAGTGCAGATTAGAGTTTTGTGTGAAGGCATTTACCAGCAGAGGAGGGGACAAGGGGCTGGAAGTATGGAATGAGGTCAATGATAAGCTGGAAGCACACCCCAATTCTTAGGGACTTGAATTGCTTCTTGGGACTGTCCTTTAATTCTGGCTCTATCAAAGCACTGCTTTTTCAAATATCCCAGTGACTTCAGAGCCTTTTAAATTACAGGCCTGTATGAAACTTTCATGATACTGTTAATACTGAAAAGTGTGTTGTAAGTTGTACAACCAAGTTTTACACTCACAGTTGAGGCTTCTCCAGAAATTGACTGTGCAACAGTATGGACTACTGCAGAGTTCCCTTGTTCTGCTCTCAGTGGCTTTGTTACTGCAGAATTGGCTTGTAAGCTTTTACAAAATAAGGGATGTGGGGTTACGTACCTTTCCTAGTACTGAAGTACGTAACCGCAAGACATATCTACAAAGCACTATAAAACACTTTCTAATCCTCCACCCTCAGGTTGTGAATTTTATTGTGATGACATTAAAAAAAAATCCTCTGTTGAAATTAAAGGATGTTCTGTAAGTGTGTGAGTCTTCAACCCTAGGATTGGAAAGATGGGGATTTGAATTATCACTGGAGCACTTTCTAGCAAGTGTGGCTTGTCAGACCAGGCTGGTAGACTGATACAAGAGCTGTTAGCCTGCCACATCTGTTTCCCTCCCCTTTAGGAGGCATAAACAATGTATGGCCTTTGAGCACTTACCAACATGCAAATATTGAAGGGGTACCAATCAGACTTGCAATAACAGAGACAATGCCACGCATCACTTCTTCCCTGCTGTGGGTAAAGGTGGATTCACAGGGATGGTGCTCTGCTCTCCTATGAGCTGATGCTTCCTTTCCCCAGCACTCCTACCCAGATTTTCACTGTATTGGGCATGCATCTTGCTGTTTTTGCCATCCTGTAGATTTTGTTATGGGTGTGTGTGGGGTCAGGAAGATTGGTCCTATTGAGTTTCCAATGTGACACTGCAGGAGACACCAGTGGGAAACCATGGGAAGACAGCTGTGTGAAACTCACCTTCAAGGAAGGGTTAAGACTGAGCTGGAATGCTGCTATTTTCTGTAAGAAGATAGGAAGAGTAATGAACAGCCTGTTCATAAATTGCAAAATGAGAGCATATGGCAACTGAGTAGAGTGGATGTACAGGATATGGGAAGATATCAGTAGAATTTGTTGGATCTGGATGTGAACAGACTAGTCCCAGGAATGGCAACAGTATGAGTTCTCTGTTGTATGTGAACACAGAATTGCAAGGGTTATGATACAGCTGCTGTAGGAGAATTCTGATCATTGCTCTGAGTTACTGAGGAGCTTTATGAACCTGTACTATTAAGGAGATGCATCACCATCACCTGAGATGGTGGTCAGGACAGACTTTTCCTAAGGAGATGCTGCAAGGACAGACAGACCATGCAGTAGAGGCAGTCCAACAATCTGTGTCCATCAGAACAAGGAGCCCAGCTCATTCTTTCCATCTGTGTTCTTGAATCTCTTGTGCTTGTCCAGCTCTTCCATGCTTGTTCATCTGACTGAAATATGGTCTGGCATAAAAGGGAAAATTTATGTGCCAATTTAATGAGCTAAATTACCTCACTGACTTGGGATGGATGAGAGTAAAGGATGATGTGCAGGAGAGATCTGCACTCTCAGTGGCAGAAAGTGCTTAAACTGTCTTACTTGTCTGCACCTTATGATTGACACCACAGAAGAGATCCTCTGAAATATTTTATTTCTTAAAAATGTAAGGTGCTCTTCTATTGCAAGTTTTAAGTATGTTCCAGAATTCATAACGGTGCTTTTGGATACTGTGTCAACAGACCTGACAGTTGTTTTGAAGGAAATTAATCATTGTATGTATAGCTAACTTTGTACATGTAACAGTCAATTGTTGAGCATATCTAGCTTCCTTCATGCCTTTCACATTCAAATAAAGCATTTGATTAAAAAAAAAAATGAGGCGATTTTCCTATTTTTCATCAGTCATTTCCTTTTTGTTGTAATCTCAGTGAGTCCCTTTGTAGATGTCGAAAAAAGATTGTGAAATACTTTCTGTGTTAAAAAACCTCAGATGTAATTTGTGGCTTTAAAAACGAAGGACTATTAAGACTGCCTGGAAAATCCATCTTTTTTGCCCTTTGAATTCCCAGAAAACAGAAAAACCTAGGAACTGATGCCACAAAGTTTTGGTAATCTGTTAAACAATTGAGAGTGTAAAAGACTTACAGTTCTGAATACTAAGAGCTAAAAGATTTTAAAGTTTGGTGCATTTTTATCTTCTTATTAATATACCCAGTTCTCACTGTTTTTTTTTTCCAGGAAGCAATCAGAGTTGGTGTTATGATGCTGAATACCAGTGGAGAATTTCACAAAGGACAGGTTTGTCTGGTTTTTTCTATTTATTCAGTGAATTAAAATGCAGCAAATAAAAGTGGAGCAGCTGCAAGTATGTCCTTTGTTCTGACGTCAGTCAGTAAGGAGTGTGTTCCTCTGAGAGCAATTGCAGCACAGGGGCAGGAAATACACTCATTCTGGCTGTCTTTCTTTCAGGTTCTTTTTAACATCACCTATGTCAATGGACAGGTCTATCTAAATGATTTTCCTATGAAAAGCGGGGTTGCCCACGTAACATGTCAAACAATAATATGTGAGTATTCTCTTTTTCCTTTTTTTTTTCCTGTTGTCTAGTAACCAAAGTTTACAATAGCAATGTGTTCTGTATTTTGCAAACCAGAGCATTGTGGAAGCAAAACATTTCCAAAGGTAGGACAATTTTGGTATTAAAATGGATCAAAAAAAATCTTACCGCCTTCCTCACAAGTCACGTTAACAGGCTCGTGTGTAAATGGTCTAATCTGAAATCCAGACTCTGCCCATCTTTTCAAAAGAATGTTTTGCACTACAAGCTAGATAATGTAAACAGAAGGATGCAGCTCCACCCTGCTAATGGCTCTGTCCCTAGGTTGGTTGGCATGTATCCAGAAGGAGATTCAGTAACAAAAGTATGAATTGTTGTTAGGAGGATCTTTTAATATCACTTCTGTGTCTATTGGACAAACAAGTTTCTGCTGGATAGGATATTATAGCATAAATACTGCACTTTTGCTAGGGTCCTGCAGTAGTAAATGACTTCAAATTGTCTTGAACCTGCTGTTTTTCCATTGATTCAATGTACATTTTTTATGAAAAAACAGAAAGTACTGTGATGTTTTTGGAGATCCACAGAGCATACTGTATAATTAATTAAACACGGACCATTAGGCTTATTTGATTTAAGCTTCTGTTGTATTAAGAATGATCTTCTGCTGCATGAGATGCAGTCGGTCTCTAGGTTGATGTCTGAGGTCATCCTCATCAGGCACTTACAGAATGCTAACACTTTTTCAAATTGCTTCTCTGAGCTGTGACCTTGTTGCTCGAACACTTCTTTCCCAAGCATGATCAATTATTAATTTGACAGTGTTTCTTTTCTGGAGAGGGAGAGCAGTAATCAATTTCTCTTTTTCTGGTACAAAACTATGGCAAAATGTCATTTACTTGCAAAATAACTCACTCCAGAAAAATAGATATGATTTTATTGACTAATTCTGAGACTTCCTGAGCATTCTTCTGTAGTTCCTATTAATTTCCCAAATCATAGTTGTAGCGCTTGCAGTGACTAGTTTTGAATCTGAAACAGTGAGGAAAATACTGATTTGACATGGGAGCTAGAAACCTGTAACTCTTATTTCCATGTTTGTGTCTGAGTTCCCAGCACAGTACCTCTCTCTACCTGTAATATAATATTTGTACTATTTACTTACTGAATTATTGACAACAGATTCAGATATTGTTTGTAAAATGCTAAAGAAATATCAAGATACTTACTAATAGATACATATTAGATACTTACTAATACTTACTAATAGAGTGCATATAAAAACAAACCTTGACCTTAATAATCATCCTTTTGAATATTAGAGACCATACTCTGACATTGTTGTCAGATCATTCTTGGCACCTACATCCCACTTGAAGTTCCCCCAAATGTCAGTTTTGGAAGTGTATCTGTCGCTCCTGTGAATGTAGAGGTGGTTGAACAGCGTGACACATGGTAAAAGCTGGGAACACAGGGAGCTTCTGCTGCTTGGCATCTTAAAAGCTTTGGGCCTTTAGTGCATGCTTGCTGATCCAAGTCAGAAAACATTCAGCAATGAGGTTAGTGCCCTGGCACACACTTCTAGGGAGCTTCATTTCTGCCACTTATTTTGGCAATGGAAGACATTACTAAATTATGCCAGAAAGTATTTTTCTATATTTTAAATAAGAAAAATAGCTTTATGAGGACAGAGATTACAGCATAAAAGTAGTGGACACACTGAGTAGTTACTGTGACTGAGAGACCCAAGTGAAGCCTTATCCCACATCACTCGGCAGGCTCAGCAGTGCAAGTGACACACACAGCACCTTAGCAGCAGGGAGAGTCTGGTCTCAGTTCATGTCCCTTAGTATCTGCATGCTGGGGAGATCCCTCACCTCTACTCTTGTGCTTCTCTAGGACTTCAGTTCTAGCATGGCCTCACCTGAAGCAGAGGTGTGGTAACTAGGAGAAGGATACTAAGACTATGCAGAAACAGACAGGGTAGAAAAGCAGTTCTGTGTGTACTTGTAGAATATTAAATTGTTGAAATAGCTGAAAGCTTTTGAGTAGGAAGAGAAGTTGAGGTGTCACCAGTCACATATGAAAACAGAGAGGGGGACAGAAAAATATGTAGGAGGGAGCTGGCACTCATCTTGAGCAGAAGATGCAGTATGCCTGGAAAAGAGCATATTTATTTCTGTATTCAGAGGAAGGGGAATGTTGTGCAAACCAAGATGTTTACACAGGTGGCTGGCTAGGCTGTGGCATTACTCTTATGAACTCCTTTGGACAACTGAAATAAGAATGCAGCAATAACTGAGCCAAAGAGCTCTGCTTAGAGTGCTTAAATGCAAACCTCAAAGGCAGAGATGCGACAGTGTTTGCAGGCTTCCTGAGTCAGGGGATTGTGCAGCTCTGCTGTGTTATGAGACCTGCTCTGAGTCTGATTTGGTGATACATTGGTAAAAAAAATCATGGCATCTGTTCTAGCTGTTGCCCAGATTGCTACTGGTTGTAAAAGCAGTTACTGGAAGTACTGTAATTTCACAACTATAAGGCACACCCTTTTGACTAAAATTTTGTCCCAAACCCGAAAGTGTGCCTTAAGGTCCAGTGCACCTTATATATGGACAAAGTTCGGAAATTTGCCAACGCGGAAGTGTGAGCTGCGAGCTGTGGGGGGAGCCGGCAGGGCCACGGCAGCCGGGTGAAGGTGGGGCCGCGGTTCCGTGGCAGCCGGGTGGAGGTGGGCTCGGGGACCCATGGCTGCCGGGTTGAGGCGGGGCCTCGGCCAGCAACTGCGCGGGGCACGCTGGAGGCGGATCCTCGCTGCAGAAGAAAAAGTGCGCCTTATAGTCTGGTGCGCCTTATGGTCGTGAAATTACTGTATTAAGGACATCAGCACAGCACAGATGTTCAGTACTGCTGTTCTGGCAGCTCTGGTTTGATGCTAGTGGTACTCTGACTTCTCCATTCAGGGCTGCATGTGCAAAGGCATCTATGCCAAAGTTTATCTGACATAACAGCAAGTGCGTCTGTGCACCTCTATGGCTGGGTACTGCTTTCTGGTTGAGGTGGTTTCTCTTTGAAAATCACGACACTGTGTGTTTACAGTGGAGAACAGCTTGGATAACTTACCGGATCAGCAGCGCCTGGGAACCGTCCGTGTTCGCATCATGGTTCACGAGTGGCCTTTGGCATCCACTTCTGATCTGCAGCTGATTGTTGTTCAGGAAGAAGTGACAGAAATTGATGGAAAACAGGTAAAAAAAAAACCACTGCTACAACATTCTGCTTGTTGCTCATTTAGAAAAGGCAAGTAGTTCCCAAGGATTAAAAGGTTTACGTGTATCTGGCTGGTGATTAGAACACAAAGTATGTGTTTAATGTTAAGTAATACAGTACTGAGGGAGATAACAGCAGAGTTGGCAGTATAATGGTGGGGATGTTTAATGAGGAAACTTCAAGTTTTAATGCTTCTATCATATTTTAATAATTATCATTAACTATATCACATACACCTTGAATAAGTGAACTTGTGCAAGCAAAGCAAGACTCACAAGCAAGAGTTGATTTATAAAATAATGTACAAAACAAACAAAAGGGGCATGGGCTCATTCTGCATCTTGTGGCTTTCCCCTGTTGTTTATTCCAAGCTAACAAAAGGTTTCAAGCAGGTAGCATGGGGAAGGGCTTGCAGCAGGAAACTCTTAGGGCAAGTGGGCTTATTGTGAAAGTCCACTACACCTGAGAGCTTAGCCTTAGAAGACTTTGCACATAAGATAATTTGAATCTTGATAATGAACATGGATTTTTGAGATGAACAAGCACCTCCATCCCTCCAATTCTAACTGTATTTGCACAAATAGCAGTCAATGTGAGGGTCTGCAATTCCAGCTGAGATTGAAATCTGAAATGTGCAGAACTGTGTTCTCAAAATCATCTGTATGGTGTAGTTGATTTGCTAACCAAAGAGATTACTGTAATTTCACGACTATAAAGCGCACCCTTTTGACTAAAATTTTCCCTGGAACCCGGAAGTGCGCCTTATAGTCCGGTGCGCCTTATCTGATGGACAAAGTTCAAAAAAATTGCCTACCCGGAAGTGCGAGCTGCGAGCCACGGGGGGAGCCGGCAGGGCCATGGCTGCCAGGTGGAGGTGGGGCGGAGCAGGGGCGGGCACGCCCCGGCCCTGTGCAGGCGGAGCCGCCCCTCCAGAGGCACGCCCGGGCCCCGTGCAGGCGGAGCCGCCCCTACACAGGCATGCCCCAGCCCCGTGCAGGCGGGACGACCCCTCTAGAGGCACACCCCGGCCCCGTGCAGGCGGGACGGCCCCTCTAGAGGCACCCCCCGGCCCCGTGGAGGAGGAGCCGCCCCTCCACAGGCACCCCCCGGCCCCGTGGAGGCAGAGCCACCCCTCCACAGGCACGCCCCGGCCCCGTGGAGGTGGAGCCGCCCCTCCACAGGCACCCCCCGGCCCCGTGGAGGTGGAGCCGCCCCTCCACAGGCACCCCCCCGGCCCCGTGGAGGCGGCACGGCCCCTACAGAGGCACGCCCGGGCCTCGTGGAGGCAGAGCCGCCCCTCCACAGGCACCCTCCAGCCCCGTGGAGGCGGAGCCGCCCCTCCACAGGCACCCACTGGCCCCGTGCAGGCAGCACGGAGGGGCGGCGGCCATAGCCCGGCCCCGCCGGATGCAGGCGGGCCTGGGGCCCCGCGGCACCGCCCCTGCCAGGTACAGGCGGGCCCGGGGGCCAATGACTGCCGGGTTGAGGTGGGGCCTCGGCCAGCAACTGTGCGGAGGGAGCTGGCGGCGGAGCCTTGCTGCAAAAAAAAAGTGCACCCTATAGTCCGGTGCGCCTTATCTGATCTACAAAGTTGCGAATTTTGCCAACTCCCAGCGGGTGCGCCTTATAGTCCGGTGCGCCTTATGGTCGTGAAATTACTGTACTTAGAAAAGATCCTGAAAAGCTGCTGAAGCCAGCAACTGGCTTATTTCTCTGTCATATTTCTGTTTTTGCATGTCTGCATCTTACATGTGGCCAGGCTCTTTTTAAACTGGCTTGTGGTCTGATGCTTTTTTCTTTTTTTAAAAAGATTATGATGATAATATAATTGATTCTTGATTAATTGCATGGTCTGCATGAAGTATTTTTTACAGGGATCTGTATCATGTCAGAATCTTACTCTGTTAGTGAAAAGCCCTGCTGAAAGGTCTGTACCTTTTCCAGTGAGGTCTTTATCCCACTGATAATAGCCTAAGATATCATGGTTTGATTCAGTTGTTACACAACAGTGGCATTGTATCTCAGGCTTCAAACTAGACATCACAATGTACAGTAGTTTCACGAATACAAGCCGCACGGATTATAAGCTGCACCCCCGGTGCCTCGACAATGTTGCTGTCTTTGTCAATAGATAAGCCGCACCCCGAATATTAGCCGCACTTTCGTTCGTCGCGAGAATCCGTGCGCAGCTTTCACAAATTGGCCAATTAGTAAGAGGATCACGGCATAGCGGGCTTTACTGGCTCGGGGCGGGGACAGGCAGGCTCGGCCCGCTCATGGTTGCCGACGGGGCCGGGTGGCCCAGCTCAGCGCCACGGCTCGGCGGGGCTGGCCGGGTGGTGCTGCCGCCGCCGCCGGGCTCGCTGGCCCCCCTCTCCCGTCAGCACCGCCCCGCTGCCGCTTTCGCTCGCCCCGCGCCGCGCCTCGCGAGCGCCGCGCCCGCCCCGCGGCGCTTTCGCGGCTCGCGGTTCGCGGCTCGCGGTTCGCGGCTCGCGGCTCGCGGCTCGCGGCTCGCGGCTCGCGGCTCGCGGCGGCGCTTTCGCGGCTCGCGGTTCGCGGCTCGCGGCTCGCGGCTCGCGGCTCGCGGTTCGCGGCGGCGCTTTCGCGGCTCGCGGTTCGCGGCTCGCGGCTCGCGGCTCGCGGCTCGCGGTTCGCGGCTCGCGGTTCGCGGCTCGCGGCTCGCGGCTCGCGGCTCGCGGTTCGCGGCGGCGCTTTCGCGGCGGCGCTTTCGCGGCTCGTGGTTCGCGGCACGCGGTTCGCGGCTCGCGGCTCGCGGCTCGCGGTTCGCGGCGGCGCTTTCGCGGCTCGCGGCTCGCGGCTCGCGGCGGCGCTTTCGCGAGCGCCGCTTTCGCTCGCCCCGCCGGCAGGGCTGCCGCCGCCGCCGCCGGGCTCGCCGGCCGCCCCCTCCCGTCTGCACCGCCGCCGCGTTTCCTCGCCCTGGCCGGCACTGCAGGCCCCCGCACCGCCGGGCTCCCCCACGCTGCTGGCCCCGATTATGCTGGGCTTCCCCCGCTGCCAGGCAGCCCCACCCGCCGGCCTTCCTGCTTCTGCCATGCTCCCCTGCGCTGCTAGCCCCAGTTCTCCCGGGCTCCCCCGCCCTGCTGGCTCAGGCTCTGCCGCCCGCCCCCGACACTGCTGGCCCCGCCTCTGCCAGGCTTTCCCACCTCTGCCGGGGCCGGCCGGGCTCCAGCTTGGCTTGGGGCTGCCGCGGGCTCTCACTTCCGTGTTGGCAGCTTTTAGAATTTTGTTAATGTATTAGCCGCCCCGGAATATTAGCCGCACTTCCGGGTTTCCACCAAAATTTTGGTCAAATTGGTGCGGCTTGTATTCGTGAAATTACTGTATTTGAGATTTTCATAGGGACCTGGTAAAAACAACCAGAAAGCTAATGCTGTTTCCTTGATTGTTCCTTTAAGTCAAAAGCAGTCTTACATAAGAACAGTAGAGGAACAGAATCACATCCCTCTACCTTCTGGCCATGCTGCTTTTGATGCAGCCCCAGGACAGAGTTTGCTTTCTGGAATGTGGGTGCACATTGCCAGGTTATGTTGAGTTTTTCCACCAACACTCCCAAGTCCTTCTCTCTAAGGCTGCTCTTTATCCATTCACTGCCCACCCTGTACTTGTGCTTGGAACTGCCCCAGCCCAGGTACAGCACCTTGCACTTGGCTTTGTTGAACTTTTTGAGGGATCCACCTCTCAAGCCTGTTGAGCTGCTTCTGGATGGCATCTCTTCCCTTCAGCAGACTCACCACATGGTACCATCAGCAGACTTGCTGAGGGTGCACTCAGTCTCACTGTCCATGGTGCCAGCAAAGCTGTTAAACAGCGGCAGTGCAAATACCCATCCCTGAGGACACCACTTGTTACTGATCTCCATTTGGATGTTGAGCCATTGACAGCAAATTTCTAGAGTGCCACCATCCAGCCAGTGCCTTACCGACTGCCTGGTCCATCTGCCAAGTGTGTGTCTCTTGTTTGGAGACAAGGATGTCAAGGGCACTGTCAAATGCTGACACGTGGCTTTCAGTTGTTGAAAACAAGCAATATTCCTGCAAAAGCAGAAGTGTCAGTCTTGCTTCAGCAACACTTCTAATGTTTGCAGGTGCTTTCACTACATACCTGAGTTTTCCATGCCCTAAAATGCCTCCCTACAAGAGCATAGTGATGTATTATGTAAGATTTGGTTGAGCCCATGGATTGACTACCATGTGCTTTTGCAGGGAGAGATACCCAGTCGGTTCAGCATATTTTCTGATGTGGTATGTCTACAGAAGTGTGATTTGTGGGAACAAAGACCATTAATTCATGTTATAACATCCCTGTATGTACATCTCGGTGACCTGGAGTTTTCTGGGATGTACTGGTGTACTCTGCCAGCCTGCTTCAGTCTTGCTTTAAACTCGGTAATATAATGTTTGCATCTTTTGTAGGTTCAGCAGGAAGAAGTAACAGAAATAGACATTTTAGTAAAGGACCTGAGAGTACTTAGACATTCCAACTACACCGTCCCTTTGAAAGAGAGCATGCTGTATTCCATGCCAAGGGACAACGACGTGTTATTTACACTGCCCAACCTCTCAGGAAAAGGTATCTCTCAGCTGTTATTTAGTATTTTCATCCCTATTTGATGTATTGCTGTACAGGGTAAGAGAGCATCATTTATCCCTTGTTTTAAATAGTGAGAGAGTTTCTTCATTAAGAGGGCTTCATTGTATATGTCTTTGGTTTTTATTTTTTAAAACGCCTAAATTCAACTCTTCACATTAGGTATTTTATTTGTTTGTTTTCAAATCTGTTCTCTTTTGAAGTACTTGATGCTTGGCAGTCTGCAGTCCAGACATCTGACAGGAATGAATTTCTCTCTCAGATCTGTGATGGAAGTGTCTCTACAGCTCCCCCTTTTTCCTGAGAATGAAAGAGAAAACTGTAGAGGAAATACCTGTCTGGGTCAATTCCAAACCACAGAAAAGTTTTCTGTTATTAAACTTGAGTAACTTTAAAGCAACAGAAGTTATTTAATGCCTTCATTTTATTTCAGTTTTGTTTAATTAAAAACTGTCAAGGATTTAATTGGAGTAGAATATTTTGATCTAGTCCATCACCTTTTAGTCTCATGACAGCTGAAATGTACAGCTAAGGGCATGGCTAAAGGGAGCACTGTAACACTGTTTCTGCTTCTTATCAAGTTCACTACTCAAATTAAAAAAAAAAAAAAGCCTTTTGTGTTCTTACTGTAAATGTGAGAGATTTGTACCCTCTACAGAGAAACACAGCATGTCTTTCTTTTCCTGCAGAGCGAGTCAAACAAAAAAGCAAACTTAGCACTAAATCTAGCTTTTCTTCTTCAGATATTCAAGATCCACTGCAAACTACCAGTCAGTACCTCATCCAGCAAGCAGAAACTACAGTGGATGAAGAGACATTACCTGGCAAATTACCAGAGACCCCTCTTAGGATAGAACCTCCATCTTCTTACAAGGTGCTTTTGTTGTTTGTTTGCTTGTTTAAATTATTAGTATAATGATTAGTATATAAATATAATTCTTTACAGACAACACTAAGACCAGTTGATTTCTGTAGATAAACAAACCTCAAATAAACCAAAAAATGCCCCCTCCTAAATTGCCATTCAGCAGTGACAAGTCCGATAGGAATCCATTGGGCTTCTAAATCTTGCCATGTTCTGACCACACAGATAGTTCATGATAGTCAGTTGTGATATTTACATTGTACTGAGCTAAGCATGTATGACAATTTCAAATATTGCTTAGCTTTAATATCCACATTTTCTCCTGACTCTGCTGAAGTGTGTAGCCCTCTGAGAAATGGACCAGTGTTGTCACTTGCTGTAGCAAACACAGTAACAGCTGGAGAAGTTTCAGTTCCAGCTTGAGCAGGGATGGGTTTCATGGCCTCCTCTGTGGCCAGAACACTCACAGTTACAACCCACTGTCTGCTTTGCTAAAGTGTCCACTATTTTCCAAAGAGGCCTTTAATGAACAGAGAAATAAACCTTCACCTTTTTCAAACTTTTAACAATAAAGATATCTGAGCCGCCAGTCAATTCCATCATGCTTTTATGTATGTTTAAGAATATATGAGGTTAAGTAAAATTATCACCCTGTAATGTGATTTACAGTAGCTAAAAAAAAAAAACAAACAAAAAAAACCAACCCAGCAGTTGCTTTGTTTTGCAATCTTTGTATTTTTACCTGTTTTGCAGGTGATGTGCCAGTGGATAGAAGACTTGAGAAAACGGTTGTGCAGATTCTGGTTTCAATCTTTGCCTATCTTGTTTAGTTTCATGGAAGTTGTTGTTGTTGGAGTTGTTGGAGCAACTCTTATTATCAAAGTTTTAAAGGTGATTCTCCCTTCCTGTGAAAATAAGTAAGTAATTTTTGTAATTTTTTTTTCCTCTGATGAAGGCAAAATATTGACTAAAAGAGTCTTCCAAGAAGCAGGCACATTCTGTAGGATAATGGTAGCAAGAATTCAATGAGAAAGCTACTGGGAACTTTCCATTCCAAGTGCACTTCTGACACATGGGTGTTTCAGAGAGACATGGGAAAGTATTTCATTGGAAATGTCTTTAGCTGAGCTGTCATACTGCCAAATTTTTATCAAGTCTTCTAAGGCACTACATTGTGAGATGCTATTTACATAGTTCCAAGAAAGGAGGGTAGAAACTAGGGCTAAACAATTCCAACATCTCCACATCTTTCCATACTCCTACTATGTTGGAGTTTTACAGTAGTTCTGAAAGGCCTCTAATGTGGCTTTGCAAATTTGCATGGGAATTCTCCAAGGGGGACCTACCTCTGTAGGCAGCTTCCAAGCCATACTGATTGGTGCTGGCATAGAGGTCACAAATAAAGCTGATTGCCTGCAGGGACTGTATCCATTTGCTGTGTTACAAGCAAAACTAGTATTTTTTGGGAAAGCAAGGTCTCAGAACAAGGGGGAGAAAGATGAGTTAGTAACTGCAGGTAATGAATCAATGTAGATTCAGTGCTGGAATGGGCAAACTCCTGCACTGAAAAGCAGCCTAAGTCAGCTCTGGAAGAGCTGTCCCTTGGAACTTTATGTTCTCTGGGAAGTGACTGACAGTGCAGCATGCTTCATCAGCCCCAAGCACAGCCTATACCTTCAAATGCAGCTGATCCGCTGTGCCTCTGAATGGCCCTGCATGCAGTTAATTTATGTATCCACTCTGACAAACCAGGAAAGCGGAGGGTTGGAAGATCAGGAAGGTTGGAAACTGCAGTGACAAAAGAGGCAGTGCTTCCCCTGGCATTTCACACAGCGTGCTGTCAGGTGGGAGGGTTTCCCTGGTTAGAGCAGAAACAGTGGAGAAGCACTTTGTACTTTCCCCAGCAGTAAGCAGCTTACCACTGGCAGTAAGTAGCTTAACACTGCTGTGTATGAAACTGAACTAAGTAGAACTGGGAAGAAAATTCTAATCCAAACAAACTGTTCAACAAAGTGGATGGTGGCCTGTCCATAGCAGGGGTCAGGATGGAGCAGAGGAACCAGCTTGCAGTAATTTCTCTTCTAGTTGAGGAACATGGGACTTACTCATGCCTTAGAGTGTATAAAGAAATTGAACACCCTCTCCACTTATAAAAAAAAAAAACAGAAAAAAAAACCCAACCCTAAACCACACAGTTATTTTATTGCTACCTGTGTAAAGCGGTCCTCTAAAGATTGGTAAAAGTTTAACTCAGGATTGTAAACCGGTAAGAATGAGCAGAACATCTCATCTGGTGAATAACAGTGGCAGATGGGAGTTGGGACCTCATCCCAAGTCTTTAATGCCATTCTGTGTTTCACTGACAAAACTGGAGGCTGGTGCTGAGTCCTGGAGAATCTGCTGTAGGTCCTGACAGCAAATGGTTTTAGGCTGTATGAAACTGAGCAGATAGAGCCTACACTGCTGACATTTTAGATGTAGAAACTGGGCAAAGAGAGCCCTCAGAAACCACAGCCAGTACATTTTGGAAGCATTTTTCACTGCAACTTCATGTAAAAGATATTATGAGGATGATACTTAGTTGATGCATTGATTTAAACTAAGTTTGGGGAGTTAAAAGAGTAAGTCTGAATTTTAGAATACAGAATCGTTTTATGTATTGTTTTCTAATGCCAGGTAACCTTACCTTTCAGAGGCATCCTTCTCCTGGATCAAGTCAGCTTTGTACCTGTGACTACCATCAGCCTGCCATCAGACCTTTCAGACAAGAAAATTAATTTAGATGAGAAAGCATGTACTTAATACTGTATTTACTTTGGAGTTACTGGTTTTTTAAAACACACTTTTAGTTGATCTGATGTTTGGCACCTGATCTTAATACCTTCTTTTTTTCCTACTAAGAAAACTAAGTCAGTTGATTAATTGATAAAGGGCCACTCAGGCCGAGGCCCAAAGCTGACTTCCTTGTGCCTCTATAAACAAGCAGCCTTTTCAGAAGCTTCCAAGTAGAACAGCTGCCTTTTCAGAAGCTTCAAAAATAGAGCAGCTTTCCACCCTGAGGGCTACCATTGGTTTTAACTTCTGTGAAGTCACTTTTCCACACCTCAGACAGGATGCTGGCTGCCTTCGTGCCCATAAACCAAGTCAGCTGTCCTGACTAACAAGATAATGAATTTCAGGGTGTCCTTAAATTTGCAGATAACATCTTCAGAAAACGATGAGGGAATATTGCATACATCAGCTGTGCCTGCAAACCCAAGCAAAGCTGCCCCACCTGGTTCCAGGTTTCATAGGGTCAAGTGTGTCTTGCAAGGAAAATACCACTACCAAACATTTGTGTTACTCAAAAGATCTGACATTTTATATGTGCAAAACAAAAATTTGAACAGCAGATTTATATTTCAAGCACTTTACATATTCATGGTCCCTTCCACTCATAAAAACTATTAGCAGTTGTAACCAGCTTGCTTTTGTATCTGTGACAGCAGTACTCTATGAAGTCCCAAAAGAGAAATGAAAATTCCATTAAATTCTACAGAACTACTGGCTTACTATTGCTGAGTAGGCCCAATCTACTCATGCCAGTTTGTACTGTTAACATTTTTCAAATAAACATATAAATTGTTTATTAGACTGTGTTCATGTGTGCATTTATAGTTAGGTAAAACAGCAGTTGGTCAAACATTTCAGACTCTGGGCAGTAAGTAATTTCACGACTATAAGGCGCACCCTTTTGACTAAAATTTTCCCCCGAACCCGGAAGTGCGCCTTATAGTCCGGTGCGCCTTATATGATCTACAAAGTTGCGAATTTTGCCGACTCCCGGGGGGTGCGCCTTATAGTCCAGTGCGCCTTGTGGTCGTGAAATGACTGTATCTGTTTCTTAGCTTTTCATTGTTCTTACTTTAAAGAAAATTGTTTGTCAAAAGACTGAATAGGAAAAAAAACCCTCAGACCTGCAACTACTTGGTACTAGACTGAGCACAGTTATCATCTGAGGGAGCAGAATTAACCCTGCTCACCTGGAGTTGCTAGAGTGAGGGAGAAAAGCTGGGATTCCCCCCTCTCCTGCCCTAAGGAAACATTACCATGAGTTTAATGAGATCCAAGTTACTCAGTTCCTGGTCCTTACAGCTGGTCTGTGGCAGGAGCAACTCTCACTGACTCACTGAACTGAAAGCACTGCAGTGATAAAAGAAACATTTCTAACACCGATTTGGCCTTGTAAAAAAGCCAAGCCAAGCTTCACCACCCAGCAGTGCAGTGTAGTACACACCAGCTCAAGGTAATGTGGACACTGCTCAAACTTCCTTGTTTTTTAATTTTATTTTTTGTTCTAGTACCTTGTGGATGGCAGAGGGATTGCCACCCATGGCTGAATAGGCAACTGCAAGGATTAGCACAGGAAGGGTGACTGCATGGAGAAAAACAAGTCTTTAAAGAGGTGTAGACAAACTTCTCTGTACATGGATATTCCCTGGCCCCTCCCTTAGCCTAGTTCAAGAAGTGATGTACAAGGCTGAAGTTAGTTTCTTCTGGGGAAAAAAAATAGGATGGACAAGAAACACAATAGTTCTCCCTTAGCGCACGAGCACAGTAGGAATTACACTGCAGACAGAAACTCGGCAGCTGTTCGCATATGCTCTTTGCATTCTCCTGATGAAACTGGAAACCAAGCACCTGCAGAACCCACAGGGAGGTTTAGCTTCTCTAAACAGCTGCAAAAAATGCATGGTTAAGCCTGAAAGTGTTAATACTGCTTCAAAGCTTGGCTGATTTCTGAAAAGTTACAAAGCACCAGGAAAGAAGCATCACCATCAACTTAATGAAATTCTAAAAATAGTGCAAGTCTTGAACACAGCAACTGCCAGTTTCTGCTGCTCTATGGAGCTGGAGTTATGAAGTCTTAAAAAAGTTAAAGCTTTTGTGTTTCTGCTTTAGCATGCACACGAGTCTTGTGCCTTTCAGAGGAGTGCTATTCTGAGCTGGCACCACTCTGAACTATTTTGTAAATTGATTAAAAAACCTCCTCACCCACCTGAGAGGGTAAAGAAAGGGCAACTGTCCTGCATGCCAGTCATGGTAGGTCTCATTTTGCCAGGACATGAACTGATCAGGATACATGTGCCCTCTAGGGGAAGGTACGTGGGGGGGACTGGGAACTGAAAAAAAAAAAAAAACATCTACCCCAAAAAATCCCTGGTGGGATCGTGGTGGGTTTGTACAAACAGGAACGTAATCTCCTCCCAACGTAATCTGCACCTCACTGCAGCCCTTCCTGTACTACGCATTACAGAGCTGCTAATTTTATTCATTCAGAGTGAACAGGGCTGGTTGAGTACTAAGCTACTGCTTTTAACTTGAGGTTTACTTTAGGAGACCTTTAGGAGAGTTTATCTCAAAATATATCACTGAGTCTAAGTGGTTCCTTAATGGACCGCTGCCAAGGAGCAAAGCTTGCCTATTCTCCCTTCTTATGTGGGAGACAGATTAAGTATTCTGGTTCGTTTGCAGTGAATTACAAGAAGAAATCTGCAACAACAGCTGACTGCTACACTCTCATCCTTACAATACAAACAGAAAAATAAATATTAAGAGTATCCACATCTTCAACATACTGTGTATTTTTATTAACTCTGACACATAGGACTATCCAAAAATAGTAAGTTTGTTTTCCATCCTGGAAATGGAAACCTATAAATGTAGACACCTGTATACTCACTCAACTTTTTCCTTTCATTTCTGGGTTCATTGTGCCAGATCCACCCAGGGATTCAGGAGCTCTCACAAGATCTCAGTGTCTTGAGCCTCTCATTGCTGACACTGCTGGAAGCCTCTTTTTAGCATGTCCAGCTGTCACTCACAGCATAGCAATCAATTTTAGGCACGTGAACAAGATGCTCACAATAATGGCATTTACACAGCTGTGTCTCTGAGGTGCACTTGCCTCCTACTCAGACTGCAACGTTGCCATTTGTCCTTCCTGCCCACCTTGCAGCATCTGAAGAGACAGCCAGCTTTACACAGCATGTACCTACCAGCTGGAACAAGTCCTATTTGATTCATGAAAAATCAAGTTTACCCATAAGCACAGCTACAGCTGGCTGCACTGGGAGGGGCTAGCAGGAGGATGTGTTTCCCAAACAGTGGAAGATGGATAGAAATGAAAGGTGGTTTAGTTACAATTCTCACTGTTCACCAAAATCTAAAATTATTATCTGGATGATTACTGCAGAACTAGTCTCAGATCATAAGTGGCATGTAGCAGTTAAGTAACAAAAGCCAAGAATTTAGATTTTATGTTAGTTGTGAAGTCAGGGTTAGCAATTGAGCACTAATACAGCACATGCTGCCTTATCCTGTGTAAACCAGGACCCAGCTCAGCAGTGTAGCATTTTGCTGGTTGCGGTACCAGTCAGTCAAGGAAGAAACACCTATTTCAGAATTAATGCCAGAAAGCTTTTGATCTCTGACTAACAAGGAAACTACACATGTGACAACATCACTGCTGGCTGCACAGAATTAGCTTACACTGGCTGGATGTATTTTAATATTATTTAACAGCTACTGTAAACCTGTAAAGATCAAAACCTTTGCTGAAACTTCACAGATTCCATTAACTGTTCCATATCTCAGTCTTTGCAGAGGTTCTTTAACAACAGTTTAAGGGTAGCATTCTTCTTACTCAGCTAGGAAAACTATCTGTGTAACTGCATCTTGTTTGTCCATTTTCAAATTCCCAGCATCCTTGACTCACTTACCAGGGCTAATGTGGGGAGTTTTATTGACACAACAGCAATTTTTCCAAGAGTAAGTATTCTGATGAAAGGAGTTCTAGTATTAAAGTAATTTTAAAATCTTTAAAATCAAATCAGATACCATCAGCATTTGAGAAAAATGGGCGATTTCTGAGCTAGTTCAGAGAGAGCTAGGCAGAACTTGCATTTTAGAAAAAAAATTTATTTAGACATCTGTTGCTCTTAAATTACAAAAGTTAAAAAGAGCATGCAGTGCACTGACACATCACTGATTACTTCTAAAGCTGTTTTAAGACACAAGGTGGTTTCTTCAAGAGAAGACAACTCAACATGATCCAAACTCAACTATCCACTTCTCATATTTCTCAATGTCCGCTGCAGAAACAGATTTAGAAACTTTCTTCAAAGCTATTTCAAAGTCTTCCATAGTTGTTGGCATGTGCATTTCATCCCGGGGAAGATTTCTTATTTCTTCTGGTGTCAAGCCTTCAATACGCCTCCTCATAGCCATCAATGATGCATCTCTAGTCAGGAGGGTAAGAAAGTAAAATCATTACTCAATACAGGATGATGAGTTCAGTTGTTTGAAAGGTTCAACACAGCATTTGAGTTAAGCTGCTGCATTCAAAAAGACTCAATAAAGAACTGTAAACATTTATGGGAAGACCTCCAAGTTCTTATACAAACCACAACACCACGTTATCCATATTTTTCAAACACGGCATTATCCTCACCAGGTACCTGAATAGCTACAATTCACAGGCTAGGCAAAAGAGGTAAAGACAAACTGGTTTAGCTGATGTCACTGCATGCCTATGATGTAGCTGTATTTTTAAAAAGGAACAAGGCAATAACAATTTCATTCCTCCTACATATAGGAGTAGCTGGAGTGTTTTGAATGTTTCCTGGTTTGAACAGGAATCCCATTTGAAAGACAGAAGTGTCAACAGTATCTATCTCCAACCTGTACACTCAAGAGTGAAGTGTTCAATAAAATCTGTTCTGTCTGTAGCTCCTCAAACTTCTGGCCTTAATGTTTCTAAAAGTGTGTTATTTTCTTCTTTTGTGTTAGGTTTGACTACATTTAGATTTCCAGCAGTGAATCTGGTAGCAGCAGGTGATGAGCTGTGAGGTGATAATTAGGTAGCACTGGAAAGCTGAAGTTCCTGCTAATTCATTGCTATAGATCTTATCATAAGAAAACGCTGCTTTATCATCCAGCATTAAAACGATGGAAGTGTAATCTCGGTGATATCACAATAGTATATTGTGTCATATCAGAAGGTGAGAATCCAAAGAGAGAAAGATTTACATGCTGCCTTCTGGAAGGATTTAGAAAAAGGGTTTGAGCATATTCTTTTTCAGTACCATCCCCTCCTGCTAAAGGAAACTGTAAGTCAGACTTCAGGAATTTACTAAATAATTCACAGAATCACATAATATTCCAAGATGACCCACAAGGATCATCAAGTCCAACTCTTAAATGAACAGCCTGTACAGGGATCAAATCCACAACCTTGATATTATTAGCACCATTCTCTGACCAACTAATGAGCTAATCTCAGTGTTAATTAATAAATTAAAATCTCTAATACAGGAACTAAAATTTCAGAACAACCAAAATGTTGCCTTGCTGAACTCCATCTCAACCAAATATCACCATGCTTCACTGTTACCACATCATTTGTAAACCACAGGCTACTGCTATGCAATGGGTGGACGGGACATTCCATGCGTCTAATTTGCTTCCAGACAGCAGTTAAAAAAAGAAAGTCCAGCAAAAATAATCCAGCCAAGCAATCAACAAGCCCATCACACCTTAACACACTGACAGAACTGAAGTGCAGCTGCCACCACTTCCTTTTGTAAAGTCATTTTATGGACAGTCATTCCAAACTGAACTCCTGGTGCTTTCTCAAATGCACTCTTGGTGCCTGGAGACCAAAGCTCTATTCAAAAACAGGCAGCCACCCTCTGGAAGACACAGCAGGGGCCAGTTCTGTTCTAAGAGCCTTTCAACATTGACAGTCCACTCAAAATGATTCAAAATTAGTCCACACTCACATCTACTCTGCAATTTGTATTTCCTGAATGTCATTTTAAAATGAAGGTTTACTTTCATTCCCCCCTGGTTATATGCTGACTGCTAGGAACTACAGTGTTGCCTCTGGTTTTCACTCTGGCTCAGCAAACTTTGGACTTCACCTCAAATTCTTTAAGATAGGAGGGTCATTTCAGTAAACCAGAGTTCTCAGTCCACTTTATTATGTTTTGCTTGTGTCGCTAGCAAGAACTGTCATAGTATTCAGGTTTGAACTTTACTGTGCTTATAAATACTGAAAGCCTGAACCATAAAAAAGCACTTTTAAATCATCCACATATTTTTGTCTTAATGTAAATGAAACAATCATATCCAAGAGCCATTTCTCCTGACACCATGAATAATGTGTAAATGCACATGCTTATACAAATACTTTCTTAGCGATTTCAAACCATGTACATCCAAATCTCAGATGCTGCTACCACCTCAGTCATCACTTCAGAGACTGCCACAAATAGAAGATTCAGATGCTTCTTTGTGTCTATTTTAATCTGTTTACCTTTTTTCTTTGTTTAATAGTATTTATACAAATGAGCTTTGGTTAAAAAAAATCAAAAGCAATTGTGCACAAATACATATACACAATTCACTGAAAAACATTACAAGTATTTTCATTTCTAAAATAAGTGTATTGATATTCAGTATAAAATTAATTACAAACAATTAACACTGAACAGACTGAAGGAGACAAACTGCAGCTAAAATTCACAAAGCAGCAGACCAAATAAATTCTCTTTCATATAACATGAACCCATTAGCAAAAACTCCCTTCATAGCAGAACCAAGACTGATCAAAAGAACACCAGAAATTCATCTCACAAACCTACAAATGAAACAAATCTCCACAACACATATTCAGAGCAGCTAACATACCATTCTTTTCGCAGACACTGCGCAAGGTTTGTTCAGCAAACCATACTGAGGCTCCAAACTTAGCTCAGTCTGCAGTGGCCCTGCTCACAGACCCTTTGGTGGCAGCTTTGCATACAGGCTACTTGCTTTCATCCCTGTGGCACAGCACATTGTCCTCTCAGCTGTGCTGACACGTGTCTGCAGAGCCGCGCTAAGAATCTAGGCAAGAAACGGATCCGCGTTTGAGGAAGCAGCCGGGAGGTGTTTTACTCCAGCTCTCTCTCCCTGCTCAAAGCACAGCCCCACAAAGGTTGGGCTGGAACAACCAGGAGCTCAAGCCTTGCCCTGCCATGCTTCAGTGCTGCTCCAAAGCCTGAAAGCAGCATTACACAGATGACAACAGCATCTTACGCAGCTTCAGTTCTCTGTCCTGTCCTGCAGATCTCAGAGTCTGCTACTGCCACAACTGTGCCAGTGCAAGTCTTCTGATGTAAACAGGACAACTGACATTTGTCTCTTAACAGATCAGTCCTCCCCTTTCCAATTTCTCAAAGAAAATATAAGGGAAGAATTAGAAGATATTTTTAGTTAATTATTTCAGGAATCTAGGCTAGAGAATAGGCCCACAAACAACTGTGTGCCGACAGTACAGAGGAGACAGGGAAATGAAGGAGGTAGCAGAAAACTTCAGTCAGTCTCATCACAAAAACCAATGTGCTGAGTACACAGCTCCTGTACCATCACACAAGACTGGGCACCTTTTCCATGTCATGAAAGAAGAAAACTCCATGTTTTTACTTTAGTTATTCCAGCCTCTATCACTGTTGCCTCTTATATATGGATTTCTGCAGAATGATTGCAACTTCGCAAGTTAAAGTTTACCATCCACTGAATAGTCCTCTTGCAAGGAGTTTAGCCTATATGAAAGAAGGCGGAATTTTACCACAGCTTATTAGATTACTAGGCTGCAACTACTCTTCAAATGGAAATTTAGGTTAATATTAATGCAGTATTTCACCTTTTAGCCATACATAAAACTTTAATCACATTATCTTTAATCATGTTAAACTGGTTATCTCACAAACAGTTTTCCCAAAGTTTCAGCAGTAGTAATACAAATGATGCAATTTCAACTTACCTGCATACGTTGGTAATGTCTGCACCTGAATAACCCTCCATTTTCTCAGCTATGTTTGCAAGGTCAACATCATCAGCCAGTTCCAGCTCTCGCAGATTTATTTTCAGGAGTTCCTCTCTACCTTTGGCTAATCACAGAAAAGAAAGTTAAGTCTGTACAATTTGCTTTCTGAAGATAAATAATAAATTGAAGGAGGATCAGAAGGAAGAATGAGAAAAAGCTGTACTTGCTACAAGAGTAAATGTTCTCATTTAGATTTAAGCTGGTCCTGAATCCATAAATGAATTTGCATAAACATATCAATTAGATTTTTAAGCCAAGTGATCAAAACTACAAGAATGTTGATAAAGTTTAGATTTTAGAATTTTTAACCACTCCTCTCCCCAATTCTTCATACCTGATGGTAAAGGAATGTAAATTCTCTTTTCTAGCCTCCGTCTTAGGGCTTCATCAATATCCCAAGGAAAATTAGTAGCAGCAAGTACCATGACCATCTTAGAAGGATCATCATTTTCAGTCGCCCCTCCAACACCTGCAGTAGAAGAAAGAGGAGGGAAAATAAGCTTATGTTTTTTGAAATTTCACCTACAGAGAAAACAGTTCTGCAGTGTTAAAGCAGCTGCTCTATTGCACTTTAATGAGCCCAAGCATAATAGAATCACCAAGCGCAACAGAGTCTGCTTTTTCATCTCTATGACAGCCTGCAAGCATAAATGGAAACTTGGTTTAAACAGCAGCAGGGGCATAAGGCCACTGCTCAGACCAGGAAGTTCCTCTCGATCACAGCTAGAATGGTTTTACAGCAGAGCTGTTTGTACTTCTGCCACAAAAGTGGTTCAATTTTCACATCAACATCTTGTAGCAGCATATGAGGAAACAAAACAATGCCCAACACCATCACCACACCAAAAACCAACATCCTCACATTATTCACACACCAAAAACCAACAACCCCACATTATTCACACACCAAAACCCAGCAGCCACACAGAAGCAGCATGACTCCCCTACAAGGTGTCTTCACTTCTGAAGTCAGGCCAAAGGTTTCTTATGTACAGGTGGACTGTACAAACTGCTGAAGTGAATGTTTAAATTTGGTGGACTAAATCACAACATCTTAGAGACAAACAGAACACCTCAGTTTCTAAATACTATTAATCTGCTACAACAAGACAAATGTAATTTTTTTAAGTTGCTGCTCTCTGTATCTACTGTTTTTGCTTAGAACAGGGTTAGGCTGTGGGATAGCCACTGTACCTAGTCTGCATATAGAACACCATTTATGAATACTAAGTAAAAGGATTCAAATAGTTCTTACTAATAAAATCTGATTATGTACATACTTGATATGAGAACAGTATTAGAGCTCTGCAGCTCTTTAAAGACAAAAATAAAAGGGTACCAACATCAGAGGAGGAGAAATAAATATGCAAATCTTCTGACTCAGGGAATTCTACCACAAATCACAATGGATTAGCACTTCTCAGTAGTTCCTTTCCTTCTCTCTGCTCCCCAGAATATAAAATGAATACCACTACAGAACTCTGTTTTGTTACCTACTTTTGAACTTTGTTGATATTAGCCACATATCTGTAGTGAACTCAGTATTTTAAAATGAAAACTCTCCCAACCACTTCTATAAAACAGAGGATCTTCACTTGTTATTTATATTTTTAGGAGAAAAGAGATGCCAAAGAAATTAAATGTAATGCTGCCTTCAAAGTTTAAATAGAAATGGGTAACAGTTCTTTTGAACCACTTTTTACTTAATTTCAAAGAAGTGAGTGATATGCCAAGCAAAGACTGAGAAGCAGGGTTTTTTCTCTTGCCCTTTTGAAATCTTGCATTTTCCACTTCTGTATTCTGGGTCATTACTATAAGATCATTTCTAAAAACTGCTTCTGAAGAATGAAGTTATCCTCTTTCTTTTTTGTCCCTCAAGTTTCCTCCAGCCCAGCAGCTCCCAGTGATCAGGTTATTTACCATCCATTTGAACTAGCAGTTCTGCCTTCACACGTCGGCTGGCTTCGTGCTCCTCCGAAGTTCCCCTGCGGCTACAGATGGAATCTATCTCATCAATAAATATGGTTGTTGGGGCGTAAAATCGAGCCTGAAGAAAGCAAAAGACAAAGCAGAAGCTGAAATAGCAGTTCACTCCCATTTAAGAAGTAGTAGCATATTCAGAGCTGAGTAGTGATGTAATTTACCCCAGCTTCTAAGTATCACACAATCCCCACCCTTCATAGACTTCAGCACTCAGGTACAGAGCAGCTCTGCATTTATCCAGAGCATTTGAGCAGAAGAGCTTTAGGCAAAGTCCTCTAGTTGTTAGGGCTATAAACAAACATTTCATAAGCTATAGGTAATTTCCCACATTAGGAGTAACATTTTTAACAGTGAAAGTCATCACAGAATGCTTGAGTAAGATTTGAGTTAAAGCCAGGATGAATGTTAAGCTGGGAAACCATGACATGGAACCTGTCCAAGAGATAAGTCAACTGCAGAATAACTGACCTTTTTGAAAACAAGAGCATTTAAAGACAAGGATCCAGGATAATAAAAGCTATTGTCTTAGAGCAGTTGAGTTGCTGTTCATCGTGTTATCTGCATTTTTGACCAATCACACTAAACGAGCTGGTATCCCGCCTAGCAAACTATAATGTAAAAGATCTTATTTACTGCCTTTTCTGATTACAGTAATTGCAACTCTGCTGTCCCCTTCAGTGCTAGGCACCCTAGCAAACACTGCACACACACCTGGAAACACATGGGAAAAAAAAGACAACTATTTTCTGAGTATTATTTCAAGCATTATGTGCTCTGAAGCCAACTACAGTTTGGAAGGCCACTTCTTTTAACCACAAACAGCAAACCACCCACAAAAACAATAAAACACACAGCCTAAATAGGGTTCTCACCCAGAAAGCAATTAATTCCAACCCTAGATTTACATTCAAGTATGTTATGCAGCACTGACCAGTTTATAGTGAGCTACCTCTAATGTAGTAAACTAACCCTGAAAATAAAAGACAACCTATTTTTCAGCTTTTATAAATCTATTTAGGAATAGTCTTGAAATGCAAATGGACAAATCAGAAATGCCCCTTGCATTTGAAGTTTGGAGAACTGTTTATGAACGCTGAGTTTGAAACCTTGGTAAGGTTTCACTGTTTCAGAGGTGATTCTACTTTATTATCCCACTGTTCATGTTCATAAACTTAAATCACCATTTCAAACAGCAGACGGACAAGTTTCTCAGATTCTCCTCTGTATTTTGAGGTAAGTGTGGAGGAAGAAACATTGAAAAAAGTTGTCTTGCATTCAGTGGCTACAGCTTTTGCTAGGAGGGTCTTTCCAGTACCAGGAGGACCAACCATCAGCACACCCTATTAAAATAAAGAAGAACCACTTTTAGGACAAGAATCAAACCAGAATTTTACAAGTTTATTTATGGTAATAGTAAACTACTGGATAGAAACTTTCCCTTGAAAAGTTATTCAAAGGTAAATAATGAATATCATTGCTTACTCACAAACACGTAGCTGAAGACTGCGTGCAGGCATGTGGTTAACATTTTTATTTTGTTATCATTTACAATAAATTTTGTTACTAAAATGCAGGAAGAATTTATTTAAACTGTAAAACTTCTGAAATTTCTTGTTCTGTCAAGATCCAATCTCAAAATCCTACTTATGATCGCAGTAGCAGATTCTTTCATACCTTCCATGGTCTTCTAATCCCCTTGAAAAACTCTGGCATCCACATTGGTAAAACTACAGCTTCCTTAAGCAGCTTTTTGGCTTCTACTAAATCAGCAATGTCATCCCTGACAAGAAAGAGAAAGTTGTTTGACAGATTCAGACAGCAGGCAAAAGAATTACTCCACAGCTCTAAAAAACCACACAATTAAACTTCTTGTTACCCATTGGCTATCCCATAAATCTAATTCATTTTCCTGAATTATTTACTTTCTAAAGGCAAAAGCCTGTAACAGCTACAATCGATATCTGCCTGGTAGACTCTAGATGGATGCAAAAGCAAAAAAAAAAAAAGAACTATTTCACTAGAGCACCATTGTCAGTATTCAAAGACAAGCAGAAGAAAGCAGGTTGGTTACCCTTAGGCTAACTACCAATTATGCTTTCCTATTTTGCTGAGAGGTTGGATGTCCATGAAACTTAAATACCACCTTTCATTGTTACAAGAACAACTTGCTGAAGACTAGTAAATGGAGCAGAATTAATCAGAATTTTGTAACTCTGAAAAAGAATTCTAAAAAGTATTAGTTCTTAGATACCTTATAGGCTGGTCTTATTTCCTTGAAAGTAACTTTCAGGGCATTCCTCTTATCAGCATGTGCCCAAGTAACATTTTGGCTTCAAAACACATCTATATGAAGAATTAGTTTCAAATCTGTAGTTGCAATTTAGGATTCAATATAAAAACTGAAACATATATTTAAACATTTAACTGAAATACAAGACAGTTGCATGCACACAAAGTGTTTTGTGGGACTGTTTGGGTTTTTTTAAAGCCTACTTTATTTGCCAGAAGATTTTTGCTCATTTAATCCCCACAAAACCAACTAATCTTGGAAACATTTGGAACACAAAACAACCTTTGTATGAGGTTTAATATTTAACACATTTATGTAAAGGTACTGGCACAGGATTATATTTTATACTAGTGGCTACATTTCATCCAGCAACATTTCAAAGGGCTCCAATATTGACTTAACTTCTTTGTCAACCAGCTTGCTGTCTTGATATGCCTCAGAGTACCAAAACAGATTTTCAAATGAAGAGACACTGACAGACATTAGAAACTTTTACATTGTGAAAGAGTATCTCAAAAACTGATTTTAGGACTCAGAAAATTTTGAGAGGTTTCATACGGCCAAGTTGGGCAGAACTTTAGGCAGCCTGATTTAGAGAAGGATGCCCCTGCCATGGAAGGGGACTGCCTTAGCTGACCTTTAAAGGTCAAATTATTATATGAATCTATGTGTGGAAAAATAATTTTTGACTGTTTGAAGTATTCAACTACATAAAAAGTTTAGTTACCTATTTCAAGGCAGTACAGAAAACATGTATGTGATTTTTATATCTAAGTATCTGTTAAAATTAAGTATTTAAAAATACTTCGTTCTTGTGATATCATGTGAGAGGAAATAGAAACAACTCAAGAGACTAGCAGCAGTACTCAAACTTACCATCGAATGTTGGGATTCTGAGAAATTATATCTCTTTCCAAAGCTTCTACTAAATCTTTGTCATATCCAGTACTATCAAATTTCTTTGGTTCAGACTCTGAAATCTCAGATGTGGATTTGTTCTACACATAAAGGACATAACAATGTAAATACATAACAATGGTTATGCTACTAATGAATTTTTACTACAAGTCCACAACAGCATCATATTTTTAGAAGGTGGCAACATAAACCAGCATGAAAATTATGAAGCATCCATATTACAGTTGCACTGCAGGATGGATCTGTGTGTTTTACCCAGATTTCTGTACTGCCCTGGTTCCATTTCCTTCTCCCCAGCATATTGTACTGATAAGTTTCTTTGCTTTGGTACCTAATCGAAACTGCATATAACTATCCCAGCGTAACAGTTTCTGCCTCTTCTCTCACAGTAATCTGAGACAGAGCAGGGGAAAATTACGTCTAAGACTGGACTACCAAGTGGCACACAGAGTATCTCAAATTCTCAAACTGTCATAAATATGCCACATATGTGGGACACAAAAAAGAAAAAAATTAAGCATGACTTTCGTATGTAGAACGAGCAATGATGATCTGCAGGGAGACAACAGGGGTAAAACCAGAGTTAATTAACTGATACAGAAGCATGGACATGAACAGCAGAGAAGCAGCTCTGCAGCAGAGTTGAAGCAAAGAACCTACATAGTCAAAAGGGCTCAAACAGCAGAGACCATGCAACTGAAAGGAAATAAAATGCACTAGACATACCCTGGTTTTATACATTTAACAGCAAGCACTGGTGATGGCAGAACAACTGTAAAAGAGAAAAAGAGACCTAGCCTGTCTCTCTGTGGGTATATTCTGACGGAGAGAGGATTATCACTCAAAGACAATCTAATTTAGCTCCTAATCAAAGTAGTAGCTTACACAGCTAAACAATTCCACCCTTTTAAATTATACTATCTCCACAGGCCATGACACCTTGCCACAACTTAAGGTTGCTGAAGGTAATAAACTATTGCATGGATATTTTATTTATTTAGACCCTGGAAAACTATGAATCTACTATTTCCTGTATGGTCTCTCTTGCCTGGGTCATCTGCTAAATTTATAGAGACCAGAATACAAAACAAAAATTAAAGCACTCTGCCAAGAACAGATCATAGTTCAAGTATGCTGGGGTTTTGTTCCCTTACAACTGAAGAGTATGGAGCTATAATACAGCTTCAAAAGAAAAAAAAAAGTATAAGGGTCTCATTTAAGGATTAAGTAAATCTTGATATGCTTTGGAAGAGGCATGTCAATCTTAGTTTAAATTATACTCAAAGTAATTAAGTCACAAGGACATCCCATGTGAATGAGTTCCACCATGCTCTACTTCAGAAAGGTAGCAGTATAATTTTAAACAACTGCCTTCAAGTTGCAGTAAACACGTTACAGAATCACAGAACGGGCTGGATTTGAAAGGACCACAGTGGGACATCTGGTCCAACCTCCCTGCTCAAGCAGGGTCATCCCACAGCACGTGGCACAGGATTGTGTCCAGATGGATCTTGAGTATCTCCAGTGAGGGAGACTCCACAACCTCTCTGGACAATCTGTTCCAGTCCATGGTCACCCAGTAGAAAAGTGCTTCCTCATGCTCAGGTGGAACTCCCTGTGCATCAGCTTCCACCTGTTGCCTCTTGTCCTATTGCTGGGTGCCACCAAGAAGAGGAGCCTGGAAACATCCTCTTGGCACCCACCTTCAGATACATTTACCAGATCCCAACTTCCCAGACTGACTGCTTATTTTTAATTAATCCATAAGCAACACTGTGCACAAAGAGAAGACACCTTACAAGGTGAGATTTAAATCAGCACACTGACATGAAGAGAAGAAACATTTTATAGGCATGGCATTTTCGAACACACTCAGTAGTAAGAAAGCACAACTGAGTTTCTCAACTCCATGAAGATATTTGCAAGTTTACCTTTTCCTCTTTTCCTTTATTTTGCTGATCCTTTTTTTCCCGGCTGCGGACTGCCTTCCCTTTGTCATTGGGGTTTCGAGAGGATGGACGGTGAGAGCCTCTGACTGCTGCGCTTACACGATTATTGTGACCTCTGCAATCACTGCATGGAGCAGACTGCCGCTTCCTGGGTCCTGGCGAAGGTCTAATTAGTTGTAACATATGCAAAA
Source organism: Catharus ustulatus (assembly GCF_009819885.2). Taxonomy (NCBI): domain Eukaryota; kingdom Metazoa; phylum Chordata; class Aves; order Passeriformes; family Turdidae; genus Catharus; species Catharus ustulatus. Next base: position 59,246,534 of record NC_046223.1, on the reverse strand, counting down.
AGCCTCAGTGTAAAGCCACTGGTGAGCACTACATAACCAAACCAAATGGTTACAAACTGAAAAGCCATTTTGCTCAAGACAAAAATCTGTACATCAGGAACAAGGCATATTTTTAGATAGTGACTAAAACTCCATTTTCCCTGTGCCACAAGCTCAGTGTCTGCTTGCTTAAAACAAGCGCCTTGCTTTGTGTATTTCATCAGTAGAAGTAATATGTAGCTTAGAAAAAAATTAACAAATGAACAATCATTTGACAATACAGATAAAGTAATCCAACAGTCACTTTCTGTCAAAATGCACAGTTCTGTGTCTGCTTTGCACTTATTCCTATCCCCTCCTTCATGCTACCACACGTATGTGTTAGGGAAAAAAAAATCAAACAATAAAACACTAGACACACAGAACAATGTCTTCAGCATCCTGAACCAGTTAATTAATGCCAACAGAGACAAAAGTGAAACAAAAGCTCAAACCCAAAAACCAAACAACTCAGGCAACAGTGTGTGGGGGGAAGAAGCTTGACATTAGTCAGGACTATGCAAGATAAAACCCTCAGAATATCTTGGATTAGGCTGCCTCAAAATGACACCTCCTTCACCACAAATAGTGTCAAGCTACTGGTACAAGTGTAAGCTCAAGAACAAAAATTACACCACAACAGGTTGAAGTCAAAGCACACTTTGTCCTGATAAATATTAATTTAGGCCTTCAGGTTTCCTCTTACCTACGTTCAGCAGGTACTGGCAAAGACCAGACTTCTGCATCGTGAGCTGGTAATTCTTGTTGTGAGGCTTTCAATGGAGTATTGTCTAGTTTAAAACTCTCCAGTGTTTTCATTATATCTTTCACATGCTTAGCTTCCACACTTATCTCCTGCCAAACCTGATTTTAAAAAAAAGGTAGATTAAGCACATTGGAAATAAGTTTGTAACAGTCCTCTGTTCAAGCCCATGTAATGCCTGGATGGATTCCACAGGGTTTAACGAGCTACCTAATTCTACTTCAATAAACAAGAATTACGCACATTAGATATTAAGGAGGTTTTCTGCCTTCCTCAGCACATTTTAAAGAACAAATGAAAAGGTTTTGGATTTAACATCAAAGAGACTTTAGACAAATTTTGCAGATTAAACAGGTATGACAGAACATAATAGATATTTTATCAATCAGAAGTATCGACCCAATAGGCAGAATATCAATTAAAAAAAAAAGAGGGTTTTTGTTGAGGACAAATTATCAACTTGCTATTAAGGACCTTAAAACATTAAAACATTGAGGGAAATAAGACCTGAATGATACCAGGCTACAAAACTTAAGCATAACAGGGGTACTCATCAGCATAGCTGTCAGGGCAGCGGCTCCTCAGAGCCATGTTCCATTGACTGTTCTTTGTCACTGACAAAGAAGTCATACGATGACTTAAGTCTATTTTTCCTCTAAATGTCCCAGAAAAGTGCTGTTTACCTGCTGCCATTTCTGTTGCAGATAGGTATCTCTCACAGAGTACAGATACTTATTCATTTGGTCAAGAACTCCCTGGTAGTAGACCATCGCAGAGTCATAATTTCCTAGTAAAGCATATTCTCGGGCCAGCTTCACATTCTCAATGATCATAACAAGGCTCATGTTCAACATGAAGCTGAAAAAGAAAATAAGAAATATTAAGGAAGTAAAAAACCAACTGAGTACTGAAACAATTTTTTGCAAGTATTTTCATGTGATTATTACATCATTTGGCATATCAAAACATAGAGGTTGAGAAAACACTAGTTACCAAAAAAGGTCTAAAATGAATGTCATTAAATAAGATAATTGATGTTCTATTAGTAGAAATTAAAATTTTCATGTCACAGCTTTGTTTCTTATCATGGAGATTCTGTCAAAAAACCCATGTAAGATAAATAGATTTAAATGCATTATTACAAGTCACAATTGCATACTCTCTTTAACTCTTTATTCTACCGTAAGATAAATTAACTCTTTCTTCTACCGTAAGATAGCTTTTTCTGTGCCTGGCCTGCGCTGTGTGGTTTTAAAAAAAAGCAAAAAACACCAAACAAGCAATAAATCAAAACCCTTCTTCCTAATGCATTATGTTTGGTTAATTTTTTCACCTTAACATTCCATGCACGTGAATTTTAATAGCCTGATTTTGCCTTGTGGAAAACACTATTCTTCTGTTAGCTAGATTTTACAATCCTCAATTCTATTTAATATTTCTTTGAAACAAATATCCACCTTCTATGCCCAGCTTGCACCTTCCTATCACCTTCATTCTTACACCTAAAAAGAAACCCCTGAAAAATACGAAGGCTTAAGTTATCACTGAAATACCAAAAAAATTTTTAAAAATTTAAGAAAAATTTTTTAAAAAATTGTGGCAAAAGCCACAATTAAACATTTACTGTGCAACTATCCATTTTATTTAACGTATTATACAAACCATGCTGTTTCTCCCCATCAGCGGTGCTTGCTTCTGGCTTTTTGGAGCAAACATCATAGACTGTGACTACTTCCACTTTGCAGCACTAACAGAATCCACACTTTTAGATTAGAACAGCACAGAAGTATTATTTACACAAGTACAGTAAAAGCAGTAGAAGTGGACTCATTCTTTACAGTGCCACTGTCCACAGAGCAGTTGTCCCACATTATTGTCAGCGCCTTGTATACCCCATCCCCTTTCTTTCTAAGGTATTTGTGCTGTCGTTGCTTTTCTTGTCTCTTACACACCAAGAATTTCCCCACTCTCCTCATAATTTCCTAACCAGGCACAGAAAACATTAAAATCAGCAGAAAAACACACCTGCAAGAGAGTCATCCTACTCTCATTTTGGTACCTGTACCCAGTGCCAGGAAGAAGCAACTGCAGACAAGCAATTCCAGCTAAGCCCTGGGATGAAGCATACTTGATACAGATCAACTATTTAAAGAATGTAAGAGGCACTGAATTCACATGCGCAATGAACAGACTTAAGACTGAATATATTTCAAGACCAGGTCAGGGTCGAGTTCAGACACACTATCAGAGGTTACAGAAGCCACTCTTTGCACACATCTGCCAACCTATTGCTAAAATGTGAGCTCTCCATTGTAAAGATGGGCTGCTAAGCACAAATCAAACATTTTAGGGTTTTCACTCCTTTTTCTGTCCCCTTCCCAAGTAGTTTCATGCACAGAAACACAGCTCAGGCATTCCTGAGCCATCATACTCTTCTTTTTTTGCTTCCTTCCCCATCTCCCCTTGGAGCAAATAGCTGCTGTCAAAGTTTGCAGTCCAGAAAAGCAAAAACTCTGGCAGAAGAGGAGGTGAAGACAGGCTTCTGAGAGCCCACACCCATCCCTGCAGAGGGTACCCGCTGGGGTGAGCAGGAAACCTGCTATCACAGAACCTACAGGGTGTAATCTCACTCCGGCCACAGACTCGCCCAGCTGGCCACCATGACTACAAGCTGATACAGTTAATGTGACCACCAACTACAAAGACTAACACATCCCAGGCTAATAAGGCTTTGGAGACACAGTTTGGCTTGGGAGTTTTGTTGGTTATAAACTCAGGAAAAGACAAAGAGCCTGAAGATGTTTGTCAGGTGCTGTATGGATCATCACACAGATGTTCAAGTTTTCCCTGCTGTATTTAGGAGCAAGCTTTTCCACTCCTGCTCATCCTACCAGATACACCTGTTTGCCTGTCCTGAGAATTCAAACTGATGACTAACACTACAGAAATCACAAGTTGAGCAAGATGCTAATAGACATTTTAAAAATCAAGTAATAGCAAGTTACTAAAAGCAAACTAGACTTTTAAATACAGAGGGAAGTCATAGGTAACTTGTTCACTGAATGCTGTAGAGCAATCCAAGCAGAACAGCAACTTTCATGCAAAAAAAGAAAAAAAAAAGTTTGTAAGAATAGAATAGTTTTCATCTGGAAATGCAAAAATAACTAGAATGAAAAAAAAAAAAACAAAGTCAGAAACATATGAAAGCTTGGGACCAAAAGGACACCACTGCACATAATAAAAGAGCCAACGACATTTTCAGGTTAGAAAGGGCAGAGAATGTAAGGACAGACAGTAGAAACAGACATGTAAGCAGAATAAGCTAGCAACTTGAGGGAAGAAATAAAGAAAAAAGAAGGTACTCACTCAAGTTTATAATGCTATTGGAATCTACCTGTTTCATCAGTGCTATTGAAAATGCAAGACAATTTGGTTTAAACCAGAAAACCAATTTAATTCGTTGCTTCATCTTGACTCATGAGAGCAAAAGAGCTTGAAGTGGCTTCCAAATACAAGGCTCTTGAGCACAAGTGAGGCACAAAAAGCTGCTAGCTCTGCTTATGTCTGGACACACCACTGCTGCTGCCACTTGACTTCAGGCAGTGTCAGTGCTGATACACTAAGGACAGCCCATGGGTCTGCTGCACTCGTAAGTGAAGATGGTAAAGCAGTTCTAAGGGGGAAAAGAAGAGTTAGAGTACTAATCTGTAGATTAGTAGATTGAAGTTTGTGGCAGAAAGTCACAATATACTGGGGCAGCTCAGCAGGGTGGAGGACATGGGAGAAGAGTGACTACACACAAATCCAGAGTTAAACCAGAACTGAAGGGATTAAAACTCTCACAAAACTAATCCTGCACTACTTAATAATTTTTAAAGTATTTACTCAGCAATATCACATGTGTTTACAAATACTTGGTGCTATCACGTAACAGGATGTCATAGCAGCAGGTCTGCACTTATCAGCCACGACCTTTCAATGAATCATGACCAGTGGAGTTATCTAGGCTCCAACAGCTGCTGAAACAGTGAAGAGCTCATAAAGTTTACAGTGAACAGGATAAAAGGAAAATAACCTAAGCACTTTGTCTGGCAAGTTTAATACTTCACTGTGTACAAACACACAAACTTCACAAAAGGAATAATCACTCTTCACACCAGCTGTGAGTATATAAGGTTCCCTGAAATTAACCCATCTCTAGTTACAAAATACATTTTATCATTTGCTCCAAAGACCTAAAATATTTCTAGAGTTTAGAACAGCCAAGTCCAGCAAGGGTTGAACCTAACAAAAGCTTGTGAGAATGAGGTTTTGGAACTTATGTTTGTATTTCATTTGAAAGATACCGGTCTAACCATTATCAAGAAAACACTGGGGATACTTCATGTTTTCCATAATAACTTTGAGAAATCATCAGTAGAAATGACTGTAAGTAATTTCTGTTCACAGCCATACATTAGAATCCAGGAACACGGCACCAATCTTGTAACACAAAGAAGTCCCCGAAACTTTAAACAATAAGAGATTGATATGCAGATATTAAAAGTGAATATTGACACTGGAGTATGCAAGTTACTGTGGTGGACCTGCTGACTCGAAGAACAGTATGAGCCATACATGGAAAATACTTCCAAGGAGTTCTTTGCTCCAACCTTAATGTCTGGACTAAGCCAGAGCCTGAATTTTGGCAGAGCGCACACGTTTCCATTATTTCAGCCTGTTATACAGGCTCTGACATCAAAGCAGCCCTGTAATATTTGCGAAGTTCTCTTGGCAAGCCAGATGAGAAAAGAACACCCCAAAGTAACAGCTTTCAGGAATCAGGAATTTTTACTGATGACATGATGGCCTGCATCACCTCTGAGTTCCCTCTCACCTTTAATACTCTTCTTCATAACACCCAGCAACATTTGGTATCAACAAGTGATTGTGTTGATTACTTGGGGAGAAGAGCTGCCAGACTTACTGGATGGTAAACAAAGTGGTTCTCATGCAGTTGCTGTATTTAAGAGTAACCACCACCAGCAGCCACGTACATAAGCATGGCTGGCAGCTTATGCAAAATAAAAAACATTAAAAAAAAAAAAAAACAATCACTAGGTAGTGCTACACCTGGCATATGATTTTATGTTTTCCAGGCTAAGCCTTTCAGAAGGCTTTATTAAACAGGCTACTTTCTCCCCTCTTCATTCTTTTCGACGTTTAATGTTAAATTAACTAATTTCTCTGGAAGTTTAGAGGTCCGCGGCTGAACAGATATCTGGAATTGCCGCCTGCAGCTTCTCTCTCGAGAGTAAACTTGCATCATCGCAGATTACCGCACGTTGACAAGAAGCCCAAAACCAACAAAGCAGGTGGGGGGTGAAGGCAGACTTAGGAAGCAGAGCCCCGTGCCGGGCCAGTGTCGCAGCCGGGCGGGTTGCGGGGCCGGGCGCGCCAGGCGCGCACCTGCGGGCAGCGGCAGCCCCCGGCGGCGATGCCCCGTGCGGCGCCGAGCACGTGTGAGCCGCAGCCCCGACACCTCGAGCTCCCTGGTCGTGGTCACGGCTGTCGCGACAGCAGTCCCCGCCGCGGGGCAGAGCAGCCGGAGCCCGCCCGTGCCCGGGAGCGCTCGGGGTGGCCCCGCCACGCGGGACGCGGCCATCGCCCCCCGCCCGGGCCCGCCCGTGCCTGCGGCCCGGGGCGCACCCGCGGGCCCCTCTCCCTCACTTACTCCTCTCCGGAGCTCGCATCCGCGCCAGCAGCAGCAACTGCCGGCGGCACCAGCCACGACCCCTTCGCTTCTTCCGCCCCCTTCCTCCCGCAGCGGCGCTGGCCCCGCCCCGGCCCTGCCCGCCGCCTCCTCCCGCCACCGCCGCCGGCAATTTTTGAAGGCAAATCCGGCTGCGTCACTTCCAGCCTGGTGGGACGGGGGAGAAGGTCCGCCTGGTCAGGCCGACAAGGAGTTGGTGTCTATTTGAGCGTTATTACTAAAAGCGAAGAGGTGGTTTGGTTTTAAATTTTTATTAAAGCGAAGCGGAAAAGAAAAAAAAAAAAAAAAAAAACCACGAAATGGCGGCAAGAAAAGAGCAGCTGCATTGGCCGGGAATCGAACCCGGGCCTCCCGCGTGGCAGGCGAGAATTCTACCACTGAACCACCAATGCTTGTGCGATGGGAGGCGTCTGCCTTCGTCAGTCGAAGCTGACGAATATGAAATTTCCACCTGACACTTCATCTGTCGGCTGTTTCCTTTCTGTAACTCACAAATCTGGGTTTTGCCGAGTGAGTACCAAGAACCCATTTTTATCTACTTGTTGTTTGTGACTTGCCTGCACCTCTTCAAACTTTCATAAATTGTGTTGTACTGGAGAAGAAAACGCATCTGAGAATGCTGAGGAAAACCTGGTGCTGAGTGGCATCAGACCAGGAAACTGCCCTTTAAATGTCCCTGATGGAGCAGTACCTCGTCACCTGTCTAAATAGACTCAGCTGCTTAGCAACAAATAGGATCTAAAGGCTGGGCACAATGCAGGAGGTTTATGATAGTCCTTCAGGGTGAACTCCAAACCCCCACAGCAGTATGTCATCCTTTAATTAAGTATATCACATCCATTCCTACTCGTCTCGTTATTCTATTTCTACCCATTCTTAAACTGGCAGTTTTAGTCTATCCCTTTAACGAGTGTCAATGTTTAAAACAATCATTCCTGCATTACTTCAGCTGTAAAGACTTAGAAAGCTGCTGCTGAGTTTCCAAAATGTTAAATGTATTGTATCATTTGGTTGATGAGAGATGGAGGAATTTCCTTTCTCCCATTTGTAGGTGGGCTAATGAATAAAAAATGGTGCTGTACTTCCACAACCTCCATCCCAAATGTAGAAGAATTAGGCTATAACTCAGTCTCTCCAGTAACACAGTAGTTTCTGCATCAGCACTTTTGAGATGTGCACGGTTTTCACCAAGACAAATACAGGTAAAAGCTGTGATACATTGTCCTTTTCAGGAACAGCTTCATGGTACATAATGTATGCACAATAAAAATAATAATAGTAATTCATAAGATTTACTTATTTTGATCAAGGATGCAGCAGAGGACACAGAAAGAACATCAACAAATTGAATTCTTGAACATCAACATGTACACTTTTGAGAGCAGGTTACAAACATGAGGTGACAGCTAAGTACAATAGCATTCCTGCTGTTACACTTGTGCCATTTTATTGCTAAACTGTAGAGCTGTTGCAGCATAAACGGGACTTGTAGAAGAGGCATGTGAAGGGGAAGGACAGAAAAATAAATGCAATTGGGCAACTGGTGCTTACATTTCATGTTTGAATAGCCAAAATAAGGAATGTGATTTTCACTGTCTTGGAGTTTATTTTCCATCAAGTGTTACACTACAGAAACCAATTCTGAGAAAACAGGAACAGCTTCTATAACTCAGGAATGTCACCGACTGCCAGTAGCCAATAATTCAGTCAGGCTGCTCACAAGAGCTGGGATTCTCTCTCTAATTCTGAAATAATTTTTAAGAAGGTGTTAGTGCAACCACCCACTCCGATCCTGTCCCCCATGACAAACACTCATGCTGCGTGTTCAGTCAGCAGGGGCAAGGAAGCCTCCACAGTTCAACTGCTGGGCACTGACAAACTGGAAACTTGGCACTCCTGGAAAAAGGGGATGGATGCTCCACTGTAACCCACTGGAAAAGTCAGCAAAGATGCACATTGTCTTCACATGAACATCAGGAGTCTTGGAGATCATGGTCCAAGCCACCACCCCATAAGCCCCTAAGGCCCAAATGTGCCAATACACGGTCAGAAATCACAAAGCACACATGTAGCAGGATTGCAGGAGACCTGGCAATAAACGGTGCCCAGGTCATGACTGAGACAAGTAAACAATACTCAAAAAAAGAGCGCATAACTTACTGTGGCCATGAGATAATGCAAGATTGTTAAATTAACTAGCTGGACACAGAACAAATGAATGATCCGTTTAAGCAGAATTGTGGGATGGTCTATGTATTTAATTGGAGAATCCAAAAGAACTGACAGTCTTATAATACAAAAAAGACATTATATATACATATACACACAGAATATGTCTATATATATCTATATAGATATATATAAATCAGTAAACTTGAATAGTGCCTTTATCACGAGCATCTTAAGGCATTCAAACATTTTACTATGACGTTGACCCAATTCATTATCGTTTTGCTTTGGCTGAAATAAAGCAAACAGATTTAAAGGTCTGATCTGAAACACCCACAACATCAGAAACAAAAGCCTAAGAGTATCTTCAGTGACAGCAGCATCAACTAAGAACCCACCCACTGCACTGCCTATCAGCTGAATAATATTAAAATGAGTCTAAATAAATCATTCCCACTCACAGTTTTTGCAACAGCGGAAGATACATCAGTCTCAAAGAGACTTTCTAGCCATATATTCTATAGATTCTATTACAAATTGAGGATAGAAAAGATACAGCAAGAGGGCCTGCCCAGGATAGAATGCCACTGAATATCAAATAATATTTACAGTACAAGTTATAGGATTATAGAACATTTTATAAATACAATTAATATGTATACAAGGGCACATAAAAGAGAAACTTGTTTTCATGCTTTACAAAGTAAAAGTAACCTGAACTAAAACTTACTGCAGAATTCCACAGCTGCTGGCTAGGAGCCTCTCTTCTCCACTGCCTGTACAAACCAATCCCCATTGTAGGTCACCAGTGAAATACCCATGTTTTAAGCAGCACTATGAAGAATCTCAACAGACTCTGAATCTATGAATGAAACGTCAAGTTTCAAAACATGGGTAAGGCAGAGCATGCTGGAGAATTGTGACAACATTCACGTGTAACTAACTTTCTCAGAGGAGAACCTAGACTGTAATGAACTGCACTTTTTGCAAGGAAATACATAATACTGCAGCATATAGGTGGCAAAATTCAAACAAGGTACATTACAATTTCTAACATACGATATTAGAAAATGCCAGAAGCATCTATCAAATTCTAAAGATGTGAGCACTTCCTGTATTTGTTGAAAAAAGGCAAAAAGAGTATTTAGTATTTCAGTACTTGCACTTGTCCTTAAAAGAATCAAAAATTTCTTTTAATAAAAGCAATTGGTTTTTCTTTTTAGACCAATGGTGCCTTTACATGACACTTTTTTATCCGTTTTTAGAATTATTTTTAAATTGCCTAAAATCAGTAATAGTATTAAACAGGAATATACCATAGTATAGTGCAGGCAGAGGAGATATGTACTCAGATGAAAAGGCAATTTTAAGAGTCAATTTAATGAATTATTTTCTCTGCACACTTCAAAAACGGTGAGGCAGGCTTGATTAAATTACCTTTAACCAGCAATATATTATACTTTGCTCCAAGACAAGTAGACCAGTTTTACTGGGATACTTACTATGAAGGAAGATAATCTTTAAAGTTTATTTACATGAAAAGCAATCTTTTTTACATAAGATATAAAATGGAGTAGTTATGCACTGCAGCCATTTTATAATAATTAAGCTAAATGAAATTAATCTTAAAAGCTACTCTATTTCAACAGCTGTGGGAAAGGCAGAACAGGAATTGTTTTATTAAGCTGCAAATTCAATTTCATTATAGAAAGTAACTAACCAAGTACTTGTTTGAGAAAACAACTTCTCATAACCATCTTCTAACCATTATAAACACTTCACAGTAGAGGGATGAACTTCCACAAACATTTTATTCTTTGACAAAGTATGTTTAGAAGTTTCCTCACTGCCAACCTGCTGCAGTTCCTTAGTTATGTCAATATAAATCATTTTTGGACCACACTAGAAACTGGACAGCTCAAATGACCACACTTACAAGAAAGGAAACTCCAAATGCTAACCAACGAGGACTTTCTTCGCTGATCCAGTATTTAGGACAGTACTAGAGACAGTTGCACTGGCACAAAGAGAGACACTGGACTGCAGCACAGAAAGAGAACAAATGGCCATAGGCAAACAAAACCAGCTCGGTGAGAAAAGTAAGCTGGTAACTGATGTTTGCTGCAAGAACAGCTATGAACACCAATTTCATGATGTTTAGATAGTTGCAAGGCCAGTTCAATGGCCCAAATAATAATTTAGGAAAGCAGTAATGCTTACATGCAAGTTATTAGACTATCCATTGGAATTCAATTCCAAGGAAGAAATGTTTCAAAAGACATTACGTTTACTAAAAATAGTGCATTTTTTTTACCACTGTGTTTATTTTAGGAAAAATAATAGAGACAAAACCATAATTCTTTCTGCCTCTCAACACTAACTTCTGGTCTTGTCGGAGTAAAGCTGCTTAGAATGATGTTCCCAGCTCTGTTCCACGTAACTTCAACAAGCTCAGAATCTCCCACCACGAGACCCTAGGAGCTACCTGAGCATCTGCTGCTGGAAATTATGGAAGCAGTAATGCAGGAGGCAGCAGGAACAGCTGTAAGTTCCTAAATCTGTTCTCAAGCAGGCTGTGAAAGACAGAGCACTGAAACTGTACTGCCAGCTCAGACAGACCCCATGCACAGCCCTTCTCCTCAGTGCTTGTGTAACCAGGAGGCAAACTGTTCCAACCAAGGGAAATGGGTCTCCACAACAAGTCTCAAAAGTCATAATTTATAATCTTTTCCCACTACTATCTCAAATTTATCATAAAGATACTACTCTAGAATTTATTTTTCAGAGCTAAAAATTCCAACTAAAGCAGCACTATACACACTTTACAGTTTGGCTGTAGTCAGAAAATTGAACTAGATTTCAGAAAATGTTGTTTCTAAGGTTTCTTTTCCCCTTCCATCTATAGAACTGATGACAGGAGACAATCAAGTTGTTTCTGAGTGAGCAGTCCTGCTTTGACAGTACCAGTCCCATGCTATAGTGTTACTAATATCAAATCCAATTACTATTTATTAAAATACTAGTTCTAATGTTTTATCATCCTACGACTATACTACAACCAAGACTGACTCTTTCTTGTTTCAAAGCTGAGAACTAGGCCACTCCCACAGCAGCTGGAAACGTTTCAGCAGATAGGTGGCTGTTTTTCCAACACTGTGAATAAGGCTAAATACAGTGAGAAGTGAGGGTACAGCAGCCTTTTTTTTTCTCTTCAGAAATGTATCAGAGAACTTTATTAGCACAAAGTAGGTGTAATATTTGGTCAATGCATGGAAAAACTGTGATTAAAAATTCTGAAGCAGAGATTTGTTCTCTAAAATTATTCAATATATGTATAAATAGATACCAGCCATCTTAGGGAAAAAAAAAAATCACTATTTCCTATTTTGAGTACTTAGAGTACACAGGACCAATAACAATATTCAAGTGATTTTTTTTTTACCTAACATCAAATCTCTTCTAAATTAAACAATTAACATCACTGGAATAAATTAATTTTTTGAGAAGGATTTCCCTGCATTCTGGGGAAACAAAATGTACAGAGAGAGAAAGAGAAGAAATAATTTTTTTAGTATTAAAAAAAAAGTGTGCACATATTTACTCTAGCAATATTCTTTCAATTCTCTTAAAGGAAGAGATATTTCAAAAGCTATAGCTGCAAAATTGATTACTTCATTCTTGACCTTTATTCCTTTACTAAACATAAACCAGATCACGACTCTGAACTCCTCTACCTGCCTGTTCATCATCATCATCATCATCTGACTGCTGTTCTGAGTTTTGGGAACTACCATACTCATACTCAATGGGCTTTGGATTGTTGTATGGGTAGCCATTGTCATCAAAGAACCTTCGGAAGGTGAACTCATAGAAAGCATGTTCAGGATGTTTTCCATTTTTGTACCACCCATTAAGGGTATCATTTCTGTTTCCCTCCTTATCATCATCACTCCACAATTTATCAGGATCAACTGGATCAAAGTTTGATGTGTCCGTAGGATGAGCAATTTTGGGAATGTAGAAAGCAGACTGTCGCCGTAGATCACTTGAAAAATCAATTGTTTTGAAAAATGGATGAGCTTTTATTTCATCTGCACCATTTTTGCCTAAACGATCTTCTGGCCCTCGGCAGAGTTTAATAATAAGGTCAGAGGCCTCTGGAGTCAATTTAGCCTGAGGTGGAATATGAAGTGCAGTTTGCCAGTTGATAACCTTAAAAGCAAAAAGATGTGTTATTTATGATTTCATAAAAAGGAAAAAACACATTAAAACAACAAAACAAATGACCACAAAAGTAATTCACGATGTCTAAGGTTTTTTCATGGTAGAGGGGAAAAACGAAGCTGCTCTTTCAGAAACATAAGGAATATTTTGTCTGGAAATCTGGCAAAATGCAGGTAAAGTTTATTCACATTCCAAATCTAAACTAAAATCTGGCTTAGAAGACCCCTGCTATAAACCAACAAAGACACCATAAAATCCAGCACCTGGAACATAAGATTAGACACATGGCTTACAATCCTAAAAAGGTGAGGCAGATGAGTTATATGATGTACTGTACAGACTAATGGATTTCAAATTAAAAAAAAAAAAAAATCAATACTGCACTACATTTGAGAACCTGAATACAATTTTGCAAAAATACACCTGCAGAAGACTGCCTTGATGCTTTCTCTTGAAAGAGCAGGGGATCAGGAAGGAAAGGACCAAGGGCTCTGAGCTGTCAGTAGTCCTGAGCAGACTCCTCCACCTTCCCATGCTAAGCACCTGCAGGTATATCACCAAAGGAAATCCTCTGCAGGCAAACAGGCATGGAAGCCAAGAGATGGGAAAAGAACACACAGATACTGGAAGAAGGAAGGATGAAGAGAGTGGGGGAAGAGAGGAGGGGAAGAGAGGGGAGAGGTAACAACCGGAACAGATAAAAACAGCGAAAGGCTGAGATGTGACGTGATTTTTAGTTTGCATGTTAACTGTATGATCAGATAAGTAACGAATGTGATTCTAGAAGTCCCTTTATAAATTAAGTGCACCTCCACAGTAACATAAAGTTTAAAATCTCTATATTTATAACATGCTTGGATAGGTAGTGCTCTCAAACATCACCTTGGTTTCCACTACAAATTAGCAAGACTGTAAGTTTCAAGCCTTTTTCAGACTGTTAATACCAGACTTTTAAAGTTACCTTCATTTGTGTTTCCAGTGGTGTTTGTGCCAGGAATGGAGGTTGCCCCACTAGCATTTCAAAGAGAATTACTCCAACACTCCACCAGTCACACAACTGTGTGTAACCTGAAATAAAGTTCAAATAAGGTAGTCAAACCTTTGTATAGTTTTAATCTTGAATTTCTAAGAACAAGGAAGTTCACATGAGAATTCAATTCTAGTCAATACTTATTTAAGATTTTCATATTAACAACTATTTATTTGTTAAAACATTGCATCCTTGGGAAAAGCAGGAGTGTGGGAAAGGTGAAGCAGGACACCTGAATACCAGTTACTTCGCAATGAGACTGCAGTACAAGAATGCATTCATTACCTGTTCGTAGCAACACTTCTGGTGCAATGTAGTTGGGCGTGCCCACGAGGGAATGGGCCAGGCAGCGCTGGTGCTGCCGAGCAGCCCTGCGCTCCAGCGGCTTCAGCCGATCCCCACACCTGCAGTTCGCCGGGTCACCCCACTCACTGCTGAAATCCATGCTGTCCTGACGGGCATGGTCACCTGCCATGGAGTAACACGGGTGGCAAAACTGAGGATCATTACTTTAGTTCTTATCTAGTATGAAATTTCCTTAATCTGTTAACATTTTGTGCTACAAGACAGAATCTGTTTCAGTTTCAATACTCAACCTGAGAGTTAAAACAGAAATCAACATCAAGATGCTGATTTTTGTTTATGATATAAAATACCAGCCTCTGAGGACACAATTTTTTAAAGCTGATTTTTGGCATAACAATGAGAAAATATCAATCTCAGTACTTTTCATATTTTTCTTATATGACCACATTGGGTGTATAAGGTGTATACTGTTTTTACACTTACGTAACATAAAACCTCTAACATTTAAATAATCAAAAAATAAAATCAAATTTTAAATCTTTACCTTCTCACCAGAGACTGTGTAACAGTCTCGCCTAAGATATTGATATTTTGAGAAAAACTAACCAACATTAATTTAAACCTTTTTTCTGAAGGGTTTTGTTTTGTTTTTTTTTTTGGAAACTAAAAACAAGTTCTCACAATGACATAATCTGAATTTTACCACTCTAAAAACTGTGACTTCTCTTTTGCTCCAACTTCTTCAGCTGTTGTTTTAAGTAATCAACTAGGATTTTGAAAAGCCTACTTAAACCTTTTCATAAAGGAGACAGCACAGTCATGTTTCTACTAATTTGTAATTTAATTCCTTGTAAAGAATACTTGTATTTCTCTTACCGCTCTGGTAGTATTTTGAGTCATGGGTCCATCGAAAACCAGTACAGAGCCCGAAGTCAGTCAATTTGATATGACCATCACGGTCTATCAAGATGTTGTCAGGTTTAATATCTCTGTGGATGAAGCCCATTTTATGAACACTCTCAACTGCGCATGTCAGTTCTGCTGTGTAGAACCGTGCCAGATTTTCTGGAAAGACACCCATTCTAATTAGGAGACTCATCATATCACCTCCTGGAATGTAGTCCATTACAAAGTACAAATTGTCCTTATCTTGGAATGAATAGTACAGGCGAACCACCCATTCATTATCAGCTTCTGCAAGGATATCTCGCTCAGCTTTAACATGAGCAACTTGATTTCTAAGCAAGACATCTTTTTTCCTCAGAGTCTTTGTTGCATACAGAGCATTAGTATCCACCTTTCTTGCTAGGCAAACTTCTCCAAATGCACCAACTCCTAGGGTTTTAATTTTTACAAACATTGACTTGTCCATTTTAGCTCTTCTTAGCCGAATGTAATTTGACTCTTTCTGGCACAACATTTTCCTCATTTGATCCCGGGCTTCTGGTGACAATCCAACCTGTGCAGCAAACAGAGTTAAAACTGAAGAGTGAACAGTACTCTTAATTCTTGGTGATCTTCTCATAATTAATTACAAGGCTTAGGCAAAGCAAACCAAATACTTGTACACAGCACAAGAAATACTACTTAAAGGGATTTGGTTTTGTTTTAACTTACACGTTAGGATTCTATGAAACATATAGGAGTGATAAAAAACTGAAATGTGATCATTTTCAAAAGCAAAATGCACAAGGTGCCATGCACCAGGAGGTTCTAGAAAAGGCTCTATTACATTCTTAAGAAAGGTAATTTACAAATTACTGATAAAAACCACTGCAGGTAATATTATCTGAGTAACAGTGCGCATCAGCTGCCTCCCTGATTTCTCTTTACAAGACACATCTAGGAACTTGCTGAGGGCTAAGGAATTGCCATGGGAATGGCAGACTAATTGGAGCAGAAGTCACTGAACTTCCTGACCATGCTCTAGAATTTTAGCTGCAGGAGGGAGTATGCACTCTCTCTCATTCTCTCACTTCCACATAGCTACCCAAAACAGATCCTGCTGGCACTGCTTCCTACTGCCTGGCCACACCAAGCCTGTGCCTCTGCTAGAAACCTGGACCTGATACTCCCTCTTATCACATAATACACTCCTTTCTAACAGGACTTCGCTCACTCTCACCCCTGCTCTCCACTCTACCTAGGAATCACCTGAGCAGAGCACTTTCTTTGAAGAGGCTCACTCCTCCTTGATAGTATCTTTTCTTAGCTCCCTCTGTCTCTCCTTATCTTGACTGAATATCTCTGGTGTTCCAGCCAATGCCACCAACATTCTGGTGTTGACAGCTGAAACACTAACAGGCCACACACAACTCATCACCTCCAGTATGGAAACTCTGATCTACAAGATCATTCTCATTGTATTCCAACCTGTGTGCCCTCCTGGTACATTTTTGCTGCTTTCAATTCCTTTAAGAGTCCCATTCAGTTTTGGGGCCATTTTTCTTGGCAAATTTCAGGGCCTGGAATCAGAATCATCCTTCTTCTTTTAGTGTGAATAGAGTCTGCCTTCAATTTTTTATATTTTTTCCCTGTGACACTATCCCCATGTAGCTTGATGTTCACTCCTTTTGTTTTCTGACAGCATTTTCAAATTACCTTTCTCACAGTATCTCAATTATTTTATCTGTCTACCTGTCTTGAAATCACCATCCCACACCAATGATTTCCAAGTTCAACCTACAGCATACTTCCTTATTTTTTCATGGACATGTTGATTGTAAACTCAAACATGGCCACACTGAACTCCTGCTAACATCACAACTGTACACAAGCACTATTCTAAAAGCTTTCCATTTCTTATTGTCACATCTTATCAATTCTTGATACCAAATCTTGCTGCTTCCATCTCTTTAAAGCTTTGAATATCTGAGATACTGTCTGCATAGCAGTAGTCAGGACAATCAATAGGACTAAGTTACTAGTCTAGGCCTGTATAGACTGTGTGTTAATAGATGACTTTGGCCTTGCCTGACTTCCAACATAACTTGAAACAAAATATAATAGATGTGGCTGAGAATAAAAGGAAAAAACTCAATTAGATACCATTCCGTATCTTAAAAATGCTTTTACAAGTTAGTATATGTCACCTAGTAAAGAAAACACTGTTAGAAAACAGAAAATTTCTTACAGGCATCATAGCAAAAATGGATCCAAAGGAGATGCAATTAGGAAAAAGCATACAATATGCTTGTCAACCCAAATGAATTTCACAAGTTATACAAATTTGGTAAGATTTAAATGGGGAAGGCTGTCTCAAATTTCAGACAAAATTTTTTGTAAACATCAGGTAGGCAGTAGTTAGGACTGGTTAGCTATAGTTTCAAGACTAATATGGGAAATAGGTTCAACTACATATTTTGAATCAAAAAATTGTCTTAATACAGGAATATCTGAGTAGTGTCTTCCAGGACAGAAACATTTGACATTTTCTATGAATGAACAGGCTTAAGGCACACCTCAACACAGAGGGAAGGATTTTTTTAAGACTTACAAATGTCAAGAAGACAATTGAAGACCTGAGCCTGGTAAAGTTCAGGCAATGGTGGGTCACCTTCTTAAGGCCCATCTGAACCCTAAAGTTTACCTCAGTACAGATGCACTTGACAAAAACAAACTGAACCCCACTCACCACTGATAAAGCTGACAAAGAAAAAAACCTAGATGGCAATAACCCCCTAGGAATGAGACTCAATATAATAATTAATCACTGGAAGACATGCAGTCTCCAAAACCCTTGTAGCTTTGCTTTCTTCTGCCTGCTCTTTAGCTGCTGCATCTGAACAGTTTTACTGTAAAAACCTAGCCCAAGTACTGCAATTTGTCATCTGTTCCCTCAACCCACCTTCATTTTTCCTTGTCATCCACTAAACCAAATGTTAATTACAAACTTTCTCTCTGAATTGCTGTATTTTCCCTAGAACTCTCCTCAGCTTCAGCATTTACCAAAGATTAACAAACTGTCAGCTGCACCAACTTTTCTGCACACATATCTCCAGTTATTTCAAGAAAATGTCAGACACCAAAAGTTTCCTGACTTTCTATCATCACATAATTTGCTCTCATTTTGCTTCCTTGCTGTACCTTAAAGAATGACTTTAGTTTCTCTTTGCAGGAAAGACACCCATTATAACTTTTGGCCAAACTCACACATCTAAATCAAACATTTTTGAGACCACTCAACTCCTAGAAGACCTGACACCATAGAAATATGTCACATATATTAGAAATACAGCATCTGGTCAAAGTAGGTATTTTCATAGAGATGCATTCTGATGTTTTTTCTTTCAAAATTCAAAGGGGAGAAAAGAAGGGATTCAATACTTGCTTTATCTTCTTTAAACTTTCTGAACAATATAATGAATAATGAACATGTTTCTCTTTCTCCTTCTCATGAAGACCCAAAATATATTTTATTGTTGTGGCATTCCTCTCCTGTATGTTTACCAAAAAGGAGAGGCCTGCTATAGCACAATAACCCATCTTCCACCCTCCAGCCTGTAATTAAACATCCAAGCTTTAAATCTACCATAAACTATTAAGACTCTAGCATTAATATTACAAATATTATAAAATACCCCAACTAAGGTACTTTAAAAGCACAAGAGAAATATAAATAAAAGTTATATCAGTGCTTTCATATAAGCAATACTTATTCTGAAATACTGCAGAACACAACACAGTAAGAAGGGAAAGTGAAGTTTGCAAATCAACATTAATTATAATCTTTAAGTACTCAAAAATAGCCAAAATACATTCATGCTTAATTTTGATGCAGGATTGCATGCAAAGCCCTCTAAAAAGGGATCATGCTAGTCTTAAAAAAACACTGTTGCTTCAGAATCTTACTTGTCTACACAGGAATGGAGGCTACAGAGTTCAGGAAAGCTTCCCACACCTTAACAGTTTAAATCAGCTGTTAGTGAAGTGAAAAAGGAAAGAGAGAAGACTAAGAATAAAGATCTAGTAAGAGTTCCAGGATGAAATCTTGGTAACATTTACATATTCGTGATTAAGCAAACACTTACAAAAGATACAGCTTACACTAAGAATTTTCAAACAGTAAGAAAACACAGATTTAAAAAACAGCATGTCAAGAAAGTAGCGTAAGCCAAATACAAAATCTCATAGAATAAATAAAAAGGAACATCACACTTATGTCAAACTTTCGACTGCAATTGCTGAGAAATATATATGTGTGACACATCTCAATTTCACCTTTCTGCAAATCTTAGTTTCATTACTTCTCACTGTTTTCTCTTTTGAAATGACATATGCTTGTCAGGTCCAATTTTTACCCTTTTGATGTGTTTTAACAGAAAAGTAAAATACTAGAAATAGACCGCTGACTCCATGCAGGCACAAAAAAGTTGATTTCACATGTATTTGTTTTATAATTATGCCCTTCAGTTGGTCTTGGTTAAACAGATACATTTACAGTGCAGATTACAAAATCATGAGACAAAAGATACTGTCTCTTTCATTCTAAAAAACAAAACCTAACTAACCTTTAAATGTTTTGTTTTTTAATTTGAAATTTCAAAAACTATCCCTAGTAGTAACAAACTGCAGAATGTAAAAGATATCACTGTTTGGGTGTCTATTTATAAGTGCACTAGCCAGCCTCCACTTGTCCCCAATTTTTTTCATACCTTCAATACTTATTAAAAGAAATAAAGTATTTTTTAAAATCACTAAAATATTGCCTATAACTCAAAAAACAGGATTAAATAGAACCCATAACAAAAAGCTATGAGCCATGTAGCTACATCTCAGTTCATGCAACAATTACTTTGCTTCTGCTGCCTTACTATATATGTAGGCCATCAAATTACTTTCAGACATGCAAAAAACTTACCTAAAAATCAATATCTAAGAAGAAAATTAAATACATAAGACAAGGAAGAAACCTGCCACATCTAAAATACTAAGATTTAAAAAATACTTAAATACCACAGTATTAATGTTCTACTTATCTGTACTATTTAATTCTACAATTAAGACCTATCTCATAAAAGTAATACAGGAACAGTTTAGTCATGGATTTAGAAAGAAGCAAGAGTTTACCCGCATCATTTCATTCTCTAGTTGTTTTTTCCGATGCAAACGCTGCTGGTGTGACTTGAGTATATTCTCCACATGCTGCTCCATGAAGAATTTAAAGGCTTGAGGAGAGTAACTTTGAATGCGAGACTCTCTTCTTTCTTCATCTTTCTTGTTTTTTCTAACAGGAACAGGTGAGGTTGTAATTTGTTTCTTTTCTTTATCTGTTGAATCAACACATTCATAATTCTTTTCATTCTCATCCTCCCTGGATAAAGGAGGTGGCTCCTCCTTGTTGAGCTTGGGTCCTGCCTCATACAGATTGACAGAAGGATTCTGATGTAACAAGTGTTTAGGGTAAGGTGGTGGGGGACCCTGGTAATTTGGAGCCTCTGCAACAGGAGACATAACGGCCATATTGGTAGAGGGACCGTCGGAGAAGGGAATGGTCTGAACAGTTTGCACGGGCTGCGGCATCCAGGAAGGGTGAGTGGGTGCCAAGGCAGTCTGCAGCTCTGGTTTCAAAACCCGCATGCTTTTCACTGGTTGCTGAATGGGAGCTGGCGTTATGGCTGTCACTGTGGTGGCCGACGGCTGGGAGCTGCCAGAGTGAGTCTGCCTACTGCCATGATGGTTGTTGAAGGAGTTTGACCGCACGGGAACACTGGGCTGCCATGTAGGCAAGTCGTGCCCATTGCCCGGTGACGACTGTGGCTGCACAGGGGAAGGCTGTGACCAGGATGCAGGTATTCCACCTACATTTGTGTTGTAAAGTTCCAGGTTGTGACTATTTCTGTTTGGCACCATTATTGCCTGAGGAAGATTCCCATTGGTGTATGCTGAAGGAGGAGCAGATCCTCCTGACTGCATCTGTAGTGCTGTGGGACTCTGCCTGTTAGTTGGATTAATTGGGTACGGGGGTGGCTGGCGACTCACCGAATTTCCAGACACCACATTCTGGTGAACTATGAATTCTGCCTGACAATTGCCATTTTGCATTCCAGCTCTTCCTGAGGGAAAACTAAATTTGCTGTTGGCAGAACTCTGCATGATTATTGGTTGCCTGCCAATGGGGACAGCACTCATGCCTCTCTGACCCTGTGTGGATGAATTCATAGGAGGAGGATTCATAGGTGGAGGTGGATAACCATCCTGCCAGGCTCCTGGTGGTACTGGAGAAATACGGGAAATCACATATTCCATGTTGCCAGAGTACCGCTTTGTCTGAGAATTTGGCTCCCAGGAAGGAGGTGGCGGAGTAGTTCCCCTTGGAGGGGGTGTCTGCCCCCGAGGAGGTGGAGGAGGAGGAGTGACACTCCTTATCTGCGGTAGAGGTGGGGGATTCACTCTTTGTCCATTGCCAGGATGAGCCTGAGCAAATGCTGCAATGCCAGATCCAGATAATGGCCTTCCTACATCAGGCTGGGAGCTGGGACTTTCTGAGCGATAAACCACACCCTCTGCCAGGGAAGGGCCGTGCCGCTGAGGAACCAAGGACTCCTTAGAACCCTTCCAGCTCTGCTTGCGGTTAACTGACTGTTGCACAGCCCCTGCTTCCACGAGAAGAAAACACAGCATTTACATTATTGGAAATGATTACTGCTCTGAATATTTTGTTCTTCTGTGTTAACTACAGAAACAGGACTTGAATTCTCTGACACAATATAATCCACTGTACTTCATATGAAAACTCTTTCTAGTAACACAGAGCACAGCATGCTAATATGCTCAGTGTACATATAAGAGGGAAAAAAACCAAACATTGAAACTATAAAACTGTAATACCAGAAAGTGATTTTTTAGAAATCACTTTTCTGAAAATGCATTTTGCTTCAGTAAAAATGCAAAATTTAATTCAAGAAGATGGTAATGTGCAAAATTATTAGTCACGCAATGTATTTTTAATCATGTGTAGAAGAAACTCTCAGAATGTTCAGCAAAAATGCAAAAAAATATGTTATGTTGCTATCCCTTCCAGTTAACACTTGCAAAACACTTTGTGTTCTTCAACTAAAATTTAACTGAATGCCGTAAAATCAAGGCTTGCACCCTTATATGCATACAGATCACAAACACTTGTTACATTCCCATCATGCAGAATTTGACTAAGTACTTTAATTTTTAAAATTATATCTTTTTGAGTAAAAGTGCTGTACACAGAGAGAGGCAAGAACTAAAACTGTGTGAGTGCAAAACTTCCATAGCAAACCCCTGCTATATATTTACTTTGCAGATGCTATTTTGCATCACATAAACAAAATATACAAGGATCTGATAGTGTAGGCAGTCTTACTGTGGTTTTTATAATGTTAACACAAGGTATGTGTAAACACATGCAGTACTGTATGTTGAAAATCACCCTCTCCTCACTTTAAGAATTACTATATTTTTGCAATGAAAACCATGTCTAAATGGTGGAATTTACCTAGCAACTTCATACAAGCACAAATTAATCCTGCTTAACAGACTAAAGAAAAATAACAGTGTTCTTCGTGACTCTTGACTTTAGTCAAATAGAAGTTCAGTATTTCTGC
This sequence comes from Catharus ustulatus, assembly GCF_009819885.2. Taxonomy (NCBI): domain Eukaryota; kingdom Metazoa; phylum Chordata; class Aves; order Passeriformes; family Turdidae; genus Catharus; species Catharus ustulatus. The sequence continues at coordinate 59,223,693 of NC_046223.1, read as the reverse complement.
TGCATTTAAAGTTACTCTTTTTTTAGGTGTATGCTACTAAAAAGACATCAAGTTGTATTAAAAATGTGCTAGCATCTGTTAAGAAAACAACAATAGCAAGTGCCAAAATTCTGACTCTGCCAGTAAAGACACAGTCCTCTAATACCTCTGAGAACATAAAGCCTGCCTTAAAAACTATACAAACAAAAACTGGAACCAAGTAGGAAATTAAGCAGAGAAGGATCCTGAAACATAACATCCCAAAATACAAATACCGTAGTGGCATGATATATAAATACACACACAGACACATATAGACACAAAAATACACATACAGACTGCTGTTGTGTGGGAGTGTGTGTGAAGAGAGACAAAAATTTAAAAGAATTCAGTGCTCAGCGCTTATTTCTAAGTGGTGCCTGACACAGAACAAAATACAGGCACCACATCAGCAAGGTAATAGAAATTACCAAAATGAGATCTGAATGCCATTCCTTGTAAAAAATGTTTATGCACGGTAATAAAACCATGCAGTTATAACACAATGCTTAGGAAACTTGTGTCAAATAGACCTATCTTTCAGAAGGATTACATCAGATACATAAAATGCTGTTCTTAAATACAAAAAACATGTATCTCAGCATCTCTGTTCTACTGTGAGCACGTAAAGGCAAAATTTACTATAAGAATACACTCAGTGAGTTACTGAGTCACCATGGATACACCTACCTGGCGGTTTCATACCTGCGTTTACAGGTCTTGCTGCTGCTGCAACCATCTGCTCCCGACGAGGATCCTGGTAGCTCATTTTACTTATAAATTCAATAGCAGCCTCTATACTACGGTTGTTAGTTTGTCTAAGAGCTTGTATAACCATATCCTAAAGAGAAAATTATACACAAAAAAATTATTTACATGAAAATCACAAAAAATACCAAAAATCCTGGTTATTTAGCCAAATATCCTCCACTAATTTTACCCAAGTAATTTTACGAAGTATCATTTCTCTCAGTTGTTTCAATTTTAAAATGTCTTCTCCAGAAAAGATCATCCAAAATAGTACCGCAATCTTACCATTCAGAAGAAAAGTTAACTTGTTGAAGCACTGTAGTTTATGTAAATCATGTCATCTTGCTATTAGCACAACAGTTCGGTCATATAATCCTTAAAAAAGGATTTTATAATAAATAAAAACCTATACAATAAAGTTGTCACAATCTTTACGGACCAGCTGACATTAGAAAAAGCAGACACAACATCTTCAGCTCAAAAATTTGGTCACCTCTGTGATATGAAGTATTCAATGTCTTAAAGAGTATCACTATACCCAGAACATAGGAAGATTGAACTTGAACCATCATAAGCAAAAGAGATTTTCTGTAAGCTATTTAAGATAAAAAAACTCTAATATAATGAATAGCATTCTACCCTGATTATTATACATACACATACATATACATGTATATGTATGTATATATAAAACTATCTATATACACACACCTGATACTTTTTGATATCTATCTGTTCCACTTTCACCCTTAATACTACTACAACAACCTGAGAGGTAGGGAGAATAACCAGAATGTGTGTGATATTTCATTTGGAAAAAAACCCAAATTCAATACATTTTGAAACTTCTTGACTAAAAAAATGCTTTCCTACTTCAGCTGTATCTGTTTCTAGTGACGTATGTGGAACAGTGCCATATGGGCTATTGTGGCAACACAACTGTAGGTTAACACATGGCAGAAAGGGCTTATGCTGGCACTCTGCCTGAAAAAAGCCCCATATAATCACAAGTGTCATGGGAATTTGCAGTTGTATCCAAGAACAAAGGGTAGGAGCAAAAGACTTCAAGATACAAAGGATCCAACAAAAAGACCAACTTAAGATACCTTTCTAGTTTATTGTCCAGCCACATACCACACATATCAGTCAGCAAAACCACCTGCAGGTTCAATCTGTAAAAACGGAGCTGAGAACTATCTACTCTGAAAAAACAAATGCACATCCCTTCTCACCCCAAAATCCCACACAGCAACAACAAAAACTTCCTCAACCTCAGCAACGAACCACAGAGCTGGAGCAATTATTACAAAAATCATTTATCATTATAAAATCCTTCCATTCTCTCTAACACACAGTTTGGACTGTGTATTTGATCAAGTGGAACGAATGTGAAAAGCCACTATCAGCACTTGACACTGGGATAAGAAAAGCCAGTTGGTAGTTTTGGAGAAGCTCACTTTTGGTAGAGGTAGATCTCTGTAAATACCAAAGCATCACAGACAGCAGAACTCACGAGCTGGTAACTAATGCAAGCAGTGCACGCCTGTAAAGTTAATCCCTGGTGTGGTACTCTGCCTTTTTCCTTTGGAAAGATGAGTGGTTTGCTAGCTCTTTTTTAAACATGCTTTTATACCTAGGTTTACAAAGAAGGCACGCAAACAAGTGTGATTTACTTTGATGCAGGTCCCAGTAAAAACGCAGGAGCTCTAAGTGTATTCATTTTTCCTTTCTCAAAACCACATTTCAGATTAATTTCCAAAATATTTGGTATTGCCTTTCAATTTAGAATGGCCATATTTTATCAACCTATTTTAATTGAGCACAATCCAAAATTACTTTGAGTATCAGAGGTAAAATCCATGTTCTAGAGAGTCCAGTCCTGTCTGCCTAAAATTATATAAATAATTAAAACAACCTACCACCTAAGAACAATCTGGACAAGACGCTTAAAAAAACAAAGCCAAGTCTCTCTAAATACTTCTAGTCCTCTTCTACATCCCCCACTACCACCAGTTTCATGTCCAAATCAAAAACCTATCAAATTTTGAAGCTTTTTGCTTATCATGCTGTTCAAACTTTCCCTGACCAACATCCCCTCCAATATGCATTAATAGTTTATAGCTAGCAGAACACCAAATCTTCGAAATAAAACACTTCACCTCATCAAAGCCAGCAGCTTGCAAGTCTTGCAGCATTTGTCGATTAACTTCTGATGTTCCTTTGACAGCTGAGGTTGTTTCATTTGCAAAAGGCAGAAGTGAGTTTCTTATCTCCTGCAAAACCTTATGATATGTTACAAACTTGGGGGGATTTCGGCCTTGTCTAGGATCTTCAGGTAACATTTTGCCCATGCTGTGATCAACTTTAGCAGCATCTGAGGGTTTAGGTAAATTCCTGAGGCTCTCTCGTATTTCCTGTAGCATCTGCTGGCTGCTGCCAGTGTAACTACTGGCAGGGAAAGTTTTAGGCCTCATTTGTCTGTAACCTTCTGGCTTCTCACTTCTCTTCATGAAAACATGTATATATGTAGCCTCCACCAAGGACTCGCACACACCAGAATTCAAGGAAGACTGGCTGATGTCAGAACTCGTGAAAGCAGTGGTTCTTCACTGTGAAACCTTGGCTCCCGTAGTGCTGGAGTTGTCACAACCCAAAACTGCTACTCTGTTAACAAAACAAACAAAACAAATCACATATAAAAGAATAGTTTAAAAAATCAGAATGTAGCACTAGCGGCAGTGAAATGTCCACATGCAGCATCGCCTTCACAGATATTAAAAACATGCTAAGCAAATCCTTCAGGCAGTCTTTACTCAACCTAATTTACAAACCATGTTGGATTTTTAACTGTCTCTTAACAACAAATGTTTTAGGTGCCTCAAGTCCAAACAGTCCTGAATTGGAAAGGATGTGGACACAGTAAAGAGGGACTCCTCTGTGTGGTGGACATGAGCTGATATGCACAACTGCTGTGTGTTAACCCTGCACTGCTCCTTTGCCTCCCCTCTCTTCTGGGTCCATTTGTCATCTATGTTCTCCCCATCAACACCTTTATAGTTAGAAGAGCCAACTCTACTCCCAGTCAGCCAGGATATGGGTCAAATAACCTTGCTGTTCAATGATTCTGACATCCAGCTCCAGAAAAAGATAGAAGTGAGAAATACACCAGTAAGACCATGTAATTACAGTGATTTTATTCATTCTCTAGCAGTCACATGTGTTAAAGTAAACACTTGCCTAGCTCATCACATGAAACTTTATGATTTCTTGTACCATCTGCAACTTGAATCTGTGTAAAGGTTTATATTCTGAGGCTTTCCCAGTCTCTTAGCTCTTAGTCTCTTGAACCAGTCTTCATCAATAGTTAAGTAATTTTTAATTTTATTTTACATGAGGGAAAATGAGAGCAGGAAAAGAAACAAAGAAAATTTAATCAGATTTTTTTAATGTAAAATTGTTTAACAACTCAAGCATCAAATTCACTGAGAGCATAGCTATGACATTTGGTAAGGGAAACAAAATTTTCTGCCAAAAACCAAATAAAAAACGTTTGCATTTTGAAGGCGCTGACTCATCAGGGAAAGAGCCCCGTGTCTGCAGAGAACTCAAATCTCTGTGTCCAGGCTGGGCACTAATTATTACTGCAATGGCCATGGCAAAGGATAAAGCAACCACAGTGAAACACTGAAGAAACTGCAGAGCATTTGCCTCTTTAGAGTATCATGAAATACAACTTTTTCAGTCTCTACTGCTGCACAGAGGAAGATCAGTTACTAAGGCAATGTAAGATAAACTAAACGTTTCAGTGCTGTTTTCTTCACAGGCAACAAAAATGTTGAAGCTCAACTCACACTGTTCCATTACTACTGTGCTGCTAAGTGTTTCTCATATTAGACATACACTAAACAAGTATCTAAATTTTACACAATCTACAAAAAACTCACTCTTTCTTCATTCAGGTTTCATTTCTAGAATACCTGCGCTGTCACAAACCAATTAGTGATTCAGCAATTGAGGAAGAATATGACAAGTTAACAGGAAACAGATCTCTCTGAAACATACGCAAATTATATGAATTAGCTACTTGTGCTACCCATATATGAATAAAACCTGAAAGCTGGGAAGTAATACATAGATGAGGACTGCAAAAAGAAATACAAGGCATATCCACTTAATCCCATTCTCTTTGGAGAACCATTTTAGAAATAACAGAATTTCTCCTATGAAACTTCAAAAATCTTAAGGGGTATAACTGCATCCACAAGCTGTCTTTGCACTGTGATAGTTTTGAAACCTTAAATGAGCATAGCTGGGAAGTTATAATTTTTAATACAGTCCTATAGCATGTAATTCTTCAGTGCTCACTGAATAAGGAAGAGATCATCAGACATAAGAGTGAATTTTAATAATCAGCAGTGAAATTATCTCAAAGTATTAAGAAATCCAGAAATCAGCAGAAAGTACAGCGTGAGAGCAATTAAAATGTAATTCAGTTTTGACCACTTTCAAAATAATTTTCCAAACATGCAGTATTTAAGACCACATTGAAAATACTGTTTCCAAAGAAAATTAAGTAAGAACTTGACAAAATACCCATACATAAGCTTTTAACAGATTCCAAAGGCCTGGAATTCAGGAGAAAAGAAGGGTTTTGAACCTACATATTTTACAAATTTCATCTTGTACTTCAGTATTCACTTTATGGTCACACCTCACGTAGCTGAGATAGACAAATCTAACACCTCTAAGGGAAATTAAGGTTAAATTAACAGGACACTAAAATCATAAATTGGGAGCAGTCTCAGAAAATAAAGATGCACTCAAATTCTTAGCAGCAGCTTAGGTTTAGGAGTGTAAACCAGTCAGTCCACTTATCTCCCACCACTCACCACAGACAGCATAACTGTTGTAAGGCCACAAAGCATGAACCAAGCTAAGGAACTTACCCAAATAAATAACTTTTTTTGGTGGGTTGTTCCTTTTGGCAGCACTGATGGGTACCAGCATGTACATGTGAAACTAAGTCTTAATTCTTAGAAAACAAATTAAATTAGTCCTCCAGAAAGTATGAATTACTACACTTCACCTTGCTTTGTATATGAACCTCAAAATTCACAAGTCATCTTTGCTTATAGATAGATACTGGCACACATTTTTTAAAAGACAGTGTTGACTGCTGAGTAAGAAATGTATCTCAACTTTGTACTTCTAACTACCAAGCATGAACTGTATCCAAGGGAACTGATGTCTATTCCCTCTTGTAGCTTTGTGTCCTTAAATGATCAGTTTGTTAATGCAGGTGTTTTGCTGATTAAATTCTCTTCTCCAAAGGAGTTGAAAAAAATAATCTTCCACTTTTTTTCAAAATATGGGGAAATTTTCTTCTACAGGTCAAACTGTAAGGGAAAAAAAGCCCACCTTGCCTTTTTTTTTTACACTATAATCATAAAAGATTGGAGTTATTTATATAATTGCTCGAATAAAAACTAAGAAGTGTTCAAGGGCAGGCCGGATGAGGCTTGGAGCAACCTGGTCTAGTGGCAGGGAGTTGGAACTGGATGATTTCTAAGGTTCCTTCTAACCTAAACCAGTCTGTGATGCTCTCAATGGCAACATGCAACTGTCAATGACTCCCTTAATTTTCTGAGAGAAAAAATACACAGCTTTAAAATCTGATTTTAACATTCCTTATAAAAATACTTTCAATGCTCCTATTTCCAGCTGAGTACTGAACATCACATACTAATGCATTTAGGTACCCCCCCCCCCTCACGTACCTATTCTAACAGCTTATTTTACACATAATCACAATGTTTCACTCCTAGGAATAAAGAAAGTAACAGACACTTTGCAAGTCATAAAATTAAGTTTGTAAGCACTTGTCTCAGAGCAACTAAAGGAAGCTCTTCTTTCAGGTTAACAAGTTATTGAGCTGCAACAGCAATTTCCCAAAGGATGCATTTCCAATGCTAAAAGTTTTCATAGGATGAGAAGAAACTTAGACCCTGAAATTAGCACATAAGCGCAACTACACACGGTTAGAAAAGCCAGGGCTGGAAAAAACCAGAGGCCAGGTGAACACTAGGAACATTATGCATTCGCTCGGTTTGTTTCCATTCTTACGCTTTGCTATCTCCTTTAGCAGGATACAGCTCTTCCACGCACACAAGTATTCCCGGGAGCAGCAGGAGTTATTTCTGGGCGCACCTCGGAGCGATTTTCACGGCTAACAACAGCAAGGCAGCCTCTGAGCACCAAAGCCCCGCTGCACTGGCTCGGGCCGACACCGATCCCTGCAGGAGAGCAGGACGCGGCCTCCCCAGGACCACGCAGGCCAGGAGGTTTTCACCGCCGGGAGGAGTATCCCGAATGTGCCCCGCTGGGACACCTGCGCTCCTGCCGCCCCGCCGGCCCCAGGCCGTGACCTGAGGTCGCTCCTGCCACGGCTGCGTCCCGCAGAGGGCCCGGGACGCCGGGCCCAGCCGGAGCGGGCCCGTTACCGCCCCGACCCCTCCGGCCCCCGCACGGCGGACTCTACCTGCGGCGAGAAGGCGGCGGCGGCGGCAGCGCCCCAGGCGCTCGGAGCTCGGCCCCGCCCGCGCGGCGCCGACCGGCCGCGGCCCTTCCCTTCCTTCCGCCCTTCCTCCGCCCCTCGGCGATGCCGCCAGCGCCCGCTCGGTCCCTCCGCCAGCGCCCGCCGCCGCCCGGGGCCGCTCAGTTCGGCGCCGCCATTTTGTCAGTGTCCCCGCCGCGGAGCCGCCCGGATATGGGCAGATCCCGGCCTGCCCCGCGCGGCTCCTGCCGCTCCCGGATGGAGCCGAGCGGCTCCCGCCCGCCCCGGCGGGAGCGGCAGCGCCCCGCGAGCCCGGCGCGGCAGCCGCACGCACGGCACGGGGCCCGGCCGGGCACGGCTGCCTGCTCCCGGACACATTCCCATTTTCTGATTTCCCGGTTCCTTTTAATAGGGGGAGAAAGCGCCGCCGAGGAAAACCCACCGGTTAGCACTCGGAGTGATCCACTTCATTTCCATCTTTTTCATTTCAGGTAAATCGGGAAGCAGAATTTAGGCTGATCTAAGGATCTCGTTGGCAACTCAGTACCTTGCCCTGCAAAGGGAGGGCAGCCCTGTCCCCAGCGACCATCCAGCAGGTACGGAATGTGCATCAGGCACGGTGTTCCTGCTCGGCACACCCAGGCCACCCGCACCGGCGTGAATTAAAGTACACTCTAGAGTGGTAATGGTGGAAATGCCACGTAACACCTCATAACTAACGTGTTCCTACCCAAATACAGAGGTTTCTCCATCCTTCACATGCAGTACCCAGGCTCAATCCAACTAAGTTCCTGCAAGCACATCTATTCAAATTATTTTAGTAAGTCAGACCTCTTGTGCAAAACTTTTTATTAAAAAGAGAAAGGGTTCTTTGTAACAAAAAGCAGGTACAATGCTAATAATAAAATGTAACTTTTCAAAGATTTCAATAAACCAGATGTGAATTTTTGACCAAGACTGTCTCAAGGTTAGAAAGTCTTATTCTTACACCTGAAAACACAGCCAACATATCTGTCAATTATGACTTAATTATAAACCCCACTTTTCTGCTGGGAGATTTACGGGTGCATTATCAAGTTTTAACATGCAGCATCCATGATGAAGCTGTAAATAATTCAAAATAATGTTGCCAAAATGCTTAGATTCCTATAGAACCTTTCACATTTCATAGCTTTAACAGTTTTCTTTCCAACTCTCATGGACTAACATTAAAAATTATGTTCCCCTGTATATATATAAAAAAACTGAGCTTAAAAAAACCCCAATCTCTCACAGGTGACATAAAAAGAATTTCAACGAATCCTACAGTTTCGCTTTAGAAATAATATTTGAAAAATACCTTTACAGGGAAAAATAAAAATCCAGGGTTTACCTTTTCTTCTGTGTGCATTATGGACATCACTTTACACCAAAGATTTTGCCCTTAGTGACTACTTTCCTGCTTGTCAAAAAAAAGCAGGCAGCAGGGAAGAAATGGCATGTAAGCTTGCTCTGTCACCCATCCTGGAGCATCAAGTGACAGCTGTCAGAATGTGAAGTACTTCACTTCTTCCAAAACACCAGGACCAAGCTGAGGCCTCTCCCACACATGCCAATAACAGACTAACAAGCAGCATTAGGAATGAACCCGACATTTCCCAGTAGTTCAAGCTGGTCGTACTTTGAAGGGATGCCGCAGTCACTTCAAGCAAAAAGTTGTCTGTTCACATAAATAGCCTCTGCATCAGTACCATATACCAGGCATGGTCCTAGAACATCTAAACTATTCACAGACAAAGTCTGATTTGGAATCAGGTTGGTGATTTCCATGCGGTCTTTGGTCGGATCATTGCTTAGCCAGGCACTTACTACAGACTGGTTAATGGTACTGTGGGAAAGATAGGCAGTGCTTCTTCCTCCTGAAAGAAGGAAAGAGGGAAGACAAAGAAATAAGTTTCAATTTTGGTTATATATTCTCAGATTTTAGAGAAACTCAGTAGATATGGGTCAGACACAATAGAAATATAATTTTACATTTAAGTCAATTTTCAGATTAGTTGAGATGCCATTTCTCTGGTAAATTAAGGAAAAAATAGCTTAAAAAATCAAGTACTTGAAATAATCACAAATACTTCCTACCAGCTCTACCCTCAGTTAAAACAAACGTATTACAATAGCTATTAACTCATCTCACTGAACAGACAATGTAAGTACCTGCAAGTTTCTCTAGCCAGATACAAAAGCAAGGATACAAGAACACATGTCTGTTTATAGAGTGTCTTGCTCTATTTGGGTTTTGCAGCTCTGCTTCAGTAACGCTTATTCCCTACTGCTCCTCCTCCCTACTTACTCTGCAGCAAGTGATACATCTATATTTGATTTTCAAATTTTCCCACATAACATTTTACATTCAAATTGAAGTCTCACATTCTAAGAACCCATTCAGCATAAGGCTAGCAGGTGTCAGAAGTGATGCTAAAGTATTTATACTTCATGTACTTCAAAACATGCAGAGTCCGACTTGAATCAGTAATCCTATAATTTCCAAAGATATAACTTAACTTTGAATGACAACTTTGAGGCCAAAGGCAGGTGACATCTGAAAGTCTCCTCACTATTTACAGTTTAAAGTCACAAGCACTTAGCAGTGTTTGTTATCAGAATGTGAAAACAAATGCTTAAATTAAAAGTCAGTATCATAACTTTAAAATCCTGCCACCATGCAAAAGGATCCAGTTTCATTTATTGAAAGTTCCAATTATTACCCTGAATTGTAAATTCATAATTCTACTATCGTATTAACCAATAAATTATTTTTGTATTCTAACAGTGTAACTCCCTCAGAGACTCAATAATGTCAATTAGGCTGCCTCTGTTTCTTTTCTACATACAGATAATTTTTAAGTGAACACAGTCTATCTTTGAAATCATAAATGTGCCCCTTCACACATTGGTCAGAGGGTAGCAGATTAAAAAAAACTGAAACCAGACCACAAAAACCTCTGCACAACTGTTTGCTATATAAGTAGTTTTCCTCAAATGCCTAATAGGACTTGATTTCTAAGAAAAGAAACCTGCTTTTAATTATCTGTATTAAGACTATGTTATTAATTGTGTCATGTGAGAATACAGACTGTAATGGTGTTACCAACTCACAAATTTAGTGCAGATGGACTTCAAACATCCTTACCTTGATGAAGAAAAGATGGTTTTTCAGATACGTTTGTGGAAGTATCCCAGTGCCAAAGAGATCCATCTTCAGAACACGTAAATAAATGATCAGGGTCAGAGGGATGGAAGTGAACTTCCCACACTGTAAGTATCAAAAAAAAGAACAAGTCTCAAGTACTTCAATCAATGCATTTGGACAGTATGATATAGACATACATCTACAAGAACCCATGCCTCCATCAAAACTTTTCATTTTTAATTGTAATTCATTTTTAATTCAATTCTAAGTTATATACTGCAGTTTTCCCTCTGCTGGCAGAGGGAAGGGGGGAAAGAAAAAAGAAGAAAAAAAATACCCTATTTTGTTGCATTTTCAGTGCTATGAAAATTGTTTAATTCTTATCTGAATTCAGGCATTCTGCACAGTATCATATCATCTTCCCTGCTATGAAGTTTAAATCTGCACATAGCGTGCATTCCTTCCCAGGACACAGATTATTTTATGTCTAAATACCACAACTGCAAAGGACATTGAAGTCAATAAACATCAAGAAATACTTTTACTCCTTTAATTTAACTGCAGCATCAAATCACAGAATTTTCAGCATAAAATTAACTGTTGTCTTGTTAATGAAATTACCAGTAAAGTCAGCTGTTTCAGCACTGTGGAGACACCAAATGAATGTTGAGTTTCCCCTTCTACCTCATGTTTTCAGGTTTATTAGTATGTGCATTCTGCTTTACTCTGTCTGCCTAACGCTGCACCAGCTTCCATTATTATTTATACACCTACCATGCTAGAAACACAGCCATTCTGATCAAATACATCTAACAGCATATAAAAGAATTGCTTACTATAATCTACTTTTAGTTTAGATAAAGTTCACTTTTAGGTAAGAACGGTCTCCTACACAGTGAAGGAAGCGAGCCAGATGAGAACACATGGGATAGTAGTAGGTATACTGGGAAGAGTATCGAAAGAAACGTTAGGGATACAGAGTGAGGAAGATCAAGGAGAAGCTAGATCTGATCCTGGCAAGGATGAAAAGAACAGGAAGGGCTTCTACAGGCATGGCAGCCAGAAAAGGAAGGTCCAAGGTGTACGCCCCCCAATAATCAATGCTGGAAAACTGGTAACACTGGACAAGGATGAGGTTGAACTACTCAACAACTTTCTTGCCTCGGTCTTCAATGGCAACCTCTCCTCCCATACCTCTCAAATGGGTGGGCTGCAAGACAGGGTGTCGGGGAGCAAAGTCCTTCCCACTGTAAGAGAAGCTCAGGTTCACGATCACCTAAGGAACCTGAATGTACATAAATCTATGAGATGCATCCTAGAGTCCTGAAGGAATTGGATGATGCGGTTGCCAAGCCACTCTCCATATCTGAGAGGCTATGGCAGTCAGGTGAAGTACGAGGGGACTGGAAAAGGGAAAGATGGGCACAAACCCATGTTTTAAAAGAGTAGAAAGGAAGACCCTGAGAACTACCAACCTGTCAGCCTCAGCTCTGATCCTGGGAAAAACATGGAACAAATCCTCCTAGAATCTATGCTAAACACATGAAGGACATGTGAGAGACTTCTTACAAGGGCATGTAGTGATAGGACAAAGGGCAATGGCTTTAAACTGGCAGAGAAGGTTTAGTTTAGGTTATTAGGAAGAAATTCTTTACGGTGAGAGTGGTGAGGCACTGGAACAGGCATCCCAGAGAAGTTGTGAATGCTGCATCCCTGGAAATGTCAAGGCCAGGTTGGATGGGTCTCTGAGCAACCTGGTTCAGTGGAAGGTGCCCCTACCCTTGGCAGGGGAGGTTAGAAGTAAATGAGCTTTAAGGTCCCTTCTAACCCAAACAATTCTATGATTCAATGAAGTAGCAAATATGTGATTGTTTTCTACCAGTTACAACAACTTATTTTTACAGGAATCAGAAATTTCTCTAACATGTCACTTTCTTCTCACCAATCCATTTCAGACACTTACTTTCTGCTTCATGAGCATTTAGCAGGGACACTGGCATAGTACCCTGCCTGATGTCCCATATACTCAGCATTCCATCCTGGCCCCCCGTGGCCACAATATGCTGCTGATTGGGATGCCTATCCACGCAGTGCAGTGGAACTCTGTCACCTGCCCTGCAAAGAGGAAAAAAACCAAACAACCAAATAACTCAAATATTACTTTTTTTTAATTTAACTTCTATTTTTCCTTTCTTAATCCCTAGTTCTGCATCAGGAGCATTGACCAGCGAGGTACCAGTACCGACAGTACCTTCAGTTCCTGTAACATCTGACACCTGAGGCTGAAGGCACATGACATCTACTGGAAACCAGAGGTATGGCAATAACGTGAAGCTACAATCAGATTCCATTACCTATGGTACACATCTGACATAAACACAGCATCTGGCAGCTTTATAGGAGGCAGATCGGGCACTAACAAAATCAGGTAGCTGAACTACAGTCTATGAACAGCAGTGGGAATTATTATATAGACAACAACAGAACTGAAATCTAGCTCATTTGGTTTTCTCACAGTACCTTGTAAGGCACAAAGTTACCATTTAAATACATTCCAAATGCCAGAAACTTAACATTAGGCCTGTGGAGAAAAGCCAATATAAACAGGTAGTCTGGGGTGAAGGATTGAAAGTTTTTTCCTCAAAAAAGAGAAGTGCATAGGTGCAATAATCCTTCAAAAGTTAAATCATAAAACAGACCTGCTAAGCACAATGCTGAGTCACAACAGTGGCTCAGCCATTAGGCAGTCTGCCCTTGCTTATTTAAATACCAAAGAGGTTAAAATCCTTTCTAAAAAAAAATCAGTATTTTACCATCCTGTTGTTAGGAAGTTGTTAGGAAAGATTTGAATCAGATTATATAAAGTAGCACATGCTTTTCAGTAAATAAGTAGAAAAGTGAGGTCTTACAAAGAAAATATTTGAGATGGCTCATTTCTCTGCTGTCTGAGGTCCCATATTTTTAACTGTCCAATTGAATTTACTGTCAAGATCTCAGTTGTTCGAAGGAAAGTCACTGCATGGAGTGTACTGCTGTCTGCATTGTCTGCAAGAGAGGAAGAAAGCATTCAGGTAAACCAATGGAATGCTAGTCTCCATTTCATTGCAACAAAATAACTCTTTATAGAGAACAGAACTTAAACATGCCCATAACCTCTGCAGTTTCAAGGTGAGACAATGTCTGGTATCTGCAAATACCCTATGAAAAAGGAGCCCTTGCTTACTATATTGAAAGACTACTGAGACAAATCTGTAAGAAGATGTATTAAATTTGCTCTGGTGATTACAAAACTACTCTATGATTTGTAAAATTGCTTTTTGTTGCTCCTAGAAGAGGAATCAATTCAGCCAAGTTTATTGGTTCTCAAAAGTTTTCATTATATGGCCAGCACCTACTGACAGGAAGCTGTTATGGAGCTTTTCATAATGGAGTTCTAAACACAAGAAACTGTAAATCTGGCTGACAGCATTAGCCAGTTTTATACTAAAACACTTAATTCACCAACTTTTAGACCTTTTCTGAACTGCCAATGTGGTATCAAGTTAAATCCAAATTATGTTGTGCTTGTTAATAATTGAATAGCAAGGCTCTTTTTTTCAGGTCCTTTTCTCCAGTGCCCCTTTTTGTCAGAGTAATGTACAATGTCAAACAATTCACAGATTTGAGGTGAAACTTTTGAGGCCTTCTGAAAAAACAGACACTATTTTCTTGTATTTTATTTGTTACTATATATAAACTTTTCATCTTGATTATGACTGGATAACTCTGTTAAGTCTGCTTTCACCTCAAGTATTTTAAAATTATTTTTGTAAACCCATACTGAAAATATGTTATTATTATATTAATTATAATTATATATTATAAATATATATTTCTGCATAAGATGGAAAGATTTTCTGCTATTGAGACAAAAAAGTTATACTGATGACTGGTTACAGATATTTGAATGACTTTTCTGCCAACTGCTTAAATGAAAGCAGAGGGGAAGAAAAAGCTCAGCAAAACGTCATTAAAAAGAAATGTTAGATTACTGAATACTGAGGTTCTAGAGGATTTAAAGTTTTATGGCAGACTAACACTAAGTGGTTTAGCAATGATGGTTCCAAAAGATTTTTACATAATCCCTAACTTTAGAGATTTTTTCCCTACCTTAATTGAGTAGAACCTATGCATTTTGTACTGTACACTTAAATCCACTAAACAATAACAAAAATAACAAGGCATTCCTTTGTAACTGTTGAATGAGGTACAAGAGTTCTGTCTTCATGATAAGAACTCAGCTTAGTGCCTGGGAAATGTCAAGGTGTCATTGAATTGGGAACCAGTAAAACAGATTGCTTACACCATAGAACTCCATCCTGAAGAACCTGAGAACATCTTCCAAGATGTTCTCTCTCTTTCCTCTCTAACAGTTACTGTATAACCATTAACTAAAAAATACCTAGATGAATATAGAAATATATCTGAAATATGTTTCAAGTATTTGAATTCTGGAGGAATATAGGAATAATCTGGAACAAACATGTTCAACCTGGAATACTGAAATCAACACTCAATTAACATTTTTGTTTTGTTGTAATAAGCTGAAAACCAAACAACCCCCTCCAAATTAGACTAATTTTTTTTAAAAAACCCAGATATTTCCAATACCTATAGTTCTTACTGCATCCCTTTGGTCAGCTCTAAAGAGATTTATTCTACCATCTTCTCCAACAGTGACAATTTCTGGGTTGTTGCAGACGACTCCAGTACAGGCTGCTCCTCCACAAGATGTGTCTTGATCCACATGATAATGGGCTTTCTCCCACCGGTGGTTGGCAGATAATGTCTAAGTGGTAACCAGACATGAAATTATGGTCTTAAATAATGAAACTGATAGAACAAAGCTTCCAGAATACTCATGAAACCAGAAACAAGGAAAGCCACACTACTTAATGGGAATGAGACCCTGCTATACAAATACAAATCTAAATTTTCATCAACTCTTAAGATACAACTCTTCCACAAAATGTTAGTTTTTCTTCTCTGAACTACTGTTTTCACATGACCTAGCAATTAGAAATAACACTACAGACTATAAAATGTCTTTCACTAGGCTGATATCTTCAGTATTTTCCCACAACAGGGGAAAAGAACTGATGCCCTCAGAAAATAAAGGTCAAATTCACATCTTGACTGCATGGAACTTATTTTATTTTAGGTGCCACACCAAATTATTAACTGACATTCACCTTTACTGTGTCAGTGTGAACATATATAAAAAGGTAATTATGCATTTATTTCCCTTGATTTATAACCAAAGCAAAAGACTAGAGTTTACATATCTTCCTTCACATGACACTCATGAGAATTTGTTTATAATTTGTTAAGAATTGAACATGAGTCATTTAGTTCAAGAATGCAAGAACTATGATAAGGCAGACACAATTCCATTAATACCTACTGTCCCAAAACACTCTAATGTCTTAAAGTATGTTTTCAATGAATGGGCTTTTCGGTTACAGATACAGACAAGGAGATAACCCAGTCTGTCTCACTCTGGAATCTTGTTTATGTAGCATGTGTGCAAAACGCTATTTTCTTTCCCTGTATCTGTGAAGTCAAAGTTTTTGTTAACAGATTTTAAAAATAAATTGATTTTGGTAGCTAGATGTTTATTGTGCTAAGATCAAAATGACCTCTATTACACAGAATAGCATCTTAAAGCCAGTGCATGTCACATACCTGGTTATTTTGATGATGACGGAATATAGTTACAGTTCCTGTTGATGAGGCAACCACAATTCTCTCTTGATCCAAAAACTAGAGATAACAAGAATGCTATTAGCCAGTGTTAGTACCGACGTGATAATTTTCATTTTAGAGTAACCTAAATTATTGGTAGGTAGAGGGGAAAAAAAAAACCACAAAAAACAAACCCACAAAGCAATATTGATTGGTTTTGTCAATTTTCTTCATAAGGATTTTTTGGCCAATCTCAGCATTTCGACAGATCACTCTCACTTAACTTCTCCTAAGTGACAAGCCCTTAAAAAATACAGACCTATTCAACACAGCTATTTTACCTGCATATCCATAACATCACCGTTGTGCTGGATGTCACACAGCAGATGAGGTTCTCCATGATATTCACCATTGAGGCCCGCATTTCCAAGGTCGCCAGCAGACCAAATGGAGACCCTGTTATCCTGAACGGAAACAACACCACATTTACTCGAAAATGCTTTTGAAAGTACTTAGCAATAAGCCTCAGCCAGGGAAGGCAATAGGCACGGCTCCTGAGGAAGCCGCCGCCAGCCGGAGGGAAGGGCTTGCCCAGGGGAATAACGCTGCTGTGCGGGGGGGCGGCCCCACGGCTTCCTTGGGGACACGAGCACGGCACGGTCAAGCGAAGGGCGGGACTGCCGAACCAGGCAGTGCTCACGACCGGCTCCGGCCCCGCTCTCCCGCACCAAGCGGCGGAGGTGCAGGGGACCGAGGCGGTGTGCGGTGCCGCCGCCGCCCGCCCCGCGCCCCGGCGGGAAGGTCGCGCCGCGCCTCCGGGGCCGCCCGGCCGGTACCTCGTTGTCCCAGGAGCCGGTGGCGAAGAGGTCGGGGGGCTGGAGCGCAGCGGCGGGCAGGGGCCGCCAGCGCGTCCGGCTGATCTTCTGCGACACGAACTTGGCGCTCACGTCCTCCATGGCCGCGCCCGCCCCGCGCCCGCTCCCGCCCGTCCCGCGCCGCGCGCGCTGATTGGCTGCGGTGCGACGGCGAGCGCGGAGGGACAGCCGGGGCACGGCGGGGGCGCGCGCGGGCGGGCCGGGCCGCGCCGGGAGCGGCGCTGAGGCAGCGGCGGCGGCCCCGCCGGCTGTAGGAGCCGGTCGGCTCCAGCTGCCCGCGGCTACCGGGCCGGGCCAGGGCTGGCCCTGCCTGGCCCCTGCGAGCCGCTGCACCGGCGCCTATCGGCTCGGCGTCGGTTGCAGGTCGGGTCCGGAGAGCAGGAAACAGAGGAAGAAGTGATCGTGCCGCTGTCTGCTCGGCGGGGCCGCGTCCACCGCAACGTTATGTCCGTGTGTCACCTTTGCATGACATGCACCGACTTCTGTTTATTCAAAATGTGTGACTTACACAACGAGTAAGCATTTCTGGTCTAGATCTGCTTTTAAGTATGCCCTGCTTTCAGCTGGGGCAGAGTTAATTTTCTTCCGAGTAGCAGCCACAGCGCTGTGTTTCGGATTTAACGTGAGGATAGTGTTGACAGCACAGTGATGCGTTACTCGTTGTTCAGTGGCGTTTACCCAAGGGGAGATCTTTTCAGTCCTCGCTCTGCCAGTGAGCAGGTGGACAAGAAGCCAGGAGGGAGCATGGCCAGGACACTGACCCAAACTGGCCACAGGCGTATTGCATACCATAGAATATCTCATACGCTGTGTAAACTGGGGGGCATTGGCCATGAGGGACCAATTACTGCTCAGGGACAGGCTGTCTATCTTCTTTGATTTAAATTATTAAAGTTATTAAGAGATAAGTTATTCTTATCTCAATGCATGTTTTTTACTTTTGTTCCAACTATCCTCCCCATTCCTCATGGGGTGGGCTGGGAGGGGTTGTGAGGCTTATGTGAGCAAATATTTGCCTGGAACTTGCTGGCTGGGGTTAAACGATGATAATGTACTTCCGAGTGATACTCTCCTTGCTCTGACAGATTCCTACCTGTATAGACATAATTTTTTTTTGTCCCAAATGGCATGGTTAAATCGAAGAGGAGCACACATATACTTCCTTTCTAGTATTTCTAGTATTTGAGACCTAAACAACCATGAAATAAAAAGTTCAGAGGTTAGTTGTAAAATTAAAGGCTGACACAGTTGTGTTGTCAGTTGTCATTTCAGAGGATGAGACTATTGGCCCAGTCACTGCAGTCCAGTGAGGGATTTTCTCAAAAAGATTTTTACAACTTTGTTTTCTGCTGCATTTTTTCCCAGAGCTGATGCTGCCAAGTCTAAGAGGTTCTGTCAGATGGACTTAACAGTGACTTGGCTGAATTTTCCACTGTGTTACTGCAGTTTTTTTTGCTAAAGTAATCTTTCAGAGTTCTTCTATAATGTATTTTTGAGTCTCTTATCAAGTCTACTGTGCTGTTTTGTAATCCCTCAGGTGTGATACCAAGCCAAAGATATTTCAGGTGTTTCATGCATCATTTGAACTTCATTTAACTTTTTTTTTCCATAGGTACATTCAGCAGAATCCAACAATGAACATATTCCAAAAGCTAGATGCTATAGTAGTCTACCCTACTGCAAACATACCTTAAAATAGCTTTGTTGCACACGGCAGTAGCATTGTTATTCTACAGCAGCAAGTGCTTCTGGCACCATTTATTAAGTTGCTAACTGCAGTTCTGCAAGTCACTGTTGACTTCAGAGGTGTTTTCAGCTAATTCTTATATCACTTGTGAGACATATCAATAGGCAGCCTCAGAATACAACTACAGACCAGATAGCCAAAAGCTGAAGAGAAAACACTTTGGGATTATTGAAAAGTTTTATTAGGCAAATATTTTTGTTGGTTGGTTTGTGATTTCTGTGTGTATTTTTTACATTGTGGTTTTGGATGATTTCTTTCTTTTCTCAGGATTGCTTGTTCAAAAGCATTTGGGAAGTAAGTTGGACATACTGGCTTATTTTCACTTAGAGGAAAAGAAGAATCACAGTTTTTCTTCCCTGTCCTACATTTTTTAAAGAAAATGTTGGCAGCATGTTATATGACAGAAGTGAGAGCTGTGATAGATTTAGGACTGCTTTGTAAACCTTTAAATATATTCTCTGTGCTTGATCCCTATGAAAGATGTGTACTGGCTGTGTTAGTATATCATTTCAATGTAATGACAGATTTAAATAACCATATAAAAGGCGGAAATAAGCATCGGGAGAATATACGCCTCATCTAGTTTTCAAAAAGGATGTTTAGTCTAGATGAAGCTGACTCTGAGCATTGGGTCCAAACATACCAGCTGAGACAACAAGGAGCATCTATGGATTACCCTTAAATATGGCTAAAGCTAGGAGTGTGAGTAAAAGGGAAGAAAACTGAAAGCATGCCTATCTCTGAGAGAAGGTAGGGGGCCTGAGAACAAAGGCACTAGATCAGTGGTTGCACTGGGGTACGATAAAACTAATACTGAATTGGATTTATTTATAATCTGCTTTTCTCCAATCATCATTGAATAATATTTAAAGAAAGTTATTTGGAGATGCCAAAACAATGTTTACTGGTAAGAATTCCTGGAGCTGTGCCCAGTTCATTCTCTTGAACAAGTACAGTTACAGTGCAGGGTACTGCAGAGCAGATGTAACAGCAGAGGGCCCATCCATAAGTCTTGCCCTTGGCTGGGGCACTGTGCTCTTGGCCTGAGCTGTATTGTAGGAGAGCCTGTCATCAGCCACGTTGCCCAAACTTGGCTGCCTTGAGTTGGAGCCTGACTTGTCACTTTGCTTGATAGCAAAACCACTCCTGTCCCCAGCCCTGCTCTGCTTGCTTTGCTGGGATACCATGGGATGGTGTGTCATCTGGAAGGCTGACCTTCCTTCATGAAGGGGTCCCAGTTCTGTTGCTCCCTAATGGGGAAAGTCACTGATGTGGCTGAGTCATTCTCAACTCATTTTTGAGTGAAGAGCTGGTAAAACATGGATGTGAAGTTCAAAATAACGTAAACTTCTGAAATGGTAATGCAAAAGGAAGGTACACACCAAACCGGCTTGAGCTTATAGGAAAACAAATGAGATGAAGGAGAATGATTAAGTTAAAAAAACAGAATGGAGTCAAGAAGAAGAGGGAGTGTAGGTGTAAAAGCCAATTAGCATGGGGCTTGGGACATAACTGCGGAAATGTACAGCAGGAACATTTCACAAGGAAATTTGTGCTTGTGGTATGCA
The DNA here is from genome assembly GCF_009819885.2 of Catharus ustulatus. Classification (NCBI taxonomy): domain Eukaryota; kingdom Metazoa; phylum Chordata; class Aves; order Passeriformes; family Turdidae; genus Catharus; species Catharus ustulatus. The sequence continues at coordinate 59,203,289 of NC_046223.1, read as the reverse complement.
GAAGCAGATGGGAACAGACAGTGATGAGCAATTTTTCAAATTCTTTCTAAATTCAAAGAATTAAAAAAAAATCTAATGGGCTTATGAGGTGGGAGGGAAGGAATGAAACAGAAATAGTAGCTCAGAGGGGTTTATATATAAAAGTATGTAAGTACAGCAAGAGGATTGGGATGTGGGTGAACGTGCAGCAAAGGAAGAAGCGCCAATGTGCTTACAGTTAGCAGGATCTTCATGTCAGAACAATCATATGGTGGCCCAGTCTGGCTGCTGGCATTTCCTGTGCCTTCTCCCTAAGAGGACTGGCCATGCAGCAGCTCCCTGGAGAGTCTAGGGAAATGGCTCTACATGTGGAAAATGGAGGTGGGTGCCTGCAATTGACAGTGGGCACCCAGGGACCAAGGTGCTCCCACTGGTTTGGACAAGTGAGGGGGAGTAGCATACAGAAATCCTGAGTATCAGAGCAAATGGAAAGGTTCCACATGAGTGATGATGAAAGCAATTTTTTTATTATTATTATTTCCACTTGTATTTTACTCTAGTCAAGAACATCTACATTGCTTTTAGTTTAGTCTCAGTGGATGTGCTCCATTTTTAAATGGAGTCATGGCCCAGGATTGTGGAACTGAAAGAGTTAGGGACTCCTACATTTGTCTACTGCATAAATACGTGCATCCTGCCACTACTGGTGCATGTTAGTTTCCCAGGGCCCTTGGAGGCAACTTGGCTTGTCTTAGAGCTCCCAGAAGCCTGCCAAGCCAAATGCTGTTTCCTTCACACATGCCTGGTATCCATCCAAGACACCCCAGATATTGTTAAGGAAGGCCCACACTTGCTTTAATTCTCTGAATACTCATGTCAAGAAAATGGCAAATAGGTATATTCAGAAAGCAACTGGGCAAGACTGCAAACTCTTAAGAGAGAAATGTAGGCTTGCTTTTGGTGCTCTCTGATGAGTCAAAGCCTAATTCAAGCTGGTCCTGGTAAGCAGCATCAGTTTGTATGTAAAAGGTTTCTGTTGTGTTTTTGGTCTCCCAAGAGGGTAAGTATCCTTGGAATGCTTTTAAACATGGGCCAGCTATTTTCTTGCCAGCAACCTCTCTATGTCAGAGCAATGCAGTTTACTTGCATCTGACAACAGAAAATGTCTTTTGTATTTAAAACAATAAAGTATTTCTATGTTGTACTTTTACAGTGTCCGTCTGTTCTCTGCACCTGCTATCCTTTGGGAATTCCTCTAACTCCATGGCTTCTTTCCTTCTCTCTCAGCCCACTGGGTGTAACAGGGAGATCTTTTATATTCCAGGACAGGCTGGGAGCTTCACAAGGACTGCAGTTGTCAGATCATGCTTAGGAGAAGTTAGATGGAGAACACAGAATGAAGCAGTGGATCTGTCTCCAGATTAAAAGAATCAGATGGAAAGTCTATGGATGGGATCTGGGATATGCATTGAGCAACTGTCAGATTTGCCCTAGGCTGACTGCAAAGTAGAGAAGCAGATTGCAGCTTCACCTCTTCACCTGAACCAGCAATGATTGGATGAAATAGATGTGCTGTGTGGAATTGGAACAGGTTCAACACTCTCAGCCAAGATGGGCTCTCTCACAGAAGATATAATCTGTGCAATCTCCCATGGTGGTATATTAGGCTGTGTCCTTGTATCAGAAATGCTTTTAAGAAACAACATAATACTTGAAATTATATCTGCTGGATAACACCATATTTTCCCCAAGTGTTTATACAATATACTATTGATAGGGCCAACCTATCCGTAGTTACATACCATTACACTCACACCACAAAAGCCAAGAACTGAAAACTCTGCTGTCTGGTACCATGTAGATGAAATACCTGTGCCAGTGTACCTGGTTAAGAAAGGAATGACTGTAAAACTATTCCCAGGTGTGTGAAGCCCATTTGCAGGGACCAGAAGGCAACACAAATGCAGAAGTCATAGCGCTGACAGGAGGTCCCCCAAAATTTCAGAGATGATAGATAATGATACATTCTTTAAACAATAGAAACAACAGGTAGCAAACAAATACTTGTTGGAGTTGTTATATTGAGATAGACTGGACTGGCATCACCACCAATCCTTTATTAGAAAACTTGACATGCCTTCTTTCAGTGAACTTCTCTCAAGCAACTCTGAATCTCATAGGCAGCTTCACACAGCATTGACTCCTTTTCTTATAGGCAGCTCCACACAGCTCTGACTCCTTCTCTCCTCCCTGCAAGTTTCCTTCTACGTGGCTGGCTAACCCCGTCTGTCCCTCACACGGCTTCTTACCTTATCTGCCCCTTGCACGAGCACATGTCCCTTATCTCCTCACAGCACAACCAGCACACTCCATCCCAAAATACAGCAGACTCCAGACCTCATACTCTAACTCGAACTACAACTAGTGGCCAGCTAGCTTACTCTTTTATAACACCCAAACCCATCGGGCAGGCACAGATGTTTCCACTCTCAGCAATCAGTACAACTGTAATTCATCGGGAGAGACTGCCTTCTGTATTAGCCTTTCAACCTATCTTCCCACAAATATTGGCGGCAAAATTAATCATAAAGGAGTTTCAGAGCAGAGGGAAATACTACATGGCTGTAAAAAGAGAATTCTCTGCTTTTCCTCGTTAGGTTATCAGGCTTTGGGGAGGATCCGAAGGTGCTACTTTTCCCTTAAGATTGCTACTTCATCATGGGCTTATGCTGGGACAGAATAAAGGCCCATCGGAATTTACTAAATTCTGAGCTATTGTCCTGGACACCTTTTAAAAGGAACTTTGATTTGTAACTTTGTCCCACGTCACGGGCATTGCACCGGCAGGTGCTCCTGTGAAACATCGGTACTTTGGCAGCCGTGCCAGCTCTCCGTAGCCTTCTCCGCCGCTCCAATTCTCGCGTTGCTTCCCGGGCGCGGGTCGCACCCGCCCTGCCCCGTCCCCACCGTGGCACACACGGGACACACACGGGACACGCAGCTCCCGCGCCGCCTGACCAATGGCAGCCTCCAACACGTAGGCCTGGCCCGCGCGGGCTGGCCGCGGCCAATAGGCGCGCCCCATGCAACACACCGCGCCGGGGAGACGCCGCTAATTGGCTCCGCCGCAAGGGCGGCGGGTCGCGCGCTGGGCCCGAGCCGGAGCTGGCGGCGCAGCCACCGTGATGGGGCTCGCCAGCTCCGGGCCTTCTCCGGTACCCGGCGTGCACTGACTTGTGTCACGGGAGCGGCTAAGGCCGGGGCAAGGGGGAAAGTGTGTGCGCACCGAGGTGCCGTTTCGCTATCTCATTCATTAACAGAGCTCCTAAGTTTACATACCCGTGCCCCCAGACCCGCCCGGTCCCCCCGCCGTTTCTGAGGCGAGGGTGGGACTGGGGTTTCGCCGCCGGCGCGACAAAACGCGCGGGCCGGGAGCAGCCGCCGAGCATCCCCGCCCCGGCGCGCGAGGATCTCCCCACGCGCGGCCCTGGGGGCGGTGGGCGCGCATGCGCGGGGGGGGGGCGGGGGGCACGGCGCGGGCCGGCGGAGCGGCGGCGGCCGGGGCATGTCGGGCGCGCGGGGCGGTGGGCGCGTGGCCCCTCCCCTCGGCGAGCGCGCGGCTGCCGCTGCGGCGGCGGCCGCGGGAGGAGGCGGCGAGGAGGCGGCGCCTGTGTCGGCGCTGGAGGTTGTGTCCTTCCTGGGGAAGCTGCTGTGCGCAGTCGCGGCGCTGAAGGCGGCTCTGTACCTGCTCCGCAGAGTGTGCCTAGCGATGGCCTGGAAGTCGGGCGGCGCCAGCCACTCCGAGCTCATCCACAACCTCCGCAGTGAGTCCTGGGGCGGGGGCGCGGGCGGGCGGGGCCCCTGGGCTGCGGGGCGGCCGTTGCCGGCTGCCCGGTGACCGTTAGCGACCGCGCGCGACCGCGGCGCCCGCCCGACCCGCCGCCAACTGTCACGGGGAGCGGCACCGGCGCCCGGCCGCGTGTGTCCGTGTTGTCCGTCCGTGTCTGTGTGTGCGTGTCTCTGTGTCCGGCCGGGGGTGTGTCCGTGCGTGCCCGGGTGCTCGGGCGGGGGGTGTGTGTCCGGGCGGCGGCCGGTGTCGCAGGGCGGGCCGGGCTGTTGTTGCGGGAGGCAGTGCGGCGGGCGGGGTGGCGCCGATGGCGGTCCCGGAGGGGAAGCGCTGTGCGGCGGCCGTGGCTGTTCCCTACTCGCCGCGTCCCCCCCTCGCCGGCCCCGTTCCCGCCGCTTCGTCCCCGTCTGCTTTGTGCGAGCTGAGGCGGGGCCGCGGCGGCAGTGCCGGAGGGCCCGTGATCCCCCGCACGCACCGGGATCGGCGTCCGTCTGGCTTCGCTCCGGCCGGCGGGCGGCGAGACTGGCGGTGTCGGCGGCGCCCTCCGTTCTTTCAGGCCCGGGCTGCACGACGCAGCGGGAGCCGCCCGGGTTTGGGAAACGCGCCGAAGAGGCCGCGGCTGTTTGTGTTGGGTGAAAGGGGCGTGTGGCGGCAGTCCCTCCTCCCCCCTCCCCGGCGCGGTCCCGAGTGGCTCCGCTCGAGGGGATGGGCTGGGACCGCAGGGTGAGGACGGGAGAAGAGAGGAGCTGTCGGGGCTGCGTGCTCGTGCTGTGACAGCCGAGCTTTGCGGTGTCTGCCCGGCACCGGGCGCTCCCTTGTGCTCACCGAGGGTTTGTGCTGTCCCCGTGCTGAACGTGGAAGGTGTTGGGCGGGCGCTTCTTCGCCGATGTACTTCAGTACATCATGAAGTCTGCAGGTCCTGAGAGGACGGAGAAACAACACCTTCTGTGTTCGGAGCTTCCACTTTTCACATTAGAATAGAATTGACCTCTCTTAAATATACTGACAGTGTTCTCTCGTCTCTGCTCCTGGCCTTTTCCCTTCCGCTTTTCAAGTCTCTGTCCTAGATGCAAAAGGATGTAGATTTGGAGCCTGTATTATGGCAGTCGCCTCTTATTTCAGTGATGCTACAAGACCACAGACAAGTTCAGCTGTGTGGCCTCGTTATTCTGGTGTCATTGGAGAATCATCCTTGTTTGCTCTTTTTGCCTTTTCTCTGCTTATGTTAGATCATCTGATCTGTGGTCTTTTACAGTATTTTCTTTTGAGAACTATCACAGCCAGCAGGATAACACATGCTGAAGTGACTTTCAGTTTCCCTGTAAAAACTACTAATTATTGTAGATTTTTTCTGTTTAATAAATAGATAATAACTTCTGTAGTTACAATTGTTGCTATGCTTTTTTGTTTTGTTTTGTTCTGCATCTGAAAGGGCTAGAAATATTGTTTTTGTGAAATACTGTTCTCTTACACAGCAGGGAAAATCTTCCTGATGTAAAAATCAACTTTAAGCTCCACAATACATCCAAAAAGCAATTATTGCTAGAATCGTCTATGGTGCTCAGAACTTGAAGGCAAAACCAGTTTCTTTGTTGCAGAAGACAATGGCAGTTTTTCAACACATGGAAACTGTTTAGGGCATTGCAGAGAATGATGATGAAGCTAAAAGCCATTGTAGTTAGTATCCAGCAATAGTTGTATAGGAAGAGGAAAGTAAAATAGAAGTGCTTAACATCATAATCTCAAAGTATGCACCGATGGTAATTTCCTGGAAAATTACAGTCTGTAATTGCCCCCACTCTGTTTTGCATATGCATGCCAAAATATTTTGAGGGGTGTTAAACAGGGAAATAGCGGACTGGCAATAAAATATTGTGGAAGCACATAGGCCTTTGATCTTGCAGCAGGATTGTGTTGTCCCCTTCGGTGGGACTCTGGTCATGGTGTAGGGCTTCATCAGTGCAGAGGAGCTGCTGAATTAAGACCATGACTTTCAAGCTAGAGTTCCTCGGGTAAGATGATACCTCGTTGCTAAAGCTGGGAACAGATTTAGAAGAAAGTACTGTTTATTGTGATAAAATTCTCCCAGATATGTTTCAACTAACTTATTATTGGTTATTACTAAATTATGATTATTAATAATTATTAAATTATTGGTTACTAGAAAGACTAAAATGTTCCAGAGAATTCTTTTAGAGTAGTAGATCCATCAATGTATTTTCTGCTCTCTAAAAACAACTTCATAGCATTTACAGCATTTTAGCTGAAGGTAATGCAAATTGAATGAGGTTAATTTTATGTTGTCCAGAGTTTGTCTTACATGTAACTTAGTAAATGTGTGTGTAATGTAGTGTATATTTCACATAACTTAAAGAAAATAATGCAAGTCGTAGTGACACAGTATGTCTTCTTCTGCAGCAAATCCTGGTAGAGAGGTTCTTGCTCCTGTCGTTCTGCCACAATTCTTCTCTTGACTGTTCTTGTAGAATTGCTTGTAAGGGAGGCAGTGCTGTAAGACTGGGTCACTTTCTCCTAACTTGTGAAACATCAAGATTTAAACTCCTCAATGTCTGTAAGCTGTTGTAATATCATGGTTAGAGAAGCAGTGAACTTGGTTGTGGGTAAATGAGGGCTGGGGAGAATGGAAACTTATTGAAGTGGTTTTTCTTCCAAATAGAAACATAATTGGAAGATTCCTATAGGCTACATATTCTTTTCCTTTAAAACAACCATAAAGATTATTCTTCATTATAAGTTGTTATTGACAGTTACTAGTGCTTCTGTTTTGTGGCAATAAAGTTTTCCCTTTCATGACATTCTCTTTACTCCTCACTTCACTGTTGCCTTGACTATAGAATTAACTTTTCTGTGATGGTAACAATCATCGTGTTAGGGCGCTGACAAGTGATTTTAGATATTTGCAATGCAGATTTAGGCAATTATTCTTTATAGACTTTATCTTTACTGTCCTATATTAAAAGGGACAAACTAATAAAGAGGGCCCTGGAACTTTACATATTTTTCAACACATGCTTAGGGCCAAGTGGCTTAAGAGTGTTGCATTACATTGTTTTGTTGTTTTGATTTTTAACTTCTTATTGCATTGTAAACGTGTTTTTGCACTGTTAATTTGAGGTGTCATAGATGCACAATTTGACATGCACAAAATAAACTTGTTTAAAACACTCTTCACAATGAAAATGCTGTCCTTGAATGTGCTGTTGCTATGAGGTATTCAGATGATTCTAAAAAGTATTTATCATTTTTTGAAAATGCCTTTTTAAAATCTGAATAGTTCTTTCTTCATTAAAGCCTCTAATATTTTTCACCTTCACAGAGTAATTATTTAAATCTTTGCTTCTTAACTGAAAATACTTGAACATGTGCCTTCAAACTTGAGTAAACTTCCCTCTAAAACGTATTTAAAGTAAGATCTTTTAGCAGACCACATTTCTAGGAAGCTCTCTAAATGCAGGTTACTGTAGGGTTAGAAATCATGCTAAACACAGAAATTTTTGCCTGTGTTTAAATAAATAACTCTGACAGGAGGTTTTTTTTAAAGTTATGAATCTGTCATGTAGAGGTGCTGAGGAAGGAGGAAATTTACTGTTGCTTTGCTTGGTTGGAAATATTTTGATTCTAAATCTGTAACCTTTTTCCCCTCTCTGTACCTTCAGCTCTCCACTGATAGGTCGCTATTAGATCTTTTAATCTTCTGTATTTCATACCTGTGCTTTTGCAAAGTCCTGTTACTTTACATGCCAACGTATTAGAAATCAGTTTTTTTTTCCCACCTGAAGGACAGAAAAATCGGTTCCGTGTCCAGAACACAAGCAAAGTTCATTAAGTTTCCTTACTGCGCCTTTTTCCTCCAGTCAGTGTCATGATGCCATATGACAAGCTTGCTTTGCTTATTTCTCTGATCATGTTGTGTCAATGGTGTTTCTTGATTCCACATTTCTCAGTGAAAGTGAAATTAACTTGGCTGTGGCTGAAGTTATTAACTATCTACGGATTTGTTTCTTGCTACATTCTTTTACCTTCCTCACCTAATAAACTTGTGTCACAAAAGTTAGCAACTCTAATTTACAAGATTCCATGGAATTTTGTACCTCACATAAGATCAGATTCTTAATTTTCCAGTGTAAATGATGCTTCAAACCAGTATCTATTCATATATTATCTGGGTCTGGGAATTCTATTTTTAAACATGCTAAAGGGATTTCTCCAAGTGTTTTAATTATTTAGATGTTAAATAATTAAAAATTGCATCTTGGCATGCTTCGTCATGATGAAGTCTTATCTGCAGTGAATCTGCACCTTTGATGCAGGTTTCTGGTTGCTGAGGACAAATCTCTTTGGGAACTGCCCTGAGTGGGAAAGCGTTGGATATAATAAGCCTAAGTTAGGTTCAGCAAGTAGTAAATACTGGTTTTGTTTTGTTTATTTTCCCCTGTCATGTCTTTTCCCTTGGTTTATCCAAATCTCTTCTACATCTGTCTAATTTTGCTTAAGGAAGAGTAATGTAACTTGGATGAACATGAAGAAGGGAAATGATAATGGAAAATTAGACCAAATTTAATGACTACCCTGTACAGGCACTTATGCTACTGCCTGTTGTGTGCATTCAATGACCACCCTTTCCTTCATCATAAATTAATTGAGGCTTCAGTGTCTAAGCATTGTAACTTATGACCAGGCAGTGACATGGTTAGAAAGTGAACTATTTTTTTCAATTAAAAAATAACACATCCACTGATACGTTAATTTAAGAATATCTAAAATGTCTTAAATTTAGTTCATGTATCAGGTGGCAGTCTTGAAACCTGTGATGCTATTTTTTGGAGCATTGGAGATTTTAAAGAAAAATTTGTTAGCAAGTACAGTAATTTCATGACTGTAAGGCACACCCTTTTGACTAAAATTTTTCCCTGAACCCAGAGGTGCGCCTTATAGTCTGGTGTGCCTTATATGATGTACAAAATTGTGACATTTGCCACCCCGGAAGTGTGAGCCGTGGGGGGAGCCGGCAATGCCGCGGCAGCTGGGTGGAGGCGGTCCCAGGGGCCCGTGGCTGCTGGATTGAGGCGGGGCCTTGGCCAGCAACCGCATGGGGGGAACTGGGGGCGGAGCCTCACTGCAAAAAAAAAGTGCACCTTATAGTCCGGTGCGCCTTGTGGTGAAATTACTGTAATTTGATTAATTGCCTAATGGAGTTGCTGTGAAACTTTTTTTTCTTTTTAAGTAAGATTTAAGTATTTGTTAATGATTTGCCCATACCGGTGAAATGTTTTGAAGGAATTTCGACACCCTTGATCTTTCAAGAGACAGGCCTTCAAGTAAATCAAGACAACTAAATATCCCATATAATAGGAAATGATGACAGAAAGAAAAAAATCCAACCCAAATTTAAAACCATCATTTTATTGGTGTGTTAATTAAGATTGTGTTCTTTACTGATTCTTTCTCGTTGGCATGGTTTTTTTCCCTTAATGTTAGACAGTGTGTCAATATAATGTTAAAAGCATACCTGTACTTTCCCAGAAACTCCCAAAATTCAGTGCATCAAAATCCAAGTCCTTGATGATTCAAAAAAAAGGACATTTTTTCTGATTATTTACATCACAAATCTTTATGACTCCTAATAAATAAATTTAATTAAAAATATTTAGTTCTTTTACTTGATTGAAGATATATTTTTATTTTTGTATGTGAATATAATGGCATTATATTACTTTTTTTTTGGTCTGAAGCTGCCTAGTAATCCATAGCAAAATGGAAATGATACTGCAAATGTGTCCAAAACAGGTCTTTACTGCTACATGTAGGCATTTTTAAAAGAGAGAATCTCCTATCAGTATCATTAATATAACTCTAAGCTTTTCTTTTAATGTTACTGTTTCTGTTGTCTTGATGTAGTTCAAGAGATCACTAAGAGCATAAGAATGTTATCCTTCAAAGTAATTTTCTTTAGTGTTACATAACACTTTAAGTAAATAATTTTATTGATTTTTTTATTAGGTTAATTTTATTAATGTTTTAATTTTTAATTTAAATAAAAACATTTGGCAAAAACTGAGTGAACTCTTTTAAAGCTTGAGTTCATTATTACTGATGGTTATTGCCAGTTTGTAGCGAACTCTTCTGTTTTGACTTTCCACGTGATGCATAAGTGAAGTTCAGCCTTCTCAAATGTTGAGGGTTTGAGGAGTGCTTGGAGGTTAATGTCTCCCTCATCTGCATGTGGATGTTAAAGTGGTTCTATGTTTTTGCATGCTGAAGCCAACCTTAAAGTTACTTTCTTCTTTCATGTACTCCTCAAAGTTTCTTCATTCACCTGCTGATACAGATTTAGACAAAATCAACATAACCATTATGATGAATGTGAGTACGTTACGGAGAATTTCTGTATAAATCTGTGTGCTTTGTTAGCAAGCCTGGAGAAATGGCTAAATTAGTTAATTGCAGACTTTTAGAGCCATGAAAATGAACAGAAGACTCTTAGCCATTACACCAAAGTGGATGGGTTGTTTTTGAAGGCGATTCTTATGAAATAGGGAAAGAATACTATCTTAAAGTAAAAGTGAAATGTTGACAGGTAAGTTTGTATTTAACTGAGGCTGTATACTCGTTTGTTGTGTTGAGCCTAGCTTATGATTTCCATGTTGTTTTACCTCTGCGGGTTTTGAGTAACATTTAAATGATAATTGAATATTTATTATTGTTATTACTCCTCCCATTATTTTTAGTTTCTGTCACTTTGGAATTTTCATGGGACTTAATATTTGTGTTTCATTTCTAGATTAGGTCTGATGGACTCTTACTTTCCTCAAATGTTTCTGTCGTTGTGTCTCTGAAGGATAGACTCTCAAGTGATTCCTTCTAGTGAGCTGTATGCAACATCCTGTTTGGATAGTGTTTGGATATTCTGAATCCAAATCACACTGACAATAGATGGGCAACTGAATGTTTGAGGCAGATTGCTCTTAAATTATCAGCAAAGCACAAGAAGTTTGCATGTATGAGCAGTATAAGAAACACTTGTTTACAAACACCTACTTTCAATTTCTTTAGCACAAAGAGCTTTGTGTGTTTTGGGTCAGTGTCCGTTATTGGATCTTAGGGTGCTGATGCATCACTTCTTGTTCTAAGTGCTTTCTTTGTGTTCATGCTTTACAGTGGAATCTTCCTATGCTCTTTTCTTAAAGAAAATTTTGTTAACTGAGCCACATTCTTTCCCATCTTTTTTTCTTCCTCTGCTCAAACAAAAAGACCCTGACTTAAAAAATGTCAGTTGATCAGGTACTTAACCCAGCAATCTTCACACTGTTTTGCAGATCAGGATGTGGTTCTGTTCCAGCCCATTCTTCTCTGGAAAGCTGCTGGCTGGTTTGCATGGGTCAGATGGAGACTCTCATTTGACACTGTCCTGCACTATATCCATGTCTTTAAAAGTGAGAGGCATGGATTAGCGCTCAGAAGAGCTGTGGTTAAAAACTCTATGTTCAAGTGTAGACTGTGATGAGTGCTCTTCCTCAGGGGCTGGACTTGTGACTGGTGTTGTTCAACATCTTTGTCATTGGCATTGACAGTGGGATTGAGTGCACCCTCTGCAAGTTTGTGGAGAGCAAACTGTCCTGCATCAAAAGCAATGTGGCCAACAGGGCAAGGGAGGCAACTCTGCCCCTCTGCTCTTGTGAGACCCCTGGAATGCTGCATCCAGCTCTGGGGTCCCCAACATAAAAAGGAACGAGTTAACCTTTAAGGTTTCTTCTAACCCAAACCATTCTATGATTTGTCACATCAGTAATTTTAATCTACGTGACTGAATCTTTTGTAACATAAAGCTCTATGTGCTTTGCATCATGCCTTAAGACCTCTGTATGATTTTAAAATTTCCCTGTTTTGCTGAAAATTCATCTTCCTCAGTGAAATACTCTGCAGTAGTTATGTTGAACTATGTGGATGCTGAAGTAGTTGCACAGTAAATGGTTTTGGGAGCTGCAAAAGCATTTTTTAAATACATAAAGTCAGCCACAGGAGGAGTTTGAGTAGGTGTTATGGTTTGTGTAGTAAGCTTGTATGCTGAGTCATGTGGCAATGACACATCCTCTTTTCTGATGTGGAAGCCAGTGTTGGTGTAAATGTTGACTGCTAGTGTTTTATGGTTTGGTTAGAAACATGTTTGATCTACAGTCAGGATACCATCAGTGAGGTAGGCAATTCTTTGAAACGTAAACATTTCAGTAGTGCATTTGTTGCTAAGTAAAAAGATCGGTTGTTTACTTGTTGCAAGTCTGAGGTTCCTTTTCATGTTCTTCTTTCCTTGCTCTCTGGCAGCCAACTGCCCAGTTTCCCAGGTTACATTCAACAGTGGTATATTCCCACCTTCAAGTCCAAGGACTGCTCTGAGCTCTTTTCCTGTTTTCATGGTGTTGTTTGTGGAAAAGAGGCAGACCAGAGAGAGTTTTCAAAACATGCTCCAATTATGTCAAGTTGTCATTGCCACAGCCTCTGCACAGAGTAACTCTTGAACTTGGCAGGCGGTGTTCCACTGTTAAGTACTTACTTTTCGGCTTTAGCCCTTTGAAGCTTGGAAGTTGTGCTGATACAACTCTGGGGTTTTTTGAGTTTACTTTTTATTTCAAGCTGTCAGTGTGTTTGTGTATTATCCTTTGCTTGTAAACTCTTTAATATCTGATTTGTTTGCAGTACAAACTGATTATTACTCTTGAAACCCAACAGTCTCCTCAAGGAGAGTTTTCTCTGCACATTATAATTGGAAAGGATATTCTACTATACATTTAATTGTGAAATTTTTTTTTGCAATATACAGATTCATTTTAAGATTTAGAAAATGTTTTTAGTTAGCATTTTATTAATAGTTAATTTTTTTTTGTTTTGGTTTTTTAGTAGAGATGCATGAAACTAGAATGTCGTCTTTGCAATAGAAGCTTCTATTACTGGCTTCTTTAGGGGATATACTTGTTTTCTGGACTTAATTGAGAATTTGATAGAGATGTATTTCAGACAGAATTAAGATCTTGGCAGCTGGTCGTCTTGGGACTGACAATTGCAGGAAAGAAAGGACTTTATTTCAGAGTTTGGTGCCTTACAGTTGCTATGTTTCTCTATATTCAGCTGTGAGACTAAGAAAAAAACCTTATTGTTATCAACAAAATAAAAATTACCACTAAGTCAATATTCACCTTACTGTTAAGGGCTTGATTGTTTGTCTTAATTCCCACCTAAAAATTGATGCTGTTTCCATCATATAATAAGCAAATTTGAAAAGCAGACTTAATCTACAGAGGGATAACTGAGAGGGTGTTGCTTGTTTTTATGAGGATGGAGTGTTATTCAATAATTGAAATAAATGGGTTACAGCAGATTCAGCTTCTCCCACAGGTTCTGCTGGGGACTCTGAGTATGGGTAACTTTCTTCAATTCTTATTTACTGTCAAAGGGTGACAATAATCAAAGACAGTACAAGAGTCAACAAATCTCATGATTGCTGAATGAGAACATCCTGAATGCTCAAAATCTGTAGAATATTAGTAGTTTTTATTTTCAGGGTTTTTTTGTAATTTGGCTGTCAGTATAAGCATCTTATTTGGTAGTTGTATGTACTTTGACTGGAGCTAAGTTTTCTGAAATTAGAGAAGGTTCTTGGCCTTATCATGGGGCCCTGCAGTTGCACTTCCAAGCTGGAAGCTTGTTCTTTTTGTTCTCTGCATGTTTATTCCACAAAAGGAAAGAGCAGGTGGCTACCTATAGTTCAAGGATCTATGTACCTGTCTGCATGTAAATAAATAAATCACTTTTAGACCTTTTGTGAGGGCTTCTCGGCTACTGGATTTTGGCATCCCTTCAGCCCCCTAGAGTCTTTATCTCCTGACTTTTGTTATAATCAGCCTTGCTGCTGCTTCTTTTTTTAAAATACATTTGATTTAGAGATAATAACTTCTTAGTGATTCCTAATGAGACTCTAAAAGTTTAATTTCTTGGTTTCTATGCTTTGTTCACAGAACTGCTGTACAGCTAATCCAACTAATTTCTAGTGGTCAGGGAAAACTTTTTTTTCCTTCTTATTATCCTCTCTTGTTAGTGCCAGTGTATTAATGGATTGATTTGTTTGTTTTCTTTTGATATAATTTTGCTCAGTAAGTAAACTCATGAACTGCTGCAAATGCCTACTGGCTCAGATTTGAAACCTTGGATTGAAATGAGTTTCCTTTAACTGGAACTGCTGTAGTATTCAGTTCAAAATGAAGTCAAAGAACAGGATATGTCTAATGTGTGGGGACTGTGAGTGGAGTGTATGCTTTTTCTGGCACTTACCAGGTACACAAATATTTCTAAAAAGTAATATATTTTAAAAAGGAATTGTTCTCCTTAGATTTTTTCATAGTAATAGTATATTCCTTTTGCAGTTCTGTGTGATACTTTGTCTTCAGACCAAAAAGGAATATGATCTGATGAGTTATTTTCCTTTCTGAATTCAAGTCTGTATTATATAAGATAATTAATTCTGGACTCAGATGGTAGATAAGAAAAAAAGAAAGGAAAATCTCAATTATAAAATTAATAGGTATAGTTGGGAGCACCTGGTAAACAGTCAGGAAGGTGTCTGTAGAAGTTAGCCCGGTCCTGGGCACAGGTGTGTTTTGTTGGTGGTACTTCAAAAATCCCAGTGGTGCAACTTCAAGACAGTCTTACACAAATTCCATAATCCGATTTTTCATGTTTTGGGTTAGATATTAAGGGTGCTCAAATGATTTTTTTTTTCTTTTAAAGTATAATTTTGCAGATAAATCCTTATTTAAAGAAAGTAATTAATGAAGCAATCCATCATTGAAATGTCATTTATTTGTATTTTATATCATCTTCTAATGCAAGTAAATAGTTAATTTCTTCCATTTGTTTTCTAAAGTGTTCTGTTACTCATTGATGGGCTCTTCAGAACTTAAAAAAACCCCAGAATGATCAATGTTAAAAAAAACTTAAGTAAAACAGCAAGGAAAAATGTCTGCTTCTGACATTTTACATACATGTGCATTTATATTTTATTTTGAAAAGTGAAAAAGATTCAGAATGTTGTGATATAAAAACATTTTGGCCTCAATCTGCCCCAGCATGTGAATTCAGATTCAGTGGGAGTTTCTTTGGAAAGGATTTTTTTTTCCTTTGCTAACCCAAGACAAACAGATCTGGAAACTAAAGTACTTAGTGATGATGCTTCAACTTCACATTTCTAACTTGGTTTTGTATATTTGTCAATAATTGCTTGTATAGCTCCTTAGAAATATGAAGTATATCTTGTCTGGTGTGTGTAGTAATACTAATTTCTTACCGATTATATTTTCAGGATTTATCAAAGGCATGCATGAATTTGAGTTTTCTTAGGGGGTAGAGCTTTGCAAATGATTTCAAAAAAGCATCTGTAACTGCTGGGAAAGTCTTGTTCAACGTTCACTGGCTTAAGCATCATTTGACCTCTGGACCCCATATTTAATTTTAGTATCACAGAAGGGTTTGGGCTGGAAGGGACCTTTAAGATGATATAGTCCAACCCCTGCCATGGGCAATATGATGAGAGTAAGAGAGTTAGAGATCCGTGTAAGGCACATGACTTCTCCCAGTGCTATGAATATGTTAACACATTTCACAGACTTCTGTACTGAAACAATTCCTTTATTTTTATATGTTTGTTTATAGAAAATGGAATAATCAAAACAGACAAGGTATTTGAAGTAATGCTGGCTACAGACCGTTGCCACTATGCAAAATACAACCCTTACATGGACTCTCCACAGTCTATAGGTAAGAGCATCTTGGAAAAGTGATTGAGATTGTTTTCATTTGTGTGACTGTGACTGCTTTTGTCATTTGTGTGTTGGGTGTGAAAATAATTTCTTTAATTTGGAAGGTTGTGTAGTTCTTCGTCAATTTATTCCATGTCTTTGAACTAAGCTTCAATTTCTTGCAGAATGCAATTGGCATATTTGGATGCATCAGGTAGAGAGGTGTTTTTCATTGAATATTAATATGTGTAAATATATGTTTATTTTTCAAACCCCAGCAATTTGTGATGATGCAGCTGATGTACATACTTTAAAATAATTTGCATCCAGTTTATGGTAGAAGCATTCCCTATCTTTACAGAAAATACTCAGTTGGGACCAATACAAAGTTTCTTAACCCATTATGTGAAATCTTTAAAAATAGGCTTTGAATGGGAGGGTCTGCTGATAGGATAGTTGTTTCCCATCCAGGTCCCAATTTTATCTTTCCAAGACAAGAGAATGAGCTCTGTAAATGTGTAAATGTACTAATTTTATTTTTTCTTGATCTTCTCCCTGCCTTTAATAGTACGTGGTGAGTGGATTTTATTAGTGTTTTGTTAGTTTTATAGGAAAATTAAAAAATATTTAAGATACATACTCAAAGGCTTACAAAAACTAATATAGGTGAATGTTCCTCCCATTCTTATCAGTGTTTGTTCTCATTTGCTGTTTGCAAAATACACGAGGTTGTTCTCCAGATATTCTATGGTTGCCCTACATGAAACTCAAACTAACAAGTTCAGGTTTTTACATAGGGACTGAGTGAAAAAAGGAATTACATTATTCTGGAAGAAATTACTCTTCTGAATTAAACCTACTTGCTCAATATGCGATATTCATTCAGTGTATAGTGACAAAATGGAGATTGTAACTGAGATCAGGGATAAAACCCTTTTTTTTCCTATCCAGAGCTGCCATAGCATAGCTTTCCACTGCTGTACCATAACTCACTTCTGATGTAGAATACCTCTAACTGCTGGGGTGTGGATGTTGTACCCTGAGTGAGGGTGACAGTGAAGGTGTTGCACTTTACAGTCATGGTAATAAAGATTGCAAGGTTGCTGTCTGAACAACAATGCATATCTTCCATTCTCTTGTTTTACAGGTTTCCAAGCAACAATCAGTGCTCCACATATGGTAAGCATTAAACCTAGGTGATTAGTATAGTGATTTTATAAACATCCAGGTGCTTTTGAAATAAAATACTTACCCTACTACTGGAAGGAAGTAGAAAAGATTGATCAAGATTTTTCTTGCAGACGTACAATAATAGAATGAGGGGTAGAGGGCCAAAAAATGCAGCATAGGAAATTCTGATTAGTTTCTAGAGTTAAAAAAAAAAACAGCTTTGAGGGTAGTTAAGCACTGAAACAGGCTTTGCAGCTTGTGGAAATTCTGTTCATTGATATACAAAGAAGCTGAATGAACAGCATTCTAAGCAGCCTAATTTAAAATGCCCATGTATTGAAAGAGGACTGGACCAGATTTCCAGATATCTTTCTGTTGTAAATGACTCTGTAATTTATAAAATCATGAGAATTCAGGAGTGAATGGCAGTGATTCCTATAGTATGGTACTGCTGTAATGCTTTTAAATCTTTGGACAGGAAGAAAGTTATATTGTACTGAGTTGCAGGGTTTTTTGCCAAGTGGTTTGAGACTAGGGTGAATGTTGCAGTTGGGATTTCAGTGCATACATCTAACCCAGATATACAGATACAATTTTTCTGTGTTTCTTTATTTGAGATAATAGATGAATAGAAGCATGTCTTTGTGATGTTTGGAAAGTGTCAAAATATAGTAAAAGTCTGCTTCTCTTGACTAAAACTGTGTAGTTGCCTTAGAATGTACCTAGTTATCAATATTTTAAAAATCAGGAATTTTGTATACAGATGTTAACAATATTATTCAAGAAAAGACAGAAAAAAAGTACTACTGCTAAGAGGAAAATAAATATTAATTATGCTTCAGAATTTTAAGTTCCTTAAGTCATTATTTTTCCAATGCTTAGCACTAGCAGTATATGAAGTGTTAGAGCAAAAAGGTAATATATCCTCTGAGTAAATATTAACAAGAAGTGTTCTAACAGAGAGTATTCTAATTATTTCTGTTTTCTGGGTGGGATGGATTAAGCTGAAAGAGTGTGGTAATGGCTATGTCCAGAACATGAAAGAACAAATTGTTTTTTCAGTGTGCAACCTAAGCTTAGTTTGTGTACTGGTCCACCACATAGCAAAGCAAAAGTTGTCAAGCGTGTCTATAGACTACTGCATTTCATACATGAGCCTGGCTATCTGCCTTTGTAAGAGGCAACTTCTTTTTCCTATTCTTTGAGTCAGCAAGTGTGCAGGTAATACAGGAGGTAGTTTTAATAGCCATTTTCCTTGATGCTGTAGAGCTGCTTTCTTCCTAGCTAGCTTTTGTACCAACTTATTCCAATGCATATAGCATAATGATAAATTCAATTCTTTATCAGCCATGTACTGCCAGAATAGTAAGAGTCACCAGACCTGAGGAGAGAGAAACTGATTTATAGTGTCTTTCCCAACATATAAATAGTCAGTGCTAGAAGCTTGAATGGTCAGATGAGGCTTTGTATGTGGATGCTAAAAAGAAAAGTACACTCATGAAATTTGTTGAAGCTAATGAAATAACGATGGTTATGTCATATTATTAACTCCTTCCCCTCTATTTTTGTGTAATAGAAATTATTCTGAAATTTCTTACACAAATGCTCAGGGCATTTGCCAAAATCTCGGAAGAAATTAGCATATATTGAGTAAAAGAGACACTTAAAATAATTAAAAATTTTCTCTGTCTTTTCTTAGCATGCATATGCACTTGAACTTCTGTCTGATCAGTTACATGAAGGAGCCAAAGCACTTGATGTAGGATCTGGAAGTGGAATTCTTACAGCATGCTTTTCACGAATGGTGAGTTTAGTTTAAGCACTTGATCATCAGAACTGCTTGAACTTGAGTGTAACTCTGAATTACAGGGCAAAAAAAAAGCATCCTTTGTAGTGGAGTGAAGTATATTATAGAGAAAATAATTTGCTCTTCTGGGTGTGATTTGTACCTATTTCATATGGCAACTGATAGTAGATGTTCAAGTTAAATGGTCCAGTAATATGTAATGGTGAAGAAACCACCTAGCAAGGAAGTTTAGGGGTTTTGGATTGTTTGGGATTTTTTTAATGATTGAATTTTTTAGTTGCTTTATATCTTGAAGGAAGATGATATTTTTGAGCAGTTCAGTTTTTGTTATTTTGTATGGCTATGGATGTTCTCTTTGTGATAAATTGTCATGGATTCTTTTTACGGTGAGAGCTTAGTGAGGCATAAAAGAATCCTATTTCTACAGGAAAGTATCTTGTGTATATATATATATATAAATTGTCTTTTAATTTAATTACTTTCTTTTCTTGTTGTATTGGACAAGCATTACTAGAAGTGTCCATTTAACATTTGTAAGTTAGATATTAGTTTGAATTTTACATCTTTGCCAAGTAACTTGATCTCAGTTGTGTTATTCAACCTGTATCTGAGGAATTTTCTGTGTTCTTCCCTATCTTACATCAGGAAAAAAAAAGATGAAAAAATTTCGTTTGTAATGGCTCTAGCTATTGTATTGTTAGACTTATTCATGAAGAGGAATAATAATCAGTTCTTCTTTCTCTGTTCCAGGGTTTTATAATTGCTTTGTGATTAGTAGAGACCTTCATTAAACTGCCGTCTAGATTTTTTGTTTTGCCTTTCTGCACAGTTAATTTGCAATGTGTTCATACATATGATAATTTCTCATTTAGGTGTTGTTGCTACTTAGTTTGCTGTTTTCAAGCACCAATCTGAGTTTGTGATCACTTCTGTTTCCCTGTGTTAAGAATTAGCTGAGATTGTTTAGGACTGGGCGATGGACTTGCAAAGGTTTCTATGTGCTAGCTGCAAAATTTAAAAAACAAAAAAGAGTAGTTGAAATAAGTTTACCAAACTGCTGTTTAGAGGAGATCTTAAATGTCACTTAATTCAACTTGCTGCCTGTTATTTTTGGTCTCTGAAGTCAGTAATCAAGTGCTAGTATGGTAATGCCAATCCTACAAACATTAAAACTTTTGTCCAGGCTATATGTATTTCTCACTGAAGTTATGAATGCATAAAGGAATAGCTGTTTTCAACAGGACTTGCTAAATTGTGGTTGCACACTTTTTTCTACTAAAACAGCTGTGGAGAAGTCAGAATCAGCACCATAAGGAAATCTCTTTCCAAATTTCCTGAAGTTAATTCTTCTATCTTTTTATTGCCATATGAATGTCATGTGCCTCTTAGGAATCCTCCTTGGTGGCTTGCATTGGAATGGCTTATAGACACGTGTCATGAAAAATTGAGTAAATGCTTTCATTCTGCTTGATAGCAGTGATCACAGTAACAAAAACTTGAAAGAAGTGTATTATGGGAATTAATGGTAGAGTGTTTTGCCACCAAAATTCAATTGGGGTTGTGCTTTTTGTGACTATGCTGATGTTGCTTCTCAGTCTACTTGAGATACAGAACTAGTAGCTCACATTTGTGGCACAAGTGCCTCAGTGCACATAGATGACAACTTTACTCTTAGGATGATGAGAAACTCATTTGTGGTACCTCTGGGAAAGCTTAATGTTTACTTAGACTAGTGAAACATCTTTAAGATTGTTTAAATTTTGATGTTAAAATTCTGTAATGAACTTATCTACATAGCTTGCAAAATTAAGGTTTTTTACGTTTTAAGGCTGCTGTAATTAATTTAAATGAATTAGTTTTCATCCTGTCAGTACTGAATTTATGAAGAGAGTGAGGTATATTTGTACTCCTAGCATGGAGATCCCAAAAAATTGTGCCATGTTTCTGTTGTGTCAGTTGCACGCGCTTCACAGTTCCAGGGTAAGAGACAGATATAATTGATGAGGACTCAAAAATAGCATAATGGGCTGTCACATGCAGCAGGAGGTTCTCTTACTTTATCAGGCTATTTCATCCTCTGACCATTTTGCCAAATTTTCATTTCTGTGACATTACTGTTTGGAATATACTGGATCTTTTGCCATTTTATAGTACAACTGACTGCGAGACATTCCTCCAAGCAGCAATCCATGGCTATCATAGTGAAAACTTTGTCTGTGTCTTGCTCTGTTTCAAAGGTGGGGGTGGTGGTCTTCCACTTAAAAAAAAGCTAACGCTGCTCTTTTAATCTTTTTAACATAGGACTTGTTCATAACAAAAAATAAAAAATTAAAAAAAAAATCCCCAGGATAACCAGTTACTAATTTTCCATGTCTTAACAATATTAAGATGTAAGATACAGACACGTAAACAGTGTGTTCAGGTGTGTCCAAAGACGGCTGTTAGGCAACATGGGCTGCTGCTAGGACATTCTCTGCTATTGTGGTCTTTGAGCTGGATCCTGTTAAAAGTGGTCAGATTTTTTTAAGATTTGGATTGGTTTTGAATGTTTTTTTCTGGACTAAAGACAAAATTCTGGAAGAAATACTTGTAATGGAGAAGTTTTGGTAGTAGAGCTTTTTTCCCTCTCAGAATACAGAGATTTTTGTGACCTTTTTTGAGTTAAGAGCTCTCAGAAGTTCCACTCTTCCTGTGGAGGAGAGCTGTAAATCTGAAAGTAGGTTCATGAATGTGAGGGTGAGTGGAAGGCAATTTGTCCCTGACTGGTAATTGCAGCATTTGCTTCTGAAAGAATAGGACTCTTGAGATGATTTTTGAATAAAAATCATGATTTAATCCTTGAAGTCTTCTCTACAAAAACCTTAATCTTTGTGAGTTTTGTTCAGTGTGAAAGGGGATCAGTTCTACTATTTGTCTTTGACATTGTTACTTTTTATTGCAGTTAATGAAAACAAACATGATCAAATTTAATTTGTAAAAATTCCAAGAAGAAATCTCCACTAACAATATAACACAACTGAATCACATCTCACGAAGATCACTCTAACAAGTATTTGTAAAACTGTACAGACACACTGTAATTATCAAGTGCTTCTAGCAGTCAGGATTTGTAATTTCTAACACTAGTTTTAATAACATTGGGAAAATATACTTCCACTTTACTGTTTCTGTTTTCATTTTTATTTTAGAGAAATGAGGTCAGGAAGTATAAGTACTTATTTTGTAAATAAAACTAGCAGAAATTGTTCAACTATATATTTTTATTCCAGGTTGGTCCCAAAGGACAAGTTGTAGGAATTGATCATATCAAAGAACTAGTAGATGACTCAATAAATAATGTCAAAAAAGACGATCCCACATTGCTGTCTTCAGGAAGAGTGAAACTGATTGGTGAGCATCAGACTGATATACTTACTAATTAAATTGATATTCTTTATAGCAGCTTGTTGAAAATGACTGAATTGGATGTTATTAAAAGTTTGAACTCAAGAAGTTAAATCCAAAAAAGAGAAGCCAAATGAAAACTTTAAAATCTAAATTGTCTTTAGGCCTTTGAAAAACAGTGTCTTCCCCCAGTTTTCAGAATATGACTTCTGGTAATCTCAAAAACTGTGTAATCATTCTACTAGAAAAAGTAAACAGGGATTTCTTTTTTTAGTGAAAATACATGCTGATGGTCTGTTATGTTATATTTGCTGCTTAAAATTTGGGTTGAATTCACAGCTCTTCTTTAATAAATACCCTGTCATCTAAATTTGGGTGTTTTAACAAAGCCTTCACACTTCTGATACAATAGTTGAGAAAGCTGCATGCAAAGATTCAATAGAGAAAGTACTCAGTTGGCAGTATGCACTACTGAAGTTTATTTCACTTATTTTTAAAATTTATTGTAGTTGTCTGTTAGGAAACATTTGTCACCAAAGTACTTTAAGTCAGTTAGAGTTACTGAAGATATAATGCCTGATGATACAAGGACAGTGAATTATTTTAAATAATGGATTTTTACTGAAAAAATAATTGGGGGGATGTTTTGTTTGGTTTTATTCTTTTTTGTTTGGGATTTTGTGTTTGGTCATTGTTTGTTTTTCTTAGAAGATGCAGGGCTGGCAGGAGCAAAGTGTCACTCCAGTAAGTTTAAAAAAAGAAGTTGAAGGTCTGGATGTTTTTTTGAGGCTTCTTACAAGAGCACTTGGAAAAATGATTATTATGTGATGTTTAGCTCTTAATTACCATTTTGATTCTTGGTCTTTTCTTGTAAATGAGGTACTGTTCTAAATGTTTTTTAAATAAGTTCATCAGCACGTATGCATGTATAAAATGCAGTTATCTTGCTGAGAACACTTATGTCTCAGAACTTCTTGGAAATGGGCTGTAGGGCTGCTAGGGCTGTAGAGGGGGAATGAGGGAATATTTTTCCATTGTTGCTGTACAAAAGCAATTTTGACTTATGCTTCTGGTCATTCCTGAAACAAACTCTCGTGCTCTTGCAAGTCTAGAATTGTAAGTAAGCATCACTATCGATATTATTTTTGACTATGTAGCAGGGTGACTAAGAGACTTGTGAATAGTTTTGTTGTGAGGTACATTTTACAACGTACAGATGGGCAAGTAAGACTTCTGTGAATTAGGTGGAGAAGAATGTTTCAGCTGTGCTGGGTTCCTGGGAGCTCTTTGATGTGGAGCACAAATCCAGACAACTGTTTCTTTAAAACAGAAAGACAGCAACAGAAAACCAAAACCTCCCATCCCAAACACACAAAGAAAGAAGTTGTGGAAACCGGTGGATTGATGATGGGAGCTATATGAAGTAAGACCAGGTGTGTCAGTTGCTGGCTTTTCACAGTGTGCTTCAGACATTCTACTCTGCTTTGTCAGATCTCACATATACCGTAACTGCATTTCACCAAATGGAACACCAGAATTATTTTGGGGTGTCTCAGTAGAACTGCACTGAGAAGTTGGGAATAGGTATACAGTAATTTCACGAATACAAGCCGCACCAATTTGACCAAAATTTTGGTGGAAACCCGGAAGTGCGGCTAATATTCCGGGGCAGCTAATCTATTAACAAAATTCTAAAAGCTGCCAACACGGAAGTGAGAGCCCGCGGCAGCCCCAAGCCAAGCTGGAGCCCGGCCGGCCCCGGCTGAGGTGGGAAAGCCTGGCAGAGGCGGGGCCAGCAGTGTGGGCGGCGGGCGGCAGAGCCTGAGCCAGCAGGGCGGGGCAGGGGGGCGGCAGAACCTGAGCCAGCATGGCGGGGGAGCCCGGGAGAACTGGGGCTAGCAGTGCAGGGGAGCATGGCAGAAGCAGGAAGGCCGGCGGGTGGGGCTGCCTGGCAGCGGGGGAAGCCCAGCAGAATCGGGGCCAGCAGCGTGGGGGAGCCCGGCGGTGCGGGGGCCTGCAGTGCCAGCCAGGGCGAGGAAACGCGGCGGCGGTGCAGACGGGAGGGGGCGGCCGGCGAGCCTGGTGGCGGCGGCGGCAGCCCTGCCGGCGGGGCGAGCGAAAGCGGCGCTCGCGAAAGCGGCGCTCGCGAAAGCGGCGCTCGGCGAGCGAAAGCGGCGCTCGCGAAAGCGCCGCTCGCAAAAGCGCCGCTCGGCGAGCGAAAGCGCCGCTCGCGAAAGCGCCGCTCGCGAAAGCGGGGCGGGCGCGGTGCGGGGCGGGCGCGGCGCTCGCGAGGCGCGGCGCAGGGCAAGCAAAAGCGGCAGCGGGGCGAGCGAAAGCGGCAGCGGGGCGGGCGGCGAGCCCGGCGGCGGCAGCCCTGCCAGCCGGGCGAGCGAACGCGGCAGCGGGGCGGTGCTGACGGGAGAGGGGGGCCAGCGAGCCCGGCGGCGGCGGCAGCACCACCCGGCCAGCCCCGCCGAGCCGTGGCGCTGAGCTGGGCCACCCGGCCCCGTCGGCAACCATGAGCGGGCCGAGCCTTCCTGGCCCCGCCCCGAGCCAGTAAAGCCCGCTATGCCGCGATCCTGTTACTAATTGGCCAATTTGTGAAAGCTGCGCACGGATTCTCGCGACGAACGAAAGTGCGGCTAATATTCGGGGTGCGGCTTATCTATTGACAAAGACAGCAACATTGTCGAGGCACCGGGGGTGCGGCTTATAATCCGTGCGGCTTGTATTCGTGAAACTACTGTACTTGGATTAACATGTCTTTGTTAATCTGTGGGTCTCTTTGTTTTTTTTTAATAGCTTGATTTTAATTTTGTTTCCTCTTAATATCAGGAGGAAGCCTTTGAGTTGAACCTCTCAAGTGCTTCTACTTCCCACTCTTTGGCTCATATGAGAGTACTCCTGGAAAGCACAAAATTTCATTCTTTGGCTCACAAGGGTACTTCTGGAAAGCACAAAATTTGACTCTTTTGGATGAAACAAGACAAGATTATGTGTTCCAAGAAGCAACCAAATATGTTTGATATGTGGATGTTAGGACAGTAAGACTTAGAATCCAGACTGCAGTGATTATCCTGAAATGTCTATGTTGTATGGATGCCAGGTTCTCAGCAAAAACTTTTGCTGTACAGATCTGCTTCTATTGTACTGCACTATTTGCTGATGCAGCTATAGCCAGCGGGGATGAGGGATTCTAAATGACTGAGGGAAGTAATTTTCTTCTGCTTTTGTGCTCATGCTACAACTCTGTGTGAAACAGGTCTGTATAGAGGCACTGAAGGCTCGAGTACTGTGATCAGCAGATCAGGTCTAGATTTATAAGCAAGCTACAGAACCCTATTGTATCAAAAAGTGCCGACGTTTTTTCGTCATCAGCACCTGCCA
This sequence comes from Catharus ustulatus, assembly GCF_009819885.2. Lineage (NCBI taxonomy): Eukaryota > Metazoa > Chordata > Aves > Passeriformes > Turdidae > Catharus > Catharus ustulatus. The sequence goes on along the minus strand of NC_046223.1, from coordinate 59,177,911 downwards.
CCCGCCACCATGATTACTTCTCTAACAGGCTGCATGTAACAGGAGATGTGAGTAGGATAGGTGACATTATTCAGGATGTAAACACAAGCTGAAAATTTGGGCTGCTCTTTTCCCTTGGACATTGAATAATATAATAATTTGAATTGCATTAAATATGTGAATGCCAACTTAACTATTTTTTTTATCATTTGAATATCTAAAAGTGTGTTACCATTGTGGGTGGATATATTTCTTTTGTAACCATAAGAATTTTTGTGGATTTTAAAAGGGAAGAGCCATGCTGTGCCTGATGCATATGAAGGGGCAGGATTTTTGTTTTTTCCCCCTTTGGTTGGGTGTGTGCTGTTTTTGAAGATGTTAGCTGTTGATTCTAAGAGCAAAAGGGTTAGTTGTTCTTGGGTTTTACTGCTGTCAATAAAGTGATAAGATGTGAAGAAGTCACATTCAAACTTCTCTGGAAAGTGCATTAGGGACATTTATGTCTCAGAATACATGTGTTCTTCAGAAGTGACTGCAGTTTCTTTCACAACTGCTTCTTGAAGTTGGCAATCACTTTGTTTGCCTGCAGTACTGGAGATCACTGCTTCTAATGTCTGCTGTGCATCCTGGGGAATGAAGGTCTGACTTCTTCTGTAACTAACATAATTTTTAGCAGTATCAGTATGAATAAGCTGAAAAAGTCTTTCTCCATTGCCATCTCTGATGGAACAGCAGCTTGATACAGTAACACATCATTACTGCTTCTATAGAAGAGTTGTACAGTGCTACTAAGATATATAAGTATAAATTATATACATGACAGCTTTGAGGTGGTTGTTCCAGTAGAGCCCACTTTGGCAGTCAGAGGGATTATACCCTGGAAATACTGGAACTTTCCATTACTGGTGTTCTTTGTTGCCATCTGACTTAGTGGAAATGGTGATCGATAGGGATGAGCCTGAAGCACTGGTACTTGTTGCTTGTCAGCTTCTGCTTGTGCACCTTGGTTGGAGCTTGTGCTGGTCGGAATTGATGATACGAGTATTTGTGTCACTGGACCTCTTAGAGGCTTGTCAGCTTCTGAGGAAATGTGCTCTCTTAAAGAGCATGGGTGCAGAAGATCCTTGCCAGGATCATCTTTTAGGACTTCATTAGGAAGATGACAAACACCTCATTTTTAATTATTTTGAGGAGCTGTCCACGTCTTCCTGTACTGTCTTGTATCCCTAAGGATGTTCTTGCTATCCAGACGGCCCTCCTGATCACGGATGTCACAATGAAACCTGTTGTGACCATGTATTTTTCCTGCCTTGTGAGTTTTTGGAGCGCAAAAAGCTGACAGATTTTCAGCCTCTGACTGGGGCGTAGCACTTCTTTTGACTTTTTCAGTTTTAATTAACTTGATATTGGTGATATTGGTGTTTGCACAGAAGTCAAAGCTCAGCCCAAAGATGAGAAACCCCAAATTACAGTAATTTCACAACTATAAGGCACACTTCCGGCTGTCAACAGATTTCCGAACTTTTGCCGTATATAAGGTGCACCGGACTATAAGCCTGCCTAACTAGCTCTGATTTCCTGTTGCTTTCCTGTAAATACTGTGGATGCCATATTCACAACATCTTCTTTCAAAACTTTACTCGGGGTCCAGTTTAGTTTGTAACATTTCATTGGCTTAAAAACCCCAACCTGTTACTCTTAACTTCTGCATAACTGGGATGGTATGAGACATCTCTGGTAGGGTACTTCGCTGTGAGTTCTCCACCAAAGCTGAAGCAGCACTGGTAACCTTTGAAAACCTTAATTACTCCTAGATCTTGCAAGCAGCCGCTTGGGGCTTTCACCATGAGTCAGACCTGGCTCTCTGTGTTAGTCCAGTGATTGTCTGCAGGAAGAATAATGGGACCCATCTGCTGGAACATGGGGTGTGCATGAGTTACTGCAGTACTGCATTAATGCATGCATATAGGTGTGGGCTAGAACTGGTAATGCTGTTGTAGGCGTATTGTCCATGGGAACACTTCCTTTGTCCTTTCCTCACCTTTGGAGTCTTCTGATATATGTGCTTCTGACATTTAATGCTTTGGACTTATGATTTGCATTATATTTAGCAATGGTGTGCATGAAGACAAGGCATAGCAAAGTGTATGTTCTAAGAGGGTAAATGAAGGGAGAAACTCACCTGCACTGGAATTGCTAGGGAACATAAATACATGGTGGACCATGTGTTTCCAAGAACTTCATTGTAAATCCATGCTTTCTAATTTCAGATGCTTCAGTAGTATCTAGTGTATTTTATAAGCTTGTGTATACACATATGAGGGTTGTTTTAGTGCATTTGTTTTACAAATGTGTTTATTTTTTACATGCAGATATGGGAAACCAGATGTTTTCTCCAGTCCTTTTAAAAATGTTTTAAAAAACAGTGTTTTCTTGCAGTGGGAGATGGACGAATGGGATATGCAGAAGAAGCTCCCTATGATGCTATTCATGTTGGAGCTGCAGCCCCGGTTGTGCCCCAAGCAGTAAGCCTTTATGTTTTATGTGTGTGTTTCTGTAATATCTTAGATGTAGAGAATGCTTTGCATACATCTATATGTAAAATATTTGGTAGCTTGCACTGCAGGGAGTATCAGTGGGCAGTGTGGTATTACTGTATGGTGTGGGTTTTCGTCTCTGTTAAAATTGTTGGTTTGATAAAGCTGTATGTTCTAATAACTGCTCTAAATAAACGTATTTTAAAATGACATGTGTGCAACCCTCTATTACAACAATGAACTGGACCATTTTATTAAATAAGACAATTCAATTTTATCATACACAGAGTTACATAATTTAAGTGTGTTTCCCAAATTCCAAAGCACTGAGTCTGTTGAAAGTAAAATGCTCAGCTGGAAGTACAAACAGTGCCATTTGTTCATAGCTTTCAGAATGGATAAAGGGTGGTTCTTACTAGAGAAGCTGAGGAGTAAGTAGGAGCTTTAGTGTGTACATACATATAGTCCATTTTTGCAGATAAGATTTTTTTTCTTCTCTTCCTTTCATCAGGCACATGGTAATACATAGCATGATTTTTATATGCTAGATGCCACTTAAGGTTTTTAAATCTTAGTGAGGGATAGTGAAAGACTGGGCTTTGAGGTGTTATAGACAGATTGGACCTTTTCAGACAATGACCAGCGGTGGTGGAGTTTGTTGTTTATTTTTGCTTCAATTTTTTTAAAGTTGGTCGTGTTTTTAGTATTTTTTTTCCCAAGGGAGATTTATTTGTTTGGGTTTTGTTTGAGTTTTTTTGCTGGCTTTTTTTTTTTTTTGGTGGGGGTGTGCTGGAGGGTGTTCCCAGCAAAATGTTGACAGATAACAGTTTAAAAAGTAATTGAAAGTTTATTTCTGAATGAAACAGTTCTTAATTATAACTTCTGTTAGCAATGGGGATTAAGTGTTTTTTTCATGACATCTGAGAAGTATGAAATTTTCCTTGAGACTACTGTGATTAGCCCCCTTTAACTAGGAAAAAAAAATGCAAGCATTTCTCACATACTATGTTTATGTGCCACTTGTCTTGCTCATATTCATATATTTTAGACTAGTTTCATAAAAGGCTGTTCCATTCACAGAATGAAAGAGGAGCTGTTGGGTAGTGAGTGTGTTGTAGACAAAACTTTTCTAGAAAGAGAAATAATAAAAAGTCACCAGTCTCAAATCTTATTCTGAAGGCTTAAGGGGAGATCAATTACCCCCAGAATTTTTCACAATGGGCCTGTACTGATGCACAATAACTATTGAACAGTTAAACAGTTTCAAAAGATTGAATCTGCTGTAAAAATTGTTTGTGATTTACATATTTTCCCTACACATATGGAAAATAAAACTGCAACCTACCCGGTTAATTAAATTATTTTACTGTAATACCAGTTGTTATACCATGTTGCTGTGATACTCATTTTCAGTGCACTTTTTATTTTTCCTAATGGAAGTAGTTAGATACTGCATAAAAGTAGTTAGATACGTAATGGCAAAGCTTTTAATCTACTGTGACAAACTTTGGATCCAGCTTCTCTGAAGTGGCTGGTTACATTCTAATTTCTGTGTTGTGTTCTAGCTTATAGACCAATTAAAACCTGGCGGAAGATTGATATTACCAGTTGGCCCTGCTGGGGGAAACCAGATGCTCGAACAGTATGACAAACTAGAAGATGGCAGTGTCAAAATGAAGCCTCTGATGGGAGTGATATATGTGCCTTTAACAGATAAAGAGAAGCAGTGGTCCAGGTGGAAGTGATTTTCTGTTCCACTTACTTCTTCCACACACATGCAAGGTGAAAGGGTGTGAATTTTAAGCAGATAGACTGCAAGGCCTGCCTTTGCTGCTGTCATTGCTTTCTGCTCCTCCATACCATGAAAAGTGACTCAGTCTGCATTACTACATCACCCAAAGGAGGTTATGCTAAGTTTGAGTTAAATTAAAAGTGGAAGAAAAATATTGCATGGATTGCACTTTGTCTTTTTTTGGACATGTTTTTTTTAGTCTTTGGTGTTTTGAAGATTTGTTGTTTCAAACACAGTATTTTCTAAAATTAAACTTCACTTTTAATGAACTTTTTATAACTATTTTGCCCAATAATTAGGGTGAAGTGTAAAATTTTACTTAATAAATACTGTTTTGTCCTTTAAGTTAGTGGTAATTGGGTGTTCATTTTTTATTTTTCTGAAATACTACAAATGAAGAAAAATCTTTGCAAAACCCTTTGTGGAAAATGTAGATGCTCTTGCAAGCACTTTTCTTTTAGCCCCCAAGTAGCAAAAAGTAGAGAAGATAATTCCTTCTTCCCTAAAATATAAGTGTAGTTGAGTAGTGTTCAGAAAATTTTCTCAGACATGTTATTAGAAGTCTATCATCTGTCTCTACTGATGGGGCAGTATTTGTGTTTGCCAATCCAGCAAACGGTAAAGGCCTTTCTAGAAGTAGGAAATGTTTCAGTTTGCTGAATTGAGCAGCCAGTAATAAATAAATTAATAAATAGACTTAATGCAGCTGTCAGCTTAAGCCATGCTAGGCATTAGTATGTGAATGAACAAAGCAGCAGTGCTCTTTTTGCTTCCTGGCAGAAAGTGCTTGTGACTGTATTATTGGCATTAGTGAAGTGCAGAGATGTGCATTGAGCTCTGAAAACAACTCTTGAGCTTTATAACCTAAAGTTAGATTTTTGGCTTTTTTCCCTTGATATTCTGGAGTATAGCTTGAGATTTGAATACATGAATACTTCGTCTAACCTATCAAAATATTCATAAAAGGTACAAATAAAGCAGTGTGCATACTGTTGCTTAGTGAAACCTCATTTCAGTGTTTCTTGGATTACTATATAGCCACCACATACAAATTGCTTTTAAAGAAACTTCAGTGAGATACTGCTTAGTTCAAAGCTTGTGAAGCGTGCTTGTTATTCAAATGTTTTGTATTTGTTATGCAAATGAATGCTTTGGCCTCGAATATTGCCAGTATTCCCTCAGTGTGGTACTCAGGGGTTTCCTGCCTCTTGTAAGGCTTTGGAAGCTTTCCTTTGTGGTTGGTTTCCTCCTCTGGCAAATGTTTTATTTAAGTTTGGAGTTCATGCTTCGCTTGCTCTAAAAAGAGTAGTCATCTTCTTAAGCTTTCCTTCTCTCAGAGAAGTTTCATAGATTTTTCTCCATTTCCTCCTGATCTGATTGTAGTAGCAATTGGGATTTTTGTGGTAGCAGCAGTGTGTTTCATAAAACACTTTAAAAAGGGTTTCTCAAACGATAGTGTTTATCCCTTGCTACAAGTGAAGGTGGGTACTGTGTTAAGGACTAGAATTCTGAGGTTTTTGCATCTCTTCAGTGCAGTTTGGTATTTCTGCTATGGTCTGCTAGCTTGGGAAGAGCTAATAGTTTGTCTTTGGGCCTTCTTCAGTCATGCGTACTGCAGGGTTATTTTCCTCAGAAATTCATTCCAGTTTCTGTGCTTTTCTGAAACACTTCTTGATTTTATTCAGTTTTTTTTTAATTTAAGAATTTACAGTGGTGCTATCAGAAAATATGAGTGCTTATCCTGAAGGGTTCATCTGCAATGGCATAGATGCTGTATCTTGCTATGCACATTTAAATTTCTTTCTCTATTAAAGAAAATCTCAGAAGTCCACTTCTTGTAATGTGTGATATTTCTTTATTTGTCTTTTTTGTGGTCTGAAGAAAATTCCCATTACATTTTCTTGGATAACTCTCAATGTACTGCTGACCTTACAGGAGGACACATCTTTCTTTTTTTTAGTTTTTCCTTGTTGGTGACTGTGAAGTGTATGGTCAGCCAGCTGCTGCTAAGGAAATTCCCAATTATAAGTCAGCATTTGCTATCTGTGCTGGCATCAAAGATGAAAGAGGTGTTTTTACTTCACTTCCTAGATTTCAGTTTTTCTTTTCTAAATTGCTCAAGATCTGTGAGCAGAGTTCAGTTAGAGACTTCTGAAAAAGCATCTCTAAGTGTTTCTGTAATAAAAATCTGTAGTGTTTGAGAGACTAGTTGCTGTAAATCTCAAATTCGTTAATAATAATTTGAAGATTAGCTCAATTCTGTGTGTTTAGTTTGTCATTCTTTTAGTTTGCATTATGTGATTTCATTCCTAATGCAGGTAACTCTTTCATGACATTGAATGAAGAATTGGTTTCCCTTCACAGAATACAGTTGACAGGCCAGCAGCATTTTCCTAGGCTAGCAGACCTTCCAGTTGGCAGGAAAGAAGCTGTTTAAATTTTTGCTGAGCCATTCATGTTTTGAATGTTCTTTAATGGGGCTGCAAGGTGCTTTTGCAAAGCAGCACAACACTCTTAAGTGGTGTTTGAAGTCAACCTGTCTTCAGATATTTTGTATCATGCTTCAGTATGTAAAACTGGGACTTGCAGCAAAAGGAAGTCTGGACTAACTGGAAGGAAAAGATTTCTTGGATTTCAATACATTGCTAAATAAAGCGTCTTATTTGTGAATACTGTTAAATTTCTTTAAATTTAGGCCATGATTTTCTAGTTTTGATTCAGTTGCAGTAGGATTTTTTTAAGCTCCCAGTATTAGTGGGAGTCCTTTCAAATGTGACTCCCTGGGACATTTAGAAGTAGTATATCTCTGGTACAAAACAAAACAATGCAATGTGCTAGAGATCCAGCAGTCAATGCCCAGTTATGTGATTATACTGATAAGAGTATCTTTTCACACAAAACTTACCAATTGTTTGGGTTTTTTTTACTGAAAAATAGGATGGAGAGAAGGCCTCTTGTGTTGCACAGTTGGGAACATGGCTTGTTGGCTGTCTTATTGGCAGATCTTGTATAAATTAGGATCTCTCTGGTTTTATTTCTCTGTGAGAGTTCACTTACTACTTATATGGAAAAACATTTATTAAAGTCACAGAATGATGGTATTATTTAGGACAGAAAACACATTTAAGGTCATTGAGTCTGACTGTTAACCCAGTGCTGCCAAGTTCATCACTAAACCATGTTCCTAAGGGCCACTTCTACACATCTTTTAAATACCTCCAGGATATACCTTGTGCTGCTGGCCACACTTGCTGATACAGAGGCGTGAGAGAATAACAATGTAAATAACACTTAGTGATGAGTTTCTGTTGCATTTTGGATTTGATTTCCAGACAGGCAGCTGTTTATAAATGTTAACAACTACTTTTGTCCTACATATTATATTAGTAGAAGTTATTTATAAATGTCATACTAAATTCGTATTTGCTGATAAAATACAAAATTATAATGACAGTATGACCTTTCTGAGCAAAAACTGCTCAGACTAAACTTGGGGCTGTTACTCTATCCTACTTACTTTTATGTAAACCACGTTTAACACCCTCTTGGAAAATGTATTTATTAGGATATATTTTAATAGGTTTCTGATTATTCAGTGTTTCAAGCGCCTCTGGTGAGCTAGTTGACCAATTTAATTTGAAATTAGCAGGTATTGTTTGTTGGAATTCTTCAGGCCATGCAGAATAATGATTATGGTTCAAGTTCTTATTTTACTTTGGCAAAAAGAATCTCTGTGCAAAATATTTTAGGTTAAATTTAAGAATTATGTATTACTGTGGTGGTTTGACCCTGACTGAATGGCAGGTGCTCACCAAAGCTGCTCCCTCCACAACTGGACAGAGGAGAAGGAATACATCAGAAGGCTTGTGAGTTAGGGACAGGGAAAGATCACTCACCAGTTACCACCACAGGTACAACAGACTTCACTTGGGGATGTTAATTGAAATTATTGCCAAGCAAAGTCAAAGCAGGACAATGAGAGGTAAAACAAACCTTTCCTACACCCCTTCTCCCGCCTTCCTAGCTCTACCTCCTACCCCCCAGCAGTGCAAGGAAACAAGGAATGGGGTTTGCAGTCACTTAATTACACATTCTTCCTGCTGTTGCTGCTCAGGGAGAGTCCTGTCTCTGCTCCAGTGTGGAGTCCCTCCCACAGGACACAGTTCTCCATGAACTTCTCCAAAATGAGTCCTTCCTATAGGCTGCAGTTCTTCATGAACTGCTCCAAGGTGGGTCACTGTTTTTGGGATGTAGTCTTGCAGGCACAGCCTGCTCCAGTGTAGGACTTCCACAGGGTGACAAGTCCTACCAGGAAACCTGCTCCAGCCTGGGCTCCTCTCTCCATGGGTCTGCAGCTCCCTGCCAGGAGCCTGCTCCAGCACATTTCCCGCAGGTTCACAGCTTCCTCTCAGGCATCCAGCTCCTCCAGCCTGGGCTCCTCCATGGGCTGCAGGTGGATCCCTGCATCCCTGTGATCCTCCATGGGCTGCAGGGGCACAGCTGCCTCACCATGGTCTGCACCACAGACTACAAAGGAATCTCAGCTCCAGTACCTGGAGCAGCTCCTGCCCTTTCTCCCCTGATCTGGGTGTCTGCAGGGCTGTTCCTCTCATGTGTTCTTACCTTGCTCTTCTGTGCACAATAATCTTTTTCTTTCTTAAATGTGTAACCACAGAGGTGTTGCTTCCATTCCTGACTGGCCAGTTGGCCAGTGGAGGATCCATCTAGGAGCCAGCTGATGTTGGCTGTGTAGAACATAGAGGAAGCTTCTGGCACCTTCTCACAGAAGCCACCCCTGTAGCCCCGCTGCGCCCACCCCCCCCCCCCCCCCCCCCACCAAAACCTTGCCAGGCAAACTCAATGCAATTATGTAAAAGTGCATGTGATATATCTGATACAGTAGATTACAGAAAAAATTCCTTTATAATTTCAAATTATTCCCAGTTTTATGATTGCTCATAGCAAATAATAAATGTTTTATAATAGCACCTTTCCAGATAATAATTTTAAATTTAAATTTTAAAATTTAAAATTAAAACAAATCTAAATATTGTATATTTAAAGTTATAAAGTGAGAAATAATGGGCTGCTGAAACACTGAGTAGATGCTGTATTTGTAATTCATAAAAGGCTACACTCTGAATTTCACTTTCAGTAATGACAACATGTTTTTCATAGATGAGTGACATTGAAAAGGGCAAGTCAAATACTGCCTAATGACAAGAAAATTGAAGTGGATCTAAAAGACTGAGATACAGACATCAGATAGATTTATAAATATTTGCTCAGATATTTAATTTGAATGCCTTTCACTGGTGAGGGATCACAAAGCTGTATGACTAGTTGATAAGATTATTGATTCTTTATTTTATTTCACGACAAACTGTCATTTACCTGAAATGCTGCCTATTAGATTTTTTTCTGAGAATGTTTCTTGGTTTGTTGTTGGATATTCATAATGGAAAGTGTAGAATATTCATGCATATGTATTCCCTAGTAGTAAGCCACAATTTTTCGATCTTTCTTGCATTTTTTTAAGAAAAGTGATTATGAGCTAATGACTTCTGAAATTTGCTTTAGCTTGAACTTACAAAGTTGCTTTGATGCCTTGGTTGGCAGATGAGTGGTTCTCTTGCTGGAATTCCAAAGTCCTGAGAAGGACTACTGTGGTGATTTAAACCCTAAATATATATATTGCTTGCTAAGCAGGAGCTGGTAAGCAGATTGGAAGGAGTGCATACATGAAGGTGGAGAGAAATTATGTGAGTTGTGTAAGAGTCACAGCAAATAGCTGTGGCCAGAAAGAATACAAATTTCCTGTGGCTCTAGAGGACAACTGGATTGTTCTTTCCTAAAATTTCCTAAAATTTTCTTTTGAGTCTCCTTTTAAGCTTTGTAGCAGGATAGATTTTGTTCTACCACTGGGAGGATAGGCCTGTATCCTGATTGTTACCAGTAGCTGAAACCTGGTGGATTTCATAGCTTAGCAGCTTCTTGATCCATATAGGATCAGCTCAGGTCAGCTGATGCTGGTTTGCAATATGTATTTGTGTCTGCAAATTGTTTTACACTAGGGAGAAAGCTGACAACTGCTACCTATCAGGGGATCTGAGACTTTTCTGGAACTTTCTAATACATACAATCCAATAATGCACATATAAATTCAATTTCTATCTGTAGAAAACAAATGCTGTATAATTTTAACAATTATATTGTGGATTGCTTTGGGCTGGCACGTTGTTAGATTAATGAGTAGTGAAGAGCAAGTGAAAAATCTCTTGAGGAAAGCTGATCCCCTTAATACAATAAATATTCTAAAAAGTAAAATATGAAAATCCTTATTTTGAGTGTAATGTATAGGATGTAGTGGTCAGGAAGGAATACATTAAAGCAATGAAAAATACCAACAACTAAAACATTGCCATGTTAATATAATTTATTGTAAATTATATATTTATATAATAGTTGCATGTTTTAAGTAGAAATAGCTTTTTGGAAAAGAAAAAACAAATCCACACTTTTAATACCTTAAGTGCAGTAGGAGCATTATGCAGAAGCCTTGCTAACATCTGCAGCTGGGTGAAATCATTGTGTTTAATAGTTTGGAAGTAAGTACAGAATGTTTCTTAAGCTTACAGTTTCTTGAGGATGTACCTTGGCTTTGAAGGATTAAGAATTGCTTGTCACAGTAAAAGATGAGAGTTTTGTAAAGCTGTGAGTGTGTGGTAGGAATCAGGATAAAAATCACACCCACAATTAGACGTACGAGACTCAGCCAGCAATAGCAGTAGTCATTACATACACTTCTTGAAGTTGTAAAATTAACTGATGATGCAGCTCTTGGAAGTGTTAGGAATGAATGAAGCACTTGTCCTGAATTCACTGGCACTGTATTTTAAACTGGGTATCAGATGTTCATTTCTTTTTGTCTGTTTAAGTTAAACAAATACCCATTTTGTGAGATAGGCAAATATGGAGAGCTTCCAAACCTTTAGCTATAAACAGATTTTTCTTTATCCCTGCCAAGATGTGTTCTTCCACCTCCTGCTTTTTTCTGCTGTCCTGTAATTACTGCAGTGCTCAAAGCTGTGTAATTAGTACCTTACTATTAGGAGGCAGTGCAAAGTGCAAAGAATGCAAATATTTATCACTTAAAAATCACGAGGTTTGCATCCCAACTGCATTAGATAGAAAACTAGTCATTTAAGCACTAGTTTCTGCAGCCTTTTCAGTTGCTTTTAAAATGTTTTGCATGCTGTCATTCCATGCTGTATGATTCCTGGAGCACTATAATTTCTTTATAAAGTATGTCTTTACATAGGTTTTGTATGTGTGCATGTAGAACTATATTTTTGTGGTTTAGTTTGCATGATAGCTGGAAATACTACTGTGTATTGAGCCAGCAATCACATTACTGAGGTTTTTTTCTAATTCAGACACTGTTTGCTTTGGCTAATGAGGCTGATGCACCTACTAAAAGAAAATTGCAGCAGACTCATTCTGAATTGCGCCTTGTGAAAAAAAAAAAAAAAGGAGGCAAAACACTTCTCTTTGAGTTTTCCAGTACTCAGAGTGGCACAGGGCACAGCTTTCAGATTTGGTGGGTGTTTTGCATTAAAATTAATGCTTTAGAAATACTTTAAAAAATCACCATATGATAAGCTTGTGGTTGGAATATAGGTTCTATGGTTTCTTGTTTCAATGTGTTTTAAATGTCCTACAGGAACAAACCTCTGCATTTTCTAGATTCCTTTCAGTGATTTAGAGAGACTTCTTTATGCATTCTTTCTCCTAACTAGATCCCCTTTTAGCTCACACACACACAAACACACACACACACACAGCCTTGCCCCCAGCCTTTCCATAACCTACTCCTGATTTATCATAGCTCCTTCAGGAGTTAATCGAGTTCATCTGAAAAATAAATAAACTAAGTGGTACAAACTGTATGACAGGGATGCAAGATTATGTTCCCACTTTCTCGAGAGACTGCAGCTGAAGCTAAACTTGTCTTTTTGGCAGCTACAGAGGATGGGTTTTACCAATACTCTGTCTAGTAAGTTGGCTCAGTTGCTTGCCAGTGTGTAGCCAGCAGAATTTGGATGACAGGTAACTGTGTTACTAGCTGTGCAGTATGTGAAGTTTCCTTAAAGCAAGTGATCCATTAAATGTAAAATAGAGGGACCCATATTTCACAATAAGTCGCGTAATAGTATGAGATGATATGCGATTGCTGTTGCCTTTCCTTTGGTTTTGTTTTTTTTCTCAATGCTTGAAGAGATAAGTTTTGCTGATATGTGTGAGCACTTATATGTAACCTGATTCAATATTAAAACTTTTCAAATGTCATTTCCAAGGTGAGAAGAAACATAACTGCATGTGTTTTCTTTCTACAGGGATGAATTGTAAAAGCTACATCATCTTGACCCAAACATAGTGTTACAGTGGACTGCTCATCTCCAGTTCTAAAAGCTTTTTGAAAACCAACAGCATTGCAGCTTGTTTTGGACATCGTTATACTGTTGTTATCAGCATGGAAAAGCGTGGTGTTTGTTTTGTTTTTTTAGATGCTCAAGGCAAACCTGATAAAGAAATGGTGGAAAGTTTTATGTGGGCACTGTTTTATTTAACATGCCTTTATTTCACTTTCATCTGTTTGAAGTGAATTTCTGCAGAACTGCAGATAAAGACCTACAGCTTGTGAACTCTGATTTTGATGGGGGAACTTGAACACTCACTTCTCTCAGCTCCTGTGTCCCTTGGTAAAACTGCTTCTGTGCACCTTACGACACTGCGTAGGTAATACCAGGTTTTCTGTGTTCCAACGTCTGCTAGATGCTACTAAAAGGAGATGAACTTCCTTTCTAAGCTTTTGACATGGTGTCATAGACTAGCATGCAGTAGATACAATCAGCTGCTTTTTTACCTTAAAACCAGGCATTTGTATATATTAAATTTCAAGACATCCGAGGTAGGTGGCTGCTCTTATCAAGCATTGGTGTTCAAGCTGGACATAACAGACATGGTTTTCCCTTTCCGTATAAAATTGATTGATGTAATCTTGAAATTCTGTTGTGGTTTATAGCTCAGTGCTGGTGTGATACACATGGATCTAACTCCATAAATGTGAGGTATGTTCCAATCACTGAACAATTGACGCAATGCTGCTTTGCCAAATAAATTTAAAAGCAAAAGGGGGTTTTGTGCTTGTGTGGAAGATTAGGATGGGTAGGTAGTCTGAGATATGGATTGCTAGGTTCTTTATTGAAAACCAAAACCCCCTTTGGTTCTAAAAGAAAGTTGCTTTTGGCAAAAACCTTTGCTGTATTAACATTCTTATTTTTATAACTGTGAACACCCAGAAAAACTTCTGGCTTTTTAGAAAGTGAATTCTGATTTGCTGTAAAAGGAACACATCATACATGCAGAAAGAATCCTAGACTTCTAAGTACCGATAGATACACTTGTTCAGTTTTCATATAGAAGAATAGTTGAAAGACTATAAGCCTTTTTTTCTGCCCTAAGTTTTCTATTTTGGTACTGTACAATGTCAACAGAAAATTGTGAAGCAGTACAGTGAGGTGGGCTGCTTTGGGCTTTGAGAAAGGGGGAAATTGTGTCTTCAGTCATCTTGCTCAAATTTGAGCAACCAGGAATTAAAGTAAGCAGTGGATTTTTTTTTTTTTAATTTTTTTTATTTTTTAATGATAGGAAGGATTATAGAATAAAACAACCCATAGTGATCACTGAAAAAATCCCAGAACACCTTTTTATGGTGGAAGAGCAATAATTTTGTGATAGGATTAATCTCTGGAAGCATAAAGGTTAAAATTCAAAGGCTTCTGCATATGGAGAAGGAACATTTTAAATAACCTGCCTTTTGAGGGCCAACCCCATTTTGTTCCTTTGTAAAAAATAGTATATGAATTAATTTATTTGGATGTTTGTACATTAATGTACCACCTCCTGATCTGACTGCAGCCTGGGAGCACATGCACAAGATTTATCTTATAAAGAAATTAATATAGCGCATATTCTAGAAAATACAATCCAGAAAAATCCACTTGGGTCTGACAAATTTGTACTAACCCACAACCAACTGTGACTCTAGTTCTTGGTGTTGAAGTGAAATATCTTAACTGATGCATGCTAACATTCAACCTTTTAGTCGCTGTATCTTTCAGTTTGAGTTCAGCTTTATTTACATCTTCTCACTAATTTAATCAGTTAAATGAAAGCTATGAGCTCAACTGTATCCAAATTCCTGTCTCTGGACACTGTAATAAGCTAGCCTGACTTGGAAGTGGTGTTAAAGCTGAGACCCAGTGACAACTTCCTGGGGCAGAACCACTTCAGGAGGTGTAAGGCTTCAGGGACCAAGGCTGGTGGGAATAGTGCACCCATTTCACTCAAGGGGTTGATGATAGTCAAGGTACTCGGACAGAAAGGAGTATCCAGGAGTAGCATTTAAAAGTCAAAAATGGAAACTCCTCCATGATGGAGCAATGGTTCTGAAGTAAAAACTCGGGAGACAAGGACAAGTTGAAATGCAGAAGACTTGAAGAGCTTGAATAAATGCTGTGTGAACTGTCTGAGTTGCTACTTTGCCAAATAAAACAAATTGAGAGGAAGCTGTATCTAGGTGTCTGTCTGATTTTGTGGTTGGTTTTGTTGTTTTTTAACCATCAACAGGATTTCACATATCCAAAAGAAAACATGTACAAATATCCTGGTTTGCTAACTGACCAGAACTGCGTGTCCATTTTCAGTCAGTTAATGTGTTGCAGCAGTTACAAAGCCTGTTAATACTATCTGGAATGTAAATGGGGTTTGTGGTGACTGGAATTTCTCTTAGTTCACATCTGTGTGTTTTGGTGAACAGGCTCTGTGCACAGTTCTGTCTGTTGTCCATAGCTGAATTCAGCCACCTCGGAGAGTGATTTGCCACTTGCAAGCATTAAAGTTTTATCTCTTTCTAAGAGGTGCAGTCATGTTTCACTGGGCTGTACTATCACTTCTAAGCCAGAACAGCTTGGGAGAATGGATTGGCTGAACTCTGAGTTGCTTATCTGGTTGTTTCTGGGATCCAGACAGTAGAAGACTTGAAAAGCCAGTATCTGTATCTTAAAAACTCATCAAGAGTTGTGGGTTCTCCACAGAGGAGTTTGATGTGGTCTGTGGATGCTTTCTGTTTATGTAGC
This sequence comes from Catharus ustulatus, assembly GCF_009819885.2. Lineage (NCBI taxonomy): Eukaryota > Metazoa > Chordata > Aves > Passeriformes > Turdidae > Catharus > Catharus ustulatus. Next base: position 59,162,402 of record NC_046223.1, on the reverse strand, counting down.
AGGAATGACCTATGCACTTTTTCCGTTCAGACTGGTCAGCTGGCTTGAGGCCACAGAGCCTGTAACATGAACTTTTTCTGGAGGGAAACCAGACTCAGGGCATGTGCACCAGCACTGCTGATGAAGCCACCTGGATGATTCCTGAAATGTTTTGCAGTCATCGAGTTTGAAACAGGCAATAATGCCTGGAGCCAGGGGGGCTCTGCCTGGTAGGCTCTGGAGCTTCCAGCTGGCAGCAGTTCTCTCCACATGTGCAGTGTTTTTGTGACAGGGTGACAAGCTCCGGGATTTTTGAGTGTGGAGGGACTGTGGAATTAAGACATCAGCACAAAGAGGTAAAGTAAAACACTCAGAGGAAAATTCTCAACTAGTACTCTCCTTCCTGCCAGGAAGGGTGTTAAACCATTCTTACCACAGTGGAATTTTCTTCCTTCTGCTCATTAATGTGCCCTAGGTTGTGCTGCTTTTGATTTAAATACAGTTCACAGAAAGAGGACATGAAACAATTCTGAACTTTGGCATACAAAGGATGAGTAATGCAAACCACGCACCTGATTGATAACTTTGGTTCTATTTAGCTAGTTTTAAACATATTGGGATGCAGCTCAAAAGATGAATAGTTACCTTTGTGGAAAAAAAAAGGTAGATGCTAAGGTCACACAAGCACATTGTGCAGAACTAAACAAAAAAATTCAGAAGGGAAGTGTTGCTTCAAAGATGGCACGGGGGATACAGGAGATGAGGAGCTCTGAAATTGGTCTTTTGCATATTAGGATGTTCAGACTTCATAGATCAGGAAGGGTAAATTAGAGTTACTGTGGAATACAATAGATGACTTCAAGCACAGGGTTTAAGTTGGTTTTGTGGGTTCATAACATTCTGCTTTTGTGGGGTATGTTTGAGTTTTGTCCATCTGTTTTAATGTGAAAGGATGTGAACTGCAGACCAGTTGTGGTAAGTGCATAGATACTCTTAAGGTGTCATAACCCCGCTTTGCCTTTACTGTAAATAACACTTACATGCTCAGACCCCCCAGCTGGCAAAGTTTTGGAGTTCCATGCCTCAGCCAGGTCTGAGGAAATAAGATTGGACTAAAACTTGGCCTTATGCTGGCAGAGGTGATGTAAACTTCCTTCTACCTGGCCTATTTACCTCCCACACTTAATTCCTGACATACAGGGCTGCTTTCTGTTCCAGGTAGTAGCTTTTTACACAGCACTAATTCATGATGCAGCTGATGCACTCTGAACTTCTCTGTGAAAGGCTGTTACTGTTCTCTCATGCTCTTGGCAGGGTGTTAGTGAGATGCTCAGCAGGATGTGCTCAGAAACTAAAATTGTATTTCTTTAAATTATTAATTAGTGGACATATCTGTAGCTGGAATATGTATGGAGGAGATCCAGCTGCCCATTGAGAATTGCCTGAAAGCTTCAGGAAGGAGTAAAGAAAATAACTGACTTCATGTCTCATCATACCAAAGTTAGAAGTTGAGACAATCTTGTGCCTTCTAGCAAAACTTTTTTAGCAACAACAGACTATTTTCATAAAGACTGTTGATAACTCACTTTGATTCTCTAATGTTTCTTTGTAGCCCAGCCATTTTCTTCAAATGCTTCTGAGCAACTGACCTGGCTTGAAAACATTCCCTAATGTTTCTAAGAAGTTGAAGTCCTTTTTTCAGCCATGTTTGGGCTTATGTTTGCATTTTATGTGTTTGTACTATGAACATGACATGTTTATTATGTTCTACCAAATAGTTTTTCAGCTATAATGGAGAAGTTGCATCTGAGATAAATCAGTAACTTATTGCAGGTGCCTTATGGACTAGGAGGACACTCTGGAAGGCCTCTGGTTAGGAAAATAAGGCTAATGCTCTGATCAGAGCTTTAGAGAAGCTCTTCTCTGGTTATAGAGGCAGCCTCAGGATAGCCACCTCTTGGGTATGGATTTAGCCTTCAGGGATGCTCTGCCTATAGGTCCAATCTTCCACTGGGCTGTCTGCTTTCAAGTCCTTCACAGTCCTGCACTCATCCAAGTTCCCCGCTCCCTCTATCTCTGTGTTGTCCAGTCATTTGGTTTGAGTGTAAAAATCTTAAATGTATCTCTTTAATGCATTAGGATCTGGTAGTTTTAAGAAATATGTTAAAATGTCTTGCTTTGCCCTCTTAAGAACAGGATTATACATTTCTGTTGGTTAAGGAAGTGGCAACTCTCAGTTGTTCACCAAACCTTTCTATCTTGTCTGGTTTCTGCCAGCTTGCTCAAAATGCACTTTTCACTGATTTATGAGTGGTTTGTAACTGTCAGCCAGGAGCCTTATAACTACAAAAATTAAAATTTTAGCAGGTGTGTTAAAAAACTTGTTTCTGAAGTGTGCTGATCCAGTTTCCCTAGATTTCTCTTTGTGTTTCAGGGCTCCAGCAGAGTGCAGCTCACTTTTTCAGTTGTTTGAAGTAACTATTACTTGAAAAATCTAGAGAAGAGTTACTTTTACACATTTTTTCCCCTTTAAATATTCCTTGTTTACAGCATGTCTCCAGGTCACTCAGCTCAGACTAATTGTGTCATGGACTCTTTTTCATATTAATTACTCCGTATTTATTGCCTGCCTGGTCTTTATGCCCATCAGTGCTCTCTGAATATTCTCTAGCTGTTTTTCCCTGTGCTCTTACTCTTTTAGCTTTTGCCATTAGAAACTGAAAAGTCCCAGTTCCTGATGCACATGAAAACAGCCAGGCAGACCTCAGTGATGCATGACTGTGGATTCTGTTAGGGCTTACTAGAAAGGCTCTCCCTTTGTTTTGGGGTGGCGTGTTTGTGTTGCTATTGGTTCATGCCTCTGACTGGCTGTGCAGTTTGGGATTGAAACTCCTAGGCTTTATCTAGGATTTGAAAAGCAAATGGAGCATCACACTGACCTATTTGAGCCTTTTTGTTTTGCAAATGTGCTCTTGGAACTGCCCCTGCTATTATCCTACAGTACTATGGAATGATTACAGCAAGATGTTCAGGCTAGGATCCCCTGCGAAAGTGGACAGCAAGCAGCCCATAGTATGGAAAAAAAACCCCCTTAATTCTAAATATGGATCAAACCTAGGCAAGTATTGTATTGTTTACTACTCTAAGTAATTTGTACCCTTAAGCTGACTGAAGGGCAAAACAGTTTTTAAAAAACAGTCTAAGTGAAGTAAGAATTTTGATCAACAAAAATATAGTGACAAAATAACTTTCCTAATACACAGATGGGCAACATCCACAGGGCTATACAGTCAGGGTAGTCAATATTCTCTGCTTACCTAAGATGCTGGTAAGAATAGGTGGACTGAGCATATTCACAGATTTGTGGATAGACAGACATCAGTGTTTAGGACAGGATAAAGAGATCTGACAGACTTCAAATTGTGACAGCTTTCACACAGAGTGTCTCACACTTGTAGGTCCCTTTCAACTCAGAATATTCTGTGATCTGTGACTCTGTAAAACTCCCCAGCTTTGGGGTCTGTGTGAGAGGCCATGAATGCAGTTTTAGCAATGCATCCATGAAGATGGGCTAGAAGCACTGCCTGCTCTGAGCACTCTTTTGACATCAGAGGGAGAGCCCCCAACCTTGGGAGTGGCTGGAAAGGGGATACAGAAGTGATGTCAGCAGGAGGCAGTGGCTGGGAGCTGCCTGGGGAAAAGGGGAAAAGCATCCTGGGCTTGATAGTATTTTCTGCTACTCCCAGGTGTGCTCAGTAGTTCAGTATAACTTACTTAAAATCGAATAGCATGAAAGCTATTAAATGCGAACACATGGTATTGAGACCAGTGTGTGTGTGTTAATTGCAGGAGCTGCCAAGCCAATCTGTTCCTTTGCTAACTTTGTCTTGCTCCCCATCCAGCTGACAGTGCTCCCAGGCTCTCTGGTAAGGTGAAAACTATTTTATTTCACTCCAGCTGGAGTTTGCTGTTACCTGGCATGTAACAGGCCCCAAGCTGGTGGCCTGCAGGGCAGCAACTGTCACCATCTCCCCTCCCAGAAAGAAGAGTCTGCCCAGAAGACTGTGGCAGCTCTAATGCAGCACAAGCCAGACTCTTGTACCATGCTTGCTGTCTGCTGCTCTCTGCTTGGAGGCATTAATTCTCAGCTGTCATATGCCAAATCCATGAAGGTTTATTCCACTAGCAGCAGCACAGAAACAAGGCCTGCTGTTGAGTAAAGTGACTGGAAAGCTGAGCAGCCTCTTGCATCACGTCTCTACGGGCTGGCTTGTGCTTTGTGCCAGATCTTGCTACTGTCCTGCCTGGCAGAACAAAACCAAACCTTTTGTTCTGGTGCTGGCTGTGTGCCAGGGTAATTGGTTTTGGTGATAGAAGCACAGTGGGCAAAGAGAGAAAACGGCACTTTTTTGCTGCTTTGGTAAAGTGGTGAAGGGCATTTAAGTATTTAATTAAAACTCAATGGAAATTTCAATGATGGAAAATAAGGCCCTAACCAAATGAGCAGTGAGTCTTCCCTAGAAGGCAGTATTTAAATGTGGTCTTTTGGGTCTTGCACTATTTGCCTTGTCTGCTCAGGGCTGGGATGGAATAGAGGCCACACTCCCAAACTGGAAATGGGCAACATCAGCAGATGGTCTCCTGGGCCCACTGCAACACCAAAGTACAAACAAGCCAACTTTGCCTCATGAGGCAGGAGCAAGGAGCACTGGCAACCAGATTCCCCGAGTGATTGGCACAGCCAGCTCTACTACTGCTGTCCTGCTCAGCTCAGGCACTGCTCGAGAGACAGGTCACACAGGTAGATGCCTTCTCTGTCTCCTGAAACAAGTATCTCAACAACTCCCCCCACCATACACATTCCAGCTTCTTACAAGGCTGTTGCACAGAAAGGAGAAATGTACTTCTGTCTGCTCTCACGGTGCAGTCTTGTAGCACAAAATTTAGCTGGCAATGGAAGCGAAAGACAGTGCAATAAATATAAGAATAGAATCAGTTTATTAGAGCTATTTTACATAAAGAAATCAAGAACAAATTACTTGAAGAACTATTTGTATACCATAGCAATATTCTTGCTGACCCAAAGTTACTGAAGTACAAAAGACGACATACAAAACAATGCATGCCTCATTTGACTCTGGTTTTATTGAGACCCATGAGGAATGTGACATCCTTGGACAGCCAAACAAGACAGACAGCACAGTGTTTGTGTATATATATATATGTATGTATAACATGTACTGTACACATTTTACTGGCAACACATCTGCAGTTCACTCACACATATCAATTACTTGCTCTAATTCTATGAGAATTTTTCTGGGGTGAGGGCAGATCACCGAAGCTTTCAAGCTTTGCAGGGAACTATGGGATAACCAGCAGCAATCCTACACTCCAGCATCTTGGATAAAAACTGCTGTGTGCTGCATTCTCATGCTGCAGGAGGGTGGTGGGCTGGATGTGGAAAAGGCTGAACAAGCCCTGAGCTCCAGGGAGAGACATGGCTCTGAGATTGTACACGGAATCATAGACATGTTTGGGTTGGAAAGGACCTTAAAGATCATTTAGCTTCAGCCCCCCTGCCATGGGCAGGGACACCTTCCACTAGACCTGGCTGCTCAGGGCTCCATCCAGCCTAGGCTTGAACATTGCCAGCAACGGGGCATCCACAGCTTCTTTAGGCAGCAGTACACAACTGCTGCTGAGCACTGGGAAGTTCAAGCTCATCTTCTGAGAAGCTGCATTTTTTCATTTCAGCATTTAATAAGCATGGCTGTCTGGTAGCAGCACAGAAGTTTAAACTGAGTGAAAATAAGAGGCTTTCTGCCTTAAATCCCAATTTTCTTTGCAAAAGGAGGTGCTGGGATAGCAATTGCTTTTAATTAACAAAGCAAGACACATTCTTTAATTAAAATATTCCCAGTGCATCAGGTGCAAAGAACACAGCTGGTCTCTGCTGGACGGTGAAGAAATGTGTTGGCTGCCACAGTAGTGGCAGCACTGAGAAGAGCAAGGTGGCACAGGCTTCCCCCCATACTTGGCCAACACAGCTGGGCTGTGGAGCCCTGGCTGCTCCAGTCCCCGGGCCCTGCGTGCACTCAGCCCTGGCTGAGACCCCAGATGCTGTGGAGAGGGCAGGCCACCCCACATCCAGTTTGGGGTCTCCCCACCTTGTAGTGTCTTCTGCACAACAATCAACTGGAGCTACTCTCTGGAACCTGAATGTTTCTTATTTTCTAAGCAAGGACATCTACCCACTTTCTATATTATCAACAAAGGGGAAGAGTATGTTCTTCATCTCATAGGCTTCTTCTACACATGAAAATAAACTAGGGATTTTTGGTCCTTTTATAGAGGCAGAGATTCATGGACAGAGCAGAAAGGGGAGAAAACAACTGACCCAAATCCAGTTTTCAGAGATACATCCCATTGATGAGGTAATCGGACTCTTCAGATGTAATGGGTCGAGCTTTTTTGAGCTTCTGTTTCACTAAGCGCAGTCTGCAAGCAACCATAAGCAGCAGCAAAGCAGTGATTGCCAAGCCTAAGGCTAAGGGTAACACAGCACCTACAATGAGGTTAAGAGAAATTACATTTTATTTAACACAGTGAGATGCTGGTTGAGAAAACTTGATTTATTTATTTATTTTTTTTAAATACAGCTAGTCTATCACTTAGATGTTAGTAATTAGAACAACTACTAAAAAACTAAACTGTGCAATCATGTTAGGGACAGTTCAGAATATGTAAGTAATGTTACTCAATTCTTGGCTGCTTTGTATCTGTATCTATAACATCTGACTGAAAAACTGATGTAATTCAAAATTAATTCACATGGTTGGTCTTACCTGTTTCTGGGACTGGGCGACCACCTCCAAGCTGATCTCTCTTTGGCATCATTATGCCATCCCCAATTTTTTCATCTGTTCTTTTCCCTGAGGAACTGTTATCTGCACAAAATCAAGCAAGATAAATGAATACTGCAGTTCAGTGACTTGGGAAGTCTTACCCACAGGACACTAGTATTAAATAATGTGAAGCACTTAGGGGGGAAAAAAACAAACAAAAGAACAGTGTAAGAACTTCTGACTTCGACTGTCTACACTGAATTTTTGAAATAATGTGAAACTAAAGCTATAATTTAAATTCAGTTTTACATTCCAAACCACAATGTATCTCAACCAAAAGCAAGGGAACTTTGTGCTGTGATACATTTGCTGGCAGGCTTCAGAACTGTGACAGAGCTAACAGAAACACACTATGCTACAAGATCTGTAGAATATGAATGTGAAATGTTGTAACTGGAATGACATATAGTGGTGGGTGCTGAGGAAGTGTTTAAGTCAATTAGCTTGGAACGTGCACTGTGTGTAAATCCCACCCACCACTACCAGCTCTGAAGAGCTGCAGAAGGTGTCCCTGGCAGTGGCAGCAGCAAATGCACACAACTGCTAATTAAAGCTTAAGTTGTTTCATTGGTACTGTCATGAAAGTCCATGCTAATGTCTCCATCCCAAGGCAGAATGCAGGCTCCCAGGATGCAGCTTTATTGCCCTGTCATTTTGGCTGGGGGTGCATAAACACTAATTTCACCCACAGGGAATGCTGTAGAAACAAGCCATGGCCCTCTCCTTGTTGGGTTCCTAATGTTGTCCTGGCATGTAAAGTGGGCTTGAAAAAATCCTAAGAGTAAATGCAAATCCAGCAGCTGTTTTTTGCTGTTGTTCTTCCTGAATTAAACTAAATAAATATTTGTCTTTATTTTGGAAATACCCAAAAGACATCAGCTCTTTTTTAGAGCTGCTCCAGCCTGCATCTAAATGCCTGTTTTAGAAATTTGTTTCCCTGCCATTTAAATAAAGGGAATATTTAAGTCAACTGCTTGTAAAGAAATGTGGCAAATATGGAGAGTAGTGGGAAACTTTTGGAAGGGTAGAAGAATAGAATCCTTTCAATAAAGCCTGTAGGGTTTTGCTAGGACTTGTGGCTGTTCTTACATGACTGGAGAGACTATCAGAGTCAATGCTGCTCAATATCTTATCTGTTATCTCTAGAACACAAAGAGCACTTTCCCCAAAGAAGTTCAGGAGCCTGGCATAAAGCATTTTACATGGGTTTAATTTGTTTTTCACTTTCTCTTGATTTTCTGGTCTGTTCTGAGGAAATTGCCATTCACAGCCCTTTCCAATTACCCTAAATTACAGATCTAGGTTGTGCCACTGCTGTGGGTGCCTCAGCAGTAAAAACATGACTAAGGCTTGGGCACTCAGTCAAATGCTGTAATCCCAGCCCCAAAGAGCACTGCATGGGCAGCTTGAGAGAGGCACAGACCCTGTGCCAGGGGAATGCAAAGCTGTTACGGTGATTTATACACTTGGGTTGGCTGTGCTGGAGAGTACAAATCTTCAGGCTGCTTGTGAATTCAACCATCTGCATGACCCTGTTTGCTACTGGCCACTGCTGTTTAGAAACCAGCCCACTGCTCACTCCAGAGTGCTGTACTGCTACTGAGTGTTTTCTATATTCATCTGCAAGTTCAGGAGTGCCAGAATATACAGCTGGGCTTTAAAACTTCCCTAGAGAAGGACACGGGCTATTTGGAGGCAGCCATACAGAAATGCTGGGCTGGCCTTTCCAGGAGATGCAGTCTGGGTAACTTTACTACCATGCAGACATGTCTGCAGAGAGAGAAAGGACTCTTCATTGACATCAAATGCCTCTTCACCCACTTCTGACTTTGAAAGAAAATGTTTGGCCTTTCAGCTTGGGCAAAAGTAGACCATGAGTTTGTTGCAGAAGAGTTAGTGCCCTGAGTGTCTGAGGGGGCAGGAGTCAGACTCCTTGTTCCCCTTGAACTTGTCCTGCTGTAGAGGAATCCCATTGAAAAGGTGGGAGTGCAGAACAAGATTTACCCATTTTAAACAATCAATGATTTTTGGGTTTTGTTTTGGTTGATTGTGGTTTTTTTTTCTCTTTACTGTGAATAGATCTCCTGTTAGGTCAGGCAGAAGTTTTAAACAGTCCTTAACTTGGATTTGTGTATTTTCATACTTCAGTGTAAATCCTTAAAAAGTTTGTATCAAGTCAGTGCTAAACATGAAGGGCCACTGTAAGGAAGGTTAATGGAAATTTGGAACAGAGAAACTATTAAGAGAAAATGTATTCTGGAAAGAAGTTCATCTACTATCACCCTCATAGGTAGAAAGCTCATATATTTGTTGCCAGGAACTATCTCATAGTCCAAAACATTACAACTTAGCCCAGCTCCTTTGGAGAAAAGGAGAAAAGATAAATAAGGTCGTACTTGACAAGGAAGTTCCTGTATTAGACATCTTTATTGAATTCTCAGAGATGAAAGCTGTTTATGGAAAGGTAAGTAGGAGAAGGGGTACTGGTACTTTAGCCATCACTAATTAAAAATTTTAAAAAAGTAAAAAAGAAAACGAAGGAACTCCCCAGTCCTGCAATGTCTTGGGAAAAAACTTCTCTTCTTTAAAAAGCAACTGAAAGTTCCTGTATCAAGCATCAAGTCTAGCAGCCAGCTGGAATGTGCCACATGCTGTCTCCAGTAGGTAAAACCTCCACTTACTCTGCCTTGCAGTCACTGGATTTAAGAACATCATGTTTTCCTTCCTGGGTTGTATTTCAATGATGATCTGAAACTGTCAGCTGAGAATTAAGAAAAATGTGGCCCTGAATGGAGCACTTGAACGTGAAAAGCCAGAACCTGTGCTGCCACTGTAAAGCCATATCCCCTCATATGTATCTTAAGTAGGCAGCTTTTCACCATAGTTACATAAAAACCACTAAAGCTTATTTTAAAAAATTTGTGTAAAATAATATATAAGAAGCCTGAATATTTGCAATGTCAGCTCCAGGCCAACAAGAACATGATTGCCTTGGTTCAGCAAAGACCTTTACAGTGATTCAAAGGCAGAGGTTCTGCCTTGGCACCAGCAGCACGAGACAATCCCTCCCAGAACAATATTTCTGCCAGTAGAATTGCTGATCTTTTGAGGCTTCTGGTATGATTTCTGCTCAGCATTGCTTACCGCTCCTCAAAAATGCATCTAGCATTATTGCCCTCCTGGACACATTTCCAGATGAGCTTCATGGAGCTTCTCCAGCATTTCTGTGCCTCTCATTTTTGTATCACATAATTGTTAGATTTGGTCTGTAACCTCCCTGAGATGGCAGTGGTGGAGGGAAGTCTAATTAATGCATCTGGGTGGATTTTAAGGAATAAGTTAGATGCCTGTCTCTCCAACTCCATAAAGACTGTGGTGCTTCCCATTGGGGCAGGACTTGAGCCTCTCTGCACCTTAACACAGCATGGGACTCTAAGAAGTCTCAGTGTCTTGCAGGAGAAGACAGTAGCTCAGAGCAGGTTTTGGCAGAGCAGGTTTTGGCAGCTCCCTTTGGACCCACGTACCTAGCATGTACCTAGCAGCTCTTCACATCCCACCCCATGCACCCTAACTGGGATTAAACCTAACTGGATGTTAAACCTTGCTGAGCTGTTTGCTGCTTTTTTTGGTTAGAAGTATTGGGCTCCTGGGTCAGTACAGACTGGATTCTTATATTCCACAGAGAAATTATTAAGCATCTAAAATTAAAGGTTGATTGAGCCCTGTCAAAAGAAGAATATTAAACTCACAAGAATGAAAACAGCTTGAAATCTTGCCTGTTGAAAATTAGATTACAACAGGTACTAGTAGTACACTAATCACTGAAGGCCCATCACTCTTCTTTAATTTTCTAAGAATGCTTATGTACTGCTGTGCAAAAAGCTACCTTTAGAGAAAAACTGGTACAAGTAAGTTACTGTGCAATGGGTAAACACAGAAAATGATTACGCAAAAATGCTTCTTAATTGTACTTCCAGTTATAACCCTTGATTATCAGCTGCTGAAGGTGGTGACCTCAGTTCTGGTTTTATGCCTGGATTCACAAGCCAAATGATTTTTGAGACCTACTTAGGAGCTGACTTCCCACTGGAGCCTGCAAAGCCCTTTGAAATTTTGATGTTTAGTTTGGGTGGCCCTATATCAGGTGTCACTCAAAACTGAGTGAGAAGGGTTTGAAGCAGACTTCAGAATTCTAGTCAGCAGAGAGGAGTCATCTAGAGGTCATCTATACTGGCAGAAAAACCATTTGGGACAGGATTTTGCTGTCAGTCCCCACACAATTACTGAGGCCATCAAGTTCTTGAGAACATGGTTTTCACTCCCTTTACAGAGTGTTCACAGAGTGTTCCCTTTGCAGAGTTTTCCTTCCTTCTGCACTCCACAGATGAAGTACAGGCACCTTGAAGGAATGACCAGGTGCCAATCAGGGCAATGCCCTTTTCCAGAGACGACAGCAGAGGGCACTGAGCACCGCTCTGCTGTAACTGGAAAATAAAGCTGGTTATAAATAGCTCTGTCTTGGGGCACATGAATAAGTCCAAGCCACGAATAAATAAAAGTCGGGTGGGGAGGGTTGTACTGATTTTAGGCTCTGTGGACAGTTTTGCTTTCATATAAATGCCATTTCAGATCATTTTAATTCATCAGCATGAACCTTAAAAGACACATCAATTTCACTGCAGTTTCTGGAGCTTTACCAAGACCAGAGTTGGGGCTCTGCCTGTCCCATCACACAATGTGTGATTCACTACAGGCGTGCAGCCATTGTGCAGAACAATACTGGGGACCTGTACATGGACACCTAAGGTAGCTTGTTACCAAAGCCTGAGACTTTTCTACAATGATGAAAGACTTCTCCTGCCATGGATACAGAGTTCAGAAAAAAAAATGCACATAATAGTAAACATATTAGTTCAAGAAGAAAACAAGAGAAGTAATACTTAGCACCAGGAGAAAAGCAATTACTCTCACCCAAGTTGAACAGTACTTTATTATGTTCTCCTGAAGTACTCCCCTACAGATTTGAAGAGCCTTAATACTTCAGCCTACACTGCTGAACCTAATTTAGTTCGCTGCACATTTTGTTCCTTAGACTGTATTATTTCTCTAGTATTCCTACATTGTAACTTGCTTTTTGCACCTAGTAAAAAACAGTCTTGACAAAAATAAATCAAAACCTACTTAGAACTTCATTATTACAGGTTTCTTTTGTATTTATTTACATTTGTAATTTTTTTCCTCTTAGCCAGGCACGAAAAGACGATTAAATTAAATTTAAGGTGCAAGACACTTCTTTCTTTAAGGAAAAGGATTTATCAAAATTTATTAAATTCTTACCTGGCACAAATCCACTGATTTGTTTCTTTGGTCCCTGAGAAAGCGATTGGTTAGACATATCTGCATCCACTGAAAGAAGTGGTTGATTTCTGGCAGTGGCTTTCAGGGTATTCTCTGCAGAGTTTTCCTCTGTGTTTTCAGTCAGTCCTGCAGTCCTTTGCTGGGTAGTGCCAAGAGCTGCATGTGTCACCGTCTTCCGACCTGAGCTGACTGTTAACAGAAACAAAATTTTTTGTACAGCATTGAAGGGAATGGAAGTACAGTAATTTCACGACTATAAGGCGCACCCTTATGACTAAAATTTTCCCTCGAACCCAGAAGTGCGCCTTATAGTCCAGTGCACCTTATCTGATGTACAAAGTTGCGGAATTTGCCAAACCAGAAGTGTGAGCTGTGAGCTGTGGGGGGAGCCGGAAGTGCCATGGCAGCCGGCTGGGGGCGGGCCCAGGGGCCCACGGCACCGCCCCTGCCGGGTGAATGCAGGCCAGGGGGCCTGCAGCACCGCCCCTTCCCGGGTCCAGGCAGTCCCGGGGGCCCATGGCTGCCGGGTCCAGGGGAGCCCGGTGGCTTGCAGCCCTGCCCCTGCCGGGTGGAGGCGGGCCCGGGGGCCCATGGCTGCCGGGTTGAGGCGGGGCCTCGGCCAGCAACCGCGCAGGGTGAGCTGGGGGCGGAGCCTCGCTGCAAAAAAAAAGTGCGCCTTATAGTCCAGTGCGCCTTATCTGATCTACAAAGTTGCGAATTTTACCGACTCCGGGGGGGTGTGCCTTATAGTCCGGTGTGCCTTATGGTCGTGAAATTACTGTATTCTTAAGGAAGACTATCCAAGATGGGCCTTGAGGCAGAGTAAACAACTTCCTCAGGTTCACACATATGATGAAATGTGAGTCACAGACAACTAACAATTGCTCCCAAGAGAGCACTCATGACCCCTACAGTGAAATCCAGCAACTAAAATATAATGAAAGAGTGGTTGGCCATTGTGCCCATTCACCCTCTGATGGTTTTGGTTCATTTAGCTGAGCATGGGTGCATGCTGAGGGATGACTAACAAAAAAACAGCATGATGGTGAATCAAGTGGTTCCCTTGTGTGCCCACAGTGTTTCAGATTCTTGCAAAGTGTCTAACAGCACTGTGAAGGGTACCTCTGAGACCACAGCCCTTGTTTCCAGAATCATCCTGCAAATGCAAAACTAATCTTTTAATTTCTGAACGCAAAACCTGTCACTTAGAGACCCTTGACAGTTTCAATGTGCTTTGAAGAAAACTTCTTCCCATGTGCTAATTCCAATGAAAGGCTGGGAGCAAATTGCTCACAGAGAGAGAGGCCAGAGAAGCGGCATCATCCCCTTTTGGTCATTGAGGCTGAGGTGGCTTTCACAGTCTACTCTGCCACTGTGGGCTGGCACACTTACGATTCTGGCAGAAAGTCTCGTCTGATCCATCAGGACACTGTCTCACACCATCACACGCAAATGTGATGTCAATGCAGCAGCCATCATCACAGATAAACTGGTAGCGAGAGCAAACGCCAACACAGGCTGTTGAGAAACAATTCCCAAATTACCAAAAGAGAAATCCAAGTAGTAAATACTGAGTAAGTGACTAAAATCTGCAGCACAGAGGAAAAAGCAAAACCATGCTATGTTAAGAAGCACCATGAACAAGGCAGAAAGTCCAGACTCAGCTGTGTGACATCATATTGACACAGAAGCAAATATAGGCAATAGCTGTTCCTGGCACATTCATCACTAGCCTGGCAATCTCTTTATTACAGGAAAACTCAAGGCAGTTGCACCTTACACCTTGTGTAGCACCCTTACAGTGCTTTGAATTCTGCTGGCCTAAGCTGAAAGGAGATCTTTCTAGGCTTAAAAGATGCAGAACAGTCCTGCAAATAAATAAATGAAATCTCTGTGGCTATAACTGCATCCATCCAACACATAATTCCTACTACATATCCATTCAACACCAGTGTGTTGTTTTACATGCACACATTTGGGCTATACCCGATCTTTCATTGCATATTTTCTGCAACCTAATTAAAATACCTAAAGAATGCTCATCATTTATTGACATTAGCAATCCAGTGACTTCAATACAGCACAGACCAGAACAGGACTAGGCCATGTTCTCACAAATTACTTTCACCAGACAGAACTGACTGCTGCCTGCTTTAACATTTAGATTCCCCTGGAAACTGAGAGTATCCCTGGATATTCCATTTTGCATACTTAAAGCTTTTCTGAAACCCATTCTGATTCTGTAATGATCAAGCGTTTACATCTGCATTTACATCTGTGTCTTTCCAACAGCAATGCAGTTCATGACTTTGTAAAGCACTATCAAGTTCAGTGCTTGATTAGTGTCATAAGAGCAAATTAACTTGCATAAGGGAGTCACAGCCTCTGGTTGTTATCCTGCTGTGTACCAAATGCTGCACCACGCTAAGGGAAGGATGCCAGGAATGCAGACAACTGTTTAAAACCCCTAAAATCTGAAAAAGCATCTCCTGAACTTCAGCACTAGTAACAGCACTGATCTCATGTGTATTATTAGGGCATCAGGAACTGGTTTACCTATAGCAGTAGCACTTGAATTGCTAATGTAGCTGGGGAATTAGAAAAATAAAAAAGACAGCAAATCCCCTATACGCTCCATACAAAACATACCCCAAATATCCACAGCAGCAATAAACAAACCAGAAGATCTCTCTGGCTGCTTTAGCTGAATTAAACATTAATGAACATAACTCTATCATCTGTTACTGGAACACAGACATTATAAAGCAGATTTTTTTGTAATAACAGCTTATTGCCACAGGGACTACCCTCCCACATAGAGATATTGTGCTGGCGCAGAGCAAGATTTTCACTGGTTCTGCTAAACACAGTGATAATGCTATTTAACTTTTACTTTGTGCCAGAGCAGCAGATCTTCACTAGCAACTTGGTAATTACAATGTAATTAGAAGTTATGACATTTAAGAGCAGGACTAACGGACACTGAAATCCAACTTACTTTCTACCTTTTATGCTTTTTACATGTTTCTGAAGCTCAGAGTTGAAAAATAATGGGTTGGTTCCAGTTTCAGCTTTCCCAGTAGCATAAGGCTTCAATAACAACCAGCAGACAGAAAAACTTAAATGCATTAAAACAAAAAAAAACATGCCAACTTTCAGACTACAGATGCAGGTCAATATTATCATTAGTCTGCCTCAAACAGACTATTAAGTAATTTTAACTGGGTCTTCCCTATAGCACAAGCCCTGTCATGTTGCCCACACCATCTGACTGTTACAATGCATCTGATAACCTGTGTCAATGTTTCACTCTTCTAACGCTGCATGCTTATTAGCAATAGAAGGACAAAATATTCAGTGCTTGAAAGTAATACTGCTCTAACAGGAAAGTGATGCTTGCTTCTTTCCTCACTTTGAAAGAACAATTCAAAGCTGAGAGATGCCATTATGTAATGAACAAGGGCAAAATAAAACACTGGAAATTGAGAATAACATTTTTACCTTTATCAAGACCTTTGCTCTGCTCTGAATACCATACCCTGGGTGTCACAGAAGCAACAGCTCCAGTCATTTTCTCACCTGCTGCAGAATGAACCATGGGCAGAATGGTCACAGAGACATTGTCAGAGCTCCGCTGACCTGCAGTGTCTGTCACTGTTAGCTGGAAAATGTACCCGCCTTCCTGAATGTGGGACAGTTTCAGCGTTCCTGGCTGTGGTACCTGAGGAAAGGCACACAGTAAAAAAGCTGTACTGGTACAATGCATCCATCCATGGCCTCACAGGGATAAGGAGCTCATAATGCAGATTAAATACTTCCTGCAGTTGAGTCAGCCCTATTCAAGCATGTATTTCAGTATGGAACATTTGATCTCTCTTTTTTTTTTTTTTTTTTTTTCCATCCATTCGTAAAAAAACCCAAAACATTTGGTAGTGTTTTCATAATCTACTCAATTAGAACTGTGGATCTCAGCACACAAATAGAGAACAAATGGTCACATACACTTAACTCAATTTTTGAGTAATTAGAAATGTCATTTCAGAGAATAGGCAGTAAAATATTGGCCTTTTGCTCTTTATCAGGTTAGTCTGTAAGCAATATAACATATATCCATAGAAATATATTTTAATGCCTGAAAGCGAACAAGATTTTATGAGTAATATGGTCATAAGAGTCCTAGACCTTCCATTATTGAACAGTTGATAAACATACTTTTTCTCTTACTCAGAAGATTTCCTAACTGAAATTCTTTTCCTTTTCTATTTACATGAATGCACTCAGTTATCTGATCAGACTGTTGAGTACCTCCTGATGGAGCGTATGACCCCTTAAAACTTAATTCTTTACTGTGTTAAAGAAATTATGATGCTTTAAAAAACACCTGCTGTTGTTCACTATGATTCCTAGGAGAGCAAATGTGGTATTTAAAATGCATGAGCCACGGAGCCCAAGTCTCTTCCCAGTGCAGAGAGAGAGAAATGCCACTGACTTCTGAATATGCCACCACTCCTCCCTGTGACCTCTGTTATTTCCTTTTATCTTCATGCTCTCCTGAATCTGCTTACACAGAAACTTTGGCTCAAAAGAGATAATCAGCATTTTAAAAAAACCCCGACCCTTTACTGTCCCTAGGTGTCCAGGAGCCGTACGGAGTGGGAGCAGCAATCAGAGAAACAAGTTATCTGAAAAAGCAACAATCAGTCACAATAGAAAAAAAATGGTTTCCTTCTACAATATGATAAGATCTTTTATAGCAGTCCTTCCCCCTCCCCTGCCTTCTATTTATTCTTTGCTGCATAAGAGCAATGCAACAGCTGCCTTTTATCTTATTTAAACACACTCCCCTTCTCCCTTGTAGCTATGGATTCATACATTATTCTCAAAGAATAAATGACACGAATCCAGTAACTTCAGGGCAGTAACCAAAGCAGTAAAGACATCAACTGAATAATGCATGAAAAAAAATCACAGTTATTAATTCAACTCCAGAATTTAAATTATCAAGGCTAATCACCAGGGTACATGTCTGTAACAGAAATCCCTGCTCATTTGAACACAATGCAAAAGTATTTATTTAAGCATAAATGTGTGTCAAATTAATTTTCTATTAACAAATACAAAGAAGCCACCAAGGTTAATGTGAATTTTACAAGTTTGAATGGATATAAGACTTATCTCTATTTTATAAAATGACTTTGAGTAATATTAAAAATGTCAACTTTAAATGTTTTTGTTAAAATTCTAATTTCTGTCTTACTCTATGTTGCTAAATCACAGATTAATTTAAAAAGTATTTAATTGCTCTTTAAAGAAAATAAGGCTGCAAGGGGTCAGATTAAGAAGTCTTTGATTATAAAGTGTTCCTTTTATGTAGATGATATCTAGCAGCTATTCTTAAAGTTTCATTTTGGTTCATGCTCTCTCACCTCTATATATCCTTCCTGCTCAAGGTGGAGCTCCCAGTGTGCCCTGGATGTTGTTGGCTGTGAACAGACTATGAGTAAAGTCTGTGGACTTGAGACATTTTTTCTTTCTTTTTCTGCTGATCCTAGAGCATTCACAGAAAAGACTAAAATGAAGAATCCCTCTCTTCATGAGTAATTTTAATTTGAAACCAAAGTGCAGCAGAAAATGTATGCATAAAATATCTCAAAAGGTCTTCATCATGTTTCTTTGTACCTTCTTCATAAGCACTGACAGAAGACTGTTGGTGAAAATCCCTAATTATTTCTAGTAACTGAATTACTGAGGGATCTCCAGCTGGGGTGACAGAAGTTGAAAACCAAGTGCAGTGAGTACTAAAAAAGAAGAGCTCAAATACAGTGGGAGTATTATCATCTACTCGTTTGCTTCTGGCTGTCCCATACCATCCAGGACAGAGATTAACTGTGTAAAGCCACTAGAAATAATCACTGGAACTACTCAGGGACACAGTGTAGCCTCCTTCAATGGAGGTCTTCAAGATGGGATTGGACAGATAAGATAATCTCATTGAGGCTCCTTGTGCCATAAACAGTTGGACCAGATGATCTTTTGAGGTTCTTTCCAACATGGGCTGCTCTACATTTCTGTGAAATAAATAGTTCAGCTGTAGAGGCATCCTAATTTTGGTGCTGGGTAGATAGATTTGAATATATTTAATATTTTTAGCTGTACATTTAAAACTTGAACACAACAATGTGGAAGTAACTGGCCACAGGGGGGACTGCACATGTACCTGCATTTCAACCGATGAGTCACCCTGCAGCAGCGCCCACTCATAGTGCACAATTCCATGGTCATCGGAACTTTCTCGGCCATCCAAGAGCACCCAGTCCACAGGTGACTGCAGCACGATGTCTTGGCCTGCCTTACACTGTGGAGGCTCATCATATTCTTCTTCTTCAATAAAAAAAAGAAAAGATCAGTTATTTGTGAGGGGAGGCCGAGTGATTATTTATACAAAACACTTTTTTTTCTTGGTCAAGGTATTGTTCCACCTCTGTGAAACTTCCTGAAAGAGGAACAGTGCGTGTTTTGTTAAGCAAACTAGTATCTGCTTCAATTTTAGTTAATTGTCCTATGCTGTCTTCAAGAATAAACATGAGAAGCACATGGCATAGAAAACCTTTGTTGCTGGATGTTTCAGCAATACAACAAACGGATTATTATTATAACAAAGCATCAGAGCAAAATAATTCAATCTTAATTTTATCTTTCCTGGTCTATGTCACATCTGACAGATGTTTGAATAAAAGTTCATTCTCCTTTGTGGCTTTGCTTCAACTCCAGTGTAATTGCATTAAGAAATCATAATCCTCTGTTTCCAATACCACCATCACCCACAAGGCAGACTTTTAAATAAAACCAACAGGACACAGAGCAATTTGCAGACTAGAAACTGAAATTGCCTTGCAAGGCCAGTGCTGATAGTCAGAAAAGCTGCCAAAAAGGCAAAGCATTTAGGAACCCCAGAATTCAAGAACTCAAGGAGTTTAAGAAATTCAAGACTTCTAACAGATATAGCATCATTTGTACAATATATTATTTATGTTGTGCCATAACTTCACTCTAAATTAGTTCCAGGTTTTAATAGAATGAAGGTAGCTGAAAATGAAGCCTAATTCTGTGTGACTTTGATGTAAAATCTCATCTTAAGCCTTCTATCATGCATGTGCATACAGGCTTATGAAATACAATCATCCCAAAGCTGCTACATAAATAATAAACAAATTCTCCTGTTGAAAATATCAAAATCACATCTTGGGTTTTTCTGGTACCTTAAGCTTGCCTCATCTCTGTTGCCATAAAGTACTTCCTTACAGTTCCTTAATTTACCTGCCCTTGCACATTGCAAAAAATATTTAGGCATCATAACGCCTCTACAAATAGAGCCCCTGCTGTCTCATATTTCCAGGGGATTCTCATTGACATTCTCATGAAACATGCAGGGCTGAATGGACCTCAAGCCTGAGGTCTCCCCTCCCAAGACAGCACTAGCAGCAGGCACATCTGGGTACTGTTTTCATCCACACCAACACCAGGTCTTCTTCCTGTTGCATGCAGTGACTAATTTACTTCAGATGAGATCTATCGCTGAGTAAGATGCAGATGACATTTGGGAAAGTGTTGTCCACAGATATAATGAAATTAAGTCAAAATTAGTTAAGAGGAGACTGTTTAACAACAGGAGGTGGAGGAAGGCAAATAAATTCTTCAAATCAGGTGCTAGGAAACAGACTCCAAATTTAGAAATCCAGATTTGTTTTCATCTACAGCTGCTTGCTCTGGCTTGTATTGTTCTTAAATATGCTTCAGAGTTAAACAAACTGCTGCTTTTGATGTGGCCTATTTTCTAGAGGTACTTGTGGGGAATGTCCATGCTGCATCTGGACTACTGGAGAGGCATCTTTGTCTTCTACAGCCTAGCTCTCGAGTTCTTAAGCACGAAAAATCTTATTTAGGTGAGTAAGAAGCTGTCTTAGGCAATGACATTTGGACAGCACCCCCAAGAAGACATGTGCTTGCTCTTAGGCTATGCACCAGGTTATGGCATAGCCGGGACCAGCACTTTAGTGGTGCCCAATATGCACAGTTCCCGGGGAGCTGGGACTTCTCTGGTTCCCGAGGGAGTGTAGGGTCAGTGAACATGCACATCCCACTGTCTGGCTCCCAGCCACCGGCTGGCTGGCACAATGCCCCACCAAGGGCTCTGCAGAGGCAGAGGTGTTGAGGGATGGCTTCCCCAAGCCCAAACAGCCCCAAGGCCCTCACAGAATGGGTCAGGCTGGAAAGGACCACAGTGGGTCATCTGGTCCGGCCTCCCTGCTCAAGCAGGGTCATCCCACAGTACGTGGCACAGGATCGTATCCAGATAGTTCTTGAGTATCTCCAGTGAGGGAGACACCACAGACTCTCCTTCCTCTTGTCTAGCTGGAACTTCCAGTTGCATCAGTTTCTGTCCATTGCCTCTTGCCCTATTGCTGGGCACCGCCAAGAAGAGCCTGGAAGCATCCTCTTGGAACCCCCCTCCCTTCCAGGTATTTATACACGTTGGTAAGGTTCCCTCGGGCACGGCCGGACCGCCTCTCCGGGCCCAGGGATCCCCGCCGAATGGCACGGGGCAGTCCGGCTCTCCTCGCCCCGTCCTCCCAGCGGCGACGCCCCACGATCCGGGAGGGGACCCGGGAGGGGACTCGGGAGGGTTCCCGGCGCTGGGGCAGCCGCACGGACGCGCCCTCTCCCCGCTCCCCGCCGGGGGCGGCTCCGCGGCCCTGCCGCCCCCGCGGGGCCCGAGCGCCGCCATCTCCCCGCCGCCTTTGCCGCCCCGCAAGCCGCTTACCCGTGGGCGGCGGGGCGATGCCGGCGGTCCGGCGGCTGTAGGAGCTGTAGCCGCGGTGCGGGGCGAAGCGGCAGACGGGGCGGCCGCGGTGCGTGCAGTTGAAGAGGTAGCAGCCCGGCTCGGCCGCCGTGCCCCGCGGGCGGGCGGGCCCCTGCACCACGGCGAGCGTGCAGCGCGGCTCGGCGCAGCAGGCGTCCAGGCACTGCCGCCAGCCCGACACGGCGCCGGGCGCCCGCAGGAAGGTGGCGCCGGCCGCGATGGAGTCCTTGGTGCGGATGATGGAGTCGGGCCTGGCGGAGAAGCCGCCGCTTCCGCCGCACCGCTCCCCGCCGTCCCCTCCGCCGCCCGCTGTCGCCGGCGGTCCCGGCTCCTCCTGCTGCAGCTGCCGGCGGAACTCCTCCAGCAGCGTCTCCACGCCCGAGATCTGCGAGCGCAGGTCGGCCAGCGGCGCCGCGCAGCGCCCGCCCGGCAGCAGGGCCCGCCCGCCCAGCGCCGCCAGCAGCAGCAGCACCAGCGCCGCCATGGCCCCGGGCGGCGGCGGCGGCGGGAGCGGCTCCCCCCGGGGCACCCGCATCGAGCGCGGCGCGGGGAGGCGCCGGCCCCGCCCGGCTGCACCAGGCGGAGCGGCCGCGCTCAGCACCCGCCGCCCCGAACAGCTCCGGCGGGCCCCGCCCCGGGACCGCCCCCTGAGGGACCGTCCATCGGGAGCTGCACGGATCGGAGAGGGAGTAAGGGGCTCAAACTGAAAAAGGAGAATTTCAAGATGTATATTAGACAGAAACTCTTTACTGTGAGGGTGATGAGACACTGAAAAACAGGTTGCCCAGGGAAGCTGTGGATGCCCCATCCCTGAAAGTGTTCAAGGCCAGATTGGATAAGGCCTTGCACAATCTAGTCTAGTTGAAAGTGTCCCTACCCAAGGTGGGGGATTGGGATTAGATGACCTTTAAGGTCCCTTCCATTCTGTGGAAGCCCTTAATACTTGGCGATTCAACAGCTCTGTGATTCCACACGCGGAGGTAACACTGGCAAATAATCGGAGTTGGGTGGGGGTTCACCAAAACTGCTGGTGGTTCTGTGAACCTGAGGAAACAAATGAAGAGACAAAAAGAAATTGTGGAAGACTCCACTCCAGGCATGACATTTCTGCTCGTAAATTACAAAAAAAGAAAGACAGTAGTAAAAAGCATAATGCGCAAAGCTGTGACCTCTTGACGTGCAAAAAAAATCCCAGATAGGATCTTAACCCCACCCCAAACAATGACGAAGAATTCCCCTTGGAAGTTTTTTAAGTCTTTGCCAAATGATTTTCAGACGTTGCAATTAAGTTGCAATTAAATTAATCAGTTTTATGTCTATCACAACTTCTGAAATTATTGCTGATTCTGTAACACAAATTAATAACAGTATTATCCCTGAAAATCAGTAGTCCTTCAAAACAGCTGCTGTGTTATTTTTTTGTCAGATATGTGGAGCCTCAGTGCTAGAATGGCATATCCAGACCTGTCTATAAGCATATGAAAAATATAAACTTGCCTCTAAATGTGGAGAGGTGGTGGTGATGGGTTTTGAGCTGTGTAAGGGATGTCGTAACAGGTCAAATGATAGTTCTGTGTTTTCATTTTCATTTGGTTCATTCTTCCAAGCATCTTTAAGCAGACTCATTAATTTCTTAAATTACTGGAAAAAGCTTAATAGCTGCATCAAAAATATCATTATGTCGGGATGCTTAGAATAAGTAGCAACAAAAAAGACATATTAGGAACTGTTTTAAGACATCTTTATACCCCTTCATATTTTTGGCTGTTTTTAGGCCATGTTCCCAGCATAACTCAGAATTGTCTCCAAAACAAATCCACTTTAATGTTCTGCCATCATGGAGCCTTGGGTGTTGCCCAGGAAATTCACATGAAGCTAGTAGTTTGGATTATGATTTCTCCTCCTACTCTCCCAAATCACAGAACTGTAGTTCAGTGATTCATTGAAGCATGTTGGCTTGTCAGCAGTACAACTCTTGAAGATTGATTTTCTCTGGCTATGTGCTCTCTGGGTTTTCTAAATTTCTATAAATTATACTTTTGACACTTTCAATTTCCCATCAGTTTTAGTTTAAACTGATCAATACATTCCAAGATTATAGGAAGATGGAGAAGCTAGACAGTAGGATGATATAATCCTCATTTACAGTAATTTCACGACCATAAGGCGCACCGGACTATAAGGCACACCCCCCCGGAGTCGGTAAAATTCGCAACTTTGTAGATCAGATAAGGCGCACCAGTCTATAAGGCGCACTTTTTTTTTGCAGCGAGGCCCCGCCCCCAGCTCACCCCGTGTGGTTGCTGGCCGAGGCCCCGCCTCAACCCGGCAGCCATTGGCCCCCGGGCCCGCCTGTACCCAGTAGGGGCGGTGCCGCGAGCCACCGAGCCACCCTGGACCCGGCAGCCATGGGCCCCCGGGACTGCCTGGACCCAGGAGTGGGGGTGCCGTCGGCCCCCTAGCCCACCTTCATCTGGGCTCCTGGGACTTCCTGGACCCGGGAAGGGGGGTGCCGTGGCCCCCCTAGCCCACATTCACGCGGCAGCCATGGGGCCCCAGGACTGCCTGGACCGGAGAGGGGTGGTGCCTCGGGCCCCCTGGCCCGCCTCCACCCGGCAGGGGCAGTGCCGCGGGCCTCCGGGCCCGCTCCCAGCCGGCTGCTGTGGCACTTCTGGCTCCCCCCACGGCTCTCAGCTCACACTTCCAGTTTGGCAAATTTCGCCGCTTTGTACATCAGATAAGGCGCACCGGACTATAAGGCGCACTTCCGGGTTCGAGGGAAAATTTTAGTCAATAGGGTGCGCCTTATAGTCGTGAAATTACTGTACTTTGAAAATCAGGCTAAAATGCCACAATTATATTTTTAGGAATATTTTGGAGAGGTGATTAGTCTATTCATAACAGAGATACTGACTGTGAAGCACTGATTTGCTAGAGGTGACACTGGTTTGCTGCTGCTCTGCTGTTGTACCATCTGACTCTACTTTTACTTACAGAATATAAACCAAAATAAAGCTCATGCCAGCATGGTGTACATTGAAGTTGACAGGGGGAAAAAAATGCATCAGGTCATCCCTTCTCAGAATCATCAAAGATTTGGAACTCTGTTTGAGAAGAGTTTTGATTCCTGTTCTGGATCTGCACACAGCTAGTGTTGGTTAGTGGGGGCCCATTAACAGGGCATGAAGAGTCCCTCATCCCACCATCCCTGTTGCATCCAGTTCTACTAGAAAATTAATCCCCGGTTGTCAGTAGCAGTGACACTGAAGTGGCAGGTTCTTGCAGAAAACACAAAGAGAAATTATCACTTTCTAACACTTTATAGTGGGGAAGCTGTAGTTGGAAGATATGTCCAAGGGGAATAGACTCTTCTTCAAGCAGATGAGCATTTAAAGGATAAAGAAGGATTTGGCTAAAGGGAGGTCACAATCTTGTTATCTTCCTTCAGTGTCACATTTACCAGTTTGAAAGTTAGGAGGATGTCAGAACATCTTCCTAAGCTAGGATAAGGATGACATGCTCACATTTTTGTGTGGAAGTGATGACAGCACCCTCAGATTAGCTTCTTGAGCAATATTTTCTAAGTACAGCAGATTTTTTTAAATTGATGCTGGAGAAGAACTTGTTTTATTGTCTAATTTTCTTGGCTCACAATGTGTTTGTTGTTACCCTGGCCTTGTGAGAAAGATGGCATTTGTAGTCATGCTGGGCTTCTTTCAGAAGGTGGCAGCAGCTTATTACTTATATAAAACAGATTGCTGCTAAACATCAATGTCTGCCTAAGGGAAATCATAGATTCATAACTACTTATACTTAATTTCACATTTCTTTAGTGCATCCTTGTTGTGAGTGCCTCAGCTTTTTCCTGGGTTTTGGAGCTGCAGATCAAAAAGAATAATTAACTTATAGTAACAATAAAAATATTTTATTCCAGTCTCTCATAAAATTGAAGTTTTGGGATGGCTGATTTTCATGCAGAGGGCCTTAAAAGTTTATAAAGATATTAATCAGGTTTTACTTTTTTTTTCTCCTTTTCAAAGGATACATGCATGTACCACAGTTTATTGTCCAAAATGTCCACTTCATCAGACAGCTAAAGAGGCCGCTAGATTTCTTTTCCAAAAGTGGAAATTAGACTACATATATATTCTTTACATCTAAACAATACCTGGCACAGTAATCCAGGATTTCATTAATATTCATGTTTTCAACCATCTGTTGATTAATTTCAATCTCTATTCATATTCAAAATTCTTAAAATAGCTGAAGCTATGGGAATAAAGTCTGAGTGCATCTGCTTTTCTTTTCCTTTAGTTGATTTTTCCAAAGTAACAGAATAACAGGAATTTAAAAAGTGGGGGGCAGAAAGAAAATGGAGTAGGATGAAATGGAATATGTAGAAAGGGAGCAGGAAGAAAAGGCAAAGTTATCGAAGTTATATCTAGGCTTCCTCATCTGAAATGCTTTCCTACGGAGTCTTTTTTTTTTTTTGGTTGGAATATGTGCTCAGAAAAAGAAACATATCTTTTAATTTGATGTCTTCCAGATGCTCTGCAAACAGTAAACACATAATGCAAATGTTATCTGCAGAAAACGTGTTGTCGGCATGGTGTTATCATTGGACACATTTTCTCTGCTCCAGTTTGCATGTGAGAATCTGTCGAGTAAACACCCATGATAGATACAAATCAGCTCAGATGCTGGAGTGGACTGTTGATTGACAGCTGAGTTGGAGCAATTTGCCCACGAATGAATTGAAGTGATAACCTTTTCTTTGCAGCTTGACAATTCAGGTTTCTGACCGTGAGAATAAGAGGAGTTCTGCATAAATAACAGGATGTAGTGTGGTAAGTGTTAGGAATGGAGGCAAAGGAATTATCGCAGGTATTTAACTCAGGTTTTGTGTTTTGTGTTTTGCTAATATTTCACATCCCTCTCAAGCAAAATTGTGTAGTGCTATGGTACCAGTGTTATGAAAACAACAGTAGGAATAATTTTTCAAATTCCTGGATGAAAAACGTAAATGTGATCATGAAAGTGCGATTGTGAAAGTGCTTCATATCATATTGATTTTATAAACATCCCATGGTGATGCAAATTTAAAAGGTACAACTGGTTCCAGCTTGAGACCATTTTAGTCCATGTATGGTAAACCTTTTTCCTTGCCCTCTTAAAGGAGAGAAAAATAGCCAAGCCCTGTCTTTGGAATGTGTATGAGTATGTATAATTGTGCTTGTCTTTCTACTGCTGTGTTAAATATCAGCGTACTAAAAATGAGAGCTCTCCTGATTGATAAAGTGGAATATTATTAACAACCCCCCTTCTTTCTATATGCCTGACTGCATTCGTGCCTAACACAAAGCAAGTATTTTACTACAAAACAGGGAAGGAGACAGAGAATGGAAAAAAAAAGGCAGGAGATTGTGTTTTAGAGCCCCTTCCCCACTAGTAGCAGAAGTAAGGATCGGGCTGAGACATCAGGTGATTGCTTTAACGTTACGTTCATACGTGCTGCGATCGCTTCTCTGCCCAGATACTGCATAATTGACTGCACAGCATTAGCCAGGCACCACGTGGTATCAGCACAGACTCTGACAGCAAAAGAACTCAGGTTCTGCTACTGAGATAGATATTCCAAAAAAATAACAAAAAACCTCCTTGTAAAGAACGAGGATGGGTAGGGTTGAGAAGAGGGGAGCCATTTTTGTGAAGTGAAGTTAGCAGTGTTTATTAACTAGTGTAAGGTGAAATTCCCTCTGAGAAGAGGTCACATAATCATCACGCTCCTCGCTGCCTTCTCCTAAGTCATTGCTAGGGTGAACTGACTGTTTTACCAAAATCAAAATCAGAAGGATAAAAGAGAGGTAGAGTAAAACAAAACAAATAAATCCTAGTATTCCTGACAGAATAATACCACTCTTACCACACATCTTCGCTGGATCTTGAAAAAACTTCTTTCTTTTCAACCGGAATCCACCAAATATTCCTTCAGCATCCTTCTGGTCAGTGCAACAGCAATGGCAGCTGCTTCTTGGGGCATTAAACCTGTAAAACCACAGTCTGAGAGATGAAGGACAGTTATTTTAAAAGAAATAATAAAGTACTTATCTGGGAAAGAGTTAATTAGGGTTAGAGCTGCAGATTTTTACCCAGAATTTCAACCAGTTCTGTAGAAATAGGTTACCAATGATTTACAAATAGCAAAAACCTAATTTAACAGCCAGAGTCCAGGTTAAGCTAGGACAAGAACAATTAATTTGCCTTGTAAACAGCATCATTGAGAGTGGAACAGTTCAGAAAAGGAAGATGAATCAATACTATGCATTTTTTTACAGCCAGAATATTATAACCTTTGAAGACACTGTTTCTGTCTGTATTTGTACTGTAGCAGAACAACTTGTGCTCCAAGGTGTTAGCCAAACAAAGATTCGTACAAGCTGTGTCCACCAATCATTGAAGAAAATTCCTACTGTGTACTGAAAGTGTGGAAAACTATTTCATGTACTATCTGAACATGCAGAACTGACAGCCCAAATGCTTTATGCTTGGGTTTTTGGAGGTTTTTTTTTGAAATGCATGAAGTTTTGATATGTGTAAAACTACAAAGGATTGCTTCCCAGAAGGAAAAGGTCTAGCTGAATTACTCATTGCTATTTCAGCCATGGAATCTTCTACAGAACAGCATGGTGATAAAAATCGGTTGGGTAATATGCTCATGATTAGTGAGTCAATGGGAGCTGGTGGCAGCCCTGACATTGATCAATAATGTCAAGATTTTGAAATAGGTTGCAAAATAATAGTGGGCTCGGCAGATGCTGCTGAATTAATAAATATATTGGATGTAACAACCAGCACTGCCTTTTCTGTAAGTGATCCCTCATGATTTTCATAGAAAGGACTAAAAGAAGCCAGAGAGTTGGTCACTGGGAGCAGTTTTATGTTTTTCATTTATGCATGCTATCGTTCAGTATGCTCCTCTTACATTAATAGTTTTGAACTTCTCAGTGCTTCTTCAATTTTGGCAGTTTCCAAACTCTGGGAATTTTTTGCAATGGCAGCAGAGCCTTTGTATCCTGATTCTACAGGGAAACAGAAACATAATGATGATAATGTTTACTTTACTGGGAACAGTAAAAATCATGAGCTGACTGGACAGCTTGGTCTGTATACTGAAAGGAGTCAGGTTCCTCCACTCCATTCTTTTTAAGGCTTCCTTTTAACCTCCATTGCAAAAGACAAAACTTGTAAACTCAAATATACTGCCATTTTCTTCCAGACTCTCCTGTTTTCTGCTCTTTTCTTGGGGATGTTAAATAATGGCAATGAGTGTAGCAATCATTGCAAGTAATTTTAACCCATTGTGTTACAGCTAATAGATCTCTCAGTGACATATCTAAAGCAATTTCTTGGATAAAGCATTGTCTCTGAACACTGGGAATGCATTGGCTGGTTTAATAAATCAGCTAGCCCTGGGAAAATGTGCAGTTTGGTTCAGTCAGTCACCTGAATTGATGCTTTCTTATCCTTCTACTGTCTTAATTGCACGTAGCCATGATTAGGTGGAAAGATGATAAAATTCATGTGAAGGAATTCTGAATCTTGTTGTTCAAAAATAGTAGAAGACTGTTCTTAGGTTTTCACTTTTTAAAAATTGAAGTGATAGCTTATGGCCTTACCATGTTGGTTTGCCTAGCTAGTATTTTGTCAAAGAACTAGGATCCACTGTATTTTTCTGTTGCATGCATAAAAAATGAATCCATGATAGCTAGAAGCGCAATGTTTTTTCTTAGTCTGAAGGTGTAAAAAAAAGATCACATAGCTTGTCCTCCCAGCTCAGCTGGCTTTAGCTGTCTTTGGGTCAGATTCAAAACCTGCTTCTCTTACTTGCGCATTAGAAATGCTAATAGAAATGCTATAAATGGAAAGTTGCAATAGAAAAATTAATAAATATTAATAACACACTTTAAGGTCATTGTGTTGAATAATTAAGTGATGCAATTAAAAATATTGTTGTCTGCTTTCTCATTCAGTGCAATTCAGTTCCTCTTTTGCTGTTGATCTGACTGTGTTTGCCTTTGATTTCTGTGCTTGGATATCTGTGAGGGTTTTTTTAAGCACTCTGACTCTATAATTCTAGCAGTTGCATTGTAGGTCACACACACACACACACACACACACACACACACACACACACACGCACACACACACACAAGCACACACACACCCCACACAGATTTCTCCAGATGAAATCAGTGGTGTGGTGTAGTGGTGTTTCTGCTACCAGTGGAGAAACAGGTTTTAGGTGTGTCACAACTGGCCTGTAAATTGGAGCACTTATATGAGTTTTATCCTAAGCATTTTACTCCTACCCTCATTAAAAAAGTCTTTATGGACTTCAAAGCAGGAGGGCTGTTAAATTAACTTAGACAGATGAGAGAGTGGGATTTTCTTTAAATTGGGCTGCAAATCACAGATTTTATATTGAAGCTTGAGGCAAAATGACTTGAATGCAAATAACCCTCCAATGTTCTTCCTACTGTTCTCCAGTATGTGCCTCCAAGGATGCATATGTTTCCTCACAGGTGACAAATGTGGCTAGGCAAATAACACAAAGTGTGTCAATATAAAAAATCCCACTCATTTTACCTCAGTCATCTGTAATTTCAGTGTTCTCACAGTATATATACTGTGGTGGGAGAATATCTGCATTTTGATACAGATTACCCAGGATAATTGTGCGATGAAGATCTCTGGTTGCATTAACCAAATAAGGTCCTAAATGTGATATAGACTTTGTTTCAGGGAGTGTAAGTTTCAAAGTTTTCCCAACACTTCAGATTTCATTATTTAAGAACCTATAGCTTGAATACATATAGAAGCTATTGCATATTACAATTTCCAGAACTGGCTGGTAATATCATTGAAAAATACTTTTTAAATACACATGAATACTTTTTATTGCTTCAAATATGGACTTGAAATATTGGGATAACAACCACTTTCTCAGAGTTTCTGCACTTCTTATCTGAGTTAATCTGGAAACAACTCCCCTGAAGCTCAGTTATGTATAGGACATAGTTATATAGGACATGAAGGTTCCAGCAGGTTCATGGTTTGACCAAACCAATTTGTCCTTTCTTGTGTTTCTTTCTTAGAGAGAGAGAAAGAAAATACTTTGAGCAGTACTGACATATTATGTGTCTATCTATCTATCTATCTATCTATCTATCTATCTATCTATCTATCTATCATCTATCTATCTATCTATCTATCTATCTATCTATCTATCTATCTATCTATCTATCCATCTATCTCTTTATCTCCTGGGTTGTATCAAAAGGAATGTGGCCAGGGAGATGATTTTCTCCCTTGACTGTGTTCTCATGAAACCTCACCTGTAGTAGTTAATGCAGGTCTTGTGAACTGTTGGAGCAAATCCAGAGGAGGGCCACAAAGTTGATAAGGGCACTAGTGCAACTTGTCTGTGAAGATGAAAGTTGGGACTGTTCAGACTGGAGAAAAGAATGGAGACCTCATAGCAGCCTTCCAGTATCTGAAGGGGGCTTACCAGGAAGCTGGATAGGGATCCTTCATCAGGAACTGAACTGATAGGAAGAGGACTAATGGGTTCAAACTGAAAGAGGTGAAATTTAGGTTGGATATTAGAAAGAAATTCCTTGCTGTGAGGATGGTGAAGCACTGGAACAGATTTCCCAGAGAACTTACTGATGCCTCATCCCTGGCAGTTTTCAAGACCACGTTAGATGGGTCTTTGAGCAATCTGGTCTGTGGAATTTATCCCTACCAATGGCAGGGAAGTTGGAACCAGATGAACTTCAGGGTCCTTTCCAACCCAAATAATTTTATGATTCTATTTCATGAAGATACTATGTCCCTACTTAAACCAGACAGTGCTTTAGCCAGTGCAAAGGGCTGTGACAGAACACAGTTTAAATGCATTATGCAGTGTATTTTTCACCTAGGCAGTTTTCCCATTGCTAATATTGTACAGAAGTTATTTATACCTGAAACTGGGAAACCGTGATTAGAAGTGGCGTAATTCACAGTAAGAGTGTACTTGATTTGTATCATGAAACCATTTTAAAAGGCTTTCCCTGCACAGTCAAGTTATTGTGTAGTGTGTATGTGCTTGCCACTTCTGAAGTTGAAAGCATGCCCATATTTTTACATCTCTAGCAGCTACAGAAAAGCCAAAGGACTAATCCTAAGCTTGTGTCACTGGTGTAATGTTAGCTCTCTGAATTAGATGTCTTTTGCTGGCAACTCATATTCTTGACTGGAAGTCATATCATATTCAGCAGAGTTAGAGAGACTTTGCTATATGATATTATGGAGCTATTTGACTGTAGAACATCCTCATTATTATTGTTTGATTGTAAAGCATGCACACACTGCAATAGCTCATTTTGATAAAATTACTGAATTTATTTGTTCTTCTAATCTAAGTGAGTGTTGTAGAGTAGATCTTGCTGGATCTATTCCATCCAGACCAGACCTGAACCTCTTGCTCTCTGCCACTGCTATAAGTGTTCAAATTCCTAATACTTAGATAAATACTGGAATGCATATCTTTTCTTTTCCATTCTCCTTTCTCTATATAAAAAAATTAAAGTCTTCTCCAAGGACTAAGAAATTTGGCTATGTGTGGGACAAATATTCAAATGTATTGCTTAGTTAGATCAATCTCACAAATCACACTGTTGGGTCCATCCAGACTGGAATCTGAGGAATTTTCTCAGGTTCTGTATAAACTTCCTGCCAGATGGTATATAAAGTTTGGATAGTGTGTGGGATTGACAGTTTATTTGAGAGGTAGATTAAAGTGATAATGGTATGTGCTATAGGGTTTTCTGGTATTTTTGAGCAGCCCTCAGGAAAGTTTATATGCTTCATTTAATGCTATTAAAAAAGATCTCTCTTCTAATTCCTTAGCTTTGCCATTTTTATCATCAACTTTTTCAATCCAGAGGAGGCAACAATATGTTTACCCTCCTTTTTTTTCCCCAAGAAAAGGGCCAGAATCTAAATGTAATTTAAGGCTTACATGAATTAACAATTTATTCACAGTGTCATAATATTTTATTTATGTAATTGTTACCAAACTCCTATTTTCAAGAAAAAAAAAAAGATGAAAAATATTTAGGTAGTTTCCATACTTCATAAAAAATAAAAAATTAAGCTCCTGCAGCAAAACTCTCCTCCCCTTTGTGAAAATACAAATTTTGTGAGTAAGCATCCTCCTCAAAAAATAATAATAACATTATATTTTTCCAAGAATAGTGCCATTAACCAGTTAATGTTTTAGTTACAGCATGCATAGCAGTGAGTGAAAGACTTTACTGTTGTTTTGTCAGCTATGGTATTAATAGGGCATTTCAGCTTTGCTTACTCACTTTCCATGAGTTGTTGTTGAAACTTAAATCTGAGGATCATTTCTTTGGTGCTACTCCATATTCAGTATGTTGTGAGATGGAATATCATCTCAAGGTAAAGACTGTTTAAAATCTGGGATCTGACTCCTTGATGTCTGGGTCTTCCTTGACCTTTGGATATTCTCTCTTTTTCTCTCCATTGGTCTGACACAGAAAGGAATGGCATATGTGTTACACATTTCAAAGTTGCTTAAGCACCTGTAGGCTGTTCAGTGACTGTAACACACCTATTCATAGGTGGCAGTGCCTTTGGTCAAGATACCACTTAGTCATATGCCTATTTTTAATGGAGTTTGGAATCCTGCCTTATTTTGCACCATGTGTCCCTTGATTACAGTGAATTTATCCTCCCATTCCTTTAAGCTGTTTCAATTTATTAACTGTGTATTGCTTTAAAGAGCTTAGCAACAACCTGCATGAATACCTAGTATAATTTTCTTCTGTAACAAAGCTGCCAAATCCTCACAATATATTGCCCAACCATCACCCTGCTGTGCCCCAGCTAGCTCATGGCCTTTCATCATGCAGGCAGCCACGCTAATCTGGGCTGCCTTTCCAAAACCAGAGACACTGGGATCATGCCTACACAGCACTTCAGCTTTAGAATTAGCAGGTTGGGTGGTTTTCTTTTTTTTTTTTTCTTTTTTTTTTTTTTTTTGGTTATTGTTGTTGTTTTGTTTTTTGTTTTGTTTTGTTTTGTTTTTAAATCTAAGAGGAAGTTTTTATTTTGGTATTGTGGGATATAACACTTGTTAGATAAGAAGAATAAAGGGAACATCTGCTTAAACAATTTCCACATCCAATAGTTTTTGAAAAATGGCATGACTTTCTCTCTAAGTGAATTCCTTCCCTATCTTTGTCATCCTGAAGAAAATCCTCAGTGGTGTTCTTGCAGTTATTTCCCTAGGATATCCCAGTTCTGTATCAGGACACTGAGTAAGTGGAGCTTGATCTGTTGAAAGAGTCTGATCCTGCACTTTGAGAAGTAGCTTTAATTTGTACAAGAAATAAATTTGCATTCCTTACACCCCAAGTCTGTATGATTAATAGACCCTGTGCCCTGTCTGTCTTAAACAGGTCTACACTAGCCAGCATCACACCTCACTCTCCCAAGCAGGACATAACCACTCTACTTCCTTTTCCCCTACCCTCTCTTCCATTATCTTCCACAGCACATGCCACCAAACAGGACAGACCCTTACAGCCCTTTTCTTTCCTCTGCACATTGAGACCAGCTCTCTCAGACCTCCACACTTTGTGTTCCTCTGTTCTCCCTTTCAGGTGCATAATTTTCTCCCTGCTTAATGTGATCTGGGTTTAATTCCATTTTAAAACACCAACCCCTTATTTGATTTACTCTAGTTGTGCAAAAAGAAGAGAGAGACTTCTGGGTGTAAAGCCTTTATAATACACAGTGCAGAGTAAAGGAATACATTAACATGCTCTCTAGGTCATGGAAAGGCTGTGTTTTGCCTCCTTCCCCCAGTAAGGTCCCAGGTTGCACTATTTTTTGTCTAGCTAAGACAAGTTTGTGCATCCTTCTGAACTTTGACTACATTAAAATAATGGAATAAGAATTTAGAAATGTTGTTTGATAGTTTTCCATACGTTTTATTGAAAAAAAATCTTGTTATTCGTTTGAGGAATGACTACATAGCGCTTTTATCCTGCTATGCTCTGGAAAGACATAGATTGACACCAGAGTTTTCTGCTTCCCTTTTCCTGAATTGTTTGTGGATCAGGCTTGCCATGGTAAGGACAGATGCTCAAGAGGACTTCAGTTAAGTCAGACCATCTCCAGCTTCAAGCTGAAGGAAAGGAGCTGAAGAAGCTTAGCCAGGTCTTGAGTCTATGCACTCCAAATCTTTTTCTGCCAACTCATTTGCACACAGGTTACCCCAGCTCTGCCCCTTAACCATGCCTTAGAAAAATACACAGCCCCGCTCCCAAACTTTTACATGGAAACCTGCATTCTGTCCCCCAACTGCCACCTAGCACTACCTCCACACAAAGCCACCCAGTCCTCTAGGCAGCCAAAACATTCCAAGAGCTGGGGCAGCCTTGTGGTTGCCTGCACAGCACAGTTGAGTTGGCATGAGTTAAAGTAGAGGTGGGTTTGAAGGCTGGATGTCAGTGTGGCATTTACTAAGCAACCAGGTTCTCACTGGGAGAAGAGAAGATACAGGACCTGATAAGACCTGATAGGATGAGGAAAATGAGTGAACTCTCTATCAGAGTGGAAAATCTTGTGTTCCCCATGTTTCCTCCTCCATTTGAGTGCTGCAAATAATCTACATGTTTGGGACATGGTGAAGCACATTGTCATTGTCACCCCAGCATGCTGCTACCTGAAGTCTGCAGGCAGCCTGGAACTCCAGCTCAGAATTGTGCCAACCTCTCCATTCTTACAAGGGTGTTCTCTCTTACACATTTGGTGTTTCTGTGACTTCACACACTCTGTGATTCTGGAACATGGAGAGTGAGTGCTCCATTATGCTCCATGTGGCTTTTCATTTTACTTTCTTCATAACAATACCCAAGCACAAGTCTGAAGTGATGGATCTGCTATTTGCCACTAACAGCTCAGCCTCATGGCTCTCTTGGGGAAAATTGTGCATTTGGAGCACTGTTTTGTTTTAATAGGTTCTGGTTTTCTTTCAAAGGATCTTGTTTCTGTTCTGTAAATAAATATGCATATATTTGTATGTATAAATCTATTTAAATGTACTTAAAGTTTTGGGTTTTTTTCCAGAGAAGGCAAGGCTCAAGAGGAATGTCTCTATTGAAAGGCAGGGAGGATAATATTTAAGGTGGTTCTCAGTGGATGCAAGAGTTCATTCTTTAGCCTGAGGCCCTGTCCTGAAGATGATATTGATAGGTGGATTTTATCCTCGCAGTGGAAATAGTCACTTTATCTTAGGAATGGGGTTTTAACTCTTTATATCTTATACAAAGGCATGACTAACTGTGCTATTCCTCCCACCTTCTTTTCAACATTAAAAACCCCAAAATTATTATTAAAAAGTCTAGGCCCTTGATAACCATCATCAGCTGGGATGCTGCCAGTAGTAAAAAAGTTATCAGCATCAGTATCCATCAGTAAAAAACAGTTATCCATCAGTAGGCTGAAATTTACTTCAATATCAGTTGAATGAATTCCTAAAAAAAAAAAAAAAAAGAAAAAAAAGGAAAAAAAGCAGTTTATGCATTTGTTATGCATTTGAGGCATAAACTACCTAAGAGAGAAAAGATTACTGTAATATATTTAAAGAATAGTTTCCTATCTGCCCTCATACATTGTAATTAACCTATGTGAGGCCAGAGCTATGTATTATATATGAGCTGAGAGCATCCATCCTCTCCATAGACTAGACAACTTACCTACTTGTGTAATTATGGCACTGTGTTTTGGATTTGTGCTGAATACAGGGTTGATAATACAGAGATGTTTTTGTTATTGCTGAGCAGATCTCACACAGAACCAAGCCTTTTTTGCTTTTCCTACTGTCACATGGCAAGCATACTAGGAGTACATGAGAGGTTGGGAAGAGAAACAGCCAGGACAGGTGACCCTGACTGGCCACAGGGGTATTCCAGACCATATCACATCATGCTCAGAATGTAAAGTGTGGGGAAGAAAAAGGAAGTAGGGGATATTTGGAGTAATGGAGTTTTTCTTCCCAAGTAACCATTGCATGTGATGGGGCCCTGCTCTCCTGGAGATGGCTGAACACCTGCCTTCCTGTGGGAAGCAAGGAATCGTTACCTTGTTTTGCTCTGCTTGTGTGAGTGGCTTTGGCTTTCCCTATTAACCTGTCTTTATCACAATCTATGAGTTTTCAAGCTTTTACCCTTCTGATTTTCTTCTGAATCCAGCTGGTGAGGGAGTGATTGAGCAGCTGCCGGAGACTTGGTTGCTGGCTGGGCTCACACCATGACAGTGCTTTACAAAGCAGTATAGGCTGAGTATAGACTTTAAAGTCCTCAATTTTCAACAAGAGTCTTGCAATCTGAAATTGCAATATACTGCTGTAGAAATATCTTTAGCACGCTCTCTATACCTCTGTGGGCACTCATCCCTTAGCAGGCTCTGAAAGGATAATTCAAACAAGTTTTGCTTAGTTTTGCAGGTTAGCAAGCACTCCCTGCTCTTCTATTCAATTCCAGTTATCTCTGTCAATCTCCAGCTTTGCTATCTACACAGAGACCTTTTCATAATTCCTGGCTGTGGCACTACTTTCAATTCCCTCCCTGTGGAAGTTATACTGTATGCATAGGATTCTGTGACACAAAATATAGATATTAACACTTTTATCTGCACTGTAGATGAAGCTGTAGATCTGACCCAGACCAGGTGCACTAACTATAGTGCTAAAATTGCTTATCATTGTCTACAAAAAGAAGTGTGAAATTACAGGATTCATAATTCACGTTACAGAGGAAGGACATGCAAAGTGGATGCAATGTGAAATAATCAGGTTTTATTCCTTTATGCTTAAGAATTATACTTCAGAAATACTCTGACTTTTAAGTAGGCCATTTAGTACACTGTGTTTAGGACAAGTGAATGAAAATCAGAAGGTGGTATCTCTGCATCTCTGAAGTTCTGAGGAGAAATTATGTGGAGCTCTGCTTGCTTGGGTAAGTTTCAATTACCTGGATACTCAGTCTTGATAGGAATTAAGATACAAACTGATGTGAAAGAAACATGCGGTGTGCCTTTTTATCTGCTTGTCTATTCATCTGTAGAATCCTTTTTCCTGACACTACCTCCCTTAAACCCCAAGCCATACCCACAAACTCTATGTAAATGTGTTGCCAGACTGTGCATTGCCCCATGGTTGATGGGGTGCCACCAGAGCCAGCCAACTTACTCCTACAGTAGCACACAGGCAATTTCTTAAAAAGATTAATACATGTGCTGTTTTCTCTGGTTCTTAGAAGAGTGCATGGAAGTGAACAAAGAAGGACTAAAGTCATACAGGTAGATGTGGCTCTCTACAGAAAAGGGAGTAGATGAATGGTGAAACCCTTTCATTCATAGGGAGGAATCTCACAAAATATGAACTATATTTAGTATTCTAGACTGAGCAGTGACATGCTGAGGTCTGAGGTCAACTTCAGCTCCCTGTTTTATTTAAAAACTGTGATTGTGTGGTATCAGCTGGCACTGTCCCCTCTAGATGTGTGTATGCACAGGGGGAGAGGCCCTGAGCATGCAGAGATGGTTTAGGCTGTATCCCCCAAAGGGGCAGGTGCTGCACAGGCCCCTGTGTCAGCAGGTGTCAAAGGATCCTGATGTTTTTAGGGATGCATTGGGGGGCAGATAGGGGCATGCAACCTCTGCTCAGGCCAGAACACCTTTATGTTAGGGAAGGGCAGAAGGCTGCTGTGCTGTGGGGGAGAGCAGAGCTTGCTGGAGGTGCTTTACAACTCTCCCAGGATATTTCTGTGATTTCAACAGATCTAGCTGCCCCCAGCACAGCCCCACTGCAGCCAACTGCACATTTGCTTGCTGGCCCACAACAAGATGAACCACGTTTTTATGTTTTTCTTGAGTTATCCAGTTATGAAACCCATTTGGATTTTGGAAGAGGCCATGGACTTACTGGAGATCTGGAGTAAGGAAATAACCCAATTATGCCTTAACCACAGATTTTTCATAACTGCAAAACACTCAGGCATAGATCAAAGAGAGTTAAGGAGAGGCATCAGACGTGCGCCAGTGCCAAGAAAAAAAAAGGGGGGGAAAGCATTGCAGACAAAACCTGGAGGAGATCAACATAGCCTCTGTCAGCGCATCTCCTATCAGTACCTGCCTTCACAAGCTGGGCAGATCCTGCACTGCACACCACTTGAGGAAATTCTTGTCTGGCTTTGAGGGTGCTTAGCACAGGCAACCATACCTCCACTGTCTGGGTGCCAGGCAAAAACACACTGAGCCTCTCCCATGGACAGGCACATGGCTTTCCTTCCAGGCAGCACCCAAAGAAAGGCACAGATGGGACAGGCAAGGAGGCTTATCTTGCAAAAACCAGTCAAGGAAGCAATGAGCAGAACACTCAGCATCTTCCACCCGTGAGTCCCAAAGTAAGGGGCAAGCCAAAGTTAGGACTTTGGATACTTGTTTGCACCTGCTTGGTAAATGAGGCCCTAGATATGAGGGACAAAGTCAGAAACCCTTCTATTTTCTTGTTCACCTGGTTTGTGAAAGTGAAGAGTTCAACATAGCCTATCAAGTGGCTGAGTCACGAATCAGAAGACTTTAGCAGCAGAGCACAGCAATAAAACATCAAATCAAGCACTTTTCATCTCTGGAACAGGGACTTTCCAGAATGCTTGGGAATCTTCATTATTTATGCTGCACAATTAAATATTCACCATTTCCTGCTAAATTTAGGCTTATTGAAGTAAACAATGATGCATAATGGCAGAACTGGACAATTCCATTTTTAGGTATTAATTATTCAGAACAGTATTTGAAAACAACAGAGGGATATGTACAATACATCAGAGGTTTTTATTATATCCACCCACTACCTCTCCACCCACACAGAGATCTGGATACGGTTTCTACTTGGAAACAATATAGCATCATCATATTTTAGGCTTGTTTAAGTGTACAGATATACAGGATACATTTACAAGAATGCAGTATTTTTTGTTAAGCTGGATGACTCATTTTTTTTCCTGCAACCAAATCAGCCTTTTATTATTGAAAGTTGGTATTGACAAACATTCATGCTTAGGAGAACAGAAACTATGTTTATCAGATTACATGAAAATAGAGAAAACTGTATCTGCAATGTGGAAAATATTATTTTGGGATAAAGCTCTGATGGGGAGTTATCAGTTTTAGTATTACCTTTAAAATCTAAATACTTTTGTTTATCACATTATTTATCTTGCTGTCACTTAAAGGTATGTAAAAAATTTATTGCTTTGGGACATATCTGGTAAATTCCTTATTCAACACTGGCTATTATCTGTGTGGTCCACCTCTGGCACCAGTACAGCCACAGCACAAAGAGCTATATGGGGTGTGTGGAAAGAGCAAGAGATGAAAAGGAGAGACAGTGGATGCATGTCTAGGGATGTATTTTTCCTGCAGTGTAGGGTTGTAGTTTTTGCTTAAGGACTGCCACCTTTGCTGTTATTCAACAACTTCAACATTTAGCTTAAGTTGAGGAGGTTTCAGAGTTTCTGCTTGCCCATGGTGCCAAGCAATGAGCAATGTCTGCAGAGACATAAGTATCACTCCTGCCTCATCAGCCTCAGGATCTCTTCATCCCAGCTGCCATCCCCAGGATGCACAGGGCTGAGGACAAATTAATGTAAGACTGACTTCAGCTTTCTGGAGGTCAGTCTAGATGATGTTCCATAGACAAAGTATAAGAGGTTCAACAAGAGATTTAATAATATAAGGATCCAAATTCAAGCTGGAGAAAGAAGAGGAATTTCCAGCCAGTAAATCCCACAGTGAGTCCAAATTAAGCAAAGACAAAAGATATACCTCAAGTGAAAGAGGTAAACAGCTTGGTCCTTTCAATGAAATTGATTCAGGTTTATTTAGGTGAAATGAAAATAAGAACTTGCCTGGAAGGAGTTTGCTTTATTTTATAGTTATCTGGTTATTTTTTCCGCTGCCCAGACCATCTGTTCAATTGGTGGGTATGTCATCATTCACACACCCACTGAATGCCAAATTAATCCAAGTCACACAGCTTACACCTCCCTTCTGACTTAGACCAAACTATATTTTATTCCAGAATAAAATAGGCATCTGAGCTAAGTTTGCCTCACTCACTTCCAAGGAGGAAACAGTCAGCTTTGGGACTTACTGTGATCCTTAAAAGGGACAACCATAAAACACCAGGACTTTTATAGCAGGTCCATCACAGCTCATCAGCACTGAGCAATCATGGATTCACAGAAGAAAAACAGATGGAGAAACAGAGCAAGGACACAGCCATGCTGCCAGACCCCTCTCTCACATTCCTAAGCTCTATGTCCTTGGAAAACTGTGAATCTCTGTGTCCAGAAATTCTCAACAGATTCCCTTTTTGTGATTCTTTTAAGCCCACTGAGACTTTTTGTGCCCACAGCTTCCTGTGACAATGAGTTACACAGCTGAACTGTAGTTTGAAAAGTTACCTCCATTTGCTCGATTTGAAACTACCTCTACTGATTCCATTTCATACTCTATTGGAAGACAGGGAACACTTCTTCTCCACCTGCTTCCTTCCAGGCACTTAAGATTATTTAGACATTGATCATGTGCCCTCCCTGGTTTTCTCTTCTTCCAGACAAAGGTTCCTGATCCATTTCACCATTTCTCACACCAAAACTGTTCCAGATTTTGCAGTATCTTTTTTTTTTCTCCACACGCTTCTTTGAGCTGGGAGAATGGGGACAGAAGAACTCATACTATTTAAATGCAGTCACACAGTTAAGTCTGTACAGTAACTTCATGCTATTTTCTGATTTGGTCTTAACTTCTTTCCTAATATTCGGTTTGCTTTTTAAAATGCTACTGAGCGCTGAGCTGACATTTTCATAGGCCTCTCTATAATAACCTCAGCAATATAAAGATTGCTTTCCACAGTAGTAACAGCTACTTTGGTGACTATTATTTCATATGTGTAGTTGGGGTTTTTCTCCCATGCGCATTACTTTACAGTTTTCAATATTGAATTCTGCATTTTTATTTCCAAATAATTCTGCATTATAGTATCGCTCTTCAGCTCTTAGCAGTTGGCTCTAAATTTGCTTCTTTGAATAACTCATTGTTATCAGCAAATTTTGTTCCTTTATCTTATCCCACTTTCCAGATCACTTAGGACTAGATCAATCAGCGCATTCCTGTGGGAATACACTGTATATAATATATAATAATAACAACATATAATACAGCCCAGTGGGACTCTGCTGGTGATCTTCCTCCAAGGACTTTTATCCTTTGTGCCCTATCCTTTAACAATTTCTTTCTCCACGAGAGTACATTTTTCAATCTCATTGCAGCATAAGTTCTTTACTTTCAGGTAAGCCTTGTCCCACTGAAAATGAATTTTCAAAGGAATTTGAAAATTGGTTGTGTCCAAAAGCAACTGAGAGAGACTCTATGGAGACAGAGCAAAACTCACTCTTTTTCGTCACAACTCAAAAATTTTTATCTCTCCGAATGATCATGAAAGGGTGCCTGAGACAAACTTCTGTTGCACAAGCAAGCCCCAAGGACATTCACAATCCAAGTGAAGATGCACGTGGACATCTACAGAAACAAAGACTGCATGTGTTGGCAAAGATTTTTGTTCTACATTTGATTCACTAGGATGTACTAGAGCTTCCTGGCAGTAGGGGAGTATAATTATCTGTGCTTTAGGGGGTGGATTTGTTGATCTGAGTTCATGTCAAGTGTGAGAGAGACTGTGGCCTGCAGAGATGAGGTCACTGAAACGTAGGGTTGGGAGACAACTTTGAGAGCTGCTGGCAGATTTGCAGACCTGCGAGGCAAACAGTAATGATGGCCTTGGGAAGAAAGGGCAGTGGAGGCAATTACTGAGTGAGACATTTCACAAGGCAGTTCTGCACTGAATGCCAGAGCAACAGCAATTTAGTGTTAGGGGCGGTCAAACTAATAGCAACAAAATATATTTTAAAAAAGAGGATTGTGAAACTAAAGGGCAAATGCATAACTGCCACATAGGACTCCTTGTTACATGATATTGCCAAAATGACAGTTTCATTAGAGTTCAACTGCAGAGTGGCAGGTGTGTCCTTTCAACTCTGCCACAGATGCTGTGAAACATCTTTCTCTAGTGATTATTCCAATCCACCTGCCCTGTGTCTCCTTGTCTAGTCCTAACCAAATTTTTCATATACCTATTCATTCAGCGAAGTCTATATTCCTTTCCAACGGCTTTTTCTTTTCCCTCTTGTTGACAAAAAGATGTTTTATATCTGATTTAATCTTTTACTTTGATAAACATGGAGTATTTCATGCTTTCAATTCTTTGAGATCCTCGGCTGAATAGGCTTCATCTGCTTTACCCCTGGGTGTATCAAAGTTGGCCTTTTAGCTGGGAAGAACCTTAACTCCTCCTCTCTTTCTGTCTAACTTAAAAGTAGGTCCTTCCAATCAAAATATTGATGCACTTAAAATAAAATGTCATCAGAGCATGACAGGATTGAACTCCCTGAACTGGAGCATGAGTCAGGGAGGGTTAACAGTGAGTAAAGCTGGTGAAGGCTAATCCACTTCTTGTAAATGTAAAACAGCTGGAAGAAGCTGTTGTAACCTGCAGTAGAAAATTTTGACTAAAACTTGATGGCGGAAAAGTGAGTTATAAAACAGAGACAGCACAGGGCTGAGGCAAGGAGCTGTGGCATGGCTGTGAAATGGCCTCCTAGGTCATGGCAGCTCAGGGACAGCTGTAGCTGAGACCATGGCAGGTACAAAAGGAGACAGCAGCTGTCACTCGGGTGCAGCACTAAAAGAGCAGTGACTATTGCTTCTGAACCCAGGGAATTGGGATTTTTCTGATTCAGAATCTGTGGTTCACAAGGGAGGTAGTCAGAAGGCAGCTGGAAGCCCGTGGGGGGAAAGGTAGGGAATTCCTGTTGCTGGAGTTGCAGACAGGCATGACGCATTTCACCTCCCCACTGTGGCACCAATCTCTGCAAAGGCAGGCTGGGGGCTGTGCAGTAAGGCAGCCAAACGTGTGTCTCAAAGAGGTGGCTGCTTTAGTGCCAGTAGTGAGCAAGAGTGATCCACAGCGAGTTCCTACAGCCAAGCAAGGTCAGGGAGTGCTGAGGGAGAGTGAGCAAAAGACCATCAAAATGTCCAGATGAGAGAAAATTCTCTGAGAACAGAAATTTGACAAAAATAATCTGGTGACAGGGCCCCAGGGGCACCCCCAGCCCTGACACACAGGGTTAGGGCTGCTCCTGGCTGGGGGTGGGATGGAACCCAATGGAGAGCTCCTGGCCAGGCATTTGCTGAAGCAGGATTCATTTCTAGTCAAGCAGCTGTCTCAGCACACCTCAAGCAGAGCTGAAAGAACATTTTTGTACACCTGGATATTGTGACCATGGCGGTGCTGATTCATTGCCTGTATCACAGTTCTCAAGCATGAGATAGATGAGGTTTTGTGCCAGGCCAAAAAATGCTGGGTTGATTCTTGTGAGCATTAAAGCT
This sequence comes from Catharus ustulatus, assembly GCF_009819885.2. NCBI lineage: Eukaryota > Metazoa > Chordata > Aves > Passeriformes > Turdidae > Catharus > Catharus ustulatus. The sequence goes on along the minus strand of NC_046223.1, from coordinate 59,118,647 downwards.
TATGGTTGCACCTGTGTGCTTCATGTCCTTGGTGCTCCTGGAGGAGAACCCTTCCTGCTCCTCATGCCGCCACAGCTTGTGTGTGGTTGAATGCCAGTGTCTCTCTCCACCCCTGGGAAATTTGGTAGGTTCCTGTGGGGAGTTGTGGGGGATACTCATGCAGGAGTGTGTATCACTCTGCAGGAGCTGCAGGAATAAGCAGTCATCCTTGATAACCCATTTAATGTGTAGGCAATGCCACAGAGCTCTCCTAGGGCTTATGGAGCTGGGATAACTGTGCAGAAGGAGTGCTCCAACCTGAAAAGCTGACTGCAAGACACTGGAGTATGGTAACAGAATGATATTCCAAGAGCAGTTCTGTCAGGACCTGCCTGTCTCCACTCCAAACAGACTGAACAGACTTTTTTTGTCAATAAAACCCAGGTGTTCAAATGTCTAAACCTGTCACACAAAAAAAAAAAAAAAAAAAAAAAAAAAAAAAAAAAATTGCAATTATTTAATGCTTAAACTATTTGTGTTTAACTAGCAAGATGTGTAAGACAGAGAAGTTTCTTGGGGTAGACTTTTTGTCAAACCTTTCTGAGCAAAACACTGCATGAAATAATCTCCCGCTGCAAAATGGCCTGGAGTATTTTTTTCATTTTTGTTTCTGCTTGGGTATCACTAGTGTTCTTTTTTGGCTGTAAGGACTTGAGAAGCAGATTGACACAGTGGAAATTCAGTCAAGCCAGATGCACATGCCTGCAAGACAGGTCATGAATTCTGTGTTACAAGGATAAATGCAGTCAGGATTCAGAAAAGAGAACCAGGTACCATTGAGCCATGGACATACTGGTCCTGTCACCCTCTCCTTTAGCCTGAAGATGGTTGTGTGATTTGTTGCAGCCTAGGCCAACTTCCACTGCATGTTTCTGGAGATGTGGGGAGATGGGCAAACCTGTATCCTAGATTTTGTAGTGGGTACCTGTTCTTGGAAACCTGTTTGCATCTTTTCTTTTTCTTAATTTCAGTGAATTTGGATGCCACTTAAGCATTAATAATCTCTATACTTCTGGTGAGAAGTAGACACTCTTTGTTGAAGAACATCCACACTTTCTACAGAAGAAAGCAGCATGGATAACAAATATTTCTCTAAGATGACTTCTGTGATTTGAGAGAGGAATTCACAGACATGTTTGAGAACGTCATGCAAAAAGGGTCTAGACTTTCATCTGATTAGTGCAGTAACCTAAGTATTAGGCAGTCACTTTAGGGAGCTTCAGGCATTAGGGTTGTGTCTCCTTGAGGAAGACATTTTTGTATATCAGAGATTCCTTGCGGGGAGGGAAAAAAAAAGAGAAAATGCTTGTGCACAAAGAACTCTAAGCCAGGAATCTTCAAGTTTTATTAAAGAAAGCCCTTCAGTGGCCAGATTATGTAGCAGCTGGACATATAATAGTGTTCAGTCTTCATGATCAATAGATGTAATACTGAAAGTGGTCATTGGGAAAGGTAGCATGTAAGGTCTCCTAGGGGTATATGGTCCTAAGGATTAATAGTCTTTATTTTCTATTCATGTGTTTCAAAATGGCTAACTGTGGGTTTCATCCTAAGCAGTGCTGGACCATTGAAAGCAAGTAGTACTTTTGTGAGTCTTATTTTATCAGAACTCTTGTGCTTTTGGACAGACCAAAAATGGAAAGAGAATTGCGAATCTTTTTTCATGATAAATGTGGCTCTCAAGCTGATTCTCAGTGGGTGGAGACAGGTAGCAGTGCAGAAAATAATCTCTTAGTGGTAACTGAACAAATGTAAATATAGATGTGGAATATAAAAGCTTTCTGGCAAATGTGGATCTGGTTCCTATGGCAGAAATGGCAGCACAGCAGCATAGAGCTCCATGCAGGTATGCCATTTCTGACAGAAGCCCAATATCAGGAAATTCATCTGCAAAGAGCAAACAGAATGGCTTTCTGTCCCTGCTTCAGTTTGTGTGTGGGCTATTAAGACTGAAGGGGGAATTATGCGATTCAGGCACAATATGGAGCTGCCTGACAGATTGCAGACAGATGTAAGCTTGCTTTGCCTGAGCTCTGCACTGACTGAAGCTCAGCTAATATATTCTGTTTCTCTGTCAGGCTTATTGCATCAAGCTCAGCATTATGCTGATAATGCAGTCACGTGGCCTCTGCATCCAAACTGGCTCGCTTCCCACCAGCTTGAAGCAAACTTGCATCTGTCTTCAAAATAGGATGTAGACATAACCTTTTAACAGGCCAGCACTTCTCAGCCCACATACTGGGAAGCTGGGACATGCTCAAAGCAGAAGGGAAAGGATCAGAGGTTGTTCAAACTCTTTGAAGTAGAAGGGATTTGAAGATATGTGGGGATACATAGGAACCTGGAAGGGGTTACAGGGAGTAGGAGCAGATGGTGGCTTGACTGACAAGTGGAGATGCAGAGCATCTAAGTATACCAAACTAAATGGGTCCCTGGAAGCAGGAAATCAAACAGAATATGTTTCACACAAGCTTGTTACTATGGCTATTCCCTGACTAGCAGATTCCACCTGTGTGTGAAGTCCCTCTTTATTTCTGTGATACGCTCCCTACTTGTGATACAGAGCAACCAAGCAATTTGATTACTGCCATGCTGATACAGATGCTTTGATAATTTCATTTGCACACAAGATGCCATTTTGTCACAAAAATGGAAATATTGATTGCTCCACAAATTATACTGATTATAAGTCAGAGCATACCAGGGATAGTGAGATGGCTAGAGAATGTCAGAAAGAATGCACCTACTTCCTTCTAAGCAGGAAAAAATGTAACTCTTTTATTTACAGTATTAGCCAAGAATCCTAACTCACAGTTAACTCTAAGGGCTTTTTGCTTTAAATTTGAAACTTCAAGTAGGAGCTCCCTTTTTCAACTTTATTTTTAAAAACCCCAATATTATAGAGAGTATGACTCTAACAGGCTCTAAGTGTTCTATTCTGCTATAAATCCAATTTTGTTTATATTTGGAAGAACAGCAGTTACCATAAAGACAAACATATGGTGCAGACTCAAATTTCTCTTTTTTTCCTAAACAGTCCGCATCACTCCTTTAAAATGCAAATGGATTTGAAAAATATTATTATTGTTCTAATATGAAAAATACATATTCTTTCCTGTATAATGGATATGTGTTCTAAGCTTAGGCAAATTTTGTTCGGTGTCAAAATGTGTGTGCCCATCATTTTCAGCTAATTTTCCAGAGAAAAGGATGTATAAAGTGAAAACATTTATAATCCTTACAATTGACAGAAATGAAAACAGTAATTCCTACTACAATAGAAATGTGTGTATGTACAACTTAACCACCAGCAAAAATAATATATTATTCACTTGAATTTGTATACTAAGAAAGAATGACACAATTTAGCAATCATTTTATTTTTATAATGTTAATATAAAGTTGCAAATATAGTTATTTACAAGGGTTTGGTTTGCAATTTACTGTTTAAACTTAACACCTTCCATGCCTCATAAAGTTTGTACACAATTAAGCTTTCTCCAGGACCTTCATTGATTGACAAAATATCCCTGTCCTGCTTTCCACTGTAGCAGGAGTGGCTCCTATGTCTTTTGCTATTCTGACAGTTCTAGTGTTGAGATGCTGAATGTTTTTACCTCCAGGTGACATCTGTAACCTCATGTGTTGTTTAAACAAAGAACCTTTTCAATGAATAAAGGACTGCATCAGTCTTCCATGAAGTTAACACTGGTGGTTTGGGGCTGAGAAGAGAATTCAAATAATGTAACTCTTAGGTACTCTACCTGATTGCTATTGCAATCAACTTTTTTCTTATTTCAGTTTTTATGAAAACCTTGATGATAAAGATCTAACTTGAGACAACTTCTCTGAAAACCCAGAAGGACTTCTGAATACTCTGATGGTTTTGCATATGCTCTATAAAGCAAAAAACTTGCTTTATATTTGTTTTAATTTCCTCAAGCCTCTGATGTGGTGTCTCATGCCCAGTAGAGTGTGAATACATAGTTTCAAGACTTCAAAACCACAGAATAATTAGTAATATTTACTAAGCACCTTAGCAAGCCACTTCCCACCTGAATACTGGAATAATTGTTTCTCCACTTAAGAAAGAGAGTGAAAGGTCCATAGCTTGGCTGCACAGAACGAGTAAATGGAAAGAGAGCCTGGCCTGCTTCAGCAGTGGTCAATTTGTTGTGCTGAAGACATACTTGCGCATCTGCACATTTATGTGAATACACACTTAATATGTTAATAATCCTATGTCAAGACCCTATAAAAGCAGTGGATTTATCCCTTACTACTTCAGTTAAGTCTCCACTACTTCTCCAGTGGATACTCCAATCTTGAACTGCCATTAACCATTAGAAAGGTCATCTGAAATCTCTCAAGTTGTAGCATAAATGGTTGCTTTTTTCCCCATCTTCAGTCACATGGGAATTTATTCATTCAGGCTATTTTGCAATAATGTTTTAAATATTGAAAGGCTTCTCACATCCCCCATTTTCTAGACTAAACAACCCCATTTTTCTCACAACTCCTCTTCTTGCCTACCCTGGGCTTTTTCCAGATGATCTTCATTTTTCCTAAAGCATGTGATATAAACAACTGTATGCAGAACTCTAGTTCTGCTTATAGATGTTGTGCTTATATACACCACTCCAGTCTCTAAGAGACTGTCTTCCTGAAAGATTCAGCTCTGAAGCTACATCAGTAAAATATATACTTACAGAGCATAATCTAAAATGCATAACAAAATATATGTAGGAGAGTAAAGTAAGGTTGTTCTGTAGGAATCTTCTTTCTAGGGTATAAACTCGCTTTGGTGGAAAACTGTGCAAAATGTGGCAGCAGGTGTATTTTGTAAGACCCTGGGGCAGATATAAGGAAGTAGAACATGATGAAGCTAATTAAAGGACTTAGAGAATTAATATTCCTAACTATTTAGTACTCAACCTTTTCCAAGCACTCTGGGTGATTACAGTAATTTCATGAATACAAGCCACACTAAGTATAAGCTGCATCTCTGGGTGTTGGCAAATATTTTGTTCTTTGTCCATAAATAAGCTGCACCTGAGTACAAGCCGCTCTGTCATTCGCAGCGAGGACCCGTGTGCAACAAAGTTGCCAAATAGTAACAGAACGGCGGCAGGGCGGGGTTTACTGGTTCAGCTAAGGCTGTGCAGGCTCGGCCCGCTTGGGGCTGCCGACGGGGCCAGTTGGCCCAGCTCGGTGGGGCCGCTCGGGGCCGGCCGCCGCTGCCACTGGGCTCGGTCACCACAGCCCGGCGCTGCCCCGCGGTGGCAGGCAGGGATGGAGCCCCCCCGCACCCGTGGCAGCGGGCGGGGATGGAGCCTGCCTGCTCCTGCCGCGGCGGGCAGGGACAGGAGCCCCCCGCTTACCCCACGGGCCGCGGGGATGGCGGCACGGGACACCCCCCGTCTCTCCCCTGGGCTGCAGGAGAGGAGGAAAGGAGAGAGTTCTCCCGCATCTCTCCCCGCCCCCCGTGCTGCCTACAGGGAGCCAGGCTCCACCCGTGGCGCAACAGAGTAACAATTTGTAACAATCGCAAAATGCCGGCTTTTACTGGCAAGTTGCTCGACTCTGCACCTCGGTTTCCACTTCTGGGGGTGGAAATGTCAGAAAATTTTTTCACATATTAGCCGCTCCTGAGTGTTAGCCGCATTTCCAGTGTGGGAGCAAAATTTTAGTCAAAATGGTGCGGCTTGTATTTGTGAAATTACTGTACATTCCACTGCGTGAAAAATTAAATCCGTTATTCTAAGCAAAATTTGAACAGGTATCAGTGAACTGACTGCATTTTCACTAACTTCAAAGAGGGAATATCTAAATACTCAGGACCTCAACTTTGGTTACTGACAAATAGCAGAGCTGAGGTGTAGACAATAAGCCTTACACCTGCCTTGCAGTGAGTACTCATTGGGCTGTGTCTTAGAGTAAGTGGAGATCCCTAAAAGTTCAAAAGCTTCCTAGCACTACATTTGGGTTTATGTAATGAGCTAAACTCAAGCTTTTCTGAGTCCAAATCAGGAGGGAAGATTCCTGTCTCTGTCACCAAACACTTGCAAAGAACCAGTAAATCTCAAGTACTTCTCATTTTCTTAGCTAATGAGGTGAAATTTGACCAATTGAAAAGTGACTGGAGAGAGAAAGTGTTCAGAAATGGAAAAATAGTGGTGAAAACAAGATACAGTAATTTTACTTTTCCTGGTTTGTTTTTTTTGTTTTTTTTTTTTTATGCAAAGCTATTTGTGGAACAGGGAAACATAGTCTAGAGGGACAGGCTGACTCAGCAATAGCTTGCCTGAAAGGAACCCAGTGCTTGCTTTCCCCAGTTCTCTTCTCTCATGCTTTCCTGGCAGTTCACAGATTACTTCACTGCCATAAGAAAGGGGTCATCTCAGCACCCCTGTAGCAAATGCAGCAGAGCAGAGAGAGGACTTGGGCTTCTGAGCCTTCCCAGCTTACTCTAGAAACCAAAGGCAGCCAGATTTTCTCCTGACACAGCTCAGTACCCATTGCTTTGGGGTCTGTGGTGATTGATTAGAGTGGCAATCACTAGCAATATTAGTCCCTATCATGCTTAAGGGAGCCCTTGCTGCTTTTACCCCAGCTGCCTCTCCTCCCATTTGATTCACCCTGGAGTTTTTTCACTTTCTCAAAATGGAAGCTTTAATTGTCCTTGTGTTAAACCTCATTGTGGTTACGATACATGTAATTAGATGACCTCAGGCGAAAACTGTGTCTTTCAATAAATTGGCATTATTATTGGCTGCTGACCCGTTGCTTCTCATCTCTTGCATTTACTCCAAAAACTGAGCAATGATCTAAGTTGATCTGGTTTTGTATCTCAAGGCTGTGCCAAAGAAGTTTATGTAGACTTCTATGTACTGCCCTATAAAATTTTTATTTATTTCACATATCCAGTAGGCATGTAGTACACTAGGCACTAAATGTAATGTTCAATACACATGGCCAAAGGAAGTGTGTTTAGAAAGCATGGCTAATAGTGTAGGGACAAATTCCATGTTGTTTCCCATAGATATTAAGGCTGACAGACTGTTAGTTGCATGATCATTAGCTAAAGTGAGCTCCACAGCAATGCTTGAGGCAAAATAATAATACTATGGTGGCAGATGAAGCAGGAAGAGCACAAGTCAGCAGCATCCAGCTAGCAGTTAGCAGTTCTTTTGCTTATTAGCAGCTTGTTCATAGTCGAGGTAGAATTGTTAGATTGGGGTTTTTATTAATTTGTGTTTCTGAATTCTTCCTATCTTCAGATCTTGCATCCTAATTGACATCAATTTTTCAAAGTAATACCTAGAGACTATGAATTTAATTTCTGTTGAACAAGCATATGGGTAAGGGAAGTTTTTTTACGGCCTACAAGACTCCATGTTTTATAGCAGCATGCATTGTGCAGGTGCTTAATTACTGTTGCATTAAAAAAAAATTATTTATGCATGTTTATTGTTAGGACTCCAAAATTATGATGTAAAAATCTGTGTCCTCTTGCCTACCCCTAGGATTGGAACACAAAATTACACAAAAAAATCTGTCTGTAAGTCCCTCCCCCCCACTTTTTTTTGTGTTTTACTCGAAATTCATAAAACCCTAGGAGTATAGTAAGGACTTAAATACATTCTTCATGATCCGTGTTTCTTACACTGACTTTCATTACAGTTATACATTTTATAGGTTTGCTCAAAGTCAACCAAATGTGAAACAACCTACACAGAGTGGTGTTTGGTCCCCAGGGGACACATCCATGGAGAACCATGAAGTCATATTTCATAATGACATATCTGCAATGGTTAAGCCTTCAAATTTCACAGGCACAGCAAGTTATTGTAGTCTCATTTTATTTTTTACTTTGGTTTCCAACTGAAGTCAGCCAGTTCTCCACATTACTTAAAACTTCTTCAGACAGTGTCTAGTCTCTGGCTGCCTTCTCAACAGTGAGTCAGCTCAGCAGCACCACTCTGACCACCTCAGTGTTGTGCTATGGTGGGAGGGACTCTAAGACGCCCTTCAGAATGTGGTTGGAACAGGGCTACAGATCCCAGAAAACTGTTCCAGGAGGTGTGTGTGCATATTGTTCAGCCTGGAAAGGGGAAGGCTCTGGGAGAACCTCATTGCAGCCTTCCCATTCATACAGGGGGCTTATAAAAAAGGAGGGAGAATGACTTCTTACATGGGTAGATAGTGACAGGACACAGGGGAAGGTTTTTAAACTAGAAGAGGAGAGATTTAGAAAAGATGTCAGGAAGAAATTCTTTGCTCAAAGGATAGTGAGGCACTGGCACAGGTTGCCAGGGGTAGTTGTGGATGCCCCATCCTGGAAGGGTTCAAGGCCAGGTTGGATGGGGCCCTGAGAAACCTGGTCAAGTGGGTGGCACCCTATTCATGGCAGGGTGGTTGGAATTAGATGTCCCTTCCAATCCTAATGATTCTATGATTTAAATCAGATTTTACCTTCAACACAGTGAGTAGTCATGGCATTCGAGTTACCTAATTCTTTACTAATAGATGTCTATTCTCAGAGATGTTGAGGAATGTTTCTGCACTTTTCTCCTTTAGGAACATGTCAGAAGTCCTTTATCTTCTGCTATTAACCAGGATGCCTGCAGTCTGGTCTAAAAAGAAAAAAAAACAGTGCCAGACTGGATTTCTTTTAAAGTAATATTTGACAGAAGTGACTAAATAATGGATGCTCCCTAATTATAGCACATATACAAGCACTTGTGAGTTTACTCAAAATGTATTATTAGAAATTTTTTAACCACTTGTGTTTACATTTTTATGAAGTTTCTGGGTGATAGCATGGTGTCAGCTATTTAAGCTTACTAGTCAATAAGTCATATGGCACCCAGTCTCCACCTCCCCCAGTCTCATTACAGCTTCAGTTCTGGGGTCCCACATGTCGATAGATGAATTTAAACTGTGCCTGGAGGAAGTCTTTGAGATGGAAGCACACAGTTTGATACTGCCCACAATATGGAGAGATTTACCTGCTCTCCTAAATTCAGAAATGTGTGAGCATTTCTAGCAAGAGCAATTGCTCATGCTAATGCAAACTCATTAGCCATGAATACTTGCATGTGCAGCTTTGTAAGAAATGAAGTGTAAATACTGCTGTCAGTCAACATTTTAATCGACCAAATGTTTATGGAAAACCAATTCGAGATAATATGAACATGCTGAAAGTGAATTCACTCTGAAATTTCGGCACTTCATTATGCAAGTATTTGCAGTACTGACCCGTCTCCACCTGAAGCTTTATTATTGCTATGATTTTTTTTCTAGTTCTAAAATTGGTCTTGTAATAATAGAAACGTGAAATTTGCTGACAGATTTCCCAGTGAGTTACAAGGGGCTGAAGATGCTATTTTAAGCACCCTTGTGAGAAAAGTGATTGGTAGTATGTGCACTGAGCCCTGATTCAGCAAGAATTGGTGCAGGATCCCTGCTTCATGTTCAAGCTACAAGAAACATTGATGAGAAACTCCACATAAATGAATGGATAGAAACACTGCAAGATGCTTGGAAAAGCAAATTTCTAATTATGCTAGTAATAGAGACCTTAAGATTACTCAGAAATGTTTAGCTTTAGTCAGTCTCAGATGATGAAAATGAGCAGAAATTCAGTTAATTCAACAGGGATATAATGATTTTACACTTACTCAAGATTTGATCTTACATCTAAATGTGAATTTATTTCGTAACGATTTAATCACAGCTTCTGTCACTTGAATACCCTTACATCCTGTTGTTTGCAATGAAGACAAAACTGCTTTCCACCTCTGTATGCTCAGCTTGAACAAACTGGGAAAGTGGTGGAACAGGCAGATCATCTAAACCCTTTGGTAGAAGAGAGACTTCTGAAAGAGATATATTTTTTTAATTTAACATGATCTGCACCTAGAAGTTGAAATTGATTTTAAGGGTGATCATCCAGATCATCACATGCTAAAATAGCCTGGGAAAAGAGGAAGTTTTAAAAGAATGGTTAGTAGTTCTGCTGTTGAGATCTAAGGTATAGTGAGCTGAATTAGTTGCACATTTCTTTTCAGTTGAGGCTGGATTTAGCTGGGGATTATCTCCTGGCATGGCATGAAGTTAAACATGATTTAGAAAGTCACTCTCTGTAATAACTTTAGTGGTTTTGTGCTTACTTAATTTTATTTTGTCAAGATCAAATTAAGCCAATTCTAGCGCATTAGGGAGGTGTGTGCACAATGAGCCTGGGGATGTGGAAGGGAGAATGAGCCTTTGGCTGCATGGATGCCAGCCTGGACAGATTTCATACTCTCTTCCCAGGGGGGATGGAAAGAATGATGGAGCACAGCTGATTTTATCTGTGTGTGATACTTGCTGTTATTAAAAGGGAATTTCAGGGTGTGGAGTTAACCCTCAGAAGTCTGTGTAACTATGTCACATAATAAGTGCCAGGTAAAATGCATCTGGTGGTCCCTGGTGAGTCTTGCTTTTTGTTCTCTCTTATAATTGCCTTTGTCCACGGGTGTTCTCCCCAGGGCTACTACAAATGGAGAAGTTTAGGCCTTCTCCACACCCCCACACTTTTCTCTGTCACTTAAGGAGCATCTGCTACAACTTCTTTCTACTCTTGTCCTATGCCTAACTCTATTTTTTTCCTCACTCTGACTTACATAAGAGCTGTATACCACTAATGTCTCATTGTTTCATTACTTACACAAGGGAAGTGCTTTCAGGTATGCAGGTGTTATAGAAAATAAGAGTGATCTGGAATGGAAGAGCTTCAAATGAGCAACATCCAGTCCAACACAGGGTTTATGGGGTTTTTTTGGTTTGGTGGATTTTGGTTTGGTTTTAGTTTCTTTGTTTGTTTGGGATTTTTTGCTCTTGTTTTTTTGGGTTTGTGTGTGTTTGTTTGTGGTTTTTTGTTTTTGTTAAAATGGTATATTTTACACCTTGGGGTACCTGACATGAATTAACTCTCCAGAGATTAAAAAACCCAAAACAACTTTGTACCCTGAAAATTTAGTCCAGAATGAATGAGTTTAACCTGAAAGGGTGTTTGGAGACAAGAGGAAGAGGCAGAGTTTAGTGCTTTTCCCCACTGAGTTTTTCTTGCAGTAAAAGGCTGCAAACTGCCATACCTATTCTCTCATGTTGATTTATCACATGCCCGTTATGTGCTCCAAAGTAAAGAAAACATCTTTTCTTTTTCCTTAGGAAATGTTAAAGACAAAGCCTCAGCCTCCTTTTCTAAGCCTGCCTGCCTGCCTTTCAGGGCAGCCTGCCCACAGCATAGGGTCCTTGTTCATCCCAAGGAGGGATGAGCAAAAGAGAGCAAAGAGCAAAAAAGAGCGCTGCTGCCGACCCCACCTCGCACAGCTGCCAGGGTGGGTCCCCGGGGCACTGCGGCAGAGAAAACTGCACCGCACGTGTCAGAGGTGAGGGAGCAGAGTGCATCCCTGCCCACCCATGGAAAATGGTGAGAAAAACTCCAAAAAAAGTTGTGTCATGCCTTTAACAGCATGGCAGAATCCTGCGTTTCCCTGCAGTCACACTGGGAAGGATTCCTCTCTGGGATTGCTCTGGGCAGAACACGTTCCACACAGCTTCTTCTTGAAGGCTGTGGCTTCCCATTTCAGCTAGATCCTAACTATGTGTTTGATTCCACATGTTGCCTTGCCTGCCAAGAAGTAAAAATCAAACCTCCATTTCTTTGTGGGTTGTTCTTTTTTTTTGATCTCTGGAAACTGTACCCTTGAACTGCATTTTCAGTAATTGCAAGATTTGTTTTTGTGTTGCTGCACATTAATCATACAAAATATGAGGAAAGAAAAAATAGAGAGAAAATTGCATACTTTTTGAGCAGGAATAATAAAATCAAAACTTTCATATCTAATTTTCTAAGACGCTCGAAAACAATGGTGCGGTTTGGGGGTTAAAAAAAATGTAGAACGGGCAAGCTGCCAAAAAAGTACATAAAAGCAAGTCAAAACTGCACAAAAAGGCATGATGTTCCTTTAAAAAGCTATATGTAATCATCAAGATACCTGACTAACTGCTACATAACATGTTCTTCTAAGCACAGTAACTCTCCCACTGAGAGAAACACTGAGTCAAACAAGAATATACATGCTTTGGAAATACTTTTCCAAAATCATGACACTTGTTCCATTAGTCAATCTGGTACACTTTCAATGGGTAGAAAACTGTTGAGCCTTAAAAGAAACAGTCACACAGAAAATAGAGAAGCCAAGAGCTAAGTTTCAGAAAATTAAACTTCTGCAGAAAAGAAAATGTGAGGACAAGCTATGATCCTGTTGGGGTCAGGTCCTGTTAGAGGCCCTCAAAATATTGCTGTAGTCCAAGCCACGGAAATTCCAATTCCCACTATTTTTCAAGCAAAGATAAAGCTGCAATAATCTTGCAAATAAATTAAACAAAAAGAATAAAGAAAGAACTGAAAGCTCTAGCACTTATGCTAAGAAATAAATTTTCATGTATTTCCAGATATCTTCAGGTCTTTTATGCCTGACTTAAAGCTGCCTTTGTGTTTTCTGGAAATTAGGTTAATTTTTCTGGATAATGTTTTGTTGTCCTTGAGGCAAAAAATAGACCATCAGACTAAAAACCAGCTCTGAGGAAAGGAGGGACTCGGAGTTAAGACTTTGAATTTTTGCTCCCCCAATGGTCGCTGCCATCTGTAAGCACGCTGATGGCAGAGGGGCAAGAGTTTTGGTCCAAAGTCTCAGATAGAGGCTAAAAATGGTCTACTCCCTTCATGTCAGAGTCCTTTGCAACATTAAGTGTGTGAGAAACAAATAAATCATGTGAAATCTCTGTTGCTCTGCAGTGCTCTGGTCACACGGATGGCATTCCACGTGGGTCTGCTGGGCTGGGTGGCAGCAAGGGGCAGGTGGAGCATCTGGCACTGTCACCTGCTCAAGCTTTCAGTTCCACTGAACTGGGCTTGTTCTGTTTCAAAGCTGCAAACCGAGCAAAATTTCCAATTCCTTTCCAAATAAAATTGAATGTGTTGTTGATGGGGCTTGAAATATTGATGAACTTTCAAGATTTTTGTTTCCTGCGCTCTGATTGATTTCTGGTGCCCAGTAAATGTAAGAAAAGCCCTACACATCTGAAATGGTTCCTAGCATAAATAATGAGGGGGAAAAATCTCAAAACAACAATCAAGATCTGATACTTCTACTACCTAGCTGGCTATAGAAGCCTAATTTGCTCCAAATCAAACCTGTTTCATTAATAACAAGAGCAAATGAAGTGCACCTGAGAAGTGAAGAAGTGTTATAGAAGTCAAAATGTCTGCTTCATGTGGTCATTAGAGATTTTGGCAGGGGAAGGCATGAGTGACCAACTCACTGAGAGACAGTACTGCCACAATAGAGTAGTTCTGGTAAACTTCCCCTAAAACTGTCTTTGAACTGGGGTTTCAGCTGTGGATTTCAGTAAGAATTCAGTGTTCAGGAAAGAATGATGATTTCAAGGGTTCTACTGGCGCTTGGTCTAGGTAGCTGCTTTGACTCTACACAGTGCATGCTCCCAGCCAGGCTTCAAACATGCAGGATGTCCCCAGTGAAGCACAGGACAAAACCGCAGCTATTGAAGTACATATATTGGTGGCTTTAATGCTATTTTTTGGCTGAGACACAAAATTGCTATATTTGAATGCATTTGGCTTTTGAAATTGTGTCAGAACACCTTGACGTTGTGTTTGGGTTCACAAATCTCAAAAATTGCATTTTTGCTCAGTTTTTCCCACAGACACTAAGGCTGGACAAGGAGAGCCACTTTGTAGCACCTGAAGCAGCTGAATTTCTTCTGCACAGTGGAGTTTTGCTGTTGACTTTGGTGGGACTGCCTTTCATCCCAGGGCTTCACATCGAGCACGGAAAGGAGAAGCAGGGTTACAATGGATAGCTGAAGAATGGGCAGTGGGAAGGCTTCTGCCAGCCATGCTGTGACCTGCCTGAGTCCCTGCATCCTCCAAGCATGCCAGAGTGCAGTGGGCATGGGTCTAGCATCACAGGGAAGTAGCAGTGGTTGGCACATCCAAAGTTGTCACATGGCTCTACAGAGGGGATTGACATGACCGGCCCTGAACCTGCCCCAGCAAAGCTCTGCTGTGAACCTTCCTCCATCTGTGCTGGGACAGCAGGACTTGTTGGATGTTGCCAGAAATGAATCAGAAATTAATTATAAATGGAACTGCTTTTGGATAAATTAATGAATTTCAGGGCCTATTTATACTTCTGGATTTTTTTATTTGTTTTAACTTGTTTTTAGCTCAAATTTTTTGTCCTGTTCTCCAGGTCAAAGAGGTGATGATGCAGACTTTCCCTGACACCAAGCAGGGTCCTCCTCTTACCTGAGTGCCATAAATCTACTTGTGTCTTTTTCCCTGCTATGCCCTCTGGGAAGCAAAACACAGTTCCAAACCCCAGAATATATTAATGAAATCCATGCTTTTATAATGATCCTCAGGACTTTTCTGTCATTTTTCTAAATTGGATGGCTACATAACCTCAGTACGGCAATTAATGACAATTAATTATAAATTGAAAATGAGTATCTGCCAACTTGATATGATGCAGTCCTACCAGGCATTTCAGGCTGTTTCCTATGGAAATCATTATTCTTCAATTACACTGTTCCATCTTTGTCGGCTAGAGTATAACCTGTGTATGTTGCTTTTCAGATTAACGAAAATCTTGGCATTGTAACAGGGAAGAAGCATGGCATCTGCAAAAAAAAAGCCAAAATCCTGGAAGCTGCTCCACAAGCCTGAGTACTGTGTGCAAAGCAGATGGTAGGAAACTGAGCACATAAGAAAAATCACGAGCTATGTTGCATGTAACTACATTGCTACATTTTATTAAAGGAAAGTTTTCTTCAATGTGTGCAATATACTGAAATATATATTAAAGCTCTGGTAATGCTGTCTGGAACAAGTGCCATTCTTAGCATTTGTGCAATAAAATAAAGCAGTAGAAAGAGAGAGAGAGAGAGAAGATTGTTGTGAACCATAAGGATGATGTGGAAAGAACATGAAAAATGCTGCCTGTTCAGCAGCGGGGACAAACTCCAACTACTTCACAGGATGCAGTTTCCAACCTTCATGCTGTGTAATGAAGTGAGCCACGTTACATTTGGGAACGAATGCTTATTTAATAAATGTTACCATAGAATTTCCAAGTGCATTAGTAATCCAATAAAATAATTCCCATGCTTCAATTAGATTTGTGTGTATTTCCACCGCTATCTAATCAGGACAAGCTGAATTACATCAGATGAGGCCATCATGCCTCCTTAGGCACGGGCTGGCAGTTGTAAGATAGCAGAGCACTGCATTCCTGGCGCAGGCAGAGGATTATAACCTGTCGAGTCAAAGTCTTAATCTTTTCTCACCAATGAGTCAGTGTTGAAATGACAGTCAGAACATGTACAGGCAGCAAGAGAAAGATTTGTTGTGGCTAATGGGAACAGTAAGGGAGAAAAAACTTCATCTGACTTTATAAAAAATGTAGAAGGCTCTGCTAAGAACTAAATATATTGACAGTACTCATAAGAAAATTAGAAATAAGCAACCTAAACATGCTATGAGAGAGGCTTATTTTAAGCCTTCTATCAATTTTTATAAGTACACTGTAAATGTTTTTACAGAAAAAGAAACATGTCATGTCATGTTAGTCTACGAACCAAGAGGATTCAGGACTAACAAATCCCATACCTAATACAGGAAAGATGGAGATCAGATGGGTAAAAAAAATTAAACCAACATACATCATAATTTCTGAATTGCTTAATGGAAAAAATAATTACTGCCATTAATACCCTATCTCTTATAAAATTTACAATATTGTACAGTATGATATAGCCATCCAGGCGTAGTACAAGAGCGAGGACTATCAATTCGGAGTAAATTCAGAAGTAATTCCTCCATCTCCCTTCAGCAAACAAGGAACACCTGTTTTTTAATTTTCATCTTTTTTTAGAAAGGAATTCCTAAAAATATAACTTACACAAGCACTGTGCCACCTTCTTTTGAAGGATGCAGGGATGTGCAGCATCTCCTATCTGGTATGTCAGACAAGAGAAGAAGCCAGGCATGCGTCTTTTCACTGAAGCATCTATTTTTAAAAAATTATGATTTAAAAAATTTTTATTTCTTTTTCACTAAGAGACAGTAGGCCAAAATCCTATAGCCCCAAATCTGAAGGAAGAGAACTGAGAAAGGCTGGCAGGAGTCACTAGTTTCATCCATGAAAGAATGCACCACTTCACTTAAAACTCATAGAAAGGCTATTTTTCATAATTGTTGGCAGAAATTTTTTAGGGTGTGACAGGCTTACTAACTGCTAAGGAGAGGTGTTTGTTCTCCACTGCCTAAAGAGTAACTCCATAGTCAAAACAGAAAGATGAAGAAGCTGACTATAGAATTACTTCAGTCACTTTAAAAAAGTGCTTCTTCCCAGGAGGCTCCTCTGGTGCCTCCTGGGGCAGCCCCCACAGCCTCTGCTGAAGTCACACTGTGAGAACTGGGCTAAATAAACCCAAAAAAATGCTGCAACCACATTGCTAAGCTGCTCCTAGCTCTCATTCACAATCAGTAGAGGCAATTCTGAGCAAGGCCCACTACTTCAGACTCCATTGGGGCAACTTCTGCAAAAAGCCAGAGGTTTGTTTGGCTTCCTTTCTGAGATGCCTCTTGTACTGTGTAGAAAATGTAGCTGCCTAGCTGAGGGCTTGGGATTCAGCTCTAAATGGGGAAGGGAGTCAAAGGGGATTTATTAACTTTACCTATAACTGCCTCATTTCCTAGTGCTACAGAGCTGGACTATGCATCATAGCAGGAATTATTTAGATGGATGAATGTAAATGAACTGTTGCTAGAAAATTATCTGTGTGAAGTGCACTTGTATATAAAAAATAGTTACAGGTAGATAATTCAACAACAGGGCATCTGAGCTGAAGGACCATTTCACACAGCAACAAACATTGGCTCAATCTTCTTCATATGCTCTGCCTCTCTAGTTTTTACAAACTCACCTTCCATTTTCTAGAGCAGCTGCTTTAGATACAGCCTCATCATCAGAAAGCACATAACTTAGCCAGGTGTATCTTATCAAATTCAATTTCTCACTGGTTTTTCTTTGATTCATTAAGCTCCCATTCTCAGGATGATCCATGGCAGATTGCAATCTTTTCCCATTTACAACATACCAGGGACATTTAATTGTCTGTTCTGTAGAGATGAATTACTAACGTACTGAGCCACAGAAGCTAGCACACATCTACATAACATTTCCTCAAATGCGAAGGGTTTTTTTTGAGGTCAATCTAGTGAGTTTTTCAGAATCAATAGAGAGGGCCATAGGAATAATAATCATTAGAAATGTCCTAAATGATTAATGATTAATTTAACATTAGCTAGGAGGCCATATTTAAAAGGAGAAACATACTACCACTTTTTAAGTGCAAAATACTACAAACATACCTCAATACTGTGCCTTTTGCATTGCATAGGACCAAAATTTAAGCAAAATTGATAATTTTTTTTGAGTAAGTTACATTTTATGTAGCAGTGTGTGATGGAGGGGCATTTGCAGGCTGTGGAGCAGATGAAGATTGAACTATGTAATAAAATTCATGCATAAATTACTAATGGTACCCTATCTAAGGCTAACATATTGACTAACCCTCCTGTGAAAATCAAACAGGTCAGTGCACTAAGAGGTTACTAACTAGCTGATGCCTGTGGTGTTTTTCTTATGGGGGTTTAAAAGGAAAAGAAAATAACCCTGACCTTTTTTCAGATGGTATTTTCACTACTGTGAGAAATATATGGGTTCATTTTGCAACACTTCTCTGAATTTCAGTTTAGGAAACAGTTTTATGAAGTGCTGATACCCAGACTCTCAGTGGTGCTTAGAAACATGCAAAGCCAGAATGGTGAAATAACTTTAAAGTTTACTACTGTTAAAAGAGAATAACTAGTTTTTATGGAATGCTGACAACATTTCACTCTCCTCCCATTACAATTAGAATGTTAAATACAGGATAAAACAGGTAAAAGCCCCCAAATCATCCCTGGACTACCCAATTCTTTGAAGCTTGTTAAATGGAGACAATTTGGACAGGCATTTAAGAGATTAATCAATATGTATATTTGTACAAGAAAAAGAAGTTTTGGAGCAGTCATGTCACTGTATAAAGCTGACTAGCTGAACTTCCTGGAAAATGACTTAAGCCTACGAGAAGGAGGAAATGCTAAATTGTGCCTTATACTAGAAATTACTCCGGAAAATCTCGTTTTTTCACTTAAGAAAATGTTCTTAGCTGACCAGATTTTTTTAACCTGTGCAGCATTTGGGACAGGGAGTGTCCCAAACAGATTTGTGAAAGTATTTAGGATAATGTGACTTTCATCTTGGTAATACTCCAATGAATTATTATAAATATTTTTTATTTATGAACATCTTATGCATGCACATAGAATGTTTCATTTCCTGTTATTTATACAGAGCTACTAAGTGCAACAAAATTGCATGAATGCCCCAGAGCTTGTTGTTGTACACATAAAAGCTTATTCACTCAATTCACTTAAATTAGAGAGGGCTTTTGGATTCTCCTTGTTAAAAATAACTTGGTACAGAAATATCCAGAGAAATTAGGACTGGAGGGCACTTTTAGGCTTGTCTTTACAAGAAATGGGGTCATGACCTCTTCTTTCTCCCTGAGGGTAAATACCATGGTGCAGAAGAGTACTCTCCCTCCATGTACAAAAGCATTGTCCAACATCCTTGGATGTTGGGGACAGTCTTTGGAGATTATTCCCTCAGGTCAGTGACCAGGGCAGGGTTGAGCTCTAATGGGGACAACCCTCGTGACTTTGTGAGTAGCTGGGTATCAGTGCTTGAGCCTTCTCCTGACCCTTGAGAACAGCTTAGAGGGATAGGTGTAGCCTTAGAGACTCCTGGTTCATCTCATTACCTTCAGGCTGGATAAACTCTCTCTGTAGAGAAATAAGTAAACAATAAATATTTGCCTTTTTCTTTCTGAAGAACCTCTGAAGATGTGGATTACACAGTCTCTCTAGGCAGCATATTTTGTCGTTTCTCTATCCCTACTGTTTGAAATTTTTTCAGCATATTCAATCAAAAAATCTCCTTTGCCTCAGCTTAGGCACGTTATTCCCTGACTCACCACGAAATCCAGAGCACATTATTTCCCCCATCTTTATCAACACATCTGCATTTCATAAACAAAATTTCTGTTTCCTTTAGTCTTTCCCTGTTGAATATTATAAAAGGGGTATGTCTTTTAGATGTCCAATCGTTCCAGTTGCTTCTCTTCAATTTCTTCCAAACTGGTCCAATCTCTTCTGGGGTCTCACAGTCTTAACAAGCGAGAATTAAGAGCCCTTACCCACAGAATCTTGCAAAGTTGTAAATCTTGTAAAGTTACCTCATGTCTCATATGCATGACATATTTCTTTATACACTCCACTGCAATGTAGCTTTTTTCAGCACAGCATGTTTTTGAATCATGTTCAGTCTGCAATTCAGATCCCTTGTTGGTCCTTGTTGGTAGAACTGCTGCCAAATTCACATTTTCCAATCATATATTTGTGTAGCTGACTACTCCAGATGAATATGGAGTGTTTGCATTTCTTTTATTGAATTGCATCCTGTGATATACATATAAGACTGGTGAACTTGTTTTGCTGCAGTTCTATATATTGCCCATCTCCTGCCTTCAGTCCTGCACCATCCATGTATTTCATTTACTAGATTCTGAGTGGCATCTCAGAATATCCAACAACTTGAAAAGTATGTTCAGCACTCTCCTAAAAATCTTTCAGAAATGCACCTAAGTAGTGTTGTTCTATTATTGCTCCTTGTTTTGTTCTCTATTCAAACCCTAGCTGATACCTTTCACCAGCAAGATTTCTTGATTGTTTATGCCTCCTCCTTCAAAATGGCATTTAGCATGAAAGAGCATGCACTGGGATGGCATCCATTACTTCATGTTTTTAATGTGCTCTTGGCATCTCTTGTTATAGCCAGAGAGGGCACAGGCTCTTTCTATGCTAAACAGCCCAGCAGAGTTCCTGCTTTCTCAAAGGAGGTAACTAAGGAATTGGGAACTTTAGCATGCCTATGTTGTACAACAACCAAGAACAGCCAGGTTTTAGCTGCCAGTTTTTAGACAATCCTGGGCTCGCTCTGCATACATTCTTCTGCAGAATGCATTTAGAAAAAGGGGTGAGAGAACCTTGAAGGAAAGCAGGCATCAAAATTTCTAAGTCATCACTTTCAGTCTAGCTTTCTTTTTTTTCTTTCTTTTTTTTTTTTTCCCAAATTCAAGCACCTAAATTCCATCACTCACCACTAATTGCCAAGTGGCAAAATGGGCAAACCATACTATGCTCCTCCTTTACAACCTGGCCAAGTTATGCAGAATAACATATTATCATTCTTCATTATTTCTTGAGTGCAAGTGAGATGGAGTGTGTAGCAGAGATGACAGGTACCAATCTGGGAAATGACTGACCCTGACAATTATCAATCTAGATATTAACGTCTTGCTCTCTAACCCATACCATCCTTTAATATTTTTGTTTATCTCTTTTTATGAACTAATACAAATACTTTCACACACTTTCATTCAAAGGGTTAATACTTCCATGTAAGCAGAGTGGGATTCAAGGACAAAACAACAATCAATATTACTAGAGGCTGTGGGATGTTAATTGTCCAGCCCTGCTTCCTGGTTTGTTTTGCTGTTGGCTTTTTTTTTTCAAATCTTTGCCTTTATTGATTCCCTACCTCCCCGCTAATCCCTTCCAGAAAAAAGGATGGCTGCCACATCTCTCTAAACAAAAGTGACAGCTCCAATGGTAGTGCTCAGGTGAGCAATCATAGGCTATTTGTACCAGGAATTGCTGATGTTATTGAGGGCAAGTGCAAGTAAACAGAGGTTACCCACTTCTTTATTTGCTACCTATCCTCCACACAAAGTGCCACGACAACACAGTCTGTGCCTCCTAACATGTCTGAACAGCAGGCACCAGAGATGCTTGGAGGTGTTTACCTGACACCTGAGAGCTCTCTGAATTTCTGGCTGCTGAGACACAACAGTGGGCAGCCAGGCTGCCTGCCTTTGCACATTGGAGCCCTTCCAGAGCGACCTCCTGCTCTAAGGGACCCAGCCTCCTCTCCCACCACTGCTGGGAGATCTAGAGCTGAACATCCTGGATCCCATGTAAGCTGCCAACACGGACAATCACAAGGAACCTGGAGGGGAAGTTTCTGCCTTCTGAGGACACTGGCTAGGCAGCCATCAGCAGAACTGGTGGAAGGAAAGACTGCTCCAAGGGGTCCTAATGAGCCTGCTACAGAGGTGTACTATGTGGTCCTGCACTACGTGGGTAAGGAGAGAGTTTGGAGGAATTCTACCACAGAGATATGGCCACCACTGGCAGATTCAGGGCATTGTGGTGTCTAGCCACTACTGGTGTAAGGGAAGAAGTGAGGCTACAGTCACATTCCATGCTTGGATCTCTGCTCTGAGACAGGAAGAACTTGTCATTGTGCACGTTTTGTAGGAAATAATGACTGTATGTGTAGAAATTTATTTTTCCCTCTATTCTTCCTCTCTCATGTAGCACTTACGTTGTACCTGAGTGTATCTTGGCCCGTGTAACTTAAGCACATTAAACACTCTCCTGAAATCCAGGTCTTCCAAAGTTTCATTATCACAATCTCAAGCTATAAACAGATAATATTACAAGCAAAAGGGTCCAGAGTAAACACTCCAATATAACAAATAGTTGCTTTGTGCCATTATTTTATCTGACTCGTATTATCAGAGTTACTGTTTTGACCACAGGTAAAACAGCAGCAGGTTGAGCAATGAGCTGCTATTCTCTTCACAAGGAAGAACAAAGGACAAAACAGCCCTTGGTAAAAAACATTTGTATGAGCCAGACTGTGATGAGCTTTGTAATAAAGGCAAAACAAACAAAAAAAGTAGGAGTTTGGAGCATCAAAGGGATGACTGCAAGAACAAAAAGTCAGCAGTGCTGAGAGTGATAGATTGATACAAACACAGTGTCTTTGGAGTATGGAACATCAATGTTACAAACAGATAAAAAGCAATTATAAATGAAAACAAAATCATAATATATCTGGAAAGACAAGAAAGTTATCAGTCAGAGGGAGGGGCATTAATTAGGACATGCAAAGTAGGAGATCACTTAGAGACACAGAGCCCATTAACAGCTCATAGCCCCAAGCTAAATTCAAATAGGAGACTCAAAAGTGACACTTATATATGGTCTGACACACATGGGGTACTGCTGTGATGAAAGAAAAACTTAGCTCTGCAGTGGTTTATGAAGTGTGGCAGCATCCCCCTGAAGTGCTTTGGCTTACTGCTGAGGAGGATGGCAACACTGATCCAGACAAGGCAATGCTCAACCATGACTCCAGCACCCACACCACAGAGATGAGACTTCCTGCAAGCTGAATGGGGTGTCAAGGCTCCTCACAGATCTAACACTTTTCTTACAAAAAAATAACATTGATTAACTCAGGATGGTGTCTCCAGACTCCTCAGATGCCATCACTAGGCACAAGACAGACTATCTGATTGATGGAAGTTTCCAATAACCATGCAAAAGAGAAGCCCTGCAACAGTGAATCTCACTGGTGAGCCTGGAGCGAAGTCTCACAGCTCACCAACAAAATGCCACACAGAGCTTTTGAAAGGTAGGGTTAGCCAGTAGGCAAAGACTGTCTGGCCTTGCAAAAATAAGGGAGTC
The DNA here is from genome assembly GCF_009819885.2 of Catharus ustulatus. Taxonomy (NCBI): domain Eukaryota; kingdom Metazoa; phylum Chordata; class Aves; order Passeriformes; family Turdidae; genus Catharus; species Catharus ustulatus. The sequence continues at coordinate 59,095,765 of NC_046223.1, read as the reverse complement.
TATCATTACACACCTAGGAGATTCCCTAGCAGCACTTGAGTATTTTGTTAACAAGCCAAGGAATACAAACATGAAATGACTCTTGTGATTCTGAGAACATGTAAAATCAAATGTGCATTTCAATAAGGAACTAAATCACCAACTTTGTGTGATTTTGTGTGTATTTTGCAGTTTTAAACAATTCTGGGTTGCTGAAAATCTCTAGCTATGAGTCTTCCACTCAGCTGTTAATTTCTTCATGAATCTATAATCATGTGAGGTAGAAACCACCAGAACTAAGCTCACATGAATCCCTGAAAGACAAACGCCTTGGGAAAATAATAAATGCTTAAGAGAAAGAAATTTCATAACACATACTGGTTTATTTCAGAGCCCAGCAATTATTATTTCCAAAGTTGTTCAGAAAAAAATAGTGGAAAAACATAAGAGAAGTTGCTATGAAACAATGGAAAGCCATGGAGAACACACAAACTGCAGAGGTGCTTCCTTTGAGCAGCCTCTGCAGAAGAAAAACCTGTGGAGAACAGCATTGCAAAAGAGATCTTGGTTTTGGATATTGTAGTATTTTGACAGCATAGGAGAATGAGCATTCAGGCTATCACTAGAGATAACAAATCTGAAGTTCATTTCCTAAATAGCAAGCTTGCCTGGGGAAGAACTTCTTATCCACAGAAATGAGTCTATGCTGACACTTGTGGGCAGCACTCTTGGGAAGTATCAATTGTTTAGGAAGGGAATACATGTTCTGTCATACAGAGTTAACAAAGGTGAAAAGGCATGTAATGCTCAGGGCCTTGAATCCCTCAGGGTCACTGCCTAAGCCCTCTGAAAAATTAATCCATATGTTCTGTATTATTTTCTTTGCCTGGAAAACAGATTAGAACTGTATGATATGTATATGGGAAGTGGATACAGCTCCATGTTGCTTATATTCACAAGAAATTCCCACATCTACTTTTTGGGAAAAAAACATAAGAAAGTGCAGGTAATGCAAGTGTTCCTCTGCCTTTGGTGTTTCCTATTTCATGTTGTCTGTTCTTTACTTGTCCTGTCACCTGATACAATGCTCTTGTGAGAGAGAACTAGACATGATCACACTGAAAGAACACAATATTTCAGAGGCATAGCATTTTCTCTCCCCTTTGGCTTTATTGATCAACCATTAGCTTCAGATTAAATACTGCACTGTGATTTTGATTCAGTTGCTGGAAGAACCTTGCCTATGAAGCCTAATCTCTCATGCCCTGAATTCATTCCTTTAAGGTAGGTCTAAAACTAAAGTTGGAGTTTTGGGAAGGACTGTCTTTCGCCTGCCACATTAACTCTTTTCTTTGTTATGGGTGTAACCATTAATGGTTCCATTGTGGTATGAAGAAGTATTTGAGAGGAAACTTCTCTCTCCAAGAAATGCTCTCATATGGCTCCAGCCACTCCAGAAGTAAAGCAGAGATTGTGCCCACACTGGACTGCACTGCTCATTCCCAGGATATTAGCAGATCTAAACATTTTTGCTCAACTTTGACTTTTAAACAACTAGTTCTTTCTTTCAAATGAAACAAAATCATTGCAGAAAAGATTCTTGGCAGCAGTTTTTGCTCTGGCTTCCTGAGGAATGCGCTCGCTTTAAAAACTGAATGAAAAACCAATGGCACATAAAACTGCCTCATGACAATGCTGGCACTTCTACCAGTTTCTCATCCACCCACATTTACCAAGCACTATGCATTATGTTAGAATTGTAACTTTGAAATTATAACCTCTGAGGACATGCTTTTTAATCACCAGTATCTCATTTTCTACTTTCAGAGTGATGTGGAAGTGTTATTTGAATAGCGGGTACCAGATTTTAAATGTCTGCAGTGATTACAATATCCTGTTAATGATAGTATCAGAAAAGTCCTTCAGCTGAGACCTTCTGGATTCTCACATTCAAAGAAAATATTTTAGCCATCTGTTCACATGATATTTGCTACAGCAAAGAAGAAAAAGGTCAGTATTTTCTAGTCAGTTGAGGTCCAGCATGGAACACCTCAGTGGTTTTTTGGCTCCAGAAAATATCCTATTGTGGTGAAAGTTTGGCTTTTCCTACTTCATATCTCATGAATATATGATGCTTAATATGACTTTAAAAAGCCTCTTAAGCAATGTTGACCTTCTTGCACATTAATTTTTTTTTTTTCCTCAGCAACTGTGAACATCAACCAGTCTATAAAGATGAAAATGTTCCTGCTCTGAACAGGAAAGTTTCAAGTTTTGTGGCTGAGTACGTCAGCACCAGACTTCCAACATGACATGCAGAGCTGAAAACCCAAATTATAGGCCACTCCAAACACAAAAGTTTAAAAAACAGCCACTCCCCTCTTTCAAAAACTCTTTTGTATTCTTTTTGGTTTCTCTAAGAACAAGATGTTGATGATGGTATTTTCTTACTGCATTTACACAAGCCTAGAGTTATAAAAGCTAAGCAGGCAGCATTACCCAGCTGGAAATTGACATTCACTTGTGTAATGGCTGTCCTGTGAATAGGGCAGACTTCTTGCATAAACTCAGATTTGTGGGATATGCCTTTTTCTCAAGCTCTGCTTGCAGCCCAAGCTCCAAGTGTGATCTACGCTGGTACCTAGTTGCAATTGCTCCGTCTCTGGAAATCATGTGGTCCCTACACACCGATAAACAGCTTAACTCCATATGCTTTGCTTTGAAAATCTAGTGGTTTTTTTAGATGAAAATATAAAAGCTATCATAGCATTTCAGACCGGTAATAAGATTTTATCAGATTATGATTCCTTCTTTTAGTGGCACAATCTGTGTTTTACCTAAATAGCCTGATGAGGCTCAAAATGCCTCCTGCTAGCCTCTTTCTGAGTGACGTGTCACATGCCGAGAGCAGAAGAAGCTGAAATGTCACTGCTACCACATGGCCATGCCAAACAGCAGCAAGGATCTGACTGAAGCAGACATATCCGGGCAGATGTGGCTAGCGATCCATGCCTCCTTCCCCTTTGCTCCTTGCTGACTTAAGACATTCACCCCCAAGGCAGTGTGGACAGGAGATGGTTCCCACAGCCAACCACAGCCATATCCGAACTCAGGACACCAAGCACTTCCAGTCCCAGGTCTGCACATGCAAGAGGTTGACTTCTACCCCTCGCCACAGGCGAACCTCTTTGTTAATGGGGATGGTCTGGCGTCCCTAACCAGCGCCTGTGCTATGTTGGCTGCTTACTTGCAGTCATAGGCACATTTTGGTGTGCAGGATGGGCCATAGGTGACTTCACTCAGTATCTCCTGAGACATAAAGCTGCTGAAAGCACTGATGCTAACCTGGGTGTCTTGGAAAGGCATCTCCACACGGCTAATTGTTACACAGATTGTTGATAGCTCGAAATATTCGCTGTTGGGGTTCGCTACACAGAAATCGTTCACGCACGCCCACACGCACCACGAAGAGAAGAAAACGATCGCATTCAGCGTTTTAATGTTGCAGGTATGCAATGTATATAAACACAGCGTGCGTGACGGGGCAATACTGCATTTCCCTACAGAAAAAAAAAAAAGAAAATCCTAAACCACCCAGCGAGCTCCGGGGAAGCGCCCTGCCGCGGGCACGGCCGCTTCGCCTCCGCCGAGGAGCGGCCGCCGGGGGGAGCCCAGAGGCTCCGCCGCGCCACTCTCGGGGTGCTCCACACTCCGCTCCGCGCTGCTGCCGCCGGGCACGCCGTGCCGAGCCGCGCTGTGCCCAGCTGGCCCGTGCCGAGCCGAGCCGAGCCGCGCCACACAGCCCCTCCTCTGTCCCCGCCCAGCCGGACCGGGCCCACCCCCGGCGGCGGGGCGCTGCGCCGCCGAGCCATGCGAGGCTTTAAGCGGCAGGTGCGGGGGAGCGGAGCACACGCGTAAGCGGCGGCTGCTGCGGCCCGGCGGTAGCGGCGGCGGGCGCCTTTGGGCTCGGCGGGAGCCGCGGCGGAGCGGAGCATGTCGGTGGCGACCGGGGGCAGCGAGGCGGCGGCAGCAGCGGGCGGAGGCGGCGGGAACCGCGTTTTCTTCCAGAGCCCCCGCGGCGGCGGCGGGAGCGGCGGCTCCTCCGGCAGCTCCTCCCGGGAGGACTCGGTGTCGGCAGCGGCGGCCGTGGTGCAGGTCCAGCAGCGGCGCCACCAGCAGGGGAAAGTGACGGTGAAATACGATCGGAAGGAGCTGCGGAAGCGGCTGGTGCTGGAGGAGTGGATCGTGGAGCAGCTGGGGCAGCTCTACGGCTGCGAGGTGCGGGGCTGGGGTCGCGGGGTCCCCGGCGCGGTTGCTGTCGCCGCATTCCCCTCGCCCCCCGCTGCCTCACTCGCCCCCGGCAGCCTCCTCCTGCCCCGAGTCGCGTTTCGGCGGTGGGCAGAGGAGCGCTGTCACCGCCACCTCCAAATGACATTCCCGGTCCGCCGCCCCCACTCTGCCGCTGCCCCGCGCCTCAGTGGTGCCCCGGCTCAGGGAATGGTGAAAGGTGCTCCATGCCCTATAGAAAGGGTGTCCCCCGTGCCCTCCCGAGGTGAACGGGAGGGGACCGCCCTTTGGGGACGGGCGGTGGCCGCCGCACGGCCGGGCATGGAAGCGTCCTTCTCCTCCGGGGGTCCCCGGCGGCTGCGGCAGGTCCGGGAGTGCCAGGAGGTTCGCCCGCGGCGGTGGTGGCCGGGAGCCGCTGTCCCCGCAGCCTTCCAGGGGAGGGCGGACCGGGGCCCCGAGGCGCTTTCCCCGGGCTGGGCGGGCGTCAGTCTCCGTTAGACACGAGCTGTCCCGGCGCCGGGAGCTCGGCGGGTCGCAGGGCAGAGCGGTGTGCTGGCCACAGGGCGAGCAGCAGGAGGGAGCGAGACCGGCGCGGGGGCTGTGCGGAGGCGGCTGCTGTAGAGGAAAGACTCCGGTGCGGGTACGGTCCCCTTCTGGATCGTGGTTTTGCGTTACCCCGACCTACAGGAAAGGGGTAGATACAGGGCAGGAAATCTCAGTGAGCAATTCGGAGGTCATTAGGACGAGAATCGAAAATATTGGGGGCTCGTATGTACCTGATTTGTACGTATCAAATCTGTTTTTCTATTACTCTGGGCAAAGAGCGAGTGTTGCCAGAATGAATTCCCTATTGTAGAGGACGGATGAACAGGAGGATGTTTCAATATCGTTCAAAGGAATGGTAAATGTTGTCTTTCTTGTGGAGATAACGTTGTTGCAAGTAAAGGAAGTACCTGTACTTTGTTTTGTCATTAAAAATGCAGACCTTCTAATCCCTGGCGAACCGTATCTCTCCTCCACTCTTATAGAGGATCAAAACGTTAAGGTTGAACTGAGGTTCACACCTTACTTTCCCCATCAGTGGTCTAATTCACTTTTGTTCAAGACCTCTGAAGTGAGATTTGTTGAAGCTGGATGTGAATTCTGCAGCTAGCATGTCCAGGAGCCAATATCTAGCTCTTGAGCATGCTGGAGCTAGGAAGAAAAGAGCTTTACAGTGCTTGAGGTGTGGATTTGAAAATATAAATAACCTGGGTGGAATATCTAGCACACAATTAATACAAATGTTTAAAGAAGCTCCTTTAATCTCAAAAGTGATTTATTGCCAAATCTGTTAGAATGGCACATAAAAAATGTTCGTGTGTCAAGGTAAACCTCCTTAATTCGTGTTCACATTCACGAACTCTGACAAAGAAAGATACAAATGGAAACTCCAGTTAAAAGTAATAAAAAGAAGCAGTTCTTAGTCTTTGTCTTGGTGTGTCTTGCCTCTCCAGTCTCAGGACTTGTTTGGCCACAGCCTGTAGGCTGTGAGGATTTTTCTGGGGCCGGAAGTGTTTACAGTCATTTGTGTGAACTGATGATTCTGTGCCTGTGCAAGCTGATAACTTAGTTAGTGTCTGACCTGCTGAGTCTGTCCTCTGGTTTGACTCTTGCTGTTCAAAAGCACCAGGCCTGTTTGGGCTGTGTGCCTTTGACATACAGGTGAACTTGTTCTGTTCATAAGAAAGGACGTGGTATAGTCCTATGACCAAAGCAAAGCCCAATGGAATTGTTGCTGCTCTTCACAGCATTCAAATCACAGGCTTGTTGGAGGAAAATAGTTCATTCTTCTCCTTGTTATAATTGCTGCTTCCAACTAAAGTAGAATGAGGTCTGCTTTAGAAGGTCTCCATTAAGGTGGAGACCACATATTGCTACATAAAAATAATATGTCTGATGATTTGGTTTCTGAGGTGGCTTTTACGGGGAAAAGTGGTTTAACGTAACAGAACAAAATGTTTTTAGATTTGAAGGCCAAGGGAAAAATGTTTAAGTCATCTACTGCTCTTCTTTGCTATTATGCATGAATGCTATCCAGACTCAGCACAGATGATGGTAGTGAAAAGGTCAAGCTATTAATATGCTATCAGAATAAAGTTGAAGATGTATGATGAGTGTAGTGATTAAAAACAATAGCAACTTAATGCAAGATGCTTTGCTTGAATCTGCTTGAATTACTTCTAGGCTTAGAGATGTAGCTCTCAGGCTGAAATTTAATCACCTATGCAGACAGTTAATAACCCTGTCTGAGGGCAGGTTGGGAGGGGGTTGGGAATTGCTCACTTCAGCTTCTATGGAAGATCTACAACAACCTCCCAATGCAGTGACATTTAAGTTCTGTAACGTTCTAAAATCTTCCAGGTTGTCAGAAATAGCCATTGAATTTTTAATCCTGCAAGAGCTAACCAATGTCAGTGTTTCATTGCTATTTCTAAGGAGCAGTGCACTTCATTTCTGGGAAGAGCAGAAATAAATAGAGGGTGCTTGCAATGTGTTTAACTAAAAGTCTTCTTACAGAAGACTTGCAAGTCTCTTTGTTGGACTGCTTAAATGTAGTGCTTGCTCACTGTTTTCCATTTAAAAATTGTTTGCTGTTATGCTGAGATTCATCAGTAAGTGGATACTTGAAGAAAGACTCCCTTTATTCAAAACTAAACACGTACTCATAGTCTCTCAAGTACACGCAAGTTAAATCTGCTATAAGCCTGTCTTGGCATGGAGACAAAGTTTAGGAGATGAGGTTGGGAAATAGCAAGAAAGGTTTGTTTGTGTTCTTTTTCTGGTGGATCTTGTCCTTACTGGTACATTTTTAGTTTTAAAAAATTTGATGCCAAGCAATATAATGGTGTTGGGGATGTGACTTAGAAGGAGCTATTCGAGACTTTTTATGCAGACCTCAGTTATATGACATGGAGATCAACTTTAGAAAGGTTACTTCCACATGATGCAGACTTTAGGGATGAAAGACCCTGCACCTGAATGGTAAAGGTTATCAAGGTAGAAAACTTTAATAGAACCAGAGAGACTTAGGCGGGATTTGTTTGGCCCCAGAACCTGTCAAGCTAATATACTCAGGTTCAGGTGAGTAGTGCTCTGGCTGTTTGCTTCTCAGACTACTTTATTAAAAAAAAAAAAAAAAAAAAAAAGTTTTGTAACTTGCTCGTTCTGGTTTATGTGAATGCTGAAACTGAGGTTACCGTTGCAGGTTAGTATATTGAAAATGCAATGCCTTAATTGCAGGACTTGAACTGGCTTTAGTGTTGACCTTTATTAGGTATCTTGGTACTAAAAATAGTTTCTCCACAGATGCTTTGTGTTTTGGGCTAAGTCTATTATTGGTTAAGAATTGCAAAATAATGCTGCACAGAACAACTTACATCATCACTATTCATTCCCTGATGGTTTGCAACTTGTAGTTCAGCATGAAAGTGGTGACAGACCAGTTTTCCAGATGCATCATCTATGTTGTGTGCACCTGCCAAACTTGTATGACTTTGTACACAAAAAAAAAGACCACTGGATTTGTCCCCAGAAACCATTAACTTTTCAGGTGAATTTCTATGCTCTGGGATCCTGTCTATCTAGTGTTATAGCATTTGCTATAAATGGCACACAGATTTTTGCACAATAATGAAGAAAGATTTTGCTATGCTTTGTTGCTGAATATTTTTTAATGTAGAGATTTGCATGTGCAAATCAAATGAGCCCCTAGACTTTGCACTCTAAGATATGCCTTAGCTGAGTAATCAACTATTTTATTAAATATGTCTAGTAATGTATGGAAGTCAGTGCTTGGCAGGGGATATGATGTTGCTCTGGAAGTACCAGAGTGTTATGTCCAAGCTTATTATTCTATTCCAGGAATGGAAATACCCTGAGACTGTGATTAAAAATTCACTGTACAATAAAATACAGTTAGAAGAGCTGCCCATAAAGGCCCTTTAGGCATTTCCTTTAAGAGTAGAAATCCATGTCAGACTGAGAATTGTTATTTGTAAGATTTTCTTCCATTTTTTTGTTCAGATACTGCACTGACAAGCGTGGTATGAAGCACTGAAATGGGTAGGGGATTTCATGTTGGCAGTAGAGTATGGAAGGGAGCAATTTAACTCAGTCCTGCATGGATCAAGAGCTCCCTTTGCCTGGTTGCTCAGTGACTGCAGAGCTGGAGAACACCCTCTTTGTCTTCTTGAAGCTGCTGGAATATGCTTGCATTTCCCTCCACACACTGTCTTTTCCAAAACAGCCTGGTCAGCATGCTGCTAAGGCTGCCATGTGGTGATGTGGACCTGATGGTATGATCAGGTACTATTTATGCCTCAGGCTCTAGTGAGATAATGTTTGAAATTCGTTACTCGTTTCTCAGGAAGGCGTTTGGTAAGAAAATCCACTGCATAAAACACTACAGAAACAAACTTTTGCCTACAGTCTCACTCTTTGAGTAGACTTCTTCTAACTTGGACTAAGTTCTCAGAAATTGTAATTGCATGTGGATTCCTTTCTCAATGGATTAGAAGCGGAAAGAGGCCGAGAAGGATCTGAGAACTAGAGAGAGTGTCACTTCTTTAAAAAGATGTAAGTTAGTAGAAGGTATAACAAAAGATTTCTTTCTTTGGGAGATTGAGTTTTACAGTTTAGATGCATTGGAGTAAATTACTTGTAGGTCTACTGAATTGCTTAGAAATTTATTTTGGACAGCTCTTACAGATCTCCATGTTGTACAGCACAAACTTTGGTGTCCCCTCTTGGGGAGGCAGGGGTACTGCGCAACATACTTGTGCCAGTTGAAGGGTTGCTGTGATCAGAGACCTGTAAAGGACACGAGCCAACACAAGTGTAGCAAAGGCTCATTCTATCATGTAGCAACCACAGAAAGGTATTTGAATTCCAGGAGCAGCAAATGGGAAGCCTAAGAAATGCATGTTGTTTTAAAACAAACCTTGTAAAATGCATACAGTTCTTTTCAGAGGAGTGGGCTTAAGGATCTGTGAGGGTAGCAAGCACCTGATGGTGATGAAGCCGGAGCCTTTTGTTTCTAAGTTAACTTCTTAAGATCTTGCCTTAAGTTCTAAAGATGCTACTCTAGTAGGAAATGTGCCACTGTTCAACTACTGAACTTGCCTTCTTTTTGCATGCAGAATGTGTACAACAGCGCAAAGGAATTCAAGGAGAGAAGTTTATCACAGTCAAGTGCAAGCTTCTGCATATGGGTCGAGGCAGTCGTAACCACAAATACAAGTGGGGTGTAGAACAGGCTGAAAGCAGCCCTGAGCAGAAAACCTGGGGATGTTGGTTGACAAGAATCTCAACATGAGCTGGTGATGTGCACTTGCAGCCCTGAAAGCCAATTGCATCCTGGGTCACATTAAAAGCAGCATGGCCAGCAGATCAAGGGAGACAGTTCTTCAGCACTCACTTCATTCTTGTGAGACCCCAGCTGTAGTACTGCATCCAGCTCTGGGGCCCCTAGCATAACAACATGGACCTGTTAGAGTGAGTCCAGAGGAGGGCCAAAAAGATAATCGGGGGCTGGAGCTCCACTCCTGTGAAGGCCAAGAGTTGGGATTGTTCAGTCTGGAGAAGAGAAGGCTTCAGGGAGACTTAGAGAAGGGCATGTAGTGAGAGGACAAGAAGGAGTGGCCTTAAACTGACAGGGCAGGCTTAAATAAGGTATTAGGAAGAAATTGTTATTGTGATCATAGTGAGGCACGAGAACAGGTTGCCTAGAGAAGTTGTGAACTTCCCATCCCTTGAAGAGTTTAAGTTGAAGTTGGATGTGACTGGCCTATGGAATATGTCCTTGCCCATGGCAGGGGGATTGGAACTAGATGAGCTTTAAGATTCCTTCCAACCCAAACCTTTCTACGATTCCAAGAAAATGATTTTTCTTCTGTTTGATCTTTTGTTTAGTCTAGATGTCATTTATGCACTGGTCATGATTCATTGTTTTATCTGAATCAGCAGCAGTATTCTTGACTTCCAATTTAAAGCTTCCCAACGCAGATTATCTTTCAGCAACTATTCCATAGCAATTTTTTTGTCCTTTGTCTCTCTGTTCAAGATTCAACTGGTCTCTTTACTGAAGCAGGAGGTGTGGTTGTTTTATAACAAGGTGAATAAATAATTGATTGCTTACATCACTTAAGATTTTATAATTGTACTTCTTATTAACAGTAGCTTCCAATCTTTGTGGCTAAAAAGACTCTTGTGCCTTTAGGCAAATTGTTTTACATACAGCCAGTACTTGATTATCCAGGGTAACAAAGGAGAGGAGGGGATGGGTGGAAAAATGTGGATACAATGGAAAAACTGTGGATAAAAAAAAAAAATACATGAACTCTGCTACAAATCATGCAGTGAATGTACAGCTGAAGGGGAATAGGAGGAACTGGTCATGAATCTACCCCTTTTTACTATTCAGGTTTATCACGAAAAGTCATGATATTGCTTTTGGACTTGAGTGTAGCTTGGATGTGTCTGTGCTTGCAGCACAATTAAACTACAGTATGGATGATCCATCCACAGATAGCTGAGAGCAGGTTGTATTGCACTTTGTTGAAGGTGCAGGGCTGACTTGAGCGCTGTTGGTGCCTTGTAACCCTGTGTTATGACAGAGTGGGATCTCTGTCCATATTCTCTGTGCTTTGCATTAGCTGATCTAACCTGTGCTATCAAAGCAAATGCCTGAAACAAAAATAACCCTGTTTAAATGAGGAAAATACTTATTTCATGGAATGTTTGACTACTCTTATAAGGCATAGGAAATATTTCTAAATAAGTCTTGTATATAAATAAAAAAATGTGAAATTTAGTCTTATTTCAACTAGAACAAGTAGTGTTTACCCTCATTACCACTCTAAAATCATTCTCTTTTGATTCATACCTTGCAAAGACTGACTGAGCTGGTTGCGTTCTCATAATTCTCCCTTTAGAACAGGCTATCAGCCACTTTAAAAACTCTGTAACAGGACTTAAAATCCAACCAAAAAACCCTATGTGGTTTGTAGAGCATACTACTGTACATAATGTGTACATACTTTATATAATATTCTGACAATGCAGGAGATACCAATAGTGAAAAAAAAGCTATCCCATCTCTAACCTGATTCAGTCTGAGTTATGGTTCCCTTGTCTCTTGTCACTACAGGTGATAAAGCAGCAGCAGCAATATCAATCCATTCTTCCAATCTTGTGTCTTGCCTGCAGTATTCAAAAGCCAAGTTCTCATTTTTCCCTGCCTTACATCTAACTCCAGAAACTTCTATTTGACAGCACAAATTGAGTAGGTTAGACGTGGCCATCCATCTTTGTCACCGTAACTTTTGGCTGCCTGTTGTAAAACATTAGCAGCTTCTTTTGCTGTTCTCCCATGTGACACATGGAATTATGGAAGTCAGGTTTTCTAGAACTTATTAATGCTGGAGAAGGGGTATAAAATCTTAATTGTATGCAGTCCATACAGCAGCAGTACAACTGTATTTCAAAGGATAGAATAAATTTAGCCTGTTGAAGATCTTCTTGGAAGAAGGAATTGTTTGGGCAGAGGTACACAGTGAAACAAATCAAATCTTCTTTGAAGTGATAAGTATTTAATTCTGAGGATCACATTTCATTAGCAGAACTGTTACCTCCCCTTCCCACTCCACCACTCCCTCCCACCCTGGAAGCATGATATCTATTCTAGGAACCAGTTCAGCATGGCGTCTTAAACTATTTTCAGGGAACACACAGATCGCAGCCCCAGAAGGCATCTTGTATATTTTCAATCCATGTGATATTTATCAGTAGCACAGATCTAGTAGATCTAAATATAAAGAAAAATCATAACATGTTACTATAAGTCTTTAATTATTAGAACACTTATAGATGATTAATACTATTCAGCCTGTAAAGCAAAAGTAGTGTAGAAGATAGCATTAATTAAGAGGCCTAATGGAAGTAAGTGAATGGCTAGTGTGTGTAAGTGGTGCTAGTCTAGAGGTGACACTTCTAGTGGTGACTCAGAAGAGTTCACCATTCTAAATATGCTGCCAGCAAGAGGATCACACACCTCAGTCCTCTGTGTTGGACTTCATAAGTGCAAATGATGGCACAATCAATACCTAATGAAAATCCTCTTACCAGACTGCCTTAATAGGATTACTTTCCAGAACACAGAACTGGGAAGGATCTCCTGGGTCACATGGTCTGCCTTCTTATTTGCAGATAAGCTCTTTGCATTTGATACAGTTTTTTAATGGAGTAACTTGGTTATATGATGTTTCTTTCCACATTATTTCATGTATTTAAATATAAATTTAAAACCCTTTAGGCATTAAGATCTTTCCCATCTCTCCATAACGTATAGAAAGACATAAACAAAAGACCAATACTTACTTGGAATGAGCTTGCTTGGACTTTCACTCTGAGGTGAAGTTTAAACAGATTGTAAATGTGCTTTGCTGCCTATTCTTACTCTGGGAATCATCAGACTTAAGTGATGACCACAGCTGAGGAGCAGAAGTATTAAGACAGTGATTTTCCTGTAGGTCACTCACTGCCTTATAGAAAAGCTGTCTTTTGAGTACATCTTTAGACTCCAGGAAAAATATGCTTACTAATATTTCATACAATTAATTTAGCACTCCTTAGAAAATATGCTAGTGTCTTAAGATTCTAACTTATTTTAGCACTTGAATGACAACTTTTTTTTAGTAGATATTTAAATTAATTCTAACATAATACAAGTGATTAGTTTTACTTTAGGTGACTGGTATATAACATTTTGACACACTTAACTTTAAACACAAAGAATGCCCTGAGCCTTTAGAGTTGGTTGCTTTACATTTTGAAAGATAGTACCTGAAGCATATAGTGCATTTTTGTCAGAAAAGAAGTCCAGACGTTCTGGCATAAACAGTGTCTTTTTGTTTTTGTTATGCTGGTAGTAATAATGCAGTTTTAGGTTTGTAGTCAAATTTTGTATTCCTGTTTTAGGTGTGTTGAGGTAAAACTGCTTAGTCTTCTTTCTTAAAACATTAACAAAGCTCCCTAGAATTTGGATTATGTTGATATTGAAAACTGAATCCTTTCTCAGTGCAGAAACTGGTGTGGGGAAGGAGTACTGCTGGTAACTAGCACACTGGTGGTCAGAAACATTCCAACTCTTACTTCAGCTGTTGCTACAGTACTGCCTAGTCTGCTTAGCTTAAGATTTAATCAACTTGCTTATAGCTAGCTAACTACTTTTTGTTTATTAAACCCAAACTCCTAGGAAGAAGATTTGCTTTAGTGTCATGAAGTAATTGTGATAACCAGAGAATCCATTGCTATGAATCAATCAAGGTATCAATCTTTCACTATTTAATCTGGAGACTGCCTTGCCTTTGGCTGTGGGTAACAAATGTTTCCAGGACCAGTTCTGTACAAATCCACACCTAAGCACCATTTCTGTCTTTTTTCCTCCCCAGTATGTGTCTGAACACTTTTTCATCTTATTTTCTTTTTTTTTTTTTTAAGTTCTTATCAGATTTCACCTTAAAATATGTAATGACTACATTTAGTATTGAATTGCTAGCTCTTACTCTTGGTTAGTAGTTTGGAGTGCATTTAATGTAGCAAGTGGAAGGAGGCAGGACTAGGTGCCAAAATACTTTTCTGGGAATTTGACAGTGAGAAGAAACACAGGAATCAAAGAGGGTCCTATATAGTCTTTAGCTCTCTTCTCTTTTTGTTGTCCTTGATGGGTTAGTCACAGCAGGTTATGCCACCTCCTGGATCTGGAGTTGTTTGCGAATTCATTTTAAAGACCCCTCAGGCACTTTTCCGTGTTTTGCAGTTCAGGGACTTGCCTGTGTAGCCAAGTGGTGTCTCTGGCCCCCAGGGAAGAGGAGTGTCTGCTTTAAAGCATGTTAGAACTCCTGCTGATATTTCTTGACACCAGTGGACCAGAGCCAAAATGCATTGACTGCCAGTCCCTGGCCTGCCTGCTGCTCTAAATGAGTACTGGGGGGAGGGAGAGTTGTCACTGTGTGGAGCACACTGCTATGCCCAGGCACCACTTGGAGGAATGACTTTTTACAAACCTTGATAAACTCTCTGGTATCTCTTACATACTAAATTGATTCAAAAAGATTACAATGCTTCTAGATTCTGCAGGATGTGAGTGCACTTGTTTTGATGCCACTGAATAAAACATTTTCCCCCCACCCCAGAAAACAGACTTCTTGTCTCTCATGTTAAATCTTACAGAACCTAATGCTTCTGACTGAAGAAATAATAATAATGATTTAAAACTGTCTCCTGTTCCAACTAGTAACACTTTAATTGGCTGGTAAGACAAAAATGTGGTGAGAAGACTGTGACAGATGCTTGATGTACCCATACTGTATGACTTTTATTGCAGAAGTCAATTTACACGTAGCTTCTCAGTGTAAAGAAAATCAATACTGGAGACTAACATTGTTTTTACAGGGCTGCTGGAACTGAGATGAGGGGAGCCATTTAGAGGCCTCATTATATCACGTGCTCTTTCCTTGTGTTCTTTCAAACAATCTGATGGAGTAATTAATCCTTGAAGTGCCCCATGAGGCAAACCTACTTAATTGCACTGATGTTTAGCCTAAATTCCCAGACTGCAAAGGACCTGGTGTTGATTGCGTTTGATTGAAATTTTTTCATGGCATATATAGTCCTTAGGCTTTTTTTTATCTTTTCTGCTAGAAAAAAACAATCAATCAAAATTTGTCCTAGTGCAGCACGGTCCTAGTCGTTATTACATTCTTGCTGTAGGCAGAATTATGCACAAATTGCAGGGAAGCAGTCAGCTGCACATGTGTTGCTTGGAGATGGAGAGTGACCTGCTCTTGTGAATCACAGAAGGTAGCTATGTCCTGTGACTACTATGTGGAAAGTCACTCTCCTTGCATAGTCATCAAGGTATCAACATTTAAGCCTGGTGGCTTAAGCTCTGTGCCTTTCAAGAGTAACTAGGTAACAGTGACTTGGTGTACAACGTGCATTTGCTAATACCAAACTATTTCTGCTTGATCTGAAAGTGGATGATGACAAAAAATATGATGTGTCCTTGCTATCTGCTTTGGAGTGTTTTGTTTAACAGAAGTGGCATCCATAGACTTAGCACATCCTATTTTGGTATTAAGAAAACAAGGCATTTGTTTTGGAGAGAGCACTTGATTTTCAACAAATGTCTTCTTGAGATTAAATCCATGTTATGGGTATGGTTAGGAAGTGTTGAATGCTTCTCTTCCTCTGCTCAGTATAGTCTGTGATCAATGCCTCTTCTTCATTTAGCAATTTCACACTCTAGCGATTCCTTTAGACTTCTGTAGAGATGCACAAATTAGACAACAATTCCTTAACCAGCATGTTCCGGATATATTTGGAAAAGTTGAAGTTGTTCTGACGGTTCAATTATGAAAGTAGAATAGCGGTGTTAGTACTGAAGATGATTAAATGAAGTCTTTGACTGGGTATCAGTTTCTTCTTTATGCTTACTAGTGACACTGAAGTTGCAGAGTGCAAGGTTCTTTGCATAATGAGCAGAGATTTAATTTTTAAAAAAATTAACGTTATGGACAAACAAAATGCCTGGTATGCTCTGCTATGACTGGCAGTTCCTTCTTGGAGAAACAGGTATTTTGGTACTGTAAAATCTTTCCCCTGTAATCATGTCATCTCTCCAAAGAATTTTTTTGTGTTGTGCTAAAGATGATAGAGCTGCAGCCATTGTAGCAGGAAATTGAATTTAATTATCGAAGTTATGTCACAATGAAGTGGAGGGTTCTCAAAATCCAGAATTTTGTGGCATTTGCCCTTGTGTTTTGTGTGATGCTTGGTTTTCATCATTTAGTAGCAATGGCATGAATTCCAGAGAACTGCTCTGCCATGTGTCTTGCCCACATCCCCACCTGCTGGCTGTACCTCAGTGTTCACCTCCCGTGGCTCTAGGGTAATTTATCCTTTTAGGATGCATACCACAAGGACATGTGTCCTACCTTGAGAATTGCTCTGAAATGTAAGTGCTTGAGAAGCTGGAGTTGTCGATAACTTTTTTTAAAACCTTTGTCCTAGCAAGTCATAACTGTCCTAGCTGTCATAAACACCATGCCTTTCACTAGTGGAGAACAAATACACTTCTCTGCTCTAGAGCTTGCTTCTGTCTGTCTCTGCAATTGGTAGCAGAAGGATATCCACTGCCTCTGAACCAATGGGAAGTGCTAGGTTGTCAGGGTCAGGTGGGAAGAGATTGGAGAAGAAAGTGGAAAGTGGTGTGGACCTGGAGAGGTGGAACTAAGGTAGAGATGGCAGTATGCATGTATAAAGTGTATAGCAGGCTACCTGCCTTGTCTCCATGTTCCTCCAGGTTATTTCTTTCCCTAGTGTGTACTTCAGATCCAGGTATGTAGGTGTATGTCTCTTTGGCCAAATTCTGTTGACTTGCTTGTGCCAGTTTCAGAAATACAAGTAATTTTTCTTCTGGCTTGCTTTTTTCCTGTGCCCTTAAGTCCCTGGTCGAACTTGTCCCCTCTATCTTTCCCTACTAAAGACTCACAGATATATTCATAGTAGTGAAAGAGAGAAGATGACAGGAATTGTAAGGACAAATGAGATTGACAGTAGTTTGCTAGAAGTTTGCTTCTTTTGCTCTAGCTGTTGCTCTTTGGACGACTAGGACTGAAACTTTGTATTTTAGGCAGACTTGTTTGAATAATGTTTAAAGCAGTGCCAATATTTGAGAGTCCATTGGAGGTGGATTAGAGGGAGAAGTAATATGCTGGTATTTCTACAATTAGTGAGAATGTCTGTACATTTAACTCAGAGACACATGATGTACTGAAATTCTTCTAAAGCATTTGTCCAGTGTTTTTTGTAACCTGTACATCACATCTAGGCAAGTGTCTTCAGGTACACTTGTACAGTCCCCCCATTACTCTAAGCTTATTGCCAATAGATGAAATGGTCTTTGTAGATGGCTTTTCCTCAGACACCTCAACACTTAGGATGATAGGTGTTCAATAAGATAAGTTGTTCATGGACATAAGGACTTTGTTATGGAATAGCAACAAGGTCTGAGGTGCTGGCTACAGCAAAAATGAAATAATAGACAGATTTGAATTGATGTTCTGCACTCTGTACCTCTTAAAGGCATGTTATAAGGCAAATTTTTAATAGAGAAGGTTTTCCACCCATGAAACCCAGCTAAACACTTACTTAATTTTAGTATTCCACCTCTGATACAGATGGTTAGAGTTAGAAAATTGCAGTCTTTCCACCATTATTGTTGAAGTCACCTGTTCACCCTGTCATATTATGGCATCTGCTTTTATTACAGAGTACCACTATTTTCTCATCCTTTTGACTTTTTTTTTTTCCTTCACAAAAAGGCAAAACCTGAACAATATATGCAATTATTTCCATAACACTGAAAAGGAGAATTAGGCATGTATTTTGGAAGCACTGTAACAGACTGGCTGGCTATGCCTTGAAAAAGCATATTTCTTCCCTTTTCATTTTCACAGCTGCAGTGTTGAGCATAAAGGCAGTGAAGTTAGAGTATGTCTGACTCTGTCCTCCCACACTGGCTTGTTTTGTATGTCGTGTGATTGTTACTTTTAGGAGTTATCCATGTTTATGTGGGTTTTGTTTTTTGGCTTTGATTTTCAAATGGTCAGTTAGCAAATCAACATTAAGAAAGTTGCATGAAAGTCTATCTAGCCTGGGAGTTTCTTACCCTGGATGACAAAATGCATTGACATATTTAGACGATGCAAAAGATGGGAAGCCATCTGTGTCTTAGCAAAGATTGACTTGCAGGGTAGCTCTGTGAAGAGCAGTTGGCTTACAGCTCTGCTGCTGTATATGAGGAGTCTTTGCTTGCTGTAGTCTAAGGAGAACAGGAAGAGTAATAGCAAGTGGAGGTTGTGTGTTACTGGAGAGGAATTAATATATGCAAAGATATTCTCGTTTGGCATTACTCTGACATTGTGTTGGAGATATTGCAAGAAATGAGACATAGAGTTGAAGCTGGAAGAAAAGGAGTGTGACTTCTCTCTTCTGACATACAAATTCTTGCCTCTCAAATCTTGTAATGCTCAGTGTAAAGCATGATAATTGTATTTCTGATACAAATGCAGCTGCAGAGCAGTGGTATTGCTGGGGAGGTTGTCTGGCACTGAGGGGAAAAAAAAAAAAACCCTGGGCACCCTTGGGAAAGGAGGATGGTTGTGGAACTGTAGAATTGTTTAGGTTGGAAAAGATCTTAAATATCATTGAGTCCTAACATTAACCTCGCACTGCCAAGTCTGCCACTAAGCCATGTCCCTAAGTGCCACATCTACATGCCTTTTAAATACCTCCAGGTATAGTGACTCAACTAATTCCTCAGGCAGCCTGTTTCAATGAATGACAGCCCTTTCCATTAAGAAATTTTTCCTAATATCCAATCTAAACCTCCCCTGGCATAACTGGAGGCTGTTTGCTTTTGCCCAGTCAGTTGTTACTTGGGAAAAGAGACCAATGTTTCCTTTCACACACTTGTAGGAAGCAATAAGGTTTCCCTGAGCCTTCTTTTCTCCAGGCTAAACAAGCCCAGTTCCCTCAGCTGCTCCTTGTACTTGTGCTTTAGACCCTTCACCAGTTGTGTTGCCCTTCTCTGACATGTTGCAGCCCTTCGCTGTTTTGTAGTGCGAGGCCCGAAACTAAACATGGGATTTGAATTGTGGCCTCTCCAGAGCTCAGTAGAAGGTAATGATCACTTCTCTTGTCCTGCTGGCCACACTATTTCAGCTACAGGTCAGGATACCATTGGCCTCTTAGCCACCTGAGCACACGCTGCTGTTGAGCAGCACTCCCAGGTCCTTTTTTAATGAGCAGCTTTCCAGCCACTCTTCCACAATCTTGTACCGCTGCCTGGGACTGTAGTGACCCAAGTGCAGGACCCAGTACTTGGCCTTGTTGAGCCTCAGCCCAACAATCCTGTCTGCCCAGATCCCTCAGCAGAGCTTCTACCCTCCAGCAGATCAACATTCCTTCACAACTTAATGTCATCTGCAAACTGGCTGAAGGCATGCCCAATCCCCTGATCCAGATCATCAGTAAAGATATTAAACAGGGCTGAGCCCTGAGGGACACTACTTGTGACTGACCAATGGTCAACAGCAGTGGCAGCCTGCCTGTGTCTGGCTCCCCGGTGCTGGGCAGGAGGTGTTCCTTGCGTGCGCTCAGCTGGGCATGCCTCTGCCAAAATGACTGCAGAAATGGTATTTGGTGGAAGATCTGCTCTTCAGTGCTGGTTTATGCAGTGGTCTGGCAGTGCTGTGTGGGGCTCACTGCAGCGGATGCCCTGGGCCTTGCTGCAGGTCGCCCAGCACCTTGTGCCACCTGTTCCATGGGGCAGGGAATGGCAGCCAGGGCCTGTCCCACCCAGGGGCACTGGAGCAATCCCAGCCCTGGGCTCTCCCAGTGCTGAGCCAAGGGCAGGCTGGAAGTGGGTCTGGCTCAGCAAGGCCTGTGGCTGGGCAGGCTCTGGGGCGCTGGCCCTGCTGGGACGTGGCTTGGGCAGGGGCTCGTGGGCCCAGGAGCTGACATGGGGGCCATGGGGATGGCCCTGCGGGCCAGGCTCTCCAGTTCAGCTTCTTGGTCTGGCTTGCCTGTGGGCAGAGCCCGTTTTAGGATACATTTTTATAGGAGCCTTTGGGTCTGGGCGTTTCTTAAGGTTATTGGGGGCAAATAGAGGAAGTTTGTCCTTGAAGGGAGATCTCCAGGTCTGGGTTGCAGGCTGTAATGCAGGGCTGTGGGTTATGTTAACATGTGTGTTATCACTGAGTGTTTGAAGAGGTCGGTGCAGTCCCAGCTTTGTTATCATAACCAAAGTGGCCATATGGACCCTGATGAGAAGGCGTGTGTTGCACCATTAATTTAGTTTTTATGTGAAGACTTGTTTTTTGAAGTGCCTTTGTTCAGCTATGAAACCCATTTAAATGTCAACATCTGAAACTGCATTTCTTGTTTTAATTTCCTCACATCAAAACAGTTTGAGACGCTGAAAGATTTTGCTTGCTGCAGTCTTTGTTGCTGAGGCTGAAATAGCTGTAAAAGGCAGGGAGGAAGAAGAGGGGCAGGCTAAGCCCAGAGTCCCTCAATGCTGCTTGGAGGCCCTGCAGTCCTGTTGGGGGCTAGGGACTGGCTGGAGGTATTAAGAGGAGAAAATAAGGTAAGGGCATGTGTACTATATCCAGTATTCCTCCAAAAACTGGCCATTCCATCTCCTCCCGTTACTGTCATGCAAGTGCAGTGGTAACACAGGATTAAAGGAAGTACAGGAGCTGATTGCTTTTCTGGTTGTGTCTTCACAACTTTTAGAGTACTACCTGACCTGCAAAGATTCCTGTAGGTAAGAATGAAAGGATTAAATTGGCTGGATAATAGTTTCTTTGCAGCAATGTAAGCTGGTCTTGGCTGCTGCTGTGTTAATGGTGCCTTAAAACTATCAGCAGGCTAATGGCAGCTTTGAAAACAAAAACTTACCCTGCTTCATCCTATTCATATCCAAAGAGATGAACATTTCCATTCCTAATGATCCATTTAACTGCCTGGATTAAACACATCTCAAGAAAAAACTACATGCAATTAAAAAGGAAGAGGCCTGTTAATGTAATGTTGAGGCTGTGGGATTGAGGACAGTCAAGCAACTGGAAGACAGATCTTTAAAACTGAGGTTAGTTTTCATTTGACTCTTTGAGAATTTTATTATTTCCCTTTCCCAGATAAATATTTACATTGCTTTAATTCTGAAGCACAGTCTGAAGTGCTTAAAGGTTAATGAACAAAGCTTCAGCACTAAGGGCTACCTAAGTATTTCCTCCATGTCAGAGATGGAAACAATCACTTTGACATGCATACTTGATGGTAAACTACTGGAAGGTTGTTGGAATGATTAATCTGTTTAAGCTGTGTTTAATTGTAGGACCACCTCCATGTGTTGTTTGTAATTCCTGTTTCATAAGTGTGGAGTTCCTCACTCTCTTCAGAAACAAACTTCCTTGTGAATTGCAAATTTCTGCAGAGTAGCAGGCTTGTAGTGTACAAATGAATTTGGTGTTCAGCTGGCAAGCTTTTGTGTGCAAGACAGCCTTGCATGTAAAACATAGCCAGATGCAGAGAGGTGCACTGACCTGGGCTCCTGGATCTGGTGCACTTGTACGCAGCGTGGATCACTGTGTACTTCGGTATTTCAGTCCCATATGCCTGTTGCTAGGACTGCTGGTGTCTTATTCCCATAGAGTTTTTTCTGCATTAAACTGCGCTGCTTTTTATTTCCCAGGGAATTGTGGGAACTTGTCTGTTCTTGGAGCATGTTTTGCGGGGGAAGGGAAGAAGATATTGTGGGAAAGCATAAAATAACTGAATTTGCTTTAGGGCTGAAATCAAAGGGCTGTAATCATCAAAAGGTGGAAGAGAACTAGCCCACAAGAAAGCAGCAGTGAGGGTTTTGCCTGTAGCTCCGAATAGGCCAGGGCAGCTGGGACTGGAGCACTGAATGCAAGGTGGACTGACTACTTATGTGAGTGGGATCTCATTTGGAGCAATGTATGAGTAAAGGCCAAACCTGACTTGATATAAAACAAAATGCTACAAGAAGGCCAGAATAGTTTCCCTCTAATAAAAAAGTTAAATAAAACATGTACCATTGCCGTGCTTCAAGGGCAATTTGAAGATGCTTTGATGTAGAACTTTGGCCCAGTGCTCTTTTCGCCTAAGCCAGGTTGAATGTATGGATAACATAAGCCACTCTTACTGAGAGATTGGTAATTTTTAACTGCAGCTTTTTTCTCTGTACATTTAGAATCTTGTAGATTGGAAGCTCAACCAGCTATTATGTCTTCCTTGGCTCTATCTGAAGTGTTTCAGGGCTTCATATGAATAGTCCCTATGTAAGTCCATACATCAATTTTCAGTTATAAAAAGTAGTTACTTTTTCTTTGTGCATACTTTCTGTTTGTTTGTTGTTAAGAAAAACAGCATAAGGAAACTTGAAAATTAACCTGCATTCCTTAGTGTATTTTCATAAGTAGTTACCCAGATCTACAGCAGAAACCACAGTAGGAAATGAGTTCTGGTCTGTATAGAAACAAGGTGAAACTGGTGTCCTAATTCTTCTAATTAACTACATAATTGTTTCATCCCTTTGGAAAATCATGGTGTAAATTTGTGTACATTGGTTTTGAATATTTTTGTTTTACAAAGTATCTTATGACTTGGCTTGTCTTTATTCAGTGTTAGATGCCAAAGGCATTATATGAAGCATCTTCAGCATTTTTAAAGTGGAATAAATATAGAAGTACTTTTGGCGCAGCTATCTCCTCCTTGCAGGTGAAGGTAATGGGGATTTTAAACAAAAGTATCTTGGGTATGTTTGATTTCAGTGATTGGCAGTGGGTTCTACTATCTTTTAACTCTGTATTCCACAGGCCAGCTAGAAAGCTTGTGTTAGTCTCTTTTCTGGTCACAAAATGCTACCTTGTTGCCTGTAGTTTGCTGTGCTGAAATGACCAGGCGAAGACTGCTACCTCCATTCCACATTCAGTGGATTTTATCCTGTGAATTCTCGTTATGGAAGGCAGCACTGTTTATTATGAATGTAAGATTTATTAGTGTCCTGACTTTGTGCTTGGCACTATGTGTGCAGAATGGAACCATTTGTGCTTTATCTAAGCTACCTGTCTGTGGGAGGAATGTCTTTTACACATATCTTCTACAAGCTGTGAAGATGCATTTGAGGGGGTTGCTCCATCTTCTGTCTCCCAAACCATCTGGGTTTGGAAGAGTTTGAGAAGGATTAAAAGTAGATATTTGGCAGCTTTGGGTAGTAATGGGGTCCTAAAACAGTGTCCAACAGCTTCTTTAGAAATATCTCAACCTTTTTTTTCTTTTACTTGAGAAAATAGTTCTCACTCCTCCAATCCTGTATATTGTCTTTGAACCAGCAGCTAGAGACCTCATAAATGGCCCAAGCTTTCTAAACCCTCCACCAGAGAAGTCAGACGTTTCCTAAGCTGGTGTTTTGACAATGGAGTTCACTAAACAGGGGCATGCAGGGGTGGAAAGTGTTTGCTGCAGTGGAGGAATTTCTCATGTTTAGATGTGCTCGTTGTGGAGACATTCTGAAAGTGGTGAGGTGAGCTTTAAACTCTGCTTGCACTGGGCACTGAATGGTTAAGAAGACTGGCACTGAGTGAAGGTCAGTGGGAAAGAGCTGATGATACTACTTTGTTCTGACTGGTAGGTCCCTGTGCCAGCCACCGCCTTCTCTGAGCTAGGCTTCAAATGCTTTGATTTGGTTTGCTGAAGCAAAGCTTGCCTGTGGAGGTTGCATATGTGTGCAGCCCAGCTCTGCTTAGTTGGAGCAAAAAGTCTGTCCAGGAGCTTGGATTCAGGCCAATTACTGCATGAGAAAAATTCTCACTCCCCTCCTGTATTTTTGCATGCTCACTCAGCCTGACCAGGAAAAGAACTGGTGTTTCTTTAGAATTTGAGGGTGTCAGTCAATTCATCCAAACTTAGAATTTGAAACTCGGTATTCTATTATTAGCTGTAGCCTGAAGGGATTTTCGGAATCCACCTGTCATTTTGATTGTGCTTACTCCTTATTTGTTTTGTTTCTTTGTTCATTGATATGAGAAAATATTAAAGAAATGTGCATCCCTTGCAGCTTGTGGCTAATGTGGTATGCCAGCATGTTTTAGAACGCGTGAAATGAGTTTTAAAGGAATCTGGTCATATAGGTTGGACAGAGTGATTGCATGCCACTGTGTCTATGTATGGGGAGTCCTCTACAGCTCATGCTTTTGAGAGGAGAAAAAAGAAGGTTTGGAGCTACCTGAACACTGATTTACCCCTACCAGTTTTAAAAAGGTTCTCTTCCAGTGCAGAAAGTCTTGTGAATTGGTGCTACAAGGTATTTAAAAACTGAGTAGGAGCATTTTATTTTTTTTTTTAATGGGCATAAACACTTTTTCCAAGCTCAGGATAGCTTGCTGAACTCATTCAAATACAAAGCCAGAAAGCTGCTTCTCTGTCCTATATGAGTTAGGATAGTAACTAGATCAGGGTTGGCTGCATTTTAAAGGCATTATGTTTATTTATTTCCATTATTAAGCCAAATGACGTTAGAAATGCTTGGCAGAAAAAATTGTGTGTGTGTCTTCTGCCATGCTTTTGTCACCCTAGCTTGAAATTGGCCTGAGAGATAATGATATCATAACACAACTGTAGAAATAAGCTGCTTATTTGCACAGCACTTACACACCCTCTGAGTATCTTCACTGAAGGGAAGAACTTCATCCTTTTTTAGTTGGCAATGATTCCACACAGGTAAGTCGTTATAGCTTCTATTGTGTTCTTGAAAAGGAAAAGACTTTATTTGGGCACCTGTGAACCAAGACATGAATTTCAGGAAACCCATACTTCCTTAGCACTGATGCTTCCCAATCTATGTCATTGTTTCTGCTCCATGTAAGAACAGACGTGAGGAATTCAAACACAGATGTGATACACAGCCTTCTTTTGAGTAGCTCCTTTGTTGGATCCTGACAGACTAATCATGGCAGATTTATCTCTTAGTTTTTTGGGTTTTTTTTCCTGGTCTGTGGTTTCTGCTTTTGTTTTTGTTGGTTTGTTTTGTTTATGGAAGACTATTCACTTTAAAGTGGCTGTTTTATTAAAGAAAATTACCTGCTGGCAACAAGTCCTACACTGATGCAAAACATTGTCAAACTACCAGTCATTCCCTGGATCTGCTTTGTTGATGTGCCATTTCATTGCTTATTGCTCAGTGTAAAAAAAGCAAACCACAAACAACAGAACAAAATGGTCCTCCTAAAGATACACCACCTTACTTCCCCAAACCACAGTGATTCTGGATGGTATGCTGGGAGTGCTAGATTTATCTACAAGAAATCTTGTGGAAGTCAACTCTTTTGGGATGCATTGGACGTAGTTTGTACTGAAAACGACTTTGACAACTGAAATCTTTTAAAGTAGAAAACAATGAAACATGAGACAGTAGCAGTGTGGAGCTTCCTCTCTTATCTTTTTTTCCCAGGGAGGGAAAGGGAGTGCCTGACTTTGATCTTATTCCCTTCCTTCCACCTGATTCTCCGTGTGTGTTCATGCAGTTTCATGTCTAGAGACTTGATTATCATTTCTGGTGTTCCTGAAATACCTCCCATTTGAGAAAATCTGTAGGTGGAGATAGAAAAACCTGTGAGAATCTGGAGGAGCAAAGATTATGGGAGTCTTCCTCATTAACATGTTTGTGTCCAGGCTGATCTCTACAAGGGCTCAAACCTTAAGACTTTGTATATTTGTAAAAAAAGGAGCCAGATAAAAAGAACTTTATCGTTTAACAGAGTATTATGCTTCCAATTCAAAGTTCCTTTGAACTGGCTGTTCTGTATCAAACATAGTCTAGCACACAACTGGTACTTTATAATGCACAGGAGTGCTTCTGGTTTCCTCTTAGTGGGAGCAGTTCTGTAAGCATGACTGTAAAGTCAGACTCAATGTTTGCAGAAGGTGTGTGATTGCTTATTCCTACCATTTTGTCCCTAGAGTGGAAACGGGCTGCTGCAGGTATTTGGTTTACATGCAGGTGTTTTGTAGGTGTGGACCAAATAAGAAGGAGCTCTACTGAAGGACTTTATTTTGGATTCCTTGGAATTAGTTCCTCAGCTATGCCCTGTAGGGTAATGATGTGTTTCTTATATGTACTTCACTGCTGCTTGTAACTCTGGGTTTCAGAGTACATGCCAAGTACAGTGTCAGTGAGAACACTGCTGTCCTTTACACCTACCATTTTATCTTAACTTGCAGTGTTTAACTGCTTGAAGTTTTCTTCTCCTGCATTTTCAATCCTATCTTTTATTTCAAAGGTTGAGTAATGTGAAAAGAATGCAAAATAGTCAGCTCTTTTTCTAAGATCTGCCAGTGATAAAAAGCTGAACTATGTTTAAGAACTGAAGCAGAAAGGATGCTCAGATTGTATTAGTTCCTTTTCTTGGTATCTGGAAGTAGAAAATAATTTCTTGCAGAAATGACTACTACACTGTATTGAGTAAATTAATTAAAATCTGTCCAAGTTGAATGTCTGACTTGAGAAAAGTTAGGATTGTGGGTGTTTTTGTGTTTTTGTTTTTGGGTTTTTTTTCCCTGTCACTGAAATCAGCATTTTTTAGGTGGTTGAGGTAACCAGCTGGTAGTGCCCATCTTCAGAACTTTTGATGTGGTAGTAAAATAATTAGTCTTAAAATGCAATGTAACAGACAGAAAAAATAAATTACATTAGTTGTGATTTGTAATATGTCTTTTGGTGAAGCATTATGAGCAACACAACCAGCCAGTCTTTGACAGTCTGTCCTTAGTCCCATGTTCTGACCCAACCTTTATCATGGTACACTGATTAACTTTATCAAAGTGTGAAGGAAAGCGCTGTCTCCAGATTTCCTGGACTATGATGATGCTGTATGTTGCCTTCAGGATCAAAAATAGCAGCAGAGAACTTCAGCTAATCCTGTAACAGGATGTAGCTCTTCCACAAGAGATACCATTGGTAAGATCCATCTGCTGGGGGACAGACCTCTGTGCTGTTGGGCTTCATGCTTCCTTTCCTGTCTCCTGTTGTTGCTCAATCATAGAATCATTGAACAGGTTGGAAGTGACCCTCCAGTTCTAATCCCTCTGCTGTGGGCAGGGATGCCATCCCACCTAGCCTTGAATACTCCCAGGAACTGGGCATAACACTTCTAGGAATGGGGCAAGATACTCTTTCTATGGTAGACATAGAAAGTCAGGTGAGAGAAATCCCAACTTGTGAGCCTTGGGCCTTGGTTTAATAAAAAAGAATGTGTAGCTTAGCTTTAAAATATTTCCCAACATAAATTATTTTGACCAGATGAAATTCTCCTTCTGGAAGATGTCTACTCCTGAGTTAGATATGACTCTGCATGTTAAGTGGCTTTGTGTGTATGAATTTTAGTTATCACGTGATGAATGTGTGTATTTAATAGTAGGGAAAGTGAAGAACAGAGAAGGCTAACTTCAAGTGTTTCCAAGAAGCAAGATAGTCAAAGGAAAGTGAGACTCAGGAATGAACAGCTGAAGTGTGAATCCAGGTAAATTCCTTGAGTGGTTCCTTGAGAGCGTGCCAGAGGCTAGAAACTAGCTAGTGTTGTCCAGAAGAAGGAAACATGTTAGTCTCACCTGATGGCTTGCTCAAGCTGTTCTAGCTCCTTGCTGTAAATATATTGTGTTGGCTGAGTTCAGGATCTAGAAATTTTGGGCCCATATTACACATATAATGAGGTAATTTAGAAAAACAAAGTTGGTCTGTCTCTTTACTTCTTAATTGCTCTTGTCAGCAGCTTTTGAATGATGAAAAAAAAACTTATTAAAAAAGCTTTGGCAGTTGTTACAGGTCCTTTTGCAAGACAAAGTCACCATTATTAGAGCCCTACTACACTTAGTCACAAATGCAAATGAGATTTAGTACTGGCTGAAGAATGTCTAGTGATGGTGACTGCAGTGTACCCATGTGAGATGATGTTTGATCCATCAAAAAACTGTTGGTAGCCTCCAGCTCTCTTCTGAGGTGGCTGGCCTCAAAATAAGATATTAAAGATGAGCACTGTTTTGGACCCTGAAAAGATTCTAGGTAGCAGAAGACTTAATAATCTTTGTTTGTGAACACAAAGTGACTTTCTAGAAGGACGCTTCAAAACTTGCCTTTCATGAGCTTGCAGAAGGAGGGGAATCAGCTCACTGGACATCATCTCAAGACTGTATAGTATAGTTGCTAGTTTGTATATTAAGTAAAAAACTGCATTATAACATCTAATTACAGAATTTTGCTGATGTATTTTCATGTGTTCTAGGGCTTGAAAGACATGTTGAAGCTTTTAACCTCTCCTTATGTGGATTTTCAGAAATTTGGGCTCAAAAATTTTAATCCTAAACAAATTTTAGCTCCTGTAGCTATGTGCAATGCTAAAGCAAGATATGTGGTGTTTTTAACCACTATCTGGCCAGGAAGCAGTATACAAAGGCATAACCTGGGTTCCTCATGGCCCTGTGAGCAAAAGCATGATGGAATTTTTAAAAAGTGTTTCAACACTTAGCTCTGGAGACAGCTCAGAGCAAGGCTCCTACACAATGAGTAGGCAAGGAGGCTACTGTAGTATGAAGAGATGGCTTTTAGCAGAACAAAACAAGATGTAGCTGTACATGCTACCAGTAACCACATCCTCTAATGTGGCAAAGCTTGTGCTCTTTGCTGAACCAGACTTCAACTCTGTTTGGTTATTTGTTTGGAGTATCTCTCTTTGTTGTGAGGATCAAAGTACTGTCTGGAGGTACATGTGAGGTAAAGTGTCTCAGATTGTTGCAAAGTTTGTATGACAACAACATTTTTAGTGAAGAGAAGAATGTATTTTAAAATTTGACTTGCTAAGCACTCCTTTTAATAAGACTTGTGCTGTGTTGGTATTCAATTTCAATCCCAGCTCTCCTGATTTACTTGCTACACTTTTTTTTTTTTAAAGATACAGACCACTAGGTTTCTTTTTGTAGTGAAAGTGATAGTGGCTGTTTTCACAGTTTTGGGACTTTTAATGAACTTGAGTATCTTTTACATTGTGCCTGGCATACTCTGAATTTCAAGATTGGAGCCTTGGGAAAGTTACTAGTTTAACCTTGACTCTATTGATGCCAGCTCTTCTAGGAGGAGAAACTGAGCTGAGGTTGCTGAGATTTAGCTTAAAATTTTTGGAGCTAGCCAAGAGCTGTTTTGTGTCTCTTCATAATAGCTGGCCCTGACAGTTTAACAGAGCTTATTGACCATCTGCTTTGTCTAGTTTGCCACATGGCAGAGTAACAACTAAGCCAAAATACTGGCAGCACAGTGTATTAATTAAACAACTTGCTTGTGAGCACTATCAAGATAGTAATTTGATTGATGTTGTACATTTAACTTGAAGAGTTCTGTCCTTGTTCTTGCTGCAGTGGCTGGGTATTGAGCTGAAGACCATAGGACAGGTGGTGAGAAAGGCGATGTTTGACTGTATATTGTAGTCCCTATTTGTCTCCTTGCTGTGTCTTCTGTTAACCCACTCTCAACAGATGGGATCCAGAGTATATATTACAGTCTTGTTCCCCTGCTGCTACTTCTGACTGCTGTTCTTTGCCTCTCACAAAGCTGGCAAAGCAACAGCTGTTTCATAATTTTTCTATTTGAAGGGAGAAACATAGCAATGGGGGGTGGGGGAAGAGACTGAAGGACCAGTCATCTTGCATGCCTAAGACTAGAGAGAAATATCCTCTGAGAACAGATTTCATGTTCTTAAGTGTTTTTGTTCCTGGAAATACAATGCATCTTTCTCCAAGGTGAGAGAAGTTGAGGACTTTAAGCAAATAGCACTGATTCTGTCTGTGTGTACCTAGCTGGAGGAACCTGACTGTGGGCTGCTTGTTAGTGTGACTAATTCTGCTCAGAGGCACAGCCCCCTGGGAAAGCAGATTTCAAATCCAGACTGTGCTGGTGGCAGAGATGTGTAACATATTCTCTGGAAGGGATGTGGTAAGACTTTGGCAATATCCAACAACTGTTTGATCAAGGGACATGCTGTAGGTAGCATCTCTGCATCTAGAAGATGAATCCTGTTGAGCTTGTTATAATGAACAGATGGCTGGTTAATATGTTCTGCTGTGCTATGGCAAGCCATGCTTCTTCAAGGCATTGCTAGCTACACTTTCATTGCAGAAATTTGTGTACGTTCTTTCTTCTGATAATTTTCTGTAACAATGGGTAGCTGTTCATACATATGTGGATGCAGGTGTATATGTGTGGTCTGTTAACATGGTCCTGAAGGGCTAGTGTATATGTATGTGCTCACTGTGTAAATAGTATGCTCTTGGATACTATAATGTGAAATAGTATTGCCATTCAGTCCAACATCAGTCTCAATAAAGCTACTGTTTGGCTCTATTTTTAATATACCTAAGCTGCTGGAAAGGCATTGCATGGTATGGAAAGAACTTCAGGAGAAAACAGAAAAACTGCTGTACTCATTTGGGTTCTGTCTGAAAAGCTAGTTGGCTGCAGACAAAGCCTCTGATAACATACCTGTGTTTTGGCCTCTGGAAACTCAGTGCTAACCAGAAGCATTTCTCTGATTGTGTTCGGGACTTCTAGGAGTTGCAAGACTACACCCAGGTGGTCTTGGTGTGTGCGTTCCCCTACAGAACCTGGAAACTATTTAAGAAATGAGATCTTGAGTATACATGTGAGTTCTCTCCTTCCTGGGAATCTTTGGTATTCCTGATAATTGAAGGTGGCGCCTTCTGGCATTTAAGGTATACTTGAGAAAATTACATTGCTCTTAAAATCTTTTTCTCTTCCTCACATTTTTTTTTTTTATGTTCTTTCTCTCTTTTTTTTTTTTCCTAATCCCCCCACCCCCTATGTATTAAGATAATTAAGAGTAGTCTTTCACTCTCTTGTTAACTAGATAACACGAGGGTTGTAGTCCCTCTGCTAGGGCTCCAATCCTGGAAATGGAAATGCTAGGCTTGATACAGCTTTAAAAAGTAGTGTTTTCCTGGAGCTGTAATTCAGTCATAGGAAACAGTTTAAGCAGTTATCTTTAGCACATACATGGGAGAGGTACTGCTAAGAAGAAAGGGTGGGGGGAATAAGTGCTCACCCTTCAACAGCTGTTAGAGTTCTCTCTCTTCAGCTCAACCCAATTGCAATTTCTCTATTTTTGCTATTGCCAGTCTACATGTTCATCTACTTTAAGGGCCCTCATCAGTCCTGGACTTGCTTTGTTTGCCTGCATCATCTTTCTGCTGATTTGTGAGGGGCTAGCAGCTGTTGCATGAGCATCTGGAATTGTTTTGGTTGTGCTGGAAAATACAGTCTGTATATCTGAGGAGCAGAGGGACACCTCAGTGCTTTGGCCCCATTCTGTTTTAGGCTTGCTAACACTATCATGATCATATATCTCACCACAGTTTTTCATTATCCAATATGAAAAGGTCTGTCACACGTTTGCTGCTGGCAAGAGAATATGTTGTGCAAGATGATAGGCTCTTTAGCATTTAAAAAGTAAAGCTGTAAGTAAATTAGAAGCTTCGGGAATTACTTTGGTTTTCTACTTTTATACAAAGAAAAAACAACAAATATTTTGCCTTACATTATACTTTTCTTCATCTGTATGCCTTAAATTACTTCTCAGGCTGTGCTTATGAAACTACAAAGCTTTTATTTCTTGAAAAAAAAATTAAAATATATGCGTATCATCATAACTTACTTCTTTTGGAATGCCAGTTGGAAGAAAAATATACTTTTTCTTCAGCCTGTGACAATTTCCAGAAATGCATATGATTAGAGATTGCTGACAAGTCCTGACTTTGCATGTTTGTGTCTCTCTGAAAAATGGTGGCAAATGTTTTCACATGTATTTGACATCTGCTTAAGAAAGATAAATCTTGAAGTTGAAGCAGGAGAACAAATTTTAGGCTCACCACAGCAAAGTGAGAGTTCAACTGAAAAAGTGTACTGTTTAGGGGTCAAGGGAGCTGAAATGGGAGTTCCTGGTGCTATGGGCTTTCTTGGAAGGCAGTACGGCTGATATCTGTTCTTAAAACAGTTGTTGCAGATCATCCACAGGCTCTGCCAAGGGACACTTGCTCAGTCTGCATGTTCAAGATGGCAACACAGTTTGTAAGGTTTGCTGACTGTTCAGAGTGCAATTCTTTGGCAGTGAGAAAAGGTTAGCTTCTCTTGAGGTCGGTAAATGTGCCCGTAGGGGGCTTCATAGTAAAGTGGGTACAGGAATGTGGGAGGAGCTGGAAGTCAGAAGGGTTTGCTTTTGTTTTACTTGGGCTTTGGACTTCTTAGCAATGAATTCTTGCATTTGTGCTCTGGTGGCAAGGATGTGCTCTTGATGTGGAAATAGAGTGTCTCCTTACAACCCAGTTTTTGGAGACTCTCAGGAAAGTGTGAATGTGTATACTTGAAACCAAATGAATGGCAAGGCATCTTGTCAGACTCCTGAGAGCTTTTAAATGGAGGTATCCTAAAATGGTAACTGGAACTTAGATTCCTTTCAAGCATGCTACATTTGGATGTAATAAAAGGATTTTGGAAATAAAGTGGTTCAAAGCTTGCTGGCAATTAGATATGGACTAAAACAAGATAAAAATGACATGACACAGAATCTGTGAGTGCAGATGTCAGGTTGTGATATATGTGAAGAAAGGGTGGTGCTGCATGATGGAAATCCCAGTTAACAAACCAGCTGCGAAGATAATTTCAGTGCAAGAAAGATCTGAATAATTCCATTGAAAATCTGTATTTCGGAAGGAATTAATACAACATTACAATAACATACAATATAGTCTAAACTTACATATTCAGCTTCACCTTCCAGCCTTTGTTCTCCATCTTCCAGTGATACAAAATTTTCAGATGAGACATTTATTAAATTGTATATTAGTAATGAAATGGAGCTTTCTTTTTATATTTCTTACTGGCTTGGCCTGTTTTGTCTACAGAGAAAAGTTGGGCAAAGGTGGCTTTTTGTAACTTAATAGAAGCATCTGCATTGGCATCATGATGTCTTCCTTGGAGACTAGGCAAGGATTTCCCAGCCAGGAGAGGAAAACATAAAGAGGTGTTCTGCATGTTAAAGAGACATGGCCATGTTTCTGTTATACTGGGCAGTTGCATCAGTGTTACAGTCAAGACCATCTAATTTTTAAGGGCTGTCACAATTTTTGCTGAAGTTGTCAAATACATGGTAAAAGATGAGTAAATAACAAGTTGCATCTGACTCTCAACTTCCATTTCCCAAATAAACTGATGGAAGTATTTAAAAGACTGATGGGGCCATGATCCAAGCAAGGCGTGCCAAACTGTGTTTTTTGGCCAGATAGGGATCCCTATAAGCTGTTCCAGTCCAATTCAGAGCCAATTTTGGTTACTGAGTGTTGGATGCTTTATGGCAGGGGTTCTGAGCAAGTGCTTCCTAAACAGCTGCTCTAAAAGAACTACTGTGTAAGGACAGACCAGAGTCAGTACTGCAAGTGTGTGACCCCTGACTAGTGTTTCAGTCACCCATTCAAGCAACAGATAAATACCAAACTAAAAATAGCAAGTCTAGGGCCTAGGATAAGTATTTTCAGTCAGCTGCATAACAGGTTCTTTTAAAAACTTGTTAAAACACAGGATACCAAGAAACTGATTGGATTAAAAATCCCTAAGTAGTGTGTGTGTGTGCATTTGTTTTACCTTTACAAAATTTCATTTAGCAGTTAATTAGTGGAAAAAATTACTCCTGTTGATTCTTTGCAAATTACTTCCTTAGCTTCCATAGAATAATAAATAAAATAAACCTGAGAGGGGAAAAAAAAAAACTTGAACAGAAGTGCAGAAAAGAAAAGGATCTGTTATTTAAAGTAAAAGGATCTGTTATTTATCTTTCTTGGCCAAGGCACCTGCACAAGCCTCCAGTGCTGTTCATGGAGTTGCAGGCTGCATCCAATGCTGTATGAGTTACCTCCCTGCTGCTGATGAGAGAATGCAGCCAGTGAAATGTGGCAGCCAGCCCAGGCATCTAAATAAAGAGGTATGGTCTTCTGAAAGAACACAGAAAGCCTTCCTTCCAGCAAGAAAACTTGATGGGTGTGCTGACCAACAGTAGGCAGTGTGTGCTAGGCAAGCATGGCCTCAACTGAGTTGGCAGAGTTCAAAGTGCAATAAAACTTAGTTTTTCCCCTAACACATTTTTCTTTCAATAGCAGCTTTGTGTCTCTGCTTGCAAGCAAGTTGGAGAGGAAAGAGAAGAACCAAGATTTCTTCTGCAGAGGCACTCTAGAGTGTTTGACTGAGGTCACCATGTCACCATTTTCATATGGTCTATGTAAACAAAGACACCTCTGACAGTAGTGGTCACATTGATGCAGAAATGTAAAGTGAATTTCAATGTCTAGTTTGCCTGTACTGATTCAAGACAGCCCCTTACCCCTGTTTGAAAATCCCATTGCCACCACTCCTGGGTGTAGCTAGACCCGAATCTACATTGAAACAGCTTGTGGAAATTATGATGCTTCATCTGTTGCAAGTTGCTAATATAAGACTCTACCTTCAAGGTGATACATCAATGTTTTTTCAATGGCTTGCTCTACTGTTGTTTGGGAAGTGGTATCGTGTTTTATTTGAAGCTTTATGTTGGCATAACTGTGTGGCACTGAGGCAGTTTAGATATGATGGGTAGCATCTGTCTGTGATGCAGTGGGAGTGGCCCAGATTTTCCATTGTTCTACTTTGGAAAACCCACAGTTGCATGGCTTCTATATATTGAGTTGTTCTCAGAAACTGGCCCTGCCTCCCCTTCCCTGAGTAACTTCAGTAAGAGTTTTGGCAGTGCTGGTGCCTGTCTCACTGTGCTTTAGCTTAACTTCCCCTTTCCTCTCCTTCAGCTGACTTTTTGACATAGTTGGCTGTCTTATTTTTCCCTCACTCCATATGAAGATTAAAATGTTATACTAACCTTGTTGTGATGTAGGACCTAACAACTGGCTTAAATTTAGTGCCTGTAACTATAAGGAGTTTGTCTGGGAAAAATCATGGTGTGTTGCCATAGTCTTTCTGCCCTCTAACCTTCTAACTGAAGGAAAGGCAAAACTGCAGTGGCATCTGCAAAGACAGCAGCTGACTCTGTGTTGAATGTCAATGCAGGAAGGCTTGTGTTCTGGGGGAGGGTGAAGATATTCAGGGAAGCTGGGTGGGGAGACCTGTGCTCTGGATGTGGTTGTGTTTTCCCTATCCTCTTTCACAAAGATTTGCCAATAAAGGGAGCTTTCACAGGGGGTGATGTTCTTATCTCTGCCCAAAACCCTGATCCCTCCTTACTGGAAGAGGGACCCCCACCTGGAATAAGGGCATAAGAGACTTGTGTCCTTTTGTATCACCTGAGTGCCAGGATTCTGCTGTTGCCATTTTTGTGTACTTGCAGGCTATTTTACAGTAAAAACTTTGGGGTACATTTGCTACTTTGAGGGGCTGACTTTTTGAATGGAACTTGTAATTGGAATAGCATCTGTCTGTTTCATCTGCTCTACTCTCACTTGAGAGTCAAGAGGAGAAGCTGATCTATGACAGTGCCAGCTTGAGACAAACAACAATGGTTTACAGTGACTGAGGCAAGAGAAGCAAGAGCCAGCTTGGGTAATGAGATGGAAGAGCTTGGCTTGAGTGGGTGATCCCTGATTATTAAAAATATCAGTTGTTAATTGCTTTAATGACATCCACAACTAGGATTTAAATACGTTTTGTCCACTGTATATCCATTGCCATGCTAATACATTTTTCACTTTCACTTGAAGTCTGAAGTTGCAGCTATACCTAGCTGCTGGCATGTACATGGACATTAAGATGCCTTTATGCTTAAGGTATTTCCAGAAATTTGCAAATGTTTTACCCCATGTTTTTTATTTGTAATCCTAAGTAAGGAAGTTTGAGCTGTTCTTGACTGTTGTTAAGTATCACTAACGTATAGGATTAGCGTTCTGGTTTGCCTGGGGTGATATCCTTATATAGGGTTTGTCCTGCTTGAGACCATTCCGTTCTGAATTCCTTCCTCCTTCCCACCACCCAAACTCAAACCCCACAAATCTGTGACTCTCATGACTTACTCTTTCTAGGCAACTTGCAGAAGTACAGATTGACAAGTTATGTCAGGTAACAAGGCTCACAGAGCGATCATGTTCCTGTTGTTTGACTCTAAATTTGTTCATTATGTAGACTGATTAAACAAAAGCTTTGTGTCCCTCATTTTTCTATAAGAAACATACTGCTCAAACTGGTGTCCTAACTGTATGACAGGAAAAGATAATGGAGATGGTGATGGTTGTGGAGACCAAGAATTCCTAACAGTGCTTTCAGGGGATGCTACTAGGCTGTGGAATAGGCATGGTTTTTTAATCATCCAAGGAGTGTGGATTATGTGTTTAACATATTATTCTATGCTTTTTCTTATAGTGTGTCTCTTGCTGGGAGCAGCACACACCTAACTTGCATACTGGCCTAGGTCTCGGATGCTGTTAGGTTATGCTTTAGATCTTGGGCTTGGGAGTGCTCCCTGTTCCCTGGGTTCACACATGAATCTCCAACGGATTTCCTAGTTGAGATTTCCTTGTAGTATTATGTGTACTTCCTAATATAAGCTTGGGGCTCTTTCCCACTTATCTACTAACCAACACTGGGTAAGTTGGCAGATGCAGACAGGCTTTTTAAAAGCTGTTTCTTTCTTCTCTGAGCCAGGTGGATGTGGGTAAGCTTTGGTCTGGAAATGTAATTGCTGTGTTAATAAACTATGGCACTTGAATGTAAATATTTTGCCAACAGGGTTTGTTCTCTTGGTCTGAAAGCTGCCCTAATGCAGCTACGTTTTCTGGACCATGCAGTTTGTACACACTGGCTGAACAAACTGCAGTCCAGCTGTAGCTGCCTATGTAAACACCATCACTATGTGTTTAAGTGTCTGTCCATCTTTCTCACCTTTTCTCCAGCTTTGTTTCACCCTCTATATTGCTAGAATTTGCAAATTCCTAGGTAAGCTCCCCCTCTGCTTCACAGCAAGGTTTGTAGTCCTCCATGCAGGGCTCCATAAGCATTGTTCTTGGCATTACTCTTGATTTAACGACTGACATACACACAAAAAGTATTGAACTGTCCAAATTGAAATAATCTGAACTGAGGAGGTCCATAGTATGTGCCTGCCTCACCTGGAATATCTTGGAAAGCTTTTTAGGTAAGACTTCAGGTATTTCTGAAAAAAAAAAAAGTGGTTTTCCACACTGCTTGAGGACTTCCATCAGCTGAGTTGAAACTCTGGCATGTGTGATCTTGAAAATTTAGGAGGGACCAGATTGGCTGTGCATTGGAGATGTCTGTGGCCAGTTTATGAACGTGTTCTCAGTTTAATCAAGCAACTCCCCTCCTGTTTCACTTGTGCTTGTCATGTGCCTGAACTTGTTGAAGTTTGGCAGTGAGCTCAAAGATTGTCGTATGTGAACAAGCTTGCTCTGTGGGGAGCTAGAAGGGGCTGGGCTCTTGCAGTTTCATCTTGGCAAGGAGCCCTCATCACGGTGCCTGGGAGCCGAGTTGCTCCTTTTTCTGTTTCCAGCAGTCCTTTCTCTGGCCCTCGGTTGCAGAGAAGGGGTACAAAGTATGGATGTAGAAACAAATACCCAAAGAGATAGGAGCAGAGGTGGTAGGATTTTGCAGGAAACAAGATGTTAAAGTAGAAGCTGAAGACTATATTTTTAAGAACAAGAGCAGAAGGCGATGTGTACTTGAGGATAAAAGTTAGATTGTTCTCCAGACCAAGAACTGTATGTAGGACTCACAACTTTCTGTGCTTAACAATAACTTCAGGGGCCCTTGTGTTTGCAAAGTATTACCTCCCTCTAGTGGTGTGTGCACAAGGCTATGGACTGCTAGCTGCGGGGTGAGGGTACGTCAGATCCAGACCATATAGATAAAAAACCATGTCCTTGGCTTTTATCCAGCCATTCATACCATGTTATGTAGATGCAGATGCATTTGGTGCACCAGTCAGACACTGGGCAGCTTGTAAGCCATTCTGTTGACAGGTGTGCACTTAGTGTCCCTCCTTTGTCGTGTTTTTAACTGCATCCATGTGATGTCAGACTTGAGGACAGGCTCAGCGCAGAGAAAGAACCACACTGCCACAGATAAATTATGATTATTCATAAACAGTAGGATTATTGATTCAAAATGAGTGGAGAAATCCAGTAACTTTGCCTTAAATGTCTCTGCACTTTTGTTTAATAAACAAGAGTGATAGAGGAGGATAGACTTGCTGTTGGTGGGAAAGGCTGCTGCTCTGGTTAGAACAGATTGGGTTTTTCTATTTCTTGGTTGGAGCCAAGGCTGAATGGCATGTGCTCTGAAGTGTGGGGCCTCATCTCTGTACTGCCTTTGAGATTTCAGGTTCAGTGACTGGTTGATAATGAGATAAGTGCCTGATGGGGGAGAAAGTAATATGTGACTGCATGCTAAAGATTGTATCATACTGGGAGCAGCATCCTAAGTGTGTTCACTGATTATCAGCAGTACAGACTAATATTCACTGTTGCATGAACTGCTTCACCTGGACCAAAAGAAATGAGAGCTAATTTTTTTCATGTCTAACATTAGATTATCATGTCTGCTATGGCATTACTGCTCTTAATATTTTAGGATTGGAGAAAACATACTGTCATTTAGTAATTGGATTTTACCACTTAGGATTCTTGTTCTTACTGCAAATTTCATGAACCCTGGCACTTTTGAGTACCTTCTTGCTGTCTTCAGCATCTTTTCTTAATCTTCTCTTCCTCATACTGATCAACAGACAGAGCAGTCTTGTTGTATTATAAATAGCTTTATTTTAGCTGTGTATTTTGACTCTGCACTTAACTAGGATTGGCTTTAAATAAAAAAGAGTTTTAATTCTGGATTAATAATTTTTGATCACTTAAACTATTTTTATTTTCACTTTTATCCACTTTTGCCCTCATGCATAAGTCTCCCAAAACAACTGAATGCTTTGAAACAAGAAGCACTTTTTTCTTTGGTGTTCCCTAAAAATTGCTATTTGGTTGTATTAATTTATCTGGACTAAATGCAATCCATTTATAATCCTGCCAGGTTACATATGCAATTAATGCTTTCTGTTCCTGGTAATTTATGTTTTTTTAAATTCATCATCCTGAGACTTGCACCCCTATCTTGCAGTGCCATCCATGTCTGCAGATTAACTGGTTTAGAGCTCCCTTTAATAGATGCCCAACAGATGCCTGATTATTTTTAAATAAATATATTCATATATTGAATGGATATTTCCAGAAAAACCTGGTCTTATTTTCTAGGTTGGTTTTGATCACTTACTGATGATCTTCCAGGAGTGCAAGAGAAATCCCTAATTCATACTATCTGAAACTTTCATATGTCTGGATAGTATGATCATCTTTCCTTCATTTTCCTTCATTTTTCTCTTGTTATCCTTTCCTGATGTTTCTAAACTCACTATACAAACTATGGCTTTAACTTTTCTTGCTGCGTTTAACTTCTCCCTTATTTCCTAGATTTAGAATCTAAAGTAAAAATCAAACAAGCCTGTTAATTATTTCCCAGCATTGCAAATGTGATGATGTACAGTGAATGACAGTGAGGGTGTGGGATAATAGGTTAATTTGCCAGTTGGATCTATAGTGGCAAGTTATCCATAGGGAAACCATTGCCATTAAATTTTAGAGCCTCCAATAACTGTTTAATTAGTAGATACTTGGAATGATGTCAGACCTGCTTTTGCTGTACTGGAGGCGCTGTCCTCAGGATTAGCAGACTGGACTGTGCAAGTGTTCTTCAAGATGCCCCTGAAAAATCCAGCCCTTTGGTTTAAGTTGCTGTGGGAGAGGTTCTTGAAGATCTTTTTCTGGTCTCACTAATGGATGCTCACCTGTTTCTATTTCATTCACCACTGCCAGCTGGAGACGTTGTAATGTCTTTTACTGCTACATCCCTTTGCTACTTAATGCACATCTGTTCCCAAGATCTTATGCCAGTAGTCTGCAAAGAATTCATGCAACCTAAAGAATAATGGGGCTGTCTTTCAATGGAGGTTGAATTTAAGTTGCATTAAATATCATGGAAGTTGTCTTTGATATTTTCTGACTTTTGAATGATTAAGCAGAAGTCAGCTCATGTTCTGCCTCAATGCAGACTGCAGAGGGTACTTGAAAGGAGTGTCCATCCTCCTCTCCCCTGAGAGTTTCAGTTGATAGATGTTTTCACCCAGAACCCCCACACCCCTTCTATTTTAGCTTTCCTGGGGGCTGCTCCCTGTCAGCATGCTGCTAGTGGTTTCTTACCCCCTCCATCATCTGCTATTTGCATCACTTCGTCTCCCTCTTACTGGAGCAGAATTGGTGGCAGTGTTTTTTTGCACAGCCTCATGACAGTAATAAGACCCTTAAAATACCATCCTTTGGCTATTCAGAGACCCTTTCAGGCTTGGCCCAGCCCAATTTGCATCAAGCTGCTGAATTGTAATTGGAGCAACCAGATTGATCTCACCAATAATATCTGTCTAACAGAAGGCATGACTTTGTCTTTCTTCCCTCTGTCATTAATCACAGCTGTTATGGAGTGGTCAGGCTCCCGACCTAAGGGCATGTTTTTCATACCTAACATAAAACTTTTTAGATCATGCAGACACAGTAGTTCAGATGGAGAAAAAGTGTTTTGATTGTTTGTTCATTCAATCAAAAATAAGAGCAAGAGTTACCTTTTTGGGCTTCCCCCTCCATTTGTTTTGTGTATCAAAGTTCAAATCTGCTATGAAGTGAAGAAGATACACATGATCTTTTACAGAAAATGTAACTTAATTGAATGCCATTGTGTCAGATACAATTATAGTTCCTTGTTTCAGAAATATTTGTAATTTATTTTTTGTTATCACTTTCTGTGATGTACAGGAGCTGTGTTACCTCTTATATCAAAGTTTCAGTGAACTGCTGGTGCAGCTTCCCTCTGAATTGATGGCACTGTGAACCTTGAATATGAAGATAAGAGGGAAGAAGGACGGAAGCAAGGATTTCTTGCACTTAACTGGTACCATTCAGAGTAAAACTAACTTTTCAGGAGCACTCAAACTTCAATAAAGTGTTGTCACAAAAATACATTATATACCTTCTAGGCCATTTCCCCTCACTGCTACTTTTCAGCGTTGTTTCAGTTTGCTAGAATGCCACTCCAAGGGACAAGAGTTCAAAATGTGTATCTGACAAAATGTTCAATGTACTGAACAGCATTTCTGAATGTAAACATATGCACAATTGCTATTTACACAGTTCAATGGATGTATGTTTTGATAAGTTTACAATATTAGCAATAACTCCAAGAAGTAACTCCTGTCTTAACAATATTTAGACTGAGCTGCTTAAATAAAATGTTCAGGAGGTTTGCTACCTATGGCTCTTGGTGTGATACGCGAATTAGCATAGAGTAAACTACTAAGTAACTATACTACTGCTATGGATTATTCTTTAT
This sequence comes from Catharus ustulatus, assembly GCF_009819885.2. NCBI lineage: Eukaryota > Metazoa > Chordata > Aves > Passeriformes > Turdidae > Catharus > Catharus ustulatus. Next base: position 59,054,280 of record NC_046223.1, on the reverse strand, counting down.
CCTTTCCAATTCTGATGGCGTTTGTTGAATATATAGCCTATGGAAGATTTCTCTTCCTCTTGTTTAAATTGCTAGTGAATCTGTTGCATTGGGATAAACTCCCATATTGCCCACACATATTGTGTTACAATAATTGACATCTTTGCTTCATTTCAGCAAGTGCCCATGCTTCCTTTCCCACCAGGCTGATTGGGCAAAGGGTGTGCTTTCTGTGTTTTTGTTCATTGGATCTGCCTGCATGACTGTGCTTATAGTATCCCTGCACACTTTCCCTCAGAGAAGGGGAATGGGGAACTTAATTATCCAATTTCTGTCCTTCCTCCTCACACTCAGATGTGGCATTTTAGCTGGAGTCTGACACAGTCTGTTGTTAAGCCACTTTGGTGCTTAACTTTGCTTAGATTAACTTGAACTAACTTATCTTCATTGCTAATGTTTGGACTGTCTTTTAAGCAGTAGAAGAATAATTTCGGTATTACCTGTACCAGTTGCTATTGGAGCTGTAAAAGTATTTCACAATTGTTGAAACTTCTGCAACTTGCTAGAACCACCACATTTTTGTTAAAATGCTTCTTTTAAGGATCTTGAAAAGTGTTGGTGGGGTACAAGAAGGCAGCAACTGCTGCTGTGATTAAATTCATCCTCTCCTTTGGAGTCTCTCAGGTCTCTGTTTTCATTAGGTAGCTGCCAAGGTGATGCTGCAGCAGGGAGTCTATTGATGGCAGTCTGCTTGTGGGAGAAGAGTCTTGCAGAGCCCGTGTGTTGGCTTAGATGGAGGAGGGACAACAGAGGAACTGTGTGCCATGGCTCTGAGGCTGCTGTCAAGGCTGGACTTAGTGTGGGAAAGTGGCTAAGACCAGAGTTTTGTATGTGCAGCAGGGAGCTGTGCAACAATTTTGATGAGAAAATGTATAAAATGGACAGCAGAATGTATTTTGCATAACTGAAAATGCAATATATGATAATACCTGTGGATGATGAATTCTTATTGGGATTCTAGAGCTCAGGGGTCTTTCAAAATGTATGGACTGCTGCTCTGACTCAGGGAACAAGGCATCTGATATGTTGGTGATGCAAAGACATAAGTGTGTGGGTAGAGGAGATTTGAGAAAAATTCTCAAAAATACTCTGTTCCTTGGACTTTGTGCTTCACTGCAGGTGCTGAAAATCTGAGTTCTTCTAATGGAGCATGTACATCATCCTTGTAAGCCAACTTTATGGAAGGGAGGTCTTCCACAGTATTACTAAGAAAAGCAGTCCAATAAAAAAATGTTTTCCAAACAATTTTGTGGCTTGCCGCAGTTGTTATCTACTACTTCTTCCTTCTACTTTTTCTTCTTCATCCTTTTGCCCAGTACTGTCAGAGCAGCATGCATTTTCCTGCTGACCATGAGTTAGTTACATGTCCTGGCTGTGGGCAAAGGATTACTTAAGAGCTGTCACCTCCTGTGAAGCTGAGGCTTGGCCTGATGCTGGTCTGTGAGCAAGGAATCAAACCACAATCCCCTACTGACTTCCTTGTCTGGCTCCAGGAAGCTGGGTTTGTGTGCTATCACTAGGCGCCTTTTGGGGTTAGTTAAAAGATAGCTTTATGGACTAAGTGGGTATTTTTGCATTTCAGGAAGAAGAAATGCCAGAGGTAGAAATTGACATTGATGACCTTCTTGATGCAGCCAATGAAGAGGAGAGAGCTCTCAAATTACAGGTAATGTATTCTATAATTTTAAATCAGAAGGTCCTGAAGTAATGCATTTGGATTGATATCTTTTGTTTGATTGAATCCACTGTAAATGTAGAATTAGAATGCAGAGATTCCTAGGTCTAGTCTAGCATAGTCTTCCAGATTGTTCAAAGGTAATCAAAATTCTTTAAGATAAAAATTTTTAAAAGGTAGGTGATAACACAAGTAAATAAAAGTTCAAAGGACCCAGTAATAGAGGGAAATGCTAAGCTAAATTAACCTCATTCTAATTTGTACAAGCATATAAAATAAAGAACAGAAAATATAGGAAAATGAAACATAGCATATAGTTTGTGATTCACTTCAGCAGTAGAAATGTGTATACATCTGTATACAGACCAGAAATCTTCCCTTGTGCTTAGGCTACTGGCAGTTATTTCTGTCTATACTACACAGAAATTGAAACACCTCAAAAAGTTCAAAGAAAGAGTAAGATGGTCAGGAACAGGAATTAGTAGGGAAATTCAAAAACTATCTACTGAAATTAAACATTTTAAACCAGCTCTCTGAAACTTTGAATCTTGTGTGAGGTAGGTGTTTATGAATGGAATAAAGAGGGCGAGAAGAAAAGAAACATCATTGCCTTAATAAATCTCTCTAAATCAGTACATAAAGCCAATAAGAAGTGTCTCCATTTATAATCTTTTCAGATGCACTAAGAAAAGGAAAACTGTTCCAGAGTTACGGCTTGCCCTCAGCTTACTTCTGGGAGGTGGCTAATGTGGTGCTTTGACTCAGCACATCTTATTTGAGTGCCCTGGTACCTTTAGCCCTTTTTTCCCTGTGCCCACTGACCAGCCACAGAAATGTGGGGCATGGCCCCAGGCTGTTTGCTCAGCATTCATAAATAGCTTTGCTGCTTCTGCCTAAGCTAGCTACAGCAGCCCCCTGCTAGGAATGCCCTGCTAGGAATAACTAACATCTCTATTTCTGCATTGCAAAGTCTCTGATGTCCGCACAAAAAGCTGCCTTTCACATATCTGTTCCTCAGATAAATGTTCCTGGATTCTCCTCCTCTTTTCAGTTTTTCTTGAAGACAGGGATTTTGTAACTTCCTACCTGAAGAAAAAGACCATTATTTCTCTCCTGGTACAAATCATTCTTATCCACCTAGGGAGCAAAGGTGGCTTGTATAACTTTGGGTTTTCACTAACATCTTCATTCAGTGATTCCTGTTCTTTCTCCTTTTCCTTCTCCCCTCCTTTACCAGGTTTCATACCATGACTTGTTTTATGTTCACTATTTTTCTGTATGGATACTGACACTTTCATATTTTGCTTCTAGGAAACTCTTGTAGATTGCTACAAACCAACAGAGGTAAAAGACTTTTTTAAAATGCTATTAACATGTGGTAACTATAGTTATGTTCAAGCCAAATTAACTTTATTTTTATTCTTATGATAAAGTAACTAGATGAATATTAATGGGTAGCTGATAGACTTGGAGCTTTATATCCTGAAGATGTTTGTGCCTGTCACTTATTTACAGTAGGAATGTGGTTGTACGCTGTGGAGGAACTGCTGGTCATTCCTGCTGAACTATCAATATTGTTTTCTCTAATGTACTTACTGACTATTCTGACTTTTAAAACTACCACATTATAAGAAAACTAAACACAATTCTGATCAGATGGCTAAAATATTTGCATGTTGGACTGTGCTCTTCACTGTGAAATAATTTAATTTTATCTAGGACAGTAAAATTTATTCTGAGAACTGTTGTGCAGATATGCAGCTCAGCTGTTTGTGAGAAGGACTTGAATAAAATTGGGGGATAACCTGTACTAGCAGGATTTAGTTACTTAACTTTCAACTTGAATATCTATTAATGTATCTGGTGCTAATACAGCCTGCTTTTCATAGAGTAGTGTGTGCTTACTAGGAAGAATAAATATTGTAAAAAATCCCTTGGACTCATGTAAAAATCAAAAGTCTAGGTCATGGGTCAGTTTGTTCCATTTATAGAGTCAATTTTTCCCAGAAGTGGCTGCTGCACAGTATTTAATAGAAGGGTTGGCTTACAGGATTCCTCTTGTCAGAGACCTTTCAGCTTGCATGACTAGAAACCAGGTTGTTTGGTTTCGAAACAAGGCTGCAAATAGGTTGGTTCTTCTGTAATATCTACAGCTGTAGCCACATAAACTGGTGGGGCTTAAGGATTGTCAGACTATCAGGAAGAACTGCTGGTGCAGTTGAATAGGCACTTCACAGTCCATGAGATACTGTCTTTAAGGCTTTTCCATTGTTTTTGATTCCTAAGGTAGATTGGGAAGATTCCCCAGAATTGCTGTTATAGTTACAGGTACAAACATTTTGGCAGTTCATGGAATTGACCCAGAAAGACTCAGCTGATAACACCTGTAGAGTTTGTTGTGTGTTGTATCTTGGTTGCCTTACAGCAGATAACACACATCTCCCATTATGGAGATGCCATAATGCCGAGTCTTCAGCTGTCTCACTGTGGTAGTGCTACACCACAGGAGACCCTGTCAGCCTTCTCCAGCCTTCTATAAGCAAGTGCCATTGAACCCTGGTGGTTCTTCTTAAGATGGGTGTGGAGACAGAGACAGCATGTGGAGCCTGATGTGGCTTTTGTCACAGGCTAGTAAGAGAAAGAGAAGAGTCATGGCTAGGTGAGAGGAACAGGTTGGCAAGAGTTCAACAGCCGCTTATCTCTGTGTTGTCAGCAGGCAGAGGTCAAATGATTACAGTAGTTTCACGAATACAAGCCGCACGGATTATAAGCCGCACTTCCGGTGCCTCGACAATGTTGCTGTCTTTGTCAATAGATAAGCCGCACCCCGAATATTAGCCGCACTTTCGTTCGTCGCGAGAATCCGTGCGCAGCTTTCACAAATTGACCAGTTAGTAACAGGATCGCGGCATAGCGGGCTTTACTGGCTCGGGGCGGGGCCAGGCAGGCTCGGCCCGCTCATGGTTGCCGACGGGGCCGGGTGGCCCAGCTCAGCGCCACGGCTCGGCGGGGCTGGCCAGGTGGTGCTGCCGCCGGGCTCGCTGGCCCCCCTCTCCCATCAGCACCGCCCCGCGCCGCGTTCGCTCGCCCTGCTGGCAGGGCTGCCGCCGCTGCCGGGCTCGCCGCCCGCCCCGCGCCGTGTTTGCTAGCCCTGCTGGCAGGGCTGCTGCCGCCGCTGGGCTCGCTGGCCACCCCGCGCCGCGTTCGCTAGCCCTGCCGGCGCCGGGCTGCCGCCGCCGCCGCCAGGCTCGCTGCCCGCGCCGCGTTCGCTCGCCCGGCCGGCGGGCTGCCGCCGCCGCCGCCAGGCTCGCTGGCCACCCCCTCCCGTCTGCGCCGCCGCCGCGTTTCCTCGCCCTGGCCGGCACTGCAGGCCCCCGCACCGCCGGGCTCCCCCACGCTGCTGGCCCCGATTCTGCTGGGCTTCCCCCGCTGCCAGGCAGCCCCACCCGCCGGCCTTCCTGCTTCTGCCATGCTCCCCTGCGCTGCTAGCCCCAGTTCTCCCGGGCTCCCCCGCCCTGCTGGCCCGGGCTCTGCCGCCCCCCCCTGCCCCGCCCTGCTGGCCCAGGCTCTGCCGCCCGCCCCCACACTGCTGACCCCGCCTCTGCCAGGCTTTCCCACCTCTGCCGGGGCCGACCGGGCTCCAGCTTGGCTTGGGGCTGCCGCGGGCTCTCACTTCCGTGTTGGCAGCTTTTAGAATTTTGTTAATGTATTAGCTGCCCTGGAATATTGGCCGCACTTCCGGGTTTCCACCAAAATTTTGGTCAAATTGGTGCGGCTTGTATTCGTGAAATTACTGTACTCTTCTTCCTTCTTCATTAGACATGTCATATGAATGATTTTTTTTTGGCTGAGAAGTCTGACCCAATGCAACGACAAATTTCAGGGAGCTGGTAAGGGTACATGACAGATGTCAGTGAGTGTTCCACTGGAAACCTTGGTTGTACAAGAAAGATTTGTGCTATATTGGTAAATTAAGTTGGTGTGGCAGTTCACAGGAAACATCCTGGACAACATCCTTGTCTACCCTCAAGGTACCTGCATCAGGGTGAGATTTTAATACTGAACTGGTCACCTGTGTCTTCAGGCTTCTCTGGATGGGATGGAGACAGCTCCCTTATCTGGGAGAATATCCATCTTCCTTGACAATATTTAGAGATAACCAAATTGAGAGGGTACTTAATCCACTCACTCTCTGCATCTACCTGAAAGAAGGCTGTAGACAGGTGGGGTTGGTCTCTACTCTTAGGAACTAGTGATAGGAAGACAGCCTCAAGCTATGGCAGGATAGTTTAGGTTAGACATTAGGAAGAAATTTTTCACAAAAGGGTTGATAGGTAATGAAATGGGCTACCCAAGAGATAGTGAACACCTTGAAGGTGTTCAAGGAAAGGTACTTTGTGCTGGGTCTAGCTGACAAGGTGGTGTTTGGTCATAGTTTTGGCTCAGTCTCAGAGGGTTTTTCTAACTTAATTGATTCTGTGATTCTGTGAGGAGAGTTTCCAAAATGAGTCACATCCCAGGATTATTTTACAACAGCAGCTTTTCTTCGTCTATGGCGTGATGAGACCAGTAATACCTTGGCTGCTAGCTTAGACCACTTAAAAATAGTAATTTTTATCCTGCCATGTATGGACTAAGAAGAGCCTTTTAGTTGGCTTAAACTTGCTATATAAGGATCCACACCTTGTCTAGAAAATATGCTTTTTTTTAATATTTGCAGACCATTCAAAACTATTGAGGTATTTGGCTTGTGAAAAGATTTTTAGAAGGTTTGTGAAGAATGGATGTGAGCTAATGGAATTTTTCCTGAGCAATAAAATACAGTCTCTCAAGTGCAGTAGTGGTTTTATCATCAAGAGTTATACAATTTGCAAAAGGTAGTAATCCATAAATGAAGGAAAAGTTACGTAATATGATGTCCCTGCTATTCAAAACATAAAGAAAAATAGTACAGGCAGAAAGGTTAATAACTCAAAACTGTTACTCAGCTGTGAAAAAAACCTCTAAACCTGTAAATGTATTTCTTAAGTCAGTTTTGCTCAGTATCGTCCATTTGGACTAAAGGTTAAGGAAAGACTGAGGAATGTTTGTATGTATCCTGGACTGACTTTTATCAGAGGTAGTTGAGTTATCCAGGTCACTTAAAAGATAGACAGAGTTCCCAACCTCTTTAATAATTTGACCAAACATAATAGCTGACAGTAACTTTTGAGGAACTTTTAAACCTTTATTCTAATGGAAATACAGCTGGAGTGTTGAATGTACTTTAAAATATTAGAAACTTTTCTTAGGTAGTAGTTATGACTGTTTTAATTTGTATGGAAAAATGCTTAATGTGGGACCTTTATGTAAAGACTTGTTACATACACCAACTTAAAGGACTGAGTATCTGCTAAATCAGTGCCATAATCAAATTTTGGGTCTGAACTTTTATAATTGAAGAGGAGCAGAGAGCAGCATCCTCTTCCTGCATCATCTGTGTGCCAGAACAGTCAGTTTTTCATACAGCCTCACATGTCATCACTTGTGGAAAATCCCACTCTGACCTTTGTCAAGTTTCTCAGTTCTGTCTGATGTTCTCTGTCATCATCTGATGGTGGAGAATCTTAATGTTAGCAGTGAATATAACAAATTTAAATATAATCTGCAATCTTGATGTTTAGATACTTAACAATAGACTCTTATTTAGGATAGGAAGACAGTTGTGATTGTGAAATCAGTGAGGTTTTTGCAAGACATATATTTTGAAGAAGGCTGACTAAATCTGTATTGCCATTATCTCTGCTATTGGTAACAGCAGAGCCACTCATTTAGACTGGGCATTGGAGAAAATTTGAAATATTTGTTGCTGATGCAAATTAGAGCTGCCACTAGTGGGACTGCCAACGTGATGACAGGAGAAATGTCAAGGAAACTCTCAAACTACTTTTGGAGAGAAGCCCAATGAGTGGGCAATTTTTATGCTTACTGATTCCAAAAGACACAGCTGAGCAATGCAAGGTCTGGAGATAATGATCATGTGAAGAGAACTGGATAAATTAGATTTGCAATTTATTTGCTTATTTCTTTTTTTATGGAAATATACAAAACGTCAGATGAATGGACTGGAGATGTCTCCCATTCAGGCAGGATTAAATCTATTTTGTTAGTACAATTCTTCACTTAGTGCAAAATGGGAAAAAAAGGATATGAAGTTGCATCATTATAGAAACTTCTAGAAACTTCTGGAAACTTCTAATAATAATTTTCTATGTAGTTTGCAAACTGTTGAAATTTTGGGTGTATCTTCTGGAGAACTTGGGCAGAGATTTAAGTTACTGACTACTCAATTACTTCAGTGGTTGGACTATTTCAGCAGCTTTTAACACTTTTTAAATAGGTAGAGATGTGTTTGCTTAACTGTAAGTTTCTCAAAGTTTAATTGCTAGTTGGAGCAAATGGAAGGCTTGTGATGCTACTTTTTAGAGTGGTCTAGGCACTGTGGTTTTTAAAGATAAAAGCTGGTTTGTGTATGTATTGACGTAATGTATGTTTTTAGTATACAGGCATGAATAGAAAGCTCAATGATTCTGAAACAGACTCCCATAACTTTTGAAGGACCATGTATTTATTTTGGTCCTAATATGTTATGAGTTATTTCAAGTTATTGTTACTGTTTGTTTTGTCTATGTAGCTGCAAGGCAGCAATATGTAGGACACCCACATCTGCAGTAGTCACCTGCAGATGTGTCCTAAAGCCTTGGTACAGTGTGCTGCCTTACATCTGGGCAAGCCAGGGCAGCTAATGGGTGGTAAATCAAGGCACAGCAAATGTATTTGTGTCCATACTACTTGAAATGAAATAGGAGAATTTGTAGAGAAAGAAGGTTAAAGAACATGCTTGTTTAAAAGCAATGTAGGCAGATGCATTTCTTGTTCATCCATTTGACCACTGAATTCAGTGAGCTAAAACTTTTTATGTGCCTGCTGACATCTGTCCTATATTGTACTACATTGTTGGAGGGAGTTAAGCTTGCATGTTTTCATTTCTGTAAGTACTCATGAATGCAACTTATAAATACTCATAGCAATATCAGAATGGAAGAGCAAATGGTGATTTGAGCAAGAATAAGCTATGTTTGTTTACGCACTGCCAAGTTGAAGAATAATTGGGCTGCAAGTCTTTACCATAGCTAAGCTTTGTTATATGTAGTTAGTGCCTTATACAGAGCTCACCAAAAAACTAAATTGCTACAAAAATGTCATGCTCTGGACACTGATGGTGCTGTTGCCTCACTGGGCTGCACTGGTTCTTGCTAACAGAAGGCATTTTCTGGCCCTGTTCTCCCAGAGTGGTTCCTTTCTCTCTGTACAATTGGCTTTGGAGGGGGTTGAACCTGTATGGAAGAGAAGGTGTTTGGCAGTAAGATCGGTTACTGTAGATGATACGATTCCTCCAAAACCATCTTCCCCTGGCCCCTGGAACTTGCTATAATAGATAAGGTATCCTAGATACCAAGTTTGAGCAAAATTCCTTAAGAATTTGGTCACTCTCCTAACACTTTGGAAGATAATTGGTTAGAAATTAGGATGCGTAATTGGTCAGTTTACCTTTAGAACTTCTCACTTAGATTGGATGCTGTTCTTTGTATAAACTTTTATTGGTTGTAGTTTGAATCCTCCCTGAACCTATAAATATAGCTGTCTGCCCTTTGTCCTGAGAGAATCCCTGATTGACCACCCTTCGCATGAAATAAAGACTCTTGTGGAACTCATCAAGTAAGGTCTCCGGTCTTTCTCGGCTAATGAATATGTGAGCTTTTCTGAGAGATAGCTACATGTTAGCACTCTCTGGTCCCGGCAAATACCACCAGGGACCAAAAAGAAAATCACAGGTTACTATTTAGGTTCTTTCCCAAGTAGCTGTGGGATTGCTCTCCAGGCTGACTTTAGTTTTTACATTCAGCTAATGAAGCCATCTCCAAGAAATAGCCTGGGGCAAACAGTTAAGGAAATCTTGGGTTTTGACCTGGCTGCAGGGAAGTAAAGCTGTGAAGGAAAGCTGACTTTAGGAGTCATGTCATGTTCTAGTGAAGCAGGAGGACTAGAAACTCAAAATTTTAGTTTAAAAATTAGTCCTACTTCATGTGTGCATGCTTGAAGAGAAATCTGGAGAGGCAGAGTCTAATTAGTCTCCAGAATTAATTGGAAGACTTGAATAGGAAGCCTGGAATTCATTGTCTCTCAAATGACCTCATTAAAACAATGAGTCACCAAAGCAGAGAGGTGAAGTGATTTCCTCCCCTTTCCTGCATTATCATTTCACCTTTGTTTTCTGCCTTTATTATTTTTTTCCGTAAGGCTGAATATAGATGAGTTCAAATTAACTATAGAGTTAGTCTGTCTCTCACTAAAATTTGCCTTTAGAATTGGAAAGATGTCTTCTAGAAATAATGATTTATCATTACAAATTAATAAGATTCTCAATACTTGTAACAAGGGTGTCTCCTTGAAGAAAATCTGTAAAACAGAACTTTAACTAAGTTTGCATACATTTTTGCACTTTTTAAGAATTTATTTTTTTATTTTATTTACCAAGGCATAAAGTGCTAGTATGAGATATAGCGTATAGCCTGTATTCCTGGCTATAACCCTTCAAGGAATAATTAATAAGTTCTTGAATCCTCAGCTGAATTATTCTTATTTTTTAACTCCATGAATTAAATCAGTATATAGGTAGATAGTTCAACCTTTGTTATAGAAGTGCTTTTAACATAAATTAGTACATGATCAGCTTTAAAATGTCTGATGCTAAAGTTCACATCTTGTTAGAGGGAATTTTAGTAAAATACTCTGTGTAAAAGGATTTTTGTGTACGAAGTAGAGATAGATGTAGATATTAAGTCTTGACTCAAATGACCACAAGGAACAACACTGCAATTTTTGAGCAATGTTTTAAGAAAACAAAATGAATATTGCTGACATAAATGTGAGCTGGCTAATTATAAAGTGAAGGTTTACTGAAATGCTCTGAAGTCTCCTTTCCTGCTTCCATGATGGGAAAATGTGCATCTTTTCTAGAACACTGCTTTTCCTTCATGCAGAACTACAAAGAAAGGCACAAGCACCGGAGCACAACTGTGTTAATGACAGCCAGCTCCATGTGAATGTCAGATGCAAAGTGATACCTAAATCAGAAATGTGCTGAACCAGTGTTGTGGTTTGGGTGTCCATGGGAAGTGGACAACAGTGCTACTGCATTATGCAAACTGTCTGCCATATAGGTATGTTCTTGTTGGGTTTTACTGCAGACCCCTATTTCAATTGAAAAAATAGCTCCTGATGGATAAAGCATTTAAAATCATTATAGGTACTTCTTCAAATGAATGTCTTCTCTACCTTAAGAATAGTTGCAGTCACTTCAGATCTCCTTTAGGGGATTGTTTTATTTTGGCAGCATCAAGAAGTTTCCAGGTGGTGTCAAACTTGCCTGAAAACTTCAAGCAAACATCTTGTTTTGCAAAAGAAGGCATTTGTGATAACTCTTCTAAGTATAAGGGGAGGAATTCCTTTCTTGCTATAATGTCATATTAAAAAGCAACTGACCCCTGGCTACATTTCATATCTAAGGGAAACTTGCTCCAGACTCTACTGAGTTGTGGGAGAATGGGCAAAGGAATAGCAAGGTGGGATATCCCAAATGACTACAGAGTACCATAGATGTCCCTGTACGCTCTACAAATGCCCCTTCCCTTAAGGCTCTTACTTCTGTGAAACTGCTGGAGAGTTTCCATATGCAGTGTCTTCTTGTAGAGTATTTGTTGTAGAGTGTTGTAGAGAGTCTTGTAGAGTATTTTAAAAGTTTTTCTAAGGGAAGAACTGCACTTCACACCATTATTCTCCAAAGCTGTATTAATTTGATGGAACTATAGTGGATTTTTTTGTTTGTTTGTTTTTGGTGGGTTTTTTGTTTTTATTTTAAATGGAAAGACTTGTTGAGAGGCAATACAAATGACATTCATCCCAAGTAAGAATCTTCTAAGATCACTTTAGGGAGTTTATTTCGCTAGTGATTGTACTGCAGGGCTTTATATAAGTTTGATAGTAAAAAATCCTAGTGTGTTTGTGTTTCAAGCAGCACCATGCCATATAGTTTGCGTTGTCTAACAGATCCTTACAGTGACAACATGATGACACAGAATTAATGCAAGTTTGTTGAAAGCTGTGAATTTTTAGAGTAAGCATGTCTTCATTCTTCTGATATTTTAGTGGAGAGGTATTGGACTGTGACAAGTTTAGAGTTGATATTGTTGCAGTGACTTGTGCCTTTGCGAAGTATGACAGCTTCAAGAGCATGGAGGGGGGTCTTAAGAAACCTGTTTTTCTGATCATCTTATTAGGCTCTCTGTCCAGAGGGGAAGTATGACATTGACATACACAGATGTATTCCTGAAGTGGCCTTCACTTAGTTCAGGGTGGAGACCCCACCGTCTCTGCCTTTACTGCTGCTCATTGCAGCCACAGGTAGTGTGGATGCAACAATAATTGTGGTGCAACAGTACATGCAGTTCACTATAGATGTGCATCATCAGGAAAAGAAATTGGTTTGTTGGGACCATGGTACACCTGAAAAACCTGACTTATTTCTCAAGTTAAAATACACATTTATACAGACTTTCCTTACTCAAAGTGTAGCACCTTGTAACACGTGTTTCAGTGCAACTTTTTTTGAAAGGTATTGTGTTGTCATTTAAGTGATGACTTTGACTGGAATTTTTAACTTCAAGCATTCATCCAGGAAATCGTGCTTTTAGTTGTTCCATAAAATCATAGAATGGTTTAGGTTGGAAGGGACCTTAAAGATCTGCTAGTTTGACTGGCAAGGGCTGGGACACCATCCACTAGGTTCTAAGGTGTGTGACCTGGCTTTTCACATCAGCCTAACTGAATAATTACATTCAGTGTTTACAGCTAGCTGATTTCATAAGAACGTTTTTGTGGGTCTACTGTGGATACATAGTACTGCGGATAACCATTATTTTCCCAATGTGACACTAAGGAGGTAATTTAGCTTTTAATGCACCTGCAAGAAATTATATACCAAAAGAATTGCAGGGAATGATGCGAATCTGTAAGCTTCTGTTCTGTTCTCACACAGTTTAAAAAGAGGAAATCTGCTGAAACTAGGGAAAATACCACCATGAATGAACACCTTGTCTGTGAATGGGTTTTATTCTGGTTTTTTTGGTTTTTGGTTTATTTTTGTTTGTTTGTTTTCAAATTAGTGTCATTCACTTAACCCTGCAACCAGTTTCACCCATCAGAAGCCAGTGGTGCTACCTCTGGCTCCTTGTTCCTACCTGCCCTGGACTGACACAAGTGTTAGTGTGAGTTGGGTGGTGGACCTGGTCAGAGGGCTGAGCCAGCTTGGAGAGCAGCAGGGCAAGCGGAAAAACAGCTCAGTTTTTAGCGACATGAGCTTTCTTGTACAGCCCAGTATGCAGCCAACCAAAATACTAGTTCCAGCATGGAGACTGGCAAGAGAAACACCTCTTTTGGCAAGAGTGCTGATTCCTGTGCAGGCTTAAGTTGTGGAAGTCTGCTTTAACTGTTTGCATTGTATAGTTTTTGCTTGATTCAATAGTTGGTTTAAGGCCCTGTGCAGTAAAAACCTCAATAACCTCATGGGTTATAACTGAGCCAGCACAATTACAAGAAAAAGCTCATTGTTCACATTTCTTCTGGATGGGGAGGATGTGTATAAGGTTGCTGGTGGTCAGTCCAGAGACATTCCATCTTAGCAGTAAAAGCTTAAATAAAAATGTATAGTTCGTGTTTTTTTTTTAAAAAAACCTCAATTATGGTATTATGGGATCATTAAAATTACTCGTATTTTCTTTTTTTTCCCTAGGAATTTATCAAAGAGCTGCTAACTCGGATAAGAGGAATGAGGAAACTCAGTCCCCCTCAAAAGAAGAGTATATAAATAACTCAAAGTAATAGCACTCTGTAAAAGACATGGCAAGGGAAATGGGACTTTGAATACAAGACCTTTATTAAAATAATTGTCTTTCTCCACAACTTTTTTGATTTTATTCAGTTTTGACTCAAGGAATTTTTTTGTGTGTTTTAAGGGTTCTTTTTTAAGTGTCAATTATTTTTTATCAAAAATATCAACAATTTGGATGCTGCTCAACTTTCACCTGAGGATTACTGAAGCAAGTGAAGAATCCAAGAGTTAGTGATGAGGGGCAGCAAGTCTGTGTGGTGAACCAGAAGATCTTGTAAATTTACAGAGCTAGGAGACTTCTCCTTGCAACTAGTTGGATAACGTTTCTTAAGTTGGTTGTACATTTAACTCATGGATGTCAAGTTTCTTGTGCTTGTCTGTACATAAATTTTAAAGTGGGTTGTGAATACTGTTTCACATGGATGGAAGGAAAAGTTTGTTATAGTAAATTATTTAAATGGTTGTTGTTTCAAATTTGCTACCAAAAGGTACCAATTTAGATTACTAAAACGTATGCTGCTGTTTTTCTAAATACCCTTAAGCAGCCCAGTGAAGAATCTCATCATATCTCCTTGTTTAAACTGCAGCATATGAAAATTGGGAATTTTAAGGGCTTAATTTGTAGACTTAAATGTTACTTGATTGACTTTGATGCTTTGCCAGGATCACTTCCTCTCCACCTCATGATGTCTTGGAGCTGTGCTAACCTATACTGAATATGGACCTGGAGCGATAACTAGAGGAATGTCCATCCCCATTTAAAAGCTGGTTCATGCTGGAGGAAAGGCAGTGATACCAAAATGAATTGCAAGTGCTGTATTGCATTTAATGATGTGGTCTTAATCAAAAGCAGATTGTCCTATAAAGATAGTCAAAGAGTAATACAACCTTTGTTTATGGCTCTGCCCTGAGAAGTAGGAGACTTCTTAACCTGGGCTCTCTTACTTATAAGAGCAAGAACAGAGATCCCTGCTCCCTTCTGGAAAATGTCCTAACTAGAATGTTTGATAAGCTACCATTTACTGGTAGGTGACATTAGTCAGGCATTTTATATCAAGGGTGCTCTGAACATATTTTATTTTTCAAGAGAAGTACATGTTTGTGAATTTTATGTATACCGGCAAGCTTTTTTAATGTATTTAATTTTGTAATGTTTACTGATGATTTTATTTACCAGATAATTACTCAAATAAATGGAACAACTTGTGACTTGTTACATGTACACTTTACAAGTCTGCTGTGGCTGAGTAGGTTTGTAAATGGAATTGCTTGTCAAAAAGAGAAGCCTGGAAAATGGTAAGGACATGGGAAGCCAGGTGCATTGACCCCAACTGGCTTTTAATGTACTCAGTATCACTCACACTCCTGTAACCTGGTGCACAGCTTCACTTTTGAAAGTCTCTTTCAGATGAGGCCTCCCTTCTCTGTGCCTTAGGGAATTAAAAAAGGGCCAGGAAAAAAGGCTTGGAAATTCTTTCAGATAAATGCTGATAAATTCAGATAACCTTTTTTGTCCACCAGAAAGGGACTGTAGGGGAAGGCTTACACTGGGTTGCTCTCAGTTTCCTGATGAAGGTGCGGCAGAAGGGGATCTTTCAGGAGGAGACGCTCTACCCTTCTTCCTTTTGGTGCCTTTTTGGAATCTCAAGAAATTCCAGTACCTCTGAGAAAAGACTCTCCTGAAGCATTTTAAATTTAAATCTTGTATCCTGCTGAAGTTGCAATTTGTCTCTGGTTTTGACTTGCTGGTAATTCTCATGTTCAGAGTTTTCAGTTGGAGCTTAAGCAACCCACAGTTTGAACAATAAGGGTTCTGGTAATTTTCACGTTCACAGATGCATTTTGTGACTTCACTGACAATTTCAAATATTTTTTTTTCCTTTATAATAACGGTGTGCCAAATCAGGTGTCAATTAATGGCAACTGTACCAGTTATCTCATTACCTACAGCAAAAAGTACTATCCACAGATACTTTTTCTTTTATGCTGTTTGACTAAAAAGTGCCCACCCAACTGTACTCATGACATATGTGTGTCTTTTATCCTTTTCATCTTGTTCTGAAGTAGCTGTGGAAAGTAGCAGTGCACCTCTTCTAGACAAATAGGTTTGGTGCTACAGTTAGAAACAGGGAAGATTGGGACAGTCCTTACTGTTTTCTTGCCTCATAGAGATGGGCTAAGTCACTTCTGAAAAGAATTTCCTCCAGCGCCACAGGTTTTGCTGTCTTAGAAGTGTCAGTGAGCAAAACCAAGCTCTAAATAGCTATTGTTTGCAGCTGGCCTGATTTTCGTGGGGACTTATGAGGTCTCATTCTTGCTAATTTTTACTTAATGGAGCTACTCTTGGCCTTGGTGTTAGTGAGGGGGGAATTGACCCATTCACTAAAGACATAATTGTGCTTTATGTCTTTGTACTGTGTGGGTGTTCTTGGCTCTGGGGCAATAATCAAGGAGTGTATAAATAGCACACTGTTACTGAAACAACTTGAAATTAAATCTTACAGCCCAGTCTCTTCACTGTCTTGGCTGGACTGCTTTCATGAGAAGGGCCAAGTTGCTGCAATGAGAGCTTCCTCCTAGCTTTTTAAGCGGCTAATGAAAGAAACTGAAGTTCCTTCTTATAAATACATAGTGAAGCTGAGGTTTTTGTTTTGGAATTGAAGTGCCTTTCCAGTGTTAAAAATTGCCTGCAAGAGCATTTCTGGAATCTGCTTCATGACATAATTAGCTTTTGCATGTTTTACAGAAGGACCTGACAGCTGGCTTAGAAAGAAAAGCAAAGTGCTTGTGTAGTCGTACTTAGTGTGCCCCACGAGGCTGCAGTGACAGGGTGGTGTATTCCTGTGGCACAGAAGAAAGGACATGAGCCATTTGCCTGCCAGCCTCATTTTTGTTCCTTCCCCCCAACAATGGGGTTTACTCCTGAAATTGTCATTCGTGCAGGGAACATAATGCAGAATGTGGGAGAGTTTCTCTATTCTCAGAGAACGTGGCCAAGAAAAGCAGGAGCAAAGTGTCTCCTCTGTTTGTGCACTTGAAACTCTTGGACACAGAGTCTTAGAATTCTTAGTACTTTATGCTAGTAGGTGTAATAGCATATGTGAAATTGAAATTACTCAGCAATTTATTTCTAAATGGTTTTTCAGATTTGAGTCAGTCTTAATGTAAACATGCAGCTCCAGGGTAAAAAAATATTGCCGCATCAACAGAAGACCTGTTTGAGTGGAAGCTAGAAGAAAATGCAGGTCTTATTCTGAACAAATAACTTGAACTTAAAGTTCTGGTGAAGTGCTCTAACAAAAGGAAAAAATGTTACTTGGCTGCTTAAGATTTGTCATTGCTAGCATCATGCACAGATTGTATACAGGTACTGAGTAACTGTATGCAATACTTTTTAAAAAGGTGTTGCGATTTAGGGAGGAAGCCCGAATAGAAATCAGATGTTGGGAAGTCCAGGAAGCAACATCACTAAGAAAATTTCCTGTTAGGAAAACAGAAGAGTCTTGTGTTACTGCATATATTTCTGTATGGAAAGAAAATGAGAGATGTCAATGCTTTCATGTATTGGAGAAAAGCATGAAGAGGAGAAATACCTGGACGATAAAGGAAGGAAACTTGAAGTGTTGAAGAAAATAGAGCATCCTGATGGTGATGAGCCTTTTGAGCTTGCTACTGTGGGAATAGGTGAGATTGACATCTATTAGTATCTCCAAATTGAAATTGGATGCTTTTCTAGGTAAGTTGTCATTCAATCTATTTCAGTCAAGGTAATCAGAGATCTTAAAATCCTAGATTTCTGCTTCATGGGGTTTTGTTTGGTGATTTGGTTTTTTGTTTGTTTTGTTTTGTTTTTTCCTATGATTGTTTTTGGGTTTGTTTTGGGGTTATTTGTTTTGTGTTTTGGTTAGTTCTAGATTTTTGTTGAAGCAGAGGAAAAAAATAGGAAATTGATTTCTATGTACTATGGCAATGTAACTACATGCTCATGTAATGATTAAATCAGATTACTAATACTAACTAAGCATTTTGTAAATAACTCTACTACTTTTTACTTTCATGTTACTATTATTTTTTCTGGAAGTAAACAAAGAGCAATTGTGAATGTAATTAAAGCTGCTGTTGAAAGCTAGAGAGAAGTCGGAGTGAAGAAGAGAAAATGTGATAAAGTGCTAAGTGCAGTAAATTTTATTTTTGCCACTGGAAGATTCTGTCATCAGTGTGTAAATAGAGTGTTTCTGAAGTTTTGAAATTGCTATTTATAATAATGTAGCCTAGAGCTGATGGAGATTTGTTTTGTGGGGTTTTTTTTTGGGGTGGAAGTAATGACCAAATTCCATGAACTTACACTGTTTACAGACTTCTCTGTTTTCCAACAAAAACTGACATTAGTTGTTTAAAGAAACTGAGCTATTAAAAAAATTATCCTAAAAATGTATGAAAGACTGAAAATTCTTTTGGAGGTGAAGCTAACAGGTTTTATTTGGTAGTAAACTCAGATGTCTTACTGAATTGGTATTTCAATTAAACTTTTTACCTTCTATGATCAAAATAAAAAATATCTTATAGTAGCCCTTAGCAGAGGTTTCAGTCTGCCTGTGTAATACTGTATTGGACTTGAATCCCATAATTACTTGGCAAAAAATGTAAGAGCTGATCCTCTTCAAGGATAAAGTCTTGTTATGCTGCCCTTTCTAGGGAGCAAAGGGGATGAGAGCACAAGGAAGCTTTCCTGCCTCCTTAAAGGAGGATCCTACAATCAGTGTCAGCAAGGCTTTGGCTCTTGCAACAATTTTGTACCTAGTTTCTGTCACTAACCATCTCCAATGAGCTGTGTGTTTTCTTTTGTGTCTTCCCAGACTTAATTTCAAGCCTGCCTAAGCAATAGTTACTAAATTAGTTTTGGTGCTCATTGTCTCCTGTACTTCATGCTATGTTTGCCTACAGTCTGTATTGTTTTTCCCCATTCCTTCAAGTTTAACAGCTTGATTATTTCTCTTAGGGATCTTTTTACTGTGAAATGGAAATGTCCTGATGCTACTTCTGCTACAGTGTTTCTACTGTCAGTACCAAGTCAGTCTAAAAGACAGAGAGGATGCTGTAAATTTTAGTGTCTTCTGATTTATGGCCTCATACTGCTGGAGTTTACTCACTTTTTGCATTATTTCTTTATTTCCTTTAGTAAGTTTTCATCAGTGTGTGCATGCAACTCAGCCACAGACTATAAGAAAGAACAAAGCTCCTAGAAGGAATCAGTTTCTCTTACATTCTGAGACAGAAATATAAATGTGGTTTTTATTTTTTCACCCCAAATATCCAGCAGATGCATTTTCAGTGCCACAGAAATGTTCTAGTTTAGAAACCAGAGGGTGTAGTGTAAGTAATGAAACAAGGGCTAAATGATGGCAGACACAAACTCACCAAATGGACACATTCCTTGTGTCCTTTAGGAAAAGAAAAAATAAACCCACATCCATGTCTCCTGAGCTCGGTGCTTGTCAGAGACTGACCTACTTCTATTAGGCTCTACTGAGCTTTGTCCTCGGTCCAGGCAGGGACCCTGTGGAGAGGGGAGTTCTGGAAGAATACTGCAGATATGAGCACATTTGTATAACTGCATACCAGCTAAATTGCTTTATCCTGAATCCAGTGTTTGGGCTGTTAGGAAGCCAGTGTTTCAGGCTGAGTGTTGGTAGGATGTGTCATCACCCTTTTCCATTTTGCAGTGACTGTGATGTGCGCAGTCTCTGCTGCTACTGCCACTAAGGAATACTGCAGTTTTTCAAGCATTAAATTAGGAAAGAGCATGTTTTCATCTGGGAGCAATAGTTTGTTACCAACCCACACATACCAATAACTTTGTTCCTCTGATGTGTGAACCTAAAAAGCAGGCCTTTCAAATAGGCCTAGCTGTAAATACACTGTTACCAATTGGCAGTGTCTTGTTTTGTGAGATAATGAAACTGTTCAATGTTCTTTTTTTTCTGAATTACAGTAAATTCACGAATACAAGCCGCACTGAGTATAAGCTGCATCGCCAGGTGTTGGCAAATATTTAGTTCTTTGTCCATAAATAAACCACACCTGAGTATAAGCCGCTCTGTCGTTCGCAGCGAGGACCCGCGTGCAACGAAGTTGCCAAATAGTAACAGAACCGCGGCAGGGCGGGGTTTACTGGCTCAGCTCGGGCCATGCGGGCTCGGGGCTGCTGACAGGGCTGGGTGGCCCAGCTCGGCGCTGCCACTCGGCGGCAGGCGGGGCACAGAGCCTGCCGGCACCTGCGGCGGCCATGGGAGCCGGGGACGTAGCCTGCCTGCTCCTGCGGCGGCGGCACGCGGGGACGGGAGCCCCCCAAGCCGCGGGGCCAAGCAGGAGAGAGCTGTCCCTGCCTCCCCCAAGCCACGGGGCAGCAGGAGGGAGCTGCCCCACCTTCCCCACCCCCTGTACTGCCTGCGCAGAGCAGCTCCACCCGCTGCACAACAGAGTAACCAATTTGTAACAACCGCGTAAATGCAGGGTTTTATTGGCAGGAGCTTGACTTTGCAGTTTGCACTGACTTGGTTTGCACTCACAGGGTTGAAAATGTCAGAAAATTATTCACATATTGGCCACACCTGAATATTAGCTGCATTCCCGGTATGGGAGCAAAATTTTGGTCAAAACAGTGCGGCTTGTATTCATGAAATTACTGTAATTTAATTCCTGCCTTCTAAACTCCAGTTAACCTTTTAATATAGGTTTCACAGTCATAAGAAAACCTTTAGCACCTTTGGGGAATTTTTCTGCTGGTGGTTTAGACTTAAAACCAGGCACAAAATGATCCGATGCTGGAAAAAGGCTGTAACTTGTTTGTAAGTTTCCTCTCTTTAGAGTTGTCTCAAAGGTATTTCTGCTTCCCTATCAACAATGTACCATAGTAGTGCTTGTTTTATAATGGTAAATCCTTAGAATTTTAATAATTTACTCAAGTGTCTGCTCTTTCTTTTGTCCTGTGATGTGCCTTGGCCACGAGTTGACACTTAAAGTATTGATTATTTCTTCATCTATGAAGTTGTACATTCAGCTCAGCACTTAATCACTCTGAGGCTGGATTTTTTGGCACAAGGACAATGTGTTTATATGTCAACCCCTCAAAATTAAAAGTTTTAATGCCAGGGTTGAGTGAAGTGATAATTGTGTAACATTTTCTTTTCTTGGGTACCTTTGAAATCTGAAAAACCCAAGTGCTTCCTGAAATTAGTATGATTTTTTAAAAGTTCTAATCTCGTTAGCTGCTTCCTAATTAATTTAGTACTTGTATTTCCTACAGTTTTTATTTATAGTAGCATTTCGTATCTGTTCTAACAACTTTTCACCCTCCCTCAGAATTCTTCTCTTCTGCTCTCATCCTTTTTGCAACACAAATTCAGGTATATCAAAATTATGAAACATCTGCAGCACCAGCAAAGATAACTAGGCAGCGATTCAAGACAGATCAAATAAATCAGACTAACCCACAGTATTGCTATTTTCTTTGCTGGAGAAAGTCAGGCTATGATGCCCAGCCCACTCCTGAAATTCATGTCTTCTCACACAAGCAGACTCTTCCCTAGGAGAGAGTGGGGTTTTTTTTTAACTTGTTTAAGCACCCAAAACAAAGCAATTAAAACTCTGGGATTTGGTTCAAAAACTCTCAGATGGAATTAATTTTTGAGGTTGTTTTTTTAAAAGAATAAGTTAGTTTGGGGCTGTCCTTTGTATCCAACCACTCAGTCTTGTTAATTAGAAATTGTGGAGCAACTGTCAAATATTTAGGGGGGCAGGGACCCCAGATCAAACAGCAGGCATGGAATATGCTGACCTTTCACTTCTTTCCAAGTCTGCTCACTGTCTGAACCTTGCTCATCTCAAATGCCCAAGAATTAGAAAACAAGTAAAATAGGCACTCTGAGGTTGTGGAGTCCTGAATCTTTTACAATGTTTTGATTGTCCCTTGAGTTGCCTTCTCAGGGACCACTTGTAATTTGTTCATCCTGTTGATGGGGGACTGAAATTTCCTTTCTTGTCTCCAGCAATTTCAGGAACAGAAGTCTTTGAAAAGATGCTGGGCTTGTGATAAAAGCATTAAAGTCAGAGACAATCAGGGAAATAACATCTCGGGATGCTGGAGCTGACCTCACTCTTGATCTGCTACAGTGCCCTTTTTGATGCATCTCATGTAGGCATGGAGCTCTCCCAGTGCTGGTAGGAGCTCAGGCCTGCTCGTGCACAAACCCATAAAAGGCAGACAAGCTAGGTAAAATTAAAACATGCCAGTGTCACTTGGCATAAGATATAGTTTACTCTTTGTCCATTTCAATGCAGGCTACTAATTTCATCAGCTGGAAAGCAACCTTCCTTTAAAGTAAGTCGGTGATGGGGGCTTTTATATATCACTTTGTCCCTCCTTTACTGCAGTACACAGAGACTCTGGTGGAAAAAAGCAGTTCTTCAGTGAGAACTAGAAACAACCAGCTCTCTCTTTTTAGCATAAATAGTTGAGGACAGAGAGAAGCAAGCTCACTTTTAGTACATGCTTAGATTGAAAGTGAGCCTAGCTAACACCCCAAGCAATTATACTTCCAAATTTTGCCCTTTGGGGACAGAAGAAGGCTGTCAAATTCTGGGCTCCCTGTAAATCAAAAGTCTTTTGAGTTCTTCTCATTTTTAAAAGGGTCACTTACCGAGAGCAAACAACTCTAATAAATGAATAGTAGTTCAAAACTTGGCAGAAGGCGTCAGAGCTGTGTGATGGCATTTGGGAGGTGGATACACAGCTTTCTGGGCCACGTTTGTGGGGAGCTCCATAGGGGAGAGCAAATGAAATGACAACATTTTCATTATACCCTTTTGCTGTAAGTGACAGATCAGGTGTGGGGTTCAGCTATCCACAGATCTTTCCCTCAGGGGTTGGGACTGTGGTGGTGCTGAGGGGATAACTAGGGGTTACTTTCTGTATAGAGCTTTGGACAGGGATTGTCTTACAGGGTTTGTGTGAGTGCTGTTTAATTTCAAACAGTTCATGGGAACCCTCCCCCTGTTAGGGTAGTGCAGGGAATTGAAAGGGTTCCCAGAGAAAGATGGGGCTGCGTGGATGGGCAGGTGGTCCCACTGATTTGTCTGGTGTCAGACAACTCAAAAGTTGTGCCAGAGGTCAGTGCCACAACAGTGCATGAAAGACTTAAAGTTATTTACTTAGACATAGCAAATGACCAAACTCTTGTTTAAACACCACAAAATACTTTCCCCCCTATTTGTTGGCATTAATTAAACAGAATTTAGTTCTTTACTTCATCTATTTTTCTGGTGCCAACTGACTGGTCAAGACAGATTTCTGTTCATCCATCTTGTTCCAACCTAAAAATTTCTTATTTGCCATTTTATCATCTGTCTCCTGCGTTGCAGATCTTGGAGAAAACTTTTCCACAAGAGAGTATAAGACAGCATTTTGCATTAACCAATTGCCATGAAACTGGATGTTAATTTCTACTACTGCATTATACCTACATGGATCATGACAGTGTGCTATTCATCACTGCTAAGGAAAAAAGACTCCAGTGAACACAGCCTGCCTACTGGCTCCAGCTGGGACTCAGGTAAAACACACAGATTCTCACATGCTCACGTCTAAAGTGGTGTCAGCAAGTCCCATGGCTGAAAGCCCAGGCATGGGTGATGCTCCCTCCTACAGATCTCAGGTGGCCCTGTCACCAGTTCTCAGTCAGCAGCAGTGTCAGGAGCAAGGGGCAACATTTCCTCTCCTCTTCACAGAGCCCTGGACAGTCAATGTACCAGAAACTTTGTGTAAGACAGTCTGCTGCTTTTAGGAAAACAAACACGTGAACTCTCCTGCATCTAATATTAGATCACATTGTCAAAACAGGTTCTGATCAATCTCTTTGAAGAAAGAAAGAAAGGAAATCCCGATGCCCCTCATAAGCTTCAACAGCAGTGCTTCTCAGGACAAACATCTAATCCTTCCTTATTGCCTGATTTCTAGTTCCCTAAAGGAGTGGAGTTGGTCTGTTCAGCAGCTGACATGTCAAAAGCACTCAGGAGGAAACTACAGGAAGCTGGCTGACAGTGACTTGGAAAAATGAAGCAAATCTGCAGGGAATCTCTTGGCTGATTCAGTGGCTTTCTAACATGATTCCCTTCCAGGTGGACCTGCCTCCTGGTAGCAAAGGCCCTGTCTAGGCTGAACACATCAGAGACAGCACACTGACCTCTTTAATTTCTGAGGATTAATGAGGTTTTCCTCCTTAAGGTAAACACCTAAATTAATGCTGAGGAGCTTTGCTCACAGTTCTCTTTTTCCAGCCTCCATCAGCTCTCAGTTATGACTCACTGCCAGGAGTCATAAATAATGTAGTATTTTTTAAATAACTCTGGAAAAATTGAACTGTGTAGTGTAAGATCACTTGTGAAGGAGGACTTGTGGCAGATGTAACAAGTGTGAATCCTGCTGTGGCACTGTTGTTGTTTGGGTGTATTTCAAAGGTTTAAATAGGATTAAGGTATTTATTATTATTATTAATGGGAAAATAATCTTTATCCCTGCAGAACATTAGAGATATTGGGTGTTTTTATGCCATAGAGAAATAATCTATGGGCAAATACAAGATTCTTGTAGTCTAAGTAGTCAAGCTTGAAGCCTATGCAGACTGAGGATTTTCTCTTACACACTGTTCATTCTGCTGCAACCTTGGTTAAGGCCAAAGGCTGAGGCATTCATAATAACTACTGATTTGAAGTGGCTTGATTTATTGTTTTTCCACATGGACCACTTCAAACAGATCTTTATTTTTAGAGTAATACTCTTTACAATGTTTCACACCTGGAGCAGTATGAATTTGAGACTCCCAACTTGCTGACCACTCTTGAAAACCTTTGGAATATTGGTGGATGAACAAATAGCATGTGTCTAGATAAGGTCTGTGACTGTTTGTTGCTATAGCATTAAAAGAGGAAAAAAATAAGACAGGGATTATTTATGGATTATTATAGGATTTATTTATGGTTAAATAAACTGTCATATTCTGACAGGATAATGCTAGCATCTGGTTTGTAGGGCATGCCAAAGGTTTTTTCCCCCATAAAAATCTTTGGCTAAATTTAAAAAACCCACCCTCTCTAACCACCTTCTGTTACCCCAAGAACCCTTAAAAATTCACTAGGTATGTAGCATTGTGTACAATACTCATTTTACACTGACCTCTGCTTCCTCCTTTGTCCCTGGTGTGTGTGCAGCACTTTCTGCTATTTGAAGTGGGGAGAGGTGTTTTGGTGTGGTTACCTGCCTCAGTTCAAGACATAGGAATATTTTTTGCTGCAGGGGATGGTTGTCCTGGTGTGTAGAGCAGAGCAAGGTCATCTGGAGCAGCCTAAGGAAGGGAATAAATCAATAAACCAAGCAAAGACAGTTGCTAGTAACTAGCTAGTCAGGCTCGGGTATGCAATGTTCACTGTCAGCAAACAGAGCTTGAAATCCTCAAGCCAAATGGTGACTTTCTGAGCTCAGGACAGGCTTGGAGGAAGCGGAGTTGTTATTGGATCCCGGGATGCTGTGGTCTGAGTGAAGGTCAGCTTCAAACAGCATTTGCTGACAAGTGCAATAGATGAGTTGCTGTGTGTGCTGGCTTTAATGGACTTGTATGAAATAAGAAACGTTGGACCCTGAGCGTTGTTAAAGGGTTTTGTGTATGAAGCCATTATCTCTTGGTTTTGTAGCCTCACTGTTTTTGCCTGGCTGGGAGATGGCCAAAAACCTTGTGGAGCTCTTTCTGACCCAGCTGGTGGGTAAGAAAAGACCTGAGTGCCTGACTGCAAGGTTTCTAGCCCAGTGAGCAGCCAGAAAAGATCTGGATTATTCAAATGCACTATTAAAACCTTATAGATACTCTGGGAAGGAAGTAGCGCAAGTGAGGTTTCTTGGGTGCTTAGTCTGGTTCTAGGTTAATGTATTGCTCTTTTATTTTAACTGGCTACTCTGGTTAGGTAACATTGCCTTCAGATGTTGGTAGCATGCACTGGACCAGGGCTTGATCCAGCTCAGTAGAAAAGTAAAATAAAATATTCCTGACCTGTTATAAAGTCTCGGGTTGCTCCTTGCTGTGCTTGCCCCCATGGGGCACTCCACTGCTTGTCCCTTTAGCCTTCCGGCTCTGGTGGCTGCCCTTGTCATCCCTCACCCATACCCTGACCCCTCCTGCTTTGCTAGCTCTTCTTTGCCCACAAGGGAGGGTGACTGAATTGTCTCCTGCCTCACACCCCTCCTGTCCCCAGGGCTCTGTTCAGCTGTAGCACCTCAGGGCTGTGCAGCCCTGTGAGGAAGATGCACAGGTCTCCGGCCAAGCTAAGTGCTGGTGCTTACAGCCAAGCAGCTGCACAGCATCCTCCTGTGAGAAATTACAGGATCTCCCAAGCTATTAGTGCTCTGATGCACCTGGGTGGTGTTCTGGGGATTTCCCTTTTGGCAGAGAGGAACTTACAATACAAATGAGCTTTGGCTGCAATAAAGGGGGAAAAAAAAGCAGTTGATAAAGAATATTATCTCCTCAAACTGTGATTTAGGTGTGCTGTTCAGCCAGCAATCTTCTGTGTGACCTTATGAAAGTTGTTTCTGTGCATCAACCCCCCCCTTACTCTACTGGTCCAGAACTGGTTTTGTCACAGGGCTGTTGTTGGGATAAATGCAGCTGAGGCCACAGAGCATTGTGGTGGAATGAAACGCTTCACTGTCTTGATTGATTGACTCCAATAAACAGGATGTCTAAGAGACCAAACATCACAGGACGTCTCGTTTTCACCTTGATGAAGTAGATTTCCTTGGCTTGCCTGGAAATTGTGTTGATATTCTAAAGCAGAAAGCAAGACCAACCCCAGAGTCCAGCGCATAGAGACAAGAAAGGTTATTTTTAACAGTGTGGGAAGTGCTGTACTTACAAGGCTAATGCCACCCACGGGACGTGCCTTGCATTTTGCTTAACAGAAGCAGAGCCCTCTCAAGTTACGGAGCTGAAGGGGAATAGCAAGCTGGTGTGCTAATAATTCCCATGTTACTATTTTTAAAGTTCTGCCTGCGTTGTCTATAGCATTGTTACCCAACAGTGCCTCCCGATGTAGGTTACTTCAGGCAAAGATGGTGTTTGCACTTAATTCTGTATTAATTTACTTGCTTTTTGTTTGCTTCCCTTCCCCTCATTACAGTCTTATGCATTTGTACCAAAAAAACCCAAAAAACAAACTTGTAGCCAGAAACCTGAATTTGACAAAATTCAAGTCTGGTGTCTTGATCAAGTGCTCAGACTTGTATTTACAGAGTCCCCAGCACCCTTCACCTTAGTTGTGGGTACACAAAATGACTTCTCTGATTTTTTTTTTTCCCTTGATAGTTCAATGCTCTTCTAGTCAGCTTGTCTGTGAGAACACCATTGAACATGCTCAGGCAAGTTAATGGGTCAAATAATTAGAGGTACAAAGCTGCTTTTTGCATGCCTGCCCTGGTCCGCAGTGGAGGCTCACAGGAAGGCTTGGTTCTGCTGTGGGGCTTGGTGGAGCCTCTGCTCTGCTGGCAAAACTGTCTGGGAAATCTGGTCCCCTTGTAAAGGCTCTGGTGATGTGTACCAGCAACTGTGAGGATGCACCTGAAAGGAGAGCTGCTGGAGGAGCAAGCAAGGCTGTTATTAGCAAAAAAGCTGAAACATTTGTGAGAGTCCCTCTGGAAGAAAGCACATTTTCTACAAGAGTGGTGAGAGCCAAAGTACAGCTTGTCTCTGCAGTAAGGCTGTTTCTTACCCCTTCTCTGCACAGGGAGATTCCAGCACATCCCTTGCCTGTCAGCCTGTTGGTGCCATGATAAAGCTTCACTTACCTGGAGGTGGCAGGACTGCTGACTTCTGCCGTGTTCCTACAGTGACAAGCAGCCTTCCCAGGTGTGTGGAGCAAATAGGGAAGGGGGAGAGCTGAAGGGGAAAGGAGGCAGCTCATTTTTGGGGTCTCAGGGACAGAAGGTGAGGGGGAGAGTAGGGAGGTGGGAACAGAGAAGCCCTTACATGTTTAGCAGTGCTGCTGCAGCCTTTGAACCCCTTGCTGTAGTCTCCCATCTGCCAGCACACAGAGGTGTAATACAAAGGTTATACCAGTGCACCATTCCAGGTTTCATTTTTATTCCATAGAGGGTTAAATTATTTATATGCAGCACAGCAACAGCTGAACCTGCTGTTAGAAGATAGGTTGTAAGACCTTTTTAAATATTTACTACTTACAGCAGAATGAAGCAAACAAGCAGGAGTAGCTTAAGTGTTGAGGATGCACTCAATTTTTAAACAGTTAAAACAAATTAGGCAACAATTCAGCAGA
Source organism: Catharus ustulatus (assembly GCF_009819885.2). Classification (NCBI taxonomy): domain Eukaryota; kingdom Metazoa; phylum Chordata; class Aves; order Passeriformes; family Turdidae; genus Catharus; species Catharus ustulatus. The sequence goes on along the minus strand of NC_046223.1, from coordinate 59,026,201 downwards.
CAAGTATGCAGAGGCCATTTGCCTCATACCAAGTGGTCTGCAGAGTGACAAGAGACCATCTGGCTGATCTGCATTTTTTGTGGGGCTGACTGCTCAGTTAAATGGACAGTGCTCTTAGAGTGATGATCCTGTAGATTCAGCTGCTTGGCAGATTCTGGATCTGTCTTTTGGTCAGCCACAATGGGAGCCAGGCACTTTCCTTTATAAAGATGCATCTGCTGTGGGCAAATCTCACTGCAGTATGTTCTTGTAGACCTATGCTGGAGCTCTCACACTGCCAGCTTCCCTCTATTTTCCCTTCTGTGTGGGTGGATGTTGCCAAAGCGGATGGATAGCGATCGTGCTTCCCCCAGGCAAAGAAAATAGAAAACATTCTCTGGCAGCTTTCTTTATTTCTTATTCCAAATTTGTGTTTATCTTATCAATATTCATGGTGCTCTGTATATTCTCAGGGTCTCTATCTCATAGGCCAATGGGAGACTAAGTAGATTGAGGAAAGCTCTGTTCTCAGTAGGGGCTGTGAAGCAACTGGACTCGCCCAAGATAATGCGGAAGGGCAGGGGGCTTTGCCTCCAAGTTTGTTGTTTGTTATTCTTCCTGGCTGCTGCCACAGGAGCTCGGCACTGTGCCCTTCCCACTGGTGGCATCCAGAAACAGCAAGGGGCAGCTGTCTGTGCAGCTTTATAGCACCTGGGTGGGAGGAGTGGGTATGGCTTACTGACCTCAATTTTCCGAGAAAGGCCAATGACTTTTGTAGAATATAAAACAGTGATCTTGGGTCCCTGCTGGGAAGGAGTCAAAAACCAAACAAATTCAACACCCAGCTCTGGCCTGGATGCAGGAACAGCCCTGTTTAGAGCATCTCCTCTCTGTTCCATTGAAGCCAAGGGGCAGGAATAGCTATGCCAGAGTCAGAAAAGGTTGTTGGCTCCGTGGGTGGACCAAGGACATCTCTGCACCTGGGTCTGGACTGCCAAACACAGGCTGCCCAGGACAGCTGCCAGCCATAAGGATCAAGGATGAGGTTAGCACAGAGGGCAAGGGGGAGAGCAAATGTGTCCTAGGGAAACACTGTTCTTGAACTTGGCCTCTCCCCACAGCAGGAGGGAAGATCATGTGTGACACTGGACTGCTCTGGAATAAAATAATACATCAAGCCAGAAGAGTTGTGTCTGAGAAGAAAGATGAAGATAGGAACTGATTGTGTGAGAGAGGTGCAGGGGAGAAGCAGGTGAGTGGCAGGGAACAGCTTGAGATGAAATGAAAAAAAGTGGAACAGAGTACAAGCAAGTGACATCAGATATATTAAAAATTTTGGCAAGGACTAGAAAACTTAAAATGAGATGTGGCTGAGTGAAAAGAAGATATAAATATTAGAAATAAATTTAAAATGTCCAGGGCTACAGAAAGAGTGGAAGATAATACAATAACGTTAAATAGAGCAAGCACTAGCATTCATTTGCTAGGATAGATTAGTGCTACATTTATTTGAGTAACACAAACACACTTCAGGCTTGCTTAAAAGGATTATATGTCCAGAGCATAGTGAGTGCTGACAGTAAATAATTACAAGTGGGAGGGCTGGAGGTACTAATTATTGAAATTTCCTCACCCTACTCATTATAAGACTCTCATTTTGGTTACTGGGCTGTATGACTGAACTGTAATTTTTCATACTAGAGTCTGCCCCAGGCTGAATGTGTCTGAAAAACAGCGTTTCAAGAGAACTGGGACAATTTCAAGACAACTGGGATGAGACTTGGAATCATGAAGATGATGGAAGTGGGGACAGACAATAGGAGTATAAAAGCATCCCCTGTGTGCCTAAGGATGAAATCAAGAAGACAAAAACCCAGCAGGAGCAAAGACTTGAGGCAGGCTTGTAAGGGTAACAAAGAAGGAATCCTGCAGATATGGTAGCTGCTAAAAGAAATTCAGGGTAAATATGGATCTGCTAACAGAGAGGAGGCAGCCATGTTTGAAAAGGGTGGAAAGGGGTGAAGTGCCCAAATACTTCAAAATTAGTTACAAAGAATGCAGGACCCAAATACCTCCCCAGTATATCAAGGAGTGATGCTCACAGACTGCACCATGGGGTGCTTGGGTTGGAGCCAAGGTAAAAGGAGATGTGTACTGCGTAGTAAATCTACCCAGAGGGGTTTTGAAGGTTTTTGGGGCTGAGATAGACAAAGTTGTGACTAACTTTATGTTACTTTGCTGATAGTTCTGCTGTAAATGGGGAGTGGACTGCCTTCCAGCCAGCAGCACCTCCTTGGTTGCTCGGAAGCTGTGGTGCAGAGTGTTGCTGTGACTATGCTGGTAAAAGGTATGGTGACTTTTCATTTGAGATGATGTAGCGTCTCTGTATTTTAGACTTGAAAGGCAAAAGAGGTCAGGTTTTGGGTGATGGGAGAGGATCCAAAACACTGTCCACCAAAGCAGCTTTTACTTCTAAATCTGTGATGATAACCTGAGGTTTTCCTCTTTGACTTTTACTCTGCTCAGGAAGTATGTGCCATGGGCAAAATATCTTCCCTGGTGTTGCAGACGGTAAAAGAAAGAAACCAGGTTTTGCTCTCAGTTGTGCTTTTCTTCCAAGGGACAGCAGTCAGCTGCATGTCTGAACTCTGGCAGGGTTTGCATGTATTTTTCCGCTTTTAACTTCTGAATGTTTCTGACATGCTTGGAGATCTGCTATAGGATGGCAGTCTTGAAAAACACTGGAGGAAGAAACTAATTTTTTCTCCAGAGCAGGGATTAAGTCATACCTCATGAAGAAAAATAAAAGTGAAACCAAAACAGCTGTGCAGTAAACCCCAACAATTCTGTGTAGTAAATAGATGGAAGAGTCCTGTGGAAAAAAAAAAAAAAGATGTCACATAACAAAACCCATGCAGTAAACAAAAACAATTGACAGACGTAATGTCTTTTTTTCCTCAAATTTCAATTACCCATGTTGTGGTTGGTGTCTGGCAGCCAGGCTTAAGCAGGAAAGATCTCTGCAGCAGTCTTGCACACCAGGCTCTAGTTTGCCCTGAAACCAGAAGAACAGCATCTCGATAAAAAACGCACTGCTGTATTTGTAGACCCCCTTTTAACTTAGCAGGCCCTTGGAATGTGAGAAATGGCTGTAGGCAAGCAGGAAATGTACCTGTCTATCTTCTGTCTGTGGGGCAGAAATGTTAGTGACGTAGTTACAGGAATTCAGAGATGTAGTTTCAATGCAGTGGGTCAGAGAGAGCCCAGCCAAATAAGCTGAAGATCTGAATCTTAGCACAGAGTAGAGGATGTTTACTTGCTGCCTGTTGGAATATCTCTCTTGGACAACCCACAGAAAGGAAAATCCTTACTCAGGTTTAAGGTCAGGAACCAGGACAGAAGAAAGTGTGCAGCTCTTGGATTTAAGAAATATCACCAGAGGAGCTTGTGGGATCTGTGCAGTTCAGCAGATTTCTGTGTGACCTGGAAAAGGGGTTAGCTGATGGTATTAAATTTTTCAAATTAGTAAGAAGCAGAACCAGGTGTGAAGACTTGTAGAAGAACCTTGTAGTAGAGGGTGACTGAACAAAAAAAAAAAAAATTGCATATGACATTGAGCATAAATGAATGTTCAGGGATGCATGCAAGAGCAAAGCAGTTATGACTTCACATACAAAATGATAGCCCTGATAAGAGCTGAGGAAACAAGGAGATATAAATCAGGAACTTGATGTGGGATTGCATCAAACACCTGACACAGTGGTAGCGATCAGTACTCTGTGATGGTTAAATAAAACCAACATATGAAATGTTAGGAGTTATTAATGTGTTAGTGAACAAAACAGAGCATACTAGGTTTTGGTAAAATAGCACTTTCTGCTCTGACTTCACTAGGTTGGTTTCCCAGTCTTTTTCTTGGAGACCAGATGATGAGCGTTCACAGTCTTTATGCCATTCTTTTGTCTCAGAGAGAATGGGGAGGGCTAATAAAGGAGAAGATTCTTCTCCTAGTATGTCATGTAAATCTTCCTTTGGTATCAGGGACTTGTTCCTCTGTCAAAAGGAGCCAATTTTGCAATGTGTGGAGGAACAGCATGACCCCTACAACAACTGCTGCAGGGAGAACTCAATAGCCCCTCTTCTAGCTCATCTCACCCCAAAGGTTGCATGGAGGATGCCTGTTAAATGCAGTAAAGATAATGCAGGTGAAAACTGATATTGGGGTAAGGTTATAACTCGGGATTATCTTTTAAAAGTGGGAATCTTCAATAAGTAAGGCATTCTTGGAAGAAAAGAGTTGAATAGAATTGGTGGAAGGAATACTTGGAGGTCATTTAATCTAACCAATTTCTAAAAACAGTGTTTTAAACATCAAAATAGGTTGGTCAGGGCCTCTTTGTGATGCAGTGATTATGTTGAGCAGTTTCAGTGCTCAGCCATGGGCTAGTCCTAGTGCAGTGAGTGCTATATAGATCACTGTGTCTTGGCCAGGCTTGTGAAGAAGTAATGAATCTTGCAAGGTCAGGTTTTTTTCTTGTATCTATTCACGTTATCTGTTTTTCACTGGGGCTGTGATGTTGGCAGTTCATGCAGGATGTTGAGATAAAAGGACTATTGAGCTTCTAGCCTGGGCTGGCAGGGTTAATGGCAAGTATGTGCTACAAGCAGACCACTTGAGGCACTTGAACAGGTCCTGAGGGAGAAGTGATTGGATAAGACTGACCCCCAAGTGCACTGCACAGGGAAGGCTGAGGAAAATTAGCAGCTTTTCCTGTCCATGAGAACTAGACCTTGCCCAGCTGTTGAGTGGCAGGAGGACACTGTTTTATTGGCTTGTGTGTTTTTGGTTGCTCTGAGAGTACCTTCCCCAACAGACATAACCTCTGGGCCTTGCTGTCTCCCAGAGAAGCTGGGCAGCATGTGAATTTTAGGTGAAACTTCTTACTGCGTTAGAAAAACCATCTCTTGCTCCCTATGGGTAATTTATTTTCAGCCTCCCTTGCTGTTGTACTGACCACTGCTTCCAAGGCAGGTTTGTATTGGGAGTGAGGGTCAGCATGTGTGGGGGCTGGGGCTGGTGTTCAAGGACAGTAGACATGTGATTGTATCTTATATAGCTCTTTTGGCTGCCTTCTGCATGGCTTGTTGAACAGGATGAAGAAGCACAAATGAAACCAAGTACCCTGGTTGTGTCATGTCCCTTCCTAATCTCCTAGCTCACTTGCCTAGCTCAGATGTGCTCCTGCAGCTTCTTGCTGGTGAGCTGGTGTGGCAAAATTAAGGCTGTGGATGACCTGAGGCTGAGGGCTGTGGCAGGACAGTGCTCCAGGAGCTGGGCACAGGGGCAGCCAGCTGCCTGCTGCTCCCCAGCTGTGTTCTCTGCTGTGGCCCAAACAAGGGCTCACGGGCTGGCTTTAATATGTGCAAGCTTTCTGCCACATGCTCACAGAACGAAAAATTAATATGCTTATGCACTGCCTAAATTATGCTGTACACTAATTCCTGAAGAAAATGTTGATAAGAGTGCTTTGAGAAAGGCTTTTTAATATCCTTTCCAAGTGACTAAAGGAATTCCAATTAGACCTTACATGTCATTTTCATTTCCCTTGTCATTGCTGTCTAATTCTGAAAAATGCTTCCATCTCTCCTGCTTTCATGTATCATCTGCTTTTCTTATTTGTCCACCCATAATCCTGGTGGGTGACATGACAGCTATTTCCATGGCAAGAGCATTACAAATTCTAATAATATCTTTCACTGAAGTAGCACTTTTATCCCTGGTGGAGCTGTGCAAAATGAAGTTTTATATACATCACTTCATCACCTCATATGGTTTTCTAATCTCACATTGTGCAGTTCCTGGTTACCACATTTCTTGTAACTTGCTGGAAAAAACCCCACAACACTCCTTTTTTACTTGGTGGTTTTAATCTAAAAAAAAAAAAAATTGGCTTGGAAGTATGGTTTATTTAGGTTTTGGATTGGAAACAAAGCTATTCAGCATTTAAAAATGTTAAGAAAATGTCCCTATGTGCTAAAAGAGGTTTATTTTGATTTATGTAACAGAAAAAACTCATCCAACCCCTCTGAGTTTTAGCTAGACAGTTTTGCATTTGATTGCTTCTATCCCATGCATCTTAACCCAGAAAAGTAAAAATGCATTTTTTATGCTGAAGATTTTGTATTAAAGAATTGTTTTATCTACCGTTGAAACACAGCTACTTTTTGGGAGGGGTGTGGCCAGTGCTGAGCACTGAGCTGCAACCCTGAGCAGTAGCTGCTGGGATGCTGTGAAGGGAGCACAATGCCCAGGCATTAGGATAGAGAGGATTTGTGTAGGCTGAATGTTAATGACTCAAACTGCAGTTTTTCCAAGGCTCAGCTTCTCTCAGGATGGAGGACAATGAACAAGAGATCTTCCTGGCCAAGTATCATGGTTTTAGCTCAGCACAGATGTGGGAGGAAGGCTGCTGCTGAACACTAGCACTAGTTTGTTGGGTTTTTTGCAGTACCTGGGATTTCTTTGTCCTTGCTAATTAAAAACAAGTCTATGAAATGAAGGAAAAATGAAAAATACACAATTACTTCTTTGGATATTGGCTTAGGACAAAAATGATATTTCCTAGAATTCTCTAATAGTTCTGCTTTGTGGCTGAATATATGTTGTTTAAATTGGATAACTACTGCTGCAGCCTCCTCTTGAGAGGACAGAGGAATTAGAGTTCATTTGTTGAAACTCCTCTGCTGCATTTGTTCTCACAGAATACTGAGCTAACCCTTGGCTGGTTTCTTATATAATTGCTGTTGATCAGGAATAATTTCACAGAAGCAAATGACTGATGCTGCAAAATAGTGCCAAAGAGAACTAAGTAATGCGCAAGGGCTAAAAGTCTCCTTGTGCATAACTTTATTAAGATTCTTGAGAACTCAGAATATAATTTGAGTCAGTAAAATGTTCAGTGAGTCACTACTTCATGGCCCCATCAACCTGCCAGGGGTGGCTGTGCAATTTGGATTTTGCCCCTGGAGAACCTGTGAGCTCAGTCATGTCCAAATCAGAAATACTTATGTATTTAGTCCATATTTGAGTTCATTTTTATTAATCCAAGGTTAAGTATGGATTGCCCTTTTACTCTGTAGCATTACATCACTTTTACTTTTAGTTGTCCTATATTTTGCAATGTGTATCCCCAAGTATCCCATAAAGGGGGCATTTCACAACCAGTAAGTACATGCTCTTTGTTAAGACGTGCACAAAAGGCATCAGTGAATGATGTTCAAAACCACTGAAATCTAAAATGAATACTCCATGAAATTCTGGGAGAAATCACAGCATGACCTGTCCTGTTTGCTCTTGCCAGCCTTGGATCCAGGATCCAAAGAAAAACACATGCACAGTGGTTTAAAGGAAAAGGAATTACACAATATATGAGGGCATGGCACAATGTACTGTGGCACTAGACAGTATCCTTGGTCATGCAGAAGAACATTTTTTTACAGGGGAAACACGTTGCATTTTCAAATTCATGTTGTATTTGAAAGGGAACTGCAGACATGGTAGCAGTGTGAAAAAGCAAAGCAAATCTGATTACATGTTCAGCAGCAAGATTGCCTCCTTTTGATGCTTTTGTGTGGATGTTGAGTGTCCCAAAAAGCAGAGAAGTTATCCTACGAAGCCCGTAATCAGTATACTGAAAATTATGGATTTGAAGAACCTAATTATGATGTTAGAGATAGCTATTTCTGATATTTTGTTTGAGGTCCCTTATTTTGTGCTTGAAATAACATACAATGCTACAAATCTAACTTCAGAGAACTTGTGATTAATGACAAAATGTAGTAGATAACATCCTTGATCTCAGGGATACAAAAACTTCTGGAAAGTGATGATCAGAAACTGTGACGTACCACCCCAGATCATTCTAGGATTCACCTAGATTTTTGAGAACTTTTTGCCTGCTCTTCACTGCTGCCCTGTTTAGAAAAGCTGATTCTGCCATGATGTGTGCACTAGTGGCAACCCAGAAAAAACCATCAGGCCCAGAACCTCTGGCTGCTTTTGCACTGCTACTTCAATTTTCACTGCTGTTATAGAACTTTTAAAATAGCAGTTGTGACTAGAAATAAATTGATTATCTGTGCTCTGGAAAAAGTGGCTTTCATTCTTCCTTATTCTTCATTACTTTCCTCACAGGAAGTACTATCTATTATCTGCTGTAACTAGCTGTGGCAAAGCATCTCTCTGTTTCCAGTCTGAGATCCCTTCTCTGCTGTTCCAGGGCAAATCTCACATTCCTAAGCAGCTCAGTTCAGTTGCCTAAACAACAACCATCCCGTGCTGTTTCAGTGCCTTGCAGTATCAGCAGATGTGACACACACTGTGCATAGTCCATTCCCTACAGAGGAGCAGGGTGTGGTAAACCCAGCATCTTAGGGGGACTGGGGAGAAGTTGTGGATGCCCCATCCCCAAAAGTACCCAAAGCCAGGCTGGATGTGCCTCTGAGCAATCTGGTCTAGTGGAAGGTGTCCCTGCCCATGGTGGGGGATTTGGAAATACATGATTTTTAAAGTCCCTTCCAACTCAAATAATTCAATGAATCTATGATATTTAGACTGGAGAACTGGTCCCATCCTCTCCTAGAAATATCCATCTGTGCCAGAGTCAAAATGAGGACCACATGGATGGATGAGCCTTGGCCTTCTTGCAGGATGCTTGTCTTGCAATTCCCATTGGCAAAGAGCCTTCACAGAGGAGGTGATGGGGCAGAAAGGTGGGATTAAAGTGCTTTAGGAAATAAGGACACTTCTGGGACAAGAGGGACCTGTGCAGGCTGTGCCATGGTTAAATGAGGTCAGGCTGTGCCTCTGAAATGCTGGGAGGAAAATAAACAGATCGGCATGAACAAGGAAATGCGGCTGCCTGTGGTCCCTCTTGGCCAGCAATGCTTGGTGACAGAGCTAGGGAAAAACAAACCCATACTTTTACAGCAGCACTTACTGTTGAAAAATGAGGATGGGAGAATGAGCATTCCTGGACTCAGATGGGAACCCTGGCGGAGCAGTCATCCCAGGGACATGGTGGGAGGAATAGGATCAGTGGGATATGGTGTTGCCAGGCTACCAATCTTACAGGAAAAGAAAGCAAGACATATTGGTGCAGGAATGACATTGTATTTGAAGGATAATATGAAGTGGAATGGCATAAAAATGTTCCAAGGAAAAGAGGCATGCAATGGAACCCCTAGTTAATGGCACAGTGAGATTCTACTGACAAGCCCCTGATTAAGGACAGGGACTGATCATCATAACAGGACTGTGAGGTGAGCTGCACTTGCAAAACAGAACAAAGGGGGTAGTTGGGAAGTTCCTCTATAGACTGGAGGCATGCCTTGTCAGGGAAAGGTGTGGAGGTAAAAAGTTCTGGCATGCAGTGTTTCCTGCTGCGTAGAACAACTTGCAGGAGAAGATACTGATCTCTGTTTGCACCCAAGTGGTTCATGAGACCTACTTCAGGAGGTAGCTGTCTCAATGTGATTAGATTTCAGCAAAAGCAAGCAATGTGAATTCAGAACATGAATATTCAATTTCAAGACAGGGCGCTCCGTGGAAATGAGGCAATTTGTCAAAAAAGAAAATAAAGCAACCTTGAAAGCACTAGTCTAGGAAGTGAGAAAATTGAGGCTTCTAAAAATTACAGTATTAGAAGTTGAGGTAAACTTTGCATTACAATTAGAAAGAAAACATAAATCTAGTAAAATCCATTCAAGACTTAATAAAGAAGTTGAGGCTATCACAGAGAGTGGATTGATATTTTAAAAAATGGGAAAATTGCCCAAAGGAAGAGAGTCCATAAATTATGACAAATAAATAGGAAATTGGGAGAAAATACTAAAAAAACCCTGAAACTTGAAGAGACCCTTGCTAATGATATTTGAGCTGTAAGTTCTTCAAATGAATAAGAATTGGGAAGCTAGTTGTGGGATCAATGGGACCACTTGCTGGCCAAAGGTGGTCTCAGCACTTCATATCCAAGACCCTCACAGTATTTTCATATGTCTTTGCTGCTGGGGAGATTCCTACACCCAAAGATTTTTTTCACCGCAGGAATGTCCCAGGATGAGGTTTGACTAAGCAGGTAAATTAAGAAGTTCCTAGGACAAGATGGGGTCCTGCCCGGACTTCTGAAGGATCTCCAAGCTGAAGTTACTGCTCTTCTGCCTGTGTGACACCTTGTTACAAGGACCTGCTGTGGCAGCAGACTGATGTATCTCCCCTGTAATTCCTACCTATGACATGGGGCTAGAAAGGATCAAGAGATGTACAGTAAGTCTAATTTCCACCCTTGGCCTGTTAGTGTTGGCCAAAAGAAGGTCACTGAAAATGTGGATGGACAGAGCTGGCCTGGAATGGCTCCGTCACTGCAGTGAGATCCTGCCTTGCTGCTCTGCTCAGGCTTTGTACATGCCTCAAAGAACATGGATAAACAAGTTCTGGTTGGCACACTGTAGCTTGGATCGTTCACGTTCAGAATGCCAACCTACAAGGCCCATTGCTCTAACCCAACAGACTGTCTCTTGCGCTCTCAGACACAGCATTTCAACCCTTGTAAATCTTTGCAAACAGAATGAATTCTATGAGGCAGGGCATTGTGCAAAGTGAAGAGCTGCTGTGGGCTGCTGCTATGGCACAGCAGTCTTTCTCCTCTTGGAGTCTACCTGCTCATTCTAAAGATAAATGTTTATTCTTCCTTTCTCCAAATTTGTCTGAACACTGGACAGAGAAAAAACTACATCTGATCCCTGAGAACTTACATCTAGTTTCCTGAGACTGACAAATGACCAAATGTAATTTGCTTGCTGTTAAGGATTAGCAGAAATGTCCTAGTAAAAAATGAACTTACAGAATCCTTCAGAGCAGCATGTGTTGTTAATGGGGTTTAAATCATCCAGGCATTTGCTGAAAGCAAATATGACAGAACACAGATGGTTCATCCAATTTTTAGTGTACTGGTGGAGAACTGTGATACCAGGTGGTAAAAGCAACTGGGAAGAAAAGTACTTAAAGATTTGTTTCTTACTAGAAGGAAGAGTTGAAAAGTTTATACTAGAGAGCAAATAATATGGTGCTGATCATGAAGTGATACAGTCTCTGATCCTCTGGATGAGAAGCGGAGGTGACAGAACGGTCAGGGTCCTGGACAATGAGAAAATGACAAGTGTGATACTGATAATTTAAAAAGGGGAAGCAGGTGAGTTATTTTTAACTTGTAATTTCAGTTCTCTGGTTCTGAAACAAATAATTATGTAATATTTTGTAGGCACCCTTGAGATAAAAAAATAAAGATTACCATTGTGAATTTGTCAAGAACAAAGTGTTAAACTGGTCTTTATTTTTTCTAAAAGAGCAACCCATTGGCAGGTAAGAAAGAATCTGCGGGAGCTGGCATTTGACACTCTTCCACATGTCCTCGTAAGTAAACTACAGAAAAATGGTCAAATGAAATTGTTGAGGTGTAGAGTCAAAATTTATGCAGTACTCATTTTCTCAAGTGGTGTCAAATGTCTTCAGTCAAAGTGATAGGATGGATCAAATGGGGATTTGGATAGTATATAATGAGTTCTTTCCTCCTTTTAGGATCTCAAAGCATTTTGATAACTTGAAGGAATTGCTGGGAAATAAAGTGAATTCAATAGGAACAAGTTCAAGGTACTACTTGCAGGTAGTTAATAAATGGAAGCAGTCAATATTTGCTCTGAGGCAGCCTGATGATTCAAATAAGACACAGGAAAAATCTTTCTAAAAGCAAAGCACTAGGATAGATTCCAGAGTGGCAGTGTTGGTGATGCCTCATTACTACAAGTGGTTAGGGCAGGTTAGCCAAATCTGTCCTGGAAAAGATAGAGGTACAAGGTGATCCTACTGTGGGACAAAATTATTCTGAGACTTCATTTTCTTCCCATCCTAAGTTGTTCTGACTTCTTAATTTTAAATTAAAAACCTTTTCTGAACTGCCTTCCCTTCCTCTGTGCTTTATTTTGTGTTCTCTTTGATGTGATATGTTCTTTGAATAGTGCTGCTGATACTTCTCTGCTCCTCTGTTTTACCCGATTCAAAATCTTAGAAATTGTTTGCGTGACACTTTTATTCCTAGTCTGCAATAACAACCTGATACTTGACACAATCACTGAAGCGCACAATTGCTTCAGTGCTTAATGAAAGTCTCAGCAAATACTTAGGGAATTAGAAATACCTTTCAATGTTTGTTTTCTGAGAACCCCTTGAATTTTTTTTATTTATTCTACCCTTTAGATATTTTATTCTTCATCTCCTCTACCACCACCTGTTGTATTCTGCTCTTCAAAGCCAGTAAGTTTATTAGGAAGGCATTTCTTATTCCCTGTACTGCACAGTCCTGTCCCCTCTTTAAGCACACTGCTTCCTTTGGTGTTGCCTGGGCTAAGTAAAGGAGGATTTGATGTAATTACTTAGTGAATTTGGAGTGAGCTTTACATTGTTGGTAACTGGGACTAATTTAGGTGTTTGCTGTATGTCTGTCTGAGCAGAATGAGTTAAACAGATAAAAAGCTGCTCTCTGGTCTCCTGTGTGCATTGTTTTACTCCCACAGTAATTTTTTGTCTTTGTGACAAGTATGTGCCCAGCCATTCTTTTTGTCTCTCTTGTTAGGAGAAGACAGAGCAGTGAGTCAACATATTTCTGTCTTCAATTGGGACATTAAACTTTCCACAAGTTTCATGTTGAGATAGTATGCTGAAGCATCTATTCCTGTCACCATGACCTGGGAGTTTTGAGTGGAAAAATTGCTTCAAAATACGAACAGCCATTTAGTTCTGCTTCTGAGAAAACCTCACCTTTTAATCTGTGAGGCACAGGGAACCTGTGTGGGAGCCACATGTTTTAAGTAGACTCTCAAAAAGCCATAGGAGGGTGTCTCACAACTCAGGTGGGGTGTTTCCAAATAAAGGATGAAAAGGAATGGGACTTCTGTGAGCAGGAGGCAACCTGTACCCTGCAGCAGGCAGAAAACCAAATCTGTACTTCAGCCACCCCAGCTATGTGCCTGGATGAGTTGTGACATGTAGCAGAGTATGGATGAGATCTGAGGTGCTGGTCACCTCAGCAGCCTTGGGAATGGCCGGCTGCAGCTGCACCTTGTGCTGATGAAGGCTGTAGAAGCAAAAACAAGCTTCCAGAAAGGCAAATGAAAATACCAGTCTTAAAATATTTGCTTTTCCCTTCTGTCATGGTTTCTCACTTCTGGAAGTGAATGGGATATCCCTATGAGATTTGGCTTGTTTGCAGGAGGAAGTGAGTGTCATGCTCTCTGCAGCATCCTGCACAAGGGCAGCAGCTGGGAGGACAAGAAGACAGCTGGGCATAGAATAACCAGAAAAAATTTTCAAACTGCTGAAGGCCGTGAAAAATCTTGTCTCTGTCCTGAATGTTAAACTCACTAGTAAATCCCTGCAGGGCTATGGCAGGCAGCCTTTGCCCTTGGGTTTGGAGTGGCTGGTCAGACTGGCCCATAAGGCCAGACTGTGCCCATAAGGCAGCTTTTCATGAAGGGGAACATGGGCTGGGGATGGGTTTCAGTCTCTGCTCGGTCCATTTGTTGCACAGCTACTCTGAAGGCAGGCCCATATGAGATTCAGCAGAGTGGCTTTGACTGGAGAAAGCGCTCTGCTGTAAATGTATGGGTGCATCTGTTTGGTCTTCACGCTGCAGTGGTAATGTTCATCTGGGGTGTGACCCGCTCAGCAGATGCTGTTGTTCTGGAATAAGCATTAACATTGATGCCTCGCTTATTGCTAGGTTTGATCAAAGATGTCAGTATTCAGGGGGGAATCAGTGCTTATCTATTAAGACTCCTCAGTGAAGCAAAGTATGGCACAAAATAGACCTTGAGGGGTAGTGACCTTTAGATTCCTTAATAAATGCAAAACAATTGTATTCCTTATCCAAAGGCAAACTAAACAGCTGCCAAATGAAAGGACTCGTATCCTTGCACCCCAAAGTGTGCTGAAAACAAGTTGTACAGAGAGCACAAGCACCCAGTCTTGTCCTGGTGGGACCAAGATGGAGTGAGCATGTTGGTTGCCAGCAAGATGGGAGTACAAAAGCCAAATTGGTGTGAACTCCTGTGGAGAGTGGGAGAGTTTTGATCACTTGTTTTCTGTGAATCAGCTCTTCTGACTGTTTCTGTCTTGGGGGGTGAGGGGAGAAGATGGCAGCCAGAGACAGCAGAAATTAAATTACAGCAAGTTGGGATAGTAAAATAGCATTTGATGTGGATTCTGAGGCTGAGATACTTATAGAGATCACAGCTGGCATCAAAACGTCTGAGCTTGGGGAAATGAAAATTGTGTTGCTTAGTTCTTTGCGACAGGGAGTTTAATTCCTTACTTTCTAAAAATATGCAAGACCTCTCCACACTTTGAACAGCATCATTTCAACATAAATTATTTCCCTCTACACAACCTTATTTCTCAATGGAAGGGTCTTCTTCTGTAGATGCTATTTTAACTTTACGATACAAGAGACACGTCAAAGCATTTGCCTCTCTAACATTCCTTATTAAATACGATTTAAATTGAATTGAGAGGCAGTTCTGTCAGCTCTTTGGCACGGAAGTCTCCTATTCCCTTTTTTTTTTCTTTTTTTTTTTTTAAGAGGGAAAATACCCCAGGTCATTTGTGTGTTATAACAAGATGCTCATTCAATGATTTCAGACTAGCAAGTGTCTCCATTCTGGGGTTTTGCTTTGATTAGCACCCATTACAATGCTTCTGTGAATGAATTCTTTTAGTCCTCAAGAATCTCATGCTGTTCAGACGGTGCTGGAGGAAAGAAATGGACCTCTTCTTTCAGTGTGTGCATTGAAGTATACAGCAGTGTTTTACAGCACGCCTTAGAAAAAGCAAGAAGTTGGGGAACTTTGTGAATTGCGTTCATAAAACCACTGGACTGGAACTTTGTGATGCTCTCTTCTGGGTGACCCATTACAATTCCAGGCAATAATCCCTCCTGCTAAGAATGCCATTCTGTGTGATTTAACCAAATCTGCTCCAATTCAAGGCTTGCTTCTGCCTATGTGAGAAGGGACCCAGGCACAAGTGTTTGGATTCGGATACAGAGAGAGCGGGGGGCTGGTGCAGGATATGGGACTCAGCCCATTCCATAAGAGTGCATAGCAGCGAGCCACTGCTGGGATCCAAGAGGGATGGGGAGAGGGGGTGTGTGTATGTGTGTATGCAGGTGGATATACAGGAAACAAGGACAGACAATGATTTTGCAAGAGGACTGCTGCATATCCAAAACTTGCTGTATGTTGGGATGCACTGAAGGCTTCCCCTTTGGAAGAGATAGCACGGCAAATATCACCTTGTTAGGAGCTTTTACCTTTTCCTGTTTAATTTCCTGTATTTCACTTGTCTTGTATTAAATGTGGTGCTGCATTTTCTAACTGTGTTGAAAAATGTTCAGTGTGCTTTTCAGTGCTTTATTTTTTTCATCGCAAGAACACTGCTTTAGACTTAAATATCTGCACTGAAGTGATGTGAGCTATATATTGAGTCAATGACTTCTAAATAAATGAGGCTGTAGTTCTCTCCACAATAAGTGTGAGTTATTCCAGATTTCACAAGGCAATCTGTATTTCAGACTTCCAGCTGAACCTAGTGCAGAATAGGTTTGATAGACAATAGTGTTATTAGAATTAAGTGTTAGCAATAGGCTATCAACTTAATTATGGTAGCTGGCTGGTCCTAAAAAGCAGTGAGTTGTTTGGGATGAAAGTATCTGTGTGATAACTTTCTCCAGCTTCTTGAAGATCTTGAAGTTGGTACAGCAAGTCAGGAAAATGCCTGTGGCAAAGCCCTGCTCAGATGCCTTATTTATAGGTGCCTATTAGCATTTTCTGTTTTGACTCATGAAACAGCCATTGACTGAATCTCAGGATGACCTCCACAGCTACTGAGCCACAGTTCTCTGACAGGGCACTTGGAGATTCTCTGCTACTCAGTTGGCTTGGCTGTTAGGTTTTTGTTTTCCTTTTATCAGCCAATTCATATCAGATGCCCTGTGTGTTAACATGAAGCTGAAATGGTCAGGAAGTGAGATGAGCATGAAGCATCCTGGAGAAGTCTTGTGCTCTCTGTGATGGTTGAAAAATGAATTCATTCAAAAGTGAGCATCTGGCTCTTTTCATGGACCTGTGCCCTGGGATTCACTTGCTCCTACATTAAATTGCAGCCCAGTCAAAACCTGTCTGCTTCTGAACAATCTTTTTCCTGCTTGCTTCAAGGACCTGAGATGGAGATTAGGTTTCTGGTAGCAACAACTAGGGTCTGCAGTGAGGGCCATCACCAACACTGCACTTTGCAATAGGATTGGTAGTAGAAATTATTACACAAGTGTCTTATATTCTAAAGGAATTATTATTGTTTACTTGTAGATTATACTTGCATAATGCCATCTATTGCATTTCAAGAGTAGGGCTACGGCATTATTCAAGAACCACAAAACCTGACTGTAACAGGGTGCTGCACCCTGCAGAATGGGAATGAAACTGGAGGCTCCTTCAGACAAAATTCCACTGAGTGTGTACAGGGAGCGACCTTGTGCCAGCTCTTGACTGGCTATGCAGCTACACGACCAGGCTTTTTTCCCTGCTAAATTCTCCCGACAAACTGATACTCAGTGGCAGTGAGTATGTTGTCTCTCCCAAACAGCACTGAATGAAAGCTTTCCTCTTCATCCCATTTGCCCCTTTATGTGAAAGTATCAGGGTCCTCTGGCAATGGATTTCTCCCTCCTTCACTAATGTTAGTTGCCATGGGGACTGCTAATAGTGGGAAAAACAGTGATTTACCCATGTAAAAGATGACAACATTTCAAAATTATGTTCATGT
Source organism: Catharus ustulatus (assembly GCF_009819885.2). Lineage (NCBI taxonomy): Eukaryota > Metazoa > Chordata > Aves > Passeriformes > Turdidae > Catharus > Catharus ustulatus. The sequence goes on along the minus strand of NC_046223.1, from coordinate 59,009,292 downwards.
TATGCACTGAATACCCAGGTTCCTGAAGGATGGATATATGAGTGAGGATTGTTGTGTGAGTGGCCTGTAAATGCTAAGTAAGGGGAGTGTTGTTCTTGCCTTCAATATGTCTGGCATCACAAAAGAGTGTTCTGGTACTTTTGCTTCCGTATAGTATTCTGTGCTATGCAGTACAGAGATTTCTCTATGAAATAATGTTTTTCCTCCATTACAAAATACTTGTAAAATGCATACATATCAGTTAGCTGTGACTGGCATTTTTAGGATAACAAACAAATTCTACAAAGTTTCAAAGAGAAAGACTACTCAGATCTTGAATACTCAGAATACTCAGATCAAACCAAAGACTTGATTTGACCTGAGGTGAGGCAAAAGGCAGATTCCTAATGAGTCCCTTGAATGAGGTGACAAAGCTGCTTGTTGAATGGCACCAGGCAACTGTTCAGAAATCTGAAATGACTTTTTTTTTTAAGTAGAAATTGTAAATGACTGAAAGAGATTTTGAGAGTGAAATTTCCACTTTTCATTATCGAGTAAGATTTTCCTCCTTGGTGGTGGCTTTCCTGTAGACGACAAATTTAACAGAGAGAAGAAGCTGCCAGGAAAAATTTCAGACCAGGCCAGCACCAAAGATTTGGTATTTGGCTGCGGCTGCTGGTAAATCTTCTAAAGAATGTGGGTTCCAGGTAGCCACTGGCTGGGTCATCCTGCATGATGTGGTGAAGAGGAAGGGATGCAGCTCTGTAGCTGCCTCTGCAGACCTGTGCCACACTGCCATGAGTTAAGGTAATGTCCGCTCTCTGTCTTTGCTGCCAAGTTTGCTCAGGTGCTGATTTTGGGTACAGTACAGGTGTGGTGCATGCTGAGGGAGTTGAGGAGGAAAAGGGCACGTGTTGAGGTATTCTGGTTCAACCTTCAGCTTGCCCTTGGGATGCGTTAGGCATGGGTTTCTGATCTAAATTCAGTAAATGATACTTACAAGCTTAAAAAATCCTCATGTCTGTCTTCCCACTATAAAAAAAAAAAATGCACACACATATATACACACACATGCAGAAAAAAAAGGTATAGTGGAGAAATGTGTATGAAAAACTTTTTTTTAAATGCCTGGTAAATACCTATATCTAAATATCTAAAAATGTGATTTAGAGCTCTTCTCTTTTCCAGCCAAGCAGAAAATGTATGTATGCTTTACCTGATCAGCCCTGTTTCAATTCTGTATAGAATTTCTTCCAGCTGACCTTTCCCAGGTTGGCATTTATGTTTTGAGGGGTTGTCCTTGAATCCCTCACCCTTATCCTTCCTCCTTCTGTCACTAACATCACAGTGGGGTGGCCATGTCAGCATGGAGTGCTTTCCCCCCCTCAGACTACAGCAGAAGTAAAAGCTGGAAGTTGTGCAAAATGCTGCTAGCCAGACTGAAATCAGTGAAGACAATTCACCCACATGCCAGACTGTGTGAGTAACAATGACTGAGTGGTGAAGGGCAGGGTTTCCAGGAGGAAAACCCTGTTCCTGATCTGCCTGCTTTTTCAGGGGGCTTGCAGCTGGGGCTGTAGCATTACTGCTGGGGATGTGTTCACTGATGCAGGATAAAATAACTCCTCGGTTATTCTGTGGGGTTTCACTTAAGGCCTCTCACATCCCTTTGCCCAGTTCTTCAGTGAATGCTTCCAACCATAGTTCAGCCCAGGGAACCTTCACATCCAAGAAAGTCATCCCAAGCTCTAAAATATTTAATTTGCCCCTTTTTTAGTAGAAAGAGAAAAATATGCCCTTGTGTGGGGTTTTTCCAGTGTGGGTGGTGATGGAACATATCCTGAGCCAAGAGCACTTTTACAACCCCGGCTCTGCCCAATGTAGCTAGTTTGAATGGCTGTTTCCAAAGAGCTGTGAGAAATGTTTATGGGCTTTTTTGTTATTTTTTTCTAATTGCATTTGCTGTAAAGAATCTTCCTATTGCCTGCTTCTGTTATTGATATAAAGCTCTGTTAAGGTTTTTTAAATGTACAGTGTTTCACTTTTTATATAGTAAGAATTAATTCTGATTGAATACTTTGCTTCACTGAACTGCAGATAAGATGAATGGGGAGCTGCTGGCTAAGAAAAGGCTCTCACAATGTGTTTTAGACCTCTGTGTCCCTGAGCACTTGATCTATTGATGGGTTTTGTAATGCTGTTATCCTGCTGATCTAGTTGCAGGATTTTACCTCATGCTGCAGAGCGCCTGCAGAAGAAAAAAGGGAGGAAGAAGTAATGGTGACCCAGTTTTTCGCACGTCTGTGCACATGGAATGTCCTGGATGCCCTACAAGTCATTTCTGGTGGGCAGTTTTCTTTGTGCTGGGGTCAGTCTCAGAGTTTGTTACTCCTACTGATGCTCTTGAAGAAAAAGAAGCAGGACAGAGTGGATGGTATGCTCTGTGTTTGCAGCGTATCGTGTGCATTTTTAAAAAAATATCCAGAGTTGTGGCCCTCATACTGCCTTGTAGCAGGTGAAACTGGGGTTTTAGGAAAACCTAAGGAATGCTTTAGGAATGTCCTCAGATGTGTCTCTTGAGGCTTAATGCCCCTTGGTGTGAGCTGTGCAGAGTGAGGGAGAGAATTAGTATTAACAGTACTCTTTGAAAAAATGTGGTGGCTAACCCTCAAAATCCCAATGCTGAAATTGCATTTATCTTCTTCCAAATGCTTTCTCGAACCATAAGCTTAATATTGGCTTGGAGGGAAACCAGAGATATTTTTAACTGGAAGAGACCAGGCTGCAGGGAAGTGGTGCTTAGCCCAGGACCATGAGCATTTTATGCTGCTTCTTGGCTCCAGCCTCCCTGAAGGGAATGAAAGGCAACTCATTTGCTTTGTCCTTGTACCACTGCAGCAACACAGTGCCAGTGACCACCTCATTACATCCTGGAGTTCTCCCAGCATAAATATTTCTCTAAAACTGATACCTACAGGGCCAGATTCCAAGTAGTGTACCCCTTCTCATTAGATATACACCCATATGGATAATTTACATTTCAGGCACTCTCATTATACATTATTCTTGACTAAGCAACAGATAGAAAATCCAAAATATTAATTATGAGCATGATATCCAAAATCTGTACAAATAGTGAATGGTTTGCTCCTATGAGAAATCTGTTCTCATGACATAGGCAGGGGCTGTACTGATTTGGACCTCACATGTGTAGAAAATTACACATGACTGGCCCAAAGTAAGGTCCTGTTCGGGTTCATGGCAATTGCCATTTGTATCAGTGATGACAAAGTTGCAAAGAAGCATATCTTTCAGCATCTGTTAAAATTATTGTTATTTTTTTCTGTCAGATATAAAGTACAGTCGATACCTACCTCAATACCTTCAACATGTTTTCACAGCTGGCATGTAAATACACATATATCAATCCTTCCTGGGAACTGGCTGGTTCCAAAGTGACTCAATGCAGTCACAGCCCTGTTTGAATCAGGTCACACATCTTGCAGCCTAAATAAGAGATGCTAAATAAGTCATGAGCTGTTGCAAGAGTCAAACCGGCATTTATCCACTCTCTTGAAAACTGTTCTTGGAGTTCTTTAAAACTTCCCAGCACTCTGCTTGTGGGTTTCCTGAAGGGCTTCTTGCAGGGGGCAGAGGATCTCCATGCAGTAATTCTGAGGTGGTGCTGTGAGAGACAAGTAACTTCACTAATGTTTTAGAGCAGGAGCACTGCATTTGTTGCAAAACTGCGCACCATTGTTTAATTTTTATTGTTTTGTTTGTTTCTTAGTTTTTTGGGTTTGGATTGGTTTTTTGGTTTTTTGTTTTGTTTTGGGGTTTTTTTGTTTGTTTTGGGTTTTTTTTTTTTACTGCCTCAATAAATTTATGCTATCTGCTGTTTAGATAGATGGCCTGTAAGAGAGACCTATAAGGAGTCACTGGCTTTCCTGGCCTCACCTTCCCTTCAGCAGCAGTGGCCTGAGACATCCAGTTTTGGTGGGTCAGGACATTGGGGGAATGGTATGAACAGAATTACTTACAGCTAAAATCAGAGGATGAGGATCATTGGGATAAGTCTCTGTCATAGGCATGACCTTTACATGTAGTAGCTGCCCTTGTCCCAGAGAATACGGTATGGATGTCCTGTAGCACAAAACCAGAAGTGTTTAAGTATGTTTCAAAACTGATGTTTGCCAATATAGATGGTTCTTTCTGATCTAGACATCAACCTTCAAAATTAAAAAGAGAGCTAAATTAGCTTTTCTTGTAAATGGGGAATTTTTTTACCTCCCTTTCATGAAGCTTCCCTAGTTTCTAATTAAACGCATGTTAAGCTAGAGTAAGAAAAAAGTCACTTTTCTGTGTGGCTATTTATTGTGATTATCTGTTTTCAAACAACTTGAAATAGATGAAAATTACTGAGAATGCATAAAGGCATTTTGCTAATTTGTGAAATTTCATGGAATTTGGCCTGTGGGTTTAAGAAACCTGTAACACACACACACACACACACACGGATTGCACTGACTGTATTTCCACAAAAAAATTAGGCTAAGAAGGTCAAGCTGTGTTCAGCCCCGAGGTCAAATATCACAACGTTGGAAAATGTGCCTCTGTTCTTGGTTACTTCTAAATGAAAAATATTATTTGTTTCTAACTTCCAACAATTCCTAGCACTGCAGTGTTTCCCTACTTTATTTAAGGTTTTCTGCAATTAGAAGAAAATGAATAATGCAAAAATGTATTTGCAAATTAATAGGTTGAATTTATGGTGCTAAAAATGAGGCTGCATTATGAATTATTCATGTATACCTGAATGAGCATTATGTTTTCTTAAAACATTTGTGAGGTCCATAAGATTCAGAGTCTCTTTCCTGACCAAAATAATCTTGTTTGGTAGCCAAAAATAACAGCATCAAAATCACATGAGAATAACAAAAAAAACCCCAGATGAAATAGGTTTTATGAGTCATATTCATTAAATATGTAGAAACACAATGATCTGTTTTAAACACAGACTAAAATTGCAAGAAAAAATAGTCTAAATATTATACAAATCAATGTGGCTGTTAGTCTTTGTAGAAAGGAAAGGTTGTTAAAGGGTGGCATGAACTATTTGTTCAGAAACTTGCATTAGAAGATGTTTAAAAAGGCTCAGCATATTTTATAAAAGGGCAGAAAGCCTATTCCAGCACAACTAGCTGAATGAAATTGCCAGGTTTGGGATTCAAGTGGCCTGAGGACATGTATTCAGTACTCAGCTTCCGCAGCTCTTCACACTGTTGTTGGCTGGAGGCTCTGGAACCACAGCAAGGTGGTTCACAGGGGTGACAGAGTCCTGACTCCCGTCCTTCAGATCTGAAAGGGAAAATATTTACCACTACAAGAATGGGACACATGAATGTTGGTGTACTGATAGATCATCTTTGTGTTTGTATTTAGCAGAAACATCCTGTTAATTAGACACGAGGCAAATCCAGAAGTCCCTACCTGAGGTGCTTCCCTCTAGTTAGTGCTCTCTTTCAGGGCTCTGTGAACTCTTGGAGCAGGCAAAAAGCCTGGACCATTCTCCTGGTCACTTTTGCATGTGTGTGGAAGATTCCTGAGTTTATTTGTAGAGATAGAAATGGGCTCAAACCCTGATGCTTTCCAAATCACCATTTAGGTTTCTCCTTTTAGAGCCAGATCAGTCTTACAGCTCTTTGGGTAGCCTCTGTGGATACTGGGTTTGTTCAAACCAGCTTCCTGAGAAGTGAAAATCACAAATATACTATAAGTTTTCTTTGCACTAAGTGTCTCCAGCTTCCCTTCCTCTGTAATCCCTTCCTTTGGGGCTAAGTGACTCAGAACTGCTTGTGGTAATGAGCAGACCGTTTTGACAGATGAGTGTTTCACACTGATTCTGTGATGCTGGGGTAAAGAGCACAGAAAATTCCCAGAGTGCAGCCTAAAAATGTGCTTCACTCAAACCTCTATCTTCACACTGACAAAGGGAAGGAAAAAAAAATGTGTATAAGGTTAAATTCTGTTCTACTTTCAGGTTCTGGCTTTTAGATACATGCTTTTCATTAATAAATATCACTCTGTTTGAGCAGTTATCTATGCAGTTAGAGCACACCAGGCTTTTGTCAATGCTGGGGTTCCAGTTTGCCAGGTGCTGGGCAGTGAGTGCCAAATCGTTTAGAGCCCAGTGAAGCCAAGCCACTATGAATGGACAGAGCAAACTGCTGAAAAGAAAGGAGAAACGTGAATGGAAAAAGAAGCTGTGGGAACAGATGTACATTTTCAGGCCAGAAGCAAATGTAATTAAGAGGCTTTGAATGATTTGTAGTACTTGCATACAAACAGTCACCTCTTTAACTTGCTTTTCTCACTTTCTCCCTAGATCTCATCTGATATGGCATATCCGATGGACACTCAAGTAGAATTTTGTACAAAAGGAATTAGAGGAAAATGAATATTCTATTTGTTACATCTGGGAGACTCTTTGCATCTGTTTTTACAAACACTCACTAACAGGAGTTTTCCAAGTGGGAAGAATTTGGTTGATGACAAGATATTGCTCCATCAACATCACAGGATTTGAAGAACAGTTGCGGGTTGTATTTGAAGCTAGAAGTGGGGGAAAGGAGCAGTGTTAGCTGTGGACTAGTAACTGCTGAGAAAAACAATAATTTCTAAACCACTCTTTTTCTAAAATTTGGTTGCTTTGCACTAGGGACACTAGCTGTGAAATATCTCAGTGCCTTTTTTCCCTTTTTAATACCAACCCATCTCTGAGATACTGGCTATGGCTTCCTTTTCTCTCTCTTCTCTCTCTCGTGATGTTAGTCAGTGCTTTTACAGCTTTTGGCAGCTTCCCAGCCAGAGCAGATTCCTTGCCAGCAGAGTCCCCTCATGGCAGCTCATTTTATAAAGGGCTGACTGCTTTGATGGATGATAAGGCTAAGGAGAATGAAGGAACAAGGTATTTTTTTATTTTTAAGGAAAAAGTCCCTCTTACTTGCATCTGAAAGACACACTGTAAATAGAGTCAGTCCAAACCTTATCAAGAGGGAGCCCATCGGGGGTGAAAGCTGTTCCTCTGGTGCATTGTATGTGTGAGACTGGGTGTGGGAGGTGGAAACATTAAGACAAGAAAGGTTAGGAAGTTAAAAGGAGAGTTTAAGGCTGTGAGAGAAAAACACAGTGAGTAGAGAGAAGGGAAGAATAATCAGTCAAGGGAGAAAACTGGAACAAAGAAGCAAAGAAGCTGGAAAGCAGAAATAGAAACAAAGATTGTCTGTAGGCAGAAGAGAAGCTGAAGACAGTGCTAGAGGAAAGCAGGTTGGTATATATGTATCCATGTATGCACACTTGGTAGAGAAATAAGGAAGATCAGAAGCCAGGATGAAAAACGAAACATTAGAAAAGGTAAAAAAAAATTTTTGCTGACCTCTCTTCTCATCAGTCCAGCTGGTACCTCTCAATGTCAAATTTAATATTGATGTTTAGTTCTGCAGCTATCTGGTTGAGCCTCAAAGGCCTTGACTATAATCATCTTGTGGAGATTTGCCTCAGTGCTAATAATTATTGTGGACACAGAAGGAAATACATGTTTTGCATCAGTCCTGTGTTTCCTTCATTTTGTGTGTCCTGGCTGGACTGATGTTGTCAACGTGAGCTTTGCTCACCTTACCTTATCTTACCTTAACACATATGTTGTTTATCAGCTCATCAGCTGTTCACATCTTAAGAACCTCTAGTGCAATGTGAGCATCTCCTGTGGATTATGTTTCACATCCTCTGGTTGTAGAGAAACATAAAATGACTCAGTTCCCTCAGTGTCCATATGATCTTTCCACAGCATCAATATGTCATTTCCTTGCTCATTCCAACAAAATCCCTCATATGAGTGTGATTACTCAGGAGCATGTGAATGCTAAGTTATGTGAGAGACCTGTACAGATCTCTTGGAAGGGGCAAACCCATCCTACATGCCTGTATGCTTGGGTACAGCTGTCTTGGGTCTCAGTCCAGACTGGCTCATTACAAACACTGTACTTACAATTGCTTTTTGCAGATGCAACATGCGGCATATTAACGGTTATTTTGTTAAGACATTTTTCTGGTTTTTTTTTCCCCCAGCTGAGGAGGATGGCAAGACTATCCTTAATTTAAGGAAACTCTTTAAATGTCTAGAAATAGGGTTATTCCCTTTTTTGAACACTTTTCTTATGTATGCCTGTATCTCTTGGGGCATTCCCGTCCCATTCACATTTACTGCCATAGCACAGACAAGTGCTCTCTGAAAATGATGCACCAAGCTTCTCTATTTCTCAGTAAATTTTCTGGCTTTCTTGGGTGCCACAGGTTGTGTTCTGTGTTTCCACACCGAGTCAGTGGTGTTGCCTATCTTCCTGCTGCAGGCTGTGCTGTGGAGGTTGGCACAGGCTCCACTGCCTGCCTGCAGCCAGCAGGAATGGGCACGGGCTCTGCTCTGCTGGAGATGCCTGGGGAACAAGAAGGGAGCAATTCCAGGAGAGAGGGATTGAGCTGGGGTGAAGCAAGCTGTGCCTTCAAAGCACAGTGATGTTCTGAGTACTTGTGGTGAATCTGGAAAAAGGTCCCATTTTTGTTGTTGTATTTTTCCCCTTTGTTACTGGTCAGGCATACTGTCAGTGATTAGATAATGTGTTTATACCTCAGCCTGGTTTGATTCTTGTTACCCCCTACCTTCAAGGCTCTGTCCCTGCTTCTGTCTTTGATCTAGCCCATTTTACTAACCAGCTTTCTTAGGATATGGACAGAACTTTAGAGGTTTAAGAGGCACGTGTCTGCTTAGTCACAATTGAGGTTTTGTGGGACATAAGCACAGACCTGGACTCTGGATTTTTCAGAACTAGTCCTTGGATTCCAGTGAAGGTGGTAGGTGCTCTCCAATTCATGTTGAAGTGTAGGTATTCCAGCCTAATCTCCGAGTTGCAAATGCATGCAGATCCTCCCCATCACTGCCTGGAAGAATCATGTTTTCTGGGATTACTCAGACTTCAGTTGCAATGGGTTTGATGTGAGCATCCAATCTGACCTCCTATACTCCAGCCTTACTCCTTATAGAGTAAGCCTGAAGGTCATGAAAATAATATAAATGAGTTTTAAAAAATATGAGAGCAAAAGTGAAATAGTTAAGAAAATTCCTAAGAGTAAAAGCGAAAATTCAATGCATTCTGCCTGTGCTTATTTTGTGAATCTTTGCTTCCTCTATCAATCAAAAAGAGATTAAACTTCCTCACTTGCTTAGTACTTGGTTAAACATTATACAGCCCATCAGCTCCAGACAAATGTGTCCCCAGTTACATGGGATTTCTACTAATAGAACTTGAGCTAAGTAGTAGTCATTAGAGTAAATCAAGTACCCCACTGAAGTGGCTTCAGCTGAAGTTAGGTGCAGTGCAGTCATGGCCCTCAGGGCATGTGGCTTGATTGCTTATAGCCTTAGCATGTATGTTTCTCTAAGTGCCATTTCCTAAATGAAAGATGTCTTCTTTCTTTTTTTTTTTTTTTTCCTAGTGGATCCTTTCAATTCATAATAAAGGACTTCAAGTACTTTTCAAAGCCTCCTTGAGGAAATTCTATTTTTACTGTAATTTTAAAAAGGGAAATAAATGGGGAAATAGGGAGAATTACTGTGTTTCATCTTGCTCACCAAAATCTCACCTTGTTTGAACTCAGTAGTCAGAATATATTCAAACATCATGGAAGCAGAAAGTGTTCAAGTTTGTGGAATAATAGCCTTAAAAATTCACAGAGTGCTAAATATTGGATGAATAGCTGAATGAAAATTCCAGACCTAGAATGTGGAAAGATTAGTCAAACTTCCCAAGGGAAATGTAGCTTGAGCAGTTACACTGGCTTTCTAAGCTGCCTATCCCTCCTCCCCCAGGTGTAATTTTGAACCCATCAGTCACTTGAGCAGATCTGATGGAAACATGGGGTTTCAGAAGACATGGAATTGTTCCAAGCTCTGGGAAGGTGGTGAGTCAGAAGGGAGGAACAAAGAGGCTCTGCAGGAGGATAGAAGCTTCTCCATGGGGCTCAAACCCCTTGCAGCAGGTGCTGCCCTCACTTCAGCAGCCAGCAGGGAGCAAGGACAAGCTGGGGATGTGGAGAGAGCCAGAGGTGCTTGGGGTGATTCCAGGGAAAGGACCACAGGCTGGAAGTGGTGTGCTGAGATCAGGAGGGTGCATGAGATATAGAACATTAATTACCTAGGAAACCAACTTAATTAATCTTGTTGGGAATGGAACAAGTTGTGAAGGAAGGGAGGAGGGAAATCTCTGCATTCATACGAACAATTTTCATGTGCAGTTCAACACTCAAGAATGCAAATATTATTCGAGTCCTCCTCAGCCCCTTCCCTGATTCTGCTGATAAAGTAAGATGTCAGGAAGAAGCTGGGCTGCTAGAGCAGGGCAGGTTAGGACTGGGAAGGCCCATCTGGGACTATGCAGGAGGCACCCAGGAAGCCTTGGCACTGCAGCTCAGTGATGCTCCTTGGTCACTGCCTGCCTGTGCTGGCCCCACGGCTGCCACTGGTCAGCTGGTTACACAGGGGATCACCTGGTGCCACAATAAGGACCTCTAACTACATCAGGATTTATTTTTTAGTCTCTTTTTTGTGGTTGTTGGTGTTTTTCTATTTTATTTTCATTTGAGGTTTTTTTGGGAGGGTTTGGCTTTTTTCAGGGTAGGATGCTGCTGCTGAGCAGTAGCAAGATGTCTTCCAGTTACAGCTGCTCCTGCAGAAGCTCTGTCTGGTAAGGCTTTGTTTATCTTCCTTGTGAGGATTATGAGAAGGGAACCAAAAATACCAAGCAAGCCTGTGCTTTAAGGGATAACCTCTATGGTATCTCTCCTTTTGCATCAGAAATATGCAAATAGAAAATGACAGCATTATTTTCCTTTCCCTCTTTTCTCTGCTGCAGTATGCTTTCTCCCCTTCCTGGCATACTGATTTGCTTGAGAATCCAGGCAGCAATCTGGTGGAGAAAAAAAATCATTAAGTACACAAAGGCTTTACTCAGCACTAAATCATGTCTGGACTCCTGCTAGAATCCTAGTAGTTTTTTCCCCAGATCTCAAAGTACTTCATATGTAAAATAGTGTCCCATTTCAACAATTCATTTCTTTTTTCAAGCTTTAAACAAAGAGAATGACTGAAATATATTTCACAAATCATCCCATCTCATGGGTGTCTTGGAGATCTTCCTTGTCCTCATATGTGTCACACAGGTCTTTCTCAAGCATTTTTGCATACTTGAGACAGCATGTTGCAATGCCAGGATATTCTGGTTGCAAGGCCTTTCTTCATTTAATCTGAATTTGGCAGTGGCAAAAAAGCTTGATGGAAGCTTTGAAATCATCAGGAGGGTAGCATAGAAGTTGTTAAACTTAAAATTATATTTGTGCTCTTTTATGTCGGTGCTCTGTTTATGAGTCTGGGAGATATAGTCAAGCTTGCCTCTGGTATGAAATTTTAAAAAATATTAAACTTCAGACAGAATTAGAAACTTGTTTGTCGGATGGAACCAAGGAAAATGGTAGATTTGACACAGATCCCAAAAATTAGTTAATCCGTTAAGAAAGATATTGAAATTTCCTTATAAGAGAGAGAATTTAGTTATTTTAGACATTGGTGATGCAGATTCTGACCCAAGGTTCACCCAGCCCAGAGTGTTACTTCTCACAGGATCCATAGGTGAAGACCTATGGAAGAGCCTGAGCAAGACAGGTATGTGTGGTACTTGATATTCTCCCAGCCTTCATGTTTTTGAACTCAGAGACCTCACGGCTAGATGTGGTCCCAGGGCAGTTGCCCTCTGTGAGAATATGTCCTGCCTTCCCTTGAAGCCACAAAAACTTGTACCGTCTGTAGTGCCCTTTGCCAAGGAGCTCCTGCTGCCTTTTTTGCTGTTATTTTGGCTCCTTCAAGCTTCCACTGCTGACCCCCTGTTGCTGGTACTGTTAGAGAAGCAGATAATCAGTCTTTTTGCAGACTTTTTTTGTATACCCAGAAGTCACCACTTCTACAGACTGATGTGTCCTACCTCACTCATTTGTTCCTTGTACAGCAGCTTTCTCTACCTTTGATCTTTTCTTCTGCCTTTCTCTGAACATTTGCCAGTTCTGCTATAAAGCTTTTGAGGGATTTTCTTGCTCGGTTGTATATGATTCCTCTGCAATTTTTCACAGTTGGTGCTAGTTCTTACTATCCTGAATAACTTAGTGCTCTTGATAAGCTTTCTCACTTCACCCTTTTGTAAATTTTCCATAAATACACTGGACAACACAGACCCCTCTTGAACTGTTGCCTACTCTTCATTGAGAAAATGTTGCTGCTCTGTTTCCTAACTGGGCAAAGACTTTCTATGGATGCTTGGTTTCTTCTAATGCTTTGGAAGATGTTTTCAAAAATCAAGGAAGTCAGCGTAAACCAAATAACTCTTATCTTCAGATTTGTGGATCCCTTTTCAGTTCTCCAGGAAAAGCAAGAAAGTCCTTCTCATTATAAAAGCCCACTAACATTTTGTGCTCTGATCGTCCCAGGTAGCTTGTGCTTCTCTAGTTGACCACTAGTTTTTTTTCACCATTACAACTCCTCCTAATTGTCTTGGTTCAGAGGTCAGACTGCTTTTCCTATATTGCATCTGGTGATTTTTTTAGGAATTAGTGTCGCTTTGGCCCACAGCTGTGACTGATTGTTGCAATGCATCCCGGAGGTGAAGGGATGGTCTCCAGGAGCTCAGCACCCTGTTGGTGTCCTGGCCCCATCCTTGGCCAGTGCACAGGACACATCACACTGTTCTCAAATGAAAAACTGTGTGCTCAGAGAAAGAACAAGTATTAAGGCATAGATCGGTAAGATAGGCTGGGAGGGGGGATGTTAGTCCCTGCTGTGCCACAGCTTAGTCTCTCTGCCTCTCTCCCTGCATGTACTGTGGGTGTAGTGGTATTTTCCCAGCTCACGGGGTTAGGGTTGGATAAGGAGACTGCAGACAGCAAGAACCTTATTTACTACTGGAATCTGTGCCGTAGTAGAGCAAAAATAAGTGGGTGAGCATGCTAACAGTGCCAGCGGAGCGTCACTAACCTTGTGTGACAGAGCGAGGGCTAGCACACTGCAAATGTGGGGAGGGAGTGGGAGAGCCCCAGGCTGAGCACAGTAGGATCAACCTTTCCTCTTGGAAGAGGTGCTGGGTTCCCCTGTCAAAACATTGCCTGGGGCAGGACTTTTCAAACAGGGTATATTTTGTCTGACTGGACTGTCTGTGAGCTTTTGGGCCCTGCTTAGGATTGTAAACCCACACCTTCAGACATGCTGGAAGTTCTTTGTGGTCTGGAGGAGAAACTGCTGTGGCAGAAAGGGCCAGGCCTTGTGAAACACAGAAGGATAGAAAGGGACTGTCACAGAGGGGCGTGCTGGCCCCAAGTCTGCAACGAGTAGTTAAAAATAGCTAGAGTAGTTATTCCCTATGTAGCACTACACCTCTAATTTAAACTTCTATCTGGAAATTACTTCCAGGGGTAGACATTTGCAGGAAAAAAGCATTGTTCTACTCTGTATTATGAGAGATATCTCAGGCTGTCTGAGGCACATTGAACTGTGTGCTCCCTGCTTCATGCATTGTGCATTAGTCCAGCCACACCTAACAGAGGCATTTGCATGAGTAATTAACTGCCATTTCCTGCAAATCAAATTACTTAGAATTAGAATTTAAAATTACTTTCCAATTACTGAACCACACTTGTTAGTGAGAGCAGTGTTTTTATTGTGCCACTTTTAGAAAGGGCAGAGGCTCTTAACTCCTTCAAGAGAGCAATTATTTCTGAGAAGCACAGTGTATCCGGGGATGTCAACCCTATTTGTTTTACACTGCTAACAACCACTGGAATTGGTGATACTGTTCTCACAAGTGAGACAAATTAATTTGCTTCTTAAGTTTTATGAGTAGAACAACATAAAATTTCCATTATTAGCATCACGTTTCAAGGACAGTTGTATGGGCTTCAGTACAAAGTTGGTTTTTGTTTTTAAAGTATACAAGCAAAATTGTTCAGAGCCTTTTCATGACAGGCTGTAAAACTGTATGAGCAGATGTTTATATAACTTTAAATGAAGATTATCACTTAGAGTATCAATATAAATTGCCAATGGGAATGTTGCACTAATATTAAAGAATAGTATTTCCTAAAAATATTCTTTGAAAATTTACAGACCCTGAATTTCCTCGTGTCTTGTGTCTGACAGTGATCAGAAAAATTGTCTTTCTGTCTGCCTGAAACACAACTAAATAATAAAGGGGATTATGTAAAAATGATGAAGCTAGGGCATCGTATTTTAAAGTTGCACTGCAGGAACTTTGGCTGGCATCAATGCATTGAAAAAAATAAATGTATTCATGTTTCTTGATTCCAGAAAACCAAGCCTTGCATGTAACTTAAATGACTTCCTGGCTATCTAGTGTGGTTTCACAGAGTCAAAGCCTTATTATTAATGTCTGCTTGAAGAGCACAGTGCCCTGTTAACCGTTAATAGGAGTCAATGAATCCTAATTGATTCAGTGACCAGGGAATATTTGATGTTCAAGATCATAAAATATTATGAGAACAGACATTAATTTTTGCTATCTGCTGCCTAGAAAAGGAATGGATTTACTTAAAAGGAATAGTGGAAGTACAACTTGTTTTTTCTGCGTTATATAAAAGCATAATGACATTGTGTAGTTAACTTGAACTGACAAGAGCAATGAAATGTAAGGTTAAGATTCTTACTACCTTTAATCTTGCCAAGGCTAGTGCACTAAGCAATAACACTACGGAAATAAAACCACCATTTATAATTGTAAATAGGGGCATGGAAAAACAAGAGCTTGACTCATTTCTTATCAGATTTATTGTCAGACTGTTAGAATAATCCTAGAATACTCCCTTCTGAAAACAACCGAGGTCCCCAAACAAACAGAAAAAAGAGAATTTGCCCTAAATTTGTATCGTCTCACCCCAAATGTCACCTTTAATTTACCCTATCAAGTTAGGGCATGGGTTTAAGGAGGAGTGATGACAGGAGAGGCATTTAATTGGTGCTGCCTTCTTTCTTTTGCTCAGGCCAGATGGTTCTGCTCTGGGGAACCTGCAGTGCTTCCTGGAGCTCCTCTGCCAGCGCCCAGACAACTCGAGCTGGGGTCTCACTGAACTCTTATGCCCTAATTGCAAGGAAAGGCAATATTTGTGCTGTTAAAGGGTGTTTGGACTCATGATGGAGGCTGAAAAGGGAAAAGCATTATGAAGTGGGGTATCAGAAAAAAAAAAAAAAAAGGAGAGGGAAGAGGTGGGGGAAGTGAGAGGAAGATGAAGCAGGATAGCATGGGTGGATGGAGCAGATCAGCAGGCTGATGGTAAAGCAGCAGAGCTGTTTGCTGCCAAGCCGTGTTCCAGAAGGCCACCCTGGGGAAGAGAGACTTGTCTCTGTGAGGCCCGAACTTACTGCCTCCCCCTGGGCTATGGCTGAACTTGTCAGCTTGTGTCAGCATGCTTTCAGCGTCCTCAGGAGGATTTAATACAAGGGTAATGAAGAGTGCAGAAAAGAAACTCTTTCTTAAGCCACCTACTAGCACAAGAAGTCCGTCAATCAGAGGGCCAAAATTCAAGCCTTTGCCTTCTGTAGAGAAGGGTGACATACTTTCATAGATCACAGTGATCTGCTGGAACCATTGCCATGAAAGGATCTGGTTTTGAAACAGATGAGGATTTAGCAACATCTGAGGCATTTTTTGCCACCATTGCCAGGATGCCAGAACAGCTGAACAGTTGCTTGGACCTGTCAGTTTGGTATCTGTTCAGAGGCTCATCACACAGTTTTGCTGCACAATTAGTTCCCTGAGCCTTTTCTAATAGGAATAATGCTGGGCAGAAACCAGACAGGACAGTGTTGTGCAATATATTTAGACAGTTAAATGGTTAACAACAGAGCTCCTGTTGTGATTCAGTCATGCCAGTAGCATAATGCCAGCTTCTGTCCTCATCTGACACTTTCATGCTGCTTGGAAGGAACCACTGGGGAAATATGCTTTCACAGATTGTTAGTTGTACAGCCACAGTCCTCAGAGCCTTGTATAATAAGGCAGTGGCTGAGGAAGGAGAAATAACCAAGTGCTGGTCACATATCACCTCTATTTTTGCTATCAGCACATCCTCAAAGGCAGCTGATTCTGGGAGGGAGGTAAAGCTTCTCAGAGGTCACCTCAATTAACATTTGGACTGGGGCCTCGCCTGGTTTCATAGATAAAGCTTTACTGCTTTTTCATTCACTGAGATGAACCTGACTAAAATGAGCAATTGGGTTCTCATGCTGCAAAAAGCCACTGACAAAGCTCTAAAGTAGGATCCTCTGTGTATGTGTGTACCTGCGGGCAAAGCACAGGATGACTGACTACCTCACAGTTTGCAGGGGCAGGACGAATCTGTAGCACAGAGAAAGCAGTATATGGGTCCTAATTACTTTTTATTTTGGAGTGAAATCACACTGAAAAGCAAACAGTTGCAGTCAATATTGAAAAATGAGCTTATTTATCTTTTTGGACACAGAAGATGCTCCAGCATTGATTAACTGTAATGGACTGCAGGGCACTGATTGCAAGGTAAGATATGATTGATCACTGGTGGGAAGACACTTGGTATTGGGGCAGCACCCTGGCAATCTTTAAAAGAGCATCAGCCACACGTGCAGAGCTGTCCCAAGCGGAATTCCTCATGCGTTGAACAGGGAGTGTGTTGCTGCTGCAAGATAATCTGGGAGCATCAGGCAGAGCAGAAGTCTATTGGTGAGAAGGCAAGGTGAGGGTAAGGATGCTGGCAGAATGCCTGGACCTCGGAGTTCACTCATTTACGGTGCCCATTGTATTTTCTAGAAATACCCATTCATAAGTTTTTTAGTAAAGTGACCTCCGTGGAATCTGAGTTTCTTCTTCCCCATACTAATGACAACAGTCATAATGTATCTGTGATGTGAAGAGTTTCACAGTGGGTTTTGCCTGTATAGTTAGTCTGATCTTTTCAATGAGTTTAGATTGCAAAGATCCAGAGGAAAATTTCAGATAAGCTCATTTCCAAGCTCTGTGTCCATAAATCAGATCTAAGCCCACTGGAAGAAACTACATGCCAAGTTCACTGGCTGGTAGAATAGAAAACTTCAAGAAGTTTAACTGTCCCACACAGTTGTATTTTTCAAACAGTCCAGTAATATCCAGTTTCAATTTCAGAGAGCAATTGTCTGTAAAGAAGTGTTAGCTGAGTAAAGTGAATTGTTTGAACAGTGCTAGGATTTTGAAGTGTCATTGCGAAAAAGGCTGGTTTTTGGTTTTTTTTCCTTTCTTTTTTCCTCTGGACCAGCCAGGGAAAGCAGCAGCTTCTTTCTATAGGAGGGAAGATGGTGAATAATAATCACCCCTTAGCAACCTGTCAGATGGTGGATTGCAACCCAAGAAAAGTGATTTGCTGATTATCTGATGTGACAGCTTAATAAACAAATATTTACACATAGGTTAAAAGCAAAAGTAGAGTTGGGCAAGAGATCTGCATGTCCCAAACTCAGGTCAGTGATTTGTGTGGGAAAAACATTTTCCTTTCTGGGCTTGGGGAAGAGGGTGGAAATACCTTTGTCAGGAAACATAATTTAAATTCTTTGTGTGCTTGGGATTTCTCTTTGAAAAGATCATTTGACAAAAGAACAAGATTGGCAATTCTGGGCTCCTTGGCTGACTTTCCAGCCTTGGGACTGCTGTGGCACCTGCTGACCTGTCTACCCAGCTATCCCACCCTCCCTGGGTACCAAAATATTTGACATTATCAGACACTCTAAAATTGTCTCCCTTAGTGTCTGATATCTCTGTGGATTACCTGAGAGCTGAGTCAGCATATGTGCTGTTCCGGATTTTGTGTGCTGTTCTGGGCATTTACTTCCCCACTTCCCTTCATAAGCAACAAGTGCTGGAGCAAGGGAGAGGGAAATACTGAACAGCATCATCATTGATGCAGGTGAACTGGAGTCCCAGTGGCAGCTGATCCTTGGCCACTGATTGTACTGTGGGAAGAGAGGAAGGGTTTCATTGGAGGTAATTCCAGGGGGTTGCAAAGTCCCCTTAGGGAGATGCTCTCTGTTAGGCTGGGTGAGGAGCCTGTGTGGTAGCTCTACTATCCAAGCCAGCCCTGTAGACAGCACGGTGTGATCCCTGTGAAAGAGAGCAGGTGGAGAGGGTAGAGCTGATGATGGACAGACCCTCCTCAGTGATGACAGGAGGCTGTGGATGCCCTTGGCAGTAAGGACAGAGCTTCAGAAGTGTGATAGATTTCTTCAGGGGGCTAGGAGATGAAACTCATTCAAATCACGTAAGGAAGGAAAAAAATTCGAAACAAGCAACCCACAAAAACCCTGAACCCTTTGAACATTGCTATTTATGATTACATAGGAATTCAAGGCTTCCTTCATGTTCATAGCTAGAAACTGTTTTCCTAGATAAAGTTTTAGAGGCTTAGATGTAATCAGCTAAGGAACTCTTCAAATAAGCTAAGCCGTGTTTTGATTTGGTGCAAATAAGAAGTGAAGTAATAGGAATAGCTATTCCTGGAACAGCTGAAGCTTTGAAATGCTGATTTTAAATGCTCCATGCTGCCATTCAGCTGTCCTGTCATAGCAGTACGGAATGAAAGACAGTTTTCCTCTCTGTGAACATACAAAAAGAAGGATATATTAACAATTGGAAATAAAAATCCAGCTCTAAAATATAGGGGAGTAATTTTTTTCCCTTTTTTGCCTTTTTATTTTTATTCTATTTTTCTTCTCCCTGTATTTCTTCTTAGCATCAAAAAGACAACAGCAATGTTTCTTACATCAGCTACAAAGGACATCTAGTTGTCATCTCTCTACTGCTGTTACCTCACTTGACATCATGATCTGAAAAGTCTGATCATGTGGGGCTCAACTATAAATTTGCTATGAACACTCGTTCTCCTGCGTCGTGAGCTGACAGGGAAGAGAGATCTGGGATGATGCCTGTGCTCTTTCAGAAGCCCAGGCAGAGCAGATGGGGGCTCTGCGACCCTGGGGATGAAGGCTGGGGAGCTGCAGCTGCAGGAGTGCCAGCATGAGGAGCTGTCAGAGTCTTTGCCCAGGTCCTGGGTATGCCTTTGGCATGGTGATAACTGTGCACCATGGCTCTGATAATGGAGCTGGTTTAGGTCTACCTATACACATGCTGCAGCCTCACAGCTTGGGCAGTGTGGTCATACAGAATCTGCCTTTTGGATTTCTGCCTCTGCATTCTGCCCCTCTTTGGCCCAACATGCAGAGAATGTTTGTGAGATATTTTATCTGAGGGAGGCTATTCCCAGCCTGCTGGCCATTAGGAGGAGACCATCGCTACGCCTCCTTCCTGTTCCCTAAACACCCCTGTTCCAAAGAGGTTTTAACAGTCTCTATTAGGCTGTGTGCTCCCATGGGCTATTCAGAAATGGTCTTTACTTTTCCCCATCAGCTGGTATCAAAGGTAACTCACAGAATAAAACAGATTTAAACATAACCTATTATGAGACTGTGCTTAAAAGCGATTGTGGAAAAAGAATATTTTGTCTTTATTTTGCCTCAGTTTGGGGCAAATACCTTCCAACATCTGTGTTATCTGTAGACCCTTGGTGATTTCCATTTAAGTTCAGTGATGGTTTCAGGATCTTTGTTTAGAGTTTTAGTAAGTTTCTGAAAGCTCAGCCATGCAGCTTTACTTCAGTCAGTAGCACTACTACTGTCCACCAGTTTCCTGCCATGTGGAAACTCAGTCCTACAGCTTCATGGTAACATTGGTACAGCAACAGCAAATTCCTAGTTCCACTATGAATCTGGGGGCATATCAGTCTCTGGGTTAAATTTAAGTTATTTTCTGAAATTAGAAATATTTTTAGGAGCACTAATTGTCCTGTTGAGCACAACTAACGGCTTATCTGATAAGACAGTTCCTAATAAATTGATTATTCTATTTCGAGAAATACTAGTGAATCATGTTTATGGTTAGGTTATTTCTTCTGCTTGTAATACATAAACACAGGGAGTTTGCACGTGAAGGGTGCTATACTGAGGACAAATGGAAAGAATTGCTGTGTTGCATCGTGCTCTGTTTTCTTGTGCCTTCGTTGCTATGGGATGTAATTCTATTACCCACTGTACTGTTAGATTTCAAAAGGGTAGTTCATAAGCACTAATAACATTTGTGGCAATCTGAGCTAAGTTAATGAAAAAGATAATCAAATCTAATGCTCCAGGGCAAGATATATGATATCTCCAGGGGTCATAAAGCGATCATACAGCTGTCTGGGGGCAAGGGGCTGTTGTATGTGTGAGTGCAAGAAGAGGCAAGAGGCAGCAGAAAAGGGAGGGTCACCTTGCTCAGAAGCATCATGTGCTGGTCACTGGCAGAGGCAGGAGAAGATTGCTAGATATGTCGCAGAGAGGGAGACGCTTATTAAGCTAATTATATTTTTAGTAATACCAATACCGAATAGATAAGTTTCAGCTGATCCCAGACATTTTTTTCAATGTGTTGATTGGGAAATTGGATTGGACATGGTTCTGCCCTTACCCACAGCAGGCATATACTGAGTGGGGAGCTAACCAAGGATGGCACTGAAGTAGCCTTTGGATTTTTTTTTCTGTAAACACAAGTTTCAGTGTGAAACTCGCTTCTGAAACAAATGTAGTATTTTATTGCATCTCTAGACAATACCCAATGGGGACTTTTCCTTGCTTCTAACTATAAACACATATGTTGGTATATCACTTGAGTGTCCAAATAGAGGCTTTGTGTTCCTTGTAGGTATGTAACTGATAATGCTCAGCAAAGGACGCTTGCAATGGGAATTTTAGCCAGCACCCAAAACCATGTTTTCTCTCACAGACTCATGCTGTATTTATTGCAAGTACTTCCTTCATCTTACTCTGCACTTTTGTAGATTCACTGTGAGAATTTGTCTATTTCTACTACTGTTCTCTTTAACACAGATCTGCTTTTCACTACAGTAAGAGTTCTGTCAGAGTTTCAGCCAAGGACAGGTTAATTTTTAGCAGTAGCCAGTGGAAGAGCCTGGAGCTGTGTGGGTACGTCTTGGTTGTTACTCTATACCATGCACTTCATGGGGGAGGCAGAAGTAAGGGATTCTCACTTCCAGGGAGGATGATGTGGCTTATTGACGCTGGCAATGTGTTTTTCTCCATTCCTCTGGCAGCAGTTTGCCTTCACCTAGAGGGGTGTGCAATACACCTGGAATTGACTCTGGAAGCAGAGTCCCGCCCTCTGCCATGGGCTGATCCAGGCTGCACTGGAAAAGGGTGAGGCTCTAGAATACCTGCAGTTCTTTGGTAAAACCATTGCATGGGGGAACATGGAAGAGGATTTTTTTGAGAAAGGGGAGAAGGTAACCCAGATCCTCCTGAAGGCCAGTTCTGCCGTAAAACAAAGTAAGATTAAAGGACCTGCCTGGGAAATCCAGGATTTTGGAGTTAAATGGCAAGATGAATGTTATCACATTCTCATGGACACAGTCAAAAAGCAGCAAAATACCAACTGTGTTCCCACCAACAGGCAAGAAGGAAATACAGTTGCTGTTTCCAGTAAATTTTTCTTATCTCAGCTAAGGATATCAGCCCTTTGTCTGTCTCACTGGAGGGAGGGGGGAGGAGGGCAGTGGGTCATGGTTTTCATTTTAGTGGGAGCCCTAAATTAGGTAATTCCATTCCTACATCACCACAACTTCTCCTACCAATTCTAGCCATGTGAGGACATCAAGTGGTATAGCCTGTGTACATGGCCAAAGGTAGATGATTAGGAAAAATAAGAAGGCTAAGGACTGCAGGAAAGGGTCCCTCCTTTTGTATGTCTTCCTAAGCCACAGAAACTTCCTAAATTAGATGTTTTAACTACCATATTTTGCCTTTGATAGTCAATCAATTCTGAATAGATATGCTGGATCCCTTTTTTAATGTCTAGATCTTACTAGTTTTCTGTAGCACCCAATAAGGAGTCCTAAGAGTTCTTCAATAAAGAGACTTCTCCAAGCAAAAATGTGTGATAAGCAGGTGTCATTTGTTGGCTTCAAGAGTCCTTGCAGCCAACAATGGTGCATGTGCCCATGGGAGATCATTATGTCACTGGCCCACCATGGGTCCTTCCACCACTGGCATTTGCCCATCACATGTTTTTACTTTGAGGGAAAATTTGAGGTTATTTTTAATATTAGAGTACCTTTCCTCCCTCCTCCCCCCCCCCGCCCCCCGCCCCCTTCAGAAAAACAACAGCTATTCACAGAATTTAATGGGAAATGCTAAAGAAAGCGCTTTGGGACCAGAAGCTTTTTTAGCTCTATATGATGGTCTGTATCTTTTAGGAGTGCTTAGGTTTTTCATGCAATTGAGTACTTTGGTGTTCTCAATCAACATTTTCTAACTTCTTTCCATGTTTGTCCCAAAAGCTCCATTAATTTCTAGGAGTAGAGTTATTCATAAAATTTCTCTTGACTTTTTTGAGACTCAAAAAACCCCCAAAAATTCAGTTGCTGGTCTTTAGGGTTTTAGTGTCTGTAGAACAGAATAAATAATTGTAATAAATTTTCTTGAATTTGTCATGATGATATTAATTCCATTTCTATAAAGCTTGGATTGAAAAAAAAATCTAACAAAAAGCCTTACTGAAATCTACTGTACAAAAATTAACTACTTCCACCCACCCTTTCCCACAGTTCTTCAAGACATCACCATATTTCTGTTCTAAATGTCTACAATATAGAGTTATTTAAACTAATTCAAGTTTTAAGATAAACTGGAGTTTCTGTAGGGTTGAAGTTCAACCTAACAATTTTCAATATGTAACAACAAATAGATTTTGCCTGAGTTAATACCAAAGGGACTTTTATTCAACTTTCTTTCTTTCTCTGTTCTATAAAAGAAAAATTAATATCACCTCTGAGGAAGTCAAAGTTATTCTGGAGTAGTGACCTATTACTAAGTTTCCAGCATCGCAAATAGAGGTAGAAACTTTAAACAACATCATTCACCCTTCTATATTGCTTCTCTCTTTCAGCACAGACCTGTCTCTTCATAGGATGGATTCTCAGCTATAAAGCATCCAGATCCTAATTTATGGTGTACGTGAATATTCAAGGTTAACATATTCCCTGTGGGAGAAACAGTCAGTGCCATTCAGACCACATTCTGTTTTCCTCCCTTGCCAAAGAGTAGGCTGTTGAAAATGTGTCTGATGAAACTGCAGGTTCCTTCTCTAGTCTCATGAATTAATTTAATGTTTCTAATTGGGATTAGGTAAAGCACCTCTCCCCATGACTGGACAGCCAATAGGTGGGACAAATGAGTTTAAATATGTCCTCTAAATCAAGGAGAGAGAGGATAAATTTACTTATTTTCTTTTTTCTCCCATGTGATAGTTGTTTCTATTCCTATAGAGTGTAGTGATTTTGGGATTTTTTTTAATACAGGAAATGCAAACCAATGACCCAAGCACATGTCCCAGGTCACAAATTGTCTGGAGAGTAGGAAAGACAAGATTCACGGCTTGGATTTTCAAGCAAATTGTCCTCTTAGCCAGAGGTAGGTGGAAGTTTATTCCCAATTTTAATGGATTAGATTAAATTAGATTAGGAATTTAAACACAATTTTTTCATGTCCTCTTTATTACATCTCTGATGGATTTGTGCAGTCCTTTGGCCGGTTCTGGGGCCATCCTTCTTACACAGATCCCAACTATCACCTATCAGGACTGGTACCTACAGGAACTGGGGCCCTTTGTGTTAGAGTAGGATGTAGTGCAACAGCAGTAATCGATTTATTCTGTATGTGAGCTGGGCAGCTGAGAAAGCCCAGCCTGGGTACAAGCTTTGAGGCAGTTTCATTTTGCCTCTAAGCACGTCTGGACAATATGTGCACAGCTGTGCGATTTACTTGACCTTGCCCTTTTAACACAAGGAGCTTGTATGAAAAGAGGATACACGTCTGGACTGTCAGACAGATTTCCTTTGTGTGCATCCAACCAGTGTGGTCACACATTCCTCTTCTTGTGCGGCAACCTGGCCATTAATCTGTGCTTCGCAACACACAGACCAACCCTCAAGGCAGCTGGCAGTAACTGCTGGAGCACTGGAAGGCAGGGAGCCCTTGGAGTGACAGTGTCAAAAGGGACCAGTAAGGGTGTGCCCAGTGCTGCAAAACTGGCGGGGTGAGAGGCATGAGTGGCAGAGTATGAACTGAAAACCTGTCAGGGTGGAACCTGTGAGTGCCCCAACTTCCCTCTCCTCTTTGTGTCCTGGTTTTCACATTGAGGAAAGCAGGGGTGCCCTAGGCAGGGAATGCAATGAGCCCCTGCAGGTGCCAGCTGCAGTGCTGACATGCCCTGGGACTCACTCACCATCTCCTGCTATGGCTACACTCACAACTGCTATCACTTATCTTGGGGGGGCTTATTCAAAATGCAGACTATCTTGCCATGGATGCCAAGACATCAGAAATGGCCCAGTATGGCATGAGATAAGGCTTGGCAAGGATGGTGCTCAGCAGGTGCTAAGAAGGGCTGATGGACGCTGGTGACTGCATGCAGAGAGAGCTCCTGCACCCTGCTCTCCAGCACAGCCCTCAGCCCCCACTGCCATCTGACATTTCATTATCAGCGTCTCCCAACAGACACAGATAAAGACAGCAAATCAGTGCTGCTGTGTCAGTTCAGTTCCCAAGCAGCTGGCTGAGGTAAAAATGGGTTAAGCATTTAGACATTGACCATTATTGCATTACACCAGGATCCTATCAGTTTGATAAGATGCTGAAACATGGCTTTAGAATTCATTGCAGCCCTCACATATTTTTTACTTTGATTCCTTGAATTCTTCTTGTCAGTTCCCCCAGAACAACCAGGATGAATACAGGGCTTTGTGAATTGCCTCACTCATGCTTTATACAGAGGCTTCCCTTTTACTTATCTGTTCTATTGACCCATTGACATAGCTGAGGGTGGTGCTGCAAACTGATTTGCTATTGGTGATATTCCGAATTCCTGGGATACATGTAAAATGCTAATTTTATGAGTTAAACATTGAAGAGGTGCCATTAATTTTCAAAAGTTATATTCCCATTTGGCTCTTCTCATAATCACTGTTACAAGAAAGATTACTGGGACAACCATAACAATAAAAACTAGAGGAGAGAAGTCTTTTTCCTTAGTCTGGAGTTTGAAAAAACCTTGGGGCTTTTAAATTTATTTTGCACTGCACAGCATTTATGTGTATGGTCAGTGCCTATACTTGCTGTTTATGTTTCTTCTCAGAAAATATATATTCGTGGGTCTGGAGTTTTTTTAACTGCAAGAGCTGTTTATTAACAGCAGGAGCCCATCACAGATGAGATTGTGAGGGCGGTGTCTGAAAAGTAGAAGCAAGATAGGGTGGAGGACTGAACCTTGAGTCCACCCCTTTTTGCTTACTGCTTTGCTGCTCTTTGCCCTTCAGCCTCTCCTTTTCATGAGAAACTACTGAACTTGGAAGAAAGGCTCCACATTTCCATAGTCATGGCACTCTTTTCTTCCCTCACACCGGTATTTATAGCCATTATATGTGTTTTGATTGGGGTAATAATGAAGAAGACGGATGGAAAGAAGGAAAAATGTGACACTAAAAGCAAGCATCCATCTCGCCCATGGGTGGATGAAGATTTAAAAGATGGCACTGACCATCCCTTAGAAGAAGAAGGTAAGAAAAATCTTATCCCAAGCACTTTTGTTGTTTGAATTTTATCTGCTGATACAGTAAAGGAGGACTGTGGACTTCTCCATAGTGAAGTGGCAATGCTCAGCACAACTCTGCTACGGTGCCCTGAGCTTGTCAGCTCCCTGGAAGGAGGCAGTCCTCATGCCATATCTCTTTTGGTGTAAATCTCTATTTCCTCCAGGCCCCACAGATCATAGTGGGGGAAAAAAAAAAAAAAAAGGTAGAAATATATTTACATCAGGTCTCAGACCTATGGGGGACTCTCTGGACAGTGTAAGGAAAGAGAGGAGATCCTGCTGAATTCCTCACAGTCTCCTCCCAGGCCTTATTAGTCTGAGGGAAGGGAAGACCAGAGCAGAGTGTTTCTATCTGCAAGTCATCCCACTTTATCACTCAGTGCTACTTATCTGGTCTCAGTGCAGCTAAAAAGTTGAAAATGTGTTTATTACTGTTTTTACGAAGGTCCTCCATTTTGGATTCTGAGAATGTCAATGACATCTTTGTTGGGAGCTGTGTTGATCAAATATTCAAGAACAAAATGTGGTGGTGGTGGTGATAATCTGTTCACTCAGCTGCATGTTTGAACCCATACAGAATGCCCTTTATTTTCATTAGCTTTTTCTAAATCACAGCTTGGACAAAAGTCTAAGCACAAAATGTACCCTTCCTTTTTATTACTTCCTAACTATCCTCCATAAACTCACTTTATCTCTTTGTGAAATAAAAATCTACCGAGTTCTGTTTCTATCAATTTTTTAAAGTTGTAGTTAATGCAGACTTTTAAAATTTTTTTTTCCCTCAAGGTGGTTTCAAAGGTTTTTTGAGGGGTCTGTCTGGGGTTTTTTTCCTCATATGACATGTTCCATCAGTGTCCTTCTAGGAATCTTAAAATTTACAGTGTTCTTCTGCACATAAACTTAAGAATCACTCTTTTTTCAATGTTCAGTGTACTTTGAGTTAGTGTTGTTTATCAGTTTCTGAAAATAGTGGATATCAGGAAAGGTTTAAACTCTTCTGACTATTTTCCAAATAGATACAATTTCTTTACGAATCAATTCAATTTATTCAACGCAAAATAGATTCTGTATAAAATTATTCCATAATTTCTTTGTCACTTATGGCTTGCTACTTCAGTTAAATTGCTGTAAATTAGACTTCCTGTGGGTAGTTCAAATGATAATCTATTAATTATCATCTTGGGCCATAGCTGTTTCTATCAGTTAAAAAACTTAGATCCTCTGCATAAGCAAGCCTATTAGCTCTTATCAAGGAGCCTCACTGCCACAGGTCTACATATAAAAATTTAGTCTTTTATGTGTTAGTTGCTTTCCCTGTAATTCAGGTGCTAAATTCAAAGCTGTACTAACCTAAAATTGCTTGCAAAAAATTTTGATAGGTAGACATGTTAGTACTGTTGCTAAGTTCTGTTTGCTTTTAAGTAAAACCCTTCTCAATATACCATGTCATCCAATATTAAATTTTCTCGTTATTTTGCTTTTAGTAACAAATAATGGTCTTTCCCTTAATGGTGTGTGATTGAAACCAATTTATTTGTAAATCAGTAGTGTCTTTTATCTCTAGAAATATTAAAATAATTTCATCATTCATAGGGAAATTTTTCTTCAGCAGGGGAAAGCCCAGCCTAGGTGAGAAGAGTAGCAACGAGAAGAAGAGTTAGTAAGGATCTGCTACTTTGCTAAAGCCTTGATTAATGATCAAAACATGTTAACCTTGTTGTCAGTGTTAAAATTTTCACTGACTGCACTAGATGCTGAAATGGAAATATAGATGTAAAAAGAGATTTTTTTCAGAGTAAAGAATACCTGCTGTGTAAATTCTATTTTATTTATCTTACTTTATTAGACAAGCTCATTTCTACTTAAATGTCTCAGGCTGGCTTTTGTTTAAACATTAAGTTCCTCTGAAGAGAATTTGAGTTAGGTAACATGAAATAGTCTTAAGGCCTTGTCTAAAGCTAGAATCTAGCCCCATGTGAACAGACTGAATTTTCAACAGCAGCCTGAATAGGAAGGGGCAGCTGAAGACCAAGTCTTTTGATTCATGTCCCTTAGCAAAGCAAGGTCTATTTGCTGAGAGAATGAAGCACTCTGCTAGAAAAACAGAAAAGCACCAACTTTACTTGTACCCCCATGAGCCTTCCCTGAAGTGGAACCCTCAGGGATGTTTCCCATGAGAAGAACATACCTTTGAGCAGCAGAGCTTTCAGTGTCAGTAGCTGAACTGCTTGGGCAGGCTCAGAAGGGTCACTTACTGGCAGTGAAGGGTAGAATTGTGAGGGCCAAGCGCTCCTGAGCGTGTCTGTGTTGTGCTTTCCATAGCTGAAGAGATGGATGTTTCTTGGAGCAGCCAGGAACCCCAGGTCTTTAGTTAAGTGCAAAGCACTCAGTCCATTTGTTTAATGCCTTAACTGGCAGTGCTTCAGATTTGTTTGCATGCATCTATCCTGTAACTTTTTTCTTAATTTATAAGATCCACAATGAGAGATTGCTGTGCTGTGGATTGGCAAGGACACTGATGATGCACTCTACTTAAGGACTACAAAGCAATGCACAAAGTCCCAAATGTTCCATGTGTTCTGAAAACGCACTGCTGGCTGTTTGTGATACTCCTTATAATAGACCTGTCCCGCTTAAAAGCATTTCTCCTCTCCCCGTTTTCCAAGACTTCCCATACCTTATTAATACTACTACTGACATGGATGAGGCACTAGCAATTTAACCTCCTTTTCAATGACATTTCATGCTTTCTATCATTTAGGAACATGGGACTTAGCCGGACACGGTGCAGTACCACGTGTATCTTCTTGGTGCTGCAGATACATCCAGCCTTTGTCATCAGCTGAATGAAATGAAAACTTTTGTGACCCTTTTTCTTTAACCTTGCTGAAAGTCTTGTCCAGAATTTCTTACTAAGGGTTAAAACTCTACCTTTCTGCCTGCCCAAACTTATTTAATACTACTGTATATGTATTTAGTCTGTTCCATCCTCTTGATTTTAAAGGATTCTCTTCCAGCCCTGGTATATATCCTCCTGTGGTTTACGGATAGCAACCAGATTACCTGTCAGCTTTCCTTATAGTAGGTTTTCTCTTTATATAATGGCCACTCTATTTCTCTTAAGATCATAAGAAACCTTCTGCAACTATATTCCATTTGAGCCAATTTTCACAATATTTTCATGCTGGCTTCTCTCTTTCAGGGCCTGTTCCCCTCCAACTTGCTACTTCTTTTGCTTAAGATGCCTGACCCACTCTTGAGTTTTCCAGGATCAGCCTGCTAACCACTATTTATAACCCAGTAGTAGGGTAATCCATCTCTTTTAGTTCCCCATTAGTCACACTCAGTTCAGGGCTGGATTCACTACTGGGATTCTTGTTGTGGCTCATTTTGCAGCAGTCTGCCATTAATCAAAGAACCCACAGGGTCAGTCACCCAGCATTTAAGACCAAAGATGTGAAAACTTTCTTTACATACATTGAATTTTTTTCCTATGCGTCATGTCTTTACACTGTAAAAGAGAATTAGAGAGGAACTGTATGCTTAGGAAGCAATTCCCTAAAGAAAAACCTTGCTTGGAAAGCAAATGCAGTAATCTTGACTGGGATTTCTCAAGGATCAATCTCAGGACCAATTGTTAATACTATCTGGTGGTAAAGACATAGTGGCATAAAACCAAGGAGAGTAAAAGAGAAATATCTTCATGGCATACAACTGGAGGCCAGCAAGATTGAGAAGTGTCAGTGTAGGTAAAATAAGTGGCCAACAGAAGTGAAATGACAACTTATTGTTCTCAGTATGAGTTTTTAATTAAGAACTCATACTTCAAGCTGAGGTAAAATGTATTACATGATTTGCAGGCTGATTATAACCTCCCATATGGACTGCTGGGAAGAACATAGTCATCATCCTAAAATGTATCCAGAGAGGAATTTCTGATAGAGATAGAAAAATAGTACTTTTAAAATGAGATTCCATTTGGGATGTCTGAGCCAAAACCCTTCCAAATTTACTTAAAAAGAAGGAAGCTTGATGACTGCTATAAATGGGCAACAGAATTGATGGCAATCTTGAGAATGTGGCTAACAAGGTAATAGACTTGCTAGCAGGATGTCTGTTGTCCATCAAGTGGTGGAGTACAAAGAGATATAAACAAGACACTTGTGGTATTGTATAACGTGACCGTACAAACAGCAATTAGAGATACAGAGAGAGCATGCTCTAAACAGATGGTGCTGATAATGATTTGAAGTTAGCATATGGATAATGTTAACTGCTAAGAAAGAATGGTAGACACATGGTGGAAGAGAATATATAATAGATTCATTTATTTTAAAAAAATAAATTTGCCAGGAGAGTTTTGGTTTTGTGTGTCAGTTCCTGCACTTCTAGGTTTTTCTGCTTCAGCCAGTATTCCTGTGTTGAGTGTATTCAGGTTTTCCATTCTCATTTCCCATCTCATCTTTGTCCCATGATCGAAGTCTTTGAAAGTACATTTCTTTTTTTCACCTTATTATTAAGCTGAATTATCTTGACCAAACAGCAGCTTCACTTCTCTTCTACTTGCACAGCAAAACCTCCCCAAAACACAAAACAAGCAAACACTCATCACTATTTTACTGGGTATAGATCACAAAGGGAACATTATCAAGAGGCACCCTTTAACTTTTTGAGTGTGCAAGATGATCACAAAAGCAATTTTTACAAGGGCTCACTGCTTTCCATTAACCTGCAGCCAGGTCCTTGCAGACTATGACCAAGGGTGCTTAACACAGGCATGAAATGCTAAACAAAACAAATTCTCAGGGTGAATTCTTTGTACACAAAATGTGTGCTGTTTGGGGACCAGAACCATTCAGTTTAGATTCAATTTATGAAACTGGATTTATTTCACCCCTTTGCACAGGCTAAGCCACACTTGTGAATATTTCACTGCTTTTAAAATGAACAAAAAACCAGTCTGGTCTCTAAGGCAACTGCATACTACTAAAACACAGGAGTAATTGCTGTTTGAATTTGTGCTGGAGATTGCTATGATTCGGGAATAATAGCCTAATAGCTACAGAAAAAAGAACTGGAATATTTTTTCCTGACTCAGGTCTCTGTAGCAGATTGCTCAATACTATTGACTAGTCAAAATGTAGCATTTAAATGGCTTTAACTTCCACATCATAGCTGCAAAAAAATGCTATCCATGCTGATTCTAGGAATATGGGGGAGAAAGAGGCCTCAGAGACAACAGAAGATTAATTTTGTGATATAAACAGACAGATTTCAGTGAAATGGAGAATCATTTACAGTTCTTAAATTTAAGCCAAGAAACACAATATCCTACATTTGATATGTTGTTATCCTAAGTATAGATGCCTGACATCCATTTCCTCTTATGCTGAAAGTATCGGGAAACCAAAGAACTTAAACCACAAAGTCACATTTCTGCAGAGCCAAAGCTCGCAATGCTTCTGCTATGAAACATGAATATGGAAGAAGCTGACATTCAGCTCTTCAGAGGAGATTTTACACATATTGGTAGTTAAGCTCTCTCCTTAACTTCAGTAAATTAATTGATTTTTTTTCCCTTACTAAACAGCTCAAGAAGAAACACACATGTTCACATTTACTCGCTGAGAAAAGTGGGCTGGAAGCCTGTCCAGTTTTTTGATGCTGTTTCAGCTTGTAACCCATTTTTACAGGCAGGCTTGCAGGCTGAAGTGGAAAAGGCAATGACTTTGTGGATCACACTTGCTAGAGCGAGCCAGGACCCTCCTGCCTCTTGGTATTTAAACAAGATGTTTATTCAGTAACTGGAGCTGGGGATCAATGAGTTGTGTCAACTGGAACCTCTGACTTCGCCTTACCAGTGGTGTAGAAGTACAGTGTATGCCAGTGCAGGGCAAGGTGTGTTACAGTGTGAATGCCAAGGATATCTACAGCATCCTCCAGCAAAAAAATCCCTAACCACCTGTATTTTCTTGCAGAGGGTGAGGAAGAGTGGCAAGGACTTGAGGAAAATGTTGCCCATGTCCCCTTCACTGGCGAGCGCTACTCTGAGGCTGAAATGATTGAAAGGTCACAGGCATTCTATGAGCTCCTGAATAAGAGGCGGTCTGTCAGATTTCTCAGTGATGAGCCAGTCCCCAGGGAGGTAATCGATAATGTCATCAGAACAGCAGGTAGGTACTGAGTGGTTCAAGGTCTGGGAAAAAAAAAAAGGATCAGCATTGCTGTTCAACTGTCTAACTGTGAAAAGGTGGTGTGGAAAAGCCAAGGGAACTGGAATTTTGCTCATGGTTTTCCTAGATTCACCTGTAGCTGCAATTAATTAGCACAACTGATTGATTGGAAAATACTCGGTTTTAGCAACTGCTGTCCCAGACTGGTTTGGAATACTCCCAATTCCTTTGTATTTGCACTTCACCCATAAGAGAAGAGCATTTCAACAGCATGAAACAAATAAATTCATTGTCAACCTTTCAAAGACGTTTTTTAAAATTAAATTTATGTGTGCTTTACCGAGACATCTTTCAAATAGAAATATTGAAGTATTTTCTCAAAAATGTCAAGCCATATGAACTTCACATACTTTGAAATTTAAGTATTATAAAGATATTTATCATGTATGGGCTTTGTTTTTTGGGGGTCCCCCCACAAACAAACAGATTAAATTGTCTCAGCCATGCTAAATATTTCAGTTGCCATAAATGGTTGGTGCTTAATAAAGGGGAAAAAAAGTCTAGAACAAAAAACCTTTTCCAGTCCTTCCAACAGTTGTGCCAGACCCCTGTTGCATATGATTGGAGTGTTATCCTGAGGACCCTAATAGAGGTTATTTGACTGAATCTCTGAAATTGATTATCTTTGTTGTTGTTGTGAGAATTTATGTGTTTCAAATCATTACTGTCATGTCCTGGCCTAATCTCATCTCTGCTTCAGTAACATTGACTTCAGCCAGGAGTGGTTTTGACCCTCATTATTTCTCTTATTCTATGAGCCAGCTGCTGCTACTGTAGAAAATATTCACAAGCTGCCTTAGAGAAAAGTTCAGTAGCCTTTAACAGGGTAAATAAGCTAAAGAATCTCCACATTTGAGGTGCATTATTTTCCCTTTAAAAACTGCAAGCACCTTTGTTACTGCACTGTAACGAGTCTCCATCTCCCTCTAATTAACTAGGAGTCATTAAAACACTGAGCATGTTTTGGCAAATGCAGCAAAGCAAACAAGCCTGGCGTGCAGATGAAGTACTTAGTAACCCTGAAAGCTTTGGGCTGTGTAGAGAAAAAGAAAACAAAAGGAATCATGAATGCCATCAGTTTTTTCCCAAACCTGAGGAAAGGCAAGGTTCACAATATAAAAACATTTTCATATATCAAGAGAGTTCAAGCTGCTTATTCAGTGTTTCTTGAATTAAAATCAGTCCTTGGTATTGTATGCATTCAAGTTCTTCAAATATTTTTAAATGTCTGTGAGGGACCAGAGAGATCTAAGCAATCTTCCTAATCTATATACCTGTGAACCTGTGCAGATATATATTCTTCAGCTTCTGGCTTTTAACCTCTAGGCTGTTAAAGTATTTCTCCAGTGGTGTTAGTGGGTGAGCAAGCACAGATTTGATGTGTGCACACCTATAAACACCAGCTGTCTTTGGGATAACAAACCCAAACCTGTACGTTCTATGGCAGATGTCTGTGTTGTACAGCTTTATCTTTGTCAGTCAGTGGCAGGTTCCTGCAGGTGGTCACTTAGCCTTGTTTTCCTGAAAGCCATTATTTTCACCCTTTAGCTAGAACCACATGTCAGAGTTGGCTGTGTATTCAGACAGAGCTCTGCTTTTGGTACAACACTTTGTAATAACATTATTGCATTCATATATATTGCACCCCTATCACTGCCTCATCATAAGAACCACCAAAAAAGGAATTTTTTACAAATCCTTACACTGGCTTCCTGTGTAGAATGGCAGTATGAAAGGCCTAACCTCTGTTCTTCAATGGGACTTCACATTCTTTAAGAAAGAGATGCACAGGATTGTCTGCCAGAAGTTAGTCCTTTTCTTTCCATCTCATCTGCTTGCTTTCCCATTGCTCAGCTGATCAGCCTGAAAGCTCACAAAGAGCTGATGCCTCTCACTGCCCACACGCCTTCCGGGGTTTTTACTTTTCCCTGTTTTTGTATGAAGGTACTTCACCTAGTGGAGCACACACTGAGCCCTGGACCTTTGTGGTAGTGCAAGATCCACATTTAAAACATAAGATTCGTGAAATTGTGGAAGAAGAAGAGGAAATCAACTACAAAAAAAGGATGGGAGACAGATGGGTTAATGACCTGAAAAGATTGAGGTATGGAAAGTCAGTTACCTAAGGGGTGGGAAGAGAGCTGTTGTTTCAGTGTAGGAAAGATGTCTATAATTTTCTATTTCTTCCTCCCTCTCACTTTTAATTTTTTTCTAAAATCCATGTTTGGAAACAAAAACTTATAAATATGTGTAGAATTGTGGCTTGGTAGCTGGTTCATAAAATTGCTTCCAGTAAAAGGGATTACATGCTCTCTACTTTGAAAGTTTTCCAAGCACTTGGCTCCATCATATCCTTTTCCTATGTAACCTCTGTGGCTGAAAACTCTTGTTCCAGATTTTTTCTGTTGTTTGCCAAACAGTCAAGCTCCCAAAGTCACTTGAAGCTTTGCTACCAACTGAGGAAGCCCCAAGGCCTGTCCCTATCCAAGTGCTGAATTATGCAGTATTTAATTGTTCCAAATGCCCTCTGAAGTCTGACTGACTTGCTTAACTTCACACAATGGGAAGATGTCTACTGAGTCTTGGCTTGTCAAATGGAGCACGTGCACAAAGCTTTATAGGGCTGGCTTACCCTACTTGTTTGATAAGGTTACTATTTTTCAGGTGCTTGGGTGCTGTGCAAATTTATGTGCTAAGCAAACATCAAAATTCCAGAGGTTTGTGTGTTTTGAGTAGAACAGTAGAAAGCACTCATTTTCTTGTCTAAATCCTATATCATGATGGTCATTTAAGAAATTGGGAACCAAATTAATTACAACAGGGATGAAATACCCAGGAACAGAAAAGCAATTTTTGCCATTGGAATATATTTAGGTTTAGACCTTAGACAAAAAAAGTTTTGAAATTTGCTGACAGCAGTCTTCCTTGCAATGACAAAAAGGGTTGGCACTGCTGGTAACAGGCAAATCTGCAAAATTCCAGGAATTAAATAATCTCAAAGGCAAATGCTCACGAGGCCAATTCATAGATAAGCGGTCAAGAACTATCTCTTATTTGTAGGCAATTCCACTCTTCAGAGCGAGCACATCAATTCCTCAGCCAAATCTGTTAAAATAGAGAACTCTAGTCAAGCTTTTTTTTTTTTTCTGAAATGTTTCTATTTAAGCTGATAATACTTAATCCTTTGCAGTAAATGTTCCAAGGTTTAGTCTACTGCTATAATTGTCATGTACCTTTAGTGCCCCGTTGCAGACAGCAAATGTAACTTAAAGGAAACTGAAAAGGTTGCAAAATAAATGTCTTAAACATTCTTTCACAGAACAAATTGGATCAAAGAGTACTTGGACACTGCTCCGTGTTTGATCCTCATTTTCAAGCAGGTATATGGGCGGCTTCCAAATGGCAAAAAGAAGACCCACTACTACAATGAAATCAGTGTTTCCATTGCCTGTGGTATCCTGCTTGCTGCACTGCAGGTATGTTGACTGAACCAACATACTGTGAGTCAGTATATTAGTTTGGATTACGTACCAAGACTGTTCTGCCCAAATGAGGGCAGATTTTAATATTTTCAATCTCCTGGATTACTCCAATTCCTGGCAATATGTCTTAGTTTTGAGTTTTAAAGTTATTCTACACAGGTCTGCATCTGAGAAGGTGATTCCTATCCTCAGTACTGGTTAACAGGAAGAAAAATATAATGTAGCTTCCAGAGTTGTCACTCTTCTCTCGGCACAGGCTTCAGCCCCTGTGGTTTATGCCTTATGCTAACAGGGCTGACAGGCTCTTCAGACTACCCAAGCACGACTGTGTGGTGCCACACTGGCCCCTTCTTCTCAGTAATCCCTACAAAACAGCTTGACACAAAAACACTTTTAGTATACAATGCTGGGAAAAAAAAATTGGGGACATATTCCACAGAACAGGCTGTACTATTCAATCAGTCCTTCTGAGGCATTTCTGAAAGTGAACTGATCTCTAAAGCTCAGCATGTTTGACACCAGCCAGTTAGATTTTCTCAGTGGTTTCTCAGTGCTCAGTTCTGCTTCTTGTATCTGATGTACTCACACAAGTGTTAAATAGAGAAGCTATTCTGATAGTTAACCTGGCCTGCCAGCAAGATAACAGCAAGGTGCCTCCTCCTATATCAGGCCAATTTCCTACCAGGCACTGCCATTTCTCCTCCATTCTGTTTTGAATGACACTTTCTTTCATGCATTGCTGCCCCTCAGGCACCATTCAGCACCATCACTATCAGCTCTTCTCCTCTGGAGAAGATCGTAGAGATTACTTAATGTGACAGGCGCTTTTCCTGGTTGGCTTGTATCTCAAAGTCTCCCAAAATGCTTGCATTGTGTAGACAGAGAGACTGAAATCCACATGTGGAGCTCTCAGGAAGCGACTCAGCTCTGTGATCATACCTTGGATGATGTCAGCTCTTTATTGTTCGCCCAGATTTTTTAGATTTTTTTGGTTTTTTTGTTTTTTTTTTTAAATGAGAGGAAGAGTGATACATAGACTTATTTTGGGATTCTGATGTAATCCATAACAATGGCCTGTGAGAGATGCCAGCAGAGTCCTGTGACAGCTTCTGAGGTACAGCCTGTGCCCCCTGCCCCTGAGAGGCACAGCTCTTGAGGAGGAGCTCAAGTGTTGACAAAGCTGTAAGGCATCTTCCTGCCAGCTCTATGAAGGCAAGAACTGAAACAGTTCTCTATAGAGCCAGATCATAGAATCATGGAATAGTTTGGTTTGGAAATGGATATTCCAAGATCTTCTAGTCCAACCACCAGCACCATGGGATGACATTTCAATCATATCCCCACAACTGCTTCTTCACTTCCCTGTGGTCATGGATTCCCCATCACACTGAGCACAGCAGGCAGACTGTGGCTCTCCAGCCAGACACACAGACGTGGCAGACGTGCTGTTGCTGTGCTGGAGAAATGCTCTACTTCTCTGTAAGCAGAGCAGGCATCTTTTACCATGCCACTGAAGCTGCGAGTAAATCAGGTGTTCTAAAGCCTGCAGCAGGTCTAACAAAGCAGCATTTCTGGACTAGAAGGATATGTGCAGGAGCGGTGGGAACAGCTGCTGCAGAGAAAGAGCACAGAGCTCTATGTCACTGTTGCTGTCTGTCTCACTGCAGAACGCGGGTCTGTACACGGTGACCTCCACACCCCTGAACTGCGGCCCCCAGCTCCGGGTGCTGCTGCAGCGCCCAGCGAACGAGAAGCTCCTGCTGCTGCTCCCCGTTGGCTATCCCAAGAAAGATGCCACAGTGCCTGCACTGACCCGGAAGCCACTGGAAGATATCATGGTGTTCATGTGAGCCCAGTGCCAGGAGGAAGGAGAGCATCCCTGCTGACAGCTGCAGTTGTCACTGCTGTGTCTCTGTGCATGGTGCCCCTGGCCCGCTGTTGCTCTGGCTGTTTACACCTCTATTTCTTCTAGTGCTAGTAATCTACCAACAGCAGGGAGCAGTCAAGCACTGTGCCTTGGACAGCTGCTGTTACCTATCTGACTGGGTGTTGTTCCAGGGCATATGTACAGTGGCATTTAAATGACCTCAACACTTGATTTTTCTGGGGACGAATCTCTTCTTGTACTGAAATATATATTTTCCTTATAATTTTGTGATTGCCATTGCACAGTTATTTTAACTTAAGAATTTTAATGAAGGTTGCATTAAAAGACACAAAGCGGTCAAACTGAGCTGTCCTATCCTGGTCAGTGTGTGCTGTTTAAATGCCCCTTCCCCTTTACTGCGCTCAGCTGTGTGTAGAAAGATGTTATTTTCCTCCTATACAGTAGGATTCCTCTACTTGATTGCTTTCTTAAACTATTGCGGCCACAAGTGTCTTAGGTTGGGGGAAATTTAGTAGGAGCAAGGCATACAAGTAATTTGCTGTTACCATTTATTTATCCAAGTTCCAGCCGCAGCTAGATCATGTGGTAGCTATCAGTCATGCCCCCGGTGCTTTGGGGGAAGCAAACTACTGCTCTGGCTATCCTGTTCATACCTACAACTCCACCAGTTTAACACGCTGAAATGGAAACTGCTTTGGAGAAGCTGACAGGTGAGCGGTGCTCTGACGCTAGCCCGAGCAGGGTTTGGGAGCGGCGCTGGAAGCGCTGGCGATGCCCGGGCGGGCAGAGCCCCCTCGTGGGTCCCGCCTGCAGCGAGCGGGAAACGCTGGCAGAGACACGGCCGTCCTGCAGGGCTCTCTGCTCTGGAAACACTTCCCACCCTCATCTCTGCCGCTTCCCACGTCAGGCACACTCAGCCAAACTGGCTTCAGCCGGCCTTGAGGGGTGAGAGGCTGGAGAGCAGTGCCATGGAAAGGGACCTGGGGGTCCTGGTCCATGGCAAGTCGAACACAATTCAGCAGTGCCCTGGCAGCCAGAAGGGCCAGCCCTGTCCTGGGGCGCATCAGGCACAGCATCACAGCTGGGCAAGGGAGGGGATTGTCCTGCTCTGCTCTGAGCTGGGAGAGCCTCACCTCCAGTGCTGGGGGCGATTTCGGGTGCCACAATGAAAGACATAAAGTTGTTAGAGAGCGTCCAAAGGAGGAGCAACGAAGATGGTGAAGGAAGGACCCGAGGGAATGGCCTGAAGTAGTTTCAGGGAAGGTTTAAGTTGGATATAAGAAAAAGGTTCTTTACCCAGAGGATGGTTGGGCACTGGAACAGGGTCCCCAGGGAAGTGGCCGCAGCACCGAGCTGACAGAGTTCAAGAAGCCTTTGGACAAGGCTCTGGGCCACTCTGTGTCAGTCTTGGGGGTGGTGCTGTGCAGAGCAGAATCTGAACTTGGTGGCCCTTGGGGGTCCCTTCTAATTCAGGCTATTCTGTGATTCTGCTAACTCACTCCTTATCTGAAGTCTAACCTGGTCTAGTGGAAGGCTCAGTGGGGGGATTCAAACTACATGTTTCAATGTTCAATTAGTTTCAAAGAACTAATGTTTTGCAGAGGTACAAATTTTGGGCACATCAATGCCTCTATCATGCACTGGGAAAAACAATTTTCTTCTTTGCCAGATCATTTTGCTATAGCAGATAAGGCGATGTCTTCGTCTGTTGTACTAGCCTGTTTCACATTCTCAATGGTACAGCTATGGCAAGAAGTTTCTTATGGAGGCCTAGTCTGAGATCAGCTCTTGTAACATAGTAAAATAAAATCTCAAAGAAAAAAAAAAAAAAGAAAAAAAAAAAACCTAAAAAAATTCCTGGATCTACACACTTTGGAGATCTAAAAACTAGTAGGGAGATAGGGAAGAGCTGAACCAAGCCAAGAAGCCAAGGCTTATCAGCTGCAGGTGCCCAGTTATCAGGAATATATTAAAGTGACTGTTGCAAGTTTTCCTTCTGTGCAGGTGCTGCTCTGCACCATTGTGTCCCTTCACAAGCAGTTTGTACCTGCTTTTGTTACTACTATGTTTTAATTCAGAGTTCACATCAACAGAGGGAGGACTGAATAATTCCTGTCACAATGCAATCTTTCCTACAGAAATAAACTCTCAACTACCAAAATAAATTGCTTCTGCCAGGTCTCAATCTGCAAAATAGATGACACTCAGAGAAACTTTACTAAATGAATTCAGTTTCAAACAGCAGGAGCTTGCATATGTAAGGCTATTTCTAGTGTGGTTTCATAACCAAGAAACAACTGAAGCAGTTTTAAAAATACACAAAAAAATCTTCACAATATCAAGCATGGGTATATACCAATATACCTCTTCACAACAAAGAAGATTAATGGTTGGTTTTTTTCTTTCTGTGTTTATTCTGGACACTAAGATACACATAGTTTAAAAACTCAAGCCCTCACACCTACTAGATGGGAAATATTCTATCCACAAAGCATTTCTGGAATCATGAAATGTAAGTAAAGTAAGCTTATATTTTTCCCCCTCCCTTAAAAATGCCTATTCAGATGGAAATACTTCAGTAGTTTTATTACTGCTGATGATACTGCAGAGTCTCTTGTAAACCATGTTAGTACTCCTGTTGTGACAAGCCTATTTGGAATTGCCACTGTTCTCTAATAAGCACATTGTCTTTACTTAAAACACAATTAAATAATAATTCATTTTGCCTTTCCTTGCAGCACACTGTTGAATAAAACAAAGGTTAGAATTTAAATTGTTTTACATTTAACTAGGGATACTTGGATGGCATTTTTTCAATTTCAACATAAAAAATGTTTTCTCTGCTATCTAAATGGACTTTCCCACATTTTCACTAGTATCCATTGCCTACTGGCCTGGTGCTATCCATCTTCAAGAGGTCTGACTTCATCTTCCCTGTACCTTTCCATCAGGTAGCTGCAAACAGCAACTGGCTCTCTCAATTTATGGGATCTTTCTTCCTTGAACTGTGTGGGTAAATTTGTGTGTATTCAAGAACTCTCACTATCTGAAATTTGCCAGAAATCAGGTGCAACAGGGTGGGTTGCATGACAATCCAGGTAATTAAGGGAATAAGTATTGCATTTGTTGGAACCACGACCACCTGCCCATCTCCTCCCACTGCGTGGCTGACAGATCGGTTTCAGTCTGCCCTTGAACACGGACCTGGAAGATATTGCAGCTGGTGTTCATTAGCAGCCCAGCTGGCCATACCATGAAATAGGGAAGCATCACTCCTGGAGCAGCACCACCTTCCCCACTCCATCTTCTTCCTTTCAAGACAGGTGAGCCAGAGCCCAAGTGACACTGCTAGAAGGTAATTTTTTTAATCTTAACGATTCAGAGTGCAAGGTCAGAGGACTCTGTTACGTTGGTCTATGTGCCCATCTCCCCCATAGCTATGTGATCAAGTTCAAGATTCCTATAAGTGAGCTGGGCTGTAGTAACCATCTCAGTGCTCTCTGCTTGACGGAAATAGCAGGTTGTCGTATTTACCTTCTTGGCGAGTAGTTTAAAGCTAAATGCTGTTATCTTGAATTTGACGGAAATAACTGTTCCCAGGCACAGTTACTGGGTCTGAGCGGGTCCACAGGGCTGATTGTAATTTCTGAGCTGTCTGTTTGAGCATTTCTTACCATGTAAATTCACATTACTACAATAAAATTAAAGCAACTTCTGGGTGTGAGGAAGCACCAGCTTGGTGCTGTGAACCCTAGATGAACAAAAGCACCCAAGCCCCTACCTCAGGTTGTGGTTTTCCTCTGATTAAGCTGCAGCACTTCGAAGGCATCTAAGCAAGCAGATGTGCAGTCAGCATCTGATTGATTTATTTCTTTAATTGCTACATAGATCTCATGGGCCCATGAAAAATCAATCTTGAGAAATAATCCAGCTTGCACTCCAAGGCAGGATCAGCTATACTTGAATGTCAGGTACTGACAAAACATGAATCCACAGCACTAATAAACTGCTCCCAGCAAAAGACTTGAAAGAAATAAAAATGCAAATGCTAATTCTGCCAGCACATGCAAGTCCTAAGAAGTTTTTGTTTCTGGAAGGGCTCAGCTTTGGCATCATGTTGTGTCATTGATGAGACCTCCATGGAGATCATTAGGAATCGGTTGGGCTACTCTATTGTTTTTGAAGATTTCCACCCACCTGAGCTTAGGCAAAGCAGAACAGACATTGTACTCATGACTTAGAACTCTCAAGGAATTTAATTATTTTTTTGGCTAACATTACCTACATCAGGCATCTACAAGAGCCAAGCCTTTGCCCACAGAGATGGAGCTCTCCTGTGCTCGTGGAGTGTAAATAATGAGAACACTTAATTGCGTGAGAGCTGGGCAGCAGTTCCATTCAAATTTAAGATGGAAGGGAATCATTGAAGCTTGAATCAGTGCAGCAGCAAGTTGCCAGTTAAATATCACATCCTGGTCCAGGCTGTGCATGTGTATTAACTTAGCTACAAGACTGGAATTGAGCTGAAGTAGTTCTGATAGAAAAAAACCAAAGGCATTCCAGGACTCAGGTAACACAGTAAGACATGGGAAAACAGTGCTGATAAGCAAGATGGATAATGACCATGACCACAAGGCATCAGTTACCAAGTTTTTTGAGACATAGATTTGAGAGATGAGGTGTTTAAAGGATTTTTAAGAGAACTCTTGGGATTTTTTATGAGGAGCTGCCCTGTGCCTGGGGGGAAATTCTTGTGTATTGCTTGAGAGTGAGATCTTGTAAATAAGATCACAAATGACTCAGTTTGAAAGGGTGAGACCTGAGTCCAACAGTTTTGCCCTACAATGTGACAGCATGGGTGAAATTATCCTGAGGAGCCTCTCATGCAAATACCAAGTTCCAAGTTTGAATATTGGGAGTCAGACAAAAGCACAGCTGTGGTGGCCCACAACAACAGTCACAGGTAAGCTTCGAAAAGAGGACCTGCTTTAACAAGGTACCTTTTATTCTTCGGCTGTATATGCAGTAGGGACATGGGTCTATTGATTATGCCCTGGATTTTAATGAAGCTTTCGTGTCATTGTTTTTGTAGTGCAAATGGTCAAAATCTCGGAAGGCTTTTAGCATCTTCAAACTATTCCTTTAGCTCACTCATAGGATAGCAATTATTCATTCAGCTTGCAGAAGGCTGTCACAGCCAATTCTCTGTGGGACTAATGCCAAGGTACCACTCTTGGCTAAAGTGAAATGTGTTCCCTAGAAGCTTGCTGTGAAAGATATCTCTATGCAAGCAGCAATACCAAGTGGAAGGGTTAACAACAACAACCTGATGGTTTTCCCTTCCTGGGGCAGATAAATATGAGATATGATATAAATCGCCCCTTTTTCAGTCTGAAGATCTTAGTTTGCTTTCAGTACTAGTGTACCAGTACACTTGTTCTTTGTGGTTTATGAATGAAGAAAAAAGAGCAAGACAAGCCACAACTACCAGGCAATGCTAAATGT
The DNA here is from genome assembly GCF_009819885.2 of Catharus ustulatus. Classification (NCBI taxonomy): domain Eukaryota; kingdom Metazoa; phylum Chordata; class Aves; order Passeriformes; family Turdidae; genus Catharus; species Catharus ustulatus. The sequence continues at coordinate 58,966,346 of NC_046223.1, read as the reverse complement.
CCACACAAAGGTGTCAAAGAGCTTTCCTATGCTGGCTATTCTGATTTTTCCTGCTTGTGAACTGGTGTGCATTAAATTTAGATCTGACTTAATTTCAGGAGACTAAGTGACCCTTGAAAAATCTGCATCACTCTTGGAATTGAGTGTTAAGAGCTACTAATGCAGGATGACTTAGCTGCTGTCAAGCAGGAGAGTTGTGGCACCACTCCTCTTTGGTACAGGGCCTTTATTTTTCAGGGTGCTTTTTAGACTCAATACAGCAGCTCATTCTTTAATACTGGTCTCCATTTCCCTTTTTGCTGGAAAATGGAGATGAGGCAGATAATGGGAGAAGAAAAATTTTTAATTCAGTGAAATATAATATTGGTCAAAGCAAAAAGGTGGTGTAATCAATAAACAAAGTGATGAACCTTTTATGTAGCTTTATAAATTTATATGTTAAGCAATCACATATTTTACAGTTTTGCAAAATGGTATGAAGTAAGAGCATCCAACTTTAAAGTAGGGTGAATTATCAATTAGCTTTAGTAGTAGTTGGTCCTGCAAAGGGAAGAAAAACTTCAAAATGAATACTTGAAATATTTATAAATAAATTATCTCTTTAGAAATCAAAAGCTACTGAAAATACTGACTCTTTTTTATTAACTTCCAAGAAGCATGAAAAGAATTGTGATTATTTTCTTTCACTGCTTTGGATACCAAAGCAGCATATACAAGTATAATGACTTGAAAGATATTTAGGATCTGTTTCATGCTGAACTGTATTTCAGACTGCCCTTGAAATGAGAAATTGTATTTCCAAAGTGTCTACTAGCCAGGATGTCAAGGCAGCAACTGATCATCCCTATGTAGGATTCCAGATTGTGTTTCAGTAAGGATATGTTATGCACTGAACAGGGCATGGTGGCTCATTTCAGTGGCTCAGTGAGATCTGAGAGACAAACATGATGCACAAACCTTAAATACATTGTGCCTCCAATGTCTCTGTTTGCTACAACAGCATCGTAAATCAGAGCTGGCTGATGGATGGTACCTGACAGGAAGATTTCTTCTTGTGACCCAACTCTGGCTGTGCAAGTATGTGTGAATGTCTGTGTATAAGAGGTGTATGTGTACATATAAAGAAAGCATAGATAAGGACTGTGGCACAGCAGAACTGTTCTTGCCTTATGTAATACAGATTGGTGCTTCCTAGCTGGCTGCAGTTTTGGCACTTTCCCAGGAAGGAAATCTTAGGCAAACACCAAACATTGCTCGTTTTGGAAGGAATAGAATTAAATCTTGAGAAAAAAAGCTCTAAGGCCAGAAGGACTCTTATAAAGTGTCTTGGTTCTTAGCAGAAGATAGCAATGTTTTACACAGGGTATAACTAAGAGGGTATAACTGTTTCTTCTCCCTGATACCAGCTACAATTTGAATACATTCAGGAGGAATGAACAGCAGCAAAATAATACATGCTTCTTGTTTATCTATTTTCTTATGGTTTTGATCTCAATTTCTTTCCTGTCCTTAATTTCACATCTGTCATCTCACAGTATATTTTTACTATAGCTACTTTTTGAAGTTTGAGCATGGTGTTCGTATTCTTTAATAGAACAAGTATGAGTACTATGCAAACTGTGTTGAGCTGGCAGAAGGGTCAGGAAAACAGGAAGCACAGATCAATAGCATGATCTCCATATTTCTGTGCTTATTCTTACTGTGATTTTTTAATCTATGCGGGTATAGTACCTGATCTCCATTAAATATGGAGGAAAAAGTAGTTCTGACTCCAGAGTTTGTCTTCCTTTTAGCTGGATTTGTTGTACTATCTGTTTATAATTGGATGACAAATCACAAGTATGAATGAGGTAATAAACAAAGGCTAGAACAAACTCCTGTCAACTGTTGTCTATTTTAACTGCCAGGAGAAATCTGGCAGGCACCTCCTTTCCTGCAAATCAAAGCAAATAAACACTCTCTGTGAATATTACCTTCCCATTTAATTTAGCAAATTGTTGATGAACAAATTGCAAAGTTCAAGAATGTAATTATTTGGGATTAGTAGAGAATTTCTTTAGCACCTAATTGATACTCTGTGGATCATTTGATTAGCAGCTGAAAACAGTTTGTAATTGATGCTGTAATTAGCCAGCACAGTGCTCACTCCGTATGAGACTGCAGTGTTATAAATTTGGGTACACCCAGAATACAGAGCAATGCAGCTTGACTGCTAACTAACTTACACTGGACTAATGTTTTGTAGGAAGCTACGCTTTTACCTGCAGGAATTGAATAAAGATTTGCAACTGAATCAAAAATTGCATCAGAATTCCCTTACTTTTTATTCTGTGCTGATGTCAGCTGTCCGTGGGTTCCCACTTTGTGGTTTTTGCATCTCACTTGTGATTCAGGGCAGAATGGGATGAATGGAATTGATTTCTGAAAATCTGTGTGGAGAGTAGCCAGGGATGGTGATGGATCCTCTCTGCATGAATGTCTGCTCTCTGTGGGGTGTTCCCTCAGAGCATGAGAGTCCCTCTTGACTGAAGGCTGTGTATATATCTTTTGTAAGAAAAAAGTAAATGATGTTTCAAATAATCTTTCTCTTTTTTTTTGCAGTTTGTTAACAAACTGCATAACTAACTTGGTACTCCTGTTCTGCTCAGTAAGAGCTGGATACATAAATGTAATTCTATTGTTTAGCTTCTCAGAGAAAGTCTATTCATATGGAAGGAGCTTTCCCCTAACCTTTTGTAGACACAATCTTTTTTTTTTTAATCCCCAGCTGCTCCTAGTTGTCAAGAAAACACATGAAGTGCTCTGTTACATTTGCTGCCATTGCTTTGTACCACTAGATGGCACGAGAATACCATTTAGGAAGAGACGACCTTTCCCTGGAAATAAGTTTACTCCTTACATCCTCTTACTCCACTTGCCTTTAACCACACTCTGTTACCCAAATCGTAGATCTAAGAATATGCATCTGAAAGATAAAAGCTGGAGTGTTATCTGTGATCAAAAAAGGACCGCACACAAAGAGTGAATTTGTTGTTTACTTCAATAGATTAAGAGCTGACTGTAAATGGAGAGGGTGAAACTCACTTCATCCAAGCTCTGATAGGCTTGTATAGTGGGGTTTTTCTTTGTTGTAGAAGGGACCCAGTTTCATCCAGTTACCTTGTCACATATTGCCGTAGACTTTGCGGTGATACAGCTGCAAAGTTTCCCATTAGCCTTACAGCAGACTGTCAAGTTCTTAGGTGTCTTCAAATAAGAATATAGTTACTAATTTTCAGCCATTTCCTTTCATTGACTTAATTCCCCATGTATTTCTCTTCCTACCCTCTTGGTCCTCATACTCTTCTCCAGACCTCTGCAGTCCTGGCTGGCCAGCTGCTACGGCGTGACACAGACTCTTGTCTCTTGAGAAGCAGATCCAGCTCCAGTCTGCTTAAAGGCTCTTGCTTGTGAGAAACACAAGGCATGGCTGTCCTCTCAGTAAAGAGTGTAGACTTTTTAAGGTTCTTCTGTTTGCCTGATAGAAAAAGGAGATTGTTCCTTCTTTCTTTCCCTTCAAATATGGATAAGTCATGAGGGAATTATGTAAAGTAAGAATGAGAAAGCTGTGGAGAGAAAGCCTTCCCTCCCTCTTCTCCCATCTTTTCTCTGAAATAAATCTTCATTTGCTCTCTATTTAAAGGATTTTGGAACAAGCTGTGTATGAAAACTAGAACTCTCTCTATTTCCATGAGTGGTGGGAAAACTAACCCTGGAATTTTAGATAATTTGTGAAGAGAGCACAAGTCACCTTTTAATATGCAGTGTGGTGACCTCAGAAACCTAATGGGAGCAAGGAAGGGCAAAAAGGTCTGGGAGAAGAACATAGGTTTGAAGGCAGGTCTGTAAGGCTGTGTTCAGGCTAGATCCGTTCTGTTATAACAAAAATGTGTCCTGGGGAAAGGTAGGCTTGGATTTGCCTGTAGTTATAGAGGAATTACTTGGTTGCCCAAACAGTGAGTCAGTCAGATGCCAACATCAAGTGAAGGAACATTCTCCTTATGGAATATCCAGTCAGGTAGCTACAAGATTGAAACTCCTGTCCATGTAACACTGGATATAATCCCTTCCCATATTTTTTCTGTCAGTGCATGAATGGTGGGATTTGTGCTGATAATCTACAAAGGAAATGAAGGGGAAAAATTACTAGAGCAGCCCATGATAATCTTGGTCTGATAATCTCTCATTTGCTGCTTACATCAGCTTTCCAGATTTCATATTCAGCTTATCTGTGACTAAACCTTATCTGTACTTGATCATTAATGACAAATGTATTCTTCCTGTAATAGCTGTGGTTGCTGAAAGGGTACCAGGAAAGTAGGAGACCAAGAAAGGATAGATAAACACTGAAGAAATGTTTTAACACTGGACAGGATGGCAGCAATGAGCTTTGTGCACTTGAGGAAGAAAAGATTTTTTGCTTGAAGTTAAAATTTGTCTTGGATGCTGCTTTCAGCATTTCAGTTACTTCTGAGGAGGATTCCAGGTGTCTACTTGAAAATAGAAAGTGTTCCCAGGCAAAGGTTTTTGTCCATATTCTGTGCTCCTGTACTCACAAAGAAGAAGAAAATTTCTTGCAAAGGCAAGGCACTAGATTCAAGCAAGTCCAATGAAAGCCTCCTTACTATGTTGTTTGTATAATGTTTATACAGATTTGACTGAAATTTCTCCAATTAATGTGATTATTTTGTGCTTCCTTGCTGTGTAACCTAATATACACTGCTTTGCACTTTTTCACTAGAGGCAGTACAGAGCTGTTGATGGAGAAACTGACTTTGACAAAATATCTTTAATTTTTACCTTGAAAGGGTCGCTAAAGGGCAAAATTGAAGCAGAGGGAGCTAAACAATCAATTATGAATTAATGTGGTAGAGAGTGGTTGCTGTTTTGCAGAACTCTGCAGCAGTTTTACCAGCTATTCTTTGGTGTTTTCATAAATCACAGCAATAGGAAATTATTAGCTGTACATGCCCTTGGCAGCCTCCCTGCATACATCCCTTTACTGACTGCACCTGGAGCTGAGGAGCAAACCTGCCTTGGGTAGTGTGGTTGTGCCTGATGTGGTAAAAATTAAGGAGCAGAAATCAGAGTGATGCTGAGAATTGCAGAGCTGACCACCACCTCACCCAGACTAGCCTGTGGCTCTTGCTGAGCTTGCATGTGCTGGGTATTGGGCATCTATCAAAGCCTGTGGTGGTGCAAGGCAGAAGGAACAAGTTCTCCCATGTGAAGAAAGAAAAGTGTGTGGCTGAAGAAGGAAATAAAACACTGATCCCACAGTCTTTAAAGATAAACTCCTATGCAAGACTGAAGCGTTGTTATTATTATTTTTGGTGGAGAAGAGCCTAAGGGGAGGGCTTGTCAAAGAGATTAAACCATTGTAAGGAGCAGAGCAGGATTCTCCTGCAGCACTTTCCTCTCCATCACACCTGCATCCTGATGTGAAATAAAAAGCATGTGCATGGTGGGGGGAGGAATGTGGAGGAGGGAAAAGCTGCACTTGGGAGAGCTGAAGTGGTAGCAGTTAGTGATGGAATAGTTATTTCCTGTCACCACTTCTACCCTATTAGCTTCTCTTATGCTGATTTCTTTGTGTTAATCCCCTGCATATCCTCTGAGAATTGTTTATCATCCCAGGGCAAAATGGTTCCAGCCTGCTCTCACCACTCTTTTTTCCTGCATGCAGTGTTGCTGATGTGTCTAAGTATCCAGAAGAGCCTGAGGATAGGGTGGGAGCATATTTTCTCATTTTTGTCTTCTCTCTGGGCCCATGACTTTTGCTCAGCACAGTTCTAGTTCCCCCTGCTTCTCTCAGACACCCAGGCTGTGAGAAGCAGCACTGTCAAGCTGCAGCAAACAAGGTGCTGCACAGCTGCTGGGCATTCATCCGTGCTGGGCCAGGTGCTGTCAGACCTTCCCTTTGGGAGCACGAGTTTGAGCACAGCTCAGGGCAGTCTGCTCACAGTGGGCTGGCATGTGTGCACTGGGCAGGGTGGGGTATTATTCAGTGCTAGATTTTGCTAATTTCCTGGTTCTGCTGCATGACTTATCTCCCAGAGAGAAGGAAAAAAATGCTGGGAGAGTGTGTTTGCCCCAGAGAGAGAAGATATCTGGGAGGACAGTTGGAGTTTCAGCCAAGTGTTGTGACAACAGAAGCTGGATTTTTTTTTTTTAATCTGGAGCAAGAGTGTGAATATGTGACATGCATTCTGAGACTGGAAATTCTCTTCTACCTTCTTATCCAATTCTTTAGTTCAGCCTTCTAAAGAAGAACAACTTTAGCTGGCAGTCCATCACAGAAGACTTCTGTGACTCCTTAGTCCTGGTACCATTCTCTAATTTTGTATTGCCCTACAGTTCCTCTGCCTTAGGGTCTTGGAGTCTAGAAGAGGAGGCTTGCACATGGTGGCACCAAGTATTTCCTAATAACTAAACTCTGGGGGAGAGGAATCAAAGAAATATACAAACAGATAATCTGTGTTCTCTTTAGAAGCCTATCAACCAAAAAGTGAAATCAATCTACTGGGACTCCCAGCTTTGAGTGGTGAGAAGGTGGGACTGAAGGCTGTCTACTCTCTTAATAGTCTTTCTGAATACTTCAGGAAATGTGCCTCTAAACCTGGTCAGATGATCCCTCCTCCACAGTTCTAACTTCTTCTTACATAGCAGGTTAATTTGGGAAGCTCTTGTACCATCACAAGGAAACATTTTAAAGCCTCATCCTAGAGTATTCCCTCACCCTACTTTATAACCTGAAAGGAGAGATGAGACCCCCTCCATAACCTCTGAAGGGCCCAGTGACCCTAAGTGTGACAATGCTCTCCAGAAATAGTAGGTAAATGGCCGAGCTGTATGAAACTGAGCTACATTCTTTCCTACCCAAGGTAGGAAGCTTGTTTTTCAACTTGACTCCTTTTTTTAATGCAGTAAATTGCCTTCCAGTAATCAAACAAACATTCAAAACATTAAATATACACCATTTCAGGCATCTTCAAATCTGTCACAGATGTCCTTGGGTTTTGTATGCTCAAGGGAAAACTTTGGCTTTTAAAGATGGAAGTAACAGGAAGAAGATGAGAGATGAAAGGGGAGAAGCTAGTTGCTTTCAGAAATACGGGAATTATCAGACTGAGCCAGACTTAGACCCTGTAGTCTGGCTTGGATACATGGAGTGCAGAAGGGGACTCTAATTATCACTCAGCACACACTGGTGGAGTACATGTCTTCAGTCATGTAGGCTTCTGGTGTCTGCATAGCTGAGCTGTCTCCCTTTGGAGCTGGGCTCCCTGCAAGCAGAACTAGGACTTAATTACTCTGGCTGCTCCTCCTGGGAAGGGATCCACACACTGGCGTCTGATATCAGTCTGAGCTAAGGGAGGAGCAGGGAAAGAGGAGCTGTTGCCTTACTGTGGAACAGCTGCATTTTGGGCTCTGTGCCAAAAGTGGGGGAGGAAAACTTCTGGAGGCCTGAAGAGATAGAGAAAGGCAAATCCCTCCAGGTCTTAGGCTTCAAGAGACCAACGCTGTGTGTGGGCAGGAGCTGGGACGCTGTGTGGGAAAGACTTGCAGTTTCAGTAGGAGTTCCCTTCCAGATCTTCATGCAAACCAAGTCCCCTAAATCCCAGGCTTTATCACAGATCTAGCCTAGTATTCTGGGATGGGCTGCACAGCTCCAGCCTCCACCCCTTTCCACCCACTGGCACCAGATACTGGTAACCTCTGGATTTAAAGATGCACTGCTCTGGCACAGGGGCTCAGAGCTGAAACCAGCAGTGTGGCTATCTGAATCGCTCCTCAGCAGCATTAGGCAGCACATTAGGGAAGCTTATGCTCAGGGCACAGAACTTGTCAAGTCTGTGCAATGTAGCTGGCACAGCTCTCAACCTTGCATGCTTTATTCTCTGTTTGGGTGCAAGACAAGGGCATTCCAGCAGGGCAGGCAAACTTAGGGTTCAGCAATACTGGCAGCTGGCTGCTTGCTATGAAGTGAGAGCACAAAGACCATGTATTGTTTTTATTTTAGGGTATTTGAAATCAGAAAAACACTTTGCAACACTGGACACATGGCTGGGCTTCCAGTGACTTCATTTAGAAGTGTCCAGCCACACCTGGAGGGAGCTACAAAGTGCAAGTTGGGATGACAACATCTTCTGTAAACAGTGGGATTTCCTGGGATTATGTTTGAATGGTTGGCCCTCTTGGAGAAGGGGAGAAGGTATTAGATCTCTGACAAAATGATGAGAAGGCTTTCTGTGTTGTGTAATTTATAAGGCTACTGGTCACCATTAAGCCAAAAACCTGCTTCAAATTGAACAGGTTAAGGTTATCCATATGGTGCTGTTGAATAAATTCAAATCTCATGGGATATCATTACATTAAAAGCTTTAGTCAGTTTAAACCATGTTTCTGTCATTCTTATTTTTGATAAGCATAAAAGCACCCTGTAGTGAAGCGAGGTAACTGTGTGTTACTTGCAGGAATGGATTATGTTGCCACTAATCTGGGTGCTTTTTCAATGTCTCACAGCTTTCTGGTATATTCTCCATAAAACATTTTCTTTATTTTTTCTATTTAAAATTTATCCTTATTGTCTGATCGGAACAGGATAAATACACCTTAATTAACCATATAATGAATACTAAGCTACTCTGGCAAACCAATTTAATTTTTATGAATCTCATTGTTAGAGGAATATGTTTGTTTTTTTAAAATAGTGTGAGTCCTCTTTGAGGACAAACATTTTCCTTGAAATTAAAGTAATATTTTGTGACGATAATGCTTAGCTCTTGTTAAGCAGCAGTGATCAGGTAAACCATGCTGTTGTAGCCCTATTTGGTGGTATATATAAAACTCTCTAATGTACACCTTAAATGTAAATAAGGTGTGTAGCTTCAAAATAAGCTCTGGCAAGAAATCAGTCTGGCAGCATTTGACTGGACTTTCAGTGAAGCAGAAACAGGAAAGTACACCCTTTAAATTTGCCCTGTCTCTTGGTGGAAATAGTCCTTGTGGTATTTGTCTAGTTGTGTTACTGCATCCAATCACTGCAGCAACTTACAGGCATTTTCATTAGCTGGGATCACTGGATGTAATTTCTGAAATTTCTGAGCAGCAGTTTTAAGAAAAATGCTTTTTAAAGAATCAGTCTCACTTGCCCCAGTGGTTGTGGCTTCAGTGCATTGTGACATGACTGCTATCAGCATCAGGCCATGCTGACAGGCATCAGGAGCTATGAGATAACCAGGACCTGTAGCATTGCTCATAATATTATTGGAAATCTCTCCTCTCTAGTAAATGCACTGTCCTGTTCTAAGAGAGGCTACTGGTTTTGATCTTCTGAGGTTTTGCTGCTTCTAAAGCAAAGGGACTGAAATGTGCCATGGATGCAGTTCAAGTGGTTCTTTGTTTCAAGCAGTCATTGGATCTTAGCAAACATCAGAGAATTTTGGGGTACCATTGCCTTTGATATCTGAGCTGTATCTTTTCTGGCATGGAACTGTAGAGATAAAATCTTCTTTTCCAATACAGTGAAAGGAATATATTTTGGTTAAGGTTGGTATTGTCAGGAGATAACATTTGCTTGAAAATTAAGGTGTACTGTTCTAGCACAGTATACTGTAATTTAAATCATTCACAATGCAATTTCTTCTGTGGCTCCAGTCTGTAAACTAAACCAAAAACTGTCATTTTAGCTGGTACATTCAGTTTCAAAGCACTGAATATGACACATAATGTAAGCAAGAATTCTCATTTTTTTGCTTCTTAATTTTCATAAGTATTGGTACTACACCTCTTTTCTTCTCCATCTGAATAATGTCTCTGACTTTTTTTCCTTCATTACTCTGGAAAAATACTGTAATATTGTCATGTTCAATATACCTAGTTTACTTGGTTTCACTGTGCCAGGCAGATTAATGAGTTAGAGTTTTGTCTTCTGAAACAGAAGCTGCTTGAGGGAACTTGAAGCTCACTGGTTTGCTCTGCACCTAGATATTCATAGAAGGGTAGTTTTCTGTCCTGAAGGCATTTTGTTTAGCTGTACCAAATTAATCTTTGTCAGTTTTGCATTAAGGGGTTATGCACTTCCTCACTGATGGTTTAAACTTGAGTGTGGGGACATGATAGCAGTGTTGTATGAATCTGAGCATACCTGGAATGTGCAGAAGGAGGCCTCTGAACATGGGCTTTGAGTTAGCAGAGGGCATGCTGCTCAGGATGCAGAGGGGCTGGCCAAAATCCCTGCTTTTACTCTTGCTTGGGAACACACTGCAGAGAAATGGACTGCCTGTCTTCCTTCAGGTGAGATTACTGCCACTCAGCCCTGCCTTCCTGCCATGGGAACATGGAGGCCAAATTATCTTTCAGCCTATGCAAATCATGATTCTGCTTGTTTGCTTCTCTGTGTAGGTTTTTCTTTCAGCCCCATCTGCTGTCCTTTTACCTCTTCCACTGTCTTTTCCAATGCGTCATTTGCTCTTAGTGCCACCCAGTTTGGATCTGGTGATTCATGTATATGCTTCCCTGCTGAATAACCAGCACAAGGCAGGAAAGTCTACCTGCTGACTAGTGACTGCTTCTTTCCTACCTTGCCTCTTTCAGAGTAGATTCAAGTCCAGCTTTTAATGGAGAGACGGGAGAAGAGTTGTGCAGAGCCACCAACTTGAATTCACGAACTGAATGCCACCTTCACTCAGGTTTTGTGCAGGCTTTAAACAGTGTTAAAAAATAATATGAGGAGACAGAAACTTACCATACTTAGACCATATCTAGGGGTTTTTCTTTAGATCTGAGTATCACTATTATAGTCCACATTAACAAACTACATCATAACATGTTCTTTTGATTTTTAAACCAAGGTTTAGCAGTGTACTGTTTGTTTCCTGTGGTGCCATTTGGAGGATTTCTACATAGGGCTGTACCATCTGAAAAAGATGCTGAAACTAAAATGGACCTCATGTCACAAAATCCATAGGAGTCTATGTAATGTGGATTTCTCCTACATCTCCTCAATGTTCTCCCACTGTTCTCCTTAATGCTTGGTACAATGGATTTTCCTAGTAATGGTTGTACGATGGTACAGGCTAGAGATAAACCAATTGGAAGACTGGGGAGTGATTCCCAAGTCTTGTGTAAGGAGCTCTGTTTTGACTCCATTCATGAGCCAGCTTTCTCTTCTCTCTCTGTCTCTCTCTCTCCATGCTCAGGCTTTCAAGCTTCTAGACATACGCTCAAGTGCATGAGCCTGAATGGGGTTTCACCATGTTGCAGCCAGACAGTCATGAAATCAAAACTAAAGAACATGCTAAGTAAAGCACCCACCCCACAGGATAAACGTGGAAGCTATGTATTTTTTTGCAAGAGGAGTTGTCCTTCCAGGTAATTCTTTACTCCAAAATGAGAAACCTCAAGTCCCTTCCGAATGGCATCCACCAGAGTTTGGGCAGGGACAAAAGATGGGAGCTGCTGTGCCTTCAAGGGGGTGACTGTAACTTCCAGGCATACTCTGCTCCTGAAAGATGGAAATTCCTGTTGTGCACAGAGGTAATGTACAGCTTTGAGCGTATGGAAGGTGGAAACTTCTTCCCTCTTTGAGAAACAGTATGTGATTTATCTCTAGTTCGGCAGGGAAAAAAATTCTGGCGTGCCTTGCTGGAAAGGTTGCTGGGTCCTGACCTCCTTTGACCTGATTTAATTGAGGATTTTGCCAAGCTTATTACATGGGATATTCTTTGACTGCACTGAGTGAACAAAGCAGGCTGATCACAAATTATCATTTAAACGTGCACAGAACGAAACACAAAAATAGGTCTTAAAAAAAGATTTCCTTTTCATTGACATATAATAACCTTCCTTTAGTAACCTGTTACAGACCTCAAGACCAGTAAGACAAAACATCTCAGCTTCCTCAATTTTATATCTTCCCAGACACATTACTAACACAATGCTGAAAAATGAAAAAAAAAAAAAGCTTATCCCTTTTATTTTTTTTTTAAAGCTACATTACTGGTTCCACAGACGTACCCATTCTGTGTCTGCCTACCAGGAATGTCAGCCAATATTTACAATGACTCTCCTACTATTAAGAGTTTTTCCATGTTTGAAAAACCACTGGTGACTTAACAGCTTTTAAGGTTCATTGCAGGATTGGCTTTGGTTTTGTTATTTAGGAGGTGTCTACATCTGACCTAAGGTAACTGCATACTGTATGTTGACAACATTAGCATTCCTAAGTGTCAGGAAAGGAGACTAAACCATAATTAATTGGCTGACAAAATTGCTAAAGACTCATATGTGAGCTGGTTATTTTCCCTTTACCTTCTTTTTTTTTTTTTGCCATCTTTTCTGTTTGGCTGTATCATGTTTATATTATAGAAAGAAACAGGTGAAGAATCACTTACCTGGAGTCAATGTAGGATCTAAAAGGGATGCAGAAATGGGAAAACTTGAGTATGTATTAGGTATTGCTTATGTATTGCCCATCAGGCTCTGCAATGTCACAACAAATTCTAAATTTCAACCAAATTCAGCAGAAGTGGAAACTTCTAAAATGATAAGTCCCTAAAAATATAATGACAATTCATTGTAAGGAAGAAAACAAAAAAAAAGTTTGAGTTCAGTCCTTATCTTACTTCTGTGATGTGCAAGTGTTGCTGTCAGCACTCAATGTTCTAAATCAGCAACGACCTGTCCTCTTGCCCAGTCAAACAGGAACATGTGTGGCAGGGAAATAGAAGTGTTGTGAGAATCACAGCTAGAGCATGGAATATGGGATACTGAGAAACTAGGATCATTACTACAGAAGAGACTCTGGGGATATAAAAGCAATCTGATGGTGCAGTGGGAACTTTGATTAGTATCATGGGAAAATAAAAGTCTTTAGTGACCATGTGGATATGCAGAAGACAAGTGCTGTCTGGATAGCAGCTTGGATCTGTAATACTGCTTTCTTCTTTACATGTTTACCCCTTTAGTCACCCCATCCCCTTATCTTTTTTTCTCCCTCCTCTGCTTGACAAGCTTCCTCACTTACGTCACAGCCAAGGTAGTCATAAGTCAGCTGAGAAATGAGGAATGAATAATTTCCTTCCCCTTGGGGCACTAGCACGTCACTGCCCTGAAGCACTTAGGTCACCTGTCCTCCCAGCAAGAGCACAGCAAGGACAGTGTGTAACCCAACAACTTCAGAGCATCTCCTTCCTTTGGAAGAGCCACTATAGTAGCTACAAGGTTGAGGGGTTTATAGTCTTTGTGAGTTCAGTCAGCTTTTACCTGCAAGATTTTTTTTCAAGTCAAATTTTTTCACAAACTTTATGTTTTCAGATACCTCTGTAGAACCCTATGTTTTTTTCTGAAATGCTGCAGCCCTTCTGGGCTGATAATTGCATAGCATTAGCTGTCAACAGCTCTAAAACTATATGAACTTTTAGAAACAAAATAAAATACAGAATCACTGAGGAGTATTAAAGCAAAGTGAGAGGTCTGAACAGAGCACAAGATCACAGTGAGGCTGGTAAATGTAAGAAATGTAGGTTACATAGCAAGCCTGGCCTTGAGATTGCATGATCCATCTTGAAGATGTCTGTCATTTTGTGCCTAGTTTCACCTAGTTAGGAAAGAGGTTAACACTCCTGTCTTTAGAAATGCAATGTTGCTGATTTATTTAGCTTATCTTTTCAGAGCGTTTTGTGATGCACAGCTAGAAGGCACTGTAGAAATATAAATGACTGTTTGGGAATTAGTACAGTTCTGTTACCATCTATTCAGCTCTTCAGAGAGTGCACTGAGGTGTCTAAGAGAAAATGGAGTTTGTGTCAGCAGCTGGATGAAACAAAGAAAGAAGATAATGGCAGAGATGGATGAGGAGAAGAGGGAAGTATGCATGGTATAAAGAAAAATAAGGGTGAGTGACATCTGCCTGAGAAAAATAAATTGGAGCTGAATGAGGGAGGGCAGTACAAATGGAAGGGGTGTGCCCACCCAGCAGTACTGTCCTTGCTGGAATGCAAATGTGAAATTGCATGTGAATGCAGAGATGGTGCCAGTCCTTGTCAGAGAGGGAAGCTTCAAGTTTATCAGCTACTGGCACCCTTGTGTGCCTCATGGCTGGCATACAGCTCATGTGCCCTGAAATAAGAAAACTGTTTCACAGCCTTAGACTGCTCCTATAACACACTGAACTTGACAAAATCTGTTCCAGCGTGACCAAATCGGAGGAATTAAGCAACAGCACTTGTTTTCCTGCCTCTGTAAACTCATCCTGCTTTCTCTCTCTGACTTACCCAGTAGAAACGAGATAGTTAAAAAATAGTCCTAAACTGCAGCTCTTGAGATTCATGACAGATCTTAAGAGAATTTCCTCAGTGTAAGCTGAGGTGATTTAAAGAGATTGTCTTTCTTTAGCTGAAAATGTTTTAAGAATGTGTTAACAGCATATAAATTAAAAAGGGATTGAAGGCTGGAGCTTTAACACCAATGCCACAGGAGGACAAGTCAGTGCAAGATCAAGCAGTTGTGGAAGTAAAATCAAAGCAATGTCAGACTGATTAAGAATAAACCGCATCAGAAGTGCAACTGGTAAGAGCTTTAATCATTCAGAGTCAAATCAAGTAGGGAATATGGTATTCCTTAACACCACTTGTTGGAGATATTTTTCTGAACAGATTCAGAATGGAAGTAAGTGCAGTACAATAGGCTGTGGTCCACCGATGAAAGATGAAGACTGGACTTGTCTGGGCTAAATGGGGGCTTATATGGGATGTCTAGTGGCTGATATAGTGTAGTTCACTCTTCTATAGCATATGCTCTCTTTTTTTTTTTTTTTTTTTTTTTTTTAATTTCTCCTTTGCATGTGTTGCAGGATGTATCTTAACTACAGCAGTGAACTAGCTTGTATTTGTATTTTTCCAGTTTCATTCTATTCCATAGAGGGCTGTGTTGTCAAGGAGCTCTAAAACCTGCGCTCCACATTTTTCAGTATGGAGAACACTTGTCTACTTCTCTTTGCTAGGCTGGCAGCTGCTGTGTAAGCTTTTCAGTCCTTTTTAATCACTCTGCCTCCCTTAGCAAGCTACTGTGAATTAGTTCTTTGGGGCTCATTATCCAGACTCCTTTACCACCCTTGAGAAGGAACAAGAGGTACTGAAGAAAGCCCAAGGGGATATCCTCTGCTTAATGAATCTCTGCTGTGCCTGTAGAGCCACAGTGCCAAGAGGAGGATGGAAGGGTCATGGCTGGGATGTATCGTGGTCTGGATGATAGTGCATGAGAATGGATCAGAGCAGCCATGAAACTGCTTTGTAGGACATTGGAAGTCAAGTTGGCTCTGAATGATACCAGGAAACAGAAGGATAAGGACACCATGTCCTTACTTAGGCTGCAGTGCTGAAGTCACTGAACTGACAACTGAAAGATTGGTAACTGGAAAGAGAAAGGAAAAAGTCCATCATCCCTGCTTTTTCTTAGTGTTTTCTATAATTCCAGAGAATCTGACCTTAAGCAGCGTGCCAAGGCAGGAAGGCAGGGTTCTTCACAAGCAGCAGTCACCCTAATTGACAGAAAGGAATGTGATTATATGCCCTTGTACTTCCATTGATGGATTTTACTTACCCAGATGCTGCAAATTTTAGAGTGAAGAGCTATCACCCCAGATTTCAAATGAGGGTGTTTACCCCTCTCACTCAGCAGATGTGAGAACAACAAAGATCCTCACTTTTACAACAGAAAAAGGATTCTACTCTGTTCTGTATTGTATTTTCTGCATGCTGACTGGAAACCTGCTGAGAAAAAGTTTTACAATATATGTCTCTTCCCCCTCATTAACTAAATAATCTCAGGTGCAGGAGACAGTAGGAAACAAAGCAACTACAATAAATGCTGAGACTTCACACTCAACACAAACCTCTCTGTAGACTGGAGGTGCATGCTACTATTTCAGGATTCTACTTCATTAAAACTCCAGGGATTTTGACTCATTAAACCTCTAATCCCAGGATTACCTTTCAAATGCAGTTTTAAACTCTTCTGTTGTGCTGCCTGTTTTTCCATCAAAGTTGTGCTCTACAAGGAAAAGCATGAGGAAAGGAATCAAGAGAAATTTATTTCTGTGGTCAGTCACTGCCTGGAGCTCTCTCACTGGCTTTTAAGTATCTTGTGAAAGCATGACTGAGACTGAAACAGTTATATCTGAATAGATTAGGCTGTGAGCATCTTTATGAAGATAGGGAGGTTCTGTTACAGGTACAGTGTGTTCTTGCAGCTAGCTGCATCAATATGAAGAGTGCAGAGAGGCACACAACAGCTGTGCACAACTGCACCACATTCAGCAGCACAGTGTTTGAATATGAACAAGGCCCTCATTTTGGTCTCAGTTCTTTCCCTCTCTCCCTGTTGAACGAATAAATCTGCTTTGTTCCTGTTTATGTGATACAAGTGGGTGAGAATTAGCAGTTTGGAATTACTGGTTTGGGTTATTAACTTGGGTTCATGAATAAACAGAATGACGGCTGCCAGGGAATCATGCATTAATTATCCTTGAGCTATGCTGTTGGAAGAGTGATTGAGAACCAGTATATATACGACAAGCTTTTGACTGTTTTATTATTATTAGCATTGCTAAAAGGAGAAAACTGGAAAAAACTGCTTTTCTTGTCTGCCTCTGGACTGTGCAGGGGGCTGCAATTCGGGCACCTCCTCTACAACATGAATGACAGATGTGTTGTAGTTATTATTTTTTGTTGTGATCATTACTAGCCAGTCAGGGAAAGAACAGATCCCATTCTGATATCTCTTGCCCTGGACATCCACTCGGCTTCCATAAAAATGCTAACTGTCGCTTTTCATTTGGTGCCAGCTCTGGTAATGAAGTAGTTAAGTGAGACCTGCAGAAAACCCCAGAGAAATGCACTGATTAAACACTTTAGTTTTATCTTCTACTGTTCTTCTTGCCTGGTCTTTTTCAACTTCTTCCGGCCTTGGCAGTGCGTGCTCTTGTGTTTTTTTTTAAAAAGCTGGATGGGAAATTATTTGGTTCAACATATGTTAAGGAAGTGGAAACAGCTGGGGGCCAAAGGCAGAATGTGGCTGGCAAGGCAAGTTGTTATTTTTATACAGAGCTGTTCAGTTAGGTCTCTTTGTGTAGAGACGTCATTTCACTTGGCCCAATTTTACCTCGATGCCTCCTATTAATCCTCTTGCCTTTGAGCATTTTGTCTCAGTAGTTTACACACCTGCATGTTTATGCCTTGTGATCCACTGCAGCTTCTCCTTATCTCTCCCTTTCCTCAGCACTTTTCTCTTCCTTTTCCTCTCCTACAGCAGTTGCTACTCCTACAGATACCAGGGGCAATGGGAGGGGTCTGGCCCAGTTTTGTCTGTCACCTTCCCAGCCCTTCCTCTTCCCAAGGCCAAGAGGCCTAGGGTGAAAGCTGGTCTGAAGGAAAAGAGCCAGCCAACTTCTGCCAAATTTGAAGAGACAGATTAAGCATGAGTTGAGAGGAAATTATTAGGTAGGGTAGAGGATGGGATTTCCATTGTGCCCAGGGAAATGGTCTAATTGGAGTAATTTGCATGAAGTCGTAATGAGACAGGACTTAAAACTTCAATCATATGGGTGTTATTTTCTACTCTGTATTATTATGTGTAATTATACATATGTATTATATTATTATATATTCTAGGGTAATAGGTGATAGAGCAGGAACTCATAACCACCTATTTTGGGGCAGGAGAAAGGCTTAAGTAATTCCATTAGGAATACAGAGGTGTTACTCTCTTACAAGAGAAAAATGTAATGTAGTAAGTGATGCTGTATCAAGGCAAAGAATAAAATGGTCTCTTTGGTTTTTCTTAACCTTTCCCTGTATGTTTAAAAAATTCCCCTTCAAGTCTATTGCCACTTATTTCCAGTAATGAATTCAGCCCAGCAGACTGGCACATTTTGGCCTGTCACATGGAGATCTTGCATAATGTGGGTGAAGCAAACAGATATACTTGGGCCTTGATTATACCAAGGCCACTTTATATGGCCACAGGGATCACTCTTGGTGTTTTTATTCAAACATCAAAGACCAAGGCCATTCTGTTATTTCTTCCTGGTTTGCTAAGGGAAGTGATTTCGTTGCAGAGCTCTTACTGCTGTTTTGATGCAAACCTTATACAAACCCTTATAAATTCCTGGGAATAAAAAACCACTTCCAAGCAAAACATGATTTTGAGTATTGATTTGTGAGAGCTTTGTAGCCTAATTTTTATGTCAAAGATCCCATAAGACTTACTCAGAGCCAGCATGGCAAGACTTAACTTTTTTTTGTATCATTGACTCTGAAACAGGACTATGGCAGCCTTATGCAGAGAGGAGAAATGAGGCTCAGAGCCACCTCACTGACTCCTGCCACAGGAGTCTTTAAAACAGCCCCAATTCTGATAACCTCCCTGACAATTTCAAACTGTTCTGTGAAGTGTGTCGCTAACAGTATTTCTCAGAATCCATCTTTATGTCTTCTAATAGTTTATTTGTTGACATATATTTAGTACCTTCTGAAACTCAGTAACAAAGTTGCTATTTTTATGTATTTTATGTGTGGTACAGGGTAGCCTTTTGGTTATGCAGTGCCATTAAGTGAATATAGGAACATTAAGCTTAATAGATACGGCAGTTGCTTTACCTGTTTTTTTTATTAATGCTTTTGAAGTGTTTACTTATTACGTATTTGTCGTATGCAATAAAATACTCCATGGGCAAAGAGCAAATGGGTTAAGCCTGTGTAATAAGTAAAACTAGTATCATTAGCTTGCCATTGCTTTCTCCTATTAAGTTGGCATGGATCTTAGCCCTGGCTGCATTTTTCTTTTTTTTTTTTTTAATGTTTTTTAAAATATCCTAGGTTGAAGCTATGCTTTTGTCAGTAATGATAAGTTGTTGATATTGATGCCACTTAATTGCTTCATTTCTACAATCAGATGTTTTCCATTTTAGAATCCTTTGATTTCCTATCAGTCAGATGGTAAAAAAGAAGAGAGATGTTCTGCAATAAAACTTTCAAAGAACAAACAGAAAATAAAACCTATTTACAGTCTAACAATATAATTTTTGCCTCCTTTCTAGTTCAAAGAAACAAATTACCAGCAACCTCTGAAAAACCAGAACATGTACAAGACTTCATTATAGCCAACGATTTCAGGAAATATTGACAGATCTAGTTCTGAGGCAGAATTTCCTGCTTCCTGCCTTATGGATAAAATACTGACACACACAAATTCATCTGTTCATTTTGAATATGTGCTGACAGAAGCAGTCTGACTTTCAGAGCAGTATACGCTCCAGGTGTACGCACTCGGGATGTCCCTGACTACAGAGAGCAAGACTCTTGCATCCTGTTTGACATCCCGGGGGATTTACAAGAGGAAAACATAAGCTATCATGGGCTCGTGATGGCAGAGGTATGAAGGTGACACCCAGTGTGCTTGCAGGAGAAGGAACATTGTCTCCTGCCAGGCTTCAGCACATTTTCATCTGCATGAGGAGAAGTTGGCTCAGTGGCTAAACTTTAACAGCAGTAGTTCAAAATGGTTTCTGTCACTTTCTGTACATTTGTTGCTAACTGTCTCCATCCTTTTAGTCTTCTTTCTGGAGAGACCACATGAAAATCTTTTAAAGGAAAAAATCTAAACCTGACTTGACTGTGGTAGCATAATATGCTCAAATTTTTTTTTTTTCCTTTTTTTTCCCCCTGTTGTTACTCAAACTAAAAATATCAGCCAACTTTTTAATACTAAAAGATTTTGTGTTTTTCAGTAATTTGCAGCCAGTAGCATTGGTTGCACTCACAAGACTGTCTTACCCCAAGCTGCCACAACTTGCAGCAGTTGCTGCATGTTGGAATGATGGACCTGTTGCTGGAAACCCATGGTTAAAGCTGAAGTGAACAGGCAAGGAGAGAGATCTCTCAGGAACATTTTCTGTCTGTAGGCCTTTAGAAAAGCTTGATTTATAGGAAGCAATATATTGACATTTAAGCTAACTAAACATAGGTGCCTAGTTTGCATTAATTTTGATGGGAGTTATGCCCAGGACACGCTATGATTATCTTTTGGGGGCCATTAAAATAAATAGTTTGTTCAGATATTGTGCTGACAATGACAGTATTAAAAAAACAACTAGAGAGACTTTGATAAAGTGATATACAGCAAATATAGTTGCATACATTAGAGAATTTCATGCTAGAGGAGTATGGTTCTAGTCATGACCATGGTGGGTGAAAACTTGTGTGAGGAGACAAGATTAAAGAAGCAGCAAAAGTTTGGGGCATGGCTGTGGTTGTTGGCACTTAACATCTAAGCTATGCATCTGAAAGCCATTCAAAAGGCCTAACTTGCCTGAGAGTGCCAGGAAACACTACTTTATTTGTAGACATCCTGGGCAGTTGTTGTTAGACTATAAAGAAGAAGCAGAGAAGGCACAAAAAGGAAAAAGCCTAAATGTAATGTATCTTTTGGACTGAACAATCTGTCTTCTTCTGAAACACTGCAAGCTTAAGGAGACTTCAGATAACTAAAAAGCTGTAATTAGAGCCTTCTTCTGAAACATGCATTTGTTTCCCTGACATTATGCAGGAGAGTTCCTGTTTTCCTGTTGTTTCCTGTGGCATAAACATTTATTTTAAATTTCTTTTGTCATCTGGAGAGATGCTGTCTGGGGGAGACATGCTTTCACGTGACATTCTTCCTTCCCGCTGCTGTTTTTGTGGCCTCAAAGGCAAATGCAGGATATTCCTCTTCCAGTTCCTTCAGTGCTTCTGCTTATTCCAGTATCTCTGATCAATTGATTTGCAGAGATGTCAGCATTTCCAAAGAGCTGATATAATAGTGTGAAAGGAATGTAGAACAGACTGGCATTGAATTTCCTAGAAAAGGCTGAAACATTCTTCAAGCTTGTATAGATTACAGAGAATTTGAGCAATAACGTAAGTATTTCAAGTACTGTAATGTAAGCATGATTTAGTTGATACTAAAATGAGATGAGGATGAAATCAGATTGACATAATTTATTTAGACCCCTTGGGGTCAAGAACAAGTTTGGCAAGACCCTCAGAAGACTTTTTATCCAGATGAAATTGATCCTCTCTGTGCATGGCTTTGATCTGTACTATCTCTCAAGTCCCTTCCTTGCTCTACTTCTGTGACAACTCTATGACTCAAGTTGCTTAGCAAGTGATATCCTGTATCAACACTAAGACTTAGAAAGGTAGGAGAATTTCAATTAGCTGCTGGGGCACACTGATGATCATAGTTAAGATTCTGCATTGCCTTCTGCACGTCATTTCTCTATGGCTAAACAGCAGTGATCTGGACTGAGAAGTCCAGTGGATAAGCTGTGCTAACAAAGCATTAGTAGAAAAAGTGTCATAGGTTCATAAACTGGGAACTGCAGAGAACCCATTTTAAAATTAGCACACAGGTGTGCTCCTACAAGAAGTCCTTGGTCTGATTTACTGCATGCCCTAGTGACTCATGACCACATGGTTAACCACTGCTGGATAATCTAGCTTAACTTTTTAATAGTAAATCATTTTTAAGTAAGCCTTCAGAAAGGCAGATGTGAAGGAAGGAGTTTCTTGGTTGAGACCCTTATAACTTCAAAAAACAGAAAAGTGACATGAGGAATCCTGTCTTTTGAGATTACATGTAAAGTCCACTTTATTTAAGGTACTTTCTGAAGGCTGTAACTGATGAAAGCACAGAAGTTTCTGTTCATCAGGACAGAAAATGGGAAGCACGTGTGTGTGTGCACTTTACTCTGAAGAAATGGGCAGGAATTGTACTTAAAAATAATATAGGTTTATCTCTTACTAGGAATTCCATGGCACTAGTTGACCTCAGCCTTCATTCAGTAATGCTCTTTCTCCTGTAATGGTGTAATTACTCTAAAATTGGTTTGCTTCAGCATCATGTGAGGGAGAGAAGGTAGAAAGGAAATATGAATAGTCAAGTCAATCGTGCAGCAGAAGATATGTAGGACAGGTTTTAGACAGATGTGCCCACAATCAACTGAAAAGGACATGATAGGAGGGCTAGTGATCCAGTGATCCTGCTTGCTAGTCTGCAGGTTGGTGCTACAGCTCAAGGAGAAAGGGCAAAGGAGGCTGAAGTGGTTTTGGTGGTTGGAATGTCAGTGGGCTGTTTGACCAGGCAATGCCACAGCATCTCCAAGCAAGGCCCCTTCAGCTGGACTAGGCCTGAGTATTGATGGCTGAAGTAAGACATAAATACAGTGTGGGTGTCAGCTGCTCCTTGGTACCTGCCTGGGTATGCATTCTTACTATGTGATAAATTTTATCTCTGTTTCAGTGATGATTCACTCTCCCTGAAGGATAATGTACGTTGTGTTTACTACAGAGAAGTGGCATGTAAATAAGCAATTAAAGCAAAGTAACTGGCACTAATGCACTAATACTTACAACCTGAAAAATGTGACTTCAGGTGACTTAGTGTATTTTTCATATTCTTACTCTTCTACTTGAAAAGTGTCTCTTCCCTTCCTTATGAGGCTTCTTTACGGGAGGCAGCCAGGTGTGTTTTTGCAGTGTGAAAGATGGATGTGGGAGGAGGCTTAAGTTAGATGTTGATAAAATTCAGAGTAGGAAGGAAAAAGTAATTATGAAACAGTTTACCACTGTTGCTTCCATTACCAAAGCAGGTGAGTGTGCCATGAAACCAACAGGTGCCAAGTTCAAAACAAACAGGAGATAACAAGCTGCTTCACAGCCTACTGCATGCTGAAGTTATGCCATCCTTGGCTGCAGTGTGACTCGGGGTCCAGAAGTTCTCAGAGCTTCAGAAACTGGCTTTGGAGGTTCATAGATGAAAGATGACTTGAGATTTAACAGGCACAAATATACCTACCATGGCTTAAGGTGTCTGTCATACACAAATCCCTGGAAACCAAGTATGAAATCTTGCAGAATGTCAGTCTGAGCTTTCCATGCTAATTTATTCCTCCCTGATATCCACTGCTGACCTGTGTCAAGCACAGTACATTGTGCTAGATGCCGTTTTTGATCCACCATGAATTTCTTCATGTTTGTAACTGTGCTATTAGAAGGTACATTTGTACCAGTACTTCTGCATCTATACTTGGAGAAGATGGGGATATCTTGTACTGCTTTAACTATTGTCAAAAGGATCCTGTGTTTCGTGTGGATGAAGCAAACGGCATTTCAGTAACAGCACATGGGCTGAACCAACAGTTTATCCTAAGCTCTGAAGACAGAAATGCAGTAGAAAATATCTTTTAATAGAATCTTTAACAACAAATTAAAAGTCAGATCTTTAAATTCCATATGACAAAGAATACCTTTTAGGCAGAATTGTCTTTTTGAGTGTTCAGTGGCTTGTTTTTAGTATAGAAAAATGCTGTTTGGATTTTGAAAACAGGGGGGAAAACAGAGACATTCAAATTTGTTATAAGGAAATTTTTATTAGTCTATGTATACCTGCTAAGTTAATTTAACTGGGACTTCATATCCTGTTTTCCCAGTTGTATGATTAGGAAAATGACGCTGCTGTTTATAAAGACTGACTGGAAATTTATAATTTTGGCAGGAGATCCTAATGGTTTGCACACTGCAAACAGCAGGCTGGAAGAAACTTGAGTGAAGCTTCTTGCAGAGGGAGAAGACGAGGCTTTCCTGTTATTTTAATTTCTGTAACGAGGATGAACTAAGATATCCTTTCTCTGATAGTTAATGGGCTACAAGTCATTTGTTGTACACAAGGAGAGGGTGAAGTTGCACAGACTAACTTTCTTGGATACTCTGTTGTGATGCAAGCAAGTAAAACGGGAGATAAGTCTTTGGTCATGTGATGGAGTCAATTGTTGTCCACATCTGCCTTCAGGCTGCTCAGTAGGACAAGTGCAAACTGCAGACCGTAAATCTCTAAGATAGGTTATTGAATATCTATGTCCATGCTAATAGTCAGCTAAGGAGAAAGAAGCCAGGGAAGTTTTCCTGGGCACTAGAGCCCTTCATACCTCCTGCCCAAGACTTACAGAAACCCCCTTGCCTCATGCTGGTGTTTTCTGTGTCCTAACAAGGACATGGAGTCCTAAGGGGGAAATTCAGCAAACCTGCTCCCAGTACCTTGATCTTCTTTCTCTTAACAGCTTCTCTAAGTGGCTTCAAGGCCCCTTAGTGCCAAGATCCTGGAATATAGTGTCCTGGGAACAGCTTCTAACCACAAGCAGGAGCCTCCCTATCTCAGACCAGTGCTGTCATTGGTGCTCATTGTAACAGGATGGTGGGAATAAGGTTCTGACTTTTTTACCTGCATGGGCAGCAGAGACAAACAGCTGTCAGGAAGGAGGCCACAGGTGGTGGCTTACTCAGCAGTGGTAGCTGAGATAGAGAGTTCAAGCATCTCATTAGATTGGGAGTGCCATAGGAAGGTGAAGGCTGCACCACGGTCTGTTCAGCCCCAAGTCTTAGAGGCAGCAGCCTTGTTTGTCTGAGATCTGAACCTATTTGCTCTTGTGCAACACCCACCTCGGTTTAGTGTCCTACCCATGACTCTACTGCTGCTCCTGTTGTTCCCAAAGCTATGGATGCAAGTATAAGAACCAGGACAACTGGGGTCAGGATGCTCTTGAAGGCTGACAGTTTAGGGAACAGTGAGAGCAAGGGAAAGGAGGAGGAGGGGATGAATTGTTCTCAGCTTGCCTACATGCAAGGTTGCTAACACAGCCCTGGGGCTAATGCAGTGATGATTTTCTGTCTCTCTCTTGCTCAGTACATCTGCACTAACCTTGGCTTGGGCCGTATGCTCCAAGCTGTAGAGTGAATTGGTGGTGAAGTAAGACGACAGAAAGCAGCAATTTCTGGTCAGAAGGCAACCCACAATTGGGAAGGGGCTTGTGTGACATCCATTGTGATTCAGAGGAGTCCTGATGGGAAATGTGCAGGTTTGGTAAACAAGCCAATAGCACTAAGAAAACACCTGGCTACGTGTCACCAATTTTGACTCCCAAGGGAAACTGATTTCCAAAACAACATCATTCAGCTCAACTCTTAGAGACTGTGCAGGTTTTGATCAGTAAACATTGCCTTACTTAACAAAGGCTATTACTAGTGAAGAAAGAAAAGGCCAGGTATACAGTTGCTGTGAAGTAAAAGCCTGCAGGCAGAATAGCTGACATTCACTTAAAACCCTATAATTCTGCTAGTGAAGAAAAGAAAATGCTCTCAACTGGCAGATGAAACGTACTCTTTTCCTTGTCTTCATGTAAAAGGTCAAACAGAAAAAAAATATGAGGAGGTCAGAAATAAATCAGGAACAGTAAAAATAGTCCTTAAGACACTGCAATGTTAACAGTCCTTTTCTTCCTGTAGCCTGATCTTGCTACAGAAAAAAAAACCAAACCTGGAGAACCTGCCAAAGCATTAAAAGCAATACAATTGCTTTTTGAAAGGCAATAAAAGCAGACTGTGTGGGTAAAGGGCTGTGCCATTCACCTTTCATCTCTCTGATGGTCACCCAAGGATATCCTTTATGATTATACAGGGTGCCATTTTAAGACCATTTATGTTGTTTGGGAGAGTTATTTGAACTGTATCTATGCATTGCTGAGGTAACTTTAATTGGGTTGCTATTTAGGTGATGCAATTAAACTGTTGACCTTCCGATAGCAAAATATCCAAATGAAATAGTCTTGTTTGGGTAGGGGCTGTTAAAATGTATGGTGGTTTATTGACATACTTCAGCTTTATTGACCTAACCTTCTGAAGCTACCTTATGTAATGCAGAAAAGCTCCTTTGTGGCTTGCATTCATTTCAAAGACTTTTCCCCCTTGATTTGTCAGGGGCAAGAGCTCAGAGCATCCTTTACTTGCTTAGTGAAAGTCCTCCTGTAATCGTGCATCTGCAAAGAAATTCAGTTCTTGAGTTGAACTGTGCCATAGGGTTTGAGTTTTAGCTTGCAGAGGAACCTTTCAGCCATTCCTCCTAGGAAGAAACCCAGGTCAGACACAGGGCATTTGATTCTCAGTTTTATGTAAAGAGTTAACAACATCTGTGTTTTTTCTGTGCATTAGACACACATAATTAGAATAACTTCTCATGTCACCTTGCTAGTTATGAACACAGAAGAATTTGTGCATTTATATTGTATACTCTGATCAGACATAGATTATTTTGTAGTTGTTTTCTGCCTGAAGCTAATCTCCACGAAGGAAGGATAGAAGGCTGAGAACTGGAATGCAACATCGGTGTGAAAAGGGTCTGTCAATTCATAGTTGCAACTGGCATAGATTGAGACAAACTAAATTAATTGACCTTTTCTTCCATTATATCTAAGGACTAATTTCCATTCTCTGAATTTTGAATGGCTTTTTTTCATCACCACCCTGAAGATGACGTCTGTGTCTCTGAAACACACTACACAATCTAGTCTGCCTACACTTAATTCTCCATGGGTTGTATCTGTTAGCATTCTGATGGAGAGACTTCTTGAGGTCTTCTGTCTGCCAGAGCAGTTTATTCTTTGTGGTTTAATTCTTCTCCTTTTTCATATCCTTGGGTTCTACTTCTGAAAAAGAAAAAATTGTCGTGACAGATGGCAGTGGTTTTCCGTACTTCTGATACTGATCATTTCTCTTGACCTGACCAACCAGTTTATTTCTTGCCCTGTTTTCCCTGCCCCTATTAAAACAGCTTTTCTTGATAATTCAGGTTGCTTTCTGACTTCTGAAGCATGCTTATTTCTTTTCCTGCGGGGCAATGAAAGATGGTCCTGCCTGGTTGCTGTGAGTTGTCAGGACATAATTTCAAGTCCTACTCTGAAGAGTTCAGTTATGGAAGCTATTTTTTTTCCTCCTCCGCCCCCAAGATTTAGCATAAGCCAAAGGGTAGATTAATCTGATAGCTCTTAGAAATAAATTTGTAATTTTTTTGATGTCTTACTTTTGCCACAACATAGTTTCAAATCCTCTTTTTATGAAATCCATGGAAATTTCCAGTGGATCCAAGTCTGAGGTGGGTGTCTGTAAAGAGTCAGAAAACAAAATGTGGTATAAGTTAGAAACAGAGATCGTATTAACTGTTTTCTTTCCCGTTTCCTCTCAACAGAAAATTCTGTTGTCCCACATGTGATATTTCTTCTATGGCTGTTTCCCTGGAGAACGTCTGGATGGGCAGTAGGTTAGCAGTTACTCTGCCCTGTAAGTTCATGTTTTGTCAAATCATTACTTGTGAATGAAGTAAAAAAAGGTGTGCTTTTACAATTCTAGTTTCCTGCCAAACTACCTGGATTCAAGGCACCTCTTTACAGTGCCATGTTCAGAGGCCAAAAGTCCCCGTAGTAGAAGAGTCAACTGGGAGACTGGACTATGAGATTAAAAGTTTTTTGACTTAGTAGCATGTCTAGTTTTCACTAAAAAGTTAAACCAGCACCAGGCTTGTTAGGATTATTCATCTTTTATGTGGTAATTTTTTTGCTTAATCTATGAAAGTTATTACCGGCTGAAATACATGCAATTTATACAATATGGTATTGGGACTCCAGGGAAAGGTACTACTGTTCAAAGAAGAAAGGGAAAGTGGGACATCTGGAAAAAATCTAATGAGGAAAACCAGAACACAAGTTGGTGGAATTGCCGCAAAAGTTTTATTTCGCTAAAATTCCTGGGGTGAGTTTGAGGCATTATTCATTTTACATGCCAATTATCCTTGCCTTTGCATCTATTTATAGTTGCCCTCCTATGGAGGCCCAGACTGAGAACTCCTTCTGCACTCTAGTTGCGCAAACCTGGTCCATGCTATTTTGGGGTCAGACACCTGCGGCCAGTGGAGGGGCAGCGGAGAGGAGCAGGCTGTCAGAAAGTAAGGAACTAAAATAATTTCTGTACAACATTTTGTAAGACTTTAAATGGGATTAATCAATTTTTAGTTTCCCTGAAGAAGTCATGTGCCTGGTACCCGACCAGTTTAACCACAGAAACTTTCCATGCAGGGGGAAGGCCAGGTGTTACCATCCAGAGTCAAAAGAGCGGCTCTGGCTGCAAACACCGCCATTCCCCTGAGCTCCAGGGCAGGTGCAGGGAGCGTATCCTGCAGATAGCAGAGGGCCCAGAGTCTGGCCATCCACTGGCCATCAGGGGGGTCCCAGCTGTGCTGCCAGCCCTGGCTGAGCCCCTCGCCCTGGGCTCACACAGCCCTGCTGCCTCCCTCCCAGAGCTGGGGCTCCCGGTGTGCGCCTGGGGAGCCCGGAGCTGTTTGGCACTGGAAGCAAGCTAATGCAAAACACAGTCAAAGTGCTTTCATGTGAGCTGCTGACGAGAGGCCGGGGCGGCTGTAAAGGATACACACAGCCTCGGGTTTGTTTACGGGCAGAGAGAAAGGGCTGCTGTGGGAAATGGCCACATCGCTGTTCCTTGTGGTGTGCTGTATGCTGTTTATACAATCGTGCCAAGTGGCAAGTGCAAGCACACTTATGACAGAGCACCCTCAGGAACTGCAGAGCCTCCTTTTGATCTTCCTCAAAACCCAAAAAGGGAGAGAGTTGTTTAAATTTGTACTACTGTCACTGCTGCTCAGCTGTTTGAAACCTTTTTCCACCCACTTCTGTTTACTTGTCTCTGCACCGGTGAGTTTCTAGAGCACATTAGAAACATCGCAGCCAATGCCAAATTGAAATTGAAATTGAGCTCACTGGTTCAGCCTGGAGAAGGGGAGACTTACCAGGAGATTTTATGGTGTTCTACAGCTTCCTCACGAGGCACCACTCTCTCCTCTCTGGTGACCAGTGACAGGACCTGAGGGAATGGCATGAAGCTGTTTGGGGAGGAGTTAGGTGGGATATTACAAAAAGGCTCTTCTCCCAAAGGGTGGTCAGACACTGGAACATGCTCACCAGGGAGGTCACCACAGCACCAAGCCTGCCAGAATTCAAAAGTGTTTGGACAATACTCTCAGGTACATGTTGTGACTTCAGGCTGTCTTGTACAGGGCTAGGAGTTGCACTTTGCTGATCCTTGAGGGTCCCTTTCAACTCGGGATGTATTGTGATTCTGTGAAATCCATGCTTGTCTCTTTGGATGGATGTTTTATAACAGTGAAGATCTGCGTAGTGTGATCATAGTTGTATTTGTAGCAACCTCTGTAGTCTGCAACTTTCCCTCTTTTACTGACATGTTCGTAAGTACTATTCCAGACTCAAAAAATATTTCTGTTATTGTTTCATAAGACCTTAGCAAGGTTGGTACATTGTGTGAGTCCAGGAGTATAAGAACTCCTGGCTTTTCTATCCAGACTTTGTGAATTTAATTTACGTTCTCAAATTAGTTTTATTCCCTGTAGGTATGTGCTGGAGTCTTCTGTAGTAATTATTTTTGATGATTCCACTAACGCCTACTTCTTGAGACAGAGATGATCTATTTCAGACTCCTCCACTGAATAAATTTAGCCAACAATCCACTCATGACTCTGGCAGATGTTTTCACTTTCTTTCTTTCTTTCCTTCAGGCCAGTAAAAACTTTATAAATCTTTCCTCTACCATTCCAGAAATGAGAGCTTCCCCCTTGACATCTGAAACATCTCACTGACCTTGTCTGCATACAGTAGAATACATCTGTAGATACTGCAGACACCTATGTTTAACTAAACAAAATCCCAATATTTAGTCTTACAAAGAGTTGATCCAGATTACACTAATATCCACAAAACTATTATTTCTTAAGGTATAAGGTATTTCTTAAGGATAATTACTCCTGAGGCTCAAATACGCACAATTCAACCGATGTCAACTTGATTACCTACTGTAGCAAGACCAAATGTTTATGTTGATTGCCCCCATTGTTTATATAAGATTGTGTCTCCCCTCCTAGTATGCACACCCATACCCATGAAGTTAATGGACTATTTCCATTGATCTCAGCAAATATTAGCCAAAGGTATGTAGAAAATGCATGAGATCCTGCTCCAATTCAAGCCTAAGTCATGCTCATGACAATCTTTCCTTTGTCTTCATTTTGAGGTGCTAACTCATTGGTCTACTCTCCTGTTGAAGACCTGTGAGTTCAAAGAAGCCACTTCAGACCCTCTTTCCATATGCCCTTTATGGTTCGTCCTGTTTGGTTGGAGCTGGAATGCACTCAGATATGTTGATTATTTCCAGGGAAAGAGTGAGGTGAACTGATTGTTGTAGTCCATCTAGGGGACACATTATTTTTTGAAACTAAGTTTTGCTAAGAAGCCAAAGATTAATTGGTTATGGAGACTAAATTATCCTTTCACTTTATAATTTATTAGAAAACTTCGTGGTGTTATAACCAGAGGCTGTTAGAAGCTTTCATGATGATGAATAATTATGACATGATGAGACATGTCTGAGGAGGAATTTTTTAAATCACTCTAATGCAAATAAATAAAATAGAGATTAGTATTCCAGGGAAAATACATAAACTCGCAAAACTGCAAATGAAGATTAGCATACACTTTTGTGGCTTAGTTTTTAGGGGTTTTTTAATTGTGAAGTTGCTGGAGATTTTCCAAAGTAGTAGCATAAGAGGTAATATTTTGTATCCTATTAACTCCATACTAATTGCATTTTATTTACAGGCACTTTAAAGAAAATTCCCATCAGGGAAATACTCTATTTCAGTTTTCTTCACAAAGGATTGGTATGGAGATCTCTCCCTTGTCATTCTTATCTCACTGCCGTTCTTCTTCTGATTCTCAATGAGCCTGCAAGATTTCTCTGTAGAATTTACAATATTTGACTCTGAAAACTTGTGTTGTACTCCCTGGACATCTTGGTATCTCACACCTACCTGGGTATTTTCTGCTTTCTCTGCATTCTCTGCAACTGCAAATCCCAAATGCTTGCATCAGTTAAAAGTTGGTGTTAGTGGATCTATGGGATGGATTCACTCAGGTTCTGTACTATTTTGAGGAACAGACATTAGTGTAAAATTCATAGAAATGAGATAAAATTATGAACACTTTATCAAAAAAACTCACCACCCTGTAAAAAAGTAATAATAACTTGGCTGGGACAACTATAAAATTCGCCCTTCTGTCCAGTCACAACAGTAAAGTTGTAATAAAAATGAAATTTTTTTCTTCCTTCTCTCCTTTAACCCTATTTGAAAGAAAACATTTAGACCTGTGGTTTTCTGTAGAATTTACTGATAATTCACGTAAGGCAGTGTCTGGGATCTGAGTAAGCCAGTGTCTGGGATTTGGCTTTTAGATGTAGTGACTACCTGTAATTCAGCTTTTAATTTACAACAGGTAAAGAAAATACCTGTTCCTGCACAGGAGCAGTGAAAGTCAGGAGTTGCTTTGTAAAAGCAATGCTATTGTCCTGGTAGTGATGGAAGTAATAGTAATTCAGGGGACAGCTGTAATGAGAGTGCCATTTGCTTATAAAATACTAGAAGGTGGAAATAACCATTACTCACTTGCAAAGAGGACTGCAATGGGGTGAGATAACTGTGTGCGCTTATTACTCTTGAGCACCTATTTTATTAATAATATTGCTGTGAGCATTGTGTTTAAACTATAAATCCTCTATTAAGCCTGAGAAAGGCAGCCAAAGCTGTGGGAGTCTTTCATATCTTGAAAGTATGTTTTGCAGGACAGTATGCCCACTGGGGGACACCTGGGCAGCTGACAACCTTTGAATTGTCCACTCTAGGTCACCTAACCATAACTCACCTCCTCAACAACAGCCTGACTACTTCCACCAGTAGTGGATTTTTCTAGGAGCAGCTCGCTGAATTTGAGAAATTTGATCCTGTCTTGGCTTAATGGGAATTTTATCTCTGACGCCCATGAAGCAGGGTTGAGGTTTTGATGATGCATGAGGAACAGCGACCTAGCTGTATTGTCCATCTTTCTGGAATGGTCACCTACAGAGAGCATAGGAACTCCTGATGAGGAGAACAGGTACTCAACGAGAAAAGGTGCTGCTTCTTTGCATCTACTTTGCTAAGAGCACTCCTCTAATGATTTCAGACTAAGAAACCAACAGCAGAAATAAGTCCAAACCATTAATAGCTGCTCAGATTTTAGGCTGAATGTTTGGGGATCTCCTAAGCTTCTACAAGTGTTTTATGTATCTGTCTGGCATAAGAAGCAAGTAATACTCCACCATTAATACTGTTACTGTAATCCTGTATTATTTGTCCATGTTTTACACAGCATTGTTCTGCTCCCTGAGGACTAGTCTTTGGCCAGGGTTGCATTCTCATCAGTGAGGGATGGCTTGTGCATCTGGGTTTTACATCAGAAACATGCTCTCTTGTTTGTGTGGAACTCATTCAGAAAAGTGTCTGAACTGTTTTTCAAAAGTGGGATGCTGTAGTTTTATACCAATGGAACGCCAAAAGACTTAGGTTTATGTGTCCTTGTTTCTGGTTGCAGGAAAAGACATCAATACAGAGCACATATGAAATTCTGCCTGTGTAATGAAGAATATTCTTTGAATACACTGTTTCCAGTGTAAACTACTGAACTTAGAAACAAAAGTTGCATGGGAGATAAGCCAAGGTGATGAAGTCCAAGCAAGATGAGGAAGCACAGAGACTGTAAACACATTCTCTTCTATTAAAGGAAACATGTGTTGTAAAGATATAGGGTCTTGTCTTTTATTTTGGTAATAATGAGTTGTTTTTTTTCTGATACAGGTGGCAAATTTACCAAGGAAAACATCCGCCAGAGAGTAGAGGTAGGCCAGAACACCTAACAAAAGCTTCATTATCTGTTCTGTAAAGCAAAAGACTGAATGCTGGTCTCCTGAAGTTATGGCAATACTAGCTTATTCAGTGGCCCGGGAGTTTATCCCAGGTGTTTTGCTACCACAGTGGCAGTCTTTTTCACATATATAGAGAGCAGTTGGTTTAAATTAAGAACTGCTTGTATCAGGGTGCAGATTTTGGAACAAAATGACAGTCACAGTTAAATGAACTAAATGCAAGTATTATGAAAACTATTTCTCAGCACACCTTTTAAATGTAGAGCAATACTTGGCAGGATACTGCAGGCATCACTGCAATGCTAACAGACCACAGTAAATACAACAGAAGTATATATGATACAGGTAACTTTTACCTTCAGAAACTTCTGTCATCTAAGCACATAGAGTTCACTAAGAGGAGCCATAATGGATGTATAAACTCACATACTTATTCCAACTGGGTGTTGGGCAAATGATGAATAAATATACTCCTAGAATGGTCCTTTTGTTATAAAACTATGCCAGGTATCATCCACAGCAGATATCCCTGTAGATTCCTTCGTGAAGAGACTGCATAAAAAAGAAAATTGTTTTGACCTCATATTGTGGGAGAATAGCCTAAGTTCTTATCTCTTTGTGTGTTGGTTCAATAGCTACTAGTGATCTGTGTTGAAAAATTTGGGGGCTACTGGTATCTTTGATATACTTCTAACAATGCGTTTCATGAAAATTTTAGTTCTTTGTGAATTTGAAAATAGTGGTGATAAACCAGGTAAGTATAATGAAAACTTGATATAAAACGAAAAATTTAATTTAGAGATGATGATTTAGACTAATAAACTAATAACTAATAAAGTTATTGTAAAAAGTCAGATTTATTGTAATATCTAGCTCTTATTAATTATACATAATACTGAGATCCTACAGCATTACCATCAACTTGTAAAGCCTATGGAAAGTGAAATTTGCACTGATGCTCAAATCAGCCCATGCAAACTACAAATGATGCCAAAATGAATTTTTAAGGCATCACAGACACATCCCAGAATCACAGAATGTTCTCATTTGGAAAGGACCCACAAGGATCATAGAGTCCAACTCCTAAGTGAATGGTCTATATGGGGATCGAACCCAAAATCTTGGTGTTATTAGCACCATGCTCCCACAAACTGAGCAATCAAGTTTTCATCACCTTTTATTATTATTATTATTATTATTGTTATTATGGTCACAGGTATTGACTGAGCAATTACTTTTTGGATGTGCAGTTTTTGTGAAGTAAATGAGTCTTATTGACACATTTGGTTCAGATGATGATCTGATGGATGATTTAGATTCACAGTGAATTTGCAGATGCCACGTGACTTTACATTGGAGTTACTTGGAATTGATTTTTAATTCTTTATTGCATTTTGATATAGACATTTTTATTTGTTTAAATTTTTAAATAAAACTGAGGTGTTTATATCTTTGACTATGTTTACTTCATCAGCCATGAAGTCATTTAAATGGTAACAGTGCTAGTGAGCATACTGGAGTACCAAAACCAAAAACTATTTTGATAGATAGATCAATAGAGTTTTTTAAGGTCTGTTTGATTCAAATCACACAATGTGTGACTGTGATATCATTATAACAAATATTCCAAATGAGCCATCCCTCACCCTTAATACCAAAGGGTTGACATCATTTCTGCATATTGTATTGATAGTTTTTGTCATTCAGAGCAGAGGTCACACAAGTAAGCTGGGAAAGCAAGTTATGTTCCAAAAGACCACACCAAGTCCCAGCATGAGCTTTTTATCTTCTTTGAATGTAAGATCATAAGAAATTAACTTTCATTCTGTTTTGTCCACCTGTGTTTACTGTAGCTAGGGGACTTACTGCTTTTCTATTTGGATTCTATTCATTTAAAAGCAAAATGAGAACTCAAGAGTTATGGGAAAACTGCTAATAAGGCCAGTTTGGCAAAAGGAGTCTGTACATTGCCAGCCAACACAGTTGTAGCTTCAGAGCAGACTGCTGATTGTTTGGCTGGCTAATTTTATACTGCGCTTCTTACTTTAGGGTAAAGCTCCTACAGCACTAGTCTCAATCTTTAGATGTTATGGAAAATGACATTTGCATTGAAGCCAGTGATAGTTGAGTGCATACACTGAAGAAAATAAACATTGCTTTCATTGTCTCTTCCTTCCTCTATTATGTATGCTAAACTTTTGCTATTGTTGTTTTTTTGCTTACAGAGATACCAGGAATACCACTGGAAATTGTGTCTTCCAGTTCCTTCCTTGAAGGAAGGTTGAGGAACCAGTTTTTTATTTTTATGTTTTTAATAGTGGAAGAGTACCAAGTCACAACTCTGAAACTTGTTGTACTATGAAAATAGTCCTACTGAGAACATAGCATGGCTTTGTTTTGCTACTCCAGAGGAAAGATCAAGAAGCTGATGAGCAAATGGAAAAATATGTTTTAAAAAAAGAATTTTTTTCTTATAAAAATTTGCGTGTTTATCCTTAGAAACATTTGCAAAAGGTAGATATCTTTTGTTATGTCCTAAAACAACCTGTTTACTGAACAATACATAACAGTTGAGCTAAATGCTGTTTGCTTTTATCATAGTAGCAGCAGAATGGATGTGACAGTGCCTGTATTACTGTTTGCAAAGAAATGTATGCAAATTCAGGCTGATACTGCTTGCCAGACACGGAATATTCTCTGTATGGAGAGAGAAATTTCCATTTTTATGCAAATTTTCCTGCTTATTATCTATAGAGTTCTTCTGTTGTATTTGGAGGTACTGCACATCAAGCGCTGGAGAGGCTTTGCATTATTTCCAGAAATCCTGCTGAGATATGAGGGGACATGTAAAGCAGTCAGAGAGGCAAATTAATGCTATTTCTTTCTGCCTTCTCTGTATTCCATCATTGATTGAGGACACAATGTGAGAAAAGAGATTTTGGCATCTCTAGTTGAAATAATGCATTTTTCAGACCACTGTAATTCATATAACTTTGTATGTAAATGTGTTCATTGTTGTGTTGAGAAGACACAAAAACCCCAGCAGAACCATCTCAGATTGCACTGTGTGGTACAGACTGTGAGAGAACGATGAACTAAAGTTGCTGTGTTCAACATAAATTGGAACATTTTATTTTTGGAAGCGGTAGAAGAGAGGCAAGGAAAATAGGGCAGGGATAGAAAGTGTGGCTTTGAAAAGTCTATCAGAAGGATTTCCTGTTTATCTTGCAGCTCATCTGTCAGAACTCTGTCCTGGGATGCGAGTTTATGTTTCCTCTCCTACTGAAGCAATTCTCCTCAGAGATGCCATCCCCTCCTAATGTTTCAGACGTGAGAGTCCTTCTCAGGCTGTGGCAGGTTCCTGGGTCCTGCCCCATCAGTGCTGAGCAAGTGGGATCTCAGCTTTTGCCTGCTCCCCTGAGAAGCAGAACTATCAGGTTCCATGTTGCGCGTCCTACTTTGGATGAAGTATAGTCCAAAAATTCAGATAACTGTGCTATGTAAACCTGTAGTCTGGGCCCTCTCTTGAAGATTCAAAATACGTGTTCAAGTTGTCTCAGGCAGAGGAAGGAACTAAGCTGAGATTTCCAGTACCCAGGAGACGTCCTCAGGTCAGTGGGAAGAAAGAAGTTACGTGCAGCAATATGGTCTCATGATATTCCCTGGCTACTCTGGAGGCATGTGAGCTTTAAATGGGAGACCTGTAATGGGAATCTAGTTCAGTTTTTTCCTGCATGACTTTACCATGTGAAAGCAGTAATTAAGTATCATACCTCTAGTTTATTAGGGCTTAGTGGGTTTATAATTATCATGGAGACTTCTAGCCTGTGTTCATCTTGGACTGAAATGTTTCTATATCCCCCCAAATATTTGGGAGTGGGAAATATGATAATGTATGCTTGGATTTCTGAAAAAAAAAGAACCCTTCCTTCTACCTCTTCTATTTTTCTTGCTGTAACTCTCTTGTTATTTTTAACAAGTCTTGAGCACTTTTGGGGTGAGGTGGGCATGGGGAAAGTATTAATTTGGCTCTACTGTTAACAGAATTTTCTTTTTTTATTTTTAGAAGATATTTATAAGTTGTCCATATAGTAGGGGAACTCATGAATAGCATCACAAGATGACTATTTCAGTGCAACACACAATTCCTCAGCTTTATTTGCATCTTCTTTTTTTGGCAGGTTTCCAACAAATGCATGACACTTAGGTATGTAATTCATTAAATTTATATCCCCACTCTATTTTTGTAGAGTCTCTTTTTTCCTTGTCTATTATTAGTGAATAAACAATTTTGCTTTTTAAACAAGATCTACTACATTACGATTCTAAGATAATTTCTATTGATGAAAACTCCCTAGATAATTGGCAGACTATACTAGAAACCACTCATCAATAATGTCCCTTTGTTAAATGTCTTTGGATTTCACTAGAGGTGCTTTATGGAGACTGCTTCAATGGCATCTGGCATTTTCATTTCTAAAAAATTTGAATGCTGGAAGATCTCTAATACGTATAACATTAATTCTAAATGATATAACACACAAAGTGTTTAAAATGTTATGTTAGAGCTTATAATTCTGTGCACTATATTTTTGTTCCTACAGTCTTTCTTAATTAAGATTTAGTAAGTATATTTTTAATCCCTCCACAATTTCATATTGTTGTTTTTCTAAAATTGTTCTGAATGTAAAAATAGATATAAAAATCATCCACTAGGTGGTTACTTTATATAAAGCTAGATTTTAAAAAAAGTCTTGGGGTTTGGCAAAAAGTTGGGTGCATTTCACTCCTTATCAACCTTCTTCTTATTGGCATAATTATCATGAATTATATTTTCCTGCAAGTTCAAATTATGATTTTCCCTGGCTGTATTTATTTGGGTTGGGTTTTTTTTTAATTATTTTTTTTTTTATGTTTTGTTTTGTTTATGTTTTGTTTTGTTTTAAAGTTGGTTGGTTGTGGGGTTTTCTGGTAGGTTGAATGCTAGAGTAGAGATAGCAGACTGACCACCATTCCACAGAAATTGGCTCAGCATATGTGGGAGATCTTAGGGTTCATGTCCTAATTGCATGGTCTCACTTCTGAATTCTTTTCTATTTTTCACTGCAATCTATTTTTTCATTGGCTTTTCTCTCATTAATACCATAAAAAGGTCAAACTGAACTTCTCATATCATCCAGTTTTGGTTTTTTGTTTGTGAGTTTCTTTGTGAGGTCAAAGTTAGGCAAAAAGAATGTGTTTATCCTTAACTGAGAACCTCTTTTTAATATCTACACTAATGGCACTGGGATAAAAAATAGGTTGGAGCGAGTTTTATCCTTAAAGAGCATTATCAAGTAAAACAAACAAAGTGAAATGTAGAAATAAACAGAAAAGCAAGATGAGCTTCTTGTCAATAGTTTTTGGTAACTGGAAAATTATCAGAGCCCAGAAAGGCCATAAAGACTTCATTGTGTCTTTCAATCAAGTTTTAGAGCCAGATAGTTACAAGGCAAATTCATTCTCAATATACAACCTCTGGAACGATGACCATAGCATTCAATTAATCAGATGTCACCAAAATGCCAAGATCCTCATAAAGAAATCTTTCACTCATCTGGGTTATTATATCAAGAGATTTTTTTTTAGTCTGATAAATATAGGGCGTGGAATAGACATGGAATTATTTATAGTTTCTTCTTATTTCATGGTGACAGTGCTTGCCATCCCTCCCATACAGTTTCAGAGATCCTTAGATAGGAAAGACATAGACTGAGTAATCATAATTGCTACTAAAAAGGAGAAACATAAAAGGGTTGGATTCAAAACAAGATCCAAACCCAGCTCTGGTGCTCCGTACTCTCTGTGTAATATGTTACCATTACTTCTTTTAAAGTTGAAGCCTATTTAAGCTCAGATGCTGTCACTGGAAACTCATAAAAGCACCAGTTTAAGCAGTCCCATGCTGGTTGAGCATCCCATTAGCCTGTCTCGGAAAATGACCAGCACTAACAGCTCAGGGGAAAGAGATTAAGAAATACAACAATGATCTGTTCCTCTTTCCTTTCTTCTAGTGATCAGTGCTGCAGGCATTTCCTCCTCTTGATATCACATTAGGGCCATTGTTCAGTTATCCTCGATGGACCTTTCTCCAATTGACTTGCCTAATGCCATTTTCAACCTGCTAGTATTTTTCACATCCAAACTTAATTTAGCAGTGAGTCATACAGCTCTTGTTGTGTGGAAAATTGTTCTCTTTGTTTTTCACTGTTTTTAAACCTGTTTTTGGATAAATTATTTTGTTTATATGACAAGGAATAATGAACAATTGTTCCTTATTCATCTTCTCTGTCCTAGTTATGACTTTTTAAACCTCATCTCCCCCCACAAACAGCCATCCTGAGCTGAAGAAAGATGGCTGGCTTTGCTTGAGCAGGTGCTGAGACCTACTTGCAGCCACCCTTGTCCCCATTCCGAACACTCAAAATTCTACTGTATCCTTTCAGAGGGAGCATCATCAGAGTTACACCAACACACTTGCCAGATGTGAAAAATGTGCAACAATGGAAGTACTCCAGAACATAATATAATAGGATTTGTGGCTTGTCTATAGATTTAAGGAGTAACTGGTTTGGGAGTTTGGTTGGTTTTATCTTGAATAGAAGGGTGATTTTTTCGTCTCTCTTTCTAAATCAGTTCAAGCTACTTTGCATTTTGACTAAGCAAGGTAGAACTTGCCCCTTCAATGCAAATGCCCCACTATGTTCACTCATAGAGGCAATCTGAAGCAGCTATCCATTTAAAAATTTCTCACTATTCTGTTATACATCAATTTTCATCCATCAAAAAACCCTGACTCTCAGAGCTTTCTGTATTTCTTTCACAGGAGCACTGTAGATTAATTAATGCACACTGTTGGTTGAAACTAATCAGTGACAAAATTTAATTACCTTCAACACCAATTGACTGTTATCCACACATGTGCAAGCTGTAATTTCCCGTTCCTTTGGGATACATTTCTCATATGGGCCACACATGTTTCATAAATTGAAATGTTTTGGAGGTTCTCCTTATTCTGGGAAATTTGTGTGGTCTGCAAACCACAGACACAAGCATGGGTTCAGACGGCTCCAGTAGAATACAGTCTGCTCTGGCACATTTTTTAAGTGTCTAGATACACAGATCAATAAACATCCAAGTAGAGCACCTAAGTTGATACTAACTACTGTGTATGCTATTTAGACAGAGCTGAGAGATGAATTGCTTTCTAGTCTCACTCTGTTGAAGCATGAATATTTTCCACAGTTTTAACTCAAAAGACAACAGCTATTGTCCATTCAGTCCTGCATGAATCTGTAATGAAACTGTTAAATGGAAAATCCCACAGGTATTTATAGTAATTGATATTTATGAGAAAACACTATGTTGGTGGAATCAAAATTCTCATTGAAACAAAACTCTTTCTTAAGCCCCGCATCTAGTATGCATTTGAAGTGCATTTGAATTTTTTTTTGCGACTTGATGGAGTTGACTCTTGACCAATAATAGTTAAAGACTCTACAATATGAGATGGTGTACCTCTTACTAGGTTCAAGGCATTGAGAAAACAAGAGAAATCTACATGATAGTGAGCCAGGACAGCCTCAAGGAAGCTGGATTTGAGTTCTGATATTGCTGATGACCTGTATTATAAATATGGTAATTTTTCACTTCTGATTTTATCTGGTTTTCTCAGCTGTAATGTATTTACAGACAACAATTTTTGCTACATATTTGTAGTCAAACAAATGCACTCCTTC
The DNA here is from genome assembly GCF_009819885.2 of Catharus ustulatus. Lineage (NCBI taxonomy): Eukaryota > Metazoa > Chordata > Aves > Passeriformes > Turdidae > Catharus > Catharus ustulatus. The sequence goes on along the minus strand of NC_046223.1, from coordinate 58,925,782 downwards.
TTCTCTCTTGGATGTCTACTAGTCAGATTCCCTGCTGCAAACCTAATAACACAGGGATTTCCTAAATTTTCCTGCAAAATATCTTTATGCACTTTCTAATTTCATGAAAGAAGTAAGAATTAGTTGGCTGAAGTCATCAGGAAAGGTCTTTTTTAGCAGAGGAGGTGAGTCCTTACTCCTTTGAGTCTTGTCATATTGTTATTTATTGAGCAGTGGTTCCTTGCACAGCTGCTCAACCTAATGACTCACAAATTCCAAGGTACAGAGTCTTGTTCTTGCCCATGCAGTGCCATCCTGTCCATTCCTATTGATTAATTTCCAGACTGAGGGCAGTCTAAGTGACTGGCCCAGCAGGATAAATTACTCAGCAGAAGAGCTGGGCAGTCTTCGACTGGGTATGGGTAGCATCCAGGAGAGTCCAGATGTCAAGTGTGTAGTGTAGGAGCAGGGCAGGTGAGAAGAGAGGCCAGGTGAGGGTCACACTTACACTTTGTTGGCCACTACAGGACACCAAGTTTGCTCAGCTGTCCATGGGGACACACCTTAATAAACTATTAAATTGTCTCCAGTTGTGTATTGGAGACCTAGAAGAATGTAAAACTCTAGGCTGGCCCAATTTCTTTCTGAATTCAGGCAGTATGATCACTTACTTCATTTACCAGAGGCTTCAATTCAAATGCTGTCCCCCCCAATATAACTTTGTTAACAATAACACAGATTAGTAAACATACTTCACTGTTGGAGTGATGGCTGTCTTCCGTAGGGAGGGAACAGTCTGTTTTGGCAGTCTAGGAAATTGTTTTCATTTCATCAACAGACTTTGTTTTGCATAGCTGCTTAACATGAGACAAAGTTGAACTAATGGTCAGGTTTAAGGTTACTACCAAGGATTTCAAGTTTTCAGCTACAGGCGAAAAGGTCTTACATTTTTTTCATCACAATCTCTGTCAAAAATGTTTGAATCTGCCTAGAAATAATTACTGTTTCCTAACCCAGTAAGATCTTCCAACAAATACAAAGAGCTGCCTCGAGTTCTGACACCATGCAGATCTGTTTTGTTGTTTGTTTATCTTGGTAAACCAGGAGTTTTGTTCCAATAGGATGCATATTTTGGCTTTTGAAATGCAGCAAGGAGCACAGGAAATTATATGTGCTGACAAATGGATTCTGAACTTTTGTTAGGAGGAAACAATTTCAGAGCCTCCACTAGGAAAACTCCACCCATCTTGTTATATGATGTTTTAACCACTAGCTGTTTCATGACTTACGTGTTATGAAGGATATGCATGTTTTCTTTTAGAATAAATTCTTATACTCAACCCTTCTTGTACACAAAATTTCATGGATTTCAGTAAATAAAAACCACTTTGGTAAATGTTTCAGAAAAAAACCCTACTGTATTTAACTGTCGAGTTCTGTGTTTCAACATAAAAATCTCTTCTCCCACTATGTAACAGAAACACTGCTATTAACTGAAGCTTCAAAGCAATGATGATGATTTCCATAATATGTAGCATGTGGGTCTCTCCCTGTAGCATCTGGTAATAAGGAGAGGGTCTCAAACAGGCTTAACACATGTTCTTACTGTTTTTCTTGAAGAAATTTAAAGATGAAGATCAAGGCACTGCCAAGCACAGTGGAACAGAAGATTTTCTCTCATGGGTGAGGGACGGTCAGGAAGGTCAGTGTCTCAGGGCTGGGATTTCCCATCCATGCTACATACACTTGGCTGGGCCACTGACCATTGTTTCAAGTGATATTGTGTGCTGGCTCCCACACAAGGTGATTTTTTTTCTATTCACACTTACAGAACAAGCTCTTCTCACAATATCTGGGATACCAGCTCATTGTGGCTTCTGTGACTACGGGGGAAATTCCCGGCATATTTCAGGACCAAGACATTTGAAGGTCCCTCAGTGACTGAAAATGGGACTGAACCTTTCTTGAAGGTACATGAACTGTGAATCTAAGAGTAAAATTTATTTTCCACTGTGGAAAAAAATATAGTGCTGTCTTGGCCTTTCCACATGGTCTTTTCTTTAGGGCAATGTGTATCACACGCAGTTTTGTCATCATACAGTAAAAGTATGGAGTGATAGTGTCTCACATGGAGCTGTTGTTCCTTCAAGTTTTCCTTATTCTGGAGTTCCTGATCTATTAAGGAAGCTGTACCTTTCAGTGCACCCCTTCTCATGTTAGACTGTGAAAAAGAAAGAGGAATGCAAGTGTTTTGGGACTGAGGCTTCTACTACTGGGGGTTTGTGTGAGGTAGCAGAGCTCTCAGAGGTACCAGCAGAGCCATTTATTAACTTCATTTAGCCAATCTTCTTGTATTACAGCATTGACTTTTTCTCTTTGACTTTGGTATATTCTTTGCTATATTCCAAGGAGATAAACCTGTATGACAGAAATGAAGAAAATGATAGAATAATGGATAAACAGTCTAAACTTTTGGCTTTAGAACATCATGGCTTATTTAATCTCTCCTTTAACTATCTGCTCTCTCTCTCTTCTCACATGTCAAATAAACTCTTGAGGTCAAATATGATATCTGGTTTTGGGGTGTTACTTGGAAAGGAAGATCAAATATATAAACTATAACACACTGATCAATATAATGGTTGGCTGGTGAAGTTCGGTTAGTTAATAAAAATTATTAGAACTAGAATTACTCTCTTTATTGTAAGAATGTCACTTCCATGGAACATAGATGACTCCTTTTATAAAGGTGGGGCTGCCTCTTGACTTGTTTCCTACTTCCAGATTTCCTTTTTAACCATGGCAGGAAGACTGGGATTGTGACAAGAGGAAGGGGAAACACAGAAGAACAGTTAGTAGCAGTAAGTTTTCTCATGTTTAGAAATAACCTCTATGTGCAAAAACAATTGTCAGCAGCTTTCAGCAATCTCAGTGATGGGTTTTGTTTACTCAGACCTGACCACCCCCTGTTCATCAGTCTTTTCACATGCATCAGTCATGAGTCTGAGTCTCTCAGCATCCCCATGCTGAGCTGTCATTAATCAGTCTGCACTTTGGAAACTGCTTATGAGTCTGCTTATGGCCCAGCTTAGGCAGCAGGGACCAGCTCTATTTCAGCTTACTGTAAATACAGAAAAGCTTTTCACTGTCCTGTATAAGAGGAAAGATAGAAATGTAAGTTCTCCCAGACCATTGGGAGAACCAGTGGCAAGCTGCTGTCAGCCATTCCAGAGAAATAAGTAACAGAGGGTCAAGTCTGACATACACTCACTAGGAGTAGTGTGTATACTCTCACCTGGTGTCTGAAGTCAGATGTAACTTTTAAAATTATTTTTATGCCTTGTAACATCAACTCACCAGTGGGGAAAAGCATAGTTCTGGGGCTCAAAATTCCAGCCTCATTACACCATGAAACTCTAAGTTACAATTTTCTGTCATTAAACTTCTTCTAAGGGTGGTGAAAGCTGAACAGCAGTGAAGACTGAAACCATTGTGTCACATAGTGAACCATGCTACGCCAGGATAAAGTCAAACAATGGAATAGTAAACATATCCAAATCCCATCTGTGTTACAGTGTCCACCAGTGGGACTGTGACTGCACCATAGGATCCTGAATTGCAAGTCCTTTTATTTGAGGGCAAGGGACACACAGCCTAAAGAATAGTTTAATTTTATCACTTTGTTTATTATATCTGTCCAAAATGCTGTAGTGAGTGTCTAGATCAGTTATGCTTTTTCATAACTGCCATGTTTTATAGGGTAGTGCTAAAAAATCTAGTACTTTGGTTTATTACATCCACATCAGAATAACCTACATCCTTCTCAATTTGGGTGCATAAATGTAGCTGTAGGTATCTGTTCATATCTTTTCTTTGCAGAAGAATGGTTCTACTCTGCACATGGTTCCTGCATGAGGGACCACCAATGATTATGTTGTGGTTACTACATATGAAAATGGAAGAAAACAATAGCTTCTTTCACACTCAGATGTAAAGTAGAGGTGAAAGGAAAGGTTTAGTTGCAGTAACCTTTGCTGTTCAGCTATTTGTACTAATGGGGGTAAGATGCTTCAGTGCAACTGCTTTTATTTTTGAAGAGGGTGCCTTATCCTGTCTCCCTTTGGTGCTGAGGACTGGGTGGAAGGTTTGCTCTGTCTGCAGGGAATCTGTCTGCTTTCACTTGACATCAAAAGACGTGTCCCACCCAGGCCCTGATGAGATCTGTCTTCCTTCAGTGCAGCAGACCCCAGGGAGGTGTGGATGGAGCTCCTGAGTGTCAGATGGGAGAGGTGAGGCAGGTTATACCCAACCTAACCTGGTCTGTTACAAAGTTTTGGGCATGCTCTGACTTTGATTAATAACTGTTCTGCCCCAAACATTTCTTGGATGTCTACATTACCATTTTCAATTGTGCTAACTCAAACAAACCAGCAATCAATTAACTAGAATTATAAAACTCTAGGCTAAACAAAGCCATCGTGAAGAAACTGGCTTTCAGCCCAGTATCTGCTGATGATGGGATATGAAACAGCCTATTGATTCTGGAGCTCTTGAATTCTTGTACAAAAGTAAAAACAATACTATTAGCCTTTTCAATAGGGAGAGAAAAAAAATCCCATTTTATTCAGTGCCTCCACTTATAAAAGGCAAACTACATTACTGAGCCAATTTTTAGAAGGTTGTACTGAAAGGAGTAGTTTCAGTACATTAACAAAACTTCAGCTTAGAGTTATACAAACTCTAGAAGAAAGGCAAGAGCACTAAATTTTAGATTAGATTTATATGTCCACCTGTCAAAAATGCTGTGCAAACTTTTTGAGGTATTTTTATCTTTCATCAAGAATGCAATCTGAGAAGACAAAACAGCTCTTTCAAGATTTTGTGCTGGTGACTGTCAAGTTTATTGCTAATACTATGATATTTAGTGCTTTTCATCTGACTTCAGGTGACAGAACCCTAAAACATATGAAGAGATCAGCTTCTAGTATTCATGCTTTGGGGAAAAAACTTGGAAACTTGAAACAAACACACACAAATGGCTTAAATAAGAGGATAAGCAACAGCAACTGAAAAGATCAGTTTCCTAAACCTCTTCTTTTTAATTAATCCTCTGCTCTGGAGGAGAAGTTTTGAGGTTTTTCAATATGTGAGGATTGCCAATACAAAAAGCATGTGGTAATTGTAAAAGCAGTAACCAGTCCAGCTGCATTCCCTGTGCAGAAACTGAGAGGGACAACAAGCCATAAATAGTGGTGTCACCGCCGTTCTTTGCCTCAGTTAAGGAGTATTATTATTCTAAACACAAAACAAACTATTGCTTGGGCTCCAACTGAAAGTTTCAAAGCCTCATAAATCTGCCAGGTCAAAGCAAATTTTCACTGGAATTTGGAAGGGAACTTCTAGAGAGAAATATCCAGTGCTAATTTTAATTTCTTTTTACTACTTGTTTTAACAGCCTTGTCTGAACTCAAAGTGTTCTTCAAACGGAAGAATACAAATTTTTCTCTGATTCACCTCATTCTATGTATGCCCATAGCTCACCACTAGTCTACTACAGTAAATGCAAGCAGAACACATACAATGAGTATATATTTTCCTTTAACATGAAGCTGCTGAGAGCTGTCTTTAGGCAGAGACTGATGTGATGAGTGACTGCATGTTAATTACTTTAGGTAATTACTTTAGGCTTTAGGTAGAATATTGCTGCCTAAACTAAGGTCCCAGTTGAGGCAGGAGCTTTGCCTGCAGTGTAAACCTTTTTTAGGTTCGTTCAATAAAAGATTTGGAAACTGCTGCCAGTGAGGAGAGTTGCTGGCTCCAAAACACAAAGAAGATTCTGATTATTGTTTTTTAATAAAAAGGAAAAATCCTTCCATGAGAGCTCAACAGACATCTGAGGTAATTTTCAGAAAAGTCTATTCAAAAGGAAAGATGTGTATATGTGCTTGCTCTCTGATTGCCCTTCCAAGAAAAAAAATTTTCCACTGCTTTTTCTGCTTTGGAGTATCTTCCCAGGTGGAGACGCCAGCCCTCCCAGCCTTCCCAAAAGGGAGAGGGGGCAGGTCAGTAATGATGGTGTTTTCCCTCCCTTTTCCTAAAAAATTTCTCTTCTACCACTACCCTCCTGCTATAACACTTAATTGTCTTCATGCATTGTATTCTACACAGAAAGCCTGCTTGCAGCACAGTGTTTTCTAGACTCAGTATTTTATTGTTATAATATATGGCATTACATGATTGCTAATATGCAAAAGAAGCAGGATGAGAAATATAAGATAATATCTTTCTAGGGATATTTCTTCCATTTTCATGGTTATGGTATGTTCTCTTTCTATGAAAAAAAAATTGGCTCTGATCATCAATGAATGAGGTGATAGAATTGACATGATTAGTCCAAGATCCCCACAAAGAACTTAAAAAATTAGAAAAATGGCAAAAGGGTAGGTTGTAGATGAGAGAGATTGATCAAGATATTTGGTATTGTGAGAAAATTCTCTTTTTTCCCTACTTGATAAATCTTTTGCCCCAGACAGGAACAATTGATTTTAACAAACATTTGGCTTCTTTTAATTTTTTTTTTTTTAAAGCATACAATAGGCCCTTGCCATATGCTCAGCCGGTCAAAACAAATGGTCTTGGGCCTAAACAAAGACAGCATAAGCAATGGGGTTTTTTTCAATTAAAAGAAGGAAGATAGTAAAAAGGATTACTCTACATAGTTCAAGTGATTAGAACAGAAAAATATTTTGCCTCTAACGTGGATTTAAATAAATATGTTTCTTTGCTTGCTAACTACTGTCAAAAGAGACCTCATTCTGGGAAACATGCTGAAAAAATTTTTTCTTTGTATACCATGCATATCAACTACCTGGTAGACAAAGAAAGAGTCTTTGCAACTATCTTGTTTTTATACACAAAAGCAAATAACAGTGTCTGCATCTATAGGTACTGCTTTCCAGTGAAACAGTTTTGTGTTACAACTGTCTGTAAGATTCAGAAAAATAATTGTACTCTTGTTGGCCATAATATCATGTTGTGATTAAAACAGATCCTCACTCTGCAGGTCAAAACCAAGTATACAATCTTGTGAGCATTTTTTTGCTTTTTGCTTCTTTATTTTTGCTTCTCTGTTTTGCCCCAGATCGACTCTGCACTTCTGGACTTGTTGCTCTACCAGGATCTCTCTTAACCTCATTAACAGAGGCTCTTATTAAAAGGGAGCTCTGTGCAGCAGAGTGCAATACTGACATGCCTGTCTTATGGAATGCACAACTGTAAGGATCTTCCTCCAGGAATGGCGAAACAGTTACTAACTATCAAAGCAAAATTAGGCTTCAAACACAAGCATTTCTCTTGCTTTTTTAAATGCCTTGATATTGTGCAAGTTATAGTGGTGTCTTGTAAGCGAAAAGAAATATGCAGCTGGAGGGTGTCAGAGCTTTTTCCAGCAGTATCCTTGTCAATAGAACATCCTGAAACTTTGTTTGTGTTCTTGGTAAAGCCATCATAGGCTGAGTTAGTCACAGCAGCAAAGCTATCTGCTCACCAGTAGGGAATCTTCATATTACAAACTTACTGTATAAACCTCATGAGGTTTAATAGGAATTACTTTATATACTAGTAAAATCTATAGATTTTTACAGACCCTAGAGCTTGTTTTTACTCTTTCCAACACTTTGCAAAACTAAGGTGAGTTCCTCTGGCTCCTAGGCTCTTCTCTCTTAGCTTTCTCTCAGATGCTGCTGCGAAATGTTCAGCGTGCATGGATGAGTCTGGAGACTTGGCTGGAAGGCAACAGAAGTCTGGGGCTCAGGAATATTGCTGCTTTTCACTATCTCTCAATGAACTACCCAGAGCGGCTGCTTCTCTTGTTTAGCCAGTAGTGTGGTTATGATCCCATTAAATAATCGAGCAAGAATGCAATTCCATGGCATAGTTTACAAATTTTTAGGAAGATTGGTATTTTTGATGTGTTTCAAATTTGTGGATTCTTGTAAAATGAATCTAAGTCTACTGAGGCAAACTTTCTTTTCTCAGTTATCTTTCCAGGTCTCCTAGTAGTAGACCACATGTTAAAGACCACTGATCTAGAAAAAGAGACCTCCCTTCCAGATGAAATTTAAGCTTTGTTTACTCAAAGGTTCAGAACTCTCTCAACATCGTTTAGATTGTAAATTCCCTGTATATAGGGACCTTTTCCTTCATTTTTTACAGAAGTTGCATTTAGTTCATTGGGCACTGTGTTTTGTGAGCATTAGTGCTGTATAAATAATAAGCAGCAGTTTTATCTGAGGGTTCTCAAGATATCACTCTATAGGAAATTTTCTCACCACTGGATTTGGAATATTTGGAAATGATTACTGTTACATTCTCAAAAGCAGGATGTGTTTCATGATGGTTGGTAGGCTAGAGGTATGAGGTAAACATTGTCATAGCTGACTGAGTTTTTGTGGTTGCACCCTAACTTGTGCAGCTTTCATGAGCGAAGCCAAGACTGAAAGGAAACTTGGGAGTTTCATGGAGCACAATTACAGTTGTTTATTCAATTATTAGCCAGTCCTGAAATGACTCACAACACAGCTGCTTAGATTTACAGGCAGTTAACAGTCTTAAGTGTTTGTTGGCTTTCTTGTTCAAAGTGATGTAGTGGGACACTGTTGTGGGACAGATGTACCACAAAGTTGAAGACTTGGGGAAACAGAACAGACTTTTGTCTCTTGAATCAGCTGCTTTGTCAATGCTGTGAAAAAGATACTATAAAAGTGATTTTATCTTTAATATCTTGAGATAGCAGAGTAATCCAGTAACAGTATTCAATGAAAGTTGGGCACTATTGTCTCTGAGACACTCTGAAAATTCTGGGATTCTCTGATCTGCTATTTCCAAATACTCCAATTTTGATGTGACTTTATTTGGTAAATCTTGCATCTGTAATAATAACACAATGTGCTGGCTGCTGAACTGGTGGAATTTTTCAAAACAGTAATTGACATTCAGTCATGCCTCAGAATAATTTGGAATTGTTTTGGTTACATTAACATTGAAATTTCATACTTTTTGTATAGAGAATTACTTCATGAACAGAGATAGAATAACTAGTAAGTATGGCCATGTCAATGTCATATAAACAAGATTTTACAAAATGCTGCAACACATTGCCTTTTCTAAGTGATGTAGTTTCTGATTTTAATTTGGGGCTGTTCTCCTGTACTAGACGTCTACATTAAATTTTAAAAATTAACAACACTGACCATAACACCTTAGGATTTTTGGGTTTTCTTTTTTACTTTTTCATTTTCTTCTATTTTTCTTCCTTATTTGATTAGTTCACTGAGATATCTCTTCTGCTCTTAATCTTCTCTGTCTGAGGTTGAGGTACCATCTGTTTTCTTGTTTCTGTTAAAAGTATTTTGTATTTTTATACTGCTATATACAACCATTAAAACTCAAAAGTATCTATCCCTACTGTAGGCAGTGGAATTTGTAAAAACTATAATTGATTCTCTGACTTTTTGATAATGACAGATCTTCATTTTAGGGCTTGCATCCTTCTTCTGGACAGGCACTGGCTGAGGTCAATGCAAGCTGCTATTTGGAGGTTAACAACTTTCATTGTTACAAGTCCTGATAAAGCTTTTATTCCTTTTCCACTGGCCTGCCTGCACTCATATAGATTGGTGGAGAATGAAACTGCAGTGATTTTATTACATTTTTGCACTGTCTTGATAGGATCTGAAATATCACCTTCCCTTGACGAGTCTGCAGTGGCTGAGAGTGAGTTTTAGAGTGTTACTCAAACTTCTTGAGGGTTTGATGAATTATGCCTGCTGATCTGGTTGGCTTTTGCCACTCACAGAATTTTCTAAGAGAGAGATAAGCCTTTTGCCGTAGTAGTAGCTTAGGGCAGCAGGGGATGCAGGTTTGATGAGGATTGGGATGGCTGAACGGTGGCAGAATAGTTATCTGATGGGTGATTTGGACTGCGTGCTGCATTAGACAGCGATACAGCAAAGGAGATTACAGTCCTCTCAGCTTGGAAATTTGCCCCTTGGATCCTCTCTGATCCATGCCCAAAGAACTGCCCTTGCAATCTATCTGCTCTGGGGTCCTATGATGTGCAGCAAACCAAACTAAATTCAGGGAAGACTCCAGGGCCAGTTGTGTTTGAGAAAAATACTCCAGGGACTAGATGGTGATCTTGGAGAAGTTAGGGGCTGAATTTAGTTTACTGCCTAAAAAAATTACAAAGCATGTTTACTACTTATTACTCAGAGGGTACTTTAAAACAATTAGCCGAATTATTGTGGAGCATTGTGCTTTAAAAGCTACAGCTGAAAGTAGGGAACCGCAAGATTTTCATGTAAGCAGCAAAAGTCTTTTTTTTAAAATAACCTAGATGACTCAGAAGAAACCAGTGGTTATATGTTTGAAGGAGTTTCCTTGAAGTTGGAGTCCTGTAATGAGATGAGCTCATCTGCCCTCTGAGCAACCTGTATTGGCAGTGTTGGAAAGTAACTCTTAGCTGCTGCTTAAAGCAAGTCTAATATACTCCTTGGACTTCATCCTGCTTTTCTCTACATGTACATTCATCACAAAGCATTGCAGCAAGAAAAAGCCCTTTTAAAGAGCATGATCTTGCAGCCCCTAAATAAAACACTCAAGATGAAGGCCTCCTTGTGATGTTTTAATACTCCTTTTGTAAATAATCAATTTCAGCCAAAAAGAGGCAGCTGAATTTTGAGAAACAAACACCTCCTGTGTGCCCAGTAAGGCTGTCTGCTGTGCAAGCAACCAAACAGAGAAGAGGAAGTGATTGGGATCCTGGTCCAGCTTTATTTTGAGCTTTTGAGTGTCTGGTCCAGAGAAAATGGGGAGAGCATCTTCCATCCTGGAGGGGTTGCAATGGTTCACCTTAACTGGTGACTTTGTTATAAAGAACATGGAACTAGTGGGCACTTTCTTCTAGAGCAATAAGGCTGAAGGCCAAAGTTTGAAATTAACAGCTCAATTCCAGCCTTATAACCTAAAAATACTTCAAAGAAAATTTAATTTGGAAGAAGATGAGCCCTTGTAAGACTGAAACGTGGGTTTTGTTTGCAAGGGCAGATGCAAGTGTTTTTGGGAATAATACAGAAGAGAAACTTTCTGGAGAAGAATAGATGAAAAATGTTGACAGCTATTATTTATCACAATGAAAAAAGCGTTATGGGAGAGGTTGTGCTTAAGACCCAAGACTTGTAAAGAATTTGAGACCTGAGCTGACAACATAATTGCACTAGCTTTTGAATTTACCAGAAGCCTATTTCATGAAAACTGCAGCTGGTCTTTGTGCTTTTTTTATGAAATGCAGTTGTATTTGTGGAAGATCCAAGCAGTGCTGCTATGTGGAAAAGCAAATAATATCAAAGATGTTTACTTCTGCGTGAAAATATTCCCAGGCAAAGGAGTCAAACCCTCTCCCTAGAAAGATTAAGTTCAGTCATTTCCTTCTGTACAATATTTTGTCCTTTTCTTGTGTTGACAGTCTTCATGCTTGCAACCACTAAACTTCATCCTCTTACTCCCATTCTTTATGCACACTATTTGTTTCCCAAGGCAAGTAGCATGCAAAGTCATCTTGTATTTAAAGTACTTCCACTTAAACTTTACAGTAAGATTAGTGGTAAGATATTTTGAACTTTGTGATCAACTGTTTTAGCATCTGTTGCTGTAAAGACTTAAATATGCTTCCAGTTTTGATTTTTTTTCACACAGATATCTCATCAAATTGGAGATAATTGAATACCTACAGGATGCGGGCATAAGGTAGGTATGATAGCATTTTATTTGATATTCATGATTTTACTGGAACATATGATTACTGGAAAGGTTGTGTACTCCTTGGCATTAGTGTGGATGAAAGAGCATGTTCTATGAAACACAGCTCTAAAAATCCCCTACACTTAATAATATTGCTTTTCAAAGTAAATTAGTGTACCTGTGCCTGCCAATTAAATTGTATTGTGGGTGGAATAATTAATTTGGACACAAAGAAGGGAGCACATTTTATTTATTATTATTATTATTATTATTATTATTATTATTATTATTATTACTGACTGAGGAGTGCCCAGGTTAATATTATATCTGTTTTCCCTGCTTTACACCCTTGCACATTGCACGGATGCGGCAGTTTTCTTCTACAGATCCTCCCCCTCACCAAACAATCAATTCTGGGATGTGTCTTTTTCTTTTAAGTGTGTGTGGGCAGGGTGTCTTTACAAGTAGCAGTTTTCTGCTACTGTAGGGACAGGCTTTTCCCCCTGCAGATTCTAACTCAGAACAGATAAACTTGTTTCTCCTCAACTGAATGCTGAAATTCATCATCAGTCAGCAAAACTGACGTGACAGTGACTTCTGCACATTTAAAGGCATTGGTTATAGTTTTGCTGAGTCACAGCCAGAATGAGGAAAACATTAACACAGTGACTGGTGCAGTTCAGAGCTGGTGATGTAAAGAAATGCTGTGATGTTTGAGAACATATGTTTATGTACAAACTTATTGGTAGACCAGTTGATACAAGCAGACCTCCCAGAAGGAAAAGAATGTTAGGTTATAGATGCCCAACATAGCAAACAAATCCATTTCAAGTAGTCCATGAAGGGAAGTTCTGGCCACCACTGTGAAAGACACCAAACTCATTAGTGGTGCAAATATCTGACACCAAGGCAGCAGGAAGGGTAGAGGTGAAGAGCTGGCAGATGGAGCTGGATCCCACCTCATGTATGGGGGAAGGCAGGGATCCTGCTTTGTGAGAGTATGAGAGAAGCTGTGAGAGTGAGTAGAAAAAGATGAGTGTCAAAAAAGGTGCAGCTGGGGGAACACAGGCTTGCTCTTGCCTGTGCACAGGAGTGCAGCTGAGGGTGACTGACAACAACTGGTGCTCCCCCTTGAGCCCCTGACCTTCTGGTGCACAGGCAAAAACCAGGAGAAAGAAAGAAACCTGTCCTGCAGCTTCCTTGTCACTCGTGCCCTTTTTCCAATAGCCAGGTGAATTACCTTCAAAGACAGGAGTTCCCACAATTTGTCCATGTATCCAATTCCTCAAAAAAGTGTGGTTCTTCAGATACACTATTTTGTGTTACAGTGTTGTAAAGCTTGACCTTTAAACCTCTCTCACTCTTTCTGCAACAATGATCCTACATTATCAGTCAGTCGCCTTAAAACTCAGCGTATTTTGTCAGTCCTCTGTAACGTTATTTTTAGCACAAGCAAACAGAAACCAGACAGACTCATGATCAGTCCTTTGGGGAAACGGAGGTAGAAGGATGAAGAGAGAGGAAGAGACTTCTCCTCTTGAAGATTTTTCCTGTTAGTCACAGCACTGAGGAAAAACAAACTCCATATGGAACAGATCATGTAAGGTCTTTAAAACATATTTGGAGAGACTGTACAGTTTCTTAAAGGAACTTGGAATAGTCTGTGGCTTGGGAGTTTTGCTGTATTTCCCATTTGGGGATGTGTGTGCATTTTCATTTGTTTTAATTTGGACTTAGTTAACTGCATCAAGCAGTAGTTTGTTTTATTACCATCTTTCAAAGATCTATTCATAAAGGAAAAAACATTCCCTGATTCCCCAAATGGGAGTTACAAATGCTTCTCTCCCAGTAGTTTCATCAGAGAAGTTTTTTTTTTTATTTTCATTTTCTTTTAATTGTTTTTTTCTATTGACTTGCAAATGAAGGCTAACTTTTTGTTCCCAGCACAAGGGCAGAGTGTAGTGTGCTGAGGCAAGGATCTGTGCTCAGCTGGATGCTGAATTCAGACATGGATTAGCTATGTAGTGCAGGAGATCACAACCAGTGGGCTGATTTTAGTGGAGCTACTGTCTCATCTGAAATTGCACTTTTTCCACTTGCCTCCCTGTCAAGCAACTTTGTAGAATACCATTCCAGAGGTCAAACTGTGGAGTCCAGCCTTCTGTGATCTGTCTTTCCTGCCTGATAGGACAGTGATGGCTCACAAGGAAATAGGAATGGAGTGAGATTTACCCCTTGGTGATAAGGTGCTTTACCCAGAGGGTGGCTGGGCGCTGGAACAGGCTCCCCAGGGACGTGGTCACAGCACCAAACCTGAAGAGTTCAAGGAGCATTTGGAAAACACCCTCAGCCACAGGGTAGGATTCCTCAGGCTGTGCTCTGCAGGACCAGGACTTGGACTTGATGATCCTTGAGAATTCCTTCCAACTCAGAATGTTCTGTGATTCTGTGATAACTGTGCTGTAATTCTGCAATGTCAATACATGTTATGTGCAAGAATAGCTCTCATTAAAACATTTGATGTATTTTTTTTCCTTGAAAAGGTAATATAGTCCCACTTATTAGACACAAACTTTTGTTTTGAAAGGTGGCTAAAATGAATTCATAAATGTGGTAGTATTTTAAAATTCAGCACTGATCTGAAGAATATTCAGTGTGCATGTTGGGAAAGAGCTCTGGGCTTCTGAATAAATAACAGAGAAACAAACCCTGACCTAGATGTTTTGATTTTTTTTTTTTTTGTTTTGTTTTGTTTTTTTAGGATTCTGGTGAGAACAGGTAAGATGAGGGCAAACACAGAAACTTCCTGCTTTTCTGAATTACTGCTGTAATTACTTGTTTCGACATCTGAAAAGTATGAGCTGTTCTAACCTTCCAATTTTCCTTGCATTCCATATACTGTATATTACCATGAGTAGAGGGACAAACTGTTATAGAACAAAAACAATATAGCTTTACTAAATGTGAGATATGGAATGAGGTTTTATAGGAAACCAAGGATTTTGTTAGTGCTCAGAGGTACAAGGAGCACTGAACATGTATGAAGAATTCAGGCTTTATTTAAGCCATTTTTTCTGTTTTGAGTATTTTTAATTTATTCCTTTTAATGTTGTGTAAAGAAGATAATCCAACAGCCTGGCACGAGGCAGGTGTAGTCTCTACCTACAATCTCTTGGAATTTGCTTTTTACGGGTCTGTGTTTCGCGGTGGACTTGCTCCCTTCGCGTTTTGGCAATTTGGCAACTCATTTACAGAAGCTGTCTCAGAACTGTGAATTGAATTTCAGAGCTGTGGTGGCGGAGAGGAGCCGGTGGGCAGCTTGGCGAGGCGGGGACGGGGCTGGCAGCCGGGCGGAGAGGCTGTGACCTGACACACGGGGGAGGGCAGGAGAGCCCAGCGCTTTTCCCTGCGTGAAAACAGTAGCGGATTTTTTTTCCTTTTCCTTTCATTTTTTTATCCCCCATTCTCTTTTCCTCCCTTCTTCTTCCCGGGGCTGTAATCCGACTGCTCTCTTTGGCTCCACTCCAGAGACAAATCCGAGTGGTTAATCTTTCTTGCCCCCCTTTCCCAGCCCCGGGGGCTGGGGGGCGGCGGAGTAGGGAGGGGAAGGAGAACAGAGCAAGCACCAGCCCAGAGCCGGGCTGGGCCTCCCCGGGGAGGGGCTGAGGCAGCGGCCGGGCTGCGGGAGCTGCATGGAGGAGGGGAGTTTCACAGACTCCTCTGCCCGGCCGGGAGGAGGAGGAGGAAGTTTGGAGATTAAGCCGCTGCCCGGAGCTGGAGCGCACGGAGTGAGCCGGGGCGCGGCAGCTGCGAGGGGAGCACCCGGCCGGCGCCGCTGAATGAGCGGGGTAACCTCCCGCACCCCGGCCAGCACCCCTGCGCCTGGATTTGCAGCGGGAGGAGGAGCGCTGGGCGAGGGCAGCAGACGGCGAGACGCTGCCGGTGAGCGCTGCCGGGGGCTTTGTTCGGTGGGGCGCGCCGGGGAGGTGGCGGCGGCTCCCGGACCGGCTCGGCTCGGCTCGGTGCGGGGCGGGCAGGAAGGGTCCCGGTGTTCCGCAGTTCCCGTAGCCGTGCCGGGGGCTCCGTAGGGAGCCTGCGCTCGGTGAGCGCAGCCTTTGTGCGCGCCCGCTGCGGGCTCCGGGCACCGCTGCGGGCTCCGGACCGCGTCCCGGGCACCGCTCCCGGCTCCGCTTTGGGCTCCGCGCTCCGGACCGCGCCCCGGGCTCCGCACCGCGCCGGGCTCGCACCGCCGCCGCCGCAGCTCTTTGTGCTCCGCCGGAGCCCCGCGGAGCCTGCCCAGCTGCACCGGCTCAGCCCGAGCCTGGCGGTTTCCTCGAGTTTCTTCGGCGAGGGAGGAGGTACTTCTTGTAAAATATGATGAAATTCCCTATGGCCTCAGGTTTTGTAGGGATGCTTTAGCAAAGCCCCAAAACACATCCTCTGTTTTTTAAAAATGTTTTAAAGTTAGTGGGATTGTGATAAGTATGGCCTAAAGAGGTTCAAAAAGATGATTGATCTATTGTTAAGTAGCAAGAGCTTTGATTCTGTGGAGAGGCAGTAGGGCAGAGCTGCCCTATAGGACCTGGATGAATTTCCCCATATCCTGCATTCGTCTTTGCCTGCTTTGTGGGTCGTATGTCCCAGTCCTTCTTGCTGAAGGAGAAGCCCTTCAGAGCTCATCCTTCAGTGACCACTGACAGATCTGAGGCACTCGTTTCCTTCTTTCTTCACAAGCCACACTGCTCCAAGTACGAGGAAAAAGGACCTGAAAGAAACTTAGACGAACGTTCAGCTGCTTTCCAATACGGTCTCTCTTTGGCTGGCTTTTTTCCTCCTTTAATTATTAATTGGCAGACACAGAAAGAGCTGTGGCCTTGCTTCTATTCTTTTAATGTTTGCTGGTACTTCAGCAGTTTAATAACTCTGCCTAGAGAACCTGATGACTTATAGGTGTTTTGAAAGCTGTGTAATAAGAGCCTACTAATAGTCATCTTTTGCTACTGTTTCATTCTTAGAGGGAGCAGTCTTTGCTGCTAGAGAGTTGCGGTTCAAATTTCCAGAAGCGTTTGTTGCCCGTGCCTCTAGCTAAATTTATAAAGGAATCCTGTTAGCTTGTGTGAAGCTAAATCTGGCTGTAGCAACTCCTGGCTGTACAATTCACTATAGTTGGCAAGGCACAATATATAGCTTCCTTGAGATTTATTTTTAGGGTTTTTTTTTTCCCATGGTGTGTATGGGGCACGTAGTTGTCATGATTTTGGGAACTCTTCACCAATGTGTATGTGGGTACTTTGGGATGAAAACATAAGAGTTATGTTAAGGTTAGGAAATGTATTAATAGAGTGCTTGTCTTGAAAATATGAGAAGGCAGTATGAGATTGGCCTCTTAATGAATATTGGTATTGTTCTCGGGTCTACACAGATGCTTAGCTATTAAACTTGGACTCTACTTCTGCTCTGTGTTCTCAGTTGGCAAACTAGAAATGGTGCAAAACACTCTGATAAAAGGTTCAGTTTTAAATGTGTTCATTTATGGGAATGCTGGCTGTTTCTCACAAACCTAGAGAGCCTTTAGCAAACAACGTCGACCTGTGGCCACACAACTTAGTGCATCTCTACAAAGGCAAGCTGTGATTCTAACACTAGGTGTTAAGGTGTGATTTTTCTTGTTGTTTTACTTTTGATTTTCCAAAAAAAGAGAAGGGGAAATAAACCAATTGTGTAGCCAAATCAGTTTTTAATTTATAGTCTTACTTGATAACATCTTGCAAAAATGGCACTGACTTGATTTTTAAGTGGAAATCTTCAAGTAGTGAGTCTAGTTTACTGGCAGCTCTCATCATTTCAGGACATCTGCTAATGTGTTCTTCTTCCTTGGGCAGGATGTGAGACTACAAATTAACTGTCTAGAGGCATACTTTGAGACTAAAGTGTTTGATTGTGAGGCCATGGAAAAAGGTATAAAAGATTAAGGTATAAAGGGAGCTAACTGTACACTTGGTACCTTCCTGTGTGGGAGTGGGGTGTTTTTGTCTAGGTAGGTTTTTTTTAAATGGCGTTGTGTTTTGGGTTTCTTTGTAGTTTTGTTTGGTTATTTTATTTCAAACCTTTGCTGTGACCTAGAAAGTTAAAGCTAGAAGGGAAGTGAAGATCTCTGCTTGCTTTTCTAATAAGTGGCAAGTAGTGTGTTTGTGTACTTTTTGCTACTGTTGTTGTGTAGGTTGGTATGTTGGAACCTTTCACTGACACAGTCTTTCATGTGGCACCGGTGATAGTATTTTTGTGAAGTCATTTGGAGCAGCACGCGTGTTTGAAAAACTCCTTGTGTGCATTTGTTCGGATTGGGTTGTTGTATACTTGTTGTCCTCTGCCTTTCATACACTTGTGATTTCTTGGCTCCTGTTCAGGAAAGGCTTTTAAAAGCCCTGCTAACCAGATAGGGCTGTAGCAACTGACAAAAGCATTTACTTGAAGTAGTGCTTTATTGTCTTTGAATGCAAATTCAGCAGTGCAAAGCTGGTCAGTCTCTCCAACCATAGAACACTAACAGAAATGCAAATTGGCATTGGCTTCTTATGTCTTAAAATTGTCATTTTGTCTTGCTTTGTGGTAGCATCACCAATGCAACTTTTAGGCTGGGGTGAGTACTTCTGAGATCAACCCAAAAATGGGGAAATCAAGAACACAATTACAAAATCTACTGTTAGTAATTTTGAAGAGTAGATCCACAGATTAACCTGAGATAATGCTATTGAAAAAAAGTTTCTGTACAGAGGTGTAATCTCTAAAATTGTCACTAAAAAAGACCAATCCTAAACTAGAGCTGTTCTTAGGGAAGGATACTACAGAATGGATGGAGCTTTCTTAATTTTTTTTAAGAAGTCCAAAATAACAATATTTTAACAGATACTTAGTGCAGTTGTTAAAAGATGCCAAAGACCCATTCAACTGTTGATTTTTATTTATTAATTAATTTTCTTCATGCTTGGTTGCCTTTCCATCAATTGCTGGGCACCCTAAGTTTCTACCAGCCAAACCAGAACTGCAGCTCTTGGTTGTGGGGGCATGGGGTTATGAAGAAGAGGGACCACATTTCCAGGTGGCAGCATGACCCTGTCATGTACCCCAACTCCATTAGGTCAGATGTGCTGGATCAGGAAATAATGGGAACATTCAAGCTGATGAAGAGAGTCATTTGCAGGCTCCATTTAGAAGTTTCTCAGATTAGACTTGTATAAAGCTGTGAAGGTTATAAATTAGAACAAAGGAATTAATCTGATGTGCATTCTCTTTTGCATTCAGCTGTGTTGAGAAGGAGGGTTACTGTGTTAAAGAAGTATGTTTTATTGACATGTTAAATTAGTTATGGATTTAAGTTACTTTGCCATAAATTTCTTAATTGCCAAATATAGTACACAGATATTTAGCTAGAATATACAACAGAAGATAGAATAATAAAATATGAAAAAATGCAAGTTAATAATGTAATGTCTACTGAAGACATTTGGAGAAATGGCAATCCTCTTATGACAAGCTGGAATTTTTTTCTGGTGGGGACAATGAGGATGTCTTACCACTGCTTACTCTAAATGACATTCTGCTTTTGTAGAGTTAAGAGGGGAAGGTGGGGGGGAAAGAATTTTTGCAACCTTCAGCAAAGTCTGCAGTGGCCAAAAGGCTTGCAGAACTGTTTCTGAATGGTTAATTCTGAGAACCTGCATTACTGTCACTGCACATAAAAAGTTTTAGCTAGTAGGACTGTCAATGAGAAAGAAAGTGGAAGAAAGTGTTATTCTTGTAAACTAAGAATGCAAAGGATGTGGAGCCTAGATTTCCCCTGCGCTTTAGAAAAACCTCACACACCACAGTGAGTGGTGGAACCACAAAACTGGCCTGGGAACAGGAGTAAAGGGAATGAAGAGTAAAGTCAATCTTACTGCAGTGGCAACACTTAAAATTGTAAGTGAAGGAGTCTTTTATATATGTGGCTAATAATACAAGAGATGAATGTGAACAGATTGAATAATAACTAAGAGTATCAGTAGAGCCTGTTGGTATTCATTAATTTTCAAGAAAAGCAAGAAAAATGTGTGGCAAACTATTTCTTGGTGTTTAAACTTTCCCAAATGACTTTAAGGATATAAACTTTTTTTTTAAGTTATGGTTGCTGTATCAAATAGTTTCATCTAGTCTGATTCATCAAAAGCTGAGTTTATATGAACTTGGCGTAAAATAGATTTAATGAACTTGATTACAAAAGCAGGAACATAAAGTGGCCTAGACAGGGGAAGAAAATAGAGGGGAAAATTACATTTTAAGGAGGCCTGAAAGAAGCAGCTGTCCAAGCAAAGTTACAAGCTCTTAAATCCACTGTCATCTGTTGACTGAGATGCCTTCTGAAGAACCTGCATGTGGGAGTGGTCACTACCTGTGTCTTCACTTGTCACAATGCAGAGCATTGCTGTGAAAGTACCAAGCAAGGTGCCAATTTGAAAATTTATCTGTAAGAGTCACTTCATGCATTTGACTTGATTCTTTTCTTCCTTCCTTCCTCAACATGCACTCCACTAGTTCTGCTTCCTAATGTTCTGTGGGGCCATGATAGTTATAGTAGTGGAGGCTGCACATGTTGTTTTTTTATAATTGTAATGAACAGGCATAAATTGGGCTGGCAGCAATTTCCCGTGTAAACTTTAGACTGAAGCAGTGCTAATTAACTGTGAATCCTCTAAGTCTTGCTTGCCTGCTCTGAGTTTCAGACTGCAAGTGGTGCCAAGCCTCTTCCTGTAAGCATGCATTCTGTAGAAATTTGCATGAGCCCTGCCCAGATCTTTTAAAACCTGACTTAATGAATGTAAACATTTGAATATTTGAGCCTTCATATCCATTCAGCAGTTTCAGGATCACACTCCAAGCATTAGTATCATTAGGCTACTGTTTTCTGCTGATAAGATGTGTGCTTCCTTTCACTATAAGAGATAAAAAGTGTGTCATGGGTACAGTGATTGAATCACCTGCTCATTTGCTTGCTCACAGCCATTGGAGATAAAACCTTGGTGCCTTGGGAAGGAGGTGGCTGTTTGGGTTGTCATGAGGAGCAGTGTCGGGGACAGCGTAACAGCCAGTTTCTTTTCATGGTCATGGCTGACGTCTTCCAGCATTGTCATCTGGGTGTGGGCTTCAAGGCTAGCTGCTGCCTTTTCATTGGCCCACATAAGGAGTCTCTATCTCCTAGATTTAGTGCACAGGCTCTAGTGCTAGTACTTTCTCCCATGCTTCCCCTTGTGTTACGCAGAGATCTGTAAACACAGGCAGGTTTTCCTCCCTAACCCCCTGTAAATTCTGCTTTGTTGAAGTATTTACCAATGTTCACCCTCATGTATATCCCCTGAGATTAGACATACTGCCAGCTGCAGCTTCACTGTGATTTGTAAATACCAGAATCAATGTGCTTTTTGAGAGTTTGCTTTTGGTTTTTGTTTCTTTTTCTGTATTTGCATTGCCTACCCCAGTGAGTCCAGATCCATAGCTGAGTTCCCAAGACATTTTAGAAAGGAAGCAGCAGAACAACTTGCTTTGTGCTGCTGTCACTGATCTATGGTACTTCAGTATAAAATAACATGGTGCTTTGTGTGCTTGATGTCTGATATGGGGGAAAAATGATGGTTTCTTCTTTGTAAATAATTTTGAAAATAGATGAGATGAACTACTTGTTTGTACATCAGTAATCTTTATTTCTTCAGCACACACAGAGCTTTCCACTTATTGTTTTAAACTGAAACCCCAAGTTAATAGCAGAAACCTGGGTTTGGCTTACAAGCAGTACTGGTGCTGCCAAGATGAGCGTGCTTCATACCTGAGTGCTTATGAAGCTTTCTCACTGTTTACGTTCCAATTCCTTCTCACTTTCCTGATAACATTCCTTGTGAGGTTGCTCAGAGAGGTGTCACACCTTAGTGTCTGAGCGATGTCATAACAGACTTCACTTGCTTGTAGAAACACTAATTTTTCTGAAGAATCAGCAGTCAGCCTATTTGAATGATAGACAAAGATGTATTTAACAACAAATCATTACTGAATTTGGAGAGATAGTTTACCTTCCCTCATACTCTACCAGCATGTGGTTTGTAACATATTCTTTCTGTCAATCTTTTCTGTTGGTCTCATGTTGGAAGAATCAGAAGTCATCAACCTGATTTGCTTTATCTTGGTCATTCTGTGCTCCTCCTGCCCTGAGGAGGTTGCTGTCTGTGTCTTGCTGGCAGACAGGACCACTTAGCCCACTCCTCACTGGATATAGCCTCTGAGAATCCTTGTCTTATGAGGTTTGTTGTACTGTGAAGGCTCTTCTGCCTTATGGTAGGAGGAGATTGCCTCCAGCACCTCCTCCTCCTGAGCTTGAACTCATTTAATCTTCTGAGTTTTTTCCAGATTTTTGGGGCAAAGCTTCTTACTTACTTTCTAGCTGCAGTACCAAGCATCAGACAGAGTGCAGATGTTTTGGTAAACCACTCTAGAAACCACTGCAATCTGTTATTAAGTGAAAGTAAGTAATTTCTGCGGGAATTAATGACTATTTAATCTCCAAGGTTTCCTTCTGATATATAGGGCAATATCTTGCCATGCTTGTGCTCCTCCATTGCTTTAGATGACATGGTTCCTAAACTGGTATCAGAGATATCTGTGCTAGGAGTGTCAGTGCCAGGCAAATTTCTCAGGGGAAAAGAACAAGTTTTCTGCAGACCTTCCCTTCAGAAATTGTTTTCCATTTTCTTCGAGCCTGCCAGCAAGGAAATGCAGACCAGAGCATTGAGAAAATCCCACTTTTCTCTTGGTGTGAAGGACAGGGTGGTTTGTTAAGGCACAAGCCGTGCTGGGCAGATTTTAGAGCTGATTTCCTGCGTGCTGACTCATCCTGGTGATCTCAGTTACTGCAGTTTGCGTTCTACCACTTCACCTTCAGCAGTGTGGCCTCTTCCCAACACAGGTGTGCTTCCTCACTCATGGCTGTGCACTGTGCATGCTGACAGTGTCACTTCTGCTCTTCACCTTAGAGCTAGGCTGTCCTGCTGCTGCCACACGCACTGCAGATCCAAAGGGAACCACGTTGAAGAGGTTATTTCTACAACCCTGCAGCAGAGGATCCTGCTGATAAGCAACCTCTGTTCTCAAACACAGATTTGGCTCTTGCACTCCTCAGGCCCCTTCAAATCAGTTTGTTCATCCACAGCACAGAATAGGTGCTGACTCAGGCTACCATAAGGTCAAAGCAAGGAGAATAGGCGATTTTTTTTTCTGCCCTGTTTTGGTGAAGCATTGATGTGATCAGGACCTGTGATATGCACAGGTGGGGTATGGAGGAGAAAGATTTTCTGCCAGACGCCACTGCATGCTGTTTGGATACGATGGGAGCCATGTCTGCTTTTCAAGGAAGAATTCTGAAATAGCAAAACCATTATGATCTCATTTGCTCTCTTCAGAAGAAAAGCTGGTCATCAGCCTTTGTCACTGAAGATCTGTTGCTTGAGAGTCTCTTTCATCTCAAGGAGACGGTGCTGACGTACATAACTGACGGATGCACCTGCCCACCCTGGCTTTATGCATTATGCAGCTCTTGGATTTTCCACAGGGGTCTGGATGCTAGGGCCATCTGGATGCTTCTTCACTGCTGCTGTCTTGTAGCAATGAGGAGTCTGCCCACTAAATGTTAAGGGTTTTTTTCTCTTTTGCTCTTTAACTCAATGGCAGCATTGCACAAAGAGTTCTTTTAATATTTAATAGAGGATCAGTGATGACCATCTTCTAATGATAAGAGGAAAATATACTGGGTTGGTTCTTTTTATTTGTTAATTATAAATATTGAGTCATATCAGGGGGTGATTAGTTCTGGTATCTGGATCACAGTTACTTGTCTATGCCCATTCTTGCCTTTACTGGGGACAGTTTGAGGTCATACCAGGGATGGTCTGGCGGAGTTCTGACAAAGACTCACCCAGCTGTTGACCTTGTCATGCAACTCACCTTTGTGCTGTTACCTGCTGTGAATTGGTAGGGTGAAAGAAACTCCAGGAGTGTTGCATGAACTTAGCTTGACATGACGTTAGCTTAATATGTCTGGGAAAGCTCTCAGCTGATTGCATGTGGAATAAATCAGTTTGCTTGGGATGTGGCACATTTTCCGTCTGTTAATTAGTTATGTCATGCAATGAGAAGGTGCTACAGTATGTGGCCTTCCTGTAAAAGCAAGCCACATTCCTCAGCCAGAAAAGTTGGGCTTTGGGAACTGGCACCTAGCTCAGTAAAAGTCATGTCAAATAAATTTTCACTTCAGTCCTCCTCACTGGTGATTTAACTTGCACAGTGGTTTGCTGTCTAGCGCATATGAACATCTACAAAGAATTTTGTTCTAAGCTTTTCTTGAAGGGTCAATATGTGCAATTGTTTGGCAAGATTATTTGTTTTACAATGCTTTGGTATGTGTTGACACAATTTTATTATGTCCAATTCACAATATAATCCAAGTCATAAGGATGGAGTTGTATGGGTGTGAGGTGTGCTTGGGGACTAGGTAAGAGCCGGAATGTCAATGAATGGAATGAATGTCTTGATATCCTACTTGAAATTGAAGCAAATTCCCACCTGTAAGTTTGTGGAACACAATTCCATGTAGTTGGGTGGCTCTGACTTACTGTGGTCTTTTAGCCTAGCTGAAACAGGATAAGGAAATTCTTTAAAAGCAGAGATTTCAAATCTCAGACCCCATGATTTGAGGGAACCCATTAACTGGACTAAAGTGATGTTAGCTTTCACCACACTGAGAGAGTGTGTGAAACACAAGGGTTACGTGTCATCTGCACTTGTTAGGGAAACTGAGGTGAAGGCAATGATTCCTGAGGAATAAAGTAAAGCGCCCATCCTCTTACTGAAAATTATTTTGTTTGCCTCCCATATAGAGTATACCTGAAAGGAGAACCTTTATTTTACTGCGTTTTGAAAGGTAATTTTCAAGCTTCTGGGCTTTTAATTTAACATTATAGTGTGAGCTCCAAATTCCAAAGTGTTTTTCCCAGGAGAGCCAGACATTATGGTTCAAGTCAGTTAAAATATCTGAATTCAAGTTTCTTTGGTGCTTTTGTTTCTTAAACTGCTCCTTGCTTGATGCTTTAACCATATATATTTTCTAAAAGTGATTAAGAAGTAAAGCTTTTTGTTAATAGCTGTAACATATTTCTAGACTAACTAAGACTTTTTAAAATAATGCAAACTTTTAAAAGATGAAATAGAAATTACAGGACAAATGACAGTATATTTGTTAATCACTTTCTTTAAAGAAACATGCATCTTTTATTCATGATAGCTTTTCTAGTACAAAAGTGTTCAATTTTCTTATACTGATGGTTGAGAAATAAACCCATGAATTATTTTAAAAATTCACAGGATTAAAAATTAATTTTCCTTACCGATTGTCCTGTTATATAGTATGAGAATAGAAAAATCTATAGAAAACCTTATTGTAAAAGTTAAAGAAGGATGATAGAACATTCTGTAGCATCTAAGAGCTTGTACTTCAGTCAGTTTGGATGACTGTAAGACTCTGTCTTAGATCATCAGTTAAAATGTTTTAAAAGGCCATTGTATCTACTGGGGGTTAGAGAATATCTCAGCTTTGGGCAAATGATTTTACCCTAAAACTAAGAAACTGTTATTGATGCAACTACTGCCAAACAAGACAGTCCCAGTAAAAAGTTTGGGCTTCTTTGGGGTTATCTAGGTTCCCGATTTTCATTTATTTATATATAATGTATGTTTTATATATATATCTATCTATACATACATACAAATGTGTGTATATTTAAATAGTTGTGTTGTATTGCCAGTCTGTTTTTTCTAGTGTTCTTAAAGAAACTGGGTTCTCAAGCAGGTGAAATTGAGTCCTTTGACTGGAGGATTTGAGGCTAGGGAAACTTCCATGATAAGTAGAAAGTAGGATGGTAATTATAGGTCACTTTGCATTTCTGTTTTGCTTAATTTACAATCTGAAGTACAGTCAGGTGGTTGGGCATTTGAATGTAACAGCTGTTACAGTCTGATCACAGGAACTTGGTGAGATTACTCATGTATTTCCTTCTTCAAATTCCTAGAAATGTTAGTGGAGACTACTGTCTTCAGTTGTTAAAAGGAAAACCTAAGTTAAGTAAATAAAATTGTTGCTCTAGTCACTCAGTGACGCCAAAAGAAAAAAATTACACTCTTTTGGTCTGTGAAATTGTTTGTAGTGTTAATTTATTGCTGCAAAGATAGCATAGAGAAGGCAAATATATTTATATTTTATTAAAAGAAAATTTCAGATGGAGTAGTTTTTTGTATTTAAAAAATGTCTGTAGATGAATGTTATGCCCCATTAGCAAGATTGAATTGATAACATTACTGTTGAAATTGAAAATAGATCAATATTTTTAAAATGGATTTTTGAAATACAAAATGTTGCCTGTTTATGATTTGGTTCACCTAGACCAAATTAAGTTGGACACTTAGCAGGGACTCTCATTTTTTTCCGGCATAAGAACAAGTGCTGGGCAGAGCTTCCTGGTCTCAAAATCTGGGGATGGTAAGAGGCCTCTGTAGTGTTCCCAGCCAGCTGAATGCCTGAGGTATTTTGCCATACAGGAAATCAATTGCAGCTGAATGCGCACTGTTTCCACTTCAAGTATATAAACAGGCCTTATGATGATATAAAAAAAGAAGAAAGTTATTAAAGTTTCTTGAAAGTTCAGAACAGGAACATTTGATGTTGAGTTTCTGTGGATTCTTCACTGTCACCTTTGGCTCAGTTCATGGCACAGAAATAGCACAGAAGGAGAGATGAATTAATGTTGGATACTCTGGAAAAGGGAAATGTAAAGCAATGTCTTAAAGAAATGAAAATAATAAAAAAAGGTATCCTTGTTCAGTTCCAGTTGATATTCTGCTGAGGCTGGGAGGGGTTACAAGTTTAGCAGAGGGAATGTGTTCTTTCCCTTGTTAAATCAAAAATCCTCCATTTTTAGGCTTCAAGGCAGGCTAATAAATTTTGCAAGAAAAAACTGCACCACAATTCTACCTAAATAGCTGGTTTTTGTGAAGTGGTAGGAGAAACATTATTTTTGTTCACGTATTTATCACGCTTTGTTGACCTTTTGAAAATACCTAGCTTTGATGGAGGTACCAGGCAGTTCACAGTAACCCATGTCTCTGATGTACTTTATAGGCCACTGCTGTTGTTTACCAGGGAAGTGAGGGCTTGTTTGGATAGAGGTTTCCAGGCATTAAAGAAAATTATGTTGAAAATCAGCTCTAACAATTTCCAGAAGGAGTGTGGCCTGAAGCCCTTGGGGTTTAGAGCTTGGGAACCCAGCAGTACTTCCTTGCTTCAGCACAGGCATACAGCACAACCATAGGCAAGCTGTCTGATCTAGATTTTTAAGGATGTGTAGGTAGGCAGAGGTGGTAAAGACTCTTAATGGGATTTTCAGAATCACATTAGTGTCTAATTCCTATTCAAAATCTGACTCCTTAGCTTGTCTGAACTGGATTCAGCCCGTGCTATGTTTTATTCAGCTACTCTTGAGGACAGAACGGGAGGTGTATGTACGGCGAGCGTGACTTAGGGGGAATAAACCGAGGTGTGCCGTGACCCCTGCTGAGCTGTGCAGCTGAGCTCCCTTTTATCCTTTCTCTAATTCCATAATTTCCACCCTCCTTTCTGCAGAATGCCAGAGATTCGACAGAGGAGAGGACAAGTGACTCCATTTTGTCCAACTTGACAGTGATATACTTGGTGAGTGCTCTACCAGGTAAATTTTTTTCCTATTATTTTAACTTTTGTTTTTTTACTTTATTTTAATTGTGAGATGAGGTTTGGTGTGCCTCTGACTGAGAGGATTACCATTGGTGTAAGGCGAATGTGCCTCAGGTTAACCATGAGGCTGCTTAGTAATGCAAATCCACAGTAGGTCACTGTGTGGGTTAGCCAAGAGAGGGTGCTCCTCATGTGCACACTAGTGGGGTTTTATGCCAATTAAATCAAATTTTGAGGGGGCACCTATGCAGTTAGGGTGGGTTAACTGTTCAGTTTTAGCCCTGTTTCTGAAACAGAGGTTTTGCTAAAGATCTGTAACTGAAATTTTGTTCAGTTGCTTGATTCTCTCCTTTAGGAAGAAAAAGTGCCACTTTCATGGAGATACAATGGTCTCTCTATGGGAATGGGAAGATCCAGGACAACTTTGTTCTCCTGAGATTTCCTGTGTTAGTCTATGTAATTTTAGTTTATTTTTTAGTGATTTAATTTTATTCATATGATCTCACTGCCTGGAAGTCTTGAAGCATCTCGGGGACTTGAGAACGTAGGAAAAGCAGGTTTACATGCCATAGAAATGTAACCTCATTGCAATAACTGATTTCACTCATTTGATTATCTGAAACAAATTGACATTCCAGAAAACTTCACAGTAGGGCTGGAAGGAGACTATAGAAAATAATGAATAAGAGAGCTGTAGGCAAGATCCCTTTCTCCTCCTCTCCAACAAGAGAGATTCCTGATGCCAACCTAGAGGAATCTTTTCTTCTCTCTGAAAAAAGCAGATGTTTAGTGGCTAACAACTCAGACCCTGCTATTTGAAAAAACTTGATGCCTAAAGGTAATCTACTTCACTCCTTTCAGTGCTAATAAAAACCACTGTAGTGTAGATAAGTTTATAATCTAAAAAAAAAAAAAAAAAAGGTGCATTATGTTAGTTGCCACTCTGGCTTCTGTGACCTGCAGAGGGAATACTAAAATGCTATATTGGACTACTGATTAATAATATTTATTATTTTATTCTACTGGCAGTTGGGCTTGTAATATAATTTTGTAGTATGCATTTATGATCCAATTGTATTCAAATGTTTATGAAATTTTAGGAGAGTGGCAATTTTATTTTGACTCCAATGCTTTGAGATTGCATGACTGTAATAGACACTTGCAGGACTGTGTAGCATTAGATTGATGCTTACATCTGACAAACATTAGTGAGATCTTACTTTCCTTTAGATCCAAGGGAGAACAGTCTCTATAAGTAGAAAAACGTTTTGTGGAGGCTACAAGAGTAAAGACCATAAATTCCTCTTCAGTGTTTTCCAAAAATAGCAAGATTTGAATAAGATTGCATGTTTTAACATGCATTAGAGAAAAATAATTGCATGACCTAAATTCAGGACACTAGTTCTCTGTGTTATTTGCTCATAGTTAATTACTAGCATATTTTTTCATCCACAAGTGTGGAGGGGCTGTACATTCCCAGCTTCCACAGAGGAAATAATTTTATTTATTTAGCTTTAAGTTTGTGCATATCCAAATGCACACCAAATATTTGCCTAGTGACCTTAAAGTGAATTATTTGCACAAACTCTCCCCTTTCCCTGTTCTCCATTTCATTTCAAGTGTGCTGCTTTGCCTTGATTTTGAGTTGCAGTGGTTTTAGTGTGTTTTCATGATGAACAGAAAAGCTTACTATAGCATCAGATTCAAATAACCTCTCTTCTGAAAGCAGAGATAACATGGATTGTGCCTGTGGCCTAAGATGCAGAGGATTTCCTAAGATTCTTTGGGATTCCTGGCAGACAAACATTCACTGTGAAGTGCTTCAAAAAATTGTTGTGTCAACAAAACTGGAGTGTGTGGGAATGTATCAGCTAAGGGGATAAGGCATTCAAGGACTAGATGAAGTGCATACAGTAAGGAATTAATTTCGTGGGAAAAAGGAAGAAACACAAAATATGAAGGCTGGTATTCCATAAAAAGAAGAGCTTGATGGTTTAGGCATTGAGGGATACAACTTTGATGGATGGATGTTGAATCTTACCAAATAACCATCCCTAATTTTGCCAAATTTGCTTTATATGTCAGGGATAAATCTGGAACTTCTAAGAAAAGGTTTTGGGGATGGTGAAGGAAATGTTTTACAAGATTTGTTTCTATTTTGCTGTTATCCATTTGACTTATATAATAATATTGTTTGTTTTTAATTGTTTTGATAAGTTGGTGCTTGGAATATCTTTAGAAGGATTAAAGTGGGCCTTAGCATCTATTAAATACTAACATGTTGTAGCAGAGAAGGAAACATTAGATCAATATACTTTACTCTGACAATTCTGTGCAAGTTTTAATATGCAGTATGTTTTTGCTGAAAGTCAATACATTAAAAAATTCCTCGAGCATCTGTGCATCACTGAATGCTTTGTTTAGGTCATGCCTTTAGTGGTGTGAGGGCTTGCAAATCTGTGTGGGGGTGGAGAGGAATGATTCTATGCCCACGTATGAGCTTTTCTGTAAGTCGGGTCTATTTTTGGTACGCATTGAAGCAGAGGTACAGGGCAAAAATAAGGGTTCAGTCTCAATGTGAAGGCCTGTAAAAGCTTTCCTATTGTGGGAAGTGCCTACCAAGCTCTTAGAGCAGTTGCATTAGTGTCCATGGGAATATTCGGGGTTTAATTTAGCATGCTAGATTAGGGCCTAATACCTTAATTAAGGCTAACATTTTTAATAAGTTTCCTGCAAACCCTTTGTGGCTGACTACAGTTGTGGAACAGACATAATATAAAGCCCATCTCTAGGGTTTTCTGTTCTTGGCAGTTTTATGAAAGCTGTCATTCTATTTCAGAGCAATGAAGCTGACCAGCAAATGTAATCTTTAACGGAAGGATCTGCAGATCTGACTAGAATATATTAATATTCTTAAAAATATTAATCCAAATAATTTATGCCAGTGATGTTTTGAAATTCTATATACCTAGTACATTCAAACTAATGTTTTTATTAAAATTGTGATAACTGTTTCAGAAAAGGCTTTGTTAATTGATAAAACAGCTTTTCCAGATAGAGGCTACTTAATTCTCTTGTCAATTCCCATGTTTGGGATTTTCTGCTGTGAAAAGGAGTAAATGAATTGTCTGAAAAAAACCAGAAATAATATAATTAGGATTTTGTATAATTTTTAGATGAAGTGATTTATTTTTTAAACATTTTTATATTAAAGTGTTGAACAAAAATTCTTATATATTTTTTTAAAAGTCCAAAGAAACAAGCTCACTCACGCCTGTCTGCTTTCCCGCCCACCACACTTGCTCAGAGTGGTCAGTCCTTTCCCGCTGCCATCTCCTATTGTTGCAGTCAAATGACCAAGGAGAAGTGTATACTTCCTTTTGTGTCCTGTAGATAGGGGTTCTTAATTGATGACTGCTGCTTTCTTTCTGGCAGAAAGGAAATGAATGGCCAGTAGTGATTATAGCACATCTGTTGTTTTCTGGTGAGCATCCTGTACAGCAGTGAAACTGTCTTGAAGACTACTACTATTTTTTTTTTTTTTTTTGGTGTGTGTGTCCTGTTCAGGACTAGTTAATAGCCAGGGTACAGGTGACAGTATTGTTCCTTTGTCACAGGTGTAGCCAAAGCAGAAAAACAAATTACACACTGGAAGAAACTATCTAAAAACTAACTTGTTTTTCAAACAAGTGTATTTTGCATATGCACACGCACTAACACACAACACACAATCTTATAAAGTCTGCAGGGATGTGCTATGTATTGGCTGCATGTGAGTCCTGTCTTCATAGTTAGTTGCACTGTAAATGTACTACTCCAAAATTAAACTGGAAATGGCTTCCTTTGAGGAGGAGGAGAAATAAGACAGCATTCATACCAAGGACCCAAAAGCTGAAACATTCACATAGCTTTCACTACTATTTCTACGATGCCATTTCTAAGTCTGTGATACCATTGTCCAGCTCCTGCTTGACCATCTACTGCTTGATGAGTTGCAGCAGAAGTGCTGAGGAACAAACTGAGCAGTTCTGTAGTGTGCTCCTGCTCTCCTGGAGAGGACATTGGGCATCAATGGAGCTCCTTACTTGGCTTTATACATGACAGGCAAAGGAGTTTTGGGGACAGATGAATGGTGAGCTATTGGTAAGTGTGTGGCCCGAGAGAAGAATGGGACTTGATGCTGGGGAAGACAAATGTCGGGAGAAATAATTGAGGGAGGCCAGTAAAGCAGCTGGGTGAAGTAGGTTATGGTAGCAGAATGTACCACAGCTTGTCCCTTCCATCACACCAACCATAATTTTTCCACTATTTTTTCTTTTTAACTCTTGTACTGTAAAGATGTGAAAGTGGTATGCACTCTATGCAAACCCTAAGTGTGTCTTGACCGTTTTGTTCTCTCTTGCCATGCAAAGTGCTTGAAAAACCATTAATTGAAAGAGCTCTATAATTCTCAATTCTTACCATTTATTTAGTTGTTCTTTGTTTTGTCCTTTCATCCTGTTTAATTGCACCATTTCTTGTAAGCAAGGTGCCAGTACTCTGATTTTGCACAGACCAAACACTTTTATTTGAACAGAACTTATCTTGGGCTTGGATGCAGCTGTTTAACTAAAATCAGTGGACTGGGTAGTGCTGCCCACTTCCTTGGGGGTTTTTGATGCGTATTGGGTAAAATGGTTTTTTTTTCAGCCCTTGTCACTTGCAATCCTGAGAGCTGCTCTGTCCCTGTCCTCTTGGAAGTGAACCCTTAACAAGGGGTCTGTTGAGATGTACAACTTTCTATCCATAGGATGCTGTTTAGCTGGAAGCTTACAGCCTTCCTTGAGCTAAACAGGTTTTTCAAATAACAGATGCACCTGGCCACTAGAGATGGGAAAAGTGAGCAAGAGCGCTCTGTGCTGTAGGTCCACACCAACATGGCTGAACACAAAATTTGTCATACCATAAGTGAATCATGCTGCAGTTAATGCTCCAGATTACCGTAATTTTACAATTACAAGCCGCACCGTTTTGACTAAAATTTTGCTCCCACACCAGAAATGCGGCTTACACTCAGGAGTGGCTAATATGTGAATAATTTTCTGACACTTCCAACCCCGGAAGTGCAAACCGAGGTGCCGAGTCGAGCAACCTGCCAGTAAAACCCAGCTTTACGCGATTGTTACAAATTGGTTACTCTATTGCGCCGCGGGTGGAGCCAGGTTCCATGTAGGCAGCGCGGGGCCAGGGGGGAAAAGGCGAGGGCTCCCTCCTTCAGGCAGCGCAGCCCGGGGGAGGTGGGGGGCTCCCTCCTGCTGGCCCCGCGGCTTGGGGGGAGGCAGGGGGGCTCCTGTACCCTCCTGCCACCGCTGCCGTGGGTGCCAGTGGGCTCCCTCCCCGCCTCCCACCACCGCCGCGGGTGCCGGTGGGCTCCGTACCCCCCTGCCACCGCAGCGCAGCGCCAGGCTGGGGTGAGCGAGCCCAGTGGTGGTGGCGACCAGACCCGAGTGGCCCCGCCAAGCGGCAGCGCCGAGCTGGGCCACCTGGCCCCGTCGGCAGCCCCGAGCCCTCACGACCCAAGCCGAGCCAGTAAACCCCGCCCTGCCGCGATTCTGTTACTATTTGACAACTTTGTTGCATGCGGGTCCTTGCTGCGAACAACAGAGTGGCTTATAATCGGGTGCGGCTTGTGTATGGACAAAGAACGAAATGTTTACCAACACCCAGAGATGCGGCTTATAGTCAGTGCGGCTTGTAATCTGGAAATTACTGTAACTTTCAGTCATTTCTTCATCGGAACAAAATTCTGAAGTTAAAGAGCAGATGACATAACCCCGAATTTAAATTTAAATTGGGTGGAGTTTCCTTCTTCTACCTGTGATAAAACTGAGCTTTCTTCCACAAAGACTTCGATAAGAGTAATTTAAGCAACTAAGTAATCCTTTTACTTTCTGAGTGAGATACAGACATCCTGAACATGCCTCTGAAAACTTTTAAACATTTAGCCTATCCCCATAGGATTTCAGGATTATCTTGCATCTCTTGGCAAGAATTATGGTGCAGCTAAATATTAGTCATGACAAAAGCCAAATAATACAGGAAAAACCCACAGAATCATTCAAGATTTATTTGTTCAAGTTTTTGTAAATTCCATTTTATGGATCGCTTAATATATTGAGTTTTATAAAGAATGCATTATTAAGAATCATAGTGTATTGTTAATTTGACCTTTTTACAATTCTAAGCACTACATTGATAGATAATTCTGCACCACTCGAATTACTTGGGAGAAACTCTTGAATATTTGTGTGACTTAATGTATTCAGATTACTCTATAGGAGTTTGCTAAGATGTTTTTATGATGGAATTTTGGCTTTAGGAACAGATGTGACTTCTTTTATCATGAGTTTAAGATGCAGTACTTGACATAGAGCATGACTATAAATTGTTTGAGAAAATTTTCAAAGGCAGCCCTTTGGGTACATATGCATTAATGACTATGTACACAAGCCAGAATCCTATTAAAAATTAAAAAATCTTCTTCCATTGAGGCAGATATTCATTACAGCTTGATACATAGTTCTTCAGTAAAAGAAACTTCAACAAGACCTTCAACCCCTAAAAGAAAGATTAGCTACTGCTTTTATCAGCACGGACATCGCTTTGAAGAAACTGAACATCTGGTTTCCTTCTGCGAGAATTATGTTCTGTCCACTTGACCCTTCGTAAAAGTAAATATTTTTATTAGTTATATTATGTAGGAATTTGAAAAAATATTTAATACATAAAAAAGCCCCAACCTTTGCATATTTAGCTTCAGTTAAAGAAGTGAAATACATCAAATGATCTTATGTTCTTGATTAATGAATTTCTATTGTATTAAAAATCATACCAGTATGGAATTTGATAAGAGACGTAACTATGACTTTCCTTTTCCTTTGTTTTCCTTTTTATAAGAAAATATTTATTTTTCTCCCTTGCTGCCTTGTCTCCTCCCCGAATTATGTTTGTCAAACCACAGATATTTCAGCCCTTGCTCCTTTCCTTCAGCCATGGCTGTAAACTGTACTTCCAAGGTAAATCCACCTGGATTATATTTGTTACCACATAATTTAAATGTGTAAAGTTACTTAGTAAAGATAGTTTATAGAGGTTTAGGTTTATTGGAGATGTAGATTCTAATCCTGTTTTCAAGGTAGAATAGAATAGACCTTGATATCATAGTTGTTATATTTGTTTCTTCTAGGTAGAAATAGATTTCTTAGGAAAAAATGCCCTCCATACCTCACAGGTTTAAACACAAATGTTGCTTGTTTTGTGCCAGTATCAGAGTGAGTGGATGTATATGTGTATTTAAAATACATAATGCAGCCTTTTAAGTAAGGAAAGGTATTGGACTTAATGAAATGTTACACTTGAGAAATGATTTTACAAGTCAAGTCAGTTAGGAATTTTTCAGCCAAAAATATTTTGTTGGAAAACAACAATTTATTGAAAACAGAACATTTCACACAAGCAGTTTTCAACAAAACTATCAGAAAAAGAAGTTTTTCAGATATAGGATTGTAAGAAAACTTGTTTTAGTTCCATGGAAAAATAACAATGTAACTTAAAACTCAAGTGAATGCTATCTTTCTGGAAAGTTCTGTCTCTATTTTTAACTGTACTTTTTATTTGATTTAGAGTCCTTTAATGATCTTGACCTCTTTCTCACAAGGAATGTGGATATTTTCAAAATATTTTTTTTTATTTTTCCATTAAGTGGGAAAGATAGCTTCCTAATTGGCTCTAGTCTACTGATGTTCATTTTTGCAAACTGTTCCTATGGAAAAGACAAATGGCAGACGTGACACAAGTAATGGCAAATGATTCCCCCTGTTACTTTTCATCCACCATTTGACATCTATCAAAATCTACTGGTGACTTATCATTGAAGACCTACTCCTTATAAATTTGATTTGTCCCATTTGTTGTTGTTACTATTATTATGATTATTCTAAACCACGTTGCTTATGTAACAGGCACTGTAAGTACCTGTCTCTTTACTGGATGTGCCAGTGTTGAGGGTGTATTAATCTTCAGGGTGAAGCAATGCCTTCCAAAAGACTGTGCTATCAGAGTAGACAGCTTTTGATCAAGTGGGTTGCAGGATAATTGAGCAATGCTTCGTGCCAAATCTATCTAGGATCTAAACCAAAAATACAGAGATTTGTGTTTATTTTGGGAATAGGTTCATAGTTGTACGTTTGCGTTGTACAGCAATATTTATGAGAAATGACATTGAAGTGGACTTTACAGAGCACATTAGAATATAAAGTGTTACTGTGTCTCTGAAACACATCTGGTAATGCAGGATGTAAAGCTATTAATTTGGTCAGGACAATGAGTTCTTTATGAATTGGGGCTAGCCTATTGAAATGAATTTGCTCCTGAATTAATGATGATGGAGGGTGGGGAATTTGGAGTAATGACCATCTGCTGGGTTGTTGATGTCCAGTAGGCTTTAAGAGACAGACTGACGCCTGTGGTAACATGCTTGGGCAAATCTTAGTATCTGTATTGTTACTAAGCATAACAAGGAAATAAAAGATGGATGAAAAGATAAAATTTAGGTAATTTTTGCGTGAGTGAGAGGACTGTTTTCCAGGGGTTGAAGCTTACTATTATTCTCCATTCTTGAGAACAGCTTGATTTGATTTCCCCACTGGCCAGGAGAGATGAGAGGCAAAAAACCCAAATGCTTTTTACTCCGGGGACTGGAGGAGCCCCACACAAGTGCTATTGTGCTTCATCTCCTGTGGTGCAGCAGTGCATATGCGATAAACTATGAGTCCCCAACTCTTCCTCCCTGTTGCTACTCATTCCTTTTAAATTGCTTCCCAAGATGTAGTTTAACTGCCTGAAACACTCATTCTCATGAAGCTCTTTAACAGCCTTTCAACACTGAGAGTAGTGTACATTTCTTGAGATTGTCAAATCATATTTTGTCTTACCAGTACCTAAAACTACCTGAGTAGATTTTGTAGTGTAAATAACTGTATAAATGAAGGAGACATGAAATTCCCCTTCACAAGTAATTTCTTTCCCTGCTTTCTTAGATATTAGTCTTCAAGGTGAGTGACGTAAACTGCTGCCTGCTTGCTGGAAATGAGATTACTAGCTGAGGGTTTTCCTTAAAATGAACTGGTAGTACTGGTAGAAAAATGCATGCTTCTTTCTGTGCGTGTGGAAAGCATAATGTAAACACACATCTATTTATAAGTAGGCATCATACAAATATCTTAATATCTCTATAGTATCATGCTTCCTGCCACTGATCTTTATCACTAAAAGTAAATAATTTTTCCTTGATGATTCTTATATGTTAATCTAGGATTGCAAACCTCTACTTCCAAAAATGCTGCTCATAGTAGATATCTTGAACATTGATTTTGCTTAAACTGTATTACAGTTGGATTTAAAAAGAAAACCCGGAGCCCTCAAACCGCAAAAAATTCCCTTCCTTTAAAGATCTGCTTTACATTTCATGCTGGCATTAGCCTGGTAATATCACAGGGATTCCCAGACTTAAATTTGTGATGGAATAACCAAAAGAGGACTTCTTTTGCTACAGGAGAGCTGGGCGACTGCCTCTGAACTCTGCGTGTGCAAAAATCTCTGACATAGTGGAAGGAAGCATTCACTATTTGTTGAATACACAGGAGTTGAAAGTTGCAGAGAAAGATATCTGGAGGTACAGACACAGACAATTATGCTCCTTTTCGTAAGATTTCTATCTGGTCTGTTTTAAAGGTCAGGACTGAAAGGTATAAGCAAACCCTTACCCTACCAGTGGCATATGCTTAAGGGAAGAGTAGTTCAGTTGCATGTAATTGTACTTTCTCCTCTGCAGACAGTATGATTGGGTCTTTTTCTTTCTTCTCTCCCTGTTCTGCATTTTTGTGCCAGTGTGTGTTTTTCTGTCTCTGTCTCCATTCTGAGTTCTTTAAATCTTTGAAGTGTGTAGTAAGACTCAATTAACAAAAAATTCTTTGAAATTATGTGTCAGCAAAGGTTTATGAGCATAGGTGGCCTGAGAGAGGAGTGATGTAAGGTTACACCTGTGTAAAATTCAGATGGGCCTATGAGTTTTCCCATGCCTGGAACAAGATGGTCTATGATGATCATGTTTGCTGGTGTGATGTTGGGAAATTACCTTCTCTGCAGACACTTTCTAGGCTTGACTCAGTCCCTAGTGCAGCTCAGCCATCACTCTTGAGAGATGGCTTTTATGCACCCTGTTTTGGAGACTAGGATTATTCATTACCTCAGATGTGTTATTCTGTCCCAGCTTGCTTTTGCACCCAGGAGCACTTTTTGGCCACATCTAATGCATTAATTTAAGAATAGCCTTCATTTTTCTGATGATGAAACCCTGCAATGTGACCTTAGCATTTATTCAGCATCAGAAAATCTGCAGGTTAGTTCAGAAATCCCATGAGTGTTTTCACTGTGGGGAAGATCAAGGATCCCTTTTTATTTGATGTGAGCATGTATTCTCAGTCAGCATTTCTCTGCAGACTTTTTTAGTCCTTTGCTTCAGTAAGTTTGTTCTACAGAATTACTGTTGTTTATTTCAAAGTGAATTTCTGGATTGTTTGTTTTGTAGAGACAAATGGAGGAGTTTGGAACTGGGAAAGAGGAAACAGAAGAGTTTGGAACTGGCTTGGCACTTGTTAAATTGATATGCCCTGGTGGGTGAACACATAGTGGTGACCATTGGGAAAATGTGATGGTAGCTTGGTGGTATCTCTGGGAATACTGCACAGGCTGTGGGAACAGTGACAGGATGAGAAGGAGATTGAGTAACTGTCATCAGATTTAAAGGGAGCAAATGCTTCTTCCCCCTACTCTGCTTGCCTCAAAGGCTAAAGGCTCAGAGGGCTATAGAAACTCATTTACTGATCAGATAGAGTGGTTCCCTGATTTTGTGGTCATATACATAGCTTTTTGTGTGTGTTTGAAATACAGCCGGGAGTTTGTTTTTTTTTCTGTAGCCCCACTGAATGGGCTGGTATAATCTCACAGTGAGGCAGAGCCAGGTGGTTTCCTTGCTCTGTTGTGCCTCTTGCTGGATTCAGTGGGAACCTGGTGCTGTTAGTATGCACTCGGTGTGCCTGTGTTCCTCAGAGGACAAAATGTGGACTAGGCAGCAAGAATGGAGGAGCTGGGATTTTTGTGTACTGAGGATGGTATTACATAACTTGAAACAGCATTATTGGAATACCTCTGTGTTGTTTCAGTAGATCAGAACTTAATATTTGAATGAAGCATTAAGGTTTATAAATGGTTAGTTGTGTGTCTTGGCAGTGCTTTAGGTTTGTTCCCCAATTACTAAAACACTCAGAATAGTGTTTTGCAGAAAGTTCACATAAGTTATTTCTTCCCTTAAAAGTGGAAGAAAAGGAACTTTCATCTGAATTCACCGGGCTTAGCCCTGAGAATTCAAAAGGCTTTGGAAACTGGCTGAAGCTCTTGGTGCTGACTTGAGTAATATCCCTTTGAATATTTACTTTAATCAAGCCTATTTAGAGATTCCCGCTCACACCCTGTCCTTATTTTTGTTGGTTTCCAGTACTAGATCAAATGACTAATGAAATATAAAGCTGTTTTCTTAAAAATAGGTACTTCTGGAGTTGTCAGTGGTATTGCTGCAGCTGGACTTTATGTTATTTTAGAACAAAATAGGTATTTCTTTGTTTCTGTGTTTGAAAGAGAAGTCTAAGTTTTTGGGGTTTTTTATGAGAAGGTGAATGAAGCATCAAAGTGCACAATAGCTCAGACTCCATGCAGTTGTCGAGAATTACTTATAAACAAATGATTGATCAAACCATGTCTCTTAGACATGTCTAAGAAAGGAGAAAATATTCAAAACTGAGAAATGAAAAATGTTCAGCTGAAGATCGCCTTTCCAACTATAATACTCATAAGTCATGTTATTTTTCGCCATGTGATTTTTCTGAATGGAAGTAGTATTTTGGTTGGGGGCCAGTGAAGGTTTGCATTTTGCAATTCAGTGTTTACTAAGAAATCTAGCTTTTCTGAGAAAGAACAACAGAGATAATAAGCTTTATATATTTATATAGAAGGAGTTTCCATGTCTAGGGAATAGTGCAGTTTAACCCAAAAGAAATGTTTATTCAGCAGCTTGTCACCTGCTTCTGTTGAAATGGTTATCCAAATTCCTTTGGAAATTCTGGCAGGTTAAGGATTGTTACCGTGAGTGTTTTCACTTTTACCAGCTTTAGCCTCCTAGACTCTATAGTTGTGTTGATCGTGGGTGAGTGAAGTTATTTCCTTTCCATTTTCTAGTCCTATTTCATCTAATATTCCTTATTCTTTATAATGAATACATTTAATAAATATATATATGTGTGTGTGTGTGTGCGTATGCTTTGTCAGGAGATTAAGCATGAATGTAATTTGAAACTGTTGTTTCTCTGTGCTCTACATAGTCAATTTGGGGCCACAAAAGCCAGTTGGACCATGCCTGCAGTAACAGAACTCTCAACTGGGGACACACTTTTCAAAGCTAACATATAGCAAGAAGGCTCTGGCTTCTCTGTCTCGACTAGTTAGAGTGTTCTGTAGATAACTGCAAACTGTGGCTCTAGAAAGCATGTTGTTTGCAAGCCATGCTTCAACAGTTGCACTCTGGAGTGGAGTGTTTTTACAGGAAATGTCCCAATCTGAGTTATGAGGCCATTCATTTGGGTAAATTGCAAGAGGATGTACACAGTGCTGTTAACTTGTCTGTTATTAATTTCCTTTTTTTTTAACATGTGTGCACAGTGTGTATATAAATATACATACATATATACACATAGATGTTTGTATTCCCAAAGTAGGGCGAGGGAAAAGCTGGAGGAACGTGAAGGGGTCCTACAGTCAGCTGCCTGAGCCAGGGCTGGGGGGTTGCCAGGTTTGGCAGCATTCGGAGCCTGGAATATGTCAGGACTCAGAAAGCTTTAACTGTTGACTCTTTTATGTGATTTGCTGTGCTGTTTCCTAATGTTGCATACTCTGTGATGAAAACAAAACCCCAAAATTTTCATTAATGATACTTCACTGCAGTCAGAAGGGTAGACAGACTTTTTCTGGTGGCTGTGGGTAAAAAGCCCACAACAAACATGTTTCAGAGGGCATGCGTAAGTACTTATGCATGGCTGTACTTTGGCTAGCCACTCAAATGACAATTTCTGGAAAAGCCAACTGAGTATTACTTGTCTAATAATTATAATGTCCACATCTAAACCTCCCATTCCAGCTGTATTCAGGCAATTGCAGTTGAAGGAAACGCACAAATGGGCTTTTTAGAAGCCCATTCTCCTCATGGTGAATCTGTGTCTGAGTCTTTCCTTATAAATCTAATGGTGTGTCGTGGAGACAAAACTAATGAAGGATCACATATAAAGCAATAATTACCCATTATTCTGGTTTTAAGTAGGCTTCCTCTTCATGAACATTCCCCATGTCAGCAATGCCAAACCAAACATTCAAACATTCCTTTTTATCTCCCACCCCCCGCTTTAACTTCCAAAAGAGTTTACAGTTGAAGGGGAAAATATCATTCTCTCTTCTTTACTTGGAATTAACATTGTTTAGGAAAATTTTTAAGAAAGTAAATGGACTTTCTGGACAGTGCTGACATTTTTGTCTTTCATCAATATGACCTTATTCTAAAAGTTCAGTGGTTTTCTTCAGTGAGGTCTGAAGTTATTTTTTTGAAAATATGCAGTGAATCTAAACATGTTACAAGTACAGTAATTTCACGACTATAAGGCGCACCCTTTTGACTAAAATCTCCCCCCAAAACCGGAAGTGCGCCTTATAGTCCGGTGCGCCTTATCTGATCTACAAAGTTGCGACATTTGCCACCCCGGAAGTGAGAGCCCGTCGGCATCGGGGCCTCCCCCGTGCGGGGCGGGTCCGCCGGCTTCGGGGCCGCCCCCGCGTGGGGCGGACCCGCCGGCTTCGGGGCCTCCCCGCCGGCATCGGGGCCTCCCCCGCGCAGGGCCGTCCCGCCGGCATCGGGGCCGCCCCCGCGCGGGGCGGACCCGCCGGCTTCGGGGCCACCCCCGCGCGGGGCTGGCCCGCCGACATTGGGACGGCTCCCTTGCGGGGGGTGTTAAAGCCGCAGGAATCGGATCGGCTGCTGCGCGGGGGGGGCGAAAGCCGCAGGGATCGGATCGGCTGCTGCGCGGGGGGGGCGAAAGCCCCCGGAAACACGGCGGCCGCCATGCGGAGAGGGGGAAAACCGCCAGAATCGGAGCGGCTGCCACGCGGGGAGGGGGCAAGCAGCTGGAATCGGGGCAGCGGCGGCACGGGGCAATCCTGCCGGCATTGGGTCACCCGGAGCGCCAGGGAACTCCCGGAACAGCGGGGCCCTGGGGATGCTGCACGGAGCGGTGGTGGGCATAGCCCGGCCCTGCCGGGTACAGGCAGGCCCGGGAGCCAATGGCTGCCGGATTGAGGCGGGGCCTCGGCCAGCAAGCGTGCGGGAGGAGCTGGGGGCGCAGCCTCGCTGCAAAAAAAAACCCGGTGCGCCTTATAGACCGGTGCGCCTTATAGACCGGTGCGCCTTATCTGATCTACAAAGTTGCAAAATGTGCCGGCTCCCGGGGTGTGCGCCTTATAGTCCGGTGCGCCTTATGGTCGTGAAATTACTGTACTTTACAGAAGAGGTGTAGCAGCCTGATGGGAGTTGATGCATACTAATTTCTCTGCTGTTAGCCAAATTGGAAGAAAAACAGCAGTGTTTTAAAAAATATGCACGAGAGTATAAATTTATGATTTTAATTTGGTGCAGAGCAGCATTTTGTGGTTTGCTGTTTTTTGTTTTGGTTTGGTTTTTTTAGGGAGGGAACTTTCAGAAACGTGTTTAAGTGCAGAGAAGAAATACCCCTGAAACAGCTGACTTTGATTAGCACTTTTCTGTATTTATACTCTTGAAAAGCATTGGGCTGTTCTGTACTCTTGGAGTATTTGCTTTTGGATGCACCTTATCTCTGTCAAATTGTCAGGGTTTACATTGCATACTGGTTATGTGAGTTGAGGAAGATGTCATTCCCTATCTCAATGCCTTGACTTTGGCCCTACAGATTTAAAATACATACAAATTTCATTCGTCCCATAGATAATAGCTTTTTACTGACCTTAAATATAAAGAATATCTCTGTAAGAGGGCTATAAAGTTTTAATTTAAAACAAAATAAGCCCCAGAAAAACCTTCATTCTTATCACAGTCCTGTGATTTCAAGAGAAACTACCCTGCCTAATAGATGCAGCCTTACTAAGTGGATGGCAAGGTTGTTTCCTTTCTTCTGATCAGTAAGCGTGACAAAGTTAGTAGTTCAGCTGAGTGTCAAGAAATTTCCTGAAACAGAAATGAAAAATACAAAAAGGAAGTGTCAGAGGGTGAAATGCCTGCAGACATGGTATGATTGTTTCTACCTTCATTAGATCCACTACTTCAGATATATTGGGATTCATTGGTGTGTTATCCATCACTGTAATATTTATTCAGCACATAGGACTGGATTCAAGGTTTTGCATATTATAGTTTACTTTCACTGTTATTTGACCTGATTGCTCTAATTGAACTTTTTGAGCTCTGACAACAGCTTTGCTTCCTTGCAGCCTGTTTCGATTTTATTTCTTCCACTACTTGAGCCTGTGGTGAAATGATGGATTTGCCCACTGGTCTTTTCCAAGATGATGTTTAGTGACGCATCAGGCACAGATATCAAGTAAAAAGAGAAATGTCTTTTTAAGTGCTACACAACCTCTCTAATAGAAAAACAATTTGGAGGAGGCTTACAGCCTGTAAAAGCAGCTAGCAGGGACTCTTTGCTATATATGCCACATGCAAGCCTGGAGGGCTTTTTGTTTGTTTGTTTGTTTGTTTGTTTTTCTTGGTTTTTTCTTGTGTAAGAGAGAAATGGGAGTAAAAGCTGTTAGGATGCTATCTGGGTTATTGCTCGTTTGCTTGTTTGGTTTTTTTTAATATCTGTGAGCAGAGTGGAACAGCAGCAGCAGTCCTCGTCTTTAACCAGAAATCTTAAAACTGTAGTGCTGAGCACCAGAGGTTTGAATATGAAAAAGACTAAAGAGGGACAGAATGAGAAAAAAGACTCTTTGCGTGTGTGCATCTCTCTGATTGTTTATTAGCTAAATCAGCATCTCTCCTAATTGTAGCAAAGTTCAGAGCTTTAAAAGGAATGTCAGTAATTCTGCGATAAACAATGCTGAAATTCTTTCCTCTTCAGTTTCCTTTTCTTAACCATGTGTGCTAAAAAGCAATCTCTGCTATTGAAGAAGCTTGACAGCTTCACATCTAGCTCTGGAATGTTTTGTTTTTTTTTTTTTCTTCAT
The DNA here is from genome assembly GCF_009819885.2 of Catharus ustulatus. Lineage (NCBI taxonomy): Eukaryota > Metazoa > Chordata > Aves > Passeriformes > Turdidae > Catharus > Catharus ustulatus. The sequence continues at coordinate 58,881,774 of NC_046223.1, read as the reverse complement.
TTATTAAGGCAGAACTTTTGGCCCAGTGGTGAGGTTTAACCTCTGCAGCTTACTAGACTGAAATCATAGAATGGCTTTGGTTGGAAAAGATCTTAAAGATCATCTAGTTCCAACCCCCCTGCCATGGGCAGAGACACCTTCTACAAGACTAGTTTGCTCAGAGCTCCACGTAACCTGGCTTAAACACTTCCAGGGATGGGGCATTCACCACTTTTCAGGGCAACTCCTTCCAGTGCCTTACTACCCACAGTAATATATTAATCTAAACCTATTCACTTTCAGTTTGAAGCCATTTTCTCTTGTCCTGTCACTACATGCTCTTGTAAAAAAATCTATCTCCAGCTTTCTCGTAGGCTTCCTTCACATACTGGAAGGCCACAATCAGGTCACCCTGAAACCTTCTCTTCTCCAGGCTGAACAACCCCAATTGTCTAAGCCTTTCCACCTAGGAGAGGTGTTCCATCCCTCTAATCAACTTGATGGCCCTCATCTGAACTTCAACAAAATAAAAGACCTAATGCATTAGTATTTGTACTTCTCTTGAGAAAGATGCAAGAAGAGGGGAAACTAGTGACCAGTCAAAATACCTAATATAGATTTTAAAAAACAAAAAAACTTTAAACGTTTCATCCCACACTGTCTGAACAGTTACCTGGAGTTGGAAGGGTGAATGGCGAACAAGGCAGAAGTGCAGCTGTAAATCCAACATTCAGAGACTGTATTTAGGGTGAGATGGTAAAATGACTGTGTAAATTCTGACAGTGTCAGAGAATTCATTGAAGGGAAAGCCAGGTATTCTTTTCTGGCAACTGTGAGGGTTCTGGCTATGGATTTGACAGTTACCACAATGTGAGGACTTGTACCCTAAAATCCTGTTGTCTCTTTAGTGCTGTAGCTGGTGTATGTGCATAGTGCTTTTTGTGCTATTACTGCACTTGGTATATGCATTACTGAAGAGTCACAAATAAATGGTGCTTGAAATAAGCTCTTGTAATATAGAAAATGTTGAAATATCTCGTCTATGTTGAGGCATTTAGTTTCTTCCTAAATAGGTTTGTTTCAAATTCACTTTTCTTTTTGTGGCCCTAATTAGCACTTTACAGAAGTGGTATTATCTAAAAATGAAATCAGAAAACAATGTAAGGAAAGCTTAGTTAAAAGATTTTATCTCTATCTTTCCAAGTGTCAATAAAGAAAACTATACTGTTGGTTAGTTTATGCAGAGTAACTACACGTAATGGATTGCATGGGGCTCTTAATTTGCTGAGAAAGTGCTTTGCTTAGAATACATTGTGGGCTTCACTATATGCTTGTTGAGTAGCAGATTTGTTTGAGTGGATGACAACAGTGTTTTGTGATAACGATAGCTGTTCTTGGCAGCTATGCCTTGCTACTGCTGTACTCAGAACGATCTGTGCTGAGACTTGCCTCTAAGTCCCTAAATATCTTGGGACTGCCTGCTTATCCTGCTTTGCCTTGGTTTTCATCAGTGTATGTCAGGCATGTCCTGTGCTGAGCCACTTCAACTGAGTCTGTCTGTTTTCTCAAGCTTAGATTCAAAAGTAAGTGTCTGAAGTGACAGACCTACCATATGTAAGTGAAACACGATCTTTTGATGGATTTATTTTTCTTTGTTTATGTGGGGTTTTTTAACTTTAGTGAAGACCTGGAAGAGCTCCTGAGATTAACTGCACTGCACAAAGGCATGAGAGAAGCAATATGTGTATATAATTTGGAAAATGCCCCGTGCTTTACAAAATAATTCTGTTCATTCAGTTTACAGAGAATTTTGAAACAAGCAAAAGGCAGTACAGCAGCTTAGCTGTGGGGCTACCCACTCCTGAATCCAGACTCGAGTGATAAGCACGACAATTCAGAATGACTTTTAGCCCTCGTTCCTCGCTGACCAGGTGGGAGAGACAGGTTCTGCAGCAAGCGCTCGGTTTGTCTTCCTGTGGAGCTGCGAGTGCCACCTGCGGGAGCTCTGCTGGAAGCGGTGCCTGGCGGCTCCCAGAGGCGGCATCCCGGGAAAGGGGCATCCCGGGAAAGGGGCATCCCGGAGAGAGGGGCATCCCGGGGAGAGGGGCATCCCGGGAAAGCGCTCTCGCGTTTCCCAGCGCCACAGAGGGAGGGAGGCGTTGCGTTCTTTTCTGTAGCGCAGCGTGATTACATGCCTCCTGAGCAAAGCTGCGTGAACAAAAGAGAACGTGCTGAAAATGTGTTTGCAAAAATACTCATTAATGGTTCATTTTTTCAGAAAGAGAAGCAACAATGGTTAATTATGCTAAAGAGTTTCCTACAAACTGCACTGGCGTGGCTTGAGTTTGGAAGACAGCGCTTCTGAGCTGAGAAACTACTGTGATCAGCACAGAGCTAATACACACATGCATTTCACCAATTAAAACGGATGTCTTTGTGCTTAGGCTTTGAGCATACGCTTCACAAGCGTATTTGGGGAGTGTCAGTCAAGGTTTTGATCCCTCTTCCTCCTCCCACAAGACCCTGTGGGGAGTTTTCCTCTTTGTTTCACTTGGCATAGAACCAGCATATGCTGTTTTAAGTAAAGAGCCTTGCAACATGGTTGGACACAGACCAAACGTTGAGCATGGCTCATCTTTTCAAGAAGTTCTATACAAAGTTTGAAGGAGAAAATATTGTCACATTCCCTTCTAGACTTCATATCTGCTGTTACTTTGTAAAAAATACACTGTCTTGCCTTGCAGACTGAAACATGGTGATTAGCTGCTGAACTTGATCTTTTAGTGGGTTTGGAAAACCATGACCAAAGCCTTGGAATAGCACTGGGAATGGATTCAGAACGATTGGAGAGATGGGAGGAGGAAGAAGACTGCTATATGCATAGCAGTTAAACCACAGAGGAGCCAGACAGCTCATTCCTCACAGTAGAACATTTATGATGTTTTTCACATTCAAACATGGTGAATTGCAGTAAACCAGAATGAAAGAGACAAAGGGATTCTGTGATTTGGTCTTTGCCTACTGGCAAAAAGTTAAGTATTTTGGATTGGACCCACAGTATGGATGATCAGCTCCAGAAACTAGGCAGAGGATTCTGTAGATTAAATATGTTTTGGAGAAGTGGGCAGGAGAGAGATGATGTTACTGTGGCTTTCATCTGTGGGCAAATGTGTAAAGGGGGTTTTGCTCCTTCTTGCCAATATAGATCAGAGGGTCTTGTTTGGACCAACTCATCTCTTGCTGCATTTGTCTTAAGTGTCACAGTTACCGCCTTTCTGTGGAAAAGAAAGTGAAACGATGACCTGGTTTGGGAATATCAGCAAAATGTGTAGTATCTTACCAAAAAACTCCACAAAATCCAAACTTCAAGCTCCAGCAAAACCCCTCAAAGCTGGAACATTTTAGTCTGTGTTGATATGCAGGGGGGAAAAGACGGGAAGATTTTTCCAGGTTTTTTGGTGGGACATTGTTGTAGAAGGGAAGCTGCAACTCACATCCGCATCCAGAGTGCTGCTGGAAGGGAATGAAACGAGCCATTAGAATTTTGTGCAATTTTGAAGGAATAACTATGAACTTGAAATAACACTTGAATCTTAAACAGGTGCTGCCATATTACTTGGGAAGGCTGACGGGTGGTGGTGAATAGGAGCAGAAATAAGGGCTTGGTTCATGTCCTCATAACTGCTATTCCTTAGGCCAATGTTATTCAGAGTTTCTTTCAGTGTCACTTCTTGGTTCATGTGAAAGAACTGTGCTAGTGTTAGCATACCAACTTGGTTTATGGTTTATGTGACCTGGGATCAAAGCTATTCTCCTGGGGTTCAGAGCAGCAATGCATCTGCTCCAGAAGGGATTTTGTAGGCAAACAAATGGGAAAAACTAGATCAGGGACAGATGTCCTTATTCTCTAACAAATATAATATGCAGTGTTTAACAGTCAAATGTCGAAGTCTGAGTGTGTTGATGTGAGTATGAATTCTGCTGTAGCCATCCTTGGAGTTTGGAGTTCATCCTGTAACCTGAGAATGTGAGTGCTGGTTTTGAGGTTCTGTGAGTTGTTTTGCATTCAGAAATGCAACCATTCATCCAAGAAGGGTGGCCATCTGTGCAGGCTGTCTCTGGATATCTGATTGTCCTTGTTCGTTTACAAAATATTTCATGTAAAAAAAAAAAATCTACTAATATCTATTTTATTTCTACCCCTCTTTAGCAGCACTAAATGTAATGTAGAATTTTAGGACTTCAGTTGTTTTACATGTATTGATGTGTGTATATGGCACTGACTGTTTAATCTGTAAAAGGCTACATTTAAAATTGTTATAAAATATTGTAAGGGAACATGTATTTTGATTGTGACTAAAGCTACTGCAGCAGAATCTTTTGTTAATGCTGATTGTGCCTATGGAAGGTGGGGGAGAAGTGCTATGTCTGCAGTATCTGTCGTTGAAAAGTGACTGTATTTAAGTTTCTGAAGAAATCCAAGCAACTTTCTTAAATATGATCACTTCCAGCTATTTGGAACAGATGTAGACTAGGGGCCAGGGGTTTGACACAAAGGAGGAGGTTCAGGTTAGATTTTGGTTAGTGATGATCATTGTTCAATATAAATACATAGCTGGGCTCCATAGTTACATCTGCAAACAGTCCTGTGACAAACAATAGTCTCTTTCAAGAGTCTTGATGCTTTTTTGAGAATGTAGCAATAAATTTCTGGAAGGACAAAAGTGGAACAGAAGTCTTCTCTCCAATGAAAATTTGTCCTTGAAATTTAAAAATTGTGATACTTTGATTAACAGTGATTTTGAATAGCTGGAAACCTTTTTTTTTTTTTTTTTTTTTTGCAAAGTACAGTTAACTAAAGAAACAAGGAGTATATTTGTCTGTGAAACACAAGTAATCCATATTTTTGTGAGTATGCTTTTTAAAAATTATTTTTAGCCACCCATGTGCTGTAAATTTGAATGTTTTACTAATTCACCTACAGAACACTATTGGTTTAGATGCTGTGTTTAAAGAATCTTATGTTTTTCATAATGCTAAAGCTGATTTGCAGCTTTTAGCAGCTCAGGATTTTAAAGGCAAATCAATCTACTAGAAGGAACAAAAAATTTCTTGAACTAGGACCTCCCAGTCTGCCTATTTGGGTGGCCCTAGCTGATTATGGCCCATGAAAATGCGTGGTCATACATCTGACTGGTTTTGGTTGCTGTTAAAGACTTTTGCTTAACTGAGAAATGTAAACAGTATAGCTCTGTTTATTCATAAATTATCAATGCATATGTATTTCAAGTTCTCTTAGTAGGAAGAAAAAGTGCTCTAGGCAATAGGTAGCAGTTTTGACTGATGAATTCAAGAATACATGGTACCTCATGGACTACTAGACTGAGCCTGAGATTCAGAGACAATTGAAACTATTTCAATAATTATATTGCAAGAGTATAGAAGGGTTTACCAGGAATGTTTTATAAGGTGCTTAAAAACTTTGGAATACTGCTACTAATAAGATTGTCTGGATAAGTGGAAATTATGTGTATAGAAAATGACCAAGTATTATTTCCTTTTACATTTACTACTAGCATGCTTGTACCCCAAATGCTACTTTTCTACTGTATTTTACATGAGTCCAGCTTGGCCTTACTTGCAGAGAGAAAGAGATTTAGTTTCCTTGTCTGATTAATAGTTTTTGTCAGAGATTTCCTTCTTAGATTAAAGGGAGGAACTTTATAAATAAAGGAATGCTCAACACTGACTTTTGTTTTTTGAATAATGCAAAACTTGGTGTGCTGCAGAACAGAGTTCTGTATTTCTTTTTTTTTTTTTTTAAAGTTTTTTGGTATGTCCTGCCATTTCTAGCAATAGTGTGGAACTGGTTTGCATTAATGAGGCAGAAAGGGGGGAAGGGTATTTTAAAAAATATATAGATTTGTGTACTTTTTGAAGAAGTCATAAAATACTGTTCTGTGCCACATTACTGGACCTCAGTTTTTAGATGTAATGTTTTCAATCGACAGCAAATTGGAAAAGTGTTGAAGACTGTGATATGTTTGCACCTGGTTGTACTGTTCCGGTACAACAAATCTCCTGAAAGCTTTAGAAAAAGCAGCAGCAAATTTCAGACTGTTTCATTACTGAAAACCAATACAGAGACAAGAATATGTGGGGAAATAAATTCTTTATGGAAAGAGTTTTTCAAGCAGGCTGGCCAGGGAAGAGATGGAAACACATCATAGAAATATTTGAAAGACATGTAGATGTGGCACTTAGGGACATGGTTTAGAGGTGGATTTGGCAGTGTCAGTTTAACAGCTAGACTCAGGGATCTTGGAGGTCTGAGAGTTTCTAGACATTGTTCTGAAGATGCACTTTTGAAGGCACAGAGGCTGACTTTCTTAAACCTGTTGTAACTATGTTAAGCCCTTGCTATCACATTTTGTAATGCAGAGCTGCTAAACTGGTAAGTCTGTAGAAAACCATTAGTGGGACTGTAGTTTTTAAAATTGCCATGGATTATCCAAATGAGCTCTTGAAACAGAGTTATTGTAGCTGTGGCAGGTCTGGACTTGTTCAATAAATACCTTAGTTTGTGTGCAGTAATTGAATGATCCAGCTTTCAAGTTACTATTCCATTATTAAAAATGACAAGGTCATTCAACGCCCATTTGAATCCCACTTGGTTTTGTCATAGGTCATGCTCCACAGCAAGGGATAAGCACAGGAACTCCATTAAATTCGGATAAATGACTGTTAGGGTGTGTCTTACTTGCAGTAAAATTGCTTTCTGGTTTTGAGTTTTGATAGCAGAAAAGCAAGGCCATCACTTCCTTAGAAGGCCAAGTAGAAAAGTCTGACCTACTTTAGACAAGAAAATAATTGACTTACGTAAATAAAAATCAGCGCCGAAGAGGCAAGAAAAAAAGTCTTTTTTTTCTTGTTTGCATTTAGCACCTCTACAAACTGTCAGTAAAGAAGCCCAAAATTATTTCTGAGACTACTGATTTTATTTTTTTTGTCATTTAGAGGACTACTGATTTCTTTTTTTTTTGTCATTAACATGTTAGTAAGTGATTCTGTGAACATTTTCATGGTGAAGTTTACTTAACATATTTATTTCAAGTCTATGCAACTCCAACCAACCAAAACCAGAAAACAAATATGGGGATATCTGTGTTTTTCCATTTAAAACATATTATTTCCTGAATAAGTGATATGAAATGATTTATTTAAAACATAAAATTTAAATAAAATGTTGTTTGTATTTTCAAATTAATCACAGAAAGTAAATATGGCATTTATTGATGAAATTTCTTGCTTCAAATACATCGTGTGATTTACTGGTTCCTATCAACTTTACTAGTAAATCACTGGATAACTGGATAACTATAATTTGATTTAAAAACTGGTGCAATGTTCAGAGAATACATAGTGCATCATTGAATGCAGAGGGTTAAACAGGAGCTTGCCAAGTTTTAGAGTTAGTTGGTGTATTTATTCTAGCCAACTGCTTAGTGATGATAAGCATAGATAATTAAATTTGAGTAATCTGTTTTAAAGGCAAATTTATTTTTTAATTGTGTTCTGGAGAGTGGGTTCTGTTTTACAGCAGGTTTATAATGGAGTTTGGAGACCCCTAGATGTTTATAGTTGTTTAAGCCTCTGTTGTGGGTACACTTGTTTGATCAGTTTGTGGCACTGTCTAGCTGTGGTTTATGAACTCATAAACCCAGGCCTTCAGGTGGATAAGCATTACAACTGTTAATTTGGGGAGCTGGAGAAGATGTTTGGCTAGCTTACAGTCTTCGGTATATGTACTGTTGTGTGGATGAAACATCTTTGTTAAACAGAAAGTAATTCCTGAGTAAGACATGGTGGATTTTGTCTTGACTAAAGATTAATTGGCTGATCTAGAAAATTATATGTAGTAGAATTTCCATCAGCTAAATGGAAAAAAAATAGGGTAGAAATTAATTTCTACCCTAAGATTTACTAGTGGATTGTAGCCTCATGTGTGTCTAATGTTTGTAAGTATTTTACATATTTGTGGGTTAAATATATCAAATATACTTGCCCTGGACAACACACCTGAAATACTATTTTATTATTTAAACAGCTAAAGAAATCCTACAAATTTTGTATAGTTTGACTGTGATGTAAACCTAGTCTTAGTCCTTTACTGGACACTAGGGTAGAAATGTTTTCATTTTATGTCTGAGGATAGGATTCAAAACAAGCTATGTTAAATTGAAAGCAAAGTAATTTAGGAAGGAAGGAAAAATGGGCCATTTATTTAAGTTCAATCTCAGTTCTGATGCAGGGTTATCTGGGGAGGTCTCCCATAACTCTGGATCTGATGGCTGTCTTGAAAACTGCATGCCAAATCAGCTCTTCCCCTCAGTGTTGTTAGAAAGTAGGTGATTCCTTTGTTAGGAATTAAGGCTGTACTGTGAACACTTCCAATGCTGTGCACTCTGTACAGTGCTATACACAGCACTGAGCTGTGTGAATTGTCAGCTGAGGTGAAGTCCCTGTCCCACTTGGCACACAAACTCATTCAGGTTGAGAATCTTCCCTGTTTGATTTGTCTTTCCTTGGTGCATCCTGTCTGATCTCGAGGCTTTCATTGTGTAAAATGGAGTGTCAGTGTTGGTGGTGCTGGTGGTAGGACAAATATTCAAAGGTGCTAAAAAGGAGGGTACAAAATCCCAGCCAGTGTGTGGTGGCCACATGTTGACCATTAGCCAGTACCACAGAGGATACATAAGGTTGCTCTAAGAGAGATGTGTTCACTGCCTTCCTGAGAAGCCTTTCCTTCTCTGCCCACTGCTGTGTTGGAAGAAATATTGGTGCTCTACAGCCAAGAGAAACTTAAAGTTAGTGGGATTTTCTGTTTGATGCAGGCTGCTGTGACCCTGGTCACTCCATGGTTAACTTCAGCAGTACCTGAGTGTAAGCAGGTCTTCCAGTTTATAGACCTCTCACTAGAAATTAGCTGAGGCAGAAAAATGTATTAAATCAAAGAAGTTCACCAGACGTAATTAGTGCTTTCAGGTATGAGAGGTCCTTTTGTGCCTGCCTACCTGGTAGTGCATCCAACTGAGAGCCTACTGAGCGGTATTGCAGTTAATCCCAAGAGAGTTTCGTCTGTTTACACTTCTTGCATGCAAACAGAGAAGTGATGAAAGCTGAAAACCCATCCTTCACAGGGGCCATGGAGCGGGGGAGTGCCTTACTGAAATATGCTGGTTTTGATGCAGAACTCTTTCTTTGCTTTGTGTCCATTAGGTTTTACTAAGCCTGTGACTGCAGAGATGCCAGATAAAACACCAGGTGCTACAGAGCCTGTGCCCAGAAGTGAAGGTTAGTAGTTTCATCCCATTTTGACTTTTGGGGAAAAAAAAAAAAAAAAAAAGCAACATTGGGATTCTGTGAAAAAAATTTTGAACTTAAAAACTGGGTTTCTCTTACTGGCCTTAAATTTAAGGGAGAGTGAATGAGTATTATATATGCATGTTTATCCTGATAGCAGGAAATTTTCACTTGTCTTTGAGTAACCTCTCCATCCCTCCCTAGCCCATCATCCATGATAGTACTAAAATATATAATAATGGGGAAGGACCAGTGCACTGCTAGGATTTCAGCATTGGAGATGTCTTGTTTCATTTGCTAAAGAGATCTTTTTAACTGAAACTGGCTTCAGTTTTTTTTTTTTTTTCTTTGGTATGGGATACTTGAGTCTCACAGAACCAAAGCTGACATTTAAGATGTGGGTTGATTGATACAAGGAGGAATTTCCTGTGTGATTTTCAGTAAATCAGTGGAATCTTGAAATGCTCAGTCAGACCATTTCGTTTCCTCGCCAGATCTATTAATTTTAAATTCCCACATTTGAAGGTTTGGTACTTGGTTTCAGGAAAAATTAATTCTTTGAAAACAATTGTAACCCTGCTAATTTGAATCTTTCCTCAGAGTCACTGCTGGATGTATCATTCAGATATTTTATAAAAATTTGCTTTTTCACATGAAGGTTGTGAGGTGTTTCTGATGGCATTGCGTCAAAACTATAGTAGCTCTTGTTTATCCTTGCTTTTTGGATCATTACTGTCCTCACACATGGGCTATGCTAATTCAAATGTGTGGTTTAGTTTGACTTAAGCTTACAGCTCAGGCTTATTTATCCTATGCCTCAAGATAGAGATCTCAAAATTTAGTTTTAAGCATTTTTGTGGATTTTGAACCTCAGTTTTGGCATTTGAAAGGCATGGAGGGCTGCAATAATAATTTCAAGAAGTGCATCAATAGTAGTAGAGAAAGGCATTTGTCTTCATGTAAAGGGTATTATGCTTAACTGCAGAAGGCCTTTTTAAAATTTACTGTAAAGCTTAACATGTTACTGGGAGAACTCTCAACATGGATTGTGTGCCATCCTTATAAATAAATGTTTAGGCTAAAAGCATTGGAATTAATCCACTTGAAGCAAAAACTTACAATAAAATAAGGCTAACTAACTAACTAAAATGATGAGATTATTCTGAATCTTCATTTTCAAATTGCAGTTATCATTGTATTTTGTTGTGATAAGAGCTCATGAAGTTATTCCAGAGTCTGTATAAAACATCCTTGCTTCTTGGGTTAGAGGAGGATGCTGATAATGCCAAGGTCACAGCTTTGATCCCTGTATGGGCCATTCACATAAGAGCTGGGCTTGGTGATACTTGTGGTTCCCTTCCAACTCAGAATATTCTGTGTGATTCTGTGTGTGCGTTTAACAAATGCAACATTTACTAAAACAAAACTTGGTTTAATCTGGATGTTTTGTTTTTAATTGCTCTTTAAAAATTAATTTTTAGATGTTAAAAAAGGTGATCTAATGAATAATAATGAATCTGCATTTAAGAGACCTGGTTTTATGTCTTGATGAAAATGCTGTACTGTAGATAAAACATTCCAATGACACAAAGTCATGAGTGCTGGAAGTTTATGAGAGTTTGTGTTGGTTTATTTAATAAATACATTCAAATATGTTATCATAATGTTTACTGAAAAAAATGGTCAGACATGTATGCCAGTGGCTGCTGCAGCATGGATTTACAAGATAAACTTCTATAGTTAGTTTTGTTCATATACATCTCTATTTACTTAGCATTAATACAGCTAACTGATATGTAGAAATATTTTGCCGGTATGGCTGAGTCAGAACTGAAAGTGGGTGTTTCATTTCTCATGATTAAAGTATCAATGCTCTTTATGTGCATAAACATTTATGTGAACTTTTGTAATTATTTCCAGAAATCATATCATCTTATTACTGCTTGGTTTTTGCTCCAAAGGAATATTCTTTCAGCCATTGGTTAAAAGAAAAGAAAAAGGTGTATTTGTTGTTACAAATTTCTAACAATTGGCCTCTTACGTTCGTCAGGGTCAAGTTGGGTTGAGCAAAGTGTTGGCAAGTAACTGATTATCTGGAAACTTTGAAAAAGGCAGTGTTGCTTTAACCTAGCAGTGCCGCTCCCTGCCCCTGACCCACTGCCCCATATACTCCAGTTAAGCCATGAAGCACAGGAGCAGACAATTGAGAAAGGAGTTTCCTGTAATTAAGTTACTGTAACTCAGTCCTTGACTCGAGGGTCCCCCGTGGGTGGGCAGACTATTTGCTTTTCTACCACCTCTTCTGTCAAACCTTTTAGAGTCAACAGCTGTATTTATAAATGTCAATGCTTGCTTTGTGCTATCAGGAGAGAAAACCCAGGACCTGGAGATCTGGTTGTTGCAAAGATGGAAGTGTGTGCATATCATACAGGGAAAAATATTTTTCAAGAAGCTTGTCTAGCTATCAAGGAGTGGTAGACAAACAAATTAAAACAAAAAACTCCTACCATGATCCACGTATAACTATTTCTTAACTGTTTTCCTTTGGCAAAGCTATTATATTCTATTTACAATGGATGCATTTAGAACAATGTACTGTGTCAATACCAGGAAGTGTATTGAGTGTATTTCTGTTTTAGCTTGCAAAGGAATTAGCATTTGTTCTGCTTGTGTTTGCTGAAAAGTCACTCTTAAACTTCTAGTGTAGTTAACCACTGGAAATAAGGCTGTGACAAGAGTACCCCACCCACTGCACAAATTCTTCCTCTCTCCTGTAGAGAGGCCTCAGTGATTCATGGTGGCTGCTCATGATGGTTTCTGGAGCTGAGGAGTTAATTATTTGCAAAAGTTCAGGGGACTGATTGTCAAATTCTTTCATTACAAATTATCTGTCTTATAGGATTAAAACTTTTTTCTATCCTAACAAAATTTTGATGGTACTGAATATTTTTTCATAAAACGCTAGTGTTTCATTCTGTGGATAATGGATTAAATTTTTGTCAGGATACCTGTGAACAGCTACGTTTGCTTCAAAGAAACCAGATGAGGTCTTCCTTAGTATCTGTTTGGGAGATTTCCATTCTCAAAATTTTTGGGATATCAGTCAAATGCTACCTTAATAGTAGCTCTATGCAAAACACTTAGAAAATGTATATGGGTGTGGGAACCTTCATTCAGTTTCTCCAGTCAGCTTGACTGGTTGTTTTTCTGTGCCTTAAAAGTAAGCACATTTGAAGAAGACATGAGGAAGTTAGACTCCCACAAAGTCTTCTTCCTTTCCCTTTTCCCACACCAACTTTTTCATTAAGAGGCATGACTTCCCACAGCTGGATCCTCTCTTACTGACTTCATGGTTCACACTTGCATCCTGAAGGAAACGAATGTTACACCTGGGCTTTATAAACAGCACTGACAAATCCCTGTGGACAACAAGCTGATGTCATTGTAAAATATCCTACAGCAACAAGCAGTGGTTTTCCTTGCATTGTGTACCTGATGGCACTAGTGGGAGCCTACCAGCTGTTTCTGTTGGTGCTTGTGATAAGTTCTCATGCCATTCTGTAACTCCTCTGACTTAGGTTTGTGTGCTATTTCTGCTGCTATTTTTTGTGCCCCCAGAATCATATCTTGATGGAGAAGGAAGTCTCTGTATAAAAACAATATCTGAAATTCTTAACCCTAGTGTTTATAAAAGGAGGTGATGAAGCATAAGTAGATTTGAAATCTGTTTGGAAATGGGAGAAATGCAAAGTGGAAGGGTGATGAAATTGGATATTTTATTTCTGAGTCCTGGCTAAACTGTTGGCTTCCCTATGCACACCACGAGAGGGTGGCACATCTTCCTTTGAAAAAGGGGTTGTAGGCTGTTGTTTTAAGGCATAATGACTCTTGTCATAACTCCTGACATCTGGGCAAGCCTCCAGTCCGCAGAAGCTGAGCACTGCCACAGCTGAAGCAAGCTGCTTTGCTGCAGCCAGCCTGTGTGCAGCCTCTGCGGTGTGCAGCACAGCTCATGTTCTCTGCTGCTGCAGGAGGCACCAAACCACAGCCTTGAATCAACTGGCTATTTTCCTGAAAGCACTTTGATGAACTGCCTTAGCCACTGAGCCACTCTGGCTGGGCCCCACTTTATTTCTCCATTGCCAGCAGGCTGAAACTGGATGGGCTCTAAACTTCTTCAGTTCAGTGAAGAGGAGGAGGAGGAAGAGGAGGAGGAGGTGGCTCTCTTGATCTAGGGCAGTGAAGGGCAGTGAGAGGTAGACTGTTCTGGACATTGTGAAATGTTTGAGTGCAGTAAAACCTGCTCCTCCTCGTCAGAAGTGAAGATGTAGTTGCTGTAATGTAATGTGGATTAAATCACTGATTACAAAGGTTGGGCAATTAACAAGTAGAATAACTGGTTCTTCAAATGCCAAACACTTTCCCTTGTTTCCCTGACTTTCCCTGGCTGCTCTCCTGCTAAAGATCAGTGTTTCAGTCATCCACAGATTATAAAAAGTTTATATGGCCTGAACTGCTTCACCTTGAGGGTTGGAAAACCATGGAGGGTTTTTTACATCAAAGATCCTATTTTCAAATAATTACTTTTATTTTTCTGTTTCAAAGGTAACTAATTCTTAGTTCTCAAGCAATTAAGAGTAGCATTTGAGTTTTGCATTTTTTTGCTTTTTGTATCATTAAATTGCACACAATGTAAAATTATGTATATAATGTTTCACACATAATGTGCACATATTAAAAAACCAATTTGGAGTAGTTCAAAATAGGGAGGCTAAATATGGCTTGCATGAAGCGGTCAAATGTGATGCATCTTGATGAAAAACAGCTAGTTTCTCTAAAGCCTTTCTGAATCCTAATGTTATTAATTTATTTCTAAATTGATTTTTCAAACTGAGAGAAATCTTAAACAATTTAAACATCCTGGAGGAGCAAAGGGTCCTTGCTAGAGAAATGGCATACTAATTTTCTGTATATTGAAATGCAAAAATTCCTTCTCCTATCAGGAATGATAAACAGTGTCTAATTATTGCATTTATTAATTATTTTGATCTTAGCTGTGTATATAAAATGCTTTAAAAAAGATTGATTGAACACTCCTTCATAAATAGTTTTTTTAAATTTTTGTATTATGTTTAGTCTTGCTTACCACCTCAGAAATGTGCTGCTGATCCTAAACACAAAAACTAAAAAAAAATATTGCAGGTTTGAATTATCTTTTCCTGTTTAAAAATAATTTGAGTACCACAATAGTTTTTGGATAAGTCGCCAACCAGAAGTTATACTCTAATACTGGAGTCTTAGCTGTGTGTGTCCTGGAGTAAAAATACAAATGTGCTACTCTGTGATTACAAATATTAGGAGTATGCCTTGCATCTGCTCTTTCTCGATAGGGATTGATAGCCACTGCTTCACTTGAGTTTACTTTATGGGACGACTTTGTCACCAAACAGAGCAGTTATTGTTGTTAAAGCAGCTACTAGGTGTTAAATTACTGTTCTGCAATAATTGGAAAAACCTAAAAAGACAGTTATAATGAAAATTATCCTGTTAGAAATGCTGATTTAAAATAATTTCCTTTGCCAGTTTCACAATGGTTTGTTTTGTTGGGGTTTTTTTTTAGTGGTGGTGGTGGCGGCTTGAGGTGTTCTTCTTTAGTATCATATGTTCCATGTTATTGTGTGGAAATACAATCCAGATTGCTGGTAACTGCACAATGTTAATATGCAGAAAATAAGTAATAGTAACAGTCAGTCTTTCAACAGTTTCTTAAATGTAAATCAGCTTTCATCCCAACAACTGTGCTTTTTTCCCCCGTTTTGGAATTTCTGCCATGTTTTGTCTTGCTGCTTTATTCAAGAGACAAACCAGAAATCTGTTTTCAGATTCATTGATTTTACCTCCTCCCTAGCCATATTTCTTCCAAAGTAACTTAAAGGACATGGAAGGATAAGAGACAAAAATGGATTACTTGCTACCAGTTAAAGTGAGCTGCAACTCTTAAGATAAATGAGAATGTCAAGGTTACATTCTTTCATCTTGTACTGACCATATCCTTAAAACCAAAATATCCAAAGTAGTAAAAATAAAGATACAAACACATTTTGCTGTTTAAATTGCAGCAGCACAGGTACCTCCCTGTTACTGACCACTTGATTCTAAAGAATTTTGACAGGTGCTATATAGTTAGCAAATGTAAATCTGTAAGTACCACTATTTTTTCTTGTTTATTTACCCTGTTATATGTGTAGCAGTAATTTCAAACTATGCTACTGACATTAGAAGTGGGCTGAGAGAGCTCGATACCCTAAGTTTAAACTTGAGAGATTAATATATAGAGAGGAAACTTAGTTGTAGTTTTGATTTTTTAATTGGTTCCCTGTAGTTTTATTTAACTTTCAAAAGGGGAGAACTACTGCATGCTGATAAAACAGAAGGGGAGGTAGCTTTGATGTTTTATGAGCAATAAAAAATTTTGAAGCAATATGTCAAACTCCTGAAGTCAACTTCTTTAAGAGTCAGCAAGCTGAGGAGAGCAGGGAAGGGGAGTAAAGGTGGGAGGCTGCTTCTGTTGTTCTGTGCCCACATCCATTAGTGGTGCAGGCAAAAGAGCACACAGGATACTTAAATTCTTTAAATTATACCCACATTAGTTTCTGGTTGTCTCTTTGGTCAGAATATGCTGCAAAACCAATTGTGCAGTTCAATATATGAGAAGTTAATGAATTCTTTTTTTAAAAAAATTCTGTCCTTAGATGTGGGTAATTCCATTACATACATCTTGGCAATGGTTCCTGCAACTTATATATTGTAGAATACAGTAATTTCACGAATACAAGCCGCACCAATTTGACCAAAATTTTGGTGGAAACCCGGAAGTGCGGCTAATATTCCAGGGCGGCTAATCTATTAACAAAATTCTAAAAGCTGCCAACACGGAAGTGAGAGCCCGCGGCAGCCCCAAGCCAAGCTGGAGCCCGGCCGGCCCCGGCAGAGGTGGGAAAGCCTGGCAGAGGCGGGGCCAGCAGTGTGGGGGGCGGGCGGCTGAGCCTGAGCCAGCAGGGCGGGGCAGGGAGGGCGGCAGAGCCTGAGCCAGCATGGCGGGGGAGCCCGGGAGAACTGGGGCTAGCAGTGCAGGGGAGCATGGCAGAAGCAGGAAGGCCGGCGGGTGGGGCTGCCTGGCAGCAGGGGAAGCCCAGCATAATCGGGGCCAGCAGCGTGGGGGAGCCCGGCGGTGCGGGGGCCTGCAGTGCCGGCCAGGGCGAGGAAACGCGGCGGCGGTGCAGACGGGAGGGGGCGGCCGGCGAGCCTGGTGGCGGCGGCGGCAGCCCTGCCGGCGGGGCGAGCGAAAGCGGCGCTCGCGAAAGCGCCGCTCGGCGAGCGAAAGCGCCGCTCGCGAAAGCGCCGCCGCTCGCGGCTCGCGAAAGCGCCGCCGCGAGCCGCCGCCGCGAGCCGCCGCCGCGAGCCGCCGCCACTCGCGAAAGCGCCGCCGCGAGCCGCCGCCGCGAGCCGCCGCCGCTCGCGAGGCGCGGCGCAGGGCGAGCGAAAGCGGCAGCGGGGCGAGCGAAAGTGGCAGCGGGGCGGTGCTGACAGGAGAGGGGGGACAGCGAGCCCGGCGGCGGCGGCGGCAGCACCACCCGGCCAGCCCCGCCGAGCCGTGGCGCTGAGCTGGGCCACCCGGCCCCGTTGGCAACCATGAGCGGGCCGAGCCTGCCTGGCCCCGCCCCGAGCCAGTAAAGCCCGCTATGCCGCGATCCTGTTACTAATTGGCCAATTTGTGAAAGCTGCGCACGGATTCTTGCGACGAACGAAAGTGCGGCTAATATTCGGGGTGCGGCTTATCTATTGACAAAGACAGCAACATTGTCGAGGCACCGGGGGTGCGGCTTATAATCCGTGCGGCTTGTATTCGTGAAACTACTGTAATTTAAAATGGACACAGCTTCCAGGTGAAGTAAACACTTGTTTTCCCATATGTGCACAATGTAACCTGTGCTTCAAATGATGGAATAACCAAAAAATTGATTAAGGTAGTAAGAATTTAGGCTTAACCTCTGTCCTAGCAAATCTGGACTCTTCTGGTTCAGGAAAGCCAGCCAATCCAAGTTATTTGGGTTCTGTTATGTCTGCTTTCTGTTGAGATAGTTATACCACATGCTTACTCTCAATGTCTGTTTGTTAAGAAGGGTGGTTATCAGTTTTTATATTTGTACTTTTCACTGCTTAAAAATGTCATGGTTAAATCTTATCTCATGAGAGGGTATGTGTTTCACAATGGAAAGCAATATTGGAAGAAACAAGTCATGTATGAGGCTAATTGTTAGGGAATTTTGCCTGATGTCTGGCCAGGACATGGTTCTGTCTGGTCATATCTGAACTCAGCCAGTGTTTCTAAAGATGGGATGTCCTGCCATGAATGTTTTGTGGTTTTGCCATATGAATACAAATTGTAGGCAGCAGGATATCCTTTAGGAAGATAAGACCCTGCTACAACTCTCTCAAAAAGCAAACAGCTGCATTCAAGTTTTGTCCCTAGTTAGGATCCCTACCCTGTGAGAGTATTGGTATTAGATCCCAGTCCTAGGAGCTCTGTAGTCACTCAAAAAGAGACACAGAGAGCCTTCCTGACACTGTAAGTAGGATATATATAAATAAATTTTTTCTAATGTCTTTAGTGATTTTTTTTTTTCCACAACAGAATAGTAGTAAGATACATTATTTTTATTAAAAGGCTGTCTAAAATTTTTGAGGGTCATAGGCTTTTACTCTTCAAAGAAGTGGCAGTATTAACTAGAGGCACTGGTCTAATCTTACAGCATTTGGCAAATTCCAAATAGGAAATTGAAGGAGCCCCAAAACTGCTAGTTAGGAAATCCTTGTGACAGAAAGGAGACGTGACAGAAGGATAACTTTCTTGAGTGTGAAGTCTGTCGTGAACTGGTTGCTCATTTCTCTCCTCAGAAATATTGATGGAGAATGTCCTAATTGTATTTTAAATCTGTACACATTATTAATGATTATTAGTTAGTTCTGCTGCTTTCCACCCCTTTTCATTTCAACTTCTTGAAGGAAAAAACTCACACCTGTATCTTCTTAAATACCTGGACCCCACTTCTTGGGATGTAAGTCTGAAAAGAGCACTGTGCTACAATCCTGGAAAGAGCTGGCTTCTTGTAATAATGGAATAATCCATGGGTGCAAGGAGCCATATGGATGAGTTGTGTTGCAGCACTGAGGTTTCAGGTTACATCTTGAAATGGTAGTTTTAGGATCTACAAATAAAAATATTTGGCTTGTTGCTAATTTCCTGCCAATGTTGTGCATTTAATGAAGTGCTTAGAAATATTTTAAGTGTTTCATAAGAAAAATGCTGAAGAAAAATAATGCCTGCATTTCACATGCTGAGGAAAACTAATGCTGTTGAGAACCTGAGTTCCTGTGTTTGTCACAGTTCTTCAGCTTTTACTGCAAGATGTCACCCTGGCTACAACCAGAGTGACAGGGTCTGATGGCCTTTTTGAACAGGTCTTACATTGATGCCAAAGGTTTTCCAACAATAGAGTTAATCTGCTCTCCAAGGCATCGGGTGTACTGAAAGTACTGGCTTTTTGGCCAACACCTGAAGCTGAAGGGCTCATGATGATATGACAAGCTTCATTTGATTTGAAGAAGCAGCAATGGGAACTCACAGTGCCTTATGCTTCTGGGGAAGTTGCTCTGTGTACTTCTTCCAGAAACTTCTACGTCAAGTCAGAAAGCTAGACTTTCTGCTTTAAAATCAGAACAACTGATTCTATATACAGCTGGGCCTCTGCAATCTTTTGTTGTGAGTTAAACTTTTGTTTTATATATGGATGCTCTGCATTCATTGCAGACCACGACTTGCTCATCACTTCAGGCCTGGCTGCAATCCCCACTATTAATACAGCACCTCCAGTCCATTTTACCACACGTCTTTCAGACAGATGGAGACCTGTGGATATGATTCAGATCATGCCTTTGGAGTAGTTTTCTGGTCTAAATCCAACTGTCCCATGGTATTCCTATGCTCTGTGCTACACTGAGCACTCCTGGCCACCAGTATGGAATGGTATGACCCTATCAGAGCTAGCAGTGGCCCCAGCTGGGGCTGTGTTTGTGTAATCAGGGTGCAAGAGAGTGAGCCAAAACCACCAGAACTGCAATGCATTTTTAAGTGCTGAGTCCTTTTTGTGAACAGCCTGATGATAGTGGTTTAGACTTTGTTTGGATAGAGGTAATTTTTTTTATGAGTCCTGATGGGCAGGATTTGACTCTGCATTTCTTTAAATTTCTTGAGTGTTTTAAGAATGTAGTGTTTCTAAATGAAAAATTTTTGGGATTGTTTTTTCGATTTTTATTTTCTACTTATTTGTGGGTGCTGAGCCTGTATTTAGATTTTCACAGTTTTGGAAGACAGCTGGGTTATCTGGATAGCTGGCTTCTCTGGACCCTTTCCTTGAGAGGTGGGGAAATCGAAGTCTTGTTCAGAATAAAAATTATTGCACAGGCTTTTTAAGTTCACGTATGTAAAAGTCATGGAATTACTGCTGTGACTGAAGTGTATGATAACCAAAACCAAGTTTGGACTTACCTATTGTGGGAAAATGTCACTGCATTGTTGTCACTTCTGAATACAGACAAATAACTGCCTTTTATAAAATTGTCAGAGTTTATGGGCATATTTACTTTACAGCTACTTTTATAAGTTATCCACACCCTTCTCTGCATGTGAATAAAAGAACTGGAAAGGCCACACTGATAATGTCATACCAGGAAATCTTTAATGTGAAATACAGAGAACATGGGGAGGAGGGAAGTTTGCAGGGCAGGAAAAATCACACTGAAGATAATGTATGAAGGAAAAAAATATAGGTTTTATGTCTATCACTTTGTTTCTTAGTTTTTAAATTTAAAGAAAAGAAATATAGTTTGCCTTTGACATAAGCCAACAAATTTGTTTGTAAGTACTGATACACAGGAAGGCTTCTTGGTTCCACATTTAAGCCTTTAAAATTCCTCTAAAATTGAATGCATATTAAAAAAGAGAGAAAAGAACCAGAAAACTAAGAAAACAACCAACAACCAAAAAACCCTTGAGTCCTGTAGAGCTGAAAATACTGCCTGTTGACCAGACTTGATCCTGCTTAATCTTTTTCTGCCAAGTTAGATATTCTGGCAAGCTTCCTCAAGTCTGGATGTATTCAAGTACTGTATTTGGCTGACTTAGTTTGTTACTTTGTAAAGATATATGAAAATCCCAGTTCAAACATTTCAGCCTATAGTTGTTTTTACAATCTGTCAAGAAGCACAACTAATTGATATTTCACTTTATACATCAGATATAATTTTTCTACCAGTACGCTATGTATTTGGAAGTACATTTTCCACTTAAGCAAGTTCTGCTACTATGTATTTTATCTTAAACACTTCATAATTTTACAGAATATATACTCTTTCTACTGAACAAGGTATAGTAAAACTTGGCAAGTCACTAACTTTTTTCCACCTTTTTTCAAATTAGCAATGTCTTCCAGGTCTTGGCTTCTAAGTGTTTCATCTGGCTTTAATGCACAGTCTGTCCCTGCAGAGATTACATCTTTGTTGTCTTAACTTTGATTTTATGATGAGCTGCAAAACCATTACATATGAGACTTTCTGTACTTGAATACCTTTGATAGTTCCATCCCTTATATAAAGCTGAAATGTAAAATTATAAAAGTAAAACTAATGGTTTGATTTTATATGTTAATTGGTCTTTCTTCCAAGTCCAGTGATGATTTCAGCAGTAATTCTGCTTATCAATACATGTATTACCTATTGGATTTGGTGCATGAAGAAAAGTGGGAATTTTTGTCTTCAAATGACTTTTGTGGACTTCCTGATGAAAAGAATTAACACTGAATCTGCACCTGTGGAGAGGTGTCTAGAAGTTCCTAAAACCTGGATGTACTGCAGTGGATGTGTGAGCCCATCTCCTGCAAAATGTGGTCTTTGGAAGCTGAAGACCTGAATTGCAAAGATTTTGTTTCTGGGATCTTGCACTGTTTAGAAAGAGATTTAGTCTTTTAAGCAAGGACTTTTTTTGTAGAATCAGCCATAACAAAAAGATTTTTATCCCTAATTGTGCCATCAGTGCAATCCTGTTTCTAGACTGAACATGTTGGTGTGTTTAACTTAAACCATTAAACTTTTGTTTGAAGAAATGGTTGTGACCCTCAGACAGGTACCTCTTGACTGTGTAAATTGAACAGATTGAGCTTCTTTTGCCTGTGGTTACAGTGTAGGATTTCTGCATATGTTTCTCATGTCTTATTTTGCAGTCTTTACAATGCTTGGATGCTCTTTTTGAAATATAAAAGCTAAAGCTTGAGTGCACTGAAATCCTGCATGTAATTTTATTTATCTAGAAGGCATTTTTTCCCTATTCCCACTTGATTAAGATGCTTAAGATTTATAAGTAGGGGAAAACTCGTCCCCCACTCATTTGGAATAAAAAAGTGTACAGACAGAAACTTGATGAGATGGAATATTGGTCTGTTCCTAAAATAATGTGAAAGAATTTGTAAGAAAGGTACCATCTCATTAGTAGACTACACAGGGTTAAACTTAGGCACAGGGACAAGCCAAAAGTTGATTTTCTTCATTTATTTCTCACAAGAAATCCACTTGGAACAGCAATCCTTGTAATTGATGCAGATGTTCTGAATTCTTTTCTGCTGACTTGGAATAAAGGCTAATCCAGGTCAGTCAGTACCTTGTAATTAATGCACATTCTTTTCCCTTTTTCTTTTTAAATCTCTCTTTTTATTTATTTACTTTTTTATTAATTTTTGTTTTACTTTTCTATTCTTTTTTCTTTTAGTAGGGAAAAGGGACCAATCCCTGGTTTAAATCTCTGAACTAATCCAAAACTGTAATAAAAGTTTTGAAGGGCATGCAGGCTACAGAGTAAAATAAAGAGTACTACACAGAGTACTATACTAAACTACTAAATAACAGAGCCCTTTTTACAGGTAATTTTTAAATCCAGGGTAGGATTTTTTTTTTTTTTTTTTGCGATACTCTTCTCTGTCCACCCTGGCATTGTGAGTTTGTAGAGAAGCAGTAACTTACATTACCATATAATAATGCAGGGTGTTGGAAGGGTTAAACAGAAAGGAAGATAAAAACTACTTTGAGCTCACTTTGTTGCCTTGAACTTTGGATGCTGTTGAATATAGCAGTCATCTGTGATCACAGGTATCTTAGCAGCTGTATAATCAAAAACTATAAATGTCCAGATAGGAAATGATCCAGTAATTAGAGGAAACAGTATTGAACTGATGACTTAAAGTCACTTTCATTCTTAAATCACACAGTTGTAGCTGTTAGACTTTATCCTGTGATCTTTTCTCAGTACCTTGACAGAGTACTTGAAAACCCTGATAATCAGATTGGCTGAGAGTTAGAAAGGAGAGAAGGATTGGGACTGCTTTTTGTAGCTCCTTGCCAAAGCAGCACCTCCTGATCGAGAGGTGTCGTTGCCGGAGTAGACTGGAAGGAATCTAAGGGTGGGTCTCTCTCTTACCTAGATGCCCACCTTTCTTTCCTTGTCTGTGTTGTACTGCAAATATGAATACAAATGCAAGGGCTCTAGGGTGGTTTTGTATATGTGACACTGAAATCTAAACACTAATCAAAGCTTGGAAAAGAGCTCAGATTTTTAACTTGGACAGGTTTCAAAATTAAGAAAAAGAAATCTGTGGCCTACTTACCAAACAAATGGGAAATACGTTTTTAGTTCCTGTGTGTAATACAACCCTGAATGTTGGAGGTTTGTGGGTTCTTTTCTTTCCTGTTTTATTTCTTACCAGAATAACATTATGAAACATTCAAAAGTGAAATGGATTTGTTTAAAACAAAGTGGGATTTTGAAATTAGGCTCAGAAGTCATCAGTGAAGGATTTCCTAAAAGTTTTAAAAGAGAATTCTATTTTCAGAAACACAAAAAATTTGCCTACCTCTTCTATGATGTTGAATAGTTGCTTAGTTATCTAGTATTTGCACACAGTATTATCTGCTTCTTCAAAGTAGTCAACTGTGTTTTTGTGTATTATGCCTCCCAACCTTGTGCACGTGACTTGGACATCAAAATAATGACTCACAAACTTGCTTGTTGGCATGGCCCTAATTATGACTTATATTGCTGAGATATCCTTTGTCACCTCTTCGGATTCTCACAAGAGATTACTCTTGCTAAAATGCCAAGAATCCTCTTTATTAGTACTGAATACTGAAAACAATATGGTGTCTGATGCAGAAGAAATTAAAATACACAGTGGTTCACTGGCTTTCTTTTCCGCTGTGGTAAATAAACTGATGCACAGGTTATGGTTAAAAGCTCTAAGGATGCTGCATTTAATGCTAATTTTCTGCTTAAAATATGTCCCTTTGGAAACACGAGTATGTTCTGGGGGGGAGACTGATCTAGGCTGATTTGTGGATTGCCAACTTTGAGAAAAACAAAACATAAATCCCTGAAGAAACTATGTGCTTCACAGACACAGACAAGATCTATTTGTTTTCTATTTTGGGTCATAGGTGGTTGGCTCACAGTCCAAGTTACTGTGCTGTGTCTTTGAAACTACAGAATAATTGTGATTAGTTTCACAGAATAGTCTTCTGAAGTTTATTCAGTGTGTTTCAGATACTCTGAGATCTTCATGTCAAGATGCCATAGCAATATTTTGTGTTTCAATCAGGTACATGTACTTTGAATGCCATTCCTCTGCTGAAAAACCAAAATAAGTTAGTTTTGAAACACCTCCTGTAAACTATGCTGCCAATAGCATCAATTCTAATATTAGCATAGAAAAAAAAACTTTAAAGTGCTTATTGAGTCAGAAATCAGTGCATTTGGACTGTACTACTCCTGTACTATGAAGTTCTCTGAACAAGACATTTAAGCAAATGAATAAATTTAAATTAATGAAGAATTCATAGATAAAGAGAAGTTGGCATGCTCATTGCTAAGTACTCACATTAAAATTTCCCCCTTGCAGGAAAAGAGCTGTGATTTCATGATACAGCTAAGCAGATTTATCAGTAGTACCCATAAGAAGGAACAGTCCCATCCTGTGTCTAGTTACATATTCACTTACCTCTGCTTGCTCTCACCCAGCATGCAAGCCCTGTTTCAGGAGCAAGACTAGCAGGAATGTGATTTTGGTTTTTTTATTTGAGGGTTTTTTTTTTTTTTTTGCATGTGAACTGATTGACCATCCCTGAGCACACTTACCATTGGGCTTTGCTGCTAAACATCCATGTTAGTTTTAAATACTTTGCAGAGTAAACCATACTTGTGCAGTGGATTTGCCCAGCTTTATTAAATGTGAAGGCTTAATTCAACATTATTGAGGCCTTAGTAAGATGTTCTGCTTCATGCATGCTGAAAAAGTAACTGTAACTCATTTTCCCTTCTCTCTGGTGTTAACTCTGTGCTAATGAAACAATGGAACTTCTGGACTCAAGCAATAAAAACATTACTTCTGAAGCAGATGAGGGGCTTTTTCTCATCCAGCCAGGGCAATTTGATACTTTAAATGCCAAGATGGGAAAGGATGTAATTGATAGCCTTACACAGAGCAACAGGCGCAGCTTGATGAGGGAAAGTGGCGTTTTTGTTGGCTCTGGGACGAGACTTTGAAATCTGGGTCTGTTTATTTCCTTGCCTGTAATACTTAAACAAATCCTTGACTTGCCTAAGGAACCTGATAGGAACTTGACAGTGTTCTAGGCAACCCGAAGGGAAGAATTTAACCTGTCATCTCAGGGGAATTTTCTCTTTTCTTTTTCTCCTCCATGGTTAGTGGTTAATTATGTTTCACTCTGCCTACCACACTTCTTTGTTCCTGTAGGCCCAGATCTTACCTTATAGCAAAAAAGATGCTGCTGACAATCATATTTTTACAGAGTAGTAACTATCCACTGCTGTAAGGCTCTTTAATGCCTGCTGCCAGTTTTGTTACAGGAGACAGTTGTTTGCAGTTGGAAGGATGTAAGTTCTGACTAGGACAGAAAACTGAGGTGTAGTGGCTGTCTCTTTTTTAGGTGAAGCTTCACCCATACTGTAATGCAAAGAACTTGTTGGCAGATTTTGTTGAGAGATTAAATGACAATGATAGTTACCCTTTGGTTATGGATTTACAGAAGAAGGTTATCATATACAAATATAATCTTAAAAATATGTTTACAGTGATAGTTGGATACTACAGCGCTCAAGCTCTCACAGGTCTCGTCCACTCAAATTAAAGGCAAGGAGCATCATGGTTCTTGAATCCAGGAGGATCTCTGATGAACTGTAGCTTACAATCCAAAATAAAAAAGCATGGAACATACTCTTTAAAAAAAATTAAGTCTCAATGTCATGAACAGGAGAAATGCAAGTGTCGTTTTGCTGACAGATTAATCTGTCCCACTTTGGAGGTGTCAATGTGCACATAAACACCAGGAAGAATAAAAAAAGGTATCTAGGGACTTCCTCTGAAACTGCATCCCTTAAGGGTGGATGAAAGGAGACCTTACCCTTACTTGAAGGATTGGAAAACAACGTAGAAAAATGGATTTGCCACTAAAATATATCACACACGTCTGGGCTTTTGTGGAGTAAGTGCTAATTTTCAAAGTCCTGGGATTATGTTTACCAATGATTTGGTATAATTACTTGGTTGTATTTAGAATGCAGTGCCCAGGCTAGCTTATTCTTTGTACAATGATATTTAAATAAAGCCTGTGATTATGATCTGTGCTCTCCAAATCTCTAATCTGTCTGAAGGAGAGCAAACAGGAGCTCAGATTTTAAGGTGTGTTTTTGGTGGGTTTTAATTTTTTTTATAGTATTTGCTCAGTGGTTGGTATAATCCTGTTTAAAAGGATTTTTTTTTTTTTTTTTTTGCTTATTGGGCATGTTCTGTCTGGCTACCATTGTTTCATCCCTCATTCATAACTGAGTAACTTAATACTGAAATCAAACAAGTTGGAGTTTCAAACCCAGACAAGGTGTTTTTTTGTCATCCCATTTTCATTTTGTTTTGTGCAAACAGGTAGTACTTTTGTTGGCTGTTCTGCAGCTAGTGTCACATTGAAAACATTTGAAGCCAATTTTTGTACAGAGCAAACATCCTGTGGTTAGAAGGGCTTAATTAACTTAGGTGCCTTCACTGCTGGCATATACCTCCTTATCTTGAAAGTGGTGTCCACCAACTAATCCTTTATTTATGTTGAGCTTCGGAATTTCCCTTGAAATGCCTTTTTGTAACCTATCCCAGTATAAATGAGAAGTGAACAAAGCATCAGGTAAACAATGAGTTTACTGGTAAGCAAATTAATAACACACATGAATGTGAATTTCTTCTCACTGGCGGCAGGTTGGATGCTGTGATTAACCTCAGAGTGCCAGTGATGTGCTTATGCCTGTGACATGGTTTGTTACCTTTTGTTGTACCTTTTACAGAGGAATCTTTTTCTTTTGTTTCTGCATGGGAGGACGGAATTTGTTAATCAAACGTCCAAGGCTATGTTTTCAGTGCTCAGAAGGAGGGAATTGTTCAATGACAATGGCTAATTTGCGATAGCAATCGCAATGTGAAATCCTAGTGGGCTCTTGGATCTCTTCGTCTAAAGCAAGCTGATATCACGGTGTATTCTACAATTCAGCATGAACAAAACGGGAGCCTAGTTCCATTTTACGGTGATGGAACTAACTCAGCTTTACTCCCTTGGCAGAAAAAGGTATCATTTTAGTTTGGTTTTGGTAAATTCTTAGCCCCATTGTGGAATGGTCTTTCTGATTACAGGATTAAAGGTAATCCTAGAGAATCCTGATAGCGGTGAGTGAAAAAGAAAATCTGTAAAACCATTGTATTCTGTTTCTCAGGTTTCTGGTTCTACAGTAGTATATGATTGCATTGACAACTAGTGAATTGAGAGTATCCCATCACAGATGGAGAACAAGGAGTATGGCAGAAGTTAATGCTTTCTGCTGTCCTATACTGAGAGGAGAGCAGAGTAGGGAAGTTGAATTAGACAGAAGTGAAGAAATCATAATTTTGCCTTAACTACAGTCTGCATGTTAAAAGCTTGCAGACATCACACCTGAAAAAGCTGCCTTTGTATTTTTTTTTTAACCCAAGAGCCAGGTAGTTTGCCATTTCAGATTAGGTCCTGGTGTAGGCCTTCCTTACAAAAAGAAAATAAATTCTGATCTGTTTTCAGTTTGTTTTGCTGCTCTTATTCAGGATACTGCAGCAACGCAATATTGCTATTAGTGGAGTAAACTGGGCTGGACTAAGATGATCTCCCTGGTGCAATGGAGGGTGTTTGCCTCTGTTTTTTCTCTAATACGCCCTGCATTTAAACTCTGAAGGAAAGATTACATATGCCCATAGTTGAAAATTCTTTTGAGTTTTTTGGGGAGTTAGTGGAAATGACCCCTCAAGCAGGTGTCATGGCCATGGGCACAGGTATTTGCACTGAAAGTGATCACCCAGGCTCCAACTGGCAGAAGAGTGCAAAAAAATGCTAGTTTAGACCTAATAAAAGCAAGTGCTCATGAATATGTTATTTCTGCTGCAAGTTTAACATGTAATGGTAGTACAGAGTATGCGTGCTCAGAGGAATTTAACTCAGAATTCAGGGTTGACTTGTTCAGATCAAAGGGGGAACTCAACCAAAATACTCAGATTTTGAGAGGTCAACTTTTAAAATTTTTTAATTGTTATTATTATTTTTACTTTTTCTTGGAATCTAACAATCTGCACATTTGAGCGTAATGCTTATCCTGCTGGTAAGATTTAAAGAGTGAACAGGTTCCAAGGGAAAATCGAAAGCATAATAGGTTTTGGTATCCAATCTCTTGTGGAATGGAGTCAGATCTTTGTTTTTTATCAGAGAAAGGGTCATAACCTCACCAAGCATTCCCTCCCTTCCTCATGACTCCCCAAAGGTGCAGTACTCTTAATTGCTTTTGGCAGATAAAAGCTATGAGGAAGTCGGGGAATATCTTTTATTTTATGTTACTGTCATTAGTCTGAACTAGTTCTTAATCTTAGATTACAAAGACATTGTTTATAAGGATATATCTGCTGCAGTTTCTGTTTGTTTCTACTCCTGTAGGTTATGTAAGGCAAACAGTAATAGATCTTAGATCCTCAACTTACTGAAAATTGAAAGTGTTATAAATGCTTAAAATTCAACACTTACCTCTTTCTTTAGAAAATTGTTCAACTTCTCTGCAGGTTAGCCCGATATAATGACTGTATCTATAGTCCATATACAACACTGATTGTTTTTCATATATTTATGCTTGCTAGGTTTATGGAAGAACAAATCCCTAAGTGACATGAGGTGTTTCTAATCAATATACCAAGTGAACAAAAATACAAAGCTTTGCTTAGCATTTGATCCTGTTTTTGTGAAAAGACTTCTAAATCGTATCATCAAGGCAGCAAATAATTGGTATTGTATGCTTAGATTCTATATCTAGACTATATCAACAGTGTATGTTTTATTCAGCATTAAATATAATGCTGAATAAATAAAGAATTTAGTAGTGGTGGTGATGACTTGGTGGTCCTGTGGCTATTCCTCCTGTAAGCTGAGTAATATTAAAAGAGCTGGTAGCCCTTCTACTGCTACATTTGCACCAGGATGTTTCAGTGCCTGCTCAGAAATCAATAGCTAAGATGGTCATGTGGCTGTATCTGTCCTTTCCTTGGTATGTCTATAAGTGCTGTTCTCTGGCCTTTCTATTTGTTTTAGGGAATCCCTTTTGTATTTTCACTCTAACATTACTCTGTAAAAATGCATACTTACAAAAAGAACTAAAGTTCTCTATAGGATAATACACTCCACAACAGAGCTGAGACATTGTCATAGTCTAGGTAGGTTGTGTAATCGTGATGGAAGAGTTTTTAATAAAAAACAAAACAAAAAGAGTACAAAATGCTTCAAATGAATTAATGGAAATGTAACTTCTGAGTAAGATATGTTTAATATTTAAGTGAGGAACTGTGCTTAAGAGGACAATGAGATTGCTCTGACCTTCATTCTTTGCTCAGAAGAACAAAGTTAAGCATATGTGATAAAGATAAAAGTGCACACTGCTGTAGGACCATTATTAATATTTGAATATGGTGACCAAAACCAAGCCTGGGAAAATGGGAAACTTAAAATTGAATCAAGTAGTACCTGACAGAGTAATACTTTTTGATACATGCAGCCAAAAATTGAACCCTGCTTTCTCAAATTCTTCATGTGTATTAGAAAGGTGCATGAAATATGTCAAATAACTTTATTTTTGAACAAATGTGCTATAAAAACTCCAAATTCTTGGATGCTGAAAGGAACAAATGAAAGGAACAAAATCATACAGAAAAGAGCTGAAAAGACAAACACTGTATTTACTTGTGAATTTTTGAATGGAGCTCATTTGCTTAGTGCTGCCTGAGGGAGGGAGCTGGAAGATGACTAAATTAGTTTTCTGTTTGTTTGTTCAGAGGCTTCAAGTGTTATCATTGGGTTGAGTTTATTTTTCTTTTTTGATCAAAGTTAGGTGCAGAACTGCAAAGTTAAAAATTGCTGTGCTGATGGTGAGAAACAAACTGCCTCCTTTGCTCCTTCCTCTTTGCTATCCCATCTCCTTTCTCTCTCATCCAGCCTAAAACCTTCAATAATTACTTTGATGATTGAAATTATGGAAATGTTCCCCGTGGTACAGACCTGCCAGGACTAATTAAATCTCAGGATTTGTCAGGCTTTTCAATTGAAAATTAAGCTTTGTAAAGCCTATCTGAAGATATGATTTTCTTATCTCTAGGGGCCCTGATTCACTTCATACTTTAATATGATTTCTAGGGAGTAAACATATTTTATCATAAGTTTACACAGCTGAAGTTTAAAAAGAAGTAATGAAAACCTTCATTAGCCTCTTTCCATTTTCAACTTCCTTGTTGCAAAATTTGGTCAGAACACATGAAAGAAGGGACAGGTAGTTTGCCTGAAGCTAGAATGAGCAGGCTGTTGGCCCCCACCCATGAAGTACTTTACTTAGGTTTGTGGGGTGTATTTTAATAAATGCTGGGAAGTATGTAGCTGCTGATGTGATAACTTCTGAAGTTAGTTTCTGGAAAATATCAGTGAAGTTTCTTTTAAATGTATTGCGGCATGCGCATAGCTGTTTGACAAACACTGATGGAGCATTGAATTGTGGTTGTTATTCAGCTTCGCACTTATTCAGTGCCTGTATTGCCCTCCAATACAGCTGGAACTTATCTCTTAATGCCAGGATAATTTCAAGTAATATTTTGACTCTTTATGGACACTTTACTGAGGTATACATTGTACTGCTGATAATGCAAAGCCATAGTGAACACAGCCAGTGATAGTGAGCAATAATAGGTGTTTTAGAATATGTGGTAATTGTACATCTTGTGTGCCCTGCCCTTTGAACAGCTAATTGATACTTCTAGGACCTAAACTCTTGTACTCCTTAAGGACTAGAGTTGAACTGTTTAAACATCAGTTTGGGTTCCTAATTATGCACAGTGCTCTACCCTTTGCTTATCTACTAACATTATGTAAGTGTGAAATGGATTGCACTCCTGCAACTGGCCTGAGTGTGGCTTTGCTAGCAAGTGGTACCATGTACCATTGAGAGCTCCTCAGTTAATTTAGATCTCACTTTTGTTACAGACTTAACTCATTGCTTGAAATTTAGGCTCATGTCTAAGTATTCTTGTTCAAAATAGTCTTAGAAAAAAGAAAGACTCCTTCTTGCTTACATAGCTGCATGGCAGTAGTGTTTTCTCTCTTTTCCTGTTTCCGCTATTTCTAAAGATTTGCAAGCTTTCAGTTTTGGATTAGGAAAAAATAGTACTTAGAAAAATTAATAACTAAAACCCCCAAAAGAAACAAAATGGAAAGCAACTCTCTGTCTCTCCACGGCTGTGTTTGAAGAGAAGAAAATTTGGTATTTATGCACACCATGGAAAAGAAGCTAGGCTGACACATCTTACTTTGTTTTCTGTAGAGATGTCCACTGCAGCTTTGGTGCTGCTGGGTAATTTCAGTAATTTAACTGTGTGTTTAGAAGAGAGAATAAAGAAAGAGATGTTGTGTATGTAAAGATGTGCACTTCAGAAGTTTGAGAAGGTTGTGTCTTTAAGTTATTATAATTATTTTAATATGCAACTAATTTATTTTCTTTTGGCAGAAAATAGAATTTTTCTTCCCATTTCTCTTGCCAAATTATGTGGGTCTAGGTTGGTGGTGTGGTATGTGCATGGGGTGGGGATGTTACTGTTTTAAAAAGTCTTTTCTGTCAGTCTTTTCTGCAGTCTGTACAAGGAGTTTGAGTCCTAAACATAGTGTGAATTTATCAAGCAGCCTTTCCCAGACAGCTTATGGAAAGCAGTCCTGGAGGGCTCCCAAACTTAAATAACTGAAAGATACTGCTTGCTGTGCCTGCAGCTCTCTGGAATTGGAATGTAAAACTGGCAGTGGAATAAACGCACTCCCTGAGGAGGCTGAAGATGCTGCAGAGCAGCAGACAGGGGAAAAGAACTTTCCTGAAAGAAGAAAATACACTTTTCTTTTTTTTTTTTTTTTTTTTTTTAGCCTTATTCCTCTTTGAGGCCTGCAGTGATGGCAGGTGTCCAGCTCAGTATCAAAACTGCAGTTTTAAAATTGGAATGAAAGGATGGCTGTCAGCCACTTGCTAATCCTGTGCTGAAGGTCTCCAGGAGAGTTACCAGTTACTCAGCTTCACAAGTGCACAAGTAATCACGGCCGGGAAGGGTGGAGGGCTCATTCTGCAAGTGTGTTTCTGCATAATAACATTTCTAGGATATTTGAGAAGCACAGTACCTAATTTCCTGCTATTTCTTGGCTAAATTGGGCTGTATGGTATATATAGGGTTATGCTTCCAGAGAAAATTAATCTGCATTTGCTGTAGGAAGAGTTTTTGGGGTAAGTTCTTCATTTTTTTCACCTTTTCCATCTTTCTCTCTTTTGCCTGCTTCCTCTAAGAGTTTCCACCAATATTTAGAGTTCTTATGAGATCTTAAAACCAGAATATTTTCTAAATTTCTGATAATGCTGTTCTGTAAAACTATGTATGCAATTTTTTTGTTATTCTTTTCATGTACCAGCTCTATAATGTAATGCAATAGGCATTCAGTGTTGAGTCATTTAAAATAGAAAATTTACTGTGATATTTCAATTAATTTCTAAGGTATGCTGATTTCTGAGAATGAAGTAGCAAGAAAAATGACAAATAGTGACACCTTGTATTTTCATGACAAAATTTTGAGATGAGGGTCTCTCCTGAATTGGTCATTGAGTCAAGCATCACTGGGATGATCAGTCACTGTGGCCATTGAAGCTTGTCCATTTCTGTATGCATGTGTTCTGTCATCTCTGTCATCAGTCAAGCACCTGAATGTCTCTAATTCAATACCTGACAAATGTTAAATGCTCTGAGACTGATTTGATCATCTTGGTAATTGCATTTTGTATGGGTTTATATAGCTGTATAAGAATGAAAAGCTGTGTTACAACCCAAAATATGTTATTTCTGGATGTTTCATTTGCTATTTCTCTTTAAGATGCAGGAAAAGAAGCAGAAGATATAGAGAGAAACTGCAGACTTTGTTTTAGAGATGCTTCATGATGTGTTTATACATAAACCATAGAAGTACAAAGTCTTTTTTATTTTGGATGTCAGCATAATATCCTATTCCTGTCACCGCTAATCTTGTTTTATCTCTAGAGACTGATTTGTGGAAGTGTGATGCACAGACATGTGAAAGCAAAAGTAGTTGTCTTTAGTTAAAGGTTAAGGAGATCATGGCCTCACATATCATTCTGGTTTCCTTTTGTGATTGAAAGATTTGCTCTCTCTAAAACTTGATAGTTATAGAAAAAAAAAGTTATTTATTAATTTTATTAAATCCTTATTCTTTTAGCTTGCTGACTTTCTAAGTTCGTAAGTTCAACACTTTACCTTACTATGGTTCAAAATAAGTCACTTCTATGCCTTGGCCTCCATATAAGTGATCTACAAAGGATGGATTGAAGTGAATCTATACTAATTGTGGGAGCATGTGGGAAGAAAGGAGAAGGATACATTTAACACTCCCCAAAGGAGCTATCTCTTAAAGAGATAGGAAGTCCCAAAATGTACATCTGATATCATTGAGGCTCACTGCAACTCAGTTTTGTTTAAATCAGCTGACATGAAGTGATGTCTGTCCAGAAACTAATGTACCATGTGTGCATTTCTTCACACACACACACACACACACTCGTGTTGTTAGATTTCTTAACTCCAGTTTAATGAATGACACTGAAAGCCTGAACCTGAAGTCTGTATTTAAATGAGGATATAAGGAGGATATGGTCTGTCTGTCTGCCTGTCTGTCATCAGGTTCTTATGCTTTTTAACAACCCACACCACCTCCCCAGAAGTCTTTTGATAGCTAAGGGCATGAGCATGTTTTCTAGTTGAACCTGCAGAAACCGTCTGTCCAGTCTTTGGGACAGCTCAGCCTGGTGGTTTTTGTGCAGCTCTGGAGTGCAGGTACCTTGGTTGTTCCTGAGTTTTCCAAACAGTGATGAGATGACAGAGGGGATAATTCCTCCTCCCCCTGTAGCCCCTGGGCCCTGTACTCTGGTCACTCCCTCCCTATGGCAGGAACAATCCTGCAGCTGCCCAGCTTGAGCAGAAGCTTGGTGCAGGTGAAATGGGAGCTGGGTCCACAGGGCCATGACTGCTGGAGTGAGCTCTTGGTGGGCTTGAGGGCATGTGATCCAGAGTGAGAGGAGAGAGGCAAGACCACTGGTAGGCTTAACAGGGATTAAAGTGACTCCCTTAGAGTGCTCTGGGACTGAATTTGTCTGAAAATTAAAATAATAAATATATTTTTCTGTCAAATATATCCCTATGCTAGCATTTAATCCTCTTGCAAGGACTTTAATTAGCATATAAACTAGATAACTGTTTATTACAGTCT
Source organism: Catharus ustulatus (assembly GCF_009819885.2). Classification (NCBI taxonomy): domain Eukaryota; kingdom Metazoa; phylum Chordata; class Aves; order Passeriformes; family Turdidae; genus Catharus; species Catharus ustulatus. The sequence continues at coordinate 58,847,364 of NC_046223.1, read as the reverse complement.
GTCAAAAGGAGTAAGAAAATATTTAAAGACTTTATTAACGAAATATTTTTTAAGGATACATTTTTCCTGTGCCTTTAGGGTAAGATAGAAAGACAGCAGATAGAAAACACATTATATTCTTGTTTCCTTCAGGGATGAATATCTTGAATGACAAGAGCAAAAATTTGGGGAGCTATGTTGTTCCTGTGTATGGTGTGGGGTTTTTTGTAATGCATGTAAATATATTTTAATCATCTTTGCTAGCAATGTCAGGACACTTTGTGCATTTCCACAACCGTGTCTGGGTTTTGGGAGTAGTCTGGAGAATACATGTCCAGTTAGGTACTGTAATCTTGGATAGCTTTTGTAATTAATTTATATTTGTAACCTGGGGCTTTCCACTGCACTGAATACTTACTGACCTTTCATTTCATTTACTGGAGGGTGGAGAGGAAGGAGGAAAAAAGAAAGGCTTTAGGAAATCCCTTTCCCCACCCTGTAAAAGGAGGTAACTTTCTGTTCAGGTCTTGTTTGGGTGTAAAGGCTGTAAGCAGAGCTAAAAATATGGATCATTTTGCATCCTGCATAAAAGCCAAATGTTGAAAGCAAAGTATCAAATATTCAAGAGCATTACAGATTTGATACAAGCTCTGGAACAGATGAGTATTTGAGATGTATAAAATATTTGTAGTCCCTGCTGAACATCCTTTATGCTGATACATGATTATTACTAATATGCTCTAGTTAATATTTCAGTAATGCTCACTTAAACTGGGTGGTTTTTTATAATGGATTTTGCTTTGGATTAATAATTTACACACCAGATCTTATATCTCTTAAGATGCTTTTCTTCCTACTTAAAGATCATCTCATTTTCTCAAACTGAAATTATTTCTTCATGCAGTTGCTTACTTTTTTTCTAGATTAACTAATCTGCTCCTTTATTTCCATTTTAAATCAATACCAGATATTTAGTATAGTAGTATTTTTCTCTTGTGATTCAAAAGGTTGAGTTTGTCAGCTACTTTCCTACAGCTGGAGAAGATCTATTTGTTCATTTCTTAACCTTTTGACATGTCTGTTTTGCAAGCCCAGCTGTTTGTGATGGGGGACTGAAGTATAGAGTAACAACTACAGAAGGAAACATCTCTTGTTATGATCAGAGTGTAAACTGAACCCAATGCAACGAGGGGGGGTAGGTTTACACAAGATTTTTGCACACTACAAAAAAAAGGGGAGATGCTCTTCTTCCTTCACCTTGTGTGTTGAATTTTCGTGTGGTGTAATAAAAGGTGAATTTTGAAAAGTTTTATTCACATCTCTTGGACATATGACTCTAAAATTGACTTGCAAATAGATTAGGCCACTGATTCTCCACTGTAAAAGCAGGCTCAGCAAAGTCACAGCTTCATTCTCCTTCTGTTCATCTGGCGAGACAGGTCTGAAAAGTCAAGACCACAGAGCCCTGTGTGCAGTTGCTAAAATGCCCTTGCTGTTGTAACAAGCAGGGAAATGCAGGAGTTTAAAGCGTTCCCAAAGGAATCAGTTTACAGGATCTGCACACTAAGGGTTTTCTGATGGCTCACCCCAGGCTCAGGAGTGTCCCCAGTCGATGGTGCATGTAGGTGCTGAAGAAATAAGTAGTTCCATCTGTTGTGTGTCTCAGGATATCTATCAAACCTTCAGGGTTGAGCAACTTAATGCCAGCCCTACTTTTATCACACTTGGAAAGCATAACCATTATATCAAACCTTTACTTAACCTTGCTTGTGTTTTTCCAGTAGGACTAAGGGTTGTAACAGTGCCAACAGATCAAGCTTTGTCCTTCTTTTTTCAAAATAAGGTGTATAATCTGGCAACAGATGATTGTTATGCATGCATTTATGCCTCAGATAATATTATGTTGAAAAGTTTTTTCCTCTCCTTCTGTCATAAAAAGACATATCTGGATATGTTGCAGTGCCAAAGGACGCCACGGTGATTACATGTGCTATAACCACGTGTGAGATGGCTTCTGCACTAAACTGAGGAACAGTTAAGGGTCTTTGTACAGCAGCAAAAGTATCAGGATGGGCATCTGGGTGTCTGTGGTAGAGAGCCAGCTATGCCCTAGCACAGGGCTGATGGCAGACACTGCAGCATCACCTGGCAGACAAAAACAGCTTGTCTTCTAAGTGCATGAAACATCATTCTCGTAGACTACTGATAACTAATTACTAATGAAAAGCATGATTCCCGTCCCCCCGTCCACCCCGTTCCCCCTCCATTCTAGCAGAGTGGCTGTTTTAGCTTCTGATTTAAATACAGTAAGTGTTTCCTTAAAACTCACATGAAAAAAGTCCATATCTAAACACTTTGGAAATTTGAAAACTTTGACATCCTGCATGCACATCCCTTCTGTACTGCTTTGGCAAGTCTGAAGGTCTTTTTGTTTTCTTTCTTTTTTATCCCCTCCTCCTTAAAATGAATCTATTTCAGATGAGAATGTTGAGTTGCATAGTGAATTACCTTTATTTGTTCAAAGTATAAGCTGTCACTGCCCACACCCATTCATCTCTGTAACAAAGGGGATAAATGAAAGGGGCAAGTGGAAGTGCTAAGGAGGGATTCCTAGCTACATCACTATGTGCAGAGTAATATTACAGGCTCAAAGCAGAACCACCGGTATCAGCAATATGTTCCTAAACCAACTATGTTAGTCTGGAAAGAGAAATGCAAACATAAGAGAAAAGAATGTCAATATAGGGGAGGGAGAGAATGGTGGGCTCCAGTATAACACACTCAGTGCACACTGCATAATTGTTTTCCTGTTTGCTAATGGTGATCATTAGGTCTCTTATCTTAAATATGTTTCTTGCCACCTTTGGATGTGAGGCATGGTGCTGACATCATGAGGCTTGGAGTTTGAACTATCCTTTTCATAGTAACTTGATAATGAAAAAACCTCATGGTCTCTCCACTAACAAATCTGGTAAATCCCTTTGATACCATTTTGCTTCCATCCCTGTATGCCAATGTTACTGTGGCTGCTAAGAAAAATCAATAAAATGAGAGACCACAACTCAGAGTCTAACAAATTGGCAGTGGTGACTGGCTAACGTTCTGTTCTTGCCTTCCTAGGCTTTCATCCTCTTACATTTCTCCCTGTGCAGTACTCTTCCATTGAAAAGTTATTGACAGATGCAAAAGTGTTATCAATAAATTATCATCTGTATCAGTATTTTTTCTTGAATGTTCTAACACAGAGATCTTTTTCCCTTGGCATGAATGAGTTCTAAATAAATCACACATCTAACATATATCAATATATGTTAAATGCAGTGATCAAAATGGGTTAGATTTTTGTACAATCCTCTGGCAGATACTTCTAGAAACAGTTTGTGTCAATGCTGCTCATTGAATCCTAAAAATTACTTTGTATTATTACACCTTAAAGGGCAAAGGGGATTATGGATATTGAAGCCTCTTCTTGATAATTTCAGTGAATCTGTGTTGAGCTTGTTGGGAGATACTTTTTACCTGTGTCTGGTAATTTTGCCATTGAAGATCTCTTACCCATGGTGATCCAGTGGCAGCTTCTCCTCTCTCCATCAAAGTGCACATTCATGTCACAGTCTAGCTGTGGCACTCTTCAGTTTTTGATGTTGCATTTTTGAGATAAGCTGTAACAATTGCCATGCAAAAAGCAGCAATATGACCACAGCCAGTTTGACTATTCTTGCTATGAAGTGTTCAGGCCTTCAGTGCAAGATGCCTTTGTCATTACTTTCAAAGAACTTTGCCGCATTTTCATCAGGAGGGAAATGTTTCTCCCAGATTGTTTTTCTAACTTGCAAAACATTTTGCAATTAATTCATAATTGGCAGGGCCTGTGCATAGTTTAAAGGTTTGAACTGTGTTAGTTTTACATTTTAAAGAACATGTATTAACTGAAATATCATCAGAGAGGAAATTTGCGTATCTTTTGGTGCCCTGTTCAATAAAGGGTAAAGGGACTTTTGCTCTCATGCTACTTGACCGGGCAAAGATTATAGCCGCTCTTATGGCCTGTGGTATTAAGAGACACATAGTTTTGGAAACAGAAATAAATACAGCTGGTTTCATCCGTGGCTGTATTTAGAAATTAGTGCAAAAGAAGAAAAAATGGAGTAAACCCACCATCTTTCTCTTTTGCTGAATAAAGTTACTTTAACTGAATCAGCTTGCAAACAGTTTCATCATCTTACTAGATTGTTATGGCTGGTCATCTGTTTGCATTCTCTTACTGACTTAATTACAAAAAACTTCACAAATCTTTTGTCAAAATCTTTGTTGAGGGAACACTTCAACAGTGACAGAATTTCTATGTAAGCGTGAAAGTGAACGCTTCTTAATGAAATTCTGCCTGTGCGAGTCATGCATTATGAGGAATGCCGAAGGGGAAGAGCGGGGAATTGCCCAGCTAAACCTCTTTTACCCTGTGCCTGTTTGCGCTGGAATGAAGGCGGCGCGGGTTTCCCAGGAGACGCGGGTGTGAAAAGCGAGCGCGCCGAGGGGCAGAGCGAGCGCCGCATGGCTCGGCTGAGAGCGGCCTCGGAGCGCTCGGGATGGCAGGGCACACCGAGGGAAAATGATTTTCAGCTTGTAGCCTCCTTGGCAGGGGGTTGGGAGAAGCCTGGGGGTGCATGGCTATTCCTCGGGGCTCCCCTGCTCCAGCAGCCTGGTGCTTGTCTGTGATCCCCTGCGGGATGTGCCGCTCCGCAGTGCCCTGGGGCAGAGGATGGGAGAGGGGAAGGGGTTTGTTCCTTCCCTCCTGGTGCGGCTCGTGCTTGAAGGTTGAGTGAAAGCTTTCACTGAAGTTAGAAGTTGAATGACATTTGAATTTAAGGAAAAGCACGGACATAACAGAAGTAATTTCATTTTTCATTTCATTTCATTTTTCATTTCATTTCATTTTCCATACAGCGTAACAATCTAAATTTGATCACAGGTTTTGGAAGAAAACAAGTGTTTTAGCTGTGTGAGGCATTTTTTTGCATAAAAAGAGACTCTAGCTAAGTCATGAGAATGGCTCTTAAGTGAATTACCTTGTAAGTTCCCATGTGTGTAGGGTACTGGGTTAAGAAAGCTTTGATGTTCTCTCTATAAACAGGGATAACAAAAAGAATTGGTTTTTAGTATGGCTTGTTGGGAAAATCCTGCAGTTCCACCACAGAGTTAATACACCCTCCCATCCTCAGCCCCCAACCCACATTTGTTTTAGACCACAAAATTGGCCTTTGTGGCCAAGTTTCATCAAGCCCAGGAGGTGTGTTTTTGATTTGAGAATTTGATTTGGAATCTAGCTCTAATATTTTAAATAAGAAGGATTTGCTACTTCTTTCTCATAAAAAACAAGCAAGTGGAAAACCCAAACAAGGAAAGTGCTGGGACTGAATGTCCCTATCTGAAGGAAGATAAAGTGTGAAGGAAATATCTGAGAAAAATAACTGCTTTAGCTGTACTAACTGGATTTAAATAGGAGTCTAAGTTTCTGTTTTCCCTATCTCTGATCTAAACACTGAGAAGATTCGTCTGAGTTGTTTACTGAATACCACTGGGTTTACATGTTGTTTATTGTAGTTAACAAGAGCTCTGAAAACTGGCCTGTGTGGAAGTGCTTGAAGGCTGCAAAAGAGAAGTAAAATGGTACTGACTATAAAAGCCAGACAAGCAGAAGGATGGTAGCAGACAGTTGTTATCTGATGTCTTTCCATGAATGTTTCAAATTTCAGCTACCTCACTGTGAACCACAAAGCAGCATATCGTCAAGAGGTTTCATGCCCCTCTCCTGTTTGCATTTGTCAGGGTTTTTTTTTCCTCCAGACTGACAAAAATTGCATAATAAATCCAACAGTCAGAAGAAATCTGAAGATCCCTCTTTAAACTTTCTTTGTATGGTGTTACATGTGTATAAAATTCAATTAATATAGCCCTGAGTAGGAATGTTAGAGAATTTTAATACTTTGAAGTCTATAGGGTTATTTTTCTGAAGCTGTTGGTAAAGAAGGAACAGGGACTCTGCAATATATATAACTTTAATAAAATGACTGTCTGGTTCAAATTAAGTTTTTTATTGCTCTGATAAAGAAGCACAGAGAAAGGCTTATGATTCAGGAAGTCAGTTGCTGTGAATTATGCACCAAATGTTCTCTGTAACCAAGTTTAGGCCTTTAATCTGTTTGCTTCTTGCCCTGTGGCTTCTGAAGTGTGATTGTTGTCACTGTTAATCTTGAATTCTGATATGTCAATAAGTGTTGCAGGCATTAGCACATCTGCATATGGGTGCAGAGGCTGCACTGCTCTGTACGCTGACACTGCAGAGATATCAATCTCAATTCACACTTTGCTTCTTGAATACAAAAGCTCTAAGGAAAGTATTGCTTGTTAGGATACGAGTTTTGCTGTCAATGGTTTGTCTTCATTAAATAACAGCAAAGAAGTAGTAGGAAGTATTGTAGGTACTGCAGAACGGACTTAAAGCAACTCTGAAAGCATTGTGAAGACTTTTTCATCACAAACATGTATCTATTGGAGTGGCTTTCATAGCCATGCCTGAAAAGCTGACAAGGCAGGGAAGGGAATGACAGGGAAGGGAAGTTTCGTTTTCAGGTAGCACTGTACTTTCTCTGTATTGCAACAAGCAACAGGACATTGAGAGGAAAGGTGTAAAACATGATGCTCATAATTTAAAAATATGGTTCCCCATGCTCCAAAGGGCAATTCGGAAAGACCAAATTAAGGTAAATGGTAGTCCTGATGTGATAGGGTCATCAGCAGAAAATAAAAAAGGAAGAATTGGGGTGGCTACATTTTTAAGGATCTGTTGTCCATGGCAGCAACAAGATACCTTTGATTTTTCTGCTATGACCAGTTATTTTGCTACCATTTGGCAGTCTTAGTCTTCTTGACCTTATTTATGTAAAATTCCACACTTAGTTTCAGAAGCAACACAGCAAGAAGACATTGTGTATGTTAAACTCCTTTGAACCTGAACATCTGCTTGGTTTCTTTTTATTTATTTTCATTTAAAGGTTTGTGAGATGTCAAAATACTGATTATTGTATTTTGTAAAAATCTGCCACAGACATTAAATTGAGTCCTTTAACTGTCATTGCATATGTTCCTATTGAACTGGGATTTGAAAGAGCTGTTAGCTTTTACCCTGTTGTAATGCCACCTTAAAAGCAAGACCTAATGTTCCCTTTCAAGATGGTGAGCACAAGAAAACAACTGACTTGAAATGTCAGAGCCAGTCTGTGTTGCAGCCAGACCACCAATATTATGGCACAATCTTAGTTCTAACTGGTGTAGAATTTAATGATTCTTCTCCCCATGACGTGAACATGAATATTGCTTTCTGCAACTTATATTTTTATTCAAGAGAGGAAACACAGAAGAAAGTTTTCATTTTATTGTAAATGTGAACAGCTGTTAGGATGAGCCTGCTGTTACTATTTCAGTTCTGTTTCAAAATTCTGGTTGCTAAACTTCCTGAGGTGCAGAGGAGGTTCCAGTAAGTGGTTTTAGTTCAAAACCAAATGGGAGAGATCATTTAGCTGTATTTAAAGAAAAACATCAATTATTTAAAGCTTCTGAAACTCACTTCTATTTGGCATCTAACATTGTCTGCTATGTCAGAGAACTGGCTTTTATAAAATGCATTTTGCTTCATGCAGGATTTTCACTGGAAATATACGTAAGTCAACAGAGAATTTGGTAGCAGAAGAAAAATGAGTTTAAAAGAACTTTACTATTTGTGCTAGATGCTGTAGTTACAAATTATATTGAAATTGAAAGAGATGAGTTGTAAAAGGACCTCTTCTTTAGGGTCACACAATTAAGTTTTTCATTGGAACTAGAAGTAATGATTCATAGATACTACATTTCCTTCTTCTGAAACTGTATTTCACTCTCTGAAGTTTATTTTACCTGCTTTAAAGGGGGGGACATTTAACAATTTTTAGTCTTAAAAACCTCTTAATGTTCTTGGTAAAGCAACAAATGTTGTGTGCTATATTGGCTGCCTAGCCAAAACCCTCTGTGTACTCATGCTGCAGTGGGCTTTGAAAAGCTGTGAACTTCAGGAGCAACTTCAGGTTGCTTAAATGAAGTAGAAAACAGTAGTGTGTTACATGTTGGCCTGACAGAACATTTGCTCAGAGCAGTGGATTAGTCCAGGAAGAAATAGAAACCAAACCTAGTGTCCAAGCTCTGTCACAGGAATACAGTGAAGGTTGGAAAGTCCCAGTAGTGTGCCAGCAACAAGGCCTGATCCTGAGGGGTGCTGGGTGGAAGGAAGACTATATGTGGATTTTCATTCTTGCACAACAGTTTGAGTGTAAATGTACTAAAACATTCAAGCAGCATCATGTTGAACACACTTTTTACATTTCTTCACTAAATGCCAGTAGAAGAAATGCAGAGAAGAAAAGGAGCAAAAGTTTTGACTGATTGTCATCTAGGGTATTACTCTTCTTTGTCATCTAGGGTGTTATTCCTGCATATGCATATGCATTCACATCTACAAATCTGCAGTGAATTTTCATTTGTTCTGATTTAGAAAAGAATTGAACTGTGCCTTTTAAAAATTCTTTTTAAAGAGGAGAGAAACCAGCCTTCAAAACTGACAGGGAGCTGGAATACGGTTCTTCTAAAAGGCCTGTAAGTGGAGGATTGGATCCATATGCTCTTTGTGTTGCAGTACATCAGCAGCATGTGATGGCTTGTTCCTTTTGTTAGGTGTCTCTGCAGCACTGTGTACAGATTAAATAGCTACTGCATTGCAGAGAGTTATTAATACATTACATTGCACTTCCAGGGAAGATGTCAGTGTGTCCTTCAGCCTGAATGTACTTCGGGGTTGAGTTAGGGGTGATTTTTTAAAATTTTGTTGAGGATAATTTACTTTTTCAGTAAATCCTTAGCAAACTGTGAACTACAGAATAACATTGTTCTTAACCTCTATAAACTTCACTTTCTGTTCAAGATTAGAAAAATCAAAACCTTGTTCCAAAATAGAAACAGGTCACCCTTCTCAAATCTTAAGCCCGATACACTAAAAATGTGCTCTTATGCCTCTACATACAATAGAAGGAAGCAGAAGATGAGGCAGAGAAAAGTATGGAACTCCTAAAATATAATGCGATAAACAAAATGCATGAAATACCCAAAAATGAGAAGTGGGACCAACCTATTATTTTTCTGGCACATCTGAGTACTGTTTCATTTGTGATGCACATCAGTAAAACGGACGCTTTTTGGTTTCCAGTTTTCTGCCCTGACAGCTCTCAGTGCTGTGCATGTTTAAAGTGATGGAGGTTGAGGGGTTGCTCTTGGGGAAATTCTTGTGTGTGGGGGAAACTTCTGCTGACTTACACTTGGGGATAGAAGGGAGAGCTAAGGTCAGGTGTGGGTGAGATGAAAGAGCAAGACAGAGCAAAGTGAGGATCTCAGCTCTGTTTCCCTCTTCATCCACAGGAGTACTCAGGAGAGCTCCCTGTGCCAGTTCAGACCAGTGGCTGAAGCTCACACTGCAGTAATGCAGTCCCTGTTTTTATCCAACCCACTGACACAGATGTGGGATGCTTTCTGTCATAGAGACTTCAGAGTTCAGGAGCTTTGTCACCACTAAATAATGAAGCTGCTGATACTACTTGTATGTCTTAGGACTTCACAGAATTGACCAAGCAGTGCCCTGTCTGGTTAATGCACTACAGGTCTGTCCAGGAATTAGCTCAAACTTGACTTGGAGGTGATAAAAGCATTTTAGGCAAGGTGGACACAAGGTGTGAGGAAGCAGAAGTCCAGAGGAGTGAATCATTAGCTCCTGACAGAAATATGTGTGCATGTGGAACAGAGCAAACCTATGGTGTATTTCCCATATTCAAGTGAATTGAGTACCTGGGTGCTGCACTGTAGAAGTACTGAGAACTTCAGCTCCAGTGGTGGCCATTCTGTGCCTCTGAGTTTGTCCAGGACTTACAGATATGTGGTAACTCACTCTAAAGTATTTTGCACAGATCTTGCAGAAAGATCTTTTAATGTAAATATAGAACTATTTAAAAAACCCTCAGAAGCTGTGGGAGAATCCACAGAATACATGAGAGAGCACATCTCAATGATCTGTGATGTCAGCATGGCAGGCTGTAAACACCTGATCTTTTAGCCTGAGTAAAAGGGACTTTCACCCCAAGAGCCCTGACGTTCAGATCAAAGTGTTCACAGCTTTGCAATGGTCTCAAGGCTGTCCCTGCTTCCTTTTCTACCTCCAGTTTCCTGCTGTAAGGCGTTGTTGTAAGGACTGCCTTTTAGGAGTACTCCAAATGAAACTGAGGCCATGTCATGGACAAGAATAGAAGTAGTGAATTTCAAGTAGAACTTTAAAGATAGCATGCCTTTTTGTGGGCTACGTTTGAGCATGCAGCTGTGAGAGCATACCTGGAAAGTGGTGCCAGCAGCTGGGAACTCTTCTGACTTCTTTTGCCTCCCAGCTCCAAAATGGAAATGCCACCACCCCCTCTGCAAGCAAAGGAGAAGTCAGCTTTCTCACGGGTTAGCACCAGCCTATATCCTTTTTATTCCTTTTTTGTTTTTCATCTTTTCCTTTCCCCTGCTTCTCCTCTCACTATCTCATTTCCTTTTTCTTTTTTCTTTTTTTCTTTCTTTTTTCTTTCTTTTTCTTTTTTCTTCTTTTTTTTTTCTTTTCTTTTTTATTTTTTCTTTTTGTTTTCTCTTTTACCTTTTATTTGTCATCATTGTGATTTAGCACAGATCATTTGATGGTTTGGTTTTCACATTTTCTTCTGAAATTCATTTCTCTTACTCTTAAAAAAACCCAAACCACTGAAGCTTTGCAAGCACTCTGCAAAAGCCTGTTCCTGTTTATGTTAGGGCAGAATGAGATCCAGAATGCTTCTATTTCCCAGGATCATCCTATTATATTGCAAGTTCATGGAAGTTTCTAACATAAACACAGAAATTTCACAATACCAGCAAGTGATTTATTTGCTTTACATGCTTATCAATATTGCCTACAAATCAAGCAAACAAATGCTATGGAGGTAGGGGCTCTATTTGATGTTTGTTCAGTGTTTTGCCTGGAAAAATAGAAGTTAGTGGGTGTTGCTCAGTGAAGTGTGCATTTTTAAAGTTGCCCACAGTGATGCCCATTGTCCTGTCCCTGAATTGCATGATGTCATACGCCATTTAGAGCTTGTAGTGATGCCGAAGACTGTCGGTGCACTGGGAAAAAGGCGATGAGAAAGTTGTGAATCAGGTTTCTGTAAAGCCTTTGTGTTTAGGGTTTTGATAGATAAAAGCTGACTCATGCAATATTTCTGGGGAAGGAGCTGTACAGACTAGTAAGAGCTTCTCATTTTACCTGAGTGCCCAATGAGCTAATTCAGGAACAGCTGAAGTCAGAGCCCGCGCCTCTCCTCTGCCGCACAGGTAGGTCGTGGGCTCTTCGGAGAGGACTGAAAAATAGAGAGGACTTGTTCAGCCCGGGTGCGAGGAGCCAGAGACATTCCTCAGTGGTGAGATACTGTCGCAGAGGATTTTCCCTTGCAATAATGTTCTCGGGCATTAGCGTGCTTGGTTGTGACAGACGCTATTCTGCTATTCTGCTTTAAATACTGCAGGGAGTGGGGGTGGGGGGAACAGTAATTGGACTGATAGAAGCACATTAGTTGGTGACTCTTTTCCCTTGTTGTGAGATTTCTAATAAATGGGATTTCTGTTGCTCAAAGTTCAGTTAAAATACTTGGCAGAGTATCGTTTGTGACAGTCCAGACGAGACATCTAATCCTGCAAATAGTTTTGCTCTCTAGTGTGATATTTTTCACAGAGGGTGTTCATTTTAGAACTGATATGTAGTCATATACAAAATTTAGTGATTAAAAACCTGCTGACCCTCACTTGGACAGGATTCAGAGCAGAAGATACAGGGAGTGTAATTAAGATCATCTGGGATTGGTAGTGGATGGGTTTTAATCTTTCTCAGTCAGGAAGCTGTAGAGTGTTTTTGTTTCTTGATTCCAGTGTTGCATTTTGAATTAGATACTGAATGTAGAAATTGTTCTAGCCTAGTTTGCTTAATTGCATCCACAGTATAAATGCCTTATTTGAAATATGAAGATATCTCAGGGAAAAAAACCAGGAAAGATATTTCTTGCAGTCTCATCGCTTATTTTGTAGCTAAACTCCGGAGGATGTGAAGACTGTAATTTCTGGTAATGTTGACTTTGTAGATAACACCTGAGGTGCTCCTTTTCTTGCCAGGAGAAAGGCAACAACAATGCTAATCATGAATATAAACTGACTTTTGATTTTTACTTGTGCAGTATGTCGTAAAATTTCATGTGCAGTAAACAACTTGGAGGAATAAACACCTATATTTAGATAGGACTTGGGGATCTTTAAGTCAGTTTTATGTTTAAAGACAAAACACTTTATCTCTCATTGTATGCTGATGTTTTAGCATAGCCAAAGCTGCAGAGATAATAGAAAACCATTTATCATGACCATGAATATAATTACAGGAAGGAGGTTTTTGTTAGAGAAAAGCAAGTGATAGAAGAAGGTTATGCATTTTCGGTGAGAACTTTATGACTGCGCAGTGAAACCCTGAGACAAACCTGCCAAGATGGTTGTTTTGCATGTGTCTTCAGTCTTGTAACTAATATTAGAGCTGCCTGTTGGGATGAAACAGTAGTATTCCTTGCCCTTGCGTGTCTGTGGAGTAGGGACGTGTCATTGTTCTTGCTGGGGAGCACTCTGGGGTCGTGCCATGCCAGTGTGTGTGTGTGACACAGGAGCAGGGAGCCTTGCAGGGGCTGGGAAGGGGGAGAGAGTAACTGAATTAATGCGAAGGCACAAACAAGAAATGACCTTGTTTGGGGAGCGTGTTTCGTTGTGAGTAGAGACAAGTAGTAATTATCCTCCTTTCGGTGCTGAACTAACAAGTAATTACTGTTATTCCTTAATTAAAGTATGCAAATTGAAGATTTCTTTTTTTTTTTCCTCCCCTGACTGAGTTAAATGCCGTTATTCACAACTGACAAAAGTTCTCAATATTATTTTCGTTCATCCTTGAAAAGGTTCAGTAACCAAAAGAAAACCTAACAAAAAAAGCAGTGAACCAGACCAGACATGGGTCAGGGTATAGAAGACTTGCTCAGAGTGTGTGGCTCCACAGGTTCTGGGGGTACCTACAATCTCACGCAGTGTTTGCAGCCTGAGTTTTGATGAATGCACCTACCTACTGGTGCTGCTGCTGAAACTGGGACGATGGGTTGGAGTGGGCTTGTAAATCAGTCCCACGGGGTATGGGGCAAATTACTTGCTTTTTATAGTAAGTTTGTATGAAAGACAGAAATTTGCAAGAGTTTACAGGGTTTGCAAAGGCACTGGGTCAGTTATAATTCATGGAGAGCAATGCTGGGGAGGGCTGTTAACGTTCTCTTCGCTCTCATAAATTCATTTGTGAATTTCTCACCAGGCATTTGCTACAGACCTTAGGTAGCTGGTGCAAGACTGAAGTTACTTTGTGGTACAACTGCAGAGTAAAATCACCCTTCAGAGTTCTGAAAAGCCAGATACAGACCCTGACAAGAGAAAAGAGGATGGGCATGTGGCTGTGGCAATGAACTTCATTCAACTGCTCTCTGTCCTCATCTAAAAACTCTGTTTCTAATTTTAATTTCAAGAGTAATTGTAGAGGTTATTTTTCTACCTAAGTGTTCTAAGATGATCAAGTCCTGCTGTTAGCCCAGTGGTTATGCCAAGTTCACCACTGAAGTATGTCACCAAGTGCCACATCTACACATCTTTTAAACAGCTCCAGATGGTGACTCAACCATTTCCCTGGGTAGCCTGCTCCAGTGCTTGACAGTCCATTTGGTAAAGAAATATTTCCTAATATCCAATCTAAACCTCCCCTGGTGCAACTTGAGGCTGTTTCCTCTTGTCCTGTCATTTGTTACACGGGAGAAGAGGCCAACACCCACCTGGCTACAACCTCTTTTCAGGCAGTTATAGAGAGCAATAAAGGCTCCCCTGAACCTCCTTTTGCCTGAACTAAATGCCCTCAGTTCCTTCAGATCCTCCTCGTAGGACTCATGCTCCAAACCCTTCCCCAGCTCTGTTGTCCTTCTCTGGACCTGTTCCAGCCCCTCAATGTCTTTCTTGTAGTGAGGGGCCCAAAACAGCACAGGATTTGAGGTGTGGCCTCACCAGTGCCTAGTAAAATGCTCAGATGGGTTTCTAAAGACAACCTTGTGAAGCCTTGGAAAATTTACAGATCCTGTGTTATTGGGAAGAGCTATAGGTTTTTCACAGCTACCTATACCTGTGGCAGGAACTGAGAGCTGGGCAGACCAGGGTGTGCCCCCAAGCCCTGATTTCCATGAGCAGGATGTTTGGTATAGGACTTGCCAGCTGAGGAGAGAGAGCTGCTTCCTGGTTCTGTGCCATGCTGAAATCCCTCTGTGCCATGCCTTTCTTCCAGGTGTGCCAGCTGTCTAGGTGCCTGCCTGCTGCTCTGCAGGAACACTGGGCTTCTGTGCCAGCAGAGTGCACCCTGAAAAACATATTTTACTGGTTGGAGACATAATGGACAAAATTGTAACAGAGCTCTCCACAGAGAAACCAAATGACAATTTACATCTGGCTGGGAAAGGAGTAAAAATGAAGTAGAAAGTAACTTTTGAGATTAATAGTCAGGATGAGGCTTTGAGGACAAAACAGATCAAGTAGCAAATACCCAATTTTGTGTAATTTATATAGAAGAATACAGGAATAGCAATTTGTATAAAAAAGAGAGGAACTTGAATCAACCATGTTGCATGCAATTAATTAGCCATGCCTTGCAGGTGCCTGGGGATTGCCAAGGTCACTGGGAGTACAGATGTTAAAGAGCAAGTTTATTTTAACTATTGCAGCTAATCCTCAGATTTTTAGTAAGCAATGACATTGTCATAAAGCAAAAGAATAAGTGGGTTCGCTTTGGTTTTCTAAGACATGTTAAGTTCTCCTAATGCTTCTGGCTAGTAGTGTGTCCTATGTAAAACTACTTTTAACATTTTTTCTGACTCCTATGTCATTGACTTGAACCGTGTTTTGTTTCTATTTTTTATATTAATAAAAATTTTTACAAAGTAATCTTCATATTAATGCCTTTGAGTTATTACCTGAGAGGCAGACCACATGTCAATGAAGCAGGAAGAAAAAAATGTGGGACAATGGAATTTCATAAGAAACCTTTACTTCCCTCCTAAATGTAGCTAATCAGGTGTTTCTTTGTCATGTAATTTTAGTAAAATACCTTGCAGTAAGTTAGCGGAAGTGTTACCCTTGTTATCTTGTTTATCCTGCGCATTTTTCATTCAGCAGTGTTGTGCTTTCTAACTTGAATGTGAAAAATGATCCAAAGCTGATAACAAAAATACATTCTTTCTTATCAAAAATGTATACTTTCTTATCACAAGTAACAGCAAGGCACACATCACTTTCTGTATCCACCTAGAAACAAGAGAATTTCACTGCATTTTTATGTTTTAATTTTTTCCCCATTTTATTGCTTTATATTTTGTTTTGGAATTGGTACTTGATGTAGTTTATTCGAAAAGGGTAAGAAAATATACTTCTATGCTTCAAAACGAAAAGAATCTGGCGCAAAGAAAGGCTGTAGATTTTCAGACTACAAGATAAAACCAGAGTTACAGACCTGCTGAATTAGGTTTTTAATCTAATGGCCAATTTCTAACCCTTGTAATGAGCAAATTACTCGCAGCGTTAATTCTATGCATCACCTTGAGGGCAATATTTCTCCTTAATAAAAAGCTAATCCCCTCATGACTGAAATGGTGCTCGTAATTACTCACATACAAATGAAATCTTATGCATTCAAGATAGGCCAAATAAATCAAAACATTCTTCTCTGGTGTTTTATTTCTGTTTGCTTTGGATTTATTTTGAAAAATGGGAGAGTTGCATTCAGCTTTGGTTGAAATCCTCCCCCCGCTCTGACAGCTGCAGGAGCTATGTGTCTGGGAGGTTTCTGCTTGTAATTGCATAGCAAGTCTGACTCAGTTCAAAAAGGGCCACCTTAAAGGTTGGGCGGGTTTGATTTGCAGCTTTATGGTTTCTTTACTGAAACTGTTGTCAAGAACTGTAATTACTGGTATGAATTTTTGAAAAATTGTCGCTGGACTAAAATAAGTACTTAGCTATTGCTCTGTGGGTAGCTTCAGTATTGCTTTTCTTCCTAAATTGTTACAAGTTTCCCTTTTTCACAGGACAGGCATTACGAAATTCCATGAGTTTGTGGCAAGATTTCTTTGGGGAGGACACTTCTTACTGAAACAGAGCTTTGAAGTATTGAATTTACCTGCAGCTACTTTTGCAGATTGTCATGCTGCATCACACACAACTTGGCCAGAGACAAATCTGCATTGCATCGTGGACAGTGTCCTGCAGGGCATTTTGGCAAGAAAAGTAAAGCAGAATTGAAATGCCAACAGGAAGACAGACATCTTATTTTGTTGTTGCACTGATCTGAAAAACAGCTTTGGGTCAGTTCAGCAGGGGGTAATATTCTGGCTTGAGCAGAATAGTTTTAGAATTACTTATTTTCCCTGTAGAAAACTGAATTATTTGGCAGCACTCTTTCCTGTGGGGACTCTTTCTTCAGAAACTACATTATTTTCTTTGGGAAATCATTCTGCTTTTAGTATTTTTGTACAAGCCACAGAGCTGGTAATTGATAACTGCTTTTAGTTTTTTTAAGACTGTTGGCTTTATGGGATTCATAATATAAGACACTTTCTGGTATCACTGTGTGTTTCTTGAGGTTTCCAAACCTCCCAAACCAGGGTCAGGGCTCAGCTGGGAGATAGCAGCTCCCAGTAAAGTTGTGGGGGTCTTTTATAAGCTTAGAGGAAATGTTTTGAGTTGTGTTTTTCTCCTGTGCCAAGCCTGAGCAGTGGATGTCCTAGCAGCAAGCCTGGCACACTGGCAGAAGAAGGATGAGCCAGAGACAGAAGTGTAAACAGGAGGAATGTGGTATTGTAGCCCTTGTGGGGGGATCCCCACAAGCTAAAAATCATTAGAGTTGCAGTGACTCCCCAAACCATGTTGTTCTGGTTGCCTTTTGGTTAGAATAGAGTTTTGGCAGCTTTCTATGCAAAAAGCTTTAAGAGTATCTGCCGTCAACTTTTGCATTACCCGGAGCAACAATAACCCATTTCTTTTGTTTGTTTGTTTGTTTAGATGACTTCCACTTACCTCTTGATGTTGTACCAGCTGTGACAGAGGGCCTTGACTCCAAGAAGAAGGAGGAAGATTTGCACAAGGAGAGCAGATCTTTCCACTACTGTGAAAAAAGGACCATGGACCTGTCAGACAGTGACCGTCCTGTCAGCTTTAGTTCCACTTCCTCCTCTGCATCCTCCAGGGACAGCCACTGCTCCTTTGGAAGCAGAATGACCTTGGTTTCAAACAGCCACTTGGGTTTGTTTAATCAGGATAAAGAAACAGGTGCCATCAAGCTAGAACTGGTCCCAGCCAGGCGATTTTCCAGTAACAAGACACGCAAAAACTCTGCTGTGGAGCACGAGGATCCTGAGGAAAGCCTTGAGAAAAGGCCAAGCATGCCAAGGAAAGCAGAACCAAAAGGAGCAAGCAAAAACTGTGCGATGTCCCTGGTAACAGAGCCCACCAGTCCGAAGCTCCTCTATGTAGACAGAGTCGTCCAAGAAATTCTGGAGACAGAGAGGATGTATGTGCAGGATCTAAAGAGCATTGTCAAGGTAGGGGGCTTAGTTAAGACAGTGTTAACTGTTCCAAAATGTCATTTTTTACATTGTTTGATTTCACAGTGGGACAGAGGGACCAGACAATGGAACGGGCATTTGCTGTTCTTTATAATTAGTGTAACATGGTTGTTCAAGTGTCTTTCTAGTTTTTATTTGATTAGGTAAATTTATGACGTCACTATGTGTTCATGAAGAAATAACAGAAAAAACCATCCTACAGCTCACAGCAGTAGTGAACAAAGAGTGATAAATGCTTTGCAGCAAAAAACCTTATATTTTTATATTTACAAAAAAAAAAATTAGATTTTCCTGTGTCCTAGAATATATAGCAAGAAGCAAGACAGCTTTAACTGCTTCTTTATATGCTTTATGTGAATGGTCTGTCTGACTGATTTTTCCCAGCTCTCCCCAAGTCCTAATCCTGCAAGTTTTTTTCTGTCTTTTCCGCCTTTTCCCCTGTCCCTTTCATAGAGCTCACAGCTGTAGTCTGTTCTCTCGACCTGTAGTGTTGAATATGGCATATGAATCTGCTGGAAAATACTGTTGTTTGGCTGTATTGTGAAGGAATTACATTTTCTTTAATACTTATTCTGAATGGGCGCAGCATTTATTATCAGCAGTAGAGTTTTTGTCCAGTCCCTAGCCTACCAGTACCTTTCATTTCCTCTTTCTAGTACAGGGAAAAATATGGATGAGTCCTTCTGCAGATTGTTCTCACTCTGTACTTGTGTCTGTGCCATCAGCATCATTCTGCTTTGCATTTTTGAAGATAACAATTGAGTCCCTTGGCTATTCTTTGTAGCCAAAAAATGCTTTCTAGAAAATACTTCAAGCATAACTACAGTAGATGTAAATAAGACAAATGCATTTTCAGTTATGGAAGAACTGAAGGAATTGTACACCTGTGAAATGCCTATTTCCTGCAGCAACTAATAATGAATCTAGAAAGCTTTGTGTGAAACTAAACAGCTTATTTGAGACATGGAGTGATTGGCAGTGGAGCTTCTCTTAGGTAGGTGCTGAGGATGCAAGGGCTTCAAAGGAGCTGCTTCCCAGATGGTGAAGACAGTGGAGGAGAGCAGGAACAGCTGCCTCAACCAGTGCAAAATGTTCTCCTCTTGGTTTCAAGGAAAGGAGGCGTGACTGGGAGCAAACTTCTTCAGAAGGGCCCATGTAAAAAGTTTCCCAGGATTCCTTGATTATCTGGGCCTCTGTGATTTGCATTTAGTTTGGCAGGCAGAAAACTGGTGCTGAGCCAAACTAGGATGAAGGGGAGAAGCTTGATTTGTCTTATTTTCCAGATAAATATGGGTCAGATTTGGCAGCTGGTTGGGAAATGGGATGAGAATGGGAAAAGAGAGAGGTCAAAGGGCAATTGCTGCCCAAGAAGTGTGCGGGAAAGGACTCATCAAGGTGGGAGCTGGCAAAGTAAAAGCATAAGCAAGTGAACCAGTAGTAAGCAGAGAGAGAGAAAAAAAATAATTAGTGGGAAAACAATGTGAGGAAATGAGGGAAAACCCAGGAAGTGGAAAGCTAGCGCACAAGATTGGATGGAACTGGAGCTCTCTAGCGAGTTTTCGGCTGACAGTCAATACAGAAACACTGGTGGGATCATCTGGTCCAACCTCCCTGCTCAAGCAGGGTTGTCCTACAGCACATGGCACAGGATTGTGTCCAGATGGTCCTTGAATACTTCCAGTGAGGGAGACTACACAATCTCTCTGGGCAATCTGTTCCAGTGCTCGGTCACTCTTCTTCAAATTCAGTAGAACTTCCTGTGCATCAGTTTCTGCCCGCTGCCTCTCACCCTGGTGCTTGGTCCCACAGAGAAGAGCCTGGATGCATGCTCTTGACACCCTTCCTTCAAGTGATTCATTGATAACCTTCCCCTCTTCTCAAGGCTGAACAGGCACGCCTCCCTCAACCTTTCATCGTAAGAGAGATGCCCCAGTGCCCTAATCATATTCATTGCCCTGCACTGGACCCACTCCAGGAGCTCCATGTCTCTGGTGCTGAGGAGCCCAGCACTGGACACAGCACTCCAGATGTGGGCTCACCAGGGCTGAGCAGAGGGGCAGGATTACCTCCCTTGACCAGCTGGCAATGCTTTTTCTTAACCACCCTAGGATACCATTGGCCTTCCTGGGCCCACTGCTGGCTCATGGAGAGCTTGTTGTCCACCAGGACCCCTGAAGCTGAAGACGTGTCAGATTGAGGACAGTATATGAACAAAAAGGGAAAAATTAATAGGTGCTGTTTTAATCACCCTCTACCCCCATCTGAGAACTATCAGTAGAGATGTAGGCTAATGTTTTTTGTCCTCTAGTAGAGGGGATTTGCTGCTGCTACATTCTCTGTAGGCAGTAGAAACATACTTAAAAAGACTATGTTCTCACTATTGTTTCCAGGACTTTGAAACAGGTTTCAGGGCTGGAACCAAGAGAGTGTCAAAACTCACATCCATGAATCTACATTCTCTACATTTCTGTTATAAAAATGCAAAGCAAATTTGCATTTTCTCCCCTTTCTTGGGTGAGGGTGGTATTTGTTTGGCTTTTAGATTTTTTGGGGGTGGGAATGTTTTTTATTAGTTTGGGGGGAGGTGTTGGTTTTCTTATTTCTCTTGATAATGTCTCTTTATATATCCACACTCTTTCTCATTAGCCAGATCATTAATGAATACACAAACCAGAATGGAACCCAGTATTAGCCCCTAGGGTATGCCGCTAGCCACTGACCTCCAACTAGATTTTGTGCCTGTGTTCACCACTCTCAGGTCCTGTTAGTTAAGCCAGCTCTCAGTTAAACTTACAGTCTGCTTATCCAACTCCTTCAGCATGTGCATGAGGAGCTTAAGGGAGTTAAAAGCCTTCCTGAAGTCAAGGTAGACAATATCCATTGCTTTCCATTTATCTGCCAAACCAGTCATTTCACAGTTAAAAGGTTATCAGACTGGTCAGCTTTCCCTTAGTGAATACTTGATGACTGTTTTTGATTACCTTCTTGTCTTTAGTGTGCTAGGAGCTGGTTTCCAGGACTAGCTGAGCACAAATCACCTATTAATATGGGTGATTGTGAAACTGCATGTAGGATCCTGGTACCAGCCATAGTATCAAAAGTCAGCTCGTTAAGAGTTAGCCTAGCACAGTATTTTGGGCAGTGTCCTTTCCAACCTATGTTGTCCTAAGAACATGGAATTGTCATGCCTGGAGTAAAATATTATGGAGGAATGGGGCAAAATAGATTTTTGTTATTTTTCATGCTTGTATTGACCTAATGCTGTTAGGTTACTGGTAAGTAAATAAAGAAAGTAAAAAGTCATAACCCATGTTGCCTTTTGAGTGTCTGGGTGATCTTAACCAGTGCCAAGTTGATAGAAGTAGAAATGGACTTCATGGGATATGGTTAATGTGATTTTTAAATGATCCTGGAGAGCTGCTGAGGTTTTCCAGTTTTCTTTCCAACTGCTGACAAGAAGTATTTGGCAGGCTTAGGATGAGTGAGAGGAGGCCATACAGGTGCTCTTTGGCACCTTTGCTCCAGGATAAGCATTAAAAAACAACTGCTTTTCTAGCCAGTACAGCCATTTTGCCTGTGACCTGGAAGGACAGTTGGGTTAGCATTGTTTTGAGGCACGCTGCTCTGATTCTTGCACAGGCAAGCATTGCAACAACGACAGAGTGAACTTTTCCACCATTTGGTATGTTTTATCAGATGATCTGTTAAGGATAATTACAATTTTGAATGAGTGCAGTTTGAAGCTTGTTTTGGGCAAGTTTGTGATGAGAAATTGGATACCTCTGCTTCCTGCTTGTGTCATGCTGACAGGTGTACTGGCCAGGGCAGAACTCACTGACCTTTTCCTCTTCAGGACCTAGCCTGACTTTTTCAAGTAGTAATGTAGTTAGAATAAACCTAGACTTCAATTAGAGAGTCACTTACTCTCTAGTGTAGTGATTCTACAATCACTCCAGAGAGTGATCTTTCCTTTTCCCCCTAAGTAAAGTTCTGTGCCTGAAGTTATAAAAAATCTGTGTTTTGCCATTGCAGCTGATAGGAGTCAGAAACTCCCATTCATAATGTGTATAAATGCTTGTAATTGTAGAAGGACATTGACATTTCTGTTTTACCTTTGCAAAATGAAAGAATAATGCAAATGCACTGTTACAATACTTGCACCCCTATCAGTATAATAATATAAGTAAAAGATTACTGGTATCTGTAGAATGACTAGAGAGGACTAAATTGTGCCTTTTCAGTGTGTTTCACACATATTTGATGTAAACAGAGGCTGAGCTTTAGAAATCTTGGACTCCATCTGAAATCTGGGAGACTTCATTTATGTCAATTAATTTCTCTACCTTTTAATTCCTCATGTGACCTTTTTGTTTTTTAAACCCTCTCTACTGAAGTAGTTGAAATCTTTGTCCTCTGTCCTCTCCAGATCTTTTGTCCCTGACCCCCTCCTTTTATACTTTAGTCTTCTAATTTGAAAAAGTCCCATTCCCCTCTCCACAGTCTCCTGTCCATGATCTTGCTGCCTCTCTGTCCTGGCTTTTCTCTCAGTAAATCCCATCTGCATCCCATCAGTACAATGTCTCATTTCCTTATGTCATCTTTTGCTTTTTAGTATTAATCTTTCTCATGCCCTTCATCTCTGCTGATTCCAGAGCTCTCTTCAGAGTTCCTCAGCAGACCTGACAACGTTTATCACCATTCCTAATTTTTCTGCTCTCTTAAGTACACAGAAGTTGAGGGGTATGTCCACCAAGCTTTCCTTGGTTCCCATTTTGTCCTTCCTATCTTTCTGTAGTACTCCTTTGTATCTCCTCTGCCCTGAAATTGCACAGCATGCTTTTCTATACTGTGTGTGGTTTACAGAGAGTCACTGAGACATGGGAACAATCTTTTCCATGCTCTTGCCTCAGAGGATCAGATCTGAGCCAGATGTTGCTGGCAGCACCTGAGAATGGCAGCTGTGGGTTAAGGCCTCGTGAAGCATGAGCTGAACCTTGCAAAGGACCATGGCTAGAAGTTCCTATTGAGGATATGTGAATTTGGAGGGTTTCTTTTCCCCCCACCCCAACATGGTCAAAAATAGGGGAATTTACATTAAGGCAGCAAAAGGCATACTCTCAGAAACAAAGTCTCCATTATGCTTGAATCTGCTGCTGTCTCTCCCTTAGACGTGAGGATATGGTTCATGTCCCTGCTAGTCAGCCTGGGGGTGCTTGTCTTCTCAGGGGAAAGGTCACCAAAATTTTTCAACATGAGCAAAAAAGGGCATTCTTTCTCAAAAAGCCTCAGGGGAATGGCTTTGCTGAAATCTCCTAGAACAACTCATTAGGAAGGCAGGTTTCTGGCATGGAAAGCTTCATCTGAAGTGAACACGTCTGTTGCAGCTATACACCCCTTGTGGGGTGGGGACAAGCCCTGCAAGGGGAAATGTTGGATGTTTGAGGCAGATACGTGTTGGGGCACCAGTGATTAAGGGAAACCCTTCTGAGAGGAAGTCAGTGTTGGAATGTTATTGTTCCCTGTTTCCTGTCTCCCAGTGCTGCAGCTAGAGGACGTCTCCTTCTGTGTTTTCAGCAGTTTGTTAAAAAGACCACTCTGAGGACTGCAGTGTGCACACTGTCACTTGTGATGCATTAGTAGCTGCTTGCGCTCTGGGTTTGCTGGGTAGTGTAGCTCTGAAAGTTAATTCTTTGTAGAATTCAAAACCCGAGAATTCCAATATAGCTAAGGCATCCCATAATGTTTGTTCCCACATTATGGTTAATTTCTACACGTGACCTCTTTTTCTATGCCCTGCTAACCTGCATACCTGAGAAAGATACAGAATTACAGCCATATAAATCAGAGCAGAAAAATGTTCTGCTTAATTAATTTGTAATTAATTTGTAAGTAGCTTTATTAGAGAACCTTAGTGTTGTGTTTTGTTTCTGGAGTTGCTGTTTATGAATCAGAACTAGCTCAGACTGCTGAGAAGGGAGGTAGTTACGAACACCACAGGGTAAGTTACCAAATAGGTGTAAATAGCTATTTTGGCTACCCTTAAAGAAATACCTAAAGTAAATCAGATGTCTTTCTTCTGATGCACTGCAGGGATAGTTCAGTTTTCCCTGCAGACTTCTTCCTTCCTGTATGTGAGCCATATTAAACATCCTTAAGCAACCTGAAGTAGTGGAAGTATACACAAACTGGTTTTTGTGTTTGTGTCTTAAATAGTTTTGTTGTTTCTGGAACTCTGAGATCTTGAACAAAAGTGTTTTGCCACCTACATATGCTGTAAACTCCTCGTGATATGTGCCCTTTAATGATACTTAACAAAAGCAGAAGCAAAATCCAAACCTAATTTTGCTGGGCAGGATGGGAATGGTTCTGGGTTTTGGAAAAAGAGGTTTTGTAGCTGTTCAGTAGGAATATACTGTGTTGTGAACAACCAGAAGTAACCTAATAAACAACTTGTGTGGTGTAAGCATCTGCTTATGCTACCATGAACAGAGAGCTGTTTGAAAACTAACTTCACAGGAAATACTCAAAGCCAGGGTTAAATATACTGATGCATGGTTTTTCTTATCTGCATCATCACTACTTCAGTCTTATTTCTGCTGGCAACCTTTGTAAATTTCTTTCATTCAGCATGTTCCCAAGTACTTGAAAGACACTGAATAAAATGTTATTGCTGCCTTCTATTTCCTTCATCTCTACTTTGCATCCAGTTCTTATCTTACATTGTAGAAACTTGCTGGGACAGAGACTCTTTGTCAGGCGATTGCAGAGCTTCTCTGGTTGCCTGGGCTGCAAACTTTAAGACAGCACAAATGTATAGCCATAGCTTTGCGTTTGTTTTAAGGTCAGCTGTGTTTGGACAGCACAGAAGGGTGAGTTACACTGAAGTAATAAATGAGCTGTCTATAAATGTACAGTGAGCCTTTCTTAAGCTGTGGGTGGGAGAGAAGCAGCAGGGAGGGCTGCTGCTCTTCCAGGGAGGCACAGAATTGCCGAAAAGCCTGGCTGCCGCTGCTCTTGTCCTCCCTTTTCTGGCAGCAGGGCGTAAATCATTCGACCGTGCTGTCTGCAGCCTCCTACCCACTTGCTGAATGTGAATGAATACAGATAAAAGGATGAAAGTTAATCTTCTGTTCCAGAAAGCTTTATTCTTTTGGGAGCAGGGAGGCAAGGGGAAGATGTAATTTAAATATGGAGTGTGCCATTTAGGAGTGCTGCTGGTGGGCAGGATTGTCGTTCCTGTGACTGCACTAAGACTGGAGCAGGAGGTTGTATCCCCGCCTAGGGGGATGCATAGAGCCCTTCTGGGATTCAGGAAGTAACAAAGGAGAGGTCTGTTCACCTCTGCCCTCCATCTTGTTGTTGCTTACTGGCCATGGATAAGGAGCTCCACAGAACAGAGCAGCAGCAGCTCTGCAGAAGTTTATAGAGTAGGCAGGAAAACTGTGAAGAAGAGGTCTGAGAGCTGAGAGGCGGGGAGAGGAAGTATACGTAACTTATGCTGCAAAATTTTCAGTAAATGTTACAATGGTTTAATGAGGTTATATATATTTTTGCAGAATTACTGGGATTTTCTGTAAAGAAATTTCAATATGTGGAGGTGATATCCTAAAGGCAAAGATATTTCTGCATTTCCAGTCAGGCCATGGTTTCTGGAATTTCCTTTGTATATTATACTCGTTTCCATTTAGGTCCATGGAAATATTTGACTACTTTTAAAGTTGTTATGTCACTGTTATTAAACATTAGTTGTCAGTGAACAGTGTTCTAGCAATCCATGACCTTTAAGCCTGAATGCTTAACAAACCATATAGTAGTCTCTCTCGTTTCTGCTCTTACCACTCCTGCAAATTAAGGTGTGGAGCTACCTGCTATTTTTCCTTGTTTAATGAGAAAATAATTTTGCAAATAAGACACTTAAACAAAGTTTTTTTTTGCAAACCACCCACTATAAAGTTCCATTTCTCTGCTCTTCTTATATTAATAAGAAAAGCCATCCAGAAGTCTCTAGTAATCATGTGGTTACTAAGGTTAAGATCAATGTGTGTTTAGGATGTGTTCAGATTTTCTCCATTTTGCTGGGTTTGCATTTTCATTCTTTGGAAAACAGACTCTTTCAGTTTCCTTTCTTATGTTTTAAAATAAACATTTCTCTTCTGGAATGTCCCATTTAACTTGCAAGCATATTGAGATCTCTTTTTAAAGATGGTAACATTCATTTGCCTTACAAATTGTGGAAAGTTTATTTAACAGGGCAAGGGTCTAGACCACAAGGCTCAGGTTCTTTTCCTGGGTGATTTGCATATTGGAAGGCCAAATATGCCTTAATAATTCTCAGTGTTTTGTTTGATTATGGTTGGATAAGCTTATAATCAGGCCAACTAAAGTGTGTTGTGAGAATTAATTTATAGATGTCCTGATTAACTTTATTTTTTTAGTTTATAATTATTAAACACTTCCAGCTGGTACTTTTTTGAGTAAGATTGAGATTATTGAATGATGATGATGATTGATACCATTGATGTAGATCTAGAAATCTTTACAGCAGTTCATCTGCCTGGCAACCTTGAACTATTTGACATCCTAATTGCTTTTAATTATTTTAATTTGGCTTTTTTCATTACTGTTTTCATTACATTAATTATTTCTTCTGTGTTTCCGTTTAATTTTAGAAAGGCATTAGATGAGAGTGTCACATAACTCCTTAATGACATGCCAATAAACTACTGATAGCATTTGTAATCCCATGATCTCCACCTGTGCTCTGAACTTGCTTCTTACCATACCTCTGAGCAGAAATTTTGAGTCCTAGTTTTTGAGAAAAAATCTTGTAACCCAGCCAGTGGGTGCTGGCTGATCTGGCTGATCAAATAAATGCGGGACATGGTTTTAATCAGTTTTTTCAACTTCAATGAGTTAGTGTGCTGAGGTATCTTAAGTGGGATTTCACGTGAGTTTCTGTTCCCAGTTATTTACCCATAATCATCTTTACAAATGCTGGACCATTTACAGGGCTTGTCTGTGTACAATCCATCCATTGCATTTTCAATTTGAGTGCTTTTAATGCATCTCTGTCAAATTACAGTTTGATTTAATTGACAGCCTGCCTTTCAAGGTGTCTTTTTAAGATAGGAGATTTTAGCATGGAATTCCTGCAGTTGAACAAAGGTATATTATTGAACTCTGGCTGTGTTTCATTAGAGCAAAAATTTACTATGATAAAGAAGGGAAATATCCATGAGAGCAGTCCATCCAGGCAGGGTGGAGACAGACACCAGACGTGTTTGCATCCAGACAGTTCAATGCTGGATCAACTGGTGTCAGGTTTTGACCCCCCCACAGAGCTTTATAGGCACAGCATTCATGCTAAAATGTCTCATGGGGCACAAGAAGAAAGCATACACTGGGCAAAAAGAAAGGACATAAGACCCTGGACTGGTGGAGTTGGCATTGTAGAACATGTGCCTCCTCCCACCCCAATCCTAGAAGGGCGCTGTGGGACAGTGCTGGGAACTGATACAGGCATCCTCTGACACTGGGGCAGGGGCAGGAGGATGTGCAGAGCTTGCTTTAAAGGCTCAGGCTCTAAAGCAGCCTGAACCCACAGCTGCAGGAAGCTGTTCTGCTGTCTCCCAGCCATTCATGCTGGCGAGGCTGTTGTCCTTGCCCAGGGCCCCTATGAATGGATTCAGTGCAACAGAGTGTTGAGGGGCTGAGGGCAAATTCTTTAGTTCATTTCCTGAGATTAGCTGTGCTCTGACAGCTTGAAGTCCTGTGACAAGATCTCCTGACTGTTAAATTGTTGACATTGATGTGCCCTAGAAATTTCCAACTTTGTATGTGGCTGTGCCTGTGCTCATGTCTACATGGGCACAACTGTTCAAAGGCACCATAAACCAAAGAAAGTGTGTGTTTTCAAGGTGCAAGGTATAGTGTTAGGACTCAGGAATTCCTCACTGCTAATTTTGGCTGACACATAACTCCCCCTGTGTTTTTCCATGTGTGTGGTTGAAGCCAAGGGGACCTACAAGGGGTCACTACTTCCAGGCCTTAGTAGCTGCAAATGGGACGGTGTTTTAACGTCTATGGTATAGGTAAGGAAGTTGATTATTGAAAATCTGTCCCTCAGGAATAGCTACATAGAAAAAAATGCTTTTTTAAAAAAATCCACTTCTCTAGATAAAATTTAAGTTAATACTGTTAAGTTATTTATGAAACCCCTAACTGTGTGAAGTGTAGGGAGATCTCTGTCACGATCGCCTTACTCTGCAGTGCTAAAGAGTGGAAATAAAACTTAGATTTGCTTCTCTATTTTTAGTCTTTCCTCATACCATGTTCTCACGAGTGCTCCACCATCAATCTTTGCCCTTTCTGCATGAAGTCAGTCAGCAGAGTATCGACTTACTGTGTCACACTTTATTGCCGCTACCCGCGGGCTGCGTGTGAGCCAGCTGCACGTGTAAATGGCACTTCTGGGGAAGCTGCCTGGAAGCACAGGTGAGCTCAGGATGGATCCTGCACCATCAGCTCAGGGCCTCGGGAGAGGACTGGTGTGGGTGAGGTGGCCTCTTGGCAACTCCTCTTCTGCAGGGATGTTGGAGAGGAAAGAAATCAATCACAAACCATATCTAGTGTCAGACTGTGCAAAGCAGGTGGGTTACTTTGGCTACTCCCATTTGGAGAGTGGCTGGTTGTTAGTGCTGGCAGGTCTTCTCCATGTGCTTTCCCCTTGATGGCAGAGTTAGTGCTCTCCAAGCACATCCTTGGACATGTTGTTGCATCCTCCAAAGCCCACTTGCAAGGCCTGACACACCCATTTCCCACAAGAGCAGAGCTTTGCTGCTGCTGACAAGTGGCAGTCTAACATTCACTAACATATACCGAGGGATATAAAGCCAATGGAAGAGGTTTAAGGTTTCAATCCCTTGGACTCATATAGTCAAAGGAACCAGAGCAAGATAGCAGAGTATACTTAGTATACAAATGCACATTGCCTCTGCATAGCAGTACTTTAAATAATTGAAAAGAGCTGCAGTGAGCTGCCCTGACCAAAATTCATCATCCTTGGCCACCTGTTTTGTGGATAGCATGCTATTCTTTGAACCACAAGGCATTCAGAGTATGCTACTATACATACTGGATGAATTAATAAATAAAATAAATAATGGAGAAGAAAGAATAGGAAAAAAATCAGGCAAAAAGTGAGTTGGTACATATTATAGTTACCTATATAATTACCAGAATAAGCACTGGGAAGCATTTTATAGTGTCTATTCTAGTGTTCATCTGTTGCCCAACTTTCTTAGTTTACAAGTGTGTGGGTAGTTTGGGCAGCATGGCTCTAACTATAGGCTACCAATAGGATCCATTTCTTGGCATGTTTTCCTCCAAGTGGTGTGGAAGTAGTGCTTAGGTGGCAAAGGCTGCTGAGCTGTTTCAGTGGCTCCTCTTCTGCACAGCCATCTGATTTTGGCCAAGCACTTCTTTGTTGGGTAGATGGGAATCGGGAAAAAATATGGTCATGTGTCTGGGTAAGTACCTAGGAGTAGAAACTGTTTTACTAGTAGCACAGATCTAGGGAGTATTAGAAAACTGAGAGTCTGAGTGATGCTATGGCACTGCCTGGGTCGTGTCCTGCTTGATTTAATATTACCTATCCTACCTCTTATATAGTACATATGAAATTCTATAGTATGTAGTATATATGTTTCTTGCAGAGCAGGATGAAAATTGATTCTCATTTTACAAGGCAGTGTGGCTTTTACGCATTTTTTAAGAATTACTATGTTAATATTAACATTGATATTATCCCTTTAAATGTGTAATTTTAACATTACCACAGTAATGGCTGACTTATGCTATGGTCATAACAACAAGAAATGCATTTTTTAAAGTTAAACATGTGCATGTGTTCAAAGGAAAACCGGGGTGGCTAGATGAAAATGTCCCACTAATTTGCATTTGGTTTCTAAAATTTGGCCATGCAAAATATTAATCAGTATGTGAAAATAGTTTTGCTCATTTTGTGCTTTTCTTCATAGTTTTCTCTCGTTTCTGATCCATATAATTTTTTTCTAGCCTCTAAGTTTAGTGTTTTCATGATTTTATTCCTCTAGGCATTTTTTTTTCTTTGTGATTTTTGGGGAGGAGACAGTAGTTAGACTATGCAGCTTCTAGCAGACATTCCTTCGGATGGATTTGGCATGGTGAAAGACAAATGGGGAGAACATCAAACCCCGCAAGAAAGGCAGGGCAGTCTGGCAAGACTCTCCTAATTTTTGGAGAGTTTCAAGGAAAAGGGAGGAGAAAATTGTGCAATACCATGATAGCAAACCATGGTCCTAAAATCAGTCTAAGACGATGGACATTTGTGAGGGGTTTCTTTCTCTTATGAAGTAAGCTAAATGTTTATGCCATAACTGCAGAGAAGCAATAAAAGGCAAAGGTTATAAACAAATCATTTGGTGCCAACAGAGGGTTCATAGATGCTGACAAGAAACAAATAAAGTGAATAAGGCCAGTACTCTGTTCTGATAAATTTCTGCACCATGTCATTGTGTTTGCAGCCTGCCCTGTTATCTTGTAGCTCCGAACCTTTCATTATGACTCCAGATGATAACAGCTGTTGATACACGGCAGTGACTGCCATGGGGGTAAAGTACCATTTGCTGAGAAATAATTAGGAAAATCCCCACGTCTGGGTAGCTTTGATCTGCCTGTGGTGTTGTCCTTGCAGAAGACGTTATATGCTGATACTGCATCTGTTTCCTGGATGAGTTCATGAAGCCTTTATAGAGCACACGTGCACTATAAAGCAGTGTAACCAGACAGGTCCCACTGGCTGAGTCAGTGCAAGCAGTGTGCTGCCGTGTGAGGCCTGGTCTGCGTGACACCAATGTGTTAAGACTATCCAAGGTCCACTTTTTTCATAGAAACTGGAGCTTTTTGCTGTGGGTCTACAGCAAGTATCTGCTTACACCAATAACAGCAAGGTAAACATGTCTGTAGTCTCAGGACAGTAGTATTGACAAAGAAAGAAAGCTAAACCAGGAAAGCAGTCCCCAACTTGTGTCATTTCCTAGCAGTATGAGGTGAGGTATAAGGTAGCTCTGAACCCCAAGTGTTTTGAAAAATAACTGTCTTGCCTTACCCCATGGTAAGGTAAGCACAAGGTAAGCACAAACCCACCCAGCTGCTTCTGGTTTGTTTCTGGTCTGAGGCTGGATGGAGAAGGGGGCTTGAAGCACAGTTTGAAGGAACTTGTAGGCAAAGGGAGCACGGACTGTGGGTGGATGGTGTATATAGGCTGATACTGGCATATGTTACAGGAGTGCAGGAAAACTGCCAAAGCACCTGCAGGCTGCTGCTTGGCAGCAACAGTAGAAAGGTACCTGGCTCCCTCTTTCTTACTAATAATTGGTAAAAGACTGAGAAGAGTATGAATATATGAAGGAAAATCAGGATAGGAGGACAGAAGGAGCCGAAACCAGGTCATGCATATAACACTGTCTGCAGTACTGGAAAAATAACTGTGGACTGTTTGCTATTTTGAAGAAACCCAAGCTCCAGGTATGCTGAGATGAATGAATTGGAAAGGAGCTCCTCTTTATTCAATAAATGTGCTGCACGGAGTTACTCACTGTAAAATTTCCATTTCTCTGCAGCCCAGCCTTGTCATATCAGCTCAGGGTGCTGCAGTGTCCCTGCAGTGCTAAAAATGTTTTCAGAGGACCACGATTCCACCACAGCTTTTCTATTCTTTGCTTTTATATGATGAAGATGTGTCTGTGGTCAGAAAAGGTTATTTGTTTAATACTGTTACTGGACTAGACCTGACTATATTATCTACTTCTGCCTTTGACCCAAAATACTGCTTGCTGCCTCACCATCCTGAACCTTTTTACTCTTCTGCAACTTCTGAGATAAATATAAAGCTGAAGTTCAGGGAGCCTGTGGATGTGATTCCAAAGACTAACTGCACAAATATATTTCAAAGTCAGGTGTGGGCTCTGAGACTGCTGCCAGCCAGGAGGGAAGGTAGAGTAAGGTTGAATGCTATCACAGGAGAGATGAGATGGCTCTCCAGGGACTTGCCTGCCTACCTGTTTCCACTCGTTGCTCTTATTAAAGACACTGAGGTTACCTTGGAATAGACTCATTTACTTTCCCCTGCCAAAAAATACTGAGTTTTGGAGGTGATGAGGGCTACCTTTAACTGAAGGTGATAACAGAGTGTGGATAATTCATAGGGGGAGGGGATAAATTCTGCTGATGCCTAAACATGAATCTTGGTTACACCTCTGACTTTGCTGACACTACTTCAATTTAACAGAAGGATATGGGCATAGAGGCTTAAATGCTGTAATTCTTAACCTTCCTTATGAGGACATCTAGAAACCAAAGGTCAGATCCTTGGTTGATTCAAACCCTTTGTCTTCACAGAATTTACACAAAGAAAAACTCATGTCCAGTGTATGTGTTCTATAATACCATTTTGTATAT
The DNA here is from genome assembly GCF_009819885.2 of Catharus ustulatus. NCBI lineage: Eukaryota > Metazoa > Chordata > Aves > Passeriformes > Turdidae > Catharus > Catharus ustulatus. The sequence goes on along the minus strand of NC_046223.1, from coordinate 58,815,034 downwards.
GACACAGTTACATCTTAGAAACTTTCATGGTCTTGTTGGCATTTTGCAGGGCTCCTTTCTTGCAGCACCCTGGAGTGCTGTGTTGCTTTTGGGAGGTTGCCATACCACATTGTCTAGCCACAGGCTAAGGGATTTTATTTATTTTTATTTCACATTGTTTCAGCTGTTTTCACTTTTATTTCCATACTCCAGCAGAATTTCTTCATGAATGTGGCAGCACATCAGGTTTCTTGTTTCATGAGCTGTAGTTAGTTAAATAGCCTGCTGGTTTTGTTTGCCCTTTTGTGAGAATTTTAATACTGTAGCAGCAACAGAAGAAAAGGTGACACTGATTTCTAATCGAAGTGAGGGAAGAGGTGGGAAAGCTGTTCTCCCGGAACACTGCTGAACTGAGTTTTTTCTAGCTGTAATGTTCTTATTCAAATAAAGTCCCTGGATGAGAGTCTTGTAAGTGCAAAAAGAAATTTTTGCTGGAGTATATAGCAATGTAATTTGCAATGTAACTCTTTGCATGGTAAATTGCATGGACATAGTTACATTGAGATCTCTCTTCTAGTACTCTGCATTCTTTGGTAACCATGTTTTTTTAAAAAGTAATTTCTTCAGTGGTTGCTTTTCTGAGCCTCTGTTGTTTGTGTGCTTTCTGTTCTGAATTATATAGCTTTTCTGTTACTAAGACTGCATTAAATGACATTCTTCATCTCTTCTACATTTTTTTTGTCATTGAGCCAGCCAAATGATCAATTAAACTGTCACTGTAAATGAAATTTGAAAACATTTGTTTATCAGTAGCAAGAGAAACATTGGCTGTCCCGTCTAAGAGGTATAAATTAGCTTTCAGTCTTTTGTTATTTTCTTGGTTTCAGGGAACAGATAAGTACTGTTACCGTTCATAATAGAGTGACTGTTCACAGAGGGGCTGCTGAAGGCTTTATTGTAATAATAAGGTGAAACTGATATTCAGAGACTCATCTTGTACAATAAAACATGGCTCTGTTTACTGATCTAGGAAAGAAGGAAATGTCTGAAGACCTCCCTCTCATTTCTCTTGTAGGATTACCTCGACTGTATCACTGATCAGACCAAGCTCTCCCTGGGAACAGAGGAGCGATCAGCCCTGTTTGGAAACATACGGGATATCTACCATTTCAACAGGTAAATTCATTTTTAAATAAAGGAATACATTTCAATAGCCTCTGTTAACAAGAGGGAGCAAACCAGCCAAATTCACTTTTATCACTTTAAAATGACCAAGATCTATAAATTGAGAAATTATCTAATTTTAATTTTAAGCAAAGTTGGTTTGCTCACACCAGATTTTTTTAGCTGCTTATTTGATGCATCAAAAGTTGTCTCCATGTACTTTTTTTTTTACTTTTATGCTGGGTATTTACATGAATTTACCGTACAAAATTAATGCAAGACCACTGTAAAAGAAATTGTTGCCTTAATGAAGATATGTGTTATTCCTGCTATATTGGCTCCTTTTGTGCACCTATGTACATCACCCAGATCTGGCTTTTGTACTGTTTTATCCTACTAGGTACTCCCTGAATTAATTTCTCAAAACTATATTCAAAACCTTTCCTTCACTGAAGTTTTTTGTTCAATGTCTTTCCAGCCTTCTCTAAAACTCTGCAGATGGGATTTTAGTGTATACTGAGAGCCTGAAGTAAAATGTCTTGCTTGCATAACTAGTGCCACATTGTGTAGGATTTCAGTATCTGCAGTTGCAGGAGAATGCTACTGCTTCTTTTCTCTGATTCCTCTGTTACTATAAAAATTATTAACTTAGTCAGCATTTGAAGAAAACCTGACTGTTCAATCGATGCAGGAAATATATTGACATGAAGTTCCCACATCTTTTATATACCAATACTCCTGTAAAATCTCTTTTATGGCTTTGCTGTAGCTGACAAAACATCTCCCAAAATACTGTGTTCTTTGAAGAACAACAGATAATTTAATTGAATCAAAAAAGGGTTCTGAAGTGTAACACTTATGTCAAAGATCATCTTCAACATTTTTCCATCATCATGGGAAGTTACTTCTAAGGGCTTCCACTGCTGGGATTGCTGTTTAGTATCAAAGGAAAGAGTGAGAATGGATCTATTCAGAATTTATGGGCAAAGATGAAATCTTAAGTCTTTTCCTGTAGCTTAAAATAGCTACTGCAGGGTAATGGAAATATGCTTAACTAGAAAGCTGCTGTGTACAGCTTCAGCTACAACAACTGACTTTACTGAATGTCTAACAGCTGGAAAATACATAGTGGGAACATGCTAAAACAGGCTCATGGACTGTTTTAGAGCCATAAGACAATGATTGTGAGCTTACGGATTCCCAGTGGTCACAGAATGGAAAAACACAGTCCTGGCCATTTTATTTTCTAATCCTTCAAAAGCTAGAAAAATGACAGACTTGATAGCTAGGATGCATTTATGCCAGTTTCGTTGCAAATATTGCCTACTAAAAATACCTTCAAGTATGATAGGTTGTTATACAGTATTACTGAGCTGTGCAGAAAAAAAATCAAAATAAAAGCAGTTTTGGACAATTTTAGAGATAGATCTGTTAGAATGGTTAATACTTACTGGAAAGTTGTCCAAAGCATCTAGTAAATTGCTAATGTATTTCAGGCCTTCTGATATAAAGTTCTGCTTGGAAATTGCAAGTTCTTAAAACTCAACGCTCACTGTAGATCCCAATATAGCTTCAAGGATTAAGTTTACTCCTGTGTGAAATTTGGCACGTAGCTTCTGGGTCCTAAACATAATCTAGAGCCTTTTTATTTATTCTTAGCTTCAGAAAAAGGTCCATTTGGCAGTTCTGTATTAGTAGTTCCAGATGTTTTTTGTGAGTATGATTTTAGAGGTTTAAAATTACCTTATTTTTCTCAACTTTGAATTTGACTGTTAATTAGTAGTCAAAGATTTCAGTCTTGGGTTTTTTTCAGACTTGCAGATCTGGGAAATTTAATTTCAGTAAATGGGAGTTTCGCTCAGCTAAACTGCCTAGGATTTTCAAGTGGTGCGTTGAATCTCAAAAATGGTGGTCATCATGGTAACTTCTAGTCCTGTGATTGTGATCTCTTTTTGAAATGCTGTTTCTTTCTGAGCTTCATGGTGGTAAGGTCTGTCTTCTGAGAAGAAGCCATCATAATACTTCATCCAAAAATTCAAGCCATCCTAAAAGGCATTGTAATGACTTCCATTCATTTGACTTGAAAAGATAATGAATGCACTGTATGCAAAATTGTCAGTCTTTATGCATCTCTCTCTGATCCCAAAGGAGTTAGCATTAGCTCCCAATGATGTTCACACAGATTCAGGTTTTCCCAGCCCATAGTAACCCAAGCTATGTAGCTCAGTAAGTGGTCTTCACTGGCCCTGTCTCCAGGGCTCCAGGGCTTCCCTGGCTGTCAGGCTTCACTCTGAATCTTGTTAGTGATCCAGCTGAAAAAGCACAAAGCTCCTCCAACAGCTCCTCCAGCAGCTCACTCATGCTCCCTGCCTGCATGGCACAAGCCAGTTGCAGAGGCAAAGAACTGTGAACATCTGGATATTCAGATGAACAGGACCAGCACTTTTCTCTATTGCTCTTTCTGCCTCCTGCCTGGTGCTTAAATGTAGCCTATAATAATAGCCCTACTCTTTCACATCAGCTTGGTGTTATAGGGATTTATTTAAGATTTTCAGGATTCCTGAGCATGACAGTTTGACTGTTTTTACAGTGGCAGACTCCTCTTACCAATCCTGTTCTTACCATCCAGATGAGACAGAAGAGAGTACAGTATAGGTAACAAACTCTTTTCAAAAACAGCCCTTATGCTATAGGCTTGTGCTGAAGAAACAAACCACTAGTCTATTTAACATGCACAAATGGAGTCAGTTGCATGGATATATAACATCTTTAAGTGTTCCTCTTCTGTACCATGAAGGAGAAATGATGTGGTTTTACTGGAGACCAGTAGGAATAAAATGACAGTCCATGTGCTACATAGTTTAAGCCATCAGGAGAACGTCTGACTGCCAGGCAGCTGTTTGGCATGTTTGATGTTGTTTCCAAAACTCGTGTGTGGGACACAGTCAGTCAGTATAACTAATGGCTATGGTCACCATTGCAATAGCTTACTCCTTTTGCTGATGTAAATGAGCTTCATGAGTGTGGGATATCAAACAAGGGTCATATTTTTATTTCCATTTTGATGAAGGGAGAGATTGAGGTGCAGAGGTTAAATTGCCACTGTACAAAGTGACTTAGTGACTGCTGAACTTAAGGTCTTTGCCTGTCTTTGTTCCTTGTGACTGCATGTTGATTTCTCCCTTTCCTTCCTCCAGTAATTAGAGAAGCAAAGAACAAGTCAGGAAACTCTTCTGGCTTACTGTTTTTTATACATGCAGAGGGAAATTGTGTCTGCTTACAGGGGAAAAGGGTAGTTCCCTAGATACAGGCATAGGAACTCTTAAGCAAAACTTGTACAGGGAACCAGCTGTGAATTGGGAGAAAAGTAGCCCTAAATGGAAAATCATCTGTGGGAGTGTGTGTGTAGAGGGAGAGGGTGAGGGGAAGAGGGTGAGGAGGAGAAGAAGAAAATTATTTTAGAGAATTTTAGAGAACAATCTGGCAGAAAACTCAGTTTCTTCTCTCATTTTTCTGAGTTGTCTTTCAGTAAGAGTGAAAACTCTTTGGATCAGGGAGATACCTTTGACTATTTCTTCTTCTACTTGAACTCTTTCTTTCGCTGAATTTGCTTTCAAGAACTGTTGTAACGGAGTTTAATTCAGCAGCAAACAGGCTCCTTTATTGCTTTCCTCCTGTTCAAGTGAACTCATTTTCTCTTTGGCATGTAAAAATTATAAAATCCTCTCATGATGTTTTTATGCATGTATGCATGTAGAATATATATGCGTATGTATTCTCTTACAGAAAATTTCTTCCAGGCTAATTTTCCTGAGTAAGCGTCATCACGTTCTTCATGAATAGCACAGCAGTGTCTGGTTCTAAATATACAGGTGTGTCTATTCCAAGGTATGCCATAATTGTCTTCATGTGTCCTGTTCTTTGTTTTAGTGAACTTCTGCAAGATTTGGAAAACTGTGAAAATGATCCTGTAGCTATAGCAGATTGTTTTGTTTCCAAGGTAAGTCTGTAGCACCAGTTGCAGAGTGCTGTGGGAGAAATAAGATTAATTCATTAGCTTTTAAAACCAAATCCTGGTATCTTGTGTATTGTTAACCAAGAAAAGTCAGCAAATCTATGGACAAGGAAGGAATTTCTCTTAGTAATTGGTAGGGATATGCCTCTGATTTGCATTTCTAAAAAATCAAGACAAAGGTGTCATTTTCTTCAATAAGTGTATCTGAGCTTGTGGAGCTGTTTATTGAGTTCATTTTTAGGGTTTGCTTTTTTTGTCAACTATTACAGGGGTTCTCTATTTTACTTGCATCTGTTACTGTAGGTGATTAAATGGTACTCCAGTTGTGCCTTGTTATCTTAAAAAAAGCTAAAGAATAAAACTTGGATGCATTATTAGAAAAGGCAGTAATATTAACATAGAAAATGTGGCCATATTGTTTTCTGAGAATTTTTCCTGAAACCCACAACCATGCCTTAAATTTTCTTTTTAAATGGAATGGTCCGAAGTCTAGCCTTGAGGTTCAAATCCCATTCTCTCTGTAATGCTTTGAATTATCTGAACATTGATAGGATATTTTGATTCTGTTGGGCAATACAGAAGCCAAAAATATGGATTATGGGAAGTTGTTAGGTGCAGCAGAAATACAGGGAAGAAGGTGACCTTCATTGTAGGAAACACAGAAGGCCAGACAGGGAGAAGAGGAATGGCTATAATGAGTAGGACAACAAGAAATTAAGTAATTTGGGTTACAGATTATGCTATTTCACTGCAGACTTCACCAGAGAATCTACACATCTTGTATCTGTAGAGCCCAAATGTGTTAAAAAAGTAATGGTATCTCTGTAGTGTTTCTGGAGGAGGAGTTGTCATGTAGTTGTTTAAAGTTGAATAATTTCTTTATAGGTGTGTTTGGTTTTTTGTCTTAAAAAAAACCCCAAACCAACAACAAAACAAAATGAAGAAACAAACACCAAAAAAACTCCAAAGAAACCAAAAAGCCAAAGCCTGTCATATTTTATACTTTGTCCTGAACTCAGCATTGCCAGCACATGGATTCAGAATTAACTGGACCACCCTCTCATTAGTTCAGTAATTTGTTTGGCGCTGTTGTGACATAAGGGATTTTATAGTAAATTAGAGTGATGATACCAGCTAAGTGCTGCTGTTTCACCAGATCTCTTGCTTCAGCGGAGTTTGAGAAAGCTGTAATTTATCTAGTAGTTGGTCGTTTGTAAGCACTAAGAAACCTTAGTGTTGGCACCACTACTACAAAAGTAGGATGCGTTTTTGCCCCATTGCAGTGGGGTTTATGGCATGTTATTAATTGCTGGCCTGGATACAGATAGCCTGGATTGAATTGAATTGAATTGAAGGAGAGAGAGAATGGGATAAGAGCAAGTGCAAAGTCCTGCTTCTGGAACAGAATAACTCCATGTGTCCACATCAGCCATGTTTGGCTGACTAGAAAACAGCTTAACAAAAAGGATCTGGGGTCCTGGTGGGCAAGAACTTGTGAGTAAGTCAGCAGAGTGCCTGTGCAGTGAAGGCCAACTGGGAGGCCTCCAGGGTATTTACAGATAAAACAGTTTGGAGCTGGTAGATATTTCTGCTGTATTGCTTGCTTATAGCTGGGACCATTCCTGCTGGGATACAAAACAGAGACGGTGCAACTGAGAGTAAGAAGTCCAGGAAAAAATTGTCTTCTCATTCAAATTGGCCAACTGAAAGGGCTTGTCTGGTAGACTTTCTGACATTTGTTCCAAAACCCATCTGCATATCATTGTTTGTGCCTTTTGTTCCCTTGTCAAATGCTTTTAGCATTTGTATTATTGGCAGGCAACTGCCTGATGGCTCCAAAATTGCTAGAGATTGCAGTACTAACATGTATTTTTTAGCTTCATCCAGACAAGTGCAAACACTTAAAAGCAAAATCAAACAATACCAAAATACCCCACAGTTCTGGTTTTGGCCATGAGGATTTCATTACAGCAACTGCTGACTGTCTTAACAAACTCCAGTTGTCCATTCTTGGTTGCTTGTGTCTTCCCAGCACCGAGAAGTGGAAATAAAACTGCCTTTTTTGGCAGCATGTGCTCCTTCAAGTCTTACGGGACTTTGGCCATTTATTGTTTCATTGCTTTGAGTGCGTTAGATCTTCACTGTGAGTTAAGCATGAGGATATTATCATGCTGAAGTCATGGCTCACAGCCTTAGCTAATGGATATAGCTGTGCTGGAGCTTCTTGAATGCTTCCAGTGGAGCTGTGCTTAGCTTACATGAGCTCTGGACCCAGTGCCATTTTTTCACCCAACTGTGAATATTGTAGGTATTGCAGATCTTAAGGTGTAACCAAGTTTTCACTGTACAGTAGTTTCACGAATACAAGCCGCACGGATTATAAGCCGCACCCCCGGTGCCTCGACAATGTTGCTGTCTTTGTCAATAGATAAGCCGCACCCCGAATATTAGCCGCACTTTCGTTCGTAGCGAGAATCCGTGCGCAGCTTTCACAAATTGGCCAATTAGTAACAGGATCGCGGCATAGCGGGCTTTACTGGCTCGGGGCGGGGCCAGGAAGGCTCGGCCCGCTCATGGTTGCCGACGGGGCCGGGTGGCCCAGCTCAGCGCCACGGCTCGGCAGGGCTGGCCGGGTGGTGCTGCCGCCGCCGCCGGGCTCGCTGTCCCCCCTCTCCCGTCAGCACCGCCCCGCTGCCGCGTTCGCTCGCCCGGCTGGCAGGGCTGCCGCCGCCGGGCTCGCTGTCCCCCCTCTCCCGTCAGCACCGCCCCGCTGCCGCGTTCGCTAGCCCCGCCGGCGGGCTGCTGCCGCCGCCGCCGGGCTCGCCGGCCGCCCCCTCCCGTCTGCACCACCGCCGTGTTTCCTCGCTCTGGCCGGCACTGCAGGCCCCCGCACCGCCGGGCTCCCCCACGCTGCTGGCCCCGATTCTGCTGGGCTTCCCCCACTGCCAGGCAGCCCCACCCGTCGGCCTTCCTGCTTCTGCCATGCTCCCCTGCACTGCTAGCCCCAGTTCTCCCGGGCTCCCCCGCCCTGCTGGCTCAGGCTCTGCCGCCCGCCCCCCACACTGCTGGCCCCGCCTCTGCCAGGCTTTCCCACCTCTGCCGGGGCCGGCCGGGCTCCAGCTTGGCTTGGGGCTGCCGCGGGCTCTCACTTCCGTGTTGGCAGCTTTTAGAATTTTGTTAATGTATTAGCCGCCCCGGAATATTGGCCGCACTTCCGGGTTTCCACCAAAATTTTGGTCAAATTGGTGCGGCTTGTATTCATGAAATTACTGTACTTGTTGTGTTTGCTTTTTTCACACTCTTAAGAAGCTCAGTAACTGCAAAAAGTTGTTTCTTTCTTAGGATTTATGTGAAATCACACAAAGTTGGTTTGCATGTATAACAGAACAATTATGGAGCTTATTGTATAAAATGTTTTATATTTGTGAAGACATGGGGAGCTTGATTTTTGATGTTCTGGATCATTTTCTTTGAACTTTGTTATTTGGTTTTGCTCAATAAAATTTCTTGTATAACATATTATGCTTCTCTCACACAATCATACATGACTGTGTTTCCTGTGTATAACTTTCATGCTTCAGTAGTAAAAAGCCTTGTAACTTTTAAGGGAAAGGATTATCAAAACACACTTCAGCATGCTTTGAACAAAAACACATCATTGTGGATTTGAACCTTTATCTTAACATTTTTTATGCTGAATGCCCAAAGTAAATAGCCCCTAAAATGGCAGCTTTGATTTATTAACAGACTTTGGTGATGTTTTTAGTCTAAACTAGCCAGTAACACAAAACTCATTAACCAATAAAATAACAATGCAAAGCTGTGACTTTATAGAAATGAAAATATTTAATAGCAACTTACAATGTTGTATTGAATCTGTCTGCTTCAAATATTTTAATACATTGATAACTCACAGGCAGATAGACACAAATGCAGAAAAACACACTTATTTTAAAGCCTGCTCCAATCATGAATTGCAGGCTTTCTTCCTTAAAATGCAGATGGTGTGGATGGGTATTTGTTTAACAGAGTGGGATGGCTGCTGCATGGAAATAACCTGCCTCTGAGGGTAGTGTTGTATAAGTTTACTTTATACCAATTCTGGTCCTCTCTTTTTGTCAGGAAGAACTGTATTAATACTAGTATTTAAAAGTTCTTGGAGACGTTTTGCTGGTAACTAATTGGAGACTGATAAAAAGGTTCCAGTGCAAGCTTAGCTATGGCTTAATTATTCACACAGAAGACTGTTTATAAGGGTTTTTTGCATGAAGTTCAGTGTTTCATTTTCATAGTTATGATGCCAGTGTTAATTGTAAGATTGACTTCAGTATTCTACAGTTTACATTTAAGTGAGTTGTTTTAAAGGAGAGCTGAGTTCTGGCACATTGCTCTTCTCACTCAGCACCCCAGAAATTCAGAACATATGTTTTCTGAAAGGCACACTAACAGCTTAACCAAGGGGAAAGGGAGAATTACTTTAATCTAGCATCTCATTAGTGAAGAGGAGATCCAGGCAATTGGCTTCAGTTTGCGCACTGACTCCACTCATTTTCTCAGTCTCCTTTTTCTTTTAAAGAGCCTTTTATGGCTATAAAAAAGCACGGTGTACTAAGAGTTGAGGGAAGATCTGGAATGTATGTGGAGAAGATGTGCAGTGAATTGATTCCAGTGTGAGAGACCAGTGTAAATATAGCTGAGATCTGCTCACTCTTAGCTTTGCTGTTGAGAAGGATTTGAAATCAGCTTCAGTCTCAGGTTTTTGCAGCTTCTACTGCAGCAGCTTTGGGACCCCAGATTTAAACTGATCTCTGGAACAACTCCAGTCTCCGTGCAGAGATCAGTTTTAATCTGGTCTGAGGATAGTTGAGTGAACAGAACTATTTTCAAACTGAATAAGTTTCAGAATGTCCGAAGAAACACTGATGATCATAGCTGGTGTTTTCCTTATATCATGAAAGTATTCAGAAAAATAATAAATCCATCTTAGTTCTTGTTTTTCTTTGGCTCCTGTTCTGAGCACTGCAGTTTTGTCAGGATGAGGAAGAACTTCTCTTGGAAGTGGCTCTCTTGGCCATTTTCCCAACATGTTCACATGAATCCGGCCAATGCCTGGGCAAGGTGTATGATGTTGATTCACAAGAGATCTGCAAGTTTGAATGTGTATCAACAATCTCATCCTGGAGGCAAAACACATGTACTTGACTTTCTCCTGGCACTGTGCTCGCATTGCTCAGTAAAAGTAAATGCTCTCTGATGGCTCTGTGTGGTGAAATGAGCTGTGGCTCACTGGAGCGAGTACATACCTAAGTGCAGTACAGAATGTGGTGTTATGTCTGTTCAGAAAGCAGGGATGATAGTGAAACCATTCTTAAGGTTTAGATGTATCGAGGGTATAAGAATATAAATATATATATTTTTTTAATACAAATTTGTTGCATTTAATAGCTAGATGAAAATTCTTTTAAAACCAAAAAACCTCATTAAAAGTAGTTCTGACCTCGTGCAAAAAAAACCTAAACCGAAAACCATACCAGAGAGTGAGAGTGTGAAAAGGCTCCTGGGGATTTCAGACATGCTTTTGATTTTGAGGGGAATGTGCGCACAGCCTACTCTGTAACCCTGAAGTGTTTGACCTTGTTTGTTTTACAGACAGTACTTTCATTGGTTAAAGTTTCACAACAGATATTCTTTTCCTTTTTGTTTGAAAAGCAGAATAATCACATGATATGAGCAGAATAAAAACATAAAAATAAATTGGCTCAAAATGTTCTTCACTGTGCTTATGAAGTAGTTCTAGTTGTATTATTCTGTTATCATAGCTACGGGAATATATTAAAATTCATACTAAAATCCCCTAAATGAAAACTTTGAATTAATATATGCATATATAAAATAAATTACATTTTTTCACCATACTAAATTTCACCTTTGTGTTCTCTCTTAAGCACCCTGCCTTATAATGAGTGCTGGCTAGTTTGGTAGTGATTGCCAAAGAAAATTACACAGTGTAATATCTGCAGCTCTCTGAGGTTTGTTAACTCTTCATTTTGAGTGGAGATGGTTTGGAGCTGTGGCTGGAGTTCCAAGCATGGACATGAACTGACTGTGACACAGGCTCACTTCTTCTGTATGTGGACGGGGGATGTAGGTAAATAACACAAAGATGCCACAAAATCTAGCTGTGATGACAAAGTTAGTTCAAGTGTGAAAAACAAGCTAAATTATTTAACTGTATTTGAATCAAGACTACTTTTAGTTGGTTTGTTGGTTTCTAAGGGAAGAGCAGTTTAATAAGCTTACAGCTCACCAGTGAGTAAATGGGGACCACAGTCCCCTGGGGAAACATTTATTAGAAGTTTGCTTGAGTTATTTTTTTCAGAACAGTGAATACTGAAATCCAGTAAGACATCCTGAAATGAATTGCAATGACTTGTACTCCTGCAGGGTAACATCTTACTTTATACAGGGTCCTTATGGATCACTGCTCAGTGGAGACATGAATGGCACAACTTGCTTTACTCCTGGGTGAGGGGGACGGGACCAGTGCTGCTGGAATTGGCAAAGGGCACTGCCTGAGATGGCTCTTTCTGATGAATGGCTAAATGAAAAACAACCAAACCCCAACAGTGAGAAACAAAAGCCACAGCCTGTGTCAGCCCTCTCCCCAGGGGTGGTGCTCCTTAGAGCACTGTGCCTTCTGTGAATGCAGATGTTTGGTTTTTGCCATTCACCAGCAGTGACCCCTGGGAGACAGCCCCTCATGGAGCACAGCTATTGTGCTGCAGAATGCCAGAGCTCGTTCTGAAGATGCTTTGAGTGGAAACTGGGGTCTTATTCACTGCTGGAGGATTGCGTTTTATCTGTCTAGGGCTTACGAAAGAAAAAGTGATTGATACGGGGAACACTTCGCCATTCTGCAGTGCTTTCTTAGCCTTTAGGACTCCAGTAAGCTGCAATAATTGTGTTTGTTTGGGATAGAAGTTCATAGGCAGATGTAGACATGGGAGTGTTTATAGAAATCTGTTCTTGCATAGAATTAAATGGTGATTATTAAGAAAAAATATTAGGCCAGGGAAGAAAGAAATGAAACTCAGACTTGCTCTGAGAAGCTTATCAGCATTGAGTAATTTCAGTGTGACAGGCAAGTGTGGAAACCCACCCAGATCTAGTTACAACTTGTTGGGGTAATAGCTGTCTGCTTTCACATAATTTGCCTCTTAAAAAAATCACTTTTGTGGCTTCTAATTTCACGCTTAAACTGTGCTCATGTGTGAAAGTATTTATAATTGCTTGAAAATGGCACACCAAACATAACCTGCGAAACTCATTTCTCCCAGTAACATGGTGTAATTGTTGGGGTTGTCCCGTGCAGGACCAGGAGCTGGTTGTGGGTCCCTTCCAACTCAGGATATTCAACGATTCTATGGTATGGGTGTGCATGAAAAATTAGATAAGCGCAGCCAGTTGTTAGAAGGCCGTATGTGTAGTGATGGTGTTTTTGTTGGGTTTTGGTTTTTTGGGGTTTTTTTGAGATGCATAGATTTTCATAGGGTACCTTGGAGGCTTTGTTGCAAAGTCACATATTTTATCTCTGTGTAGGTTTTCTTGGTTTTTCTTTCAAGCAAAGGAAAAATCTCTCCCCCCAAAAAGATTAAATTAAATTCTGGTTGTGTTATGACTATCAGAGAGAACACAGAGGATTCATTGATCAGGAGCTGAAGGAGGTGTTATCTTGACATCATCTTTGTCTTGCACATGTTAGCTGCCAGTTTGACAAAATCTCAATATATGCAAACTTTTCCTCCCTGTGCAGAGTGAAGATTTCCACATATATACGCAGTACTGCACCAACTACCCAAGGTAGGAATTATGGGTTCCTTTCCTTTCTTTGTCCCTTGGCCAGTTTGTGTAATGCAAGTTACACTCCATGAAAAAAACCACATACATAAAAAAAAAAAAAGTTAACTTCTTCCCTTCCTAAATTGGAGGGAATTTACCTTTTATGTAAAAAAGAAAAAATATAATAAGTTTTTTTAAATGCTTATCTGAAGTTTTGTTTCATCTATTCTTGTGGTTCATTGCTTTAGCCTTCTTTAGAAAATTATGGTCTTATTCTGCAATGCTGCTTATATAATTCCCAGTAAGAGAGACTGGTTACATGTCAAGGGAGAACATAGCTGAATGCACAAGCTTAAAAAAAAAAAAACCACAAAAACAAAAACAACCCAAAAAAACCAACAAACAACACAAACAGCAGTTATTAGAATGGGAACCTGCTATCCCCTTTTTACAAGCTAAAAAGGAAGCAGTTCTTTACCTACAGACTTATGGGGACAGAGTGTCTAAAAGCCATGTATTGATGTTTTCAGGTCTGTGGCTGTGCTGACAGAGTGCATGAGGAACAAAGCTCTGGCCAAGTTCTTCAGAGAGCGGCAAGAAGCGCTGCAGCATTCTCTGCCCCTGGGCTCCTACCTCCTGAAACCTGTCCAACGCATCCTCAAGTACCACCTGCTTTTGCATGTAAGAAATGTATTGACTTTAGGGCTGTGGTGTTCCTGCCTCTGGTACAAGGCTTGGTGGCTAGAAAGGTTCTGGTGTTCCTTAAATGCTCTTCCTTTTGTGGGTATTTGATTTCAACATGTGGAGGCTTTCTGTCTTTGTCACCTCACACCATATGCATCTATTTGGAGTGGGGAATTTATGGTAATTATTTTAGACATATAGCATCAGTCTTTGCATCCAAATAATTAGCACTTTTTTTGAAAACCGGTCTGCAATTCTAAAGTTGTTTGGAAAATTATTGTCATGATTAAACATTTTGTACACAAATTTATTGTTCCAATGAAGAACAGTGTTTTTCCACATGTTGCAATGCTGGGGGTGGTTGAAAGAAGGGCTAAATACATATAAACACCCTGACTGCTAAGAATTTTGTGGAAAGGAATGATGGAGGAGGTGGGAACTCTTTCCACATTCACTGAATTGAATTAAGCAAGTTTCGGAAATTCATGCTTTATTGTTAACATTTTCTACATATGTTTCCTATTAGAGAGTCATGTTCTAGTGAAGTGTAAAGACACTGATCCTTATTTTAAATGCCTGGTGCTTTTCTGCTCTCCAACTGTAAAGCAATGCCTAGTGTAATTCCATCAGGGCTTTCTAAGCGTGTAGAAATGTTCTGTGTTGTAGGAAAGCCATTAAATGCTGTCTGAAAAATCTCATGTCAGTGTGCTGCGCTCTCTTTCTGTGCCTCTCCTATCACACTGGCTGCTTCAAGTGTACTTGCTGCTAAAGTGACTCTAAAGACTTGACTTTGTTAGTCATCTTGAGTTAATCAGATTGCTAGCAACATGCATCAGTAACTAAGGCAGGAACGTTGCCTTCGAGTGATTGCGATGCACAGACAGAGCAGTACATATAAAAACACACAATTGCATTCCACTGGGGAAGTTCACTTAGGAATAAGGGGACTCTGGTTTTTTCCCTTTGTCTTAGGAAATAGAAAACCACCTGGACAAGGACACTGAGGGCTATGATGTTGTGCTGGATGCCATAGATACCATGCAGAGAGTGGCATGGCATATAAATGACATGAAGAGGAAACACGAACACGCCATCAGGCTCCAGGTGAGTTCCCAGAGAGAACCTGGTTTTGTCAATATATATGCAATTAACATTTTTTAGTTTATCTTTTCTTTTAATCTTTGTCAGTCATAATTTAGACTCCTGTTGAGCATGCCTGTGGCTGTTTGATCTTGGAAACCATGGTCATAACTGCTGCAGGAAAATCTCAGACATCTCTAACCTACAAGCAGCATCCTGTAAAGCATTTATTTTGCAGTAATATGGAACTTAAGATAACTCTTCTTTCTTCCTTTCCCTCAATTGTACAGCACTGCTGTACAACCCTAGGGCATGGCTTTGTTCAGAAATCCTGTGGTTTCCGATTTCTTCTCTTTGTGCTGATTAATTTTGTTTTGAGGCATTTCTTTTGCTGATTCCTGTTTAAGTACTTTCCTCTTGGGTTTTAGAAAACTCATTATCAGTTGCTTTTTGAAAAGCATAAATCTAGAAACATGATACTCGGAAAAACTCTAACTTTGTTTCAAATGAAGATTTTTGGTGAGAAGAAAGCAAAGCTAATCCCTGAGTAATTTTTTGCATTAAGAACAAGCTCTTTTGTAGAAATTTTACTCTCATTCTGTTTCCAGGTTCCCAGTGAATCACATTTCTATGTTACATTTTCAATATTTATATTGCTTTAAGAAAACTAGGGGGATTTTTTAGTTTATAAAAGTAATAAGCTTATCCCATTTCAGAAATGCATATAATGTAATTCTTTGCCCCCTTTTTTTTTTTTTTAAACATACATTAAATTTATTCACCCCTTTTGTGGTTTTCTTCTTTTTTCTGTTTTGGTTTGGGTTTTTTTAATGATTGTTTATTTTTTGTGTTCCTGTTGTTTATGTGTAAGGAAAATTTGACAATGTCTCGCCTGCAGCACAGTAACCTTTGCCATACATTGCTGGAAATGCATGCTAATGACTTTTAACAACAGTCTGTTATAAATCTGAGTAATTATATTCGGCAATAAATAGGGATTAAATGCTTTTGAAAAAAAAAGAAAAGCTTTTTTTAATTTATTGAGCTCAGCTGGCAAATGTATGGGGTTGTGGAAAATGTTTGTGTTCACAGTTCCCCTCTGAAAAAATAAAACCTGTTTCTGCAGCCAGATAGGCCTTCTATGGGCTCTCACATTGCAATGTGGTCTTGCGAGGTTTTATTCCTGTGAATGCTTTAACCTGCATTGGTGCTTCAAATGGACCAGGATGTTTTCTAGCTGAAAGCTCTATGAAAGTCTAATGTCCTAGAGCAGCCAACTTAGGATGAGGCAATCTGTCCCTGTTTTGCTAATGCTGACAGGTTTAAAGTCCTGTGGATGTTTTAAAAGAGTTCCCAAGTTAAAAGTTTAGCCAGCTTTTAGAATTTGATGCCCCATGCTGAAGTCCTATGTCATTGCCATTGACAGAAAACAGAAGCAGTTTAAGGAAATAGAATAGCCATAGCTAAGTGACAGTCTTGTAAAGACGTTCTTAGATGTTTCTCCAACAGTTTTTATTCTTGAGTAATAAATAAGGTGAGAAATATCTCTGATTTCTACACAAATCATTAATATACAAGCAAATATTCAGATGTTCAGTTGACCGAATCGCTTGTGATCCTTTAGTGTTCTGGGAATCATCTCTTCAATTCAAACACCTCACAGAGGTGTCTTCTGTGATGGGCCTATAGGACATGGTCATGGCATTATAATTCATTTAGTGGGAGACCACACAACTTCAGGGGGATACCCAGGGTAAGAGAGAAATGTTAAGACAGATTGGCTAGGAACATAGGGGAGAGTGTGACAGAGACTGATGTCTGAATTACAAAAGATTTTCTGTCTCTGGGAGCAAGGGAAGCAGAGGTTGTGCTCTTTCATTGCAGGCTGTCCCAGGGAGTTCAGGGCTCTTTGCTGGGTCCATGCAGAGGCAGTAACCAGGACTCAGGGCATTTTTTAGTGTGGGCTTTGCAGTGAGCCTCCAAGCACTGGCTGCAGTGATACACTTAACTAACCAACCTCAGGATTGGTGTCTGGTGGCTTTCTGCTGTTGGATGCTGAACTTTCTAAAGGAGAGTGGGAATGGCCTCAGCAGATCCTTTCGGTCTTTTGCTTCAACAAAATCTGTGAAATTGATTTTGGTTGTTGTTCTTTGATCTGTTGCAGGAGATACAGAGTTTGCTCACTAACTGGAAAGGGCCAGACCTCACGAGTTACGGGGAGCTGGTGTTAGAAGGAACGTTCCGCATTCAGCGAGCCAAAAATGAGCGCACGTTGTTCCTCTTTGACAAGATGCTGCTAATTACAAAAAAGAGAGATGAAATGTTTGCATACAAAGCTCACATACTGGTATGGCAAAAAGCAGGTGGAAATGTGCTGTCTACAGGTCTCCCTAAAACTCCTCGTGATTCACATTGTTTTCTCTCTTCCGTGCAGTGTGGAAACCTGATGCTTGTTGAAGTAATACCAAAGGAACCACTTAGCTTTAGTGTCTTCCACTACAAAAATCCTAAGATGCAACATACTGTCCAGGTACAACAGAAACCTCCCTGCCCACTGTGTAACCTGGCTTATGTCCATACTGTGTTTATGACCCCGCACAGCACAGGAATGCATTTTTCTCATGGTGCCCAATTTTTTTTACCAGGCAAAGTCACAGCAAGACAAGCGCCTTTGGATTCTTCACTTGAAGAGGTTAATTCTAGAAAATCATCCTGCTAAAATTCCTGCCAAGGTAAAAAAAAAAGCAAAACGAAAAACTGACTAACTAACCAACCAACCAAACAAGCAAAAAACCTAAACAAAATCACAGGACGCCTCCTTGTATGGGTACTAACTTAAAACAAACTTGTTAACTGTAATTTACAGAGAGTTTAGACTCCAGGGTTTTAATTAATATGTTGTTTCCTTATATCTTTAAATATAAATATATAATAAATATAAAATATATATATGAATAAATGAGAGGAATAAATGAGAATAAACGAGGAAGTTCCACTATGATTATCTGCAGGGCTTGGTATGGGAGTAGAAGAATTTAACCTGGTTAGCAGCATTTGTCTGCCAAGACATAAGTAACGGAGGTGAAATGTCAGAAAGCTCGACTCTAGGTGCACATCTTAGCTGGATGCTGCCTGTCTGCAGAGCACTGGGATGCACTATTTGCAGTACTGTAGATATTTTTAATTTTAATCAGTCTTGGTTATGTATCATAGCAGTGAAGCCGTTGGCAGCACACACTTCACTGCCACTACACACACCCATCCTCAACCCAGCATCTTTAGCTGGGACATCTGTCCCTTTTTGGTGGGATAGCTAGCAAGCTTTATACCAGAAAAAAAAATGAGGCACTGATCATAGCTATAATATCTTGAAATGAGGAAATCTCCTCCCCTTATTTATGAAATCCAGTCTTGGAGCTTCAGTGGTGCCTCACAGTGTAACATACAGCACCTCTCAAAGGGGTTAACCCTTGCTAGCTCTTGCCTAGACACAGCAGACACTGACTCATGTGGAAACAGGATTTTTTTCACATCGAATTTACTCTTGATTTTTCAGTTTCCCTGACTGTTTCTTCACTCAGGTTTATGGTGTAACAGCTAATAAATGTTACCTGTGACTCACATGCACCATACTGTGCTAACATGCATTTTCAACAGTGTAACGAAAAAAGACTTAAGGGAGAAAAAAGCCCTAGCAGGTCCTATTGCTAATTCTCCTCTTTTTCTTGACAAAGTCTATTGAAGGTGTAATGTTTATGCTAGTATCCATACTTACACTGTAAATACTCATTGCAGTTTATTAGGTTGTTAAAAAAAATTACAATATGATCTCAGCCCTTGTATCAATTTTTTTCTTATTATTCAATTTTTATTTTATCTGTGGAAAAAAATGTGAAACCAAAAATATTTTCTTCTCAGAGAAATAATTTCACTTGAAAAGGAGAAGTCAAATGAATTAAATCTTTAAGGTTATCTGTACATTTTAAATTTTTTTTTGGTTTTTTTTTTTCTGTTGAACTACTAATTGCTTGTTGCGAGGCTTTGGTCTGCCCAGCTTCTGGAGAATGTAATAGTAGTCCACATATGACACCTGGTGGAAAATTACCAAACTGCACCTGTACAAGGGCAAGCATCTTAGACAGGATATTTCAGTTTAGATTATATTTTACATAGTAGCTGATATGCTTCCTAAAACATCTGGATTTTTTTTCTATTGTAAAAGGGACAAGTCTTAAGCAATCAGGAGATGCTCTTTATCCTGCATCAATCTTACTTAAACCAAATTATGGTTATTTTTTTGACACACACTCTTCCTCTCCATGCACTGCCTATGCAGAGTTGGGCACGCAAGACAAAGTTTATGGGTGCAGTGAACAACAGGTTTTCTGTGCAGACCAGGAGATAAGCTCTTGTGAGTTCCTGCCACCAAAATTTTCCTCCCCATAGGTAACATGTCCAATATACAGAGAAAAACAGAAAATACAAACAAAAAAAAAATAATGCTACTAACCATATTTATTAGTTCCCAAATTAAATTTGCTGTTATTTGCATATAAGCTCACTACTATCTATAGTATGTAATACATCTTACCCTGCTACTAAGAGTTTTAATTTCTTCATTTGTTACTTTATCTCTTCCAGGCCAAGCAGGCAATTCTTGAAATGGATGCTATACGTAAGTTGATTCTTTTTCACTTCTGTTTTAAAAATTAGTAAAACCTTCTTCAAAATGTTGGCTTTAGCTATTGATGTCATCTGAGATGGGAGAATGCCAGGCTTATGTTCCTTGAATTATGACCCTGCTGGAAAAATTAGATGCAGATCCTGCAGAGTTTGTTGGGATGGCTCTGGCTGAGAAACTAGCAAACAAATATGGTGGTGGTGGATAAATGTTCCTGGGTTAGCCCTCTGGAGCCAGGCACAGCTACATGGGCAAAGCATTCCCATGACTGCCTGGGTAACAGCTACCCTACAGCAGCATGTCTTGCTTGTGTAGCTTCAGGGTCCCATGAGGTGCAACTGCTGGGCATAAAGGGATGATGGCATTGACTCCAAAGAGAACTGCCAAGGTGTCTGAAGTGCCATCCATGTCACTCTCTTATTCCCTGTGCTTGTTCCTCAGATCACCCAGGCTTCCACTATAGCCCTGAGGGAGAAATGAAATCATCATACCAGCCTAAGGAAGGCACTGCTCCTCACAGAGTGAGAAGGAAATCAGGTGAATAATCTCACACTCTAGATGATGAAAGGAAAAACAAGCAGGGTTGTTTTAGAGGTAGATTAGGCTGGGCACATGGAATTAGTTTTTAATCTGCACTCCAGGTAGATTTAACATGGCACAGTATCTCTCTGATGTGGATAAAGTATCTTATTAACCATTTGTTGCTTTTGTAATTTATGTTTTTATCTATCTACATTTAATTTAAGGAATATACATTTGTAATGGTGGATGCATAAAGAACAGCTGTCAGTCTCTAATAGATTAAAGTGCATATGTGGGAAAACCAGTCACATTATTTAAATCTGACATCCCCCTTACTGCAGTTATTATTGTCTCTGAAGTGGTTCCATTCTGATTATGATAAGCTTATTATTTCAAAACTTGGTTACTATCTGTACTTAGTGTAATGTTTGTCTTATGGATAATAGAGATTTGAGAGGTGGTTTTGCTGACTTTGGGCTTTTTTTTTTTGAGCTCATATCCATAATTGCTCTCAAAGACACTTCCAATGTCTTGGTAGTTGGGTGACTTCATGTTGTAGTCCCTATGTTCCTCTCTTTGTGTCCTTAAAGACCTTTCCAATTTGGTGTGTAACACTGTATATTGGGAATTACTTAAACAAGGCTCATGAGAATATTGAAGTAATGATTTAGCATACAGCAGCATTTATGTTTGAAAAGCAGTCAAGTTCTTATTATGTTTGAGGTACACCTTGGTTACATTGCTGCTGCTCTTTCTGTGAAAGGAAGAATACAAAATACTGATCAAAGGACCTCCTATGTAATCTTTAGCTAGTTACACTTTCTAAGCCCATCTAAGACTTTGGTACCTTATGCATAATTCTAGTAGAAAACCTCTAATATCATAGATCAATAACAGAGGTGACCAGGTCTTTTAAAAGCAAGAATCCTAGCATGGGATGAAAATTTATGTGGCTTGATGAGTGGAGGTCAACTGCTATTGTACTAAGAAACAAATATGTTCTTTGGTAACAGCTGTGGATTTTACACTTCAACAAATTTTCTTTGTGAGGAAATTTTGCAATAAAGAAATCAAAATCTGGCTTCACTGCATGAGCTCAGAAGCTTAAATTTTTTTATACATGTTATAAAAAGCTGTCCAGAATGCCCATAGCTTTTTTTTGAATGTCACAGTGGGTAAACATGTTGTTGTCTTTTTCAGAACCCTCATCTAGAGTCCATAAAGTTTTGAAGTCAAATGGTAAGATGTTTTGTGTACTGTTTACTTACCTGATGCTTCTGTACTTTGTAGAACAACTGAAGACAGATTATTTTTTCTTGTAACTGTCCCTAAATACGTTAGGGGGAGGAAGTGGAATTTTGGAAAAAAAACATCAAAGAAACCCAAAATGTTTGTGTTCAAATCTCATATCTGCTCTTCCACATGTGGGGATTGCTCCTGTAAACTTCCTAGGAACTGAACACACTAAGTCTTGGTGATTGTGAACAGTTCCTCAAATCATAGCAGTGCTGCAAAATCAGGGCCTCAGGTGGAACTCTAGTAAAACTTATGCTGTCTCTTATCAGAAATCCTGTATTGTCTGTTAGCTCAATTACTGCTGCATTCAATTAAATTCCCCCTTTGGGGAATTCATAATTGGGGTAGCATTGAAACAGGCATAGATTGACACCAGTTTGATTATTCATTGATGTTTTTCTGTTTTCAGATGTAAGCCCAGATATGCAGAAGGTAAGCCATTTCTTAAATTCCTTGTTTTAGCCCATTCATATGATTTGAGCACAGTATTTACTGGAGAATCTGTATCTTCTAGGTTATGTTGACCTTAAGAATGAAAACAAACTCATAAATGTTATGTAGTATTTCAAATATGATTACTGGAATGAAAGAAGTAGAAATACAGCTTATTGTTTTGGGAATATTTAATAAAGAAAAAAATCACCAATCCATATATGGTTGTGGTTTATAATACAGTCCAATCAATTACTAGTGTTATAGGATACTTAAAAATAACACTAGAATCAAGGAAGTGCATGTATAAATACAGTGTTTATTCTTTGGATCATATTATCTTTGCTTTTATTAAATAAGACTAGAAAAGTTCAACTTATTCTGAGATATATATATGTACTTATATAATGATATATCACCTAACAGAGCACATGCAGCTTAAGCAGATTGTAACAAGCATTTCTAATTTTTACATTTTCTGTAAGAACTTGTATTGAAATTCCCAATGCAGTTTAAAAGTCTCATTTTGAATTTTGGATCATAGGGTTTTATTTAGGATGGAATTTAAAAAGTGTGTGTTTGTTATAAACAGACTACATTAGATATTACTTCATTGGCATGCCATAATATTGAAGCTCAGGATTCAATGTGAATGGGGTCTTTCACATTGCATATATTGCAAAAATGCATATATTTTTCCAGTTTAAATATTATAAAGAAAAATACTGATTGTTGTATTTATTTCTTTACAAATCTCATTTCAGTGCAGCTAATTGACTGTAGGTTAAATGTTGCCTGTGAGTCTGATGTAAGAGAAGCTTACTAAAATATAGAATCTGTATAAACTTCTAATCAAAGTTTCATGATTTCTTTTTTTAAGCGGATGGGCATTGAAGGAGCCCTGTTATCTCAAGCCACCAAACTAGGATCAAGTGAAGCCTTGCTGAATTCTAGGAAGAAGGTTTCACTGGAATCCAATGGGCTGGAGAGCCAGTTTCAGGAGTCTATTGAACCAGCCTACAGTAGTGATCATGATGAAACTCTTCAGACTTCTGCAACGGAACAGATTGATGCTGATGATGAAGAAGAGTCTGAACAGGTAGGAAAAAGAGGGGAAAATAATAAAACTATTTTTCTCTGGGGAAAATGAAAGAAGGTTTAAAATTACAGTAAATTCACGAATACAAGCCGCATTGAGTATAAGCCGCATCTCTGGGTGTTGGCAAATATTTCGGTTTTTGTCCATAAATAAGCCGCATCCGAATATAAGCCGCTCTGTCATTCGCAGCGAGGACCTGCGTGCAATTAGTAACAGAACCACGGGAGGACGGGGTTTACTGGCTGAGCTAAGGCTGTGCAGGCTCGGCCCGCTAGGGGCCGCTGATGGGGCCAGGTGGCCCAGCCCGGTGCTGCAGCTCGGGGCCGGCCGCCGCTGCCACTGGGCTCGGTCACCCTGGGTTGGCGCTGCCCCGCGGTGGCAGGCAGGGATGGAGCTTCCCCCGCTCCTACGGCAGCGGCGGCGGGCGGGGACGGAGCTTTCCCGCGCCCGTGGCGCCAGCGGCGGGCGCGGACAAAGCACCCCGCCTCCTCCCCGGGCCGCGGCAATGGCGGCGCGCCCCCCCACCCGTCCTCCCCTGGGCTGCGGCAGAGGAGGGAAGAAGAGAGCTCTCCCGCCTCTCTCCCCGCCCCCCGTGCTGCCTGCAGGGAGTCAGGGCAGCACAGTAACACTGTAACAATCGCGGAATGCCGGCTTTTACTGGCAGGTGCTTGGCTCGGCACCCTGGCTGGCACGTCTGGGGTTGTAAATGTCAGAAAATTATTCACATATTAGCCGCCCCCGAGTATTAGCCACACTTCCGGGTTTCCACCAAAATTTTTGTCAAATTGCTGCGGCTTGTATTCGTGAAATTACTGTATATGTAAAACAGGCAGGAATGCATTGCAAATGTTTACAACTTTCTCTCCTTAGAAATGTTTCTATTTAGCTTCACACAATACTCACTTGCATTTTAACAGAGAGATGTAAAAGCCCCTATACAGAGGGAGAAATTCCCACTGCTTGAATTTTACTTAGTCCTTTGCAGTCCTCCAACCTAGTTGTTACAGAAAAATTTTATCTATGGCACACAGCTGGCTTTTCCTTGCTGCTTCAGCTGATGCCCTGAAAAACCCTTTTTAGGCCTCATGCAGAGACAGTGCCTTCAAGGACTTGAATATTAAGTAAAGTTTCAGGCACTGCTGCATGCGATGGGATGTTTCTGATCTGTGACCCTCTGCCAGTAGCTACGAATTTGTGAACTTGAATATGAGAAATTTTGAGTAGGATTTCTGAAAATGAGAGTCTTTATCTCTTACTACTGCACCTATGGTAGTTTTTCTTACTCAATGTGATGTTTCCACACCTATGTAGTACCTTTGAAACACTAAATCTAACTTCAAAATATGACTGTATTAAAGAATCTAGATTTTCAGTTCATTTGGTTTAGTTGATACAGAGGTCATATCCTTGTGTGGTTCATTTATTTTTTGAATTATCTGAAACCAGTTACTTTTTGAAGCTGACTGCATTTTCTCTTTGAAGTTGCACTATTTGCATTATAAATATTTTGACAAAATAGTATCTTGCACCAGTGTAGCGGAGTGTCTTGTAATTCTCCCTCTTGCCAACGTAAGAATTAAAGAATGAGTAAGCACAAAAAATACCACCAAAAATTTTGATACTATTAGCTGAGTGGTTACTACTAACCACTGTGGCAATGATACTTTTACAGGTTTTTATAAACTCTGAATAATTCTTGTGGCAGTGCTGACAACTCCTATGCTATTTCATCTCCCAATATAGGTCCCTGACCTGTTCTAGCTCCTAATAATTCCCTTGAACTTTACTTTACAAAGAACCACAGATTTTCTTACACCTCCCATTTTCTTTTTTCTTTAAAATCACAGCAAAACTCACTGCAGAAATCAAAAGGAGGAAGAAAAAGACTTAATAGTCAAGCTGCTGAAAATGTTGAAAAACGGAGAAGTCTCAATCTCAATAAATGTGAAATGCAGGTAAGTATTATTTTGTACTTCTGTTTTGCTATGCATCATAGGTATGTCAAAGAAATCTGTTTTCCTTACGTTGACAGATACATCATCTTCTATAAATCACGTATCAATGTTCTTGTCATTACAATATTCATATCTGTGACAAAAGACTTTCTTTTGAGGGCTGGGGAAAAAAAGTAACTAAGCAAACCAATCAGCATTAACTGAAGACAAAAGGAATTATCTTTCTGTCTCTCTCCCAAACTCTGGCCAGCAATATCTAAAGCATCCTTTATGTTGGCATTAGTGAGCATGTGGCCTTGCTGTAAATTAGATCTGGATGAAAGCTTACACTAAAAAGAAAAAGAAATTTTCAGTGGCATGTGCTAAAGAGCACAAGATTCCTTTCTGCTAGGGTTATAGGCAAGGAAAAGGAGAAGAACAAAACTTTTGGCACAAGCCCAGAGTCAGATTAGCTTAATCCAACTGTGAAACTGCAGAGTTAGCATAAAAGGTTTAATCTAACTCCTGCCAAACAAATTTGCCTTTAATTACTCATGCATTAACATAAGCTACTGTCTTGTATTTGAAGTAAGATGCTATTAAACACCAAGAGTGAACTCTGAGCTACAGTAAGGATTAGGAGGCAAAGTAGTCTGGCACTGCCAGCTTGGCTCCCTCACTCTCTGCTGAGAGAGAGCACTTGCCCTGCCCATCTCCACATGAGTCTCTGCTGCAGGACACCCTGGTGCTATGGCAGTCCTGTGAAATATAGGGAATTGCGGTATTATTACAGGGATATGCTAACATTACCTGCAAATTTCAAATCTTCACAGAGCTCCAAGGACCCTTCAGATGAAGAGTCAATGCAGTTGAATACTGATCTCCCATTTTCCTGCTCAGCTAGGCAGCCACAGTCTCCTAGACAATTCAGCACACCCCAGAGCAACTCTCTGATCATGAATATCCTGGGGGGAGGTACCTCCGTCAGAAACATCTGGACGGACCATCAGATCAGGCAGGCATTGTTCCCCAGCCGGCGTCCACCTTATGAGAATGAAGATGATGAAGATGATTACCAGATGTTTGTACCATCAGTGTCTACAACCAACACAAGTTCAGCTCCTGGTGGAGAAAGGAGGGGCTCTTCTGGGCGTCCATGCAGCTGGCACTTGGGGCAAGCGCATCAAAACGAGACTTCCAGCCCCACTCGTCACAAAATCGTGAGACGGGCCAGCAGTGCTGGTGAAAGCAACACATGTCCAGCCAGCTCCAGGTATAAAACAGGGGAGATTGGCTCTCGAAGGGAAGTGACAACAGCAGAGGGCAGCAGTAGGAATGCGTATCCCGAATCTTCAGAGGAGCTGACTATCGACGATATTGAACATGTTTATGATAATATAAGCTATGAAGACTTAAAGCTGATGGGTCTGACAAGAAGGGAGGAGACACGCCATGGTCCCCAGAGATCAGCTAGAGACTCTCTGTATGAGGCTGAAAACAAAAGCAGCTCAGATTCAACTTCCAAAAAGAAAACAGCAAATCAAAAGAGGACCTCCATTCATGCTAGTAGGGAGGAGATAATACTCAGTAAAGAAGCACCAGCTTCAAGTTTGGACGAGCTCAGAATTGTTGAAGACAACATCTATGACACCATACGGCTTCCAGAAACATCTCTATTGAATTTTAAATGTGACCCCTTAAAACCCTCTAAAAGGAGGAGTTTTTTGGAAAAAGACTTAGCCTATTGTGACAATCTACAACATTTTGTTTCCGAGGAGAGTCTCCAGTTCAGTGAAGATGAAAGTCCTTACCATCATGTTCCCATTGACAATGACTATCTGAGCTTAGTAGATAGCTCCTCTAACTCTGACTCGCTGTCACATAAATCTGCAGCAGATAAACTCTCAGAAGAAGTAGATGAGATTTGGAATGACCTGGAGAACTACATCAAGAAAAATGAGGAAAAGACAAGAGACCGTGTCCTTGCAGCCTTTCCTGTTTGTAAGGATGACATGCAGGAAAGGCTGCATGCTGGTAGCACACCTGAACTGAGTAAAGATGTAGAGTACTCACTGTCTACTCTCTCTCTGCCAGAAACTCCTATTTTCCCTAAAACTGTGAAGCCCAGGGCTGCCACCATAAGTGAGGCTAATCTCAGGCTTGAAGACACTACACCATGCAAGGAGAACTCTTTTATGAGTTTGAACAGATCTTCCTTCTCCTGTGAGATGCCTTTTGTAGATAGTCCATATGAGCCCGCCAGTAGTGTTCTGTCCAGCACACCTGCAGAGGGCATGGAAAATGACTTGGCTGTTATGGATAAAACAAAGAACAGAGTTTTTATGATGGCAAGGCAGTACAGTCAAAAAATTAAGAAGGCTAACCAGCTTTTGAAAGTTAAAAGTCCAGAGCAGGAACAGCCAGCTAGCAGACAACAGAAACTGAAACACAAAGATCTTGCTGCTATTCTGGAGGAGAAGAAACAAGGAGGTCCTGCTATTGGTATGTTAAAAACATTTCTGTACAGATACATTTCTTTAGTAACTTTCAGTGAACTTTGTGTTCTGAACTGGAAGATTATGAAGTTTCCTCACCTTGGTCATTGAGTATCAGGATCATATTTTCTGTTACAACTTAAATGAATTTTCTCAGACTGCTTTAACATGAATGGTCCTTTATATCTCATTTCTTGTTACTTGATAACTTTGGAAAGAAATAGCAGGGCAGTGTCAGGAAAGAGCAATTCAGCTGAGGCTGGAAGTAGAAATCATGCCTGAAGCCCTATTGCCCTCCCTACAGAAAAGCAGTTAATTCCTTCAGTAGTGTGATCTTGAGAGTTTGACTAAATCAGTGTTTTTTCAAGTTTGTCTGCCTTCTAAAAAGTCACGTACATTTGCTCAGGTACATGCAGAATCATACCCATAAGCATAAGGAATGTGGTCAGATAAGAAAGAGCTGATAATCTTTCTATCAGCTAACAGATGTGCAAAGTCATGGATATTCAACAGCTCTGGAACTACTTTTTTCCATGATCAATTTGAACAAATGGAAGATATGGAGCCAGCAGACTCCATGCACCAGAGTGTCATTCTTGCCTTCTTGTGATATTTTTAAAAGTCCCTAAGTATCTTATTTACTAGGCCATTTTTAGAATGTTATTTTCCATTTTAACATGAAACTTGCAACATATTATTGGAACCATGTGCTGCATTGTGTCCTACATGACTGCTCACTGTAGCAAGATATTTTATGCTTCTTTTCCTCAACAAAGTGTACTGAAATGTGATGCAAAGGCCTTTCCAGCCTCCAATGTTTCATGTTACTTTGCAGAGGCCAAATTTATTGACACAACTGAAAGTTCTTCTCTACCAATACATTTTGAGATTTTCAAATTTTTACATGATTCGCTGAAATGGATTCCTTGTCTCCGCTAAGTTAATTCTCTCTTCTTTCTAGGTGCCAGAATAGCTGAATATTCCCAGCTTTATGACCAAATTGTCTTCAGAGAGAGTACTCCTAAGGTCCAAAAGGAAGCCAGGGCCCCTCCTCAGGGGCCATCAGCTGGGAGGTTTTCCACACCTATGGGCACATGTCCTCCCTGTTCCCAGCCTGCCAGTGAATGCTCAAAAGCAGAAGATTGGCTTTTGCACTCTACCTACAGTAATGGTGAGCTGGCAGACTTCTCTCCGTGGTCTGAATCCCAGGACTCAAAGTCCAAGAACTCATATACAGAAGCTGGTACAAAAATCAATCCGAAGCAGTTGCTGTCAGCTGGCTCGGTGCCTTCCCTTCAGATTTCCAACCGTTTGCATGTCCCAGCGCAGAGGTGGAGCACCATCATAAGCCAACCAAACAAAGAAAACTTGCATCAAGATCATGTCTATAACTCGCTGGGGAGAAGAGTAAGCAGTGTAAAACCACAGGCATATAGCAGGTCACAGTCCTCATCCTCAATAGTGGTCAACAGGTCTGGAGAATCAATTGTATATAATAATGAAATTGATAAGAAAAGGCTCCATAGGAACTTTCGGTTCAACAGCCATCAAACTCCTGGAATTGCTTCAGGATGTGTAGGGCTGGAGATGAGAAAGCAGACCCCTGAAAACTATTCAGATATGATTCTGCAGGATTCTCAAAAGGTCCTGAGAGTGAACACAGCCTCCCCTCTGACGGCCCAGATGGCCACTCAGAACTATTTTTCAAATTTCAAAGATTCTGAAGAAGGAGAAGGGGATGATGATGACTATGTTGAAATAAAGTCTGAAGATGAGGAATCTGACTTGGAGACTTCTCAGAACCAAACAAGGAAATCAGATTCTAAACTGCGTAATACAGATGCTGTTCCTTCTGAAATGTTCTGTGGCAAAACTGTCTCTTGTACTCCTGCAAAGTCTGCCAGCAGCAAACATGCACTTACCCCGTATCTGACTGCATACAGTGATTCAGATAAACTGAATGATTACCTGTGGAGAGTACCATCTCCTAATCAGCAGAATATTGTCCAGTCCTTAAGGGAAAAGTTTCAGTGTCTCAGTTCAAGTAGCTTTGCTTGATGCTTTCAATAATTTCTAGCTGTACTGCCTTATTGTGACAGAGTATATACTAGGACAATCAGTACTGGCATCATGTATTTCCATAATATTACACTATCAGGCATTGTATCGCAATAATGTTGTAAATAGATGCAAAATGAACCTTTAAAAATGGTTTGGAATCCTGGATGTGAAAAAGGCCACATGTACACTGTCTGGGGTCTCTCTGTAGGGCATGAGATCTTTTTATCTCCTACTGAACCTTCACATCTCTTCCTTTGTTAGGTGTGATGCCCCCTAATTCTTGCCATCGAACCAGGTGTGATGCCATTTGATTCTTAAACCATTTTGTCATTTGGAAACCTTAGTATTTAGACTTTTCAGTTGGTATCCAGTGTTCTGCATCCAAAATACCTGTGTGATTACTCTGCTTACATATGGGAACATTTAGCTGGGCTGCTGCTCCTGTGACTGTGCAAATTTCTGAGCAGGGTTCTGGTGATTACACCAACAGGCTACCTTTGCAATTGCACATATTTTTTTGCACATTACTTTTCATCAGACAGATTCCAAGTGTGTGGGACCAATGCATATGCTACATTATTTTAGAGCAAGCTTCTTACATTTTAAAGAAAACCTAGTCCTAGTACTTGTGCCAGGTTGATAGCTCTGTGTCTGAAGCCTATTCTACTTTCTGGAACTGCATAGGAGGCAGAAGACAGACAGTGGAGCCTTTTTATGAGAACCTGTGGATGTGACACAGTCCTTGCCTGGGGAATGGTTTTGGCATTAGGAGAGGAGCTGTGCTGCTTGTCAAGAGGGCTAGACCGATTTTGGTACCTCCAGTAATGGTGGTGATTGTCACATGCAGCAAAATCTGAGCATCTTGTAGCTCAGCCCCCAGCAGTTTGAGACAAAGCTGTGTTACACACAGTGACCTGCTGGGCATTTGTTCAAGTCTCAGTGTCAGTAACCCTGTGAGAGAATGAGGCTTGGCCAGATTCTTGGGTGAAATACTAAGTGTGGGGCACGTTTGGCCCGTAGGGCAGTTCAGTGAGACTGCTGGTTGAGTGACAAGCTGCAGACTCCAGGGCATGCATCTCCTGTAGCAGGAAGTGACGCTTCCTGACAGAGACAGGTAAAAGATATATTTTGTAAATCAGTCAGGGCTGACTCTAATCCAATTAATGTACAATAAAAAGTAGCTTAAAAATGAGAATACATTCCATTCTTTTGCAAATAATGTATAGAATAAATGCTGCCGTTTAGAGCAAGGACAGGCTTTCCAATACCGCCTACACTTAACTCCCCTTCATCATCTTTGTTGCACAGCTTTGGATTCTGTTACTTGAAAACATTGTACCGAAAGGAAAGCCTAGATACACTGATCATCTTGTGTGACTGTTGTTCTTTTTTGGTGCTTACACTTTTCAGATTAAATGGATAAAGCCAGTACCCAGATAAACATATCAATAAACAAAGGAATTTCATTGAAATACTATTTTTACTAACCATGTATCACTCCCCTCAGTTACAGAGCACTGTACTTCCAGAACAGCTGATTATTTACTGCATTGGTTACCATGAGAAAAACCTGAAGTTATCAGTGTACAGCTAATTACTTGTAGACTAAGATTTGAGGACTTGAATTTTTTAGAACTGACTAAATTATTTACCACACGTATCTTGCATTGGCTAGGAATTGTTATTTTGAGGGCTGGTTGGTCATGGTACGTACTAGCTCGTGCCACAGGGATGCTTGTTCCAGTCAGCACACCCCCTGTGATAGGACCCGTATCTATCTAGTAAAATCCGACTGAGAAATAATGTTGTACATATTTAAGACGTCGAGGTGTAGCAGAGCCCATATTTATTTAATATAGGTTGTAAAGTATTGTAAATACGGATAGAAGATAAATCTGTGGGTGCCTATCTAGATACGTTTTAACGGCATTAGTAAATGTTTAACTCGCATCTCATACAATCAGTGGAGGTGGGAGGGAGGGAAAAACAACCAACCAACCAACCAACCAACCAGAAAAAGGGACTTCTACTAGTATTGTAACTTCTCCCAGGGACCATTTCATACTATTTTTAATAAACGTTGAGTATGCAAAAGCTTTGGGTGCTTTTCATTGCGGGGAGCGGACGAAGGAAGTTATTGGCTTCTGCCTGTCGGAGCTGACGTTTGGGGGTGATTTGGACGGGGTTTTTTCTTAAAAAAAAGCGAGGCGGAAGCGAAAGCGGGGGCGGGGAGCGGGGCAGGCGGCGCTCCATCGC
Source organism: Catharus ustulatus (assembly GCF_009819885.2). Classification (NCBI taxonomy): domain Eukaryota; kingdom Metazoa; phylum Chordata; class Aves; order Passeriformes; family Turdidae; genus Catharus; species Catharus ustulatus. The sequence continues at coordinate 58,783,497 of NC_046223.1, read as the reverse complement.
TGCCCGCCCCCTGGCCCTACCCCTGGCCCGTGCCCGGCGCCGCGGGCACACGGAGCGGACCGGAGCAGCGGAGGGATGATGAGCGCGATGCTGCGGCGCTGCCTGGCCCCGGCGCTGCTCCCGGCGCTGCTCCCGGCGCGCCGCGGGCTGAGCGCGCTGCACGCCCGGGCCGGCGGAGCGGCCGCGGCCGCCCGGTAAGAGGCGCACACGTGGGGAGGCAGTACCGGCTGATGCAACCGGGGGTGCGATGGTGTGGGCGCGGAGGGAGGAGGGCTGGGGGCGATTTGGGCGGTGCGCCCTCGCTGGGTGCGTAGGGTTGGTTGTTGAGGCGGGCTTTTTGGGGTAAAATGCCTCACTCCTCCCAGGACCGCTAGCAGGATTTGCTCCGGGTTTTGGTGGCATTTTGAGAGCGAGCAGAGCTGCCATCATGTGGTGGCTCAGGTGAGAAGGTGCGCAGGTGTGTGCCTGGAAAAACGTGTCCCCGGTCGCCCCCCCACCTCCCCGTCCCGATTCAGCCTTGGACGGGATGGTTTGCAACGCCATTGAATTGAACTGGTCATTGGCTTCTGCAAGGATAGGAGCTATCAAAAGTCCACTCCAGGCTGTTCTACTCTGTTTGTCTTCCTCGCTGTGGGGGACAGACAGACGTATTTCAGGGGGTCTCCTCTTTGCCCCATTGGGTAAGTATCATCTGCACGCACAAAAGGTAACAGAGGAGAGCTGGCCACCACTTACCCAGAGTTTTTTTTTCCAGAAAGCATTCCCAGTGCCTGGCTGTCACTGTTTTTTCCAAGCAGCAGTGTGGCAAACAGTGCTGCCTTGTCTCGCTTCTGCCAGTGGTTTTGAAATGCATCCATGAAAATGGCTGGTCTGCTGCCCATGGGGTTGGCATAGCCTGTGTTAAGCCGTGGCAGCCCCAGCTGTAAAGACCTCTGCATCTGTCACTGCCCTGCACAAGGGTAGGGAAACCAAGGACCCACCTGACCCAAGAGCTGATCAGACAGTTCAGGGGGGTGATTCCCTGCTGCACTTCCCATGGTGGGCTGGACAAGCCTTTTCGTGAGTTAGCACAGCCTAGCTATAAAGTTTTGGGCATGTCAGAGCGATGCTCTACATACCCATTGAAAAAAAAAAAAATTGGCTCATTAAGATTTTCTGTGCCTACCTGCTGAACACCAGCCCTCACAGCTGACATCCAACCATAATTTTGGAGATTAAAGACGTACATGCCCAAGCATTTCTGTTATATTGTTGACTAATGTTAACTTCTGCTGACTAATGTTAGGAGGGTTTATTTTTTTAAAGATTTGCTTGTCACTGTGTTGCAGCAGAGTCACTGAGAATGTAAAGAATTCCTTGGCCTCTCTTAAGAGAGAAAACCCTCAGCTTGAGCCAACGCTTGCCATTATTCAGGTAAAGTATCTCTGTGCACTCACTGGCTGTGAGAGATCTCCTTTGGTATTGTTACTTGTCTGAAACTTCAGAAACACAACATGCGGAGAGTAATTTTAATCCTTTCTTTATAAACAATATTGTCTGCTTTATTATAAAGCAAAGCAATAGGATGAGGTAGTTCCACCAGATGGTAGATTGCTCTTTTTCAGACCTGAAACAGTCACAGCAAACTTCAGACTTTGTAAAGGAAAGGAACAGTTTTGTCTCTTCTTCCTTTTGCTGAAGTAGTCTTCCTCGATTTAAGTATGGATCACTTTTTCTCACAGCTTGTCTAAGTTGATTAACTTAATAGTTTAATTAAAGTAGTGTTCTCAAACCTTTATTTAGCTTGAAGTTTTTTTTGCAATCCTAAGCAAAGTGCTTATCTACCTGAAAATGTGGGGCACTGTTAACTTCCCACACCTGAGATAATGCCTCTATTGATTAAAGGCCCAATCGCTTCCTGTCTTTGGGTAACTACAGGTTATCAATGTCTTCCTGCTCTTCGAAGGAGAGGAAAACCACAACAAAAAGTCCAGTCAACTCAGAAGGGTCTGTGTGAAATAAGTGCCTTGTGTAAAGTGTCAGCATCCTGTAGAAGCAGCAGATCTTTCTGATGTGAAGGAATCTTGCAGTAGTTGAGAACCGTTGTTTTACTAATGCTGTGAAGAGCTTACCATCCCACTGATGGTGCCATTTTTGATAGGTAGTCAAAATCAGAGATGAGGATTGCTATCCCTGCAAAGCTGAAAGGTGTTCATCCTTTGATTTCTTAAGGTTTGAAGTGTTTTAACAGGATAAACAGGAATGTTTATCATTCAGAGGGGACCCAGAGCCATGCTGGCAAAAATGTTACTGTCCTGTTTCCTAGGATGGTGGTATTGGTTTTGAGTGGGCACACACTGAAGCTCTGACCCAGTAGGTTTTAAGTTTAAAACCCAACTGTAAGTATTTTATAAGTACTGATAGTAAATCTAAGTAATGCAGCAACAGCTTTGTTTCAAAAGATCTTCTAGTGAGGCTGTCTGAACAGGCTGTTCCATCTCTCATCTTCCCTGATAATTGCATTTTCACAGAACCATGTAAGGCTAAAGCTTAAGGACTGCTAGAAAAGCAATGACCTCTCTTTCTCACTCCTCTTGGTCTCCATCCAGTTGCACTATGATCTAGACTAGGACTATGATCTCCTCAGCCCAAGGGGTCTGAAAAGGCTTCCCTTCAAACACATTTGTCCTGGAACTGGTTTTCTCCATGGCTACATGCATGTTTTATGCTGGCACAATGGAAGGGATGTCCCTCTTGTCCCTGTTTACCCCACTTGGTATGCCTCATGAGGTGGCTGGAGGAGCATGTGGCCTCGATTCTTCTGGGTAAAATTCACCCAAACTCTGTTCTCGAGCTGTCCAGTCACTCTAGCTCTGGTCTATGCTCTGAAGTAGAGCCCATTTTAAATGTGCATGTGTTGTGCAAAGAAAACTTACTTTGGTCTACAGATGTTCTTGTGATGCACTACTCTACCAGTAATTTGGGCAGAGCCTTAAGGTTTGTGCTATCCCCATGTGCCACATCTGCCCAGAGGAGCAGAGGGAGGGCAGTGAAATTATCTCCGTTGCCAGCCACTTGTGTGTAATGGCAGTCAGCACAACAGGGCATCACCTCTTCGGCAGGACTGGGAGTAAGGGGCTGCAGACTGAACCTGCAGTGGGATGATTTTATGATTTTATGACTGCCCTTTTCCTCCTTGGACAGGTTTCGAGTCAACGGAATCTGAATTGATGCCAAAATTTATATTAGTGTTATTAAATAATAAATAATAGGTAATAAGTTTTAATAGTTAATAAGTGTTGATAAGTGTTGCTTATTATCCGTGTTGAACCTGGGTTGTAGCTGTGCAACAGCAAAAAATGATTGGTGGGTGCTTCTTAATTTTTTTGATGCTGAGAAGTAAAATAAAGCATCAGGATCCTGCTTAACAGTGGAGCTGTTGCCCTGCAAAGCTCAGCAAAGCACCAGTGGCTCCCCTGCACCTCCTGTCCTGCCCTTGCACTCTGCCAGCCCATGTGCTGAACTCTGGCCTCACCTGTGCTGCCCAGTGGGTTTTGATAAGAAGGAACTGTCTTAGGGCAGAGACTTTGTGCACTCACACAAGCAAAGTTCACCTGCCAGTGCTGAAGCAGCAGGGTCATTCCAGGGTACAGTGTGGTACCACCAGTTGCTCCATCCCAGTTAAGCTTCTTGAGCAATCAGTGTGGGGGTACAGTCCCACATTTACTGCCACAGGGGAACAGCTCATGAGCTGAACCTAGACCTGTCTCTTCTTCCTTGGCACAATGTGAACTCTGCACAGTGTCCTTAGTGCTGCAGTTTCTGTGCTGCCACATTTGGGCAGTGGGATGCTAGTAGTGCAGTGCCAGGAATGCTGGCAGTGCAGGGAAGGAGCTGGGGGATAGAGGGCAAGCCCTCCTTCCATAACAGGAGTTGCCCTCTCCATGAAGCCTGTGCTTTTGAATGCTCTTTTTATCACTGTCAGCAGTCTTGAGCTATTTGGGATTAACAGGGATGGCCTTCCGCTTCTTTCTTAAATTTGTTTCTTATTAGTTTGAATACCTTTAGACACAGACATTGTCACTATGTTTCTTACATAGACATGTACATTAGTGTATTCATCTTTAAAATGTATTATTTTAAAATTCAGTTACTGTTTTTTTTCCCCAAGGCACATAATGACCAGTTGATTCAAGAAGCAAACAAGAACTTTGCCAAAGAGGTAAGCTTTAGCTGATACATGTGTTAATAATCATGAGGTCCTTGCCTTTGGTAATTTTAAGTCTTTCCTTTTAACAGGTTGGTCTACGTGTTATTCACATCTGTCTTCCTGAAGGCAGCACCAAAGAAGAGGTAACTGAAGTACCTGAAAGAGTTTTCCTTTTCCATTTTTGTCATAAGCTTTTGCTTATTACTGACATTCATTATTATTTTGACTGACCTCTAGTAATTCAAATTAGGTTTAGGATTGCCTTGGTTTAAATAGCAAATATTATCCCCTTACAGGCAAGAGTGAGAAAAAAGAGAATTAATAGGCATGTCTACTGCTCCCTGGCAAACTGGGGCAGAATCAATAAAGTAATGTTTTGGTTTTGTGCTTGGTGTTTAACCCTATATCAGCTCAGGTATCCTCCTGTCCTGCAGCTGCTCTTGTGACTGTGCCTGTTTGTTGCCCAGATTATTCAGGGAAATTAGAGATTATATGAGGAAGGGAGGGGGGAAGGAGAGGGGGGTGTTGAATTTGTCTATAATATTATATATTTACGTCTATGTCTATGATATTATGTATTTAAAAACAAACATCCACCCCAAATCACTAGAGGCCTGAATTTTTACCTTGTTGAAGGCACAGCACTTAATATCAATTATGTTTTAAATATAGAAAACCATGTGAAAGTTAAACCACTGAAGGAATGTATAGTAAAAGATGGCACTGTTCCCAGCTGGCCTCCTTGTGCTTGGGCAAATTTGATAATCCTGCAGGCTTGTTAGTTCCGTGTACTTTTTGTTTTTCAGTAGGCTTTGTTTTTAAAATGTTACTGCCTTGAAGTGTAATCTCAAGAACTGCTTCCAGATACATTGAAAGGAACTTACTGTGAGGTTTAGTAGATTATGAACAGTCAGCTATCCATTTAAGAAGTGGGCTTTTTGAAATGAAAAATACACTTTGTTGTTGGTAAACATGTTTTATCTGTTGAGTAACACAGCAGGAAATAGGTAAAATATAGCACTAAGTAATACAGAAATAGCACTAGGTAAAATACAATATATAGGTAATAATACTATGCAGCAATAGTTGCAGTTAGTTTGAAGTAGTATCTTAGAAGTAGTTAAGCTTTTTATTTAAAGAGCAAATGGGGGTATTTTTGTTATTTAAAGGAAGTTACTTCCAATAAATTCATCATGGTTTGCTTACTCTCTCGCTTACACACTATGACAGGTTTTTTTTTCACCGACTAAAATCCACATCTCAGTTGTATTCCCTGGTGTGGGAAGGTGGGAGGGATTTCAATACCATGTGCATTTGGGTTTTGCCATAACTTCCTGTGTACAATAAAGGCAAGTTAATACTACATTATTTCACCCTGCATGAGTTATAGGTAATTTAAATGCTGTCATGATGAAAAGCAGAATTAAAGTAAGAGGCAATTAAAATGGAAAACTGAATTGCTTTCCCAGTAGTCAGAAATACAGCTTGAAGTTTTAATTGCTCTGTAGGCCCCCAGCATTTTGTGGCATATCAAGGTTTTTTTAAAGAAAAATGCAGATGTTTCCATGTCCATGTACTGGTATATACACTCATCTTTTCTGTGTACCAGTCCTGTTGCTGTCAAGTTCCACAGGACGTTAAGAGATATACCTGATTTTGCCTCAGGAGTCAGGAAACTCAAGAAGCATTTCTGTACCAGTGACATGCTAGTGTAATCTGTGTTTAGCATGAAAGCAATACATTCTCTTGGTTCAGAGTTGCAGCTTATCTAATTCCTGCCTAATTCCCCTAGCTTGATGTTATTTGCATATCAAGTGTTTGGGTAACAGAGTTCACAATTACAATTAACAGTTTGCAAGAAAAGCATTTTGAATAGGCATGGAATTAGTTAAGGAAAAAAAAATTACTTATAATCATTTTCTGTTGGATATTAATCCAATTCTATTATAAAGCTTTGCGATGCCTACACACTGTTTTATATATTAGATGGGAAGACATGCTTGCATGACATTTCTCATGTAAAAAACTTTGACATGCTTTGTTCCATTGTATTCTGTCTGGTCACAGCAGAATAGCCTGGATCAACATTACACTTTAGAGAGGAAGGAGTCAAGGGTAGGTAGTACAATTGCAGATGTCAGATATGACCAATTATAAACCACTTGAACTTGCATCTGGTTCAGTACTTGAAATTCATAAACTTCTCTGCAGTGCCTTTTCAACATCAGTTCTTCACAAGGCAATTGCCAGCTCTTAGGATCAGGGTATTTTGAGAATGAAAATTGGTAACCATATCTGCTGGTTTAATAAAATAAGTTTTTTCTTGTATAGTTGTTCTTTCAAGTGTTACAACTCTTTGTCCCTGTGTTGGACAATACCCCCATGATCTAGTCCTGTTTTGCACTAATTAACCAAGGCATCCTGTTTCTAAAAGCGTCTTCCAAAGCCATTACAGTGACAAGCTTTTGCTGAGGTTTGGAGTGGTGAAACACAAACTGCTTTGGCAGCATAATGTCACATAATACGTGTTTACTTTGCAAGATGTTTAGAATAGAGTCAGGGTGGCTTAATTTGGTAAACCACTGATAATAAACTGAATAGAGCAGGTTATTGCTTTTTCATTTAGAATTTGCAGTTAGAAGCAAGGGAAGCCGAGGTGGCCATACAGTAATTGAAAAAAATTACAGGTTTTACCTCATTTTAATCATATTCTTCTTTTATCAGTTGTTCTGATCTTTAATGGTTTTTATTAACTGCCTAGATTGTCAGTGAAATCTTGAGACTTAATGAGGATCCTAACGTGCACGGCCTTGCTCTTGACCTCCCAGAAAGCTTATATAGCAGTAAGCTATTAAATGCTGTGAAACCAGAGAAGGATGTGGATGGGTAAGTGGAGCACTGAGAAATAATATTAGCAGGCACAAGCCTGATGGCTCTATAAAATCAGTTTTCCCCTGTGCTTTTCATTAATGGATTCCTCAGTCAATGTGTCTAGCTGTGCTATTGAGCAGTGATAAAAGATGCCTCTGAATCAATGAGAAATCTTTTGCTGAAGTAGTTTGGTTATTATCTTTTTCTTTTTTTTTTTTTTTTAACATAATGTATATTCAGGGCATCGTCCTTTCAAAGAAATAAAAATGAAATCTTGATTTACTGGTGATACTTAAGTATTTCAGTACTTTAATAATACAAGTGGTAGTTACAAAGAACTGAATTTTCACAAGAAGAATTGATGCAAAAATTGCAGAGAAGGCTTTAACTTCCTTACAGCACTCTCTCATGGTGAGAGAGTAAGCTATAATAGTTTGGACCCATTAGTACAGGTTTCCAATCGGTGTTGAGTTGTATTGCTCTCTGAAGATACCACTGGTGTAATTTAGGTTTGTTAGTTATTATTTTGCTGCTCCTGCAGCCTTCCTGCTCTTAGCTGCAGGCTATTACAATTTTTTTATCCCGTTCTTTCTCTCTCTCTCTCTCTTTTTTTTTTAATGTAGGAAAAGAATCTAAAAATCCTTCAAGTTAGTTACCTTTCCAATATGTGCAGTACTGGAGATTGTCATAGAGTGGAAAATTTGGAGCATCCTTCTGTATGAGAGAGAATGGAGTGCAGTGTGGAAACACCTTGGTTGCCCCCTCCTAAGCCAACTTGGCTCTGGCAGCTCTGGTCTGGTCTCAGTGCAGCCACTGAAGTGTTTGGGCTCAGTGTGCTGGGTAGCCCATCGTGACAAGTGAAGAGCTGCCTGTGTGTCATGGGATTGTGTTCCTCATTCTAACTCAGATCCCTTTCCTGGCCTCTCTTGAGGCTCAGTGTTTGTCTAACTGGGGTGTGGGATGATACAAATTAGCTGCAGTACGTGACTATCAAAGGATTTGCTTTTGTCGGAGATGTTTGCTTTTGGGATTACCTCTTAGCCATGTTACCAGCATTGCTGGGGATTTATGTTGCACAAACTCTTTTTTTGTTTTTTTGTTAATTTGCCATACTTTTCCATCGCAGATTATCCAGTGTAAACCTAGGACGCTTGGTACATGGTGATGACTGTCTAGTTCCTCCTACAGTGTGTGCTGTGATGGAGCTCCTTGAAGATATAGGTGAGTCCTTCTATTATAATTATTAAGTTAATTTTAGACTAACTATTTTACTCAGTTTTAATCCTGACTGGGAGCCAAATATAATCTGAAGTTGTGTTTCTTTTTTGTGTTGCTTTCCCACCTGACACGTATTTGTCTCCTGCTAGTGACGAGGACTCCTCCTGCTCAGTGGCATCTGAATGCTGTATTTGTAGGAATGGGTCTCAGGCCTACAGATTTTGGGTGTTAGGCAGGGGTTGGCTGTCATCAGCAGATTTAATTTCACTGAAAACACACAAGACATGTGAGTCTTCCAAACAAAAAATACAGGCATCATTTGGGGATTTCACTTGAATTTTAATTAGTGTGAGCGGTTGGAGAAACCCAGGTTTGCCTGTAAATTGATGCTGAGCAAATCTTTTGTTTTGGATTGTATTGTGTCAGTGCTGACACTGAACTGGCAGATTTAAACAAGCAGGTTTACTGTGTGTGAAGACACTGTTGATTTAAAGCAGTGTTTCAGAAGTTGTCTCTCTCACAGTGATTCATAATTGTTGAAGCAAGGATTTCTGTAGCAGAACTGTTGACAGGAGGTTAAATGCACTTAGTAACAAACATGAATGAAAAGATTTGTGCAAAATACCAAAAAGCCAGAAGAACAGTATTTGGCTACTTGAATTTAGAGAGTCACCAGGAAGCTCCTTAAGACCTGTGGTCGGTGTCACTGCACGGGCTCCCGAAGAGCTGCCTTGCTGGCACAGCTGCTGTGGTTGTGCAGGCACATGGCACCATTCTGTTCTGAGCCCCTTTGCAGCCCCTGCTGCAGTGCTGCAGCCATGGGTGGCCTGGGGGGGAGCTCCATGCAGCTGCTGGTGCTTGTGCCCTGTGCTGGGGGTGTCTGAATGCCTTCCCTTGTGTTGCCACAGGTGGGAAGAAGGTGCTGCTGGTGGGAGTGCGTGGGGCAGAGGGTGCTGCCCTGCAGAGCATGCTGCAGCGCCAGGGAGCCACCGTCCTCAGCTGCCACTGGAAATCCCCTCAGCTGCAGAGTGAGGTGAGTGCTCTTCTGTCTGCCTGGGCTCATCCTGCATCCCCACTGTCTGCTCCCCCCTGCCAGCTGACAATCCTGCCCTTCTCTGTCATTCCCAAGAGGGAGACTCCTCATTGCAGTCACAGGTGGCATGAGGGTGGCTGGTAGCCAGTGCGGGTTAGGGTCTTTTCTCCTTCCTGCTTGCTCAGAAATGATGCAAACACTGGCCTCTACCAGAATATTACACATAACAGCAGCTGCTCTAACTTCACTATTTTGCACCAAGGGCTGTGAGAGAAGGAATCCAGCAAACAAATATTTTAGCTCTCCCTTTTGCTTTCTCTCCATGCAAGAGAAATGCCCTTTTTTTTTTCTTGTCCTGTGATACTGTCATCTGCATGAAATTGCTTCCACGGTGTTTGTAGGCTAAAGGGGTGCGGTGCTGGGGACAGCGCTTGTGTTGGCCAGCCCGTGCCTCAGGGTGGCAGCCGAGGCAAAGCCATGGTGGCCAAGCTCCGCACCTTGGAGGCGCCGACAGGAGGAGCAAACAAACTCCAGCGGCTGTGACGGAAACTTCTCTGGCAATCCCGTGTTTTCACAGCTGTGGATGTTTTTGTCAGGCTTGTCTCAGCGCTGACTTTTAAGTGACTGACAGCACTTAGGAAACATATGGCTCTTTGGGAGATGGAGTGCTGTGAACTTGATCCTTGCCATGTCTCATTCCTCAGTTATTTCTCGTTGCTTGGGATTGTGCTGCAGGACTGCTCTGGACTGGATGGGCTGGGTGACAGGGTGGCCAGAGGGGTTTCCACTGGTTTACAGCAAGAAATCTGGATTGGGCTCAGAGCTGCTTGTGCAGTGCTGTCAATAGCTGGAGAGAATCCTGTTTCCTTCCATCCAGATGCTTTCCCATAATTATACTTTGCTCTTTGGCATTCCCCATAGCTTACCTCTTGGAGCAGGCCACTGATGGGAAACAGAATGGGAGGCCTAAGTGGGGCTTTATGCACTTCAGTCTTCCAGATTCATTTTAACTTTTGGCAGTAAAAGAGTTTGTACTTCGCCTGTGGGACTATTCAGCAGAGCCCAGGGAAAACCTGCCTTCCTCTTGCTCACCTGTGAGCCTGGAGCAGCATGTCACAAGTAATCCCAGAGCTGTACTAACCTTGTCTGGATGTCACTCTGGTGGTTAACTATAGTTCCTTGATAAAATCTAATGCATGCAGGGAAAGCTATCCTGTTTCATATTCCCAGAAGCTGGAGGGTCAGAAACTGAACACAAGCTTCTAACCAAACAACGAAGTAATGTGGCAACCTGTACTTGAACTACAATGTTGTTATATAACATGATTATAGAAATTATATTCTTCTGTTGTTTAAAATGCTGATTATGAAGAACAACTTTAATGTTCACCAGGTTTCCTCTCTTGATTTTTTTGTTCTTTGAATTTCAAGTAAGAAAACGTGTTAGTCAATGTTTAAGTTTTTCAAAGACTTGAAGGAATCAGGGCATGTTTTGTTTTTCCTGCACAACACACTAACTTTTCCTTTGTCTGAATGGGACAACTCTACAGTGGCAGTTTGTGTGCTGTTTTTTGGAAGTATAAACTGTGGTAGCATAATAACTTCACTTAGGAAGTGAGGGATAAACTTACAAAGAGGATGATATTTTTCACTGAGATGGATGCATTTGTTTTGCAATATATAACAGGAAAGGAGAATTTTATCTTAAGGGTAGGGGGATATTATTTGTTGTAATCCTTTGGCCAGGCCTGTTTGCATTGAAGCACTAACCCTGACCTTAACAATGTAATACCTTTCTTAAGTGGTTACTACATTACCTTAGGCTAGCTCTGCTGATTTGTTCTTCTTTTTAAAAAGGACAGCATAACAACAAGTGTTTCCTTTAGAAATTCTTTTAATTTAAATGAGTTACGCAACACTAAGTTTGTAGGTTTTTTGGATAAGGTTTTGTATTGCTATGGACTTGCTATTGCTTTGTGCACTTTTGCAAAAGTATTTTGAAAATGATCAAGAGGAAGTATGTTTTAGTCCACCTTAGGAAAACTTTAAAAAAATGGGGATAGCTCTCCTAACAAAAAGCGTAATGCTATCTACCATCTGACTTAGTGTGCTCCTTTAAAACAAGTCTGTTCTGTCTTATAGCAGGAAAAGAGAATAAAATAAATAATGGTACATTTTCGTTTCATTGCTTTGATCTGAAATAATGGACACAGTTTCAATGTTCTTTTCCTGCCCGCTTCACGTTTCACCAAGTTGAGCAGATTATTAATATTTCTTTTTGCTCCATTTAGGATTTGCTTGATAAGTTCTCACAGCGCAGTTGAGCCTTGTCCTTCAGAACTGTTGAGCTTCCTGGGTTTTCAAATAATTCGCAAATGCAAGAAAGCATTTTTGAAGGTTCTGACACATCTGTGCAAAGTTGTAATGAAGAAACATTGTAAAAGAAGTTACAAAGTGAGAGATAAAGACAGAAGCATATTAGAGGAAATACTTAAGATGTTATCATTCTGTAGCTTTGTGTAGATAGCTCTTCAAAGCACATTCACAGTACTATGCCTGAAGAATGACCTAGTGGCATACTTTCAGGGACATCCTTGCCATAATTTTAATTTTAAAATGGGACTCCCTAAAAGTCAGTTCAGTATTACATGTGAAGAATGGGATGTTTTTTAATTCTTTATTATGTCAAAAATATGCTTTCTAGCTTGAAAGGAGGTTGTCAAGTAGATTCATATTGTAAAAAATGGATTATTTTCTTGCCAAAACATGGGTAATACTTAGTATCTGTAAGAAAACAGAATTTTGTTTCAGTCATCTAAATTCAGTCAGTCATTATTTCAGCACGTCATCTTTAATGTAGTCTGTGTGTGAACCACATCATGCCTGTTTTAATAGATTAAAAGAGATTTTATCTTGCAATTTTATTGTTTAAAAAGTGAGAATTGGTGTGCCTAGTTATAATTAGGAATAGAAAAGTTGTTTGCAAAAGAGAGGTTAAGAAGTATCAACGTGGTTCAGATGCAGTGCTGAATGGGAGTTTCCTTTTCAGGTTGAAAAGTAACATCTTTTGGTCACAGTGTGCTTTTCCTTAGAGCCAGCAATTGAGCTTCAAACTCTCAGACATCTCTTAGCTATTTGCTGTCCTAGTTTTGCTGTCTTGGTAAGACCAAGATGTGTTATGGGCAGAAAAATAAATTTTGTATTGTAAGCATGAAAGAACAGGATGCCAGGCACACGGATCCCATAAAAGGAGAGGAGAGGGAAGCTACCCGAGGGTTTCTAATGATGATGATGTAGACAAAGTATTTCCACTTCAACATCTAATGTGCACATCATCTCTGTTCCTTGTGATTTTGAAATGTATCCCCCTGTCTGTCAGCTGGAGGAGCAGCTGCTAAAACATGGACCATAGTGGCAGGCTTGAGCCCACAGCAGAGATGTGGGCTTGATCTTCACATGCACTGTGTAGGGCAAGTGCATTCAGGGTGACGTGACAGGGAAAACTGGAGGAAACCATGTGATTAGTACATGCCTTGGTGGAAAAAGTACCTGAAACTAGTCATTGACTTAAAAAATTTTCAAGATTTCAGAAAGTACAGTAATTTCACGACCATAAGGCGCACCGGACTATAAGACGCACCCCCCAGGAGTCGGCAAAATTCGCAACTTTGTAGATCAGATAAGGCACACCGGACTATAAGGCGCACTTTTTTTTTGCAGCAAGGCTCTGCCCCCAGCTTCCCCCGCACGGTTGCTGGTCGAGGCCCCACCTCAACCCGGCAGCCATGGGCCCCCAGGCCCACCTCCACCCATGAGGGGCGGCACCGCGGGCCCCCAGGCCCACCTTCACCGGGCAGCCATGGGCCCCCAGGACTGCCTGGACCTGGGAAGGGGCGGTGCCGCAGGCCCCCTGGCCCGCATTCACCCAACAGGGGCGGTGCCGTGGGCCCCTGGACCCACCTCCAGCCAGCTACCGTGACACTGCCAGCTTTCCCCGCAGCTCACAGCTCCCACTTCCGGTTTGGCAAATTTCACAACTTTGTTCATCAGATAAGGCGCACCGGACTATAAGGTGCACTTCCGGGTTCGAGGGAAAATTTTAGTCAAAAGGGTGCGCCTTATAGTCATGAAATTACTGTAATTAGAATTGCTGTGGTTCACGTGGAACCAGATCTGTAAACAGATGTGTAAAGAGACTTTTTCATGGAGTTGTGAAAACCTTTTACAGTAGTTTCACGAATACAAGCCGCACGGATTATAAGCCGCACCCCCGGTGCCTCGACAATGTTGCTGTCTTTGTCAATAGATAAGCCGCACCCCGAATATTAGCCGCACTTTCGTTTGTCGCGAGAATCCGTGCGCAGCTTTCACAAATTGGCCAATTAGTAAGAGGATCGTGGCATAGCGGGCTTTACTGGCTCGGGGCGGGGCCAGGCAGGCTCGGCCCGCTCATGGTTGCCGACGGGGCCGGGTGGCCCAGCTCAGCGCCACGGCTCGGCGGGGCTGGCCGGGTGGTGCTGCCGCCGCCGCCGGGCTCGCTGGCCCCCCTCTCCCGTCAGCACCGCCCCGCTGCCGCGTTCGCTCGCCCGGCTGGCAGGGCTGCCGCCGCCAGGCTCGCCGTCCGCCCCGCTGCCGCTTTCGCTCGCCCCGCGCCGCGCGGCTCGCGAGCGCCGCGCCCGCCCCGCGCCGCGCCCGCCCCGCGGCGCTTTCGCGGCTCGCGGTTCGCGGCTCGCGGCGGCGCTTTCGCGGCTCGCGGTTCGCGGCTCGCGGCGGCGCGCTCGCGGTTCGCGGCTCGCGGCGGCGCTTTCGCGGCTCGCGGCTCGCGGCGGCGCTTTCGCGGCTCGCGGTTCGCGGCTCGCGGCGGCGCTTTCGTGGCTCGCGGTTCGCGGCTCGCGGCGGCGCTTTCGCGGTTCGCGGCTCGCGGCGGCGCTTTCGCGGCTCGCGGTTCGCGGCTCGCGGCGGCGCTTTCGCGGCTCGCGGTTCGCGGCTCGCGGCGGCGCTTTCGCGGCTCGCGGTTCGCGGCTCGCGGCGGCGCTTTCGCGGCTCGCGGCTCGCGGCGGCGCTTTCGCAGCGAGCGGCGGCGCTTTCGCGAGCGGCGCTTTCGCTCGCCCCGCCGGCAGGGCTGCCGCCGCCGCCACCACGCTCGCCGGCCGCCCCCTCCCGTCTGCACCGCCGCCGCGTTTCCTCGCCCTGGCCGGCACTGCAGGCCCCCGCACCGCCGGGCTCCCCCACGCTGCTGGCCCCGATTATGCTGGGCTTCCCCCGCTGCCAGGCAGCCCCACCCGCCGGCCTTCCTGCTTCTGCCATGCTCCCCTGCACTGCTAGCCCCAGTTCTCCCGGGCTCCCCCGCCCTGCTGGCTCAGGCTCTGCCGCCCGCCCCCGACACTGCTGGCCCCGCCTCTGCCAGGCTTTCCCACCTCTGCCGGGGCCGGCCGGGCTCCAGCTTGGCTTGGGGCTGCCGCGGGCTCTCACTTCCGTGTTGGCAGCTTTTAGAATTTTGTTAATAGATTAGCCGCCCCGGAATATTAGCCGCACTTCCGGGTTTCCACCAAAATTTTGGTCAAATTGGTGCGGCTTGTATTCGTGAAATTACTGTAATCAGATTCCTGTTCCTCATTGCATCTCTTCAATTTAATATGGCCTAGCTTCATACCCAGGATTCAGAGGGCTTTTACATTTCAATTTTTAATTTTAATTTTCTTTTTGTCTGATCATGCATTTAAAAATGGTTTTTCTGGCAGTCCATTTTAACTATGGGAGAATGAAAATTTTATGCAGACTTCACAGGAAAATGGAGTTTCAGTGATCTGTAATATACAGCTACTTTGTGCCATTATCATTTAATACTTGGCTGGAAAGTCTGTATTGTTGTTTTAACATTTGGTATTCTGTCTTGGGAATGGGTGGTGCTTCTTAATCTGCTTCAACTTAAATCTTGGTGGAGAGGATCATATTTTCTTATGAGGTAAGGTTGCAGATTATTTATTGGCACAGCTCTTCCCAACTGAAAAAATATTTACCGGTGAGGAGGCAGGATACTACTGGACTATTGGCTTACTTTGTCTCCAGCCTGTTGCCTAGTACATTAAGAAGAGTTTGGCCTGAGGCTTGTCATTCTTTCCTCTGGCCAGCCTGAAGGAATGGAGCCTTGCTGTCCAGGAAGCATCAGGCAGGCAGCCACATGTTCTCCCTCATGGGTATCTCCTTGACCTTCTGGCTATGGTTGCCTGTAGCATGTGGTGCCTGTCCTCTGTGTCCTTTGTGTCCTCTGCCCAGGGACTATGGTGCACTTGCTGAGGGAGGCTAAATGTGATTATATTCATAGGACTTTTCCATCTCTCACATCTGCAGTCAGTTTCTGATGTAGGAGTTGACCCTGAACATGCATCCCAAGGCTTGCTTCTTGCTTTAGTGATTAAACAGTGAGTCAAAAGGGTAAATTATGGCAAGAGAGAAAAATCTAAAAGCAAAGGATGCATGGGCACAACTTCTTGCAAGTGAAACTGAAATTCCCTGATGGAGATCATGTAAATCTCTTCCAAGGAAACCCCAAATTCTGTATGCAAATGTTTTGCTTTTAGTGGACTTGCTCCCCAAGTTTCTGGATATACTTTTAAAAAATGCTCACAGGGGAAAGAAATCTTTAAAATGTTTGTGATATATATATATTTTATTGACTCTGCAGGAACTTTTTCAATAGTTGCCCATAAAATATTGTGTTCTTTGTGAAATAAGGGAAAGAAAGTCACACCGGGGAAGGCTCTGAGAAATCAGTGTGTCTTTAACCTGTGCTACAACTCTGCCGCCATGTGATGCAACTTTTTCATGGAGGAGGTGGCGGAGGGCAATGAGATGAAAGGTCCAGCTGGTTTTCTGCTAAAATTTATGGGTACGTGTGATGTTAGCTGTCCGAACCAGTGTTAATGTTGGCTACAAAAATAATTGTGTTCAGCTGTTAAGAACATTTTTCAACATTAGGGTCGGTAGTCATAGAGATGAATATTTGGTTCTATCAGTTGTTTTCTGACATTATAATTACATTGAATCAATTCTGTCATAAGTATGTTGGCTGAACATTCATCAGAATTATTACTTGTCGCATACAACTCTCCACTTGTTCATCAGTTCACGATGCTAAGCAGTGTGCAAAGCTCTTGTCCTTGTCCCAGAGGCTTTGCATGGAAAGGCATCTTGACTTACAGTACATGATTTATAACTGCTAGAATATGAATTTTTTTTTCTTGCAAAAAAGGCTGTGTTCATGTAACTGAGAAAAATCACTTGCAGATTTCTCAGTATCATTTGACCTGACACTGGTCAAGCATTATGACCTATGTGGCCTTCTAGGAGTGGCATGTAAAATGATATTTGCACCAGACTCAGGAGTGTGACCAATTTGAATAAGGCTGAATGACTGTGCGCAGGCAATCACAGGAGTGTTGCTGGACATTTGACTGAAGCCTGAATCAGCTCATTGCATTAGTCATTTGTCAAGCAAGTAAATCTTCTCCCACACTTCTGGCTTTGTTTCCACATTGGGATCTCTAAGGAGGATTAGGCCATCCTTGTATCCTACAAGGGGAAGATGGAGTTTTTTTGTTTTTATGCCTTTTCCACAGCAGTTTTGTTCTCCCCTCCTGGATGCTCAGCTGTGCCAAAAACCTGCTATCCTGACAAGATTTGTAGCTGTTCTTTCTTGGCAGGAATGTTGGGCAGGGCTGTGTCAGAACACTTTTGACCAAAAAGGAAGCTGGAGCGTTTGTCAGTCACAAATCAATTAGTAGAGTGGCTCGCTGATCTTGTGACTCTTGGAATTAATTTGCATTTATCCAAAGTATTACCAAAACTGCTGTATTTCTGAAATAATTTTCACAGTCAGGCTTGAAGCAATGCTGTGTCTGTGTTTAGCTTTTTTAGTGTATCCTAATATGTCTGCCTCTGGTGCTGTCCTGGTGCTGTCCCTTATCTCATGGTCATTCTAATAACTGGTAAAGGGCCCTGTTTCAGAGGAAGTGGGGAAAGAAAGGCACTTATGTCTTTGATTATAAGATTTTTAGTAGTAACCATTTTTGCTCCAACATCTACCAGGTTGAGCTAAATTGGGGCAGTGATTAGCAGACATGAACTGAGAAGGAAAAAAGTGCTTTAATTGGTATTCAAAGTCACTGATCTTCACCGAAGGGGCCATCCTGCATTCCTGTCAGCTGGCCTGGTTTTCTACTGTCAAACAATCTGACTGTATTCTTTAGAAGTGCCTATTTACCGTCTTTCAATCCTTTTTTTCTTAGGTTACTCCAAGTTATTTTGGACTTCAGGACAATGGTAGAACTTTTTATTTGGAAAGATATCATCTCCCCATCAAATATTGATACTTGCTTTGACCTCACTCACTTGATCTCACAATTTGTTCACCTAACAATTTTAAATGCTATTCTTAACTTTAAAAATGCTATTTTTAACTTTCTTTCTTGGCAGGTAAGAATCAAACTATCAGTTTGTATCTTTTTTTTTTCTTGTCTGTAAAAGCTTTGCTCAAAAGGTGATTGCTGTGTAAGTCTGAATATTTTTAAGGTGTGTATCCAAGTACGTGTTTCTAAGATTAAATGCTTGTTTTCTTGTTTTGTTTCTGGGGGTGTTTTGGGCTGTCCCTAGCTTGGTCATGCAGACACGGTGGTGTTTGGCAGTGCGAAACCCGATGATGTTCCTGCGAGCTGGATAAAGCCTGGGGCCACTGTTATCTATGGTGCTCATGGTCTTCTGTCAGGTAAGAGGTGATAAAAGGTAGCAGTTCTTGCAGGTGAGGCACAGTGAGCCTTTGAGATGTGTGTGGCATCTTGGTGACAGCACAGTGTGGCTGAAAACTACATCTCTGCAGGACAGTCTTTGGAGGTGTGTGTACAGGGCATGTGTACACCTTTATCTGATGTATAAATAGGGAAAAGATGTTAGGTGAGAGAAGGAAGGTTGGAACAGATTCTTTATACCAGGATGGTTAGTTAAGAAACGGATTCAGAGAATTCAGAGGGAAGACTTTTGGGTCGTCAGATGAGATATTACATAGTGCTATTTTATACAGTGTTTTATCCTGTGACTTCTGTGGTCTCACCTGAAATATGGGAAAAGGAGAAGAAGGGAAGAAATGTCAGCTTGCAAAGTGCTGTGAAACTGTCTGCAGAGAGTGGTGCGGGAGGGAGTACAGAAATCATGTGTAGTTAAGAAGAGGCAAAATGTCTCCTGCAGTAATTATTCCTGCAAAAAAAGGGTTTGGATTAATCTCCTTCCTCTCCCCCTAACTTGTTGTGGAGGGTGTATGTGTTCAATAATTTCTCAGTTGAAAAAATGTTACAGAATTTTCTTGGGAATAAAATTAAGAAGTCTTCCCAGAAGTTACTCTGCTGCTAGAATACCATGTAGTCATAATAACAACATGTAAATTTACATCTCCTGTATAATTTCTTAAGAGAAGATCTCTAGATCTTTTCTAGATTTTTGGTGTGCATATGAATTTAACTACTCAGCATCCCAATGAGATTATGCTGCAAATGAATAGGAAAATGAGGGAGTCCATGGATAGCATGGCTGGTTTATCTGGGTTTTTTTAAAAAAAACAACATCTATTGGTACAAAACTATGGAAATGGGTGTAAAACTGAGAAAAACTAATTGCATGGGTTTTAAACTAGGGATATTCCCTAAGGGCAAATTAAGCAGACACTCCATGCAGAGCTAATGCAAGATCAGGCTCATAATTAAACAGCTGCTCTTCCCATGCAAAGCATGGCCTTAGAAATAGATTTATTTCCTTGTCTTTCATGATATCCTCTTGACTTGAACAGACACTGCAGGTGTGGAGATCTGGGTTATTCACTTGGCTGTCCAAAGGCATTTGGACATCCATTGTCTACCTCCCAAAGCAGATCTCTGATTGTACAGAGGCACACAGGTCTCTTCAGCAGGTAGCCAGCCTGCTAGTGTGACACTGCCTTTCATGAAGGAGGAATGGGGGAGAAAGAGAAGGGAATAGAGAAGAGAGGGAGTGGTGGTACAGCAGTCATACCTACCTATAAGTAAATAAACTAAAAGGACTCTCCCTTCCTCATTTTAATCTTGCAAGTGGAAACTTCTTATGTGGCAGACTTGGGGTGGTTCTGACAGGATGGGATAAGCCAGTCTGTGTAGCCTGAGTGGGCATCCGGAGTGACTGGACTCTCCCAGCACTGTGTGCTGCCTGGTGCAAGTCCCACTTTCAGACACCTAATTCCCTCCATCAAGAAGTGAGTCTGAGCCTTCACAGACCTAAAAATTATGCACTATGACTGCATGCTATGTCTTAAGACTTAGATATCTTAATGCCTTAGTTGCTCTTAAGAACTATAGATAATACTAGTGTTTCCCTTCTCTGCAAGAGTGTTGCTAGAAAAGCTGCATTGCATACCACTGTAACATTCATTCCTAATGCAGGAAATGTAAGATTTGGCATAAGCATATACATTTCTTTGCATTTTTCAAGTTGTCGCAATGCGCTCTGTTGAGTACTGCCTTTTTTTGGAAAGGCAGCATGAGATTTTTATCAAGATAATTCAAGATAATTTATGTACCAAATGTCTATCTTTATGGTTATGTTTTTGAGGTTGTCAGAACCTTGGAGAAACTCAGCAGAAATACATTTTACCAACTGGAAAAATGTTGTTCTCAAGGCTTACTAGAGAGGTACATGAAACACAGGTGTCTGACAGGAAGAGCACAGTTTAGTTGCAAGATATTTGTGGAAAGTCCATTGTGGGGTAGTTGTGACCTTGGAGAAACAACTGAATCTCATAACTGTCTCTTGACTTCCATGGAATCTGGCTGAGGTGCTTGGAAATTGTTCTGGATTTTTTCTTGCTTTAGAAATGTCCGGCTTAACATCTGTGGGGTCGCAGGAGCTAAATGAAGCCTGAAAGCAATAATGATCAGGAAGTAACTTTTGTTCTTGCTAGATGGTGGCTAGATTTCCAACTTGTGTGGGTGTACATATCATTTAACACACTCACATGTTTTAAAAGTGCTCAGAATTTGCAAGGACATAGCTGAATTGGGGAAATATAATGTTATAAATCAGGGGAGTAGAGATAAAAGTGCTCACTCCAAAGTGACAATTCTTTCTCATGGATTTTTTTTTTATTGAAGATTTTTAAATTGTCACAGTTTTAAAACATTCTGCAGTTTTCTAACAGTGCAGCATCTGCTTCTGTTGCACTGATAATCTTGGAATCAGGTGAGTGGTGGTAGTGTCTTTCAGGAATATACTTTATATGTAAATGTATGGAAATGAAAATAACTTTCTGAACAAAACTTAAGGAAACCAGAATTATTTGGGATTTGATGTCCTACTCCTGTGGGGTCACTTGAAAGCTGAAACCCACATGGTTTAAGTATGTTAGTGGGAAATTCAACCATTTCCCCACCTCTTCTATATTCTAAGCTGCCTGAGTGGCCAGGTAGCACCTGACAACTGCTCTCACTCATCTGCACAACAGGGTATGAGTCAGAGGAGGGAGCACAATGTCTGAAGTTCAGCTGATCTGGCCACAGTCTGAAAGCAGAGAGTGCTATTCCAGCTTCCATCTGGAAAATTTATCCTAGGAGAGCTGTTGCAATCCTATGATTGTCTTGCTAACTCCATGTGTGCATGACTTTCACCTCTAGTTTCACCCTCATCCCTGTAAAAGCCTGGCTAGTCATTTGTGGGGTGACTGTGTAGCATAGGCAGTCTGAGAGAAATAGTTTATTGAAGGGAATTGTCTAATTCTAGTACGTATTTACACACATGCTAGCTCTGCCCTGATAAAAATAGTCATATTAAGCCAAGTAACATAAAAAGTCAAAATGTTTCTGTAAAGCACAGCTGTCTGAAAGAGGGTTTTAAACTTCATTCTTCCTACTTTATTTGTCTGTTTGGCAGCTCTCCCAGCGTGGTCTCAAAGCAACAAGAGTCAGCTTATGATTGTAATAGACTATTCCAGTAAAACTCCTCTGTCTAAATCTAAAACTGAGCATCTCCAGAAGAAATTGTTGGGATTTTGTTTGTTTGTTCTAATTGCAAGTGTTAATGCAAGTAGGACTTTTCAGACAGTTTCTTAATTAGAGTTTAATATGAGGACTGTTGTGTTCAGCTTGGTTAGCTTTGTCACTGCTGTGTGGATGCCTGCTGGCAGGAAAGTTTGAGAAAGGGTCAGGAATCACATGGAATGAGGCTGAGGGTGCCTGCGGAGAGGGTCTCTTGCTCTCTCAGTGATGGGAGTGGGAGAGTGGGCTGTAGCTGCCACCCTGTCTCCAGTGTGAGTGTTCTGTGCCCTGCTGCTCTGGGACCCTTGTTGGGAGGGGTGGTTGTGCAAGGAAACGTGAGCTTTTTGTACCAGTAGAGAAGGGGTGAACCGAGCTTGGCCAGGTCAGGGTTTGCACTTCAGCTCCCCCGTGGCAGAAAGGTTAAAGCTGTCAGCGTACAGTTGTTATTTTTTATTACAGTCATGTCTACGCCCTGCAGAATGTGGCTACGGCCTTGATATGCCCATAGGGACTAGGATGTGAATTTTGGAGAGATTGTGTCTAGTTAAAAGTCAATGAGCAACAACAGAAGAACAAACCAGAAGAAGGATTACAGCAAAATGACAAAATAATATGTTTAGCTGGGGTAGCTAATGTATGATTATAATTTGATATATTGCCACTAGAAACAATTATAACTGTCTCTGAAGTTGAAGTCACTCTCCAGACCCTCCAGAATACCTACTCTTAATATCATGCTGCTGAAGATAACTGTTGCTATTTAAAAAAAAAAAGGCATATACTGTTTCCAAGTTATAATAATCCTGTATGGTATTTGTGATCATTTCATTGTTCTTGCTCACTGTAATAGTGTGTCAAAGAGAAGACAGTCTTTACCATGCTCGTTTAGGTTCTATTTAAGAATGTATGTAACTTTTCAAATACAGCTGTGTGAATATTTTTTTGTGTGGGTTTGTGTAATATGTTTCAGAGCATACAGTTGCTCTCTGATTTTCATAGTATATTCATCCTTCTGGGTGATTTCATTTGAAATATTAAAGTAACCACTTACAATTTTGTCAGTAATATTGTTAAATTTCAAGTCAACATTCAGAATTTTTTTATTTGGATGTAAGTTTCAAATACACGTACTCCCACTCACAAAAGATTTGTGATTTATTAGTGCAATACTTATATTTTTCAGAGAAACACAGCCATGGTCAGCAGAACGATCCTGCTGCTGAAAAGACTGTTGGTTCTCTTGCAGTAGCAATGAGAATGCAGGTTAGTGTACAACTTTCAATGTTGTAGATTTGCTGCTCTTTGTGTAAGTTGCACAAATTGCTTCTACAAGTTTATATTTTAACTTTTGTTTTGCCTTTTTGAACATCTTACCTGACTTCCATTTTAATAGCAACTCTTAATCAGATAAAGTGATACCTATTACATTTAATTAGAGAAAGGTAAATTAAAAACCGGACATCTCATAATTCTGGTTAATACAGTAGAGCTTGGCAGAAGCAGTTGTGTTAATAGGCTAATGTCACTCACTCTGGTAAGACTGTGAAGATTGATTGTATCTGTCTACTTTTTTGCGTTATGATGGGTAGAGAGACCAAAAGTTTGTTATTTAAATTTGGAACCAGCATGAGTCAGTCAATGAACAATCAGTATCTTCCCTTATTTTTAAGGTGTGAGAGAAGAATAGTAATTCTCCATCTTACCAGAATAAAACATCCAGCTACTTAATTAGATACTCTTCTCTGCCACTTACGTGTTAATGGAGTTGTTTCTTTTTGAAATGTGGTCAAGCAATAGAAAAGAGGCTCTTACTTTGTCCTAAAACCATGAAATGAAAGAATTTTTAAGTTTGGGGGTTTTTGTTATCCTTTGCCATAGAAGTTATTTCAACATACTCTAGGGATTGTTTGAGATTAATGTTCAGCATTTATGATGCAACTGTTGTGTGCTGTTTTCTTGTTTAAAACCAGAACATGGTAAAAAACACGGAGCGATGGATCCATTCCCAGCGGCACAGGAAGTGGGACTTCCACAGCTTGAAACTTCAGCCCCTCTCCCCAGTGCCCAGGTAATAAGTGCTTTCAAAGAAAACTAAATATATCTTTTAAAAATGCAAGTGTGTCAACCTAAAAATGTTCCATGCCTAAGTAATTTTTAATCTTATGTGGACTATATGTTGTGGCATGTGTATGCTTCGTTGTGACCATGTGCTTCTGTTTGCCAGAGATTTTTATTTTGATGATATGCATAGGAGGCAAGCTTTCTTTATTGAAGACCTAAAGCTGGAAGGTTTCATTGATGGAGGAGAAGCCTTGTGCAATGCCAACAGAAGTGCAAAAGACAAGAAGTTCCTGATGGCTAAACCCTGATGTAGGAAGGTGTTCAGTTAAGGCTCAGTGCTTTCAATGGCATTTGAGTTTGTATTTATTTTCTTCCCTCAGTAGTAGTACTTTCTTCTGCATTAGACTTTTAAATTCCTGTGTGGGTGTGAAAAGCAGGAAGCATATTTATTCTCATAGCCAGAATCTTTTCAATCAGTTCCTGTCATTCACTTCCCAAGGCGCCTGTCTGGGCCTCAGGGATTTCAGGTCTGCCTTGGCACGGTTGCTACCATCTCTGACATTTTAAGCAGCCTGAGCTCTTCACTGCACTGAAGTGCTTTGCTATGTGTTGGTTGTGTTGGGTGACAGAGAGAGGAACCAATGACTTAAAAGTGAGGGAAGTGTCAACATTTTTTTGTGCTTGTTGATACACCTGCTTCTGCAGATGCTGAAGGTACCTCATACCAGAAGAAAAAGAGAGTTGGAACTGGAGGACAGCAGGATCTTATCAATGTGTCTAAATATAATGTACAATAATGCAAAGACGAGCAAGGCAGGCTCTTTTCAATGGGCCCAGTGACAGAACCATAGGCAGTGAGTACAAACTGAAACCCAGGAAGCTCCATTTGAACATCAGGAAATACTTCTTCACTGTGAGGGTGGCCAAACATTGACGCTGATTGTGCAGGATGGTTGTGGAGTGTCCATTCTAGGAGATACTCAAAAGCTGCCTGGATATAGGCAGCTAACTAGCTCTAGATACCCCTGCATAAGCAGGGGGGGTTGGACCAGATGACTTCCAGAGGTCCTTTCCAACCTCAACCACTCTGTGATTCTGTAATTCTGAATCCTACTGGTGTCTTTTTGAAAAACTATAGCAAAATGTTGTATTTTCTAAGCATTTTGATTTACTTTTCACTATCTCTTACAATAGTTTAATGGGAATGAACACAAATGTAATTTAAAACAGAGATGCCAAAAGAATGAGTTTTCTCTTGTAATCAGGGCTACAAGGGGGTAGAAATGCTTGAGCTTTTTCTGGGCTATCATGTAACATTTCTAGAACTGAAGCCTAAAAAAACTATCCTTAAATAATACAATTAAAATTTAAAGTATGTGATATCATGAGTGTGATGGTAAAAAAAAACCTTTCAAAAAAAGTATTCCCAACCCTCTCTATGACATTGTGTGTTTAGTACATAAATAATTACATAATAAGTAATATACACACACACCATAATATACATAGTAAAATATATATTACTTAATTAGTAATGGGACTTGCATTTATCTGCTAGCTCTATAACTTTGTCTTTTTTTTTTAAATGTAAAGAAACCCTTCAGATGGAAAGTATCCTGTAATAAAATGTAAGCTTGCGGTAATACACCACATTGTGTGGAAACAGATGGGGTTTTCATTGAAAGTGAGGCAAAACTGCTTGAGCACTAAAACTAAGAACATCTGCTTTTTGATTTCTGTGAGATCTGGGTTGAAGTATTTCCAAATACATTGGAAATGGAATGGAAAATTTTCTTACAGTATGCAGTAAAAAAAAAAGTCAGGTGAGTAGATGTAGAGCCTTCCTCCATCTTTTAAATTTTTCTGCATTTTGTAAATTATCACTTAACATTGTCAGTGATGGACTTCTTGCTCAACAGTTTTCATTCATGGGAAAGAACCACTTTTGCACATCTCCAATGAATATGAATAACATAACATAACGAATAATTCTGGTATTTCCAATGCAGAGACTATTGACTTATTGTCAGACTAAAAGAGTCAGCTGCAAATACAGACTTCTACAGGTATCCAGTCCAAATCTTTAATTTCCTGTGTTTTAGGAAAATATATTTAGTAGGAGGAAAAAAATGCAAGTTAACTTAGTTGTGTTAGTCTACATCTTTCCCCTCTTGCTAAATGCATCAATTATTTTAATGCAAAATAGTCATCCTGAAAATTTTCCTTTCTTAGATCTTTAAGGGACCACACTACCATCAACTTAGCAAGAATTTTCTGGGACTTGAGTTGTTTATATATAGTAAGTTCTGAGTGAAAACTTCAGATGGTCCTTGTCATGTGATGTTTGTAAGCCACTCCGTCTTGTGCTGTAGTTAAATTTTTATGGCTACTTGTGTTTGAAACCACACATAAGAAGCCAAAGGTATATCCTTCTACGAAAGCGAATGCACTTAGTAAGTCTTTGAAAGAAAGCAGGTTCCAGGTTAGTGCTGTGATTGAGTAACTCCTTGTCCTGTAGTACTGGATTATGTCATTGTTTGGGTGGATGGTTTCTGAGTTTCACTTAGCTGCTGCAGAGTGCAAAAGGGGGTTACTTGAGAAATATAAATGAGTAATGGAGCCAGTTTAGGGTTTTCTCAAAGAATTGCAAGCAATTAGGTTGGCGCAGACTGATCAGTTGCTGGGTGGATGCAGAACAGCCAAAATCCACTCACAGAGTTGAGATTTGGTAGTAGTTTTATGTTCAGTGGTGGGTATTTAAGGTCTTGCAGAATGTTTGAAAGTTCGGGACATGAGCTTTCATGCCATTGCCAGATTCTATCTTCAAAATACTGTCATCAACTGAACCTACAGGAAGACATTTAGCCTGGTTAGGCTGAAGGTAATATTTAAAGTTATTTTTGTGGTAATGCGAGCAATTTAAAGCCCAAGGAGACACCTCTTCACATCCTGTGTGCCATCCCCTGGGCTTCTGTGCTGCCAGAGCTTACAGCTGCTACATGCTTATGTGGACATAATGGGCAACTAGGTCAAGCTCACAAATGAAAATCCATGATGGAGTATTAAATCCAAAGACCTGAGGTTGTCCAGGTCAGGAATTGCTGATACAGTAGTGTCCCCTCCAACCACATCCCCTCAGGGAATCTGTGTGCTTACCTCAGCTGCTGCTCATCCTTTCTGGAGGTAGTTTGTAAGCTCACTGGAAGTCTTGGCTGAACCCTGTGCTTTAGACTCCTGCTCTGTGGCCATTCTTAACTTAGCTGTGCATGAATTGCATTAACTTAGAAGTGCATGAATTGGTCTTCAAATGCCTTGATTCCTTTGGTGTCCTCGTGGGGGAGTAACAATGTTGGTGCTGCCCTTGGATGAAAGGCGCTGCATGCACAAGCTTTGGGTTTAGCCAATGTATTTGTGTGACTGTTGGCCAAGGAATGCATGCACTTTTTAGTAAATTGTATGCGCTGAAATATGCTGTGAGGGAGGAGAACAAAAGGGAAAAACAAACCCAGAAACATCCATTCCAGTGGGACATGCTTGAGCATCCAGCAGACACATTTCTAGCTTGATATGAAAGCATTATGTAATATTTGGAATCTGATTAAACAAGAGACCTCTGTGAAATTGTAACAATTAACAAACACTGTACGTGATTTTCAATGTTATATTAGGTGTTACTTAATATTTAAGTTTGGTTAATAAAATGTGAGAGAGAATTGAAAAACTCATTACAGTAACTCTATTGTTGGATTATTTGCTGTTGTTTTGTGCTCTGTTGTCGACCACCTAAGCTGAGAGAAATCTCCTGGCTCCTATTTGTTTTCTTTTCCAGTGATATTGAGATTTCCCGAGCACAGTGTCCAAAAGCTGTTGATGTACTTGCCAAGGAGATAGGATTGCTTACAGATGAAATTGAGATCTATGGCCAAACCAAAGCCAAAGTACGTTTGTCCCTGCTGGAAAGGTTAAAGGATCAACCAGATGGAAAATATGTTCTAGTTGCTGGGTAAGAATGCTATGTAATGTCATTAATGTCTGCTGTTTCCACTCTTATTAATATAAACATGCAATTTACATCTTTTTTATACTCTGCACAAATAAGAATCTTGAGTGTTTTCATCTGTGTGTTGCTCTATTCTGAAAGTGTGCAGGTTTTGAACTTTTTTGAAATAACACTTCTTTTTTTACAAACTCTTATTACTGAAGTATACTTCATAAAAGGTAATTTGTTCTATGATTCTGTGAAATGTTGGTGTGTGGAGTTTTTTCTTACTGTTATATCAGAATTTTAAATGTTTAACTTGGATATTTAAGGCTGCTTGTATTGTGGCTGTTTATAAACAAACATTAACAGAAGCTACATGCTAATCTGTTGATATTAACAATAAATACTTCTTTTATTGAAGAACAGATTGCAAAGTTTAAAAAACCATGTTTTTTGTCTGAAATGTAGACATGTCTCCAGGCAGGCTTATCCTGCTTGCTTTTCCCACGATTATAGCAAATGCAATGCTCAGCAAGAATTATGCACTTCTCTTCTGAAGAGCTTCAAGTTTTTCTTGCATTCAGTGACACAACTTTTTCATTCACCTGGTATACTGAGTGAAAATGTCTGTTTGCAAGCAAACATGTGAAGGTTTTCATTAATACTTAAATTGCAGTGTATTCTTTATATTCTGAATTAATCTGTTAGTTGCTTCCTTTAAAGTAAAACCACTCAAGTTTAAAGTGCAGTTTAGGCTGATCCAGAAGGAGGAGGCTGTTATTAACCACCTTGATCTACTGATTCCTCACTGTGGCTAGTATTTCTCAAACTGTTTGCTTTACTGCCTTCCTGTGCGAACAGCCTGAATTTCTGGCACTGTCTGAGATGAACTGTTGTAGACTGAGAAACTTGATATCACAAAGCTGAGGCAGGCAAGACATGAAGCTTTCCTCAAAACTATATGATAGAAGTCCAGCATTAAAGATATTCCTGGAGGATGCTGGAGCAGTTAAGAGAAGGAAATAATAGCTGGTTGAGCTTTGTTTCCTTTGGCAGAGTTTTACTTTGATTCAAGTTTTTTTGTGGCACTGGAGAAACAAAAACAGGTTCGGCATTTGACTGAGTCAGAAGAAAGTTGCTGCCATGTATTTTCATGCTCATCATGTCAACAGCTCAGTTGGTCATCATGGTGCAGACCAATCCAGACTTCCCTAGCAGCAAGCCTCTCACAGAAGAAGAGGTTGTTTGAAGATGTCTGGAGGTGCAAAGATAGCAAGTTGCAAAGCTCCATTTGTTTTTTTGTCATGTCAGATTGCGTGCACCAGCGCTTACATTTCTTCACACTGCTTTGTCTCCTGTTCTCCTTCAGAGAAGGTATCTCAGGCAGTTGTCACAGAAGGAAGTGCATCTACATGTGGAAAAAAGGCAGAAGTTTTGACCAACAAGATGAAAAGCTGGCAAAAAGTAGAAAATTGTATTCTTTTTTAAGTTCACATAAAATGTAGCAATGCAGAATGGTGCTTCAGGAACAAAGGGCTGGGTTTGGTACCTGCCCAACCTGATGATGCAGTATGTTGCTATTTGTATCATCTCTGAAGTCATTGCAACTTGCAGGTTAGTGCAAAGCCACATCTGCTGCAGGAGGAGTGCCCAGGCAAGGTCACTACAATAGTAGGAACTAGTAGGAATAGTAGAAGCGTTCTCTTCTGAGTTCAAAGCTTGACTTTGAAATATAGTACTTATAAAACATACATATAATGTGTGTTTATATGCTCTCAGCTGCTCTCTACTGAAATGACTGTAGCAGATAACAACGATTTTAAGAAAAGTAGGGAACTCTGATGGGAAAATTTTCAATGCAATGCAAATCAAATATCACTAAAGTGTGGAAACTGGGAAGTGAAATGGTATCCTCATTTGCCTTCATTCTCTCCCTTGCCAAGGCAAGGTCAACCAGAGCCTGCTGTTTGGGTTATTATGTTTGTTCACAATAACCAAAGATACTTAAAAATTCTTTTAAAAGGATACAGTATAGGTCTTCAGAATAAATTTTCAGTGCTTCAGAGGAAACATTTAAGATATATGCTTATACTTACAGTTCTGGTTGAAATATGTGTAATGTGTGATGGGACCTTCTCTTGTGTGGAAACAGTGCAAAGTGTGTGTGTGTGTGTGAATTCAAGAAACTGCAAAACCTCCAACCATGATGCAGCCAGCAACATTTGTGCCTTTAATTGCACATTCAGACTTAAATGTTTCACAATGTCTAGGAATTTATAAATATTTGCTGCAAATGCATGTATAGTTTATTTCTGGTATGCTAAAGACCAAACTTCTTGTTATGAACAGGCAAATGCAACTGAAATGTACCTTTTTATCTCTGAGGATAGTTGTATTTATGGCTCTTTAAAAAGTTGCTAACTGCAAAGTCTTTTTTGTTCTTTCTGAATGCAAACAAATGTGGCTAAGTGTCTCATCCAATATAAACTTTGTATGCTGAAATATTGCAGTTTGATTAACAGATCATGACACCCGAAAATAGGTTGAAGACTTTAGTTCTTTATAAATTCAATTTACTTCTGTATGGAGACCTTTTTTTTTTTTTTTCATTCTTGCTTTTTTATTTTCTTTGTCTATGTTTGGCTTACTATAGAGTTTATGTTAAGACACTGTGAGGACAGAGCCACATGTTATCATGGAGTAGTTGGCACTTGGGCATCAACTGCCTGTAAACAGGATTTTAGTGTGCTGAATAGTATGTTGCAGGATCTGTTAACTCAAACTGCTTCCACTCATTGCCAGCTAAGAGCATGCAAATGAATGCAGCTTGTGCTTGACCTAGGAGCTAAGTTTAGTGTCCAGGGTAACCTAATCATGTATTCAAGCATGTAGATGGCATATTCACAGACACAATATGAAATTACAGCTGCAGTTTGTTAGAATCTGTGTGTGTGTGTGTGTGTGTGTGTTTTTCAGCACCTTGTTTCTAAATGCTCCAGTGCTGTGGCTTTTAGCAGATAATTCTGGGAACTTGTTCACTTAAAAAATGCAAGATGAAGAAGAATATTAAGTGGGAGAATTGTGCAATATAATGCTGCTTTTAATAGGAAGTTAACAAGAAATGTTAGATTTTGAATGCTGGAAAATTTAAAATCAGTACTTTTGTCCTGACATTAGTAGATTGTTCTGTGGATGAACTTTTCAGTAAGGTAAAATGGTGGAAACAAAAGTGGATTGTATTTCTTTTTACTATGTCTCTTGGGCTGCAAGGTGTTTAACAGCTAATAAAAAAGGAAGGAAAACAAAAGTTAGAGGAAAACTACAGGGAAGGATAAGAGGGGAAAATAACCCTGTGTTGATGCCCTGAATTGTCTGACACTCGAAAGTAAAGTCATAGTTGAGACAGTTGTCACGTATTGGTCATATCATTGCACAGCTCCTGGCTGGGATTGTCTCGTATGAGTCTGTAGTGGATTATGAGAGTCTGTAGTGGAGGATTCCTCAGTCTGTTCCTGTCTTTGTTCAGTCATTTTAGCTTCACAGTGATCTCTGGGCTTTTGTATTTGGAAGCTCCAGTCCCAGCCCAAGGATGCCACTGCAACATTACCAAAACCTCGTGTGGATGAGGTGACAGCAGTTGCCGCACTTCTGTGCTCAGAAATACATTTCTGACAGCTGTAATCTAGGATGGGAGATGTACATAGGTGGGAACTCAGTTGCCCATGGCCTCCATAGCCTGGCTTCACAGGTTTCCATGTGGATCACAGGAATTACAATCTCATTAAAATCCTTGAATCTGCTGATACCTGTGAGTTGAGCATAGGAAATTTGAAAGAGAGTTGTCAGTAAAGTTCTTGCTGGAGTCACAGTGGCTGGCGTATTTGTGAGGAGGTTACAGCTGGTGCCGTGTATGTCTCCCTGTTTGTTTATTTTCTCTTTGGGAGACCTCATGTAGCTTTCCCACAGAAACAGCTCTGCTGTAAGCGAATGTGATGTATAACAAACAAACAAGAAGTCTGCATATTCTTATCTTTGTTTTGATATACATAAGGAGAGAAGGCTTTCCAATGTTATGGAAAACTTATTTTGCCAAGGAGCTGATGACTGCTTGGTAGGTGGCAAAGTTTAAGGTGGAAAATTATTGTGGGGTTTCTGTGTTTTGATTGAAAACATACTAAAGAAATTTGAAGAATAATGCAAATGGCCATTAAAGTCTCTTGAAGTTCATTAAAATTTATTGCGTTTTAAGGGAGGTTTTTCCTCAATTTGCATAAGGTTAAAACACCGCATCACACAATTGAGCTAAAGTTAGCCATTGGCTGTTGTAATTTTATACTCATGTGAGCTAGTGACCTAAGCCAAAAGAGTGAAAGCTCAGTAGTGTAGCCAGCAAAAACAGCTCAATGCCCACAAAACAGCTCAAGTGGATTATTTTATTTATAAAACCCAATCAAAGTAGAGCAGGTACAAAAGGGAAGATATTTACAGTAAGCTTTTGAAAGAAAATAGAATAGAATTTTCTTTTAATTTCAGGTGCCTTTTATTCTTTTTCTTTAATGTTTAAAGCTGAGATTTTGGTAACTGTTGAAACTAATAAATAGCTATTTAGCTCTTGAGGTTTCCTGCCAGTTTCATCAATGAACAGTGGTGTGTTTTTCTTTTTTACTTTTTGGAGAAAGGTCTATCTCATAGAAAAGTCCCAGTGCTTTCTGGTTCATATTACATAGTTAGAATAGGCCAGTTGAGTTACCAGAGCATTTGAGTAACGTGGCACTTGATAGTGTGTTGTTTTCTTCTGTGACAAGTAGACATTATTCTTTATGCTGCCAACATGCATTCTGGTTATGCATTTTTCAATTGCAGTTTCCTTTCCTTTGCTGGATAGGAGGCTGCATCTTTGATTTTGCTGGTTTCATAGGAGTTGTAGAGAGTCCCTGTGTTGCTGTGCATGCCAGATCAGCCACCTGCCATATTTTGAGCTGAGCCAAGTAAATAACTAGGGATGGTGTCTCTGAATTCTCTTGAGTCTCCTATGTCTGATGCTCAGAAATAGAGGTAGCCACCAACAGGATGCCCTGCAAATGAGAATTTTTCTGTTAGTAGTGCAGCCATTGTGTGCACTGAGTTTTTTGGGTCAGTGGAAAGTTCTTTACTGGTAACTTCCAGTAAGTGATTATAGGTGTCGCCTTCATAGTATTTCATAGTAGAATACTTTTCTTTTAGGTGTTTTGTTATTGTTTTTTTTCTTTTTGTTTTGTTGTTGATAGCTTCAAGAGTTGTTGCCTTGTTAAGTCTTAGAACACACTAATGCCTCAGGATTACTCATATATTCCTTAAATCTGGTTTTAATGCACAGGAATAAGAGGATCAAGTAAATGTGATTAGGACAATAGACAAAAGTGAATGAGATAATAGGGCAACAAGGGATAAGGAGAAACCATGCTAAGAATTATTTGTATGGGTTTGGGAGAACCAGTGTTAGAAGAGTAGTCAGAAGGTGAAACTGTAGTATAAGTGAGTTAACCTGGCTGTGGTTCTCTGGAAGAAACACATTTGTACAAAAGTAAGGATCCTGGGGCAAAACGGAGGTGAGAAAAAGAGTGGTGGGAAAAAAGGAAGCTATCCTTGTGGCTAAAACCCTGAGGGCTCCCTGTCCTGACAATGTAGAGATTAAAAGTATCCTTTCTTCTAGGAACTGCAGACCCAAAAGTGAAAGAAATGAGGTAGCATTCTGTGCTCCTGCAGTAGATCAGAAGGAAATAAGAAGGCCTGGTATGGATAAAAAAACGACAGGGACCAAAACTGCTTTTGAGAGTAGATAAAAGATATGTTCTAAATATCCCACCTTTTTTTTTTTTTTTGGCTCTACACAGATATTTTGCCAAAGTTCTGTTAATTTCTCTCTAAGTCAAAGAAGAAGAACCCATTCTAGGATAATGAAATAGTCTGAGTATGAAGTTGATGATGTTTTAGAATCTGATGGTTGGTGAACACAATGTTATAAAATGTGGGAGAAAATTGCTAAAACCAAGTGCCCAAAGTAAGTGGCCCATGTTCACATAAGCATGGATCAAAGTGAAGAATTCAGGGAATCTCTTATAGATGTGCTTAACCCCATTAATTTCACTGAAACTTTAGTTAAAAGACTACTTTTCTGAAGTCTCTTTCTTTCTTCCTAGAACAATATAAAGATACTAATTTGACTTGCTTCCAAACTGCCAATTTTTTCCAGACATATCCATATAGGGCATCTTTTTTAAAGTAAAAACCAAGGATCTGATGATGCTGTAAAGGCAGATTTGTGAAAAGCTAAAACTTTAAATCTATTTTCTTTTGTGGAATGAAGAAGTGTTTTTGCCAATCTGTGAACTAACTGAAGTAAACTGATTCTTACAATTACAGTACTGTTTTTGTGCCATTTGAATTGTGATCTGAGGACAGCAATATCTTTGAAAAATTACTAGTTGGGAAAGGCAGTGTTTCTAATTAGAGCATTTCAACTCAAGTTTTGAAGAGGTCAGAGGGTAAGGGTTTGCCTTTGACTAGGATCCATGTGCATGCTTGTATTTCCTTGGGAATGAACATTAGCTCTTAACACCAGCATCCCTAAAGTACTTCTCTTCAGGTAGAAAAGACACCAAAGATATGAATGGTTATACTTTGCCAAAAAGGAAGATTTGTATGAGAGTGTGAGTGGAAAAAAGCCTGGGGCTTTCTTCTTTTGCCAATCAGAAAAAGGAAAAGCTGTGCCTCAAAAGAATCATTGAAGTGCATTTTGGAGCCATGAGATGTTCATACCTCAAGAAAGAAACATAGAAAGAGGAGAAAACCCTAACACCCCACACACACTTTTAACATGGATCATAAACAAATGTGCTGCTGTCGAAAACAGGGAGGCAAGCATTTAATCTGAGGTGTCTCTCATTCACTGAAGGCTGATGAAGTTTTCTACTTGCAAAATCAACTGTCATTGTCCCTTTATTAAAGGGGCAAGAATAGAGTCTCCTCTAGGGACAGGAATAGAGTGGAGGTTAGAGTCTCTGATTTGAGTTTGGAGGTCTTTTTAAAATTCTATCCTGTTTCAGTCATGGTCTAAATACGGGAGCTATGAGGCTTTTGAGCTTTTGTATGGACTGTGATTGTCATTGTCCCCTATTGCCCTTAAATCTCTGAAATGAAAGTGTACAATAAATCATGTTCAATTGAATAGAGTGATTTTTGCATCCTGTTTTATTTAAAAAGCAGTTTGATCTGTCATTGTTGAGGGTTGTGGTGACATGGAAGCTGGAGAAGCATAGTTGAGTTCTACAAACACAAGTGTTGGTTATTTGACTTAAAATATTCTATTATTTCATTCAAAGTTTGAGCAGTGGGAATAAGAGATCTCATGCATTACTGCAGAAAAATATTAATACATGTTTAGAGTATCGTGATGGATGGTTTGTTAATGAAACTGGTGAGACTTTTGTGCTGTAATAAAAATGTCTAAATTCAATGTATTCTTTTTAGAACTTTTGCCAAAATAATCTTCTCTTTTTCTGCTATCATAGTAAATTGCTTAAATAGAAGACACATGTATATTAGCATTCCAACTTGAGCTAGGGGCTAACATTGTGGCAGTATTTTTGTGAAGATAAAGTAATCTTATTGAAATTTGCTGTACAAATATTCTTCATTGAAATCAAAAGCTCTTCGTTCTGATATCCTTAGCCAGGCTGACATCAGCAAAGAATTTGATTAATCTTTTTTTTTTGTTTTTTCTAGAATAACCCCTACACCCCTGGGAGAGGGGAAAAGCACAGTCACAGTTGGTCTCGTTCAGGCGCTTACTGCACACCTCAACATTAATTCCTTTGCTTGTCTGAGACAACCTTCTCAAGGACCTACTTTTGGAGTGAAAGGTACATAATATTTGCAGAACCTATGACTTCTTTCAGATTAAAAGGAAATACTACTTTTTTTTGCCTTTTAAAATTTATTTCTTCTTTTAAAATTTCTTAATTGCTTCACTCAGTGGATTGTCCCAGTAATAGCATATTTGATTTTTTTAATACCTGAGTGAGTAATAGATAAGGATTTCTTGCACATGACTTCCTGTGCAAGGTTCATAACTATGTTGCTGCGCTTAACATGTATTGATAATGCAGATAAAGCCTAAACATAATGAAAGGCAGAGTAATGTAATTAGCCATGAGGAATTTTGTGTAAGTACACACCCTTCCAGCCACCCCTCTGCTTGGAGACTCTTTAAATATGTTTCTAAATATTACTGTCTAATTATTCCTTGAGAAAGGGTCCACACTGGATATTTCCAAGCAATACAAGGAATTTAGGAGTTATGGTTCAGCTGTGTCAGCAACACACGTTTGGCTGAGTCTGAACCTCTTCTCTCTGTTCTCCTGAGCTGTCGCCTCTGATGGTGACCTGCTGCCTTTTTGCCTAGAAACCCTGTAAGAGCCTGAGGGCCAAGTAAGACCCAACCAGATTTCAAGCCCATCTTCAGTGCTGATAGGAAGTAATGCAATCTTCTTTTTGCCATTTCTCAGCTGACATTGGTGCCTAGCTGGGCAAGCACTCCCCATCTGCTCTGCTTTGCTTTGCTGAAGTTTAAGTTCCAGCCTTCAGCTGGAAGGCTCCTGGTGCTTGGTACTTCTCAGCTAAGACTGGTGCGTGTGAGTGCTTTAATCCCTCCACTCAACTTGTGCGTAGGCAGCAGCAAATTTCTTTGCTTGTACCATGAGAGGTAGAGGGGAAGGAGTGCTCAGGCGAGGGTGTGAAGGTTTCATTCAGAAGCAGTGCTTGCTTGTGACTGCTTTGTCTTTCCACCCAGCAGCTGCATGTGCATGACTGTGTCCTAAATCTGGGCAGGAGCAAAGGGTAGCCCTTACATAGCCAGAACCTGCACCACCCATCACGTGTATGCTTTCATTTCAGAGCAAGAATTCCCTTTTTACTACCTGCTGAAAAAAAAGGCCAACAAGATTAAGGAAATCATGTTTATTTGGATGCATCACTGATCTTCTAATAGAAATCAAAATGCTGAGAATGTGTCATCATTGCTGTATGTTTTGCTTTGTGTGTTGAAAGATAGTTTTTTTTTTCCTCTAAAGCTGATGTGACCATGTGCTTCCCTGTGCAGGTGGAGCAGCTGGAGGTGGATATGCACAAGTGATCCCCATGGAGGAGGTGAGACAGCCTCAAATTGCAGTCTGTGGTGTAGCTTAATGGGCATGATGGTATTCAGTTAAAGATGGGACTTGATCTTGGAGGTTTTTTCTGACCTTAATGATTCTATGATATTCACAGTGCTTGTTTGGAAATGTGTGGCAGTTTCACCCCAAGAGAATCTGATTTAGAGCTCAGCAAAACTTGTCTATGACCAGAACTGGTGAGGAACCACCTTGACTGTGCACAGCTAGTCCAAGCAGAGTTCTAATGTCAGCCCTGAAGTCCATTAAAACTGACCTTCCAACTCCTTCTGTCAGACATGTAACAAATACAGTACTTGGGTAACACAAGTCTTAATTTAAGACACTAATTTCAGAGTTTTCACAAAACTTTGTTTGTCAAACTTTGTATCAGTGAAGTTCATACCTATGAGGTCTGGGGCTGTTGTCCTGCAGCTAACATAAAGCTGGCACATGGCCCCAAAGCCAGGATGGTTGCTGTGCTATGGCACAGATTCAGCAGCAATCCTCACCTCTGGTCTAGGTCAGTGAGTAGTTAGTAACACTAAACTGATTTCAGTATTAATGATGTGGAACTGTAGCTCTTGGCTTCTTATTCTGGAATGATTTAGCAAAGAATGAAGATGTTCTTGGCTTTGGCTGCACTTAGAGTAGTTTACCATGTACTCAGAAAACAAGTCCTTCATATGGCCCAGTGTACTTTACCTGGAAATCTTTAGCCTACCCTGACAGCTGACTGTCCTGAGAGCTGCAGTCCAAAGGAGATAGCAATGATTGGTGCTGCTAATTTGTCTTAATGAATTGAATTAAATCTTTTCTTATAAGATCTTATTGTTTCTCCCTTCTAGTTCAATCTTCATTTGACTGGAGATATTCATGCTATAACTGCTGCAAATAATTTGCTGGCTGCTGCTATTGATGCTAGAATCTTGCATGAGAATACTCAATCTGATAAGGTGAGAATTATTTTCTCCTATCCAGATGACATTTTTTATTTTCAGTTTTTCAATAAACTGCAGTTCAGAGAAAAATGTTCTTTATAATTTTTTATTTGCATCATATGTTACTCAAGCTATTTTATGTTCTGCTGGGAAATTTTCCATATACAATGTATGTTTCTGGCAAATAGCTATCATAAGGTAGTTCTTAAGATAAGTATCTCATACCCAGAACATTGACAACTATTTCCAACTGTACTAGATAATGTAATAAAGCATATTTTGCCTACCTATAGTCTATTCTTTTCAATAATTTGAAGACTTTAAAGTTACAAATTGTATTTCTGATGTGTAGTTGGGTATGATGTACATGAAGAAGGCGTTATGGGGAAAATAAACTAGATCCTTGTCTTTCTGCTAAATATATTGTGACCTTAAAGAAATCTTAACTTGGGCCTTTAAAGGCAAGGGAGAGGATCAAAGAAGGAGCCTCTTCTTTCTGTCTGCAGTATTAAAGCTGAGCAGGGTTGTCATATTCCCTTTGCTTGGTACATTTGTACACAATATACAAGTGTATATTTAGGCCAGTTTGGAAATTGTAAGTGTAGTTTAAGTACTTTGGATCTTGGTTAAAGTTTTAAAAAGTTCCCATTTTCAAAATTAATATATATTTTTTGGTGAAACAGAGAAAGCAAATAATTTCTGGCAATTGGATTTTAGACTGTTAAATCATAGATGTGGTTCAGAAGGCCGCCACCTTCTCAGAAATGTTTTTTAAATCTCTAATCAGAAGTCCACAATCTATATAGTTAGGAAATTCTTACTGATATTAGGTGGAATAAATTCAAAATGCATTAGCTTTTTATAACTTTTTCTTTCAACTTCTTGTGTGGTTTTTCTAGTCTTTGTATAATAGGCTGGTTCCAGTAGTTAATGGCGTGAGAGGATTTTCTCCTATTCAGCTTGCCCGTCTGAGAGTAAGTTGTTAATTCAGTCTCTCTTCAATTATGATGTCTCTTCATGGAATGTATTCTCCTTCACATCTTGTTTAAAATTATTTGATATATGGGACTGAATTTGTATAAACTCTCATGAATATATCAAGTCTAAACTTTTTTCTGAAAGCATCATCCTTGGAGTAACAGGATCTGGGTCTGATATTATTTTTATAACTAACATTTTTGCTATTCTTTTCTCCTGAAATAAACCAGTAATGTTTTTAAATGCTATGTCTTTTCTGATGAAATATTATAGGTTTTAAAATACTTTTCCAATTACGGTATAGTCACATTTGAAAGCTCACATTCTTTGGTTTTGCAATATTTTCTGATTTTGAAAATTTAATATAGCATATACTTCTGAGGTTTTATTGATGTCAATCTGACAGTGTTCTTCCTTCAAGGGGTACATTTATATGCTCATTATATTTTTGCATCCCTTCTTGCTCCCTGAATGCTTCCAGAAGAGCTTCCTGTGCAATTTATGTGTGAATAACATGTCTGGATTTCAGAGTGCCATTCTGATAAAAACCTAGGGAACAAAGTCCACTAGTGTAGGAGAAAGGGAATATGAACCACTTGAATATGATCTTCAAGGACAGCTCCAGTTTTTCTGTGGCCAGTTCTGTGTTTGTTGTTGGCTTGTGAGTGCTGACTGATCGTGTTTCAGTCATGGGATGGCAAAGGACAGCTGCCAAGTGCACACTTGGAATTTTGGGGTGGTGGAAGGAAGGATAGAGGTAGTGCCAGCTTCTGTTTTGGCGGAGGGAAAAAAGAGTTCCAACATTTTAAGCTTTTGTGCTGCTCAGTTTAATGTCAGTAAACTAAAATGAGGGTGATGCCTACTTGGCTCTAAAACAGAGTCAAGCTCAGAGATTGTTCCATCAGAATTTTGGGATATTTTCAGTTCTTGTTTACATTGTAACAGATAACAGGTTAGGGGAAGAGGAGGACTGTTTGCTTTATTCATGACATACCAACTATCTCTGTATTTGAAAAGGAATTTTCTCTTCACATGAGCTGCAACTGTGTAAATGAAAGTTTGGCTTTATAACATTCAAATACATGAATCACAGTTTCCAATAGAATTGAATTATTTTACTGTGACTTGTTCTCAGTGCAATGATTCCTTATATCCAACAAGTTGTCAATTGTAAAGAAATCACTATGGGACCAGATTGCATTTTTCTCAAAACAGAATTACTAAGACGGAAACACCTCACTTGTATGTGTGGGGTTGATAAGCCAGAGCAACTACACCATTTGAAACAAATAAACCATTTTATTGCACTTACTGAACTTCTTTGTGTGTAGAGGCTGGGAATAAACAAGACCGATCCTGGGACTTTAACAGAAGAGGAGATCAGCAAATTTGCACGCCTTGACATTGACCCATCAACCATAACATGGCAAAGAGGTATGTAGTCAGAAAGCCTCACTTCATCTTGGGTTTCATCATAGCTTATCTCCTAATTTGCCTAATTTTACCTGAATTAGAACTGTTTCTGCTCTGACAGCAAGAATAACCAATTTGCAAGTGGGAAGTGTGGGTTCATAACAAATGCAGGTGCAGCATGTTGCTCTAAACCTGGTCAAGTATCTGCAATTATTCGAGACTAAAATTCTGAAAGATAGGTTTCTTTGACAGTTTAAATACATCCCCAGTCACTCCCACATTAGGTAATACCTCTCCAGACATGTGAAAATATCTTTTCTGTACATTTTGGAAATCTTAGCCATTATTTTCTTAACTGTGTCTGTTACGGTTATAGATTATTTGTGTTTATTCTTCTTGATTTTTGGTCCCTCATCCTCCCGAACTCAGCAGCCCAGGTAACTCAAGAGACTTAATAGGCTTAAGGGATTACATGTTTTTCTGATTTTTGAAGTCTCTTGAGTTGTTTACTTCATTTGGAAAAAGAGATGAAAGATGTGGTACTGTTGCCAAGCAAACTGATATCCACTCTGATACCCTTAGACAACTCCCCTATGCTTTTACCAGTTCTAGTGCTGGGTCAAATTTCAGTGTTTACCTCAATTTCTATACCTATCTTTTTCTTCTTTAGGGAAGTAAACTCTGCATAAAGTTTTGAGCTAAATACCACCAGATTTTATTTTCTTTCTTATTTCTCAAACTTTAGAGTTATCACTGTTAAATGGAATGTACTGTGATGCTTAAAAAAAGTGTGAATCTATTGAAAAGGGAGGAGTCTTGGTCATGCTTTACTGTGCCCTTTGTGTGCATGTCATCTCAGACTTGGGATATTTTCCTCAAGATAATTCTGGAGATGTGGCATAAGATGTTTTTTATTAGTCACACAGTGTGTCTGGAAGAGACCTGTAGTAGGATAAAGAAGTAATATAAATGTTTAGTGTAATATGACTCTTCTTTTTTATCAGCATGGGTTTGGGAGGAGGCAATATTACTCAACAGCTGTTAACCTCAAGGGAGTTATTTAATTAATCTCAAACAATGTTAGTGAAATTTCTATTCCACACAGCTCTATATGATGTACATACCTTAAACATTTTAGAAAAAAAACCCCTGGGTTTAGGAATGGTTTAGATAACTTGGAGAATGTTTTATTTAGTATTGTTTCTGCAGTCCATATGTCTATGAAGCTTGTTACATACCAGGGAATTTGTAGGGAAAAAGAGCTAAACTATCAGATCTTCTGAAAATTAACTTCAGGACCTATTTCCATAGAAGTATCACAAACTTTCAGTTCATTGTCAGCTTACACTAACTTGAAAATGTACAATATACTGGAAAGGGGGAAAGCTTCCCCCTTCTTTGTCTTTCCCTGATAGTCAGATTCTATTTACATCTCTAGAGGATAAGGAAGTGGGTACATTAAACCTAAAACGTATTTGAACCTAAACCTTAGTGAAAGGTTTACTTTGGGTGAAGGAAGAGGGAAGACTTAGAGAAGGAAAAATTGCTTTTATGGCAAAACCAGTTATTTCTTAATATATTACTACTCAGTGCAGCTATTGCAAT
This sequence comes from Catharus ustulatus, assembly GCF_009819885.2. Taxonomy (NCBI): domain Eukaryota; kingdom Metazoa; phylum Chordata; class Aves; order Passeriformes; family Turdidae; genus Catharus; species Catharus ustulatus. The sequence continues at coordinate 58,741,971 of NC_046223.1, read as the reverse complement.
CTTTTTGGAGAGTGAGTGACCACAGTGAGAGAGTAAGTATGTCTCAGCGACCAGGAGGTGAAGGAGCAGTTACAGTTTCATGGTAAGGGTGTTTAGGTTACGTGATTTCACAAGGAAGGTCCAGATAAAAAAGCAGCTCACTGGCTGTCCAGGCTCATGGGAAGGTGAGTTCCTGCCCTCAGGAGTGCCTGCGTAGACTGGAAAGATATTTGGGACTGCTTAAGCCGTGTTGAGACTGAGCTTCTGAGGAAGAGAAGGGAGAAGTTTGTGCTGGAGAGATCAGCTTGCCATATGGCTTCATGATGCCATATGGCACCACACTTGGTGCGAGGCTACAGCTTCCATGTACCAGGCTCTGTTCTGCAGTTTCTGCCAGTAGTATAGTATTTTAGAGTATGACTGTGTATATATAGAAACCAAAATGAGTTGGCCAAATCTGTGTTGCACCATCCCTTAAATGGAATTCCTGAAGAAATTAGGGGCCTAAAGATGGAGTAGAGGGAGAAGGTATGTGTGGCATTTACAACAGCCCCGAGAGAAATGCCCAAGAAGGGGGGAAGTGACTTAAATCTTGGTTTTCTTCCAGCTCACTCACAACCTTGAACTGGGGTTGTGAACATTAAAAGTCCCTCTTGTTCTTGGGTAATTATGTCATCTTTTTCTGTACAGACAGTATTTTTTTTAAATCTCCAAAAGCAGCAGGAAAAGGGGAAGAAGCTCACTTACCTTGAGTACTGACAGCTTCTCTGGAAGTTCCTGGATTCTCTGCTTATAAATGAACAGGACTCAAGTCTACCAGAAGATTGAGTTCTTTGCCAAGATACAGTTTGAACTTATCAATAATACCTTGCACCCTTTATTATAGGGTTGGTTCAAACTTAAGCATTTCTAGGACTAAAGAGCCTGTAAAGATAAAGAGAGTCCATTTTTTATTCTGTAGGAATTGACATGTCTCCTTGTCCTATCACTACATGCCCTTGTAGAAGTCCCTCTTTGGACCCTTTAAGTGCTGGAAGATACTATAATGTGTTCCAAGTGCCTTCTCTTCTCTAGGCTGAACAGCCTCAGCCCTCTCGGCCCATCTTTATAACAGAGGTGCTCCAGTCCTCTGATCATCCTCATGCTGTGCAGCTTAATATGGAGTGAGTGAGTTACTGTGGTGCTGTGAAAGATGCTTGTCTGGAAGAACCAATCTGACAGCATAATCATCCTTTAAAAGAGGGACTGACCAGGTCTAACCAGCTTCATGCAGTCTTAAAATCAATTCTTAACAAGTCAGTGATGAAGCAGACGATTTGAAGTAGATCTGGTGTTTTGTATCTACTAAGATTGATTTTTCTCATGTAGGTAAAGTTCTAAATTGTGTGTTAGAATACTAAGAATCTCTTAACTTCAAATACTGTTCAAATAAACTGTATTTGAGTTGTTTGACCTGTGTCAAACAGTATCAACAAGAAGGGAGCAACCAAGTAGTGTCAGTGCTGATATGCAGAAGTGTGGTTATCTGGTTACACTGTTGGAGCAGTTGAATCTTACATTATAACAACAGGTATGCCTGGAAAAACTCATATTCCTGAGTCCTTGTTAACGTGTTTTACTTCTGCTATTCCCTGCTTTCAGTGGTGGATACAAATGACAGATTCCTGCGCAAAATTACAGTTGGGCAGGCAGCTACGGAGAAAGGATTTGCCCGTCAGGTATGTAAAGGCAGTTAATAAATCACATTCTGAGCAGACACTGTATTAGAGACTGAGAGAGTTTCTGCAGTTCTTTCAGCGTACTTTGCGTTGCAGTATTGATGTCTGTTGCTGTTGTATAGTAATCTTGCAGTGAAACTGATCATGTTCATGAGTAACTGAATCTGAATTTTCAGAAACAGAAACCAATGCATATTCTATAATGTGTTGAAAGCACTTAAAAAATTGCATGTGCATGTTTAACATTGTCCTATCACAAAATGCCTTTATGCCCGCATAAAGTTAATTTGTATGACTTTTAATTATTATTTTTTAATCTCTGTGACAATTTATATAGGATATGTGTAATTACATTTAAATTTCAAATTACATTTAATTTCATTTTTTAAAATGTTAAAAAATAAGCTTTCTATTCAGAGTTCTCATTTCCCTGACATGCATCTCAACTTTGAAATCTTAACTGTAAGAACTTTGAGCATGTGCTTGCTTTTACTGTGTGGACTTGAAGGGATAGTTCAGTAAATAAGTATGTGCATACTTTTCAGTGGTGTAAAAAGCTAACTTGCGTTACTATATGAGAGATTTTGGAAGTTGATTAAAGAACTTATTGATAAATTGAAAGCCAGACTTTCCCAACACCTCCTGATGAAGTGTTCCTGGTCTAGTGTAGGTAAATGGATTTCTGAAATAACACAGCATGGAACAGCAGTGTCAGGAGGAGTAAATTCATAGTGGTGATGTGGAGTTGTTCCTAATTTGATGAAGATCATGTAATCTAATTATCTGGATAATTAAATTCATGAGGTTCTGACTATTTTGGTGTGAACAGCTCTTGTGGTAGAGATAAGACTTGCACATTTTTGGAAATCCTAGCTTGAATTTTTCTTTACCGTTTATTTAACATTTTCTTTAACGTATGCCTAAATGAAGAGACCAACACATAGTTTATTTTTTGCAGCAGGTAAAGCAAAGCCAAATTGGATTGAAGAACTTCAAAGAGAAACCTTAAAATCCTAGAACAGTTTGGGTTAGAAGGGAACTTAAAAATCATCTAGTTCCAAGACCTCTGCCCTAAGCAGGGACACCTTCCACTAGAAATACTAATTTGTTTTGGTTTTGAATGCACAAAATAGAAATTTTTCTGTCTGCAGCTGACAGGAAATTCAATATTAGCTATTAGCCATTTCTGATAATGGGCTGGGACTACAAAATATTATACTTGGTATGGGTTCCTTCAACATTTGAGACCTTTTCATGTGTTTAGATTTGTTTCAATTACTCAATATGAATATTAGTTTTAAGCTAGGATCTACCAGCCTTATTGTGTAGTGTTTTACCACTGTAATTGTACTGCTGAGTTAAATGTGGTTTATTTTATTATAGAGTAGTACTTGACAATATTGCTGTCAAATGTTACTTCTGTACTTTTTCAGGTAAAATTAATGCCTTCAGTATTGAGATGTTGGACTGATGCACATCCATTCACATTTTAACATGGACTTAGTGACTCAAGAGATGGAGTTAGCAGTTAGGAAAATTCATTTCAGAGCCTAGCCAGAGATCCAGAGAAAACAGGACTTCACAGTTAACAGATGCATTTTATAAATATTTGGAGTGATGTTCTAGCACTCTTAAAATCAATGACACCTGTGTAAAATGGCAGAGCACAGCAGGCACAAAGGTCTGCATTTTAATGAACAGGGATGCTGTGGTTTCTGAAGAGTATTACATGACTTATGCCATTGATCCTGCAATTGAATCCATGTGGGTGGATCCTTTCATCAACAGAAAACTGACTTTGCAGCTAAGACTTCTGTCAGCACTTCATAGGTGTATAAAGGTTATTAGAGTTAAAATAGCACCTGCTACTACAATCTTTTGTGCCTGTTTCTTCAATTAAATTTTATGTCACTCTTTGAACATCTACCTGGGGTTCTTTTTCCTGTCCTTTTGGGTTTATATAGAAACAATGTTAAAAACTTTTTTGTGGGTTTTCTGATAAACATTCTGATACATTAGAAGTATTTCACCATATGAGTTCGCTTATTTCTTATCTTACTTATGCTTCAATGACTTATTGAGGACCTTCTCAAATTCAGAAAAGATAGTGGTATCCATGTCACCACAATGCTAACAAAGTTTATTTGCATGTAGAACCGCTTCCAAAGAATACAGAAAATCTGTTTTGCAATTTCACCATTTCACTTGAATCTCCATGCTGAAAATCTCAGTTACAGAATTATTTTTCTTTTCCCTGGTATGTAGGACTCTCTGCCTATGTCCACAGCAGAAAAGTGCTCAGGTGTCTTGAGAAGTTTTGACTAAACAAGTGGGTACCTAGAGGTCAGCCTGAATAGGGCTGCTCTGGGCTGTAGCTGTCAAAACTAAAAGCAGAAACACGGGTTTAAAAAGGGAAGAAACTCTTAAAGTACTAGGCAAATGCACAGGAGTGGTAGAGTGTATGTTCTACCCGGATGCTTTTTAAAAACAAAGTTCTCAGTTTGAACAGATTCCTCTGGTATTAGTATGGGATACATCTGCCAGAGGTCTGATGGAAAGTGTCCTGGGCTTTTTTCTCACATAGTAGGATGTTCAGTTACTAAACTTTACATAAACTTTAATTGCTGGAGATGGAGAGATTACTAAAGAAATTGCAGTTCTTGATCACTGCCAGCATGCATTCCTATCACATAATACATTAATGCCTTTTCTTTTCTTCTCGATGTTTATGTTCTGACAGCATGTGGCCTGAGCTTTACTAATAGTGAATTAGTACAAATACTACTAATCTATACTCTTAAAGAAAAGTAAAAACTACTACTTATACTGTGCTGAAATGCTACACAGTATGGATGTGTTTCTATAAAAGCATTAGAACTAATGCCACATAGAGTTCTTTGTGGTTTTTTGACTTACATATTTGTTAATCTAATTTTAAAAAAGGGGCAGAGACATATTTTACATTTTCATAGGTCAAGCACAAGACTTAACAGCATAGACTCTAAATTTTGAGCTTAAGGAGAAAAAGAATGATCAAATTTAACAAGAATGTTTTTGAAACCAGAATAAAAAACCATTGGACATCATTACAGAAAAGAAAAATTTAAAAACCCTCCGTAATGCAGTGTTCCTTTGCTCAGGCCAGTAAAGCTCAAAAGACATCTGGTGATTTTCTGTTTCTGCAACAAGAAAAAAATTCTTGATCCTTCAGAGAGCTTCTCTAAGTATAATGTGAGCCAAGGGGCTAAGCAGTCTGCAACACTGGACCTCAAATAAATGTAGTGTAATGGAGGATATTAATGGGGGAATATAAAGTGTTTGAAGTTCACAGAATCATACAATATCCTGAGTTGAAAGGGATGCATCAAAGTCTGACTCTTGGTCCTGTGCAGGACCATCCCCAAGAGTCACACCCTATGCCTGAGAGCATTGTCCAAACACTTCTTAAACTCTGTCAGGCTTGATTCTGTGATCATTTCCCTGGGTCTCAGTGCCCAACCACTCTCTGGGTGAAAAACTTTTTTCTAATATCCAATTTAGATCTCCCCTGAACACAACTTCAGGCCATTTTCTCAGGTCCTGTCACAAGAGTAGAGATCAGTGCCCTACCTCTTCCCCTCTCAAGGAAGTTGTACCTGCAGTGAGGTCTCCTCTCAGTCTCATCCAGGCTGAACAGACCAAGTGACCTCAGCTGCTCCTCATACGGTTTATCCCCTCAAGGTCCGTCACCATTTTTGCAGCCCTTTCCAATATTTTTATGTTTTTCTTGTATGATGGCACCCAAAATTGCCCCCAGCACTGGAGGTGAGGCTCTCCCAGCTCAGAGCAGAGCAGGACAATCCCCTCCCTTGCCCAGCTGTGATGCTGTGCCTGATGCCCCCAGGACAGGGCTGGCCCTCCTGGCTGCCAGGGCACTGCTGGCTCATGTTCAACTTGCCAGGGACCAGGACCCCCAGGTCCCTTTTTGCACCTCTGCTTTCCACAACTCATTGCCCAGTCTGTATGTACAAGTTACTCTAGTCTTGAGTAATCTCAAAAGCTGTAAGTTACCACTTAGAACTTGTTTGAATTCCAGTGTGAAATTTATCTTTCCTGAGTTTATTCCTGATGATCCTCTGTGAGTATTTCATCTGATTTTGATTTGGTTCATGATTCTTATTTCTACTTTACAGGCTCAGTTTGATATTGCTGTTGCAAGTGAGATTATGGCCATCCTGGCACTTACCACCAGCCTTCAAGATATGAAGGAAAGACTGGGGAGAGTGGTGGTGGCTAATGACAAGAAAGGAGAGCCAGTAACAGCAGAGGATTTGGTATGTTCAATGCTGTAGAGACCTGTGAATAACCTCAGACATGTTTGTTTTGCCTCCTGAAGCATTAAAAAGGCAGGTGCATGCCAAAGATTTTGCTTTGAACAGCACAGTTGGATAACAAAGAAAGATCATCTTCTGGACCTGCTTGAGAATGAGAATGAGAACAAGATGTAGAACTCATTTCTTCAACTCTGGTAACATCTGGTTCAGGAAACCTCTGGTCTCCATAACCTACTTGGATCGTTTTCTGCACTTCTTAAGGCAAACAAATGCAGTGCTGGAGGGAGTCAAAGTGCGGGCTCTTATTTGGGAGAGCTGGTAATGTTTGCTACTGTGCTTTTAGAGTCTGCTCAGATGTTACAATGATAGTTACCACATGAATGCCTCTGCCACTGAATCAGAATGGAAACAAGCTGTTCTTGATTCAAAGGTTGCTGATAGTGTTTGGGACAGGTTTATCTGTCATTAGATTTTTTTTTCTTCTTTGCCTTCATTAGTTGCTGTTTCCTCATTCCCTACTTCAGCTTCTGAAAAAAGTCGGTATGTTTTTCCTTTAAATCACATTCTATCCCTTGTATCCAGGCTGTGAGTCATTGAACAGGGGTTGGAAGCTCACACATGGTTGTGTATGGCAGGTTCTGGTGCAGACAGAAGTTACCATTTGGTGTTTGTAGTCAGCTGCATGCCAGGAGCATTCTAATGCCAGCCCAGTGGTGATGGCTGCCTGTATCACACAGGCTCTGTATGTTTTCTCCTCTTTCTCCCTGTTTTCTGAACATCTGCTCAAACTTACTGAGTAATGAATGAGTAAAGCAATGAGTATCCTGCCTTGTCAGCAAAGATAGCAAACCCGCGAGTCAGGAACACCTTCACAGCCTCAGTGGATTCCAGTTTAATAAAGAAATGAAAACGTGATATCTAGAGTGCCTGGTTTTAAGAATGAAATTAAGATAAGGTTAAAAATTTTGAAGTACAGACATCATTAAAATTCAAAGTAAATAATTTATTCCCAATTATGCAGGAGACATGAAGAACTGCATTTAATATTCCTGCTGTTGAAGTTTTGCTTTTGCTTTTCAATTGCATAACTTTGTCTTGGCCAAATGGAGTGGAATGGGGAATAAGTTACATATGCAAAATCTTTAAAGTTATTTAGTGTTAGAATTAAAGCTATACTTGAAATACATGATTTTAATTTTGCCACTACTTTTGCATGAAGGTACTTTAATTTATTAACATTGTAAAATATTTGACCTGCTAACCACTTAATGCTAATCAGCTTGATGAATGAAAGAAATGGCTTTTCCATAGGGGCAAAAGAATTTTAGAACTTTTCCACTGTGTCCCTAAAATGAAAGTAGTGCTCAGCAAAATGTCTGTTACTAATTCCATTTTCTTTGGCTTTTTTTAAAACAAACTTCCTATGCTTAGTGTCTCAATCATTTGATAGTGTTGCTTGTACTGAACATATGTTTCTAGTTGTTCTTTAAAGCAGTGTTTTGTATTATACAAAAAAAAAAACCTGCCCAGAAAGAAAAAATCATCACAGTCTGAAGGTCATGTGTTATGAGCATCTGTAGCTATGCTGCTGCATTCTTTTTCTTCTGGAGATTCTCCCTACCATGCACAGGAAAGACTTGGTTACCTGCCCTGATTGGGAAGTGCAGAAACTCCTACCTCTTTTGTTGTGCAGTGTGTTAAAAATGAGAATGAGAACCATGGGAATAAGAGGAATATGATTTCATAGTTAAGGATGTGAAGCATCTCTTTGGAGAGTTCCATTCCTGTGTTTTTTGCAAAACTTTCATGTGGTGCTCTGTTGACACAAACTGATTCTTACAGTGCATAAGGAGTTACACATCCCTCAGTCTGGTTTAATACTAGGGAGGTAAACAACTGAAATTTATGGAAAGAGTGAAACTCCATCAAGAACTTTGGACTAGGAGAAATTATTTTCTATTGTCCCAGGCTGAGCATCCAAAATTGGTGAATTTTTTTTGAGTTTGATTCTTGTGTGTGCAGGTTTCTCTTTTGAAGAACAGTACCAATTGTTCATTTCTGAAGACTTGCTAATATTGCTGAAGAAGTCAGATGCTGTCGTGTTTGGATTTTAAAAATGCCAAAAGAAATTAGCAGTGAGGTTTCTATGATTTCTGTATCAAATTAAATAATACTTACTTTGTACAAGGGGAGAGAGGTTATGAATGACCATACTGCACTGGTGAAAGAGTACTGTATAAAGTTGAATCCTCAGGAAACTACAGCAGGAGAAGTATAATCAGAGATAATAACAAGTCATAATTCATGATAAATTTCTGTTCAATCATGTAGCATTTTATCTCTGTTGCTGGTTTCTTCCCACAGGTGGTCAGTCTGTTTCAGCAGCTCACAACTAAACCTGCTGTTTCTAGACTTTAAATGCAGTCTCTACTCTTCCCCACTTCCCCTGCAGCTTGTGCTGCTTGTGTTGATATAATCCAAGGATTATTTCTTTAAAAAATTGTCACACATATCAAGAGGTTTGATGTGAAGCCATTCTGCTCCTGAATTTCCATCCGCCTTTCAAGTCAGGGTCAGTGAGAAGGTAAAGCTCTATAGATCTGTAAGGAAAGATCTCAAGACAACTGAACAAAGGAAAAACACTGTACAAGATTTTGTGCTCTCCAATGAATGCTCTCAATCTAGGTTCAATAATTTTGAATTCTACTTTTGTAGAACAAAATCAAGTTTAAAAGCTTGATTCTATCATAGTCCATTGACATGGAACATTGTAGCCCAAAGAGGTGCAATTGCATACTGTTCTAAGAAACTTTAAAGGGACCTTTATAATGAGAAATAGCATGCAACCTGAATAATGGGTCAGTTCTACCTATCATTGAAAAAAAAATTCAGGGGTTCATGTTTATATCTTGCACAGATTGAATTTATGCAAGTTTAAATACTTGACAGTAGTCTTTAGTTCTTTGAAATCTGTGTGAACCAAAACCACTAAACCTTTCTCTGTGATTTGTTTCCAGATGTACACACCAAATGCTTCACAAAAATACAATTGTTCTTAATTTTGGCTTTATATGCAATATATTTATCATAATGCAATAGTAAAACCTAAAATACACATTGGCAGATATAAACCATATGCAGAGACAGGCTAGGAATAATAGAAAAAAGATAAATTGAATATTTCATGAATTGAGAAGACTCTTTTCACAAGAGTAATGGATTAAATGTCTATCCTCTGTAATGGAATATGTTGAACTCTTTGCCAAAATGTGGTGCTCATTGTACAGTATTTTGAAGACTTAATTGCTTTTTGGCTTTTACAGTGAGGTAGAATTCTGATGGACACATACCATATTTTTATGTGAAGCTAAATCGGTATATATGCCCTAGATCAGTATTTCAGCAGATATGAAAAATATTAAATAAATATGTCACTATTTTTTTTAAATAAGACTTCTTCTCAGCTTACTTGCTGTGCCATACTGTTAGCTTTCAGTAATTCTAGGACCAAAAAAAAAAAAGAAATAGTTTCATATTTACTTATGTAAATGATCTGTCAGCTAGTGAGATTTTGTTCTCTGCTTCATCAGAAACATTGTGTACATTGTTCACTTCATACAAAAGGAGTTGCACTTCTCTGATTATGCTTTAAAGTTTAGGGTTTTTACAGGACTGAAATTGCAGAAAGTATTGTTATTTTGTTAGAGACTATAGTTTCAATTGAAGGGCAGTTGCAAGAACTTCATTATTTTTCTTATAAAGAAAAGGGCTTTTTTCTGCCCTTCAGTCTGTGTAGCCTTTATTCATTTCATAGTAGTTACTTTCAATCACTTTCCCTGTCATCTGGTGTTGGCTTTCATTTCCAGTCTTGATAGACTTCAGAGACTGCTCCACTGGAAGCTGCTTTGAAAGTATTTTGGATTTTCATCTAAGTTTGCCTTTCCTGTGTCACGTGTATAATTCATTTTGTGATCTGTGCTGTCCTGGGGAGCATACCTGCCCTGACGGCTGGTGGATAGATGGAAGGAGCATTATTTTCAGGAATATCTGTGATCAGTTCCAGGAAGGAGCTCAGAAAAGTTGAACATCTGTATACAATTGATTCAGAGCCCTGCTTCTTTCCTCTGACAGTGAGTTAGTGGAAAGCTAATGATCTTTGGGCTCTCACAAGCTTAATTGGTGTGTAAGTGTCAAAGCCCCTTATTATTTTATAAGAAGTTTATCTGCCTTTTCTGAATTGGAAATAGGAACCTGATTCCTTAAATAGGTTTCTGAATCTGATCCAGGACTTGGAGTGAGCTGTAGGAATTGTGTATTAAATACTTGGAGGATTGAGGATACAAAACTTCATTCTCACAGTTGTGTCAGGTATAAAAACCTTATTGTTTGTTTAGCTTTTAAGGACTAGTGTTGACACCAAACCTTGTTAAGAACCCTGGGAAGCAGGTAGACACAAGATATGCCTATTGGAGTATTTTTGTCTCTTTCTGTGCTTTCAGATTCAGATAAAATGAGGTTTTGTGTCCAAAAGGTGTGTCTATAGCCAAATAATGCAAAAGTAATATTGCCCAAAAAGCTAAAATGCAGAGGAAGTATTTTTTTACTTCACTGTTTTTATCAGATTGGTGAAAACATCAGGAAACAAAGGAGACAGGATTTGAGCCATTTTTATCTAAAAGGAGCAGGGGAAGAAGCTGGGGGAGAATTTTATTTTTACTTTTCACTTCTTCTTCCCCCAAATCTTCTTTCCATTAGGGCTGATCCATGGCTGCTCACATAGTTATTCTTGCTGCTGACCACTTGAAAGATTGGATGTAAAGTTTTGCATTTGGCTTTTTTTTTCCTCTAGAAATGAGAGTATTTGAGTGTATAAGCAACATAGCACCAGGCTATTTCTGTGGAATTTTTGAAAGAGCTGGAGTGCTTATGTTTCCTTGTATATTAATCCTAACTTCTAAAATTAACATCTTAAGAAGCAGCAGTATAATCCAGAAGATTAAAAACTATGCTGCTTTGCTACTAGTTTCTCTTATTATATCTTTGTGGATCCATTGAGTTTTGTAAACAGTGGGAGATGCAGAGTGCAAAGAAAAGTCTTCTCCTACTCTCTGTCCTTCACAGTTCTCCAAGGAAACTCTTGCTAGGCATCAGTAGAAGCCAGTTTTACTATTTTGGTTTCTATTCAGTTTTCTCTAAGGCCAAATATTCTGCATCATTTTCTTCTGAAGTCTGTGCTCAGATGTGATGCTCAGAAAGGGAAAAATTTGATTTTGTAAAATACTGTACAGAGTCATCACATACTTTTATGTCTCTTATCTGTTGCTGTCAAAATTTTCATGCAGACTTTGCCCAAATTTGGGGTTAGTTGACAAAAGCTGTGTTGGGAATTATACAGGCACTATTTTTATTGCTTTTCTTTGTTTGAATATTACTGTTCATCTCTTTATAGGCAACTTGGATATTGTACCCATGTTTTTCAATCTTAATTTTAAACAATTTACAGCAGTTAGGATTTTTGTTTGGTTTTCATGTTTCTTTTCAATACAAAAATATATTAAATTCACTTTTTTTGCATTCTCTGGCAAGTCTATGAGCCACTCTTTATAAAACTACTGTGGTTTTTCTGAGCTGTGATCTAATTCTTTCAAAGCAAAACACATAATCTCAAAATCAAAGTAATTCAAGAATAAATTTGAACATAGGCTGGTGGTTTCTAGATAGCACTCTTCATATAGTCTGATAGTAATGTGTACACTCTGTAGCCTTTTCTTTTATAGAGTGAGCATTGACATTTGGTGTAAAGAGCTGTCATTTTATTTGTTTTTTAATTTATTTTAAGGTCAGTCAGTGTGAAATGTATATTTCAACAAAATTTTTAGGGAGGAGTAAGGTTTTTTACAACCAAAATGCAGTAATTTTCTCAGCTCCTTTTGTGCTCTCATCATCACAGTAAGGCACCTCTAACTTTTAATTTTATGATGTATTCAATATCTGCCCCTAGTAAACTCTGTGACTGCTTTCATCCTGTACCTGTTATGTATATATTTGTACAAGTCTTGAAAAATGCCCTTTCTGGTTGTTTCTAGCTATTGATTTATGCTGTTGATTCTGTTATAAAAGAAATGCATCTGTCGTTTCTTTAGGCGGTTTTAGCAAGCTATTGCATTCTCGCTTTCTCAGGTCTCAGTGGTCTTTGGTACTTCATCTTTTGTTCCCTTGAACATCCTCTTGCTGATCACTTAATTCTGTTTCTGGTCTCTCCATGAAAAAGGACGAAGTTACCTGTTACCTTTTAAGTGTATTCAAAATAAAAACATTTTTGTTTTTAACACACTGTAAATGCAGAATTTTAGAAGTCTTGAGGTAGTATCTAAATAAATTCTTTATGCATCACTGTAACACTGCTTTGAATTGTGTCTTTTAGCTATAAGTGTAACTTGAAAATATTTCACCTTAGAATTTACTTCCTTAAAATGTGGACTCTTGTCTTTTAGGGAGTAACTGGTGCTTTGGCAGTTTTGATGAAAGATGCAATTAAGCCCACGCTAATGCAGACATTAGAGGTAAGTATGGCTTATGATGCCTGTCCTTCTCCAACTTTCAAATTCCATCTTGCGCTGATCATGCTTCTCTTCAGCAACTGTGCTTGACTTCCAAAGTTCAAGCCAGGGTCCAATCCATAAAGGCATTCTAGCAAAACGTTCATTTGTTTATGTTAATTATTCAACTCTATTTGCATTTATGTCTTTTTGTTGGTTTTCTTCCTTTTGAGATCTGACTGTAGTCATAATTTTATCTAGTGTTGCAAACCAGCTGCACTATTGAGCTACTTCTGAGCACAGTGGGAGACAGGTTCATCTTCTAAGCCACAGATTTACTATTTCCCACCTTGTCCTTACAGGGAAGTGTCCTTTTTGTGTATTTCTTTTATATGGATGTTGTCATGATGATTCCCACAGCCCAGCATTTTGTGTGGAAAAAAGGTGCTTTGCTGTGGATATTCTAATCTGTATTATGGTTTATGCCATTCATAATCATGGGAGGGTCCTTTCAGCTGTTTATGCATTTTCAAAAGATAGCTCCCAGCCACCATATCTTGCCACAGTGCCTTCATGGATTAAATGAAGCTTTGATGGGCTATTTTACACCTACCCTAGTGAGCTTTCCTCCAAAAGCTTAAAGAATGTAGAATTAGTGCAAGCTAGCTTTGTGCCTGGGCAGTCTGGTATTGATGTTTTGACTGATGAGCAACATTCAAGGGGAGAAGGAAAAAGAAGAAGAGAAAATAATGAAGCGGCTTTGAAAACAAATGCACTTGGAGAAAAATCAGTGTATATATTTTTTTCATTTGACCATCAAAATTACATAGCTGAAATATTTCACGATGGTTCTTGATATGATGAAAAGTTGAAGAATGCAGAAAGATATCAGTGTAATCATCAGCTGATAAAAATGTCTCATTTTCTACAGCATGTTGAAGATCTGTAGAAGCATCTTTTTGCTTTTGTGTTTGGACAGAACAACTTCCTAGCCTTGGGAATATTAGAAAAGAAGAATTTAATTCTATGTTATTTTATTATAGCCATTTAATTATTTTCCCCTGCAAAAAACCACTGTTCTTTCATGTGGCTGTGTGAAGAATGTATGTGTGTGTGCGTGATAATTTTAATATAACATCCAGTGGCAGAAACTGGAGGTCACATAGGATCAAGAATGTCACGCCAGAACTCAGTATTATAATCACCACTTGGATAACATTGTGTGTGTTTAGTGCTGGTGACGAGGTAGTTTTAATTCTGAACTGTTTAGTCGTTCTGTTTGCAGCTTGCATATCTGTTGGAAAATACTGTGGTTTTGTTGCAGTGCTCTGAAAGACAGTTATAAATGTTGGAAGAGATTCTTTTGATCAATAGGCATTTGGTTGTGGGACTTGCATGCATTTATTTTTTCCCTGCATTTCTTTATATTCACATTTCTATGCAATACAATTCCTGCCTTTTATGTGGTCTTCTTTTCTAGTCTAATCTATGCTATGGCTGAAACATCTGCCAACTTCCATCAAACACTACTGCTTGTTAGCAGGACCCTGACCACATTACCCAAAGATGCATTTTTCCCCTAAATTCTTCTCGCAAAGTTCTTTTTAAAACAGCAAACTAAAGCAGCTCAGAAGACTGCTTCATGCTCCACTCCTCCACTCTGAGTCTTAAAGATGAATTTTTGTCACTCTTTGGATACTTGTTGCTTGCAAGTTAATATGAGTCACCTATCCAAGAATGGAGAACCCCAGTTTTCTAAATATTTTCCAAGATAGTGCTGTGCTTTGGCTGATGTCCTTTTGAGCTATGTCATTGCTCTCATGTAGGATCACAGAACCTGCTGAGCTGGAAGTGACCCCCAAGGATCACCAAGTCCAGCTCCCAGCCCTGTGCAGCACCATCCCCAAGAGTCACACCATGTGCCCAAGAGCATTGTTCAAACACTTCTTGAACTCTGTCACACTGGTGCTGTCACCACTTCCCTGGGGAGCCTGTTCCTGTGCCCAACCACCCTCTGGGAAAAGAACCTTTTCTAATATTCAACATAAACCTCCCCTGACACAGCTTCAGGCCATTCCCTTGTCTCCTGTCATTGGTCACCGAAGAGAAGAGATCGGTGTCTGCCCCTCCTCTTCCCCTCATGAGGAAGCTGTAAGTGCAGTGAGATCTGTCCCCAGTCTCCTCCAGGCTGAATAGACAGAGTGACCTCGGCCACTCCTCATTCAGCTTCCCTCCTTCACCATCTTCATTGCCCTCCTTTAGACACTCTATAATGGCTCAATGTCTTTTTTATATTATGGCAACCAAAACTGCCCCCAGCACTGGAGGTGAGGCTGCCCCAGCTCAGAGCAGAACAGAATTCTCTCCCTCGCCCAGCTGCCCATGGTGTGCCTGATGCCCCCCAGGACAGGGTTGGCCCTCCTAGGGATGCAATGGTCTACGCTGTTACTGCCTGTGCTGTTGCTGCTCTTGAGCTCTCTTCATCATTTTTAATCCTTCATCTGAATAACTGTAAGAGGAGCTACTTTTAATAGCTTTAGTAGGAGGGCACCAAGGAGGATGTTGTGCTCTGCACACTTGAACGTACTTTAATGATCCACTTGTGAGTTTAGAGCCCTTCAGCATGGTAGATTTTAAACCAAAGTAATCAGTATGCCCTGGGGTGGTAGATGTAGTTATATTTCTTCTGCTGTAGGTAATGCCATCTTTCTGATGGATGTGTGAATTGCAAATCAGAAATGAGGATAACTGAAACCTACATTACACTTGAAATAAACCTAATAAGTAGCACCCAAAGTTAGCATCCTAAGTTTCCAAAGAGGTTACCAGTATTAATTGGGCAACATAATCCTAATCCCTTCAGGGAGAACAAGTTCTTCATAAAAGTGTAAGGATCTTTAGCAACAGCACCAGGATTTGACAATAGTAAAATTAGAAATAACCCTGCAACAGATAGGTAGTGAAAAAACCAGAATAATCTGATTACAGAGAACACAGATACAGCTCAGAATGTGCCATGGACCTGTCTGGCAATTAGGGAAGACAGTGTTTACTAAAGCAAGTCTTGCAGATCACTTTGGGGAATGGCAAAAAGACTGCTGGATGAGGGAGAGCCGGAGATTGAATGACTGGCAGTTGATTTGGCATAATTTGTAAGTCATAGAGTCTGTGGGTAGCAGTGACTGGAAGGAGCCATTGCAGAAATAGGAGCCAGAGAGAAGCAGCTGGTGCAGCTCTTTGATCTGGCCACGAGCCTGTAGATGGGAATTGTGTTAAGCCGTGGAAGTCTGAGGAGTTGCTTCTAAGGGCCTGTAAGAAGGGAAAAGAGCAACATGCTTGGTAGATTTGCACCAACTTTATATGGATATCTGCATGCACTGGAGAAGAAGCTTTGAAGGTCATAAATCAAAAATGACCAAATGTCAGTCCTGCATGGAACTGAACTGGCAACTTAAACTTATGTCAGTGCGTTTTTTCATATGTGAATTGATGTGTGTTCTATTTTGCTGGTTTTTAAAGAGGTTTCTTGGTGGGTTGCTTTCTGTCACAGTCCTACCACTCTGACACCAGAAATTCTGCCTGAAAGTGTTAGTGATTGACAGTGTTTTATATGCAGGAATGACAGTAAAAATCTGAAAATGGGAGACACAGGGCACTCCATCTACAATAACCACAGACTTCAGTGGAGCTTACTTATATCCAGTGCTGTAGAATTGAGATTACTTTGTTTGGAATGTACATAATGATTTCATAGTGTTTATCTATGTTTCTCATGACACATTTGTTCTCTTGTCGACTGATCCCTTAATGTTTGGCATTTATTTATACCACGCGTAACAGAGCAGCTGCTCTATGGGACAACCCTTTGTAGTTGCAGGCTGGCTGCTCTGGGGTGGTTTGTTGTGTTACTTTTGAAGTGCCACTCACAGTAAAGATGAGAGAAGAATGGTAATAAGTATTATAAACATCCCTCCAGCAGCCAGATAACTTCAGATATTTATTGACATTCTGGGTTTATTTTCTTTTACTGAAACTTGGATAATAAAATTTTCTGTACTGAAAACAGTCAGCAGAATGCATCCCTGTGGCATTGTTTGGTTGTCCATACAGTTAGGAGCGTAGCAAAAATAAGTGGGACAGATGGCCTGGCACAGTCACTAAAGCTGGCCTGAGAAGACATTGTTGTCCCCATTCCAAGGTGTGTCTGAGGCTCCCAAGGTCCTGCTGGAGTTCCCTCTCTTCAGTACCTAGATTTTACTTTTCTTCCAAGAGGATTGCTCTTGTAAAAAAACATTCCAATTGCTCTTCCTTTCCTTCTGGTGGATTTCGGAGCTCCAGGGAGCTGTCTATGCCAGTGATTTAGAAGTGTGTTTGGATTTCAAGTTAGTCATGGGAGCCTCTTGACTTCCAATATTCTGGATTTTGGACATGGCAGTCCACATTCTCTTCCTATCCATGTTGTGTGGCTGAACTCTTGGAAACACAGTAGCACAGGGAATGTAGGAGGAGACCCTTCTAGCACCTCCCTTTGCATAGCTGCTGCAGGATGTGCTGGGCTGCCCAGTCACTGACTGTGGGTCTGTGCATCACACCTGCCCAGTGTGTGCTCTGGGCTCTAATAAGACCAGCCCTGTGATTGTATGCCACAAGAAATTAGGGATTAGAAGAGTATAGTCTTACTGAATAACAAAAGACAAACTGGAATAAATCTTACAGATCGGATTCTGGTAACTGAAAATTTTTGGTCCTACTTATTTGAATGCCAGAAGCGTAAATACTGGATTAAAATAGAAGAAAAACTTCAACTTAGTTTGGTGAAAGTTGTTTGCATTTGATTTTGTATGTTACAAGCTCTTTGGGGTAGGGATAACATATTTTGCATAGCACCTATTAGTCTGATGCCCAAATAAGAAACTTTGAAGGCATATGTAGTTTATATTAAGTTTTTGTGTACCTGTGTAAAATCTAGTTGATATTGCAGTACGTGTCCATTAGCAGATAGAAAACAAGAAGAAAGCTAACCCTGAGGAAGCACTATGTTATGATTATAGTGATCTACATCAGTTCTCTTGTTACGGGACATGATTTCTCCTTAATTTACTTTTTTGGCTCCTAATTCTATTCTAACATTTACAAGGCAGAGTTTTCTGAATTGTAGCTTAATTGTGTAGTTCCTGGAGAATAGCCCCCACTCATGTGTGTGCATGTGATAGTGGCTAGAAAGTTAATTGTCTTTCTTCTGAGAAAAACAATTAATTATATGTTATTACTTCTAAAGGAGGCAATAGGAAGAGATGCTTTTTGTTGATATATCACTTTTGTATATTATTTGTAGTCATCATTACTAAAACATCCATATTTTCTGTAAAATACCACTTAGATTACAGTGGTGAAATAGAGATTTTCCTATGTAGGTTGTTTCCTTAAGATATTGGTGGCTGGGAGATGAGAAGAGGAAGAACCAACTTGTATTTTATGGTTTATAGTTTCCAAGCTGCGGTTCAGGGGACTATTAGATGTGCCCTACAGGTGATCCATAAAACACTGTCCTCCTTAACTGGTGTTTCTGGTTAAAACTTGAAGGAGGTTGCCTGAAATTTTGAAGGTTGGCAGTGGCTCCTAGTACCTTATGTGAGAAGAACATCAATGGAAATAATGTGAAATTGTCTGCTTACATTTTCTTTAAAAGGCCGGGCACTTTAAGATGCATAAATGCAACAATGGGCATTTGATTGCCTAAGTATTTTGTAGTAAAACAGCTGAAATTACATTCTTCTGTCTGATTGTATATTCTGTTTTAGAGAGAAAATAGCAGTTCATGTAATCTCACCTAATCCTAATGCCTTTCTGAGGATGCTTATTTTCTAATTTCTCCTTTCCTTGGGATGCCTGCCAAAAATATAAGAGGGAAGATGTGAACTGCTTCCAGCCTCACAAATTCCCTATACATAGCTAATTTGGTTACTCCTTGCCTCTCCTTTTTCTGCCTTAGATTGGTTTGTCTACAGAGTCTATTTCCTCTGTGTATTTGTATGGTGTCCAGTGCAGGACTTCAGCTCTGCACCTGGGCTTCCAGCAGCAGTGAATGCGTTTGGCATGGTGTCAGTGTCCCCACTGCACCCCAGCACATCCCTTGCCATCTCCCTCTACAACTTCTTAACCCTTGACTCTGGTCCCTCACAGCTTCTGCTGGCTCCTCTGCCTGCACAGGAATGGCTGTAGCAGCCAGTGAGGAAAACAGGGCACACAGGGCTGGAGAAGGGCTGGAGCTGGGCTCTTAATTGTGTATCTGCAGTGCTGCATTTAGTGCTTGTTATAGGATGTGTGCCAGAATAGCACACCACAGTATTAGAACTGTGGAAATATGAAGCATGAACTAGTACAAGGTGAGGTGAGGAAGTTGTGAAGGCTTCCACTACTGTTTATTACTTTTCTAGGAATGAAGCAGATGAATTAATGAGGTCTCAAGCATCTGAGATGTACCTAGAGCCCCTAAATTGTCTAATAGCACTTCCTTGCTACATGTGCTTTGATTTATTTGTGACCTTGATAAGTTTGAAAAATTGTTGAGTTTCTTACATAATGTGCTGGTTTAGCCTGTGATAGGGTAATTATCTTCACATCAGCTATTATGGGACTCTGTTTTGGATTTGTGCTGGAGACAGTGTTGATAACACAGGAATGTTTTTGTAATTGCTGAACAAGGCTTGCACAGAGTCAAGGCCATTTCTGTCTCTCACCCCAGCAGCAAGCAGGCTGGGGGGTACACAAGATGTTGGGAGGGGACACAGTGGGACAGCTGACCCAAATGGCCCAAGGGGTATTCCCAACCATATGGCATTGTGCTGAGCTTACAAAGCTGTGGGAAGAAGGGTGGAGATTTGGAGTGATAGCATTTGTCTTCCCAAATAACCATTACATATGACGGAGCCCTGCTTTCCTGGGCCGAACACTTGCCCGCTCATGGGAAGCAGGAATGAATTCCTTGTTTTGCTTTGCCTTGTGTGTGTGCAGTCTTTTCTTTGCCTATTAAATTGTGTTTATCTCAAGCCATGGGTGTTCTTACTTGAACCCTTCTGGTTTGCTCCCCCATCCCACTGATACAGGAGCGAGTGATCAGCTGTGTGGGACTTAGTTACTGGCTGGGGTTAAACCATGACATTGAATTACTTACATATATTTTTTCATCATCCAGGGAACACCAGTATTTGTTCACGCTGGACCTTTTGCTAACATTGCACATGGAAGTTCTTCTGTTTTGGCAGATAAAATTGCTCTTAAATTAGTTGGAGAGAAAGGATTTGTAGGTAAGTAAATATTCAGTTTATTGTGTTATGATCTGCTAGTAAATTGGCAGTGATGCAAATGAATGGGAAAATTAGCAATTAAAGGTAAGTATGCTATTTTATTATTAATATTAGTGTAACATAACCTGAAAGTGAATGTGTAATAAGCCAAAGCACTTCTTCTCGTACCCTGACTTTTGTCCTGTCACTGTGTTTCTGCACCATATTTGGCTCACGAGTGACCTGTTCACTCCACAAGGTGGCTGAATCAGTCAAATGACTGGATTGCATTGAAAGAAGTGTCCTGTTGTTCATTCTGTTAGTATTCATCTGGCCTCACTTGATAAACCAACATAAAACATTCTTTTTTTCCTGGTGAGTTATTTCTCTACCAGTTCACTAAACTCAGCCAAATCAGGTCAGATGTACCTGAGCCAGTGCAGAGGACTAGCAGAGGCAAGGTGGTAGAAGATTAATACTGCCTCATTTTGATGGCTGTGAGCAATTCAGTTGGTCCAGCTGCATTGTCAAACCTCACCATGAGGCCCTTATGTTCCCAAAAAAGCATTTGAGTGGGCAGACTCTTTTTATATTAGGAATTCAGCCTGCACAAGCAACAATAGACACATAGAACTTAAGTTGCAGGCAAAATAAACTTGTGGCTGAACAATGAACTAACTTTTATAAAAATTGTTGTGAGTGTTTATACCTTAGAATTAATTAACTAAAAGGATCATTGCAGCTTTGCAGTAGTGATGCCTTTGCACTGCTGCAGCCATTCTCTTCTGAGTCCTGAACACCCAAGTTGGATTACTTTAATCCTAAAGCTGAAGTTCCAGTACCTGTGGAACAATGCTCTTGAAAAGATGCAGCAATGTGAAAATGAGGTTTCTTATGCTTTCTTAAACTAGAAGAGAAACATGTATGTATATGCTTATGTCATACCTACGTACAGGAAAGCATTGTTTTTACAGCTTAAAGGTCTGTTTATTTCCCTCTGTTAATCAAACATCCATTCAGAGAAGAATATTTTGCGTCCTGAATAAATTTATTTAATGATAGTTGAATTCCTCTTTCATTGGGCCATGTTTGTTGTTACATGGCTTTGTGGAATGAGGAGCAAAAGAATTTAGAGTAGGTAACATTTTATATAAGCCATGTGAAGTGAGTTTGTTTCTGAAGTGTGGAATCTTTTCAAGTGAGGAGTCAGTTGTGTATCAATTGAATGGAGGTGTGTTGGCGACATTCTTGTCTTGACCCAGGTTTTGGAGCCCACAATGTATTGCCTTAGATTTGGATTCCCTTCCACTCAATGTGTCCCTCAGGCACAGAGAACATATCCTTGCATTTCTTGTGGTTTTTTTCAGCCTTATCCACCTGTTTGTCTTTAACGCTCTTTTCTGCTTTGTTTGTCTTTGGCTCCAGTTTCTCTATTGGGAGACAAAGCAGCACAGCTTCAATATAGGAAACCTTTGTGTGCTGCCAGCTAAAGGCTCTTGTTCAGATTTTATTCCACAGAACACAAATCCCCGTGAAACTGGCTTCAGAATAAGACTGCCTTTGCTCTGCAGAGTTAGGAACTTCAGCATGATTTGTAGTCCTTGTTAGATTATTAAAAGCAATAGTTCATAGAGTGGTCTACTTAAATAAACTTTGCAAGTAGTCACAAGTGTAAATATTTGTTCTAATGGTTGCAATTACCATAAGCTTTATGGTTTAAAAAATATACTTTTTTTTTCTGGTAACTAGTCAGAGCACGTGGGCAGAGACTACATGTAGCACCCAATGGCTTATTAGATACTGACCTATCCTACCCTACACAACTGGAGTCTAAAATGACAGCTACAAAGTGTACACCAGTCCGCACTGAGGTAACATCCATACAGATGGAGGGCCCAGTGCCTTGTCAATCTGCACAGCAAAGCAGGGATCAAGAACTCCACTGCATTCCTGCTCACTGTGGAGTTTCCCTGAGCCCTCTATGGCCATTGAAATTCCAGTGGGAAAGCTGATCCTGTAGTTAGTTCAGACAGCCAGGGTGCAGGACAGCTGTGCTGCAGTTAGGTAAGTAGCTGAGTAAGTTTATTCAGTCCTGCTAAAAGTAGAAGTTTTCACTGTTCCACATTTCCCTTTTGGGAGTGTTCTTGTGCATTAGATCTGACACTCATTAAATCTTGTATGAGCCATTATAGTACAGTTCTGCCATGTAGGTTAGTTGCATAAGCTCAGGAAAGAATTCAAAAGGTGTTAGGAATAGAGTAAGGTATCTTGCAGAATCATGTGGCTGGGAGAGACATTTTAGTGACCACAAGCTATGAGATTACTCTCAGCTGCATCCAAAGCAGGAATACAAGAAATCTGTGACATATTCTGCAATTAAATTACTTTCCTGAATAGTAGAATAAATATCTTGATGTACATACATTAGTTCACTCACTGTGAGATAGATGGGATGATACAAAATATATATGATTCATATATTTGTTTTATATATTTAGTGGTTTTGTTTTTTTTTACTTACACCGTATTTATTTTAGAACAGAATTTCCTGTTAAGTGTGTGGACAGTACTAAGGAGAATAGCATGGTTTGAATTTGCAATACAGTTTTACAAACACAGACTTTTTAAACTGTCTGTCCTGATTTAAGCATCCTCCTTCCTCCAGCTGCTTGTTTCCAGTGCTTTGCAACCCCTCTGTTTCACCCTCACACCTGTTCACAGAGCCACATGACAAGCTAAGCACGGTCTTGGTTGAAAACAGCTACAACCAAAAAAAGCCCTTTCCTTCCCCCTCAACAGACAGTGTCTGGGCAAACAGCTTTGTGTGACAGGGGGAAGATGAGATAATGCCACATAAGATGGTGTTTTTGCTGAAATAAATATTTATAGTATAAAGCCTCTCCTGGAGCTTTCAAGTGCCAGTAAAGCTACTGTGGATGCACTAGCTGACCAGACTGAGCCTGCACTGCCAGGGCAGTTAAGCCTGTCTCCTTTCTCAGCCTGTGCTCAACTGTTTTTGCATGACATCCCAGCAGAAACCTATTGCCCTTTTTGTTGGCTTCATTTTCTGCTGACTTAACACAGAAGCAGTTCAGCCCAGAGTCACAAAAACACCAGAACTGATGCAGGAGAGGGTGAGCTGGGACAGCCAGCAGTGGGAAACCAATCTGTTGTGTAGATTCAATTGCTTGTGTGACCATGTGCCATGGCCAAGGCAAAAAAAAAAGAAACTCTCTCAAAGTGTTCTTTTAAAATTTATTTTTAAACCTTGCTTTCTCTCTCTATCCTGCATTGCCTGTTCCTTTGCGTGCTTTTCAGCTGGAATGGTATCGTGCTGTGCCTTTTGAGTAGTGTCAGGTAACAGTGATGTAGACGGTCTGCTTTAAAAAAAATATATAAATGAAGTTTAACCATTGAGACCTGTTGTGAATTTTTGGTAACTAAAGGAATTCCTTGCTTCAGTTTCAGGTATCCAGGTGAATCACAGGCCTTTATTAGGTTTTACATAGCTTAAGCCTTTTAACCCATCTTTTTCTTTCTCTCTTTCCTGAGCCTTTTTGCTATGTACCAATAACTCAACCTTTTTGCTCTGATGTTGAGTTCTTTTTATGAGTTTTGCTACTGAACTTGAAGTGCAATGCTGCAGCTGCCATTGGCTGGTTTGCACTGGTTTGTCCTCTCAGCCTTTTAGTGTTTCCCTGCAGATTGTCCCTGGCCTTGCTGCAAGCAAGAGTGACCCACTGAGGATGGCTGCAGGCAGGTCCTGCATGGGGAGCAGCCAGGCTGTGGCACAGTGAATGTACCCAACATCACAGCTGGCGTGTCCCTAGAACTGCAGGGTTTGTGGCTCTCTAAACTCGGGGCTTTCCTGAGCTGTCAGGAATTATTGCACTGCGCAGCTAAACAGATTACCCTGTCCATCCCTTCGTGTTTCAGCTGAAGAGAGGGGTTATTCTAAATCAGAAGTGAAGCATGAGTAGATCCTTGGAGTCCTAAAGCAAACTTCTTCTCAAGTTTGTTTTTCAGGTTTGAACTTTGTCGATTGCTTTCTTTGCTACTCCTGATAAGCATGTCACATTTGATGCTGAGAGCATGCTGTGCTGGGCAGCTTTGTCCTGGTGTGTTTTATCATGTGACAAGAGAGGAATTATTGCAAACTGTTGCTGACTTCAGAAAAGTTCACTTTCTGTTTCTTTCTTTAGTTGGTACACTTGATGTAATCGGAAGGAATTTGTAGATGCAGTAAATTTTTATAAACTAAGTAATTGACTCTTATTATTGTGTTGGTACTCTGTTGGTTAGAATAAGCTAATGATGCTAGTTGTTCTAAGTATCTCTTCAGTACATACAAAGTTTTATTTCAAAGTTTTATTTCATTTACCTACTCTCAGCACAGACATTGTTTAATGAGTTTATAAAGCACCTTATAAAAATTGTATGTGTTTAATACACTAAGTGAATAATCATCAGTAGATGATTTTTTAATGTCGTAAGACACTTAAATCCATTTTTTAGTGTACTCTTTTTCCAAAAAAGGAAATAAAGCCCAGATACTTTGGCTAAACTTCTTTTGACACCACTAGTAATGTGATATTACTACATTTAAATGTCAAGTTCAAGGATTTATTTTTAATATTTTTTGCTTGATACCATTAGAAGGGGATTCCATGCAGTGACCTTCCAGAAATCTTTAATTTTTAAGAAACTGCCCATCATCTTTCTAACCAGCATTATTTAATCTCTGACTTCTTTACTCTTAGTTTCACAAAAACCCCCAAACTTTAGTGTGATTACTTTTCAGTATTGTGCTCTCTGAACAATGTGGCTGTTCTTGTTATAGTGTTATAGCAAGGCTAAAGTTTCACAGTACGGGGTGGTTGAGAGCATTATCAGTGTAGGTGTTACTTGCCTACTCTGATCTGTGTGTACTACAAACTAGAAAAAGGATGTTCAGAACTTTACAGCATTTTCTCTGACCCCATTCATAGTGCAGCTGCTCAAGCAGCTGTGCTGGGCACAACTGTGACAGTGGGGCGAGGGGAGGGAAGGTGATACTGTGTTAGTTGGTATTGCTGTGGGGCTCTTAAAGTCATGGTCTAATAATACAAGTCTCAGTGGTACCACAAAGTGCAAAATAAGGTACCATTACTGCTAGAAGATCTGTGAATCTGTGCCATTCATTCTGAGTAGTGGTGCCTTTCACAGCCAGGCTGCCCTTTTTATTACTTTCCTCACAACTGCTGAGGTAAAAGCAAATTCCATTTCTTTTACTTGTAAAGTGGGAACAAAAAAAAATCATCTCCTTCCTCATTCTTTTAAAAATCTTAGCAAATTTTCTTACCAAAAAGCAGGAAAGTCTTCAGAGACAAGATGTAGTGCAATGTGTTTTTGTTCACTGGCATGAAGTCAGAGTTCCTGAAAGCTGAGTTTACTTACTGTCTTGTCACAAATATTCTGGGTGTAAATCATACTTGCATATAGCTTGCTGTAACTGGAAGTCAGGTAACAATGATTTAAATTACTATCTATTTCTATTGCAGAAAGTGCTTAAAACAGTCTTTAAATAATTTATTAATTTTATGTGAAATGAGAATCAACTCCTTTCTTATATTTTTGTGTGTTCAGAGTCCTTGAGAAAGTTCTGACTCCACCTTGTTACTGCAGATTTCAATATATTTTTAATTTTGCTCTTTAATATACATTGCAATACAAAGCTTTTCAGAAGAAAGATTGAGTAGGCAAGAGCTGTCCCAAATGTTTTTGTGTGCAAAGAAGCATTCTAGCATTTACTTTAGTATTATATGTCACTGTATTTCAGAGCTGAATTAATTTGAAATCGTATAAATTATGCAAAGCTGAACTCAAAACTGAAAGTTGGTATTGATCATGAACTATTGAAGTATGTCTAACCAATATTACACTTGGCATACAAAAGTGATGTTTTGCCCAGTCAGGAGAGGTGGTGCTATTTTGAAGAGAAAACCTCCTAAATTATAAACTGTCTTGTAGTGAGATTTTATCTTCTTCCCGTTAAAAAATAATATGTCTAAAAAGCATGTTGGAAATTCACTTAGTCTTTTCTTACTACAAAGCATATTTGTAAATATTTGTTCCCAAATCTGTTTATATCCAGAATTGCGAGGGACAATTTACAGGAATAAAATAACACGTAATTATAAATCGTGAGCCATTTAGCTGAGTTCTCTGTTTTATCTGACAGACATATCAAGTGGTCTGCTTCATAAACTGACTTAACTCCAGTTTGAAACCAGCTAGAATTTCTAACTCTTGCCATGGCCAATTTGGACTCATTTGTTCTTTTTTTTTTTTTTTTTAAGTATTGTGTTACAGCTTAGTCCTCTCTTTCTCTAGTGATAATTTTTCATAATAGTGTCTACAATCATTCGAGCACACATTTTCCATACATTACTGTGATTGACTTAATACTACTAGGCTCCCAAACACCTCCCTGATGTTTGCAAGTATGAGGCTCCCAAATCGTAGGTCAGATTTTTGTCATTTTTCTCCAGTGGCAGTAACTCTTTACTAATAGCTTTTATTCTGTTTCTCTTCTTCATAAATCCACAGAAACTTTCCCCCGTGTGATATGTTTTCAAGCTTTGCTATTGCCAATAAACTCCATCAGTGTTCCTCAGTCTTTGTGCTGACATGGTTAAACAGTCAGTAAATGGGAACCCTGGGGCTGGTTCTCTCTCCTGTCCCAAAGTTCTCATGTGGCGGCTTCCTATTCTTCCCTTAACCATGTAGTAATGTTCTTCTGGCCTGGATAACAGACCCCTATGTATTACTGTAGCAGGTTCTTTTGTTCCTCATCATTGATGAGATGTCCTATTTTCATCACTGGAGAAAACTTTTAATCTGGCATAGCCTCCCTTTGATAGACAAAAGTTATATTTCTTGCTTATTTCGATTTTAAGTTATTCTCTTCTTAAAAATCTGTTAGAAAACTGTCAAGCCTGTGGTCATTCTGTCTTCCCCTCATTACTTGATGATACTTCTCAGGCACAAGACACCAAAAGAAAAGGAACTTATTTAAGATGTTGATACAAGTGTTGTGGTTTGTATTTTTCTTCTTCTTTCAGGATTTTGAAAACTCTGATTCACTCTTTATTAAGAGCAGTGCATTCAGTTCCTGTGTATTTCAGGTTTTTAATTCCGTTTTTAATACATTACAGTAACCTCACTAGCTTCTGTGTTTTAATTTGTGGGTCTGAAAACCCTTTTAATTTGTTTGCATTTCCTTTGCAACTTCTGACACTTGTTCCCTAGTGTAGCAGCTCACTCTGTCTTTTCCTATCTTTTAGAGCTTATGTAATTAATAGTGACATTATCTTCTACTCAAGAAGTTAACCCTGCAGGATAGCAAAGCTGTTTATTTGACTGACTTTCCTCCTAGTGACCAGAAGTTACCACTCTTCTCAGGTTAGATGTCATGTGAGAGACCAGGCATTTTAATTTGTATGTTTAGAGAATTTTGAATTAATGGGTGACTTCAGTATGAAGAAAGCAATTTTAATGGTTACATGATAGAAAATAATTAAGAGATAGCGTGCCCTTCTCACCGTTATTTTCAGTAGGGCTTTTAATGTTCATCATTGATGTGTGGATGCTGCTCTGTGCCTCACTGGAGAAGGAATTACAGTAATTTCACGACCATAAGGCACACTGGACTATAAGGCGCATCCCCCGGGAGTCGGCAAAAGTCGCAACTTTGTAGATCATATAAGGCGCACCGGACTATAAGGTGCACTTTTTTTGCAGCGAGGCTCCGCCCCCAGCTCCCCCTGTGCGGTTGCTGGCTGAGGCCCCGCCTCAACCCGGCAGCCACGGGCCCCCAGGCCCGCCTGTACCCGGCAAGGGGTGGCGCCATGGGCCCCTGGGCCCGCCTCCACCCGGCTGCTGCGGCACTGCCAGCTCCCCCCACGGCTCACAGCTCACACTTCTGGGGTGGCAAATGTCACAACTTTGTCCATCAGATAAGGCACACCGGACTATAAGGCGCACTTCTGGGTTCGGGGGGAAAATTTTAGTCAAAAGGGGTGCGCCTTATAGTCGTGAAATTACTGTAAATGATTTTCTCACAGACTAGGCGGTGTGAAGGGGCGCACATGATGGTTGTGTGCTGAATGAAGTGTCACACCACGACTGAGCTGACTGGGTCACGAACAAGCGGAGAACTGGGCACGTGTAGCTTATTTGAGAAATCCATGTTTCTTCCCTTCACATGGATTTTCAGAGTAGAAGGGAGATGCAGTGAGACAGTGTGTGGGATGGGATTGTATGCCTGGGGAATGTGCTGTGATGATGATGGGGAGGCAGGAGGCAGTGTGAGTGTTCCTTCTGGCTGGCTGGTAACTAGGGCTGGATGGCTCCTGAGGAGCTGGTGCCATGAGGAAACCTGTCCTGTGTCCTCTTTCTGGCCCAGTGAAAGACAAGGAGACAAAGCTGCTGAGTCCATCTCTTGCCACCAGCAGCACACAGTCTCCGATGGAGATCTCGCAGTCTCTCATGTGGCTGTGGCGCTGCAGTGCCTGACAGGAGCCATACATCTTATTCCCACCTCCATCCTTGACTGGCTTTCTGGCCTTAAGCAAGTAATTTCAACCTCTGTGTCTGCTGACATACAATCCCATTCTTCCCGATGTGTTCTTTCAGTTTATGAACTTTCCTGGGGGGCAAAAACTGTCTTGCCATAGCAAACGGGGAGATGACAAGCACTGCTATAACAGGAACTTTGAGGTAACAGGGCTTTTGTAGGACCATGGCAGCTGCCAGTACTTAAACATGCATCAGGAATTTACTTACAGGCTGACATGGTATTTTAATGTCCTGTATGCTAACCTCTTCTGCAACATGTTAGAGATTAACACAACTCTTTCCTCTGGCAGTGATATTCATAAACTAAATGGAGTGTACAACTGTTGAGGGCTATCCATTATTCTCAGTCTAAGGATAGTTACCCAGAGGTAAAAATAGATAGGAAGGATCTGTCATTCATTCAGAAAGCAGAGGCACTGCCCAGTTCCTCATAAATAAAATGCCATTCTACGGAGTAGAAACTGATGACATTGCAACTTCTGTTTATTTTCCCTTCCCTCCCCAAATAAGCAATCTTACCTAGTTTTAAAAATCCCAGCACATAAGAAGCAGTTCCTTTTGTTCTCTTGTTGCCTACTGGTTGTATTGTTTTTATTCATAAGAAGAAAAGAACCAGGGGTTAAAAAAATTGCAAACAGTAAAACATCATGTATGCTAGGAAGTTCTCTTAATTCATCACTTGGCAAAGGAAATAAAAGCAGGCTCCCCAGCTAACAGCATTACTTTTGCTTAGGGTTATTTGGCAGCAAATCCATCATCCTCTCTCCGTTTGTGAGTATTTCATATTGACTTACACCCTTTAGCAAGGGTCAGCAGGGCAGAGCATGCATAAAGAGTTCAAGTCCCATTTCAAAGACTGAATTTTAATTTTAGTGGATGGTTTATTTTTAATATCAGTTGAAAATGTTAGCTCTTTATTAGATTTTTGTTTGGTTGGTTTACTGACCTTTTGATCCTGAAACCTGATGGTTTTTTTATGCACAACTTGTATAAGAATTAGACTTCTTCAGATATTTACATCATGTTGGAGAAACCAGTGCTTGCTTTTTATTTTCTGACTCATTCTGAATCTGCAAGCAGAAGTCCTTTGTTTTCTGAAAGCTTTTATAATTAAAATTGTTCATAATGTACACAGACTGAGGGGGGCAATGTTTGTTTGTTTACTTTGTATATTTACTTTTGAAATGGCTGACTTAATTCATCAAGGCTCCAGAGAAGTCAATACAAACATGGAATAATGAAAGGGACATAAATACGTGTATTTCCATTTATGATTACAGTAATTATGGTAGGCAAAGTTTTAATACCATCTAGTACAAATTTGCATTTTGCAGAGTTGATTTTCAGTTTTCTGCTAGTATTCCATAAGCTCAGGCACACTGAGAGGTGTGTTAAGAGGTATTTCAAAAACTATTGTTTAAAGCTACATTTTCTTATTCAGGATCAGAACTCTGATATGTTTTCTTCTCATCCTGCACTGCCCTCTCGATGAGCCCAATTAAAATAATGTGGTTTCGGGAAGAGGTTAAGATTATGTCTTTAGATGTTCCCGGAAGAAAAGTGCAGATGCTAAGGGTATATTATCCAAATACTTTTATTTACAGATGTTTTGTTTTACCTCAGAAATGAAGTACTCTATGGTAATACAACATAAAAGAAAAATAGTGTGATTTCTTTGAAAATATGCTAACTTTAAATTGTTGTTTTGTTGGGTTTTTTTAGTTTTCAGGCAACAAACTAACTATATGTATTATTGTATGCTGAGTATTTCAACAGAAAATCATTACAGAAAAATAGTTATTTCTCTTTGAAAACAGAAAGTAATTTTGTTTACATATCTGATCTTATCACCTAATCAGATTAACTTTAAAGAAAAGTTCAAGAATTCATGTCTAGGGATGTAAATTTGTTTCTAAACCATTTTTAAACATGTTAATGAGATTGCAAATAATACTAGGTTATGTATGGCCAGTATGATTTGTTAATGGGAAGAGTGGTGTTTTGGCAAATAGCCAAAGTGCTTTTGAAGGTCGGATGTTGACAATATATGAAAGTGTTCAAAGGCTGCTCTCTGATTCTATAAAATAATACATTAAAAGATTAATATCCTAAATGGTATCTCAGGGTCAGTTTAATGCTCTGATCTGGTAATTTAATTTTTGCAGTTTTATAAAACTGCTGTTTAATTAATTTGATTTGATTTAGAAAACAGATTAAATTCTACAGCAATAAGAGAAAATGTAGGTTACACCCTTTTTAAAATTTTGGGTGGCCTACCTGTCTTTTATATGATGGGCCTATTTTTTGATTCCTTTATCACTGTCTTTCTATACTGACAGCTTTATTGAAGCTGACAATCTCAAGCTCTTCAGCTTTGCTACCTGCAGGAATAAGGCACATGCTTGCAATGTATTTTCAGCTTGGCACTAGCTGCAAACCCTGAATGGGAATGAAGCTTCAGGGACAAGCAGATGCTTTGCATGCATGAGGACACAGTATCTTTGTGCTGTCTCCATCTTCGGCATCTCAAGCAGAGTTCCCAAGAGACTGTGTACCAGCTTCATAAATCAAGGGTTGCAGCTTCAGAAGCCAATTAGGAATTCAGTGTACGTTTTGGGGTTCTTCACTGCACAAGGAGCAAGAAAGCGCAAAAATGTGGGGGAGGGCTAAAGGATGATGGAGTAGCTAAGATGACAAGATGATGGGCAATTATGAAGAGGAATTGAAAAAAAATTAATAATTTATAACCTGTAGTAAGGAGGGACAACTAATAACATAGAAATATTTCAGAAATGGTAATGGGTAGTTTGCAGTGGCAGTTCTGTTACCCTGATTACATGAATTGTGGTTAAGTGGATAAATTTACAATAGGCATTAAAGAATTGGTTTAGCTATGAGCAGTTGCAAGAATTTGTCATGTAAACCAGCAGAATTATGGTGTGGTTCGATTTTGGTTTTGACTGCATTTTTAGTTGGGAATTCCATGAGGGAAGATGGGATTTGTTGATGTGTGACCTTCTCTCTCCTCAGTCTGTAATTCTTTATCTGTAAGATAAATTACACATGACATCATATCATTTAACAGACACAATTATTTTCCAGAGCAATTTTAACCAGTTGAGTTCTCTTTCTTTATCCAAAAATTATAGGCAAAACAGCAAATACATATTAATAGGTTTGTCACAGATCATCAATCTTACACTTTGAGTAGAGGTTCAAATACCAGTTTTGTATATGCTATTTTAAAAATACAGGTGATTACAACCAAACTTACACCTACATGCAAAAGGTATTGGAGAGCTTCCATGAGAAGCTTTCCATGATTTCTGAAGTTGCTTCTGCTACATTTCTCCATGTATGTGGCTATTGCTTGAAGTCTGTGCATCACAGTGGGCTTTACTTGCCTGCTTCTTTTACCCTCCTCTGCTCTTCTGTAGCTTATGCTGCATGTTCTCACTCCTAGGCATTTCTTGTCTCCTAAAATACTGTGAACAGTGCCTGGTGTTCTCTGTCTCTGTGGAACATCTTTCTATTTATCAATATCTTAAATTTTGTATGTGTTTAATACATGTATTGCACTCTGTGTAGAATAATTTCCACTCTCACAGAGCTCTCCAGCAAAGCTCTTGGGATGGTGTTGTAGAGTAATTTACAGCCTTTGCATCACTAAGCCATTTTTACATCAAGACAAACTACTAATGCAGGGAAATAATACTCTTCTTCCTGGGGATACATAACAGGACATGCCCTTTTCCATGGATTTCTATAAGATGTAGTTGTGCTGTTGAGAATAGTGTTGTTGGTGTCCTCTTCCAGGCCAGTCATGAAAGGCAGGCATTCTGTCTCCCAGCAAAGACTGAAGTGGATTGAAATAAAACCAGAACCCGTTTTTCCTTCTAGGAGAGGGATGCACTGCAGGAGTACACAGAAAAGACAGTGCCTAAGTCATGGGCAAAATCATTATCGTAATAAGCAAGTTCTGCCTGTATTTTAGAAGGGCAGAAGGGAATTGCCTCTTCAAGTATGTGCAGATTCAGGGAACCTCTGTCCTGGCTCTGCCCAGGCAATGATGGATGGATCTGCGCCTAGTGTGCCCCGGGTGACTGCTCCAGTGACAGCAGCATTGATCATCATCATTCCACAGCCCTTTGCTGTGTGGCACTCGCTGCAGCCTCGGCCGCCACCACTCTTCTGCTGTCCATGTACAGATGCTTTTGTTTTGTGATGACACCTGCGTGAAGCAGAGTGATTTCCTAGGCTCCCCCCTCTCCCAACCATGTCCCTCTGAACCCCTCTGGCATTCAGGGGCACCCACAGCCCAGCATGTGTTGGGAGGTGCTGCTCCAATGGATTTTGTCTCCGAGTTGTTGATAGATAGGCTCTCATGGCAGCCTGTCTGGCTGCAAAAAATCTGTATTCCTCACTCAGTACCTGTATCGTCACTCATTGCTCAATTGTATTTCCGCTGCCCTTCAGAAAGTATGTCTTCTTCCAGGGCATATGCTGAAATGGTGTTTTGTCTCAAGAAAAGGGTTTTTTGCATCCCTACTTTCCTTTTTCATGAAACACTACATTATTGGTGCTAAAGCATGTTGCTTCATGGTCATTTGATGAAATGCTTAGAACTTTTCCAGGGAAGAAATTTTCAGGCTCTCTGCCTGCCCCTTGAAGTTAGTGTTTTCCAGATGCTTGTAACATGAATTCTCAAAGCATGTTCAAAGTCCATTTTTGGAAGCTTTTTTAAGGGGCGTATAGAAGGACCCAAAACCTGAGAGCTCAACAGACAGGAGTTTCACTCTGATGAAAGGTGAATTGGTGGCAGGAGCTTCAACCAACTGGATCTTTTAAAAGTGGAAGTAAATGAAAGTCTAGTAGTGAGATATGCATTGAGTAACATGCTTTAAGTGTGATGAAATTTATTTTAAGCCCTTAGGGAAATAGTGTGGGTACCATAAGTTATACTTACATATACTCCTTGCAGAATTGTGGAAGAATGGCCTTAAATGAAGAGCCGTCAGTGCTGCTGTTAATTATTCCTTGCACGCAACTCCAAATAAAGAAGTGGTGAGGTTTTAATTTTGTAATTACCAGAAGACTAATAATTCTTTTGCCAAAGGCCATGGTGATCTTTAAAGTATGTAATGTAATTGCCTTATTCCTGTGGCATTAATTGTGCTCCAAACGTGGTCATCTGTCTTATGAGCAAATGTTACTCTGTTACCTCAAAGAAAACGTGCTATGAATGGTGAAAGGACACAACCTAAAATTCACAGTTCTTTTGTTTGAATTTTTCTGGTTGTAACAGAAGAAGGTTACAAAAGGGGAGACTGTGTATATTTGGTTAGTGTATTCAGCTATGCATTGCAATTCATGTCAGGGCCCAAGAGTTACAGATCTTTACATGAGTGTAGGACACAGAAATTAAGAATGACTATAAAACCCAGCAGACTTAGCAGAGGGATTCAAAGAAATGAAACCACATTTGGCTCACTTAATTTCTATTGGAATGAATCTGTTTGTGACTTGTAAGACATCTTCTGTTTTTAATCTCTAGTAATAAATCTAAGTAATGAGCTCATTACTATAGTGAGCTGCAAGAAAATGTCAAATTTTACATTCGAAGTATCGGAATATGGTTTGACAAGGTGGCTAGGGAAGAATTAAGTTTTCCACCACTAAAATGTGTCTTCCTTCCTTCCTTTGCTTCGACTCCTTGTTTGAAAACATTCAGATACTTGTCTGCTCTTACTTCAGCTAATTCAAATACAGCCCAGTGGAAAAACTGACAGTATTTTTTGGTGCTGTGTTTTTCTATGTTTTTGCTTTCTGTTTAGCAAATTGCAACAGTTTACCTTCCAGTTAAATTAATGCCAAAAAAGTCTGGGCAGCAGGGACAGAGCAGGAGAGAAAGGTAAAATACTTAAGAATGGACAAGAACTACCCTTTCAGCAAGGCAGGGTGCTCATTTGGTTCAGCCACAGTGTAAAACCATGCCCTAAATTGGTGGTTGGGAGGCAGGAATCACTGCAGTTGGACTTCTGTATATTTTTAAGATGGGGAGGCAAGCAGAGCTGTGGAGATGTGCAGAGCATGCTTTCTGTCACACACTGCTACTCCTGCCAGCTCCTGGAGTTTTCAGTTTGATTCCCACTCTGAATTTAAAATCCAACATCTGCAGCATATATACATAAACAGGCCTTTAACACCCACAAAAAGGAATTGTAGCCTTAATTGTCAAAGGATTGAGAAGTAAGGGTTTTCTTCACCTGCCTGGCTTGGAGTAAATAAATGGACATTTATTCACTTTTGCAGTGAATAAATGAAAAATGTAATTTTTTTTTCTCTAGTCTAGGAATGATCTGCATGAGTCATTTTGCCTGTTCTTTTGTTTAATGTATGGGATGCTCTTGGAAAGTTAACAGCAACTGATATTAAAAGTAACTGTGAGAGGTTATGAGGTAACTTTTAGTTTCTCATTAAAGCTGCTCTGCATTTCAATGGTAAAATTACTTTCTTATGGAAAAAATAAATGTTTCTGAGGAAAAGATTGAAATAGCTTGTTATGGAGTCCCAAGGGAATGAGCACTTAATTTAAGTGTATTCCTGGGAGCCAAGTTTCCTCTGTAGCCCTTGCTGCCAGCAGGCAGTCACTGTTAGCCGAGGGCTGAGACTGAGCCTAAGGAGAGTGTCCATTGAAGGGAGGCAGAATGAATTGCCATATCTGCTGGTTCAGTCAAAAGCACGGATTGGGTGTCAACCATCTGAAACCTCCAGTGCCCTGACCTCGGCCGGGCACATACCGCCCTGGCATCTTTCTTTAGCAAAAGATGGAAAGTACAGATTACATCCGATTAGCTTATGGTCTGTTAAACTTAGGGGGAAATATTTTTGCTATTATTTATTTTCTAGACTTCTCAACAACAACAAAAAATTTTGACAACCAATGAAAATACTTTCTTCATGGCATGGAAAGTGTTCAGGCTTAATGCATTCATCTGTAGTTTTCTGGTGGACTTTGTGTTCAGCAGTGGTAGCAGTGAGTTCCTGTGTTCCATGACATCTGAGAATGCGTGGAAAGAAAAATGAGCAGGAAAAACTCCCTCTGTTGGGGGGGCAAGGAGGGAGAGAAAAAAGTATTTGTTACATTCCAAAATCAGTCATAATAATTGAAGTTCACATCAAATAATTGCTAGAGTCAGAATGGACAAACATCTGTCTTATTCATCCCTAGCTATACTAACAAAAATATGATATCCTGTTAGAGAAATCACTGATCATCCTGGTTTATTTTGGCAATTGTGAACCTTGGTATTTTTCACTTTAGACAGAACATTTCAGTACTTTATAGCCAGCGTATCTCTAGTGCCAGGTTCACAGTTCATGTGCTTCTGTGACTTTGAGCTCTTCCTTTCCTGAGTTTACCAGCAGACAGCTGCACCAGAACAGATATGTTTACGTGTGGGGAGTAAATGGCAACTTGCAGCTCAGAGTTTCCATTTCCTTTTACATTGTTCAGGAATCCAGGCTCACAATTTGTCCTCAAGCTTTGCCTCGTGTGTGCATCTGACTTGGCCCTTTATAGTACAAATGTTTTATTTTGACATTGATTTGTTGATACAAAGGGCTGACTAGGGAAAAGATACTTTCACTAGAAATTACCCTCAGTACACATCAAGTTCAATTGTGGATGAAATGGCTTTTTGAAAAATATTCTAAACATCACTTTCTGTAAGGCTTTTAAGCACTATATCAATGTAGGGCTAATGTGGAACCACTTTATGCAGCTTTAGCAAGATAGATGTATTTTTAGATGGAGAAAAATTGCATTTTGTATTAAGAATGATGGTGAAATCTGATTAGCTGCTTGACAAGCGACACTATTTAAGCTATTGTCACATGTAGGTGATTCCCAGATGTCCTTGGTAAGGCAGTAATTACATGAAGGAGGTTATGATAATTATAAACAAGAGACAAAACCATGAGAGTAATTTGTTCATTTGCCTGAACCCTGAAGCAGAATTAAAGACTCCAATGAAGAGTTTGTTCTGACTTTACACCAGCCAACAGACTTCTCTCTATTGCCTAATTTCAGCCCTATGGGCTTCTCCCTCCCCTTTTTCCCCTACCTAATTCTGATATTTTGGGTTCTTGCTCTGAAAGAAAACTGTGGTTTATTGATGATTTTGGTAGCAGGAGTGGGTGAAGTAGATGTGTCTAAATGATCTCTAGAGAGGCCTGTAGCAATTGTGTGTTGTGTTTTGCCTACTGGCTTTTTGACCCAAGGTCCTACAGTTACCCCAACATGTTAGAATAAGCTGCTTTTGGTCACACTCACGTGGATATTTTACGAGAACAAATTATTTGACATTATTTGACCATTTTGATGCTGTTTATTTCTGATATATATGTAAATTAATTGCTAGGTTTGACCTATAGTTCACTCTTAATAGTAATGCAATGGTAGTGCACTGCTGATACATGAAATTTAAATTTTTAATCCTTATTCCAATGTTCCTTATGATGCTTAGGCTCTGAAACTGAAGCATAAAATGAAACAACAGGTTTGCACTTTAGGTTTTGCACTTTGTATGACCACACAGTGAGATTCCAGAAAGCTCTACTAACTGAAAATTTCATCCAGAACATAATCTTTTAGCACTTCTCCAGCTCATCACTGAGTCTTGTCAGTGCAGGGATCCATAAGGCAAAACAAGGGCTGGAACTGTAATAACACTGATCTAGGTCAGTATATGTTTGCCATGGAGTTGTGTTCTCAGCCTGGAAATGCAAATACCTGTGTGTTTTCCATGAGCTTGCTGAAGGCAAATAATTTACCTCTTTACTTTCATTAAAACTGCACTAGAACTGTGTTTGTGGCCTGGAAACCAAAGCAAGCAGTTAACAACATGCTGGTATCGATTACAAACCCCCTACCTGCTTTCAGGGCAGCAGCCTGGGTAGCTGTGATTCATGGAGCTGGGGAATGGTCTCTTGGCAGGGCATAGCATAAACAGGCATCTGGGGGGGGACGGGGAGCTGAAGCTGGGCAAAAATGTACAGGCAGGTAGTAGTGCCCAAAATTTATGTGAGTTCACCTGTAATTCTCTTCTATTGACAAACAATGTATGAGAAATTATTATAAAAATTAATGGGCCTGCGTATTACTATAATTTTCTGTTGTAAAGTGATTAGCTCACCGCGTACTACTTTCAATTCCTGTTGTTACATTTAACGTGATTAGCTGGTTTATCTCATGATCATTGAATGTAGAGTAGTTTGAAACTTCCCATTCGTAGTCTGTGTTTTTCATTGACGCTTTCATTTGAAAGCAGGAAACAATCTGAAAGTAATTGTATTAAGTGTTTCAGCACAAAGATTTTAAAATATAATAGCTTGGCATGTTATTCTGTCTTCTTACTATTCCTTGGAGGAAATAAAATGGAGTTGCAACTTTCATCCAGGCAGCTTTTCTACTACATCCTGTTTCCTTCCGCACGCTGGAGAGAGCACTGACGTTTGTCTCCCTTTCCTCTGCTTCCAATGAAAAAACCCCGGTCTCCATGTTGTAGCACTCACTCCGGTGAACTCTGATCCAGTATTTGGGTTGTTTAGGCAAATGGGAATTTTGACCTCCATATCAAAGGGAAGATTGCAAAGAACAGAGGGATGTTCACAGCCCTGACTGCCTGGACCGCCTGAAGGGTGGCTTGCTGTGCAAGCAGTTGCTGTGGAAGGCTGACATCTCTGCTTTTCTCCCACTGAAAGGCAGACTTGCAATCCCCCCTTTCTCAGAGGGAAACTGACCCTTGAAAAGGTTTGGCATGAAATGGATTAACTCCCTGGAAACTTTGTTTGGAAATGTTAGGAGACTGCTATGTATATGTGCTGGCAATCTCTGAGAGAGACAAATTATTTTCCCACCCTCTCAAGCACTTGGTAGTTTATCTGTTGTTTATATTAAAGATTGATCGTGGCTATATATTCCTAATTCAGGGCTCCCATTAATCACCCTATGCCACATAAGAGACTGGAGAAGAAGAATGAGGGTTACTGGAAAGCAGAAATGTGATCTCTGGCTCTGCTTTTAATGTGACTTATCCTGGCATTAGCTTTGCTCCTATGAATTACTGCGTTTGTGTAAACATCTTTCCTTTTTTTTTCTCCCCCATGTTTGGTGTGTCTGTTTTTCTCAGGGCTATTTAGAAAAAGATGATATGGTTATTACAATGATTGAGGAGAACGTTAATCATGACACTTGCCATGTTGCTATTTCAAGAGGTCCCTGCTCCCCCCAGCAGGCCCACCCCCTTGTTTGCTACTCCTTGCTTCCTCTCCCAGCCCCAGCAGCCATTTCCTCCCAAAGAGCAGATCCAGGCAATTGTTTCAGCCTGTGCAAAACGAAGAAGAGGTGGAAAAGGACCAGTGGGGTTAGGACAAATGCACAAAGGCTGGGACTTCCTAAAGTGCATTGGCTGCCAACACTGAGATACTTTGTGCTGCAGCAACAGAGCAGATCTGTGTGTCCTCCTCCTTGACCCTGCTGAAAGGTTGCCAATCCTGAAATGTTCAATCAGCCATTTGTGGTCCCTTCCCCTCCTAAGCATGAGAGACAAAACTGCTGGCAAGACGGAAAGAGAAGGGAATATATGAGGTTTTACAAGTTGATTTGGGCTATGAGAACACGTTTTCAGCCCTGCTCGGAGTCAGGTCCAGAAGCCTCTGGAGCAAGCTGTTTTCCCACCCTGACTTGTCTGCCTGAACGTCCCATCTTTGAGAGGTGTGCACTGAGCCCAGCCCTTTAATGTGTTCTGATGGGAAATCATTGCATCAGTAAATTTTCAGCCAACAGGAGTTTAATCCCTTGCATTTCTTCTTTGTTTGTCTTTACCTAATATAAAGAAATTACTTGGATTTTAAAAGAAGCAATCAAAATATTTACTATTTGACAAAGCAGGACAAATTCGCTCTGAAGAGAGTGGTATCATTTAATACAGGTTGTCTTGTCTTTATTTGTAGCTTCACTAAACATACTTTGCCACGTGTTTTCTAATCCTGCACAGATTTTTCTCTTGAGTCATGTTACATTCTTGTCTGACTTCTTCGGTGCAAAATCCCATTATTAAATTTGCAATTTAACAGCATATTCAACACTGAGATGTGACTGTAACTGCTGGTTTGTGTTTATAACTAAACATCCTCTCCAAAAAAGCAAGACATCACTAGAAATTCTGCAAACCTAGGAGAATTTAGGTCCATTAATTGTGATGGAAGCACATCTTTAGTGAAATCAAAGGTGGAGGAATAATATAGGAAAGTCTTATATCTGAGAGTTTGCAATCATTTTACACATAATTGCACAGAAACAGTGATTTTAGAGGACTAGGTATTTTTAAAATACTTTGGTTCAAAATAATTTAGATTGCTGGGCTCCCCCCCATGTAACTACCTTTGATGGCATACTGTACATATAAGAATAAGAGAATTTATTTCTGAATTGAGAATAGGTTTTTAATCAGACTCAGTAATGTAAATAGACCTCTGTTTAAAAGTTCATTCAAAAGTGAGTACTGGTGTGTATTTAAGTGCACTATATGCTGAAGTAGAAATATCCTCCAGTGTTTAACCAAAAGCATGTTTAATGTGTGGTTTTGTTTTGTTTTCTTAATGTTTAACAGTAACTGAAGCTGGCTTTGGTGCTGACATTGGGATGGAGAAATTCTTCAACATCAAATGCAGAGCGTCTGGCTTGGTTCCCAGTGTGGTTGTACTTGTTGCTACAGTGAGGGCTTTGAAGATGCATGGAGGTGGACCAAATGTAAGTTTTTGCACCTTTCTTGGAACTATCAAATTGTTGCTAATATTTGAAATAAGTAAAATACCTTGATTTAAGAAATATTTGGAGTAGTCTATGGGGCAGTATTTAGATAACCCTTCTGAGATGCCTCATTGTATAGATGTTATCACTACAGTTAATGCTATCTCTAAAATTAAACCACAAATTAAAGAAGAGGGATGAAAGAGCTCTGAAGAAGTACTGTATTTGCAGAGCAAGGGAAGTTTGTTGCATTAAAAAAAAAAAAGCTCTAAGAGAGATATATATTCTTTTCCCTGACTTCTGAAGTAGCATTTGTAAGTGCATTGAAGTTGTCACAGGCTGGGAAATTTGACAGCCGAGGAGGAATGAGATGAGTTTGAGTTGCAGTGTGTGAGTAGAAGTTATCATTCACATTGTTGGTGAAGGTTTTAAGATTTCCTTCACTCCAGGAATAAGTACCCCTTATGTCCTTTTATTTTGCTCAGATTATTTCTCTCTGGCATGCTGAAGTAACTGATGAAAATTTTGCAAGGGTTTTCCTGGTGTACCAAGAGTCACCAATGCATCTTCTTTTGCTATCTAAGCCACAAAGACATTTTACAGATTACTGATTGTGGAAATGCTCCCTGAATGTGCAATCAGATCAGACTCTGCTAGCCAAGCAGAGAGACACTTAACTCCCAGGAACACTTTCATCTGCCCAGCAGCATGCTAGAGAGTGATGCTGCCAGGGAAACAATCACGATGGGAGAAAATACCAGAGCTGTTTCCACAGCCACAACATTTTAGAATGCATGGTTTCCCTTACAGCTACTCTCTAAGAGTTAAAGCCAAGCTACTCTTTTTCAGTCTTTCAGGTTGATATAATTATATAATTTGCTATCGTTTTAGTACACTTCTAATGCATACTTTCTTTATTTTGAATTGTATTTCTCCATCCCTATCGAGGCACGTATATTTTCACATGTTATCACTCAATCTAGCAAAAATAGGACTTAAATATGTCTTAATAACTGTCTCTATTTCTGTCTCACTTGTGTCCTTAGAAGTTTAAAGG
This sequence comes from Catharus ustulatus, assembly GCF_009819885.2. Taxonomy (NCBI): domain Eukaryota; kingdom Metazoa; phylum Chordata; class Aves; order Passeriformes; family Turdidae; genus Catharus; species Catharus ustulatus. Next base: position 58,700,645 of record NC_046223.1, on the reverse strand, counting down.
TTTCATTTGTTTACAAATGTGATGCATTCATCACTGAGGCATGTAGGGTACCAGATACTTCTACTGGGAGGTTAACTATAAAAAGGACTAATGCTGGAGACAAATGTAAGTCTGGTGCCTGGGACTGACATTATGTGGTCTTTAGAGACTCAGTACAGTACCTCAGTACCCTCGTGATGCACTTTGCATGTATACCTTTGTGCTTCCCAGCAAATTACTTGCATGCAGTTCCTTGCTATGGGCAGTAATTAAAGGACATCAAAGAAAATGTTCTTCTGTGCTGCTGATATTTCTTCAGCTGTTGGAAGTTGCTGCCTATTGTCTTTGCGCTGCTGGTGTGCTGTAACAACATGTAGAATGAGATCCAGCTGCCTCCCCTGGTAGTCTTTTGCAACTAATTGCTGAGGCATTACCTGTGTCTCACTACCCAAATACAATAGGAAGTGTTGCTATTGTTTGTGTGCTGGTGCAACTTGGAATAAAACACAAGCTGTAGTCAGGCTGTGATGGTGTGTGCACTGGTATGGGTTACCTGGCAGTACAGAAAACAAACAGAATTGCACTTCAGACCTTTTAGGGTTATGACAAGTACCAATCTGTGATGACTTTGTTTATTATTACCTGATCCCAGGTAACTGCTGGTGCCCCCTTGAAGAAAGAATACACAGAAGAGGTAAGAGGAATTGTTATAAAACTTTAAAGAGGTTTTTGTTTAAAGAAACAATATGGTGTGCAGAGACTCACCATCTCATCTTCCCTCAGCCCTTTTGTGTTATCCCTCTTAGGTGTATGATGTGTGTGACTGCGTGATGGATTGTAAGAAGGAACTGAAAGAGCTGAAAAATAACCTTTTTTCAATAGTTTTTCTAGGGACACTAAGTCTTCAGACTGATGAACATAGAGGCATTTATAGAAGCACAAGAGCAGAGAGGTGTAGGAGTTAAGGACACTTCCTGAAATTATTGATAGCATAACCTGTTCATTAAACAATAAGTTTAATATGTTTATGCTTCACATTTTGGGTGGGATGTCACTCTTCAAACAAAGAGTGAGTTCTGATGGTTTGTTTTCTTTGTTACTTACTCCAGACAAATTCTGGTCTTCTGCTTGTATGAGGCTAAGGATATGTGTTTTGTTACAACTAAGACAAGGCCTACAAAATGTGATGTAAAAGAGCAGATAAGGAAATCCAGCAATGTGCTTTTATATGGGTTATGTATGTGTATACATGAATGCTGCATCTAACACATCTGTATCTCAAACCCCACCCCACTGCTGCAGCCTGTTTATAAACTTTGCAAACAGCAGCCTAATATCCCTTTCACAATCATGACAAGCAACCAGTCATCAGCTGCACCATCTTCCTGTGTCTCAGAAGAGAGCAATGGCTTCATGTACAAATTCTGGACACTGCTTACTTACTTAAATATGTCTGATACTTATTAATTGGAATGAGAAGTAATAAGTGCCAGAATACTTTCATCTGGAAGAATTTCACTTGTCTGCAACTGTCATGATCAGCACTGTTTATGTCCACTTAAATTTATGGAAAATTCTTTGGCTGGAGAAAACTTTATGTATCTTACCATTTCCATTTATTTTTATTTAATTGCACAGAACCTCCAGCTGGTAGCTGATGGCTGCTGTAATCTACAGAAACAGATTCAAATTACTCAGCTCTTTGGAGTTCCTGTTGTGGTTGCTCTAAACGTCTTCAAGTAAGTCGGTACTTTCATTACTCTTGTGAGTAAATACAGAGTTCAAATACCTCACTTTTCTTGGTTTTCAAATTATTCAATTTGGCATGAGCAAAGAAGCTATTAAAGAATTTCCTTTTTTCATCATGAATATAAAGATATATAAGTTCTTAGCTTGTTCTTAACATTTTAAAACCAACCAAAAAGAAGTATATACTATAATGGAGCTGATAATCTTCCTGTTAATTAGCTATAACAATTACAAAATTTTCTGGAAACATGTAAATACATATGCTATATATAAATGTATTATGTGTATGACACAATTTCTATATATACCTGCTTTACCACAGCTGATGGTAAAATAAGGCTAAGTTTATAAGCCTGTAAAAGAGAACTAATTAAACAGAATAATGAGATGGGACTGTTTGGTTGGCAGAACTGACTCTCCAGCTGAGATTGATCTGGTGTGTAAGATTGCGAAGGAGTCTGGAGCATTTGATGCTGTACCCTGCAATCACTGGTCAGCTGGTGGTAGAGGAGCAATAAAATTAGCTCAAGCTGTGGAAAAGGCAGTCAATCAAAAAAACAATTTCAAATATCTCTACAACTTGGAGGTAAGATTTCTTTTTTTTTTTTTAATGAATACATTCTGCATCAGAATTGGATTTAAAACAAGAACATTGAGAACATTGAAACAAAGTTATCTAAAATACTTAGATAGGAACTTGCCTTGGTCTAAAATCATAAAAGCTGGAGAGAACAAGCAATCTGTGGCTTGTCTAATCAGGGAGCAGGGTGCTCACTGGTAATGATTGTTACTTAGTGCATTGTGCAATACATCTGATACTTTAATGTTTAACACAGAAGTATGTATGCAGATGGAATACTCACAAATTATTTTGGGAGACTTCTCCCAAGGTCTCACAGTGGTAGTATTCATCCCGTTGGCTGGATGAAAGGAGATGCAGTTGCTGTCTCACAGTCACAGGTATTGCAGGCACTGTCAGTTTGAGAAGGATGTGACAGCCAGCTCATCCATGCTCACTTCTGCCCAGCCCAGGCAGGACAACACAGGGAGGAAGCACTGCCCTTACCTGCACCCACCTACACAGCACAGCTCTCAGGTGAACACAGAGAGCACAGGTGACCTAGTCCTGTTCCTTCTCTCCTGATGATCAGCTTGGAGTCTGCCAGTACAGTATGGTGCACAGAATACATGGGTCACTGCTGCTTCTGCTGGTCCCAGGTCCTCAGTCTATTCAGGAGCAGCCCCCTGGGCTTCTGTCCTGCTCCAGCTGATGGCACCAGAGTCCACAAGCCCCTGAGGTTCACAGCTCTTTACAACTGCTGGGCACAGCCCTTTCCTCACGCTCTGTCCTCCTACATATACATTTAGAGCAGAGAGCACACCCACACAAAAGGCAGATTTAATAAGAATGGAGAGATCCTCAAGCACATAGCTCGGTTAGTCAGACTACTGGCCAGACACCTTTACACACAACTGACCCCTTCTTCCTCTATTCTCTCCTTTTCTTCCCACGCTTGTTCCTTTTTAATACACCTTGATTACTCCCTTTTCCTCTATTTGCTCCTTCCACTAAACAATATTTACACATTCCCACAATCCTCTTTGAAAATCCCATCATAAGGTTCGCACAGTCCCAAAATCTGCTTTTTCAGACATCCCAGACAGTCCTATGCTGCTGTATGCAATCACTTCCTTTCATTTGAAAGTTTTCTGATCAAAGAGTTTCCCCATTCACCCACCTTGATGCATTTCACACCAAGGACAATGGTCTCATCTTCCCCTTGGATTGTCATAGGAAACAGACAATTCAGTGTGCTCTAATTTTCACTGATTAGGTTTTTCCAGTGATTACATTACAGAGGGTTCATCCATTCGTCCATCATTGTTCCTTTGATCCTTGCTGGGGCTTTGGGGCTAATTTGCTTAGCCCTTAGATAACCTAACAAAGGATAGTGTGGTCCAAGCTTCAATCCTATGTCTGCCAGATCTAGTGACTCTTTTTCCATGCCTTGGACACTGTTACTGCAGTTGTCTGCAAGGTAACATCACAGCATTGTGAGCTGTCACGAGGAGCTTGGACCCCTGGGAGCACTGGAGGTGCTGGGGTACCACTGTGCTGGCAGAACATTTGGAGGGAAATATTGCCAAGAATGTTATACAAATGATTTCTCAGGACCTTCCTGGCTATTCCAAATGTGGGTGGGTTTAAATCTGAGCAGCCAAACAGACTTCTCTGGCTCCAAGAAAGCCCTTGTCAAGTTTCAGATTCTGTGCCTGTGCTACTTAAGTTACTTTAGAAAATGTTCAAATGCTATTTTTTTACAACAGAACTTCAGCTTCATTCTTTTAAATGGCTGGAAGTTCCTGTTTTGATTCTTCTCTCCAGAAAAAAGTTCAGCCTGAGGTAGATATGCCCTACAGTGACATTTCGTTCTCTCTTGCCCTTGATATGCACCCTGTATCTGTTGCACCCATTTTAGTTTTTCTTTCCACCTCCCCTGCTGTTTTACAAAATCCAGTCAACCTGTATCAGTATTAATGCCTGCCCTGACAGAATGGATGGAAATGTGTTGGGAATATTAGTATGTATTCAAGGCATTTTGTCTTTGCAACATTTTTACAGCTGAAAAATGGACTATGTGTAAGCCTTCCTAAGTTTGTCTCTACTGAGATGCTCTGAAAACTAAGGCTGTCATCTTTTGGGGCTTGTGTAATAAAATGGAGGGAAAAAATTCTTTGATAAATACATGTAATAGTTTTCCCCACTAGACACTTTTGTTACAGGGATAGCACATTAGCCTTTGACAAGGCTCATGCTTAAGCTCTGATGTTACTATACACTGTGTAGCTTACAATCTGGTGGTGCGAGTGAGTAAAAGGGATTGGTAGGGGTGGATTCTGCCTATAAAGAAAATCAGATTGATTTCCACTTTAATGTCTTTCCCAGACACATTGTTCCATGCTGTGTTGCATAAGCAGCATGATCTTAGCACAAAGGGAATGAATCACATCTTTACATTGACTTAGTATCCTGTAACTTCACACAAGTATTGTAAGCCTCAAAAATATGTTGAAGGGATTTTATAAAACATATAAAGATTTTTAAATACTGTAAAAAAGTACATTCAGGCCAACAAAAACAGTAAAGTTTAAAGTTCAGGCTTCTGTTTCATCCTTACTGTGCAAAGGATGGGGGCTGAAGCAGCTGGAAGTAGGAGAGTGAAACAGCAATGCTGTCACTTTTACAGTGTGTAGGTCAATTGGTTACTAGGTTCACAGAGAAGGGAAGGAAAGCCACCTCTCCCAAATAAGCCTGCCCTGATTTTTTTGTTGTTGTTGTTATAGCAATTTTGAGGTGTGGTTTCTGCTGTTCAAAGGGGTAAAATTAAGAAATTTAAGGAAGATAAGAAGCAGTAAAATGGGACTCAGATTATTTCCCCCCTCATTGTGCCTAAAGGAGGTGTAAGTGAAAGGACGTAGTTCCATCCCTTACCTGATTGTCAGATTTGTCCAGTTACTGGAATAATATTAAGTCCTGGTTGCCTCAAGTTTCACAGGATTTACTGTGGTTCTGTTTTCTTCCCCTTTTGGAAGGTCAAAGAGGGGAAATACTCTGCTTGAAACCACCACCACTTCATTCATATATCTGTCTGTCTTCATGAGATTACTCTATTGTTCCCTTTACTCCACCTCTCCATTTACAGTAAATTCACGAATACAAGCCGCACTGACTATAAGCCGCATCTCTGGGTGTTGGCAAATATTTTGGTTTTTGTCCATAGATAAGCCGCACCCGAATATAAGCCGCTCTGTCGTTCGCAGCGAGGACCCGCGTGCAATTAGTAACAGAACCGCGGGAGGGCGGGGTTTACTGGCTGAGCTAAGGCTGTGCAGGCTCGGCCCGCTAGGGGCCGCTGACGGGGCCAGGTGGTCCAGCACAGTGCTGCAGCTCGGGGCCGGCCGGCGCTGCCACTGGGCTCGGTCACCCCGGGTCGGCGCTGCCCCACGGTGGCAGGCAGGGACGGAGCTTCCCCTGCTCCTACGGCAGCGGCGGCGGGCGGGGACGGAGCTTTCCCGCGCCCGTGGCGCCGGCGGCGGGCAGGGACGGAGTTTCCCCGCTCCTGCCGCGGCGGCGGCGGGCGGGGACAAAGCACCCCGTCGGCTCCCCGAGCCGCGGCAATGGCTGCGCGGGGCTCCCGTCGGCTCCCCGGGCCGCAGCAATGGCGGCGCGGGCTTCCCCCCCCTCCCCGGGCCGCGGTAGGGGCGGCCCGGGTCCCCCCTCTCCTCCCCGGGCCGCGGCAATGGCGGCGCCGGGCCCCCCCCGTCTCTCCCCTGGGCTGTGGCAGAGGAGGAAAGAGAGCTCTCCCGCCTCTCTCCCCGCCCCCCGTGCTGCCTGCAGGGAGCCAGGCTCCACCCGCGGTGCAACAGAGTAGCGATTTGTAACAATCGCAAAATGCCGACTTTGCAGCTGCTCGGCTCAGCACTCTGGCAGGCACTTCTGAGGTTGTATTAGCCGCTCCTGATTATTAGCCGCATTTCCGGTTTAGGAGCAAAATCTTAGTCAAATTGGTGCGGCTTGTATTCGTGAAATTACTGTAATCCTTTGATATATATATGTACCTTGTTTTCCTGTCAGAAAACTTCATCAGAATTTGGTTCCAGAACTGGCTATAATTGGGGAAAACTCCAACAGCACAGACTACTGTGCTGTAACAGGTTCGTTCAATATTTTGATAGAAAGCATCATCCAGGGTATTTAAAAAAGAAAGCTTCAAACTCTTATTTGTAAAACTGGTTTCTATCCTTTCTCTCTAGTTAGAACAAACTTTGCAGTAAACTGTATTATTAGTGTGCAGTCAGACAAGTAATTAGAGGATAGCCCAGGTCAAGTGGGCTCTTTTTGTTTCATTTTTTTTTTCCAAATGCATTCATCTCTGTAGTGCTTTATGTAATTTTCAAATACATCTTTGAAAACAAAAGCTTCCTTGAGGATGTTTACAAATGTGTATAGTGTGAGAAGGGCACTAGAAGAAAGTATTTTCTAGATCTGTGAAATGGTAGTTAAAAGTTGAGAATCAGCTGTTTTTTTCTGAGGTATTTTTATAGATTTATACCATCTTGTCCAGTGATACCTGAGCATGTGCCAAATGAGCAGTTTTAGACATTGGACACAACACAGTTGTGTCAGTTCAGGACTCAGGCTCTGCTTCTGTTCAGACTCATAGCAAGGTAGTCTAATTAGAAGACTGTGCTAATTTTATTCCTTGAAGCATCTAATTTGGTCTCTTTAAACTTCCTTGGGTGTCAGTCCATGATAACTCTTCTACAATCCCACTTTCAGATGGCTTTTTGGGTTCTCTTTATTTATTTCTCTATGCAGGCAATTTTATTTTTTTTTATCCTAGTGGCTGCTGCTTGTAGTTTAACTTTTTTTTAGTCTTGATTGCAGCAAAGGTTTGTTTGACATTTGGTATAAGATGAACAAATATTTTTAGGGGGTTTGAATGAGAACAGAATAGCTCATATACGGTTTTGGGAGTGTGTATGTGTGGCAGTCATTTCATGGATCCAATACTATTATTGCCCATGTAAAAGTGTGAGAAAATAACAGAAACAGTGTACCCCAAAATGCTTACAGTATTAGGAATTGCACAGGTTGGGGGTGGTTCAGGAGCCAGGATGAGTTTTCATATTATAGACTTCAGAGTTTATAACATAGTTTAAAATATTATTGTCTGTAACTGAAGTAAATACTATGGTATTGCGTGGTTTAAGTGTGGATTTTTGCCCCCTGTGCACAATAACCTCTGTTAAGTTACTGTTGAGTTGGTTTCTTGCAGAGTGTTTCTCTTCAGTGTTTGAAGGATGGGTTTGTTTAAAAGGCCTCCTGAACTCTTTGTGAAATATCTGTGGCAGCTTATTTTAATATCTATGCTTGCTACATATGGAAAATATCAAAATATCAATCCTCTTATCACTGTTGACTTCCCTTCTGGGTTCAGTTTTCTTGAAGTATGGGTCTTTAAGTTGCAGCAGAAAGCTATTACTCAAAATAAAGTTGACTGAACCATTAAAAGTAAGTTTAGATAACTAGGGGGAGGAAAGGAGAGGATGGAAAAGCATCCCATTCCCAAATTTCTCTGGCTTCAGCGCCTGTTCTTGATCAGGAGAAAGCGGGAAGCTATATTCCTCACTAATGCACGCCTGCTGAGTGACCTGCCTTCACTATCATGGTCTCCTCTCTTCTGCTGTGGTGAACTCTCCCTTGACTTAGAGCAGCCCTCCTCAGCTTGGGGCAGGAAGCAGAGGCAAGAAGAAGGCAGGCTTTAGGTTTTTAAGAGATGCATTGCCCCTTCCTGCAAGCAGCTGGAGTGGGGTGGGTGCTCGGGAGATAGAAGAAAGGAGAAGGACGGCATTTGGCATGAGGCAGGATCAGCACATCTGGCTGATCAGTCAGTTACCACTGTCTCCTTAAAAGAATGATATGGTAACCTGACAAATATTATTGAAGAGCCTCAAATCACTGGATTTATGCTGCACTGGAAAACTAAATTGAAGACTGTAAAGGTCACAAATGGGAGGGAACAGAAGGGGTTGTTCCAGCTTTCCAAATTTATCAGATGACAACTTTTTTTGCAAGTGCTATGCCTCTAGGTAATATCATGACAAATGAAAATATTTCCAGGTTGTATAGTGAAAGTTGATTGCACAAATATTTTGGCAGGGTGCAGTGCATTGCCTGGCTAACCTGCAGAACAAAAGAGAGCTTTCTCAGCTTGGGACCATCCACTGGGAGCGAGGTTGGGTAGCAGCACTTTTCAGGGAGGCATTCAAGCAGTTAGCAGGCTCAGCACTGGTGTTTTTCTTCCCCTGCGGGGAGCATAATAATAGTTTGGACAAATCTGGAGCATCTGAGCCCAGAGCTTTGTCTGCCCCTGCCTCTGTTTTGCTGTGGCAGTATGGTGTGAGCTGTCACTTATCTCATTCCCTCCAGTCTTCGCTTCAGCTGTCACAGACAATGGGTCACTCACAGGGGTCTGTCTAAGGGTAGCATTGAAACTCTGAGAGAAAACTCTGCCAGCAGCGGTTGTCTGTGCATTATTTTCTCTTCCATCCATGGTCTCCCAAAGCAAGAATGAGCTGTGAGTAATGAAGGAGGAAGAGTCCCATCACTGGAGGAGAAGGCTGCTTGGTGCATGTACTGGGAGGGGAGGAGCAGCTCGAAGGGGAAGGCACAGTCAGGAAGGGCTTATGGGGTCTGAGTTTGAGAATGCAAGCTTCCCTGCGGAATGCCCCAAGGCAGAGTGTTTCTCACAGTTTGCAAACTTCTCATCTTTTCAATCTCAGTGATTGAATGGGAGTTGCCAGGGGTGTTTTCTGTTTCCTTCACTAATACCATGAAGTCACTAAGCCATGAAAGCCATCCATCGTGCGTCTGCTGTCACACCAGCCCAACATACCTCTGCTCATTTGTCTAGGAAGCAGATAGCTTCTCTGTTGTTCTCTGTACAGCATGGAGTTCAGTCATGTGTGGACCTAATGGAAAGTCCTTAAGTACTGCTGGGGTGGGAATAAGTAAAATAATGTATGGTCCATACTGAAACTTTTCCTAATAATTGATGGCGATCATTTCTCACCCTGAAATGCAGGCAGTGCTACCTTGCAGCGTATGTTAGGCTTTAAACTATTTGCCCCACTCCCTTCTACTGCCAGTAAGACATCTAGCAGGGAAGCCACATTAAAGTGGAATTCCATAGGGCTGTACCACCCACTCCTCCCACTCCCATCAAAGAGATTTCTGTGGAGTCTGGACACTTGTTTCACTGAATTGGGTTGGAAGCTATCTTTTTGCCACTCCATCTCTTTATTTGTGGATGTAAACTCTTGACGGCACTGTACTTTTATGTTTGTTTTCATTATTTCCCTATTATTTGCATAGAACAACTTTCTTAGGCACAGCTGGGGCTTCAAAGTTGGGGAAATGGAAAATAAATCTCTAAGGCCACAGGCTTAGGTGTTGATTCGCAAATAGTTTAGCTTGACTGAAAATGCTTTTCCACAAATTAAAAAACAAACTCTTGTCCTGTGCCAGCAAAGGAAGAGGAGTGCTAAAGACTTGGAAATCCTTTTGTCAGCCGCAGATTTTCTGGAACCAGAATATAGAGATACCTTAATAAATGAGTTTTTATTTTATCCAAGGGAAAAGCCAGAAGTAGGAGTTTGAATGTGCAGAGTCAGCTATTGTTTTAGCACTGCACTCTGTCACCCCACACAGCACCTTCAGCCATACTCCCATCACGTTTTCATTTGGCAGCCTTCCCAAGAAGAGGAATGAGTGATGTCTGCATACTGTTTCACTTAGCCAACCAGCAATTCTTCTTTATTGCTTTCAGTAAATGTGTAAGTTTAAAAAAAAAAAAGAGACCACTGCCTTGAATTTTGAATTATATTAAGAATTTCTACTAAAACACGAACACCTTAGTAACAGTAAGCCCAGAGGTTGTCACCTTATAATTAAACTGGTGATGTCATAATTAAAACTAGGAATTGAGACCAAAGTGAATGTTTCAAGTACTTGAAGTATTAAATGTGTAAGTTACAAGTAAATAGTATTTTTGTATATTCTCTGGTTAAATGCATGTTTTTTCAACAGAATCATAGTTTTGTTGGAGAATCGAGTAGTATTAAGTATCTATGCTCTGTAACTGCAAAGGGATCCTGTCAGACAGTATTGCACTGATGGGCATTCACTTGTGGTACTCAATTTAAACTACATAATTCCAGGGCTTCTCTTAGAAGTGGGAATTAGCTGCAACCTAGTGGAATGTAGTATGGCTAGGGAGTTACTGCTGTTGTCTCAGGCTTTGTAGAGATGTGTTCTTTTGGTGAGGAAGTCAGGAGGATGTTTAAAAGCAGCAGAAATGAAGGAGGAAGGGAACAGGGGGTGTTTTCAGCAGTCTCAGGGGTCTGAGACTGTGGAGAGTTAAAAGATAAACTCCTTTCTCCAGTAGCTGAAAAGCTTAAAAAGTCAGGTATCCAAATTAGGATGCAGAAGATATAAGTATTGAGCATAGCCTCAGACCAGATTCCTGGTAATATGCATGCTTTGTTTCACTTAATACTGACTTTCAGCATCAAGACTGATTTCAGGAATCCCAGCCAAGGTGTGCGTCCCTGCCCCAACTTGCTTTTTCTGCTGGTACATTTCATGCTCGGATTTGAACAGTTTGAGCAATTCTTCCTGCTTCTCACGGGCTTTGCCTTTTTGATAAGGTGGATGAACTGATATGGGTTGCAATAGGGTTTTTTCTCCTGGGGTATGTTTTAGCCTGGTATGTGCATCTGCACAAACAGTGGTGTTGCCTCAGTTGCACTGGCGCGTGGGTGAGTGCGAGCAGGATGAAAGGAAGATCTATTGTAGCTGCTCTACTGTCCATAGAAATCCTTATCAAGCCCTACATGAAAATAAGATAATCTGAAGTCAGGTGTTAGAAATGAAGGAAGAGATGAAGAGTGAAGGAAATGTGAGAAAAGGTTTGCAGAAATTAAAACCTATTAAATTATATTTTAGTGAAAACATTGCTGTCAATAGTAAGGGAAGAAAGAAAGTTGTGTAATAAACAGCACCACTTGGCACTAATATATCTTGCATGTGGGATGGACTGGAAGTGGCAGTATGGCTGGATGATAACACTGGTATGATTTGGCTTAGATAATCAACACAATCTTGGGAATGACAGACTCTCACCTTTATCAGTGCTGATTTCATGATTTAATCATTCTCTATCAAGTAATGAAATTTACAGCTACACAGAGACTGTTTTTGTGAAAGCAGTTTGTGCTTTAGCACTTGTTATGCTTTAGCCTAGGAGAAAATCCTATTTATGGTGTGGGTGCTTGGCAGCCTCAGCAAGAACGTGTGTTTGTGCTTGCCTCAGAAGCAGCATATGGCTTTGGTACCTCTAAATGTGTGAGATTTCAGAAGTGAACATTCTCTCTGGCAGGAGTGGCAAGATTGGTTGTTTCTAAGAGAGCCCTAATGAATTGTCAGCAGATATTTGTATTGTGGGGTCCTGTAGCATCTTCTCATGTTCAATGTAAATTTACATTAAGTATTTTATGTCACCATTTTCACAGGAAGCTAACATTGAGTTTGGAATTAATTCTCTGAAACTGCCATAATTCCTTCAGCAGTAGCAGTGATACAGAGTTGCATATCTATAAAAGTCAGGTTTTATCCAAATCCAGTGTCTGTTGTCTATTTGTCACCTAATCTTCACCTAAATGTACTGAGTTGTGCAACAGTCACAACTTTACGTAAGGGAACTGAGAAGAGGGATAGCTTTTATTGTTGATCATAAATCTTTCATGCTTTTGACACCCTGGACATTTTACAACTTTCCTTCTCACCCTAGCTATCCAGGTGACAGAGGTGCTGTGGAATCAAGTTGCTGTTGATAAGGATGCATCAGCACTCTCCATTCAGATGTGACTTTTCATCCTCCTTTCCTTAAGACTCTTTTGGTGATGGCTGCAAACAGTTGCATCAGCACAGCTAAGGGTGCAGCACTGGAGTTTGCTAGTGGGAATGAACAACTGGTTCAGGAAATTCCTAAGGCCGTTGTAAAACATTCTAGACAAAAGAAAAAGTGACAAATGTTTTCCTGCTTCTGGCCTGGACAGGGTTAATTTTTGCAGCTGGTGGAAGGGGACATGGCCAGGAGGTTATTCTATACCATGCCACAGCATGGGGGCAGGAGAAAAGGAGTTGCTTCCTGGGAGAAGGCAGTCTTGGAGAGTCTTGGTGGGGACACTGAACTGGAGAGTACCATTCCCAAACCACAGCAGATGTGAAATTACTCTGGTTTTTTAAGTATCTGAGATATGTGTTTTCTGCTGGCAGACATTTGACCAAAGTATATAAGGCACAAACAGGTAGTTCACAGGATTTTTTTTTTCTCTAGGTAAGTCTGGTATCAGCTGGAGCAAAAATCCCCTAATGATGTAGTTACTTGTGCCATACGAGTCTTATTTTTCAGCCCACTTCTCCATGTGAATCAGCATTGTTTCTACATGCTGTGGATGTCTTTGCATATCAGTGAGACAATTTTGATCATGAAGTGCTGAATAATCAACAGTTTTGTTGAAAACCTAAAGCTAAACAAGTGTCTTGTAAACATCCAGGCTTCTGCTATGTAAAATCTCTCTTGAATTAGTAGAACTTCTTTTCTGTTAAATATCATTATGACACTTTCAGGCAAAATGAATTTTTATTTCTCATATAATGCATTAAGTGTTTCTAGTTTGGAAAACATTTCTTTAAATTTAAGTGAAGTTTCCCAGCAGTATTATTTGATAACTGAAACACAGGAAACTTTTTAGCTTGAAATGCCCTATTGCATTGTGATTCTAAACAGATAATACCTTAAAAGTCCCACTAAATACTAGGAAACAGGTGGATCCTTAGCATGGTGTAGTGTACTCCTTTCCCTACTCCTGAAACTTCAGGAAGGAAGCATATCTGAGAGTGTGCATGTGCATGGGCTATCTTAATGTCCATAGCACATCTGTGCCTTCCTGCTGGTTTTTGTCTGAATTGGCTCAGCCAGGACTCATCTTGTCTCTGCTGAGATTAAAAAGGCTCAAACTTTCCTCTGACACCATGCACACATTGCCTCACCTGTTTGTGTGCACATGCCTGGCAAAAACATTGCCATTCCCACTCCTACAACTCCTTCCTCAGTGGTGATTCTTCTGAGGTTACATTTGCAAAATCTGAGGTGTGGGTACCGACCACAAAAAGTATCTGACATTCTGGTAAAAGAAAAAACAAACCAGGAAAAAACCCATAAACCATAAATCCATAGGGATACCATTTGACTGTCCAGCTCAGACTCAGTCATGCAATACACTGCACAAATCCCAGGAGAAGCAAAGTGCCACTGCTGTCATTAAAGCATTTTCCTCTGATGTTAGCCAGAGCCCTGCTGGGCTTCTTTTGGAAAATACGGCTGTGGTCATTGGAAGGGGGCTGAAGGCGCAGTAGTTATGCTGCTGTCAAATTAGTTGGAAATGTTTTGACACAAATGCAAGCTGAATCTAAATGTCCATCTTCATCTCAATGAATTTACTGAGGTTTAGGCAGAGAGCTGTTAGTTTCAATGTTGGCCCACTGACAACAGGGAATGGAATTCCTTTTGCCTTTCCATTTGCCATTGCTGTTAGTCCTTTACTGCAAGCAAACAGCACCCAAAAGACAAATTAACAGACGTGTTTTGCATCTCTCCCTCTGTGTTGAAAACTACCATGGATATGAACTATTTAATAATCACCCTGAGACAAGTTCCATCTTGTGATGGCTGTCCATGACACTAAGTATTCCATTCAGCTTACTGCTGCCAGGAATTATACCCAGGATATTTGCAATGTGCTATCTCCAGTCCTGATTAGATTTTTTTTGCAGTGCTTGGATTCCTGTAAAAAGCCTGATGTTGGGAATGTGAATTATTCCACCCAATTAAGGTGCAGTAATTGTATAGTGAGCATGTTCAGAAAGTGCCTTGTGAAGCTTCTTTAAACCTGTCTTTGAAATTTCAGATCAGAGAGGGAATTTTATCTGAGCCTTAGTAGCTTTTAACTACTTTACATTTAAGGTACTTGGAAGTCTGGAGAGATTCTTTTCTTGTGATGCCTCTGTTACTGGAGTTCTTTATTAATGTAAGCTTTAATTTTTCTAAAATTCAATCAAAAATACAAAAAAGATCGGCTTGACACAAACCCTTCAACTGATGTATTTTTGCAGAAAAAGAGCTACTTCTAACAGGCAATGCAAAAATATGGTTACCTGTGGAACTTCCTGTAAATGCACAGATAGAGTTTGTTATTTACAAATTAATTAATTTCTTGCCTTTGTTAGAATAAAATTGTACACTTCTATTTTGTGTTCAGATGCTTTTTGTATTGCTTGAGATTACCAAGTCTTCTTCCCCAAGCGGCTATCTCTCTAGATTTTGTTTAGCATTATTCCACTTGTGTTCTTAATTAAATATACTACAAGTTACTAATGAGACGTTCCCTTTACTATTGCACACATCTCTGTCCATCTATAGTCAACACTGAATTAGCTGAACTCATGGTAAGAGTCCTCCTCCATCATCCAGTTCCTATTGAAAGAAGTCAGAGAATGGATTGTTTAAAATAGGCTGGAGGAGTCACAATTGCTGTCTCCTTTGTCATTAAAAACAAAAGGAAAGAGAAAGAGGAAATAGGAAAGAGTTGTTTACTCTAAATGCACAAAAATGATGGCACAAAAAGTAAATGCCTGATCTGACCACAGAAAGCTGTTTCTTGAAAATCTCTCATGCTTGAGCAAGCCTGTGTAACAATGATGAATCTGAATGAGAGATTCAGAGGCCTCACTCAGCAAACAAGATCCTAGTTTCTCTTGGCTAATGTTCATACTTGTATTGTTTCCTTGTCTCTGCAGCTTCCTATTGTTGAAAAAATAAGGACCATTGCTCAGAAGGTGTATGGAGCTCAGGATATAGAGTTGTCTCCTGCCGCGCAGTCTCAGGTTGATCGTTACACCCAGCAGGTAAGAGCACCAGGAACTATGCAGGTACCTGCTGGATGCAAGTCTTGGGAAGCCTCAGGGTCCCAAGTGTTCTCAGACTGGAGTGTTAAGTCAAGCTTTGCTGAAAGGAATGGGTTTACCCATGGTAGTAAACTGTGGAGGACTGTACATATTGGTTTAGATTTGCTGGAACAGAATGGTTTTAACCTTGAAAGCAATCTCCTGTGAGATATGAATGGTGCTCAGAATGCTTCTGAGATTGTGCATGAAACTGTACTTTCTATGCAGTTTGGGTTACTCTCTTAAACCTGACAACTGCAAAAGCTGCTGCTAGCAAATGTAACCAATTTTAGCATGAGTGTTCATTTGTACCTGCAAAAAAGAGTTTGCAAACACAGTAAGACCTGTGGACAGCTATGCACATTGATAACAAAGGTCCCAATATTTGTAAAATCTTTTGATTTCTTTCTGTTCCTATTACTTTCAAATAGTTATGGATTCTAGAACATGAAATAGATCACCTATCCTAAAGCATGTGGGACCATGTTACCATTTGAAAAGTTTTGAAACCATGTGGAGAGGTGAATGTGTTTTTTGTAGTGGAATGGCTTCTGGACATAAATGTGGCTGGAGCCTTTCTCTCAGAAAGTAGAAACAATAGGTCCAGGAAAAAATTCCTCAGTAAACTTCAGCAGCTTGGTGTCAGACCAGCAGAAGTCCTTGGTCAGATAGGCAGACAGCCATCTTCCCAATAATGCAAACTTCCTGAGAATGAATTTCATTCCTCCAAATGGAAAAGAAGTTTACTTAATGTACTTAAAGCAAAATAATCCATGTCTTTATTTTTTCCTGCTGTGATTCTCTAATCATTTTTTTATTCTAAATATTAGTATATTAGGAAATATTTTCACATCAAAAAGAGTTGTCAGCACTGGGCTGCAGAGAAAATTCCCTGAAGTGCCACCTCTCCTGGTGGCCCTGTTTGTCTAAGAATTGAACAGAAGAGTGGAAGGTGCCTGACTCATGATTAATCAATAACTTGGAGACAAATAATGGGCGGGGTGAGCTGCTGAGACACTTTTCCTGATTTTCTCACACAGTTTCAGTAACTAGTGCACTGGCATTAGTGAAAGGGGTACCATCACCCCATGCAGGTTTTGTCTTGTTTAAAAACAAATGAACACCATCTGTGTTTATCCCCAAGAAGACATTAATACCCTTAGAAAATTTCAGACTCTGAATCCTGGTCTCAAGTTGGTGTCTAACTAGGTCATTACAGCCCAAAGAGAACTGCTGTATGAGAGGTTTCTAGAAGATACTGGTAGCAAAACAAAAATATAATGTGCCTTTACTGTAATTTAAAAAACTTTTTTCTTTTCTTTCTCTTTTTTTTTTTTGTTAGGGATTTGGAAATCTTCCCATTTGTATGGCAAAAACTCACCTATCCCTCTCCCATCAGCCTGAGAGGAAGGGTGTTCCCACTGGTTTCATTTTGCCGATTAGCGATGTGCGAGCCAGCATTGGAGCTGGATTCATCTACCCTCTGGTTGGAACGGTGAGTGCAAAGTATTCAACTCAGTAACTCCCCTTTCACCCAGCTTGACAGGGAAGTGCATTTCCTGTTTGCCTCTAAAAATAATGTGTACAACCATGTGAGTTCTTGTTTTTGTATGGTGATCTTATCCTCAAACTTTTTGTGGCTCTAGATTGATAGGAAAAGATAACCAAGAAAATCCAGCATCATATTAGAGCTTTGACTGTCGGTTCTGAGAGAATGGTTCTTGCTGTTGTTTCTCTTGCTGTTGTTTTTATGTTAATCTATGGTACACCCTAGTGCTGCAGAAAAATGAATTTACTTGTCGTTGCCTTTTCTTATTCAATAAGTGCAACCTGTAAATAACTGGTTAGATATTATTCTAAATTTTAAATCTTTTATCCACCATTGCAAACAATTTTAATGTATTCAGATTAAAGGAATTGTATTGGGGAATAGAGTATGCTTAAAGTAATTGCTCTTCAGCTGATAAACCTGATCTGCTCTCAGTCTTTGTGAACATCACTACTGGTCCTGTAAAGGTAAGTTATGGTGGGAAGGGGTAGATTTTTAACTGCAGAAGTAATAGCTCATTCCTTCTCTGTTTTTAGAGATTTAAACAATGAGGTAATAAAAAGAGGTAATCGTCATCCTTCCTACCCATCCTTGCAAGTACAGACTTGGATTAGGAAGCTCCTTATACTTTCTTCCCTTAAAGGCCTTATTAAAATAGCTGAGAAGTGAGTTGGCTCATGCCTTTTGCCAACCACACACTTAATCCAAACAGCAGTTGAGCTGCATCTGACATCTCATAGCTAGAGTTATTGCTTACATGTAGCTGATTCATGGGATGGTGCTGGAGAAGGGATGCAAAAACCATTGCATTTCCGGAAAGAGTACTCTCCCAATGTTATCTCATCTTCCCAGAGCACGGCCTGATTTCCTTGTGTAGCAGTACACTTAGGAAAGGTTGAAAGTTTCTAATCTATTGTTTTGAATTCCCTCTGAAACAATCAAGTGTTTGAAATGAGGAAGGAAGTACTTTCTGACCAGGAGGGTTCCTGGAGTTCAGGAAACTGTGTCGCTTTAAGTCACTGGACTTGGGGATACACTTTCTTTTTGCCTGACCACATCATGTACATCCACCAGAAGCAGAGCACAGCTGTATGTTTAAATTGTGTATGACCAAATTCCAATTACTGGTGACAGGATAAAATTTGTCAGAACTTCTAGTATCTCCTTCATGGCCTGGATTCAAGTTTGCACTGCAAGCTGAGTGTCATGAAGTTATGAGAAGGAGTGCATGTGAGTAATGGGCAGCAACTAATTCAAATCCATGAGGGAGCTATTCTGTTGGATGTCAGAATGAAATATTCTTGGGTTGAGCTTTCTGAATGAGTCACACCCTGCATGATTTGCTATAAACTAACTGCAGTTCGGTGTCATAAATCCGTAGAAACTGTCCATAAGAGCAGTATAAACCAAACAAGTTCAAGGATTACCTCTTTCTGTTTCCATTTAGACCAAAAAATGCAGTTCTTTTGAAAGACATTTTGTATATGAGATTTCTTTTTGGAGAAGAGTGTAAAAAGTACGTCTAAGTTAGTTAGCCTGATTTTGGTGAGTGGTAGTATTAGCCATGGATCTTGTCCCATATCCTGAGCTGGGAAGGCAGTTTACTCTGTGTTATGTATTCCAAGAGTTTGTAGGCGAGGTACTGTATAAACATAAGATCCCCAAGAGGTAAAAATGTAAATGCATGGACATCGATCATTGGTTGTTTGGAAAAATATTGCTAATGCTCAGGAATGTAATGCTCAGGAATGTGGGACAGAACACTTCTTGGAACCATCACAACTGCTACAAATCAGAATGAATGAATGAATATGAATGTATTCCTAACTGTGTTACCACACAGTTCTTTCTTTAGAATTAAATTTATAGCAAGAGGTCCAACATGTTGCTTTTCAGAGTGGAGAGTTGTGATCATCATGACACAAACTTTCATAATTGTACCACAACTTTTGAAATCACTTTTCTAGTTTGTCACCTTCAGATTTTTTGTACGAGTTGTTGTCAGCAATAAGTCTTAGGGTTAGTGTTACTTTTTAAGTTGTGCAAGAAGAAATATTTTTGATGTCTAGTTTCAAAACTGAAAGCCTTCCTTTGGCAGTTCTCTTACTAATAAAGTGATCTGAAAATGTCTGCAAGAGCAAAGCAAGTATAAAAGGGCTTGTCCTGAAGGCTTAAAGTGGCTGGAAGTCAATGCTATGAGTAGAGGGATTACAGAAATCCCAGTGACAGCATATGGTGAAAATATCCAGTCATGACAGGGGATTAGATTTCTTTATATAGGAAAAAAAGAAGGAGCAGCATATAATTTTTTTCCCTTCCAGTGCCTGTTGGTTAATTGTATTAATGGAGAGGTCCTTTAATACCTAAACTTCTCAGAACATTCTTACAGCTGCAGCTTTTCTGATAGCAGGAAAAAATGCTATTTTTCATTAAAGTTGTAGTGATAATTCTCATGCTAATTAAATGTCAGACTCCATTCCCAAAGCATATTTTTTTACCAGGCAAACTTCTCATATGCTAACCTGTCAGAATTTATCAGTAAAGAAGGTTGTTAGAGTTCTGCTGCAATGTAATCGGGAAGAGCATTACAAATGAGAGAGATAAGTACTGATGAAAGATAATAAACTATCTGCAGAATCTAGCATTTGTAGTTTAGCCTTGTCACTAGCACATGCAAAGTAATGAGATTTGTATTTATCTCAGCTCTGATACACAGTGATTTTATTTTTTTTAAACTAAATATTTAGCATGTTGTCTTCATATTCTCTAAGCAATATTTGGTTTGTGTTATGGTTGGCTCCAGTTCCTGTACAGCATGGAAGTCTTTCCAGGAAAAATGAGCTGAGCCTTATCAGAGGAAATCAGCAGTGAAACGAGAGGTGCATTTAATTAACACTGGCACAGCTTTTATCCAAGTTCTCTGAGACCATGACCCAGAGGGCTACATCACTCTCACAGGTGGACTGTTGACATCATTGTTTGGCTTAACAGAGTGATGGCAGGGAAGCTGCCGGAGTACATGTAGGAAACGAGTGAGGTCATTCACTAGCAATGCTTGGGTGGGGAGTTATTAGATTTTTTGTAGTATGTGTGTTTCTCTCCACACCCACTCAAAAGCCATAGCAGTTCAGTGCTTTCTCACATTCAGCCACATTTCCATTGTTCTTTTTCATGTGAGTTGCAAGAATGCAGGAAGGTCATAGAAGTTGCCTTTTGCCTTTGTGAAGTGATGCTACCAAATCACTGGTGTAGGAAATAAATCTGTGTTTGAATCATGGTGAGATTTTTAAGTATGTACTACTCTTCTCCAGTCATGCACTTTCATTTCGATGGGTTAAAATTGCAGGCATGGTCACTCTGAAAATATATGGAGCCTCTGGAGTCATGCCAGCTTCCAAATTCTCACAACGAACTGACATCCTTCAGATATCAACATATCTGAAGAAAGGCCAGCCTATCACAGAAATATTTTTCTCCTCATAGAGAAAGAAGTTCAAGTCTCTGGAACTAGTGCTGAAACAATATCCCCTTGGAAGGAGCTCTTGGGGTGACCCAGTGTAGTTTGAAATCAGTGTATGGGAGGAACAGAACTCTAGTTCAGTTGTGGGTGAGAGCCAGGACTGTCCTGCCAAAATATTACCTGGATATTCTAAGAAGAAAAAGACCTCACAAATAAATATCTTTATTAATCTTTTCAGAAGGAAAATATTGTTCCCTGTTGAATAAATTTCTTCTTTCTTAGTGGTTAAGAGCTTAACAAGTTTTGAGAGTGTCTATTGAACTTAAGCTGGAGTCCAGGCCACCTGAAGTGAAATTGCAGTTTTTCAGTGGTGCATGTTGCTCAGTTTGTCTCTAAACTGTCATTTTGTCACTTTTCTCAGGTGCTTTTATGGGACAGATGAATAATAATGAATTTCCGAATTGCAAAAGGTGCATCATTCCTATGCACACATGGAAATGCTGATTGATGTGCACTTGGTGGAAGGCTGATAAATTATTCAGGGTAGGGTTGATGGGCTGGGGGTGACCAGATAGGTATGATTGATGGCTGGAAGTGAGGGTGAGGACAATCAACTTCAGTTTGCTGTGCCTAAAAGCTAGAGCTTGAGAGGTTAGTTAGTAGGCTGAGGTTAGTGTAATAACAGGAAATCCACTTCTGGCCCTTGGTGGATTGCATGATGTGGTTGTGATGCTATTGGGTTGGCCAGAGAGGGTTTCTGTAGATGAGGCAGAGAGGATAGTTTGTGGGGGTTTTGGGGTGTTATTTCAGGCTGTAAGAGAGTGTTTTACCATATACCTGTGTCACAGCCATAGCATGGAGGTATATGATCCAAAGCAAAGTATATTTACTCTGTATTTCCAACAAACACTGCCTTATCCACATCAGTTTAAAACAGGTCAAGTAAACAGTAAATGCACAGACTATATGGAAATTTCTGTCATTTAAATACATTCTTTTCTATTAACTTTCAAAAGTTACAGAAATTATAATAATATTTTCAAGCCAGTTAACCTCTACTCTTTTCTTCTTAATTTAAAAAAAATTCCTTAGTCATCAGCAAGGCATGTTCTGCTCTCCTGTAACCACATTCATTACTCACATGACTTCTTCCTTCCCAGATCTTAGGTCATGTCATTGTTTAAACTAATGCTTTGGAACTCCTTCAAAACTCTTTAACCCTTGTGGCTTTTATGTCAGTGTCCTGTTCCAGTTCTCCATGTACATCTTGGATGTGTCTTCAAATAATTTCACAACTATCTCCTCCCATCGGTACAACTCTCAGTTTTTCCCTTTCCAGCCAATCCCATCCTTCCAATCCTGCCCTCAATCTTCTATTCCCATCTTCTGACCACAAATGGCCACAGCCATCCTTGAATCTTAACTGACTCATAGTCCACACACCTGGGATGTTTGCAAAGGCAAACGATTCCATTATAATTTACAACTTTTACCTCAGCCCTTCAGCTAAATCATTCACTTAGGACTACTTCTGCCAAAATTCTGCCAAATTTGGCTGTAAATGAAATTAACCTTTTAGTGACAAAAATGAATCAAGTGGTCATCTTTTCCAAGTATATTTATATTAAATACATCCATAGAAATGTAACATTATGTTCAAGCTCTTAGACATGTCAGTGTTAACCTAAAGTAGTTTCTCTGAATAGATAAACTTAAAACTTATTTACAAGAGGTGACCTTCATGTTTCACTTTAGTGAGAAAAACTTCAGACTGATACCCTGGAAATGCATCTTGATAGTCTCCCATCTCTTGAGTTAGTTTTACCTAACCTCCTTTGCTTTGCATGTGAAAGGTCATGGAAGGTATGGTGGATCAGAGCGGCTGCAGGGGAGTTTCCCAGGCTGGTATGCCAGGATGACAAGTGCCTGAGCACATGTTTTCAGTTAAGATGAGCTGACTCCACACAGCAGCCCAGGCAGGATGGATTCACTGATCTCAGGTAGTGCCTGCCTGGTGCGGACACGTTTAAGCGATGCTGGAACCAAGAGAACTCATTATGCTCTGGAACAGTTTTGTTCCTTGTGCCTGTGAATGTCTTGCCCTCATCAGAGCTGAGAAGTTGTGTGTAATGAACTCAGTGCATCTGTCTCAGGTTTGCTGATGCATCAGTGTAGACAAGTGGGAATCATCTGTAGTGCACATGTAGTGCACCTCTGGGAAAGCCTGCTTCACTCAAGGCCTTCAGGGAGCCTGGGAGCCATTAAGGTTTTGCTGTCTGTTTCAGTGACACCTACCTGTGATCATAACCAGTTTGGGTATGTCTTCTATCTATTTCATTCTCTTATAGGGGCTCATGGACTGTAAATCAGAGATAAGAATATATATGGCTGCATCAGTTAAGAAAGGGAAAAACAAGAGACTGATATTCCGTATGGAGAGCAGGGCTCTTTAAATGATTTAAATGATTAGCTTATTTGCTTGGGGCTTGCTTTTAACAAAGATGTATCAGTTAAAAGTGGGAAGTGCAATTTGAACAGAAGCCAGCACCAATTTTGGACAACTGCCCTTGGGTTTTATGCCTGACTTCAGACAAGAAATGGAGATGTTGCAGTGGAAATGCAGGCACGTGCAAGTTTGAGCAGTTAGTGAATGCCTCTTGCTGGGTGTTCTGCAGGGCAAAGAGGGAGGCAGGTGGGTGAATCATGGCAGCTTCTCTGTGATGCAGCAGTGCTACCTGCCCACCCTGGTCCCAGCCTACAGCTCTGCTTGATGGGTCCAGAGCAGGTAAATGGGTTTGGTTAAGAGCTCATTCAGTCAGCCTGGTACATGTGAACTTTGATCGAATGTGTAGAGCTCAAAAATCAGTTTATGGAATGCCTTGAAGCAGCAGTGCTAAGGGTTTGATTATGCTATCCACATGGAAGATGTACAGACTTGAGCATTAGAGAGGGCAACCAGGTATTTCTTCCCCCATTCATGATATTTTGGGTGAAAAGGCTGATGCTGCCAGACACGGGGTCACTGAATCTGATTGCTTTGGGTGTCACTGCTGCCTGTCATGGCTGAGGACAGTAGTAGCCCCCATACTCCTGTCACTTCCAGCATTCTGCTGTTCCTCTGTGTAGGGAAAAATTGAAATTATGTTTCATGCTCCCTATTTTTGTTTGTCCAGCCTGATAAGCTTCCTCAGTTGAAGAAATTGCAGTTTCTGAAAAGGTTCTCTATGGCTCAATGGGAAATGTAGAGATTCTGCCATTCATTTAGGAAGGAGTAGTTACTTTTTAAAACTCCTGTCTATATGCAATTTTTTTGAGAGGCTCTTATGGTCACCTAAAGGAAAAAAAAATTATCCTGTCAACATTCTTACAGATGCATTTTTCAAATACTGATTTGCAAATTTTAAAGTATTGATTCCTTGATAGCAGCAAAAAACTTTACAGTTTGGATCAAGTGAGTGAAATTTTTCCAGACTGTCCAGTAAGACAAACTATCTAGCAGATGTAGATAGTTGTATATTTGAGCTTGGCAACTTACTGTTACTGAAACTCTAAAAATTATTTAAGGCTGATATCAGGAACCCAGCTGGAGGCTGCAAGTCTGTGACTGAACAGTTTTATTGAGTTCTGGATAAATAAGGTGAAAGATATTTTGAACTTAATAATGTTCCCGGCAACTTGCTTTCTTTCATTAAATGAATTATAAAATAAATAGTGTACTAATTAACATTAAAGAGGAATGAATATTTGTGCCTTCTGGTCAAGGGATTATCCTTGTTAAAACAGGAAATGGACTCTGATTTCCTTTTTGTAAGTATTTTCTCCATAAACTTTGTATGATAATGTGAGGTTAAAAATAGGTTATACTTTTACACAGTAAAATATATATCTATTATTAGTTAACAAATAGCTTTTATAGGGAAGGAAGGACATTTTCCAGATTGTTTTATGTTGAAATAAATGTGTCCTGCGTTTGTTATGCACAAAATATTTACTGAAAAATTAGAAACTGAGCTTCTCTAATTTATTATGCTGTGGCATGGACTAAGGAAGGTATAATATTCAATACTTACATGCTATCTCTTTGTATTAGTAATTTGCTAGACAAGCAAAATTTTTAGGGTTTTGGGTTTTTTTTTTCTTTTTAAATAAGGAGTCCAGAGGTAAAAACAGTAAGGTCCCCCTGACAGTTCTGGGACAGGACCATGAATAAAATTCATTATTTCTTGGCCTACAAAATCATGAGATGTTTATGTCTAAGAATGTGAAGAATCAGCATGGGGCATTTTCATTGGAGTAGGCTGACCTACATTCTGTGCACAATGCTAAAAGATAAAGTTATGCTGCTTACTCCTCCCCTACTCCACCCACCCACATAAAAATCCTAAAGTATTTCCTGAGATATTCCTCATGTGTCCTTTTTATAAAAAATACAAAAGGTACAAATGCTGGCATACTGAATTTTGCTTTTGGTAAGTGGTAATGGGTTTACTTTGAAAAGAGCAGTCTTTCTTTACTTATGAAATGGTGAAATGTCATAAATAGAGCATTAACTTTTGACCAACTCATCCTCATGTCAAGTCCTGTGTGCAGTTTTGGGTGCCACATAAAAAGGGACATAAAGCTAATAGAGAGGATCCAGAGGAGAGCTATGAAGATGGTGATGGGTGTGGAGCAGAAGCCTTATGAAGAGCAGCTGAAATCACTTGGTTCCTGAAATGAACAGAAGAGGAGACTGAGGGGAAGATCTCATTGCAGTCTACAACTTCCTCTCTCTGATGGCCAGTGACAGGACCCAAGGGAATGGCATGAAGCTGTGTCAGGAGAGTATTCCAATAAAACGTGCTGGATAGTGGTACCGTCACGGACAGCTGCAGAAGATCTGAGATGTGGCACCAGATGGGTGGGTCTTCACTTTTACAGCAAAGTTTGGCTTCTTTGAGATAATTTTGACTCTTACCTCCATAACCCTCCAGTGGGTGTTAATCCCATGCTAGCTATACCAGTGCTTGACACTTCACAGTGCCTGGCAGCTGGACATTCAGCTTTTCTTGAAGTCATATAAAAATGCCTGATACTGAAAATGGAACATTCTTTTTAACTGGCTTCACATTTTTAATAATGTTTTTTAATAACATGTCAAAGTTTGGAACTAGTAGGCTAAACAGTTTCTCTCTAGGGACTCCCTATTTTCAGAAGATAAAATTCTACAATTGCATGTTATTTTAGGCTGGAGTGCCTGACTGCAGCATCTTTGTTTAATAACCATATTTCTTTAGACAACATAAGAAGCTGGGCTTTAGACTTAATAAGAAAAGGTAGTGACATGAAGAAATTCAGAATGAGCTATTCAGTCATATATAGGAATGTTGCAATTGGAAAGAAAGTATTTTAGAAATGTTAAAGTTCTGCACGAGGTGTCCTACTTCAAGCTCAGCAATGCTCTGAAGACTTGGAGTCTAAAGTTAACCTCAAGAGTACATGCTTTCAGGAGAAGTGGTGAGAATGAGGTAATCAGGTCATGGTTCCTTTTCTGCACAGCCACTTGGGGGCTATTTTTTCATGTCACTTTTTTACAGGTTTTTACTTCACTTTTTTTAGTTGGAGACTCCATGTCTACAGCAATTTTAAAAGGGTGGTTTAAGTCCAAATCAACGTTTTCTTATTTTTACAAATATGCAAAATGGCATAAAGATACAAAGTTTCAATCATCATTTAGCAACCAAATCATCAGTGATTAAACATATGGAGGCTTGTGATAGTCACAGAAATATCTTTTATATCCCCTGTACTCTTCAGGTAATCTTGCTCTGATTCTCCTCAAATTCTGGTTTTATAAGCAGAAGCAGTCTGTAAAGGAACACTGGGTACGTGTCGAGGAGACAGCTGCATTGTTGCATGGGAAAAAGTTACATAATAACTCTCCCTGAAGTGGCAAATCTTTTGTCTCTTGTAAGGCACCTACCAGGCTAATACCCTATAATACCCTAGAGTGTGTCTTGAGGTAGCTTCTGGTTTCAGTGTTGCAATCAAACGAGCATACCATAAGCAAAAGCAGCAGAGAAATGTAGAAAATGTGTTTGCCTTCTAGTAAATCATCAGTAGGCTCTTATGCTCAGATGATCTGGTTTTGTTACTTGCTCACTCAATGAAAACAACCAGTAGACAGAGACTGGAAGATCTACGACAATTTGTCATCTGTAGAAACCCGTTGTACTGTTTCTAGTCTTTTTTAAGATTAACTTAGATAAGTGAAAATAAATCTCCTGCCTTGATTTTACTTTTCACTTACATTTTTTCACAAAACAGCATGAAATTCAGCACAAGAGTTCCTGCTTGACTCCTTATTTTCAGTCTGCTGTGACAGCAGAAGTACTGGTGGAGATGTGTACTAGGGGACTGTGGAATCTCAGTGGTGTTAATTTATATTACACTTCTTTTCTTTTAGGCAATGCTATTCATAACATAATATGACAAATACACCCCTGAAAAAGAAGTAAACATTACAAAGGTGGTACCACTGAGTTGTTCTCTCCCAGTTCCATTTGCCACACTTACCACTTGCTGCTCAGAAGTTACTGCATTGAGAGTTACAGCTGTCAAAAACTGCTGGGGCTCAGAAGTGAGCTGCTAATCTGGGAGTTTGTACGAGGAAGCTGTATGACAAAAGCTGTGACTTTTACCTTTCTTTGATTCATGAAATAGCCCAAAATACAGAGGTCTGTGGTTATTTTGCTGGAAAAGAAAAACTAGTTTGGTGTCTTACATGCAGTGCTGTTCATAGTATGAGATTATAAATGCCTGATTTCCCTGCTCACAGTAGAGTTCCCTTGTGAGCATCTCCAGGCTTCATTCAACTAGTGGTTGTTCAGAAGGTTGTCCTGAAGCTCATCCAGCTCATGGTTTTGGCTCAAATCCAATTTCAGATTTCCAAGAGTGTTACTGTTATGCAGGATATGTGTCTGTTTGAAAGGACATTGGTATTTATATAGTGCTCCTGCTCTCCTATAATTTTACTCTTTTCATAGAATCACAGAATCAATTTGTTAGGAAAAGACCTCTGAGGTCATGGATTCCAAGCTGTTACCTAACACCACCTTGTCAACTATACCATGTCACTGAGTGCCACTTCCAGGCTTTTCTTAAAGACCTCCGGGGATGGTGACTTAACCACCTCCCTGGGAAGCCAAATCCAGTATCTTCTTCTAGGAAGACATTCCTCCTAATATCCAAACTGAATCTCCCCTGGTGCAGCTTGTGGCTATATCCTCTCATCCTGTTGCTGGTTGCCTGGAAGTAGAGGCTGACCCCCACCTGGCTACAGCCTCCTTTCAGGGAGTTGTGGAGAGCAGTAAGGTCACCCCTGAGCCTCCTCACCCCCAGCTCCCTCAGTCGCTCATCAGACTCTCTCTCCAGACCCTTCCCCAGCTCTTTTGCCCTTCTCTGGAGTCACTCCAGCACCTTGATGTCCTTCTTGTCGTGAGGGGCCAGAACTGGACACAGCACTCAAGGTGTGCCCTCACTACAGGGGGACAATCCCAGCCCTGCTCCTGCTGGCCACTCTATTGCTGATCCAGGCCAGGATGCCATTGGCCTTCTTGGCCACCTGGGCACAGCAGGCTCAAGGTCAGCTGCTGTTGACCAAGACCCCCAGGTCTGTATCTGCTGGGCAGCTTTCCAGCTGCTATTCCCAGGCTGGAGCACTGCCTGGGGTTGTTGTGATCCAGCACCTGGCCTTGTTGTACCTTCTGTAAATGCCCATTCAAACCCAGCCTCAACAGGGATTATTCCTGTTTTTGTATGCACTGTATCAGTATCCAGAGGAAATGTATTTGCTATACAGATCAGTTCCTATTCATCTGTGCCATTGACCATCATTTTTTGAGTGGTATCTCTTTCTTGTTGGAAGTGTTTTAAGGATTTCTGTATATTTATGTTGAAGAGGAATTTTCCACCCATCAGTTTATACATGTTTGTTTGGCTTAATTCATAATGTTATTAATGGAGGTGGGGTGCAATGAATGGAGCAGTCACCATGTGATGTAACAAGAATTTCCTTATATGTACAGAAAAATATAAATCATGGGAATGAATTTGTTGATAGATGAGTGTTTTTAGTTTGATCATCAGGTACTTGTGGAAAACTTCTCTATAACTGGAGAGATTTCTCCTGACAGGGTATTAGGAGTTATCATTCTATTGTTTATCCATATTTTGCTTTGATTGTGGACTGCCCTGAATATGTTTGCATTTTTTACCCGCTAAACCATGCCTTCATTGTGTTCAGTTTTAGAACATATCATTGCAGCAAACTGATATGATTTCATAGATGACCATCATATTTTCATTATAGTAAATAGAAGTATATAGAAGCCTAATCTTTTCCCTCCTTTTTTCCCCACCTTTTCTACCTCTTCCTTCTCTCTCTCCCCCTTTCGTGGTTTTTTTTTGGGTTTTTTTTTTTTTTTGTTTGTTTGTTTGGTTGGTTGGTTTGATTTTTGGGGTGGTTTTTTTTGTCCTCTTTCTTTTTTCCTCTTGGTAGCTGTTTTGGCATCCAGAGGCAGTTTTTATTTTGACACATTTGGCATAAAGGATGGAATGTGTCCAGTTTGGAAGCAGAAAAGCTAGTGAAGGAAAAAAAAGTGAATCATTGCATTTCAGAAATTAAGAATATTCTTTCTAGTCCTTTGAATAGAAGT
The DNA here is from genome assembly GCF_009819885.2 of Catharus ustulatus. NCBI lineage: Eukaryota > Metazoa > Chordata > Aves > Passeriformes > Turdidae > Catharus > Catharus ustulatus. Next base: position 58,671,579 of record NC_046223.1, on the reverse strand, counting down.
AATTTTCGGTTTCAGCTCAGGCTATACATGAGAATAAATTGCAATTAAAGGGCTTTATTTAAATGGAGGGAATTTAGCTATGTTGTTGTCACCATAAAACTTAACATTTTATGGAAACAAAATGGCAAACAAGATTATGGCATTCATTAAACATACAATGTGTACTTTACAACTTTAGGGCTCCAGCCAAGAGGAAGCTGTATATTAAAACAAACAAACAAACAAACAAAAACCAATAACCACATATGTGCTGTTCTCAGGATCAGTCCTGGACTGAAAAGCATATGTATCCAAATGTGGGATTTTTCTATGTGGTCAGAATTTCAAAATGTGCATGCCAGTGGTCCTGAGTTCATCCGAAGAATGGAGGTGTTTCCGTGTGCCAGCAACAGAGGAGCAGGAGCATGAGCACCCTCAAAATGTGTGTTATTACCTCCTTTCTTCTGCCTGTGTAGTTGTAAAGGGGAGACTCTCTGACCCCTTCTCTGTGTCACTGAAATCCACATTTTACTCCTTGAGTATGAAGTGTTACACCCCTTGCATTCGTGTCACTATGTTTTGTTCTTCCAGACTTGTCAAAAAGGATGGAGGGTAGGGAGGGAGGTCAATTAGAAGACTTCTGGCTTCTTGCAGGCGTGAGTGAGCCAGGGAATGTACTAAATGAAAGGTGTGTTCTTAATGGTACTTGCTTGAGCAGTAAGCAGCTTTTACATCCTAATTCCATCTCAGAAAGTCCTGAACTTTTCATGATCTTCAGCTCTCTGCTCCAGCTCTCCCTCACATGTTGTGTTTCTGTTTATGGGCTGGGGTTGCTGGCTTTCTCTTAGTTCAGACGTAACCTCTGGAAACCAAGGCAGTCTGCTGTATTAAGACTCCTGCCAAATGTGATTCTTGGAAAACATAATTTAGCCCTTGCCACAGAATGAGCTTCTACTTTTAAAACTTGTTTTAGTAAATTATACCTTGCCCTCCAGTAAAGTTTATTCTGTAGTTCAGTGAAAACCAACAAAAAAGAAAGTCAAAAGCTATTTGTGTGAAGCCTCAAGGAACTGCTTGTAGGTAAATTCATAGAAAAAGTTGACAAATTAAAGGAAAGTTTGGAGGAAAGGTTACCAAGTGCATAAAATACATTTGCTTTAATTGTAAAATGAATTCAAACCTTCACCTGAATCCATTTTAACTAAAGTGTAAAGATCTTTTTGTTTGGGCCAGTGCTGTTGGTTGTATTGCATTAGTGTGTCATTTTGCATGAGGTAAAATTACATACGGGACCAGATTGAATTGAAATTGCTACACTCATTTGTAAATTGAGGAGAAACTTCCAGATATTCAGAGGAAGGCAATCCAAATCTTTTTGATGCAGTGATTAGGTCTGCTTTCTAAACAGATGAGTTAGTGTGTTCATCACTAGTGCGGTCATGGGGAAGCAATGACAAATAGTTTGTATTAGTTTTGTTCCATGTGTGTTATAAGTCTGATGAAACTTACTGCAGTGAGAACTTCAAAAGATAAATCTACTCTACTGAGGAAGTGTTAAAAGCAGCTGCTATAGGACAGCAGCTTCTTACAAATGATGACTGAAGGTGCAGGAGATGTTTTAAACCAACAGAAAAACAACGAAACTCAAAGAATTTTTGTGGTTTTATGGAAAAATAAATATGTTAAGAACTAATTGACTTTCTTGTGTGCAAAGATAAAATGGGAAAGAACATGCCTGTTTAAGGTAAATGCATCTTGGACCCATTCCTTTTATGGTTTGTGTATCCTGTGATGCACTTCAGACCAACTGTGAAAGAAACTACAGGAGGAATAGACTTTCAGAGGAACTTAGCTGCTGAAATGTTTTTTTAAAATCTGTAGAAATAATGAAAGAAAACTATTTCCAAAAAGAGGGGGAAGAGCAATCACGTGTTTCTGCCTTTTCACAACCTCTAAATAATGTTATTTTCAGCCCTTCATAATTCTAACAGCTCTATATAGTTTCCATGGAAGAAAAGATTCATTACATTTAAAATTAGCTGGCTTTGGATGCAATGGCATATTGATTCTTAATCCCATTGAGAATGGGTTTTAAGATGCATATGATAAATTCTTAATAAGTGGTTCTTTACTGCTGCTTTTAAAATGCAGTTCTCAGAAACCCTCAACATCTTTATATTCCTTTCCTTGTTTGCTTTGGTTATTTAGACTTTGAGGTATTCAAAATGGGAATTTCTCCTAGTTCACACGCACCAGGGCAGAATTGTTCCTGAAATTCAGGCTACTGAGATGGAAGTTGCTTATTCTACATTAGAAATGGTATTTGTTGTCAAGCCTCAAAGAGGTATAAGGTCTCTATATATCATCACTGCTGCTTCAATTTTTCTGTCTTATAGCAATTACCTTCTGAAGTCATGTGCCTCTGTTCTTTGCATTTTGCTGATGAGATCTCTCTGTCAGTTCAGCTAGTATTTTTCTCTGCTTCCTGCTGTTTTCCCAAGTGGGTTTGGTACCATCCCTGTTTGCACAGGACATATTTCTCCCTATTTTTTCTAGTCCCTCTCATTCGCCTCACAACACTTATTTCTATTGCCTGTACTGTTTTCCCACATGTCCTTCAAAGGATAAATAGCTTTCCTAGATATAAAAAGTAATGTTGCAACAGTGCAGCAAATCTTGAGGCAAAATTAGGATGGAAAAATAAACTAATTTTCAGTCCCTCTGGCTGTCATTGCCATGTACTCCCAAGCACCATGACACACCTTTGCAGGCACCAAGTGTTGGTTCTTGATGTGCTGGTTTATTTTTACCTTTGGTATCAGATAACAAATAGGTTTTTGGCTCTCCACTCTATTGGCATCTGAGAGTCACTGTGATTCACAGCATCTGGTTGTTTCTCTTGCTGTGAAGGGCCCCTTTCTTACTTGCCCATTTTGAGTATCATTTCATAGGTGACATACTATTTTCTATCTTGTCTCCAAAGTCATGTTCTCAATGTTTCTTTTTCCTTCCAGCTGATAGACTTCAAAAGTTTGGTTTTTTCTATTTAATAATTCTGTTTTACATCTCCATTAATCAAAATGTGTAATAATTTTCCAAGCAATGTCTTACTTCTCTTCTGAAACAAATTTTTGTATTCATTTGCTACATGCACACTTAGCTATATTTCAGTCTTTCTCATGCGTTCCCTTTGGATCAAGCATCTCCTCCGAATAATGCCTGCAGCTGATAGTCAGGAATCAAGGATATTAACTGCAATTTGCAGACTCAATTACCTAGTTGTAAAAGTGGTTGTGGATTTCTTAGTGTACTACCTACTTATGCCTTGAGGCATTCATAAAGATAAATAAGGTATGTCAGAAATGACCTTACGTTAAGGAGACTGGTTTGTTGGGGTGCTGCATATTCTGAAGAGTTTATTTAGCTTGTATCACAAGTTACTTCACATACACTTAGATAAAGGCTGCAAAAAGTGTATTTTGGATGTTGTTCACTAATGGATACAAAATCTGTTGTCAGTGGCCGACAGGCAGTAGATGTTTACTGCACAGAGGACGTCCTTAGCAACTCCCAAATGTGCTATTCCAAATCAATCTGCAGTGCCATTCTTCCCCATTGATAGGCTATCATGGGATGTATTTGCAGTAACACACCATGTCTTTCATAGTGCTTTTCATCACTAATTTTCTGACGTGTCGCAGAGGAGACACAAGTTAGGTACAATCCTTGTACTTGGCTGAGAAGGAAGTTGTCCATCAAAAGCAGCACAACTGGGAAATTACCTGACTTTTGTGGAAATCAAACTAGTACTGCTAGCAGTAGTATGTGCCATTTGAATCCTAGTTTGAATGACAGTGCAACCCAAAATCCTTTGAGATGCTGAAGTTTGTTATATTTATTCCAAAACATGTCCATAGGCACAGATTGACCACTTAATGTGCAGGGCACATATAGTGACCCATATGTTTACTGGCAGATGCCACAAACGTGCAGATATTAGAAAGCTGCTGACCTGAATGTATATACAAATTCAAGCTTATCACATCAGAGAAGGATGGCTGGTCCAAAGTTAGCTTACACAAAGCTAAGGCAAAGCTCCTGCAGTCCCATAGGAACATCCCCTTGGCCATGGATGAGCAAGGGCAGGGCTGCAGTCTGCACATGTGTACCTGTGCCTAGGGGCAGCCTCATCTCCTTCCAACTTCAGTCTTCTCTTTCCAGAGAGAATATGGAGTCCCTGGGCAGAATGGAGACTTAAGTACAGGGTAGGAAAGAAACCAAAGTGAGGAATGCAGAGTTGTGTTAATTTTTGCACTGAGTATCTATTCTTTAGTACTGTTTTCCAACCTGTTTATGTTAATATATACAGGTTTAACTCTTCCCACTCCCTGATGTTCACATGGTCTTGAACATAAGAATGGTGTGAGTTGTTGGTTTGAGTTTTCACTTATTTTTAATAAAATAATAATAAGTTACGGTAACTAGAAAAATGAAGCCCATAAACAGCTAAAAAAATCCACCTTAATTTAAAGTTTAGCTGCTTGTCTGCAGGGATCTGTCAATCTCTTAACAAAACTGAAACCAAAATCTTTGTATTTTCCAGCAGAAATTTTTAGTAGCATCTCAGGTATTTGTTTTGCTTTTGTTTTGTGTATTGATCCCATGATACACCGTCTAGGCCAAGCAGCTGCAAAGCCTGTTTTTGAAATAGTATATGAAATCTTGCTACAGTGTAGATGATGCATTAGGGCATAATGATGCTCATGGAATATTGCCTCTGACTCTGTCTTAGCAACAGAGTATTTGCAAGACAAAAAGTAGATTCACTTCTCCTGGTAAATCTTTAGCATTTACTTTTTGAATCTAAAAGTTGCTAATAACACGCTCAGAGGGTTTGGTCCTGTGCTGATAACCCAATGGAGAATGGAGCCAGTGTAAATAAAGAGTTACAGATAGAGTTGAATTGCTGTTTGACTATCAAAATGGGAGACATTTGCTCACTGACTCCAGCTGCCTTAACAGCCACGATAGAGAAGGATGAAGTCTGGAAAGCACAGGTAAACTGAAACGTGCGTGCATTTGCATAACATCAGTTAAAGAAAAATATTGCACCCATTTATTTTCAGGACTAATTAAATGCGTCTTAAAGCTTCTGCCAATAGATGAGGCATCCCTTTCTAATTCCAAATATGAATTCTTTTTGGAAACTTGATTAGAATGTCAACAAACCCCAGCTGCCAGCAAAGCTTGCTTTTTTAATAACCTGCACATATTTTATTTCACATTGTCAGTTTTATCTCTGCCAAAGCACCTATCACGTCATGCTGCCAATCCATTGTGGTGCTGGAAACATTTGGAAAGCTTTGATTTATAGTAAAGACTTGCCCTTCCTTCTAAAATGCTTGTCCCATGTTTCCTGTCTTCATGACTATCCATCTAATCATTGTTCTATTGTTCTATTTCATTTCAGTAACCGTAGGCTTTTGAGAAACATGATGAACCTTTTCTTTTGGGGAGAAAACCTTCGGAAGAAAGTTAACATAGCAAGAAAAAGCAAACATTTTGTTGGGTGTGACAGTGCGTGGAAAAGACCAGTTAGTGTTTTCTGGTTTCAACATTGATTGGATAATTTGATTGGATTACACAGTTATTTTTCTTGTGTAAATTGCCTAGATTGAGAGTTGGTGTTGTATTGCTGCAGAATATGTTCTTTCTTAACAGAAAGAGGGTAAGAGCAGAGGAAAATTGAGAGTTCTGCAATGGTGAGGACGTTGAGTTTGTGAGCTGAGTCATGATGTTGACATGTCATATGGAGCAGGTCATTTATATTTAATAGACTGTAAATTACAGAATCTGTTCCTTGGACTGCTGTTTGAAAATTTGGTTCAGGTAGGAAGAGCCCTGGTGCCAGCAGAGTCTCATCAAGTTTCCTTATGAGTTACTGGGGAATGAAGAAGCATGTAGCAGGCGCTGCTGCCATTTGCCCACAACACGAGCCACTGTACGTCCATTCCCAATACATGAGGAGTAATCTAAGATGTTTGCACTGTGAGTAAGTAAAGGCATACCCAAGCTCTGCCAGTGATGAAGATGCAGCTTCCAGTTGTAGTGCAAGCTGTTGAGGGATTCTGAATGTGGCTTATAATCAGTCCATGCTAAAATCTTCACTGCTAGTGTTGCACCTGTTGCATTAAAGCTCACATGTGTGCCTACATGCTCATGGTAGGCATTGGGCATGGGCTACCTCCTCAGTTTTGCCATGTAGGTCTGTCTTGTACTATTTTAAGTAGAGCTCTGAATTTAGCAGTTTTGTCCAATCAACACCTTTGGCAAATGTGACATTGATTGCATTTTTTTACGTTTTTTTTTTTTTCCCAAATACCTAATGTCTTATGCTGAAAGCAATGCATTTTCTTCTTAGCTCTGTGTAAGCTGCCTTTTGTATATCAGATTTGATTTTATACAGCCTTACTTCTTTTGTAGAGGTTTGTGTTTAGTCTGTCGTTGGTGCTGTATTTAAGATTAATGTTTGTATGGTTGCTGGCATTAACTTGTAAGTTCAAGCTGGTGAAGGAAAGCATTTGCTCCCATTCCATTTCAGACAGTGTCAGAGGATTTATTTAAAGTGTACCTTCCAGCCCCACTCACTTGCTCCTTGGAAATAAACCTGGATCCAAGCTGGATTATCAGTACCAACATGAAGGACCATGCTTGACTTCCATAAAATTTCTCTTTCTTAACATTTATTCTTCTGCCTTGCCCAGGAGATTACACCATTGAAGATAAATGTAACTTACAACAGTGAGCACAACAATGCTATCTGTCTTTCTGCACAATAACTGTTTGTTATCTTTCCAAAAAAATGTGTGGTAACTAGCCAGACAGCAAGCAAATGCCATTTCATACACCTGTGTGCCAGATGTTTTACAGCTGCGCACATACTGCTGCTGCTGAACCCCCAGTGAGTGTCATGGGACAACTGATTCAGGAAAAGTATGAATTTCTCTCTTGGGATGGGCTGAAATGGCAGGGAAGGAGATGGCTGCCAGTCAAAGGAACAAAGAAGCAAATCTTTTGGCTTCTTGTTTGGGCATATTGGTAACACTGAGAGTTAGCAAGATTTCCTCTGGCTTCTTCACAGCTAAAGTATTTTTCACAGCCCCCCAAAGTCTCATGAAATTAAAGCAGGTATTACTGAAATTTGATTTGATAGCATACAAGTCAACTGATTCTTGTAATGAGCAGCATAGACAGAGTCACGTGTTACAAAGCTAGGTAAGAATTAATGACTATAAAATACATATTGGTTTTAAGGGTAGCTAGGTATCTGAATGTCACTAAGCTTGGAAAATCTTCTTATTGAAAGTTGGGGTTTTATTCCTGGAATGGACCTTTCTATTTCTTAGTTCTTAAAACTATGGTCAGCATGACAAAGAAAGTGGTCCTATCATCACAACCCCTGTCCATTTTCTTTCTTTATGACTCCTACAATGATTTTCCTTTACAAAGTACTTTGCAGCATTCATTTGAAGCTTGTAAAATTCTGTAAGGAAGTAGGTTGCTTTTACCATTGTGCAATCTTTTATTTGTTTAGCTATCATAACTCACTGCTTTGTATGTCAGAATGAAAGTTCCAGCAACTGATATGCTGCACATGGTATTTGTAGCCAAATCTCATGTAGTTGCAGCTGGATTCTGTGTCACATCTTTAAAGAGTGGAAGGAGGATATCACACACTGCTCTGGGAATGGAGCCAAGGTATTAGACATGAAAGTGGGCAGGCATATGTGCCTTTATGGGGAGAACAGGGGAAGAAGGAGTGTGGTCCTGGAAGTCTGATAGGCATGGACATATTTTGGTTGCTTCAGAAGCTGACTCCAATTTTGGATTAGCATCTGTAGTCTAGTCACTGACCCAAAGCTTCTAAGGCTTTTGAAAGTCTGTTTTTAAGGTGATAGTGTCAAGAATTTGTTTACTAGTGTCCTTCCAATTTGGCAATGAAACAGGTTTTTCTTTGGTTTTTCTTTGGTTTCCCAGCTCATGGAGTGGGATTGCAAGTGTATGATATACAGCCACTGCTATATTGATTTTGGCGTGCAGAATTGAAGAAAAATTATGTCAAATTAGCATCATGGTAACTCAGTGTGAGAGACATCAATGGTTTGAAAGGAGATGGCCAAAATTTTATCACTAAAGCACAGACTTCAAATCTCTGGGATTAGGCTTTTTTAACTCTTTCCTTCAATTAACTTTTTGATGCTTTTGAGAAGCATTGAAGGTAGTACTTCTGTGGAGTGGGAGGAGCCCATGGCATGCTGTGCAGTGCAGCATGGGGATCTGTGATGGAGCAGCGGGCATGGGAAGGACTGCCTGTGGTTCCAGAGTTGGTAAAATGGCCATGAGCAGAGCACTGTGCCTAATGAACACCCTTGGGCTCAATGGCATGTTTATATATATGCATATATATACAAATATATATATATGTGTGTGTGTGTGTGTATATATATATATATTTATATGTATATACTTAAATTACTAGGTTTTGTTTCCAAAGATGTGGACGTGCTTTGCCACCTTTGTGTTGTATTGAGCTGGGTATTGTCAGCATGGGTATAATGACCAAGCAGGAAGGAGGATAGTCCTGGACCAACATACAGCCAGGAACAAGCCTTCTCTCTGGCTTTGGGGAATATTACATGTGCTGCTGAGAAGGCAACTCACTTTCTGTCTGCTGAATGGGTATTTCTACTTTCACATCATGCTATGAAGTCCATTTATTTTCAGTCTCAGGCATAATATGCTTTTAGTGGAGGGTTTTCCCCCTGTGATTTTTTCCTAAGTTAGTATATCTTCCTTCACTTTGGCAAGGATTTTCCTTAACAAAAAGTTTCATCATCAGTTATTAGTTTCATATGACTGGTCTGTGAAGCACACAGGATTATTGAAAGCTATAAAATTTGTGTTAGCTGTTTTCCTGCATCATGATCAAAATGATCTCAGTTGTGTCTCAGTGGGTTTGATCATATAAATTTATTGCTGGTTACCCACAGCAAACCAACAAGCTGCAACTGTGTGACTAGAGCTCAGATGAAATTATCCATTTATCCCCAAAGTGGATCAGGGAAACAGCAGCTGTAAAATAAGTGCTTTCGTTGTTTTAGTAATTGTTTTAGTAACAATTTCTTTGCTTATAGTGGTTCTATAATTTCTTGTAGTTACTGCTATCTGTAACTTTTAGTCAGGGTTAGTAACATTAGGTTACAACTTTATATAATCCTGTTTTTAACCCAAACGACAAAAATGTTGATACTCAATACTGGTCTGTAGTGAAGTGGAAAAGGAACTGTGGTAGAACACAGTGTGCTACTAATAGAACCTGATGAACTAGCATGAAGCATCATATTATTAATTAATTTAATGAGTCCTTAGATCCTATGATACTTGAAAGAAGGTTAATTGGTTTCTTACAATGTAACTGTACCGGACGGTGTTTAAATGTATTATTTGATTATCATTTTCTTGAAATACCCAGTTTTGAGATTTTCAGTCTCCCTTCACTCCTTAACCCCAAATTTGTAGTTTCTTTTCCTCTAAAGCATTTTAGGAGCAGTAGCTCAAAGCACAGTGTTTCTTCCTTATTTTCATCCCTTGGGTGAGCTGTGAATGGGTTCTGTGCTGGGTGCAGTCCTCTTCTCGAGCTAAGTAGAAACATGTCTTGTTGACAACTCAGGTGGCAGGTAATGCTGAAAGGTGCTTGTCTGAAGTGCATGATCAACTCTAATTTGTTTGGCACATTCATATTCCATATTAGTTTCCTGGTTTTTGTATAGATTGTATGTAGAGTGGCATGGAAGTGTCAAAATTTATTGTTTTTCAGTGGACTGTAAAATATTAAAGTTGTTTTCATCTTGAGAGGACAAATGCCAGAGGGTTGGATAAACTCCCCTGCAAGGCTGTGTTGGACACAGCCCTGCCTTACAGGCAGGTTACATTACTGCAGTTGGATGCTCTGGAAGGCCCTGCCATAAAGGGAAATGTGGCTGCTGAAATAGTCCTGCTGTAAGTCTCAGGAGGGCAGGCTGGGGCAATCTCAGCCCACGCGCTGTTCCTAGAGCTAATTCTCTGCAGAGCACCTGAGCAAGCTCACCCAAGGTTCCTGTCCTAACAAGACAAAGTACTGTAATGTATGAAAGGGAAAGTTTTAAGCTGTTTGGCTGCATCCCCAAATTCAATTAATAGTGCCAGAACCTAGAGGTGGGGCATGCATGGGCTCTGCAGCACACACCGTGACTAATGTGCTGTGAACCACAGGTACAGCAAGCCAGGAACGGTGGGAGCATTTCAACCTAGTCAACCCTGTCAATTCAGCCTGTCACTCATCATCTTGTCTTGGGATAGCTGGTTTCAAAAAGAAATAAATAAGGCAGAAATCTCATATAAATTAAAATAATAAAATGATGGCTTATGTGAGCAAGATGGGAAAACTGCACATAAAATTTTGAATCAAGACAGCAATACCATTATTTTTAATTAGCTTCCTTTTTACAAGAAAACTTTTCATTCACAGGCATTCAGAATAGTGGGAATACCTACCCACACATATGGGCATACCCACTTACCTGCACACTACACACCTTTAGTTGTAGTATACAATTAAGGACGCTTTCACTTCTGGATTTGCATATTCTGGAGATATTAAGTAATTTAAATCAAATTTCAGAAATGTTCACAAATAGGTTGCATTGTCAAGAATCTGTATGTTTTGACTACAGTAAGAAGCAACTGGTAAGCATTCATGGAGATAAAATTCTTCTGTGTATCCTTACATTTGTTTTGATTGGCATATAAGTTATTCATCCTTCACAGTGACTCCCTTCCTGTATATAACAGTATCTTTTAGCGTTCCTCCTCCTTTCATCTCTTTTCCCCACCCCAGTACATTGGATGTGTGCTGGAATAGAATCAAATATGAAAGTTGTATCCATACAGTGTAATATGTTTTAGGATTTCTGTATCTTTGCTGGAAAACAAAACACTTTGGACAGTTGGATAATGATTTCTGTGATGAAATGTTGCAGATTTATTTATTTGCTTGTATGTTTATTAATTATTTGGATACTCCTTTGAGTGTTTTCATCTATAGTCTTTCTTAACCCTTCTCTGCATATTTTGCACCCTTGTTTCTCAAAAAAATGCTGAGTTGTTTTCATTAAGAATAAGGAGAAGACATCCAGGATTGGTCCATTTTACCTTTCTGCTTGCTTTATTTCTAGCTTCCCTTGTGCCTCACTTAGAAAGCAGCAGCTGTTTCACATTCTGTATCACATGACATCCTTTCTAACAAGCCATTTTAGAGCATCCTTCCTCAGTATTTTGAGGGATACAGAAGAGACTTACCAGTATTTTGCTGCTTATTTCTCATTTCACCATCATGAACTGGTAATATATCGTTTGTGTGGTGCTGCTCTGTATTGTCAGAGGACTAATTTAATTATTTTTATTAACAGTACCTTAATTGAATTTTTGAAAGACAGATAAAATTACAAACACAGCACAGGAAGAGCATAGGAAGAATGTCTGGCAGAGCTATACAAATAGATGTACTGCTTCAAATATTCCCCAAGCTGTTGAACAAGACGTGTAATCTGTGAAGGATTATGTGTAAGAGGGAGAAAGATACTCAGAGCACTAATGAAGCTTATTCGTGTGGTCAAAGCCAGTAGAAAAGGAAAAAAATAAAGTCAGACACATGAAATCACAAGTACCTCCAAAGTGCAGTGGCTGTTTTTCTGTCTCCCAGACACTCAATCAAAAAATAAAATAAAAATTATTCTAATGCCTTTGCTCTAGAAGAGAGAGAGAGAAGGCTCCTTCAGGAGAAAGAACCAAGGGGCATTATAACCCACAAATCCCTAAGAGGTGGGTGTTAAAATGGGGGAACCACAAACAAATAAGTTTCCTAGTAACTCCAGTTGTTCTGTAACACAAAATACCCATGTTGCATAAGGATCATCAAGTCCCACAGCTGTGTTTCCACTGAGCTGGAGAGTTGTTGGTATTCCTGAGCTGCCACTTTGAATTCCTTTTGAATCTCTTTTAGGATAACTTGGTGGTAGGATACACTGATACAATACCATTAAATAGTACCTTTTAGTGAATGTCTTCCAGAGTTCCCATCCTTTGCCTTATTCAGCAGGTTGTCCTAACTTGAATGTAGAAAGTCCATGTGCCACAAGAAACCTGGTAGCTGAGCAAGCTTTGTCAGTGACCACGCTTCCTTATATTACTGACAAATGTGCTGCTGCAGAGTCTTTGGTAAGAACAGATTCTTTCACCTTTTTCTGGAGGAAATTTCAGCATTTCAAATTGTTTAAATGCCATTTCCTAATGCTTTCCATGCACTTTACAAAATAGACACAACTGGGAGACTTGCTTTGCTCCCCAGTCAGGAGGACCATGATGGGAGATCTGGTGAAGATAGACAGACACCTACCACACACATGCATGTGTCATGCTGGGATGAGGTACCTTCAAAATTTAAACAGAATGGCTGCAAGCATTTTTATTCCAGGATAGAAGTGATTTTTTTCTAGGTAGACTGAATCTGCTCTGAAATGTTAGCTCAGCCTACATTTACTTTTGCAACTGGAAAACATTTAAAATTACATTTTCTAAAGGGAAAGCAACTTTTTTCTTAACTTGGGTTGTTTAGGCCAAATAGACCATTTTATTAAAGATATGTTCTAAATTCTGTTTCCCAGACACAAAAGCCATGATAATCCAAAAATGTGCCTTCTTGTAGGCCTTTCAATATGATTTCCAGTAACGTTTTAAAAAAATAGTAGTATATGAGATGAATCCCAGATAACTGCAGTGTAATGTCTAGTGGTTTCATTTTCCAGGGATGTACTCATAAAAGTTCATTTTTAGGGGTCTAAAGTAATCTTCGTTTTATGGGGCAATTAAAGCCTTCTGTTTTGATGTTGTCTGCTGTTCTCTGTGGGATTGATCCAGAGTCAAATACATACTGTTAAGGAAAATTCAGCATGACAGTTCACTGCTGGCATTTTTCATGGAGAATTGCAGTATTCTCCCAGATGGAAAAGAAACTTACAAGGGAGTTTTATTTTTTTATAGGTTTATATTATAGTTAACCATTCTTCCACTTATCACTGCAGGTACATGGAACACTGCCTGGTTTTGGAGTCTTTCCGCTTTATATAGTACAAGTTATGTTAATATTTTTTGACACTTGAGTAAGAAAAATTCTTACATTTTATCAAATTGCTCTTTGATTATTTCCAGACCTACATAATATCAGTCACAAAGGTAATACAGTATGAAATTTAGGGTTCTGACAGACATGTGTCTACAAATGAAAATCATATTGCTGGAGCTGTATCAGCCCCTGTCTCTCTGAGGGATGATGGTGCCATGAGTGCAGAAACATCTGATTTGCTTGTGAATCAGCTCCACAGTGGTTACAGTTCACTACATTTAGTGTTTTGTAGGTAAACCTCTGGTATTTTCACTTTGCTTTATATCACTCAAAAAAACCAGAAGTGGTTCTCCAGAAACTGAGTTGAGAAGTGACCCCAAGGTATTTCGGACACGGGAGCTAAGGGAGGGATGGCAGGAGTGTCTGTCTCAACTCTTGCTCCGAGTCCCACTGTCCTTGCTGGTAGTCAGTCCTAAAGCTGTGCAGTCCTTTGGTGAACTGGGGAGAGGCCAAACAGGCTGCCCCTCTTGGTAGCAATCTGGGAGCAGGCGCCTGTGCTCTGGAAGCTGTAAATCACTGCTGCCCTGGCGAGGAGCCTGGGCTCCCAGCCCTGCCTGCCTCAGCCATCTCTGAAGGAACTGCAGTGTGAAGGACTGCCTTTTGTGTCCTTTCTAAGGGGTCTTCACTAGCAAAGAGACCATAAGCCTTAAACATCAGGATGAGGCAGGCAAGGGTCAAAATCTTATGGGAGGAAATGAGTAATAAGGACGTCACAAACCATCTCCTGCATTATTTGGAGTTGTGCCCTGGGTATGTCATCATTTTCCCTTCTCTCTCACTGAATCTCCTTTTTATAGATATATATTTAATAGTAGCCTCAATGACAGTGAAATGGATGAGTGCAGTACCCGTTAAATGCCAACTTCCCCCTTGTATGGCATCCATCTGTAAATGCACTTAGAACAAACATCTGCTCCCAGAAATTACTTTCTGGCCTGTGCTGGTTTTTTCAGTGTCTACCAGGCTTTTCATCACCTTCCCCAGTAATCCCAGCAAGTCCACAAAAAAGTAAAGATCCTTGTTTGTGTGACATTGCAGCCACTTCAGCTGGCTTGCTAAAACTAAAAAGTTATAACTTTTGCAACCCTATTCATACAAAGAGAAACTTTTCAATTGTGAAGGTTATCATGTAGGTTAGTAACCCAGGTTACTTCTACACTATCATCTGGATCCCACAAAAATTAAAATTCATGTAAAGTACCTTTTCCAGCTAAAACTTGAACTGGTGGATGAGTATCTAGATAGTAATCTTGAAAGGCAGAATGTTACAGAGACTGTCATACAGCTGCACATTAATATGTGGCCATTCCCTTCTGAAAACAAAATACTGACCTGGTTTTAAATATCAGTTTGCACATGGTATGACATGTAGTATTTTGCATAGGTTTGCTGACTTAAAATGTGTATATAAGAGCTGATTGGTGTTATCAGAGCTCTGCTGTTTTCCCTGAATCAACTTGGCAAAGGTTTCCTATTCTTTAGCAACTTGACCACTTTCTTTTCTCTCCATTGAATTAAAACTTCCTGGATCATTCTTCACAGAAACAGTTTTAAGACTCTTGACATGTTACCACGTTTCTAATATTTGGAGTACTGAGAAAGCCAAGAATTTTTTGTCATGTTCATATAGAATTTATATCTGTAAATCCAAAGTCTTGTGAATTTATTAGACTTGTATTTATACCTGTATTATGTCCCTGAGGTGTTATGCGTAATTTAAAGGTTATCTGAAGCCATCTCCATACTGCCTAGAAAATAGTTTTTCATTAAAAATATTTTCAGTCTGTGAAGATATGCTGCCAGGCATTTATATTAATACTTCTATAAAAGAAGGAAATACTTTCTCACATGTGATTAAAATGTGGAAGTCATTAACACAGGAAAGCCATTGAGTCCAAGAATTTAACAGGACTTCTGAAAGGTTATAGCCATCAACAATATACAGGGTTGTAATTAATACAACTAAGTAATTTGGAAAAAAGTGCTAAGCATAGTGTTCAAGGATTCAGTTGGTCTTCAGCTATCAGCTCCCAGTTGGACAGAGATTGCTTTGTCAGCCTCCATGGTTTCAGCTTTTCTCCGCAGAGCATCTGGCACCAGCCCGTGCGCGAGACAAAACCCTGGGCCACGCACATTTGCTGTGACATGGGACGAACACACTCCCTGCCTGCCTGCTGGCTGATTTAAAGCATGCAACTTCTGTAGTCATTGATCACCCTACACCAGCGTTCTGTGCATATCCAACACCCTGCTGTTCCGTGCGTGTAGGAAGCAAGGCACCGGGAGCTTTTATTGCTAGGCTGAATCAAAGACGGAAAGATGATGTTCACAAACAAATAAAGTAGATACAGACACTCCCCTCTTTCTTCTAGCTTTGACAGCTCTTTCTCATTCCTGTGTTTCAGCTGTGGTCAGGCACGTGCTCTGCACTATGCTGCAGGGTCAGGCACAGTTGCAGCAAAGCAGCAGGAAAACAAAGGAGATAGAACATGCAGTGGTGCACAGGGAGCAGAGTAAAGCCTTTTCTCTATGCACCAGAGAGAAACATCATGCTGCTGGCACTGCCTATGTTGGAGTGCTTTGTGTCTGACACCCTGAATGAGCTGTGTTGACTGTAGAGCTCTGCTCCAGACTGTAGGAAAGAACATCAATGCCAACGTATTTGGCACCTGTAGTAAAGATGTGATGCAGAGAGTAGACATGGAATTTAAGCACTCTGCAGGTAATCTGTCCAGAGTGGGATCAAGGAATGCTTGTGACAGCACAAATAAGTTCCCTCTGAGTTCGTGAAGCTCTTTGTCACTTTAATTTTCTCAGAGAAAAGTGGAAAAAGAAAAAAGCTAAATTTCTTTGGTACCTTTCACAGAAATAAAATAAATTTAGAAATAGCTTTACTGTCAGTATTTATTCTCACAGTCTGAGAAATGTAATGTGGAAGCAAAGATAAAGCGGTGTTTTCCTACAAATAAGCAACAAGAAATTTTCAAATGAGAATGACTACATGAAATTCCAGTTTCTGGAGAGGATGCTGCTGGTGAGATTGCAGCAGGATCTGTGGCTGCATTCAAGGAAGAGCGCTCTTGCTCACCAGCAGCCTCTGTTCAAGGAAAGAGCCCAGGCAGGTGTGCAGCAACACACTGCTGGGGCACTGCAGCTCTTCAGGTGAGTTTGGTGTGCCATCTTGGGGGGACTTGTATTCATGGGGTTGCCAGGAGGGAAGGAAGAAGGCTGGACATTAGTGGATGTGTTACAGGTTGTGTTTGTTATGCCTTGGCTGAGCAGTGGAGTTTTAAATTATTTCTTTGCCAAAAATGAAAATTCATTACAGACTGGCCTTGTTTTGATTAGGAAGAGTTGGGGGATATATCATAAGAGTAAATAAAGCTTATGGCTTTGCCTGCTAGTTTGTTCACTTTGGCATTAGAGAGATTTCTGGGTTTTTTTGTTTTTAGTCTTTTTAGCATTTACTCTGTATGTGCACTAAAACCTTTCCATGATGATGGCACTTTTACAATTTTTCTAGTGCTTGAAAGGAAGTTCCCACAGACTATGCTGTATTAGATGTTTGTCAGAATATAAAAACGTTCTGCTAACTTGTGTTGGAATGCCGAAATTCATTACCTTCCCTTTTTTCTTTTTGTCCTTTCATATACTTCATTTGGGAAAAATACTACCCACAAAACATCTGTTTGGGAGTTGGTTTCTTCAGACTGAAAAAAAATGGGTTTCCAAATGGAGTTAATTTTAATTAGATGGTTTAGCAACATTTTTATTGCTTTTGTGAATAAATTGTTATCCCTTGTTTTATTGCATAAACTCTGGTAAGGGAAGTGACTTGCTGCAAGTTCATAGAGAACAAACTGTGAGAAACTGAGAAAGTTGTACAAAAATGCTGATACAGCATTCATTATGTAATAGAAAAAGATGTTGCATGCAGTGTTATTTTTAAATTTCAGTTATATGAGACTAAGATAAGAATCAGTTACCAATTTCAAGTTCCATTATCCTGGCAGTACCTCAGCTCCTTTTGGCAAATCATTTAACCTTCTCTGCTTCCTATCTAACAATTTAAAGTGATGACCTTATTTTATTTATTTCCCAGATGTACTTGAATTATTTCATTCATATGTGTAAGTACTTTGAGAAGAATTATAAATATAAATTAAAAATACATAAATCTTTATTATACTATGTAAGGATACACATCTGTAGGATAAAGACTGTGCTCTCCATCAGTTAACAATTTTTTTTTTTCTTTGACGATTAAATCTGTCTTGACTGCTTGTTGTGGCTCTCTCTCAGTGAACAGAAATTAGAGTTTTAGCATTTTCTTAGAGAAACTTTGAAAATCAGTACTGCCATAAGAAAATTAAGTCCCACATTCATGGCTAGAATTTTTTCCTTTCTCCTTACAGCTATTAGTGCTGTTAAGATGGCTTACAAAGGAGCTGGCTCTTCTGAACACTCAAGTTCATCACAAGTCAGTAGCGTTCAGCCTTTTTCAAAGTATTTCTATGTTCCTCCATTTTCCAGGAGAAGTGTGAGCTCCAGCATTGGTTATTCAAGGTTTGCTTTTCGTAGCAGACTTGTGAAGGCCTCTTAAAATAGTGGCTGGAAAATTGCTGATCTAAGTAATATCCTTTCTTCTATTTTGTTCCTTGTCAAAGGGGACTGCAGTACATTCTGGTATGATTCTAGAGGACACATTATATTGAATAGTGTGTAGTGCCAGAGTTCTGCAACAGAATTGTGACTCAGACAGTTTAACAATTTGGCATCCTTGTATCCATTGAAGATGGATCCATTCTGATCTTCTGGGTTAGGAACAAACAGAAAGGAAAAGCTTTTGAATTCTTCAGTGCAGCTAAGATGGCATTGACCATATCAAAACATGCATGCGCTAAGTAAATTTAATTTGTAAAGAGCAAATAATTTAAATTGTTTATCCAAACAAGAAGTGACTTGAGAAAGTAGATATAGAAATTTGAGCTAACCAGGTTAGTGATGCTCACAAGTCAAGGTTTGTATATGATGACAGTACAGTGATAGTGGCTGTTGGTGACCACCACGATTGGTCATTCTTGGGAGACAAGCTTCCCAGTGTCTTCTTTCTGACACTTCCCATGATACCTACAGACCAGAAAGCAGAACTGTGCCATGAAGTGTACACCCTAGCTTTTATTGTCTCCCAGTCCTGAAAACTAGATTGTGTCTACTTAGATGGGACTAGCAGAGTATAGTCACTTCCTCTACCACTTTTTCCCAGTTCTGTTGTTTTTAGGTGGTTTCCGAAGATGTAATACCCTTTGGTACCACAAAGGTCATCACTGGCACTTGGTTTAAATCAAGTAATGAGACCAAGCCAGTTAAAAATAATTAATTTTAAGGAGTCCTTTGCTATAATACCTTTATGTTCTTTAGAAGCAGTTCTTCCCATGTGTATATACGCACGCATGTATGATCCCAGGCACACACATCATCTTTGCCTGATATGATGTTTCCTAGGAAACTTCACTTACTGAGGTATCAGTGGATCCAGCTAATTATAACCAAAAGGGCTAGCAATAAAAGCAGCTTAATGTGCTTTTTTTTCACCACAACTATACAATCTTTTTTGATTTTTCCACATTGTAATTTGCCATTAAATGACTGGATGATGCTCCTCACACTCTTCTAGTATGGTGTGCTGAGAAGGGTAAAGTTTGTTGCATGTTGAGCACACACATTTGCTTCACATGGTCTACTGCTGCCACCATCTCCAGTTTCTGAGTTGTAATTGAGGTTTTCTCAAAGTTACAAAGATTTTAACCAAAATGTCATAGCAAAGATCAGCAGCACAAAGTGTGACTTGCTCCCAGAGTTTGCATAACAGCACTTCTAAAGAAACACTTGGTACAAAATAAACAGCTTTCAGAGGAAATGAAGGGTGCCCAGTCCCTCGGTAAATACAAACTGAGATGGGTCACCAAGATCTCTCCCCTCCAAGTACCACAAAACTTGCTCTGTTTTCAGCAGAAACTGAGCTGCTGGCACAGTTTGGACACCTCCTCTTTACCAGGAGACTGAACACTGAACTAAGCAGGAGAATTATGTACCCATGAACATCAGATGCTTTAAATATTCCTGTTGCTGAAACAGCACTTGGGGAAAATGCCTTTATCCTCTGGATTTATTCCTTCAGAGGCCCATTTCCAGCAGTGTCTGATATATTGGACACTTTTCAAGAGTGGGAACAGCCCTGAGAGCATTTGACATCAGGATTGAGCTGCAGGGAAGGATTTCTTCTGGATGAGGAGGTGATTTTGTACAAGAGGCAGTAAGCAAGAGTCCTTTGCCAGGGATTCTGTCTAAAACCCAAGGGGGAAAGGAAAATCAGGATGTAGGCCTTGGTCAGGGGAGCAATTACTTCTAGAAATGGATTTGAGTGGGCTGGGATGAAGGAAGTGTTTTGGAACAAGTCACCTGGAATTTGTAGTCCTCATTTTTTTCTCACCCCCTCCATTTCCTTCATGAATGTTTGTTTTTCTGAGGGGTTGTTTGGTTAAGTAGCTTTCATTTTTGTAGTATTTTGTTTATCAATTACCCTGCATAGGGCAGAATACTCTGTGAAACATAGTGTGGATTGTACAGAATATAGCACACTCAACTAACACCATCCAACATGCTACCTCAGAGAGGTGTGTTTTTAAATTAAAATTTAATATATTTTTCCTGTTATGCTATTATAACGGGGACCATTTTCTTCTGCTTCAAGTGTGGTTTTATAAATTCTAAGATTAAAACGAGTTGAGAGAACTCTGCCAAGAGGAACTGCAGTCATATATGTGAGTCATAAATATTTTACTTAATTGGGGAAATTGCTCATTCTGTTACAGATTACATCTCTTCCTAAATATTTTATTTAATAGCTAGAAAAATGTCCTTTATGGGTTTTTGGTGCTTCAGCACATCACTAACAACAGCATTTGAGTTTCGGTATTACACTGACTGTTTCACCAAGAAATCCCTTGCTTCCTTTGGGATGTGCACCCAAAGATCTCTCCAAAAGCTGTACTGGACAGATGTGGCCTATTGTGTGGGTTTTGTTTATTCCCTAGGGTGCCCAGGAGATCACTTTTGGGAGTTCAGGTCATTTCCAGTCGAGTCATTTGTTGGATCCTGGTAATCTTTCAGAGGATGTAGGAGGGCACAAGTTGCTTCTGCCTAACTTGAGTACCTGGCAGCAAGGCCAATTTGGATTGTATAATCAATATTCAGTACTTTTATAACTTCATCCAGATGCTGAGAGCAGAGGAGCAATGTCCATGCATTTTGTTGTTATAAATCCTTTCACAAAAGTCGAACAATAGCCAAGTATGTGTAAAACTTCAAAGAGTCAATTATAATAGAATAATTGATGCCAGATGGACTTCTCCACCTGATACTAGTCAACGTGCTAGTGAAAAAGAGCCGTTTACTGCAAGCAATACAACAGCATATGTTGGGGTAGCATCAGCATCTTTTCAAACATTATTTTAATCAGTTTCAAAGCTGCTAATGTGTTGAGTTTCTTGCTGTGGTTGTTCTTAGACATTGCAGCAAGATCCTTTTTTGTTAAAGATTTCCTGAGAAGGAAATATGATCTTTGCTCTCCCTAACTCCCATGGCCATCATCAGGTTTGGCAGATTTTCATTAAAACTTAAAAATAAACCATTATTTAAACACTAACTAAAGATCATTGGTTAGCTGCTTTCAGAAACCCTTGATATCTTCAGGCAATGAAAGACAATAAGATAATATTTTCTTAAACATTATGTAGCTATAAAAGTAGTTTTTCTAAAAATATTGCCAATTCCAAAAGCGAATTTACGAGTTTGTAAAGGTTGATATTTTTTGAAGGACACGTGAACTTGCCTCCATTATGCATATGTTTTTCCTATTATGAGATTTGGAGGTCTGTTTGCTTTTAAGAGGTGGTGAAAGGTCACTCAAGTATCACTTTAGTGTGGTATAATTCCCCTCTGTAATATGTGATGGTTGGATGAGATGAAGACTATATTGTGCATTTTTTTGTTTCGGACATTTCGTTCTTATGTTCTTCTTGTGATGGAGGAGGATGGGCAGTCGGGGGTTGCAGGGAATGCTGTTTTCTTAACTATTCTCTTTTGTTATTTTCATGTAAATATTTTTTTCCATCATTCAAAACCTGAGGTACCTTTGAATTGATAGAGCTCTGCAGACTGGAGGAATTTTCCAGATCTGTGGAACAAACTTCAAGCAGATCCTGTAAATACTTGGTTATTTGCTGCCTAATTTTTCTGTACCCTTTTCACCCTGAGTTCCTCTGTGTGCTGTTGCACAATCGTGTGCTTCAGAGTGCTCTAGTCCTACCCACGGATAGTCTCATGAAGTATTTCCAAATACAGGTTTGAAAGGGAGAGTGCAGGGACCGTGAGGGATCCAGTAAAGAGATCTGCGCGCACTTCTACAGCCATGCAGTGCAGTGAGGTGACTGGTAATCTCTCTGTCCTGCTCCATGGGCTGCAGTTCCCTGGTGCCAGCATCACACGTGTCAGTGGGAATAATTGGCACTCAAAGCGCACCTAAGGGTAGGCATGACTGGAGACCTAGAAAGATTTCATCAGAAAGTAACTCCATTCACCTTTGCATGCCCTGAGACTGACAGATGCACTGAAATTGAGCAAATTTCTGGTGGTAGATCTGTCTTCCAGAGCTCTAACTCACACTAGGAAACCTTATTGAAACCCTGAGGCATAGCTCCTTCATGCTGTGCCTCAGGATTCCAACAAGTTCTGGCACGCTGACCATAATGCATACAGGTTTACAGCACTATTTATAAATCTCTCGAGTTTCCTCTTGTATTGTTTTTTGCTGAGGGAGTGTGGGATATACAATTCATCCCATCAGATTTTATTGAGGAGTTATCCGCAGTCATGTGCATGCTGGATTCTCTTGAGAAACAACATCTGTTTTCTGCAGTATTTCAAGTTTGAAATGGTTGTGAGTAGTCGTAGCTTGTTTAATTAACGAAAGGATACAATTCAAAAATATGAATTACTTCCATTTCTTGTCAAACACAAAGTTAACTCCATAAGCCATAGAATAGGGAGCTTTCCTCAATAAGCTACTTGCTGATCTTCCAGTATTTTCTAACGAGTTGTTTGCCATACTTTATGTAAGTACAGATTCCTCTGATTTTCTTTCTCTATTCAACAGAAACAATGTTATGCCTGTAAAACAGACACTTCTTGTCTTATAGGTGAAAAAGACACTAAACATGAGTTGGATGTAGTCCTTGGGACCATCTGTTTTGCAAATTGTGCCATTGTGCTAACCCTCTTAAGGCATCTCAGGTTCTGTTAGGATCTTTTCATATAGAAAAATGAAAATATAATATAGATACATATATGGATGAATACATGCTCAAAGGCAGGATGTCAACTACACTAATAGGCATTTGTATGATAAAAAACAGAAGCTAAGCAACAGAGTTCCTCATGGGAACACAACAAACCTGCCTAGTAGAGTCTTGGTGCTTGACTGTGTGCAACTGTTACGTAGATCTCATGGCCAACTCAAATTACAAGTCAACACATAAATTAAATTATTTAAATTTTAAAATAATTTAAATGAAATTTAATTACTCTTCCAGCAACTTTGGTTGCATTTGTGGAGAGGGTGTGGAGCAACACTTTTATATGGCTTTCTTGAAAATAACTGCCATTCTCCATTTGTAAGGAAGCTTGTTATGGTTTTTTTTCTTCTGTCATGTAAGTAAACTTCTGGAGGATCATGAATGTCTAATATAACAGTAACCTTCAGGCATTCTTAACTAAAATTGTATTTTATCTTCCACCAGCTATGCATTTCCAGGAGTGTAAATGATCCTTGGGATAAGCTGACTGTAAGACTTGCTGCTCTTGCCTCCTGAACACAGAATGCCACAGTAACAAATAGTGTGGTATTTTTCACGTCATCTTTCTGCAGTTAATTCAGATGTATGGACAGTTGCACAGTTTGTAGGGAAAATGGTCTGTTCCTAGAAAACTAGTTCCTATTAATTCCTAAATTATTTGTATAACTTTTTTTTTCTTTTTTCCCTGCATGAAGTATTCATATGTATTGCATTAAGCCTTAAGGTACCAAGCTTAAGCCTTGTATTTTTACTTTCCCAGGAAAAGTGTGATAGTAGCAGTTTTGATCAAATTAAGTATTGGTTATTTCAGCCATCTAAATCCAGTTTGTGATTTTCAGTGGATAACGTGCTGTCATTGTCCACTTCTTACCCTGTTCTTTTCTCACAGCCACAGTGTGCAATGTTGCATAGCTACCAATCTACAACCCAGATGTTGTTATATTAGAGTAGAGAGTTGTGCTGCTCTCTGGGCACATGTATAGAGCATGTATATTTTATAAGATGCCAAGCAAGCTACTGTATGACTATAAATTTCTGTGGGTTTTTCTCATGCTGTACATACCTGCTAATTACCAAAGTGATTTAGGTTTTAAGCATATTTTTTCTTTTGTTGTTCGTTCTGCTTTTTCAGGTTTTAAAACTGAAGTCATTTTAGTAATTTTATTATTTTTAGTAATTTTAGTTATTTCAGGAGGCCTTAGAGAGGTGGAGATAGTCTGTTGGGTACTGTGCAGGAAAAGAAGGTGCTACAGCCAGGAATGGTTAGCTTTCCCCCTCCGTGCACAAAAATCTGGGCTCTGGTTACTGAGGTCAGGGAGAGGGATCCCTCTGGATCATGCCTGCTGGAGTAAAGACCAACTCACTTATTAATACCTTCATTCAGCATCATGGAAAATGGTGAGAGGGAGGAGGATCATCCTCTGCAGCCATGTGGAAGGCCAGTCAGGTGAAGCCTCACTGCAGCCTTGCAGCCAACTGAGCCCTCT
Source organism: Catharus ustulatus (assembly GCF_009819885.2). Classification (NCBI taxonomy): domain Eukaryota; kingdom Metazoa; phylum Chordata; class Aves; order Passeriformes; family Turdidae; genus Catharus; species Catharus ustulatus. The sequence continues at coordinate 58,647,418 of NC_046223.1, read as the reverse complement.
TTTCTGTCCTGCCTTTGTGGTTGAAGGAGAGAAATGGAGGCTGGAGAGGGAATAATCAGTAGTACTCTCCTCAGCCAGCCAGCCATCTCCTCCTATTGGCCTTGAAGTAATGAAAAAGGGATAGATTCTTCTTCATGTTACCTCTGTGTGTATAGGTAATGAGAGCAGAGAGTAATGATCATAAATTTACATGGCTTTGCCTGTTTGAAAGTCTGGGCCATGGGAAAAATGACAGTACATAGTTTATTTTCAGTCTGTAATTCACATAAGTATTTGTCCCAGAGTGTTTCTTCTGGAGGTTTTTTTTTTTTTTTGCATTGTAATTAATTTTATGGAGCAGTGGTTTTAATTCAAATGAACCTATTCCCTTTTGTTGACTTCAGTTTGCAATATGAGAATAGTTGTATTTCCCAAACCAGCAATAAACTGGTTTGATATTTGCATTTTCTTTAAATGTTTTTTAAACAATTTTTCATTAGTTAATGCTGTAGAGTTTTTCTGATGTAGGACTGTGCCTATGAAAGAGAGAAAAAGAAAAAATCCAAGTCCAAAATACAAAATACATATGTAGGACTTGCATTTAATATTTAAAAAAAAAAAAAAAAAAAAAAGAAAACTCTTCCAAATTTGCTAAAGAAATAGTTTAAAAACATAACTTGGAATTTGGGAGTTTGTTTTCAGATGTGGAACTGCCATACTCAAAGTAACCAGAAAGTTGTCTTTGGCAATTTGTTCATTCCCCTCCCAGTGACATGTAATTCATTAAGGCAGTTCCTTGTCAAACATTAACTCAGAAACTGGAAGGAATCTGAGACCAAAAATAATTAAGTAACCCTAATGATGTAGTAGTTTAACTACCCTGGCCAATGGATAAAGAATAGTAGCAAGGTGTTTTAGTACTTAGCTAAGATGCCATGGCAATGTCAGCCAATAAATGATGTCATGTAGTCAGAGGCAGGGTTTGGTCCACGCAAACTGACAGTTTTGTCTTTTAATCCTACTACGTACCATAACAAAACATCAGGAAGGACTATATTTAAAAACAGAGGAAATGTACTGAGGCACTAGAAGAGCTCATTGCATTGTTTTTCCCCTGAGCTAGATCTCAATTGAGATGATGCCTACGCCTTTCCCCCTTCTCAATATGGGATTAACCTCTGAAATGGCAATTTACTCTCTGGAGTAAATGGGATTGTGCTGGGGAGGTCTTACCTTTTGCTTGTATTCCCATGATGGAGTCACTGTGTGAGTATTTGAAGCAAAGCTGAAGCATAAGGGAAGTCCTGACCCCTTCCCTGAATATGCAGCAGGTCAGGTTGAGAGAATGAAACACAGAGCAAGGGGGGCCTGTAAGTCTGGCACTGTGGAGCAGCTAGGATGGTGGTCATAAGTTTTTCCTCTTTGGAGGCCAGTTATCCTGTTGAGGCTTGCCTTTGGCCAGAGAAAACACTGTAGCTGAGCTGTGCTTGTAGGGGAATTAGGGAGGATGGAGGTTGGAGGTTGCCTGGCTTTGAGGTCTCTGCTGGAGAGCTGGAGGTGATGGCTGGCCACAGTGTACTCTGGCTGCTACCCAGGCACAGCCTGGGGCTGGCGGTGAGCAGGTTATGCGCTGAGCAGATTTAGTTCATCAGCCAACCAACCCTGGCCACAAAAACATGTATTGACATCAGGTCAGTGTGTTGAACAAGGTTGGTTGCAGTAAGATCAGAGCCAGCTCCAAAGCAGAATCTTTCTGAGGGCTCCCAGGGTAAAATTTCCCTCTTCCAGCAGAGCTGTTTCAGCTCGTTCATGGAGACATACCCTAATCTGACCCTTTCTTGTGTTTGGAGTGTTTCTGGTACTCAAGTCAGTATAATTGTTTTTTTTCCTACACAGCCATGTTTGAAGGTTACCTCCTGTGATCAGGTTAACCACCAGTTTTCATGAACTCTGCTGACTTGCCCTTTTGTTTGTTCCTCAAAATCTAGCAAATAAGTTTTAATGCTTAAAGACTCTCAGCCAACCAGTAGTCAACCAAAGTTGGACTTCAGATTTGTTTTGAGAGATTGTAAGGTCTTTCATCAATGTAGATATTAATATAGGCTTATTATAGCAGGGGCATTCTCCACTTTCTCTACTTACAAGGTTGAGAGATCGAAAGGGTTTAAGGAGTCATTAAGCCCAAATGCTGTTTTTAGAGTTCCTTGAATTACTGGGAATATAGTGCAATATTCAGGGTGTGAATCCAAAGTGACCCAAGTTGATCCAAACCAGTCCTGTGTTAAAACTGTCCCACAGGCACAGCTTTACACTATGCCAGTGGTGGCACTGGAAATAGGGAAGCCCTTCCTGGCTTAAGGACTGAAACAGGAGAAAATTAAATAGATCAAACACCAGCATTATTCTGCCAAACCTGCTCTCCAGACATCTCCTTTGCAAGGGAGAAGTGAGGAATCCTGAGGCAGGGAGCTGGGAAACGGGAGAACCTCTGATTTAAAGGGGCTTAAACTGTTGTGGGGCACCTCAAGATTCCCATGTCTGTCATGTACCTTTAATTGCTGCTAAAAATGCCAATTTCAAATAATACTATGAGTACCCTGAGCAGAGCTGTAGTTAACTGTGTGATTTAACTCTGTGAAACTATTGACACATTTAAAAGTATGCAGATGCTAGTGTCTTATGCTAGATCAGGATCTTAATTATGCATAGTTTGAGATAATTGGGTTGCTTTAGCTTTGTATCTCAGCCTGTTAATTCTAACTACTAAATTAGGATTCAGCTGTAATTCCTGTATGTTTAGTAGAACTATTTCAATTTGCTCCTGACATTAGGTTAAGTGTTGTGATTAATTCTGCTTCTGTATTCTGATTTTCTCTGGGAGAGGTCTGAATTCAACACATTCATATCACCAGGTAAATTCAGACAATTGCATCTTTGCCCTTTGCTGTGTGATTTTTATTTTTTTTTTCAGAACGTATAAATGGATAAATATTCTGGGTAAATAATTTGAGGAACAAGCAAGTCCCAAAGGGTGTTCATTTTGTTACAGAATTTGTTCTTAGGTTGCTGTGCTAGCCTGTGGTTTGTGACTTTTGTTTTCTCTTTCTTGTCTTTTAGAAGCTCATACTTAAAATTAATCAAAAAAGTACCAAGTTTGACATTTTTAACAGAAACAAAAAAAATATGAAGATCACATCTGTGGTCAAGCCTGTGTTGAACAATCCAACCTTTCTCTTAATCTGAGGTTTACATGCAAGGGTAGACTGATTATCTGCTTACAGGTGCAGGAGTATAACTGAACGTCATTGTTTCCACAGATGAGCACCATGCCAGGACTGCCCACAAGGTCGTGCTTCTATGACATTGACCTTGACCCCGTCACAGAGGAAGTGAAAGGATTGTTTTGAGAGTGACATCCAAATTCAGGTCAGTCAACAGGCTTCATTTTCATGTTCCAGCCCAGGGGAGGACGTTTGTGCCTGGTATATGTGTAAGAAAGGTTGTCAGGAGTTTATCTAGGCTCTAGTTTCAATAAGGATTTCAGACACTTTTGGGGTGTATTTCATAATGTGAAATTTATCACATGGGTTTCTCATTTGCTGAATGGTGACTGGCACTTTGCTGTTGTCCAACAATGGTGTCTTTTGAATTTTCTGGCACTGTCAGTTTGGCATCAGGAGGAGCCAGCTCTGCAACTGTACTGCTCTTGGCTATGGAAAAAGCCAGTCTGAAGAAACCATGTCATTTTACTCACCTCAAAAGAAATACTCTTTGATACTACACTCACGTGGCAGTGTGTGTCTGTCATTACCTAGATATCACAGAAGTATTTCTCAGTTTGTTCATGAGCTCTGCTTTGTTTTTTCATGTTTTGTTTTCATAGCTGCTGTCACCTCTCTCAAATGGTAACAAGCATTTCAGGAACACAAAGCTGTCCTCTTTGCCTGTTTTTTATGCTGGATTCTCTCCCTTTTCCTCGAAGGTTGCAGTTCCCCCACCACCTCCTCCCTTTCTCTAAGTACTTAATCTTCTTGGTGTCCTGCTTTAATTTTGTTCAGCACATGTTCCTCACTTAAAAATACAAGATGTTATGAAAATATTTCATGCTACTCCATTTTAACCTTTTAACATAATAAGTGGAGTAAGAGAGAATGTAACCCTGACTGAAACAAACCATGTGTGCCTGTCATGGGATTCTCTCCTTTCATCACTTAGCTCTCTCCCCCATTAGATTGGTCTGGAGAGTAAAAGGGTTTTTCTTTTCTAAGACAGAACAACACTATTACTATGAGCTAATAGGACTGTGATGAGACTCCAGATCAGCCACAGCTTTGAGGTGGATGTGCCTAGGTGCTTCAGCCCTGCTTTAGCAGTCCTTTCTTACTGTAGATTGAGAGAAATTTCTATCCATTTTCTACTTCTGTGTTTTGATGGATTGTTCATAGGAGGGGAGAGGTTTGCACAACCCAGCCAGACCAAGTGAACTGTTCACTTGCCCACACACTCACATGAATGCCACAATATTCACATCTGGTGAGAGCAGATTCTTCCAGTTTGTGTGTGCCAGTCAAGACAAGTAAAAAGCATCTAGCTTGAAAATTAACCTGCATGCACAGGTAATTACCTGTATGCAAACCATCCCTGACTATTCTGTGGCTGGGTAGTGTTGCACATACCACTCCTTGGCATATATCCCATTTCTGTTATGATACTCATGATATGTCTGACAGCTTCATGCATACATATTGATTCATCATGTGTCAGCCATGTAATTGCTTCTGAATCATTTGGAATGACTGTGGAATCCTAATGTAAAATCTATATGCAGATTCACATTGTCTGCTTAATTGGGTGTTTACTGCCTAGTCTTACACAAATCCATCCAAACCAGGGACTGATGAGTTTGGAAGAACAACAGTAATTAAGCAGACAAAATACTCCATTCCAACTGTGAAGGCCTTTCATTGGAAGCTGTGCATGAAATGAAAATGTTAAACTTGGCTTTTAGTAAGTGATGGTGTTTTGTCAGATGTAAAAATAAATGCTAAAAAAGTCACAAACATGTGATAGGTAGGAAATAACATATATAGCCAACTGTTAATGAATTATTTTGATTTCATTATGGAGGTATTTTTGGCATCTGACAGAAGAATGATTCATTGAGTTTAAGCCTTTTAAAGAAAAAAGCTGGCTTGATGTATTTTTTCATCCATATAGGCACATGCTCACCTGTGTTCCTACCTTTAACAATCTAAATAAATGCCTTGAGAGTATGGTAATACCCTGAGAGCACCACACAAGGTAGTCAAGTGTTCATTAGCTCTAAAACTCATCTGGTTCATGTGCAAGATTTGTACATTGCTAACTTTGGAAGGAGAGAGAAATAATATTCCCATGTAGTCTTTACTCCCAACTTTCTGTGGAGAAGAGTAGTAGTATTCTTTGTTTTCACATATTCACTGCAGTGAACCCACACTGTAGGTGATACTATGCTTTGAGGTCTTTGTGGGTTTGTTTCTCTGATGGTAGATCAAGGGATTTTTTTCATTTAATTTGAATTCTTCAGCATTTTAGTGTATGATGTAATATTACTAATATTATGGTGTGTTGCCAGCTCATTAGGGCTGATTCAGATCTTTAAGACATTTTAATTGAAAAATATTTAGAAATTGGTAGAAGAGCTGCAGATGTTTCATTATAAACATGCTTGCAGAGCCGAGAACAGTTGTTTTAGTGTGCAGTTAATATCCTCCTCTGCAATACATATCTTCATCAGACCTGTGAAAGAGATACAGGCAGAAATTCCTGTTTCTCAAGATGCTCTGTGAGGCTCTGGCTGAGCTGAAACACTGGGTGTCATTTGCCACTCTGATTTTTCTCTACCACTTCACACCAGTCATTTGAACATGCTCTAGGAAGTCATAGAAGAAAAGACCTTATCATAAAAGTCAGCTCTGTTTTTCTTTGTTGACAAATAGGCAATACATGGACACACAGTATTGCAGTCTCTCTGTAGGAGCAACATGATCTATCAAATAAAATGAAACATTAATACACAGAAATGAACCCAAAGGAATCTGGCTAGTCCTTCATCACTGGCCACTGTCCTATTTAATTATACTGCCCAACTTACACACTAAGAAAGTTGAAATTGTTTCCTTAAGAGTTGTCTGCAGGGAGCACCAGTCAGAGTAAGACTTACATGGAGACAAGTCTGCCAATAGGAAGAAATTTTTAAAAAAAAGGGTAATACTTGCCCAGTGAGCGGAAGTCACAAACTGGACCTGCACAAGTAAAGTCTGTTAAGGACCCTGTGAGCTCTAAGGATCCCTCTAATTTAATCAGTGGCAGTAGGTGCCTGCTCTTACTGAGAAGGCTTTGAGTATGTGGGTTGATGGCAGCAGGGGGAAATTGTTCTCCTCAGCTGGTTGTGACTTTGTAAGGCTGCCACTGTCCACAGTGTCTGATGTATTCTCGCATTCCTCTTTTCAAAACTGGCAGAGCATCAGTATTATTTTAAAACACAACATGGATACTTTGCCGCCCTCAGAGCTTTTCTGAACTTGAGAGGAATCCCAGAGCACTGCCCGTGAGCATCTTCATGGCCATGAAGAAGTCCATAAGAGCTGGAGATCAAAACTGGTGTTCTAAAATTGCAAACTAGTTGTTAGATGTTTTCATCTTAATTTATTCAGATATGAATAGAAAGTGTTCTAAGACCTTTCCCTTACATCCACAAAACTGAGCCTATGAACAAAAAAATGCTTCTTTTAGTCGCATTCCACAGTATTTGCTTTCAGTCAGCAACAATTACTACAGTAATGTGCAGTCTGAAGTCTGTATCATGCTGGAGTATGAGTACAGATTTTTGTTTCTCACCTAGAAGGCTACACAGATAATAAATAGGAGGTACATATGGCATAACATTTTTATTTATTACGGTTAAGGCAAAAATATCCCATTTCACTGAAGCACTCATTTTAGATTGTGATGCTTTTTTTTCTTTAAAGAAAGCAAAGATATTTTGTTTCAATGTATAAATTTCTTATCTTTGTCATTTCAGAAGCCTGAAAATTAAGAACTGCAACTTTCCTGTTTCCTGCAAGTAGAAGACAAAAAAATGAATCTGAAATATTCCTGTTATGTGTCTCTGGAGGAATGTCAAGATAGACCAAAGAGCAAAAGTTTATTCTTTCTTCAGACTAGTTTTTATGATGAAATATAGCAGTAAGGTTAAAAAAAAACCAAAACAACAACAAAAAAAAACCCACCAAAAAAACCCACACAAAATAAAAAAAACACCCGACCCAGCAAGCTAAAGTTTTACTCGCTGTAATGCAGGAAGCTCTCTACTGGGGCTTACGTTTGTTTGTGGATAAAATGACATTGAAAAAGAGCAGTTTTTCAAATCAGAGTTTTTGTCTTTTCTCAGAGGACTGTACAGAAGTACTTCCTTTATCATGTCTATCTACTAAAAACTTGCGTAAACATGATTATGCTGTGTGACCAAGCCTCTTTCTCTCTGAAAAGTACTTTTGCTCCTGGCATTCAAAAGCTGAAACTACACACAGATTAACTGCACATTTTTGAGTTATCATCAAGCGTTGCTCTGGATGCGTTTGGGCAACAGCCAAGCGTCAAGCAAGGAAGATATTAAACAGAGAAAGAACAGAGCATGTATTTTGTAAAATGTTTTTAATGTATAATTTGTTTCCTTGTTGGGCAAAGATCTTTTGAAACACTTAAGCCATAGCTGTCTTGTATCCGTAGGTCTGTCTTTACCCGAAGCGTGTGTTACAGGCTGTCCAGCTGATTATGTGCTTGTTGTGGTGAAGCTGGTTGTTCAGACAGGGCACTGCTCCTTCTGAAGCACTGTTTTGCTCCTGTTCATGGCTAATGAAGCCTCCTGCTGTGCTGGCTGCCGACCTAGAGTTTTTCCCCTGGCAGCACACAACGGCCCAGTAACAACAGAGGAACGTCCATCAAGCAGGGATGCGGACAGGGCACAGCTTTTTCTGCTTCATTTTGCAGGTTTTAACGACCATACTTGTACAAGTGGAGGGTATTTCCATTTGAAGGGGTATTCAAATAAGTTGAATTGCAAACCATGTGCTTTAATTTGTCATAGTAATTTCACTTTCCTGGTTTTTCCTAAAACCTGTAGCAAAATAAGCCTTAGGCACAGGATATTGCATTTAACTTTCTAAGCTACTACTTCTCAGGAAACTCTTGCTGACTGACTGTTGGTCCCTTCAATAACAAAAATGTGACAGAACAATAGGGTGAATAGAGACAATAGGCAATTGTTTTTTTAGGTAAAAAGCGGTGAAATAATGATGAGAGAGTTTATTTTCCTGGTGACGTTTTCCATCCTGTCGCTTTGCTCTGCTTACGCACATCTGCATGTTATGGGCTTTTGCAGTGTAGCCTTGGTTCCCTTCTACAGAGCCACATTTGGAGACTTAATTATCTCAGGAACTCTGTAGTAATTGAGGGGTTTGTTTTGGTTCTTAAAATCATGCTTCGTTATTTATAAACTGAAAACTATAATTATGGACAGTAGAGCAAACTGGGGACAATTAATTTTGCCTTCCCTGGAGTAGCACGGAAATGTCTGCTGACTGCATTTCAGTGCTATTCATAGCGTGGTCCTCCAGCACCACGGAGATTGCTGTGAAGATAAATTTAAATGTAAAAACTAGAGCAATTTAATATTTTATCCTTACTAGATGATAGAGCTCATAACAGCCTAGACTGTGGATGCTTTAATTACACTGGAGCATGACAGACATGGTAAGTAGAAAGTCAGATACTGGGAAGAGAGGTTGCTTATATTTTCTATTAAATTGTGCCACAAAATACAGCTTAGTGCTGTTCATAAATACAACAGTGTTGTAATTTACTCTTGCACACACTCATCTGTCTAGCCAAAAAATAGCTAAAGTGTTTTGGAAGAAAATAAGTGTGGCTTCAAGACATAGTTTTCCTAGTAGCTTCCTTACAGGAAAAATAAACAAGATTTTCCCTCCATTTTGTCCAGAGAAATTCAGAAAATACATAATTGTGCCTTTCTGGGAGTCACTGTGGTTCCCCTGCAGGTGGACTGGAATTGTCCCCATGCAGTGCAGGATCCTACATGTGGCACTGGCTGAGTGCCTGTGAAGCTTCCCTATAGATGTGGATGTCCAAGCAACAACTTTTATGAGTAATCTCATGCTGCTGTTTGATACTGTCTATAGTTTTGTCTCCATCATATTCCTTCAGCCCACACACACTGGGACCATTTATTTGGCCCATCACTCTCTCCCTAAAACACCACTCCAGCTCATTTAGTTGAGAATTGACAAACATCCTGTAATTTTTCTACTGTGATGTGCACAAGATTTGTTATATTGTTTACATAGCTTCAGTAATTCAAGGAAAGCTGAAATGACCCACTTGTCTTTTGTGTAGCTTTTGCCCCACCCCATCTAGTTAACTAGCTTCAAAATCTCTCAAGCTATTGCATTTTTGTTCCTTTGTCATGATCCAAAGGGACTGAGCTATCGGCCACCAACTGAGCTCCAGAAACTGACACAGTATGGTCCCGGGGGCCACCCTGATTCTGAGCCCTTCCTCCAGAAAAGGTTAAGGTGAAAACTTTTTAAGATCAGTCTTTTATTGGTATGTGTGTCAATTGTGACATGGATGTGACTGTGGGACTCCTTTTTCTGCATCGACTCTGAGCAATGTTGTCACATGGCAGAACCACAGCTTTGTAAGGCAGCTTGCCAGGCTTATCCCAGCATTTGCTGAAATGTGTCTAGCACCATGTGGTTGTTTATTATCAGAAGATCTGCTTTCTGTAGTGACTGATTACTTTGTTATTGCTACTGCTGAACTCATTCTGCAATGACATTGAAATACTTCAGAATACATGCAACAGGTTTCTTCATTTGTAGTTTGAAATTCAAGCTTCTGGAATTTCAGTTGATTCAGAATTTCATGATCATGAAAATAAAGTTTGTGTGCTAACATTTCTTTTGCAAGTGGTGTCTGTCTGAATTTATTAATAAATACATACATTATTTAATATTATTCTCTCTCTCTGACCTTGTCTACTTAAATAGTGTCTTTTTTTTAAATTCCTCATAAGCCACTTAGTCTTGTCATGCCGATGTCTCCAGCTAAACACAGCTGTGCCAAGGAGGAGAGGAGCTCAGCCATATTATGGTGAAGATGTGAGCAAAGCATGCAACTCTTACCTGGCTTCCCAGAACCCAGGAAAGTATTTGGTCCCTGGCTGTTGGCACAAAGGGCCATGCAATAGAGAGTTGTCCATGAGCTCTTCTCCCATCAGCACAGTCCTTTTGAAGCTGGTTTGTGCCTGGGGAAGGACACACTAGGCTAACATCCTGTCCTGGTCCCAACACATCCTGCTGTTGCCTTTGGTTCTTGACATGAAGTGCTGGGTCAGATGCAAGGGTCAGCTGGACACTTCCCACTTCTCAGTTATCAGCTGGATTTGTGTGAAGCAGTGACACTTAAAGGAATATTATTTATAGGCTTCTCAAGGTGGCATTCAAACACAAGCAATGCAAAAGCTTCAGGAATTATTTGTGCTAAATCATCACGCCATAACAGAGCAGAAAGCATCCCGGGAGCACGAATTAATAAAATGGGGAAGGTGGGGGAAGAAGCCAAGCATTGCAGGCACATAGTGGACAGTGCTCCTGTTTTCTAAATAGCTAATTGAAGTCCCAGCCATGTGGTTTGCATTAGTACTGGGTTTTTAACATACTTCTCATGGCTGGATTTCCAAACAGCTTCTCAGCTTCTCTGCAATGTTTCAGCCAGGACCTTACCCATATGGAACAGGTCTCAAGCACTAGTTTGTTCTTGGTAGCCCCTGGGTTTGCCCTGCTGACAGCCACCCAATCAGCCAGGAGTGAGTGTGGGAGGCATATGCAAACTCCCCCCTCCACTGAATCACTAGGGTGGTGAGGGAGGGTGTTACCCCTTTAAACATGCAGGTTTTGATAAAATTTTCCTTGGAGAAAATATTTTAGAGAAAAATGTTAAGGCCAAGGTATGACCCCCTGAGAGTGTTGGAATGGAAACACTGAAAGCCCCTTCAAGCATTTGTCCTTAAGGCCAGAGTGTTTACGTAAAGTAAGCTAGATTCAAATATTTTCACAAGTGTGGTCATAATAATAGTTCCCTACTCCATGCGGTTGAGTGTAATGTATTACATACACACAAGCAGGAGCAAGAAACAATTTGTGCAAGCAGCTTTTATGCAAAATTTTCAAAATTTGCTCCCCCAGTAAAATTTTTAACTTAAACCTTTTGAGAAATGATTGGGAGGAGCTAAACTGCTACATACCAACATAGGCTCAGCTGGGCAAGACCCTGGCAAACCTTTTTAAGTCAACCCTGCACTGGGTGATCTCCAGGTCCTTTCCAAGGTAAACTGTTCTATGCTCCTAGGACGTGGGATGTTAACAGAAAAGTTAGCACGAGGAAGCCCAGAGCTGGAATACACCCCCCCACACATGCCACAGGCACCTTAAGAACTTCACTTTGCAGAGTACTAATAAAAAAGAGGATGTATCAAATACAGGTCATGCCCACTTCTATGCAATACACTAAATCAAGGTGTAAGTTATGACATTTTAAAAGTTAAATTGTTTCCCACTGGGCAATTTCCATCATGCTCTTTCAACTCAATTACCATCAACATCTGGTCAAAGTTACATTCTTAATGCCAAGTAAGAGGTTCAGCTTTTCAGGATACAGCCTGTTAGTTAGTGGCCTGTATAATGCAGCCCCTGCATGTTCTTATCACACACAGAGCTTATATTTATTCTACAGAAAAATACAATTATGGCTGTATTTGTACAAAATGTGTATTATGTACATGACAGCTACACCACTATATGAACTCCAGGAAATTTCCTTCCCTTTTATTTTTTGAGGAAAGGCTGAAGGGGAAAACAGAGAGGAGCATGTCTAATTTGGGACAGCAGACCAGGCCCTACACAGCTTTCAGACAGACAGAATCTCTGCAAGGACACAAAGTCCCTTTATTTGCTGGTTCTGTGCTTGGGGACTACACCTATTTCCACATGGCTCCAGCTCATCTCGATCAGCTCGGTGTCTCCTTTGCAGTTTAAAAAAGTTATATTTGCCAACCTGTTGGTTTTTTTCAAGTGTTTGAGATAAGTGAACTCTCCCTGAGAGAGGTCACTGGGGAGAGCAACAAAACCAACATCTAAATCCAGTCTGGTCTTTATGGCATTAGCTTGAGGTGGCAGTTTAATGAACTGAGCCCTTCACATCAGCACCAAACAGAGGTTGATTTCCCCCTGTGTTTAGAATGTTCAACCATTGTCATTCAGTATCAGACATCAATACCTGGCAAAAGCTTGTTCTGTATCAACAGATAAAAACCTGTATCTATCTCTGCATCTTGAACTACTGAAAAGTTAGGAAGACTTTAAATCTCGGTCAGCAATAACCAAGTATCAAAGCAATTTAATTCTCAATAGTATGGGGAAAATGAAAAATAAAAAAAAAAGAAGAAAAACTATGAAGGAACAAAGCATAGGAATCAAGTTCACTCTTTTGGGACAGATTTGTATGAAAGCAGTTGTAAATCAAGGTGAGTCTGAGAAGTAATTTCACTAAATCTCACATTAAAAAATTCCTTTAAGTGGAGCAGTATATAACTTAGCACCAACAGTTCTGAAGAAGGCTATATATAAAACCAAAGTACACTTAACTGTAAATTGCTGCTGAAAAGGGAACTTTTAATACTAATTTGATATTAAAGAGATACACTAAATCAGCACAATGTATTGAAGTGTAACTAAGAAACAGTAGATAAAGAGATCACCAGCAAGTGAAAAATATCACCAGTTAAAAAAAAAAAAAAGCTTCTGAGATAATAATACTCTTGGAAAGTTAACACTGCTGGAGATGACCAAGAGCCGATTCATAGCAAGGTGCTGTAAGCTGTTCCCCACAAATTCTTCCTCACAGTATGGATTACCAGATCTCCAGAGACAGGAAGATCTTGCATTGAGCTTGTGCCTGGCATCACCTATAGCAACTGCAGGTGATCAGAAGGGTGGCAGCAATTGCTGTAGAGCCCAGAGAGGGGGGAAGCTCCAGGCTCAGATTCCTGTATTTACTGAGTCCTCCTCATACGTGCCTCCTCTGTGGCAGGTCAGTGCAACAGATAACTTCACCTTGGCTAAATTTGAACATCTTTACCCCACAACTGCAGCAACAAACAAACCACACACCAGCCTGGAAGCAGAAATGGAAGAGTTATACCCAGTATGATTTAAACACGTCTGGGAGCTGTGCAGACAACCTGCAATTATCAAACCAAGAGTTTCATGAACTGTTTAAAAGACAGATGGTTTATTTTTCTAACCCTTCAGAAAGGACCAACAGCATCCTCATCCAACACCGTGCCTGGGGAAGGAGCACTTGAGTGCAAAAATCACTCCTTAAAATGTTGCTTTTCTGCTGGAATTCCAGTTTTGTCCCTTAAGCTCTGACAAAAGAAAAAAGTCCAAAAACCTCACTTTCTCCCAGTGTGTATCTGCAAATGGATTCTTACCCCAAACATCTCTAATGCTCAGGTTTTTCCACTGTTTGAAGACAAGTGGTAGGAACAAACTGACAGGAAAATACGCTGTTTAATCCTGTATAAGGGATGATGAAGTGAACCTACAGAGCCAAATCCAAACATTTAGAGAGACAAGCCTGGATGCACAGGAGCAATTTAGGCTTACACACTTAGGGAAACATGTTTGGGGAGGACGTTTTTCATAACTCCTGTGAAGTTGCTGTGATACCCAGCTGTGGCAGGGCAACATGCTGGGAGAGCCATACCTTACTTAGTGCAACTGAAATGGAAACACTCCAAGTAACCATTTACTCATCTACATAAACTTGAACCTTAAATTTAGCAGCATTTCACCTTTTGACCTAGAATTTCACATTACCTCAACCAGCTTGACTTGAGCATGAACAGCTACAGAAATGTTTACAGCCATCTGTTGCAGCAGGATAGAAGAAAACCTTGCCTGGATCTTGAAATCAATGTCTGGGGACTGTTCAGACAGACAATCAGCACTGGATCCAGTTGGACTCACTGCAGACATTTGCCATCATGCCACCAAGCCCAAGGGCTGGCCAGAACACCCCACTCTGCAAAGAGGAAAAATCCTGCTTCCTGCAGCCCACTACCAGGTAAAGATGTAGGTGTTTACTATGTGGAAAGATGTGCATGACAGATGTAAAAAAAAAAAAAACCTCTCCCACTCTCCCAACATTCAATATTTATAAACTTAAATGCTGGATTCAAAAAATTTAAGCACATGCTTAAAATTCTACATGATTTATTTAAATGCCAGTGCCCAGCAGGCAAATAGATGATTTTTTTTTTTTTTTTTTATATTTTCAGTAGAGGTGTGGACTCCAGTACAGAGTCAGTAGGTTATAAGTCTACATTTTTCTAATAAAAATATTTTAGAATTTAAATATTCACTTAAACCATCCAGTCAGGTCACACACTGTAAGATTGCTCAGGAGCTGTAAAGTGAAGGGCTTGCTCCCTCAAGCAAGGTGCTGAAAAGCCAAAGGCTTGCTGCAAAGGTAGGATGGCCAGAATCAGGCATTCCCCTGGACTGTGGAAGCACAGCACAGCTATTCCCCTATGACCCCACAAAGGGGCCATGTTAAGGCCACTAACCTGCTGATTCTTTGGGATGAGTTGTTGTAGTCCAAGTCACATCCTGCAGACTTTCTGAGCACTGGCCTAATCTTCTATTTCCAAGGGGAAAAACAAGAAGAAAAAACCTGAACACCCAAAGGAAACAACTCTCACTCTGCCCCTCCCAACCCTCAGGTGTTTCAAGTTTCTCTGTAACAACGAGGTCTGGCAGGTGCAGGTGCTCCTGAGGAGGTGGATAGTACCTGGGACTCTGGATGGCATTCAGGAATGGGTGTCAGACCTTAGAAATCAGCACCCAACCACAAAATACCATGACCTGGCACATAGGTGTTTGTGACTCCCCAGCAGCAGAACTCACACACCACCTGCCTGGTTTGCAAGCACAGCCAGTGCTGCTATTTCTGTCCTGTTTGCTGGATAAGCCAGTAGTGCTGTCACCAGTCCATGATAAGCTTTCCTCAGGGCTCTCAAACTAAGGAAAAGGAGCAAGGAAAGGGGAAGAAAACTGCAATTTACTGACAGTAGTGTGCTTTTCCTCTGGAATTGTTATCCTGCTGGAAAATCCCTTGGCATTCAGAAAGTATCTGTGTTTAATCCGTAATCTTGTTCAAAATGCGAAGTACCTTGCTTTGAGACTGATAATTTAATCTCCTTTGGATAATTGCTACCAACTAGACTAAGAGCTGACAAAGGTCAAGTCATTGGTTATTCAAAGCAGGATTTCCCCCATTTTACAAAAAAACTTCTACTTGATCTTTGACTTGTCAGCTGCAGCATGTGATTGCTTTCAGCACTGGTAATCACTGCCAGGGCTATGTGCACATCTGTGCATCTGTGTGCACACACACATTTCACACACAAATGCAAACTGGAAATGGTCTGCTCACTCAAACCTCTGTGTGCTACCATAGATCACTTCCAATTAATGTCCAATAAAATTTATATTCTCCATGGCACTTTGTATGCATTTGCATATATTAAATTGTCCCAAGGCTTACTAAGTAGTGAAGGGAGATTCTTAGCCTTGTTTTTATTGTTTCTCAAGAAGATTGATTTTATGTGATGGCGATATTTTTGCATGTTTGTCCATCCCCTAATACTGCATCAGTCTCTAAGCAGTAAATTGACAGACAAGTAAATGACTATAGATTTCATGAAAGCAGGGAGCCAGTGGGAGATAAAGAAGTGAAATAGATACAGGAGAGATATATTATCTTTTCCTTGGTGATATAGAAATTTATGAGGAACAGACTTTCCAATTTCACTTCTTGCCAGGCTATGCTTTTATTACATGTAATACTGTAACTAACTCAATTCTGGTTGCAATTCAGTGGCCGTGTTTTAGAATCAGGAGTAATTTTGCAGTTTGTAAATCTGTTGCAAGGCAATATAATGTTCATAAAATCCTAAATTGCTACAATCTCACATGTGAGAGCCCTACTCTGCCCTGAAAATGGGTCTATGAACAGGAGATACACCCAGTGCTCTTCATTGCATCTTATCAATAGGAAATCCTCAAAACAGGGCAAACTGACTTTACTTATTGTTTTCCAAACTGGACAGATTGAGAGTCAGTAAAAATTGAGTTTAGGCGAGAAAATAAGCTCAGGACCTCAATGCTGCTCTGATACTCAAATCCCATCAACTTTATTTAAGCAAGGAAAGTTCTCCATCTAAGTTTCAACAGCGTATGGCAAAAGTCTCCATTTCCAGCTATTCACTGCCCATACTGACAGGAGAAATTCAGAACGTCTCTTGAAAGTCCTTGGAGAGACATTAAAAAACTACGGTTTCCTGGAACAATAAGAAAAATTAATCTTGGCATAATTCTTCAAACAGCTATTTTCCCCACCACTGTTGGGAGCCTGCCAAAGCCCAGCCACGGAGATGTGACTCTCACCTTCCCAGACCTGCAGCCCTGTGCTGTACCCAGGGCTGGTCCCTCTCGCGTGCCCCAGCAAGGGGACCTCGCTGTGTCCCTATGGTTTCTTCTTCCCCCAGGACCACGGGCTTCTGGGCCATGCTTTACTCAACAGGAGCTGGTCATCACATCTAGACTTTCACTCCTGGTCACTGCCTTCTCTTTGTGGCCAGGATGAGACTTCTACAGTATTTCGGTGGTGCAAGGCAGCTGCAACGGGAAAGGCATAAAATCAAAGGGATAATTCACACACTGAATGTGTTATAGAAGTAAAATACCAAATAAATCACCCCTTGTCCTCTCTGAGGAAATGAGGTTAATAATTACATTACTTTTCTTGGCACGTAAGAGAAGATCCATCCTTGTTTATCTGCTCTGTGGTGCAGGAAAGCAAAGCCGGTGTTATTGCTTGCTGGCCTCTGCAGTGTCCCAGCCATGCCCTGTGTGTTCCCTGTGCACCTGGAGGAACTGGGCAGCTCCAGGGACACATACCCCTGCAGGACCCATGGATCCTGCTTTCTGGGGAGGGAGTAACAGGAAAGAGCTTCATGGGAATGTGTGTAATTAGCGATCTTTAACCCTTGATCAACACATTAGGACAGTATTAGGGCATAACACAGTAGTTTCTTAGAGCTCTGGGTAAATGCTGCCCAGCAGTTCGAGAGCTGCAGGGTGAGAAACACCTCGGCTGCCTCTGGTGAAAGGCTCTGAAGGTGTTTTTTAAGGAGGCCAGATTGCCTCTGCACCTGTGGGTGTGCAAACATTGGCAGCTCTCCAGTGCATACTTGTGTCTTTCACTCAAACCATCCGATATCTTCATTACTGCTACTGCTGCTGCTACTACAGAAAAATGTTGCTGTATACAAAGAAAGGCAGGAAAATACAGATCCATCACAGAATTTCGAGCTTGGAAAATCCTGTTTGTATGGTTGGCTCAGGTGTGCTGTGTAGCTCTACACTGACCTACAGCATTGTTATTAGTTTACTGAGGACACAGAGGAGGGAAAATATTTTCATCTTAATCACGATCCTGATGTTTATTGCAGAACCATTTAGTGACTGTAAAAGCCAGCTTGACAAACACTTACTGTTCACAGGATTGAGGGACTGAGGAGACAAAAGAGCTAAAAATTAGGCCCAGGGGAATTGCTAGAGGAGAAAAAATGCAGCAGCTACTTCTATGTGATGGGAAGATGAGAGGCACAGTAGGGACAGGTTGATGTCTCTGTGAGTACCAAGCCATGCCAGCAGAGGAATGGCTCATTTCAGTTACCTGTTGAAATTGCTGAGTGTAAGGGAAATTTGAAAATCACTTTCCCGTAGTTCTGTGTCTTTGTTGGAGCACAGTTTGAGAGATGAGAGAAAAATTAAAATAATGACATTAAATTTGAAAAATTCTTCAGAGGTGAAGCAGGATAGCAGTGTGGAAAGAGACAGCAGGCTAAATGAGATGTGCACCATCATCAGCAGTGGAAATAGATACATTCAGATTACAGAAGTTTACACATCTGATTTTTCAGTTAAAAAAAAATTAGGCAATACTTCTAATTGGTTCAATGCTGTTTAAAATAGTTTGAACTACATAAAATACTCTGGTGAATTTAAAAAATGTATGTGCAAAGTAAATATTTGAAATGAAACCTTTTAAAAATATTTTAAATTTTAAAAGTACACTTCAAAACCATGCACTGTAGGATAAAACACAGCTGTATCTCAAATACTGAAATACAGAGGTAAAAGGGAGTTTTGGCTAACATTTTCAGACAGAAATTAAAATACAAAAGGGTAAATTATGTGTATCTTTATCCTATTTGCCCAGTCTTGGAAGAAAGCTAGCTCAAACACACCCTAGATGTTACCTAAAATCTTTTAGTACAGCCCTGTAATCACCTATAGCCTAATCCAAAGTCTATTGATCCATTTGGAGCCCTTCCCTTGACACCCACCCAGCCCTGCTGGGATCAGAGGAAGAAAGGAAAGTGGGACTACAGACAAGGTGCGTAAAGATATTATCAATGGCAAGGTTACCAGGAATGAGGTCTTTTGTTTGAATATAGAGTTTGTTGGCAGGGGTAGACATGTCACAACTCATGGTGTTTCATCCTTCTGCTTAGATTTTGACCCAAATCCCTTTTCAGTTCTTGATCAGCGCTTTGATAAAATGTATAGGCTTGATAAAAGACTTATGTCGATTTTATACTATTGATCCAAGACTCTAAGATAAGATAAAAAATATATTGTTCTTGAAAGATGGGAATGATTCCTTTCCAAGAGATTCCTCAGTCACTGTTGGTAGGTAAGAGGTCTTTATTATCAAAGGCATGTAAGAAGCACTGCTGCATACACAGGATGTGTCAAATGTTTGAGGGGGTTTTATTTAGACAAAATGTGTGACTCAAGCAAAAGCATCTGGCAGGCAGGACAAACATTTCAGAAATTTATTTTTCAAGATGAAAAATGGAAATAAATAGATCTTCAAATGTTCATTTCAGAACAGGGAAGGATTTATTTTCTCAGCTTTTCATGTTTTCCACAGGGAAATGATAGGAAATGGTTGGATTTCTATCACTTTTTGAATACTCTTAAAAACATTCTCCTGCCAGGCATTAATGGACAAATAATTGAACAAGATAAAAAAACCCTAAAATTCACAATGAAGCGGAATTTTCTGTCAGGAATAAAGCACTTAGATTTTAATTTTTACATCAAAATCGGGAAGGATTAAAATATTCATGGTGTAGCAAGAGCCAAACCTTTTCCTCAGAAAAGGCATGACAAGAGTTCCTATCAACAGCAGTGGGTGGCAGGACATGGGGGTGAGGGCAGCTCTGTGGAGGAGCACAGCTCAAGCCAGAGACTAAATCCCACATGCTAAATCCTAAATCCTGCTGCATTGCCACATCCAGACACCCAGTGAGCCCACAACACGGGAAACATGATAAAGGCAAAGCAATTTTCACTGAGCTCAGCAGTCCTGGAAAGGGCCTTGGTGCAGATCTGTTCTGCTCTCTTTACATCCTCAAAGTTTGTAAAAAGAGAGGTCAAGAAGATCCTCCCTCCCCTGCCATGCTTGGTGAGACCTTATCCCCTGCCAAATCAATAGCGAAGGTCCTGTCACTCTCAGCAGAGGCAGATTTTCACTCAGAAATATTATTGAACTTCAATTTGAGAGCAAGCCCCAGTGACTCCCAAAGCACTGCTGTTCACTGATCACAAGTACGGAAATTTTTAGAAGAAAACCATCCCTTGGGATGTTCAATGAATGTGATCCACCTACTTCATCCTTCAGCCCTGAAGGCCACAGAAGGGTTCTTTCTGCCTTATTATGGCAATGGCTGCAATGCTTCTGCTTTCCATCACTAAAAACTCCACTCTTTGAATTTACAGGTTCCTGCTATTTATAGTCCCTAAAAGTCCTTGACCAACTGCTCCTTTCGTAAGTAATGCCGTCATATGAAGCTTAATTGGCTGAATATGATGTTTCCTTTCCTCTGTCATATTGAATTACCAGCAATTATGGCTTTAGTCTAACGTAATATGAAACTAAGGCCACATAATAATTTACCCAATGAGCTGCACCAACACTGTATGAGCTGTATCTGCAGTACCACATCCAAAGCTTAAGTCAGTCTGAGGCTTCCTAAAAACATAAGTAACAAGAAGGTACTATATGTGATGGAAAAGCAGATTTAAAGGTCACAATTTGAATAAGCAACTAAAAACAGGGATTATGAAAAATTTAACTAATGGGAGTTTGAAAAATGTAAGACAATGGGAATATAAATAAGCAAGCCAAACTTTAGTTAATTGTGAGTGCTACCTTTTAGTTCCAGCCTAATATTATAGAGATATTCCTAAGGAGATTCTCAAAAATACTGAATAAAAACCTTGAAATCTTCCTGAACAAGCGACTCCAAACATCTGGTATCACATTTGAAATACCACTTGTTTTTCCAATCACTGAGTGAGCAGGAAAAAAAGATAAATGGATTATTATTCTTGCTCACAATAAATACCCCAAGTGAAGAGTCACTCAGCATTATTCTCTCTCTGGTATTTTCCCCCACCCATTTCTTTGCTACCACTAAAAATTGTTCAGAACAGTGTAAGGGAAGAGGCAGATCCACAGGACCTGTGGCTGCAGCATCCTCCAGAGCTGGCCTGGGACCCGTGTTGGTACACAGCCTCCACAAGACCCAAAGAGCCTGGCAAGCTGCTAATGGAACCACTGCTCCAGTTGCTACATCCTGGGGGTGAATTATTATTTCTATCTTGAAAATAGCTTGCACTTTGGCTTAATGTTCTCTGACAGAGTGACAGCACACATTCCAGTTCTGGCAAGCTTCTAAACGCCCAGGAGGTTGACTGAGGACATGAAATTTTAAATACCTATACAAACTTCTTCCAAAAGCAGAGGGCTCTAAGCACATTCCAGTTTTTTCCTATGTCAAAAATATCCCATGAGCAACCTCTCACACCGAGTTCCCTTAAATTTGGGCCAAATTTCCAAAGTGCCAAGACCCACAAATAAATGATGGCAGCTAAACATTATAGTTTTGAGCCTTTTTGCAAGTTTGGGTAAAGATTTAGAATTTCTTGCCCATTCATTCTGCCCCACTCAGGTAACAGAGAGCACATTGCTGCAGGGAAAGAAATAGGCAAATAAAAATGATGTATCAGTTGTCTCTAGACAGAAGGGAATTAATATCACAAATGCTTGTTCCCTTTTTGCACAGATACTGATTTGATACTTGAGTGAACATTGTGAACTTGAGCTTTTCAGGGCTGAAGCAAGTCAGTTTCTCAGCAAGATGTGCCAAGAAGCCCAATTACAAAAGGACAAATGATTCATTTACCAGGAGTTTTCATCAAGTAGCCACACCGCCTGACCTCCAAACGTGCCAAGATGCTACAGTATCATTTAAACTGAGAAAGAATGCTTCTGTATTATTATGCATGAGATTCACGAGGGTCCCATTATAGCTGTAATGTTAAAAACCCCCAACCAATACATAAAATAACAGTCTAACTTGACGAGCCATTATGGTCAATCAAATAAACACAGCATTTAAAGACAAAACAAAGTACACGCCCATATGAAAAATTATTACAGTTCATAAGGAAAAAAAATGGGTTCAGAAATCAAGAGTAAAGCCTAGTTGTGTAAATGCAAGAGTGATGGGATGCAGAAGGGAGAATGATATCACCCATTCTAGGTCCACATCACCACAGCCCTCCAAACTGAAGTAGTTATTTGCTGTGTTAAATTTAACCTAAATCATGTTCTCCCCTCAGTGCAGGATCACTCCTGCTGGAAAGGGTGGCCCTGCCCACTCCTTCTCCACAGCATCTCTCATTTTCCCTCAACTGCACCTCTTGCTGCCGTCTGTCTGGTGCTCTTGTCCATAAACCATTGCTTCTCAGAAGCAGTAAACTGTCAACCAGAAGAAAGAAGTATTTACTGTTTTATTTTTTTCCCAAGGTTAGCTTTCCTTGGGAGGGTGAAATAAATCTCAGTGAGGCAGTGAACTCCAGCTCCATCCTTTACCATTTAACTGCTGCTCTTGGGTGACTGGCTTTGTTTCTCAGCTGCTGTGTCACTGGATGAGATTTGTGCACTAAAACCATTTGTTGTGGCCTGCCTTTCATTTCTTTTCCCATTTAAATTAAATATTAACTAATCCCAGGGGTGCTACCATTTTTAAACAAAGCCTAAAGAATAAGAAAAGCCAGACCCACAGCAAAGATATTTTTTACCTGATCAGCTCAGCTACAACATCTGAAAATGAAAGGATTCTCAGCTCAGTAATTCAGCCTCATCCTCATCTGCATCAGTGGGGGAACAAACCTTCAAACCTTGCTCCTGTCTAAAGAGCTGTGCACTGAGTCACCTCAGCTATGCACTGTCCAGTGCAAAAGCTATGGCTCGGTTTTACAGTCTGCAGAGTATCTAACAATTCCCACAGGGCAGGCTGGCAGGATCGGGATGCTTCTTATCTCACGAGAAACAAAGGGAGGAAGGACCTTTTCTTCTGAAGACAGTTAATCAGTATTGATCACAGGGACTTTATGCAAAGATGCTCGGGCAGGGAGCAAGAACAAAGCGTAGGCAGCACTCTCACATCCTGCCTTAAAACAGGCAGAAATGGGTAAAGTTCCCCCCCCCCCCCCCCCATTTCTCTCCAGGCCAACTGGAGTTTGATACCTGACTGTTCCACTTCGGCCCTTGAGGAGGAATGGCAGGAGAGGGTCTGCCAGCAGGCAGCAGCTCTGTCTCCTGCTCTGTTTGGGCTTTCAGCACCAGCCTCACCGTGATTTAATCCTTCACAAGTCCACAGAACCAAGCTCACCGTTCAAGCTGAGGGGGTAAACCCCAAATGCTGGGATGGTATCTAATTTCCACTGAAGCCTTCACAATGAAGTTTTAAATCCTCCCAGCCAGGAAGACCTCGTCCTTAGACAATCCTTTAACAACACTGGCAGTCCTGAAGCACTTTATATGTTATCCTCTCAGAGCATCTCACATGCAGTTTTGTTTAACAGTGCATCTAAGACCAGAAAAATTCCCATATTCCCTTTTTGCTGTGGCAACAAGCAAGAACAAAAGGGTAAATGCTTTGCTTAAGGCTGTACAGCAAATCCTTACCAGCTGAGAATCAATCACCACCTCTCACTTAGCTTTATGACCAAATCTCCTGTCTCAGCACAGCAAAGGTAGGCAACCATCTCACCTCAGTGAGAAAAAGTCACCACCGTGTAATCTCTTTTCCTTTTCAAGCCAGCATTGCTTGCTTGCTTGCTTCCTGCATCATGTGATCAGCTTGCCATACATCATCCCAGGACATGAAAAAGATGATTAGTTTACTGCTCAGTTACCTAATGGTTGCTATGCTGGCCATACAGACTGACAGCATCCCCATCTCCAGCTGCTAGTGGCACAGATCTCTGCACCACAGCCTCTATAAAATACACACAATAGCCTAATAAAACACAGGCGTAGCTGTAAGTAGACACAAAGGACCATATCTGCAAAATGGAGTAATCTTGGTTTGTACCAATAAAAGCCACAGGATGCTGCATTTACAGGGAAAGGTACATGTGTACTTCACAGCACGGCATGGGAAGGGATGCCTGCAGATGGATGTATGTACCTGTCTGCATGTGACCCCA
Source organism: Catharus ustulatus (assembly GCF_009819885.2). Classification (NCBI taxonomy): domain Eukaryota; kingdom Metazoa; phylum Chordata; class Aves; order Passeriformes; family Turdidae; genus Catharus; species Catharus ustulatus. Next base: position 58,623,617 of record NC_046223.1, on the reverse strand, counting down.
CTAATATGCTGGAGTAATCACTTGTCTGTAAGGCATATGCATCTTTAGATACGAGATTAAAAACTACTGTGTGTCTACCTACATTCTGTTTTTTCTGTCTGCTCTTACCATAATGCCTTATAAGAAGTCTTAATAAATCTCCACCTTTCTGCTGCCTTCTTTCTTTCCACTGCTCTTTTTATAACCAGACTCACAGGTCTTTATTATTCTTTGTGGCATTTCTAACACCAGTTTCTGCAGAGTGACCTCAGACTTTGCTATTTTTAAATAAGTGTAGATGTGATTATCACTTAACCTGCTGATCCTGAGCCATATTTTGGCCACCTTCTGCTATGCCACTGGGACAAACCACCCCCACACTTGGTGCCTACAGCTCCTACAGAGCCTTTCTAGTCTCAGACACCTTGGGTTTCAGTAACACAGTAACAGTGTCCTTAGGTCTGCAGGAGTAGTAGTGTCACTTTTGTGATGCCTTCTCTCTATTCATCTCCGGTCACAGACAGAGATACATTATTTCATACATCCTTTAACATTAATTTCTGCTTGCTTTCAAATGCAAAAAGTAAAAATATAAACATGTTTTTTAATCTCATTATTGAAAAAAAAAAAATTGATTAGTGTAATGATCTATATTTCCATAGAAATGTAGCCAACTACAGAATAGGAATCTGTTTAGCACTTTCTCAGCTTGGCTCTGTATTTCATTTAGCAGGACATTTTCAAACCTCAAGTAGTTATAAACAACATGAGCAGGCTGATAAAAGTGCTGCAGACCCATAATACCCCAGGCAGTAAGTGGGAGTGGGTGTGTCAGTCACTGCTCCAGAGCGTTCCCAAGGGGTGAAGGACTCAGTATGATGGCTATCATCCCTTTAATCTGCATATTGCAGACTCAGGGTAAGTATTGCCAGGGAGGCTGTGGATGCAATCCTGTTTTGCCAAGAGCTGAGTGAAGGAAGGCATCGACCACCACTCCCCTGCTCCCAGACTTCTATGGGGTCCCTGACCAGTGACATCTGTGGCCCGTGTTTGTGAAGCAGGTCAGAACATGGGTCCACTGTGGTCCAGTCATTACCTCCCTGCACCGAGGGCACACCTGGATGTACAGACTTTATTGGCATTGTATTTCTGTCGCATTAGTCAGAGCACATTGTGTTTATGCTGGGTTTGGCTCTCCGTCAGCTGCTGGAGGCAATGCACCATCCAGCAAAAAGCCTGCCCACCACCCCCTGGAGAAAGCTTTTGAAGAAGGCTGAGCTGGCAGCACCAACACGATACTGACCCAGTACCAGCTGTTCTACAATCAAAGGAGCCACCTGATGAAGCTGTGGCAGGAGGCCTCTGCCACAGCCCCTTTGGAGAGAAGCAGGCAGAGGGGTGTCCGGAGCTGGCCAGCCTTGGCAAACCTCCCATCAGGGGAGGGCACTGGGGGATGCATCCTCCTACTTCAGATTTTAGTCTCCGCTCTTAGTGCACGTGTGTTCATGTGGATAAAGGCAGAGAAGGAACAGCAACAGCAGGGAAGAAGGCAGAATGGTGTTCAATCCTTGCGTGTATCCTTATGCAGCAGTATTTGGAACTGACTCCGCTGGACAAAGAGTTTAAAGGAAGTTTTTGCACAGCATACTGCATCTGCAGTGGTGGGTGGCTGAGATACAGGCTGAGGGAAACAAGGAAATCCTCTGGTCTCTAGTACAGATGCTGAGGAATGTGTACTTAAACTAAATCCAGATGGGCTGAATGATGAGTAAATGCTATCTTTACCTCTTATCTCTCTGTTGTGTTTCACCATCATGCTAAATGGCCCCTACCCTTGCAAGTAGCCTAATGATTACTTTCTCCAAAGGGTTAGGTGTGATTCAGAAACAGAAAGGTGACTCCTTACATCAGATTGAGTTACTGGTCTGAGTCTCTCTCTCTCACACACACACAGACACACACACACTCAGAGTTGCCCAGCTGCCAGCACTGCTAGCACAGGGTGACCCCCTGGACCTGTCTAGGGATGGGTGCACTCCAGAGGCATTGCGGCCACTGACACCCCACCACAACCTGTGTGTGCCCACTGACCCTGCAGATAAAAAGATGTCACTGACAAGCATGGTAATGACTTGAAATTGTTTTCCTCTCAGAACTACAGTTTTGTGGATTTTATTTTTTTAATATATAAAAGTATGTGTCACTTTGAAATGCCATAAAAGTGTAATGCTTTCATGTAGAAATGTTAGACATCTCCACTACATGCATTAAAAAGCAGTTTCATGTCAAAGCCAAGCAGGTTGTGCAGAGAGCCATTAAGTGCCACCATTTCATGTGTGGATGACTTAGCCAAGAGCAAGAAATTGGAGCTGTCAGTAGGGATGCTGGCACCCAGCAGAACCACAGCCACAGCTGTGGCATGGTGTGGGGAGGAGAGGAATGTTTGCCACCCATTTATCTCTGCTAATTTAATCCCCATGATGAATGCAGAATGAGAAGAAAAAAAATAACATATTTTTGAATCAGGACAATACCTTGGCTTCCAGAGCATAGGGTAGAAAAGCTTCAGCATAGCTCATATCTGTGAAATCTTTCAAAGCTGTGAACAAGATGCTAAATAGATTTAATAGCACTACCCCCTCAGGATGCAATAACTTATCTGCTCACAGGTTTTATCACTCACATACACACTGCTGAGAGGCCAATCCCTTCCATGGCAGCACTGTTGCCCTGCCAAGGGCCCAACATGCCCCCAGGAAAAAGGGAGGTACATGCTCACAGTACCTGGGTGGACCCTCCCTCTGCTAGCAGACCTTGATTCTGCCCAGACAAGCCCACTAAGCCTCAGAGGGTGCTTCTGCTGGTGTCTGGATTCAGGGCTTTGTCACTGGAAGTCCCCAATGGCCATGATACATGTGGATGTGGCCCTCCTGTCCTGTGAGCAGAGGAATCTGTAATCTTCCCATCAGCAACAGCTCCATGACAGCTGAGGCATCTACATATGGATGCCATGGAGCTGCCAGAAATTCATGCCTCTGTGGCATGAGGTCATGCAGCCACAACTCTTCTTGGGGATACTGCATATGGTGGGACAAGCCAAATACATGGTTAATTATTAGGAACATTTTCCAGCTACTTTATTTGAAAAATGTTAACTTACCTCTCTCATGTATGCACACACACACATGTGCATTTACACTCCCATGTTCTTTCCAGAAGAGGGAAGAAAATAGGCCAGGCAACATGAATAATGAAAATGATGGCACTCCCTGAGGCCATATTCTCATACAGCTGTGATCCTTGCAGCTCCATTGTGAAAGTATCACCTTCTGAAATCAGACACGTTGAAACTCTTTGTAATTGAACTGCAGATTTATGTTTAAATCAAATGCCACTGCTCTTTCAATTGTGAAAATAGTGTTGTGTCATTAGGTTGGACTTTCATTTCCCATTTTGGGGGATCCCCGTGTCATCTGTAAGGCAGACTGCTGATTCTGCAGCACTCTCCTGACACTTTCTCCTCTTGCTATGCTCTAGCCCAGGATCCTGTTCTGCTGCCAAAATGAGACCAAAGAGACCAAGAGGCAGGCACGCCACATGGCCCCTACTCTAGATGAAGAAAAATTCAGCTGAAGAAATATTTTATAAAGCTTCTCCTTTTTCTCATTTCCAGTGGGGAGTACTGGCTGGCGTGGCAGCAGGGTTGCTCTGAGGTCAAGATGGAGAGATCAAAGGCAGGCACTCTGGTCTGCAGCGCCTGGGTCTTTGGGATGCTGCCAGGAACAGGGCAGGCCCTTGGGAAAGCTCCCGTGGGAGAACAAGGGTGTGCTTGCCTTCCCCCCTCCTCTTAGATGCTGTACCAAATGGGCTGTCCCTTTCCACCACTTGGTTGCAATGAGAAGGGAGGAGGGAAATGGATGTCACACGGGAATTTCACGTTTTTCCCGTGGTAGGGAATTAACCTTGCTTATTTGCATGACAAAGAGTGAGATTTCGTTTCTTTAATGTGGTAGGCAGTACTTGCAGCTGCTGGGAGGGACACTGCTCCTCTGAGCTGGGCCACCTTCGTCCTGGGCATTGCTGCAGGGAACACTGATTGCTGCAAAGGCTGCGTACAAAGAGCAGGAGTAGCAATGCATGGCAGCACAAGCTAACAAACGTGTATGTCTCACTTTGGGAACGAACTGCATCCAGCCTGGAGAGACCAGACTCCTCCTCACTAAGAGTTCATGCTGCCAGTGATGCTCTTAAGAGGAGAGTGATTATGGCTCTGATGTCTCAGCCGTGGCACAGCTATGAGTGAGCTAAAATCACATGCTAAATCAATTTAAGTAGATCAATGTTAACTTGTGTGAGCACATGCACAGGACTCCTCCATATACTGATATGTTTCCAATTGGAGTGCTTTTCCAGCACAGGAATGTTTTAAATCCTTGGCAGCTTCACAACCAAGCTGCTTTAGCTTTGAACATTTTCTTAAATCATGCATGACACTGTGGGTAAATCTACCAGTCCTTCCCCAAGATGAAGAAAGTACCCCAGTAAATACGATGATCTGGCAGCGTGGTCTGTGTGAGATGCTTCTGCTGACACAGGGATGTTGATGTGGGTTCACAGCTCCTCACACCCCTTGGCTGCCACAGCCATCATCCCCCATGTCTGCAGGGCAGATGCAGCTTTCATAGGGCCAGACACGACTGAAAGTGAATGCTGGGGATGAGGCTGCTCCTTCACCAGTTTCAGTCTCAAAGGCAGCTGCTGGTAAGAAGACTGAGGGTAGTGGCACCTCCCCTTCACCTCCTCCTGAGTCAGTAAATCCCAGTCTGGCCACTGCATCTGCACAGAGCAGGTCAGTGCCAGGGACAGAACTGGCAGGTGTAGAGGAGTGCTGGGTTAGCACAGCCACCATCACGAGCACATCACACTAAACATGCTTACTTCTGCAAGAAAGCTTGTATGAAAACGGGTATCTTAGCAAAAGGGAGATCAAACTCCAAGACTCACTGACCAAAGCAGTTACATTGTTAGGAAGCCCATGTGAAATCAAATGAGAGTGACTTACTTCACTTCAGCAGCTTAAACCAACATCTACCTGAACCTGTCCAAATCAAGTAAGTCCATTTCAAAAGAGGAATCACTACAATTTTGCACTGGCTTAATTAAGTAGTTTCAGGTCAAACTGACAATTGAATCAGTGCAAGATGTAAAATAGGCATGAGACTATTATAACCATAAACATGTAAGAAACAGAAGCAAATATTTTATCTTGTCAACATGGGTCATATAAAAATTACTAGAGCTGAAGAGAAACATTTAACTGCAAATAGTGTTTTAATTTAAAAAATAATGTAGCTCTGAAGAGAAGCTTATATGATGAAAGACCTGCTTAGTCTAATGAAATTGTACTTCAACCCATAGTTTGCTTAAACTCTTAAATTAACATGGCTATAACATAAAAACCACTACACAGCATACAAGAATATAACAATGTATGTGGAGTAATAGCACAAGAATTAATATTTATCTGGGCGAGCTAATAAAAGTAAACTGACCCATAAGACAGATACTTATGGAAAGACAGGGCTGAAGGATATCTGCAAAATCATACAATAATCCTCCTCATACATCTCAAAGTGCTTTCTGAAACTAGCTGTAGAAACACCCATGCCCCCTTCTGTCCCTATAGCTGTCCCTCTGTTCATCTTCTCAGAAGATTTTTTTCCTAGTTCATTTTTTGTGAACCACAAGTGATTTTATTTAAGTTTGTTAAAAGGTAGCTCTCTCAGACCAAGATGTAAGACCTAAAATTTCCAGCTTCACAAGATCATCATGCTTTGCCTGGAATGCCAGATTGATCTAATGTAATTAATATTTCAGATATCTTCAAATATCTTCCCTGATTTGGTTAAACTATTGACACATGTAATGCTTTTTTCTGTTTCTGGAATGTAGCAGTATATTCCTGAATAGAGAAGGTGCCAGATTAAAGACTCTGTTAAAAAACTTTATATTATTGGACTATTAAAAGTGAATTAATCTGACAGTTTAATTGCTATTTCATAATACTCTGTGCTTACTTTTTGTATTTTGCCTAGATTCTGTAAACAGACATCAGGTTAATTTTTATTTGCAGCTGAACTTTTTTGCAGTCCCTGCCAATTCTGTCTCCCTTGGCCCAACAGAGTATTTCAGTGCAAGCATTTGCAAGCACAACAAAGCTTGTCGAAACCTAAACAAATCGAACTAAATTAAACAAACAAAAAAAAACAACCAACAAAACAAACAAAAAGAAAGCCCTTTTATTTTTATTAATCATACTGACATTAAATTTTATGTGGCACTCCCTTACCGTGTTTGTTTATACAAGACAGAAAAATTAGTAAGAAAATCTCCAGAAATTAATGGTCACTCAAGAAAAGTTACACAGAACAATATTTATTCTGTGCATTCAGAGTTTAATTTTCCACTTTGGTTTCTGTAACAATTGGGTCAGAGCTTATGAAAGGTTTTTTGTCTGAAAAATAGACAACATTATAAAATCAGAGCTCTTAGAGGCACTAATCAAATTCTTACACTGAAAACTAACAGCATCTGTAGTAACCCCACATTATCTCATGTCTCTACCGTCTCCACAGATCCTACCCCACAACACTGGAAATACTCAAAAAAGAAAAATTATGAAGTTTATAATGACCAGGATGAATAGGTATCAAGAGCCCAAAAATGTAAGAGGATTAAGATTGCTATTGCAGAGACCCTCCTGAACAATGCCTTTCATTCATATTACATATCTGCAGCACAGCATTACCATTTGCTGGAAGTCTTCTTGACTGCATATTTTTATCTAATGAAATGCTCCAAAGTATTTCCTCCCTGGATAGATACCACAGAACGTTACACTGGGACATCACACTGTATCTGAGGATGCCCCATGAAAAACACGGTAATCAGCTGTTTGTTTTCTCACCTTTTTACTCACATCTTGCATCAGGTTTCAATAGCCAACAACTAAATTATTCATCTGCTTCATATGCTCAAGCACAGAGCCATGGATACTCCTATCCATGACATACATTCCTAGACACACCAGAAAAAATGGTGGAAACTGAGAAAACATTTGCTGGATTCACCCTGATTTCCACTTATATAACCCAATGGCTGAAGGGATATAAAAAGAAACATTTGTATTAACCCATCCATTAGCTTCTCTCACCTGTGCAACTCCTCTAGCTATGCTGCAGTTTTTAATCAGAAGAGCAGGGACACGCCTAATGCATGTGAAGCATCTTGGAATATTTCCATTTGAGCAGAAAAATTGTATGGTATTAAAAAAAATCTTTATTGTTTTGATAATCTCTGACTAAACCCATTTGTTTCTGGTCAGGGATAGCCAAATGTCTCCCATCCAGGATACCTGGAAAACTAGCAAGACAGACATTGTAGAACATTGCTCAGACCTGGAACATGTTGGCATTGAAAGTAAAACCAGCAAAGGAAAAATAAGTTTTACTTCACAATTTGAGGTGACCTTGTGTACTGCATTAGCAACATGATGTTCCCTCAGTTTGGATAAGAAAATTATGTGTGATTCACAAAGAAACATTTTGAGCACAGTTGTGCTTGTTAGTCTCTGTATTTATGGATCTGGCAGCTCTTCCCCTGTAAACATCAATGCTGAGGATCAGATCTCTGCTGTGAAATGCTCCTACAGAACAAAACATCACCAGAAAGCACCACAGGCAGGGTTTGAGGGCTGTACTTTTTCTAAATTTCCTAAAACTAAGTTAGTTCTGCTTTTTGCAAAGTTCAATAGAAAGAGAAAAAATAGCAAGTTTGAGTACTCAGAAATACCTCAATGATTTTGAGTTGCTAGGATCAAAGTTATTTTAAGGTATTTTTAAAATGGGTTGCTTTATGACACAGACTAACATCCTTTGTAAAAGGGATCTGAAGGGATCCCCTTTTTAAAAGGAATCAAGGCTGAGGCTCAGGCTGATCCTTGTATACATGAATGGAGAAGGAGTCCATGAAGTACAAGTGTAGGGGCTTCTTTGAAGACTGGATGAAGAGTAACAATATCTCTGGAATTTTCCAATTTACACCAGTGCTCTTAGTCACCTAGTGAGAAATGTTAAGAGTCCCTTCCATGACCATTTGCCCTGGCTGCAAACACAGTGAAACTACTCCAAACATCCTTCTCCGGACACCATTCCCTTCCCTTGCCACTGGCCAGGGCAATTGTGGGTGTTTTCCTTATGCAGCTGATCCCAGGGATTCAATTCACATCACAGTCATGGCAGGAAGCTGAGGGGGAGCTATACCTCATCTTGTGGGGGTCTGGCAGAAGAGATCAGGAGAAAGATGAGAGTGAAAGCTATGAACAAGAGTGGTGGTGCTGTCTTGTAGCACAGTCCAAGAGCAGAAAACCTTTTTACTCTCTTTCTCTAAAGCTGCCCACAGAGTCTGAGGTGAATCCCTGGCTTCCCACAAAAGTGCAAGGAGTGCTGTGCAAGTTCCAGGCTCCACTGCTGAGTGTGGAGAGATTATTTAAGGAAACTCAAATGTTTCCATCTCTTTGAGAACTAGATGGATGAGCAGCAGTCAAGAATAGCTCAGTTACAGCTGATCCTCCCTTGGGCCAGAGAGGCAAACTTGGTGATTTTCTGAGTTTTTCCACTCCTATGATTCCATGGTTAAAGCAGGGCCATGATTCAACAGGGCACCATAGTTAACTAACATCTCAGAACCATCACTACAGGCAGTTACCATATGCATCTCTGAGTTGGTGGCTTGCATTTGCTCTTTCATGCAGCATTACCCTACATCTACAAGTTATCAAATAACCAAGCTTCTCTTTCATAGTCAAAAAACAGTTCTTACAAAAGCTAGGGGCATTGCTTCCCCCACAGAGAAACTTCCAGAACTAAAAAAATATGCTTCCAAGCCTTACAAGGACAATGCAAGAGAATTAACACATTTATATGAGAATATATACTGAAAGTGTCACTGATGCTGTAGGTACTTACTTCTGTCATGGAGAGTGGAAACATGAGAGAAGGGAATCCTTCTGCCAGCACTATCCTACTTGCAGGGAATTTCTGCCTGTGCACCACCATCCATCCCTGGAAAACATATTCCTATTGCTGATGGATGGGAAGCCTGCAGCATCCATATAAAGTCAATTAACTCCTGCAGCATTTCTGGTCCTCAGAGGGGAAAATCATTCTTGCCTGTGCCTTTTAGAGAATCTGCAGAAATATGGCTCTGGTCAGCTTTACATTGCCTTTGGGACTGATGCACACACCCAGTTTGATTGAAAGGAACCAGATAATCATGGGGAAAACCCCTTGGGACAGAGGAGTAATCTGAGTATCTGTCTGATACTGCAGTATGGATGTTCAGACAGAAAAAAATATTGCTTATACCCCTGTTTCACATTACTTTTGGGGTATCACAGGCAGTGCTTTGGGGTAATGATCAATTGACTTGAAATTAAAATAATGTTCAGAATAGTTTAATCAGACATAGCAGTCACTGAAATAGGGATTAAATGGAAAAAAAAAAAACCAACATAGTGTTAGGTGGAGGGTGGTTAAAACCTTAGAAAATATTATCATTTTTTCCACTGCCAGGTTTATTTCCAGACACCACAAAGACACAATCTGGGGTAGTTTCCCAACATATTTATTGTTTCTGGAAATCAGATTTAAAATACACAGTAAGAGAGATAAAAAATAAAAGCAGTGATTCTGTCAGCCGCTACATAACAGCACTTAGGAAAACCATACCCTATGAAATAGAAAGCGATTTCATAAACATTCTTTAAGAGATCTTTTCCCCTGTAATAATCTGGTATTGAACAGTATCGGTGTCACACTGTGGACCTCAAGAGACTTTAGTCTGATCCAAGCAGGTCTACTCTCATCACTCCTGACCTCACAGTCACAAGTTGACAGAGGGGCTGGATTTAACCTGTAATTTTCATCACACTATTTGATCCCTGTCCATAGCTCCATGGGCAACACACAGCAACACTGAGGCTCACAGGCATAATTTAAATGCAAGGCTCAGCTCCTGTGGCATGGTGTGAGAACCCAGCTTGGTACTGAAAAGATGAACAAAAATAAAAAACCCAGGTGAAGCACAACTTATCTCTGATTTTCTGGTGTGTCCAGCACTTTCAGACCTGAAAGAAAAATAATTGTAAGTTTTAATAATATCTTATTTCAATATCGGTTGGGTAACTTTAGCACTGAGAAGGGAGGGAATGAAGAAAGGAGGCTCTAAATTCCCAGCCTCCAGCCAGAAGGACAACTTGGACCTGTGCTGGTGCGGGTGGAGATGGGACCTTCCCAGGTGACAGGGACAGCTCTGCCCACGCAGGGAATGGACTTGAGGAGACCCACTGCCCCATTGACGGGCTTCCATGTCATGTGTGCACCCATTTGTGAAGAGCTTGTGCTAAGAAACATCTGCCAGGCACAGACCATGTCTCTAATGCAGCTGAGAATCCTCTGGGAATGCTCCAGTCCCACACTTTTCTGGGAAGGAATTCAGTTCAGGACTGGATGCTTTTGAGAGTAAACTCTGGTAAAATCCATTGGAGTTTTGTTTTCATGTAGAGTCCATGTTAACTGCTCATACTGAAAGTAGCAGTTTGCAGGTTGTTGGATAGAGTGGCCAAAGGGATTTACTGAGCTTCTACATGATGCCACTTAAATCTGAGGACAGGTCTGAAAACAAGGAGGAGAATCATACAAAAGGACTGCTTTTAAGTTTTGAAAGAGGGTTCATATTTTGCTGGCAAGAATTTTTTTCTTTTTTTAATGCTACCATCACAGGATGAGACTCAAACTAGAACTGATAATTAAAGCAGTGATTTTACAATTTCTAATTCAATGAGAAACAAGCTACAGGCAAGCACCCATGCTGGTGCCTAGTCTGGCATTTCCCAGAGGCTGCTGCCACACTTGGAACACGCAGCACTTCTATGCAAAAGTATTTATCTGAGACATCTCTGGTCCTCAGGTCATGGCCTCTGCAGCATCAGATGGAAGTTATGAAACACCAGAAGGACAAAGCCCCCTTCTACCTCTGAGTCTTGGCTTTTACCAGCACCCAGTCCCCCATGGCACCAGAGGAACAGAGCTGATGCTCCTCCCCACAGTCTGACAGATGTGCCTGCTTTTGAGCTCTATGTGTTTTGAGAGACTGACTCCTTATAGGATAAACCAACCCTCATGCTCTGAATTGTCATGCTGGCTCCTGGAAGGGCATCTTGAAGTTGTTAATTGTGTTTTGTGAAGACCTATCACCTTTAAGGAGTATTTTCAGCTTGTTTAGTCTTGCAGCCAGAGCCAGGCCAGATAAAGAGAGACTCATTTCCGTCAGCATTATCTCCATCCCTCCCCACCACCACACATGGGCAGGCACAGAGAGAGCAGTCAGCCCACCGACCCAGCAAAGGGTTATGGCCACACTGATGAGGCAATAATAACTCCTGATTTTGTGCAAAAAGTGGTTATTGATATGATATCATCTTAGGTTACAACTCCTGGGACTATTCTGCATTCAGTTTTCAACCAAACACTATATTTTTGAAAACATTTGTTTCCTTTGCCCTCATTCCTTTATCCTCCCTGCTCTGTCCGGGTCTCACTGATTTTCATTGCTTCCCCCTATCTTCCCTGTCCATAACCATCATCTTTGTGTCTCTTTTGATTTCTACCACTCCTGACTTCTTTGCTTCTCCTTCCTCCTTGCTTTCTCTTTACCTTCTCTTTCTTAATTTCCCCTTCCTTCCTGGTTGTGAGATGTACAAAAATTGATTTCCAGTCAACTGAGGCATCTCACACAGGGAAAGTAAACCAGGAAAATATTTATTTGAATTATTCTGAGCATCTCCTCTCACTGCTGTAAACTATCATTGAGGCAGAGAAAAAAAGGGGTGCAAGCTCAGTCTGTGACATGTAAAATGACATAGGGGAAGCCAAGTGGCCAAATAGAAAACTCTGGTTAACACTGATCTTCAGTGATTTGTGGTCACCTGCTGACTACTACAGCCTCCTTCCTTTTCTGCTACTGAAATCTTCTCCAGACATTTTCCTCAGCAACCCTCTTACTTTGCCAGTCTTCTCTAAAGACTTTATAAAACTGTCACACTTTTGTTTTCACATTGTGTTTTCTCAGCACTGTGTTCTTTAGTTCTTTACTGGAAAAAAAAACAAAAAAACAAAAAAACTTTAGCATTCTGGCATCCAATTACTAATTCTGGTGGAGCTAGACATTTTTGTAAACATGGCTGAATGATGCATGTTGTTCTTTGTTCAGGCTCCTTTATGACCTCTGGCAAGCTGCTCATCCAGTGTGCCTTGGTGTCATCACATAAGGACTTTGAGATTTTCTTACTCTTTATTTGGGGGAACTGAAGTTTTAAAAGACAAGGGGGTAATACAGTATTATTTTTATCCTTTGCCTGCCCCTGTGTTTTTCCTGCTGCTTAGCTTCCATGCAGCTGTTGAACATTTAAGAAAAACATGTCTCCCACTGAGCAAGTTCCCCAAAAATGTGAATTGAGCTTTAGGCAAGAGGAAATGTCAGTCCTGAGGTCACTCCTGAAATCAAACTCTTGCCTGGCTGCACATAATTCTGCTGTTGTGTTTTAAGGGTGATGTAGAAAAAAGTAGTATATATTTCCCACAAAGAGCATAAAAAGAAACAAATATTGGTGATCATGAGATGATCATATGATCATATGATCCTTCAAATCTCACTGTTTTTCTGGTATTTTCAGTTGTTCTTTTTGAGTCTGCAGCTCAGATCCAAGCAGAGAGGGGGAGAATGTGGGATTACAGAGGGAAGATGACCCACTGGTGCTGACCAGAGTTAATATTGGGAGGCCCCTGTGCACTCCACGCTGATGACGGGAGAAGATGGAACTTTTCTTTCCACTTAAAGATGCTGGAGCTACACCCCCCTTGTTCACCGGGGAGTAGTATTTCTGTCAGATATGAAAGCAGCTTCTAATCTGCTCTGACCTTGGCAAGAAATTCAAGTCCAAATGTAGTAACATAGAAGCTGACAGGTCAGCCTGAAGAATTTGTAGTGGGGGAGGCTTCCTTGCTTTCTTTCTTTCTGTCTTTCCCTTCTTTCACTTGAAATCTTATCAAGGATCACTTCAAGTGCAGTGGCAGCCTGACCAGCCCTATAAATGACACCAGCTGGGTCATTGTCCCTCCTGTTACAGCAGAGGTGCAGAGATCATTTACTGGCTGGGCTGAATCTGTGTTACTATTGTTATAAATTCATAAAGGTGAAGATCCATCGAGAAAAGCATTTTACCTTTTTATGTGTATAAATTGGAAAAGTTGATCTACATTTTACATCTGTACATGATGCCTTACTGAAAGACTCCTATCTTCATGCCAGAGGCTCTCTACTTCTTCTTTTCCAAGACACAGACCCACACAGAGGTTGAAGATGGTTCTCACTTGTTCTCACTGCTGCTGAAGATTACTGCCTGTCAGGTGTGCTAGTGTTTTCTTCTACAAACTAAGACAAAACCAGGTCTATAGAAATGACCTATGCTTGCTTTACTTCTTGCATTCTTTCTGTATCTGTAAGATTTTTCTATGTGCCTCAACTACAAAGGGGCTAAAAATGGTTTGAGCTCAAATACCAGTTTGGGTATTATTTAGAAATCTGAATGACGATGTTTATCTTTCTGGTTATCTTTCTTCTGGTTATTTTTCTGGGATTGATCTTATTTTTGATCATGTTGGCAGACAGTTTAAAACTTCTGCTAAAAGTTTAGGTGCCGCTTTGTACTTTGTCAGTCAAGTGATCAGACTAGAATTTCTATGGATTGCTCACAACAAAAATTATAGATTATGAATCACCAAGGCATATTTACTGTTTGTATTACTTCAGAAACAGGTTTTTTGAGCCTCACCAGACCCACCCCCCCTTATATTTGGCATTATATTGGCCAGAACAAAAGCACTTTCCTCGTATCTGAAAATTTACAGTCCCATTACAAAGTAGTGTAAACAACACATCTTGTGGCTTCCCTCAATTCAGTGGCCGTGTGTACTAGTCCAGGAAAGGGAGGAGGCATTGCTCAGCAGGGGACCACCCGATGGCTCTGCCCCCCTGGACATGGGGAGCTCACCAGTGAAACCTCTCCACTGACAGGGACACTGGACCTCTCTGTGCCTGGACACCCCCTGACAGCCTGGGCTAACAGACACCATGGAGGTGAGGGGTTAAGGGAAAAGGGCTGACTCTCAGAGGTGAAACCTAATGTATCTGCAATAGATAGGGATGGGCCCATGAAGGGATATGGGAAAATAAGAAAATAATATTGCTGAGTAATCACTAGTCATAGATCAGCCACACTGCTACCTATCTGCTGTCCCATTTTCTGCAGATGACCTGTCAAAGGCATGATTTAATGAAGATTCTGAAGGACGTTGCCTCCAGGCATCAGGAGCAACATAGAGCATAGCACAGATGCTTCTGCTTGAAAATCTCAAAAGCAAATGAAGGAAGTGGGTAGTCATGACCACTGCCAGTACTGAAAGATAATTTACAAATATGATGGGCTTAGATGGGAAAGCCAAAGATAAGTAAATCATGCTTAGTGGAGATCCAGAGGCAAGCTGCAAAGAGACAAGTCAAGAGGTAACAAGCTACTGAAATTATTCTGGGTGGGTAGAGCAGGACAGTGCTTGCTCAGGCCAGAGGAAGAATGTGACCGTACTAAGACACAACCTCAGTGGTCTGTGTTTCTTTTCAAACATTTTGCCATTTCCTACCTGCAGCTATAAGGGTCCCCAGGCGGATTGACCCTGCTTAGGGTAGGAGGGAGGAAGAATTTCATGGCTTATGCAGTTTCACACTGTAAATGTCTCCTGGCTCAGCTAGGAGCTACAAAACATGATGAGAAACTGCCAGAGGGGCAGGTAGTCTGGAGAGCGCACAGAGCACCTTCACATCCTGGTTCCTATTTATGGGACAGGGCTCCTGAGGGAAATGTGTCTGTCCAAGTGGGTAGAGCTGGGTGCCTTTTGGATGTGGCTGTGGGTGTCTCCCCTTGGGGAGATACAGCCTGCTTGTGTCACCAAGCCTTTGGGAGAGCAGATGGGGATACGAAAGCTTGGCAGAGACTGCAGGCAAAGGGTGGGCATCTCAGGGTGGCAGCCAAACTTGTGAGGGATGGGGATCCCTCAGCAGCAGTGACTGGAAGCATATTGCTGCTGGTGACAGAGAGAAGGTGAATTCTTTACCTACTGATGTGCATATGTGGGGCAGGTGCTGGGCAGTAGGGGAGCAGGAACAAGAACTCACTTGAACAAAGTCCTAAGCAACCTCATCTAAGTCTGAAGCTCAACCTGTTTTGAGCAAAAGATTGGACTAGATGACCTGTGGAGGATCCCCTCCAATCTAAATTACTCTCTAAGTCCACTCAAGATTCCAGTCTAATTTTCAGGGTGGTGTTTTAGGACCTGCTGATGCTGAACCCTGCCATTCTTGATAACATCAGTAGTGCCAAGGCATTTCTAAACAGTCACTGGGCTTAGTCCCAAGCCACAGGGGTTTCCTCCTGAAGACAAAAGAGCCTCACTCACCTGCTGCTGGGACAATGGGCTAATGGCATTAGGAGGACCTTCTATGCCTCTTTATCTCTCTCCTCTGGGCATTCCTCCCTTGATGAGTTATTTCCTCAGAGCCTGAGGAGGCTGAAAGTCTTCTTGGGTGAGATGCATTTATCTGTGCAGCAGATAAAACACTGTAGTGGAGGTCACATTCTTCCATCTTTGCCACTGTGACTAAGCTTGCCTGTAAGCTGGTGTTCCCTTGCATATTTGTATAACATTATTTATTCTCCTATTACACTGCATGACTATTATACTGATAGCATGAAACTAAACTACAGCCTGACTGCATTTTTACCCTCCTCAGCTGGAAAGTGGACCACTTGGCATTAGAGGGAAATGATGAAACACAGTCCTTTGAGCTTATTCCTTCTTTTCTTATGGAAAGTGAACTCATATAGAGTACTTTTTCCCCTTTCTTTATAAAGCCAAATTTTAGTTTTTTTCCTCATTTAAGAAAAAATTTTCATCCACTGTCACCTTCAAGCTTGAACATCCAAACACTGCCTCCTGGAAACACCAATATATTTATAAGGACAGATCAGAGCCTGTCCAAAAACCAGAACTCTTACAGGTTTGAGATGAGACCATTTGGGCTGTGCCCAGGACATGTGCTGTGCTGTGAATCTCTTCAGCCAAACTCCCAATGGGATGAACTTTTGCAGTCTCTTGCCCTGTCCCATGCCCCTGTGAAGAACTGTGATGGACACATGACAAACAGACTCCTGAAACATATCTGTCCAACACCTCCTGGGAAGAACAGGACAAGTGAAGAACGGGTGAGGAGACAAACCACAGGGAAACTACAGAGAAACCACAGGTTGCATAGTAGAGAGAGTAGCAAAGAGGTAGAGAGAAAGACTGATACTAGAGAAAACTACAGGCTGGGTCTCTCTTTCCTGAAACAGCTCTGGAATGTCCAACAAGGGTCTCTGGGTGCTGCAGTAATGTGCAGCTACTCACTGAATTACACACTACACAAATATATGGCCTTTACTGAAATAACCATCAAATTCAGCACTGAAGTCCATTTCTGATACTAACATTATTTCTAAATTGCACAGTGTGAGGAGCGAATTTAGTTTTGTTATGTGCAACACACAGATGTGTATCTTTATCCATTAATAGGTCTTTTCTGACACAGACCACCTCTGTGATGTGAACCTATTAGATGTAAAGACTCTGCTTATCTCTCACTGTGAATTTTCTGGGATATGTGAGCTCCTGGGAAGTAAAGAAAGTCTTCTACCAGCAAAATTTATTCCTTTTTCATTATTTCTTACATTATCAATGCTGCTTGCAAGACAACTATTTTTACACAATTATTTTTAACATTTTCTTCTTTTAACACTCATCAGTATTTCATTTGGCTGATACATATCCATGTATTTCTAACAGCATCCTAGAATTTCCTATCATAACTGGACAAGAGAGGGGGAAAAAGCTGAACATTACAGTAAATACAGCTGAGGTGAAGTCAGAGCACTATTCTCCATCCAGATCTAAGGTATGTTTTTGAGAGCTTCCCATTTTGAGAACATTTACACGATATGCTTCCACTTAGCTTTTATGCCAAAAATATCCCAATGCAGCTCTGCCACTGATAAAAGAAGCAAAAGCCTTCATGTAAACAGGGCTCCAAGCAGCTGCTCCCAGCCACTGTTTCACACAAATCTGCGAACATCTCAGCCAGCCTGGATGGGATATGGAGGAGCCCCTGGCATGCTGGTTGGGCAAGCAGCCCTGTTCCCCATCATGGATGCTGGGGACTAGCCCTCCCATCTCCACCTTGTTGCTGACTTCCCATTCACCCTGCCACTCCTCAGGATCAGCCAGAGCAGCCAACAGCCTCAAAGCTTGTGGCCAGTTGCAGGGGCCACCACAGTCAAGGCTGGAAGGAGTGCATGGGGAAAATCATGGATGAGGCAGAAGACTGCAGGAAAATATTTCATCAGCACAGGCTCACAGACTGAGACACGTTCATCTCTTCAGTACAAAAGCATCAGCAGCGGTTACATCCATCATAAATGCTTCAGGAAAGGAAGCAATTTTAAAAGTAAGTACATTAAGCACAGACTCTGCATTATAAATATCATTATGAAAGTCATTCAGGTTTTAGGGGAATTTTAAAACAGTCATGTGCTAGTTGCAATGCTGAAAGATTGTCCTGCCATTTGGAAGGTCTGTGCTTGCACCTCTTAGTAGGAGTTTCCTCAAAGATGTTTCACTGGAAATAGTTCTAGATAACATGCCAGTAGAGTTTTAATCACTCTCTTTCTTGATTCCTTGGATTCTTCCTAAAAAGTGTGCATGCATATTTCTATCAACAGTTCGAATATTCTTACCTCAGCGCCTACACTTGGTGACTTTGGAAGAGGACTAGTGGAAGCTTATGTAACTGCACTTCACTGGAATGGCTGTCAAGAGAAACAGACATAGCTCTGAACAACACTTCGATACAGCAAGAGGCATTTGCAGCATTAAGGGTAAAGGTCTGGGGAAAACCCCACCCCAGCACATGGGCAGAAGACAGGGAAACAGTCTGGCAAATGCCAGAGTCAGACTGTCATTCATCGTGATTCCATCTATCCAGGCAAGGTACAAGGCCACCAAGAATGGCAAATTGGGAACTCTGGACAAGATTGGAGATGTTGGATATCTCTCTTAGAAGTTGCTATGCTAGTTGTACTCCAGGAAAGAAAAAAATCCTCAAATATAAATGCAAGAGGAAAGGAGACAGAACTGTGCCCATATCAAGGATTATACAGGGATAGACAACAGGTTGTCTGCATCACAGGTTTGAAAAAATGTGGTGGTTCAGAGTGGGGAGAAGTTACAAGTGTGCACACAAGCCATCCTGTGCTGCTCGATCTTATCACCAGAAAGCCATCCCCAACACATTTTATTTCACTGAATACATGCAGCCAAAGACTTCCAACCAAAAGAAAGTAATCTGTGTTCAGAAAATGGCCAGTGAATGGGCATTGAGGGGTGTCTCTCTCAGCTGCAGTGCTTGCAGCATCTTTGCTCTGAGACTGCTGGGCACAGAGCTGGTGCTGTTGGGCACAAGCAAAAGGACTAATGAACAAGTTTAGATGAGAGAAAGGAGGCAGTGCTCCAGCTGCTTGCAGAGAAAGCATTTTGTGGTCAACGAGCAGTGAAAAGAGAAATGATGTGGCACGGACCTTGAATTATGTCACATCTCACTTCTTGAGAAACTCCCTGGCAAAATCCTGACCTCCCTGTGGCACACGCCGTTCCCAACTTCTGTGTGCCACTGAGCCCCGCGGCTGGCCCTCCCCTCTCCAAAGCCCAGGAACCCTGTGTGTCTATGCCCAGGGTCCACGGCTGAAGGGAAACCCAAGACAGGCCTGCAGCAGTTGGGCTGGCCTCTGTTCTCAGCTGCGCCTGCAGAGGAGTAGCTGAAGGCAGGGAGAAAATTTGGCGGGGAATGGAGGTGGTGCTGGCTCTTTCTCCACCAGAGACACGGACATCAAAGGATGACAGCCAGGAAAGGCTGGGAACAGGCTCCTTACTCTCTGTTGTGGGTAGCTATGGGTAAGTTCTACTACAGGGACTCAGGCAATACTTAAAGCTCGTACCTGCATCTCCTTGCTCTTCTGAAAATGAGTAAGACTAATCAGAAACGGGGAGATGTTGATCCCTGTGATCCCACAACCAGTTTTGCTCTGCTGAACACAAACAATTCCAGTAGGTTCTAGTGTTAGCTAAGGGGAGACAATGACAGTGCTTTTTCAGTCATTGACTTGATGTGTGTTGATTTTTTTAGGGAAAAAGAACTGACCAGTATGTAAAGATTAGGCCATTTGTAGAATGGAATTTTAACAGAACTTTTACTGAATGAAACAGTGCTTTGGTGGGTGGGGACCGGTTTAAACGTTCTAAAGGAAATTGTGTATGTACTGTGAATTCTTCAGACCATTCCTGATTTTAACCATGAAATCTGCAGAGGACAGGTACGTATGCATATGTTCAGACAAAAATTTATACTTATGGTGAAGAACATTAATGGATCTGTTTGCCATCTGTTTGGCACACTGTGTTTAGTTTCTAATTTATTGTGTGCTATTTCACTGCTGATACCTTTGACAGTACCAGGTAAGAGTGTGCCTACATACACACTGGTCCTGCTTCTGTGGTACGGGAAAGATGCTTTGTGTGTTCTGGGCTAGGAGAGAAACTACACTGTTCTTGGCTTTGCTTGCTTATGCCACGATCTGGCATGAATTAATAATAGGGAACCCATCCTGCATGACAATACAAAAAAAAAAAAAAAAGAACCAACAGACAAACCAAAAAACAAACAGGCGGCTTGATTCTTTTGTTTCTTCAAAGTTGCCTAAGACATGGGACCTTACATTTCTGCATCAGCTGAAACCTGGACGTCCTTCCCTGAGGCAGTCAGGCCCAGCATGGCTGAGGTCCGGAGCGCGGGCCTGAGGGCTGGAGCAGGAGGCGGCAGGAGCCCCGCGGGGGGCGAGGGGCAGCACGGCCGGGCGGGGGGCGCGGCCCCTGGGCCGGAGTCCCGAGGGTGCGGGCGGGCGGCTGCTGGTCCCGGTCCCGGTCCCGGGAGAGCGGCGAGGGGCCCGAAGCGCTGAGTCAGCGCCGCGGTGCCACCGCGGAGGGCCGGGGGCCGCGCGTCCCCCCCGCGCCGGCGGTGCCCGGGAGGGGCGGGGAGAGGCGGCGGCGGCGGGCAGGGCGCTGCCCCCCTTGGCCGCTCCTTATCAGCCCGGTTTGATGCTGCAAGGCGTGTCCGGGGATTTGCTCATGTGATGGAGCAAGAGGCAGGCGGGCGGGGGGACCAGGGGAGGAGGTGATTTTCCTTGCTGCTCTCGCTCGCGTTTTTTTTTTCCCTTTCCCCATTTTTTGTTTTTTTAATTTCCCCCTTCTCGCGCCCTAAAGGAGTTTGAGGAGAGCCGGGATCCTTCATTCCCGGCTTTGCAGCCACCGCCGCCCACCGCCAGCCCCCGCCCGCGGCTCCGCACGGCCGGGGCAGCGCCATGGGCGCCGGCAGCTCCACCGAGCCGGCCGCCCCGCAGGACGGGGCCGGGGCCACCGCCGAGACCCCCAGCACCCCCCCGGAGCCGCTGCCGGCAGAAGACGCGGCGGAGCCCCAGCCGCCGGCGGAGCCCGCCAAGGTAAGGCAGGGGCGGCGGGGAGGCGGGGGGGAACGCGGGGCGGCGGCTCCCGCCGCGCCCCCGGGCCGGGGAAACTTTCCCGCCGCGGCTGCGGCCACCTGCCGCAGCGCTGGGCACCCGCCGGGCCGGGCGCGGAGCCGGGGCGCGGCGGGGCCGGGACTGCGCCACGGCCGGCGCCGCAGTCATAAAACTCCCGCCGGCGGCAGCAGCGTTGGGGCGGGGGGCGAGGGCGGCCGCGGGGGCGCCGCCGCTTTTGTGTGCGGCCGGGGCGAGAGGAGCCGCACCCACCCGCGGCGAGGTTTGCGCCAAGCAGCCTCCTGACTGCGGTCCTGCGGCCGGATCGCCGCGGCTCTGCGCAGCCCCCCCGCTCCATCCTCTCCCCTCCCGAGGGAGCAGGTGGGAGGCGCGTCGGGGCGCGGCCGGGCGGGCGGCTCGGCGGTGCCTTGGGCTGGGCGCCAGCCGCGCTGTGCCCCCTTTCCCGCCCCGTGCCGCACCCCCGGGCCCGGGCTCACCTGAGCCGCCGCCGCGGGGAAGGGGCGGCGGGGGCTGGAGCCGGGGTTTTGGTGCGGCCCGCTGCCGTACCGCATAGGGGGCAAGGGGGAGGGACTCCCGAACTCCCAGCCCGTGGGGAGCGAAGGAGCTCTAGGTATGTGTGATTTAAAATAAAGACGTTGAAGAATTGAAAGAAATTCTTTTAAAGCATGTCTGGCGTTTAAAAATAGATTATGAATGAACCCATTTATCCCCCTGGAATAGGCGCGTTTAGGGGATTTTGGGACTGAAAGGGAGGTTATGTGCATCTGTGTGTTTACATAGCGTGGCTTTGGGGAGTTTGTGAGGGGTGAAATAATACCACGTTCTACCGAGATCCCCTTCTTCGAGCTCTTCAGAGTTTGGGTGCTAGGAGCAGGGATACTCCGAAGTTTCTGTGACTGATGCGTGGGTGTATTAGAGCTTGAGAACCGGTTATGACTTTGTTTCTTTGACCTTGTGGTTCAGATTTAACTTTCAAGTTGAATTTCCCATAGTTCCTGGCTGCCACTAGACCTCCTTGTGCGTGTTTTGACAGATTTGAAAACCACATTGAGAATGAACTTTAAATTAACTAAGATTTATTTTATTTTCTTTTTAACCAAATAAGCTTTAGGGATTGGTGTTGGTTAACAAAATATTTAGCAGTTGTGTTGGGCAATTTTAGAATTCAGATGCTGATGGTCAGAAAAGAGGGAATTTATAACGGGCAAGCATTTGGCTATTGCAGTTGTTTAAAATTTAAGATAATGCGACTTTGAAGAAGGGATGTAATATTCATGACTGTGTTTATCCAGTCATGGGAACTAAGACCCTCTTAAAAAAGAGAATCACATTAATACAGTTCTCAAGTACAGAGTATTAATATTGTGTTTTATGTCTTCTAAGCTTTAGGGAAAATGTTTACTAGTAGATTTTTGCCTGATTATTCAAGTAGAATTGTTTAAAATTGGGGAAGTTCTATTGCCATTTTGCTGCTGTAAGAAGTTGTATTACTGCTGTTCTCCTAAAACAGCTGGTTTTGCCTTCCATTACATTACATAAAAAGAAAAATAAGTTTTAATGAACTTTAGTTGTACTTTTTTTGGTGTTTCATTTAGTCTGTCTTACTAAAGTAACTTCATGCAGATTTGTGACACAGTTTTTCATCATTATTCCTTCCAGCTCTTTGAATTTGAAAATTACCAGGTCTTGCAATGCCCCTGGAGAAATCTGGCAGCTAATTTGTTTGTGAAAGATACAATGGGAATCTTTTGTAGGGTGGTCTTCTTTCTTGTTTTCCGAATTAAAATACGTATTACAACCCTTTTAGAAGAAAAACTTTGGAAACTGACCTCAGTGGAATCCAGCTTGAGTGAGCCTTGGCAAGGCAATTACAAATAAACTGTCTAAGCAACTAGTCTTATACAGGCTATAAAATCTCAGAGAAATTGTGCTTTCTTTTGTGATGTGAAATCCTTGGGAAGATTTAATTAAATTTCTTTCATGACGTAGTTGCATTTTTTACAAGCTGAAAACCTCTTTGCCTTCTAGAAAGGAACGAATTTATAGTCATTAAGCTGTTTTGTTATTCACACGTGACTCTTTGGCCAGATACCAGCTTTTGGGTGTCCTGGTTACTGAAAGGGAGAGTATGGTTTTTGGTGTTGCTCACTTCTACAGCCCAGGGACACTGGGAAGCACTTGGTCTACAGAGCAAGGGGTATTTAGTGGCCTTTGGGTACTGGCTTTTACAGGTTAAATGTGGGCTCATGAGAGTGTCTCAGCTGTTGGCCCCATCTTCTCAGTTGTTCCTGGTTCCATAGAAAGCAGCTCCAGAGTTTCCAGCCTACTTCAGTACTAGGACTCAAACGGGTGGATTTCTTTACTGTAGCAGACAAAACTTGAACTCTGGCTGTGTAGGAGCTGCTCCTTATCTTGCATAGACACCTCTGCAGAGAAGTGTGAGAGATCCTGGTGGTACTAATCCATTCAGCTGCCTGAACTGAATTAGTCAGATCTGTGAATTGACACCCAAGGTCCTGTTGAAACCGAGGCACAGGGTATGGTTCTTACAGACTACAACAACAGGAGACTGATTTTTGTGGTGGAGTTACCTCCTTGCTGTTTGAGCAGCAGTGCTCTTTTCCCCCTCCTTTGCTTCCTTGTTTTGCCTCAGTTGGCACAGTCTCACTTGGGTGTGTTGTGTCCTAACCTTGCGTTTCTGTAAGCGGGTTAAATTCACTAACCCTTCAGGAGACTGAAATTTATTCTTGCTGGACCATTTTCCTGATCTGCTTGTGATTTCATTTGACTCCTACATTGTGGAGGTGAGACCAAGAGCCGGGAAAACGGAAGCATTTCCAGCAGGACAGGAGGGGAAATGAAAAAAAAACCACACCTGTTCATAGCAGTGAGCTGGTGAAAACTTACTGAAACCTCATGGGCAGACTGTCCTGAGCAGCACGGAGGCCTGAAACTTGGCCTGAGAAGGATTTACCAGATTTCAGTAGTGCTTCTAGAAGTAGGAGCAAGGTATTTTTGGTGTTGAAGAAGTCCAGACAATTCTTTGCTGTCATGAACTGACAAAAGCCATTGAGATGTCTGGTGAGGTGGTTCATGTGCTCCTGCCTCCTCCCCAGAGCACCTGCAGCTTGTCCTTTATTGCATCTGGCACTGTGTGAGCTTGTTCAAGGTGCTAAGCCCCTGGAAAACTCTTCCAGTTCTTTGGCAAGGTCATTCTCCACTGATGGAGCGAGATGTCTTGGCTTCTGGGACTCAGCAGAAGCTGCAGGTACAGGGGAGCAGGCAGGATCTTGTGTCCAAAGCTGGACAAGAAGCTGTGTGACACTTCTGTTGGTGGCAGCATGTGACTGGATTGGTTTGGGCATCTCCATTTTTGTGAGCACCCTCTCTTTCATAGCAGTGATGTGGATCTCACCCAACTTCCAATTTTGATGCTAAGCATTGGAGATAGAGAAAAAATTCCAGCATGGTGGCCTCCCATGGGGCAGAATGTAGCTTCAAGCCATGTGGGCAACGCCAGGATAGCTGTGTCATCCTACAGCATTGCAGAGAGCCATGACAATCGCACATGCGCCACTTTTATCTAGAAGTTCGAGGTGCCAGCTTTAATACAGGTTTCTTTTTGTGGCCCTGTGGAAGGAGCCAAGCTTTGTTGGAACAGCTACCTGAAACAGTGTAGGGAAACTTCCAGAGAGAGAATTTGGAAAAATACGGGTATGCTAATAAGGTATTCTTGTACCAAAATCTAGGTTTGTCAGATAGTATTTTAATGGGGATTGATGGCTTGAAAATGTGGTGTGGTGGATTCCTGGCTTGCTGGCATGCAAGGGCCCCCACTTGAGCAGCTAGTCATTCAAACAGTGTTTTCGGGATGGTTCCCATTTCTGAGTAGTAACTTGATTACGTTACCTGTGTTGTAATGAGAGCAAGTGTGTGCTAGACAGTAAATATTTGGACCTGTCTCTTCTAAAGAGGTTACCAGCTGAGATGTCAGTGTCTTATTGTCCGAGTGCCTGACAAATAACAGCTGGGGCAGACTTACATCTGCTGTTTAAACAACTGCGTTCTGGTGAGGGAGCTGAGTCAGCCTGAAAACACTACGTTGGCAGTGGTGAAACTAAGCTTATTCAAGGGAAGTCCCTAGACTGTGTCTTTGGGAGCCCCAGTTGGAGACGTTTGGTCTGAGGCTGCAGGGTTCCCCTGGTTCAGCGGATCCTGATTCCCATTAGATACTCATCTTCCAAGGAGGAAGAGACTGGTGCAATTCAGTGGTAAGTGGTAACTTTCAGTGGTAAGGTTTGGAGGGCTGGCCATGTCTGTGGAGTGGATGGGGTGGAAGCATAAAAATGTGTAATTGAAAAAATGCGCAATTGAAATTGGTGTCATAGCGGCACCAAAAGCGTGAAATAACCCCTAATCATATAGGAGATAAGAGGGAGGTGGTAAAGGGAGTGGCCGGGCACTTAGAAAGCCGAGGCAATTAGCTTGTGTTTGATGTGGTAGAGGCTAAAGAGATGCAAAGAGAAGCGTCGGGACTTTGAAAGTCCTCCAGGTGGGAAATGCAAACCTGGGTGTGGTTGCTGAGAGGAGGGGAACGTGCTTTGTGCTCAGCCCGTGTTCTGACTGGTCCTTAGAGCCTGGGTGAGCTGTACCTGCGAAATGCTTCCATAAGGTGGTGTCTGAAAGAAAGGTGTGAGATCTGGGAAGGAGCTCAGTTTGGACCAGGCTTCAGACTGGGCGTAGTGCTTCTTTCACAGGTTGCAAAAAGATCGCAGAGATGAACTGGGTGTAGAAACTTTTTGGTGTTTCGATGTTTTGTCCATTTGGATTTCGAGGGTAGTCATCCATAAGGAGGTGTCACAGCCAAGTCAGGCTGAAAACTGGGAGAGAAGAGGGTGGATGAAATGAAAGGTGAGGAGAAAGTTCTTGTCTTTG
Source organism: Catharus ustulatus (assembly GCF_009819885.2). NCBI lineage: Eukaryota > Metazoa > Chordata > Aves > Passeriformes > Turdidae > Catharus > Catharus ustulatus. The sequence continues at coordinate 58,597,852 of NC_046223.1, read as the reverse complement.
TCTGCAGGAGACAGAAATAAGGTGATGAAATTAAGTGTGCTGTTATGTGCCTTACAGAGGAAGGGCCTTGTGTTTTCTTCACCTGGGACCTGCAGTGTCCCACAGATCTCTAATGTTTAGCTAATGCAAAACAAGACGAACTGCTGTGAACAAAGAGTTGGAATGATCCTATTTCTTTTATTTTCCCAAGTGTTGGTATTTGAAGTTCTTTTTAATGAAGCAGCATGTGCTAAGAGCAGACTCCCTGAACACACCAACAGTTTTTCCCAGAGTTTCAAAATCAAACTTTAGGAAAAATATTAGAGACCATTATGTTAGTTTGCTCAGTTGTTCAGACAGCTGGATCTGGCTATTTTAGTAATCTAGTGTAGAATCAGTGTAGCAGGATTAACAGAACGAGGCAAAATTAACTCTGGTACGTTTGGGCCTGGTGTGAGGAATCCCCGGAATGATTTGGGTCTGGAACAAGGAATGTTGGGAATGATGGTGAGCACTGGTGGGGGAAGAGGCTGGGTGCTTCAAACCCCTCAGGAACGGTGCCTGAAGGAAGTGTCCATTACGTACAGTGAGATCAGGACCTGCAGTTCATCCACATCTCATGCAACTTGTCATGTTAATTTATCCATTTTCAACTTTGTGTGCTTTTAATGGGGTCTAACAGTTGGACCCACTGCTGGATGCAAGATGGAGCAGAAGCTGCTCTTGTTTAGAGTGATGTGGGCAACAAGCTCTGTGCATTTCAGTCTCATCAGCTGGGTGTCTGCCCTATGCTTCCATCTTCGTGGTGAATCTGAAGCAAATATTAAAAAAATACATCCAAGATGTATAGTAAAGGAGTGACACAAACTGGAGTGTTGCTTTGCTAATAGCCCTTTGTTTTGGGAATGGAGAAGCTGAAAGATCAGTGAACTGGATAACCAGTTCTCCTTGGTTTCTCCCATGTTTGAGACGACACATTCATAAATTAATAATCAAAGGAGTGTAATGAATGTGTGCCACAAAAAACTGAGAAATGTTGGTAAATCTGTCTAATGTAATGTCTCATTACTTGCAGATAAATGAAAAAAGATGAACAGAGAGATTTCTAATGCCGTTAATTTTTGTCTTTTAAAATTTTTTCACCCATCTCTCTGAACTCTGATGTATTTGTCTGAGCTTTACAACTATTCTCAATGGAACTAAGAACAGTGCTCACCAAATTAGATGTAATTGGACTAAAGTGCAGTTTAGATCCCTTCAGAGAAATGAAGCAGTTAATGTGAAGGAAAACTGAAATTAGTTTCTTTTGAGGACTAATGCAGTGGGACAGACTGCACTGACCCTCATAAAAAGAGCCTGAGCAACTTTTTTTAGAACACAAAACTTTTTTTCTTTTTTTAAACTAGTGATGCTGTTATGTCTCCTTTGACTTTACAAACTGCCCAAAGGTTTCTTCTCCTTTGCACACATTTTAATTTGGAAGAAGTGCTATTGTTTTATTAGTTTTGATTATTCAGTTATTTAAAGCAGAACACTTGATGTGAAAATCTAAGTTTGCCTTTGCAAGGCCAAGAATCACATCAAACTTCTTCGCAAGAGACTGGGGTAGGAAGGTAGGATTATACTGCAGGTCTGGTCAGATTTGAAAATACTGAGGTTTTCCACGTATTTACATTTTTTACTCAGATGTGACTGATGGATCCTGCTTCCAAAACTGAATTTATGTACAGAGTGAACAGGGATTATAATTATACTGGCAGGTTGTAAAAACTGCTTATAGTCTTTCATTTAGTGATGTTTTATATTTAATTCTGTTTTTCATACTGGAAGGTATTGCAGATTTAACAGATCCAAAGAGTTGTCTGCTAGACACAGTGACTTCTGAATCTTGGTCTGATCTTTAGGATTATATAAAGCCACTGTTTTCCTGAATGCACTGCAGAATAAATTCAGAGCTGGGGTAATAGTAAGTACTACCATTGTTAATATTTTATCATAACAGTCTGTGCTCAGTTTAGAAAGGAGACAAGGTGTGCTGCGTTGAGGTACCAAGTACCTTTGTACTCTGGTTCTTTGCAGAGTCCGCTGGTGCATGTTAGGCAAATGGTTGACTGTGTCTATACATTGAACTAGCTTTAAAATGGTATGTTGTCCAGGGGGAGGTTTGGAGAGAAAGGCAGAGAAGTCTTTGAATAACTAAGGAATGCTGAAATATTCAGTGCTGTTGCCTTTCTTGTGGCTTGAAAGAATTGTTGGTGCTAATTCTGAAAGTGTCATCTTGCAATAGTCATCCTTGGCTTTTTCTTCAGATAGCCAAGTTCCCCGAGAGCTAGTTGAGTTAAGGTTGTTCTTCTGTTTGCAGGATTCACAGTTTCTTTCAAGAATGAATCAGTAAAACTTAATATTAAAAAAATAGTAATTGTCCTTGACTAAATTTGTACTGAAGAATCTTAAAGCCCTTTCAGAATTAGGTTGTTGTTTTCTACATTTGATTTTTCTTGTTTGTCTTTAATCAGTTACTGCCATTCACCTAATACTGTGTGCAACTGCAGAGGAGCTTCCCAGGCTTTACGTGCCTTTGTTCAGTAGTGTGGTGACTTTATCCCTCCTGAGTTCCCGTGTTTTAGATTTATGGGAAGGATGATGTGAGAAGCAGGAATGTAATCTGAGTGTTGAGCCATTCCATATTTCTTCCATTTAATATCTGGTCTCAGCATGTGAAAACTGTGAAGCCAAATTATTCCATCTGTGGTATTGGCAGTGAAGCAGAATAGGATCCTTTTTTGTGAGGTGGATTATGTGGCTGTGAAAGGCAGCTTTGAGGAGCACAGCAACTCCGGGTGGAAACAATTTGGCTTAATTAAGGGCTTCTGAACTGAAAATTTGGAGGCTGAATGCACACACTTGGTTGCTTGTGGAAGTGGGGTAGGGCGCTTCTCCCATTTCTCACCCAGTGTGTGAAAAGAGTCTGATGATTAAGAGGAAAGCCCTTTTCCTGGCACTCTTGATTTGTCTCTTGACTTGAAATTCTGTTGCAGCAGGCTAATTACTAATAAAAATAAATAAATAGATTTCCCCATTCTGAAGATTTATGTGGGGGAGGTTTGGAAGAGAATTGTCAGGAATGTGGTGTCTTCCTGATCCCAGTTTGGTGCTTCAGGTGTGTGTTTGTTAGATCCCATCTTTCAGTGTAATGTATCTGTGATACCTTTGAGTAATTAACAGGGCTTCAGTGGCAGTATTTTGGGAGTACAGACAAGTGGTAAGACAATATTTAATTAAGGTTTGCTGTTCCACCAGAGGAGCTTCAAACCTTCGCTTCAGGAATAATGGTTAATTAGTTGAAATGGCTTCTGTTGGAAGGTAATAGAATCGGTTGGAGAGCTAGTTCATTAAATAAAAGGTAATCAATAAATTAAAGGGTAATTAAGTATCTTATAATGACCAGAATACATTCCATACTTTAAAAAAATGCTTGTGAAAGTATATTTCTTCTTATAGAGCAAGCCAATACAATTTCTCAAAATAATTAAAATGTATCTAAAGTGTGGAAGCTAAAAAACAGATTCTTCTTTTTGCACATATTAGCAAATCTAGAAAAAATATTTCAAATGCTGAAGGGCAGAGTCCCAAAGAATTGCAGAGCTCTTTTGTGCTGTAAGAATAGCTTCTGCCTAATAAGAGGTCCAAAAATTCTAGTTTTAATCCATTTCACTGCATTTCCTCATGGGATATCCATATGTATTCTTCTTTCTGTCCTGAATAGTTACATTTCTTTGTAGTTGTATTGTTGATGATGCTAATATAAGCACATCAGTAGAGGAGCAATACCAAAGGCTGTATTGTAGAGAGTATTCATTCATACATCAGAGCAGTTGTGCCAAACACTTTGAATGGAGAATTTCTTTCCATCAGCTAGATTCACCTTATCCTGGAGTTTTCCTTCATGGAAGAAACCAATTTCAAGGTTATAGGCCATTGTCTGTAAGACCTGCTTCTTCTGTGTATTTCATGTGGGAGAGCAGAAAGGTAAATAGTCCTAGTTATATATTTTGGTTTTTCTTCCTCACAGAAGTACTTTTATTTAGTAAAGTTAAAATTGCTTGCATGTATATATTCAAAATGAGAATGAAAGACTGTTCTGTGTGGGCTGGGGGGTAATCCAGCCTAATACTGATGTTTTCTTTTTCTTTCCTTCTCTCTTTGTCTTTCCCTGCTGCCATCCTTCAATCAATACTTGACCACGCAGGCTTTAAATGCAAGTTTACCAGTACCTGATGTTAGTGAAGACAATGTGAAGCACGATGCTTCACCACAGGAACAGCTACAGCTGGGAGCTGCTACAGCATCTAAAGAACTGGATGGGCAGCAGTCAGAGGCGGCTTCACCACTCCAAGAACCATCCGGAGAGCAAACGGAGTCTGCTGGAACAGAAGGTGAGTGAAAACATGTGTTCAGTGGATGTATCATAAAGGCCTGTGTGCTAAATGGGATGAGAAGTAGAAATGGGGCTCAACTCACTGTCTGCTACTGAACAGGTATTACTCAAGTGATCTGTTGTTGCTCAAGAACTTCTAGAGCACTGTTTGGGGGAGATGTTTTCTCTGTAGAAGAGAGTTCAGATCACCAGTGGCTTCTGGACTGAAGGTGTTGGTGTCAGTGGTGGAGGTGCCCATCTGTTCCCCCTTAGAGTTCACTCTCAGCTCTGAGTGCCTCTGCTTGTCTGCTGCCCATCTCCTGACCATCCTGTTAGGAGCAGCTCAGTTTCCACTCAATGTTAATTCCTGCTGCATATGCCTGTCCCTTCCTTCATAAAGCAGAAATCCTTTTATGTTAATTCATTAGTGATAATAATAAATTATTTTGAACTCCTAGGAAGGGGCAGTCTGTTAATCCATTGGTTTTACCTTGATTAACGTTCCCTTTCCTACAGCTTTTAATCAGATTTGCATTTGGACCACAAAACCTTTCTCATCATAGGCATCCCAGTATGTTCTGTTTTGGGAACATCTCCCTTGCCTTGCTGCACAGTCAGGAATGTGCTGTTCTTTCTCCTGTGTGATCTGGCAGCCCACCTTTCCTGCTCTCACCAGCCTCTTGTAGCTTCCCTCTGTTCCTGTTGACAGGCATGCATTGAGAGATCTGCTTCAGCAGTCCTGCTGCCTGCTGGCTTCTTTGGCAGGATGGCAAGAGAGAGGGCTGGTTTTCAGCCAGGACAGGCATCTAATGCTGGTGGTGGAGAGCAGGGAAGGGATGGGGAAGGGAGAAGGGTAGATGATGCAGTATCTTCAGCATCACGCTGTAGAGTAGCTAAGGCGTTTGTGTAACCTTTGGTGTACTCTAGGGTTTGAATCCTGGTAAAAGCAATTTTTCATCACATCTTTAGATTAATTGCCATAATGCTTTTATCTCAATAGAAGGCTACCATATTTTTATCCTGAGCTTTTGCACCTTTTTTTTATGAAACTCGGCTTCTCTAAAATTTTACTCTTAAATTGACAGGGATGGGGGGAGGATACTTGCTAAACAAAGTCATAAAGAAAGAGAAAATACCTTAAGCAGTGTCAGAAGAACTCATGTTGGTATTCAGCTTCTGGATCAGGCTGTTAAAAGGGCATGAATTTCAAGTTAATAGTCAAAGATTATAATTATTTTTGAATAATCTTGGGTTGTAGTTTCAGTTGTACAGAAATCACATTCCTAGGATATGTAATGAAGAGGTGAGAAGCTCCCTCTGAGTGCAGGTAATTATGTGTAACCACTTGCACAGCATGACATGAACATACACAGCATTAGGAATTCGGATTTGAGTAGACTTCCTGAAAAACCTTGAGAATCATCTCTGCTGTGGTTGTCTGATATTCCTATTGTAATCCTGTCTTGTAAGACAAAAACTTGTCATTTTGTCACTGTTGTCAGTGGAGCCAAGTCTACATGGTAGCATTATTTATGTGAAAGGGGAAACAGTTCTGTGTTTGCTCTTGAAGTGAGATGCAGCATGTATTTGCTGGTAATAATAGCTGAAAATGGCATCATCTGTAGAGACAAATAAAACTTGCCCAGTTGAGCACTGGAAAGAGTTCTTCAAGTAAAAGTTTTCTGTTTGTTTGTGTCCTCTCCTCTGGACCTTAGAGTCTGGTCTACCCCATCTGTCCTTAGGCAGTTGAATAAAGAGAAGAGGTATCTCTTAGTTGCTTCTTGCAGAGAAATCTTTCCACATAGAAAAATGTTCCATTTTAGTGCTCCACTTCATGTTCTCCCTTTATTGTTTATTTCACCTTGCTTGCGAGTCTAAACTCAGAAGTGTTGTGGCACCAAGCACTGAAACAATACAAGTTTGCCTACAGTGAAGGAGTGTTTATGATTAAAGATTTTTTTGGGTTGGTTGGTTCTCATCATCATAATTTGACGTCTGTATTAGATACTGAGCCTTTACATTTTATTTTATAATACTACATCCCTTTTTCACTATCAGAAGGAGCATTAAATTATTATACTACAAGTATCTGGAGTAACTTGTTTATAAAACTCTTGAAAGAGAATTTGAGGCAATTTATAAGTAATAGGTTGCAAAGAATTCTAATTAAAAAAACCCTCCAGACAAATGAAGACAGAACAAAAAAACCCAAACCAACTCCACAGTAACAGGCAAAGGAGCAAATATTTCAGTGTGGAAAACTGAAATAAACACAGAAGCGTTTTGTATAGTTTTGTTTAGGAGGGACAAAATCCGTGAGGTTTTTAAGCAGCATCTCTTGAGATTGCGTGTGGATGCTTTGTGGGAAGCTGCGTGGGGAAGGTATTACGGCAGCGGGAACTGAAGCAGGCACCTGGTTCGAGGGCGGCAGCCGGGGCAGAGGAGATGAGGGCTGGAAGCGGCAGCTCCGAGACGGGGACCCTGTGAGGCACCACGCTTGTGCCGGCCTGCGGTGGGAAGAGCCGGGCGGGCGGGGGGCGGTCCCGGGCGGGGCGCGGGGCTGTCCGGGACGGGGGGAGCGGCCGTGGGGCTCGGGGGAGAGCGCAGCCCTCCGACAGGCGGACTTCCATCAGGCAGCCTCTCCGGCAGCCGTGCCTCCGTGCCGCCAGCGGGTGCCGAGGGTGGAAGCGCCGCTGCCGCCCGGCCGCCTCCCTCTCGCTGCCGTCGGCTGGGGCTGCCCCGCGGCCCTGGGAGGAACCTCGGAGCGGGTTTCGTGGTGCCGCTGTGGCTTCAGCCATGCTGGGGACAGTGACCATGGCGGGTAAGGCAGTGTGGCACTGCCGGGTGCCGGCACGCGCGGTTTGCTGCCCGGGCTCGGCGGTCCCGGGGCTGCGGCGCTGCCGGAGAGCCTCGGAGCGCCGAGCCCCCGGGATTAGCCACTCTGCGTTCCTGGCAGGGCGACAGGAGTTAAAAGGTCTGCCTGCCTTAAGTGCTTTTATCTCGGTGAGAACCGCTTCCAAGCCAAGCTTGCTGGAGCTTCAGGAAGTGTCGTATCGCCTCAATCGGTGTGGTGCCCGTGATACGAGGCTTTATGAATGTGGAGGTGCTAACTGGGTGTTCTGCGGGACGGGGCTATGACCTGGTATCTGAAATTGGGGAATAGAAAGAAAAGGTAGTGACCGCGCTGATGGTGCTATTTCGCATCAATCAAACAATAAGGCAGTAAAATGCCTTCAGAGCTCACCTTGGTGAAATTGGAGGAAATACGGAAATTGGCATCGTTTGTATGTTGAAAAATATTTGCACGAGAGAAATGAAGCTGTTACTCTATTGCTGTTTTATCTTAACGAAGCAAAATTCGGAGGACATTAGCACCGTGGCAAGGATGTGTGTGTGTATGGGAGGCAGCGGGATCCCAGCCTGCAGTACCAAAAACCCGGTGCTGTGCGCGCTGAACTCCGCACATCTCACGGGAGGAATTAGCACACAAGCCGCTGAAGCAGAGAGGTAACACCGTAAACTAGTTGGGCTTTCTGAAAAGATGAGTTTTGGGAGAGTAAAGAATTAAAAGAAAAAACTAAGAAAAAAAAATTATCACACTACTGGGTTTGTGTCTTTCTCTGAGAGACAAAGTGCTATTATGAAGTTTAAATAAACAAACCCCGGGGTTTTTTGTGGTGGTTTTTTTTTTCTTTTTCCTTAAAGATAGCTAATTTGCATCGGAATTTCTCTCAGATTGATGATGTATGGCTCTAGCTATCTAGGAAATCTTTATTTCATTGTATTAATTATTACTCTCTTTTAATGTTGTTTGCTAGAGCCAGTGAATGAATTCAACAAATAGGGGGGGTTTATTCATGCAAAATACTTTAACTTTACAATACATATGGACAACAAAGCCTGTGGAAGTGCGGCTCCATTTGGAGCGGGCCCTGGGGAGGACTGTACGTGATTTGAATCAGTGAGTAGTGGAGGAGATATCCTACTGCTGTTTACAATAGGGTTTTCATTAAACTCGATGTTTAATGAGCTTATCACATGCTGAGTCTTTTTCCTCAAGGGTTCTCTATTTTTTTTATTTCCTTTTATTGTTAGCAATTAAAGGTTAAACTGTTTTTCAAAAGCAATGTCTTTATAGGTTTGCACAGTTTTGATCATTTGAGGTTTTCCTTATTTAATAATTCCTGTGGAAGAACCTTGGATTTTCACTGCAGCACAGCTGCTTCTGTAGTACATTTTGCAAGAACTGCATTTAGCTTGAAGTATGTGTTACCATTTCTTGGAAGGGACAGAGGACCTCTGCTTATTGGTATGAAGGAGTGTATTAAGCTGTCATGTGTCTAATTAATGCAGATGCAGCTTCATCTCCTTTGTGGTGAGTTTTTGATGTTTACATTAGTCTTTATGTGGTCGTTTTGATAAAGAAAAATTTTTCAATCTGCTCTTCATTGTTCATTAATCATTAGGGGTTCTCAAAAATGTCCTAGCATTTACTGGCCTGTGTTGCTTATCCCATCTTTGTTGCTAATGGAGTCATTAATTTTTTTTCCCCTCAAATACCCAAGTGCTAGAGTTGCTTCTATCTTACGCTTGGTGAATAGATTTTATTTTAAGAAGCAGAACCATGTCACTGAATGTGAGATGTGGACAGCATGTCTAACCATGAAATTTCATAAATATTTGTAGCATGCTGGTTTGGTTCCCAAACAGAACAGCTGTGCTGGTCTAAGAGCAGTTTATTATTGTGAGTGTATTTAATGATGAATTTTTAACTACAGCAACTATATCCAAGTCCTAGATAACAACCCTTCTGGCTTTAAAAGTAATCTATTCATTTTTAAAGAAGAACTGTACTGTTTTCTGATGTTTTGGGCTGTTTCTTGAAACACTGAAATGAAAAAAGAAATATCTTAATCTTGAATAAATGAAATACATAACTTTTCCCGCTGGAATTTGAGAAGCTGGGCTCAGAATTGGAATTTGAGAAGTGCTGGGTTGGAGCAGACGAGTACAGCTAAATCAAAATCTTCTAAAAATAAAGATTTTTTAGGAATGTTAGGCTGTTACAGCATCACAGCGGAAATGATTGTGTGTTTAGGGAGGTTTTTTTTGCTTGTTTTTTCAGTTACTTTTCTATGATAGCATTTTCTGGGGAAGTTGCTTTTGCTTTCTAAAGCCATGAAAAATAATAGTTATTTTGCAGCTTGTTTCTTTTTTCTGTTTTTGAAACGATCACAAAGTATATGAGATTTTTTTTTTAAACCTTCAGTTGCCACCCAAGTACTAGAGAACTGAAGACTAAATAGTACTTGTTTCAAAAGCTTTGAAATAACAACATGGTTGAAAAGCTAATGAATTGCATGGATGCATGGTGTGATTTAGCATGCAAAAATCTTTTTAAATCCTCCCTCATTATTTAATTAATCTGAAAGAACTTGCTCCCTGCAATGAACATGGCAAGTCAGTTGTTAGAAAATTGAGTGAATAGAAGGGAGAAGGACGTAGTGTGTGCTTTCTATGGAAGAATTGTTTGTATATTGAAGTGGAAATAAATATGGTGTGTAGTAGGCAAAGGAAGGAAGAATATTTTAAAAATACATTGTCAAGAAGCAGCAATGTCGCAGGTGTAGTTAAAATTTAAATTTTTAGAAGGATAACACATAATCGTATTTCCGTGTTACTGAAAAGTAAGTAGTGTGTTTGATTTATTAAACATAACCTTCTAAAACTCATGATTAAAAGAATCAGAATTTGTGGTGTAATGCCGAGTTTGTACACTCTGCAGTGGAAACTTAAGAGCACAGATTGGGGTGGGTTTTTTGTTTTGTTTGTTTGTTTGTTTTAAATGCTGAAGTGCTCAATTTCACAAATAATTCCAAACAGCTACTTTATTAATAAATCTGTTCAGGATAGGTTTTTCATAGATACTGTAATTTCAAGCTGTCTTTTGGTTTTTAATTACTCTTTTCAATTTTTATGCTTACTTTATATTGGCATTAATGTTTCTAATGATAATTAGAAGAATTGTGCAGTTGAGAGAACTGCATTTGACAAATACAAGCTTGGTTCAGATTTTTTTTAACTGCCTTCTGTTTGTGTCCTATGAGTTTTAGAGCAGTAGCTGGTGGTTTGTTGTTTGTTTGTGGGGGGTCTTTTTGTTTGTTTGTTTCACAAGTTGTATTTGTAGCAAATCTAGACACAATGGAGGCAAATGATTGTAAAATACATCTCATGACTGCAGCATTTGTTCTTGCTCATGCGAACCTAGCGAGAGAGTTGTATATGTGACCAAAAGCACGACTTGGCCCTAAACACTGAGTAAATGGAAACAGCACAAAGTCCTCTGGAGCCTTGCAGTGTCCGGAGGAGTTTGCGAGGTGGGCGCTGGGTGTGTGTCACATCCATCTGAGAGATTGAGAATGTAGGGAATTCATGGAAAAAATCCAGCGCCGTGCTGCAAATCCTTAGGGGGAAAAGTCAACCAACTCCAGATGTTGACATGGTTGACTTGGAGCATATGAAGTGCTGTGGATTTAACTCTTGCAGTCAGAGTGCTTTTTTTTAACTCTTTGGCAGCTACCAGGGGAGAAACACATTTTCACTTCTGGAGAGAGATGAGAGCTGGGAGCAGTTACGTTGCACTGCCAACAGTGTCTGTCAGTCTGCAGAAAGAAGAGTTTAATTATTCATTTTATTTTTAATGGGATAAGACAGGAATTCAGTCATTCTGAAAATACTGATTCTCCAACAACTGATCAGCTTGCTCCTGATAAAATAGAAATAAATTCTTACAATGGACTAAGTATGAAATTGTGAGTCAAGTGCCTCTGAGTCCTGAAGACTGTCAATTTTTACAGTTTCTTTCAGAATAAAACTTGCAGTTATTAAAACATGAGCAGCACCTTGATTAAATTAAAAATAGTTGAAAGGTTAACTACTATGTAAGCAGTTAAACTAGAATTTCAGTGTTGGTCCTTTGCCACAGTAGATGTAAACAGCAAAGTGTATCAATTTTGTGATATCACCCTTGATCTTTTTCACCTCCTCTTGCTGTATTCTATTCATTGGCTTGCACATAGCTGGTAAAGTACAGCCCTACTGAGGAGAGACCTAGGGAAATGTTATTCATTTCAGTATTTTACTGTATTTGTTTTGTTTTGTTTTCTGGTAGCTGTTTGGATGAGCCTGTCTGGTGTTTCTTAAAGGTGCTTTCAAAACCACTGAATTAATTCAGAAAGTGCTGGTTGTCTTGCCAGAAAGCCTGTGATAGTGACATGCTACAGAACTCTGACCAGCAATGCCTTGTGTAAGTAACTTCCAAACCTTTCTGCATTCAGAATTGCACTAACAGTGTTTGGGCACTGAAGTGTCATTAATAAAAACATCACTGTAGAATCCAACTGCTAATATAAAGTTCTGGGTGTATACATTGTGAAAGTACAGCTTGGATATTCCCGGCGCTGGAGCTTTGTCACACAACAGTGGCAGCCTCCTGGCAACATGCAGACAAATTTCCTGAATGGCACCTCTTTCCTCAAACGCTGAGGAAAGGCATCAGAAATTCAGTTTTAAAGACTTTTCCAGGATTTTTAAAGTGTTAAAGGAGGAGACAAAGTAGAGACTGGGTGCAACAGCAGCAGGTCACTTACCAGCTGACACTGGAATGTTGTCTTGGGGATGAAATACCTTCCTTTGGTGAAATGGAAGGGGTAGTGCTTGGGCTAGGTCTGTAAGTGTATCATCTCTGCACCATGAAGGAGAGATGGAAGTGTGATTTGTTGTACCACAGCTGTGACTTTTCAGACTGGTATTAGTATGTGTGTATTCAGTCAGTCAATGTTTCTGTTAGTTTTTCTTTTATCACTGTGTTTAGTGAAGTATTGTGAGGTGATGTGTCTGCTGGACGGACTCACAAGGAAGACCTAATGACTGTCAGCTTGATTTAACAGTTTTGAGAGCTTATCACTGCCTCTAAACTCCGTGTTCTCTATTTTTATGATTGCTTTTGCTATCTTAATGCATATCCATACCTGCAGATTTTGTGATAGTCACAGCTCTTTTCACTTGCAAAACATTTTACAGAGACGTGGTCTTTATCTTAAGGTGTTATAGACACATCATTTTATGAACAGAATAAGCAAAAACCCTCTGAATGTGTATCTTAAATATGAAGAGATGCCTTTACATACTGGTTTTGCATTTTATCTCTCTTTAAGAAATGCAATGCCTCATTTATTCATGTTCTTTTATCATTCCGCTCTTACAGTAACCCCATTTATCTGTAATACCTGAAACTCATCGTACACTGAATTTACACTAACACCTGTGCTAGTATGGGACAAAATTGAAAGGGGACTTCCAAAGGGATGTTTCCTTAAGGGAATTAAGAAAAATTTAGGAATAAATAAAAAAGAAATGTCACCTTTTTTTGAAAGTTATTTTGAAAGCTGAGTATTTTCAGTGATGATGGGCATGCATTCCCAGGGAGTGTTTGCAGGAGGAAAGGTGAGCCTATAGAGCTCCATGGCTGTGCAATCCAAAGTGCCTTCAGACTTCTCCACTCCTTTCTGCCTTCCTTCACTCCTGGTCATTCCCACTTAGACACAGCATTTCCCACTGGCTCTCAACCCTGTATTTCAGTCTACCTTCAACTCATGTCAGATGGACGTTTCCATGTGCCTAAGAGTAAGCAGATTGGCATTACTGCAGGGCTGGGACAAACAGAAAGACTCTATAGACCTTGTTTTCAGCAGAGCCATTTCTGTTGAGCCTTTGACAATTTTCTGCAAAATTGCATAATTTTATGGAAATGACAAGGACTTTATTTCCAGACTTAGGAATAAATGAACACAGACACAAAAATGGTTCCTTGACTTTACCCTTGTATAATCTCAACATACAACTAAATAAACAAAATGTAATGTTTGATTGATATGAGTTATTTTGCCTGTGGATTGTTCTGGTGTTTGCAAGAGGTACATTACAATGGGCTAAAAATTCTGGCTGCTTCTTCATAATGTCTCTTGTTTTACCCTTCTCCTTCACAAATGGCTCAGTTAAAACATCTCTGGTCTAAAATGTTCAAGGAGCTGGCATGTTAGCAGAGGTCAGGCTTTTAATTGAATTAGGAGTTAACAATTGAGGTAAATAAAATTTAACTGTTAGATAAAGGAAAAACGAAATGCTTTGCTTATTTTGACTTAGAAACAACAACCAGTAGTAGGCTGCTGATAGTGAAACCTAATTTGCCTACTACATAGCAGTAAGAAGGCAGTATCCTTGTAGATTTTGGTTTTTGCTTATTGTGTAGTTAGTTTCAGCCTTACCTGGACTGTGTTGTCTGTGAGTTTCTGAAGAAGCAGCCCTTAATAAAGGGGGAACCAGCAAAAGGCTGTGAGGGACCTCTGGAGATCAGGTGTTCCAGTAATGCAGGGCCAGCTGCAAAGTCAGACAACTTTGACGTGGTTAAAATAAAAACCGCATCACTTCAAGTAAGTTGATGATTACATGCTTTGTAAAGCTGTCTCATCCTGCCTCTGGACATTGAAGTAAAGTAGCACATATACAGCTTAAAAGAAAAGGACCATGCCTTCTTCTAGGGTGTTGCTGTTCAACATCGAATATTTAAAAATAATTTTATTTTTTCATCTTGGCACTCTAATAGGTTTGGTCAGAGAGAAGAGTATGTTCCTTCATGGCCTGGCACTTTCACCTGTTGAACAAAACCTAGGGTCAAGAACAATGTTAAACTGAAATCCTGGCAGCATCCAAGCACAAGAATCTTTTGATATCTTGAATATGCCATAGATTTAATTTACATGCCAGTCTCTGAACTTGAGTTGACCAGAGGAGCAATAATACTTAAATTATCCCCGCAAGTCTGAGAGGGGGGTTACCAGTGATCTGAAGGAAAAACACAAACTGTCCTCAAAGAAAAGATAGTGCAAATAGACATGTGAGCAGTGGAGGATTTTACCTGCTTGCATAGTAACAACCTCATTCATTTTAAGCAGCATGGAATTGCTGTAGATGGTGATGCTATGTATGTATTGCATACATACAGATATTTTATGGGACAGTTCCAAAGATCTGTGATCTTCAAAGCAATATATTATTAAATAGCTGTTTTGTAGGGCTTACAAGTTTTCAGAAAAACAGGTTTCCCATGGGTGTTTTCACATCTTACTATTCTTTTGGGACAGAGCTGTAAAATAAGCTTTCTTTTTTGTCATAATTTTAGGTCAACAGGCTTTTTAAAAATTTTGCTTTGTTTTGTTTATTTGCAGAGGTGGTTTTTTTTGTTGTTGTTGTTGGGTTTCCTCAGATATCTGTCTGCATGGAGATATTTATTGAACTTTGTTTCAGGGATAATTGCATATATTATTCTGTATAGTTTGTGATAGAATTACTTTTTTCTTAAGTTTAAGTTAAAGTAAAAAAAAAAACAAACCACAAACCAAACAAACCACACAAAAATAACTGCAAAATCAGGGTGTAGAATAAGAGAATATGAGCTTGAAAGGTGCATTTGCAAATAAACTGTGGAAAGAATTGTACAATTATGCAAAGAAGGAAAATAATTACAGTAATGATAGAACAGACTAATTCTTAAAAATGTACTAGTAGCATATATAAAAGGTACACAGATAATAATAGAACAAGTATGTTTATGAAAATTGGTAATAATAAAAATATACATAAAGGTATAATATAAGGTTAAATTTTGAAGGAGATTAACTGGGGTTTTTTTTGTTGTTTAAACAGTTGGACAAACAGAACATTCCAGTGTAACCTTGAAGGAAGACACTGAAACTATGGAGACAAATCCATCTGACTCGGGCACCAAAGACAGTGTAGATGCTGAGAAGGAGGATTCAATTAAGCAGTTGCCAGCTTTGGAAGAAGTTGCAGAAGATCAGGTGGCAGAGCCACAGTCTTATGATCTGGGTTTTAAAAAGGTTTTTAAATTTGTTGGGTTCAGATTCACAGTGAAGAAGGAAAAGACAGGAAAATCAGAACCGGTTCAGCTGCTTACTGTAAAAAAGGAAACACAGGTCCCTGAAGGAGCTGATGATCAAAAAGAAGTCAACTCAGAAGAAGCAGCAGTGCCTGAGGATGTACTCTCTGCAGAAGACAATACCAAAGAGACATTGAAAAATGAAAAAACAGAAGATGAACCTCCTAAAATACCAGAAGCAAATGAGACTTGTTCTCAGGCAACTGCTTTGGCCACTGAAACTGCATCACCATTAAGAAAACTTTTTACTCAAGGATGGACTGGATTTAGAAAAAAGAAGAGTTTCAGGAAACCTAAGGAAGATGAGCAACAGTCTCCTGTGAAAGAAGAGGAGAAAGAAAAAGAGGGGACAACATTAACAACAGAAATCAGTGAAAAGGAGGAGCAACCTGAGTCTGAGAAGCAAGATGAAGAGAGGAATGTGACAGCAGTAACTGTTGAAGCGCATGAAAAGGAGCACGCTGAAGGTGAAACACAGGAGTCAGAAAAGACTTCAGCAGCCATAGGAGTAGAAGCAAGTGAAAAGAAAGAGGTAGTCAAGCATGATGAGCAGGGACAAAAAGAGGACCTGGCAGCAGCAGCTGTAAAAGAAAGTGCAGAGGGGAAAAAAGATGAAGATGATCAAGAAAGGAAACTAGTGGAAGTCTCGGAAAGTCTTGGTAGAGAGGAAGAAGAAACTGAAGAAGGAGAGAAAGAAAGTGAGGTGACAGAGAAACCACTAAAACCAAAGTCAGTGGTACCTCTTGTCACTGAGAGTGTGAATGGAGAATTGAAAACATCCTCAGAAGTCCTACCTGTAGGAGAAAAACTGGAGTCAATAGAGAAGTGTGAAATAGATCACAGAACTGAAATAGCCTCTGAAGAGACATTTGAAATAGGATCTGTGGCAGAGGAAGTTTCTAGTGATCAACTTAAACCTGAAGGAAGTGAAGAAAGCAAATCCGTTCTACTTGGGAAAGAGACGTCAGATGAAAAAACAGAGGAAGCAGAATTGAAAACATCACCCACAGCAGGTGATGTTGCACAGGGAGAAGCTCTGGATAGAACCACAGAGAAGAAAGAAAGTGAAGAACATGAAACAAAGTCACCTCTGAGTGCTCCTGAATCAAAGTCCTTTTCCACTTCTGAACATTCAGTCGACACAGAGGATAATCAACAGTCAATCAAACCCACTGATGAAGGACTACAGGGAAAACCTGACACAGATACAACTGATACTGTCAAATCAGATGAAGCAACCGTGGAAATAACTTCTGAAGAGGCAGCTGGAAAGAGGCCTCCAGAAAGTATCACAAATGAAGCAGAACTCCTGTCTTCTCAAGAAAAGGCTAAACTACAAGGCAGCCCTTTAAAGAAACTCTTTACAGGTACTGGATTGAAAAAACTGTCTGGAAAGAAGCAAAAAGGTAAAAGAGAAGAATCTAAGTTAGGGGAACAGGGTGAACCAATTCAACACTTATCAGATTCCCCAGATAGCCCGGAGGAACAAAAGGGGGAGAGTTCTGCTTCTTCTCCTGAGGAGGTGAATGAAGTTCCCTCTTTGGAAAAATCTGCAGAAGGAATGCAGGTCACTGAAAGTGAAGATGCCACAATTCCAGATGTGGAGCGAAAAAGAGAAACTGTTACACCTTGGGCATCATTTAAAAAGATGGTGACTCCCAAGAAACGCGTCAGAAGGCCTTCTGAAAGCGATAAAGAAGAAGAAATTGATAAGACAAAGAGTGTAGCAGTATCTGCAACTGAAAATGTTGTTGATGAAAACCAGGGAGAAATAAAGGAAAACGGGATTGACCAGAAACCAGAGAAAATTACAGAAGAGCCCAAAAGAAAAGTTGACACCTCTGTGTCTTGGGAAACTTTTATATGTGTAGGCTCTTCAAAGAAAAGAGCCAGAAAGTCATCATCATCTGATGAAGAAAGCCAAAAAGTAGAAGAGTCTGGACAGAGCAAAGAAACAGCAACAGATGGAGTTCTTACTAGCTCTCAGGAGAGTGATCAAGGACAAGGGAATTCTTCCCCAGAACAAGCTGGAAGCCCATCTGAAAGTGAAGGCATTTCAACATGGGAATCATTTAAAAGGTTAGTTACTCCAAGAAGGAGATCCAAAACCAGAATGGAAGAAAAAAGTGAAGACTCTGTTGTGGGATCTAGCCTGGAGCATTCAACATCGGATGGTGAGCCTGGAAAAGATGAATCTTGGGTTCCTTTTAGAAAACTGATGCCTGGGCGTAGGAAGAAAAAGTCAGATGGAAAACCAGAACCAGCTCATCTTAAACAAGCAAGAGAAGACATGGCAGAAACAGCTGAAGAAGATTCTGATATTCCAGCTGTTGTTCCTTTATCTGAGTATGAAGCAGCAGAACAGGAAAAGATGGAAGCCCAACGAGTGAAGGATGCTGAAGCAATGAGAGAACAAACCTCAGAGGAAAACAGAGCAGAAAAGTTAGAGGAGACTCTGAGGATGGAGCAAGGATCTGAAGGGCTGGTACATGCAGTTGCTGTTACTGTTGTGGAAGAAGAAAGGGTGGTGAGCAGCATTGAGGAGAGATCACCATCATGGATATCTGCTGCTCTGACAGAGTGCATTGAGCAGGCAAGAGAAGAGGAAGAGAAAGAAATTCAGAAAGCAGCTGAACTGGGTGTTACTGTGGAGGATGCAGTGGTAGCTGCTAAGACAGTGCCAGAGACCAGAAAGGATGTAAGTGATGATGCCACAGCAAGTGAACTGGAGCTAACCTCTGAAGCAGTGACTGCTCTGGAGACAGCAGAAGCTTCCTGTGCTGAAGAAACAATGGAAGCATCCCTTGCTGAAGAGACAACTGAGATGGTTTCTGCTGTTTCACAGTTGTTAGAAACCCCAGATACTACAGAGGAAGCTACACCAGTTCAAGAAGTAGAGGCCACTGAACAAAATTTGAAAGAATTGGACAAACAGACACAAAAAGTTCTTCATGAAGTTGCTGAAAGAGTCAAGTCAGATGTAACACAGCTGGTTAGTGAAAGAGCTGTAGCAGAAACTGTAATTACAACAGCACAGGGACTTGAGTCAGAAGTGAAAGGTGGTGCTAAAGATGGGAGCATTGTAGACCAGGAAACTGTTCTGCTTGAACAGTCCTTGGAAAATGAACACAAAGAAGATGGCCCCCAGCAAAGTGCAGAGAGCATTCAGGGCCAAAACAGAGTTGAAGATACTGTTTTACCTACAGGATCAGAGAAAAGTGAAATACCTTCTGTGATGGAAAAAAGCACGGAAAGACATCAAGAATATGTTGAAGATCATAAAGAAGTAAATGAAGTGCAGAGGAGAGGAGAGGAAACTTTATCACATGCCGAAGAGTTTAACAGCATCGAAGCCATCATTCCCAAGGAAGAGCTGTCTGCAAAGCGGAAGCCTTCAGAACAAGAGAAACTGCCTGTAACAGAGTTGACACTGAATGGGACAAGAGATGAATGTGCTCTAGAAGGAAAACCTACAGTAAGTATTGCATATAACACAAAGGTTGATTTGTCAAAGAAAAAATCAGCAAGTGTTAGATACTATACCTTGTTTAGAACCAGGTTGTGGGTATATTATTGTTAAGGACCTTCCTTGTGAAGCATGAGACAACTGAAGTTCATTTCCAGTGAGAGACGCACAGATGTCTAGAAGAAGCAGGCACTGAAGCTTGTGTGCAGGGTGGGGTGCATGCAGTGCCTACAGAAATTGAGTGGGAGATGCTGTGCATAGATGCAGAGGTACTGAAATGATTGCCATTAGGGTTCCTGCATTGCACAAAGTAAGTTAAGATTATCTATGAACACCTGAGATACAGATGTGATCCATTGAGACCATACGCAGTGTATGGTGTCTTCAGTTGTAGGCAGAAATACGAGTGAAGCTGAGGTACCTCTGCAAAGGGAGGACATAAAACAACACCACTATCCAGTTTTAAATGCTGTAGTTACTGTGGCTGGCACATTCTTGTCTTCTTCCTTACCTCCTCATCTTCTGGCTTACTCTTTGTTTCAAATGCTGCCAGCTGTCCCTTCCTTTAATTAATTTTAAGGCTGCACTTTGTTTAATGAGCTACACATCCTCAGAAACCACACAAGCTGAGATTTTGGTGAGCTGCTAATCCCCGTGTTATCACCTTGTGCTCTTCCCATAACTCTTGTCCTTTTGGTGTTGTGGTTTTTCACCTAGAACATTGCTGGTCATTCTCTGCTTGTACCCATTCTCACAGAGCTGTTGCAATTCTCCACAGGTTCAGGACAAGACAGAGGATGAAACCTCATCCTTGGGGCTAACAGCTGAAAAGCCTGTGCAGCTTGGAGGAGAGGGCAGAACGCTTACTGTGGGACCAGAGTATACTGTGGTCCCTGTTAAAACTGAAAAACAAGATGGAATTCCTGACTCAGAAGAGCAGGTTTGTACTAAAGGAGGGCCTAGCAGGACACCTGTCCTGAGAGAGGAAGATGATGCTGTGCTCAACGGAATAAAAAGCACAGAAGTCACTGTGCCTGAGGTTCTACTGCAGAGCAAGGAAAAAACTTCTGCCATTCCTTCAAAAACAGATGACTCAGAAGCAGATGCTGAGCAGAGTGTGAGCAATGGGTCTGACAGAGACTTTGCAGCAAAACATTCTGTGGCCATCACAGAGCCACAATGCAGGGACAAAACAACTGAAACTCCCTCCAAGAGTGACGAAGCAAAAGGTGGCAAAGCGGAAAGTGCTGTGCTCAAATCTGAAACACAGCTGGAGAGCACTTCTGTTGTTACTGAGGCTCCTATGCAGATTGAAGCACATGGGGCATCTAATTTAGCATCAACATGCCCAGAGATTGTTGAAAATGGAAGTGCTGTTATCACTGATATAAGTCCTAAGAAATGCGAAACACCCAGCAGCTTGGCTGGAGAAGAGACTGTGGGAAAAGGACAAGAACTCGTAGAAACCTTGAACTGTCAAGGCTTTCAGAAAGAAGATAAGAAAAATGAGCAATTGCTGGAAGGAGCCAAAGAAGCATTTGCATGTGGAAAACAGGAAGCTGTGAGGCATGATGAATGTTCAACTGCTGTCCAGCAAGAGGAAGGCTCTGACTCAGCCTTTGCACAGGCTGAAAGCTTAGGGGCTCTGAAAACACCTGTGGCTGTAGCAGCTGCAGCAGGTGGAGAGCATGTCGTGGCAGAAACTGCGACACACACAGACGTGACAGCCAAAACTGCACAGCCCTTGGCAACCACACCAGAGCAAATGGTTTCTCAAGAGGTCCCAGTTTCTAATATTGACTGTTCAGGCTGTGGGACTGCAGAGCTTGGTGGTGTGGAGGCAACCAAGCCTGGAGTAACTTGTGCTTCTATGAATGGAGTATCAGAAGAGCAAGAGCAGCCCCAGAGCACAGAGCAAGCCGAACACAATGGTATTCCTTCCAGTCACAGTCTGTCTCCCAGCCACCCAGAATTTCAGAAGCATGTCGTTCAGTCTGTGATCATAGAGTCCCAGAGCACAGAAATTGTATTGAATGCCATCCAGTCAGCTGTTCACAAACTTGCAGAAACAGAAGAATTGGCTGCCCTTGAGTCAGAGCAGAGCATTAAGTCCATAGGGAAAAGCCCATCAGATACAATTGTACCTGAACTTCTGGGAAGTACGCAGGTAGATCAACAGCTTCCAGTAAAAGGGGAAGAGATGCAAAGTAAAGAACAAGAGCTCAAGCAACCAGGAATAGTGAAAACTACTACCTTAACTGAGTCTGCAGAAATTCATGCAACTGTGGAAAAAACAAAGGACATGCCTTTAACTTCTATGATCTTGAAAGATAGACAGAGTCAGAATTCTTTAACAGTCATAGCAAGCCCTGAAGACATTTCAAGGGGAAGTGTGACACTTCAGAAATCAATCCTAGAACAAAGTACTTCAGAAGATTCAACCAAAGACACCCTAGACATACACACACCACAATTAAGGGAGAAAGAGGTTGGGTACATTATGGAAATCTCAGACCAACATACAGGACAGCAAACATGCAGAGAAAGTGAACAACCATATCATCCACCAGTGGAGGACGGGAAAATGCAAATGTGGGAAGATGACAGTTGTCAAGAAGGAACATCTTGCGATAGACAAAGTCAGAACTCAGTGGCTCTGACGCCTTGAATGTAAGTAGCATTTTTAGCCAGTAATTTATTTATTTTTCTAAGATAGTTGTGAGGATCTCTGAACTGTTCTCTCCAATGTGGTGGTTTTGTTTTGTTTTTAATTATTTTACTGAAGGGCTGCCCTCACTTCAGTGGCCTTGGTCTGTATGTTTTGGTGTGTATTTCTGGAAGGTAGTAAACAGTTTTCCTTGGTAGGAACTCACATCACATTTAATGTATGTAATTTAATATTCAAACACAGTCTCTAACAAAACTCTTTTTAAAATCCTAAATGATGTGAGAACATGGTAAACCTGGAGTGCCCCATGTACAAAGCTCTCTGCACTTCAGAGGAATTTGAATCAGAAATTACAAGTATAATCTCTCCATAGGATATATACTGCACTTACTTCACTAAGTCATAAGACCTTTATCTCTGGGAACTGCTTGGGAAAATAACATATTCTTGAGAAAGTAAGTTGCCATTACTAAAGCTTTTTTACTGTCACCTTTCTTTCAGATATGCTAAGCATCCATGTGGCATTTGGAGAGATGCCAGTCCTAGAGAACAACTGACAATCCTGCCACAGAACCGGGAGCTTTATTCACTACCCTTTATTCTTGGATGTTAACATCTGTTCTTTTGAAGACCTCACCTTGCCATTTTTGTTTAAAAAACAAAACCTTTAATATTGGCTGTATCCATACCTGTGTTCCATTTGAAGGTTATTTGTCTCTGCCCAAAATAATCCATTAAGACTGGAGATGCATCACTGAGTGACTGGGCAGACCACTAGAATTTTTGCCATGGTTATTGCTGTCCCCTCATTTAATGTGTGTCCTGTATGTCCAATCTCCTTGAATCCCTTCACTTGTCCCTGAGTCTCCCTCCCTTCTTTAGCAGTCTCCCTTCCCCCTCACATCTTTCCTAGCTGCCTTGATCTGACCTGTGAGTGGCCATAGGTGCTGCTCAGCTTGTGTGTGAGGGGGAGGAGGAGGGCTGACTGATGAGAACACATGAGACTTCTGGATACGTCTGTCAAACAGCAGGAACTGGATCACGCACAAATCATTGAGCAAGGTGCTCAAGTTTGCTGCCTTTCAGTCCCATTCAGGTATCTCTGTCCATCTTTCAGTTGCAGGCCTGATTTAGTCAGAAATTATTTCTACAGTGTAGCTTGAAAGGAGATGGAAAATACCCTTCCTCTCTTGCTCCAGACTTCAGGTCTCAGGACTGGACTGTAATGTATTGAATATTTATATGTATGTCTTAAACCCAGTTCTGATTTTAATGTAGAACAATGATACTTCTGTACTGTTTAGGCATTCCCTTAAATGAATATTGTAGCGTAGCCTGGAGAGGAAATTGATACTATTGGAGCAGAAATTGATAACATATAGTTGCCTATTTATTGTTCCAGGTTTTTCCCCCGTAAAATCTCTCAAAAAATTTGGCTGTCTTGCTTTGAATATTTATATGTATATCCTGTACCCAGTTCTGATTTTAATGTAGAACTATGATATTTCTAATGACAAAAGGAGAGCCCTGACCTGACCCACTGCTCACTTCTACTTGCAGCCCACCCTGGTTTCTGAGGACCCTCCAGACACCATCATTTTCGCTGTCAACTTGTTCTTGTTTTACTACCTTTATATCTCGCTCCTCTCGTTCTGCTAATTTCTGGTCGCTGCCCCATCCAACCCAAAGCCTTTCCCTGCTTTATAATGTCGAACATCTTTCCTGCATACACACTTCCTCCTTTTCCAACCCCTGCCTGAACTGTTCTCCCACCACACCATTTTCTGAAATTCTCCCCACTCCTGGCAATTCTGTCTTTTCTGAGGCAGGAGTAGGAAAGAGGAAGGAAATTACTTGGTAATGAGTTCTGCCTAAAATTGCAAAGAGCTGATGAGATCTTTGGGGTACTGAGGACATTAAAAGCTTTATGAAAGGTGGATTGGATTGACAACAGCTGAGACTAGAATGGGCAGGGTGATATAAAGATACTTAGAAGCCCCAAGACTGAAAGTCCTGGGATGTCTGTCCCCTACAGGAATTGGTCCTCTCCTTTGTCGTTTACATTAAAATCGAACGAGGGGTACAAGTCAGTACTTTCAGCTCTGATTTCCAAAGTGAAGGTTACAGATCACACATTGTGAAACCAATGCCCATCAAGTTGAACAATAGCTCACTCTCATACCTGTATAGTAATTTATTTTAAAATCAACTTTAGTGTACAAATGCTCTTGTTAGGGCAGGTGCTGGCCTCTCCTTGAGGCTGCTCGTCCAGCAAGCGATGTGACTGATTGCACTGGTGTCATTGCACCATCTGGTGCTGCCCTGTGTGGAAGCATCAAAAGATTTTTCTTTACCTCAGAGCGAATTATATAAATATTTAAAGCCAAACAATGTGGTTTCAAACAATCCAGTCTATCTCTGTCAATTGTTAGCGGCAGCTTCCCCCTTAGCTTTGGGCAATTCCAAAAACCTCGGTTGATTTCCACACGTTTAGGTTGGCTTGCAAGGTAATGATGCTCTTAATAACACCTCACAAGTGCAAACTTGGCTGAATTTGTACAAATTGTATACCTATGTACCTTAAGCCATATTGCAATAACTGCAGCAGGTAAAATAACAAAAGCATGACCTGTGTAATCCTGATTCTTACATTTGTAGCTCCAAAGCTGTTAATAATATGTAAAGTTACTTCTTGTCTGAACCTCATTTAAATAAAGCTAGCTTTACCACAATGTAAATTGTCTGTTGGTAGTAATTGAGCAGGCAAGGGCTTTTAACTTGCCTGTTTTCTCCATTAATCCAGGGCCTAGGTAAGCAATGCAACAAACCTATCTATAAAAGAAATACAAAAGCTTCTTTTTATAACTGACAGCTAAAACACTTGCTGCACCCAAAACCACGCTAATGGTGCAGGGTCCGTGTATCCACAAAAAGTTCCTACTTTGTTCCAGTGTATTGCTTTGGCCTCTGAAACTCCTTGAGACTGTGACTTCTGGCTTGTGCTTAAAAGCTTGAAGCTTTCTGTAATCCAATGTATTGGGTTACCAAATTTGATTTTGTGTTTTTAAGGTAGATTTTCATTGATTAAATAAAATGCAACTACAAATTTGTTCTAACCTGTGTATGTGGTGGGTTTTTTTTTTCACCTTGCTTTAGTGTAAGTCATTTTCTGATGGTTGCTTCATCTTCAGGGAGTTAGATTTGCTCCTGGGAATTCACATTCAGCTTTTGATGTGAATTAAATAAGCTATTTACAGAATTAAACTATGATTTGGCTCTAAGTTTCAATAAAATACACATATTTCAGAAGAAGTAAGAATAGGGTATTCCAGAAGACTGAAATGCTTTTATCGAATTCAAGATAAAAAACAGTATTCAGTGATCCAGAATGAAAAATTAGTGTATCATATGCCTTGCTGGTGTGACTAAAGTATAGAAAACTCCAACAAAGCAACAGCATAAATGTCTGCAAAATTTTTCTTCTAGATTAGCAGATTGAGGGTCTTAGGCCCATAACTAGTATCTTCTAGGCTTCCCCACTTTTGCTGAGTGAGGGTATACTCACGGCAGCAAAAACCTGGGTGTGCTGATTATTTATGTTAGCAGACCTTGTACTTCAGACATGAAGTTTTTCCAGCTGTTCATATTCTGTGGCTGAGGCTCATGAACAGTGTTTGTATCTCAAGACAGATTGACAGCTGAACTAGTTTTGTAATAATTGGTGCCTTCCCATCCTCAGGTGAAATGCTAAATCTAGTAGGTGCAAATACTTTGCAGCACATGCAAGGACATGGGAACACTGCACACAGCCTGTCCCTTGTCTTGCTTTGGCAGGGTGTCAGTGGGCTCACACTGCAGGGGACTGATCTCACTGTCCACCTTTGGCACCTGGAGGTACAAACTGAACCAGCATCTCCTGCCAGACATTGTGCTCCAGGTGTACACAGCCTCTGCTGCCCTGTTTGTGCATTTATACTGGTTAGTGAAATCCCTGAACAAGCATCTAGCTAGGAATTGTAGTCCAAGCCTCTTGCATCCCAAGGAAGTTTTTCTGCTGTTTCCTCTTGTAGGGCTGTTTTATTGGCAATACCTCAAGTATCCTGCTTGTTAGCTCAGGCTATGGAAGTGGGCCTGGCTTTCCCATGCAATCCAGAGCATATGGGAGGCAGCTGTGCTCATTGACGAACCTGCACAGCTTGGATACAGCAAGTGCTTGGGGATGGGCAGGAGGCTTGCCAAAAGCATAGAGGATTCCTGAGATGTTCGTGTTTGGATGCTGAACGCTGGATGTTTGTCATTCGCAGCTGCCACATGGGAAGGGAGCAGGCCTGAGGAGGCTGATGGCCTCGCAAAAAAGGATGTGGCTTGGAAAGAGGAGCAAGGTGGAGGGGAAGGCCAGTGGAATTGACAGCACAGGGTTTGGAGTTCTAATTTGGCAGGGGGATGAATGCTGTGAGAAAGGAGGGTGACTTAGTTCTGTGAGCATTTTGAGATACTCCCAACAGGGTGGAAACAGCCACCACAGTGCCAACACCTGGTGTAGGGCTGGTGTCTTTACAAAAGTAAGAATTCAAGATAGAGGTCTAGTAAAGGCATGTGTCTCTCCTGCTTCAACATCCTCTTGAAAAAATACTGTCAAAACAGAACAGTTTTAAGAGAGCATCTCCAATTCCCCCTTGAAAATGACATCCACTGCCTGAGGATATTGCAAAGGCTGTGTATAATCACAGAATGATTTGGGATGGATGGGACCTTGAAGACCGTGTGGTTCCAAACCCCCTGCAATGGGCAGGGCAAGGAGTGATGATAGGATGAAATGAGAGCAGAAGTCTGATATGCCACAGGAGCTGTGCCCTGGGGATGGTCTCTGTGTCAGCTTGACCCTGTCCTCATCATCTGTTCTGCAGATAGGCCTCTGTCCCTCCTACAAGGGCACCAGACTGGGAAGGATAACCAGCATGACACCTTTTCTCTAAGCAGCAAGGCAAGAGGGAATTGTGGATCCCTGCGAGGCATTTGCATGCCAGTTGCTGTCCTGGAAGGCAGACATCCCAGGAAGCCCTCAAGGCAGCAGCCTGGGAGCAATCCCTGCCTTGTCCCCGGTGCAACTGTTCCCTGGGGGGGTTCTCCTAGATCCCCTCAGCCTTGCAGTACTGTGGTCTCACCTCCCCTGCTTGAGCTAGCTGTCTGCCTTGTAAGCAGGTTCCTTGTGAATTTTCAAGTACATTTCTGGGATATTGTCATTAGACAGTCCCAGAGGCAGCGTGACAGTCAGTGGTGCCTGCAATTTCCCATAAAAGCAGCTGTATGAAGCAGAAATCCTGACACACAACCGCCTGTACTAACATGTCTCCCCTTTCAGCATTCCAGGAGAGCCATGAGAGTAACAAAAGGACAGAGAGAGGTGATGCTCAGCCAATGTTTGAGGGTAGTGCATGCCCAGGGCCAAAAAGGAGTAAAGTTTTCAAGACTGGCTCACTAATGTAGGGGAGGCTGGGAGATTACAGCTCCAAGGAAAGTTTGCTAGGGGAGGATGGAGCAAGAGGGAAACATTATTTATTCAGAGGAAGTTTTCTTAGCCCAATTACATTTATTTCTCAATCTCCCAGATAATGTCTTCATTGTAATTTCATGACCATGATTAAGAATTACAAGGACAAATATGACCTGACTATTATTCTGGAGCTGACATGAACTCTTCTAAACTAGAACATTTGCTGAATAATCTTGAAAATAGCATTATTTTCTTTGGCATAAGTCTCCCTGCTGGGGAAACGCTTTTATTGGATTTTTGCATAATCTGTCTTGATCCTGCAATTGGATTCCAGCTTATACATCCTCTCTCCTCCCCACAGTAGAGCCAGTTAATGCCTCACAGATGCAAAGGGGGAACCTGCATCAGAGAGAATGATGTGGCAAAGGCTGGGCATATTGCTTACAATTCCTCATAGAAAAGCATATTTCATTTTAAAAATTCAAGCAGACAAACCCCTTGAGCCATTATTGGCACCAGTCAGTAGAAGCAGGCTCATATTCATTATGGGCTCATATTAATCATGACAGTATATTGACTATGTTGAAATTACTATTTTGGTTTTTTTCACTCATAGGCAATAGTTGCTCATGAAGAGAATATGCTCATAAAGATACAATACTTCTTTCTGTAAATATTCTGTAATGTGTCTCAAGGCTCTGGATATTCTTGTTATTAGTTATTTATTTTTCCAACAGAAGAGGCATCACATTTTGTTCTCTTTCCAATTGAGAGCTTGGATCACTTGGGCAGTATCAAAGCTTTCAATCTAAGTAGATGAGATGATTTTGCTTAAAATTTCTCAAAATCCTACATTTAGTTTTGACTAATGTACGGGCACACAGTGATGATGTGCTATGACAGAGCAACCTGCTGCATTTCTATATTATACCACAGAAACCAGGAACTTTGGCATATCACTGAAAAGATAATACTTGAATTTTGGATTTTTAAACTAGGAAAGGTAACAATTTTTCTCAATTTTTCCCGTTGAGAGACAAAGTAAAAGTAGCAAGAAAGTAGCAATGGGTGGCACTTACAACAAGCAAGGAAGCAGAGGAGCACAGCTGGAGACTGCAGGAGCAGAGACCAACATGCATCAAATGATGTAAGATTGCTGCTACTGGGAACAGAATGTTTATTATGACAAACTTGGCATTTGGGAAAAAAAAAATCAGAGAGGCTCCACAATCTGCAAATCCAGAAAAAGATTGAAATGAGTTGAAAAACAATGAGTGCTTTTATGGAACATGAATTTGTGACCTGTTAGCAGGAATGCAGATAATAGGGCTACTGTGGCTTCTTGAGGATGGGATACTTTTTAAAGAATATCTTCATACATATAAATGAACATTTGAAGCAAAATTATGTTAACTTTAAAGATAAGCTCATAGCTTTAAAATAACACTAATGAACCAAAGATAGTGTGAAGCTAGTGCTTTCCTTACTGCAAGAGGAAAGACAAGTAAGAGGGCATTAAAAAATTTGCTAGAAACAACATGAAAGTGAATGGTTAACTAATAATGATCTTTCAAGTGTAAAGCTCAATTTTCCTGTTAATTACCTATTTTCTTAAGGGAGACACCAAAACCCTCTACCTGGCCCCAACTCTAAGTATAGCACACAGACCAAAGTTTAGAAGGTTATGTTTGAATTTTAAATGGGCTAGACTGAAATATTAATGATTCTTCAGCTTAGAAGAGCCTAAAATAGACCGTCAAGTGAGCAGGGCTGAGGTTAGACTGTTTTAGTGTTCCAGGGAAAAATCTGCATTCTAATTCTGTTGTGGTCTCAAAATGTAACCAAACGATGAGAACAGAATGTCCCTAAAGTGCTAAGGTTTTTAAGCAGAGAGGAGGAAGACCAAACAGAGGGAGCATTACTGGTGATGCCGGGAGAATTAATATTTTTCAGCCCTTCCTAAGTCAGCGCTCTGTGCTGGAGGACAGGTGGACATTTGTGTACTTCGTGTATTCCCTCCGGCACGGACGTGCTCGGGCTCTGTCCCCTCTCTGGACCTGGGGACAGGGAACCTCAGCAGCTGCCCTGAAGCTCAAACAATCGCTTCCCCTTGGCCTCGCACTTCCCTGGCGCAGCTGGAACATGCTGTGCAGGGACGTGCCGCTGTTTCCGCCGCGCTGGGATTTCTCTGCCAGCTGCTGATCAGCTCACGGCTCTCTCCTGGCAGCGCTGCAGCTGGGTGGGACACGCACTAAGTCTCCTCTCGGGGCATGTTTTCCCCGCTGTACCTGCCCCCGCCAGCCTGGGGACTTGGTGCTCGGGGTGCTCTGCAGCGCAGGGCGCGAAGGGCTCGGCGCTCCGGGACAATCCCGCAGCGGGACAGCGCTACCGGGGCCGCTGCTGCCGCTTCCTTGGCTCTGCGGTGCCGCTGGGTGCGGGGATGCTGCCGGCGATGATGCTCTTTGGGCTGTCCCTGCCCAACCCGGGTGGTTTGCGCTGGAGTCACGGCACCATCTAGTGAGTGCTGTCCCTGCACACACACCGCCAGGGCTGGGGCTTCTCCCGAAAACTCGCCAAAAGGAAAAATCAACCCAGGCTGCACCTTCGGTACCGTATCTCCTGCTTCATAACCCTCCCAAAGGTGGAGAAATTGATGTGGCAGTGGCAGAGATTTCTAGCTGTTGTCCTCCCAGCTAGCTGAAATTCCATCCAGCTCGGGCAGCTGTCAAAGAGTAAAATGCAGGACGAAGTGTCAGCTTGCATTAGTGATGTATGTGCACAAAACACACGAGTGAAATGATGGGCTGCTTTAGTGGGCTCTGAAGGGAAAACGCAAGTTCAGTTCTAGATTGCTGCTGTATTTGGAGCCTAAAAGCCTTCACAGTGAGCTGCAAGCCATGGCAAAGGTGTAGACCAGGCTTCTGAGCCGGGTGGCAGGGTTATATCAGCTTACCCCAAAAACCTTTGGCAGCAGATCCAGCAGAAACTGGGCTGCTGAGGCTCTCCTGGTTCCTGGGGTGATGGAGGGGACACCTGCAGGGTGATGCCAAGGAAGCTGAACAAGCACTGGAGTCATTAACCAAGGTTACATAAGTGGCAGTGCCTTCCAAGAGGTTCTTCAGCCTGTTTTCAGATGCATCCAGTACATGCCACAAATGGTAAAAACCAGAGGAGAACCTCAATGGAAATAAAGGTAATGGGAAAGAAATAGAGCCAGCCCATCTCTATGTGAAAAGGAGAAAGCAAAATGGGGAAATAGAGAAGAACCACCTGAGTGTTAGTGGCTGTGAAAAATGCACTTACACAAAGAGCAAACTCTGTCAGTTAAATGTACAGACAACACCTGTTTTGCATCAATTAGCTGAGTTTCTCCCTTCAAAATAATCCTCTGGGATCCATACCCAGGGATGGTGGTGGCAAAGTACAACTTCGAAAAAAGTAAGCAAGGCAGAGGGTTTTAGGGATGTGGTCTCTTAGGCACCCACATGGCAAGTAGCAACTAACAACAGATTATGGAGGCCTGACAGCTGCTACCAACCACTCACTGCATCTGTTCCCAGTATAGCTGATACAGTCAGTCCTCTTAATGATGCATGGCAGCTACCAACGTGAAAGAAATGTTTTTCACGACCCCAGCACAAGGGGCAGATCAGATGAGGTTTGCTTTCATCTGTCAGGGACTTCACTATACATTTACTGTCTATTCCAAAGCTTAAACCGTAGTCCTTAGCATATGTGTAGCTCATGCTACTTTGCCTGAAGAGCTGGAAATGTTAAAATTTCCACAAGAGGTCACTGTGAGGCAGTGCATCAGTGATAGAGGAGGCTGCTTCGCAAATCCTGTAAAGGCTATGGACACTTGCAACAACACAGCCACAGTCATCTTAGGTAGAGATACCAGCAGAACAGGAACAAGGGCCCTCCCTCTTTTGGGGAGTCAGATGGACAGGTGGGAGAAAAACGGGTGCTACAAGAAAACTGAAGCTTATCTCTGTCCCAGAATAAGAAATTAGTTATGTGCTGTGCCAGAGACATGTATCTCTGTTGTTGTCATGAATCTTGGAGGGGCATATTCCAGGATTAAGTATAATAATCTGACTACTCCCTAATTTACTAAAGAAAAATGCAATCTGGGAGTGGAGCCCACAACATAAGAAGGCCCTAGAGCAGTTAAAGAACACCATAAATGTGTTTCAGTCACTGGGACTCATCTGCCCTACATGGCCCCTCTCACTATACATCCAGGTGGGAGAGAAGGGATTTGGCTGGGGGCTAGAGCAAGAGTGAGTGCCTGGACCCATACAACATCAAGTCACTTTGGGTTCCAAATAGAATGTAAGAATGAAGTAATGTGTAACAACAAGATTGCTATAAAACAATTATGAAAAGAAAAATTATTTTTAATAAGAAGCCAGAGATTATGACTTTAGAGGAAGGTCATGAAGATGGGCAGTGGGGTCAGCATGAAGGCAAGTGCACTTCCCCTCTAACAAAGCTTTTTGAAAAGCAAAGAGCCTAAGTGTTTATTTCTGTGGTAAGCATGGACTGCCTCACTCCCAAAGCTTTTCACACTCCAGTGAGGTCTGCATCAGAAAAAATGGTAATCGAAGCCTCTCCCTAGACCATTTTCTACATTTGCTTAACCGAGACCTTTTTATCTCCATCTCAAAGAACTCTTGGGAAAACAAGATAATCTTGAGAGAGTAAGTTGTCATTAATAAAACTTTCATAATTCTCTTTTTTCTGTCAGATACACTGGGCATCCCTGGGCCATTTGAAGAGATGCTAGTCTTAGAGAGCAACTGGGAAGGCTGTGGCAGAGTCAGGAGCTTTATCCATGAGGCCTAATTCAGGGATGCTGACAGTTACTCTTTGAAGACCTCACCTTTTTGTCACAGTCATAAAAAGTAATGCCTCTAATGTTCAGTGTAGCTACATGTGTGCTCCATGCCAAGGTCTGCACAATAGAGCCAAGATCATGGAACCCTCAACCCACTCGCCTTGTGGAGGACATCAAGAATTCCTCTGCCTCCTTGTCCCTTTTCCTGTCATGAGACAGGGAGAGAAACTGGGATGTGTCCTGCACATGCTCTCAAGTGAAAGGGAAAACTGAAGGTGAAATTAGGGAAGACTGAGTGAGAAGGGGAAAAATTCACATTCTGCTCAGTGGCTGCAGTGGTTGAAATACTTGTTTGGTGTTATTCCATCTGAACAGGCAGTATTCCCTGCCCTGGCCTCTCCACCAGTTTTTACACTGACTTTCTACAGCCTCCTTCTTCCTTCTGCAGCTCTTTTGCAGCCCCATTCTGGCAAGAGGTTGCCACTCTGTTTTTCTCCCAATCCTAACCCTAATCCTTGAATCCAAGTTCTGGCTGGGATGGAGTTAATTGCCTCCCTAGCAGCTGGTCCAGTGCCATGTGCTGATTCTCAGTGTGAGAATAATGTTGGTAACACAGTGATGATGCAGTTGTTGCTGCATAGCTTTAGCCCAAGCCAAGGACACTCCAGTTTCCCTTGCTTTGCTGGTGAGGAGGAGCACGAGGAGCTGAGGGAGAGCATGGTCAGGACATGACCTGGTCTGTGAGTGCTGGGGCTGTGGCTTGCTGACAGCCCCAGCACGGCTCTTGCAGTGAGTGACTTTGCCACCAAAGTCCTGTCAGAGGCAGTGCCATTCCTGGACCTACACAGTGCTTCAGCAGGTGCTTGAATTCCCTGGGATCTTCTTTGTGTTTCACCTGAGTACTCTTAACACATTTCTTGCTGCAGGATGATACCAAGAAATGCATCTTATTGGTCCCATCTGACACTGAAGAAGAATTGTGCCACCCAGCTGTTAGGTTTTAAAAATGGACTGAGGAACTGCCCTTGTCTGTAGCACTTTCCAAGCTGGCAGTTCTGCAAAAATGCCTGCTTCACTTCAGGCAGAGCAGCTCAGCTCAGTCCAGGAGGCCTCTTGAAGCCTGGAGTGTTACTGCTTTGGAAACCTTGGTTGTGCTCAGTGGCAGAGACATCAGTGGTAAGTGCCACTGTCATTGTATCTCTATTTCCCAGCTCTCAGAGCCATGTTTAATCAAGTTCCTTGACAGCAATAGGAAATAGATGTGCTCATTCCTCATGTAAGAATCACCACAGAGGTGTGGCTCTGCAAGGGAGTACTGCTACTGGCAGCTGCACGACAGAGCAAATAAATCCTCTTGGCAGCAGCCAGCTGCGCTTTTTTCCTCTCACCATGCAAAACCTCAGCTCCTGTAAGCACTTTGAGGAAGCCCACCAGCATGGCCAGATGTAGAGTAAACCATCGGCTCACACTCCCTTGCAGTAGTATCAGAAGCAGGAAAATGTTTTCTATGACATTGCAACAGTGGATGACTTTCTCATGAGTCTACCAAGGATACAGGAATTGATGACTTTTAATTTCTTACGTCAGCTTCTCTTTAGAGCACAGAAGGTCTCCTTTAGGAGAAAGAGGATCTATCTATGGTGTGGGAAAGGCAGGAAAAAACATTAATACAGCCATAGTTTCCAAATTCCTAGTATGCTCTTCTCTTTTAAGACACAGATGCAAATTCCAAACTAAGAGATTTCTGACCCTTGAGCTAATGAGAACTGAAGGTAGTGCTCCCATTCCCTAGGACAAGTGTACCACTCTTCTAAGACGAAATAGTTAATATAATGTAAAACATCCCAAAGCAAAACAAAAAAAAAATCCCAAACCCCACCCCAAAACAGGAAAGGTGGTGTCCTTACAGGCATGATCACAGATTCACAGCTTAAGTAGCTGCTTCCTGAGTGTCTGCTCAATTCTTTCAGACTCTCCCCATTTAGCTTGAGCTGCTATTTCACCACGTTAGCTTTCCACACTGTGTGGCACAACTCTGCACACAGATGAAAGCTGATCCATACTTAGCTGAATCTTCTGCTGAATTTTTGCTTTTGCATCACTTGCAGTAGACAGAAAAAACTGGTGACATTGTGGCCCTTTGCTCTGAGATATTTTCTATATGACAGGAGAGTGGTGCATAGCAACACTCCTACATCCTTGAAGTCTTGCCTCTAGTATGGTTTTAAAAAAATTAATATCATACTACAGTTTTATTAAAAAGGGCAATAAAATTTTGAACATTAATAAACTTAGTGAAAAAGGATAAAGTTCCTACAGATTTCTTTTTCAGTTCTTGTGCACAAATCATGACTTGTTCTGGGTCCCATTCTGTTATTAGTATTGCAAAGGTGCCTCAAAATGAGATGAAAAAAATTTAATTCTGTGTAAGAATGCAATAATATAAAAGAATAAGATTATTATTACTGAACAATTATTACTCTGTATTCTGTGTATATGTCTGTCTGCAGACAACTGTGTACCAGCAGCTGGAGTGGTGCTGGTTTGGCAATAGGCCATCACTCTCCTTTTCTCATCAGCTGCCAACCATATGCTTTGAGTGACTATTTCCATTCTAATGAGCCTGAAAGTCATCAGAGTGAGCCACAGGAAAGGTGTAGGTTGGGTTTCCGAGCTGGGTGGCAGGGTTACACCAGCTCACCCCAAAAGCCTTTGGCAGCAGATCCAGCAGAAACTGGGCTGTTGAGGCACTCCTGCTTCCTGGGGTGATGGAGGGGACACCTGCA
The DNA here is from genome assembly GCF_009819885.2 of Catharus ustulatus. NCBI lineage: Eukaryota > Metazoa > Chordata > Aves > Passeriformes > Turdidae > Catharus > Catharus ustulatus. The sequence continues at coordinate 58,563,185 of NC_046223.1, read as the reverse complement.
GGGTGATACAAAAGAAGGACGAGCACCCTCAGCCAGGCAACTCTCCTGCTCATAAGCATGTGCTTTAGTCAACTCCTGAGTTAATGAAGGTGTGAATTGTTGAAAGATCAGATTAATTCGTCAAAAGTGGATTGAACCCTGGTTTGATTTTTATCCAATAGGCTCATGAAATAAAGCTTGATTGACAGAGTACATTGCGCTGTGAATTTGAAACAAACAATGGCAATATATAAAATAATTCACTGCTGAAACTGGAATTGCACAATACAGTAGTAACAAGATAGAAAATGCTTCAACCACATGGTTGAGAGATTAAGGACAGAAAAAACAATAGATTGGTCAGGGAGCTCCCTTAGAAAGTGTATAAACTGCTTCAAAATGAGTCCTGACACAGTCAGCAGATTGGATACAGGCTGTGGGTCTGTGCTGAGGCATGCTGGAGTGCTGGATACCTCCTCCACACTCCACAGAGCAGTACAGTAAGTGAACATTTGTGTACTTTCATTTTGTTGTTCTGCTTCTCTCCTCCCTGAGCAGATTTCCTAAGGTTCCAGGAAGGCTTCAGTTTTTGCCAAGGCAATAGGCATGGACTGACTATGAGGAAGTCCTGTTGGCAGCTCCTTTGGCACAAGGGCTAAAACACTGGCACCTCAAGGAATGACAGCAGTCACTGACAGCTGCTCCAAGGCCATGCTGAGCTCTTGCATCTTAGCACACGTGACCTATTCAAAACCATGGATGCACCAACATCACAGCACCAGGGCTGTACTACAGAGGAAATGTGTTAATGTGGTTTTGGTTAAATTTCTAAATATGTCCTTCTTAACGGCAGGTTTGATAGAAGCCCATATTTAAGGACAATGAACTTCTCTTATTTCTAGAGCTGATCACAGATAATTGACAAATACACAATAATGAAAGGTGCTGCAAAATATTTCTTGCTTCTCTGTTTTGTTCTACCTTTGGTATGAGTAGGATTTCATTATCCAGTGACAACGGGCATTTTTACAAACAAAAACAAGTGAACAAAACAAGAGCTGTAGATTAACAGCCGGGCTGTTTGAACAGTCAGCCTCCATCAGCACTGGCAGTCTGTCACCTAGATTTCATTAACCAAAGTATGCTGCTGGAATTAACAGTGTAACTGCAGTGTTGAAGTAGAAATCTATTTGGTAATACATTTTATTTGTTTTTTAAGTAATCCAATTACAGTAATTTCATGACTATAAGGCACACCCTTTTGACTAAAATTTTCCCCTGAAACCGAAGTGCGCCTTATAGTCCGGTGCGCCTTATCTGATGGACAAAGTTAAAAAAATTTTTCTACCCGGAAGTGAGAGCTGCGAGCTGCGGGGGGAGCCGGCAGGGCCATGGCTGCCAGGTGGAGGCAGGGCAGAGTGGCGGCGGGCACACCCTGGCCCCGTGGAGGTGGAGCCACCCCTCCAGAGGCACCCCTCAGCCCCGTGGAGGCGGCACGGCCCCTACACAGGCACCCCCCGGCCCCGTGGAGGGGGCACGGAGGGGCAGCGGGCATGCCCCGGCCCCGCCGGATACAGGTGGGCCTGGGGGCCAGCGGCGCCCCTCCTGCCGGGTACAGGGGGGCCTGGGGGCCAATGGCTGTCGGGTTGAGGCGGGACCTTGGCCAGCAATCGCGTGGAGGGAGCTGGGGGCGGAGCCTCGCTGCAAAAAAAAACGTGCACCTTATAGTCCGGTGCGCCTTATATGATCTACAAAGTTGCGAATTTTGCCGCCTCCCGGGGGGTGCGCCTTATAGTCCGGTGCACCTTATGGTTGTGAAATTACTGTACTCCTAATCATTCATAACTATGAAGTATCTTTAAACATTTGTTGACTTTAGGAAGCAATAAATAAGAGAATCAGTGACAGAACTCTAAAATTAACTTCCCTTATATGTGTTTACATTTTAAGATTAAAAGATGTGGAAATACAATCAAGGAAAATTACTTTAACTTTGTTAAGAATTACAGTAATTTCACAATTATAAGACGCACCATTTTGACTAAAATTTTAATCCCACCCCGGAAATGTGGCTTACACTCAGGAGAGGCTACTATGTGAAAAATTTTCTGAAATTTCCAACCCCAGAAGTGCAGCCGAGGTGCCGAGCCGAGCACCCGCCAGTAAAACCCAGGATTTCGCGATTGTTACAAATTGGTTACTCTGTTGCGCGGCGGGTGGGGCCGGCTCCATGCTGGCAGTGCGGGGTGGGGAGGGAGGTGGGGGCTTCCTCCTTCAGGCAGTGCAGGCTGAGGGAGAGGTGGGAGGCTCCGTGCTGACATCCCCACAGCCCGGGGGGAGGCGGGGGCTCCCACCCCCGCCTGCCGCCACAGGAGCAGTCAGGCTCCTTCCCCTCCTGTTGCCGCCGCCACGGGTGCCGGCGGGCTCCGTCCCCACCTGCCACTGCGGGGCAGCGCCAGGCCGGGGCAAGCGAGCCTGGCGGCAGCAGCGGCCAGCCCCAAGTGGCCCTGCCGAGCTGGGCCACCCGGCCCCGTTGGCAGCCCTGAGCAGGCTGAGCCTGCACAGCCCGAGCCGAGCCAGTAAACCCTGCCATGCCACGATTCTGTTACTATTTGGCAACTTTGTTGCACGCAGGTCCTCGCTGCGAACGACAGAGCGGCTTATATTCAGGTGCGACTTATGTGTGGACAAAGAATGAAACGTTGCCAACACCCAGAGATGCAGCTTATAGTCAGTGTGGCTTGTAATCATGAAATTACTGTAATCAGTTTGATCTTTAAGTGCTTGGGATAATGCTATCTAAAGAACTGTATTACCCTCCAAAAAGGCAAAATATACCCAAACAAGGTAATCCTCCTGTTAAGCAGATTGGGAAAGAAACACTCTGATGCCACCAGGTACCAGGTATCATAGCACCTGCTCGAGTCTAACTGGGCCTCCTTCAACTAATGCAAAATATGTTGCAGTGCCAAAGAAATTATTTAAAGTAAACAGAATGAAATCCATTCAGTTCATTCAGTTCTTTTTTTTTTTTTCTCTTGCAACTGACAGCTTTTTGTGACTGAGGCTGTTATTTTATGGGATTTGGAGCTGAAAAGCCAGCCAGATTTTCCAAACATCAGGACAGCAACTGAAGGCTCTGCAGTGTAAACAGGAGCACAATTTCAAGTATTCAATGTTTGTAACACAAACATCTTCTGATAAATTCTCTCCCTGTTGAAGCAGAATGATTATCAGATCAGTGATGGTCTGATAGAAAAATAATGACTGCCATGGACTGCAAACCATTTTCAGAAGTGATGATCCTCTGTTGGAGCAGAGAGATTTATAGGTGTTTGGTACTTTTGAAGCCAAGGCAGAGATAACAAGTCATATGCCTAGCAAATTAACTTCGAAGATACTCCTTTGGAAAAACATGGGGCTGAAGTTCCGGCCCACAGCCTTGAATGATGGCAGATTTCACCGACTTCTCAGCAGTTCCTGCCAAGATGTCTGCTTTCATTTGGTAGGAAATTCACAACTTCAGCAGGTGAGCAGACTGAATGAGCAATGAGCAACTCAGTCACAAATCTCCAAGTCAAATATTGAAAACTAAATCCCGGAGTTATGTCTAACTAATAATAATTGAGAAGGTTTAAACAAAGAAGCTTGAACAAAACTGCATTTGTGCTGCCATTTCCCAAATTCTCGATGCAGGTGTTAATAGCCAGAATACACTGTTTCTAATTTGTTTTAAAGGAACAAAACTGCTCATGAAGTTGAAAGACAATGATTTAAACATCCCTATGGAGCATCAAACAAAGGGTGTTTAAAAGAAACCAGTATCATAGCTCAACACATATTAAAAGTCTCTTTATTGTGTTTTTTTTCTCTTTACTCGACAGTGTTATTTCTTAAGAATAAATATTAACAGGTGAAAGGATCCCTGCTGAGCCTGCAATTTCACGTTCCTTGTAGCAGTAGGACCGTCATAACCAACTCCTTTCACGGTTGCTTGTTCCCTGCCCTACCCTGCTGCTTCTTGCTGGGCAGCACATCAGCCTGCAAGGCCACACTGCCCTCCAGCGGAGCTACCTGCCCGAGTGGGAATCACCACTTCCCATCTTCTACATCCTGGATGTTGCCAGCAGCAACATTGGCTTCAGTGAGGCTCTTCCTGGCTCATCTCCATCTCTGCACAATCTGTGAGCTGTTCAAAACTCTCTGCAGAGCTAAAATAAGGAACAGTTTGACAGAAAAATAGCATTTTTTAGGACTGGTTGGTTTTCACTTGAGTCCATTCAACATGTAACTTAGCAAACATCATGATGTCCAAATAGTGGAGGAGAGGTGAGAGCAGGAATAATGTCTCACAATAAATGGTGTGTCCATGTGCACCCTGACACAACCAGCCACCTGGGGAGCTGAGCTGAACTGTTGTACTCTGTCTCGGAGCAGAACTGAAGCTCTGGAATTTAAAAAAAAAAAAAAAAAAGTAGAAAAAAAAGAGCATCAAAGCAGTAACTAACATCTGAGGTGGTAGCACCTTTAGCAGCTTCAGTCATTTTGGAAATGAACTAGTGACTATACCCTAAACCACAGATACCTCAAAAACAGACATTACCCTGAACTAGGAAAGGTTTGCTCTTTTGTTTTTCTCTACTCTGAGAACATTCTGGACTAAGGAAGATTAAATAAAACCCACATTTAAGGAAATTATACTGGTAGATGAAGATCCTAAAGAAGCTTTAAAATGGGCATCACTAAATTCTGTAAGATTTTTTTTTACCTCAAAAGACTTCTATACTTTGAAGTAAATTGATTTTAAATCTATTACTCTTATACAAGAGAATAACAAAATCAATATCACTTACAATAAGCTTTACAATAATAGTCACATTATAATAAACTGGGAAAAAAATCCAGTACGTAGAGACTTTTTGTGCTAAATCCACCTTAAGTTTTATTAAGCTCATTGTTCACCTGTGTGATGGATGTTTTAGTCTGATAAACGGAATACATTGCTTGGTTTTTAAACTGATTCGGCAAGAGCTCATCCAGGAAGACCAAACACCAACAACCTTTCACCTTCAACTCAATAAATCATATCCCATTTAATTCAGTTTTTATTCAATGAAATGATGTATAAAAACTTACAAATCTGAGAACTTAACTATACACAAAAAGATGATATTCAGTTTAAACGTATACACAGAGAAGAGCTGTGATTTGTGACTTGCCCTCTCCCACCCCTCCCCCCAAACACACACCGTCTCCATTTATGATGGGGTACTTTTTCTGTCCACTTACACCTTCTGTTGGCCCAGTAATTGCTCAGTGGGCTTCACTGCTGCTGTCAGTTTAGGTTTTTAGGCTACCAGCAAAAAATCTGGGCATCTATATAAAATAATAAAAATCAACAACTTGATTTTTAACACAAAGATGCAGTACTACCATCAGCAGTAACTAAAACTACAGAATTCACCCTTTCAGTTTTTGCAGGCTTTGTTTTGGCTTTCAAAATAACAGGACTCTCATAGAGCAGAATTTCCCAGCCAGCACTACAGATTCATTTTAAAACAACCATGATCCCCTGTTGCTAGAACAGCACTTTTCTTCCCTCTTAACTCATGCCATTAGACGAAGTGAAATCACAGACATTCCTTGCCTGAGTAAGGGAATAAAGCTTTTCTCTCTCCTTTCATCCAGAATGACTCAAACCTCTGTATAGCTAACAACACACACGTGTGCTGCACTAATGATGGTGCAGTGCTCACCAGTACGCCACTTCTCTAGTTTCCTTGGTAGCTTGGGTGACAACACTTACCTATTGGCTTCTCTTCAACAGGTCAATAAAAATGCACACAGCTCAGGACTTTTCAAATTTGGTTAAAAGCAACCTGTGCAATGACCAGATTTGTCAAACAACTAGAAGACATTCCAGGCTGAATCTGAGAGTAGACGGCCAGTTACTTAAAAAGGATGTGTGCATTTATTTACCTGTACCAAATATACACAGACACTTTATATATATATAAATCTTTATACATATACAGTATTTATATATATATATATAAAGATTGCCATCACATTACTATTACAGCTACTTAAGTCAAAATTTGACTAAGTAACGACTTTGCTTGACTCTGAAACAGATACCCAAAGGCATACTTGAAGGAAAACATACGGCTAAAAGAAAACCAACACCCTCAGTTCTTTATAACTCAATGAGCAGAGTTTTCTGCATTACTTGAGAAAAGTTCTGAGGGCTTAGGTTATAACCTTAACTTGCATGCAGACTTGTAAAGAGCACGGTGTTTAATCTGCCAGATCTCAAAATGCCTTCTACCAGGGAAACTAAAACACATATATCCTTTGCTTACCAAACTGATACTCTGTTTCTCATTACACTCATCATTGTATCTAAATACACTTTAAAGCAATCTAAATTTTGTTTAAAATCTATTAAATTTGGAATAACTAATACTATCAACATAGTTAGCTGGATTGTTTTTTCACATGTTCCTTTGTATTAAAATCAATTTTGTTGTGGTTTGATGCAAGAGCTTTTTGTTTGTTTTGGTGGGAGAGGCAAAGTCCAATTTCCTAATGTGCCAGTACAGTTCTGGTTGCTGAAGACAAAGGGTGGGAAGGAGGTTGCTGGAAAAGATGGTAGGGGTAAGTGAGGTAAGAGGTAGGGGGAGGAAAAAATTGATTTAATAAAAAATGAGTAAAGAAACTTAAAAAATTGATATAGGTTTCACATTCAGTCTAACAACACTGCTTCCTGCTCCTTTTTGATGGAGGCTAACACTGCATTATCAGTCTCTGTGGCTTCTGTGTCCCCACCACCTAACAGAATGGAGCGATCTTCTTCTAGTGTAAAGACAGAGTTCTGATTTTGGCACGAATGTTTGACTACTTCATTGGGAGTTGAAAAAGTTTTGTCACACAAGTTACATTTGTAGGGCTTGTTGGTCTGTACTAACATGTTGTCCATTTGACTGCCTTCCTCAAAAGTACAGAGCTCCAGAGTCTGTTTATCCACCATCGTGTATGTGTCCATGCTCTGGTTTAGGCACACGTGTCTGGCAGCCTGGTTAGCCCTACAAAAGCTTTTGTCACAAGTGCTGCACTTGAAGGGCTTGCCCGTGTGAATGTACATGTGCTCCCTCCAGTGGCTTTTCTGAATAAATTTGCGACCACAGATGGAACATTCGTATTTCCGTCTCTTTACCTCCCTCTCTTGATCTGCCTGCTCCAGGTTGTCAATGTCTGCGATGTCGGAGGGGGGAGGTGTCTCTGACTGCTGCTGCCCATCAATTATTGGGGAGTCTGAGATCTGCTGCAGCTCGCTGTCACTAATCATCCCCGCTTCAGGCACTTCCATGGCATCTTTATCAGCTGTGTTGTTACAGAGAGACAAAGAGATATTACTTTCTCCCTGCTGGCTAGATGCAAAGGGAACTCCCGTGTGGATCTGCAGGTGCTCCCGCAAACTGCTGCGCAGGTTGAACCGGCGACCACAGAGGTGACAGGCATAGTATTTTGGGAAGCTTCCATTCCTTTTCATGATGCTTGGCTTGACATGTGCTATTGTGAGAGAGGCAGGCTGCTCATCTGAAGAAGATGCTTCCATATTGGCCTCTTCTCCCGAAGGTGAATTATTACCAGCAGCAGATACCAATTCTGGAGATAGAGAAGATGGCAATGGGTCAGAAGTAGACATATTTGTCCGGGTCACTTGTGGCAGATTTGAACCCAACTGCGAGAGCTGTGAGCCTTCAGAAGCCTGCTCTTGGCTCATCCGTGATGTCTGAGGCCGTGGTTCTCGCCCAAGTTTGTCAGTTGCTGACGTAACCTTAGTGGGATGTCTTATCTGGTGATCTGCAATCTGAATGCCATACAATGAAGATGCTAATGGAAAGACTTGATCCGGGTGAGAAAAAGTTCCCTGACTTGCAAGGCTGGCCTCTTGAATTAGTGGATATGCATGCAGAAACTTTATTCCCTGTTCTAGTCGAACTGGGTCAATGAGTTGTGGTGCCATCTTCCCAGTGTACATCAAATGCAAAAGATAACTGAAGATATCTGGCTGTATGTCGGTCGCTTTCAAACGGACACATTCACTGAAAGGTGAAACAAAATTATATATGTAAGACATAAGGAAAATATTTTTTCCAGTTCTAGGTTATTCAAGCCTTGATAAAAATAGGTGGTTTCTACTTAAATTCAAAAGACAGAACCTGCAATAAATATTAAGGGAAACACTTTAAAAGAGTTAATCTTAGGACCTACTTGAAAGATGACTTCTTTTCTCGGTGAAGTACGTTGCTTGAAAGAAAAGCTGTCCCATTGCAATCTATACTATTTTAAACTGCTGTTATGTTGCAAATATGTTGTCACATATTAGCATATTTTGTAAACTGCAAAGACATTTTCCCCCTTTTCTTGGCTGGATTAAAACACATCTGTAGCTAAATTAAAGCCTGCTAGCACAGGACTCTAAATTCACAGTCCAATAAATTCCTCTCAGTATTTAGCCCTGAAAACACCTAAAATTTATTCTTGCCTGCTGGGCTTCTATGTCCTACTAGGGTTTAGAGCTACAGTTCTGCAAATGTGTGATATTGCGTTGTCCCAAATGCATTATGATCCAGAAACCATGCAGGACAGGGTGTGAATCCCCCCAGGGATCTGATGCAACAGGTGTAACCAGGTGGAGTCCAGGTTCCCTACACAGCAGAACAGCAGCTTTTTTCCTTGAACAGGGAGGGAGAAACAGCAGCACCAGTGGACTGTGTGGTCAGCCTAGCAGTCCCTGGATTACAGCACTCAAAGGGAGATGCTTTAGCTGTGATGCCCTCTTCAGCCCAACAGGACTGAAACCAACATCACCCTCCAGCTCACAGTGTGCCCTATGCATCAAATCTTTATGATGCTCTGGACTGAGACAGCTATCACTGCACTAGCTAAAGCTGTATCTCTGTGCAGAAAGTAAGGCAAGGTTCATAGCAGAAAGAATACCGGGAACATTTTTGCGAGGTCAGCTAACTAACAGGACAGGAACTGAGATTCTAATTATTTTTCATAATTATTTGTAGCTCCTCTGTTAAAAACAAACACAAATAAACCACAGAAATTCAGAAATGGACATGATTGTGTGCTGTGGTCTGAATGCTCTAACTAAGTATGCTACCAAGCTGAGGAGGAAATGATAACCAACTCTTCCATTTCTTGAGGTGCACCCTTCTTGAGCTCTCTCTGTGACTGCTTCTGAATTCAGACATATGACTCAAAAGTAAACTTTGCAATGCTGTCTTCCGAAGATGACTGTGTGCTCTTGATGGAGCATTAAGGATGATAACATCTGCCTGCAGTCCTGTTTCAGAAGTGCAAATGCACTTCTGTCCTAGCAGTTCACTTCTGGCTAAGAACTCTTGGCCAAAGAGTTAAGTGTGCATTACTTAACATAAACCTTTTGAGTTAGTTCAAGTATTTTGGAAAAATACCAAAAAATCTTTAAAGTGATCTTACATTTTGGTGATCTTTTCAATCCCCTCAATGTAAGTCTGTGGTACAAAAATTAAAAAAAAACAACAATAACAACAAAAAAAAAACGACTGAAAGAAAAGTACCACGAAACCCCTTATTTTCCACCATTACGTAGTACTCTATTATTTAACTGACAATAAACTGCAAAGAAATGAAATACATGCACCTTTTTTGTAAGTTTATTTCTCAAAACCTCCCAGCAAGTACTTACTGGACTGTATATAACATTACACAAATGTCAAGAACAGTGTCAAGACAGAGTAGAGGATAGTGAGTGGGGGAAGAAAAGTGCAGGAGAGAAGACAGGATCCTTGAAGTATTCAACTGTAGAAATTAAATTTTCTATGCCTTTTTAAGGATAAAGAATTTGTGCTAAAATATAAAATTAGCATTAATGAATCACAGTTCAACTTCAACATGTTTTAAAGTAAGGTTCAAGTTTGTAGTTAAGACTGGATTCCACTTTATGTTGTAACAAGAGGCAAAAAGAACTTCTGTTGCTAGACTTCCTTAGCTTAGTCAACTGAAAAACATTTAAATGGTGAACCTTTTTAGCGTTACCTGGTTTGATGAACAAACAACATCTTGAAGTAGTTGGAGAAAGAAGCGAGGACAGATTTGTGTGCCTTGAAGTAGACATCCCCAATGGCAACTGTGCAGTCACACAGGAAACCGAACTCTCTCTGAGCATTTAGCTGCTGCAGCAGTATAAGTCCATGGTTGGCCAAATCCATTTTTTTACACTCTGAAAAGCAAATGACTTGCATGTAAAATTTAACAGTAGATGCACAGATGCAACAGTAGCTGTCTCTTAACAGATATTTTCTACAATATCCAGATGCCATACTTTAGCAACAGGTCTTAATCCCAAGTTACTGTATAAAAGATACCTTACACATAGGCAAGGATTTCTCTTTCATGATGGCCGATGTGATTCACAAAGGGGTGAGTGATTTGCCAAGGCTTAAAGAGCAAAGGAGAATCAGGACCTTAGTGTTCTGAAAAGGCATGGTGTGGGTACTTGGATACAGAAATACAAATAGCTAAGGAAGAGAAAGATATATTAACAAGTAGTAGAATCACCTATACAGAGTAGGAAAAAGAAAGCGTTTCGGTTGCCACTTGTCTGCTCAAAATAGGAAAATGGTATTTCCTTTCTGATGTCAGTCCCTCTCACCTACACTGGTGGGAGTGACACAACCCTTTTACCCTGGGTTTTCAGTGTGTCTGTTTACCTTTTACCTAAAAGTTATGGGTCCATCCAGCTGAATCCAAGCCCTGCATTTAATAACTGAACATTTGTGATGGTTATGCCCCCTCCTAGGAAACACCAGTTGCATACCAGATACTTAAACAGTGAATTCATTCTAGGTATTGGCAAGCCCCCTGGACTATCAACACAGGAGCGGCCAATCTTTTCATCTAATAACTATTCATCTATTTATTGAGATCTGCAACAACAGCATTTTTAAGAATGCCTCATGCCTGCCTAGCCAATCAAGAAACTCAAAGGGTGAGAGGCGCAGCTCTGTCCATGGCTGGCCATCAGCACCAGGTAGGATAAGAACAGTGAAATGTGGCACTGACCCTAGGCCAGGATTTCCACAGCCCCTCACCCTCCTGGGCACCTCCCTGTATCAGCTGCTGGAGGTTGCCCACAAAGAGCTAAGAGCTATAAACTTTTCCTCAAGGACTCAAGGGCAGTCTTGGAAGCAAAAATTTGTAACTTTGGGGGAAAAAATAGACATGAAAACACATTAGGACAGTTACCCATGGTTGGATGGATGGATGGATGGATGGATGGATGGATGGATGGATGGACGGAAAAACACAGGGCTTAACAAACTTAATCAAAGCAAATAGAGCTTTGGGCAAAAAAAAAATGGTAAGTATGAAGCAATATAAATCTGTACATAAACATATAATACAGCAAGAGAAGCCAACAAAATTCCTGGCCATGTAATGCCTAGAACAGAAACAGAAGAGAACAGAAAGAGAAGGTGAAACTAGAAGTGGACCAAAAGGTTTATAAAAAGTCTTGGGTGTTTTCCCCTCTAAACTTATCGAAATTTTAAGTCAGGTTCAAGCAGCTAGTTTCTTTTATACAGTAAGAGCATGGCTTTTTGGGAAAGAGAACAGATGTGTATTCCACATATGCCAGTATTTAGTCACTGGAGAAGCAAGTATTTCTACTTGCTGGACAGGGAAGAATTCCCTTGTATTTAAAGCAATAACGAGGCTGACCAAATGCATTCCTTTGCATTCACACGAGATCAGAACTCACTGCAGACAAGGGTGTAAAGACAAAGAAAGAAATACAGAGTAAGATACAGCTGATTATTTTCTTATAGTTAATAAGAGAAAAAGAAGTTAGGTTTCAGCTCTCTTTAGATACATATTCTCCTCCCTAAGCTAATGTTTGGATAACTAAATTCGTACAGACAATATGCTAAGATTCTATCCCTCCCTCCACAAGAGGGAATACTTGCTGTCAGCAGGAACAAAATGCATGCTTGGTGTTATTTAATCCTGCAAGATGCTTCATGCAGGTGATGTTACAGAAAACATACTTGATTCTTTCCCCCTTTAATTTGGATTATTAATGTGCTTTACATTTTTTAAATTCAGTCTGGTTTGTACTTGGACAACAAAACTTGCCAAGCAGAGCAAACCACCGATGTGAGGGCACTCCAAGCCAGACAAGCATTCTTTCTAGTTATTACCGTCCTAAGAGTGTTTAGTTTGGAGCGTCACTCTTACCCCAAACAGCAAGCCCTTCCTTAGAGACCTGAACTGATCTTTTAAAGAAAAGATACATGTGCACAACATTATGTTTTGCATGTATCTGGATGATATTTAAATGTTCCAGCTAAAAGCACTACACTAATTACACTCTGAGGAAATGACAGGGCGGGGAAATGAAAAGAGCGAGGATCAGGTATGCGTGTGCTCAGGAATTTTACCCTTAGCTAAGTAAAATGGTGATTAACGCCGGCAAGGCCGTATTTCAGTGCTGACCGATTCAACAAGTGTGTGAAACACTTGCTGTGCGCTGAAACCCCGTGGGGGCAGTCCTCCCCCGGCCCAGCCCGGCTTTGGAAATTACCTAATCTGTTCGGCGCTGGGTGAGAAGCCACGCGGGGGCGAGCCCGTTCGGGAAGGGCGCTCGCCTCGGAGACCCGGCAGGGAAAAGGGGGCGGCACAAGCCCAGGACGGCACCGGGGAAGCGCCGGTACCCCAGGAGTGCGTGGGGCACGAGCGGCCAACCGGGCTGCCAGGGAACAGCTGGGGCACGGCGCTTCCCGATCTGCTCTGGCACGCCGGGCACCGAGCCCGCGGCGCTGCTCCCGCTCCGACAGCAGAGGGCACCGGCCAGGCCCCGGCCGCTCACAGCCGCGCCGCACCTCCCGCAGCGGCGGCAGCCGCCCGCTCGGCCTTCGCCCTCAGCCCGGGCGGCGGGCGGGGACCCGCCACGGGCCCGGCCGGCGCCGCGCGCCGCTTCCCGGCCTCCCACCCCCGGGGCGCTCCCGCCTCGCCCGGGCCGGGGGCGTGTCCGGCCGCGCGCCCGCTCCATGCCCGGAGCACGCTCGGCCCCAGTGCGGGAGCGGACGGCGCGCTCCCATTGGCCGCCGGGGCGGAAGGCCGGGCCGCCGCGCGCCGTTCTCACTGGCTGCGCCCCGCCCCTCCCTCCTCCCGCTGGCACCGCCCACCTCCCCCCCGCGCACGCCACGCGCGCACGGACGGGACGGAGACGGCGCGCGAGACGCAGCGCGAGCGGAGCCGCCAGGGCGCGCGAGACGGGAAGAGCCGCCGCCGCCGCCGCCAGGGCCGGCCCATCCCAACCCGCCGGGGGGGGGGGGGACGGGGGACAGGCGGGGCGGCCCCGCCCCGCGCCGGATCCCGCTGCTGCTGCCGCCGCCGCCACCGCCGCCGAAGGGGGCGGGAGGGAGGAGGGAGCGCGGGCCTCAACCGGCCGAGCCGAGCCCCGCGCCGGGCGGCACCGGCCCCCCCGGCCCCCTCCCTCTCTCCCTCCCTCTCCGCTACCCACCCACTCCCCTCCGACTCGGCCCGGCCCTCCCCTCGGTGCGCACCCATCCCCCCCCCCGTACCGTGTCCCGGATGGAGCCACCCGGCCCGGTCCGGCCCGACCCGGCCCGGCGGGGATTCACCGGGCAGTTCCACCTCCCGCCCCGCGCCCCCTCGGCCCGCTCGGACCCGGCGGGGCCCGGGGCGCCGCTCGCACACAATGCGGAGGTAGGGCCGAGCAGGCCCCGCCGCGCCCCCGCCGCCGCCGCCGCCTCAGCCCGGGCCGCGGCCGGCGCGACGGGGCCGGGCGCACGTGCGGGCGGCGGGGCCGGGCTGCCCCGCGGGGCGGGCTCGGCGCGGCCGGTGCTCGCTCACCTGGGGGGCGTGGGGGCCGCCGGGTGGCGCCGCGCGGGGGCCGCCGCCGTCTCCGCGCCCGGCAGCAGCAACAACGGAGTCAGCGCGGCGGCGGCGGCGGCGGCTTTTCCTGTCCGGTTACGTTCGGGTCACATGACCGGGAGCGGAGCACAGAGGCTGCGGCGAGGAGCCCCCGCCGTGGGGGAGGGGAGGCGGCGAGCGCTGTGGCGGCAGCGGGAGACACCCAGCCCCCGCCCCTCCCTCCGCGCCCGCCCCACCACCGGGAACGGGAGCGGCCCTCCCGCCCTCCGGGCACCCCCGGAGCAAAGCCGCTGCTCCCGTCCCAGCGAGACGCGCTGTCCCTTTAAAACTCCCGGGCGGCGGAGGCCGGTGTGGCCCCCCTACACCCCTGTCCGCCTCCAGCGCTGCGGGATAACGGGGATCGTGACAGCGTGCGGGGCTGGGATGGGATGAGATGGGATGCGATGGGGCGGTGCTGTGCCGCGCCCGCCGCCGCCTTCCCGGCGCCCGTCCGGCCTCGCCGTGGCGGCAGAGGCTGCTCGGTGCCGCCGCCGGGGGGCCCGAGCGGCTCCCGCCGGGCGGCGCTTGGCGGTGGGTGTGGGATGGAGGGATGGATGTCGCCGGGTGCTGCCCCCGCGCTCGCTGCCGGGCAGGAGTGGCGGGCGCAGGTGCGTCCCTGCGCTTCCCGCGGAGTCGCCGGGGATGTGGGACGGGCGGGTCGCGGTGTCCCGGGCCTATCGGGCGGGAGCTCTGAGAGCCGGTGCCGTCCTCCGTGTCACCCCGGCTGCTCTCCAGGTGTCGTTTATAGCAAGTCTCGGTCCGGTGCGCCGGGAAGGGGCGGCGTGGGACTAGTCTCTGTGGAACTGCCCTGGGCACGCTGTAGCTGAGCTGTCAGATGGGAGGTTACAAGTTCAGTTGTCAAAAAGAGTGATTCAGAGTACAGAAGTGGAAAGGTTGGGTCTGCTTGTGGTCTGTTCAGCTGGACGCATGTTATTTGAAGCAGGTATTCTTAACTTGCCTTTTTTAGGGATTATATGTAAAAATCAATATATAAAAATCACATCTTCAGCTTCCCACAGCAGCAGGCTTGTGGTGGAGTGCAGAGAAGGTTGCTGTAGCAAGGCCTCGTTTTATCCAAATCCAGGGCATGCTGTAGAGTAATCCATGGATGCTTATAAAGCTGCATAAGGAAATGCACCAACAGATACACCTGGAAATATATATATGTCCACGATACATGGAAAATATTGTCGGTCTTGAAGAAGTTAAGTCAGCTGTTAGCGTGGAGCAGGGATGCTGTCTTCTACGAGAGACTGGGAGGACCTTGGATGTGATTTCCTCAGGCAGGCAATCAGTCCAGGGGGAGAGCCCAGATACATCTGCTAAGTGGAGCAGTGGTGTGGACAGAACCATTTTCAGAGAGAAACTTTGTCCTTGTTGAAGACCTTGTGGGAAGATGTTTGGCCAGTAGTAGTTCAGTAGTTAAAGGGGGTTCCTCTGCATCCCCTGTCCTGCAGCCCTGCTCCTGCTGTCCTCCAGTGTGTCCCCCAGTTGTTCATGGGGAAGAGCATGTGCCACAATGCCAATTGTCTGAATTAGTTCCAGATGATTATTACCTTTTTTAAGGTACTTATTTAAGCAAGCATTTAGGGGCCTAGCTATACCTGGGATGTTGTTTCCATGGTAATTAAATAGATATGCTATGGAAAAAAGGCCCAGACTTTGAACTTTGCATCTTGATAGCAGGTGTGCTGATGGGGAGGAGGAGTGTTGTATCATGTCTGGTTTGTAGGTCCCCAGATGATTGCAGCCATCCTAGGCTATTGTTAATTTTACAGGATCTAAATTGATAAAGAATTAGACCAGTTTTATGTGAGTCTGACTAAGCCATCTCCCACGGAAATTAATGGATATCCTGATAGGCACAGCTTGAGTCTTTGCATCAAATAGCTCATGAATATTAATTTATTTACCCAAGTTAAACTGCATCTGAAAAGTGCAGGTTTTTAAGACTAGTGAAGTCTTTAAAAAAACCAACAAACTAACCCCAAAACCCAACAGCTTTTAATTTTTATGGAGCTGAAGGCTGTCTGCTGCTGTTTCGGTACTTAGAATAAAGCAGTTGAACAGAACTTGAAGACCCTTGAATAGCTGAGATCTTAAAAACATGTCCGTTGTAGTTCAGCACAACTCTCTGGGTTCTGCTATGTGAGCATGTGGCAGAAAGTTTATAGAGTGTATTTAACCAGTCTACTTGGCAATTTTTTCCCCTGAATGGTTCCCCTTGCATTTCAGTTTTGCAAACTGAATACAAAGTAAAGAGACTAGATGGGTATTTGAACTCAATCACTTAGCCTTTCATTATCCGTCTTTTTCTCCTGAAGATACTGAAAAAGTGATATAGTTTTTAATTTAATTGAGTGGGCTACTTAGGAAAACCAGTGTGTTTCTGGCAGGTATCTGGCAGGCTTTTTGGCCTCTTTTTCTCTTTTATGCTGCACTTGCTTACTTGTGTGTTGGCATTCATGTGGGATTCTCCTCTGTGCTGTCTTTGAAACTGGAGAAAAAGGAGCTGTGGTTTATTATTAACAGCTCATAATTCAGCTTTAAATCACCTTTATTTGGACTGCTGTACTTGAATCCAGCAATAATGCAGTTTCTAATCTTGTCAGATTCAAGGCCTGTTGGAATCAGTAGAAAGATGGCTGTATTGAGTGTAATGTTGCTAAAACTTCAGACCTTCAATACTGTCTGACACCTGAGACATGTCACCTGTGTCACAGGGAGTGATAAACATTTACCTGATGCATTTGGGACACCCAGTTTATCATGTGAATCTAAAATATCACTTCTATCTCTTCTTTGGAGTTTTGGGTTTGTTTTTTTAGGTGCATTTTTATCCATGCATCTAAAACTGTAATAAAAATTTATCCATGTCTCATTAAGTGGCATTAATGTGCTTTTAGTTTTTCTGTGCTGGTTTTTCCTCCTGAGTTTCTAGAGATACCTGATTAGGATTTCTTTCCCACTTTTATGACTTTTTGAAAAGACTGTTCAGACTGTTTGAGATAGTACTACACACATCTGAGCACATTCTTAGTTAGGTATGATGCTGTTGATGACAGGATCAGTCCCTAGGTTTTGGTTTTACTTCGGTCTGCATGTACTTGGATTAGAGGCAGCATTTTGTCTGGTAAGATCATATTTTACATTGTAAATGAGCATACTGCTGATGATATAAGTGTTAATAGGATGATGGAAGCATCTGCTAATCCAAGTAAAAAGTCACTTGAGCAGTGGGAGGAACTTGATCCAGTCTCAAGTCCTGTAAGTGTGACTTCTTGGATGAGTTCAGTTGAAATCTGGAGTGGAATAGTGGATTTTTTTTATTGCTATAGTCAAAACCTCAACAGCTCTAGTGAAGATAATTAGGCTCACAGAGCTAAGATTTTTTGTGAGTTTTCAAATTTCTCAGCATTTTTGAAAAGTAAGAGAGCAGAGTCACTGTTCTGAAGAGCTCTTTGCTCTCTGCTCCCTGCAACACTGCTGATGCATTCCCAGAGGAGTGGAAGCCATGGGGATCTGGAAGTTGCATGTCCTAGGCAATGCATGGGAATTTTTCCCAGAAGGTGTGGGACCCTTCTTCACATGGGTACAACTGTAGTAAAACATGAATTTATGTCAATGCTGTAAATCTGTTTTATTAGCACAATTGCCATTTCTAACACTTCCACTTTTGATTTATGCTGGTAAGAAGGCTTGGTGACAAGTGTGACAGCTGCAGTAGCTTCTTGCTAGAACATTGTACCTCTGAGAGTCACCAAGCTTTTAATCCAGGGCTCTGCCCTCCCTCTGTTAGAATTGTGCACATAGTTTGCCCAAGTCTCACCTGTCTTTCAGACAGCATTGTAGGAATGTAAAAGTGATCCTTGGGAAAACTGATGTAAGGGCCCAGCAGCAATAGTGGAATAGCTCTGCTCTTTCTTGCCTTGGCTTCCGTGCTCTTGCTTGCCTTGCTGTTGGAGTACATTCGTGATAGGTGAGTGGCCATCCCCAAGGAGATCTGAGCTTTCAAGTTTTTGTTGCCAGTAGGTCTGGTGGTCTGAGAGGTGAAGGAGATCCCTGGTGTGTGAGCCACCTTTTGTGTAGGTTGTATGAGGTGAAAAGATGAAGAAATGGATCTTTGTTGTTCTGTACGCTAAGGTGGTTTTCTGGTATAGGGATATTAGGAATTGTTTTTACACCTAGTGTACAAAACTAGTTGAGTAGCTGCAGTTTAGACCGGGGAAATAACTTTAACCATCCTTTTCTCAGTACAATATAGGTCATTTGAGGAAATGGTTTAACTGTATGTATAGTTTTTCTTGTTAGGAGACTCATCTCTGTCAGGAATTTTCAGTGTAACCCAACTAACACAGTTCTTGCAGTGCCGATTGGCACTGTTTTCTGCCTTTGGCTTAGTCCAAAATTAGCCTTTTACATGGGCCCTGCCCACTTTTAACAGGTAAAGTTCAAATGTGACAATGTCCTCTTGGCTGAAGCGACGTTTTTAGTGGAGCTTGACTATGAAGTTACAGCAATATATGTACTTGCATGTGTTGTTTTCCTTAGGAAAAAAGGATTCAAACTGCAGTGGTTCCCAAGTGCATTTGTAATACCCATGCTGGTGAGGAATTCCAGAGGAAGCAGCTCTCAGTGCCAGAGCTCCAGGGAGGTGTGTATATGCATCCAGCAGGCAGAGCTGATGTGAACAGTGCAGCAGAGAGAGGGGATTGACTCTGTACTCATGAGTGCTGCCACCCCAGAAAAACAAACAGGTCTGGAATTGAGTCACAGCTCTCAGCATTCCTTGCTGTTTTACAAATAGCTACTCTTGTGACAACTTCCCAGCAAATCTGCCAAAGAAAATCATGTGTAAGTTATCCTTTACCTTATCTGACATAAAAAGCACATTTAGAAGCAGTTTGCACAGTTGGGATCCTTATAAAGAATGGTCTATCAAGGCTCCATATGAAGATTTTTACTGTTCAGTCTTGATTTTGTTAAAAATTCAGAGTTCTGGGTATTTTAGGATTCCTCTCTGATTTTCCTTGCATATTCTGTATTTATTGCTATTGCATCTTTCTTTTCTTTTCCCTCAAGTAACCCTTACTGGTTAGAGCAGACCCATTTTGATGAAGACTCAAACTCTGCAAACTGTAGTAATGTGTTGTTTTCAGTTACACTGGGAGAGCATGTGGTGGGTGAGGCAGGCAAAAGATGGGTGTGTTCTTACAAATAAGGCAGTTTTGTGTTGCTTCTAGAGCTTGAGTCTCATCCTGGCTCTGCCATAAAGCTTCCTCCTGCTCAGGCCATGTGTACATGTGCGCAGGCTCCCCAAGGGATCTCTGGCTTGAAGCAGAAACAGGGACTGCAGGCAGGGAAAGTTTCCCACGTGCTGTGTGGTCACAGAGGGCTCTACTCCCTGCTATATTATGCTGTGAAAGCTCAAGTTACATTCTTGGTGCACTCAATTCCCAGCTTGGTTCTCTGCAGGGAATATAGCAAAGGGATTCTCTATGGAGTTAGCTGCTGAAACAAAACCCCCTCATGCGTGGATACAGCTGCCAGTGTGTACACCATGAGAAACATGGATACATAGTTGTAAAGGTCTGTTAAGACTTAACTGAAGCTTTTGGGTTTTTGCAAACTGTGACTAGCCACTCAATAGAGTAAGCAGGGCTGGGGGCTTGGCAAGAAGCACAGTATGACTTTATGCCTGTGATTTTATCTGCCAAGAGAAACCGATTGACAGTTTCAAAAGTAACTGTGCTACTTTTGTTTTGAGGTGTTGGTAACTCTTACAGTCCTGAGACAGAATACTTAAGATAATCAAGAGACACTTTATGCTTTTAAAGAGCATTTACGAGTCCTCCAATGACTTTGTTAAAACCGCTTTTCTTAGTGGTGCAGTTGGTCTGCATATTTACATTTTAGCAATTTAGTTGAAATACTGAAACATTAAATGTGAGATGAATGGCAACTAATGCTCTTGAGTGTAAGTATTTCCTCAAAGTGGGGGAGGGAGAGCCTGAAAAATATTTGCTGGAAAAATTAGAATTAAAATGTAACCTAATGCTCTGTTATTGGAATTATGTGGTAAGTGGAATTGTAAGTTTTCCTGCTGTATAAAAGATGTAATGTTCTGTTTCTTTAAAACGTTGTGTAAGTGTGCAGTCAGATGTTTTTGCTAGCTGTGCCTTTTATTTTTTTCTCCATTATGTCTGTTTCATGTATTCAACAGGAGTCCAGTATTGCACTCAGAAATAACGCTCTCAGGTGAAGAGAACAGTAAGCTACTGCAACCATACTTGCATTTTTAGCCAGAATTTAGTTATCATGGCTTGTTTAATGACGTTCCAGGAACTTTTAACAGACTCTTTAGGTTCTGTTCCTTATCTGATATACTGGACTAAAGTGAATTTGAAACAGGTGGTAAAACAGCAGTTGTCTACCAGTTTCTGAAAATACATTTAAAAAAAGAAGTTGCTAGGAAAAAATCTGTTCATCTTCTCAGGAGTAAGTAACACTCTGTGGACTAGGAATAGATTAAGAATAAAAAAGAAGAAACTTTTACTTAAGACATCTTACCCTATGCTCACTCCTTGCAACTTATACTGATGAAAATCAAATAGCATGATAAGGTGGACAGAAAAATTCTGTGAATCTTTTTTTAGTTTACTGCGTTGCTACAGGTCCCTGTGACCTCTGTGATCAACTAATTCCTCTTCTATATGAATACTAAATGTAAAAAAATATTGTAAATAGTACTACATCTCAATAAATGTGTTCCCATACAAGTATATAAACACCACTTTCTGATGGGATGGAACATAACAAGAAATATATCTGCCACGTGTAACAAAATCATGCCAGGAGAACAAACAGTCATGCCATCTCCAAGCTTGGGACAATGTTGCAGCTCTCCAAGAGTGAGCTGGTAAACATGAAGGAATACATCATCAATCAAAAATACACAAAGTAGTAAAGTATTCAGCATCATTTTAACTGTTAGGGGAGAAAGCAGTAGAGTCCTTCACCAAATAGAGTCAGCGGATGAGACTCATCCATAGGTTAAGCCCTCTCTAACAGTACAGTGATTGGGAATAATGTTCACAGATGGATTTAAAATTTTTATTTGAGTAGAAGATTTAGAGACAATTTCATGATTCTCCAGAAGCATATTTTCCAAGGAATTTTTCAAGCCTTGTGTTCTCTATTGTTTTGTCTGTTTTCTTCTTCCTGGGTTTGTTCTGTCCTCAGAAAACTACCCTTGCAAGTTCAAACAGAACCTGTGGAACAGCAAACACACTGACATGAATTTTTATTTTATTTAAAAGTCTTTAAACCTATTTATACTATAAATCAGATAATCTGAAAAAGTACCTGTACCTGCAATTTTAAAGTTGCAAAGAACAAATACTAATCCCTGTGTACATCACATTAATACAGTAATCTTAATTCTCAAATTATGAAGTATAGAAATTGCACTTGTTATTATGTTCTTAAGCCTCACCAACCTCTATGGTGATTAGTATTACTATCATCCATTCAAGGCGCAGCGCGTGCTTTTCATTCAGGTGATTTCGCATTAGGTCTGTCAGCTCCATGCAGTGCTGCAGCTTTTCATTCATTACCTGCAAGCAACTACAAACATCACAAATCTGGACTCCAGAAAAGGGATCAGACCACTAAATAAGGAAAGACACTCCACAGAACTAGAAAGAGATTAACACCTCTGCAAAATAGAACAGAAAATTAATAGAACTAAAAGTTCTGTAAGACAAGCAACAGAAGCAGCAGTATAGATGAACCTATTATTTCAATAGGTTCCCCAAAAGAATATAAATTTAGGATATGCATCTACAGGTATTGAAGGGTTTCTGGGTGATACCTGCTCATGAAAACAGTCACAAACAAGATGTAACTTTCTGGAATGCCTCAAAATTAAGTATGTATGATTACTGTACCACCAGGAGAGGTAGTTTTCGTGCTTCTTATTCTGGTTTAGCATTAAACATTATGTCACCCTTCAAGAACTGATGTGAATGATCATGCCAGTAAAAAGAATCCACTTCTCAGTTCTAACTATTTAAAACCTAAGGAAGTAAACAAGTCATTCATGTGAGGCAGGTTAACCTAAAATAGGTAAAGGTGTGAGTGGGCTAATAACAGCTGGAAGAGGGGAGAGTGTGTAGTATCTTATTATTTATTCCCTTTCTGCAATTAAAGCACATTAATGGAGCAATTTGTGACCCTGCTGAGCCAAAGACAACTGATCTGAGCATGGAAGATTCTAACAACTGTAAGGCACTCACCTTAACTCTGCGATTAATGTTGAGAAACTGGCAAGTTTTGTCATAAAGCTCTTCTAGTTTTTCTCTATCCCAGTAGAAGTCTGGTGTTATTAGCAGGTCTGAGCTCAGATTTATACGGTGTCTAAAAAGAATGGGTACTACTGTAGTTCAGGCTTCCTCTTGGTGAATATAGGAGCAAATATTTACATGCAGTTAAATGAAATAAGAAAATTTTCCTGTAATTCTACATAGAATATGAAAAGAATCTTCTTTCATAGTAAAAATACAATTGGAGTGATTATTTAAAATTGTTCACATCTCTGGAAACTTTTCTGGGAATACTCTGTTGTGGAACTGTTTTGAACATAAATGACTTTTGCCTTATGCCAACACTGCCTCCTCAATCTGTCACCTTCCTTAATTTTTGATACCTGCAGGAGGTCCTTGAGTATGCTGGCTGCTCACTGAAGTACACAAAATAACAATACAGAACTCCTAAATATAACTGGGACTGTGTGCTGAATGTGTGAGTACAGCACACTCCTCAGCATCACGCTATGGTCTAAGCATCATAAAGTCTAAAAGCTAAAATCTCCTACTCTCAGGATATTGATAACATAAACCTTTGGACACTTGGAACATCATTATTGATTACTGATCAGTCGTTCCAGCATTTGAAATGGGAATTGTTTTTTAATTTTACCTTGGAGATTTTGGTGGGATTTTTTTCCCTTTTTTTTTTATTTTCTTCTTTTTTTTTTTGAGTGTAAGGGTCTGTATTGTCAAAGGCCAGATTTCACTTGAGGGAGGAAAGAACATTAAATGCAATAACTTAGCAGTGGTTTCTGAGTAAGTCAAGGGAAGAACAGAACTCGCAGAAGATTTTTATCAACTCTAGACTGTAGTTAGCAGTTCTACCTACCCTTGTTTTTCCTGGTATCCTTTACATGCTGTAGTATTTATTGTAATTACTAGTTAGGAGACATGTTGCTGGACTCAGGAAAGGAAAAGGGTGTGGTATTTGGTCATTTATGATAGACTGCCTGCTTAATGACTGCAGCTGAAATGCCAGTGTGAGTGGTGAGCCAGTGGGTCCCCTTACTAATGTAAATAGCACACAGACTCCAGTCAAAAAAAAAGAATTCTCTCACCCCATCTCATCCTGCTCTATTTATTGTGTATTCTGCTCTGTGTATCATGCACAATGCAATTTTTACATTCTGTGTAATGTCTTGGGTGTAACCAAAAAAATTACCTTAGTGCAAAGAGTTCTCCAATTTTCTGCATCACATCTGCATGAGAGAGTTTTACCTTCCTTCGTGACTTTAGAATCTGAAAAGTAGGAAGTTCTTCACTGCTTGATCAAGTACCATGTACTAGTAGTTAAGAAGTCCAGAGTTTTACAGCCTAAAGCACGTTAGAATCTTAGAACACATACTGTACTTACTAACATTTTAGTTTTGTTTGCTTAGTGCCTTGCTTCTCTAGCTTTCTAAGAATATCACCGTGCAACTGGTTCCTCCAGGCTTCTCAATAAATCACTGAGTACGTCATCAGTAGCTACAGAAATACTGGGGCATTTTCTATAAATTATTTCCTAAACAAGAGATCATTTGTATTTCCTTCCTGTTGTTTTTATTTTAAAGTCATGACAGTTCTTTTAACTTGCCACTCCTTAGCCTTTTTACAGACTTTCTTCTTACAATAATCAATGTATTACCATTTATTTCCTTCATATTAAAGTAATAAACCCAACGTTTTCTCTTGAACACTGCAAATCTCATTTTTAAATACAACATCATATGGGCTTTGTACTGTAATTAAGTTTCATGAAAAACTTCCAAGTAATTCACTCAAACTCTTCATTATATTCGAGTCAAAGCACATTATTTTCAGCCCAAGTTAGTACACACTGTATTTGGCCAGGTTTTTAAATGCTGCTTGTCCTGTTACACATAGGTTTCACCAGTAGCAAGTGACAGTGGGACAACATGGGAAACATTATTACAATGCAGAACCCCACTCCCAGTCCTTTAAAGGCTAATGATTTCTTGTCCGACCACTGTGCAGGTGTTCTGAGCTTCTCTGCACTGATGCATTTACCATCAAATGTGTTGAACATTCAAATTGCTTTTTTCCAATCCTCAGCTACAGACCTGGACTGATCTTTTACAAAACACAGGTGAAAAGGAGGGGAGAGTTACAATCAAGACCTCACCTCAGGAATTGACTGGATAGATTCCACAAAGTTATCCAGTAATGATTCCCAAATAGCCAGCTTTACTGCAACAGAGAGATGACAAAGCAGAAAACTGTGAGAGGTACATATGCTTTCAAGTAATTGTAACTTTAAATCTGCTGACAGGGCTGCTTCAGGACATGTTGATGCTTACAGATATTATTTGCAGCAAGTTACAGTTTGTACTATACAATCACTGTTCATGTACCAGTGGACAGATGTGGCACTGACACAGCTCTGCACATAGAATCAGCTTCACCATGAGTGCAGCTTTCTTCTCCAAGTGACCAGCTCAGATCCTGGAGAGTTTTTGCTTCAGCTCAGAAGTTGTGTGTCCAAGTGCTCTACTGCATGTGTGAGCCCTCTGCAAATTACATTCCAAGGAGGCTGGAGATAATGAGCTATGCTGGCATCAGGCTGACTTCATGTGGTACCTCAAGAGCCTTCAGTGCATTTCCAGTGTCCTGCACAGCTCTCACTCTCCATTTGTGCAGTATTGATGCACTGTGCTCCAACCACAGAGAGGTAGCTTGTATGGACACATCACCTGCTCCCATTGAAGCGCAATTCAAACTTGAGCAATCTCCTCTTTTGATTTTGGTGAGTGTACTCTTACTGAAGATACTAACTTCTGTTCTATGGAGGCTTTGAGTTCAGCACTGACAACACAAATTCTGCTATGTCTCAGCTTGAACCTAGAAAAATGTTTCTACAAGATCATAATATAACTTGAGCCTTGTTCTTTAGTCCACAGATTCCCAGACAAGAATGAAGTAGTAACAGATCAAAAATTAACCCCATTAAATCAGAAAAAATTAATTGGGGAAGATTTAATTGTGAAAATGAACTCTTCTGTGGTAGTAATCACTAGTATCATCTCGTTAGGACACTGCCAGTAAACCCAATGCTGAGCATTTTGCACACTCATCTTTTGAATACAGAGGCACTGACTTAAATGACTTTAAATTTAGCCCCTGAAAAAAAAAACTAGACAGTAAGCATTTCATCTGTCACCCATTATTTGACAGAGGTTGGTTTCTGCTGTTCATAAATTTGACTAGGGGCTATACTTGCATCCTTTATTTTTACTGAACATTATCTCCTGGGAATACAGTGGCTCTATAAATAAGAAAAAGAACAATATTATTTTTTCTTAACAGCTCTTCCTTCAACAGTCAGAAACCATTTAGTTACAGCGCACTCGTTGATTAAATGGTGTAGCACTTCAAAAATGTGCATTCTGTTTCTCTCCTGTGTAAAGGAGAAAAAACTGCCTCAAAGTACTACTGGAATCCTGACATTTACCCTAAAGGCAGAGGAGGTGGACAGACCAGACTTCCCTTAAAGGCCTTTTCGAGGACAGCCTCTCTGCTACTAGTTCCCAACTCCTACTTCCTACATCATTCAAGGTCTGAAGCAGCAGACAGGTGTTATTTACTCAAGCAGCAGCACAACTGGCGAGCATGACTTCTTCACAGTACCTCCCACTGTCTGCTACCATGGCTAATAAGCCTGCAAAACATCATCTGTGCCTCTGGTCCACATATGTGACACTGATACATCTCCCCAGCTGGGAATAGCTACCCTGCATCACTTCTTTGGCTTTCTCTGTCAGAGGAAATGATGTCAGTATGAACTAATTACCCAAGATTACTGAGAGGTTTCTAATACTGAGCTCTACACTCATTGTTTTCCTAGGATAGTTCTCAAGGGTAGGGAACAGGATGCTCAGTAGAATGCGTATCTTTTGCAAAGCATGTTTGTTAATGCGCTTTGTTCAGCTTTAAAATGGTTTACATTGAATAAGGCAATTCCATTTTACAGAAAACACAGTAAAAGCATTGAAAACAAATCCTCTCAATCTGAAGCACAATCACTCTTTACACAGTTTGTCTAAACCAGATCCCAAGTCTTTTCCAGCCCATCACTGTACAACTCCCATTTACAGTGACATTTCACAAAATTTGTAGCACAGACTACGTAGTACAAACAATATTAACTTACCAGAAAGACAAAGAGCATTTGAAAAGGCAAACTTCTGCAGAATAACTTCATCACTATCCAGCTCAGAATTTAACAAGATTTGTCCTTTATGGAGCTTTGACTGACCTCTGTTAAAACAAGATTGAAGCATCTTCATTGACTGAGCCACCAGCATAGGAACACCAAAGAATAATCGACAAGGCAAGAAAGGCTGGTAGTTTATTTAGATAAGCCATGTCATATCTGTATGGATATTCATCCCCATCCTTGCATTTCACTCATGTTCAGCTTGATGATATTCACAACAAATCACTGAAAATTAGTTCCTCAGTCTAAGACAAATATTATGGCCAAATTTTCCAGGTGCAAATGCAAGTGCAACAAGCTGTTATGGTAATGATAGCATTGCTGCATACACACAGATAATTCAGGGTAAGAAACCTGCTGGCCTCTCTCCTGCTCATTAGCTCCTCTGTTATCTTTCTGTTTTCATTTTCTAATGTCACTCTTATCAACCTTACTTCCTTTCCACTATGATATTACTTTCCCTAAAACCTCTATTGCATGGGGGGCAAGGAGCAAAGAAAAGGGGACAAAAGACTTGTTCAATTTTTCATGTCAATCTCACTATGAAACATGCACAAGCAAAGTGGAGCATGTCAAGAATCACAAATTACACAACTAAATAGTACATGCAGTTTTTGAAATGGTCAGGAAAAACCAAACACCTGTCTCCTTAAGTAAGGTAACCTCATTCATTCAGTTCCTAGTATTAACAGTGTCCTGTCTAGGGGTTGCTTTTTGGTGCTGTTGGAAAATTACAGGTAATTTATATAATAATTTTCATTGTGAA
Organism: Catharus ustulatus; assembly: GCF_009819885.2. Classification (NCBI taxonomy): domain Eukaryota; kingdom Metazoa; phylum Chordata; class Aves; order Passeriformes; family Turdidae; genus Catharus; species Catharus ustulatus. Next base: position 58,535,860 of record NC_046223.1, on the reverse strand, counting down.
ATATTTCTGTAGAGATAATTTTCTTTACATGATAAAAAAACGTTATTTAACAAGGAAAGACAATCTGCCAGGTTTATCACTACACAAAAGTCAAGCTGTAGCTTTTCTAGGAAATGAAGTATATGTAGAAATTACATCTTTGTATATGAACCTCAAGGATACATAGAGAAAGCTTATAGAGAGCATCCTCTTTAAAATCAGATTGTCTCAATAATGCTCATTAGGTTTTTTTTGCTGTGACGTACATAGTTTGTGTTTGGAATTGCTGAAGAGTTGTGTGAGAAGGGAGCTTCTTATTTACAAGATCTATTGTATAAGCAAATCACAAAGGCCACTACCTGCAAGTTTACCAAGACAGAAACATTTGTCAACTCTGATTTACTGTTTTCTTTCTTTGTTTTATTCATTTGGAAAAAAAAAGTAAGGACAACTATATTTCTACTAGCTGAATTATGTTTGCTTGAATTTGGTTCAGGTGCTTGAATTTTGGTTTAACTTTTATATACAGAACGCCTGAAGATACTTACTCTCCTATTCTATAGTTCAGCTCTTCATTCTCCCAATGGACCAGTGCAACTTCATATGGCTGAATTTCATGCTGCTCTAGCACTCGCATGATATTCTTCATCTAAGGAGACAATTGCAGCAATGATTACCATGCAGTAAATTATCACTCTCCAAAGAACTTGCATAGGGCAGGCTGATGAATGCAGCCTACATGCTGAAGTTATTTATCTAACAATGAAGAGGTGTGCTAAATAATGAAGTTATTATTAACATAGTTTACTTCTGAAACTAGTTGTGGTTTGAGAAGAATTTGTAGCTATGAACAACTTCAATGAATCTGGGAAAAGTGAAATGTCATTTTATATGTACACACATGGAATAGGGTAAGGATTAACCACAGCAGCAGTAAGGACAACATGGATGTATTCAGTATTATAACAATGAGCTGTACTAGATTTTGGCAGTGTCTGAGTGTGGGGATGAATTTTTAGGAGAAGTACGTTAGGTGGTTGTTTCTGATAAAATTACTAGCTTGCTGCTAAATCAGCAGTTTTGTTTTTGATTGCTGCTGAAATCAGTAGTCTTGTTTCAGCTACCAGAGGTCAGTTATATTACAGAAACCCTTTACCACTATAAAATTCTGGAAAAATTGTTTCAGCTGCCACATTCATCCCTGTAAATAGTTAAATATGCAATTTTACTTGGACAAGTAATCTCACTGCTCCTTTATTCTCCAGCACACTAAAACCTGATGCAGGAAGAAAGAGCCCTTTTCTCTCACAAAACTTTGTCCTTTGACACTTGACTTAGGATCTCTCATTCTTGTTCCTTTTTTATATGCTACAAGGCCCCCTCAAAAAAATAATCTGTAATTAGAACAAATTCTGAACTAAAAAAAGCACTCACCTACAAGTTTTCAAAAGGCATTTAACTACACAACAGCCAATAAAAAACCAAACCACAAAACCACAATACACTTTTGATACCTAAATTCTTTAGAGTTCAATCTTCTAAGTCATACTTTAAAAGCACTCTCTTTTTAAAATAAAAGATCTTAGTTAATATTTTATCACAAAACTGTACTCTATAAATTTTTCATAAAGCATATTCTCCGGGTTAAGTACTCTAAAAAGATCTGCTGGATCACCTGCAAGAGGGATTTTCTTTGCACTGCAGGGTTCTTCATTGCTTTCAAAAATTGTGGTGATACTATCTATGTAACACAGTAACATTTTTCAATTAAAAAACCCCCTCAACCCTACAGCTGAAATTGCTCTTTTCATAATCCTGAATTCAATATTGGCATGACTAAGACTTGCCATATAATTCAAGTCTTGTGATAAAAAAGGGTATGAAAACATAGGAAGTGTCTGCTCTGAGGCCAGTCACCTCAGCCACACAGCAGTGTCCAGGGGCTGTTCAGCAGGCAAACCTTGCATTGCTTCTAGGCCCAGCCTAATTTTAGAGAAGGAACTAGCTGTGACACAGTAAAATTAATTAGAAGAGATGTTCTGGAGTCGCTAGCTGCAAACTCTTGCTATTACGGGCACTTACGTCACACAACTTTTTAAAAAAACCTCAAAGCTGGTTTTTCTTTTTGCCCTTGCTATTTTGGGAGGGAAGCTCCTGTACAACCTTCCTACTCAGGTATTTGAAACTGGTACTTTGTATTTTAAATTTCTTTTTGTGATCAGTCTGTATTTGTTACTTCTCCTGTTAAGTGTCTGGTAATTTAAAATAGTTTTTTTTTTTCTCTTCCTAGTCATTCTGAGATACTTTTGTTCATTTGCACTGATACTCTATATTCTGTTTTACTGAATTACTTTCAGTTTCTGTTCTACAGACCAGTTTGGGGTTTTTCTCCTTTCATTTCAGTTCATTAAAGTATGTCCATAAAAATACTTCCTCTATTTGAGCAAGTAGTTTGGCAGGTACAGCTTTGACTATGATTTCAATATGCAGAAAGAGGCATTTTTCCTCCTCTTTCATAAATAAAGCTACCAAGGGACCAACTACTGATATGAGTATTGACCAGGAAAACAAGTTATCAAATTTTCAAAGGTATTTAAGCATGTAAAACAAAAGGAGAATTTTCAGAGTACTCTGGTGGGCTGAGGTGTCCAACTCAAAGATCATAAGGAGTTAAGTCAGCTGATCTTCAGTTATACTTGTGAATCAGTAGTGTAGTTACAGCCGTAGCACTCTAAGTGTGCTACAGGCAAGGTTTGAAGGGAAAACTGGTATCTTTTTGTAGGACACCTGACATCCCCCAAAACAGGCAGGAAATCAGAAACATTCTAATTTGGAAACAAAAAGAGTGAACTTGAATCTAGAAATTGATCACAACTGCTCTGTGTTTTCATTTACCCTAATGAAAATCCTCCTGTGAACTTCTATGCATCTCGGTATCATCTATTTAGTACACCATTTAATTTCACATACTCTGTCTACAGATAAGGTCAATACTTTTTGTATCTAGAATCCAGTTTAACCACAGTAGTAAAAATACTTTCAAAATATTAAGTAGCTATAAATACATTCATTAAAATAGATATGCCTCTAACATACCCTTCTAGGTCAGCAAATATCACCAAAATATAGTATGTCAGCAACATATTAAATAATTATAAACTTCCTTCAGGAAAATTGCTGGCTGGTAAAAACACAGAACAGTATTAAAAAGTTGCTTATAATTATTTTTTCCTCTTTTAAAGTTATACAAATGTAAGTCTTTAATAGTTCTAACTTATAAAGGAATAGAATGGAATGATCCTTTTCTTCTAACACATTTTCTGTTATACTAATGCTTTTCAAACAATCATTCACAGGTAGATTTCTCTGATGTACTTTTTCAGGATGTAGAACTGCAAGAATTTTCTTTTTGTCAGTCTCACTAGATTAAGGTCTCAGATTTTTGTTTTAAGTAGATGAGTTTCAAAGGTGATGTATCAGCAGCCCACACACTTGAGGGCAGTAGCAGGCAAGAACCTGCACTCTTTGGAGAAGAATCAATCAGGTTGTTTTCCTTCATAGAAAGATCAATCTCCCAAACAAACTTTTGGCATGCTGAGCTTCGTGAGACTGACAAAACACCTGCTTAAGCAGTTTTAGCCAAGTTTCACTTTACTTACACTTTTCTCTTCCACATTCCAAAATACAACAGCCCCTTCCCTGTGAATTCAAGGAAAAACTGAGTGTAATCATACTGTTTTAAATGTATTTTAATGGAATACTCAAATTGTACAGTGGCAATTTTTGTCATTGTGAATCAAGAAACTTAAAACTATTTTCACAGAAATTATATACTAGTTGCTTTTTAACCACACTTCACTGAAAAATCATGAGAAGGTGTTTTTTAACTATTTAAATGATTCTGATTTTTTTTTAATCATTCTGACTGGACAGTTATTCCTTGAGTTTCATGAGGTAATACGATAGAATGAACTAACAAGCTACAATACTTCCTTCACACTATTACTGACATTATGTTTTGAGCTTACCTGAAGAAAAAAATCATGCCAGGATCATCTTCTTTTGCAGATTTCTCAGTACTGACCACTAAAACATTTGCAGCATCTGGTTTGAAATAAGTGAAAAAATTGCGTAATTAGTCAAACTTCTAAACATGACGGCTGACAGCTGTAAGCATGTAATTCAACAGTTGCATACTAACACATCGGCCAGTCCCACATTTTACTTTTCTGATCAAAATGCTTGCCAGGGACCAACTACAATATCAAACTACACTGATTGTCTGAACTGTCACACTCTAGACCAACTGGGCCTCTATTGGGAACTTCATCAGAATTTTCACTTAATGAAAGGTAGCAACCTTGAAGAAAAAAAGACTTAGGAGAAAACCGATGCAGACATTGTAAAGAACCAGAAACAGAATATAGAAGTCGACATGCAATGTGAGAGAACTGTGGAAGTTGTGCACAGTTGCAGAGAAATTACCATTCAAATCTGCTTTCCCGGAAACTCTTCTTTTCTATACACTAAGGGATTAATCTGCACTGAAATTGTGCTGACTTTGCTTTGCCAGTCAGAAACTTAAAAGACAGCAGAACCTACACTTGCATTTCCCTGCACATTGGAAGTGTGCTTTTGAAACAAATCTGAAACCAGAGCTAGTTTAAGTAGAATACCCTCAAACTTACAAAATGTGGTTGCTGGGTTCTCAAAACAGGGCTTTGATTTTTCTTTTATGATGAATCTCCACTGTGCCACTCACAAATACAGATAAAGTTTTGGAAGTCCTAAGGTGGTTTCAAACCAGTGTGACTTGTTTTGTTGCAGCACTAATGGAAGCTAGACCAAAAAAGCCCCCTACTTCTTTTTACAATGAGACTTCATAAAGATTTTGCAGGGTCTAACAGCTAAGCCTTAAAAATTTAAACGCCTTTGCAGGAAAACCACAAATCAAGTGACAGAGTATCAAATGTTGTTACTTCTGCCTGTGTACAAATTCTACCTTCTGCATTACTGCTCAGGCCTTAGACTAGGCAGCAGGGAGAGATGACCAAGTATCAGATACACTTCTGCTAGTATCTGTATTGGGACCAGACAGTAGGTCTGAATAAGCCCTTAAAGACTTTTCTTCCACTTGCTATTCCAGTTCGGAAACATACAATTGGATAAATAACTAGAGCAGTTTTAGGTGTGAAGTTTGAGTTCTTCATGTAATATTTGTCTACATTTTCTCATTTGCCTTTTCAAATACCAGCCATATCTTTATTTATCCACTTCAGCCAAAACACACACAATTGAAGAGAATTTGGTCTACTTTAAGTGGAGGTGCAGGATCTGCTTCTAAAATGTTTTTAAAGAGGTCAAAACCAAGAATAATGCTTTGGAAAACACTACAAAACAACATTCAAACAGCACCTGCTGTTTTAGATTTCTATGTGGTAATATTTTTAAAAATTATTTTCCCAGATTCAGTGTTTGGCTTGGTAACCAACCACTGCTACATGCACATGCCAACCGTCACAACACTTCAGATCTGCTGGCACAATCCAATATCCTTTCATCATTACTTCCCTCAATATCCTTTCATCATTACTTCCTCAAAACCTTTGATAAACAGTGCTTATAATTATGAGTTAAAAACACCATGAAGAAATAAAAGGAACTGGCAAAACCGACACTCCCAGGGTAAAATAACATCAACAGTAACATTTAATTCAAGGTCATTCTGGGGTTGTACAAAGTTTCTATCCCAAAGCTGTGATACCAGGGTTAGTTTTAATACAAAGAAACTACAAAGAAACATGAAGCCTATATTCCACTGAGTATTGTCTTTCATGTTCATCTCTCTTAACAAGACAATCATTAGTAAATCTTGTGCTTGAAAGAGACCCACTGGAGTATTACTGCACTTAGATTATTATTTGAGAGGCAGCCAGGCTTTTGATAAGCCCTACTAAAATGCCCATGAACTAACTGCCTGTCCTCCTAGTTTCATATAATCTGTTCTTTCAAAGGAAGAAGAAAAGCCATTCTACTACTGACATATGAAAATCACAGCTGTTCAGGGCATAAGGTTCCTTAAGCTATAATAAGATCTATTTGTTTTTCTTTTGTAGTATACTGAAACTATTTCCAAGCCATACTTTCCCAAGTCTTCACACATACTTTATATGGAAACCAGAATCAATTATTTTGCTGAAGCCTACCTAAGTGAAACATTCAACAATTGCTAGGATATACTTGGCCCAATAAAGAAGAAGTATCAACAGCCTTTTCTTTACTAGAACTAAACATTTATGCATGTATATTTTCCATTTCACTTAGTCAACAAAATTCTCTCTTGCATACCTTGCTCTCCAGCTCTGTGATTTACATTAATAGAAATCTGGGTACAGAAAGAAGATGCAACACTTCAAATTACAAAACTGTTTTGACAGCTGATGTACTGCACTACCTCACTATTGAAAGATTAATTAAAATAAAACATTCAAAAACTAACACTTAGTGAATGTCTATAGAAATTCTCTGTATCGGTCAATTTCCAAAGTTATTTCTCATGTACACATGTAATTTTTCTATACTTCTAGTGTAATTGTAATGTTGGGAAAAATTATCAGAGGGTAAGAGCAAGAGCTGGTCATATTGCTATTCTGAAAGGTTTTGTTGTGGGGATTTTTAGGCAAATAGAACCTTTAGGCAAAGTAATAAGGATATTATCAGAACAAGAAAACAAAGTTATAAAAATTATATCCCTCACCCATATTTTATTTCCCACAATATAACATTGCATTTAATATATTTCAAAAATCTACCTCTAGGCAAACTTGTTATTTCAACATATCCATGTGAAGTCAGGTCATGACACAGATTACCAAGATGATATTCATCTGCTGTTGCAAAGGCTGTGCACTGCATCAGATTCTGTGCCAAAGGAATAGAGATTTGAGTTAGGGCAAGGCTGAAGCAAGATGGTAATAAGACAACTGTTTACTTCAAAATTATTAATAGAGTGACAATTTTATTTTATGCACTGTTCTGTGGTATCATTGCATGATGTCAACCTGGTGTACATATACTAACAAGAGTACTTGTTCCTTGTTAAGAGGGAAAGCAAATCACACACTGAGAAAAAGTCAGGTGGCATGAGTGAGATCACAACAAAAAACTCTGTGACAGAGCCACAAAGACAACCCTTCTTTCCCTGAATACCAATCAAATACTTGAACAGTAGACCTGCACTTGCTGCTTCTCTCCTGTCCCACAGCTTATGACATTCTTGGCTGACCACTGAAACCAGAGGCAAGACACCCCTGATAGCAGTTTTAACATCCATGTTTTAGAGATAAATGGAGGTTGACTACCCCAGTCTGTTTATCAAGCAGAAGCTCCAACCACAAACATCATGCTCTGTCATGCAGCAAGCTACTGCCAGGGCTGAGGCACTGCAGCACAGAAAGTCACCGACCTTCCTTCCGGGCCAGCTGCAGGTGCTGCACATCGACAGCGTCCCTGCCCCGCCCTGAGCTGCATCCTGCACTAGCAGCGTGGTCTCCAATGAGACCACAATCGAACAGTACACCATGGCCAGCTTGTCCCAACATCCCACAATTCAACAACTAAAATGACATATTCGAAGAAATAACTGGAAAAATGATTGACTTGCAAGGAGTTGTGAGATTTTCTTGATTAATCAAACAAGTCACAATAAACTGATTTGCAAATTCTGCTACTCATTTGAAGTGTATTTCTTTGTTCTGATACCACGCATGACCTACAAAATTGTTTTTCAGTACAATGTAGTGGAAACTATCCAGAAAGCAGTGTTTCACTGTGGATCAGTCACTTCCCAGCTTTTTGTAACTAATACAAATGGGGATGTAACTAACAATAAATGAACAAAAGAACTGTACTCATCTGTAGGCATTTAGGCCCACAATACACTTCAACCTAAAATCTAAGTTACATCATTTCAGCACTCATGCACTGCCAAATAGCAAGTCTTCAAGAGTGGTTCTGATCCCTGTGGGGGGCCTGTCACCAATCATTAGAATCACCACCTCACATTTGAACTTTTATTTTTTAATGTCAACATTCTACTATCACATCCAAAGCTTTGCTTACCCATCCTCTTAATTCAGCAACCACTAGCAGAAAATAAGCTTTCAAAGTAATTGTAATATTCAGAGAGTAATTTTGTAGGCATATTTCCACAACTGTGCTAGAAGGCTAAATTAACAGTGGAACAGAACTGTGTTTTCAGTTCCCTTGAAGTATCAAGTTTCATTATCACGATTTCAACTGTAGAAATCCATTCTCAATCGCTAAATCATCAGTGCCAATTATACTGAATCTGAAGATTCTTCCAAAAATTCTTGGTTATTGTAAGTACACTTGCTCTACCATGAAACTCTTCTGTCAAGAGTTAAGGGAGCAAATTCTCATCTTGTAGTCAGTACAATCCGGAAATCTCTATCCTGCTCTGTGGTTCCCACACTTTATTACTTGGGCTATTCTTCATTTCAAGGCAAATGCACTACAGGATTGACTTTGTCTTACAGCTGCAACTTTAGTTTTAATGGCTACATTTCTCATTTAATTACTACCAGAGGTTTTCCATTAAGCTACACACCTGAAATAGCATTTTGAGTATGAACTACTTTCTGGTTTGGAGGTTTTTTTGGTTACAATGTACTGTTTCACTTACATATTTACACAAATCTTGTCTGCTAGAGAACATTCGGCTTAGGCATAATTTGTAATTAAGACAGCTAAAATATGCCCATGGGTGCTGGTAGAGATACAGCCAAAAAAACCTACTCAAATTAGTGACTCAGCTAATCCTAAAATAGATGTGTTAAATGGCTGATCAATCTTAATGTTTTCTGCTACATCACTTTCACTTGCAATCTTCAAAAACCCCAGTAGCACCTGTACTGGTGCTGGAAAGAAACTCGAGCTACTCACCCCCTCCTCCTTTCTGCCTACAGCATTACTGAGATTCTATTCAGAGCAGCATACAGGATGGCTGCTCCAGAGGACAGCTAAGTACATTGACAACTCATTTTCTGTATTATCATGCCCCCACAACTGTACAGGCTCATGGAATCCTAACTCCCCTTAGTCCATCCCTTCCACTTCTAGCATACAAAAAATTTTAAGAAAGAAAACCAGTAGGATGAATTTTAGACCTCTTATCACCACAGGAATCAGTCTATATCTGAAGTGCAGTAAATACTGTATCTTTGCCTGAATTTCAAGCTATTTCTATGCTAGATGGCTGTAGCATTAATAATTAGCTCAGAGGCTTTTCCCTCCATCAGATCGTACCTGGTTATCCATGTAGTGGTACCACTCACTGATGGACTGACTGAACCACTTAACTGCTTTCAAGGAACTCCTCTATCCATCCTGAAAAACTGGCTGCACAACCACTTATCACTGCTGGTGCCCACCACTCTGCCTGTAAAAATACATGAAGACCAGAGCTGGGGAGGATGGGAACGACCTGATTCACCAAGTGCTCTACAGAAGAAAGCTATCAGCTGTCAGACCCCTCCAGACAGGAAACATCACAGATCCTCAGGGTTCTCTAACTGAAAACTCAGGAGTGGGCCTGCAACTGCTGTCTCCAGAAGCAGAAGATGGGAAGATGTCCCAAAGGCAACTTGTGTTAGGGCCTGCAATACTAGAGGTAATTTCTGGCCCAGTATTTTGCCATTCAAAAGCTTCCTCAGGAAGTATATTATTATTTCAGTGTATCAGGCAGTATTTTCTCCTGTTCTTCACAATGGAAAAAATTAAAAATAGCACTGCATGTTACTTGCACTTATATATTAAAATGTCAAACAAAGAAACTGCATTCTATGCCGTCATTTAAAAGCCTCAAAAATGTTGTCACTTCACCCAAAACCAAGAAGAATCAAACTCTGAATGTAACGTCATAGCATGACTAAAAAGCTGGAAACATTACATAGTGTTTCAGGTCTAGTATTTTTCACTTTCCTCTTCCAAAGCAACATGAAAGTACAAGTGGGAAGTAAATTGTCTATAACTACCTCTTTATGTTATACTAAGGCATACACCTGCTTATCACACAAAATACTACTCAGAAGCTTAGCTATGAGAAGGCAAGCACTGAAACTTTTCTCTGCTCACATTCAGTAGAACACGAGACAGATATATTTCACAACATGGAAGCCATTTCTGAAGGCACAGTGCTTGTTTAATCTCACCTATCACATTATTTTACTAAGAACACCCTGGAACTTGGTTGTTTTAGACAACAGGAGGAGGAGAACAATAACGCATCTGACACCTGGATTCACCATATAAGAAATACTATATTCAAGTGTACTTAAGGCCTGGCTTGGCTAAGAGCCATCTTAAGGAGATATGGCTACAAACATGCACTGTTCTTCCTCATCACACCTCACTGTATCTAAAACAATGTGTGTTGCATTTCCTCTGTAGACCTCAGAGTTTGATAATCAAGATGCTATTTCTAAACATGGAATGATCTTTCTCCGGTAACCCAGGCTACATTTGCACATTCATTTCCCATCTGAAACTTAATCTGAATATAAACTTTATACTGCTTACTTTCACTTTTATGTCTGAGTGAAACCTTAAAACTGGGTAGATCTGGATAAGCAAGGAAATGTAGAGAGTTACATTATTCTGAAGGCTAGATATTGTTTCTCAATAGAAAATGTGATTCAAAAGCACTGGTCAAAACTATTTTTAATGCACTTCACCTTTCCACTTTATAATTACCACTCATCTTTCCTCCACTTTTGTTAACACACTGCAAGTAAACTTCCATTTTATCTTCAAAATACTAGACATGCCAATTTATATCAAGCTTGCTTCTATTTGCAAAGCTCCAACACTAGTGTAAATAATGAAGCCCTTCTCACCAAATAATATAAATTTCATTAAAATGTTAATCTAAACTCAAATCTGAATGTAAATTAAATTGATGCACGCCCTTAGTGTCATATAGACTGTAAATGTTCTACTTCACCTCCATGGCTGAGAGTGGCAGGTTCGTTCTGGATGGCTGCTTGGTCCTCGGTGCCTTTGGTGGCCTCTTAACTGGCTGGTTATTGGGTTTGGGGACAATTTTGCCAGCTGATACAACTGCATAAAATCTTGATGATGTGCTCCTAAGCTTTTTGATCCACTCTGTATTGAGCCTGTAGTTATCCATCATTGTCACATGCAAACGTTTCCAGGATGAGAAAAAACCCTCCCCACTCTGATAATAAACATTTCTTCCTAAAGAGGACAGAAATCCTTGGAGAAATTGCCAATTCCTGACTTGCACACATTGACTTGTCAACCAAGGGAATGCAGGCTTCAGTGCATACAAATTCCAAGACTTTGCTGTTCTGTGCGCTGTTCTTTCAACTTCGTTATCCAGCTTTAATAGTAGACATCCAGTTTTGTTAAAGCTTTGGCATACTGTTGTTAAAGCGTGGAAAGATCTCGTCTGAAGGTGCAGAAGTTTCAGTCTCATTTCTTCCCTCCGAACTGTATTTAAAACAAACAAACAAAATCATCCATCAACATTCTGGAAAAAAAATTATTATTTCTCTCTTATCTAAAAGGTGGTCCATACTACTCTTGCATGTGTTAGTACTCCTCAGTACGACATTGGTGGGAATAAAAAGATTTTTTTGATCCTATGAAAACACTCTAAGATCAAAACACATCTGTGTGCCTGCAACAAGTGGTGAAAAAATAGAACTGGTTGCTGTGTCAATATGCAAGTGGGCATCTTCTCATTTGGCTGCTCATTCTGTGCAGCAGCCTGCACTTTCAGTAACACCCCTGCTTTTGAGCAAGCAAGCATACACGTTAAAGAGGACATCAGATGCTGTGAATCATTGTGATATGTAATAAAACCAACAATTAGATTACTATGTGGTTGTATGGGAACATGGTTGTATGTACAGAATACACACACTGCTCAGCATCAGCTCCAGCTGCTGTGCCACGAACAGCCAAGCACAGATCCAGCCCGAGGCATGTGTCCTACCACCACAGCTAGAATAGAGCCGACTCACAGCCTTGCTCCTGCCAGTACATCCTGGTGCTATATGGACCACTAGGCCTGCCTGCAGAGCCACCATGCAGCCTGAAACACAACAGTGTCCTTATGCTGGCAGCTCAGACTAAGCAACCCTACTATATTTACACTACATTGTGTGAGCTAATAAAATAAAAATATTCACAGACTCAATACCTCAGTGTGTGTATTTGCTGAAAAAATTCAGTGACAAGTCCCTGCCCTCATCTAGTTTTCTTAATCAAGAACATTTCCCTTATTACACTAAATTCATCATCAGCAAATTATTAACAAAAAGTCATTAAGCTGCCTAGTTCAAAAACCTCCCCATTTCAGAAAACATTTCAAAAACTAAAGGAAGCTCTTCAATACTAAAAACATATTTAACATAATAGTTCAAATAAACATTTTAAGAACAAATAATGCTGTGTGCTGAGGAACAAGCCCTCCATTCTGACAAAGACACCTAGAAAAAATGAGATTGGGTTTGACTTTATATCTTTACATGCTCTGCACTTGTACATTTTTGCCCAATTTACAAGCCTGTTATTAGCATACTTACTGGGATAAACTATTATTTTCATCTTAAACTTGTTTTGCATTTAAAAAGCGACCCTGTACAGGACAAGGCATATTAACCTTTTTAAAGGCCTCCTGGATAAAAAAAGAGCTGCAGAACTAAAAAAAGAACTGCAGCTCAGGTGGTGGAGAGCTGGGGCAAGGGGTAAAGTCTCCAGGAGTGTGTGGTAAGTGGCAGAAAGAGACTCAAAATTGTTTTGTTTTCCTGGCCAACTAAACCTCATCCCGGATCGGTAATGCCAGGAATGATTTTTCAACTGTACAGGCTTACAATAAGTTGCAAGGAGAGAGCGATCACACAGACAGAATTCCACCGAGGGGCCTGAGCGTCAGACCTGCGGCACCAGAGGCACCGAGCCAGAGCGAGCGGAACTCAGCAATCCAAGAAGAAAGCGGGACGAAGGGCGACCACAACAGGGCAGGAGGCGCCACCTCCGAGCAGCAGGCACGGAAGTGCGATTTATTTTCCAACGTCCCTTCAGCATGCAGCACACTTTAGCCACGCCCGCTGCCTCCCTGGCTGGGAGGCCCGGCTAGCTGCGGCACAGCCACCGACCGGCATGTACAGTTAGGGCGGACCGGACCGGCACAGACCAGCCTGCAAGCTCCGCCCGGCCCACGCAGGCCGGACACCTCCGGATTGCCGGCGGGGCGCGCCAGCCCCGGGTGCCAGGGCACTCCGCCCCTTCCCTGCCCCCGCATTGCCGTCCTTTGCTCCAAGGAAAACAGCGGCAGCGCCGCTGCGGCAAGAGCGGGGGGCAGGGGAGCGAGGGCTCCGCTCCTATTGGCTGCGTGCCGGGAGGGCGGGCACAGCGGGCCGCCAGCCGACCAATCGGAAGGCGGGAATGCCCCGCCCGCGCAGGCAGAGCGACACCGCCCTCTTCCTGCGCGACTCAGGGGCGCCCCTGGCGGGCGCGGACGGCAGCGCCGCCAGCGCGCGGGGAGCCGAGCCCCCCCAGCCCCGGCCTGCGGCCTGCGCCGCTGCTGCGTCACCCCCGGGCAGCGACACCTGAACACCGGGGGTGGCGGGGGAGCCGCCGGCAGCTGCCCCGCTCCGGCCGCCACAGGGGCATCCTGGGGTGGGGGCAGGCACGGGGCTGGGAATCACCCCTCACACCCACAGGCAGGGCTCCTGCTCGCCCCGAAACTGCGCCCTCCTCGCGAGGAACATCGCGGGGCCCTGTCGCTCGCGGCACGATAGGAGCTGGCGGCAATGGCGGGCGAGGCCGCCTCGGCTCGCCCACACCCCTCCCGCGGGCGCTGCGGCAGGCCATGGCGCCCCGGGATTGTCCCAGGAGGGGCTGCGCACCCCTCCCCTGCTGCAGCGCGGGCTCCGCCGCAGCTCCGGCCGGCGCGCGGCGCCGCCAAGGGCACCCGCTGCGCCGCCGGCCCGGCCCTCCTTCCCCTCCCTTCCCCCGCCCCGCGCGCGCGCCCGCCGTCGCCGCCGCGGCGGGAGGGGCGAGGCGGTTCCCGCCGCCGCCGCGCGCCAGCACTGACCTGGGGGAGGGGGCGCGCCGCTCTCCGCCGCGCGAGCCGCGGCCCCGCCCACCGCCCGCCGGGCCCCGCCAGGGCGCGCGGGCCGACACGCCCCGCCCGTCCGTCGCCGCGCGGCGGGGCGCGGCCCGCGCGCCAATAACGTCCGGCTGCCGCTCGGGCCCGCTTCCGGGAGGGGGCGGGGGGAGGGCGGCGCGCCGGCTCTGGGGGGGCGGAGCAAGATGGCGGCGGTACCGGCGTTCCCGGTGTCCCTCTCGGGCAGGTTTAAGGGGTCCGTCACGGCCTGGCGCGCTCCTTACCGGCAGCGAGGCGGTGTGCGGGAGGGAGCTGAGGGGCTGTCGGGCGCCCCGCCACCGAGGAGCGGAGGTTTTTGGGCGCCATGCGGGGCCGGGGGGCGGCTCTTGGCCCGGGGCGGCGGGCGAGGACAGCAGCGCCGGCGGCGCGCGGGGCCCGTAGGCGGCGCTGTGGGCGCGGCGCTGCCGCCACCGCTGGCACCGGCCCGGCCTGGCGGTGGCGCGGTGCCGGCGCCGGTGCCGGGCTCCTGGTGCATCTGCTCGGCTCCGGGGCTCCAACCCACAGGGTAGAAATCTCACAGGAAGAATCGTTCTCCAGGACGGGTGTGCGCTCTCTGTGGAGCGTTCTGCTCGTTTGGAGAAAATGCAAATCAAGTATCAAGTATATATTGGAGAGCTTGTTTCATGTTGATATGAGATACGTGATGAATTTCGAGGATATATCTGTGCTTTTAGTTTTACATTTCCCAAGTTTTGCATCTGGGTATCTTAGCAATAGAGCTCTCGTTTTAGCCTAGAATTAGCTGCAGTTTTTCACTGTTTTGCCAGGGCTAGTCATTTAGCTTTTTCTTTCTTGAAAAGGCCACTGTTTTTAATCCTCTGCAAGAGTAGGCACGAGAACCTGACCAGTTTGAATGTTTTTTCCTTTGGTTTTGGTTTTTATTGCTGTCCACTGCTTCAAGGGCTACTTTTAATACTGTTGTGTTAAAACCCCAGCTGGCAGCAAAGCACCACACAGCTCAGTGTGGTGGGGAGAAGCGAATGAGAAAGGTAAAAATGAGAAAACATGTGGACTGAGATAAGAGCAGTTTAATAATTGGAATGATGATAAATCGTAGTGAAAAGAGCAAAGAGAAACAGAACGCAAGGAAATCAAGTAAAGCAAATGAAAGCGATTGCTCACCACGAACTGACTGATGCCCAGGCAGTGGCTCCCTGCCAACTTTTCCTCCTGGTTTGCACCCTTGAGCATGACACCATATGGTCTGGAATAGCCTCTGGGTCACTTAGGGTCAGCTGTCCTGGCTCTGTCCCTTCCCAACACCCTGTGCACCCTCAGCCTCCTCACTGGTGGGGTGAGGCAGAAAAGGCCTTGACTCTGTGCAAGCCTTGCTAAGCAGTAAGGAAAACATCCCTGTGTTGTCAGACTGTCTCCAGCACAGATCTAAAACACAACCACTTTTCTTCACAGCTACTGTGAAGAAAATTAACTGTACCCCAGCCCAAACCAACACAAAGACCTTGCATTTGTTGTTAGAAATTGAAAACATTTCCTAATTTGCTAACAATAATAAAATATTGATCCTTTCTTTTAGATCCTTTGCGTATTTTACAATTAAAGACAGACTTCCCCAGATCCTCACGAGAGTTATTGATACTTTGCATCGACATAAAAATGAATTTTTTGAAGAACATGGTGAGGTAAGAGTAAGGGCCCTATTTCCCCTGATGTTTATTCCCCTCTAGCCCTTGAGACCCTTTCTCTGCCTTGTTTTTACTTGTTTGTCTCAATCCTTTTGTCTGATTTAAAAAAAAAAAAATTCTTTTTAGTAGCTATTTTTGAGTAGTTCTGTAACAGACCTTTCTGTCTAACCATTTCCTTCTGATCTGTCACTTCTGCAAGACTGCTTAGGCTTTTGTGTTGATGCAGTGTTTGATAGACAGTAACACTTTCTGAACATGACTGTTACAACACTCTCATCACCTCTAATAAGCAAAAAGTCCAGTCCAAAAATAAGTTCCATATGGAATTCATTTTAGGATCTTGGATCTGAAGTGAGCTTTATTCACCAAAATATATTTTGTCAAATCAAGCTGTGATTTGTCAGGGACACCTATAGGGCAATTAAAACATCACACATTCCATGAACAGTTGATCTGTGTCTCTACAGGAATAAACACACAGAATAGGAGCTTTTGTTCTCCACTTTTTTCAGAAGGGTGTTGAAGCAGAGAAGAGAGCTATATCTTTCCTCTCCAAACTGCGGAATGAGCTGCAAACAGACAAGCCGGTGACCCCTTTGGAAGATGAGTTGCCTGATGCTGCGCTGTGGAACCAATACCTGGACTACCAACGAAATTTACCCAATGGAAATGGAGAACCAAGTTGGTTTCAGTCCCCTTGGCTGTATGTAGAGTGTTATATGTATCGAAGAATCCATGCAGCATTAGCACAGAAGTAAGTATTTACTGGCTTGATATATTACTTCACAAAACATCGCTCTTTCCCATTTTTATTTTGGGAAAAAGAAAGACAGCGAGGAGTAAGATAAAAGAAGATCTTAGGCTTTGACCATGTTCCTTTTTCCTCATCTTGTACCTCAGATTTAAAATGAATACCTTTACTTCTTATATTCAGCAGAATTTGAATCTTATTAATTTTTTTGTGCTTCAGTTTTGGTGAGTTGATTTACATTAAAATTCTTGAGCTTGACTGTATAGCTTGACCTTGCAGACAAATGTGAATTGAGATATGGAAATCATGTAGCATTTCTACAAGGTTTGTTGGTCTAGAATTGTCTCTTAAGCCTTAAACACAAAATATGTGCCCTATAAATCTGTTGGGAATTGTTTTGCTGCTTGCAGTCTGAAGTTACCATTTGAGAACTGTTTCTTACAGCAGTAGACCCATCTTAAGCAGCCCCTGTTGTTCATTCTACACCAACTTCTTAGTTACAGCAGTGCTTGCAGACCACGTGTTGCATCAAACTTTGGGAGCTGATACCGGTTAAAAATAACTGGGCATGAAAAACTTTTTGTGCTGGTACCATGGAGGTGTGCCAATACAACGTCATGGGGTAGGAATGAACAGTTTAAGATCCCCTTGCTGCCAAAAAAATTTGAAAGCTCCACAAGTACTGGATTTAACCTTAGTGTTGTGGGGATGCAAACACAGCAATGGGACTCAGTTTCTACTGGTATGCTGTGTAATTTGAGCTCTTGTACCAAAAGCTTCAAATATGAGGCTGATCCATTGGATTGTGCTTTAAAAGCTGAGCAGATACTTTCCATTATTAGCTTTTAAGTTTCTTCATTGCCATTAGTTAGTTGCTCTTAAGCATATGCTTGGATGGAAGTTCAGTCATTTGTTGAAAGGTCATCGTGCAAACTTGTTTCATAATAGATTGGTCTATAATTTTTATATGTTACAGCATTTTTATTTGCCATGGTAATTTTCCAAAATCCTAGTAAAGACTTTCATAGCAATAACTTCCTATAACTGGAAGAGAATTTGGTATGGGAAGTACACTCCAGAACACGCAAACACATTTAAAATCAGGCCAACTTTTCTTGACTTTAGTTCACTTGTATGTTACAGTTTTAATTCTCATGTCTGAAGATTGGAGTTCAAAATGCTTCAATGTGCAGATCCCAGAGTTGCTGTGATTGAATACTTTTCCCTTTCAGAATATATTGCTATATAAAGATGCCTTGCATAGTGTCTGTTTTAGCAAGGTGCAATATTAAGCTGTTACGGAGATGTGTGAAAATCTAGTGTGACAAATTAGAAGTGGAGAATCTAACTAGGGCCTGTAGTACAGTCTAAAAAAGCTGAGCTTTGAGCTTCCTTTACGTATGCTGTAATGAACAATGTGGGAGGTTTGTCAACATATTTGTTCTTCTCTTTTTAGCCCACCTATTGACAACTTTGACGTATTTAAGGAAGGAAAGGCTCAAAATTTCTTTGAATCCCAAGAAGCTATTATTGCCTTATGCACTTACTTTCAGGAACTTCTTAAGAACATCAAGGATCTAGATGAAAAGCAACTTCAGGAGGAATTTTTTAAGCTATTGCAGGTAAACTGGTAGTGCTTAACACAAGAATTTAAAATATCTCTCCTATGAAACAAGCAGGAACTTGAGGTTATAAAGAATCTGAACTTCATATGGAAATTAAAATATAGATCTATGGTTTCTAAAAGTGTGAAGTTCTGATTGGCCTACTGTATTGCTGCTATTATGGAAATATTTATGTTTTGGGTATTTGTATTGAATGTGACACTTTTTTATTAACTGCTGGTCTTCATTATGTATATGAAAACCCAGCAATTCTTCATTCAAAGCCAGTGTCTCAAACATTTTAAGTCAAATTCCACATGAACTTTTTGATATTTATCTATAATTTCTTAAAACAATTAATTTTAGTTGGCACTTTAAATGTTTTTAGACTTTTTGGAGAAAAAATTAGAAGACAGTCTGAGTCAGAAGTGGTTTAAAAGCTTTATAACAGTCTTATTCTTGGAATATAGGAGGGTAGAAACACCAAAGTATCATAGGATTACAAGTAAGTCCATTAGCTGGCAACAGTGTACACCAAGTATTTGATGAATCTTTACAAAGGGCTCATTAGCGAGTACTTAAAATACATATAACTAAAGTACTTACTTGGCTGCACGTAATAAAAAAAATAAATCTGTTTTTCTTATTTCTTTTTCTATGTTACCACTGCTATTTTTTGGAATTGCAGTGTGAAGAATATTTCTATTTTGAGCTTTGTAATCAGTGTGTTTATGTTGATCTAAATCTTCCATCTTTGTGACTTCTGACGCCTGTGTAAAAAAAAACTTTGTTTGATTTCTTCCACAAAATTTTATCTATGTTGAGATACCTGCAAAAGAAGTTGAGTTTTATTAAAGCTTGGAAGAATATGTGGAGTTAGAACCTCTATTACCTAAAACAAAAACAAGGGAGCAAAATCTTCAGTGTACGTGAAGTTGAGAATGTAACTACAGTAAGACTCAGAAAACCTTTTGGTTTTTTTTTTCTTTTTCCTTCTAGGTGTCATTGTGGGGCAATAAGTGTGACCTTTCTTTTTCAGCTGGTGAAGACAGCTCTCAGAAATCTAGTCCCTTGCAATCCCTGGAAAACATGATACCTTACATCTTAGTGAATGATATGGAAAAAGCTTGGTCACTACTTGTAAATGCCAAAAAAAATAGAAAAGAAGGAAGTAATGTTAGAGTTGACATAATCCTGGATAATGCTGGATTTGAACTTGTAAGTGATCTTGTGTTGGCTGATTTCTTGTTATCGTCAAAGCTAGCTGATGAAGTCCATTTTCATGGAAAAAGTATTCCATGGTATGTATCAGATACCACAAAGCATGATTTTAACTGGACTATTAAACAACTGGGGTCAGCTAATCATATGTGGATGTCTAGATGTGGGATAAACTGGGAGGGGAATTTGAAAAAGGGAGTTTGGGTTTTCCGTGACCACATGTTTTGGACTTTACCACATGATTTTTCCAGTATGAGTGAAGTTGCTCCTGACTTGTATGCTGAGCTACAAAAGTCAAACTTGCTTCTTTTCAAAGGTGATCTAAACTATAGAAAATTGACAGGAGATAGAAAATGGGAATGCAGTGTCCCGTTTCATCAAGCCTTGAATAAGTTTCATCCTGCGCCTCTCTGTAGTTTGAGAACCCTTAAATCTGACACTCAGGTTGGCCTGAAACCTGGACAAGGTGAGCAAATTCAGGCTTCTGAACCTGAGTGGATGGTAAGTGGAAAATATGGGGTAGTTCAGTTTGATGCTGGTCTCTAGTTAAGAGAGAAAGTGAAAGAGAGATTAAGTTTGACTTTAATTTCTCTGTTCCATGCTTGGCTTCAGTAAAGATTCTTTTTTGTTTGTGCTTTTTCCTCTCAAGTTTTGTTGTTTTTGTCCCATGAAAGACTTAAATGTTGTGCAAAAATTTGTAAACTGTCTTCATATATGTAAATCAATCTGCATTTCAATGCATTTTGTTTTCATAATGTCCAATGTCAGCAGCCCATTAAGATGAATATTTAGTTGTCCATAATATTTTTTCCTCATCAGTGGGTATGAGTTTAATGATTGAAAGCTTAACAAGTGAAAAATTTGCTTCAGAAACAATTTCCCCAATGGCACATTAGCATTAATTTACTTATTTCAGAATAATTTGTGCTCCACGTCATTTCATGCATTGCATGAAAGTTAGTATTTTAAAGAACTCAGAAATTAATTGCAGACAGATTCTTTTGACGTTTTGAGTATAGTATAGTGTTACATTAAGTGATAAATTATGGGGTGACAGCTTGTAAATACTCATGTAGAGTTAAAAATTGAATTTCAGTTTTAAAGCACAAGTGAATGTTGCTAGCCAGTTTGCTTGTGGGAGAGTTGTCCCATCTGGTTGGAAAATTGGTGGGAGAAAAGACAATCTCATGTTAAAACTGTTGAAGATATTTTCAAAGCTCTTCCAAAAAAGAAGCACACAGAAAACCCTCTCTAAACAAAAGAAATTAATGAAACCCAAGCAGTTACATTAACTGGATTTTAGATTTAATGCAGACTTGATCTTCAGGTAACCTGTCAGCAGTGTATGTATGAGGTTCAAGCACTGCTGTTTCCTTCTTTTGTGGTAATTCTCTTTATTTTTCAAATGTATTTATTTGGGGGATTTTGGTTGGTTGGTTTCTTTTTAAGAAGGATGCCTTAATTTTCAAGGAGGATACACAACCCCGTTTGCACTGAGAAGTACAGGGTAAAGAAGCATATACCATACAGGTTCCTGTTAACTGGAGTTGTTAGATGTCCATTTCTACTTTTCTTCCCAGTCTCAAAAGTTGCTGCATGTTATGTTCATGCAACAAAGATCTATACAATGGATAAATGCTCCAAAATGCTGATGACTTTGATTATTTGTGTTTAGTTTCTTCTTCTTAAATTTGAAAGGGTATTTTGAGGTTCCAAGGTCAAGTACACAAAAACAAAGATGCGAGGAATTTAATGAGGCTGCTGTAGGGAGGGTTACAGTTTTGAGATCTGGGTTTACTGCTCTCATCCCCTTTATATCTTTGGCTTAGTACTCCTATAGGGTGAATTCATCCTCATCTTTAGGCACCTGATTGAACTGCAGAAATTAGAAATCCGGTCAAGAAAGCTGAAAGTTTCTGTCTGGAGAGAGCTCAGCAGCACTCCAACTTTAGAGCTATGATCAAATATGTTAATGACACGATGAATCTGTGTACTGGAACCTCAGTGTCTCATCTTTGAAAATGCTAACTTGTTTTAAGTGCATTTTGAAGCAGCAACTTTGGGTCAAGAACAGAGAAATGGAAGTTGTGGAATATGTGAAATGAGAACATCATACCTTGCTGAGAGAGACAAAATGAATTGGGGACGAAATCTGCTTTACCTGTGCTCAGATTGTTTGTAAGGTGCTGACTTAATTTGCTGGAGAGGTTTAAAAGTGTATAATGGACAAGAAGAGGAAGTCACTGTTGAGGCTACTTTTGACAAATAGATTTGCCTCTTACACAATCCTTACACATGCTGAGAAACTTGATTTAGTTTTTGACTGGTTGTTAATGTGTCCCGTGCCGAGGTTGCTTTCAGGCTGTTATTTCTGGGAACTCACAATGCAGATTGGGGAAAATTAGTAGTATGAAGTTATGATAAATAAAGTCCTACAAAATCCAAAATCAATTAGGAGATGCAGCAGCATTTGCTAAGTATTACTGAATTACGAAGATTACTACAAGATATGTAATTCTTAGCTTAGCACGTGAATGCTAATGTATGACAAGATGTCATGCTGAAAAAAAATAGTTCTATTCTCCAGTTGATTAAAAGTGCACTTTCCATCTTTTGCCCCTCACAAAGAGACGTTTATGTGGTAATACACAGTGTGACTGTGTGGCTGTGTAAGGAATGCACAACAATAACTTGCAAATGCTTGACTTCTATAGCTGTAATTGCAAAGTACTATCTCTAGGCAGAACTGAATAAGCAGCATACTTTTATGTTTGTTGACTGGCTATATTTTTGTAACATTTTGATTGATTGTATGAAAAAAAGAAAAAATAACATCAGTGTTACAGTCTCCCATGACACAACAAAGTTGTGAAGACATATTCCAATGAGGTATGGTGCTCTGCTGATGGGTTTGATGCAGTTCCCTTAAAAATAGGAAATGCTTTTGTAGCTATTCTGTGTTAATTACTTTTTGTAATATAACGTAATGAAATGGCAGCATGAACCTATTGCTTTTAGGTGGAATTAAAAAACATAACCTGAAGCATGTGTTAGACCAATAGCATGTGCTGCAATACAACATTTTTTTACTTGAGTATTTAAGAAAGTTCCTTCAATACATCTATTACAACTGTATTACAACTGATTGCCCAAAATGCTTCTACAGTATAACTCAGGAACTACTGATTTGTACATCCAAAATTTGAGATTTTAATTTCATGTGCCATTTGAATATTTATTGCAAAAGCCAAAGGCATTTTCAGTAATTCTGAGGACGGACCACAACAAAAAACCAGTTTTTAGTTTTGTTTTTTACCTTTTAAAGAACTGTATTTGTAAGTCAGTTTTTGATGATGGCTTTCATTGTTGATGAAATAGGGGGAAATTTATGTCAGGCACAATGAAAAGCAGTACACACCTGTCTGAATACTTGATAAGTTATGTAAGATACCTACAGTAATTTCTTATGTATATAAGGTTTCTTAAAATAAATTGTTTGATGTGGAAAATAAGTTGATTGTATGACTAGAAGCTTGTAAGAATATTGAAATAAATTATATAATTTTGTGCAAGTCAGACATTATTATACTATTTCAGTGTCTGGGGAAACCAACTTAAAATAATTCAGGTCTTAGTTCCTGATTTTTTTTTCTTTGAAACAGTTTTTATGCATAAACCTGTAAAGCATATTTATTCAATGAGTTCTTGAAAGATACATCATAAAATGTTCTTCTGTAACAAGACAGGGCAAAAGTAAGGAATTTTCTAATTTTTACTCTACTTATACTCCTTAAAAATAATTGAAAATCTCTTAAATGTATCTGGTAATTACTTACTAAGGTTGGTGTAGCTGATGGTGTCATTTCCAGAATCACTTCTAAAACTGATAGGTTGTCCATGTGTTCTCAGCAAAAATGGAAATATTTTGGTGTTACTCTTACTGTAACTAAAATATTTCAAAAATAGTTTGGTTTGCACACCTTGCTGATGTCCCATAATCCCTAACTGTTGTTTTTGAAATAGTTTCTTTAAAGTTCATAGTATTATTTGCATTTACGGTTAACGACTTTTTCTGTGCTGTCAGACAGCATGGGAAAAAAGTTTACTTTGTTGCATGAAAATTACTCTATGAAATGGTTTTAATCTAAAAAGAAACCCTTAATTGTGTCTAAAATAAAAATTCCAAAGTGGAATCTTATACAGAACTGTTGGGTTTTTTTTCACTAAAGTTTGTTTGCTTACCAGCTTTCTGTTTACCCAAAATTACAGAACAAAAGCTTGTAATTATTTTTATTTAAAGCAAAATGTAAGTTGAAATTCACCTAACACTTATCTAAGTTTTTTTAAACAAAAATGTGCTGGTTGAAGTTGTCCTTTTCTTTCTTTTCCATATACTAGTGGCAGAACATGTGAGGAAAAACATCCTATAACATGGACTGTTTATGTTTATTGTTTGCTTCTATTTTGGTGGTTTTTTTTCCTAAAAAAGGTTTTGAAAATTTCTATACATTTTTATTCTTGCTGATATACTTCTATTTCTAACAGCCTGCAAATAAGAAGTGCACTTACATGTATTTTTACAATTAGTTTATGGATTAATCTACATTCTGCCTCAGCTTTGCAGTTGTGAATTCTGCAGACATGCTGTGAGAAGGGCTTTTATTTACAGTGCTTTTTTGAGATTTGGCTCATCTGGCTTTGTTTCCACTGTGAAAAAAAGATAAAATATCCTCTTATGATAACTCAGAGTGAATAAACATATTCAGTACTTGTGTGCTGCTTCTGTTGTATCACTTTTCAGTGAGTGACATAATCATAATCTTTCAAACTCCCAGTGAAGAAAAATTTTCATCCTTGTAGAAATTTATTTTTCCTGGGATTCAACTTACTTCTTCCAGGTCTAGTGAAGTAAAAGATTAAAAAGTAAGGTAAAATACACCAAGATATGTACTATTGGCTTTTAAAATTTGGTTTTTTAATGTTAACTAATTGATTAGTCTCACACTACCATGGTAAGGCTGATGCTTTCCAAGTGACTCTGATTGCTGAGAGGCCTGATGATGCATTTCATGTAGTTGCATTTGGAATAGATTTCATCTCTTATCTCCCACTTCCCAAAAAAAAAACTATTACAGTAATTTCACGATTATAAGCTGCACCATTTTGACTAAAATTTTGGTCCAAACCTGAAGTGCGGCTTATAATCAGGTGCGGCATATATATGGACAGATAATGAAAAGTTGCTGTTTTAGTTTGGAGGACAGGTGTCTGCTGAGAAAAGCAGGAGCTTCTCTTTGAAATGGAGAATGTAAACCCCCTCCCTCCAAATTATTAGAATTTTGAAATCAAGGGACTTTCAGGCAAAGATATGGGAATTAGGAATAACATTTCTTTTCTAGGGAAATTAAAATAGAAATACAGTACTACAAAGAGACAAACTCCAAACCCTGACAAAGTCAGAGTACAACCTGACACCCTGTCAGGCAGGGTGTTGGTAGCAGTCCCATTAAATGGTGGCTGCATCCTCCTGCAGAAGATTCAGTTGGAGCAGTGCTCCTGCAGAAGGTGCAGTTTCCCTCTAAAGGTCCAGTGGTGATGTGGAGAAATCCAGTTTTCCTCCAGAGTCCAGTGGAGAAAGGGGCTCCCTTAGTGTCCCAAAACCTCTGTTTTATCTTGGTAAGAAATGTTGGGCTCTTCCCCCTGGCTGGAGCAACTTCCAATGGGATGCAGTAATTTTATCAGTTACACACTGGGACTCAATGGGCCATTAGCAGAAAATGACTGGCTGGAGGAAGGATGGATTGTGAAAAGATAAAGAACACTGCCCCACCTGGTTTCAATGGATGGCCCATTAGCAGAATATCTCCCACGGAGATAAGGATCACTGCCCCCACCCTCAACAGACGGTGGTAGAATAGATACCTTTTATCACACTCTGTATTGTAACGTGCGGCTTATAATGAGGTGCGGCTTATGTATGGACAAAGAATGAAAAGTTGCTGGCACCCGGAAGTGCAGCTTATACTCAGTGCGGCTTGTAATTGTGAAATTGTAATAGGTCAGGAAGTGCACTGAGTTCTGGACCTAGATGGTTTATATACGATCATAATTGTTACTTTTAGTCTGGGATCTGTGTAAAAGGCAGAACTGTTCAGGAAAAAATGGTTAGGGTCCAGGAATGCTCCCTCAAGCTAGTTGAAGGGTCTTTCTACCTACTTTTCCTTCTGTCCAATGACTCTTGTGCATAGTGGTCCTATTTCCACTCAATGAGTATGTGTGTCCCTGTTAGGGAATTAGGAGACAGGTCAGTTCCTCCAGACAGGAGGGCCTATAACCTGCAGTGAGGGCTTGAGTATCTTTATGCAAACAAAGAGCATTCCCGTTTTTCCACAGTTGGTTGTATTCTTGTTTTCAGGTAATCCTGAATTAGTGCTACACTTGAGTGCCTTTGTCATGTATCGGGTACACAGCTTTGACTGCATCTGTGGTGTTAGATTGGCCCTTGGAAGTTTTGCTGCTATTTTGCTGGATTGTGATGGAAGCATTAGGAACTAGTTGCTTGGGGAAAATCAGGGAGTTTTCACACATGTGGAAACCTAAGATCCACATACAGAGGATTTGTGAAATAGCTGCATGGGTTGAGTTTAGACTTTCAAGGACTCTGTGTCTCATTTAAGTTCCTCAAACTGAAAACGACCTAATAGGTCAGCATCAGCAGATTTCACTTACACAGATTACACTGCTTTCACAAGCCTGATTATGTAGTTCCCCCATGTGCATATTGCATTTTCACCACCCCCTTTGTCCAGGGGAGATCTCCAGGGTTGTAAAACCAGGTTATTTCCTTCAGGAAATTGCTGACCTCTCCTTATCATAGGGACATCATCGCATGACTTTTGGCTTTGAAATTATTTTTACACATTCATTCTCATTTAGACACCTACAGAATATTGCTGGTATGTTTTTGAGTGTACCGGGTACTGGAATTGGGGTTTCATAACGCAAATCAATTTTAGCATCTTTTCTCAACACCGAGCATTTTAATAGAAGAGAAAGTTTGTAGTAATTTATAAATTATTTTTTATTTTAAAAATTAGTGTGGCTTTGTTAGGTGCCTACATTCAGGAGATTTGCATCATTCTTTGCTCAGGCTGAGAACACTCTTTTCATGTATTTTATGAAGTAAGCATGAAGAATTTGAGTAATGAAAATGACTCCTTGAAATTATTTAGAATTAAAAATCCCAAGTTATCCCTTTCTAAATTATTTCCTGTCAAGGAAAAAGAAACATGAAATTCTTTTGAGAACTCTACTTTTAAATACTAACAAGGGTAAAGCATTTTAAAGCGTGTGCATTGTGTAATAACGTAGTTTTTTCTCAGTCAAATGGCTTGAAGAGTCGTATTGCATTTGTTCTTTTTACATGACATTTCTGCTTTTCTTCATACTTCTTTTTTTTTTTTCGTTTTTGTTGTAACTCTTGTTACAGTTCATCAGAATAAAGTGCATTTTTTTAGGGGCAAATAACTCCATAGAGCTGCGGTGAGATAGAGCTGTATAAGCACTCTCTCCCCATCACCAAGGGTGCAGAGGCAGCTGCAGTGTAACTCCCGAACCAGCTGTGGCACTGCAGGACTAGCGATGGGGAAGCGTGCTCGAGCACATGTTCAGGGAAGTTAGGACAGATTTTCACAATCGTTTAATCCTGCATCTGCACGCCGCTCCAATAATAGGACGGATTAGGCTGTAGTCGAATGCTGGACAAATCCACGATGATGTTTTTGTTCAAATTTGCGTTGGGTAGTAAAACATGTGCCACGTTTCCTCCGGGTTTATTTGCCGGTACAAATTGAACCCATCAAAAACACTTCACAGATTGGGACTGTAGAATGAGGTTACCCTGGAGCAGCGTGAGCCACGCCGGCAAAACCCTCTGCTTGGGGGCTTCTGTGTCCTCGGCAGCAGCAGTGAAACGGTACCAGGCACACAGGGACATGGACAAAAAAAAATAGAACTATCCCTAGCTTCTTCATTTTCTCCTGTGGAAAACGTGATTAAGTCAGCCTGCCTGAGAAAGATTAAGTACTTGTTGACTTTTGACTACAGAAACGGTGCGCGATGGCACTGTGCCCAGAGGCTGATAAAAGCTCACAGGGTCGTCAGAGAAAATGATGTGCAGCCCCCATACACCTGCAGGTCTGACTTGCTTTTACTGCAGCTTTCAGTTCCTCTGTTCCCATGTTTATCCCCATTATTTGGATGAAAGGTGAGGTGGAAGAGGAGGGGCAGCTCAGCAGCCATCAAGGAAGGCTGCTTTTGGGGGGATGATCCTGTGGCAGGTTCTAGGGGGAGAAGGAAAGCCTGTCTGGCTGACAGGAGCCGCCGCTCAAGTGCCCTCTGCTCCGCCCGCCTCTTCTGACTTTTTTTTTTTTTTGAGGGAAAACATGAGCCATTTTTCCCAGGTAAATGTTTATTTGAAGTGAAAACAAACAAGCAAACCCAACAAACCCGGCGTCTCTATGAGCTTTCCCTGGTGGTGACTGTCCGCTCGTAGCTGCCGGGCGATGTCCCCGTCCCTGCCCGGGCCCCGCTCCGTCCCTGCCCGGGCCCCGCTCCGTCCCTGCCTGGACGCGTTGCCAGGGGCGCGGCTGTGCCAGGAGCGGCTCCAGGGCTGGCGGGGCAGCGCCGGAACTGCGGTAACCAAGGGACGGGGCAGAAAGGGCTAGGGGGCTGCTTCGGGTAGGGATTGGGGTGTTCTGGCAGTTCCCCTGTTAGGGAACAAGCCCCGATTTTGGAAATATGCCCCCTTTCCCTCCCCCTTCTCTGTCGGTGTTGCTGTAGAGGCTGACACAGGATGGCTGTAACCCCCTCTTTGCAAATCATTTTTGCAATATCCAATTTAATCTCGCCTTTAAACACTCCCCCAAAAAACCCAAAATCCCCAAAAAACCAACCAACCAAAATAAAAACCAACCAACCAAGCCCCAAAACAAACAAAAACCCAAGCCCAAAGCAGAGCTCCTGCAGGTGCAGAGCTGTACCCGGAGGTCCGTGCCTGGTGCACTTGAAGCCCCATGAAGTTCAGCTGATCATTATAGCTTATCTTTGCAAGTTCAAGGCCAGAAAGATTTTCTTTACTAAGTGCTGCAGAAGGGAGTAGCTTTCACAGAGCAGGAATTTATAGTTATCTAAGAATTTCTTCTTAGCATCTTTTCCTCCTTTGAAACTAGTTTGCTGGCTTTGATGTGAATTTAAGGGAGACACTAGAGGATATTGCTTAGCAGGACCAAACCCTTGTACTAAAGATATAATAGGAACCTTGTAACAGTTTTGTGTTCCAAAGGATAAAAAAATTAATTTGTATGAGCAGTTCATTGTCTCCTGAATAGTTGAACATCAATTTTGTAATGCAGCTGTACTGGTCTGAGACAAAGAAATACAGAATTTTGGTAGTTTGTGGCAGCAAAACCAATTGCTATTATATTACATACAATTGCTTTGACTCAATTACAAACTTTTTTTCTAGCGCTGCTTAGTTGACAGCAACCTGCTCCACATTTTAACCAACCTGAAGTTAAATAGTTTGCGAATGTTGATTTTGGGACTTGAAAACACGCTAGAAATTACATGCTTCTAAAATGAAAGTTGCAACTGGTAAATCAGACTACAGCACTAATGAGTTTTTAGCTGTGTATAGACACCAATATACTCAAGTATTTCTAAAATATTTGCATTTTGTTGGCTGCAGTAAAGTATAGTAGGCATAGGAAAATTGCAGCTGTTGGCATTGCATGATGGTCTGTTTTTTAAATCTATCATTTAAGTGGTTCTGTTACAGAAGTTGTTTAACTCTATTTAGCACTGATGAAGTAAAAACAGTAGAAAAGATTGCACAAATCCCTGCATGAGCACTTAATTTTTCTTTATCAATTACCCTTTTTATTGTTTAGGGAATAAACAGCAGCTCCTTGTTTATTATTTTGGAAAAACTGTGAGAGAAAGTTTCAGGGGAGCTCCAAATTTCTTAATTTGTCCATACAGACAAAGGATGAACTCAACCAGAAAGCATGTTAAGTAATGTTTAGAGTAGGTGATTTGTCTCTCTAATTGCCTTCTGATGACTGCTGTCTTTCATCACATTAAATGCATTTATAATATTTAGATGCAAAGTCACCTCATACTAAGAGAAAAACAAAAGAGGAAAATGCTTTAACTGCTTATTGTAGTAGTAGCAGTGGGTAAGATTAAAATTTTGCTTGTAATGAAGCTTTTATTTGGGTCCATTAATCAAGCTTGAAATTGGCCTCTTCAGCAGATAAACAGCAGGAGTGATTTTTGTCTTTTCAGTAATACCTTTCAGTGATTACTGCAAAGGGAGGAGGGTAGAGCTGAGCAGTACCCTTCTGAAAGGAATTTAGAAAATCTCTTTGGTAATTTATTTGAGCTGCTGAGAACACTTAAGTTAGTTTTACATGTTTCTGAAACATCACACTAATGCAGAAAAACTCCATAGATATATAATAATAACCAAAAAAAGCACTGCAAGCAGTGAGTTGGGCCTAGTTACAAGAAGGAATCAGCAAGGGGAAAGAGGACTTTACTGAGTGGATAGGGATCAAAAGTATTTGGGTGTTTCTGGCACTTTATAATGTGCAAGAGCAAGTGACAGAACTTAAATAGTTGTGAAATATTACTTGCAAATTTTGATTTATGTTAATATGTAGTTATCAATACATTTTGAGATCCTTGACAGGCAAACTGGGGAAAGTATTATCTGTAAATAAGACCCAAAATATGCATATAAGATGGTTAATTTGTGAACCCTTTTTTTCCCCACCCACTGAAGTGACTCCAATCGGGGAGTCAGCCTATTCCAACTAACCAGTGACAGGACAAGAGGACACAGTCTTAAACTCTGCCAGGGAAGGTTTTAGGTTGGGCATCAGGAGGAATTTCTTTACAGAAAGGTTGATTAGACATTGGAATGGACTGCCCAGGGAGGTGGTGAAGTCACCATCCGTGGAAGTATTTAAGGAAAGACTGGATGTGACACTCAGTGCTGTGATCTGTTTGACATGGTGGTGTTTGGTCATAGGTTGGACTTGATGTTCTCAGGAGTTCTTTCCAACCTTATCGATTGCGTGATTCATTTTAGTCTGTTTTCGTATGTGTTAACAAAATCTGAGTCACTGTGGAACAGTGTCTGAACCTTCTCGTGCTCATTGTTGTGTTTTCTGAGGTGATGTGAGTGCTGGCTGGCTGGCTGGCTGCTGCTACCAAGAAAAATCTCCAGATTTTTCAATTACCCATTCTTTCTGGTTGAAGCAAATAATAGTGATCATGATAATGATAATAATAATAATAATATATGCTGCAGCATTGTATTTTCAGAAGTTAGAACAATTTTATGCACGCATGAATATTTATTTGTCTGAAGAAAAAAATTGCAGATTTGGGATATCTCATTTTGTTTGATTTCAGAATATGCACACTTATGACACTGGGATTTATAGAAATCATTGAACTGAGTCCAACAACTGTACCAAGTCCTGTGCAAATATGTAGGTAAAAAGGGCCCACTGATTACCTTAACATCTGAGGGGGAAAGAAAAGATGTATTTCAGTTAAGATAGATCCTGTGTTATCACTCAGATCCTTTTAAAATAGATCAGTATAGAAGAAATGCAGGACAAAAGGAGAGGTGAAATAAAAACTTGGAGCACCTGAAAAGCAGTGGCAAAGGAAGCAATCACTGCATGAAGGCTGACTGTGTAGCTGAACTGGTGAATGTATCCCGGACAAGTCAATGGGAAGGTGCCTGTTTTGGTTAGATGTGTGTTTGAATACTGTGGGGACAATCAGAGCTCATAGGCTGCTAGAGAAACTTTCCCATGGTGTTCTGCTTTCATGCCCAACTTTGCTGATGGTAACCTATGATACAGTTTAGTAAAGCATATCTGTGAAAAAACAATGTCATGTGCCATCATATTACAAATCTATTTAATTTTCAACCTTTTTCCCTCTTTCCCCCATTTGTTCCATAGAAGCAAAGGAAGAATGAAGTCAACAAAGATTCGTGAGTCATCATTTTTGGTATGTCAAACCCAATTGTTTAGGTGCTTTGGGAATGGGAAGAGGAAATCCCTGCCCTGAGTACAGTCTACGGCAGTGCATTGACAAGTCGCTCAGGGTGATGATGGGTGCTTAAATGTCTATTGGGGGCTTTCTGTTTAAAAAAAAGATTTTTTTAAAATTATGTGTTTTTGGAAAGGGTCTGGGCTGTGTGCAGGCAATGGCAGTGGTATTTGGAAGCACTGAAATAAGAAACACAGCAGGAAATAAAAGAGAAGCTGCCAAAAGCAGAATGGGAGTGAGTGACTCTAACAGTTGGCTGATTTCAAAGTACATGGATAGGTATAAAACTACTGAATGTTGTTGTAGTTCTGTTGTTTCTGTATCAAATGAAGTTTTCCAACTAAAGGCTGGATTCCAGGGAGATAAAGGCAATTATTTGGTAAAAAAAGTCAAAACAAAAATGGTCAACAATAACAAAAACACTATGTATTGTTGATCTTCTGAAGAACACCTATTGCTAATAAAACTGAAGGTCCAAGTAAATATTTCTCTTAAGTATTGTAAATATAGGCTTAGCTTATATTTAGCATATGAAGTTAGAGGAAGCTTCTTTTTCTTGCAGGTAAGTGGAAAGAGATCAAAAAAGTTAGTAATGTGAGAGAAACACCCAAAACCTAGGTTATTTAGAGCTGATTGAGTGTTAATATATTAAGATTTCTTCTATCTACTCTCTCTAATTCTTTTAACACTTCATTAATTCTATTTTCCTTACAAAAAATCAGTATAGATTACATAGTACTCACAAAACATTAAAAATCTGAGTTTTTCCACAGATAGAGAAGTGCCATGTCTGCATTACAAATCTTTCCCCTATAGTAAAGTCATGCCAATTTAATTGGGTTGTCTGAAAGGTCTGATTAAAGATCAGACTTGTGACTGGCTGATGGCAACTCACAGAAATATAGAAAACTACGAATTTTAGAGCATGCATGTTTCCTGCTATAAGTATGACAATAATACCAACTTTCCTAGTGTTGTGCCACTAGGATTAGTTTTATATTTGCTAAGGCACTGGAGGATCCAGAGATCTGCCTCTGTAAGTCTCATTAAGACTATAGATGAGTTGAACAGTAATTCCCATTGACACTTGACTTCATTTAAACGTCTTTTAAATCCTTCTGGATGTGTAGCTGCATCTTTAACGTGCTCATAATTTAAAAATCTGATTTGTATGAAAAACACAGATTTTGGAAGTTTTAGGTCTAAAGCTGTTACATTGATTATTGCTGCTGAATAGGGACTTCCTTTCTTCAGCTATACTCTGAAATGTATTTAATTCGCCTGTTCTGAGGCATACTCCTTCTTTCTGTGGAGTCATAAGTTGTGGTTCTTTAGGAAAGAAAAGGAAAAAACAGTACTATAGATGTAATAACATATATAACCAGCGTACCCAGTGTTACTGTTTGCAATCTCCATCCATGGTTTTGTAGCCCTGGTGTACTACAGAATTAGAAAAGTACCCTCTACATTAAAGAATTTCATGTGGTTGTACATGTGAAACAAGCGGAGTGAAGCATAAGTAAGACAAAAGCAGTGAGGAGATTGCTTTCCCTCACTCCCTCAGAACTGTGATAAAGTTTTGAGAAAATTAGCAGCCCTTTTATCTCCAAGATTATGTGTTGTGTTTTATGTGGCCCTGAGTTCTCTGCATGTGTCGGTCTGGCTTGATGAGAGTGGCAACTCCTTTGTGGAAGAGCACAGCTGAGTGTCTTTGAAGGAGATGAATGCAATTAAACTTGATGGGTCTAATCCAGTGTCAACTAGCATAGGGAAAAAAGATTAGAGTTGGTGATATTATAGCAACTAATCCAAGGTGATTTATCTTCTGCTGCAGTCTAAACCAGTAGTTTTTCCTTATTCCTCAGGGATTTCTTTATGTGTTGCATGATAAATACTTATTTTACTTGTTGTTCATGTATCTGGAAAGCTCTTCAGTTTTTTTTTCCCCTATTTGGAATTGGTGGGGGCTGAACTTCTAATATTTCTTGGCCTGGAAATTGATGCTGATGTAGAAAAGCATGAAGAGAAGATATCTCTGTCTCCACTGCAATACCTTTTTCCAACACCAATCATTATCTCGGGGTGGCATGCATTTTGTAATTCATACCCAAATGTACCAGGATTGCAGTTTTGTTTCAGTCCTGTATGAGAGCTGATGGAGAACAAATCTCATGTTCCGTTCTCTGCCAAGTGTGCTCCCAACATAACCTAAACTTAGTTCTGTTTTGAAGAGGTTACATTTAATCATTCTTAGTTACTATCGATTGAAAAAAGAAAAAAATGAGTTCTGTCTAATGAAACTTTACCAGGACTTCGGGTTTGACTTTTCATCTTGAAAGACTTTGGTAATAAAGGCCAAGAAATCCAGCACATTCCTGCTCTACTGCAGAAGAGCAGAACACCACAAAAAGGAGAAAGCCTACTATCTAAATCCAAAGGGCACAGCTAAAAGGGTTGTACAAATGGTGTGAAGGAGACTGTACTAGAAAGACAGAGGCAGTGCTTGCCATGGAATCAGGACTTGAAAAAGAATGAAAAGAAGTCATTATGGTTATGGCTGAGGATGAGAAAGCATCAGTCAGGAAGCTGAAGTTGTGTCCAAGTGATCAAGTTCAAAAGGACCTCTAACCTTGAAAGGTTAGAAGTAAAAAAGCAAATGGCAAGCCAAAAAGTGACTGGAGGAGCAGATACAAATGTCTGAGTAGGCATGGACTCTTCAACCTGGTAGAGAGTCTGTGGAGGTGAGATATGATAGAAATCTGAAAAATCATGAGTGGCACAGAGAAGATGGATAGCCATTGCTTTTGTTCAACATTTCTTCTGAACGAAAAATGAGAGGATGTGCAGTATAACTGCAGTCTAAAAACCAAAGTGATTCTTTGCATAAGAGACCCCTGAGGACTCCCTTTGGGTTAAAGTTTATACAGGTTGAAAGAGTGACTGGATAAATTTGTAGAAAAGGGACATTTGAATGTTACTAAATATGTAGAAACTGCTGAAATAGCCAGAGCTGAAAACAATGGGAGGTCATGGGATTGTTGAGGGGGACTATCTTACTTTAGCACTGGTGTTGGTGGCTGAATTTGGAGATGGAAGTGGTGACTTGTAGAAAAGTGACTGTTTAACCTATTTTTCAGTATGTGTGTGTTACTCTGGGAATAATACTCTGGAATATTTGGAGTAATGCCCCTGAGCAGCTAAATCAAACAAAAAAGCACTGAAGCAAAAATGTTCAAAAAATGTGATGTCTAATGGTTTTGCCGTCATTCTGTCTTCACAGGAATCTCATGAACACCTTCTTTTGGATATTCCTGTCACTAGAGAGCAGATGAATCATTATCGAGCTGCAGCTGAAACTGCTCAAAGTGAACTTGCAGCACTTTCAGTGAAGTATGACTGTGCCCAGTCAGAGGTACATCTAAAAATAATTTCAAATCCTTCTCCAAACATGAGGATATTTTGTAGTAACCTTATGTAGAGAATAGAAAGCTTGCAGAAAGTCCAAAATTTGCTCTTGCTTTAGAACTTTTGGGTTTTTCTTTTTAGAATGTCTGTGTGATTTTTACTTTTCTTCCTTCTGTAATAAAAAACTGATTATAAGTTTGTGTTTGGACGATTTGAAGGAGTGCAGCTTTCTGTCATCATCAAAGTGCAGTATTTTTATGTTAAACCTGAAATTAATTTAATTGTGGCTGTATAAACGTTCAGATATATATCCTCCTCTTCTTCCTGGCAAGTTAAGATCTAGCTGCTCATCTTTACTAATTTCTCTCTTTTATTCAAGCTTTTTATTCAAGACATTGTGTTTGTGCTAAGGTTGAGGTTCCTTGTAGCTAGAGAGGCTGCAGAACATATACGCATACTTTTTCTACTCTTCCTGCTGTGTAGGTGGTGTTTCTCAGGAGAGGATTTATTATAGCATAATTTTTAGAGCTGCCTTATTTCCACAAGTATTTTTTTTTAACATATAACTGGTTAAAGTTGATTTGATTGAAGTCAGCAATGTGGGCAGTGGTCAGTTTTAAAGTGGAGTAAAATTTGCCTTTGGAAGACATGAAATGCTTACATTTGTTCACATATGGAGCTACAGGCATAAATGTGCATTGGCTGAAGTTTAATTTGATCAGTTGATCCTGAAGTTACTGCAGGGTTCCCCTACACTTAAAATTTATCCAGAACTGGTACTTAAAATTTAAATTTTAAGAAGCCATACAGAATCTAATGTTCTCATACAAAGAATTTATTACTGGAAATGTTGAATGACTTTATTGCCAGAACATCTGACTGATTTATAGTTTTTTCAAGGCAGTGCTTGCAAAAGCATAGTCAAAAAAGCAGCTGTTCATGCTCTTGTTAATAAAGACCTTCATGACCTAGCTGAGGTCAGAGCCTTGTTCTGCTGAGTGCTCTGTAAAACGCATGATACGGGATTATTCTTGCTTTTTCTGCTGTTGGAACTGACCACAAAGACAATGGACAAACAAAAAAATATCACATGGGGAGTTGAACCACAGGGAAATGTTAAGGTTATGAACATTCTAAGATACCATAGTTTGGTCCAGCTGCCAAGCAAAGCAATGCTATTGTTCCTTCAGCTACTCATTTCCTTCCCCACGCTGCCCCACCCCTTGTGCCGGCACAGGCGCATGTGTAGTTTTTACCTGTTGTGTCAATGCAATTGAAAAATTATTCCTTTCCAAGTTGCTCTTTAACCAGATCAGTTTCCCAATCTTATTTCACCTTGTAGCCATATAAATATTTCTTCTAGCGTGAAGAGGAGGGTGAAGTATGGAAATGCAGCCCATGAACCCAAACAAAAGCCAAGCTGCTTTTTTTGAACTCAGTGCTGCTCCAGAGTCTCTGATAAACCAGTGCTTGCATGTGAAGCACAAGCTTGTTGAAGGCTATGCTGCTGCTGCTGCTGCTGCAAGGGTGATCCTCCTTCCTGATTTCTCAGCATTAGCTTTTGCTCTGTGATTCTCCCTCTTCTCTGTGAGAGAAGAAGTGAACCATTTTCTATCAGTTGTTATTTGTTTGTGGAGGAGACAGACAAACACAGAGCTGGTGTGAGGGAGAGGACAGGCGTACGTGGCTGGAAAGAGGACAAGCAGGACCTCCCTTTTCCAAGGCAGTTGCTGCTCTGTTGGCTCACTGGCCTCTCAAATTTTTCTGAGTATCTTGGGTTTGGTCATACTGAAAGACTCCAATAGAGACGTGATTTTCCCATTGTCCTGGATTAGTTTAATGTCTTCAATTTTTTTGCCTTAAAATGTTTGCCACAATTTAGAAGTTCTGTCACTGACCATAAAGAGCAGTTAACTTGGCTAAATTATTTGCCTCTAAATTTTATGTTATAGGACAGAAGTGCTTCAGATTCCATTTTGCTGCTTTTATTTGGAATTAACTGGAATGCTGAAATATGCCTTAATATATTTTGAGACAAAAAAGTCCACTTTAAATTACTTGTTCTTAATAACAAAAAAACACATTAAAATTTTGTTTGCCTGGTGAGTCTCCCTCAAGTGCAATCTCCTAGAGAAGCTAGGAGAAGTAATTCAGAAGAATTACTAGCAGCAGTAATTCAATGGAAAATAGTATTTTTAATAAAAAGAGGAAAATCTGCTGAACTCCATGAACTCTTGGAAAGCTCTAACATCATCCCTGTAAGAGTTCTTTAACATTCGAGGGAGATTTTCCCTCCTCCTACCCTTCCTTAAAAGGCTCTGTTGCTGTTTCTGTGTAAATACAGCTATATTTAATTGGATTATCATACCCAAAAATAACTATTTGCACTAGATGAGAAGAGGATGCCTACCACACAATGCTCCAAAAATTTACTTGCTTCTGAACATGCCTCAAACCATCAGAAGGCTCCACACTCATACAGCAGGATACTTTCTGTTACAACTCCCTGCAGCTCTAGATTATCTGTGGAATTGAGCACCAGATTTGGAAGCAGGCAGACAGCAGGCAAAAAAGAGGGAATAGTGATGTTAATAACTTTGCTGTAATGTAGATACATAGGAGACATGAGCTAAGGTTGTGCAGCAGAACTTAAGTTAGACTTTTCCTAAATTCTGAATTAGTAAATAAACTTATCTTCCTGTAAGATGTTATCTTGAATAGTTGTTAAATTGAAAAGTTACCCAACAGTAGCTTTTTGTTTTCACAAACTTCTTCCATTGCTTTTTCCTAGTTGAAAGAAAGTAAAGTTGTGTCCCTCTACTCAGTCTTGTAGTGATGGAAACGTGTTTCTTGTCATTTCTAGGATTGTAATACAGTCATGTTTTCAGGCTGGGAAAACTATTCTTTATTCATTTTCTCCTTTTCTATAGCTTCTTAAACTCAGGTCGAGCATGATCTCTAAAGAAGCTGCTTTTCAAGAGCTGAAGGCTGAAGCTGAAAGCTATAAGGAAAACAATGCTAGACTGATGTCTCGCCTCCTGTCTTTGCAAACACGAATCCAGGAGATGGAAGAAGAGCTGTGTGTGCTTACTGCTTCTAAAAACCAGGCTGAGCTGACAGCTCAGGTGGCATATAAGGAAAATTCAGAGCTGAAGGAAGAGCTTCATGAGAAAAGTGCCAAACTTAAGTAAGAGTCCCGAGATAAGAAACAGCTATTTTGGTGGTGATGACAGAATGGTACAGTTGTCAATATAGAAAAATAAGTTGGTGGATAGACTTTATTGCAGTTCTGAATTGTTACAGTGCCTGAGTCGGTGGAAAGTGTTGAAATTTGAGTTTTGTTTTGAGTTGTTAGTCCAAACATGGAGGTTTGAATGTTTTGTGCTTTGAAGGTGAAATGCATTAAACTTATAAAAGATAGTATCCTTTAACTGTACTGTTTTTAGCATAGGGTATCAGAGCACTGATCTGCCAGTTCTACATAATTGCTCAGTTTCAGGTCTGTAGGATGGAGAAATTGATTGGTATGAAAATATTCTTAAATTCCAAAATCAGTGTCAGACGTATTAATAGATACCAAGACTTTTATAATGGGTTTTTCTGCCCATTATCAGGCTGATATTTGTGACTCTATCAATACTGTCTACTCAAGAGCAAGGTGAGTGTTTACCAGATATCTGTATTTCCCAAATCAGTATTTTACACAGCTCTGCCAGGTTTTATGCATTAAAAGTGAATAATTAAGTAACTTTATAACTTAGAGAAAAAACACTGCAGTCCACTTGTTTATTACCAGCTGATTTGCCAAAAGCCCTGCCTGGAGAGTGCAGTCTTGTATAATGGCTGTTAAGATTCTTTAAAATGCTATTTCTGGTAGGAAAAAAAAAGGGGAAGAGGAAAGAAAAACCTCCTATCCTGTTTGCTTGCCTAACTCACTGGGAAAAAACTTCTGGAGTAATGTGTTTCATACTCACCTGCCATTATAGTGATACAATCAATTTTATCTCTGCTGTCACTCCCAGAGGAGTCCTGGCTGCTCTCTTTGGTGTACAACACCTGTGTAATCAGTTCTGTTTGTGTGGATGTGTGGTGATCAGGACCAGAGGACTGCTCCAAGAGGGAAGTGAGCAAAATAAAAAGCTCCCTTTCCACTTCTACAAATCCCAACTCTGGTTCACTGCGCACCTGGCACGTGCCACTGGACTTCCAGCAAAAGGGAAGTGATACTGGGATAGTGAAACTGCTCATTTGCAAGGAGCAAACATGTTGGATTGCCCATGAATGTTCAGTGTCTGCTTGCAAAGCTTTTTGCTGTCCTCAACCAATGGTTACATGTGTCACTTCATACTAACCAATGTGTTGACTCAGTGAACTTCAGTCACTTATTCTAGCCACCCCGGTAGCACTTGGCCCATGACTAGTCCTAATTAGGTGTTCAAAAAGATTTTCACTGAAAACCACTAATGAAAGGGGAGAGCAAGCCAGCACTCATGAAGTGGGTATTTACATTCTGTACCTTGGGGATGTAGTAAGAAATGTTTGGTGAATTCTATGATTGGCTTCCAGGATGTGCACCTCTCCTATTGAAAATGGTGCTTTTCTACTCGACATGTCTATTGCCATGGTATTTTTAGAGTGTGAACTGTCAAAAGCTTTTTTCTTCTTCTTTTTCCTTTCCTTCTTTTGGCTCATTAGTTCTGAAGAGCTAGCAAAACTGTGAAAAAGCTATGTTCTACTTTCTTGTACCTGACTGTCTATTTTCTAGGTGCTCACACCCTACTGCTGGTAATTAGATTATTTGTGAAGTTATCAAGTGAGTGCTTTGTACTTCAGATTTCTTGATTTCTTTCAGGCATGGTTTTGTGAGTGGATACCTCAATTTTTAGAGCCACAGAACAGTTGTGGGGTGGTCAATCTTATATAATATTCTGACATATAGCATGCACATATGGCATGTCTGAGCCTAATACCTTTTCACTTCTGTCATATCCCTCCTCACAACAACAGTTTAGCAATCATCTCATGGTTTAGTTTTGTTGGGGCTACAGAGGAAAGGAAGGTGCCCAGAGGTGAGGAAGCTGTGAGGGTGCTTTTGTTCTGAGGGACAGTGTCTGCTTCAAAAGGCAGAGCTCTTTTGGCTCATGGTGTGTGCTGTGCAGTTGTACGTGGAACTGCCCTCACAGTGCCCAGAGCAGTAATGAATGTTCTCCATTCCTCTCTGTTATTATGCCACTCTCTTTCACTTTGCAGCATTTTCAGCAGCTGTGCTGATCTCTCTCCTACGGTTATGTATTAAATCTTTTCATGGACTGTTTTGCTTACTGATTTATAAGTATTCAGTGTGCTGTGTTTGCACTCACTGTGCACCTCCTGCTGGAGTCTCAGGCGGCTCTGTGGCTATGGAATTATGCCCTGTTTGATTGCCAGCCTAGAGAGAAAAAATCAGATATGGAAAAGAATGAGTCCAGCAATAACTACCGTGCCCACCTTGAAAACAGAATAGTGCTATGCTCTGATAGGCAAATGAGTTTCAATAAAATATTTGCTCTAGACACGCATTTGGTTACACCTCAGGTCTTGATTTATTATAGAGTGAAGAACTTGCTTTAGAAAGAACTTTGTTTTTCAAATGGAAGCACAATAGCTTGTCTTGCAAATTTACCACTACCAAATCTACCATGTCTTGCACTCTGCCACTGAGTACCTCACCCATGGGTGTTACTAAGAGGTGTTGGAGTTGACATTTGGATTACACTAGTGTAGTTTTGAGCTCTGGTTGGTTGGCCGGTTTTGCTAACCTGTTTCTTTGTAGTTTTTCATAAGTTATGTGTGTTTCACCATTAAAAACAAGATTTTTTTCTGTTTCCTGCCGAATCACACTTGTTTTCTGGACCCATCCTTGCCCCTGGCAAGAGAAGGAATGTACAGTAAATTCACGAATACAAGCTGCACTGAGTATAAGCCGCATGGCCGGGTGTTGGCAAATATTCTGTTTTTTGTCCATAAATAAGCCGCACCCGAGTATAAGCCGCTCTGTCGTTCGCAGTGAGGACCTGCGTGCAACAAAGTTGCCAAATAGTAACAGAACGGCGGCAGGGCGGGGTTTACTGGCTGGGCTTGGGCTGTGAGGACTCGGGGCTGCCGACAGGGCTGGGTGGCCCAGCCCGGCGCTGCCACTCGGTGGCAGGGGGGGCACAGAGCCCGCCGGCACCTGCGGCGGCGATGGGAGCCGGGGATGTAGCCTGCCTGCTCCTGCGGCGGTGGCACGCGGGGACGGGAGCACCCCGAGCCACGGGGCCAAGCAGGAGAGAGCCCCTGCTTCCCCCAAGCTGCAAGGCTAAGCAGGAGAGAGCTGCCCCGCCTTCCCCCCCGAGCTGCAGGGCTAAGCAGGAGAGAGCTGCCCCGCCTTGCCCACCCCGTGTGCTGCCTGCACAGAGCAGCTCCACCCGCCGCGAAACAAAGTAACCAGTTTGTAACAACCATGTAAATACCGGGTTTTACTGGCAGGAGCTCGACTTTGCAGTTTGCACTGACTTGGTTTGCACTCCCAGGGTTGAAAATGTCAGAAAATTATTCACATATTGGCCGCACCTGAATATTAGCCGCTTTCACGGTATGAGAGCAAAATTTTGGTCAAAACAGTGCGGCTTGTATTCATGAAATTACTGTAACCACATTTTACTAATGAGTTAACTCACTGTTAGTTTATTTGGTTGGTTGTTCTTGTACATTACAAACTGACACCTGCTCTTAAAGCTGGAAACACATTTCATTTGGGATATGCATCTGCAAGATGGGCACCTGTTGAGTGGTGAAATTGCTGACAGAAAGCTCCCTTTTCTTCATATCTTTGATAGCCCCTAGATGCTGTCTTTTTAAATGCATCCCTTTCATGAGTAGTGCTTCAGAATACTGTACAACAAAGTGTGTCTCCCATCTCTGCTTTTGCTGATAAACTTCCCGTCACAGGTACTCTGGGTGTCTTACACTTCCATTGGTCCAGAAAGGCTTCTCTTTACTTAAAATTTGTTAATCATCTCTGTCAGCTTCTTCAGAGAGGGGATGTGAAGTGCTTTTCACATATTTTTGCTAAGAGTTGATCACTCTTTCCCCTTCACTTTTTCTAAACTTTTGCTTGCACTTTCCACTTGTAGTATCTTGAGGGCACTATTTATTCATGTCACTTAGTTCTTGTGTTTTGTTCAAATTTTGTACTGAGAATAAGATTGGGATAATAGATTTTTTAAAGTGTTAATCAAAAGCAAAGATTAAGAAATGCTTACACATAAGGCAACAGCAAAAGTTATATGTATTAAATAACAGATATGGAGAATTAAATGCAACTTTTAAAATTAATTTGGTGGTATGCAGAAACTAGCAATAGTCTCGGGACAATGTGTTTTACCTAGAATTATTTTTCAGGGAACTTTCATCCTGATGTGTATATTTTTTTCTGTCTGATTAGTAAACATTTGAATGAATGTGAAGAAAACGTGACTCAGGCTTCTAAAATCAGCCAAAACTATGAAGAGCTCCTTACACATCTTTCTGGATTCTTGGACATAGACATCAGAGAAAAAGAGAAACCACAGGAACATTTAGCATCAAAGGTGATTGTGTAGGCAAATGTTTCTCTACAGCAATTTACTAGAAAAATATTTAGGTGTCACAGTAGTAAAGCAAATTATAGAGATCTTCATATTTAATTATGATTTGCAGACAATGCTGTCATTTAACGACAGTTTTTTTTTCATACTGGGCTAATTTTCAAATGTGCTGAACACCAATAGGCCTCAGTGAACTTGGTCTGCTCTTATCTGCATAAGTAATTTATCAGCATGTAGTTCC
Organism: Catharus ustulatus; assembly: GCF_009819885.2. Classification (NCBI taxonomy): domain Eukaryota; kingdom Metazoa; phylum Chordata; class Aves; order Passeriformes; family Turdidae; genus Catharus; species Catharus ustulatus. Next base: position 58,493,056 of record NC_046223.1, on the reverse strand, counting down.
CACATACAGCCCTGATAGGATACTTGGTTAAAAGCTTTCCTTAAAACATTAACATGGGGGTCAACAGGTGATGTATAAACTGTAGCATTAGATCTTAACTCTTATCTTGAGCTGACATACCATTAAATACAAACATCTGAAATGGCATTTCCTATAACAACCCTTACTGAGTCCTGCAGTAAAATGCTGTAAATAACTTTGTGTTGTTTCTGAGACTTAATAATAAAAATTTACTATTTCTCTGCGGAATACTTCTGAGGTTCCAAAAACTAAGCTTCAATTTAGGAAAATTGTTTTTATATTCTTTGAACATCTATCAATGCTGCTGAAAGACATTTTATTCTAATTTTATGCTTTTTAACTTATCTTCTGGCTACTCTTTGATCTCTATTTTTGTTCACTTTGGAGCACAATAGGTATTTGGGGAGATTCTATTTCATTATGTTCATGTCATTATAAGATTACAGTCTTAATAAATCAATATTATCTAGGTATGTATCACAGTGAGTGTATGCCCTCATAATATTTTACAATATTGCAAGCACATTGAAATTTTAAGAGATGCTCTAAAAAAATTGTCACACAAGATGCACTCTTGCATGCTTTAATAATTAATAAGGTAATAATTAGAGCTTTAAAAAACATATCTTCATGTCTTTTAACAAGGTAGTAATAAATCTAGTTGAGAAATCTAATTTGTGCTGAAAGCTGTGCCTTAGGAAACTGTAGCAACTATTTTTCCTGGGGTCTTGGCACATCTGTTTAGCTTCTTTTCCACATTATGGTTTTATTTATGACAGAATTGATCTGTTTTAGTCTTAACAAATGTCTTGCCAGTAGAAATCAGGGTGCATTTTTTGCTCAGTCTTTGAATTGCCCACATTCCACTGATGAGGAATAGCACAGCGTACCAAAACAGCCCTAGAATCCTCCTGGAAGGGACTCCTTTTTCCAAGGTGTTGGCTGCTCATAATGGCAGCGCACCAGGTATTTGGCCCTGCCCTTGAATGTTCTTATGAAATATCTGTTACTAACTCAAACCTCTCGTGCTTAAAAAACTTTGAGCATGAATTGCAGCTCTCTTGTTCCAAATGAAAGGCACACATCTTAAAAAGCCAGGCTGGAATGGTTTGCTTTTCTCATGAAGTAGCTGCATGATCTGTTTTCTGACCTGCTTCATGTCAAGCATGGATATGCAGCAGAAATAGCTCTCCACCTGTGTAATACATCGTAAAGTCTGTGTGGGAGTAAATCTGAATCACATTATGCTAGGGTGGGGGTTTATAGATAGAATACGATTCTGTGACTTTAACTGTCTTTCTACTCCTTTCCTAAAGGAACAGTAGAGTGCAGTTATAAGTGTGGCCTTGGGGTGACCAGGAACTCTGAGTCTTTATTGGCATGATTAGGAGCAGGTATACATGTAACTGGGATGGATATTTTTAATTATTAAGAGCTTCTAAGAAGCTACTAACGTTTGATTTATTTCTCAAGGTCTCTGAAATATGTAAAGAAAACATGACACTAAAAGACCAGGTTGCTGCTCTTCAAGAAGATGTGAATGTCCATGAGATTGAGTCTAAAGCTAACAGAGAAACTATCATGAGACTGGTTTCAGAAGTGGCCAAGGAGCAGGAAAAGGCAGCAGGATACTACCAAGACATGGAAAAAATTAGTAAGGTACATAATTGCATGGCTTGTGTGCTTGTCTGGTTTTCAAATGTTTTCTTGAAATTTCAAATTGATTTTCAAAAGGAATTACATGAGAAAAAATGCTTCTGAAAAAATTATGTTGATTAGGATCTTTCCTAAAGAGGAAATGTCCTGAAAAGGACATTTTCCTAAGGTTATTTGCAACTTCTTGAAAGTGAAATATGAAGATTAAACAATAAAATTTTGTAAAATAGATCTGAAGGAGATGTAATGTCTTTCAATGCTATTTACAGATTTCTATTTTTGCTTTCTTAGTATTGTAGCCTTTGTCCTTGCACAATCATGTAAATAAATGAATGTGTATATTGTTAATATCTCAGGCACAAGCAGGCAGTGATGAAAAAATGCTCTTTCAAATAACGTTTTTTTGGTACTGCAAGCTTCCTGAGAATTTTTCTACTCAGTTTTTCAAAAATTCTAATGAGAAATTGAAAGGAATTGATAGGACACTGTTCTTTCTCTTAAGGCACTGGACAGTAAAGTGTCTTGGCTTGCATACACCCTTAGATTATCTTTTCACTGCATTATAAATTTATATTTCACGACCATTGGCTCATACCCAAAAAGTTGTAGGCAGAAGGATGGCTTTTGCAGGAAAGCACTGTTTCACTGTTGGGAAGCCTTGGAGAAAATCTGTGCAGCAGGAAGGATGGTCAGATGAGAAATGTAAGTTAAGTTTTAAGTCAAGTATTCACCAAATTCACCTAGCTATGATTTGTGAAGGAAAAGGATTTAAGGATTGAATCATGCTTAAAGATGATTTAAGGATTGAATTGCTCCAGGAGAACTCCCCATTAAGAGTTCACACATTTCAAAGGACGGATGAACAAAGTGCATTTCTGTAGCAATTTTTCTTACTGCTTTGCACTTTGAGTGATGTCTGTGGAAGGGAAGCAGTTTAATGAAGCCAGAATGAAGATTTCCTGCAGGGAAACTGTGTGGTTAAAGCTGATAGCTGGAACGTGAGAAAATAAGAGAAGAAACTTAGACTGCCAAATATGTGTCTGAGTTGTGTGTGGTTGAGTTTGTAGGAATTTTTAACATAAAGGCAACCTGTGCAAGTGAGTTTTCCGAAGTAATACTGCATTTTCCCCACCCCTGGCATTCCTCTTTTCCTGAAGAAGAGCCACCCACCATACACTTTAAAGGATAGAGTGTTCTGATTCAATTGTAAGCAAAATAGTTAGGAGATGAGAAATAGCTGGCAGCATGCTCTGGAGAAGAAAGAATTTGTTGGGAAGATAAATGTAAGTACCACAAGGGTAATAAATTTTACTTACTGCTGAAAATAGTTCTTACCAAGCTGCATACAATTTTCTGTCTCAATGAAACTGAGAGAGAATCTGCACCAAAAACGTACAGAGAGCCTTTTTGAGAACATTTTGTTTTCATGCTTCACTTCAAACACAGGTGTGTGAGGAAGAGCAGAGTGTAGTTTACTCAGTAAACCAGAATCAGGAGATGTTTTAAACCAAGATCAGGGCTCCATTTGTTACTTGTTTTTCAAGTTTGCTCTAACTGCCAAAACATGTAACAAGTTGAGCTAGTTTTCTGAAAAATATTTTCCTATCATTATTTTCCATGTGCCAAATACATAATTTATTTAAACAATTTTACAGAAATGTCTTTCTAAATTATTAGCATTACCTTTCAAAAGGATTGCCTCTGAAGAGCCCCATCTGCATAGAGGCTGCAGATTCCTCCAGTGCAATTTCAGTTTAGTGACTTACATTTGCAGACACTGAGTAAATCTGTTGAGAAGGTTTCGTGTTCACAAAAGTGTATGAGGAAGTTCAGTACTGAAAAAGAAAGAAAAAAAACAAAAAATGCTTTAAGTCCACACATGCAAAGTGTGAAGTGTGGGATCCCCTGTTCCCTTGATGGGTCTGACTTGGTTACCGGAGGGGTCCCAGTTGCATAAAGTCAGTCTGGCTTTGCCAGGTACTGCATGTTGCACAGTTTAAGCACATGAACAGAGCTGCATGTGTTGTGACACGTTCCTCTGTCAAGGTGAGAAGCAGAAATCCATACTGTTCCTGTGTCAGAAGACTCATACTTGGCTGTGTGTTTCTGGGCTGTTTTCTGGACTTAAGTAATGAAATTGCCTGTAGCTGAATTTACCCAGCAAAAGCTGAGTACAAGTAACTCCTGCCTGTGTGTGCCTACAGCTCTCAGGGCCAAACATTTTGGCCATCTTCAGGGTTACAGATTGAGATGGCAGCCCATTCCCACCATTTTTCTCTTAAAATTCTTCCTAAGTGTGTAGAGACCATCGCACAGTTCTGTCAGTCATCTCCGCAAAGATCTGGCCACCACACTGTTCCCTGCCACTCCTCTGAATAATTGCCTGTTTTAATTGCCAGGTAGTTCTCCACTCCCATTCCTTAGGACTTCTGTGAATTCCTTCTCTTGATTGGGGTGCTTTTTTCTTATGTCCAGGGAGGAGGTAGCTGCCTGTATTCAAAAATTCTTACTGACTAAAATGAAAGCTAGTCAATCACATTTTAAGGCTAATATACAGTAATTTCGTGATTATAAACCACACTGGATTATAAGCCGCGCTTCCGGGTGTCGGCAACTTTTTGTTCTTTGTCCATATATAAGCAGCACCGGATTATAAACCGCACTTTCGTTCACAGTGAGGATCCACGTGCAACTTTCACAAAGTTGCCAATTAGTAACAGAATCGCGGGATCACGGGGTTTACTGGCTCGGCTTGGGGCCAGGCGGGCTCCGGCTCAGCGCAGGGCTGCTACAGCTCGCACTTCTGTGTTGGCAAATTTCCGAACTTTGTTCATATATAAACCGCTCCGGAGTATAAGCCACTCTCCCGGGTTCGGACCAAAATTTAAGTCAAAATGGTGCAGCTTATAATCGTGAAATTACTGTATTTAAGATATTCTTTAGCATGTTTAATACTTCAGCATTTGTTGCAGTCAGCTGGGCTTCATTTCAGGAAGTGAACAATAATTTTATCTCTTCCCCTCTCAGTTTTGCTGCATGACAATATCAACCAGCAAAGAATAAAAATGAATAATTCTTGAAACTAATAAAAGTTTAAAAAGCAATTCAAGAAGTTGGGTTTTTTCTAATCTATTATTTTTATTTATTTCTGAATTTCTCATATTTCTGATAGAATATTGCAAGATTTTGCTTCTGGAAATCTGTAAATATTGTGCATATTTTTATTATGACTGCATTTGATATCAAATTTGCATTTGATGAAAAAAACCTTTTAAATCCAGATTTCTAGACTGAGAATCAGAATACTCTAACTTTCTTTCTGTATTTCCAGAGAGTGATTACTGATTATGATAATCATAATTCTCTAATTATAACATTCTTTGAGAGCATCTGTAGGTCCTCTAAAATGTCCTACTTACTCTAACCGGGATTCTTTTTAATATTTAATAAATTCCTTTATGGTATTTAGGATAAGAGGATGCATATATTCCTCCAGATCAATTTAAATACAGCATTGCCACAGATGAACCACAAGAACTAGTAAACTGTCTTACTCTGTTTCACATATCTGCTGATGATTCAACCTGGAAATATTTGTGATTTCCCTCTGAAGTGTTATTTTAAGCATCTGTTCTGCACAGATGTGCACTGTACAAAATCTTTAAAGAACATTCTTGAAGTGTAAGCAAGCAATTTTAATTAATACAAATATATCTGAAAATACTACTGATGCATACAAAATTAACCAAGAAAATACTCTTCAGTATTCAATATTGGCTTATATTATTATGTTAGTGAACAAAATAGATCTAAGTAGTTTCTAATCAATATAAATTTATTAAAATAAATCAATTGTGTGAAAAGAGTTAATTAAAATATGAAAACATTATTAAAGGAATTTGATTGAACTAGAAAACGTGGCTACATTTTGAATATTCCCAAATACTTAGATTGTAGGAAAGAGAGCCAAATGATTTTAGGTTTTTCCTGTTCCAACAGATAAGTACAGGAATGAGTTTCTCAGAACCTGGATTGGGTGGGGGTTTTTTTTGTTTTTGTTTATAAGATGTCATTAAGAAAATACATATTAGAGACAGGTTTCAACAGGAATCACAGGCATTTCCAGATTGAGTCATTAGAGAAGAGAGGAGATAAGAGCAAGCTAGTTTACAATCTTATGGTACAACAATAGTAACTGGAAGTGCAGCTGGTTTAAGCTGGAAAATACCTGTATTCTTTTCAATACCTTCTTATTACTGTTAATGTAATGTGGACTCTTTTTTGTATATGTGTGTGTAGTTGACTTTAGTCTATTGAGACCATGCTGCTGATTGGGGTTTCAGTATTAATAGACTTATGGATTTTTTTAGGTTGGGAGAGACCTGTAAGTTCATGGAGTCCAACAGTTAATCCAGCACTGCCAAGTCCACCATTGAACTATGTCCCTAAATACCCAATCTACAAGTCTTTCAGATCCTTCTAGGGATGGTCACTTCACCAATTCTCTGGGCAGCCTGTTCCAGTGCTTCATAGCCCTTTTGATGAACAATTTTTTCCCAATATAAAATCTAAACCTCCCCTGCCACAATTCAAGGCCATTTCCTATTGTTTGTTAATTGGGAGAAGAAGCTGACTCCCACCTGGCTATAACCTCCTTTCAGGCAGCTGTAGAGAGTGGTAAGGTTTCCCTTGAATCTCTTCTACAGGTCAAACACCCCCAGCTCCTTCAGATGCTCCTCATCAGACTTGGGCTCCAGACTCTTCAGCACCAGAGCACCTCAGTGTCCTTCCTGAACTGAGGGGCCCAAAACTGGACACAGGACTTGAGGTGCAGCCTCACCAGTGCTGAGTACAGAGTGACAATCACTGCCCTGCTCCTGCTGGCCACTCTATTGCTGATCCAGGCCAGGATGCCACTGGCCTTCTTGGCTACCTGGGCACAGCTGGCTCATGTTCAGCTGCTGTTGACCAGCACCCACAGGTCCTTTGCTGTCAGGCAGTTTCCCAGCCACTGTTTGATGGCTTGGACTTCCTTATTTTATACCTTGACATTTTGAATAAACAGTGTTTGTTTTCAGATGTTCACAATTTAACAAGGTGGTGATTAGGTAAGCTCCCTGGTACTGGCAAACCATTTTAGCACTGCTTTGCTGAAAGGAAAAGTAGGCACTGTTGAAAATTGTAATTGAAATAAATGACTCTATTCTTTGCTGTAATTACCATAATATAGTTCTGAGAACAGGTGGGAATTTTCTAGTTTCTATTAATAGGACTTGTCTAGAATAAAAAAGAGAAATTGGCAAGGAATCATAGAAACAACATTTGATTCTAAAACAATTCTGAAATTACTTCGGAAGGGTGTAATAACAAATAATTTCCTAAATGACGGGTTGTTTTTATTTGTGTTTTTGCATGTTTGCCTTTTCACAGATATTAAAAATTTTAGTAATTTTAGTATCCTATTTTTGTATTTTATTTTCTAAACATGCCCTGCAAACTCCTTTCTTTTGGCCACCCTCCCTTCTGATCTACAGAAATGCTCCCAGATTTAACTGCTTGATTGGCAGGTATTCCATTAATACAAATGACATACTGTGCTCCACAGCAAGCACACACAGACCCTGAGAGACCCTTGAGTAATCTCCATATTCATAACTGCTCCAGGAACAGTTCTTTAACTCCACTGTGCACAATCTTAACTCATATTCAGTCCACTTACTGAGCATCTAATTACCACTGAGACCTTCAGAAGAATCCAATCCCTCTCTGTAAATATTCCATCTTCAGTGGTAATTTTGTCTTTCCTTTTGTGTCATGTATGGAGTAATATTCTTTCCCATTTGTTCTTACCAATCAAGAAATGCCCTGGGAAATGACGACTTAGTCTTTGCTGTACTTTTAGTTGGCCTTGCTGCAAATATTTTTCTTGTATATGTATGTGTTAGCACTCAATATTGGTATTGTGGGGAAAGGAGAGACTCACAGTACTTTATTTCTTTCTGTTTAGATGTTGTTTTTATTTCTTCTGTCATCATTTGTTTTGCTGTCATGGGTCAGAATGCACAATTCCTTCTGGCTGTTCTGACCTGTTGGATCAATATTTATATACAACTGAGATAGATACATATGTATTGGCTGTATTTTATTCCTTCCCAGCCAAGCCCTTGCTTTGTCTCTTCCCTCACTTCTCATTTCTGTGAGTAAATATTCCCAGGAATTTTTGTCACAGTCAGGTAAACTGAGCTCAGAGATCACCTCTTAACACTATATTCAGGGAGATTGTGTCTATTGTTATAGTCAGTTCTGAATTGTCAGGCAGTTGGAGTTGATCATCACTGCAGGTCCCTTCCAGTTGAAATTATCCTATCCTATCCTATCCTATCCTATCCTATCCTATCCTATCCTATCCTATCCTATCCTATCCTATCCTATCCTATCCTATCCTATCCTATCCTATCCTATCCTATCCTATCCTGTCCTGTCCTGTCCTGTCCTGTCCTGTCCTGTCCTGTCCTGTCCTGTCCTGTCCTGTCCCGTCCTTTCCCCTCTCAGTTGCAGTACTTTGGCTTTATTTATGATACATGTTTTTCACTGCTTGTTTTTCAGGTCATATTATCTAGATGGAAAGGTAAGATTTCAATAGTGTTACAATAAAAATTTTGGTTTCATTCACCTGAAAATTTTATTTATGTATTCCTTTTTGCAAACCAATATAAGAGGTTAGTCCTTAGTTCACTTCAAGTTTTCATCAATTTCAGTGGCAGTTCCCCTATGAGACCCTGATGTTGAGCAAATATGAGGAATATGGCTTTCTCTGTCTGCAGTACCTGCTCCTGCGTCATTCCTTCATTTGTGTGGGGGTGGGGAGGGTTTATAACTGATTTTAAAAATCTTGTTTAATTTTTCTACACTTTAGGATCTTCACAGTACTATAATAAAGAGACAGAGTTTAGAGATTGAGATCAGAAACCTCCAAAAGAAACTGACTGTTAACCAGAAGGCTTTGGACACCTCAAAGCAGGAACTGCACAATCTGAAGAAATCTTCCAGGGAGTTAGATGCAAGCTTGAAGAATAGCAGAGAAGAGTCCAGGACTGCTCAGAGCTCTTTAGAGGCTTTTAAAGAAGAAATTGCTACCCTGCTCAGCTGTGGATCTGCAGTAGTTAAACCTTCTGAGAAGGCCATTTTGGAGAGGATCCAAGAAATAAAGCACAAAGAGGAGAATAAAGAAAAAGTAAGTCAGCAACTACTGCACTTGTCCAATGTGTGCGTTTATTCTCTTTGGGTTCTGCTTCATTTTATTCATTTGGTATTGAGTGTTGATTCTTTCTGCTTAGTTTTTGGAATTACAGAAACCTTTAATTTTGTTATCTATTGATTTATTGATCTATGTTTTACTAAGAAGTAGGAGCTCAGAAATTAAATTAGAAATAGATGCTGTTAAGAAGAAAAGACTTGGAGTGTTCTTTCAGTTACACCATTGAAATTTGGTTTCTGTGCCAGCAGACATCAAAGGTGGCTGTTGGTTGCTATGATTTAGTGAAACCCGTGAACAAGTATGGATTTGCTGCTACAATGGTGACTTCAAGAACTGACTTCTTTCTCAAAGCAGATATAATTGATGATTTGCCACAGGCAACTTCTTTCCCTCCAATCCTCAAAACCTGCGCCTAAAAAGATGTGTTTTTACACTTACAGCTAAACATTATTCAGCATCCAAAGAAGGTAAAAGGAAGGCTCTGGCTTGAGGCATTTGGGCTGGTACTGTTTGCAAAGGTGTCTTTGAATGCATAGATAAAGAAGGAACAGCTCAGGAGGAAGGTGAATCAGAATGTAGCCTGACCAATGTCAGTATCCTGACACTGCACTGAAATTTCTTGCTTGCATACGATTTATTAATTTTGTCAGTGAAGACTATTTATATAACTTAAAATTACACACTAAATCAAAAGCTGCCTTCAGTGAACCACTGAAAACCAGTTTTAATATTCTTGCCGGATTTTGAAATTTTAGCATCTCCTGCTGATGTGATAGATGGTTTTGTATCAAGCCTGGAAATAATTGTTGAGAATATCCTGTGCATTTTGGTGAAGTATTTTAAAAAAACCAAACTAAACCCCATGCCATTGTCCTTCTTGACTACCTGGGCGCACTGTTGGCTCAGTTTCAGGCATCTGTTGGCCAGCACCCCCCCATCCTTTTTCACCACACAGTTTCCCAGCCACTCTGCTCAGCCTGTAGCAATGTTGTTACCCAAGGGCAGGACCTGACACTTGGGCCTGGCACTTTGTCTTGGTGAACTTCATACATTGACATCAACCCATTGATCCAACCTGCCCAGATCCCTCTGCAAGCTTTCCTACCCTCCTGCAGACCTACACTCCAACCCTACTTTGTGTCATGTGTACAGTGGTTGTAGTTTGAAATTATCCAGTAGCCACATCAAAACAAAAAGCAGGAAGGGGCTTTTTGTTTTGCAGGCTGGCTGATTAAGCTGGATGAGTCACAGAAATGAGAAGTTGTGGAGGTCAGAACTACAGGACCAAAAACGTAGCCTCTGTAAGATGATGGATCAAGCATGGGTGGGTAACAAGGGTGCAACCTTGTTTTAGGAAATGCCTAACTTGTGGGTTGTCCCTAAGCCAAGGATGAAAGTTACACCAGGATGCCCCAGGTTGATAAAATGGCATCTTCTGCTCTGCTTCTGTGGTATAGCCCTTCACTTCCTCATATTTATGGATCTTTGAAGCCTCTAAAACCCCCTTGCAGCCACTCTGCAGCCTGATAAAGGGGCTCTAGTTCTCTGGCAGCAGCGTGTCTCTGGGGGAGCAAGTTGCTGCAACTCTTGTTATTGCTGGGTGATGTGAGATGCAAAAAGCATAAAATATGTTTGTGGGTTCTTGCAGATTTATTATTGTTTAGTGTTGTCTACTGTATGAGCAGCAGTAATTTCTCAATGGTTTTAGGCAAGTTGGGGGGCAAACTGTTTGTGTTTAATTGCAGTTTGAGTTGGAAACCTTTCAGTGCCATTAGAATTAATGAGAGCACCATGTACTTACTGTTCATTTTATTAACTGGAACCAACAAGATGCTTAAAATGAAGAGGCTGCTTGGAGATGAGTGTCTGAACACTGAGTTACAAATGCAATGTAATGAATTATGTAAACAAATAATTACGTGACAGTAAGAAGAAGACAGAGGGAAACAAGCAACTTTGTGTATTGAACTGCCTTGCAGCATCTGGCAGTAGTGTAACCAGATACTTTCAAAGCATTTAATTTATAAATAGTTTACAACTTAAAATCCATTACATTATATGCTGGTGTTGTAAAGTTAACAGTGAAGAATTAGAATTTTTTTCAAAGTTGTTCTAGTCATTTGTTTTGAGATTTTATCCATTTATCCTTGGGCCTTGGTTAGATTACAGAAATTATTCTTAGTATTTATTTTTTAAACACAACCTTTTAAACACTGCTTCATAGTTGCCAATTTGGAAACATTCCTCTGAGACTTAATTATCCACATCGACATTCTCCCCTACATGCTGAATGTATTTTCTCAATAACTTACATGCTTTTTCTAATCAACTCCTCAATAGAATAGCGACTTCTTTGCCTTATATTAAGGAATGATAGCTGACTGCCAGGTATTGCTTCTGTGTCCACATCTTTGGAAATTTTGTGTCTGAATTAATTTGTATTGATTTTTGAATATATAGCAGTACCTTTTAGTCATTTGACTTGTCTTATTTATAATATCTGCTGTTCACTTTTGGGTGTCTTGACTTCTGCAATTTTTTGCTGGTGTTTGCAGATTTTTCTTTTTGACTTTTTAAATGCACATATTTTACAGATAGATATTTTGCCCTATTTTTAGTAATTTGTTGATTTATCTTTCCTGTCTTTCTGGCATTTCCCACCTAATCCCATATGCTTTGTTGGTTTGCTTGCTCCCTAGATGGTATCTCAGCTTGAAACACAAATAGCTAAATTGAGTAAAACTTTGGAAAATCAGACCAGATTGTACCGTGAAGCACTGGAGAGGAGCAGGAAAGCTGAAAAATGTTCTGAGAATTTCCACGATCAACTGAAGCACTTGGAAGAGGAATTATTAACTGGAGACCTGATGCAAGATGGTTTGAAGCTTGAGAAACAAAAAGTAGTTGCACACATTATTTACTTTTGAATAGAAGTCACTAAAGGCAGAGACACAACTCATTGTATTGATTTGGTCACCTAGAGCACTTCAAGTAATGAGAATTAGCGAAGTCAGACATCATGTAGGGAGTAATAATTTAATACCTTTTCTTTGACCAACAATTGCAGCTGGAAGATGTAGCTAAGATTTTGAGTTCCAAGTCCATTACTGTGAATCAAAACAAACAAAAAACCACCAACCCCCCCCACAAAAACTACCAAGCAAAAACTCCCCAAAACCAAACTATATCCCAAAACCAGCGTAAAAGAAGTCCCTGTCAATACCCCATCAGAAGTCCTTCAATTATCTCTGATCTCAAAATTTATCTCATCTTTATGTCGTTCTCTAAAATATCATCTGGTCTGAAATCTCTCAAGATCTTGTAGTCTTTGATTCTTTTATATTATTAGACAATCATGGTTACTAGGATTTTTGTCTAATTTTATGAATGAATACACTGTTAGCCTAACTCAATCATGTACCAAAGAGTTTGAAAATGACATAGTACCTGGAAAGCAAAACACTACAGCTAACAAAAGCAAAGTTGTAGCATTTTGCCATGGCAGGATTAATGCTTAGAGGAATCAACAATGTTATGCTATTTGTTTTGCCTTAGACAATGATAAAGTAACTTTTTTTGCATGAAGCATCCATCACATTGGGAGAAAAGCAGAAAAAGGAGCTGTTTCTTCTGCTCTGCTTCCTCTGTGAATATCATGTGGCCCTATATTCTTAAATTATTCTCTAGATTTTGAAGAGATATTTTTTTGCGATTTTTTTTTCTGTCAGTGAATAACCCCAGTGCTTACTTCTTCTGGTACCAGTTCCATCTGTTTGAGACTTCACAGTATGGGGCAATCACAGCACTTTCAGTCCTAGTTAGGACACAGCTCATCATTCTGACTTCTCCCTGCCAGTGCATAGCCGTGCAAAACAGCAGAGCTCCAGAAAGGAACTGGAGTCAGAAGCAGGGGCATACCTATTGCTGCAGAGAGGCAAACCCGAATTTTTTTTTGCTAAGATAAATGCAGTAGATCTAGGGATATATAGACAAAGTAAGTGTTGTCTTAAAAAAGGGCATATGGAGAATTTGCAGTTGAGTCAGGAGAGTGCCTAATTACTCCCTTTTAGTACATTATTTCTTGTAGTGTACTTGGCTAGATGTTATTGGCTGCAGCTATAGTGGGGATTGCTTTTAAATTGTACTTCATGACTTTTAATAAAGTTTTTTATTCTTCTGCCCACTTTTCCACATCTTAGTATCTGAAATTTCTGGAGCAACTTAATGAGAAGATGAAGCTGGATAGTCTAGCAGCAGAGGTTGGATTTGATATGACTATGGATGCGATTCTGGCCCGGGTAGAGCAGTTGGTGAAACTGGAAGGTGATGCGGTGGTTGAGAGCAAGACTGTGGCATACAGTCTCAGAAGGAAGGTATGCAAAAAAGACAAACATAGGGCTGAGTTTCTGCAGTGGCTTGCTAGAGGCAGCAGACTGTATATGTGCAAGGAATTTCAAAGATGTCCATGACATAAAAAGAAGATAGTGAGTGTTTGCAAACTGTGCAAAAAGACTGCATATTGAAATACAGTAATTTCACGATTATAAGCCACACCTGAGTATAAACCGCACTTCTGGGTGTCAGAAACTTCTTCTTTCTCCATACATAAGCCACACCTGATTATAAGCCGCACGTTACAATACAGGGTGTGATAAAAGGTATCTATTTTATCACCATCTGTTGAGGGTGGGGGCAGTGATCCTTATCTCAACGGCAGATATTCTGCTAATGGGCCATCCATTGAAACCAGGTGGGGCATTGTTCTTTATCTTTTCACAACCCATCCTTCCTCCAGTGAGTCATTTTCTGCTAATGGCCCATTGAGTCCCACTGTGTGACTGATAAAATTACTGCATCCCATTGGAAGTTGCTCCAGCCAGGGGGAAGAGCCCAACATTTCTTACCAAGATAAAAACAGAGGTTTTGGGACACTAAGGGAGCCCCTTTCTCCACTGGACTCCAGAGGAAAACCGGATTTCTCCACATCACCACTGGACCTTTAGAGGGAAACTGCACCTTCTACAGGAGCACTGCTCCAACTGAATCACATCTGTCACTGCAGGAGGATGCAGCCACCATTTAATGGGACTGCTACCAACAGCCTGCCTGACGGGGTGTCAGGTTGTACTCTGACTTTGTCAGGGTTTGGAGTTTGTTTCTTTGTAGTACTGTATTTCTATTTTAATTTCCCTAGAAAAGAACTGTTATTCCTAATTCCCTTATCTTTGCCTGAAAGCCCCTTGATTTCAAAATTCTAATAATTTGGAGGGTGTTTACATTCTCCATTTCAAAGAGAAGTTCCTGCCTTTCTCAGCAGACATCTGTCCTCCAAACTAAAACAGCAACTTTTCGTTCTTTGTTTGTATATAAGCTGCACCTGATTATAAGCCACACTTTGGGTTCCGACCAAAATTTTAGTCAAAATGGTGTGGCTTATAATTGTGAAATTACTGTAACCAAACTCACCAGCTGGTTGAACACGATACTGCTTTTCACAGCTTTTTAAAAAAAACCAATGAAATTATGGATGTTTATATCTGTATATTTTTCTATGTTTAAATACACATTTATAGTTCAGTAAACAACTGCCATTAATATTTAAATCTAAAGGGATCTGCCAAGGAGGCAGGCATGTTACACAAACTTCTCTCGAAACTACCTGTTCAAATTTGGTCAAACAGCCCTCTGTCATCCTCTTATGACATAGGGAAATCTTTTGGCTTTAGACTGGTATAGAGCTGGGAATTAGGTCTGTTTAAGGTTTGAAACAATAGCGAAGCACAATGAATTGGCAATATGAGGAGTATCAAGTTAGGGTATATGTGTTGATACTTCTTCGCAAAGTTTTCAAGAGAGAAAAGGAGTTCAGGTTATAGATGCAACCTGAGAATTAAATTTGCAATTATGTAATACCACAGTCTTTCACATTTATTTTTTCAAATGTCCTGTGTTTGGAAATCAAGTTGAAGGCTCAGAAAGAAAAACTTGAAAGCACGGAGCTGCACATGAACCTTCTGCGGCAGAAAATAACCCAGCTGGAAGAAGAGAAGCAAGTAAGGGCTGCCTTAGCTGTGGAAAGGGATGAGGCCAATCTCACTGTCAAAAAGTTACATAAGATGATAGAGAGGCTACAGAAGCAGCTTGATCTGGCAAGGGAAACAAATACTGATCTCAAAGCCAAGCTATCTGAAACCAGTGAACTTAAGGTGAGTTAAAAGATTACATTTATACTTCTATCCATTTTTCTATTCCATTTGAATGGAGCTGGACTTCATTTAAAATAAATCTGTTCATGGAGAACTGCTCAAATCTTGGTGACAAAAGCAAATATAATATTAAAATGTTTTGGATACTTTACAATTTGTCTTGATATGCTAAGTAGCATTTGCAAAGCACAATTTAAATTTTCAGGCTAGTGTAAGAAAAATGCAATATATGCATCCCTTTCTCTCCTGTTGGTATGAATGTCATGTATTTTCTCATGTATGGGGGAATATAACAGGCAAGATTCTAAATTTTAATTGTTTCTATGTTTCATTCCATTGCAATAGTAATACATTATTTTCTTTTACTTAGGTGAATACAAGTGGTTTGCAGCCATTGGTAGCTTGCTACCACTAAGAGAAAGGAAGACTGATTTTATGTGACTTTGTGTCTTGTGGCTGATGGAGTGAAACAGACAACTCTGCACATGTTCCCACTGAACCATTTTTACCAGCAAAACCTTTAGCAACTATTTTTCCTACTATTTTTCCAGGGGTTGGAAGAGAGTGAACCCTCACTGGGGATTTTCTTTTCTGTCCAGATACCTCTTTTCACAAAACCTGTAGAGAATTAACTGTCCTTGAAGGAAAAACATTTTTGTTCATTGGGTTGAAATAGGCCAGTCTCCTTTAATAACTTTTCAGTTCACATGTACATGTGTTGATTTAATGAAGAACCCAAAAGAAACCACACTAAAGTGCTTATTAATGATCAGTCCTGATGCTTTTATTATTTGCTCAAGTTAGATAAAAAAGTATGAAAAATTTAACACTTCCTCATCTTATTGCAGATCAAAACTTTGGAGCAGAACAGAACAATAGAGGAACTCAGTAAGTCTCAAGGCAAATTGGAAAGAATGAAAGAAAAAGCTGAGAAACAACTTAGATCTGCCAAATCCGAACTTCTTTTAAAGGAGCACAAAGCTAGTGAAGACAAAGAAAAAACCAAAAATATGTTAGAAGCAGTTACCAGTGAGATGAAAGTGCTTAAAACAACCCTTGCAGAACTAGCAAAAAGAGAGAGACAGGTAGGTGTATAGGTATTCTACAAGTGCTAGATGTCCCTGAGAGTGTAGGAAAAAGGTATGGGTGGAGCAGCTATCCAGCTGTGCTTAAAATTGCTCCAAACATTATCAAACAAGGAAATTTTAGCTGACACTTGTGAGCCACAGTGACAGTTGTGATTGCAAAGCTATTCTGTAAGTTAAGTTTTGCAAGAGAATAATAAATACAGGCATTATTTTCTGTGCTCATCACAAAATATTGCATCACCTTTTAGAGAAGTGTTAAAGTGCTGCAAAATCCTAGTATCTCTCTTAAGGTATATCTTTTTTCCAAATATCTTAGGTACAAAACTTACCAACTTCTCATCTGCTTCCTTTTGTTTCCATATTGTGTTTTTTTTAGCAATGATATAGATGGCACAATTATTGAAAGCAAATGGATGTTTCTTTAAAGTAAAAAATTTGTAATTTTAAATTTATTTCAGCTGCCTAGAACTTTATTAGATTTCCCAGCTAAGAGTCTTATGGTATGTGTTGACCTTAACAATGACTCTGGATGAAATTTAAGAATGCTATTTTGGAAAATTAGTCTAGAAAAATTATTTTTTATTTACATAGAGCGAAGACTAACAATTTTTTTTTTCCCCTGGAAATCTTTAGTGCTGTTTTCTTTTATAACAAAGGTTAAAAATTTGGCAGGAAGATTTAATTTCTTTATTCATCTCATGAGGAAACAAAGCAACCAGCATAGAGAAGAAGTTATTAATTATATGCAGGAAATTATTCCATGGAGTCATACATTCAGTATTTTGCTAAAGCACAAACACAAATGTTGACTTTTTACCATCTCTGAATCCAAGGGATTTCCAACCACTTGAATATTGTCACAATGTTCTTTGGACTTTTCTTTTTGTTTTCTTTCTGTTGGAATAAGACCCCAGATTGTTCAAAACCCCATTAACCAGGCCTTTTTCCAGGGATGGGACAGCACAAGCTCCCTGGGCAAACCTGTTCCAGTGTCTCACCACCATCCCAGTAAAGAATTTCTTCCTAATATCTAATCCAAATCTCTCCTCTTTTAGTTTAAAACCCTTCTCCCATTTCCTATCATTATATGCCTGTGTAAAGTGTTGCTCTCCCTTTTTTTTCCTTAATTTTGTAAGCCCCCTTTAAGTACTGGAAGGTGATATAAGATCTTCCTGGAGCTTTCTCTTCTCCAGGCTGAACAACCCCAGCTGTCTCAGCCTGACTTCATAGAAGTTCTTCAGCCTTCTGATCATCTCTGTAGCTCTCCTTGGGAACTGTTCTAACTGGTCCATGTTCTGTCTCATGCTGAGGACTCCAGACCTCAGCTCTGCTCTGTATTGGTTTCCATGTTTGTGTTTCGGAATTGATGGCAGCTCCTCAGGGTTTGAAACAAACGGCCTTTGACAAAGTCTTGGAAACGGAGACCTTGTTTTCTGGAAAGTTGCAAACCCCTTTCCCCACAGACTTAACCACTTTAGAATTCTGCACACTGTTCTTGGGGTTGGAGACATTTCAGGACTGTCAATCTCCTCCTTATCCTTAGCTCTTGGCATGATTGGTGGAGTGAGGATACTGCCACATCACATCATGAGTTCAGTTTCTTGATGGTTTTGATGATTTTGTGGCATTTTGAGTCTCTTTCATGCTTGGGATGGGGATCTTGGCATTCAAATAGAGAGCAAGAAAAGCATATGTCCTCAAATAGGAACATTTTCCTGCTTTATTGTGTTGATGATAAGGGGTATTAAGTAAGGCATTTGCCATTTTCGCTGTGTAATTTATTGTCTGTTCAAGAGGCCTTGAAGTTTGACTGACAGTAATACATATTGTGAGTTGAGAAGAGTAAATCAGCAGTGATGACAACTACTTGTGGATGTCTGTCCATGTGGAACTGCAGAGAGAAAGCTGATGTCTTTAATTAATTACTTTACCAAATACTATTTCTATGACGTTTTCAGCAGCTATGCACAGAAGAAAAACAAGCATTTTCTTAAGCTGCATCTTGAATTTGGGCTGTATCCTGATTCAAATCAAAGTCAGACTGCAGGATGTGCCAAAAATGTCCACCTTTCTTCTAACTTCCTCCTTTGTTTTTTCTCAAGAAAGTGCAGGGTGGAGGGAAGAGGGGGCAGATAGTGGTCAAGGATGAGCACCTTAGCCTGTGCTCTGGGATGTGCCCACTAGAGTTTCCAGTTTGTATAGTTTGTGGTCATCTGGATCAAGTAAAAGTGTGTTTTCCTCTGTTTTTGGAGTTGAGTCAGCAGGGAAGATATGCCTATAAAAGATGCTAAAGAAACACTTGAAAACTGTTTTGTGTTTGAGACACTTAACTCAGCTGTTTGTGATTTGATGTATGCCCCAAAGGGCTGTTTCTGTCCTCTTCTGCTCTCTGTATTGAGCAACAGCTGATATGCCTATATTTAGCACTGATAATACAAGTGCTTGTGTTTGTATGCATGCCTATATGCACATGTTTTCCCTGACCTCTCCTTTGGTTCCTATTTAATTTATTCCCTTCTGTTTGCTCCCACAGCTGGCAGATTTCCGAGAGGTGGTCTCGCGGATGCTGGGCCTCGACATTGCCAGCCTGGCTCTTCCTGACTATGAAATCATTGCACGCCTTGAGGGGCTGATTCACTCCCATCAGCACCACTTCTTCCCCTGTGTCTGCCTCAAAGATGTGGCTCCCAGAGGAGCAGCAAACAAACATCCAGCCTCTTCGCTGGACGGATATGGAATCAAGTAAAATTCTCTGTTTGCTTCCTCACCTGCTGGACCTCCGCAGAAAACAGATCCTTTTTTTTCTGTTCCCTACTTTAGAGACATCAACTAGGGTTGATTTTTAGAACTTCAACAGACAGACTTATTGGAATGGGTAAAGCCAGCAGCCTGGAGATGACAAACAGAAAATCTCTGGATTAATACTTCAGTCATGAAAGTGATAGAAACACATTACAATGCTCTCAAGTTTCAGTGCAGAGGCATTGAGGTCATGGGTCACCCAAGTTTTGATAAGTTACTGGATGTCTGCTTCAGTGGCACTCCTTGTGTTTTACCTCTAGGTGACAAGGAGGAAATCAAGTAGGAGTTGTCCTGCTACTGTTCTTCCTGTCCCCTGGGACATCTCTGCAGTTTTTACACATAAGAACTTTAGCTTCAAGAAAATTGTCTGCAAGTTAGAGGGTGATCTCAGTTTTGAGATATTTTTGTTTTCTTCTGTTGGTTTCTTTTTTCTGCTTGTATGGCAAAACAAAAAAATTCATTTTTGCAACAAAGGCTTTCTCCCAGGGGCCCGTCAGATGCCTCATATAGATATGTTTGGTAAAATTGAATGTGCGCCTTGGTCACAATGTCTTGAAAACATTGCTTCCAACTTGTATTCCTTGGGTAATTAATCCACCGTGGCAATTCTTCTGAATTAATGAAAAATTATTTTAGAATTCCTGCTCACTACAGAAAATAGTTGAACTACTAAAGTGTTTATTTTCAGAGAAGTGATGATGAGTTGTAAAAAACTATCTCTTAAAATCATAAAAACTGCTTTCTGAGTGTTGTTCAAATTAATGTTTTTTTAAAAAGAAGTATGGACAATAAATCTTTTTTAATAGCACATTCAAACTTGATTCAGTGGTTTTAGTTTTCCCATTATATGTTTTGTATGGTTGTGTAGAATAGTAAAGATGACTTACCTAATTATGTCTGACCATTTGTGGGCTTTTTACAGTATCTCAGCAAATGATGACCCACTCAGTAAAAATGAACACACCATTTTAAGAAAAATTACACTTTTCCAAGTAAGAGTGGTAATTTCAGTATCTGGCTGGGGACTCAAAATATGTTTTTATTTCATTTTCTTCTGAAGAACTGCTTCTCGGTGACTTGCTGTAAAATATAAAAATAAACACTTGAGCTTTTGTAAAATCAGTCATTTGAGAAGATAGAAATAAATCTTGTGTAAATTCTTATACTCCTGTGGCTAACTGGATTAAAATCCATTTAATTTTTTGTTTTATAATGTAACATTGTTTTGGGGAGGAATGACTTAAAACTGAAAGAGAGCAGGTTTAGATTAGATATTAGTAAAAAATTCTTTTTTGTGGGGGTAGTAAGGCACAGGTTGCACAGAGAAGTTGTGGGTGCTCCATCACTGCAGGTGTTCAAGGCTGGATGACATGTAATTTAGGCATGATATGTTGATTGAAGATTTAGAGGATGAAAGGATGCAATAATTTTCTAATTCTCTGCGAGATAATACAAGTAGTTTTACTTTGTGTTCTGTTGGTTTTATAGGCACTTACTTTTATTTATTACTAAAGAACAAAACCCATTTTCTTCATCCACAATAATAAATATCATACAAAACATGATTTACCATATTTTAAAAGCTAAGTAAATTGCATTACAAATTACAAATCCACTCACCCCTGTTAATACATTCATAACATTAAGAAATAGTCTCTGAGAGAGACTAAAGTAAGTAAAGTTGCATTGTGAAATGATTTTCTGATGTCTGCCAGGAGACTTGAAGCCTCCTGTCAGGCTCATTAGCCCTGTCCCCTGCCACCCAGTGACCAGCCCTGGCATCAGCAGTGAACTTCTAGCCCACAGAAGCCACCTGCATGGGTCTCTAAATTATTTCAAAGGAGGCAGATTTTCACATGAAGTTCACAGCAATGCTTGATTAGTGGCTTGCATGTTAAGCCAGAAGAAAGACTAAAGGTTTTCTAATTTATTTATTTATTTATTTATTTTTTTAGCATAGCAGATCGGTATTTTCTGAAGTATTAAAGCTCACCATGTTCACAAATGAATATGACCTATTATCTGAATACTAATATTCCCTGTATTTGCTTTGCTTTTGGAAGAGTACTGACATATTTCTCCATTTACCAAAGCAAGCAAGCAAGCAAGCAAACAAACAAACAAACATATCAGAATCAATTTGTTTCAAACGAAGTTTGGGTGATTTTTGACCTATTTAATTTAAGTAAGCCCTGAAAAAACTGGCTCTCAATTGTTTCATACAGCATTGAAGTAAGTCTTTCTTTTGGGAGAAAAATTAGAAGAGGCTTATGAATGTTTTCAAAGTTTGTTTCCAATCTTTTCTTCTTTTTTAAACCAAGATGCATTCAACACAAGACAGGCATTGCAAGTGTGTGCTGTTTTTGTCAGCAGACACCCCTCTTCCCATAGGTTATTTTTACTAGATTTGTCTGTATTTAAAAAGGCATGCAATTAAGAGTTTGCTATCTGTTCATAATTACTCTTTCATTGTGGTAAAGGATTCTTGATTTATCAGTAGAATGCATACTAAAATAATGTGAAGAAGTAATGATGTGTTAACTCACAGAACAGTACAGCTACATATATACATTTTTTCTCCAAATAACAGCTGAACCAACTCCAGTAAATACAACTTTACAAAGTGTAAAGCAAAACTCAACAAATTAAAATGTTGCAATTGTAGATACTAACAAGAAATTATTTACATGCTATAAACACTGTAATAATAAAATCACAAAGTAGATAGAAAAATGAGTGTTATAGTGTTATAAGTGCATAAAAGTACATGGAACTGAATTTTTGCCTATGCATCATATTATTGATAATACACTATTTGCAACACAGCAGAACCATGCACGAGAATAGTAATGTAGTAGAACCATGATTCCTCAAAGAAAATAAGTGCAAAAGTATTCAAGTACTTTGCTAAATAAGAATTAAGATGCATTAAGACCGATCACATTACTCTTTGACTTCTGTTGCTCTATAGATTATTATTATTATTGCATAAAGCAGTTTGCTTGCTTTTTCAGATTTTCTGTGGATGCCTATCATCTGCAATTTCCTACATCTGTTCTGTTACTGGATTATTTTGCACATTATGATGGTGCAGGAGAGGGAAAATATAAATGACAGAAGTTCATAATAGATTTTAATTTAAAAAATAACAGGTGAGGAATCAGGTACATCTAGAGAGAAAAAGTAATGTATTCTCCCAAATTTTTCTTGTGAAATAGAATTATTTGGTAAGACTACAGATTCTGACCTTTTATCTTGACCATCTAAAAGAAAAAGAGTGAGGAATGAAACAAAATGAAGTGAAACTGTCTAGGAAGTTAGAGAAAAGGGATTTCTGATATCACTGAAGCATACAAAATGAAATTAGTTAACTGTGTGTAAAATAAAAAAAAAAAATGATAGCTTGCCAGAATAGAAACTTGAAAGAATGTTCAAAGATAATCCTTTTCAAGTGAAAGACTTCAAATATTTTTTTTGGTCAAAATAAGTAAAACTCCTCTATGGCAATACTTCTTCTTTTTCTAGAAGGAGGATGAATTTATTAGGTTGCACTCATAAATAGTGAGGAATAGCTGAGTCAGAAAAGAAAAATCTACAAAACATAACAATGTGTTTGAACAAAATAGTTTACTTTTCTGTCAGTTTTAAAGTCAGCTAAAGAGGTCTGAGACAACAAAGAACACTTATTTTCACAGGAGAACAAATAAAAGAGTTGAGATGTATTATTTCATTTTTCCCCTGTGACTACTTACTCTTTGGATAAGTAGGAGAAACAATACAAAGAAGATTACAAAGTATGAGCCAATGGGCTCCAAACAGGTGCCAGGCAGAGAAATCAAGTGTCAGATGGCTTCTGGTAATGCTGGGATGGGACTGGAGAGCAGGAAGTCTCACCAAACTGGGAGCTGGATAGGTTTTGGCCCCAGGTTATGCATGTCTTTTATAAATTTTGTTATAAATGAAAATGATGTTATGAAATCATTTGTGCTTTTAAAATTTTTTTTGGGAATGTTAATATGTTGGGTGGGGAGGTTGAGTGCGCTTGGTTTAAACAAAACATTCAATTTTGCTATTAATAGTTTTTAAATAGGCCAATGGATGCAATTTAATCTGACAAAAAAAAAAAAAAAAAAAAAAGAAAAAAGAAAAAAGAAAGAAAAAAAAAGAACCTTGCCCACAAAACACTGGAAGCTCTGATTACAAAATGAACACGATGGTACCCGTGGCATGCTGGAAGACCTTCCCCAGAGCTGGCAGCAACACGCCAGCAGAGCTGACTCAGCCCTTTCCCCTCCTGTCGTGTTTTTCTACTGGGAGGAAGAGCACGGCCACAGCAGCCCTGGGGGCTGTGGCAGGGCATTCGGGGGAGCCTTGCCAATGGGGATGGAAATCCGGGCACCAAGAGGCACCTCTGGTCCCTACAGGGAGTGTCTGCAGCCTGAACACGTTGCTTTGACCGATGCCCTGGGCTTAAGCTGGCATGAAGTAAGGAACAGTAAGAGTATTTCTAGTGCTATTTCACTGAGTATTTTGAAGTATTTCCCCTGTGCACCCTTCATACTGCAGGATGATGTAAAAATATGCGGTATGAATTACAAAGGAATGTTATGAATTGATATGGTCAGCCACTCTGGCTGACTACTTGCCCTTAGAGGAGGTCAGAGACTTGTGATTAAACCAACAGGAGTCCCAAAGGACTAGCAGAACAACACAACTAGCAACAACTCTCAGACCTTTATCAGAAGACATTTTTTTTCTTAGTCTGTACATGCTGCGTTGGATTTGCTGTCGTTTGCAGCAAATATCTTTCTGATCTTTCCACAGATCACTCGCCTGCAGCAAAGTCTCTGTGGTCACCCTGCTCTTCATCCAGCAAGGTTTCACATCTGTGCCTTGCAAGGAGCCCCAGCATCAGCTGGATTGTGTGGGCTTGCTGGAGGAATCTGTCCAGACTTTTGCTCTGCTGCCACTTTCCATCCCTCAGACCTGGAAGCCTCCTCCCGCACTTTATCTCCAGCAGGGTGTGGTCAGATCTTTGCAAGTTTTGTGGCACCAGCAGTTGTCGAGACACAGTCGAATTTATCGTGTAAGATGCAGTGCCTTTTAGATGCTTCCCACCCCTTTGAAGCAGTTTTCTGGAGCTGCTGGGGCAGGGACAGTCAGTCCACACTTGTGTGGGTGGGAGAAAGAGCTGAAAGGTTTTGGTCAGCCTAAAGGATCCTACGAAGCAGCAAGGCTGTGTCAGGCATACGGCCACAAGGGGACAGATATGTACTGTGGGTTCTGCAGGGGAGGTGGAGCTGCGAGAAGGAGAAATAACACGAGGGTAAAGTGATGGCAGGAGACAAGCAGGGACAGGTGCAGATTCTTGTGGAGCAGACTGCAATGATTTTTATAGCAGAAGTACTATGGCCATCAGTGTGGATGGAATTCTGCAGATTATGGAGCAAAAGTCCCTAAGAGCTTTCCTTAGAGATCAGTCCAAACCAGGCTGTGCAGAAAAGTGCTAGGTTAGTGCTGAGATTATCATAGTGATATCGATATTTAATATTTTTGGTATTGTTTGGTATTAGAGACATTTAGAATAATACTTCCATGGTATTACTCCAGCATACAACACCACTATGTGGTCCTGGCTGCCTTTGAAAACATGGATTGGGAACAGTGGAACAGAGGACAGACAACAGCACTGGGGTGTGTCCAGCAGGAGTGGAGAAGTAACGTGGCTCATTTAACACATAGGGATCCAGATGGATCTCAGTGTGTATTGTGACTGCCTGAGGGTTTGTGGAACGAGGTGGGAGCAGAGGGTATCTGAGACACATCTCACAAAGTCATGGAGCTAAATTGCATTGATTCAAGTGGCTAAAAATATGCCTGAAGACATTTTTCTGCATTTACTATTAGGAGCTATTCATTTCAATAGTTTGAGACAGGAGGCTGTAGAGAGCGTAGGAATCAAAAAGAATAAATATTTGAAAAAGCAACCAGTAAACAGACAGGGATTTAGACTAATGACCTAAACAGAAAATAATGTCATGGGTTCAGAGCTGCACAGACTAATCCTCTGGTGATAAATCTTAACTGCAAGGCTTTATAAACTTCTCCTGGCTTGTGGGTGAACTTCAGGATAGAAACAAGAGGATCTAGTTGCCCTTGGAAGTCTGCCTGTGATGTAGAGGGAAAAAAAAGAAGGTGGAATGGGAGGAAAGGCTGGCTAAGTGCCTGAAGACTGCTGCCCAGCTGGTTTTTGAATCAAGATAGGTAAGCTTCCTTTCAGTCTCATGAAGCTCTACAAACGACAATGTCTGCACCAGTAAGTGACAGAGATCCAAAAGCCCCCCGATTAGGATAAGTTTTTCACAACCGCTCTTTTATTCTTAAGTAATGTGTGTTCAAATAGTTCATAGTTCTTTATAGTGACCTCCCAGCCTAGTCAAAGAAGAGGTTGTATTTCTCAAAAAAATGTTCTCTCTGTAGTTTTCCTAAGAAATTCTTGACTGGGCTGGTTTAGGAGTTCAGTTTTTACATGTATCTGTAGCAGCAGTATCATTGCCTGTAATGCAATGTGATGCTTTGCTTTCATTTACAGGAGGAGGGAAGTCTTCCTTGCCAAATGGCAGAATTTATTTATTTGAAAATTCAAGCCAAAATGATTCAGTCTTTCCTAAGAATAAGACTATTGAAAAACCTATGATTTTTCTATATCTATAAACAAAAATGTGGCAATTTGGATAACTCAAACCAGAGTCAAAACTAAGTTTCTTTGTAACAAGTGTTCCTGGCTCGCTCTGGACCAGAGCAAATGTTGACACACCTTGATTCTCCCCGTGTTTTTTTCATTAGAAGTAAACAGGAGTGGAAGAAGGGATCCATCTCCAGGCCACAAGGAAAAGGGGCAGACTCAGGAAGGAGCTGGTTATGGCAGGTTTCACAGGGAAGGGAAGAGAAAGGAAGCTCAGTGGAAGAGATACAGTAAAGGTGACCCATAAGATAAAAAAGGGAGAGACGTGAGTAGCTGAGTAGGAATTTGGAAACAAGTGTTTGGGAGACCTGATTATTGGGAAGCAAGCAGCAGGTAATGGTGAGAATGGGAGCATTTCAGAGCTTCCTAGTCAGACCAGGATGAAGGACAGGGGAGAAGCCAAGCGCAAGAGACTGAGGTTGAGGCTGTTGGGTGCAGTATGGGAAACCCAGGAGCAGCATGAGAAATCAGCACTTGGATCTCCAAATGAAGTAGGAAGAGTGGGAGGAAGCAAGGTAACGCAGGATGGAATCAATTGTACAGAATGTTCCCAGCATTTCATGCCAGCAGGAGATGGGACATCTCAGCAGTCCCACAATGAAGTAACTTGCTGAAAAATGCAACAAAGTGCAAGGTAGAGGGATCACTGTATCCTCTCATTCTGCCCCGGTGCCGAGCTGCACATCTGTGTTGCAGCTGGACCTGATACTTCCCTGCTTTCTCTGGGATCATTTCTCAGCTGCATTTCCTGACAAAATATGGATCTTCCTGTAGCATACTAAACCCTCCAATTTAACAGTTGCTAAAGGAAAAAGCATTTCAGCTCACCTGCAGCTTGAATGCCCTCACTTAAACTCCAGGCTGTTTGATAGACCGTATAGAAAGTGGGTTGGAATCATGCAGGAATCACATTTAGTGGTTTTAAGATTGCTTTCATACTCTCTCATAAAATGTCTGAATATCATTGCCATAAATATTTCTAAATTGTCAAAAATATAGGGTGCTTTTCAGCATTAAACAGGAAGTGACAGCAAAGAGAAAACTCCTCTGTGTGGAGTGATCCTTTCTGGAGCAACCTGTTATAACTTACACCAGGGGACTTTGAAGTTATAATTAGGAGTAGTCAAAATATCAGAATCCCAGATCTTCTAATTACCACTGAATAAATCTGGGTTTGCCTCTCCTGGAAGCTCACTGCAATTTTTCAGATGGGCATGTTTGTTTTAGTTCCCCATGATAAACAGCAGGAGATCTAAAAAAAAGTTGCAAAACTTTCAGCTTCAATTTAAAGAAGAGGATACTTCTTTCACATCAAAATATGCCTATAGACAAAAGGAAGAGTTGCAAAAACCCCAAAGTATCAGCCAGCAGGAGCCAAGTGCTGTGAGGGGGTGGGAATGACTGATCTCAAGGGTCAGGATGCTGGTGGCACAGAGGTGTGCAATGAGGGAATGGAACCAGATTGCAAACTGGTAAAGAGCTTCTGGTGTAGAAGAATCACCCAAATTACTGAAGTCTCCATGTAGGTATAACGTATATTCCTGATATACATCCAGACACATGATGTTTTCTACTATGTAGCAACTCCCAGTCAGGAGTCTGTGGAGTACATTCATCAAATAAAATAAAGTAATGTTTACTATTTGCATTGCCTCAGTTATAGGTAGTTCTCAGGTAGTTACATGGTGTTTGATTATTCTTGAAATCCAGCTAAAATGCCTGCTTGAAACAAATGACATTTTTTCAATGTATTCTGGTGTCTTGTATTGCTTCATCCTTCCACTGAAGGCAATTCATTTAATAAGTGTCAATTCCTGTTTCTCTAGTAATGGAGCAGTGGTAATAGTTTGTAAAACAGATTGGTAAAGAGCCTAAATGGGTAGGTCAGCAACACACAGGCAGAAAAGGAGGGGCTTATTTGCTGAAATAAGGTAAATATGTGTGGGAAAATCTGACAAACTCATGGCAGTACCTGTGATCAAGGTTTGACAGAACTATCAGTGGGACAATCACATGTGCACAAGTCTGGAGACAGTCTGATCACTCCTGCAACAAGAAAGGGACTGGAATAGATGGATTTCAGGGGTTTTTTTCCCATTCAGAAATACACAATTACATATCAGAGATCTGTCTAAGGTTGGTAATACTTTTTAACAGCATAAATAGCTATAGCAGTATTTTGCCATCCTGTTTCTATCCTCAGCTTTGCAATTAGATGCCATAGTTAAGTGCTTATTTATATTTGTTTTTAAACCCTTATTCATAACAGAGTAACACTGTAGCTTTTTAAAGAGTAACAGAGAAGACTGACAATTTAAAATTTAAGGAAATCGTATTCTATGAAAAAGTTAAATACTTTGGCTACTGTGGATTTTCATATTTAATTGTTTCTAAGCGTCCTTTCCTATGCTCAGAAACCTAGGTAGTCCAAATTAGGTGGTACTTTAAGTTTTCAGGAACAGTTTTTTAAACATATTGCATTATATGTGACCTTGTATGTTTTAGTCTGTTACTAAATACCAGCAGGAAACTAAAATGGGTACTTACTGCAGATGTTGTATTTTACTGGCTAGGCTAGTGAAATGTTATGGTGAAGTAGGGAAACATATTGCAAAGGTAAGAAATAATGAAGAAAGGTGAATGCCAGTGCATAATATAATTTAGGATTTGGCTTTGTAGGAAAATGCCTGAGAATCCTTACTCGCTATGTTTTCAGAGACATTTGTGACAATTTGCAACTAAAAAAATCAGCATAATGCTTTTATTTGTGAGTCAGGCAGAAATTGCCAGCAATAGAATGCAAATTCAGAAAAAATGATGGAAAAATATTGACTGTGTAAACACATAATAGTCAAAAGAATTGGGAGACAAAATGCCACCAGTGCTGTTGCTGTCAGTCAGCGAGACTTGGAGCCTGCTGCCGAACAGTCTTGTGTCAGTACTCACGAGGATGCTTTGTCAGGGCTTCAAAAGGTTGACAAACTAATTCAATCAGTTGGTCACTATCACAGAACTAAAGAATCAACATATTTCACATGTATCAAGTAGTTGCCTTTTCTGATGTGATTTGGTTATGTCATCTGTCAGATGCAAAGAAATGAGTCCAGCATCACTAGCCAGCAGCTGCTGCCCGCTCAGTGCAAGAGCCTCTGGAAAGCAATATCCTGAAGAGCTGAACACATCCAAACCCAAGAGGATTAGAATTTGCCCTGTTAAGGCCAGGTGGATTTAACCTATTAAAAATATTATACTATGTTAGGTATCAATGTAGGCATCAAAAAGAGTCCTGTTGTAGAATCTTGTTCCTTATGCTAAGAAAATATGGCTGTTTATAAGAACAACCAGTTATTAATGGAGTAGAAATTTTCTTTGTATACCCTGCAAGCTTTAGTCCCTATTGGAAGCAGCTCGGTCTATTTATAGCTTTAGTACAAATTTTCTGAACACAGTTATTGATTCAAATTTTCTTTCATTTTATTGCTAGTGATTTAGCTAAATAGCAAGATAAAGATACTTGAACCAAACAACAACACAACAACAAAAGAATACAGAACTGAAATAGGGCTTGATATTCTCTTAATCAATTAACATTTTTATTCTGGGGCCAAAAAATACACATTTGCCTTTAACAGAATGACCGACCAAATTGCTGTCAGTCAGCCAATCTGATAAAGGTCAACTACTGAAAACCCAGTCTGTCAGTACACAAACTAAGTGACCTGGGCAGTCAGAAGTTCATTTGTTGTTTTGAAAGAAAAGTACACTATTTTCATAGATGCATCTGCTCTGCATCAATTGCAAATCCTTTAATGAAATTTTATGGTGGAAAAAATACTATCAGCTTTCCTAATTATACTCCTTGTTCACTGGGGCCTCTTTGTGTATGTTGACAACACAAGCTTGGTTTAAATAAAACTGCTTATTTTAAGTCCTTTAAAATGTTGTTTACTTTTATTTTAGTCAGACAACTCTTCCCAACAGTTAAACTGGCTGAATAAAAGTGGCAGGGGTGGAAAAGAGGAATACGACCACTATTCCTAAGCTGGACAATTATTTTGTGTTGATATTCACATTTTAGATTGTAGAATAAAACTTTAATTGTTATTTACCTATTGCCAAGTTACCTAACTATGAAAAGATTTTAGCAGGTTTTACTCTCTGTAGGGTGCTAGGCTGGCAAACCTGGCAGTGGAGCTGACTGATGCTCACCGAAGGAAAGGGCCAGGACTGGGCACCACAGAAACTTGTAGAGTAATCTTCTTACCCAAAGAAGTTTGCACAGGAATAGTTTATCATTACTACCACGAAATTCCCTTATGTTTCTCGGTTAGGAGTTGATTTATTTATTGCAGTCTTGTTTATATCCCTTCTAAGAAAAGAATTTTAAAAAAGATGTCATCTTCTAAATGTGGTTGCCTGCAAGACCATTGGCTGTACATGTTTAACTTTGGAGTTGCATCACCATACTGATCTAAATCTCTCCCTGCTGTGTCTGCCCAGAGGGACTATTTTGAATGTTGCAGCATTCCTCATGCCACGAACAAATAGCGTTTCAAGGTGTAGGTACCTTTTGCTTTTGTAGAAATTTGAGGACCTCACATCTGCCAGTCAAACTATCATGCAAATTAGATGTTCTGTCTTAATAGGTAAATTATATACTTATTCTTTTAACATCCCCTTTTCTTTTAGAAAGTGGCAGCCATGTACATTTTTTATTTGAAAGAGGGAAGCTGCTCCCCCTGCTATGATGCAGGTGTCTTAGCCACTTAGCTCTTTTGTCCTCTCACTTGCCTCCGTTCTGGTGTCTGTTATCTGCAGTCACTTCTTTCATAAGGGTGATGTTTTTTACATCTGTGTTCTACCTTTCAATAAAAATGAAGCTTAAAGAATTTAAGATTTACTCTGACTTGAATGTAGGGTATAATAATTTCTTAATAGAGATGGGAATAGCTTGCTACAGAATAAATTACATAAATGCTATGTGAAAACACTGCACAGAAATCCTCAATCTTGATGCTGAATATATCTGCTTACATGATTCCAGTAAATAAGTGATTACTGAGAATGGCTGCTAATTCTTCTGTTGCTCAGATGGTGCCAGTTTCAGAAGCTAGAAAATGCAAATTTATTGTTGTTTGTTAAATCCTGATTTTATCCTTGTATTATTGTGTACTTCTGTTCCCTTATTAGGCTGGAGACAAGCAGAATGATTTCTGGTTTATGTGTCTCTTTGAGCAGAATCATCACTAGTATCAGCATTACTGTGGAGAAGAAGTTGATACCCATAGGCTGTCACACAAGCAATGGGGTATTTTCCCCCAGTTTATACAATGCTACTGTGCTGTGAGTGCAGAATTATGAGTGCAATATGCTTCAGTTCTTTCTTTCAATGTGCCTGGAGAATGTTTGTCTGGCAGCTTGCCCTCTCCCAGCTTTCCACTGTCTAGCAGACCTCTGGGGTTTTTTTGCCATCATTCTTTTTTCCCCATCTTTGTCCTTGGTGTCCCCAGAAGGATATGGGGAGAGAAGTTAAATGTTGCACCCTGATTCCTTCCCAAGAGGACTCACCCCAAGTGGCTGTGGAGGAAGGGCTCATTCACCTTGATCCCTCTAGAAGTTGCTTCCTCCGGCTAATACATCTTTCCAATTGCAAGTTATCTCCCTCCACAAACCCGGAGGTTCAGGAGCACACAGCCTTTCCAAAAAATTCTGAAGTGAGAAAGGAAAACCAGCAACCATACAGAAGCTCCTGATGATGCAATTTTTTAGCCTGATTTCTGATTTCCTTCAGAGTAAGAATGCTTAAGAGTGATGATGGTTGTTGCACTAAACTATAGATTTTCAATCATAATCTTGGAGTGCTGGGCCTAGTCTAAATAGTTTTCAAGAAAGAGTTAAGAAAAGAGGACACTTTAGCTTTTCTTCCTCACCCCCTTCTGAACTTACCTTGCACTAAGCAGACATCAGATACCATTCTGATGAGGTGGAATAGCTATTTCTTGCTCTTTGTTTTTCACAGAACTGAATCTATTTTTTTTTTTCAAAAAGGAGGAACAAACCACAGTAAGGAATTAAACATATCACTTTAAGAACTTTGTGTAAGGGACAAATATTAGGTCATTTGGCCCAACAGTAATGTCCTGATAACAGAAAAGTTTATCAACATGGAAGTGCAATAGAAATGTTTCTATTAAATCTATAAAAAATAGTAATTGTAGAGCTATTTTTCTTGCACAGTAAAGAATTTCTTCTCCACAGAGTTTTTCGTTGAAACTGTGGAGAGTGTAATACATCCATTTTTATTAATTGATTTGATCATTGCCATTTGTACCATCTGCATCTGTTGCTCAAGAGGAGTAAAATGAAACTAGCAGACAGCAGAGAAGCCAAAAGAAAATTAGATTTTAAAAGTCTATCTGAATCTCATTTACACTTAGCAATGCAGGTGTTGACATCTATTTCTTAACCAGTATATTCTTAAATCAAACTTCACTCCTTTGAATTGTTTAAATAAGATTCGTGCTACTTTTCTGCTTCACAGACCTCCTCTTTCTTAGAAGCAAACTTAAATTGCTTCAGGAAACAGGAGGCTTCAGAAATGGAGATACCATGTGACAGTGGGGAAGGGCCAGGCTGGCCGAGGAGAGCTCATCTTTTCCAGGGTCACTTTGCAGAAACTTCATATTTCTTAGTGTTGGGATGAAAAGGGGAAACAATAAAATATGCGTTTTCAAGGGGGAAAGAAATTGTGCTAAACTGTCTCAATCTCTGCCAGCCACTTTATGTTCCCTTTCAATAGGGTTAGCTCTCAATTATATTTTTGTTTCACTCAAATTGCTAAAATAACCCCTTGTTTGAAACTGTTTCCACATATAAAGATTTATAGTGCTGGGAATAAAAATCATCATCTGGATTTCATTAAGATTTTCTTGGCAAGTAATTAATGCTGAAAGCATTCTTTTATCAAGCATCTCCAATAGCAGCAATGGTAAATGAGTTAAAAGCAGCTTGCATTATAGAAATAGGTCTACATGGGCTCTGAAAGTTTTTGCTAGTTTTCCCAGCCCTCAGCAAACGGTGGTGCTAGTACCTTATTTTTCATTCTCTGTGTTTCCTCATTTCATGGTCATATCAGCCTCTTGGTGACTGCCAATGAGCGGATCTCATCATAGCTGAAAATTCAGGAACATGTGCAAAGAAGCCACCCAAATGGACAAGAAATTTGAATATTCTCTCTCCTGGCTTTTTGCTTTAGAATGAGAAGACTGCAGGTATGAATCTGTCAAAGTAGGTAATTTATATTTTTTTTTTTGTTTATTTCTGTTTTGATTTATATCTGTTGTGACTTAATTGCATGTCTCTATTTACATGTACAATAAGTCAATGTAGGTTTTTCTGTGTTATACCTGTTGTACATTTTGTGCTCTAGACTACGAGAGCAGGACTCTGTCTCAGCCTGCTTTTGGGAGAATTGGCTTTTGGAGCTATAATCAGTAAGATGTGGGATGCCCTTTTCTCAAATCAGAAATGACAGTTTATCTCCTGTACTCCAAGTAAAATTCATTGTGTACAGCTCCCTGTGAAGTTCCATGTTGCAGAAATGCAGAAATACCCATTGGCACCAAAACAGTGTTTTGCATTGTGCACTGGGCTGGGGAGGCACATGCGAGATAACCTTACCCTTAGTAATATGTAATAACTCCTGTCTATATTCGGTGGGGTTATTGATTATATTGGAAACTATCAGCTACAGGTGTACATTGGGAGAAATTTCCAGAAAGTACTGATAACTTAGAACATATTGTGTAGCAGCAAGTGTACAACTCCTGCTAATTGCACCCATTGAAAATTACAAGCTGGAAAAGCCGTTATGAGTTGTTTTGAGAAGTCCATGTTTTATCATCAGCTTGAAATTGTGCTTCTGGC
The DNA here is from genome assembly GCF_009819885.2 of Catharus ustulatus. Taxonomy (NCBI): domain Eukaryota; kingdom Metazoa; phylum Chordata; class Aves; order Passeriformes; family Turdidae; genus Catharus; species Catharus ustulatus. Next base: position 58,459,354 of record NC_046223.1, on the reverse strand, counting down.
TGTTAGTCATTGGGCTGCCAAAATTCAAGTGGCTTGAAGTGTGAGAGCTACTGGACCTGTAGGGCAATAACGGGAAGGAGGTTATTGTACGGCTGATCTCCCTGCATGTGTCGTGTGTTTCCCTGTGATAAGGTGGCTGTATCAGCCCCACCTATTAAAGTTGTCTGACACTTCCCATGACAGACTTTGTTTTCAGATGATTATAATGTAGCTGAACTATAACTGTCTGAGTTGAAATCTGACTTCTTGTACTGGTGTGCTGAAGTGCTTCATGTGAAAATTAATAAAAAAAAGTTCCCCAGGTTTGAGGTTTCTTATAATAAGGCTAGAGAATTTTTTTTTCACAGTGAAGATAATCTCCTCTTTGAGGAACTCTAAATATAGTTGTATGATCTTTGATCTTCAGGTCATGATTTTGTGATCTCATTAGTGTGAGGAGTCAGTGTAGGCTCTGTATTAATGTAGAAAATGTGGAAAATGGACTTTTTCACATACACTGTGTGGGCTGCCAAAGGTATTTTCAAGTCCTTTTTGGCTCTCATTTCTTGCCTGAGTGCATCTGTGTTTTCTGAGTGGAGACTTGACACTTGGAAGAGAAGTGGCTATTGGCTAAAGGACAGCTTTTATCTCTGTGAAATCAGACCAAATCTGGCAAAGCTGTAAGCTGCTTAAAGAACACGTAATTCCAATATCATTATGCTTGCTGGATGTTTTCAGCCTTATTCCCTATAGTTTATCTCTGTGTGCCCAGGCTGGGACAGTTCAGGCTGAGCAGATGTCTCCTGTAACCGAAGTTCTCAAACTGTTGCTGGCTACACTGGCCCTGGACATCATTACAAGGATCAGGGGCTCTTTCTCTTCATTGTCAATGCTTTATAAAATTATAGTATAAAATTATAAAATTTAAAAGAATAATAGAGGTCCAGGGACCTTAATAATTTGGTCCAGGGACCAAAACAAGTGACTAGGAAAGGAATCTGGCTGTAGAAGACCGTAGAATACAGGGACTGGGGCTTATGGGGCAGTGAAAACAATGTTTGGATTACTCTGCTGGGTAAAAATAACCAGGATTTAGAGGTTTGGATGAGACGGACAAAAAGATTAGGGCAACAAATGAAGAAGGGAGTTAAGGCATAGCCAGAGGTTGTTTTACCAGCCTTGAACAGAAGAAATGGGGTTGGTGGGCCATATAGCCAAAGTAGGTATTTCCTGCAGGAGGGATTGGAATGCAAAAAAATAAAGTTCCACTGTAGTGTCTATGATAAGACGAACTTCAATCAGAAGGCTAAGGTGTAAACACTAAAATCGGCTCTGAAAGACAAAATGGGAAGATTTATGTATGAGGAAGCACCAGCCTAAGAAAGGAGAAAATAAGAGAATGGACAGAAGATGGTTTTGTGCATTTAGTGGTTCTAGTTATTCACATGAATCGAGGGATCAGAGCAATGTACATAACTGAAAGAATGTTACTCTGTTTTTCAGACCAAAACAACTGTGCACAACACCTATTCTAAGCGCGTTTGCAATTCTGCAGTGCCAAAAACTCAGAAAGAGTGGATTCTGGAGATAAAATATCCTATGCAACCTTAATTTTGTCCTTGCTTATTTACATCCAGAAAATGTTTCCCTTTGCCTAACACATGCACAAAATGGGGGGATTGAACAGTCTGTGAAAGTTCATGCCACAGTTATTTTAACAGCAAAGGATTTTAATAAATATATTACATTAGCTGGCACAAAGACCTCTCTCAGCTAAGCAGTATGTGATATTTTAGAACAAATTATGGAAGAAATAATTTTTAAACCTGAGCTATTCTGTTGTAACCAAGAGGAAAATGAACCCTGTGTTAAAGTGTATGCAGCAAAGTGGCAATGGAAATCTCCAAACAAAAACAATAATGATAACTAGGCTAAGTTTGATGTTCCTTTACTTTGAATGCCCAAGTTTGCAACTTTGCTCTTCTAACGTTCTTCTAATTCTTGTCTTGGAGGAAATTACTTGGTTTTCTCCACAAGACAATCCAACATTGTTACTATATTTATGCAGATCAGATGAAACTGGATCAGGACCCAAGAATGAAAAGAGGAGTCACTAAACTGCCCCTGTAGGCACTACCTCAAGTTGTGAAAAGGCTGTGCATAGCTTCCATGTGAATTTGAATTACTGCCATGAAGTTTGATGAGTACTTTTTCATCACATGATCAGTGTTTAATTAAAATTATGTGCATTAAAATATTATGCTTTTCCTCTCCATCACAATATTGGTCATGATATTTATTTTACTTTGAATATGCTTGGAAGAATGAAGTGTTTTGTGTCTCTAACCTTTCACAGATTTGTTTCGGTTTGGAGATTTTGGCTGTTTAATGAGCAGTAAATGAGCTTCCTGACAGAACAAATCCCCCACATATTCCAATATTCTTTATTTAGCAGATGCTGTCAGCTTGCACCCAGAGAAAGGTGAGCACCTAAATCAGGCGCCTGTTAGGAATGGTCTCTGGTGATCTGCTCAATGGAAGGGTTTAATTTGTGATTTAGGACCCACCTCTTTTCACTAGTTACATGTAAAGTTAAACTGAGATGTGCATATCGGGAATAAAGTCACATTGTCAAATTAAAGTTCAGCAGTGTGATGTCTTTCGGTTGTCATCTGTTACTGCCTAGAGTGGTTCTTGTTCACACTCACTAGGGCAGAGCTGCCACAAGAAGCTTTTAATGATGAACCCTCCCTTCATCAGATGCAACGGAGGGCCCACATGCTTCTTCTTGCAAAATCAGAGCAAATTCTACCACAAGTGGGTGGAAAGTGTGTGATTTCATAATTTACAAAGTGGATGGCTGTGATTTAGGAGAATAAGCTCAAGCTTGACTTCCCATTAGATCATGACAATTGGTAATGGGGAGAGGGGAGAGATAGCAGTGGAAAAATATCCTTTAATTGGAACAAAGTTGTGATTATGCCTGTTCCCAAGAACAAATTCTGTTTTCCCTGTGCTGATAGCACCTAGAAATTTGGAAATTTTGAATTTAGAATAAGAGCTTTGCAAGAATCAGCAAGAAGTGAATAGGCAAGATTTAACCTTCTTCAGCCAAGTAACATACAAATGAAACCATATGACTACAAACAATAGCTCTTAGTGTCCTATTCCTGCTATTTGTAGGTCCATATATTGCTCCCTTGGCTAGCTACCAGAACTTATAAAATGCTTTTAAGCAGCTGTGTCCCATTAAAGCCACATGTTACATTACATCAATAAAGAACCATAGAAGTGCAGAGCTGACAGGGATTTTAGAAGACTGCTTTTTAGACTGGGAAAGGATCAAGCATGCCACCCTGGAAGATATTAAAAGCCCTCAGAGGAGCAGATTCCAGAACTCTTCAGACTATTTTGGCATTTCTCTTCTCTGACTGTTAGATAACTCTTTGTAATATCAAGCCTCACTATTTTGCATTTTTTTTTTCTCCTGCTGGACACTGTAAGCTGTTGATTACTGTCCTTTTATAAAGCTCTATTACTTATTGTAAGATCACTGATGTACCTGCTCCCAGCCTCCACTTCAGAGAAAAGAAACCCAATTAGTACAGTCTTTTTTTATCTTTTCATCACCTTTTCTGTTTAAATCCTCTAATACTGTCACAGTTCTCTGGATACTGACTTGTTTAATTTTTTCTTGGGAATGGATGAAATTAATTCTTCATCTGAAGACCCATCAGTGAACAATGTAGCAATTAATGGCTTCTGTGGGTACATGTGATGTATTTGCTGCCTAGTCAAAATTCTTTCTCTTGTGCTTGTGCATTTAATTATATTCTATAATATTTCTATAATGTGAAATTAATATAAAACATAGAAATTAATATCTGCCCCTTGGCTATGGCCTAAACAGAAAAACACATGAGTCTGAGTATTAAAAGAATAATCTTTTTTTTACAGTATTTTTTGTAAAAACAAATTACGCAATTGCAAGGAGGACTTTTGTTAGCAGTGTCTCTTAAGTCACCCATTTCTGAGTTTTGTTCATATACTGAGATTAAATGGGGAACAGTTTAAAAGGTTAAGCCTCATCACACTAAAAAGAGATGAATTAGAGGGTATTTGATAGAAATATTCAAAGTTATGTGTGGTGTTAACAGTTAATAATTTCTTTCAGTACATGAAAGATAACAGAAGCCAGGTTCAAAACAACCAGAAGATGGGTTTATGTTTAATGCAACAGTCATGCAGCAAGAGCAAGTAAATATTAAAGCATGTTATGGCTAATTTACATGTGTGATAGTTTACATGTGTTCAAGGACGTGTGGATAAGTTTGCCGAAAAGATTATATACATGGTTAGTAAATGGATATATCAGGATCAGTAAATGGACAAACCAGATCCATTTCACAGACTACTCAGAGGGAGAATAGCTGGAGTAAAGTACTCAGTAAAGCACTCAGAAATATCATATGTACTTGTTCCCTGAGCAACTGCTTCTCTTCAGCTATGAAGATGCGACACTAGAAGAATTGCCTAGTCTGTGCACCTGTCTGCACCAATGGACCAGTTCCAACACTGTCATGCTACCAGAAACCAAGGCAGTTTCCTAAGAGTGTTTCCTTTTCACCACAGTTTGAAAGTTAGTAGGTTTTTTCCCTTGAGAGGAGAAATACTATCTCCCTACCTCTGAACATTATTTCTTTAAGGAGGTGTTCATAGCGGAATGTGTTTGGGCAATATATGAGTGGCATAGAATGAAAGAAAATATATAAAATACCATTATGATTTAGCAGAAAGGGAAAGAAAACAGACTCTCCTTCATTAATCATGATTTAAGAAGTTAAAGAAAGTATACATTAAAAATTAAGATAAACTGAAGAGGACAAAACCTAACCCTTCCATTCTGTGCAAGCTTTATTCTAACAAAGGACAGCACCTCAGAATTAGGTATAGCTGTGATATACATATCATACAGGTAGGTTCTAATATGTTTTTCCAAATTTTCTTTGCAAAATATAGATACAATGGCAAAGGAAGGGAAGGGGAGAAGAAGGGAAGGAAAATGAAGATGCTTCTTGAGTCAAAAAATTTTGAAAGATTGAAAACTGAAAAGAGATTCTAATTTTGTATTTCCTTCTTCACTAGTTAAGCTCCTTCACAATCCAACAAGTGGCTATACTTTTGTGTCTAAATTACTTGTTGAAAACTAAAACAACATTTAGGTAAACTCTAAATGAAGGCTGGAAGGAAACAAGCTTCTAAAAAACACCCTCACAAAATCCAGCCCCTTTACCTAACAAATCATGTCTGGCTGGTGCACCAATGGAAGACATCAAATCTGCAGTAAGGTCAATGGCATGCAGCATTACCAAAAAGAGACATCTGTGTTTCAGACCTTGGAAAACAGATAGCATTTTAAAGCATTTGTCTGCACTCCTTAAGCTTGTTCACGGGCATGGAGGAGTTGCACACAAACATTCTTTGAAAAAATACAGACAAAGTAATTTTTGTGTCAGTGCAGACTCAGAGAGGGCAGTAAATCATTCAGAGGAGCAGCCTTTTTTTCTGTCTAGCATAAAGGACTAACAGATTGGGCTTGCCATATTGCACAAGGTAGAATGCTTGGACAGAATTTGTGGAAAAGAGTTTATTTTTAAATTCAGGACAAAAGGCAGAGCTCAGGATGGTTATTCTTTGGCAATCAGATAAGAGGAAGATTGATCATCATTATATGGAGGTTGTGGAAGCTTGCTAATTTAGAAATCAAGATACTAGAAATAGCAATGTTGCTCTTCAGATTTAAGTACAAGTTGTGTTTTAATCCTCCCTGTGTTTTAATACTCCCAGAATTCTTTAGTTAAGGAGTAATGTAGTATTTTTGTGAACAAAACAAAAAGTAAACAGATGAAAAACTACTTCAGACGGTATATTTTCCATAAGTTTGATTTAAAGTTTCTTTTTCTCTCTTTTTTTTTCTTCCTTGTAAATATCTTCATGACAAAGAATGGTTCCCCCAAATTCATATAATGCCTCCATGTCCCAAAGCCCTTAAGAGAATATTGCCCCATTGTAGAAGTCCATGCAGCATTTTTTCAATTTGTTGCTACACATTTCGAAAATCCAATCATCCCCCCACAAAGCTCACAGCTCCTCAGCAGAGCAGTGCTGGAACTGTAGAAAAGCCAGCTCAGACCATGCAGTGAAAACATCTCTTTACCATCCACCTCTTCATTGGTGATTCTTGGGCTAACAAATTTCTGAAAGCGGTCACAATAGCATGGATTTTCAGCTGTTCCAAAAGATACACTCTCCACATGGTGTTCCCTTTATACCTCAGTGGCTGGCCCCTCCCTCCTCCCGTCCCTCCATGTGCCAGGGTGCCCTATGCAGGGTGCAGCCAGTGCTGTCAGGAACATGCTGTCCCCTCTAGACATAGTATGGGATCCTGTCCTGCTTTTTGCTTCTTTTCCTTCTTTCTTTTCTCCCCTATTGTTTACTACAGGGAACATTGACAGAGTTCGTGGTGAGTCAGTGGTAACCATGGACAAGCTGGCCTGAATTATCTATAAACTAAAGACAAATGGAAGGTTACTGGAGAATTAAATAGACTTTTTCCAGCAAGAGGTTGGAATGTCAAAAGGTTAGTGCACAGCTCATGGGGTCCAAGGAGGGAGCATCATTATGCAGTGGGAGAACTGCAGTGTTCAATTTACTTATGTCCATTGACACAGGGCTTAAAGAATTTTTTTTAATAGTGTTGGAGGGCATTAATGCAATAACTAAACAAGCATGCTGTATCTTCTCTCTTATGGATATTAAGTAAGACATGTCTAAAAACTTACCTTATTATATTTTTATTGAACTCTCTGTTCTTTGCGAATGTTAAATGGTCATAGCAGTGTAACTATAGATAACTTCACTGAATTTGGCAATGTTGCTATCCAGGTCAGCTGGAATTAATTTTTAAGTTATGATTTTTATAAGAAATCTAGTGCTGTTCTTACTGTCACATGGTAATTCACTTCTTTCACTAATTTGATAATTTTTTTTTTTTTTGGAAAGGGCTGTAGATTTCTGGTGAGCTTTTTCTTCTATAATTTAATATTCTTTGATTCACATAAACCTATTGCTAGCCAGTAAATAATTTTTTAGCATTTGTTCCATTTGTTGTTTAACAATGAAGATAAATTTACAGGAACATCACCAGGAATGCCCTCTTGCCTTTTTTCTTTTCTTTTTTTTTTTTTGAAAAAAGCGATTTACTTCTCTTTATCCAGTATATCCCTAAATACTAATAATTTTTTAAAAGATTGGTAGCTCTTCTCTACAAGATGATGCTCAGAATTTGCTATGGGATTCACTGTCTGCACTTATGTACAGATGCACAATTCCACTTCCCTCCTACTCTCCTGCAGGCTTTATGAGAACGAAAGCATCTGTAACCTTGTGGAAAAAACAATGACCCTGGCTCTTGGGGAAGCTGAGATCCAGTGTGAGCTTTAGGATGGGTTGATGCACCCAAGTTCTGCAGTTTCAGCTGCCTTGCTGGTAGCAGTCATTATCCCAGGGTCAGTAGCTAAAAGGCCAGAAGCATGCATAGGAAATCCATGCTGCTCAGATGGGTGAGTTGGAGAGCAAGCTTGACTGTGAAACCGGACTCTGTAACACCAGGTGCTCAAGCACAGCTGGTGACAGAAATCACACAGGGTGGCTTGAACATTTTCGTCACAACTGGATGGGATAAAGTCCTGTCTTCAACCACAGTTGACCTACATTCCTAGATACTTTGCCCTGGTCTTCAGTAATAACATCTGAGAAGTGCTCCAAATATGTTTAATGACCAACCTTTAAATGCTCTGCAAATGTTATCCTCTGAGATTTTACTTCTCCACCTCTGACTGATAGTGTGATCAGATCAGTGCAAAGTGCCCGGATCACTGTGGAAATTTTATGAGAAGTGCCAAGAAGTGCCAAGTGTCTTTTGGAACCGCTCTGCTGCTAGATTAGCAAGCCAAAGATTGCTTTAGCTGCCTGAAATAGTCCCCTAGGGTACAATCTATAAAGTCTTTATCTCTAATAGGTGTTGTTTAATGTTATCCTCAATGAATAATAGATTTGGAAATTATTTGTTGTTTTCAGTTATGCAAGCATTGCACTTTGCTTTTTCTCTAGGCTGTTCTTTTCTTCATAATTATAAATTTTATCATCTCCAATTACATTTGGAAAGTAAGCAAAAGTAAATGTTCTTAAATCTGGCAATAATCCGTTAGATTTCCCCTGAGATTTTAATGTTTTTGCACTTCTCTGCATTCCCCTCCTTGTGCAATTAATTTTTTCCTCTTTGTTACTATTTTCTAGTGCTCCTGGGAAGAGTGGAAGGAAAGGGAGGAGCGCAGAACAAGCACCAAGTTTTTTTCTATTTCAGCTCATTCCCCTTTCTGCTTAGTCTAAAATCCTGTTGCATCTCTCACAGATGTTTGGCCATTAGCTTAAAGTAAACAGAATTCTTTTCATCGCTTTCATTCCTCTTCCTTTTCCTCTTCCTTGTCCCTGTGTCACCCTTACTACTTTTTTTTGACACAGTGGAGAAAACACTAATCCTTCCTGTTGCTCAGGCCTGGTTTTCAGCTTTGCTTTGGACATCTTTGCTGTATGAAGTTCAATGCTGAATCACTAATTAAAAATAAGCCCTTTAAGTAAAATTGAAATTAATAAAAAATAATTAAGTAAATTTAAATTAATCTCCAAGTTAATTCAGGCTCTTTTATTAGATGGTACTGCACACATAGTAAATTTTCAAGCAGCTCATATTTTGTGTTTTCTCCCCACTGAGGGCTTCACTCCCATGCAGGAATAATTCCTTGTTCCCAGTGAAGTCCAGAAAAGCTCTCAACTACAGTGCTTTGGGATCTGTCTTGAAATGTCCAGCCTCTGGGATGTTAGCCCAAATGTGACAGCAAGCAAGGGCAGAATCACTGTCTGCACAGTCCAGGAATTAGAAGGCAGAACTTCTGGGTTTGGGCATCAGAGGTTCAAGAGGTCTGGACTATCTGCCTTGCCAAGTGGGTATGATCATAAAATCATTTAAGTTGGAACAGACCTTTGAGTCCAAACATTAACCCAACACTTTCCAGTCCACCACTAACCACATCCCTAAGGGCCAGATCTATGTGTTTTCAAAATATCTCAGGGATAGTGACTTCCCTGGGCTGCCTGTTGCAAAGCTTTTTTAATTAAGAAATTTTTCCTGATATCCATTTCAAACCTCCCCTGATGCAACTTGAGGCCATTTCCTCTTGTCCTATCACTCATTACTTGGGAGAAGAGACTCACCATGTACCTGGCTACAATCTCCTTTCAGGTACTGTAGAGCCCTCAACCTCAGGCTCCTTTTCTCCATGTTAAACAACCCCAGTTCCTGCAGCTGCTTCTCATGAGACTTGGGTTCCACATCTTTTGCCAGCTCCAGTACCCTTCTCAGGACTTGCTCCAGCACTTCAATGTCATTCTGGAAGTGAGGGGCTCAGAAATGAACATGAACTTGAGGTGTGGATGAGAACAGATGTGGAGGAACTGAAAGGAAGACAGGACTTCTGGGAAGTGTCAGATTTGGAGCGTACGCCTTGTAGTCAGCTACCTCAGGCTTTTATTGTGGTTTACACAGTAGGGGAACTTTGTTAATTTAAAAAAAGGGGAAGTCATATAAATACATTATGTTTCTCTTCACTTAAAGATGAGCGTCTATTCTTCACAAATGCACTGATCAGTTATAAAATTTTGTCTAAAAGGTAAAAAAAGAAGAGATGCCCTTCCTCTAAAAAAATCCCCAAAACTAAACCCACCAGAAACCCTAAGTCACAACTTCCCTGAAACAAGAAAGGACTTTTGGATATATAGGATTGGCAGCCATGTGGAATCACAATTCTGGGGGACAAACAAACACCCAAAGATTGGGAACATGGAAGGCTAAGGATTTTGTTTTAAGGTAAGAAATATGCTTGAAGGAAATGAAAACAGGGCACAAGGACAGAATTACATCACCAAACACTGCTTGCTGAGGTGCACATCTTGCTCTTCATTTAGCTCTTTGGCCCCACTGACATAGAAATATGGTAGTATTGGAGAAAGAGTTTATTGCTACTACATTAATTAAGATTGCAAAGACAGTATTTCTGAATTCTGTGTGAGTTAGATCATAAAACTAGGAGGCTTACTGATACATGAAGTAACAGTTTGTCTAGATAAATAAGTCATAACCTCTGAGATTATGTCCCTGCAGCCTGTCTGAACTCTGACTTTAATAGGTAAGGTCACACAAGGGCTAGATTAACAGTTCCATTTTCTCTTTTTTTTTGTTTTTCCCCCTCAGATTTCCTGTAAGTGTGAGTTTTAGGCCTTTCCTACCTTTAAATTAGAATTTAGCCATAGATTTCTGTGTTGTTTTGCCAGCACCAGAGCCCTTCAAAGGCTGCTACAGCTGCCACAGCCACCGGCAGGGGAGGGAATACCTTACTGGGCCAAGGCTGCTGGAGGAAGATCTTGCAGCTGGTGCTGATCAGGCTCACCTGGCTCTTTTGGCAGCCAAGGAGCAGCAAGGCTGGCTAATTAGGGCTCTCCATCAGCCCATCTTCTTGCTTTATCCTTTCTTTTCCTCTCTTTTGCTGAGCTTCTGGCTGCACACTTATCCACCTTGCAGAGCTCTCTTGCCTGTGTTTCTGAGAAGCCTTCAGGCAATTTTGTACAAGGTTAGTGGTGAAAAACAGGTAACTGGATCTCAGGGAGATTGATGTGAAAGGGCAGTTTTATGGTTGAAGTGCCAATAAAGTGTACACTCTCTCTGACAGAGTCCTGCAAAAAAAAGTTTGTCAGTGGTGCTATAGATTAAGTTTGCCTGAGCTGGACTTCCTTGAATCTGTTTATCCCTCAGCAACCTGGTGGGATGGCTGCATGGATAGAAACACATAACAAACTCTGAGCAAGGGTGGATATTACGTTCATGCAGTGTGAATTAACTTATTGGTATTTAATAAGCTTAATACATTGTTTTCTCCTCTCCAATTCACCTTTATTCCAGAGAATTACAAATAAAGAAAAAGGTTTTTAAAATTTTCCATCAGCAGCGACTTAGTAGGGTACAAGATTCAAGGAATGTTCTTGGTTTGTGTGCTAAAGAAGCATTCATTTCTTCATGCTGGTTAAAGAACACCAGTCCCACAAATTTAGAAATCAGTTTGCATGTCCTTGTAAATTTGTCAGTATGTTTCTTTTTATTTGTTTGAAGTCTCAAAATAATTATTCTTTGATATTTTTAAGGAATCCGAAAACAAGAAGGTGGTAATATTTTTGGTCCTTTAAAAAAAAAGTTATGTTAAAAACTAAAAGCGGTAATTTTCTTATATCCTGTTTTATAAACAGAGGTGTGCAAGATTTTTTCTTCATTTTTGATTAAAAATAAGTTTTAAATATGCATTTAAATATAGAGTGCTTTAAAGGATGAATTTGCTGATAGTTTCTGCCAAAGTGTTCTGCAAAGGGGGATTGAGAACAGGACAGAAGGTCCTGGTTTTATTTATCTTCCTGGTTTTTCTGTTAAGTTTAGGCTTTTTGTAGACTTTTTTCAAGAGTGTGTTTACTGAAAACATAGCATCTTAAGCTGGAGGTAAAAGGGGAGTATTTGGGTTCCTCTGACTTGAATAATTTCCCAAAAACATGCATGGATTCTGGTTTCTGGAAGCTGCATCTGGCTCAGGAAGCCACCTCCACAGATGGAAATAGCTGGGGATGGCTAAGTGTGGGGGGAATTGCCATGGACCCCTCCCTGCTCCTCCAAGACACCTGCTTGTATCTGGTGTTGGGCACTTGCTGCTGGGCAGCTGCCTGACCCAGCCCCATCCACAGCCTGGATTGCCCTGAATGAGGAGGTCAGGCTTTGCTCTCCAGCACTGCTCCCTCAGGGGACTCGTGGGCAAGGGCTGCTGCAATGGCACATCCCTGGAAAGCCACTTCCTTGAGACCCATCCACTAAGGTGGGGGTGTTTAAGGCCCAGTTGTTGGTAATTAATTTGCCCAATCTTCAAAGGGGAAAATGAATTGAGTCACTTATGTAGCTTCAGTCTATCAAGAGAAAAGATGTGACAGAAGCATCTCATGGCACATTCCACTGCCAGTATACTCTGCAAATCTGATCATTACAAATAGGGTTTGACTCAAGCACTGAGAGAATATTTTTACGAGCTTGGCCTGCAACCTTGAAATGTCAACAGAGAAGCTTGAACTCTTGTGCTTTTAGTTTTTCTCATCTGTGTCTTGAAGGTTTCAGACTGTTTCATACTTAAGGCATGGAGTGCTGGGCCTGTGGAGGATACAGGCTGAGACTGAGATGTCTTTTTGGTTACCTGTGCTGGCAAACAGATGTGGTGCAGATCAAACTGCCAGTGCTGAGCTGCCTGAAGATTCACAAATGTGAATGTTTGCAGGCTCCCGGCTACCTGTGTGCGTTTGTTTCCTCATCCTACTTATGAGTGGACTCAGCTGTGTTTCTGGCTGATAGAATATGTTTCCTATTTTTCCTCACAGAAGTCACTGTGTTCAGTGGTGGGGTGGTGGCTGTTTTGCTTGGCAAGTTACAGATTAACCTGTGTACTGCACACATGGATGCAAGTGTGCGTCACAGCTCATCCCCTCCTTTTGAAGAGAACAGAAGTGAGTAGCGAGAGGTAACATAAATTTGTTGGCTGGTAAAATTCCGATTCAGTGAATATGACCAAAGTTTTTGAAGCAGAACAGTGAGCTTTCCTTTTTCACAGTTTTCTCTGTTCCTCTGTTGAAAACTCAGGCACAACATCTTTTTTCCATGAATCCTCTTACTATTCCCTATCTGCAGACCCTCTCTTCTCCTTTAACACCTGACTCTGTAGCATAAAAGTAGTAGGTCTGGAAAAGGATGTGGATCAGAAGTGGAAGAGGCAGTACATGCCTCATGACAATGGAAGGAGGCACAGGTTTCTGTAGAACTCAGCCTGCCCAGGAAGAGAGAAAGTGTCCAGGCAGGTGAGGTGTCCATCCTGCTGATTTTCCTGGCTGCTGCACCCAACCTGTCCTGGTCTAAGGACAGAAGAACAGGCAGCACTACCAGTAATGCTGGGAAAGAAATAGGAGTTTGGGAGCTCCAGTACAACTCATAAGCAGGTAAATAAATGCTCCAAAGTGCTTGTAGTTCCATTACAATCAAAATAATTAGATTTTTTTTTTTTCTGCTATGTGCTGGTGGTTATGCTATGTGCTTGAAGTTGTACCATTTATTGTTGTATTTATCTTCATCATATTATTTTCCAATCTCAACCTATTCTTAATTTTAAACAGATTCTTCCCTCTAAATATTGATCCTATGAAGGCTAAGTTAAGTAATGACAACAGTATTAGAAATTTCTTTTGACCTGACTCTTGACATTAATGACTGATGACAGTTTCCTTTTCCTATATGTGCCATTTTGGTCAAATGAGCCTTCCTATTAATGTGCAGCTGCATTTCTGGAGTAATTTGAATTTATTTTCTAAATCTGCAACATGGGGAGCTTCTGCAAGGATCATCTTGCTGCACATTGTTCCAGGTTAACGTTGTTCTTGGAATAGTGTGCATGCAGTACTAAATGCTTTAATTCTGTGCCTGATTTACATTCATATTGTCCCCAGAGTTAGCTGGCTGGTACATTTACAGAGGGATGAAATTCATGCTAAAAACCCACTGTCAATCTGAAGATGTATTTGTAAAATTCATTCCAGTCCCATTATTTTTTTCCAGTTAAAACTTTATTATGAAAAAAGCATTATGAAACATCATTAACTTCCTGGATCTCTACATTAATGATTAAAACATTTTATATTTTGTTAGAAAATCAGCTTTCATTTTGAAATTTCTTGAATGATATTTGATATTAAATACTTTTCCTTTTCCAATATTTTTTGTAACCACTTCCCTTCTGTCAAAATATTTTTGAAAATCAATCAATAGCCTCTTCTTGTACTCTAACATTTCAACATTTCCATGTGATGTTCATATTTAAGTAAAAAGTTGGAAGAGTGAGGGCAGAAGAGAAAAGAGATGCTGCTTTTACTTTTCCTTAAATTCCTCTTACTAAATCTATAGTCCATACCTTTTGCATTTTCTCGATCTTTCTTTTTACACCTCCATCCCACACCAAATAATAAAACATGTAATTGTACAGGTCTGTTTTCCCTTGACTTCAGTAAGCCTTTTTTCAAGAAGTAGCTACAAAATTGGAGCAAATCTGTGGTTAAAACTTGCTACTAATGTAAAAAGGCAGGTAATTAAATGTGATCATTAAATTTCAGCTGAAAAACTTGGGTTTTTGTTTTCACTTGTGTGAGGTACTATTCTTATAGTTTAATTGTGAATTTCAATGCCTAATGTAGTTAAGATATTTTTATTATATATTTTATAATCTCCTTTTATGATTTTCTTATCCCTTTAGGCTATAATTTCTTCTGTTTTATAGTTAAGAAGAGATGACTTTATTTTCTTTCTTCTCCTTTCTTGTTCAAAAATTAGAGGAAAAGCATAGTTGTTAATAATATTTTGTTATATTAACAAAAAACCCCTATACTTAGTACCTTAGTCATAATAAATAGTCCCATATTAACTTGGAGGTGTTGAATAAGCTGAGACCTCACTATATAACCAGTCTGTCACTCATAACAACATCTGTTTTTGGCAGGAGTTCAACAGTGCAGGTTTGAGTTTCACGACTTCAGACAGTTCCTAATATTAGAAAGACAGACGTACACAAAGATAGAAGAGAAGTCAGTGAAGGTGGATCATCTTTATCTACAATTTTACAGTTTTCCTGCAATGGTATGCAGGTTTTTAATTAACACATTCTCTATTATTTTTAATGCTTTTTGGAAATGGAGGAATTCCCTGTTAAATCCTATATTCTGTAAATGTTAATGAAACCCTAATTTTATTCTGTAATATATGTTTCCAGAGTAAGATTTTGCCTGCTCAGCTTTGCAGACTTTCTTTCCTGTGTCCATTCATGGATTGTATGCTCATAACTGTATGAAAACGAGATCTATTTAATCCATACCTGAATCTAGTACACACTCAGATTCTGAAGTACTAAAAAAAATCACTAAGTGCCTAGTGACTAATTAGGTAAGCCTTGGGGATTTGTCCATTAGTGGCAAGGTGATTTCTAGATTTCATAAATCAAATAGGGCTTCCTTTCCTGGGACATCAGTTTAGTGTTAGGAAAAGTTTTGAATTAAAACTGGTTTGAATTAAAGTTTTGGCACTTTAGGGGAAAAGGAATACTGTCTTACTGGACACTTAAGAAGTAAAACCCAGGTGATATAAATCATGTGGATTCACCTTCTTAGATTCTCTGCTCAAACCAATACATATTTCTGATTTTCTATTAGGCACTAAGGATCTTGGTGTTGGGCGACAGAAAAAGTGCATAGAGATCTTTTGGGTACTCTTGGGGCTGTTGAAGAGGGTTGGGAGGAAAAGGAAAGCTGGCTTTGTCTCCCCTAATGCCCAACAGCCATAGCAAGGAAAGTAATTTGTTCAACCTTTTGAAACTGATTTCTTTTAAACCATTTATAATATTATGTTTCTAAGACTTAATATGTTCATTTAAATCCTGACCTTTCTTGAACAGATGGTGATAATGATGGCAATGAGAACACTATTGAATGGCATATGGGAAATATGAGGCCTAAGTAATATGTCTGATTACTGATGATCAAGCAGCAATTGAGTTTATCACAAGGGTACCTTTTTTGAATAAATCTGTTCCAAGTTTTCCATAAAAGTTTTGATGCTTTTACCCTGATCAGGTGCTTGACATGTAGTTGTTTGGTGCATACACTTTTGATAATATTTTTTTAAATTAAATTTTTGTCCTGCATTAAAGGCTAAATTCCAATTGTATTACTCCAAATTATTTGCTGATTTTAAGTGACAGAAATGAAGTAAGGACCTTTCTTATTAAATAGATTGAATTTACAGAAGTTACTATGGTAAAATAGTTGCTCAAATTGCATTACATCAAAATAACCTGAAGTTAATTACATTTCAAACATTGCATATAAATATTTTTACTTTGTTTAAACTGAAAAAGAACCTGATAGACTTCTTTAAAAAAAAGTAAAAAAGAAATGTATATCTCTGGTCTTTGCAACAATTTGGTAGAATAGGTTGTAGTTGTGACATACTGATGGCTGACACAGCAGGCAGTGGATAATGCTGTGTACCCTGACATTTCTCCATTTTGTTTTATTTCTCTCAGCAGAAATAGGGGCTGTATAAAACTGGCTACTGTCTTCTATGTGTGAAGTCTCATTATATATGTAAGCATATTAAGAAATATCTGTTATTTACAGTCTCCCCTTAAAGCAGAAAATTAGTCTTTAATTGTTTACATTTCTCTTAAGGATTGTTTTATCTGCTAGGGAGAAAAAAGTCTTCAGCAGAAACAGTAATAATGGGGGTAGGAGGGTTATGTTTTATTATTACATTAGAACATACTGGAAATTTTTTCCCCTGGTTATAGGGGATATGATATTTTAGGTTTAAATCACCACTTGGAATCTTCAATCATAGAAGGTCACTAAAGGAGTTTAAATATCTTGCATGAGGATGGAGTTTTCCAGGAGAATAGTTCATGAGCAACATATATATGTTAGCGTATAGATCAGGTGTGTCACCACACAGTTGTAAATTTGCAAAGATGTGTGTTGTGAATTTCAGTAAATTGGGGCCCTAAAGGGTCAACTGTAGCATTGAGATTACTACACTGTCCAAATGACTATGGGTTATACACAAGAGGAATTACGGAAGCAATATTATTTATTCCATGTTTGCATGTTAAGACTGAAACATACATTTTTGCTCTAAACAGAGGGCATAAGGAAGGGTGAACATATTATTAGTCTATTTCTGTTTATTTATACTAAGAATTCCCAGTAACTTTATGCAAACTGTTCTTTTAGAACATACGGAAACTCAGTGATAGCAGTCCCAATTAAATTCTTGGGGAGAGGTGAAGAAAACTATTTTGAGGGTGCATTAGTATTGTGAATAAAAAGGGGTCCAAATACTGAGTTATTCCATGGATGTGGAATAACTTGCAGGCCCTGCTATTTCTCTTGTTAAGTATTCTATTAATATGTAAAGAGACTATCTCAGAAAATTGGTTTAATCTAGTCCTACTCTGAGATATATGTGAGCCCACAGCTTGAAAAGATTGACTTGGTTTCTTCTGGATCAAGAATTAAGCTACCTACTAAGAAGGTAAAATACATGTTTCTAGCAATTAAAATTGATTAAACTGTTCTGCACACTACTTTAAATAGTGTTCTTTAACAATCAATGAATTGACTTTTTTAGGAAATCATAATGCACTACCAGGGCAGGTCAACTTATTAGTGGTTGTCCTAAATATGCTTTCAATAGAAAGTTCATAAACGAATATATATTGGACAGTATCTAAAAGAATGGGTAGAATGTTGAAATGCAGTATTTGTCAAACTACTCATTTGATAAATGCCCATTTAAGCAGTTCACTACCAAGTACCAGGTCCTGCCCTTGGGTCACAACAACCCCCTGCAGTGCTACAGGATGGGGACAGAGTGGCTGAGAAACTGCCCGGCAGAAAAGGACCTGGGGGTGCTGGTCAACAGCAGCTGGACATGAGCCAGCTGTGCCCAGGTGCCAGGAAGACCAATGGCATCCTGGCCAGCAGAACCAGGGCAGTGGCTGTCCCCCTGTGCTTGGCACTGGAGAGGCTGCCAAGTTTTGGACCCCTCACTACAAGAAGGACATTGAGGTGCTGGAACGAGTCCAGAGAAGGGCGATGGAGCTGGGGAAGGGTCTGGAGCACAAGTCTTATGACTGAGGGTGTTGGGGGTGTTTCATCTGGAGAAAGAGACACTGAACTACCACAACTACCTGAAAGGCAGTCAGTCTGTTCTCCCATGTAAAAAAAAAAACAGGGTGAGAGGAAATGGCCTCCAGTTGTACCAGGGGAGGTTCAGGTTGAATATTAGAATACACTTCTTCACCAAAAGAATTTCCAAATATTGAGACAGGCTATTCAGGGAAGTGGTTGAGTCCCCATGCCGGGGGTACTTAAAAGTGTGTACCTGTAACACTTAGGGACTTGGTTTAGTGGTGAACTTGGCAGTGCTCAGTTAACAGCTGGACTTGATGATTGTAAAGATATTCTCTTGGCAGTGCTCAGTTAACAGCTGGACTTGATGATTGTAAAGATATTCTCCAATGTAAATGATTTTATGATTCTGTGTATATTAGTGTTAAGAAAACTGGGGAAAGCAGGCATGTAGAATAACACCAATACCCTGATTCCAACTGTGTAAAGAGATGTTCTACTCTGTTTCAAGTCTTCCTCGCTCTGCATTAAGCTCCAGGACACATAGATGCTCTTTCTGTTTCTATCCAAGGCTTTGTACTCTGTCTTTTAGATGGTGTACAACCTCCTTGCTGTGCTTTTATCCCACATGGGTGCATTTCTTTCCCTAAATTGGCATTCCTCTAGCGATTTATTTCACTGTTTTTGCCTTTAGGTTTTTCCCTTGTATGTTTACATTTCCAGCCCACTGACTTGTCTATGATGGAATACTGTAGCATAGCCCCCACCCTCCCTGTGTGTTTTGCAGCTTTCATAGGTCCCAATTGATGAATGAAACAGAGGAGAGTATAACAGAAAGCAAATAAAATAAATGATGTGTTTGACCACAGAGGGGTTCCTGAGATGATTTGCACTGTTTGGGATGTACAGTGAAAATACCCTGAGAGAAATGTTACCACTTAGCTAGGCTTTGTCTGAAATATGGTAAAGCATGCCACTGTTGCATTTAAAATTGATGCAGGGGATGATTTTTCATACACATTTCTGAAATCAATAAACAAGAGGTAGCTGAAGCCAATTTTCTGTAGTAATTTTAAGAGCTATGTCAGAATCTACTGTTTTGTGTATTTTGTGTACTTATATCAGTGCCCTGGTTTGTCTCTCACCATGATGGCAGGCTCCTGTCCACTTCAGTTCTGCCATATTTACCTGCAAAAGGGCAAATTTCAGTAACGCAAAGCTTCTCCTAAAACCACAGTGACAGAAGTTATGTACCTGGTAGAATACTTGGAAGCATGTATGTAGTAATATGCTGTTCAAAGTGTACTTTTTTTTTTTTTTATCCCAGAACTCCTCTGCCAAATAGTTCAGAATTTGTAGTTTTAGAAAGGTTTCCTTTATATTTAAATAACCAATGGCAACACCTCTGGCATGTCTTCTGTACTACTACTGCTTTGAATCAATGCTCAAGTTTTCTTTCACACTTGTTAATAAGAACAGGGAAGATACAAGGAGCCTTTTTATGCTACTATGTTTATGTGGACTTGTACCTTATTTTATGAAAAATTGTTTTAGTGTTGGCATATCCTGCAGAATAAAACAGGTCTTTTTTTAAAATACCAAGTTATCTGTCTTGATTGAAAATATTCTCTAATGTTGCATATATTTTGATACAAGTGTACATTTCCTTCTGGGAAATTTCATCTGAGATTTTATTAAGAAATTTTTGTGTGTGGAGGGGTTTTTCCTTAATTTATTTATATATTTATTTATTTTTCTTAATGAAAGGAGAACAATTTGGTTTCTTAACTCATGTTCATATAATTTTCAATTTTTTTCTAACAGAGTTGGGAGTCTGCTTTGTAAGATTTTGAATTGCATTCTCTTCTCCTGTGTTTATCCAGAAGGTCTTGTAAGCCAGTTGCATTGAAAGGGTGGGATTTTCAATAGTTTTGCCTTATGGCTGTAAGGTGAGAGGGATTGCATTTAAAGGTTAGAACACTGAATTCTTTCCTGTCCTTGTCCTGTTAAGATATGCAGCATATTTCCCTTTCCTTGATCACAGATTCTCTGCTGCTGTTTGCATTTTTCAGCAAAGCCTTTTTCTGCAATAACTGTACTGACATTCACTGGAAACAAGGAAATCTTGACATTTTATAGAATGAAAAATTGTAACAATTTAATTTTGAATGACTCGGAAATGATGAAAACGTTAGCTGTTACAGAAACTAACTTGTATTTCCTGTAATCCCAAGAATAGTATTTTGCTGGAATTTTTTTTTTACAAGATTTACAAAATTGAAGAGTTAATCTTCTGACAGGGATAACTAAACAGCAGCCTTAAAATCAGAGGATATTTTATCATTGCATGTGTCACTAACTCATCTTTTCAGCTTTTGACTCAGATTCTTTGCATTTTTGTTTATATCTTTATGGTTAAAATATTAGATTTATAGATTTACAGTGATATTTTACAAACATGTAGGTCTGCAACCATATTTTTCACTCGTGAAAGAATTGAAAACAATCTTCCAAATGTGTTTACAGTTCACCCAATTATCTTAATAGCATATCCTTTTAAAAAAATTGCTTCCTCCCTACAAAGTAGTAGAAACCCTAGCCTTAAGATGAAAATGTTTCCGACGGTGGGAGGCTATTTTTAAACGTCAATAGATTTAAAATTTGATAGATCTTATTTTCTTTTAAGGTTTGGTGATTTACTACAGCAGTTAGCAGGTTTAGTTACATACAGACACACACTGAGATTTATGAACATTTCCCTTGTATTGGACTGCCGGGTTGCAAAGCTCAAGGCTTTACCCATTTTTCAACACAGTCTAGGTTCCTGTCTAAATTTACCACCTTCTGCTCCTAAGGGTGTGTTATCATGCCCACGATACGTCTTTTCTTGAAAATGTGTTTCTGGTACAGCTTCCTTGCCCCGAGACTTTTCTATTTTGGTTCCCAGTGTCATGTGATCCCCCTGGCCAGTGAGAGCCCCGCGCAGGGAATGGCAACAGCCTGCTGGGAGCAATGTAAGTCAGAAAAAAACTCTTGGTTTTTGCAGTTTCTCTCCCTCACACTCAATTTTTAACGCTGCTTTTATCCTGAACCTTTGCTGGGCACGCCCAGTTATACCTATGGAAATGCTTAGAAGTTGGGTGTTTTGGTTTGGAGTTAGTTTTTACTCTTTCCAATGTTACTTTTCTTACTATGTTCCTTTTTTCCTGTATTCTGCAGTGTTGCTGAGAAGCCTAAAAAAGCAACAGAAAACAAGCCAAAGGCATTGCAAAAGTTGCCTAAAGAATGTTTTAAGGTGAATATTTCAGGTGTAGTAATACTTTGTTTAATGTGTGCTGTCGACGGTGCCATAAATCCTGTGCTGCAGTAGAAAGAACGATGTGACCCCCCTGTCCCGTCCTCCAACGCTCAGTCAAAATCCTTCATGTAGGTAGAAAGACTATTGTAAATAAAATAATCTGAAATCTCATGCTGGTGCCTTTGCCAATTGGCTGAGACATAATGGGGAAAGGACTTACTTGAATTAGAGGGAAGTCACACCAAGGCAGAGTATCGTTTTTCTGGTGTGAATGAAGTGAAATACTGTATTTTGATTTCGGCTGATACTGAGCAATACTTACTGCACATGGTATCGAAACCATGCATTTAGTGAGATTTGTCATCTGGATGCTTCCTGGTACAAAGTAAGAGTCTGATCTTTCTATTTTTTAACACAGACTCTAAACTCAGTTGGTAAAATTGACTTGACCAATTACTGAGTAATGATTTTCTCTAACTGCATTTTTTTTTCCTTGGATAAACATGAGTTTCCAAAAATCATTCTCCCCCATAGCTGAATATATAAATTTTACTTATTTTCTGGTTTTGGGGTTTTGGCTTTGATTTAATTTGGTTTTCTTTTATTTTTCTTTCTTCCAAATTACTTGTGCTTTCTTTGGAGTTTTGATGTTAGTGTTTAAGTATTGCTAAGCTTATTTTAAACTTGGATCCCTAAGTGATATGCCTTGATATCATACAAAAGTTGGAGAATGTGTTTGGAAAAAGGTGCAATGAAATAAGCTGGAATCTTACCCTTCATGGCCTGTAACCTGGACCTCCTATCTCATCACTTGGAGGTGCAGAGGCCATTACTGAACATTGCTTTATTTTCTTTGTGTTTCTGATCTATACCCTAACAACCAGATAATAAATGAAGGATTGTTGGAAGACTTTCTTCTCTTTCCCCTTTCCCCAAATTAATTCTGATCAGAGAAATTTCATGCAATGATTACACTGAGGTAGAAAGAACACATTAGATTTTCAGTTCAGTTCTCATTATCATAGGCACTGGGGAAAAAAAGTCCCAAATTCTGGGTTAGTTGAATTATTTCGCTGTCAGAAGAGCAACAGCATCTCTGTGTAAATATCTGACTCAGAAACTGAAAGCAATTAGAAAAAGTCACACTCATTGTGCAAACTAGATGAAATTTAGCAGCCAGTCTCATAGAACTTTTGTTTAAGGGTTTGTGTTGCTGGTTTTCATGATAAAATGAAGCATGTGCGGGACTGAAGATTGTTTACAATTATTTTAAGAAAAATGTTTGTCCATTAGATTATAAACCAAGTTTTAACCCAGTGTTGCTTATTTGACTTCACTTGAGTTTGCATGGTACTTAATTGAGTTTGCAATGTGCAAATAATGGGAATTTTGAGATTACAACTCAGAGTTGGATTTCCTGTTGCTCCCTGCAACATAATGCTTGGGCTTGTGAACACAAGCCTAAGAATTGTGCCAATCTTGTGGTAGCCAGAGAAATTGCAATAGGTAAAATATAATGAGTTAAATTAGAAGATCTGTGTTAGCACTTATTTTCTTTTTCTTCTTTTTCTTTTTCTCCCCTACTGATTTATTTACTTAATTTGTGCTCATCAGTTGCCTTTGTTTCTGTAAAGGAACATAAGAACATACCAAAAAAAAAAAGAAAAAAAAAAGGGGAGGGGGTGTGGACAGTAAAAAGCTTGGCTACGAGGATAGTCAGATAGTTGCACATGATTCCCAGAGAGGTTGTGGAGTCTCCGTCCTTGGAGATATTCCCAAGCAAACCCCACCCTGACCCCAAGTAAGCTACTGTGGGTGACCCTGCTTGAGCAGGGGGTTGTGCTGCATGACAGGGACTCTGAGGTTCTTCCAAGCCACAGTGATCCCATTAGTCTCAGAATTCCCCTTTGCCACTCTGAGCCGTAGACAGCCCTGCTACTCCGGGGAGAGATCAGAAGTCATGTGTAGACTTTAATCTTCGACTGTCACTCTCATAGTTTAGAGCTCGTCGTTTTGCTGCCTCAGTTTTGTCATTAATCATTCATTTGGTGTGATGGCCATGTTTGTCTTGCTGGCATTGCCCAACACACCCTGCCTGAAATGTCACTGCCCAGCAAGGGATGGCACGCTGTGAGCAGCTGCTCCAAGGCACCTCAAGCAGCATCTCTAATCCCACGTCTTTTGTCTGCCATCTCCTCAGGCACTGAGGAGATGAAAAGTGAATGAGAAAAGAGTAAAATTAATGGGAATGCTGTGGGAAAAGGGTAGGTAGAAAGTAAAGGGACTGAGCCGGCACGGACTGAGTTCTTACACCATCTTGCTGCTCTACTTGAATCTTGCTGTGGCATCTCCAGAAGCACAGGAGGGGATTGCACAGGCTGTGCCAGGGTTTGTGGAAGGAGGGGAGGAAGAAGCGGATCTCACAGGAGCCCTTGGAGGCTAATGAAAAACATCAAGCTGCAGTCCCATGTACTGTATCAGAGTTGTACTCTAGAGACCTGATGAGTGGTAGGTACAAGGGAACATGAGATCATTGGGTAGGAAATGGAAGTACAAGAGCAGAAAAAAGAGAAAAAAACTGTTAATTTTTTATATATAGAAAAAACAACATAAAATGAACATGAAAGTTCAAGTAATACCTGTCCATTAATATATGGATATAATTTAAATAAAAATGGCAAAAACTAGTAGCTTGACTTACGTTTTGGAAAGATTACTTTAAATCTCTTTCTGCTGTAATGCTGTAGGTGGTGATTTTACTTAAGCACTATTTATCTTGATGAGATTTGGAACACTTGTCCTGAAAGCAATTGCCAACATAAATCCAAACAGGTGACTGTGAATAAATTCAGACTGGAGCTGAAAAAGTAGATGGGTTCAGCCTCCTGTCAGAGGGATAGGCTAGGACATGTCACTGTTTACGACAGGCTCAGGGAGCTGACTACAGGAGGTGAAGATTTGGTAGCAAGGATTACACTCAGTGACTCAGATGTCTATTTCCATTTCTGGCTAAATAGTGTAATTGGAATTTAGATAGTATTTTTTTTCCTTTTCAAAATGTGACAATTAATTTTCTTAATATATTATTCACTTTTATTTTTCTTCCTTTTTGGAGAATAATGCTACAGATAAATGGTAAATAAATTTGTGCAATGCCTTCTTGCAGATGGATATGAGCAAGGATGAAATACTCCTTTTTATGAATTCTAAGCAAAAATACCTCACATTTGAAGGAGCCAGAAGCAGTGCAGTCTGGAAGCATTAATTTGATGCTTGCAAACTACTCTAAGAAAGAAGACAAATCTGGAGGAAAATATTTTGAAATAATTACTTGATATTGAAAAATTTGCTAGATCTACAAACTGTATTTTTTTGTAGCTAGAATTGGTATATTTGCATATTTCTGTAGTCTGTAAAAAGACCTTTTCTATATTGCGTGCTAAAAGTAATTTTATTTATAACGTCACTAACCTACAATTTGGGTTGTCAATATTTGCTTTTACTTTTTAAATTTTTGTTGTTACAATTGCTTACTGCAGACGAAGGAACAGAATCTTTTTGCTTAAGTATGTTCTAAAATCTAAATGGTAAAACTTGGTTCATTTTTTAAAGTGGCAAAAGTATTTGATTTTGAAAAAAATATTTTTGGTGAGATTTTTCTATATTTTTATTAATGCTCAAATAAAAATAATAATTTTATTTAAAAGTCCTTCAAGTACTAAAAATACCATTTGTCTTGTGTTTGGCTATATTGAAAAATTGAATAGTTAAAGGAGAATAATCTGCAACGAAACAAGGCTGGAGTTATGTGTTTATGTTTCAGATATTTTGTTTTTTAAAGAGTCCAATTGCAGTTCCATATAGAGATACTAATTTTGTATCTGTTCAGTTCTAAATAACTTTCATTGATGATTTTTATGGCTTTCGATAGCACAGTAATTATGGGTTAGATCTGCCAAGATGCCTTGTGAATTATCATAACTGTTGATTCAATCTCTGTATCATCTCTGGTAGCTAAACATAAACGCCATAAAGCCAGAATTGGTCAGATATTAATTTTGGCAATTTTGTCAAATCACTTGATTTGAAATCCAAACCAACACAAAACTAAAATCTTTATTTTTTGTTCTTTGAAACTTCTTGGGTAACTTCAGTGTAACTGACTATAGTTTTGCCTTCTGTGATCTTCAAGTGGAGGTAAAGTGATTGGGTCTTCACAAATTAAGATCATTGAGATTTTATTTTGCAATTATACTGCTCATTTTATTGGCTTCTCAAATTTTGAGGTAGTGGACTTGAATGGCATTTCCAAAATGATATTAATCTCAGACTGTGCTGAGGCAAGTCTGTCAGCAGCTCTTGTCTGGTTGAAGGATTTCTTGGGATGGTGGGAACACAATTGCTGCTGGTATTGTCTTCCTCTGGCTTTTTCTGAAAGGCACTTTCTATATAGGCATTGATACCTTACTCAGACACATTTGGGTGTAAAAGCAACCCCGAATTCTTAATTCCATGTGCTCATTAGCAAACTGGGAGCATTTCATAATATTTTTGTCCCAGCTAGTGTGATTGCTCTCCCTTGTCAACCTGATCTCTCTAATTTAAACTGGACATATTTAATGTGGAATTGTTCCTTGCACTGTCACGTTTCTATCCAGCTAACTGCTGCTTTGCACCAAACAGGAGAGCATTCCAATGGTGTTTCTGTATTTGCTGGTGTACCAGTGCAAATGACCACTGGTGGGGTCGCGATGCTTATTGTAACTTCTTGTCAGGCTGAGCAAGACTCTGGGCCCTGTGTCAGGCTTTTCTGTAGTCCCCTAAACTCTGGCAAGCAGCCCACTGTTTACACTCAGAAGGTGTTGGCTAAAAAGCTCTTAAATTCTAACAGTACGCTTTCTCAAAACTTAGATTTTGTTTAAAGTTCTCATCTCCCACAGAAAACTTCTCAAAGATGCTGGCTAACAAGCCTCAACACATAACCAAAAGTGCTGGTTAGCAAGTCACAACAGCACTGCTCAGAGGTGTTGGCTAAAAAGCCACAACACCCTTCCACAGGCTTCCCCCTCCCACAGCAAACTTTAGTACTGAGTAGAATATAACAGCCATGCTTTGCCCATGGCAAAGCAGGGGAGGAGAGAGATAAAGACAGAAAAAGGAGAGAACAAAGAGTGTCAGCAGTCCTTAGATCCTGTGCTGTTCTGCCACATGGATAGTCTGGAGCTGGGAAAAACAATGCAAGTTAAGGAGAGAGGAAAAGGAGAGTGAGGGGGCCTGATCCCCTTATGTTTATTGTTAAACTGGTGCACACCTCTTAGCTTAAAATAGAGTTTTCAGCCCTTTAAGCCCTCCTACAGGAGGTGAGTTGAGAGGACTGAGCTCCAGTGTCAAGGTGAGCAGGAAGCTGGCTCAGCCCAGTGATGCTCCACCTCTGCAGGACCCTCTCCTGATCACATATTTCCTCTCTCTCGACAGTGTCACGTTTGAGACAAAACAAGCCAGTGCCTGGTCCTGTACTCCTAGACTCACTCTTGCT
This sequence comes from Catharus ustulatus, assembly GCF_009819885.2. Classification (NCBI taxonomy): domain Eukaryota; kingdom Metazoa; phylum Chordata; class Aves; order Passeriformes; family Turdidae; genus Catharus; species Catharus ustulatus. Next base: position 58,432,625 of record NC_046223.1, on the reverse strand, counting down.
TGTGCATGCATGGACTGTAAAGCAAGAGGGCTTTAATGGCACCATCTGAATGAAATTTTGTCATTACACGCATCATGGAAGTTCATAATTATTTCCTTAACACCTTATTTTTTGTGAGGTGGTCTTTTTCTTACTAAAGTGCTTGCCCTTGGTCCCTGGCACAGTTTGTGTGCAAAGTGTCCATTGCAAACAATGAGAAAGCAAATTTAGGTAAAAAGGGAGGTTGATATAATTAACAGAAGATGACTTTCATAATTCCTTTTGGACTTTTGACAAAAGAAAGTCCTAAATATTGATTTGTTTTCTTCTTTTATTTATTTTCTCTTGAAACCTAGCAACGTAAAGGATGCACTTGTAGAAATACCTTTAAAAATAAAAGAGAGAAAGTCGAGTCAAGAGAGACTCGTGAAACTTCATGAACTAGATGTCAAGTCAATTATGGTATTTTTTGTTTCTAAATAAGAACTAGACATAAGCGACTAATCTTTTTCCCTTCAGGGATTAAACTGAGGCAAGTAAGACAAACTGTTCAGCAAATTTGATCTTTGGTAACTTAAAGGATTGAAAACTAGACAAAACATTGTACAACTCATTATGTTCAAGGTAAAATTTTCTTGTTGGGAAATGTATACTTTTTGTCTCAAACCCACATCAGCTGCTCTGGTGTTGCCAGTCCTTCAACCCAACCCGTTACCACTGTAAAACAAACAGTTCTAGTAAGTATTCAGGCAGTTTAGGTCCTCCCACTTGGATATCTGGCCTGGGGTAGGACCATGCCTGTTTTGTGCTGCTCTCCTGGCATGGCCTTCCTGATGGGTTTCCAGACATTGGTGCCCATCCATGTGTATGTGTGGCAAAGTTGTGATGTGACAGTGAGGACCTGCTGTCCTGGTTAGCTTTCAGTGCCAGCCATACGCCACGAGTCACCCTAAAGAACCAGTCTTGTGTCTCTGTGAGGAGTCAGTCTGTGTTTGGTACACTTTTGGAACAGAATTTTCTGTTTAGTTCACCCCAAATGGAATTTTTTCTTTTGCACATTCCAGCTGCTCTGTAATCCAAGCCAATTAGGAAATCACTTTAAAACCCCACTACTGCTGTGAACAAAACCAGTAGAATAGACACCGATTATATTTATTAACCAATTTCCTTCCCTATTCTGGCTAACTAACCTGTCACTAATTTGTCTCAGCCCTGGATCTGCTCTGACAAGACAAATAACTTCTTATTAAAGGCTGGACCTTCATGCTTTAAAGTTACCTCTGCTCTTATCAAAACATAATCCAAGGCAAACCCAGATATTTTAGATAGAAGTGGAACATTATTTCTCTTAAGAACACTCTTTGAAACTCAATCTCTCTTTTGAAGTCTAGTGCATTTGACTCCAAGGCTTTTTGCATACAAAGCAATTCATCTCTCTTGCTCTAAAGAGGAACAGAAACATTCTGCATTTAAGCAGAAACTTATTTCTGCATAGGTGAGGCACTATGACTTGCTTCTGCATAAGCAAAAATCATAGTGCATCTGATTCATGCTGGTACATTTTTGCTTTAGTACCATTTGTTGAATCCAGCCTAAGTTAGATGGCTAACCCAGTACTGAGCTGTCATAGCAACCAGATCATGTAATTTGTTCATGGTGCTTATCCACATTTATCTTAAAGCCCAGTTAGGCTGTTTTTCCTCTCATGGACAGCCTCATCTGGAGCTTCACTGTTCTGTCAGCTGAGAGGCTTGTAATTTCCATAGTAAATTTACTTGCAGTGCCAGCTTTCTTTCTCCTAAATATCTTATAGGTATTGATGTTTATGCCTACTGTATTTATAGGGAGTAATCAGTCTGATCTTTGGTGTTTTTAGTCTAAGTAAGTTGAGTTTTTAGTCATTGTTCATTTAGTATTCTCTTTAGCCCTCAGATCTTTATTGGATTCTAGATGCCCATTCATCCCATATTTTATATTGTGAAATCCTTTTCCAACTCATTGCAGTTGGCCCTCACTCTTAACTACCCTAACATAAAAAAAGCCCTTGCAAGTTATTTGTCAAGCTGGTTTTGGCTTGGCTTATTGGATTTTTACATTCAGTGTGCCAGAATTTTATTTGGCCTTTTATTGTCCTCATTAAGACAACTTCAGAGGTTTTTTTGAAGGGCTGCTTCAAATATATCAATGTCTTGCATTGGTAGTTAGCTGTTTTGGTTTTCTTTATGTTTCCTCTGCATCACTCAATATGTTCCATGTGCTACCTACAAATATTTTGCCTTTCTGTTTGTCTGCGTGGAAGTTCCTTTATTGCAACTTCTTTATTTCCTATTTTTTCCAATCAAGCAGTATTTTAGGAGATTTGTTGGCTTTGCTTTCTCCTGCATGAATGCTTAATTTAAGGGCTTTATGACTGCTGTTAAAAACTGGCTCTTTGCTAGGAAAATTCCAAATTATGAGGCCCTGTCAAATTAGTATTTGCATATCTTGTGGGTTATGTGTTCATCTGCTCTCTGAAGAATTTAATAGTGGCTAAAGGTTTTATTTTGCAATCATGTACAACTTTGATATTTACTTGATTGTATGGGACAATTTTCTTTCTGCTGACATAGTTTGTCTCATCTTTAGCAAATACATATTTACCAAATAGATATTCTGTATCACCAGTCACCAGGTACAGCATAGTTAGAGAAAACAGGAATAGTAAAACTGTAGTCGGTGTTCCCTTCCATGTTCTGCTCAGGGTAGATACCTTTGAATTTTCTAGTTTTTTAAGAGTACCATTAGTAAGTCTCTCTTCTTTCCCCCACTCTCTTCTGCTGAAAACACTCTCATGCAGCTGAATATCTTCTGCTGATAAGGATATTTTCGGATGGCTACATTTTGTTTCCTGCTATTCATTCTAAATGTCTGAAGTTGTATTGTATCATGCATCTCCTGTGCTATTTTCTTTTTGGTATGTTATATTCTGAAATATGCCAGCTAAATATGCCCTAGTGTGTTTATCAATTGCTGGCAAGTTCCTAGACTAGCTTAGATATTTTACTTTCTGACCCTCCAATCTGACAGTATCTTTCTCATTGGTGCGGTGACCAAGTGACTGAATTTCATATGTTGGGATGGAGATTCTGCACATGTAGTTAAAATAGCGCCACCACCTTCTTGCACTTACGTGAAGGAAGAAGGCAGTGCTGGAAAAGCTTCAGCAGAGGTAGGAAGTCCTGAGTGGCAGTGCTGCTTAGGCTTCTCACATCGCTGTTTCTTGCAGTCCAGCATGCTGTTCTCCTCTTGTCCCTGCTCTTGGCACCTGGTTGCTGTGAGGCTTTTGAGACAGACCTTGGGAAACATCTCTGCTGCAGAGTTTGCCTCGCAGATAATTCCCACAGAATGAGCACAGTCCTGTTTTCAGAGCTGGTGTGACTGAAAACACCTGCTTTGACCATCCGTGCTGACTTGTTTTGTAGCACAGCCCATAGGACGTCTCCAAATGTTTTTGAAATACAGCTGGTTGAGAAAAACAGCTCTATTACAGTACTTGATATCAGCCTGATACCAGCAGGTTTCTGATGGGTACAGTAATTTCACGACCATAAGGCGCACCGGACTATAAGGCACATCCCCCGGGAGTCGGCAAATTTCGCAACTTTGTAGATCATATAAGGCGCACCGGACTATAAGGCGCACTTTTTTTTGCAGCGAGGCTCCGCCCCCAGCTCCCCCCGTGTGGTTGCTGGACGAGGCCCCGCCTCAACCCGGCAGCCATCAGCCCCTGGGCCCGCCTGTACCTGGTAGGGGCGGTGCCGCGGGCCTCCAGGCCCACCTGTATCCGGCGGGGCTGGGGCATGGCCGCCGCCCCTCCGTGCCGCCTGCACGGGGCCGGGGGGTGCCTGTGTAGGGGCCGTGCCGCCTCCATGGGGCTGGGCTCCACCTCCACGGGGCAGGGACGTGCCCGCCCCTGCTCCGCCCCGCCTCCACCTGGCAGCTGCGGCCCTGCCGGCTTCCCCCGTGGCTCGCAGCTCTCACTTCCAGGTAGGAAATCTTTTGAACTTTGTTCATCAGATAAGGCGCACTGGACTATAAGGTGCACTTCCGGGTTCCGGGGAAAATTTTAGTAAAAAGGGTGCGCTTTATAGTCGTGAAATTACTATAATTATCTATGCAGTTAAAAAGTGCTGCTCATTTCTAGTCTTTATGCGTGTATTCCCAATGGAGGTGTGTCAGTGACAAGCACAGGCAAATGTGAGTCTATCTGCTATTCTGTATCTCCCTCCTGAGCTGTATTAAACCGGGATTATCAAACTCTGTGTGCATAGGGTAACATTGACAGCTCCTGTTTGGCTGTCTGCTAGTGCTGAAAATCTTTGTGAGTCGCTTCTCCTCAGGACAGAGTAGTGTATCTATCACATGACTTGTTTCACAGGCCTTCCTGTTCCCGTACACGCTTTTATGTTTAGTTGTAATGGAAATTAATTGCTTTCCTGTAGGAAGGTTATAAAGCATTCCATGTTGTGTCTCTTGATTAAAGGCAGTATTTATGTATTTATTATTCCAAGTACTGTATTTTTCTGCACATCTGGTTAGTAATGCTGTCATTCTTGCATTCATGATCCTGAGTAAAATATGAAAAATCCTGTGAATTGCACTAGAGAATGCTTGGTTGTTGATTCTTCTTCGTACACTGTTGCATTTTTAAAGTATAGTAAACAGATTTCTTTCATTTTATAATGTGGCAATTTGTTTTGTTTCACACTTTTACAATTGTTGGAATGTTGTATCACATACCTTATAGCAGGCAAAACATATTACACAATGCTGTTTTTCTTATCAGCCAAGAATCTTAAATTAAGATTTATTTGGTGAATTTAGGAAGAATCACTTTATACTTATACATAATGGACTTACATAATGCTATTGGTTGATGTTATTTTATTAGTCTCTAATTCTAAATTAAAACCTTGATTTTCTGAAGCAGAACAGACTTACTGAATGCTACTGTGGGTTTTTTGCATTACTATTATTGAGAATATAATTTTAATTTTAAAATTTGTCTGATGCCAATATTAGGATTTCTTTTGTAGTTTCCTAAATATTTTAGCCTTCCTTGCCTGAATGGCTGCCTTATTTTTGTGTCCCTGTGTTTTAGTTATTAATTATTATTTAGAATTATTATAATTTTTTAGAATTCCTGAAATACTACCTTTATATATGTTTTCACTCTATGGATATATGTTCAATCTTACCATTATTGTCTAAATTTTATTATCCCAAAACTATTACTAAATTTATAATTTTTCATTTTTTCATCTTTTAAACCAAAGGTGAACCAAGTTTCAATTTTACTTTTGTATTTTTCTGAACTCTGATATTTTTACGAATTATAGCTTTTCCCAAGAGCCAATAAAATATGCTCAAAAATTTTTCAAATACCACTTGTTTTCTGTAGGCAAATGTTTGCTTTCAATTGATTTTAATCCTAGTCACTTTCATGCCTGTGAAATCATTCCATTAAAATGAGAAAAGTTTTGTGTGTGTTCATGTGTCTGTGTATAGATATGGAGATATAAATATGATTTGATGATAGATATTGCAACTTCATGCAGTTTAGTTGCTACCAATTGCATCCCTGTGATTGTAAACTTTTTTTGTCCAATTATTATGTCTTCTTTTGTCAAATGATATGTGATTTCCCCAAGCTGGATCCAGCAATTTTTGATTTGAGAAATTACTGTTTTACCAAGATTTTTAGGGTATCCAAAGGTTCTTTAACACTGAAAATTCAGAAGAAAGTGCCATGTGACAAGGATGGCTCACAATCTATATTTAGTTTTGCTCTAGACTTCTGTTGAACTATTTTATTCTTTCTTTGGCTATTATTGTTTGATCTGTTTCTTTTCTTTCCTTGATTGTAAATTCCCATCTTTCAACATATATCACCAACTTTATTTCTAGTGTGCTTCAAATATTTAATAATATACTTAACATTAAGAACATAAGAGCTTTTCTGGATCTACGCCCTAGTTTCTGCTGCCTTCCTTTTTTTATGACCACTTTTATCTTGTGTTTCGCTTTCATATCATTCATTCTTCTTTTTATGCTGTTTCCTTGCCTTGTCTACACATCCCACAACTCTCATGCAATTTTCTTTCTTGGCTTCTCTTTTTTTCCAGTCCTCCTTTTTCAGTCTTTTGCATCTTTACTCATAGTTAATAGCGCTAAAGAATGATTTACATTATCAAGGTTACTGTTCTTGACTCTGTGTTCATTTAGTGTCATAGTAGTATCAAAACAGCCTACCTTGATAAAGTATCTGTTCTGTTGAGCATATGTGTACCACTGGAATCATCAGGAATACAGTCAGTAACACTCTTTCTCCACACTTTGTTTTTATTCCAACTTCTGGATTACAGTGTTGGAATTAAGTAAACTGTGACTACGGTGACTGGTCACATTTTCCAGCCTGTCCCCTTTGCCTTCAGGGAAGTGCTGATACTGTTGTCTTAGAAAAAGCAGTCAGTGGTGACATGAAGAAATACTACAAATTAAATTAAGCACTAATACAAAATACTTCCATTGTTCTCCACTGTCTGTGTTCATAGATACTTGCAAAACCATTGACACTTGTGAACTTGAAAGCGTGAACCTCGCCCTGTCTAGTAAATGAAAACACTGGCATTACTTCCTACTTGATGAAAACTTGCTTTGCTTCTATTCCTTCTCTCCTTCCTCCCATCCTCATAATAGAGCTGTTCTGTTCATACTGAAATGACTGTTGAAATTGCGGAATAACTTATCTCTAAGTTGCTTTCTAACTCTGAAGCATATTGGCCTGTTCTGAGTGCACATGAGAGATGGTTTCAGCAATTTGCTTCATTATTGCTTGGTAACCAGAACAGGCAAGTTGATTTTCCATTCTGTTGATGGTATGTCTTTGAAGGAACAACTCTCTTAGTTGACCCAGATGTGTCAGCCTGTGAGGTAAAGTAACCTCCCCTGTATGTGTGATGTTTTATGTTTGATCTGTGGGTCAGTTTATAAGGCAACGTGAAAACTAAAGATGACACACTCCACCTAGGTGAAGGATTTCTTGGTTAAGTGGCAAGCCCACAGAATGTTAACATAGCAAATGCTTATGAAGAATTCTTGAAGCAATGTTGCTTGTCTTTGGAACCTTCTTTGTCCTGGAAGCAGGGGAAATGAAGGAAGAGTTCAACAGTGGCTGAGTTGAACTGCTCCCAGCGCTGCTGTAAGGATGCTCTGGTGGTACGTGCCATGGTTTGGCTCAGGCTGGAAGGCACATTCAGCTGTGCTGCTGCAAGATGTAATCCACAGGCTCCATAGGTTGAGACATTGCTAGTTGTGTGTTTCCACACCATTTCCCTTCATGAAGACATCACTTGGTTACCAGGAAGTTGCAGATACCACTTGATGCTTGGTTCACAAGGAAACTCTTTAGTCCCTTTGCTGGTGGACTTACTACTGGCTGACAGTCACCACATTTTTTCCCTTGCTTATTTCCATCTCATTGTTGTTATTTGTTTTACTTTTTGCTCTCTCTTCTTTCTTTCAGGCCTTACCTTCTTCACTGTCCCTCCATGTTTCATGTACCATCTCAGGTGGTGACAGTCCTGACCAACCTGCACTGTCCGTCCTGTGTGGCAGCTCCTTGAATGTGTGCTGCTCCCTGATTCCTTCATGGATAACCCTCATCCCTCTTGCCGACAGGGTCCGCTGAAGGCAGAGACTGTTGGGAGGTCTCCTCAGATCCTGCAGATACCAGCTCTATCACACCCACAACTCTTGTGAGTGGCAGGAAGGTTTGCCCATGCTGTCTTGAGAAGGGAGGAGAAGCATAACCAGAACAGTGACATCTTCAGATGTTGCAGAAGTCTCTGACTACTTTCTCTGTGTTGGATGGTTTAGGAAACTTTGATTAATTTCATGAGTCCAATAATTGTTTTTGTTCCAAAAGTGCTTTCAGAGAGTACAAAAGTCAAAAGCATAATTCAGATAAATTTGACAGCTTTCAATTTCTGCAGCTTATTCTCACTTCAAAGTAAGTCAAACTGCCATGAAAACTGTGAGGAAGAGGTGAATCACAAAGCTGCAGTTTTTGTAATTACCTTTGAAGTATCTTGGGTTTTTTTTCCCTTTAGAGAGAACTGTTGATTTCTTTGAGTCTGAAAAAATACCATGAAAAATTTAGGCTTCATTCTTTCACAAATATATTAATACGTGTGTGTGTGTGTGTATATATATGTACCCACACACATGTGCATACCTATAAACATGCATATATGCCTGTGTGTGTGCATACATACAGACACACACATGCATATTTAAATGTTCTTGTCCGTAATGATGATGCCATTAGCATAAACTGATACCATATATATCAAGAAGTTAATTTTGGAGCGGTGCTACTTGTTTCTGTCATAGTTTGGGGATGGTACTCCCCAGTTTAATGCTCCCACTGAGACTCTCCAAAACCATGTGCTGCTTGTTCTCTTCCCTCTCCCCTTTCCCTGTGGCCGGCTGGAGATGAGAATTGGGGATACAAAAGGTAAAGATCACAGGCTGAGATAGGAAAAATTTACTGGAAACAGCAATGAGATGAGACAGCAAACAGTAACAGCAACAATACTAATGACAGAGGGTACAAGAAATGAATGATTCACACGAACCCCTTAGAATAGTACCTCACTGCTCCTTCTGCTGTGCTGTGTTAATCCCAGAAGGGAGCCCTTCCCTATCTCTGGAAAATGATGAGAGGTCATATAGAATACCCCTGTGTCTTAGTCATGTCACCTCCTGGCTACTGCAGGAATTTACCCAGTCCTGGTTGGGACCAGGAAAGGCTCTTTCTCTCTTGCTCTCCTCTCAGCATCTTTCCTTTCAGACCTGAAACTCTGTTTTGGTTTTCCTCTGAAAAGTATTGCTATACTCAAATTAAGGTGTTTCTCAAATTGGCATTTAGTATCTATTTTTTTTTTAAGGTTATTAAAGGGCTTCCCTGCCACCTTTTAATAGAATTTTTCCCTCGTGTGAGTTACAAAAACAATAAAGACACTCATGCACACATAGGCTTTTTCAGATTATTCTCACATGGGTAGAGAAGATGGTGTCATCTTATACCTGAATGGCTTTTTAAAAATTCCGTAATAGCTTGTTTCTTGTAAAGGTAGCTGAGGGCTGAATGTTGTTGGATATGAAGACCTGAAGTATTTAGAAAATCTGTCAAAAGAGACACACGTTTTCTTTATATTTCTTACTTCTAAGTGAGCCTGCCACAAGTGAAAAAGTAGAAATAACAAGAAATAAACCAACCCTTAAGTTACAGGAGAGCTCCAGGAGAACATCTGGCTTAGCCTAAACCAAAGAAAATCAGCCTTATAAATGCTGGTGATTTATTAATTTCTATATATGAATAATAGTTTCATAATAGGAATGTCCTTGAGATAGCAGGTGAGAACATATTAAGGTCAGAAGCTTGCAAAAAAGATGCAAGTATTTAAGAAGGGGATATTTAAAAATTGGAAAAGATGTAATTCTCTAGGTAACTTTCAAGGAAGAGATTTCCTGTTTAGGGTATAGTTTATGAAAGGGAGCAGTGTTTAGGAAGAAGATAAATTGTCTGACTAAAGTACAGGACTAGGAAATGAATTTTCCTGGAAAATTTTCACATGCACAGGTGAAAAAGCTTTGCATAGCTCTTGTTCTCTTCTACTTGTTCTCTGCTGCTTTTGACCCATTGTTTGCTCACTCTAATTCTGACTGCTGATAATTGTGGGATTCCTAGGAGCTTTTCTCATTGTGATTTCTTACGTAGATGGGGTTGTGTCACATGTCTGTGCTTTGAAATTTATTAATGAATATTGACATATTTTTTTAAATTTTCAAGCTGCTATTACTATTGTAATGTGAAGCCTTCTTTTAGGAGTATTACGGGCACATCTCTTCTATTAATAGATGCATCCTTTAGTCTTTTAACATTGTTTTCAGTTTATTGTTAGCTTTTAAAGTCTGTCTACTTTTAAAAAGATTTCTAGTTCTTTGCAAAACAGCTTCTGCATCAATCTTATCAGATTAAAGCAACTTGTAGACACTTTTGATTTTTTTTTATTTCCAGATGTTCTTGCTTGGGGGTTTTTTTGTCTTCTCCTCTCTTGCCTGTTTGTTTGTCTGGGTACCCTTAGCAACATCTTTTACTAAAGGAAAAAAGCACATTGCTTTCTGTAGTGTCACTGTGATTGAATCAGAAACAGAATTTTCTTGCAAAGGATTTTAGGTTTTTAGTTTCACTGTTCCTATTATTATCCTGAATTTATTATCTGCTATTTAAGAGTGTGTATCAGACGGATCTACAGATTTCTAATCTGTTTTTTCCAATGCTGGTATTGCAACCTAACCTGGAATTAGGAAGTGGGATTTTCAGCTGTGTGTAGTAGGATCTCTGGGTCTGGATTGGATGAAGAAAATACTCCTATTTATATTTTGTATAATTGCATATTATGGACTTCAATCTTCAGAGAAGATTTTCAGAATTCCTGTGAAAATTAATTGTGTTCTCAATACGCTACTTAGGAATTCTAAGAATTACAGGTTTAATTTTGGAATCAACTCCCTTAATTCTGGAGGCCAGGGGGTGCTATAGCTGTATGCATTATAATCTGTGTAGGTTTACTAGTCAATATGATGCCTGTTGGGTTTTTACAATTCTGTTGCAGTTCTGAATTCTGAGTGTGATATTTCTTAAAGAATTATTCTAGTGGCATGTGTACGTGTGCCTGCACTGATTTCTAGTATAACTTGGGTGTATATGAATCTTACCTGAATGAGGCAATGCAAAAGTGAGGCTCAGGCCTGGAAGTTTGGCTCTGGGAGATGATGGACCTTATACTATAATAATATGATTTCTTTTCTTAGGAGAAAGAACTTTCAGCATGGAATGAAATGGAGGAGGCCACCACCCCCTTGCTGATCTTACTCAATGGTGTTGACAACAAAGGCAAAGAATGCAGATAAACCCCACATTTAAAGATATGTGTAAATAAAATATATGTATACCCTTATGTACACTTTGATGTTCTTTTCACAGTTTTGAACGAATTTTGAAAGATTTTCAAGATTTTGAAAGAATAATTTTCTTAATCAAATCTTTACTATTTGAAAAGAAATTTTATTACATTTAAATATTAGGCAAGGTGAAATTATTTGAACTATGTCTTCTCAGAATCAGTTAGTTAGTAAAACACCTGTGACCCCTTTCCTCCTGCTCTAACCATTCACATGTGTAGGCAGCTAGGAAGTGTGTGAGCCTAATCAGTTTTTCATGAAGTAATAACATAGCATACACAAATGTTCACATAGCTTGAGTGCAGAGGAGACATCAGTAAGCTCACATAGAGCATGTCATATCTGTTTTTATTTGTGTGTTAGAATCTTTGATGAACTAATAATTAATTAATAGATGATTTGTAGGTGGCAAGACCTGGGCCAAGTTTGTTGTTTTTTTTTTTTTTTTCAAAACCCCATTTCCCCAGAAGTGGTTGTTTGAGATTACAAAAATTAAATCCTGGTCCTCTGGGTTTTAAGCAACTTTTCATCATGATTTCCAATTTCCTTTTCTAGTATGCCACATTATTTTACTGACTATTGAAATGGAATACAATTGATTTTAAAAGGAGGTCATTAAAATAATAATTTCTTTATTTCCCACTGCTAACAGTGATGGACTAAATCTATATATCATTATTGTCTTTAAGGCAGCTTATGAACATGTTCTGCAGACATGTAATGCCTGCTAGCTTTGTGTGTATACAATTGTGCATGTAGGTATTTACCCAGAGACTTTCACAATTGTTTTTCTTCCTAAGGGGACTTTGTTAGACTTGTATGTCTTTTTTCGTGCATTTGAAAATCATTTCGAGTGTGAAAGAGTTTGGAGCTGACTTGCTCCAATAAAAAGAAAAATTAATGGCTAATACCTGTTTAAAAATGAGTGTACTACAGCCACAAAAGACTGTGGGCATGGTTTGTGATTGTCAACATTGCATGAAAATAAGTGAGGCACTTATTTCACATTATGAATAGTCTATTAGCAATGTTGACTTGAGACATTCTTGCTGATTCTCACAGAATTACTGTCACCCCTTCTGTAGAGCAGACCCTCTTGCTCTTGATCTGTACTGCAATCTAGATCAGGGAACAGATCTAAAAAACCTTAATAACTGTGAGAGCTGAGCTGTGTGTATGTGTGCATTTTAATCTTGGATCAGAAAAGAGTGCAACCTGCCGGCAGTACTTCTGATCCATTGAAGTAGTGGCTTAGGTTTAGGAAGGAGCTACTGGAAAATGGATGGCAAAAAACCCTGTAAGTCAGAGAAGAAGCATTGTGGAAAGGAAATATATTATCAAAATTCCTCTTTTTTTTTTGCTCCCATTGAAAACCATGTGCCCGAGAGTCACATGGTGTCCAAACACCTCCTGAACTCTGTCACACTGGTGCTGTCACCATGTCCCTGGGGAGCCTGTCAGTGCTGAACCACCCTCTGGGTGACGAATCTTTTTCTAATATCCAACTTAAACCTCTCCTGACACAACTTCAGGCCATTCCCTCGGGTCTGGTCACTAAAGAGCAGAGCTCCATGCCTGCCCCTTCTCCTCCCCTCACAAGGAAGCAGTGACTGCAGTGAGGTCTCCTCTGGGTCTCCTCAGGCTGAACAGACCAAGTGACCTGGGCTGGCTTCTCAAGGCCCTTCACCAGCTGGAGCCAGTTCCAGGGTTGACAGGGAGTTGATAAATCTCACAGAAATGGTCCTGCAGCTCAGGGCACTGAGACTCTCCTTGGTGGTTTCAGTCATTTGTGTTGACAACAGAGGCAAAGAATGCCTTTAACATTTCTGCCTTGTCCCTGTTTGTGAGGTGACCATGCTCATCCTGTAATGGACCAATGCTATTTTTACACCACCTGTTGGCATTAATACATTTGAAAACAGTCTTTCTATTGTCCTCCACAGTTCTGTTCAGATGAACTTTGGTGGCATGAATTTCCTCATTACAGCATCAAGCACCATCTTTGTATTCTTCCAATGTCACCTGACCTTGCTTCCGCTGGGCATACACCTTTTTTGTTCTTATTTTCAAGAGAAGATTCCTGGTCAGCCAAGCTGGGCTTCTGCCCTCACCTGCTTGAATTCTCACATTTGGGAATTGGCTGCTCCTCCATAGGAGGTGATGTTTAAAATGTGATGAACTGATGGATCACAGCACTTGCAAAAAACGTTTTCCAGGGGCTCTTCCCACCAGGTTTCACTTATACTACTGATGTCAAATCTTTGGGACTGAGCCAAAGCCTAGCTGCTCTTGTTTGTTCCTCATGCTGCCTGCATCAGTGTAGAAACATTTCAGGTGTGGTACATGGTAGCTGACGCCTCCTGAAGCAGATTGAGCATTAGTGCTCATTTCCTCAAGTTTGGCACACCATAAAGGCATCATACTTCTGTAAGTACAGTCCTAGAGAGATGACTTTAGTAGTGATGGCAAAAATGGTTATGGAAGTATTTTGACTTGGACCCGTTACCTAAGATTAAGGAGATTTTCTCTGATGATCTATCTAGAAATTGTATGCGTCTGACTTCATTGGTCATATTGGTGTAAAAGGGGTTCCCAGTGGCCAGACTCTGACCTGTGATGTTTGTGCATGTCCTTTTCCCCAGAAGGCAATCAGTATTAATGTAACTGTCTTTAGTCTGACTTATATCCAAAATGATTTTTTTTCTTTTGAGGGTCAACTTCAAGTCATCATCAATTTATATAAAATCTGTTGTCTACTATTGTTTGCTGCCATATGTATTTGAACACAGCACATTATAAATGCAGTCCTTTCCTGGAGAACTGACCTTCATCATCTGTCTATGTCAGCATTTTGAAGGCTTATTTTTTTTTCCCCATCGTATTTTGATTCAGGAAGAGTAGTGGGAAACCAGACAGAGCAGTTTAAATAAATACTTGGTGAGCATAGGCTTTTTCACCTCAAGTCAAGAGGAAGTTCTGAAAACATTTTAAGAAGGCAGCTGTGTTTGTTGTGGTTTTCCTAAAAGTTTTGCTTGCCTTCCTTTTCCCTCTTGATATTTATTTTTGGAATGCTGTTTTTATGAGACTAAGGAAGAGGGTTTTTTTGTCAGGAAATTTGATACTTTATGGCAGATATCACAACATTCCTTGTTGTGTTAGACAATGTCTATGGCACGTGTTCAGCATGCTGCCTGAGAAACAATGGGTTTTCTTAATTGACATTAAAGTATTATTCCAGCAGTGAGACTGTATGTTAGTAAAACAAAGTATGTATAGATACTTGATTCCTTAATGCTAATGAGAAAAATGCTTTTAGTTACTTTTTCAGTATTGTGTTCATCAGATAAATACTGAACATCAAAACAGAAATATGAATATTGCAAAATTACAAGAACTGCTAATGCAGTTAGTTCAGCCTTATTGTTTATGGAGAGTATAGCATGAAATTTAATGACATGAGTGCATGATATTTCTTGTAAAATTTATTTTTCTGGCACAAAATACAAGAAGCATAACTGATAAACATCTATTCCGAGTTTCATCATCATTGTGTAATACATGGTTAAGTCCTTATTTTAAATATTGTTGTTAAAACATTATGGAGATTAATAATTTTATTAATTTCCTTTAAGTATTTTTGTGGTTTAATGGAAGAAATAATATAATATTTCAAAATCACTGGGGACAAGAGAGCAGTATTATTTCTATTTTAAAGATTATGGATGGGATAAAAATTAGAGTAGTAGAATTTAGTCTTTTGAGACCTTATTTTTCTCAGGACTTAGCATTATAGAACACTGTAAATATTAATATTTAACTCTGAGGCTTAAGTGTCAATCTTAAATTCACCTGTGATTTACATAGGAAGTTAAAACTTACAGTTGAGTGTATATAAAGTAAGATGATGAAATAATTTGAGCCATATTACTCTTGAGATTCCAAGGCTGATGTTTTTATCATCTCTCAAGTTGTAAATATTTTGATTTTATACTGACAAAGACTGTATCTGTTATTTGCAAAAAAAAAAAAAAAAAAAAGAGGGAAAGGAGGCATTATAAACCAGATGATAAAGAAAAAATGAGTTAAAATAGAACCAAAAGTTTATTGTGTTCAGTCATTTGATTATTTCTTTGCTAATGTACTTTCCAGACTAAGAAAACTCAACTGGTTTGATCAACATTAGTTGAACCATTTGGGGAAAAAAATCACAGGAAAAAGTATTGACTAGACCGGTGAAGATAAAAATCTCTAAAGCATAAGGTCTGAAATAACTGAACTGTACAGTTTACTGAGTAGTAAAACAGAATTGTAACGCTATAAAATGAAAGGCAATTTATTCTATCAATTGTCCCTATAAAATGAGATCTCCCTGCCTGAAGACAGCTAAAGAATACTTCAAGTAGATATACCTAGGTATGTTTAGGTATTCGTAGGCATACATCAGTGTACTAGTGTTAATTGAGTGTTTATGATTGGATACCATTGTGCAGCAGTAATCAAGTAAATATGCTCAGGTGTTTCAGTGGATATTTCAGAGTACAAAAAATATGGATATACTGGAGTTGGTCCAGAAAAGGGCTACAGAGGTGATTCAGAGACTGGGGCACCTAAGGGGCAGAAGAAACTTTGTTCAGCCTGGAGTGAAGTGTGAGGAGTTCTCCTCAATGTGTGAGTACGTGGTGGGAGGCAGTTCTCTATACACATATTATACAGACAGAAAAAGGTGGAGCCAGATTCTTCTCAGTGGTGCCCAAGGACAGGAGGTGATGGGCACAAACTGAAACATGAGAAATTCTGCATAAATATAGGAAAAAAAAATTTTCTTACAGTAAGGGGGGAGTCAAGCATTTCAATGGGATGCCCAGAGAGGTGGTGGAGTCTCCACCTGTGTAGATATTAAAAATCTGGCTCTGCATAGCATAAACAACATGCTCTGGCTGCCCCTGCTTGAGAGGAGGGTTGAACTAATGAATCTCTCAAGGTCTCTTCCCCTTAGTGACTCTCATATCCTTGGATGTAGAAAAATATCTGTTCAACTGTATAACGTTCTGTATTATATTTTATATAATTTTTGGTCAGGTCACACATGTGCTAGAAAATTGATTTGAGCTAGAAGATGAGCAAAAAAATGTATAAACTGTAATTTGAAAGGAAGAAATCTGGAGGAGGCATGAGAGTTATGACAGAATGCTCTGAATCAAGGACTGCAATCTTCAGGTAATGGATAGTGCTATTTAATCTAAAAGGCAGTGCAATATGTGGAATGAGATTCAAGAATAATTTTCCTCTTAGACTGAGAGATTTTAGCTGGTAAGAACTATCTAATTTGATCAAAATGAAGTAAAACTTCACAGAAAAGCTGAAGATCCTTCTAACTTACAACTCAAACTCCACTATTTTGAGCTCTGCTTGAGAATACAGAAGCATTTGAAATGGTCAGTAAAAGGAAAATGAATGTACTTTTCTCAGTGTTGTCCTTGGGAACATCACAGATTATCCATGGAAAAGTTTATCCTGTGTACAGCACAGCAAATCACTGCAATAAATTTTATCCCCCAGTGTTGTAAGAAGCTGAAATATGAAAAGAGCTGTTGCACAACCTTAATTACTGGCAGTGTCACTAGGCTTTCTATAATGCAGTTCTATAATGCTTCTTAAATCAAACAATAATATTTTATTAGAGCCAGATGCATAACTGTACGAAATGGTAAGAATTGCAGTATGCAGCAGGATAGAACTATTTTATCTGTATCACTACTGTTCAGGACACTTGAGGAAAATAATTAGGTTTATTAGAAGGACTTTTGGTTAGCTAAACATTTGTGCTTGACGGGATTTGCATAAACAGATATGAACTTAGAATGATTCTCTGCACGTGATGATATTTGCCTGTTAACATTCCAAGACAATGTACTGAATCTAGGGTCAGCTCTGATGCACTCCAACCAAGTGCTGTTGAAAAGAAAAAGTCCCTTTTAGGCTTTTTCCCCTTTCTTGATTTGTACTGAGACTGTGCAGCCTCTGGACAGACGTTGGCTGTTTGCACATTATGAGCAGCACTAGTTGGAGACACAGCAGTAGTTGGAAGCCTCTGGGATAAGACACACTGACTGAATAGGTTGGCTGTATTGTGACTTCTTTCTACACATGTGCTGGAGCCTCTGCTACTGAAAAAACTCAAAGATAATCATTCACTCTCCCTTCCCTTAAGCACAGCTCTTCCTATCCGGGAGAAGGGTAAGAAACATGAGAGAAGGAAAAGCAAATGCATGTGCTCTCTCTAATATTCTCCCTGCCTTCAGTTAATCTAGGGATCTAAGGAGGTAGATTGGGCTTTTGAGTATTTAGTGAACTTTAGTGGATTGATCTTCTCAGCTTTCTCTGTGTCCCTCAGAATCCAAGAAAATTTAGAAGATCTGGAAAATAATTTAACAGTGAACTCTCTGTTATATGAAAAAGTAATCACTGGTTGTTTTGTGGTTCTTATACTGGTAAAGAGTTAGAATTCACCCATTTTCTCCATGTCATTCATGATGTGTCTAATCTCTGTCATACTTCCTCTAATGTACCTCTTTTAATTTAAGAGTGCAATCCCAGTTTACTTTATCCTTCATCCCTCATACAAAGGAGACATTCTGCATGTTCTCCAGACCTTTTGCCATCCTTGGTTATCTTAAACCTTTTGTCCTTTCATATAGGACATATATGCTTAGGAGGAAGGGACAAAACCTGCAACCGGTATTCCAGGTACAGAAAAACCATAGATTTATGGCAGAATTCTTTGTTGGACATTTGCCAATCATAATGTATGACGTTAGATTTGAGAGTGTACCACTCATTATTAAAACTTAATTACTTCATTCCGAAGTTTTTTAGCTGTCCTGAGTGGAGATAATCTGACTCTGGCAATTTTTTTTTTTGTATTTGCTGTTTCATATCTTTCTATAGTCTGTTCTGGAGTCAGCAGCACTTCAGACAGATCTTTTCCTGAGTTTGTGCTTCCTTTAAAAGCTGTCTAGTTATTCCATCTACTTCTACAAAGGACTACTCTTCTTGCTCTACTTGCTGTTTTTTGTGCCCTGATCTTCAGATAGCCCTTGGCAGGGGTCTGCTCTGGTTGTGTCTCAAGAACAATGTAGTGCTAGATTTGCTTTAGTTGTTTCTCAATCACTTTTTTGGCCTGCCTTACAGTGTGCTTGCACCTAATCTTCCACACCTCTTCAGACTTTCTGTTTTCTTCCTTTAGACACGACTTCAACCTTTGGAAGTTTGTTTTCTTGCATATAATCTACTCCCTTTCATTCCTAGCTTCTCTCTGCCCTTTTTCAAGCCTTTCCTTAAGTGGCTTGGTTCCTGTGATGGTATCCTCAAGTAGCCACTTCTAAGGATTTAGTTATTTCAACTCTCCCTGTGTGTTTATTAACTCTATTTTTATGTCCTATGTCCTCTTGGATCTGAGGGCACTGTGGTGGGTATTTAGAATTTCATGCCTCTGCAGAGATGCTATCTGTAGGCATGTAATGGTTGCTGCTCTGCATGGGCTTTTTAAGCGTGCGAGATTTTTGAACCAAGTCAGGCACTGCATCTTTTATTGAGGGCCATGAAAAAATAATTAAAGGTGTCCTTTAATTGAGAATTGTATTATAGCCTATATTATAGATTTTCTGTAGCTACATAGAGATAGATATTTTATAGATACATTATTGTCGTATTTTCTGCATGCACTGCCTCACACCCCCAAACACATCAGAGACTGTCACCACTCCAGCAGCAGACTCCCAGGCTCCCATTCATCCTTTGTGCGTAGGCTTGATTTTTCAAGCCCTAGTGTCTGTGCAACTTTTTGAGGTACTTAGAACATCTATTTCTTTTCATTAGGTTTTCTTTAACCTACAGAAGTACCCTCTCTGCTTCTGATAAGGCTTTACTTTTCCCTGTGTATTCTGTTTGCTAGCATTAGGAGTTATTCACTAGTTTCCAATATGCCCAGGATGTCTGTGCCTTAATTTTGGGCTGGATATAGCAGTGCTATTGTCATATTTCCTATGCCTTCCAGTATTCACATGGAGGCATGTGTACCAACTGTTTTGTTCTTTTGACATGCTGTTTAAAGTGCCATTTTGTTTTCTTTTTGCCTGTTTGACAACTCCGGTCCTCTGATACTGATTGTGCTGAATTTTCTCTTCATCATCTGTAACAGAGATGTTACCTTATATGGTGTGGTGTCTTTTCCCACACTGGTATTTTCTTACTTTTTTTTGTTTAAAGGCTTTCTCATAATCTTTTTTTTAGTTATAAGCACCAGTTGGTTGGTTCTTGCTTTATTCAGCTGGAGGTTCCTTTATTTTGATTAAGCAACCTCAATTTTAATGATTCTGAACCTTGGTTCTTTGTTTCTGCCATATTCTGAAATGACTGTAAATCTTGGTCCGCTTCTCATTCTGATTCTGAGCAGAATACTATGAGCATTCAGAGAACGCAACTTCTGAAATCCTGGTCCTCTACTGGTTTCATAGCAACCTATATTTTTGTCTCTCTCAATTCAGCTATTCCTTAGGATAATGCATTTTATGGCCTGGATCAGGACCCGTGTGGCCAGCAGGAGCAGGGAGGTCATTCTTCCACCTGTACTCAGCACTGGTGAGGCCACACCTTGAGTGCCGTGTCCAGTTCTGGCCCCTCAGTTTGGGAAGGACCTTGAGATGCTTGAGCATGTCCAGAGGAGGGAAACAAGGCTGGTAAGGGGCTTGGAACACAAGCCCTGTGAGGAGCGGCTGAGGGAGCTGGGGTTGTTTAGCCTGGAGAAAAGGAGACTCAGGGGTGACCTCACCACTCTCTAGAACTTCCTGAAAGGTGTTTGTAGCCAGGTGGGGTTGGTCTCTTTCTCCAAGCAGCAACTGACAGAACAAGAGGACACAGTCTTAAGCTGTGCCAAGGAAAATGTAGGCTGGATGTTGGGAGAAAGTTTTTTATGGAAAGAATAATAAAGTACTGGAATGGTCTGCCTGGGGAGGTGGTTGAGTCACCATCTCTGGATGTGTTTAAAAAAAGATTGGAAGTGGCACTTGGTGCCATGGTTTTGTTCGAGGTGTTAGGCATGGGTTGGGCTCGATGGTCTTGGAGGTCTCTTCCAACCTAGTGATTCTGTGATTCTGTGTGTGATCTGCATAACAATATACATGAGTGTTTTCTAATCACCTTCTATCTCAGAAATACTCCTCTGAATTTCCATGGATCCCTGACTTAGGAGAGATGTTTAAAAAAGAACAGAACAAAACAATCTTTGTTCTTCCCCATGATTCTCTCATATGCACAGACAGGAAATGTGCACTCACCTTTCAGCGTCTTGCAGGAGAGTGACAGCATGCTTTTCAGCATGGGTGTTCCCATTCTGAGTGCTCTCTTTTCCTACAAGCTTACTGCCAGAATCCTGTTGGTAGTAAAATTATCTTATCGCTGCATGAATATCTCAGATTTTACCACAGTTTACAGAGGATTATGCTAATTTAGGAAATAAGAAGCTGGCAAAGGGCCTGAAGAATAAAATGAAAGTTTTGTACTTAGGCGGACAAGGTCAGAAGAAAACCTACAGAGAGAAAATGGAATTATATCACCAAAAGCTAACTTGATTAATATTTAACTATTCCTAGGGATCTAATTAATCTTGATCCATTTAAAAGCTAGAAGTAAAAATACAACCATCTCTTTCTTTTAACCTTTAGTAGCCAAATAGAAAACAGTAACCAGGTTTCTTTCCAGTATTATCAATATCTCGTTTTTTCAGTACTGCCTGATATATAGCAACTGTCATCTTTTTTCATGACTCTTCAGTGAAAATAGTTTGCCAAAGATTCTTTCTGAATTCTAGGTAATTATACAACTAGATATTCAGCACTGACAAATGAAAAAATATAGTAGGTATAGTAGGTATATTTTTAATTTAATTTCCACCACTCTTACTCATGCAAATAACTTGCATTCCTGATGTAGTGACGAATAGGAAGAAATCTACGTGGATCCCTCTTGTAAGAACCTGTGGGATAATGGGAAGTTTGCTGCGTGCTGCTGAGTGTCCTGAAGAGTTATCTGTGGGAAGAGTATCTCTGGTCTGACATTTTTCTCAATCCATTTTGTCTTGTTCATTTTCATTTATACAATGCAGTAACTTCCTATTTTCCAGGGAGAAGGTATAACTCTTGTAGTAACTCTCCTGTCTTACTCTCTTCCCCCTTGTTATTAAGGGTGAGGAATATACTGCTTGGGAAAAACTAAACAGAGTTATCAGACTCTAGAAGAGAAATTTAGCGCAGAAAGTATGTGAGAGAGAAGTAAAATATGGTTAGAACAGCATACATGTCCAGAAATCATGGTAATGAATATAATATAAAAACTTATTTAGATAACTGCAGCACGAGAAGTAGGTGTGGACTTGGTAAGAGCTTTTTCCCGGTTAGATTAGTCCTTTCAGTTGTAAAGTGCTTGTGCTCCTGTCCCATGGCTGAGCAGACCCCAGTTTGGATCTGTCTCTGTCCCATTACGCTGTACAAAGGGAACTCTTGTGACAGGTTGCCATTTTGCTTTTCTTGCTCGAGGGCTCAGATAACTGAGTATTGTTATGCCCCTGCTTTCATTTCTCTTAACACTTGCCCTTGTTTAATTTTAATCATAGTGTTCAACACTGTTTGCAAACATGAAGCCGTTATGTCTTCTGTCCTCTTGAATGTGAGAATGTCATTATGACCGTGGGTCATGTTGGGCTACCTGTCACCTGTGGCTGTGGAAATGAGTTACTGTAATCCCAGCCAGGTTCAACTGTGCCCTCAGAAGCTGTGTCTGTACTGAGCCATGCTCTGGCTTTTGTGGCATTGTTTCTGCCCTTTATGTTTGCCCACAAGTCTTGAGAGACTTTTTAGGTTCTGTTATCGATCACTTGAAACTAGTTTTTAGGTTTTGAGGTTTCCAGAAGAATTAATTTACACTTCATTTAGAGAGGATTCCTTTTAGGAAATGGCTCAGGATCTCATGTGAACATGTTTCTACAATATGAGAAGCTAGAGGACAACTCCCCCTGTGCTCCGAGGAGAGCAGTGTTCACAAGGTATATCGGCAAGGGTGGATTCTGTGGATGATACAGAGCCATTATGGCATGATCCCCTCCAGTCTGAGATTTCTTTAGTTTTGAGAAACTAGTAAAAATACATCACATAGGCTTGCTAATTCTTGCCCATGTATCCAGCTTTTTTTTAAAAAAAGCTTTTTTCCTATGTGTTTTCATCAATGGGTGTGGAACAAGTCTAAAAAGCTTTTCTCACATAGATGAGATGCAATCTGCTTATAACCTGCTGCTCTCTTATCTATGAGATCAGAGTGATTTTATTTAATCTCCAAAAAAAGAGAGAAATAGTCTATAAAGCTTAGCAGTTTCGTTAGAATGAACTCCAGGAACAAAAGAAAGGCCATGCTGGGTCAGATTACTTATTTATGTAGCACAGAGTCCTGTCTCCAGCAATGGTAAAAGGGGATGCATATTTAAATATATAAGAATGTAGTTAATTTATTGTTATATTTTCAAAGAATGTGTCTTCTCTACCCAGCAGTTTGCAACTTAGAGGCTTCCTGAGTTAACATCAGTATCTTTCTTTTCCAATGTATTATCAGCAGTGTGAATAAGGGGTGGCCTGAAAGACCAATAAGGAATGAGAAGCTGAATGCCAAGTTCAGTGATTGGTAATCAAGAAAAATGGCAGAACTCTCCAATTTTGAAATGAAGGAAAAGATTCAGTGCATGATGCTGGCCAAATTACAGTACCAGGAGAAACAAGGTGCACTGTCAGACTAGGCTTCTTTCTATGTAGGCTTCTGAGAACTGTTCTTTAAATAATCTGAAATGCTGGAGCTTTGCAAAGAAGAGTAGTGGTATTGTGCAAAGGGTGCTGTATGCAGACATCTGTGAGTGGAGTTCATATTTTGTATTTTTTCTTCTGTGTGAATGACTCCACTCATGAACTGTGAGAATGAAGGTGACATCTTTCAGAGAAGGGAAGTTCTGGGGGTCTCCTATGGCAATTTGTCCTTGAGAGACTTTGTTTGTAGGAAGCCAGTTAGACTAATGCACTTGTGCCAGTTATCTTAGGAACTATGGATATGTAGGAACTACCTTACATTCCTCCAGCCCATAAGGCCAACATTTCCCCTAACAACTGCCAGCACTACTGTGCTCCAGAATTCTGAGGTTTATTTCCATTAAATGGGCAATTTTGAAATTGTGTTCACTGGTAAAAGACAGTCTATAGCTGATATTATACATGAGGATGATTCAACATTGTCATTGGGCAGAAGTATCTTCCAAAACCCACTGGGAGTGCTGAATGAGAAAAAAGCATAGGCGTCAGCCATTTGCAGAACAATGATCATCTAGAACAGAAAATGTGACGCTTTCTAATTTCATTGCTCACTCAGCAGTTCTAAATCTGTAAAACTTCATGCTCTTTATCCCTTTTTCATTCCAGATTCTTGGCACATATCTAGATATGTTGATTTACTACCCACCTCTAGGAAGTTTGTGTTTCTATGTTTGCTCTGTATTCTTCTGTAAGCTCTGGAAAAAGGATATGTAGTATAATGTATTCATGAAAGTTTCTTACTTCAAATTTGATGTCACTTCAGACCAATATTTTTAAGTGGTCAAAATTTATTTATTCTCTGTGTAGGAGGTTCCTTTTGCATATCAGACTTGTGGTTAATAAGTGATTATCTATCACTTAGCCCCTCCCTGCCCTGTCCAGAAGAATGCTGACATCCATTGTTGCTTGAATACACAGCTGGTAGAGCCACAGCACCTAGAGTTTGATATCTAAGTCCTGAAATGATTTTTCAAATTTTATAACATTTTTTTGAGTTTATAATAATTTTAAAATACATCTTTATGACATTCAAGTTTACTGCAATACTCTGTGGTAAGAATATTCTAAAAGTAAATACTTTAAGACAGCTTTTCCAGTGGTGAAATCAAAGGTAAGTGCAAGTAATTCACATTTACTTATTCCTGATTTGGACAGTTGCCCATTTTCCTATACGACATAGCTCAGCATATTGCCTTTTAAAAATTTATAACCTTGCTGCTCCAGGGCATACCACTTTCTGCTTCATTGCTTTCCACAGTAGATCCCAAAGAGAACATTCTACTATGTTGTATTTTCTACAAATTTGGATAGACTAGGAAATCTAACTGAAAGAGTTGTCTTCAGTAATTTCATTAAAACTTTTAAATTAGTGATATTCCCCACTTAATTTCTCTTCACCCTAGAAAATGTACCTTATTCTGATGTGGCTGAAATAACATGGGATTTTATCATAGAACAACTGTTACAATGTTATTGTGAGTAGTTAATTAAATGTGTCTGAGGTTTTTTTTAATAGTTTGGTTTTTTTCTGGTTTGATTTTTTTTTTACCCACAGAATTTGTGTTTCAAATGGTAGTGATTATGATTTATATTCAGTCAGTGCCAGTTTTTATCTGCTTCATACAAATGCCTCCCTTTTGCAATTTTTCTAGAGACTGTTCCTTTTCTAATTCAAATGGATTTCTTTTATAACCAACATTACTCGCTCCAGACTTGTTTCCCAGTTTTCATTTTTAAGGTCTTAAAATGTCTTAATTTAAGTTTGAAACCAAATTACCAATGTCTTCAACCAAATTAGAATGAATCATCTTAAACCAATGCACCGTTTCACATATTCTTTCCATCATCAACAGCGAATCTTCTTGCTAGTCATAATGCTTTGTCATAAATGCTGGTTGTATGGGCATTGTAGCAGTGATGAACTACTTTGTCTCCTGGAAGTATTAATTCTGGGCAAATTTGTGCATATTTCAGTTAATTCTCTCTAGTCATTGAGGTGTCATTGTGACATGAATTCTTTAGTATTTTCTTTATAAAAATACTTATAGTGTTTTTATTTAATATTTTCTTTAAAGCAAACTCTTCAGAGATGTAGTGAGTTAAGCTAGGAAAGTATGAGAATGAATGTGCCTAGCTACAGTGGCAAGTAGAGGCAAACTTATTTCTAGAGAGCTTTTTTCAGTCCTATGACAAATACTGTTTTTATCACCTTTTCCAATAGAACTTAGTTTGCCTGCAAGAAAATTTTCGTTCATCTGGATGTTTTGGAGCAGTATCACTCCATCTAAATATATTCTGGACTTTACATGATATCACTGCTTCAAAATAAATAAATCCTTATGTTGTTCTTACCTTATCTTTGTGGGCCACACCCATGAACTACTCCAGAGTCCTCACTACGGTGAATGTTTGCATCCATACCACAGTGCTGGGACTCATCACCCATGCAGCACCAAGACACAATTCTTAACACATTTCATGTTATCCTGGATAGTGAAAGGGTTGTACATGTGTACCTGGGTGATAAGATGTACATTTTTGTGCCTGGCTGCAAACAAAGAAGGTGAAAGGTTCAGGGGAATACGAATACCCTGTAAGGGCAAAACTAAACTGAGAATGTATGCACTGTCTGTCTGAAGAGAACCCAACAGCAAATGGGACTGAGAGCTGTGCTTGTGTCAAATTTTCAGTCCTTGCTCTGAGCTAGTTGAATCACTCCAGCAGTGATCCCAGGATTGACATTAGAAGTTTAGCAATACAGTGAGTCAGGAAAGCAGGACTTGAACTGAATCATAAAATGAACTGAGCAACTGTTATATTTGCACATTTGTTATTATCTTATTCCATGTTTCAGAGAACAATGGTTCTGGAAAGATTATTGAGGGAACCAAGCAATCGTGGTCTGCCTGTGCAATATTGTGACAAGAAGACCTAATGTAATCCTCAGATATTGAAACAGGGAAACACCATGCAGGACTGAGAGGAGCGCTTGATGAATACCAGAACAGAAAATACTAATTCATCTATCATTTTAGAAAAATGTTGAAAAATTGAAAAACAGAAAAAAAATTGCCTGCAATTCAGGAAGTCTAACAGAGCATGATCTCTGTTTAATCAAAGTTTCGAACTGTGATAACAACTTTAAGGAATTTATGAACTCTGTTCATAGTTGTTGCACAATAACAATGCAACTTTGTTTTTCTGCATCTTCTATTGTATTAATCAGATACCCATCTTTACAGGACATGATTTACTCTTGTGGCTATGAATATTCCAACCAATCTCCCAACAGGGTAAGGGAGGAAGAGAGAACAGATGGGATTGAAATAGTACATCCAAATTTTAATTAGCACCTGAGTAACCACAATGCCACTAAATTATAATAAACTGGCAATAGATTTGGTCTTGCAATAGGTATATTCTGATGATGAAACAGTATGATCAGGTTAACCTTTGTGTAGGTTAAGACTTTTAAACATTTAATTTAGTTCTCAAAATAGTATTCCTGCTGGAATCTAGACACACTGGGGAAGGCAAGCATTCAGCATTTTTGACGTTGAGTCTCCTAATGGAACTAGCATCATAGAAAATATTATCTGAAATGGTTTCATCAGCATCATTGAACTGCATGATGGCTCCCATTGTAGCTGAAAACTGTGGCAATAGACTTATGTCAGTGATTTGCATACCTTTAGATATTCTTTTATATACTGAGAAAAGACAATTATAGTTAAAAATCGAAATTTTTTCCTGGAATATAGGAAAAATATATTTTTTAACAATTTTCAAACAATAAAGTGTTATTTTGAACTAAGAGATTTTTTTTCTTTTTTTCTTTTTTTTTTTTTCCCCTTGTGCATTCAGAATAATGAATATTGATTTGGTAGCTATCCTGGGACTCTTCTAGTATACTGGGAGGATTCCTACATGGAAAATGATTGCTCTTGCTACATACCTAGAAGAAGAATGTAATACAATTGTAAAAGATGTCTGAGGCTAAAATATTTTTTAAATTAATTAAACCACTTAGAGTGGCTCTATTTTTCCGAACCCTACCCTCTCTCCACGCAGTTTCATATGGTTCAGCTACAGATGCTCCTGTGAAATGCTGAGACAGATGCCTGGAGCTGCAGTGTGCACTAGTACTTTCTCCCATGCCTTCATCTCTGTTTAACAGGAAACTTTTCCCTTTATACTGACTGCCTCTGAACACCAAACACATGATTGCACAGTTGGCTGCAAGGATTATCAGTGTAATAATTTCTAGTTTTCAAAGGTGGCCTTATTTAGGTTTCAGATTTCTTAGAATTTTGGACCTTGCAAAATTATATTATGTGTAGTAGTAACCTTTGAGTCATACACTGTTGATGGATGATATTCAATGAGAAAACACGTGTAGATCAAGAAAGTGGAAAACATCTGTTTTCTGGGTTTCCTCCTGCTCTATTGCTAAAGTGTAACCCTGCCACATACCTGTGTTGTCTAAGGAAAAATATTAATGACGTTTAATGTTTATAACTGTTCCGAGAACACTGCCTGGTGCTAGCATATAAATCATACTGTGAGACTGTGTTATGAGGTGGTATGAAATTACAGGATATATATGAAATTAAAACATAGGGAAGTGAAATATTTTGGATGTGTCAGACAGTGAAGGGTCATGGATAAATGTTTTTTTACTAATTTCTGCAGCCTTCTTTAGTGAGGATAACTAAATAAACTAGGAGCAATCAAACCATTGCTTTTCATGGCTTACAGCACCAGAGTACTTCTGCAATCACAGGTATGTATGTAAACCTAAGCTAGGGCTGAGTGATGTGCAGATTCACTTGAAAATTTGTTTCCATCACTCACCAAACGATTAAAACTATCTTGGTAGTTCTAGGCATAAAAATAACTTATAGTTTAAAATTTGGCAGGAAGCTAATCCTTAGAGGATAAATACTCTGGTGAGAAGTAGTTTCTGTTTTCTGGTTGGAAAACAAACCCTTATGAAAAAGTTATACCTTGATTTCACTAACCAGAAAATAAGGCAACACTTTGTAATTGTCTTTCTATGTTTTGCATGTGTTATTATCATTGTCCTCTAGGACCATAATGAGAATATGGGAACTTGGTTTCTTTGACCTCATACTTAACTATATGTCCAATGAAGGATCAGTTCAGAGAGAGGATTATCAGAATAGAAATAAATCTTTTTTTTGAGTTTAACAAATTCTGACTAGTGATCTACTGAGCATTTTTTCCAGACTCTGTCTCTTTCACAGGCAGAAACTTTGCCTTAATGCTGGCAAGGGATGGCTATATATCTTGCCCTAGTAGTTTCTGAGCCTGCTGTTCTCTCAGTGCTGTGGACCATCCTAGCACATGTACTTTGCACAAAATTTTTTTTGTTAGGGCTTTAATAGACCCCCCAGAGAAATCATTAGTCTTCCTGTATTGTTTAGCTTGGTGAAACCAGGGTAGTTGTGCATTCAGTCTTCATCTAAAGCTTATTTTGTGAGTTTGATAAGAAAGCTTTGAATAAGTCTCAAATAGTTCTGGGAGCAGGACCAAAATGCAAGTTTTCATTTTCCCCAGTGAAATTTCTAACCATCAGGCTGCAGTCTTGCTTCTCTTCATACTTTCATCACCTAAAATAAAATAAAACAAAACAAGTAACTAACTTGTGCTAAGCTTTCTTTTTGTGTATTGTTGTGTTAGATGTATTAAGAGCACTCCTTTCAAATCGTCCAGAGAGAATTTTAATGCTATTTTTCCTCTTCTATGTATCCCACCTTGCCCGAGTCAGGAAACTGGGAACTCAACTGCTAAGAGAGAATTACTTCAGTGCTGTACCAAAGGAGAAAAAGCAGTAATTTTTCAGATAAACCAGGTAGATTTTTAGTGACTTCAGGTTCCTCTGAGGGTCTTCAGAATTGGTTTGATGTGTATTTTTGGGTTCCAGTTTTGAAGAGAATGGATAGGGACCAAGTGTTAAGATGTAATTCTGAAAGGAGAATGATGCCTAGACCACTCAGTGAAACTTCAAGAAACCTTGTTCAGAACAAGCAAAAGGAAGTAATTTCCTACATAGCAGGCATTTGTAAGATTCTCTGATGAAGGTTGTTATGGATAGAAACAGTTTGTGCAAGTTGAAGGGAAAATGAAAACAACTTGGAAGATAGTTCCATTGAGGATTGTTGAATAGATAACTGGATTAGGCTCAGCATTTCTTGAGAGCAGAAAATAGAAGCTAGGAGAATATATAGGAGAAATATCACATACACTGTTCTTTCCATTCCCTGAACATCCATTTGTAGCTGCCGTTGCTGAAGAAAATATTACATGGCTGCAGGGAGTCTGCATCTGCACCGCTATATCTTCACTTCTCATCCAGTTAACTTTCAGTCTGTTCTGCTTCTATCTATCTCTGTTTCTAACACCAATTTAAACAACTTTATTGAGTAAAGATTTCAAATATACGCATCTGTTTTCAACCAACCAATGATTTAATTTCCCACAAAGTACAGTAATTTCATGACTATAAGGTGCACCCTTTTGACTAAAATTTTCCCTTGAACACGGAAGTGCGCCTTATAGTCCAGTGCGCCTTATCTGATGTACAAAGTTGCAAAATTTGTCAAACCGAAAGTGTGAGCTGTGAGCGTGGGGGGAGCCGGCAGTGCCACGGCAGCCGGCTGGAGGTGGGCCCAGGGGCCCACGGCACCGCCCCTGCTGAGTGGAGGCGGGCCCAGGGGCCCATGACTGCCGGGTTGAGGCGGGGCCTCGGCCAGCAACCGTGCGGGGGGAGCTGGGGGCGGAGCCTCGCTGCAAAGAAAAATGTGCCTTATAGTCCAGTGCACCTTATCTGATCTACAAAGTTGCGAATTTTACCGACTCCAGGGGAGTGCGCCTTATAGTCCGGTGCGCCTTATGGTCATGAAATTACTGTACTAGCTTTGTCTGTCATCTTTTTTCATGCCTTCATATAGTGCATTTGAGTTATGCAAGGTCAGCAGATCTGAGCCTCCTTGGTGTCCCCAAAACAGTGCTTTTTTTTCATTTTGGAAAACTGGTAGAGTGATTAAATTTTCTTGTAGTTTGTTTTGGATAAGTTTTTCAGTCAGCTGTAGATGATCAGTAAGTCTCCAAATAAAACATGACTTGGTGAATAATAGAATGCAAAACACTGACAGTAGATTTGAAAAGGAAAATTAATGATTTTATTTGCTTTTGATTTATTAATATGCAATGCCATAGAAAAGGACTCCATGTCAAATTTCAATTTTAATATTAT
Organism: Catharus ustulatus; assembly: GCF_009819885.2. Classification (NCBI taxonomy): domain Eukaryota; kingdom Metazoa; phylum Chordata; class Aves; order Passeriformes; family Turdidae; genus Catharus; species Catharus ustulatus. The sequence goes on along the minus strand of NC_046223.1, from coordinate 58,402,394 downwards.
TAGAATTTGCTTTTTTAAAAATAAGTTGTGTTGATAATGCAAGAAGAAAACAATTTCTGTTTGGAAAGCTAATAACAGATACATCTATTCCAGAAACCATAGCATTTTTAAAAATACTTGTGTTACTATAGATATATTTTTTAAAAAATGCAGATAGATGTTATGATGACTTCATCTTTACTAAATCTGATTTTAATTCATATGAGGTAGAAGTTATATAGAAGTGATGGATTTGAATTTTTTTGTTTTGTTTTGGTTTGGTTTTTTGTGTGCATCTGAAGGAATTTCTGTAGTCCCAAAAACAAGGACTGCTGACCTGACCTGCATAATATTTGGAAATTTTTTCAAGAATATGTGGAAGTGAATAAAATAAAATTTTTACAGATTGGCTTAACTGTTGCTCTAACACATGCTGATTAAGACATTTGTGCAGTCTGGCTCTCCTCACTTATTCCTTCACATTTCTTGTCAGTATAAGACACTGATGTAGCAAAGCCAAAAGATTCAGAAGTTTCTCTTTGATAATTTAAACTGATTCAGAATTGAAGAAAATATAAATTTTGTTTGCATATATTTAGATGTGGAAAATTTAATTCTATCGAACAATATTTTCATATGTTCAAAGTGCTCTAGATATCTTAAACATACAAAAATGGTGTGTTGTTTTGTGACTCTTTGTTCACATCTAATAATTCTGACCTCTGGTGTTCCTTAAAATGAAAGTTATACAATTGATTAATTTTTCTGTAGGCGTAATATGTAAGTAAGTAGGGCCAGTCTGTAAATAGAGCAAGATCTGAGTACATAGGTAGAATTAGGAAAGGAATTCATGTGGAATTCAAAGATTCTGGAAAGTAAATGAGATGATGCAGTCACAAGCATTGCCAACCACTTAGCTGCAGATATGCATCTTGCTGTTTATTTGAAGAGATGATGACCTTGGCAGGATTTTCAAGCCTTCAGCTTCTGGGAGGCCTCAATTTTTATGAACATTCTTGTTACATTTTTGCCTGGAAGGAATTTACCTCTTCTTCTAGAGGGTGGCTTCAGTGATGTTACAGGCACTTCCATTTCTTTGAGATAAGATTATAGTATCTGAATTTTCATACTTGGATTGTTCACGGTGATCTCTTTTGATTGCTTCTTTAGAACTTACATTTTTAAGCAACATGAGCTTATGAAACTTTACTTAAGAATATTCTTCAAGTCTGTGGTGTTGTAGTTTCAGTCAGGAAGGATGTTTTAATGGAGCTACTTTGGATTAGGAGAAAGGAAGCTGGTGATGTGAAGCTATTAAGTAACATATCTAAAATATGAAGTAGATAGCTCCACTGCTTGTGTCCCATATCTTGTGTAGGTCAGATATTTTCTTTTGAAAATGCTACTGCAAGATCAGTATATCTGGGATGTTTTAGAAAAATATTATTATGTTTGAAGGCTTTGCCCAAAATCAGTATTTTTACAGAGTGCTAACTGTGTTTCAGATCCTGGTTTATTTATTACAGTGTTTGCAGCTGTAATTTTTTTAAGGCAAACTCCATGTTAATGCTTTTTAACATATTTAGATAGAAATAAATAAAATTATATAGGATGAGGTACTTCTTGCCTCTAAATATTTTCTTGAAATTGGATGGTTTTTGATAGAAAGCCTGGTTATTGCTAAATATGGTTGTGAAGTTGCTGTATCTATTAAAGGAAGAGAGCATGAAGTGCAGGTGAATACATTTTGTTGCTGCTCTGTAAAATGAGCAAAAATACCAAGAATGTGTTTTAAATGGTTAAGATTATTCTTAATGGACTTCCATCTATGAGAGTGAAAGGTATCAGATAGAAGTGTTATGGCATCAGTGGTTACTGACAATGTCTGGGAGTTTAAAATAAATGACAGTTTAACCCTTCAAAGCAGAAACTGTGCACCTGACAAAATAAAAACTGTTCAACTTTGCTGGAGTTCAAACATTGCTGCTACAGTGTCTTTTATGGTGTTTTTTTCCCTTGAATTCAGAATGCAAGTAATCAGTGAGTTAAAAATCAACTGCTAATTCTGTCAGTGAGGCTGTGTAAGAGCATTTACTCCTGTATTTCCTCAGAATCAACATTTCAAAGCAGATACAGGGCGAAGTAATACAACCTTGCACTGGATTCCCTAACCCCTCCACACCTTTTTTAATGAGAATATTATGTTTATATAGCATTGTTGAAAATAATTTTGTATGGATTATTTATTCACTGATTTAAGTGAGGATGCAGTCATGCTCATCATGCAGGTTTGTGAGTTACTTTTCAAGTATTGACAAATTTCACTCAGTTTTATCAAGGGAGGTTTTATGCAGTCTGGACACCTCAGCCAAAATAAGCAGCCATCTGCATTCAACATATATTTGTTTTGCCACAGAGAAGGTCTAGATTTTTAATAGGGCTTTTATTTTTTACATAAGAGTATTTTTTATGTTATTTGATAATGAACAATGAACAGCAAGTTAAGAATACTTTATAGGGAAAGTGGGCTGAAATGCCTGGGAAAATAAGCTGTGTCTGAAATCATTAAACAAGAATTCCCACTGGTAAAATTGGATGCTGGAAATGAAGTTGGAGATATATTTACAAGTCATCAGTGCTCAACGTACATTGTGGACTGATAAACAACCATTTTTATACATTTCCCAAAATACTTCCTGACAAGCCAGTGCAGTCTTTAAACACACATGACATCTACACTTGACTTGAAACTGCAGCAGTGTTGTTAAGTATAGTCAAATTACACAATAGGAATGAATTTAACTACTGTTTCGATTCTAAAACTGATTTACGGTATGAGAGAAATACCTATCCAATATTTGCCCTCAGTTGCTTTTTTCAGTAAATATATTTCACAACCATACACAGATATTCAGTGGAGATCAGTCTTTCAAAATTGACTCTCTGAAATATTTGTAAGACACAAATTTTTATCTCAACTAGAACTATGAATATTGAAAGATAAAATTTTGAATGGAAATAGTAACTTCTGCCTCCAAATATTTTGCTGAGGTATACTAGGAGTCAGCATACAGATTACATAAGTGGATACATCCCAGTGCTTTTTAATATCTGAAGATTGAAATGTGGAGGGATTTGTGATTAGTCATGGGTACTAAGTATGTGCTTTCTGTACAGTGCAGATTTTGCAGGCTGAAGTTCATATTACAGCTATAGAACTCTTCTGGTTAATGAGCAGTAACCACATGAGGGTGGAAAGCAAGGACAAGCATTTTTATTCTTCAGTAGCAGATGTAGGCTTTCAATGATAGTATGAATAATAGTAGGTATTCTTGTAATTTGATCTACTCATATCCAACTTCCTCTGACAAAAGGAAACATAGGCATCCAGGGATTGCTGCCATAGTGAAGCAAAGTGCTGAACTACTAACCCTAGTATTTTGTCTCCAGCAATCTGTTAAAACCTACATGAAATCACCTTTAAGAAAAATTCTTAATATTAATATTATGGATAAACAGTTTTTGATCTGTCACAGGTATTGAAATTAACTTAAAATAATTATATAATAAATATTTCTCTTCTATTAAAAGAAATCAGGACTCAGTGTTATTGTGAAATAGAGCCGTAATTTTAGTAGTACTTATTTATATTATTTTTCGACATTGGCTAATCACTAATATGCAGAAGTTCCTCATAAGTAGCTCATTTTTACATTTTTTTTTGCATAAAAATGTGTAAAAAAGTGAACTGAACCTTCTCGCAAAAACTTTTGAAAAGCAAAATACTGCTTCATATTAAGCCTTTTGCAAACAATTAATCTTTAGATAAAACAAAATTATCAATTAAGGACAGACAGCGTAGTATAATATTGGTAATAGAATATAAATAAATTGTGTAAAAGGTATATGTCGCCCATGGTGTATTTGATTCAGTTTGTGTGAATGTGGGGTGTACACATCCCTTTGAGAGTTTAAAATCTTTCTGCTTTGGCTCATCGAGTGCACTGTTAAATTAATCTAAGGGCTTCCTGCTACTGAACAAGGTGGTCTCCCTCTTCATTTTCCATGTGCTCCTGCAGTTTCTCCTAATTCAGCTCAAGAGCTGCACCAGTGTGATACCTTTCAAAAACAACAGGAACATTTTGCTAACGTCAGTCTCCAGACTGGAAGCATGAAAGATGCAGGAATGAAAAGGCAGGAGGAATGATATGACCACTTTTGACAAACAGTTCACTGCTAAATCACTTGAGCTGTATGGCAAAATTATTTTTTTAAAACCCTAGAAGCATGAAAGACTGACTGTCTTTCAGGAAGGTGAATTCCCTGAACACTGAAGCAGGCATGTGTTTCCTATGTGCCTTCCAAATGCTCCCCTGATCATTTCAGGTCAGAAGTGCCCAACAACTCCCTGTGTATAATCAAGTCATGCTGAAGCTGCTGGGAGTGAGGCATGCCCAGGCTCCAGCAGTCTGCATTGCTCTTGAACTTTGTCATCTAACAAGCAGATTGCAAACCAGTCTTTTGGATCAAACCTAAACCCCAGGACCTTTAGCTATAAACATAAATCATATGCACCCAAGATGATTCCTAGGGAGCTGGACCAATTGTCCTGGAGTAGCTTGCATCTGTGCTAATACTTTCCACAAAGCAGTGGATAGATGCAAACTAAATAGTAGTAATGGTTCTGTAATTTTTTAATGTCTCCAGCTCAGGAATATTTTGGGGTAGTGCTGTTTGACACATGCCAAACTTATCTCATGAAATATTACAACAGTTTATAGTACAATTGCAGAGAATCTGCAGGTCCTTCCTATTTTCACTAGGTTAAAAACAACCTTGAGCTTTACTGACCCGTTGCTCATTAAAGGCAGTACTTCACTGAGGAAGATGCTTTCAACATCTTCATTGTCACCTCTTCATTTCTCAGCCACCCCTGATGAAGGTGGGTGGTGCTGGCGTCTGCATGCTAACTTCCTGGGGTAACGATGTCCCCACATCGATTCTGTAGTGTGTCACCAGTCCCTGCAGCTCTAATGATGCCAGGACTATTTGTACTCAAAGGAGATGAATCAATAGAGTCTACCCTACAGAGTATTTCTAATTTTTATCAAGAGGGCTTTCTAAGCATACCCATGCTATTTGAAGGAGTGTGGTAGAAAGAATTGTGCAACATCACTACCTGAATTAGTTGTTGGCAATTACAGTAATTTCACGAATACAAGCCGCACCAATTTGACTAAGATTTTGCTCCTAAACCGGAAATGTGGCTAATACTCAGGAGTGGCTAATATGTGAATAATTTTCTGACATTTACAACCTCAGAAGTGCCAGCCAGAGTGCCGAGGCGAGCTGCTGCAAAGTCGGCATTTTGCGATTGTTACAAATTGCTACTCTGTTGCACCGCGGGTGGAACCTGGCTCCCTGCAGGCAGCACGGGGGGCGGGGAGAGAGGTGGGAGAGCTCTTTCCTTCCCTCCTCTGCCGCAGCCCGGGGAAGAGATGGGGGGGCCCCGCGCCACCATTGCCGCGGCTCTGGGAGGCGGCGGGGTGCTCCGTCCCTGCCTGCCACCACAGGGCAGCGCCGGGCCGTGGTGACCGAGCCCAGTGGCAGCGGTGGCTCGCCCCCAGTGGCCCCGCTGAGCGGCAGCGCCGGGCTGGGCTACCTGGCCCCATCAGCAACCCCTAGCGGGCCGAGCCTGCACAGCCTTAGCTGAGCCAGTAAACCCTGCCCTGCCACCATTCTGTTACTATTTGGCAACTTTGTTGCACGCGGGTCCTCGCTGCGAACGACAGAGCGGCTTATATTCAGGTGCGGCTTATTTATGGACAAAAAACTAAATATTTGCCAACACCCAGAGATACGGCTTATACTCAGTGCGGCTTGTATTCATGAATTTACTGTAGTAACGTGGTGTAGAAGGCAGTGTAACTGTACTAGCAATATGCTGTCTTGTGAGACAGGGGTTAATAATCCAGAGCATGGCACCTTCCTAGCAGCAGTGTTTCTTCACATTTCAGTGCTGAGTCAGGTAAAGATGGCATGGAAGTCTCTGTATCAGTTGTCTCTCCACAGTACAGATCTGCCCTTTCTCTCTATCATGTTGCACAAGTGATGCATTGCTGAGGTTCTGACTGTGGAAGATCTATTTTAGAATTACTAGGAATGACTCTTTCTCCTAGTTGCCCAGTAAGAATTAGATTTATTAGTATTTCTCCAGGGACAAAAAAGTTGCTGAAAAACTCAATTTACCACAGGTGTAGGAGGTCCCTGGACAGCAGTGTTTGCTGCTCTTAAGGCTTTTGCAACTGTAACCCCAATTCCCTGGAAAAATGACTACTAGTTAATATTAACTCTGGTTTTCCTATAATTTGACATCAAATCAAATATCCATATTCCTAAATTTGGTATTTCTAATGCCAATGATTTTTGTTCCTTCTTTTTGGCTTTGTAATTAATAAATAATAATTTCTGTGGCTTGTAGACCATTGTGCTAAATGAGTATGTGGAACTGACTATTTCCCTCACCCCTTATGGATAGGAAATCTGTTGATCTGATGGACTTCTGAACTTATAGAAGAGCCTGTATTGCAAAAGAACCATTTCATTAAATTACTGATGGCTGTGTTTCAGAAAGACCTCCATCTTGTTACACAAAACAATGAAAATGGTGGAAGAACAAATAAAGATAGGGGAATGCTGAAATAATAAATAACTTTGACCTTTTTTTCCCCGTCTGTTGGCATCTAGTTACTTTCTTTGATCTTCCCTGCCTTAAACAAGCTAATATCTGCCAAGAGAGTGCAACTGTTACTGAATCACTAAGGTCCTATTTGTTCCGCTTGACAGATGACAATGCATTTTTGTCTTTCTACAGAAGCATAGATTTAGAAAGTTTTCTCCAACAAGAGACCTAGTTTTCTCCAATACTAGATTTATTTTTATTTTAATTTTTATTTATTTATTTATTTATTTATTTATTTATTTATTTATTTATTTATTTATTTATTTTTTATTTATTTATTTATTGGTGAAGTTTGCTGTTGCTCATGATTGTTCTGGCAAGAACAGGACACTTAAACAGCTGTAGCTGTGTTGAGGCTTCAGTTGCATTATGCTTACTTTGTGAGTGTCATTTGTGATTGCTCTCTTTGTTGCTCCCTGATTATTTTTTTAACAATTGTTGCTAGTGCTAATTCATCAGTTCTGTACAGGTTTCTTGTATTTTCAAACGTTGAATTGTTTGATAGCTTGATCAAATGATTTTATATTCGGAGTTTAGAAAACAGACCTGTGTTATTAAACAATGTGACTTCAAAACAGAAGCAGGTCCATTTGATTTTATGGAGAAATGGAGACATTTGTTCTTTAAGTGTGCTGCATTTAGTCACAGATATATTTAAATCTGGGCTATTGAGTAAACATTCTTTGTTCTAAGCATACCTTGTACTTAGCACAATGAGAACCTAATTTCTGATGGTGATCTTAGGTGCTCCTGAGTACAACTAACAATCACAATAGAACTGAATGTTTTGCGTTGGTTTTTTGTTCAGATTCCATTGACCGTTCTTTTAGGCTTGTTAGGCTGTTTCAAAATTTCTTCTCTGGAGTAAGGAGAATATGTTATATCACAGAACCGGAATTATATAAAGCTTGCAAGACATTCCCAAAAAATGAGATATATCCTCTGCTGATTTTGAATTTCTCTGATAGCTGAAGATGATGTCTATGTGAGGATCAGACTTAGGCCTTGATCCAGGAAAGCACTTAAACTCATAATTTAGCTCATCATGATCAGTTTCCCTGGAGTCAACAACTGATTCAAATGACAATGGATGATACATAGCACAGACTTACTTAGGACTATATATTTAATACAGTCCCTATCAGTTAAAAAAAAAAAAGTAAACGTATCAGAAAATACTTTATAAGGATTCATTTCAAGATCTTTCTGGTCGTGCCATGTCTTTGCTATGTCTGTTGTGGAAGAAGCCACAAATTAGCTTCAAAATACATCTTCTAATATAGATGATACATTTCTGCTATTTAAATGGAATTGTGTCTTCTGAGGGAACCTCTTATTGAGACTTCTTTTGTACAAGGTCTGAATTTTTGTTAGAATTGAGAAATATTTTCTTAACTGGTGATAGAAAATGTTGAGAAGTAGACCAGAGCAGACAACACATGTTCAGGCTACAGAGGCTTGTTGAATTAACTCATTCCATTTTCCCCTACAACATCTACCATACTTTTATCTCTATAATATTGGATTTGCTGCTTTGCTTGTGGTCTTCACAGGACCATTGCAGCCAGTACCTTCCCTGCTAGACATGGCAATTTTTAATGAGCACTTGCTGTCTGACTGTGTTTTTCTACAGTATGGTCCAGAGAGATGACTAATGGCAGCAATGAACCACTCAGGTGTGGCAGTAGCTGTGTCTGGTCTGGTAGGGGCAATAACAAGTCTGTTTTTGACATCAAGGAGAGAATACAGAAACATGTATAGCAGCATGGATTAGTTCAACAACTGATACTCCTTGTGGACTTTTCCTCTTGGACTTTAGATCTGTGAGAACAGGCCCAAAGGTAAACTGAGATACCTTCCTTGTGTGGCATTGGCAACCATCCAGGGCCTCTGTGATAATCTCTAAGTAGACAGGGAGAACTTGAGACATACAAGAGGACTTGATGTGCTGTCTGCAGATTATTTCCAGGTACATGTAGGCATGCTGCAATAGCAGAGATTGATTGACAGTGATTAGGGGAGTAAATAAAGTAAATCCATTTACCAGGAGATGCCCAGAAAGTGAGGAACTTTTGCTACCAATGTCTGGTAGATAAAAATGGGATGCTGAAAACAACAAACTTTTCCAAGTAATTTGGGTGAAGAGTATTCTTGGCCTCAGGGTCACAATAAGTGAAACTGCTTGAGGTGACAAGGTTAGCCTCATCACAAGGAACCTCATCACCTTTCGACTGGAAGTGCTGCTTCTAGGGAGGAAATGTGACTGTGTAAATGTTAAAGTCAGATTTAGTGTATTTGAATACCATTACTGAAGAGAAAAGAGTGAAGAAACTAATGACACTTCAGAACAAGTCTTTTGGTGGAGATAGTTATCTGCATCAAAAAAGGCAGCTGGTTTTGTTTTGTGGAAACCACAAAAGACGGCTGATTATTTATCTCCAATGTTCTTAGTGAGTGTTCAAACATAAGTCTGCTATTGACTACTGAGAACAGGGCCTGTTGTTAAGGCAGTGGGCAGCTAAGATGTTTTGGATAGTGACTGGAGTAGGTTACAGAAATGCTGAGAAGATACAGTGAGACCAGTAGAATTTTTTTCCTTTATAACTCATGAATCATGCAAGACCTAGAAATGAGGTGTATGTGGAAAATGGGGAAATAGACCATCATCACCAAGGTAATTAATCTCTTGTGAGTATTTTGGTGCAGATCTGTGTATTAGACACATAGAATCATGGAACTAATTTTGAAGGGATATCAGAGTACCGTCTAGTCCAAACCCCTGCTCAAAGAAGGCCTAAATCAGGCTACTCAGGGACTTGTCCATTTGAGCCTTGAACTCAAAGTTGAGTCTCATCCTCAGAGGAGTTCCAGCATCTCTGGATAGTACATTCCAGTATTATATAATTTCTAATGGGAAAAGTCATAGTTAATATTGAATCAGAATTTCCCATAGTCCACATTGTGTCCTGTTGCCCCTTGGACTGTCGCGCCTCCAAGACATGTTTGTCTCTCTATTTTCTCTGTATCCTCTACTCAGATGGTTGTAGATAGCAGTAAAGTATTACTGTGTCTTTGTTGCTTACAAGACAAGAAGGCCCTGCTGCCTGAGCCCATCCTTATATATCCTGACCATATTGGGATCTCTGGAGCTTAGGAGGACTACGCGGATGTCATGAGGGTATACAGGGAGGAAATTGGAAGGGTCGAAGCCCAAGCAGAGTTTTGTCTACTGACATAAATGAGAGTTAAAGATATTTCTATAAATACAGCCACACCCAGCTGCTACAGCTCACAAGTGCTGCTCCTCAACATTCAGTATTGGTGCTGGTCCTGTTCAACATCCTTATTGTTGATCTGGACAAACTTATTGCCCTCTCAGTCAGTTTGCAGATGACACCAGTCTGGGTGGGAATGTTGATATGCTTAAGGAGACGAAGGCTCAACAGGGGAATCTGGACCCGCTTTCATTTCTTTAATCTCATAAACAAAACTTGTGAGTTTTGTTTATGAGGTTCACCACATAAATGAATTTAAGCAGGTATCTTATTTCTGACTGTGTTTAGGAGCTCAGGCATGGGGATATTTGATCATTTTGAAGATGCCTCTCCCTTAAGCCAATTGCAAGACATCCAAAAAATAGTTTTCTTGCTAGACTAACGCTAGTGATCATGGTGGTCAGTCAGTCCGTTCCATTTTTCTCTAAACGTGGGATACTAAGCTAACACTTTGCTTTTCCCAGCTCATTCTGGTTTTTACATAAAGCTAGATCTATGAGAAATATACTTTTAGGATGTTGTGTTTGTTATTAAGCATAGAATTTTACTTAATCTTAAATCAAGGTATCATTGCTTTTCTACCAATGAACATCCTTGTTCACAAGTAGTTAACATTTTGTGTAGGAAAGCAGAGAAATGTTCTTTTTTGCTTCTGTCTTTCTGCACCCATGAAAACATCTACTAAATCTTTGAAATATCAGTATTTGCTAGTATCTTTTGAGTTTGTCCAGAGTACTCAGGTATTTTGGCCCATTTTACAGATGTAGTAAGCCATTTATTTGGTATGAGTCAAGCAGAATTATTTAATTTTGTACTCTCCCATCTTTGAGGTACAAAAAACAAAAAAAATGCATAAGCTAGTTATAGTACAGGATGTCTTCTACTCATTTAGAAAAGGGTATGTTTTAAGATGTTGTTTTCTAGTGCTGAATTGAAAAGGGTTATGGTGCTTCATTTTGGTTTCAGGAAATTCAGTCTGTACATCTGGGGACTGAAATTCCGTCTTGAAACTGACACAATAATCTGCACCTAATCCCAGACTATTACTCTGCCCCAGAAGAGTAATGACAGGGGAAAACATTCTGTGTTTATACTAGTTTGGACTCTAGCATGTCATTCATTCTTTTGGTGAATTTCATGCCCAGTAGAGTCAGGACTAAGATCTGAAAGAGGGGAGAGCAGACTCAGCCAGGAAGGAGCTTTTAGAAATCATCACTCTTAAAAACTTGCAATTTTTTCCAAGGGTAGAAAAATTGGCCAAAGGTGGAAGGAGTTTCAGAGGAATAGCAAAAGGCAACTCTGTAATACACAGTTTCAGCTCCCTGCCAGATTCGGAGATCCTGCTCCAGACTCCTTATTTGCTGCAGCAAAAGGGTTTCTTGTTTTAAAAAAGGGTTTCTAGAAATCTCTAAGGAGGGAAAAGCAAATAATTTCCTTCCAATTGACTCAGATATTTCCAAATTAGTATCACTGAGCTCATCACTGACACACAAAATTTCCAGTTGAATGGCGAAAATCTTACAGTGTCATAAATAGATGTAAACAAAATCTTAACATTTGAAATGTCAGAATACTTAACCAAAAAGATATGCTGATATCCTACCCTAATATTTCTTGTCTTTGCACAGATAATTTCTGAGTATGTAATAAGTCATTCATACAAATTACAGGTAAAATTGAAGGCATATTTAAATGCTGTAAACTAATAAACAGATGTGTGGAAAAATTGCATTCCCCATTTGCAATAAGAACTATTTGGACCAATTTTTTTTCAAAGCCTTTACCTACATTTGACATGTGAAAGCAGAAACTCCCCTTTTGTCAGGAAGACCAACCTAAATCAAAAATTTAAGGTTAGGAATCTTAGGTGTAGCACTTTGGTGCCATGGCTAGTTATAGTGAGTTTTTTGGAGTAGGGGAAAAAAGAAGTATACATCTTTGTATCAACTTATAAAACTTTAAATGTTTGAAGCCTCCTCTAACAGCATGAAGCACTTATCTCTCCTTAGACCATAAGGAGTTTTTAAGCATGCCTCATTTGCCTAGTGGTATCAAGAGCTTTAATTTTTTTATATTTCTTTTTCCCCAGAGAAGATTTATAAGGCAGTGGGATAGATGGTGCTGTTCTCCAGCTGTCTGTCTTGAGGAGTTTCCTCACTGGACTAAACACAACATAATTTCTCTGTAATGTTACTGTGGAATCTTGGAAAAACATAATGTTCCTCCTGTTGTGTACAATAGATTCTTCTTTAATTGCAGCAGCTAAAAAAAGCTTCTATCTTTATAGCTGTGGAACCAAAGCGACAAACTTTATGGTCTTTCACTGTCAGCAGGTTTACAGAAAATTTATAGTATATGCTCTGAGTTTGCCATTTTTTGTTGCAATACTTACTAAAACCAGCACTGAAAAATGTCTGTTATAGAATGGAGTTTTGCTTTGTCTTTCAATTTTTCTGTAATTTTAATAGCCTTTGTGTATATTTATATATTTAATTTATACATATATATGCATGTATATACTTTGAGTATATGTTTTTGCACACTATACTTTATATAGTATTTTTTAGTTTATCTCCTTTTCCCTCAAACTTCTGTTTTATCTTGTCCAAAATGCAAAATATGTCCAGACTGTTCCTTTTTCCTTTATTTTTTTTTCTTTTTAATCATATAAAATGAACTTATTTTGCTACCATTCTCTGACTGCCTTTCAGGACTTGTAGTCAATAGAAAATTATTGATGTTAATGGCATTGAAATCCCCAAACTTCCTTCCAGTTATTTAGAGAAGTTAAAATAGTATCCTCTATATTTTTAAATTATCTGTTTTCTTTTTTTCTGTTTCTGAGATCACTGGTTCCACAATATTTGGCATCAGGGGCAGAAGGCTACTTTTATGTTTCTTTTTAAGCTGTGTTCCTGTTTTGAAGTGTTGGACCCATGATCCAGTTGAGCCAAACAGTATGCATAGTCTGCTAACTTCATCTGATCATGGTTGCCATTTGTCAACAAATTAAAAAAAAAAATTAGATGCAAACTATTCATCAGTCAATCAAAGTAAGTAGAATTTGCATTTAGAAACATACCTAAATATTTTTCAGTTGTAAATGATGACAGTTTAACCACAGAGCAACAGAAATGTGATTTAATGTTGCTGCATTTGATATTTTGTTAGTGTAATCAGAGTAAATTCCCCACTCTGGAAAATCCAGACCACTGGAACTCTGGTCTGTCTAGAAAAGAAAAACAGAAAGCTTGAAATTTTTAAAAGGGGAACACAGGATTTAATCAGTCACTTTCATTTATCTAAACTATTAATTTCTCATTTCCATGAGAAGAGTAGTGCCTGAGTCCTCACTGTTTCATCCCAACTAATCTCATTAAAAATCCCTATGTGTGAAGATGCAGTTTCTGCTTTGATCTTCTTTGCTAATATGTCTGTAGTGCTCAGTGTGAGCTGAGTGCTCCCTCACAGGAGGGACTGGTCCCTTCTACTTCTTCAGTATTCATTAAATGCTGTTTTCTTTCCTTCCTGTGCAGGCATAAATCTGGATGGATCAAAGCCAAATTTTATTTGTATACTCCCAAACTTCAGAAATACAGCAAAACCCCCAATCTATACCCCATCTCAAGTTAGCAAATCTTCAGATTTTGTAGTACCAGTTCCTCTCCATTTTTATGTATCTATGCATATCCTGTAGTATGTGCTCAGCAACTCCAAAACAGTATTAGATCTTCATGAAGGTGAGAGAAATACATAGAGCAGCTTGGCTGCAGCTGAATACACGATAGTTGAGAAATAACTAGATCTGAGAATGCACATTTCCCCATTTTGAGCACATCTGTCTAGAAAGGAAGGTGCTGCAGCCAATTAATGTTTTTATTTACTCTCTCTTGTTACTACATGTAGCAAAAAACCCAAAAACCAGAGTGAATGAGGCAAGCCCTTCTGTATGAGGTCTGCACAGTTTTAAAGGCATACATGAAGTGGGATTTAGAAAAACCAAGTCTTTGCATAAACTTCTTGCTAAATAGCACTAAATATCATTGCTCTATCCTGTAGCCATTCCCATACTGTAATATTTCCATATTGTAGAGCACGTAAAATCTGACATGTAATAGATCAAAGCGAGTGGTGAAGTAAGTCCTGACCTTTAAGCAGGCTTTAGAAATCTAGATCTCATTTTTCTGAGAAGTGAGTCCACAGATGGGTGCACCTAATGCCATCTCTAAAGCAGTGAAGTGGCAGTGTTTGTTATCTTGGAGCAAGTAGCACAGTCTTTACCATGCAGGACAAGAAAGAAAACAACCCTCTGATAATTTGTTGCATTTCATAGTTTCTTTATATCTAAAAATTCCATATATAGTAAACAGAATCAAAGCCTGATTTTTTTTCAGTATACAAAAATCAAAAATTCAACTTCAATTCAATGGGAATTGTCTTGACATACCCCCCACCACCTCACCCTTGCCCTTTCTTGCTCTCTTGCTTTTCTTCCACAGGAAAAGTAAGTCAGACATTACAGGATGCTGTCAGAGAGGTTCTCAGCCAATCCCCAAGATCTTGTTTGTGGCACTCACTTTTTTTTTCTCAAGATGTGTACAAGGCTGTGTGCTGCATGGATACTGCAGTTGCCTATTGCTGAGCCCTTTCAGTGGCAGGACTGCGGCTTGTGGAGACCTGCTCTTAGGGCCCCTAGTTTAAATGGTACACAGCAGAAGTGATAGTGGTTCAAGTTAGCCCTACAGTATGTTTAATGCTATTTGCATCTGATAAAAAATTTTTATGTTTGACTCCCTGGAAACATACCACCTCCCAAAAATAATTAATGAGGTTCTTAAAAATTGCATGTAAGAAGCACAGGGCACACTCAGAAATCAACTCTGTTTGCTTACTTCTGTTTTCCATCTTCTGCATAGCTATTACACTGGAGCATTTTATTTCATGTCAATATATTAGTTTTAGCAGAGCATACATGCTGGAGAATGCTTTAGATAAAAATTCAAAGTCCATTCTGTAGCACACTATAGAAGTGGATACTTTTTGTGGCAGGTAGATTCACATTAATTCTCAGATTATGCAGTTTTCTAAGAGATAATGCCTTTTTTATGCATTTCAAAGCACAAAATGAAATGTGTAAGGGCGACTGGCTTAAACTTGTGACTGCCATTCATTTCAGCCCGTGCAGCCCTGCAGCCTGGCTGCTGAGAGCTGTGCTTACTTGCTGTTTTGTGAGTCTCTGCACATGCACGGTCGCCCACTCTAAAAGAACATGCACACACTCTCTTTATTTTCTCTCACACTGTCTGGCATACTTTCAGCATAACTCTTCGAAGACTTTCTGAACTGCTGGGTATGGTTGTCTGATTATTATTTTTTTAACTGGGAACATGTTTAGTCCAGTGTTATTTAAACAAGCTTATCTCTTTGATCAAAGTCTACAATCTGAAATTTGAACAGGGTAGGGAGGGTGGCTGGGTGGGTGAGGAAATATATCAAGTGCATAGTTATGCGTGTGTTGATGTCTCAGCTTTGTGCCTGCGAAGGTAAAAACATATATTGCTTCACAATATTCTTGCAAATATAAAAAACTTTGGTTATTTTAGTCGAAGTTCTGAAAGCAGAGTATTATTTCTAAAATAAAACTGGTTTTAGAAAACTTTTCTTTACACTTCTAGTGACCTGCGTATTCCGTTTTTAATTTTCTTGGGTTTTTTGAAGGTTGAGCCAAATAACTGTGGAGTTGTTTAAGTATAGCATAGGCTTTGCTAGTATTCAAAGCACACTAACTGGAGCCCATATATTAATGCATTTAGGGTTGACATTAGCCTATTTCATTGACTGAACCACAGACCACAGCAATGAAGCTGAAGAGCTTGAAACAGCTTCTGGAGGTTTTAGTTTAGCTCGTTCAGGAGAACTGGTTTGTGCAAAGTTAAAATTATATGGAATGAGATTGCAAGAAGAAGCATGCATGCCACACCTTTTCATTATGTTATTTCTTTTCCTTTTTTTTTTTTTTTTTCCTAAATATAACTTTGAGAAGCATGTCAGGTTTTTTTGAAGCCGGTTCCATTTGATTATTTTAGACTACTTGATTTCATAGTCTCATTTCAAAATTCAAGTTTGCTAAACTTTTGTTCACAAGACTAGGAAAAAGAATTTCCTGTATTCAATTTATGTATCATGCAATCAAATAACCATCTCCTAACTGTGGCAAAATGTGAATGATATTTAGCTCATCATTTTACAGAATAAAAAGAAGCAGGCATAATTTTCTAGGTTAGTCTAAAGCTTTTCCTTGTTTTTTAATGTTATTATAGTACTCTAGTAACCGCAAGTTGCTGTTGCTGATGAAAGTATATTATAAACCTTCTCTTCTGAATGTGTATCATTCACACTTAAATTTTGTGAGCTGGCTTTATGGACTGGGGCTTGCTCCCCACACACCCAGACACACAACACACAGACACATACAGACACACAGACAGGCACTTGTGCACATACACACACACACACGCGTGCACACACATACCCACACACACACATTTTGCTTTGCCCTATCTCTGTTACAGCACAGTCCTGCCCAGGGTCAGTACAATGTACACATTACATATTTCTAGCAAACATGAAAATGAATCAAACAGGAGAGATAAGCACAGATAGATTGGAGTCTGCTGAGGAAATAAAAGGCAGTAATCTGACTGACCACTGGACTAGTCTTCCTGGTTGGATTTAAGTGTTCTTTCCCGTTAGTTGCTGCAAAGCACTGTACCCTGAAGTGAAAAATTAAACTATTAGTAAGAATGAAGTAACATTTAGATGGACAATTCTTTGGTATAACTCCAAAACTAATTGTTTCTGAAGTGATGTTTAAACCAGCGGCGGCACAAGGCAAAGGCTGCTGGCTTGCAGCCAGCACCTTGTAATGCATATTAGTGCAGATGAGGAGTTCCTAAAAGTTAGAGAGAGGGAGAGGGAGGGAAGAAGAGAGAGAGAGAATGTGCGTTTTCAGTGCTCACTCTGCGTTTGTTTGTATCCTCCTCCTTGATGAGATTAGAGGAATACCTGTGTAGTGCTGCTTTATTATGATTTCTGCTGAGCCTCAGAATAGACTCTGGTATTTTTTTTAGGTGGACTGCCAGCTGCCGATCTCGCTGTTGACAGTAAAAGCAGATATGCTCCTTGCTCACTGCCATTAGTACTGACCATGACCCTTCACACCAAAACCTCTGGAGTTACCCTGCTGCACCAGATTCAAGGCACTGAACTGGAGACACTGAGCAGACCTCAGCTGAAGATTCCCCTGGAAAGATCGCTCAGCGACATGTATGTGGAGACCAACAAGACAGGAGTTTTCAACTACCCAGAAGGAGCCGCCTATGATTTTGGTACTACGGCTCCTGTCTACAGTTCTACTACACTCAGCTATGCTCCTACTTCTGAATCTTTTGGGTCCAGCAGTCTGGCAGGATTTCACTCACTGAACAGTGTCCCACCAAGCCCAGTGGTGTTCTTGCAAACGGCACCCCAGCTCTCGCCGTTCATCCATCATCACAGCCAACAGGTACCCTATTACCTTGAAAATGATCAGGGCAGCTTTGGGATGAGGGAAGCTGCTCCTCCAGCCTTTTACAGGTAAATGCTACAGACATTTTTCTTTCTTATTTAAGCAGATGATCTGACAAAATTAGAATGCAGAAATCCATTATGCCCTAAGATTTGCTTTTTGTGTAAAGGAGGATGTGATTTAACTGAATCATCAGTGATATCTAGACCATAAGAAATAGCGTAGAATAAAACAAACTGTAATTCACAGCCCACCGTGACTGCAAGATGTAAATTTTGAAAACCTGTGAAAAAAACTAATCAGATAATAGCTATAAACATTTCCTGGGAAAACATAAAACTGTACTTGATTAAAGAATGGCAAATGAACTCGGTGTTATAATGCATTATAATACTGTCCGAAGTATACTAAAATGACTTCCACCATCACACATTTTTCAGTGAGTGGTTGTTTGTTCAGCTCTTAGCTGGTAGTGAGGGTATTTTTCCTCCTCTATCTTTCTTTGCACTGTGAGAAGTGGCTTGCATAGGAAGTTGTTCAGAAACACTATATCCTTCTAAATCAAAGTGTTAGAGCTGACTCAGTGACAGTATTTCGGCCAGTAACCTCCTTCCTGAGCTATCCAAAGAGCTCTGTGAATATTAACATGCATTTTTCATTGGAGAGTGATATATATTAACTGTAAACCTGGCATGCTGCTTTTCAAAAGAGGCTCGTTCCGTGGAAATTTTAATATTTTTGTCCCTCAATAGGAGGTTGGTTCTTGTTTTCTCTTTTTGTTTTGGAATAGAAAGATAAAAGTATCATTGAAAAGGGGAAATAAATTTCCTTGGTTTAAATATTTATTGTCAATTGTGAAAAAAATTGCATCTCTTCTTGAAGTAAGTGGCAGAAACGGATAGAATTATGGCTTAAAAAAAAATAAATCGTCATATGTACCTATACCCATGCTTTTAATATTTTTTGCAGTGGTTATAGCATGGTTTTGTGTCAGCTTGTTATACTAGGCTTCAGTGAATCAAAGTGGACAGTTAGATCTACTTTTTTCCTGAACTCTGTCATTCTCTGTTGATTTGAGAGATATAGGTGAGTTTGTTAGAAGTGTAACAACTGAAAAAATAAAAGCAAATAATATTTCCCATGTTGAGGGCCAAACTCTGCTAGACTTATTTGCACAATATAGCATATTACCATAAACAGCAACATATGTTCTTAACTCTAACTCAGCCTGACTAAGAGTCTGGTAGCAAAATCCAGTCCCAGAAAACAAAATGATTGCACTATTTTGCATTGGGTTAGGCAGTTTAGGGGAGCAGACAGAATAAAGATTGGTGAAATGATAGCTAATGGTTATGTTAAATTGTCCAATACAGTGATCTGTAAACTGAATTGATTCAAACAGCATTCATTTTAGTGCAACCAAGTACGATACTTCCTGGAAGAATGAGTACATGTCAGAGCATAGTGATCTTGACTGATTACCAGTGACTTGAAAGTTAAACTGCACTTTGTGCTTGATTGAAAGCCTTTTGGTCTTTTAATTGTGAGTGTCCTGTGCAAACCTATGATGAAAACTGTGTAAGCAACTTTATGTATGCAAACAGTGGAATAGTGAGTTTATGAAATTGAAATACAGAGTCAGAAAATGTTCTATAGTCAGGCATTGTACTGCAGGAGGATTCAAACCTAAAAACCACCTGGACATAGAAGTTGCTATGGAAATAGTGTTCTTTTAATTTTTAAGCAGTGAATGGAGGTGAGCCCCTTCAAAATAAAATTAAGGTACTTTTTTAAATTAACAACTCAAGCAAACGTGTAAGACCAGCGCTGTATTCCCCTTTTCCTGACATTTCTGATCAAGGTTGTGTGTCACCCTTGGAGATGTGTATTAGCCATTTGAAATTGCTGAGGCTTAATGCAGCAGTAATTAGATGAATTTATGATCTTGGATATGCCAGAAGGTTTATCTGCATACAGTGTTATACAAATGATTTAATGGCCCCTTCCAGCCATAACTCTGTGGAACGCATCTTATGTGGTAATAAGAAATGTGTTTCAAAGTGCTTGTTATGGTTTTCTTTTGTTAACAGGCAGGATCTTGTTGAAACTAAATTATTTAAAAACTTTGCTTTTTCTACTTTTCATTTTTGTGAGGTTGTATTTACTAAGTTTTCACCCTCACAGTATTACACATTAGGTCTTTATTCTTGTGTTTTGACATGAGCCCAATCACCAGTAGTCTGTCAAAAAAAATTTGAATAGGTGTTCACTGCTGGGGAAATATTTAAATGCCTACCCGTTGAGTTTAAGAAAATTTCTTAAAAAAAATCCAATTTGCTTTATTGATTTGGCTAGTCTCATTGGTTTCAGTTGGATTATGGTAGAAAAGAGAGCATAGGGCAGTGAAATCTGGCAATAAATAAATTGATGCTGGAGATTGAAAGGTGTCTAACTACCAAATAGTGAGTTTCTAGAACAAGGAGTGGTAAAGGCAAAAAATCTTAAAACAGGAGCCCTAAAAAAAGTTATAATGATTCATGATTAGTTTATGATATGGCTGCCTGCTTCTATAAAAAGTTATGTAACCTAAGACTCAGGGAGAGTCCTCTGCAATTCTCATTTACTTTTCATTGTACTGTTTGGCTTAGGGCTGAAATATTTGCATTGTATCACCCTATTCTACTCTGAATTTGACATGCAAGTGCTGCATTTAGTGATACAAGTATCTACGACAATAAATAAACATTATAGGTTGGAGCTGAGATGATATTCTGTTCATACTTGGACAAAATGTTAAAAATCTTCAGTTGTAAAAGTAAAAAAATACTGCGTGTGGGAAGGAAAACTTTTAAAATCTTTTGGTTTTGTTAATAAGTGTTAAAAATCATACTGCCTATAGACAGATACGTGTTTATAGCTTTATAACTATATGTCTGCTAGTTCTGAAGATATACTTTATCTTTCAAATAGTTACTCTTTTTCCAAAAGAGTTAGTCTCTTGTGAGATAATGATAGGCTTCTATATCTGGCTGAAGATCATAATGATACATGAGAAGAATGATTTTTAAAGAATGCAATACATATATTAATGTCTCTTCTGGAATCTCTAAATCATGAGGCACCAGAATTTGAGAAGCAGAAAAAAAAGGGCTTCATTAACTCAAATTGTGCTGTCTATGCCTAGATCCCTTTATGTCTGATCTTGTGGCTGTTTTTATAGGTAGCCAAAATAAAATACCTTTTTCTTATCTGACAATATCAAATTTTATTTTAAAAATTTTATAGATAATTTTTAGTAGTGGGTTTTGTATTATTAACAGTTGACTAGTGGTTGATAATTATTACAGGAAATCTTGTATTCAAGACTATTACAGTAAATTAACGGAAATATTTATTTTGTTCCTAACTATTGAATTTGAGTTCAGGTAATTTCTACTTACTTCCTCTCACTTTTCGGCAAGTTTTGATCCTCAGGGAAAAACCAAATCTTTCAGTAGCTGATTTACCTCAGTGGATTCCTACAAGCAACAGCAGAACATCCTTTTTACTCTGCCAGCGTGTGATATTCTTGTGTCATCCCACTGAGTCTGCACTCCTCAGATCTCAAGTAAAATCATGCATATACTTAGGGCCCTTTGTAAAAAAAAAATTAAAAAAGACTGCACCTTCCAGCTCTCTGATCAGAAAGCTGTCTGTCAGTCTGTAGTGAGGGACAGAGGCTGGGCAAATTCATGTACAAACAGAGTAACAGATGAATTGGTCCCTCACTTTTAGTGGCTAGTTTGTATGTTCTAATACTTCAGGCAATATGTTTAGATTAATGTAATAAAGTATTTGTTTAGCATTAGCCACAATTATCAAACTGCAATTGAGTCTGCTGTTCTAATCAATATGACCACAGCTTTAATTTTAATGCTTGCTAAAATTGAGAAAGATTACAAATGTGATTGATCCCTCTTCTGTTGTAATTCATAAATCCATCTGTTCTCAAAAATAGTTATGTAATCAAATACATAAACTTCGCTAACCTTGTCTGATAAAATTATGAATTTCTCTAGCTGGTCATGTTGAATTCTAAACACAGAAGATTTTTTCCAAATTTTAAAATTAAAAGTGTTAAAATGAATGCAAAGTTCAAAGATTATTTTTCTTTTCTTATTTTTTTAAATATAGCATGAAGTATTTCATAACATGGAGTGTGATGTAACGTAGTGTTTTGCTTTCCTTTTTTGTTTATTCTCTAAAACGTCAATCTGCTCAGAGGTTCTCTGTTGAACAGTTCAAGTGTTCAGGCATTTTCTTGAACACTTGGAGTGTTCCTGTTTTCAGGCCTTGTGCTGGTATCTCTGACAATTTTGCAGCAATAGATGACTGTAATAAAAGAGGCAGGGAAACATGGAGTCGTCTCATGGATAGTTTTTTATCTCATGGAAATGTCATGAAGATAAACCCATTAAATGTTCTGAGATGCTCACACATGACAGTTATGAGGGACTTGTACAAACCAACTTTGGTGTTTCTGCAGCCCTTCTTGGAGCACATGCTGTTCTGGATCCTGCTGCAAGTGTGCTTGCGCCATAAAATCACCAGTCTGCATTACTGAGGAGCACATGTGATCTGTGCCTCCTTGTGTACCTGAATAAGTGCACACAGTGGTCAAAAGGGGTAAAAGAACTATTATGCTTCCTCATTACCTTCCTTTCTGCCAAGGCAGATAGATGGATCTCACTTGCTCTCTTCTCATTGAAGAAAACTTTCTTCATTTCTGCAGCAGTTATGTTGTTTGCATAAACCACAGACACAGGAAGTGCTCCATATACCAAGTCCTTCCCAACAGGACTTGAAATTTGTGTCTAAACTCATGGTTGTTCAGACAGACCATGTGAATGGGGTTCATCTGATCAAATGTAGACACCTAGGTCTGTGTTCATTTTCCTGTTACTTAGGCTTCTGCTGCTGTTTGGGGGGCCAGAAGGTCAGATGGGTCTAGCAGAGATGCACAGGACCTGCTGGGTAACTATACTTTTTGGAGTAGGAGCAGGGTGTCAGTGAGGGTCACCACCTAGAACACCTCAGATGGCATTGACAGCAGCATCAAACCTGCACATGGACCCCCTTCTTACTCTGAGACACAGAAAGAGACACTGACAATGCACATTGTCTTTTTCTAGGGTACCTGATTAAAGTAGACCAAGTGCATTAGGCTCAAAAAAGGCAAGTTCATCTTCCTGTATTATATAAGATGGCTACATTTTATTTTATTCTAGATAGCTTCTGGATGAAGATGGATATCCAGTGATATCCAAAGTGACTTGAAATTAATCCCACCCACACATCTCCTGTAAAGAACCAAAAAAAAAAAAAAAAAAGGCTCTGTAATATTCCTTGATATAGACACGGCATTATGTCCCTGGAGAGGGAGACGGGGAGTTGACTCTGTGTCACTGGCCTTGATCACTCTTGCTCTGAGGCTATTGAAACAACAAACACTGCTGGCCATATCTGCTCTGATATGGAAAGCATTAGTTGCTGGCATCAGTTCCTTCAGCAATTGCAAAGCGAACATCAGATGCCAGCATTTTTTATTAAACCAACAAGATAGGCTGACCAGATCTAAGGCATTGCTCCAAAAAACCACAAGAGAAGAGTCCTACAACAGAAGTGCATCCACATTTCCTAACAAATTGAGATTTTGAAAATTTTTGTAATTTGATATTGTTGACAATGAAACACTGAAATTAATCATGAGCTCCCTGGTCTGTCTGCAGGCAGTTTTCTATTATCTATTCAGGCATCAGAACAGGGATTAAAGCAGAGATGCTGTCCTTCAACATTCTCATTTGAAGTGCTGCTTTCATTGCATTCATTGCAGGGACTGTTTGTAAAATTTGCTGTACAGGGAGAAGTCACATCTGAGGCTGAGTGGCCTTTCCCAGTGACTTGCAAATGTTATAATTTACCACAGCTCATTAGGAACCTTCTGCTTTTCTGCCAAGCTCAGATTCCAGTTGCTGGGAAGCATCTTACTTCATGTCACTCAAGATATTCTTGTACAAGACTATGAATGCATGAGTGATACCTGTTAGACACAATAAATCCATGAATCTGCAGGATAACATTTTTCCTTGGTAAGATATTGATTACAAGATTGGATTCAGGAGTGACTTAGTAAGTGTTTTATTTTAACCCTTTACTAGAAAATGGGAATATGGTCCTCAGAAGATAGAGAGCTTAAATATGATTATCCTAAATGTAAATCCTATTTGATACATGTACATAACAATTGCAGTGGTCTTCCAACCATTGCAGTCTTAACTAATGACAACAGCCAGCACCTATATAAATAAGAAAAGGTGGCTCACTGCATGGAAACCAATGGTAAAAGTGAAAAATACCAGTAAAGGCTGAAAGCTGCAAGTAACCCAGAGGACTTCATAAAAAAAAGCAGTTGATGACTAACAATGAACAGCTGTGCATGCAACCACCTCACATCCAGTGACTTTTCTACCACTCTTCAAGGGTGCAGTTCCCCTTGTGTTAGATGACATGGGTGAAATGTGTCACATTCTGGTCCCATGTGCTCTGTCCCACAATGATGTCAGCTGCCAGAACCAACCTCTCCAGGAGCCAGGCAGCAGAATAAGTGCAAGGTGACTGTTGGGTGCTACAGGGGAGAACCTTCACTCCCTCTGAGGATGACAGAGCAGTGAGCATCAAGGCAGCACCAGGCTGCATTTTCACCTTGCATTCGTAAGCTATGTGAGTAAGCAGTGTGGTTTTTCTTTTTTCACCTTGATCATACTATTTAAGGAAATTATTTTTAATTGATTATATAGGGAAAAGCTGTATTCTTCCATTGAGGATTTTCTCCAGCTTCTCAGCAATCTGCAGTGCAAATTTCATTGCTACTTCCAGTCTTTTCTCCTCCTTTTAGTACTTGCTGTCATGAAGTGCTTTGATCTCTCAGTATACTTCAGTACTGATTTGTGCTGCTAAAAGATGGTTATATAAAACTTTCTAGGATACTACAAAGGGGACATCAAAGCTGGAAGAAGAGGGAAGGGAAATTTACTGCAATACAGGAAAAGGCTCAACTCATGACAAATAAAAATCATTAGGAAGATGCTGTGCAGAAGGCAGCAGCTGTAGAAGAAAATGCAGCATAAGATTTAGGCCCCAAATCTTAAATCACAAGGATGGGAAACTCATAAAAGCTTTCCAAATAGCCTTCACTGTGGTTTTTGCATGTATTTCTGCTAGAATTGGAATATGTAAAACCTACTTCTTTCTTTTTATTACCCTTCTATTTTTCCTTTCTTTTTTTCATTTTAAATGTAATTCAGGCTTGTCAGATAAAATCTATTAATTCAAAAATCAGTGAAAGATCATACAATTGTGAAAGCTTGGGTTGAAAGGGAAGACTAGTTCTAAGTCACCTGGCATGGGCAGGGACACCTTTCACTAAACCAGGTTGCTCAGAGCTCCATCCAAACTTGACTTGAACACTTCCAGGGATGCAGCATTCACAACTTGTCTGGGCAACCTGTTCCAGTGCCTCATCAGTGTCATAGCAAAGAATTTCTTCCTAATACCCTGTCTAAACTGATGCTCTTTCAGTTTAAGATCATTCCCCCTTGTCCTGTCACTACATGCCCTTGTAAAAAGTTCCTCTCTGACTTTCTTGTAGGCCCCCTCTAGGTACTGTAATGTTACTATAAGAGCTCTTCTCCAGGCTGCACAGCCTGAGCTCTCTCAGCCTGTTTTCAAAGGAGGGGTGCTCCATTCCTCTGTTTGTCCTTATGGTCCTCCTCTGGGCCTTCTTGATAAGGTGGCCTGTAGCAGACCTCCACTATAATGTCACCTGTCCCTGTCCTCCCTTTAATCCTGACCTGTAAGCTCTCAATTGGCTCCACATCCATCCCCAGGCAGAGCTTCGTGCATTCCAGCTCTTCATTGACATATTCTGGTTTCTGGTTTAAAATTTACTCTTTTTCCTTATTCAAGTTGATCTGTAAACAGATGGAAGTTTGGAAGGTGCTAACTCTAAAAAAAAATATAATTTAATTTTACTGTTGAAGACAAGTAGTATAAAACCTGATCTTTGGCAAAAATAAAATGTTGCATAATACCCTGCCATCTCTGTTTTCAGTTTATAAAGCCACTAAACATTCTTAAATAATTTTGTTTGCTAAGCCAACTTGATTAAGCAGTATCTAGTTATTACTGAATAACTTGTATCAGTTGGTGTCTAAAAGAAATTAATTCAAAAAAGTGTTCCCTGCTTTCATTATTAGTTACAGCTTGGACTTGACAGTGAGGTCCCTGTTTCAAATTACATACAATTACATACAGAATCCTTGTCTTCAGGAAACTTAGCTGTGGCAAAGAATACTCTGAGAGTGCACAGCAAATCCAGTTGCCTTTGGGGAGCTAATATGTCAGAGGACAGCTTTGTCTGTTTGCTTCCATTCTGCAGTAAGATGATACTTCTCCTTCAGCCATATTGATAACCACAAGCAAGGAAAAATAAGTATGTTGCCAACATATGAGCCACTGTAGCAGATTTATTACCTTGAAATACCTTTTTGTGGTTTGGATTATTTAGAATTTATGGCTTGAAAAGTATTTTAGTTTATTCTTGCCATGATATGAGAAATATAATCCTAATTTTAATCTACAGAAATATCAATTAGAGATAAAGCATGCAAACCCTGGAAGTGATGAGAGTATTCTAGTTATGTTCATGGAGAAAGGTGGTGAGATAGAAACCCATATAAAATAATGAAGCTGAGTGTTTAATGAACCAGTTAAGATATTAGAATATCTGCCAGATGTATGCCATTTTAAAGAGGCAAATATTTTAAAGCAGGTTGAGTATCAATAAGTTGTTACTGATTTTCCTTGATTCAAGCCATAAAAAATGCCAAACAAAGTGGAAGTAAATCTGATTTTACAGAGAAATTTTCAAACATCCCAGAATAAAACTCAACTGTATTTACTGGCAGTTCAAGTAATGCTGTTTATTGTCAAGTCTGACTAGGTTCCTCTCTTTTTTGATTACTTGTATTCTTTAGCTTTGACTTATATTTTCCATGTTAGATAATTGTCTCAGGTAAATTTTTTAAAACGCATTTTGACAAAAATGGCTCAAATTTCTAAGTATCATGAAGGGAAAAGAAAATTTTGCTTTATTCATGGCAAAGATTCTGTAACCTTTTTACTGAACATCCTAGACATTATTGTATTATAAGCATACATTCACCTAATACTTGGTAGTGGGGGAATGCTGTCAAATCAGGATTATTTTTCTTTAATTTTTCCCCAGAAATTTTGCTCAAAAAACTCTTGAGACACCTCACTATTCACAGTGGGAATTTGTTTGCATTTGATAGCTAAATTATATGACAATTTATCGACCATACATGCTCCATCCTTTGTCAGTGATTGCATATTGGCCTGATTGCAAGAGCATCCTTCTCTGACAAAATGTGTGGTTGCTTCATTGCACAGCTGCATGACATTTCAAAAGGATTTTCTCTCAAATATTACTGTGGGCAGGGGCAGTTTACTGAGAGATGAGAATCACAGAGAAATGTAAGTTCAAATGGGTGAGTAAGTTCAAAGATTATCTGACCAACATCTTGCTCAAAGCCAGGCTTACTTCAAAGTTAGATGAGGTTTCTCAGGCCCTTATCCAGTTGAGCTTTGTAGAAACCCAGGAATGGAGACTCCACATCCACTCAGGGCAATCTGTTACAGTGCTGAAATACTCTCATTGTGAAAAAGTTTTTCCTAATATATATTTAGAATATTCTTCACCCAAAGATGTGTCGGATGTCTCTCATCCTTTCATGGTATGCTCCAAGAAGAGCTTGGCTCTGTTCCCTTTGGAGTGTCCCATTATACTGCTGAAGACAGCAATAAATCCTGCCTTAGCCTTCTCTTTGGAAAACTGAACAAATCCAGTTCCCTCAGCATCTCCTCATCTGCCATTGTTCCAGGCCCCTCCTCATTTTAGTGGCTGTCCCTGGACTTGCTCCAGTTTGTCAAAGGCTGGCTTCAGCTTGGAAGCCCCAAATTGGAAGCAGTTTTGCAACTGCGAAGGACAGGGGAAACAGCTCTGTTCTCAGCCTCTTGTAGATGTTCATATGAGTACAGCCCAGCCCCTGCTATTCCAGGTGCATTACTGTTTTCCAGTGCTGAAATTAATGAGATTTCTCCAGCCATTGAGGTCAGGACCATTTCTCCAGACTGTTGAGGTCTACCTCACTGGGAGCATTGTTCTGCAGTAAATCCTCCACTCTGCATGTTCCCTGTCTCCCAGCTCGATATCTGTCATTACCTTCCTAGGGCTGCAGTTTCTCCCTTCATCTCTATTGTTATTAAAATATTCACCTCAATATTGATTCCCCATGAATACTATTGCAAGCTTGCCAAAGTTCAACTGCTGATAAAAGTCTGTTTAGACTAGCAGTCATTTTCCATCCACCTTACAGTTCATCTGTGCAGCCCATGTCACAGTTCACTGGGATTGAGAAAATTGGCTGTCTTGTGCTTTTAGTGCCTTTTTTCTGTGTGTGGCAGAAGTCACATCAGCAAAATGCAGTAAAAAACTGAGCTTTCAGTATGGAAAGATGGGCTGAGAAGGAAATAAAGGTGGTCTCAATGAAGAATAGGATGGGTCCAGCGCAGAAATATGATGGGTCTGGTGAGGTAGAAACTTTGAATCTCTGGTGAGGTGCTGTAGCAGGCTGTATAAAGCTGTGAGACAGAACATGGAGGAGGAGAGGATGCTCTAGTAGTAGAAAATAGATGATGTATAAGTTCCTGGAAGAGTTTGAGATGAACTGCAAAAGTAAGATGAAAGAGAACCTCCAGAATTGAAAAAGCTGAAGAAGAAACTCCAGAAGTCTGAACTGGACATAAATAGTGGAATTTAAATATTCTTGGGCAATGTGACTTGGACTGGGAGTGGGCTGTAAACACTGAAACAGGGCAAGTGTGTGTTTGCAAAGCATGGAGAAATAAAAAAGCCCACAGGGAGAAACAGGCAGTATGGAGCTGGCCCGTGTAGAACAATCTTCCTCCCAAAAAATACGTGTCACTCTTGCATTTTGTTGCTGTCTGTTACAGATTTAACCACAAGGAAATGGATTAACCCAGCTGTTGGTTTGATCAAAGACCCAATGTGGCTGATGTTGGTACACATGAGCTTCCATCACTCCTGAAACAACTTCCACTCACAAAGACTGATTGGGTTTTGATTATTTTAATTGCGAAAAGCTTTGGTATTTCTCATATGCATAGAGAAAATAAAGTTATGAGTGAGATCATAACAACAGCCTTCCTAAAGCTGAAACATGCCGGACTCCCGTGAACATTTACAGTAATTTCACGACCATAAGGTGCACTGGACTATAGGGCGCACTTTTTTTTTGCAGCGAGGATCCACCCCCAGCTCCCCCCGCGCAGTTGCTGGCCGAGGTCCCGCCTCAACCCGGCGGCCATGGGCCACCAGGCCCGCCTGTACCCAGCAGGGCCGGGCTATGCCCGCCGCCGCTGCATGCAGCATCCCTGGGGCCCTGCTGCTCCGGGAGTCCCCTGGCTCTCTGGGTGTCACGTGCCCCCCGCCCTCTGGGAACCCCATGCTGCCCATGTGCTCTGGGAGTCCTTGGCGCTCCGGGTGCCCCAATGCCGGCGGGCTTGCCCCGTGCCGCCACTGCCCCGATTCCGGCGGCTTTCCCCACCCTGCGCAGCCACCACCTCGATGTCGGCGGGCCGGCCCCGCACGGTGACCGTCCCGATGCCGGTGGGCTCACCCTGCGCCGCCGCTGCCCTGATGCCGGTGGCTTTCCCCATCCCGCGCAGCGGCCGCCCCGATGCCAGCAGGCTGGCCCCATGGGGCCACCTCCCCGATGCCAGCGGGCCCGCGCTGGGCCGCTGCTGCCCCGATGTGGGTGGCTTTGCCCCCGACCCGGGCTGTGCCGCTGCGCTTTCCACCCTCCATGCGGCTGCCACCCCGATGCCGCCGGGCTCACCCCAGCCCAGCCCCGGCCTGATGCCGCAGCCAGGCAGGCTCTGCTCGGCTGTGGACTGTTGCGGGCTTGCACTTCTGGGGTGACAAATGTCGCAACTTTGTCCATCATATAAGGTGCACTAGACTATAAGGCACACTTCTGGGTTCGGGGGAAAGTTTTAGTCAAAAGGGTGTGCCTTATAGTCGTGAAATTACTGTACTGTACTGGTGTCTGTAAAGTGTCCATCTGTAATAATGAACTGAAAATCACGTGCAAAAAATCAACAGCACTGTTTTCATAGCAGGCTTATAAGAAAGAAGACATGAGGCTGCATATGAGTAAGGGTGAAAAGAACTAAAATATTGAGTAGGTTCTCAGTCAGTGAGTATGGCTTTGGAAACTAGCAATGGTCTTGCTAAATACAGTATCTGAAATGGAACAAAAATTGTTTACAAGCTTGCTAAACACACATACCCAGCATATTTCTCAGAAAGAATGGAGCATCAATATATTTCCACTTCAGTCCTTATAAGGAATTGTATGTTCAGCTACCTTGCATTTATTTATTCTATAGGTAGATAAGGGATGACTGCACAGAATCAAGGAGTTAATTTTCTTTTGGCATGAACTCTCGGATATGACCTCCAGTTCATTGTATTCTTTATTCAAGATGAAGGATTTTGCTGGTTTTATTTCAGCAGAGCACTGGAGATCTTACTCTTCAGAGAGAGGGTGTGCATTTTGATACAAAAATCAGTACATAAGCAAATAAAAAATGCTATCTGTAAAACCTGACCCCCCCCCCCTTTTTTTTTTTCCCTGAAAGCATATAAGAGTATCACTTAGGATGAAGACTGCCTTTTCATTGTATGGATAGCACCAGCTTTTTGATAGTTTTTAAAATGGCAACTTTAGGTATTAACAGCTTCAAGCTGTTTTCATGTATGATCCATTTTCTGACTCATAAATGCTTTGTTTCCTCTCTCTCTAATTCACTTTATTGTCAACAAATGTGGATCTGTCTGGAAATGATAAGCAACCTGAAAGCTGCATTGCCTAAGAGACGGACCCCACTTCTGCACAGTCCTTCTAGGTTGTTCCAGAACCAAAAACCAGAGGAGAAGAGCAAAATGATTTGTCTTGTTTATTACAGGGAAGACAGGGTAAGAGATAAATGAGAACAGGTCCCCAAGACCACCATTTCATGAATTCAGATGTGAGCCATGTTTGTGTCATGTAGAGCCTAAAATGGATGAAGTCTGGAGGTACTCTTTGTTACAGTCAATTTGCTTCCAGATTACTTGGGGAAGTTCTCCTTGTCCCAGAGAAATTCCTCAGGTATGTGCTTGCCAACTACATGATCCTTTTCTGATGACATCAGAGGACAAATTTTAAAAAATAAGGACAAGACTTCTGTCCTGTGGCCAATCCTGTAGCCCAGATTCAAAATCAGAGTTTTCATTGCAACATTCCCTCTCCAAGTGTAAGAGATATTAAAGACTGTTTTTGTGAGAACTGAGACTCCTTGAAAAGTGTAATGTCAGATGTTAGTCCCACGAAAATAGGCTAAGTAGAAATAAAAAAAAAGAAATACGCATCTAATGGAAATGTAGTAAAGTATTTCAGTGCTCAATAAATCTGAAATCACTATCTTTATTGTAAACCTCAGTTGTCCCAGCATAGTCAAGGAATGGAATGGAAGTTTCATTTACTGCATACTATGAATCATTACTTTAGAATCCCTGCAGAAAGGTTTAGAAATGGTATTTCTGCAACTGGGAAGTGGTTGCTGCATGCTGTCCAATTGCATGGTTGTTTTTTGGCCTTTTTTTTGTTTGGTGTTTTTTTGTTTGTTTGTTTGTTTGTTTTGTCTGTGTTAGGCTTTGCACTAAAATTGTCATGGGGAAAAACTAATTGAAGAGCTACTTTTATTCTTTAGAATTCTATTTTGTGACTCTCAGCACTTTTAAGCTATTTTCTTTGTCTATTTAATCCTTGGATGTTCTGAAGATGTGAGGTGCTGCTTCTACCGTTAGACATATGCACAGATGCTCTCTAGAAGGAGTAGGCTGTAAAAGATGTAGTAAAAATTACTTTGTCCTTTCAATCAGAGGTCCTGAGATAGGCTTGAATTCAGTACAAATGCAGATACTCAGATGATATTAATCCTCATGCTGTTAGCTGAAGTCTAATACTGAATGGAATTATCACTGCACTAGAGTAATTACTATTAAATATTATTTTTCATAGATCTAATCTATAGGCCCATTTCAACTGTATTTTTGACCAAATGAATTTGTGATGGTGAGAGCATCCGTAACAGAAGGCTGAACTATTGCGATTCATCAATTTAGCAAGGCTACCTTGTAGTTACAGAGTTTTTTTGAGGAGAATTGATGAATTTTAAAACAGAAGTAGATACTGCATTAGAAATCTTGCTGCTGAACTTGAAATTGCCATTTAAATTTTTTTTTTATTTTTTATTTCAAAATAAAGGTCAAGGTCTTAGAAAAAAAGTTTGTGCCAGTTCAGTTTCTTTTCTGAGAATATGATTGTTTGCTTTTTGCGTTTGAACACATATATCAAAGAGTTTAAGTGAACTTTATCTGACATGTTCAGAAAAATATCTCCTGTCTCTTTAGGCAAAAAAGAATCCAAATAATTTTTAGAAAGTGCTTTGAATATTAATCAAATTAAATAAACCAAAACCTACTTGCAATCATACATTAAAAGTTCAGCTAAAAATTGGTGTTGGCTGTTTTAGGGGATTTTTCTGCATTTGTAGAGCTACCCCTTATCAACAAGGCATACTCTTTCTCTCTCCTTCCGTACACCTTTCTCATCTTTGACTCACTAGCATGTGTAGTAGCAAGCCTTCTCTTTGCCCCAATGCATAATTATGTGTTCTTACCTTTCCGAGCCTTCTTCTTTGTGTACACTTGCACCACTGTTCAGTTCTTGAGGAATGTGTGATCCAGAGACTGCAGCTGGAAGGGAGCTGAGCTCTTATGTAGGAATGCAGAGGGTTCTCCAGCAAGGTTACCAGGGTTATCAGCGAGTAAAAACAGGAATCAAGAATGTCTTATATGGCAGTTCCCATTGTGGTTTGTGGAGCTGTGCTGAGGCTGCAGAATGAAGAAACAGTTAAGATGTATTCATTGAGAATCTCTGCACTGTTGGCTTATCTTTCCATTTTATGTGTTATACTTTTCAAAATGATTGAAATTACCTGATTGAATGATCTGGTTTTGGATTCTGGATTGGCAATAGACAAGAATTATTTAACTTTGTGATCTGTAAATTCACATAAATATGTATGCGAAATGAAGTGACTATGGTGCTAGATGGAACTAATGAAGAAAGACAGTACAATTTTAGATCTTACTGATATTTCAAAATATTTTTATTAATTAGAACTAAATTAAAAGCAAACCAGAATAAATCAAAGAACAGAAGCTTATGGGCAATAATTGAAATCTCTTCCTTTTTGTCTTATAGAACACTTTTGATATCACAGATTCACAGAATGATCAAGGTTGGAAGAGATCTTCAAGATCATCTAGTCCAACCATCTAACCAGTACTACCATGATCATCTCAACACCCTATCCCCAAGTGTCGCATCCAGACACCTCTTGAACACTTGAGACAGTGACTCCACCACTTCTTTGGGCAACTTATTCCAATGCCTAACCACTTTTTCAGTGATTTATTTTTTAAAATCTTTTTGGAACCTCACCTTAGGGTCACTTCCTCTTGTCCTTTCACTTGAGACAGGGCAGGAGAGACTGACCCCTGCTTAACTTCAGCCTTCTCCAGGCAACTGTAGAGTCTTCTTAGAATAAATAACCCTATTTCCCTCAGCTGCTCCTCATGAGATTTACGCCCTTTCTTGGATTTGCTCCAGCACACTCCTTTTTGAAATGAGTGGCTCATAACTGGACACAGCATTAGAGGTGTGGCCTCACTGGTGTTGAGTACAAGGGCAGAATCATTGCCCTGGTCGTGCTGGCCACACTATTGCTGATCCAGGCCAAGATACCATTGGTCTTCTTGGCCATCTGAGCTCACGTTCAGCTGCTGTCAACCAGCACTCCCAAGTTCCTCACCAC
Source organism: Catharus ustulatus (assembly GCF_009819885.2). Classification (NCBI taxonomy): domain Eukaryota; kingdom Metazoa; phylum Chordata; class Aves; order Passeriformes; family Turdidae; genus Catharus; species Catharus ustulatus. The sequence goes on along the minus strand of NC_046223.1, from coordinate 58,368,703 downwards.
TGAGCAGCTCTTGAGCCACTCTGTCCCAAGCCTGTAGTGATGCATGGGATTATTGTGACCCAAGTGCAGCCCTCAGTACTTCACCATATGCAGATATATTTTTGAATACATGGAATAATTGAAAATCAAGCATTAATTTTGGTCGTATTTGTACCACAGTAAGCTTAGATGACAGCCTGGTGTTTTCTCCTAACTTGCTGCTTGTTCAGGTAATTTTCTGAAAGACTAATGTCTGAAACAGAGTGTTGGAAGCTCTGAGACCATTTAGGTGTGAGGAAATGCAAAATGTTTTAGGTGAAAGTTGTCATAGCTGCTGGCTCTTGCAGGCCTAGTTACATGAGAGGCTGTGGGGCTGTGATGGGATCCTGCTGATCTTCCCAGAACAGATTTGATGAGGGATGTGCTGCTGTCAGCTGCCAGCTTCAGCTCCAGTGAGCTGCTGCTTTCCTGTGGAGGAGCGGACTGGACCATGGTGGGTTAATAGGTTTACTGTTATAAGTGTAGTGCAACATCCACTTCCAACATTCAGCTGTATGCAACTAAGATAGAAATGAGTAAATAGATGAGTTTTCTGCAGTAGTTAGCCATTAAAGAGTATTATGCAACAAACAGAAATTCAAACCTGGACAGATTATTTTCTCCTTCATTTACAAGAGGTATGAATATCTGGAAAATCAATATTCAGCAGGAGGTCCTGGTGTCTAGTAGTCTGGTATTAGGTGTCTCCCATGTGAATGGGTAATATATTTTTAAACGTCATGACGGAAGTGTGGCTCTTGTGTCCATAATACTGTACATTTAATTCTACATTAATTTGTCTAATAGACCTTTTCCTTCCTTTGTAATTTGAAGGGCAGGGAGCAATTACTGTCTAGCAACAATAAAAAGTGTGAAGATTAACGAGGTGTTATATTGTGGCACCTGTGAAGAACTTGAACTTATTCTGTGTTGCTGTGAGGAATAAGAAATGCCAGGAGTAGATGATACGGATTTGCCAAAGTGGATTTACCAACTCTCTAATGTATTGAAACAAAGTTATCACCAGCACCAGGCAAGTTTATGTATTTCTCATGGACCTAATTTCTCACACACCGTTGCACAAGTTACCCAAAAAATACATCAACAAGCTGTGTTGCAACCATATATTATGTGCAGGTGGCTACATGACTGTATTTCCTACCTTCCATTAGCCATGTTCTCTTTGCTCTTTCTTGATTGCATTGTCATCATATGCAAATTAATCTATGAAAATTATCTGAATAAATAATTTAACTACTTTGGGATAATTTAGAGAATTTGGATACGTAAAACTTACTATTTACTGCTCAGTTAGTACTGATGACTGAGACACCTGCACATGAAGAAAGATCTGCAGAAAAGAGATCTAGAGGAATGAGGAAATGAACATGGTCCAGTTTTCAATCTGCTCTTTATTCTGTTGTAATGTAACCATTAGTCTGATCAACTAAAAGCTGCCAGTGAAGGAGTATTTTTTCTCCTGTCACATTACTGGTCACAATTCCTGTGGCTGGATTAGCAAACCAGTGTGACCACACAGTTGAGATCCTTCCTTCCTCACTCTGCATTTTCTGGCCTCCTCCCATCTCAAGTTTTGTGACTATGTTGAACAGCATTAATTTTCTACTCTGGGCCTCAACATCTATATATTCAGAAATGAAAGGAGAGCTAGACTGCCTGTCTGGCAGCAGTTTACAGTTTCTATGCTTTGGGCATAAAGAAAAATTACAACCTTTGTAGCCTTTAACACTAAATTTTCAGAGGTGATGTTCAAGAGCTACTTAGAGAGATGCTGAATGTTTATGACTGTCCTTGTTTGAAAGAAGAGCTGTAGAATCTGAGAAATCAAATAATTTTGAGAATCACTTTCGTGGGGCTGTCCCAAATTGTGGCCTTTACATAACAATCTGTTCAGGTTCTGTTTCTTACTATTTCTTACATGAACTCCCCATCCCTGGAGGTGTTCAAGACCAGGCTGGAAAGGGGTCTGAGTAACCTGGTTAATGAAAGGTGTCCCTGTCCATGGATGGAGGGTTGGAAACAGATGATCTTTAAGTTTCCTTCCAACCCAAATTCTGTGATTCTGTGATATTTCTAGCATATGTAATTTTCTGGAGAACCTCTATGACATACATAATCGTTAATTATATTTTATGTCATTGTGTGTTAATAGGGTCTGGCCTTAAAAAGCTAGGACACACCTTAGAACTAGAGTACATGGTTTTGACAGACTCTACTGCTTGTGTCAAACTCCAGCATGTTTATCTCATGGTTTTCTTCTCATTATTATTCACAGAATGACTTGGCATGCAAAATTGAATTCAGCTATTTCCAGAGGACAAGTTTAAGTCAAATACCTCAGCTGGATCAAGGTTTCCTCACAAACTACCATGATTTTGTGAGGCATCTTATTTCTGTGCATCCATCTTGCCTCCACTTCGACTGAAAAGACAGATTAATTCATGCTTCTGGAAGGTGTGCATTTCCCCTACTAGGGTCCAGGCTGTCCAAGGCTGAAACTTGACATAATTTGTTAGTAACTTTTATTAATGGAGGAATAGAAGTGTATGTATATATCTATGTATGTATATAATAAGCAATCGAGCACAGGCATTCTGTTAGCCTGACAGTCCTTGAGTACTGTGACTATTTTTGCAGCTCATCTCTGCAGGTGAAATGCAGTCCTTGTATGCAGTGACTGGACAGTAGGATGTACTTTCAGACTGGTTGTTTGTTTTCCTTCTTTCAGGCTTTTTTCGCCTGTCCTTCTATTGGTTACACTTGGCCATGGGATTTTTTCCCATTGTTAACCTTTGTTACACTTTCAAGCATATGACTTTCAAGTCATATTTACATGTCTGGGAGGAATATTCCTTATATCTGCACCAGTAGAATCATAGAACAATAGATTATCCTGGGTTGGAAGGGGCCCACAAGGATCATCAAACTCCCAGCCCTGCACAGGATACCCCAAGAGTCACACCATGTGCCTAAGGGCATTGTCCAAACACTTCTTGACCTCTGTCTGGCTTAATGCTGAAGCGACCACTTCTCTGGGAAGTCTGTTCCAGTGCCCAGCCACCCTCTGGGTCAAGAGCCTTTTCCTAAAATCTAATCTAAATCACCCCTGAAACAACTTCAGGCCATTCCCTCGGGTCCTGTCATTGGTCACCCCAGAGAAGAGATCAGTGCCTGCTCCTTCTCTTCCCCTCATGAGGAAATTGTAACTGCAGTGAGGTCTCCCCTCAGTCTCCTCTTCTTCAGGCTGAACAGACCAAGTGACCTCAGCTGCTCCTCATTGAGCTTCCCCTCGAGGCTCTTCACCATCTTGGTCATCCTTCTTTGGATGCTAATAGCTTTATATCCTTTTTCTATTGTGGCACCCAAAATCGCCCCCAGCACTGGAGGTGAGGCTGCCCCAGCTCAGAGCAGAGCAGGACAATCCCCTCCCTTGCCCAGCTGTGATGCTGTGCCTGATGCCCCCAGAACAGGGTTGGCCCTCCTGGCTGCCAGGGCACTGATGACTCGTGTTCAACTTGCCAGGGACCAGGACCCCCAGGTCCCTTTCCATGGCACTGCTCTCCAGCCTCTCATTCCTCAGTCTGTCTGTACAGACAGAGTTGTCCCATGTTGATTGCCCAGCCCTGTGGAACCCCACCAGTGACAGGTCACCAGTCTGATGTCACCCCACTCACTAAAACCATCTGTGCCTGACGCATGAGCCAGCTGCTCACCCATCGCATGATGAGTTTATCCAACCATGAGCTGGCCATTGCGTCCAGAAGGACACCATGAGAAACAGTATCTAAAGCTTTATTAAAATCTGAAAAGATTATGTCAACTGGCTTCTCTTGATCTAGGTGCGTTACCTTGTCACAAGAGTAGATTAAGTTTGAAAGGCAGGATTTTCCTCTCATGAAGTTGTGCTGTCTGTGACTGGTGACTCTGTTGTCCTTCAGGGGTTTTACAATAACTCCCAAAATAATCTTCCCAACAATTTTACCCTAAATGTGTGTGTTTATTAGTTTGGTTTGATGAAATTGGCTTAAACACAAATGGGTCTGTATGTTCAGGGGCTCTTTTTTTTCTTTTACTGGGCCCTCAACTGTGCACAGTTAGTCCAAAGGACTGCAGAGGCTCTGTCCCTAGGGATTTCTGTTTTGGTACAAAAATAAGGAGCTTCAGATAAACCTTATTTGCTGGGATAAGTACTCAAGAATTTTTACAAGCAGGTGTCAGATTTCCCCAAGTGTCTCCTTCCTTCTCTACTGCCCATCGTGTTTTTGGGTTTGGCACCCTTGCCTAGCCTTTTTTTTTCTGTATTCTTACAAGCAGCTGGCACGGAGTTTCTTGGAGATAGCCTGGTAGTAATCTGGGAAAATGTTTTTGTCTCTTCACTTGCTGGTTCAAGAGGTCTGCATGCACTTTGATGAACTTAAAAGCACTACTTTAAATAGTCTTTTATTTCACCAGGATTTATTTTCCTGTGGCCTAGAGCCCTCAGATTTCTTTGTTGTCACCACACGTGACTGTATCAATGTTTTGTTTCAAAAGTTTATTTTGAAATGCAGTATTAAAAAGTAAAAAGTAACATTAAAGTAACATTTTAAGATTTCATTCTAAAGAAATGTAATTTGAAACGATTGGTTTTGGTTGGAATTTTTGAAGCAATGGCATCTAAATTATAACATTGCATTTTGTAATTGGCATTCCTAGTTAATAATTTTTTGAGTGTGATGTAAATGAGGAAATTGAAATATTTCAAGCATTTTTCTTAAAAATGTCTTGTTTAATGTTGGTCATTGAAAGTTTTTGCAAGGAATTTAATAAACCTTTAGATAATTGGTTAAAAAATGTGTGCATCCTAAATATTTGGAAAGAGGGCTTGCCCAAGAATAAAGGGTTCACATGAGCACTTAGAAGTCCTATAAAGGCAGAATAAAGAAAGATTTATGAGCAATTCCTGTGTTTTTGTTGGCACTTACCTTTGAAATAGTTTGCAAGTAAGTGTAAGAATCTGACAGCACTTCCTGAAATACCTTTTTCCAATCTATTGAGTGCACTTAACCTTTTCCTTTCAGATGGTTGGATTGTGCTAGTTTATCTGAGCATTTAAAAAAGAAAAAAAAATATGCAGTCTAGTGTCTGGGTAATTTTGGAAAAGGTTTACTAGAGTGAAACCTGGAGAAAATACTGCTGGATGTGTAATGAAATGATTAACTTCAGCCTTTTCACAAAAGCCATATTATAGTTCTAAGACTCTTATAGGAAATGCAGGAGTACAATTTCTAGCCAAGTCTTTGAGGGATAGAATAACTTCAATAGAGACAAGGATGACTGGGAATTTCTGAAAGAATGAAAGCTGCACGGGATGTACATGAGATTGTTAGCTGTAGCTGGCCTTCAATGCTTTCAGCTTTTCAAACCTTTTATTCTTCAGATTGTTTACACTCAAGTGAGATATGCTTAAGTGCATGCTTCCAGAGTTTGCTTGCTGAGCACTCCACTTTGGCACACTTGTGGGCACAGCTGATTGCCATGCTCAGAGCCCTGCTGCTGCTGTCTCCAGAGCCACAGAGCCACCCAGCAACTGGGCTCTGCTGCCAGAAAATCATATCTTATGCAGCGCCCAGGGACACTTTGTCAGCAGCTTTTTCATCCAATTCGGCATGCTATAAGACAGCAGAATGAGGTTCCTCAGATTACGTGACTCTTCACGCAGGAGTGTCTGGGACTGAGAGATGGTGTCAGGGACAGATCGTGCCCAGGCAAAACTGCTCTTGGCAGGAGGTAGAAATGGGCAGAAAAACCCTAAGCAATTTGACCAGTCATTATTTTATATCCTAGGGAATTGGATCAAATTTTTTTTCCACTGGTGCTGTTCCTTAAAGAGTAGAGGAGTCATCCGATGAAGGATTCAAAAGACACACAAAAACAATGTTTTGCAGAGATTTTACTCCACAGATGTCCACACACTACCATTAATTTTTAAATAACCAGAAGTTATCTTCCAGTTGTTATAGGTAGCAGAGGTCTGTAAATGGGTCACTTGAAATTTAAATATGCAAGAAAACATTTTTCTAGGGTTGCTTACCACAACAGAATCTGAAGCATTAAATATTTCTCAAATTCTACAGATCAGTGCAGTATCTGGACTTCAGGAAGGAGAAAACTAATGAATAAGTACAATAACTGGAGAATTACTAAGTAGGGAAAAGGACATCAGAATAAGAAATAGTCTAAGTGAAAGAGAAGATCATGATTGAAATACAAGTCAACAGAGTAGTCTTTTGCAGAAAAGGCAGATTTTATTCTGCAAAAAGAAAAACACATGAACAGGTCAATATACTGTTTTAAGAGGGACTGGCAAGGCATCTTTCAGATTTTTATGCTCACTAAGGGGCAAGCAAAGTTCTTATGAGAGCAGGAGAATTAGAAAGGAGACTCTGAAAGAAAGGATGGAGGCGGAGTGGGTGATGTGACAGGAAAGGGAAGGGAAAATGTACAACAAAAGAGATGCATCTGAATTGTTCTCCAGGCTAACTGGAAACAGCTGAGGGAAAATTAGCTTTATTTCCAGCAGAGGACTTGGGCTAGCCACGAGGTAGTGAAGCAGCAAACAGTTCACAGAGAGAGGCTTAATAATTGGAAATATAGTAAGGGCAAGTTGAAACAAGTTCCTGTGGGGCAGGTCTAGATATAAAGTCTTTTAAGTGATGTTCTGCTTGTGCTTTACTGGATGCTACTATACAGTGAGTGCAGACTACAAAAATTCTGTGGGTTTGCTGATGTTTCTTATGTCACATCAAGAGGGCAGTTTGGCTGCTGGTAGAGATCTCAGCAATTTCTCCTCCTGCTTAACAAGGCAGAATAGTACCTATGGATGTATCTTTTATTCTTTGTGCTAATTATATCCTTTTTTTTTTTCTCTTTGTAAATATACATTGCATGAAAAGAAAAGTTTTGGTGTTTGAATATATTTCTTTCAAATCTTTTAAAAATCAATATTTATGCAATATGGAAATCCTACTAAATACTTTTTCCTTGAAAATTGAAGGAGAGACATTTTCTTGTCTGAACTTTTTCTTTGGAGAAACTAGATTTCTATGGTGATTTAAATAGTCTTCAAAATATTAATAGGAGAATAATGTTTTCTCATATTTCAGTTAAATTCTGGTATAAAATAGTATGGCCTTTATCACACGTTATGGTTTGCATGGTGCCTCTTAATTGGTTCTTCATTTAATCCCATGGGCAAATGGGATTACCATTTTGAGGAAAACCTCAGGCTATGGGGAGTGGTTACTCTGAAGACTTGTCTTCTAAGAGAAGCAGTCCCACTCCAGAGGAGAAAAGACAAATTACAAATCACATAAGGTGAGTCCCTATATATAAATGACATTTCATAGCTTTACAGGTATTACCAAAAAATATTTGTGGGTTTTTTTAAATCTGTATTTTTTAATTCTAGTACAGCAGACTTGAAAAACTCCATAGTTTGTCTTGTTGACAGTTGATAGCACTTGTAAAGAGCTGCCACAAGATTGCAAAAATTTTAAATTCAGCCTTGGTAAAAAACATAGAGTTATGTCCTGTTATGATTAACAAGTTATATGTGGTGAAGAGATGGCAATGCTGAGGTCCCTCAACTCTTCTTTAGATACAAATCTCAGTATGTGCTTGTGCAACTAGTGGGTCAGGTCACAGGGAAAAGAAGGGGTATGTGTAAATATTACAGAAGCTAAATAATCATGGCAGACTGGCTTGCTGGGGTACAGAGGGAGGCAGAAGAGTGGAGCCATCCTGCCCAGTGCATAAGGAAAATGAGTAGTGAGAGAGAGGAGAGCTTTGGATGAAATGCCTGCAGGGAGTCTGGGCATGAGGGAAGCCAGGAACCAGAGGAGGGAAGTTTGTCCTTTCTGGACAGGGAGATGAGGCTGAAAAGGAGAGCCCAAAGATGAAGGTGGGTGTAAGAATGTGACAAGTCGGGCTGGATGGGCCAAATGAGATCAGTAGACACAGATCTGCAGGAAGACAGAGCAGGAGTTCCCACTGGCAGCAGAGTCAAAGAGCTTTTACTTCTACTAAAACAGAGTAGAAGAAAGGACTTGTAGTGACTTGTAGTGTCACTCCATACAAGTTAGTGGGTGTCACTGGTACCCCTCCTCTGCTGCTGAATAGTGATCTGTCATCCCATGCTGCATCAACACAAGTGAGGGCTCCACCAACATGGCCGTGCTCTTCTGTCTGTGACTCTGTGAGGCAGAAAGGTAACATTTTTTTTCCCTAGATGTCCTCTTTAGAAGGTGAGATGTTACATGCCAAAAAGCTATTATTTGCAAGCTTGTAATTTTATTAAGCCCGAGATAAGGTGACCTGTGCAAATCTTATTTGGTCCCTTTATGATTATTATTATAATTATTTCCATATTTGTAAGGTAATTATTAGTGGGCTGCTGTTCCAATATATGAAAAAGATCATCTGTGAAATGTGTCATACTTCTATAGTGGAATAAGTCGTTGTAAATTCTCTACTCATTTTTCCCAAAGGCTGGTAACTAAAAAAGGAAAGAGGCAAAAATTATTATGTGGAAGCAACTGATTTTCTGACCTGAAGAACTGAATTTCGGACTAATTCTGCCACAAATGCTTCTGTAAAGTTCAGAAATCATTTAAATCAAACTTTTCACAAGCATTCTGGTGTTGTGTTGTAATTTTCTTTGTCAGAATGGAAGTCCTACAGTCTGATTCATGTAAGTGTTGAACATTTGCTCCTGCAATTGCAGACAAGAAAAGTAGCACTCAGAGCATTCAAAACCTATTTAATGGTGAGTACTTAAGAACTCAGGTTGCCCATAACTCACTGTATACTTTTGACCTTAATCTCTCTCAGTCTCATTTTTTATCCTTTCAACTCAGAAGAGTATTGGAAAAATACATTCATTAGGACCTGCCAGCTGCTAAATTGCTATAGTGGCATGGAAATACTGGAAGGAAATTAATTCTGAATTTGGACAATGTGCTGATAGTAAGGCACCAGACACTGAACAGTCATGGAAAAAAACCCTCACAGACAGAGTAGCTTCTCATTTATTAAATTCTTTTTTATTTGGTGCACTGATGAGCTGTTGCCCTATCAAGAGTATAGTCACATAATTAAAGATAACATACATATAGACAGGATAGATAAATGAAGGTTTGAGTAGCATTTGCAAGATGCAGTTCAACCACTCTGTGTTTAAAATTTTAATCTTTTTTAAAGGTATAGTAATATAAAGAATATGTGTGGGTGTTTCTGCATTCACCTTATGTACAGAAAGAAATTATTAAACTTCTCTGCATAAGGAAAAAAAACCAGAAAATTGCTATTGCTTCAAAGCTATTTCAATTTTGGGCTATTCCATAAAGTGCAGCTACATCACCATTCTTTACTTAAGAATAAGGAAAATGACCTTTTAAATGAGCTGTAGTTTAGATTCCAAAAGTACTGAGAAAAAGAATGAAAGAGAAACAATTTCTCAGTATTTATTTGAAAGAATTTTTGGTATAAATTTAAATTTCAGACCCCCAGAACTGACAAATAGATCGAGACTTTTTTTATATTTAGAGCCCATCTCTCATTTCCCTGCTATTCCCAAGAAAAACTTCCACATTTTTCAGAAAACTGGTCAAACGTCTATGTTGTTAAGGGAATCTGCTGAAAAATTATTAGCTGACATGTACAGTAATTTCACAATTATAAGCCACACTGAGTATAAACCGCACTTCCGGGTGCCAGCAACTTTTCATTCTTTGTCCATATATAAGCTGCACCTGATTATAAGCCGCATGTTACAATACAGAGTGTGATAAAAGGTATCTGTTCTATCACCATCTGTTGAGGGTGGGGGCAGTGATCCTTATCTCCGTGGGAGATATTCTCCTAATGGGCCATCCACTGAAACCAGGCAGGGCATTGTTCTTTATCTTTTCACAACCCATCCTTCCTCCAGCCAGTCATTTTCTGCTAATGGCCCATTGAGTCCCACTGTGGGAATGATAAAATTACTTCATCCCATTGGAAGATGCTCCAGCCAGGGGGAAGAGCTCAACATTTCTTACCAAAATAAAAACAGAGGTTTTGGGACACTAAGGTCGCCCCTTTCTCCACTGGACTCCAGAGGGAAACAGAATTTCTCCACATCACCACTGGACCTCCGGAGTGCAGGAGCACTGCTTCAACTGAATCCCATCTGTCATTGCAAGAGGACTGCAGCCATCATTTAATGGGACTGCTACCAACACCCTGCCTGACGGGGTGTCAGGTTGTACTCTGACTTTGTCAGGGTTTGGGGTTTGTTTCTTTGTAGTACTGTATTTCTATTTTAATTTCCCTAGTAAAGAACTGTTATTCCTAATTCCCATATCTTTGCCTGAAAACCCCTTGATTTCAAAATTATAATAATTTGGAGGGAGGGGGTTTACATTCTCCATTTCAAAGAGAAGCTCCTGCCTTTCTCAGCAGACACCTGTCCTCCAAACTAAAACAGCAAGTTTTTGTTCTTTGTCCATATATAAGCCGCTCCTGATTATAAGCCACACTTTGGGTTCGGACCAAAATTTTAGTCAAAATGGTGCGGCTTATAATTGTGCAATTACTGTATATGCCATGGAAAACAAATCCAAGTAAGGGACAGGAAGGTATTGAAAACATCCGAGTTAAGGTATTAGACACATGAATAAGTAATCTGGGTTCCTTTACCTTCCCACCAGTAGAACCTTCAGGAAATGTGGCTGGAGATGTTGTGGACCATTCAGTGGCAGTGCATAGGCACATCTCTCTAGACTTTAAAGCAGTCTGCTAATGTTAGTGAGAGATCTGAGAATAAAATTAAATTTTTCAAGAATGCTTTAAGGGACTGAAAGAATGTGAAAATTTATACTGACTTTACTAAAGAGTTTTAGAGGACATTTTGTTGCACACATGTACTGGTTTAGTTTTTGCATATCCAAATGTAGCATTTCAATCACTCATTTTAAAATTAACCAGAGTTAAGATTGAAGGAAGACAATAAAACTAATGCCAAGGGAAATGCTTAATTTCATGTCAAATAAGGAGTTTTAATGACCTAAGAAGATAAACTGTTGTTTTCATGTTGCCAGAGCTTGTCCTCAACACTACTGTTTCTTGGTTAATATCAAGATATTTTACATAAGTTTTTAAATTCAAGTTTAAATCAATTTGTATTTTATTTTGGTTCTAAAGAAAACATTTCAATGTCTTCTGACTACAAAATGTATTTTCTGATACACAGTGAAATACTGTCAGCATTTAAAGATTATTTTATTATTCAACTTTCATATAACTTTATTTTCATTTATTTTTCTTGCATTGCTTTTTTTTGGTTATATTTTTTCTTTTTTTTTTTTTTTCTGCAATGAGGCTGGGCAGTTTTCATTTGGTTTCCTTGCCATTTTTTTGTTTGGCCTTCATATATATCTTCTGTTGTTTTAAAAGTAGTTCTTCATATTTTCTCACCTCATTCTTTTACGTCAATATTACTTCACCTCATCCATTCATTACATCAGCTTGGGGTTTTCTATGGAAGTAGTCCTGCACTTACTCCAAAAGAGAAGAAAAGATATGAGCAAAAACCATGAAATTAATGAGAATAAGTGACCAGAGGAGTACTTCTCTGTCAGGATGGTCATCTCCTGTCTTGTCTAGGTGTCAAAGGAGCTGCTGTGCAGCTCTGCTCTGGTGGTCTTCCTGGTCACAGTTTGTATTTCCCTTGACAGAAAGCCTTGTCAGAGGTCACAGGTCAGGGCTGTGGGAAAGGGAAGAGAAGGAACTAGTCATATGTTCCATTTACAGGTATGATTTAAAGGCAGCTCTTTCTCATCCTACAGCTTCTTTTCGCCCAGGGGTGTCAAACCTGCACAGCTATGTTTATCCCATACAGAGACTGTTGGTGAACTTGAATGTCAAGTTTAGTGAGGCACTAAGCTGGAAGGAATATCATCATTGTCTAAAGGAAATGCTTATTACTCCTGGTTTTGATCCTACACACAGGGACATTGCTGATCATCGGGGAATAAACTGAGGACAGTGGGGCAAGAAAGCCCTGCATATATTTTAGTTACCTAAACAAGGCCAGGGCATTGTGCCAAAATCAGCATGGTGGCTCTCACTGCTGAATAGCTTCACACTCCCAGGCAGTGTTGGGCTCTCCCAGCGCCAGGATCAGGAGCTATGCAAGAGTTCGCCTATGGTGTCATAGACAAAACCATCCTGTTTTGGGGAGAAAGAGAATTTAGTTGTGTGTTTCACATGTGCTCAGAGCCATGGATCAAGAATCACTGACAATCAGGTCTCAGGGTGAGCCCTAGCTGATCTTCACCACCAGTCGAGTATCAGCCAAGGGTGATGCCAGTTTCTGCTCCCATTGCTGGAGCCCACCTTCATGGCTGTAGCCTGTCTCATGCCGACCCTGGCTTGGCATGTGGTCATGTCCCAAAGTTCTATCTGGCCTAAAATATCCTGTGATTTCGTCCATTTGAGATACAACTTCATATAAAGTTTTCTCTCTCCATTGTCAGGTTGTACTTAGCTTAATCACAGCCCTAGATATTTTTGGATATATTTTTAAGCCATTACTTTTATTTGGATGGCATATGATTTTTTTTCAGATTTGTTGGAGTTTCTTTTTGGGAGTACAGTTCTGAGTTCCTTAAGGTATATGACAGTTTTCTCTTTATTTATATACTTTATATACTTTATTTATAAAGTATATAAATATATACTTTATTTATATACCTTTATATATATATAGGTCAATCCTATTGCAGTACTTCTCCTTGAGATGTTTTGTGAGTGTTCAAAAAGTTTTCTGTTCAAATAGTATTCATAAATATTTTGCCCCATACAGAAATTCACATTATAACAGCAGATTAATTTCATATGGAATGGCAGGATGGTGCTATTATACCTCCAATGTTTGGAAAAGCATTTGTACTAGACCTTGACTGCTTTTGAAACGACCACTAGTTTTGAGACACCTTACCCTGGGAAATTTCATCCCTTCTGATTAGAAAGACACAGCAGCTGCAGATTAAAGTTTCATATTTGAAAATAAATTCAGAAAACAAGAATTTCTCAAGATGTCTTTTTTTTTACTATCTATATAGTTTTACCCTAAGCCCACCTACTACAAAACCTCTCTATTTCCAATAAAGCTGGGGCTGTGAATAAATTAGGCCTTACTTCACTGTTGCGTGGATTGTGTATTTTGGGCTATCCTAAATTCATTCTGCCTGCCAGTCAGATTCTCTTGATATAAGAAACTTGAGTTTACGTTATAATACAGTAATTGTCTCATGCACAGTTCCTTTTTACTTTGCATTTAATATAAGGTTAATAATCTCTTTCTGATTCAGACCTGCAGATGAGTGAGTGTATAAAGCGGAGGTGTCTTGTTTCCTTACACATTCACTGAAGTGTGAAACATGAAAGGCAGTGTGGAAGACAAGTTTGTTCTGCTCTGTAGGTTCCAAACACTTTCTGTTTTGTTTCTGCTGTGTTATTACATTTGGAAGTGTGCAGTAAATTCTGGGGTTTTGTTGATTTTTTAATCTGTTCTGGTTTTGTGCAGGCCTTGGAGAGAGGGCTTTTTCTGGGGTTTTCTTTCTTTGCAATTTGTGGGTTTTTTGGTAAACATAGTTGGCAAGATCTTTTGGCCTTTTATTTTTTTGTTATGGTTTGCATAGGTTACTAAGGGAATTGCAGAAAAGGTTCTGCTCTTGTATTTTGGGAATGATGGTCTTGCCAAAGTCATTAAACTGCATTAGGTTGTTGTACTATGTTCTCCAGAGCACCAACCCTGGAAACCTAACTGAAAACTGGATGAAGAGTGGACTGTTATGGTTTTATTTTGGGACACATCATCAGTAGTCTGTGATGTGCACTAACTAGCAGCTGGTTTCTGTATGAAATCTGATAAATTATTTTGATTTAGCAATCTCTATTATTAGTATCCTCTTTTCACAAAAAGTTTTTCTCCTCACTTCCTCCAATAATTACTTGACTTAATTTATTACCAGCTTTTATTTCCACTGGAAAATGGAAAGAATGTTATTTTGGGGGAATATGGGACTAGGGGTATTTTAGTGTGCTTCCCACTGTGGTTCACCAATGAATGTGATGACTCTGCAGGGCCAGTTTGTAAAACCTTGCTCAAGTGCTGCTGGAGTGGAACTGATCCTCAGGGTGGGAAGTAGCAAGGTCATATTTTGATTCCTTTTGCTTTGTGAAAGCCTGTGTTAACAGGTTTATAGTGCTGTCTCCATGCTGCAAGTTTGTGTGCAGGAAGGCAGTGAAGGGCCAAGTCAGGTTTGGCGTGTGGGCACTGCAGGCAGGTGTGAGCAGCAGCACTGCTTCCTTGTGATCCCTGGGACCACGGACCCTGGGAGTCCACATATTTAATGAACTTTTTTATTTGTTCTACATTCGAAAAACCTTTGGTTTTTTGTTTGTTTCAGGTAGTTTTTGAGTATTTTTTTCTCTTTCTTAAGTATAAATTCAATAAAAATGTGTGTGTAAACCTAGGCTTGATCTGAAAAAGGATGAATATTCTGAAAAGATGAAAATTTAATTTATCTGGACTGATAGATGAGTGATGGCTATTATTTTTTGGTATTTCTTAATTTTGCTTTTACCTATAAAACGGTTTTCTTTTGTATTCAACTGGGAAACTAGGATTGCTTTAGTAAATGTGTAACGTTGGAAAACTGCTGCACACCTGCAAAAATATGTAATTATTTTGAAACTTGATTTTTTTTCTCATACTGTTTTTCAAAGTGCAAAGTTTTCATTTCTTTGTGCTTCTTATTGATATGAAAATAGTTGTGGGAACCTTATCTTCTACAACATGCATATTTGTATCAGTTTTTTAAAAATTCATCAAAATTATGAATATCTATCTAGTCATCATGTATACCAAATAGATTAGTCTATTGCTAATTATAAAATTTTATTGACAACTATAGAATTTCTTGCTGGATTACTTCAAATTGTTGTGTTTACGTGCACCTAAGAGTATGCATTTTAAAGAGGTCACAAGATGGTTTATTAAAACTTATACTGGCAGAGATGATAAAGGTTCAGACAGAGAAGAATGGGGTGGGGAAGATAAGAAACAACAGCTTTGATCAGTACTCAATAGTGAAAAAAAAGAAGTCAATTAAATGAGGCACTGGGATGAAATAAATTCAAAGGAAGATTCAGGACCTTGAGAAGAATAAAAAATATTAGCCAGGTTTGTGGGGCTAGAAAAGGTGTACAACGTATATGTTGTATCCATAATGAGAGATTAATAATACTATATTAATTTTGGTAAATTTGGAATTTTTGATTTTATACATGTTAAAATCTAAAATATTCAGTGACTTTTTCCCTGCTTAACTTCATAGAATCACGCTGTCAATTGCGACATTCTCCAATTTTCCCATCTTACTAAAAAACCAGAGATGTGTCATGTCAACACTTCACCCTTTACAATTCTTCACTTCTTCACAAGTTCTAAGCAAAAGAAGAAGGTTATTTAGGTAAATGTTAAAAATTAGCTGATGTATAAGTCTTGGCAAAGAACATTGGGTTTAAAACTGCAGTTTTCCTGAATGATGCCAGTAGCAGTTTCTAAAGCAGTTGGTAAAGCCTCGTGTTCCTCTAATAACTGCTGTATTTTCATTGAAAAGCATTGAATTAATATCATATTTGGGGACAGAAATTATATATATATATGTAAAGTCTTGAGGGAATGGCTGAGAGTGCTGCCCAGATGCCTTTGGCTGGTAGAAGGGAGGTACTCAGCAGATGTCAGGGAACCTAGGCTGGATGAGTTATTAGAGCATACCTAAAGAAATCAGAAAGCTGCTGGGGAGTAAAGTTTTGAAGCAGGAAGGTGTGGTTGGTGCCACATGTCACAGACATCAAAGCACAGAAAGTTTTGCTATGCTCAAGAAGGGAATAAGGCAAAATTAGGTATGTAGGAAGAAACCTGAAAGAGTTTCCAAAACCAGGATATGTTTGAGAAAATGTTGAGACTCTGGGGAGATAAAAGCCACCTGTTTACTAATCAGCAATTAAAGCATGCATTTAAGTGGCTAATGTCTATAAACAGTAGGATTCTTCATGCTTCAGCTTGTCTGGTGCTGTTACACCCAATGGTATTTGTCTCCTGGACAATTTTTAGCACAGACTCTTACTGGAAAGCATGTTTTGCAAGAGCTATTTGCCTTCCAGGGGCAGTCCCAGAGTTCACTGGTGGTTCCCTTGGCAATTTCACATCCTCTCTGCTTTGTGTACCACACCTGCAGCAACTACCCATAATAACCTCCTACCAGGTTCAGTGATGTGAATTCATTGCTATTTACAGATAGATCTGTTTGGTTTTCACCTGCACACCATCCTGCACATACTGGTCATGTGCCTGTGCAGTAGCATCTGTGTGACTGGAACAAAAATTCTTCAGCAACAATTTTTAATACAAGTTTTTTTTGTCGTGCTGAAACAGCTTCTTAGTGTTTATGAAAGTGGTATTGTAATGAGAAAAGGCACTTTTTAATTCAGTATTAGATCTTGACAATTGAAGGAAAGCTTGCACCTCTTATTGGACAATAGCACTTGAAAACTGTTTGGTTAATAATTTAGATATATACCATATAGTAATTTAAGTTAATAATTAAACTATTTCAGGTGCAATCATAAGTGATTTTTGACTCAGATTTTCAACCTAGCTGCTGATATTGCAGTTATGTTGAAACCTTTGGATGGGAACAGGTACACAAAATAGTGCTGTTTCTTTGGTATTCCTTTGAACTGTTGAAAAATTTGTTAATTTATCAAATATCTTTTTTATTTTTCAAGGTACAATGCCCCATAACTTCAGGCTATAATAAATTGCCCTGTATCTTACTAATTCTGCAACTTTCCAACTAGGAGAGAGGGCAGTAGATATTTTTTTTTGTCTATCAGTTGTTTTCAAACAAACAGGACTTCTTTCTTACAACCTGAAGCAGTGGATGAAGCTTGACCTCCCTGAAAGAACTCTGCTTGTTTTTTGTTTTTGTTTTTGTTTTCGTTATCAACAGACCGAGCTCAGATAACAGGCGGCACAGCATCCGGGAGAGGATGTCCAGTACCAACGAGAAAGGGAGCCTGTCCATGGAATCCACCAAGGAAACGCGGTACTGCGCCGTCTGCAATGACTACGCCTCAGGGTACCACTATGGGGTCTGGTCCTGCGAGGGCTGCAAAGCCTTTTTCAAAAGGAGCATTCAAGGTAATAAACTGTTCAAGTGAGTCACCTTTACTCTTGAGGAAACTGAGGTTATTGAGATCCCAGCCTGAGTCTGGGACAACGACATTTACTGGGTTTTCATTAGCAGTTGTTGTGCTCTCCCACGTAGTTTTAGTGCCATACTTGGTGAATGCTTTTGGCAGGTATAAAATATGTTATTTAGTCCAACATTAATGAAGAAAAGCAAAGCTTTTCCATATCATCCTTGCTTTAGGTATATCTGACCACAGTGGTAGTGAAAAATTTGATTTAAAAATCCATATTGGATCAAGACGATCACTATTTCAGGCTATGCATATCTCTGTTCTTATCTGAGGCATTTGTTTGAGAATTCCGTGTCAGATGATTAATTCCTGCTGATTGATTTATTAATCTTAATTTAGTGCTCCATTGGCCAGATGATTTAGTCCAAATCTCAATTTCTTAAAGGTGCTAGATGTCTTTTGAGAGCCAGTATTGAAAAGGAAGATTTCCTTGCTAGATGTCTTTTGAGATCCAATATTGAAAAGGAATGTTTCCTTGATGAAATATTATTTGTATCTGTCAACAAAGCAGGGCTTTGAACTGTACACAGAATGGTTTAGTTGAGAGTCTTATCATGGTTAAAAAGAGCATCTAACAAAAACACTGTTAATTACTGTGACAGAGATAATTCTTTATTTAAATGCCTGCCACTTTGTGGAATGGGCACTTTTTTTGTTTTTGCTTTGTTCAACATCTCTTAAAATGAGTAAGAAGTAATTATAATTCTACTGAAAATGCAGGCACTCTTCAGTATCTAAGTTTTAGAGAAGAAAATAAAACAGATTTATTCCTTTTAAACGGAAAACTGGTGAAGTACTGTGCTTTATTTAGGTTTCTCTAGTTTTTAAATCTCCAGGTGATATATAGGCACAAAAATTTCTGTTGCCTCTTTTACTGAAGTAAACATAGTCTGGAACAGTTTTACATCTATCACAAGGTGTGATTATTGCCTGTTTTGTTGCATGACTAGCACTGAGGTGAGTTAAATAGGACTTCCAGCATTCAGCTCAGAATTTTCCCCCCTTGAAGAAAAAAAGTGAAAGAATGACTGAGGAGTAGACATTGATGGAATTATTTGTATGTCAATGATTAGTTAATAGTTACTCATATTTTTGTTTGTCCAAACACACTGAAATGATTTTTAAAAGAGCAAGTGGTTAGAGCCAGACATCAGCAATAAGCAACACTGAAGGGAGAAAGGGTGAAATGCTTTTTTTTCTTCCCATCAGAGTCAATGTCAGGAGAACAACTCCCTTATTTTGTATTTGTTATTTTTCCTTTTCAGTTCCTCTGACCAAGTCAGAATTATTTGTAGGCTTTTGAAATTATGTCCTTGTGCTTGAACTGAACTAAGTCACAACAAAGTGGAAATTGAAATAGCTTTGAGCAAAAGTCAGAGTTATCAAGTAATTGTGCAGCAAATAGCTTCAGCCTTTGGCCATTGTGGAAGAAAAAGTGAATCTATTTAATTGAGCTTCTGCTGCCAGCACTTGGTGGTTTTGCCCTGGTCTCCACATGGACAAATGTTGTGGTCCACCACACTGTATCTGTTTTCTATTTATGCTACGCTAAAGACTAGTTAGTAAATTTGCTTCTTACTATGTATATATATTTAAGGTAATTTTTAAGTAGATTAGCTTTTAAATCTTACAATTTAAGTTTCCAGGATCCCATAAATTGTCTTTTGTGATCTATAAGTCATGTTTGCTCTAATTTAAGCTCCTTGCTTCTTGCCCTATCCCCTGTGGGCATGAAACACGCTTATTGCAACAACCTTTTACACAGTTGAAGACTTATCATATTTTTTTCTCAGTCTTCTTTTTTTTAGACTAAACAACCAAGTTCTTTCAGTAGAACATGCTTTCTAGACTTCTGATCCCATTTGTTAAGCTCCTCTGTACTTTCTCCAGTTGATCTACTCTTTTGTGATTAACTTATCATAGAAAATGACATCCACAAGTATAAAGAAAATATTTCAAGAATATGAGTACTTATGAGAGAATTGTGATCATTTGATCACAGAGGGTAAGAAAAGTCTTCTGAAATTGTAAAGTCATAGCTACCCAGTCTTGATGAACTAAGGTAATTTTTAAATTTTCTACTGGATTTGAAAGAGATCTCTATTTCAGCAATTGCATGTTCTCATTGAACATGTGTCCATTCATTTATGAAGATGAAAGTAATTTTTAGATTGAAAATGGATGCAAAACCATGCATTTACCTTGCCAATGATAATAATTTTAAATATGTTCTGATCAAATAGCTAGGAATGAATGTTACTTACCTGCAGACATATTTATAGAAGAATATGTGGAATATTGTATGTATTTTTAATTTATTTTATATACTGCATTGTATATATGTTCTGCATTCCTAAAAGAAATGGGAAAAAAATTCTGTGAATCATATGATCAAACAGTGTTGAGGTTCACAGAACTTTTTTGTATGGACAAAACTACAACCAAAATGCTTTTAGCAAAGATTTTTGTTGTTTCAGGAAAGATAACTGTGCTACTTTGTTCTTTGCTAACCTGTATTTCTCATTACATATATAGATGCAGAGATGATATTTTCTCTACTTCTCATCAGAGATTTCATGGGAGAATTGCTGTAATGAACCTTGATGTTCCATGTAGACTGCATACAAACATTCTTAACATTGTTCTTAATAGAACCACAGGAAAAAGTAAGGACAGACCTGAATAAACTGTATGTGGTAATGAGTTACCTCTGTTATTCTCAGTGATATCTGAGGTGTCTATATTTACCTGCATAAGTACATACTGAAATTTTATGAAACCTCACATCTGCATTGGAACATACCTGAGGTTACAATATATAGGTTCACTTTTATCCAGGGGATCTGGAATGTTCCTGGTAATGTTTTGTGAGTTTTAAATGCTAAGGTGTTTTTCTTTGTTGTCATGTAGTCAAAGCTTAAGAGGTAACCTGAATTAGAAATTGTCTCAATATGCACAAGTTTTCAGTTTTGTTTAAACAACAGATGGTTTGTGGAAAACCCGAACTGCCTCCTGAAACTGTCTATGTCTGTCTGTTTTGCTAGTTTATGCCCCAAAAGTGATTTGGGACCTTGTTTTGAGAAACCTCAATGCAGAGTGATATTAATGTACAATTAATTCATGGGAGAGGAAAGTAACAGCACACCAAGGATACCATGTTGCTTGGTGGTAGAAGAGTGCTTTACTCTTCACCCAGCCTATGTAGCCTACAGAAATGTGCTTGGTTGAGGGACTTTATTCCAGAAGCATAACAAGGACCCACACCCCAGCACACTGTACTTCTCTCCTAAAATATTTATGAATTTTAAGACCAAGAAGGGCTGTTAGATCAATAATTCTGTTCTTCTCTCAATATAAACTTTATATGCTACTCATCTACAAAGCCCAGTACCTTGATGGAGGTAAATATTTCAGAAGATGCCCAGACTCAAGATGCCCATGGGCTCAAGCCTTTTCTTACAATGATGACTTATGCCAATGATTTGTCCTCTTATATGCTGAAAAATTACCAAATTAATGTATTACTCAAAGTTATGTGTCTTACTCTGCTTTTCCATCACTTCCATGAACCAGACTTAGTAACTGCTATCTTTCCCCTGTGGAAAGTTCTTAAAAATTAGGTCATCAAGTCTTCAAATCACCTTGATATCTTAAGTGAACTAAAATGTTTCAGTCTCCTGCTGTATATTTTTCTATCTTTTGAGTCTATTATCTTTGCACCTTTACTCATTCCCCCACACCCATAACAGCCTCTCTAAAATTTGGATGTCAGAATTGGATGATGTACACGAGCCTTACAAATGCCATTTACAAATTAAAAAAATCCCCTTGTGACTCACACATTCTTTCCCTCTTCTAATTCCCCTGTTTTTTGGATAGCCACCAAGCCCTATGAGACAGGAAGGAATTACTCATACCACCTCTGACAAGCATCCAGCAAATGCCTACATATGGGTGTCTGCAAACCCCCAGAGGGAACACAAGGGACTCAGAACAAACCAGAACAAATCCTTGCATTAGAGTGTATCTTGATCCTAGAATTGCTCAAGTGTTTTAGAAATTTCAAATTCTATTTCCTCTTCATATGCCCTTCTGATATTTTTCAGGTGTATCTTCTCTGCTTTTGTCACAGCTTTTGTTCTTATCTGGGATATTTCACATACAGTCAGTTAAAAATTACTGCATGATGGGAGGCATTACCAGAACAGATTGGCTTCTGAGAATGGATGAATAGCTGAGGAATTCCAGAGACCTGCCTTTAATGTCTTGATCAGAGATATAATGGTCTCCAAAGTGCAGGAATTCTTGAAACTGAGAAGGAAGTATTTTGCTTGTGTGCCTTGAACCTGGATTTTAATTAGCAGTTATGCCTTCTGACCATCAAGTAGGAGAGTTCTGGCAGTAGACTTTGAATGTTATCAATTGTTTTTATTTGACAGAGATAGAGCTGTACTTTGTTCAAAGTATGTAATGTTGAGAGGGGTGGTAATGTATACATATTTTCATCTTTGAGAGAATTTTACTGGTAAAACATGCTATTAAGTGAGTGTTAGGTAACAGTGAAGTGCAGCAATTCAATAGTGTCAATTTGGGAGGTTTCTGACACCTTCTCTTTAATTTTCCATTCTTGTCTTCTGTTTTGCTGGTATTTTTGTAATCTGTTTTATAACAGCTCAGATCCTGCAGCCAAGAAGGCAGAAACTCCCTAGTAAGACTGCTTGCACACTGGTGCTATGAGCTGTCAGCCAAACTACAGAACATGAACCTCAGTGAGATTGGCAGAGTTTAATCACAGCTGATCAACAGGGAACTGCAGATGGGCATCTGGCCCCAGGGTGGAAAACACATGTTCCAGTTGGAGATGGCTGTTGGAAGTTTGAAGGCTGGAAAAGGTGGATTTGGAAAGTCTGCCTTGGTTTAGTTGTCATTGAGACTGCTCTAACTGCTGGTTAGCCATGCTCTTCTGAAACTTCTTTGGATTTATTTTTGTGCATTTAGTAGTTTTTCTCCTGTGTCCCTTGAGGTAAACACATGCTCTGATTGCATTTTTTTTTTTTTTCTCTGATTGCATTCTCTAATTTCAGCTATGTAATTTATGGTGATCTTGTTTCAGAAATTTGAGTGCTATTGAAAGGCAAGAGTCAATACCTCTTTTTTCCTAGTAAGACCATTTTGAATGTGGTGCTCTAGCAAATTTTAAGTGCTGCATTTAGCATGGATGTGATAGTGGCTTAAGATGTTGGAATCCAGGACACTTCCTTATTTTTCAAGGGCTAAGCGAGTCATAGGACTGCAGTGGATGTTGAGCTCTAGTTCAACTTTATGTCCTGTGATATGACCAACTTCTACCAATTCCTTAGACATGTTTATGTTCTTAAAACCTGTCACTTCATCCAGTGTTTTACTCTCCTTATCTCTGAAGGCTACTGGGAAATTTGAATCTTCTTGCCTGCAGTTTAAGGTCACCATTTCTTTTCCTGTGAACCATACCACAAAAAACAATGTTCTCTTTCTTTTTGCAACAACTTTCAAAGCATGGAAGTTTGCTATCCCACTTGAAAAAAAAAATTATTCTGTTTTACCTAACCAGAAAAAACAAGGTTTATTTGACATTTTCTCATAGGTCTTGTTTTCTTGACTCAAATCTTCTAGTTGCTCTGCTTTGGAGGTTCTCCACTTTTTACTGTTTTCTTTTTTTCTTGAAGCATGATTTCCTTCAATATGGTGTTTCACAAGCACTGAACAGAGCAATAGGATAACATTACAGGTCCGTCCATCACACTGCATTTGTCTATATCCATCGCATTGTAATGTTTGCCTTATTTAAAAAAACATTATACTCTTCATTCAAAACCAATGTGTGATGCAGAATAAACTCAGGCATACTTTTCTGGAGAAGAAAACATTTCTTTTACTTATTGTTTTGAGCATATGATTGCTCCTTTTTAATGCAAGCATTTCTACTAGTCCTTTGTGCTTTTGTGCTCTTGTTTTCCCATGTGCTACCCCCACTTTGCCAAGGTAATTTTAAATTCTTATTCTGTAGTCTCCTGCCATTTATTTCAGTCTGGCTAGTAGAGTAGTCTGCCCTTTCTTCTGTTCTTCTTACACATATAAATGTCATCTAAAAACGAATAACAATTAATAAAAGAAATACGCCAGATCACTACCTATTTTTGAGGAAAATATTGCACATAACTGGATTCAGGACAGACACTATGGAGCCTTATTCAATATCAGCTTCCATTGTAACGGTGAACTCTGGTAATTGTTCCCTGAGACTGATTTTCTGAAATCATCTGAACTATATTTTTCTAGCTGACATACGATATATCAATCTAGCCAATACTGAAAACATTTCTGAAGTTGGGCAACACAGATTGCCAGAGAATGGAGAACTGACTCTTACCTGCTTTTTATAAATGGTCATTTGTTTTTCCTTTGCCAAATCCAAAGCTCTTCCCACTTCCTAGATAGAATTGCTGTGTTTTAGAAGCTGTTTTTAATGTATCCTGTATTGTCACCTTCAATGTTGCTTGACTTCCTCTGGAATATGAATGTTGTGCAATATCAAGCAACAACAACAAATGAAACATTATTACATCTTGCAAGTGTTTAGTGAATATTTAATCTGAAAAGTCACGTTATTTCGAGGTCAGGACTGAGCCTGTCAGCAATTCAAAATATTCAGATGAGAAACAAAAGTACTTTACATTTAAAAACTGCAAGAGAGGATGCAATTTTTGTCCTGCAGGAAAGTGCTAAACTGTTCCACTTGCTTTTAGAGAGTGTGACAGATAACACGGCCACTCCCACTCTAAAATGTGCCTAGAGATATGAAGGACAAGAGACTAAGATTCCTTGGTTGACCCTTATGATTATAAAATGGATGACTCTTCATACTACAGAGCATGGATGATGTTAGGATATGAGGTAGCAAACCAAGGATCACAGATATGTATCTGTTAGCTAAAGAACAATAAAACTAGGTTGTACTTTTGCAGGAGAAAGTGGTACACAGGCAGAAAACAGTCTTTTTTTTTTTTTTTGGTCAAAATACTAGTGTCAAAGAGTAGTATAATAATTTAACTGTACTAGTAGTAGTATAGCAGTATATAAGTATATACTTATATATATATAAGTATATAAGTAGCATGTAATTAGTAGTGTAATAAGCCAGCTGTTGCCTTTACTGAGATTTCGGTTTTACAGACTTCAGTTCAGGAAACTGTGCTTAGAAATGCCCATGCCCACTGCATTCTCTGTGTGCTGAAAATCCTTTAGTGCTCTCCTCTTTCTGCCATTAAAGTAAAAATATTGTAAATATTTAATATAATTTAAATAATAAATTAATATAAAAATAAATATTTAATAATATTTAAATATTAAGTAAAACCTAACAATTCCCTTCCAAACCCAACAATTCTCTTCCAAGGGTACTGCAAGGATGACTATATTACAGGTACTTAAAAATGTATGATAGCAGGAACCATTCAGGTACTGAAGTTCCAAACCTGATGGTATACCTGGAATAAAAATAGAGTTACATTAATTTTTTTGTCTATAACATTTGATAGTATTTTGAGTGCACAAGAGTAATTTGCAATATTTTCAGCTTCTTAGGCTCTTTATAATAGTTGTGGGAGTTTTCTTTAGTAGAATTCTACCCTTTCCCATTCTGGCTCAAATAAACTGGGAAGCTAAAAATACAAGAGTTTCATTCAAAGTCTATGGGAATAAGATGGCCATGACATGCCTATAACTCTCTCTGAAAAAGCTTTTTGTCTCTGGAGAGATCATATTGAGATGGTTGTGAGTAATACATTGTGGGAGTTTTTCCCTTTAACACAGCTGTTGTTTTAATCATGTGCCAAGGACTTAAAACAATTGTGATTTATCAGCTAGGGAAACAGAAACTTGATGTCATACTCCTTGCCAGATTTTGTGGGATTGGATTATTATTTTTGTCTATTTTTATTTGTTATGAGGAAAAAATATACTTTCTATTTTGTTATCTTGTCTAAAATTAGAAAAATTGAATTGGGGTAGAAGTAGACTTTTCACATGGTATCATAATCATAATCAAAATTATTTGCTTGAGTAGAAAATACAATTTTGTATTTATAAATTATAAAGTTAAATAGTGGCTTTTAAAATATATATATATATATATCACCCTTTCTCAATATATAAGTTCACGCATCGTTATACTGGTGAGATGGCAGCAGGCTTGGTACCCTCATGTAGTGACCATTTAATTTTTCCTGTTAGTACATGTAAAGGTTTGAGAAAAGCTCGGTATCATAATCATTTGGCTGGAATTACCTGCTCATGAGAGCAGCTACAGTTATAAGTAAGTGAAGTCAAGAAGATTCCACTAGAAGGCAAACTGTCTGTGAGCTCCAGAACACAGCTGAAGGACCTAGCACAGAGTATATAAATTTTAACCTCTACTTTCTTCCTCATTCTTCAGTGGTTCTGTGATTGATGTGTGCCAGTGCTCTCAGGCACATGGTGTGATTGTTGGGACTGTCCTGTGAAGGGTCAGGAGCTGGATTTGATGATCCTTGCAGGTCCCTTCTAATTCAGGATATTTCATAATCTTTCCTTCTGAGGTATTCAGAAAAAGAGGCATTCCTCACTGGATGCAATAGAAGGATTTTTTTGCAGCCTTCTGTACCCTTTTTCTTACTGTCTTGTTACTAATGTTTTGCTTGTTAAAAACCAGAAAGAAGATTAATCTTCTCAGCAGGGCCGAGTAGTTGCTAAGAGAATCCAAATTCCAAATCCAAAGACCTTGTCTGAGAGTAACTAAGCTGTGAATTTGAGTATCTGTGCCTATAATGGATTTAGACATAACCTTCTGTTCTTCTGTGAAGCTGTTAGGAAAAAGTGTGATTTAAAAACCAATCAGTGCAGTTTTATTGGGGCACCTTAACTTGAAATTGGTGTTACTTTTTATTTTACATTCAACATTTGTCTTTACTTTTGTCTTTACTGGAATAGCCTATGTAATTTCCAAGTCCTTCCCTTCCCTTCCCTTCCCTTCCCCTCCCTTCCCTTCCCTTCCCTTCCCTTCCCTTCCCTTCCCTTCCCTTCCCTTCCCTTCCCTTCCCTTCCCTTCCCTTCCCTTCCCTTCCCTTCCCTTCCCTTCCCTTCCCTTCCCTTCCCTTCCCTTCCCTTCCCTTCCCTTCCCTTCCCTTCCCTTCCCTTCCCTTCCCTTCCCTTCCCTTCCCTTCCCTTCCCTTCCCTTCCCTTCCCTTCCCTTCCCCTCCCCTCCCCTCCCCTTCCCAGAACTTCCCTTCCCTTCCCAGAACTTCCCTTTCCTTTCCTGTTCATGTAATTCTTTCCAAGATTTTATTTCTCATCTCCAGTCTTGTTTGGATAATGTCTACAGTTTAGTTTTCCTTTTCTTCCTTCTTTTGTCCTAGCTGACATGTATGAAAATTTTGAAGTGCTATAATATACTTAATTTCATATACTTACCTTTATTTTTACTGTTTTAAAACATACAATTAATGAATTTTCATAAGAAAAAGAGACAATCCCTCCCTAAACTTTTCCAATAGATTCCTTAAACTCTTCCGTGGTAGCTCATGACAATGCAAGTTATACATTTGGGGGATTAAAACTAGGGAATCCGCCCTATCAAATTCACTGCCTTTAATTTTGTGCAGGTTATCTTTTAAGAGCCTCAATAAGATACAGACTCCAAGTGACATATGCTTCCCTCTACAAGTATCAGTGATCACTGAAGGCATTTCTTCCTCTTGGTATTCCTGTGAAACCAACTTTCAAGTTACTCTTTCTTCTAGCATGTAGTGTGCTTTGGATACCATGGAAACAACGGGCAGGGCAGCTGGGAACCTGTTGATGTGTCCCATTTTCATGTTGGTGATTCCTACCAGTGAGAAATTCCTTCTAGTAGGTCAGATTGGTTGGACTCAACTTTGCCCAGAGATGAGCTTTAAGCACTACATAAAAGAGAATAGTTAAACAACAATTCAGCTACATCAAGGTTATTTAGTTCTGTACTACTTCACTTTAAAGTAAAACTTCTTTTTGTGTATAACCTATTCCTTAATTGTGTTTTCCTGCCTTTTTCTCTTCCATGCTACCCCAAGCTAGACTGCCCTGGTCTATCTGTGCCTTGCAAAGAAAACTTCTTTTTTCACTTCCAGCAACTAAATACTTGAAATCAGATAGTATTGTGCAGAAGCAGGAAGGGTTCCTGCCTTTCTTCCCTTTGTTTCTTTCTTCTTTCCTGATTAAATTGATAATATTTTTTACTGTATGCTCAAATTATCAAACATTTTCTTCTGGTTCCTTACATGTTTTCCCATCTCTTGAAGGAATGTTGGTTAAAATAAATAAAAAATTATGATAAATATTAAATGCATTATCTTTTCCCTAGATTTGCAGGAAATGTGAAAGGCTAAGCAATGATACTTGCAATCTAAGGAAGTATGCCCATCACACACAGATCCTTCTGTATTTAGCAGCCAGATTCCGTGAAGTCAATAAAGCACTTTGGGTGAACAGTGCATTGTCAAAGGTGCAGATCATGTGCTTGAAAATAAACTATTTATACTAGCATTTAAATGGTAAATTCATAATAAAACTCTTCAAAAGGAAAAATATTGTGATATGAACATAGGAACTGCAGCTCTATTAAAAATAGGATTATTTTATGTACAAGCCAAATGTTTCTTTTCAAACACTTGCAGTTTGCACAAGTAAATACAGATTCATAGCCAATGAGAAGGTTATCACCCACAGAAGCATAGCAAAAGTAGGGTGGCTGCCCTGATGATATTGATCACACTTGATTTGTGGTTTTTGTATGCAGTCACTTCTGTAATTTTTTTTCTTTTAACCTTTGAACACTATGAACATCAGCCAATCCAACAATGATGATAAGTATGATTTCAGCTCCAACCTAAGTGGGATTTATCTGATTATTTCAGAAAGACCTAAATGATGTTCTGAATTATTTGCTGATTTCAAAGCCTGCACTCATTCGCCATGTGAATTTACCTTTTAACTTCACCAGGAAGAAGATTAGCTATTCTTCTTTCAAAGTGTTTCTTTGTTTTTAAGAAGAGTAATTAAAATTTTCCATCTTTATCTCGTGGTATTTCCAAAGTTGGTTAATGAAACAAGGCAGGTGGTTGGGGTCAGGTGCTACACTCACTGTTGCTTAGTGTGACTCAATGTAAGTGCATTTTCTTGAAAATATAACTTTCTTTTTCTGCTCTTTTCCCCTGTAGATACTGCATATGTGGTTGAGGGTGTTTTCTATCTGACTTGATTTTTTTGTTTCCTTAAATGTGAAAGGTTTTGAATCACATATAGAACAGTCTCTATCCCACTGGGGGGAACTGAAAATTAAAGCCTTCTCTCATGCTGGGTTGAGGTGATGCTTCAGTTGTACTTGTTTACCACAGTGCTAGAGCAAAGCATGTGGATACAGACTTTTCCAGTATTTTTTGTTCTGTCCAGTAGACCTAAAAACATAGTAGTTCTGTCTGCTTGAGACAGGGCATAATCAGCTATGCCCTATTAACAAGTTTGGAGGTTGGTTACTTATTTTGATGAGATCCCAGTTATGCAGCATTAGAGAGCAGATGTTCCTGGTGTAATATGATAGTAATTTTTACTCCGTTTTCTAATTTGTAGTCAAGGATAGATGATTTGATGAGACCAAGGCCTCTGTGAAACCTCTACCCTACTTTACCTCAAGCTGATCCCTTGACCTCAAAGAAAGAACAAACAATTCTGCAGTAACCTTTTTTTATTTTTGCTTCTGTGTGGTGTACCTTAGTTGTGTTCAGACGATTACAGAGCACCAGTGAGATAATTTAGAGGAGGCTTTTTCATCCTTGCTAACCTTTTTTCAGTGTTTGGCAAATAATTTATAGCAGATTTAAGCACACATTTTTTAAGAGCAAATTGGAATAGATGTTTTTGTCAGTAACAAATAATGGTATGCTAAAGATACTTGTTAAGAGAATTGAGAAGTAGAGAGTAATAAATGAGGAAGAGGAGCTCTGAAGGAGAATGTACCAGTAACAAGCTTGGTTTCAGCATGTGGTAATTTTAGATTTGTCATGTCAAAAAGTTTTTGCACAAATCAGTAGACAGGCAGCTGGAATTAGTGACAGATTAATCCTTGAGGTACAATTAATCATTTGAGGATTGTTGCTTCTGTTTCATGTTGTTGTTTTTTTTCCTAACTAGCCCTGTCATAGATAAAATCTTTTGTGCGTAGACCTTTTTAATTTTGTAAACCTCATTTTGTGCAGTCTATTGGTTAAACATGAGCACAGGCACACAAAACCAGATGTCATTGTATTTCTCAGCCTGAGAGCAAGGAAGTCAAGGCACTTGTTCATATTAATATATACTCTTTTGAGGTTGCTTTAATTGTTCACTATTTTAATTAGTCTACAGAAGTCTTAATTTAAAGAACTTGCAATAAATGTGTGGCATAGAGATGTCAGTTTCAAAATCTGTACCAAAATTTTTACGAGAGATTATGATGGTAAACCTGCTTTTTTCCCCAAGATGTTATAGTAATTTTTGTTATGTCTGTGTATAGCTGTGTCCTTACTTTCCTTCTGGTTTTACAGGGCACAATGACTACATGTGTCCTGCTACTAACCAGTGCACCATTGACAAGAACAGAAGGAAGAGCTGCCAGGCCTGCCGACTGAGAAAATGCTACGAAGTGGGAATGATGAAAGGTGGTATGTACAGAGTCATCATCACATCTTTAGCATTGCTGTCTGCCTTCCTGCCTTTTAACTTCATTGGGCAGATGATACAGCTTGTAACTAAAGGAGGATGCTATTGATTTTATTGAGTTGAAGTCTGTTAAGTCAAAATTATTTTATTAAATAAAAAATGAAAAGTTCCCATGTGTCGTGTTATCTTGTCCAAATTTGCATGGAAAAGGAGAGGATCATTGATTTCAATAGAATTAGGATTCCTCTGTTATTATTTCTAACTCAGTATTTTTTTAGTGTCTCATGGTAGGTTTCAGATCCTGATGAACAAAATTTAACCCAAGATTTTGCAGCATTTTGCAGTTCCGTGTGAAGAGCATTGGTAGTCTAAAATCAGTCCATATTTGTTAAATAAACTTCTGGATATGTAATCCTTATTCTGTGAACCCTGGAAGGGAAAGTTAATTTCTCTGTTCTGGTAGTGTACACGAGTTTTAGATGTGAATTAATTTAACCCAACAATATTAAAGGGTTGCTCATTTTATAAGAACTGAGATAAATGCCACTTTCCTGGAACATATGTAATAATAATGGCTTATTGTAGCCTGCTAAAAATTTCAGATTGCTTTTATCAATGAAGAATAATCAGTAGCAGTATCTATAGGAAAAACTTAGTAAACTACTAAATGCTCAGGGAAGAAGGGATTAGGTCCTATGTACTTTGTGTGTAAAGAGCTAGTTAGATTACAGATTGGTTCTTCCTTTCTTTGGCATACCTAATGCTTACTTATGCCACAGAAAGTCTGGTGCAAGAGACAAGAGTAGCTCATCATGTTTGTCCTTTCCTCAACAAATCATTTCTAAGTCCAGCAAAGGTAGGCCGAGTCTGGGAATCTTAGGAGAAAAAGGAAAACAATATCAGTTGTTGCTGCACTTGAGATTGGATCTGCATTTTTCTCAACTGAAGAATTAGGAAGGAGCTAAGACTGATTTGTTAGTCTCAATTTTGGGATGCAAGCGGGAGGAAGATGTAAAATCTGCTTTTGCTTCTAGAAGTTAAAACACTGGTTGATTTTTTTAGTGAGATCTTGTGTATTAATATGAACATCCTGTTTTATATGGCTAGAACTCTTCAAAGGGTTGGTAGTTAATATCCCAGCTATGATCCAGAAAAGATAGAGGTTCAAGAAACTAAAACCAGAGAATCCATACATGAATATGCCATGCAGATTTAGCTTTGTACATATGGCAGGTCATAACTAGGATTTATAATTATGCTTTATGTTGATGCATTACATTTTTCATTTGACATATTTACATCCAGTTGCACTTAGGTGTATTTAATTAATGATACAATGTACCACTTTTATGTTTTTCATGCCTCTTTTCTAAGATTCAGGTTCTAGTAGGTTCTAATTTTTGACTATTGTATATGTAATGTTTTACTCTCATAAAAATTGTAAAGATTTCTCAACTAGCAATTTTTAGGTTAAAGTAGTCCGAAAGAAATACTGCAATTCTGTTCAAATTTTCTCTCAAATATAAATGTTCTGGAATCTTTATTTCATATAGTAGTTCTCACCTGAGAAAAGTCATCTGGATTTCATCCTTTCCTTTCCTTTTACAATGTTGTAAGATTTCTATAGTCACTACAGGAACTGACAGTTCAAAAATAGTATTGTAGTATTTTTATTGTTTAGTTGTTGTTTTCTTCTTTTAAAAAACTAATTTTACAGTTTATAAGCAAGGAGATCAGGATCAGCATAAATTGTATCTGCTCCTATAGTACGACTAATTGTGCATGAAATCCATCTCGGGTTCACAGGTAAGAGTTTAAAAACAGTTATTTTATGAAGTCTTGGAAAAAAATTGTGAGATCCCTCAGTTACAAGTAATAAATCTGTCATACCTGCAGCAGGGAAAGTAAAGTTAAGGTACATGAAGTAAAACATTCAAAGTGTTTCTGGAGTCATCATTGATCCCCTGTTATCCACATGGATGTGTGGGGAAGAAAAACCTTTCTTCTAAATCTAGATCTTTATGATTGTCCCATTTCTCTTAGATGAAGATTAAGGTTTAGTAAATATTCTTGTTATGCCACCTGGCTTAACCTTTAAGAGACAATGTTTAAATGTTTTTATTTTTTAATTTTTATTTTCTGAGGAGAACTATGAAGATTTTATATTTTAATAGATATAATAGAACTTTTCTTCAACATACTAAAATCCTGTAGCTCTGTGGTTACCTCAAGCTTCACACTGTTCTCCAGTAATTCCTAGTTCTTGTGATTGGATCTTTTAGTTTAAATAATCACGTCATATTCATGTTGAAGGATTTGCCTTTTTTTAAGGCATTAATTCTGTCATACACTTGAATATTTGTTTGTGTCTTATCTCACTTTTATCTCTGTCTCCACAATTTACTTATGATGATACAACTTTTACATATAGTGGAAAACATATGTAATCTTTCTTTTCCCTAAATGTAATCCCACCTTTTCTTCTTCACTAAATTAGCTGACATTTCTCAATAAATTGTAAAAGTTGCCAACTTATGACTTTTATCTGCATTTAAGTGATATGAGTAATAACTGATATTAAAAATGGACTTTCATTAAATATTGGGGAAAGTAGAAAAAATCTTGATAAAATGTCTCTGGTTAATTCTAAACATACAATATAGAATATAGTTGCTGAGTTTTCCTCACAGAAGGTCACTTAATGCAGAATGAAAAAGTTCATATATATTATTTTTAAAAGAATGGACAGAACTGAAATATGTTTTAGAGGTTTCATGTAGAAAAAATGCAGGCTTCAAGTGGCCCTTGAGCTGTGTGGTAGGAACATTTACTTGAGTTCCTCTTATGAGTTCCTGTGGAAATTTTATTGATTTTTTTTTTTCTTCCCTGTTCTTGGGTCTCTTAAAAACTTCTTTCAGTACTGAAGAGTTATTTTTTTTTTCTCTCCTCTTGTGTTTGAAAGTGTTTCCTTCTGCATCTCTTACTGTGCTGCTTCAAGAGACAATTAGACTGCAAGAATCTCTGCTGATGCAGTCAGCATCTGGGGCATAATTTAAAGCTGTGATATTTTGTTCAAATGCTTCATTCTCTCTGAGTAAACCCAAAGGACCTTAAAATTATGTGTTATTACTTAGTCTGTGCTCCTCTGCTTTTATGTGAGGATAAAGTGGATACATCAAATAAGATCCTTGCTGTGTCCCTTTTACTTTTTTTCCATAGCAGGGGAAAGTAGCCTTGTTTTTGTTTATAATCTACTGATGCCTTCTTGAAGTTTGTTTCTGCTCTGGTTTGGAGAAGTGTGGTCCAGTTTTCACATGATGCAGGGTCCCTGCTTTCAAATGGAGTTGTTACAGCAGTTGCAACCCTGACACTCCAACCACATGTAAGGTGCAGGTGACCTCTGCTCCAATAGAGACCTAGTTTTCTGTTTCTCCATTGTTTTAAAAACTCTCTAGTGACTTGGGCCCAAAGACTGTAATTTTATGAAACCAAAAGCACTTTATTTTATTGCTTTTTTATTGATTATTTTTATAATGCGTAAAGAGAATGAGGGTTTCTAGTGATAAGCATGCTGCATTCTTCCACTCCTTTCAGTGTGCGACAAAGCAGTTTTTTCATTAAGTGCTGTGTGGAATCAGAGCAGCAGGGTGGTGGTGGAATTTGTGGCTATGGCAAAAAGCTACCATAATGCTAAGTGACAGATACCTAAAGGAAAATCCATTATGTGCCTGGTAGTCTGTGTTTAACCACCCTGACATGTACATAATTTTTCCAATTGTCAAAAGCTGATGGCTTCCTAACATCAAATCACAGGGAATCATCAAGGATTTGAGTGCTCATATGCTAGATTCAGTGATGATTGTGTATATGACAGGGGGTATTTTCTGTCTTGGAACAGCCTGAAATCTCAGGTTGTAGAGGGAGATTCTGTGTGCTGTATGTTGTGATAATGAAGTTTCAGAGTTACAGCACATTTGAAGCCTACCTCATTCAGTGTTACCCTCAAATTGTCTGACAATGCTTCAGGAATTACTGCAACACAGCCCAGGCAGTGAAACACTACTGGCCAGAACAGAGTGCTGAAACCACATGCCATTTGACTGTAGAAACTTTCATTAACTCCTAGAGATTGCAGTCTTCAGGCTTCAGTTTTATCTCTTATATTCTTTTGAAATAGTTACCCACCTCTAAGCTAGTCTGGTTCAGCGCATCAGTCTTGCTAAAGTTTAGGATAAATTAGGATAAATAAAGGTTTCTTTCAGAGAAGGACCTTGATGATTTTCATCTTTAAATAGATAGAGCTACACTTCCTTGCTGAATTCTATATTTATTAATGAAAAAAGACTAGAGAGTTATTAAAATCATTCTCAAAAGTAGAAGTAAATTGATGTCTGATGCAACCACTGGACAGGCTCAAGGTCTTCTACATTTTCATGTAATTATCTTTTAATGAACTATTATATTAAAAAGAGAAATTAGTGAATGAAGGAAAATGGATAGTGGATGTGAAATGATTCTGGCTTGTTCGAGGAGAATCTCAATGATACTTATTAGACATACTTTTCTGTACTCAGCCAAATAACAGTGTAGGTGGGGCCTGATAAATGTACAAGGAAATGTCTTTAAAATTGTAATTGTTGGGCTGAAATAATGTACTCACGCACATTTGAAGCAAAGTTTTGTGAGTTTATAGTTTTCTGGGAAAATAAGGTGGAAATGAAATTGGATTTTTTAGTGTAATATTTTTTTCTCGTCTTTGCACTCATGCAAAGGGAATGACAGCCATTAAATTGTCACAAAATGCAATATTCC
The DNA here is from genome assembly GCF_009819885.2 of Catharus ustulatus. NCBI lineage: Eukaryota > Metazoa > Chordata > Aves > Passeriformes > Turdidae > Catharus > Catharus ustulatus. Next base: position 58,333,747 of record NC_046223.1, on the reverse strand, counting down.
TGTGTTCTGTCCCCAAAATTAGAGATACCGTTATTGTGAGCACCTTTGCCAAAATTATTTTATCTTCCTATTCCATTTCATAAAATGATCTGTGTTTGAAGGAAATCTAGGAGGTCTTTTGTTGAGCCATCTGCTCAAAGCAGATTCAGCAATGAATTTATACATGGTTAAGACCTTTTGCAATCACATAGAAATGGGCTAAAATGGGACAAATTGTCTTATGCTTACTTATATGCTATAACTGGATATGTGAAAAAATTAATACTACCGAATATTTAACATTTAACTCTTGAACACTTGTTTGAGATTGTAAAGCTGGTTATAGCTGTATATTTGTTTAAATTTTCATACTTTTTTCATTACTTGAATAATTCCTAGAGTCTAGAGCTTTAAGAGAACTCAAGAGAGACTTTTTACAAGATAATTTAGTGGCAGGACAAGGGCTAATGGTTTCAAACTGGAAGGGAGTAGGTTTGGATGAGATATTAGAAGAAATTTTTTTCTCCAGATGTGGTGGAGAGACACTGGAACAGGTTGCTCAGAGACATTGTCCCATCCCTGGAAGTGTTCAAGGCCAGCTTGGATGGGGCTCTGAGCAAGCTGGTCTAATGAAAGGTGTCTTTGTGCATGGCAAGGAGGTTGGAACTAGATGATCTTTGAGATCCTCTCCAACTCAATTCAGTCTGTGATTCTGTGATTGTATGATTCTGATTCTTCTCTTGGTTAGGCATTTACAGTTCAGTTCTAGCATTCAGTCCTGGTATCAGGCCACACACCTCCAATACTCAATTAAGTTAATTAATTTCTAAAATGTAGCAATTTCTTGTTATAAATTTCTTGTTGTCTTTGAGATTTATAACAACAGACTCATTGTCCTAAAATGACTGGCTTTCCCAAATTATGGCTGATGTAAAGGTAGAGAATGCTCCTCTAAAGGCTTTATTGTGATCCCTGAAATTCTAAAGGCTCATTACAAATATTGTCTAGAAATGGAGCAGTTGCTGTATTTACTGTAACCAAAACTTGGTATGAGTTTATCAGCACCGAAAGGGATTAATTTGAATGATGAACTAATTGAACTTCTCTTGTTTCACTTTACATGTCCTAAGATGCTCTTTAAAACATGTGCTATGACTGCCAAAGATTGAATACAAAAATACAGATTAGGATGAGTCATGCCTTGCACCTTCATCTTTAATTTAATAGATCATTGGTTCTCAAACTGTGCAGTATGAATAGTCATTACAGACCCCAAATGACATTTGCCTGCTTGTTAACAGCTATTTTTTGTTAACAGGTCTTTAAGACTTTACATACAAGACCAGTTTTATGTTCTGCATTTTAGTTAGTAGGAGTTCTGGGGCACTGAGATATGTAGTGGGACTTGGTCAATGAGTAAACTAGTAGCAGAGCCAGGGGTTGAACCAGAATATCTGAATCTAAACCCCCACTTTGACTTTTCTTTCCATTTCCAATAGAAGAGGGTCCTGATTATGGAGGAGAAATAAACCCCAGTTTGGAAAAGGATGAGATATTTTTTGAAAAAACTCACATAAATAGACATACAGCATTCAGGAGTCATAAAGACTATAACATCCAGGTGCACAGAATAAACACAAATCTGTTACTTATTTATAGTGCTGAGTGCTAGATGTCACTGTCAGAAACCAGGCTGTTAAGCACTGTCACTTGGGACAGGTCTGTTTGAGATTAGACAATAAATTCTGATTAATCTTTTCAGAAGATTTCAGACAATGTTTCTCATTTAAACTAATTGTCAACCCACCTGGGTTTTCAGCACAATTTACATTGCTGTTTCATTTTCTGAAAGAGAAACAGGAATGAAATAAGCAGCTGATTGTCTGAATCATATTCAAAAGAAGTATTTATTAAGCTATAAAATTTGAATTTGGAAAGTGGTGTTACTTTTCTGTGACCAAATAATATATTTATGTAGAGAGATTCAAGCTTGAAAGTTCCCAAAAATCTCAAATGTCTTTAAAATCACCTTGGAAGGACCATCATGCTGGGATACATTACAATACTAAAGCCAGTTGTGCTTAGACACTCAGGTTTGTGTCTGTAAGGGAATTGTTGTCTTGTTTACACTGTTTTACTTTTGCAGTCCCTTACTTTGGCTAATGGCAGTAATGACACCAAAGTGAGCCTGGATTCAACCCCAGAAGTCTTCTCCCAACAGTTTAGTAAATCCTTCCCATACCTGACATTTGAAGAGAGGCTTTTGAATTTCTGGCCTCTTCAAACCCAACTTCAGTTTCAGAAAGGTAGGTTGATATCATAGGAAAATCTGGTTACTTCCTTTGCAAACACTGGTGTAAAGGATTTGTATGGCATCTCTGCCATGCCCTGCTCTGTGCATTCTCCCTTAGCACTCTGATCATCAGCGGGGCAATTGACTCTGCCTCTCTGACAGACACTTTCTTTTTCATAACATTTTTTACTTACCATATACATTTTATCTTTCATTGTCAAATAGGGTTTGTTTTTTAAAAACCACTACAGATTCTTTCTCTTTAAAACAGAGATTCTTTCTCTCTGGAGATTTTCAACAGCATGACAGTGAGGTAGGTTGGTCTTGAAGAGCAACAACACTGTTTTAGAAGAGAAGGTGTTTCCAAGCACATTTGAAACACTCTTTTGACAAACTGTCAAAATTATAGGCTGTTAATGCTACAAGGCTGTGTGTGTATATAGAAGTGTCAAATGTCTCTCCTCTGGGGTCTACTGACAAGGAGCAGAAGCATGGATGAGGAGCCTCAGGTTCAAAGGTTGTTCCAGGATGGGAAGTTAGGTGGCAAACCATTTACTCATCACTGATTTCAAACCCTATGTTAGTTCCATCTTTTTGGTGTTTTCTTAAAAAGAAAAAAAAAAAAGAAAGAAAAAAAATATAAAAAAATTAAAAAAACCAAACCAAATAAAACCAAAACAAACCCCTAAACCACCCCAAAACACCAAGAAAAAAAAAAAAAGAAAAAAGTTGTTACAAACTGTTGTTGATTGACCAAATTTCTAACAAGAAAGAAATTATATTTAACCTGAATAAAATTTGAGATTGCACCTATATCTTCAAATCTAAAATGCATTATTCTGTATTTCACACACAGCCAAGAAAATTGATTCTAGTTGGTCTTCTCCTTTTCTTCCTCTAAATATTCTTGAATATTTTATGTAATACTGATAGTATAAAAGTGGGGCTTTGTTATTAGCAATAGGCAGGAAAAAAAGACTGTTGTATGGCTGAGATTCAATGTTTATTCAGTGCATTTTTAATTTTGGATTTTTTGTTTTAACAATCTGAAATTTATTTTTTGTCTTGTTTTAATGACGTGGGAAAACACTAAGTAAGTATTCATAAGGTTAACATTTCTTTCACAAGCATACTCTTAAAGATTCTTGAGTTGGAAAGGACGTTAAAGATCATGTAGTTCCAACTTCCCTGCCATGGGAGAGTCATATGCAATTTTATTGTCCATATGCAATTTTATTGAGGATCAGTTTCTAGCGATTTGATTATATGGTTACTTAGCAATTTTGAAACCTGTCTCCATGCCCAAAAGTCTGACTGAATTTACATGTGGCGCTCTATAAAACTGCCTGTGGAATCTTGGCTCTTGAAGCTTTAAAACTCAAGTGGAAATTGTTTTAGAGCTTTTGCAAGACGCATAGTACTTCAATTTTTGCTAGAATATTGTTTTTCATAACACTTGACAATTAAGGTCCCTTTATTGGCCGAACTGTTGAATTGAAATCGATGCATTCATATATTTAAAAATCCATTACAGAATCATTGTGTTTTTGGCAAGGAAATTAAAGTTTGATAGAGTTGCCTTTTTTGGAATTAATGACTGTGCATCACTATTATTTCTTTTTAATAGAGAAAAAATTTGATTAAGTTGAAGGGGATTTGGGAGCACTTGCATTTTTCAGAGAGCTACTCACTCCTATTTAGTCCAAGAAAATTAATAAGTTTGTTGCTTGTCTATCCAGGGCTTAGGTAAAGAATTAGTAGTAAGTCCTATAAATCTCTGATTACTATGATACTTATACAGATTCAGACTCCTTTCTGTCTGTGATCATAAAAACTGGTAATGTGATAGAGAAGGAATGCATACTCTTACTGACTTTTTTTTCAGACTTAGTCTCTACAAAATCCAGTAGTAAAATTACTACAATTGGTTGGTAGATTTTTTTAAAATCCAAAAAAAAAAAGCAAAAAATAAATTAGTATGGAGCATCTCCTCCAAACTGGTTATGTTCAGCTTTGCTTAATGCAGCACTTTTTTCATTCTAAGATGAAGAAAAGTGAGTGGTAGGCTCTCAGACAAATTAAAAATAAAATGAATATTCTTATTCAGCATCTGGTTTATTTGTAAATGGCTAAATATGCTTACATTTGCCACCTTTCCTCTGTTAATGTAAAATCTTCATCACATCCTTGTTTTACCTAACAAGGTAGGCCTGGACTAAGTAAAAAGCAAACCCAAGAAATCCCTGACCTTCCAGTAATCTGTGTGTTGGAGGCATAACATGGTGAAAGTTGCCCTGCTTATATTTATTAGCATTTAATGGATTCTGTTGTCTATCTCATTTGGCCTACAACTTTCTAATTATACCACCTTCTAATTTATTCACATTGTCAGTTTTCTTTCTCCATGGTGTGAAAGAGAACCTCTTCTTGTCTTCCTGAACCTTGCATGGGGTATTTCCGTTTGAAACCTTCCTCTATTAGAAGAGAAGCTTCAGTGTTTTGTTCCTTGCTCGTCTTTTTGAAATTCCTGATTTTATAGTCTTGGATCTGGCTTGCAAGCCAAGCAGATAAAGTCAATTTAGATGTTTCTTACACCAAAGTTGTTTCACATTTTGAATAATCTTATTTGTTTTCCTCTTATCCCTTTTCCATTTATTTTTATATCTCTTTTTAATTTGGGAAGAACAGAACTGCGTGCAGTGTTCACCGTAGTGTGCCTCACGATAATAAACTCTGTGATTTATGAAGTTGTTCTGTCCTCCCTTCCTTTCCTAGTAATTTCTAGCCTTCTATTTACTTTCTAAACTTATCTGATGTTTTTATAGTATTTTTCTAACCCCGACTTCTTGTTTATGAATTATGTCAGCCTATTTGTTTATGGGTATGTTGAACACCCCAGACCCCAAGGATGCTTTCTCTTTGAAAGAAAATTTCTAGATGAGCAGCCATAAAATTTGGAATGTAAGAAAGTTAACAAATATCTTAGTTTCTGTGAGCCACGTGGGCTTGTTCCTACATGTTTCACTAGGCAATTTTAATTCAAAAACTTTAAATTGATACAAAACATACAACAAAAAATATCTGTTACAGATAGGGCATGCCTGCTGCTGAGTACTGTAAGAAGTTACCAGGGAGAATATCTCTCTAGGATGACAATTCGCCAGAACAACTCTTTTCTTTTTCTGAATAGCAAGAATCTCCCCCCAAACAGAAACTGTTTAGTGGTAGGAAAGATTGGTATTGCTGAATGAAAAATGGGAACAGCAGCATACTTAAAAGTTTTGGCTTAGAAATAGTTTAGTGAATAGGAAAACATAGATAGGTTAAGTAATAGGAGTGATGAAAGATTTACTGAATCCCCTTTATCTGAATAGATTAATGGAATAGAATCACAAAGCCCACTAGATTTTGAATGAATTAAACATAAAATGCCTAATCTCCAAATACTGATTCAGTGAAAATCTCACCGTAGTTGAAGAAAGAGAAAAGGAGATTTAAAGATTCTTCCTGTTTCTTTGAGGCTGGAAAGGGCACCTGCTGATGTGGTCCAGCATTTAAATGAAAGCATGTTGTATGTGAGATGAAAATGCCACTGACAAGACTGGGTTTCTAAAGGTTTAAAATTTTGTGGTGTGAAGAGAGCCGAGCAAATGTTGGGTTTCCCTTTCCCCCACCATTAGAAAGACCTGTACTGAGTGCTTGCATTTTTGTTGTTTTAAATATTTTCTCTTCCTCATTTCTTGAATGACTTGCATCTTTGTTCTCTGTAGATACTTTTGCATTTCAAGGTGGGACTAGTGTTGGTTTTTTCTATTGACATGAGAATAAGCTGCATCATAAGCTGCCTTCTCATATTAATTCCTTGTGTGCTTTCCTTATTACTTGGTTGTACTCCCTTGCCTCCATTTGATGATGGATTTAAGTTTTTGACTCAGTCTCAAAATGCCTGTTACTCCTCCACTTAGAGCCAGACTTAACCTTCCCTTTATAGTTGGAGTCCATATGATCTTTATCATTATATTTTTCTTGTAACCTTTCCACAAAGGGAGATTTTGTTCCACTGCAAAGGTCTTGTGTTGTTTGAGTTGGTATGGCTGACTTGATAATATCCCAAGGTTCAGGGTCACACAGGGCAAAGCACATTGCAGAAATGTGTAGTAATGACAGTAGTGGTTTCTATTGTGGTTATTTCAGCCTTTTGACAGTAGGTCTCCCACATTAGAGTCTGAGGTCACAATTATCTCTCCTTTTCATATTTATGTTTATCTACTTAAATGGCATTCTTTATTGCTGTATAAACTCACCTTATAATGGGAACTTTCCTGAGTGTTTTTTTATATAATTATGAAGATCACAGGCTCAGTAATAGGATGATGTTTAATTAGAATAATTGGTGACCTTCAGCAAAACATTATTTTAGAGTTTTTGAGAGCTATTTCTGTGATCCTTCTGACCCACCAATATAATTAATTTATGATTGGTAATTTATAAAATAATTGTCTGCTAGAAATTGGGACATACTTTGAAGTTTTGGGCTGTAAAGAAATATTTAATTATTCCCAATAACTGACTTCCTTTTGTGGGGCTAAGGCAGCTATACAGTATCACTAGTCTAGAGTTCTGTGTGAGCCCAACTAAATCTTAGGAAAGAGTCCACTGACACTGACTCCAGTTCCTGACACTGTACTATATAAAATAGTTTTTCTGTCCAACTGCTGGTGTAAGATTTCTGAAGAGGTCTACAGAAAATAAATCAAGAGTCTCTGCTGCCTGGGTCTATCAAAAGCATCTGCTGTTGACTGAAGCCAAGTGTATGCAATACTTAAGTTCAAGGAAAGGAGTTCATTATATTGTTCTGTGTCTCTAGGAATCCGGAAAGACCGCAGAGGTGGGCGAGTGATGAAACAAAAACGCCAAAGAGAGGAGCAGGATTCCAGGAATGGGGAGGCTTCTTCAACAGAGCTGCGAGCTCCCACCCTTTGGACAAGTCCACTGGTGGTTAAGCATAACAAGAAGAACAGCCCAGCCCTGTCCCTGACGGCAGAACAGATGGTCAGTGCCTTGCTGGAAGCTGAGCCACCCATAGTTTATTCTGAATATGACCCAAACAGACCATTCAATGAAGCGTCTATGATGACCCTGTTGACCAACCTTGCAGACAGAGAGTTAGTGCACATGATCAACTGGGCAAAGAGAGTTCCAGGTAAGGAAAAAAAGCCCTAGACAACTATAAAACCTGTAGATCATAAACCAAAAAACTGACATACTGATTTGCTGACTACCTATTCTTATTTAATTCAAATTGTTGAACAATTTGAACAATTGAACAATTGAACAATTACTTGTTCATTTAAGTATAAAGACATTTACAAAATTTACAGCATTAAATAAAGTTAATGTTATATTGGTCAATAAAATGCTGAAGTGCAATGTAAGTGACTTTTGAGGAAATATTTATTTGAGGAAAGAAAAGGTATTTTCTCCACTTTATGGAATGTTGGGCAGTTTTTTATTTACAAAATTTTCTTTTTCTATACAAAACTTAGCAAAATTAAAGGTTGAAAGAGATTATTGCTCAAATCTAGTGAATTTGATCTAATCAAATTATGCTAAGTATTTTGATCCCCTTAGAAATGGGTTACTCTCATATATGCAATGTAAGCCATAAATTCAGTATCACTACTAAGCTCATAAGTATCACTATGATTTATTTAATTTCTGGGTTATAGTTTTCACTGTGAATTACAGATCTTCCATGAATTTTGGGTTTGAAAAACAAATCCAGAATAACAGCTTTAGTGTCTTTTTTTTTTTTTTTGGCGCACCATGATTCCCTCTTTTTCCAAAAGGAATTACAAAATCTGTGGGAAATATGCAACTTTTTTATTTGACTGTATGTTATATATTCATTCATGTAGTTCAATTAATCAATATAAATTAAATGAGAGAGTAGTTTTATAGTTAAAGTTCATAACCTTTCAAAGTTTCAGTCTACACAAATGCTCTTTGTAAGGTAAGCCTTAAAAATTTATAAGATATTTATTGCACATCATGGTTTTATCTTGGTAAAAATACTGGCATACATGGCAATTTATGCTTCATAATTCATTGGAATTCTGATCTTTTAAGTTTTTATTGTAGCCATTTATTTAATTAAAATTATGTAGATGCCTTAGGAAGGGGATGCTAGAGACAACTAACGCAGTTCTCACTCACACAGTGCATTACCTCAAAAGAATTACACCATGTTATGCCATTTTTCTGTTCTCCTTCATTTAAACTTGGAAATACTGTTCCTGGTTAATCAATAACCATGTCTTTTCCAGTCCTTAAGGGTTTCCTTTCAGCCACTTTTCACATGTCAGTTTGTGGGCTCCAGCTATGATCAATGAGAACCTCTGTGTGTTTCATTTCTCATCGTATCTTATAAGAAATCACTTGAGAATTTTATTCTTGACAGTCACGGTGGTTGAAGCCTGTTCTACAGTCTGTTCAAGTCAAGGGCAGTTCTGATGTTAATTTAGGTGTGTTTTGCATCACGCTGTTACAAAAATGCTTTTGAAAAATGAACGTATGTACATAGCATTAAAGCTATTCACTGTCAAAACAGGTACATTCAAATTACCTTTCTAAAGATATAATTAGAGATATAATTTAGAGATATAATTAGTCTGAGTCTGTTAAAATGAATTAATTTAATTTCAAGATGTATATACCACAATCTAAATTCATGTGTTGTCCAACTGGAAACATTTAGTTTCCATGACTTTTGATTTTGAGAGTGTAATTAATGGAAATGTGTTTAGAAATAAAGTAACACTGTCAGAGAACCAAGAACTGGTTTTTATTCAGAAATCTTTCTAGAACTGCCTGTCACAAGATAATTGAAACTGGCAATGATCAAAAACTATCTGGTTTACCAAATATAAACTTCAAATTTTAAGAAAGCATCTGATACCAGAAAATCAAATGTATAAGATTATCAACTGTTTGTGTATATCCAAAGTATTTTACATTTAAATTTACATTAATTCTCAAAACAGCTCCTAAGGAGAAACCAAGCCCAGTGACTTGACCATGGATATCCATTATTAAGTACTCCAGCAGGTGAGGTTTTATATAGAACTGTAGAACTTCGGCCAGAATACAAAAACAAAAATCTTGTCCCAGTCATAGTTTGATCTTTTAGGCACTGTATAAACAATTACACCAAACGAAAACAACAATTATGCCTAAAGCAGGACAGAGAAAAAAAAAGAGTTTAGGGGTTCTGAAAGTGCTGGACACCTAGCTGGGTCTTGATGTTGCGGCCTGGACAACAGTATGTATGAACAAAAGCAGAAATCAAACAGTTTTAAAAAGTTGATTTAAAATAATTCAGGCTCAATTGTTTATACACCTCTACAACTGGGGCCTCTGAAAATAAGAAATTTGTATCTAGGTGCTTAAATATATACAGTAATTTCACGATTATAAGCTGCACCTGATTACAGGCCACACGTTCGGGTGTTGGCAACTTTTCGTTCTTTGTCCATAAATAAGCCGCACCGGATTATAAACTTCACTTTCGTTTGCAGTGAGGATCCACGTGCAACTTTCACAAAGTTGCCAATTAGTAACAGAATCGTGGATCACGGGGTTTACTGGCTCAGCTCGAGGCCGTGCGGGCTTGGCTGAACGCTGTCCCGCCACTGGGGCCAGGCGGGCTCTGGCTCAGCTCGGGGCTGCTGCAGGCTTGCACTTCCGGGCTGGCAAATTTCTGAATTTCATCCATATATTGGCTGCATCTGATTATAAGCCTCACTTCCGGGTTCGGACCAAAATTTTAGTCAAAATGGTGTGGCTTATAATCATGAAATTACTGTATATATTTTTAATCTCTTATTTTGTCCCTAGGAAAATTTGGAGGTACCTCGTTGCTAATATTAAATTTTAGAAATGTTGATCACCTTTCAAAGACTGAGTCCTTGCTTGGCAAAGTTTTCTGCTGCTGGAATATATTGGGAATATATATACATTAACGGAAATGTGTATGAAAATATAAATCATATTTTTACCCCTACAGTACATTGCCATTGACTACTCCATTATTCCTAGGAATGATAATCAGAGAGGATTTTTGCAAATGCTATGCATGAACAGAGGAACTGAATAACTTTTCTCTGTTAAGTATTTGGTGTAACAGCATTGTGGAAATCCACTCAGTTATTTTTTAAGCTAATTTACTAGGGCTTCAAGCTTCAGGATCAAGGGTAAGGATATATTATTTTTTCCTAAAAAGTGAGTGTCCTTTTTAGAAGTAGAAAAAAAGCAGTTGTAAGAAACAGCTTCCTCTACACACACTTTTCAAGCCTTGGGAATATTGTGCAGTTACTTTAACTGCATGTAGGTAAAGCAAGGAATAAAGTCTTCATGAGTGGTTGAGCTCAAATCACATTTCATAATGATCACAGAATCACAGGATATGCAGTGTTGGAAAGGACCACAAGGACCATTGACTCCAAGTTTTGCCCCTGCACAGCACCCCATGTGCCTGAGAGCACTGTCCAAATGCTTGTTCAGCTCTGTCAACGCTGGTGCTGTCACCTTTTCCCTGGGAAGGCTGTTCCAGTGCCCAATCACCCTCTGGGTGAATAACCTTTTTCTAACACCAACCTCAACCTTCCCTTGACATAATTTCAGGCCATTCCCTTGGGTCCCGTCACCACAGAGAGAGATCAGTGCCTGTCCGTCCTCTTTCCCTCACAAGGAAGTTGTAACTGCAGTGAGGTCTCCCCTCTGTCTCCTTCAGGCTGAACAGACCGTGAGCTCAGCTGCTCCTCACAGGGCTTCTCCTCCACACCCTTCACCATATGCACAGCCCTTTTTTGGATGCCCTCTAATAATTAAATATTGTTATATTGTGGCACCCAAAGCTGCCCCCAGCACTGGAGGTGAGGCTGCCCCAGCTCAGAGCAGAGCAGGACAGTCCCCTCCCTTGCCCAGCTGTGATGCTGTGCCTGATGCCCCCAGGACAGGGTTGGCCCTCCTGGCTGCCAGGGCGCTGCTGGCTCATGTTCAACTTGCCATGGACCAGGACCCTCAGGTCCCTTTCCATGGTGCTGCTCTCCAGCCTCTCATTCTCCAGTCTGTCTGTACAGCCAAGGTTGTCCCATCCCAGTGTAGAATGTGACATTTTCCTCTTGTTGAACTTCATAGGATTGGTGGCTGCCCAGCCCTCTAATTTGTTTAGATCTCTTTGCAGGGCCTCCCTGGGAGTCAGCAGCTCCTCCCAGCTCTGCATCAGCTGCGAACTTGCTCAGTGTCCCTTCCAGTCCTGTGTCCAAGTAATTTATGAGGATGTTGAAGAGCACAGGGCCCTGTGGAACCCCACTAGTGACAGGTCACGAGCCCTATGTCACCCCATTCACTGTGACCCTTTGTGCCACACTCATAAACCAGGTGCTCACCCACTGCATGATGTTACAAAGTAATTTAAACAATTCCTTTGTATAACCCCCAAATGCACACACACACACACTTCAGCCTATGCCCCATCCCCAAAACTAAATTATCGAAGCCTGAATACTTTTTTAGAAGAACATCTTCATATTTTAATTTTTGAATGTTGATCAATGAAATGAACTTTTAGTGATAAAAGTAATTACTCATCTTTGAACTAAAGTATGAAAACAGCTTTGTGCTGAATATTTTGTCCAGAAGCGTACTGTGAGTATTGAAAATACTGTGTGTTTTGAAAACTTTACAGAAATCTAAAAATATTACATTTTTTGAGGAAGGAAAAAAATCATATTAACACAGAAGAAAAACAATGAAGATACAGCTTACAACAAGGTGTGAAGAATTTCAGGGACATTTTTGGACTTCATTTTGCTGTGTAGGCTTTAAAGAATAGGTTCTAGGCAGTTTTTCTGATGATATAAATGGGTGGGCATGGAAAAAGAAACAGTTAATTATGTACGTTGGATAAAAGTGAAACTATTTTACAAAATGGAGTAATAAAATGTAATTTGTGATAGACTGTGTAAAATAATGTAGGCAGAGATCTGTTATAAAGAAATGATGAGGAAAGTCTTCAAAATGAGATGAGTACTTTTGCAGACGTGCCCTGATTGGGAAGGTCGGAACTGGTCTCAATCTTTATTGCAACTAATTTAGCATCAGTTCAAACTTGCTTAAACTGGCTCTGAAAACTTTGTGGTGTTAACCAGTTTTTGGGGAAAAGAGAACTTGTGGCAGCTTCTTATGCACAACCTCAAACCATATCTTCAATACCTAGAATATAACATGACTTTTATGTAAGGTCAGAACCAAGTTCCTGTATGACAATGCAGGTCATAGTATGCCAAGCACTTAGAAGCTTGTTTTATTTTTTTTCCAAAACTCTGGCCACTAATACAAGTGGGTTTGCCAGATTAAATGAACAAAAAACCTTGTACAGTGTCCTATGATATAAACAAAAAATGCAGGATGCCTTACTCTTTGGATGGCCTAGTGGGGATTTAGGCTGTAGTCCTTCCCTCTGTAAAATACCAAAGGTGTCTTTCCATAGCCCCAGCCAGCTGGAATAGCTGGCAGCTGCACATGACTTGGGTGCAAACAGATTGTGGTAGGCTTGACCTTACATGTAAATTGAGCCTCTTACAATTTAATTGTGAGAAATCATTAAAAATCACATGTAGGCAAGGTATCAGTGTAGATGATTTCTGAATCACATATTCCTGAAAGATATGCCTTCTTACGTTCTTGACTTACATAACATTTTGGAGATATAGTACCACACTCAGAATAGTCTTTAATAAAATGAGCAAAATCATTACTCTGCTTTTCTACAAAAATGCTGTTATGTCAAAGTAATGAATTTATTGTATTTCATTATTCCCTTACTGTGTATTTAGTTTAATATCTTATGTGGAGTACTGTATTTTCTAAATGAAGCTGGCATTTTCAGTGTGATCAACCAAACATTTTTGGTGCAGAATCTCTTGAGATGGAAAGAGACCTCACGAGTTTATGCAGTGAGCTCATGGCAAAGAGTGTAGCTTTAAGGAAATTTTGTTGCAAGGGTGAAATCTTTGGCAGTGCTGCTACAATCTTGTATAACTATTTACTACAAGTACAGTAGCTGTACAACTTAATAGCCCTAAAATGGTACACTGGGCACACAGGCTTTGAAGTTTTGAGATGATTCACGGTGCTGTACTTATTTTATGGCTTCATGAACCGAGGAGATAAACATTTTGGCACTGGGTTTGGATATTTTTTTTCTTTATTTCAAAGCCACAGAGGTTACTATTTTCTTAAGATATTGTTTTCCTATTTGACCTTCTAAATTGCTCTGTTAAATTGGGAACAATGTGTAAAAAGGCCAATAGCCACAATTTTACACTGCACTTTAGTGGCACCAAACCTTGGAAAAAAATTAGTCAGCTTGCAGTGGAAGGAATGATGTCTCAGATGAGAGTGGTATTTGTTTATAATCCTTTAGGTGTAGGAATGTTTATAGAATTTCTGTGTAGCAATTGTCCTGCCAATAATTTACACTTGTTTAAAAAAAGGAATGGCTTGCAATTCCTGTGTTAATTTTTAATAACCCTTTCAAAATATCTATTTTACGGTCCCTTCTCCTTTGCCTAACAGGTTTGCTGTGGAGATTTCTAAAATGTTATTAAAAAACCCACCTCTTTGCTTATCTCTTTAATCTGTCGAAGTGATACTCTCTGCTTCCCTGCTTCTTAGATGAAAAACAGAGGAAGCAAATCTGTAAGAAAAAGAGAAATGAAAATAGGCATCTGGATCTAACCTTACAACTGCTTTTTTGCTAATTTAATTTCCGTGTTTCGATTAATTACCGTGAATGTAAGAGATAAGTATCAAATATTATAGTGGAATAAAGTAAACACCATTTGAATTTGAACATCAGATTGAGATGTATCATTCAATAGAATGATTATGGAGGGCAGCAGAATTAAAATAATTGAATATGAAATTAAAGCTTTCCAGTCCTATGTTGTCTTAGTGTGGGAAGCATCTTCAGTTTTTCTTGTCTGTACTTGTAAAACCAAAAAAACCCATTACAAGTTTCTTGTTTAGTTAGGAACTTGTAGTGCTTTTTTTTAAAAAAAAAAAATATGTGTATTTCCTACTGTACAGAACTTCTAATAAGAGAAAAGGATGACTCAAAGTGACGCGATGGTCTGCTGTTGAGAGATGGGGTGGAGGTGCTGATTCTAAAGGACAGGGAGATTTTATATGCACCAGGACCTTGTGTCAGACAGGAAAAAGCCAAAGCTGAGAAGGAACAATTCAGCAGAAAGAACATAAGGAAGGAACATAAATAATACAAAACGAAACAAAAATACAGGCAGTGGTTTCACTAGCTGAAGACTGGAAAAAAAATTATAGCAGAAGAAAAAAGGTATCAAGGTCTGAATTACAACTCTGATATTGGAAATTTAAGAGGTATCCTAATGCAATGGTTTTCAAACTCTGTGGAGGCCCTAGAGATAGGGATATAGAAGGGGAGAGAAATACATCAGGACAAGCAACAGGGAGACTCCGGCAGTGAGAAAAAGTAAAGAATACAGGCAAGAGTACCAGAGGAAAAAGATGCTGTGAATTAGTCAGATGAGCCAACAGTAAATTCAATACTGGGCTTCTTACTTATTGCTAGGGATCCTGCTGAAGGCAGTAATTTGTTCAGGGGCTCTTCCAGGTGGAAGGATCTGGTTGTTGGCCGCTCCTATTGCCACAAGAAGAGCCTTGGAATGTGATTTACACACAATTCTTTCCCATTTCGTCTTCCAAGCCACAGTGTTCCAGCTTTCTGTCCCACTCTTTCCCCAGGAGCTTCCTGGCAATAAGCATTAAAAGAATGTGTTCAAACTGCATCATTGTATTTCCATAAAATTTCAATTAAGGAAAACAGAGTTAGGACAGGAAAAGTAGTTAGAAAACCACTAAGAGTATTTCTTTAGAGAGCAATTTAGAATATTTCTTCAGAGAACCTTCAAGTGAGCTCAGAAATATATCCTTGAGAGTTTTCTAAACTTATCTTGCAGCATTTTGTATTTTTTTGTTTATTCTTACCAGCTTCTTTGCAAATTCCTGAAGCTAATTATGTGCTTTCCAGATTTTATTTCATTGTCCAGAAGAAGATAGAGATTAGGAAGAGTACATCAGCTGATGCCATGATACAAGTGAATAGGCAAAATTTTTTTTAAGATTGCTATTCCATAAATTATAGTTGTAGTTCCACCTGTACACAGCGGTTTTAAAATCAAAATTCTCAGTGCTGAACAAGGCTGATCCCATTCATGCCTTTTCAGAGTAAGAAATATTTGGATTTCAAAGATTTGAATTTTGGGACTTCCCAACAAGCTGGCTCCAAAAACTGGATTTAGTAACCAAAATTTATCTACTACGAGTAATCTTGCTTACCTGTTTGACATATATTGATAGAAGAAAATTGACACCAAACAGGTAAGAAAGAGTAACATTCTTTTAACAATAACTGCTGATATGTTGGAGTTCGCTGGACATTCAATAGTGTACAAATTTAATTGACAGTAAGTGTTTGAAGATGAAATTCTATTGGTCTTGGCAAATGTAAAGGCAAAAATGAGCATTCACAGTAATAATCTTTGCATTTTTTAGCCAAAACATTAGGAAATTAAATACTTAAACTGTAATATTTTCTTTATTTAAAAGATATGATCCGTCTATAAAAACATTTCCTGCTATTTTTCTTTAGCTGATAAATAATTTTCACTCTTGGATGAACATATCTGTCTTAGAGTCCTCAGCTATGCTGAACCCTGGAGCTTTCCAAGAAACGCTCGTTAATTTCTACTCTAAGTAAACAGTAAGTAATGATCCCTCCTGATTTATTTCTTTCTTAAAATAATTTACAAAAAGAATATGCGATTGTTGGAAAGCACTGATGCGATATGCATGTGCATGTGCACATATCCATTGTTTCTTGTTCACATAATTCACACAAATTGGCCCTTTTAACTTGATGTTTAATGACTTCAACCTAATTCTTTTAGGTTCTCTCTAGTACTACATTTCTGAGCAC
This sequence comes from Catharus ustulatus, assembly GCF_009819885.2. Taxonomy (NCBI): domain Eukaryota; kingdom Metazoa; phylum Chordata; class Aves; order Passeriformes; family Turdidae; genus Catharus; species Catharus ustulatus. The sequence continues at coordinate 58,317,395 of NC_046223.1, read as the reverse complement.
AGTCAGCTGTAATTCCAGTTAGAGGTTATTTTAATATCATTTGTATTAGTTTTCTGTTCAAGTGAGTCACTCACTAAAATCTCGTGTTAGATATATAGGAGTTTTTAAGTTACATAGAACTAATTAGGAAAGATTTATTGCAGATGACTTGTGGATGGGCTCTTACCCTGTCTGTATTGCTGCAGTGGTGCATTATATGACACATCTGTTACCAACTCGTTTGTTTTCTTTGATTATCTCTCTGGGAAATGAACTATGTGTAGAAAGAGTATGTTGTTTTGTCTGCATGCTAGTTATGGACTGCTGTGAATTTAAACTAATGTAAGCAAGATAAAGAATATCCCACAGTGGAATGGGAGATGAGAAATCTGCAATTGCCTTGTTCCTCCAGGAGTTTGTGCTCAGCTTAGAGTGTCCATAAGGAACTATTGCCTTCTGTTCCTTATGAAAAGTTCTGTTGCTTGTAAGAAATGTCTGCCACAGTCGGGAGCAGGGAGATAGAGGTGAAATACTTATCACTGTACTTAGACTCTGGGTATACACTTAAAGCTTCTTAAGCCGCTTGAGGAGTCCTGGATACAGAAGGGAGGAATCAAGACCTTGACTTGGATTCAGTGTCAGTCCCTTTGCCCACCAGAGAGAGGCAGTGCTCAGGCTGTCAGAGGTACCCAGTGATTCTTGCAGGTATCTGGTATTCCTTGAGAGCAGACTGATCTCATGAAAAGAAAATTCATGTCAGAATTTTTCTTTTCAGCTTGAGATTTTTGGTTTGGAACCAAGTTCAGTAGGAAGTCTTAAGACCCAGAACCAAGTTTCATATACAGGTGAGGAGAAAAGTACCATTCCAAATCTTGCTTATAGGCTAAATGTGTTGTGCTCTCTATAGAATTATTTTCTGGGGTGTTTAAGTTGATTTGGAAAACCAAAATTCAAGAAATCTAATTTTACTTAGGTTCACAAAGATAGGGAAAGTGGTAGAGGCTGGCTAATTAAAATGTTCCTAGAGAATATTAACTCTTATCAATAGTCTAATGAAGCATCTTCTCTATTTGTTTACTAAGGAACAGCAGCTGTTGCAGAAGTGGCTATACAGGCTGCTGGCATGAGAGCCAGGTGTGTACTAAAACCCTGAACAGTCTCTGACTGGGTGTGATCATTGTATTAAAAAACCAAGCTGACTGGAGTAGAGTTAAAATTACAATATTGCCATATAATATAAACTATTATATTAATACTGTGTGTACTCTGCAAGATTGTAATTTCACAAGTATTTATTCCAGTTGCTCCCTGTCTTGGGATGGCTGTTCAAGTACACGGATTTATCTGGGTCAAAAATTAATCTTTTGGGTGTGTGTTTTGAGTTTCCAATAACTTGATCCCCAGTCCAACTCATAAAATAGTCAAGGCCATTGAAATGGTGGGGGGAAGGTCTGACAGTATATCAGGAATGAATAGTCAAGTATTAATGTGACAGTGCTAGAAAGAAATGTTAATGTATCTACACTGCCAATAGTAACATACAACTGTAGAGCAAGCCTTCTTTTAATTTAATTTCTCTTTATTTTTATGCAGAGAGATCTTTTCCAGTCTCTCCTGTACAAAGGGCAAGAATCTTTTAATTCCTGGCACTATTTACAGTCTTTACCCTGTTTGTGTGCAGCAAAAATTGTAATGCTATGCCAGAGCTGTGAGGGGTTAGAGAATCATGGATAAGGGGTAGCACCCCCCAACTCAAGATGCATCCTTTTTCATAGAGGGTCTTTGTTTGGCCTCCATCCCTGGGGTAAAAGTTGCTTTACTTCCCAGAAGGCAAAGACTGTCTGATTGGTTGCCAGTTCTAGTGCATATTTTTTTAAATTTTGTTGTTCTGCTTTCTCTTCCAGGAAGGCAGTAAATTCTTCTGGAAGTTCTTTGGGCCAAGTTTGCACTGTACAGCTAGTAAATAGTGACCTGAAGTGATAGAAGCATGTGGCAGCCTTTTGCAGAATCAGCAGTTGACTCTTAGTCTTCTGCAGAGTGGGATTTTGCAATGTCTGTGGAAAAGGAAAGCTCTAGTATACTTTATTTGGTGATGATGGGACTAAACACTGGCATTAATTGGTTAACATCTTACATACTGTGAAACCAGTGCACAGTTCTCAGCCTGACACAGAAGAGCTGCCCATGAAAAGCCAACACAATTATCAACTTGTTACTTCACTTTTTCCCCCACTTGGTATTCATATAAGCACAGTTGTGGAGGATCACTGGCTCCAATATGAATACCAAATGTACCTTCCTCCCCCACCCCCAGGTAAACATTTACGGTTATGTTCCTTTATACTGAACCTTTTGGGAAGAATTTTGCTTCACCACAGGGAAGTGCTGACTGTGCCAATGCCTCCCTGTGTCACTTATGTAGAACTCTCTTACAATGTGCCACAGTGAATCCATTCCTAAACTGGTGTCTCAGGATTTTATCTGCTGCTTGGGAAATCTATGAAGCACACTAAATATCCCTGGTGTGAATCAACCCCCCACCCCCAACTCCCAATGTGAAAATTCTTAGCCTAGAGGCAGAAATATGAATTTAAACTGCTATTTCTTTTATACTGCTGATTATGCTCCTGTTTTATGCCTTACCAGTATGCTTTTCTTCTCAAAAAAGTGACTTACATTTTTCAGAATTTTTTACATGCTACTTCATGTATTTAAGGTTTTTTTTTCTGCTTTTTGTTTGTTTTTTTCCTTGTCCTCTTGGTTTGGTTGTATTTTGGGCTTTTTAAGTTGTTGATTTTGTTGTTGATTTTTTTGTTGCTTTTTTCAAGAGGACACTTCTAATAAGGTGTTTAAATGGACACATATTTGAATATTTGAATGAGATAGTGCCAGGCAACACAAAAAAATTTCCTTTACTGCCTAATTTCAGCAGACAGTGCAGTCAGAGTGCTCTTTTTTTTTTTTTTTAGATTCCAGATGAGCTTTTTTTGTACCTTATTTATCAGTAATAGGGCTTCTGAGAGGTTTTGGTAAAAATCCATCACTGCAGACTGATGAATCCAGGTCTGCTTTTCTTCAGCTGACAGTGAATAACTATAACCAGCTTTCCATGAGTTATTTTATTTACAAATAATGTGGTGGTTGTAAGCAATTTCACATTGGTGGATTTCATGTTGGTGCATGACTGAAATTATTTACTAACGGGATGTTAGAAGTAGTTCAGCATAAGGTTGATGAGCTGTTTCCCCCCTTCTTAACAAGCTCCCAGCCTCTTGGACCCTCAGAGTCTCTTGGCTTCTGAGTCTCTGAGCAGCTTCCTAATAATTCATGTTTAATCAGAGTAGGACTATATTTAAATGTGTTTGAAGATGCTGTATTTTACACTCAGAATTACCCTTTTTTTGTGTATGTATAAGACAATAATATCAAGATTTTTTTCTATTTTTTTTAATTTCCGAGTTCATCCCTCTTCCTCAGTTCATATTTTGATTGTCTCTGCAAAAATGCAGCCTGAAAATGCTTAAAAAATTAGGTTGATTCCAGACTTAGCACAGTTAGGAGGTAACCCACTTCTCTGAGTATCTCTGAAATTCCTGTTTTATTTGTTCTCATTAAGTTATAATATTTCCTCCATCTTCATATTTTGCTGCCTCATTGCTTTCTTGGCCTGTCAGGTCATTAATACACACATTTAGGGTAATGAAAGTTAGAATGCTGTGTTGTCTTGACAAGTTTTCACCACATTGTTGCTTCATATTTTCTATCTATTGATCAGTTGTTCAGAAGTTTGCCTTTTACCATTGCAGTGCAACATAAATTCTGTGTGACCTATTTTGGTCGTGTCAATACTGTGGTTACTGCATGACTTCTTCTCATCCTGGTAGCTCTTCTCATGGCACCCATGGGAGAATGTAAACATTTATGAGCTGTAGAAGTGTGAGTAACAGGAACCCATAACCTCCTGGATATCATGAAAAGTGGGCAACAAAATTTTTGTAATAATCAGGTGGTATTTGATGCCTGGGGACTCCTACACCAAGCACAGTCCTTCTGCCTCTGAGGATAGGAGACTTCAACCTGAAACAGTCTTCTTTATGTGATGCAAACTGTGTTCAAGGATCAGTATGGTGATGCGGTTCCTAGACTATGCCTGAACCATGTGAAGTGGTTCTATTTCCTGATCCAAGCCAAAGTTTTATTTCCATCCATAAGGAGTCTGTCAGATTTGCATTTCACATGCATGTGAAAGAAAAATGGAAAAACAAAATAATTCAAAATGTCTCTGAAATAAGAAAGATGAAAATTTCCACTTTTTTTTACAAGTCAGAAAAAATATCAAATTATAATTCCAGGGAAAACTTTTCAAATTTTAAGTTACATATTTTTCTTCTAATCTTTAATTTCTGATATTGTACTTGTTATAAGGTATTACAGTGATATTTTTTAATGTAGTGGGATTCCATGCAATTTTCCAGTTCTGTCAAAGGATGCCAAATGAGTTTATAGATCTGGTCATTTTGGATGAGTTTGTACACTGTTCCAAAGCTTTTCCTGATGTCAGCATCAGAGCTGTGTAAATAATTAATTTCTTTGTTTCATGGCAGATACAAACAGTAAAAAATAAACTTTCTCACTTAGTACAAAATGAATTTTTTGAAACTTTCTGCTAGATGATAACCATTTTGGGTAAAATGAATTTTTTTAATGTAAAAAAATAGACTTCAATAAAATTTCAAATATTTCAGGCACTGTTTAAAATAAAAAGACTATTTTAGGGAAAAGGGTTCTATATTTCTTTTTCAATGTTAAGTAAGAATAGGTATCTGGTAGAGTGCTGAAAAGTAAGATGAGGTGCTGGCTAGGAGGCTGTGTTTCCAGATAGGAACCAACCTCTTTTTATTTGTTTGCTTTCATTTTATAAAATCTAACATATAATCCAGAGTGTTTTAAACTTGCCAGCTGTCACTTTTCAAAGTGAAATGCTCTGTCAGAGCGCTTCCAACCAGCTCCAGCCTCAGCACATGTCTCAGCAGGCAGTATGGGAGCGTGAGTCAAGGTCCCTGTTCTCCAGGTGCAACACCTGTGTTTTGTGTGCTCCCCTGAGCCTGCTGCATGGAATGTGTCAAAGTTTCCTGAGGATGCCTTGGATTTGTTACCCATTGAGGGAGAGTGCAAGAAAAGCGGCTTAAGACAATGATGAGTTTTGTGGAAACATGCTGCTTGATAACTTATTAGGTCTCCCTGGGCTAGAAGATTAATACAAATTGCCAGCTGCATTCCAGTGTCTTGCTTTCCCTGTAAAGTATTCCTGTGCTCTGTCTTACAATGGCACTCCCACACAGCTGCTGAAATAGCCTTCTTGTAGTGGTTAAAGGAAATTGCTGCAATTAATTTTGCTGTCTTTCCTCTCTTTGATGTATCCTCACAATTTCCTGGACAATTTTTTAGAGATTGGGTTCTGTTCAAAACCAGTTATCTAGGGGCGAAAGGAATAGGAGGAAAAAGAAACATTTGATGTTTCAGTTATATGTGCTTGTGTTTCTGTTTTGATCTAGGTACCAGGCAATGTAATGGATGCTGAAGTACACATATAAATATATACAGCTTCTGTTACTCATATGTAAGTGCAATAGACAGAAAAAATGCTTTAAAAGTGAACAATCTGAAGGAAAAAAAATTGATGCAGGTGCATTAGTCGAGCTAGTTTTATATCCTGGTGACTAATAAAGAATGACCAGATTGTGAACTCTGAAGGTATGCCTCATTTCTTGAGTACAGCACACTATATTCTGAGAAATTTCTATTTGTAGTCTTGAAGCAGTTTTAATCTTCTAGTTCACTATAAATTTGATGGTTTCCCCCTCTTTTCCTTAGCTTGCAAAATAATCCTCTTTTCTGCTAATTCTAGATGCTGCTACAATGAATGCTAATGAGTTCAGTGGTGAGCACAGTAGCGGGAGACACTGTGGAGAAAAAAGCTTAGTGCCTTGTTCACTGGATTTTATGAATGAAGAAGGGGAGAGCTTAGCCCTCCCAGTTTCATCATGTGAAAGTTTTTGCAGTCAAAATAGTGTTAAATTAAAATGTGACACTTCAAAAGCTTCCAGACATAGGTGGAGATATAAAGTGAAACAGTGGAACTTCAATTCTTAAAGAATTAAACAGAATTAATGGAAATAAAAGTATAAACCCAGTATTTTAGACATGGTCAGAAAGGATGGGGTTAATTCTTAATTTCAATTTAAATAACTAATGTTAATTTAGAAGAATGGCTGAAGCTGGCCACTGGTTGTGTTATCTTGCAAATCTAATTTTATATATTTTTTTAAATGTTCTTGATTGTGTTACAGTGACCTTTAAGTCTTTCATATACCTCCTATAATTAAAGGAACAAAAAAAAATTTAAAAATGGGACAATGAATATATTTTTGCACCCTAACATTCGGGGAAGAAATGAGGTGCAGAGCAGTAGAAATGAGCTGTCTGTGGTACAATAGCTCTTCAGGTTCACTTTAACCTAGTTTTGTTCACTCACCATCCCTGTCCTGTCCCCCCATGACCATTTGACCATGTGACATATCTGCATTGCCTTTACCCACCCTGAGCTTCTCCAGAGCCTCTTCCTCTAGCAAGATCTGTCTCGTGGTGCTGCAGTGAGGGCCAGACGTGTGGTGCTGCCCAAGCCAGCTCCAGCAGGGCTCCATGTGAACCACTCCTGGCCTGCTGCTCTCACTGACACCACCAGGGCACTGCCCCATCCAAAGTGCCTTTCCCAACCACAGTGCTGACAAAAGCAGTAAGAGATGTAGTAAAAGCATGCAGGCACACTCTGCAGAACAGGAAAACAACTGGGAAGTCTTTGATCTTTGGTTTTAAAGTTCTCTCCTCATAATTGTGGATAGAATCAACTGTTTGAAACCTTACAGGGGCATGCTGGGGTCACTTAAAAAGCTCTGAAAGATTCTACCTCAGTCTGCCGCCTTTTCTCCCCTCGAGATTATATGTTTACTTGAAAACTGTGGTTGCTTAAAGAGATTGCTCAAAGAGTGATTGCTTAAAAAGACCTTTTGCCTCGAATGATTTTTTTTGACAGCCACAAAACCATCACTTCCATTTGGTTTAGATTGTGATTGGAGCATAGCCTGGTACTTTAGAGAGAAGGCCAAATGCTGAAAACCTCATACTGTCTTGGATGCAACTGAGCAGAAAAAAGAAAAATCCAAGTCATGCTGGATATGACCTCAAGTCTTAGGGCAAATTTACACAAAGTGTAAACTCTCTGAGGTAGTTGGTGCTCCCTAACTGCTCACCAGCTGCTTTCACTTCTCCTTTTTCACAGGTTATTTCACCAATGGTCTCAACAATTAAACCAGCAGAAGGGCCCAGCAGTGCAGCAGCCCTATTTGAGTGGGGAAGCGGGGGAAGGGAAAGAATGAAGTAGAGGACAGCTTGTATTTATGAGTCTGTCTTCTGAGTTCGTAAAAGTCAGTTAAGAATGCATAACCAGCCCCAAAATTATTTTAGCTGCATCTGCTTTTGATGGAAAACATTTTGCATAGCTGTGACCTCTTACAAAAATGACAAATCCCCAAAAAACCCTCCAAACTACTTACAACTGGCCTGAGTACTAGTATAAGTTTATAATATAATGTAACTAACTGTTGCAGAGACAATAAATAAAAGATGTATTACCTCATACCATCTATTTTAGTCAGCAGCTAATAAATTTTGTGTAGTGTCTTTCTTCACCTGTCCGGGGAAAAATTCAGAGGACAACCTTCAAAGAAAAGCCTTCACATGCAGCTGATGGGCTGTTCCTACACTCAAAATAAGAAGGAACAGCTGCTGTTCCTTTCTCAATAAGCAGACAGTGTCCTGTGGCTTTTATTTGCAATCCTGAACTTCCTGAGAAATGGCACAGCTCTCAGTGCTAAAAGAACCATAAAGTAACATCATACTGTTGTCAGAGTGTACCCTGAATCTCAGACATCTGGATTACAGTCAAGGAAGGAATTATCATTAACATGCCTTAAATAACAATTTAGTGCTGCAAGAATTTTCCATGTGGTAACAAACATCACTTTTTATTGATTAGTTGAAGAGCTTGTTTTCTATACAGAAAATATATGTACATCTCCTTTCTTGCTTTACAATACAAGTAGGATAAGCTTTCACTTGCATACTGCCAGGCAGCCTTCACTTACAGTAATCTTATACAGTAGTTGTTGTTATAACTATTATTAGCAAGATTTATTCTTATTTTAATAACTTTTTAAACTGCTTTTTAAGAGGATGAGGAAAATTTAAGCCTAATATGTTTTGTACAGATTGTTACCTTGCCTAGATTAGTGAGACTGATTAAAGTTAATACTCGTGTACTTCCCTGCATCCCGCTTTTCTGCCCACATTCTAAACAATTTTTACCCCAAATCTAACTTCATAAAGCTTTTTTTCCCTTTTTCTATGAGAAAAGTTTGGTTGCTTCTGTTTTTTTGGTTTTTTTTTACCTTTACTGATTTGCAAGAAATGGAGTTTTCACTCGGGCTCAAGGAGTCTTCAGCTCAAAAGATTTCTGTGGTTGAAAGGATGACAGAGTGTGCTGAGACACCTCTGTCCTAATCCTGCCTTCTCCTGGATGAGGCACTTAACCTCCCTGTGTTCTATCTATAAAATACATTTAATGATACTTAATGGTTTCACTGCCCTTTGGAAATGTAAAGTGCTATGTGAGTGCCAATTACTTTTATTATGTTCCCTGATGGAAGGCCTCAAAGTATTTGTGTTAAATGGTTACTGCTAATGCACTTTCTGGAATAATCTTTGGTTAACAAAGTGCAACTGTTGCAGCAAACCCCGAGTGTTAAAGTCAAGGCTGACAGTGACAGGTGTGAGAAAGTCAGGACTTGGCTCAGCTTCACCGGGTGTGTTTGTGTCCTGACTCAGGGATGGGCTTGAGCCACAGTATTGCCCAGCTTGACTTCTCTTCATGGAGGAAGTCTTGAGCTTTGGACACACAGCCTGACCATCCGCCAGCACAGGACAGATCTTCAGGTATCAGATAAATCCTATAGAATAATTTGTTTGTGCTGTTGTTCAGAGAGAACTTGCTGTCCCGAAAACTCACAGCAGCACTTCACAGCTAAGGGCTGGTTCTCATGCTGAGTGTTCCTGCAGACCCCCAGGCAGAACATGGTCCATCTCCTTAGGAGCATTGCCAGCCAAGCTGGTTTTGTGCTGGAGAATTCTCATATTTGTCTCAGGCAAGACATCAGCATCTCATGAAGATGAGGCAAGGCTTTGTCAGGAGAAGAGAATGTATCTCTGACCAGTGGCAATTGTCTATCACTACCTCTGAAGTGTTGCCATGGCCCTAAATTCTAATTGTGCTTGGTGCAAAGTATTGCTTTGAATGTGTGAAGTTCTATTTGGCCAAATTATTTACAAACTTAGTCTGGCACAGGAAACTTGAAATAGGACAGTATTTAATATTATCAATATAAGCAGAGTGCACTTGGTCATAGTTTAGACTGGTGTGTACCTGAGGAGGGAAAGAGAGGTTCCTGTACTGTACAAGGAATTGGCTACTTGGACCAGGAATGGCCTCAGAAACTTTTTAGTCTCCTCATTCTGAAATGATATGGAGTGGACAGGTCTGAAAAAGCATGTACTTTTTTCCACAAGCAGAAAGCATTGAGTGCAGTTGTGATAACTTTACATATTCCTGGAAAGGCACAGAAATGGTTCTCCTTTACCTGAGAAGCACATTTTGGAATCATCACAGTGCAACTTTTAAGTGGAGGCAGAAGAGACCCGTTCCTAGAAATGGGATCTGAAGTAAAAGTGACTAATATGACGTCCCTGAAGCATCCTGCTCTAGAGATAGTGTCAGGTAGGGAGTTTGGCTGGATGGTCAACCTGCCAAGCGGTTACCTAGGGCCAGCTCAGGAAGGATGGAAGCTTCCACTAGAGGTGAAGAGGAAAAGCTTGCTTGATCTTGACTTTCAGTATGAATACAGACTGTGAAAGTGGGACCTCACCTTCCTTCTGGTTTTTAGGGTTTTTGCCCAAACCCCCAAACATTCCTAAACAATATTAAGTTTACACATGTAAATTGTAATTTTTATTTTACAGAAAGAAGTTTAAAACCATTAGAGCTGAAAATGGAAAAATGAGAAGCACAATTTTCAAAAGGAATTAACAATAGTTAAGAGCAGATGCTGTTCTCTTTGATCTCAAGAAATTTGATTTCTGACAGACTGTTTACAGTCAGACAAGACAGCGTGTAAGTTTGGATTGGTGTGCTGCTATACTATAATTATACAGGCAGAAAAAAAGAGAATTGTGAAAGAGCAGAGACTCTTACAACTATGCCACTTGCTTTGTGTTTGCCTTTCAGATTTCCTGCCAGGAGCTCAGTAAATTGTAGTTATTTTTTTTCTGACCACACTTACAGAAACAAAAGCAATATCCTTAAAAAAAAAAAATGAAATAACAAGACTACTCTTCTAGCAAAATATTTGGATTAAAAATGTTGAGGTTTAGAGATCTTTGATCTTTGGTCTTCAAAATAAGCCTTGATTTAAAACACTGGTGTTGTGTAAACAATTAAACCAATATGTCCATGTCATACTGTAAGTGCCCTTAGGAGGGAGAACTTAATAAAAGTGTCGGATAATTTTGGTCCAAAGATCTGTGGAAAGAATTAGAGATGAGTAACATTATAGAAATAGCTGTGTGAATACTAAGGCTCAAAAAACCCAACATTTGTGGTACTCTGATTCACTTGGCCTCAGAATTTGTTTTGCTCTGCTGTTGTGTACAGACAAGGCTATAGTCAAGGTGTGGGTTTTAGCCATCTCTTAACTAAGAGGTTTCAGGACTCAGCCTTAAAGGTTGAAGAGGCCGAGTGATCTGTGCAATTTCAGAACAGAATGTCATCTTATGTGCTAGATATATGCATAGATGCAGTCTCACCCCTCTGGTTAAAGTGGAGAGGTTGGGTACTAAGTTCATGTCATTAAAACAGGCACAGGTTTCACCACTTGATCAAACAGTGGTGACTGAGGTATTGGTCCTTCAATGTGCTTTAGGTTAGGAAAAACTGATGTTTTTCCTCTCTATGGTTGGTCTTTTGAGAACATAACTTGCCGTAAGAATTATTTTGCTGTTTGCCTTTCATCTTCTTAGGTATTTTCCTCTATAAAAGCCTCTCTTTATTTTGTTGCTTTATTGGATGGTTGCTAGCAATTAGATTGCAGCACCCACCGCTACTTTCCTTCTGTCTTTGCCAACCTAATTAGCATTCTGTTCCAAATGTGGTCTATTACATGACTGTAGCATGACTGAGGTACTGTATTGAATTGTAAACAACAGCTTTGTTCGGTGGTGGTTGCCACTTTTCAAAACACTGCATTAAGACGGAAATAAGAGTGATCTGTCTGGACAGATTTGAGACAGGAAATTCAAGTGTTCTGATTTCCCACAACTTTTTTTGTGGAGTTTAGCATCCTGTTGCCTGCCATAGAAGGTATTATAAACATTTCTGTTGCTATTAAGTTAAAGACAGACTAGACAAGCTGGCAGGATGTTTAAGACTTTAGTGTTTGACATATTCATAAATTTGCTGGAGAAGAAAAAAAAGGTGTGGATAATAGTAGTAAAAATTACAGGTGTAATTAAGTTGAATAATATGATGAAGATAAGGGCAGACTGAAACAGTCTGCAGTCCTGGTCTCACTGTCTCTGAAAGGATATAGCTGAACCAGAAAATGCTCCAAGAAGGACAACATTGTTTCAAAGGTGAACAGAATAACTTTCATCTAAGGAGTGACTGAATATATTTAAAGTGTTTGAAAAAGAGAAGTGAGATGACGACCTAGGGAATGATGGAATCTTCAAATCCAGTAATGAAATGTATCAAGTGATAGTCAGAGAGAGATGTTTATTTCAGAACAACAGGAGATTGTGATTTACCTAGTGTTAACTGAGAGTATGAAAGTTATTGCTGGAGACTACTGCTTCAGAGTATTCAAAACATATCTGAAGCGTATTACATGCCAAGTCAGTTCAGAAAACACTGGAGAAACTTGGAGGGAAAAATGCTAAGAGGTATCAGTCACAAAAAGACCATTTCCAGCTCTGCAAGTCCGAGCTGCACACCTCTGGAGCATGAGGAAACTTCCTATAGAAGGCTATTTTTCCTGCTGTACTTTTTGCCATAAACATCTGGTATCAATTTCTGTTACAAGTGGCATGCTTTGAGAGACAGAGGTTTGCTATTGCTTTTAAAACTGTTTATTGCTTTTACTTTATATTCTTTCAAAGCATCTGGAGACATACTCATTCTTTATGACATGATAATGTTTATTTTCTTGCAAAAATTGGCTGATATTAATCTTTTAGGTACACATCATGGATATTAGGAGATACAGTATAAACATATAGGTTGAATAGAGTTGGATCACATGTAAAAAGAAGCGTTTCTTTATAAATTGTTTTCACATTTACTTAACTAATTTTGAGCAGTCTGGACACCCTATAGTTGTGTCTTGTTAGTAGAAACTGCAAAGTTGTGGTAATGATCCTCAAATGTTAGTAAGTGCACAGTGGAACACTTCCTGTTGAGGGATTGAATCTGCAATGACACTGGATATTGGGTCTCAGAGAGTGGTAATTGCTATGGAAATTGTTCCTCATACAACAGGTAGTAGATACTTGCTTGGTCAAAAGTCACAAAGGCAAGTGGTGAATGTATTAGTTTCAAAATGATTGGTTAAATTTGACACACATACATGCATATACATATGTTGGTAGTGGTTATTTCAGAGAACTGAAGGGTTTGGAATGTATGTTACCTTAGCAATTAATGAAAATCATCTGACTTTTATGTTGTTCCTTACTGCAATCAAACAACTTAGTGCATAAGCCACTTTTCTCAAGGGTATATGCTTTACCAAAATATTTCCAGTAGTCCCTGCGTTGCCCAGACTCTCAAGTTACAAAGATATTTGCTTATTTGTTTTGCAAATAGTTACAACCTCCCTTTTCTTTAGGATGGTGGGTTCATGCATTTTGGATTCCCAAATCTAATCTCATGCTTGCCAAAGTAGGGCTTTTAATAGCTTTTGCCCCATGGACCCACTCCTGCTTTGGAGTGTCTCATTGTCTGAAAGAGAGAAATTTGTGTCATATTGTCACTCATTCAGCACATATTGCTGCTTTATACTAGAAAGGAAAATCAGTTCAGTTTGAACGTTAGTTTTGTGTTCTACACACAAGTTTATTTGCCCCTTACTCCTAGCTGAATATGCTGAAATCATTCTGGCATTTCAGAAGTTCAGACTTCCATATTCCTACAAGAATTTATATTCGTTTTGTTTGTTGTTGGCAATCACTTGGAAATGCTGTTAATTTATCTGTATTTAAAAACAGAGGAATAGTCTAGGCATGGATTTTATTCTCTAAACATCTTTCTGCTGCCAAACATATGATATAAGTTGGACAGGATGGACTAGTTGCAATCTATGTTATTGATATTGATTGATATAAGATCATGAAATTAGTCATTCTGGTATATATGGAGTGAGACGTAGGTTACATCCAAACTGCAATTGATTTATCAACAATGAAGTGAATGTCTATCTTCTTCCTTAAAACATAGTTATCAAAAATTTAGAATTAAAAAATACTGTCTGAATAATTTTCAAAATTTTCCAGTATTACAAGAGTATGGAAATTTGAGAATTATGTGCACATCTACACATAATTTCAGCAACACTAAAGTGCAGCATGCTCTACAAGATTAGCTGACTAATGATATACAGTAATTACATGATTACAAGCCGCACTGTTTTGACTAAAATTTTGTTCCCAACCCGGAAATGCAGCTTACACTCAGAAGCAGCTAATATGTGAATAATTTTCTGAAATTTCCAACCCTGGAAGTGCAGCTGAGATGCAGAGCCCAGCACCTGCCAGTAAAACCCGGCTTTACGCGATTGTTACACATTGGTTACTCTGTTGTGCCATGGGTGGAGCTGGGCTCCATGCCGGCAGCACGGCGGTTGGGGGGAAGGCGGGGGAGCTCCCTCCTTCAGGCAGTGCAGCCCAGGGGAGGCTGGGGCCTCCCTCCTGCTGGCCCCGCAGCCCGGGGGGAGGCGGGGAGCTCCCGTCCCCTCCTGCCGCCGCCGCCGTGGGTGCCTGCAGGCTCCATCCCCACCTCCCACCACCACTGCGGGTGCCGGTGGGCTCTGTGCCCCCCCTGCCACTGCGGCACAGCGCCGGGCAGAGGCGAGCAAGCCCAGCAGCAGCAGCGGCCGGCCCCGAGCGGCTCCGCTGAGTGGCAGCGCTGAGCTGGGCTACCTGGCCCCGTCGGCAGCCTGGAGCCCTCACAGCCCGAGCCAAGCCAGTAAACCCCGCCATCCCGTGATTCTGTTACTAATTGGCAACTTTGTTGCATGTGGGTCCTCCCTGCAAACGACAGAGCGGCTTATAATTGGGTGCGGCTTGTGTACAGAAAAAGAACGAAATGTTTGCCAACACCCAGAGATGTGGTTTATAGTCAGTGCGGCTTGTAATCGGGAAATTACAGTATTTGTAATTTGATTTAATCTTCTATTAAATTATTCTGAATTAACTTTCTTGAAACAAGATTATGTCTTAAAAAATCATGAGATCTTGATTAATGTTTCAAATGAGAGCAAATTCAAGGAAATTTGATGTGTTGCTTATGTAATAACTATTTTTGTTGTTAAGAGTGTGCCTCCTAATTTGCAGTCTGATTTTCAGTCTAACTTGAAGCGCTCTAGCCGTCAGCATGGGCTTCTCTCCTTTATGCCATTACATTTTGTAATGATATTCTGTTTTTCTTTGAATATTTATCCATTGCAGTTCCTCAACCCCTCTAGACTATTTAGCTTCACAAACAGTAGCTAAATTCCTCTCACTCCTCACCAGAGGGCATATATTTCAATGCTTTATTCATTTTGTTCTTTCTATACCATTCTGTTTAACTTACACTTTCCGAGTTTCCCTGGCTTTTTGTGAAGTTCCTTGTCTTCATTAGATGTTTCTCACATACCAACAGCACATCTGTACTGTGACTTCTGTTTTTTCCATGTCATCATTAAAAATTGTCTGTGGTAAAGAAGTAAACTGTATGCCTTTCCTTTAGAAATACATCAGTTCATTACCCTTTTGCCATATTGAAATGTGAAATTTAAAATATTTTCATTCAGTTAATGTGTTTCATGGTTTTACAGTATCAGTTATCCTAGAGAACTTTGTTTCATCAAGTCCATTATTTTATAGAATCATCAAATGGTTTGGGTTGGAAGGGACCTTAGAGATCACCTAGTTCCATCCAACCCCCTTGCCATGGGCAGGGACACTTCCATTAGATCAGGTTGTTTAAAATCCCTTCCATCCTGGCATTGAACACTTCCAGGGATGGGGATTCACAGCTTCTCTGGGCAGGACATTTAGTTTTACCAACTAAACTAACTAGCTAGTTTTATCAACAGCAAGACAATAAATTTACAACGTCACCTAAAAAACCATCAAGGCAATTATTACGTATTGTTATTTTAAGGCAATAGTTAATAGGAAACCTGCTGTTTATTATTTGTTCTCCATATGCAGACATTTCCTTACTGCCAGTTTTGTGCTTGAGTGCTGTAACCAGTGCTTTGTAGTTAAAATGTTGCTCCTTTAAGTTTCAGGTCTATTGTTCAAGCTGCTTGGTGACTCTGGCAAGTGCCATTTCACCAGTCTTTGAAGTCTGGAAATAAATTTTTGTACTTGGTAATAAAGGAAAAGTACAGGAAAAAGCATTTATTTCTTTCCTCTATCATTACCACATCCATAAAAACAGCAGGTACTGCAACTGCCTAAATTCACTTCTAATGATTGATAGGTGGGTTTTATTTCAAATATGTCAAAGCTGTTTCCTTTTTTTGGATGATTTCTTTCCAACAGATTGATTAGCTCTCTCAGATATTTTCATTAAATATTTTTTGTATCAACAACCATTTTACCAAACCTAACAGTAATTTCTAAGTCATTGTGAACTGTATTTTGTTTATTCTCTGCCTCTTTCTTATTTGAAAAAAATTGTTTCTTGGCATGTCGTTTAACTTTAAAAATACCTGCTTTTTTTCTTCCTTTTTCTGAAGATAATGCTCAAGTGTATGTCAGGTATATTCCTCAAAACTGTCTCAGTATATACCTTAGAGAGTACACAGCACAGAAGGAAAATCCCTGCCATTTTAGGGCTGGTAAGGTAGTTCACCATATATTCTTTATTTTGAAGATTAGTATAAATCATTACAATTACCTCCCAAAATTATGGCAAGGTTCAATAATGTGTTTCACTTGTAACACCGAGTAAAAGATAAATAAGATCTATTTTAAGGCAAGTTCTGCATATTTTAGGAAGTTCTTTCTAATTTCAAGGAATAACTTACGCAAGATCTAATAAATCGTATTATGCAATCTCCTCTTTGGTAACATTTTTGGGTTGAAAATAACATTCATGAAAAGTGAGAATTCAAACCAGACAATAATTCAATCTCTTGCAGGAAATGAACACAGGGAGGACCATTGTGATTATGGTTTCATGTCTACCTTCACCATTATTCTTATTCATTTTTTGTAGTATTGTTATCTCTTATTTTGCATTCATTGTTTCTAGACAATGTTGAAATACAAAGTACTTACTTCATCCATGTTCTACAATTCAGTAGGAATATAAAGTGTTTCATTGGTGAATTCTGATTGTGCAAAGATCAGCATTTGCTCTGTAGTTAATTTGAAATGCTCTGTTGGTCCCTCTTCTACACTTTCAGTATGGTGAATTGTCCGTAAGTCTGCAAAACAGCATTCTACCAAGAGAATTGATCTGGAGTTAGCTGATTAGAACTGTCACTTCATTTTATAGCAGGCATTTTTCCATTTTGCTCTAGGCAGAGTGGTGCTGGGACAGACAGATGTTGCTTTCTGCAGTGTGCACCTGGATTCCCAGGCCCCTGGCAACAGGTGTGGGGATGGAAATGCTGTCCAGGCTCTTGCCCTGATTTTTAGGAAGAGTGCAGCCAGCACAAAAACAGTAGGATAGAAAGTTGTGACTGTTCTGACTGACACCGGGAACCCCAGTGGACAAAACTCAGCCCAAAATATAAAGAGAACAAATGTCTGTTTTATTGTTCTTTTTGGTAATCCAGCTCTAAAGCATTTTTTAACCTTGTTCTCTGAATAATGTCATTCCACTTACAAAACTGGAGTGTTTTTACTCTCTCCTGTTTATTCTTTCAGGATTTGTGGATTTAACACTCCATGATCAGGTCCATCTACTGGAATGTGCCTGGTTAGAGATCCTGATGATCGGCTTAGTCTGGCGCTCCATGGAACACCCAGGAAAGCTTTTGTTTGCACCTAACCTGTTACTGGACAGGTCAGTCTGCATGTTGCTGTGAATTGTTTAAATTAATTTATTTCTACTGCAATCAGATTAATTTTTAGCATGATATAATCTCAATTCTACAATTTGACAGCACTTCATATGTCAAGCAGGCTTATAGGAGGTGAGACTGGAAAATGAACTCTAAAAAAACCTAGAAATGCTCAGGAATGGTCATTTTTTAGACAAGTAATATGTCTGAGATTCATCCACTGCTTGAAGTACTTTCTTTCAAAGGCAGCAGTAAATTTCTCTTATAATTTGTGCTCTGTTGCAGAAGTAATTTCAATTAAAACCTGAACACTCTTCATTTAATTCAGACAGTTGTTTTTCTTTATTTAAAACCCTCCTAGTTTTTCATAGTTAGAATGAATTTATCCAAGCAGCCAGCCAAAATTTTGGAAGAAAATCCTCATAGAATCTCAAGTATGGTCTTATTTATTTATAGAGAATACATTAAGTTTTTTCCTCACGAAAACTGGAGACAAATATGGCAAACACATACTTGCTTCCTTTACTAAGCCTTTTTTTCTTAGCCAGTCTTGCTAATATGCTAAGTATTTCTGAGAAAAATTATGCATCTCTGCCATATGACAATATCCTGGATTTAGCTGGTGGTCTTCACGTTAAAAGCAGGAAGACTGATAATTTAAAACACGCTTTTTACTAACTTAATGTAAACTCAAGCTCTCTTTTTTCCAGGCATGGGAAAAAATTCATGAAAAATTTCAATTAAATTTCAGGAAAAAAATGCTTGGGATGGAGTCAGCTGTTGGTGGTCTTAGTTGAAGACTGCTACCCACATAGCAGAGTTGGCAGGGGAGAGCTGCTGTGTGCACAACAGTCACTTCAGGGCAGAGTTTGGCATCTTGGTCTAAACTGGAAGTGGCAGAAGAGCCAAGCTGAGATGGAGTACAAAGAGAGGCAGCTAAGAGCTGGGCAAGCTCCTGACCTCATCATGTAGCTACAGGGGCAGAGGGGTGGCAACAGAAAATCAAGGGTGATGCCTTCAGCTACTGCAGCCACCAGCTGTGTAAATTAATCAAAATTCTCATTAGCAGAAAAACTTCTTATTATCAACTTGTTCTGTTGGCTGTGGGGTACTGAGTTTCTGTGGCTGTGTTCACGCAGTGTTAATCCTCGGGTTCCCTGCCCTCTATTTGCAAACAATTCCCAGGATTTACTTTTTGCATTTTAGTAAAATACAAATGATAATACCTAACACTATAAAACATAATATTTCACAGTGATAGAGAAATATTTACTGCCTTAGGAAAATAATCTAGTCCACTTGTGTAAGCACAATGACCTGTGAGCTATGGAGCTAAATAAATATAAAATACATTCTCATTTTAGGTACAGAAAATATCTGCTTGTCTAAAGATAAGTACAGTCTTCACAAAAAGCCACAACAGTTTTAAAATAATTTTGAAATTTTGGTCTTTCTCAACTTTAAATCCCCATGATCTCAGTAAAATAGAGTTTGAGCACTTTTAAGTCAACTGTTGGATAATGAAAAAAATTGCAAGCAATTAGAACCACATATTACTTCAGGGGTCTTTGTTTTCTGATTTTCAATTAAGACTGTAAAAATGTAGATCTATTACATCTTCTAATTTTCAAATAATAAGAAACATGTTTTTAAGTCATCATATACTTGCCTCACTCCATTTGATATGGATATTTGCTGAAAGTAAAATAATAAATTACTTGAATCTGGGAAGTATTGATATGCTAATAAGTTAAATAACTCTTAATTTACTAGTTAATTAGTGCTAAGAATGTTTTGATGTGTTAATTTGATTTAGGCAAATTGGCTTTTGAGAATGTTATAGAGCAAAAATGCATTGTTTGTCAGGTTTGAGAGGGCAGGACAGACACTGATTCAAAGCCTGTTTCACTCAGTGAAGTCCTTCCTCTGCATCAAGTATTCATAGCACCATAAAATGGCTTGGGTTGGAAGGAGCCTTAAAGATCACTAGTTCCAGCCCCCTTCTGTGGTCAGGGACACCCTTCGCTAGACCACATTGCTCAGAGTTCTGTCCAACACTTCTACAGTTAGTGAAAATTGTGTATTTTTAATACTGTACTTTACCACACTTTGTGTATGCCTCTAGATCTCTGTGATCATTCTGTTGTAGGCTACCTTTCTGGTTTGAACACCCCTTTCATTTTGGCATTCAGGTTTATCATGTTTCTAACAGATTCTTTCTGTCAAGGATCTTTTATATATGTAGTTGCTTGTATACATCTGTTCCTAAAGCTTAGGTCACACCAAATTTAATTATACAACTTTTTTGCCTTTTGGCTAAATAAATGTGGTCTTGTCTTGTTAACAACTATCTGAAATGTCATAAAAATAACCTTTCAGCTTTGCTGCTTTTTGAAAAAATATGTTCTTCTCCCAGCTCACTCCTCCTACTTGGGTCATATTATACATATGCTTGTCTTGTCTCTGAAGATCTTTCAGAAACTGTCTTTTCTACCTCTATTTGAGTCAACCAGTTACATTTTCAAATGAATACTTTTCCAACTTTCCTTTGCAACAATTCACACTTGGAAGACTCCTTGAAAATATCTGTCAAGCAGACCTTAGTTATTAATTCTATGTTCCTTTGAAAAATTTTTCTTTGCTTATAAGAAAATAATTAAACAACAATTAAGTTGACAGTATATGTAGACTGCTGTCTTCTGTATGGATGAATATAATCACATTATCGCTTTTTGTTCCCAGTCTGCATTGTAATTAGACAGTGTAATTCGTGAGGAATGTACCCTTTCTTATTCTGTTAATGCATTACCCAAACACTTGTGTCTTGGTTCAAAATCAGCAATTTTAACAGTCTGCTAGCTGCATAGGACTGGTACATAGAACAACTGCTATTAAAATGCTCAAATGACAATAATTATAGATTAGAAAAACTGGCTTAAACAGGAAATGCAAGGCACACTAACTGCTTGCAATTAATGTACAGTACCTAATAAAATCAAATAATAAATTCAAATCTTTTATATTCTGTTTTTGAAAATTTGTATATTGTATAAAGCAAGTTTAGAAGTAAAGGCTTAGGTTTCTAGTAGGACAAACCAGATGTTTCCTGTCTGGAGGGTTCCCAAGAAACTAGGCTTTAAATATGTCATTAGACCAGGGTTGAAATTTGTCAGGCCTGACAGTAGATTGTTTATAATTTTGGAGAAATGTAATGTTTCTTCAGGAATAAGAGTAATATTTTACTATATTTTTAAAGGATTTGTTGCATTCAGGTATCATGCAGATTCCAGGTTACTCAAAGGCTTGAAACATAATTATAAATAAACTCATGGTAGAAATAGCTGGATTGCCGAACCTCACTTGAAACATTCTCAGTATCAGCAAAATGGGAAATGCAGTGCAGCATTTTAAAAAGGAAGTCTGGTGACCACAGTAAAGAAACTGATGGGATGCCATCTAAAGAAGAGAATTAGCTGGAGTTGAATGGATATGACCTGGTGATAAAAAGTCACTGTGCATTTTGTAAGAAGAAGCCATGAACACATTGAAGTCTTTTAGGAAATTAAAAAGCAAGCAGATGACGGACATCTTGTCAAATTTCCAAAAAGTATTAAACAAGTTCCAAATTTTATGCAGACAAATGTGATGGAATGTATATAGAAGAATAATAATTCTGATTTTTCTAAATAGCATTCTGAGTTTGTCTTTCCACCTTACTGTTACCCGCAATTAGTTCTATAGAATCAGTTCTTTGCTTGCCAGCAGTCAGAGACTGCAGGTTTCCTTCCCCCCGATAATCTTTACAACAGGAAATAGAAATAATACAAATCATTGCCATTCCTCTGTTTAATTCTGTGCTTTATCTCTTCTTGGAAATCTGTGGCTTTCTGATTTCCTTTGTCTTGACTGTAGTATTAAAAGAATAGGAGAGGTACCCAGAGGTGTTGAATAGGCAATTAAATAGAGATGCAAGCTTTGCTACAAAGACTAACTAAATGGACTGACTTCTCCGCCTGTGATACTCATTAGAAAAATGGGAGCAAAGTAAAGATGATAGGAGCTATAGAAAGTCATGAGTGTGGTAATCCACAAGTGGTTATCTCTTCTAGCCCAGCGCTAGAGGTAGTCACTTCAAACCAGCAGATCCAAATGCCTTTGTGCTTAGCCCACAGCTAAATATACCTTTGATATCAGACAGTTTGGCTGTCTTCACATTATTTTCTACTGTTATTTTCTTATCATGGTTGTAAAAAAGTCTCTTGTAACAAAAAAATATGTCTAGGGACTTAATACATTTTGGTTCAATGTAGTCAGTATTTCTGTGTTTCCATCTGTTTTTTTCCTTCTTTTTATGGAGATGGCTAGTCTGTTTTTCGGGGTCCATTATAATTTGGAAACTTACTCACTTCCACTTCCAGTGCTTGATGAAGATTTTTCATCCTCTCTGAATAGAAGAATTTTCCGAATTTTCCTTTTACTGACTTTTGTTTTAAGCAATGGCAGGAGACTGTGGATCTCTTTAAACAGCAACTAACACAAATAGCAAAAAAATTTACAGCATTCATCGTGTGACGGGGTAGCTGAATAATTTACTTCTTTCATGGCTCCTTTTCTGAACTTTTCACACTATATCTGAAAAGAATATCTTAAGTTCTTTATTATACAGATATTTTGATAGACATAAAATTAGATACAATAGAAGAGCACAAAGATGAAATCAGAGTACGTTTTTCTAGTCCCTCAACTTGTAAAATGTTCCAAATATCTGAGGACACCACACTTGCCTGTCACTTGAGTAAATGCACAATATTTCATGAAATTATGGATGCATTAATTACCATTGATTTATTAGAAAAATTGAAGCAAAATGATCCCAAGTGCTTTATTCAGCATGTTTCCTTAGTGATCTTCTGCTTGTATTTGTTTCAAAAAGGAGAAGTCCATGAGCAACAAGTATATCCTAATTTACCCTTCAAAATGGGTCTGAAAAGCAATTGTACATTTACTTTTCATCACATCTTTAATAGCAATAGATTCCATCCAGAAAACCTAGCTCAAAAAATCATCTTGTCATTAAGCTACTTACTCGATAGAGCTGAATGGATTAACTTGTAGAGAGTTAAGGAATCTCCTGAAATAACTAAATTTCTCTTTCATCATTCAGTGTATGGTTGAATTTTGAGATGTATTATTATGTTGCAGACCCTGTAGAATGAAAAACGCAAACTATTACAAGAGACAGAATCAAAAAACTTAAAAGAATGAAAAATAACTGTCTCTTTATTGTGAATAAGTATTGTCTCTGACCAAAATTCAAAGACTGCCCAGTTCTGTAATTCAAACAACTTAAATGTAAAATCAGGAAGTTCTTTCCAGAGTCTGGGGAAGTGCTGGGTAGTGCTCAGAGTGATGAATTCTTAAGAAAAGATAAAAAAATTAGCCCCTCTTCATTATGATCTTCACATTTTCACAGCTCTCAGCTGATAGGTTCCCTGAGTGATTTGTAGGCACAGAAAAGAAGTTTTCAAAGAAAATGAAATAATTCTGAATTCAAGATAGTTCCTACACAAATTATGAGATTGCTTGTTCATCTAGTAACCCTGACCTTGGAAGCTCGGGCCCCAGTTCTAGGTCGCATTGTACTGTGATGCTGTTAATTCCAAAATCAAACTTTCTTTGCGTTTCTGATATGGAGAGAATTTTGAAATGTTTTTCTGGCTTTACGGTGACTCAGACTGAATTTTGAAATGTTTTTTTGGCTTTATGGTGAATCAGACTGAATATAAATTAAACTGAAAGAGGCTTTCCTGTAAATCAGAATAACTTTACTTCAGCCAATTTTTTTGGCTTTATTATTCCAAAATGGAGAGCCTTCATAGGAATTTTATAATCTGAATGTCTTAAATATGACCAAAGAATAATCGGTTTTCTTAGAACTATCATAGCAGCATTTTAGGGATTTTTTTCCTACGTGGCATATTTGTGGACCCATTTCACATTCTATTTTACAAAGAGAAAAATCTTTTAAAGGCACTTAGAACCTAATTGTCTCTGTGTTTCAGACCTGACTGATCTCTGCTCAAATGTATAGAGTACTGCTCTCACCCTGTTTGCCTAGGTGGATGATCTTCTGGCCGTCCAGGAAAGACACTTTGTTGGCTACCTGGCTCTGAGGGCAAGTGTCAAGCAGGTGGGAGCCAAGGTGGTCCAGCCCATGGGGGCTGCTGGGGAGAAAAGGCTTGAGGCAGAATGGACAGATCCTGCAGGGCAATAACTGACTACATAGCTGCTGTCAGTGGCAGGGATTCAATTTTTTTTATCATGGAACCTGCTGTGAGGATCAAGGATGTCTAGGAAGAGATGAAATCCGTACTGTAAAGTGGGGCAAAATCATAATTTCCAAAGCCTGACCAACCTAGTGAAGGAGCTTTAAACCAGGGTGATGTGGACAGGGAAGAAATAGTAACAAAACCTATTAGTGGGAAACCTCCCTAAGTATGTGCATGCACATAAATATGGAATTGCCTCCAAGACACCATAGTGGGGGGATCTCCATAAACTTTCTGAGAATTCAACACAACTGGGTGCCCTCTGAACCAGCAGCTCTACCCTCCCAGACTGCCTTAGGAAAAGCTTTAGCAGCATCTAGAGGTAGGTGATGCTCTCTCACTGCTCAGACATGCTGTGGCAAATCTGGAGTGCTGTGTCCTGTTCTGAGCCATCCTTTACAAGACAGACATGTACATACTAGACTGAGGCCAGTGATGGGCTGCAAAGAATGGACTCAACAACTCTCACACAGGCAGAATCTGAGAAGACTCAGATCTGATAAATATCTGATGGAGGGAGGAAGTAAAAAGGCAGTGGAAGATTCTTCTCACTGACAGGACAAGAGGTTTTGGAGTCTCAGTCCTTGGAGCTACTGAAAACCCAACAATATATAGGACTGTGCAGGGCCACTGTGCTAAATGATTTCTAGACAACTCATGCAATATCAGCAGCTGTGGTAATCTGTGACTAACTATAGGTGAAAATAACTTTAAAATAGATATTTGTTTTTTTTTTTTTTAATCTATAAATTTGCTACTTCATATTTCTTGCAAATATTTTTCAATTATTAATTTTAAATCTTAGACTAATTTGATAACTTTTGAATATGTTTTAGCCAGCAACTGACCCAAGATTTGTTCTTAAGCTTATATTGACTAAGAAACAATGGGCTCTTCACAGCACACTCAGGAAAAGCAGATTCTAATGCCAGTCATTGACTGGTCTATGAAGTTCTCAAGGGTGTGTTAATTGAAAGCCAGTATTCAGGGAGAAATGGCATAAGCAAAAGATATTACTACCTCTGAAAGCTTTTGAGCAAGTCAATTAAAAAATCCCCTAATCCCCAAACCAAAAACCACATGGAAAACAACAAAACAGAACTGTCAAACAAGCCCTTTATAATTAATAGAATTGTATAATTAATTTGTCTGTTTCTGTAACTCACACCTACATGACCACCTATCACTTATTGAATGATTTGTGTGAAGGTACAAGCTGGATTGCTGTGATCAAAACACAATTTTTTCCAAAGCAAAATGATATTTAACCTCCTGGATGCTGACAGAACAATAAGCGTTTCTCTTTATCAGCAGAATTTGCATCTGACACTGTGATTTACAGTAATTTCACGATTATAAGCCCCACCATTTTGACTAAAGTTTTGCTCTGTACCCGGAAGTGCGGCTTGTATTCTGGAGTGGCTAATATATGAAAAAAAAGTTCAGAAATTTGACAACTGGAAATGCAAACATGCAGCAGCCCCAAGCCGAGCTGAGCCTGTGTGGCCTCGAACAGGGCCAGGGCCGCCCCCGGCAGCCGTGGGGGAGTGAGGCTGGGGCTGGTGGGGGAGGGGGGAGCCATGCTGGACTGGGGCAGCTCTCCTGGGGGGAGGGGGAGCCGAACCAGGGCGGGACAGCTCCACGGCAGGGGAGGCGGGAGCCGAGCCGGGCCGGGGCCATTCCTCAGTGGGGAAGGGGGAACCAAGCTGGGCCAGGGCAGCTCTGTGGTGGGGGAGGCGGGAGCCAAGCCGGGCTGGGGTCGTTACCTGGCGGGGGAGGGGGGAGCCAAACCAGGCTGGGGCAACTCTGCGGCGGCGGGGGGTCCGGACTGAGCCCACAACGCCCCAAGCCAGTAAATCCCGTGATCCCACGATTCTGTTACTATTTGGCAGCTTTGCAAAAGTTGCACACGGATCCTCGCTGCGAACGAAAGTGCGGCTTACAATCCGGTGTGGCTTATATATGGAGGAAAAACGAAACATTGTCAACACACCGGAAGTGCGGCTTATAATCAGTGCGGCTTGTAATCGTGAAATTACTGTGCTTTACACTTGGTATTTTAATTTTTTCCACAATCCCTTGGTATTACTGGTTAAATGCAGGATGGTCTGAAGTAAAATTTCTCTGCTGATAACAATGTTCTCATCTTTTAATGACTGATGAAGCACAGCATTGAGAAAAGGTGAAATCCTCTGTTAGTTAAGTATCCCCGTAATGCCTGTCTGGCAGTATTTAAGGTATCCAAGAAGATGATCTTGATTTGATCTTAAATCCTTGCAGATGGAGCTTTCCTGACATCCCACTTTCTTAAACTGTTTTAGTTCATTGCTTTACATAGGAGTAGAAAGCTTCTACCAATGTCTATTAATAGAACTAGTTTATATAGAATACATAAATGTATATAAACTTCATCTGTTGTTTGGAAATCTGTTGTTTGAAAATCCATATACAGACTTACTGTGCTCTTCCTGGGGCAGAGCACAGGCATTTGAGTTAAGTCTGTGAATGCCTTCCTTTCTAACTGGGGATGTGAATGTTACTCTTCCAGCTTTTTTCACCCCCATTTCCTAACTTACATTTACAGTAATTTCACAATTATAAGCCGCACCATTTTGACTAAAATTTTGGTTTGAACCCAAAGTGCAGCTTGTAATCAGGTGCGGCTTATATATGGACAAAGAACAAAAACTTGCTGTTTTAGTTTGGAGGACAGGTGTCCGCTGAGAAAGACAGGAACTTGTCTTTGAAATGGAGAATGTAAACCCCCTCCTTCCAATTTATTAGAATTTTGAAATCAAGGGGCTTTCAGGCAAAAATATGGGAATCAGGAATAACAGTTCTTTTCTAGGGAAATTAAAATAGAAATACAGTGCTACAAAGAAACAAACCCCAAACCCTGACAAAGTCAGAGTACAACCGTCAGGCAGGGTGTTGGTAGCAGTCCCATTAAATGCTGGTTGCAGTCCCCTTGCAGTGACAGATGGAATTCAGTTGGAGCAGTGCTCCTGCAGAAGGTGCAGTTTCCCTCTGGAGGTCCAGTGGTGGTGTGGAGAAATCCGGTTTTCATCTGGAGTCCAGTGGAGAAAGGGGCTTCCTTAGCGTCCCAAAACCTCTGTTTTATCTTGGTAAGAAATGTTGGGCTCTTTCCCCTGGCTGGAGCAACTTCCAATGGGATGAAGTAATTTTATCAGTCCCACAGTGGGACTCAGTGGGCCATTAGCAGAAAATGACTCTGGAGGAAGGATGGGTTGTGAAAAGATAAAGAACAATGCCCTGCCTGGTTTCAATGGATGACCCATTAGCAGAATATCTGCCGTTGAGATAAGGATCACTGCCCCCACCCTCGACAGATGGTGATAGAATAGATACCTTTTATCACACTCTATTTTAACGTGCGGCTTATAATCAGGTGCGGCTTATATGTGGACAAAGAATGAAAAGTTGCTGACACCCAGAAGTGCGGCTTATACTCAGTGCGGCTTATAATCGTGAAATTATAAGGAACACATCCTTTGCCAAGCCTTGTTTAGAGGCTTTATCACCAAGTTACTGAGTCCACTTTTGAAGCTGATATTCCCTCTCCTAACCTTGTACATCCCATCTGTTCTTGGCAGTCCCTTTTCATCAAATGAAGTACCATGGTATAAGAAGGCAGGCAGATTACACACACAGTCAGACGGGGGTGCATCTGTCTTACTTTAGTATTTCCCTTTGAATGAAAATTTTGGTGAGAACATCCACTGAGTCCTTGAGTCCCTGTTCCCTTCACCCAAGCACCCTTCAATATTAATTTTTGATCCTGAGCTTCTGTTAAAGGTATTCCTGTTGTCTAGATTTTTCCCAAGACTTACATAAAATCTATATTCTTATTCCCACATACAATGGAATGACCCTGGTACTGCTACCACTATAAGTGGGAGGGAAGCCATTATCTTGCTTTTATTTGACACTCATTACTTGGAATACCATATCCAGTTATTACAGGAAATATATTAATAAAATCCAGTAAACATACTGGAGAGCCACCAAGGCCAGACCCTATACCTTGTGGCTGGAACAAGTGGATTTGTTCTGCCTGGAGGAGAGCTTTTAAGTCTGCATAACCTACAGCCTACAAGGAGGTTATCCAGGCTCTTTATTAAAATGCCTGATGGGAGACTGAGAAATGAGAATAATAAATTGAAGCAGAGGAGGTTATGACTGGATGTAGGGGAGGAAAAAAGCATGATGATGAAAATAATTAAGCTGAGAGAGGTTGTGCAGTCTCCATCCTTGGACATTTTCAAGACCAGCATTGCATAAAGCCTTGAGTGAGCTGACCCTGTTTGAGTGGGAGGCTGGACTAAAGTCATTCTGAATTGTTCGCCAGCCTGGACAGTGCTGTGATTCTATAGACCTACTAAAATTAATGCACATAGTACTTTTATGGGTGCACTTAAGACCTTTAATTCAAATTATTTAATTTTCCTAAACATTTTCCAACAGCCAAATTTAAAGAATTCTTCTGAGAATACACTGTGATGCTTTGCAGTAAACAAGCTTCTTGTGTCTTGTCTTCAGTAAGATGAGAGAACACAAAAAACAACCGCAAGATGCTAGGATAAAGATAATTGTCAAATCTATTGCTAATTTGTCCTTCGGAAAAGTTCTCCAGTCTTTCCCAGACAGGCCTCCCTATCAACTGAACACATAACTGTGAGGTTGTGATGGTATTATCAACTTACGTTAGAGAGTTAGAAGGCAATTAAGGAGAACTGGAGATTTCAGTTTCAGATAGTTTCTTGTTGGTTGAAAAAGAAAGTAATTGTTGTAGCCTAAGTAAGAAAAAAAAAAAAAAATAGAATCCTTGCAAAGATACTTAGGCCCTGCAGTTCCTGTTGATGTCAATGGAGCTTCCTACCTCTGAAAAGAAAGCAGAAATTTCTAGGTCATTCCTTGCACGCATGAGTACCTAAAGCTGGGTATATAACTTTGCCTAAAGTACATTACTTAAAGGGATACTCCTTTTTAGTTTGGTTTTTTTTGTGGTTTTTTTTTTTTTTTTTTTTTTTGTTCCATTATGGAGTAACCTGGTCTTTCACACACACAGCAGATAGCAAAGGAAAAGAGATGAGGAACTATTTAGAATCTCTTAAATTTACATAGTTTTATTAATCCTCTATCATATGAGTTCACTTAATGGCACACATGTTGATTTAAGCACATGGAATATGTGTTGCTGGATTAGGGATTTTTATCCAGAGATTGTATTTGTCAGCAAGAGAATCATGATTAGAATATTGGTTTTGTAAACTAAAGTCTATTGAACTGTTTTTGTAGGAGTTTTGGGAATAATTCTTACTTGCTATCAAAATGTCTGTCTTAGGAGGCACCACGAAGCATCTTAAATAGTTTTATTTTACAAATAATTTCCTGTTTATTTTTTCCTCTGGTCTTAGACATTTTAGACAATTTTTGCAATTTGTTCAGACTGTGTAATATTCTGAAATGTTCTGAAAACTGACTGCAGTAGTTTTGTGGGTTCTAGGAACCAAAAAAATATTGCAGTCAGACATGAAGATGTGGGGTATTTTTAATATGGGTCATCTGTCTTTTGATCTGCGGAAACTTTTCATTTCTGCAAAATCCTGAAATCCTGAATTCTTAAACAAAATTGTATTGGGGCATTGTTTAAGTTTATGCAAAACTAGTCCCCTGTGCTAAATTAATCTTTCTATAGTTGTGGGCAAATATATTTATGAGAAACATTGCAACTTGTCTGATGCCTTGGAGAGTGCAAAGAAGTTTCTCAGTCTGCAATCAGAAGGGAAGATGTCTGCTTTGTCTGAGGGTCTGGTGTGAGTTCAGATATCAGGTACAGGTTCTTGACAGCACATCTGTGTTAAGACTTGAGGCAGGTGTCTCTGTGCTGGTAGGTTTCTTTTCAAAATGAAATTAGGATAGGTTCAGTCTTTTTCATGCTATAAATCATAGTTTTTCTTCTGCAAAAATTTCTTTGCATTTTCCTGTAGCAATGATCTTTCTAATTTTGTCTATGAAAGCCATATCTATAAAGTATTATATTTCTAAACAGCATAACAGATCACTGATAAAGTCTTACATATTAAAATTTCACT
The DNA here is from genome assembly GCF_009819885.2 of Catharus ustulatus. Lineage (NCBI taxonomy): Eukaryota > Metazoa > Chordata > Aves > Passeriformes > Turdidae > Catharus > Catharus ustulatus. Next base: position 58,287,524 of record NC_046223.1, on the reverse strand, counting down.
CAGGAAGGTCTAATAAAAGGAAAAGTATATAGTTCTTGGTAAAAAGCAAAGGTAGCAAAGGAAATTACTAAAAGATTTGCAGACTAAATTTTCACCAAAAACATACAATCTGCATTAATTCTTCAGCTTCAGGTTGAGTAGGTAAGATGAATATTAGTGAGTGGGAATGCCTAGTACTGTGAGGAGAGGGAGATGGTTAATTGCCATTACTATTAAACACTTTGAGATGTTCCTAACTTCAGCTTTGTTTAATGTTGCAATGTAAAAAGTTACTTGATATGTGGAGTGAACTGTTAGTTGTAATCAGTCGTAGAGATGTGATTTTGGCCTCCTAGGTCCTTCTTGAGCTCATGAATAAGCTTATTCTTTAAGGAGGGCTGCTGTAGACATTGAACATCTAGAGAAGTGTGTTGGAACATTAAAGGTTGCTCAGCCAGCTAGAAACAAGTGCAAATGGTTCGGGAGGGAGAAATGTAAAGAATTAGGACCATTTCAGTTAAAGAGGAAAAAAAGAAAAGAAAGAGGAATCGAAGTACAACAAAAGGAGAACACATACACACAAATCAAAAAGTTTTAAACAGATCTTTTCCTCAATATAAAGATTTGGTTGAGTCATGTGTTTCACCACAGTAATGCCTTTGTGATGAGCTCCTGAAACTGATTTTTTTTTAAAATGCATTAATTAATAATTTGTTTTACTTGGAACACTGAGAACAGTACTTTTGTAATCACACATATATCAAATGTGCTCAGAGTAGGAAGTCACATACTTGCTCTTGAGCTGATGAAATCAAATTGGAGGGTATCGGTCCAAGGGGATGAAAAACTCATGGTCCCACCGGGATAAAACTGTGAATGTCTCCCCATTGATGGTATTCACACAGGAATCAAGGGAAATGTGTAGAGGGCATGGTGGAAATCTTTGACATGCTGCTGGCTACTGCTGCTCGGTTCCGCATGATGAACCTTCAAGGGGAGGAATTTGTGTGCCTTAAGTCCATCATCCTGCTCAATTCTGGTAAGTCGTGTTCTTTGCTGTCACTTGGGTAATTGTGGCTGCTTCTGCATGTGGTTGAACACTGCTTGCTGTCCTTAATGGTATTTCATTTTGAGACAGCAATGGGAATGGGTTTTCAACACAGATGCAGGCAGGACCCAGCAGGGGTGGAAGCAATCAAACCTGTCTGGTGATGTAGGTGGGACCCAGAAAATTGATGCAGTCAGTAGATGACACACTGTGTGCAGCTGATGTGGAGAATGGTAGGAGAAGTGCTTTGAATCAGATGCTGGCAGGTCTTAAAACTCTACTTACAAGACACTGAAGTAGTAGTAGAAGCAGTGCACCCAAAGGCAATGCTTAACTGCAGTGCTTAGGTGATGGCAAAATAAAAGGAAATAAGGGCAAAAATGTGGTTGAGTTTATCATGGTTTAGTTTATAATAAATTATAGGCACTTAACACTGATGTAATCGCCTTCCACTTCCTTTATAGTTTTTGGCTGTAAAACTCATCCTGAAGTACAGTTCAAAAATAGATGACTAGATAACAAGTGTTAGTATAGATACATAAATAAGTATGTACGGTTAGATGATTTGAATTTTGCATGAGATGATTGAAAAAAGAAAATTTAACTTCAGGCATGTGTCAGAAAACTTGCACACCAGAGGACTCTTTTCTGTTTGAAATGAGAAAAAACCCTCCAATTTGCTTTTTATATGCAGAAATGAGACCCATGGTGTTCTCATGGAAATGATAGACATTAATAATGTAGGCACCCAAGTAAAAATTTTAGATGCAATCTGTTGTTAGCTCTGCTAACCTGGTGACTAAAGACACCAGTTTTCCAATCTGAGGATTTACCCACTTGTAAATATTTTCTTGTTGCATTTAAACCTGTAAATGGTACCACCCTCTAGTAAAAACAGATGGGGAGGACTCTATGTTCTTTGTATCCAGTTGTGTAACAGATCACTTGCCCAAATTGCAGGAAAAACAAATTTAGAGTATTCACATCAAAGGCTAACTGTAAATGCAGCAGACATTGCTTTATTGGTGAGGGACTTTTCTTTATGGAAGGTTGCCTGTGGTCTTCTCAAAGTTCAAGCAAAATTATGTTTGTACAATCTAATGTAAAATGCTTTATGTATGTTCTGTGAGATATGAATGTGGTTCAGGTTTTGTTGTGGTTGTAACCAATTGCCAAAAAGTAACATTTGAGGCAAGCAAGTGGCATATTAGTAATGAAGGGCTATTATTCTTGCCTTAGTTCCCAGGGTGTGACAATTGTAAGTGCTGTTTGACATTTTATTTTCCTTTTAGTTCCCTGATAACTATAACAGAATATTTCCTAGAGTTAATATTCTTCCTAAAAAGTGATGGTCCTCCAGAATTTAGTCAATATATTCAAAGGTAATTAATGTCTTAAATAAATCTAGAATATGTAATTGATTTATAAAATTTTAAAATTTCAATTAGAAAAAAATAGAACTGGAATTTTGAATAAATTAGATGTTCATGTCATGAACATGAAGAATTTAAGTCATGCTCTAGAGAAATTTTGTGCCTATGTTGTATTTAATATTTATCCATAAAACAAAATTTTTTATTCAGACAAAACCCTGCCAGGCATCACTAGCTATCCTTCATAAGCACATCACATTGTGTTAATGGGATTTTTTTGTTACAAGATTCCCCTAAAGAAAAATTATAAATCAATAAAGAAATAAAAATACATATAGCAAGTGAAGTTTGTGATAACCAGAGGCAAATTTCCTTCTGCACATGAGAGATGTGACTGCTTTAAACTACGTATACATGGCCACAGAATGTGTGTCTGTATCGCATGTCATTACCTTCATGCATAAAGATACATTTCTGTATTTGTATTCCTACAAAAAAATAATTTTATAATTAGACAATGGGAATGTGGATACAAATTTCTGACTGTCAGACTCTTTAGATGCTCAAATTGAGAGGCATTAGACTGCAATGCAGAGCATAATTTGGGGTATGTGTAAGAGTTGTGTAAGTGTTTGGCATAGATCCTCTAAAATGTCTTCCGGAGATGCTTTACTTCACGGAATGTGGCCAACCTCCTTACATAAAGTGTTGGACAGATATGAAACATTATGTGCTCTGAAGCACGTGGCTGAGAGAGCTGAGCTGGTTCATCCAGGGAAAGAGAAGGTAAAGGAGGATCTCACTGCAGCCCTCAGATAGCTGATGAACAGCTTATGGAGAAGCCAGGGCCAGACCCTTCTCAGAGGTGCAAAAGGAAAGGACAGCCTGCAATGGAGACTAACCACAGCAAGGGAGATCCTGACCAGATAAACAACAAAAACTCTACTGTGTGAGAGGTTTAGCACTGGAACAGGTTGGCCAGAAAGATGGTAGGATCTCAATCCTTGCAAATACTCAGAATTCAGCTGGACAAAGCTCCAGGCAACTTGATAAAACCCTGAAGTTATGACTGTTAGAGCAAGAGGATGAACTAGACGACTTCCAAACCTACCCTGATTTCTTTCTGTGGGTGCATGTGTAAATATTCACAAATCTTGCACTGAAGAAGCAGCAGATAAATGCACAAGGAATTTTTGGTTTATTATGCTACCTGTATTATATATGCAAGTGATTAAACCAGCAGATCTCAAAAAGATTTAAACAAGTGGGTTAATTAAACAAATAGGACTAATTATACTACATCTCATGTTTAAAAGCAGTCTGCATTTGCATTCAAATCTTTGTGTGGATCTAATTTACTGAGTGTACACAAACATTTCTTTATTAAACCCTTGGACATCTCTTCACATGAAGTAGTGTTGTTTATTGCCTTTGTTGGACATTTCTGTCTTTGCAACAACTTTCAAGGCAGTTTAATATATTTACACTCCTCTTCCATATGGTTTTGGAAAAAATGCAGGTTTTTTTTTTTTCAGTTTTGCTCAGTGCATGTGGAAAGGATAGAAGGTTTTGTTTGTTAACCAAGGTAGATGTTTACACTACTTCCACAGTTTTCCTGAGATACCAGGGTGACATGTCTGTAACAAGGACATTGTGTCCAGCTCAATAACAAACCTGAAGGTGCCCCTCTAAAGCTGCAGCAATAAACCTTTTGACTACAAAAGCAAAATAGTATTTTTGAAAACCACATTTAGCTCAATATTAAAGGGGTGTTAGTTAATATTGGAAAATAAGTATTAGAATCATGAAAGGACAACATGATTGTTGCTAAATGTTTTACTTTTAAGTGTATCGGAGGAGTGGTGCTATGTGGCAAAGCAACAGGGTTTCATTTTGGACGTGAAGATGTACATCACATCTGCCTTGGGAGCTGATTTACCTAATTAATTATCTGGTTAGTCCACAGAGATGGAAAGATTTGGCTGATTTGATGCATACTAGAGACCTGATATATCATTCCACATGACTGCTTGTTATTCTTTTCTCCTGATGTTTTTCAGTTCCTGTTTAATTGTGCTTCTTATTTCTTTATTTCGTGATGGCTCCAGGAGTGCATGGTACAGAGATGAATTTCCTCATGCCTCAGCCTGTCTTGCTACAGCTTTGGAGCATTGGGTGTAGAGGAAGAAGTAGAGCCTTGGGTTCTGTGAGCCTGAACTTCGAATGAATGAATATTTTAATCTGGGGTTTATTGTGAGAGAAAAGATGCTGAGGGCATTCTCTTCTACAGTAACATGCAACAAATATATAATTATATATGGTGAGAAATATAAAAGTCTATCAATGTATGCCAAGGGCTGGCATGGTAGCAGTGCAGGCCCCAAGGGATCCTGTTCTGGTATGGGCATGGACCAACAAGCCTTGCTTGGATGTAGGGTGGTGTTTCCTCTGTTCTTGCACCTGTTCAGTTTTACAACACTGACCTACAGAAAGAGCTGGAAATCAGCCTGGTAGCTATTCAATTTAGGCTTGGAAAGGCCTTGGAGACTGTTAAATTTCACTTTGCTAAGGCAATTTTCTGCACCCTCATTTGGAAACTCTGCTTGGATGTGTATGAGTATGTGATAGCCAGTATTTTTTTGGGGAGAAATCTCTGGTCAGTGGCCTGGGGCAGGAGCAATCACAGTGAGGATGTAGAAAGGAAAACTAAATGTAATTTTCCTTGACGGTTATTGACTGGCAGTTGCTTGAATTCTCTGCAGTTGTTGAGGAGTGCTTTTTTGATTTACGGTTTTTAATAGCTTGTAGACTAGGTGAGAAAAAATTCCTCCTAAAATATTATTTTCTTTTACTAGTTTCAGTAGTATGAAGCTATGGGGTATTGCTTCAAGAGCACAATAGAATACTGTGGCTGAAGTAAACATCTCTGGAGGCACTGTGCATTTATGAGATTAATATTTCCTTCTGGTGGATTGTGTTTTGCCAGTAATATTTAAGAATCTTGCCCCTACAGGTACGAGTTAAGCTATCAAGCCTTGTATTGTCAATAGACATATGTGAGGGAAGTTCAGAGTCAGCTGAGAAAGATTCAGCTGAGAAAAGCCCCAGGACCAGTTTCTGTTTCTGAATTAATTTCAGTAAAAATAATAACAGCAATGAAAAGGTCTGTGAGAAAAGAGGCCACTGTACTATCTATTTATATCAAATTTGAAGCAATATCCATTACCAAAATTAAGAACTCTGATGATTTCTTGATGATGACTGATGATATGTTTGAATTATCCCTTCGGTTTTTGAAAGCAGTTTCTTGCTTTCTCTTTTCCAGAGACACTCAGATTCACAAACACAGTTACATTTCTTTTTAGTGCAGAAGACCCCAAATCATAAAAGCTATTTGCAGGTTACAGTAGTTCTAGATGTCAGGTCCTTGAAGTAACCAGATGATGTGAAGAGATGAAGTAGGCCAAGATGTTAAAAAAATCTCAACTCCCTGACTGCTCAGATGCACAGCAAAATACCTTCACATCCAGTGGTAGCCTCAAGGCTGCAAACAATGAAAACAAGATATAGCATATATGTCTGACAAGCTATAGCATATATGTCTGTCTGTGTGTGCATGCTAGTGTCTTTTATTCTTAATAGCACTAGCTATATTCCATATTCTGCTATATATGATGCTTTAAAGAAAAGCAAAACAAAACATTACTCCAGAAACCATTTTTTTTTTCCTGAGGACAAAATCCAGGTCTCTTCTTGGCTCTGTGAGCTGATGCAGAAGGACCAAAGCACAAGATTTTTCAAGTCTGTTATAGACAGAGGACAATGAACACTCTATGATGAAGCCAATTTGATTGTATTACCATATGTACATCTTAAAACTCTGGTGCCTCAGGACTGGATTATGGTAGTATGACCTGTTTAGTGTTGTTGGTTCAGTCCAAAAGATTTAAAAAACTGATGCTGAATGCAATAGCTCTCTTTTAGTGTTGTTGTGACCTGATTCACATTGGCTGTGTGCTGTTGTCCAGAAAAAAAAATCAAGATAAAACAGCCCCAAATAGTTTAGACTTTCCTATTTTGTAAGCTGATGTGCTTCGTGCTCCCAAGATTTACTATTAGCGAAAGCTCTTATGACTGGATTAGAGACTCTCACAGGTGATGTAGAGGGGCTGTTGGAGGGGGAGTTTTTAGGTGTTTTGTCCTCTGGAAAAAGTATTTATCTGGCCCAAACCTTCAGGTTGCTCATTTTCCACAGTAAGCATTTCAAGACAGCTAAATTTGCACAAGTTGATTTGGACACTGTTGTTAAAGAAGAGTCAGCACTGCAAGTGAAGGAGCACACCTTTCAATGCTTTTGCTTGGTTGGGAGGATTTTTTCTAGGCAAAAGTCCATAAAGAAACCCTGGTTTTGTTTACATGTTTTGTTGTAACATTACTCCGTTCTAGATTGACTAGAAAATCACTAAAAATTAAATATTAAGCAGCAGGGAAAATAGCAAAGCTGCTGAAAGCTTGGGTTGGTTGGTAAGTACTGCAGAACTGTCAAGCAGAACAGCATCTCCTCAAGGTTTCAGAGCCAAGTGACCAAAAGAAGAGCACCGCTCACAGGTAGGTCTGGCTGCAGGTGTCACCCAGCTTCTGCTACAGACCTTGGTGGGACCCAGGCAGGGAAGTGGCACTGTCTTCTTTCTCCTGCTTTTCACATAGTGTCCAAATCCATGCTCCAGGGTCATTCAGAGCAGCAACCTGGCTGCCAAGAAAGAGAGCTGGCACACAGTCAGATCCTGTGGCTTAACATAGCTTAAGAGGTGCCACAGGGCATACCTTGGGCAACTCTGAGTCCACCAAAGTAATTTTTGTCTGTGGTTTGTTTGTTTTCTTTCTCCCCGCTACTTTAGGTGTGTACACTTTTCTTTCCAGCACCTTGAAATCTCTGGAAGAGAAAGATTATATTCACCGTGTCCTGGACAAAATCACAGACACTCTTATACACTTGATGGCTAAGTCAGGTCTTTCTCTGCAGCAGCAGCACAGACGACTGGCTCAGCTCCTCCTCATCCTCTCTCACATCAGACACATGAGGTGAGTGCTGGGCCCATGCAAGAGAGGTGTCACAAACGCACATGCGCACTTTTCCTTCGCAGGTGGGAGTGCAAACTATGTGAAGGGCTGTTACGAAAAAAAACCCCAAACATTCCACATTCAAATATTTAGCCCATTTGTTCTTTTTAGTTGTCCTTTCCTCTGCCTTTTGTTTTGATAATGCTGGTAGCTGGATGGAAAATAATACCTGTTTTTAATCTTATGCGTGTCATAGAATCATAGAATGGCCTGGTTTGGAAGAGAACTTTAAAGATCATCTAGTTCCAAGCCTCCAGATATGGATAGGGATGCCTTCCACTTAGACCAGGTTGCTCAGGGCCTCGTCCAAGCTGGTCTTGAACACTTCTAGGGATGGGAGATCCACAGTTTCTCTGGACAACCTGTTCTAGTGCCTCACAACCCTCAGTACAGAATTTCTTACTACTACCTAATCTAAACCTAACCTATTTCAGTTTGAAGCCACCCTCCCTTGTCCCGTCACTACGTGCCCTTGTAAAAAGTCCCTCTCCAGCTCTAGGACTCCTTTAGATACTGGAAGGCTTCTGTAAAGGAGCCTCTTCTTCTCCAGGCTGAACAACTCCAGTTTTCTCAGCCTTTCCTCACAGAAGAGGTGCTCCAGCCCTTGGATCACCTTCATGGCCCTGCTCTGAACCTATTGTAACAGGTGTAAGTTTTTCTCAGGGTGTGGACCCCAGACCTGGACACAGGTGTTTGAAAAGTACTGAGAAGAATATTAATGTAGGAGTAGCCTAGCTCTGCAAACTTTAGTCTCCTCTAAGATTAAACAAAATTATCACTTTTATGCAGCCACTTTTCACAAGTATCATGATTGCAAATCACTTTAGAAAAGAGATTTAGAAACATTATTGTGGATAAATTGTGGATATCTTCATTATGGATGAGGATAAATGCAGAACTACTAAATTCCAGTCTAGAGGACCATGCCTTTTGCTAGTTAGAGGTGAGCTGCCTGTTATTACACTCTTAGTAATTGCAGCAAATGATTCTCCCAAATTACCTCTTAAGGTAGCTGCTCAGTGGATGAGGTGTTAACAGGATACATTTCTACAAAGATATGCTATAGATTTTATTATTATTATGAAACCATAGGAGGTATTGCTACACAGATTTTAATTTTCTTTATTTCAGCTAATGAAGTTTAAATTAAACACCACATCATATCTACTAAAGCTGAAACATGCAGATTTTACCGCCTGAACTGATACACAGGTGTTTGAGAAAAAAGTCAAGGGATGTGTGCATGTGATTTTTAAAATTTGTGCCATTTTATAGAGTTTCTTTGTGTTAATGAACCTTCCACAGCCCCCAATCCCCCTCCCCCCCAAAAAAAATTACAATTAAGGAAATTCTGGATGTACAGTAAAGTTAATTATTTTTCATAGTTTTGTGAACAGATACTATTATAAGTGAGCTTCTGCTAAGAAACTGGTTGAGCTTTCTTCCAGGAAAGAAAACTGATTTTTTTTATTATGGGAAAGACAAAATCCATCCCATCCGCTTAGTCACAGTGGCCAAGTTAAGAGTCTATGTGCTCTAGGCTACTTTTTAGGAAAAGAAGGGCAAAAGAGATACCTGTGGAAGGCAACTTGACTACAACAGTCTGCAATGTTCTTGGAAGGTGATGCCTTCTGCTTAACTGTAGCAGATGTGTACAGCAAATGCACTGCTAAGTTAGTTGTTTTGTACAAGACAGGATTTATATGAACCCAGCAAATATTATTAGCTGGTAGCTTTTCTTTCCCTCTCATAGTATATTTGGAAAGTAACTGCTGTTTCATCACAACCCACAGCAACAAAGGAATGGAGCACCTGTACAACATGAAGTGTAAGAACGTAGTTCCCCTCTATGATCTCTTGCTGGAGATGCTGGACGCTCACCGACTGCACGCCCCAGCAGCCAGGAGTGCTGCACCCATGGAAGAGGAGAACCGAAGCCAGCTGACAACTGCATCAGCTTCGTCTCATTCCTTGCAGTCTTTTTATGTAAACAGCAAAGAAGAAGAGAATATGCAGAATACAGTATAAGCAGATGTCAGCATATACAGTGGTATGAAAAACCCAGCAGTGTTCTACCTAGCTCATGCTTCATTTCATCTATAGTGCCACCTTTGAAAACACTCCAGTGACAACAGACACCAGCATTTTCCATATGAGTGCTTGTCAAGCGCTTGCCTAAATTGATTGCTTATCCTAAATGGAAGACATTTCATTACCATGGATAGCCAGCAAGGAATGTCTGGCTAACTTGATTTAAAATTTGTAGTGTTTTTATTTAATTTTGCATGTTATTTGGATAACTAAGTCCTAATCTAAACCATACATTCATTTTGCTAAAATTGATAGGCCATACCACCCATGCATATTGGTATCTTCATGAGTGGTAATCTTTGTTAATACGCACCCAAAATCCTGAGCTCACTTTCAAAACTTGCTTGAAATTTTGAAGCAGTTTGGTAAAGATTCTGGATGACTTTTTGGGCAGTGTAAACAGAAAACTGATTGGCATCTTAGTGTGCCATAGGAAAGCTGCCCTGCAAGGGACTGCCTTGGTAGTTTAGTTCCAGCCTCTTTTCTTCCCTACAGTATAAAGGAACTGCTGTCTGAGAATTATACTATTTTACCTCGCTGGCTTACTTCACCAAAATCTCCCTCTCAAGCTCATTCTGACCGAACTTTTAGGTACCCTTACCATACCCTCTAGATGAATTGCTTTGCATGCATGCTATCTTGTCTGATCCTAGAAAACTGTTTTGTTGCCCAAGAGTGTAAATCCAGGGCAGCATTGAAAACAGTGATAACATAGAGAATTACTCTTGAATCCGACCAGATGATTACAAAAATCATCAGGTCTTAAAGAAAGGTCTTTACACACATATAGGATCCAGCAGTATCTACAAAAAATCCCTCCCCCTATCCTGTGTTTTGTTGCGTTACAAAGCAAGGGGTGAGGATGCCAGTGAGAGACTGGCACAGAAGAGTGGGATGGTCCCACCCCACTCAGCAGAGTGTGGTGTAGCTGTGTGTGGGAGGGCTAGTATCACAGTCAGAGCAGCAGGTTTTTCCTTGCCTTGGCTTTCTTTGGCTCTTGTGGCATGTTTCAAAATCACTGTTAAGAGCCAGCTCACCTGCGACACCAAAACTGGGCAATGAGCCTCAGACATGGTGTAGACTCTGGGACTGTATGTCCAGAAAGATAAATCTGTCTTTCTCCATGCATGTCTGTAAGCTCCTAAGGATATTCATAAGGATCAGTTTGATTCTTCAGACAAACCGTAAATATACAAAAGGTCCACTGACATCAAGAGTTTCAACGAGAGGTGAAAGAGACTGAAGAACTCCACATGATATGCTATCCGAAGTAGGACTTGGTGCTGCTATTTGACTGCCTCTATGCTAGAAAATTAAATGTCAGGGAACTTTGCTGGGTACTGGAATGAGATTATTACATATGACAGGGATATTTTATTAATCGAATGATAAACTTTGCCTGTGCTATCTGCATGTCTGGTTGACAGGTGCAGAGTGGGAGTTAGCACAGACCAGGGACTATTCCAAAAGCTGGTTGGAAGCAACCGCCCTGCCAGTAAGGATGTTTCCTAGCACATGTGCAGGCTGCTCCACAGCAGCTGGCCACAGTGCTAATGAAATGGTTTGGGGATGTTTTTACTAGAGTTGAAACCTTTATGTTGATTGGAATACTCCACAGAAACTAAATATAGGAAACAGTGCAAGTAATGCCAAACAGGTGTGCCTATGTCAAATTACACTCCCTGTCACACAGGCATAGTCTGTGTGCAGTGAGATCAAGTTTCACAGCAGTTATGAAGGCAGCAAGGCATAGGACAGGTTAGTACTTCAAGTCAAGAATTCAGTTATTTAGTGAATGTACATACTGGTGTCTATAATAGTTTCATGTACATATCTGAGGATATGAGCAGTTTGAAAGCCTAAAGCTACATGCTACCAATGGTTGAGAAGATTCCTCAAAAACTGTGCAAGCCTAAACATGTGAAGCCGTCACCGTAAGTTCATAGGCTTTTTCTTGATGCATATTATGGTGTCATTTTTTTCTGAATGTGCTGAAGATTTTGTCTTTTTGTGTATTCAGTAAAAGCATGTGTGTGTGTATGTGTATGTGTGTGTGTGCAAGCACTGATTTGGTACCTAAGGGCTTTTTGAGGGCTCCCAAGTGTCATGAAAGAAAATGGACATTTTGGGTTTTTTTAGTAGCTGGTTTTCAGATGTGTTAGAAAACCCATGAGTCCACTCAAATGAGTGCAGGCTAAGATCTGAATGGAGCACAGGAACCCCTGTAGTTAAATTTACATGCTTACACCATCATCATTCACTTGTAGCCCATTGTGCATTAGAGCTGCTCTTTTAAATGCTGTCCATGCAACTTGGTGTTCTCTAAGATGGAACACACAGATCAAGTTCATGAGCTTGAAGGCAAATTGGTTTAAATAAATGCCTCCCTTCCTACATCCCAGAATAGGTCATTACGTTGATTCAAGTGTAAATTTGACCTGGAGAATAAAAGGTAGTTCACGGGGAGCAATTCACAACAGAGGGTCAGATTTGGATGGTACCTATATAGGGCAAGTACCTTTACACTCAAGAGATTTTGCTAGTGAAAATGGAAAAAGCATGATTTGAAGTGGTATGCAGCAGCCAGAAGGGTATCATAATGTGTCATGGAACATATAAAATAATATCAGTCAGCTCACAATAATTAAGAATCCTTTCCTGGGCTCAGCCCTTGCAAGGAAGCAATTTAGCCTTCAACCAGTCCTCCCACGTTTGTGGTGACAACAGTGAAGGGCAACCCAGAAAGAGGAAGAGTGATTCCCAGGAGAACATTAATTTACCTTGGGGCAGATTTAGGATCCATGTCATTAACTTTTTAATAAGATTTTAATAGAAGCAGCACATTAATGAATATAGTAACATTCCCAGAGTTATCTATAGAGATGGCCCCCATATCAGACAGCTGAATGTAGCTATTAAAGTGATTTAAAAAAGTCTATGATAGAAACATGGCAACTTTTTAAATATGTATTCTGAATGTATGCAAACAATTGTGCCTGATATTTGGTAATTGTTACTTCACAAGATGCTATTTTATGTGTGTATATATATATATACATATATACTTTATATTTGCAGCTGACAAACCAGTACTACCTGAATACCTGGTGCTGGATATTACATAAAATATATGCTGTAATAAAAAGTGGAATGAAAACTTTTCAAGGCAGCTAATTATGCTTTTACCAAAACATTCATAGTGATGCCTCTGGACAGCTAACAAAATAATTATTTTGTAATGTTTATACATGGATTTTTTTAAAAAAACAAAAACATCAAAAAACAAAAAAACCCTCTAGAAACATAGGCAATGTAATACCAGCACAAGGCAAACATAAATAGACCAGATGAATTTGTTTTGCTTGAGTATATGGTTGTTACTGAAGTATTGCAAAAAGCTTGGGAGGTAGAAGAGAAGATAGGGAGATGTGTAGCACTTAGTGGTGTCATAATATGTGGTGTTTGAATATGTGAAAGCTACTCTGGTTTATAGCAGTTTCAGCCACGTCTCAATGTTGCAGACTCTGTCTCAGGTAAAACTCCCAGCTGGGGTAGTAAGATTTGTACTCTGGTAAAATAGTTTAATGAAAGTTTCTTGGTGTGTGTTGTGATGAATTTACTATTATGTTTCAGTGACATCACTTGATGATTTTTCTCCTTCTCTCTACACTGAGGGGTTTAAAAATGTAATTAAGGAAATAATCTGAACTGAGCTCCCAAGGATGTTGCAAGGACTCTCAGCAGATCACTGTACCTTGAGTTGTTAAAAAAGCAAACAAAAAACCCCAAAACATCCCCTTCATACGAGCCAGGATTTGTACTGGAGCCTCCATCCATTTCAGTTGATGCCAACTGATTCCTTAAGAGCTGTGCCAAATGTTTAAAAATAAGCAAACTACCAAAAAAGTAAAAATTCTGCCTCAGTAGGTCTTTAGTCTTATTACAGACTTAAGTAAGAACATGGCAAGCCCCTCTTGAATCTATAATTTCCTGCTTTAAAATTAGAGTGCAACTCAGCCTTCAGATAATGGGATTTTGTATATAAGGCATTCTCAGCTAAACTTGTGTGAAGTGCATTTCTTATTTTGAATAGAGATTGATGTTTTCAATGCTATCTACAACCGTGATATGGCTTTACAGATAGAAAGTCAACAAGTGATAGAAGGGTGATGTTAACAATGGTATTGTAATACAAACCAACCTTTGCTGTGACCTGCAAGTGTAGCATAATCTCAAATTGATCTGAGAGTTTAAAATTAACGTTTTCCCAATATTAATGTCCTACCCTTTCTACTCACAGTTCCCTTACATCCTTCAAATGTAGGTAGCCTTATGTCCTGAAAGTTGTTTTCAGAGTGATCGTTGCCCATAAAGGGTATTTGGTTTTGCACTGTGTTAAAAGGATATTAAATTTTTTTGCATTCAAATGTGCCTAAAGAAATAAATAAAAATTAAAAAAATATATGCTGCCATCTTGCAAATTAGTAAATTCTGTAATCCTGTGTGCCTATGATTAGAAGTCTGTTTCTTCAGAAAGTGCCCAATGAAAATGGAAGGGATAGACTGCTGGTCACGAGACTTGCGTTATCAAGCCACTTTATGTATTACCTTATTGTATGTACTATGAAATAAATGCTTTTGTGTGCACTATGTAGTCTGTAAATGCAAAGTCCTTTCTTTGGTATAGGCTCAGCTGTCATAATGTATTGGTCGAAGTATTCTGTTCTTTCACTAATGCATATGAAATTATTGACGTCTTTGGTTTTGGTGAGCTATTTTTTTCTTTGTTTTGCACCTGAAAAAGTTCTAAAAAGTCTGAATAAAATATCTGGTATGCTACCTGATTGGTGCAAGATTTTTATCAATGTATTTGATGTTGAAAATAAAGAATTAATCAGAACACATTGTTTCATTTTGTTATATTTTGCATGTTTTGAAAATATTCTTCTCTGCTTGTTGTTTTCCAGTGGACAGCAAAATGGTGCACTGGTTTTGAAACAAACAGAATGTGTCAGTTTCTGTGCATCTAAATGAAAGTGAAAACTGTTTCTTGGTTTCTTCACTTTCCCTGAAAAGAATCAGAGACTCCATATCTAGAGTCATCAACAGGATAGGTACAGTATCTAGTAATCCTAACAACACCAGGGAAGTTAGCTAAGTACCTAGTAGTTTATATTCTTTAATGTTAGTATTTTGGTTTACATTCCTTATTTTGGCTTGTGAAATAGATTATGGCAGAAGAGACAAATTGTCTGAATTTAGCCTTCTATTGTTGGCTGCCACTTCCCATGAGCTAGCTTATATCAAATAAAATAGTACTCCTTTCCCAAGTGAAACTAGTCCTCAGGGAAAAAAAATTGTCTTAACTAAGCCATAAGGAAGGGATGAAGAGAAATGAAAGATACTATTCTGTAAAATAATCTCAAAGCAATATTTGGTGTTTGCAAAGAATCAAGCCAGTAATCTATATAATTTGCATACATACTGTAGTATATACATTTATCAGTAACATAGAGAAAATATGGTCCATATTTGATTATCTTTTAATCTATTTTCTGTGCCATGCTGGTTCAGCATGGTACTGTTGGTTCATAGGTTCTTGTCTTATACAAATATATATGTAAAAGCTCTTTGTTTTAATGAGATGTTCCATTGTACTTCAAAGGAAAAAAATATTAATATGGTTACTTCAATTCCATGTATCATCTCAATGATGAAGACAAGACAGGTGATATACTTTGTTCTTGTGAAGCCTCACCTTATAGCCTGTTAAATATGAAAGCAAATAATCTATTCAGACTCTAAAAGAATGCTTGGAATTTTTAAGCGCTGAGTAGAACTGAACAATGGTTCCAAATCATCTGATTGCTTTGCAATACACTTCCATAACAAAGAACTTGAATGCAAGTTGCTTCTTTGGCCACAAAGGGTGGGTCAGAGTAATAGGAATTAATTGCACATGCACATGTGCTCAAAATAATAAATTATTTTTCAATGCTGATTCAACACATGGCACCATTTCATGGCTTTATGTAATTTTTTAACCACAGGACCAAGTGAGCACTTACAGTTCATGGAGAAATGGCTTAAGAAGACAGTTGCTATATAATACTGAACTTACAGACTTTACCTTAAAGAGCCGCTAGATAGGAGAATATTCCTGCAAAATCAAAAACATGATAGTCCTAAATGAAAAACTGCACAGATAAAGTTTGAAGATACTTACCTCTGCAAAAATGGTAACGATTTGAATGAGCAAAGGATTGCACACTGCCTGGGATTGCACACTACCTGAGATTAGGCATTCTTTTTCCCATCTCTTTCTGCAGCATGACACAGCACCACAGTGCAGTGAGCTGGGAATGTCACTGGAGACTGTTCAGTCCAATTCCTGGCTCAGAGCTGGATCACCTAAAGAAGATCGTTCAGGGCCAAGCCCAGCTGAAAGTTGAATAGCTACAAAAGAAGAACCTTCTACCCCCTGGGCACCCTTTTCCAGTGTTTGATGATCTTCCTGTTATAAAATATTTTGCCTGTGCTCCGATGGAATTTCATGTGATTTAATTTGCACCCATTGCCTTTTGCCCTGTCAATGGGAACAACTGAAAAGAGTCTGTCTCCCTCATCTTGATTCTCTCCCATGATGTGTTTTCTGTGATGGGAGAAGGTGGATGAGATGTCACCTTGCTCAGACACCCAGAAGCCACCAGAAGAATGCCTCTGCAGCCAGGCACTGGACACATCCCAATAGTCAGGAGCCATCTGAGACTCCAGCTTCATTCCCAATTTCTTACGTCTGTTGAGTGAAGGAGTTTGAGAAATGATACAGGAAGGACATGCCTTTCTATTTCACTGTAGGGCTTTTGCAGCTAGAACTTTTGAGCCCGTCACCCTCACTTCCCTCACTGCACACACACCTTACAGAGCAGCTCCCTCAGGGGATCCTATATAGATGCACACAGCCAGAGGCACTGGCATCCCCCACACCCCTTCTTTCTCTCTTTGCTGACATGTGACTCCTCCTGTTCCAGCATATTTATTCTATTAAACTTATTAAAAAGATATGACATAGTTAAGGCATAACCAAAAACCATATTTGACTGGTTTTCTTTCCTTTTATTTCATGCAATCCTCATAACGCAATGACAACAGCTTTTTCATGGGCTAAAGCCTTGGTATTTTCAGTCAGTGGGGTGCCCTCCCTCATTAAAAGCCTTTTGGCCATGCTTATTCCTCAAAATTAAATGATGGATTTTAAATTTTTTGCCTATCCAGATACTGCAACATTAAAATTCCCATGAAACAGCAGCTTCTTGGGCTCAAAAAGTTTTACATCTCCTTCCTCTGCATTACATTGCTTGTCTTCACCACCCACACAGTGAAGAGGACAGGAAAATCCAAACATATAAAACTGCACTCATCAGAGTGCTCACATACAAAGAATGTCCATGGAAGGGCACTGCGTACGTGTTTTTTCTTATGCCCAGCCAGGCTCCAATTACTACCATTCACCATGGCATCCTGCAGACACAGAGGCTCAAGTGTAAAAATGGTCATGAAGTCTTCAGGAAAATCGACCATCAAAATAATAACATTTGGCACTTATCTCAGCAGGAACAAGGCTAACCAGCTCTCATGTCCCTTTAAGAACTTTGTGCTGCAGCATTTAGGTGTCATTCTGCTAATGTCTTCATTTCTGCAGGCATACAGGTGATATGAAATTTATCTCCTGCTGTCTTCCATTCCTACACATTTGTGCATAACTTCAGAATGTTACCGTTTTAAGCAATGAAAAATGTGCAGAGAGGGCATTTTTTAGCCAGATTTTGCAACACTTTTGGGACCAAGGTCTTGGCTTTTCTTAGCTTCTGTTTATCTTAGCTTCTCTACTGATAAAGACTGAATGCTACCATCTAGATAAAAAAAATCTGACAAGAAGCAATTTTTTTTTTTTTTTAAATTTCACTCACCTCTTCAGAACTTGTATCTTGTATGGAAAGATGAACAAATACGTTATACTCTAGAGAGGAGAAAAACGTGCTGTCCATTCTGTGGTAAGAGTCAGGGCACATAAAAACTTGAAAGTTCAGGCATTTGTATGAATGCCTAAAGCAGGAAAGATTGAATTCCAGTCTGCCCTTACAGGATTAATTTTTGCTTACATTAAATCTGAAAATAGGAAAAGAGACTACAACTCAAAAATGTCTTCTTTGTTTCTATTTATCATCCATCTAATCTATCTATCATCTATCTATTATCTATATCTATCTATCTATCTATCTATCTATCTATCTATCTATCTATCTATCTATCTATCTACTATCCATCTATCTATCTATCTCAACCAAAATGCTACAGCATCATGCTTTCTTCCACTACTTTTTTCTCCCCTTGCCCCCCATAGTCTGCATACCTGCCTACACCATGCTTCAAGTTTAGCAAAGGAGTCAAAATCACAACCATATGTTTTAACCTGCAGCTTTATGGCCAGGAGAACTTCCCAGACAATTTCTGAATTGTTTATAAAGAAAATACTTCAGCCATGAATGTCCCACTTCTTGGATAGCCTTGTGAGCACTTACATAAAAAATGTGGACTCGGGTAGATTTAATTCCATCTGTTTTTAAAAACATCTTTTCTAAAAACAAAGGAATGGAAAAACCCACAATTACAACATCCACAATAGCAGTCTCTTAGGAATTACAATATGAGTAACCTGTGGGCAAACTGCATCCACATCTGCATGATCCCTGACCAGAAGAGCTCTCTAGTGCACCTCTGCCCCCTCACCAAGGACACCTTCAATACAAGAAATGGGTAATACTTTCCTAAAGCATCTTGTCTTTTCAAAAAATTACATGTGCCTGTGTTATTCAGACCTTACTGTGGTCAAATCCATTTGCTGTGTCTTAGGTTTTTAAATAGATTCTTACTTGAAAAAAGTAGTTCTGGCCAGTTCATTTCTGGAATGATATATTAGGTGGCACCAAAAAATAGATGTTATATCTTTCAGTTCCTATCTGCTTTTACAGCAAACATTTAATAAAATTCAGATTTCTGTTACTTAACCAGGCCTTGGTCTATGACAAATCTTCAGTGCTTCAGCTAGCAGTTATTCATTTCCTTTTATCTTCTTTCACAGATTTTTATCTACCCCTTTCTGGGAAGACAAATTAATTCTATAAATAATTCCTATTTATTTACTTATTGGGGATTATTATTAGAACAAAATAATGTTCTTAATTTTATTACCACAGCACAACTTCTGCCAAATACAGGTTTCACGCCTATGTCCCTCTGGGTCTACTTGTGGTCAAACAGGACAAAAACAATAGAATTCAGCTGGCTATAGTGCTTTTCACAACATGCTGCCAAGGTTAAAACAGTTCAGTCAGTACTCAGACAAGTTCCCTTATGTGGGGAGCCCTGTGCCTATAAATACACACAAATCAAAAGACCCCTCCCTGCACTCTTCTTTCCCCCCCTCAGTTTAGACAAATACTGCTTTAGATGGATTCTGCATTTGACTGCTGCCAAACCACCCAGCTTAGATCAAAACTCACTATTCTGGTTTTTTCCTTTCCATAATCCATTGCTTCAAACACCAAATAAAATATAAGTGCCAGAAAGAGAGCAGAGCGATGGTTTCTATTGCTTTAGAATGTACATTTCTTCTCCTTGACTTGTTCTGATTTCTCAGAATCCTCCTACAGTTGCTAAGTCTTGATAGCATCTGTAGTTTGAAGGTTGTGAGCCAGCATCTGTTATGGCTTTGAACACACAGACACACATCCACTCAGATGCACATGATGATGATGATGAGCATGTTGAGAGATGCTATCAGTTGTAAACAGATCTCTCAGCCACAAATAACACAAGACTGAGGGCAAGGGATGACTGCTCATAAGCAAGCCCAGTATCTTTGTTCTCGTTCAACAGCCAGATGCAGAAAAACATTTTTGGAAGGAGAGAGCAATACTGCAGGTGTTCACAAAGCTGGAAGGGTGGCAAACCAGTTGTGAGGAACTATTGATCTGCTGCAGAAAGAAGCTGTTATTGCTACTGGAGAAGGGTGGGGAATAGGTAACATGTATCATCATGCTCACAGCTATGAGGAATAAGGGCACACCACATTTGTCAAGTTGAGATCATTTGTACTCCTAACATTGTCAGATGTCTCTAAATATCACTTTTCAGGATGCCTTCAGATTTTGCAAAGCAGGGTCCACAAATGAAGCTCCTCAAAGAGATGCAGGGAGTCCAGGGTAAATTGTGCTCATTATTTTTCACTATTATCAATACAAGATAATGACCAGTGCCTTGATACTACAGTCTGGAGTCACCAAGCAACCAGTTACCTTCAAACACTCACTAGATCTGTGCTGATTACAAGACAATAAGCAAGATTAAAAGTTGTAAGGTATGTCAATCTGGGGGAATGATTACATCTCTACAAAAGCTATTGCATTTATCTACAGTAGAAAATGGGAAAAAATACATCATAGTTGTAACCTGAGCTCCCCAAGAGACATAGTCTAGTTTCTCTATGCCTGAACACACAATTTCAATGCAGATCCACAGTTTGGCAGCTCCTCTGCTGCCTTTCCAGCCAAGGCTCAAGGTGCATCACCAGAAATCAGCCCTTGTGTTTGCAGACCCCAAGTAAGTGATGTTTCAGAAAGAGGAGAGGTGGTTGCAGGTTTATCACAGAGACAGAGCATCTCAGACTCTACCTTGTGCATTTCTTAGAGAGTTTTAGCATCCCATTATCAGGATGAGAAAGATGCCCAGGCTGCCAAGCTGGCTAGTGCCAGGGGCTGTAATGCTTGACAGCCTTCTTGGTGTGCTTTTTCCTCCCCTACAGTTGCCTCCTTTAACCTGGTTCCTGCTGTGGTGATAAATGCATATGTTGGTATCTCATGGAGATTTGCAACTCAAGCTAGACCTCTGAGTCACGGGTACTCTTGGGATGGAACTTGAGAAAAGCCTGCCCACTTATTTACATTTTGCCTTCTTTGTGCCAGGATCAAGATTCAGTTCTGCAAAATCACACATGAAGTAATAATGTAATTGGTTCATGGCTAGAATTCCTTTTCTAGGAGCATATTGCTCAAACCACTTTAACTGTTCTGATGCTGATTTTGAGTTGAGGCTTAAAGTATCAAAAGCAGTAACTCCTAAGGGGCACTGAAAGGACCCTCTAACCTGGTGATGCAAATTGCCTGAGATTCCCTTGACACATCAACTTACAGACTGACATTCCTGTCCCTGAAGGAATACGAAATTTAATATTTACAAACAGGCATTTTTCCTGTCTGTGATCTTTTTCTAATGGTCTGTATCACCATCTGTGACTGCTTTATTCACAGGCATTGTAGAGAGTTTGCTGTTCACTGGGAGGACTGCTTTGTGTGAGTAGATCCCTTGGGGTCAAAAAAAAGTTCTCTACACCAACAGTTAGTACACTGATAGTCAGATCTATGGCCACAGATCAGAGCTTGAAGGTATGGACACAAGAAACTTTGAAACAGCTGGAGGGAAGCAAAGCACAGCAGGGACACTATCCACCAGTTCATCAGCAAGGCAGGGGAGAGTGCATGGGTGTCCTGCAGGTAATTATCAGCCAAAAATGCACTGAATTTGAAAGGGCTAGTGACACTTGATGATGTGATCTTCCACATTCTTTACTTCCTGGAAAACAGAAGACAGAGAGGTTCATTTATGTCTCTCTAAATGAGTCTTTTTTTTTTTTTTTCCTTTACAGTGTTTTTTAAAAAAGAAAACAAAAATAACTTTCAACAAAAAATTACCCAGCAGACTCAGTGACTGGCTGATGAAAGGATGTCTAAAGCATGCACAGACCTAGACTAATAGATGCAGCAAATTACTGAATTATTCATGTAGGTGCACTGATTACCATTAACTAAAGACTGTTTTGTCACCAAAGAGAACAATATCAGAAAAGAGAGAAGGTGTCAATTTTAATGTAATATGTCAGGACTTATACATATAACAGCTCTTCCTTGTAGCCCAAGTGTGTGTTCCTTATCTTTGTCTACTAAGAATAAGTGATTATGAATACTAATCTAGCCTAGCATAACTTCTGAATAGCAATGAAGGAAACTCAGCCTTGAAAAGAACACATACTTGTGTCAGTCCAGACTTGTGTCTCAGACATTGAAAACATTTTGTGAATATAAATTCACAAAAAATGTTAATACTACACTTATCTGAAAAGGAAGCTTTATTTTGGCTCTTCCAAATGCTGGAGTTCATCTTGTGATTCCCTACCTCTGACTACCCTCTCCTCACAACAGCTCAAAAGACAACATGCCAAAAAGTAATTCTACATAACACCAACTAATGTGTTTGTAGTTTTTTCTGGTCTTTTTATTTCTGTCATGCAAGCCAATATATTCTAAGCAAAAACACTTAACTCAAAAAAAAATTCTCATTGTTTGTGTCATGGCTTCAAATTCCCCAAATGTATTAAAGAGCAGTAACTTAGAGCCACGGTCTGTATTTGTTTCATAATTGAGAAGAATCCTGTTCTTTCAAAGCTGAGTTCTGATTGATAAGCTGGGCAGAGTCCCTCTGAGTAGACTGCAAGTCTTTTACAACAGTTCTGGAAAATTAATGAGTTTTCAATTTGTTCTCTTTTTCTGCTGTTTATGCTTATGTTTTGGGCCTATTCCACTAAAATAATGATGGTTAAAACATAAATTTCTATCTTGGTGTTGAGCTGCTATGGAGAATATTAGGAAGTTTCCAGCATACCCACAGGAAAAAAATGTGCTTTAGTGTGAATTGGTATGACCTCAATTGTCAAAGGTATGCATACACATGAATGCATACACAGAAAGATGGAAAGAAAAACCTCACACAGGTGAGAGAGAACTTCAAGAAGCAGCTTGAAAAAAAGAAAAACCTGAAGTGATGAATCATTAATCCAAAACATGTACTGCTTTCAAAATTAGCACAACTTCTAATGTGATACTTTCCCACATACTCTGCCAGTTGTCACTTTCCAGATCTTGTCATTCAAACATATACCTAATGCCATTAATTCGTTACAGAATTTTTTAATTCTTTTTTGAAGTGCAGCATATGGATGTCTTCTATTTTTTTATACCATACATATCTCGATCTAAACTTAGAGATTTCCATAGTTGTCATTAAAAA
Organism: Catharus ustulatus; assembly: GCF_009819885.2. NCBI lineage: Eukaryota > Metazoa > Chordata > Aves > Passeriformes > Turdidae > Catharus > Catharus ustulatus. The sequence continues at coordinate 58,264,730 of NC_046223.1, read as the reverse complement.
GCACGTAGACAAAATATTTTATGGTATCTATAATAAATGCAAAGAAATCAATACAAACAAAACTTGGCTTAGCAAACTGTACATACATAAATATGTTCTTTGTTTTTCAACTTGACATTCAACATTTTTTCCTCATAAAAACCTCTGCAATCTTATTTATTACATCCATTTTTTTTTTTAAACCTTAAAAAAGTGCTTCTCAGATTTACACCTTGTGCATCCAAAGCAAAAGATAGAACACCATGCCTAAAACAGAAACCACAGGAAATAATACATTGCCATACAAGGTTCTTTAAAATTGTATGTTACAAATGCTCTAAAATTCCTTAAGCATTGGTTATTTTGTATACTGTAGATACTGAGAGGGTATTAACAAAGACTGGCTAATGGGTCATTTAGAGCAGCACACAGGAAAGGATCTACAGTATCAAGTCCTTGGCTATGCATAGTACAGGGCAATGACCTGGATATAAAGTGGCTAAAAGATCCCAAAAGCTGTACAGAAGAGGTTTCCCTCACATACACCGCATCCTCCTTAGTACCCAGGATGCGAGTATTGAAATGATGCTACTCAGGAATACGTTGTGCAGTTTGATACTGATACACTGATGCGTTTCCAGCGGAGTGCCAGCAGAGAAAGACATGGGCACAGTGGTGGCAACAGCAAGCAGGTACACCCTGTCGGCCACGCTGAACCCTGTCACCCTTTAAAATCATCTTGCTCCCAGCCAGCACTCCAGCAAGGTCTCCCGCTGTCTCCCAGGTCTCCTTCACAATGGAGGAGGACCATTCATGTATTTTAGCATGGGGTGGAAAGAGCGGGCAAAGTTGTTTGCCATAGCACAGCTGTAATCCTCCTCGGTCATTGGCACCAGGCATGCCAGCCCGATCAGCAGCAGCAGGAGGAGCTGAAGTGGCAGAGCAGCTCTGAGGACTCTGAGGAAGAAGGACGGGCATTGCCACGCTGGCCCAGCCTCAGAAGGGGAGGAACCTGAGCCACCTCTTGTGGACCTGAGAAAAGAAGATGGGCAGTTGAATACACTACAACATTACTGCAGCAGAGGTTGCCCTTGGGCACTCGACCTTCCCTGATTTACAACTTGCACAGACTTTGACTGATAACATGCTGTTCCCTAACACTTTTAAGTTACTTTTAAGAGACTCTGGATTTCTAGACTAGGTAGGAAAACACCAAATGATCACAATGGAAGGGTCTTTGTGACCCCATGGCCCCTTTATCATTTATGGGAAAGACTCTCCACTTTAAGCACTATGCTATAGAGAAGGGGAAAATAAAAGGTGGGCCATACCTGTCATATTTGTTCAACACATGCTGTCTAAAAAGGTGGGTCTTCTTGTTTAAAACGGCCAGTTGCATTGGATTTTCAGGCATTTCTACATTTGTTTATGTATAGGTATCCATGAGGGTATAATGCACTGAGATTCACATTATTTTCTGTCAATCAATACACCAATATACAGGTAATGGGGTCTTATTTTCTCCAAAGCACATTGTGTTTTGAATCTTGCACAGAATCAGCAGTTAACTTCTATCTGCCCAACTTCACACCATCACCTTCCAAGTGACTTTCTTCCTTATTTGATGGATCTGACTTGAAATGACACATACCTACCACACGTCTATGAGACGGGAGAGATCTAACACAAACAGTTCCAATGGGACACTTCAAAAATTCATTCTATTTCTTTAATGAAGGATAAAGACATTACATTTCACATTTTTCTTTTTGACTGAAACTGTCAAGAGCTGAAAAGAGTTACTAGGAAAGATTAGATCTGATGGTCTAGAGTGTGCTAATTAAATGGCATGGGAAAATACAGTATTTCAGCACAAGCCAAAAATGAAAGAACTCAGAGCCTTCAAGTAACTTGTTTCAAGAACTCTGTTATTAGGATATTAGGTCATGAATTTTGTCTCAGATGGGTTGCTATAATACATTTGCCTGGCTGCTATGATCATGAGGCCTCAGAAAATCTATGCTTTCCTAGAGTTTAAGAGATAATAATTCTCATAAAGAGATGAGGGTACTCAGGCCTATTGGCTGTGGTCAAATGCTCCCCATTAAAGTAAGTATGGGGTGATGGTTCCTTAGTGTTCCTTTGACTTCCCCTTGTTCTTTTTATCCTGTCTCCCTGACAAATCTGAATCTGTGTGTTGAAGCATCCAAAGGCGAGAATCTTCAAAATATCTTCAAAACAATGCCAAGCATAGGAAGGGTTCTCTTCCCACATATACAGAAAAAAATTATTTCTGTGCTTGAGATTATTTTATTTTCTTGTTCACATATGTACAGCACACCACTATGAGGACTTCAACAAAGCCAGGTAAATTTGGTAAAGTTCAGATGACCAACAGATACATAAACACTAATTTAGCAGATAAGTTAACTATTAGCTTGGAACTAAATATTCCAGGAAGCAGTGATGGTCAAAACATCAGATCTTATGTTGTCTGAATGCACACTATTGTAGCCCAGATGGAAAGTTGCTTATCACATAATGTAGGATCATGTAATATAAAGAAGATATTGAAAGGAGATTAAGGCACATTAAACAGCATCAGAGCATTCCATATTAAAGCTCAATTAGATCAGGACTTCTACTGTCTGAGAATACCAAGACAGAAAGTTAATGGAGTGAGGCAGGAACAAAGGGAACAAGGAGTGCTTAATTACCTCCCAAGCATTTGATTGCACAGCTTACCTATTTACAAGGCTCCCATTGTATAAATGTTGTTAATCTAAATAAAAAAGACCACATTTCTGCAGTTGCTAACTGGTGTTTGATAATGAGCAAAGTGTTACTCTGGGGCAACACTGGGTGTCAGAAGGCGAATTTCCAAAAAGGTGAATTAAAAGGGAGCAAAGTTAATACCTGTTTTTTCTTTTCCTATGCTTTTAGTAGCACAATCTGGGACTTCTTGCTTTGTGTTTCACAAAAAGAAATTGTAATGTAAGCTTGCATGGCTGATCTCAAAAGAAACATAAACTTTCAAAAATTAAAACAGTTCACAGCAAACCATTTTCTCTGCAGTGAAGTAGGGTACTGAAGAATAATACTGCATGGAGACAATTAACAAGTAAATAATGAAATGTTACAAAAACATCTTCAGAGGGGGAGGTATAAATAGTTTGCTGCACTGCCTGTGTTTATGGCAGGTACACCTCTGCAATCTACATAATTGGCTGAAAAATGCAATGAGTCAGTTTAGAGTGTTTAATAGATTTGGTAAGGAGAGATGGTTAAAAATATATATTAATAAAAAAAGCTCACTATTTTTAAGGACAGAGTACCTATTTGCTCTGACAGGAGAAGAGAAAGCTGACGCACTGTGTGCTACTTTGAAGAAAAATGTAATTTCTGTCCTTGAGCTTGCTCTAGCTGAAGAGCTCTAGCTCTGACTGCTCCATCATTGGTCACACTGTGAGCAGGGAAACAGGTAGGGCCATCTGCTACTCACCTCAGTACACAATTCTTACTTAACAGACGAAAGAGGGAAGCACAGCTGCAGTCCTGGCCAATAGTAAACTTCTTCATGTCAAGAAATCTTACATATTAATCTAAGTGCAAGCAACAGCTACCCTTACTTCGAGAATTTGGAATGTCAGTGATATTGGAACTCTTCTCTAAGCATTTCAAGAGAGGAGAAGCTAATTTACCAGGCTACAGATAGGATGGTCAAAGTGAACTTTAATTTCAGCTCAGAGGAGAACCTCTTTGTAAAGATGATTGCTTATTTTTTTCCCAAGGAAAATACGGTTGATGTAACCAATCTGTCTTGCAGTAAGCATCTGAAAGCTTTCAAAAAGGAATTTATCATTAATCTGAAGCTGATAGAAATAAATAAAGTGAATTTAATGCTAAGTGACTAATGGAATGCGGAAAACAGGCTTACATTGAAAGAGGCACTGCTGGCCTAGTAGGATGTTATTCACTGCAGTTAATCAAGAATGGGCCTTAATTTAATATCTTTATTAAAAGACTGTTACATAAAATATAAGAATAGTAAATTTCATCTGTATGATGACAGATGCTGAAGGTCCTTGCAAATACCAGATAGGATTCGCTTCTTGCATAGAAAAAAAGTGGGTGAATCCAATCAGTTTAAGATGCAGCAGTTGTATATGATATTTAAGTACAAAGCACTAAGTAAGAGCAAGGGAGATAACTGGGAAAAGAATCATGGCAAGCCAAACCCAAGCCTTAGTGTTTGAGCTATGGTGTAGCCATGAATACAATTTTGTGGGCAAAGGCACAAAGAGTGATGTGGCTTGGTCTGCTCCAGGAGCAGTAAGTGACCTTTAAAGATCCACTGTCATTTGGGGAAGCTTGGGGAGAGCAGGAAATGGAGGTTGGCACTACGGAACCAAGACTTGAATAGAGCTGCTCAAGAGAGACAATGTAAACACCCCTAAGCAAACTGAACCACTGTTTTAATCTTTTAACATTTTAATCACTTCAAAAAAATTCACAGGCAGAGATCCAGGTGTGCACTTATGACAGCTCTATTAAACTGATGAAAAAAGAGGAATTGCTTCTTGGATTTGCTTTTCCACCCAGCACATGACTGCTAGTCCTGCTTGGGTGAGAGTCTAGTTAAATCCACCATGCAATGTCTAGTTTAATCCTGCACCTTGCTTAGCATCACACTATATATTCCTGTCTTTTTGTGATGATAATGGAGAAGGCAAAGTGATATGATAACTTTTATACAAAAAGTATGGCCCCTCTAATTTTTTAGATGAACTTTCCTTCACAACTTCTTGTGTGATAAACCTTTTAGGATTGACTTTATTTCTCCTTTATACTAAACTCTAATAGGGTTTGCTGATCCAGTGCAAGATCAAACACAAAGTACTCTGATCAGAGGCATGTCAAAATATTAAAGAACACAGTGACAGCTTGTACCACATTATCAGTTAAAACCACATTATACATCAACCACAACCTGTCTGGCTTGCGCATTTGATTAAGTTTCCTATTCAGCAGTGACTCATTCGTATTCCATGCTTGTCTGAATGACAAATTGAACATTGTGTGGTGCTGCTACAAGATGTGTTAATAAACAGTGCTGGAAAGCCTTGATCTGAAAGGTGCCTCAGCAATGCCACTGCTACAACAGGGATTGATCTCAAAGCTGCAAAGCACTGCTAGCTGCTCTTAGAGCCAGGGGCTCACACCTACAACCAGAAACCTCAGAAGGCTGGCAGAAGTGGTTTGACTGCACAGGAGAGTGGAAAAGCGCACACAATGTGTTCCTTGAGTACAATGGTGCTAGTGCAAGCATGCTGATCTGTCAAAGACATCGTCCCCTCCTCCTTGCTGTTAGTGGCTGCAGAGTAAAGCCCCTGTCCTCCCTTTTTTCCCTCCCTATGAGAAACAAAATGCCAAGCTTCATAGCAGGCTGAGCTGAATAATTCCATCAGACAGAAAAATGGAGTTTACACATATCCCCTATTTTCAATGTGGCATCCTTTTGTTTCAAAAGAAAAAATCCTTAAAAATAGGTAGCTTCTTAGTGTGTGTGGAAGCAATAAAAGATACTTGTTCTAGTTGTTACATGGTTTTACAACTATGCCACTTTACTTACAGTCCCTAACTACAGATGTAAACAATTTTTAAAAAACAAGTGCTTATACAAATATCTACATGGTAAGTAGTTTTGTTTTTTAGTTCATTTATAATGAGAATAAAATCTTGATTTTGCTCATTAAAAAAAAATACTCTTAAGGTTTTTTTTTTGTCTGCTTGTTTGTGGCTCACTATTAAATTTAGCGTTCACTTCTTTCTTTGACTCTAACAGGAGTCATTTCTTTAAAAAAAATTACTTAATCTTGTGTTTTCTTCTGTCCAACTTAAAATCTTTGACTCTAACAGGACCCAGTTTATAAACAAATCAGTTAATCAGAGAATAAATGAAATTTTGGTTAAATGAGATTTATTAGATTCCATATGAACAAATATACCTTAATCACACTCTGATTATTTTAGCAGTGTCCAAGACACTGAAATAGAAAAAGATGTCCTCTTTACACACGTTGGCTTGCTCATTCGCTTTTTTTTTTCAGCTTTGTAATTGTAGAGGCCATTAAACTGATCAGTGAAAGAGCGAAGGTACACACATCACACTGACAACAACAGGAATGCAGAAGCATTGTTAGCTGCAGGGATGACAGGTTGCTGGAGACACCGTGGAATGCAAGAAGCTGCAGCTGCAAGCCTGCTCTCTACTGGTCAGACAGAGATGGGGCAGTGCTGCTCCCGGAGCAGTGCAGGGATGCGAGCACTGGGCGAGCCATGGCAATGTTAGCATGTTAGACTGCAGTCGTCTGAGGAGGGGAGAGAAAGTGATCCCGACTCTTGATAATCTCAAATTCTGATTTTTAGTTTTGAGTCTAAAGTATTGAAAACCCACAAACTGAACAAAACGTTTCAGGGGAGAAAAAAAAAAAAGAGCAACAAATAAATAAATAAATAAACAAATAAATAAAAGGATGTTAGTATGTCTCATCCAGATCTGTGGGTTTTTTGAATTCTAGAATAAGATACTGGCCTATTACCTGCCTTAATTTAATATCTAGAGGTAAAGAGGATGATAGAAAGTGTTTGCCATGAACTTACCAGCATTCCTCTTTAATCACATCAAAATAAAATAATTATTAAATATCATGAGTGCAAACACACACTCACCCTGATCAGGCATATGAAAAATAAATGTTGATTACACGGGATGTCTGTGAAGCAAAAGCTGCAGATGTCCAAAGATTAACCTGTATCTCCATTTAACAAAGTGTTTGAAGTAATTGAAAGTCCTTTTTGCCAAACAGTTAACAATAGGGAAGTTACCACTTGTGTGTAAGTCCTGACCACCTGATGGAGTCAGTGGGACTGAGAGGAATCACGGCCAATTTCTATCATCCTCTTGGTGTTCTAGAACAGAGTGCGGAAACCAGGAGAATAAGGTACCTGCTATGTGGACTGCTGACAGAGGGTCCAGGCTGTGAGAGACTACATTTGCCCCGTGGCTGTTTGCAATGAACAGGGGGTAAAGAAAGAAGAATGTTCAGTCCAGGCAAATAAAGACAAGCTACTGATGAAATTAAATTAAAAGTGCAGCAAAGGAAACATAAAAAAAAAAAAAGGAAAAAAAAAAAAAGAAAAATCAAATGAAGTGACCAATATCCATGAACCAAGGAAACTGGCTTTTCTTTGCACTTAGCTGAGTATGAAAATTATTGGAACATACACAGTGAACTAAGAAATAACAGTTTTGACACTATGTTTATGAACAGTAGCTCTGGGTTTAAAAAAAAGTCTCTAGAACTTTAATTCAAGTAATTTTTAATATTAAATATATGTTATCTTATTAAGTGGAATATGGAAATATATGTATAGATTTAAAAATTTACATGCAGAAAAATTAACATTCTCAAGGAAAAAAGGTCCAACACCCTCCTTTAACAAGTCTTGCCTCTCCTCCACCCCACGATTTTGAAGGTCGAATAACTGTAGGGGCATTCTTGAACTTACAACTATTTGCTGTTAATGCAGTTAAATGTTTATAATTCTGATTGTATTTCTTTTGTTTTAGTATTTATTTAGCATATTTGGCACTGAAATTCTAAACAGTATAACCTTAGTCTTCAAAATTCTGTGGGTGCAGAACCCAGAAGTTTGGAAACTACACCCAAGGAACCATACAACTTAGCTATGAATTATGGAGCAGAAAAAAAAAAGGAAAAAAGTAGTCATGTACATGAACAGTAATAAATTAGAGACAGAAAAATCCTCATTAAAATATTAAGATGAAACCTATCATAATTCTGCATGCTTTCTAGACAGAGATTTATGGTAAAATACTTCTCCATCTCCTATAATAATCAGGCAACCTTCAGTTACATCTGCGATATCAGAGTTATTAGAAATTATTTAGGTTTAAATTTAAAAGATAAAAGCATTGACCACTGAAATAAAATGTTAAGGTTTACATTCTTTCTCTTTTGGAAAAGCCAGTATTCCTTTACATTCTCATACTAGCATCTAGAAGAAAACTAGCGAATGTAAACAAAAATTAAAAAAATAAATCAATTTCAAGAACCATAAATTTATCAAGACAGAACTCAGAGGCTATACAAAAAAGTGAAAATGGAAAAACAAAACAAAATCAGAACAAAATCAGTCTGACTGTCTTAAGAACTAAGGAAAAAAGCAAATTAATCAACCAATAGAATTGCAGAAAAAGACAAAATAATTGCAGTTCCAATTTGGGCTCAGAGTATGGAAGTGTTTAGTACTAGGCATGTATTGCTATATTTCTTGAATTTTGTGCCAGCGATGTAAATGGACAACTCCAGAGTTGCCACCACAGGCATTGATTAGGTCCTGCACAACTAACTGGTTTGAATAATGTTTTGTGCCCTTCAGCTCTACTTAGCCATTCATCCAAAGTCTCAATAAGACCATCTGCAACCTGCATCAGAAATGACAAAAGAACTTATTGAGATTCTTGATGAAGCAGCTCTGAAGAGAAGGCCAAACAGAAATGGAGGACTGATTATACCAGACAAGACCAGACTTTGGGGTGCTGCCATCACTAGAGCAAAATACAAGAGACACGACATGCCATACCATGGTAAACCAACCACACTGACAGCCCTGGTTTCAGATAGTATTTACCACTTCTGATTTCATGCAGGATGGGATATGCAGCAGGGTTGGGGAAAGCAGCTGTGTTTTGCTTTTGGTTTATGCCATTTCCTTTCCTAACAAGAGAGAAGGGTTGACTTCCAGCTGGCTAGAACTGCTGTAGATATCTATAGCTCCCACCAAAGAGGTGGAAGAAAATAAATGACATGAAATTACCGTTCTCTGTCTGCTTGGAGTGCTTCTTCCAGATACAGGACTCACTGAGCCTGATGTGTCTAATTCATCGGAAGACCATGAGGACAATTCCTAAAGTTCAGAAGGAACAGAGCTCAGAAATAAGCAACTAGCTCTACAGGTAAGCAAACTACAAAAATTACCCTGAGTGAAATTCCAGCAGAGTTATTTCCAAGGCAAATAAAATAAAGCAGCTAAATGTTGTTACCACATTTTAAAAGACTAAAGCATTACATGTTTTCTCTGTCAGCCCTAAAGGAAAAGAAAAGCAAACAGTAATTAAAACTTCATTCGTTTAGGTGACACATTTTCCACCAAAGTCAATACAGGGTAAAAACTAGTTGTTCTTTGCTGGCTCAGAATTATGAGAAGAATTTGGTACAGTAGTTTCACGAATACAAGCCGCACGGAGTATAAGCCGCACTTCCAGTGCCTCGACAATGTTGCTGTCTTTGTCAATAGATAAGCCGCACCCCGAATATTAGCCGCACTTTCGTTCGTAGCGAGAATCCGTGCGCAGTTTTCACAAATTGGCCAATTAGTAACAGGATCGCGGCATAGAGGGGTTTACTGGCTCAGGGCGGGGCCAGGAAGGCTCGGCCCGCTCATGGTTGCCAACGGGGCCGGCCGGGTGGTGCTGCAGCTGCCGCCGCGCTCACTGGCCCCCCTCTCCCGTCAGCACCGCCTCGCTGCCGCGTTTGGTCGTCCTGCCGGCAGGCCGGTTGCCGCCGCCGCTGCGAGGCACGCCGGCCGCCCCGCGCCATGTTTGCTCACCCGACCGGCAGGGTTGCCGCCGCTGCCAGGCTCTGCCGGCGGGGCGGCCGCCGCCAAGCTCGCCGGCCGCCCCCTCCCGTCTGCACCGCCGCCGCGTTTGCTCGCCCTGGCCGGCACTGCCGGCCCCCGCACCGCCGGGCTCCCCCACGCTGCTGGCCCCGATTCTGCTGGGCTTCCCCCGCTGCCAGGCAGCCCCACCCGCCGGCCTTCCTGCTTCTGCCATGCTCCCCTGCACTGCTAGCCCCAGTTCTGCCGGGCTCCCCCGCCCCGCTGGCCCGGGCTCTGCCGCCCCCCCTGCCCCGCCCTGCTGGCTCAGGCTCTGCCGCCCGCCCCCACACTGCAGGCCCCGCCTCTGCCAGGCTTTCCCACCTCAGCCAGGGCTGGCCGGGCTCCAGCTTGGCTTGGGGCTGCCGCGGGCTCTCACTTCTGTGTTGGCAGCTTTTAGAATATTGTTCATGTATTAGCCGCCCTCGAATATTAGCCGCACTTCCGGGTTTCCACCAAACTTTTGGTCAAATTGGTGCGGCTTGTATTCGTGAAATTACTGTACTCCCAAGATTTTAATTAAACAGGTAGAAATCCACTAGAAGGAGGGAAGAGTTCTTGTGCTTTAAGGACTCTGTTAATCCAAGTCCTTTTAAAAAAGTGAACTAAAGGAGAGCCTTGAAATCTTTTCTCTGTCACTGCTGGCAAAGACATACGTATAAATCCCTCTTAAACATGTGAGATACACAACAATTTTAAAAGATTTGGACTATAGCTTAAAGCTTAAGAGGCACATATGAAGGACTCCTTACCCAAGTACAGAATTCATTTTATGGTTTTTTCCCTCTCTTTGACAGAGTGCACATTAACTTCATTTCCAGTGACAACTCACATACTACAGTTTTCAGTACTGCTACTGGAATAATTATCTCATATACTTTGCCAGTTGACTAATTCAGTAATAGCAGAGTAGACAAGAAGTTCAGTAAATTATTGCTACACCAAATAGAAAAAAAATACTGAATTTAAACTCCCCCCCTCATATCGGAAGAGATATTTACATGATGAAGTTTAAGATTACTTCATGGTAATCAAGATTACATGTTCCATCTTGATAAGCACTGCAAATCACAGAAGTAGAACAGCCAATAGCAATGATCAGAGAAAGGCAGTCAAAACAGCAGGAAACACGCTCAGTGAACAGAAAGGAATAAAAAGACGTGACTTACCAGTTGACTACTTGAAATGTCTAGAATTTTCTCTAGGTCTTTAATATGATGTGTAACCTCTTTCAAGAGGAGCTTCAGTCTGTTTCCAATGACATGTACCTTTTCTTTGGCTTCAAGACAATCCTTGCCTTCAGCATTGACTAGCAATTGGCAAGACATATCTTGCAGAGATGCCACTTTCAACTGAGACTCCAGCAGTTCACGTCTGATTTGCTGTTGCCAAGGCAAGCACCAAATTTTTTTAATAGCAGTCAAAATAAAAAAAAGCAAAGAAGCAGAACTCACAAAACTCAACATTTTAAATTAAAGAAATGGAAAAAAAAAAGAGACACAGTACAAATTTCTAATCTGACAGGAAGATATACAGCATCCTAGTAGTCATCTAAGATTTAAAATCACATGATGTGTTATTAAGGAAAGTGAGTGGTGCTTCCTACCAAGGTAAAGTCAGTCACTGACACTGGCTGGTCCCACAGCTCTGTGTTAGCACACAACATACAGTGCTAACCCTCACAAGAAAGAGAAATCTGATTAGGTGTTTTTCTGGTGATGTGTTTTGGGAGACAAAGGAGTGATTATAGTCCTACCATCAGAAGTCTGTGCTGATCCTGCAGTATTTCTGAGTCCTGGTTTGGATTGATGGGCACAATCTCATTTTTTCTTCTGTCAATATTCTCCAACCAAAGCAGCAAACCATGGCTCAGTTCATGGAAATCCTGCAAATGATGAATCATGGTTGTAACAGGGTAGCAAAACATTCCAGTCAAATTCAGGTTTTTAATTTATCCTCTGATACGTTCTACTAGCTAAACAAAATAACTTCCAGGAAGTATACAACAGAACATTAGAATACTATTCCAGAGATGACAAATTTTGTCGATTTTGGGCTGTAAATATTTGTTTTAGGTTGTGCAGGTGTACCCTTGAGAAAAACATGCCAAAGCTGCATCTTGGCTTTCATGGGCAAGTTTCAGACGGACTTTGAGCACACCACGTGACTAAATAGTTTATATTTTCAATATGTGGGCTGCTGGCAATTTGAAATAGGCACCGTACAGACCTGGCACTGTATTAATGCATCCTGCAAGGAGCTGCGCCAGTCTTCGATCATGCTGCACACGTGCTCCCAGCGCACGTTCATCTGAGACAGGCGCTCCTGGAGCTTCTTGCTCTCCTCGCTGTCAGACTGAGTGAACTCTGAGCTGCACAGATTGATGGACAAGATGATTGCTTTGCGGTTATCAATTGCTTTCTGCAGCTCCTTGGTGATAAGACAAAGGGGAAGAAAGAATGGAAATTGGTAAATTGTGACTTTCAGAAACATAAAGTAGAGAAGGCACTTCAAGACTGAAATGATTTGCCATCAGCAGTTGCAGCAAGGTACCATATTGTAACAGTCCCTTTACACTGGATATGACATTTCTGGGCTAACTCTGTGACTCTGCAAATATTCACTCTTTAACATGTACTAACATTTTGCTGTGAATATAAACAAGAGCCAACCAATTAAACTTGTAAAGTCTTAAAAGCCTGAAGTCAGAGTCAGATTTTAAAGATCTGGCTCATGTTTCAGATATTTTAAAGACAAGAGTAGGTCCAACAAAATTTAAAGATGTAGCACAACTGTATTTTAGCTTACAATAAAACTTTTGCCCTCACTTCTCAGTTTTGCTGATAAACATGAAAATCAACATATTTTCAAGTGGAAACTGCTGTCATCAGTATTTTAAAATAAAAACTTTTACTGAGAGAAACAAAAATATACACTGAATATAAAGACCTTCAATTTATAGAAGTACAACTTGTATAAAAACTCTGATTTGTTTACATTGGAAACCACAAAAGAAACCCCACCTCTTTTGGTGTGGAGCGTACTAATGGGCTTTCCAAGAGAGGGTGAGATAAGAACAGAATTCTTATAAAATGCCCCGTTTTCCACCTACTTTACAGCATTTACTTAAAAACACAATGTCACAGTAACCTTTGCAGTACTTATGGCAGCTATATTTGGATTACAGTGAAGATGAGCATTGACATGCTTCACATGGATCACTGCTGCAAACAGCCTTTACTATCTGTTCACCTCAGCCCTGGCATGAAGCACAAAGCTTTTTGACATTGGGTCCAATATTTTCGTGCCCATGCTTGTAAGGCACTAGTAACTGAATGTGAAGTTGTGGGCCACCATATCTGCAGATCTTTATAGATATGAAATATAAAAGAGAAATGAAAAAGTAACATTCAGATCTTGATGTATCTAAGAAGAAAAGGAATATTGCAAAGGGGCACCAAATTTTTTTTATGTTGCACTGAATAGGTTTTGATTCCTTTGGACTCCTTCTGGTTCCTCCACACAAAGTAGTAATGTCTTAATGAGGCATTTCTTTTGAAGCAGCTATTTTGTTACCAATTTGAGTAGAAGATAATTGTTCTAACTGGGCACTGGTTTGTGACATTTATGTCACATCAGGAGTTATCTGTACATTCTGGAATTACAGAATTGCCACAGAATCCCTATTTCAAAATTTCGTTTGGATAGCCAGCGGCACATTTTCCTTCCAAAAGGTGATTCAGAAAATCACTTTCCCAGTTACTTTATCAGCAGCAGCCTGCTATGTGGAGAACCAGTTGCAATTACTGGCAACCTCTTCAACATACCTGTTCCACTCAGCTTTAGAAGGTAACTCATGGAAAAGAGAAATAAAACTCACTTTCAGTTTTTTAATTCTGAGCTCAATAGTTTGTATATCAGTGCTGAGATCAAGGTGGTGGAGCTTCTCCAGTTCTTCTTCAGTTTCTCCCAACCAAGCCCAGATGCTATTAAGGTCAGAGTTGAACTGCTGCCATTGCTGAAGGTTCTGCTTCATCCTCAGCTCCTTGCTTAGAGCTTGAGCCTGGATTAATTCCCATCTTTCAATTACACCTGGAATTGCAAACACCAAATTCAACAAAAGCTGAAAAAAAACCTACTAGCTACACACATACACAATTACATAAATTTAATTCTGTTCAGGACAAAAAGATGCTCCCTAAAAAGCATAAGTCACAAACACTAACCACTTTAAAAACTAAGTCAGATTAAAGAAAGTGATGTTGGAGAGAAAGATTGAAGAACATGGATGATTCCAGTCAACAAGAAATTTTTTTGCATTGTGTCAGACTTCTATGAGTAGAATTAAGCTGATACATGCAGGTCTCTAAAACAGGTTATGCTGGCAAAAAAGACAAATTACCAGACAAGTGCAAACCAGACAAGAAATATGAATATATCTAACTAACTACATAGTTATTATTTTCATTGGTAGTTGTGCCTATCACAGTTTAATGGTCACGCCTCACTGCATTTGCTTTAGGTACCACTGATGCATTGGATAAACACCTGCACTAGAAAGAAATAAATGAGGGGTTATTTCTTTTTGCTAGCTCTCTTGAAATGTTAAGGAAGAAGGACAAGCTGTATTATTACATCAACTTAAAATTTACAAATAAAACCCCACAAAAAATAAAAGAGACTATATGGGTAGCATATCTTGTGAAGCTAAGAATGGAATGATGCCTTTATAGTCTCTAGAAATCCATGTTTTCACATTCCATGTTTCACAATAGAACCTCTTGTTCTACAGCTGAAGTTTAAAATTAGTGAGGTGAATACCTCTATGAGGTGAAAAAAAATTTTTTTACTGTAGGCAAATAATCTTAGAGGTGGAAGCTAATATTAGAAGAAACAAATGATGACCTAGGTGTTTTGTACAGCAACACAAGCAACCTTTTTCATGAGAAATCTTGCAAAAACACCCCATTGCATCCACAGGGACCTCCTGAAAGGCTTAGGGTTATGCCTCATGATATGAAGGGGTTCTTAAAATGGACTTGTATGTCTAAACTCTTCACATGGCCTACACAGGGAATACTTACTGTTCCTTACTATTCCTATTACAAGGTCTTAAACAGAACATGGTAACAGACAGTCATGTAAATATATATGCCAGCAAATAATACCAAGTGTTTATTCAGAAAAGCTTTGCATCTTTGCTGCTTTCCATAATTGTTGCTCATCAAATGAACTATGTGTTACTTACCAGCTGTTTGTGTTTCAGTACTGTTCATGTTAATGAGTCCTGAAAATTTTTCTTCTTCCTCCTTCAGTTTATATCCAAGCCTCCTTACTGAGTCTATGCTTCCACTGCATTCACCTAGTAGTTTCATCTGCATTAACAAAAAAAATATTCCTTTTCAATATGCACTAATTGTATGGACAGCGAGAATTACAATGCAACTTCCAGAAATTTCCGTAAGAGTGTGAAGAAAAAGATCTACTATTTTAACAACTTGTGCTGATACCACAAAAAAAAGTATATACAGATGATAAAGGTCTAAAGCATAAGTTATACAGAAGTAATTTAGCACCATTATGCCAAATCATTCTAGATGTCTTAGGTGCCATCTTTTCTAAATTTTAAGACACTATGGCAAAGACACTAGAAGATTGATATAGAAAATGAACCTAAATGTGGAAATATTGCTATGCATCCAAGCAGCTAATTTTTAAATTCTGTCTTTAATAAAATTATTTGAATGGCTTAGAGAGAGATTTATCTTCCAGAAAACCTCTCTGTGAAAAAAATCTTTTTAATCAGAGATTTCATACATGCAACCTTGCTTATATGATGCATGTTTATAATTCATTAGCAAGATGAATACTGTGCCTGAAGTAATAAAACCTGCTTTTAAAAGCAGAGGAATTTCAAACAAGGATATCATCATTATATGGATAACAGCATGTGTGAGAAAATAGTTCTAGACATCTGCAAAATAGGAAAATAAATTCCTTAGAGTCATGTTCCTCTAATCTTATGCTATTGTAAACACACAAATAACATAAAAACAATAGCATTAAGGTAGTAACCACACGAGTGAGTCTGAGAAGCAGTTACAGCTAATTGCTCTGCTGAAGTAGCTGCATTTCCTTCTATGGCTAAGCTAAGCTCAGAGTGCATATTGGACTGGGGCTCCAGAACACACGCACATATCCTTTGTAAGTGGAATCCAGCTCTGGTCCTGTGGGTGTCTTGCTGCGGATGATGTTTTCCGTTTGCTGTATCTGGAAGCGACTGGTGTCCAAGGCCTTGTCCAGCTGTCGGATATGTGCTTCCAGGGCACCCGGTTCACCTGTACCAAAACCAAAATACAGGGACTGTCACGTCACCTTTCCCAAAGTTTCATTTCCTTGCCCAGGCAGAATAGATATTAGGAGCACTATTTAGATTAGACAGTGAAGGAGAAATGTGGCGGCAGCAGTATGAGTGGTACAATGTCAGCCTAAGTGATAACTGGTTATGTTAGAGAGTGTTAGCAACCTTCAAAAGATGATACCAATTCAAGTTCAAGCTTGCCATAAGAATACTATAGAAGAGTCCACAATTTAAAGTAGGCTTGAAAATTATCCTGAAATGACTTTTCCCCCATATTGAATGCCTTGTCTTTTTTAAAGGGAAAGCTCTCAGTAAAGCATACTCTAACCTCACTGATTTTGGGAAACACCTTGATCATTTCATAAACACTGTCAAATAAAACCCTGTAACCCAAATCTCCATTTGTACGATCTAAATCCATGTGAAATTTTGGTAGCTTCATTTCTCTTTGTATTACTTCTCCCCAGTAAAAAGCAGTATAATTTGTATCTTCATGAAAAGACCATATTTGTATACAATTTTAGACACTAAAAGTGGCATACAAATACTGCTATATTGTCAGAATCCATAGATGACTGGATATCTTGGAAGCCTACAGCAAGTAGTCCATGACTGCTCTGGGCAACCACACTAAGAAGAAAAATTTATAGCATTTTTCCAATTATGTACTTGACAAAAATCATCCTTAACATATCTGCAAGATGGTATCATTCATTCAAGCTCTTGGAAACCAATATTAATGCTTTTGAAGCAGGACTAACTTGTAGTCTCCTTATAGGGGTTAGCTGAATTCTATGATATAAATTAGCCACAGACAATTCTAATGTGAGGCCGGTTGCAGCCTAGAGGACCACATGAGATCCTTCTTATCTATATTCTATCACTATGCCTGATTTCCATCTGTTTACAAAGACAGTTTTAATTTATTCATAAAGACACAATTAAAAACATGAATAGAGAAGGAGAGCCTTCTGTCCACCTAATTAGAAAAAATAGAGCCTCTTGGATGATTAATTTTTTTCATATATAACACCACCTCATCCCAAATGGACAGGATAAAGTGCTAAAGACTGTTTTTTACTTTAAAAGAAAAATTAATGGGTCAGAAAACTAAACACACTTTTCCCATAAGTACTGCTATTTCTTATATCCTTAATCAATAATATTATTTCATTAATTTGGGAAGTAAATAAAAATGGATGGTGAAGCTGACGCTTGTGTCACAGACACTAATATTTTAATTGTTTGCTTTTTACAATGAAATCATTATTTAAAAAGAAGAAAACTGTGAAATCATGAGAAAAGGTATTTGCAAATGCATATATTTCCTCCAAGAGAGTCATTGAACAAATGAGACAGAAGGTTTAATTTTGTGCAATGAGAAAAGAATAATTTTTCAAAATATGCGACTAAGATAAAGACAACTCAACTTGACATTTTGACCACATGAAACAACAACTAACCTAAAAGTTTATATCTGCATGATAATCCAAGATGCAGCTGTGTTAAAAAAAAAAGCAGACCTGAAAAATTAGGTATTGCTCCATACCCTTTCCTTCAGCCTTAAGATGTGATGTATTAAGTTGATGGACACCAGAGAAAAAAGACCAATCAGATCAGTTCATTTTAGTTAGCCAAGGTGGGAGTGCTAATACTTCAGACATCACTGATTCATCCATGCCCACAATGGTCCCTTTAAGCATAGCAGTAAAGCAGGAGGATACTTCTAAGTTAATATGCCAATGCTGCCATGTAAGAAATTCTTAATTTTGAAGTTGTGAAAAGATAGCAGGTGCTAGGAGAAGAGAAAGAAGTTACGCTTGTGCACCATGGTATTTGCATCTGGCTAGACTTTTATGATGCCTACCAGAGATATTTTTGAGGGCGTTTTCTGTGAGTGTTACATAGGCCTCAAGAGTTTCAGGGATCTCTACATCTGAAAAAATAAAAGCACAACTCAATTGATGGCTTGGCAATGGCCGTCTCCTTACAGCAGGAGTCCTTTTCATGGGATGGATTAAATAAATTGTTCCAATAGCAAACATTCTCTCTGGAGAAGGAAAAAGATGAAGACTGAAACACAGGAAGGCTGCTACAAAGTCTCTTAAGATCCAGGCAAGTCTGACTCTTTCCAGAGCAATGACCTGGAAAGCAAAAGACAGCCAGAAGATCAGAGTAAAATACACTGGTATGTCTTATCCCACAACAAGCTGAATTTGGGCACGCTCACTTTTATTAATTACACAAAGAATACTTAGAAAGGATTTCCAACTTCACTGGAGAGCAAGACCCGAGATCCCACCTCTGACTAAGCACTCATTTGCTGGAGTCTTGCCTGCATCAGGGCAGAGTTAGGATTTACTTAAACACTTGATGATTTTCTCTGTGGGTCTCTCCCACAGCATTTCTTCATTAGTTTGTTCTGTACTTTTTGCCATATCCAGTATAGTTTCTCTTAGTCAGAATAACTTGGCACACAGGGCTGTTGCAGATGACATATCCCATCTGGCAGGCCTCACACATAGATACACAGCCAATTCTCTGCCATATCATGTACGCCAGCATTTTCCAAGGCTGTCATCATCCAGGAATCTCCATCACCGTCTCTAAGGCCAGAGGGCCATTGAGATCAGTTAGGAAACACTATTTAAAGTAATCAGGGACTATTTAAAGTACATTTCCATGAGAATCTTGGCCACACAATCGCATATATAACATTTGCCTTTTTTTCCCCTCGGGGAAAACAGAGCACTCATTTTGCCACCTCTGCCACCCTACCTGCTATGCCGGCTGCTCCTCTCAGGTAGAAGTCTTTTTCTTGTCCTCCATCTTCTTCTGAGTGCAGTGCCCTTGAGACAGCTGTCTCCAGATCCCTGCTAAGGTCGTAGTCATGATCCCACTCCAGGGGGATGGAGTCCACGCTCGCAGGGGTATCTCGCCCTGATCGCTCGCTCCTCAGTGGCTGGGAAAGAGGCAGCGAAAGGTTGGAAGAGGGGTGCGGGGACAGAATGCTGTCCGCAGATTTGTCATGCCAGCGTATGTCAGAGAGATCTGCTGATTCATCCAGATCCACCTCTCTGTCAGAGAGGTCGTGCTCGTCATCTGTTAGCTAGAAGCATAATGCAAACAGAAGCATCAATGAAACGTGCAGAGGCACTGCATGGTCAGCCTGGGTCAGTGAAATAAAGCAGCATTAGGTGACAGGCACAATGGTGAGGTTTTCATTTTCCACGTTTCCTTTTGCACTTTCTCTTCATTATTTTTAAGGTGCACTAAAAAGCCAAAACAACAAAGCAGATCAAAGTGCTGGCTAATTTTAATTGCTTGAGGCACATAAAGTCTCACAAAAGGCAAATATCTCCAGACTTTTACTTATGCTACTTCAATGTAAATATTATTAGAAAAACATTTCGAATCAATTAATGGAAAGCATAAGTGATCCTCATCATGAGTATTGCTTCCACTATGTTATTTCATATTTTGAAACCCCTAGATTTTGTTCTTTTCATTAAATAGGACATAAGCTACCAAAAATTGTTTTCCTTTCACTTTCTCCTTTTGTTTTCCTTTTCCACTTTTAAGCTCATGTTCAATTCTGGAGACAAATTTCTGTCTCTTCTGAAAAGAAAAATCATTTTATCATTGTGGTTTTTTTTAAAAAAACAAGTCCCTAAGCTACCAGTCAAACTATCTGACAGTGTAGGGAGATGGTCTTATGACCAGTACCACAGTACTACTCCCATGAATAAAGCTTTATAAATCTCCAATTTGCAGGCATTTTCATTATGATTTACAGAAATTCCAGATCCTGTCTGTTTGCTCTCTGAACAGGACACAAATAGCATGTTACGGAAGGGAGGCAGATGGTCAGGGCTGCAACAAAATTTAACCACAGGACTTTTGAGTTACTTAGGTTTCATTTCAACATCTTTCTTGATTCTCACATTTGTAAAATGGTAACAAACCAAACAAGTAAAAACATATGTAAAAATACACACAGGAAGGCGGATAAGTTTCTTGTGATAGCGCTCCACACGCCCGAAGACCTCTTGGCAGTAATGACGCAGCTCATCCAGTTCTTCTTCAATCACAGCTGCATCCAGGGGCTCACTTTTCTCAATGAGCTGCTCACCTTGCACAATTATCTGCTCAATTTTGTTGTTGTTCAGGGAAATTTCTTGCTGGAAAGCCTGTGTAAAAACAAAGCCCTTGCTTTATCAACAAAATCAACACGACAACAACCTGGACAATTAAAGATGCAACTCTTAAAGAGTTTTACAGAAAGAATGGTGTGGATAACAAACAGGGATTGTGCCAAATACTCTTGTCATGAGCAACAACGAGCAATTAAATTAAATTTAGCATTCCGCAGCCTTTTATGCCAAAACCAGTGATACTTCATGGTTTACCATCTCATTCCTTGCTTGTTGAATTTGGAAAGAAAGCTCTTCTCTAAACAAGCCATGCCAATGATCAAATGTCTAGAATGAACTAAGATACTAAAGCTAGTACAGTGGAATTTTGGATAATGTGATATTTGGCATTGTTCGCTCCAGGCAAGGAGTTTTCTGATGCAGAAATGGTTGAGAAGCACAGTAATTATTAGATATTACCAATAATGGAGACCTTACATAAATATTTTTATTAATATTTCCTATTTTGATGAGGGAAAGTACACTATCACCCCTGGTTTTTCTTTTTACATTTTTCACAGATCAAGGACCTTCTATTTTGACAAGCAGTACATATTGGAATCTGACATAACTCATAACTTTTGAGGTTGAAGTCTCGGCCTGCAAGTAAAGGAACCGCATCAGGCTGCATTTCTGCATAATGTTTCTTAAAATTCTTTTCCCACCATGCATGGCTTTTTTTTTTTTTTATCCCTTCTTTCATCCCTCCTTCTGTAACTGCATAATCATTCTTTACCTTAAGTTGCTTTATTTTTGCTTGGACATCACACTCTGAGAAATGTTCGATGTTGGTCAGTTGCAGGTCCATCTCTGTTAGCCATACCAGGATGCTGTCACGTGCTGTTTCAAACTCCTCACGCTGGCCAATAAAATGCTGGAGAGTGAAAAAATTGAGTGGCATAAAATGACTGGAAACATGAAAACCCCCAGCAATAGCAGGAAAATTACTTTCATCCCCATTGAATACAATTTAAACTCAGTACACCTTCTTCTTTCATTTCCTACATGCTTTCTAAGGTTCCTTTTTAAGTAACACCATCCAGAGCTGCAATTAGTTGAAAAAATTAGCTATGAAAGTTATCTTCTGTGAGGAAGGTGGTGTTTGATGTCACCAAGCCTATACTTTGTTTACTTTTGACTAAGCGAACTGATGAGATTCCTTCCTCTTCCAAAGGTAGAAATCCCCTCAAAAACACTGTGCAAATGCATTAAACTGAAAGCTACTGAAGTACCCTTGATTCACAACTAGAGTAGTGATATTGAAGTCTTAAAAATGGAAAAATACTTTTAGCCTGCGCAGGATGGAGGTAACTCTCTTTTGTAAATTGTCCCATCTCTGGTTCCCCTCATGAACCATCTGCTTCAGGCTGCCAGCGGAGTCAGTGCGGTTCTCCCGTGCCAGGCGCCGGTATTGCTTATTGATCAGCTCCAGTTGAGTCAGGCTTTCATGCACTTGTCTCTGGAAAGCCTAAAGCAGTATGAACAAAAGACACCTTCAGAATTTTAATTACTGAGATCAGGATACATATATAGATCTCTTGCCTTACTTAGACCCTTCTGCACCTTCAGCCAATAATTCCACTAGTTGGAGACATCTCCTGGAGGGCTACCCTATAGATTTGCTGCCTTCTGATTATAAAAAGCAAAACCAAAAAAACTCCTCCAAAAAACCCAAAAACATTTCTAAAACTGACCCAGTTCACTGAATGAGAAGTTGCAACATAAATATCTATTACAAGGCAAAATCAATACCAAAAAAACCCGTCTCTTCTTTCCGCAAAATTATATGCTTTTGTATTTGAGAACAGAAGTAGAAACAATGAACATGAAGCTCTTCTTAAAAAAAACCCAAAAAAAACCCCCAAAAAACAACAGAAATCCAAGATTCCTGTGGCTTCACTGGATTTCTTTTCACATACTGAATTTGCTGAAATGCAAACACTGAAGACATTTGAGCAATCGTTTATTCTGAAAAACGATACTAAATGAGACATCTCTTTATATTTAGTATACTGCTGTGCAAGTAAGTTTTGTCTTAAAATATTCACAGAAAAGAAAATGTCACCAGTATCCATGCCAGCTTATGTCAGGACAAATGTTTGTACCATGTACTTTTGGTGCTTGCTCTGCTGTCACAAGAGCCACAGTGATGCAGCTGAGGTGCATGCTTTTATGTTGTGACTAGCAATCATGAAGCTTGGAGGAAGAACTTTGTAAAGGAATGACTGAATTGATATTAGTACTACTACTACCAGCAGCACGACCTGACTATTTTTTCAAAAATCTACTTGTTTTTATCTTGTCCCATCACCAAAATAGAAAAGCAATTAAAGGAAGACCTAAAAACCTAGATTGCACCAGCTGTCTTTTAGATACAAGTAGGGTTTGGATTCCACTATAGTTCCACAAACTTGCTGTCTGATATTCCTCACAATGCAATAAAACAGTCAATCTTCCAAAACTAGACACACCCCCTTAATAAGGGCTGTAGAACTGGGAATGGTAATATACGTCTCTAGAGAAATTTTAATTAAACACATGAGTTTTCTACATAAAAAAATAAACACTTCATACTGCACCATTCAAAGTTAAAAATGAAATAAGCACATTTCTGCTGTAATAGCAGAGAAGAAAGTAAAGGAACTAGTTGGAAAAAAGATCAGATTCTGTAGAATTCTCTCAACATAATTATTCTCTTCATTGAACGGCCATCAGATTGGAGGAAATGCGCTTGGAGCTAGGGTGAAATGATCAGTAGAACCTAATTAATCTAAAATTGTATTCCTATATTGGAGGTACAATTCTGACTGTATTTACGAGGATCACGAAATCTAAAAGCGTGCAGTTGCTGTTTCACCTGTTACCAAGCCTTCTCCAGCAAAAGAACAGCTGTTTATTTGCCTTCCATTTTTTTTTTCCCAGCTACACAAGAACTCATCTGTTGCGTTCCTTCCTGTTACTGCTTTTCATTTCTTCATAAATTACTGGAGAGGAAGGAGTTTAGTTTTGTACAGTGAAGTCAGTGGGAGCCATCCTTGACCTCTGTGCTAAAGAACTGAAAGGTTCCTATATGGTCTGATGAGCTCTTTTTGTTATGTGTTGTTGTTTTTTTAAATTAAAATGTAAATATGGAGAAGAAAATAAGAAAAAATGCCTAGTTAAAGCAGAAACCTGCTTCTGTTAGTATTTGTAAGTGACTGACTTCATACCGAACTCACAGTAAAGCTGCTGAATGCCACTGGATTTGAATACCACATTGCCTTCCTGCTATTTGGTAGGCAGAGAAATCAGGTGTTCAGGAGAATTAAACAAAAAAAAAGAAGGAAAAAAGAGAAAGAACCAAACTAACAGGGGAAGGAGGCTTTTGAAAAGGCTACACTGTTCTCTTTGCATCTTGGTCCTGCTGACACACTATAGACAGTAAAAAATCCACAAGTCTGCTGCAGAGGAAAAGTCACCATAACAGCTGAGGTTCAATGAAACAGACTTTGGGCAAAGTCAATTCAGCTGTAAAAATCAAGGAGTCAATATACTTGTGGTACGGCTTCTCAGACTTACTAAGAGATTTAAACCCTGAACACCACATAAAGCGACCATGGGAAAGAGGTGTGAGGTAGAGTGTGTCCAGGAAGCAAATGTTTCTCTACCATGGCAATCTACCTGGCCATAATGAAGTCTGGCATAATGAAGTCTGTTTAAAACCAAAACCTGGCCAGTACATTCAAAAATGTGAATATCAATTATAGAACACAGCACTTAGCAGTTCATGTTTTTGATTTAACTGTTAAACCAAAACCTATCGATGCACTTAGACATTGTTTAAAATTTGCATTTCTTCTTCATATCAAATACTTTACAGAGCCTGACGGTTTACAGAATTGCTGAAATAATTTGTTCTCTTTCTTCTCTCCCACTTTGACATACTCTTTGCAAATATGAATCCAAGCAAAAAAATTTCCTCTGTGGCTCACCAGTGATATGCTTGTGTGCTTTACACACAGGTTTATAATCCATTGTAACTATCAGACAAGCCCTCACACCACAGTGGACACAATAGAATCATATAACAATCTCCTAAGCACTGATCAAAGGGACAGCTTTCCAGTTTTGAAGCATGCTCAACTTTTTTAAGTCACAAGGGACACCATGTGGACAAATAACAATACTTGCATGAACATGAATTTCATGTATAAGGATCCAAAGTGGGTATTCTGCACCATATGAGAGCCTTCAGAGAGCTAGTTTCAGAAAGTTATGGAAAGAGGAGGGATAAAATCAAAGCAAAAGCTAGAACATGCAGCATACATTTGAAGAGGCATTTGGTGAAGGGAGATTTAGCAAGGCTCTGGAACACTGACTGGACATGTTTAAAAGCTGCAGAAATAAAAAAAGGTGAGGAATCTAGCTTTGGTGAACTAACAGTGGAGGGAACTTCCAGTTGCCACCTTCCACTGTCATTTTATCTTAGGAACCTGCCACTGAAGACAGCTACAAAATCATCAACTCCACTTTAATACAGCATCTCTTCTGTAACTTGGTTATGGGAAAGAAGAACAGCAGCTGGGTGCTGCAATGTGATCAGTAGGTATTGAATTTCAACCCCTATAAATCACCTCAAATTTCTTCAGTTCTTCCTTAGCAACAGTGTAAAGCACACCAGAGGAGCTTGGGAAAGCAGCTGTCCTCTCAGAGGCTTTTAGCCACTCTTCAAATCTAGAGTAGTCATCCAAAAATTTTTGCCATAGCCGCCAGGTCTCTTCAATTCTGCAACAAATAAAGGAAAATCAGAGAATGCTCGGACTGACAGCCAGCTGACCTACAGAACTTTAACCTGTCATCTGCAACAGCCAACTAGCACTGCACCAGACAGTAACTGACTAATAGTCTAACTCAGCCAGCCAGACTGATAAACAGACCACAGGGAAGGCTGGCTCATTCCAGACTGAGCTAGAATAAGATGAAGGCATTTTTTTAAATGTATCTAACTTTGGAATCACTATTAAAAAAAAGTTTTAAGTTTGTAATAGGAACTCTAAAAGCTGAGCACACACTAAATAACTTCTGAAATGCAGTACCAGTGACATCAGTAAAGCTGCTCTTTATACAAATTACTGTTTCTAGTACAATAAAGACTCTAAATACAGATAGCTCATTTAACTTCCCAGTAAAAACCAAAACCAATCATTTTTTCATAAAATAAACAAAAAACTTTAAAAAGTTAAAGAAAATATCCTAAATAAAGGAATTTAAATCTGTAAACATGTCTCATTACTAAGTCAGCACATCGTAATAGCATTGCCCCACATCATTAACCTACATCATTACTGCTGTTGAAATTACCCAAACTATCCTGTGTGGGAATAGAAAACAATTAATCTTCTGGATATGATGGTCTAAGGATGTGCAGTCACCCAGATGATACACAAGAATCTTGGGTGCTGTGGCCCTCATTTGCTCAGCATAGCTAAGATGATGAAATTCCATGTAAGTGCTCAGTCCTACAATTCTTCCAAAGAACAAAATCAGACATAAGAGAAACTGCTGAGGAACACTGGCTACATATAAACCCTAATACCTGGAATAACATTTCACCCATTCAATAACTAGTCTCCAATCAATCTCAGTAATTTTTGTGTAAATTTAAGTGTCACAACCTCCCTTTTAGGTCATGTTTTCTAAATCTCTTTGAGTCATTGCTATCATCTAAAATTTCTCTAGTTTCTGTCTCATCATATCCATGAAACATGGGAAATAATAGATCATTCTGTTGAAGAACCTGTGAGTGAAATTTGATGATTGCTATCCGTATAAAGGCATGTGCAACCAAAAATTTCATTTTTTAATAGAGGCGTAGCAGCTATTGGCTTCTACTCAGTGTATGATTTTTTCTGAACCTTACATTCTTTTATTCAGTACTACAACCATACAACATCCATCCATCCTGTATGTCTGTCTGTGGAAGGAAATACTAATCTGTAGGTGTTTTAGACTTACTTAAGTCGTCTTTCCATTGACATTGCACAAATATTTCTCCACCTCCTGTCCAGATTGCGTGTAGCCTGCTGGATAGAGTCACACTCTGCTTCTGTGGCACAAGCATCACAGTCATGAAGAAGTACTTCACACAGATTGAGAACAGATGCCACGCCAGTGCTGTGTTTCTCTATGTCCCTCTGGAGTTCCTGCAGGTGAAGAGATTAGTTCTTAAGAGAAATTGCAAAACATGCATCCATGCAAATGTGTTTATTTTCCACTTATTTAAAAAAGAAAGAAGCTTGCAAACAGAAGAAAACATCCAGTAATACCAATTAAGAGAGTGCATCTACGCAAGTGGTGATGCAATGTTATCAGTGAGGCCAGAAGAACCTGGCAGCATGCACAGCTCTCCCAGGGACTACGAACACCAAATCATTAACTGGGAAAAACTGCCAGAGCTCTGCATGCTCAGCTGAGCATCTTTCACACACATTTAATCAACATCACCAATAAATGGCAGAATTATTCTCAGTCCTTTCCCATTATCACAGAGAATGTGAAGCGGAAGTTAGTAAGAGAAGTGTGACAAGGAAATACATTCTTATGTACTGCAAGGGTTTGGCAGAGGGACCCTTCATGAACATGCTGCTCCCCAGGAGAGGCAGCTCCAAAGTGGCACATTTGACATGGAGATTAGTAGCAGCACATGTTGAACAGAGCACATGTAAGACATTTTTCTTCCTTCATGTTTCAGTTCTTTAGCATTTTCATTGGAAATGGAAAAGAAGAACTCCAGACATCTAAAGAAAAAGCACTCACACCATCTTAGCACTTATTATATGTGCTCAGTATTATTTTCCTGACGTTTTCTTGGTTTCAATGGTTTGTTCTACACTGATGAAAATGTTTCCTCTAGAATTGCTATTTCACCTTAGTTTTGATTTCAAGTTAAGACAAACCACAAAAATAATTGGCTGCTGCTGTTGGATCAGTGCAATGAGAAGAAACTCTGCTCGACTTTTGTTCACATTTGTAATAAATCATCAGAATATTAGATGGAAAAATCAGTATGGACAATAACTAAGTCAAAACAACCTAATTCCAATTTTGACAAAAAATACTAATGTAACTACATCAAAAAGGGCTATATTATATTTAGAATACTAGGTTCAATTCTCATTCAGATGAAGAAAGGAACCAATAGGATGATTAGAGATGTGGAAGTTTACACAGGAGAATGTGGCAGATTGAGGATAAGTAGAGATAAACTACTCTGTAATTTTGCTATTGAAGTCAACTATGGCATGCAAAAGGAAATACAGTGTCAATTTACAGTGTCTACACATATTTAAGGTTTAACTAGAGGAACTTTTCTTACATGACATGAAAACATCTTCCAGCAGGAAATGAGATCTAAATGTCGAATTTAGAAACTCAGGACATTTGAATTAGAGCAAGGTGGACCTGTATCAACCTTTTTTTTCTTGGTTGTTTGTAATACCTGGGGTTTCACTTAATGAAGAAATTTAGTTAATCTTCTCAACTAGAAAGTTATTTTGTAAACATCTACTTGAGAATATTGAGTGGAAAATCACAATATTTTCTTCCTCAACAGCGGCCCTCTCACTTCACTTGCCTGAAAAATACTTTCATTGTGATGTCAAAATACATATTTTTCTTTCTATCTGCCCTGAAATATTATAGGAGGGTGGATACTATAATCAGATGTCATACTTTATGAAACACACACTCCAGAAAGCTATGAGACTAGGTAACACTATAACCTTTCTAAAGTTTTGGATTAAAGCAGTGGTGAGAACCATGGCTCCTGAGCATTCCTAAGAATTACACTTTTTCTATTCACCTACAGAACATTTCCACAAGCACTGTCTAGACTATTTCTTCTCCATAGTCTAATATTTATTTCCCAGATTTTAAAATTTATTATGTTTATTAGAGAACATTAAGCCTTTGGGTTAGTTCACAAAAGAGTGTCACTTTTATGCACTGCTGTTACCCATATGCAACCTCTTTTTAAAACTTTATTTGCCCAGAAGCAAGCATCATTTTTTCACATTTCAACAGGTAGGAGACTGAGAAAATAAACAAACAAGCAGCCCTTTAAATGAAGTTCATTATCCCAGGAAAATACTGCATTGAAGTTAGCCTACCTTTCCCCAGGACATCCAGATTCATCTGCAATTTTAATTTCACTAGAGACCAGCAATCTGCAAAGCTGATGCTTGGCTGAAGCAGATGCTGAGAACTAGATAATGGAGTTTCATAAACGGAATTTGTCCCTCCTCTTTCACAACGTAACATCTTTAACCTAATTTCGCATATGAACAACTGGGAAGATAACATGACCTCAGTGGAAGATCAAACCCAGAAGAGAACACAAAGTCACTAACAGAAGAGACATGGAACAAAGTATTTGAGAAGGTAGCCTTCTGAGGTGCGGTGGACAGTGACATAGCCTCCAACTAATAAAAATACAGGTTGCCATGCATTGAAAGTGGGTGGGTTTTAAAAGCTATTATTATTTTAACCATGTCTTGTATCACTACCATATTAAATCATCACCATGTTTCCAAATACGGCATCCTCTCATGGTAAGATTCATCTCCATTTCTCCCCTTTAGAGTTAAATTAAACCACTCTCACTTCTACAGAATATCACTGCATGCTGTCACCACAATGAAACAGTGGAAGGCAGAGATATACCAGTCTCATGCCCAAAATAAATCCCCTAAGATAGTTGCAACAAACTACAGCATGTCTGCATAGGGATTCTAGTAAATAATCTCAATTGTCTACATTGACAGCAATGTTTAGCCTTCCCAGCACTTTATTGTCTCAGAAACACACTCGTTAGTGACACTTCTGGGTTATAAGTTATTATCCCTATGTAAATTAAGTATAAAACATTAATAATTAATTCTGAATAGAGAAGTAGCAAATCAGTTGACAGGTTGGCAAAATCTCTGAGGGAGTTCTTGGCTCTCAGTTCTACCCTCAGCTTTAAGGAGAAAAATGCCCATTTGTACTTTTCATAAATTATCCACAAAATACCTTCTTCCCACACATTTCTTTCTCCTCTGGAGAAAGGACCCAGGAAAACATGTAACTCATCTCCAGTGGGCAACAGCAAGGTATTTTTGCCAATAAATCACCAACAGGAACACAAAGGACAACAGTTCTCTCCAGCAATGTGCTTCTAGGTAAAACTGCAGTGGGCAGTGAAGTGTAACAGGAAGGAGAAAGTATAGTAAATCATCTTAGAAGTAACATTAGTTTCAATGCCAAAAACTGTTTGACTTCACATTTTTCTACATATTTTAATCTAGCACTGCATAAAGGCTTTGTGTAGTATAAACCAACCAATTTAAACTTCACATGTATAGCTCATGCATCTTTGCGTGCAAAGTGACTCTCAAACAAGCTGCAAAATAAAACTGCATTAGAAAGGTTGCTAAAAATAGTAATTTTCAAGCATTTGCAAAATTTGCAAGGTCTAATACGTGTCAGTTTTGCCTCTGGGAACAGACAATTCAAACAAACAAAAACCACAAGCCCCAAAGGAAAACAATTGCAATAACTCGTTCAGGTTACATCTCTTGGTGCCTTACCTTTCTTGGAAATGTCAATCAGCTCCTGGAGGATTCGATGTCAAGGCCAGCAGAAGGCTCTATAAGTGACACAGTAAGTACCACTTGCCTTGATATTTAAGCATTTTGCCTCATGCCCTCTCAATTGAACTGGGCATGGGCAGCCCAAGGACACTGTACTTTGGCTCTCCCCATGTCACTGTTCACCTGGTAAGTGTGTTGTATTTTACCTGCTGTTCATTTAGCTTCCTTTGTATCTCCTCAGAGTCACAAGTTTCATAGACGATAGGTTTGGACAGCTCTGACTCAATGTGGGCAAGCCAAGATCTCATACTACTCATGTTTTTATCCAGCTGCTGAACTGCAACAAGGGTTTCCTTCAACTTCTTTACCCTGAAAAGAAAAAGAAACGGCAGTATTAAGTACACCCTGAAAATAAATTTTCTCAGCACGCATTTCAGGAAGTTTTCAGAGAAACTTAGATGGTGAGTTCTGTTGTAAAGTCTTCCTTTATTATATAACAGAAGTATATTATATATTCATAGAGTCCTGCATTCATAGCTGCTGGTTAAGAAAAATTGAGTTCTTATTAATGCTACACAACATTTTCAAAGTTTCTGGGATTTTTTTTTTTTTTTTTTAATCAGCTCAGGCACATCAACCCCCCAAAACAATCTAAGTAATTTAGTTGTGTATTTGACTAATAGATGACAACTGTTCTCCTTAGAGTACAAGAACGACTTCTGTTCATCTTAGACTACAAGTACCACCTGTATTGATATATGGGTAAGAGAGTGCACTGAATGAACAGGCCCTTTTCACACCCATGGGAACACTGAAATAAGTAACATAGAAGATTTGGGTTGGAAGGGATGCTTAAAAGTCATCTAGTCCACCTGCTCTGCAATGAGCAAGGACATCTTCAACTAGATCAGGTTGTTCAGAGCCCCATCCAGCCTGACCTTGGACATTTCTAGAGATGGGACACCATTTGGGCAACCTCTCTGGGCAACCTGTTCCAGGGTGAAGACTTGTCCTTGAATAAATCAGTTTCAGAGCAAGACATCCACCTCAGAACCTGGGGAGAATTCTTGAATCCCGAGGGCTGCTTTAATTTGGTATTATTGGACTATTTCAGATTTAAACAAATGAAATTGGAATTGAACTGCATAATGATTCCTAACTAGTATTTTTCTTGGAATCCTGACCCTGGAAGACCAATCAACAGGAAAAATTAAATAGATTTCTGTTTGTGATTTTTTTTCTTGTGTTTATTTTTTTGTTTGTTTTGTTCTGTTTTTATCAAGAGAACATTAAGCTTAGAGAGTGAATAAATTCAAGTAAAATTCCATCCTATCTCACTGATTTTTCCTTCAAACTCTTTGAACTGCAAAATTGTCCTTCAGTAATTCTGTCCTTCCTATCCCCATGTTTCATAACATACATTGTTAGTAGATTCTCAATTTTTTTCTAAGGTCTCTCCTTTTCTCTGTTTGTGTGATACCAAAACCAATCTTGAGTAATGTACCCTCTTATGCTCCTATTGCTCTTCTACTTCAGTGTCTCAATACCAGAAAGATTTAAAAGATGATTGCAGTTGGGAACAGATTGACTAAATTGGGTTGAAAAAGACAAAATTGCCAGATTTGTTAAATAAACGAAATGCCACCTGGCTGTCCTATAATTCAAATTAAGCAATTCACATTTTTTCACACAGTACAAATGAGCAAATTTATCAAGAGTTTCTACATTGAAAGCAGTAGTTGCAGCTAACCATTAAGAGAATCACAGAGATGGTAATGCTATCTTAAAAAAAAAAAAAAAAAATATTTACAATTTTCTTTTCTTTATAGCTCTCTTTAGCTCACAGATGGTTAAACCATGGTTCTTTATTGCTACAAACCCTCAAGAATAGTTCAAATACAGCTTCCTTGCCAGAGTCTCATGAGCAACAGCTACAGGTTTTGAACTGTAAAAAAACTCCACCTGGTAACTGGAAACAAATCTGGGCTACCTGAAAATCCGTCTAAATGGGACTGAAGTAAATACAATTATGCTGAATTATGAAAATATATATATAAGAACACAATTACACCTCAGTCCTCATCATGAGGCTATCTCATAATACAGCTGTGTTTTTAGGCTTGGGGAGATGGTAGCAGAACACCCACTGAAGGCATCATCTCCTTGTCACCTATGGTTCTACATAGAATGTTTTGTGGGTTTGAACCAACTGAAACTTGTTCATTAGGTGACCAAGAAGGCTGGTTATCACCCTTCTGCAAGTGACATACAGCTTTTCAATCTCTGACATCATTTAAAAGGAGTGAAATCCTGCCCATTCTCTGTTTGTATTTTCAAGGCTCTATGCTACTGATCTTTTGCAGGCCTGCTGGAGTGGGAAAGGGAACACTGAGTCATGTCAGCCCTGCAGAGAAGCAATGTCACTTGATCATCTGCAAGACCAAACTGTGGATTGGGATTTTTTTGTTTGCAAATGTGTGGTACTCTAATCTCTGTACTGGATTTCATCTACATTTTGCCTGGAACAACAATAATGGGTCCATCATTTAGAAAGTGCCCTCTGCCTCAAGCAAACTGTGCAGGAGTACATCCCTGCCAAGGTATAAAAAATAGTCTGGACCAACTACCACTATTTTCAGTCACATGATCTGAGTTACTTCAGAGAGAGAAAGAAAAACAGCATAACATACTAAAAGAACACTCCAAACAAACCCAAACCCTACAGCTTCCTTCCTGTCCCTCCAGTACATCTATGCTTAACACTGTTCTTTTTTTACTGAGTTTAACATAACAGGTTCCTTGCCCATGGTACAAACAGAAACAAATAAACAAGTGCTTATTGAGTCTGCTGAGATTATTTTTTTGACTGAACTGCAGTACAGTGTTGTGCCTCCAGCTACACTGAAAACATATCCACAATCAAATAATAGATGCAATCCAATTTGTCTGAAAGCTTTCCTTCTGAATTTCAGCAAGTAAAGTTCCCTATATTCTAAAATCTCGGCTTAAGAAACAAAAGTCAAATTCTGAATCAGGTATGTGGGATCCCTGGCCAAGTGTAATTTTGAGGTTTTTAGATTTCATTTAAAATATTAATAATTTCAATAATAATTTCATGCTTTTGTTGCAGCACTAGGCAGCACAGTAACTGCACATGTTACTGTGAAAGACTTGAGATAACTTTTCTCATTGATAATAAAAATTCTGCACTGAAATCAAAGGGTTCCTGGAACCATGACACAGTTGGTTTGAAGGTTGCTTTTCATAAACACACACACTCCAGCCTTGTTACATTTTACAAATTGTTAAACTCTCAGAAAGGAAAATACAGCAGAATTCAATTGTTTTTCATGGTTTACTGATGAAAAATCATCTAACAGTTTGAACGGGTTTATGATATTTATATTTTCATGTTCTAATTAATGTGCCTCAATTTCCCCAAGAAAGCAATAATTTTAGATTGTCTATTAATAATGTCTATTATTCTAAATTGGGCAAAGACTGTGGGAAAACAACTAGGAAATAAAATTAAGCACAGATATATTTAAATCAACTAGTCCTAAAGAAGAAAGTCTTAGATTCCACTTAAATCTGAATGGGAAAAATCCTGTAAGTACAGAAAAATGCATCATATAGAAGTCATAACTACCGCATTAGTCATTTAAACAGCTGCTTACTAATATTAAACTTTAAAAGCAACATGAAAAAACTCATTGAGAGCATGTTGGCTAAGTCTGTACAGCAGACATCAGAAAGCAGAAAAGGTGTTTTTAAAAAAGTATTTGCTTGCAACAGTAGACAAAGTTTAAAATAATATTCTGAAACAGTGAAAAATGTTGCACTCTTAACATGAGCTTTGAAAAGATAGGCTGAAAAGTAATCTTTTTATGATTAAAAAGTATTTATTTTCAAAGTACAGTATTACTGTATAGTAAGATACCAGTAAAGCCTGTTATATTTACTACTCCAATCACTTTGCTCTTTCAAAGACTGAATTTCTAGAATTCTGAAGAATGGCTAAATTTCTAGAAAAGATAATGAGAAAAGGGAGAAAGATAAGTTGAATCAGAAAATCCAAGATGATTTAGGCTGAGTTCAAGTATTACATGCAGTTACAAGACAGCCATTAATATGAACAGGACAGACATGCTATGATAAGTTAAGTTTGAAATACTTTCTTTGCAGCTTCTTTCCTTCTCTGCCTTTTGCTTGTAGCCATGCCCCCTTGATGACACAAACATCAAGCAGACAGATAGTCTGTTTATTCTCACGTATGTACATGCTCTTGTATTTGAAAACAGCAGTAAAATTAGCCCACAGTTTCTCTCAAACAGTTAAGAGATTTTGCTAGTTCTAAGTCTCCATCACTATGAAAAAGTTATTCCAGGATCCAAAAGTGCTGGCTATAAAACAAAGTATGCTGTTACCACTGTCAACTGTTTTTCAACTGAGCAGAAAACAGTAATTTCTAGCTATAGTACTGATTTCTACATATCAATGTTTCAGTTAGTTTCCCAGCAAGCCAAGACTTCAGAAAGAATAGTATCAATCAAAAGCAAACAAAAATAGCTGCCTGCCTTGTGATATCACAGTTACAGTCTGGGAGGTCTGAATCCACATTGTTGTCCTCCGCCATCCTCACAGCATGCAAGTCTTCCACCACAACCATGAAATTTTCCAGTATTAAAAAGAAGAACTTCCACTCCCAAAGCCTGCAAACACTGTTCTTTTGGTGGGGGGAGGAAAAGGGACACACTCTTCTGGTGAGTACTGTACAGAAAATGTTTCACGCCAAGCAAATGTTACCAGCCGTTGCTTGATAACATGACACTGGATGGTGACAAGTGGTCATGTTTCTAAATAAAACTTGCATTCATCAACATGTGCCAGATTTGATCTCCAGGAATGTGCACTGGGAGTGGTAGGGGAAAGGATGAAAACACTTACAAAACCTTCTTTGCAAAGCCTGAGCAGTTGCAACAATAGCACTGTTTCCTGGCTGTAAACAATGCCAACTTTTTCATGAAGCTGACATATCAGACAAATTCATCTGAAAGGATTACAAGGTTCTAGAAGGGGAAAAAAAATGGAAGTCTGATGCAGAGACAATTCTGCAGCTGTCACTTCTGTAGTTACAGATCTCCTCTGAATGGAGGGGCAATTAAGAATAAGGGGTAAGGGAACAGAATCTGACAAAGAAAAATGCTTTTCCAGGTGACTGGAGAAGTTTCATCACACAGCATAAAATTGACAGGTAAAGATTCAGACTGGACATGTATTACCATAATATAGTACTAAAACATTTTCATAAAGCACTTT
This sequence comes from Catharus ustulatus, assembly GCF_009819885.2. Taxonomy (NCBI): domain Eukaryota; kingdom Metazoa; phylum Chordata; class Aves; order Passeriformes; family Turdidae; genus Catharus; species Catharus ustulatus. Next base: position 58,229,529 of record NC_046223.1, on the reverse strand, counting down.
CTATCAGTTCACAGCTGTAGGAAACAAACACTAAGAAAAATGCTCCAGGCAAGGGACTACTGTTGCATTGCAGAAAAGTCTGCAGGCTCTAATAATTTATTAATACTGTCAGGCATCTGGAACATGAAAAGATGTATTTTATTCTCAGTACCAGGACAACTAATCTGCCTTTACCAGCTGAATGAAGCCAAAATTATGTTATATGACACACTCCAAATTCCAAAATATCATAACAGACACACATGACATTTTATAAGAACATATTCTAAAGGGCCTCTGGAGCCTACTAAAAAATTACCTTGGGGGATGTCAACCTTTTTGTGCACTGGTAATTAGACATCAATAAAAGCATTTTGTGCATACATTAATTAACAGCTTGGGTTTTGATGATTTCTGGCCAAAGATACAGCTGAACTACCAAAGTTTGCATAGGCTAATATCAAAATTTTCCTCAATTTTTTTTCCAAATTTCAGCAAATTTGCAGTGTTTCTTTTTCCCTTCATTGGGCATTGGAATGTAAAGAGTTATATGCTTAACTGCATACAATAATGTTGAGCATGCCAGTTGAGAAGACTAAGTTGAAATTATCTGGAAATAAAGTAAATAATATTTTACCTTCATTGGTTTAGAACTAGGACTTGACACTTCATGATAACAGAATGAGAGGGTCTAAGTGTATAATATTGCATCTTATGGCTCCCCACCTGAGAATGATACAGAATGCTAAACCCTCACTTCTCCCTATAGTGGGGACTAATCTGTAATACTGAATAGACAAGACAGATAATTCTAAGAGGTGTTCTCTAGTTTCTGAATGCAATCCCTTTTTTGCTAGAAACTTCCTGAAGGTATTATTAGAACATTTCTCTGAGTGAACATTTCAAAATAATAGCATAAAAAATATATCAGATATACTTTAAGTTCAACAATTGGCAATGTAAACCAAGCAGGCTCCTTGGTGGTAATGCAATGTTCCCTGACTTAATCATTCTGTAAGAAATATATGGTGTTCATTACTTTAAAACAAACTACCATTAAAGGAGCTGGAGCCACTGGAATGCTTCTGCTTACATAAAATTTACTGCTCCCATGCTAACAGATTTCAGAGCAAGAATGCACTAAAACTATATGAAAATAGAAAAGACAAAAAAAGACTATGAAAGTAAACAACCATTTTTGCTGTTCACAGGACTAAACTATTGCTAATGCATATGTCTGTACATCAAAGAAATAGGAATTCTAAAGTATATGAGCTATTTATGCAATTAATGAAGTGCAAAATCATGAGAAAATTATTGTTGGTAATGGAAGGGAGGCTGTAGCATAGTTAAAGAGAAGGTGTTGAAACAAATAATTTTCTCAAACATGTCAAACAATAATCCTGTATTTTTTTTAAGCTCTGAAAATTGCTGTTATAGTTTCGACCTTGAATAAAAAGAGTCTTTAAGCCCAGTGTGCATACATCTACCTGCAGTTAATCTTCTCCATGCATGAAAAAATGATCTGGCAGAAAACTTTTAGACTTAGTTTCACTGTTTTGATTCTGCTGTCAAGAAATTTTTAGAAAAACTACATTTGCATCCAGTTCTAAGTGCCATGTAAAGTAAGATGGTACTAGAGCAAGGCTCACTAAATCTGCAACTGATCCTATGCTGTAGAACCATAGAATTGTTAAGGTTGGAAAAGAGCTTTAAGATCAAGTCCAACTACCACCACCACCATATTATTATAATGAAGCTTTTAAATGACTCTTCTTGAAGAAATGTTATCCTGTACTAAAATGTAAAACAGGAAAGTGAATTTCACAGAAATGTGTTGATGCTTAAGAATAAATTTATTTCAGAATTTATTAAGTAAAGGCAGACAATAAAGGATTATAAATGCATGATATCCAGCATATTAATCCGTCCCACTTAAAACTTAGAAGCAAAACAACTGTCTTACCTGGCTGCAATAAGATCTAGAAGATGCTGCCACCTGTCATTGATCTTGCCAAGTTTGTACTCAATCTCTGATGCCTTACTCTCATGGCTGGCTTTAGCAAGTCTCTCTCCCATTTGCTGAAGTTGGATTTTGTTCTTCTGGGCTACAGCAATTTCCTCTTGATAATCCTAGAGAGTTAAGAGCAATCAGAAGACGGGATACTTATTCTAAATATACTCTGCTCTACACTACAAAAAGAATAGCGCAAAAATACAAGTTAATGTTGTTTTTTTAGTTGATTGGTACAGTGGACTGACAACCTCATATATTTAATGGATATACAAAAACAACTACCAGAAGAATGGAAAAAACCTACCCAACACACAATGCCTTCTATAAATATGTTATAGTTTAACTCATTACAGGCAATTCTGGTTGGACACTTAGTAAAGCATTCAGATGCCTGACTTCGCATTCACTTAAGTTTCTGGTATTCGGGGAGGCCCCATCTCAAGAAAGACCAGAAAATGCTGCATAGTGAGACAACACAAACATCAGAACACATCAGGGTAAGGTAAAACCTTAATTTCAGCTAATTCCCAAACGAGTAAAGTTAGAGTATGTAAGTGTACACTGTACCTTTTTAAGTTTCTCAATCATTTCTTCTATGAGGATGTCACCATTTTGAGACACCTTACTTTCCATTTGCGTCAGCCATTCACAGAGCTCCTTGTTCTTCTCACTGAAGACAGCCCACTCATTCAGTCTCTCACTGACTTGTTGTCGACGCAAGGAGACCTTAAATCATTTGCAAACAATAAACAAAACTAAAATAACAAAAACATTTAAGACATGCTTAAAACACTTGTTCCTCAATGTGAATTCCTCTAGACTTGAAAAAGCATTGCAGCCACTTGCCCTTGAAACAAATTGGAATTGTACAGCAAAAATTTTTGTGACTGTCTCCAAGTTCAGGGGTAAGCGCTGATCTCAGATTTCCTGTTAGCTACATCCTATGCACAGAGACAAGCACCCAAGCGTTAAGCTCAGTAGTCTGTCAATATCTTGTTTCATAATGTCTCTCACCTGAAATTTTCATTAGAAGATAAAAATTTTATTTTCTTACAATTCTTGCTTACTTATAAAATATATTAGGGTTTTTTTAGTCAAAGATATTAAATTAAAAAAGAAAAAGCTTCACCAAAGTATAACAAAAAGATACATAGTACATGCCAAAGTCCAAAAGTCTGTGCCATTTGTGCATGAGCACATGAATACAAAGCTAAATCCAAGATATACTGTATTTTGCAAAAGTAATTTTTCACTTCTGTCTCAATACACTAATTTAATAGATGACTATTTCCTGTGTATAGGCATGACACCTTGAGAGTTTCCAAACACTGAGGTGTGCCCTTACACAAAAGATTAGGCATGACAAGTGAAACAAGCAAATGCTGCAGTTAACACAGAAGGCAGGAAAACACTGCTGCATTTAAGAAATATCTGTAACTGTGGTACCATCTCAGATTGCAGTGGCAGATCAAAATGGACACTGAAATCAAACCAGCAAAGTTATCTCTCCAGTTTCAGACATTGGTACAACTACTTACTTCCTCGCCCTGTGATCTGGGTTATTTCTGACTTTGTATCATAATTTCAGCTGAAAAGATGAAGCTCTTTCACAAATGAAAGTGATGTGCTTTTTAACTACTGCATTAGCTCGAACACGTGATCTTGCATTTCCTTTTTTGTGGTTCTAAAGTTGATGACAGTTTTCCGGAAAGAAGCAGCAGATGAACAAAGGGTTGCACTAGGTTACATCCTGAAACACTCAGCATGCTCAAAACGAAGATAAAGCTTCGTTACTTGGCTCCTTCTTTTACCATAAACATACAATCAATGACTGAATCATAATTTAGATGTATCTACATTTGCTCATTCAAATGCAACTAACTCATAACAATTTCTGTGCTGGCAACTGTAAAGTATTTATCCTACTTTGGGGGTGTTTATGAAGCCTCACAGGTACTTAACATGAGGTAACCACTTCAAGTTAGCCCCAGCATATCTGAACTGCAATCTCTACTGAACCACAGAAACGACATCAGAGTAATCTGAAAAGATGGGTAAGGAACACCCCACTGCCTGGAGTGCAAATCGGAGGTCAGAAGCACACTAACAGTGTGATGTGCCTGAAAAAATTAAACAATAATCCTCAGCTCATTTTGCAGGCAAGCAAGTCACCCTCACACTAAAAGAAATGCAGACACTGAGATCTGAAGAAGGAGAAGACATCCACAGAACTGAAGGTACAATAGGGCAATGCTGACTGGGGAGGGGACATCCTTTCTGAGTACAGGTCTTCCACCAAAGCAAAGGGTAAAGGTATTATTTCTGTGTTTTTTTCCCATGCCATGTCCCACAGCTCACGGCGTGATTAATTCATTGATTTTTCAAGGCAGTTTAAATACGACGTCACAGACATTACAAAGTTCAAGAGATCTAGAAGCACTAACAGTAACTAAAGGAATATTTCAATGGATGTTTCTCCTGACTCAGAAAGAATTCACTTTTGAATATAGGTGTGTCTACATTAATCTTTTCTAAAAGCTGACACTTTTATTCAATTTTTCTCCCAACACTTTTGTAGTCTGCATACTGCTCCCATCAGTGCTCAGGGCTGCACTTGCCTGGTGGCACAGCTCCTCCCACTGCCTGTGCAGGAGCTCTATTCGCTCACTCAGGATTGAGATATCGTCTGCACTGATATATACAGACAGGGTCTCCTTCAGCAGGGAGAGGTGTGCAAGGTCATCTGTCCAGCCTTCAACAGCATTCTCTAACTCCTTGAAAGAAGAGCGCAAGGAAAAAGGATCAGTTTGGTAACAAATAAGAATCTGAGTATGTTGATGAACAGACAAGCAGTGTTACCCACTGATTTAAGTCACATCTGCGCAGACCCACTGTGTCAAGAAGACTGTTTCAGCCCCACCTCAAAGAAAAAGAAAAGCATCAACCCCAAATGTACCAGTATTTTCAGAGTTATGATGGTTATGGTGGTATTGAGTCCCCAGCAGAGAATGAAACATCAGCCTTTTAACAAGAAGTTGTAAACTAAGATACTACTCAACTCTCTGAAGTTTAAAGGTATCTAGGAAGTTCAAGTACCGGTTTGGACCTCCAAAATGCAAACATATAGCCTAAAAGTGCTGTCTAAAATGCCCCATAGTCACTTCACCTCAAACAAAAAGCACAAAACCAGATGTTTAGATACTCTGAGTTTAAATTTGAGTTTAGAACTTCTGTAATAAAAACACACCAATATAAAGCCCCTCTAGTATTTTTCAGACCCTGTTCTGGTATCACTTTGATCAGATCTATAATTACTCTGAAGGATTTGCATTATGGTGAGATCACTCTGGTATTATGGTGTCTATATATTACACAGATATTTTCTTGTCATGGGGATGGCTGACTGGTTTACATCGTCAGTAATATGAACCCAGTTAACAACAGAGAGGTCACTGCACAAAGGCAGGCAAAGACAAGACAACAACCAACAGAGAAGGAGTTCTTTACCTTGCAACGGATCTGCTCTGCATGCAACTCATCATGGTGATCTGGCAATGGCTGAGAAAGCTTTTTTTTGAATGATCTTAGCTTCTCCAGGGAGTCTCCTATGCCCTTTTCACATTTTTCCCAGTCCTGAAAGCAGAATGTTTATTAGACTTCAGTTCTGATCTGTGCTACAGTTAATGTCAGTTGATTTGCCTAAAAATAACATGCCCTGAAAACTCCCTCTAAATAATACTAAAAGTCTCTCTGCTTGAGTCATGTGTAGAAATGTGTAGAATTTTTTGTGTGTAGGTCTCTGTTAGTAGAAGTACACAAGGTCTTCTCTTATTAAAATTCTATCTAGATCCAACTCCATCCTTTCAGCAAAGTCTCTCCCTGGCAAAATTAATTTTCCACTTCCTTTCTTGAATGCCTGTATTAAACACACCATTATTCTTTGAGGAGAGCTTCATTCAGATGCATTAATCTCTGTGGGGAAAAAAAAGTGGTTGGGGAAACTGGTAGCTTCTTTAAATCGGGATTCTAGCAGCTATACCCTGATTTAGTGTTTGTATACCTTCCAAAATTTTTAATGTGTTCAATGCAAACAAACCATATCAAATAACAATAGGGTTTTACTTTCCTCACCTGCTTGTCAAAGTCTTATACTAAAACAAAAAGACCTCTAATAAGCCAGTCAGCCCCCAAAGAATGCCAGTTGTGTGACACCAGAAAACACAGAACCTGTATTGAAACTTGCACTGTATTGAAACTAAGTCTTCTGTTTCAAGATATTCTCCACTGCCTTTGTATTTCTCTCCTTCCTTTTTCTGCAGTCTATGTCAGTATTTCACGATCATCTTGATGAAGAATCAGCCATATCAAATAGCAGGACCTTGCGTGACAATAGCCTATGATGTTCTTATCACACTTCTAGTGCATGGGTCTTCCCATGGGAGAGAATCCTCCATGAACTTTCCCATGAGCTCTTCCTATAGGCTGCAGCTCTTCACAAACTACTCTGGATAGAGTCCCTTCCATGGATTCGTTCCAGACTCCTGGGAACAGACTCCAACAAGGGTTTGGTATGGAGTCAGAGGTCCTGCCAGCAAAACGGCCCTAGCCTGGACTTTCCATGGGGTCACAGATTCCTCTGGGCATCCACCTGCTCTGGTGTGGGTCCTCCATGGGCTGTGGGTGGATCTCAGCTTCCCTATGGACCTCCATGGGCTGTGGGTGGATTTCTGTTCCCCTGTAGAGCTCCGCGACTCTACCATGAGCTGCAGGGTAATCTTTGTTCTGGCTCCTCGAGCGCCTCCTCCCCCTCCTTCACTGCCCTTGTCTGCAAAGTTACTGCTGACACACTGCTGTCTCACTCCTCTCTCTGGATGTAATTGCTCCTGCACAGTAATTTTTTTTTTTTTCATCTTCTTAACTGTGTTATCCCAGAGGCACTACCACTATCACTGTTGAACTCAGCCTTGGCCAGAAGTGTGTCCATCATGGACCCACCTGGCACTGGCTCCATCAGACACAGGGGAAGCTTCTGGCAGCTTCTCACAGAAATCATCCTTGCAGATTCCACCTTGAAAAACTTTGCCACTCAAACCGAATTACAAATACACATAAAAATTTAAAAAGAATTGTGCAAAATAAATTTTTGCTCTGTTTTGAAAACAGGAGTGGTATGGATATACTTTATTGGCAGTATTCTGGAAATATCAGTTACAATACAACAACTGACATGCAAGCCTATTATGAAGGATTACACTCCCAGTTTCAGAGGTGGTGAAGGGAAATAGTTCATGTACTGTAAATGCAGTTCCTGTATTGTCTATTGAGAATGCTTTCCTCTGCCAGGGCTCACAGAGAGAAACCACAGACTTGCTGAAGAAACACAGAAGAAATTGCACACTTACTTTTAGCAGCAAAGCAAGCTGCTTCTTTTGTTGCTCCATTTGAGTGCTAACTACCTTCCAGCGCTCCTGGATTTCAGTAAGCTCTGTCTGCAGGACTGCCTCAGCTCCACTGTCAGCAGAGAGCAGCAGCTGCTTCCCAGCCTCCACAGTGAGGATGTAACTCCCTTGCTGTCTTAAGAGAACTTTCTCTTTAAGCTGAAAATATTAATAGTTTTCTGTCAGCTTAGTCCTTTTAATTACAATTAGCACTTAATTACAATTCAATCATTCACTCTAAGCGCATATTTTAATTATGCATGAGTTACGGCCCAAATACTCTACCCTAACATCTTCACAATCATTTACTGCAGCAGACCTTTAGAAAATTTCTCCAAGAAGATAAAGACATGAAAGACTTCTTTCTCCCCATTAATGTCAGTATCTCAATTGCTCTTAAAGAGGAGTTCCTGTAGAGCCTGTTATCCTTATAAGGGTTATTATTATTATTATTATTATAATTATAATATCCATCTTCCAGTAAAAAACTTGAAGACACCAAGCTGCTTACTAAATACTGTTAACCTCTCATGAAGATGGACACTCAAGGAATCCTTGTTAAATAGTATAAATCCTTAAGCAGGTCATCATTATCTTTTCAAGACTGTTTCAGTGTGACACTGGCTGAAAGCAAAAACAGAAACAAACATGGCTTGAGAGCGAAGGCCCAATAAGTTCTCTCTTTCAAGTTCTTTATGAAATTCACCTTTGTTTCCATCACACTTCTGATGCTATGCCAGTTCCAAAAGAGAACTGGCAGAGCAGACAGGCTTAATCTAAGACATTTAAAAAAGTATTTTAATGGTGAAGACTGTAAGAAAAGCAGGGATTCTTTCATTTTCTTCAAACACGCTGGACATACCTGCACTTCATCCAGCAGCACTCTTGCTTGCTGCAGTGGGATAGGAGCACTGCCCAGCTCAGTTACTGGCTGACAGGACATCTCCAGCAACCACTTGCGCAGTTTCTCTGCCAGCTCCCTGTAGCGCTGCCACTGGAGAATGCGGCTGTCAATGATCCCCCGCATCTGCTGCGCCCGGCGAATCACCCCTTGCCACTGGTTACTCAGAAGAGTCAGATTCAGATTAAATTCATCCCTATCACAAATGGATAAATAATAAAAATAACATAGCAACTTTCACACTTTGATATATTTGCTTAATGAAACAAACAAGTGAAAAGGAAGGTGTCTATCAGCAAAATTACAAAACACTAAGAGAAAAGCACTGAAGTCTCATGAACACTGACTGAGGATAAGAACTTTACACTTTACATACTACGAGAATTAAAGGGATCCAATTATTGAGACCTTAAAACCCCCAAACCACTAATGCACAAAACTCTTCTACCTTCTTCCCAGAAACACACACAGAAAACCCACAGGTTTTGCCAGTTTGGATTAGTCAAAATTCATAGTAAATCACGGAGATTTCATAATTCAGCCCCAGATTTACTACTAAGTTCTAAGCAGGCATTAAGATACACACAGCATTAATACAATTCTCACATTCCAATAAAATAGTTCATCTTTGTACTATGATAACCTTAGCAAAGTCAATACATATGCACAAGCGTGAAGCCACTGGTGTTCCACCAACTTTCATTCATTTGATCACCAGTGTTTAAAATAAAATCTCAGGCAACAATGAATTCCTATTCCATCACATTAAGGCTGCAGGTGCTTTTATATGGCAGTAGGGAATCCTCCTGGTAGAGATAAATCCCCAGGTGGCATAAATCAAATATAGTGACCCTAAATGAGTCCTTCGGTGAAAGCAACATTTTGAAAATACATCAGAATAGATATGTATGCAACACGCGTGCTATTCCAAGACAAACCTTTGTCAGAGAAGCAGCCTCAGAAGGCTGTTGTACTCCCCAATGCCTTCACATGCCCCATAGCATTCTAAAGGACAATGTCTTAAGGTCTGGCTATTAACAGCTTAACCAGAGTAACGGTAACTTGCACTTCAGAAGAGCATGATCTGAACACTGTCATCTGCTACCTTTTCTGTTTGGAAGTCTCTCACTAGTCTAAGTATAACTTCACATAACCAGTAGCAGCAACAATACAGCAATGTCTACCTGTCGTCCACCTGTCCTTGTTCTAGGAGGTGCTGCCCATCGGAGATAATTGAATGCAAAATCTGCTGGCGGCTGAACATCTCTGCCTGGAATAGCTGTTGTACAGGAGACAAGGATGTTAAAACAAGATCTTGCATTTTAATTGTCTGTATGCACTGACAAAAATGAATTTTCATGTATTTAATCTTATTACAGATAAATTCAATGGGAGTTTTGTCATGATCATAATAGAAACATATTGCAAACTCTCGTTTTAGAGGTAATTACTGCTTCTAGTAATTATTACTAGTTTCTCAAGACCAATATTATAAAGCTAAATTATATCAGCAGGAGATAGGTTTTATGTTTCTGAGTACAGTTGTGTGATTGACATTATAATTTACAACAAAATCCAGACAGGGTGTTTTTGGCTTGGACAGAAAGAGCACTTTTTATTTTTTGACTTGTTTAAGAATTTCATAATCTTTTGCTCTATTATACAGACCATGTGTGATAGTGTTATATAAACTTTTAATACACTTTTATATTGCCAACAGAGATTTAAATGAAATAGCTATGCATTGGAGCTAGAAAAAAAATTTTCTACTTCTTCCAAGTTTTCATATTTATTTTACAATTTCCCCCACAAATAACAATGGCATAGTAAACTTCCACAATACTTTTAAAACCCTCTTATTACTTGATGTTACTTAACACAAAAAATTGCCTAATTACTACTTAAGCAAACATAACTCAAGTGTAAATACTACTTAGAATTATTTTTAAAAACAGTTTTCTTTTAGTAACGGACCATGTCTCTGCATAAGGCTCTTCAGGAATATTTTTATGTTAATGAATGTAAATTCAGGCATTACTGGACCCACTTTATGTTCAAAAGGTTTACAGAGAGATTCAAAGAAAAAGTATACTGGTATCAAGCTTGAGATTTTTTTCCTTTTGTTAGTGATTTACAGTTGATAGAAGTTCACCCTTGCCTGAACTAAGAGCCACTATTCTCCACGCCTGTTATATGGCATCCCACCAGCTCAAATTGTGATTGCACCAATCCCTGCATCTTCACCTGCCAATAGAACATCCACTGTCACCTGCACATTTAAATCCCTCAAGCACACTGCATGCAGTTCAGGTCTTCTGGATGATGCAGTAACTTTTAAAAATGAGATTTTGCCTCTCTGAATCACTGAGTTAACTCTGAAGTGATACTTGGATGATACATTTTCTCATAGAAAGAAATAGTGTTGTCTGATTTTGTCACAGTAATATTTGATACTGTTCTTTGAATACCTTGGCACTTATCATTGACCGAGCCTGAATCAGAGGGAAACTGAATGGCATTATTATCTCATGAATGAAGTCACAATAGTGTGACACTGAGAATTTCAGAAAGCTGGGAAAAAAGGCAAAAATTTACTTTCTGTCACATCTATTTTTGTCAAGTTAGGGGACCTGAAGCACAGGAGGTAACAGCATCTACAAGCATTGTTGACAGATCAAGACTAAACAAAACACAACTGGCTGCAACTGGTTAAACAAGACCCTCACACAAAAACCCCAACCTTTCCTGCCCTCCCCCCACTCCACACCCTCAAAAATCTGAAAACAAAACAAAACAAAACTAAAAACCAGAAAAAACAATTCATTCAAAAGAGAAAATTTTATTAATATTTTAGGAGGACAGGTGAAATAAAAGCTTATCAAGCATGAGAAACCCTGCTTAGAGTGGAAGTATTCCAGTCCTATACAAAAGTAGAAATATTTTGGCCACCACCCACTTCCTTTCCATATTTACACCCTGTACCTAAGAGGGATACTTCATAACCTGGGACCACTTGTCACCCGAATTTATTCTCATATGTAGATCACCATGAATTGCAGAAACAGGACTTCAGAGGGCGGGGAGAGGAGGGAAAGTGTTGAAACACACAACACCAGCACACTGGGAAAAAATTCAGTAATTGAGTTGGCAAGGAACTTCCTTCCCCTTCCCCTGGCAGCACTTTCTCAAGTGCTTGTCTCAGTGCATTCCCAGTGCACGGGAGCCCCAAGCACTGTCCCATGTACTGGAGAGCCCTGCAAGAGTGATTATGAGATTGTCCTGGCAGACTGATGCAGATGTCAGTGTTAGTACATGATGTCTGAAAAAGCTATCACCTCCACCTTGGAAACTCCACCAGGAAGATATTTCTAAATAAGGCCACTGGAGTGATTGGAGCATTCTTCAGGTAAAGATCAGTAAAAGTTATGAGTCACTGGAAAGGCAGTAATAGAGCTGAAAGCATCTCAATATCTATTCTAGGAATTCAGGTGGAAACTGAGTATTTTCTCATTATTTTCAAAAATACAAAGCAAAACATTGTGAAAATGCATCTCAAGAAGTTGAGATTTGATGCTTTCAGCCACAAGGAGTAGAAAGAAAATTCTTAGCGACTTTCAGGAAGCACTGTAATTAATACATTTTCATTATAAAAATTGCCAAAAATAAGGTTAAAAAAATGAAAGCAGGTTACTTTTTTAAGGATGAACTGTGGTATTTAGAAAAACAGATATTAACCATCTGACTGCTGAGATTACTTTACAGTTTCAAAAAAAACGGCTTAAATAGAGTGCCCAAGTAATGCTCATCTGTGCAGATCAAAGTTTCAGGAAAGAATTAAACTGAGATCTCAAGACAAATAAATGCAAAAAGATTGCCCTAACTCCCTTCAAATAATTATAGCTATGACTAGACAAAACAACAGTAGGAAATTATTCACTTAGCAATGATTTCTGATCTCAAAGACCTGAGAAGTTTAAACTTACATAGACTGTCCAGTTAATGCTGGCAACAATGAAAGGAAATTAAATGGGTGCCATTTGTGAAAGCAAAAGCAGTTAGATGCTAAGGCAATTGTATGCTAAAAATGGTTGTGAATTACTTTTTGCTATTAGACACTCATTCAAACACTATGCTGTGAGATATAAGGCAGGAGAGGGGGAAGGACGTAATTCTTCCTGTAATCCGGCCTGAGTCTAGGGGAAGGTCAACTGAAAAAGTTGTGGGAACTGAAACTACTGGGGCCACATGGGAGCTCTGGTATGAAAATTGACTTCTTTTACTTGATCTTTACCAGGATTCTTGGCAGTAACAATATGGGTGGAAAAAAATGTGTCCCACTTGACTTCAGAGGAATCATAAACTCTGAATCTAGTACTAGTAAAAACTCTGAATCAGTTTTTCCCTGAAGCAAAAGCTGTGCTAGCTCTTGATTTTTTACAAACAAATGACTCTAGCATGCAGCAAAGACCAAATGAGTTTGTTCTCCAAGGAAATGTTATCAAATGGAGGCCCTATGGTGAATTATAACTCAGTACTTGACAGAAAACTCTTTCTTTAAAATGCTTTTCAAAAGCTATATGCATTGATAATTTAGTAAACAATAAACATAATCAGAATGGAGATTTCTACCGTTATGAGTGAAGGCAAAGAGACAAACAACATGAGAATTGTTAGGTTTTTAAATGAGCTTTGGTTCCCTTGGTACAAACGAATCTGAAGTAGACTAAATGTAGGGGACACGCACTCATAGGCATAGTGATACATTATGAGACACTCAAGTCTTCCTTCACACTGGTTATTATTGACATATTTGCATGTTTCTAAGTTTTCCTCATATGGCATACGCAAATACAATTCAAGGCATGGTATTGTATAATTCAAAAAAGAATGTGCATTCCTTCTATGTACAAATAGTATGTGTTTTAGCGATGTATATACATGATTACTTGCCTCATGTTCCCTCTGTTGCTCTAAAAGCCTTTGGTAGTTTCCTGAAACCTCTACTGCCAACTTCTGCTCAGTCTGAACTAATAAATCCATCCAAGTCCCACATTTCTCCAAGAAGGTCTGCTGCTGCAGCAAGAAAGACTGCAACTTACTGAAAGAAAGAAAGAGATGGATTCAGGTAATTCGAAATCAGATGGTAACACCTTACCCACTTAGTTGTCTCATTAAATTTATTTATTCAATACTTAGAAAAGTAGTAGTCCTACTCATTTCAAATCCTATTGATTTGTGGCAAAACGAGCATCTCAGCTCAATAGCTTTGCTCTTTTCTTATAAATACACCAAAAAAAAAGGAACCTTGGTCAATAAAATACCTGAAATATTTCTGTATTCTGCAAAAGGTACACTTTTTGACTTGTAGAAAACTGTAGAAAAATCTTGATTTATTCCCACCTGAATCTCTCCGTAGTCTGAGATGAGATCAGAGACCAATGTCTGTTCAGGTTCTGCATCCTTTTGATTTCCTTGTCATTCAGAGGCAGCCTGTAACCCAGCTCATTAAGACGGTCCAACTCAGGGGCCATGCTGCTGAACTTCAGCATTTGACTCTGCAACAGACATTAAAAGTGATAACCTGGAAGTTCAGGGATTACATTATTATTGACTTGAAAACTATGATCTAGCACTTAGTTAAATTTAGAATGGCCTTGGTTGCCACCAAGTGGTAAGCAATCTCTATGCCAGGGAAAAAAAATGCATTTCCAGTTTTCATCTTCTGGTCCCAGACCAGGAGAAGACCTGTGTTCATGTTTAAAAGTGTGCAGAGAAGTATACTCAAATTGCACTGAAGTATTTTGCTGAATTCATGATTTACAGCTCAGAGTTGAAGAAGCCATTACACTGCCAAAATAAGTGAGCCTTTTTCCTTGTTTCTCAGCCAGATTTGTAGGTTGGTAAATTCCCATTGAAATTATTCAACTTTCTATTTTTTGGTTTTTGTTTTGCAGTACAGAAATACTCAATTCACTCCATAAGCAAAATGCTCTGCTCTTTAGCATGTAAAAAGTGGAATTCTGCCTGTAGTTAATTTTGATAGAAAAATAATGGAAGATTACAATGACAAATATAGTCAAGATGGCAAAGTTCAGCAGCTTCCTGTCATGGTCCCTGAAAAAAGGAGAGGGAGAAAAGAAGATCCACAAAAAGACAAGAGTACAAGACCTCAAATGGAGATCACAACATTTACACACTAAATGTTTCTTCAGTATATCAAGTTACCCAAATGTATAAATTACTTCATACCCAAATGAGATACCACTGAGACAGGAATTGAATAAATTCAAAAAACATTGGGAGAAAACAAGATGAAGGAAATCTCCAAAACCTGCTACAGTATCCATGCCCATTTTGTTCTGTTATTGATTTTATTCTGAACAGTTTGACTGCCCTTTTCATCTTTACTCAGGGACAATGTGACAATTATTCCTTGACTGCCATCAAATTTTACATTCTCAGTCTTACACTTTTCATGAGGGATAGTCCTTCACCACCTATAGAATGCATGTATGATATCTATGCATACCCTGCACTACAAACAACCAGGTCAAGAAGAAAAACCCCAGCACTTCCTTCGTTTATTTGTCACCTTGAGCTGCTCCATTCTACTCTGTATTGCCAAGACATCAGATGAGTGACTGGGATCCTGTTCTTTCAATGTTTCTTCTGCTTCTTTTATCCAAGTCTCAAGGACTTCCAGGTTCTTGGCAAAGGTTTGATAGTCCAGGACTCCAGCCTTGAATACAAAAGGATCCACAGTTTAATAACTTCAGCTTCACAGCCTCCTTATTGACATTACAATCTCGTTTATTCGTTTATTCTCATATAGATTTGCAAACAGTTGAATTGGCTAGGAGCAATTGTAACTCCTGCTTTGCTTGCGGACTGTTGAATTCGATTTTTTTTTTTAGGTTAGACAAGAATTTTTGATCATAGCATAGGCAACATTTCAACAA
The DNA here is from genome assembly GCF_009819885.2 of Catharus ustulatus. Taxonomy (NCBI): domain Eukaryota; kingdom Metazoa; phylum Chordata; class Aves; order Passeriformes; family Turdidae; genus Catharus; species Catharus ustulatus. The sequence goes on along the minus strand of NC_046223.1, from coordinate 58,214,235 downwards.
AGGGCATAACTCTCTCCTTACCTTGAAACAGAGAATCTTTTCTAACTTTCTTCTATGAAAGAAACTTCTTTGTTTAATTTACTGCCAGCAGAGAGAACTAGTAATTCTTACTGCAATTTTAAATTAAAAACTTTCTTGTATTTTTTCTCCTCACAGTACAGTGATACTATAAGCACATCTCACACACTGCTGGATTTCTTGAGTAAATCCTCTTTTTTCTTACAGAAGCTGATACCTTGGCTTTTTCAGTCCAAATAGTTTTCTATGGAATACATTCTTCCACTTCTTTTTTGCTCTTTAGTCCCTGGTGACACAAGCAATTTGGCAACATCTACTAAACAGGGTTTGACACAAATGGTAGGTGTCAGTCTGGTCACTGACATTAATACGAATGGCAAAAAATCAATTCTACGTGACATTCAGAATCACTCATTTCTTTTATTGTTGAAGAAATAGGTCGGAAGAGCGGCTGTCAGCAGGAAAGCAGTAGCTGTGGATCCAGCTGTTAGCACTATCGTTGTGTGCTGAAAATATGGCCACCTTGGCATTCCAGACAGATGCTTTCCTGCATGAGGTTTGCTATCCTTTTCCTAGAATTTGGACCTTATTACAAGCTCTCTTTGCTGGACTTGAGTATATTTTCTACTGTCAGCTTTGGCTTCCAGGGAAGTCTAGGAAAAGCTGTCTAACAGGTAACACTTTTCCCAGGCAGATTTAGCTAATTTATGTGTTTCAGGGACCACAGGATGCTCACATTTGAGGACTGTAAGCACTGTCTGCATACCTGAAGCGCAGCCTGCTGCTTGCGGAGAGCCTGCTCTAGGGTTGACAGATTCTGGTTCAGAGAGAGATGATCAGACTGTATGGCTGCTGCTGCTGAAGCCTCCACCTGGCTCTTTAGCTCCTCACCCAGTTCTTGAAGAACAACCAGAGACTCCTGTGCTGTTTTCAAATCCGTGAGTACATCCTGTGGCAACACAATGAATAAGGACATGAATATTTAACCTCACACTCTGGTGGTGTCATCATCCCCTGATTTAAAGCAAGAATGAAACGACTGAACTCAAACACTGTAAGGAAAACTTGTATTTACTACTGCATTTCAATATCAAGCTTTCCAGTTACATTCTGTATGACTAGAAGAAATAAAAAAGATATCTCGGAGAACCCGTACTGAAAGGAACAGAAAAAACACAGTGCTCTACTACCTTTGAGCAAGCCTGAGCTGCTGATGAGGCAATAACTGTTGAAAAAAACCTTTTGAATTTACTGACATGATGGTCCTGAGCAGTGGCAGCCCTCACTGTGAATTGATTAAGGTGTAGGCCTCCCTTTTATTCCTGCTATGATTTACCAGGAAGGCTGAAAAAATATCTTTTGTAAATGGCCTAACATGATTGTTAAAGAATGGGACATCAGGAAATAAATTATTTGAATCAAACCATTTGAATTACCAGTCCATGGTGCCTGACCATGGCAGCAAATTCTCCAAAAGATCATGAACATGTTTATTTTTTAAACACTAATATGCTTTGTTTTTTTTTTTCTCATTGCAATTGTTTTGCTAACATTTTATCTTTTTGGTCAATGACACTTAACATTAACTTAAGCTCAAAAGAACCAAAATATAAGTACAGAGTAGAGATAAACTATTCTGCTGCCTTGAGATACAATCTTGAAAAAGGAAGAAGCTCAAGATATCAGAATGAATAGTGCCCTTCCATAAGAAAGGATAAAGACATCTCCATCATTCTGAAAATGTGAACAGTCTTGATTGGTGGGAATATAATCAAAGGATTTTGAGTTTCTTTCTATTATAAGGAACTCAAAAGACTTGGTAGAGATAGTTTCCCAAGCATGAATACCTTCATTAAGCAGGAACTTAAGACTGAATCAAATGATGTAATTTATCCACCTTTTCCAGACAGAAGACTTTAAATACAAGCTTCTGAAACAAATTCACAAAAACTAATGCAGTGATCAAAATTTAGACACTCATAAGATTTGTGTAGCAGACAAAGCTGTCTCTCCTATGCCTAAGTTGCACAGTAAAATGAAATATGTTAGTACACAAGATTCCAAAGCACCAACTACAGTGTTTAGCAATGGAGAGCCTCTTGAGATTTGTTTCAGGCCACAGAGCTGAGAAAAGCTGCGAAGCTTAACTGAACATACATTGCAGTCCTGAATCCAAGCAGTAACTTCCTCATCAGCGATGTCTTTGCTGGTTGCAGTCCTCAGGAGCTCGTTGGTCTGCTCTTCTCGCTGCCGGAGCGTGGCAGAGCACTGCTGGTGGCAGTCCTTGTACCTGTGCCACAGCTGGAGCAGGGCCCTGCTGGCACGCAGCCGCTCCGCGATCTCCTGCAGGAGGTTGTTCCACCTGGGGAAGAGACTGCATGAGCGATCGAAGCCTGGGAGTCCACGATAGCTATCTGTGTCCCTCTTTCTCCCTGCTGTGTCCCATGGTCTCTTGACTTTGAAAAAATTTGGTAATAATCAAGATCCGGACATTTGGTGAAAATAATACCAGAGCAAGAAATTTCTGTTTCAATGCCAAACCAGGCTGTTCTGAGCTGTCACAATTTGTTTGATCTGAGCTACATCTTGGATGCTGTTTATTAATGCTGGTGGTCAGAGCTGCTCACTTTTTGTAGTGAACCTCCTGCTATTTCCACGTAGTACCCTCAGCACCCCAAAGCATCCATGACTAACCATGCAGTGCCAATAGCAGATTCCTGTGAGGGTCTAAGAGGCCCAGAATAGCTGTAAACAAGACACCAATTCTTCTCCTGCCACTTCCTCCCAAACTCTGAGACAGTATTTAAAGTCATAAAGCTCTGTGTAACTCACTTGTAAAATACTCCCAGACATATTAAAAAATCTTTATATTTCTATTATCCAATTAAAAATCTAATCGCCCTTTGAATACCCTCCTATAATAATTCCCCACTGAAATTTTTGTTCTAATAGCAACCAGGAACACATGCTTTCTCAAATGTGCTTGTAGTTACCAAACTGCCTAATTGTTTCCTTACCAAAGAAAATAACAATATTTTTCAATTATTATTATATGATGAAAAGCAAAGGTTTTGGAGCAAAAATCCTGCTAGCCATCACTGAAACTGATAAATTCAATGGTATCTTGGGTTAAATAATCTCTCCTCCCACTTCCAGTTTCTGGACGTGTTTTGTGTTCTGGACTGAACACAGATTAAAATAAACTTGGAGTAATTCTGTTTATGAAAATTCCCAGTTTTCCATCAAACTATCTTTTCTCTTCTGGATCTTCCCTTCAAGTATCTGAGTAAACCATTTACCAGCTCTTGCCTGAATTCAAAGCTGGGGAAGCTGTTTGCCAAGGTACTGGTGAGGGACTTAGATCTTTCTGTCTATGATGCCCTTCCTACAACTAGAAATAGCAACCTAAAATTTGGGGAAGCTGATGAAAACCACTGAAACACTGCAAACAAAATTTTCAGATGCAGTTCTCAAATTTCAAGTGCAGTATGATATTTATGAATCTTGCTTGGTAGTGAAGCACAAAGTAAAACTACTGACATTAATGACCAAATGCTCAGCGGAGAAGGTATTCCATTTATTATGAGCAGTAAATGAGAGTTTTACTCCAGTCCTTGGCAAAAGGAATAATCCTGCCTGTTCCAACAAACTCCTCATGACCCCAGGAACTTAAAATAATAAAATATAAGAGAATGGAAAACTGGATAATGAGAAATACAGATTTGCTACTGAAATTAAAACAAAGGCATTTTCTACCTCATATTCACTTCTTTCAGAGTGCTGGTAAGTGTTTCAGTCACTGGTGGGTGACATTCTTTCAACAACGCATTGGTCACAGAACCAAATTTCTGTAAGTTATTCTCTTGTTTTTCCAATTCATCTTGTAGGCTCTAAAGTAGAATAATAATGAAACAAAACAAAACCATGAGTTAATAAAATTTCATGACGTAGAAACATTTCAAAATAGCGTGCATCAATTGCATTAGATTATGAATGAAAACTTTATTTCATGTGTTTTGTATAAATAGGTTGTTTAATATAAAGATTTTTCTTGGATTAATTTGATTTTATATAAAATACAGTAAAAAGTAAATTTTATTTTTTGCAAAATATAAAAATCTTGCAAAAGAAATTATTCTAAACGAGTACTTTTGTACAGAATGTGTAAGTACATGGACTGATTCAGATTTAAAAACTTAACAGATGGATGAAAACTAACTAAATAACATTTTCCTGTTTAGAACAAGATGAAAACAATATAGAGAAAGCCACATTCAGAAAATAAGGGTCTCACTCTTTCAGTTACCACCCTGATGTATGTCTGTCAGGGAAGTGTCTTTTGTCCAGCAGAGGGAAATGAGGCTGATGAGGGAACTGGAGCATCTCTCTTACAAGGAAAGGCTGCGGGAGCTGGGCCTGTTCAGACTCAGGAAGAGACAACTGAGAGGGGACCTCATTATTGTACATAAATATCTAAAGGGGATGTGCCAAGAGGATATTTGCAGGCTCTTCTTGGTGGTGTCCGGCAACAGGAGAAGAGACAATGAGCATAAACTGATGCACAGGAAGCTGCAGCCGAATATGAGGAAGAACTTTTTTACTGTGTGAGTGACCATGGACTGGAACTCACTCTCTGGATAGTCCAGAGAGGCTGTGGAGTCTCCCTCACTGGAGATACTCAAGATCCATCTGAACACAATCCTGCACCATGTGCTGTGGAATGACCCTACTTGAGCAGGGAGGTTGGACCAGAAGACCCACTGTGGCCATTCCAACCTTACCCACTCTGTGACTCTCTAAAAATGTTCTTTTTTCTTTTTTTTAAAAAATATTTTTATGTACATTATTACAGTTTGAATTCCCAGAAAATCTCACCCATAGTTTATACTCAAAATCTTAATCAGCAAAAAAGTAATTTTCTCTACCTATTGTTTTACCTACTCCTTCTCTCTAACATGTAAAATCTAGAAGCATGGCTGCAAAGTTTATTCTTGAATTTTCTTTAAATCCTGGTTTTGAAAGTGCTGTCCATGCTTAGCTAATTTGGCTCTATATATGTCTGCAATTTAAATCACACAAACATTTAAGTGATTAGGTAAATTTAAATTTGCTGTTAAATACTAACAGAACAGAATAAGAACAGAAGTTCCTCTACTTTGGGCATCTGGAAATGTTTGCATATTTATTTTTGATTTCAAAGACAAAACCTTTTGTTGAAATAAAAGGGGTTTTATGTAATAACAATAATTTGAATATTTTTATTTAATTAAATTAATTTGGTTCCACTATTATTGATTTATAAATCTATAAAGGGAATCTCCTTCTATTTTATGCTTTTTTTACAATGGTAAATTACTTGAATATGTGAGTGTCTCAGCTCCAGGAACATTATTTTTTTTGATCATCAATCTACTGCAAGGTTGGTGGGGGACTAAAAATGTGATCTCAACATGCACCTGTAGCTCCAAAGCCTGATGAAGTACCATGAGAGACTTCAGTTTTAATGGCCATTAGCATGATTTAAAAACTTGTAACAATTTCATGGTATGGCTCAAAATTATAAAGAATGGCATCAAAAATCTAAAAAGAAAACAACTATCCCAAATTAATTTTTCTGCAAAATGCAGTGGCTGGTTTATATATTCTCCCAATGTCATATGATTTTAATGTGCCAATATGTCTTCACTTCTACTTCTTATGGGCCAAAATCAGCCAAAACATACAGTTATCTGCATCCATGCAATTTCAGACAAAATTAACTCTCTTCACCTGAAGTTTATCTACTTGCACTTTCACAGCTTCCAGAGACCCAGTAAGAAGATAAAAACGGGACAAAGAATATCTGGCTTCTGTCAGGTAATTGTTCAGCTCTTCATAAGCCACTTTGTAAATGCTCCACTGATCAAGAACAGATTGCAACAATATCTTCAGTTGGCTAACCTGGGAGGAGGGAGGAATAAACACAGAAGTAAATTAAAAGCATTCAAGCTGTTGGGATTTGTTTAAATTATTTTCTTCCTTTGGATCTCACATGTCCTTCTTGTCCTACATGCCTGATGTTAAACCTCTTGGATAGTGAAGATTTTATACAACCATCAGCTGGGCTTACACTGGGAACAGCATAAAGTTCTACTTCTTTTTATAAAGGTTGGATGGAAGGGACTGTAAAGATGTCAAAATTCATTTTCTTTGTCCAAAGCAGGATCGAGAGAAATTTCTTGAGACTACACATATCCCTAAGGCAGGGAAATCAGCCTAGGGAATCAGCAGAGAGGCTAGCACTAACACACTGCATTCCTGAGAAAGTAGACTGATGCCAATCAAACTTTGAATGCTGAAAATTAATGCTGATCTCTTCCTTATTCTGTGAGACCTGTGGGTTTGAAAAGTTAATTCCTGACAGATAATTTGATACCTTTACACTAAATATCAGGAAGCATGTAAAAAGCTTCAATTACAAAGACTAAAAGCATTGTTGAAACAAGAAATATTTTATCCATTTTATGTGGAGTGTACACACAAACTTGTGGATTGATGGCTAGAGAGATGGAAAGAGGGACAATTCAGAATATCTTCCCCTACAACACAGAAGAAATCCACTAGCTACAACTTTTAATTCTCCCTCTCCTCCATGTCTTATTCCTAGAGCTGTGATTTTCCCATTATAAATTCTTTTACCATGTGATCCAAATTGGCCCAGGAATGGTTAATTTCTTGCAGTGTATTCATAACAGCAGAAGAGACTTCTTCTTTCTTGTTTTGTACCAAAGAAAGACCACTCTGTTCCACGTTCTCTACTTCTTTTTCCTTTGCTCTTATTGATTCTTCTAATTCCTAAAAAAAAAAACCAAAAAACAAAACAAAACAAAAAAACCACCCTGAGTATTTTTGCTTGTTTAATTGGATAAATAATACCTTGATATAGAAAAGATGCCCATAAGTTCGTTAGTTTTTAAAAAAGGAGGCATGCTGGCATATTTTGACTTTTTATTCTCAAGGCATTTACAACCCATCAGCAATTTGAATATTTTATGTTCCCTTTAAATCTAGCAGTTTGTTGTTGATTTAAATAGCAGCATGTCCTCTACATAAAACTTCTGTATAATTTTCTGCTCTCTTGTAAGAGTAAAAAACTCATTAAAAACAGCCATTTCTACCTGGGAAACTACCTATATAATTTCATAGCACAGTGCAGGGAGATCCAAGAAAGTCCTGCAGTGCTCTGACTCTAATGGAAGCTCTGGGGCTTCAGGCAGCACAAACACGGAGTCTGAGCAGAGTGGGGCAGTAAGGCTTGCAGGCTTCAGGCCAGCACAGATTTGTGTTTACCAGTATGATAGAGAAGGCAGACTGTGAGATGACAGCAACCTTGTGTTACCCCTACACATAATCATGTGATCTCAGGTTATTTTGTAATTTTCTGCAAGCCTCTCCTTACTGAGAGAAACAGATCAACGGAGAAAGAAAAGAATACAACAGAACTCTGGTCAACCTGAAACCCCACATCTTTCAATAAATGTCACCTCTTGTGAATCCCAAAACACAAGTGAATCATTGCCATAAGAGACTTTACATTGTAGATAGTTGGGCAAGTATTTGAAGCAAAATTCTCCCCAGTCTTGCAAACATTTGTTATAAACAGAATTTATCCCTGCACAAATACAACACACTTTTGTCTATATACATATTCCTGAGAGAATTTTCATGGCATTATTTATTCCCAGCCTTTTATTTTCTGTATTATTTCACATTTCTTCAAACATCTAGCCATGTCCTTGTTCCAGAGCACAGTCAGAGTAATACATCCTTTTTTTACCAACTGACAACAACACAAACTCTTCTAAATTGAACATAATAAAATTGACTTTTCAAAAGTGGACTTTTGCACTGAAAAAAGTAATTTAGCTTTATACAAGGTTGCCCCAAAATTCAGAATGTAAGATAGGCAAAAGTTGCAAACCTCAAGACTGCAAATATTTCTGGTTCTCTTGAAAAAGGGATTTTTTATCAATAATTTAAAACTCATAACTGAATTAAAGACGCATTATTTCTTCTAACCTATGACAGGAAAAAATGGTTGACTTCACTTACTACTATGACACTACAACAGCAGCTACTAGCATTGGTTAATAAATAAACTCCAGCTTTTGTACTAGTTGAACCGGATATCTGGGAGTGTCTGACACAGTTATTTCTAAAACAATTTGTTTCTCTGCTGATCAAAGTCTTGCCATTCATAACTAACTCCCCAAGTGTATTTGCTAACTTCCCTGACCAAAAGGAACCAAAAAGGTGATAAATCAGATTCAGCTTTGAACTTTAGCCAAGCAGAGACTGCTGATTATGTCAGGCTATGTTAAATTACCCTTGCCTCAGTTGTATGAGTTAATTGTGCTGAAACCATAAAGATACCCGAATTAAAACTAAGCACTTCAAACAGACTGAAAACTTAGGCCAACAATTTCAGAAAAAAAAATTGACTTCTAACATATCTGGCTGAACCACTCTATGTGCCTTTATAGTCACAAGATGTGTTTAATATACTGATGAATATAGAGCAAAATTTTATACATTTCATTTGAATTTACAGCTGTTCTCTTTGTGAAGAGTTGAATGCCAGATTGTATTTGTTCCATTAATTAAATTCATGCAGGAAAGACATAAATATAAAACCCTTTCTCACTCCCTTTTATGGGGATAAGAACACCAAGATTTTGTACATTCAGTTGGACAGAGTTTTAATTTCATCTGGTATGAAATTTATTGGATGGTATCTGGCAGGACAAAATTCTTTTGAACAAAAATTATGTGATGCCTGATACTTTGTGGAGGCCTTGTCTATAAATTCAACAGTATCTGTTCTGCCTATACACCTGTAAGCTTTAACTCTGGCCTGACAGCCCTAGAGGTAAGCTTCTTACTATTTAAATATGTGCTACCCTGAGTAAGATGTTCAGAGACAACTGTGATACTCAGTTCACTGCTACGTCATCCATGTATGAATTCCATGTGAAAAACTGTGGTGGTTTTGAAATTACATGCATTATGTACAGCTGCACTTTGCCTCATCTCATCTTTGAACATCATGATCATGACTCTCTTCCCTTTTCTGCATAGTTAAATATTTGAAAAAAAAAAAACCAACAAAAAACAATTCCCAACTTTCTGAATGAAAACATAAAACTTCCTTAGACTCTAGCATTTTTCTCTGAATAGTCAGATAGAACATATGAAATGGAAAAAGAGTGGAAAAAACTGGAGAAAAGATGGTAAAAAGACAGAAAAAAACCATAAGACTGGTGAAAGAGGTATGACAATATATTCCTTTGACAGTCTTCTGGTTCATTATGCCTGGCATGCTTTGAAATTTCCAGTGTAAAAATAATGATGACTTTATCTGGTCTTAAGCAACTTTGAGACATTATGGCTCCTTCCTCTTTTATTGCCTGCACCTTAGGATTGAAATTCTCCTTTACTGAAGTCAAGAAGAGTTGAGTCACTGACTTCACCAATATGAAGATTTCACATGGATTTATCAAGTGTTGTTTCAAACTCCTGGAAAGAGAACACTATTCTTTCCACATAGAATAGGCATTACCTGACAGTCTTTCAAAGCATTCTGCACTGAAGCCTGGTCTCCAATTTTTTGTTGCTGTTTCAGTTTCTTCTCTTGGGTTTCAAACCAAGTTTTTAGGCATTGCACATTGTTTTCATATTCTGTCCAGGATTCCTGCAAACTTTCTAAGAGCTGGATCTGCAAAGAAAAATGAGTATATGCTTTCTCATACAATTATCTTCATTGTTGAGTCAATTAGATAAATCATTGAAGACCAATGCAAAGTAGTGCCTTCTTGGAATTCAGTGCCTTCAGAGTTTAAAAAGAGCATTTTAAATATATCTAGTATTTTTAATATAATTAATAAACACCCCAGCTTCATTCAGCTTGGGGAAAAGAGGGCAAAGGAATCATCTCAATCTGGTGTCCACTTCTTACAGGGAGGCATGGGGAAAGTGAAGACAGACTATTCTGGGAGGTACTCAATAGAAGAAGAAGATATAACAGTCACAAGTTGCAACATGGGAAATACTGATTGGGAACATGACAAAAAATTGTCCCCCACCATAGTGGTTAAGCATGGATCAGTTACCCAGAAAAGTATGCAGAATTTCTCCTTGGAAATTTTCAAGATTCAGATAACCAGATCCCCCCTGATCTAATTATAAAATTAGTTCTGCTTGAGCAGGAGATTGACCAAGAGGACCTGCAGAGGCTTCCAACCATTATAATCTTATTGTTCTATGCATTTTGAAAGTTCACTCCAGAACAGTTAGGTTTTTTCCTTTACCTTTTCTGTTATCAGGCCTTGAAGGATCTGCCAACGTCTGTTCATTGCTCCGAGCTGTTCTGCAAAATCAGTTTTGTCACTGCGTTTACTTTCAACATCCTGGCTGCTGATTTGCAGCACTGATTGGTTCACAAAGTCAACAGTCAACTGTTTGCAATTTAAATCTATCTTGAAACCCTAGAAAAAAAAATGGAATAAAAATGCAGCACGTAAGTACCATGTTTTCTCACCTTCCTGCAAAACAGTGGAAAAATGTTGAATGGCTACACCTTTATCACGATTCAACTAGAAGGGCTTTTTAACAATTGACCAGGAATCAGAAAACAAGTCCTTCCCGCTGTAAGCAAAGAACAGCACCACTTGATGAAGCTCAATAGGCACAAGTTTATGGGACCTGATGAGATGCATCCCAGGGTCCTGAGGAAGATGACTGAAGTTGTTGCCAAGCCATATTCCATCATATTTGAAAACTCAGGGTAGTCAAACAAATACCCAGTGACTAGAAAAGGGGAAACATCACTCCTATCTTTACAAAGGGAAGAAATTAACATCCAGGGAACTACAGACAGGTTAGCCTCACTTCTGTATCTGGGAAGATCACGGAACAGAGCCTCATGGAAGCAATGTTAAGGCACATGCGAGCCTAGGATGTGATTCAAGACAGCCAGAACAGTTTTACTAAGGGTAGATTGTGCCTGACCAATCCGGGGGCTTTCTATGGAATGACCACATCAGTCAACAAGAGAAGACTGACTGATGTCATCTACCTAGAATTCTGCAAGGCTTTTGACACAGTCCCAAATGACATCTCCAAATTAGAGAGACATGGGTTTGAAGGGTGGACTATTCCGTGGATAGGGATTTGGTTGGATAAATGCAGTGCAGCCAGAGGGCTTTGGTCAATACCTTTATCAATGACACAGTGAGATCAAACATGTCCTCAGCAAGTCTGCAGAGGACATGAAGCTGAACAGTGCCATTGATACAACTAAAGAATGGGATGTTATCCAGGGGACCAGGACAAACTTGAGAACTAGGCCCCTGAGAACCTCATGAAGTGCAACAAGTCAAAGTGCAAGGTACTGCACCTGGGCTGGGGAGATGAACTTATTGAGTGCAGCCGTGCAGAGAAGGATTTGGGAGTTCTCATGGGTAAAAAGCTGGACATAAGCCAACAGGCTTAGGAAGGCCAGCTGCATTGTGGGCTGCTTCAAAAGAAGGGTAGTCAGCAGTGCGAGGGAAGTGATTCTTCCCCTTTGCTCTGCTCTTGCAAGACCCTGCCTGGAGTACTGCATCCACTCTGGCAGATCTAAAAAGGTTTAATAATGTTCATATTGCTTTCGATTTTTCTAGAAATTAAGGTAAGCATATTAAAAGTTATGTTCCTGCCATAAGTAAACAGAAGAGTAAAAATAATTTTGGCTCCTTTTCCACAATATCAAATATTTTGCAGTTCTAATTTGTGTACAATTCCAATCACTCCACAAAGTTGGTTAATGTTTTTTTTTTCTAAATCACTTATATTTTACATATTCCTATATATTTAATTGTGCTACTAATTGGGATAATTCAAAAGGAAAATTAATAATATTGCAACTCAGTACCTTGTACTTCTGGACATAATCCTGAATTGCTTTCTGTCCTACTACATTTTTTATATTTTCTTCATCCTGTTGAATTACATTTTCCATCAGCGAAATCCAGCTCATAACTTCAGTGATGGCATGACGAGAAGGAATTTTGTCCATCTGGAGCTGTTGAGATAACAGACTTAGAACTTGTGTTGTGAAGAATATAGATAAGAATTTCTTGCTTTGCATTAACACAGTTTCAGTAGAGCACTGCTTGCCTGCAATTAATTACTCAAGAATATGTTCTATGACATTTTTAAGTGGACATACGTATTTTCCCTATAAGAAAATTCAGAGAACTACAGAATGACATTGCTTTGTTTACTATCGCAGATTCAGTTAATATTTGTGGCCCTTCCTCTCTCCCTCTAAATCACAAAGTTATTACTGACTCTGAGAGCATTCTAAAGCAACAGCTTACACTGATAACCTCCTAGTAACTATATTTTAAGGCAACTTTTCAACCAGTATAATTCTCTAAGTTCAGTATTATAACATTAAAAGGCCATAGCTGGTTTTCTTACCTGATGTAACTTCTCTTGTACTGCTGGGATTTGTGTGAGAAGCTCTGTCCACTGGGTTTCGATGTGGGACAATCCTGCTCTCAGTGCAGCTGTATCTACTTTCTTAAGCCTGAGGAGCTGGTTCCCAGTACTCAGAACAGAAGATTTCTGTGATGATTTAGCATCCACTTCTTTTGAAAACTCCTGTTAGTAGGAGTGGAAATAATTAAGTTCTTTTTCTTTTACTTAGAGTTTTAGAACCTCAGAAAGCTAAGGTTTCCTCCTTTCCCTTTAAAATATGTACTTTCTATTAGTATTCACCAGCTACATTTCAGAAAAAGTTAGAACAAAATTTGTGTTCAGTCATAAAAATGGCTATTTTCTGTTTTCAGAATCCTCAAGATTTACAATCCTTGCATACGGCAAATAAGTGCTTAATGTACATACACACCAGCATTTTGAAGAACAGCTTACCTACATACTCATCAATGAGAAGTATAACCATTTGATTAATCAACTGTTTAACTGTAATTGGAGATAAATAGGTACCCATGAACAACTTACCAAAAAGGAGTTCAGGTGGTCTCGGACTGTTTCTAGTTCCTGAGGAACAGTCAAAGACTGCTGGCTCCAAAACTCAAGTCGTTCCTTTGCAGATTGCAACCACTGTGTCAATTCATTTGATTCACTCTGATACCTGGGAAAATGTTTTAAGAAGACTGAAACAGTCATTGCCACTTCTTGTCTCCAACTGAGCAGTCCTTCTTCCATGTGTTTGAGGAAGACACTGAATGCCAAATTTGAAATTTTATTTTTATCAAATTTCAGAAAAATGTAATTTAATTTTACAGACAGGCATGGTATCAGAAAGCTCCTATTTTAGCCACAATGCTCACAATTTCTAACAGTGCCTTAGTTTTACCTTTAGAAAAAAGTTTAGCGAAGGACAGTAAATAGGTCCCAAGCCTCTTTGGAAAAGCTGCAATCCCACCCAATGCACATAAAAAGACTTTTCACTTCCATTAGAAGGCTCAGTCTTCCTGTAGCTTTACCAAAAAGTATCTCAGAGCAGAAATTTAATTTTTTTTTTTCAGAAACCATCTCCATATCATTTCACATGCCAACCAACTAATGAGATAACATCTTCTATTACAAATGAAAGACACCAGCACTTCTGTGGAACTGAAGAGCAGTCAAAGTACAACACACATCTCAAAGTATTTTCTTTCAAATGCTGAATCAAACATGTCTGGGTCCCGAATGGCTTTGACCTGAAAAGCATAGGTGAAGAACATCACATTTACCATCACATCAGCATTACCTTGTCCAGTGCTTCAGTATTGTTTCCAGCCTGTGAAGCTCCTTGGTGACTTTGCTGGTGTTACTTAACCAGCATTCGCCTAGTTGGTTCAGTTGACCTTCAAGTTCTGAGCAGCTAACAGAAAAAAGAAGCCTCTTCCCATCATCTAGCACTTGGTATAATTTAGGCTGGTATTCAGTCAGGTTAGATCTCAGATGCTGTAATGACAGAGGAATTGGTTAGAAAACTGCAAGTCTCTGATACACACTTTCTCAACATATAGTTTTCTTTTACTGCAATTTTTGCAGATCCAGTGTCATCACAGAGTACCAAATTTTTCCTCTGCTCCAGCGCTAGAACACCCTGAGAACCATCATCCAGGTAATCTGCTCAAAAGCTGAACATGTTGCCACAAACCAAATCATGTCAACATGTCTGTTGGTTCCTACTTATGATAAACTCCTCCTTCATGTAGATATCCTATACTTGAAAAGAACTTTGTGAGGCAACACAATTTCTGATAGAAATTGATTAAACACCAGAATTTACCATCTGCTGAAAACCTACCATCTACTGCAATGAACATTATTAAAGATGTCCAATATAAAATTATTAGCAGTGGGTCCCTCTTCAGCCCTTCCAATGCCTATCTTCAGCACTCTGGACATCTCACTCTTTTACTGATCTACCCTTCTGCTCTTCATGGCTACAAAACAGAAGATGATCCTTTCCATCCAAACCCCTAAACACAGAGACCAATTTTTATTGCACAAGAAAGCAAAAAAGGTAATGAAAAAGGAGAGGCTGTTAATACTATTACCCAGAATGAACCGGAACTGAGACAGATTTAATTAAAATGGTGACTTGTGGATGGGTAAAGAATTTGTACATGTGGGCAAATATACCTGTTAAATTCCACAATTATTAGTATGGATTTTAAAAACATCTGTGTATTAATATAAATTTGAGCATAAAACATGCATGCATTCCCATTTTTCATTTCTGATGAAAGTAATCTGAATATAAAAGGTACAAAACTAACAAGCTTAACTTCCTATCGCTCTTATTTCCTCTTTCACAAAAACAGTTTTTTATAGATTAAAAAATTCTCTTTATGTATGTGGGAGTCTGTGTATTTGCACATAACATTTATACCAAAAAAAATTCCTAGACAGAGGCTTAAAAAAATTCCAAGATAATAATAAATTTATTATGATGGATTTTAAAGCTAAAGGTGGTCAATTTATAAAACCTATGACATAAAGGAATACAAGAATCTGGATTTGAACAACCTAGTTTATGTAACTGAAAAGAAAAACAAAAGAAGAAAACTAATTTAGGGTCAAGACCAACACAAACAATTCCTAGCATCAAACAAAACCCGAACAAGCCTCCCACACAATAGATTGATTAAGTTGCCCTCATACCATTGGAAAAGCAGAAAGCTGTCTGGTAAAATAACTAAAAAGATAACAGCACAAAGTCAACTTACAAAAAAAATTTGACAGACATTTTTCTTTAAAACAAAAAGGAGGATTAAAAAGCCCCAATTAATATTTCTAGTATAAGGCGACAAAAACAAAACACTAGACCAAAGAAACAGGTTGTGGTAGAAAACCTGTATTTAAACTACTTGTTGCATTTGGGGAGGAAGGCAGTCTGAGGAATCACAGGCTGTTCAGTCTCACCTTGCTCTCTGGAAAGATCATGGAGCACATCCTCCTGGTATTCCATTTTTAATGAAAAAAGGACCAAGAGGTGACCAGGAATATTCAGCCTAAATTCACTACCAGCCATTTATGACAAAACTACTGTCTCTCTGGATCTTACTGACTTCAGCATGGCCTTTGACACCATCTCCCACAGGTCTCTCCTCTAGGAGCAGAGAGAGTTCAGGCTGGACTGTTTGGTGGGTTGAAAATGAGGTGCCTTAGCAATCTCAGTGCTAGTGATCAAAGGCTTCATGCCTGGCTTGGAGGTTAAAATGGGCAGAGTTCTCCAGAGATTATTGACATTTTATCCCAAATATCTTCAACATCTTAATGGCATGAATCGTGGCAGACAGCATTCCCTCAGTAAATTTGTGGATGAACTAATGTAGGGAGAGTGGTTGGGACAAAAAGGGCAGACTGGTTCCAGAGACTCTTGACTAAACTCGAGATTGGAGTCAGTAGAAACCTTGGAAGGCTAAAGAAAGGCAACTGCTGCACTTTGGGCTGACTAACTCCATATCTCAGCACAGGTTAGGAAGGAAATTGATAGTGTATTTAACTTGGCAGTTTATAAGGCAGGCCACAGCACTGTGAACAATCAGATGAAGTTTTTTTATTTTCCTCATCTAGATGATACTAATGAGGCCAAAACTACTCCCTCTGATTGTGCTTTGAGCCATCTCTCATTGAGTTGAGGAAGAAGGAAGTAGTCAGGGTCTGGTGTAAAACTACTAAGTTATTTAGGGACCTAGAGCACATGTCCTTCACAAAGAGGCTGCAGGAAATGTGCTTGCTTTAGACTGACAAACAGGAGGATAAAGGCCAGTCTAACAAAGACCTAAAGCTGTTTGTGGTAGAATTAAAAAGATGATAGAGCTGAATGCTCCTCAGTAGTGCCACACAATATAAAAATGACAATGGTGAAGAGCTGAAAACTGGTACTACTGGCTGAGTATTACAGAAAACCTTTTAGTAGGTGGTGGTGCAGGACTGCAACTGGTTCCCTGGTCAGCTGTGGTATCTCCTAGTTTTGAGGTTTCCAATGCTGTTTCTGATCCAACCCATGAAAACTGTAATGCTTCAAGTGGGAGGCAGGAGCAGATGACTGTCAGAAATCCCTTTAAACCCCCTTTCTGCAGAGAATGTCTATGAAGCACCAACCTGAAAAAGTGTAATCCGGTCTGTAAGCCTGTCCTCCGTCTCTTCTACCAAACCAACAGTGGGGATGTTTCCTTCAACAGACTCCAGCTGTCTGGTGAGTTCCTGGTAATCTTCATCCAGGTGCATCCAGGTCTACAAGCACAAATTATCCTGTATATGGTGAATCTGGGTACCTAAAAATTTTATTACTTTTTTTTTTTTTTTTTTAATCTGAAATCCTACAGCTAGGTATATGGTTGTGAAAGTATGGAAATAACAGTACAAATATCCAGTGAACCTATAAAGTGCTGAGCTCAACTTTTGGTAAGAACATGTGGATAAGACTGTCATGCTCTCTTTACCAGCTAAAGCTAAGCAGCTCTTTAGACTTAGAGAAACACAATTTGTGCTACCTGAAGGTCACAACAGTTAAACAGAAAAGACTGCATGTAGTCTCTCAGTGCTTTTTGTGTATGACAAATTGGACTGATGCTCATCAATTCTGTCCAAGCACAGGAAATCAGCTTTATAGAATATTGTGATGGTTGATCACAATGAAAGTACAGAAAAGGCCACAGAAATTCTCACCTCTAGAATGTATTCCAGCTCCACACCACGTTTATGAGCCAGCTTTAATACAGTTGAAGCTCGAGTCACTATCTCTGAATGGGACTGAGTTTCCTTCAAGAGGGCAAGGCTACTCATCTTTCTAAAAAGTGTTTCTGTCAGGATCATGTGAGACTCCAAACCTTGAAAATATTCCTGAAAAATTTGAACGTGAGGGAGAGGGAGAACAGAAAAAGAAAGCACAATTGTTAGTCAATTCATTACCACTAAAAGAATATTTTAAGATCTTAGCAGTACAATCAAGTACAGAAGGTCAGCAATTTGCTCGTCATAAGTGTCCTGGTTTTGGCTGAGATAGAGCTCATTTTCTTCTAGGTCGCTGGTACGGCGCCGTGTTTTGTTTTTACTACGGGAATAATGTTGATTGATTTTTTTTTTGTTGCTGAGTAGTGTTTACCCAAGTCAACGACTTTTCAGTTTCCCTTGTTCTGACAGTGAGGAGTGTGTGATGAGCCTTGAGGGACCATGGTCAGGACAGCTGACCTGAACAGGCCAAAAGGATATTCCATACAATAGAGCATCATGTTCAGTATATAAACTAGGGGGAGCTGTCTGGAAGCTGCTGATTTCTTCTTGGGTGAACAAGAAGATGTACTGTACATCATTTAGAGTACTGATGTACTGTACATCATTTATTTATTTCTCTTGTGTTTATTTCTCTCTCTCTCCTTTCCATTACAATTATATTTACTATTTCAAATATTTTTATTACTAGTGCTATTAGTATCAGCATTCATCTCTCAACACACAAGGCTTACCTTTTCTTTCCAATTCTCCTGCTTCCCAAGAAAGGAACACATAAGGAAGAGCAGCTGTGTGGTTCTTAGTTTCCCACTGGGGCTTAACCATGACAACAAGCTTACAGTCATTACTAGTCCTGAAATATGTCCCCTTTTCTTACCTTATGTTTTTCAAGCAGTGATTGAACTTCTTCCTTGGAAGAAACAATCATTTTCTGGTCACCAGCCATTTTTTCTTGGCCTGTTTCTACCAGGTCAGCCAGGTCCTGCAAAGCCCGCTCATACTGCCTCTTAAGAGCCATATTCTGATTCAGATCACTCCGCCTGGATCCAATGATCATCAGCAGCTCATCATACTTATCCTGGGGGGCAAAGGGCAGCAATGGTGATCCTTATTTCACACCTTACATGTCTTCCTAGAAGCAACCTTACTGTTCCTGTACTCTCTGTGAATACTAGCAGAGTAACATTTATTTCCAGCTCAAAAAGAGTTTGCAGATATACTGACTTCATTGATGAATTAACTCACCATTTAAAGACAGAAGAAATAAGCAAGACCTGCAACTCTTTAAAATATGTGCATTTGGGGAAAAAAAACCAGAATCCCAAAGACTTGATGTAGATAGCAAAGATTTCCCTAAATGCATCAAAAAACAGTGACTACCATGCAATGCAGATGCTGTTTACATTTTACTTTTCATAATGCAGAGGATTGCATGGATTCCCTCATGGATACACACCATAGGCATCTCATAGTCAGGTTTGTTTCCTTCTCCTTCCTCAGAATGTTACTGGTAGCAAGCAAGATAGATACAACTTACTGTAAAAACCAAAACAAGCCCATAGTTTTGATTGATACATGACATTCCAACAAGTAAAATATCTCTATGATCATCCAGTGCCACAACTAAGTGCCCACTCTCCGACTGTAATTGGTTGTCCTAGCCTTAAACAGAAAATTGTGAGAAGCAAAACTGTTAGAAAAAGCCAAAGGAAGGCTTTTCTAAAAACTGAAATGAAGGGGACGGGGCACATAATGGCACAGAAACTGAGAGCAAAAAAAAGCAAAGTCAAAACCCACAAACGAACGAGGAGGAGATGCTAAGACCAAAGGAATAAAGAACTGGGCAGAAGAAAAATTTCTTAGTGATTAATTTCTTAGTCATTTATTTTTAATTGATATCCCTGTCCCTTTGGCTTAATAAGTTTATGGTCCAGTTTCTATTGTTTTATTTGCTTCCAATTTATCATTATGTCATTGTAAATGGTAAAATTCAGCCATAAACCTTCTCCTTGATATTTCCTCAAGCATTCCCCTGCATCAGCCAAACTGCTCCAAAAGGACTTCCAAGAGGTTTACAGAAGTTGTGGATCAACATGTATTGACATGAGAGGTGTTCTAGCAAAAGCAGAACATTTCCAGTTTCAGGTCTCACTTCACTCTCTATCCTCTTTCACCCCCTTCCTTCTTTAAATGACAGCTGTGAGACAGTACTAAACTGCAGATCATGAGACTCTGCTGAGAACACGGATTAACCTGCGGCAGACAAATCTATGTTTACATGCCTAAAGTCAACTGTGTGAAATGGGAGTGGACAAGAGCTGACAGAAAACATGTTTTTGTAGATTTTTACAATTAATACAGTTAACATCAGAGATGTTAGGAAATCTGAAGAGGCAACAGTAAAAAACTAGGTGAATCAGAGAGTACATAATCTTTTATACATACTGAAATGCCTTTAAATCCCTTTTCCTAAACAATAAAAAGAAGTATTCTTTTGATATCACAGTTGAGAAAGGTGATAGGATGGACAGGTCTAGGATGGAACTAATGAACCATACCTGGATCTTAGACAGCTCTTGTACAGAAGGTTGGTCAATTTGTAGCTTGTCTATACGTTTCTTTAATTCACTGATTCCGGCATCTAGTTCCTTTAAACCTTCCTCTGCCTGCAGTAGGACCTGCATATGAAAATTACATTGCTTAGTTTTAAGTTTCAGTAACAGTAGTGTAGCTGGTCTATGATCATATCTTTTCTGCTTGCTGCACTAATCACACCTTTGATGTGCTGAAATTTTAAAAGATGCTATGAAGGAAATGTAGTAATCAAAAGTTTGGAAAGCCTAGTTTTTTCTTAAACAAGTTAACTTAAAAGTTTCTTAAAGTTAAATAAGCATGTAATCATTACTTTTTAATAACAAGTTTTTTAGTATCATATAAACTACTATGTTTAGTATTTTTATACTAAACATCACTATGAATTTTCATGTTTATATCTATTTAGTAGAGGGCCAATGAATTTTTTTAATGCAACAATGTCATTTAGAGAATATTTTCATTAACAGTCATTCCTGTCATCTCTGAGCACCAAGCAAACAACCATCACAGCAGAACCCATGGATCAAAGCAAAGAGCTGTGCATAGTTCCCTTTCAGGACTGGGATAGGACCAAAATTACTGTAAAGGAAAAAGACTTGTACCTCCCCTTTTGCACTTGGTAGACTACAACTTAAGAACACAGATTGGTATTTGCAAGTGTCTGAAGGTGATGAGTTTTTCCAGTGGAAGCTACAAGCTTCCCTAGGTCTATGCTGAAGTAACACATGCAGATTATTAAAAAATTAAAAGTGTGAGGTAGGTTCCTGTACTTAAAAGCCTTTGCTGAGGCCCTTTCCTGGAAGCTTCCTATCCAAATATTTTTAAACTATGTATGTGAAGCAGAACTCCTGCCTTTCAGCAGCATGGAGTTTGCACAATACAGTCACTAAACTTCAACTCCAGTCTGATTAAGGCCCTTATTCTACTTCCCTAATCATGTATTGAACAAGCAGCAATGCTTTTAAATTTTAATTTTTATCATCCAAGGAAGATTTTCTGACACAAATAATTTCACTTGCTTTTGTTGCCACATTGTTTTCCTTGCTGGTAGTGAAATTAATGATACTGGAAATAAATTTTTGCCAATGGTTGGAATCACAAAAAGATAGAAAAGACACAGTGTGACCTCTCTTTTTCATACAGGAGACATAAACGCCTTCCAAATTTGAGTGTTAGGTACATAAAATCCAGTATTTCTGTTTAGTTGAAGGGTAAGTTTTTTCCATTCAGTCACATGGTGGCACCAGAAATCACTATAGAAATATCTATAAAAAGCAGCCCTTAGCATACTTCATTCATTTTTCTCACTGGCAAAACAGAAACAAGAAAACAGGATATACTTTTTCATATAAATAATTACTTATTCACCAGGTCATTCCTGATAAAGAAATAATAATTACTGCCTTAAAATGAGTAGCATTAAAGACAACACTATAAATCAGTGAGCAGGAAAGTGTCTTTGGTTCTTAATAAAATTTAATAGTCGAAAAATTTAGGAAAAGTCTGGACATTTTTGTTTATTGAAGTTTTCTTTTTTCAAATACTGCCCAGTATAAACATAACTAGGTACTAAGGTACAAAGCTGGGGAGATGAGAGAGACAATTTTGCTTGGATTTTTTTTTGTTGTGCCTTTTTGTTTTATTTACTTATAAATAGGTGTAGTACACTCTCGGACATGCTCATTTTCCCACACTTCATGTGAACATATATGCTCTCCCATTTAAAGTAACTGTTCTCCAGAATCCATTTACACTTTGGATAAAAGCTTTACCTCTTCCCCTCTCCCCAAGTGACAGATGCGTGGTAGTACCTGCATTTGTTCCGTTTCTGGTTTGTCAGCTGCCTCTGCTAATTTCTGTAGAACTAAGTATTTGTTATCAGCCACCGAAGTAAACATGAGCTTCAGATCATTCTACAGGAAACAAAACCAACAAATTATAATCAATCACAGCACAGCACAACTGAAAAATATTTCATGTTTTTAAAAGTTTAAAGCATTAAATATAATAATACAAGGTAGCACTACAGCATAAAAACAATTCATAACATAATTAGCCAATGCAAAACATTTAACATTGCTGAAAATCCAGCTATGGAAACTAAGAGTTAAAGTGACTCATATTTAAAATGTATCATTAATTACCAAGAGTGATTACCTCCATGTAACAAAAAAATCCTTGTGCAGTTGATTCAACCCCATATGATTGCAAATAAACTTGTTTTTACTTTTTAAGGCAAGTTGTTTTAATTTCAAACCTGAGCAAATATAATACATAAGTAAGCAAGGCCTCCACACATTACAGGGCTAACCACAAGCTAAGACTTGTAGAATATTTTATCAGTAATGACATATAAATATTACTTAACAATTTTGCTGAAATATAATCAATTACCTTTTTCTTGCACACATCTCAAGAGAAAATTATCAGCACATTGACATGTCGTGAGACTTTCAGCATTACATAACAGGTGCATTAATGGTTTAGTATTTATTTTTTACATTCAGCAATTATTTTAAATACTGAAAATCTCTAAGAATAATGCAATGAATTCTAATCAACCTTGCTGTCATCAGCAAAGGGAAGTCTTTTATTTAAAAATGGGAGACTGCAGAGGAAAGTTTATGGCGTTTGAAAGGAAACCTAGCAGTAACAATCTATGAAAAGATGGCCCTAATATATAAAGACACAGGAATCCTTTTTTTTTTAATTTATGGATTTTTTAAATTTAAAATAACCATACTGAAGAGCTTCATATATTATTATTATTATCATTATTAATAATATTAATAATTATTATTATTAATAATAATAGGAGATAAGGTAGATACAAAATAAGATCTGAAGGCATTTCTGAACTGTGTTTGAAAAGTTTTCTGAAAGTGCACATTTCTCTACTTATCAGCATTTTTTCATACTTGCACAACACAGACTTCCTTGTATGTAATGCCAGCAGGGTGAGAGATCACAGAAAGATTATCAATTTATAGTAACTGCATGAGTTGTAGATCCCTTCTATCAGAGAACTTAAATTTTGAGTAATTATTAGGGTATCAAATTTTGCACAGTCTGAGAAGTTGGATTTTTCAATAAAAAACCTGTGATAACCTTGTTCTTTTGATTTGGTACCAAAAATTCACAGCCTTTATATCCCATTTCACATACACCTCTGTCAATTTATTATACCTTGAATGTGATGATTTGCTGGAGCCGTCCTTTCATCTGGTGGCATCTCTGATTTATCACTGACTCCAGTAAGGTCAGTCTTCTCAGGAGAAAGTCCAAAGTGTCTTCTATAACAGTTCTCTTGTCACTGCTGTCAGGAAGTATCTGAGCAAACAAATTCTTGTTCTTATCCACTTCTTCTGTTATGTCTTTGATTTCTTTGGCAAGAGACTAATTTTGTAGAAAAAGAGAAGTGACAATCAGACATTCTAGAAAGCAAGCAAACATTGCCATAACCATTGTCAATTTTGCAATGATGTAGTGAATTTTCTACATTGCTGGTATACACACACACATGAAAAAGATGGTAGCTACACTAATCTCTGACAGTAAAAAGATTCCAAGGAAAACAAGTGCTGGAACAAAATGATGTAAAGTCACAGAAACATCTGGGTTGGATTAAAAGTCATCTAGTCCAATCCTCTTGAAGTAAATATGGACACCTTTAACTACATCAGGATCCTCAGAGCCCTCTCAAGCCTGAATTTGAGGATGGGACAACCACCACCTCTCTTGGAAACCTGCTACAGCATTTCCACACTCTCATTTTGAGAAATTTCTTCCTTATTTCTTGTCTGAATCTATTCTCTTCAGTTGAAAACAGTTATTCCTTTGTCCTATTGCCTCTCTCTCCTTCCACCACTCAATTCTTTCTGCAGCCCTCTTCCCTAATTAATGTTGATAAACTTATGTTGTTTCTATATCCCAGAGCACCTCCCCTCTTTCTCACTTTGTTTCAATTTTGACAATGTGTTGCTTGTTAATACTTAGAAAAGATGTTAAACAGAAGTCTATGCTTTCTGCAACATTCTCTACACGGTCAACTACAGAAGGTTGCAGTTACATGGAGATAATGTCAGCGACATGTCACTTATCCAGGATTCTAACACTTTTGTTCTAAATACTACATAAAATGCACACTTACTGGCAATTAAAAGGAAGTCTTACTCATGGATTCCTTACCTCTTGCTTGCAGAGGTAGGTTTCTGTTTCTTCCTCAGGCAACAGAGCTGTAGCAACAAAGACTTGCTCCTCCACACCATCCAGCCACACCGATGTGGCAGTGACACCATCATACAGCTTCTGCTCAAGATGCAGGGTCTCCTCCACCTGTCCAGCCTGGACAAAAGGAACCAGAGAAGTCCAGTACAGAAGTACAAAACAGTCTTCCTAACTTGTCATATTTGGGAAAGGCCTGGATTTCCAGGTCACAGCTGGAGGAGTTTTCACTGCTAATGTGGCGTTGCTGTAGGACACATGTAAAGACAATTGAAAATTACCTCAGATGAGACATCTTCAAAGGCCTGATTCAATTCAACCAGTACTGGTGACACTAAGGATTTCTCTTCATCCTGTGTCTCCTCCTTATACAAAGGCATTCCAGGTATTAGTCTGTTTGGTCTGCTATAAAGCTGCTGAGAGAGAAGCACTAATTAGGATGCATCTATCATATGTAGGGCACAAAATTCAGCTGTACAGATTCCCTACTCACTGAGTCTATCACCTGCTAACGCTCATGGTCCTCCCACAAAGGCTCCATGTCATCAATATTTTGCATAAATATTGTTCAACAGGAGGTTCACTAGAAATGCAGGATAAATGCTTATAGCCAGAATTAAAAATTACTAAAAAATTACTAATTAAAAATTAGCTTTTACCAAAAATATAATCAATTATTGTTTAATTAATTAATACAAGGTATTTAGAATTTTGGAAGCTGACTAATGGAGTGTTATACAAAAAAAGAGTGCATTTGGGTGTATTAATAATAAAATAGAAGATACATGTTAATATAGACTCTGGTTTGTCCCCAGTTTAAATGATTAATCCCTATTTCTTTCAGTAGAATACTGTGCCTGAAACTCTTCACCCACAAAGACCAAGAATTGAATGTAATCAATGAATTCAAACAACAGTTTTCCTCTAAGATATTGCCAGAGCACTGATCAATTCCAGAAGGATGATTTGTTACGGAATTATCCTGAGTTAGATAAGTAGACAAACATTTTGTCTGAGCTCTTTCTTCCTTTCTGGTTCATTAACCTGATGGTACTGAAATTCAAATCACTTTGAACATGAGCAGTGCTGGTGTCAATATTTAGCAGTTTTTAAAGGTGTCACAAAAATAAATTGCTCCCTATCTCATGCTTTAACTACAGCACCTTAATGGATCTACATATTGTACCTCTTGTTGCAACAACTACTTTCAAAGAGAAAGTGGAAAGAGAAATTTTAAAAAGCTACCGGCTGTTCTTTTTCCAAAGCTTTCTGCAGCAGTCTCTGCTTGGTACTGAATTCCTGGTTTAGGCTTTCCCATTTCCTCTTCATCTGTTCTTCAGATGATGGTTTCTCACCTTCTAAGACTAATTCCTCAGAGAGTACATCAGGCTTCTCACTGAATCAGAAGATGCATAAAGGTTTAAAAAATGCAAAATCTGTACCATTTAAAGTTTTAATTTTCCACTTGGAAATTCTACATTTAAATTAAGTGCTATTTTTTAAAGCTTTGACTTGTTGGTTTTCCTTTTGTTTTTCCAATAATAAGACAAAGGCTGGTTTGAACAGCAAGAAGTTCTTGCCTAATAAAATAAAAAAGTACTTTCTAAAACTGTTTAGAGTTGCAAGTAACCCAAAATAATAAAAAATCCTCAAACCAGACTCAATACATACCACATTGAAATGTAATCTGTAAAGAGGTGTTAGTTCAAAGGATGAATTAAAATATTTTATTTGATTTCTTCCTTACCTCTTCTCTCAAAATGGCAGACATAGTTTCATGCAGGAAAGCATATGAGTTTAGATTTGGTAAAGAGTTAATCACATTCAGAACTTTCTGTTTGGTGGTTTGTGTTTTTTAATTTTTTTTTATTTCTTTAGATTTTAAATTTTTTAAAAAAATTTCTATAGTACACCATCATTTGACAGAAGGAAGCCTCAAACAGAAGTACACTGGTTAATACTTTCCGGCATTAGAATTCAAGATGAAAAATACTTGCTAATTGCAGGAAAAATAAAATTAAGAAATTACTATCTCATTTGGGAAGATCTGGTTAAAATACCAGATGCCAATGATTGAGATAGATGTGATTCACACACCAGTGCTGGTCCATAAAGTTACAGTAACTGATCCACTGCTTGTCTAAAGAGTCTCACTAGTCTTTAATTTTGGTGTGATTCTGGCTAATAAGAATAAAGTGCATTTCTAAACACTGCAGGTGATCCATAATCACAAAACAGTTTGTGCAACTGTATTATCAGACCTCTGAATCATAAATCAGGATTCCAGTAGCCTAGGCACTATATAAAAATGATAAAACAAAAATTAGAGGACCATGAGCAGAAGAGGGATGTAAGCATAGGGATGACATAGCACAAAAAGAAATTTACTTTTTGGAACAACACATAAAGCACACCTTATAGAGGCGCCTTCAGTGGAGCCTTGCTGTGTTAGGATCTCTCCTCCACGGCACGCTACTGAACGAAGCAGATTCTTCTGCTCTTCTAGCTCTTGCTCCAGCTCCTAGCAAAGCAAGTTACAAATTCGAGAATAATTCTCACAGACAGGTTTTGCCTTGGAAGGGTATGTCTACCTTGTTTAACTCTCATGCAAATTTAGCTGATCTACTTCTGAAATGGTTTATCTGAACACCAAAAGTGGTCCAAGCCAGGGACACAGAAAATTGAGTACATAACTTGGGTTACTGAACTAATTAACTAATACAATGCAGTTTCTGGAACCTACTCTAGTGAGAATATCTTCAAATCATTCAACACAATATATAATGTAATATGTGTATCTTTGCTTATATTAAGACAAAGTTGTTAATAATTATATCATTATCATCATCATCATCATCATCTCTCCTTAGAGTAACTTAAAGGGTTGATTCAATTTTATTCAACTGATGGACAAATTTTATTCCACTGAATACGTGAATTGACCATTCTAGGTCTTGACTAGGATGTCTAGCCTGCCTGACTGTTACAGATATAAGACATGGAACTCAGATGCATCATTACAAAAGCAGTGAGTAAGAAACGGTGTAAAAGTTGATATTTCAGTGGAAATATTAGCAGAGTGGTTCAGCTATAGCATGAAGTACAATCTAAAGATGGCAGTAAAAGAAATGCAAAACACCAACTTTCTGTTGCTGCAAGGTACTCTGCTGCTGCTGTGAGCGAGTAGTTCTTGCTTGTGCCAGCCATTCTTGAACACTCGGGCTTTGTGAAGAAACGAAGTCCAGATCAGTCTCCTCCTTTTCTTGTAAAGATCCCTGCTTTAAGAAAGAGATATTAAGATTTAAAAAAATATCTTACATTGTTAGAGAGCAGGCAGGTTCAGCTCATCTGTGAAAAATCTCTCAAGTTGTTGGTTCATTTAAATTCTGAAGTGAGCAATGATTTTAGATTTCTGACTTTTACTGGTTTTTGGTTACTAGCAAGAAAAGCATCCCTAAAAATGAAAAACTAAACAAGCATCATTGCACTTAGCAGAATCAGAGACCACAGGTCAGAGACCTTGGACTGATGTGTTTCTAAAGACTGTTCTGCTTTTATAAACCAGCCTTGATCTGTAAAGGAGGGTGCAGTTTTACCTGCAATGCAGGGATTCAGTGGTTTGTTTCTGCCAGGTTTTTTTATCTAATTAAAGCAAATTTTTTTGTCTTCTTGAAAAGGAGAAAATTGGGGTTGTCATTCTGGTCAATATTTATTTATCAGTAAGTACATAACTCTATGTACAGCAGAAACACTCTGGATAAAAAGCAGATGACATAATATGTATAGCAGAGAAAGTGAGAGAGATCAAACCACAGAATGTTAGAACAGCACAGCAAAAGCAACAGTTCCTTCCACTCATATTTCTATCATGTTTTTCCAACATGAGTGATTAGACAGGATTTCTGTGCAAGCAATGCAAAGAACAAGCGCCTTAATAGCTCAAAAAAAATGTTTTATCAACTTCTTGTCTTCCAAAGTCTATGTTGGCTGTAAGTTTAACTACAGTAATTTCACGAATACAAGCCGCACCAATTTGACCAAAATTTTGGTGGAAACCCGGAAGTGCGGCTAATATTCCGGGGCGGCTAATCTATTAACAAAATTCTAAAAGCTGCCAACACGGAAGTGAGAGCCCGCGGCAGCCCCAAGCCAAGCTGGAGCCCGGCCGGCCCCGGCAGAGGTGGGAAAGCCTGGCAGAGGCGGGGCCAGCAGTGTGGGGGCGGGCGGCAGAGCCTGAGCCAGCAGGGCGGGGCAGGGAGGGCGGCAGAGCCTGAGCCAGCATGGCGGGGGAGCCCGGGAGAACTGGGGCTAGCAGTGCAGGGGAGCATGGCAGAAGCAGGAAGGCCGGCGGGTGGGGCTGCCTGGCAGCGGGGGAAGCCCAGCAGAATCGGGGCCAGCAGCATGGGGGAGCCCGGCGGTGCGGGGGCCTGCAGTGCCGGCCAGGGCGAGGAAACGCGGCGGCGGTGCAGACGGGAGGGGGCGGCCGGCGAGCCTGGTGGCGGCGGCGGCAGCCCTGCCGGCGGGGCGAGCGAAAGCGGCGCTCGCGAAAGCGGCGCTCGCGAAAGCGCCGCTGCGAGCCGCCGCTCGCGAAAGCGCCGCCGCTCGCCGCCGCCGCGAGCCGCCGCCGCTCGCGAAAGCGCCGCCGCTCGCCGCCGCCGCGAGCCGCCGCCGCTCGCGAAAGCGCCGCGGGGCGGGCGCGGCGCTCGCGAGGCGCGGCGCAGGGCGAGCGAAAGCGGCAGCGGGGCGGGCGGCGAGCCCGGCGGCGGCAGCCCTGCCAGCCGGGCGAGCGAACGCGGCAGCGGGGCGGTGCTGACGGGAGAGGGGGGCCAGCGAGCCCGGCGGCGGCGGCGGCAGCACCACCCGGCCAGCCCCGCCGAGCCGTGGCGCTGAGCTGGGCCACCCGGCCCCGTCGGCAACCATGAGCGGGCCGAGCCTTCCTGGCCCCGCCCCGAGCCAGTAAAGCCCGCTATGCCGCGATCCTGTTACTAATTGGCCAATTTGTGAAAGCTGCGCACGGATTCTCGCGACGAACGAAAGTGCGGCTAAATATTCGGGGTGCAGCTTATCTATTGACAAAGACAGCAACATTGTCGAGGCACCGGGGGTGCGGCTTATAATCCGTGCGGCTTGTATTCGTGAAACTACTGTAATTTTAGCAGCCAATGTATTCAAATGTAGGTATTTTGCCAGGCTTGGCCTTATGTTAAAGACAGACTTGTAGGTCTGGCTACTTGGATGTACACATCTCTCTGGATTTATTTAATATTACTTGCAGTCATATGATGACTGTAGAGCTTGCACCTTTTTGGCTTTTTTTGAAAGCTTCAAAATCTAAAACTAGGGCTTAATACCTCTCCATTTTCTCTATATATTTCCTTCTTCTAGGATTATTATAATGCCCATGATTCAGCTATTATTCTAAATAGATTAAGACTTCCAAATGTTTCAACAACAGGCTCTCCAAAACACAAACACTCTGCCTTCCAGATTTTGTTTCTCAAATCAGACAGGGACCAGCAGGGCAGAAGGTGGGTGTGGAAATCCTACTTGCCTCACCTGGTGCTGCTTATGCTAAGAACTGAGATGGACCTCTGCCACCAGTGACCCTGGCACCAGCCACTGAAGCAGCAGTTTTGTTAAGTAGTAGAAGGTGACGTGCAAGATTTTAATTTTGGGGATGATGAATGCACTGAAGGTGAAAGGACTGATTAGTGTTAGAGGATATAAACTGTTAAGAGAAGCAAAACAAATAAGAAGTACCTGGTACTAGAAAGAATCACTAGCCCTTGCTTTAGGAAATAACTTTGTTTTACTAAGGTTTCAGTTTGCAGGTAAACTCTGACAGTTTACTTTGTAGGAACAAGTTTCGAGAAAAGCTGACGTAGTTGGAGTGTGAACAATGTTATTACAGAAGGTCAGATTGGGCAAAGAAAGTATGTGAGAAGTAAAGGTCTGGGATTATAGCTTTTCTATTACAAGTTAGGAAAGAGACAATCTTTCTGTAAATTGTGGCGGGGGTGGAAATCTGCTGTTCAACTTGACAATTTCTTTAGAGAACAATATCTAGTTCTTCATTGCATTTGAGGGGGCTGATTGATTTCAGTTACATTTTGGGTCTCTTTTTCTCTGGGAAGAGGATGGAGAAAATACAATTTTGGAATTATACTGAGACATATCATTATTAGTCTCATAGTTCCTGCAACAGCAAGGAGTGTAAAAGGGATTGTGGCAATTGTTGATGCAATGAGGTTTTGCAAATATGCTACTGTATATACTTTTTAGATCAAAAGTTATTTATGAACCAGATTTTATCACTGTCAAATTACAGAATGTAAGTTTGAAAAAAACTTACATTTGCATTTACAGTTGCACTTTCATTTGAAGTCTGTCTGTAGGAACTGTATTACATTCCCTTAAACAGCCAGGGAAATACAGGTTTGAACCTGTAATTCCCAGCTGCTGTCCAGTCTAGCATAGAAATAAATGGAAAATCCCTGGAGAAGATTGTGATGAAATCGGTTTTTCAAAGGATTTCAGAATTATACAAACTTATATGAAGCATACTTTTTTCTTGTGAAACTGGAATCATTCCTCCCACACATCCTTTGAAATAAAAGGTAAATAAATCTGTTTTGTTGAGGTTTTTTTCCTGCAGAATCTATATTACTTCTTTGTTTTTAAAGGAGTCTGTTCAGTTTCATTGCCCCTAAACCAGAAAATAAACAGTAACACACACAATATTTTGTGCATTTCAAAGGGCTACCTTTGGAGACAGTAATCTGGAACACTCCTGTTGCAGCATGCTTCTGATTAAAGTTTCACTACTTTATTTTATGAATAAAGAAGTTGGTCTCCAAGTCACCTTTTCTGTATCACTAGTGATGTTTGTTAACAAAAATGAGAAGAAACCTGAAATTGTTCCAAGAAAGTCAGAGAATCTCACACTGACTCCTAAAAAGCCTTGTGCACAGGGATAACAGACAAGCTGAAATATACTTTAAGGAAAGTACAGCTCAGTCTTTATAATAGTCTTCCAGTGCGACTTGGGAGGCTCCTACTTTCGGGAGGAGGTTGTTCTATGCCTCTGGGCATTACAAGCTTATCAGAACATCTGGAGACATTTAAAAGTCTGAGTCTTTTACATGCATCAACATCACTGCTGTTAGCTTGTAATGTTTCTCAAGGTTCATACTGGCACTGATGCTCTTGGCCTCCATCCTCAGTGTTTGGAAAATGACATTATAGAACTTCTCACTTGAAAAAAATTGCTCAGTGAAGACTAAAAGATGTTATACTGCCTATGTCTATTTTCTTACATGATCTGTAAATGTAGTCAAATAAAGGCTTGGAATTCATAAAGAAACTTGAGTCTTGCAGTCATGCACTATCTTAAATTATTCATATTCTACATCTGGAAACTATTTTGTTGTTATTTTAGATATTAGAAGATCATCCAAAAATCTGTTTTAAGAGTTTAAGTAAACTAAATCACACCACTGCATTTTAAAAATATTTTAAAATTTAGCAAAAAACTCTGTGATGCCTTTTCACTTCACAGGTAATACATGAGAACAAAGTATCAAGTGCCTACATGGTGTTGATAACTTTTCATTTGCCTAGTCATGAGGTTTAGGAAGCAAGAACAACATTAAAGTTACTTCCTCTTAGAGGCAATTGGAACAAATACCTGGGGGTTTAATTTCTTTTTTATTTCTCTATTTTTCTGGAATTACGTGAAGTTTTAAAGCTATGCACTTGCTTTGTACTAAAAATAGTTCTTAGAACATCAAGTGACTTTTCAAGCTAACCTCTCAGTAGACTTTAATCTGCATTACAAGCCAGAAATCTTTGAAGCTTATCATGTTTAATTTGCACAGCAAAGCCAAGAAAAGAAGTAAAAGAAAAGGAGGGGGGAGCGAGTCACAGGAGGGCAAGCAAATTCAAAACCAGTCAGTCACATTACATGGTTGGGTTTCTTGTATGTATTCGGTTCTCCACATGCTAGTTTGACCTAAAGAATGACCAAAAACAACTGATGAATTTGTGGCAATGAGCAGACCAAAGTTGCTAGGAATAGAAACCAAGGACAAGACCGTGGTCAAATGAATTTTTGCTTACATAATATTTTATTTGGTACAATGATGCCACTAAGTATTAGCCATAATAAAAATGTTCCCTTATGTTATCTGCTCGCTGTGTTGTGCACACTTTAAAAAAAGCACATATTTAGGATCATTTTTTTGTTGCGGAGAGTAAACCTGCCCCAGACCATACACAATCTAAATGGACTGGAAACAGGAATAGATTATATCCAGACCAAGCTAACATCTATCTATTTTATTATTGTCCTTTCAGTGAAGATAGTGAGGTTAGGATAGTTGTACCAAAAAGCGATGTTAACTCAAAAATTATCAACTAAAGCTTTCCTGACTTTTACTTTGGAGTTGTAACTCCATTTACTGACTAAAGATGAATAACCCAAACTGAATTAGTGCAACACTTCCACTCTTTTTCCCAGCTGCATAAAGTTGCTATGAAATCCCCAAACTCCAGCCCACCATGAAATCAGCTGGAAGGAGCCACTCACCCGAATGTTGACCTGCTTGTCGTGGAGCACTCTCTGCAGCTCTAGAAGGCTGCCCTTCAGCGTCCTGAGCTTCACAGCCAGCTGCTCTGCCTCGTCCTTGGTGTGAGCCTTCCCTTCCATAAGCAAGTTCTCGTTGTGCACAGACAACTCTGACAAGGCTACCACCTTCTGTTCTATTTCAACCAGCATGTTCTGCAGCAGCAAAAACAAAGACCCAAATTCATACATTTTCCAGTACTTGTCACGTTTTCAGGCAAGATGACCTGTAGCCTATCTCACCCGTAGCCAAACTAAGAGAAAGTCACATTATCATTGCTTTGCCTTCCAGTCCCATTCAGAGTTCTTTAGAATATGCTTGCAAATGTTTGTATTTGCCATTTCAGTTTGTAAACTTTTCCAAAATAAGAAATTAAAAAGTTATTTGAAACAAATAATTTGTTGTAGAGAAGATGGTCTTTATTTGCATATTAAAGGTAAGGATGGCTGAGAAGCTAGACTGACATCCATTAATGACAAGAAATGAAGCACGCAGCCGGAGTTACTTCTTTCCTCTTCTTTCATTTACATGCAGTCAAGTGCTTCCTATCTCCTCCTATGTGTTGCTCTGACTGTGTTGATAAGCTTCTCTTCTCACTATTTGCTCTTTCTGATTGGTGCATGACGGACTTAAGGATTTCTGTATAATCCTCTTTAGTCTAAAGAGAGACTTAAAGTGACAAATCTCTGGCATGTTTATTCTCAAAAGCTACTTCCTTGACATTCCATTAACCATTCACATATTAGAGACATGGTGCATATTTTGATCTTCCAGATTCAATGCTCAAACAAGTCTTGCTCAAAAACCTAGCCTGACATCAAATGCTTTTGTTTCCTTAGCAACTGTCAAGTATGAATTTAGAAATATTTCTCCAGAAGGAAAATGTGCAGAATAAGATCATCAGAGTCTCTGAAGAATGGAAAAATACATAAAACTTACTGCATTAAGATTTCAAGAAGCAGGAAAAGAACAGCAGTATTAAATATTCCACAAAGTTAACTTCCAAGTTTCCTACAGACTATATTAAAAAAATGCTGCTTGCTTAAATTTCATAGGGTTTATCTACATACAACAAAGGGCTGTCAAGGACATTCCAATGGTGAAGTGCTGTCAGTTAAACTTGCATGAAACTTAGCTCTCATTTATCCTAAAATAATTGAGATCCTCATTCTTTAATAAGAAAAGGGATCTTTTGTCCATCTGTCTCTTGTCTCTTTTGTAATTTTAATCATAATGATAATATAATTCTAAACTATCATTTAAAAATTGAAAACTCCCATTAATTTGAGAACCTGCATGTTATGAATTATCTAAGTCTTGTTAATGAAAGTATTGGCAAAAACTCTTATTGCAGCAACATGTCTGTCCTCGGTTGTTTGGGTATTCTGAGTAGATTAATCTTCAAGCCATAAAACCAGTAAATACTGATGATTATCCTTTATTTTTGCATGTATGTAAGGATTATTCCTGAAGAAAACACAGCACTATCCCAGTCATCAGTGCTAATGCCAGTATGTTCTTCAGCTGGAAAAGGATGTATAGGAATGTATACTGCAGGTGTTCTCATACCTATCAGCTGAGCTGTTCAACAATTTCAGCTTGAGAGAAGAAAAAACAATAAGTGAAGCAAATACAATGCCTTTAAAGCTAAACAAAACTACATCTGAAGATGTGAAACTTAAATCTTTCTGCAGTCAGGACTGCTTTTTTGTATTCCTGCTGCTATGTTCATGTGGGCTTTCTAAAGCATTGTTTGCAATCTCTAATGAGAAATTAAGAACAGGCTATATTTTGTTTCGCAAATCTTTGAGGCAGCTTATTGAGCATATAGAGGATGCTGAAAAGCTCAGAAACTTCTCCACAAATATCCTGGTTCATTTGACTCAATAATTGCCTTACTATTTTACCTGACAGTCTACCAGCTGTGCTTCCATGTCCATAGGTTCTTCGGCAGGAAGCAGAGCAGTGTCCAGCGTTGCTCGGGTACTGAGGAGCCAGTGGTCAAGCTCATCAGCTTCACAACGGTACCTCTGGAGAGCCTGCTCTTGCCGCTGTTCTTCAAGCTGCTCATTCAGCCTTTCCTGGAGATACAAATTATATTTCACTTTTTAGGAGATATAAACCATAACAGTCACTTTTAAAAAGTTGTTCCTCTCTATTTGGCACAAATCCTATGGGGGATATCTAAGCCATAGTAAGACCTATCCTTTACAAAATAGTATTCCTTTCAATTGATGACTGTGTTTTTCTGATGACTGAAATTCTGTTTCAGTGCAGTCACTTTATTTCTACTTTCTCTAGTAGAACTCTGCTACTCCAGCTTTCTAAAGGTGGGGCTTTTCCACCTCCTGTGGTTGCTCTCCTGTGGGTCTCCCTCCACTTTGATTCAGCTTAGTCAATTAGCACAGGACTGTTTGCTTAGGGAGAAAGATGCACATGAAGAAAAGGAATGCAGAGCTGAGACTGGGTTGCAGGGGAAGGAGAGCAACTTTGCCTTTTTTGGTAGCAAGCTGTTAGTCAGCTTTACTGCCTCTCAAGAGCGGCACAAGAGGGCCAAACAAAGTACGGGTACAGTCACAAAAGTAAAGAGAAGCCTGAAGGAAGAGCTGTCTACCTTCTCTGGCCTCTCAGAAGATCCCTGAGCCATGGGGTGTAGAAAGAGATTAAGGTTCAACAGCTGTGGCACCAGCATCACAGCAACACAGATGTCCTGGGTCCATCCTTCAGCTCATCCATCCATTGGAAAGACAGGGAGTGACCAACAAGTCTTGCTCACCCTTTAATGGTCCCATATTACAGTAATTTCATGGCTATAAGGCGCACCGGACTGTAAGGTGCACTTTTTTTTGCAGCGAGGATCCGCCGCCGGCTCCCCCCGAGCGGTTGCTGGCTGAGGCCCCGCCTGCACCTGGCAGCTGCGGCACCGTGGGCCCCCCTGCACTCAGCAGCCGTGGCACTGCAGACCCGCCTCCACCCACCAGCCACGGCCCTGCCAGCTCCCCCTGCGGCTCGCAGCTCACACTTACGGGTTGGCAAATTTCCACACTTTGTCCATATATAACGCGCACCAGACTATAAGGTGCACTTCTGGGTTCAGGCCAAAATTTTAGTCAAAAGGGTGCGCCTTATAGTCATGAAGTTACTGTAATTTAAAAACTGGCTGAAACAGTATGTGGCCAGGGGTTGGTGATTAATGACACAAAGTGTAGTGAGTGGCCAGTAATGAACCACAACAAGTTTTCTGATGACACGAAATGGAAGGAATAGTTGACAAGCAGAGGGTTATTCTGCCATCTAGATGGACCCTGAAAGGCTGTAAAAACGAGCTGAAAAAAGGAAAGTGTGAAGTCCTGCACCTGCAAGGGAGCAACCCCATGCACCAGTACAGGCTGAGGCCAAGCAGATGAGAAGCATCTTGGCAGAAAAGAACCAGGGGGGTGCTGGTGGACACCAGGTTGAGCATGACCCAACAATGTGGAAAAGAAGGCCAGAGGTGTCTAGGGCTGCTTTAGGAGTCTTCTCCCCAGGATGAGTGAAGTGATCCTGGTCCTCTACTTAACACTAGTGAGTCCACATCTGGAGTACTGTGTCTAGTTCTGTGCTCCCCAATACAAGTGACATACTGAGTTCTTGAGAGAATAGAGGAGTTTTGTGAATAAGAAAACAAATAGGATGGTCAGAGGATACTTAGTTCTATCAGATAATGTGAAACCAAAGCATGGTGCAAATATTATGGAACAAAGGGAAAAGATTACATTGGATCTGGATGGATTGGAGTTAACTTCATTGCAGTCTGTACAGTGCTTTGCAGCTGTGGTTAAATCTGTGCTGATAACACAGCAAAGTTATGGTTACTGCTGAGCACAGCATAAATGCTTTCTATCTGCCCTTCACAAGGGCCAATAGGCTGGGGTTGGACAAAAGGTTGGGAGAGGAGATAGCCAGAACAGCAAATCTAAACTAACCAAAGGGATACTTCACACTAGATGAGATCATGTTCATCAATAAAAGCCCAGGGAGGGGCATTTCTGGTTATGGTGTTTGTCTTCCCAAGAAACACACACTGAGCTTTCCAGGAAAGCAGCTAAACATCTCCCTGCTTGCATGCACAGCTTTTTCTTACCCTATTTAAGCTGTCATTATCTTGATCCATGAGTCTTTTTGTCTGCCTTCTATTTTTAACCCATCTCAGGAGAGAGGAGTGAGGATGGGTATTTTAATATCTACACTTAATTTATACACACACACATATATATGTATACTTATGGCTATATATAGCCAGAAAAAACTTGGAACATATAGAAATATGTGTGTTCCAAATTCTTTCTGGCCGCTTATCACTTAGCATTAAGATGAGGGGCTCACTAAAGAAAGAATGGTAATTTACTACTGAAAGCAATTGTGAGAAAAAAAGCAGAACTGAAAATTACTTTTTTTTTTTTATGGTGACTAAAAATATTGATGACGTTTTTTCTTGTACCTCTAATAGCTGTCGCTTTCCTGATGCCTTCATTCGAATTGTGGCCATTCGTTCTGCCAAGACTGTGAGGGTGGACTGCAATGCCATTTGATCAGCACCTTCTGCATCCAGTGGCTCTGAAACAAGCTCCTGGGCTAGTGATGTCTGAAGCTCACTGATTTCTTCTTGCAACATTAAAATCTCATCCATCAAAGCCTATTTAGAAATGAGAGCAGAGAATGCATTTGTTTCATTTACCAGTGAGAAGAAAGTATTTCAGGAGATAGAATAAATATAAAATTCAAGACAAATATCCCAGGGGAGCACCAGGAACACAGAGTAGAGCAGAGTATCAATACCAGTATGGCAGAGACAATATTCCATAAGGATTGAGTCCTGTTTTTAGAGGCTTGAGTTAGGATCATGTATCTAGTTATTTAAATATGGATTTAATTACATATCTTGAATTTCAAACATATCACAAGGAATTATTTTGGAAACTGAAAATTTATTCTTCCAATAAATTATCTGTAGGGTATTCTAGTATTCACAGTAAAGATAATGAACAAGTGAGTGAGTGTGTGTTTGTAATAGAAAAATATTTGTGATTAAAAAAAATTTTAGCTTCCAACCTAAAACTTTCTAAGTGGACAAGGAACACTCAGTAATAGACATAAATAGTCAGAGATTTATTCCATCGTGCAAAATAAGTTACTACTCTTACCCTATGAACCAGTTTTATACCTATAAAAGGATGATACCATATTTACATCTATTGCTGGACGTTCTTTGTCAGTTACAAAGTTTTAGGCTGGAAGCTAAAACATACCCTATTTTTCCCTCACAAACACACACACCCATTGAGCACATCAGATAGATTCAAGTTATCAGATAGAAGGCTTCGGTGATTACAACTCAGACATGTGTCAGATGTGTTACTTAACATCATCATATTATTCAGATCATTATTTCTTGAGACTTCCCTTGCGAGGGAGTTTTTGTGTGCTTTTGATTTGTTTTGTTTAACAAGGTGAAAAATTTACTTTGATCAATATACAATGCTTCAGTATTGGTCATGATCTTAGAAAATTTTGGCAACATTATAAATATTCTTCAGCAAAGATGCTGAAGAACAGTATGTACAGCTGTCAGAGGAACAAAAGCCTTTGCTGAAAATTTCGATTGGACAAACTCTTACGATCTATTCTACTTCTTTCAAAAAGGCTCCTTGTTAAAAGAATTTTCCATCACACCACCTTTAGAACAGCAGGAAGCCCAGAAAGGCAAGACATACAGTTAACAGAGAAGGTTCATGCAACAAATGCATATGTTTGAGGTATCCAGCCATGAAGATGTTATTGTCTAAAAAACAGAACAAAAGATACACAGACAATGTGCACTCTGTCTCTCTCCTCCTTGTATATAAGATTGTACCTGATGTTCAGCCATCTGGCTCTCTGGGCTTTTGGCTGGTTCCAAACTCTCATTTAGTTTCATTTCAGTGGTCTCCATTTTCGTGGATATAGACTGGAGTGTGTCCTGATACTTCTGTTGACGCTCAAGAGCTTCATAGAGTGTGCGCTGCTTTTCACTGATCTGAAGAAGAGTTGAAGGTATAAATTCTGACCTTTAGCACAGGATTTGCTATTTAGTCTGCTTCATATGTCCCTAGGCTTAAGAGACTAAAGCAAAAAAACTTGTAACAAGCTTTCAAGAGTATAAATTACAAAGCAAAACATCCACATTAAAAATATTTACTTACTTAAATTTCATCAGTAAAATTCTAGGTTCTGCTGCTTAAAAGAAAAGCCAAAAAGCATGGAAAACTATGCACATTCTCATGCATTATTTTAGATTTCATGCACTCAAACACAGATGTGCGCTATTTGCTAGACACATAGCTCTTAATACCCCATAACAGCTACTGTGTCTCTGAAAGGAATTAAAATTCATAGCATGTGATCAAGACTCTGACCATTTTCATACATCACTGAATGATTATGTTGCAAAACTATACAAAAATGTGTTGATTCAGCATTTGGAGAAACTGGATTCTTGGGCCTTCTTTGCCTACTCTTTCAGCATGATTGGATATCCCTACTAGATTACAGAATACAGTCTGTCAATAGCCAATATTTCTGAAGCAACTATCAGCTTTAATGACTCTTATTTTTATTAATGGAGGTCCATCTTGCACAGGCTTTCAAATAAAGAACAAAAATAATATATCACAACAAAAAATTCAAGTTACCATCTGAAAACCAAAAACTGCAGAGAAAAATATTAGTTGAACCAGTTATTTGAATTTTATTCCTTACAAGCTAGCCAACTATTTTGAAGTCTCCAGATGCAAACTTACCACATTTTTCAGTGTTTCCCAAGAACGCTGCAAATCATCCAATTTGGCACTAGCAGATGATTCTAAGCCTGGTTCAAAAAACTCCTGGGTGGCTGAGGTTCTGGATTGAATTTTAGCAGCTTCTGTCTGCAACTGTTCAGCAGATAAGGCTTGGTAATAAGCAATGTCCTACAAGCATGAAGTACATTATTGCACTTTCAAAAAGAAAGATACTGCATACTATCCCCCCATACTGTCCCTCTGCATACGTCCATTAAAATAAAGCCCACAAAGCCAAAACCACTGGGAAATCTCTTAATAACACAGTAAACCAATATTTAATAGTAGCAGACTGAGAATGTTTGGGATCTTCACTATGATGAGGCTTTTGGATGCATGTTTTTCATGTTCATATTAGCTAGGAGGTGCAGAAGACAACTGTGGACAATCACAGAAAGGCTAGGAAGGGAAGTACTATAAATGGGAGTGTTGTTCCAGCATCATTACAACTACACCTGGGGGAAAACCCATCACAAGAGACAGTGGGTTATGGTACTGTAGGTGGTATATTCCAGTCTAATGAATACTATCACAGAGAGAGCAGCAGAAGAACCTAAAAAGAATATGCTGAAGGACTGGTAAATGAGGCAAGAAAGAGTATGAAGCATCAGCTTATTGTAAGCTTTCAAACAAACATGGAGCCTCAGCTAATTATAAAAGATATTGAGAAAAGGAACCAAACCACCAATGAAAATTCAAAGTGGAATTACTTCTCACCAGAATTTCTATACTTAGTGTATGGAGAGTACTTCAACTGTTGCAGTTGACAACTGAAAACATCTACAGAAAATGTAGAATTAAGGAAACAAGTACAGCGTCTATACTTAGGTCAGGAAAGCAGACTTGATGACAAGGATAATTTAAAACTGAAACGATGTATGACAGTTAGCACCACATTATTTGGGAGGTGAAAAATGCTGCCTCAAGGGAGGGTGATAAGCAGAGAGAACTATGCTCTTCTTAGTGTTGCCCACTGACAGGAACAGAGGCGATGGGCAAAATGGAAGCACGGGAGATTCTCTCTCAATACCAGGAGACACTTTTACTGTTAGGGTGACTGAGCACTGACTGGCACAGGGAAGTTGCAGGGACTTCCATCCTTAGAGATGCTCAAAATCAACCTCAGTACAGTCCTGGACAATATGCTGTACATGATCCAGTTTGACGAAGGGTGTTGGGCCAGATGATCTCTGGAGGTCCCTTCAACCTCAACCAGTCTGTGATTCTGTATAGATGTGTAAGAGTTAGGTACTAAACAAGACTAATTCTGAGGTACTGGAGCTCAACGTATAAGAAGGATCCTAATTTGGAACAGAGTGCAAATAAGTTATTTAATACCATGTAAACAAAACCAATCAGGCCCTGGAAGAGCACAGAAACCAGATTATTCCCATAAAACTGTCCAAAAGTGTCCAATGAGGTACTTCTTCAAAGACAGTAATTGGGAAACTTGAAAAATTTAATGATTAAATTGTTACAATGTCCAGGAGCCAGCATGGAATAGGTAACAGTTTAGCACAGCATTCAGGACTGCAATTTCAGAATTTTTCACTTTGACCACAAGTGATATTTCCAAGTAATGGTGAAAAATTGCACCAGTGGAAGCAACTTCTCATTTTGCCTTGCCTGCAGCTACTCTCCAGCCCTTTGCTAGTCCCCTCTCAAGAACAATGCTTCTGTGACCTCTTAATATGGTTTTCAGAATAAAGGGCTTGTTTTCACAGTGAGGGAAAACCAATCCCTTTCCTGCTTTCTGGAGTATACAACATGGCAGCTTCTTTTTGGCAGAGCTTTCACATGATGATAGCAGGAATCCAGATGCTCACGCAAGTAAAAAATTTTGTTGCCCTTGTAAAGGCCCTAATATTCCATGGTTGTTCTTATGAAACGTAGCCAATGAGCAGTAGTCAAACTTTGTTCTTAGATGTAGGGGTAAAAGTGTGTATTTAAATTTCATAAGAGGTGTAGCAAGGGCTGGTGCACCCTAGGTGACCACTCACATAGGAAAGAAAGAATCCTTAAGTAGGCTGTGTACAAGGAGATAGAAAAGCATTTAACAGTGACCCAGTGCATAAGACTAGAATCACAGGATCAGCTGTGGCCTACAGGGCATCGTGCCAACACTTCAGCTTTTCCCATTCAACTACTCTGCACTGTGTATCAGGAAACCAAGTTTCAAAAAGTGTGTAAAATTTTAATCAATTGCATCTTTGGGTAAGTGCAAGGAGAATTAGCCTCAAAGGATTCTCACTCAGTACAGCAGCACAGATGAAGTGTCTGATTTTGCCAAACATCAGAATTAATTGCATTTCAGAACTGTTAACATAGTATTTTATATATTATGAAATTCCTCAGTGTTTCCAACATTAACACCTTTATAACACCTTTCCCCTCCACTCTGTTTTCATAGGAGTTTCAGAAAAAAACCCCATTTTTAAACTTATGATAGTGCTAGAATTGTCACTTTCTTGTATTTCTGGTCTTTTTAAAATCTATTTCAATACATAACCCCATTATTTCACTAATAAGTAGCTGACACTTGTTTTATATTTTCATTACTTGTTAAAAATGTAAATAAAGTGGGAATGATGTAAAGTAGATGTCTGAATTCTGACTGGCTATGTTTCACCATTAAGGGATGCTAGGAAACTGATGAAACACTATAGAGAGTTATTCAGGATGAATTAAAAAGCAGTCTTAACATATAACCCTTCCTTCCCCAGTTGCCTCTTCAGAAGAATCTTACATTTTTTTTCCCAAGACTAAACTCATGTTATTCTCCACTTTCTATAGTTCCTGTCCACATTTTTTTTTCTGGTAGTTTGCAGGTGATCTTCCAGTGAGAAATTAGTTCTTAACTCTGGTTACTTTTTAAAACAAAATATCTCCAAATTATTTCGCTGATTGGCTGCAAAAACACAAATTACTGATAACTTACATTTGAGCTCCTTGTTTACTAATGTTGAGGATATTTTTTTTAACCAACCTTCTTTCCTGAACTCTCCCTGGCATTCTTTATGACTAGCACTAGCAGTTTCATTAGTCTTAATCTTATGTGAGTGTGAACCTAAGAATTTTGTAAGTAAGCCACTGCATTTCGGAATGTTCTTCCGCATGTTGTTTAATACATGCAGTACATTTCAACATTAACCACATTGAAGAAAACTTCAGCTCTAAGTTTTTTAAGATTGATGTAACAGCATCAACCTAATCTCTCAAAAAATTTCTGCTAAATGAAAGACATAATATTTTTGTTCAATTTTGCCCTAGTAAATCACTTACTCTAAAACTTGTATTTTGGTGTCACCTCATGGTGCAACAGCATGTTCACTGTGTTCTCCTTGTTGTCTGAGTGACTGGAGGTGTTTGACTTCTTTTACACTTTCAAAGAAAAGTAATGAACTGACACTGGATTGTTGATGAGGAAGCTTTTGGTCCTTTAATTCCTTCATTAATTAATGGTGTCATAAGACTTCTATGTTCAAATATATAGATGCCTTTCTACTGTAAGTAAACTTCACAGGGAACTTTCTGATTATCTAAAATGACAGAAAACTAGAAAAATCCTTCTTATGCATAATACAACTTCTTTTAGTACGCCATTGATGATTTTGTCACCACTCTTACTATCTAACATTAGTATTCTTATGTCTTATATTTAGTCACTTCTATACACATACGCATTTCTGAAAGAAGAAGAAGGAATCAATGAGGATCTTGCTCAAAATTGTCTAATTCTTAGCAGTGCAACACAACACATTCTAACTTCCAAATCTGCAGTGGTCAATTTTGGAAGCAGTCACAAATGCAAAACCAACCAATCAACCACAAAATCCAGACTATGATGGATTCAGTGAGGTGTTTACTGTTTCTAA
Source organism: Catharus ustulatus (assembly GCF_009819885.2). Classification (NCBI taxonomy): domain Eukaryota; kingdom Metazoa; phylum Chordata; class Aves; order Passeriformes; family Turdidae; genus Catharus; species Catharus ustulatus. The sequence continues at coordinate 58,170,759 of NC_046223.1, read as the reverse complement.
GGCTCATTTCTAGACTTACAAAGCATAACATTTTATGTGTGACTTTATGTGCATGATGCTCAATGTGCTGCTTCAATATTTACATTTTAATCAATACTGATACTCGCTCCTATTAGAAGTGCAAGAACCCTCAGCTTTAAAATCTAATGTCTGTTATTTCACTGATCTGCCTCACTGGCACTTAAAATAGACTGCCATGGAAATGAACAACGTTGGAATGAACAATACATGAAAAAACCCACATGAAAGTTAATAACTGAAGTGATATTAAGTAGAAGAAATCAGGTTATGATTTCAGTGCCACAAAGGCAATGGTACAGTAAGATAGATGGATATGGAACATAATGCAATGTTTCATTATGGGGAATAAAAAGCATTTTTTCTCAGGATGCAAGATTCCATTGAGTACTACTGAGAAAATAAAAACCATGTTATAAGTAGAAAACACTGGTGACATTGCAATTGTCACTTAAAATATATTTTTAAAAAGAATGAATAGCTGTAACACTGGATTTATACAATTTCAACTCGGAAGTCAATACCTGTATCCATTTTGAACCAGAACCTGAAGGTTCACTTTGGTAAGAGGTTAAGCCTCAGTTCCTTGGAGTTATAGCTAAACACAACTTCAGAGGATTAAATAAACCACCTGTGGAATGGAACCATGTATGTCTGAGATAAAAGCTGAATGAATGCCAAGAGAGAGGTACCTGGTTAACAGAAGCATCTGTATTAGCCACAGGTGAGGGAGAGCGACAGGCAGGTGGAGAAGAAATCTCACTGTTGGTTCCCTCCTCCCCAGACTCCTCAGTGACAGGGGAGAGCAGCGTGTGACAGCGACCAGCAGTCATCTGCCACAGGAAAAGCAACCCCAGAGCACAGGAAGAAAATCAGTTACCTCAGCTGAGGCTTGACTTAGACTGAGATCAAAACAACACATGGCCAGAATTACCACAACATTAATTAGTCATGCTTCATGCTCCTACATTTACCAGTTTAGAAATCTGTTGAATAAACAGTCTAATTTACTTGTCAAACTTCAGTATGAAACTGCTCTCCTGTACCCTAATGGATTTGAAAAGACAATGTAGAGCAAGCAACTCAATCATAACAAATTCAGGTTTGCCTAAACATCTCCTAATACAATCTCTGCTGCATACAGAAATACTGTGGAGAGCTACAGAATACTGGACTATTCGTCTCCATATCCTGGTCTGATTAGAACAAGGAACAGACTTGAAATGTAAAATACAACCCAGTATTCAAAGGTAACCCTTCTTCCTTCCCCAATGCTGCTATAGAGGCATAAATCCTGAAGTCTGAAACTCAGACAAAAATCCCAATAGCATCAGCAGAATGTTTGTAATGAGACCCAGTTAGAAACAAACGAAAGCAAAGTAAGTCAAACATCAGGCCTATGGCAGCACTTAGCTTTCATTTCCAGTACACTCAGCTGAGAATGCAGCAGCATACTGTCAATTATCACATCACCATTTTAATGTATGAAAAGCCTACACACTGCAACACTTAATGAAATAATATTTATTCTGGTTGTATTTTATTCCTGCAACTCATCAATTTCTTAGCATTTGTTCTTGCATGCTGACAGCTACAAAATAAAAAGCACAATATTTGCATATTACTGCTCACAAATTTCATGTATTTGTCTGCTAAATAACTTCAGCCTTTATCAACAAGTCTTGATAACCCATATATAGCATAATACAGTAAAGTGAAGCTGCAAAATGTTTTGTTTGTCACACTACAGTCATTTCAAAAGCTAGATATGAGCTGTGGCAATTTGCTACATGGTGTTGTAATGATGCAAGAGGAAGCAGCTCAGCTAATGAGCAGAGTGACCAAAGCATTGCTTACCATAACCACCGAGGGATGAGTGGGGTGTGCTGGGAGCAGGTCTGAATCCAGCTCCTCCATTCCCTCGGACAGCCCCTCCACTTCTGTCACTGTCAGCAGCATGGTGGCATGTTTTGCTTTCATTGTCAGCATCTTGCACTTGGAATTCAAAGAAGCAATTTGCTCCTGGTATCCTTTGATCTTCTGAGCAAGCTCCTGAGGAAACATTTTTATTCCCCTACTGCTGATGCAGCCGGCAAAGGCCACAGGACCGGCAGCATTTCAGCTTCCGCGGCGAAGTGAAGCTGTCCCCTCCCATGGCAGCCAATGGCACGGCAGCGCTGCCGCTCTGCTGACGCGCAGGATGTCGCCAGCGCAGGGACCGCGGAGCGGCGGCTGGAGCGGCGGCGGCCGCGCGGGGACAGAGGGATGCACGGACGGACAGAGGGATGCACGGACGGAGGGATGCACGGACGGAGGGATGCACGCCTCACGCTCCCATCCTGCCCGAACGTGAGCCCACCTCTGCACGCTGCAGCGTCTCTCCCTCTTCCTGCCCTATTTCCCCCCGCCCCCGATCTGCTTCCATTTATCTGAGGAAGATGAAGCTCCCGCCGCAACAGTGCATGCCAGGGAAATGAGGTCATGTAGTGGCCACAACTGCAAAAATGCCCCATTCAGCTCTCACCAGAAAGAATGAATTGTCCAAACAATAACTCACAGGGTCTAACAGGCTCAAATGTGATAGGAACAATCAGTCACATAATAAGATTAAAGGCAGACTTTTTGTCACTGTTTGGATAAGCTGTATTTTAATCCCGTTTTGGTTTTGTGTAAGTCTACTGAGTTAAAAGTTGAGCTGCACAGGACCAACCTTTCTTTAAAAAGAGATGGGGAAACTAGCATAAAGCAGACTGCATTTTAAACTGTTGGGGTTTTTATGCTTAGGAAATGGTCTATTTATGTGGCCAAACAACATCATAAGCTTAAGATTTTTAGACAAGAAAGATTAAAATGAATAGCCTTATGACTATTCATAAGTGTCTCGTCTTCTCTCCTACCCTATACTGTTGCCCCATTCAGTGTCCAGTTTCAAAGCTTTCATTATTATACTTCAAATAAAAAATGGTGGAAGTGTTTAATATTTTTGCTGACGCTATTGTTCCTGTCTCCTTAGACACTCAGTTACAAGTTAGAGTTTTGGTCAAAGGAGTGAAAACATTTGTATAAGCTTGCCTGCTAAATTGGTGATTATTTGTTCAAGTATATATTTCTGCTTCATTTTTATATCTGCTTTAACTTTTTCAAAACTCACAAGTTTTCAAGAAAAATAGCAATAGAAGTTTGCAAGACCTAGTAGGCATATTATTACAATATCTTTTCAAAAGTAAATACAATTACTGCTTCAGGCTGATAAATTAAAAGATGTTTTTGTTTGTATGACATTTTCAGTAAGAAAATTCCTCAAAATTACAGTGCAGAACACTCATTGCAAGAAATAGGAATTGAAACAGCTCAGAGACTGAGGATGACACTTCACTACTTGAGTTTCAATGGCACCTTGTCACCATCTGTCATGTTAGCTACAAAAGGTGCTCTTTTGGTGCTCCAAGGCTTTTCTTGGAGACTAAGAAAGGTCTTGATTATAAAACATCAAGCAGAACAGTCAGAAACCAACCTGCAATCAAATCAAGCCACACATTTAATGTCTAGCAGCTCGAACAGTTATCTGCTCTTTGCCAAATTCCAGTCATTCATACATGCTCAATGAATGACATATCTGAGCCTCACTAGAAAATTATTGTCATTCAGTACACTCTATTCCATCATATTAGTAAGGGCAATGACATTTGTGGTACTAATGTCCAATGCACCAATTATCTAAAATGCCTCCTTCAACTGAAAACCAAGAGTAAGCAAAAACATGATTGCAAAATAAAATTAAAAATATTAAAGCATCTTAAAAAAAGCAATGAACCATGAGGTATTGTACTTTCCATTGAAATAATTCTCAAGTATGAAGATACTCACCCACATTCTTATCTGAAATTCTAAACAACACGGGTCACTAGACATGGTATCTACTTACATACATGCATACTAATACAAGCTTCCCAAAAATCAAGATGCAATTTCCTTCTACTTTCTTCCTTCCTCTTATTTTAATTCTAAACTTAGCTACTAAAAGCATTCCCTATAAGTTCTTTTACTTGCAGCCTTTAACAGGGGATGTGGCAACTGATATTTTCTTAAATTAATGACACGCCTAACAAAAATCTTGACAGACTTGACTTTTGAAGTATATGGTTCAGAATATTCACTTCATGTTATGCATTTTTACAGGTGTTTAGCACAGCAAGCATGATAATGAAATATGCTTATCTCTGTCTTTCAAATTCCCTTACCTCTAAATGTGGAAAGCTTGCACGTATGAAGTCTGTCTGCTCTGGCTGATCCTGACACATGTGTTATCATACAGCTGCTCTCTTCCTGCAGATGTTTAGGACCACTCCTAGCTACCAAATGTACATGAAACTTCAAGCTGCCTCATTTTTAATTCCTTCCTGCCTGCAGCATTATTCCTTCCTCCAGCAATATTACCCTGAATCGCTGGTCATTCTCCTGCATTTGCTTTTCCACAATATTTGAATAGAGAATATAGAATTATCAATACAGTACTAATAAAACCAAAAGTGTTTGTACATGGAAACTGCTCTTGAATTTATACTAAATAACAGCTGTAACAACTGGAGAGAAGATGAGCAACACATGTAACATGCCAGGAGGGAGAGCTTTAATTCAAAGGTAAATGGTGCCATCTGGTGCCAAAAGTGACACACAGAGATCATGCTGGATTTTCTATCCCAGGAATTACACAGCAGACAAGTGGAGGTGAAAGGGGCTCAGGAGGATCTCTCAAGCCACCAAAACAATAAGGCTGGACAGAGACTATCATGATTTATTCAAGGGCTGATAATCCACGAGTTTGTGGGCAGGACCCACAACTCCAGAGCACAAAAATCTTCACAACAAAGACTTTAAAGAAACCTTTGGAGTGAATGGTGCAGAGTTTCTCTCCAAATCTATTGCAGGTTTCCTTTGATTTAAGTCTCTTTGATTCAAGTCTCACATTTACAGAATGTGACTGGGATGAAAATGAGCAAGTATGTTAGGATATACATGCGTATATGTACAAGTTCTTTAGGATACACATATGTACATATGGATGACTGAACTAATTGTGATTAAGTAACCAGCTGCTGAACTTCTGGGACACTCCTCAGTCAAGTTCTAATGTTATCTGCCCCTTAATTATGCAATGCTTTTGTTTATCATAAAATTGTCAGAAGGTTAGGATATATCTAACTGAATAAACAAATGAATTGTCCACATTGTACCAATAGCAGGAGTTTCCTCTCTGGAATGAAGTCTATCTGCTCAACTAGCCTTGAGGAAATCTGAAAAGCAATTCAGCTATCTTACGACTATTACTTATGAAAAGTTGTCTGGGTCAGTGAGCTCAGTGAGCTGCCATTGAGCCCAATGTTTTGATACATTTTGGGTCCCATACCTCGTTACGTGAAATCTGGACCTGGAGTTCCTGGATGTTGCTGGTTGCTATTGGCTTGTCTTGGATCTCACGATGGGCACTCTCTATCATCTGCTGCAAATGTTTCATTTCTTGCTCATATTGCTCATACTGAACCACTGCTTCCTAGAGAAGGGAAAAAAAGATTGAGTGTCTACACGAAAGTTAATTTTCACTTAGCCTAAGAACGACAGATCTCCCTCCTGAAGTATCTGGCACTCACATCTTGATAAGCAAAGCAGGAGTATAGTCAGGAAATTGTCTATTCATAAATATTGTGAATTGCAATGAATTGAACAGCTTCATTTATTTAAATATTTCCCAAACCCACAGTCCACTTAACATGATATTTTAGATTTCTGATGTAAGGTGCTGTAACTTTTGATTCCAACTAGCACCTGAACCAAACATACCCATGAGATGATAGCCTTCCTTAGTCTCATGGTTTTATTATAAAGCATTTTCATCTGCTTTTTCACTTCAGGTGTTCATTTGTGACTTTAAGAAAAGCTTAGATATTACAGAAAATACAGATGAGAGAGGATTACGAAGATTAATTCAGATAATTATCCTAACAATACAGTATCAGTTCTTTCTATTATAGATCCATGAGCAGTTTGTCTAGCCCATTTTTAAAATTTTCAGTATGACGTTGTAACCTTTCTTGTATTTAACCATCATTAATTATCCTCAATCATCACAAGTCTCTTCTATTATCCAACTTGAAACTTTGTAGTTGCACTCTAGCCTATGGAATATGATATCTACATTCCTATCACAAACAGCAGAGAAGAAAAGCTTATTCTCTTCTTTGGAAATACCTTTTACATGTTTAATTATAAATCCAAACAATCAAACAAAATCTAGTTTACTTGTATTTAGCAAAATTGGAAAATACAAATTTAATAGACATTGAATGATTCCAAAATCGGGAAAAAAATATATGTAAACTATAAATAGAGAGATTAAAAATAATTATTTTTATACCTCAAAGTTAATTAACTCAATAGTTTTTATGTAATCTTCAGAAGCAGTTGATGTTACAATGTTATATTAATTTTACTAATTGATTACATATCTTAAAAAATTAACCTGCATTCCGTTGTATATTAGCTGTTTAGTTTATCCTAACAGCGTTACAAAAATCGTATCAGGGAGAGAACGGAGGTGAGAGTCTGAGGAGTAAATTAAAGTCAGGAATTACTGAGACTTAGTGGGGAAATTGCCAATGGTAGTACAGAGCAGAGGAGTGCACAGAGGTATGAAATTCAGTGTCTCCATCACAATCTGTGTGTTGCTGTTCAAGTTCCCCTGAGTGACTCGTGGGATGGAGCTGCACTTGCCTGCATGATGTTGCACTGCTGAATGGCCGTGTGCTGCAGGCGGCTGGCCTCCTCCTGGAGCCGCAGGGCGCTGTGGCACATGGGCAGGCTGGTGACCACCTCCTCAGGAATCCGCAGGGCACTCTGGCAGTCTTGTACTGCCTGAACTTTTGGCTTCAGTGACTCCATTTCAGACAACAGATGCTAGAAACAAAGTCAGTGCCATAATAAACCAATTTTTCAGGACTCCCAGAGCACTTCACGCAGCCAAAGAAAAATAATGATACATTCAAACAATAAAAGAAAAAAATTTTTACCTACTTCCTAAATTGAATATAATTAGAAACACTTTCTCTGGAGTTGCTCATTGTGAAATGAGAATTCTTCTAAAGATTACTTAAGCAAAAAGCTCATATATTTGATATAAAAATAATTAATGAAAAAGTCTAGTAGTACCTATTTCTAAGTGTCCAAGTAAAAAATAAATTTCTATTACCAGAAACTCCACAAATCGAAGCAGCACAAGAGTAAGTTATATATACACATACAGTCTTAAAGTCTGAAGGAACTCCCTGCTGGGACATAGAAGCACATTTTCAAAACAGCACATGCATCCCATTGTATTCACAACCTTCCCTTGAAAATACAAACTGAAAATGGCTGAAAATGTTGCTTAAAATTCACAAGGCAATCAAACAGAAAGGAACAGAGCTACACAGAAACCTTTTTCTTTGAATAATCACAAGCTGTGTGCCTTTGTTAATAGTGCCTATTCCATACAAGATGTCCATTCAAGCTGTCTGCTCATATGCATGAGAAGGATTTAAGTGCAATGGCTGGAGAATAGATTTGATCACCATTCTTTTAATCTACATTGAGGAGTTTAATGAATGTATGTACAGATATTAAAAAAAAAGAAAAAAGGCAAAGTTGGTAAAAAGGGCCTTAATACATTAGAAAAATATTTTAGATTCAATGGATATAAATCAGCTGGACAATGAGACAAACACGGATAGAGAATTTTGTTATCTCCCCTTCCCTCCACCACACACAGAACGATAGCTAAGTAGGTCTGAAGTGCATACTGATGAGAGGATTGTGAGTTTTTTGGGGGTTTTTTGATTTGTTTTGCTTTTTTTATTTCTGCAGTTTCATGACATATGGTGGATAATCTAACCAGAGTTTCAGTATAATGACCTATTCCTCAGGCAGCACAGGTGGGGCCTCTCCTCTGTCAGACCCCAGACTGCTGGCAAAGGGTGTTTTTATTGTTCAGTCAGCACCCAGAGGCACCCTGGGGGCTGTGTGCCAGCCAGGGGCTTTCCAACATCCCCTCTCTGGTCTGGTGAAATAGGTGGACAGGGGCTACAGCCCCTTTCTGTACAAAAGAAAGATCTGCTAGAGCCAGGACAAAGAATGCACAGAAAATCCAGTGTAAATTCCATGTTCCTTCATCCTTATGGCGGGTGATGTGTTCACTTGCACTCTTCAAGGCCACATTCTGAAATCTGTTCCCAAGTCCCCATAATAAAGACTGTGTATTTTAATGAAAAGGAAGCTGTGCAAATTTACATATGTTCTGTACATATTTCTTACATACGTTTTTCTGCAGATTTTAATGCTACAGTGAACCTGCTGGCATCCAGTTTTCACTGGCAGACTGAGACAGTTAAATCTCCAGATTAGCTTGCAGAAAGAAACATGTCTTGCAGAACTCAGAAAGCTGTAACTTGCCTTATTATTCCTGCTAAGAGACTGAGACCAAAACTCACAAACTGAGAAATCTCCACAGCAGAATAAATGCAATAGAGAAAGCCACAATATCTAAGGGGGGTAATTCAACTAAGCATAGAAAAATGTAACTGGGCTTAGAGAAACCTGAATCCTCTCCTAGTGCTCCGGATTACTGTTGGAGAAGCTAGCAACAAGCTATATCATTGTGTCTCTATCTGTAAAATAATGGTAACAATCTAGACTTCCTTTTTAATATTTTAAGAACCCCTTGACCATAAGTGCTAGATAAGAATTGGGTTTTATTGCTTATTAATATGGATTAAATAGATTGGATGCACACTTCCCAGAACTGCATCACCCTAAGAACGGGCTCATAAAGAATTATACTTCAACTATTCCCTCTGAGGGACTGATTCTTCTTGCTCCATCCCTTATTTCCTTGGCAGTAATTTGGGGCTACACTCTGAAACACTGACCCACCTAAGAAACACAGAAATCAATCTCATCAACACTCATTATCCTTTGTGTAAGATCACACTAGTCAAATGTTAACTGTGAGGTCCTGGTCTTTTACCTGTCTGTGAGAAAGCTGCTCTTTCAAGCTCAAATGCCCAAGCTCTGGAGATGTCAGTGTGGCTTGGGCTTGCTCCAAAGCAGCTTGTAGGGCTCTCAGTTCAATTTCAAATTTCTTCATATCCTGTAACACATTTAATTCAGGGATGAATAAGTGGAAAAATAGAAATCACTATAAATATATCTGTCTGGATTTTTCAGGTACATCCCCCTTACATACAGTGCAAGAAACAATTTACAGTTTTGACACTTAATTTTAAATGTTTAAAATATTAGATAAAAATACCAGTTATATGAAAGTCTAGAAAAAGGGATTGCAAAGGCAGAGTTATTATTTTAAGCACTTCAATCTCAAATACAGCATATACTTTATAAAACTGAAAAAGCATGTCCATTCTTTTCACTGCAGTCCTTTGTAGAGGTAGGCCTTGTACTATGGAATTCAGGTTTGGTCCAGAGCTGATCTAAATTAATAAATAACAGCATTTAGAGATCATTTAAGAGAAGAATAAAGGAAATAGCAAAATGTGTCAACAAATACACTTTTCAAGTATCTAAACATAGATGCTCAGTGCTATTTGAGACAAACCATTATCCCAAATCTATCCATCCAGAAACGGCACTTGTAACAGGACCTGCAGAAATCTTGTGCCCATCTGAGTCAGCACCTGAAGGCAACATCTCGAACAGTGCAAGATACCTGACTTTAGACAACAAAGTCATACCCTGTTTAGACCACAAATTTTCTTCACTGCTAATAATCTCAGTAGTATGATGCCTACCTCACCCTAGATGCTAGCCAGCACTAGAAAAACTGCTTTCATTTACCTTGGCAGCATCTTGGAGGTTTGGTAGCTGCACTTTGATAACTTGCTGCAATTCCTCTGTCCGCCGCCCCAGTTCCAGCACTTGCTGTGACATTCCTTCAGTACAGTACACACTTGCCAGGTAATCAATCCTCTCGCTCATGGCCTCAAGATCCCCATGAATCTCTCCAGACTCATCAAGAATGCTCTAGGTGGAGATACAAGCAAATTGAATGTCAGGTTTGAGACTCAAGGACACATATCTTTAAAGTATATTGTTCTGCAAACTGTTCAATCTGTATATATTTATGAGCCTATTTATTATGTTCCACTGATCTCCTGTAAAGCTTAGGCAATATGCTTAGCTCTGAAGGTCTGCTGAAGTGCTTCAGCATATAGAGACTGAGAAGCAAAAGATTAAGTCATGAAGCTTCAGCAACTGTACTTACCAACACATTAATTTCAGTGTTTTGCTAAACATACTTGTGTGTAAAAATATAATATATGCAATCTATGGAGAATATTGGTCCTGGAAGCCTCATATACCTAACAGAAAGTAGCAGAAAGCACTTGGGTGTAGCGTTATAGCATGGTAGGAGTCATTAATACTGCCTAAAAAAATCACTGCCAAAGTATTGTGTGGGATGGCATTGGTTAAGCCTGTATTGTCAGATTCTGAAGCGCAGAAAAAGCCATAGCAAAACCAAAACAGAAATTCTGTCTCCAGCTTTCCTCAGGATAAATTGCCTGGAAGCTCCTATTCAGAATAGAAAGTCTGACATACTACACTGCACTAATGTACAAGAATGTACTTGACAATTAAGTAATGTACACATAAAAACCGTAATTTATGGTTTTTTGGTATTAGTGATACATTATTATCTTATGGTGCCTTGATTTCTTTCACATGGTCACATAACACCAGGCAAGCTTGAACCTCATCAAAATATCCCACTGATCTCACACACACATTCCACACACAGACACACACACAGAACAAATTGCACAATTACAGTGACAGAAAATTACTCTGATGTGAAATGTTCAGGAAGAGACTGGAATAAACTCTTCCATTAGGTATCAGTTTGAGAATATTTGGTATAGAACTCATTAGATGAGAACACAGGCTATTCCAGTTTAACATAATGGAGAAAGAAAAGATCCCCAAACTGAAAATCATGTTTAACTGAAGTTTAGAGTATGAGCTGCAGTAAGGTGCTTGATGTGGTAGAATCACAGTGTGCACAGTATTCAGCCAAAAGCCCCTATGAAACCAAACTCCTTGGGGAACATGGAGATCAACTTTGAATCACATGTTTTTATTCTACAAAGTATCTTTATTTCAGTTTTCAAAACAATTGTCCAAAACCATTTTTAAGGCTTGGGTGAACAGTCAAAGAAATCTAGCACTTTAAGAGGAAGTAGTACTCCATTGCTTTGAAAATACCTTTTTAAATACACTGCCTTTTAAATTTCATAGCTCACATAATCACCTGGTAGGCTTTAAGCTGATCACGAAGCTGAGAGGAAGAATTCCATATTATACTACCATGCACTAGGATATTTGCTTTCTCAATCCATTTCAATATGAACTCCAGCATCTCATTGTATTCTTCCAAGTGTGAAGCAGCCTAGATAAAAGAAAAATTTGCTTAAGCCTAAGATGTAATTTTGTACAATTCTTGGAGGATGAAAAACTAATTTTATTTCCTTCATTGTTTTAAACTCATGATAATTTTAACAACTTTTCCTTCCTGTATTATGTAAGTTAATTTCTTATGTATTTATGGAATTAAAATAGGTCTGTTTCCAGTAGTAAGATTATCTGTTTTGGGGAAAAGAAGGCACTATGAGAATGTAAGTCCCACTGGGAGAGTCCATTGATGCTCAATTATATCCTTAGAGGGAACACTCCCTGTGCATATTTCAGCCTCACATGTAAATTCCAAAATACCTCATCTTTCGATTTATGGCTCAATTTCTTAATTTTAACTCTCTTTCCATTACCTTTCCACTACTCTTTCAAAACCTATCATTTTTTATGATAAGTGGTTTTTTTGATGCTGAACAAAAATATCCTAATGTTAAGTCTCTTTACCAAGCACCTTTGATTGAACTCTTACTTTGATAATAATTTTCTATCTCTTCTTAAAAACAATTTTTCAGAGGAAATTGAAAAGGATATTTTGAAGTTTTCTTACAGAAGCAACTTCATGCATGCAGAAAGGATAACTCATAATTTATCAGGGTATTGATGGCAGAACCATAGAAATTCCATTTATTTGCTTTTAGCTAGAGGTTTTTGGGGATTGGAACAGTTAAGGGGAAAAAAGGAGAAATAATTTCAGAGACTTTGAACCACAGGGAATGCATAATTATGAATGACAAAATAGTGCATAAATGTTATGCATTATCAGGGCCATTGTATATAGGCTTTTCTATGGAATATACAAGTTATATTCACCCTCCATGTATTGGGACTGGAGCAAAATATTTATTTTTTTAAACTTTTGTTTTTAATGCTGCAAATGTAGGTAACAGTGACAAAACAGAGACCCTGAGAAGCACAATGAGGTACCATTTCCAGACATGCTACTGTTTGTGAGATCTACAATCTTTTTAGGGCCAAAGGAACCAAGCAGTAGGTGATTAATGCAGGATGGTGTTAAACAACATCTGAGAATTATTTCACCCTCTGATTTGACCTGTGTCTCTTTGGAATGTGATGGAAGTCCTGACTAATAACAGGCAGATGTGCCAAGGAATACCCTGTCTGGCCTAACTCCAGGAAAATAAGTGAGGTTGTTTGTATGCTCCTTCTGGTTCTGAGAGGAAAGAGCAGAAAGGATTTAAGACCATACCTGACTGAGCTTGGCTGCTCTGTACTCAGCCTGCCGTATGGTCTGTTGGTGCAATGCAGTGAGTTTCCCTATCCTGTTAGCCAGCTGCTTAGCCAGGGGTACGTTCTGCTCTGCAAAGTCCTGGACTGATGCATCTAATTCCAACAGCTTTATATTGCAGCTGTCCAACTCGTCACCAAGGATCTAGACAGAAAAACAATAAAATCAGTGATCCAGGAAGTGTTAGGTTTTTGGTTGATTATATCTAGTCCAGCTTGCAACTTTTATATCCTGTCCAAAGTTTCCATAGTTTTTTTTTTTTTTTTTTCCCATTTTTAAGCAGGAAAGCAGAACAGCAGGATGTTTGGTCATCTCTTAAGTATGTGCCATTACTCTTTCTCCTGTGACTTCCTGGCTGAAATGGATAACCGTTTTCCCTGCCGTAGCCAAAGACTGCGTCACTTCAGTGTGACATTAACCGTTCTCAGGCATCTTTCTAAGTTTGTTTCTGAAATGAATTGTCAGCACAGACTGCCATGACAAGGATTTTTATTTATTGGAAAAGGGGTTTGTTTTATTGCTGTTACTCATTAATGGATTATGAAAACTTGAATTTTATTTTGAAACTTGCATTTTCATAGCATGATCTTGATGCAGGAGCAGTCTGATTGTGCTAGACTGGTATAATAGAAACACAGTTCAAAATCAGTTTTTTCTACCATAGTCACAAATATTTTGAAAAGGAAGCCTAAAACATTTTTCAGGTTTCTCATAGATTTATAGCATGCTCTGGGCTACAGTTTCTTGAAAAGAAACTACTGATTGTTTTTGTATTTGTTTTTTGCATCCAAGGTGTTAAAAATTCATTGTTTTTGTAATGTAAATAAAATAAGTCACAGAATCACAGAGTAAGTTGGGTTGGAAGGGACCACGGTGGTCCAATCTCCCTGCTGAAGTAGGGTCACCCCAGGGCACATGGCACAGGATTGTATCCAGATAGCTCTTGAGTATCTCCAGTGAGGGAGGATCCACACCCTCTCTGGGCTACCTGTTCCAATGCACAGTCACTGCTCAGTGAAGAAGTTCTTCCTCACACTCAGGTAGAACTTCCTGTGCATCAGTTTCTGCCCATTGCCTCTTGTCCCACTGCTTGGACAAAGACTCTAGCCTCTCTCCAATTATTTCTACAAATTTAAACTGCTATCATTCAGAACTCTGCTACAAATGCTTCAAGAAGTTACTTCAAGGTCCTCAGGTTAGGGCTGTCCTGGCAGACACTCCTCAGAGTGCAAGCTACCATCAATCATTATGATAAATCAATATTATTCCACGAACTTGGAGACATAACTGTCTACATGTAGACACAAAGACAGATGTTAAACTGCTCATCTAAATACAAAGACACACATATTACAGCAAGCATAAACAAACGTATTTACTAAAGATATTATGCAGAATTTATATGCTTTTTGTGTAGGAAGGATCCATTTGACTTGAGTCACATGGATTAAAAACAGATTTTTATTTCTTCACAATCTGTTTCAATGTTAATATAAAAATATAATCTGCTGTAACCAAAGCCAACCCAGTCTCAGTGTCAGCTAAATACTGACATAAAAGCACTTGGAACACTATGATATCTCCAGTGACAGAGAGCTTTCATTTGTGCAACATAAGAAAGCAGATTTCACTTGCTTTCTGCTTTCTTACTGAAATCAAGGAGAAACACTGGGGATACAGTTCAGTGACACTACCTGCAAAGCAAACATTAGTTCCAAAAAAGTATTTTGGAACATCTTGAGCATCTCATGAAAATAAACAGGCAATTTATGACATACCAGTCATGATAAATCATCTCCTATTTTGTATGCTTGGCTTAATTTCAGATAATAATTTGGTAAAGTTTATCTTTGCCTAGTTTAAATAATAAACAAACAGAAGAAAACCCCAAACCCTCAGCCAACCCCTTTTCCATCTCTCCCCAAAATCCTTTACTCATATATGATAATCCTAATTTGGTCATTACACTTCAGTACAGATGATTTTTTCTGAGCGTGGCACATACGTAAGATTAAGATAACCTTCAAAAAGAACCAAGAGTCCTTTGTACTACTCTTAATTGCATGAGTAGTACTTTGCCTCATTGTTGAACCAAATGGGCTACAAGTAAAATTCTATAGATCTATTTAACGTAAATAAAGAATGATCTTTACAGTACAGACAAGTACAAGGAGCAGTTTGAAGGTTCCTTAGGCTTTTCCAGATTGGAGTCATGCTCATTATTTAAAAGGAACCGTGAAACTTTGTCCATCTGACTTTAACACTCAGTTGCTTCCTCCAAATTCTGTTACCTGTGTGGACCTGTTTACAAAGAATATAGTTTTAAAAATCTCATCATTCAACCCTTATTTCTGTATAATTCTTTTGTTGAACTATATTAAAAAACTGTGTCCTGCAAGTCTTCACAAACAACACTTTGGTATGAAGTGAGTGTCCCAGTTCAGAAAAAATTTATGGCATAACCAGGTAAGGAGAGCCTTGTCTTACCTTTTGTTCAAGTTTAGCTTGTGCTATATCATTTGTCTTCTTTTTCAGTTTGGAAAGAATGGTATTTAGTTCATTTGCTATCCCCTGGATTTTCTGATCAAACTCTTGATTCAATGTTTTGATTTGCTGAGTTTCTCTTTCTTTGGTTTGAATCTGTTAACAATAAGAATTAAAATCAATAAACAGAAATCACTCCTCGTTAAAGGAAATTAACTTTTATTTAACTGTAATTCAATGGATGAGGGTAATAAAACTACTCTGTGTTGCCATAGTTTGGCCACAGCAGGATACCAAGTTACAAAGCCTGAAGAAGGGTTGTAGATCTGTTAAGCACTTATCTACTGCACTTTACCTGATCCTGTACCCTTACGAGGGCCAGTCCAACTTCTGCTAAATGAAGAGAGAGTTCAGAAGGCAAAATGGTATAAAGCCCCAAGTATTTATTCTGCTGCTGTTCAGCCAGTTTTTCAACAGCCTGGCGATGAGTAGTAACTTCACCACAGAGAGACTATTGACAGAAAAAAAACAGTATTGTTAAGAACAATGAGAATACATCTTAAATATCTTTTAAATAAAATATTGGAGTCCATCATGTACCTTATGCTTTGTGAACTTGTCTAGTGTGTTACTAAAAAACCCATTAATATTTTCTAATTTGAATTTGTGGTGGTTTTGAAACTATTAACGTTCACTAGCAGATAAAAATGAAGATAAAAATTGTGATTTAGAAATGTGGTATACCTGCAGCTCCTGAAGTTGAATGTCCACTTCTGCATCAGGGCTTAATAAATATTCTTTTGTTTCCTGGATCCAGGACTTCACAATATTAATCTCTGCTTCCACCTCCTCACGCTCCTTCAGCTCCTGTTTCACCATCTTCATGCCTTTTTTAACTTTCTGTTGCATACTTCAGAAAGAAAGAAACAATAACTATTTGTGAAGAATTAGTAGTGTCTAAAAACCCTACTTTGTCAAAAATTATTGAACTATAAAGACAATGATTGAGAGTATCACATCCAGAGAAATAAATTCAAATAAAGTAAAATTTTCATGTCCATACCTTAGTTTTGTTTGGACATAAAGCATGAAGTTATTTTGAAAAAATTAAAATGTATACAATAGAGATCCCTGTATCTGAGCCCATCACCACAGATTGCTCTGATTGTCAGTAGAGGAAATAGGCAATTGCAGGGCATGAATTAGGATTATTCATTGTCATTACAAAAGAAACTTCTAAAATAGGTCAGAAAAACTGTATCTTACACTTGTTTATTTCTGTACACTAATTAAAAAGCAAGACTTCACCTGCTCTGATATTGATATCTAGAATGTAAAATAACATGAGATAAATTCCTGACCGATTGATGGGATTTGCATTGGCAGAATACTTAGGATAAGTTGTGGGTCAAGCATCTGAACATGGCCTATTTCCACACTTCTACTAAGACAGAATTTCTGCACTTTGGTCAAGAAATTGGATCTCCTGTAAAAAATGACACCTCTGTGAAAGTTCTATTGGACTACTTGCAGCTCTTATACATGTGACATGGATCTTTGATATTCCCATATTTCATTTATATTTGCATAACCTTGCATAGATGAATCATGCCTTATTTACATGAGCAGGAGATCACCACAGACCCTATATCTTAGAAACCAACTTAAAGTAAGTGAAAAATTGAATTCTAAATGTACTTACATCTACACATTTTCTGCAGGGATTGCTATTTTCCTGTAATTATTTATACACACACAAACTTTGCACAGGCTTGGTGCAGGGTTTACAGTTTACATTTTTCATTTCTCTTTGTCTCCCCAGAGTGGAGATCCACTTAATGGTATCTTAGCATAGTTATGAGCTATGTGTCTTAAAACTTAACATAAAACTTCCCGTTTTCACCATGGAAGGGAGATGTTATAGATTTAGATAAACATTTGCATAGCCTCAAGGTAAAAAGTTATGTTTTGTTTGCATAGCTCTACATTCCCCTGTAAATGTCATCAGGACCTACTTTTGGTACCTAGGTGCTTCAGACAAGGGAAATAAAGTGATAAACTAATCAAAAGAGGATATTTATAGATAAACAATCACTGTTAATGTGAGAAGTAATGGAAGTGTTTAAAATCAGTCTTTGTAACTTTAATGTAGATAATGCAGCTTTTATGTAAGTAAGTGTTATTAGGCAAGGCAAGACATACATATTCTAAAAGTCAAGCTCTTTCTGATGGAAATAAAAATAATGGCAAAAAAGGTATTTATAATTATTTTTTAGTAATTTTAAATTAAAATTAATGCTTATTTAAAATAATAGCTAATATTTATTTAGGCATGTTAATTGTTAATGATATTAAAATGATACATAAGCTCTTAATAATGAATTGCAAGGTACCATTTTTCTGGAGAATCTTTTAAATTATTTCCTTACTTGTGGCATCGATCTTGCATTGCTTTGATTTCTTGCATAACTGGTAGCTCCTTCTGAGACGAAGGCTTTACTTCCACATCCTGAAGCATGCTAACAGCATGCTGTTTGAGCAGGCCTAAGGATGACAGCTGGTGGTCCACCTCCAGCAGGAAACTGCTGTGGTAATCCAGGAGTTCCAGGAGCTCTGTCTTGGATGCCTTTTCCACTGAGCTTTCTGGTAAGCGATCCTGTAGCTGATCTATAGCTATGGTGGCTTTCTGAATCTATGGAAAGAGATGCAGTCTTGTCAATAATAAAATTACCAAAGAAGCTAGTACAACTGACACCAAAAGGTGCTACACCCAGTGCTGCACATTTAGATTCTATAAAACAGTTGTGGTAAAGGGCTTGTGCTCTACAGTGCCAGATCCCTTGCTCTTCACAGGGGATTAGGACTTGCTAAGGGATTTTTTTTGTCCAGTTATGGGTGTCTTCTTGTAGTCTTTAGTATTTATTATGCTTATTGCCATAGGAACTAGAGCTCTACCCTGGGGCACACCCCTGTTTGGCACAAGTCAGGCATCTAACAAAATCATTATCTTCATTCCTAGAGAAGCTGTTATCTGGGCATAAATAATGGACAATGACAGGTAAAAAAAGTCAAGTAGGGGAAAAAAGAGACATATGATCAATGAGCAATGACAGGAACTATCATCACTGCTTACACTCAAAAGGAGCAACTTCATGTTCTCCAGGGGAAAAAGAGAAGAAATAAGAAAGAGAAGAGAGAGAAAAGAGAGAAAAGAGAGAAGAAAGAGAGAAAAAAAAAAGAGAAGAAAGAGAAGAAGAGAGAAGATAAAGAAAGAAAAAAAATAGGTTAACATAATCTAGAACAGAACATTTGAGGAGAGGAAACAAGGGAGGAGAATCTAAAGAACTACTATAAACCAGAACAACTCCGTATGTACTATACATGTATGCATAGAGAAGAACAGTTCAAACTTTGGAGGCAATGATTCTAAACCTGGATCTTTCATAGCTGTGTTCTTCTGACATGAGGAAAAGAATCAGTTATTACTGCTATCAGTCTTCTCTACTGCAAGATAAGGCAGCATAATGAGTGACAGCCTATGTACAAGGCGAGGGTTTATCAAGACTAAAATCTACCTTGTCATTAAAACCCTTCCATTCCTGCACTGCATCTTCCAAAATTTTCTCTTGCTCCTGGGCTACATTCCGGAGCCGTGTCCAGCGTTGCCAAACTGTTGTCATGGATCTACTTATAGATGCCTTACTGGCATCATTGCTGATTTTTTCCAGCTGCAAAGCCTTTTCTTCTAGGGCTGTGATCTTCTCATGGAAAGAACTCACTATGGACACGAGAGTCTGAAAAAGCAAAAATAAGCACTGTTTTCGTTTTCCAGAAGACAACTCATTAGTATTCAAGATGCAGGTAGGTGAACCACCTCCATCCACTGCAGATGAGAAGGAGGTATTGTATTTTAAGTGAGGTGGCTAGGTTTTACTTTAGTTCTCATATGCAATATATTAGCTACAGCTGCATGGTCCAAAATGCAAGCTTCTGGAAGCAGCAGCAATCTGGTGCAATCAGCTTTTCTCTTCCTTGATAGCCCCTCAAAAAGGATGAATCAGGGTCCTTTCATAGCAAAGACTGATTTCTAAACAGTCTAAAAATGAAAAAAGCAGTTCAAGTGTTTAAGTATACATTTATGGCCTGTTTATCTTTAACAACCTTTTAAATGCCCAAGGATTTGAGGATACTCTCATAAACCTGGCAGACATGACATTACTCCTAGGGAAGATTCTTGATTTCACAAGACACAGCTGGCAGCATGTCTGAAGTGTCATTGACTGTCTATATTAAGGCAATTGAATAGTATCCCAAACGTGAGAAAGTAAGGGTTTTTTTAAAGCTATATTTCTTGCTTTTAGACCAAAGAGTTAATATTAAACTCCAAGTCGTCCTGTCCTAGTAAAACTGTTCCACAATGTTTCTATTGATCTGAGTTGGTTAAAGGGTATGCAATTCTGGGGCTTACAGACCCATGGCTTTTAGGAACCTCCTGACTCTGCACTTCTCTACAGTCATAGGCACATAGACAAACAAGAAGCTGACAAGTGATTAAAGATATCTCTCTCAGTCACCCCTCAAATAAAATGTGTGTTTTCCACAGTACTAAACATGTCTTGGTGTGTCATGACAGGTACAGGTAAAGATCTAAAAATTCAAATTCATGTTACCACAGGTAGGGACCCACATATTATACATTAATTTTCACTTGAAGAGAAGGATTTCAAGCAATTATAAGTAGTACCTTACCTTATGTGTTAGCAATTTCTCTTCTGCTTCATGAGAAGAAGCAGCTTTAGCTACTGAGAATTCAGATAATTTTTTCTCAGCGTCATTCATCACTTCAATCACCTTCTGCCTTGATGTCTGGTACTCCTGCCACTCAGAAGCACACCTTAAGCAAATACAATTCCAGAAGAAACAACTTAATTCTATATAAAAATATCTGAAAATGAGAAATATTACTGCACTAGTTTTCAATGCAACTGCTTAGTTTTGCTGTTACACAGTAATTTCCAAGAAAAAGAATGGTTATTGGGAAACAGCATACATAGAAGCATATGCTCCTGATTTTCAGCTACACCTCACAGAAAACCCAGCTAGGCACTTAATAGCCCTTTTTTGACTTTTCCTGTGGTTTAAACCTATCCAAACATTTGGAATTCAGAACCTTCAGGAATAATAGGAAACATAGTTATGGTTGTTAAAAAGGTATTTCCTTTTAGCTCAAAATGTCTGCTCCAATTTCATTTGTTTATGCATATGTTTTGAGTCAGGTGAAATACAGTACATTTATTCCCTACTCTTCTTCTCCATGCTGTTTCAAGCTTAATATAATTCTACCAGAGCTTCCTTAAGATCACACAACTAGTCAGTCAAGGGCAGAAAAGAAAGCAGAATGCAAGAGCTCTGAATCCCCAAATTCCTCTTCTCTTAAAAGTAGAACAAATACTTAAAAACTTCAGTTAATGTTCTGATTCTTTCTTTCATTACCAACAAGGTGATCTTAAAACGAAGGAAGAGAAGAAAAAAGAAAAAAAGAAAGAATATACCTTTGTAACTGCTCTTGCTGGGTTTTGGCTTCCTGCTCTGTCCCTTTGGCCTTTTCCTCCAATGCAGCTACATTCTGCACCAGCTGTTCGCTTGCTGTGGCTTGTAGAAAGGGTTTTATCTCAGACACAAGGCCTTGTAACACTTTCAAATGATCATTAAACTGACTTTCTGTGCTGAAAAATTCAACATGGTTCCTTAGATTCTCCTCAGAGTTCTCAACATCTAGACCATTTCTTGCTAACTGTAGAAATTCCTGAGCATCTTCTAGCCAGTCATTTGCAATCTGCATCACTTGGTAGTACCTTTGGCAGAGGCTATATGCTTTATTCAAGGTAGCCTGAAATAAAAGGAAGAGTCACATACATAAAATCACAGTAGCCTGTGTAATTTTAAAACCACAGACAGTAGGATTACTAAAATGAGTCTTTTTAGGATGATTGTAAAGATCAAGCCACAGAGCCATCTTTTCCAGCTTTGTGACCAAGAAATTAATGATGATTTGGGTGAACTAACCTGTCTCACATGTATAGCTTCTTGAACTTCACCATCCAGTTCTGCCAGCTCAGCAAGAGTGTTTTCCAGATCAGCAGGTATCAGCTCCTTGGCTTTCATATAGCGCTCTTTCTCTTTATTGCTCAGTGCATTCATTATTCTGAGGCTTGATTGCACTTCTTCCTGATGTATCTGGACCTTTCGGATTTCTTCTTGGATGCTTTGCAGTTTGAGGTCCAAACTTAATGTTCCATTAAGTTCTGTTTTCACCCACCTCAACCAGTCAAGTGAGCGGCAAATTTCTGTCTTGAAGTCAATGCTCTGTACAAGTCTGTTCTCACACTCCATCACCGTGTCAACAATGGCAGAATGCATAGACTTCAGCTTCTCTTGCCAAGCCTGAACTTGGTGATTTGCTGTTTCATATGCAGATGAGTCAACCTGAGGAGAAAGGGCTTCTAGATGTTCAGTTATTCGCTTCAGAAGGCTTCCTGAGTCTTGCAAGCTGCCCACCAGAGAATGGTATATTTTCAATTTTTCTTCTATTGGGAGAGTTTCTTCATTCACCTTAACCTGCTCCGTTTTCACTGTCTCTAGCTGTGCCTCAAACTGCACACACATCTTCTCATGCTCCTGGCATGCTTCTATTGTGTCATCCAACAGGTTGATTTTCTGTTCTATTTGCCTCTTCAACTTGTGATATAGTGTGGCAAGTTTTAACATCTCATCTGGCTGCCAGGGCTGGCCAGTGCTTCGAAAAGCCTCCTTCTTCTGGTTCAGTTCATCCACTGCTGCAGCAAGGCTCATGGCTTCACCTAAGAGATCTCTGTAGGTTTGCTGGAGTGATGCAGCTTCTTTGGCTGAAACAGCAGCTGGAGCTTTGTCCATGTTAATAAATTGGTCTTCTAGCTCGGTCAGAGCTTTACTTGTCAACTCAATCAAAGAGGCATACTCTTTTCTGGCATAAATAGCTTCCTGAACCTTATATAACTTTTCTTTTGCCAGAGCAGTGACAATATTGAATTGCTGAGGGAGGCTGTTAAGTTTTTCGTCTAGATAAGAATGATCCACTTCATTAAGTGATGGTAGGACTTCTTGGCCATCTCTTTGCAGTGCAAGTAGCAGATTTTCATATTCTGGAGATTGGTCAAGAATCTGTTGATATTTTGCCAACTGACTGTATAATTCAGTGTCAGAATTCATTACATTGACTTCTGGGAATGTGACAATATCAGCTTGTTTTAGCCAATGGCAAGCTTTATCCAAATCTTCTTTAAAATATTTCCTGGAAACAATATTTTTCTCCAGTTCCAACAACCTCTGGTTACACTTTTGTAAAACAGTGTCATACACATTCTGTAGTTCTTGCAGTTTACCTAACACCTCACTCTTCTCTTGATTTGTTGCTTCTTTCATTAAATCCCTTCCTTGAGCCCACAACCCTGTGACCTCATGTTGATAGGCCTTTAGATTAGCCTGGGTATTCTTACAAGTCCTGATCTGTTTATTCACATCTTCTGGCAAAAGACAAATATGTTCTGGAAACATCACCTTCTTCTCATGCTGGTGAATTTGGTTTGTAGCCTGAAAGATTGCCATGAGAAACTGGGTCTTTTCAGACAGTGCTTTATTCAGGTGCTTTCTCCTCTGGCCAACCAGATCGCTGAGACAAGCCACATGGTGCTGTGCATCAGACACTGTTTTCTGCAGTTCTTGCCTTTCATTGAGCCCTAGGTTGGTCATCACCCTGTCAGCATCCTTCACAAGCATCTTCAGAACAAGCTGCTTGGCTTCAAGCTCACTGCAAATGGTAAGATGATCCATGAGAAGACTCTGAGCCATATCTGGAGGAGGACTCTGTTTAAGAGCCTCTGAGACACTAGGTTGCTGTTCCTCTGCCCATTCCATTAGTTCCTGAAATTTGGAATGCACCAAGCTGAGTTCCTCTAAGGTTGAAACGGAAACCTGAATTTTCCGTTTGACAAGGTCCTCCAGCTGAGTCCAGCGTTGTTCAAAATGACTGAATTGCTCTTTGACTAATTCCTTGTCATCAAGATTCAAATGTTCTATCATCTTCTGCTTCTGATCTTTCAAATCTTCCAGAGCAAATCTCTTTTCCTGTAGTGCAATTGCCAGTTTTTGCAAAGCTTCAAGGTGCACATTTGTACTTTCGGCATCAGATCTGTTATCAAAAGGGACAGGACGAAATGAATTATTAGATCCTGTTTTGGCACAGGCTTAAGGGAGGTGAGGATTAATTATAAGCCCACTACATACTGAAATCAATGTGAAATAAACATCTACAGTTTTCAGATTCACTTGAAGGTAGCTGCCTTGAACACGAATTCAAAAATTTTACAAATGTATTAGTTTCCCTTTCATCTACTCTATGGTCATCAGGCTGACCATATACATTTATATGAATACAAATCATCCTGATTATATTGCACATATGAACAACAGTAAATATTGAGGTTGAAGTGAATCTTGTTCCATGACAGTGACAGGAGCAGCAATACACTCACAATTTTATTCACAGTTGGTGTGTATATCCTATGCAAAGCAGCTGTAAATATTTAGGAGTAGTTACTAAACTTTAATATAATAGTCTAATAGATATAACACAATATCATAATGAAATTGAACCAGTGAATGAACCATGAATTTATGAAAAGAGTTGAAACGAAATAGTCAAGATTCTTGAAATATCAGGGAATATACCTTGAGATTGGATCAATCAGTACTTGCCTTAAAGAGAAACACTGAAGATCTGGCCTGTCAAACTCTCTTTATCTCAACAGAAATTATTAATTGCTAATAATTAATAAGGAAGGTGTACTTTTTTAAATATGCAAAAACTGCATTTTAGTGGCTCCCACTTAGAGACACTGTAAACAGCTCTTTCAGCATACATGCACAGTTTGCTTTGTGGATGTGACTCCTTTTTTACCTAGCCAGGTTGTCCCACTCTTTTGTGAGTTTTTCCAGGAAAACTTCAACAACATTCATGCGATCATGGTAATCCCTTGTCCTCTGCAGATCCTCCTCCCTCTGCATGAGCAAATTATGTGCCTGAAGGCAGAGGTCCAGCCACTGGTTGCTCAGTTCTCCTATTTCCTTGTGTTCAGGTGATTCCTGTCCCTGGGTTAGTTTGTTCATCTTCTCAGTCACAGAGGTGAGAGCTGACTGCTTCGACTGCAACTTTTGACTGAATTCCTAAAAAAGATACAAGTAAAACCCAATATAATAACATGCATTCAAAATTATAAAATGGAATTTAAATAAAAATTATGAAATAAATAAATTGTACATGGACTAATTATCTGCCCAGGCAAATGCTCTGCAGATGTGAATTGGAAGAAGTGTTTTCACTCCTCTCCAAAGCCTCTTCCCCATCTTCTCATGTGAAGTCAAGTTGGTAATAGATGCTAAAGCAAACCAGAGGAGTTTCCAAGAGCCAGTGATAAATAGAATTCGTGATCAAGTCACATCCTGCTGTCCAGGCTTTTGGACTAGCACAGCTCCACCATACACTAAAACATGCAAGGTAGTCTTGAATCTCGCAAGAATAATTCATTTTACCAGTATTACTACTAGCTTATTTTTTCCTTTTTCATTAGGGACTAAAAATAGGAAGCAGAGTCCATGAGTCAGTGAGCCTCCATATCCATATTCTGTATTGTTCCTACTTCTGTAACAGCAGTCGTTACCACTGTCATTATTGAAACAAAACCATAGATTACCTAGGCATGATTGCTGTCTGAGCTAATAGCTAGTAACTAAAAGAGTTCCTCTGCATACACATCCTACCAAATAAGTCAGAGAGATCCCAAAAAGAAAAATACACAATATACTGACAAAAAACTAACCAAATATTTTTCAGCCCTAACCCACTAAGGTAGATATAATCTTTTCCTAAATTCTAGTTCCAGTAACTATAACTAAACAAGCACACCCATGTCCAGCTCTGCCTCATTCCTCTTCATGACAGCCTCAAATGGAGCTAGGCATCTTCCTGTACCAGGGCAAATCATTAGAAAAAACACACCTTGTGCCACATCTAACAGTACAGAGGGTGTCTCCCTTTCATTATAATCCAAAGTTACTGACTGAAGGAGTGATGAGACTCCTTCCTGGACTCTAATGATAGCTGGTATAACAGCTTTTAGCCCAGATTGTGCTGAGGCATCTTCAAAGGTTTTGACTTTGTTCCAAACTGTGAGTAGAACAGACATGGAGAGGAAGTGCTGTTTACTTTTCACCTAACTCTTGGCACATCAGAAAAAGAATACAAGTAAAGCCTAGATCAAAAATGCAAAACCCACGTATTTAAGAATTTATTAAAAAACTATCTTTTTGTTAAATTACTGGTTATGATGTGTACAGAATGGTCATAAAATGTCTCCCTTCTGGAATGAATGAGAGAAGATATGAAGGCATTTGTCTCATTAATTAAATTCTGTTTCTGTCATACTCCTTCTTAGAGATCAGCAACATCAAACAGTTGCGTTGACTAATTTTGAAATACTTCTAAACCATTTAGAAGTATAGAAATCTAAGAATTAAGCAAGCACAGTTTGCAAATCTTATCTTCAGGTCCACTGTGATCAGCATTTAGTCTACTCTAAAGCAAAGGCAAATCAGATCAGGAGGCTGAAAGCTGTCTTTTACTAAAAAACAAAGCCAGAAAAATACTAAAATACAGTTTTCTGCTCTCTGAATCACCCTGCAGCATCAACAAGGAAAAATTCTTTCCTCTATCTTCTCTGCTCTTGCTTAGAGCATATTAGCCATTGTATGCAATATGTGCATATAATGTAAATCATAAAATATTATCAGCCACAGCATGAACTTCTTCCTTACCTTCTATTCTTAATCCAAAATCTCCTTACCTTAACCTGGAGTACCATATTCTGGGCAATATTTAGCTCCAACTCTGCCCGTCTCCTTTTTAAATTCTGTAGTTGTTGATCCGCATCCTGGAAATATATCCAGAGCTCAGCTTTCAACTGTTTGATCTCTTCCCAGCCTTGAGACAAATACTGTGAGTGCATTATCTGTTGCTCAATCTAGAAGAAATGAAAAGGAGTAGGAATGCTTTAATGCATCTATTTTTGGAGAATGGAAGATGAATACCATTCTTCCTCTGAGCACGATACTGTACTAAAGCAATTTCTGAACCAGATTCTAAAGGGGCTAATATTATCCACAAAAATAGTCTTAATTTATAAAAGTCACAAAAATTGTACCTATCAAAGGTACAATTTTTTCTGTGTGAAAACAACAACAACAACAACAAAATTAATTATTCACCCTTGAGAGAAGCAAGTAAGTTCATGAGTGTTCGTATTTCAAAGTTCTCTGTCTTCTGTTAAAGCTTAAATTAATTGTACAATTTAGTCTACTGCATGCCAAGACAATTGTTAGAGTGTACCCCACACAAAAGTTTCAACTAAACCCTTCCATTTAATTTGCTTAGCCCAGTTATTTTGCCTACATGCATCTTCTAAAATGCCAATAAGGAGAATGCTTACCAGATCTGAGCCCATCAATCCTCTTAGACCAATAGTGACACAGCTGCTTTTGCTCTAAATACAGCAGTCGGGTGCCTTTAAGATTTAGACACTCAACCGGCTTAGTATATCTCAGCACTATACCATCTGTGATTTTTTTAAAACATTTCACTGCTTTGTGTGTCAAAGGAGAATCTTATTCTGATGTTTGGGATGTTCTTCAGCTATTCAGTTCTTGGACTGCCATATTTTTATGGCTTATTTGGATTTGTACAGTTCCCTTCTCTGGTATGGAATATTGTTACTGTATGTATTAGATTTTTACTCTTGTTAGAAGTAGTTTCAAAACTGGTTGTGTTTGTCTGTGTAAGAGAGACTAAATTTTTCATGTTTTTAACAAGAGGAATGCTCATAATTCTTCTTTTCCAATAACTTAAGTTTATAGTTCTATTTTAAACCTAAGCATTAAGTGACTTTAAAACTTAAAATTGAGGAATACTTCTATAAATTAATATGTTGAAATAGATGCACTTTGATTCATGAACTGAACCATCAAATTTTTTATCATTATTATTATATTAATCTATTAATATGGGTCAATATGAACATCAGCCTATTGTTGAATAAATAATAACATTAAATATGTCTCAGATTTAATAAAATACAGAGAAGATTAGACTGAATTATGTTTTTTGAAAACATAACTTGAATCAAGTTTTCTTGTGTTCTTCCACCGAATGTTATTTCTGTGGTTTTAGACCAACATCTTGTAACATTGCCTAAGTACCTTTAGCAACCTTAGTTGTGTGTCTTTTTATTAGTACCATGATGGAAATGCATGGATTTAATAATTAAAAAAAAAAAAAAAGAAGAAGAAAAATCAGAAAAAAAAAAGAAGCAGACTAACTATATCTAAACAAATACTTAAGATGAAAGTAAGATGACATTTCTTTAAACCATTACCCAATATGACCTTTTTAAAAGGGAACAGATCAAGGCAGTTAAAGCTCTAAATAGGATTAAAAGTGAGTTGTTGTGGTTATCTTGTACCATTTGTTTTGTTTGTTGAATATCTGCTGCTGTTCTCTTCACTGTGGCATCTGACAGATCACACATGGAGCACAGAAGATCCAAGTATGTATTGGCCTGCTCCTGCAGAGCCCGGAAATGTTTAACCTGAGGAGAGACAACTCAAAAATAAACTCGGAGACTCTGAATATCTTGTTTTATTACAATCATACATTTTAGTATTTTTACTTTGCCTGCTTATTTTTTCTGTGAAATTCAATGTAGAAATATATTCTTTTATTAGGTAAGGTTGCTATGTTATAATTATGGAAAGGAATAATTTGTAAAAACTTGATTATTATCCAATTAGCAAAGCACTTAAAGACATATGAATTAGCTAGATTATTTCTTGGATACAAACATGCAGTCTCAACAAGGTGACAAACTTTCCCAATGTCAAGGGGGAACCAGAGCTTTATGGGGTTATCAACATGTCCTGTTCCTACAGCTATAAAATTTTCCAGTATCTGACAGATCATGAGAAATTCAGCTTAGTGGCACTTAGGAGCTGGTCTCACTGTGTCACACCCTGCTTCTCCTGCCCTTGTAGGTCTGCCATCAAGTATTTCAAGGTCTCTATTAAAGTGAGACAGCTCTGAATTCCAGCATTTTTAGCACCATACCACCAGTTTAATTTAAAACCAAGTTACAAATCCAGTGTAAAAGAATACTCAAGAAGCAATGAAAGAATTTTTAATGGTCAATGAGGGCTACCGGCAGTTATATGCTTTTAGACTGAAAAATTGTTTTAATTGTCTGATAATTGACTCTGTGTTCACAGTAGTGTGAAACAGGTCTCATAAGGAACATAGTAGACAGATGGGTAATTGGACAAGCAGAAGGACACAACCCCTCTGCTAAACACATCTATGGAGTATCTGAGCAGATTTATCTAACTAGCCAACATTTTTCAGGTAACATGCTTCTGTTCTCTAAGCAGAGCTAGTAAAAGCCCTCTTTGATTTTTCACCTACAGTTATTTTTGCATTCCAGGTATTCCTTTTGGGGTTGGGAATGAGCATTGAGGCTACATAGCTTTCTTAAAAGGCTAGAAAATATCTAATTTCTAGAAATTTAAATCTCTTACCTGAACTCACCTTGCTAAGAATGACTGAGCTTTTTTAAGGGCTAAACTTTTACCTTTTTAACTGCATCTGCCAGGCTGAAAGCTGTCCAAGTTGGCTTCAGCTCTGACTGCACTGTAGACAGCCAAGTCTGGCACTGTTGAAGAGTATCCTGATGATTAACATGCTTCTGGAGCTCATGTTCCAAAGTCTGGTATACCTAAACAAAACATTTTGTAAGTTTATCACATTTGCAAATACCACCACTGGCTCTCTTCTCCTATCTTGAAACTGCCAATAAAACAGAATTATTAAGACTTGTGCATAAAAGTACCAAGGGCTGAAAGTTCCTTAAACTATCACTGCACCCTGCTAACATGTGAAGAAAATGGACAATTTTGATGTACAGCTTCTGAAAAGAAAAAATAGAGATGCCAATGAAGAGCATGCTCTCTTTTTTCTGTATCCAACATTTTTGCATTGACTTTGTATAAAATTATTTTTAGTTTGTTTTTGGGTTGTTTTGTTTAAGGTTTTTTTGGGTTTTGTTTGGGGGTTTTTTTGACTGCTGACTTGATCTCCTAATTGGTTTAGCAGAATGACCCAGCTGGCCCTTCTTAACTGCATATTCTGGTTTTAATGAGAGACACAGTATTTCCTAACACATACTTGAAGTACATTCATGTATCTATGCAAACTATCAACACAAAGAGTGAAATTTCCTCTCTAGTTTTTGAAGTTGAAAAGATCTAATTTGTTCTTCTGCAGCTGCTCTGAAGCTAGTGTAACATGAAGGTAATGAGCATGTGGTAAGATAAAGGTAAGAAGAGCTAGGCCACTACTTTTGCTGGCTGCCAGACAACATTTGGATCACAAGGAATTCAACTGCAGCCCAGTAATGATGAAGTGCTCAGTAACTTGTAGGTTCAATTGAAATGAAAACAGTAGGAAGAGATTTCCACCATTTAAAGAAATAACTCATAGAAACAATAACGCACTTTATTTTTAAATGGCATTTTAAAAAATCTTTGAAACAAGACTTACTCTTTGGGCTGTGCTACATATGGCAGAATAGCTGTCCCTTGTCCCCTGAAGACGGCTTTGTATATTTTGCTTAAATTTTGCTTGAAGATGTTCTGAGCATTGACTGATAAGGTAATCACCTTTACTCTTAAGGTTGTTCAAACGATCTTCAAATCCTGCAATTTCTTCCATGATAGCCTAAGAAACAGATAAAATACTTTTGAAGAAATAGGCTGTGGCACAAACATTTTTTCTCTCTCCTTTAAACACTTTTCACCTTTAGATTTGAAAAAAAAAAATTCAGACAACATGTGTTGTCATAGTCAAGCTATTGGATTGCATGTTCATTGTAACGTCATTGCCAAAAGTCTACAGAAGAGACAGTAGTAAACACTCTCTGCTCAGACCCTGACTAGGCTTAATCTTCATTTGTCACATGCTCTTGAGGGCTTCTCCAGCTCCTCGTGTGTCTAGTAAAGCAAATTAATTCTCATGCTGAATCATATCTCATATCCACTCTTTCACAGTGGACAGTTCTTTGCGTTGACTTTGGGGGAAGCCAATTTTTTATCTAACACGTTTACTTAAAGAATAACGCACCAATCATAAATAATTTAAAGACTTCCATATTTGCCAATGGAATCTCAGTTTCAGGTATTGGTAGGTTGGATTTTGTTCTCTTTTATCATCTAGAAAGTATTGGCTATCAAGGTATTAAACGATTCTCACTAACAACAACCATAACACCTTGAATAAAAGCAATGAAGAAAATGCTACAACCTAATGGAAGAACCTAGAATTAGAACAATATAGTTCTACCTCTACCTCTACCTCTAGTTTCTGCACTTTCTTCTCCATTGCTGCTTTATCAACATTCAATTTAGTGATCACATTTCTAAAGTTCTTGCTAGCGGATCTATACCAAGAAAATTTTAATTTAAAATGTTTTTTTCAACCTTAAAATTGCTAGAACAAAAAAATACCTCAAGAGTAAAATTACCAAAATCCAGTTTTTGTGGTTCATTTCCTGGGAAGCCTCAGGGAAAATCTGACACAATTCAGATCAGAGTACAACAAAGCTCTTTGTGTAAATGCAATTTCATCCAAGAAATGTTGCTAACAAGAAGCCAGATTTTTTACCTGCATTAATGACACTGATGCTTATTTACACAGTAGTAAGAGAAATAAAATAGGGGAATGACAGATAGTTAGAACTCTGGAGTAGAGGCAGAGAAGCAAAGAAGAAAAATTCCATTTTACAAAGGAAGATCACTAATAGCAAACCCACCTTGTGGTTAGCTAGTTGCTGAGTGATTATTTCAGGATTGGTGCTTTCCATGAGGTCAGGGCTGGCCAATCTGCTGGACATATGTAATAACCATTTCTCCCCTTCTTGCAAATCACTATTGTAATCCTCATGTTCTTTTACTCTCACCTCTAAGGTTTCAACGTATGCCTGCAGGTCCGCAATAACCAAAATTAAATTTTCTGGTAATTACAAGAGTTCAAAAAACCCCCCAAACAAGCCAAAGCCAACCAAGAACATGAAAACATAGTAATAATTATCATCCAAATTTATATTCCTGTGAGGAATATCTCATATGAATAGACTGTAAAGGAAGACATCAAATGACATATTTATTCTGTGAATAAATTTCTGCGAATTATTATTTCTGTGGTACTGAGCAGTATTTTCACTCCAGATGAAATACCATACTTTGAAGACTGAGAAAACTCTTGCGAAAATGAACACTGTCAACTTGACATTAAGTTCACTAACAGTTACTACACACTTTTTGAGAGACTGCACTTGACCTACCAAGTGCTATGGCTGCTGCTCACAGCCTTTGCATGTACACACTGCCTGTGTCTGTGGTAGGTAAATTAAGAATGTACACACTGAGTTTAAAAGTATTTATTCTTTTCAGGAAGATTCTCTAAATTTCAGCCACCGACATTATACCTAATGCAATGGACATCACTTTTTTTGGTACAGATCAGAGGTGTGTCTTTAAACTAAAAATCAACCTTGAAAAAATAAAATAATCTCCTATTGGTGGATGGATTGGCAATTAAATGTGCCTAGGTCAAACATAAGTACTAACATGGTTTGCAGAGCTTATCCTTGTTAAGAGTATAACCTATTAAAAGCTTTAGGAATAATCATACTTTAGGATGTATTTAGAAGCATTAGACCTTTCAAAGTAGTACATACATATGGACTAATTAATTAATGTTAATTAATAATGATCTTGCTGAATTAAATTATATCTGTCCTGTAGTTTATTTTATCCAGTGCCTTTTATTCAACAACTAAACTAAACAGTGTTTGTGGAGATCAAACAGAAACAAGAGAGTATAATCCAAGGGCATCTATCCCTTCCCTTCAAGAAATAATGTATTTAGAATTCTATGAAATGCTTTTAAAAGTAATAACAATAACACAGACTAGTCACCAATACATATCCGCTTAGTGTTACAAAGACTTCACCTACCACACTTAAAATTCATTTCAGCTACTCTGGTTAGATTTATTTTTGTAGTTTTTTCCATATTCAAAATTTGCCTTTCACTTCTGCCCTGTCTCCACAAGAAAACAAAAAAAACCCCAAGAAAACACCAAAAGTAATTAAAGGAAGCTGGTTCTTTGCAAAGACATGACAGCATGAAATAAATAGTTAATTTCTTAAAGAGCAGTAAAAAAAATAACAAGTTGGAAGAACCTTCCTTTTTACCTTTGTTTTGGTGCAGAGTTCCTGGTAACTGCTCTGAAGGTCTTGAATGTTGTTCTTTAGAGTCACATCATTCACCAGATCACTAAGTGCCTCTCCCTTTTCAATGACTGACTTTATTGAGGGCTCATGAGACAGAACAGTCTGTTGTATAGACTACAATGCAAGCAAGAATTAAAATATATCTACTGATCACTGGAGATGTATTTTACTAACTTTCCTTTGATCTGATGCACAGGCTTATACCATCCTTTCTAGATAGGAGGAACTTTTCTTACTAATGTAGGATTCTGTTTCTCAGCCCTGCCCGAGACAACAATTTTACACACATCTAAAACCAACTGTTCCTTTTGAGTGGCTAGTAGCATGTCTGACAGTCTGGGGCTGGTGAAGCAATGAAGTGGCCAGTGCAAGGGATAAAATTTGTTCAGAGGAACAAATTATGAAAATAGGTGTGAAAGTATCACCAAAGCCATCCCCTTAATGAGATGGTGTGCGATGAGTGCCTAGCAATGTACTCTAGAGAGTACAACTCCCCAAATGTGTGGAAAGCAAGCGCACAGCTGTGACATCCAGCTTTGAGTGGAGAAGCTGGCAAGGGGTACTGGGCAGCTTTAGCAAGAAAGCCTTGAAGCAAAGTAGGTACTGCTCAGCACTGATCAAAACATTGGCTTGTTGGCAACATTTTAGCCACAAATATGAAGCACAGCACTACATTGGCTGCTGTGAGGAGAGTTAACTCCACCTCAGCTGGGTGCAGTACACATTTCATGAAACATCTGTAATCCTGGAGTATTTTACAAATATATCATTTGAAGAAGAAACGGGGTTTGTTGGTAAATTTTCTACTCATTTTTGTGACTGGAAAATAAACACAAATACTTCATTAAAATCCTGACAAAAACTTTGGAGGTCACAGCAGCTGATTGTCTGGGATATCAGTTGAGCTGGGATATCCAGCTTTAACCAGAAAGCTGATTAAGACAATGTAAACAGTGACAATGTCTGAAGTCAAGAAAGACCAACTGATTTCTACATTCTCTTCAACTGCAATCACCTCTGTTGAGATCAATGCAATTACTCATATGTGTACTCATAAAATAATTTTGCTCCATTACAGGAAATTTTCAGATATGGAAGCCTTTTGATGATGTTCACATATCAAATCCAGGGGCTTAGTCAAGTTTGTAGAGGTAGGAATCATGCATATTTTCATTTACGCTGATTGAGACATCCAGATCAGAAACACCTCATGTACCTATTGAAGAGACCTGGATACCTGACCAGAGGATTTATTGAGACTCATTAGATTAAAATCAATTCAGTAGTACTATGAGATAACCCTTTTTACCTTGTATTTGGACAACTGTGCCTTCTTCTCATAGAGTTCACTCTTTGGCTCTACAGGAGCATGTAAGATGGCTTGGTACTCCATGACCCACTGAGTTTGGGCCTTATACTTGTCTGAGAAC
Organism: Catharus ustulatus; assembly: GCF_009819885.2. Classification (NCBI taxonomy): domain Eukaryota; kingdom Metazoa; phylum Chordata; class Aves; order Passeriformes; family Turdidae; genus Catharus; species Catharus ustulatus. The sequence goes on along the minus strand of NC_046223.1, from coordinate 58,136,580 downwards.
TCCTTCACCAGCTGAAGACACTTCTCTGAAGTCATGTGCTCTTTTCTGATGGAGCCAGCCAGCTCTTCAAGCTGTTCCACATGATCTCCAATTTCCTTTCTTAACTGGTCAGCTTCGTTTTCTTCCATGTATTTTATAGCTCGCTCCCCTTTCTCTCGGGCTGATTTCAGTAAACTGTGGCCTATGTCCATATCACTCAACAGCACCTGTGAAGGAAACCTTGGTTAATAGACAATGTACAAAAACTTGCCTCTTTTTAACTTTGCTACAGACACAGAAAGAATTGCTCAGGAAAATAAGTAGACTTATCAGTACAAAATTGCCTGGAGCTAAGATGTGTCAAGCAAAAAGGAAGCAGATAAAGCAAGTACTTCTGCCCTGCACTGGGCTTGTGAATTGAAACAAAGAAACTCAGGGCTCCCAGGAGAAGATCTGTACTCCAAATTATGAAACAGATGAAAGCTTTTCCTTACCATATCACGTTTATGCTGCTTAAGCTGCAGGACATATGAGAAGCTCTACAATTTTGTGATGAAACATGAGTGTTTCAATGAAGAGAAATAGGAATCACTTCTTGCCACAGAGCATAGAAAACACACAGTGCACAAACAAGTATACTTGTGGGGAATTGGGGATATGGGAATTTATTTTAAGTTTTAACCTAATGTAAAATAGATACAAGCATGTCTTATGAAAGGATAGGACTATTATTTAGGACTATTTGCTATATTATTTAGGATTACTTCTAACTTCAATAGCTGAACTATGATCTAATGAGATGTGATAACAGAAAGTTTTTTGCTGTGTGGTCTTTCTTATCCCATTATCTTCTCTAGGCAAGGTAAAGCCACAATTTTGAGCAGCTGTTAAGATGTATGTTAAAGTACAATCTCCTGTTAGTGAACAGAAACAAAAATTGCATTTAAGAAAGCTGTACCTCTAGTTTCTGCACTTTTTTCTCCATTGCTGTTTTATCAATCATGTCAAATTTGGTGATCACATTTTTGAAGTTTTTGTTAGTAGCTCCATACCAATTTGTGTAAGCACTAAATGACAATTCTGACTCCTCCATACAGCGTATTTCTTCTTCCAGAAACTTTACTTGCTCCTTCAAACAAATACGGAGGGTAGGGGAAAGAAACAAGGATCACCCAGATGTTTATCATTGCTATTGGTTTAATATAGCAATAAATTCCTATATATTAATATAATCTATTATACAAAGATAAAACATATAGGCTTTGAGTAATTTCATAAATAGTGGATAATTCTTACAGGGTTCTTGTCAGGGTGTACATATGGTAATCACCAATGTTATAATTGAACTAATACTAAATACTAAAATGTACTCACATTTTGAACCGCGAATTGGGACTTGTCATTACAGTACTATGAGGTAATTAACTACTTAAAGTAACCTGAAGACTGCACCTTACCAAATCAAATTTTCCCCATACTAACGTGTATCAGTAGCAGCCTGAAAACATTTCTCTAGAGGTCAATTAGCATTCAAGCATACTTTATTCTAAATGTCTCTCCTGAAATTATAAAAAAAGATAGTGACAAGGCATTCTACTTCATTATTCTGATTATGTTTCTGTAATACATTTGATCCATGAAATCTATATTTATATATATATGAATATATGCATATGAATGTTATGCTATTGAGCCTACAGTAATGAATAGACTATGAAAAAGTCTAATTACAAAAGCCTGCTTGTATTTGCTTCTTAACTGGCAATTCATGATGTCACAATGAATTAGTATTCATAACTTACCAAGACATGAAGAAGAAGAGTTTGGTAGCGAGATGTAAGCTGCGTAGCCTGACTTCCCATTCTACTTGCAGTGAGATTTTCCTCTAGTATTTGCTGAGCCAATATCCCAACTTCCTCTACATCATCTTTGTAGACTGTAATGTCTTCATGCCACTTCTATGAGAAAGAAATTATCAAACTTGTATGACTGATTCAAATACCTTAAACTATCAGGAATTTAATTGTAACTAAGTCAGGAAATCATTGAAAAGGAAAACAAATACATGGTTGGAAACATTCATCTATAACTGGAAAATAAACCAGAATCTGCTGAAAGTTATTGTAACAAATATGCTGGAAAGATTTTTATCCCATATGGACTGCATTTCATTACAACAGATTCAATACTTTCTGTAATTTTTCCCCCCTCAAATAATAATAGTAGAAATGCAATCTGGCCTCCTATAGATTTCACCTGAAGTTTTGAAGATGACTGTAAAGTGTAACCTGGCTTCAAATCTGCTTCCTGTGTTTATTCAGAACTATGTCTGCTTTTTCCAGTGACTAAAGGAGAATTATTATATCGACATAGTGGAGACTTCATAATACAGTTGGTCACATTTTACTCTTTTTACAATATTAATTATTTTCCATTGCACTGCCTATCTTTGTACCCAGTTACATCTCCACACACTAGAGAGCATATGAATTACAGATCTCCCTGCAAGATTTCCATATTGGGAGGAACCTGCATCTAGAAGTCACAAAGCTGTCTTGGATCCACCATTTTAGTCACCAACTCAGAATAAATTGAAAACTTGCTCTCATTTTCACAGTGCAACCAGGAATTAACACGGAAACCACACATATTATTTTGTTTAAGGAATGCCTTAACTATATTCTTTACCTTCATTTTTTGAAGTTGCATTTCCTTTGTTGCTCTACCAGACCTCCTCCCAGTCCTGATAGCAACTTTCTCCTCCAGGTTTGTTAACCAGTCATTAACCTTCTGAAATTTTTTCTCCATTAACCTGAGTTTGCTCACAGTGGCATTTAATTGGCTTCTTGCTTCAGAAAGCCTGTGCTGATAAACTTGCCAATCCTGCCGTAAGGATTCCAGGGCTCTGTCTTCTATTTGGGGAATACCCCAGGGAATGACCTCCTCTCTGGCATGGACAGCAGCATTCAATAATGCTTGTCCCTCTGCACAGTGGACCTGCAGCTCCTGTAAAGACAGAGATGGTTACATACCCTCCACTGAACAGCTTTCATTCATGCATGGCAAAAACCCACTTTGTTTCCTCTGAAGACAGCTGGGCATTCCCTTTAGTTATCTATGGTTAAGCATATATATATTATATAATAACACCAGTGACAGCAGGCTCACTTACAAGCACACCAAGTATCACTATTACTGACAGTTGAGCTGCAGAAAATTATTGACAAAGCATGCATTAAATTCTTTTCTCTCCTGCCAAGTTTATCAGTTCTGAAACATTGGCTGTCTGATCTAGCATGGGATAGATGGAATCCATTCACCACAGCATAAATTCAAAACTTTCCAGATGTGGCAAGCCGACTGTAAGACTGATTCTAAAATTGAATCTCTTTAAAAACAGAGGCTTCAATCTTCCAAAATAAACAAACCCATTTGTTTTTCCATATGTTTGAGACAACACTCCAGAATAATTTTTGATACCCACTTCTGGACATATATGGCATTTTCATGCTTATAGCACTTAATCAGAAAGTACAGTGCGATTCCATCTGATTAGAAAATGTAACAAAAAATTACCGTAACAAAACACAGTTGGGTTTCATGTCAGATTTCACTTGACATATATATCCTTATACCATTATATTCCGTTACTATACCATCACAGGACTGATTTTTCTTTTCTACTTTTTTCCTCTTAGAGTGTCACATATCACGTACCTGTAAATCCCGGAGTGTTGCCTCCTGTTCCTGAGCATCACCACCAAGATGAGATAAACAGTCAAGTTTTTCCTGCTCTTTCTCCAACCATACTTCAAAGGCTTTCAGGTTTCTTTGGTACTCTTGGTGTAAGGTAAGCAGTCCTTCAGTTTTTGTTACAGCTTCCTGCATGTGAACAGATTTACAAATATCTTAGTGTATTGTCAAACCAAGACAACATAAACCCCAGCCATTCACCAAGGGAAAAGGTTTGTATCTGGTGCTGAAATTTCCAAGAATTCAAGAGTACTTGAACTCTGACTTAATCGACCACAGGGAAAGAGGGAGGACCATGTAGGGGAAAAAATACTTATCCCAAAGATAAGTTTGTAGTTTCTGATATTTAGAGTTTTGATCTGGGATTACTTTTAAATAACACCTTGGTGTTTAATAACAAAAGACTTTCCTGATTTTTACTGCAATTTAACTTAACTTTACTGAAATGATTAATAAGCATATGATCTTAGAAATGGCACTTTTTTCTTTTGCATGACATTTTTTTTTAGCGAACGGAATTGGTATCTTCCACCAGGAGTACCTACTATCTTAGATATGAAGATATTTGCAGATAGTCCCTACAGAGCACAGTAAGAAACAGTCTAAAAGCCTTCTGTGTATGTGGGTGAGCAAGTTACAATAATTTCAGCACTAATTTAGAAAAACATTTTAATAAACTCATGAACTTACTGTCTGCTTTACCTCTTATTTCTAACAGGCCTGTCTAGTGGAAGAAAAGAGGAAAACAGGAGTCTTATCACATCTTTTACAAGGCCTGTCCATGACCGGAAGTGGGAAGGGGAAAAGAGTGACCAGTTTTCTTGCCTCTCAACAGGGGCTTAGGAAATTATATGTCTTGGTCTGCTCAGACATGGGCCATAAACCCTTGGGAATCTTCTCAGGTTTCCTACCTGGCCAGAGGATTAGTAAAATATTTGAACATTCCTTACTTTCCAGCTATTTGCTTTGAATTTTGAATTTCTTTCTATAGAGGTAGAAGGGTTGATTGCACTCTTTATACTTAACACTGTCACCACAGCTGGGAACCAGGGAAGACCAGTTATCTGGGCTATCTGGTGGAAGAGAAAAAAGGAATGGTTCTTGCTACATGGTGTAAGATGTACAGAACTCTTGCCTCTGTGAGACACCATCCACTTCTTACTGTTCCCATGCTGTTGCTCAAGCTGAGCAAATATAGGCAGTTTGTACACTTTGTGCAGAAGAGGGTGAAGACTAGGGCATCCCTATTCTAACAGGAATAGTAGGTATTTACCAGCACTTCCCAGGACTTATGTGTCTTCTGAAGAATCAGAGAAATTTTATTCACTCAAGATCAAAAGAAAGACAGACCATGACATTTTTTGCCTTTGTGGAAGAGAGGTTCACAAGACACTGAATCACTTATGTGTTTGAAAAACTGAATTTAAGCTGAATTTTGAATTTTGCTGTTCTACACGACAAAGGTATCTCTGAGACAACAAAATTCAATTTTACTACATTGTTGTCCTGAAGCAAAGTTGGCTGTCTGAGCATGCATTAATCATTAATTATCACAGAAGAACCTGGGTTAACTGGAGATAATTGCCTAGCTTTAAATCTATCATCAGGTCTTTAATTATTTCTTTTTTACTTTATACCACACCCTAAACCCCACTGATGTTAATCTATGTCCTAATCTTTTCCAGATATACAATATCAATATTTATCAGTAAATGTAGTACTTATCACACTTTTGTCAGTTTACTTGCTAATAAGATTTGTGTTCATTAATAAAATCTCTGTGGCTGTCAACCATTTGTGAATCACACAACTGACTGGTAAAATTTATTGCAAACATACACTTATGCAAATCACAGGTTTGAAGATTTTTTCAACATTTCAGTCACAACGGGTAAAATTAAATCTGTGCTGAAGTCAATGAACCTTTTGTCATGGATTTCCTCAGACTATTCTCCTGATTTTTAGAATGCTTCTGAAGATCTGAAGCTCAATATAGGAAGACATCTATTTATCACCTTAGTAGGTTCCTGTTACATTAAGTTACAGCTGTCCCCAGACTCTTAATCATTTAACTGTAAAATAAATGATCATATGAAAGGATTTTTTTCTTGTTGTCAGCTAAATAAGAAGTGCTATGAATAAAAACTATACCTTTGTTCTTTCTTTGAGGAACTTATACCTCTCCTGTAGGTCTTGTAGCTCAAGCTGAGCAATGTAATGCTCAGCCATCCCCTTTCCTTTCACTTCAATAGTCTCCAACAGGCTGTTATGACTCAACACCTCTTCATTGAGTAGCTGCAAAATAGAAAGAGAAGAACACATTAAGGGCATCATTAAAACAAGACCACTGATTAATCTTGCAGTTAGATAGCTTGTTGTATTGCCTCTAAGGTGTCATGGACTTGTTGATGGCTTTTTGTAAATCAAACACACCTTTGCTTTGCTGAGGGCAGCACTTTTTTCCCTCAGTTCAGCATATTGCCTTTCAGAAGCATTCATACTTGCTTCTACTTTTTCCATCCATCTGGAAAACTGATTAACATCTTCCTGGTAACTTGTCCATTTGGAGAGAGCTCCTTCCAGTTGACTGTAATTAAAAAATACATACATTTTGTGATAGTGGCAGTTCCCATGTTGTTTGAGTAGTGAGATATAGTCATATACAAATATTCTAGACTGTACTTATGAGAGAGATACGTTACAAGATAAGCAATCTGTTTGATTAATAAAGAGAAATTAAGTTTTCCAAATCTGGAATATAGACCTGTAGTTTATGTGGCTAGCTGACACATTCTAGGTATAGTAAATAAATTGCAACTGAAAGTGTAATGAAACATTCTACCCCTTAACCTACATTCAAAAGTTGCTGCATTCTAATGTTTAATTACCTTTGTTTCTTTAACTTGAAATATTTGCAACTACTGATGCTCCACCAAAGAAATTTCCATTTTTTTTTCCTTTATATTTCTTTATTCTATTACTAGGAGCAGCACTGACGGACACTGTAATTTATAGTGTGCTCTTCGGAATGCTAGCAAGTGGAAAAGCAGGCAGGTTCTTGACAGAGCAACCATTAATGTCCATGAAAAAATCTCCTCATTTCTGAGAAGGTTTCAAAGCATCAAGTACAACACAAAGTAAAATATTCAAGATTATGAACATAGAATCAAGTTTTAAGAGTAAACAGACACTAAGTGTTAATAAAGCTTAGCTCCCTTACAGTTTCCTCCTCCTGCTGCTTCAAATGAATATATCACAACTTCTAGACCCAAAGTGTTTGGCATATGCAATCATTTTACATGAATTTGACTCTTATAGTAATAAAATCACTTTTCAAAAGTTTTGACAGTGCTTTGTACTGAGCATCATTCTGTACATCTCTACTTTTTACCTCTTGCACTGGATACAAGCAGACAGAAGAGAAGCCCAGCTGTCCTTCAGATTTTGCAATTGGCCTTCAATCACTGGCACTCCCTCCAGAGAAGTATTTTGTAGAACAGATTCTCCTCTCGTCAGAATAATTTTCATTTGGACTTCTTTTTCTTGTTTCACTGCTAGCAGGCCCTAAGAAGTGAGTGGATATATTTTATTTTTGTCATTAGTTGGACGTGAATATTCTAACTAGCTTTAATGGAACATGACCTGATCATATTTAGCCACTTGTATATAGGGAATTGGAAGATAGACAGTGGGGTTCACAGCTGGGCTTCACAAACAAAAGTGACTTTCAATGGGTAGGTACAGGCTGTTATAAAAACCCTTAGCTGACAGGGAAATTTGTGTGGAATCTGTTCAGGTAATTAGAATGTATCAGAGAAGGTACTGTGCAGTGAAAACGATGACATTCCAAAGGAAACGTCACTTAGATGTAAACAGGAGGATTCATTCATAGAGACAACAAGATGTAATGAAAAAGCTCTTCTCCAGGGTTGAAATACAGTTCCATCACTACAAGATATATTTGCAAAATGAAGATATCAACAAATAAAATCTGTCATCAATGTCAGCCTAGGGACTTCAGCTCACAGCTTCTAACACTATATAGTCATGAAAAGCCTGAACCCAAAAGATTCAATGGACAAAAGCCAAAACATACAGTAATTTCACGAATACAAGCCGCACCAATTTGACCAAAATTTTGGTGGAAACCCGGAAGTGCGGCCAATATTCCGGGGCGGCTAATACATTAACAAAATTCTAAAAGCTGCCAACACGGAAGTGACAGCCCGCGGCAGCCCCAAGCCAAGCTGGAGCCCGGCCGGCCCCGGCAGAGGTGGGAAAGCCTGGCAGAGGCGGGGCCAGCAGTGTGGGGGGCGGGCGGCAGAGCCTGAGCCAGCAGGGCGGGGCAGGGGGGCGGCAGAGCCCGGGCCAGCAGGGCGGGGGAGCCCGGGAGAACTGGGGCTAGCAGTGCAGGGGAGCATGGCAGAAGCAGGAAGGCCGGCAGGTGGGGCTGCCTGGCAGCGGGGGAAGCCCAGCAGAATCGGGGCCAGCAGCGTGGGGGAGCCCGGCGGTGCGGGGGCCTGCAGTGCCGGTCAGGGCGAGGAAACGCGGCGGCGGTGCAGATGGGAGGGGGCGGCCGGCGAGCCTGGCAGCGGCGGCAGCCCTGCCGGCAGGGCGAGCGAGGCGCGGCGCGAGCAAAAGCGGCGCGGGCGAAAGCGGCGGGGGCGAAAGCGGCGCGGGGCGAACGCGGCGCGGGGCGAGCGGCGAGCCCGGCGGCGGCGGCGGTGGCAGCCCGCCGGCCAGGCGAGCGAACGCGGCAGCGGGGCGGTGCTGACGGGAGAGGGGGGCCAGCGAGCCCGGCGGCGGCAGCAGCACCACCCGGCCAGCCCTGCCGAGCCGTGGCGCTGAGCTGGGCCACCCGGCCCCGTCGGCAACCATGAGCGGGCCGAGCCTGCCTGGCCCCGCCCCGAGCCAGTAAAGCCCGCTATGCCGCGATCCTGTTACTAATTGGCCAATTTGTGAAAGCTGCGCACGGATTCTCGCGACGAACTAAAGTGCGGCTAATATTCGGGGTGCGGCTTATCTATTGACAAAGACAGCAACATTGTCGAGGCACCGGGGGTGCGGCTTATAATCCGTGCGGCTTGTATTCGTGAAACTACTGTAATTTTAGTATAATGCTACAATCTTTCACTTTTTGACCTATCCTTATAATTTTGAAGATTTTTGGCTGAGAATCCAAGACATCAATAAAATGAAAAGTCTTGTAAATAGTGTTCTTTAACATTATTGTGTTCTGCTATCAACAGATGTTATTTTCTTAACCGCAGTCATCATTTTAAATGCAAACAATTATACGAAAACATATGCTGAATCAACTGTATCACCTGTAAGATCCAGGAATATATATTGAGATATACTAAACTACCGGAAGTGACTATCCTACTTCTTCCATTTAACCTTCATCAGCCATACAACATTTTTCAAGTACTTCAAGAATTTTCATATATGCAGTTCTCCATGTCATTAAGGTCCTTATCTACTTCTTAAAATTCTAATAACAAGTTCTCTCTGCTGCAAAATGAGTTACTTTTGAGTATACTAAAAATCAGCATCTGAACAACAGTTATTAGACTAATATGCAACAACTAAGTGTCCTATATTTGTATTCCTCATATTGATCTAAAAAGAGCAGGTTTTGGACTCTCATTTCCATACCTCTAGTTTTAACATCCGGCTGTCCAGAACACTCTTGTCTGCAGTAGGATGACAGTAGGAATCCAGCATGTGAACTGCATCAGCAACCCAGTCCTGGAGGTCCTTGACACTCTGTGAGAACTGCTGGTGCTCTGCTACAATCCTATCCATTCTGGAAACTTTCTCCTGCAATTCATACCAACAATGCAATTAGTACCAATATCTATTTAAAGGATTGCCTATTACCCATACCAACTCAAGGACTTTAGAATGAGTCTTGTGAATTACACACAGAAGTTTGCTTCATACACTGATAATTACAAATACACTTAAGCATGGAATGAATTTTGTATACGCACACAAATAAATTGTCCAAACATAAAATACAAATGAAAGTTTTAGAAATGTATTTTTTTATTTTCTAAATCTAAATCTGCAGTTTACTGGTTTCACTTTTTCTTACCCATCTGGTAAATCACATCTAAGCTCTATGTCAATCTTGCAGTGGAAGCTAACTAGTGAAATTGGCCAGTGCAATGACAGATTCAAGCCTGAGAAGTTACACCACTACAGCTATATTACTTTATTGATACTTGGAAAAGACCTGTTTTCCTCAACGATTCTCACTGGTAAAACCATTCTGAAAAATCACTGACACTCATACAGATTAAAAACAAAGGCTGAAGTTACATTGCTAAAAGCCTTGAAGTGAACAAGAATACAAGGCAGAGTGTGTTTTTTCCACTGTGACAGAGAACTAAAGTCAAGTCAATGGACCAGTCTTTGGAAGTTACTGAGAGTTATCTTCCTCAAGATCCATGGCTATCCAAAAAGTTTCAGGATTTCTCTAATAGGTTGGATCATATGTATCCTGTACCTTAGATGACTCCGGCTCATCCTGACATCTCCTACAAGTTCTGCTCACATAATCTTATGTTAGTAACTCATGCATCTTTCACTTTCTCATTTTGGAGACATTAAAATTTATTATGGTCATTCATGCAATCATTTCCCATAAGTCAAAGATATGCTTTATAATTGTTACTTCCACAGAAAATGTAGGAATTTCTAAAGCAGCAATCCTTTAAACACAAATACCTGTGTAATTGAATAGTCATTCCAAAACATATATCCTGTATCCTTAATCATTCCAGTTACTGTAGCAATGGTAAACCTATATCAAGCATTTTTCATTACATGAACTTTGAGAAAAACAACAGTTCTAATATGGAGGCTTTCTTATCTGTCTACACTAGACAAATGGGAGAACTATTAAGTGGTGAAGTGTGTGAAGCACCACTCAAAAAAAGAGAGTTATGTTAAACTCTCAGTTCTTGGTCTGATGGTTTAGAATGTGGCTCATGGCTCCCCTTCAAAAGCAGCATAAGAGGTAATATTTTTTTAGAAGACCAATTTATTACTTTTAGGTGAAAATAGTAACAATGTCAATAAGCATCATTATAGGATGAGATGAAACAACAACTCGTCTGCATCCTTCTTTTCTAAAAAACCCCATCTCTGCTAATTTTTGAAAAATACGTCTTTCAGATGTCACTTATTACAAAACTATAATGTCTTCAGTGCTTGAAAGAATCAAAATCAGGTGGCGTTTACTTCTTAATCGGTGCACTTTTAAATTAAAAAAAAACAAAAAACAATCACAGTAACATTCTGTTGACAGTCCTTACTCTCCACTCCTAAAAAGTCAATGTGAAAGACAGAACAGCTCAGACATATCACAAAGCAGGCAAGCAAGACAACTGCAGTGTTTCATATTCAGTCTTTATTTTTCCCTACATACATCAAAGGAGTTGCTTAAGAGCACATACATTGGATGCATTACCTTTGTCAGATTGCTTAGAGTAAGATACTGAGAAGACAACTGAGACACTCTGCGCATAAAGCTTTTGCTGACAGCTTGTTCTTCCCACAGCTGCTGAGCTTTCTCTTTTAGCCTGTTGAGCTGATGCTCGTGGCAGCTTATTTCCTCAAGGACAGACTGTAAAGCACAAGCACAGTAATAATAAGGGTGGGTGCAAGAAAGCAGGAAATAGAGAAGCATGAAGGTGCCATGAAAAATAGAAGTGACATATGGCAAGCTTGCTGAGAAAGGCACACCATACGGTTACAGCAATGGAGCAGCATGCGATAAGAAATGTGGAGATGCAAAACTTGATGGAACAGGATCATCAACAGCAAACCTCAAAAACAGATGCCATCTTATTTAGAGGTCAGGATGCTAGAATGATTAAGCTTTTGTAAGTAACCAATGAGGTCAGGAGGATGGGACAGGATGGTCTGCCTATGTTAAGAATGCCTAAAAGTCACCTGCAGCTTTTGCTGCTCTCTCCGCTTGGAAGGAAGATCATGGAGTCGACTGTTACTTCCTTGCACTACCTTCTCAGTTGAGGTCAGCCACTCCTGCAGAGGCTCAGCAGTTGCTTCAAAGTCCTTCATCTGGACCTTTAAGTTCTAGGAAGGCATGCAAATTTCTATGAATAGTCCCAGTGCACTAGACATAACTAATTCACAATACACAGATCAAGCACACAAAAAAGAATATATAACTTTAGGCAAATTATACACAACTCTTCAAATAAATTACATCAGCTCTGCCTATTCCTATCCCACAGACACCAAAATAAAAGTTTGATAGGGCACACTTTTAAAAAGCAAAATAGAAGCAACAATGTAGAACAACTACATAGCTAAGGGGAGGCTGAAGCAAGTTTCTTTTGATTAGAAAGCTTTACAGATATTATGAGATTTGACTTAATCTAATCCTAATTCACATAACTAAGGCAGTTTCAATAATTTGGGATATAAGTTATCTAATAACTGACTTCAGTCATTGAGATTGACCCCTCCTTAAATGGGTTGCCACTGTTTCTAGGTGGTGTCTAAATTCAACCCAGTCCTGGGGAACATTTCTGGTTATATCCTCTTTTAGAGTAAAATTCTGGTCATAAATAAGTGCATTAAAGGCATATGAAGGCATTCCTTCAAGGCCTGTGTACTTTTCTTGTAGGCTTATTCTGCATTATTTAATAAAAGACCACCTGAAATAATTAATGTGGAATACAAACCTGAACAGCATAGCTCCTGTGTCCTTGTTATTTTAATGTTTTTTTTCCCCCAGACACATCTAGTTCTCTCTTCATCTACACCCATATAATTTAAACATTCAAATGGAAAACTAAGCCTATGAGACTAAAAATGCTTGACTGAAAAAGCCTAACCTCTGAGAACATCCTCTTTCCATGGTAAACTTGAGATGAAGAAAGGTACATCCTTGCTACCTGAAAATTTTCATTGAAATGCTTTCTCTCATAATGTATGAAGTGTATTTAAACTTTTTCTCACCTGTCTAGGCAGCATTGGTTTGAAACATGAATGTCTAGGAACTTTAATTCTCCTATGTTATGCAGGGAATTTCAGATGAGACCTTTTGACCTTAAAACCTATGACCTTAAAAAGTTTCTGATTTTAAGATATTCACCACTTATTGGTTGAATTTTGAGTTCTGAACAGAAAAAGGCACTGCAATTTACTTTAAAAATTGCCCAATTAAGTAAGTACATGTCACCTATCTGCAGTAAGAGACAACATTTACACACTCTACTGAGATTATTCAATTAGCAATTGTGTCAGAAATCATTGTTCAAAAAGAAAATGTGTTTTAGTAAGGGATTTGATGAGACTACTGAATTTCAGCAACTGTTATCTTTGATTCTGAACAACACCCTTCTGCACAAAACACTCCACTTAAAGTGAAATCAGGTCATAAAGATAGGAGAAGTAAACAAAAGTAAAATGCAAGCAGAAGAATAAGACTTCTTGAAAACATCTGTTTCTTAGTTCTGTCACATAGTAAACACTCACTGCTATATACGAAATCTAAACTGTGCTGTTTGAAACAGAAACAAAGAAGTAATTAAGATCCAGTCTTTCCTCATTGTGACTGGTTCAATACCTCCAATGCAGATTTCTTCTGGTGGAGTGTGGTGATAAAATTTTTCCAGTCTTCTTTAGCAGCAGCAGATTTGTCCTCGATAACTTTAGCCTTTTCCTTTGGTAAAACAGAGCACAGTAGTTCTCCTTTGGATGCCACCAGGTTTAGCTTTTGTTGCCCATTCTCACTTTCCGATAAGAATTCCTAAAAATAATAATAAAAAAAGCTAATTGGTGAACTTTGGGTCTGAACAAAGTCAAGCTGCTAGAAAATTTATCATTGATGAGAGTTTACAATTTCTGCATGTTAACATGTTAATGTATCTTTCAGTAAATTCATTTCAGTATTGTTTGTATTGATGATACAGGCAACAGCCACTTGATCCAGAAATGAAAGTGTCTGAAAATGTATATATTAAGACTCTAGGATTACCTGAATTTTCTATATTTGATGAGACAATTACTAGTGATTTAGTTGGGTATTATATTCCCTTAAAGATCCCTAGTACAGAAAGTGATGAAAGTATCATTTCAGGGAGCTGTTATCCTGACAGAGATAACACAGGGGCCCCCTCAGAGGCACACACTGGACCAAACCCCTGCCCACGGCCAGCTCCAGCCACACTGGATTTGCCATGAACATGCGGTGTGGGCTGATGCTCAGAACCTGACCAATGTCCAGTCTGTGTGATTTACGCCTCTGTACCCTTAATTTACCTTCCCTGTTTAGAAGTATTTTTCTTCACAGAAATCTTGCACAGTGCTAGTGTGCAAGGAGCGTGTGGAAAAATACAGGTACAAGAATTATACAGAAATGTAAGGAAACACACAGATTTTTAAATTCTAATTTATTGGGATAATCTCTTTGTAACTTATAATTGTTAAAAAATATCTTTGTTAGCACCTGGGGCTTAAAGAAATTTAGTAGTCTTATATAGAAATATTTTAAACTGTTACTATTATGATTATGTAATACACATAATCATTAGGTTACACCCCTGCTCAGAAGTAACAGGCTTGGTACCAAAATTATTAGGTCAGGTTCTGATTCTATGTTACATTAGAGGTCTTAGTGGAGAATGCAAAAGGTCTATTAACTTTGAGAATCTTGAACTATAAATTCTGGCTATATTGAAATGAAATATATTGGTGACTTGATGCAAAAAGTGCTGACAGACAGAACATAAACTTTGAAGAAAAATAAAATTTTAGGTTTATACAGGTTACCAAGACACCTTTAGAAGTCCTAAAGCAGTCATAAAAAGTTTATTTCACCTAAGGCAGCCTTCACAGAGGAGAACAAGGTATGGGCTTACATTATGAGGAGGTTGTAGTGATTAAAAAAAATCCGCTGTTGAAAAAACCCCAGTCTTGCTAAAATATTTATATTTAACATAAAAAATTACCAGGACATTTCCCCCAAAGATATTCTTAACATGAAGCAGTCAAACATTTGATATATCAAGACCATTTAAGCAGGGGAAAGTGAATATACCAAAATAAGGAAGAAGTGATTTGGCTTTTGGTGTTTTCTGAGAAACATATGAATTTCTTCAGTTATGCTATCTAACTAAAGGTATAATAGCCTCATTAAATAATTATTATTTTGTTATTTTCAGTTAAAATTATAGTTATATTCTTTTAATAAAAATATTTCTTTCAACTGATTTATTAAATATACTTTCAACTGTCATTCCTTTCCACAGAACTCTTTGAGCTTATTTTAGTTTTATTTGAAAAATATTCTTTTTAAATGCCTGCTCACACTGATATAATTTAACTCTGTTCTTGTACCATAAGGGCTCCTCTTTCATACATGATGAAAAATATTCACATAATTGTGTCATAACTCCAGGTACCAAGACTTGATACTGGTATCATTCTGATTTTACAGTACTCTCCCACCTACAACACATTTTTTCCCATTGTTAAAAAGAAGCAGACAAGGAAAAGTATTATGAGACATAACTACTTACAAACTGTACCCCAACAAAATACAAAAACAAGAATTGTTTATTTCTTTGCAATGAGTCACCCTTAGTGTTAACAATTACAACATTAACAAAAGCAGTAATTAATCAAATAAATAAATCAGAGCTGTACATGAAATTAATTTGGTCTCCCTCAGACTAGTATTTGACTGCTATAAAGTTACCTGTATTTTCTGCAGACTTGCTGAAGCTTCACTGATGTTTTGAGGCACGTCAAAGCATTTGGCAGTGGTGACCCTTGCATTGACCAGCCACTGTTGAAAATCCCTGAAAGCTGTCCGAAATCTTTGCTGCAAGATCTGCTCTTTGCTCTGACATCCTTTTGAAGCTTGCAGGCAGAGGCTGGTTTTATCACATCAGGGAAGAAGAAGAAAGCGAGGGAGGGAGGGAGAAAAGGCAGGACTCTGTTAGGTGACAATGCTATTATTTTCTTCTCTGAAACACAATGGTAAGGGTAGGTTAACCTGGATTCCTCCTACCAAATTTATGCAGTTAACTGAGGCACCAGGAAATCCATTAGAAGCTTTCAGTTCTCAAAAATGAAGCATGTAAATTGGGACATAGCTGTCACAGATATGACAGGTACAAGTGCTTCCAGAGACTGACTCAGTGCACCTAAGCATCAATGTATTCTGCCAGCCTCTTTCTCTCTCTAGGGAGAGGGTGCAGGACTAAAGCGAATAAAATTCTAACTTCACTGGCTCTGTTAAGTCTACGAGGTTATAAAGGATCAATCTGAGCTATCACATCCTTCTGCAGCTACAGAAATCAGAAGCTGTAATCTCCTGCAAGAAACAATAGAACCTTCTGTCTGAAATGCAGGTGTCACACTCCAAAGTCAATCAGAGTGACTTGAGAGAAGGCAAGAAAGCAGGCAAATGCTACCTTCCCTAGTTAGTTCCTGTTTCAAGAAACCAACTAAACAAAGAAGAATAATCTGAAGGACAAAATTAAGAAAAATATCTGAATTAGCTGGTATAGCTCCTTCTCCTTCAGAAAAACAAGACATACGGCTACCTCACTTTTTTACAAGGGCTCCTGTAATACATCAATACAGATATACATCTAGTTTCAGCTGAGTTTAGTGGCATAGCCCAGCTTTAAGGAAAAAAAAAACAAAAAAATCAAATTACTACTTTGTATAACTTTTGTTGACATCAAAATCAAAATAATGATTCTAACTACTGCATATGTCTGTCTCTAGTTCTAAAATTCTAATGAATGGTTCCCTAAAAGACATCTCATCCCTCACTCCCCATACACACATGAGATGAACTCTAAACAAGATGAATGCTTACCTGTTATACTCCTTAATCAACCCTGAAACTTTTGAAGAATGAGTACTTAAATCCCTGGAAAATCTACAAAGATCATTTAACTGAGTTTTGATCTCATCTGTCATTTGTTCAGACTTTACTAGAGCATCCAATGTTTCCTGTTAAAGCAAAATAAATGAAAAATATTGGTGAGTAAATATAAAAGAAAACCCACAACTTTTTAATCAAAATTTATCAGAATTTAAATTAATTAATTTATGATCTATATGTTTACTTTCAAGAGCATTTTAGTAGTCAAGTCTACAGTACCTCATTTAAAATTACGAGCTTCTAGAGACCAAATTTCTGGATGCTTCAACTTCATTAGCTCAAAATGTTCTTGAAGCCCATTTTAAGACATAAATTTCATTCTAATACATGAGCAACAGTATTGTCAATTTGCTGTACACATATAAAAGTATATACATTCAGAGAACACCAGATTATATGTGTTTATATAAATATAATTATCCTTTTGACTTGAGTTTAACAGGTTAAATGAAAATTGTTTTGAGCTGTATACAGAAAGTTAATTTATGCACAAAGCTTTTTAACAGTTTCAACTCTTTTCACAGATGAATTCATAATTTAAAAGTACAGTTGTTCACAATCCTGTGAGAGTAACTGGGTTACTGCCTGTCATTGATGCACTGGAACATTTCTCGCCTTAGAGACAGCTAAGCCAACAACAACAAGAAAAGAGATTTTATTGGCTTGGCTTGCATCACAAGGAGAGGTGTGATAAGTACTCCAACAAAAACAGTGCTTGATGATGTCCACAGCAACTCCACTGCAGAATTCTGCCAGCAACTCCAGCATAATGAGCAGTGCAGACTTGGCTCCTCGCCTCACTAGGAATTGAATTCTTCAGACATTCCTCTCAGACTAACAGCAAAAGTTCTGCAGTGCAGGCAGACCAGAGCATTTGGCATGTATAGAATAGTTTGGCTAAAGTGCCAGTCTGGAAGAAACTTACAATATAAACTTGAGAAACAGATCACATGAAGGTGAAGACAGATTTGAACAGAGACCTGGAAGTGGGAGATAAGGATGCCCTCAAAACACATTTCTGAAGATATATATATGTGTGTGTGTATGTATATGCACATATATATATGTATGTACACATACATATTCAGAAAAAAAGAGAATGATTGAAAATACACATAGTGAACAGTTCAGCACAAAATTGAATGATCAGTAAAAGTACAAATTATATTTTGCTGCAGCAGATTTTGAGGACTCCCCTGATTTACATTGCTCCTTATCATATTATGGACTATCTTCTTTGAGCCACTCATGCAACAGAAATCTCTTCAGTCATGATTAACAGATACTTGAAATAGTCACTTACTTCAATGCCATATAAAGTAGCATTTGAACTAAGTAATTATGTAAGAGCAATAGTGCTTAGGAAAAAAATCTTAAACTACTTTTTGCTTTTTATGTTAGACTACTGAAACCATTCGTTTGGAAAGCATTAGAAACAACACCACAATGGACATTACCTAAACACAACATGTCACAAATTGCCAAGGGCAGGCATCACCATAATGAATTGCTAACAGTCTCTTTTTTATCTAAAGAAAGCATCTCTTAAGACTACTGCCAGGCTAGAACTACTTGTTTTCAAAACAATTTTTCAGTTTCAAATAACCTACCTCAAAAACTACTGAGACATTATTCTGACTACATACAACCTTAGGCACAGAGTACTTACAAACAGGAGCAATAACTTCCGAAACAGGGTAAATTTAACTACAGCATTTTTCCATAAAGTGATATCACTGTTGTAGCCAGTTGGATTTAATATCGAATCTGACAATTACAAAAATAATTTGCTGAATTCCAAGCACAAAATCTGTTGCTCTAATGCTTCACATACCTAAGGGAACAGAGTTTCAGTATAACAGAGTAGCAGAATGATCTTGCTAATTCTGAGAATTAGGAAATGCATTTTTAATTTGTGGCCTTGGCTAACATGGCAACAGAATCACTGCGAGACAATAGAAATAGAAACTGCAGTGCTATTTTACATTCACAATAGGGCCTTTCCCTGGGGTCCAAAAATGGGAAGATTATTGCCACATTTCCTCTAACTATAAATAAAATTACATAGTGGGGCTGTGCATAGTTACCTCATGAAATGCTTCTGCATCTTCCTCATTAGCCAAAGTTTACAACTGTCTAAACTAAATAAAGTGTTCTTACATAGAGCTACAGTACATACCTAATTATATATACTACTAATAAAAGCAATACCCTTTGAATTTAGTACTTCTCCATTTATGAAATAAAAAAACCTGTGTATTGATAACAATCCCATGTCTTCCTTTCCTTTTTGAAAACACACATACATGGAACATTTTGCATATTTCTGCAATTATTTGCTTCATCTTAATGCCCTCTTTGTTACTCCAACAGACACATAACGGCACTCAAGCAAGCAGGTTTCATAAATCCATGCAAGGAATTCTGTGAAAGAGGAAACCACAGAAATAACTTGGCACAGACCCAGCAGAAGGAGAGTAATAATCTCAGTTAAAAGAAACTGGTGTTCTGGGGTTTTTTTGAACATGACTTCAGTCAAGGGGTCAGAAAGCAGGCAGTACACACCTCTCTCCCCCTACTGAAACTGCTTTATTACAAGGTTACATGAAAGAAATACTCTGTATCAACATCTGTGATTCATTGTGTTTGAGATACTTGCAAACATGTATCTTGATTGTTACAAATATGTATATATATTTACACGAAGGCGTTGTGATGGGGAATTATTTACTAGGAGACAATCAGGAAGAGAAACAACCTCTATTTCTCTAAATTCTACTGCACCCCAAAGCAAAGCAATTAGCAATCGGAGCCGTTTCCAGATTAACTTCTTTAAATATTGGACAAGATCTCAAAGTGCAAAACGTAGAGAATCTCTCAAGAAAATGAAAACATAAGTCAAATACATTCCTTACAAATTTTAATGGCTCCAGCTTCTTACTTGGCTTTCAGGAAAAGGTTCACATTTCCTCCCTCAAATGCTACTCTGGCTCGAACCACTGAGCTACTTGGAAGCGCAGCCCAGAGTTCCTGGGCTTAACACCGAAAATCCAGGCAGGGTTTGCTAAGCCTGGTACGGCAGAGGCCAAGGGGAGGGACATCTCTGCCAGCTCCGCTGGCTGCGATCGCAGTAACACAAAGAGTTTGGAAAGTCGGGGTTCCGCACAAACATATTTTGTGATTTTACGATGTACTCGATAGCCCCGCTCGGCGGAAGTTTCCTGCCCGCGGTGACCACACATCGACAGCGGAAACGCCGCTAGGAAAAGAGACATGCCCTTACTTTCTCCTTGCGCCAGCTCTCCGCCACCTCGGCGTCCGTGCTGCGGCTGTCGGCGGGGGCCAGCCCCTGCGCCCAGGCGGCCAGCTGTCCTCCGAGCCGCTGCACAGCCTCCTCCAGCCGCCCGGCCTGCGCCGCGAACTCCCGCTCCGACAGGGCCATCTGGCTGAGCAGGTCGCGCAGGCCGCCCTGGCTGCGGCGGGCGCTCTCCTCCCACTGCCGCCAGTCCGCCTGCAGCGCCTGCATCTCGGCCGCCAGCAGCTGGCACCCCTCCGCCGTCGTGCCGCGCCGGGCGGCCGGAGCCAGCGCCTCCACCCGGCCCAGCCGGTCCGCGCCGCTCTGCCGGGACTCCACCAGCTCCTGCGGGGCGACATTGCCATGGTAACCCGTGGGCTGCCACATCGCCAGCGCCGCCGACGGCAGGGTCCGCCGGGGGGCGCGTCCCGTCCGTCCCGTCCCGTCCCATCCATCCCGTCCCGTCCCGTCCGTCCCGTCCCATCCCGTCCCATCCATCCGGTCCCGTCCCGTCCGTCCCGTCTGTCCTATCCCGTCCGTCCTGTCCCGTCCCATCCCGTCCCGTCCGTGATGGCAACCGGGAACCGGGGAGAGTAAAACCCAGTCAACAGCTTGCGGGGACTAAACAGAGTTCTGAAACTGTCTTCAGCTTTGGAGAGAAAGACAGAAAGAGTGGATGTGTTTTAGATATTAAAAATACTATTTAGGTTGAGATGCAGAACATAAAGACTTTGTTGTGATCTTTTGTGTGTGAGAAATGCTGGTGTGTAGCTGTTCACAGCAGTCTCAGAAGCACAACCGCAGTTTTCAGCTTGCTTGTGACCTGTTACATTCTAGAATTGATTGAACTTTTTTTTTTCTGAGTATATGCTTTTGGTTTTGTTTTCAGAGCTAAATTCTTTCTACAGTGTCCTTATTTCAATCTCACACATCTCGTACAAGGGAGTCTTGGGAGCTTTCAGTTTAGGAAACTGGAGAATGTATAAATACCATCAATACCATCCCAGACACTGCATGCTACAGCCATGTCATTCCTTCTCTCTTTCATCTTACGAACTAGACACTGCTAGTTCCTCCCTTTCCCGTTTTACAGATCAGGAGTTTGAGCACAAAGGAGACTGAAAATGACCTAAGAATGTACAAAAAAAAATCTGTAATTTGATTTTGGGGATCCTGAATCTTCATTAGCATTCAAGTTCACTGTGCCACTCTCTCACGTTTAGGAGCAGAGTAAAATGCTGCTAGCGTGAATATCTGAATGTAAACACCAGGCATGGGCAAAACATGTAGCCTGCTTTAGTGTTGCATTTAGGAATATGCAAATTTCTTAAGAATTCAGATGGTTAAGAATAGGTTCCAGGCCAAGGAGAGTACACAGGGAGGCAAGTCACATATTTCTACCATGTTTGAGGAGAACAATCCTTGTGCTGCTTTACACATCTCCATTTCATGCAAAGCAGGAAAGGTTGTCTCTGATTTAGACAATTCTGCTCATGGAGAAAGCATATTTGGGGATGAGGAAAGAGAAGTATTCATTAATCAGCTAAGCCACATTCTTCTGTGATGCCACTGGGCTTCCGCTCTTGCAAATTGTTTCCATGTGTGCCATGGTTAACTTAGGTCTGATTATACTTTTACTCCATCTGTTAATATGAGAAGGGAGTTGAAAACAAAGCACAGCTTGGAAAGCTTGCTTTCAGCTCACTGAAATAAAGTCACCATTTCAAACAGAAAAAGAGCAAGACCCCACAACTATTTGACTGGGTTTTTTTTGGGTTTTTTTGTTTTTTTTTTTTTTTAGAGCATGGGGTCTGAATTGCAGAAGAAATCCTGAATGCTCACTTACATTGATTTTGGCCAGCTTCTTCTGTATAGTTGGTGTGTCTCCAGATGCATCTGACCAGCGATGAAGCTCTTCCTTTGCAGAATGAAGCCAGTCTGTGAATTCATGCACAGCATCCAGATAAAGCAAATGATCTTTCACGATATCTTCCACTTTCCTCATTTTCTCCTATCAATCAGATAGAAAAAAAAACAAACATTAAAGTACTTAAATACTATGATGGCTTTAAGCATGCAGTGCTAGTTTGACTCCATGGCATGCATTTGAGTAGTGAATAGGGTACAGCTTCTGGCATCAGAACAGAGTGCTACACTATTAAAGGTTTGGCTCGGGTTGGTCTGGATAAGGATTTTCTGCTGGAGCAGAAGCCTTCTGAAAATGTATGTAAAAATATACTTTAACACAGTCTAATGTATGGTTTAGTAGATATCAGTGCTGCAGCTGTGTCACCCTGGCATGCTTTTCCCAATACACCCCAGAGAGGGTCTTGGAGATCACCCATGGGAACACTCAGGATGCAGCATTGCTGTCAGAAACACAGCTCTTACCTAGAAGCACCAAGTCCCTACTTGTTAAGCAGAGTCATGGAGACGTCCCATAGGAAGACCACAAACAAAAACTTCAGCTGTCCCAAAGTCCAAAATGATCTTATGGTTCTGAGACCCATCACATCAGAAGGGGTGGCTGTCCCCACCCAGCTACCCTGCAGTCCAGGAGGATGCTTTCCCTGTCACAGACATGCAGCTGCTTCCTGGCTCCATCTTAGCTTTTCAATGTAAGCTTAGAGTGGGGTCAGTGTATCTTACTGTGACGCAGTCAAAGAGTACAGTGGTTGAGATTTGCCTTTGGTCTAACTGAATAAACTTGTTGCTATATTCTTCTGAGATAACACTAATGAATGTTTATCACAACTAACAAAAAGTGAAATGAGTTAATCAAATAGATTTTTACCCCTGTGTAGATACTCTAAACTAGAATGAAGCGTCTTGAAGCCAGCTTCAAACTAAACCACCTACAAATTAGACTCAGTTATTTTAAAGTTTGAGGAACTCAACATTCAACAGATGCTATTAAAAATACAGTAGTTTCACGAATACAAGCCGCACGGATTATAAGCCGCACTTCCGGTGCCTCGACAATGTTGCTGTCTTTGTCAATAGATAAGCCGCACCCCGAATATTAGCCGCACTTTTGTTCGTCGCGAGAATCCGGGCGCAGCTTTCACAAATTGGCCAATTAGTAACAGGATCGCGGCATAGCGGGCTTTACTGGCTCGGGGCGGGGCCAGGCAGGCTCGGCCCGCTCATGGTTGCCGACGGGGCCGGGTAGCCCAGCTCAGCGCCACGGCTCGGCGGGGCTGGCCGGGTGGTGCTGCCGCCGGGCTCGCTGGCCCCCCTCTCCCGTCAGCACCGCCCCGCTGCCGCGTTCCCTAGCCCTGCCGGCGGCCTGCCGCCGCCCGGCTCGCTGGCCGCCGCCGCGTTCCCTAGCCCTGTCGGCGGCCTGCCGCCGCCCGGCTCGCTGGCCGCCGCCGCGTTCCCTAGCCCTGTCGGCGGCCTGCCGCCGCCCGGCTCGCTGGCCGCCGCCGCGTTCCCTAGCCCTGTCGGCGGCCTGCCGCCGCCCGGCTCGCTGGCCGCCGCCGCGTTCCCTAGCCCTGTCGGCGGCCGGTCGCCGCCGCGTTCCCTAGCCCTGTCGGCGGCCTGCCGCCGCCCGGCTCGCTGGCCGCCGCCGCGTTCCCTAGCCCTGTCGGCGGCCGGCCGCCGCCGCGTTCCCTAGCCTGTCGGCGGCCTGCCGCCGCCCGGCTCGCTGGCCGCCGCCGCGTTCCCTAGCCCTGCCGGCGGCCTGCCGCCGCCCGGCTCGCTGGCCGCCGCCGCCTTCCCTAGCCCTGTCGGCGGCCGGCCGCCGCCGCGTTCCCTAGCCCTGTCGGCGGCCGGCCGCCGCCGCGTTCCCTAGCCCTGTCGGCGGCCTGCCGCCGCCCGGCTCGCTGGCCGCCGCCGCGTTCCCTAGCCCTGTCGGCGGCCGGCCGCCGCCGCGTTCCCTAGCCCTGTCGGCGGCCGGCCGCCGCCGCGTTCCCTAGCCCTGTCGGCGGCCGGCCGCCGCCCGGCTCGCTGGCCGCCGCCGCGTTCCCTAGCCCTGTCGGCGGCCTGCCGCCGCCCGGCTCGCTGGCCGCCGCCGCGTTCCCTAGCCCTGTCGGCGGCCGGCCGCCGCCGCGTTCCCTAGCCTGTCGGCGGCCTGCCGCCGCCCGGCTCGCTGGCCGCCGCCGCGTTCCCTAGCCCTGCCGGCGGCCTGCCGCCGCCCGGCTCGCTGGCCGCCGCCGCCTTCCCTAGCCCTGTCGGCGGCCGGCCGCCGCCGCGTTCCCTAGCCCTGTCGGCGGCCGGCCGCCGCCGCGTTCCCTAGCCCTGTCGGCGGCCGGCCGCCGCCGCGTTCCCTAGCCCTGTCGGCGGCCTGCCGCCGCCCGGCTCGCTGGCCGCCGCCGCGTTCCCTAGCCCTGTCGGCGGCCGGCCGCCGCCGCGTTCCCTAGCCCTGTCGGCGGCCGGCCGCCGCCGCGTTCCCTAGCCCTGTCGGCGGCCGGCCGCCGCCGCGTTCCCTAGCCCTGTCGGCGGCCGGCCGCCCCCCGGCTCGCTGGCCGCCGCCGCGTTCCCTAGCCCTGTCGGCGGCCTGCCGCCGCCCGGCTCGCTGGCCGCCGCCGCGTTCCCTAGCCCTGTCGGCGGCCGGCCGCCGCCGCGTTCCCTAGCCCTGTCGGCGGCCGGCCGCCGCCCGGCTCGCTGGCCGCCGCCGCGTTCCCTAGCCCTGTCGGCGGCCGGCCGCCGCCGCGTTCCCTAGCCCTGTCGGCGGCCGGCCGCCGCCGCGTTCCCTAGCCCTGCCGGCGGCCTGCCGCCGCCCGGCTCGCTGGCCGCCGCCGCGTTCCCTAGCCCTGTCGGCGGCCTGCCGCCGCCCGGCTCGCTGGCCGCCGCCGCGTTCCCTAGCCCTGTCGGCGGCCTGCCGCCGCCCGGCTCGCTGGCCGCGCCGCGTTCCCTAGCCCTGCCGGCGGGCTGCCGCCGCCGCCGCTGGCAGGCATGCCGGCCGCCTCGCTGCTGCGTTCACGTACTCGCCGTGCCGGCGGGCTAGCCGCTGCCGCCCCTGCCAGGCTCGCTGGCCGCCCCCTCCCGTCTGCACCGCCGCCGCGTTTCCTCGCCCTGGCCGGCACTGCAGGCCCCCGCACCGCCGGGCTCCCCCACGCTGCTGGCCCCGATTCTGCTGGGCTTCCCCCGCTGCCAGGCAGCCCCACCCGCCGGCCTTCCTGCTTCTGCCATGCTCCCCTGCACTGCTAGCCCCAGTTCTCCCGGGCTCCCCCGCCCTGCTGGCCCGGGCTCTGCCGCCCCCCCCTGCCCCGCCCTGCTGGCTCAGGCTCTGCCGCCCGCCCCCCACACTGCTGGCCCCGCCTCTGCCAGGCTTTCCCACCTCTGCCGGGGCCGGCCGGGCTCCAGCTTGGCTTGGGGCTGCCGCGGGCTGTCACTTCCGTGTTGGCAGCTTTTAGAATTTTGTTAATAGATTAGCCGCCCCGGAATATTAGCCGCACTTCCGGGTTTCCACCAAAATTTTGGTCAAATTGGTGCGGCTTGTATTCGTGAAATTACTGTAAGTTAGATTAACAGGACCTGCCATTCCCTCTGAATATAATCATCATAATCTTTCAGAATATGTCATTGTCAACTAGACAATGGATAGTTACTAGCTAAACAAAGAAGACCTAAAGTAAATCCCCAAAGTTTTTATACGTTAATGCACTTTACGCAGCAACAGGGTGAGGAAATGTTCACATGCATCTGACTCTGACCAAAACAGCCTCCTAGGGTAGCAAAAGGCTCCTATGAAAGGAAACCATGCATCCCTGTGTATGTTGCTCACACCAGAATGTAGCACCAGTACAAGGGGAGCGTGGAGGCAAGGTGTTTTCACTCTCCTGATCTGGTTGGCAGAAGGTCTCAGTGAGCTCACATGTCTTTCCTTAGAAACCAAACAGAATACCTGTATAGCACGTGCAGTGCTTAGTGGCTTGAAACACCACAAAATACAGACATATATCTTTTAGACAATAGGATTTCCCTTTCTGACAATATGTTTCCTGCTCACGTAGGCATTTTATTCTTCCCTTTCTAGGTAAAGAAAAAAAAAAGCTAGGAATGAATGAAAAGAATTAGATGATAATAAATGCATCAGAATATCAGAAATACTATTGTGTATATAAGAACCTAGGAACAAAATATATGGCCTTCATAATCCTACCAATTTCAACTCTCAATACCATTTTTGCATTCCATTACATTTCTAGTAAACTGTATTCAATGTTTTTATTAGACTTAACTATACCAGAGGCAAGATTGTTTACAGTTAATCCTTTACTTACTAAAAATACAAAACAAAATTTTTAGCTATATATACAAACGTCTAAACATTTTACTTACTTGAAATGGAGATATTTATCTTACCTTGGCTACAGTTGTGATGTCATTAAACTGTGTTTTTAGTTCTTCTTGAGCTGCATCTCCAAAGGAATCATCCCTTGTTTTTTCATATAGTTCCACAGCTTTTTCAATGAGTTGCTGTAAATCCCCCGAGTGATCCTCTATCTCAGAAACAATAGCCTGGAAATGGTCCAGCTGAGCAAACTTCTCCTTCAGACCAGTCTGTGGTTCTAAAGGCTGCTCCACTTTGTGATCCAAATTCTCTAACCACTGCTCCAGCTGGTTTTTCCTTTCCAGATAGTCATTCCACTGGCTAATGACAGAATCTAGGCAGCTTACATTAAAAGAAACAAAGTAAAGATGAGAACTTAAGAACTTTTAAACAGTTTGGGGAAAAAAACCAACTCCTGCTTATACCTTAATTGTTACACTGTCTGTAGCCATGCACAATAGGTTTAGAACATACTTTTTTCTCCATCTTGCTTTTGTCTCCTATATCAACTTGCATCCAAGTTATTTTAGAATTCCCGTGGATTTTGGGCTCTTTTGTACAACCAACATAGCTGCTTCCCTATTACAGGTTACATGAGCAATCTGTCTGCCTCAGACTAATGAAAAACACATTTCAGTGTCTGTTCAGCAAAGTAAACCATGGTAAATTACTGGAGTACTTTATGATCAGAGTAATAAAATATGCAGAAGCCTATTAAATTACTGTCAATTAAGAGATATTCTGGTAAGTTTTGAAAGAACAAACCCATTATCTATAGTTTCATTTACAATTTATAAGAAATAGTCCCTTCTGTTATATACTGCTTTTACTAGTTGATCACCATACTTCCCTGGGATTCATGTTGAGGAATGTAATTCTCATTTCACTGGACTTTAAGACAGAGAAAGGTTGGTAAGAATTTTGCTCAAAATGCCATGGTCTAACCTAATCTAAATAATAATTTATGATAAAAATTGTGTGAAATTTGAGAGCCATCATAAAAAAAAGCCCACTATAATTTTCTATATACAATTCTATTATAATTTTGGGGCAACTAAGAGAGTGGCATCACTTTCAGTCATTGTATTTTAAGAAAGATGTAGACAAGTGAGTCTTCAATCTCTTGAATAAGAAACAGGTATGATAGAAGTCCAGAAAGTCCACAGAGAAATTGAGAAACATCAGTCTGTCTATAACAGAAATAACGGAGGCCTTCAAATATACAAAATTATCTCACACAGGCAATAAAAAAAAGTCTTTCCATTTCCACAGGTCCAGATGAAATCAGCTTAATGTGCAAGAAAGATCGTTTTGAGTTGATATTAGGATTTTTTTTAATTAAAAAAAAATTAGTAACAGAATTGAGAAATCTTCACTGGGTTATGTATGGAAAAGGTAGATAAATACGTGTCAAATGTTCTTGGTCTTGCCCAAAAACAGGCTAAAAAATTCAGAAAGTGCTTCCTATATTTTTCTCTGTATGAGTTTGTATGATTTTTATTAATTTTTAAACTAATGTGAAGTACCATCTCATATGAAATTTGATTCATCTGATAGGATCAACTCATCTTTTTTTTATGGAAGCATGTATTTTTTCCAGGCAATTTGATCCTCTCTGATAACGCAAATTTCCCCTCATATACCAGTAATGAATGAATGTACTCCTACATGCTGTAATGTACCACTCTGTAAGCAAAGATGGCAAGGTCTGACCTGTGTTTTCCAGGGATTCTTACCTCTGCCAGGTCACTGAGGTACTGGTGATGTCATTCCATACATCCTTCAGTGTCTGGAGCTCGGTTTGTATCACTTTTTGTCCTTCCTCATTGCTGCTTTTAAGTGCTTGTTCTCCTTTGCCAATGGCCATGTTCAGCTTAACCTCACCGTCCCCTTTGAGTAAGAGGATCTCCTGTGAGGCCAAACAGGTCAAAATATCAAATGAGAAAATATCTGATGAGCAATTAGAACTGTTATTTGTTCAACAGTGAGCACCATCTTCTCTGAGCTCATCCACCCTTAGCAGTCACATCCAGTAGGAATTCCTAGGCACCATTTCTTCTAAGGGCCTGTACAAGGCTATGTGCAAGTGATCCAGCAGTTTTTCCCACAGCTATACAGGCTTTTCAACCTAAAATCCTGCTCACATTGCAGCAGATACTGAGTAGGACAAGCACTGCACAGTAAGACAGCGCCTCATACCTAGAAGGAACCTCAGGAAAGCCCATGGCAGATCTCTTGAAGACCTTCCTATTAGATGTTTATCTAAGCTCTTCCTGAAGACCTCCCATGAAAGACACACCACAGCCATGACAGACAGACTCTGTCAATTATTCCAAGGCTTCCCCTCTTTTAGAAAACTTTCTGGGACCTGAATAAATATCTTCATAGTTCATTATTTCTTATGAAATGCAATACCTCACACCTGTCTCTATTAAACTTCATCCTCTTTTTTCTACTTCCTATCCCAATTTTCTGAGATAACCTTAAATTCTGATCCTCTTCTTTATAACCATTGAAAGAATAAATTACAAAAATATACCTTTCCCACTGGAACGGCCCACACCCAATGTTAATCATGATGTGCAATTTCTCGTTGTATCCTTATTTACCTGAATTTGTGTCAATCGTCTTTCCAGGGTGGCTTTGCTTCCAAGAGTGCTCTGTGATGATGCCAGTTTATCTTGAACCTCTTTCACCCATGACCACATGCTCTGCAATGCCTCCTCAAAAGTGAGATGCTCTTGGAGTGCAAGCTGACATGTCCTCAGCTTCTCCTTGACGTTTTTGACCATGTTTTGATAATTGGTGAGATGTTGAGAAGCCAGACGTACTTCCCTCCCAGCACCATGGCCCTCTTCATTTAAAGTCTGTGCCATTTGAGAGAGTTGATCAAAAGAGTCCCTGAAAGAAAATAATGAGACTAAAAGTTTCAGAAAGCATGAAGTATTGTAGCCACTGCCAGAGGTTATGAAGGCTGCTGTCATAACACCTACTCCAACAGTGATAAGAGTTCACGGTTAACTGAAAAAATTAGTTAGCAGAGACTGAAAGAATATAAAAGTGCATACTGAATTACATATTTTATTGTGTGCCATGCCATTTCTTGCAGAATTTTGGTGCTCAGAATGATCACACTGAAATCTTTGTGTCAAACATTTAAATTAAAAGCTACCTTAGTTTTCTTTTCCGCAGTCAAATTTTCCATTTCTGTATGAACTGCTACCCTTTTGTACTTGCCAAAGCTTCTAAGAAGTTCGTAATCTTGGGCATGTAGGAGGGCATGATGGAAAGATCATTTGTCCAGGACTGGACAATGACTCAAATTCAGTACAAGGGTCAGTAAAAGGGAATAAAACTGTGTTTATACAGCCTCAGTTAATCTCAATCTGCTTGATCACCTTTCCTGATACATGATGACTACAGGGAATTTACATCAGGCCAAAATGTCTTGCATCAGTCTCAAGGCCATAGGGAGTGACTGGGTGTTTCTTTTTAAGATGCTGTGAGACTTGGACAACTGACTAGTATTTTTGTTCTACCTTTATCAACCCAATAAAAAAGAGAGAATTTGACAAAAACTCTGTGTACTCAAAATGGCAATTACTTCATAATCTACTGGCTAAGTCTGAATTTTAGCAAGATTTCACAGCTAATGTGGATGCTTTTTGAGCTCTTTCATAAGGCAAGCTGTAGGAGGAAGGAGATTCTACTAACCTGGTTAGACCTGAATGTTACAGGACAGAAAGAAAATTTTAATGGACATAATGAGCAATTAAATTTTCACTACTGTCTTTAAAAGTAATATTTTTAACTTTTATTTATAAATATCTACTTTTCAGTTTCCATTTATTAATGAAGTATGATAAGCTTTTATTAATTTATCAGGACCAATTACTGGATTTGGTTGAAATTAATTAGAAATAGAAGTTTCTGGATTCAGCCTCTTTATGCAGAGTATTTTCCAACACATTCCTCTAGCTTTCAAAAACACATTTTACCCCAATAGTTTAATTTTACTTCTGCCCTAATAGAGGAAAAAGTGAGAGTATTTTAGAAAATGCATTTTCAATATACCTTGAATCCAGCAACTCTTCCAGGAACTTTTCCACTTTTTGCACCTCCTTTTTCTTCTCAGAAACCAGCTGTTTGTTCTCTCCTAATGCTTCTGTGCTTATTCTTTCTTCCATGTCATGCATCCACAGGGCAAGCTTCTTGTACTGATCTTCAAAGCTATGGAGAAGAAAAATATTCCCTTAAAAAGTACTTCTCTAGTGGAGCAAAGTTGGAAGCAGTTAATATTCACAAGAAGTTACTATCCACAATTTCATGCTACGAGAATAATAGTTGCACATAAAACATAATTCCATGGTGACTACTAGTCTAAAAATATTCAGCAACTCTCTAAAAATGTTCAGGAAAATCATGGGAACTACAGGGAGACCAGAAGCCTCCAAAATTTAAAGTGACAGTACTTTTATTTATTGCTAGATTCAATAAAAGCAGATCAAAAAAAGCTTTTTTCAAATTCTTACCCAATTTAAACTGAGAACAAACAATGGGTAAAAGTGAGCTTTTTTTTCAGCATTTATGTGTAGAACACCTGAAGTGTTGTGTTTTCAATTTCTCCTACAGAGAAGAGAACTGGAATCTTGCGGGCTGGGAACTCAGCAAGAGAAGTTCTGGCCCCAAGATTGTAAACTTTTTTCTTACATGCAGGCACACCATCTCATCCTGCTGTTTTACCCATTACTGCCACACTAAAATTGCTTTCAGTTAGCAACAGTTTTGAATCTAGTTAGATCTGAAAATATTTTAACTCTGAAAATTCAAGCCCTAAGCAGTAATTTAAGGGTGTTTTCTTCTTGCCTCCTTTGAAAATATGTCCATTTGGAATGGAATAGAACAGAGACATGCTGTGTAAAACTGTACTATCTACAAACCTCAGGGCAGAAATGAACTTCATCACACATTTTCTGTCCAGAAAAATAGCATTTAAATTACTGGAATCCCAACTGCTGATTTGCAGTTTCATAAGCTGCTCAGAACTTCCGCATATATGACCCTGAATTATCATCCTTTAACCAAATCAATGCCCTTGGAGCAAGACCTGTTGATTTGTTTTTATGAGAGAACTTCAATTTCTCTTAAATATTTCCAAAGCATAAAGTAAACAGGACTAGTGAAACTGGAAACAATTTTGTATTTTGCCCTGCATTTTGGAAGCCAGACCATTTCATGCAGTCTATTTGTGACTACTGGTATTACTCACTTTCCCAGGTGTGAGGCACAAGCTTCCAGGGCCTTCTTGTCATTCAGACACTGGTTGAGAAACTCCTGGAAGTTCTGGTTAGACTTTGCTATTTGCTCCTGAATATGGCTCACAACTGGTTTGGATAAACAACCATATAAACTTTCTCCTTCCTTGCAGGCAGCATCTAATTTTTTTTGTCCTTCACTAATAGAATCTAGCACACCCTGTGAATTAAAGAACATTTAAAAACATGAGATTTGATAACTAAAGATAAGCAATATTTCTATGAGAAGTGGTATCCTTTCTCCAAAAAGATTAGAGTCATGCTTAGCTATGGAAAAAATTTCTAAGCAGATAGTTCCAATAAAATTTTATTAAGTGATGCTGCAATTCACAGCACTCAGTTTTCTTATTTGATCCCAAGGTAGTCCTGGTTTTCTCTGAAGTTTAATAATCTTTTGAAGGTATTACACATTTCAGGAATTAGGACTGCTTAAAATAGGTATCTGCTACTTATGTTATGTCTCATCAAAAGTATATACAAACTATCTTGGACAAAACAGTATTAATCTGAAATGCTGAATAATTAAAAGTGTTATAAAAATAGGAAAAGGAAAATAAGAGAAAGAAAGAAAGAAAGAAAGAAAGAAAGAAAGAAAGAAAGAAAGAAAGAAAGAAAGAAAGAAAGAAAGAAAGAAAGAAAGAAAGAAAGAAAGAGAGAAAGAAAGAAAGAAAGAAAGAAAGAAAGAAAGAAAAGAAAGAAAGAAAGAAATAGAAACAATCAGAAGCAAGGATAGTATAGTTACACATAAACTTTCCAGAAATTAAATTCTGATCTCTCAGAACAGGGACCACAGTTTTCACTGTATTCCCTCTTCAGTGCATACTGTTGCCTCAAACTTATACTACCTTTTTTACACCAAAAATAACAAATGTGTAAGTATCTACAAATTATTTTGGAGATACAGTTGGTTCCTATACTAAATTTCTAATTGTATTAATTTGTTCACTATACCTGCAAGTCATGTAGCTTTGCCTCTATGGCTTTGCTGTCCCCAGACCTGTCAGATGATTCTTTTACTGCAGCCTTCACACCAGAAAACCATTCCTGGAATTCTTGCATAGAGTCTTATTTAATAAAAAAAGTATAGAAAAGAGATTTTTATTTTTAGATACAGCATCATCCATCATATTATACAGTTGTTTTAAACAATTCTTTATCCTTCCATAACAGCATGTAAAAGCTAACAGAATAAGTCTAATTATCTTCAATAATCTTGAGAGTAAGATTAATTTCACAAGAAACTAGATGTTACCACTGTAAACATCCAAGTTTGAACAGTCTTACTAGGCTGCCCTTGACAATCAATTTCAGTTTATGATACCCCCCAATTTCATGCTAGATAAAATCTAAATCAGTATCTTAGTAAATAAGATTAAAAGTTGTTTACTTTTCTCCACTGACTATCCAGGGAGCCCCGGAAAGACTTGAGATGGGTACTTTTACATTATAAACACCTCCATTTGGTTATATACCTCTCTTTATTGCAAATAAACTAAGTGTATTTATGCAATAGAGGTGAATACTAATAAAGAGGAAAGGTGCATTTTCACGCATATTACAGGATTAGAGTTGAATTCTGTTTATGTAACATGCTTTGTTTCATAGCAGCTATCCAATGAACATTTGGCAACAGGGCTTGTTGAGAGGCTCCACACAAAAACAAAGTAGTAATTGCAAGTGACGTCACTGGAAACTCTGGCAGGCTGCAGAATGACTCACGGCCGCGGGCTAAGGGCTCACTCCTATTAACCAGCCTGAGGACTCACAGAGGAAATGTTTTTCCAAGGACTCCTGCATCCTGGCCTGTGTTCTGGAACACAGCAGATTCACAGCTTCATACTTCTTTATTAACAAAGTGACAGTGCCACCAAGAGTTTCCAGCTCTACCGAATGGTATTTGCGACAGAGGCTGTTGAGGGCCTCCTGTGTTGAGTCAATGCTGCTTTGCTGAAGTTGAAGGTCCTTTTGTGTTTCCTGAAAAGGAAGTTACAACATAAATACAATATGTATAAAGAAACAAAATAACTGTCTTTTTCTCAAGCATTCCTACTCCTGCCATTTTTTCCTCCTGTGCTCTATAAGTCATCCCAGACACAATGAAGGGAAGAGGCACTGGATCATGTTTCCTGAATTTTCCAAGTGAGATGAAACCTTGACACTAAAGAGCTATTGTAGAAATGTGAAAAGTGTTCTTTCTCATGATTTATTACTCTGTTAGAAATAAATAGATTTCAAGGCATATTGAATAGAAATAGATCTTTTCAGCAGAGTCTGAAGGTACATGTGGGATGCAGTATGACACTAGTATTTGTCAGGACTGCTAAATGAGAGGGACTTTACATACAAATTATGTGATACATTTTCTGAAAATTAAATGGGAATTGGCTAGTATATCAATATCAACTGTGTTCACAATTAAATGTGGTATGTCATGTCATGATGTGCATAATTGCATCCAGTCAGGAGAGCATTTGGATGTAGAAAAAAGAACTGCTATATAGGATGACTGAGGAGAACCTCTTAAGTAGAAGTTTGTGTTAAAATGGAATTTGGACCAGTGTATTTTACTGTAATGTGCTATGAGTTCATTGCAAGGGATTCAATGCACCTGCAAACATGCTGGAGTAATGACCAAGGAGTTCAGTGTAACAAAACCAGTTCTTGCCACAACAAAGACCATACTATTCATTAAAATTTTCTAAAAGGTTTGTATGAAGTTAATCAATCAGACGTTTTGTTTATTGGTGCAACTCCCTAAAAATTATCACTCTATTATTTGCTAATACTCTAGCAGATCTGCAGGAGACATGCTTTTTTTATCAAACGAAAATTAAGTATAAAGCTCAGAAAAGAAAAATCCCCAAAGATAAATGCACAAGGAAAAGTATATTAATTTTCTTCAGCACTGACCTTTAGTTTATTTAGAGCTTCAGGATCCAGGTTACGTGCACAGCTTAACAGTGTCTCTTCCACTTCAGTTAGCCAGTCTGTCATCTGACCAACCAGTTTCTGCAAGTGCATCTTCTGAGTACTGAAATCTTTCAGCATCTCTTTTGCTGTCTCTGATAATTCTTTGGCATGTTCCAGCTTCTGTTTCACATCTGATTCTATAAACTAAAGCCAAAGTGTTATGTATTAAGGCATTTAATAACAAAAATGTTTATTAAGGTAAATGCTGATTGGCAAAATGGAAGGCAGGAACATGGCAGACAATGATAATTTTGCTGTCTTTACAGCGTTAACTGGAGATACATACCTACAAAATGACAACCATTCAGGATTCAGTCTTAGATGTACAACAATCCAAAGAAGGCATACTAACTTAAAAAAAGCCAGACTGCAAACTATTGCAGTTATTATTGATTTCTGAAAAATTAAACAGTTGATATTTTCCCTTTACTAATTTGCCATGTAAACTGAGCATGACCTGCACTTAAATAGTTCGATAAAAAGAAATATCAATTTGGGAGTGAGCCTTAAGAGTACTGAGGCTTAAAGTATCTCAATGTAAGGCAGGTGAAAATTGAAGACATTAAAAAAATAAGTTAGAATCTTGCTCCCTAAGCTGTTCAAAGACAGGAATATGCACAATTATGGTAATTGCTAGCTGAGCACATATCACTAATAGAAGTAAATAGAATCTCTTAACATGGTACTATATATAAATCAGATTCACAGAATCCTTTGGGTTAGAAGGCACCTCTGTAGTTTGCTCAGTCCAAGCTCCCTGCCAAGGCAGGGTCACCTACAGCAGATGGCATAGAAACGCATCCAGGTGGGTTCTTTTGTTCTCCAGAGAGGAAGACTCCACTACCTCCCAGGGCTTGAGTATTATATTAACTACCACTAAAACCTGACCTATACCAAGATATATCCCTGCCCGTGGAAATTGCAGAAGACAGATTACTTTTTTTAAATTTCTGACACTAGTCAGAAATTCAACAAAAAGTTGAATTCCAAAAGTTCAACAGCTCACCTTTGTGCTCATTGTTTTATATTTTTCTTGTAAGACCTAGTTCAAGGCCCTTATTCTAGTCCACTAAAGAATACTTTTTGGTTAACAATGCAAATGAACATATTTTACTGCCTTATAATCCTTTCCAGCAAACAAACTGTGCATGTGTTCACATGTGATGTGGCTTAATGTTGTGCAGCAGTAGAGAATATCTGCAGTCTCATTTCTCATCACCTACATTATAACTATTCTATTTTGATTTATTAAAAAATACTTCTACAACCCTAATGTTCATTTACTTTATGACATACCATTTATACAAAAAAACCCCAGGGTTACTAGAGAAGGATATACAAAGAATAGCTACACTACAAATAAATAAAAATGCTGCATCTGTCATCTTGAAAGAAAAAGACTGTGTAGGAAAGACAAAAATTGCAGAAGAAATATTTTCTTAGTTATTTGAGAACAATCTGTGGTTACAAATGTCCTTATTTTACCTGGAGATCTGCAGGAGGCTCCTGACTATGGGTCAGTTCTTTGAGTTCTGAAATTTTGGAACTAAGTTGCTCCAACTTCAGTTCTTTATTCTTGACTTCAGACTGTAAAAGAGATGTGGTCAAAGTTTCAGGAAGTTAGAAGAAGAATTTCAAAAGGATGCTCTATCAGTTTAAAAATTAAAAGAAAATGTAAATGCAGTTTAGCAATCAGAGGAAAAAGACTGTTGTACTAATTTTATGCTGTAAAAATCTCCATCTCTTTTTCCTTATTAGGGTCAGTTCAGAGAAATTTTCCCCTCCTTTAAAATAATCATACAAATTCTTAGCATTTAAAATAATCTAAAAGCTTTTTTTGTTGTTGAAACTGAGCAAATAAAGATGAAAATGTCATTGTTTATTTGACTGGAAGTATCTACTGGGGGTGTTCGATTCCACTTAAAGACATACAGAGTTTATTACATGTGGTTTCTGATTTTTATTATAAGCAAGTGAGGTCTTGATAAAAAGTTAGAGAAATAGATTTTAACCTTAAGAGGGACTAAAAAATGCTGATATAGATACATGAATATATCTGGACTTGTATTTATAGATTCAAGTTATTAAAAAATTACTTATTAAAAATGTTGTTTCAAACTGAAAGCAAAAAAATTCATAATTTGGAATTCTGAAGTATCAGTATCCTATTGCCCTAATTTTCTTTTCTAAAAATTTCAAACAGGTCATTCCAATTAAAAGATTTGACAGTGGATTGAAGGATTAAATTGCCAAATTTAACATCTGCCTTGAATGCCCAGAAGAATAGTTAAGGGTTATTTTGTGATAGGGAGGGTATAATATTAGGTGGTCAGTCAAGAAAGTGACTACTGATTTGGGCCACAGAAGAGATAAACTCATTGTTGCTGTCCATGCTCATCTATTGCTGAAAGGGCAGGACCCTGCTGAACCTGAACTGTTTTTCCTCTTGCCTTTCCAAAACAAAGCGGAAAAAAAAAAAAAAGGTATTATGCATTCTGTGAATGTAAATGTGCACACAGTGATCCCATCTGCTGTTCTGGCCCTCCTGCATATCAAGTACACCTGTGGTTTGGGTAGTCTGACTCCAAATTTGTTTTAACAGCAATGAATTCAGGTGGTCAGACTGCTACATAAGGCATTTGATAAAGCTTAACCTTGAGCAAAATACTGATTTACCAGCGTTTATATTCTACCATAATACTTGAATATGTTCACTGTGCATCTTCTTAAGGATATAATTTATTTCAAATGAAGTAGAATATGGCTCAATCTATGATTGATCTGATGTGTATTTTAAGCCAATAGAGACAGAATGCATCCTGAACACTGGTTAGATTTCTAAAAGAATTTAACATTATCCAGAAAAAAAAAAAAAAAAGTCATAAGCTAACTGAAATTGTCAGAACGAGACATTAAAACTTGCTTTCTAGTAAATCTCTTTGATTGTCTGGAGAACCTGCTTTCTTGGATGAGTTTTAGAAACTACTCATTTTTTTGCTAAACTTAGCTGAAGTTGTCTAAAATTTCCATTGGTTTTTACTCTTACAGAATTTAGTCTAGAACCAAAAATCGCAGGAGCCAAAATAACTATGGAGCTTATATTTAGTAAGACGGGCCATTCTTGTTTCTATCAGAAGTTAACACCTTCAAATAAAGGACATGAATGCTTTCAGCTAGCTATTGGCTTAGGGTGCCACAACTTGAACAGAAGACAAATAAGTCTGCAACAGCACAGCCTTCTCTCTGTGCTGGACATCACTTGACATTTTGATCCACATTTTTATTGCTGATTTGAGGGTAAGAACCTGGAAATCTTTCAGGAGGACCTCCATTCTCTGACTGTTACTGAAGTTGTTGATGCCTTCATTCAGTTGAGAAATGCACTTATTACACCATCCATCTAATTCATCTCCAGTTTTCAGGATGTCATCCCATAGAGACACGCTTACACTCAGTCGGTCAATGTTATCATCAATTCTCTCAGACACCTTTTAGGAAAGAAGAACATATCAATATCATACACAAATTAAATTTAGACTTCTCTATTTTGCAGACAGTTACGAGACAAATGCATCAAAATAATTAGTAAGCCTTGGTAAAATAATTTTCTTAGATTTAGTTCTAATTTCTGAATTCTAATTTCAATTTAATTACCCAGATCATAAAACGAACACAAATTTTATGTGTCTCTTTGCAAATATTTGTATATTTTTTACTGGGAAAGACTTTTATGGTCAAGTAAACTTTATTTAAAAAAAAAATACCTTCATTTAACCTTCTTATATTAATGTAGGAATTGTAAGTATTGTTGGGATGCATTAGGTGTGAATCCAACCCAAATTCATGCTTGGAACTGCACAGTAAACAAATTTACAGTAGCAGCATTCATACTCTGCTGTAAGACATCATTTAAAATCTCTCAAACTGATGTCACAACTTTGTGGATACAGTGGACACCAAATCCCTTTAAGACTTGGAGTTATACTTCAAAGTAAATTTTACTAAACAATTGCACTCTTAGATCCTAAGAAAATAGAAATATTGTAAGCATAGCCAAGCTTAAAAATGGTTTTTGGCAAATAAACACCAGATTCTTACATCTAGCCATTTGTCCACCGTGGAGTTCATATCTGTTTTCAGCGCAGAGGAGTCACAGTTATGCACTCTTTTCAGTTCTGCTAACAAATGTTTTCCTTTATTAGTGAAAGTATCCAGGTCTTTTTGTTTATCACTCAGATCATTCTTGGTAGATTCATGCTGTGGACATAAACATTTGCTTTTTTAGGGAAGCCTTAAAGAAAGAAAGAAAAATCCAGTTCTCCAGGTACCCATCCCTAGCCCTGTGTTATGAATTTGTTAATTCTCACATCTAACATTTAACTACTCCACAAAATACAAAGCAAGTGACATGGTTTTCTGATTTGTATAATCATATAGGATGATTGTTCTCATAAATAAAGCATACAACTGGCAGTAACAAATTTTGAATTTCTGCCCCTTGGTAACCAGATATTTTCTGGACTTAAGTAAATTAAGGAAATTTCTTTTTTTAAATTAAAAAAAAAGCCTTTCCTGTCTTCATCATTGAATAATTACTTCAGGAGCTAGAGCAAAGTAAACAGAGGGTGTTGCAAATAAAATTTAGGATTAAAAACCCCATCACTACTAGACATTTTGGAAAACACAAGAACAGATGTGTTCTGAAAGGAGCTAGACAAAATCTTCAGGGCTACTAAGTTTGCAAACATGGGCATAGGGAAATCTTTACAACATTGTCAATGAAAAGGTAAGATGCTGAGAACGGATCACAGTAAGAATCTGCTTTTTTCTACAGTAAGTACTAGAGAGCAGTACTAACAATAAGCCACTAATCTGTATGCAGGATGGCCAAAACATTTATTGCACTCAAACTTCTCCTTCCTCTTAGGCTGGTGAGCTCTGTTCTGGCTTTTTTTTTTTTTCTTTTAAGATATCTATTAGAAAGAGGCCATAAATACGCACAGTTTAGAATAACATTTATATAGGTCTGACTGAAAGATTTTTGAATCCAGGGCTCAATTACCCTCCAAAGAAACAGAAAGAATTTAATTCGGAACTGTTTGTCCTGGCAGGCTGATGGACAGCAGAATTCGGTATTTTTGAAATACAATCCAGTGAAATTACTACAATATAGGGATCCAAATACCTTATCTCTGCTTCATGGCTAGTATCAACATTATACACTGTGGCAGAAGACCTCTTAGGTAGAGACAGACATAAAAATTACACACATCTGTAAAATGTGCAATTCATATTCTTTTGTGGTCTTTTATCTATTCCAAAATTTACCCAATATAGAGAAATATTGAAATATGTTGACTAAAACTATCCTTTCATACAATGATAGGAACATATTCTATATTTATATTTTATATAAAGAGCTTTCCAATATTTTCCACTTATGCTTTCCATACATTAAGAATCTGTGTTTACAATAACAACAGATTAATAGATCTCACCAAAATGCAAAAAAGGGCTATATTCTTCCCTCTTCATAATCAGTACAATTAAAACTGAACATCAGCATGAGAAAATTTGACAGTAAATTCAAGGAGCTTTAAAAACAGCTCAAGGGCATCTTTAAAACAAAAAAAGTCCATTTAATCAAAAATATTAAAATTCATCAAAGGAAATTTCAAATGTCATTACCTTTGATAATGTTCGCCTGACATCTTCAAGATCCTTCCATATGGATTTGGTCACAGAAGCACTGTTAGCACTGTCTATGACTTTCATTACTGTTGACTTCATGCTCTGGTATTCCTTCATCAGATCAATCAGAATACAAGACTGCTCCTTTCTGTAACATGGAAAAGCTGTGTTAGTACTACTTGCTGTCATGTTTCTGAAGGATAAAGAACATGACATAGCAATTCACCTGGGAAAACTGGGATACCGTGCTAAACACGAATTGGGCAGCCAAGGAAATATGAATATTTTGGGTTTAGAAATCACTGTTAATCCATCACAAAACACCTTACTAAAGAGACATGAATGTGAATTGCCATCTCATATATATCAGATACTAAAGCAACTGATTTCAGCAAAAGAAAGACTGAAACTGGAATTCAAGCTTCTCAGTTCCTAACTTTAGCATCTTTTTGACTGAAAACCACATTACAATAGTTGTGCCACTCACAGTTCATTTAAAAAAAAAACCAACTTGTTTCCTTAGCATGGATTGTTTTTTGGGCAAAAAGAAGCAGAAATAAAGACTAAAGAAATGCATACTAAGCTCAGTCTATTTTGTTCTCCAATTGTCAGATGCATGCTTTTGGGACTAAAATGTGATATTCAACTTATCTCCCTTCTA
Source organism: Catharus ustulatus (assembly GCF_009819885.2). NCBI lineage: Eukaryota > Metazoa > Chordata > Aves > Passeriformes > Turdidae > Catharus > Catharus ustulatus. The sequence goes on along the minus strand of NC_046223.1, from coordinate 58,095,693 downwards.
CTGAAAATAAATTAGCCTTCCGCTAAAAACAAGTCTAATTTTTTTCCCACCCTCCTTCTAGGAAAGCTCATTTATGGTCAGGCAATGGACAGAGAAAAAAGACCTATTCCATCCATTCCTGGTGTTTATATTGAAGAGAGAGAAGTAGAACTGATACTTTAGATATATGCAATGTTTATTTATAAAACAATGTTTTTCAATGAAAGGAGTTTGGGAAACACAACATTGTCAAAAAAAGAGGAGCAAGTGTTTTAGGAGCTGATTCTTCTCTGAATGCTCCAAAGAGCTCTCCAAAATAAACAGGTTCAGGAGGGACTAAAATTGTGTCTGTATGAGGGAGAAAGCACTGCTAGTTTTCTTTGAAGATGACCGTGAGGCAGTTAAGACAAAGAAAACACTATGATAGAATTTTCCCTAATTTCTTTAGCTTCTTTTGTTATCAACTTTCATTGATAAAACTGATTATCTGATCACATGTCATATATTAACACTAACTGATTACACACCAATGATTATTATAAACCTGCTTCCTTGGGGAGACAGAAATACTTAAATTTAAAAATTATTTAGGACCACTGAACGTAGAACTGTCAGAAACACATAACCAATGAAAATCCGTGCTAGAAAGACCACAAGAAGAACAATAGTGAAAATCTAGTGGAGAATTCTTATTTTTCAGAAAACAATAACACGCAATATAGCATGTATGTAATAAAATGTATACCTGTCATATTGCACATACTGTACTGAGGACCTATCTGTGGCTTTATTAAAAGTACAACTGCTACAAATATTCTTGTTAATATGTTTTCATCTTCTAGTAACTACTTAACCTAAAAGCTCTGTTTTTCACTGTAACTAATACAGCAAAATATTACATGAAATAATTCTGTCTCCCTCCTGATCTTCTCCTTTCTTATCTTAAGCTAGGAACTACTTACTTTTCAAGTACAGCTTTCTTGGTATCCTTCCACAGAGATTCTAAACGATTGATCTCTTTGTCAGTCTCAGGAGCAAGTGTGATATCTTTTTGGGCTATTTGTTTTGCCTTGTCCATGAGCCACTGGAGTTCATGCTGGTGAGAATTCAATTCTTCATCTAACTGGTTAAAGATCCTCAATCTGCAAGTTAAAAGACTGGTTTCAAATTTACTCATTCTTTTATTTTTTTTTGTAAGAGAGAGGAGAAAGAAAGAAAGAATGAAACAGTTGTTCTTAGAGTTACTGTGCATAAAACTCCCTTTTTCCAATATTTCTACAATATAAGAATTTGAGCATTTTTTCCTGCTATAACTGTGCTCAGAATGTGGTTTTCCCGATATATTATACTGCTATAAAATTATATATATATATATATATATGTACCTCCCCCTCAAACAGTTACCTGGAAATATACTCAGATATTTAGATTAATACTTGAATACAAAAAGTGTCTTTAATTCCATCATCCCATGTACAATCTTCAGTTCTCCAAGGTAGTTATGTTATATGGGATTTCTAATTGCTGTTTGGATCTTAGATTCATTTGGACAAAATATAATTTTAAGAAGTAGACTTTCATGACTGTTCTTTCAATATAAAAGATTAGCAGGACTTCCTTAATGTTTTGTGCATTTAAATAGCTCACTTACTTACAAAATTTCATTAAGTGGATATGTATGTTTGGCAAGAAATGAAATACCCATGTCGAAAACACACACGTGCCACCAGTGAATCATAAAATGTCTAGAGATTGCAATCAAGCGTGAAAGTGTCAATGTTTTTACCTTTGCTGGAGGGCTTGTAGGGTTGTCTCCTTCAGACCCTCCTTGTCAGTCCTTTCCTCAGTATCCTCAATGCTCTTCAGTAACTGCTCTTTACGCTCCATGAAAGATCTTTGCAAGGCTCCAAGAGCTTCTGCCTCGCTTTGTTTGGTTCCCAGTAGGTTTTGAACTGCCTCCAGTTCCACACCCAGGTTATCCACCATAGCCCTGCAGGAGGTCCTCTGCCCAGAAATGCTGTGCTTCAGATGATATTGAGCCTTAGCAAGGGAACCATCCAAACTCACAGCATCAGATTCCAACTTGTTGAGATCCTTAATAGCACCATTTAATTCCCTCTCCAGTAACTCTGATTTAGCCTTATCCATATTTCCTGTTTTCTCCACTGTCTGCCTCAGTTGGTGGAGCACTCCTGACGCAGCACTATGGAGCTCCAGGAATACTTGCAACTGATCCAGGGCATTCCGTCTTTGGTTAGTTATTTGACTTGCCTCCTGGAAGATCTGAAAGCAATCTTCAGTCTTTCCCTGCAATGTCTGCTGGTCCTCTGGGCTGCTGAAAGAACCCAATTTCTCTACGTGCTCTTTTAGACTTTGTAACTCCTGTTTCCTACTTTCAACTTCCATTGAGTGGTTCTATGGGAAAGAAAAAATAGGACTGAGTTTCTTCTTCAAATCAAGAGCTCAGGAAATATTTTAGCACTAAACTTACAAATGAAACAAGACCTACTGAGAGGTTTTCAGTAGGAATAGTTCAGTGTTACAATTTTGCTTTAAAATTGTCAAATAACAGAAGTCTGTATGTGACTGCAACAGCATATTGGATTTCAAGCAAATAAATTACTTTCCAGTTTTAGATGAGTATTTAGCCAAATACACTGTACAATTTCTCCATCTTTAATATTTAAATCCAAAAGTTTTTTACCTTATTGTGAGATGCAGCTACTTGTTGATCAGCTGTGTTTATCTCTGAAGTGGTTTGTAGTTCAGCAAGAAATTGCTTAATCCAGTCTGAAAACCTGAGCAGGAGTTCATCAAACTGCCCATGCTCAGCAACAAGTGATTGAAGGAAGATGATCCTATAGAAGGTCAGACATAAATATGAAAGCACCTGATGCAATTTAATCACTTCCCATAATCAAACACACAGCTGACTGGTCAGCATTAAAATCTATGCCAGATTCTAGGAAAATAGGAAATATTACTTTCATTTGCCATATTGATTTTTTAATTCTGGGGAATAACATAACATTTCAAAACACCTTTGAATCTTTCCTGTTTCCACTCTTTAATTTAAATCAACCGTTAGAGGTGCCCCAAAAAACAAGGTAGGTTCCTCAAATTTTCTTTATGGGTGTTTTCCCAGCAAAGACAATGTTATTGATGGAAGCTAAACTTTGATTTTCAGTCATAGAAATTCTTGCCTATCATCTGAAACACTGAATTAAGGTAAGAGTCTCATGAATTTAGGCGGGAGGTGAGGAATTGGATGTTCAACTTCCACTGAAACAAGAAAGGGTAAAGTCTGATGTGATGAACACAATTCAAAGGAAAAATGTGTCCAGAGGAGTACTCAGCAGAATTAATTACCCAAGTACTAAGTCTAAACTTTGACCTTAAGAAAGACCTTGTAATTTACCTTCCATTTCCATTAGAAATTTCTCTATCTAATTTTAAACATATAGAAGATGGTTATATTGTAAAACAATCATACTGACAAAGCACCTAGAAAATTATGGCATTGACCAGGACCTATTATTTAAGCTACATTACAATAGTAAAATATATGTGCTCATCATGGAAAGAACTGAAATCTAAATGTATGGTAACACACAGTTTGAAATAAAGGAGACAGTTTTTCTGAGCTTAACGTGAGCCAGCAGCCTAACAACTGAGCATTTATAGTATTTATGGCAAATTAGAAATTCAAAGTGAGTTTAAAAATACAGTAGTGTGGCTTTGCACAAGATAAAGCATATAACTGAAACAATCAAGAAGAGATTATTAGAGATTTCAGAATTTACTTGGGAAACTGTAACTGAGGAAATGCAACATTTCTTTCCTGCCCCACACTCCTTCAAACAGATTCTTCTACCAAAAAAATAGGGGAATGTATGTCAAAAAGATGGCATCATAAACATAAACATGGGATTCTCCACACCCCATTCCTGGGAGTTCAGGGATTGATATTCGTCTAAAACCTTTAGTTTCTTCCTAATGGTAATACTGTAAAAAATATGGTTTGGGATTGGGCTTCCTCATCTGCATGTTGGTTTCTCTAACATGTAAAAAACACTCTGAAGCACAAACCTTTTATCAACAACTTGTGGTAAAGCTTTCCACCTTTCATCCAGCTCTTCAAATTTTTCTTTTATTGTTTTCACACACTGTTTTGAAGCTGTTGGAAATAGCGACTCATTTAACTGCAAAAGACTCTCATAGACTGAAGTATGGGACTCAATATCTGCTCGTAAATCCTGGGATAACAGCGGAATGAAAAACTTTTAGGTTAAGCATGGCACCACATTATGCAAAATAACAAAAACAAGCAGGTACTCAACACCTCTCAGACAGCTAAATTCAGTAGGGATTCATCAAAGTTGGTATTTTTCTCTCCTTTAGGACAAAGCGTGACATTTCCATAAAGCTCTATTGTATGATGGCAGCGGCTAAAATTTGCAACAGATTTTGTGTTCAGCAAGAGAATTGTGAGGAAATGTTGCAAACTGGCCCAAACAACGCATAATATTAAAAACATCCAAACCCAAAACCAAAGTAAAATAAAAAAAAACAAACAAAACCCACAAACCAAAAAACAAACAAAAATCCAAATAACAAGCAACCAAATAGCAAACTAATCTCCAAACAAAATCACACTCAACAACAACAACAAGAAGAACAAAAAAGCCCCAACCCTTTAATTAATTTTCCCTTTCTTCAGTAATATTTGAAACTGAAACTTGGACTACTTGGCTTCAAGGAAGGTATAAAAGATGTTACGTTTGGCCAACTGCTCCATGACAATCTAAAACAAATGGCAAAAATTCAAAGGGAAGGCATACTTTAGAATAGGATGAAAGTTTTGTGTTTAAAAAAAAATAACTCAGAAAGGAGACTTCCACTGTGATTTCAAAATCTTCGAGCATTTTTTCATCTGAGAACCTCTTCTCACATGCGGAAAAAAAGAAAAGAAGTATTGCCTAATAAAGGAATTTCTCTAGAAAGAATCTTCTAGGAAACAGAACAATGTCCTTCCTAGACAGATAATAGGATATACCAAGGCATCTTTCTCTTTAGCATTAAAAGTAATAGCAAAGTCATTGAGAAATAGCAAGCAATAATGTAGTACCTCCTAGGAGATTTGCAAAGCCCAGAATCAATTGACTTGTCAGACTACAATTGAGCAATCCCTTTCTTTAGAAGACACAGAAATACACCAGGAAATGCAGGAGGACGAGATTTCAGTTTAAACATACCTGCAGTGCTTGCAGTTCACCTTCCAGCTTAATTCTGTCAGCAGAAACATACTGCTCTGAAGGCCTGCCTGCAGCTTCACACCCCTCCAACCAGGCCAGGAAGGCAGACAGCTCTTTCTCCTGCCTAGCAAAACCACAACCCAGAGTTACCAAGCCACCCTCTCAGTCTCACACACCGAGCCCAGGAAGGTCTCTGTGTCCATCACAACAGATGTGGGAGTTTACTCACTTCTGCCACTGAGCCAGAAGATTCTCTAATAAGCTCTGTTTCTCCTTTGCACTTTCCAGCACTTGTTCATATTTCTGCTGTAATGCTGTGACCTCTTGAGCAGCTTTTTCCTTGTTGGCCACCTTTCGGACACTGGCCGAGAGAGAGGCCAGAGGGCTGCTCAGTTTTTCCACAGCATGACAAAGATCCTAGTGAGCATGTAAAAGAAACAGAAGTCACATACATAAACAACAGACTTGATAATGGTCCAACAGGTGAGGACTTCCAGATTGGCAGCCAACGTCAGGACATGGGAGGAGAAGGGAAGAGTTACTCAGAACTTCTGTTAGCATTAGCTAAAGGTCATTTTCATAGAAATTACTCTAATATTAACTATATTTTCCAGTGTTGCTGTTTGTAGAAAAACTTGTCCATATGAAAATGATTGAAGTGTGGTACAGTGAGTCAGAAAAGCAAAAAATTAAACAGATTTAAGATCATGAAAATTCCAACTCACAGGTGTGCAATAATAACAATAAGTACAGTAATTTCACGATTACAAGCCACACTGTTTCGACCAAAATTTTGCTCCCACACTGGAAATGCGGCTTACACTCAGGAGCGGCTTATATGTGAATAATTCTCTGACATTTTCAACCCCGGAAGTGCAAACTGAGTCAGTGCAAACTGCCAAGTCGAGCACCTACCAGTAAAACCCGGTATTTACGCGATTGTTACAAATTGGTTATTGTGTTGCACGGAGGGTGGAGCCGGGCTCCATGCCGGCAGCACAGCGTGGGGAGAGGCAGGGGAGTTCCCTCCTGCTGGCCCCGCAGCCCGGGAGAGGCGGGGGTGCTCCCTCCTGCTGGCCCTGCGACCCAGGGGGAGGCAGGGGGCTTCCGTCCCCGCCTGCTACCGCCACAGGGCCAGTGGGCTCCATCCCCGCCTCCCACCACCGCCGCAGGTGCCGGCGGGCTCTGTGCCCCCCTGCCACCGCGGTGTAGCGCCAGGCCGGGGCGAGCGAGCCCAGCGGTGACGGCAGCCGGCCCCGAGCTGCTCTGCCGAGCGGCAGCACCGAGCTGGGCCACCTGGCCCCGTCAGCAGCCTGGAGCCCTCATGGCCCGAGCCGAGCCAGTAAACCCCGCCATCCCGTGATTCTGTTACTATTTGGCAACTTTGTTGCACACGGGTCCTCGCTGTGAATGACAGAGTGGTTTATAATTGGGTGCGGTCTGTGTACGGACAAAGAATGAAATGTTTGCCAACACCCAGAGATGTGGCTTATAGTCCGTGCAGCTTGTAATCGTGAAATTACTGTAATTGTTATAATTACAAGAAATCATATCTAGGAGGAAATCTGAATTATACAGGAACAAGCTGCTGATAATTTCACAACAAGATATTTAATCATCATGATGCCCTGAAGAGAAAAAGACCTTATAACAGCATATTCAAACATACTCATTATGTTTAAAAGTCAATAAAAATTGTGATAACAAGTGCTGTCTGCATAAATTCCCCACATGCAAAATATTTTTCCTCAACTATTATCAAGTTTTGTTGAAGGAGGCCAGGTCCCCTTTGAAAACAGCCTTTGAAAGCAGTTATCAATCACTAAGTTCAGAAGACATTATATGCATTTTAATGCAAGAGCAATATGACTAAAATGTTTCAAAATACTTCTTAGAAAGAAAGGCTATGATTATTGTTGAAAAAACATATCAGAACTTAGAAAAAAAAAATATGACACCAAATTTTATTGTTGAAAAAACATATCAGAACTTAGAAAAGAAAAATATGACACCGAAATCCCTGATAAGGGATTATTTGTAGTTTGAATACCAATCCAATATTTTTGTAATGGACTGAACCAAATATCTAAACACCCATGGATTCCTAGCAACACAGTTTCTAAGTTGAAACTCTGTCCAGTCTTTCATTGCCCAAGAAAAACTACTTCCAAGGATATATTTTCTTTAATCACAGGGCCACCTATACTAAAGTCCAAGTTTCATGAAAACCTTAGAGGAAAAATGTCTAAAAGATTGTTGTTTGCATTGTTTTAGATGCATAAAGTTAACCTGAAGGATTAAGTGGTACTTTGAGGCTTATTTCCCCCTAGACTGGGGAAGAAACTTTTCAATCCTGTCAGAAATGGTGACAAGAAATAGTTCAGGAAGTACTTAAGCCTTCCCTGAGCTGCCTACCCAGACAGGTAGCTGTGTGGCATCAGGCAGCACCTGCTCTGGGGGTTATGGGCTGTTCTGTAAGGAGGTCAGTGTGACACCGTCACAGGGACACATGCCAGGAACAGCTGGCCACACGCTTACCGTGCAATCCTGAAGGGCTGCAAATGTTGCTGCTGCTGAAGAGCACAATGTGAGAGGCTCAGCTAGCTTAGCTTCAAATTCAGATACTGACTGCTGCACCTATTAAAGAAAAAAAAAAAAAGGCAATCCAGAAGCTAAAACCAGCAGGAATTACATAAATGATTCTTTAAATAACATCTTTTAAATGTTTGCTGCTAAGAGAATTTTATATCCTAACCCTTCATAATGCTGAGTACCTTTTGAAGTGAAAAGACATCAACAGCACTTAGTTCCTCCAAGCTGGGGAAATAACAATATTTACATCATTTTTTTACAACCTTCTATCAACCAAAAATGACATTAAAAGTGTTTATAAGAAGTATGGATGTGGTTCAACAGTATAATATCCAGGAGAATCAAATAGGTTTTCTAGACGACAATGTAATTTTTTGAGTGTGTATATTTTACTGCCTTTCTGAACCTGCCTTTTAGGTAATTTAAAGCACAAATTTATGTATCTAGGCCTTGCAATTACCTTATAAATCCACTTATTTATTTTAGTCCATCCTGCTATAATCTGCATTTTACAGTCAATTTTAGAAAAATACAGAGTAATTCCATAAATTGCTGCAAACAATCCATTAAATTTTTCATAGTCTACCTGTTTAAGACTTTCTTCATATTTCTGCTGGGCTGATGCATTCCCTGTGATTGTTCCTTCCAGTCTCTGTGCATGATCTCTTAGTTCTTCCCAGTACCTTTTGACCTGAGTCAGTTTGGCTTTAATATGTGCACGTTCTCCAGAGGTAACAAACTGGGAAAAAGACTTGGCTTCCTCTTCTAGATTTGAGATTCCAGTTATTTTACCATCTATCTCTTTATTAATAACCTAAAATGTAAAGCAATAGTAAGAAGATTCAAAAGAAGTTTTAAATTATTAGAACAATATTTTCCCATTCCTTTTTTTCTCTGTGCTACAAACATCCTTCATAAAAAATTATGTAAGAGAAGAGTTCATTGACCACTTAAAGTAACTAGCCACCAAAGTCCTTAATATGACCTGTAAATACCCTTTCTCTTTTTGAAACTATCAGTGGCAAAGGTTTAAAATACAGACTGGTCTAGAACCAGTGTGCGTGAAGCACAATTAGAATTGGCCGAGGTGCATATTTTCAAGCAGATATGATGGTTCATATTTTAGCATCTCTTATGTCACAGTAAAGTAGTACACAGTTCTCTTTAAGATTAAAAATAAACAGAGGATGGAAAAACATGACAGTGACACTGAAAAAGTATTGTCAAGGAGCTGAAACCTAACAGTTGGTTAGTTATGTTTAATGAGTTTTGAAGCACTTAACAAATGAAACATGCCATGATTAGAAAACAGTAGAGACAGTTTTCATTTTCTAATTTAAAATACTATGGTATAATAAAGGATTAATTTAATTAGATCATACACTAAAGTGAGTGTGCCCTTATGCAGAAGATTGAATAAAGAACCATGTTACAGTATAAATAAGTAACCATGAAACAAGGGTGATAATTGGTTTTGACAATTTTTTATCTGTCCTGTAACTCATTTAGTAAATGCATAAAGACAAACTTGTACTGGCTTTACATTTCAGCAGCTGCATGACAACAACCGTCTCCTATTATTTTGCACTTGTCTTACTACATATTAGAGGCAATCTTGGCTACTACATCATCCAAAAAAGAAATTTATAGTGTTTCTCATTCAGTAGCTATTTATACAGTTGGCACCAATGAATTTGGAAGTAAGTTTTTTTATCACAACAGTTTTATTTTTTTAATTGCTGCATGATACATTTAATTGATGTATCATGTCCATGAAAAGGAATGGAAAACATTCATTGGCAGAGATTTGAAAGATCCAAGTGAGTTCTTGGAAATTGAAACAGGCAATAGCATTCTCAGATTAAAAAAACATTAAGACACATATGTACATGAAAGCAACCAAAAAATTTCTTGAAAATGCACTCAAAGCATAGGTAGTGCCCAACTTCTAATATAATTGTGATAAAAATACGATCTCTTTCTTATAAAGCCATTATAAAGCTCAGGAGGGGCTTACTGCAACATTCAGTCAAAAATTAGCAGGGTGACTGTCAGAAAAAAAAAGTGGTGCTATAAGAATTTATAGTTTCTCTTTATGCAATATATTCTGAATTAATTTGGATTATAAAATATCTTTTTTTGCATGAGAACATGTTGCTGAGGAAAAATACTGGATTTGCAGCCCTGAAGCTGAAATTATCTAACAATGCAGCAGATACAAATGAGGCAGTGCTTTCTCACTCCTACGCTATTCTGTTAAATTCACTCAGTTACATAAAAGAAGGTGGATAATTGAGGCTTTCAAACTTGCACTGAGTCTGCCACCAATGGTAACTACTTGTGATAACTGTCACTTTGTTCCACCAGGAATTTCAGAGAAATGTGTAGGTGAAAATCTGGCTCTGCTGAAGTCACTGGGGCTTTGCAATCAGCATCACCAAAAACAGAATATTACCTCTACCATGTAGGATAATTACATTCAGCTGACCCCAGGCTTTTTACCTGGTCTGACAAAGGTGTCAAGGAGCACACTATTTTTTTGTCATTTGCCCTATATTGAAATGTTCCTTACTAATGTAGTGTAGTAGAAATTATGTACTATGTATGCTGATTTAATGTTGTGACACAGAGTAGCTCATCAGGAAGCTTATGACAGAGCAACAAATTCTTCAAAATCAGGCACAAAGCAACTCTGCAGAAGCAGATCTCTGGCTATGTCCATGCACTGGAGGGGAGATGATGCATTTCACACATCATGGCTCATACAGCTCATTAGTTCACCTGAGATACAATGAAATACCCTGTGCCTTACGTGAAGGATTTTCTGGTTCATGTCTGTTCACTCAGGTGCTCATAAACATCATCTGCTGACCATGGTGTTTAAATGTGTAAGAATTATGATGGAATTTTCAGAAAATTTCAATGCAATGAAAAAATTACTGCTTATCTGCATCTACAGCAAGGAACAACCTTTCTGGGAACTTGGTTGGAATAGGCTAGTAGAGTTTAAGAAGGCTCCATTTAGATAGACAAGAACTGACACACTGTAATGCAATATTAGCATCATTTGATGCACTTTTTTCTACTTATTTTCTGTCTTAAACACTAGAATCCTGTCCACTAATTATTGAAAAGCAAGACAACACTATAATATATGCCAGTGGAATAAGTGCATACATATAATTTCATAAGGAAACTGTTTATGAATTGCTGTGGTGATGAAGCAAGAATTCAAGCATAGTTTTGTTCTTCAATAATGAAGTCAAGAGATTTTATTTATTTAGTCTTTGTAAAGTTGTGAACAAATTAAGAACAGAAAAATCTGTTGATAAACTGTTTCTGTCACATGAAATAGGTGCCTAATAAGATCCTTTGGAAACAACGTCAAGCTGGTCTGCAAGCAGCTGCACACCTGAGCACCTCCTGAAGAACAAGCAGGTCACAGAAAAAAGAAAATGGCAATGTGCACTGCCTATTGAAAAACTCTATACCCTTAGAAACATGCCATTCCATAGAAGGTACATTTTCATTTGTGGAAGTATACAAAGTCAGCCCTTGAAATGCAATGCTTGGAGACAATATGCACCTCAGTCAGCAATTTTAAACTAAACCACTGTGTAACTGCAGGAACGTACACAGAACTGAAGTCAGTGCAAATACAGTCATAGTAAATGTTATGGAGGTTTTCAAGCTACCAAGAGCAATCATTTCTTTATTAATTCAGCATAAAAGATACATAAATCAAGTTGTAACTTTAGCTTGCAAGATTAAAATCAAATTCTATAGTCACTAGCTATTGTATGTTAAAAAAAAAAAAAAAGACAAACCTGTATTTATGTAGCTATTTTGTTGAGATTACTCAAAAAATAAAAAGGGTATAAATTATGATTTCAACCACACACACAAAGACTTCATATATGGAAACAAAACACTAAAAAAGAAGGTAGCCTGTAAGAATTTTCCATTAGTTTATATAAGACCTTACTGCTTGGTATATTAATGTATAAAATGTGCCGTCACTTCATTGTGATACTTTTGAAAAAAGTAAAACGTCTCTTTTCTCATTTGGCCTCTAGCAAAATAACAGTTAAATTGGTTTTTAATACTAAATGTAACAAGAACTAATCACCTTGATTTGGCTGATCTGTATGTCCAAAGGAGAAGATGATATTTCCAAAGTTTCCAGTTCTTTTTCTTGTTCAGCTATCCAGATGGACAGAGCTTCAAAATTATTGCCAAAATGATGCCATTTGTTTTTCACCATTTCCATGCTTTTAATACTAAAATTAACCAAATCAATTAGAGAGAATAAACAGTTTAATATAATGAAGCTGTCCATATTCTTGCTAAAATAAAAATGGAATTTATTCTATCTACAGGAGGGTCATTTTTAAAAGTTCTTGTTTTAGAAGATGAAGTTTTGCATCTAAACTCAAATATGGTTCTCTCTTAGACCATGCGCCAAAAGTCAAACAAATGCATTAGTGATAGAGGGGACATTGAGGGGTGAAAGAAAGTACAGCTTTATTCATCAGCTGTACAAAAATCTCATCACAGCAGGAAGAGAAAGGAAAAGGAACATCAACAGGATGAGATTTCTAGGAAATAATATGGTATGCTAACAGAAATCTAAATATTCAGATAACTGAGTTCATAGAGGTTCACAATTAAAAACCAGTGAAATGTGTGGACATACACACAGTCACCATAGCTTCCCTGCTTTACTGATCTTGCTTTTTTGTAACAGCAATCTCCCTCGCTTACAGGAAGTTCGTGTTTGCTGTGGCAATGATTTCATATCGAGCCAAAGAATCAACAACAAATGTGACTCAATGCCCTCAGAGTTAGTAGTTTTACATTACAGGTATGTTAAACAGAGACAAATTATGACTGATTTTATATGTCTAGGACTGCAAACAAAGCACCTTTTTTTTGAGTCACAAATAAGAAGACCATTATACAAGGCCTAACAGCATTAACTTCCTATACAAGTTTCTACTCCTTTCAAGTACTTGAAACCAGTACCCTGCACACAGCTTGCAAAACACACATTTTCTATTTCACTGAAAATATTGAAGTTTCATCATAGAAGTTTGAATATTACAAAATTTCAAAATACATTTTCCCTTCTAAATATAGCCTAAAAATAATTCCATGGTAAAAAGTTTTAAACTTTTTTCCCCCTCATTAAAGCTGGAGAAAGCTTTAAGAAAAGATGTAGCCTAAAAATGTAAAAGTCGGCATTTTTATTTTTTTCATATTTATTTTCAAAGTTAAAAAAAACAGGTATGTCAACAGCGATTTACTGATAAGAGTGTATGCAAATTCAAGCTATTTGTAGAAAACAATGTGCAAAAATACTTCACTCAAGTCCAGCTCAGGAAAATACAGCTGGAATCAGAATCCAGAGACCAAATCAGTGGCACAACTGCTCTTGCATGCCTTCATTGGAGTTTCTTTAAGAAAGCCACAGACCGTAAAGAACATAATCCCAACACACTGCACAACTCCGCATGATCTCCTTGGAAAACAGATGGGCTAAGCTCTTACTGTAGCTGACTGTGGAGAGCTGCTCTCTTTTTCTTGTTCACTGGCACACTATGTAACTTATGAATCTGGAATAACTTCACTTTAAACTAATTGGCCAAGATTTTTATTGGTGATGCAAGTCAAAATATAACCCTTATACACTTACTATGAGTTCTGTAGATACCCTATAGATAGTTGTATGTATTTGCATCTTTTACAGAAGATATTTAGCTTTTTATTATCTGTCACACTACCAGACATTCTGTATAATCCATACATTCAACTAAAACCTATTTCATATCTACATTGAAAGGGTATATCAATGATGACTTTCATTTAAAAACACATTACTTTATTTAAAAAATCAAATATTCATTGCTGGAAGAGTGAATTTCTTAGATTGAAAATTCACACTAGTTTTCTCTCTAATAGTGGAGAAAATTACATATAAAGTATTTAATTAGAGATGGTAGAATTTGACTGCAAATCACTCTAGCACTTCATGTTGGAGAAAGCATCACATAAATGGTCAGACCACCATTTGCTGCACAGGCTAGTTATTCTGGTTATGGTTTCACATCAGGGAGAAAATGGCACTAAACTAAAATCAGATTAAGATGACAGTGGTCATTATGAGGAAAAAAAACCCAATTATTTGGGCATCGTCCTTCACTCATATTCTGTTTGAGGTGATGGTACCTGCTTAATCTTATGCAACAATTTATTCTAGAGAGTAATTCCAGTAAGACAAAAATATAAATGGTACAAGTATCTATGACTTGTGTATCAGATCTAGTGTATGCAAAAATACTGAATTCATACATACATACAAATGTATCTGTATAGGGTTAAAATGAGAATAGAAACATTCTGAATTTGAGTAACAAGTACAATAACTGAATTACTCACTTGAGAGGGGAAGAATTTTTTACAAATACAAAAAGCTACAAATATTCACCAAGCTTTCCTTGGAGTTTGAAGTTTGAACCTTTCATTTTTGAACAAAATCTGGAAAATTATGCCTTTGTTTTTTTTGGCAGCAGAAGCAGCTTTTGATATAGCCCATGAAATACAATCTGGGCATTCAGCAAAGATGAAGGCACTTCTTGACACTCCTACAGAGAAAATGGAATACTGAAAACTCAGGCAAATGTGGTAAATGTGCTCTCTCTTGAGATTTTTCTTTCCAAAAGAGTCCAGTGCCTCAAGAATGAGCTCAATTATCCCTTCTTCAAAAAACTGGGGCTTAAGGATTAGTGACAGGTTAAATGTAACTAACTTTTATGAACTACATATAATTAAAGGAAAATAATTTGTTTGTTTGCACACACTCTTTTGACATATTTGGTACCATAACTTGGTTACTATGCCAGACCAAGCTGTAAATGACAGAGCTGATGAGACAATACAAAATGCTGACAAGGTAGTCTAGAAATCTGATACAATCTTATAGTGCAGAATAAATATTAGGACTTGTTAAGAACATACTCTTCTTCAAGAGTAACTTCCACTTTTTTCACTTGTTCTTGGATTGATTTTGCCTGATGCTGAAGGGACTGCTTGTTCTTTGAACCAAGCTGTATCTCAGAGGAATTCTTCACCAAATTCTCAGCCTGTACCGCCATTGCTTCAGTTTGTTTAGAAAGTTCCTGTAAGAATGCAAGATGTATTAATACAACTATAGAGTATCATATATTTACACAAAAAGTAATTTTATTCAATGTTTATGGTTGGAAAATATATATATGGTCCTACATATGTATTCTGAATGTGTAAATACATTAAAAAAATCTCTGAAGAAAGTTCATTTCATGTTGCATTTAAGAAGAATCCATTTGAGCAAACTAGACTGAATTAAATTTATCAAGGGATTCTGTGTGCGCAAAAGTTTTTAACTTAAAAAGTCAGTTTCTTCTATAGCTCTTCAAGAAATTTATTTTTGCATTGCAAAAACTAATATCCATCTTTACCTAATTTTTAGATCTCACCATTTACCAAGTAGATTTTGCAGTACCTCATATTTTGTATTTTCAATTTGTTTAACAATTATTTTCTGTCACAAACATTAAAGGCACACACCAGAGCAATCGATGCTGAGCAAATCAAGGTAGGTATAATTTATTATTGGCTTCACGAAAGGTTAGCAGCAGCGTGCAAATCATTGCACTTAGGGAAAAAAGCTATTACTGCTTCTGTAGTAGTAAATAAAATGGGCTGGGATAATTCTGTGTTACTAAGGGCAAATGGTACGTCATGGCTTTTGTCTTTGGTGTAGATGTCTCTCCTTTTTCTTCTCAGGGCCAAGAGTGCTGTTTGTCACATTCCACACAACTTTGCCAAAGTGCACCCTAATAATGTTAACAAGCAATGCTTGACACTGGATTACCAGCATAAATGATTATTAAGCATAAAATGAGAAGTCCTCAAAATAATATTAACTTTCATATGTATGCTTCAGATGCAGACTTTGACAAATCCTCCAATTTTTTTTCACAAAATGACTTTTTACCTCTAAAAAGTTTTTGCAATCTCTCATGTGTACATGCAATTTGCACTGGCATTAATGGGAAGCCATGCAAAGATTGAAGGCAATTCACTCAGCCTGTGCCAACAGGCAAGGCATAAAGACACCTCAGTTCCTGCATTTCACACAGTCAGTACCTTTGTCTGATCCAGTTCTGAGGAGAGGCTCTCTAAACTGCTAAAGTTTAAGATACGTTCAAGTACAGAGCTTGCTTGATTGAGATATTTTACTACTGTTTCTTTGTCTCTTTCAAACTGCTCCCATTTATTTATTGTGACCTAAAAGACAGACAAACAAAACCAAAAAAGGAACACAAGGAGATCAAAGGGAAGAATACGAGATTTTCCTTGTACATTACTGAAAAAGGAAAAAAGAGAAAGTCTTGACATAAAATAACTTTTCCTGAGAAGCCATCAACAGCGAGTAGATGAAACTCTTCTAAACCAAATAAAACTTTATCCTTGAATGTTTGCTGGTAGATATTATGTTGTGCTAAAAAAGCAGTGTTCTCTAAGTCAGCAATATTTAAATCTTATATTTGAATGTCCTGTAAGAAATCTGAAGTAATACATGCAGAGACTTAGGGTGACAAGTAGTCAAAAATATCAAAAGGATTTGCAAGTTCTTTAATGAAATGAATTACAGTAAAATGATAGAAGAAAATCCCTACTCATAAGAAAACCACACATAAGAACCTATTTGCTCTTTTCTGATAATGTAGAATTTTGATTAACCTACAGCATTTAATTACCAGTTACAAGAACTATGACAGCTTAAAAAATTTTCTTGATTCTGAAGCACAGATTAAGACTTTACATATGGGATTTTTTGGAGAAAAAAGTATTTCAATAACAAGTGCTTATATTAAGAAGTTGAGTTTTATTGCTTGTGTTTCTCATACTGTGTTTTCTCATGGGAAATAATTTTGGTGACTAAACTTTTTGCATTGAATAATGCATTTGGATTAACATTCTGCTCAGAAACATGTAAAGAGCAAATCACATACAGGTGCAAGAAGCTATAAATTCTAATCCAAATTCAGTCTACGATTAGTTATACAAGCTGAAGCAATTCATTTAATTCCCCTGTGACTTTTTCCTTCCTTCTTTAAATTTAGGATCACAGCCTGTACTTCACAGAGTTGTGAGGATTATATTTGCACACCAGGTGTTCTTAACCTAATATCCAGCCTAAGGACACTCAGCTGAAGAGCAACATCATCTTTACTAACCAGAAAAGATACATCTAAGAATAAATTCACAGGTAAATTATTTAAAACTCTTAACTATTATGACTTAATAGTTGAGACTTTAAAACTCTTCCAGACAGAATGCTATTTATTATTTAAGACATATACAGCTTCAAAAAGTTTTAATAGAGGTATTGATCATGAAAACCCCAAGGACCAAGAGTCAGAAGGTGAGAAAATGAGCTCAGTTCTTTGATATTTTAAAAAATCAGCTTTTACTAAAAAGAAAATGAGGAAAAAGTAAGTATGAGGTCTTATTTCCATGAGCAAAAGACTCACCTGCAGTTGCTCTTCCCGTTTCTCCATAGTCTGCTGCATGTTCTCCAATGTTCCCTCTAATTTTTGTAAATCTTCTCGTACTGTGCTGGGCAGTCCACCCTCAATCTGCAACCGCTTGGCTTGGGAAATCTGCTTTTGCACATCTTGTCTTTTTGCACGGAGTCTCCTTGTCCTTTGCTGAAAGGATTCATCCAACAGCAGTGATTAGACTTTTTAGCCCCTTTGGCAAACTGGCACAATGCAGCCCCTTTCTGTTTTTGCAGGGGTATGCAATAAGAGTAACAGACAAAGGGATAAACTGGGGCAAGTATTCTGGAGAGTCTCATACTCATCAAGTGCATGCCCTAGCTTCCAAAATGTCAAATGCTGTCTTTTGTGGCATATGGATGTGATAAAAAGAGTGAAAATGTGGCCATTTATCCAAAGCATATTTGAGAAAGCAGAAGCCGCAGCAGTTGAGCAAGCACAGCAGGAATCACAGGTGCATGTATTCCTCATGACTGAATGCAGGTCTGCTCTGCACTCCAGCTCAGATTGAGCAAAGCAATATATCAGCCTTGTTAAAGAGCAGCAGGGTATGGCTAAATTGTGTAACTTTGTCCTGGAGGTGGACAAAGTGCTAGATTTGTACCACTATCAGAAACTCCTATGAATACATCCTCTCTCCTTTATTATGTGCCTGACCCAGCCAACCTTGCTAGGTAAACTCACAACTAGCTCATTTCTACTCTGGGTACCTTCAGGTCTGTGTCAGTATCTATTTTTGCCTTGGTAGACTCCATACCACAACAAAAAGAGCTCAAGGAGAAGTTAAGTATTTCTACTACCTGTCCTAAAATGGATAAGGAATGTAGAGTATTTAAAGAATTGAATACAAACCTTATCTAAACTCTTTGGTGTTTATAAGCACTGATGTATGTGTTAAGATGCAGGTAAGACTTAGTAGTGATTGGTCAGACACTAAGCTGTCTGACTCCACAGAAATATATGCTAATATTAAAAACTTAAACAATGCCCAAACATGGGCAGTAAATTATTCCTATTCTCATTAGCTTTGAGCATCTCAAAAAGTTATTTTCCCATATTTGGCCTTAAAATCCATGATTCTTGCTGTATGCAAGCTATGCCATTGATTATTACCATAGCTTGTAGATGTTTTGATCCATTATCAGTGCATAAAAGACCTCCTATTCTATTCCTACAGAATGGAGACACATCTGTCACAAAAATAGCTACCCAGAGAAACACCTTCCCTCCAACATTTAGAGTTGGGGACACATCAAAATGCTGAAATAGAGGAATTTCCAAAGCCAGTATTGTAGCCAATTTACCATTATTGAATCTGAAACTCAAACTACAGAAAGATAAAAAGGGAGAGTTTACACACTTGCAGAGTACACTCACCCAAAATCTAAAGTGAACGAAGCTTGTTTTTTAGTGTTTTGTGTCCCAAAACCCCATATGAAATAAAAGTTGACAACCAGCATTTTAAAGGAAACTGAAAACATTTTTCTTTAAAAGAAACCGATTCCTTTATAACTCCTTCAGGTTTAAATATAAAGACTTATATTAATGGACATAAAAATATTTTATAATTACATAAATTAGCCTTTAAAAAAAAACTGGATATGGACATGGGTAATTGCCCTACCTGATGATGAAGCAGTAGCTGCTGAGCTTGTAATAAACTTTCTGTATCGAGGATCTTTTCAGCCTCTGCTTGGACTTCTTTAGAGTTGCTGATTAACTCTTCAATTGCACTTTTGACTTCTTCTTTGTACTGGACACAGTCTCCTACAGCACCTAAGGTATTTTCAATCTAACATCACAGATAACTTTAAGTATTTCATGTTGAAAGACACATCTATATTTTAAGGGTACATTTATATTTGGAATACCTTTTCAAAAATATAGTAAATTTTTGATATTTAAACTATTTTTATCTCCAGCAATTTTGACACCTTTACATTGGAAAAGCATCTTTAGACTTAAAATGTGACTGGGGAGAGATCTTTGCCTTGTTCAAACATGCTCCCTGGTACACTGCCATATGACAAATAGCCATGTGTGACAGCTCCTTAGAAAACACTTTGATCACTTAGAAAAAACACACTTATCCTCATCCCTGCAGGCTGACCCAGATTCCAGAACACCTGCACTACTCAACACACAAAAACGTTTTGCTGACATTTGGAGTGTTGTGAGCAAAGTGATTTGGTGAATCATGAACACATTAAAGTGCTGAATTACCCTGGTTTTATGGACCACAATGTGCATGTGGTGCAGTATCCAGTATCAATTTGTAAAATTTTCTAAGAGAGGCATATCCATTAAACATATCAGAAAGTTCTGCTCTATTTGTGTGATTCAGCTAAATACATGTAGCTGACCTTTAGGTTCTGTTCCTCATGTAGCTCCTGGGTTTTAAGGTTTTAATAATAAACTATTCTAGATCCTTTTCTTTTTCCAGTTCCTTTCCTTTCATTTATGTTTTGTAAAGTAATTTACTTTCCTGTTATATAAACATTTAGTTTTTAGTTTCCAAAACTATTGCTGAACTCTGGCAATACCCAGTATCAGCCCTTGCCTAAACAGTCTCATCCATCTGATTAAAAAGGTATTTATAAAGATATTTATAAATAGTATTCAGACTTCTAAGAATCAGTAGTTGTTTATTTATATATATATATGTTTCTATATATGTTTATATTATAGAGTGACATTTATATTATACTTTTAGATTCAAACCAAGTATAGATCTGACCTCTTATTTTCTTATATTCCCCTCATTAAGTTACTCTCATTAACTTACTTTTAGTTCTGATTTTTAGAGGAAACAAAAAAAAGTGATTTAATTCCAAAAATCACCCTCCAAAAAACTAAAAAAAAATTTAAAAGACAGTATCTTAAGCTTTTTAGTCAGGTGGAAATTACTTTTCTTGCCCTAACTTTCCAAGCAGTTTTCACACCACAAAAGCTTAGAGAACTTTTAGTAAATACACAGAAATTTTATACATTTGAAGCCCCTTTAAGGCCACCGCAAGAACTGACACTAACAATGAAATTTCAAGTCTGAAGTCTGAACTCTTTCTGTCTCCTGAACTCTTTCTTCACTTTTAAGTGGGTCTATTCCACCTTTTAAGGGGAAGATGCTCTGTGTTTCACCTGATTTTTTGTTTAACTGTATAAACTGTGAAGCAGTAAGTTCCCTGAGAAGTCGCAGAACTCAAGGGTTCAGTGCTTCTAAGAGGTTTTGCTTGTTACGAGTTAGAAATTTCCCATTTTTTCTGCAATTATAGTATCTCATTTTCAGTCCAGCCTCAGAAAACTGCAGCCTTTTCCTGCGAGTTCAGGATGTGAGACACATCCTTAATGACTAGAAACAACCTCAAAGTAGAGCTTTATTTCAGCATCAAATAAATAAATCATGATATAAGTGAAATTCTGTATCCACTACCTGATGTACATCATGGTTTTGACAATGTTTACTATAAACTGATTTTAAAAAACTAAAAAAAATGCACATTTTGATTGCAGAAACATTTACTGTGATACTTTCCAATTCAGCAAAGGGAAAAGATTCACTATGATGTCTTTTTTTTTTTGCCTGCTACTCCCAGTACTTCGCTACCCATGGAGCACAAATTAATTTTTCCTTGCTGAAGGCTTGCAGCTTAATTTAAAAAACACAGCAGGGAACTTGTGCTTGTGAAGCCATGATCGATGTCATTTCATGTGACACTGTCAGTGGGGGGTTCTTGTGTCGCTCATACTGTACCTCAGCCAGCAAATCTAGAAGTCTCTTGAAGTCACTGGAAAGTTTACAAAGCTCATCTTCTGTCTCTTTGGCCTCCAAATCAGGACATAGTGTGGACAAAACAGCAAATCTAGATTTCAGCCAGCTGTGATTTTCTCCGTGCTTGTGAATATGCTTCCTAATTTCCTACAGAAAAAATTCAAAATATATTTTTTTCAAATAAACAAAATACATCAATAAATGATTGTATATATATACATCAATAAAGGCCAATTCAAGGCATCAGTTCAAAGATCAGTAGTGTAAACATACTACTTTTCTTTAGCTTGAAACACTAGAAATGCAGTATTTTTCTATTTGCATACCCTATCAGATTCTGTTTTAGTCAATGGCTAGAATTTTCTACTTCTTCCACAGACTTTACTCCACTACTAATTAGACTGTTCTTAAGTTAGTAGTGGAGTACTTTTCCCTCACAAACATTTTTACTTACAGATAGATAGACAGACAGACAGACAGACAGAGGGCAGGTATCACATATATATTTTCCATATATTTACCATATTTCTTAGTAGCAATTTAAAACTGAGTTGCTGACTTTCGCAAATATATTATTCCACGCAATAGAAAGTTTTGTGTAATTTTTTCCCTATGCAAATTGCCTTTTATCCACACCTCTTTTCAACTTGAAATTGAAATTTGTATCTTTGAGGCAGTGCTCCTGAGATGTTGGCAGCAGTGAAACTACATAAGCAAGTCAGATTTTTTGAAGCAGAAGTACCCATTAAACTAAGGATATAACAGTTTTTTTTCAAGGTCATCCTAATAATGTTTCTCCCTATAGTTAAACTTATAACCTGCTCAGGAATTTCAATGAACATCTAATGTAGGTACTCCTAGCATGTGAAATTAAAAAAACAGAAAGGGTCAAGTTGCAAGTGACATAATAAATTATTGCTCAAAACTAATTTAACCAACCAACTCAATCTTCAGCTATTCTATCACTCTGTTACCAGTCACCAGAACAAAACTGAATGGTAGAATATTTTTTCCTCCCCTGTTATAATACTGTAGAGGATAATTTTTATAATAGAAGATTTCCTTACTTGTAAGTAATTGAATATAAGACCATTCAAAAACGTGCAATCCAGAAATTTTTTCTTTTCTTTGAGCAGCACTCTTAACTCTGCATGCAATATGATGAGGGGCAAATATTTTTTCTATCTGCCTGGACACTTCCAATGTTCTAAATATAGAGGGGAAAGGACTGTCACTCTCTAAATTATTAAAAGAACTTCTGCCACATTTTGCTGCAATATGCAACTTTCTCCTGGTAAAGTTTTTAAGAATATTAGCAATCAACAGAGCTACTATGGTCTCTGTAGTAAAACAGAATTTTGGAGCAAAATTTTATCCAAAATTCCAATAGCAATGACCACAGTTTTGTTAGAATATAAGTTAAGGGCTCACCCCCACAGATGCTTTACACTGCTTGTACTTGGCAGTATCGTTAACATTTTCCTTTATCTTCTTTAGCTCTCTTTCTGTTGATGAAATCCAATTTGCTAATTCAGAAAATCTGAAAAAAGACATCACAGAAAATAAAGGAAAAAAAAAAGTTAGACAAAAATTGCCACCATGAAATAATAATCTCTTAAGTGTAGACAAAAAATGATAAATATCCACTTGAAGCTCCACCATAATCTGTGGCATTTATACGCAAAGTATAGTTTTCTACTTGAAATGACACAGTGACATTTTTCCCATGGCACTGATCTATGATGACAAACAGATGATCCAGGTAGGAATGAAGGTGACACCTGCTCTTATAGCCCTTCCAGGAGTCTGAGTGCTCTGTTAGCTTCATGTATGTGCTGTCTATCTGTGATTTCAGATCCTTCAGGATTCGCTGGCTGCTTTCCAGAGTACCCCTCACTGGATCAGAAACTGGCAGCTTTTGGCACAGGTCTTCCATTCGTTGTAGCCTTTTCTCACACAGGTGGTAAGATCCCTTGTCACCAAAGAACAACTGATGGGAGACAAAGCAGAAAATTCAACAGAAATCCAAACTGGAAGGAATCACCCAGTATATCTATATATTTTTCATAAACTACTAAGTTAAAATAAATTCTTTTGTTAAAGATCTCAAGAATTGATCTGGCATAAGCTGGACACAAAGAGTTTGGTGGCTGAAGTCAGAACTTCTGTTTATTACTGACATTGAAATGTGTTTCAGTAAGTGCCCCCATGGAGGTCTGGAACTCATACCATATGTTCCTTGATCATTCTTTCATTGCCTTCTCTTGATAACACCTTGTTCTGTCGAGCTAGTTCAGCTTTGCACTCCTCCACAGTCACCAGGAACTTGCTTTTCTGTACTTCAATTTTCAAGTGGATCAAATGATATGGGGCTTCTGTTTGAAGATCCTACATAACCACAGGGGCAATAAAGAAGCACAGACATAAAACACTATTCCCATTACTTCAGTGTAAATTTGCTAAAAATAAATAGCCAAAAACCCAGTAATATAGAAAATAAAACATATATCTGTTCATGAACAGATAGAAGTTTGTCCATTGTTACCAAGTTTTTGGATTTATCAAAAGGTTGTAAGGTTTGACCAAAATGTATGTGTATAAGGCATGTTAAAGATACACCTTCATTCCTGGCAAGACATAGCAAATACTTCCTGTATAAAATAGTATTCACAATTGCTTCCAGAGGTTTCTGCCTGCCTTCTAGTGAGACCCCTCATCACTCCAACTTTGACCAGCAACATGTTGTGGGCAAGCAAAAAATTCCATACCTGGTGAGCAAAGTTAATTCAAGTGTTAGAGTCTTTGGCAGAAGACACAATTTAGGTTGCTGATCTGATGTCTTACAAATTTGTTTGTTTGGTCAGGAAAGTAACTGTAATTATTCAGCATCAGCATAAAGAAAAAAATGCTAGCACCTGTTCTCAAGATAGGTATCATTATGGTTATATGTAGCAGGGGAGAAATAAGGTTTTATAATTAATTTCTCACTTTTCTTGAAGTTATCGAACAGGGTTTTTTCAATAGACTATTTGCAGGTGTAAAGGTATCTGATATTGTAAAATACTTCCCCCCACCCTTTTTTTCCAATTGTATGAGAAGTGAAATAATACAAATTATTTTGTTTTCTTTCATTTTAATTTTTTTCAATATATAGGTCATTCAGAAACTCTCAAAAATTAAGATTGACAATATAGAGAGGTGTCATTCACTAACCTTCCACTGCCTATGGAGTTTCCTCACAGCTTCTTGCAGGCTGTGTTGCTCTTGTTCTGGGAGGATATCAGTAAGCTCATCACACGCTTTCAGAAAGGCATTTAGGACTCTCTGATCCAGCTGGTTAAAAAATTCCTGAAGTGGAGGCAGAAAGTGAGAAGGTGAGAAGATGAAGCTGGATATTGACAGGCCAGCATGAAGTTCCCTAAACACTCTAAGTTTCAGTGTTACTTCTGTTCTACTGAAGAATTGATGTTTGAATAAAGGAAATAACTATTTCTAGCCACCTAAATTCCAGCAAAATTAACTTATTCTCAGCCAGTACACTGAGGTGGTATTTTAATAAGAATACATTTCAAAGCTACATGCATAAGTTATTATTATAATACAGAAACAGATATTAATCTAAAAAGAAAGCAGTGGATGTGTGAGATTGTTGAAATACAGTGTTCTAACTCTCAATGGTTCTACTGAAAACCCCAGCCTAGGTTTTTTCACCTTCTGGTTGCTTACATCCAATCTTACATCAGTAAGTGAGCTGATCACTTCCCTTTTTGTTTTTCAATATTGACATTAATTTGATTTGATCTGTATAACGTGCAAGAAATCCACATCAATTTTAGAATTAATTATGCTTTTATGTCATGCACTCAAAGATTTCCATGAGGAAGGTCAGAGAATCTACTCACGCTATGTTTCCTGAGAAGTTCTTCAGGATTTCCTTTTTCTTTTAAGCAACAATTGGCAATCTGTATTACTTTCTCCAGTTCTGCTCTAGACTCCTCAAATTTCTTCATCAAACGGCTATTTGCTTCTATGTTTTTTCTCCACTCACCAGCTTTCCTGACCATATTCTGAGTCACAAGCAAAGAAAATGAGCTGGCACTTTCACACTGAGTTTTATTTGCTGTCTTTTACCATGACCTTACAAAACATGCATTTAATTTGCATCACTCTTTTAAATATATGCTTTTCACCATGCTTCTCCCTCTCATGATCCCATTTTCCCAATTTTTAATACTGAGGTTTGTGCTGATGTCATCACTCAAACAAAAATTAGTAGATTAGATGTCTGTGATATTTTCAGAATGCCTCTGCCATTTGATTAGCGAGTTTCTTTCCTAAAGCCTGCTTTCAAATGTAAAGCACCTAGTACAATCAGAAGCCATTTCACTTTTCCTAGCATCAAACTACCTCCCCTCTAATATGACTCAAAGTGAGGGTGGTTTGACCCATGGATCCAACCAATTTCATGCTACAGTTCTTCTGACCTGGAAGAGATTTGTATGATTATCATACCAGTACGTCAGATAAGTAACCAGGCACAAACCTGCCTAGAAGATAACAAATTTTGTGGTTTAGTCGCTGAAATCCTTGTTTTGCAAACCTAGTCACAGCTCTTCCATTAGTCTGCTTTTTAGTCCATTCCCATGCACTGCAATTTCCAGGGGTTTCAATTTCAAGAGTAAGTAAGAAAACTTACCAGGACAAATGAGCAGTTCAGCACTTTAACAGCTGCAAGTATCACTGCTTACTGCACATCCACTTCACCATCCTCACTGATTACAAACCTCAGCATAAGGAATTTTAGTGAGCTTACCCAGCAGCTAACCAAACCTGTAGTTCTCAATTTAAATATCTTGCTAAATATTTTTAAACTTTTCTGATAAAAATATCTGCATAATAACAGAATCATATAGGGATGTATTCTTTACATGAAAAACTGCCAGTTTCCAGTATTTTAACTCCAGGAAGGTCACACTTTGTATGATTATACCTTATCTTACAGGTTTACTTTCTAACACAAAATGAGAGAAACCAGAGTCCAGCTTTATAGAAACACAACATGGTCAATTTACCAAGTTGCAGTGCATCTGCTTTTGCTACAATAAGCTAAACTCTGCAGTTTAAAATTTAGTCTGGATAGCTTTTTACTGAAAAAAAAAACAAGCCAGAAAATAAATGTAATAGAAACCATTGTGTAAAAATCTGACTTTAAGGCAGTCACACAATCACTGAATATCCTCAGTTGGAGTGGACACATAAAGGTAATCTCTGGCTCTGCACAAGACAACCCCAAAAAGTCCCACCACGTGTAATGGCTAATTCCATGTTAGAGTGGGGTAGACTGGGGCTGAACAGCCCTGAAAATAGCAGTAATAATTCATAATAGCAGTAATAATTTATAACAGCAGGTAAGGGGGAATATAGTAAGAAGGCCATATCTTTGCATTATCAAATGCAATGTATTTGCAGCTTTCTATATTCACTCCACTACATTTTTTGAGGAAATACAAAGCCCAGCAACAGTAGCATGTGAAAAAGTTTCCATTTTCCATGCTTTTCGTGAAAGGGGAAATAAGGGACTATAGAAGTAAATAATTAGCCAAGATAATAAAGTCAGGAGAAACAACGAACAGTGCAGCCCTTACAGTAGGATTTCCAATTCTTCCATCCAAAGGACACTCTTAAATCTCTGGTTGCTCTGTGGCAGGCTCACCTCTGGGTAAGTGCATGGAAAACATGACTGTCAACCCCCTTACCCCTTATTACCCGATAAAGACAAATCTTATTAATTAATAGCTTGACATCAGAGAGGAGAGTTACCCAGGACAGTAGCCACAGAGTGATGAAATGTTGGTACAATAGGATGGATCAGCTGCATATGAACAACTTTTCAGAAACATGTACCAAGGTATGGCATTTTTACCTGAAAAGTAATCTGAACTTGCGTAACTTTCTTCTGAAATGTTGACTGATGGAAATGCTGTAACACTTCAGTGGAAGCCACACACTGAAGGATACTCTGACTATTTCTCTCAATTAGGGACACATCTTTCTTACAGTTTTCTTGATAAGCTACCAAATCCTGAAAGAAAAAAAAAAACATATATCCACCCTGGTCAAGAACAAAGAGGAAAAAGATTTGGCAAAATAACAGGGAGATGCTTTTTGACAGTAAGGATAAAAGGGATGAAGTCAAAGGACCATGGCAAACAGACTACACAAAAAATTATATGCAATGAAACAGATAACACAACTTTCTTTTTGAATGTGAAGTATTGTACCTAAATGCATCTCTTGCTATTCATAACACAATATACAGACATATACCCAAGCCCTTTGGGTAGCTGTAGAGAATGTAGATCAATACATTGTTCTGTGATTTAATTTTATGATATTTCTATATTTATTGTATAACTGTACATAACCAACAGTGACATAGGAATGACAGCTCTCAGTAGCAGGTTGAGATCTTAACCTTCCTTGTCTTTCAACAAATTGATCCTTCACGCCAGCTTTTGGAATTCAGATTTCATTACAAATCACATTAAGTCATAAGAAATATACTTTAAAAAAGAGAGAGAGGAAAACATGCATGCAATAGTACAGGCTGAAAAAATGTTTTAAAAATCCTATTTTCATTTAACTTTCCAAGAGAGCTCTGATTAGCTCTGAATTCCCCCAGAGAGAAATGCTTATTAGCCATGAAGAAAAGTTAATGTTATACTGCAATTCATTTCAAAGAAAGCACTTTTCCAAGCCTCTAAGAAACTTCCATTTTTTTTTTGTTCAAGGAAACCTAGAGAAGCTTCTGACCATGATTTTTCATCCGCTTAATAAAAAAATCCAATATATTACTTCAGTCCAATTTCCACTAGATTAAAAAAAAATCTTATGTTTACTTCTTGGATTTAAACCAAGGACACTAGATAAGAACAAAAGTTTCAATTTTTTTTTGTATTTATGCTTAGTTGACTTTAGAATAATGCTACATCTGTTGCCTGAATATGAAGAAATATCTGCTCAGCTTACAGAGTTGCAATCCAAACTCCTAGAAAGATAATTCTAAATATTCAGAGGCAGTAGACCTTCCTAAGATGTTTTTGAAACTTACTTGAGCTTTTTGCTTAAGAACAGTAGTTGGTTGTGCTTCAGGATCCATGATAGAGATTATTTCATTTACTTTTTCAAGAGATTCATAAAAATGTGTGATTTGTTTTTCCAGTTCTTCCAGTGGAGAAAGCAGACGTTGGCATTCATACAGGAGGGCACTGGAATACTCTTTAACCTTTTAGTAAAGAAAAACAGTTGTTGAAACAGTTAAAAAATTCAATAAATAGCAATTTTTCCTGCTTGTAGGTTTATATATGAAAAAAGCAACCTACTCTTTTTAAAGAGTTACCTACTCTTTTTTAAAACAGAGCAGTCCTGATCTTGTATTACTTCTTAATGAAAAGAGTATTAAACTTAAGGATGGTAGTCTTAGCATTTAAGAGAAGTAACATCTTCTCCACCTTGAATCATTATGCTGTAACATGTACTACGTAATTGTTCAAATGCATATATGTGAGAATTTATGTACAGGTCCCTACTATTTATTAATTCAACAGTCTAAAATATGTAATAAAAAAGGTATTCTGCAACCTTGCCCAGCTGCTCTTTGAGCCGTGTCGAAGTTCCCAGCATTTCATTCGCTTCCTCTTGGGAAACTTCTTTTGTAACCAGTTGCACCGTCCTTGTAACTGCTTTGTACTGAGCTTCCATTGCAGGCAATTTCTGCTTAATATTCTGAAACAAATGTTTCAAAAAATATTTCAACAACAGTATTTATGCATTCATGGGAGACAAATATATTTTCTAAGTATAAATTATTTTCATCTCTGATTTCAGTGAACTCTGGATCACATTTCAAATGCATGGAAACTGAGCCAGAGTATCAGTCGACTCACCTGAATGTGATTTGAAACTACAAAGAAAGAAATATCTACTGAGACAGTGTTTAGGAAATTTGCTCAAAAAATGTCACTAATAGAATACAATCATATATATTTTAGATATAGCTGAAATCATGCACAAAAAAGTATGACTGATAAAAAACCCCAATTAATAATGGGAATGTATACTAAAATAATTTTATGTTATCAGAATTAAAGAGGTGCAAATTTCTTTCTTTTGCAGGAGGAAGAAAGAAACAAAAGGAAGACACTTACTTCTAAATCTTGCACAAACATTTTGATATCATGAAAGGACACTTCTACAGGGGTTGAAAATTTTGTATTGCTTCCATCAATAAAAGCTGTTAAATGGGCCACACCATCCACATACTCCTTCCTAATTTTGTCCAGTTCGTCTGCTCGAGCATACTAAAAAAGAGAAAGTAAAGGGGGAAAAAAAAACACCCATAAAAAACAAAAACAACAAAAAACTAAACCAAACAAAATCAAAAAACCCACCCCAAATCAGATACCTAGAAATTAAGTAATGATTTAAGAGAATTAGCATGTTTTCAGTGCAATTGTTTGCCAGAAAAATTACATTCAATGAAATACAAAATAATGGAAAGTAATCTAAATTCATCACCTGTATTTGTTTCAAGAGTAATGATGCTAAGATGAACAGCATGCATACAGGAGGTCAGCCTCTTTTAAAGTCTGGGGAATGTCAGACATATTTGTTTCTACCCTAGAATCAACAGTTCAATTCATTTCTAGCTAGCTACAAAAACAATTTTGAAAATTCAGCAAAGAGAATAGAGCATGAAAAGCCTAGAAACACTAAAGGAAATCTTAATAAAGGAATGCTGGCCAGGGGAAGGGGAAACACACGCCTTAGAAAGTAGAAAGAAATGTGTGACAGAAACGGTGAAAAAGCCTGTGAGGAAAAAACCCACATAGCCAGCATATGAAAGAAGCTGCATAAGTAGAGGAAGAGACATTTACATCAGTGAATCACCCTAAATAGCATCAGCAAGTGAAGTTTGAGAACATTCTTGTCAACAGTCTGGAAAAATTACAATAAAAGAGAGACAATCATTTTTTGCTTTCCCTTTTAACTTGACTGCATAGGAGATGATAATGCCAGTAAGGAAAATAGATTCAGTACCTTCCAACAGGCAACTGATATTTAAAATCACTGAAAGGGGGCAATATTGATGGATGTATATTGACAAGAACAAAGATATTTTCTAATGTGTTTATGAGGTGTGAAATAGCTCAGTGTAATTAAGAGCACATCTTCTCTTAGATTTTTAAAGAGCAAATCTAGAAACAACAATTCTTTTTGTATCAGCTGAATCTCTAACAGGTAAAGGGTAGGTTTAGTTGTTTACTATCAGAGCCTACTTGTAGGCAAGATAGAAGTAAAGTCTGACCAAAATGGGAAAATAATTTAGTTAATTTAATTTAATTATTGTCCCGCTTATGGTTGCAGTACAATAATTGGAAGGAGGTTTCATCAAAGAGTAGTGAAAATAATAATTTTCACCATTTTCACTCTTCAGCTTTACAGAGCTTTTACAGTAGCAATAGGTATTGAAAACCAGTAATTTTCTTCATAGAATAGTAGAAGTTATGTATCAATAACATTCACTGTATCAAGACAGGTGGCTAATGATGAAAAACTACAGCTTATGCTAGTGGAAAATGTCCCCTCACCTACCCCATATAACTGTATAACCAAAAAGGTAAATAAAGGAAGAGGCCCAATACAATAAATTACTGTCAGGGAGTAATTGCTAATTTAAATACTGATGAAAAGTTAGGCACTTTAGAAGGTTGTCCTATATTCCTGCTAACAAGGTAATCTGTCTTGCTTGCACGGAAATGACAATGTAAATATTTGAAAGGGCAAAATCACTTACCTGCTTAACTTGCATAAACAGTTCTCTCCATCTTCCATTTAGCAACAGAAGCTGCTGTTTAAGATCTCTGGAAATGGTCTCATCACATGTTTCAATTAGAAAATTACCAGCATCATTCATGGCTGTGTGCTGCTGGATCCAATGAGGTAAGTGCCGGAAGAAATCCTGAAGAAGAAAATAAAAACACAGTTCCAAAACCTTTTCAATTAGTCTTTATCTTAAATCACAAAATTATAATTTATTCACCCGCTCATGATTTGATAAAAACTCATTGAATAATTATCCTCTGAAGCTCTTCACATCAAATATGTCATAATAAGATTTTAATGTCTGTGAATATAACCTGTGGAATTAAAAAATATTGAGAGTTTACTTACAGCTCATTTTACTCTAGTGAGGGGCTTCAGTGAAACTAATGAAACTCCTCCTTAAGAGAGAGCTCCATAACTGAAAATGCTGCTAGAGCTCCTGTATTTTCTGTGTTATCCTAAAACAGTGTAGGCTGATAGTAACCTGGGCCATATACAGGCTGTGGAGAGCTCCTCCCCTTGCTGTGAACCAAATGCAGCTTTCCAAGGTCTAGCCTCTCAGAAGACCTATGAAGACTGATTTTTTTATCAGAGCAAGTGAGCACAGAAGGGAAAGAGATATTTGTCAGTGACCTTGCTCCCCTCACTGAGACAGCCTAATAGACCATATGCATCTTGTAGGCACGTACACACACATTAACTGGTAGAGAAGACAAAGAACAATTCCCTCCACTTTTTCTCTCTTCAGACAATGGGCAATTGCTCTTAAGGCAGTATCCCTGGGCTCTATGACTCCACCCAGACCAGTAAACAAAACGGGCTCCATCACTGTCTCATGATTGTCCACATTATCTCTGGCATGGTTTTGTCATGTCCCTGCTACCCTTCTACCAAACAGTGCACAACTCCATGAATGGCATAGTCTGTTCCAAACAGACTGGATCATGAGAGTGCCTTCTTTCAGGGCAGAAATGTAGTCAGAAGGATTCAAGCTGAACCATGCTACCTAATCCTCAGGATTTAGGAGGGGGCAGTGGTTCATTTTGTTTATGACTATCAATCTACCCTGTAATTCCAAAACCATTCACCTTCCATGTGACAGTCCCATACAATGCTTTGCTCGAAGGTAGATGAGAAAAATTCCTATCCAACCACCCTGGCAGTCATCCCAGGTTTCAGAGATACAATTCTGAAACTATATTTGTCAGAACTCATCAATCTATTTAAAAAAGTTCAGATGCAAGTGTAAAAAAAGGTCACATGGTTGTATACTGGTCAAATATCTTGAAGAGATAATTGAACAACACACAGTGCTTCATTTCCTTAAAGCTGAGATCAATAGTATTCAGGTGCTCTGTACTGATGTGTCACTGAATACATTTAATCAGCTGAGTAAAGTGCATCTGCAGTTTGAATCTTTTTCCACTTACAGTGGAGCAACCCCCTTGCTTTGTACAAAGGCTAACCCTTACGAGCACATCCAAAAGAAATTTAGTCTACTGAATCTGGCACTGGTCAGCTTTCCAATGGTCAGGGTCACTAGAGGTCAAGAAGAAAAAAGCACGTGGATTAAACTACTCACATCCTTGTTTCTGCGCACTTATTTATTCCCACAAACCATTACCTCCTGCAGACCTGGCTGGGGAGTCTCTTCATTTCAGAAACCAACCTAAGACGTGTTAAATTTAAACGAGTTTGGAAGGTACTGGGAAGCACACCTCATTCTCAAATCAATGCAGCTCTTTTTAAGGAAGTCACCACAAGACATCTAGAAGATCTCTAAAATCTTTTGGATACAGCTGTGTGAGAAAAGTGTGGGAGGGTGCAGTCAGAATGAAATTATTATGGAAAGTGCTTAAGAGGTACTGGAAGTAAACAAAGGAGATGTAGAAGGAACAGTTTGAAAAATCCAAGCACACACTGGTAATTGTTTGTTTTTTTGCAAGATCTTCAGTGCTACAGGTTCAAATAAGGTTTCTGAAAACTGAAGCTAATGAGAAAGCCAACAGGCCTCTTTCTTTTCCAAATCAAACAGTGGTACATGCTGGTCTGGAAATAATACAGAGATAACGGAAAGAAAAAGAAAGCAAGACAGCATGACGAAGGGCTACTGTGGTCTTTGCCTAGGATGGAACATAGAGGCTTTAAGTAATACAGTAAGATTTGTAAATGAGCAACTTTGTATCATATTACTGATACCTTTGTGGGTTTACAGAAAAAATATTTTGAAATGCTTAAAAACGTTTTATGTCATATTACAAACAGTAGCTATCATCTTTCACCTGGTATTCCAGATGGTTTTTCTTCATGTCTGTAAAACTATTAATTTTACAACCATTGTAAGAATTTATTTTGGTTTTATTAATCAAATCTTAAAACTACTAAATCAGACCTATCCTTGGAACTATTTAAATGAAAACTATTACTGTGGAGAGTTAAATTCAACATTAAAAGTAGAAGTAACTTTTAAAATATGTATCTCACTCTATGCTCAGATTATGCTACCACTCAGTAACCTTTAACAGGTTTGAGCCAATGTATTTTTAAGAAAAAATTAGCATTTTGGGAATAATAAAGCTTCATGTCTAAGGTTTTCAGCAAGAAAAATTTCAAAAATTTTTGAAATCATATATCAGAATGAATATAATTACTTGTTGGATTTATGTTAGAAATCAAAAGCAAGTATATACTGTATGGGTATGTTCAAATTTCTGCTTTGAAAATCTTTGAAGATAAAGTTACACATCTAAACAGAAAAGTAAATGTTTTGACTTTATTCATATACATGGATTTAAGCATATTTAATTTTAACCATTGTCCAGTTACTTACATGAAACATATACCAATATCTAAGATCACCTGATCAGCAGAAGTCATCATTCCTGCTCAGTAATAATTGTTTGACTCTACACTATTCCAGGCTGTTTTTATCACTGGGTTTATTTTTATTTAAAAAGTGTATTCCATTAATTTACATCAGTTTGAACTAACAAACTTTTTAAAAAAATACTGTTTTTTCATGTAAGATGAAATTCTCATTTCTGACCAGATGTCAGTTTGCCATCTTACAACCAGAGAACCCTCCTTTAGTGTTAAGAGCTATACAGCTGCTCCAAAGGGATCAGGTGCAAATTCAGCACCTATTAAATGCAGGACTATTCAAGTCAATCCAGGTTATTATTGAAGAGTTACAAACTTAAATCTTAGTGCTTCAGTATGCTAACATTACAACAGGAAAAAAAATACAGAACTATCTTTATAACTGCAGGTCCCCATAATCAATTATCTAAAGGATAATTCTGGAATGCCAGAGAAATGGATTATTAATCAACCATCAAATATAAGAACGCATATTAATAATACTGCTCTTTGAAGGTAATGAGTACTGAAATCTGTCATGTAGAAAAATCAGTGGAAGTGTCTTTATAGGTAGTCCATGATTACTCACTTTGATGCTAAGAGCTGTATTTGCCTTTGAGTGAATCATGTAACATCCCTATCTCTGAGCAATACTGCTGCCCTATATTCATGTCAAAGATGCCTCTAGCCATGGTCCCACAGATGAGGCTTTCTCCATGTGTGTATTTGCCTCTAGATGCTATACAAGCAAACACTGAAACTAAGCAAAACCTAAGCAAATGAAAAAAAAAAAAAAATCGAACGTTTCACAATTTACATATGCATATACTACTAGTGCATACCTTTTTGGATTGTTCAGGCTGATTCAGCATTTTTTCAGCATCTTCAAGCCAAGCTTGTAGACCTGCCACAGTGCTGCTGTATCTGTCCCAATTAGCAATTACTTCTTCCAGCATGCTTCTAACACTTCTCACCTCTACTGAGAGGTTCCTCCACTGAGCTGTGGTATCACTCATGAATTTCATCACATTCTCAACTTCTTCCACTGAGATACAGGAAAGACATTGATTATTTCATTTCATTACTATTTCTGTAAAGGTTAACTTTATCTCATTCTTATTCACCCTCAACAAGGAATTATATTTTACTGTAGCTTCTATTTCAGTAGGCTTTTATATACGAATGTTTAGTTCACAGCCCAATTTTAGCACAAGATCATGACTGAGAAATTAAATGTGCGAATTAAAGACTTAGGAAATAAATGCTAAATTAAAACAGTCACACTGCACATTGTGTGTGGTGCTCATTCCAAATCTGCAATAAAAGAAATCAAGAGACAGGTTTACCTTAAAAAAAGCAGAAAATAAGAATTGTATAATATAAAAACACATATCTACATTGAAAACTATGGAATAAAATTCTGATATTTCTGCCATTGACTTTGAAACCAAACTGCTGCTAATTTTTGCCATTTGTCCTCATTCCAGAGGAAAAAAAAACAGAGAAGAAAAAATGGCCAAGCAAATGCTGAGACTTCATAAAATACGCAGAATGAACTTGTAAAGAGTTTTAGCTAATTTGAACTGCTATTGCTGAATTCATATATGTTAGTACTTGTTCTTTAGAAAAGAATTTGTTACCGGATTTTATTAATAGCATTGAATAGATTTGTGACTTTTGTTCTTTGTAAGAATACCTTGAAAAAATGTTTACTTTTGCAAAATTTGGGTGTTACTAACAATTTAGATTTCACAACAAACAAAGGTATCCATTTTCTCCCCACCCTTAGCAGCAGCTGCAACAATCCTCCACAGACATTACTGTGCCACAGATTAAAGTGATCTCATGTCTGCAATTATCTAGGTCAAATATTGCCCTCGAATCCTCACTGAACTCGGCAATATTCAAGAGTGACAGGAGGCAGCTGTTGAATCAGCTACACATTTTTTTCTCACGTATATCCATACTGCAACTATCATTTGAGTTCTTCTTGCAGGTTTTCAAAGTTAATGAAGAACCTCCAATAAACTAATCACAATACTGGGACCAACTCCCAGTTGCCTTTGTCTTTTAAATTAAGCCAAGCCAGGCAGCATTTCCAGGCACTAGAACATGATTTTCACTAATCCTAATATGGTTTCTGTCATAATTTTTTATCCCAGATTGAACAACACTGAAATAATCCAAGAGTTAGCAAGGACAATGGGCTTTTCCCAAGAGGACAGCTGAATATGAACACCTTCCTCTGGAGACACAGAACCAGCAGGCTGCTCTGGACCCTGTGCCTATCTGCTAGTGACAAGAGAAATATATACACTTACCTGAGCCATTTGCTTTGGCATACATTTCAGCTGCTCGTTTTAAGATCTGGTAGGTAACTTCATACTGCTCGAAGAACTTACTATTTTCAATAACAGACTGAAAAGAAAAAGAATTGTAACAGATAAAATAAAGATGGGTGTTAGGATTAGCAATAATTTCTATGAAATTACATCAGGATACTGACGACAACATTTAACTTCATTATGCCTCCATTCATATTTTCATCATTATAAAATAATATTTTAATATAATAATTATAAAATAGCATTAAAAATTCACCTTTTAAATTTAAGGGTACAGCAGAGTCTATCATTACGAATACAGATTTATTAACTTTCCACATGGAAAGGTTATTTGAAGTTTTCTTATTTATTGTCTTGCTGGAAATCACTAGCATATGATATTTAGAATGTGCAGAAACTGAGTAACTAAGAAGTTATTTAATGAAAACTTTTATACTCAAATCTATGCAGAAAAATTTTAATAAAAGAGAATATTTCCTTCATATATGTCACCACAAAAATCAAATCCAATTGCTCCTGTATTAAGCCTTTGCAGAAAGACAGATGATGATGAAAAACATTTGCTTTATTCTTCAATTTTTCTTTAGCTCCTCTGCAACTGGCAAAAAAGAAGGATCATGGAAACCCTGCACAGAGAGATGCTGTTTTTCTAAAGTGTGACACAGTGCTGTTCCTTTGTGAGTGATAGTTTAACTCTGTGATGTGTTATAGTGTGATGAATAAATTATCTGGAAATATTTTGGTAAAAAAGTTATGCCTCTGACATTTATGCCTCTTTATCCCTTATGGAAAATGGAACTGACCTTTTTTTACATGTCTTTCAGAAATGTTATTTCCTTTCAGTGCAATACAGAATTATACATCTACATTATATCTTACATTACCAGTGTTAAAACAGGAAGAGAAATGTAGAGCTTGGAATGGTTCTGTAATTTATCCTACATCTCATCCCTCCTCAGCTACAGATTACAAAATTAAGGAATGCACACCCCACATATGTCTACAAAAGCTTTGGAATGCCAGAATAGACAAAATCAGTGTGATTTTGTTTAAAGCAGGTTTCAAATGGAGTCCATATTCAATGTATTTCAAACAAGAATCAGATCTTGTGTGTTCATTGGCTCATATTATATAATATGAAAAAAGCACTGAAAATAATTCTGCCAGTATATATCTAAGCCTATCCTATTTAAAACCTTAGACAGTTGCTATGTCAGGTTACAACAGTTATCTAGCATGCAATTTAAAACTGTTTATAACCAAGGAAACTAGAAGTCAAGAGCAACCAGAATTTTTCTTTGCTTTCCTGTTAAAACAAAATCTGCCATGTATGAAGACCTATAGGTTTTATCATTAATTATCTGACAGATATGACTTTCAGTTTCACCAAACCTGTGCAGACATTTTCACCTCAAACAGAACCTCCAAGACTTCACATGAAAGAGCAAAAAAGATTTACATAACACTGGCATCAAGAGCTATCTGAAATATTTTCAAAAATTAAATAAAGGCATGTATTGATTAATATTGTCTATCATCTGACAAGACTCCTTGAAGAAAATAAGCAGCTTTCCCAAACCAGTACAGCATATGATGCTAAAAATGTGCTGACACAGCAGTGTTAAAACACAGTTCCATGGATTAAAGTCCATGGATAACTGTACCTAGTATCTCCATTAAAGTGGAATTTGGTACAGTATATTATTATAGGTTGATGATGTACAATTTGTGCTGACCTTTACTTCTGGTGTATGACAGAGAAGTGAAAAGATGATAAGATTAAGTAAAAACCGCCACTTTTATTTTAAGCTACAGAACATAAATATTTTCCAGGCATATGTTCTATCCAGATCCTAATTACGCATGTTCCTAGAATGTTGACATTCCCCAGTCTGTTTTGGCAGACAAAGAGACTTACATTTTTATCTCCTGCTAATATAGTCACTCTGACTATAAGGTACTGACTACAGCTTTCCTACGTAAGACTCCTGATAAACTGGGAGAGTAACACTTGTCACTCAGTCCTAGAAAACTGGTCCCAGGTAAGCCAAAGCAAATAAATTCCCTTTCCATCACACCTTGAAGGAGCCAGAAGTCAAGGTCATCAAGAATGAAAATGAGATCTATTTATCTTCCTCTCCTGATTTCCTCATTTTGATGTTATACAGTTTTAAAAATAATGCAAGGAAGCATCTTCCTTCCCTAAAGACCACCTCAGCATCAGTGGTCTGAATTACAAGAACAATTCAGGCACATGTAAATTAATATACAAGTTAACACCTTCATGGAAAGTCACCAAAAAAACCCTGAAAATTCAAGCCAACCACTTTTTAATTATTTCCCTTGTCACCTTTTAGTAGGTTTTTTTACAGTCCTAGAGAGTAAAAAAATGGACTATACACTTAGTTATTGAACATCACTCCAGCAAACTAAGTTAATTCAAGTAATTATCTAAATTTTGTAAAACTTGTCTAAAAAAGAGGTTAACTGATTCCTGAATTTTTGTGAGTAACTAACTGCTGAAGTTTAAAGACAGAAATTTTCACTTTGAAGAGTGAGAATTTCACCCAAATTTCACTGAGTTTGAAATTTTCTTTTCAAATAAGTGAAGACACCAATAATTTTCTCTGCTCATTGACCTGGTTCTGAATGGTTCTGTAAGTGTATTAGTTCTTTTCAGACTTAGTTTTTGCATGCAATTTTCCCCATATGGATTAGATGGGAAAAAATATTTAGATCAGCCGTACTTTTGAAAGAATCCTTCATGCCCTAACGTAGAAGCGCAGCAGTACTATCATTCTACCTACACTTGGCACTGCACGTGTGAATTTAAAAAGATACAGCAGCATAACACTGAAAAAGAATTTATCAATGAACACTTGTAAGTCAATAGTTTCTGTTCCTAACATGGTATATGGCTGATGCAGAGCTGGAGCAAACTCTTTCCAGAATAGAAATAAAGAAAAGGGCTCAATATATTAATACTGAGTAGGAAAAGGAAAATAATTTTTTATATAAGAAAATTACTGCCCCATAGGTAGGTATAGCATATTAAACAAGTATATGGAGGTAAAATAACATTCTTTTTTATTAATCTTTTGGAAGACTGTAAAAAATACTGTATAGAAATGCATGCCAAAAATCTCTTCTGTCTTTAACTCTTAAACTGCATGTTGTCACTATAAAGTGCTTTTATTCATGTGTAAAAGAAGATGAAATTAATTTACTTGGAATTGCCATATCAAGTAAGCAAAAATCTAGGATTTGGAACCTCCAGAGATGCTTGCTGAACAGCAGTTGGAATATTATTTCTCTTTTTCAAAAAATGATTCAAAGAAAATAATTTTTACTTTCAGCCTTTTGACTAAAGTTCCTCCATGGGAAAGACAGATTCACCTCTGTATTCCATGGGAATGCAGTCATAAAGTTAATGACTGACAAATCTGATATTGGTTTCGGTTCTTTTACAATTCTAGCAAACTTAAATATGATTATTACAAAAATAGTTATAAAAAGAAGACAACCCCAACTTACAATATAATTTTGAAGAAGCAGTTCCACAGACTCTCGCCTTCCGTATTTGATGATCCATGATTTTAACTTTGATTCTGCAAAGACTAAGAGTGACAGTAGACGGTACTTCAGTTCCAGAAACTCCATCTTCAACAGATGGAGCTCAGATGAAGAGACAACAAAATTAAACCTATAAAATGAATCACAGTATAGTAAAACACAGCAATATTCATTTTTGCAGGAGAGACTGAAAGCTTTAGTTATACTTCAGATATTTTTCTAATCTTTCACCTCTGAGTCTACAAACATTTAAATATGCGTGATGATACTCTGATAACTACTCTTGAACAACAAATTGATTAAATTTCTTTTTAATCATAGGAAATATCAGTTCATTTCTGTTACTAAGTGTTGCAAAGTAATTTTTCTTTTTTTTCACATGCATCCTGGCAGTTATATAACATTCCTTCTAGGCACAAGTAACAACAGGATCAATATAAAAAAAGTATTCCCATTCAAAATCTATTGCTTATCTTGATTCTTGTCAATCTTAAAAGCATCAGGTTTTTCAGTATATTTTAATGCATATTCTAGGAGATTATTCCATCCATCTCAGTTTGCCACTGAGAAATGTAACTAGGCAGTGATCTCTGCATGAACAGATAAAAAAGCAAACAGGCTCCCCTTCATGCACAGAAGCTTTTTATTTCAGATTGAAAGCCTTACCTGTCTGCCATATCCTCTAACTGGTCATGTGGAACAGGCACGCCATTAACAGACCTGGTCCTGTGGATCTCATGGAACGCCTTTTTGTGACCATCTATGTTTTTCAGCAGATCCTGATTGGATTTTAAGAAAGAAAGAGATATTGAGAGTGTGGGGGGAGGGAGGGGGGTGGGGGGGAGAAAAGGCTCACAGTAGGCTATCTAGCTAATAAGCACAATTTAAAGCCGGCTCTGATGACTCAATGTAGTTAACTATTTGATCATGCCCTCACATTTCCATGCAATGCAGTGCATACCACATAAGAATTTACGTCAACTTAAAACATTTACACAGGGAACCCCCTTATGTGAAGCTCTGTTACAGCTATGTCTAACAATTATGAAAGCTTTTAAAACAGGATACACTGCAAAAGGTTTAACAAAAGCCTTTAACTGTATTAAATAATCTCTGAAATGCAGTCTGCCAATATGCTAACATCCCAAAAGCATAATCCTCCTAAATTTACCCTCTTTACAACAGACACTAACCTTTGCTAAGTATAGACTGAAATTTTAAGCAACTAATCTACACTACTATATATAGGCAGAAGATCTATAGCTCCTTCTCTAAGTACATATTCCATATTTAGTAAACTTTTCACTCTCTCACCATCAAAAGACTTCAGGATCGCTGTCTCAGTACTGCACGAACGACTGCGGAATGTGGTACCCGACCTGTATTCCTGCGATCTGAACTGTACCAGCGAAACCCCTACAGCAGAGCACACTTCAACTGTAACTAAGCAACACTGCTTCAAACGGCTTCCTGGAGATTACATATTGAAATGAATGACTGGCAGCAGTCTTTGAAGAGATACTGTTAGCAGCAGCACGTCAAGTCCCCAGAGAGCAGCTGAGAGGGTGCACAATGACGGGGTTTTTTATTGCAGGCAGACAGCTGCTAGCACAAGGTGCTCAGAAGCCTGCTAGCAAAGAAGGTTCCCCATCTCTCACCTCAGGGAACAAAAGGCAGGTTTCTGTACAGATCCTACATATGTATTTATTCCTACGTGCCAAGGAAGGGCTTCTCCCCAATCAAAACCCAGTGTTAGCACAGGAAGAATCAGTGCTAATTCTCTGGCTCAGCTCACCAAATGGCCCCACTATCCCCATCAACCTGCCTGGGTTTTCATTATTTTCTGCTTCAGCCAACACCTTGCTGTGAAGTGAAATGAGCTAGGCTTTTTCAGATGCAGGTGATGTGCTGATCATACCATGGTGAAAACTGACATAGTCTCACATAAAGGAAAGATTTGGAACAAACATCTTAGAGACCTTGCCATACAAGGTATGCAAAAGATGCCCCTAACATGCACTGGTGAGTCAAAACAAATCACAGTAGTTTCATCCAACATCAACAGGAAGCTCATGAAAACTTATGTACAGCATCCTCATAAAATGAAATCCTGCTCTTGGAAATTACCCTCAACAAGCACAGACATTGCCTTTAATTCCTGGATCTTGGTAGCAATATCAACTAAAATAAACACAGACGCTTGCCTGATTGCACGAGGTTTGTCCAAATAAGCTGGTACATTTTGTACTAAATTCCAAATGGCCCTAAGCTATAAAGTTTACTAAAATAACCCATTGTCAGATGGGACAAAGATAAAAAGGAAGCAATGATGTCATCTGAACAAAGCCATAACAAACAAACAAACAAACCAGAAGGAAACAAGGAAACAAGGACTGAAAAAAACCATGCTATTGCATTTCTGGTACTATCCAGTAGCACATTAGGATTCATCAAAAAACAAACAAACTCCAGGAACAGATATAATTATTCATGTTTCTCTTGAAGCTTTTTCCATCCCACATCCATGGGAAAACTCCCCTGGCACAGATTAACCCAAATCAAAGTTTATTTGTTGGCATGGAAATCCCTCACCACAGCATTTCTGATGCAAACAAAAAACAGTTTAGGGCACACTCTTTTGTACTTCTTATGAATGTATCAAAAGGAGGTCTACAGAGTTCAGATTCTAAGAACAAAAGAGTGTTTGACTGTTAATTTTTTTTTAAAACAAATGTCAAATCCTATGAATACTGAAACATTTGATGCTAGCAAGAAAGCTAATTAAATTCGTCATTACAAGAGACAAGACCCTGAAAAAATCAGTATCTTCCTTACAGATTTTAACATTGTTTTTAAAATTAGTTACTACTAAAGTTAGAAGAGCTACAATTGTTCTAGTAAAAAGTAATCTAATGACCATGAAGCTTCTCAGCTTTTCATTATACAACACTGCTTTTTGATGAAAAAACCCTACTCATATCCTAAACACCAAAAATAACAAATTTACAAGAATTTTTTTAAATAGTAATGATAGATGAGAAAAAAAAAGCAATATAAAACAATATAGCCTCAAGTACTGCCTTTCTCTACATCATTTTTATCCTTTCATTTACTGATTCAGTTCATCATCTCACCTGCATTTTTTTTTCACCAATACATTTTTCTCACACATGTTATGCAAATCCACAGAAAAACCTCACTGTCCTAATTTTAAATGACAACTTGGTCTCTGCAAGGAATAATGGTAGAATTATTTAAATTCATCTGGAAAAGTTTCCTGTTTACCACAGCATGCTATCTGCCACAACAGATGGCTATCACGCTATCTGTCATCCAACAGATAAAAAAATCAAAATTCAATTCCTCCTTATTGTATCACCCCCATGAATGTCACCTGCACTATCAGCACTGTCAGTGCATTTATTCCCTTTTTCCTGTTTCTCCCAATTAGCTCACATTGGTTGAACAATGCACCCAATATTATGAGCTCCCTACAGAATTTTACCATAGACATTAAAATATTAATACTTGATATACTTCAGATAGAAGAAGCAAAAGCATCCAAAAGTAATTCAGAATATTAGTTGTAAGACACACAGATATCACAGTTCAAGTCACCATGACAAGCTTTAGCCATCAACAGAACTCCCAGAAAGTAGAAATAATTATCTTTGTAGAGTATGGATCATTTAAAGCTGTGAAAACAATGGAGGATGATGCACAGGATGAATTCATCTCCATCTACCTTATGTTGCTCCAGCTTCCTGTGTATTGTGTTTGCTGTTTCCTCATGAGCTTGCTGAACAGCTACTTCTTCCCTCAGAGCAGCCTCTGCCCTGTAGAGCCAAGCACCTATGGTACCCAAAGGTGCAGGAAGGGATTTATCAAGGTGTATGTGCCAATCAAGCATCTAGGAAATAAAAGTAAAAGGACTGAAATTCCTCCCCTGCTAAATAATACAAACAAATACACTGATAAAAATCAGACTTTACACTGTAAAATCAAACCCCCATGTAACAGAGTATAATTGAGACAAACTAGGTATATTATTCCACATGAGTTTGGAAATTACAGCATTCTCACAGGCAAGAAAAGATCTATAAGAATTTGTTGATTTATGTATTTCCCTTTCTGAATGGCAATTGAGTTACAGAATGATCACAAATAAACTGGAACAACTGAGAAGCAAATTATCTGGAATTTCATAAGTTAATAGGCATTAGTAAGGGATACAAGACCTTCTTCTGCCAATGTTATTTAATTCATGTTTCTGCATAAAATCTTTATATCTCTATTTTGAAAATACTTGTTATATGTTAGGTTCACACGAGTCTCAAAAGACTGCGGAGCGAGGAATACAGCAGTAAAACACTGTGCCTTATTGGCAATACCAATTATGGGAGTGAAAACATCATTAAAATTATGTAAAAACTCCAGAATTATTTTAAACAGATCTTCTGTTAAATACATGACACATATACATATATATAGATATTCATATATGTATATATATATATGTAGCATGGATATACACTAGTAAAAATGTTTTAATAATTTTTAATTTGAGTCAAACAATATAATTTGCTTGGAATTTTT
This sequence comes from Catharus ustulatus, assembly GCF_009819885.2. Classification (NCBI taxonomy): domain Eukaryota; kingdom Metazoa; phylum Chordata; class Aves; order Passeriformes; family Turdidae; genus Catharus; species Catharus ustulatus. Next base: position 58,051,232 of record NC_046223.1, on the reverse strand, counting down.
CATTCAGTTGTTCAAAATTCCAATCATAAATATTAATGTTCATTTATTGCTATGGTAAATAGGTAAAAAATAGAATTAAAACTTCATTTATTTATTTTTAGTTATGCTAAGAAACATTATATTAGAATTTCTCAAATAACTAGCAATTTAGATAGGAACTCTGGGTTTGGAAGTGGCATTAAGTATGCTTTCCTTTCTATCAACAACATCTTGAACTTAGGTGAGCACTGTTACTACTCTTTCAAGTAAAGGGAAATCTCAAAGTATAGCCCTTTTTTTAAAGTTCATATTCTATCTCTGAGCAATATTAAAGATGACAGTGCAGTAAATATTCCCAAAATAAATGCAAAATAATTCAGCAGTGCCAGAAACTTGGTCCACTTTTAGGTTCCTAATGCCTAATAAAATCAACAGCAAACAGGTGTTTCAATTATTTTAAATTCCAACCTTCATGTAATAAAAAAAATAAATACACAGCACAATAATCTTCAACTTACCCTGGAAGTAACTCTCTCCCATGCTTGCTTCACCACAGCTTGATCAAGTGATAATTTACCATCTTTCCTTACTGACTGGGTTGCAAGTTCAAATTGTTTCCTTTTTACCTCATATTGTACTCTGAAATGCTTAAATGACTGCACAAAGATAAAACCAGATCAATTGCTGTAGAAAATGAAGGAGTTAAATTCTTTAACATTTATGGAGTACCATAACCCATGGAAATTTTGTACCTGTAGGAGTCCTAATCTTTCCCAAATACGAATAGCACTTAACTTCTATATTTACTTGTATATTTTTATTAATATACAGACAGGACTTTTGTACTTCTCTTCACCTACCAGATGCCTGAATCACATATGAAATGAGATAATAGTTAATCAGATAAAACTGCAACTGGATTTAATGCTACTTGGGACAGTGGCTGCATTTAGAGACCAGTAACGCTTCAAGAGAAAGTTTAGGCCAAGTTTTGTATTTCTGATTTAGACATTAACATTTGAGAGAGCAGATGAAAATAAAACTCTAAGTCCTCTCCACCTGTCACCTCATCCAGCCTGCAGTCACACCTCCTATCTGAGCTAATCAGGATCTGGAAGGGTGGCACAGACACATGCTCTCTTCTAACTAGGACAGTCCTTCTTCACACTGCTGGGGCAAGCTCTGTGTCAGGCAAACCATCTGTGCACTGTCCTATGTAGCAAAGTTGGAGCTGACATTGCAATTCCTCCACCAGTAACAGGCAAGACACTTTGTGCCCTTATTTCTTTAAACAACACTATAGTGACTCTCATATATACAGATGGCATAAAATACTGCAGTAACACATAATGATGACAAAAATTTGTTAGCATACATAGTTTCCCTGCTGCTTACCTGATATTTCTCTTGTAAGCTTGTTTCTGCTGTCTGTGCTCGGGTTATGTCTCTTTCAAATTGTTCTGCCCACACTTTTAGGTCTCTTAGCACCAGTCTGTCTTCCTTCTATGATGTAGTACAACCACACATTAAAAAAACCAAAAAAACAAAAACAACAACTCATTGCAGCTTTTAGTAGAGCTGTCAGATGTAGTCCAGAAATCAACATCTCTATAGCAAGTCAAGGTCATTAGTTGTACTAACTAATTTTCTTATCATTTACCTTCTTACAGACTAACTGAAAAGCACCTTCCCAGTACGAGAGAAGTCAGCAACTAGGCACGAGTCTTAGAGGAGTAAAATCATGGCAAACGGGGGCATTGCAGTGTCAGAGTCATCAGCAGTTTTCATCTGATGTTAAATTAACAAGAAGTTCTTTAAAGATGTATTAACAACCAATTTTAGTCTTCAACAGATTATTGAAGTCAATTTTCAGTAAAAGTTAATTGAGCTGAGACAAGAGCGGACTTTTTAATCACTTACCAGCATTTTATAAGCTGGTCTGCTATTGCTGAAAAGAAAAGTTATTGTCTAATTCACTTCCGGGTAATCCTTGACATCAAGCTCCAAGTTCAGAAGTTAGCAAAATATTTAGAATATTTTAACATGGAAAATGAAAAGAAAGAAAACCCAAGTATACTAAGCTTCCTATTCTTCTATGCAGTTTTATGGTTTTGAAGAAAAGCATGTTTGTTTTACAGTTTACCACTTCAGTTTGTAATGGCACTGCAGCTTTGTAAGGCTGCAAAGTTCTCTGCAGAATTCAGTGAGAGAGAAAAACACTAACAGGAAGTCTCAGGTCTCTGAGCATGGCACAAGCAAAGGTTATCAGGAAATAGAAAGTATTCTGGGCACTGTGTAAGGAGGCTGGTCAAGTAGGATACAAGTGTCTCTCTCAGATTTCCAAACAATGTACCAGATGTGTTGGCTGTTAATCTGAAGACACTTTTTGAAACCAAAGAAGTCTTATTACTGTAAAATTTGTCAGAAACAGACATACAACAAATCTGTCTATCACACTGAACAAATGTAACATTTCATGATATAAGCTAAACACCTAAAATGAGTCACACTTCAAGCATTACATGAGAGAAGAAATATTGGACTACGGGATAAAAAAAAGAGTAGCCACTGCCTGCATTTAAGAAACAAAGTACTGTCTTTTAAGAAACGAATCTGATAGGGAAAGATGCCACTTCATGGTTCCTTCCTTTCTTCGAAAGCTGCCTGAAATATTCAAAATACAACTTCCCTTTAATAATTTTTAAAAGATAAAGCTATTGCTTCATTTCAGCCAAGGAAAGGACAGGTTCCTCAGATAAAAAAGAAATCTTTGATGTATTTCTACCATTCTTTTACTGAGCCTCTACTCAGAATAGTGGTAGTTGGTTGGACATGATTTGCACGATAGATTCGCAATTATCACACTTGTCCTGATTGCCAGGTAGCAGTGAGGTCAGCATGCTCTCAGAGCAGCCATGCTGGAACAAAGTTCTCTGTAGCTCATGCTCCTGTCTTCTGACACACACAGGCTGATACCTAAGAAACAGCATAGGACAGATATAACACTTTCCTGTCCAGCTACCTGTAACACTGGGCTTTCCTTGAACACACATGATGTCCCAAGAAGCCAAAACTCCAAGCACTTCCAAATTCTCAAATAATTTAAATATAGAGAAGGAGAATAAAATTTCTATTCTTCTAGTCTGTGTGTGTGAATATAACATCAAGATTCTTTGAGAAAACCAGAAAATTCACTACTATCCCCCTATGAGGGTAATCATAGAATCATTTAGGTTGGAAAAGACCTCTATGGTCATTGAATCCAATCAATTTGAATATAAAAAGAAAGCATTCTAACTCATTCAGCCATGTAAAAAGAACTTTGGTATTAAATTTGCTCTATTCTTAAGAAGCTATAACATTGGTGAGACTATTGAGATCTCTATTAGTACTTAGCTGCCAGCTCCACAAAACCAATGCTAAACTATGCATCTTAATGGATTGAAAATCCTATAGCAATGTTACCAACTTATTTTTCAGTAAGATATTCTTGAGGCCATGAGGGGAACAAGTGTGCCCCAATGCTCTGTTTATTTCTTCTAATTCACACTATAAAATTCAGTTTCATGAAATGCTGCTTTATATTCCTCACATTCCTTAAGGTAAGACTTTTACAGAGCATCTATATGCCTGCAACTCTTCATACAGTAATCTGAGCAAAGCAGGTATTTTTCAAGATTACTTAATCACTTTAAAAATGTAATAATTACTAAAATCTGTTCTGACCAAATATTTTTGAAATAGAGTATCTCTGGGGTTAAGAATACCTCTATGGTACCTGAAGATAACACAGGAACAGCTTCATCTCTCTTAGATCACATATGATTCCTCTGTTACTGTTAATAGATAGCATTTAGTCTTCTGCATTTTAAGAAACTATTTATTTACGCAAGTTTTGATCACTTTATTTAATTGCAAGAGATGTAGGTGCTTCAGCAACCACCTAACTGGATGCTATAAATTTCAGTGTGCAACAATGCACAATGAATCCTTTATTTATGTATTCACATGTTTTCACAGGTTTCAAGTTCAGTACACCACTTATCACCTGCAAATTAGTCTGTGGTCCTTGGTTGATACTAAAGCACTTTAAAGTCTCAGTTTAAGTAATCAACAGAAGAGATTAACTTCTTAGACACCAAGGCACTTGACATCAACACCCACCAGATTTAATGAAATATCATTCTTAAAAAAAGACTTTAATTAGTGCATAGTATTCTCACTCTCAATAAAAAAAAATCAAAAGGACATTCTCTCAGCTATGTAAACTATTTCCTAATATAGATCACAAGGTAAACCACGAAACAGAAGTTATCTAGAATAACATAACTATTTGTGCTTTCTCCAGCATAAGGACCATTGATCTCTGATCCATTTGTTTGAATTTATCTAAAATCCTGTGGTTCAGTCAGTATGCTACTTCCAAGCAGCATTTTGAAGTACTAATTTATCCTTACACAATTGCACAAATATTCACAGTTTTGTAGAGATGAACAGAACTGGAGCACTCAGCTGACAAGGAACATCAAAGAAGGTATTTAGAGAGAAGTGTTTATGAGTTCTGATATAGTAATGGAGTACATTTAAAATTTGCAAAGACAGTTTTCAGCCCAGACTCAAAATCAAAGCATTATTTTATTAACCGATATGCCAGAGTTAATTTGAAAATGATGTAATAAACAATATGGTAGGGTTTGAAGAGCTTAAAACATGAGAATCTTAATTATGAACTGTGAAAGGAATATCTTGTTTAGTTCTCTAACATGTAATTATAAACAAGGTGAACTGTTCAAATTCTCAGGCACAGACACAGTAGAAAATCCAAAAAAAGTTTACATCTGTGTCTCAGGGACATTGAACCATTGTATTGCATAAGTACCGAGAAAATGAAGTCCCTTCAAAAATGTTTATGCACAAATTCAACTGATTATGCTGTTAATTTTGAAAACTCTGGCTTATACATATATATGTGCTACTGGATATATATACATATATTTATATGTTACTGAAACTGACTCCCTGACAGCAGTATCACAGGCACAGGGTGAATGCTGAGCCAGGCATCACCTTCAGGGATGAGCTATTAATGATTATCAGCAGAAGCAGACTAAATCCCTGGAAAAGCTCAGAAAGCTTTTTTTGCAGCTGCTGCTCAGGAAATTCCTCTTACGCTGGGGAACTCTGCTGGCATAAAAATGTCAGAGATGACAGGATTATCTTCTGAATTACTTGCTCGTCAGAGCACAAGAAGAGGAAGACTTTACATCAGAAATACTTTGAGGGGGTGAGTTTTAAGTACAGCTAAATTTATACCATGATAAGGAAATTGGCAGAGCTTTTACCACTTCAAATCTCCTCTGGCTTAAGAAGCAATGTACTGGGGCTGTGTAAGGCTAAGGATGGATAAAGTCTCGTTAAAGGGGCCCAAATTTACTCGAATGGATTAAAATATCAGAGTAATTCTGCTATCAGTATAAATATTTGCTTCAGTGGATCACTAGCTAGACATACACAATGTGAGATGAAGATGAACCCTTGATCCTAGTCATAACTATTATTTTATATATATATATATGTATGTATAATCATTTTATATATTTATTTAGCAAAAGAATGTGGAAACTAGGCAATTGTTTGGAACAGGTCAAGCTATAAAGCCTACTGACCAACTGCAGTAACACCTGCCATTTATTTCACAATACAGTAATTTCACAACTATAAGGCGCACCCTTTTGACTAAATTTTTTCCCCGAACCCGGAAGTGCACCTTATAGTCCGGTACACCTTATATAATGGACAAAGTTGCGAAATTTGCCAAACCGGAAGTGTGAGCCGCAATGGGGGGGCGGTGCCGCAGGAGCGCTGAGTCGCAAGGTGGGGGCAGCAGCGGGCGGCCGCCGCCGGCAGGAGCCGCGAGGGGAGGGAGGGAGCTGCCGCTGGCCCCAGGCCGGGCGTCGGCGGAACAAGAAGCTGGGCAGCGCCACCATGGGCACGGGGGCGGGGGGAATGAGAAGCCAGGCAGTGCCGGCCCGGGCGCGGGGGGAACGAGAAGTGCGAGCCCGCAACAGCCCCGAGCAGAGCCCGCCCGGCGGCGGCATCGGGGTAGTGGTCGTGTGGCCCGGGCAGCTGGGGGAAAGCGCCGCGGCAGCGGCAGCCTGGCCCATGCGGCCACGGCAAAGTGGCGACAAGCGGCGCAGCCGCAGAGAAGCGGGGAGAAGCGGCACGGCTGCCGCCACCACAGGAAAGCGGGGAGAAGCAGCGCAGCCCCTGTGGCCGCAGCAAAGCAGCGGCGGCGCAGCCCCTGCGATCGTGGCAAAGCGGCAACAAGCGGCACAGCCGCGGGGAAGCGGGGAGAAGCAGCACGGCTGCCGCTGCTGGCCGGGAGGAAGTCAGGACACAGCGCAGCTGCGCGGTGGGAGCCAGGAGCCGTGAGCTGTGCCAGCCGGCACCGGGGGATGGTGGGTTTGCTGGGTCCTGCTGCACGGGGAGGGTGTCTGGGGCTGCGTTTAAAGGCTACACCGATCTTTGAAAAATGTCTGCAAATTGAGCACCTGCCAGTAATTCGTTACTTTGTTGTGCGCCACACGGTTCCTCGCTGCAAAAAGAAAGTGTGCCCTATAGTCCGGTGTACCTTATACAATCTACAAAGTTGCAAAATTTGCTGACTCCCGGCAGGTGTGCCTTATAGTCCGGTGCGCCTTATGGTCGGGAAATTACTGTATATTCACTTCTGCAGTCTTCCAGTTTCACCTCTGAATGCTCATTTCATATATTCTGTGTTAGATTTCTGAACTTCTCTCAGTTAATACTACAAAATTAGAAGTATCTGAAAGTCTTGGATGGTTTAAAAAAGTATATTTCAAAAAATATCATAGTTTAGATGAAAAAGGAGCAGTATGTCACAAAATTACAGATGAATCCACTCTCTTTCCTACCTGCAAACCACACACATCACTTACACTATCATACACTCTACTATCTACTCTATAAACCTAAAGACATACAAAAATATCCATCTAAAATGAGATTAGATGTGTAGAAACAGCGAACTATAATCTACTTATTTCATGTTTATATCTATACTTAAGAAAACCAAAAGCATAATCTGAGATTTATAATGTTGACTTGTTTTTCTACAATATTTCTGTTATTTGCAAAATTAAGTGTTAGGCTCTTAGGGTCAGCTCATGTAAGAGAGCAGACCTAGATTTATAATGTTAATCTATTGCTTTTCTGGAAAGATAAACTTAACTTTAGCAAACCAATGTACATTAACTCCTCCACCACCTCATCCCCACCAAAATCTAAAGTCAAGTAAGTGCGGGATGAAAAAAGATATCCACCATGAAAGGTCCAATTCAAGCAATCATTCTGAGCATACACCCTTACCTTAAATTTCATAAAAGAAATGACAAAAGCTGGGATTTCTTGCAGTTCCTAGCAATATGAAACAAATGGGAAAACGAGAAGCAAGGAGGAAAAAAAAAAAAAAAAAGCAAAATAAAATAAAGTGAAGCAGGCAGAAAGTTCAGAGAGAACAGTAAGAGCCACACACATAGGAATAAAAGATGTACTTAGAAATATTATCAAGCTCACGTTTCTGTATTGTATCTAGTGAAGTAATTTTCATATTAGATCTGATTTCCAGATTGCTAGTCACAGCATGATCTATTTTACCTGGAAAAATAATTACTTACCTGAGAGTAACTATGTTTCTTTGAGATGTGTTGACCACATGAGTACATACATGTTCACAGCTGGTCCATGCATGAGATATTAGACCCCTTTTAGTTCTGGAAATGCACATGCAAATAGCTGTTCCCTCTAACCACAAATAAGAGATGATTTCAATCATTACTCCACTTTTTCCAATGCAAATTCTTTATAAACTGAGCATTGAATCAGGAGAGAAGATGAACAGGAATTTGTGTGGACAACACATCTTGAGGAAACACAGTGACAGCTGAGTTGGGTGGATAGTGGGGGAACAGGGTTAAAAATCTCCTCTTGCCCCCTCTCTCTACCAAAATTCACCCAGACACAGTCCAGTCTGAAGTAGGATTCTTCTAACTAAATGTAGGCATCTGCAACTGAGATAGTCCCTTTTCAGTTCTTTAGACAGTTGTATCTGGCATCTACTGTCCAACTTATTCTACAGTAGAAATTAAACACGTCAGATAAAAAATATCCTTAAACAAGAAATTAAGAAATTAGGATTACTCCAAGAGTGAAGGGGACAAGAGTCTTATAAGGTTATCTCTCCCAGGTACCTGGATTGTGTGATAAATATTTCTTTAGATTTTATTTCAGCAGGAAGACAGAGAGGCTAAAAATCGGGGGCTATTCTGGTCATGAAAACAAAAACTTTTTAATCAACTGCCAGCAACATATTATCTATCATTACCTAAGGGATGGATTAATCTGACTCTGTTTTATCTCTGGTAAAATGCTCTGCAACACAGGCTTCAAGAAGATTGTTTGCTTAGGACACTGTCTTAAGGAAGATGCCATCTGGGAAAGTGCTCATCTCTTAGTGACAACTGGTGGAGTATTGTAAGCTTTTCGATTTTAAAGGTAAATCCTGTCCTAAGTAACTAAACTAGCCAAATAATGTAAAGATGGACATGGATACTCCAGGACGGTAAAAAGAAATATAGTTATTCCTCCAGGAAACAAAGAATGATGACATTAGAAATGTAGGGCAATGTCAAACTCTTACTTTCTTCTCAAGTTCTGGAAGTCACTGGTTCCTGCAGTGTGACATGCAAGGGGCCAGCAGTTCTACCTAAATTTCTGTGGATTGCTAGTGGAATATCTTAGTGATATCTAAGAAGTGGAAGTGGTTCTGAGATCAGCACATTAGCATGTCAAATTGAATTGTGCTGTTCTGTTTCATAGTCATTCACACAGAATTCTTGATTCAACTCATTCTTTGGCCTTTCATTACTCGTGTTCTAGCATCTCTGTGGGCACAGCCAGAGACAGGCAAAGCATGGAATGGCTGAATCCTGCATTCTCCTGCATCATCTCTGCATAAAGCTCAGGGGAAGATGGTGAGGTTGTTTCTCAAAACCCAATCCCAGCACAGCAGAAGGACTGTCCAAGGCTGTTGGCAGCAGAAGCTGCCCTGTGTGCCATGGTATGAGGATGGCAGGACTGCCTCAGCCTAAACAGGCCACAGCACAAGGCTTCAGTGCTCACTCAGTTGTCTTCAGCAGCCCCAATGCTCAGTAGAATGCTGAGACATGGCACAAGTATGGCACAATATTAATGTTGCAGGAAGCAAAATTATTAGTTCCAGGGCTCAGGCACTGGAATCAAACAGTGAAGCTACAGCTGCCTTAGCCTCACACAGGTATAAGGAAGGAGACTCACTCCTTTCAAAGCTCTTTTCTACCTCTGTAGGGAATGCAGAGAAACACAGATAAAAAAACTGCTTCTTCTTTCTCTCTTGCTGGGGCTGAGCAGATTGTCTCAGCAGTGCTTCCCATGTTTGCCATGAAGAAAGCAAATCAGCAGTAGGAAGTGACTCATGATAACTTGGCACTGCTGAGCATAGCCATTCCAGTGCAAAGCCAATGCACTAGAGCATACACAAAGCAAATTCCAGTGAAAAAACATGATGGAATACAATTCCTTACAGCAAAGAGTTAAACTTCAGTATGAAATAGAAAGGAACCTCTGTCAAAATTGTAAATGCCTCTCAAGCATAAAAGCCCAAACACTGTACCTAAGCAATATCTTGGACCATTCATTTTCTTATCCAGAAACTCAGTGTGATAGAAATATAAATTAAAAATTGCTTCAGGTAACAAACTATTACAATACCATTGGTGTTATGTTTAAAAACTTGTTAAAGAACTTCAGGATCCATTGGTTTGCTACTATCTACAATAACTGTTAGTGCTATTTTTTGCCCCTGCTACTCCTGAAAAGAGGAAAATATCTGCAGGATCATTTTATCCACCTACTAAACATCTGCAAAACTTGTTCTTTTATTCTCAACTAATCTTTCCCAGTTTTCTTTGTGTGCTTGGTTGTCACTTGAACTGTTCATCAAAAGGAAACTTAACAAACAAAAAAAAGTTAGAAAATGTATTTATAAAGCCCCCCCCTTCATGATAAACTGTTTCTTATCATTATGCAAGAGAAACTTACATCATTCTCTGGCACATCAGTCACTGTATGATGAGGATCGGGATAGTACTTCAAAAACTGGGCTACATAGGTCATGACAGACTTTTCATCTGGCTTTTCAACATCCACATCTGGACAAGTATAAAACATGGAAAATTAAATTTTTAGTTGAATGGCATAAAATGCTGCTTAAATATCTAAACACTATGAATTAGCATATCTGGCTTAAGACATGCCAAGTAGTTCAAGCTCTTTTCAACTATGCATTGGGTACCTTCTGGGTCAAGGAGCCTTGGGATTCCTAGTTCTGCTTCTGCAATTGTGAAGGCTTCTTCCAGGTTTTCTCTATTTGACCTTCCCCTCACTTTCTCCATGTCCACTAAATCTGGACGGATAGCATGAATAACAGAATGAAATGCAACACCACTCCTCCAACTTTGTCCAAAATCTTTGATTTCAATTCCAACTTGCCTAAAGAATATAAAAGGGAAAGAAGTTGCTCATAACATCAGGACTACATGAAACAGAGGGGAGACATGAATGCTCCACACAGTGATTACCCATGATTAAACCTAAACCACTTGTTCCTGTAATGCCCAGTCAGGTCAAGTACAGCTCCATTTATCCATTGCATGAATTCATTTCTGCCTATGAAGATCCAAGTGTTTTCTATCACCTACATGGTTTATTTGTCTCCAGTGGGCTTGTTAGTGCCAATTAGTCATGAAGCAATGAGCAGTGATGTGCCCAAAGTTCCCAAAGTTGTTACATGACACACACAGAGTCTGTAGATGTACACTCCTCCATTCACTATTATCTTCCTCCTTATAAATCTCACTCCATTGAAACCGCTGCAGTTCAATTAGGTACATCGATATCACACAAAAAAAATCCAAAAAAACCTGTGCTAAGCTGTTATTTTTTTAAAAATAATTTATTTTTTAAATGATAGCATGAACAGTTACCTGACTGCTATTTAGGGAAAATTATAACTCATGAATTTCTCTATGTTCTTATCAAAAGCATGAATAATACTATAATTTCATATACCCAGGACATTTAATATGTCCACTAAAAAATAAACACAAATGATGCAGAAATAGCAATATACAATAAGAAAGTAAACAGAACTGAATCACACCTCCAAATTACTGCTTCTTTTGTCAGTAATTTTGAAAGGTTTGCTGATCAACAATAAGACTATTTTTAACTTTGAGCAAGTAAGCATAATTTCAGGACACTAAGACACTAAAATAGTCTTGCCATTGGGAGGTTCAAGCAACAGTAACTGAATAAGGTTGTTTAAATCTCACTGTGATCAGTGAAACACTTTCACTGGCTTTAAGGAAGCAGCCCTTGCAAACTACACTGTGAAGTAGGCCCACGTGAAGTGTACTTCTAGGTAACACTTGGCTTCTTCCAACATATTTTATTAACTCTTCCCAATAAAACTGCAGTTTAATATATGTATCTATTTTTATTTTGTTTGTTTGCATGTCTGGAACGAGAAGCTGATCACTTTCCATTGCCAATGTCTTACCAACAACAGTGAAAAGGAAGAAACTCAAATTTAGACTGCACTGCACTATAAATTACAGTATTCCATCTCTGCATAACTCTGAATCGTTGCAATTATATTTTTTTTCTCTGAGGCACCATTCAATAACTGACTGTTGCCCCTCTATATTTTGCACAATCGATGTCTTCAAACAGCAGTGATTCTTTAATTTGAGCAAATAAATCCACGTAATTTTACTGATTTTCTTATTGTGGAAGACCTCAAACTACTATAGTATCTTGGATATAATTTATGAGGGGTTTAATGTCTTTTTGAAAGTTTGAACAGTATAGGGTAATCTTATAGAATAAAGGAAAAAAAAATCTTAAATTAACTAGAAACAGCATGAAATAACTCCGAAATAACTTGGATTAACAATGAAGATTCAGGGCAATTAGTGTAATAATATTTCCATTCTATCAAAAAACTGTGGAAGGATATAAAGAACTTTTCATCACTTGCCTTTCCACAGCAAGTGCCAGAATTTAGTATTCCTACAAGTTTTCACTGAGGAATGCTTAATCAGTGTGCTACTGGCAGTGTCACATCGAGCGTTTTGGCAGCAGGACTAATGCACTGTCATTCAGACATCTAATTCCCCTTTCAGCTCCTCATTCTGTCAGAGATAATCCCATTCATTAGTCAGAAACTTTGAAATACGATTGCATGCAAAATTAATGTAAATCATTGCTATTACTTGATTTGTCATATGGTGCTAACATTTAGCAGACTCAATTGTCAAAAAGAATATGGTGAGGGGCTCTATAATTATATATAGAGGAAGGTACTATAAAAATAGAGAGCAAAAGGATGATCCCTGTCTGAGAGAGTTTAGAATCTGAGCAAAAAGCTTACACTTAAAATATACAAGCAGTTCATCTGTAGTTCACTTACTTGGCTGCTGTGTACTGTAACCATTTTAACAAAGCCTTCCTGGCACTTCCTTGGACCTTGGTTACCACCTTCCGTTTGCTTGGGGGACTTGCAGTTTCTGAACTGACAACACTTTCCACAGAAGAAGCACTGCTAGACAAGGGCTGCAGCTGTGGGAGGTTGCTTGTAAGTTCTTCAATCTGCAGCAAAAAAAAATATTAATGAACTCTCTGTAGATAATCTTCTTGACTCACACTAGTTTCTTTAATAATTTCCCAATACAACGATCAAAATAAAGTTATGCAGAAGGTATAATTTTCTGTGTCTTATTTAAACAACATTACAGGAGTTTTAGAAATGCTAATGTATGCACCCAGGTCCTAAATTCAGGAGCACTAGGCATCTAACAATTATTGACTTCACACCCTACAGCTAGAACAACATGCACACATGTCATGTTATCTATTACAGCAAATTATCACCAAAATAAAAGACAATTTCTTACATGTACTTTGAGTTCAGATTATAAAAAAGTCCACTCATTTCAGAGGAGTTTCATTCAATTACAGAATGGCAGTGACCTCAATGATCTCATCTGGATAGTTTTGTACTTCCTGTTGTACTGTTCTGGCATAAATTCAGTTTTGTTTTTACTTAGAGGTATCTTGTGAAGAAATGGTGAATGTACTGCAGGCAAAGCACATTAGAAGTGCTTGTTGAGGGTGTAGGATGGTAATTATGTCTTTCATCAAATGAAAATCATTAACTTGATTCTTTCAAGAACATTAATTTAATTAACAATTTGGTTTTTTAACACAACAAAGCTATATCCAGAGAATGTTGCAGGATTTTCTTCTGCTGTCCTCTTAAAATCCGAAGTAGCCATATTGCAAAATGAGTCTGCCAGAATGAGAATCACAGCTCTTATGGATTCCTGCTTTCATGTTAAAATTATGTACCTGCCTGTGACAACTAAAGGAAAGGTCAAAAAACTACAAAAAAGATGCAGAGAACCAGTTTTAGTAAGACTGAGAAAAATAATCTTCTGTGTTCATTTCAGTGAGCTATAAATGAAAATGTCAATATCATTCTGACTAACTTTTATTCTGATGAACTCTGAACTACTGAGACATCAGAGTGGTTGATGCTGAGGAGAACAGCATCCCTGAAACATCATGAGGGAGCCAAAGAACTTCATAAAGAAGAGCAATAAAATTAGTTGTTATTTTAAGTGTTGAACAGTGACTCACTTTGTTAACCCATATGGACAGGATTTAGAAGCCAGTTTTACCTCCCACCTAACTTCAACAGAAGGCAAGTGATTTCTCCTCTAGAAGTTGAAACTTTTCTCAATCTACATCACTCACAGGTAATTTCATCCTTGCAAAAACCTGGCAGATTTCATCTGCCACTGAAATCACCATGTTTACATGTATGGTTTAAGAATAATTACTGACTCCTAGTGCACCAGAATTAGACGTTCAGCACAGTCACCACTGAGGTTGCTAAAGATACTTGTAACAAGAATCCACAACTATTACAGTAATTTCACGAATACAAGCTGCAGCAATTTGACAAAAATTTTGGTGGAAACCCGGAAGTGCGGCTAATAGTCGGGTGCAGCTAATATATTAATAATTTTCTGACATTTACAACCCCAGACGTGCCAACCAGGGCGCCGAGCCAAGCACCTGCCAGTAAAAGCCGGCATTTCGCAATTGTTACAGTGTTACCGTGTCGCCCTCGCTCCCTGCAGGCAGCACGGGGGGCGGGGAGAGAGACGGGAGAGCTCTCTTTCCTCCTCTGCTGCAGGCCAGGGGAGGGGGGGGGGGGGGCGCCGCCATTGCCGCGGCTCCGGGAGCCGACGGGAGCCCTGCGCAGCCATTGCCGCGGCCCGGGGAGGGGCGGGGGAAGTGCGTGCCGCCATTGCCGCATCTCGGGGAGCCGGCGGGAGCCCCGCGCCGCCATTGCCGCGGCCCGGGGGGGAGGCGGGGTGCTTTGTCCGCGCCCGCCGCCGGCGCCACGGGCGCAGGAAAGCTCCGTCCCCGCCCGCCGCCGCTGCCGTAGGAGCGGGGGAAGGTCCGTCCCTGCCTGCCACCGCGGGGCAGCGCCGACCCGGGGTGACCGAGCCCAGTGGCAGCGGCGGCCGGCCCCGAGCGGCAGCACCGGGCTGGGCCACCTGGCCCCGTCAGCGGCCCCTAGCGGGCCGAGCCTGCACAGCCTTCGCTCAGCCAGTAAACCCCGCCCTCCCGCGGTTCTGTTACTAATTGCACGCGGGTCCTCGCTGCGAACGACAGAGCGGCTTATATTTGGGTGCGGCTTATCTATGGACAAAAACCGAAATATTTGCCAACACCCAGAGATGCGGCTTATACTCAGTGCGGCTTGTATTCGTGAATTTACTGTACTTTCTTCTTTTACTATGTTGTATTCTTCAGAGACAGGAGAAGAGTAAGTTCTGGTGATGAAGGGACTCTGTTCTAGTCAAAGAACAACCCATTCCAGGGACAAGTATCTAATTTTACTCAATGTGAAGAACCCCCACCATCAAGTGTTGCTTTATTCAGGATCAGATCCTCAGCAAATTACAAAGTGACTCAGTACAGTGAAAGACCTGAACTACACCAGTTCATGTAAAGTAATGATTTGAACTATTGTTTGATCAAGAGACTGTGAAATACAAAAAAATAGTACCTGAAAGTATAAAATTATGGTCCACACCAAGCCAAGCACAATAGAAGGCCTGCCATCAGCAATATCAGTTGAGTTTATGTTGACAAGCTTAATCTGTATAGAAAAGAAATCGTGTTACTATCACACACAAAGAACAGCAACTCTGAAATGCATTTCAAAGAGGGTCTGTATTTGAAATGCATTTCTGCAATCAAACAAGATTCTCAATTTAAAAACCCAAATACTGAATAGTGCAATTTCACATTTAGACAAGTATAATTGCACATTTAGACAGGTTTTGCAAGTAATGGAAAACTTTTAAGACCAATCCATGCTATTATTTGTAGAAAAAATAATTTCAAGCAGAAAGAAAAATAAAAATTAGATAGAAACACTGTACAAACCGGAGATCCTCTGTATACGGACTAGCGTGAAAAGCAAAAGGAAAAATATGACACAATAATAAATTTTTAATGATTAATTATTAGGTAAATGCATTAATCTATTTTTTTAATGCAAAGAAAGTACATTTTTGGCATATCATACAATAAAATTTAATCAGGAGAGGAAATTAAATACTCTGCAACACATTTTAAATTATGCAGGGATTTCTTGCTATAGTTCTAATGCATATGTAATGAAAAGAGAAAAGTGTGTTAAAAAATAAAAATATAAATAGGAAAGGGGTGAAAAAAAAAATAAAAGAAAGAAAATGGAAAAAAGAATGCTAGGGGTTCTCCTGCAAAGAGCATTTTTAGAAAAGAATAACACAACCACTGATTAAGGCCTCTTTCCAAGACAAGCCTAACAATAGCTCTTTTAAAAATAGAATGGGAAAAAATTAGTTGTCCAAGGTCAAATCGAGTTTTTCAACAGAAATGGGAACAGATTGCATTACTATTGACTCTCAACTTCTAATCTACAGTCTGAATAAAATATCACCCTAAAATAAGTTTGTAAGACAGAAGGAAATAAAGACGGGAATATATGATAAAGAAACTAACATGTAGATAATGCTCAAGGAAATTAAATAATACAAGCAGTATTGGAAAGTTAGCAACTATGTTAATACATATTTCCTCAGCATAACTAGGAGTCAGACACCAATCATGATAAAAATATGAATAGCTGACAAAGTGCCCATCTACTACAAGCCTGTTAAAGGAAAAAGTTGTGGAAAAACCTTGACGAACAGTCTGAATAAAAAATGGAGAATGACTTCAAGTGACCTCATCTGTCTCTCCAAAACAGAGAAAATACTGCATTTCTCTGAATCAGCAGTTGGAAATCCACTAGATAATGTCGAGTGCAAACAAAACACCATCCAGATCTCTAAGTATTTTTCCAAATTAAATCTGCACAGGCTGCTTTGGAAGAGGCAGAGCAGAAGTTCCCATAGTTTACATTGTCAACCCTCTCCACCAAGAAATCGACAAAACTCTTGGAAAATTGACATTACCAGTCCCTCTACCATTCTTCCCTATCTTAAAAAAAATATACGTCATTCTCCCAGTTGGACCAATTCCAAGAAAAGCTTTTCATTTTTTTAGAAAGTGAGGTTATTTTAGTATTCATTACAAATCAAAAGATTTGCAGGGACTCAGCTAAAGCTTTTGATTAGGCTATTGTTCACTGAAGCACAGCTTATCCAGTCCAGTTATTGAGTTACCTTTATCTTATACACCATTAAGACAAATCTAGAACTAAAAATAAACATTTTAGAACTATAAGAACACCAATTTTGTCCAGAATAATATCTGTTAATTGCAAACTGAAGATTGTAGTGTAACAGGAGTATGAGCAGCAGTGTCTGCTATAATAAGGTTTATTTATGGGAGAGCCCACAGAGGAAGGAGATCCTGTCTGTGTTCGCTGCCCTTTGAGTACAGTCCAGGGATGGCATTCATCTGCTGAAGGGGAATGTATTGCCTCGACAGTATTCCCACCTCCTCTGGGAGGAGAAGGGTGACAGCAGGCAGGATAGATGCATCCTTTAGGTTGGATTCAGCTTACAGAACACTGCTATGGACCACCCTGATACACCTGACGCCCTGCATACTTCCAACTCCCTCCAGAAGAAAATCTGGGCCATCAATACAACTACTAAGACAAGTCCTGACAAAAATACTGAGATATCAGAAGGAAAAACACAGTGCTCTGGCAAACTCTCTTGATCCTTGGCAGGTCAGTTCCCCAGCTGCACTGCTATAGTATTTCTGGGATCTAGGTTGGGTCACCCACCATGCTGAGACATGGAAACTGAGGCAAAGTGGGTGCTCTGCTCTTCAGCCCAGCCTTGCCTTATGCTTCATAATAACAAACTATTCTTCCTCAAGTCGATAGTGAGTTAAAGCGGACTTCTGCTTCAGAAATACATTTGTCTTTGCTTGGTTATACATTCTCAATTTAAAAAGTTCTCCTTTTGATTTATTTTTACAGGCATCTTCTAAGATTTTTCCCCATATAACACAATTCTTATTAGGTCTAGATGTCAGAGAGTCAAAGAGAGGGAAAGATTGCCAAAATCCAACAATTCCCAGTGAACAGCACTGTGTAGATGTAAAATCCATCAGGTATAAAATCTGCATTGACAAAAATTGAAGCAAAATGCAGAAACCAGGGGACAAAATATCTATAATCTAATTTTAAAAATCCAGATCTGAGTCATTATAGTACAGAGTGAAGTCAGGGAAAAGGGGAGAAATACATTGGTTTCATATGATATTCACAGTTAGATCAAAATCAGTTTTTAAGTTTTCTTCTTTTGTTTAATTTAACAAAAGAATTGTTAAATTCTGCCACAGCACTGACTATACCAGAAAAAAATCAGAAATTAGTCTGAAGTCCTGGCAAGCTAATAAAGGGTCATATTGTCCTAAATTTTCATATCTGTAATTTCAGGGAGTGGATTTTTGCATGTAAAAGCTAGTGAAGACCAGATTTTTTTTTTTTTAAAGTATAAATGAGTATCTCTCCTGAAATAAAGTTCATTTTTTGTAAGCACATTAAAAAAAAAAAGGACAAGTTTCACCCTATGCATTGCCACCTATTATAGTGCTGGACCTTACAATTTTTACTTTACAGTAGCTTCTTTTAGGTACTGTGTAGAAACGGAGGTCTGCACACATAGCTCAAACTTTGAAGAATAAAAACAGATGGGTGGATACACATTGTATCCTTATGAAGACAAAGGCAAAAAAAAAAAAAAAAAGTAAAACCAGGGCTAAGTGCTGCCATACCTACCCGTCTACCTTCTAGAAACTTAAGAGCCGTGCCAATGTTGGCAACCCAGTGAATTCTCTTCAGCCGACGTCCCTGCTCACAAGGCTTAAAGAGAAACAACAGATCAAACTTCAATTAGATTTATGCTTCAAAAACAGAACTTCCAGATTTATTGTCAATGCCTATGTAAAAATGCTCCTTGGAATAGTGAAATCATTGAATTGTATCTTTGTATATACATCACAGGGAGGACTGACAGATACAGGGGACACAAATGTGGTAATTCCATTATAAAGAAGTTACATATGTTTTAATGTCAGCATGCAAACTGTTGGCTTCAGTCCATAAACATCATTAAATCAGAAAACTGTTTTTCCAATGTAACATTCAAAAACACATATATTTATATGTGTGTGTATATATATATAAAAAAATGCATTTGAGAGAAGACAACATTCTCTCTGTCAAATATTTTTGCCTGTGATGTATAATTCAAAGTGGTTGTTATTTTTAAAAATCAGTCTGCAGTGAAGACATTTTACCTAAGAATCTCCATCCCATCTCTCTAGTACCTTATTGGCAATTAAAACCTCAGCTAAATTCCCACTGAACAATTATTTTTTCTGAACTTAAGACATGTAGGCTAAAAAAAGACAGAATTTTTTAAATTCGATCAAGAACATTTGCTTGGTTTCTAAAACTCACAGTGGAATCAAATCCCCCATGGAATTTGATACTGTAATGCAAATGTGCAACTATTGTAATTTAAAATTCCCGTTCAGGATGTTACAAATGGCTTTAACAAAGGCCTACTATAAACTCTGAATTCCTCTTGCAGTTACTACAGGATATCATATGCTGGTACACATAACCTTTAAGTTTACCAGATACTATTCTTGTTTTGGAATATGTCTTTCCTTAATTAATACAGGCACAATACAATCCAGTGAATTTCTCTGTAACAGGTGCCATCACTAAAATTTTTTGCTGTTTCACTACTTCTGGTTTGCCACAAGAGGGAGGCTTTCTGTCTCAGACCAACAGAAACTGAAAGGGATATATTTCAACGGAGCAGAAACACACGGAAAGTACAGCTTTATCCCATTTCACAGTAAAATTGCCTTTGCAGTTTGATTTACTGCCTAATTTTGGGGTTCACCTGCAATCAAAACAGAGGTGATACATGAAAAGGAGAGCAAACTGCCTGCATGTGAGGGAGCCTGTAGTACCTGAGCCCTGGAGCCAGCTGAAATACAGGCTGCACTGCTCCTTTGGATGCTGCCACCTGATCTGCGAGCTGCTTTAGGGAAAGTCAGAGCCCTTGACTTAAAGTCCTTTCATTTTTCTCCTCCATGCACAAAACTAGCCTGCTTCCCAAGAGGCAGCCTGTTTGCTGCATGCACACTCCCCTCTGTACATAACTTGGCTGTGAAAATGCCATTTGGCATCATTTCAGGCTCTTTACAGTAGCAGAGCAACTGTCAAGGTAAATGGATATAAGCCCCCATGAAATTTGAGGAGCTTGTATGAGGTTTTTTTGAGCCCAAGCCATAAATTTAACAAGGAAAGTCTCTTTTTTTTTTTCCAAAATGCATAGAATTAACCTGCAGTTTAGACCTTGATTGTGTCAGAGCAGCAAAACCCAGATGAACTGCAAAAACTAATACAAATAAGAAATTTTTATGAGCTACGTGGCAAAACTAATAAAAATTCGTATAATCAAGCATGCTTGTAATAATTTGTGATAATGCTTTGTAAGCAGATAATCCACTTGTTGAAAAACTTATTCTCCTATGAAGGAGTAAGTTTTTTCACAGTATAGAAATATAGAAACTTTTCAGAAAATTGTATCCCACAGAAGTTATGCAACTGTCTTGTATATTTAGAAGGAAGAAAGTTCTTACCAGTTTCTGCCCTGAAAGAACTTCCAAAAGGGCAATTAGCATTACCCCATCTTTGATATCTTCAAACAGGTCATTCACCAGCATGGGAGGATTGCGCTGAAAAGGGAGAAGGTTTCAGATATTATAAAGGGTCACCAGCATTGCATCCTAACTCCATTCCTCTTGAATAGAAACCCTGAGAGAGTGGCTGGTCCCTCCTCCTTGTGTTCTGTAATGTTTAATGTCAACATATCCTTTAACCACTGCTTTACCCTTAACATTTCTGGCACAGGACTGTAACATTTCATGGATTTCTGCAACTGATGATACAAAGGAAAAACCTCCTGCAACAAGCAGAGAAACACACGAACAGCTGCCTGTGGTTCTACAAAGCACACACAACTTACAGATGTACTATTAGAGTCACATTTCAATTCACTATCAGCCCTAGCAATAGGAGCAACAGGATCTTCCCTTAAATGTATGAAGGGAAGATCCCTAGAGTGGTGTAGCAGGTTGAGTGATGCTGCCACTTTCACACAGCTGACAGCTGTTACACTGAGTTGATGTATTTTCTCTCCTCTCCTCCAGCCTTGCAGGTTTCGGGTGCTGTCAGCACTGTCTCAGCTACTACTTAAGACAAATTGCTTATCAGATGTCTTTACCTTCACAAGAACAACAATAACAATACTCAAAAATATGTAAACTGATAATATTTTTAAAATTTTAAAATACAAGGTCACATGATAAAACTCTGTATCCTTAAATACACCCCAGTTTGTGGAATTACGGCTCTCAGCTGTTCAGTACTGTAACGATGACAAAATTATCTCTCAGAAACAAAAAGTTTAAATTTGGTCCAGCTGACAAATAGAATAGGCATCCTTCAGCTACCATCAGCTTGTGAGAATTCATATACCTTATGCTGATGATCACAATGATAATAAGGATTATGATAATAATAAAAATAATTATAGTAATACTAATACCTGCTCATTCACTACAATTACAATGAGACTACAAAATTCTTGAAACTACTTTAGGTTTAATAATTTACTTTTGGGGTACTCGTTAAAAGAAGTGCTTGCACAGCAAATTATCTATTACTTTTTCGTGCAGAAATAGAGATTTGAAAAGATGAATCTTACAAATGAAACACTGCTCTTGAAAAGATAAAAATGTAGTAACAAATCAGGAGAAAGGAAAAGATTCTGGCTCACCAAATAAAAAAAAAAGTCCATCTTGTATAAAGTAGCATATCAATGAAATAATTTTGGCATAAAGTGAAAAAAGAACTCCTCTGCTGGAAGCAGACTTCATCTGAGATTTGACATGCTCTAATACTCACACTAATAGAAGTGCCTATTTTCTCATGTACATAAGATAAAGCAGCACTACAACTCATTATGAGGGTATATTTAGTCATAGTTCTTTTTTATTTCCTAGCAATGCAATAGATAATGTTCTTCCTTGGATCATGCTCTTCCTTAATATAACACCAAAGAAATCAATGGAGCAAGCAGGTCACTGAAGATTAATTTGTCCCAGTCTTGCATCACAGGCAGTTGACACAAATGCAATTAATTTTCCTCACCTTCTATGTTATCATTTCCTGTTTGAAGCTTGGAGCGGCTTTGGTGTTATCAGTATTACCACATGACAAAACACTGAAGAATTATGTGCTAAAATAATTCAGCCATAAAGATGAGATGATTACAGCAGCTGCCATCCTAATTCAACAGGAGGTGAAGGCCTGAAAAACCCACCTAACCAAATACCCCAGTAGTGAGGTTTGTCTCTTGACTCTACAGCAATGAAGAGGTGAGTTTCTTACAGTGGGCAATTTAGGATACATTTAAATTGAAGGGTGAGATTTCCAGTAGCCAGTGATTCTGGTGTCCATAATGTGCTTGCCAGACATTTGAGCACAACACAGCTCCTTTCTAACTTGCATGCTTTGGTGTCTTTTCTCACAAATCCAGGTAGAGGTCAGAATTTGTCTCACCCCAACACGAAGCCAGAAGTTATCTGGAGTTCATCTGCTAAGCAATTCTGGGAAGTACTTCTGGTTTCCCCAGAGTAGAACTTCACTCTATAGTTAAAACTCTGATAATCCAAGCCAAATTCTTACTCTGAACCACCCTTCAGTGGTCTTGACAGAAGCTACAAGAACTAGATTTACACCCCAACTGAGGCTTGGTACTATGGTAAGGAAGTAAACACATCCCAAGCAAATTAACACCTACACTATTTTCTACTTGAATCAAACATTGGTCTGGCTAAAAAAAAAAAAATTGTAGAGAAAGCACTGAGTAAGACAAAAAGCAGAAAAGAAACCGTCAAGCACCAAAGCTGATAAGAGCTGCTGCTCTGAAGTGTGAGAATCACAATTGTCCTTAACTCAGCAAGCTGAAAAGTACTTTTGGCTGCTGCAAGGTGGCATAATTACAAACACTGCCAGCATTTAGCAGCACACACCATGGATCTTACATCAATAAAACTGGAACAGAAGGCAGATACCATACCTCTGTTACAAGATCTCCAGTATAAGAGAGACATATATTTCCATACCCCTCTAGTATGGAAATTTAGTTAATTATATAGGCTGCCAGAAATGTTCTCAGTAATATAGAATAGAATAGACTAGACTAGACTAGACTAGACTAGACTAGAATAGAATAGAATAGAATGCTTTAGACTACTCTGAAGATGTTAACACTTAATTACAAAGGGGCTACACTCTCATCAGGTTTCATAAATCACCTTTTTTTTCTTAACTACTTTGGGCACATAAGCATGGAATTTATTACTATTATTATTATTATTATCACTCTCAGAAGTATGGAATGAGTTATATTTCTAGTGGCATATACAGAAAAATAGACTCCTCTTTCACACAAGCATAGATATCAGTCTTATTCCCTGCGCTCATACATGCACTAGCTGATACTGAGAAGTTCATATGTGCTTATTTACTATATATTGACCATTGCACAGGATGACTTAAGCTACTTAAATGTTTCCTAGCAGATCCTCCACTGATATTTACACATCTTCTGCTGGAATTGGTAAACACCTACTTCTTGGTTGCATATATAATGTCAAATGTAGAGAAAGATGAAAGTGAACTCTGATTTCCTATTAGCCTCCAGGGAAGAAAGGTTTGGGGTTTTTTTTATACTATATTCATTTAGAATATATTGAAAAAATTTTAGTGATTCAGACTGAACAACTGTTCACTTAGTTCCTTAATGCACTACCAAAATACTAACTGTAAATCAGTAAAAGTGAGGGAAATTTTTTTTGCAATTTTAAAATGTTGAATATACTTCAGATTTTGGTTTTTTGCACATAAGTGTAAAGCCCTAGCAATGCAATCAACTGCAATGATCCTAATATACTATATTCTGAATGTTGGAAAACCTGTGCAAAGGATTATCCTCTAATACTAAAGAAAAGTAAAATTTTTGAACAAAGTTTCTTGGCAGCACTCAGAATATACTTCAATGAATAATGAGACATTAAATCTACAACTTTTCAAGTGGTCCACATTATAATTTCAGGTGCCTCAGTATTTGATTAAGGTTTTTTGCAAGCTTCTTCAAGAAAGAAAAACAGCAAATTAAGATTAATGATCTGCTACATACTTCATTGCATGAATTGTGTTAAAGACTCCTTTATTGCAGTTTATCCAATCACTGTAATGCAGTTTATAGTGATAATGATACTTAGGAACAATCATGTCCCAAGGAGAGAGTCATACTCAGAACGAGGAAATTCATGTGATCTGTAGGAGGAATATGAAATAAATGAGAACAAATCTTCAAGGCTAATAAACTAGATTTTGGTCTCATTACATATTTATTTAAATAACTGTCTTTAGAACTGATCATAAGCGGGAACTGTAGAAGAAATCCTTTGCATAAACTTGCTGTTCTTAAAACTTGTCTGATTTGCTGTAATCACCAGGAAATATTCTGAATTACCTAAAGAACTGAACATTGGTACATATAAAAAGTATTTGACTGAAAAGCCTCAAAAAATATTTTTAATAGACCTGCAATCTCTAGAAATTCTTCCTCATACTCTTTGTAAAATCCAAACTTCAAATATAGAACAAACATATATTTGCTAAGCTTTACTCTTTCACTGCAAAACTTTTTCTTGCATTTAATTTCTCATTTGCATGAGAAATTACAGGAATCTAATTTCCACAGGAATCTTTTCCTCATACCCTGTAATAATTTCTCTAATGAATAAATCATACAAATAACAGCATCTGCATCGTAATGAATGCCAATGCAGACATTGAAAACTATTTTTGCCACATTAATTTTCAAATAATCTTTCAAAAACTGTTGGAAAAATGTATGAAAATCTATCCACATGCACAAATAGGAACAAACCTATGTAACTACTGAATTTGTCTCTGCAGGGAAATATATGTGAGAACAGCAAGGAAAATATGGAATTTCCATTACTCTGTAATAGCTGGACCTCTCCTCTGCCACAATTTAATTCCTAAATCCGTATGAATGTTTTCATATTCCTTGCTCTTAATGACTTTTTTAATTATGAAAGCTGAGGGACTCAGTCCTAAGTTTTGCATGATTAACGCCATCACACAAATTAATTTAGCACTCACGGTTTAACGTTAGAGGTCATATGCAATACTAGCTGAAAACATATAGTAACTGTAGAAGCAGAAAACTAGCAGTCAGATTTTCCTTATTATGAAGTCAAGGTGGACAGCAGCTTATTTTTTTTCTGTATCAGTGACTAAAATACTTGGAGCCTCTGTTTTCCCACTTGAAAAAGACCAAAAGGATCAGACTCAGTTAAATGATGAAAACTGATGAAGTTCTTGAAAGACCAAGTTACATTTACATTTTAAGACCAAGCTAACATCATGGACAGCACTGTCTGTGAGAGCTCTGTGTCTTGATATACCTGTTTCTTTTTCCTCCTTTCTTTGCTATGAAAGACACAATTTTGCAGTTTCAAAAGCTTTAATATGAGGCTTAATTCCCAGGTTTAATTTAGGATTATACAAATACTACATTAAAAAAATTAAAAATTTTCATCCATTCTTAGTTTTATTTTCAACTGATATCCATCCTCTGCTTTTGTTTTTTATGTGTGCATCCTCTTAATGGAAACACAAAATTAATAGTACAGTAAATTCACGAATACAAGCCGCACTGACTATAAGCCGCATCTCTGGGTGTTGGCAAATATTTCGGTTTTTGTCCATAGATAAGCCGCACCTGAATATAAGCCGCTTTGTCGTTCGCAGTGAGGACCCGCGTGCAATTAGTAACAGAACCGCGGGAGGGCGGGGTTTACTGGCTGAGCTAAGGCTGTGCAGGCTCGGCCCGCTAGGGGCCGCTGACGGGGCCAGGTGGTCCAGCACGGTGCTGCAGCTCGGGGCTGGCCGCTGCTGCCACTGGGCTCGGTCACCCCGGGTCGGCGCTGCCCCGCGGTGGCAGGCAGGGACGGAGCTTCCCCTGCTCCTACGGCAGCGGCGGCGGGCGGGGACGGAGCTTTCCCGCGCCCGTGGCGCCGGCGGCGGGCAGGGACGGAGTTTCCCCGCTCCTGCCGCGGCGGCGGCGGGCAGGGACAAAGCACCCCGTCGGCTCCCCGAGCCGCGGCAATGGCTGCGTGGGGCTCCCGTCGGCTCCCCGAGCCGCAGCAATGGCGGCGCCGGCTTCCCCCCCCCCTCCCCGAGCCGCAGCAATGGCGGCGCCGGCTTCCCCCCCCCTCCCCGGGCCGCAGCAATGGCGGCGCGGGCTTCCCCCCCCTCCCCGGGCCGCGGTAGGGGCGGCCCGGGTCCCCCCTCTCCTCCCCGGGCTGCGGCAATGGCGGCGCCGGGCCCCCCCGTCTCTCCCCTGGACTGTGGCAGAGGAGGAAAGAGAGCTCTCCCGCCTCTCTCCCCGCCCCCCGTGCTGCCTACACGGAGCCAGGCTCCACCCGCAGTGCAACAAAGTAGCGATTTGTAACAATCGCAAAATGCCGACTTTGCAGCTGCTCGGCTCAGCACTCTGGCAGGCACTTCTGAGGTTGTATTAGCCGCTCCTGATTATTAGCCGCATTTCCGGTTTAGGAGCAAAATCTTAGTCAAATTGGTGCGGCTTGTATTCGTGAAATTACTGTAATTTCTTTTCATATTCGTTGTTACTCTACCGGTGAGTTTACAGCAATACTCTGGTGAGTACAAATACTAAAACCATCCCTACACCGTGGAAGAACAATGTTATTTGATTGGGTGAAACCAATTTACAGTTTGTGTTTCAAACTTTGAAACGACAATTCCCCCAAACTTTCACATGAAAGGTGAAAAACGCAATGAAAAGCACATGCCTCTGCTGTTAAAGAAAGGGATATATATCTTTTTGATCCTCTTTACTTATCTAATCCCCTACCTCAAAAATTGGCCTTGGTAATAAAATGAAAAAGTATTTTAGTAATAGCTGTTCTGAAGGCAAGTAATGGCTCCTTTTTGAAATATTTGGTGTAAACTCATTCCATATCTTAAATTTAGATTTTGAAAAGACACTTCAAAAGATAATTGGAAGCATACTCAAATGATGTCTATACTTTGAAGCTGAGATTGAGATGAGGAAGGACAGTTCTACAGCCTTAGAAAAATACGAATAAATTATATGGAATCAGAAAACTTTTTGTCCTGTTACTCATGCTTATCTCATTTATCATTAGTAGAACTGCACAGATGCACAAAAATTCAAAAGGATCACCAGAAGATAGAGCACATTCATTTCACAGATTATGACCCAATTTCTGCAAGTGGCTGGCAGAGAAAACATGATTTCCAATTGGTGAGTCTCACCAGATTACTGCTCAGAATCACAAAATGGAGACATTTGGGGTTAGCGAGACAGCAGAGGGACAGATGCAGCCTTGTGCTAACAGCTCACCCAAAATGAAGCTGCCTTACCCTACCTGCTAGTTAGGATACTTGCAGATCTTTCCTCTCTCTTCATCCCCTCTGGGTGAGGGCACAGCTTGCACCAAGGCTGTTTTACCTCCACTTTTTGTGTGTCCCTTAATTAGCTGATGCCAAGTCCTTTACTTGTCCTCTGCTTGTGAAAGAACACCTTTCAAATATGATGCATAATTTGAAAAAGGTAACATTTTATCTTAAGAGTGAGAGAGAATAAAAAATTCACACCTTTCTCCTATTGCCTTTCATAAAATTCAATGCGTAGAACCAGAAAACCATTTAGTCTGGAAAATTGCTTTAAAATCAAGTTCAATCATTAACCTAACACTGACATGTCCATCACTAAGCCATGGCCCTAAATGTCACATCTGCACCTCTTTTAAATACCTCTAGGGATGACAACAACCACTTTCACAGCAGCCAATTCCAGTGCCTGGCAGCCCTTTCAGTGTAGAAATTTCAGCAATAGTCTCATTTCATTTATCTGTTTGGTCATTTGTATTTAATTTTCAAACCCATTCTTAACATTAAATAGCCAAAAATAAATTCTTAAATGTACTTTATAGCCTTAGTTATTGAATTAGTTTCTGTTTCAATTAGAGCATGAGTTTTTGGATGAAACACATGCACTAAGATCTTATAGATTTGCAGGGAAGAATCTTTTACTCTCAGCAAACCCTGAGAAACAATCACATCCTTCTTTATGCTCCCAAGCTATGAATTGGTCTTGGTTCTACCTAAAATAATCAAATTGCATCTGTATTTCCGTTTTTTTCAAGTCACCACTCCTGACAATATGATAAACTGCTCCTTTTTAGATCCTCCTTTGCTCTATTCAACCAATAGAGTATAAGGATGACAACTCCACCTTTCCTTTGCTACTTCTAAACCCATCTTTCAAATTGCTACAGTAAAACCTCATCAATCTTGGCATAGAAACCATTCATTTCTCCTGCTTTTGAGGTTTCATGCAGTACTTATTTTCAAAATCCCTCAAGCTCATTTATGATGAAACATTTCTTTAGATACCTCTGGTGTTGAGAGTTACAGATATCCTAATTATAGTTTTCAGTTTTCTCTTATTTCCTCCTCTTAATTTTTCCATTAATAATTTTATGAGATTATCAAAAATAGCAAGGAAAGCCAAGAAATCCAGAGTCTTCCAGGAGTAGCTAAGAGACAGAGAGACAATTTAACATGAAGCTACCGTGAATTTTGAATGCATATACTGAGTCAAATTCAGTATATGTTTTTCATATAACAGTGTTTCTGGATCAATGGTGAGACGGAAAGGCAAAATTCAAATCACCTTCCCCCTATCTACCCCTTTTTCCCTGTCTCAGCTTCACTCCTTCACTCCCAGCTCCTTTACCCCCCCAGCATGTATTGCTGTTTCTCTGCTGTAAGATTTAGTCCAGCACTTCACAGTGTTCCTTAGTAGGTACCAGACTAGTAGATGCTCCACTTTTTATTGGGTCAAAGATGACAGCAGAATGCAGACAAGGCTGCCTAAAAGTGGGTCTCCTTCCAGGATTTTTCCATATCACATTTCAAAGGCTTCCAGACAATGGAGATCTTACAAATCTCCAGTTTCTTTTGAAACAACCAAAATGACAACAACCTTTTACAAAATTCAAATAGCCTAAATACTGAAATTTTGAGTTAAAAATAAGAACATGAGTGCAAGGGGATTCCTGGGCACTTCAGAGACACCCCTGTGTTTCCTACAGCTGTGATTAACTCAGAAACATATTTCCACTTATGTATTTCCAAAAATGTAACTAACAAAGTTTTAAAAAATTAACCTTTAAACGCATACGAATTTGAATGCCACGGGTCACTTCTGTTGAGTCTAATTTCTATAAACAGTGCTTCTCCTTCAGCAGCGTAACAGTGGAAATGGGGAGCAGAGCCAGATGGTCTTAAGCAGTGAAGCAAACGTGCTGACAGCCATCAGTAAAAGTATCACAGACACAACTTTCCTGCTGAAGTGTGAATTAACACAAATCAGTTACTACAAGTAACTAAAATGCACCTCAGGTTGCTAAAAGTCAGGGCTGTGGCCGCGTAACTGCCTGGTTTGAGTGTGTTTGATCAGCCTTTGCAGTATCAGACCCATTAAGGAACTAGAACACACCTGGACCATGCAAATCAAAAGGTTCACCTGAGCCCTCATGGTCCAAAGGGACTAGCACAGCAGGAAAGATTCACAAATCCCAATCCAGGCCAAAATCTCTTAACTGAGCTGCCACCATGACTTTGTCTCTTTCCAAGGATTAGTCTGTAGACCAGGGAGTTATCATGACATGCACACACACACACTTGTAATATCTAACAATGTGATACAGATAACCTACCTAATAGTTCTACTTTTTCATAATTATCAGATTAATATTAATGACAAAACACAATTAAGAAATAGATGAACATGAAATAAGAGTTATTTTTCTCCTCTGACACTTGTTGACCGCCCCCTTAGCTGATACTTTAGCAAACACTGAATACCTTTCAATTTCTGTTGAAGTAAACAGAACAGAGTGCTTAAGTTCTCCCCTACCTGGGGGGCTTTTCCAAATTATTTTAACTATGGGGACAGACCTTGTTTCCAGTGAGAACCCACTGCAAGAAATCCTGAAGATAACTTTGTTCTCATAGTTGAATTTTACCATAATTAATTTCACAGTAAGGTCTTCCATTAAGTTCTTCAGCAATGTAAATAAATGTTGCTGCTCTACCATACTGTCTTGTTAGATCAAATCACACAATACAGCATTACAGGGGCTTCCTGCTTTGCTCAGCTCATTTTTGAGGGTATTATTTGCCAGTTCCTTACACAAAAGTTAAAACAGTGCTGCTACAGCTATTCTTGACTCAGTTTTAATGATCATTAATCTTCAGGTTTAAAAATACATAATGCAAAAAGCTGCTCTTGGAGTTTAAAACTAATTTATCGGACTACAGTAAATTCACGAATACAAGCCGCATCTCTGGGTGTTGGCAAATATTTCGGTTTTTGTCCATAAATAAGCCGCATCCGAATATAAGCCGCTCTGTCGTTCGCAGCGAGGACCCGCGTGCAATTAGTAACAGAACCGCGGGAGGGCGGGGTTTACTGGCTGAACTAAGGCTGTGCAGGCTCGGCCCACTAGGGGCTGCCGACGGGGCCAGGTGGCCCAGCCCGGTGCTGCCGCTCGGGGCCGGCCGCCGCTGCCACTGGGCTCGGTCACCCCGGGTCGGCGCTGCCCCACGGTGGCAGGCAGGGACAGAGCTTCCCCCGCTCCTACGGCAGCGGCGGTGGGCGGGGACGGAGCTTTCCCGCACCCGTGGCGCCGGCGGCGGGCAGGGACGGAGCTTTCCCGCGCCCGTGGCGCCGGCGGCGGGTGCGGACAAAGCACCCCGCCTCCTCCCCGAGCCGCGGCAATGGCTGCGTGGGGCTCCCGTCGGCTCCCCGAGACGCGGCAATGGCGGCGCGCACTTCCACCCGCCTCCCCGGGCCACAGCAATGGCTGCGCAGGGCTCCTGTCGGCTCCCCGGGCCGCGGCAATGGCGGCGCAGGGCCCCCGTCGGCTCCCGGAGCGGCGGCAATGGCGGCGCACCCCCCCACCCGTCCTCCCCTCGGCTGCGGCAGAGGAGGGAAGAAGAGAGCTCTCCCGCCTCTCTCCCCGCCCCCCGTACTGCCTGCAGGGAGCCAGGGCAACACAGTAACACTGTAACAATCGCCGAATGCCGGCTTTTACTGGCAGGTGCTCGGCTCGGCGCCCTGGCTGGCACGTCTGGGGTTGTAAATGTCAGAAAATTATTCACATATTAGCCGCCCCCGACTATTAGCCGCACTTCCGGGTTTCCACCAAAATTTTTGTCAAATTGCTGCGGCTTGTATTCGTGAAATTACTGTAATTTATAACTATGGTTAGAGCTGTGTTGTGTGAAAGCTCCAGGAATGCCAAACTGAATCTCACTGCTTATGTTTTCAAATAAGGTTGGTACCAGTTGTAGCTTAATACTTCTAAACCATGTGTAAATCAGTCTTTACTCTTCTAAAGGCAAAAACAGGAGTTTTAAGTTGTGTTAAGAAGAAGCAAAAAAAGTTTAATGACAAATGCCACAACACATCAGATAATTAATTCAGCATCGGATTCCTTAAGCACTCACTGCTTATGTCTGTAACCAGATCAAACTACACAAGACATGTTTTACTCAAACATATTCTGTTTAGTAAGTCTAATATTTCCATTTAATGGAAAACAGTTACAGATGTTTCCTCTGGTTGAAATACCAGGTACTGTGCTACCTTTCATTTCTGGCCACAGATGCTGGGTGGTTGCCTCTGGCACCACTGCACTTGTGTGGCTGACCACTACCATGCTGAGATTCATCCTCAGTGGTGTGCAGATGAGGAGGAGTTCCATTTTAACTTTAGGAAATACTGCTCAGAGAAATCTGACATATTCTATACTCCTGGGCTGTATAGGCATAGATTAAAAGGCTTGAATATTTTAAAAAAAGTTTCAAAGCAGTGTGTTACCTTAGCCAGATGAGTATTGATCCATTTTGTGAAAGTCCGTTTCTGCACTGACTCTTGCTCATCTGAGAATAAAAAGAAATCAGTTTGATTAGACATCACTGGATACTTTCAGATTTACATGTGGAAGAGTAAAACTTGCTACTGACAGCAAATGTATTCTGCACTTGTCAGAAATAGATCTATATTTTATTGAGACAGTCAATTTTACCTCTAAATACTCATAACAAATACTTCGTATTATTACAATAATGTTCTATTTAAAGAGTTTCACAGCAAAGTTCAAGTATTAATAAGCTAATGACCAGAAAAACACCATTTAAAATCTAAATGTCAAGATAAATTTCAGTTCCAAACCCATACTATACTTACCCAAGGTCTAAGCACCTAGAACTTCTCTATACTTTTTAACTAGAATCCGCATCTCCCACAGTCAAGCTGCTTTTATGCAGAAAGTCAGCTAAGGACATGGGAAAAAAATACTTCTTAGCATATGTATTTGAAAATGTTTAGAATGTTGAATTAAAGATTTGGAATTGCACTATCAAACTTATCTGTCCCCTGGGAGATCCTGCCAGGAAGGAGCCATTAGCTAGTTCAGGCAGTTTCTACACCACTACTTACTACATCCCTTAGTCCTGTCTCAAAGCACTTGTCTGGTTTAGAGTGAATTTCCCTGACTGTCAGATCATCCCTGAGGGACAGCTGCCAGATGCACAGCTAAAAATAGCTCCCAAATTCAGCTCCTCCAGCTTCAGCAAAAAGGGTCACAGCAGTGGAGGGAAGAGCATCACAGCATTGTAACCAATCCACAAAGTCCTGCCCCGCTCTTGTGGGTAAGCAGTTTTGAAATATGGAATAATTTCACAGCAGATGTATTCAAGTATTTATGACAGAGATTTTGTTCTTTCAAAGATAGGAGGGAATATCTATTTCCTAATATCTATTATGGAAAAACAAATCGTGTTATTACCATCATCAGTTCTGAATGAATACCTTCATTTCCCAACAGAAAATTAAAATAAATACAATTGCTGTTTGATGATATTTACTTTTCATAAGAATATGTGCATATCCCAAAATCTACAGATGGAATATCTAATTTTAGCTCCTGCAGTTGCTAGTGACTTGTGTAGCACTGAACAGTGTTTTTCCTATTCCACATCTGTAAAATTAAAAATAAAAATTTCTTAACACCCATTTAAGTTCTGAAATAAATAACTACTAAGCTTGTTGCATTCCTAACAATAAACTCATTGATTTACGCTTGTGCAATGCTGCTTCACAATTAGGGTACATGGGGATAGAAATCACCACACAAAATTCACAGGTCAAAATGTTATCTTCAGTAGGTCAGTGGTTGATATATACACATATACAAGCCGCTCCAAAAGTGTCTGCGCATTGCAATTCAGGAATATTTTCTTTATATATAAATAGCATCTCACATATAAGAAATACCAGGGGGAAAAAAAGATACCTAAATCACCAGCATATATTACTAGATTATCACACTTTATGCCTAAGAAAATAATTTTTCATTCTTTAATTTCCCTTGACGCCATTGGACAGGCAGGATTACATAAGATTTTCAAATTTATTACATTCTCAGAACGTACTTGTTGCAGTCATGGGCAAGTTGTGAAAAACATCACTAAGATATTGCATCATGCTTCATTCCACACTGACTGTTTTTGGCAGGGAGGTGTATTGACTTTGTACGTGACAATTGTTTCTACATTCTGAAAAACAGACTTCTCACTGCACATTCCTAACCATGAACAAGCTTTCCTTTTGACACACAGTAAATGTCAGCTGTGCTGTGCAATTACATGTGTAGGTAGCAAAACTGATTTCCATGGAAGTACTTGCACACTTCTATTGGGTTGTATGCAAGCAGGTGTAGGGATAGAGATCAAGCACACACAGAATTAATCTAGTTCTGCCTTGATTCATGCCTCTGTAACTCAAAAAAACTCCCCAGCAACCCTGATACTAAAAAGGCAAGGCATGCCAAAAGAAATAAACCAGAAGTGAAACTTCTCATCAATGAAATGTTCGAAAGTTATTCCCTAATTCGTAGTTTCACTGTATCTTTAAGAAACAGCCTTCTTGACAAAACTGAAAATCAGAGAACCAGTTTCCAGCTTCTAACGAGACACTTCACAAGCAGAAGATACACAGAGTTTCAGCCATACCAACAAACAGCAGAAACAGCCCTTCTAAATAACCTGTTTCAGGGCATTTATGTGAGCAAAATATTCTTTATGAGCCCAACTGGGACTACCAAAATAAAATTTCCTTGGTTCTAGCATTTATTTTGCATAGGCTTAAAAGGAACAGATTTTACCACTGTGAAAATGTCTGAACGTAACAGAAAGAGTGCATTGATTTTTCAAATTCCATTGTAAATTTGCTTTTCACAATTTTACCTGGAATCAATTGTGTTATTTTCATTGATTAAATTCTCTAAATACTCTAGAGAGTAGATATACTCTACCCATATAGATAAACAGAAAAACATAACCTGTGTGTCATGCAGTTCCTTATGCTCTCCCCACTCACAAGGACAGTCAGCTCTGCGTTTGCATGACTTACCCTGCTGGTACTGAAAGAATTCAGGGAACACATTCAGTGACAGGACATTTCTGCCACCAGCACCTTTACAGTGAGCCATAAGCACTGCTGCTGCTGCTGCTGCTGCGGATGCTGCTGCGGCTTCTACCGTCTCTCATCTGCAGTTTCTTTAGAATACAGCCAGAAGTAATTTTTCAACAATGATCCGATTTCTTTCCCTCACTGGAACGGCAGGCCTCTTACAAAACTCCCTCCACCATCTCTTATCAGAGAATCCCCATGAAGCCAAACCTTAAAATCATCCTTATATGTCCTTGCAGAGACGCAGCAGCCAGACAAAGCCAGCTGTATTGGAAGCAGCAGATCTGCTGGTCTCACTGCCATCATCCTTCTCCACTGTTTTTCTGTGGAAAGATTTTATTATCCCAGCACCAGCCAATCCGCTAGCAGAAATCTCTGATGTCAAGAGCTTGAATAATTCATCCAGGGACCGTGACAACCCAACTACACTGCTGATATCCTAAAGCAAAAAGATGTGTGCAAAAATTGAGGCAGCTTTCCCACCAGTGCTTTTCTAATAACACAGTGCTCAGTAAGTAAAAATGGTTGAATGGCACAGACCTTCTTCTCTAGGTCGTCACATATATAAAGGAAAACAGTTTTTAAAAAGAACCACTTGGATTCACTGCATACTCCTGAGAGACAGGGATGTCCTTCAGCTTTGCAACTAAAAGTGGAAGAAATAGCAAGCAATGAATCTGAACAGAAATGTAGGCCACTTAGCTTTAAATAATGTATTTGATTTGTTGTACAAGGGGCATGATACATACGTAAGGATGCTGAGAATTTTTGGAGTGAGCCAAATTTCTGATAATATGCAGTACTTTCAATTAAATCAGAGCACCAGAGCACTTGAACAGATTTTTTTTTTTTTTTCTGGTAAAATGAAGGCAGATACAAAACATTCTTTGTAGAGATTCATATGTTATTCCCCTACAGGGGCCAACAGAGTAATATTCACTATTGAAATGAGAATAAAAAGGCTCACTGTTATAATGTCATTATTGTAAATGTATCATTAAAGAGGTCAAATTCAAATTTCTGTTTCTGTAAAATACAAGGTCTCTCACAATATGATCCTGATCTGAAAGAAATGTTGCAAGAAAGATACCTTTAATCAAATATCTTTTTTTAATTGCCTGAAAATGTCTTCATAGTTTTACATGCCCTTTCTCTACTAAACCATCACCAACAGACTGCTTTTCTACAAGAATTTTTTGATTAGGCAAAAAAAGACAAACATAATTGGATATATTTACTTTAAAACATTTAGAACAAATTATTTGGACCAATGAACACAACCAGCTGTGAAGATGCTGATGGAATGTTCTTTATGCATACATTTTCTAATGTCTGCTATCATGCTTACAGGTGTGTACTGTGCAGCAGCAGATGGCACATCAAACACCTGGTGCCTGGGGATGGGACAGTGCAGGGTGGTAAATACTGGGCTCTGTTTCAAGGTAACACAAGAAGGAGGCTCATGCACAGAGTCACAACAGAGTTAAATTCACACATGTCTAATAAAAACATCTTGATTGATTCTCACAGACTGAAAAATGTGAAGATTGTTTCTTGCTTTAGTGAAATTCAATTTCTTCACAGTTCCTCATTTTAAGTATCCTTTTTTTTGTATTATTTGGTTTTGATAGTTCTGCACTAAAAACACCAGAGAGCTTCCAGGTTTATGTCATACTGCTGAATCAACCTGGAAGTATAGAAAAGGGTCCCAGAACAGTTGCAATGTTTCAGCACAGAAAGCAGTGGACAGCACCTCAGTAGGAAATTTTGTTTGATGAGCAGTATGGCATACATTCTCTGAAGCTTTCAATAAGTTATGCTACATAACAATTCCTATCTTCATTAACAGCAATTTTAACTTAAAGCAGCTGTAGAATTGCTTGGAGAGTGAAAGACATAATGTGAAAGCACTGCTTATGAAAATGGGCAATATTTTAAGCTACATCATTTAATTAACACTTCCATAACAGGTGGATTATCTCAATTAGGGGTACTGCACAGGGATTATGCAAATTCATTTCTTGTCCTTTAAATCACCAATTGATATTTTTATGGGACAATGCCAGGAAAGTTGAGGTTTTTAAAAAAAAAACCCAACAAACAAACTAAACTTGGTGGTAGCTCTAATGTTTCAAAAAAATTCTAAAAAAATTTTTTTCCAAGTTTCTATATTTAATAGTAGCTATATAGACTTTAGGATAAAATAAAGGATGAAAGCAAAGAGGGAAAAATTGTTTTCGGCAGCCATTTCTGACAATAAGATTTAGCAGTATTAGTACAAAGAATGGGAATATATTTTTAAATTCCTCACGCATTTATCAATTTTTCATATTTTAAGGTGGAAGCATTTGTCAAAGTGCAGCAGATACATGCTTCTCCTGAATGTGCTTTATCAGAGACAGGAAGAAGGTCACAGTAACAGATCATTTAACCAAATTTTCAAGA
This sequence comes from Catharus ustulatus, assembly GCF_009819885.2. Classification (NCBI taxonomy): domain Eukaryota; kingdom Metazoa; phylum Chordata; class Aves; order Passeriformes; family Turdidae; genus Catharus; species Catharus ustulatus. The sequence continues at coordinate 58,014,321 of NC_046223.1, read as the reverse complement.
TTTGGGATCTAGGTCTACACAGCACTCAGAGCCTGCTCCACCACTGAGCACCAGTCTGCTCCCCATCAGTTTCTGCAGAAAGAAAATCCATGCACAAGGGCCAGAAGGGAACCAATCATCCTTGGCCAAACCCCTACGAGAGAAAATGATGGGGATCAGCTCTCTGGGGCTTACACAATGTACAGGTAACCTTAGCACAGTCCTTTGAGAGCCAAAGGTTTTAGCCCATTTAGAAGAGTGGAAATAGAGAAAAATCACACACATAATGGTAGAATAACTACAGGAAACTGAAGTGTGGAGAAGCAGCATCTGCAGCAGCACTGCCTGCTGTGTCACATGCTGCTGCACAGCAACTGGCACACAGCTGAGGACTTTCTGCTCTTACTGTCTGAAATGTATTTACAAAATATGTATTTTAAATTTAAGCAATTCTTATTAATTTCCTGCACTTCTGAGAGTGTCTATCTAGCCACTATTTAGAAAGATACAAAGAATTATTCCATTTATCATCCAAAGAAGGTCTCATTTTAAAAAAATATCAGGTTAGAATAAAGTACAGCTAAAATCAATGTATCTTGTTCTCAGTCAATTAACTGCAAGCACAATCAGCAAACAGGAAGCCCATGTTGTGGACTGTGCAAGTAGATTAAATTTTTGAAATCTGTGAAACAAAAAATTTAGCCAGCAACAGAGAATATGTGCTTTAACTTATGCTGTTGGCTGCACCTCACAGCAGCACTGAGACTGTCACAGCATATGTTTATACTATGTGACTTGGGAGACTTCCAGTCCTTAAATCCAAGGTAAGGCCCTGTTGTGGCCATATTCTCTTGAGCACACCGGATGTTCCTGAACCATCCAGACTCACATCATCCTCCACTTTTCAGTGCTCTGGTTCTCACAGGAAGAAACAGAGCATAGTGCAGTGATTTAATCTTGATTCTTAGAAGCCAGGATATTCTGGGGATAACTGCACTGCCCCTAACTACTGCTCTTTGTTTTGATCAGAAAAACTTGCCTTGGTGTTTGGAGAAATGAATGAGAACATTTCTGCAGTGGATAGGAAGATATGTCCAAAATATGGTGTGGGGTTTTTTTAATTTTACCCTGTGCACCTTTCCCATTTCCAGTCCTTGCAGTATACTTGCTCCTATTTTGTGTTTTGAGTGACTAAAAAGAAAACAACCTGAAATTACATTGTTATGCACCATATTTAGCCTGGATGGGCTGCATTTTGTTCTTCTGCACATGTAGAAGCAAAATGCATTCATAAGTAAACAATGAATGCATTTTCATTTCATGTTTACTGTGTATTTGCCTGTGCTGCTGCACTACTATTTTCATCTCACTGGCTTCTGTCTTAATCTCCATGTGAGGCAAACATATTACTCACATACGACTCACTTTCATAGTATCCACACTCTAATGTAGTCAGAAATTTAAACACCACCATTTAGAAAAACATTATAGGCACACTTATTTCATTTTTAAAAGCAGCACCCTGAAGAAGAGATTAGCTAAAATCAGGATACCCAACATTTGAGTTAATCATGTGTAATGGTTTTACCTCTGTCTGAAAGATTCAGGATTTGCTGCTCTGCAGGTGTCTGTTTATTCACCCTTTTGGCAGAGGGGACAGTGAAATTAAGTGTTCACACACACATCTCTTTTCCTGCACCAGTAGGTAAGGTGAAAACAGCCGGATATAAACTGATCAGACTCAACTTGCCATTTTTTCCTATGATTATGTATTTTCCTTAATTATATACTTACAAGGATGTTTTGGATGGTGCCAAATCAGGTAGAAATCTAGAAAATCCAGTGAATTTCATTAATAGGAAGAACTACCCTACGTAGCATTCTTATTTCAATCTATTCATGCTAATAAGCAGGCACACCAGTTTAAAAATCCTGAATTTTTCCTGAAGACTTTAGTATTTAAAGACACTGATGAGAAATCATCCTCTTGTCTATAAACTACCTACTACAGTAGCATCTTCAATGACCATATCTGATTAAAAAAAGGTCCTAAACAAATATTTGGGGGGTTTTGTTACAGCCCACTGCAGTTCTGCAACTGGTATCATGCTGCCATTTACAGTAATTTCACGATTACAAGCCGCACTGAGTATAAGCCGCATCGCCGGGTGTTGGCAAATATTTCGTTCTTTGTCCATACACAAGCCACACCCAATTATAAGCCGCTCTGTCGTTCGCAGCGAGGACCCATGTGCAACAAAGTTGCCAAATAGTAACAGAATTGCGGGATGGCGGGGTTTACTGGCTCGGCCCTGCTCAGGTCGGCCACCAGGGAGTGGCTCCAGCCCCGCTCGCAGAGCTGCGTGCCTGGCCGCCACTGCTGCCGTGCTTGTCGGGGCTGGGCAGCACCGCTGCGCTTACGGGGGGTGAGCGGCGCTGCTGCGCTTGTCAGGGCTGGGCAGCGCCGCTGCGCTTGTCGGGGGCGGGCAGTGCCGGCGCGCTTGCAGGCTCTCACTTCCGGGTTTGGAAATTTCCTAAATTTGTTAATATATTAGCCGTTCCGGAGTGTATGCCACGCTTCCAGGTTGGGAGCTAAATTTAAGTCAAAATGGTACGGCTTGTAATCATGAAATTACTGTACATGTTCTGCAGCCATCTTTTCTATTGAGATGAAAACTTTTTGTGTAATAACCTTTGTGAAGTGTTGGTCCACTTCCTTAGAGCTTTTAACAAAGTCAAATTAGAAAAAAACAACATGCCACATTGAAAATAAGTCTCATTTTTAACAAAAGTCTTAAAGACAAGCAGTACTCACATCCAATCATTTAAAGAAAATAATTTAAGGAATATCTTTTAAAATCTTGATTATAGATTTGTGGATAATCTAGATCAGTACCAGTATGTGTACAAGTATCTTTATTAGTTAAGGCTGTAAGCAATCATTCTGCAGTCAAGAAAGGTACTCTAAAAGCAGTGATACAAAAATAACTATGAGATCAGATTGAAGGTAGCAGATCGAAGGTAGCAGATCTCTGAAAATGGAAAGTACGGGCTCTAATCCCATCTTTTTCACACTCTATGGCACTTTCATGAACTCCTAAAACAAAGGAGAGTCTTGCTTTCCTGAAGCCATCCTTGTCAGGCAGGCAAATTACTGTAGCAGTCATTACTGATTTGCAGTAGATTTGCTAATATTGCTTGACATTAGTAGGACTGCTCATAAAATCATGCACTACAACCTTTGAGAGTGACTTAGTGCAAATATGTCAGAACTGAATTGGAATTTGAATTTTTAATGTTTCTCTGTCACAAGACACAGAAACGTAAATGCGCTGCAGCAAATGTGCTGCTTGGAGCAAATTTCTACTACCACTAGTAAAATTACTATTTTTCTATGCTTAACTGAATTCATTAGCCTAAAAACAGTGGGGAAAAAACAACTTGATTTGGGTAAGGAAAAGCTCAGAATCGACTGAAATAAATCAAAAATAATGGAGATACACTGGACACACTGTCCAATGGATTAAGTCAGGCTATAAAGGTCTTTTACTATAGTGGTATTTTTAGTATGTTTCTTGTGAATTCAGAATATTCACCAATAATTATATTAAAAATTTTTATTTGTTTATAGTAACAAATCTTGTAAGAACTCTAATATGAATAAAAGAGACTAGAGCAACTGAACAGCTCAAAATCGGTAAAAACATAGACATGGTAGTAAGAACTAAAGCAATACTAAATTTTGTAGCCCCAAACAATACATCCTGCTATGTTGTAAGATGAAAAACAGCATACCACACAGAAAGGAAGAAAGCTGTCCAAGAAACACCAGGCAGCATTTTGACATGCTAACTATCCAAAAGTGAGGGATTTTCAAGGAAATCAAACTGGGTAATGTCTTGAACAGAAACAGATTTCCCTGAAAATGATAGTTACTTTTGAGCTCCACATTCTTGTAGTGTCTGTGCTGTCTGTCCTATATGGCACATGAACATCTTGGAAAAATGCATGACTTTGACCACCATTTCTGATAAGAGTCCATTCACAACCAGTGAAACTTTTTTAATGAAAGCTTCACAGGATAAACGATTTTGAAGTTCAATCACTTTTATTCTCAAGTTAAATAACCAAATAGCCCACTGAGGACATCAAATGGCCTAAACATTCAATGAGGCCTCAAAGTGCTAAGAATCATAAATCTGTCTGTGGTGTTCAGTTCAGCCAGCCAAGGGTAAAAGAGACTGCTGAAACTTCAAGGCAGACTGGTGAGCTACGATGTGCAGATCTATTAGGATTTGTTTCAGTAAAAACTTCATTCCTACAGACAACTCTGTTGTGGTAACTAAGTGCTATCTAGGCCTGGAAGATTGTGTTATTGCTCAAGCATGGAAAGATAAACAAAGCTAGTAAAGAAACTACCTGATAAAGTGCTACAGACAGTGAAGAACTACAAACAAGCTTACAATTTACAGCAAAAAATGTTTTAAAAAGTCAGTGCAAGTAAAATTACTTTTTGTCAATCCATCTACAAGCTATTTGTGATGCAAAGAGTCCTAATTTTAGATTGGCTGCTCTTTTGATTTTTCTTAATACATGAATGAATGAGCAGGACCTTCGGAGCTATACATTTGGCAAGAGGCAGAGTTCTGAATATCCCTGAAAAAATTTATCCTAATTTGTCCAAATTACAAGCCTTTTCAAATTCTCACGTACACTTGAATTGTAGCACTTAGATTCTCCAACTACCCACTTTCATCGCCTTGATGAAACACTAAACAGACTGCACACAAACTGCTCTCACAAAGAGTAGCTGAACATGTATCAGCTTGGAGAATACAGGGAAAAAATCAAATTTTTACTGCCCATAACTGCTTCAACTTCAAATAATCCTACAGAGAAGCTGCAAGCTCAACATCCATCCTCACATTCCCTTTCATCCCCATGATGGAAGCTGGATGTAGCTGTTACAGGCACAGAAGCAACAAAAGCTGGGTTAAAGGGAGGAATCTAAGGCGGAAAGAAGAAACATGTGAATTATCTTGACAGCATGTACCCAGGAGGTGGGAAAAACCTCCGACTGGCATCTGGAACAGTGAAAGAAACAGGCAGAATCTGCTGGTGCTATCCTGGAGTGCATGACACTATTGATATTGCCAAGACAACTCAAAAGTTACATAATCCAGTTGCAACCATGTCCATACAAACCTTATTTTCTCCTCTTCCACACATGTGATAAGACCAGTCTTTATTACATAGCCAAACAGGTTTTAACTACGTGCTCCCTAAAATTTTTTGTGCATGAAAGGAAAATTGTCAATTAATAAATTTTAGGGGTTTATTTTTTATTGTTTGCAATAATGTTGCTCTCCCTGTCAGACCTAATGATTAAGCATGAGACTTTGCAACTCTTGCACTATTTCTGAAACTACTACTCCTTTTTGTTAAGAAAATACAATGAAAAATAACGGGAGAGGCATAATAAAGTTCACCAAAAAAAACCCAAAACAAAACAACAAAAAAACCCCTTAAAATCCTTGAAGCCCAATGTTTTGAACAGAAAAATGTTAAAAAAAATAAATGTCTACAATGCGAATAAAGACAATTCAATCTCTGAAACCAAGCCTTAGGAATGATGGACTTCATCACACATGAAAATCAGAGTCTGTTCTCTGAGCATCATTCCACCCCAAAGTGCCAAGATACAACTCATAACCAACAACCCAGCATGTTCACTTACAAGTTTCAGTCATTCACATACTAAACCAATTTGCTCAAAGGTATTGTATTGATCTGAATTGTCAGAATGACTCTGGCAAAAAAAATGGACATTATTCAGAATGAAATGTACATGTCTAGGCATTGATTAGTATTTTTAAATGTGACTTGACATTCTTCTGTGGAACACCAAATAGGCAAGTAAGAGTAGAACAAAACAGTATTGTCCCAGATGTGTTTGCCTTCAACAATCCCTCCCACACTAGCAAATCACAGACACCCCTGTGCAAGTAACAGAATTTTTGTAGTGATTACATTACTTAAAAGGACAAAAATCAGAACTGTGCCATTGTGTTAGAATAATGAACTTGTTGAGGGGTAGCTAGAGTTGAGTCCACGCTCTGGGAGAGGGAAACACCTTCTGCCAACCTATGTCCTTGCCCACTCAACAGAAATTGAGTTTCAAAATCCAGTGGAAGAGTTGGACAGAAGGGGGCTGCCATGAAGGGAAAGGCAGTTGTGGTCTGTCAGCAAATAATTATTCTCATCCCTAATAGCCAGAGGCAAGTGAGGCTTAACTTTAAGCCTTTATGGTACTTTGTGCTTGCCCTTTAGACAGAAGTGAGATGCCAAATTTGCTTTAGGACAACTATTTTTGAAAGGTCTGCTAAGCTCTTATACTCTTATATCTGTTCCTTTTCATTTTTTTCTTGGTAGTAAAAATTATTTTCTTTATAATCTATTAAAACATAACCATGATTTTATTCATCATTCCTGCCCTAATAATGCAACATGGAAACTAATGAGAATATGCCAGTGAAAGAAACAAGCATTTGTCATTGAGATTATCCTTCAGATGGCCATTATTTCTCATCTGAACTACAGAGGTACACTTTTTCCATTTTTTTATAGCATATGTATTTGTAAGGAGGAAATATTTCCTTGGCACACAAAACATTTTACTCTTACTAGGTCCTGCTGAATAAACACCCGCACTTAGTACCACCTAGCAAACTTTTTTCCCAGAAGCAATGCTTTTGCAAGAAGCCTGAAAATCATAGTAAGTACTGGGTACAGTGTACAACTGATCACTGGAAGAATTTATTTATGTTGCCCTGTGGGAACACCATTCTAATTATACTGACTGGATCCTGATTTTGACAGATATATCCTTGTCTAAAAGAAAAAGCAGAAAAGGATATTTCCTCACTGGAAATTTTACATGTACTGGACATCCAAAAATATATTAACATGGTATAAGAAAGAATAGATGACAAGCATATTCAGAGCAGGCTGTTCAGTAAAACAGAACTAAAACATCAAAAACCATTAAAACAATAAAAAACATTTGAAAAAATTCATAAAGACAGTGATATCTCAAATTTGCTGAGGAACCATGCTGTGACTAAACACTGTTCACATTTGATATATTTCTTGTCAAACTCAGAAGTTCTTATTTCTATTTTTAATCAAAAATGTCTTCAAGGCTTCATCACAGCTTTTATAATGGTGGATGACTGCAGACTATCTCCAAGCACATCTGGAAGACAGTGAAGGGAAACCCCTCTCCAACGAAAGAACAGGTTAATGACAGTGCCAGAACTCACTCTGGAGTCTTTATTAAAAGTTCCAATACTATATCAATAGCACACAGGTAGGTAGCAACGAGCAATGTGAATATTTCACATAGAGGACCTTATGTGAACAGAATCCATGCCATGCATCACTTGCCCTGTAAAGAGAAGCTAAGGTATAGGGTCTGGCTCAGTCTGGGGTAGAAATGGCTTCAGGGGGACCTATGTGATGCCCCCTGGCAGCTACAGGAAGGTCAGTAAGAAGACGGAGGTGGATTCTTCAGCAACGTGGTTGGAGGATGAGAAACAATGGGCAGAAGCTGAAACAAGAAATGTCTGAGGAATGAGAATGCCTTCTTGCTCAGAGGACTGTAGGGCAGTGGGTCAGGTCACCTGTAATCTCTGAATATGGAGATAAAGATCCTGAAAACCTGGTCTCAGCTGTTTCCTGCTGGCCAATCTGGAAGTTGAAAAAGAGACCTCTTCCCACCTGAATTTTCCTATCAGCCTATGAGACATATCCTCCTGACAAAGAGGTAATGGAAATCACGCTTTGTAAATAACTAAAATTGAGTAAAACCCAGAGTAAAACCCAGAGAAGTTAATTCAGTAGATCAGATAGCTACATAATAACTGGAAAAACACATATAGCCCTGCTGCTTTTTAGGAGACTTACTCATCCCATACTGGCATAAGCAGTTAGGAGATTGTTCACTCATCCATACTGAAAAGCAGAGCGCTCACAACTGTACAATTTAGAAAGTTTCTGTTGAGAGAGATATTTATTGAATCTCAGAAGCTTGAAATTTCTCATGTCCATCTAATTTTCCCATAGCACAAAGCTCCAAAATAATTCTAATTAATACTTCCCACTGCCAAGAATTTCAGTGCTTGATCTCCAGCCACTGTACAGATAACCCTGACAGAATACATTCCAAAGTCCACAAAATTTCACTGCTAGTAGTTAAGGAAGTAATAAGAATATTGGTCTCAAACAGCACTTGTAAGATGAACATATTTGGATTTTCCACAAAGTTAGAAAAAAAAAACCACCTTTGTCTTAATCCAATTCATAATCACTGAGAAAAATACAAAATTAATACATTTTCAAATACCAAAAATTTCACTTCCTTCAGCTCATTCACACCTTACACTAGAGAGTGAGCTTCAGGAGAAGCTCTGCAAGCTGAACATGCATTTTACAAGATTTTGTCTGTATTTATTCCAGTTGCCCTGACACAACTCCTCTGCAGAATGGGAAGGCATGGAATATACGGTACTAAATAGAAAGAAATTCCCTAACACAACTTCTAAATTCATCTTATTCTTCTAGAACAGCATGAAAGTAGGTTCCCTTAAAACAAGGGTCTAATCCAAAAATGAAGTCAAATCAATGCTGACATAGTTCGTGCTTTATTGGGTTTTTTTTCAAACATCTTTCTAATATTTAATAAGTATGTGCTGATTGCTTTCAATGGCAGTGACGAGGCAGCTATTTACAAGCGCAGCAGACATTAGTAATCAGTATGGTACCATATTCCAATAGGCACAACATGCTCTTTGTATCCCCAGTCACAGAAACAGAGACCTCATGTACTCAGAGAATACTGTAGGCAGGAAGACTTCATGTTGTAGGATTTCCATATAAATGTGGGGCAAGAAAACAGTGGAGCTCATGAATGTTTATTGTGGATTAAATTTCTTCCCTAATTCCCTGTGGGCCTCTTAAATGTGAGATGAATTACAAACTCATTAGTTTTCCATTTTTATCTAAATAGCTCTCCTTCACAGGAAAAGTGTCACAGAATTTTATTTGTTTAACCTAGTGGACCTGGTAGTCCTCAAATACAACAGATGTGAGCACATATCCCAGCTCCTAAGGATATGACACTAGGTTGCAGTAATTCCCTGCTTTCCCAAGCTTGCATTCATTAGAAAAGGAAGGTACAAGGATCCAAGAAGATACAAGATATCACTCAGCTGACTTCTCTTCTAGGTGATCAAGTCCCCAGGAGTCTGGGACACAAATCGCAGACTTACAGAACCAAAGAACGGTTTGGGTTGCAAGGGATCTCAAAGACCACTTTGTTCCAACTGCCCTGGCATGGGCAGGGACACCTGCCACTAGACCACATTTCTCAGAGCTCCATCCAACCTGGCCTTGAACACTTGCAGGGATGGGGCATCCACAACTTCTCTGGACAACCTAATCCAGTGCCTCATCACTCTTACATTAAAGAATTTCTTCTAAATATCTAATCTAAATCTACTCTCCTTCAGTTTTAAGCCATTCCCGTCACTACCTGCCCTTGTAAAAAGTTCCTCTCTAGCTCTCTTGTATCCCCTCTTTAGGTACTGGAAGGGCTATAAAGTCTCCCTGGAAACTTCTCCTCTCCAAGCGGAACAGCTCAAACACTCTTGGCCCATCTTCACTGCAGAGCTGCTCCAGCCCTCCGACCAATGTGGTGGCCTCCCCTGGATTCTCTCCAACAGCTCCACATTTTTCTTGTGTTGGGGACTAGAGCTGGATGCAGCATTCCAGGCAGGGTCTCACAAGGGCACATCTCTTTTGTTGCACTTCAGGGTACGGTTTCAGGATACCTTCAACTTAGTTAACAATTCTACTGCTGACTCCCAGCTTTCTTGTTCTCTTTACTTCACTCTCAGTAGAAGCAACAGAAGGTATTTATTACTGTGTAATATCATACTGAACTGCCCTCACTTTGCACAAAATATATTACTGAATCACAAAAAATTCAATGTTACGTGGGAAACATGTATCGTCTATGAAATAACCAGCACCATTCAATAAAGAAAAAGTGGTGAAAAATATGCTGAAACTAACTTCCATATTTACTTTAATAAAAAGTCACCATTTACTTTTAAATGAAAAGATTAAATACTAGTATTCCACTAGTAGCATAAAATTCCCCCTAAATTTTATACATATTAAGAAACATAGGGTAAAAACAACTAAGTAAAACTTGGTAAAAGCAATTCTTGAGAAAACATCTTGGTTTGTTGTTAGTAGACTCTTCTTCATTGTATCTAGGTATATGTTTCTTCCTTTTGTTTTGTTTTCAATTACCATAGTATGAAAAAGAAAAAAAGGAAAAAAAAGTTGCAAATCTAACCCATATATTGTGCTTGTTTGGTACAACTATTGCTTTATTCAGTACATTTAGCATCTATGTCTTCCTTTTCTGTGTCATGGTTCTATGACATACCTGAGACTACCTTCTAGAAAGCTTAAAAGCTCATGGCCTGATTGTCATTTCACACTGAGTCATTCCACTGACATCAGGGCTGCACGAGAATAAATCAGAGCATGATGAAAACCACTATGAGAAGAGTGTATTGGGGTCTACGTTCAGCTGTAAAGTCAGTCTAGATGAAAGGAAAAATCGACCACACAGATTTATGCTTCACCATTCTTAATGAGGCTTTTTCATTTTGATCCTCTCTAGGAGGCTTCTATTGTATTCACCAAATAGCAAAAAAAAAAAAAAAATTAACATGAGGACCTATACAGTATCTACACTTCAGAGTCAGTAAATAAAATCCCTGAGGACTCCTAAGACTTGTCAGTTTTCTCTAAAGGTAAACAAATACCAAACTGCAGAACGTGAGGACTGTGTTGTAGATCAGACTATGACAATAATGATGATGAACCTCTACTGAAAGGTTTTAACTGCAGTTTATTCAAAAATCACCACCCTAAAATCTTTCCTTATTGGAAGTTTCAAATTCCCTTTTCAAAAGATCTGGGGTTTAGGCAAAGTATCTTAACAGGTAAGGTACATTACAATAAAGCTGCCTGCCCAACCTGAGGTACAGACCCTGTACAAAGTCAAAGTAGCAGCCGTGTCTTCCAAAGATTCCTGTCCCTTCTGCTCCTACTATCCTGACTCCACAGGGGAAGTAGCAGCTCCAGCTTGGGTTTTCAGGGCTCTGGCACAGGCAAAGGCAGCAGCACAGTGGTGACCTTGTTCCTGTACAGCAACGTGCTGCCTTTATTTTATGTATGCCAACTGCACTCCTACTAAATGCACAATATTCTCAAGAGGTGTTAAAAAAGCACTGTTTGTATCTGCTAGTGGAGAAGGATGCAATGGAACGAGAAAGGGCAACACAAGAGCTGAAAATTCATATCCTGTTAGAAATAGAGCTGCATGACCATATGCTGTAACCGAGAAGCAACTGTGGTGTTGGCTCATGAACACAAGCGACCCTAATTACAACACCAATGAGTATTTCCTACCAGGCTGCAGCAACTGATAAAACTCATTCGAAACTGAACCTCACAATACAGCAACAGCATTTGCCTCTTTCTCTTCTTGTGAAAAGAAAGGGAGAAATAGCTGGCACTTCTCTGTTAATATTTATTCAAACAAAAGAAAAAGTAATTTTTCCAGCTCCTCTGCTGGTTTGGGTAAGAATGTGTACCTGGCCTACCTGTCAACTTCAGGGGAGATAGCAAATTGGTTTCTTTCAGGCAAAAAAGCAAAGTATGTGACCTAAGAGGTCAGATGCCCATTCTTCTTTGTGTATGTACACCAAAGAAGAAGAGGCCTCAGTCACTTAGAATTAATAAATAAATATCTAAATACCTACATAAGGTCAGAAAAATAAAATAGTTGCTCGTGCTAATTTATACTATGTAGCATTATCAGTAGTTCTGGTACTAAATTTTGCTAACATCTCTCTAGCTATTGTTTTGGCCAAGAAAAACAAGATGAACTATTATTGTAGCACCTAGATATTACTGACCAGCATGAAACCAAGTCCCAGGAAAAAATCCCATTAACAAAGAAATGTGTTGCTGAGTGAATTTCTACCACCTCTAAACTTTGCTACTTGATTTTTATTATCGCTGTCGTTTCTAGCTGGTGAAACAGATCCTTCACTCTTGAAGGGAAACCATACCCCAGGGAAAGCACACATGAGAAGAAATTACTTTGAGTGACCTCTATTAAATCCTTCTAGAAGCAACAAATTTGCAGCACAGGGACTGACCATTTGGTCTGGGGTCCAGGTATAGCATCATAGAGTGCAACAAATGGTGACAGTGGCTGGACTTGGCAGCAGAGCTGGAAAAAGGAGCAGACCTCGGGGGAAGGCGGGAGCTGGCTCCGAGACGGATTTAACACTGTCAGCCTCCTCCAGGGACATCCTAGCAGCAACACCTGGATTCCTTCCCACCAGTTCAATGCTCGGTTTCACACCATGTTTATACAAACTCTTTTTGTATTGATCTGGGTACCATTTTCTCATTATGACCATGTTCGCATTTAAAGACTGCATGGCTTAATTTTTAATTACTCCCCTAGTCTGGGAAAGCAACACTGTACCTGTGACAGAGCAGAAAAATTAAATGCAGTCTGGTCAACAAACAAGCTCAAACAAGTCTGCCACAGCAGAGCTGAAATACTTCACTCAGCTGCTTAATGGGACACAATGTTCACTGCCTTAAAACAAACTGTTTAATGTTTTTCAGCTCACTTTGCTTTTATATCCTTAGCAATGATGTTTGACAATGATATTCTTTCATACCAGGAAAGTAGAAAAGCTGTAACGGAAATGATTACATGCTACAACCCAGTGTCTTGATCTATGCCTCAAAAACAGATAGCTGCATACCACAGTGTTTTCTAGTGGCTTTGACAAAGGAGTTATGCTTCCTGAAAGACACTGAAGGTTTGAAGTCCTTGATCAAAGTCCAAGAAGCCTTTATAAACTCCAGTGGGTACAGTTTGTATCCCATCTGGAGAGAACAGCAGTGAAATGCAGTGAAAAACTCGGTTTCCCATTGCTATTCTAGAGTAGTCTAAACTTGCTGGTCAACTTTTCGTACTAAGGAGAAGAGATTCAAGAGTGATTCTGAAAGCAAATGTCTGCAGATACCCTGAAGACCACTTGTTATTATGGTTAAGAAAAAAAGTAGGCCCTTTAGGCTCCCAGCAGATGGAGGACAACTGTCACCTTCACAGTGTAAAATAAAATTACTACACCAGTACTTTTGTGGGTAACTGGTATTTAAGTATTAGTACAATTAGTACAAAAATAATTAATATAATCATTCAAGAAGTTTGACTAAAAGCATCACCTGAGTGACCCATTTCAGAGAACATATAACCAAAACCCGTAGTTTTCAGATCACTCCCATTTACTCCTTGTGAGGCCAGATGAGTAAAACCACAAGCAGTCCCAAGTCAAAGGTGTGAAGGAACTTCTCTCTCTGATAATCAGCTCAAATGATAATTTCTACAGAAAAGTTCACATTTGAGGTAAAGTGAATGAGAGAAGTTTCTTAAATTCTCCCCTGCAGGATCCATGCCACAGCCTGTTATAATCTCATTATAAACTGAGTTATTAGGATATGCTATAAAAACCAATTCCCCACAATGGTGATTTTTATTTTTCAAAAATTATATTAGCATCTAATTTTTAAATCTTCCTCTTCAGCCATGAAAGCTGGAAGATGATTTAGTATTTTATTTTAGCATTTTGCTAATAATTTAATCCCAGAAGCATCAAATATTATAATCTGGCCATTCTGTAATCAAAAGCTGACAATGGCCTTTTAAGTACATGATAATAGTAGATATTCTAGAGAAAAAAAAAAATGCCATAAATATGAAGACCCTTAGCTGAACACTTTCCAAACTGCACTAGCTCTTGCCTCAATGGTAATTGCACTTTTCATTGTAATTTGTCTTCCAGTGCTTTGAAGTATTTTCAACATCTTCATAAGTGACTTGGATGCTTGACTCAAAGAAATACTAAGCAAGTTTGCCACTGATACTAAACTGGGAGGAGCTATTGAGAGGTCCCTTGGAGAGAACTCAACAAATTAAAGGGCTGGGAAATCATCAACTATATGGAATTTAACAAGGGAAAATGACAGATTCTGCATCTGGGACAGTGCAACCCTGAGTGTAAGTACAGACTGGGGAATGAGAAACTGGAGAGCAGTGCCATGGAAAGGGACCTGAGGGTCCTGGTCCCTGGCAAGTTGAAAATGAGACAGCAGTGCCCTGGCAGTCAGGAGGGCCAGCCCTGTCCTGGGGGCATCAGGCACAGCATCACAGCTGGGCAAGGGAGGGGATTGTCCTGCTCTGCTCTGAGCTGGGAGAGCCTCACCTCCAGTGCTGGAGGCAATTTTGGGTGCCAGAATAGGAAAAAAGACATTAAGCAGTTAGAGAGCAACCAAAGGAGGGAAACAAAGGTGGTGAGGGGCCTTGAGGGGAAGCTGAATGAAAAGTGGCTGAGGGCACTTGGTCTGTTCCGCCTGGAGGAGACTGAGGGGAGACCTCGCTGCAGGTATAACTTCCTCAAGGGGAAGAGGCAGGCACTGATCTCTACTCTGTGGTGACAGTGACAGGACCTGAGGGAATGGTCTGAAGTGGTGTAAGGGGTGATTTAGTTCAGATTTTAGGAAAAGACTCTCGACCCAGAGGATGGTTGGGCACTGGAACAGACTTCCCAGAGAAACAGTCACAGCACCAAGCCCATCTGAGTTCAAGAAATGTTTGAACAATGCCCTCAGGAACATGGTGTGACTCTTGGGGCTGTCCTGTGCCAGGCCAGAAGGTGGATTTCAGTGATCCTCATGGGTCCCTTCCAACTCAAGATATTCTATGAGCCTATCAGTGACATTAGTGAAAATAAATGTGATATTGGACCCCTATCTCAAGCTATTTTGATACAACTGAACTACCTGGTAGGTTCTAAAGGCATAAACTGAATTATTAATGAAAAGTCTTCTTCATGCAACTACTCTCAAGACATTTTTCATTATCACTCATATATGTCCCAGATAATGAACACCAGAGAGCAAGAATAAGCATTCTGCACAGTACAGGGCTCTTCAAAATCTCCTCTTAAGCTGTATCATTTGTTGTTATATTCCTACTATACCCATACACATTCCATTGTACACACAATTGGAAATGTTTAAAGTTCATTATACGGTTTCATGTCAATCTATTTCTGAATTTTTGACAACTGGTCTCCCTTTGGTTTAGGAAATATAAGCAATCAAGCCATAGAGAAATAGCCAAATTTGGGACTTTGGACCATATCCACATCTCAGAAAAAGTGGCACCTACCAAAAATACATTCCATAGATATCAGGATGAGGCCATGGGATTTATGCTTCAGGGAATAAAAACTTTTCAGAATCATTAAGTTAGGCTTTCTGTACCAACAGATCTGCAAAGAAGTGCTCGGCATGGAATGTAAAATCAGAAGTTAATCAGGTAATATCACTTTATACTTTCCCTATATGCAGCACCATAAAGCAAGGGATATGAAAAGGGCTAGGGTAAGGGTAGGGACAGGGAGAGCAGCATGGATAAGGAGATCAGGGAGGAAATGTTTAATTCTGTAACCTCCCCCGAGTGCTTTGCTGAGACTTTCCAGAGTGCAGTCCCAGCCAGGCATCATTACTGTCTGATTCAAGCTGCAAGATAATCCTGTGTGCAAAAGCCCCAGTCATTTCTAGGACACCAACCTACTGTAACATGCTTTTTAGTGGCCTTAATACAGTATGTTCAGCTTAGTGGAGTGCCTAGAGAAAACCTGCATTTCCAATTTGTATTTATCATTTTAGGATGCTTGTTAGCATTACGTCCTAGCAACACAGAAATTTGGTTGATGCCACACGGACACAGACAAAACACAGAGTTCCTGCTCAGAGCGTTCGCCTCTAACTCTGACACTGGAGCTGAAATCCTTAACTGCACGTGCATAAACGATACAGGGCAGCTCCTCAGTGCTCTACTCAAGTGAAATGGAGCAATGCCGACTTACCCTGACTGAGGTTATTTCCATCCTTATGTAAGTCCTTGCATTAGGTAAAGCATAATGCAATCAAACGTTGGAAAAACAGGTAGAAAATGAGGAGGGTAGAGAGCAAACACAGAAACAGATTAACACGTGTTTACCAGGATTGCACAAATTACAGCTTATTTTTTTTTAATTTCACCAAAGCCCAAGCAATAAATACACAACATAGCATTTTAAAGAACCCAAAATGTCTACATCATTATAAATACAGCCTTCAAAGTAAATTTTAACAAGAGGTTTTGCTAATGTTTGAAAACACAGAGAGTTCTTCCTAGATTAAATAAACTTGGGCAAGGGAAAAGTTACTACGTTTGCCTTTATGTATTTTTTAAAAATCCAATTCAAAATTTCCGGATATCTCTTATCCCCCAGGCCAGAAAATAGCAGAGCTTGACAACTTAAAAATGTGTTAAAAAATTAACTCTGAACAGATTTACTGAGTAACACTAACTGAATATGAAAAATTATCTATCTGGCACTAAGACTCAGCCAAGTTGGATCATATCCACAGGTTTTGGGTGTGTGCTCTTACAAAAACCAGCAAAAGAATACACAAACAGCCAATTCCTGTAGCAATTAAAAGTACTTAAGCTTTCACACAGAAACAGGGAATGCAAAATGATGGGTTTTAGTACAGATCTGGAAGTAAAACCAAGCAGAATCCTAATGTGCTGTCACATCCAATCAAGGTCAAAACCAGTCTGCCTTCCTGATGAATCAATATAATACTGCATGAAGACAATGACAGGCACAGGATATTAAAAAAACTTCAGTATTTTAATGCTAGTATGGAGTGTACGATGGGACACGGTGTGTACCTTCATTTTTTACTATTAAAGAAGCAAAAGAATCTCAATCATGTCAAATGGGGCTGAAGGTGCTTCTCATTTTTGAAAATGAAGCCCCTTCTATTTAGGTACAAAAATATGGGTATTTCTCTAGTGATTCCAGTTATAAACGTAACCTTTAAAAAATAAATATTGAGGCATATACAAGTCAAAAGTGTTGCAATGGGCTAAATAACCCTGAAACTACCCCCATCTACATATCTGATTACCAGAGTGGCATGTGCACCTAGAAAATGAACTGTTTGATTACAGCTCCTCTTCATCCCCAACAGCAAATAGCATTTTCGAGAAGAATAATAAAATATGACAGTGTCTCTGCCAGTGCTCTTGGATAATACCCTCCGGCTCACACGCACATGTCCATGCACGTCTAGATGAATGCACAACCAATGTAAGTGTGCACATCACACACACACATTAATTTGTGGGGTATATAACCATTTTAGTAACCATTTCAGAGATAATAATACTTATTAGTCCACATTTCACTACTGGGAAAAAATACATATATACATATATTAAAAGATAGATCTCCATTTGAAAACGTAGTTTCCTGCACAAAGAATAAAACGAGAACAGATAAATGTGTGTCAGCATTTGTCAGACTCTACCCTAGCAGTCAGGTTCTACCACCAAATGAGAACTGAGAGCCTGGATAAGCCTTGTAAGTCAGTGCCTGGCTGTGAGCCTGAACACAGGGTTTCCCCAAACGCCATCTGAGTCATCCCACCAGCTGTTCCTAGATGTTCAATTTGCCACTTGGCTGAAATGATCCTCCTTTTCCTCACTGATTGCTTTTACCAACTGAGATCTGCACAAACTTATTCTGCCTGAGGTTCCTCCAGCTTGACCTGAATTTCCCTTAGGGCCATGTCCTGTTGGGCATACTTCTCTCTGATTCCCTGCATGGCTCAGAAATTCACCATCATCTCCTTAGTGACAGGGTATCCCCACATGTCCTGATTCCTTACCACAAATCTGGGGTCACACATTTGTGTGTATCCTTCTCATTGGAACCAAGTGCATGCACCTTCACTGCGTTTCTCAGCTATCTGCTCTGTCACTCTTTTTCATACAGCAGAGATTTCTCCACCAATCTCATTACAGGGCTTCCCTGAGACAGAGTTTCAATTACCGTTATTTTAATACAGTTATGTTTGTATATGGTTTGCTTGGTGGACCTTGTGCCACTGAATCTACAAGTTATAAACACCTTTCATCTATAATTTAATGTAGATATAGATCAATAATATTTTCAGCTGAAACACCCTTTTTTGTTCTGATACAAATCATACTTTGAATTCACTTCTTGACTAATACAAATACTGCCTGGCATTGGTTTCTGGATGTTGATGTAGGAGGATGCGCCCCCAACAGCGCTGAAGAAACATACAAGGAAATTGCAAACTTAAATATTGCTTTGTATGAAAGAATCTTTCTCTTCAAAATCTACTGACAAGAATTTTAAAAATTTAAATTATAATTTATAAATGAAAATTGATTTGATAATTTCAATTAAAGGTTTGGATTCATTAATAACAGTTTGCTTCCTAGAGGAAGTAACCCAGTTTTCAAATTCCCCTGAACAAACCACATACTGTGTTGATAGTATTATAAAGAAAATCTGGCTAAACGCAAATGACTTGGTAATGAGTCCAGAAAAACAGAATATTAGAAAAGTGTTACCAAAAAGCAGCACTGTACAAGTAGCAATCTACAGACTTGGAACCATAAATCTTACCTTTTCCTGATGTTTTGTATGAAACAGGTTGATAGATAGAATTCCTTGAAACGTACACATGCAGAAACACTACCACTCACAGCTAATTCACTGTAAAGAATGCTGCTTACCAGACTGAGTCCCATCTCTTACTATCATGTTATCACTTAAAATGAATCCCCTTTGGATATCATGTAGGATCAGACTAATTTCTGAGTTTAAATGACTGTTAAATAATCATCTGTGACTTGATCTGGGTGGTAGGACCCTTGTGTAGCAGTTGTCAAACCACTCCTCCATCCCATCCTTCAGAAAAATTTTAAGAGACCTCAGAAGTGCTGTCCAAGACCATCCCCTAAATTCTCACCTGGATCAGGATTTCAAAGACTTTTAGAACAGCCTCAATAGTTTTCCCTATGAGTTCTCCCTGCATCTACCAGGGCGTCCATACACATGGATGTGTGGCCAAGAGTGTCAGTGAAAGTGCCACCAGATCCCAGGCATTATTCTCTACTAATGTATATCATACAAAAAAAAAAAAAAAAAAAAAAGCAAAAAGAAGCAAACAACCAAACAATAAGAAGCAGTGATGTTCGTATTTCCACTTTTCTGGGTAAACAGTGGGCTGGATTTTGGAGGACAAACAGTGTGCATTGTTCTTGCCAGCTGTATGATGGACACATGAACTCTGCAAGTAAAGGGAGCATCCTAAAGACTAAGCCCATGTTTCTATTTCAAGGCAGATCAGAACCATGGCAGGCTGATTTGGCAGGGTTATGCAGGTCAAGCAGGCACCCTTATAAATAACTGCTGATTAAGCAGTTATTAAGCAGACTGCTACAAGCAGTCTGATGAACTACAGCAAGGAAACTATTGCACTAAAATAAGCTAAACTGAAGCACAAATGAGGTCAGAGGTGGAAAATGTGACTATCATTCAAAATTGTTAAATGTATATTCTGCACTTTCATTATTTCCAAAGCTTTAAAGCGCAAAGAAGAAAAGTTCTTTGAAGGAAGTTCTACAATGTTCTAGTTGCAGTAAAATGAAGAGAGCATATTAGCTCCTCATGGTTAAAGCTAAGCTTCTCAGAAGAGACATTTAACTCATTTGGTTGTAGTATGGAATTATTTTTTTATAGTTTGTTCAGCATTGTCATCCTTATCTTATCATCCTAAAATACCAGATATTCTTTCTTCCCCTGCAGACAATCCATGCCTGGTCTATCTATTCACCTACACAAATCCACCTTCCCTTTTGCATTTTCTTCCTGGAGTTCATTGTGTTCTCTAACAGATGTAATAAAATAGAAATAAAGAAATAAAATCATTTTCTTCAGTAATCTCCTCAACAATATGATCTTAACTGATACTTTTTTGTTATTTTGGCATTTTTGAATAAAAATATTTTAAAAACCCAAACAAACAAGGCTCTCGGTAAATATTTTGAATTGTCAATGGTTTCTATACTGTCTTTTTCATGACAATCTCTTCTGTCATATAGTTTATTTCACTTGCTTTGCTCTGAGACTGCTCTCCTTATCTCAAATGCTGACTTACCACACAGTATCAAGTAGTTGAGACGCTCAGCTTCAAAAACCCTTTTGCATTTACAGTAATTTCACGAATACAAGCCGCAGCAATTTGACAAAAATTTTGGTGGAAACCCGGAAGTGTGGCTAATACTCGGGGGTGGCTAATATGTGAATAATTTTCTGACATTTACAACCCCAGACGTGCCAAGCACCTGCCAGTAAAAGCCGGCATTTCGCAATTGTTACAGTGTTACTGTGTTGCCCTGGCTCCCTGCAGGCATCACGGGGGGCGGGGAGAGAGGCAGGAGAGCTCTCTTCTTCCCTCCTCTGCCGCAGCCCCGGGGAGAGACGGGGGCACCCCGCGCCGCCATTGCCATGGCTCAGGGAGGAGGGGGGGAGCCCGCACTGCCATTGCAGCGGCTCGAGGAGGATGGGGGGGGCTCTGCCCCCGCCCTCCGCCGCCGTGGCGGGAGCAGGGGGTGCTCCGTACCCGGCCAGCGCCGCGGCGTGAGCGGGGCCGGGGCGAGTGAACCCAGAGGCAGCGGCCAGCCCCGAGTGGCAGCGCCGGGCTGGGCTACCTGGCCCCGTCAGCAGCCCCTAGCGGGCCGAGCCTGCACAGCCTTAGTTGAGCCAGTAAACCCCCCCGCCATGCCGCGGTTCTGTTAGTATCTGGCAACTTTGTTGCACATGGGTCCTCGCTGCGAATGACAGAGCGGCTTATATTCAGGTGCAGCTTATTTATGGACAAAGAACGAAATATTTGCCAACACCCAGAGACGTGGTTTATACTCAGTGCGGCTTGTATTCGTGAATTTACTGTACCTTTCCCCAGAGCTCACAAATATGGGGGAATCTATGCCATCCATTGGTTCAATAAATTCTTGAAAGACAGTGTCTTCTATATCTTCAAAGTTATCTGATGGCTTTACATACAGTTTGCAAATTCAGATTATATTCTTAGAGTGAAAACTTACATCTGGCTTCTAAATACCCAACTGATAGCACAAATAATTTGAAGAAGATGTTTGCAGATCACCTTTGTTCAAGGTCACAAAAATACAAGCATATATATGTAGACTTTGCAGTTTACTTAAAACTCTAACTATCCTTTAAAGATAAATATTGTCCACAGAAATTTTCCCAGTCACTGAACCCAGCAGGAAACTGATGTTGGAGCAGTAGCTGCTACACAGTTAATTCCTCTGTGTTGGAATTTATCCTTTTTTTTTTCTTTGCCAGTTTCCACTCATCTGAAGAGTCTAACATCACCACTAGAGGTGGTAGAATTTTTGTAATGCCCTAATAGTATTTTCTGCATTCTACAGGTTTCAGAGAAAAGTTTCATACTAAGAATTTTACAGCAGCTATGGAGCCTAAATTATATCAGGAAAGTGCAAAAAAAATTCAAATGTATAGCATGCCATAAAATATTTTTAAAAATACTATAAGAACTCAGTAGTGCTATTAAATTATCTTGAGGTTTAATTTTTTCAACGCATATAGAAAATGGGGTTCTCTAAGAGGACAGGATTTGATATTTTTAAATAGAGGGAAAGGGGCCCAGTTACACCTGCCTTAGGTCACAGAAAACTAATCTATGATCTGCTGTAGAAAGACCACACACCCACACCACAATATCCCAACAATAAGGCATTTTCATTTTAGAAGAAGCCAATATCCAGAAAGGGTGGTGCTTAGGACAAAGGCAACTAAGTTATTCTGTTCTGCAAGTTTTCACCAATACTATATTTGCTCACAGCTTTCCTGGCTCCATCCAGCATCTGCTGTCTTTCAGTTTCATAGGTACTAAAAATAACTATCATCTGAAGAACAACCTCCTTCCAAGAAAACAAACAACAATCCAAACATAAATTCACCACAAATGTTATTTCCTTCTGATGTTTTTTTGACATGATTTCAAGTTATTCATGAAAACAACGTATGGGTGGAGTACCACAGGGGCTGGAAAAGCCAGCTATGACCTCATTTGCAACTCTGGTTAAAGCAGGAGAAGGGTCAGTGCCTTTTCCACAGCCAAGTGTTTATGATCTATGAGGCTCTTAGGTTCTTTATGGTATGTAACTTCCCAGTATTTTTGTTTGATTGGGTTTTTTTTAATGATATGCCACTGTACATTACAATATGAGAGACACAGGGTGAATATAGAAATATAGGTTCATCCTGTTTCTTTATCAGTCATAATTATTGCATTGTAATCACAGAAAACCACAGAAATCTGCAGTAACAGGTACTTAGCCTCTGCCTGCATCTCTTGTATTTGATATGCTTATAAGCAGGTCTAGAGCATCTTTACTCCACAAATGTAAGAAAAGGTGGTTTGCCTTCCAAGCAAAGATGTTGTAAAGATAAATACCTTAAACATTTGGAGAAACTTAAATAATGTGGTAATGGGGATCATACAATTGCAATAAACTGCTATGAATCTGGTACAAATATGCTTCGGTTTCTTGTCAGCAGAGCTCTACTTCCTAAAAAGGAATAAAAGGATGTTTTCAATTGGTTTTAATACTTTAATCATATCACAGCACTTCTACATTTGCTGTGTTCAGGCCTTGCCAATTAGATGACAACGACCTATGTACTCCCTTAAGGATTATTCTTTTATGTTTGGAATGTAGCAAACATTTTGGTTTAGATAGTAATTTGATCAACTGGACCTGAAATATCTTTTACTATGTTTATATTTGTGCTTATACACATATACTGATACATTACCTCCAACTTTGAACTGCTAAAGAGATTAAATCCAGACTGAAGATCTGAAAGTGGCCACCAGGAGCCCAAGACTTGTTGAAGCAAGTGTCCAAGGGCACAGTATTAATATTGATAAAAGTCATATCATATGCAAATTTCAATATTCAAGGTGCTCTGGACCCAGACTAGCAGGCAAGCAAAGAGATCTCTTCCTGATTCCCATCCATACAAACTCCTTCCAACAAGCAGGAATGCATGCAGCCCCTGAAACACTGAGCTCCAAAACACAAAGCCATACTTTCAAATCCTTTCTCCTCCAGTATGGTTTCATTATATGTGGAGTCCAGTAAGTCTCATGTTCAGAGGCCTGCCTTTGAACAGTGAAGCTACAGTTATTTCTGTAAATTTACTATCTTAGGCAATCTTGACTTGCAAAATGCAAACTGCTTATCTGAGAGGTAAGAGGAACTTATTCATTTGGACAACTTCCTTTTCTATGTCCTTATGTGTTCCCTTTTTCACATACACGTTCACACACAGTTCAATGCAAAATTAATCAATGTGGTAATATTTGCAAATGGAGAAGAGATTCCCTGTGCCCATTTTTGCTCCAGTTCTCACTTTTATGGGATCACAGGAGAGACAGCACCATTCAGGACTGGATTTTGAAATTGTGTAGGTGATCAGGACAGAATCTCCTGGTTTCACAGACATGGTTTCTTTCAGTTTAGCTCAGAGTCTTATCTGGTGCATCTTGTGCTAGGTTCTTCAAAAGTGTCTGTCTCAGTCTGCCTAGGTCTTACTCCAGAGCAACACACTGGCTTCAAGGTCTGAGTGTTTTCTTTAAAGCAAGAAAAAGTCTTATGCTAGCCTAAAGTTTGTATTTTCAATCTGTATTTGAGTCTCAGCTACAGAAAGAAGTTCAGATGTATACCTTCTCCTAATTTGGATGGTAAAATAGGTGAAGAAAAGGGAAACTAGAGAGATTAGATTATTAGATTATACATTATATCACTACCCAACAACTTAATCTGATTTTGTCTTTACTGGTTACAGTCAGTCCTCACTGTGAGTACAGAAACCCAGTGAACTTAAAAACATTAAGCTTAGGATTTCTTTTCCATAGTGACTTTTTAGCACTAGATTTATCTCAATCTTTTTCTGAAGGGTTCTTTTTCCATTGGTTTTGCTTTTTCCTGTATGTGGGAAAGGAGACAATTTTCCCTGCAAATAAAGCACAGTTTTAAAAGGGTAAATCTGCCAAAGCAGCTTATGTCCAGCATTGCTGGCAATCAGCCACGAATTCTGTCCAGTCACAGGCAAAAAAAATAAAAATCTTTCTGGTGAACAGATGATCAGCATCCTGTAGCACTGATCTGAGACAGAGTGAAAAAGGTCATGTAAATGCAGCATATGGTTTCAGCGACAAGTTATTGAGTTGTATCTTCATTTCTCAGCATCTCAAGTTAAATATTTCTATGCCAGAATATAAATCTAGATGGAAATGCCTACAAATCTAGAGGATAATGTCTATCAATAAATCTGAACAGTAGCACTGCACATTCTTAACTATATGCAAATCAGCTATTAACAAGTTTTTAATTCTTTCTGGTTCTGCTACAAAAAAACATGAAAAATGTTGAAATACAGATAATGTGAAATAAATTGCTCTCATCTAAGAAAATTATTAGAAAAATATGTAATTAAATTGGAAGCTTTTGGAGTGTAAAGAAATTCAAGCAACAGATTTTAGTAAAAGAGGCCAGAGAAAATCAGAAGGTAGCAATTGACTGGTAAGAAACTGCTCTAATTACAAGTACTCAGGGCTTTAAATTATTTGGAAACCAAAGTAATCACCTATAAAATGAGATCCATTTATCAGGAAGAGAGAAGAAACCAAGGTAATTCTTTGTAATAGACTAATGACAGCTCTTGCTTGCCAGGGCAAGTGCAAGAGAATGTTGCAGGATCAGGGAAGCACAGCTCAGCATCCACCTGTCATCTAGTAATTAGTAAAATCCTGATAGGGAGCAAGCAAGTGATGGTGGTAGAGCCACTTGGATTGTATCCTGAACTAAAATTACTTATTCAGATGAAAGACATCTCTTTTTTGCATGTAAGGATTTTGAAACATGCTCTTAGATGTTAATTGAGACTGAGAAAGTCCACAAACAATAACACAGTTGAAACTCCTGCCATAGTAGTTTTTATGCTCAGAGATGTAGAGCAGCTTCTCTCTTTCTTGTTTCTCAAGGCAATGTTGTTGCTCCTCTCAACATCCAATCTTCTTTCCTTGCTATTTTTTTTTACATTTCTACCTATCAGAAGCCTATATGTATTCCTTTCACTTTCATTTCCTTTTCTTTCAATTCTATGTGCATTCCTATGCGTTAGCTTGTTGTTTCCTTGAAAATTAATTATTAAAAGCCTTTTATCTAACCTTTAATTACAAATCTATCTTTCTCATAGATGCATTACATCTATGTAATTACATCTAAGCATTACAAGATGTGTGTGTGTGCACATGTATGTGTGTGTGTAAAACGGGCTTTTTCTTTTTAAGACTGTTTAATGTTCCACTCAGCTCTGATTTCCATGCTTTACAATCTGCTTTAGCAGAAACAAGTAGCCAAGAGTTGAGAATTTGATCTACCACTTTTCCTTCCCTACAGAGAAAACTTAGTGCACATTTTCACGTGTCTGTTTATATATATATATATATATATATATATATATA
Source organism: Catharus ustulatus (assembly GCF_009819885.2). Taxonomy (NCBI): domain Eukaryota; kingdom Metazoa; phylum Chordata; class Aves; order Passeriformes; family Turdidae; genus Catharus; species Catharus ustulatus. The sequence goes on along the minus strand of NC_046223.1, from coordinate 57,988,650 downwards.
TATATATATATATATATATATATAGGGTGTTTTGCAGTTCCTGTGACATTACTATAATTCAGCTTGACAGTTTTAAACTTAATCATAAGCCTGGGAGAATAACCTGAACCCCTTAACCATTCTCACTAATGTTGTGTTAATTAATGATATCATTGAACATAGATTCCAGATTTGGCCTCATTCAAAATATGCATCTGCTGGCAATCAGCATTCCAACTGGACAATACTTGTTGTATTGTCACACCTTAAACAGCTGCATATTTGCACCCTAAATGTTTGGCATTTTAACTATGGTAAACATTTTAACTATTTCTTTTAAAGTATTGCAGCCTGTAAAACTTTCAGGTTTGGTTATTAGCATAAAATAGTGTAGAAAATGTGAAGAAAATACACCAGTGAAACTTAGAGTGTGACTTTTCAAATACACTGCTGAAGATGTTAAGCCAAATTTTAAGGTACTTCCTATTCCTCATAACACTATTTCAGCCCTTCAATAGGAACAACCAGCTATCAATAATAAACAGAAATAACTACTTGTAACTACTTGTAACATGTGGAGCTAATTTCTGTCAGTACTTTCATGTACTGAGATATGTGTGCACCTGATTTGTAGAAACATTTGGGTACTGAGCTAGCTCAGTAGCTTTAGGAATTGATTTATTCTTCCTGATGGCAGTAAAGGACATGTTGTATCCTACACTTTGGTGAGAATGAGACTTCTCTGTTTCATTCCAACCCAGAGAGTGATACTATCTTTACCTCCCTCACAGGTCAAAATGTGCTACTTCACTACATACTTGGTAGCCAACCAAAAACCAAACCAAACAGCCCACCTCCACCCTACCAAAAAAAAAAAAAAAAAAAAAAGAGAAAAAAAAGGCAAGACAAAACCACCTTGACTAGTTAAGAATTAGCACAATGGCATGTCATTATTTAATCTCGTTCATAAATGGATGTAATTTCCTGTTCAAAACTGATGAGGTCTTACTGATAAATACAAAGTGTAACTTCTTTTGTGCAAACACAAGCGTGCCCAGGGAACACAGGGTTTAAATGTGCTCAAGATCTCAAATACAAACACACAGAAACAGTAAACCTAAACTGTTAGTCTCTTAGAAACCAGATATAAACACAACATTTAACTGTTCATGATTCCTCTCATTTATTCAAATTACTTCTGGCCGTTGATCACACCTCCAGCTCTCTTACTAACCACACAAATGAAAAGACAGGCTCAGGATTATGAAAGGAAGAATTATGCAATGAGGGTTTGTACAAGCTCACCAAAGTGACCAAACAAAAGGCCATTCTGGAAAGCAAGACCAGGAAAGCAGATTATACAACAAAACTCCTTCCACAATACCTTGCAATGCAGAAGCAGCAGATTTTCTGCTCCTGAGAGAGTCAGACAAGAAAAAAAAATAAAAAATCAGCTCCTCTCTCTTTTGGAACCAGAAAGCAAAATCTTCACAGCAATTTAAGGCTTTCTATTTATGAAAGATTTCATTAATTTGAATGAAAAAGCAGCAATCAATACAAAGCTTTCAATAAAGCTGTAGTTTCTTAGTAGGATGAATATGTATTTTAGAAATGTAAACAAGGTGGTCACATGGCTTCTCTTTTACTTAATGGACATAACTCTAAAGAACAAAATCAGTAGTTCCAGGATAGCACACTGACTTAATCTCACAACTGCTGACAGACAAGAATTTAAATTTAGAAATATTAACTATGTTTAGGGTATTAAATAAAATTGCAAATAATAAACTTGTAATTTCTTAATACTAATTAGAATCTCAATACAATCTTATTGAAAATTTTTAATTCTATTTTTTTGTTTGTGGATAGGATTATAAAATACTCAGGTCTTTGAAACTGAAAAGGCATCTAAAGAGTTAATAAAAAATGCACATCATGCCTTTTTATGGCAGTTGTCTATCTCCAGGTGGCCAAATGCCTTTTCAAATCTTATTCTTCCTGCAATGCACAACTTCAGTAAAGCAAAATGGCCAGAAATCCAGGCTAATTAGACTTATGTCCTGTCTAATAAGTCTCAAACCAGAGTGTTTTATTACTGCTAACAAATGTTTATGCCTGGAGACCTCTGATAACACAGTGGCTTGATCACTTTTTTTTTCACTGATTTGTGATTGATCATTGCATAGTCCCACCTCTGTCTCTCCCATCCACAAACTTGAGTTTTGGTTGATTTAAGAAACATCTCACCATCACAGTCTGAGCTCTGTGACAATCCACTCCAAAAAATGCCAGGTGGGCTATAAATTTCAGTGAAGGGTCCATTCCCAACACTCCTCTCCTCATCTGAATGGGAGCTCAAGCTTTGTGACTTCCATTGAAAGGTACTTCTTGTCCTCCCTCTAATAAGGCACATCAGGTTCACCTATGAGTGAATGGAATAGGAATGCCCAGGCTGCAAAACAGCACTCGGCTCCCAGCAGAGAATGACCAGGGTGCTACAACTGGCTCATAACTGCTGTAACTGGTGATGCTGACTCTTGATTCTCTCCTGAATAACCACATGATGTTTCTGCATTACCCAGTGGATGCTTCTAGAGTCAAGTAAAAGAGAAAATTTGTCTGCATTATTTGTCTTGTAGAAACCAGGAGCAGTCTGCAGCCTCAGAACTGGGAATGGCTGCACCACATGGACTTAGAAAAGCTTAGTGATGTCTTGGCAGATGAGACAATAAAATAGAAACCCTGGCCTAAACAAACAGAAAAAAGATATAGCTCTTTACACAGGTTCTACTGTAATAGTTTACTTGAATTTCCTGGGGAGGATGAATGCACTGTCCAAAAGTGAATTTACTAAAAATTACCGTAATTTCTCATAAACAAACAAGCCTCAGAACTACAAGCTCCATTCCTAAGTAGGATTTCTTTCTTTTTTCTTTTAATGTATAAGTCACTTTAAGCAAGTAAATATTCTGCTTTGCTACACTGGCTTGGTCACAAATCATCTTGAACACCGTGCTCTTGCACGCAGAGCTGGGGGGTTTTCACCCTCCGAGACCAGAAAGCTAACAGTAATACTCTTAATGTACAATTGCTGTTGTAGTTCATTCCCTTCACCTTATGGAAAGAAGATTTTTTTTCCCTCTGTTTTAATGAGCTTAAGATAAAGTCTTTACACAACAGCTGCTACATTGACAAGGTCTGTGGCTTTCTCGCAATAGCACCTTAGGCAAAGACTTACAGGAAGTCTGCACGGTACAGCGAGCAACCTGTGCCCACCCAGGCACGCTGATGGTGACTCCCCAGCAAGCTGGTGGAGGTAGCGCAGGCTATGCAGTTATGGCAAGGTACATGAGCTGGCCTCTAAGAGTGAGGTGCAGAAAGCAAGCAAACATTCTACCACATTTGTACAAGCCTTTGGCACCTTTGTAAGGGGATGATGAATTGTCCTGGAATTACACTGGCATAGCTAAAGAAGCTCAGTGATTTGGATAAACTAAATCTCAACTCTTGTTCTGCAGTAATGGCTACGTGGGTACAAGGTGTTATTAAATGTTCTAGATATATCTTTTCTCTACATGAATACCAGAGTTTTCAGTTTAGAGATTTACAGGTTTGGCAGGGCTGTGTCACAAGCCTAACAGTGTTACAACAAGATTACATACATTCTCCATAGTCACTTAAACCAATGTACATCAGCGAGGGCATAATCCTCTTAAAAGTATAAAAGACTATGTAACAAATACTGAAAAGTAATTACATAAAATCTAGTGAAATTACAATAAAATGACATCTCTTAATATGTTAATGTTTATGTTGGGTGCAATGAAGTCCAAAAGATATTTCATGGTGATCTCTGCTACCAATGACTCCTCAGCAGGGAAAGCATGTAAGGCAGATAAACCAGAGAGAGAGGGGAGCGCAGATTAAGCTATAAGCTCTTGGACCCCAGGCCCAGCCATGCAGGGGCTGAGCTGGAGTCCAAGAACTGTCTTTGCCGCGCAGTAACTCAGCATTTCTCCTCTTTACCTGGAGGCTGCTTATCATGAAACATCAAGCTGATCTTCTGCTACTTCCCTAACAGATTTGATATTAATTAAAATGCCATTGAGATCACTGAGAAATAATCAGGAACTCCTTCAAAGTATAGGATGGAGCATAGTTTTTTAATGTCAGTCCCAGTTTCTTTACACCCTTCTGCGAAGAACATTGTACATGGAGAGGCCCCAAATTAAAATCTACTAACACGTGAGAAAAAAACCTTACATCACCAAATACTAGTAATCAGAATTTGAATTTTAAAAATAGCTGTGCAATTAGGCAATCAGCTATAACTTCTTGCAAAATGCAATAATATCTTTCAAACATCTCTTTTTAGTTTACCATGGAGACATAAATTCCAAAGAGCTAGAGAGGGGGATTTTGGTGGGTTTTCTTTCTTTCTAGACTACTGGATTCTTAATAAGTCATTGACACTTCCCTCATAAAGCTCTTTCTCATCTTGGATGAAAGAAAGAACAAGTAGCCTGTTTTCTTGCACCCAGTAATAGACAATTCACTTGGATACATGCAACTGCCAACCAAAAAACCTCAGTGTGAGTCTATAATTAGAACTCAGTGATATGAGTCACAAGGAGAAGCTTTGTGATAGAAACAAGGATATTTTTAAGCAAATGAAGTCTAAAGTGCAAAATAAAAATGGTATTCTATAAAAAAGTCTGGAATAAATTACTAATACTTGTTACGTGTTATTTTTCATCCATGTGTTTTTTCTACCTGCAAATATATTCTCATCCTGATAAATGAAGATAGTGAAGCCTTTAATTTCTACAAATGGGCAAAACATTATTACAGCAAAATTGCAAAAAAAGTGAACTTCCTCACTGAAATATTTTGCCTTTATAGTACAAAAGTCTCTACATCAGTATAGAAGCATGATCAGCAGTAACTCATCCAAAAAACTATTTTAATCCCTATTAATTACATGTCCTCCTGCATTTTTCAGTTCCTCTAGGATTAAAAAAACAACAAATGTGGCACTCCAAAAGGGAGCAATATCTATGGTGATTACAATAAGCTATGTTCAAATTAAATAATGCACCAAACTATATTGTAGGAAGGTATTACAGCACAGTTCTGAGGAAATAAATTTTAATTGTCCAAGCCTGCAGTGTATATAATAGAAATAGGCAATCACAAAACAGACAACTGATAAATTGTCTAACCTGCATACAAAAACATGTCATCAAAATATTTTGAAGATATTCTGCTCCTTGATACCCCCAACTAAAATAACTGTCTAGCAGCCTGTCAGAATAGAGGGGGCATGCTCAAAACTACACACTGCAATATTTTCCTTCTCAAAATCTCTATCTTCACTAAACCATCAAAATTGACACATAATTGTCCCTATTTAGGCTTCCTGAAATATCTCCTTTCACACCAGTAACAAATATGGCAGATGTTATTTTGAGACAAAATCTTAACTGAAAACAGTTTTTGAGCCTCAGATAACACTTTATCAAACCAAAAGTAAACAGCTGCAGTGTGGATGCCCACATACAAATGTGTCAAATCATAGTGAGCAGCACAGAGCTGCTGAAGACAAGTTCATGTAAAACACAACTTGCCTGACATGTTTCAGATATCCACTATATTTAAGACACAGCATTTTAACCACCATCCATAAAATAGTCCAAGGAAGATTTTCCTCCTGCATTTTGCCTCCTACATTTTGTGTAACGAATCCTGTCAGTGTTTTAATAGTAGCATAGGAGAAGAATTTCAGTTTTTGAACTGTGTTTCTTCACATCCAAACCAAAGCAATCCCTCTCAGTGCGAGACACCGCTGTGTCAGCCATTTTCTGCCCTAAATATATACTTTATCCCAGATTAAAATTGGAAAAATGTGTGTTTTTTTCTTCAAAAGCAACTCAAATGCAAATATATATATGTAGCTATGTGTGATTTTTAGTGCTTTGTATCCTGGTTGACTAACCAAGTGGAAAGAGGAGCACAGATTATTTTAACAACCTGTGGAAACTGTACTGTCATAATCAAAAGTGAAAGCATGGGAAAAAAGTAAGTAGGAATATGTTGATTTATATTGTTAGTTTTGTGGTCAAAAGCAGTAGAAAAAGTGTAAGCAAAGAGATGGCAACATTAACTTAAAAAAATTCTAAAAATATACTTTAAATCACTTTGTTAATGATAAAAAAAATCTAAAGATAAAAATACAGGACCATGCCTCACTAAAATACATTCTGCATTTCACATATTGCCCCAGGACTGTGTTCTCACTGAAGAAAATGCAAAGTGAAAGCTAACTGCAGTTAAAAAAATAAAAAGGTAGCATATGTTTTTTTCCACCGAGATACTTACTGTACCATATGTCAAAACAGTCTAACTATATGACAAAATATTCTAATATAACATGATACCTAAATTCAGTTCATACTTCATCATTTGTACTACTAGTGAAATGTTTTGATCATATCCTTTCCCCCAAGTTTTTGCAATACCTAAAGGTAGTTCAGAACTTCTCTTTACCAGCAATACATCAGATTATTACCACCACATACCTGGGTCAGAAAAAAAAAGAAGTGGATTCTCAGTGAACTTGCTTGAATATGCATAAACCAAAATTAATACTTCTAAAAATGATGATTTTACAGCATGCCTTAGTAACTTCCCTTATCAAGTATTGACTAATATTTAACTTGAATATCCCCAGGTCCAGACTATCTTTCACACATTTTTGTTGTAGTAGATTAAAACATTGTTGTTACTCTTTAATACTTTTCTTTCCAGCTATGATGTGGGGTTTTCTTTTGGCTGTCTTAACCTTTACACATGAACTTTGTATTTCAGCATTTTGTTCTAAAATAGCATTAATTTAAATCTTTTCACACTGAAAAATAATAAAAAAAGAGACTGAAATCCTGTTTTACCTCCTCTTGTTAAGTAACATGTAATGTGTAATGTTATTCAGATTCCCAATTTATCATTTAGATTTACTTGACCTTGAGATAAAGGAGTTCATACCAGTCAATAGAGTCAAAAGTGTTTATTTTCTCTTAACATACTGCCAAGGGAATAATGAATTGCCTTAGATACTAGATTTTCTTACCCAATAGACTAAAAATTTACTCTGTCATTTTCTGTAATTCAAGAAAAATCCAAGAAAGATACAGGGATCAAACTGGGACGTTTTAGATAGTGAAAGACTGCAAGAAAAAGGCACCAGCATGACTACATGGAACCAGTATACACAAGCAAACTGGACAGAAGGAAATCTTGACCAGAGAAATGTTTGTAATATGGGGGTAAAACTCAGTTGGGCAAAGATGTGCAGAATGCCCTTCCTGATCAAACCCACCTTTTCAATTTTGCTGATGTTTACAAACGTGATCTTCCACTTTGGTTTGCCAACAATAAAATGGTACATGGCACTGAAGGAAAGACACTGTCTTTTTCCCAGGAGCCCTCTACACACCAATTCTCAGATGGTTCAGGTCTGAGATAAGAAGAAAATTACAGTAATTTCACGATTACAAGCTGCACCTGATTATAAGCTGCAGGTCCAGGTGTCGGCAACATTTCGTTCTTTGTCCATAAATAAGCCGCACCGGATTGTAAGCCGCACTTTCATTCGCAGCGAGGATCCACGTGTAACTTTCACAAAGTTGCCAATTAGTAACAGAAACACGGGGTTTACTGGCTTGGCCCTGCTCGGGGCAGCCGCCAGGGAGCGGCCCCAGCCCCACTCACCACTGCCGCCAGGAGACAGGGGAGCAGCGTGCCCGGCCAGTGCCGCCACCGCGCTCCCCGGGGCCAGGCAGTGCTGCCGCTGCGCCACCACTGCCCCGCCACCCAGGGCCGGGTGGGCTCCGGCTCGGTTCGGGGCTGCTGCTGTCTCAGACTTCCGAGTTGGGAAATTTCCAAAATTTGTTCATACATAAGCTGCTCCTGAATGTAAGCCGCACTTCCGGTTTGGGAGCAAAATTTTAGTCAAAATGGTGCGGCTTATAATTGTGAAATTACTGTACTGGTAAAAACGAAGTTTGGAATGTGTGTGCAGTGAAGCAAGGTATTTTCAGCAGCAGGTATCTGTTGAATCATCCTAGCTTAATGTTAAACTGTGGCTCTTGGCACGGTTGACTCAAGAGAGAAAAACAGGAAAACACCAGCAAAGGTACACATTAACAAAGGGACTATCAGCTAAACAGAAAAAGAAAAGTATTGTTTAGTTAATGGCTGCTGGTATGGAAAAGAAATGCTAGGGTGTAAAAGGAAAGAAAAGAAGAGCCAAAACTTAAGGGGAAGAGGATGGGGGGGAAAGGAAGAAAGGACAATCCAGACGAAAACCAAACCCACAACATTCTGTGAATAGTGCTGATGTAAGGAAAGCATAAAACTACAGAAGATGACAGTCAGTTGTAGGTAATTTTTCATAAAATAAGGACTAGGCTTGAAGCTAATTTGACCTTTTTGAAGCTTTTCTGGAGTGTATGAGTGTTACTAGAACAATGTCTCCTTTCCAGCGTGGTTAGTCTTCATGCATGACCATATTGCTTGCTTTCCCACCTTAGATTTTTCTACATCATGAAGTGTCTCTACAGTGAGTTTACAAAACCCCAAAATACCCACAATCTAAAGTAAGTTTAACCGCCTAATAAGAACAGTGGTGCAATCCGGAAGAAATGAAAGATTGAAAATAATTTTTTCACGCTTCTAGAGTAGAGGGTTTTTTAAGGGTTTTTTAAGACAACAAAGTTATTGCTTGTAAAAAATTTTAAATTGTACTTTGTACACTTGAGAATTGGTTTTACTGCATGGAGTTAAAACGATAACAGTCTCAAAATACCGGTTATACAACAGCAACCTAATTTGGGTGGAATATATGTTTAGATGGTAGTGGAGACTGAATTTCTGATCTTCCATTACAAAAAAGAAAAAAAGTATCCTGTTTGACTAAATGGACCACCCAATAATAAATATAATGGCACTCAAAAAAGTCTTCATACAGCACAGACTACTAAATGAGAAACTGAAGAGGAAAAAAAACACAGAGGGATGGAAAAGTAAGAATTAGAAAAGCCTGTTACAGTGACTGTTCAACATCACCTTGCAAACCAGTAAGAACAAGTCAGCATAATGGAACAACAAGGTTCTGAGAATTGGGACAAAAAAGACTCTTTTTTTTTTCCAGTTTTTTTCTTTCTTCAGAACAGCATGAGCATGAATGCAGTTTGCCTGTAACAGTGCATGCTAACAGAAAAGATTGCATTTTGTGATGGCAGAGATTACAAACTCATAAGAGATTTACTATCTTGTCCTCCAGCACTCCTTGCTTTGATTTTTGTAGCTATCAAAGATGCTTTAAGAATCTTTAGTGTACAATTACAATGCCAATGAACTTGTACTTCCTGTAGGCTAAGGAGCAGTACTTTTGTGCCAACTGGCTTTAATTCCCAGAATAATTCAAAAATCAGTCTCAGGAATGTAACTCATATTGATAGTGTACACTGGTTCTGCTCAGGTTCTATGGGTGTTTTTATAATACGAGAAAGTAGGAAGCATAAGGTACTGTACAAAACCTAGAATTAGCAAGTTTGTCTTGGCTGTTTGTTCTAGGGGAATTTCTGAGCCAGTGATACACAGCGTTATTTAAAAACTCTGTATATGTACAGAGTGTATTGCAAATGTCATAATTACCAAAGGCAAGTGACTGGAAATATTTGTATTTAAAAAAAAACAAACAAACAAAAAACAACCAACACAGAATCAACTTGTTGCTCTGATTTTATGGGAGCATATATAGTTGTGTTCACTAAAAGTGTGTACAGCAGATATTTCAAAACTGGTGTTGAGAATCCCAGTGAAGAGTGGCATTTTTCTGGTATTTGCTAACTCTCCCACCACAAACACTCACTGGAAACCCATGAGGCAAATATGAGAACAATGTGGAGGTGGGAGCACAGCTTGCTTTACCTCTCAACGCTGATGAATTTCCAGCACTGACATCTTGCAGCACTGTCTAAACAGTATCACACAAGAAGAACTCTCTTGCCTCAGCTTACAGGCAGGTACAAAAACAGATGTTGTAAAGCACAGCTGCAGCTCTGCACTGACTGAGGATCCCCCAAACCAGTGCCATTCCTGTTACATCTTGAATGCTGTCAGTTCCACTCTCACCTTGAGCTGTGCACCCGGCTCTGCACTGATTCTGCGCTGCCACACAAACACGCCAAGAAATATCTCTGTGCTCCTATGCCCATCTACTCCTATTTCAGCTGACTGTAATTTCTGAAAGGTAGAGCAACCTCAATACACAAGGGCTTAGGTAGACGCAGTGCAGACTGCCTGCTCATCCATAATGCAGAACCACAGACTAAAAAAAGATTTAGGCTCCAAGCACTCTAGCTTTGGCACAGGTGATTTATTGAAATAGTGCATCTGCAGCAAAATCAGATCCCATCAACACCAAGCTGAGCTGATTTCATCTGAGAAGCAAATAATGCAGTTACAGGTTTGACTTGAAATTAACATGCAATGCCAAATTTCCATTTAGTTCTTTTAAAATGTCTTCAATTCAGAATTCATGTAACTATTTTTGCCTAATTTCCAAAAAATAAAATAATGTCAAAAGCATTATAGTAGACCAAACTGTGTATCAGATTTCAGCAGAGCCAAATACATAAAAGTGAAGAAAAAGTGCAAAAAAACCCCCAAAATACAAATAAATAGAAGAGCTATTTTGGCAGCAACAGCTTTACAGATGTTTAGAAATTAGCACACACCAGTCTGATAATTAATGGTCCCCACACTCTGTAAGTATGTTCTGTAGCATCCTCCTTATACATTGCTTCAGAGTAGCACCCTGGATAATCCTCTCTGGACATAGTTCAGCTCCATGATGCTTTCCTTTGCAATATGCCTCCATAACCTTTGAATACCCCTGCCATTTCTCTCATGCATTTCCTCATATTCCTCAGAAGGTCTCACAGTTTCGCAATCATTTCATTTCTTGCTTCAAGTCTCTCAGTATATTTTCTGGAATACCTACTACTAACATCAATTCATGCAAATGTATAGTATCCTGTGATATACACACTGTGTCTTAGTCTAATGTTTAAACCATAAATCCTCTGAGCATGAAATATTTCCTCACTCTATGTTTGTTGGCACTTTGCACAGTCATTTTCCAACATTGTGTCCTAAGAATTAGTAGACATAAAAAAAGAATGGGAACATATAGTAAATGCACAAAAGGCTGAAGAAAATCAAGGAGAACCATACTGGAATTGATGAAGTGTTGTAGGAGGTCTAAACAGGACAAATTTATCTATTCTATCTATCTTTTCAATTTATCTACTGAGGCTACATGGAAATCATTCACACTAGTAGTAGCTGGTGGCTGGGAAGCTAAGTTCAGATCTCCCGAACTGAAAAAAATAAATGGAAAGAAAACCCACAAGCAGATTAAGCTTCCAGATTTAGAGGATGCAGAAGGGGGTATCAAAGGTCCTGTGCTTATAAGCTTTTGTTGAAGTCAGTGGAAACTAGGAGAGGAAGGAAGGCCAGGGATTTATGATCAAGTTCTAAAGTTAATAGATGAAATCTACAGCAGCACTGAGAATTTGTTTCTAGTCAATATCATTATTTGAATTTAAAAAAAACCAAAAAAACAAAAAATGCAAGCTTTTAGCAGCAGCAGTTAGGTGTATAACTTCTAAGAAAACACAATAAATTTATTTAGCGATGCTATAGTATAGGAATATTAAACCATAATGAATACTCAACGAATATTGCAAAGACATCCTGTGATATGTTATCTGAAAGGTCATCAACTTGAGGACTAATAATAAGCTAACTGAGCTATGAATTCTTCAACGTTTAACAATATAATACAGCACTGTAATCATTGCTATCAGTATAAAATATCTACCAGCTGACTTTGTAGTTGAGGAAAAGATGAATATAATTTCTATTCTCTTTTCTATGAGAAAACTGACACACACATCAGGTAACCTGGAAGAAACAGAACTAAAACCAAAATCTCAGAACCTTCAATTCAGTGTACTGTCCCATGGAGCCACATTCATGTCAACTGCTTTGAAGCATCACTGTTAATGCTATGTCAAAGGACTCATACAAACCCTTCAGATATACTAGAAGTACTTTCCAGTAGATAAGATTAGAAAAGTTACTTAAATACAGAAATATTGCTCTGACTGTTCAGTATAGTAGAAAACAGGAACTTCTAATTTATGATTATAAATTCTAATTTATAAGGGTGTGGCAGAGAGCACCAGCCCAGGTCAGTCACTTACCTTGAAGCCGTTGCATGACATTGGCAATGTCTCTAGATCTTGCCACTAGTCGGGATGAAGCCATGGTCTCTTTGCAGCGAGTCCACTCCCACTAAGAATTCTCCCTCCAAGCTGTGGAGCTCCGTGAGACGAGGATCTTGGATGAGTTCCTTTTAGCGTTCCACCCTCAGCCGTGGCAGAGCATCCCTGGGGCAGTCAGACACCTCCAGTCCAATGCTGGCCCCCATAGGGCCGGGGCAAAGCAATGGTAAACAAACTCAACACCTGAGAAAAAAGTACCAACGTTTAGAGGAAACTTTTACCAGCTCTGGAAAACTAAGGAGTCTGAGTCTTAATAGCTATCTTAACAGGTAATGGGTTTATGTTTTGCCTGTAGTGTACACCCAGCCAGAGACATGATTAATGCTGAAAGCTTGCTTGGCAACCATCAAGCAGAATGAAGCTGCAAAAACAAATCATTAAACACAACTGGCAATGCACCAGACATCAATGCTTTCCTGAGGATGCTTGTGGATGTTGTTTTAGAAAAAATAATGAAGTTATACTTATTAAAAGTAATACTGTAATACTTTTTAACATAGAGACTATTAAGCTTACAAGAAAAACAAAACAAAACTTGTAAAAATCCAAAAACTGTACAAACTCTCACTCTATTTCTAGTTGGAAGGAGCATGTAACAGAAACTCATCGGTAAGAATAACTCCTAACTCCAATTGACAATGTGGTCTACTCTGAAATATTGGGATTAATTAATTCATTATTAAATAAGGTTGTATTTATATTCTATTTTTAGTGTATACTGATGGTATATTTTGTGTAATTTAACATCAAAAGCCGTGAACTAGAACTGCTATATGAACACTGATACAGTTATGTATCTATAATAAAAATCTATTGTGACTATAAATCTGGTCTAAAAATAATCTAATTAGATTCTTCAGATAACACTATCAATAATATCTTCTGAGGAACAAGTACATGTTGTGTACGTATGCGGTGATTTCCCTGATAAGAAATAACTGACTGTATAGACCCAGAATAATTGGACTCACACCATACACTCTGGGTGCACCCCAAAGATAATATGCAACTGATGAATATAACAAATGTGAGTGAGTTTATTGGTGTTGTGTGCCTTCCTCTTTTCCTGGCCCCAAGGTCTGTCAGAGACTAGAGTTCTCCATTATCAGGCAGACAAGCCTTTAGGCTGCACAGCTTCAGGCATGATGAACTGTCCCAAAGGAGCTGTGTCAACATGTAAGGGCGGCCAGAGGAAATGATATTTCAACATTTCCTTTTCTAGCCTTTCAAACCTTGCATGACCCAAGATACATCCTGCTCTCCCTCTTACTGATGTTTTTTATTGTATGTTTTCCTCGTATTTTGGATACATAAATGCTGCTCAGGTCAGCAGCCCCAAGCTGGCTCTAAATCAGTGGAGCTGAGGGATGCACGCTTCTGATGAGCCACAGTGCAGATTGCAAAGTTCACCCGCATGTTTGGGCCGTTCTATTGCATGCCATGGCCATCATAGTACTAATACCTGCTCCAGACAAACTGCTGCTATTTTTACATATCTCTACACTTCACATGATACCTGGATGCTCTATCCCCACTCTCTTTCCATGTGTCTGCCCTCTCCTTTAAGGGCCTCCTGCCCTCCACAGCCCTTCCCACCTTCCAAGCTTTGCCCCACACACTTCTTGGGGTGCACAGGGACTCTGCCTATTCATCACCACTCCCCATGCATGGAGAGGCATCCTGGCAGGAACCTCCTGCTTGTGTCAACCAGGCATGAGAAGGTGCCACCACCACAACTCTCAGTCACAACACTGGCTGGGGCTGGGGTCCCTTGGTGTTGCCAAAGCCCTTCAGAGAGCATCAGCAACAGCACACCAAATAGCACCTGACTGGGTGGATGGGGAGCTTGCACTCACATATAAATGACATGACAGCCTGGTGAACTTTGCTTCCTCTGCAATATTTAAATGAAACATCAGCTTTCCTAACCTCATCCAAACCAGAAATATTTGTAACACAGTGGGTTAAATGTAGCCTTGTTTCTGCAGCAGTGGCAATGCTAACATTTTGAGCAGCACTGTAAGCTGGGTACAGCTACTTTTAGTAGCAAGCTGCTAGAGTAATTTACCGGCAGGGATAAGGGGTATTAAAAATGCTTCATCTGATTGGGTTTTTGGCTAACAGCAGTAACAATATCAGAACACCAGCTCACTCACACTGTGACAGAGCTGGCATAAATCAGCTGTACATGAGAAGATTTAGAGGAGCATGTGTGGAACATGCTGATCCAAGTCCAAGTTAAGAGTCTGGGAAAGTGTTATGAAGATGTATGTTCAATATACTCATACAGCAGGCTGAGTCACAGTGCAGCAATAAATGGCAGACTTGCAATTAATAATTTATTTAGCTGATATTAAATTATATGCTGCACAAGAAGAATGTGTGTTTCTAAATATGGCTCTTCATTCAAAAGCTCCTTTGCAAGCAGTGGGAACTAACTCATTTAAAGGTGACACTAAGTTAGTACAGGTAGGAAGGATTCTCATGTGCGCAGTCACCTCCACAGGCAGAAAACCACAGCTCAGAGCACAGCAAAGCACCAGCACAATAGATGAAACAAAGCTTCATACACCCTTCTCAACTCTCTTCTGGCAACACCTAAAGTTTCACAGAACAAAAAATCCTATGTGGACAGCCAGGTATTAAATGTAATACAGGACACGAATTTTTCATGGCTTTTACAGATACTTAAAGTCATCAACAAAATACTTTTTTTCTGCTGAAAGATTACATTTTTCAGATTCATAAGTACTAAAATTGTAATTAAGTATTTGCATAGTCGCTGCACCAAAAAAAAAATTAATAAATGGAATGATTTTTAAATTTGTGTGTCAGACACAAAGACATGTATTCAGATGGATGTGTTTACAAAACACATGGGTTTTAAAATAAGTGTGTGCCTTAAATCCCATAAGTCATAGCCTGAAATAAACCTGAAGCTAACCCTGAATATGAGCTATTCCCTGTTTTAGCATTCAACAAGTGACTGGTCAGTATTATAATTTTTTTTGTCTGAACATACGTGGAATCAACACACAAGAGTGAATCAGGGTTTACATATAAATTAGGCAAATCTTTTATTACATTTGCCACTTAGCTGGATTTAATGGATAAAAGTTACACTGACATCATTTTCTTATGTTAATATCCCAGTACTCTGTGTTTTGATGAAAAGAAGAAACATGAACTTCTTTCATACAAAAGCCATTAGGCTTTAGTAAATTGCAGTTTACAATTCTCTGGATTATTTTGTGCCTCACATGAAATGCCAGAAAAGTGAAACGTCTGTTCTATGGAGGAAATAAAGTGAAACGTCTGTTCTATGGAGGAAATAAGAAAAGCACTGCATCTATTGTGGGTTGACTTTTCTGAGTGCCCTGTTTAATCTTCTTTTTCTCTCTGTGCTCAGGAACACTTTGAATTAAAAAAGTTATTTTCATTTTATTGGTAAAACTAGAATACCATTGGCAAGACCAGATCGTAATTTATCTTTTAGTTCTCAAAGTTTACAAAACAAATTCAAGGAAAACAGACGTGCCTGTCAGCAGTGTGGTTCCAGAAAAACAGAGACATCCGCTAGGTGCAGATGACATACACAATGTGCAACAAGGGCTGGAGATAAACCTGACCATGGAGAGGTAAACAATTCTCTGACTGCACTTCATGCTGCCACCAATTGCAGATTACAGATGACCCCACCAGTGGTTGCCTTCCGATCTTAACCATTCTGTCATTCTGTGATTCCCAGTACACCAGGCTGATGCCACACATAGCAGCCAGGAGAAGCTACTGATGTGAATGTATGGTTGTACCTGAAAATACAGTTTTAGACTTTCTATAAACTCCCAATACAGCACAAGAATAGATAAAGAGACTCTAGATAAACAAAGACAAACACAAATAATAAACAAAGTTATTGAGGAGAGCAAGAAATAGATGGGGTGGGCAGTGTTTTTAATCTGGGACATTTCAAAAAGAGATATTTAAGAGGACAATAAACAGAGTAATAAATTCAAGGAAGTCCTGCAGCTAAAAGACATTTACAAATCAAATGTTACACAGATACAAGAAATACAGTACAGTAACTAAAGCAACTGTAGCACATGAACTGAACAGAATCTCAGGAGCAACTGAAATAGGGTCAAGTGCTGGGGTGCCATTATATATTAACAAAGAAGCAGACTTCCCTGGTAAGCAAGAGTTGCACAGAACTGATCAAGGGCAAAAAAAAACCCAAGAAAATAATTTCCAAGCATAGTTTACTGCTGTAGGGCTAAAAGTCCACTTTGATCCACAGATTCTGCTTCCAAAACACAAGAGGTCTTGGAAATGCTGCCAGGTTGATAGACACTACTGGAACAGATGCAATTCTATGAGACAGCAGTGTGCCTCCTGCCAGTCAGGAATAAGTGACTCACACAAAGTGAGGAACCAGAATTTTCTGGAGGTTAGAACTGTGTTTTTAAACAGCAATAGTCAGACAAACAGCTGTTTTGGGTTAGGTGTTAGTGGGAAGAAAATCCTAATTAATAGAAAATAGCTCCAAATAAGGAAGTGATTGACATTGTTCAAAATATTACAAGAATAATCCAAAGCATGTAAGCATTTCAGGGGATGATCTAAAAACACAGTGCTTAAAAATAAATAAAAGGGAAATCAGAAGAGAATTTAATTAGACTGAAAAGCACAGTGCCTCCCCTGTGAAGCAGGCTGGGGTTTTCTTTAAATCCAAAGTCTAGTAGTTTTACACTTGTTCAGAACAATAAAACTGCTCCAGTAACTCAGAAATAAGTGGGCAGAAACAGAGTATGAGAATGAAGAGCGCTGCCATAGTGTGTGCTGAATACAGGGATGAAGCTAAATGAGCAGAAAGACTATCTGAGAAATAAAGAAAGCAAGCAAATAGATTTTAGTCAGATAATAAAAAGAAAATAGAAAATAAGATCAAGGAGAGATTAATTTGCCTCAATTAGTATTACACTGATTTTTCCACTGAGGACATTTCTGATACACAAAGGCATGACAAAAAAAATGGAAGCAGCACCCTCTTAAATGAACTCAAAGTTAAAAGTAGAAAAACTAAAAATTCCTTCCATGATATTGATAACTGGTATATTAAAAATTGAGAATCCATTTGTAAATTTTTTTGAATAAATCTCTCAAGTTGCACTTGATGCCTACTGGGTATACAAAATTCTGAATTAGGATGAAGAAGTAGGGTAGAGTAATCCAACATGGTTCTTTCATTTTCCTCAGAGAAAATGCATATCTCCTCACCAACCTTCCAAAATTCAGGCCAACAGAAGAGTCCCTTTGGTAATTTTTTCTGACAGTTGAACTGCAAGTCTGCAGTTGTTCGCTTAAACCCAATGCAGCAGAAGTCAGTGGATACTGGAACTTACCCAAAGGCAATGGGACATAACTGTACACCACATAAGATCACGGAAAATGCAATTTTGGCTCTGAAAGGTGTTTTTGATGGTTGACTATCAACGTTGTCACTCCGTGTTTCCTTTTCTCTACTGACAAAAAATGCACTGAAACAGGAACACTGAAACACAATGTTCTTTCTCACTGACCATCCAACCTCACAGTGACTTAATGTGCAGTAACTACCTGGAGGTATTGAAATTTGTTTTTCTTGGGAAGTGTGGGGCAGCAGAGAGATAGATTTAGATCCTTTCTGGAACTCCAGACTATTTTGGTTCATCTAGGTATCCTTAAGCATATTTTGGATTTGAAGATAAGTTTTTCATTCTGCAGAAGCTTGAAAGTCTTGCAACAGCAATTAATAATTTGAAAGTTCAAGGTAATTTGCACATCTGACATTTAAATCTGTGGCATACATGGCATACAATCTTCTATGTTTTACCTACCATTGTACTCCATTATTTAAAAATTATTTGAAGGATCCTAGCCATGCACATACCTACGTATGTATTTGCATTTCAGCAAGTGATTTTTTTATTAGTTTTTTGGTAAGATGAACAAAAATCCAGTGGTGTGATTCTTGTCCTGAAAGCTGTAATTCCATTTGAACAGAAAATTCAAACTGTTCTAGGAGAAAATAAAAGGCAGAGACTTGGTTTCTTTTAGGAAAATTGCCAGAACATACATTTTTAGGTAGATGCAAAGAAAGGTCATTCAGATTTACTAATACAAAAAGTTAAAGACAGAGTAAACTACAGTTTAGTAATCCTGTTATTGAAATTGTGCAGGAATATATTACAGTTATATAGCTGTTGGAAATAGCAGGAGACTGGGATCAGTAGCTCATTACCTTCTACAAACACAGGATATAATCCATGCCTAAAAGAGCTTACTATCTGCGCAGACAGGGAGAGATTAAGATCAGAGGTCACAATACACAAGCAAATAGGACAGAGTGAAGTTCACATCTGAAGTGTAAGCCAGTTAATGGTAGGGAATTGTTCTGATTTTTCTTGCTTAATACTGATGGCACCTAGGAGTTCTGTGGCACAGTATGACCTCTAGCACAAGACCATTGCAGAGGTACATCTGTGGGAGAAAAAGGAAAGACCACTAAAACAGAAAACATTGAAGCATCTCAGGAAAGGGTGGGTCAAATCTAGTTTGAGATAAGAAAGTAAGCGTCAGTTCTTTGGTATTCCTGCACATCTCCCAGGCAAGAAACTTTGCTTGAGTATAACTTGTAAGCAAGTGGCAGCCAGTTGCCATACCAATGTAAAAGTAGAAACCTCTCTGTTTTTCCCTTTAAATTGTGCCTTTGGGTGAAACAAAGCCAGAAGTCCATTCCCTTCAGATGTACACCACTGCTGCTAGTTTTGTGACCTCTAAGGACACACAGGAACTCTAAAGTTTTGTCACTAGCTGTGGTAATGAGTAAGTATAAAAACAATTGCTTATGTTTGTTGTATGCAATTTCTCAGTAACTACTGCCACTAGTAGATAAGAAAAAAATTGAGTCACAACTGACTTCCTTTAACAAAGCATAACCAAGGTGGGTTAATGTGGTGTCTTGTCTGAAGGGTGAATGTATGTATATATATATATATATACACTCTCTCCCCAAATTTAAATACTAACAGAGTGATGTTCTTCTTTCCCTATGTGCCTCTGCTCTCCCTAATTCAGTATCAGTTTCTTTGAGCAGTGTGCTCTCTGACATGCTGCCTAACTCTGCATTAACTCTCCAGTGAAGTTCTTAAACTCTTAGGATCCAAAAAACATCATTGAGCACTCTCATGTTTAATAAAGAGAAAGTAAATGGTGCATGAAGGCATATGGTCTTTACAAGTTTCTTGTGTCTGTATTACTGCTGTGTATTACAGCAGTCCACTACTGAAACTCATTGCAACAGCTTAAAGAAAAAATAGAATAAAATTTTTAAAAATCCCAAAAGTATTTGGATTCACCTATAAAATACATAAGTACTGGTATTTTATACTCAGCAACATGAAATTTCTATTTACATATATTATTTCTGAAGGTAATATTAAACAAACAAACCAATGCAGAAACTATGAACAGGAATTAAAAGAACAGGTGGGAAGCATAAGGATTATTCCTTCTACATTCACATTTAACAGGGTTTGCAAAGATGAGGATTCAATCATCCCAACACGCAGCACCATGCTCATTTTGGAGAGCTCCTTTCTCAGAGCAAATTGTCAGCACTTTGAGGAATGTGTGAAACATTCCAAATGACAATGCTTGACTCTCACCGGGAAAGAAGCAACTCCAAAATTTTAACACTGTACCTCAGAAATCAGTTTTTTTCATGTCATTCAGCAAATATTTAGCATAACAAACAAAAAGCCTTTCTGTTTACCACTTAAAATAACATAGTACCCTGTTTTTTTCTGTCCGGTGGCAACATGTTAACATAGCCCATCAGTATTTTCAGCTCGGAATCTGTTAAATGTTGAAGTGCACACAAGAATCACAAAAATAATTATCAGAGATCACGGAGAGCAGACAGTCCATCACCAGCACTACTATAGGAAAGTGCATGCCTGTTAGGAGTCGTTCAACAGGCTCCACACTACAAGAGTTCTGGCAGGCAGCCAGAAACACCACACACTATTTCCCTACAAGCCACATAAGTACAAATCTCTCACAGCCAGTCGCAGCGGAGTTTCCCTCTCCATCATACATACGATTAACATAAGTATATCCTCATCAAATTCCAGTATCTGGTGTTTCGTAGCAGGTTACTAATATTCCTCACAAGCACTTTTCCTCAGCATGAATATGGTTGTCAAAATCCTAGTAACAACCTTGTGGGTGAGTACTTCAGCAGGTCTTACCTCCGGGGAGTTACCATACAAGCCAGGGAACATATGGGCGCTATGCATCTCTGTCGTGGTGCACTTGTCCTTTCTGCACCATCACTGCGTGCAACCCAGGCTAAAACTGGCTTCCCGGGAGCGCCCATCAATAGTCACATTTCCTTTGGTTAACTACGTTTTGGCCTGCAGCGTGTGACTGAGCATAAACCCGGCTATCTCTGCAACACACACGTACGAGCACTTCAGGAGGAGAACCACCACAGCCCCCCGCCGGGTTTGTCCGCTCCGAAAGGGCAAAACCTCAAACCCAGTGCGGAACACGGCCAAACTCCGCAACCACGGCGCCGAGTTTCGGATTCACCTCCAGACAGCTCTGCGCAGAGGGCAGGAGACGGCTGGGGCAGCCGGCAGAGGCTGCCCCGTGGGACTTTCCCCCCACCTTCGCCCGGCCCCGCTGCAGCCACTGGCGGGCTCAGCGAAGCGGCGGCCCCGCCGAACACCCGCAGCCCCGGGGACCCCCGCGCCAGCCCCGCGGCACCGCGCCCTACCTCCGCCCGCCGCACCGCGCTGCTCCGCGCAGCTGCCTGGTTACCGAGCACAACACGCCGCGCCGCCCCGCCCCGCCGGCCCGCGGCGAGGAAGCAGGTGCGGGGGTGGGGAGAGGGCGGGAGCGCGGGTGCGTGTGCCGGGGATGCGTGTGCGGGGGGTGTGTGCAGGGTGCGTGTGTGGAGATGTGTGTGCAGGGAATGCGTGTGCCGGTGCGTGTGCGTGTGTGGAGATGTGTGTGCAGGGAATGCGTGTGCCCGTGCGTGTGCGTGTGCGTGTGCCGGGAATGTGTGTGCGGGGTACGTGTGCGGAGATGTGTGTGCGGGGATGCGTGTGCGGGGATGCGGGATGCGTGTGCCGGGGATGCGTGTGCCGGGGATGCGTGTGCCGGGATGCGGGGTGCGTGTGCCGGGATGCGTGTGCCGGGATGCGTGTGCCGGGAATGCGTGTGCCGGGATGCGTGTGCCGGGATGTGTGTGCCGGGATGTGTGTGCGGGGATGTGTGTGGCGGATGCGTGTGCCGTACCCTTGCGGCGCTCCCCGGTCGGTGCGCGGCCGCCTGCGGGCTGCAGCCCGCGCCCGGTGCCCGCTGTCCTTGCGCGCATCGCGGGGGGGCCGCGCCCCGCCCCGCCGCGGCTGCAGCAGCAGCAGCAGAGCCGGGGCGGCTTGTCCGGGGGCTGCTGCGCTGACCGCTGTGCCGGGGAGTCGGAGCGTGAGACACCGGCCTCAGCCCCAAAGTGCGTTCTGGCCAGTAGCCAAAATACTTCGAGAACGATTGCATCGAGCTGTCGCTGCTAATTACTATTACTAGTTCTATTACTAGTTCTACTACTATTACTATTATTATTATTTTTATTATTATTGCTGCAATATAGAGCGTGCTACAGGGCATTACCTTTGGCGTAGGCTCCAGAGCATCATCATGCGTAAGGCAGAGAGCTGCACAAGCAAACTGGGACAGCAGCTCTTACATAACAGCAGCAGGACAGAAATATTCAAAGGAGCTGGCAAGACGGTCTGCCACTTTTGAGCTCTAACCACGCTAACCATGCAACAGTGCTTGTGCCCCCAGTATAAAACGTGATTCTGCCTCTTCCAAAGACATTGCACAATCCCTATGATTTATTTTCGCTTTTTCCCTCCTTAATTTTAGTGATACCATTAAGGCTAGCTTCATGCAGGAGACAGAAGGATATTTTTCTGCCTGAGAGATGGATCATCTCTGGTCTGTGTCATTGGGAAAAAAAACCCACTCATTTGGAGCTGAAATGGAGAAGCTGGGAGAAGCAGTGCCAATGAACCTCTTAGTTTTCATCATTTCTGGCAGTGCTGCAGTGATTCTACAACATTAGCATGCAGGGTGTTTAGTGAGTGGATGGATAAAATCAGAGTTAGACAGCAGAGATTACTCAGCATCACCCCGTCCTTTAGCACCAGTCATATTAACATTGGTGCTACCCTCGTGATATGAACACGTACACACATGGCACCTATCCCGACATTATGCAGTTATGGATTGCACACTTGGAGCCAGGGTCCTATGTGGAAGAAGCAGACATACCAGGAGCTACAGCAAGAATTCATGTGAAACTGGGATATACATATCTAGGTCACCTCCAGCCATCCACAAAAATTACCTCTTTCTGACAATGAGTGTAACCAGGCATATGGGGCCTGAAATTTTCCTCCTTTTGAAAGGTTGTGGGATTTTTTGTTCGGTTGGTTTTGGGGTATTTAGAGGGGTGGAGTGGGGGGAGGGTGTGCAGGAGGAGAACTGAAAAGCTTTACTCATCCAATTTTTCTTATCTCCTTGTTCTTCTCTGTCTTACCCCATGCCAGTTGCAGCACCAAAAATGGCAAAGGAAGAGGATGCTCACATGTTTCTGAGTCCCCCTTTCTATATATATCTTTTTGCTGAAAAAAATCCTCACTTTGCTGCCTCTTTCAGAAAATATTTTCTTATTTTTCTAGGTTAAGAGCATGAGTATTCACCTCAATGAGAGCATCTTCACAGCAAAAGCTCAGACTTCATACAGTAATACTACTATTGTTTGAAGCCGTTCAGCAAAGTACTTGCTAGTGTAAGCTTCAATTTCTGCGCTAAATGCTGTGCTGTATGTTTTAAAAGCTCAGCAAGAAAAAAAATTGTCTGTGCTATCCTAAGGACAATGTATTTGTCATTATTACTTTCTATATTTTGCTTTTAATTGTTGAAAAGTCATTATCTGAAACTGTTGCCTCTTGGGTATGTGTATATATCTTTTCTGCAAGGACAGGTGATTAGATTTGATAATATATAGCATCCTCAAGGGCTGCTGCTTTTAGCTGAGACATGAAGAGGTCTTTTGCACCGAAGAATATGGGGCACACTTCCTCAAAAGAGAAATACTGCCTATAAAAGAGGTACAGTAATGTAATGTTTCGGTATGCCTCAGTATTGTATCACTCTCTACTTGGTCCAGGTTTGGTTGCCAGACTTCAACAAATATGTAGATATTATCAGGCAGAGAAAATCCAGAGAATGAGAATGAGAATGGTGGAAAATTTAGAACACTTAATCCAAAAGAAAAGTATGAAATTGTTATTCAATCTAGAGATTAAAAACTGGCATGAGATATAAAAGCATTCTAAAGGAGTACTAAAAGGAAGGGAATAATCACTTCTTGGTGTCCACAGTACATAGGACAAGAAGTAATCTGCTTATCTTGTACAGACACCTTATTGTCATATCAGAACCAAAAATTTTAGGAGGAAATAAAGCTTTGCACCACATACCATAAGAAAGAAGTGAAACTGGAGTCATGGAAGATATTTAAGCTCAGACTAGACAAGCATCTTCCTGGAAGGCATTTTTAATTTTTTGATACTTTGTCAGGGTACAGAACAGGCTATCTCTGTGAGTGTCTTGATCTCTTTTGAGTCCATTTGCTGTAACTGTGAATGCTGAACCTGGTTTGAGTAAAAGAGCATACCCTTCTTCCTGCAGGTTTTGCAGCAAGCAGTAGTTGCCACTTCCTTCCTGTCCTAAACTGCCACACAGTATCTATGCAAAACCTGGAAGCATTGCCACACACCTCCTGAGAGTTGTGTGCACTTCTACATCTGTTTTTCATGTACTGTATCAAGCACAAAAGTATAAACATTTAATCAAAGAATCATATAGTTTGAACAAGGACTTGTAAAATCATCAAGTCCAACTGTTGACCCAGTCCAAGTCCACTGCTTCACCTTGTCCCTATGCATCACATCTACATGTCTTTTAAATACCTCCAGGGACAGGGAATCAATGACTTGGCTGGGCAGCCTGTTCCAGTGCATGACAACCCTTTCCACAAAGAAATATTCCTAATATCCAATCTCAACCTCTCCTGATGCAACTTGTTTGTTCTTGTACTATCACTTATTAATAGGAAGAAGAGACTGACACACTCATCTTGTTACAACCTCCTGGCTCAGATTCAGTGGTTCTTAACCAGCATCTTCAGGTCCTTTTCTGCCAGGCCACTTTCCAGCTACTCTTCCCCAAGACTGTAGCACTGCCTGGGGTTGTTGTGCCCCAGAGGCAGGACTTGGCACTTGGCCTTATTGATTTGCCTCAGCCCAGCCTGTCCAGATCCCTCTGCAGAGTCCTCCAGCAGATCCTCACTCCCTCCCAGCCTGGTGTCTCAACTGCAAACTGACTGAGGTTGCACTTGATCCCCTCACCTCAAATAATTGATAAAGATATGAAATGAAGGAGAGGAACTGACGCCAGTACTGAGACCTGGGGAACGCCACATTTATCTCTGAACCAAAGCTCTCTGTTCAGCCAGGGCGGTCTTTCCTGCTGGCTCATCTTTCAGCACATTGGGACAGCCTGCTCCTGCACATTCAAGATTTCCTTCCTGAAGAATGACTAGCCTTCCTGGACTCCTTTGCCTTTCAGGACTGCCTCCCTAGGGACTGTCAGCAAGTCTCCTAAACAGGCCAAAGTCCCTCCAGAAGTCCAAGGAAGCTGAAATCTCTCCTTACTTCTCCAAGAATCTATACACTGTAAAACTGCATGATTTTTTTCTGTATAGTTTTGTATGCTGTACTTAAGTGTTTATGTTTTATATTTGAATGTAACAAAACCTGGGTGAAGTAACTTCGAAAATAAAATAAAGATACAACTAGAAGCCAGATAATATATTCCCTTTAGCATGAATTGTACTGAATTACATGAAATACAGCAACACACCATTTGTCTTCCCTTCCATTGTGCTGAAATAAATAAATAGAGTGGGATGACATTACACAAAATTAGGTGGGAGTGGAAAAAAATCAGGAAAAAATCATCTACTAAACTAGTATATTATACTGTGATATGTGATCCATTCTTGTAAGTGAAGTTATCAAAATTTTAACAGCTTAGAGATAATTAGGATTTATATGTACTGAATGAGCTCAGTCTAGCATATGGCAAGAGTCGAGCTAAAACAAATGGCATTTATTTCCAGTGTTAGTCACCCCATTTTTGTCAAGAAAGTCATTATATCTTTTTAAAATGTATTGTTTTGACAATTTTCTCTTGTTTATGCTTCACAAGTTGCACTAAATTGGAAAAGAAAATACTAAAATCTCAAACTACTATACAAGATTGAAAAGTGTCAATATTGTCTAAAATAGGACTCAAAGGTTATTACTTGAAGGTCTTAATCAAGCAGAAGAGCTGCCAGCCTAAGAATTGCACTAGAAGTTGTCCAATCCAGCAGCTGAATAGCAGTAAGGCTGCCACAGGTTCCCAACCCTACATCCAGCCAGCAGCAAAGTTGAGAGTGCTCAGCTCCCAGTAGGTGCTCATCCTAACAATGTGCATGCACGGGAATGTGTGGCTGCATGCACAGTTCAGCAGGGACCAAAACCACAGCCCTCATACTGGCACTTGTCATGGGACCAGCCTGATTCTGCCTTATCAAGGTGAAAGCCTGAGAGCAGAATATACATGCAAGTACATATAGAGGCATAAAGGGTGAACCCCTGCTGTAGTTGATGTTAAACACTCCATTGTGCCAGCATTTGGCCCCTGGATCCCAGTCGGCCCAGCCCCTGAGGTCTGAGTCCTGCTCCACTGGCAGGTAAAGACCCATTGACCCATCAACAAACACTACTGCTTTTTACAGGACACATTTTGTCCCCTTAGCCTTTCACCTTTGTGCCTCCAGCCCCTTGTGTGTTGTGGAGATTAATCTTTAAACACATAACCTAACAGTTTCTAACAATGCTTTGGCATAGAAAAATAATAAAATTTAAATAAAATCAGTTTAAAAATTCAGATGAACATGGTAAGAGTAAATTCCTTGTAATGAACCAGTAGTACAAAGCAGTCATGATCAGATTGTGCCACCCTGTGGACTGTGTCAAAGAGCTGTTTCCTTTAGTGCTGGGCTAAAAACATGCTGTAGGAACAGGCCGAGAAATTCTCAGCCACCAAAGCAAAAATAATTTTGAGTTTCCTTACATTCTAATAGAGACAAGATGTCTTCTTGAACTGTGCCTTTGAATAGCACTGGGCAGATTTTGAGCTGGCACCAATCTCAAACAAACGTGGACAAATATCTTATCAGGAAAAGTCATAATACCTTCGTGAATTATCTTCCTGTTATGTAACACTAGGCAGAATAATTCAGTTTCTTTACTTGCTTGGAGATACATGTATGAGCAGAAAAACAATCTCTCTTAAATTATAAAGAAATCAAAATAATTGCCTGTCTGAATATTACAGTATTACAGTCAAACAACAAATCCTTGCGGTAAAAACAATAAACAAGATGGAAACCACAGCGTATGACAGTGGCCACAGTAAAACGATGATTTGGAGCTAAAATAAAAGACTAATCTGGTAGGAAGAGAGGGCTCATGGGTAAGTTTGGGTTTTTAGACAATGTGGAGCTGTCTTTTAAGTTCTAATCTGAAAAGAGGTCTAAACAGAAATTGAGAACAGGGCATTTAATAAGGGGTGAGAAGCTTGGTGTGCCACATGAGGCAGCTACAGCATCTTAAAAGCACAAACTAATGTTGTCAAAACATGAGAAGGCAGGTGGTATCAGTCAGAGATTGGAGAAAGCATTATTTTTCTAAGAAGAAATGGAAATTGAACCTCTTTACTTAGTTCTTATAAGCAGCATATGGGTCTAGTGGGAGGCTAATCTCCCTGATAATACAAAAATCTACGTGGAGGAAACCCTGGCCCTATGATTTTTCATAATCTGTAATTAATATACTGAAGATTCTTGTGATCACTATCATTACTTAGCTATTGGCTGACTGACAGTGGCTATTCTCGGTCACTGTCATTATACTTGGAGTTTTAAAGCTATATTACCTGACTTCTATAGTGGTCTGAATACAAAACACATGAAAAAAAAAATTAAATATCTAAAATATGTCTAATATGATAAATATTTTAAATGACAAGGCATGTATTTGAGCTACTAAACATTGTTATGTGAGTAAAGGAATTTATTCAAAATCTTTCCTGACATAATTTTGTATGTGCCTCAAACTCATGAGGTAAGAGAACCATCTTGGTATTCATGAGAACTTCCAAGGGCAGAAGTCTGCCATCTCTGTGAAATTAATGATATCAGGTATTATTTTCTATCATTTGATGTTTACAGGTAGCACCAGAATTTCTTCTCAAATGTTAGGATTCTTTTATGAGACATCAATGTTTTTTATCATGTTCGTTTTCATTCAGGAACTTGAAGCTCTATGTCTTGTCTAATAGCATTTAATGAGTAGGAAGCATGTTGTTTTCTATGAAAGCAGATGGTGTTGTTTAAAACAGTATTGCAATTTCTGTAAAAAAAATACTTATTTAGAATAAGAGTTTTAAGAATAATATTACGTAATAAAGAGACAATGAAAAATAATGGTACACAAATCTATTTTATACAGAGACAGGCAGGAATTTTATTAACATTTTCTGAATTGGTAGACTAAACCTAAGAATGAAATTATAAGATTTCTAAATGGCCAGTAGAAAGGCCAAGCAATGTTGAAAGAATAAGTTATCATGCCTACAAAAGTGTCTTTTTTTTGTCCCCTCCAAAATTATGTGCTACCCATCTCTTGGCTTTAACTGTATCCACTGTTTCAGTGCTATGCTTTATCCTGAAGGTGGCTGCAATTTCATGTGAGTCATTCATTCCTATAGTCTGAATATTTTTTCACTGGATGTTTTTAATATTTAGCTGTAACCACAAGGAAATTGGGTAGTTTCAAGACTACACTGCAACATTTATTTTAGGAAAATACTGTGGCACAATGCAAAAATACAGAGTGTACTTTAAATTAATCACAATAATTTTTCAGTAAATATCTTTTTCCACTAGGCAAAAAGTCCCCAAAGGAATTCTTTCTTTCTACCTTAATGCTTTGGGTGAATATCTTTTCCTGTATAGACCAAATCATTGCTGAATGTTGTTCTTGGGA
The DNA here is from genome assembly GCF_009819885.2 of Catharus ustulatus. Taxonomy (NCBI): domain Eukaryota; kingdom Metazoa; phylum Chordata; class Aves; order Passeriformes; family Turdidae; genus Catharus; species Catharus ustulatus. The sequence continues at coordinate 57,959,984 of NC_046223.1, read as the reverse complement.
GAAAAATCTTCTGGAAGAGTTTTTCTGTTGTAAAAAAAATCTCTCATAACTGTGTCTTTTTGACCTCCAAAAATTAAGTTTTATAGCTGGAAGAGAAACTCAGACAGCCCACTGTTGATTTATATCCTTACAGGGTTTTACTTCAAATTGCCGGTATCACCTTTTGTAAAACTGCTCCTCTGTGTTATGGGGACCATTACACAGCACTGTTTGCAGATATCTGTCAGAGTCAAAGTTATGGTGTTAAGGCCCAGATGCTTCTAGTTCCTGCATGCTTATTTCTTGAGATTTCATAAATGTTTTTTGTTCTCCAGAGACAGATTTTTTTGTTGTTGTTTACACAGATTTTATAAAATACTGTCAGAGCAAAGGACCTGGGTTTGTATTCATGTTGCATTGGCAGGGATGACTATACCAGCCACTGTTCTGATTATCACCTCTAACTTTGAAGTGCAGCACCCTAGAACTAAAAGTGCAACCTGCCACAGAATTACCTGGACCACCAATGCTCTGCATCTCAGACTTGCTACAGACTCATGTCCTCTGGACACAGAAGAGAGAAATATGGTCAGTAGTGGACCCAGCATTGATAGCCTCTAGATCCTTTGAATTTCTTTTGTTTTCTGTTGTCCTCTGAGGCAAACCTTATTGGATGCTTTGCATTCTGCTTCCCTTTTCTCATCTTGAAATTCCCATTGCAGCTCCAGTCAGCTCAATCCATCCCAGGAAAATCCAAACACATTTCATTCTGAGGTTAGCTTGCTCATTTTATTGACTGTGCTTCAAAATAAGGAAACAACAAGCAATTAATCACCCGGTCAGAGGGTATATTCTATGATTTTATCTGAAGATCAGATTTAGGTTGTCATCACCGTACAAGAATCTTTCATAATATATTCCTGAGAATTGGCAACATCCACTGTTTCAAAAGACATGTGACTTATCTTTGTTTTCAAAACTGGAAAGTGGAAGCATTCTTGCTGACACAAATTCCCCTACTCCTGCTTCCCCTTACAATTTCTGATGGTTGTCTAGTTAATGGAGTCTCCACTTGTTTCTTGTTTATTTTTTAAATCTCATTCCATGCCTGTCCTGACAGTCTTAGGACTGTTCCCTGATCAGTCCAGGTATCTTTGGTTAAGATCAAGTGATCTTAATTCAGAAGGTTAACAGTCATTCCTGATCTATGTCCTTTAATTCTAAATTTCGGTCTTATTGTGATTTCTTTCTTACTGTGCTTTCTTCCATAAATTTTTAAAGTTTGACTGACCCATGTCAAGTAGTCTTGTTGTTGAATGTTTTGCCTTTGTCTTAACAGTTTCATTTCCATAACATTTTCCTCATCTCTCATATTTTTATTTCTGATATTTTCAATCATTCAGAACATGATTGTGAGTACATGTGATTCAATTTACTGATGCAGTTTCTGTTTGCTAAATATCTGTTTCAGAATACCTACATCTTAGATGTGCTTGTCTCCCAAGACCTTTACAGAATACATCAGGAGTTGTTCTACTGAAAGTTTCATCATTGTAAAATTGAAAGCATGCATGAAAGTGCACATGCATTCTTTCAAGGAATACCAAGCTCCTTGTACTTACTGGTAAATTATTTTCTACATCTGGAGTTTCTGTAGTCACTCCATGCTTGGATGACTGTGTCCACAACCTCTCCCCCTTACAGAACAAGATTTATTCAGTTTACTCTCCTTAATAGCAAGCTATCTGAGAGCAGTAAAAATTAATGACCTGCAGTAAAAAATGGTTAAATTAATTATTCACCAGTTTCCAAAGGACCATGATTGCATTTCCATTCTCTGTGGAGCCCTCCAATTAGTTTGCTGAGGGACCGAGGTGCTCAGTGGTGTGGAGGTTAAAAGTACAGAAGTTTGTGTGGGTTCCCAGGAGAGAGGGAGTAGGGGCATTGTCAGAGGTGGCTAGGATGGCTAGATGGGAGAGGGTGAGGGCAAAGATTTGGAGGTTTTATGACTCTAGGAAGTTCTGGGATGACTAGAAGGAAAGTATATGTGTGAGGAATGACTACTGCAGTCTTTCATCAGAGCAAAATTCTGTAATTAGTCAGGGACATAACTTCTCTGGGATTCATAGATATGCTGAGGGAAGAATAGTTTTCATGACATGGCTTCTATCTTTTTCCCACTTAAACATGATCAAGCACCTGCTTTTGCTTTTGGCTACTTCTCTACTTAAGACGAGGTCAGACAAACAGGTTGCTGCCACTCATGTTACAGCAGTAAGTAATGGTCCTGCTCTAATAAACTGCAGCTTAGCAAGCGAGGCAATCAAGACAAATCTGGCAAACAAGCTCCCATGAAATTTCTTTAACCCTTACATGCTGCTTTCAGGGGAAGGGCAAAGAAAATGGACAAAAATAAAAAAAAAAAATCAATGAATGGAAGCAGTCTTGCTTTTCATTGTGATATTCTCCTGCAGAGTAAGGGAAAAAATAATTTGCACAAAGAAGAAGGAATCATCTAGGCTCTCTGTAATTTTTATTTACTAGAACTTAAGTAAAACAGAGTTGGAATTGATGAATGTGAAACTTTGGGGAAATCTTAATAAGAATAATTAATTACAAACCCAAGTAAGCTAAGTTGGCATACAAAACATTGCCCGTGGACTTTATAGTCCTCAAAACCTCTACTTTCACTGTTATGAGGGATTGTTCCACTCTTCTGAATGGTTGATCTTGGTTTTGCATACTTAGAACGTTTTGATGTCATGTAAATTTGAATTGTCTGTCAGTAAATCCAAAGTACTGTAACAGACAAATACAAGTCCAGCTACATTCATGAGTGGCATTTCAAGCTTGTTGGATTTATAGGAATACACCATGGATACAGCATGACTATGGTGTGATCCTGTCAATCAGAGGATGGGAAGATTAAACATTCATGACTACTGAAAGGCAATTTCCTTCAATTGTTCATCATACCTCCATTCTTAACCTTTCCCATAGGATTTCCTCTTGCTCTAAACTTCAGAAAAAATTTTACTAGACTTTTTATGGTAGTAGTAAATTGATGAAGGGGGCTATAATTGTCAAGCATTTGTTGTTGTTTTGCTTCATGATATGACTCAGAAAGCAGATTTTGACTGTAACAAGCCATTTGACTAGAAAAATGAAAGAAGAGTTTTCAATCTGTTCATCTATCAAACAAATGGAGTCATGGAAATTAGGCAGTACACCCACAGCAAACCTAACTGAATCAAACCAAAATGGTATCTGCGGTGGTGTGTGGTAACTGAAACACTATTTTTCGTGACTAGCCTGGTAGACCAGATATAGGTCTGGAAAGAAAAAATTAAGCAATCCAGATAAAATACCTAAGACTGGAAAAAAATCTTATTATAAAATGACCTTTTTTTTAACATTAGAATCTATAGAATTAACTTTGGAAACAGCCCTAACATAAACAGATGAACAGTAAAGATTTTGTTCTTACCATCATTCTATTCTCATTTTTGGAAAATATTTCAGATATTCAGGAATTATAAAAACCCTCTAGAGGTTTATTTTCCCATTTCACACCTAATATGATATCTCATTATGTTTAGGGATACTTTCATTAGCAATGATGTGTTTGGATTAGGGTCTTACCTAACACTTGTAATGAAATAACTGCAGGGAACCCTTTCCTCTAAAATGACTATAAAAATGGTCATGAGAAACATACCTTGAATCCAGTGTGCTGTTTCTTGGTTTGACTGACTTCGTGCTAAAATGAGGACTGTGTCAATCCTAAATCCTAGTTTACATCTCAGCAGAAGGACTGCAGATAAATCTCTGCCCACCCGCAGGCAGCAGCACTGCAGAGGTACTGAACATGCACACAGATTCAGTGGTGCACAACTCCACACACAAATGGTAGAACAGGATTTTTTTTTTTCTTGTAGTAAGGGAATGCTGCATGATAAATCCATTACATTCCATGTGGCCACTTGGAAAAAAAATACAATTCTGCTTCTAAACAGTGTGTGAATTCTAAAGGTAAGTGAGACTTGCTGTTCACACCAGAGGACTTGCTTCCCTTCTTAGGGGGCAGAAGAAAGAATAAAAGAGCAATCTGAATTAAGATAGTGACTTTACTAAATGTCATGCTTTAGCACTGCATGTCTCAGGATTTTCAGGGGAGCAGAAGTGAATAGAAAGACTCCGAGGTTTATTGCTCTGTCCTTTGCCCTAGGACATCTAGCATCATAACTGATGACAAGGAAATATTGTATTCTAAGAACATAATGTCAAATCTCCTAGATTCTAAGTTTATGGAAAACTGATAAATTTGTTCACTAGATAAACATTTTCCACTTTTTGGAAAGCATATTGGTGGATTTCATTTTCATCTGCTGTGTGGGAAGTGGGTTCACAGGATGCATTTGTAGGAGAACTAACAATGAAGAAGGATTTTTTTGCTTGCTGGCTCCAGTTTTCTGCCCCTATTAGCAATCATGTCAAATAATCCTCTTTAGGTATTCGTGAAAATTCAACTTGAAGGTTGAAACTAGATGAGTTTATGCCTCCATTTTAATTCCCTGTGAGGAAAGAAATCTTAGATAATGACAGTACCTCTTCTTCTCTCATGGAATGGTTACTTCCAGTTTAGTCTCCTGATAAAAGTTTGACTTTGGGTCTTTCAGCTTTCCAAATTGCTAGTGTCATGTAGGCCACCACAAAATATCAAGCAATCTGCTAGATAGGAAACAGTGAGAGAGGAAGTCCCTGACTTTTTTTCAGCCTCAAATAGCTCATCCTTGCCCCCTCCCTTTTTCCCCTCTTGTGTCCCCGAGGATGACACCCATTACTGAGGTGTGCAGATGGACTCCCACCAGTCCAATGATGCCAACTCTCAGCACCATACTCCCTGGCTATCACTTGCCTGTGGGAATTGAGTGCCAAGATGCTGAAACTGTCTCTTGCCCACATGAACTACCACTATTGCTTCCAGTAGGACCCACTGCCCTGGGGTGATTTTGAGATACATTTTATTTGAAATATTTAAACCTCAATCCAAAATACTTTTTTTTTCCTTTTTTTTTTCTTTTTTTTTACTCTGACCTTAAATTTAACTGAAACTCAGTTAAACTCAAATTCAGTGCTGAAATGCAGTAACACAAAATATATTTTGCTGTGTATCCTCTTTTAATCCTCTCCTCCTTCCTTTTCCACCCACACACAAATACACACAGTCTTCAACATCACAAATACAATGAAGAAAAACAGGAATCAGAAAGTGTCCAGTTGGCAGAAGGGGAGTGCTCTCCTCAGCCTCTTTTTATGTCTCTCAGTCATCTTTTGCTGAATAATATGACTTCCACATTAGGGGAAAAAAATGGTTTCAGAGTTTTGAGTTGAATATTGTATCTGAAAATGTTACACATGTTCTAGTAAACAAAAAGAGTATTAATGTACTGCACAGTGACACTGTCTTCTCAATCACATAATGGTGCACAACTATCAATGAGGGACCCTCTTTTTATATTATGTCCTTAGGATTTCACAGCTCCCAAAAAATACTGAATGCCTGAAATACTCATGAAATTCCTACCCACGATTCTTTCTCTGAAAAATATGGAGGAAATTTAGGAGCAACTAACACACTCCCAGAAGCCAATGTGTTTTCTAAGATGGGGGTGTTACTGCAGCCACTCATTTCATTCATGGCAGCCACATCATACTGAAAGGTGTATTCTGATAGAACCACCGTGTGGCAGCCGGGCATTTTACCTGTCGCTGGTAAACTGAAGAACTTTGCTGTCTGAACTTGAAGCAATTCAATAAAGCCAGTAAATTCAAGAAGCAGTTTTTCAGCCCTTTTTCACATTATGAGCAGCATTTTACATTGATTGTTTGATGGTAGACAGGAACATTTTTCATCACTGGTCAAATAAAAAAAAAAAATTCCTGAGTTTTTTCTTTGTGCATCCGGAGAGCTGTAAAACTAACCAAGGACAAATATGAGGCTGCTGAAATATGAAACAATCAAAGGAAATCCCAGTTTAAATCATAATCTCCAGATGGAAAGTGTAAAAAAAAAAAAGAAAAAGAAAAAGAAAAATTTCACTGGATGCTCTTTTTTTTTTTTTCAGTGAACTCTGCTTTCATTTGAAATAAGAATGTTTTGTGGGTTCCTGCAGGAGAATTCATTACATATGTCTGTGTGTCCTCAGGATTAGGGCTAGTGCTGCATTAAATTCAAAGCACCTCCCCTAATTTAACCAGTGCATTCAAAACCCTTATGGACAGAATTAAATTAGTCTTTTCAAAGAGTAAAAGACTGCTCATTTAGTTGGAATTGAACTCACATCAGTAATATATTTGACATCTCATCATCTACATGCCCCCATATCCCATCAGTCAGATGTGACAGTGGGTTATACTTGACAGCATAATGAAAGATGATGAGCATTTTTATCCATCAGGGTACCTTGAGCTATGATGATTTTATTTTCAGGAAAAGATACTTCTCAATAAAGAAAAATGAAAGAGTCTGTGGGGGTTACCACTAAAATATATTTCTGCAATACTCAGAAAAAAAGATAACAGAAATAAAATTAGTCTAACACTCAAAATAATAAATTAAGAGTCTATGATTTATCAATCTGCTTTAGCTTTTTGGTGAAGATTTTACAGGTTTCCCAGAGAAGTTGTGGGTACCCCATCCCTGGAAGTGTTCCAGGCCAGGCTGGATGTGGCTTTGAGCAACACAGTCTAGCAGAAGGTTCCAACCGTGGCAAGGCAGAGGGATAGGAACTCAAAGATCTTTAAGGTTTCTTCCAGTCCGGACATTCTATGAGTTTGTCCCAGGATATGTTATGCTGTACCTCTTTCAGATAAATTCTGTTACCCAAACCAGCAAGTCTTCCTTTTTCTTGTAAGAGAAAATAGTGGAAAGACAATTTGAAACTGGCCTGAGGGAGTCTCCTGCTCAGCAAGTCAGTTTAAACCCACATCACCTTTATTCATTTGAAACTTTATTTTCTGCAAGTTGCATTATGGGTCTGTGGCACAGGTAACACTTTTGGTTGTGCAGCTTCTCTGATCTGCTGCTGGTAATTGCCCATATCAGCTGTTTGTTTCTGAGGAAAGTAGGAAAACTCCCATCTTGGAACACTGTCAAAGCAGAAACTGTCCTATTTCTCAGTGCTCTCACCTTTTTCACAAAAAATTATGGTTTGTATTTCATACACTTGATTATGTGGAACATGCAATTATTTGTACACATGTTCATGCCTGTACTCAGATGGTTTTCAACTAGATTGAGTTCAATTCTTTTTTACAATGATCATCTCAACACATGCAGTTAGTAAACAAAAATAGTTTGATTTCCTCATTTTAGAGTTTACAATAATTCAGTTTTGGTTTATTCCATATGCTCTTAGAGCACAAATCTAACCCTAGTTAATAACTATTTTGTGTATTTTTAGCATCTCTTCTGGTATCAGTGTCCCAATTGAAACTAAATAATCCCAGAATTTCTTATGAAGCTGTATCTTGTTCACAGTCATCTGAAAATCAGATTTTTTCATATAAGTTCTTAACTCAGTATTTGGATATGCCATTCTAAGCACAAGCTTTGAAAACAATCAGTTTCCATTAACTGTAAGGGTGCCTTTACTCATCATTTTAAAAAATTCCATGAAAAACAAAACCAAACTGAAACATAACAGAAAAGCTTCAGCCTTAAAATTATGCCACATCCAAATCTTCAGACTGAAGATTGGAGTAGTCCTAAGATTAAGATTGGAGTAGTCCTAAATTTAGGGGATTCTAGATATTCATTATGAAAAATACATATAGCTAATTCAGGGTTTGGGTTTGTTTGGGGATTTTATGGTATAAGGGCAAGAAAACCCTGATACAAATCCTCAGAGAACAGAGGTTTACATTCACAGCAGAACATCCATTATCTGAAACATATTTAAGAAGAAAATAGTTGAAATTTGGTTCTACAGAAATTATCACACAAATCCAAAACCATATATTTCATCAATGTCCATTCATTCTCCACTAATTCTAGGTCTATGTAATTAAATATCTTGGCTATTTTCTCTTGTAACTTTGTTTTTATTGCAATATGTTATATATAGCAACAGTACCTACAATTCCATCATGGAATTGCATTAAACTGCATTGCATTAAACATGTCCAAGCAATTAGTTCAAAGCCTGTTTGTGTTCCAGGGGACTCATACTTCAGAATGGGGTGTGGAAAGGAAAAAATTTACAGTTACACTGTCAGGCCCAGCTAGTTCCTCAAACCAGCGAAGGAAAAATGATGAGTACTTAACCATCCTCATACCCTAAATTAATATCCTAAAGAATTGGTGTCAATTAAAAACCTCTTGATACTGAAAATTCCTACCATATACAAGTGGTTTTGGATGTTGAAGGAATGTCTTCAACATAGAAAATCCTTAAAGAAAAGAGAAAGGAATTTTCATCTCTCTAGCTCTGGACTTTTGGAGTTCAAAAGGTTTCAGAGAAGGAGGTGATTTGGTATTGTTCTGAGTCAATTTGCTCTGGCTGAGGAAATGACGAGAAGGAAACTACTTCCCTGTCTCGGGAACCATGTGGTGTTCCAAGATAAGGCAAGCACTTACTAATTTGAGTCCACAAGCAGGAAATGTGATACATCCATTTCCTTTCAGGCAAACAACACAGTTCTGTGGCAGCACAAAAGCTTTGCTTCTAGTGCAAAATCTCAAACCTACAGAAAACTATTGCTCCTCTGTGGACATACCATTCCGTATTTGCTATTTGGATGTTATGGATAAGAACAGTACTTCTCCTCCAATCACATGGCCACCAAAATTTTGGGGTAAGGATATTGATTTTTTTTCCCAGAATAATACTTATGTAGCTGCAGATATTTGTTGTTGATTGCCTTAAAAAATACCTCTATATACTTTCAAGCCTCATGTTGGATGGAAAGAGTAATGAATAGATTTTGTATTTCCTGCAGTGATAAGACTGTTTTCCAAATGTTTCTTTGACAAAGTTTTATCGTGTTTTTAAATGAATGAAGATAGCAGAACTGCCAGGGCAAAATTGATTGTTTCAAAAAGTTCATTACTGCAGTCAGTTGAAAAGGTGTCTATTGACTTCAGTCAATAGTCAGATCAAGCAGACATTCTCAACTGCTTAATGGATGTACCTACACAGCAGACATGATCTGTTTCATCTTTTGATGAAAATGGGATAGCAAAGGCTAAATGTGTTTCAACATTTGGAATAAACTCTTGGTTCCTCCAGAATGAAAAGTTATTTGTAATTTGTTGTGCTGCCTCATGGTGAGATTTTCCATATTTTTTCCTCAATGTATATTTCAATTATTATCTATTATGGCTGTTTTCTTTCCCCTAGATCTGGGAATAGTTCATAAACTGAAATGTATAGTGTGAGGTGAAAGTATATGCTATACTGAAACTCATTCAGGGTAATTAGATTAACTGATATAATCTTAAAGGATTCTGCGCAATTGCTGTGGAAAATCTTTCCCTCCAAAAAGCTTTATTGTTTTCTATGTTTAATATTAACATTTATGAGCAATTAGCTTAGAATTAATCACATATCTGGTTTTCTCTATTATATTATTGCTATTGAACAATGATCCCTCCAAGAATCTGAGCACTATTTAAAATTACAAAATAATATACATCAGCGAAATACAACTTCAGTTGCACAGAAGTGCCCCAGGAAAAGAGTGGGGAAAAAAAACATACAAGAGGATGGAAAGAAGTCACTTTTCTTTCTTGTCATAAGGAGCAATAATCTGCTGAATGCCATCTAGGCTTCCTGCAGTTGACACATATATTTTCCTACTGAGAGATCATGAGAGACTCATTTAATTTTTGTGTCTTGGGCTAAAGAGCAGAGTACTGATACATCTTTACATCTTTGGTAAATACTTACAGATTAACTGAGGGAAAACTGCAGTTATTTCTGTTGTCTGACACTGTACCCAGCCCTGACCACATCCCATTTGCTTAGGCTCTGACAGCAGATGAATCTTAGAAATTGGATTTTTGTGAGGAGCTTGCATGATCCTTGAAAGGGAAGATGTCTCTCAGATTTTTCTTAATTTTCTGACAGATTTTAGGGGAGTGAATATAATTTTCTCTTTGTTTCCTGTAGATCATGTATGGTAGACTAGGAAGGGTCACTGTATAGTATGTGTTAGAAGATGATGACTGACATAAGCTCACTGTGTGGAAAAGTCATTTAAAATTATAGAAGTGTGTTTCCTCACATCCTGGAGATACAGGACTAGAGGTAAAAATAAACCTACACATAAAAGATATAAATAAAATTTAGTTCTTTACAAAATAAGAATGCAGTACTTGCAACTGATTTTTAGGACACAGCTTACAGGCTGTTTTCTAAGCCACCCACATGTAGTACTGTGAATGTTACTACATTACCATGATACCTTCCTTCTCCCTGCATGTGTGACTTCTCAGCATCTTCCATGGACTCAGCCAAAGAGTAAACTTCAACACATGTGCAAAGGTTTGCTGAGAGGGACTAAGTTTGTGAGAAAAAAAATAAGTACTGTAAAAATAGTCAAAGCAACTGTTCATAAGGATATTTAATCTCTTACAGTTTTATAAACCATCTATTGTCTAATAACTGTTCCTTTTGCTGGAAAATATACAGGCATCCTGTTTTCTATAGTTGTTCAGTTTCCAATGATAACTTAACACAATAGCTTCTTAAAAGCGACTCTAAGAATTTTAGAACAATGAACAAACTAAGCTGTCCTCTGCTTACTTATGTGGCACATAAAAAATATAAATGCACATATAAATCTTTTTACAATTGCTCCAGGCCAGTGGAAGTGTGCCTTAAGCAAGCCATGTAGAGAAAAACAAGATATAAACACCTCAATATAAGTAATTCTGAGTTGTCTAAGTAGTCTGAACCCTTTCTTTCATGCAAAGATCTTAAAAAATTATAATATTTTAAAAGATCAGTACACATCTTTTTCCAAGCTCTGCTTAAAATCAGCGACAGACTGGAGAGTCAATAACTGTAATGCTTAGCTGTAGACCTTGCAGGAATTCTTATTTGAATTCAGATGCCACTAACATCAATCTGCAGTAATTTTGGAATGCTAAATTATGCAGTGAAGGAAAAAAAAAAGGAAGAAAAAAGTTGTTTTGCTGGCCTAAAACTTTTCTGCTAGGAAAAGAAAAATACTAAACTCTTCTTCTGTTTTCAATTAATGAGTTTATGATAGAACTTTCAGTCCTGTCAGCAATGTCCTCTGTGTAATGTGTCATAAGCAAAAAATTTAGATCCTGACTGCTGCTTGGCTAGAGCTTTTTCCCCACTACAGATGTTTCACAAAGTTTTTGCAGATAGCCATGTCTGTTTCAGATAAGTTGTCTGAGCTACTTTCAGGACGCAGGAGCTCATTTCTACCAGGCGCCAGCTTCTGTGAAGCTATGGAACTGCTGCCCATCCTCCTTTGCAGTGGGAATCCATAGAATGATAATTTGGAAGAGGTAAGAAGAGAAGCACTTAAAGGCAGTCCCTGTTGAACTTCAGCGCTGCAGATATTACATTGTAACTGTAGACAGAGAGTCTGGATTATATTTTTTATTACTAGTTTCAAAAGGAGGTTTAATAATAGCTGAGTGAGAAATTCAAGGTTTGATACCCATTCATCAACTAATAATCTCACGTTTTACTCTTTTAATATAGTCTTTATTGAGTTCATTTTGATTTATAAGATAACAGTGGGAGCAAAGATGTTTCCACTTAAACCAGGAGTGCATTTCTTGTAATTCCTAAAAGCATTTCCAGTTGCACACAAGTAAATACAATAAATGTCTTCAAGACAATCCTATTTCTTCAGCATAGATAGCAATACAATTTGAGATCATGAAATTTAATTTAAATAGTACATTTGATCAAGGTGACAGCAGTAGAGAGAAAAGTGTAAGCAGATTTTAATCAACATTAAATTAGATCCCTAGACTACCCTTCAGTCTAGTTTACTCAAGTATCTATTTAAAAATGCAACCCTAAAATTTAATATCTTAAAAACATTAAGGACAATTTTTATTTTCTTGAACCAGAATTCAGAGTGTTATTTGTTGGGTCTGTGGAAATAATGCCATATATCAGCTGACTTCCAGCATTTTGAGATTGCAAACTGCTTGGCACATACTACAGGCATTATTGCCTGGCTTCATAAGCTACAAATGCACCCATTTTTTTTAATATATCCAATTTTGCCTAGCCTCTCCCTCAACCCACCAGTCTTGCCTTCATTAAAATGTATTTGAAAGAAGTCGGACTATGTATTCTGCTGAAAAAAAATGGCATTAGGGATGAGCGTATTCAATGTCTGATGCTGTGTTTATCATGTCACTGGTGTAGCAATAGTCGTGGTTAAGGGCTGTGCATCATTCCCTTTATGCACTGGAGTAAAACTTGTGAAGGGCAGCACTGGCAGGATCAGGAACACAGCTGCTGGGCACTGCAAAGACCAGCCTAGATAGCCATGGGACATGATTCCTCTTCTGGCATCCTTCCCGAGTGGCACTCATGGCAGAGGAGAAGCAGAAGCAAGAGATCCAGCCCTGTTCCTTGCAAGTAGGAAAAGAAGCATTTGAGGTGGCCTGTGTGGTGGACCAGGTTAAGCCTCTTGGCTTACACTCAAATGCCTGTGTCAGCCCATTTCCAGCCTTCCCACTTGGTGGTCCCCCCTCACCCCCTTTGCTCCTGTTCATATGCTTTGTACACTCTCCATTCACACTTCAGCAGCAACAAAAAGGCTCTGGGACCTGCCTCAGCTGTCCTGCTGGAGATGTGGACACAAAAAGACTATTTGGAGCCAGCTGTGGAGCACTTGACAGCACATGTGGCAGTGGTATCTTCTTACAGACCACTACTGTTCCTAGTCTGACTGAAAAAGCCCAACATCTTTGAACCAGAGTCACCCAGAGGGCATTTATCCTGGGAGACCTGGCATTGCTAACAGGGCAGAGGATTTCGATAAGCTGATAACGCAACTCCTTTCCTGGCAAGAAAGGAGGAAGTAAAGTTTTGACATAGAAACACTTACAGATGATTTAGACTACTGAAGATTTTTTCTTAGAGAAAGCCTTCAGGGTTGAAGTGGAAAAAAGAGGGAGGAAAACACAACAAAATTAGAGCTTTGGATTCAGGTGATCTATCAACCTCAAGGCTGTATTTCCTGAAGTGTTATTACTCCTCTCTTCAATTCTCTTTTCGCCATTTTCAAAATCACCCCAGTGTGTGCATTCTTCCTGGTATTTTAATTTATGCAATGAGCCAAAATAGAGCAAGGTGATTGCAGACACTGCATCACCAAGAGTTTTTCCTTGAAGTTACAGTAGTTTCACGAATACAAGCCGCATCATTTTGACTAAAATTTTGTTCCCACACCGGAAATGCGGCTTGTACTCAGTGCGGCTTGTATTCGTGAATTTACTGTAGTTTCTTTTGGTTTTGATTTGGGAAAACACCCAGTAATTTTAAAAGTGCAATATTTGGCAGCATGTCACACATCATAAGGAATTCATAGCAGAAGGGATAATTTTTTTCACAGGAGATATAATCTCTTTCTTCAGAATTTTTGGGTTAGATCACTGATGCCTACAAAAGTTTGGAAATGGGATGTGAAAAAAAGCTTTGTCCTTTTGAAATTATTGTGCTGGATCAGGAGACTTCAGACTTTACAGGCTCCTGTTGTTGGGAGCAGTCCCAATGGGAGAAAAGAGACAGGGAGAGGCAAAATGCTTTCAACCTCATTGCGTGGTCCTGTTGTAGTGTTTTAGGGAATAATTCCTTACAGTGCTTACCCAAAATAATAGGACTCTCCAAAATAATAAGCACTCTTCAAAAAACCGAGACCTAAAGTAAGGGTAGAGCCTTACTACCAGGGACAATAAATGAAAGTTGCATTCCAGTGATAACTGATATTGCCAATTTTTCATTTCTTTAACCTCATTACCTCTTAGCATTTAATTAAAATGCTATACAAAAACCAGTTATGATTACCCAGTAAGAATAAAATAATTAAAAGCAAGTCAAATTCATCAATACATGGTGAATGGAGGGGAAGGAACAGAATGATCTAAGAAAATGTTGTCAGAGGAAGGAATGAACCATATTGATGTGGTAAAGTCAGACATACCTGAAAGAATATCTGAGTTCTTTGGTCAGGAGTCTGTACTAAAACCTTTCGTGTGTCACAGCCAGCCATATGTAAAATGCAGTCTGCACATGAATCTGCAGCTCCCCATCTGGCATACATTGAGAATATCTGCAAAAACCACTTTCCTGCTCAGATATCTATCTATCTATCTATCTATCTATCTATCTATCTATCTATCTATCTATCTATCTATCTATCTATCTACCTATCTATCTATCTACCTATCTATCTATCTACAAGGTATAGTGCAGAAAGAAGTAGAGAATGCACCTTTGTGTCAGTTGTGTGTGGACAGACCACATCCTTGGGGCTGCAGATTTCCAATTCTGTCAAATAACACACCTGCAAGCATACCTGGCTTCCTGGATGTGTAGCTGTGTTGAGTAAAGACAATGGTAACATAAAACCTTCTCACACTCCTCCTACAAGAAAATTTCATCAACTTCCGACTCCTGAGGCAGGGTTCTTAACATGGAGTAAAATACCTTTATTCTTCCCAATTTCAATGAGAAATTGAATTGTCTTATTTTCCTACGGGCAACAACTTGAACTCAGAACAAGATGGATTCCCTTAAAGATGATTTTGGAAACAGGCATCCTGGAAGACAGATTTTTCGTTGGGTTTCTGGCAGAGAAGATGGATGGTATCAGCTAGTTTCAGGTCCCTATTTGAAAATCAGAGATAATTTCCCTGTGCTTCTTCATAAGATTGTTCTCAAGAGAAAGATGATGAGGTAAAATATGACACATGATCAGATAGAAAGACAACTCTGGCTTTGCAAAGGTTTCCTGTAAACACACTGATTATTTCAAGTAGATTTATCTGAGAAGCAGAGGTACAACATAGATATAAAATATGATGCATTTAAACTATAAAAGACTGTGAGCATTTAAACAACACTGTAGAAGACTGTGAGAACTTTATTTTAATCTTTAATCCTTGAAATGTTTCCCTTCTTATTACCAGTTTTAAATCTAGAGTACCTACATGATCTCCTTCCTGCTCCTCAGTGAAACGCTAACATGATGCCACAGATTTAATAGTGAAGCCATATTTTCAGATTACTTCACCAAATATTTACCTTGAATAAATAACCTTGTTCATATGGATGAAGAACAATTGCAATGTCCCTGCACAGTGAATTTTCAGATATCAGGACTGTGAAAATCCCGTACATCTCAGCGGTTTTTAGGATAGGGGCCAGTTTTGCTTTTATAACAAATGCCACACACTGGGACATCAGACAGATGCTGAGAACACAAGCAAAACTAAATAATATGTACACCAGTAAAACTCAGTTTCATCTGTATAAGAACTGAGACAGACTATTTTTTCCCATCTTGGAGAGGGCTGTAGGATTGTGGATCCTCACAGGCCCAGCAGCATCAGAGTAACTTTTGCTGCATGGCTTCCAGAGCTGCAGGTATTTCAGTTGCTTTCTTTTCCACTTCAGATGAGATACTAATCTGCATGACAATCCTGTGATAGAGATATAGAAAATATCACATAACTAAATCACTTCTCAAGTGATCAAGTAGTCTGAAGCTGATTTAAGTATGCCACATAATTTGAACAGCATATATGGTACCCAGAAGACTTCTGGGGCAAGTGAGACCCACACACACCACCTTTCCTCTGCTTGAATCTGTTAAGATCTCTACAAGGAAGACTTTATTGTCCTATCCATCAGGTCAAGATCACCAGAAGATCTTCCCCTTTCCACTTCCCCTGGGCTGACTTGGGATGTGTCACAAGGCAGCAGCAGAGCAGCCTGAGCCAGTGACTCAAAGAGGACACAGCTGTCATGTAAATAGTGGAAATACTGAGAGCAATGGCAGCAAGGGTGTGGGTTTAACTGAAGGAAGATAAAAGATAGCGTGTGGGGGTGAGGCATTAGCAATGGCAGCAACTGCATTTGAACATCAGCTCTGCAGTGACAATATGACAGAAGTGAATCTCATTCTTTTGTAACACTCAAGGTCCCTGGCTCCTCGTCTGAAATATTCCTCTTCTGATATATTCTGGCTTCTCCAGAAATATTCTTGTATCAAAAAAGAGATAAATCCATGATGTGTTATGTAATTAAAAAGGAAGGCATTGCTCATCTTCCCCTTCTCAGCTTCAAGATATCCCATGTTTCTGTTCCTCCTCGGCTGTGTTTGGGTAGAGCTGATCTGTATGCAGATTTTCAGTTGGATTTCTTATGCACATGGCTGTACTGTTTGTTGGAGTGGCTGTGTCCTTTTGCTCATAAATCATATACTGTCTTCAGAAGGGGAAGAATTATCAAACTACCCCAAATTTAATATCATTATGCTTATTTTTCTATCAGCTAGGTAAAAGATTTGATGAATACATGAAAGTTTTTGCTTCCATTACTGAAGGGGACGATAACAATTGCCAGATATTGAGAAAGTCTAACTGAGAGAGGCTTTGACTGAAAAAGTTAATATGCAAATGCATTCCAAGATCTTATGTGCAAGCCTGTCAGAGAGATAAAAGTAGATACTAATGAGGAACTTTTTTTCTTTGCCCTTATTCTGGCAAGCCCAAAGAAAAGAGCATTATGACTGCAGTTGGATGAAAGCAACAAGCTATGTTAAAAAGAGAAGAGATCAGTCTTATTCTTGCATTCTGTCTATTTGGAGTACAATCTCTTTCTTGTATATAAATTATTCTTTTAAAGTGAGTCTGTCATCCTCAGGCTGTGTTTTGTGGCATCCTAATTACTGCTTTTCAGCTTTACCCACCTCACTACACAGCCATTGATTTATCAAATGATTTGCCATCTTTAGCAGGAAGGACACAAATCTGAGGTAGTATGAAGAAAAGGAAAAGTTTTTTGAGAGTATTATTTAAATAACAATCAAGCACACAGCATACACACATTTTAACAATTACACCTACATTATTGACTAATTATATGGTGCTGCTCATTGTTACATAAACTGCCAGAAGCATCATTCTTTATCCACCAAATGCAGAAATCTGATTCGTAGAAAATAAAGTATATTTCTTCTTTCAAGCACTACACCAGGGAATGTTTGGCATCTGAAAGGTCACATAACCAAAGCAGGTTAGGGCTCTGTGTTCTCCCCAAGACAAATGCTCTGAGGCTGCATGGCCACCTGCTAGAGCCTAACAGTGTTCATGCTCACATGAGCTGGTCTCAGCACGCTGTGGGTGCCATAGCTTGGCCTCAGTTCTTCTTGCAGAACTTATTTTACCATTGTAATTTATTTTAAGTAGGAGTTTAGTGAGTTTATAATATTTTTTTAAATCTTTGTAAGCCAAATATGTGGCTGTGTGGTATCACCTCCCTTTATAGAAGATTAATCTGAAGCATGAAGGGGAATGAAATATCAAAATCAAAAAACAGGAGCACAAGGAAAAAGCAAGGCTCAAGACTGGATCTTTTTTCTTAGTAAGATTATTTTAATTTCATAACCATATCCTTTTTTCTGGGAAAAAAAAATTAATAAATAATCAGAAAAGACTATCAACATTCATCAACAATTACCAAAAATGCCATTTTCCCTGCTTTTCAATGTAGAAGCTTCACTTCTTATACAAAAATGTATTTATTCAGATTTTGAAAATTTTTCTACTTATTATACTGAAGTTTGCACCAAGCAATCTTAAACTATTCTTCTAACATAATTTATTCTCTTCTACTTGAACAGGCAGGAAAGACATTAATTTGATTTTCACATATTGAAAATTAGAAAATTGTATTTTAAGATTTATCTGTTAAATTGCCTCAACTGAAACTCTATCAAAAATACAAATATATACAGCATTGTTATGAAATAACATCTGGGAAAGGTTCAGCAAAATAAATGGGGGAGAAAAAAATAGTTAGTTTAATATAATGTATAAACTTCTTTGGGCTCTGACAAATGCTTGCTGAAGGAAAGAGCCATGGCAGTTTCTGTTTCTCACAAGAGACCTCTGCCTTTCTTCTCTGGCATCTTATTTGCAGAAGAAAGTTAATTCCCTGTTTCAGACATTCACAATCCGGCATCCTAACACACACTTATGACGTGTTTGACCGTTTGAATGACATCTGTTAATTTTAACCCTTTTGCTTTAAAAAATTATGTGACATCAATTCCATCTGTCCATTGTCCAGGGTAATGGAAGATGAATAAACCAAGCAAACACTTGGCTTCTGTGGGAGGTGCATAAATTATGCAGACAAAATATAAATAAAGAAGGAAGCCATTGATGCCTCTTAATTGAAAAGTTTAGGAATCTCTGCGCAAACAGGACCTGGGCCAGCCTGGTGCAAGTACAGCCTCCCAGGAACTACTGGCTCATGTGAGACAAGAACCAACATCCCACTTCATACTGAGTTTCCAGCTTGGATCATTTGTTCTGGGTCAAGAAGAGTTGACTAATACTCCAGATCAGTGATCCATTCCTTTAGAAATTATGTCAGTATTTATTAGCTTGTGTTTTCACAGATTTTTTTTAATAACTCCTGCTTAATTGGATCTCCTAGGCCACACTGATATAGATATTCATGGATATATTTGGTGCAATCTCCCAGATTGATGTTCACCCAGAAACTACTGGGACAAAGAAAGATCAGTTTTTGAACCTCAGATAACTAACTGAAGAGTACAGTACTACCACATATGAACATACTTCTGTGTTCTCAAAATACTCGTTTTTACACCTGTTTCCAGAGGAAGACATGCAGCAGATTTTTTTTTTTTTTTTGCATTACTGGATGTAGGTCAGGTATTACTATAGTGAAAAAAAAGAATACAGATCACCATTCCTGCTTCTTTAATATTTGTTTATTGGATACTTTTGAAAAGTATTCAGCAAAGTTCCCAAACAGGTCTACTTTCCATTCTTCGTACATCTTTTTAAATTTTCACCTGAAGAAGGTCAATGTTTCAGCAATCTCAAAATATAATGAGATTGTAAATAGAGCAGTAAACAGTATTTTCAATGATGTCTAATTTTGAAGCAGTAATAAAGCAGTTAGACTGCCAGCAGAACACACTGTGGCAGTATTTCAAAGGCAGTGTTATGAGTGAGAAGGGACTCTTGAGAAACGTCATCGTTTTGAGCCTCAGTACATTTCTTTCAGCTTCTGCCAGGACACTATTCTGCACACATTTCATTAATTTCATCTGTTTGAATCATAGAATCATAGAATGGTTTGGATTGGAAGGGAATTTAAAGATCATCCAATTCCATCCTGTCTACCATAGGAAGGGTTACCTTCCAATACCTCATGAAACACATGATGTGCATTTAAAATGGGGAGTAAGAGTCATGGAACTGTAAAGGGGAGATTGCTCCTCTCCTGGGAAACAGGGAAACAGATGAGCAGGTTACACAGGGAGAGGGAGATTGCACTGCCAAAAGCAAGGAGCAGAAACAAGGTCTTGCCTCTTAGGTGATAGAAAGAGACTCTTGAGACTCAGAGGGACATGTGCAGAGCTTTCAGCACTTACTGCAAGCACTGTGTTGGGAGCTGCTGTGAATAGGATGTGCTGGGAAGGCTGAAATGCCACCTTTCTTTTCTAGTATAGCTAGTGTATCAAGGTACTCAGAGTGTGCTTTCTAACGCTGAATCTTTTAAAATATTCTTCTCTATAAGACTTAGGCTTCCAGTATACTTCCTGGCTTGTGTGGGTTCTTAAAGAGAGAACAAGCCCCACCTGAAGCTGCAGCACGATCAGGCACTGAAAACAGAATTAATATGGTGGGACTGAGGATGTTTTTTAAGTGTTCTTCACCCCACATTCTTCCCAAGAACCCCTTCAAATCCAGATATGTTCTACCTCTGGATGTCTTCTGTTTTCTTAAGTGTAGGCTATGTGTTTCAGTAAGGTGTGTTTATATAGGAGATTACTTATACTCAGGTGCAAATCATTTTTATCAATTAAGTAATAAGTATAATGCCGTATTGCACTATGTCCGATTGTGATTCAGTGTTTGATTTAGGTTTATGCAGAGGCCACATAGCTTGGCTCTGCTTTTGTGAGGTGGGTAAGAATGTCTGGCCAGAGGATTGCTTGCTGCATATGCGGAAATGATCAAATTCTATTACTGCTTTTGTTATGCATTAGGAATCACAATGAAACCACTCGTTAACAAAGTATGCCTGAAGGAATCTTTGCTTTGTTTTACATAGTTGTGCCAAAAGCATTAAATTAAACATGCTGACATCTCTATCTTAGATGTTTCCTTCTGATTTTTACAATTACTCTTTAGTTGTCATTCCAGTAAAAATCAACTGCCAGTAATACCAAGGAAACATCATTAACTCTGAGTCGATTTGTGGGAAATTAAGATGGCATATTCCACTCCTCTGGCTTTTTATGACAACGAATTCTGGTATTAGTAATCAAAGCAAATGTACTGTGGTCTATGAAGATCATTCTGGATATCACTGCAGATGTCAAGAAATACAAATTTTAAAATAGACTTAGCCTTATGCTCCTCCATGATCACAGATATTTGCTTCAAGGTACAAAACTGTGCAAATTTTACATCTTTAAACTTCTGAACACTTTTGGCATGCCTTGGTTTACTTCATTTGCAAAGCCTCTGCAAAATGCTAGTCTTAAGTGTTTATGGAGATGCAAGTCAGAATTTTTCAGGTTTTTGGGGTACTATGAATGTCTCTGTAATCTTCCATTGGAATATTTCTCTATAGCTTTCTCTAACTCTGCATTTTACTAGAATGAAGGTGGTTTCTGTATAGTTTTGATTTCCAACATCAGTTTCCAGCAGAGGGCAATCTTGTTCCTAGATAGATTCCGCATTTGCGAAGTTAACTCTAGGATGAACAACCAGACCCTCTGCAGTCCAAAAGCATGAAAGCACGGACTTCTTTTTTTTTTTTTTAACTTGCCATTTAATTAATTATTTTTTCTATGCTTCTGAAGCCCATTTGCTTACCTGACCGAAAAAAAAATCTTAGAAATTATACAAAATTACATCAGCATGGTCCTTGGGCTTTCATTTGTTGTACCTTCTTTTTTCAGAACAGGATTAACTACATTACAACTCTTGACTGATGTTGCTTTTTAAAATCTTTTCTGGGGATGGACACTATATGCCTGGATTATTATCTATTCTAGTTCTTACCTGTCCTCATAGACAGAAACAGATTTTAAATTTCTTTTGTTTCATTTTAAACCCAGCACTTCTTATTTTAGCTGCTATGGACATTAAAAAAAACCCCTGTTTTTAGGTGAAGTGGGAGTATTACTCTCTGCTGCTGTAGAAAAGAATCTTGCAGCAGCACAGGCTGAATAAAACATCCCCTTTAGCAAGTTAGTGTCTGAGTGCAGAGCTCTAATATTTTTGGCATCGACTCTATCTCACTTACTAGTTCTTATGTCCTGCACAGTCTGCTTTTCTTTCAGCTTATTTTCCCCTACAGATTCTGTTTTCTGGACATCACAACTACCTGAACCACCTTGTGCAGTAGTCTGTCACCCTCAGTCATCTTACAAGAGTCATGTGTGAAGTTTCTTGAAGTTTTGCCATGACTAAGATCACAGCTGGCTGATATTACGCAGCAACTGATTCATCCACCCAACTGAATCATGGACTGCCTACAAATGATTAGTGAGAGGCTGTTTTGCTAACACAATTAGTGGCAATTGGGAAGATAGTAATATAAACACTTGCCAGATATAAAGAAATTGCTTTTTTGAGCTCAGCATGGAGTTGGCTACTGATACCAGCCCAAACTTTGAAATGATTTCTTGGAGCTGGTAGAACCAGCATAAAATTTCAAGTATTGCTAAGCACTTCAAGCCTTCTGTGGTGGGAAGAAGTGGTGGCTCTTTGAGCCCCAGGTATACTTCATTTCCAAACTTGCTGCCTGGGATGCATAAGGATGAGTAGCTGTAGCCTGTCTAGCTCAGAGATGTAGCTTTGCTATCGCTAATGAATCCATTCAGTGCAGGGAGCTCAGGGTGCAGCTGCAGGGCCAGCTGCAGGTTGTGTTCTAGGAGGCAGGAGGCTGAGCCCAGGGCAAGACCCTGTGACCTGCTGACGCTTTGCATAAAAAAGGGCACAGGGACCTGTGGCCCTGCCAGGGAACCAGACATTTGGACTCTCAGAGACAGCAGGAGCCCAGCACCCCAGATTTTCCCACCTTCAGACTGTGAGGGGAAAAAACCCGAGAGGTTCCTTTGTTCTGGGTCCCTTCTTGGAGGCATCAGCTTGATCTGTCATTTTGTTATTTAGTTATTGCACCATGATTAAACTATTTTAATAGGATCTAGACATCTGAAACCCTGCTATGGCATGCCAGGGGTTGAGCTGGTAAGGAAACCTGGTCTGACTCTGTGGGTTGAGGGGTGTAGCTGCAAAAGGGCTTCTGTCCCAGCTCTGGTGGAGTAAGTGTGACTGCCAGAGTGGCTCCTGGATGGTCAGACAGGGAGGTGTCCTTGACACTGTAGCTGTTGGGAAGTTGCTACGAGTTTGTTTAAACTCTGATGGACACTGGCTGCTCCAGTCTGGTTTTGAATAGAAGAGACTGTGTTAAGATCATCTGCTAATGGCTTAGCTGAACCTCACTTCAAACCTGAGACAATGAGACTCCTCAAAAATAGTGTCTGAACCATTGTTACTATCAGGTTAATGGATTTCTAATATGTAGATTGCAATTCATGCTTTAGTACACTAGCTGGTGCTCTATACTAAGCTGTGCCATGGATGTGTAAGATAATAATTCCCATACTGGTTTGTGGGCATTTCATACCCACTTTTGTCCCCAAGCTTTCATTTTGGGAAAAGATGACCTCGGTAAAAAAAGGCTGTACTGTATTTTTCATGTTTGAGATCAAACTCTCTACTAGTTATAAAGGCTTTTCAGCTTTGAGTGAAGGCAAGCGAAGTTGTTTGTGCAAATGTGTGTGTGTGTAGGGAGAGGAATCCTTACCAACTTAAACAAGTTTTGAGTAACTGGCATATGACATCACATAGAGGAGAGAGAGCTAGCAAACATGTGAGAAGGGATGAAATAGAATGGCAATAAATTTAAAATTCTTAGATTTTGTTTTAAAGTGTAAAATAACTTCCACTATATGTCACAGTGCTATGAGCTGATGCTTCTTTTTGCTAATACAGTTGAAATCAATGAGCTTGTATGTTTTATCTCTGAGCTTGCTGGAGTTCCCATGGAATAAGAGTTGCATGTCAGATACACAATGCCTCATGCTAGTTTGGGGCAGGTGGAAAAAAAGGAATATAGGAAAATTACTCTCAGATGTGTAAGTAAATGAACAGTCTTGCTCTATTATAGCGTAAGTAAAATGTCTCTGTACAATTTTGAATTTAAATGTTGAAAAATACCATTCTTACGTGACAAGCTAACTTACCACTTCTAATAACTTCAAACTAAAACTTCTTTTGTGGTTTAGGAATGGCACTCCTCACTTTAGAGTGCCCCCCTGCTCCGACACCCCCAAGGTTCTCCCAGACCAAATTTCATTTGCTCAATCTCCAGCATCTTCCCCTTCCAATTTCCTCCCATGTGGAGGTAGAACTGAGAATTAGATGTACAAAATGGTGAAAATTATGAGTTGAGATAAGAACAATTTACTGGAAACAGCAATGAGATAAGAAAACAAACAGTAACGCCAGCAATAGTAGTAACAAAAGTATACAAAAAGTGGGTGATTTACATGTAAAAAAACACCCACCAAAATCTCCGTGTGATGTGGCATGAACCAACAAGTTCCCTACCCTACCACGCTTTTTGTTCCACCTGAAGCCACAATCTTCTTCCTGGAAGGGAGAGTTCCTTATTTCTGCCCTATGAGGTGGCATAGCATAACACCCTAGAGTGCCCACACAACTCCAGGCTCTGTCCCCTCATGGCTGTTGCAGAAAAATTAGCTCTGTGCTGGCCAAAACCAGACAACTGCTTAATTATTACTCTTTGGATAAAATAAGGACAATGCCATAACAATAACACACAAAAAAATTAACAGCTCTAAAGCATAAAGATTGCAATATTTGGAAGTCACTCATTAGAAACTTAATCAGGTGTGTAGGTATCATCTCAACCTGTGGGTGTTTTCTGGCTTCTTGTGCTTAGCAATAAAACAGGAACAGATGCTTGGAAAGCTGAGTGGTTCTTTATTAGCTTTATTATCTAATATTGGCAAAGATGCAGTTCAAATTCATCATGTGTCCATAGCTTGACTAAAAGATGCTTTTCCATTTATCTTTCCCTTGCATTTAGTATTTTCTCCTGTCTTCCTCCACCCCACCTTGGTTCATGCTCTGAGATGCTCTCATTGAGGGTGCTGCTTCCATGATTTTGAAAGCCCATCATGGGCAGCTGTAAAATTTCCAAATTATATATTTGTGAGCATGGAGGAAGGAAGATTATATGATCACCTTAATTTAAAACTTGGGAACTTACCATAAGGGTATAGGAAATGCACAAGTCCCAAGGATTTCCTGAGGTCAAGGAACAAAATCCTATTGCAGCTCATTGCAACCAGAGCTGAGGGCAAGAGAGTAATTCCTTGGGAAAATGAATTCCCAGCACAAATGTGTTTTGAATTCAAAGGGATGGCTGATGTGGTCCATAAAAAGGAAAGAAAATGAAACTCACAGAAGTAAGAGGTTGTCCTAGTCTGACTGCAAGCATCCTGCAAGCCTACATGATAGAAGCAGAATACTCTATCAGAAAAAGCAAATCTATGGTTAAGAAGATTTTGGGTATTTCAGTGACTGATGCATCTAGGTGGGGATTGTGCTGCTATTTTTCACTGAGGTATACCCCAAAGTGAGGAAGAAGAGAACATAGTACACTTCGGAAAAGACTTACCAATTGGTATGAGCCACCTTTGGTTGACCCTGCTTCAGATGTCCAGGCCAGATGGGAAAAAAGTTTTCAGGGCCAAATGGTAGGAAAATCATCTTATCAGCCAGTCTATGATCACATGCTAGTAATAACATGTCTGAATTTCTCCATGGAGATTCTGTCAAGCTGTAAGCACTTGCCAGAGGTTTTCAATTTGATAGGATATACGCTTTCACTTCATATATAGTGTTCATGGAAAGTTACGAAATTTTTAAAGAAAGCTTCAAGACCAAGAAAAAGTTTTGCACAGCAGATGCAATAATCAACTCTCGCACCACATCTCCCTGCATGCAGAAACTAGAGAGGAGGGAACAGAGAGACTTCAAGAGAATTTGCCTGATCTGGATAGATGTTGGGCCCACAAATGTGCTGACTTGATGTTCAGATCTGGGGGTAACATTTAGAAGTTATGGGTGTTACTGTGGGTTTTGAAATGCCAACCTTTTTTGCATGGTCATGTTGGAAATCCTGCAGGTAGAAGGTAAAGTGGCTAAGATTTCCAGTTGCTTTTTTTCCTCAGCCTTTCATTTCTGGCTTTGTATCTCAAAGTCTGCGCTGCATTGTTGATAAAAACCTTTGCTCTTCACCTCAGCTGGCATTAGAGGTGAGAGTGGAGAATTGACTGAGGTGGGGTACCAGATCTTTTCCATTATGGCATAATCAAATAAAGCAGGAAGTGTGAGCAGCCCAAGAAACATAGAGAACAAAACATGTTTAGGGGACTGAGCCCTGGATAGTTGTTGTTATTAGCAGCATCCCTAACTTATCCCCAGATCTTTTTTTTTACTATTTTCCTTAAAAGCAGAGGACAGAATGACAGGCACAGCTCTCAGGAAACCATAAGATATTACAACGGCCCCTTGGGAGACACTTTGTGTCAGTGTCTCTCTGACTCCCCGGAAGGCTCGTTCTGCTCTGGCACTGTCCAGATTAAGGAAGAGAAAAACAATTTGGTGAAGGACAGCTCAAAATCCCAGGTGCAGCAAGTCCCACTCTGCCTTTGATCTTTTTCTCTGTTTGATAAAATTTTCTCCAATATACCTCAGGGCTGTGATTGCTGGACATTCTAAAGAGGAAATCAATGGGCATAGATTAACAATTCTACAATATAAGGTTTTAGAATGGAGTAACATTTCTGTGAAATTCATCCTCTGCAGGGAGTAAGCAAAGAAAAAGTTTGGCCCATTAGTGTGACCCACAGTTCCAAGTGAAGCCAGTGAGATTTTGGGAGGAGAAAAAATGAAATGTCTGTAACCAATGGGTCTAGTGATATTTCTAAGAACCAGGGGGTGTTAAATGTAGGTCCAAATGGAAAAGAGAGCATATGGAGTCCTGGCAACCGAAATAGTCAGTGTAAACCCAGCTGAGATTCATCAGGGAATAATTTGACCCTCGATTTTTCCATCATATATGGAGATAGAGAAATAAAGGAACTAAACAAGTTAAAGAAAATGACGCCATTATCCAAAGGGATAATTGTCTGTACCGTACCTCCAGCACAGGGGAGCAGAACGTGGGAAGGACTGAAGAGCTGCACTCAATACTTTTGTCAATTCCCTTATCTGCTTTTAACAGTGTGAAACTCTGGTTAGATTGTGCAGGTGGTGAAAAATTATGGCTCGAGAGATGCAGGGACAAATCCTCACCATGGTGCATGGCAATCCCAGAGCCAGGTACACTTGTGCTGCTTGCTGTGCTTCTGCTTACACTCGAGGCTGCTGAGCCCTGTGGAGATCCCCTTTGCTGGCTGAGAGCCCAAAGAGTTGCAAGGATATCTGGTGGTGGAACAGAGTCCTGTACCTGGGGGATTCCTTGGCAGCCTCACATATAACCCAACTACCATTTGAGCTGAAGTGAAGAGAAATGAGCATAAGAAAGGATTAGTTCTTGCTCCACTTTCCCATAGCCAGGCAGGGACAGCAGTAGTGCGTGGGATGTACTGTCTTCAGGACTCCCCCTGGGATCTATTCAACTGGAGGTCACCAAGTCCTGGCTCTCCCTTCTCACCTTTGGGAGTATGAGTAGGAACTTGCGGTAACAGAATGTATTAAATCTATTAAAATGGCATAATGAGTTATTCCTGACCAAAAGGGGCACAGTAAGTCCTGCTGTGTCTCTAAACAAGTTTTATAAAGAGTAGAATCACACTGGGCTTGTGAGAAGAAGGCTGCTTATAAGTGACCTGATCTGAAGCCAAGAGTTGCAGTGCAGCATGCTGCCTGTGGGCTCTTGCAGAAAGCAGACTGGGCAGTCACCCTTTGTCTTTACTGTGCCCAGTCAAAAGTTCTTGAGTTGTAGAAATGAGAGCTTAAAGAAATTTGTCTTTTAGGGTCAAATCTGATCCATCTCAGATTGAAAGGACACCAAAGTGGTCCTGAGAGGGAGGAGTCCCCTGCAACCATATCTAATGCATTATCCTTGCCAGTCTTTATTTGAAAAGGATAATGCTATAAGCCTACCTGAAAGCAGAGGTCACAGGCCAGGAACAGTAGGATTGTGAGCCTTCCAAGCATGAATCACATCACTAGCAATTTTTCCCTGAAGGGAGAAAAGTAAGAAGATAGATAAGGAAGATAATAATGACTACATCTTAAAGTGCAATTAACCAATAAACATTTATATTTCTGCTACTGGAAGCAAAGCTAATGTTTCTTTCCCTTTTTCTGAAGTGACCTGTCCTAAGTTTAAGGCTGACTTTAAAAAATCCATTCCAGGGTGCCAGTACCGGAGTGCCTCTGTCTGCAAGTCAGTCCTGCTGGCCCTGCCTGGCACCTCTCCTCCATCTCCATGGTGTGCTGGCTGCTCTCCATAGCCATCACTCAGGCTGCACACTCTCCTGCGTCTTCAGCACCTGCTTTGGCCAAGTCCCACAACTCAGATTCACTTTCATTAGTTTGGGGTTTGGGAATGACTGTTTGTACAGCACCATAAATTCAGGGGAATTCAGCTAGTAGCTGCTAGAAAATTCTGAGTCTAGTCTCAGCTTGCCTTTTCTGGCCTCTAATGTCTGCATCCCAGTTCTGGAGTCAATACCTTCTGTCTGGCACAGTGATATCGGGCCTGCTCTTCAGCATGCTCTAGGAGTAACTCACCTTTCTTTATCTGATGAACACACTTCCCTTTTTCACAAAAATGCTTCAAAAATATTATAGAACTGTACAGACAGAAGAAACATCTTTCAAAGTGTCCCATGGATATTTTATGCTTATTCAATCTTTGCTCCACCAGTTGTCAACATAGTGTTCCTTCTTGTTTTAGATCCAAGCCCTTCTTGAATTTTGAGAGGATCTATAAAGATTCTGCATTCATTTCAGGCCTTATCCAGGATTACCAATACATCTCTGAACTTTTTACAACAGCAATAATTCTGATGCTTAGTTGCAAACCAAGTGACATTTTTTGAAGTAACTGACATCTGCTTAGAAATATACAAGGAAAAATCACATCTCTCCATCCTGTGAAACCATGTAGGAGAGAAAATAATCCTAGCCACGGGTTTTGTTTTTCTGTTTGTTTTTTCTTCAGATCTTGTAGTCCTTGAAAACATTTCTAGAAGAGCTAGAAATTTATTTTCCTTAATGGCTGAATAATCCATCTTTAAATTGGGCATTGGGGATAAGGAATATTCAAGAGACTTAGTATTACGAATGGTTATCTCTGGCCATAATAATTTAGGATGTAGTCATTTACATTAATTACTATGAGGATTTAAACTATCTGTTACTCAGCAGTAAAAGGCTGGGAGGTGTTCTAATGGTGTTGTAAATGCAGGACTTACTCCACTAAAAACACGGCAGAAGGCACATCACTGTTTTAGTAGGTGAGTTTGCAAACACGCACACACAAAATGTAAAGGTCTATAACCAGAAGGACAGGTCTGTACAAATCCATACCTCCTATTGCCCAGGCAGTTTTATAACACCTGGAGCTGGTAAGTGGCTGATTCTGGGAAAGGCTAAAGACTTTCCTTGCCTTGGTACAGAAACTGATATTAAATATAAGTAATTTCCTGGATGTTGTTGAATTATGCAAATTAAGCAAGCAAAAAAACAAACCAAATCTAAACAAAACAAAAAGACCCAAAAAACAAACCAACCACAAACAAAAAACTGCACAAACAAAACCCCACAAAACACCAAAATGTTGTATAGTAAGAGCACTGTCAACTGTTGTGTTTGTGTTGTGAAGTTTATGTGTTACAAAGACCTAAGGGCCGATTCATTGTTTAAGGAGGCTGGCATTTCAAATTAATTTTCTTGCAGGAATATCCTTCGGAGTTCCTTCATTAACTTTTACATTAATTTTTGCTGTATTTCAGAGCATATAACAATAGCCTTCACAGTGTCCATGGTGATTGGACTGGTGATTGGAGGCATCATCTGGGCATTTTTCATCTGCTTGTCCCGTCGCAGAGCTAGCGCCCACATTTCCCAGGGGAGTCCTTCATCCTTCAGCCGTCGCTCCAGACCTTCCTCCCATGGCCACGCTGCCAGCAGGACTGGATTTTACCGCAACAGCAGCTGCGAACGTCGGAGCAACCTCAGCCTGGCCAGCCTCACCTTCCAGCGGCAAGCCTCCTTGGAGCAGGCCAACTCTTTCCCCAGGAAGTCAAGCTTCCGTGCATCCACCTTCCACCCTTTCCTGCAGTGCCCTCCCCTGCCTGTGGAGACGAACAGTCAGCTGATCACCCTCACTCCTACAAATACCACCACAACCCTTGTGGGAAGCACCACCAACAGCTTGAGTCGACCTGAATTCCACTGGTCCAACAACAACCTCCGCATCTGCCACTCCACGCAAACGCCACCTCCCGCCTATGAAACCATCATAAAAGCTTTCCCAGAATCCTGAGCTTCGTCCTCGCTGCAAACACACGTGTGCATCTTAGGAGACCGCAGTTATCTCCACAATTTTCTGTGCATGATGAAGATCTCTGAGAAGTCTCCAGTTGCAGTTGCAGAGGGGACATACTTTTTGCTGAGAGGCGTGTAGCAGTGATTTCATGGAGCTCAGCATCCCACTGTCTGAGAGATCACTTGTTGTTTGCACTGCTGGCTTTTATTTACTGCTCTGCTGTATGCTTGAAAATCTACAGTGTTGTTTCTTTAATTGCAGCCATTGTCTCTTTATTTTTGAGGGAAAAATGCTGCCACATAAAAACAAAATAATTTCTTGAAGAAACAGATAATAGTAGAGATTATTGATATACACAGCACATCAATGCAAATTTCACTATTTTTTTTAGGAAGTTTTGATTTTACATGTTTTTGTTACATTTTCAAAGAGCACCTCACATTACTCACCTCCTTGCTATAACCCATAAGAACTTCAGTCTGAGGAACCTTAAATGCAGACCTCGTGGAGGATGCAGTCCTGGCTGCTACAGACATGCTGTTTTGTTGATTCCAAAGATCTGATCTGAAAAGACTCCATATCAGGGATGCTTTCTTAAAATTCCCCACAGTGTGGGAAAAAATTGGGAAGTACATATAGCTTCATGCAGAAATAAGTTTTCAATAACATACTAAATGCATGATGACAATTATAAAGAATTTTCTGTCTGCAGCCAGCAGAACAGGTAGTCACATTTTAATACCTAGTGAGGCTGTATGAGCAGAACTCCTCATGTTTCATTTTTCTAGTTCTGGTTATCCAGATAAGCAGTATGAATGACAACTATTTTTTAATTAAGTTTCCTGATTTCCAATTAGATTAGTCATTTCCTTATTTCAAATTGTTTTTCTCAAATTGTACCAACGTTTAATTCTTTCTTTTATTCACTGAAAATCTCATCTCTCACTAAAACAAGATTTCAGACATCTGTGGCTGAATACAGGGATTGTAAAATGAATTGGGATATGAAGATAAAGATGAAGTATTTAGTTGAGGCTTACATATATTCTTGACTTTTATATGTGTATCATGCCAAACTAACCCCTGGCTTAGTAGAGACTAATTGCTCTGATGTGACAAAATGTTCAGGATATGGAAATAACAGAGACAAATGGGACCCAAATTAGGTCTTATTGTATCAGTTTCCTGTTAAATATTTTATGGTCAAATTAAGGGTAAGACATTTCCACAAGTAGAGGAGTTGTCCACATTCCACAATTGCAAATATTCCTGTTGTTTCTAAAAGGGCAATATCAGCCTCAGAACTCTGGGTTCTGTAGGGAGAACAAGTTCTTATATCTCTTCTGGGAGGGCCAAAGATTCAGCATCTTCTGAGAATGGGCAAAATGCTTAACATCTCCCAGGTTTTCCAGGCTTTGGGAGACTGGCAGCGTGCATCCCTTTGCTGAGGTCAACATCCCTTGGGAAGCACTGGCATTGACCTCTGATCCTCAGTATTCTAGCCCAATGTCCACCCATTTGCAAATAATGCTACAAACATTGAGCTTACAAGCAATACTTACTATAAACAGCAAGTATTCCTTATTGTAAAGGCAAATTATTTTGCATATATTTACTGACTGGATTTAATTGTTTCAATTTTTAGTGTGCAACACATCTGGAGAGATGTATGTCATTGCTAGAAGAGCAACCATTTACAGAGTTTACAGAGCATTTCACTGCAGACACTCTGGGTTCTAGCACACTCAGAACCTGTTGATAAGACTGTAACACTGCATTTGGCTAATCACAGGCTACAGACTTAAAATAACAGTCCTCTGAAGAAAGAAAGAAAGAAAGAAAGGAAGAAAGAAAGAAAGAAAGAAAGAAAGAAAGAAAGAAAGAAAGAGAAAGAAAGAAAATTGTGCTTCATTCATTCATTATTTTTTTTTCATTTAGAGCTTTTCTGAGTCTGATGAATTTCATTGCATGCAAAAATATATTCAGAGTTTCCTTCCTATAGAATAGGTGATGCAGCCTATTCTAATCTGCCTACAAAAAGTAGAATGCAAGCCTGCTCCCTTTGTTTCATGGGTCTGATGGACTTTGGAAGAGACAACTTACCCTACCAGCTGCGTACCCAGTGTGCACCCAGCTGGCTAAAAGTGCTTGTTTCTTGAGAGTGAAATCATTTTAGATGACTGAATTTTTACTTCTGGAATGTAAGTGTACATTACATTACAGTAGAACTTTCCACAGCACAATTATTACACGATTATTACTTGTATAACTTTATATTTAGTAAACAATGTAAAGAGGGAAGCTTAAATGTACTGTATTTTTTCCTTCCGAAATCTGCACTGGATATCAAAACATTTCTTATGTGTCCTGGATTAGGGAGACTAAAACCACACATTTGGTGCATAGCCAATATGACTGTCAGGTGCCTAAAACTTGTTTTCACATCTGAAAGAAATGTTTTGCAAGCATTCAGGAAGCTTCAGAATGTGGAATAAAGTTAGATGCTATAATCTCAAACTCATGTTTTTTCTTAATGATGAATATGGTGACTTGCATAAAAGATCCTTTAAAGGGAAGAGTATTATCTTTAATTCTGCAAGCTGACACAGTTGAAATGTGAATGAGAACTCCCTCCTTCCGTTGCTTCTGCAGGCAAACACCCCAAAACTGAAGATGTTATTTGAAGTCAGAGTCAGAATTTGCCCTATGAGAACAGCTTCAAAGGATTAGAAGTGAGAAGGTCTCTCACAAATAACAGTGCTTACAGGTATTAAATCCACTGGTTTATAAGTACTTAGGCTTCAATTCACATTGTGTTTGAGCAAATGCTTGCTTTAAGCTAAAGGGCAATCACTATAAGGTTCATGCTTGAACGGACCCATGCACATTTTATTGCATTAGAACCAAAGCACACTGCACAGGACCAACTCCCACATTAACACTAGGACTCAGGAATCATGTGTTCAATATGCAAAAAGATTATATTTGCTTAATGAAATCATCTTTTGTTTCAATTTAAAATACTAGAAAGAAGAGTTGAATTAAAACAGTGTGTTACTGCAGATTTCATGATTTCACAAGCATTAATTGAACTTGACAATTATTTTGCATGAAATACAATGAAAATGATGTTCCCAGAATCACATAGGGACTGATAGGCAGAACTTTGATCACCATCCAGATATCATGATACCTTGTTCTGAGTAAGCAGAACTCCTTCTCCTCTTCATGGAGAGAAATGCTGTCCTGTTACTGTCCATGTCCACAAAGAGTCACTCCAGCTATGGGTTCATACAGAAGGTGAAACTTGGCAGCTATTTGTCAGAGAATATTTATGTTCCATCTTATTTACAAAAGTAACTCATGCTATATTCCTTGACCTTTCCCCACTGAAAAGCTGCTGATCGCCTCTTCAGACAGCTACTGATTACCATGCTGTAGCACACTGAACATGCAGTACTTTTGCCAAATCACATTTTTAAAGTTCACTTGTAATTTATCATGAAGCTTTTGAATCATCTCAACGTTCATTCTTAAGTATAAACTGAAAACTATGCTCACTGGAAATATCCTCTCAGAGGTGAAATGACACATGCCAGATCCCTGACCTATAAGCACTTGATAAAATTATGTGATGTCAATGATGCAGTACAGCTTCTGGAACAAGAAAAAAAAGAAAGAAAATACTATTTGGAAATTCACCTCTGCCAAGTCCAGAGTGGACTAAAGAAAAAGGTATTGATATAGGTTCAAAATACTGAGAACAGTATTTTAGAAACTTAATTTACAAAGTCTTAAAACTCAAGGAAAATACCTGTATCTTCATTTGGGTGTCTTAAAGGGATTGAGTGTTTGGAGTTCCTGTATGAATTCATTTGGATATTTACCTTTCTGAATGCCAAAAAGGACGACAAGATCCTAATCTTTTTTTCAATCTAATATCAATATTGGCTAAAATTGGCTCAGTATTTTTCAACCAGCTGGATTAGAGAGTTCTGAGAAAACTACTGCAGCACTCAATAGGTGAACTACTGTTGGCAGCAGCTCGTTTTGAAGCACAAAAAGCAACAAACTGCCTCACACTGTAGCAGCAGCAACAGCAGTGACTCCACTAGAGATCTCTGTCCTCACTATGCCAGGTACGGTCTGTGCATTGGTCCATACTTCTGCCCTCAAACTGTTTGCAGGTTAAGGAAACATCTTAGGGGAAGTCTGGTTTGTGAGTCTTGTTTCTGCTTTTGACTTCTGAGGAAGCTTTTGGTTTCCATCAGGTTTCTGATAACACTAGTGAACGACTGTGGCTGCGCCTGGATTGGACTGGCACGGACTGGACTGAGGAGCTATTTCAGTGAACATGTTTCCTGTCTGCATTCCCGGAGACATTCTGCATCAGAGACATGTTTTCATCTATTTAGCAGCAGAATCAAGTGATTGTGTGCTGAGGGCTGTGAAGGAGCAGTTGCCCTATTTTAGAGCAAGGAGTTCTTTTAAACAAGAGTAGCTTAATCATGAAAGAGATTACGCATAGTGATGGGACTGAGATAGCAGGAAATTGGATTTGCTGATTTAGGACATAACTGTCTGATGTGCTTATGAATAGGAACAGTATGGAAAGGTACTGGAATGCAAAATCATTCCTGTCTAGTTCATGCTGGACCTGCAGCCATATCAATCCCCTTTGTTTTATAGCAGCATGTTGATGTGTACAAAAGAAGGATGATGCTGCTCTCTCGTTCCAGCTTAAGAAGAGCACAAATCACAGCTGGGAGTGATATGCATTTCTTTGTCATGTATGGAGAAGTTGCTGATTATTAATTGCACATTGAAATGGGATGAATCCCCTGTACTGATAAGTCTAGGGCTTGAGCACATGGAGAGGCAAGCAGAAGTCCCAATTTTGTCCATGCTCGGTTACTGTACTGTATACCCTGGTGATCTTTTAAAGTTGGGGTTTTTT
The DNA here is from genome assembly GCF_009819885.2 of Catharus ustulatus. Classification (NCBI taxonomy): domain Eukaryota; kingdom Metazoa; phylum Chordata; class Aves; order Passeriformes; family Turdidae; genus Catharus; species Catharus ustulatus. Next base: position 57,925,097 of record NC_046223.1, on the reverse strand, counting down.
TTTTTAATAGCAGGGAAGAATTCCCTTTAAACCTTTTCTAGACAGATTGTAGATTTTCTTTTCTCCTTTAGTGCTTCTCCATTTAGTTCCACAGTAAGCTGTATCTGTGGATAAGTATAATGATAAAAATAAACAAATCTTCACTCTACCTCCTTCTTTTGTTGTTCTGCCAGAACTTTCTTATACAGAAAATCACTTTGAGGAATTGATTGGTTTGTATGTGATAAGCTGTCTAGCACTAGTTTGTCAGCATCAAAGCACTGATCTTTTTTTCTTTTTTTTTTTTTCCCTAATTCCTTGGGCAAATGTCATGGAAAGATACAGACACCTTTTTGTCAGAACTAACTGGCAGACAATATTTAGCAAAATTTTGAATTGCTTTGTAAAATTCTCATAACTCCACAATGAACTAATTCATGATGGAGATATTTTTGGATCATTTTGGACAATATAAAACTTACGTCTATAAAAATATCTGCACACACAAGAACACATTTTTTGGGTACTTGTATATACACTAAATTAAATCTTTCAAAGCTTCTAAATGCTTCTAGGCATTGAATTACTTCTGACAAGGAAACTGAACATTAAATATGTTTCCACATCATGTAATCATGTTTGAAATGTATTAGCTTAAAAAAAAAAAATTAACTAACTCTGAGACACTAAAACTAAGCATGTTCAAATTTTCATCTCTTTCACCAGTACATGGAACCTGCTCTAGGGCAGAGATATTCCCAATAAAACAAACAAACAAACCAAAAAATAGGAGAGAAATAAGAACACCTTGACAGCTCAGTGTAGATTGACAGGATTCAACTAATCCAAATGTGTTGGAGACTGACAGATTTACCATGACTTCGCAAAATAAGGGAAGAGTGAGTGTGTTTGATGTCCTGACAGTGTTCCTGAAAGATGCCTGAAATGATCTTTCCTGATCATTCCCTGATCCACAACAAAGCATATGCTTCTGTACGCCTTCTCACAGGTGTTTTATAGGCACTGAAGGCTAGATGTCATCACATACATTTGATTGCATTTTCTCAGTTCACAGAGGTATAAATAGACATTCCTGCTTCATTCAAAGTAAGACATTAAATGGCGAAGTAATTTTAAAGCTGCTTCCAATGCTGGACATTACAAAGATTTAAAAATAAACCAAGAAAGTTTCAGACAGTCTTGTTGTGCTTGTACTCAAAATCTGAGTTACTAGCAGTCAAAAAGTTTAAAGGCTAATTTTTTATTTAACAGTACAACAAAATAGTTGTGCTGGCTTTGGCTGGGGTTGGTTAATTGTCTTCACAGTGCTAGTATGGGAGCATGGGGATATTTTTTGGATTTGTGCTGAGCACAGGGTTGATAAAACAGAGATGTTTATGTTACTGCTGAGCAGGGCTCACACAGAGCCAAGCCTTTTCTGCTTTTCACACTGCCACATGGCAAGGAAAGTTGGGGAAGGTTGGGAAGAGAAACAGCCAGGACAGGTGACCCAGGCTGACCACAGGGATATTCCAGACATTACACCATGCTCAGAATGTATAAAGTGTGGGGAGAGAAGGAGGAAAGGAGGATATTTGGAGTGATGGTCTGTCTTCCCAAGTAACTCTTATCTATGATGGGGCCCTGCTCTCCTGGACACCTGCCTGCCCATGGGAAGCAGTGTTTTGTTTTCCTTGTGTGCACAGTTTCTGCTTTCCCTATTATATTGGCTTTTATTTCAACCCATGAGTCTTCTACCTTTTACCTTCCAGATTTTCTCCCTGATCCTGCTGCTGCAGGAGTGAGTGAGGGGCTGAGTGGGCCTTGGTTGCTGGCTGGGTCAAACCACAATAGTGAATCAAAAGAAAACAAAAAATACGTAATACAGTAGTATTATATATTGCTGTACTTAAGGGGTAGGTTTGTAAATGGGATATGCTAGACACACAACTGAGGGCCTTGCTGCACAAGCCCAATTCAGAAAACACTTGTTCACAATCTACCCTTAACCTTCCAAATGCTCTTGCTGACTGCTGGTAGTTTAATCTATATTGCTCTATTATTGACTGCAGTGATATTACTCATATATTTAATAACTCTGTTGAATCAGAATATAATTTCATAAAGCACATCATTCTAGTTCAAGAACTAGTTTGATGCTAATTTAGGAACAGTGTTTTTATCTGTCAGATGATTTCTGTTTCTTGAAAGTTTCTTCCCTGTGAAAACACATGACTACTCTGCTCATCTTGCCTGCCCAGCCCCTCTCTGAGCACATTAAAAGTTCTGCAGTGATATAAAGGTGATCCTTACATCCTTATGTAGTCACGTGAGAGGTTGACAACGAAGGACATGATGAATCAATGCTTGGCCATTCCTTTCTATTATTTGATGTGAGAGTAGGGTTAAGAACCTCTGAATTACAGATTTGTTTGAGTCTTGGTAGTTCTGTTCTTTAACAGGTTTTAGTATTATCTCATCTCTCTGGATGATGTCCTATGATTTTCATGATTTCCTATGAAATTGGATGACAGCAAGACTAAAGAGAAGTTTTTCTAGAGTCTCACTCTGGTAAAGATCACTTCTGGAGGGGCATTTTAGAGGTGGGTTTGGAAAGCAAAGAAGAGCAAAGACAGTTCCAGCATCAGATAGCCAGTCTCTCCTCTGACTGTTGAGGCAAGAACAACAAAGATCCTGCTTGTAATCAAGACTGTCTGAAGACAAACTGTCCCCAGCAGGGCAGTCTCTTAGAGGCTAGTGAAAAGATTGTTTCTAATCTTTACTGCCTCTAGACAGCATGAGGAATTGACAAAATGCATTATTCTGATAGATCCTGAGAGATGTCCCTTTGGCTTCAGCTTTGTCTGGAGCTTTCTGGAGGACAAGGCAAAAAGGGGTCTGGAATTATTTTAATGACTCCAGTTTCCATCTTATTTTCATGCTCTTAAATTTGTACATGACATGCATTTCTGAGTGACCCTGTAGTCTTTTATGTATTAGGACAGTTTTATTCAGTTGTTTTTTACTGTGTGCACAAATTCTGCATGAAGAATTGTATGCAACCTTATTAGTAAGCATAGTTATTTACTGGGCAGTGTACACAGTAGGTAGCTAAAATATGACTACACTGCACATTACTATGCTTTTCAGCTTCCAAGCTGACAATCATTAAGTTTTTCCTAGCCAGCCAGTGGTAGTCAAGTTGGAAGATGCAGCCCTTGTTTTTGCTTGGGAGAACCTGATCATTGATCTTGTGCAGTTACAAACACCTGAATCACAAGTTGTGCTAAGGATGAGCTTTTTGAGCCATAAAATTCTGGATGGAGCAATGTGCATAAGGCAATAGAGGCCAAGACAGGACTGTGGGTTCAGCTTCAGTTTAAATTACCTTTCGTCTTAAAAAGCAAGCTCTACTATTCAACATATTTGTTTCCAGATCTGAGAAAAGGGTAAAGCTCCTTGAGTCAATGGTTCTGCTACTGTTTCACTCCTAAGGTCTTTGAACCCAGTGTTCAAAATTAAAACAGTTATTGAGTAATGTCAATAGACAAAGAAGCCCTGTCTGCATAATCTTCTAACCATTCTGAAAGATCCTGCCATCTCTTTCCAAGCTAAAGCTACTAGAAGCAACCTGAGAGCATGTCTGAAAATAAACCAGGAAGAATACCTGCAACAGATAACCTTTCTTTCCTTTTCACACCTAGAGTGGTGTCTGTGTGTGTGGGATATAATTTTCTACTGTGACATTGTGCGATTTCACATCTATGGAAAATTTTTCAATTAAACCAGATAATAAGTCAGGCCAAACAAAAATATCACCTGTGACTTGGAGTGCTAGAAGCATACAGAATAATTATCTACTACATGAAATAATACTTGAAAATCCTGTAGTTACATGCTGGAAAATAGTTACGCAGTTATTTTTACTGTGCAGCTATCGATGTAACCACATGATTGACACAGAGCCACCAGGAGCAAGATTCAAGTCTATATTAATAATTTATGAATTCATCTTTTAGTACAATTTGAGCAGAAAGTTTAGCAAATTTCAAGGTGCTAGGGCTCATGGCTTAAGTTCAACAATTAGCAACATTTTAATATTGATATTCAATAGTGCTGATTCTGGTACTGAATATTTCACTTATTTCTGCAGAAATCACTGTAATTCATTTGTCACATTCAAAAATGCAAGCAAACTGCAGAATAGAATTGTACACATACACGATGACAGCACACAGGATGGCTATCCTGTTGCTGTGCTTATTTATGTCTTTTATCCTTGTGATAATTGTAATTTCTCAAAATCTCTTAGAAACTTACTAGTATTGGATCTACTCACGTGTTCTTATTAAAGGGGAATATATTGACTGTGGTGCAATGTTTACTGGAACAGTCTTAATGCTTCATGTAAGATGGAAAGAGCAATTAGCCATTGATGTATTGGCCAAGAAGCCAATTAAACAAGATGTAGGAGTTATCATTTGTTCTGGTGACCTGTGGAGTTGAACTAAATGACAAACTAAGTTGGAACTGTATCTCTCCTGTCCATGAAGACTACAGAAATTCTTTCAAAAAGTCAGGTTCAAATTATATCATTTATTAAGGATGATAAACCAACAGGTTGATACTTTCTTCTGGCTTGTTTGTGGAAACTAGAAACTGTGAATATAGATTTCCACAGCCATAATAATGTACATTAGGCTTAGAGTAGTGCTAAGAGACAGCACGTTACACTCTGCCCTTTATACACATGGACAGTTTTAGAAAACCTCTCTCAGCTCTTTTTCCATGAAGACAATAGTGGTAATTGCTTGAGACTGAAGCATTTTTAGCTTGTTTCTGCTCTAGCTTTTAGATGGTTTCTTTTTTCAGCTTGGTAAATAAAGAACTTGTGATGATTAGGTCAGTTCAAGGGATAAAGTTATCCTGGCATAATTAGCATCTTAAGATGAGCCTTCCAGCCCGACTGACGTGGTTTTTTTTATATCCTGAGCTGGTATGTCTGCTCTCACAAGCTTCCAGACAGTGCAATAGTAGCGGCATTCACTGGGGAAGACAAAAAGAATTTGGCCCCACACCCTAGAACCAGCATTTTGTATTATGCACAGGAAAAAGGATCTATGCAAAACTGGGGAAGTATACCAGATGTTACAATTACAACCTATGAAATATTATATGGTCACAGACATGTAAATGGACTAAATTCTCTCATACTTTTGCAGTATAGAAATTAGGTAAGGAGGCAGAGACTTCGAACAGCTTGCCTGCATCTGCAGATGTGCTCCTAGTCATTAGTATCATTAGTTTCCCAAGGAAGCTTGGATTCCCCAAGATCCCGATAAACTTGCAGACTACATAAGGTGAGTGTCAATAGTGAATCACAGTGAGATAAGGCACCCTAGGCAGGTTTGGTCTCAGACTTCTAAATTTTGAACTCCACTATGGGACTGTTTATGGGTTTTACTTTTAACAGATAATCCAAATGGATTTTGGAGTTTATTTCTATTCCTTTTGTGCAAGTAGAGACAAAAGGACTTCCATAAGGTCCCCTCCTATAGCACAGGTGACAGGCCTCAGAGCATGGGGAAAATGTAAGGACATGGGTTTGAAGGATTGTTTTTAGTTTAGATATCTTGTATTTGTTTAGATAATTAGATATTCGCTTGAAGATATTTACACATGTAAGAACATCATAAAATATAAAGTAATTTTTCAAAGGTTCACCATAGAAAATCCAGTTTTGTATATCCCAAACCATGAAGAAAATAGCTGGGTGAAAACGAATGGGAAATTCAGACTGAATGTTATGACATCTAAAATACACATTCTTCTCATATATAGAGGTTATTTTAGATTTCCAGAGGAGAGGATTGGGAGGGGGAGGAGCTGCAGGAGGAGGGAAACATATCTGGTGATGAAAGAATCATCTGATCCTTTTTTGAAGTTTGAAGATTATAACTGTGCTGGTAGAAATAGGACATATTTCAGAGATCTTGTTCAAAACAAAGAACACAACACAACCAAATCAGAAACTACTTCACTTCCTGACAAACTTTGGATTACAATGTGGTTTTCTGGGCTTTAAGGTAAATTGAATCCTTGAAATAAGTCAGGTGAAACATTAGAAGGAAATTGCTTTGAAAGAAAACCAGATATATTAAAGCTCCTGTTAAAGCTTGTGTAGCCACAGTTCCTCCTGAGGTATGAGTGCAGAATATGTGTCTGATAGTGAGAGGGGGATGGCAAAACCACCACATCCATGCTAAAGAATGAGAAGGAATTTGGACTGATACTTCTAGGACAGCTGTATATCATGAACCAGATGGACATGAAGCAGTAGTCCACACACATACCAGACAACACAAGCATATGGAGAACAAAATATCTATCCCAAACAACTTTGGAGTTTTTGAGAGAAACAGAGATTGCTTTTTGGGGTGAAGGAGAAGGGACATGAAAACACAGAACTATACTAGAAGCATTAGGAGTTTTCCCAGATAACATCTCAGGCAAGGGGATCACAGGAGTCGGTAGGTCTCTTGCATGCCTTTTGCTCATCATTGCAGCTACTCAGAAGTTTTAATCAAGCAGGACTGTGATATGGATGCTGATGACATACCCAGAAATATGAATGCAGGCAGTGGAAGTCTGTTTGGTAGTCATGAGCATAACCCAAATGTTCCAATGGTTTTGAAAACTGTTAATTCATACAGATTAATAATGCAAAGGTACCACCTTGGATGGGAGGAACTTGTTCAAGTGGTGTAGACAGTATCATGTTTATTAATAAAATTTACACGTTTGTTTCAGTTGATAACTTTGCTCTGAGGATACACACTTCTGACCTGAAAACAGGACTCAAACCTGGGATCTGAGGAGACAGGCATTATTCTCCTGAATGTTTCTGTTGCAGAAGGCAACTCATGAGTTTTTAATTTAAAAATATTTGTGTTTTTGTTCAGCTTGCCATCACATTTCTGAGTCTGCAGAACTCACTCGGACTAAAGGTATGACAAAATGTGGTTTGTACTTCTGTAATAAAACTTACCTAAAAGAACAAACTGATGGTTTTCTCCTTATTTCTTCTGAGAAGCATTCAGACACAGCTGAAAATAAAGAGAAGGTGGAGAAAGTTTCAGCATTTTCATTTCAGCATTTCATCTATTTTTTTCAAACCAGGTGATATTGAGGAATAGGAATATTTATGGGAGAGTGGGATCCAGCAGTGCAACAGGATGCTGGAAGCAGATATTGGAGAATATGCTAATCATGCCTTCAAAGGATTAGAGAAGGGCAGGTCAGTTTATCAATTTTTAGTTGTATTTTTTATTCTTCAATACAGTTTCTTGAATTTTCATCCGTTACCTCTTTTGTGAAAGTAGAAAAAGATGGTTTTTTAGCTGCTGAATAGTTGTGTACCATCAATCTGCTCTATAAGCTCTAAAAACTCTTGGATCAATGTGCTATGACTGTGGGATCAAAGGCAGAGTTTCTGAACTCATCCACAGCAACATGAGTTGTAATGCACAAGGGACATTCTGCCAACCCGATGATTCGTACGAGACAGCTCATGAGTCAGTAGAAGTTTCCTTTTCTGATAGAATATTAAAGTCCTAAAACAAGTCTCTTAGTATTTTTATTTTTTTTTTTGCCATACAAAATGTTAATTCTATTTCTGATGTAATTGTCTTTTTAAAATACAATTACATGATAAATATGGTAAATGCTAAGCAGGTCCTTCATGGAACTAAGCAGATTTCTCTTATCTAAGAATTTGGCTTTAAGAGATTTTTAGCACATCAATTTCAGAACAATATTACATGCTAAAAATAGTAATCAAATCTAACTAACAAACCTTAGAATTCCCAAATTTCTTACTCCAGATAATTTAGCTATTTTAGGCAATACTTGATTTATATGCATTGCACAAGTTTGCATACAAATGGTAAGACAAACTTTCAGAAAACTTCTGCTCTTTGGTCCATCTTGTCTAATTGGTTTTCCATCATTCCTAAATATTGCAATTTTATAATTGTAAATTTTTTATTGTTGTTTTATTAAGTAGAACATTAAAGAAGAAATTGAAACAAAAGTGGAGAATACTTGATAACACATAAAATTAAGATAAAAGGTTCAATAAATGTGAGAATGCATCAGGATTCCTGCAAAAGCCACTGAAAAATACTTGATTTTTCAGGAGATGCCTGCGTTTAATTATTATCCTGGAGAAGTTCCCAAGCACTGTTTATTCCCGATTGACAATTTCCTGAAAGGGCACAGGTTTTGCCAGTACAAATCAGTGGGAACTACCATCCCAAAAGGATTCATCTGCCTAGATTTTAGAGGATCATCAATGGATGTCAAGGGAAAAGTGTCCTAGGATGTCAATGGAAAAGCTTCTTTTCTCCATCTATCTGTTTATAAAGAATTATTTTTCTTTTAATATCTTACTCTTATCAAAACTTATTCCACTGTGGAAATAGTAGTGTGTGTGTAAGCCTCAGGGGGGAAAAAATTGAAAAGACAGAATTTGGGTTGCCATCCCAAACCCTTGTCAGTCATCCCAAATCAACCTCCCTCAAAGAAAATCCTCTTGAGAAATGTGAAGAAGGACTAAGGAGAAAGAGGGAGGCGGCACCTCTTCTTCAGTTTGTCTTCAAGAGGAGGAAATAGTGGCTTGTAACAGGGTGCTAAAGCGAAATGCAGAAAGTTGTTAGTGCAACTGAAGAGTGCTTGGGGAATTTCGGGTCAATTCGAAGCTCCACTGGAGACTTTACTCCACTGAGTAAACAAGAGGAACCACTTGATCTCCCTGTGACTCAGTTTCCTGTGTACAGAATAGGGAAAATAGATGGTATTGTAAGACTAGATGCACTACAGATTTCCCAGATGGTTAAGGGAGTTCTGGAGAGGTTTCTTTATCAATACTGTCATCCCCAGAGAGGTTCTGAGGCCACTTTAGCCAGCCTGACAGCAAGTGTTGTCCAATCTAGTGTACCACCTGCAAAGAGGGGGAACAAAGTTACAGCAAACCAGATTCACCAGGTACGGCATGGAAGGGTGCAGTGCGGTACATCATACCCCAAATGGTACAGGATGGTGAGAAAGCCCTGATTCGTCAGTGATTCTCCAATTTTTAGTCTCTATACATCTCCCCAGAGCACGCAGTCACCTATACTGCACATACATAGCAATTGACTTGTTTTCCACATATCCCTTAGATTGAATTGGCTGCTCCCCCGCTCCCTCGCAGGGAGCGCAGTGCGCAGGACTCCTGCGAGAACCCCTCTACAGGCTGCGCTAACTCAAGCTCGCTGGCGCTAGAAGGAAACTTCTTCCTTCTCCGCTTCCTGCTGCCAGCAGCGTTTGGCTTTTCCCGCAGCGGCGCCATCGGCGGGAGCGGAACTGGGGAGGGAGGAGGAGGAGGAGGAGGTGAGGGCTGGCAGCTGGGGCTGAGGAGCGGGAGCACGGGGAGCCGCGGCCCCTCGAACCCGCGCGGGCCGCGGGGTCCCGGGGTCGCCTCCCCTCGCCGCTCCAGGCTAGGAGATGGGGCAACCACAGACCTCGCAGTGCCCAGCCACGCGTCCTTATGCTAGCCAGGAGATGGCTTTCTCATTCCCCTCTCCTCCTGCAAGTAGTTGAGCGAAGTCCAGTGCACTTCCCCAGGTCGTGCACTCGGCACAACGCCTATGCGCCCTAGCCGGGATATTTCTGAGGTGAGGGGAATACGGTGCCATTGATGCCCATCCCGCCATTCCGGAGCAGAATAGCTCCTTCGACCCCTAGTTATGTAGTAACAAGGGGAAAATTTCCTGAAATTAGACTACTGCAGGAACTCTGGTTTTAGTCACAGCTGTCATCCGAGAAACAAATTTCCAGGCATTTTTAATCTAATTCACTTATTCTTTATGTAACTGAATTAGAAAATGTGATTAAGCATCACAGAATCTTCGGCATTGAGCCTGCCTAACCTTTAGTGAAACATGAAACAGAAAAACTTATTAGAAGTAAGAAGAAATGGTGAAATCGTCTATATGGATTTGGTACAATCGTTACTGACTGAGTAGGAGGATCAGAGGTACAAAAGCTCAAGAAAAGAAAAAAAAAAAGAAAAAGAAAAATAGGATAATGACCTTTACAACTGAAATTCTTTCGGGATTGCTTGGCAAATACTCCAGGGCTGGCACCGAAAAGACACAGTGCGACAGTGAAGAGGTGCTTGCCGGAGCAGCCGGCCCGCCCGTGGGTCCCACGCCCCCTTCCCCGTGTTTCTTTCCCTGGTCGCCACAGACCTCTCTGAGGCAGGGGAAATTCGAAGGAGAAAAATGAAAGGCTTGAAACCGATTCTCCCTTGCTGTGGCATCCCCGAGGTTTGGGTTTAAGTCACCTTGGGAGGAAGAGCTGAACCCTCTCCTGCTCGGGGGGGTTTAACACCCGCTCCGGCCGCGCTCCTTGCGCGCCCGTGCCGGCGCTGGGATCCGCGGAGCCGTCACAAGCGCCCGCCGCGCTCGGCTGCGCCAAGCGGATGTAGGGGTTAATCCGTGCTCCACGAACACGCACGTAGTTTAAACAAAATAGCGAAGAGTAGAGAACACTCCGACACCTGCTAAAACCGAACTGAAACCCCTAGGAAAATTTTGTTTTTCACACCAGCTCCCTGCGCACCTCGGGCGGGAGCGCCCGCCAGGGACTTGCATGTGCCAGGGACGGAGCGGGACCAGCTTAGCGCGGAAACACTGCCGAGGAGCAGGGAAAGGAGCAATCCCGCGGCGCGGAAGGGGCTCCTCAGGGCAGCACGGGGAGTGTGGGGGAGCGCAGGGCCCCGGAGAGCGCAGCCACATTCGCTATGCTCTCCCGGGTGCGGGCAGGGATGCGCGGTGTGGCGTGCCCCCGCAGACCCCGACGGCCGCCTGCTCTCCCGCCTGGAGAGCCGGAATCACCCCTCCGACGGGGCTCCGCTCCTCCAAAACTATGTCATTAACATAAATCAAATAATGGCCGGGGGGAGCGGGGGGTGCTGAGAGGAAGGGGGAAGAGGTACGCGACTGCTCATGTGTTAAATATAAGTCTCTGACTGTCCTGAGCAAAGCGACCGTCCCCTTGGGAAGGGTGACGTCTCTCCAGTAACGTGATTGCTTCTTTGGAAGCAGAAACGTGTAAACGCTATAAAACGCGGTGGCGCGGCGGGCAGCTCAGAGCGTGCGGCGAGACGGAGCCCTCCTCTTCATCCTCCTCCTCCTCCTCACCCTCTGCCGCCACCCCGGCAGCCGCGCAGCGGAGCAGGGCACACTGCCCCAGCACCGCTCCGCTCCGCGCCCGCCCAGCCAGACCCACCGACGGACTCGTGAGTAACTTTCTCCCCGCCACAGCGGCAACTTCCCAGCGCATGAGGAACGATGTCCCCGTCCCGTACCCTCGTTCCTCTTCTCCCCTCCCGGACCAGCAGGGAAGGCATCCCGGTCATCGGGGAGCGGGGAGAGCTCTGAAAGCCCAGAGCAGCCGGGGCGGAACCGTCCCTTGCTACCGCTTGAGCCGCTGAGCCCCGGGCACCGCTGCCCCTCTGCCCGGGCCGGGGTCGCCTTCGGGGATGCCAGCGCTCGCTGACCGCCGGCAGCTCCCCGCCATCGCCGCTCTGCCGGCCGGCGCGTCTTTCGGGACAGGGACCAGGTTGGGAGCGGGGCCGGGGCAGTCCCTCGGGGCCCCGAGGCGAAGCCGGCGGGTGCGGGCGGGCCGGGTTCGGAGGGTGACGGCTGCGCTCTTCCCTCCGCAGGTGCCGGCCATGGAGCACCGCGGCGCCTCCCCGCTCCTCCTCGCCCTCGCCCTCCTCAGCGCCCTCTGCTGGCGGGCGCGGGCGCTGCCCCCGCGGGGCGCCGCCTTCCCTCCCGTCCCGCGGTAAGGCCGCGCTCCGCTCCGCGCTCCGCTCCGCGCCCCTCTGCCCGCACGAACCTGCCCAGCCCCGGCGCTGGCCGAAGGGGCTGTGAGAAGCGCCAGCCCTCCGCTGCGCCCCACAAGGAGCGCGCTGAGCGGCGCTTCCCGTCGGGTATTGTCCCGGTACCGGGCGGGGTCCCCGCGGCGAGGCTGCGGTCAGGCGTTCCCGCAGAAGCCCCGGGACACGCACGAACCTCCCGGAGCGGCTGCAGCCGCGGTGCCCCGCGGGCTGGGTGCCCCGCGGGCTGGGTGCCCCGCGGTGTGTGCCGGGGGCGGACGGGATGTGGCGCACAGTGAGCCCTGGGACGTGAACGGGTCCATGGGCACAGAGCAGAGGAAAGATTTTGTACCTCTGCATGCTTCGGCTGGTTGAAGTTGCTATTAGTGGTCCAGCTAAATTAAATCAGATGGCAGAGAGGTACGGTTTGCATTTAGGTAAGAGGAACATAAAGTGTAGATGGACCTAAAGGTATGACTTGAGCTGGTTCATTTTACACAGCAGCTTTGCACCTCTTTATTACCAGACAGAAGACTTACATGAATCAGATATATAAACAATCCTAATGGTGACTTTAAAATTGCACGGGCATAAGTCTATCTTTGTTTTACTATGTGATTTTTGCATGTCATCTCACACAAGGGTTTCCTACAATGATGGGAGCCTCTTGTCTGCCACAGACTAGCAGAGCAACCAGAAGGAATAATGCCAACTACTGCTATGCAGTCAGACTGCCCTTGATAAAATACGACACTTCATAAGAAACGGCAGCTGACGAAAATGTGAAGTAACTGTACGTCAGTTCACACAGAGCAACTACCATGATACATTTTAAAAGATCAAATGTGAAGAATTTTTAGCTTCTAACATGTAGAGATACATGACTGCACTTTTTATTTATTTTGAAGTTCTTGGTATATTTGCTTTCTTTGGAGAAGGCCTAAGAACTGTTTCATTCTGCATTTCAATGCACATCTTATATCTTAGCTGGGAGGTAAGTACATCTCAGGAACAGTTTTCACTTGGGTAGAGGCTGTTAATTTCATCCATCATTTATACAAAATACAGTTGTTAGGAAAAGCTTCATGGCTGTCACTTGGGCTGTGATTGTCATACATTATGCACTGGAATAAATTGCATTCAGTGACATTTATCTAGAAAATACGAATTTGAGAGAAGGATCTGTTATGTCAATTAATCTACAATTAAACATGGATTCTACCTGAAAGTGATTTTTGAATTATCCAGATTTCTTTGAAGTGCCTTACCTATTAAAGTAGGTAGATGTGCATTTTGACACAAACCAGAATGTTAACTCTAGTGTTGCAGCTAGCTGTACTTTACACGGTTTCTTTCTCCAACAGATTGGGAAACAGAATGCCATTTGATGGAGCCAGTGAACCTGACCATGCCCGTGGGTCATTAAAGTCAGAATCAGATATTTTGCAGAACACACTACCTGAAAATGAGAAATTCTATTTTGATCTGTCCAGAATTATTGATAGGTGAGTTTCTTTATTATCATAAATTCAGAAGATGATGGACTACTTGATTTCTGCCAAAAAATCATTCATGTTTTCAAACTGAGAAGTAGGAAAGGAAGACTCAATTACAGAAGAAAATCCCACAGCCTCTGCTTGAATAGTGGTAGGAGTAGGGATGTCGGCAGAAATGTTGATTGTATTGCCATTCTGGCATGATGAATGCATTCACTTTCCAGAAAAAAGTTAAAAGTATATTGTGAAAATCTGGAAGTTATTTTATGAAATTAGTTCCCTTTAAGATGTACAATAGTTAAATTAAGGAAAGCAGTGTGTTTACAAAATGAAAATTATCAAAATTATATGAACCCAGACTGTTTTGTAGAGTTTATTTATTGTCCATTTCAGAAATGCAAGGCATGCTGATGGAATTTTCACCAGTGTCTACAGCCATCTTTTGGCTAAATTTGCTGTGAAGAGATATCTGCATTCGCTTATTAGAAAACGAGTTAGGTGAGGTGACACTTACTATAGGTAGATTTTTTTTCCTAGCTGGCTTTATTGGCAATTTTTTTTACCCTTCTGTATCCAAGGTCTCCTTTTTGTGATTTAGAGATACCGAAACAGAAGCTTATATAATTATGGGGGAGCTGAAAATCCTATATAAGTATTTAGTGACATTATTAAATGAGTATATTACTATTTATTCCTGACACATCTGTGAGAGGTAGAGAAACAGACACTACACAAAGCATGGATAATGCATGGAAATATTATAATGATTATCATGCCAAATTCTTGTTCTTTTTTTCAGTAGTGTTTTTACTAGCTTGGTGGATGAGTGGCAAAAGTAAATACAAAGTGATTGATTTCTCAGTACTTAACAGCAGGGAAATAGACAATGAAATCAAGAAATGATTGGTTTGTAGTGAAAATGTAAAGGTATAGTTTTTTCCCACTGTAGAGCACATTGACAGATGTTTGTGAGATCTGTATTGCAGCAGAATTCAAAAAAAGAATGAGGCAGTTTAATAGACTAGGAGTCTGAATGCAACTTCCAGACCAATATTTTATTAAACAAGTGGGCACAGGGTTCTGGGTAAGATCGCTGCATACTTTCCTTGTTTTCAAATCCATAAGCAGCAACTGTGGAGCCACTGTGACAATACCACTGAGTGCCTACTTCATATGCTCAAAAGCTGAGTAAAAATTAGGTCCTTCGTTTATGTCAGTGCTGCTTTTGTACCAGAACATAGAGTTCCAGTTTCTCATATGCTGTAAACTAACATAGACCATTTAAAAGAGAACACCCTGACATTTCCCAAGACTGCGCACAAAGAAAAGGCCTCCAGGTTTGGCTTTCACAAGGTGTGTTTTTTCTTCTGAAACCTTAGAACAAGCATTTATAGCTACTTATGTGATGATGCACTCTAACTTTCCTCAGTGGCTGTTTCCACCTCCACTGAGTTCGATGTGAACAGTGATGAGGTCCTTTCAGAACTTACTGCAACTTAAACCAGGTTGTACCTTGGAATTGTACTGAAATATATTCCCACAAATCACAGAAATTAGAATAAAATCTGTTTATTAAAAGGTGCAAACTGGGGTGTAAGAACAGGAAGGAGAGAGTAATGAAATCCACGCTTAACTACTTGATCTTGCAGAACTCCTGGGACAAGGAGTCTAGGAACTGTTGACTATGTATCCTGGACCATGGCAAAACTGAGACGAGAAAACAGTCAGTGGAAGGTGTGCCCCAAAAGGCTGAATAACAATCTTTGGAGTTTGATCTTTGTTATTAAAATACATTATAAGCAGAAGAAGCAGTGGCTTCTTTTCAACAGACAAAAGATCCAAAGTCATAGATGGGAATGAAAGCTGAAATGAAAATTTGATTTTATTGGGCTAATCAATATAATTAAGTTTATTTCACTCATTTAACAGTATTTTCTTTTGAACAGATATAGTCTCTTAATTTTTCCTTTGTGATTGTTGTATTGCCAGCTCCCAGGACAGTCCTGTCAAACGCCACTCTGATGCTGTCTTCACTGACAACTACAGCCGCTTTCGAAAGCAGATGGCTGTGAAGAAATACTTAAACTCAGTTTTAACTGGAAAAAGAAGGTACTACCTACAGGAAAGCACATATATGTTCTTTCCATACTTCTATGGCATTAAGACAGAAAAGGGTTGCATCCATGTATGTATACAGAGAGGACAAGCAAGAAGCACTGAACATTAATGACTTGATAGCCTAGTTTATAGCATGTTTTTCAAATATTTTTTTCCCTGACTGGAATAGACACCATGATCAGATTAGAATAGAAGAATAAAGAGGAGATGGCATCTGGCAAGTTTAAAAATCTTCCAACAGATCCTTAAATTGCTTTATTTAGGAAAAAAATCTTCTTAAAGAAAAAAACCACGGAGCTATGGAACATTAGCAACAATTTTATCAAGAAATATGTTGAAAATTTGCTTCTCTGTAAACACATTAAATGAAAATTTGAAAATTCCTGAAGGACTTATGTCCTAATCAGTATAGGTGAGATGTACCAGCATGTGTAGACCTTTTTATTCTGTTTGTGTATTCACTCATTTAGACAACTGCTTTTAAATATCATGTCTTATTATTCATGAAGCATGCTATTTCATATGTTCTATAGCACTTTGGTTTAAGTGTACGAAAAGGTGCAGAAGCTACAGTTAGGAGGCTTTGCTTGCTTTGCTTTTTCCTCTGAGACCAATAAAACTTGTATCTGATCCAAAACAGCCAGGAAGAGCTAAATCCTGCTAAACTTCGAGATGAAGCAGAACTTCTTGAACCATCCTTTTCAGAAAACTACGATTCTGTAGATGAGCTGCTGAGCCACCTCCCACTGGTATGCCAATATTGTCTTTTCTCTTGCTATCTATTACTTGACTTGACCCATAAAATGAGACTAATAGTACATGAAGTGTGACCTATCAGAAAATCAGAATAATCAAGGAAAGGGAGTTATGTTCCATGAAAAGCTTTATGTTTCTACAGAGATTGTGTCAGAATAAAATAATGATTTTAATAATAAGCTTTAAGTTATCCCGTGATTGCTGCTGTTGAAAATTCCTAATTAAATGGCACTGTTCATAATGCACCTAACTCACTTGGGTGTTTCAACCAGTGTGCACTGCAGCATAAAAGCAGAAGTGACTCATTTTTAATTACAAAGATCATTATTTCTTCAGAGAACAAACTTGAGGATATTTCTTTTAATTAAAAAAATTCTGCAACTTTTATTTAACATCTTTTTCATTAGAAAGGAGTTGCCCATAGAACTAAGAGCATCAGCAAGATGAACTTTATGCATTAAGAAAGTATTTGACATTCAAATCTTGCAGTTACTGTTTTCCATTCAGCTACTACTATTTTTTCTGAAGTCATTCACAATTTTTTTTTGGTTTACTGAAACGTAAACCCTTCTACATCAACATTTGCAAGAACATAACATTGAAAGGGTAAAGTAGAAGCGAATTTGGCTTGGTATTGTTGAAAGTGTATTATGAAATTGATGATAGGATAGTTATTTGCATTCAGCTGTGTCTCAGAAAGTAAGAAAAAAGATTAAAAGGCTATTCTTGAAGATAAAATTTAGAGAAATGCCTTTTCTTGTTATCATCCCCAATCACCCATCCCCCTGCCCCAAAAAAGATGTTGTTTCTTTTCAAGACTGAAGCAAAATGAGAACATGTTCTTTTCCTTTCCACAAATGCGGCACTTCCTCTAAATTTCTCGAAGGTTAGAAAGGACATAAACTGCTTATGCATTGAGGAATTAAATAATTTGTAAGCAACATGATTCTGGAAAGAAATATTCTTTCCGAACAAGAGTAATACAAAAACTATCTGCTCTCGGATTTTGCACAAAGTTCTGGCATTAACTAAGGGAGAAAGTGTAATGGTGCAGCAGGTCACAGATGTCTTCCTGAAAACATTTTCAGTCCTTTCCATTTTTATGGACTTTACTGATGAGGCAGATCTGTCTGTAGGTGAATCAGTCCCGACTGTTATTTGTCATTTTATTGCAGTGCTCAGTTGCTAGTATAGTGTGGACTGAGCAACCTGAATTTGTGTATCCGTTTCAAGGATACAGGTTTTTGGTTTTTTTTTTCAAAGTGAGCAATTCTGTGCTGTAGGCTAATTTGCAGTAATATTTTTCTCTAGCCCATCAAGCTTTCTTTTCTCATCCCACGGTCTTGTCTGACTGTAATGCCCACCAGACTCCTGTGAGCAGCCACATCTCAGCTTGTCTGTCCCAAGTGCAGCAATTGTTTTATATCAAGTGTTACTCATTGCCTGCTGTCTGCCCTCATACACCTCATAATGCAACTACTTGCAAAAGTGACTTCTAAAGCACATCTCTCCTTTGCTTTTCAGGACCTCTGAAGGACACCTGGTAAAGTCTATGACAAGAACAAGCTATTTTTGAGTTCCACATAGTATTTCAAAGAGATGACTTTAGTCATCAAACCAGAACAAATATGTTGTGAAGTGAAAGTTGTGATATATTTGTTTCTTACGTAATAAAAGTTGATATTTACATTGTAAATATTACTCTAGAGTTCTCTACTGAAAGCTGTACATATGGATGCCAGTTTAACTCATGAGAAGTCTGTGAGTCCATATGCTGTAAATCCTTTACTTCAATAAATTCATTTGAAAATGAGTGTGCAGCTGAAAAGAGCCCATCATGACTAATTAATTGGCTTATTTTAGGTGTTTTGCAACTTCAGACAAACATGTGTAATACTAAGGAAACTTTTCTAGATAACCTTATAAAGAACATGTAACAACAAGAGGAGAATGTTCAAAGTGTGTAAAACTGCTTTTACCACTTTTAAGATCTGTGAAGGTTATTGCCAAGCAAAAGGGAATGCTATTCCAGCAGTTTACCAAGCAACTAGAAAAAATTAATAAGAATTAAAAAATTTTTGACCTCCAGCATTATCTTTACTTCTGGTTCATATTTTTAATATTTCACAACATATAAATTATATTAAGACCAGAAATGTCTCCTTTACTTTCATTTGTGTTTCAGATGATCTGGAGCTGACAAAGCACTAAAAGAATGCTGTCTTTTGACTTGTTTGATGCCTAAAGTCATCAGTTATTCTACATTTAATTGTCTGTAGCTTTGATGATGAAACTATTGCTTATATATAAAATAGACCTGAAGACAGTTTACTATTTTTTCAGAATGAATGTAATTTACAAAATATGCGGCCAATAAATCATTTTATTATCATGGCAAGCTACTACTGGTTTGAATCAGTGCTACAGTTACCTGGAACAGCAGAGGTCCCTGCTGTCTCTACAGCAGGAATATTTTTAACTGATTTATGCTATATGATTTTAGAAAGACAAGTAAATGAATCTCCAGTCCCCTTTTCTGTAGCTTTCTATTGTTGTAGATGACAATGGAAGTGAAAATTTGCAGATGTTTGATTCACAGCACTGATGTAGAAAGTAGAAAAACTTATCAGACCTACTTACAAGCTCAATTTGGAATTTCAAGATATTTATAAATCATACATATGCACATATAGTGATAAAACTGATTTGCAAGTTTCACTTACAAGTTTACTGTTCTCATTTAGAAAGAAACTTCTAACATGATAAAATCTGAGATTTATGGAGACTAGTTCTCATAAATATGTAGCCCTCAGATTTGCAATTTTTTTTGAATATTGGCAACTGCATGTCAAAAGAAAACCAGCTTTCACAGATCAGGTGCTAATATTGCTATTTCTGTCTAGCCTTGGCAGAATCTATTTTAGCCTAAGCCAATGAGTGGTTCACAAAAGTTATATTTGCACAAAAGACATAATTTGAAATCTTCTCTTGAAAAGTTGTTTTCCGTCCCCAATTCCTATCATATGAACATCTGAAAGCAAAATTCTTTGTAAATACTTGAAGGATACTAACAGACTGAGGCTATAATACCTTCTTAAAAATACTCAGTGTAGTTTGATCTATGTTAGTATTTCTGTGAGATTCTGTAATCATTGGAAAAAAAAGGGAAAAAAGCCAACCAGAAGCAAAGCTGCAGCTTTATACACAGAATTCTTTCTAAATGTACGCCATTCAATCAATTAAAAGTAACAAAATTTGGAATAATCAAAATTTTGAGTACACAATTCCAGAAATAATTTTTTCCTAAATTTTTCTTCTAATTATCTTTTATTTCCAGCTTGCCAATAAGGCATGTGATGGAAGAGCTTGTCTTCCATATCTAACGTATTGTCTTCCCAATATTCCTGATATTTTTTTCTCCATAGAAAATTACATAATTTGGAACCTGTATAATTCTCTGTTACATGACCGTGGAGAAGACAACAGAGACACTTACTAGGAAATCATATATATAGATACATACACACACACATTGTAATAACTCAATAATACCATGGTAGCATCCTCTGAGGGTTAGCAAATAGTGACACTCTAAAAAGCATGCTGAATTTTGTGTACATTGCAGCAAAACCTAGCACTGACAAGAGAGGCACTAATGTACACAATAATATCTTTGGCTTGGTATTTCTGTTAAAGGATGGCTTTTAACTTGTAGCAACCCTTGACTTTCTGTAGGAGATTTAAAGCCCACTTAATATAGTGAGAGGAGTTAATTGAGGAAGAGATAACATTGTACACCTCATGCCCATGGGCAAGTGGTCATGGTAAGGTTAAATGATAAAATTGATGAGAAATCGTAACATTTCACTGAATGATAAAGTATTCATCCTGTCAATTATTTGATACATCCCACCAATCTTACAGCCCATCTGCAAAATATCTGAAAGAGTGAAATCAAAACATTTCATTATTAGGAGAATGAACAAGTCAGCTCAAAGGGAGTGTCAGGAGAACTGCTAAGAGGGGAAAAAAAATACCCAGGAAATTTAGAGCAGCACCACTGACAGGGAGAATATAACTGCTGGGGAGGAAGGAATAAAACTATGATGGGTTATTGGGATATGCATTAAAGGAAAATCTCACCATGTTTCTTCAGAATTTCACTTCTAACACACAGTAGCAATACCTGTGGTCTCACAGGATAGAATTACTTAGTTTTTGTTTTCTCAAATGGGATTTGCTTTTTAAAGCTTCCCTTTGGAGCTCTTAAAGAAAGGCACAGAATCAGCTTTAAATGCATTTTCACCAGCACTACAAGAGGATCTTTTTTGGTCCTGAATCCATAGAGAGGATTTGCATGCTTGTGTGCATCTGTGTATTCATCATCCATTCAAGAACAGTCAGAATTGTGTATAACACCATGAGAATTACAAAAGTTGACAAAACAATTTAAGGTTGCAGCCAGTAAAGCACATTAAAAACTAATAAAACCCTAACAGCTCCTCTGATATTTCAAATGGATTTGAGGGGCTGTGAGTGTTTGTTCCACCTTGAAAGTCTGAGAAAAAAAAATCTGTTTACAACTACAGAAATGGGTAGCTTTGATCCAAAGCATAGTTGTAATTTTGTGTATAGGCATATTGAATTCTCCCCAGATATGGACCTTTTGGAAAGAGATATATGCATAGAGGAATAATTTATTTGCTTGCAAGACATTTAGGGCAGGGAGATGGAAAAGGCTACCAACTGCTTTTAGTGATATTACTTATGCTTTCCACTACCTCTTTTATATTTCTTAATTTTCTCTCTCCCTCCTTCCACTTACCAAAGGCTTTCCCACACTTTAATAATCTCACTGTTGCCTTGCAACGTTGGTGTATGAATATATACCTTTGCTTTTGAGAAGAGCAATTGGAGCAGAATTTAAGTTTAGGTGCAGCAATCTAAGAACTGCCAGCCTTGCTGATGGAGAGGAGTATTGCAGAGAACCTGGCACAACCAGATTTGCAGGAGCAGTCTCTCCTGCTCCCAAACAGTCCCTGACCTACCGCTGGAGATTTCCCATTTGTTATGTGACTGGCAGAGAAGACTGACCTCTCCTAGGATACATCAAAGAGAACGCATGTCGTCTCGGGGCTTCTGCTGGCTCAGGCAACTGCAATATTTCCAGCTTTTCTCTTTTCTGATCTGCAGCTGTTGCAGACAAATTGCTTGCCAGCTTGCCAAATTGGTTTAGACCTGGAAGTAGCAAACTAGGCACGTATCTTTTGCACCAATCTTTCAAAAGTCCAAAGAATGATTTGATGCATATTCTTCTTCTGATGTAAACAAATAGGAAAGGTTTCATTTGAGTTTTGCACACACATATATGCAGGCCACTTAGGGAGGGGGAAAAAACAGTTTTTACTTGTGAGGATAAATATTTTCAAAAACTTAATTATTCAATATTTGTAAATAAAAATGTGACTCACTATTCAAAATTAAACTGAAAGTCCCATAAATCATGATGATACAGTAAAAAGAGATAAATATCTAAATATCAACATTATCATGGTAAGAACAATATTTTCAGTAGAGCAGATTCTCGGGAAAGAATGGGGGCTGTTTCCATAATGAGATGAAAAAAAAGAGTAAAATTATCTTGTTCTTCGTCACTGATCAGATTATTTAGTATTAGATCTACTTTTGCATAGGATAATATACTTAGAAGCATGTACATGAGAAGGGTGAATAAGATAATTTTCTAGAGTGGCTCCGAATGTTTCAATGAGACCACAGCTTCTAATAACCTAAATAATTTCTAAAAATGAGATATAAATGCTTTTAGCATGTAGATGCAGTTATTTAATAGTTTTCTAGTCAGAATTTATCCAACACATATCCTATTTGTGAAATGGTGGGAAAGCAGAAGAAAATCCAAAACCAGTCACTATCTTCTGTTAGATGAGATACATCTGTGAAGACCTTTCTACTTAAGAAATGTACTCAGAGCAGCAACTTTTGTCAGCAGCTTTTGAGATAGCAAAGCTGTTGACTGGGAGGTGTCAAGTCATTACATATCAGCTTTTGGATAGAGAATTCATTTATACGAGGCCTGGGAGGCTCCTAGCTGTTTGCTTGTTTTATACACTATTGAATTGCTTTTCACAGAAAGTGGCCACAAATATGTTTGACAGATGTCTTATCACCATTTGTTTCTATTCTAACACAGTTCTTAATCTTTGTTTTTCAGACAGTCCCTCTTCCCATAATCACAGCCAGAACATCTGCACACTGGTTTAAGCAAGCAATTTTCTCTTATTAGGGAGTATAGAAAGCAAACTACTGCATTCTAGGAAGATTCTTCATGAAAAAGATAAGGATTTATAATTTATGCAGAAAGACCCAGTATTGGTTAAAAAGAAAGAAGAATTTGAAAGTTCAAGATTTGGTGTCAACAGTTTCAGTCCCATCTGGTGATCCCTTCTACAGCAGTGCATTGCACTTGGAGTTCCAAAGCTACTGACAGAGCTCTGATCTTGAGCTTGTAGTAAGAAAGAAGAAACTGGTAAATGTTGAGGTCGAGCAGGTGAAGACTATTGTCTTCAAAAAGGTACCTGATGTAAAACTTAGTTTATATAGGGCTTTTGTTTCCTGTTTCCTGCTTTGAGAAGAAATAGCCATCTCTTGGCTGTCAGAGGACCTCATATCATGCAAGTTCATTCATTAACTTAGCAAACTCCCTCAGGAGCACACTTGGATTGTTTTTCCCCTAATTCTGCTGCTGTACAGATCTAGCAGCTGTACTTATTGGGAACCTTCTTTTTTCTGGTAGCCTAAACTGACCTATATCTTTTTGAACATTTCTTACCATCCTGTTCTGCCTATTTTAGGAGTACCATTACTCTTCTCAGGGACCTGTTTTCTTAGATGTATTTATAGATTGCTTTTCCCTCCCAGCCCTGCTTTGTTAGGCTGAAGAAACAGTTTGTCTTGTCTAATCTTGTAAACAAACCTGTATTTCCAATACTGTGCTGGAGCCCCATGCTCCATGGGCTCATGTTCCTTAATGAGTTTAACACTCCTAAGTGACTGTTTGCTAACTTAATCTGAAAGTCCTTTCTTTATAGCAGACATTTAGGAAAAGTGACTAGTGATTTTGAAAGCCTCTGTCTTGAAGGTCTTGGAAGAGCTAATTTTTCAGTCTGCCTACTTTTTTTCTTCTTGCTTCTCAAACATTTGTGAAACATTTCTAAAGCTGAGAAAACAGAATCACCGAACTCTTGATATAGGGTGCCTTTTTTGGAGTGAGTGGAGGGGAGACAATTCAATCTGAAATGCATGTAAAGCAAAACTCCATTCTTAAAAAGGCAACTGCCCAGATTAATGGGTAGCTTCACCTAGATCCCTGCATCCTTTTTACACATTTTTATACTTTTAACTCAACTTCCTTAACATACAGCCAAGGGAAATGACAAATGCAGCCCTCGTGCTGCCTTTCCATCCTCTGTGGTACTGTGGACAGACAGGTGGCAGCAAGAGCAGCCCTGGTTCTTTGCTGACTTCTGGCAGCATAAGGAAGGGATAATGGAGATCAGTTCACAGCAAAGCCCTAGCACACTATCGAGGAAATTAGGGTAAAACCAGCAAGTTCTCTGACTTGCCCTGTGAGTAGTGAGTAGTATAGTTCATACACTGGCCTATCATCCACATTAATTCTTTAAAATGAAGATGGAAGAGAGCAAGACAAGCACTCATTTTTGTATTTATGTCATGCATATTAAAATATCATGCTAAAGTGTAGTGCCAGTGATGCTAAGGGGCTGAGGGTCTCCTTTCATCCATAGCTAAAGGATTACAACAGGGATTACCTTCTGGATCATTAGTCTACTGCTGTGCAGGAATAAAGAAATCCAGCTGAATGGACTACTTGGGTCATTGCTCTTTGATTTGTGATTCATACTCTGTTCAGTACAGGTGAGAATACAAGTGCTCAATGTACCCTACTTTCATGGAGAAGGGGTTTGATTCTGTAAAGATCAAATTTAATTGGGTATTGCACATTCTGTAACTTTCAGGCTCCATTTAAATGTATTTTCCCAAAGAATGGCTAATTCAAAATTTCATTTCCCTAGCCTCAGCACTGCTGAATAGCTTTTTCGCATTTACAATGTTCAGAAGGGTTCTGGAATCATATATGAGGTAATTAGATTGCTTTTCAGTGTTGGAACAAACAGAACTTCACCTGGCAAAGTCAGAATGACATTTCAATGGGACTTTTACTTGGCTACGCTTTATAAATAGGTTTGCAGGATCTGATTAGTAAGAAAGTCCACGACCACTGGACAACTTATCTCTGTAAAAAGAACTAATCCATACAAATGTTCTATGTTATATTTCTAATTACATTACCTCTTAACAATTCCCTGAGAGAAATCTATGAGAAATTCTGCTTCAAAGACATATTAGGTTTTATACTAATTCTTGATTATTGAATGATGCTACTCAGTGTAAAAACAGCATACTACATAATTATAATGCATATGGACTGTTAAATTGTTTTCTGTTAAAAAGTGAAGAAATCAATGAAGGAGAACCTTTCCTGCTCCAGCTTTACTCTGTAGCTGCAAAGGTAGACAACAGCAGAAAATATTATGGTTTCAAGGACTTTTACACACGTTTTTGGTACAATTTAAAGATTTTAAGCTGTTATAACCTGCATTTGTGTGATTACATTTTGCAAGAGCTGTGTATCAATAGAGGAGTTTTTGCAGGCTCAGGAACCACAGTGTTCCAAAATCAGCCCACAACATAGATACACAGTAAAGAGTATTCTTTTTGGCTACATCTGACTGGTCAAGAATTTTTTTTTCTAATGTGCATTTCCCCGAGTACCTACTATTATTTTAGGCTTCTTTTTATTACTGGAAATAAACTAATTTGAAAGAGCATCTCATTGTAACTTATTTACATCACAAGATGCATCATATAGTGACACTACAAGAAAGAGACAACTTTGTGGAGTATTATCTGTTGCGGGAGGATCTGCTACTGAAAAAAATAACAGCAATCTGAGACTTTACTAATTTTTAAGCAAAATCTCATACTTAATTGAAGAATTACTAAATATTTTCATATTTTTTTCTGGTGTCTACATTGTCATCTTCATAAATAGAGTCTTGATTAGGTCTAATTTTCTGAGATTTTCATCTCAAATGTTGGAAAAATCTTCTGGTTTTTGCTGCTTAGATGTACAAGACACACCCTATAACTGCTAGAGTAATTACCCATATCCAAAATAACTAATAGAAAAATTTAGTTCATAATTTTATTTTTTTGTTTTTTGATCTGTTTCTTCTATGACGGCATTTCAGATATGTGTTGATTGAAGACTTTCATTTAGACAATAATTTAAAGTTACCAATGGCATCTGGTCTAGCTGTCTTTTCTTTTTTTTGCATTCTGCAGCTTAGATACAAGCTTAAATGGGTACTATTGCTAATGTTTTGCACAAGGAAACAGAATAAAACCACATAAGAGTATATTGAAAAAGGACTTATATTCTACACACCAAAATTTATTTAGACTACTTGGTTGCATTGTAACCCAGACAAATGCATGTTTTCAATCTTGTTTTCCTTTTACTAATATTCACTGACAAAAAACAAGAATTCCAAGAAACTGGATTTTGAAGAGTGTCTCAAATAACTTGATTTAATTAGGAGAAAATTTGTTTAATTAATGAACCGCTCATCTCTGGATAAAATGTTTGGAGAACTTTTAAAGCAAAGTACTCTTCAGATACACCGTTATCTATTTTGATGAAGGAGCCAGCATGTCTATACTCTGAATTATTATGGCTTACAGAAGTGTGAGCCTTTCTCCAGATGCACAACTGCTGCAGACACATCTTGGTTGGAACTCACTGTTATTACTTATGTCAAAAGTAATTGTGTAAAGTAAGATTTAATTACTGTGAAAATTGTGATTGCATACATGTGTTTCCTGATACTTCATATTCCTGGCTAAATTTCTTTTAGTTATGAAGATCTTAAAACTATTTCCTTAATCACATGGACATAAAGACCTGCTACTATAACTGTAGAATGTAGTCAAAACCACCACTTTTGTATTTGTTCATTGAGTCTTATATTAAGTATATAATGTATAGGTACTAAACAAATTAGCTTGGTGAATTGGATTTTTATTTTTATTTTAAATATAACTTCAAAATAAAAAGTTGATACAATTTCCTGTCATAATTTTCATAATTTCCTTTTTATTCCATCAAGAATAAATATATTGAAAAAAAGGATAAACAAAAAGGATACTGTTTGTGAAAGACAAGTTTGTGTAAGTTAGTAGAGAATAAATTCAGGTGAGAAATGACATGAAGTTTCTAGCTATCATAGTGCTGAAATTATGGAAGCATGTTCCAATTTTAATTTTAAGCTGCTAGTTCATAAATTTAGTGCATTTTTGAAACTGGTAATTTGATATGGTTCTTCTGTAATAGCAAGGACGAGATCTTGAATATCCAAGGGATCTGAGTGCTCTGTTCCAAATCAACACACACGAAAATCACATACCAGCAAATAGCAAAGCTTTTCACTATGGATGTCTGTTATTTGTCAAAATAACTGAGTTTCACACTGGCTTTTTTGTTGTATAGATTTACAGGATGAGAGAAACTATTGCAGATGTACTGATTTTACTTTCTAAAATATATCAGTAAATGCTTAAATGTAGAGAATAATTAATATATTAGGTCACAAAAGACTTCCAGAGATGGTGAAATCTCATACATGTAAAAATATGACTCTGAACTAAGGAAGTCCACATTTTTAGGTAGAAAAATGTAGCACATGTCACCATTTTTAATGTTTCATGATAAATAAAATGCAATTGGGAAAAAAAGCTTTGCTGCATGTTTTTTAATTCACTCAATGTACATAAAAATAAATGCAGATATATACCAACATACCTTTGCATCCATAACTGCCTTTCTAATTCTTGGTAGGGTTGGACCTTCCAGGGAAAATGACAATTTGAAGGAAACATGCAGCATAAAGCATAAACATAGTTAATCAAAGCTTTGTTTCCCATTACCTTCAGGTTCATTACAGCATCAAAGTGAATCATTGGAATCCAGCTTTCACAGCTCTTCAGAAAATTTCTTACTGAAAAAATTTGCTTTTGAAATTTGGTTTTGTGTTCCACAGGAAGGAATGGAGCACTTGAGGCCTGGATTCTCTGTGGACTTTGTAAGTGCTTGCAAAGTCATAGTTACTTGACTGGCTCTATAGATCTACAAAAATGAAAGATACATCCAGATCACATATAATATTTTTTTTGTGCACCCAAAAACCCTCTGACTCTTAGCAATTGGGGACAGATATGAAGATGGACTGTATCACTGTTTTTATGGGTAAGCCAAAGAAAGACCCATATAAGGAGAAAAACTGAATTGAATCCCATTCCCAAGACAATGCAAAATATTGTGGATTAGGATAGAAATGCAACATTTTGATTATTTAGAGATCCTTCTATATAGTGCTCCTTAGAAATAATTTGCTAAACTATTGTATTGAATTAGTTTATTAGAGAAAACAGATACCCATTTTAGGTATTGTTCTGCTTCTCATTGCTTTTCTATTTGCATATCATAACTCCATTGCAATCACATAAATAATGCATTGTGCCAACATTTTTAAACTTGAAACTTATGTCATAATGCCATATGGTATGAGGAAATTGTCCATATCCATTTAATCCTAGCAGTCAGGGTGTTAGGTTAATTGAAGTCCATTTGGTAGAGTGCTGAGAGAGTTTAAATGCATTTAATAGGAAAGAAAAGAATGATCAGGTGAGTCAGTCATCTCAAATTATTTTTCATTTATAGTACTCTAAGATTTAGGACATGTTAATTAGTTTAGAATGAAAATTCCTGCCTAAGAGCCAGTTGTTAACACAGCCTCTGGATGAACTGAAGTTCACAATAAGTCCCTAGCACAAGATGAGAAATTATTCTGTATCTAAAATAGCCTCTTGACCTAGAGAAAGATCCCAACCACGTGTTTCTGGGATGATTCACATACATAATTCAGAAGTGATTAGTTGTACTGGTTTCCATACTCCTCAAGGAATAGGAAAGAAATTGAGAAATTAAGAGAGGAAATGTAATTAATGAGCAACGAGCACTGTTAAAAAGGTAGGTGTGATTGCAGAAAGCAACTGGGAAATCTATTAAGACCACAATTAAGTTGTTATTCCATCCAATCTGGAAGAGTTCAACTTGTTATAATGGCACTCCTGGACAAGACATGACTTTGAAGATGATGTTATTACTTTAAATGTCAAGGTAAGCCCCCAAACTAACGGAGAAAAAAATGTCAAATGGCCTTTCCTCAGGTGTTTTTTCTCAAATTCATTTCCTACTGAATCTGAATCTTTTCAGGCCCTTGAATATCTGCTAGCATAAAAATGTCACTCCACCACACATACAGATGCTTCCTCTCCTGCTTGGCAGGGATTTTCGTAGTAGGCGAGCAAGGATAAATATCACCATGGCATTCCCTTAGGAACACTGCATTAATGTGCATTGCAGGACTTTAATGGAGGCTGACTTGGAACAGAAGGGCTGCTTGCCTCCTCTGAGATCATAAAGTACAAGAATTTTACGCTTTCAAGGTACAGGAGAAATTACTACAGCATGCATAACATCACCTGTTCCATGATGATTCTTTGCAGAAGTAGCTTTTCTTGGACAAAATCATGCACTAAAATTGCAGTTAAAGAAGGCAATCCCTTAAAAGGAATCTGAAGTATGGAATTTGAAAAAATAAAATAACAGGGCATCATGCAGTAGATTCCATTTTTGCATTTTGCAGCATGATCTATATTTCTTGTATGCAAGATTGTGTTCAGAAAAAAAATGGAAGATGGACTTCCATTACCTCTATTTAAGCCCTTAGCTCCATCTGAGCTCTTCCCATTAAACTCAAAGTGCAGGTCAATGATTTCTGCGTGTTGCAAAGAGACATTAAGGAACACATTTCAGTCCTATGGAAAATATATCCACCTTTTCTTCAGCCAGCCTAATAACAAGGAAATTGATGAAATTAAAAAGAAGATACACTGATTTTCCCTTTCAGTTCATGACATATTATTTTGAAGGCACATTACAGCATTTTCAATGAAACTTTGTTTAAAGGGTAAAAATATTCGATGATACTAAAATACACTGATGATACTTCCTGTGCTAATTGAATGCATCAATCCTTCCTTCTAACTGTAGGCACTTATTCAGATTTCACTGGTATTTTTTATGTATTACAAATGTATTCTTACCCACACCAGCACACTGGAAAGACAGAAAAAGTTTCAATCGAACAACTGAAAAAAATCACTCCAAGCCTTCCACTTGACATCTGGCTCAGTACTGCAAGGGAGAAAAACATGTATTATAGGCATTTGGCTAAATAAAGCCTCACTACAGCTGTTATAAAAACTCTGTGGAATGATGTCTTTGAAAATTGTCAAATCTCTGTGGCCAGAATCCAGGAATTCTGTATTTTTACAAAATGAGATTACAAGATCCCAAAAGTTTCTTAGTTATTTCTGGTTCTTACTTTAAGAAAAGCTTGAGTCTGAATGCTTTTCCATGGAAAGTGTAACAATTGATCTATTAAAGGGTGTTGTTACTCCTCACAGACCTGATTTTATTTACTTTCTCAGTCCGTTTTGGTTGCAACAGCCCTAATACCAAAATTCTGCAGATGAATTAACCAATGTAGCATAAGTTGAGATTTAAGTTAAATATTTTGAAAAATGCCTGTGGGCAAAACTCAAGATATTTTCTTGGTTGAACATCTGTAAAGTAGGACCAAGAACATACAGAGTGAAATGCAATGTTTAATGTTTGCTAAACTGGACAGCTATGGTAAATCTACAGATTAACATTTTCCTTTCAAGTATCAAAAAGCTGTAATTCAAAATGTATTTTATAATATTGATTTCACTTAGTCATGTTCCTAGAAGGAGTATGACACTTCTGAATACTGTTCTACTATCTGAATACGTTTTTAGCTCAGCAGCTGCTACAAATGCAGGTTGTTGATGCACAGTGTTAATTGGTAAGTACTGGTGAAGAATACAGATTAAAAAATAAGTTTGTATGAGCTAATAAAGCTGTGTTTGCTTCTTGATGTGAGGGGCATTAAATAAGTAATTGCAGTAATGAAGGTGTCAGATGACTTGGAGAGAAATCATGACTTTCACTGTTTACAGTCTATCAAAGCCAACTGTTTCCAACTGTGTCTGATTAGTTTTCTTTCCAACATTTGCTTTGCCGCAGGAGGCTTTCTAGCACTCATTCTACCTTTATTCCCCCCTTGTCTCAATACATCATTGCTATTAAAACTTTAGTTTAAAACTGCAGTTTTAGGCTTGTTTAACACCAATGGTTTTACAGAAATTATACCTGTGTGGAACTGATTGTGCTCCATTGAGCTAAGCATCCCATAGACCAACTTCAAATTTGTTCTTTGTGCACATCCTGGCTAGCAGTAATGGGTTAGATCCTTGGAATAT
The DNA here is from genome assembly GCF_009819885.2 of Catharus ustulatus. Classification (NCBI taxonomy): domain Eukaryota; kingdom Metazoa; phylum Chordata; class Aves; order Passeriformes; family Turdidae; genus Catharus; species Catharus ustulatus. The sequence goes on along the minus strand of NC_046223.1, from coordinate 57,894,251 downwards.
TTTTCACAGCTTCAGGAATTTTGATTTATTCCATCCCTTCTACAGCTTTAAATAAGTTTTTACTATTTACTTTAATTTAAAAAATTAGAGATATCAAGGAGCTGATCGAAAATTTCGGTCTTGGAGTGTTTGTTTGTAGGTTTGTTTTTTGCTATTTTGGGGTTTGGCTTTGTTTTCTGCTTTTTATTTTTCCAGTGCAAAACAACATACTACTGTGAGAAGAGTGCAATTAGAAAGGATACAAGTCAAATATATATCTGAAATAATGATCATGATTTATGTCTTTCTGGTATCACAAATAAAAAATGGGTTTGTATACATAAAATGGCATTCAGCTTTTTAATACATAATCAGCTGGGGAAGGAACCATGATTCATTTTACCTTTTCCATGTCTGTGCCACAATTTGGAATAATCATTATAAAAACCATGATTATTAAATTCATAACTAATTGTTTTTGTACATTCAGCATGTTGGTGGTGTTTACACTGTAAATGGAAGGTATATTAAAAAGTCAAAGAACAAATAGGAGTAGCACTATTGATAGCTGAACTCTGATATTTAGCTTGATATGGGAAATCTGTGTCAGTTTCGACTGGGAAAAGGAAATGTATTTTTTTCCCTCACTTTCATTAGAACTGAGATAAAGTTAGGTGTGTATATCACTTCCAGAATTAATATCTGATACAGGTTTTTTGTGTATTGTTTTGTGTATTATTTGGGTGGGTGGAGTATTTGTGTTTTAAAATAAAGATGTTTATTACCTTCATACAAAAATAACCTTCCATTCACAGAATCACAGGATTATAGAATGGTTTGTGTTTAAAGAGACCTTTAAAGATCATCTTATTCAACTCCCCTGCCTATTTTATCCTAGAAGAAAAGGTATCACATGGTGATACTTTTGGATATTTGTGAACTGATGGATTATTTGAACATGCTTGCTTCTATACCCGAATCAGAACCCTGACAAGGTGTTACTGTGCCATCTTACATTAATTGTAAGATATGCAAAAATATTTGGTCTGTGTCATGGTGAATTTTAACAAAAAAAAACCCAAAACCCCTCAGCCCACTGAAATCCTGTTTAACACCATTAGACCTCCATTTTGCAGCTGTACATCCTTTAGTATATTCTCTGTCATGAGCTGTAATCCCACAGAAAAGCTAGAAAAATTATTTGCATGGAAATAAGATTTCCTTCTAAACAAGTGTTACCTGCCAGTCACTAACAATATGGAAGTGAATCTTAATATTAAACTTTATGCAAGATATATTGTTAATTCCAGTTGCCAGAAAATAATAGAAGGAGATGTGACCTCAAAGCATGAGAGATTTTTCTTGAAAGAAATCTATTTATCACAATGTTGGCTGAGCACATCATACATATATAGGCATACAAACAAGGAAACAAATGATGATATATATTATATCTTAATCACAAACCAGTGAGCCTTATTTCCTGGGAGATAAAACTGCAATTTGATTCCTTCAGAAGAGAAGAAATCTCAATCAAACCCTATTGTTTGTGGTGACTGGTGACACTACAAAAGATTAGGGAGCTTGATGTAAACTGGTTCTTGAACTGATCACACACTTCAAGGAGATGTGCTCATTGTCAAGGCAGTGGCAGTGATGGGGACGAGGCAGTTTTCATGGACCCTGCCAGGGCAGAATGTCTGCAGCATTTCTAATGCTCTATTCCCAGCACAGGATGTCAACAACCTACAAATCCTGGTGAGTGTGCTTGGCAAGGTGTACCTTTATTATTTTCTGCAGATACATGCATATGTTCCAGAAAACAGAGAAGTGTGGTCGAGTGACAAAAACACAAAGGCAGCCTGGGTTAGCCATGCAATAAATCCTTGTTCCTTCTTACACATTCATGATAGACATACCTCATGGTTAACATGGTTAGCCTGAGAAAATGACAGGTGATAATGGTAATAATAATCACTGAGTTGAGTTTATAGGATGTTCAGTTATACATAAGAAAACAATGATAGATAATAATATCGCTTGATTATCTATAAAAATAATTTCCTATTTAAAAGACTGACGTCTGTTTCAGGAGAGGCCAAAGTATATCTCATATCTCATATCTCATCTGCAGGTCCTGAACAATGAGTGTCTGAGTCCTGCACTCTGGTTTATCACAGGGATGAAGCAGTGGTGCAGCAATGCTGCAGTCCCCACAAGCACGTTGGACCTACTTTCTTTTTAGCTCCCTGAGGTCAGTGTCATAAACCCTGTGACTCTTAAGTGGTTTTCAGGGTTAGGAGAGGTGATTATCATGCTCCATTTTCCCAGCAAAGCACTCCTTTTGCTTAACAAGACCAACTGTTACCTGCCATTTTATTGTGACACATAAAGTGCCAATTGGATTTTTTCTGCCAGAGGTTTAACATTTACTTTGAATGTTGTAAGCTGAGTGGCATATAATATTAATTAAAAACAAGCAATGAAATTATCAATAGGCATTGAAAGTCTGGTGTGAAATGAATGCTCTAGTTGTAAAAAGATAAAATAAAGGATGTCTTATATTTTTCATTGTAAGAGGGAAAAAGAAGTGAAAGGTATTGTGAGAGTAAAATATTGTATGTTTAGAATGGTCAACAGTAGGAATTATTACATACATATCTAATTTATAATAATTATATAATAATTATGTATTGCATACAATTATTTATACAATATAGAAAGCAAAACTAAAATTAACAGAGTACATCAAATCTAATTTAAATATTCAAAAGACACTTTGTAAGGCAGTTAAGACTGGAGGAAACTGAAACAATGCTGGCAAATAGGGAGCTCACTGTATTATTCAGTAGTTTTTAAATTTAGACTTAAGTCTCAACATTTCATTGGTATTTGAGCAAAAAGGTGTACATAAGGAAGTAGTCATTAAAAAGAAAAAAAAGGAGAGAGGCAGAGAAAAGAGCCATATTCCCTTGCCTGACCCTGAAGAAAGCCAATGACACCCAAAGTAATTCAAACTATTACAGTAATTTCACGAATACAAGCCGCAGCAATTTGACAAAAATTTTGGTGGAAACCCGGAAGTGCGGCTAATAGTCGGGTGCGGCTAGTATATTAATAATTTTCTGACATTTACAACCCCAGACGTGCCAGCCAGAGTGCCGAGCCAAGCACCGGCCAGTAAAAGCCGGCATTTCGCAATTGTTACAGTGTTACCGTGTTGCCCTGGCTCCCTGCAGGCAGCACGGGGGGCGGGGAGAGAGGCGGGAGAGCTCTCTTTCCTCCTCTGCCGCAACCCAGGGGAGGAGGTGGGGGGGGCGCCGCCATTGCCGCGGCCCGAGGAGCCGACGGGGGGGGTGCCGCCATTGCCGCGGCTCGGGGAGGACGCGGGGGGGCCACGCCGCCATTGCCGCGGCCCCGGGAGCCGACGGGGGGCCGCGCCGCCATTGCCACGGCCCGGGGAGCCGACGGGGGGGGGGCGCTGCCATTGCCGCGGCCCGGGGAGGGGGGGGGAAGTGTGCGCCGCCATTGCCGCATCTCGGGGAGCCGGCGGGAGCCCCGCGCCGCCATTGCCGCGGCCCGGGGGGGGCGGGAAGTGCGCGCTGCCATTGCCGCGGCTCGGGGAGGAGGCGGGGTGCTTTGTCCGCGCCCGCCGCTGCTGCCGTAGGAGCGGGGGAAGCTCCGTCCCTGCCTGCCACCACGGGGCAGCGCCGACCCGGGGTGACCGAGCCCAGGGGCAGCGGCGGCCGGCCCCGAGCGGCAGCACCGGGCTGGGCCACCTGGCCCCGTCAGCGGCCCCTAGCGGGCCGAGCCTGCACAGCCTTAGCTCAGCCAGTAAACCCCGCCCTCCCGCGGTTCTGTTACTAATTGCACGCGGGTGCTCGCTGCGAACGACAGAGCAGCTTATATTCGTGTGCGGCTTATCTATGGACAAAAACCGAAATATTTGCCAACACCCAGAGATGCGGCTTATAGTCAGTGCGGCTTGTATTCGTGAATTTACTGTACATTTCCTCATGTCCAAAATTCTGACACTGGAAGAAGCCCCTCCAGCTGCAACAGATTTGATGCTCTCATCTCATAAATATCCACAGAGTGGAGGTGCTGCTGCCTGTTGCACCCATGTGTGTAGGACGGGCTGTTCTCTGAACTCACCTACACATCAGTATCCCATTATTTATCCTACATCCCCAAGGAATGGCAACATTCCCCCTTTGACAACACTCTACAAATGTCAGCTACTGCCAGAGCAGATTCAAGCTCAGCTTTCTAGTAAATTGTGTTAACCAAAGGGATGAATTCAGGAAATGGCAAGAAATGAATGTTCTCAAGCTCTTCTGTTGAAAATATCTCATTATAAATGGGAAAAAAACCCCTTCATGATGCCAGAAAAACAGCAAAAATGAAGGAGACTGAGAGAAGCATGGATTCTCAGTACTCTTACAAAAATTTTGTATTTCTTTCATGGGTATTGAATAAAGGTAAACGTTTTTTTAAGAAAGGGGATTGTATTGGCGTTTATATCCTGGAATATAAAGAATATTTAAAAATATATAATAAGAAGAAGCTCAATCCTGATAGTGTTCAGAGACCTGGCCCTTGGGACATCCTGCTGAATCAGGATGGCCTAGATTAGGAACTGCCTTGGTCAGCACATGCAAGGTTTGCAGATGCTCTGTTGAGAGTCCTGCTGTGTACAGGAGGCACTGGCACTCACGGCCAGCAACTTTTGGACATCGAGTTCCATGTAATGTTACTAAAGCCTTGTTTTTTCAGTCAAAGAGCAGAAAGACTTTTCTGCAGTGGAAGCAGAAGGACTTTCAGTATCCATCCAACGGTGTGCTTCTTTATTCAAAACATGACAAGATTGGTTTTCTTTCTGTGACTGCTTGTAACATTGAGAGAGTACTGAGAGGGAGGATTTAGCACAAGTGTGACCAGCAGTCCTCTGAAACCAGAAATCCAAGACCATGGCAGTCAAACCATCTTCAGCACTGCCCTGGATGGCTGTCAGATGACCAAGGTTTTTGGCCAAAATGGATGTGAATTAATCTCAAACTGAGAATTTGAGGGAAACCGCACAATTCTGTTTTAAATCTGTAAACTACGAGAACTGTGCTGAGTAAACTTGCCTGAGTAAGTAGGAAGAGCGCCTTAATTGACCTGAGGTTTTGTGAGAAGCATGAAATTCACTTTTCCTATGTGGGTGCAGGATTTTTTTTTGGTCACTACCTCAGTGACGTTACTTACAAAATCTCTGATGACTACTGCAATCTCTGAAAGCAACAGAGACTTTTTTACCAGAACTGCTTTAGATATGATATGTAAAAATAGAGAGGAAAAAAGTCTTCAGTCAAAACTCTTTTCCTCTAGGCAGGTGCAAGTATAACCCATAATATCTGACATATAAGCTTCTAACAGATGACATAAAATTCAACACACTACTAATCTTGTTATTATTAACCTTTGGGTTAGTCATTGTTTCTGAAATCTAATCATATTTCATAATGATATTACAGTGCATAGGTAAGCAGCTCAGAACACTTTAAAGATATTAATTAAAGCTCAAGAACACTCCTGGGAAGCAGAGCTAGAATCATTAAAATCATCTGACAGAGGAGAAATTATGCTGTAGAAAATATAGGCAACATATCTGATATCTCCACAAAGCCAGAAATTAAATCTCATACCTTCAGTTGCCAATTCAGCAAGGTACCAGTCTTTTGCATATAAAATATATTAAGAGATGGAAAATTTCCCCCCAGAAATCCTCACTGCTTAAACTAGAGTTACAGGTGGACAAGTCCTGCAGGGCAGTGCCTGGTGTCAGCACAATGGAGACACGTCCTGAGACCCAGCTCCACTCCTCTAGCTGTAAGAAAAGATAAAATAATCTATAAAATCCCTGTTCCTCAGCCAATGACTGCAGCAGGAGTTGAGATGCAAGGCACTGCACTTACTGAAATACTAAATTTCTTACTGAAACACTTAATTTAGCAACTACTCCATAAGGATACTTCACTTCGTGCTCATGTGCCCAGTATAGACTCAGGGAACATGGGTCACTTTCCATGTCTAAAGATGATTTGCAGCTGCTGCAGAAAAACCCTGAAAATGTTAAACTTTCTGAGTGGAAAGGGCTGTAAATTCATCTAATAAAAGCCCAATGGATTAATACAGGAATTGTATTTGATATTCAGAATTAAAAATTAAATTCTTCCACACTAGGTTGAATGTATTTCAATTTTCTTGTAAGGCCTTGTATTCATTCCTTGTGTTTATTTTTGTTATGTTTTCTGTTCAAAGTCACACTTTACATAAACTGAGTTCAAATGCCTGCAACTAGAAGTGATTAAAAGTCTAGCAAAAATGTCTTTTGAAAAATATGAGGCACATTTACACAACTTCAGAGTGGTATTTTGGATAAAATCTATTTTTTGTTTGTTTGAAAGTCACATTTTAAATGAGAATGTTTTTGTAGTTAACCACACACAAAGAGCCATACAACACTTCAGTATTTTAAAGTTCATTTTAACATGCATTTTTCATAATCAAATGTATCATATTTATATAAAGTTTTTTTAAATACTTTTTTCAACATTAAATATACTTGATATTTTATCTCCTAAAAGAGAATATTTAAAAAGTGATTTTTTCTCATTTATGAATTTTTACTAGCATTTCTGAGAACACAAGAGATGACTGAATCCTATCAGTTCTAACCAGAACTATCTTTACACGTGCAAGGATTGTCAGAAGCAATTTGTGACAGAGGGATTAAAGTTTTCATTGGCTTTTTTATTTCCTTTTGCCATTTTCACTGGAAACTGCTTTTTGGTGTACTGTAACAGTTTTGAGGAAAAGGGATCTCCTGTGCAGATTTTTTCAGCTTGCTGTCTACTACTTTTGTTGCTAAACTTAAACTTATGCATTACAGGGCAGATTTTGACTGAGATGCCTATGTTCTTTTGCTTTTGGTGTTTTGGGTTTTTTTAATACATATTTAGAAGACCAGTTAGTTAATGATTATATTTGTGCTAATATTTTGTGGTTAAATATATAACTGGATCTAAACATCTGATGAACCTTGGCTTTTTACTGATCAAAGAAACCCACTTTGCAGCTTTCTTCTGCAAAATTGTTTCCAGCAGATTATAGGGTGTCATAGAGGAGGATGCAGAAAGACAAAAATAATTATGAATAATACTGAAAATATGAAACACATTTGTGAGCTATACAGGAAGCCCCTCACTTAAAGAGAAGTGCCTAAGTGTCTATGCATGTAAACATAAAGACATCAGTAGATGCTATAGGTCTCCCACAGTTTCTTTCTCTAAATCAGAACAGTTCCCCTCTACTGAATGCATTGGGCATGAGTATGCTAGCTCAGGTTATCTGGGAGACCACACATTTCTTTTTAACTCCTTTCTCTTAACTGTTCTCCCTGGTTTTGGTTTATTGAGAACACAGAAATATTCAGTATAGGGTGGTCCAACCGAGCAAAGCTAAAATAGGCTGAAGAAGACAGCTAATTTTATTTAACTCATTCACTCAAGACAGCTAAAATAGCATGAAGAAATTACATTTGAGATCATCATAAGAGAATATCAGTGAGTTATCTTCTGCCATATTTCTTCATAAAATGAGTCAGAAATGTTTGATTGCAGTATGAGATATTAAGAAAAAAACTTCAATAGCAGCAAACACCTGCTGCAAAGTGAGACTGCAAAGTGCAAATTACTTTGAAAACACCACAGTGATGATTTCAGATCAATGCTTACTGTTATCTCATTCCTTTGTCCAACTCTCTTCACTGAGTCTCATTATAAAGCTGTTCCCTTGTGTTTCTCTGAGCCAATAAATAAATAAAAATATAAATCATCAAATAAATAAGCCTCAGTGTCATGGCTGCCCCAATTTGACTCTTGAATCTCTGTTCTCTTGAATCCTGTCTATGTATTATACTTTCTTAAAGCTTATAAGCTGGAAACCTCTACATCCCTCTACAACTTGCTAGGTTAAAAAAAAATCTGGGATGCAATTTATCTCTATCTGCTTCTATGTGAACTTTTATCAGCTCTAATTGCCTCTCTGCTTTGATGTACTCATAAAGTCTTTCAATGCTTCCATTCCCTTCCCTCCCACTTGGGAAAATATCCCAATCCTCAGAATCTGACCTTTGGCTTATTTCACGAAGACGAAAGCAGAGAATTTATTCAGGCTCAGAGCAATATTAACGTCATTAACTTACTTCCCACTTTCTGTATATCCCTCAGTGGCTTCACAGAATACTTGATTGGCTTTTTGCTTGTGTATTTAAATGACATAAGACCGTATTTTTGCTACAGAAGTGTCTATTTCCTTTGATTATTTTATTGCATTTGTAGCCTTACCTTTTAATGACATATTTTAAATTGCACATTTTTAAGTGAACTTTTTGATTATATGGCACTCTGGTTTCCAGATCATTTCCAACCCTTCTTCCACTCCTTCTCCCACTCCAGTCCTCCCCCACTTTCAGCAGCCGTAGCAAAACTGTGCTCCTCTGAATTTAGTTATGGATTGGACAAATGACTTTATTCCAAAATTCCAGGCAGTTGCCACACCATAGGATGGTAGACAAAGGGTCCTGAGACATCAGCCATGATTCTGACTAAACAAGGAGTCAATTAAATCAGTATGTCCCTGACTGATATCTGACAAAACTATGTCTTAAAAATTCCAGTGATGCGAGATTCAAAACTTTTCAGCAGAACATCTGCTGTTACTCTACTATCCTTATGGTTTGCTTCCCTAATAGTCAACCTCACCATTATTTGCTGCTATTGAGGTATTTCTTGTACCGTCCCCAGAAGATGTGGGGAACATCTTATAGCATTTGAATTTTTCAAAATCAGCATTTAAACCTTATGTTTAATCCATAGTTAGTGTATCACCCTTCTGTTTTCTCCATAAAGGTCTCCTTCTTTTTCTCCGTCAATTGTATTTTCAACATTTCTGACCACACTTATTGGGGTTTTTTGTTTGTTTGATGCTTTGTTGTTTGTGGGTTTCGTTTCTTTGGAATTTTTTGTTTTGTGTTTTTTTTAGGGTTTTTTTTTTTTAGAGATTACACATCTGATAAATTTTTCTTGAAGAAAAAATAACCCAAGTGCATTTTGGTGGATTTAAAAGACTACTTCATGTATTTTTCATATTGGATATTTTTACAGCTAGAATTTACTCCCTTACACATCTCAATATCATGTGCTTTTTAAATTAAATCATTACAATATCCAGAGCCACTTAAATGATGTACTATTGATTTCAAACCTTTCCTCCAATCTGCCAAGTTCATTTTTCATTACTTTTTTTCCTTCCAACCGCATGCAGCCCCTTTGCCTCTAATCCTATTTTCAATTAATAAGATTTTCTATTCTCTTCTTCCATTCATTAAGGGAAATACTCCACACAATGTAGCTTTGCAATTAATGGGGGCATAATGGTGATTCTACATCATATACTATCTTCCTCATGTGCATGGATCTTTCCTGATCCAAATGGTTTTGTCCAAATTCATATTTTCATAGTTTGTTTACAAGGTTGTTGTGGGGGACAGCATCAAAATTTTAACAAAACCAACAGGTAGTGCTTTCCAGAAATTTCTTCCAGCCCAGTCTGACATTGAGAACTTTCTCTACCTCACAGCAGATGAATGCATTTGTAAGTAATAGTTCTTCTCTCAATGTCCCCCTTCATAGTTCCTTCACCTTCAAGTTATCTATGTAACAAAGGATTGTAAGAAAAGTATGCAGTATTTAACCACAATGTCCTCTGTTACATCATTTAATGCCTTTCTCTTTCTATTTCACACTCCGTTTTTTCTCTCCAGTCTTGCTTTGATCCTAGCATGAATAACTATGTCCCCTTCTCAGTTTTAGCACATCTTTCTTTATGTCCATATTGCTTATACCCATCCTAGTGTTTCTGTTTTGAATAAAGAGATTTCAAAACCTGAAATTCAGGTCCCTATACCACTTTCAGAATTCAAGAATATCTTCTCAAAAGGGTTCCATAATCCTGCTGCCATGTGCATGTCATGTCCAACATGAAAATTCTCTGTATGGCTTGAAAATGTAGAAAGTAGGCAAAGGAAATTTTTGAGACAATATATTCTGGAGACAAGGCATAATCATCTGACATCTGTGTTCTCTGCTCACATTTTAGGGTATCTAGTGAACACAGAAGAAGATTTCATTTCCCACGGTGGTGTTTTTTCTACATTAACTTTTAATGACTTTGTAATGATTGTATGAAATTACTGTCCTGCAGGTGGTTAAAGGCAATTTCTTTATATCATTTTAATGGTTTAGAACAGATGTGCTTGCTAATCTTCTTGCCAGCTAGGTGCTGCTGTGATGTCAGTACACTACAGTACTTTTGACCATGGTATAGTCTCCTTTTCCAATTAACTCTGTGGGAACTTTTTTACCAAATACAAGCAGGACCAGGCTTTTTGCTGTTGAAGAGGCTCTGGAGAGGCATGAATATATTTTCACTGACAAAAATCAAGAGAGGAGTGAATAAATGTCCATCCCATCCATGGAATCACAAGGAGAGTTCCTTATTTTGGCAAGAGATTAGCTTCTAGCTTTAAGTGAGGGGCAATGTTGCTGTTGCAAGGCAGAGATAATGTATGGTTACTCCTTTAATAGTCTTAAACTGTGGAAGGAAAAACCAACAGTGCCAGAAATGTGGCATAATCAGAGCAGTTACATGTCAGTGACTTACATGGTTTGCATGTTGCTTGGCTCTAACCGCGAAAGGGATTTTCAATGAACTTCAGTTCTACCCAGGTTTTCCCACATGCTGGGGTTCAGCAACTCCTTAATAATACCCAAAGGCAACTGTGACACTCTCCAGAGCATTACAACTTGGTAAGGTACATGGAGATGGAGATTCAGCTATTACAGTGAAAAAAAACAGTAAGCTGAACACCACATCTGATTTTCTGAGGGATAGAAAACAGAAAAATCAGTTTAAAAGAGTAGAATTTAAAAATGTATTGGTTACAATTTTAATTATTTGGCATTACTGTTAAAGGTCTCATTTTTTTCTGGAAAAGCAGAGTTTTGAGATTGGAGTTTTTGTGGAAGATTGTGGATACAGTGATGTACAGCAGATCAGAGGGCTGAAGTCTGCTCTTTACAGCAGCAGTTCAGTCCACCCCAGGTCACCCTCAGAGTCCTGTTTTGAGACAGAAGAATTCTGCAGGTGGTTGCTCTCCTTCTATATTATGCTACTGGCCAAATTGTGGTGTTCAAATATTTGACCTTCACGAAAACAGACAAAAATGCAACCATGCTTTATAGGATTTACATAAATATTTAAATTTGGAAATTCAAATAAAATTTTTAAATATTTTCAGAACTTGGATTAATTAATTAATTTATTAATTTAATGAATTTGAATTAATGGTAATGCTTGTGCTAGGCTCCTAGATAAAGGATACATCATTAATTCACGTCTAAATGCAACAGTGTTTTAGGTTACAATGTTGATTCAAGTACTGAAGACAATACTGGAAATACATCAGCCATCCTCCTGTACTTTTTAATAAACAGTCATTTCCAAACAATTAAATAAATGACAAACACTCTCTTATTTAATTTCTGTGATTCTATTCAAAAGGAAGTGAGCAGACAGCTATGGTCAAGTCTTCATCACTTCCTAATACCATTATAACAGTGCTTTTAACTCAAGCCAGCCTCAGATATTCCAGAATACACAAAGCAGAAGATGAATGATACTTGAAAGACGGAAAAATTTATATGAATGTGATGTTACTTCATCACTTCCTAGTACCATAATAACAGTGTTTTTAACTCAAGCCAGCCACATATATTCCAGAAGACTCAAAGCAGAAGATAAATTAGATTTGAAAGACTGAGAAATTCATGTGAATGTGATGTTAAAATCAAGTTTCTGGTCTGTAGACAGATTACAATGAATTACTGCTACTGTTACTACTGCTACTGAGAAGGTTCTTAATCCACTTTCTTAATCCACTATAGCTCATCTATTAAAACAGTGGTCTCCAAAGTGTGGTGATGTGCATAAAACCCAGGGGGTGTGCAAGGTAATACTTTGGGGTACAAGAAGAAAATATTTTTGTGCCTTTAATAAGAAAGATAAAATATTTTAAAATTGAAAATAGTGCTTATTATATCATCCTTGTTAAAATTTCGGTTCTTTGGTACAATTTAGTGTGTGAATTGTATATAGTACAATGTACATGCACATAATTTATAAATAAATAAATAGAGAATGTGTGCTCAAAAGTTTTTACCTTGACCAAACAGTTTTGAAATCACTGTACTGTAGAGATTACTGATTTCCAGCCACAAGCATACAAAGAATATTCAGTTCAATATTCATTCAACAAAAGAGTTACAGTAAATCCATGCCAGGCTTGACCCCTGCCGCAGGAACTTTGCTTTTATTTTATTTTGAACAGTTACTCTACTTCAAACCCATGACTTAGATGTATAAAGCCTGGCCCAGACCCTTACTTTCAATGTGGGAGACTTCAAAACTGGAAATGCAGTTTGCCAATAAATATTAAGTCTTGAAGAGCTGTTTCAGTGTAATATAATAACTCATGAGTCCTTTTCCTTCTCTCAGCTGCTCTGGGCCTTCCTGGGAGCTGGCTCAGTCACAGAGAGCCCTTGCTCAGAGTGAAGGGTAGAGCTCTCTAGAAGACATTTGCATGAACCTGGGCTATCAGAAAGCAATCCTCACTGTGCCAAACAGGCATTGCTAACAAAGATAATAATTGAATTGTAACTGCCCCTCATTGTGCTGTGTAGTTTGTAATAAAACTCTGTATAGTAAAAGTGAGTAAGATAAGAGAAAATCCTTGTCTAACATAAGTACGTATAAAACAGTGTAGGGCAATGCATTAAGAAACCTTGATGAAGGAAAAAAAAGCTTTCATTTGTTACTCAGTACTTGGATGAAGTTTCAGCTGTTTTCCACATGCAAAATACATAGAATATCTGAAGATTTGTGTTCCCTTGTCTGTAAGACTCAAATTTCTCTCCCCATTGCCCAGCCTGCACTGCCCATCCATTTGCGACTTCCTTCACCATCGAATTAGGAGCAAGCACAGTAGCTGCAGGTTCTGACCTTGACAGCTACACCAAGATATGCAGGAAAAGAATTGTTAAGATTAGGAGCCTTGCTTGATCTCAGCCTTCGATGATTTAAAGATGACAGCTAATCTCACTCCTGTCAGATGAGGACTTTGAGGGTTTCTGAAAGGACACAGTCACCCAGATTTGTCATTCACATGAGCTTAGGCTGTATTATGCAGCTTTTTTGACCACCATCTATTTGCTAAGTCCCTTAGAGATCCCACTAAAACTACAGAAATGCAATGTCCTCTTTAAATCATTGATATCAGAAAACTGAAGACCAGTATTAAACTTGACATCTACCTGACTATTACTAGTGTTTTGCTTTTTTTCAAGGGAAAGGAAAATGCATTTGTTGGAGAATTATTATTTTAGCTATTTCTTTTGGTAAAAGGCCTTTAAAAAAAAGCTTTAAACAACTTTAATGAACTCTAAGTTTCTGATTTGTTTAATTCTGACTGAGAGATTGTGCAACTACCATATGATATAAAAACAATCTTTCTTCAATTAGCCAAAAAAAAATACTCTATTATTCACAAACTAAACAACTCTTCAGGAGTAGGAAAAAAAAAATCCAAAAAAGCAGTAGTTCTTGACTCAGGACTGTGAAGTTCAGGGACAGAAATATTGTGGTGACCTTATAGCAAAGGAAAGGTGTTTAATGAAGTAGGATGTATGAGTGGGAGTGGATTAATTGTAAATTCAGCATTTGCCTTTAACTAAAGAAGTTGGATTTGAAGACTGGGCTTCTACAGGTTTTCATACAAAAGACATTCTATCCTAGATTTATATTCATAGTAGATGAATTAGTTTTATTTAAATTCTAAGCCTGGAAATGTCACTGAAAAATAGATTAATGCAACACTACGATGTAGTGCTAACAATCAGATCAAGAAGAAAGACACAAGAAATTACTAATCATAGAATCATTTAGGTTGAGAAAGAACATTAAGATCATCGAGTCCAACCATTAACCCAGCACTGTCAAGTCTAAACTGTGTCCCTAGTCACTATACAATGTCCCTAAGCACCACATCTACACTTTTTTTAAAAACCTCTGGGAATATGGACTCAAATACTTCACTGGGAAGCCTGTTCCAATGGCATACAGCTCTTTCAGTGAAGAAATTTTCCCCTAATATCCAATCTGTAGCTCCTCATATGCAACTTGAGGCTATTTCTTCTTGTGATATCACTTTTTATCTGGGAGCAGAGAGTTATAAGGTCACTCTTGAGCCTCCTTTTCTCGAGAAATGAGAGAAAATAAAGGAAGCAGGAAAGAGAAGGGAGCAAAGAGAATTGTGAGAATGCAGGCATAGAAACAGGAAAAGATGAGAATAGAAATATAGAAAAGGATGATGGGAATTGCAAACATAAACAAAAAATTAGAAGAGAAAAAATCAGATTTAATATCAGGGAGAAAGAGAAAGACCAAAGGAAATTGTCTGTGATACAAAAGGATACAGTCTGATAGCAAGAAATACATGAAATAATATGAGCAACCAAATGAAGTGGAAACCCCATTTATTTAACCAAATATATATATGAGACTGTCAGTAGAGATACTCTGATATAGGAAAGATGATGTTGCTGGCAGATAGACCAGGTACTGGTAGTCTACACAGCCTGGCACAGTGGGAAATATCCCTGAAGCTTGCCTTGCTGAAGGGAGGAGCTGCCTGGCATGGTCCTGGTCAGCAGAACCTCCTGGGACATCTGCTCAGTCCCCAGGGCTTGCAGCAACCACCTGGTACAAGTCATTGTGATAGCGATTTTTTAAAATTTCAGAGTGAAGACTGTAACTCTCCTTAGTTAGCAATGAAACTTGTGACTACACCATCTCCAGGTTTGATTATCACAGTTTCCTATGGAGGCACACCTTAGCCATCTCCTGCAGAGCGCAGCTGCCCACAGCAGAGCTATGTTTCCAGATTGGCAAAAAATATTTTGTGGATTATCAAACAGGCTACACTGGGTCCTTTGACTCCCCTGACAGTAAAAATCACACAAGGAGACTGAAAATAATGTTCCTTTACATTGTAACCACAACTTTGAAAGACAAGGGTTTCTGAGGATAAAATTGACATTTTATGCAACAAATAAGTCATTGTCAAATCTTTTCATGCCATCTGTGCAGTCTACATGCATCCTGTGCCACAGACTAGAGAGCAAAATGCAGCTTGTTTTGAGTTAGAACAGCCGAGTTTAGTGCAGCCCACCTGAAGTTGTGATTGACTTACTTTTTGCATGGGACTGAAAAAGGTAAAGCACAGTGGGTTTTGTGTGGTCCTAAACTGGAAAAGACACCCTGAAATGTTTGCATTAGGCTTACCTTACTGTTGCACTGACATATAATGGGCAAACAGAAATAGAGCTGGTGCTACAACTCCTGCAGCTCTATCCAGAATGTCACACATAATGTAACAAATTAGATAACAGCCATGTCTCCTTTCAGCAGTGAATTAAACTGACCCATTGCATCCCCTTATTTCCTTAGGAGCTCTTCTAGAACTTAACCTCTATCTCAGTGCTCAATTACTGGTACATTTATATAGTCTGCACTTCTAACTTCTGTTTTAGCATCATATTAAAAATATTTTATACAACTCAAAGTCTGCTTTCTGCTTTATGATAACATCAATCATTCTGGGAAAAACTGATTTTATGATTATAAAGGATTGAAGGGTAAACAAGAATTTTCTTCAGGGAATATTTTTTGGGATAAATTTTTACCCCAAAACTACTTCTGTTTCTACCTTATAGTTTGCTTCATGAAACACAAGGTAAACTGGTTAGAAAATGCAACACATTTTCCAAAGATGTTGATGAAAATAGATACCATATTAATAAAAAGTCAACCGAAAACAGGAAGGTCTTTAAAATCACAACCACACTTGACTGAACAGTTCCAAGCGTCCTTTTAGTCACCCTAAAGCTTCTTATTTCACAGCTACAAAATAGATGTATTGACAGTTGCACAGGAATGAACTTTAAAGATACATAAAGGTGGCAGAGATCAACCAAACTCTGAATAAATGTCAAGATGCCAGAGGCTCATGAGGAAGTGGAAGAAATTCAGGCGCTGCTGCTGTCCCTGAGACCAGGATAAAGAATTAACAGTACTTCTCATGCTGTGCCCTGGAGTCAGTGCTAAGGGATTCCAAGAATTTTCTTGTCCCAGGAAAGGAAGAAAAGAGGTCAGCACTGCCCAACTTCACCAATACTGCCCCCAGGGCAGCCGCTGCCAAATCTTAGCTAGAAAGGGAAAGTCTACAAAACTTTTTCATCTTCTACCACAGTCTTTTTCCAACAAAAGAGTGAAGGACTATTTTCACCCTTGCTCCCTCATCTGCCTTGGCAATTATTTGTACATTTGTACAAATGTAGTAAGTGCGTGTATATGCAAACAAAGATATATGTATGAACCTGTAACACTGCTTTTGCCTTTCAAGCTTTCTAAAAGATGAGAATCGAGCTGAGTTTCATCCTGCACTTCTGCTGCCATCCCTTACAGACATCTCAGAAACAGAGCTCAGAACTGCAGCAATTGTTTGCCTATTACTGAAAGACAACTATTCACACAGAGTTTAATAACAGATAGGCTTCAGGTAATAAGTCTGGATAACATTTTTGCATCAGTTCAGAATAATTTACAAGGAAGATGGATTTTGCTAGTAGTGAACAGTTTTCCCTAACCTGTTACTCTCTCCAAAGCAGACAGTCCTGCATTTCACAGTGGCATCTCCGCACAGAGAAGCTGCTCCAGCAGCTGACCCAGGAGCAGCTGCACTGGACACCCTCACACACATTTTGTGACTTACACAGATAACTCCGTGCCTGGCACCTTGGGCTGCATGGAACACCGTTTGACTTGACAGCTGCACTGCTGAATGACACTTACTTGTGGGAGGGATCTGCCAAGTAAGAGTGGCAGATTGTTTCCACAGCCTCTTGCACATGTTTTATTTCCATTTGTTCTGAAGATACCCATATGTTTCTCAGACAAAGCCAGATGGTACAAAAAAAAAAAAAAAAAAAACCCACATTAGTGAGACTGTCTGCCCTTGTGAGAAGAGATCCTATCCCACCATTAGGAATTGCTAATTGTAAGTCCACACATGGAACTGCAGAAAGAGAGGTGGATACTTGGAGGAATCAAGTTCAGTGCAACTCAGAAACCTCAATTCAGAAACTCACTGAGGTAGCGAGTTTCTGCCCAGCCTCTTGGCATGTCAGTCAGTCCCACTGGAAGTGCTGAATGGCAGCATTAAGGTATGTCTGTTATGAAATCGTGAGGTTCAAGGTTTATCATAAGAGTATATCTTCAGCTGTGGGCATGGCTGACACCAGAAGAGAACTGCCACATTAAACTGTACAGGTAAGCACAGTGCAAAAGCAATGAAGCTACTTTCAGGATGGGTTTGGACAACTTACATCTGCATACTTCCAGCTGTCTTGCACTACATCTGTGACCCATGGCATGGCTGTATTTCACACACGTACTAACCAGACTGAAGATGGCTGATGTGCCTTCCTATGCTGCACTCACACACCCCAGCTGCACAAAGCATATATTTAATGTATCCACTAATTAGCCTTGGTTGCATGTATTTCCCACGGTTTTCACTGTTCACTACAACACTTACTTCTGATAAAGTATTAGCTCTGCACACTTCTGATCAAGTATTAGCCCTGCACTTTTCAGTTTTTGTCTAATATGATTTAAAAGCTGTTAACTCTTCTGTTGCTTTCAAAATCACTACTTACAAAGCTCAGCTTAGTAAAGAGTGGTTTGATTGGGCAAGGAGAACCTAGGAGAATAATGACCAGTCAGCCTCACCTTGATCCCCGAAAAGGTGATGGAATGGGTCATTCTGGAGGTCATCAGCAAGCATGCAGAAGAACAGGACCTCAGGCATAGTCAGCATAGATACAAGTCATGCTTGACCAATCTGAGCCTTCTGTGGTAGCATGGCAGGATGGGTCAACAAGTGGAGGCAGTGGATGTTGTCTACCTCGATCTCAGCAGGGCTTTTGACACTGTCCGTCACACTATCCTTGTAGGTAAGCTCAGGAAATATAGGTTACGTGAAAGGACAGTGAGGTAGATCTACAACTGGCTGAAAGGCAGAGCTCAGAGGGTTGTGATTAGGAAAGTAGAATCCAGATGGAGGCCTGTAGTCAGTGGTGTTCCCCAGGGAACAATGTTGAGTCCAGTCTTATTCAATTTTTTTATCAATCCTCTGAATGAAGGGATAAATTGGACCCTTGGCATGTTTGTTTGCTGATGATACAAACTAGGGGAGTGGCTGATACTCCTGAAGGTTGTGTTGCCATTCAGTGGGGCCTTGACAGGCTGCAGAGTTGTGCAGAGAGAAACATAATGAGGTTCAACAAGGCTAAATTCAGTCCTGCACCTGGGGAGGAATAACCCCAAGTACCAGCACAGGCTGGGAACTGACCTACTAGAGAGAAGCTCTGTGGAAAAGGACCTGAGAGCTTTGGTGGATTATGCCACTATAAGTGGCAGTAGTATCCTGGAGTGTATTTGGAAGAGCGTGGCAACCTCTGGCAACCCCTCCACTTTGGAATGTGCAGACTGCAACAATTTAGGTTATATCACAGGGATTTCTCCCTGAAAATTGTGAGAGTGTTCATTTAGATATGAAAAAAAAACAAAATTTCTCAGCCAGAACCTTTTTAAGATGAAACAATTTTTCCTTTCTCTAATAAGAATAAGTTAGCTGGCCATGATTTGATTTCAGATGTGTTGCAATTACCAACAACTGGACAAGAGTAGGTAAATACTTCTTCGGGTGTTGACAGTGCAAACACAGTGGATGACATGTGACTCGAATGCAGATTGAAAACCATTCTCTTCTTTTGACTCAATTTTTTGTTATATAGGTATGCTTGTTCTTCACCCTTCAATATCACTAAAAATACTCCTCAACTGACTGACCTCTGGGGATTAGCTGTTCTGTGGGCATTTGAAAGAATGCTAACAGTTTGATACAGAAACAAATTTAGGAAATTTCTTAAGTTAAGCATTCTCTGAATAGTTGTTACATCATAGTGATGTGAAGAGCCTACTCTGAGCTAAACAAGTGTCCTTGCTTTCAGAAAAAACGTGTTACACATGATTTTTATACTGTGTATTATAAAAAAGAAAGAGACTCCTACAACCACTGGAATGGGCTCAGTCATGGTAGGAATGATGTCTTGGGTCATCACCTCCCTGATCATTCAGGCTATGTCACAAGGATGTGAATCCTTTAGTATACAGGAAGGTCCACTTCTGTAATGCAAAACCGAACAGATTTATTTAAATTATTTTTGTAAATGAGATAAGACCAGTGAGCAGAAAAATCCAGAATGGTTTTTCAGACCAAGAAGTTAGGGAGAGTTGCACAAATGTCAGCAGTTGCAAGAGAATTGAAGTCAAACCATTGGCGACTAACTAGATGTTAGGAGTGATGGAAAGACCTTTCCTGCTAAGAAGGCTGTGTTTGGGAATTATTGCATATTCAAATAAAAATGAAGAATTCATTTGGAACGATATCAATGCTGCTTGCATTTCTTGCATTTTTCCCTTCTAATGTCACATCTTTCACAAATCATAGAATCCAGCTCATGAACCATGAGATGTTACAGGCCAGTGTTAGGACTTGCTAACACAGACTGAGTAACTAACTGAGATGAGTTACACATTCAGGGTTTCTTTCCTTGTTTTGAGGGGGTTTTTACTGCTCCTTTAGTAGGGCAGATACTAAGTTTAGCAACATTTCTGGTTTTGGCCAACACTTGAGGAATATTTCCCAAGCGTTCACCTCTTATTTATGCAGACTGATGAAGTGAAAGTAGATTGTGAAAGATTCACACTGAAAAAGTATGGACCATTGTCTTAACCAAAGTATTTTTATTAAGATGCAAGAATCTCAGTTATAATTGTTTCCTAGTGAATAAAAATATAAAAGATGATTTTATTTATACATTAATTTAAACCAGTAACAAGCAGAAATGTTTCTCAGCTATCTAGAGCCTAAGAAAACACTCTTTTAAGCATTTCAGTGTATCACAAGAGACATATTCTCATGCAGCTAGTGCTCTGTTGACACATTAAATGAAAATGTTCTAAACTTATACAGAGTGCTCACAGAAAAAATAGGTGAATTTGAAGATACATGGAAACACAAAAGCTGCAAAACTGAGCTTTGCTTGGAATATTAAGACATTTTTTCACAGTTAATATAAGGTAGTAAATATTTCTTGATCTCTCTGACAAGTTGAATGAATTTGGTACATTTGTAAATAGATGAAATTTGAGACCACCAGGCTATTTCATTATCTTGAGGGGAAAGGTCATCAGCATGCACCAGGAAACGTGTTAGAAAGATCACCAAGGACTGGCAGTTCAATATGAACATTTATAAAGATTTTTAAACATAGGGAAACCTCAGAATGTAATGAGCAATTCCATAGGGCTATAGCTGGTACCAGTGCTGTGGTAGGCTAAATTCTGTTAAAGCCTTTGAGTGAGTTTATGAGTTAGTGTAAACTTTTATCCTCTGCAATACCTGGTATTGGAAGAATAACTTGTAGCGCTATGTACCTAAAATTAATCTATTTAATGTAAAACACATTTGAAATTATTTCCCCTTTGCACAGTCTTTAAAGTTACAAAGACCCTAAAAATGGAAAATAGCATCAGATATTAAGCTATAAATCATCATATTATAGTTCTCCTGAAATGTATTTTTCCAGCATACATTTTAGGCTTTAAATAAGGCCAAGTAACCAGGAAATCAGCCTTACTCAGAGTAAACTGGACAATCTCAACAGTCAAATGAAAACAGATTCACATTCAAGAGCACCAGAAAGAAGTGTGGTTGTGCTGTCAGTGTGCAGAACAAAGCTCAATCGTATTTCAATTATTTTTTTCCATCCTATGCTTGAAAAGCTCTTACTTGATTCCATGAAATTGTGATTGTAATAATATATTATTGTGATTACCATGTCAACAACATTGGTTTAATCAAAATTCATTTTTCATTAATCTAGGTGATTTTTACTGTCATATCCTTGACAGAGTGATTGAAAGGGTGTTGGGTTGAGATTCTCAAATCCAAACTGGCAGAGACAGGCCCCATCACTTGACAGGCTTGTGGGATTGTGATAGAATCAACCTTCCAGACCTCCCCATATTTATATTTCAGCCATTTTCCTTCATACCGCGTGGGCTGCAACTGATGGCCTTGACAATGCAGCATGTTTCACATTCACATCAACTCCACCCCTCAATCATGAGCTTATCTATACATTGCATCTCCGCCTTGAGGTCAGTATATAGATAAAGTATTGGCCATTTTCCTCCTTCAGCAATGTCTAGAGTCAGGTGATAGCTTTTACCTCTGCAAACTGACTTGACTTTCCCTTCTCCAGCAGTTTCCAGACTTGTCATAGAGGACTTCATACAGATGGCTTCCATTTCCAAGGCTTTCCTAGAACATGGCAGTAGGGAGTAAACAAGTAAACAATGCATATTGCTTCTCACTTTTTGGTAATTAATTATAAACAGAGGCCTCTTCAGCAGTTTCACCTGGGTTGAACTATCTCCTGTCTGGTTTGTTCAAAGGCTTGTCATTGCTCAGGGCCCTATTTGAAATCATTCTTCTTCCAGGTCACTTGATAGAGAGGGCTGGAAATATGACTGTCATTTGGAACCTGCATTCTCTAAAAACCCATGATGCTTAAGAAAGCTCCTGTTAGTTGGTGGAGATGTAGTTGTTTTGTTGATCACATCCATTGGGATTTGATGATGTCCATCTTGAAATTTTATTCCTAAAAACTAGATTTCCAGTTTGCCTTTTTTAAAAAACTGTATTCTCCACTTACTTTTAAAAATGACTTAAAACTAAAATCTCTCTCTATAAGAGATTTCTGCTAGAAATCCAAACCAGATAATCATCTTTCACATTTTCTCATAAAGCGTTTAATAAATTTATAATGAAATTTAATGTGAAAACTCCAGAAGTTTTGCTAGGACTAAAACATAATTTTTATGGCCATATGGTAAAGGATAGAGAGTAAAACTGAAAGAATCACAAATATTCCATAGAGAAATAAATAGAAGGTGTTTTTGTCAATATGTTTGCTGCCTCTAAAAGTTCGGAAATTTGCTTACTTAGGAATTCTATCTAAGTATAGTCGTTAAAGAGAAAGCACTAGATTAGTCCATTCAAGCCTTTTAACACTTCTATTTTCCCCTGCCATTTCAATATTATTACATACTAAAAGATAACATGGATATAAAATTAAAGTAATAGTGAAAAAATGCTAAATTTTAAAACAAGTACTGAAATTCAAGGCCAGTCCAGTTAGGGCAAGGAATGTTTTCCAGAAGAAATTATATGTTCTATCTCACCAAACCCCATACAAATCTGATCCATACTCTAATACTCTTCTTGGTCATATCTGTGTGTGATAAATTAGGCCAGCTGGGCTATATAGAAAGGGTCTACCCACACAGATCTGACTGTGACATCAGGTAACAGAGATCATAAACAAACACAGCTCATAGAATTTGCGCTAGTTGTCTGCTCAACCAAAATCTCTAGATACAGACAGTGTATTTCAAGGGAGAAGGGAATAAATCTGGAGCCAAAAAATTAACTTTGAGGAATTACTGAGTGCATTAGATGTCAGATTAGAGATTAAGGGCCACTCGTCTTCAGATAACTTCACTCTAACTTTTCAGGCAGAGGTATTAATTTCTTCCTAGTCCACTGTGGGTAAAATCAATTTAATTTGGCTTTTGTAGACATCCATACAATTCTATTACATCATGCTGTCATGATTACATCATATCACATCTTTCCACAGTTATAGTTTAGTTACAGGCCATTCAAGTAAGAGCTGAATCAATGATCCTTGTGTGTCCCTTTCAACTCAGAATATTCTGTGAACTACTCTCCACTGCCTTTTTACAAAGCTATCCTGGGGTCTTTCATTAGCAAACTGTATAAAGACATCATAAATCCATGGATAGAGAGTGAAAACAGTAGGAATTCTGACAATATATTTCTTATAAATGGCAAGTAAATTCATTTTTAAGGATCAAATTAAATAAAAGAATCAGTATAAATGTTCTTTATATTTGTGAAAAGAGTATGAGAAGTAAGAGTTAAGGAAAAAGAGCAAACACAAGTGATGAGATTTTCCCTTCCACCCTTTCAACATCAATGAATATTTTATTGAATTCTGGAAGGCATAAGGGAACATTTTTTTAATTCTAAGGAAGGGAATTTTCAATGGGATTTTATATATTTATTCTAGGAGTAGCATTTATTACAACTGCTTTATTTTCTAGTAAAACTTTTTAGAAGCTACAAAACCAGGTCCTTCTTACATTATAAAGTGAAGGTGACTGTTCAGAGACTATTCTGTTCAGTGTCTTGCTGTAGAGGTACCTGTTCTTTGCCAGTGCAATCATCTTCTGCTAGTGTCAGTTCCAGTGAAATCAAAAGAAGGCAGAGTGTAACTCTAGCTGATGATTAGATGAAGGGTTGTGTAGATTTTTCAAAATCGCATAGCTCATGGAGTCACAGCAGAGTCCAGGCCCTCACATTATCATCTTCTAAATTCTTATGTTATGATTTTAAAGAATAAAAAAAATAATAAAAGTACAGTAATTTCACGATTACAAGCCGCACCGTTTTGACTAAAATTTTGCTCCCACACTGGAAATGCGGCTTACACTCAGGAGTGGCTAATATGTGAATAGTTTTCTGACATTTTCAACCCCGGAAGTGCCAGCCAGGGTGCCAAGCGGAGCACCTGCCAGTAAAACCCGGCTTTACCCGATTGTTACACATTGGTTACTGTGTTGCACTGCGGGTGGAGCCAGGATCCCTGCAGGTAGCACGGCGGAGGGGGTGGGGGGAGAGGCAGGAGAGCTCCCTCCTTCAGGCAGAGCAGCCTGGGGGAGAGACAGGGGGCCCCCTCCTGCTGGCCCCCCAGCCCCGGGGGGAGGCAGGGGGGCTCCCGTCCCCTCCTGTCGCCACTGCCGTGGGTGCCTGCGGGCTCCATCCCCGCCTCTCACCACTGCCGCGGGTGCCGGCGGGCTCCGTGCCCCCCTGCCACCGCGGCACAGCGCCGGGCAGGGGCGAGCGAGCCCGGCGGCAGCAGCGGTTGGCCCCGAGCGGCCCCACTGAGCTGGGCCACCTGGCCCTGTCGGCAGCCTGGAGCCCTCATGGCCAGAGCCGAGCCAGTAAACCCCACCATCCCGTGATTCTGTTACTAATTGGCAACTTTGTTGCATGCGGGTCCTCGCTGCGAACGACAGAGCGGCTTATAATTGGGTGCGGCTTATTTATGGACAAAGAACGAAATGTTTGCCAACACCCAGAGATGCGGCTTATAGTCCGTGCGACTTGTAATTGTGAAATTACTGTAATACTGAGAGCAAGCTTTTTTTTTTTTTTTTTTCTTTTTGATGATTTAAATCTTTCAGTTGTGCTGTTTATTTCCTTGAAACAGCTGTTTGTTCTTGCATTAAATTCAACAAGGCTCAGGAGTCACTAAGTTTGAAATTGATTTGGCTTTCTGGAGCAAGCCCCCTAAGTATTTCTCCATTTGCTGAAAGGACACGGACTCACAAAGTTTTCATTGCTTCTGGTAGCCCAGGGGAGAGCTCTTTAATTGGTGAGTGTACAAAAAAAAATAATGATTCCCTTGTAAGAAACTTCTCCCTTACATATGCTATGCTTTACTCTTTTATCTGGGTTGAGCCTGTAAGCAGCTGAGTACCTTTAATTCCCTATTGAAATCTGTGGGAGATGGTGGAAATTCTTTACCATCAGCTCATTTCAAAAGGAATTTGTGTAGCTTGGATCTTCAGAAGGCTGAGCCCTTGTTGAACTGGTCAGCTATGGTCTGGAACAGAAAGTCCTCACCAGGGGAAAAATGTCACAGCTGACCCTACTCAGAGAATATTGAACTACAAGGACTC
This sequence comes from Catharus ustulatus, assembly GCF_009819885.2. Classification (NCBI taxonomy): domain Eukaryota; kingdom Metazoa; phylum Chordata; class Aves; order Passeriformes; family Turdidae; genus Catharus; species Catharus ustulatus. The sequence continues at coordinate 57,869,087 of NC_046223.1, read as the reverse complement.
CTGAGATCCCTTCCATATATAGAATTTTCCTGTGGTCCTAAAACTCCTCTTGGTTTTATACAGTGACATCAGAGCTCACCAGCTGCTAGCTAGAATTCACTCCATATCTAAAATACTGGATGGGTGGAACAAAAAGTGTTTAATAGCCTTAGCTAAATATTAGAACCTTAAGTCATATTATTCTTTTCGTTTTTGGTTTAAATTTGTCCTCAGAATAATTTTTATCTCAGGCAGGAAAAGAAGAAAGACCACACTAATGACCTTTATGTTTTGAAAGAGGTGAGTAAAAATTTATTAAACTGCTGTCAGGTAAAGCTCTTTGCACAGCCTGGCAGGGAAATATTTGCAGAGACTTCAAGGTGGGCTTTGGGCAGGAAATGGTTTGGATTCATAAAAGTGGAAAAGTCTAGCTAAATGTTTACCTTGTATGTAGCTTGAAGTGGTCAAGTAAAACAGAAGGTCATATATGACATTTGGAGATATCTCCAGATAATACTAAATATAGGCAGGAGTTTTTCTTTGGGGAAAGGGGCTTTTAGAATTTGCTACAGTCTCCCACAACATACAAGTGCTTTACATTAAGAGAATATAATTATGAGGTTCAGGTATGCAAACATTGTAATCTATATTTTGAAATAGTACAGAGACAGTAAATGAGAATTTCTGAAATTACTAGGATATATATTAACTCTTGAACTGATGGATGACACTAAAATGAGCAAAAAACAGTTTTGCTGCATTAATAATATTAGATTAGTGGAATACTACTAGGGTTCCTTTCTTTTTTTTTTCCCCCATTTGAGCACTATGAAGATTGAAAGTGTACTCTGATAATACGAATTTCTCAAGGAAATGCATTTGCATTCAATCAATAATTATGATAATTATATAACTTCACAATCTTTTATGTATTTATCCACAAAGAACATACTGTAATGGAAAAATGTGTAGTTATGTCACATAAGTTGAAGACTTCATTTTGAATGGTATATGGTAAAATTTTAAAGCATTTTTTCTGGGATTAAAATTAAACAAAATCTGCTAAAATATTTTAGGCCACTAAGTACCTTTACAAAATTTGCCAAACACTGAATACCCACGGCAATGCATAGGTAGTGTTGACCTGTTTCAGTCAACCTTTTGACTTAGCATTACAACCTAAGCTTCTAATTCCTACTGGAATTTACATTCCAGCACAGGAACTGCTCCAACTGCTCAAAATTTAGAATGAATTGTATGTCCTCCCAAAGTCCCAGACAGGCTGAGTTGGCAAGAGCTGCCTATTGCTGACTGGACAATAGCTCAGGGCAGCCTCACACAGGAGGGAACAAAATGCCAAAAGTTTTTATGTAATCACAGCCTTTCTGCAATTCATGGCTGAGATCACTGCTCAGCCAGGGAAGCACCTTGTCTGTGGGGCCCCAACCCACAGATTCTCATGAGCTTTGGACCTTCTCCCAGACTCAGCCCTGCCTACATGTGTGTCTCCTGCTGCCTGCTCATCCTTAGGCTGGGGCACTCACTCCATGACTCAGCTGATCACGCAGATGTGTCTAGACCCATGTGCCACCCGAGACTCCCACCTGGGCTGGCAGTTCCAGGGCAGGAGCTGCAGGCTTCTTCAGAACTGGGGTCCTCCTCAAAGTGAGAAGTAATGCTGATGCTCTGAAGTGAAATTTTCATGAACCCTTTTCACAAATTCATTTTCTAGCTGACTTTAGGAGGAACAGGGTTACTTCATACAGGTTCTAACAGAGGGATTCAGTTCAAAGCAGGTGATCTGACTACACCTGTATGTGAAAAGGCCAGATAATGTCCAGCTCAGCTGTCCAAGTATATAGCTGCTTGCTATCATTTGAAATGTCTATGGCATTCTATACAGCTTTATACAACTGCACAGAACTGACAAATAAATGCAGCAGAACCAAGGTGAGATACACACTTTTTGGAGCAGCTGATGGAGGCCAGGACTTACACCTCAGAGTGCCTGTCACGGCACAAGGAGCTGGCATATTGGCAGCTAAGCCAAGCCCAGTGGCTGGAAAGGGAGCAAGGGCATCTGACACTCACCTAGAATTCTGACTCTAGATACAAAATTTTAGTCCCACCTTAACTTCAGACTGGATAACCTTAACTTCAGACTGGATATTCTTAGAGGCATGAAATCATACAAGGTTTGATTCAGTTGACTAAAAAAAGGATTTGGTGCCATTTTAGGCATCAGAGTTTTCATATATAGTTTCTACCTCTACTGATGATCCAATTCAAATGGCATCAAGACATCTAAAATGGCACCAAGATCCCTATGTCCATTGAATTCTATCTGTCATCCAAGTTCTATACCTGGTAAGCATTCAATGTTTCAAAAGCAGTAGTGGTAGAACCAGGATGTTGTTGGCTTTGTTCTCAAAGCTGAGAGGAATGAGGGTGAAGAAGCGAAAGTGATGAAAGGAAGGAATTAAAATTTTCCACTTTGACATTCACAATGACTGTTAACTACTGTATAGTTCTAATCGTGTCAAAAGAGTACAATACTGAAGTTTTCAGTGGTAATGGTCTGCTGCTCAGCAAGACTGCCAATCCTCCACGTTTTAGAAAAGACAATAATTTTTTACTTACTTATATACTGATTGTTATTGATAAAAATATAGCAATGCTGATAGCAGTCAAAAGAGAGAGGAATAAAATAAATATTTTCTAGAATAAATTTTTTTAACAAATTATACTTTCAGATCAGTCTTTTCTACTCCTCTTCCTGATATTCCTTTGTGGATGTGCTGCATCTGCAGCAGTTCATTAATTGTTAGTAAATCTAATTATGCTATATTTACGATGTCTAATTTACCTTTACTTTCAGCTAATTGGCCTATTAGCTTAATTTGGGGGATAATCAGTTTGAAGTGCTGAGCACACAAATGGAATGGAAGGACAAAAGAACTGAGTAAATCATATCATACAGATTTATTCCTAACCATTTTTTTAAATAAGTGTAGTGGCACCCTCCCCCCACTTCTCCTATCCTTTCACTACTTACACAATGAAAAACTGCTATAGGTCAAGTTAAATCTAGAAAGTATTCCAAGCCTATGTCATGTTTTCATCCTTAGAACACTCTGAAGTAATGCAGAGCTTGCCTACTATTTTTATACTACAAACCAAACACGTGGAATATCTGAAAGCTTCTGAATCTTCAGTCACTACAAGACCATTAAGAGAAAGTGATTATCCAATTTATTTGATTGCATGCTATACATACTCAGAGTTCCTACAAAGTGGTGCTATTAGTCAAGTCCTTATTAAGATCATCAGCAAGAACTCAATATCTTGCCTTTTGAAAAATTTTAGCTCGGTATAAATCCAGAACAACAGAATATTTTTCCTCTCTCTGTGATGCAGTTTTCCTCTCCCACACTCCTTGCAGAATGAGGAACTGTAATTGGTTCAGGGAAACACTATTGCAGGTTGCTGAAAACATCCCACACTATGAAAAATTTTGATCAATGAATCGTTTCATGAGTTATTATACTGGCTAGTTATTACATCGATTATTATTATAATTAATAATTTATTAAATAAGTAATTTCACCACTGACTTTGCTGTTTTTGCACAAACGTGTTTTTCATGATCCAGCTGCTAGGCAATAACCTAATAGAACTGAAATTCAGTGTATAAGAGAAATATTTTAAGCTATCCTGGTATTAATGCTCAGGAAACTTCAAGCAAGTTTCTGGTTCTATTTTAAGTTGATGACTGTTGTCAGGATACAGATCAGATAACTCCTTTTTCTTGTCTAAAAAGGAATTCATGCCATCCACAAGTATTTGTGCAATTTGGACCAGAAGCACCACCAAGCAGTGGAAGAAGCATGTCTTCCCCAGTTAATATATATATGTCATCATTAGTGGCTGCATAGATAAACTGCTCTACTTGGGCAGGTCCAGAGTTCCTACAGCCTGGCTGGCTAAAGGTAAGCAGTCTGTGTTATGTTAGAAGTCCATAGTATTTTAGAGACAGTGTTTAGACAGAGAAGTGGCAGAAGGATATAGTTACTGTCCTGTTTCAACCATATCAGTAATATGAGATAATTATATGATGGGCTGTGTTTCATCAATTGTGTTATCTGCTACAGTAAAATGTGATTTTAAAAATTGCCCTCAGATTGCCAGCATTTGCTGCAGTTTTTCTGCTGTTTACTAAACTGCTGGAGCTTTTTTTGTTAGTTGATTTGTTTGGGGTTTTGTTTGTTTGTTTTTTTATTTAGGAATGGTTTTTAAATTTCATTCTAATAACAAACACTTGAACTTCAAAAGCCTGCCTCCCTAATAGCTTGAGTGAATATTTTCTAAGTAAGTGGTAGTCTTTCTAATCCTTTTAGTTGGAATTTGACTGGTTCATACAGAGGTATATATATTGGTTCATATTAGGGTATATGTTTTATTGCCCTCATGTTTACATGATAATATTCTTTTAAGAATTGTATATGTTTCTTATTAACTTGTCTGAATTCATCAGTGAAATGCAATTTTTGTACAAGTCATTCCATGTAGAATAAAAGGCAATCTTCTCCTTAACTTTTCTTGAAAAGCAACTACTGTTCTCCTGTGAAGGACCTTTTCCCTTGCCAGTAGTAATGGCATGCTTTTCATTCCATAAAAGATGAAAAAGAAGCTGTTTTCTTCATCAGCCCTTTCATACCAAATGTGATTACTATCACCCTTTTTATTTATACAGATAATCAAGACATAACTGTAGGTATTATTTGTGCCTAATCGAAACTTCTATATTTTTGTTACTGGTGATCACAACAGTGCTTTTCTTTAGATGTATAGATAGTATATGTTTATTATATATATATTTATGTAAAATTATATATTTTATATTTATAATAATATAATATAATATAATATAATATAATATAATATAATATAATATAATATAATATAATATAATATAATATAATATAATATAATATAATATAATATAATATAATATAATATAATATAATATAATATAATATAATCTTTTATAGGACTTTTCTGCTAGGTACATTGGTGTCCTAAGTCTTGTTCAGAATTATGTAAAATAAAAAAGGTGCTCCTCAATCCCAGACACCATAGACAATTTTAAAAGCTGCTCAGCAAGACTGCTAGTGATATTAGTGCACCTAATTTTTGGCTGCTGAGCATTTGGGGTACTTTAGGATCGATTATCCTAAAAACTTAATATTAAAAAAAAAAATTAAGTAGTAAAAAAAAAATAAGAGGTAGGAAAAGTATTTACAAAAAGTCAATAGAAACCAGAATAGCCAAAAATAAGTTGAGAATTCACCGCTGAAATGGGTTTGTATTCTAAACAAACTCTTCTGCTTCTTCATCTCCTTATTTAGTAAAATATCAAGAATGGCATTTCTAAAGAATAAGTGGGATTCTCAAAAATGAGATGAATGAAATGAAAACTCTTTATCACTTGACTGAATTAGTCTCATGCAAGATATAGAAAAGCATTTCAACTTTCCTGTCTTCAGCATGGCTGCACATTCATGCATAGTTTTTTGTTGTTGTTTGTTTTTTGTTTTGGTTTGGTTTATGTACAGTAAGAATTAGACAATCCTGCTACAAAGCTCCTGACGGAAAAGGCATTCTGCATTCTTCACTCATTTGTCAGCAGTGCAGCACATCTGAAGTATGGCCAACATCCAAAGAGACAAGAAAAATGGATTAAAGAGTCTGGGTTTTATACAACTGTACTGTGTCATCAGTACATCATCACTGTAATAAATACTGGACAGAGCAATGTTGCAATTATTAGAGCCATATTTTTAGTGAACATATACAGATGTTACAGTTTGAAACCTGCTACCACAGCTTTGACTCATGGCTATTATTACTGTTTTCCTTTCCTATTCTGTGTGAGACAAACCCACAAAAATTCAGCCATTCTATGCCTTAAACTGCAAAGTTAGTTTTTTCCTGTATTAAAAGATGTGTCAATTAAACTCATATTACTTGAAAAATAGCTTTGGTATGCATATGAAAACCCTATATGGATACATGTGTGTTTACTAAATAAAGACATTCATATCTGTCATGTTGAGACTAGATTAAGAATCCACCTAAGGACATTATCTTTTTTAAAGTCATGGCACAAACTTATGTAGATGGTCTCAATTCTGACTAGAGATGAGGTATTAATTTATACTTCAATAGCTTTTCTATATCTCTGGCCTATTTTCCCACTTATTGCATACCTAACATTAACGACCTATAGTGATGAACTACCAGATTTTGTTTAGCAGTGTTAAATGGAAATAATTTTTTATGATGAAAAATAAAGGATCAGGTTGTTAAGACTGAATGGAAACACGATGTCTAGCTCCTTCCAGAAAACAGACTGCACCCAGCATCTAAAGAGAGCAAAGAAAGAGGTGGGCCATGCTTTGAAGGCGACTAAGCAAATTTCTCACTTCCTTGCACATGGTCATATTCTTTTCATGTGGTTCCAGGCTTGTGTTCATTGAGCTGACCAGACCAGAATTTCTTTCCCCTAAAATTGTCTTGTTCTACAGTTGTTCTTTTCCCTACATCAAATGCTAAAGCTGGTCTCCTGTCTGGTTTTCTTTCTAGGAGTTCCTCTGTGAAGGCTGGATATTGACAGAAAGGAATATTCAGAGTCTGCCTATTTCAAAGAAGGAGAGACATGCATATTTTCCATTTCTTCAGAAGTATTTGGGGAAAATTCAATAAGAACTGTTTGTTTTCTGTGTTTCAGAGCTATTGCTTGTAGAAGATAATGATCCAATTTATTTTAGGTATTTATCCAGAAGATTGAGAGTTTGAGAAATCCACCTTTGAGTTGAAAACTCCAGTCACTGATTAGCTAATTTGCTGTAAGCCACTTGGTTGCAGTCAAAATAAGTTTTCCATTACTTTGTCATCCAATACCATTTCCAGAACTACTTGCTAATCTAATTGACAGCAGTATAATGACTACAATCATCACCACATTTCAACAGTTCAGTTTTTAGCTCGTGTTTCCCTTTCCTTCTTCCCCTTGGGCTTATCTAATTTTTTGACATGCGAAGCTCTGCGGTCTTCAATTTTTCTTTAAGAGACAATCTTCAATATTCATCAAAGTAAAACAATATGTCATATCTTTCAATCCTGCAAAATCTTTCCTTTTGCTGTCTGCTGAAAATAAACTCTTCAATGATTCAGTTCTTACTGGCTCATAATATGTAGTCAGTCACTTCAGCAGAGCAATGATCTTTTCACCAAGCTTTAAGTAGCTTGGCACACACACCCTTTAGTGCTTTCACTCTAAGATGCCATGAAAAAAATAATCATGTAAACTTCACAGCTGGATTCATTAGCTGTCTAAAACATAATAGGTAAGTTAAAAATGTATTAGGAATAGTTTTTAATGGAGTTCAACATCTTAAAGCATCAGGCTATATGTTGGCTTTTTTTGTTATTTAATATTTTCATCGGGTAAAAGCATGAAAATAAAAGTGGAGGTAACATTGAAAGAAGCAGTAACAAGGTCTAGATTGTGTCTGTTATGGATCAGTTAGCTTTTCTGTTTTCATTCCAGCCAGGAAGCCCAATAAAGAAAGAAAATGTTGCTGGTTTTTTTTGTAACTGTAATCAACAGGCACAGTTAATAAGCTACAAGTGTAAAGGCAAAATTCCTGTTTAAAATCAAATTTCTTCTCCTGAATTTCTATGAGTTTTTGGAGCAAAGTCTCCTAAGCCTGGAGCAGTAGCATTATATTTTTAGCTTATCTTTCTTTTTTTCATGTAAAAACATTGGACTATAAGGAAAATAAAAGATCACTGCAATTTTTTCAGACAAGGATGTCAGTTGTGTGCATTGCTTCCATCTTCATCACTATCTGGTACTGAAAATGAGTCTGTCATATCAGGTTTCATTTCAGATAATAAGGGAAGTTAAAAATTAACTGGTGCTCCTGCATTCACAGAATCCAACCTTTGTCAAGCAGCAGTTTCCTGTATATTAATAGATTTGAAATTATTCAGGAAATTGGTTGAAAATGACAGAGTCACTGAACATTATTTTAATGTCAAATGACTCGAACAATTCTGTTGGAGTCATCCAGAACACAGAGGTCAATGCTGCACTGCAGCATGGCAGCTGGTGTGCCTCAGGAGTTACAGTCAGTCAACTCCAGTTTGAAATAACTTATAACTGGCAAAGATAAAATAGACCACAGGAAGAAAATCTTCAAAAAAGCTATAGTAATATCATTCTAGCATATCCTACATGTTTTTTCAAATTCAAAGTGTGGCAGAGCAGTGATCTGACTGCTGGGTTTTAGTCTATATTTAAATGTGCTAGTGAAAAGGATTCCTCTCTTTCATACACAGACAGGCTTTCTGTTTGAGTATTCAGGAGTCTTCATATCCTACAAGACAGTAAAAAAAAGGGGAGACAGAGAGAGAAATAAAAGATCATTCGCCATCAAAATAAATTATTGAGTGATACTAGTATCATAAAAAGTTCTCAAGACAATGCCTCCTCCCACAGACATATAAAATGCACCTTATATTTCAAATTTACCGATAGTAGCTGAGGCACAAGTTTGCCAGCTTCATTATTAGTTTTAATTCTGCCATTCAAATTGACCAGTCTCATTTAACAATATATGACTTCATCTTGTGAAAAACTTAATCCACTCTGATGGTTTTGCAATGAAAAATAACATAAATAGGAACTCAAATAATGAAGTCATAGATGGACCCAAGATTGTATAAGTAGTATCACCCATATTTCAAATCACTTTTCCTAAACTAGAAGAGAACTAAGAGGCTTGTGTGAAATAAGAACCATATCCTTGCTGAGTTATATTTCATGAGGTAAAAGCTATTGTATTTTCATTCTGACACCAATATATGTGTCTTTAATATTGTTTTACTTTGCATAGAGAAATCTTCTCTTTATATAGTTTATGTTTTCTGAGTTACCTGGCCATATAATTTGTGTGCAGAGCTCAGCCTGTATAATTTAAATGTCATGATCAAATTGTTGACATCTTGAAATTTTTTATCAGTTCAGCAGTTCACTTTCAATAATACAGTTGCTGCTAGATGATCCCTACAAAGACATAACTGTCAGGCTGAAACATGAATGTATATAATCCCATAGGTTTCTGAGAAAAGTAGTAATTTACTTGTGGAACTGGGCAGTCTTCCTAAAACTGAGAGATCCTAAATCCTAGAAATGCAGACAAAATGTTGTGATTTTTGTCCAGACTCATTGCTTTGTTCACCAGTGGAAAAATTTCGTTACTCTAATGTCATTTATTACCCTTAAATTTGCCTCCACAACAGGAAAGGAGGATGCAGTTGTCCCCTTTATGAAACATTAAAGGATTATTTAGCTTTGTCTAAAATTCTTCCTGGTTTTGGAGATCCATTTTCCATAGTCTGTAAGTAAATAAAAAGTTTTTGTGACAATGTATTCTAACTACACTATGGTACATTTACATACCATTGTTTTACATATTATTTATAACGTACTCTGGTAATCACTTTGAATTCTTCGTTTTCCTCTTCTCTCCACCCAGTAGTTTTTGCATGTTTAAAAATAAGCAGTGTGTATACATTTCAAGACAGCTGCTGGACTTAGGAACACTAGGGCTACTGCAATTGTCACATCTTATTTATTCCAAGCAGATACTATATGCAGAGTGAAACGAAAACAGAGTAGATTATTGGAAGACATAAATGCCTGTTATACCCAGCATCTCTACCAGTATAAAAAATACCCTCACTTAGATTTGCAGTAGGTAGAAACTGGCAAAACTGATGAGAATTCCTCCCTGTTGAACAATTTCTTTATAGCATGATCTTAGATATTCCAGTTGCTTGATTTTAAAGCAACTGTTTAAAACATCACTTATTTGGGTTTTCTTAATACCACTTGTAGCCCACAAACCTGGGTGATCCCAACAGGGCTGAGGCAAGATTCCTAAAAGCCAAAGGGATCCTGGACAGGGAGACCTGTACCAGTGACTCAACATAGAATACCTCTGTTAAGCTTCTTGTCTTCAAGTTTACCCAGGTGGAAGACTGAGCAGAACAAGAAAAAGGAAGAGGACTTCCACTAACTTCTGTGTTGGAATTGAGCATTCAGCCTACATACTGTAAATACTTGACTTTTTTAAAATTTATTTTGACTCCAAGTAGAACCAAATACATTCTATTTTAGTTGTTTCATTTGTGAATGGACTTTATTTTAAATTTGCTGTAACTTCTTCCTCCACCTCCCCGCATCACCTTTATTTCAGTCAGAAGAGTTTGGAAGAAAACTGCATATATGTGGCAATAATAAGCAAAATACTACTGCTTCAATTTCTTGGAAGCTGAGATGTTCCTTTAAGTCACTGAAGCATTCACAAGGCAAAATTTACATGACAAACAGGATCTGATCTTTCAAAGTCAAGATAAAAATATACATTATATAAAAACAGTATCCTAAAATAGGTCTTGTATAAAAGGCTGCAATTACCGGCCTAGGACAATCTACTTGAGGATGAAATGCAGGCTAGACTAAGACTCTTATAAAAATTTGATATTGGCGATTCATGCTCAGAGTTCACATGTCCATGCCACATCTCAGATATGTAAACTGTGGTTTTTGTACCAGCGGGAAATATCCATCAAACAGTAAGCTATTAAACCCCACACAGATATGATGATCCATCTTCATATACTATATTCTTATATCTTAAGTAGTATTTGAGAAAGGTGTTATTTCTGTATAATTTCTATTTAGCATTTATGCTCTAACATTGCCTAGAAGGCGTAATCCAGACTAGAGAGTGATGTAAAACACTGATAACTGTGTTAAAAAAATAAAATAAAAGAGTGGAAAATCCCAAAGTTAAATACTTTTTAAGGCAAATGAAATGCAAAGAAAACCCCCAAAAGGCCCACTTAAGTGTGCAGTCTGCTCCAAAATGCTCGATGTTCACTACATTTTAGTGTATCAGATCAAGATTTTCTTCTGATTATTCCCAAGAAAAACACCATCGCTGCTGTTCACTGCTCACATTTTCACAAAATGACGTCTCTTTGCATGTCTAGTAAACTGCACTTAGACTGCTTGTAAAGAAACAACGTGCTCCAGAATAATTTTGCACAGAGTTCATTCACTAGGAGATCGAGGATCTGAGAGCTACTGCTTTTTCTTCCCTTTCTCAGTTATAACATTTAGTTATATTTCTAGTATTTTCCCCACAACATGGCCTCTAAATTTTTTTCTACTGATGTCTTGCACTAACATTTAGAAGTCAAATTAAGTAGAATTAACATATAAAAATTCTGTGACACAAATCTGTCCTAGAACTTTATTTCACTCAAGGTTTTCTTTCATTTTAAATTCCCTTGACATCTAAAAGGAAGCTCAAAGGGATGCCCCGATACTGCAGAAGCAAGGGTTGTACAGAAACATTGAAACTGCCACAGTTGCAGTTCAGAGGATGTGATTTCTGCTTACTTTGTTGCAGATAAAGTCAAACATGTTTTATATGAAAGAAAATCTATGCTCTCAGTTTGCAGCACATCAATAACTCAAACCTTACACAGCTGAAGGCCATGTAATAATGTGGCTGTGCTCAGCTTGCTGTTCAAACATTTTTTTAAAACATCTGCTTTTCTGTGCAGGAGTTAAAAATTATTATAAGCTTACAGAAAACAGGTATAATATGTTAGGTGTAATCAGCCAAGATACACAGTTTGAGATCAATAGACCTTAGAGACAACCACAACAAAGATAAAAAACCCCAACTTTTCTCCTTTGGAAGCAATTGACTGTATTATTTACATCTTCAAATGCTTACAGATATCCTTACTGAGTGGTGCCACGGATAAAAGTTGATAGAGACAAAGGCCTGAATAGCAAGTGACAACTTGGATTACACAGTTTGCTCTACCTTTTTCTTTTTCCATCAAAATTTCTATTTTCTATAATAAAAGAACCAATTTGCAACACTGGACAACCAAATTCCTACAACTGTCATTATTTCTGCAACCAAAATCTCATTTTTGGTCCTTTTACATACATGAAAGATGAAAGATTATTTTTTGATACAAAAAAAAGGAAAAAAATCAGAATTATAAACTCTAGAGAATGCACTCAGTGTCTCTTTCCACAAGTTATCTGAAATTGTTTTCTGTGCTAAAACAAAGTGACTCTTGAAGCCATCTATCAGGTCCTCCAGGAGGTACAGGTTGTGTCTGTATATTGCCAAATAAAATAGTCAGAGGAAGAATTTAAGCATCAGATCTCTATTTGTCCCTATGTCCGGCTTCTTTATATTACTCCTGCAGAGTGTTTGTCTCTGTGCTTATGCGCTAAAGGATTCAAAGACTATGAATGTGCATGGTAAGGAAGGGCTGAGCAAACTTTAAAAACCATACTCTTGGTCTGAAAATATTGTCTAAACTTTTCACAGAGTCCCAGATGCTCAACCCAGGAAAAACCTGGACAAAATAGATAAATAAATAAATAAATAAATAAAAAGGAGCGTTTGAAGTCCTTTGTATTTTAATATTTCAAACATTTCCTACCAGTATTACTTTCTCGTGATGCTTCTCTGCAATGTAACTTTCCTGCATGAGAATGAGAATCTAAGAGAATTTTGTGGCTTTCTACTCCAGTCCCAAATATTTTCTGAATACTTTACAGGTTGGAGAAAAAGTAGAAACCATCTCAACTTTGAGACTTGTATCTTGGCTTTCCTCCATTGTAATAGCAAATATTTTGAGTTTTGGGTATTGGAATGAGCATCAAATTGAGACAAAATTCAGAGACAGTCTGGCAGCAGTCCTTGTGGAAGCAAATTTCATCATGGATCATGTATCTGGCTGCTCTGTCTGCTGCAGATGTGTGTCTTGGGATATCCCCAAAGCAGGATCCAGGCTGTTGCTGGAATGTTACAGATGGGATACTCAGTGTTAGAGCTTCAGTTTAGGAATTCCCAAAGGGCAGTCACCAGACTCATGTTTTAAAATGCTTTGTTGTAGACAAGACTGAGAAGTATTCGTGAGTTAGAAGACAAAGTGATTGCCTTGACAGGTTGTAGTTAACAAGAACAAAAGAATTTTCACCCCTGCTCCTCCCAGGATCTTAGAGAGCAAAATTCAAGACTTCTGGACTTTCAGATCTCAGACTGAGAAAGGGAAGATGAAAAGCTTTTCACATGACTGCTCAAGCTGAGATCTCTTTACCAGTATGTGCAGTCACAGAGGGAATGTGTGGGCCTTTTACTTGTTCTTTTGTACAAAGCTTTTCATGATACAATCCCATCTTTGAAGAAGGTGATAAGAAAATGTATGGATATAATAAAACCAATTAAAAAGAAAATGCATATATGGTTTTAATATATATTATTGTTCTCAACTCAGCAACTTTTCATGCAGAAAATATTATCAGAAAAGAAAAAGATTGAGTGGAAAGGATCACAAATTGATTTTAAACGGTTGCAAGAACAAAAGCTACTGGGTGGCTGGCTTTTTTATTTTTTTAAGCATACTGTGAATCAGGCAAGATCTAAAAATAAGAAAGATCTAGCTAAATGCAAAACACATACTGTGTTCATGAGACGAATCTCAGAATGAAATACAATAAAATTATCAGCCAGTAATAAAATAAAGAAAAGAAATACAGATCTGTGCCTGCTGTTCAGAATGTGAGAAATTGAATCATGACTGGGCTAAGTGAAAAAATATATCGAATTCCTCCAGAGGACACTGTGTATAAAGAGTTAAAGGAATGACATGTGCAGTGTTCTACTATACATTTTTCCACATAAAAGTAGCATAGCATATATTGACTGTGATGCTGTGAGTGCAATTTGTGAACTAGCTCAGTTTTTCTCATGTTGGATATGACTAGAATACAGTTTTGGCTTGCAAGTGAAAGATTAGTATAATTAAAGACCTTCAAGTGGTCCAAAATCCACTTGAACAGTCCTATTAACAGTGGGAGTTCACCTTTGATAGCAATTTTTTTTTTTAAAGCACCTTTTAGGAACCAAGATCCACCTGGGTTTTGTTGAACTCTTACTATTTTTTTTCATCACAGGCCTGTTCAGGGGCCAAACATCCATAACTGGGACCAAGAGAGGGTTTTGTCACCTGAGAAAATCTGGAATTCTACCACTCTTCTCTGAAGGAAGTGTCATAGTTGCAGTTATTTGGGGGGTTTTTGTCTTCTCTTTATATCAAGAGCACAACCAGATAGGCAGCTTCAGATAAAACTGCCAGATGAGAGCAGGAAAGGAATTGCATGCAGCCTGTTCTGTTTCCTGCAACAAATACCTGGGGCAATGACGAATAAATTCAATAAACCATATAAAATTTTACTTCAGAGTCTCAAAACCATTTTCTGTAAAGTAAAAAGGTTGTTTTTATGTCTGTCTCTGTCTGCAAGGCATAAAACAAAATGATTAAAACAGCGATGGGTTTCATACTCAGCCTGCACCCCACTATTTCCTGGCCAGTATCTCTAAGCTTTGTCCACCCAGTTCCTTGCTTCCCTGCCTTTCTCATTCTGGCTGCAAACTGCTGCAGCCTTTCCCTTGCTCCCAGGGTATGTCAGTGTGTTTTAAACCCGCTCTCTCGCACTTTTGCCAACCTCAGCATCTGTAAGATTTTAGAATTTATTTTATTTCTAAATTTAGGGATGATGAGGCTGCAGGCCACTAGCTTATTTGGACACAGGTTATTTTGCTTCTGTCTCATCCATTCTCCAGTGCCACTTGAGGATAAATAGCAGCTCCTCTTTGTTCTTTGAAGGACCTGATACTTGCAGTAGTTTTGTTTCCCATTGTTTCTCACTAACAGCTTCCTCTGATTTAGCTCTGTGCATTCAGGTTGGATAATAGCAAGGCAGTCTGAAGTCTGCGTATTTGTAGTAAATAAAGCAGATATCGTCTTTATTCTGCGGAAAACTAATAAATGTCTAATTGCTTCTTGTATTTCTAACCTTTGACATGGCTTACTCAGATTTTTAACCAAACAGGAAGAATAACACTAAGTGGAGTTTCATTTTGAAAAAAGCCTTCATTTAGTTTGTATAGATCTTTGTTTTTCTGGTGCATTCATGTTCTTTAAAAAGTACATTTTCTGTATCATTCACCAAGCAAATAAAATAAAGAATGTTGACCCCACAATGTCCTGCAGATGCAAGAAGGAAATGAAATCACACCTCCTCCGTTTTTTGTAATACAGTTTTTCCCCTGAGAAAGCTGACCTAGGTACTCAGCTATTAATGTTACACATAAATGAAAGAAAGTTTTCATTAACATCTACACCAGCATCCATAGAATTGGGTATATTGTTTTTCTTTTAGAAATTTTGTTGGGTTTTTTCTTTTAGTGATTGAATATCACATTTTCTCAACAATCCACACAGGGAAACTAAGGAATCTGAGGAGGAATTAGAAAATAAAAAAAATAAAAAATAAATAAAAAATAAATAAAAAATAGAATAAAATAATTTACTAGTTTCTCCTGACTAGCAAAGACACCATGGCCCTGATTACTGTAACTATTCTTCTGGATAAGTAAATAATAGAATTATCAATAAAAAGATCAGATGAAAATGTGCTAAGAACTCTGCTGAGAAAGATCATCCATGTCAGTAAGAGCCTTGACATTAATTGCAACAGAAACAAGTCCAAAGTTGGTAAATTCCTATAATGCCTTTCTTACAGGCTTCTTCTGCAACTACCTTCAGGACTGATCTAACTCAACACAATGATGAAATGGCAGGCACCTTAAAGTGAAGACCAAACCTTAGAATACTGTCATGGTTTTCTGTTCTAGGTGTCAAATCTAGGTGCTGAGAGACACTGTAGAAAAATTACATGTATGGATAAATGTCTACATGCTACTTTTGTCTGTAAGAATATGAAACAAGATATTGGAGGATGAGTTTTCTTGGGTTGTAGGGTTTGTAATTAGATTGCATAGAAATAATGTAACAAATTGTAACAACTAAATAATCATCAAGAAGGCAGATGGACAAGGGAAGCATCCAAAGTGTGGTAAGATTGTAAGGAATCTACCACAACTAAGATTTTTGAAGTTGACTGAATTGCAGCAACAAGGCACCTTGTGATGTCTGATCACCCAAATATGGTTTGGACAGCCAACCAGGAAAGTGCTGGTCAGGAGTTTTCCATGTTTGCATTCCTCATCTGGATCCCAGTCCTGTTGTTTTACTTTAAATTTGCCTTGGCAGATGGATTCTGTTCTTTTTTCAGGTTAACAGTATTATACCTGAACTCCTAGTAGATAATGAAGAAGTCAGTTGCCACAGGAATGGGAAAAAAATGCTAAAGACCAGTCTTGATACCCCTAACCATTCATTACTGCAACTTGAAAGACTTTGGAGTGTTCCTTTTCATTTCTTTGAGACAAAATATGGATTCAAAGTTGGTGAAGGCATATGTCAGATGAATATCTGACTTATTTTCTATCTATAGAAAACCATAGACACTTCTGTCCCCATATCAGATCCTTTCTTTCCCACCGTGGCAAGGCCCAGCTGGTAAAATGACAAGGAAGGTAGCAAGAAAGACAAAACCTGCCATAAAAGTTTTCAGGAAGGCCTTATGAAATTCAGGACTAGTTGTGAAAGGAAGTAGTAAATTTTGGGTAGATAGATTTACGTTTGCTCTTGTGATGCTTTCGTGACTAGGTGAGGGGTGTCTTCTGTGCCAGAGTGGAAATTTGGCCTTCCATCTTTTAGAAATAAAAAGAAACAAAAACAAAAGGCAGCTTATATGGGAAGTCCTTCTTAAAGAAAACAATAAAGAAAACTAAAAAGAGACAGAAGTAATTTTTAAAGCATTGCTATTTTTTATTCCGGAAAACAAAACATTAAATCCCCAAAACTGACCTCTAGTTTTTTAAGGTTCTTGGTGTCTTATTACATTATTCTGTTCACTATATTTATTAATTTGTCATCTCTGATGAGCACAGAGGACATGAACTCAGAAAAGATGATGGCAAGTAATTGCTTGCAAATATATTGCCTGTATTGAAGAGAACAGATGTAACAGCTGCTTCCCTCACTCTCAGTTTGTGCAGCCTCACAGTGAGCTGACTACAGGACGTGAGGTAAATGTAGGATATAAACTGCAATTCCTTTTAGTGAAATACAGGGGACTACAATCTGGTATGAAATATCAGCTGGTAAGGGAGATCAGCTGCTGCTGGAGAATGATCACCCAAGATCCAACTTCCATTGACCTCACTTTGTGACTCAACAGCTACAAATATTAAATATTAGTCAACCTACTACTTTAACAACAGTGGGATTTATATCTAAATATAAAGCATAAGTTTCTCAGTTTTTATGAAGTATGTTTTACTATCCATCCAATTTTACACTGGAGGAATTAAGCTTGCAATAAGACCAATATCTTCAAATACATATTCTGAAACTCTGTTAGGATCCATCCAGCTGAAAACAGCCACTAATAGGGACTGTCCCCATTTCCTACTGTCTACAGTTAGATGGAAAGGGTCTGTTCCGAGACAGAAAAGCTGGAAGACTGAGACACAAGTTTAACAAGATCCACAGATGCACTGAGCTGCACTTTTATTTGTCATGATACTATAAATTAACACTTTCCAGGAACACTTTGCCCTTGTGACTTAGAACAGGGACTGTAGCAGCCCCTCTGAGCTCTGTGATCAGCTGGGCTGGAGGAGATGCAGCTCCTGGCAGATCTCCTCACAGGATTTACTTCGATTAGCTCTCTAGGATTCCTCTTGAATCCTCCGGATGTATTATTGTCTCCACTTACTAGCGTTTCCAGCTTAATATACTTTAATTTCCCATGACACTTAGTAGTCAGTTTTTGCTTTTTGCAAACAATTAACAATGTTTTATCACCAGCATAAATCAATACAATAAGTGACTGTAACTGGATTTCCAGATGAAGATGGATGTAAACATGACTTTAAACCTTTTAGGGACTCTGTGGTATCATGTCTATGAATATGAATGTATTTTTAAAAATTGAAATAAATATATATAGATAATTCAATGTCTGGGAACTGTGACTACAACAGTGGTTATTTTATTGCCAGAGGTCATCTAAACAGACAATTAAAAGATTGTCTCCCAAACCTTGGTGAAGTTCTCAGCATTCAGTTTTCATTTCTTAAATATATATGGATTTTGAGGAAGAATTTTTCCTGAAAGATATAAAAAATATATTTTCACTGTAAAGGCATGCTTACCTATTCAACTTATCTCTAGAGAAAATTTAAGATCTTCATGGTGAATTCTTCATTAAAACAACAGAGAGTTTTTGCATTAATTTCCCCTTACCAGTTTTCCCTGCTCTCTTACTGCCTTAACACTATTAAGTCTTAATAATAAAAAAATATATATTTTAAGTTTCCAAAACTAAAAGTGATAAAGGTATCAAGCTCAATCATATAAATGTGATTTGTTTAATTACTTTTTACCTTACATTAATATTAGTTGCATGCAGTAACTATACAGTATTATTACTGCGACGGTTTTCAAATTCATTCTCCAATAGAGGATGTCAGGGAAGAGAGCAACACCAGTTTGACACAGGGGGAGAATTATAAGAACCATTTGGTTTAAGACCAAGTTTGGAAAGAGATTATCTTTTCAAGGGTTTGTTTTCATTTTCTTTTGATGCTAGTATGTTGAAATTGGCAAGCAGAGCACATATTGGTCAGAAAATCTTTGCCAACCAGTCTTCCTGCTGATCTTAAAATGTGCACATAACCTTTCTGCCATGTGTCAGCAGCAACAAAGGCCACAGTTAATTAGTGAGAGTTCACTCCTAAAGACTGAGGAATGCTGTCAGCTTTCTTGCATGATTCAATAAAAACTTCTTCTCACCTGCCAATATGGAGATGCTGTACCACAATTTTTTAGCAGTCACGTGAACAAACACAAACAGTCAGACACAAACAGTATATTTGATGAGAAATTTAGACCTCAGGAGAACGTCTGCTCCAGACCTGTGACTGAAACAGCATCACCTCTCCACAGAGATTGTAACTAACACTTCTTTGGGGGAACTTTCTTTGGCAGAAGTCGTTAATTCAGTCTGCATGGCCAGTAAATGGCCACACATGCCTTGCTGCCCACAGCAGAACTTCCATCAAATCCTTAGAAGATATGAGCTGGAAGGACCTTTTTTGTCTCACGAGAGACTTGCCTCTTTTAGCCCACAGGGCTTTTAGGTTTCCAGTTAAATTTATTCAGCTTTGCCACCATGCAATAAGTGGCTGTTTGAGGAACTGCCTGACAAGCCAGTACTGCAGGAAATGGGGTCAGCCATCAGCAAGGCCCTTGGGCAGAAACTCAGAGTTGGAAAAATTTCAAAAATGTTTATTTTTTGCATGCGCAAAAAAAAAAAAAAAAAAATTATCCACTTTTTTCTTCTGTCATCATCCCTCTGCTTTCCAGTTTGCAGCCAGTTTCCAAGAATGTAGTCATTATTTTGCACAATGGATGCAATGGTATAACACTGAACTATGTGAAGTGGTACTGCTCTGAAACACTAGAGACAAAAATGTCAATGAAAGGTACATATTCAGTAGATATATTTAGAAATTAAATTAATACCATTACCGACTGAAAGAAATAATCAAAATCAATATTACAGCAAATTTTTCTTTTGTCAAAGGTTTAAGCTTTCCTTATCAAATTGAAATTTTGTAACATACAAAAGTCACAGATTTCTAACTATTTCAAATACTTGTAGGCTTTAAATTAGCAGTGTTTCAGCAAGCATGCCTCCCCAAATATTTCAAGAAACAACAGTAAAGAAGAAGAGGGGGAAAATGAAATGACTTTAATTTAAAAAATGAAAAAAAATTTTGTGACTCCAGTGAGTTCAAGAATGCAGTGAGGAAAAAGGATACAGTCAGCACAATATACAAGTGTGTTTGTGCAGCACGTGTCCCCCATGACTCCCCACAAAGCACGGAGAATTTGTAGACATTGATGTTATTAGGGAGGGGAACTATTTCTACACTTGATCCAGCTGTTATACAAGCTCTGCAACTGCCCACCACCTCCTACTGTGACCTGCACACTGCCTCCAGGAGCCAGCTTTCCTCTGTGCAGCTCTGCCATATCAGTTCCAGTACCCCACTGGGGAATTAAAGTATACATTTTGATGTCTGTGACAGTTCAAATTAGGGCGGATATGTAACCCTGACTGAAAAGCACATACAGCAATGAAGGCAAAAGAAGAGAAAAAGCAAAATAGCTTCTTACTTTCAAGAAAAATGCAACTCTGCCCAGTTTTGACAAGCATCCTATTTATATTGCAATATGTGTTTCAACTTGCTGCTCCAAATAAAAAACACTATATGTTGAAAATTGTCATACACTTGATCCACAAAAAGTTCTCTTTTCCAACTTCATTGCAGTATTTTTCCTCACACATCTCTTTCAGCAGAGATATTCCCTTCTCTAAATATCTGAGTTCACTGGCTGTAATTTAAATATCTCCAATCCTCATTAATTTGCAGATAGGAAATTAGGCCAGATCTGTATTCCTACTAATGTAAAAAAATTGCCTTCAGGAAAATCAAAAGAATTTTAATGACATGTCTTTACGTAAATAAAACAGTCATACAGTTCTTTTTTCCTGTTCTATTTTCATTGTGCTGGTGAAGGAGTGGGAATATACCCTTATAATCAAGCATGATTTATATAATATGCTAATTCATAAGTGGTGGCTCATCATCCGCAATGTGAACTTTGAGAACTCTACAAAGAGTGCAATGAGGACAGGTTTTTCTCATGGGCTTTCTCCAGCACACTCCACAAAGAAGAGGGTTTCACAAGTGTTTGCAGAGGCTGCGTGCTGCCTCAGACACACGGGGCTGGCTTTCTTGCCTGTGCAGGCAGGAATAGGTCTAATAACCTTATGAAATTCTTTTAGAGTTCACATTTATAGTTCCAAGAGCTATGGATACTTGGTCATAATGTTTCCATAATACTTCTTTTTCTGGTACATACGGACAATAAAAACCAAATTTTCATTTTTTGTGGAAAAAGAATACTTTAAACCCAAACTGCATACAGCAGGTAAGGATAGTTTTGTGTTGAGGACTCAACAATTTAAGCTCAGTACTCAGCAGGCTACAGAATTACTGAGTAGCCTGATGCCACAGCTCATCATTTGTCAAAAGTGCAGAGGTGTCATTATCAGAGAGTATAAAATGGCAAACAGCATTTAGGAAAATTTGCCCTGGTCATGCAAATGAAAAGAACATGTGGATTGATGAATCCTGCACTAAGCTGTACACCTGGTAGCAGCTGGATGGCTTTCCATGCTCCACCAGTCATAGACTGGTTATGCACTGGTGGGATCTTGGACCCACACAGCAACTTGGACTGATGGGACATGATTCTGAGATTTTGCAAGTCTTGTTAAAGTGAGGTAGCCTGGCTCCCTCTGCCTCATTTTCCTTACCTGTGAATGAAGACATCATGGGCTGTGGTAAAGCAGTGTTGTAGTCTAGCTCAATTAATGCTTGAACTTATTTCCATGGTAAATAATTTGGGTAAAACTCATGTTCTCCTCTGCAAAGCTATTCTTCACTGGAGAAATTCCCTCGGTCTCCTATCCTGTAATTTAATGTCTCAGTTGATGAGGTGAAGATGAGTTTCTGAGGATAAAGCATTCTGCCTTCCCCATGCTGTATAGTGCTCTTTACATACAGATTTTAAACTTAGACAAAAACTTTTTTCTATAAAGCTTTTGAATATCTTCACTACTGTAATAATATTGTTTCTGTGATGAAATACAGTAATACTTCCCATTTCAACTTCCATTCTTATTTTAAAAGAATTTTGAATTTTTTCCTGCTTAACTACAGCTATAATAATTAGAATATTTTCATCTCCACATTAGCCTTCATCTTCACAATATCAGTAGAAAGAAAATTTTTGTGGTTGTATACAATACCCTGGAAAGAAATTTGACGGAAGAGTTATGATCAAGACAGAAAAACGTGTTGCCTGTGTTGGTGTCTTGCCAGAAAATTAATATACCATGGTTGAAGTTATTACAGAATCTGTGTGTGACCTATCAAGACTTAGTGATTACAAAGAGCTGCTGACTGGAAAATTTCCATTTCCATTTCTTATTGCTCCTTCAATTTAATTCCTGGTAGAAAGTTAAATAATTTACACAAAATTACAGGGTTTTTTAACCTTCTTTTCAATAAGTACCATGTCAAGCAAGTTGATTGCTACTCATCCTTACATATTAATCAAATTTCAGTGATCTTCAGGATGCTATGGTTTTATTTTCTTTAACTGGTGGATTCCAACTATCAAGAGATTCATCACTGCAAATTATGCACATGCAAGCAAAACAAAACTGTATGAAAACTATTAATGATTGAAGATATCTGCTCCCAAACATATAATTGAAAACCCATCAGATTAATTCCTTGTCCCTTGTAATGCTGTCCGCAGCTTTTACAGCCAATGTCAGACATATTGTCTTCCTGTATTATGCTTGTGTAGCATATACTTCTGGACAAAGCACAAGAGTTGGGCTCTGCTAAGACAAAATAAACAGGTAACCAAACAAAATGTGTTACCAAACTCTAAAAATTTTTACTGTCCACGCAAATCTGTCTTGTTTTGCTGAAAACAGGCCATTGCATCAGACTTCAGTATCACAGTGTTAAAATGACGGGCTAATCTCTGCATTTTACAAGTATTACCAAGTGTGTCTAAACGTGGTTGGAAACCTAGAATTCAAACTTTGAGAGCATGTTTTTTCACTTTTCTTGCTTCTGTTTACTCTCTGTTCCGAAGTGAGGATCTTACAAGTTAAAATGTTTCCCAGAGCAGCCAATGCTTGCAGTCACTTTAAAATGAACAGAAAACCCCTTAAAATTCTCTTGTGTCAGTGAGTGCTATACTCTCATTCCCAAGTGTGATGAGAAAAATCCTGTTATATATGCATATACTTTTTAATATTCCATCAGCTTAACTTTTGTCCCTCATGCTCAACTTTAGATTCCAAGCTGATACTGCAAAGATACTAGCTTGTCAAAATTCATTTCAGATGTTGCCTTACAGTTTGGGAAATTATGATAAATGGACAAATCCTCTTCCTTCATGTGGCTCATGCACATAAATATATATAGGTAAGTGTGTGAGATTAAAAGCCTATTTCCCACCTAAATTAAAATAAAATGGGGAAAATTTCCGCCCCTAAGGAATGTGGCACAGTTACAAGCAAACGGGAGGAAAACCGTTGCATTGCAGCAGCAGGAATAGGCATCTCAACTTTAACCTGCAACACTCCTTTTGTTTGCCACTTCAGAGATGTCAGACAGAGTAAAGCAACAGGCAATTATATCTTAATTTAGGAACTGTAAACGTGTAAGGACTATAAAGTTCTGCTTATCATATTATGAAAAGCATCCCTTCCCCTCTAGGTCCATACTGCATTCAGTGTTCTTGGGGAGTGTCAGGCAATTTGTAATTCCCAAATGTGTTAGGCATGAAGTAGGTGCTGCAGTGCTCAATTTCAGCAAGATGGCAACGCTTCTAGGCAGAAAGAACAGCAGAATTTTCAGCATTTACGCATATTGATAAATTAAAACTTAGGCAACACAGCATGCCCAAGTGTGTTGAGCAGAAGATGGAATTTCCATTAATTCTGTTAGCATGGATTATTGTTTTTAGCCCTATGTATCTTAATATTTGCTAAAACCACTATCATTTTTATCTTTAAAACTGAAATATTATGTAATATATTCATGTTTCAGGAAGAGTTTTGTAACACAAAATTGTATTTGGTGCTTAAGGTAAAAATCTGACAAATACAGAAGGGTAGAAAATTCCCCCTACACCCTCCATCTCTTTAACAGAACTAAGACATTGAAGTCCATTATCCACAAAGAAGCTGCATACTGAGCCTCCATACAGCTTTTCAGAATATGTGTCTGACCTGATGAGGAGGCAGTGGTCAGAGAGCATCAAACACAAAGCAGTGTGTGCAAAAGGCACCACAGATAAAGCAGGCTTGATGGGATGGTCTCTGCACATTCTAAATAATACAAGGCTGCTTGTGCTTCACACATGTGTATGTTGAGAAGCATTGTCAGGCAGACTTTTTTCAACAGTTGAAGAACTTGCCCACTGCAATTGATGATGTATGTGCTTTTATTTCCAGCTTAGACTGGTCAGATTAGAAGCCTACTCTTACCCAAGAAAGGGGATTTCAAATAAAACCAAAACCCATCAGGCTACTAAAGAATTTTGTGAAATGCAGGTAGACTGATGATGTTACAAGCTACATGATCTATCTTAGAGGTCCAGAAGAGTTTTCTACCCTGATTACACCCTACAATCATAGAATCAAAAAGTTTGGAAAGTACATTTAAGATTATCAAGTCCAATTGTCAACCATGTTCCCCATCAAATTATTTTCACTTTCATACAAGACCTGCAAGACTAAAACCAGAGGAAAAAGGCTCAGAGAAAAAAAAAATTATTTCCTGTCTCTAAATGCATAATTCAAGACAAAATAAATTTAAAAATCAGATTCAATGATTGCACATCAAAGTCAAACTCCATATATGGAAAAATGTAGAATTTGTCTGAGACAAGTCAAGGTGCCATTAGGAACAACTGCCTTTATGCCATCTCACTGGAAAGTATCATGCCAGCAAATATTTTTTTATTAAACTGTAAATCATAAGTGCACTCATTGTTACTCTTCATCGTGGAAAATTCTGTGTATTCTCACCAAACAACTTTCTCAATCCAACTGATAACCTCTGAAATGCTTATTCTGCAAGTGTTGGCCAGATGCCTCCTTTATCAATAAATATGTAATTAAGGAGTGTATTTCTTAGAGACAAGTTTTGTAGATATTTGAGGACAGAGTATGGAAACTACAATTTGGATGAGGCGCAAATCCAAATATTTTATGTTAAATCTTGATGTGAATGAAAAGAAATAACCACAGGATGGCAGCAGAATACACAACAAAAGGAAGAGACTGGGGCCCCTTTTCATGACCAAATAAGAGAATCTGAGAGAGAGGCAGGATGTTACCTTCAACTTGTTCATAAGGAGTGTTCTTTGGTTGCCTAGTTTGAAGCAGGAGCTGCACTGAGAGGAAAACTGTAGCCATAAATTTAAGAAAATACATTGTTTGATGTAGTACACCAAAGATGCAGTTGTAGTTCACCAAGGACAAATATGAAAACTGAAGTGTTTGCAAGCAAGGAGTAGCATCCCCTGAACACTTTGCTACACATCTGATTGCAAAGGAGTATTCTAGTCAACAAAATGTTGTGAAAAATTGTGTAGTCCAGTAGTGAAAAACATCAAGAACTTTGCCTCAATGTTCCTAAATCCTTATTGGTATATCAAACAACAATTTCACATTATCTGCTTTTGCGTAAACAGGGTTACATGGGTTACTATTGCATACACACTGCTGAAAAACTGACACTGAAAAAGATGGATTTATGAATTAAGGGACAGAAGAGACCCTCAGATTTGCGGTCTCTTCTAGATAGACGTGTGGGAGGAAATATTTGGAATACTATCATAAATGGATACACCTTATTCCATCTTTATTGTATCTTTTCTTCTTTTCTTTTTCTTCTTTTTACTTTCTGTGTTCAGCCTATGGTCTCTTTATGCCTTTACTTTATTTCGCGTCCAGCTCTTATGATCTTGTTACCTCTGGACCTTTAGTCAATATGCTTAATTGCTTCAGTCTTTCACTTCTGCAGGCCTGTCCTCCTAAGTTATAAGAAACTTCAGCTGCATCATTCATTTATTTTGTCCTCATAACAAGAAGTATCAATTTATCAATAAATGTTTGTGCATTAATGATGGTTTGTGATAGCTTTGATGACATATGAGGTACCTGAAGTGCTTTTGCTCTCTCTCCTTGTCAGTTCTCTCACCCTGTGCCCTCTGCAACCCCCTCACCACAAGCTCATCTGATCTTTCTGGTCAGTCAGATTTCCCCCAGTAAATTTAGTCATTGCAGGATGCTCCCACACAAAGTGGCACGGGGGCTCTTCTCCTCCCTCCTCATATTGCTAAGATCTGAGAAACTTTCCCATTAAAACACCTTATCTGGTATCACCCATCACAGGAAATCACAGCACCACTTCATGTTAATCATCAGTCTTGTTTGCAGTTGCCCTCAGCTTCTGCACAAGTTACATTTTCCATTATCATGAATTTGCCAGACAGCCTTGGGAATGACAATTCCAAACAGTCAGAAGGAGAGAATTTTCTACACACTCTGCAAGCAGCATCTCAGTCTTTCCCATGGGATACTTTGAGGATAAAATCTTACATGGATTAAATATTCAAGTGTCCAAATTCATGGAATAAATCTATCAGGACTATGAAATGCAAAAGCATCACCTGAAACACAAGCCTCTGGGGAAAAAGAGACGGTCTGGAGAATGATCACTGCAGGTGAACCTGGTCTTAAAATTTACAAAGTTCTTAATATCCAGTGTCAGAGAAAGGTGAACCCTTGAACTAACTCAGCATAGGCATACTTATCTATTTTCTTACATTAATATGAAATGTGTGGGTTTTTTTCCTTGGAAACCCAACTTTTAAAAGTTCTGTGTTTGGTTGGTTGGGTGTTTTTTAGTGCAAATTGTGGTGACTGAAGGAAAAAAATACTGTAAAAGTACTCTGAGACCTAGAGGCCACAAAAATATGAGTTTAATAGGTTTTTGTCTCCCCATTTTATTGTTAATGGTCATAATTGACTCTGATGTTTTGGTATGATAATCAGTGGTGGTGGACAATGGCTTAGTGAGCAAGCAGGAAGAATTAAAAGGGGTCTATTTAACTAAAAATAATTTTCTATGTTTAAAAACATGTTAATCAATCCACCAACTTAAATCTCTCTTCTTTGCAAAAATAATATGCACCCCCAATTTTCTCTCATACACATATTGCTTGCTCATGCAGGCCCACATGATTTAAAGGTATCACCTTTACAGTTACCTCCTATTTCAACAGCTTTACACCTCTTCTTCCATATCAAAATATATTTTAAGGATTATTGCTGAAGAAGGGCTTTCAGACAAAGACAGTTGTCTGTTTTTAGGGAGCAGGGACCTGTATTTAAAGAACCAGAAATGACAATCTAAAAAGCAATTATTGACAGAATATTTTCTGTACTGAATGTATATTACAGTAAGTCTGTGCTGTTCCCAAGAGTGCTGTGTTGAGCCAGTTCAGTCCCACCCAGCTTCACAGTGGGACCTGGGAGAGAGCTGGAAGGGTAAAAGTGAGGAAACTTTTGAGCTGAGATAAAGGCAGTTTAGTAGGTAAAGCAAAAGCCCCACACAGAAGCAAATCAAACAAGGAGTTTATTCCCTGTTTCCCATTGGCAGGTTGGTGTTCAGCCACATCCAGGAAAGCAGGGTCCCGTAGGTAATGGTGACTTGGGAAGACAGGTGGCATGACTTCAAAATTCCACCCACCCTTCTGCCTCCTTCCCCCAGCTTCTGTCCTGAGCACAGTGTCATGTAATATGGGTCAGCTGGGGTCAGCTCTCCCAGCTGTGTTCCCTCTTAAATCTTATGCACCGCAGCCTGCTTGCAGATGGAACAGAGTGAGAAACAGAAAAGACCTTGGCACCATGCAAGAACTGCTCAGCAACAGCTAAAACAGCCCTATTTTCAACAAAGGTTTGGTGACAAATCCAAAACATAGCACCTCATGAGCTACTGTGAAGAAATTTAACCCCAATTTAACAGCCAAATCCAGTATAGAGGGAAACTACTCCTCTTCTGAAGAGTGGTAGGGTTTTTTTTCATTTTTGTTCTTTAGAGACAATTTTTCAGCAGAATGATTTTCTTTTCCTGAGCTGGAGCCCTAGTAGAGAAGGGTTCCTCTATTTCCATCTCTCCTCTCCCTCTAGTAAGTACATGGGCATTTCGGAAGCTTTATTGATGATCTTCAGCAATTTTAATGAAGTGAAAGCATCATGCATTCAAATGCTTACTGGGCCTGTTAAATTGCATTGCAAAGCTCACAAAATATTTTATAAAGTCTGCATGTTGTAGAGATGACTTATTGATGTAGCATATCTAATCCAATGCCTAAAAACCCACCTAAGATAAAAAACCCCCAGGTTGAGATCTATTTTGCTATATATATAAAATGTTATAGATATGATAGACATTTTACTGCTTATTAGAGCAGTCAATTAATTTCTTCATGAAAGAAAAGTTGGCAACATCAATATATGCAAGCAACATACACATAGATTTCCATTAGAAAAATAAGTCAGTTATTAAGTTCAACTACAGGCTTATGAATACAGCGGATATTGTCTCAGTACCTAAATATTTTCCTATAATGAAGGACATTTTAGTTAAGAGGAAAATTTTGAGTATATCCAGTACAAAAGAGTTCAGCTTGCTAATGCTTATAGTTTTCAAATGGTCTCTTCATATGTCTAAGTAGATAATTAATAAAAGATGAATAGCACAATATCAAAAGACATCTGTTTTAGCTGCAGAAAAATAATGAAAGCAATTTAGTAAGTTTCAGAACAAACCCCACAAATATTTTTTCAGTTCAAAAGACCCAACTGAATCTTCAATAAGAATCTCCTTAACTCACTGCAGTGGTTTGCACACATGGTACTTTCTACCCACAAACTTCTTAAAATGCTCCTTAGGGACATGGATTGTACTACAGGTGTATTTCTAAATGTCGTCATAAAAATAGGATAAACAACTCATCAGTCAGCCAGAACAGTGAACAAAAGGGTCTTTAGTTCATAAAATTATCTAATCTCTAAGTGTGCTCTTTGGCAAGGGCATGTAGGATTCTATATTTGGCTGTGAAAAAAAAGTCAAGAAAAAGTGAGTAGTAGCAGGGGTTGCCTACCATCATGCTGCTGCAAATTAGTAATGGGAAATTTTGTCAAGGGGCCCATTCTGGTTTCTTTGAAACTTAGTTAAATAAAAATACTTTGTTTACGCTTATAATGGTCTTGCTCAAATCTAGTGTTTAACCAGAGATCCATTGGTTTGGGATTTTTTGTTATGTCTTTGATTTTTATCTTTCCAGCACTAGAAAATCTTGCGAAAACATGTCTGCACAAAATAACATACCCGTTATTTTGTAACTTGTGACTCCAAGTCGGTTCAGTAAACTGAAAAGGAGAGGGAAAGGTTCAAACAAATTTAATTTAAGTAGTACTTGAGGACAGTATTAATTAGCTTAAAATATTTGTGTAAAACTATAAGATACAGTATGCTGTAAAGAGTTTCTCTTGGGAATTACTGTTCATCCTGAACTGTAACAAAAAACACCCCTAGAGAATTATACCCAGAAATTAACAGGTAGGGTATTCAAAACCAATAAAAGTGAATACATTCTCAAGATACCAGTAATTGGTCTGCATGACTTATTGCCCAAGGAAGAACTGAAGGGAAAAAAAATAACAGTGAGAGGTAAAAAGAAATTGCACATTTAAACAGAGAGAAAAAAATCCAGAGTTATAAATGTTATTGCTAAAAATACTTTCTGGAAGAAATATTAAAACATGCTTTGGGGCCCAAACTAATATCTCACTAATAATAAATAACGTGATGAAATTTAATATATGGGGGCTGATTATTCTTCTTAAATATCCAGAATATCCCTCTGTTAAAAAATGTTGATTAAAAGGGTTACAAGTTTTACTTAGCATGACAGTTGTCAAATAACCAAATGTAGGAACTCTTTGGAAAAGCAGCTCATGGTTTCATAGTGACAGTTTTCCATATTTTGATACAGACTTTGCCTAGCTACAAAGAAAGGAAAGATGAGGCAAAAATAACAATCTGTGGGAAACAGTCCAAGGTTAATCCAACTCTAGTTTTACTTATTTGTACCACCAGGGGTGTAGGTCTTAGGGCTGGGTGGATGCCCTTTAGAGAAACTGATTCACATTGTTGTTATGAGTCACAACAACACTGGCAAGGATTACTAATTAGTTGACTATATGATTTCATACAAAAGCAATAAAAACATTATAAAATACATTTATGAAAATAGCATAAGCATACAAATAGCATTTTAATGCAAATGTATTACCCTATGCAATCAAATTGCACAAGCTGATTTTAAAAAAATTGGCTCAGGCTGTTAACAGTGAATGCAATCTGCTCATTGAATCCTGATTTGGAGCTATTTAAGTTGGCAAATTTCCTTCTGGATGAGAGATGTCACTTTCTGAAAATGCTTTTTAAACAAAAATGGCTTATTTTGGATGTTTTGGATATTTTAAAGTACCTTCTTTTGTTGTTTTGTTGTTTGGGTTTGGTTTTTTTTAATTTAAAAATTAATCTCAAAATGTTAGGATTTTCCCTTATTTTTTAATTAACTCATAGAACTAGATACAGCAGGGAGTCCAGTGTAAGTTTTAATAAGATGTAACACAATGAATGTATTTTTGTTAGCTTAAGGTGAATTTTAAAATTCCTTTAAAAATATAGGTTACTAAAGAGAAAGAAAAAGTATCTGCCGTACCAGCAAATCATTCCAGCATAATCAGAGAAAGTTGAAATCTTTCTCAGCCCACCTTCTCTCAGTCTCTGGGACTGCTAAAATGGCACCAAAATCCCCAGCTCCCTAAGCTTATAATTTACTTTCTTGCAAGTTTTTAGCTCAGTAGTCTTTAAAACTGTGGCTGGAACCTGATATTTAAACAAGGTTTATTATATGAATACAAATATATGTTACGGAAAGACTGCTGGAACAATCTTAGATTCAGATTTACATTTTACTGACTATTACAGAGCAAATAACACTAATTTAATCTTATTTCATGTTAACTCTTTGTCAGCTTCATGGAAACACTATTATAATCAGATTTGGATTCTAGTAGTACGTAAAATATCTAAATGATCACCAAAAAAGATCAATATTAATTGTTCAGCTAGTGCTTGAAAAGTGATTGGAGATAGGCTTAGAATAGTGATTGAGGCACTTCTGAAGCAAATGAGAAAATAGCAAAGGTAATAAATTTAATTTATTTTCCAATCTAACTATGAAAGAAACAATTGTCAAACAGAATTTCTTAATTAGACTCATATTTTGGCCTCCAGGGCCAAAATACTTGAAACTGAAGGTAGCTGAAAAGACATCTGACTAGATGGCCTTTGTGACCTTGAGTCAAAATGTTCGGCTTTAAATTAGCTATTTATTTGAAACAAAAAGTTAACCTTTACTAACATGAGAAGAATCAGGAAAAAAAAAAAGTAACATAATAAAAATATTTAAAGCATTTATTTTTTTTTCAAAATGCAAACTCCTCTGACATCATCTAGGCAATTAAATTCTCAAAATTTCTTTCTTCACTCCATTTCTGCAGTTTTGAGTCTTTTGAGATTCCCCATATGGGATATGGTTCCAGGGACATCAAATAATTGACATAATTGACAAAAGAGGTCTTTTCTGGTTAAAAACTTCATGTTAGTTCTTTGGGTGATCCCAGTAGGTAGCTCTCATGGCTGTTCCACTCTTTAGACTTTGTTAGAACTTGTCACAAAACTGCATGTTATGCACACAGCACAAGGATCCACTAGCAGATAGACAAAATAACCTACCTTGAGAAAGGCAAGGGAAGGCAATGGAAATCAACTGAAACTGGTTTATTTGAGACACAAGCATAAAAAATTTTAAATGGTTGCAGAATATGGTTTGAACCACTTAATAAGCTTGCAGTATGATAGTGTGGTTATTGGAATTAGAAATGTGCAAACTCAGAACTCTGTCATGAGTACATCATTTGTACCATGACTGTTTTATGAATATCACTGTTATCACTTGATTTCCAGAAGCTCAGACAGAGAGTTTCCTGCACAAAACTGTGCTCTAACATGTTCATGTTAGTACTCATGCAAGTAAAGTGCTCCTTCTTCAGCTTTCTTTTTTCCCTTGAAACTATTTTCAGTCATGAGAAGAGGAAGCAGAAATCATATCATATCATATCATATCATATCACGAGATTAATCAAACAGGGAAGAAGAAACTACAAATGAAATAAAATTAATATTTGTAGAGGTAGTGAACTATGTATGAAAAGACAGTCATAACATTATATTTTCTGCATATTTAGACAACAAAGAGAAGTAAGTGAATGTTCATAACTGGTTCTTGGAGACAATTTTCAAGGCAATAACCTCAGCAAACCTGACAATATCTGGAAGCTGATGATCTGAAAAACCTGGAGAAGGCAACCTTGATATTGTTTGTACAGTATATTTATTGTAAAATACAGCCATTTCCTGTAAGGCAGGTGACTGGTGCAAAGGAAAAACACCACTGTGTTTCAAGAAAAATAAGTTTACAGTAGAGGTAACACAAGACAAGTGTTTGCTTAGCCAAAGCCTTGATCCAGCTCCTAGTGAAATGCTGGTCAGACCAAATGAATAATTCAGCTGTTTTGCAATGCTGCAGCAGTTTCTGTCATAAAGAGATTGCCCTCTGCACTGGCAGGGCTGTGTCGGAGGTGCCATGGAAAGCTGCTCACTGTGACTTTACCCAGGCCTCGCCCACTAAGTGCCTCTATCCACACTGCTGAGATGTGGGCTGGAGACTTGGACTACAAAGTGGGTGGGAAGTTAGCTGGTCTCCAGGGTGGTGATCAGCAGCACAAAACCAGCTGGCAGCTGGTTACTGACAGTATGCCCCAGGGGACAAACACCCACCAAAGTTTTTAATTAATGGCCTTGCTGATGAGACAAACTCATCAGCAAATTGCCAGATTTCAGCCCAGCTGAAAACTGTCGGGTCTCCAACCCTGCCTGCTGCATGGGCCTTAGGCTCGCACCCCAGGAGAGGGGTCTCAGGGAGGTGTGACGCTCCCTTGCACAAGTGTGACCTGCCCTTGACTCCTGCCCTTTCTCTGGCGCCATCCCCAGGGCTGGGGACTCTGCCTGGCACAGACTCCATTTCACCTCCTTGCTGGTCGCCTCCTGGGGGCTGTCCAAGGATGCATCTTCCAAACTTTTCTCCTCATGTTTGGGATATTCAGGGTAGTGCCCATGGTGAGATCACTGCCTGCCCAGCTTCTGGCTCACCTGCTCACAGAGAGCAGCTATGCCTCGAGCACTGACATGGACAAAGGGAACCACTAGAAAGAAAATTCAGGAAGGTAGCAAAAACTTACACAAAGACCCACCTCCATTAAGACTGAGCCTAAAGAATAAACTATATGGGGGTTTTTAAATCCCTTTTCTCTTTCTGGATTCCAAGAATGATGGCTCTTTGCACAGTCCTGGAAGAGGAGCAGGGAAGATTTTGGATTTCCTGCTCTTCTACTTTCTACTGCTGGATTCAAATTGATTACCCACAGTACAGAAAGCTTTCTTATACAGGTAATCTGAATAACATTATGTCGCAAAATTGCACCCATTGGTAGCAAGCAGGAAAATGGGACACAACTTACAGCAACTTGGAAATTAAACTTCTGAAAAGTGATTGCTTTTAATCTCTCCTTATAAGTCATGAACTTTGCAGCATGCGTGACAATATCCTAAAGTGATACATTTATGTTGTTCCACTTATAAGAGGACAAAGGATAGACTAATATTATCTCTGAATTTAATGATGTTTGAGAGAGGAAATTAAAATAGATGTTAGTTAAAAAATTATGATGATTTTTTCTTAATGTAGTCTATCAAAAGATATACCTCTGGAAAAATAAAAATTATTTGAAAATCCTGTGTTGAAATTAGGGAAGAGTTTGTATTAAGGAAGAAATAATGGTTTTGCATAAATATTGATAAATACAGTAAATAAACCCACTAAAATTCATTTAGTATATTTTCTTTTTGAAGACAACAAGTTTAATAAAAAATTCAAGATCAAAAAACTCCACATAACAGGTAATATTTCATTTTAAAAAGAATGACGTCTTTACTGTGTGCTGTTTGGGAAAGGGGTTACTGAGGAAAATCCCGAACTAATGGACGTTGTTTCAATTTTTAAAAATTGATATATTATTATGATGATTTCACTGGTCAAAATTCAACGAATGTTTTATTTTCAGTCTGAAAGGTAAATATGCCAACAGAAGTGAAGGAAAGCAATATGAGTGCAGATTAATTTAGGAATGATATGTTCAGATAGCTCTAGGAGATAAATTTGTTATTTTTTCTGACAGAACACAGAAAACAATTCAACCTTCACTTCTGGATGATTCAAGAGCAAAAGAAAGTGCATTTGATTTTTCAGCTTAGGAAACATTCTGATTTATAAAAGGTGACACAAATTTCCATGGCTGAAGATAAAAATCACTTGCACTGGATTTTGCAAAGTACCTTCTTGGAGTTGTTTCAAATCTTTTACACTGCAGCTTACAAAAGCAAGTATTCATACTTTTGTAAGCTACAGGACCAATAAAGCAATTTACCTAGGGATGTAGGTGCCTCCTCTGGTCTATGTTTTCTTCCTCCAATATACTAATGTGTTGTATGTCCTCCACTGGAGTAAGTGTATTAGCCGTAAGTCTTTACAGTGTTCCTGGAGTTTCTCTACCTGCTCAAGCTCTAGCCTTGTTTTTTCACAAGCACATTCAAATTTCTCTGCGTCCAAAAATTTTTCAGCTGCAGTCTTCACTGAAACTTTTCCTCTTCTAGCCACAACTCTCTCAAACCACCAACAGCCTCCTGAATTTTCTGTCCATACATGATCTGCCATCATGTATGAGTAAAATTTGCTGTGGTGGGGATTGTCTTGTATGAGTTACTGTCTGGCTTTAGGGCCTCTCCTTCTTTGCAGCTAGGAAATCAGACAGAAGGGATAAAATTGAGTTACACCATCTACTTTCACAAAAGTCAAAGGAATTAAATAGCTTTGAGTTATCTAGGCATTGTGAAGCATAGCTGAAAATGCCCAAAAATTTATTTAGAAGTTACTAGGGAAAGAGGACAGCTGAATGCCAATGAAACAATATTTTCATGCATACCTGCCTTCCTTAAGAATGCAGACTAAAAGCACTGAAAAAATGAGTATCTGGCCATCTGAAGTTAGTATGTTCAACCACTGCCTGATTTCAGAGCTGTGGAAAGAGTATTAGAGTGTTAGTGCTCCCAGAGGTACAGATTTGCTGCATTTAGCCAGGCAATTAGAACAACTACCAGGAAGAATAAAACCTGCATGCTCAGACATGAAACAGAGATTTACTGGAAATTGATTAATGTCATATCCTTCTAGTATTAAAGATAGATGGCAAGCTTCTGGCTGCACTGCTTAAAATCTTTGCAAAGAAAATTCTTGCTGTCTACAGAGCCACTGTGCTGCGTGCAGAATAAAACAAAGAAAAAGCCACTTCACATCTGACCCACAAGCTAATAGGAGAGAGGCCTGCAAAATCATTTGTATCATCTGTCCATGGCTACTAGAAAATGCATGTTGTTTCTTCTCTGTCTTGGGGTACAGCAGAACTGTGATGCAGAGCTTCTTTTGCTCCTCTCATGTGGAGG
The DNA here is from genome assembly GCF_009819885.2 of Catharus ustulatus. Lineage (NCBI taxonomy): Eukaryota > Metazoa > Chordata > Aves > Passeriformes > Turdidae > Catharus > Catharus ustulatus. The sequence goes on along the minus strand of NC_046223.1, from coordinate 57,833,529 downwards.
CGGGAGCACCATTCCCTGCGAGATCTCTGGCCAGCATCTCAGTGAGCACCAATGTGCTGCCTGACGTAACTCACAGCACACAGAGACAAGAGTGCAAGGGCTGCTAAGTGAATGAGGTAGGGAAAAAAAACAGGACAAAGACAAAGAGAAAATGACAAGTGGAGAGAAAACGGAGTTTATTATTTCCTGTAGCAATGTTTAATCCAATGCAAAGTGTTGATATATGTCAGACCTCTTCATTTTGTAATCCACTGTGAGCAAAGAAAGCCTGACACGGAAATGTGACTATTCAGTAAGATGGATTTTTACAGTGAAATAGCTAGTCTTTGTCTAAATGACTACACCTTTATATTGAAAAATGTGTCCATGTTACAACTGAACTCAGATAGAGACATTTCTTAAAAAGTATGTCAAGGAGTGAGCAGCTCAGGGATGGAGGATGGCAGTTCCTCATTCCCAGCTCACAAAGGTGGGCAAGTTTGTCAGTGCATACCAGAATAAACCACACATTGCTATGTAAAAATAATGTACTGAGAAATCAGAAAACTAGAAGTTCAAATAAGCGCTTAGTATGCTAAACTATCGCTTATAATAGCAGCTGATTTTATGTAATATCAGTGTAAAATCATTACCAGTCAGTTGTCAACAGCCACAAGTGTCAAGAAAGGGAACAATTTTAGGAAAAAAAAATATAGCATGCTTTCTATAAACTAAGATATATTAGGACATATAAAATATATAATAAAACATTAGCTTTCATCTTGTTCCTTGCAAAAGATGCAAATATATCTCAATATTTCTTTTTTCCAATGTGAAAAATATCTTTCCACTATATGCTTTTATACTGGGATTGAAAGTATAAAAAAAATCTATCAACCATCATACTGGCAACATGAACACTGTAAATACAGTATGGTCTTGCAGTCTAACAGTGGTATATATTTAGGGTCATTCTGAAAGCTCTGGTGATAAAAAAATTAGGCTATTTCTTATTGTAATAGTTTAACAATTAATAGTTAACAGGTAATAGTTAATTAGATTAACAAAGATAAGAGGTCCATATTTTATCTACAGCTTTTGACTCGAGAGGAAGGCAGTGAAGGTTTTATCATACTTTATGAAAGTCTGTGTCATGGAAGAACCCTTTCAGGTCTCTAAGAAGGAGGGTGGTTTTGATCCATCAATTAAACAGCATCCGTTAAGGCTCCTAACTTTGGGATAAATATTTGTTCCTTTATGAAAGAGAAATATATTAGGATCCTTAAAAAGCATATTTTGATGTTGAGGATGATTTTCTGGAGTGTGTGTTTAAGTACTGGACACTTAAAATTTTCTCATTTTGCTACTTATCCAAATTCTAACAAAAGTGAGATTTTTGTGTACCCTAATCAGCAAGACACTTGCTCTCACCAAGAAGCAGACCTAATTTTAACTTGGCCTTTGGTTTTCAAGTTCATATTCTCATTTAAATAAGGTTCTTTCCACAGAAAAGCTTACTTCATGTATATGCCTGTTTCATGGTAGGAAATACACTGTGTATTCAGCTAACAAAATTAAGTATTATGCAAATTAACATCAAGGAAGTCCTCAAGTGAATTAGAGGGTGGACTGCATAATGAGGATCTGAGATCAAGGGCCTGAGCTGCAATGGTTCTCTTCTGAGGGCATATTTATGCTGCATCTGTGCAAAACAGTAGAGAATGTTATGCTAGAATAAATGGTTGTGATGCAGGACAGGATCTTCACTGAGGAACCAGAGTACTTTTTACTTATAATACTGAGACCTAAGGTTGCAGGAAATAATGCTCCACAGAGAGATCAAGAAATAAGGCTGGAGATGCATGAGTGTCCTGGTTTAGGACAAATCTGGGAGGAAACCTCCAACCAGGGTCCCTCTAGAAAGCAAATTCAAGAGGCCCTCCCCCCACATTCAGGTGATGTAAACCTCCTTTGAGAGAAGTGGAAAAAACCTGTTTATTTAACAAGAAAAGTACTCACAAACATGTGAAAATGAGTAATATTAAACAATGGAACCTTTTGATTGGGGATATAAGCATGATAAATGCTAGGACAACAAAAAAATATGGGTTGCACATAGAAATTTGGCAGTTAGACTTCTCAAGATGTCATTAGGTAAGTCAGATACAGAGGAAGTTTTGAAATATGTTTATTTGTGCAAAGAACAGCTACAAAAGAACTCTACAGACAGTGTTCTTCATACACGTATGCAAATACTTCCAAAGAGGAAAGTACATAGCAAAGCAGACTATTGCTGGTTTTATATACTTTCAGCCTGTCAGGATATAACCTGGGCATATTAAGAGCTTGCTTATGTCCCATTCTGAGTTTCTTCCATAACCATGAAAATTTCCATGGTCTAGACAAGTTTCCTTACATAACAATACAGTAAATTAGCATTTTGAGGCAGAGACAGTGAAGATTTAGTCACATCTAGGGGTATTTCACACACTCTTTACTAGTGTTTTCTTTAGTTTTTGTGACCTCAAATTTGATAACCAAGTTAGCTGCCAAGGTGCTCATGCCAATCCACTTTTTGGCATTGAACTCCTTATGTAAAATACTTTCCCTTTTCCTTCTGGAAAGCAATTCTGATTTTTATTTGGGCTTGTGGGCATAAAGTCAAACTTAAAATAGAACAGCTTGATGCTATCAAAATAAAAAATTTTCTTTGAGTTGAAAAGACATCTGTCAAGATGTATTCCACTGGCAGTTTATATGCATATTTTCAAAGGGATTTTATAATTTACAAAGATCATTTGCCAAAACTCTTGAAGCAATCCTTACTGAGGTCAGCAAAATCCATGCTTCCATCACTTTATCATGGTCTAAAGCTTTAACAAACTGTTTCCAAGAAACTATGAAAGAGTGAGAGTTAGCAGGTGAAAATTCACTCTGGGGAAGAAAACAAGTCTATCAAGAAAAGTCTGAGCAGAAGGGCAATAGCAGTACATAGCCGTGGGCTGAGGGGGCAAAACAGGCATGAGAACTGCACTTCGAGAGTGCTGAAGCATCCAAGGTGACAGGGACCAGGTCCCAGGAGACGTTAGGACATGAAGGAGAAGGAGAACAAAAGGAAGAAACCAGTGTCACAGTGGCAGGCCAAGACCTTCATTGGCTGTGACAGGGCCCAAGGTGCTTGTCTTTCTGCTTGTTGCTGGTCACAGCACATCTCTGAGATGTATATTTATCCTCATCTGTGTCTATCGATTTATGGACAGCCTTGTGCTCTCTACTTCACAACAAAAGTGTCACAGAACACTTATGAAATAGTGACTCTCTTTGTTTACAGACCTTGAACACTGAGCTCCTTGCATGCATAAACCTATTTGTTCCTATCCCCTTCCTCAATAAGAAACACGCACTGAATCATTCTCATCCAAATGTCACTGAACTTCTCCTGGTTTAGGCTGCTGGCTGTTCAGCTCACAGAACCAGTGTCCAGGGACACACAACTCTAATAAATTTGATGGAAATAACACTGTCGCTTGATTGACGCAGACAGTGACAGCAGGTATCAGACTTGACTTATATGGTCCATATGACTGCTTAGTGCAAGCTCAAATCCTCTCAAGCTAAATTCTTACAGATTAAAGAAAGAAATCCTGTGATTTTTGTTGCTTTTACTGTTCATTTTGGTTAAGTCTGAATTTTCTTTTTTAAAGCAATTTATTGCTGGGACTAAATAGTATATGCAGTCTCCTGCTGACAGATTCTATCTGTCTAACTCCTCTGATATTGTGGAAAGAAACATGGAAGATGTGGGCACTTCAGTTATAGCTGTAACACATTCCCAATTTTATTCTGTATGAAAGAGTGGAGACTGAAACTTTTGTGAGAAACTGTCACTGGGACTTTTGGGTACTGCACAATGCTGTGAGTCCTAGGACTCAGTATAAAGATTTCTCTAAGTTAAAAAAAAATTCCTTTGACAATATGTTAAAAAAAATCTGTCTGTTGGGAGCCAGAAGTGGCTGTCACATTCTTCCTACAAAACTCTTCAGCAGAAAAAGACAAGCATTTCCTGTCAACTGAAATCAGCCTGGTTGCATATAATGGATAGCTGGAGACTCTCAGTGCTTTATCAGCTATTCCCACGTTCTCTACTTTTAGGTTTGTCAGTTTACAAATCCATGGTCCTTAAGCCAATGTAAGTGACCCCAAAATCCTAAGACTAGCCTGGAAGGTTGTCCATATCACACACAATATTTAGCACACAGCTATCACTAGCTCTTATTCTTTATGTCAACCCATAATGTCTTGGGGGAGGGCAATTGAAATAATTCTGTGGATCAGAACCAGAACTGAACACATTCTGAATAAAATCTGGGGTGCAGCTGTTCAAATAGCTGGGCTCTTGCTGATTATTGACAGTATTTGGAGAGGACTTTCAAGAAATTTTGTCAAAGCCAGTAGCCAGTATGGACGCTTGCATGACTCGAGGGACCTGAGCAATCACAGTGATTTCCAGCAGCCAGCAATAAGAGATGGAGAAGTATGAAGTGCTTTGGTGTATTGGGCCAGACTTCAGATGTGTGGCACCAACATTGCATTGTTTGACTTGTCATGTTGATTCATAATGATTTGAACATCTGCTCTTCAAATACTCTTTTCCTGAATAGTGAGATTTTATTGACATGATTTTGGTGGGGAGTAGTCAAAGAGGAGCTGGCTAATGAATTGTAGGTACCAGTGGTGCTCCCTCCTTATGTCTGGTAAATCTACATATCGGGCTTCCTGTTCTTTAACTGACATTGAATCCTTTATAATTGCTTCAAATAAAGAAGATTTTTCTCATTTGGTTTAAGAGCAAATTATCTGTCTCTAACACTTAATATGTTTCTGTCATCTACATCTGAGCTTCTGTCCTGGGCTTCTTTGATAGTTGTTGGAGACATATATACTTTTCTGAGGAATCTTAAACAGATTTTTAGAACAAGCAAGGTTCCATGAAAAGGTATTTCTTCCCAATGGCTAAAGGGATATTAAAATAAATACATCAGACATGGATGTCTGGAACCTTTTATATATCTAATGTTAAGGAAAAAGTCAACTCGGTCTGCCTCAGATTCTAATCTGCAAAATTACTGTTTCATGTATTATGACTTGAAATTTTTGATCATTTAAATTTAGTGTTCTGCATTTCTTGTTACTGAATTTCATCCAATTTATTTAAATTATTTTCCTAATTCGTCAAGATCTTTTAAAGTCTGTCCTCATATATGTTTACAGACCCTCACAGCTTGATGTCATTGGAAATTTAATAAGCACACTACACTATTTAATCATTGACTACCTACTCAATGACTCAAGTCACTAATGAGAACATTGATAAGAACCGGGCACAAGACTGATCTCTGCAGAACGCTGCTCAATACGTAATGCTAGAAAACAAAGAACCATTAATAAGTACTAAACATGGTTTCCTTAACATGTATCTGCCTCATAGCAATTTCATGAAGATTTTTTCATTTTATGAAGATGCCACACAAAACAAAAGACAGTGGTGAGGTCAAGATATACAATGTATACTATTCTGCATAGTCAGAACTTTGTATCAACAGAGAAGGAAATTCAGAGGCTATGATATGTTCTTGAGAAATTTATATTAGTTGGTACTCACTCTATTTTTGGCGCATTTACAAAAATGCATCCTTTCATATTGCTATTATTGCATAAACTGAAGTGAACTAGTCCGTAATTTCCAATCTCTCCCCTGCCTCTCAAAAAGATAAAATTTCTATTTGTCTTCTTTCCCTCAGGAACTTCTCTAGATTAAGCAACACTGTCTGTCTGAGTAGCATTTATATGTTTTTCTTTTGTGGAAAAAGAGACTGGGGAGAGAAATATAAAGTAAAATTTTGTCTCCATATCTTGCCTTGATTTGTAGGTATGCAGTATCCCTAATGATTGGAAGATAATGTTTTTATCTCCAAAAAATTTCAAAAATTGAATACGATTCAGCAGTTCCAACCCCGTTCTTTTCTTCCACTTTCCAAATTCTTGACCCTTTATGGAAGGCCTCAGTTTTGCTTCACAAAACCGTACATGGGTTAAGCAGAGAAAGGTTTTCCATTCTATAATGCCTAATAGGGTCCTGGTCATTGATCATTTTACAAAGTTATGTTTATGTATGCAATGGGAGTGTTTTTAATCGATCCTGGGAAGGCAGCATAAGCACATTGAAAATTCACTCCAAAGTAATTTGTATTGTGAGATATAAGGTTCATGATGACTCTCAACTAAAATATATTTAGTTCAGTCTATTATTTTCAAAAAGAAATTTTGTTGTTAAGGATTTTTATAACACAGTTGTCTCTTTACTATTCATGGAATGGTGGTATCCTAAGAATTGCAATGAAAAATATTTCTATTCTGATCTTAGAAAAATCCTCTATAGGACCATATATTGTTCACAATTATACTGTGTGTAATAAATGCTTCTCAAGTAATCTGAAAGAGCTGTCAATAGAATATTTTCAAAATGTTTTGAAGAGGCCTCAGACACCATGAGGCTTTGGGCATGGAGTCCTGGAAGAGATTGCCCAGCAAGGGTGTGGATTCTCTGTCCTTGGATAAGCTCAGCGTTGGTGTGAAGATATTCAGACCAAACTCAACTGAATAGAGCCCTGAACAACTTGCTTTCACTGGACCTGTTCTGAGATTATCAAAGTCAAAGCAGAAATAAAGAACGTATTTTAAACTGTGAGGTTTACCATTCAAAAACAGGGTTTTTTTTTTCATCTTTTGATGTCTAGATACTATTTCAAAGGTATGATTTTGTCAAAAAATGACTGATCTCAACAAAAACTTGGAATAATATTCTAGGGATTGTGTTGTACTTAACATCAATATGAGCTCTTGGTTTCTTTCACAGAAAATTATTTTTCGTTATTCACATTATTCTGTTGAAGTAATCATAGCACTGTATATGGAAGGACTTTTGATTTCACATTTTGTCTAATCAGCTGGAAGTATTTTCCATTTACATTTGTATTTACTTTTCCAAGTGAAATGCTATCAACAGGGATTAATATTGAACATTGTAATTTCTAAAAGTATAGTTATTTCCACTTACAAGAAACACTGCAGAAATGTTGAATCATATTTCCTGAACATAATGAAAAAACAAGCTATCATTTAACTAATATTACATTTGAAGGAGAGAGGAAATAATACATGAATAACAGGAAATTCTGCACTGCCGTTTTTAAGCCACGAAATAATTTCCCGTATCACTTGGAATCTACATTTTAATAAATGAAGTCACTTTTTATTGTTCATCGCTAAAAATTCTAGAGGACTATGTCTTTTGGGTTTGGGTTTTTTTTTTCTTTTTCCTTGGTATCATTGTTTGTACTCCTGGGAAAAATAATTTGACATTTTTTCAAAAGCTGAATATGAAACAATATGACAGATTTCTTTAGAAGGATCAGAGAACCTTCATTACATGAAGAAAACAGAGAAAAGACAAAAAGTGGAATTACTGAGTGAAGGAAAAGAAAATACAGGTGCAAATTACTCTGCAATTTCTTATACTATGTGTAATTTTGTTACAGAAAAGTAAAGCTAAATCAAGTGTTTTTTGAGGTCTGATTACTCTAATGAGTATGTAATTTCAATCAAAGCTCCATCTACCTAATAAAGGGCAAGAGGATGATTAATTATCTCCTGCATAGAGGAGGAATCATGTCAAGTGACAAAATTTCTGTGATTTCTCCTTTCATGTAGGAGACACATGTGAAGGTTGATTTGCCTGTTCAGGTCAGCTCATAGCATTCTCCTTAGCTAATTGCTGTTTCATTCTTGTTGGCTGGCTAATTTCTGCCCTTTTTTGTGTGCCTGTACAGAGCAAATTTTGAAAGCAACTATTGTCTTACCTTGTATAAGCAGTATCTTGATCACAGAATATTGTTTCAAAAAGTTTGGGGAAATCACTTATCCATAGTCAATCACAAAGCTGTATAGGGTTTTTGTAAATTTATTTACATTGTGGAGTTTATAGTGATTTATGGCATCCCATTCAGCCTAGGGGATTTAGTGAACACACTGATCTTAACACAGGGTATATGGAACCATGAAAAATAAGTTGTGCAATAGGTATTGTAAACATTCAGTACCTGGAAAACCTGGCTGAAATGAACTGTTTGAAAAGGCCATTTTTGTTCCAGGTTTTAAGAGGCAGGCAGATCCCATACAGGACAGTTTTCCAAGAGAACAGCCTAGAGGTACATGCATAGCAGATGTGACTCAACGTGTCTGTTGCCAGGGAGGTGCCATTTAGCTCTAATTATGAAATCAATTCCTTCTGTCAGCAGCCTTACCAGAAAGCTGGCTGCCCTCTCTTGCAGATAAATGCTCTCATCAGCTCAAGCAGTCCCTGTAAACAGCATGAAAAGACCATGTACACGGGGGTTTCAAAGAAAACATGAGCAACCTTGTACTGACCAGTTTCAGTGTGAGCAGTGCCAAATAAAATCAAGATAAGAGACAGATGTAGAGTACCTGCCTGTCTTGATGGAGATGGCTCCCAAAGGCAAGCAAATACTTATGGAACTTTTATCAGCTTTTTACAAAGCACTTCTAACCAAGATAGATCTCAGTAATGGGGAAAATATGGCTTTTCAATTCCTCCTCTTTCCCCCTCTCTACTTTTTTGCAACTTCTTTACCTTAGTGAAAAACAGAAAGGAAGAAAGACCTTTACCATCATTCCTAATATTCATGAAATCCCACTCTAAAGACTCTCTGAATGTTTATGAAAGAAATTAAAATGAAGAATTCATAATCAAAAACAAAACAAAAAACCAAACACAGTGAAAAAATATGTAAGGTGAATGACTTAACCACATATAGTTAAGAGTAGAAATATGTGACTGAAATAGGCCAGTGTTATTCACCACAGCATAATAAAATCAGTCAATCTCAAATTAAGCATTACTCATATGATACAGTATATGATAAATTTTACTATACATAATTACCTCATTATAACTAAATGCTCACTTTTAGCAACTAAAAAAATCAACAGATAACTTACTTTGTAACTTTAAATGTGAGCAAACATACCCTCTAGAACAAGTTCATTTGAAACAGGAGATGAAGTTATTCTACTGGACATTTTCTGGAGAAACATTTTAGAGCTTCCAATTTCAAAAATCAGGCAAACTTAGATTTTTAGAAATAAACTGTTATATGAGGTATTACCGGATTTCCTTAATGGCTAATACTAAAATCCTGCAGTGTTGTCCTTCAGCTGCATGAAAAATAGCAGAAAGATTAAGAAGATGGAGCAGGGAAGAGGAAAAGTGTCCCAGAAATGAGAGAGGGGGAAGAATTTAAATTGTAAAATAGTCAGGGATATCATCAGAAATCCCAGATGATGGTCTTAGAGTGGGCTTCTTATTCCTAATTTTAGCCACAGAAAAGTTAAGTACTAAAGAAGCCGTTCAGACTAATTCTATTGTCTATGAAGAGGTACATGCATATTGAAATAAAATATGTATCCTACTTGAATTTGATTCCATTATGGTATGAATTTGGTCCTTAAGCAATCTTTCTTTTTCCTTAAAGAGGGTTGGCTACATGTATAGCTTAGGTTTTAACTAAATTAATAGCTCAAATTAACTCTCTAAATTTTAAGTAAAGTCAATTGAAAGATGATCTACTTACAGGTGAAATAATAGAAGACAATAAAATAAGATGGTTTTCCTAAACAGATAATAGAAAATCAAAATAAGCAAATAATCAAAAAACCACTGTTGTTACCATCACTTTGTCCTGATCACTGACGTCTGTGTTAATGAGCAAATATCCCCTTCAAGGTATAAAAATAAAAAAGGAATGTGAATATCTTTGTCTGGTCTTTGTAAATTTAATACTATCTTTCAAAATTGGTCATTAACAAAGTATTAACTGAATAATCAAGATTACTAACATGTTTAGTATTCTTTTTCATATGGCTCCCTTTGTAGTAAAAAGATTTAAAATGTGATTTAAAATGTAATTTAAATAATACAACTGAATTAAATTTGCCCATTTTTCTGAAAGAATGAGTGCTGCAAAAATAGAACAGATATTTAGTACTTAGTTACTTCAGATAGATGATGTTTATATACACAGAAAGTATTTCTATCATATTACAGTGGATTTCACTGCTTACTGAATATTCAGTCTCCATTTAAGATTGACCCAGAGCAGACACTTGATACAGCTGGTTGATTTCTGTAGTTAAATTAAGTGTTGCACATTCATGACAGGGCCACTTGGGATCTATGCATGGAAATAAAAATCAATTCCACAAATATGCACAAGGGTGCAACTCTGTTTTGTTTCCTTTTGCAGCAGAAACCATTAGAGAGTCTTGTGTTGTTGAGAAATGGATATTTTATGTAGATTCATAGTCTGGACTTGGAATCATATAGTCATAGGATATGCTGAGTTGAAAGGTACCCTTCTAAGCCATTGAGTCCAGCTCCTGGATCAGCACAGTACACCACAAATGTCACACCAAACTTCCTGAACTCTGTCAGACTTGGTGCTGTGACCACTTTCCTGGGGAGGTTTGTAAAGACACACTAGCAGATTATTGACTATGGAAAACAGAGCAGGAATGACTGTTGAGAAGTTTCCTCCTTTATTTCTGTTTCCTCAATTTCAGAGACTAGTGCTGAACACGAATCTTAAATTCTTTCATGTTTAGTGTCTGCCTTCATATTTGATTTCTTTAACACTGAAAAGCCTGAAAGACTTTAGAACATAAACCAGAGTAGATCATGGTAACTGGGCATCACAACTAACCTTAACCAGAGGGAATTACAGTGAACATTCAGTGCATACCAGTTCTAAACACAACTCCATGAAAGCTTCTGGAATCTTCTCTCAATGTCAATATTGAATCTGTAAAAAGAGGGAAGGTAAAAGCACCAAATCTAGTAAATTAACTTTAAAAACATCCAACAAACCATAATAAGGCATAAAGAAACATTTCTGAGAAACACTTAGCTGAAGAAATAAAAATCAAGATTTAGGTTTGCTCAGGAGCATGAGAAGCAGTGTGCTAATCAGACAGCAATCAATAAGAGCTCAAGAGGGATAACAGCAGGAAAGCTACACAGATCTTTTCAAGGGTGCTCCTAATAGTGAGAAGAAATTATTTCTACATCATAGGGGTTCCATGCAGAATACAGCGGCTTTCAAAACAAAGTAATTAAAAAAAATGTTTCTATGAAATGGAAAAATTTTTTTCTGAGTTTGAAACATTTCCATAAAGATTATTTTGTAAGCATTTTGAGTGGAATCAGAAACAACTGTTTGTGCATTTCTTAGTTTTTTCTGATTTCAATAGAACAAAATATGAGGGATTTTTTATTTCTATATAATCACTCTCACATATATAAATAATTACAATTATACAAAGGAAAATAGCTGCAAGAACTAGCCATGGCTCACTTTTTATAACCATTGCCCTGATAGGAGGAAATGTATTTGTTTTAATGGTTAATGAAATAAGAATTCATCACTTGATAGAAAAATCAGAATATAGAGAAGTGACTCAAAGCCTAGTAAAAATTAGAAAATAAGTAATCTTAGAGCCCAGGGATTCTAATCTCCTAGTCTAATTCCCAGTCACTCTTCCATTGAGAGTCACTGTTCTCATTTCAGAGAGATTTAAGTAAATGTCTTTCTGTCCCCAGAACTGGGAAAAAAAAGTGTGAGTTTCAAGAATCTCATAAAAACAGAGGAAGTAAATTTGAAGAGGAAAAAGAAGATTGTTAGGGTTAAGTCAAGAACCAAAACCAAACTAAACCAGAAAGCATTAATGGTCTACTCAGAGTAAGGTCTGCTGTCCTTGAAAACATTGTGCAGAGAACTTAGAGGGAATTCAAAGGAAATGATTGGTCATGTGTACACACTGAGTGAACCCAATAGTTTTCACGCACAAGTCATAACTACCTCAATTCCTTTTTTCTCAGGTTACTATTGGCTTATACAGAAATTTACCAACCAGTCTCATATCTATGGCTAAAAAAAAAAAAGCATTCCCATCGTGCTTAGTTTCTAAACAACAGTTTTGTTACTCCAAAGCACCCTTAACCCTGAAGAAAGCATTCTCTGTTGCTTCAATGGAACAACTTGTGAACTGAAGCTTTCCTACTCCCCATGATGGTCCATTCCTTTGTTATCTACTACTCTCGAAAATTCCTTGCAAGCAATCTGTGAAGCCCAGAACACAACTGGGTTTTTAACTCCCTGGCAGATGTGATCACAGACTTATCTTGTTATTTTAGGGCATCATGGTACTTTGAATAGGTGTACTGGGAAAAGAGTACATCAAAATACACATATGTATCAGATCACATAGTTTTCAGAAGTAGCCAAAATTCAGTCTCTGATTTAATCCACTGTTAAATATATTCATAACATTTTTTTTTACTCAGTAATTAAGCTTCCCAAAAGCCTGAAAAAAGTGATACTATGGAAAGTACAGAATAAATCAGAACATTTGTAACTTCTGATTCTTTTTTCATTAGAGAACTTGCCCTTAAATCTGTTTACGTTGTATTTCTTCACCATTTGACCAGCTACTATAGTTAGAAAAAAATTAGTTTTCCAAGTAATATCATTGAAGATATTTGAACCCTGGCTGTACACAGGGCAATCTGGTGTGAGTGACCCTGCTTAAGCAAGAGCTTGTACTGGACAATCAATACAGGTGTCTTCCCATGTCAGCCATTCAATCATAGAATTCTGTGATTCTTTGTCAAAGAGATTTAATAAGCATAGCCCATTGGCCAGAAAATTATTATGGAGCGATTTCATTCAACTCCCATTGTCTTTCCAGTAACTACGCGGACATCTGGCTCAGACCCAGGGGCAGCATACTATTAGTGGCATATTCTACAGAAACTTAAAAGGCACAAGAAGCCTAGGTTTAATGCGTTCTGGTACCACAAAGTAAAAAAAATGCAGAGGATGGATAATAGTCAAAGCTGTAAGTGGAATATGCAGTTTGTATAGATGGTTCCAGTGTCTCAGCTCTCTGGAGCTGGAGCCCAAGAGCCAAGAGGAGACAAAGAGAATGGGACAAATACTAAGTGTGTTTGAATTGCTTTAACATATATGGAAGATCAAAAGAGAAGAAGAAATAAAATAGATGAGAAAAAACCCCATTATTTTAATATAACTAACTATTTCTATGAAATAGGAGATAAAATAGCATGTATTCATAGAGGCATGTTCATTAGCTTATATTTTAAAAATTACTAATGAATATGACTTTTACACACTTAAAATGTTTATTTAATGAAAATGAAGCATGTGATACATTAAGGGATGATTATTTAAAAATAGCATCACGTTATGATGCAGTAAAAAGGCGGAATCTTAATAGCTGCTTTCATTTATATTTTATGTACAGAAACCCAGCATAAAAACATTATAAGATTCTGACTGTAACTAAATCAAAGTTATTCAAAGTAATGATGTTTTCTCACCTTTTAAAAATTTACTCCCTTACGCTAAGAAAATAATATCTGCAGGTGAGATATTAGACTGCAAATTTAAACATAGCTGCTCTGTTGCTTTAGCACAGGTTCACTTTTTGGCAAAGGGAGAGATTTTATGGCAAATTCTCAGCTTCTGTTCACTACTAGCAGAATTCTGTGAGCTGATGTTCTCTGCAAACATGAGCTCCTGAGCTGGTATTTGTCTAAATGCAGAGCTTCTGCTCCCACCATGACTCTCTAACCACAGTTAGACACTGTCCCAAGGTTTACAGTCCAAACTTTCACAGTGCCTGACAGGGAGCTATGCAGAGAAATCTGGTGAGTCAAAGCACAGCCGTGTTTACAAGAGACTTATTTAAAAAAAAAAAACCATTAAAGAATTTAGGCTGTGAACACACCAGGTCTGGCAGCATTACTGAAACTCTCTCCACTCCTAGTACTCTATCTCAGAGAAGACTGCTCAGACCCATGAAAAAAATTCCCACTCTGATCCCAAATTAAATAACAATTACAAGAGAAGTTCAGTAAATGACTCCTCTCCCCTAGTTTTGCCCATGTCTAATACCATTAATTCTTCTACACATATTTTTTTTGTATAACGTGTATGTTGGTAATAAAGTGTCCATGAAACAGATGTGCAAGGTAAGGTCACTATACTGTGCCTACTCAGTATGCATTTAGACTGCAGTGCCCTGCTGATGCAGGGTTTATGTTTGTATGGCACGCTGTAAGTTACTGTGGATCCTTACAGGGTTTAGAACAGAATAATTAATGGCATTACTTTCATTATTAGGTGATGGTGCTTTTCTAAATCTACTAATACAACAATATTTTCTCCCTATTTTGTGTGAAGCATGTTTAAATTAAGAGATATAGCATGCAATCATGATCAGACACCTACCCTGCAAATAGAAAAGTGACAAGTGTCTCTCTCCCCATACTGTATGTAACACAAGAACAGACACAAGTTTTTCTATTTGTTGGTGCTTATGACAAAGAAGCAGAGCTGAACCTGTCTCCTGTGTGTTCACTGGGCTACATCATCTATGTATAATAATTTAAACTGTCATAATGGTGTGTGTGTCAAATCCAGTGACATGCACTCAGGGATGTGGTTTTCAAGAAGCATCAAAACCACCACAAGCACACTGTTCAAAAATAGCTGGTCTTGGACCTTTGATGGCTAAAAAACCTGATGTCACTGAGTGAAATAGGAACAAGGTAAGAAAGCAGCTACTTTTAGAACTAACATTTATGCTTGACTAGAGGCAGTGGGGACATAATCTAACTGGTTAGCTGATAAGAGACCCTACAGGAGTTTTCTACGAAAACAGGAAATGAGCATTAAACTGACATTTACTCAGCAAGCCACCAACCAGAAGTGCTTGGGGGACCCCCTACACTGAAGCAAAATGCCAGAGCTGTATAATGATTAGACTTTGATGGATCCCACTGACGTCCCAAAGGCTGTTCTGTTTCTATTTTTTATTTCTTTCATCTGATCTTCATCCATAATTTGACAAACTATTTTTAAGTGTCTATTTTCCTTGTGATTTATATATTCCAGGCTCACCAAATTAATTCAATACTTCGTCCGATCACTAACTACACTTTAGCTGTTAAAGTGACGCTGTATTCCCAAACGTGTCACATTTAGTCGTGACAAAATCTGGTCACTTTAATAGCAGTGACAGACATACCCCTGCAGCCAAGATCCCCCCAGTTTGTCCTGTAGTGACATTCTACTATTCTTGTCTTCTACTCTCCAGATTAAGCTCCAGTGACTGAAAAAGAAAGAAAGAATGGAGGAAAATAGTAACTTTGAAAGGTTTGTGTAGACTTCAAAATTATTTGCTTGTGTTTGGGCATGGAACAGCATGCAGTTGGCTGCTTTGAACAGTGTATGTCCCCTCAGCCAGGGAAGCTCTTTCCATTACTGTCTGACCCAGCCTCTGTCCTATGATGAGGCTATGGTACTTTTCTGAGACTGACCCATGCCAAAGTTTTTGTGCCTGCCGCCAGGGAAGCTCAAAGAGAAGAACTTTCTGCAGGATGTGATAAAATGCATTAGCATTTGACTTTCAAGCTCCCCTACTGCCAAGCATTTCCATAGGTGGTGCATTGGTTGTTCTTTATTTAATTGGAAAGGTATTTTTATTAAATTCCTAGTTTATTTTTCCAACAGCAGTATAGGCAAGTCAACAAGAGTATAGGCAAGTTTAGTTAACTTTTATGTAGGCTGAAAAGAGTCAGGTTAAACCTAGCAAATTATTGGTGACCTACTTAGCATTTAGAAAGGTTTTGTGCTTTCAGTCTACTGCTCCCTCAGTGCACTACAAGCTTAGAGCACCTTCACATCAACAGTTTTAAACAAAAAAAAACTTCCAGTCCTCATTAAATCACAGGCAAGGCATAAACTTGAAAGCATATATTGCATCATTATTACCTGAGGAAAAAGATGGCCTCTCAGACAAGCCAGGCACAACTCACTACAAATTACTGCTGCAAAAAGTTTGAAGGTCTCAGAATTTAATCTCAGTGCATGCTCCTCAAAAACAGAGACAGTATGTTCCTCAAATGTAGATGATCTCTGATCCAGTGTTCACCATTGCCATCATAAAGGTCTTTTTTTATTGGGATAGGCTAGCAGGGAAGAAAAGCTTTTCGTACAGTGTATGTTTTGCTTCACTGAAAGATGTTACCAGATAAAGAAATTAAAACATCTGGAAGATACCATTTATTGAGCAAGATTTTTGAATATTTGGACTATTTTTCAAAGAAGAAATGAAAAAATGTTCTGGGTTTTTTGTAGTTTTTAAAAATTTGCTCTGAACAGCATAAGTAATGTTTTAAATTGTAGCAGGAGAGATTTAGCCTTTTCACAAAATAGATATCCTATGGCATTTCTGTAATTTAAAGTTTTAGAACAAATTTCCACTAGGAGGAGTTTAGGTACTGGTGTGTCTGCTTAGAGGACATGGAAATAAACCAGGTAAAATTCTGTTGCTGTTCATTTTTTAATTCCGTGCTGCATAAAGTCGTTGTCAAATCCTCTGAATTCTCAGAATCAGAATTAGTTTATGGCAATCCTACGTTAAATAGAGCTATAATCAATGAGAATACGCAGTTTTTTCTCCATTAAAGAACAGTTTGAATTAATGAGAAGATCTTATTTGCCTGCACGTGCAGTTGAGGCAGGATACAGCTGTTCAGACATGGTAATTTAGTGCCTTTTCAGCTACTCTACAATGCTTCACTCTCTTCCTAACTGCTGCTACAGAGTGACACATATTTCCCATGGATCTGTCAGCTCCATGCACACCTGGCATATGGATGATGTCTTAGGAAGGAAATCTCCTGCAGGAAGTAGGCTGAGAGCCAGCACAGCACAGCAGTTACCCCTGGAGAGGCAGGTAGCACCATTGGGCATGGCCTTGTACATCCTCACAAGTGCTGCAGTAGAAGGACATGGGTCTCCTCAAGGCCCTGGGTGAGGTATCCTAGAACCTCATAAGTGGAACTAACACTCATGTCCACACAAATGAATTGAGCTCCTAGAGTTTAATGTAAGCCCAGAGCTATAAAATGCTGCCTGATTCCCCTTGCCATATGTGTAACGTGTCGAAGTCATGCTATTCTCACCTCCTCAGAAACCATGCAACAAGTTATGGTTCAAACAGTGACCAGCTTTGCTTTATAACAATTTGGATATGATTTTCCAAACTTCTATGGCACTGCCAGCATAAGCTTTACTGCTTTTAATTTCCTTTCTTACATATTTTTGGCACAATAGACCATTAGGAAATACCTGATTGTTAAACAAGTTTTAAAATTATAAAATCAATGCTAATTTTTTAAAGCTTAATAGGAATATACTAAAGAAACCATATAATATGTGAAAAAATTAAAAAAAAAAGTAGAAAATTTTTGTAGGAAAGCATTTACCTTATGAACTGCTATACCTATCAGTATTCAGAATCCTATTCTGTCTCCTAGGTGGGGGAGAGATGAGGAAATATGATATGGGCATACTCCAAGACAAATAAGTAAAAAATTTCTTTACTTTTTGTTATAATAACATTTGAACTTATAGGTCACTCCCTACTAAGGTTAGCACAGATTCAACCCACTAACATTAAATATTAATGTTTTCTCTTTCTCTTGCATTTTAAATCAAAATTTTAAAATCTGTTTGTTCCCAGAAGCTAGCCACAGAGACTAGAAACCTTTCTTTTCCTTTTTTTTTTTTTTTTCATAAAGCCATTTTTATTAACAGGAAAATCCTGATTATAATAGCTTTTGGATTTCTGTAACTTCCAGAATAAGAGCAGTAGTAGCACTCACTTAGATCCTTAGCTTTTGTAACTGTTACTGATAATAATGCTGATAAACAATAGGATAAAAAACTATGTCAGGGTGTTGGTTTTTTTCCAAAATCACCAGATCCTGGATGAAAAAAAACCCTCATGAAACAAATGAAAACTCAAATATTCCACAAACAAACAAATCTGAATGTTTGTATCCCTCTATACTCATGTTTTTTTATCAGTCAGAAGAAACAACTTTTAAATCCAAATGGTAGTTTGAAAACATTAAGTCAAAAAAGAAAGTGCAGTCCTAGGATAAATTTTTCATATCTTCCATTTCAAACCTTGGGCAGGTTTGTGTGTTTTTGCAGGTTCCAGCAGTATAATTATAATTACACTGCACAAAGGTGTGAGAACTGAAGTACTCATTGCTTGAGATGATGGGCAACAGGCAGCTAGCTTGTTTTAGCATTGTGTTTGAATATTGAGGCTTGGATAATAAGAAATAACTTGTTTTCTCCCTATCATACACTGGTGAAACACAATAAAACTTTGGTAATCAAATAAATGTTCAAACCATGGTGATGAGCATGGTACTAAGAGATTAATAAATGACAATGCAGTAAATTTCAACTTCTAAAACTCAGCAGAACTCTAGACATGAAGGGACAAAGAGGAATTTTCTGGGAGAAATTCATATTAACACAGCATACCTGCTAGTCTGAGAATAATTTCGAGGTGCTATTAAGGAAACAATGCATCCAACACAGACCTGAATTTACACCTCAAAAAAGCATTATAGGCTTGCATAACAATTTTGAGTCATAGAATAGTAGAATCACGGAATCATAGAATGATTGGTTCTGAGGGATCTTGAAGACCATCTAGTTCCATTGGCCCTGCCACGGGCTGGGACACCTTCCACTAGGCCAGGATGCTCAGAACCCCATCCAGCCTGGCCTTGACACATCCAGAGCTGGTGCATCCACAAATTCTCTGAGCAACCTGTTCCAGTGCCTTCCAATGCCTTACCACCTTCACAGTAAAGAATTCCTTCCTAACATCTAATCTAAACCTACCACTTTTCAGTTTTAAGCCATTCCCCCTTGTCCTATCTGTTCCATTCCTGATGAACTGCCCTTCTTCACCTTCCTTGCAGGCCCCCTTCAGATACTGGAAGGCTGCTGCAGGGTCTTCAGGCAGCATTCTCTGCTCCTTGAGAGTCAATGATGACACCTACAACAGAAGGAAAGATGCTTATCTGGGTTTTCTCCAGCTGGCTGCCGTGGCACTGCCGGTTCCCCCTATGGCTCACGGCTCACACTTCCGGGGTGGCAAATGTCACAACTTTGTCCATTATATAAGGCGCACCGGACTATAAGGCGCACTTCCGGGTTCGGGGGAAAATTTTAGTCAAAAGGGTGCGCCTTATAGTCGCGAAATTACTGTAATCTGTTACCTAGGAAGTATTAGCATAACATTTTTAAAAAATTTATCTCAATTGAGAACTGGACTGTGCAGGTCCCTTCCACTCGGCATATTATATGATTCTATGTTTCTAAGATTTTTTTTTCTTTTAATGTATTGACTGCCCCATAGATTTTGTTCTGAGAAAGAAAACTGAAAGAGAAAAATTTGCTCTGCTAATTGAAAGATACGTGCCCAGCTCAATGAAGATGTTCTTCTCTTTCTCTAAAAACTGCAATAGGTTTTTGTTCCTTATAGAATATTTCTACCCAGTCTCTGCAGTTAGGATGAAGATGCCTTTCTGAGTCATGCAGGTGTGCTTTATAAACACCCTGGTATTTAGCACAAACCAACTTACTGAGGCAACAGGTCAAGCACAAGGTCCTTCACCTGGGAAGGAAAAACTTCTTGCAGTTATGCCAGCTGGGCTTGACTGAGAAGAGTAGCACCGCTGGCAAGATGTAAGGTATGTTGGCAGACATAGGGTGAGCAGGAGCCAGCAGTGTGCCTTGGCAGCAAAGAGGAGCAACAATATTCTCCGCTGTGTGATAGAAAAGATGGAGCAAAGTAATCATCTCCCTTTACACAGCATTCCTTGTACTGCTTCTAACAGTATTGCAGTCAATTTTGTGCTTCCCAATTCATAAAGACATAAATAAACTAGGGTGGATTTAGTGGAGGGCCACCAAGATGGTCAAGGATTGAAGCACTCACCCTGTGAGGGCAAACTGAAAAAGCTGGGCTGGTTCAGCCGGCAGCAGAGGTGGTTTTTGGGGTTCCTTTCTGTAGCTCCCCTGCAGCTCTGGGAAAATAAGTGACAAGATGGAATAAGGCTCTTTGCATAAGGAGGGTAAGATATAATGGGCAGAGATAAGACTGAGCAACCTGGTGAGCACACAGCTGACTCTGCCTTGAACAGGAGGTTGAACTAAACACCCACATCTCAACGTCCCTTCCTGATGAATTTATGTTGTGATTCTACACATTCTCAGAAAAGAAGCTGAGGAGTAAAAAAGACAAAAGTTGACATGAGTTACCAATGTTTTGCTGTTACCAAACAAAAATCATCCTGGGATTGATAAAGTGGAGTAGACTTGTGAGACTCTTGCAAAAAGGTGGGGAACAGTCTGTCCTTTGCTTCAATCTTGAGAAGGAATAACGTGAAGTTGTAGCAATAGATTCCATTGCCATGTGTGCTGCCTTTCAAACAATATTTCTTAGCCATTCACTCTTCTAAAGTACATATGAAGCCTCATTTATAGCTTTCTGTCTCTATTTGTATTATCTTTCTAGTACTGTCTGTTCTGTTACTCCTTTATCCTTGAGATAAATAATCATAATAATCATAACAATAATAAAGCACCTGCTTTTTATTTTACTCTAAAACATTGGCGATATGATAAAGGGTAGGTAAAGAAAAAAAGAGAGTCTGAAAGACAGAATTCAAGCTTTGGTTTTAGTTGGCAAGAAAAATTGTGGTGCTATTGTGCCTTGAGAGAATATGCTTTAAATAAATTCAGAATTGCCTATAAAATTAGTTACATCAAGATAGACATTTTGGTTATATTTAACATAATAACAAAAAAAATGAGGAGGAAGAAAATTAGCTGTGGATCATCAGAAGAACTGTTTTTTCTTGCAAAATCAAGCACTGCAGCTTCTAGGTTCAGGATCACCGTCAGTGAATAAAATCATGCACTTCAAGAGGTTTAATCTCAGAAGTGTGGATTTTATCACTTATGTCTGACATGAAGTCAATCTATACTGGATTCTTCCGAGCCAGAGATATTTAATAGATGCTATTACTGTTCTAATCAACTTCTAAGGTCATTCTCAGGCCAGATTTGTATTTCTAGAAAACAGAAGAACTAGACATAATACCAGTAGAGAAAAACCTACTCTTGGTAAATGACCATTTTAGGGAAATGAGGAAGATTTGTACTTATAAATAATCTTACTTATTCCTTACTTTACATAAAAACATGATGAAAACCACTTTTAGACATACTTGTGCTTGACAAACTTCTTGAATGATTTAGCAAGTGCTTTGCAAAATTTAGTTAAAATTAGAAGGTGCACAAATTTCAAAATTATAATTGGCCAATGTCTTTTTTCAGTCATCTGAAAAAAAAAAAGTAAAGAGTTTTGTTCTTCCAGTCAAATAGTTTTCTTAAAGATATACCAGGAATTATTTCCATGGAGATCTCTACAAACTAATGAGAAATATTTCTTATAACCTCCCTCAACATCAATGAGGAGCAGCATAGATAATCTGAATTTCTGATTTATTTAAGGTTAGGCTCCAGAAGGGTTCAGATCTAAATTCAGCAAAAGCAGACATAGAACCTTAGGCATCTAATACAGTGTGCAGAACTAATGCGATCTGGAGTATGTATTGCCTTGCAGAAATAAAGAAAACAAAACCAAAAACAAAACCAAAACTCAAAAAATCCAATACTCCTCTCTCCCTCCAAAACAAAAAACCAAGAAAACCAAACCAAAACCAACAAAACCCCGCTCTGGAAATATTTGTACAGTTGCATATGAAACCACTCTTTCGAGTTTTTTCTTTCTCCATTCCCACCACACTGCCTGCACCAGGAAGGGGATATGACTGTTCAGGATTGAAGAAAACTGGTCTCAGTCTCTTCCTGACTTTCAAATTTCCTGGCATTTACTACTCAATTCCACACTCTATTACAACTATTTTCCTGAAAGCCAGACCACCTGCTCTCCTAAAGAAAATGTGAGGCTACATCTGGTGGGCAGAAGAAAGGTGTCCCTGAGGTCCCAGGTAGATGCACTATGGCTAAGTCAGAGCTAGAAAAATAAACCTCTGTTCCACCACAGACAACCTGGAGAAAAGGAGCTTTGTCCTGCAGAGAGGCAGATGCCATGTTGAAGTGGAAGTTCTCCCTCTTCATTGTTCTTCTGTATCTTTTACTAGATATTTAAGCAACAGACAATCGTCATCCAGCAAATGTTCACACAGATAGTCTAAATGCTTCATTTCTATGCATTTCTGACTTTTAGAACTTGTTTTGCAATCACTTCTGCATGTAAAATGCCATTGTATATTTGCTGCTGGCAGCATGAAGAAAGAAAAGATCATTGCCAGCTTTATGCATACTACTGTAGATCAGTCTGAAACTATAATAAAGGCTGGTTTTTGCTCCTTAACACTGGCCTTTTGTTGAGTTTCTGTTCAATATTCTACTAGACAAATAAAAGCATGATAATTTAAAAGGTCTAAAGAGGAATGTCACCTCACCTTATATACCACAAAATGTTATTTTTAAAATAAAAGTTATGGTGAAAATAAACAAAAAACCCACCATGGTGGTGCTTTATGACACAAGTGCTAAATTGCCATTCACTTCTTCATAAGGAATGAGGGAAAAACAAGATTTCTGCTTTTTCCTAATTGCTCTAAGTTGCTGTATATAAAAATTTCACAACTGCATCTGAATGTTTTCTTTAATTGTAATTTGTAATGAAACCCTTTATGCTTCCTACATTGTCCTCTGTCTCAACAACATTAACTTCCAATTTGTTGACATCTGGTCCAGTCCAAATCAAATCAAAGACATTTGACATTGCAGGGTTGTATTCAGCAAGCTTTCAGACAAACAGCAGAGGTTGAACAGAATTTTTTACACACCACAACAGATCTCCTTCATCCTCAGTGTACACTGAAAAACAGTGGGAGATCAAGTACCAGAAAAGAAAGAATGAAGAATTAAAATGGGATGTCTTTTTCCTTCCAATTTTAGGTAAACATAAAAACTAGAATAATTCCACTGAAGTCTGCAGAATTCTACTGTGAATAAAATAGAGGAATTACATTTTCTCACCTTGAACAAAAGCTGTTTGCTTTTAAATAATTGGATGACTATTCACTTATGTAACATTCTAGTTCTTTTGTAGTAAAGACATAAACAAGCATTCTCTAACCTTCATTTCCCTCCATAAAAACAATCTACTTGAAATTTCGGCTTCTGTAATGAATAAAACTTCTCTTAGGAAAACTGAAGCAGAGGTCATTAAAGCAAGTCAAAGAAATGTAGCAAGAAAGATAATTGTACATGCAAGGCCTAGATAGTGAAGGATCTGGGTGGCATTAATGATTTAATTCCTTCCAGTGCAGAACTCATCAGGTAAAATGTCTGTTGTGATTTCAGTAATGTAACTGTGTCCTCTTGACTCTACTGCCCCTCTTAGGCTATCCATGTCCACATCAACCAGAGCCCCATCTGGAACCATGCTGATCCATTCTGGTCCCTTGCTGCATCCCTTGGGTTAGGCCTTGGAAGGAAACCAAGCACCATAAGCTTTCCCAAGAAAATTAGAGAAGTTTAATAGTCAGCATCCAAGGGTTGAAGTGAGAAATATTTTCTCAGAATATCACTACACAATTCACATGTAGTTTGAGTTCATTTGTCATCATAGCCTAGCTAGTGGCTGCAGCACTTCCCTCTGAAACATCCTTTTTGGTACATGAGGTTACATTAGTCCACAATACAAAAAAAAAATAAGATTGCTTTGAGATTGTTTGAAGTTTTATTCATTGAAGATTTCTATGTTAAATAATCAGCTTAGTAAATGTAAAGACTTCCCTGAGATGAGATGACTGTAATTAAAAGTTCAGCCTAGTGCTAAATAGTGACAACAGAAAAACTTGGCCAAAAGGCCAAAGAACTTTTATCAACAGGTTATAACAAAATACGAGCACAACACCCTCAATCAGACATGGCTTTTGTGATTGACCCCAACCATCTCTCCTTTAAACAACGCACCAGTTTTACCATCAAAAAACAACTCAGAGGGGAATGCTAAAGTTCTCCCCCAGCTCCTGCAGCAGCAACAGCAGCAAAGAACAGAGTCAGACTGGTGAGGCAGGATGAAAACAGAAATGAGCTACTGGGCACATACAACAGTCACTTAGCAAAGTTAGGTATAATGCTGTGCTGGTTTATAATTATTTCTACAAAAATTAAATAGGAAGGATAGAAAATTTGCTAATCAAATGACCAAATCAAAAAGGTTTGGGGAGAAGAGTAGGAAAAAGCACTGCTCTAGAGACTCTGAGATACAGAGGTACCATGTGCCAAAGCTGTGCAACAGCCCTGTGTAGCCCAGACCTATTAAAGTGCAGCTGCTCTTCACTGGCCTCAATTCCTAAACCTGAAATAAGTTTAAAAAAAACATAACACAGACATACCTAACAAGAAGTGCTTCATGAGAGGCTCCTAATGGCAGCAAGTGATGTGAGATGGTTTCGTGGGCTCTGAACAACCACAGGCACCTGCTGGCTGAAGGCCTGTGTCAGGAGCAGAGCCTCTCCTCAGTCTATTTTTCACTACAAAAGAGTGCAGATATGATTCAGTGTCATGCACCTCCCCACTCCCTCTCTCTCGTTGAAGAAAGAAGCTCATCCTGTACTCCTCCACCTTCCTCTCCACCTCCAGCTGTTTTGAAAGAGCTGCCTGTCATATTTAAAGCAGACCCCACCTTACAGTGAATAACAGCATCTGATAAAATTCTGGAGCACCAAATCTTTTTGGTTTCCCTGAATCCCTGGGGCTACTTAGAGCTCCTCAGCTTCCCTGTGGTAGAAGGGTGAGTGACCCAGCCAAGCCACCAGTTGTTGAGTCACAAGCAAAGGAAGGGTGGCCACTTCTTACAGGTGCTCCAGGTGAGACCCATATACCAATGTAGACCTCCTGTAGACCTCAGCTGCCTTTGCCCCTCCAGTCACTGGAGGGAGTTACTGCCAAGAGTATAAAAGGGGAATACAAAAAGAAGGCTGTGAGAAAAAAACCAAAAGGAAGTTGTGAGAGCCTGCTAGCTTTTCCTCCCCAGCCTCCAGGCTTCTACCTTTGGCAGAGTGGGCAAAGCCACTGCTTCTCCACCAGCACAGCTCCCTATGGAACTGGGGAAGAGGATGACTGGAAGCACAGCAGATGCTGCAGCCTTCTGGAGTCAGCTCTGAGTCACTGCACCATCACATAGCATCATTATCACCACTTAGCATTCATGATGACCAACGCTTTCCACAAATGGCTAATAAATGTCTATCACTTCTATTTTAGCCTTCCTCTTATTTTATTGGGTCCAATTTCTCATGCCAGCACTTCACAAGCATCTTGGAAAGCAGCATTCAAAGTGCCTTCTTCCAGACTTTCAGCTATACATATTAGAGGTAATTACATTTTAGTCAGTAGCCTGAAATCCGTCAGCACTGGGGCCTTATTCCAGATGAGGGATGTGTCTCTGGGCTGTTTTGCTCCAGAAGCAAATCTAAACGTAGAGCACACAGAAGTGCAGGACAATGATTGCTCCCCTCTCCACCTGCTCTCCCACGGTGACAGAGACTTGCCCTCTTGCTGTGCTGGGAGGTTCTTGGATGTATCTCTAGGACTACTCACATTACTTAAATAAGCACTCCTTCAAGGAGAGGCTGAAGAGTCAGACAGAAACGTCCTGGAGTCTAAATCAATTTTATATGGATTTAGGTATAAATATTCAGCTGGACTGTGCCACTCTAGAAAATTTTTCTCCTTGTACAGACAGTAAAAGTAGCTGTTAGCAGTACAATGGTTGCAAAAGATACTCCACAGGGGAACACCAGTTCTTAACACTGTTATTAAGGAAACATCTCATAAAAATCTTTCACAGATCTGACAACTCCTTGCTGGATTGTTCAAAACTATAACCTCTCAGCACATTTTCAAGGGTTTTCTTGCTGTGCTTTTCTGCTTGGAAAAAGCTTTTTTCTTTCAATATTCTCGATATTTTTGCAGCATCAATTGAATTGAATAAGCAGTGATTTTTGTTCTCTAAAGAGAAAGAAGAGTACTAAAAAGAAGAGTACTAAAAAGAAAGAATCTACTAAATTTATTGTGATTTAGCCACAAATTTATAGTGTATTTAACATGATGATGTGCTCAATTTAACATGATTATCAATGGACTTAAATGTATGCCTGCTGGGGTTTAAACTTGACAATGACAGTAAGCAACACAACATGATCTGTCATTTATGTATTTGCAACACACATTTTAGAGCTAATTCACTTCTCATTCAATGAAGAAATACTTTTACTTTCTCTGCAGTCATTCCAAAATTATGCTCACAGAATTTGCAAGAAAAACAGGCCACATAATCCCTAAAGTATAACAGAAATTGTCTATCTACAATTTGGACTGGAGCTTCATATGCTGTGAATTATGTAGGTGTTTTGATTTACAACAGCTGAAAGATCTGTCTCACCAAACATAAATTATAGGCTTCATCTGAGAGGTAAAACCCTGGGAATCTTTGGCTGACATGGAATCTATGTGCTGTTTTCACATGCAGAGTCGGTGGATTATCAGCCAAAATCTTAACTTGCTGAATGTTGCAGGTTGTACTCAGGCATAGCTAGTGCAAGGTCAGGAAATTAAGCCATACTTTCAGCTCTTAGCCACCTCTTCTTCCTAACCTAAAGCAGGAATTTCAGAAAAAAAGGCTTTCTTTCCATTTCCTTGACATTGTTTAGGATTGGAAGTCTTTTTCCCTGCCCTCCTCTCATCGTACACAACCCTCTTTACCTCTCTTTTTACTCCTCCCAGGACAGGACAAAACCTTTCCTTTCCATGTGCCCAGGGTGAAATAGAACAGAATCCCTCCAATTCAGCTCAGTTGTCTGAGGATGTATATAATTCTTGCACTTTTCTTCCATGCCACTGTTAGAGATCTGCATCTTTCCTAAGAGGGGGTCAGATCTATACACTCATGGTAATTTATTCACTATAGCTAGTTTTTAAGTTCCTACAGTCCATCTGCATCTGTCTGTCTATCTATCTATCTATCTATCTATCTATCTATCTATCTATCTATCTATCTATCTATCTATCTATCTATCTATCTACCTACATATCTATCTAATAAAGGTACTATCCTTTGGGAAACAACAGAAACTGCACACATTTCTTACAACATCAGTGCATTTTTACTTGTCTCTTATGCAAGATTCAGTCTCAGGAAACATAAATAAGTTGAGGCAGTTTGACACAGACTACCAGGAGATGTCTTAACACCCCAACCTGGTATTTTGTCCATTGATCTGCTTAGGTTCCAGAGATTTCCCTAAACTTGACCTCTTTTGTTAAAGATCCGCATGTGAAACAATTGTTGCCCAACAAATTATCTCACTGCCATAAATGTAATTAAGACTGCAGGCCAAATTCCAATCACTTTTAAAATAACATAGTTTCAGTGAAGAACATTCTGTACTCTAAAACCTCAACTGATGATGTTACAGTCAACTAGTCCACTGTGGCTGTCTTTATGCAAGCAAATTATAAGTTACCTGAGGAGTTACCTGGGCATAGGAATACTCTGTCTTCTAGTGCTAGAGCCATGTTATTAGCATGTACCAACTAACTTTTTCCCAAACAATTGCTGTTCTGTTCAAAAGTTAACACTGAATGGACATTGCCACAAAGAGGTCACATGCATGCAAGTCAACCTCTTTTGGAGGCACTGGGGATTCATTAGCACAGGCATGGGCTGTTCTGTACTAGTTAGCCTCAGTTACTGTAAACATTCCTGGATGCTTTTATTTTGCCAACTTATAGCCCTGGGTATCCTCTAAAGCCACTCACATTGCAAAGCAGAAAAAAATTATTCTGAACACCACCGGATAGCCTTTAAACTAAATGGCATCTTGAAAACCAGGGCTAAGTTTGAGTCCTGGGACTGTTACCACACTCAGCAGATACCAAATATTTTCTTAAACGTCTGTAACATACTCATCATACATATGATGCCTAAAATACAGCTATGTTATAACTGTCTTGTAGTGTAGTATATATTGTTCTTACAGGGACTAGCATCCATGACAAATTAAGAACACACTCCAGTCAGAAAGCCTAAACTGGGATAATTAGATGCCAAGCATGGCTCTGTTGCATAAAGATTGAAAAGTATCTCTTCTTGAAGTAAGGGATGAGTATGCACATGTAGTCTGTGTCTGCAATTAATAATATAGCAGAGCTGTCATGGACAACAGGATCAATAGATTAAACCACCTCCAACCTCATTATAATTCAACAATGTAGGAGGAGAAGGTCATGGCTGTATTCAGGGGTTAAAATTAAGAGGAAGATTCATTAACTTTGAATCCACCTCATCATGCCTGCAAGTCTGTATACCGAGAGATGGCTTTACATTCTTAATAAGATAGGAACTGAAAGAATTAGAAATAACTTCAGTGAAGTACAATTTAAAGCTAAACAGCACTGACTATAACACAAGGTAGTAATTAAAGAAATATGTGTGTTCTAAACAATACTCATGAATGTATGAATAAACAGATAAATTCAATTATATTTTCTCATTTTGAACTCTGCTATTTTTCTGACATTACTTTTGGAAATTAATGATAGCAATGTAGGAACACTTTGCTTTAGTTCATGGTAAAATAGGACTCAAAAACCTCATGCATGACAAATGTCTAATGAAAGGAAAAAATCTTTGGTACACACTTTATTTTGTGACCTTTTCTTTGCTTTCCTCCTCTTTCATAGAGGACTCTTACTTTAGAGGAATGTATGGTTGTTGGCACCACAGAAAGATTAACATGATAGCAGACTTGAAATTGTGGCCAAGTTTAGTACCAGGGATATAGGGTGGCACTGATGGCATGAGCTCTTATGCCTTTCATAGCCAACCTCCCTGCAGGAAGGAAACATATCACTGGGTTAGTGTAATGATTTCTGTAGGTTTGGACCAGTTAGAGTTTCCCCAAGGAAATCACAGAGTACAAATTGCCCCAGCCAAAGATCAAGAGTTGTATGTGCATTTGCTTGCACCTGCTTGTTTCACATTCATCCAGAAAGCAGGTAAGAAGATGGTTCTGTCTTTGTTCTGATGTTAAACCACTGATTGGTTTTTTACCTTTTTGTTTGTTTTTGTTGTTTTTGTTTGTTTGTTTGTTTGTTTTAAATTCATTATCCATATCAAGTATTTTCAAATTAAAAGTGTAGTCTTGAGCTGCTTCAGAAGATGGGGTGGACACCATGGTTCCAATGGTGTGAAGGTGAGCGCTTGCACCTCCCATGCTGCTAGGGTAGAAGTGGCCCAAGCAGTTAAGCACTGCTGTGGGAATGTTTATACAGTGGAAAACAGCACCACTCCCTGCCAGCCTGTTCCCACCTGCCTCTGGCTGACCAGAAATGGGGGAGCACAAAAGGACTTTACATTTTCTTTAAAAACTCAGCCTTTGTTTGATCTGAACATGATTCTGTCCAAGAGAAGAACCAAGACTTCCATAACCCTGTTTTTGGTTAAAATAAAGTAGATGGTTTTCAGTGTTCCTGCTGTGAGCTTTGCATACTAGAGTGCTGTAAGCTGAAGGCAGGAGAGTTGTGTATGCAGTACCTGCATGTGTGAAAGATGGGACACGGGACAAATGGGGTGCACATGGTGCCCATTTCCATGTCATACCAGTGTAAAGAGCAAAGCAGAGGGCAATTCTGAGCTCATCAGCCTGCATTCAAGATGGTGCTAACTGAGTTGCACGCCTGGTTTCGGATAGAGCTCAATGACACCTGCTTGTTCAGAGAATAGGCAGAGAAATCACAGGTCTGGAAAAACAAGGGCAGAAGAGATCTACAAGCACACCCTCATTACATACTCATACTGAGAACAAAAGGGTAATCTGGGGACTAGTTTGATATGCAAAAATAATATCTTGGACAAGCACTTGCTAATTAAGGAGGAACTAGGCTTCAACTCAGGCCCCCTTCAAGCCATACCATGTTTTATGTCAGAAACATTCACATTGTGGACATTACACTGGCAGACTCCAAGTAACAAATGCCAAACTTCCAGATGGCAACTTTTGTTCCATTTCATAATTTCTGAATTCTCTGGGATGCAGAAAGGTTTACCAAAAGTTTTCTCTGCTGTTGGAAGTAAGTTTTGTTTCTTTTAGAGTTTTTTCCCCAGTGGTCATTGTGTAAGATGACCTTGTGAAAGAGTGAGTGTGCTGACTCAGAAAGTCATAGCTTGAAAGATAGTAAAATATATCTGAAAAGTATTAAAATTTGTCATCAGCATTGCAACACTAGGGTGATGAAAATCAAGAAATATTAAGAAGACAACTATTTAAAAATTGTACAACCTTTTAAATCAGCAAATTTAACAGCACATGTAAAGAAGAAAATAAAATCTCATTATGGACGTGGCCTGTACTCTCTGGACTAAATTCTGTGGTCTCTCAGATCTCCCAAATTATATATTCTAGGTGCTTTTCATGGTGTTTAAATTTTAGAATAAATAAAAAACCCAACACTCTACTACTACTCTGAATTTAAAATTACAGTAAATTCACGAATACAAGCCGCACTGATTATAAGCCGCATCTCTGGGTGTTGGCAAACATTTCGGTTTTTGTCCATAGATAAGCCGCACACGAATATAAGCCGCTTTGTCGTTCGCAGCGAGGACCCGCGTGCAATTAGTAACAGAACCGCGGGAGGGCGGGGTTTACTGGCTGAGCTAAGGCTGTGCAGGCTCGGCCCGCTAGGGGCCGCTGACGGGGCCAGGTGGCCCAGCCCGGTGCTGCCGCTCAGGGCCGGCCGCCGCTGCCCCTGGGCTCGGTCACCCCGGGTCGGCGCTGCCCCGCGGTGGCAGGCAGGGACGGAGCTTCCCCTGCTCCTACGGCAGCGGCGGCGGGCGGGGACGGAGCTTTCCCGCGCCCGTGGCGCCGGCGGCGGGCAGGGACGGAGTTTCCCCACTCCTGCCGCGGCGGCGGCGGGCGGGGACAAAGCACCCCGTGTGCTCCCCAAGCCACGGCAATGGCTGCGCGGGGCTCCTGTCGGCTCCCCGAGCCGCAGCAATGGCGGCGCGCGCTTCCCCCCCCCTCCTTGGGCCGCAGCAATGGCAGCGCGGGGCTCCCGTCGGCTCCCCGAGCCGCAGCAATGGCGGCGCGGGCTTCTCCCCCCCTCCCCGGGCCGCAGCAATGGCGGCGCGGGCTTCCCCCCCCCTCCCTGGGCCGCGGTAGGGGCGGCCCGGGTCCCCCCTCTCCTCCCCGGGCCGCGGTAGGGGCGGTCCCCCCCCCCCCCCCCCTTCCCGTCTCTCCCCTGGGCTGTGGCAGAGGAGGAAAGAGAGCTCTCCCGCCTCTCTCCCCGCCCCCCGTGCTGCCTGCAGGGAGCCAGGCTCCACCCGCGGTGCAACAGAGTAGCGATTTGTAACAATCGCAAAATGCCGACTTTGCAGCTGCTCGGCTCAGCACTCTGGCAGGCTCTTCTGAGGTTGTATTAGCCGCTCCTGATTATTAGCCGCATTTCCGGTTTAGGAGCAAAATCTTAGTCAAATTGGTGCGGCTTGTATTCGTGAAATTACTGTAAGTCATTCTAACTGAGGTTTAATACAAAAATTATCATGATGCTTTTTCATTGTCCTCAGAATTAACATTTGTTATGTACAAAACACATCAATACTAGAATGACATTGAAAATGCATATAGTAGAGGTTTTCGTGGCAATTTTGCAGCAGTTTCTGATAGAATGCAGCAGCATCTCTAAACCAAGCTCATACAGAGGATATATCGTGCCTATGAGTGTTCTGAGTTCACCAGCAGATGAAATCCATTTTTCAGTAACACAAATACTGGCTTAATTTATAAAGATTTATGGATCAATTTCTTGCCTGTAAGCTGTGTATCACAATCCTGTATTGAGCTCCTTTCATGCCCTTAAGGGCAAGCTTAAGGAGAAGCCTTTTGGATCACGTTTCTTGCCATGTTAATTTTTAAAATTAACAGCTTTCTTGCTGGCTTTGAACAAGTTTTGGAGATGGCAGCCAAAATATTTGCTGATTTCTTTCAATTTCTTATCCTTCAAACTTTTTCTACCAGGTGTGTGGCTCACTAGCAGCAAACTGTGATACTTGTGGTGGCCTGAAAAGGAATATTCTCACTTACTCTCTAGTTTAAAATCAGATTTTATAGCAAATACCTCTTAAGATACTGGATTAAACATTTCCCCAACTCTTCTAAGCTGTGTAATAAATAACCACCTTGTATTTCCCCTATAACCCTAGGAAGCTGGATCAAAAACTGAAAGCCAAATCACATAATTTCTAGTTTGTATGTTTTCCATTAGAAACAAAGATATGGCATATATTTTTTATTTTCATACTTTCACGATTTGCAGTTCACAAGTTTATGTAACTGATGCCATTTCAACATAGTTCCCATAGAAATTTCTGTTAAATGCTAATAAAAGAATGAACAAAGAGCTGGCACAATGTTTCTCTCTCCCTTTCTCTGAAAGGATCTGAGGTAATGGAAAAGCAAAAAAGAGCCTAAAACTCCATTCAAAAATGCAACTTATCAGATAAAAATATATACCTGCAATTATCCTTCATGTTCTTTATATATTTTAATTAGCTTAAAATGAGGAAAAAGTTAATAAAACACACTTTACATCTTGTAGAAGGGTCAAAAATATAAGTTTAAAATTCTGCAAATTAAAACAGAACTCTGCACTTTAAAAAAAAATATTGTATAATGTTCCTACTTATTATTAAGTCCTAGCACAACAGTTTACAGAGATATTCTAATTTCTATGTGTAATGTATTTTGTTTTGAAATTCTCTGTGAACAATTACTGGAATTAAGTTTACAGATAACTCTGGAATAGGAGAACCTTATTCCCTGAATAAAAATTTAGCTGATTTGTAACAAAGAATTTCTGTTCATATGGCGGTGAAAACATTCAGAAATATTTTTGAACTTTACAATTTTATTTAATGATTTCTCTGAAAAAATGATCTACTAATTTAAGATCAAAGGAACAGAAATAAATAGCAATATTGCTGATGGCTTTTCCATTTTAGCTTATAGTCCTTGTAAGCCCATATTAAATCATATACTTAATTTATTCAGTAAAGATAGCAAAAGAAAAGCAATATTTACCCTCTACCATCCTCTCCTTAATTATCATCTGTTAAACTTTGGAAGCCTAATCCACTGGTCAAGTCACAGGAATTTTCACTTGGAACGACAACTATTTCAGCTCAGTTAGCAGCAATAAATGTTTATCCTGCTTCTATAAAGGAGAATAAATTTCTGGTTTTATCAGCTGTGTAAGCAGTAGACTTATGTGATATAGACTTAGGAGGGCTGTACAAGTGTACATCACTTATCTGCAGTAAGAAGTTGCTTCAAAAGGTGAATTTCATATCAGAAAGAAAAACAAAGATATTTGTTATCTCTGATCTTCGCATGGTCTTAAAGGTGTTTGAGGCATGAGCTGAGCCTTTTATCATCTCACAACCTCTTTTGTATATCTGTATCTATATATATATATTATTTCATCAATAAAGTAACCCAATTTCAAACATCAATTAATTAAACCAGTAAACTTTCTTTTCTTGACAACCCCTCACATTCTCATAAGTTTCATTGCCTGTGAGCAGCAAGCAACACAAAATACAAATCTTACTAAGATGTGCACAACTGATTTTGGTCACCAAAATTTAAGAAATTTATATGTGGTAAAATAAATACAAAAAGGCATTTAATTTGCTTCAGTTTCAATGTGTATGAATACGAAATCTGAAAGAATTTTAATCATATTTGAGACTGGCATGTAACCATAATGCAGTATATTGAATTACCACCTACACAAGAACCTCTGTGAAAACCTTGCCATAGTGAGGATAAAGGGTTCTGTATGAGCTGTGAAAATCTTGCTCTTGATTGTAACTCCAAGGAAAGGATATGTCTTCTGATATGTTAAATGGTAAAAGAGTTGTCTTAAGCTTTTAAAGAAAGCCTTCAGGATATAAGCTATTTACAAGAGTGTTGAGAAAAGTGAAGATTATCAGTACTGATAAGAGAATATCTCTATGAGTATGAGCATGCTGAGAGTATATATAGAAATACTAAAAAGTGTACTTGTTACCTACTTACATGGTTAATTCAAGGCAGAATGGTGGGCTGTGGCAGTGGTGTAAGACATTGAGATGTCTTATTCTATATATTTTACTTTTGTATATCAAGTACAAATACTGAGAATATAACTGCTATTTAACAGAGGTGAGGAGGTCAGAACAAACATGAACTGCTTATTTTGCCAAAACCATTGGTAAAGGGTATAGAGTGAGATTGGAAGTCCTGTGATATTCCCACTGATTTACTTATATTAAACATATGAGAGCTTACATGTTTTTCTACCCTGCTTCAGAGGGCTCCTACTACTACAGTTTAGCATCACAATTTTTTACACAACCATGCTGTGCCACAGAGAAAGAAAGGGACATGAAGCTATTCATACTTTCTGGATTTCCTACTGGCACACAGACTTTTTATTGTTGAGTACATAAGTAAACATGCTGCAGAGAGGAATTGTTATGCTGTTGCAAGTATTTTTAAGGCAACACAGAGCTTTTTAATTTAAAAACATCATATGCATTTTTACAAGCAGCTGGTGTTTAAAGTATGTTTGTAAGCAAATTGCAGTTGATGTTTTCTCTGCTAATTTGGTACCAAGGGACAATCTTGAAAATTAGATCTACATATGACTAACAAAAATCTGTTGTACAATGTAATTAACCGAGCCAAGGTAGACCCTCAGAAAATGACACTAAACACAAGAGGTAAGTCTCAGAGCTCTTGTGTCATCATGTTTGCATTATGATTCATGCATCAGCCAGCTCCAGCGGAGCCTCTGGAAGCAGCCTCCATCCCTGCTGAGCAGGGGCACTGCGCTCTCTGGTGGGCACAGAGCTGGCATGGGCAGGAAGCAGAGGGAGCTTTGGGAGGTGGTGGCCACCACAGCTGTACCCATCCCAAGTCCCTCGTGAAGCTGTAGCTGCCATGTGTTAGCCCTGGAAGAGCCGTACCTCCTCCTGAAACACACAGGAGTGTCCCCTGGGCTCAGTCCCTCTGTACAGCAGCTGGGGGCTGCACCACCTTTACATGCCCACCGTAAATACTTTGAGACATCTC
Source organism: Catharus ustulatus (assembly GCF_009819885.2). Taxonomy (NCBI): domain Eukaryota; kingdom Metazoa; phylum Chordata; class Aves; order Passeriformes; family Turdidae; genus Catharus; species Catharus ustulatus. The sequence goes on along the minus strand of NC_046223.1, from coordinate 57,798,224 downwards.
CAACCCTCTCAGAGTGAGTCTGACTTGAGAGCCTGATGAAGCCAGAGAGGCTTTTTAAGCACAAACCAGCATGAACCATTAGTGCCTTGGCCTGGCTACAAGTAAACGTTGAATGCCCAGAGGCCTTTGTTTTTCAGCCCTGGCCTGGCACAGTTACACAGCCCAAGGGCAACAGTATTACTGGCACATCCCAAAGGCTAGTCCAGCACTTGTGAGGTGGGAAATAGGGCAGTGGAGGGGCAGGGTTCCCTCCCTATTCCCAGGCACGTGCTCGTGTGACATCCTCAGGGCTGTTCTTCAGGCCATGGCCTGGCCCTGACACTGCAGCTGGCTGAGGGCTGCAGACAGCTTCTTTGAGTGCTGGACTGAGGTACTGTGAGGGCAGCTCTGAATGCAAAAAGCAGAACAATATAAAACCTTAAGGGACAAAACCTCAGCTGCAGCTGAACCATCTCAGTGGCCCCTATAACAATGTCTATTCCATCATCTGAGTCTTGCAACTATTTCTGCCTGTGCCAGCAGGCTCGCAGAGCCTAGCTGCTTTTATTTTGTGCTGGGAATATCAGCATTATGTTTTGACCTTTATCCTTAAGTTCCTATGGACTACTTCAGAGGAGAAACCATTCTGACAAGGTTACACTAAATTTGAGTGGACCTGAAAATTTGTACATCCTTAGGTAACGACTCACAATCCAGAAGGTGTCCACCTCTGTAACTCCTCACCCTCTATTCCATATTTTAAATGCATTAGAAGAAGAACTTTTCATCATGGCAGGTGTCTTAAAAAATCAAGCATCTACCACAGTAATGGCCTGGTCCACCCTTGCATTCAGGTAATGGCATTTCAGCTCAAGATGCCAGCCCTTCCTAAGCACAGTGGAGGCACTCTACAATAAGTGATGTATGCATACTGTGCCTGTTAGATATTTTGCAAGTCGGCAGCATTAGCTCCTTCCAGAAGAGATGTCAAGGTGGCACCACAGCTGTTGTGTTGTTGAGGTGTTCACCAAACCTCCATCAGCCGGAACATTATGTCCAATCCCAAGCAAAGCTCTGTTTGCTGCTTCCTCCAGACCTGCACTGATGGCTTCATAGGACCCACTGCTTAGGAGTGGTGACTTTGCCCACTTTGTGCCCTCATAGCGACAACTGCAGAGCAGAGTAAACATCATGTTTAGGGCAGTTAAACACTCCTTGAAAAAGGGTTTTGCAGCACAACAAAGCTTTTATGAAAGGCGCCTGTATATTTCTATGTTTGGCAAATGTGTACATATCCTGCAGAAATAGGTCTGAAACAAATGTTAAAATCAGTAATTGAATTCAAGGTTTGGGTTTTGTTCTTTTAGTTGTGGATTTAATCTGATTCCCCGTGACTGTAGTAACTATCTACAGCTGCAGTTATTTGAGGGGGACGGAATACACTCTCTGTGAACACAGCAAAAGGAGCTCAATGAATCCGGCTTCACGCAGTGAGTGAGTCAAGAGCACCATCTCGTGGTCTTCCCTTTCCAGAACAGATTTCATTTTTAAAAAATCTCTATACTACAGCATAATTTCTTGTAAAGGGCTGTCAGTCCTTGGCTTTGGGAGGTGGGAAAGGAATTCTTATTTAGAATCTTAATTTTTATTCCTTCTTTTAAAAGTTTCTAAGTCAGGGCAGACTTTATCTTTTAGGGCTAAATATGTAGAACTTTTTGAGAGTGGTCATTGGCAAAACTATAACTTTTATACTTTAAAAAAAACCTCCAAACATTCAACGTGTTAAAATTTTGCTTCCTTGCAGTGAAACCTTTGACTAGAGAGAGCGTATCTGGCACATGCTGCAGTTTTGCCACATGTTAGAAATCAGGCTCTGAGGTAACCAGCTGGGCTAAGGTGGCAGTAGTTGCAGACTTGAGGGTTGTCTTTTCTTGTTTTGTTTCTAACATGTCGCACAGTCCTCAGAGCATACAGGCTTCTGCTGGAGGATATATTGAACTGAGAAGTGCATCCAAACTTGTCTCTGTTTATACAACTGACCCTATCATCACTATCAGGCACTTTTCAGCTTCTCTCCTTGCTGTGATGAGAGCTGAAATTGCCTTTAATGACTTGCAGAAAGGTGCAAGCATGTCGAGCAGCTCCTTGGACTTTTCAGGACAGCATCATAAGTTCAAGAAAGAAGAGCTTTAAAATGCAGATACTCAATATTGATTTCAGAAAGTCCTAAATGCCTATCTTTGTCTGTCTCCTAGCTAGGGTTAGGATGAAGGAATAATCTGTCTTCACAGCTGTTTTAGCTGGGGAGAACAGATGCTAGACACAGCAATTTACAGAGCAATGTCCCACCCTTCCTCACCATGCAGAGCCATTGCTAGAGATAAGTAAGTAACTGGAAGAAATCTGTACTTGCACCAGGCAGGCAGGAGACTCTGGCAGCCTGCAGGTATTTATCACCCTCCGTGGATCTGAAAGGCGTATGCAGTGTGGGTAAGCAGCTTATCACATTCCTGCAAAGTCACTGGGGCTGCCAACTGCTGAGTTTGGAAGTGGCTTTTGACAACAGCTGCAGTACCTGAGGAGTACTTCGTAAGCCAAGTGCTGCTTGCTATGACTCACACCGATTGCATATCAAAGACATGGCCAAGATCGCTCAGCAGAGACATTAGCAACAATCTGCATCTACGACTTTCACAGCTTTGGCACACAAATCACTCTCCTCGGCTCTGGTTGGGGTACCTACTAGTAGTAGCTCCCATCATCCTCACTCTCTGAAAACCTGCTTTCTCCCTCAGTAGATGCTAGCATGCCTGGGTGGGGACTGATTGCCCACCTTTTCTGCAGCTCACCATTCACTGAAACTTATTTATGCTACCAAACATCCTACCACTTGCAGAAAAGTGCATGGTTTTGTTCAGACTCTGTGCTCAGTATTAATTGGGAAAGGTTTCAAACGCTGAGCAAGATTATGATAAAGAAATAGCTGTGCCACTCTAGCAGATCCTATGCATAAGAAAATTTTAAGTGTTGATAACAGATCAAGGTCCTTCAGAAGATGTCACCGGTTGAAAGTTGCAATCTTGAATGTCCGTTCAGATTAAAACTAAAGCTGGTAGGCAAGGATCTGAGGATCATATAAATAAAAAATGGTTGGAAACAGACACAATGGTTTGCAGCAGATCTATTACAACTTGGCCAAAGCTTCATTAAGTCAAATAATTTTACCTTTCCAACAAGGTTAAAGGTAGAAAGAAGGTAGTTGCTTTTTATCACTCAGAAGTTAGTAAAAAATGTCTATTTCTTCTCTCTTATCTGAAGGTAACAAGGAATTTTCCTCAAAATTCTACATGAACAAATAAATTTCTGCAGCTAAAAATGAAAAAAATAAGGAAAACAATGAAAAAACTGCTGTTCTTTACTCAGTGTTTACTCAAATTGTTAGGCCTACTAGAATGTGTGTTGTTCCTTTATTAAGCTCAAAAATATGAAAAGGTAAACATGATTTTCCACATTCAGCTTGAAAATGCACAATTTTAATTCAATATCTATTCTACAGTGCAACATCAGTCTAAGAGTAAAGTACCTGTGCCATATTTCTTTAAACTATTATAGGAAAGAGCAGTTCTGGTTCATATCATATTATCGGCACTCTTCAGGAATTTTAGTAGGCACAGATGAAAAATTAACACATTTTGTTTGTAACATTTCTTATCTCTGTCTGCTCAGCCTAACACTATCTGTGGTTTTATATATTTATCAAGATGGTACTTGTCTAAATACCAGAAAAGTATAATAGGATCACAGATTCATAGAATGGTGGGGGTTGGAAGGGACCTTAAAGATTTTTGTTCCGACTCCCCTGCTGTAGACAGGGACACCTTTCATCAGACCAGGTTGTTCAGAGCTCCACAAACTTTCCAGTTTCTCCAGGAAAACAGTTTCAGTGTCTCACCACCCTCACAGTAAAGAATTTTTCCTAATATCTAAGCTAAACCTACTTTTCCCTAACTTTGAAGCAATTCTCACGCTTTCTGTCACTACATGCACGATAGCTCAAGAAGCAGGACCTACAGTGTGGTCATCCCAGTCTTTTAGTTACCAAAGAGGAAACCATCCTCCCCCCCTCCCCAAATAATTCCAGAAAATTATTGGTCTGTTTCTTGAAAGCTTGCCTTTCTTTACTGTGGGATTAAGAATATTTTGCTGACAGTGAGCTAGTTTGCTAACAGCAGCCTAAATCCAGCCAAAAGAAAATTTTTAATTGAAATTAAAAGGAAGTGTTGGCACTTTTGACACTGTAGGAAACTACTGATAAGAGCCTTAAGGTAAGTTGCAGGAATACAGCATGACAATGCATTTCAGTAGGTTTTACTCAAACCCAGGAAGGACTTGCCCCTTGTTAAATTAACAATTTAAAGAAGCGCATACTAGAAAGCCTGCCAGAAGAGCATGAGAATATTTTACAATGATAAACAGGAAGGCCAGTTTTGTCAACCAAGTTGTTGAGAGTAATCATTTATTTTCACATTTACAAGACAAATATAAATATTTACAAATATATACAAATATTAAAATTAGCTAGCCATTTCAAAAAAGTATTTTTAGCAGTATAGCCAACATACAGTACTTTTTTTTCAACTTGGAAAAGGTTCAAGAAATGAAAGAAGAAATGAAGAGCAATTTAAGATTCATATAAGCCATCAGAGGAAATGGAGGTCCACATGTTAAAATCAAAGGCAAAGCATCAAAAAACCATAAAATCTAGTCTCCTTCATATTTTCACATTAAAAGGGACTTCACTCACCTCACTTGACAGCCCTAGAAATGCTTTTAAAACCTTTCTGAGCAGGATGATTAAATGGTACAGAGGAATAACAGAATTAACCATTTTTATGAATGCAGAATAGCAGAAAGCAATCTCTTCATGGATGACTAAAACTTTAATGGGACATTTGTCAATTTGTATTGGGGGAATGGGTCACAATCTCTTGAGATTCTGTTTGCTTTTCTTAGTCCCAGGAAGCGGCCCTGGTGCAGAGTTGTGTTTCACTGGTCTGCTGCTCACACAGTCACTGGAGCTGTGGTAGCTGCACAGGCACTTAGTGCAAAAGTCAAAGCCACAGCTTTCACGATTGCACATTGCTCTTTGGAGGTAGGGGTCATACTTGGCAGGGGAGCCACAGCGATGGCAGGCTTTAAGGCTTTCAGTGTTTTTCAAGTTCCTGGCAGCCTGTTGGAAAAAGCACACAGAGAATCATGAGTAGAGGGTAAATACACTCCCCAAATACTTCCTGATATTATCTTAGTGCCACAAAACAATTTCTCCTAATGTAGGGAGACAAGCTAAAAATGTAGCCTAATTCTTCTTGCATCACATTCTGATGGAGACTGAAAAGGAATAATCAGTGTATAATTGCAGGTATTTTGTACTGGAATAGAGGTACCAAATTTTAAATTCTTAAAATTTAAAAGTTAAAGGACAGGCTAAATTAAGAGCAGTAAGGAGAGCAGCCTTCCTGAATCTTCCAAATCTCATTCAAGAATGGTGATGCAATTGTATATAGACACCTGTATCAGGAATTAAATTTTATGACAGCTACAGAACAGTAGCACTTTTACATTCCTAATGCTACGTAATCCTTTGCAGTCATTACAACATCTTGATTATACTTTCCAATGACATTTCATCTTCTCTTATTGCATTAACTTGCAGAATAAGAATTGAGCATAAAACCTTTTTCTAGTTAAGAAAATTTCTTGCTTACTAACAAGCAATAACTTTCAATAAGCATTTTTAAAAGTCTTATAAGATACAGGTGCAGATCTACATTGCAAGTATGTGGCAAAAGAAAGCCACAAGATGAAAAACAAGGTGAAGGGGAAACAGGCTGTTAGCAGTTAGTGACAACTCCAAATCTGTGACACATCATAAATATCTAGTTAAAAAATCATTTAAGTGCCAGGTAATTAGTTGGCAAAAAAGCCCATAGAATGATTAAGAGAAAAAAGCATTGCTAATTTTTTTTTAAATTTAAACTAAAAGCTATTAAGCCTTTGGGGTTTTTTTTCTCCTAATTGTCCATCAATTTTGAAGCAAAGTTGACAGTTTGTGTGATATGGCTTATCTGGACAGCACTGGAAAACATGAGATTCATTATGAACCCATGGAAAATAACAGGAAATCATTAATTTTTTTATATCTGACAAGACAAAAACCTAAGAAAAAAATTCAAACTGAAATTCTTAAGAAGGTAAAAAAAGGATGTAGGACATCTCAGTATATCAATATTCTCCACTTCTTACCTCAGAAAACTCCGTGAGCCTGCTGTGATTCCTAGATGCTTTGGATCTGGTGCATTTTTTGTTCAAGTTTTTTGGTGGTGTTGCTTTCTGAATGGAAGCTAAGGACACTCTATAGAGAACATACTCTCTTGTTGCAGCATGCTCTGGTACCTTAGTGACATTCTAACAAAAAGGAAAACAAAGAGTTAAATTTGGGAAAAGAACTTACCTGATACAGGTTTTTTGGTTTAATAGAAGTCAATAAGTGATTTTAGATCCTTCCTCCTGGTTTCCAACAGTGAAGTATCACATCAAGGAGTGCTACTGATTTTACCATATCTTTCACTGTCACTTCTGTTATAAATGCATAGAACAGATCCCTTGTTCCTGGTTCAAAAACCAACCATCTTCTGCTATGTAATCCTACTTTCACATTAATAGTTATTTAGGCAAAGCATGTAACCTCTTCATCATAATTTTGAAAGTAAAAATTGGTATTTCCAATTCTTTATGATGAACAGAAATTCTTGAAGCTTTCTTTGTGAAAAATAAACTCCACACACTAATTTTCCAAGTTTCCAGATCTAAAATTGATTAAGCAAAAAAAGCATGGAAGAAATCAAACTTTATGGGATGAACATTCATTACAAATGTTTCACCCTGACAACACTATAAAATACTGCATAAAACTCAGACTGGTTAACAACATTATCCTGTGGCAGATCCTAAGTCTTTGTTCTGTCTCTCCATCTCTCAAGAAGGAAAAACACTGCTAGCATTTTAACAGTCCTAACTTGACAAAATGCTAGTCTAGTGTGGATGGATCTAGTATTTTTATTTCTAAAGACAGAGGCATTAGGAATAGTTGATAGTGCAAAAACCTTTTCAGTTTTCCATAACAGGCATGATGGACTTCAGAGACTACTGCTATAAACAGAGACCCTGCTTCACAGAGCTAGCTGAGTGGTTTATCTCAGCCTTCCTCCCTTCTGGCTCAGTGGGGATGCTGAAGCAAGCAAGCAAGCCTCTGCTGGGAGACTCTAGGGCTTGCCCAGCACATTGTGCTGGCAGTGACTGACTCTCTTCTTCCTGCCTTTCTCTGTAATACAGGACTTGTGGAAGCTCTTAAAAACATCTGCATCTTCTCCTTGGGTCACCTCTCAACCTTCCTTGGGGTCCCCCAAGTCACTGATGTAACTAGCAACCCTTGATATGAGGCATCCCAACAGGACAAACTCAGACACTCCAGTGACAATTTTCAATCTAAGAAACTTTTCTGTGATCTCTTAAGCATAGGAGGACACCCGGAATAGGAGAAAAACACTGGTGGTTCAATGCAGAAACTTACAGAAAGGTTTTCCACAGCTCTGTTATACATTTGGAAAATCCTTCTATCTTCTTGTAGAATCTTCTGCCATGTTGTGCTGACTTTGGCAAAACTGCAACAACAATACAAACATATCAGTTGCCTCCTAGGAAAGAGATTTATTAAATAGCAAGAATAACTGTAATCTTTTTCTTTTATGTAGAGATAGAATATGTTCACAGTTGTAGTTAGGGAGAAGACACATTCTCCATATGTATTGTGACTTACATTGTCAGTTCATCTTTTAATATATTAACACATAATACTAAACATCACAAGCCCCATATCTAAAACATTAAGGCATCTGGTTAGGTTTTTTCCTTTCCCAGTGGAACACAATGACATCAATATACTTACTTTACTAAATCCATCTCGCTGAGATGCCTTAAAATATTTCCTAATATATGCTTCAGGTTCTTTTGGAAGAGCTCAGCAAGAATGTCTATTCTATCCAGCCCCATTTTCTTTCCAATTAAGTTACAAAGTTCAAATCTTCCCCTAGAAACAATTCTGTCTACAGCAGCCCAAGACTTGAGATTTCTTTTACCAGTCTTTTTCAAAGTTGAGCAAATCACTTCTTCATAATGGATTACTGGCAACAGTGTCTTCTTTGAAAACTGTTCTTGGTTTTGGTTCTTCATGAGACAATGCTTTGGTGTACCACAGAGATTCCCAGCCAAAGGTAAACTATCCTCATGTTCTATTGCATCAGCATAGTGACTACTTAACATAGAGGAATAACCACTGTCCTCATTAAGTTTACTGCTTTCCATTGCCTCCATTTCACAGATACCTTCATCAAGTCTCTGGGTTACTTGGCTGTTTTCTTTGTTATGTATGGGTCTACCTCCATCTTCAAGATCTGGATTTCTGGTGGCTGCATGGTATGAGTCACTAAGGAGTATTTTCTGATGTTCTTCTGCACAGCTTTTACAAAAGCCTTCCTTGTAATTCAAGAGGCAGGATTTTTCCAGTCTTGCTTTCTCCACAGCACATTTCAATGGTGCAAACCCAGCACTAAGAGAAGCGCAATCAAAATCACGTTTCATTTTGAAAGTGCGGTTAATATTTGATTTCATTTTGTTGTTTGTATTCTGCAAGAAACAACAAGGGCAGTATGAAAACATAGCATAAACTAGATCAGAATTGCTTTTTCTTATAAAAACACTACCATGCTTCCCTTCTGCATTATGAATTTTATACTTTTGACACACCTCTTGTGTCTAAAATACAACTAGTGGAACTAAGGATTTGAACAGCCATTGATTAAATCTATGTATGATCTTCCCAAAAAGTAGTTTTGTGCTGCATATAACTAGAGCAAGAAAACTGTCTAGGTGATTTACTTGGTCACCATTTTACCAACACAGATGAGACATGCCAGTGCTTCTACTTCCTGCCATAAAGGTAGCAACATATTCAAGACACTCGAGGTCCCTGCAAGGGGCACCAGGGGCAGAGGGTCCATGAGTGACCGCAGGCCTGTGTAGGCCAGAGAAGCCTGAAGTTTGCATCCAAGACCAGAGGCAATGCTGCCCCTGCAGCCGGATATCTGGCATTTTTGAGAAGGGAGGAGGGTGGGTGGCACAGGAAAGGCTTGAGTGCTCACATGCGTGAGTAAAATACAAAGAAAAGTGGCCATCCTTAAACAATGGTCAGAGTGAAATACAGGTTCAAGCATGATTTAAAGAGGTTAGGAAGTAGATATATATCATAGGGGAATTGAGCTTTTCTTGCCCCGTTCCATTCCCCTCCCCCGCGAAATGTGGTGCTATCTATATTAACAATTGCGGGGGGATGGGCGAGGCCTGAAGGGGAGAAGGAGGTCATCTCTCCCCAGTTAAATCTAAAGGGAAAATAAATTTTAACATGCTTTGCAATCTGTAGGAAATATAAGATCCCCGATTTGAGTAAGCATTTTAAACGATTTAAGCATTTCCAGCAGTTTTGGAAAGAAGCACGAGAAAAATATGTTCCATTAACGACTTAGTGAAAAAGTTCCTTCTTTGTACCTACATTTGGTGGGAGAAAGGAGCAAATAGACTTATGGCTTTGTGTAGCCTGAGCTGGGGCAAGACATGCAAGCCCTTGCTAAACCTCTTCCTCCCCTTCCTCCCTTCCCTGCGAACGGCCAGAGAAGCTTTTGGGCTGAAATCCTGATGATTTGGAAAATGTCTCCACATCACGTTACGGTGCCCCAGGGCCTGCCCGACCCCCGGAGGAGCGGGCTCAGCCGCGGGGCCCCGCGGCGCTGTCAGGCTGCTCCCGCCCAGCGCTCAAGATGGCCCGGGTCGGTGCAGGTAGACCGGGTCCCGGCTCCGCCGTGCCCACGGCCCCGGGAACTCCATCCCGCGCCTTCGGGGCCCTCCTCTTTCCCCCGCCATGGAGGATTCCCCCCACATCGGCGGTGGCGGGGCAGGCAGGGGCGCGCTGGGGGGATGCCCCTCCGACGGCGTGGCCGGCGGGCGGGAGACAGCGCAGCGCGGCGCGTCCCCGCCCGCCGCTGCCCGCCGGCGGGAGCCGAGCTGCGACCCCATCCCGGCCCGGCTGCGGCCGCGCCAGCGCGGCGGGCAGGCGGGACCACCCCACTCGCGGCGCCTTGGCGGGATCGGGGCGCTCCCCAGCCGCCAATGCGCCACCGTCCCGTCCCATCCCGCCGGCGGGATAGCTGCGGGGCTAGGCGAGCAGTGGGACCGGGCGGCCGCCAGGAATCCACGTCCCCAGCCCATCTGGTCCTGCCGCAGCGCCGCTAGCATCCGCACAGTCCCGCCAGCACGTACGCCGGCAGCGCCCGCCACCCCAGCCAAAGAGCCTTAAACGCGGAGCCCTGGCCTCGGAGCCGCGCTGCATCCGAGCCGCCCCACAGCGGAGCCCCGGCCGCGGAGCCCTGCGGCCGCGGAGCCCTGCAGCCCCGGAGCGGCTCCCGGCGGAGCTCGCTGCCCACCCCGCGCTCACCTGCAGAGCCGCGCCAGCGCCGCCGCAGGCAGTGAGTATATCCCGCTCTCGCTGGGCGCTTTTTAAAAACTTTAAATTTGGTATCCAAAACCGCGCCAGCCAATGGTGAGGCGCCGGGGCGCCGGGTGCGGCCAATGGACAGCGGGCAGGCGGCAGGGGCCAATCCGGGGCCGGAGGGCGGGGCCGGGCTCGCCCTCGCTTTCCCTCCTCGGCCGCCAGGGAGGGACGCGAGTGGCGCGACCGCGGCTCCCGCGCGCCGGCCGCTCCCGCCCCTTTCTCCCGCCCTCCACTCCCGCTCCGCTCCCGGTCCCGAAAGAACCAGCAGCTGCCGCGTCCCGCACTGACACGCACCTCAGCACAGCAGCCTGGCGCCCAGCTACATCGGCTTGTTTAAATGGACGTGTCTGGGATCTTCCCACCACCCCGGCGCGTTCCGAATGTGCAAAGCTCTTCCACCGGGCAAGGATTCTCTCCCGCACTGGAGATATTCAAGAACAGCCCGGATGCAACCCTGTGCCATGTGCTCTAGGATGACCAGGCTTAAGCAGGGATGTTGGACCGGAACTGTGGTTCCTTTCAACCAGACCCATTCTGTAATTCAAGTCTGGTGGTGGATCTGGGCTCCTCCCCATAAAAGAACTGTATTTTATATGACCAATGCTACCAGTGGTTGCAGAGCAAGCAAGAGCACTACTGGGCTGACTGGACACTAGTGCAGGAATCCCTAGCCCTGCTGGAAAGGCTCACAGATCAAGGAGGCTGCATTTGTAGAGACAACATCCCTTGCATTAAAATTAATACGGAGCAAACAGGGGAATTCAAGTCTTTTACACAGTAAAGCTTGCCATGAGAGGCCAAGGTTCCCCTATGTACAGCACTGTCAGATGCCAGGTTTGGAAATCCTCTGTCAGCCTCCTGCCACAACATGATGTCTGTTTTTTCTCACATGATCAGTGCCTGGTCACTTGCAAGGCAACAACAGAGTGTTTGTTCAAGAGCCAGATGAGAACCGGGAGGCAAGATCTGGCCAGACAGGCTACAAGCTGGAAGATCAGGGAAGTTCTAGGGGGACAAACACCTAAACAATCACCTATGTTTCAGGCAGCAGTCCAGTGCATAGACTTGGTCAATGGCCCTTATTTATTTGGAGGAATACGAAGCTGAACAGCAAACTCCATCTATCACTTGGCTTGGCTTTAAGTCATGTCAGCAGCACTGTCACAAGTGCTCTCTACTGTTTCATTTACAACACTGATCTGGTAAGAATGAAGACTTCAGTCTGGAGTTATAAAACTGCTAGTAAATACACACCTAAGTCTCTTGCTTACCAATAGGAAATATGTATGCCTCATCTTATGCACACAGACATTCTCTATCTGAAGCTAATGTGTGCATCTTTAAATTAGAAGACTTAGAACTTAATCATAGTTACCATGCAGTGTTTACTAGGAAAAAAAAAAAAAAAAGAAGAAAAGCTGATAAAGGTATCAAATGTTTTAAAATGCTGTTAAATGAACAGACAAAACCAGTACGTGCCGGTCACAGCACATAACTTTAAGAGGATCAATAACTTGGACACTCAGTTAAAACTATGAAGGGGAAACTGAAGTGGATACTAAAATATCAGCTGAACAATATTGTAACAATTATTTTAATTTTTGACACAAGAACAGAAATATTTGTTCCAAAACCAATTCATATGATTCATCACTCAATTTCCATGGCTTTTTTTTCCTCAGATGAGGGATATTCCATTTGTGTTTATAAATATTGTTTTGTGTTTATAAATAAGGCCCAGGAGGCCTCGAAAACATGACAAAGATACACTTTGACTCCCTTTCCCATGACACATGTAAGTGATTAATAAATATGTGGATAGGTAGAGTGGGGTAATTTATTTATCACTTTTTTTTAATCACTCAAACAAAACAGGATTTTTTTTTGTTCATTCAAGTAAGCTATTTCACATTGTTGTATGATGGTTAAGCCACAGTTCAAATGAAAGCTGGAACTAGAGTAACTCCTTTTTTAATACAGGCATACCTTTTGAGAGTGGTGCATCAGTTCTCAGTAGAAAAAGTTTAAAACTGCTATTACTTCTGGCGCAGTCAAATAAACTTTTCAAAAGGACTACTGCAGCAAAAATGTCATATATTAAGATAATAAAGTCTTTTACTCAGCAAGTAAGAAAACTGTTAAATATTCATGAAGAAACAAGTTGTGATGTTTTTCATTATCTGAAAAGAAGTTCCATTTTCTGGGTAGTGCTCTGAGAAGATTCTTTGCAGACCAAGGTCTACATCTGTTGTAATGGCCTGAGAAAGAAGAATGTTCAGGAGGAATTATTTTTTTCATTTTCTGAAATAATTTCCATTAGAGATTCATAATCAGCATATTCTCTCAGAGTTTGTATCATTTCATCTAGCATTTCTTCCCCTAGCATGAAAGACTCAACATGATGCACTGATCTGCTTATTCTGTGATCTGTAATCCGATCCTGTGGAAAGTTGTACGTTCTGATCTTCTCTGATCTTCCTTTAGTCCCAACCTATTGAACAAGAAGAATCAGTTTATCACCATCATCATCTTACAAAAATGACGAAATATTGATTAGGCATATATAGCAAAAGGTTTCTCTGCCTCATATGACTAGACAAAATTTGTTTTAGTTACGTAGTACTCAGATCACTTCAACAGCTGCAGTGATTTTTCTCAAAGATGTAAAAGAACAATTTTATTGCATCTTTTTTTAATACTATTCTGGTTCTTCATGCTTCAAACCAGTTTGTTTCACTGGATCTTTAGGATTTACATACTACTGAAATTTTAAGTCTGGCTAATATATGACCTTTATTGCCTGAAGTAAAATGTAATGTTGTTCAGGGAGCCTGGGGACTCCACAAATTTTGTTCTCCAGACTGGAGAACTTAGTGGAAAGCATCCCTTCACATGGTAGGAGGGCTGGAGCTAGATTACTTTTAAGGTTCCTGCCAACCCAGACCATTCTATCATTTTATGACTTTTTTGCCTCATGTAAGTCCTCCTGGGCTCCTGTTGCTCTGTATTTCCATTTAATACTTGCTGTTCAACAAAGGTGTTACCCTAAAAACATACACTTGTACAGAATTATATCACAACTAAATGAAACTTACTTGAATCTTTCGAGCGCTGTTTCTCTTTTTGGTTTCTTCTTCTAGTTTGGCATTATATAGTTTAGCACATAGCATTTGCATAGCCTTCTCTTTGTTTCTAATTTGGGATCTTTCTTGCTGACATTCAGCCACAATCCCTGTCAAAAATATCGTGACATTTAGTACTTAAGATTAACACATACTAAAAGAGCTCTGCAATTTCTGGAAGATTTTTTTATATGTTATATTAGGCTGTTACATTTGGACTGGGAATTTAGAAGTCTAGGTTTATAAATGAGTAATAACACATTCTGGGAGAGAAGTATAGGCTGAGTTGTACAGGTGTTTTAAGCCATAAGACAAGAAATTTAATTCAGTGGAAATTTATTTCATCTGGACATCAGACAGATAATGAAATAAAAGATATGTGATGTGATCTGACTTATAAAAGACACCTTCATTACTTGCAAATTTTGGCCACAGTTCCAGGAAAAGTAGGATTTAAGGAACACTAAAATACACAAGATAGTGAGCGCTTAGAATATGATCAGAATATAAGAAATGGGCACTATTTTATTTTAAAAAATGAAAGGGTGTGCTTTGTCATCCCAAAACACACAATTAAAGGTAAGAAATGAAAAACCCAAAAAAGGAGCAGGGAGAAGAAATGCAGTACAAGCTAAGTTGTTATTTGGATTCATTAAGTAGCTCTGGTAATATTAGAAGATGATTTTATAAGATTACATAGTATTACTTTTTGAAAGACTTATTTATAAACAACATTTTGGATCACAGTGAAGGTTTATAAAAAGATTTAGGATGAGAGAAATAGAAGGAGTAACAGGACAATTTAAAAGAAAGAGCAATCAGAGAAATGAAGAAGGGAAAGGTGGAACAGGATAAAGGAACTAATGTGAGGTATGAACTCCTCTGTTAACTGTGTGTAACTGCAAAAAAATTGCAATACACTTTAAGATTTCTATAATATGCCTAATAACTGCCATCAGCAAAATCTAGTTTTAGTTTGCTGTGTTTTTATTCAAACATACAGGCAATCCAAAACATTTTTAAACCGGAGTATCATTTGTCACCATATAGTGAATTTTAACCTCTCCACTACTTGTCTTCTGCTTTACTATGGTGATGCAACAAGTGCAGAATGGATTGATCTTTTAAGCAGATACAAAGCAATGGGTGGCAAAAATCTGGATACATGAAGATAAAGAGTGCATGGGATTATCCTGAAACCTTGTAAAGCCTGACTAATGTTTGCGGTAGAGAAGAGGAAAAGTTAAAATGCAATGAAAGCCAAGAAGGCTGTTGTGAATTGCTCAAAGGGAAGTAAAAGGCTTAGGAATGGCAATAAAAAGCCCCCATACAACAGCTAAAATCAGGTAGTGTTTGAGAGTGTATCTTATCCCTGCAATGTTTCCTAACCTGAGCCAGAGGGATGGGCCTCCTAATTATGTGTGTCATCTACGGGAAAGAAGCCAGCAGACGAATGGGAGCTGGCATCCTGAGCAGACTCTGCAACTAAAAGTCATGTTTTAATACAAAAATAGTACAATCTCTCTTCTGGAGACTTGTCAAGAAAACTCAAATCAGATTTCAACCTACTCCATTTTTGGTGTAATTTTCATTATTTGAAAGCTTAAATACAATTTCTTGGTAGAATCTGATCTGAATGCTTTTAGAATGTCATGTTTAATAGCAAAATTAATAGCTTACCTACTGAAGCCAGTAGTCTTCACCGTTAAAAACTGGAGTGGGCACAAGATGACGCATTTAGAGTAGTATGAATAGATATAAGAACTACATAAAACCTCTGCGCCTACTGTTGCCCAGGCTTGAAAATAAAACCATTGTTTCAAAATAAATTCTGACAGCAGTTTTGGAATGTAGATCTTGTACTAAGGAAAGAATGAAGCAGCACACCTGTTGGAATGTGAACTATCCGAACAGCACTATCTGTGGTATTGACATGTTGGCCTCCAGCTCCACTAGCTCGCTTTGTTTCTATCCGTAGATCTTTTGGACTAATTTGCAGCCTCATCTGTCATGGGAGACAGAAAAAGAGAAAAAAAGCATTTTATGTTGTTTTTTTTCTCAACAGATCTCAAATATGCAGTCAGTTTATTTTAGAAGGCATGTTCATGCAAGATCAAACTTCTGAACATTTATGGATACTAGATCAAATCCCCTTATAAACATATTAAGAAATCTTGCTAATCAGATTGGAATGCATCACGATGGAACCCCAGAAATCAGCCAAATGCATAACCATCGCTTAGCACTAATTTTCCTCTCTTCTGAGAGCTCTGCATCCTCTTCCAGCAGAGTTAACCAATATTTGAGTTTGATTAGATGGTTTTCAAACGAAATTGCAGACATTCCCTTTTTTGGCTTTGGAGTGGAGCAATAGTCTCTGTGAGGAGGGAGTAAGACAATTTCAAGACATCTTTGACAATCTGATACGTCAACACGAAACTAAGATCAAAACAAAGCTTTCTTAACCCACTGTTTTAAGCAAGCAAATATAGCAAAACTGAATTATTGTACACTTTAGAACACACAAGTGATGACACTACAAAAATGGGAAAGAGGAAGTGCTAAAAGAAGTAATCTATGAGCCTGGTAAAATGATTCAGTCATGATTCAGTCTTTTGTTACTTCATAGAAAATGTAGTTTTCCGAAAAAGATGCAAGACAGTCACTGTGAATTTTCAAGTCATAGTCAAGTAAACTGTCAGTGACTTTATTGAGATTAGGATTATTAGAGAAGACAGAAATTCTTTATTTCATCCCTGTGATAAAAATAAAATAACAAATATGACCTAGGTTAAAATTAAGATTTAAAAAGTCATTGTGTGAGAATATCAAGAGAGGCAGAAAACACTTGGTATCAAATATTGCTCCTGGTAATGTCTGTTATACTAGAAGATAAACATTACCTCAGTGGGTTGGGGTAATATTGCAACAGTCATTGTGCTCGTGTGAATGCGACCTTGTTTTTCTGTCTTTGGTACCCGCTGAACACGATGCACTCCTCCTTCAAACTTCATGTATTTGTAAGCCTCAGCACCTGCTATACTGGCTACTGCATGCCTTAGGCCACCTTAAACAGAGAAGAAAAACAGTTGACAAACTTTAGGAACTGCTGGTACTATGCTGTTATATTTCAGTGTACTTACACACCACTGGCACTTGCTTCTTAAAATGAGAAATCTACCATTTAAACACTTGGGCAAAATTACACCAAAAATGCAAGAAAAATCTTAAAGCCACGCATATTTACTCACACACTGCCTCAAAAAGGAAAGAACTGTCAAATTCTCTTTTTTAGAATCCAATTTAATTTTTATATTCATTTTTTATACATTTTATATACACTTATATATATTTTTTCCTGGAGCAAACAGAACACAGGTTCCTGCATCTCTTACCAATACCTCCATCAAAACATTTCACAGCAACATCCTACAAGCATTGAACAGCTTGGAACTTGGAAGTCAAGCCCATAGCAATCACAGCTTTGGGACACAAGTTTGCTGCTCTACTATTTTATTATATTCTTGATCTTCCTTGTTTGCTGGTGTGCAGTATAAGTGAAGGATTAGAGAAGTGATGGTATTATAAATGAGCGTAACTTTTCACCCATTTTTATTTTTAATGCAGCTCAATTTCCAAATCCCATTCTCAGCACAGTGGATGGTGTGCTAAGGGAATGACTGAAGAAGACACAGGTGGCCTTGAAAGAGTATTGCTCTTCAAGCCTTGCAACATGAAACCACAGCTGAGGAAAAGAAGAGGCACATAATTCTCAGAAATACTGGTTTAGGCTATCTCTCAGACCAAGGAACTCAACCAGAGGGTCAAGACAGCAGCTTTTTGAAAAAGGAGAATGAAGACAACATGGAATCCAAAAATGCCCTGCATAGCAGGAAAAAATCATCTGCTAGAACACAGGCTTGGTTGTTCACCTCCATGGACACGTTCATTCACTCATAATTTATTAAAATATATATTGGTTTACAGTCATGTTTGTGAAAGATAGGAAGAGGCAGTTTGGCTTTCTCTTTCACATCATTTTTGTCCTTCCGCTTTTAAAATTTGTAGTGATATGCGTGCCTACAGTGCTTAGAATAAGATGACCAAAAAACTGGTTCACATGACAAGTACAGTAATTTCACGATTACAAGCTGCATTTCCAGGGTGTCGGCAACGTTTCGTTTTTCCTCCATAAATAAGCCGCACCGGATTGTAAGTCGCACTTTCGCAGAGAGGATCCACGTGCAACTTTCACAAAGTTAGTAACAGAATCACGGGATCACGGGGTTTACTGGCCTGGCCCTGCTTGGGGCGGCTGCCAGGGAGCAGCCCCAGCCCCGCTCACCACTGCTGCCAGGAGGCAGGGGAGCAGCATGCCCGCCGGTGTCACCAGGAAGCAGGAGAGGGGTGTGCCTGGCTGCTGCCGCCGGGAAGATGGAGAGGGGCATGCCCGGCTGCTGCCGCCGAGAAGAGGGAGAGGGACTTGCCCGGCCGGTGCCACCGGAGGAGGGAGAGGGGCGTGCCCGGTTGGTGCCACTGGAAGAGGGAGAGGGGCGTGCCTGGTCAGTGCCGCCGCCGCGCCCCCCAGGGCCGGGCAGCGCTGCCACTGTGCTGCCGCTGCCCTGCCCCCCAGGGCCGGGCGGGCTCCAGCTCGGCTCAGGGTTGCTGCTGGCTCGGACTTCCAGGTTGGGAAATTTCTAAAATTTGTTCATATATTGGCCGCTCCTGAATGTAAGCTGCACTTCTGGTTTGGGAGCAAAATTTTAGTCAAAATGGTGCGGCTTATAATTGTGAAATTACGATCATACTGCTTCAAATTGAGTATTATCAACACAGGTTTATTATGAACTGCAGCCAAATCTAATGAAATTTTGAGAGACCTTTTACCCTGGCAGACATATTGTATGCTTGTTAAATATAGTTAGCTCTTGACAACTGTGTGTTTGCCCATTTCATATAAAACGTCCCAATCTATCATTTTTTATGTGGCATTTTAGATTGGGGAAAATCCCACAAATGGGTCTCTGCCTGCCACTACAGGGTGAGAAGTGGATAAATACTGACATGTGAGTTTATGCTTCAACATGTGCACTGAATCTTCAACATGCACACTGAATCTTCAACATGCTCTTCTTGCACAGTGGCATCCCATGGGGTAGGTCAATAAAGTAATTTAAGAGTGGACTGTAACCTGTATTTTATTGCAGCTTTATTTAACATTCACCTTATTTACACATGCTCACCTTCAGATTTCAAATTCAGGAGTTCTCTGAAATAAGGGAGTCTTACATTTTAATATAGGACCTTGCTTTTGCTCATGTGATCAAT
Organism: Catharus ustulatus; assembly: GCF_009819885.2. Classification (NCBI taxonomy): domain Eukaryota; kingdom Metazoa; phylum Chordata; class Aves; order Passeriformes; family Turdidae; genus Catharus; species Catharus ustulatus. Next base: position 57,779,135 of record NC_046223.1, on the reverse strand, counting down.
AAAAATGGAATGTGGGTAGGCTGCAACAGCCCAGTGTCACAAGCATCCTTAGCTCCACTCTTACTCAGCACAGCACAGACACTTTGAACCTGAGGGTTCAAACATCAATTTCACTGGCTGTGCCATGTACAGCGCTCCTACCTCCCAATTAATTTACAGCATCTGTTTGGATAATAAGTGGTTATGAAAAATCAAAAAATAACCTGCATGAGGCTGACAAAAGCTAGGGCTGCCTTTATTTTTCCCAAGATTCACATCCTAAACATTAATTTCAGTGCATAGACAAATTCTCAGCAAAACAGACTAAAATAAACACACAGCCATTAAAAAAACCTAGCTCTTTCAAAGAGAAAATAGGGATAGATTATACCAGGTTAACATATTAGTTCCATTTCCCATTTAAGGCATTAATGAGAATATCTTTGAGTGTGTGGGCTCCTTGTCCAAGGACTAGGCTTTTACCAAAAGGCTTGCTGAGCCTAACTCTCTTTTTCTTCTAATCACAGGACTGTAAGCTGAGTCACACCTGACTCATATTCCATATTATTCCGTAACTATTCCATAACAGGGCTTTTAAGCCAAATCAGTGGACTGATCCAGTTAGCACAGTGGCCTCAAAACTGCTAGAGCTGAGAAAGAAAAAACACACAGCTGGCTGGAAGGTGAGACAGGCCTTGCTTAAGCTGACTGAAACAGTGCTCTGAAGGTGAAGTGTATGAGACTGCTGGGATTCACCCAATCCAAGTGTTGCATCAACAGAAAGGCAACTCTCCCCTTAGTACGTGAAAAAAAGAAGACCCAGACCCTTTCTCTTTTCTGTTTACACCCATCTAACCTGTACAATGTTTATTCCATTTACTTAAAAAAAAAAAAAAAAGAAAAAAAAAAAGAAAGTAAACAGATTTCTGTTGGCCTTGAAGGGTGAACTGGTTCAGCTTCTGGCAAAGCATTTGCCAGGTCATGAATGGGGATGAACATTACTTTGCTCCTTCAGCAACAAGACGCACTGTAATATGAAGCTTCTCATCCCTATCTCCACTTGAACTGTGAAAACAGCTTACTTGGCCCATGAGCTCTTAACCCTACAAGAAGTTTATTGATATAAAAAATATAGATAATAGAAAATAAGGAATGCAAGTGTCATAAAATTTTAAAAAAAGTATATTAATTGAATCATTAGCAGTGGAGTGAGCCACTCTAGAAGGGAGCCTAAGTTGATGTTCATCAACTTGAAATAAGATACTTGCTAAGAACTCTAAAAAGTTATTCGAACAGTTTCCAAATATACCACTTTTTAAGATCAAATTTTAATACAGATTTTAACAGCTGTTACAGATGAGTTATATCAAAATATCCCATTCCCTTTTATTATAGGTGAGATACGATCACAAATAAATTTAAGATGCTTTGGATTAAACTCCATGGATTGTTTTAAGCAAACTGATTCCTCTATGCCAACAGATACATAATAAAAACCAGATTTTTCAATCTTCCACCAACCAAGCCTATAAACAATAAATACAACATTAGGTAACTAAGTAGAACAGTGTAGCCAAATAAAGTTTACACAACCTGTATTTAAAAAAAAAAAGGTAAACATATCTGTACCACTTTCTAAATTTCTTCCTGCCAAGCTCTTGTCTTTAGAACTATTGTTTTAAAATGTAGAAGTTAATTTACTAAAAGACTGTAGCACTTCCGTATTTTAATAGCTTTTCTGAAATGGTGTTTCATGTCCAAATACAGAAGCTGAGGAGAACTGTACTCAGACATTCAAACAATATTCCACTTCTAAAATTAAGATAGTGCAAATAAGCTTCCTTTACTTAGGAAATTAAAATGTCATATGAACAAGTGTTTCAACTTGAGTTAAGAAGTTATAGTATTTTCATTACTGACCTATTTCACTGGGAAAGTATTCTAATATTTCAAATTTCCACTTTTTATAAGCAGCATATCGTTGATACATATCAAATATCTCCGAGGTGAACAGCATGGCTTCCTGCCCTCCAACTCCAGCAGTTACTTCCATGACAAGATCACTCTCATCTGTTTCTTCTGAAGGAATCAAAAGCAACACTATCTGTGAATACAAAAGCACCCAGCTAAGACTCCTCTCTGACACTGCTATCCACACCTGTAAAACACCAGACAAGTCTGTAACTGATCTAGGCTGTGTTCTCCTGCCCTGAGGGCAGGCTTCAGACAGGCAAAGGTGTGTAAGAGTGATGCTGCATTGCAGGAATGTTCATGGTCACAGGAGCTACAGAGGCTTCTCTTGAGAGCCACAAAACTTCACAAAAGTTTTTAAACCATCAGGAGCACTGTGAGGATAAGCCACAAGATACACACCTGTTCTTGCAAGAGAACTGAGTATCTCCCTTCTAACCAGATTCCTCTTTAATTCCATCTCAACTGTAGAACTAAGAATGTATGGATGTTCAGGAGCAGAGTCCTTCAACAACAGCACAAATGTATTATTTGTTTATTTATTTTAAAAAGAAGAGCCTGATTTGCAGAAGGAAGAATACCAAAACCAAAAAAACTTTGCATGCTAGGCCAAAATTCTGGATGATTTGCAAATGCTTTTAAATTCTCTTCCTGTACTAGCATTAGGTGATGTTTCTTTCCACAGATGATGACTTCTTTTGGCAGAATCATATTTACAAAAAATATTTACAAAGTGACTGTTGTATTGTTGTTGGAGGGATAAAGAATGTGACCATAGCAGTTTCTACAGTAATCTTAAGTTAGAACAGTCTGTTTACGGAAAGATTTTTGTTGTTGTTAAATGACATAGATACTCTGTAAAATTTATATAAAGTAGCAGCCTAAAGTAGTTACATAGTATTAATTATTTTTCAAAACCACTGGTGAGTGATACTATGTAGGTCTGACAGGTACACCCAGACAAGACAAACTATAGCAGCTACTTAAAAAGATATTTTGATTGAAACATTCAGGTAAAAACAGGCACTTGCATACAGGATGTCTTTATAGCACCTGATTTTTTAAATTTTCCTTAGCTAACAGACTATACTATTATTATTAACTATAGTTATTGAGGACTATAACTAGCACCGAGGAGAGAAGAAAAACTTATCATGTACATCTTGACAAGGATAACAGAAAGGTTCGGGTTGGATGGGGCTTTAAACATCACCTAGTTCTAACATCCCCAAGAAGACAATTTGGCTTTGTTAATTTAAGAATGACAAGGAAACAGGTGCTTTATTAGGGGATCTAACCTGTTGTTTCAGTTCAGCTATCTCTTCTTCACAGAAAGCAATTTCTGTTTCTGCAAGTTTCCGGAAATCTTCGTTCTCATCTGAAAGATTTGAGTATTGTTAATCCTCAGACTCATATCAGTGCCATTCTGTGAAAACCTTCTGAAAAAATGACCACATGAAGAACTTACTCTACCAAAAAAAAAAAAAACCCAAAAACCCCCAAACAAAAAGACAAACCAAAACCAAATTACCATACAACCCCTCCCTACCCCAAAACACTAAACCTGTCAGAAAATCAGATTACTAATATGGTCTGTAAAGATGATTCTAACTACATATTCAGTGTTTTCTAATCCTGGGCAGGTATAAGACATGAGAAAAATCTGAAATAAAAGAATTTCTGTTAAAACATCAAAAACTAAAATCCTAGACAACCATAAAAAGCAATGATTTCTGTGCCAGTGATTAAACAGTAGCACAGGTTTCACAGATTGGTTGTGAATTTCCATCCTTGGAGATACTCAAAACCCAACTGGGCCAAGCACTGAGCAGCGTGTGAGTGACCCTGCTTGAGCAGGAGGGTGGACTGGGTGATGTCCAGAGGTCCTTCCCACATCAGCCATTCTGTGGCTCTAAAAATCTATTTTTTGTATTTCAGTATGGCAAGAACATAAAGGATTTAAAGAGTACAGCAGCTCCTAAACTGGCACTCGTTGTTAAAAGGACTTGTACCCCTATCACTGTATTCAAAAATCTGAATACTACAGTTCTAGGGGATACTTAATAATCTAACAACTGTTTACTGATCCTAAAGTACTCCATTTCTACATTTTCGTTTTTTAACTGCTATCAAAACAAAGTTTGATTCTGGGTAAAAAAAAAAATATATTATTTGGCAGCAATAAGAGCGTGCAGCTACTGACACACAAGGTCTAATCAGAGTGTGGAGACAGCAAATTCAGGTGCTTACTTCTATGACTGCCAAAACGGAGACAGGTAGACGGACTGGGTTGTCTTGGCAACAAGGGAAAGATGGATTAAAAAAACCTGTCACCAAAACCTCAAAAATTGTCCATCCCTGATTAGTTATCTTTATTTTATACGAAATAGGTTCCAGCATCAGCACTTCCCACGCCGGCGGAAGCACTTTCCCCACTCACTCGCACCGCCGACCTCTGCTCGGGCTGCTCCTTGGCCTGCGGAGGGCCCGAGGAGGCCGTCCCGGGCTCCCGCAGGTGACACGTGTGTCGCCGTCACCCCTCCGCCCGCTGACACGCGCGCCGCTCTCCCGCCACCGGGGCGCGCCCCCCGCGCGCGCAGCCGCCACCCCGGCAGGTGCGCGGCGCCACGCGCCGGCCTCCGCCCCGCCCCCCGGGCCGCTCGCCCAATCGCGCCAGCGTATGCAAATGACCCTCTCTCCGCCCGCCCCCTCGCGGCCGCTTCCCGGTGGCGTCACGCACGCGGCGCGGCGCAGCGCGGCCGCGCGCCCGTCCCGCACCTTGGGCCAGCTCCCGCGTGTCGCGCAGCTCCCGCTCCTTGTCGCGCAGCCGCCGCACGCGCGCCGCCAGCTGCGGCGCCGCCCCGCCCTCGCCCCGCGCGCGCGCCTCCAGCAGGCGGCGCAGGGAGGGCGCGGCGAACAGCTCCTCCAGGCCGGGCCGCCCGCTCAGGCGTGCCACCGGCGCTGCGCGGAGGCTCCGAGGGGCCAGCGTGGCGGCTCGGTAGCCTTGCGCCGCGCGGAGGGCCCGCGAGAGCAGCCGCATATCTGGCTGGGGTCGGAGTGCGGCCTTCCTCCTGTCGCCCGGGCGTCACTGCCGCGCCGGAGACGCCCGAACGCGCTTGGCAGCCTCCCTTCCGGGTTTCCGGAAGCTGCCGAAGAGGCTCCGCGCTGGCTTCGGGCGCAGTCGGAAATCATCGGGCTCCGGTGACGGAAATGGCCGAAGATTTTCGGCTTTCCTCGGCTCGCGCTCTTCTGTGGTGGGGCAGGCGGCCTCTGATTGGCCAGCGCTGACGGGGCGGGGCTTCGCCTCATGGCCCCGGCCGGGCGCTCCGAGCGCCCTCTGCAGGCCCAGGGAGGGGCGGTTTAAAGTCATTAAGAACTAAAACAGAAAAATAAACCAAAAAAGCCTCAAACCCCAACGAATCCTCCGTGCCTCAAGCTTATAGCAGGACTTCTGAGCAAGGGCCTCTGGGGTACTGAGGTTTCTACTGGGGCTGTTTAAACTCTGCAGAGGTAAAAGGTTGGTGGGAAGTGTGAGCTGGGGCTTTGGATATCCGGGTTACTCTTACAGACCTTCTCCCTCCAGAAAAAATCTTCAGAATTAAAGTACGCTGAGAAGGAACATGCAAATATTATGACCCCACACTGAAAGCAGGTGTAAAATTAGGCATTTAGAGGAAAAGAAATGAATCGTCAGAAGAGCAAAAAGGGGCAATTTAGAGAGCCCTTGCATCAGAGATTAGCGGTGAGACCGAAAGACAGCCCATGTACAAAATACAGATCTGAGTACAGTGTTTTACATGTGCATTTCAAGTGGGAAGGCAGCGAGGATGCAGCCATTTAGGGACTGTGTGTTGAGGGATGATTTGGGCAAATCCTTCCTGAAATGCAGAGCATTTTACTTTGTTTTAGACAATATCATTAATGAGATGTTTGGCTAACCTCAAAACAGTTTCAAGAATATATTTTATTATAAAAATGTGCAACTCTCCATAAAATTTTATTAGACAGTTTTTTATATTATAATCACTGGAGGAGGCAGAGTTGTGTCCTTGCCTTCCTTCTGTCCTTGTTCATGTCTTATCAGAACTTGGCTGTCATATCTTACAACTAAATTACACCGTTGGAATAACAGTTACTTCCTTATGAAACATTCGTAATATCAAAAGCAAGAGTAATTCTTGAAAACCTAAGTAGTTTTGGTAGTCAGAAAAGAAAACTTGGAAGTTTTTGTTCCATGGTAGAAATCTAAAGGCCAGTCAGATTTGCTATTTAAAATATTAAACATTAAAATTAATGGTTAGATAAAAATGTTTTATTATGATTTTAAGTGCACAACTTTGGATACGGTGTATTGGCAAAATACAGTGTAGCAGTAATTTATAAGTAAAAGTCACACTGTAAGATCTTTGTGGAGAATGTACAGTCTATGTGAGTTGTCTGGCACTGATGAAAACTCCAGACCATCACTTAGGAAATCTCACCCACCAAAAGCTTCCTTTGCAGCCCCTACTGTCTGCTCATGAAGCTCCTTGAAGTCTTCTTCTAGAAGCATAAAGGAAAAAAGACCCAATTTATGCTTTAACAGGCAAAATATTTTGATGTTCTGTAACAAGGAAGGAGAGTCTAACTGTTGTGTGAGCCCAGCTTGTGAAGAGACCTATGGAAAACTCAGGAAACTTAGAGTAAGGAGTAATTTAAGATGAAGCTTTTGAGGGGGGGAAAAAAAAGTAATGGTCAGCCTTTGAATCATCTAAATCATATCCCTGTTTTAAATGAGAAGAGTAGATTTCCACAGGGTGAGTTCATGGATAAAGGAAGGTACAAAATCAGGCTCTTGGTATAAAGTTAAAATAATATGCAGACACTGTTTCTGTCAAGTCTTTGTCCAACTGATTTTAGCACTATTACTCCTTTGTTCTTTCATCCGTCCCACCAACATCACTTGTACTGTCAGGACATGTTCGAACAGGGCTGATCCTTTGTCACTGCAAATCGACTCAGTGTATTGCTGAACAGGCTGGGACTTTTGTCACTGTGTCCAAGTCCCAGGATGTGTTACAGTGCCACACTTGGGTCTCTTAAAAAATAACAGCATTATAGACTGAGAAAAACTCTATTCGAAGGTTGGTAGTTAGGCATCATTCAGATTAACTTGAAGGAGACATTGCAGCTCTCTGTCTATGTGCAACTTTTAATTTTTTGCTTTCTTGGATTTGATAAGGGCTCAGGCTCTGGTGGATGGGTCAGCAATGCCAGGAGCAGGCTCACAGACATTGTGGAAATATAGACTTTATTCCTGGTGGTGTAGACTTGCTGAAGTTAGAGACTTTCTTGTATCAGCTTTGATTGCTTTTGGATTGGTGTGGTGGAATACTTCTACTAAATGGCTTTTGCAACCACTTCCTGCATGTGGAAGTTGTGGGCTCCTGAGCGGGCTCACAGCATGGTCAGTCCAGCAAGCTGCTCTTACTGAAAAAGCCCCCTGCCTGATTTTAGATATTGGCTCCACAGACATATGCTCCTTGTAATTGAGTTTTCTGCCTAGGGAAACAAGTTTGGCATGAGATGACATCTTAAACCCTGGCTGTTGAAGCTAGAGTGTAGGTCTCCTTTATTTGCTCGGTTTAGACCACAGCCTTGCAGCACTTCAGCATGTGTTTAATTAAAAAGATCACTATTGCTAGCTGAAGTCTGGTTTGTGTCCACTTTCTGTTGCCCTGCAAATGGACTGTGTGGACTCCATAGGTACTCAAGTGAGTTATGGACCGGCTGTGGACCTGGATGTGCTATGACCACATTTCCACAGTACCGTTTAACCACATTACCACAGTAGCTGTTTAACCTACAGCCCAGACACCTTTGTCACCAACCTGTCGTTTCCCCATCAAACCTCTAGCCTCCTTCCTACCACATGTGCCTTCAGGCTAATCTGAATGCTCGTGATACTGTCTGTGTGTTCTGCTTCACCTGGGTATCCCAAACTACTTTAAGCTCAGTTAACGTGAAAGCTGGCTATAAACAGCTAAGGTGAACACGTGTAACACAATAGAGATTCCATTTCTTTGCAGTCTAAAGGACAGGAGGGTACAGAAGTGCTCTGCTTATTTTTGTCTCTTTTTGTCTCTATTTGAAAGGAATTTAAAACACCAGGCAAAAGTGACAAAAACATAACTCTCTTTCTGTAGTGCGCTTGCTGTATACATTGTCATGAAAAACTGAAATACAAGTTAAATACATACTTATTTTATTCCAAGCTATAGAATAAGTGCATTTAGGCAGTTTTTCAAAGTGTATTGTACACTGCATGCACAATAAATCAGTTTAATAGCTTGACTTTTTTACAATTTGTGTTCAAAGAACTGTATGATAGGCAATGAGATCATGTTACTTATTGTCCATTTGGACCACATCCATTTTTGTCATTAAAAGAATTTGGGAAACCCAAACCAGTAAACAAAATGTACATTAAATGTTTTAATATGAGCATTTGCTCCAAGAAAGAAACTTTACATGTTATGTTCAATTTTTCAATCCCTCCCAATAGAGGATTTTAGACAATAAATTTTGAACGTGATTTCATTGCAGTATTACACTGAAGATTGGTGTAATATTTTTCAAAATGATGTCACAGTTTCCAAGTACAGATTTTGGAATCTTATGCTAGAAATCAAGGTAATGTTTTAGGGCCTGCACATCTAGCTTTAAAACTGTCTTGAAAGGATGACTTGTCTGTGTTGACAAGAACGTCTACCTGTGTGAAATATCTTATAAAGATAGCTTATGACTAGCAGGTCACCATCAAATAGTAACATTAAGAATTCAAGTCTACATTTGTTAAGACTTATGCATGCAGTTTTGTCTCTTACACATTGCTTAGATGTGTGCACTAAATGTGTTGTGCCTCAAACACCAACAACTTGAAATTACACTATATAAATATATACATATATGATGCCGTATATGTTTAGTATCAAGTAAATATAACTAATCAAATGATACTAGACATATGTAGGACCATAGTTAAATTCCAATTAAGAAAAAAGCGAGAAAATTAATTTTTTTTTCCTAACAGCATTTCACAGTAGAAGGAGGCAGTCCTTTCTCACTGAATTTCCCCCCCCTCAGGATTTGTAAACATCATAGCTCGTATTTTATCAGTATAATAATTGAATCTATTTATTCATAATGGTAAGTAACTAACCAACATGAATAAAGTTGTCATAACACGGTAGCACTTTCAGACAAAACAGGTATTTATTAAAAGAAACATTTATAAATATTTTTGTCTTGCATTTTAAACTACATTTTCATAAATAACAATATTTAAAAGTGCTGAATATGGTAGGATAGTCAGCAATGCCACTGTAAACAGATTTGTTTTTCCACTTTGCAGATTTTTGTTTTAGATCCCATTTTGTCAAACACTACAACAGTTAAAATATTTGCATAGGGAATAGAGAATAGCCCTTTTCATCATCTCCTGAATTCTATATAAATTACAAAACCAAATGAGTTTAAGAAACAGTTTGTTAAATTGTTCATATATATATCCAAAAAAAGCACACAGGTTTCAAGTAAAAAGAATGACTAAAAAATTCCCCAAACCTGCTATTTGAAGCATGTTCAATAAATTAAGAAAATGAGAGGTAGTAAAACAAAGGGAAAAAAATAAGCCCCAGAAGATAAACTAAGACCTGCACCCTCCCAGTTATGGTGTCACAGCAGACCTGCATCGGCAGCAGCAGCTCCCGCCAAAGCTGGCACTGGAGGCTGCCCGCAGGAAGTAACTGAGGGGTTGGAGCCAACTGTGTTCAGGCCAGATTCCACTCAAGGACACAACTGCCAGATCTTCCAGGCCAATCGAAAGCCATGGGCTTGTGCCATGTGTAGTCCTATGTAAGTGAGAAGAACCTTGCCTCAAGTCTTAGTATGCTTGTCAATATTAAATATATATATAGTATTAAATATATATATATGTATATATACATACACATACACATATATATATATTTAACAAGTATTCAGAGCAATTTCTTGGTATATCTTTAGCAGTTTATGAGGGATGCTAACACTCATTTTGCTTGTATATGGTAGTTATGAAGATGGGGTTTTTTTAAGTTCCAAGTCACTGTCTCTTTAAACATCAAAATGTGTCCTGAAACTGGACATTCTTTGATAAAAAGGCCAAGCAAACACCTATTAAAAACACCATGGCAGCCTAGTGATGGGAGTACTGTGCTGCCTTAGCTCAGATTAAGGGCTCAGTACAGGAATCTTTACCCAGGAAAGATACCCATTGTGTTTCTGTAGGTATTTTGCTTGGGTAAGATCTGTGGGTTTAGAAGCCCTTAAAGTTTGGTTTAATATTACTCTCCAAACCCCTTGTTTTCAAGGAGTTCTTCAAAATCAATGAGGCTAGAAGCTAAGTCTTCTTTAACCCGCCACCTTGTAAAACATTACTTCATTTAAAAACATTTTTTACTGGATTTAACTTTCAAAAAAAATATCTTACAGAACAGATGCAGTTCATCAAAATGTTCTAAAATGCTCTAAAATGCTACATGTAGGCAATCTTTTATTAAATTTCTTTATTAAAAAAACTAAATTATCAAGCTTTTTGTGTTGTTTCTTGTTTCTTTCTTTTTTTTTCTTTTTTTTTTTTTTCTGAAGTACATAACATTATACAACAGTGTTAGAACTGGATAGCCAGTCTTTAATAAATCAATTACAGTATCTGACATCTGAAATGTACATTGAAAATCTTTGTTCTTTTAACAATTAAACAATATCAGCGCATAGATTGTGTCACCCAGAAATAGATCCCTTTAAGTGATTTGTGCTTTTTTTTTTCTTCTTTTATTTTTCTTTTTCTTTGACATTGCAAACTCTGTAATGAAAATGCCACAGTTTTGGCAGTGAACAACCAGAGGAGTCCTCTGCTTGATTTATTTTAAATAAACAGTGATAAATAGCTCTTTTTCTCTGTACAGAAATATTGGCTTCAAAAAGTCAGTGTATTGTACTCAGTAGAGCATGTAGAGTAATGCTACACCTTAAAAATTGGCTTTTTAGTTAGTGATGTTATAAAATGCAAGCCTCTTTCTGGTTTGCTGCAATTGTTTCTATGTACCATAGGACTGTATTGCACAAAAAAAAAGTTTTTAAATACAGATATAATTTATGTTATTGGATTAAATATTGCAACAACTAAGTGGTAAGTGAAGCAGTTTTACCTTGCACATGCAGTGTGAGGATACACAAGGAGACTGTTCATAAAACTACAAATACATCATTGCAATCTTGACTGCAGTAGGGTGAAAGGAGTGTGAAACAAATGTATTTTGGCAAATCCATTGATCCCCTCCCACGCCATCTTGAGCAAGGAGAACCTTGGTAAAAATGTAGACAGAGACCATAATATGTAATTTTTTTTTTCTTCACAGTAGCCTGAGTAGTGCTAAACTGTAGTTCTCCAGGAACCCAGCTCCAGATGTTATTAAACTACTTTTCTTCCACCCCACCCACCAAAAAAAAAAAATCAAGGTTGTTTTTTTTTGAAAATTATAACTAAGTTTCAGAAGTAGAGCCTGTAATACTTTCAACAAGAGACTTATAAATCTGAGAGTTCAAAAACCTTGGAAAAGAGTCTCTGTGCATCAAGGTGTATATCTGGAGCTGGGCATCTTCATACATGTGAGGGCTGGGATCCAACAAGTTTCTGTTGATCACTTCTCTCACACGGGAATCAAGACTAACCTGAAGAAGATGAGCACAGAATAATAAAACAATAACATTGGAAAAGCTGTAATATGTATCTTTATTTCTCAGGGCTCCATTGAACATGCTGAGTTTATCAGTTATTCAAGTAATGCTCTGGGCTTCTTTCAGAACCATCACACACTTACTGTGTAATTCACTGAGACCATCAACTCTATTTCAGTTTTGACTTGGTCTTTGCATCCGTCTTAAGATCTGTACAATGAAATGCAGCTGTATAGCAAATTAAATGCAGTGCAATTGAAGTTTTCCACAATATATTGTTTTACCTTAAAACATAATTTGTATGTATTTAAAATTATTTTCTGAAATGAATGTTGAATTACTTTCATTCAGAGAGCTACAAGTTTGGGTTTTTTTTCTGAGCATTTGTGATTAAACTTTTGGAAGATTTCTATTCATCATTCTTACCTGGCTGCCCTAGATTTTTCTGTTTTTCTTTTTAGGCACTACAAATTGTTCTTTACAAATTACCCAGGGATTTTAATCATTTTTATTGTGTTAATCTCCCCATAAATATTAATATTTCAGGTTTGTTCTTCTTGTCAGGACTCTTTAACATCTGATAATTCATACTTTCAGGAGATCATATATCCGTACTGAAGTTGTTAGCAAATTTCAGTTTTAGCTTCTCATTTACTTGTCATTTGTGATGAACTCCTGTGCTTAGGCAGAAAAAGACATATTACGCTTGGGATGAATGCCCAAATGATTTTAGAATATCCTTTAGAAATTTAAGTGAATGTACAGTTTACCCACAAAATGCTCTAAAACCTAGTAAGTTAATGTGTTCTGGATTAAATGAAATGGCAGTAGTGGCAAAGCCCACTGACACCAGCAAGGGTTTACTCAACTAAGAAGAAAAGGGCTAAAATCCTGAGTAGATAAATGCCAAGAAGAGATCGGTGAAGTTACTGTGATTTACACAAGTTGCAACCTGACCCTACTGTTCTGCAACCATATAAAGATAGAATACTGTCTAAAGGATTGACGTCAACTATGGAAAGCTCCATGAATTAAGATAACTTACTACATGAAGGATGCTAACCTTTCTGAGATGAAAACTCAGAATATGTTTGAATGTGTGAGCCTGTGATTTCATACCTGGTGACGCAAAGCCTTTGAAATACGGTGGTGTGGTGTAGTATAGTACAGTAAAAGAAGTACATATACATTTGAGAAGTAAATACACATTTTCATTCTATCTTCAGTACCAGCTGTAGAATCTAGGATTGTTGGCATTTTGGAGTATGTTACTGACAGAGCAGACAAGCTCTTTCTCCTCCAGTATTTGCTGTCACATGGTTATCTGTCACAAGGCACAACTATAAGAGACCAGTTGTGCTGCTCAGCCGGTGAGTGTGGGCAGGAGTACAGTGCTATGCTAGTTTTGAGTGGCAGTGTTGCAGCCACGTGTCTTCAGAATGTGTTTGAATAGACTTCAAGCCCAGACCATTGCATTTCTACAGCACAGAAAGAACACACTAAGATTTAAGCAATTCTCCCCCTGACATGCAGGCACACACATTTATGTCAACAAAACCAGTTTGTGCGGCTAATTGTTTCTTCAATATCAAACATAATAGCTGGGATAAGAAAAGTCTCAAATTTGGCAGGATAGTGGGGTTTTGAGCCACTGAGCATAATAAAAGTTAATTGCATTTAGAGAATTCAAAAACCAAAATTAATTATGGAACCGTTAATTTGCTTTGTATTTTTTCAGTGACACACTAAAGCCAGATGGCAAAAGTAGTTGGAATTGCTAAAGGTATTTTCTTGCTAAACAGATGAATACAAAGTATCTGTTTAGAACACTAAGACCTTCTGCCTCAATAACTTCTGTACTGAACGAGTCAGGCTAAATATTTCAGGTCTTATGCCAGAAAGTAACATCTGGAAAGAGATGCTCGGATGAACAAGAATTTTTCAGTTCCCATGCTGTTCTAATGCATTGCAAACAGTTCTTGTTTGTCTCCTAAGATTACCAGTATGGGCAGGAGCAACTGTATTGATGAGATCTGTATGCATCCAATGCACCAAGTTCGTGAGTAGCTTTCTTAAACTCTAAGCCAGACAATGCTTAGTTAGTGTTTGAATCCTAAATGCTGATTGGTCTTAGCTTAAAAATTCAATTGAGTATTCATCACATACCTATCTGCTAAAAACACAGTATTAGAAGAAAAAGTTATTATTAGCTTGCTGTATTGGCAATTGTATTTCACTCCAAAGCAAAAGCAGATACTATGGCACAATAGAAGATAATGGAGCTATAAATCACTTTTGACTTCATTCATATGAATGAAGTTGCAAATTATTACTGAATGCAGTGAAGAAGTAAAATGTAGGAAGCAAGGTCCACAGTGACCACAAATTAGCATAATGCCATTGAGTAGAAATTCAAATGCAATGCACAAAGACAAGGCAAAGATGATAAAGGTACATGATGTGGCCTAAGAAAAAGTCTTCTATAGTGCTTATATATTTATATATCTCTTTGCATGACAAAACATAGTTTGCTAGGGATATTTTTTCATTACTACAGGTGAAGATTATTTCAAAATTTGTCTATTTCAGTTAAAGTGTTGAATAAAATCTTATATAATTTCCTAGATCTTATGCATGACATTAGATAAAATATGTCAGCTTCATTCTTGGACTCTCACAAGGGAATTACCAGCAGAAATTCGGATTTTCTCCCAGACAATTGTAGCAGCAGATTAATCTATAAAGATTCTGATTTAAATCCCTTAATTTTGGTGCTTTTTCTCCAGAAATCCGTTTGCATTACTTACTTCCTCTCTCTGTCAGACATGTAGCATTACTAAAGAAGCAAACCAATTTCTCAGCCTTCTCTTACTGAGTTTCTTGAGCCTTACAGAGAACTTGGATGTGTTGTGGCTGGTAATGCTAAATGACCCAATGCCTACTGTTTCCATCCCTTCCTTTCCTGATTTAATGTTCATACTATGACACCTGACAGACTTTCAGACCCTCACCTGGCAGACCAGTGTATAACATTTCTGCTCTGGGATAACAGAAAATGCCAATGTAACATTTACAGCTTTACCTCTTTTGGTGATAGTATAGAAATGTAATCTTCATATATAAGTCTTGCTTTTTCTTCAATAACTTTCTTGTTCTGTTCCTTCTTCAGATCTTCACATGCAAGCCAGAAAAGCAGGTTCTCCTCACTATACTCCGTTCTGAGAAACTCTCTGAAAAGGTTCCTCCCAGCTGGTGTTTTCATCATCTTGTCAAAATTCTGAGCCCAAGACAAAATTTCATCTGCAGTAGGGTTTTGGCTGCAAAAGCAAATATCATTACAAATATGCTTCTATTTTTGTAACAGTGTTTTCATACATTCATCCACAAATTCTCCTTTCAACTGCACTTTAGTCCAAAGTGAAAACTGGAAGCAACAAGGCTTCAGCAGTAACAGGAAGTAGCAGCCCACTAAATGTCTTTAATGTTTTTAAATGCACTTCACTTTTTATGAGTTTTCTGCTGGTGTTCTTAGCCCTGTGGCTCAAAAGCACGGAATTCCTGCCTCTGCAGTTAAAGAAGATTCCAGGAAACTGGAAATAGACTCTCATTTGTGAGGAGTTTAGATGACACCTGATGTCCCTGCCTCCCTCTGATGGTGACTGGACATGATTTGGTTTAGGAAGAACAAGAAAAACAAAAACTTGGCAGTCATAAGCATACTAATGAGGCCAAACAAAGTAGTAATTCAGAGAGATTTTAAATTAGCATATTTCTCTGTGTTTGTGCTTAAGGGTTGCTAAGATTCCCTCTGTTTCATGCTATTGACCTGAATGATGATCTTTTGGCCTGAGATGTGATGGATTTTCCTGGCAAAACTGGAAAGAGAAGAAATGGGGAAAAGTCCTTATTTCCATTTTCCAAAGAAAACTATTTGTGGCTTTTACCAGTAGATGCACTGGGTAAGTGATCAGAAGACTTACTGGCGTCACTAATCCATTAATATACCAATGAATACCTTAAGAAAGTATTTCTCCAGATTACTTAACAATAATTAAATATATTTTCAAACTTAATTTTGAGCACTCTCCCTCTCCTTCCTGATCCAACACAAGAGCTTTACTAGCTCTTATCATTAGCTTCTGTGTTACCATGATGCACAAAGAGTGACATTTGTCTATATAATTTCTGTTCAAGTCAATTTATCAACTTCTACCCTGCGTGCAAGGCGGACTGGATGATGGGAAGCTATTTGTGATAAATCAACTACAAAGTAATTGTAAACTGAATGAAAAAGTTTAAACATAGATTTTAAGGTGAACAGTCCTCTCAGGACTTTGTACTCTCCACTGAGGAGAGTGCAAAGAACCTGCTGAGATGGATGGGACTGACAAACAGCCTGGATTCCCTTATTGTCTTTTGGGAAGCTCTCTTCACTATCATATTTTGTAGAAATTAGTGATACTGTCTTCTCATAAAAGATCATGATGATTTGTTTGCATTGTTTTTACCATCATATATATCCTTTAAATTTTTAATTTCCTTCTTATAGGATTAGAGAACTCAGGGCCCCTGACAAATTACCGTTTTCCCCACACAATAAACATGGGCCTAAGCTTTAGACAGAAGTAGAAGCTCAGACTTTCAATGTGTTTAACCTAGTTTGCAAGGTATGTGTTTTTTGGTTAATTCCAGTGAAAACATAGTTCAAACTGTTTTATGAAAGGTAGCCATGTTAAAAATTTGGTCATGAAGTACATTTGTGGGTATAATTTTTTTTCTTGTCTGCATAGACAGGAAAAAATGCTCTCACAGGTAGCAGAGGTTTCTTATAGAGGCCCACATATGGAACTGTCCATGTACCTTCCATTTCTCCCCATGGCTCTTCCCCACAAATGAGAAACTGTAAATGAGCCTGACTTGTGAATGCCTCTACTGTCATTTCATTGTCAGCACAGATTTTGCTTCCTTTTGTATAGAATTTTTTGGAGGAAAAGCTATTAAAAGGGCATTCCCAAAGAATTAAACCCAAGACAATTCTCGATATTAGTAAAAGACAAAACACTTATTAGATGACAGTCTGACCAACTTACCATTCTTCTATGACCTGGATACTCTCCAGTTTGGTCGTATGTGTTGGCCTTCCTGCATTGTCTCCTCTATCTTCATTCCTAACAGTGAGGCTGCAATGTAGTACAACACTTTATTTTGTCTAGAGAAAGTTAATTTAAAATAATGACTATAGTAATGCAAGATTTTAAAATATATAGACCTATATAGGGTATACATTTTTCACTCTTGTGTCTAAAATTTTGGAGAAAAAATTTATAATTACTTTTCCCCTGAACTATGATGAATATAATTTACAGTTGCTATTAGTACATACAGGGGTTTTTTTGAAGCTCACAGTTTATCCACTGAAAGATGGGCAAATACTTAGAGGTCACTTTTGGAGTGACTTCACTTAGTTAACTGAGAATACTAACAACAGTATGAGTAGGGGGATGTGAATATTTGAACTGGATATTGATGGGGCTTTGATGCCCCACCAGTTCTGGATAGTTTTTCAATCTTCATGAATGTTCCCTTTTCTCTCCAAGATACAGTCCAGTAGATGGCTCAGATACAGAACTTAGCATGTGGCAGCTCCTTATGATTTCCTCTTCTGACCTAAATTTATTTTCCATTTCAAGAGGTAAAACATACTAGCCTCAGAGTAGAAAGGCAACCATTACCCTCATATTACCCCAAGCAAGGACCAGAAAGAGTTCCTTTATGCAAGGATGTTTTTAATTTTTTTTTTTTGTTTTGTTTTGTTTTTTGCATCTTCTTTAAACTGCTAATTAGAATCACTTTTTTTTCCTTCTTTTTTCTGCAAATATCATTTTAATCAGATTTGCTGTGATGGTAAAGACTTCCTCTGTGTGTGTGTTCTCTGTGAATCTTCTGGAACATGGTATTGTCAGCAAACCCACAATTCCTGATATCTACTGAAATAAAGTATGTTTTGAGTGACATAGATGTTCATATGGAAAACCTGGTTCTGATAATTAAGCTTAAGAAGTGGAATGTAGTAAGGAGATGGAAATTTCTTTTCATCAAGTGTTCCCTATGTGTCCGGTTGAGAGAAAACAAGCAATCAAGTAAAAAATCCCCCTTCCAATATCAAGAGCTTATATTTTGAATATTAAGTATTCACAATAGAGGTATGCTCTCAGTCACTCTAAGTATTGCTACAAAATATGTTTATAACATAAAGCTTCTTCCTCCCCCACTAATCTAACTAACTCTTGCTCAGGTCTAAAAAGAAATACCAGCTCTGAGACATCTTTAGCACAAATAATCTTTCTTTATAGGTTCTCTGCATTTATGAGATTCTTCAACATTTTTTTTCAAGCATTTGGCAGAGCTAATAGATATTCTCAAATATTCTCCTCAAAACTGGAAGTTTAAGCTCCCAGATAAAGCAGAGCACATATTAAGACTTAAACATTACAAAGACGTACACTTGCAAACGAAGCTTTTTGATACTGGTTGCTCCTTCACTTACCTGCCAAGACCTTAGTTCAGGCCCTTGGTCCTGCTTCCCCTGTTACAGCGTAGGAATGCAGCTCCAGTGCTGCTAAGGTTGTTAGGGTGTCATCAACTGCTGCAGGAGAAACAACACATCCTGAACTCTGGGGTTGGCAGGTAAAAAGCCTTTCCGTCTCCTCTGACTTGTTGTTCGTCAGTCTACAGAGGGAGCACCCAGGAAAGACAGAAAGGAGTTCCATATACAGGAGGAGAGAAAAAAGGACCATCCACTTTCTTTCTGTCTTGTAATCTTTAAGTCTACACATGTAACTGCTTAGGGTCACCTTGCATCTGGCCAGACCACAAAGTTGGAGTGAGGGAGAAGCAGAGAAGGCACAAAGCTCTCTCTTTCTTTCTCCTTCCCTTCCTCCCTCCCTCCTTCCCTCCTTTGCAGTCAATAGGTAGAGCAGCATTTGTCTTCTCTACTGGGTGCAGAGAGCAGAGTTCCACGGAAGAATAACACCATGGAAGAAGGAAACAACTTGTGTAGGTTGCGAATGTAACAGGATGTCTATTTGAGTCTGCCTGAAAGAGAAGTCTGCCTGTTTTCCTTCCTCCACCACATGAGCAGCAACTAAGCTTTACTGAGATAATTTACTTGTCAGGCACTAGACATTCAAGGTTTGGATGCAGAGTCTTACTGGAAGTAGAAAGTGACTCATCTGAGAGCAGTCAGTATACACTGCTAATTTAATTTGGTGTCTGGGATCAAATACTGTTTGCTTTGCTCATGCAAAATCTCTGCTAAAAGATTGGGAAAGCCATCATGGGTTGATGAAGGGTAAAAACAATGGACAGTGGAGTAGTGAAGTAGTGAGTGGTGAATAAGAGAAATAGGAATAGGAGCAATAAGGCCATATTGACTTCATTTTTTTTTATTTTTAATCAAAGGAATAACTATGAGACAGTATGCACTTTTATATTCTTAAAAAAAACCCAAAGCAACAAAACAAACAATAAAAAGTTCAGATTGTGGGCCTGGAACATAGTATGCAGTTTTCTGCTATCTATGCCATAGTGACAATGCAAGGTACACAGCTGGCCATGATTCCTTCATCTCACCATTCATAACTGGAGTCTAGTGGCTGAAGTTAGTCAAGGTTGCAAAACAGAGAACACTCCAAAGATGGAACTGTCACACTGGGTTGGAACATGTTTGGGTATCGCATTTAAACTGTGATACTTCTGTAATGCATCTTGGTCTAAATTTTGCATTATGTTTCCTGTGACAAAACTAACACTACATTTCAATTTTTATTTATCTACATCTGTCAAGGCTAGAGCTCCATCAGATAAGTTACTTTTAAAATGTTTTTCCTGGGAATGAAACAATCATTTTCATACTGAAGTACATTTCACTCAAAGAACTGGTTCATGATCTCTTGGAAAAATAATTAAATATTTAAGCATTTTTGACTGCAAAACTAGCTTGAAAGCAGCCTTTAAGTAACTGATCACAATAACAGATTGCTACCTTTTAACTTGAAATTACAACACTGCACTGCTTTTTCCTATGTTACTACATTCAGCTGGAGACACCCTATCTGTTGACTGTTGGTCTGTGGGATTCAAGCAGTCCGCATCTGCAAAGGTGTTCTGCATACCTGGAGCTGATGTTATACATTAATCCATCATTGAAGCTAGCTGATTGTGTCAGAAGGATTATGTTGTATAGTGTAATACTAAACAGACTAAAAGTAACAGGCTAAAGATTAAAAAAATTGTTAGTTAAGGCTTTAAGAAAAGGAAATTGCTGATATACCTTATCAAAAAGTGGTTAAATGGAAGGGTGGTGCACTAGAGAGACATCTGATGCAAACTATCATCTTTCATGCTATTATTATTTATTAGTTGGAATTCACCCAGCAAGTATCTTTAAAATTTAGAGATGTAAATTACCCATGATAAAAGCATAACAAAACTATTAATGCCTTAAAAGGGGAGAGTTTGGGATGCCTAGAGGCAGAGTTTAAATGGAAAGCACTAGCATGAGTTCGTTCTCTGTTCATATGGAAGGTTTGTTCTGCCCACTTCTAGGCTAATTTTATTACTCTGGAGTGTACAGTAAAAAATACTTCAGTGGCCTGAGCTCAGTGTGCCTTTCAAATATATCCTGACTGCTACAAAACTAAAAAAGTTTCTTGAACTACTGCAACAGTATTATTATTATTATGAGTAATTTATGTTTGGAGACAAGGTATTTCTATTTTGCAACTTCACGCACTTTATAAGTAAAAAAGTTTATGATCAGGGACTACTTGAAGAAGCATACATATTGAACAAATGCCCACCAATAAAGCTAAGTGTGTCCAGGTGTCTTGCCGATGTGGTTTTGGGGGTACTGCTGGGATTTAGAAAACTGATATTTATTTATTTAGCTGTTATTATTTGGCTGTTAACATTCAAGTTAAGCAATTAAGTAATTATTCTGTTGAGTAATTACGTAGCTAAATCAGTATTGATGCACCCCTGTTGCATGAGAAAATAAAAAAGCCAAGCTAAGTCTACAGAATCAGAGTTGAACTAATTTAAGAGCAAATATCTCACAGACTCTTCCTCCAGATATTTCCAACTGATGGTTTTAGCCTTTTTGTAAGTTGCATCCCCACTGCTGCACTTACCTTCTACTGCCATTAAGAAACTGAAGGTAATTTAGAGTTTGAACTTCATCTTTCATTCTCTGTATATCCAGTAAACAAATGGTATTTAATTGGTTCCCAAGAGTCACATTCTCAGGTACCAGTAGCCTCAATCTGGTGAATCAGTGAAATTGCTGTTTTTACTAAGACAAGAAAACCATGCCATTGTGAGACATGACAAGATTACAGTAATTTCACGATTACAAGCCGCACTGACTATAAGCCGCATCTCTGGGCATCAGCAACATTTCGTTCTTTGTCCATACATAAGCCATACCTGAGTATAAGCCACTCTGTCGTTCGCAGCAAGGACCCACGTGCAACAAAGTTGCCAAATAGTAACGGAATAGCAGGATCACGGGGTTTACTGGCTCGGCTCGGGCCGTGCAGGCTCAGCGCGCTCGGGGCTGCTGACGGGGCCAGGTGGCCCAGCTCAGTGCTGCCGCTCAGCAGGGCTGCTTGGGGCTGGCTGCTGCTGCCGCCAGGCTCGCTCGCCCCGGCCCAGCGCTGCCCCGCGGCTGCAGGGGGGCACAGAGCCCCCCCGCCTGCTCCCGCGGCGCTGGTGGGAGGTGGGCATGGAGCTCCCTCGCCTGCTCCCGCTCCCGCGGCACTGGTGGGAGGCGGGCATGGAGTCCCTTGCTCCTCCGCGGGGCCGGCAGGAGGGAGCACCCCGCCTCTGCCCCGGGCTGCGCTACCTGAAGGAGGGAGCCCCCGCCTCCTCCTTGAGCCCCGAGGATGGCAGCACAGAGACCCCCCGCCTCCCCCCCCCGCACTGCCGGCATGGAGCCCGCCTGCACCTGCCGTGCAACACAGTAACCAATTTGTAACAATCACACAATCCTGGGTTTTACTGGCAGGTGCTCGGTTCGGCACCTCGGCTGCACTTCTGGGGTTCAAAATTTCAGAAAATTTTTCACGTATTAGCCGCTCCTGAGTGTAAGCCGCATTTCTGGGGTGGGAGCAAAATTTTAGTCAAAATGGGGCAGCTTATAGTCGTGAAATTACTGTAATATTCTGCCCATACATGGTTGACACCAGGTACTATTCATTCAGATATTTTCTCTGTTCTGTGCCTCATATGCAGTATATCATCACAGTATTTTGTGATTGTGTCTGGCACTGAAGATAAAGTGACTATTAAAACTTCTTGCCTTAATGGTGTTTTTTTGCACTGCCATGCAGATAAGGAGTAAAATCAAGCTGGGACACTGTGAACTAGTTTCATAGGCTATTGGGTTGGCCATTTAGGAGATCTGTGCTCAGTTTCTACTTTTTGGCTGAAATTTGTAGTCTGCTGGGTAGTTATTGCATTTTAGATTGTACCTGTTTATGTCATGCAGTTGGGCCATGAGCCCTCAAGCCACAAATGTAGTAGAAAAATCTTCCTTATTCTAGGCCAAAGGTCACATTAAGTCAATTGTTCATACATAATCTGAAGGCAGAATTTTGTTGTCACATGAAAATCAATATTCAGATAAGATTCTGTGGATAACAGATGTTCTGACAGGTTTCCTTCACTGATTGACCATTTGAAGGAATATATCCCACTGGCACTGTACTTCACCTTATCCTACTTCCAGAAATTTTTATTATCATCAGATCATGAGATCTAATATTTTTAGCTTTCTAAAAAAACCACCATGACTCTCTCCCCACAAAAGACCTCAAGACATCAAGATTTAATTATGATTTAAAATTTTGGTGGTAGGTGAATGACTATTCCCCAAAAGTCTTGGAAAACAATTTAGCAAATTTACCAAATACGTTCAGATAGGAAATATATTTTCTTTTCTGATTAGAAGAGGAAAAGCCTTTTAACAAACTAATGACTGCATGTGAAAACAAGAACATGTTTTTAGTCCATTTTCCTGAAATGAGGGGAAGATGATTTTCAGAACTCAGTGTCGGTGCCCATCTTTTCTCAATCTTTTGTCAGCTGGGTAAATACTTTTACTCTTCAGTTCAAAATGGGCATGCTCTCACTGACCTCCATGCTCTCTGATTCCTTTGTTTTTATTACAAGTGTTTGGCTTAAAAAATGCTATATGAACAAATATTTTTTTCTGGTTTTATTTCTGATGCAAACAAACCTGCATGTTAGTATCTTTTTCATTTTTGATTGTAGTTCAATCTGATCAAACTGTCTTCAATACTGTGGCTCAACACTCAGTCACTGAAAAATCTATTGTTCACACAATTCTATTCAGAAGCTCATCCCTAAATGCTGAGACATGCTCTGTTAGATGTCAGAGATAAATATGGTCCAAATATCCCATATGCTGTATGATAATGGAAAAGACAACTATATGGGATTCTTTAATTTCTTTTATGAAACCTGATTTAATTTATGACTCAAAATAATTTTGTCTTTTTTTTCTGACAGCTGGAATATTTAAGCTCGATGTCACTGAATACTAGTCAGGACTGTGTTTCTTTAGGCACAGAGGAGAATTGTGATTTTGCTACACTGTGCAAAGCAATAATAATGAAAAATAAATGCAATATTATTGTGATCCACTTATAAAGAACAATACAGCTATGTTAATCTCAAATCACTGAAAGGTTCTCTATCTCCCTTTTAATGTCACAAAAGTAGGCATCACTGAGAACGAAATGTTACATGAACAACATCCAAGGATATCTCTTTTATTGTATGCTGAGTAAAGGGTAAAAACTTGCTTCTACTGAAGTTAAGAAAATAATTCACTTTTTTGTTACAGTAATTGAATAATACCCAGAATGATTATTCTGAGAAAAACAAGACCTAGAATAATTTTTATGAAGAGATGATGCCTCTTCACTAGGTACTAGGCATTTTCATAGCCTCAGATAAACTTGCAGTACATCCTTCAAGTCTCTGGCTGTATTAGAGAGAAATGAGATCCATCTCTTATCTGACCCTGAGTTTATGTCAGACTGAAGTTCTACAACTCTTCCAATAACACCAGTGTATTCAAACCGTCAGCCAAATCTGTGGCAAAACAAAATGAATTCTGGAGTGGTGGCTTGCATGGATGCCTGGAGTTCTGCAAGGCCAACATAAGTGATGTGTAGTAAACTTGTTATTCCCATATGTCTGCCTTAGTAGTCTGTGAGAGACTTTGAAGGGAAAAGGTGGTCAAAAGCCTATGGAATCATTTGCTTAAACTGATCAGAATATGGTCTTAACTCAGTCAGCAGAGCATAATAATTTTTTTTTTACAAATAAGAAACAGATCAAAAATGTGGTTTATGTCATTAGTGTCGATCCTAGTTCTTTAACAAAATGATGATTTGCAGCTCTTCACTGAATTCAACAAAGAAATGTAGGATGTAAAATTTTATATTGAAAGCAAGTTAGAAATTTAATGAAAAATAGCTACATCCTACTCTGAGTAAAAAATCAATTGTCTTGTGCTTAAAATTAAATGATGAGATTGTGTTTAGCAGACTTGACATAGGAAAGCAGTCTGTTGGGGGAGAGCCAACAATTACCATAAGGCTGTAATCATCCCACTTGGCAGTGTACACTGAAACTATAAACTCCTTTCAAAAACTCCAGGTACCTGTGGTGCTGAGTTTTCTAAGTGCCAAACTTACGTTTGCCTAAGGTGATAAGATGGTGCAAGAGGCATGTATGATCCAAATTATTATTAAAAGAAAAAAACAAACAAGCATAGACTCCAACTTGGACTCAGCTGTTTTTGAGTAAAAAGAGGAAAAAAATGTGTTTGCAAGTTGAATTTATAAACTTGACATCTGATTCTGTGAGTCTTACCTCATGTAACTAAAAACACCAAACAGTTTTTTATTTTTTAATAATGCAAGTATTTGCAATCCTAGAGTTTTTGTATTACAGCTAAAACTCCTCCAGTATTTCAAAGCATCAGGTGAGGGATAGAATGTGGAGTCACAAACCTCCCAGCTCTTTGTTCAGCTTACAGTGTGGTCTCATTGTTTTAGCCTTTAACTACAAGAGCTGCAGTAATAACAGGCCTGTTTTTTTGGTTTTTTTTCCTCATAGGTCACAAAAAGTAAGGTAAAATGAAATAAGTGGTTTGTCTCTTCCAATGCTTCGTCTTTCCAATGGCTAGAAAACCTACAATTTTTTCCTTTCCAACTTTTCTTCCTTGTATTTCCGCCCTTGATTCAGTTTATGTTGTAGTATGTATAGTGTCATAGTTCATATTTTCCCCCTTTTTTCATCTCTGTTTGAAGATCACACGGCTGAGAAACAGTCTGTAACAGATGGTTGGGCATTCTATGTGCCATGAATGTGCTTTAAATGAAAAAGCTTAGGATCCTCTGCTCAGGATCCAGTACCATTAAAAGCAGGCAGACTTCTGGCTTCCACTTGCACATTTCTGCATACCATAAATCCTGTGGGCCAAATGGAAGCATAAGGTGTAAATTTTCTGGTCTGGTTTTTCATACAGGGTGGATGAAGAAGTTGTTTCACAGGCTCTTCCACCAGGGTTTTATAGAGAATGAAGCTGAATGGAATTGTGTTTTGCCTGGATATGACAATTAAAATTAATTTACTTCTGAATTGGGTTTCTAACAAAATAGTGTTTGTGGAAAAGTTTAATGACATTTTGTAACTACTTTTGATAGTTCTAAAAATAATTGTCATTACAATTTAAAATGAAATAATCAGTTGTCTTGGTTTTATTCATTGCTATTTACCATTATCCTTATGACTTTTTGTGTGAGTAATTCCAGTTAATGTAATAAAAGAATAGATTTAAATGAAATATTGTGCTTAACTTTAATAAGCTCTTAAAAAAATTATTTTCTGTCATAGCAGACTTCTTTTCCAGTAGGCTTTCTGATTACAAGAGAAGAGATTTTCCATTAAGAAAGCAGCTCATCAGGAAATCCAGCAGCTATATCTCTTAACTTCATGGTACGTGGAGTATATGTTAAAGCTTCATCTCTCAGAGTCCTGCAAACAGCATCTCCATTTTTCACTCAGAATTGTGTTTATACTAAGACTATGGAGAGAAGTGTGAAGAACAATGTCTTACAGCATTAAAATCCCAAAGCACAGCAAAACCTGCATTTGTCTTTTGTGTTTGAAGTATCCTTGCTTCCTAAAACAGTCTTGAGATTTCTAGAAGAGTAGTGTTGATGGTACAGCTGTGGAGTGTATGGACACAGGAATAGAGATGTAGTCAAAATGCCTTGTGCCTACAGATGGATACCTTGGCCTATCCAGTCCTATTTCTGACACCAATGCTGCAGCAGCAATCCAGTGTGACTGAAAGAATCACTGCCCATTCTCCTGTGTTTGTTCTTTAGTGCTGCTCTTGCAGTGCTATTTCAACTTCTCTGCGTGAAGGAGTAGCTTTTAGCCTTGTGAGATATTTAAGAGTTCAGAAGGAAATACACTTTAAAATACAACAGATGAATAGGGTCCTACCTTTCTTCCTTGTGCAAACCTGGAGTTTGTGAGTTCTTTGAGTTCTTTTGTTCAAAGGTTTATGACGAGGCCAGATCATCTATGTTCAGAGCTTTGAACTTTCCCATGAAAATTAAGAAGCTTCTCAGAAAATTTGAGATTGTATCTTTCTGCCATACTTTGAATGTAGGGGACAGTGGGTTTGATTTCTTACGGTTTTTAATTGCTGTGCTTTCTCAATACTGTGCAGCGTTCAGCCTAATTGGTCAAAAGTCAATATAGATACAACTATAAATCATAAAAGAAAAAGGAGATTGGTGCAAATTATAGTTTAAGATATCTGGAGCACCTCAGGCTATTAAGGTCTAGTCAGTTAAGACATTTAGCTCTGTCCTGATAGTATTATGTTGTGCTATTCCTCAGCTTGAGTAGAAGCAGAATTGAACCCAAATGATCTACTGCTTAAGAGTATAATCATCCCTTTGTTAATGGAAAGTCTTGGCCAAGATTTTGGAGTTTATGTAAGATCATTATATAAGGTTATTAAATTGCATCCCACATGGCACTGTGAAGGTAGATCATCCTTAATTAAATATGAGTGCTATACTAAAGTAAGTCATAGAGGGATGTGCTGCGTAAAGAGAGTATTTAAAAGGTTTAAGTAAATCTGCGGTGTTTCACCCTCTTCCCTTTCCTGTGTATTTAATATTTTAAAATGGAATAAAATCTGATAAACTTTTTTCTTCATAAAGGACAGTCAGATTAACAGTCTCTTTATAACACCAGGAGTTATACTGTCCTTATGTATTTTCCATCAGTTGAAAGTAGTGTATGTTTGGCAGACAAATTGTCAAATGCATTCAAATTTTGTTTTCCTTTTTCATGGGGTCCTTTTGGACCCCGTAAAAATTTTGAAAGCAAAGCCTTGTAGAATTAGAAATCAACATGTCAATACATCTTTCATCACAGATTGATATTTATAATCTTTGATTTTTATTTTATTTATTTTATTTATTTTATTTTTATTTATTTTTATTTTGTCTTTTAGAAAATGTTCAGAAGTGTATTGGTAATGGAAAAATGAATCTGCTGGAAAACCCTTGATAAAAGGGTTGTTCTCCTAAAATACTCACAAAAAGACCCAGAAATGTTTTGCAAACATTAAAGATCTGAGTTTCAGTCTTAAAACTGAGTTCAGGGTTTCTTGATGTTGAGAGGGGACCTCCTGTGTTGAAGCTTGTAGTTCTTGCCTCTGGTGTCCTGTTACTAGGCTCCACTGAAAACACCCTGGCTCCATCTTTTTTGCTCCCTCACTGCAGGTATTTATACACACTGGTAACATCCTTCTGAGTCTTCTCTTCTCCAGGTGGAACCATGTCAGGCCTCTCAGCCTTTCCTCACAGAAGAGTAGCCCCAGTGCTTTAACCATTTTGGAGGGACTTTGCTGGAATCTCCAGTATACACAGGGCTCTTGCAATGAAGAGCCCAGAACTGCCTATAGTGCTCCAGGCATGGCCAGTAATGCTACAAACAACATATTTAAAAAGGTATTGCAACTGAGGAATATTTTAGGGGACTACTTAAAAAATGCAATTGTATTTACATTTCAGATTACTTCAGAGTGAAGGAGAGAACTGCTCTCAAGGTCAATAAAGGTTAAATGTTACATGAAAGAAGACTGGCCCTTTTAATGGAAAGCCCTGCTGAATGTGTTGTTTTCTTCCTCTGCTCTTGTGTGACTTATTTCATCTTCCTACCTGCAGATATTGCAGCTCAGCAGGAGCTCAAAGGCAGATGGAAACTACCAGTGTGCACTGTACTTGAACTTGTGAAATAAAGGACAATATCTTCCTCAAACTTAGACTTGCACAGAACAAAATTTGTAACTTTGCAAGAGAGGAAAGAACTAGTGATTTACAGCAATCTGAATTTCCTATTCTTTTTTATTTTCATTATTTTGTTGTTCTGAAAATCTGTAAGAAAATATACTTTCTGCTGGATTTTACCTTCAAGAAATTATATTACTTTTAAATAATTATAGCCACAGCAGAAGTAGTTACAACTTTTGTAAACTGTTAGTCCTTTCTAGGATACTTTTTTGAGATTTTTGCTCTCATACGTGGAATGTAATTTCTCTACAGGTAAGAAACCCAAGGCTTGCCAAAGTTTGCTTACCAATGATTTCTAGTAGACTTATTCTAGCTTTCTTTCATCAGTTTTGAGATTGCTGCTTTAGGCAATATTTAACTCAGGGATGTATTTCTCTTGTTAGGTCACCCAACAGATCACTAGTCTGGCTGTCAGCTTCATTCCTTCCTTCAGAATATTATTACCATTCATATTCCATCTTATATGATGGATACATTTAATTACTAGACAATCTGCAGTGCCCTTACTCCTGGCTACAGCTATTTTGCAAGCAATTCCTTCATATATTTGAGACGATTAAAAGTGACAGTTCAGAACTGTTAAAAAAAAAGGAAATTGTATCCCTCTAAAGGGTAGCTACATGGATAAAAGCTCTCAAAATCACTAGCAAGCAAACCTAATGGTCTCAGCTAATTCTGATAAATGAGCCTAGTCTCAGTTTCTGTAGGGGCTTTTTCTTTATTATTCTTGGTTTTCAGTTATTAAAGTAGGAGAAACAGTAAAGAATTGAGCTTGAATAGGGTCACTACTTTGGTAATGTAGATAGATTTCATAGATTTAGATGAAGTTTCCAAATGGGAAAGGATGCCTGGAAACATTCATACTAAATTCACATTTTCTTTCCATAAGGTGTTGCAAAGTAATCCAGTTAAAGACAGCTTTAGGAAATTTCAAAAGATATTTCCTACTACGATATTTATGAACACCATATTTTGTGAAACTAGCTTACGCTTATCTGCTTCACAGTCAAGTAAAGGGGAACCTTGCACTTTACATTCTTCTACATAACGAACAGGATTGAGACCCTCCGTGCCAGTCTGTGTATATTACAGACATCTGCTTTGTTGGTGCTGGTTTCCAAATTTTGTTAGACAAGACCCTCAGCTGGGAAAGCACTTTCAGCATGGATGTCAACAAGAACTGAAATTACCCATTCCTTCATAATGGGTGCTCAGCATCTGTCCTTCAACCAGGTATTTCAGAAGAACCAGACCTGCCATCTAGATAAATATATGTGCTATGGAATTATTAAGGGTGACTAGACAAAACTCATATCTCCTTTGCCTTTCTAACTCACTTAATGAGTTTCTGACCCACTTTTCTAGTGAGAAGATCTCCATCTAATAAGTGCTTCCTACTAGGGGTCTGGACTCAATTCCATGAAATATTCTCATTTTTTCTCTTTAAAGGGCTAGACATTTATTCCTGTTTTAACTGGCATTTTAAACCAATTTGGAATTATGAAGTTAAAAAATAAACCTATGTAAGTTGGAAATTCTGCTGCTGACAGATTTTAGTAGCCTAATTTTTTTCCCCTTTGGTTTGGAACTACAGGCTGCATTTATTCTTACAGATAAAATGGTCTGGGAGAATCCTGAGGTTGACTGGCACACACAGCCCCAGTCCACTAAAGACCATACCTAAAACAGGGTTTCTGCACCTGCCACAGGCCATTGGCTGAGACTGGACTTTAGCACTGGCCAAAGCTTTGCTACGAAGTTAGCACTTGCTAACAATTTACTGTACAGGCTGACTGCAGCCCATTAGACCCCAGACCTGCTTAGTTTACTTAGTGGTATAGACACTGTGAGTGTGCTGAATTTGGATAAGGGTGTTTTGTTATTTTTTTTTGCATGTTGAATATTAAAGTTTTTATTATTCCACAATGAATAAAGTACAGAGGGTTTGCAAGGGGACTTTGGTACCTTTAAAATGTCACTATTTATTAACTTGCCTTACTTCAAGTGTTATTTTAATCTCAGACCCATTGCGACCTTTCATGTGCTTCTCTGTTTATGGGGTTTCCCATGGATTTCTGAGTTAATCTTTGTGTAAGTACCTAATTGCAAATTTGTCATAAGAAAACCAAAAGCAGCCCAAACCTTTTCAGGGGAGATTTCAAAGACTCAAAACTCTCAATATCTGTAAATCACAGCATAAGCTGGACTCAGGCATTCTCAGCACTCCTATTTTATTTCTTTTCTCCACAGCAAGAGTCAAGCTGTGCTCTGGTGACAGAAAATCTGTCATGACATTACGAATCTTACTCCAGCCAGTGTTCCACAGACATCAAACTGAACAACATTTTGGCAGAGGCAAGTGGGAAATGGGTATGAGGGGTGAGGGAGAGCCAAGATGCTGATGCTCTGAAGCAATCCATCTCTTAAACAGCCTCAGAGGAGGCATCAAGCTGCTTTTCACCAGTGGAAGTGATTCTGCCACTGCTTTCTCTCCCTCCAGTCTCCTCAAGAGCAGCTGTCCCTGAATAAACTCTTGTGTGCTGTGCCAGGACAGAATCAAGATAATTTTCTAAAGTTAACTAGATTTACTCTGCTCTCTCCTTCTAAGGAGCTACTGTTGGTATCTTTTGCACCACTGAATTAGAATAGAATGAACCGTGTGTAATCCCAAATCCCCTCTGAGCATGTATTTATTTTTCAATTTAGAAGAACTGCAGTTCTGATTTTTTTTCACTGTAATTTTCTTTACAGAAATGTTTGCTCGGAATAGGACTATTTCCTGCAGTAAGACTGATCGGGGGTTTGTATTTTAGTAGTACTACACACAAAGGAATTTGCATTTAATTTGTTAATCTTTAGAAACATTCATTTAAAATTTGCTAATCTATTATGTTTACAATCTACTCATTCTCTAACCTGCTTGTGTTATCACAGATGGAGAAAAATATCAGTAAACGCATAAGCCTCCATCTGTTCCTCAAAATTGAATGAACTTTCAAAGTTTAAATTATTAGGAATAAAATCTTGTTACTAGGAAATCTTGGCACAGAGAGCCCAGGTCTGGTTTTGATGTCAATGAGGATTCTACCACTGGAAAGCTAACAGACAAGCTGCAGAAGAAGCTGTTGCTCCACTCTTCATATTAGTCTTCTATTTTTATTATTTTGTTTTGTGGAGAAACATGTTTTCCTCATACCTTTGAAAAAAGAAACATTTATCAGTTTGCATGGACTTAGTTTACATTGTTAAAAGATTTTTCAAACCAGGGTTCTTGGTTGGAAATGAATTTAGAATTATTTATATATGCTGAACATCTGTGTTCTTTGTGCTTCCTCCATGATTTCATGGTAGACTGGAAGCGTCTTAGTGATTACCCCTTTGCACCACTTGCCAAAATAAATGCAGTGTGTAGTTTACAGCTTTCTCTCAGAGAAGGACATGATTTTAATTTACTTTACATGTCCCAGAAAGCAATGGCCTGCATCAAATCTACTGTGTGGCAAATTTCCTGTAGACATCCCTTTCTGCCATTGGAGCTGGTGGCTTATTGTACTTGCCCCTACTCCAAAGCGGTGCAAAAGCTTGTGCTCTGAAAGGAATTTTGAGATAGGTGGCAAGAGGCTGAGAAGAAAAAAGGAAAAAGACAAAAGGTATTTGCATTAAGGGATTTTTTAGCTGCTTTTTGATGAGAGGAGGTGAGATATATTGATTAATTCAGAAGAGGGCTCCATAGTGACTGAGGCAGGTTCTCATGAGATTCAACAACTTAACTATAAGATTCCTTTAGTTGTTTTTACATTAAATTTTTGTTTTCTGTAGATGTTATTTCTAAAGTCCTTCTGGTTTGCCAGTAACATCTTGTTTTCCTGCATTCACATCCTACTCTCTAGAAGAAGACGCAGGAACAATTATGGACTAGTAGTTAGGAGCAGTTAGCATATTTGTGAGCCCACCTACCTTTACACCTTGTGGCAAAGAAAAGGCAGCATTTCACATGTGCTTCATAGGGAGGTGCAAGAAGTTGTCAAAGCTGCCTTTACTTACCAGCTCTGGAGCTTTGGGATAAGCTGTGTATTGAACCACATATGAGGTAAATTTGTGGTCTGGCTCAAGGAGAGAGCAGACTTCCAGGAATTATTAGGCTAACACTGACAACCTGGCCCAGTGTCACAGAAGGGTACAAGCCCAGAGGTTGGCAAGTCAGGCTGTGTTGCCCTAGGAGAGTTGTGTAAACAAGCGTGCACAGAGCCACCTGTCTCCAGCCTGCCCTGAGGACCTAAAGTTCCATAAATTTCCAGCAAAATCACTTCCCCTGTCTTAATTGTAAAGGAGAAAGAGCTTCTTAAATTTCATACTTATTAGGAAGACATGCTTCCCTGCTCTAATTTTTTTTTTTTTAGTTTGGAGATCATCCTTTTCTTTTTCTTTAAAGGGAAAAGAAATGCTTATCTTGGGTAGTATTTAATAAGCACTGTTAACTTACAGAAGTATTAAAAAAATCCAACTCGACAAGCTATTTAGTTATTTTAGCTACTATTTATTTTAGTTATTTTAGCTATTTATTTTTGATTATTTTTCTAAATGCTGAGAATTTAATTCTTTTATTTTAATTCTTTTATTTTAATTCTTTTATTTTAACTATCTCAGGGAACCTTGAGAGGCCCATTTCTGAGGACTAGATATTTAAATTCTCAGTCCACGCTCATCCCATGGTGCATTCCATCAGCAACAGGAATGTCTGCCAGCTTTCTCTCATGGGCTCAGCATTGAGGATATGTGGATTTAAAGACAAGGTGATTTAAGACTGATTTTCATGTTCAGTAGCTTGTGTGACAAACCAGATAATGGATTTTATCCAGCTTTAAATACTACTCATCAAAGAACTGGTACTGCTTTCCTAAGAAAGCACCAGTGCTGCCCATTGCACTCTGATAATCAGATGATACTGTTGCATAGTTGCACAAAGCATGAGTTCCTAAGCTTTGTCTCCCTCAGAATAAATTATTTTCCAGGAAAGAGATGGAATGTATTCATCTTTGACCTCTGCAATAGCAAGTGGTAAAAATGTAAGGGTGTCCACCTCTAGTCTGGTCCTAGTACAAAAGTTCTGCTGCAGACAGGCATGGGAAGAAGGATATAGGCTTTGTTTTTGACATACTTATGAACATGTGGCTATAATTTATTGCATTAAATCGTTTTTTGTTTCCATGCTTTCATTGCTTCTGTCTTTCAAACTTTCTACCACAGTTAAATAAAACAAAGCAGCCATGACTGTAGCCCACAGAAGACCCCAGAAAATATCTTGTATAGACTCATACAAAGCCTTGGCACAATTTTTTGATAGCAAACTAACATTGAATATGCCAGAAAAATAATTTTTAAAAAGTGGATGTTTTTGTTGTTTTTTTTTTTCTTCATTTAGAGCACACTGTTTATTAGAAGAATAACACTGAGCCCCACAGAACAGAGAACAAATGTAAATGCAATTGAAAATTATCTTAGAACTGTGTCTGCCATTTCATATTCATGGCACAAGTGACAGAAATATTTTCATATTCATGGCCCAAGCAAACTGTGAAACTCTTGCAAGGAAAACGTTCTCTTTAATAAAGAAAAATATTTGTGAAGCAATCAGGAAGAAGTTTCAGAGTAACTCACAGCAGTCATAGACAAGTTAAAAGAACTGAGGAGAGAAGTTTCTTGCCAAGAGCAATTTTTGTTTACTGCCAACATGGCAAATACCCTATCTTCCCTGGAATCTCTTGTATGTGGGAAACTCTCTTCCACAAATCTTCAGCAGTTTTAATGCTTACATTTTTGGGTAAGTGACCTCACTCACTTCCATCGAGTTACAAGTGAAGCTAAATGGTCATCTTCACTTATACCCTGGAAGCCTTTTCATGTCTTCCAGATTGCCATACTGCCTTAGCGTCTGTCTTGCAGGCTAGATGTCAGATCCCTTCTGAGCCTTCTTGTACAATAAAAGGAGAGAGATTATTTGGCATCAAAGTGTCCTATGGTTTTCAAATTCACTGAATTCATTATGAAAGGAAGAGGGGATTAAATATATGACTCCTGCTCTTGGTACGACACAAAGGAGGAAGCAAAATAAAATTGTCAGAAAACCCAAGCTGCCTGTGCCTGAAGAGGTTTTTTGAAGAATGTAATTGACAAGTGTTTGCAAGAAAACAACTAGTTGCATGTCTGCTCAGGAAGCTGGAGTAATGGGCTGCTAAATAAGATTGGGGAGGTGAAATAGCAGGCTTACTCTTCTAACCTTGCCAAACTGAGCTCAAAACTATAAAGTCACAGCTTTAAGTACTAAATGGGCAACTCTCTGGAGAAAGTGTAATTGAGGAAATTATGGACGGTCATGTTAGAAGACTTACTGCAAATTTTGCAAGTCTCAGGCTACCCAAGTCATTGAAATTGTGCCTTGTAAGGAAGCACATTCTTCTCTCCTCTATTGACATGGAGCTTTGTAGAAGTTTAAGACATGGAGTGATTCAGTGCAGGACCAAAGGTACATGACTGGTACTTTTCTGTTAGCTGCTTTAATTAGGCAGTCTTCCTGAAAGGATTGCCTAAGGTCCATATCTGGTCAGTGTAGAGAGGAAGCTCTGTAGAAGGTCTTCACAGGCATGTATCATCTGCTTCTGCTGTAAGGGGACAAGTGTTTCCTGTTGTGAACTTCAGAAGTATTTTTTTCCACTGAGGAGGACTAGTGTTTCCTTCACTACTTGTACTCGGAAACAAGTTCAGAGCTTAAACTAGTTGGGCAATGTCATGAGCATACATATTAAAATTAAATAGCCATCTTAACAGTCCTTAACAGTTAATCTCCATTCTTTTTTCAATCTGAGCAAAACTTATTAATAAGTCTTGCACTGTCCCTGTAAACTGAGCAATTTACTAGCCTGATGATTATCAATGCCAACAGATGTACTAAGTCTGACTTGGATGGAATTAATTTTCTTCATAGGAATCCTTATGGCGCTATGTTTTGGATTTTTGACCAAAACAATGTTGATAACACATGAATGTTATAGCTGCTGCTAAGCAATCACTGCACAGCATCAAGGATTTCTCTGTTTCTCACATTGCCTTGTCAGTGGCCTGGATGGGGGAGCATAAGAAGCTGTGAGGGGACACAGCTGGGACAACTGATCACAACTGACCAAAGGGATGTTTCATGCCATATGTCATTGTGATCAGCAATAAAAGCTACAGAAGAAAAAGGAAAGATGGAGGTTGAGAGTTGTAGCATCTGTTTTCCCAAGTCACTGTAACATGTGATGGACCATGGCTTTCCAGAACATGGCTGAACTGATGGGAAGCTGTGAATGAATTTTTTGTTTTGCTTTACTTGTGCACACATAGCTTTGCTTTATCAATCAAACTCTTTATCTCAATGAAAGAGTTTTGTCACTTTCATTTCTCTGATTCTCGTCTCCATTCTGCTGGTGAGAAGTGAGTAAACATGTGCTTGGGGTTGAGCTGCCTACAAGGATTATTCCATAGCAATACAGAAGTCCTCCAAATAGTTGTTATCTTTAAGAAAGAGATATTAGAGAAAAAAAAAAGTTTTAAATAAGATGTACCAAATAATTTCTCTAATTTTTTTCCCTTATCAAGTTTCTATTAGGCAAGATACTATTTCCCCAAACAAAGGTGTGAATATTTGCCTGTGATGTTGTGCAACTGGAAGACTTAATGCCTATTCTGATTTTAACATGGGGTAGAACAGAAGAAAAGAAGCATCACATGATTCACAAAAGATATTTTCAGAATTCTAATGATTTGTTTGGATATAGGAACTATTGAACTAACTCTTTGAACAGTAAAAAAGGGAAATTTTTAAACTAAAATCTACACATACTTGTCCCATTTCTGTGAATGGTGAAGAAGTTGAGGCAATAAACAGTTAGTGATGTAAGAGCTATCATCAGTCATACACAGGTGGAAAAACTGAAGAAAATTCTAATATTGATAGAACATTGCCTTCCCTGTTAATGAATCCAGCAACATTTCCAAACAGGTATCTCTTGAGAAATTCATGTTACTCAAATACAAAGACCTGTGGAACTAGGGAAAACATATAATTACATTAGGTCCAGAGAACCCATTACAGTTGTTGACTAGGATTTTCTATTAGAGAACTACCCTAAAGAATTAATTACCTAGAATCCCGTATATATGAGACAATAATAAAGTTAGTAACTTTAAAAAAATATTATTATTTTTGTAATTTTTTAGTGTAGACAAATGAGGCAAGAACAGTTCCTGGACAGTTCTGATTATGAAACAAATTTGGCATCACAGTCAGTTACTTCATTTTAACTAAGATTCTGAACATTTCATACTGCATTTTTCAAAGTTTTGTCCCATCTTTACTCTACTGGAGTTTCCACTACAGAATCATAGATGTTTAAGCTGGAAAATACTTACTACATCACCTTTTCTGTCTCTTTGACTTTAGCAAACATGAGTGATGTAACTATTCCTTTGATCACTTATTTGAATCTTGAAAACTAGCTAACAGGATTTCTCTATGCGCTGTCTAATCTACTTTGCAAAAAAAAATCCCAACCTCAAGCCCTGAAAATCCCTGAAAGACAGTAAAAACAATTCTAGAGCAGCTGGAGGCACATGCTATATTTTAAATCAATAATTACTCTAATTTATGTTTAAAATGCATAAGCTGTTTACATATGTAATGGTATTGCTTTCTAAGTACTGGAGGCACTCCAAGGGTCATGAGAGCATCAGAATAGACTATCATTGTCAAATTTAATGTTTCTTGAGTTGCAGTATGCTTAAAAAATGAAATCAGTTGTCATTAAGTTTTAGAAACTAGACTAATATTGAATACCATTGATATGATATGAATACTATTGCTAGTCTATGACTATTATTAATATTCTAGTATGCAAGGCAAAAGCCAACCCTAGCTGTACATGCACAGTGATGGCCTTTATTTTCATTCAGGAAAGAGATGTTGCATTCAGGGTGGATAATTCCATGAAAACATCATCTCTGTGGTTGTTAAAAAATAAGCAGAGTGCTAAGAATTAGTAACAAAACTCAAGAGCAAACACAAAATATGGTGCACTCATGTCTCAACCACAAAAGCATCTCTAGTTACACATCTCAGACAGGAAATAGTAAAATAGGAAAGGTACATAGAGACACCAAGGTAGGTGAGCAAATAGGACAGATAAGGATAAATCATGGACTGGGTCAGTTTCTGTATCATAGAGATTAAAATAGAGAAGACTGTGGAAGAAAAAACAGCTGAAGGGAGATATGAGAGAGCTCTGTAAAATCTTGACCATCCTGGGAACAATTAGTCACTGTTCTTCACATAAGAACAAGGAAGTATCAAATGAAATTATTTTCTAGCAGGTTCACACAAATAACAGGGAATAAATAATACTTCATGGAGTGCACAGGCCCATTGTAGAATTTATTGCTAGAGGAAACCCTGGATGCCAAAATTTAGATGCGTTCAGGAAGTTGCTTCAGAAAATGGTTTGACAATTTAAAGAAAGTAAATTCCACCAAGGTCTATAAGCCACACAGAAAGGAACTCTGGGCCAGGAAATTTCTAAGTTGCAGATGGACAGTAATTGTGAGGTGTTTTGCTGTGGGTAGTTTGAGGAGGTGCATATCTACTTGTTTTATCCTTACCTTGTGGTATCTGATAAAGGTCACTTCCCAAAACAGGATACTGAGGTAAATGAATCTCTGGCCTGCAACACTACAGCTGATATTGTGCCCTTGTCCCAGAGCAGAGACAAAAGTGACAAAACACTCTCTCTTTACTTCCTGTTGAAGTACACTTCCACCTATTTCTCAGTATGGATTGAACGTATTGCAAAGTAACTTAGTAAAACATGAGTTCTGGCTCATCCTTGCTCCAAATATACTCTGCCTTCAGGTGAAACTGGAAGTTACAGCCAAGGCAGATCCACCCTGTTACTGCCTCCAGGATGTGGCAGTATCTTGGGAAAAAACCTGTCCCACTTGGTACCTAGTGCATACATGCTGGTATGTATTTTTAAATATACTGAAGCAAATAGCCTCAGATTTTAGACTGGGGCCAGATGGATGATTGAAGTGAAAATAACACAGATACACAGAGGAATGGTCACTCCAAAAAAGCTGAACTGTCTGGTTAATATGGGGCACGGGCTCTGAACATTGCTGCATGTCATTTACCTTATATTTCAATACTGTGTTTATGGGAAAAAAAAAAAAAAGATCTCATGCATCTCAAGACACTGAGAATTTAAAGCTATTTCTGAAACTGACTTTAAATCACTGACTTTACAAGGGAACTCTTTGTTGAGGAAGGGACAAGCAGCCCTAAAATTATGCCACTCCATTTAAAAGATAAAGTGGAATTTAAGGCTCACATTTTCAGATTCACAGAGTTTATATTAGTAATATAACAGGACACCACATATTCACGTTTATGACTATCTCCCTTTTATTCTCCTGAATGTAGAAAACTACAGTATCAAAAGTACAAGCAGAAAAAAAATATTTTGAATGCAAACTATAAAATATTCATTACTGAATCTCTCACATATACAAGTTTTACAGCTGAAATTTCATCATTTAGTTATGGTTTAAGTAGGATAAATATAGCTTGAATTTGCTATTCTTTCATCTTCCCCATCTCAACATGTCCAACCAAATCAGGGAATATTTAAATCAAATTTTTAAGTGAAAAGTTAAATTGTGTCTCCTCTCCCACAAGTTAACACGTATTCCCAGTGCTTTCCATTCTCATCATTTACCTGTGGTTGATATGGAAGTAAATATACTACAGGACATACCATGAACAGCTGCAGCAACAGCACCAACAAAAGCAACATGTGTTGTTGGGCCTTTGGTTTCCAGGTGCTTGAGACACAGCTGATGTTCCTTCATTTTGTGACTGCTGCCTCTTTCTCATTTCAGCTACTTCAGTGCCCAAGTGGCTATAAGAACACAGACATAAGAGATGTACAGAATTACTACAGACCGTCATAAATTACATTCACATTTCTACAGCAATGTCTGATGAAACTGGTTCTCACATCTCATGGCAACAGAAGCATATGACCATCAACTGAGCCAGCCAAGAAATAGTTCCATTGTGTCAAAAGCAGTTTCCAGAAGACCAAATCTGTGACACGCCTGCTCCTGTGCCACTGAATCATGCCCATTCTTACTGCTTTGGCTGGACTCAAAGAGCTGTTTATTACCAGTGTTTTAAACAGCAAGCCATACAGCTTTTGTAGCACTTGGGAGAGGCTGCCTTGTTCCTTACCATGGGACTATCACAGCTGTTTCCGTTGTACTAAGTATACAGCCAAAAATACAGCAGGATGGTTATTCACCTTAATATTCACTCACATCTTTGTACAACAACAACTATAAGTTTCCTGAGTAATGGCTAGTACACACATGTAAGTTAGAGTGAAATTTAGTACTTTTGCCTTTGAAAAAATACTAACAGATTACTGTGGGGAGGAGCTTAAAACAGAAGTGGATAGAGATGGCCTCTGGTGTGAGCAGCATG
This sequence comes from Catharus ustulatus, assembly GCF_009819885.2. Lineage (NCBI taxonomy): Eukaryota > Metazoa > Chordata > Aves > Passeriformes > Turdidae > Catharus > Catharus ustulatus. The sequence continues at coordinate 57,739,373 of NC_046223.1, read as the reverse complement.
CACTGTGTTCCACACTCCCAGGGCATCCTGCTACAACCAGGAGTGCTGGGGAAAGGAAAAATCTGAGTGATTTGCCACCTGGGTACACCATGCACAGACAAAGAAGACACATGCCACTTCTTCTACATGCACTCAAACAGCAACTGTGAGAATTTTCACTTCCATGGTTGCTAAAACTCCCGAGGTTTTTATTCTGCAAGAGTGTCCTTCTAGACAGCTTACACACAAACACACACAGCAAGGATACTAAGCTTCAGAACATAAGCTCATGCTCTAAAACTCAAGGTTGGTGGTTATTTTGGCTTCTTGCATAACAACCTTTTCCATGTATACTGTCACTGAGTAAAAGCAAGTAATTTCTGAAGTGTTTGGTCAAATCAAACAATGAAGAACCATTTAACTATCACTGGTAGGTGCACCTGCTTATGCTATTAATATTACTTATGGTTTATAGCCGCTCTTAAAATTACATGCAAACAAAACCCACACCCTTTTTTATGTCAAATGCAAATCTCTGGTGTTAACAAGGGATGCTCTGGTATAATCGGATAACTGCCCATATTTTTTCAATATATGGGAAGGAAGGAAAACTGTTGAAGTATAATATGTAGCTCAGAGATTAAGTGACAGTATGTAGTTTCTTTTTTCCAAATTACAGGGCAGAACTTCTGCTGACTGTGCATGATGCAGTTAAATTGTTTCATAGGTAGATGTGTCATGTCAATTGTGGTCTTTTCAGCAAGTGCAATGACTATGGTTAAAGGAATTAAAGCCAGGTATTTTCAAATGGAATGCTTGTTTCTTTTAAGTAAGATAAAATTAGTTTCAGAAACCAGTAAGTTACCCACATTTAGGCATTTGTTGGGCTGCAATCACATTTGTTCCACGTATGTACCTGAAGTCAAGCATTTTTTTCACTGTTTTAGCTATATATAAAAATTTATTATGGCTAGAATATATAGCACTATAAATAAAGGGACAGGATGAAGGTTATCTGTTCAGACATGATGATGACAATTGGTAACTTTGCTGTAGTTTCACGAAAAGTTTACTACACCATAAGATGCTGCTGCCGCTAAAATAAAAATCCCTCTCCCTTTTCTCCTGCACATCTCACAGTCACTCATTCCCTCACCTGAGCTGACCTCTTCTCTGTGTTGGCAGCAGCATTTGTACAGGTAGCTGGTGAATTTGATAAAAGAGTAGGCATGATTGAAATTTAATCTAGAGAGAAAAGAAAAAAAATAGATTTAACTTGCTTCAAGATACTTTCTCATTTACCTTGGGAAGAGAATGAGATGCGAGCACTTGGACAGAACAGGGGAGAAAACCAAACATCAAGCAGGCAAGGAGAATGTGGGGACCGTTTTCTTCCATTCCTGCTCACAGTCAGCAAGTGATGGTGAAATGTGTGGGAATTATGCAGTTGCAGAAAGGTAAAATCTGCAACTGTATTTCCCAACACACAGAATATGCAGAGAGGGACAGTCAGAAGTGGGGTTTCACAGGGATGGGTCACACTTTCAATCCTGCCCAACAGCCTCAACCACTGAAAAGTCTCCAGCATTCATCTTTTAATATGAACTAGCATGGCAACAGTGGTTTGCAAGTCTGACAGGACACAGAATGGTGAGGAAATATGGCTTTCCATTGTAGAGTGTTTCAGGAGAAATGGCTTCCTCCAAGATTGCTTGGAGCCAGTCTAGCCAGTCTTTAGAGCAGAGCTGCTTGCTTTGCTAGTTCTAGCAGCTTTGGAGTATGGGGAGGCACATAGCCCATCCCTTTTCTGGCCATGCATTATTCATTATTTGGTGAAGGAAGAGGGCAGTTCTTGATTGCAGGTAAAGTTACATTTATCTATTTAGGTTGTATTTGAAAAAAAAAAAAAGAAACTGGAAAAAGAAAAAAAGAAAAAAAGAAGCACAGAGTCAGAATCATAGAATGGCCTGGGTTGGAAGGGACATGAAAGATCATCTTCCAATCTCCCTGCCATGAGCAGGGACACCTTCCATTAGACCAGGTTGCTCAATGCCTCATCTAACATGGCTTTGAACACTGCCAGGGATTGGGCACCCATAACTTCTCTTGGCAACCTTTTCCAGTGACTCACCACTCTCACAGTAAAGACTTTTTTTCCTAAGTAAGGAAGAAAGGAAAAAGAGCGAGCAACATCCCCAAATCCTGTATGTACATGCAGGGAGATTCTGGCTCTAGCAAAATAAAGCATTAATTGCAATGTCAGCAAAGTGCTACAATGGAATATATTTTTAAATGGGTTGTAAATATGGATATTATATAGCTGGACTATCCTTAGCTTCCAAATATAATGGGGAAAGATCTTACTGGCACAGTGGGAAAAGTTGCATTTGATCCATTTCTGATTCTCTCTTTCCCACAACTGACGTTATTCACGCTGAACCTTGCTGTGTCTCCTGGTACAAAGAAAATTATTTTGCTTGGCATGTCTGGGGCTCTGCTCAATAAAAGCATGAGGCTGAAACTTCATGCAATGGAACAGTGTTCTCATTGAATACATGAAGCATTCACCGGCTTACACTGTGGCTGAAGTAAGTCATCAACCCTGTTCTTCTGTTTGTCTTACTTTCTCTCAAAGAACTTTAGGCTGAAGTCTATAAGAAGTATGAAAAACCCAGCCTGTGATGCAAAACTATTGCATTTACTGAGGATGTCGTTGGATGGGTGGAAACTTTAGTTTCATGCTTATTTTGCTTGGATTTCATGTTTCATGTTTTATTTGCAAATACCAGATGTCATCTACGCAAAACAGTAATTGATTCCATTAGATTATTTAGGATGCAGAGGCAGGAATATCTTAATTCTTGGCTATATTTAGAGACTGAGTAGACAGAGGGTTTATATTTGGTGTCTTGGTCCAAGGCATAAAAATGAAATTTAGAATCTTTGATTCAGCAAGTCACTCTGATGAGATGAACAATTTTTCTCAAGTGTGAAAGTTAGTACATAATTGTGAAGGACTAGAATGTTGTGAACTGATTCTGAGTAGACCTTCTAGAATAATAGTACAAATAGTACACACTGTCTCCAAGATCTCAGTTTTCCTTTCAGGTTTTTCACCATTTTTATTCTTCCTGAGACCCTCTAGCTTGGCGAAAGTACCAGGTGGTGAAGGTGGGCCTTTTGTCCAACTGAATGGTTTTTCTCCTTGGAACACTACATATCATCTCTCAGACCATCATGTCACAGCTATGAATTTCTTCTGCTAGTTTTGCATCTGGTTCTTTGCCTCCATTTCGTGGCATGGTTTACTAACTGTGTTATGATTTCCATTTGTACTGATAGGAAATAGGAAAAGTATTTGAGTTTGCTTGACTGACTCATTCTCTTGGGGGTGTGTTGGTATTATGGCCCTTTGAGCAATTCCATAATCATGGAAGATTTCATTTTGCAGGACATCTGCTGGCCCTACTCTGTAGCTGAGGAAAGGAATCCAAGGGTACAGCAACTGTTTATTATACCAGTTATGAGACAGGTGGCTCTTAAAAGCTGCAGAGCAAGAAAATCTGTGCAACCCTGTGTGTATCTTTAATCTTGCCATGCTGGAAGATTATGAATACTAAAAAACCCTTAGAAATTTGGAGTAAGGTTTCCTATTAGTTCTGGAACCAATGGCTCAAAGATCTATTTCTGTGTTTAGATAGTGTAATTACCTATTACCTATTAAGGAAGGCAATTCCACTGGGTTCCCAGGAGTAATTATTACAGAAATCCCCTTGTGTGCAGAGCACTGTCTTGGTAAGACTGCTGAAAAAGAAATAACTGATGGAAGAATTATTTGGTTTATTACATTTATAACTGCCAAGGCCTATTGAATACAGACTACAGTCCTTTCTAATTCCACTGAGTACCTCGAGAAAATGAAAAGAAGGCAATTTCTGAATTGTTGCACTTCCCTGACTCTCCACCTCCTGTAGGGTTAGTGCTAAGTTTTAGTTAGGTTTTAAAGCACTTTCCCCAGAGATTTCCAAGGTATTGGACATGGCAAAAAATACAGCCAGTATAATTTAAATAATTTAATTTGATGTCTCTCTTCTGATGAAGAGATTTTTTTTTTCTTCCCCTGGCCTCAAAAGGCTGTCATTACAGTACTGCAATTTTCCAAATCTTTGGCGCTGTCCCATCTGGCCCTCTTTGCTTGCTTTGGAGCCTCACCTTCCACATGATCTCCCTGTAATAATTTCTGCCCCTCTCTTAGCATTGAGAAGGCATTCCTTGGAGAAGCTCCTTCACTATGAAACCAGAAAAAATCTTGAAACTCCACAGGGGATTGAAAAGAGTTTCTATCCTATCTTCTGGAACCATTATCTAATGGCTGTTTTGAAAGAGAGAGATCATGTAAGGGTGAGGATAAACATTCACCATTTTATACAGCAAGGAAGTGGCATTTTGTCTTTTGTTGCAGGCAGGACACATAATGGCTAAGATTTTGCGACAGAATTGGTGCAGAATCAGCTAGAGCAATCTGTCCTTTTTCAAACTTTGCAATAGGCAAGAAAGATCACTTTGCAAAAGTCAATGACTTAAAGATATATAGGGTGATTTACACTGAAGGCAAGAAACTTGGCCCTTAAAATACCTTTTTTGTGATCTATCACATCAGTTCTCCCACATTGCTTTACTTCTTTTGACTTGGAAAATAAAGGGCCAAAACCTCAACCATGTAGTTATACAAATTCATATCTTATACCAGTTTATTTCAGACCCTGATGTGACTCTATCAATCTCTTAACCATACTTGTTTCCACTGTCTTTACTAGGATTCACTTGATTCCTAACAAGGATTGTTTTTCAGTTTAGGGATTTTGAAAGCCTTTAAAACCTAAATATTAGGGTATGCAATATCCATTTAAGAGCCATCCACGCTTCACCATAAGAACCAAAATATACACTGAAGAAAGCTTTGTATCCTATGGATTTAAGACTTCAAACTACCATTTTAGAATACATTCCATATATTTGGAAAATCTCAAAGTTTATTAGAACAGAGCTACATTAACACTTCCTTGAATTTCTTTAATGAGTTGTTTGAGGATAAGTGGATGGCCTTTACAAGATTTTGATTGGTTGCTTGGGTTGTAGTTTCCTAAAACAATCAGCAGGAGAGTGACAAAGGTAATCCTGAAATACTGTTGCTTTTTTTTTTTTTTTCCCAAATAGTCAGTTTTCATTTTTAATGTATAGACCACTTTTTAACTTGAAACACTAAGCAAAAACCCTCAGAGAATACTGCAATGTGACACATCTAATGATCTGCGATGTGCTCTTTGTTTTAAATCCACAGGTTTTTTAAGAACAGACATTCTAGAGTAACAGAAGCATGCAACACAGTCTGGATATAGTTGCCAGTTAAATAATACCACTGATGCATGTTCTGCACTTGCAATGCAAAGACAGCCCTAACACAACATCGATTTTTTATTTGTGCTGTCTTCATTCATCTGGAGGAGTGTTTTAAAGGTACCACAAGCTAAATGAAGACAGACCACAAGATTTTACCAGATGTCTCTGAGCTACAAAGATTTCCATACACTCCTTGCTATGCTGAGTGAGCAGCAAAATCAAGACAGCAGAACCATAGGCACCCTTCTGAGTGCTGCTGATCACTTGCAGCAATGGTATTCATACTACTCACTCTGCACAAGGGAGACCTCGACATGGGTACATTCTCTTTTTGTTACTAAATCCTGAAAGTCATTCATTACCTCACAAATAAATTCATACGAAGTAATGGAGATGAAGAAATCTACCAGAAGTGCAGTTGAGTTATCTTGAACTTTTGACATCATAGGTTTTGAATACCTGTTGGCTCAGAGAACATGTTATTGCACCGACTGACTTTTGCTTTTGGAGAACTGAGGACTTGAGTATCTACAGCAAAATATCTTGCTCTTCTGTTAGTTACTGAAACTCAGCAAAAAAAAATTATTTAAATGATCTACTACTGCTGTACAGATATCTTCCTCCTGTCAGGTCTTTTGGCCTAGAGATGTAGGACTCTTTCTAAAGCCTTTTATAGCAAGCCCAGAGAAAGACATAAAGTGGACATTCTATCCATTATAGGGATAGGATAAAAAGAAAATAAAATCTAGTGGAAAACTGGCAGAACGGTTTCAGACATTAAATGTTTTATTTAGTGTAGAATACTCTCATGCAAAATATTCATTCAAATTGAAACTGTGCAATTTGGCTGAACACTATGAAATCCTTGTCTTTTGTACAGTAATATTCTTTTTTTTATGACTTTACCAGACAGATTCTGTACTCATAAAGGATGTCTGAGATTTCTTTTTATTATGTTATTATGTGAACTTGGCATCCTGAAGAAGCCTTGCTTAAATCTTTGCATCATCAAGTAGATATGCATTTGTGCTTTTGTGCTTCTGAATCAGACATTACTATTCAGTAAGAAAACATTAAACCTGACATTAATGCATTATTGAAATGTTTGAGATGGCTGCATGTGGTTTTTAAGAAGCTGCACTAAAATTATGATTAAGAGCACTTTACAATCTTCAGGAACATTTTATAAAAAGGAAAATGTAAAACTCATCAGGAAACCTTTTATTTATTTGTAAGTGTATTGCTTTTATCCATAAGTGTTTGAAAAACATCTAAGAATCCTGTTTACATGACATCTATATACCTATTCATTATAGCTAGCATGGCTTCCACTGACTTACACACGTGAAGCCAGTATACTTTAGCTGAGAAGATAATTTCCTTACAGTGGGGAAATACAGACCTTGACATATTGCTGAAAAGAAGTGTTTTGTTAAAGTCTCTGACATTCCTCGCGAAGAGGATACTAAGAAGACACTTGAGAGCCCAGAGAACTTCCTTTTATGCATTAGCATTTTGTAATTTCTAAATAGGTTTTCCTGTGCTCAAAGCCTTTTCTCTGTATAAAAAGCCAGCTGTCATTTGGGGGTTATGTTAGAACTGCAAAGATTCTGTACAAATTTCAGCACAAATTTAAGAAAAAAGTCATAATCATAGCACAAGAATTTGTAGCCAGCATAGGCTAAACAGATTTGCAGGTGTGATCCAAGTGTCAAACAAGCTTTATTGTTGATGAACTACTTTTTCTGCAGATAAGACCATTCTGGAAAATTTTCATCTGCAGAAATGGCAGCTTTTAATCAAATAAGTGAACATAAATTTAGTTTATGGTGCACATGCTACTAAGGCCTGAAAGACAAAGGAAAGGATTAGGAAATCTTTTTTAATGTAAGAAGAGCTTTTCTGAAACTACATTGGACATGGTTCTAGTCTCTGAAATGACAGAATCCACATTTTCACTGAAAGGTGAAGACTTGCATCCTCTACTTCAAAGGCCTTTTATTTTTTCAATTTCCTTTTCAAAATGAAAGTCTGAAATTTGAACAGAAGGATCTTCAAAAAGGCTTCCTGACTGTAGGCTTTTTAAAATAACTCAATACTTGGAAGTCATGCTAATTTTAGTTACACTGACTGACTTCTGAGATATCTTCTGCCATGATCTCTGTGTGTTCCAGTCCTCCTTTCCTCAGCCACCCTCAAAAGAAAAAAATTAAAATACAATAATAAGTATTAAAAAAATAAGATATTAGTTTGGTGTAGAGAAGGTATTTGGTTAATATGGTGTAACAGAGGGAGAGGAGCAGAAGGTGGCATGAAATAGAAACAGACTTAAAGTCTTTCTGATGGCTTGGAACAGTGGGAGAAGGTGAATGCAAGCACTACATTCAGATAAGCTGCTTCCAGAATGAAAGCCAGGGGTAGGGCTTGTCCAGCTACCATGTTCTGCTCACATTACAGTTTCTATGAACTTCATGACCATAGAACTAACGAAATATTTGCCCTTGGCAGAGAGTGGCCAGGCTGGTGCATACTCAGCTGTAAGGAATCTCCACTTCTCTCCCACAAGCTGTGCTACTTTTGTTAAACTCACAGAAAACTCCTGCTACTTGTGCTTTTATAGACAGTCCTGATGCTTGCTGGTCTGAGGAATGAGAAACCAGTTCTACTCTGTGCAAGGGATGTGTTCTTTTCCCCCATGCTGGCATATGCTGTTAGAACAACCTGTGGCTACTATGCTTGGAGAAGGTTTATTTTTGGCTGAAATCCTGTATTTCTACTGTCTGAATCTTTCACTGTATTTGCTTGTTCAGTGTTAAATGCTATTTTGTTTACCTGCATATTGCATATAGCAACACTCATTTTTCCATCTGCTGATACTAAGCATCACGTCCTTCCTTCATGGTCTATCACTCATGAGGGTTTCCCCCTTACAAAAAGAATGTGGCCCTTTGCCTTTACTCTCAGAAGGATTCATGGATATATGGATGTGCTGGAGTGAGTGCTGTGGACACATACTTCCTCAAGGCTTTGCTACATGCTGTAATTGGTGCTCTCCCTTCCCCAGGCTCTGTGTCCCTTACAGCTGGTTTTGAGACATGGCTGAGGCTTCACCAGTGCAGAGAGAGCTGGGAGACTGATCACAGCCATCAGCACAGGACAGTCACTGGGAGAAGCTATCAATGGCTCTTTTATCTCTTTCTGCTGTTCTGCAAGTTACAAGGGAAAACTGGCATGAAATAAAAAGGGCAGTTGACTAGAGTGGGAAAACAGAAAGACAGTGAAAAACTAGGGATGGAAGATATGAATTTACCTGAATAAAACCTGGGTCAGGACCATTTTGGAACAAGAAATTGGAGTGGATGTCAGAGACAACAAAAACTATATGGCTTGAGAAGCCAAACTTCTAATGGGAGGCGCTTTTTGATGCATAGAAGAACAGGCACACAGCTTTCAGCCACTGTTTGTCTTGAACTATATTGATATGTTATCAAAGTGAACATTTCAGCAACAACATTTATGCGGTCAAATATATAAAAAGTCAACCTAGATCTCATGGAAAAGACAAGCCTCACCCCAAGCCCTACACACATCTGTGTGGTGGAAGCTACTGGTCTAGGCCCTGAAGCTGTTTGCGTCTAAGGTTCTCTGACAGCAGAAAAAAACACCACAGGTTTTTAAAAATTATGACACTGTGCTCTGCAAGCTTTGATTTCTACTCACCTGCAACAACCCAGTGGTACAGGATGCACTCAGCCAATAGCAGAGTGACAGGCTTCCATGGGACCGTCTGCCTCCTCCTGATTTGTACCAGTGTCCTAGCTCAGTTCCTTTCCCATGGCCTCCTTCCCTCTTCTGAGGTCACATTATTTGCCTGGCTAAGGTGTCTGCCCTCTCTGCTGTGAAACCAAAAACCTGCAGAGCAATATAGCTGGCAGATGTGTGCCTAATGCTGCTGCAGCAAGACTCACTACAACTCACTAGGCAGCACAGAAAATAAAAACAGATTTGTGGAGAAAAAAGCAAAATCAGACTTCCAGGTTAAATCCCCTTGCCATTATAAGAGCATTCGAGAGCTTCCTGTCTTTTCAGTGAGGGAAAGCAAGTTTCCTTTCTCTTGTCCTCATTTTATCCCTTCTCTTGCTGGAAGGATTCCCATGCAGAAAGCTGCAGCCTCCTTTGTGTACCTCATCACTTGAGTATCTGCCTCAGCTGCCTGAATCCTCGCTGGTGTCTTGTTTGTTAGCTTGCCTGGAAGAATAGGTTTCTTCGCAGCTACTCACTGGTGAACGTTTGTAGCACAGTCTCCCTCTCCTAAACACAGAAGTATGGTGCAAGTGTGAAGTAAAAAGATGTAAGTCTAAATTATACACGTAATGATTAAAAGTCTAAGTGCTATCTCTCAGTTCACAGAAATTTCCAAAGTACCACATGAGGCAGACAGCTTAAGATGTTCTGAAACCACTGTGGAAAACTAGCATGTTGTGTGTTGGAGGGAATATATGGAGGTTCAGAAAAAGAAAACAAAACCCAATTATTTCTTCTCCTTTCTTTTCTTTTCCTGTGGTCATTTTTAATGTGTCAGTTTGAAAATAAAAAATACCAATCATCCCAGTAAACAAATTTTTTATAGCAAGCTGTGCATATATTTTCATATTTTCCAACAGTAAAGAAAAACTATGTCTTCCTGCAGAACCTGACAGTAATTGCTGTATGGAAAATTTAATATTAAAAAACAATATAGAAGTTTTTATTCCTTTTTTTCCCCCTCATTTTTCACCCTACCAAGCATATGAGTTATTTTATCTATAATTTCTACAAATGCTAAATAAAAAATTTGATAGAAAGAATCCATCATTTTTCCTTCTTAGAAAGGATATTTTATTTGAAGGACGAACAACAATCGTAAGTGATATTCCAGAATTTAATTTGTTCACCCTTTTCTTTCTATGAAAAGCAATTGAAGCAATATGTGCCTAGGGAAGGCTGTGGTGCTACTGCACTTTTTCAAAGCTTAAGAAGAGAAAAAGAATTGCAAATTATTTGATGACCAGAAAAGAGCAAAATACATCCAAACACAGAAAACTTTTTGAATATCACTTATAACTGAATTACAAAAGAGTCTTACATAAAAGGTCAACTTTTAAAACTTTGTTTTTATAAAGTTTAGAGGATGGAACTTACAAGTATTCTCCTCTAATATGAAGTTCATGATTTTTCTTTATCTTTTTATTATACCAATGTAAAAAAAAAAATATGCTAAACCACAAGAGACTGAAAACATGCTGTGAAAACTTAAAACCTTTGAAATCTCTGGAAACATGTAAATTTTGTATGAAAGTTTCATTTCTACAGTCATATCCATACATTTACAGGCTCTCTGCTCTTATGCTGAGCATTAGCACAGACTCCCATCACTTGCTGTGTTACTGCACAGCAAGGTCTTATAGTAGCTCTTCCACCAGAGCATGCAATGAGATAAGGCGAATTGACTTAAAAAAAATAAATTTTTGAGGATCAGCAGACAAGACCTCTTAAAACACTGCTGTCACATGACTGAGTGGAGATTAATGTGAATGTCTGGTCTAGCATCCCTCCTCCCATAAAAGCTCTGCTCACTGGCAGTACAGCCTGATGTCCTTGTTTACTGCTACACACGACAGATTCCACGAGGGAAGTTCAGAGGAATCTTTCACCCAGCATTTCATAACGTAAGGAACAAACAAACAAAAAAAATACGGAACTTTTTAGAAAGAGGTATCTTTATATATCCCTTACCCAGTGAAATATACTTAGGTAGGGGGATTTTGCTGTATTTAATAAAAATATGTCTACAATAATAAGATGACAAGGTAATGTTTTAATTTAAAAGAACTGTGCAGGAGGAGCTCTGGGAAGTCTGTTCACTGTATGTTTAAGCACAGCATTACGTGGGTTAAAAAGAACTATGGGCATGGCAGATCTGACCCATCCAGCTATCTGCAACTCTGCCTTCCCCACAATTTGTCCTCTCCCAGCTACTCAGCTGTGATTCTCTGCACAAAAGCTTTAGTAGGACCTCTTTCCTTTACTTGGCAGTTCGATTTTTTCCAGGAACCTGGCTTAATTTTCTGCCTTTGAGATTGTCTTTGAAAGTGTGACCTGTCTTTTGGTTGAAATTGAATGACATACAAGAAATTAGTGGAGAGAGAAAGGCAGACACAGCAAAGATCATCTGTTGGGAAATCAACATGAGAAGTCAGAAATGAGATGAATGGTGAAGAGCTTTGAGCTCTTGATAACCCATCACAGAATAACATATTTCTGGTTTTTCCAGCCACAAATGTGATCCAGGAACTACCTTCAGTCATCCAGGCAAAGAAGAAAGATTGTTGCTGGAAAAGGGTGTGGAGGGAGAATAGCCCAACTACATTGAGTTTAGCAGAGCTGTGGCTTTATTTCCCTATGTCAGGAGTATTTAGCCTAGATTCAGTCCTGTCAATTGTGCAATTTCATCATGTACTTCAGGGAAGAGAAACAAAAAAAACCTAGAAAATATGGTTGAAACTACCAAGCTTTGCAGCAGGCTAAGGTGGAAGCTTAATATTAGAAACAACTACCTAAGCCTCTTCTTAAAAAAGGCAAAAACTAGAAAAAATGTTTCATTTTCTTTTTTTAGTCACATAAGACATAATAATTTAAAGTTTTCCATCTGTAGGGCCGTATCAAGCACTCATTTCAGGTCAAAATTCTTATGTTCTGTTTTAACTTGCCTCAGCTGATTCTTTTGAGTCAAAAAGTAGAGTATGTTCTATATTTATATGCAATATGGAATCAGCTACTTTAAATATCTATCATAGCAATTTCTAGTATATTTTCTTCTAAACGCCTTTACAATAAAAGAATAATGCTTTAGTTGAGAATAAGCTTTAGTTGAGTGAACGAATTGGAAATTAGGGCACTGTAGCAAGCAGAGCTTGTTATGGACCAAGACCTATCTTTCCTCTTATGAAAAATACAACATGTTCTGTATTATAGGACTTTTAAAAAATCCATATTATTGTAGTACTTTCTGTACTGAATCTTAAAAAATTATCTAATTTGAAGCAAAGTGACGATGAGGCTCTCAGTCTGAAGAAGATGACATCTCTGAAGATACTCTAAAAACCTTAGGTATAAAAGATTTTAGAAAAATAACCTAAAATACATTAATCATAGAAAGCTGAATGAAATTAATTTTTTTTACTGCAAAGCTATCTGTGTTTTAAGCACTAAACATAAGGTTGTTTCATAGTAGTGGTTTCTAAGGTTTCACGATGTGGAGCAGAGGATCCACTGACACTGTAGTTTTTCACAAAGTAAAAACCATTACATTTGCTACAGCTAAATAAATCCTCATCCTTTGAGAAAAAAAAGAGGAATATTTAACACAACTGTGCAGCCTCAGAGTTCTACTTTTATGCCTTTCCTTGTTGATATCTGAATGGTGTGCAACTAAGTGCAATGACAAGTAAGAACAGAGGCTTCAGAGAGGAACATTAAACACAATATATCTCAATAAAGAGACTACTGCTTTGTTTCAAGAGCTCTCAAACGAAATTGTTCTTCCCTGTTATGTTTTATATTTGACTCATGCCTCTTGCAAAGTTTTAGTACATTCAGTGAATGCACAACTGAAACAGCAAAACAGCATTTCTTCCCAGCACACTTGACACAAGTCAGAATGCCTAATGCCACTCTGACAGTCCTTGCTGGTTCTAATACACATCTCTTGGAGTGGCTTCATTCCACATTACAGACAACGAGAACAAAAAAGTGGAACTATTTGGTTATGCTTGGAGACAACCTCTGGAGAAGAACTGCCCTGTGCTGTTGGAGAGGAGCTCACAGATGTGGAACAGATGAGGCTGAAGGGGCAGGCACACGTGACACACAGAGCATGGCGGGGCAGAGGTCCCTGGGCTACCATTCCACTGGAGGCCACCTGAAGCTGCTTCTCAAGGGAGAACAGCTCACAGACAAAAAGAAAAGATATAACAGATATAAGCCCTAACAGGAATACTTCCCCCAGTTGTGCTGCAGGTTTTAGTTACCTCTTCTGTTTGTTATCTAGCTGTCCTCTTGTGGGGTAAAAGTCACCTGGACAACTCTGTTTCTAGTTACTTGTTACCATCTACTGCTTTTCTCTCTCTAAAATACTGTCAGCACTAACTGTGCATCAGCATTCAACATTGGAGCACTCCATATATCTGCAGTTAATAATCCATTCATCTTTTATTTCAGGGCTGTCTTGGACTACGACGAAGCATTCTTCTGCTCATTGCATTTCCTAAAATTTGCAGAGTCATCCTAAGGGCAAAATCCAACAATAGTTCCTCTGGTTTTTCTACACTGGCCAGGCATACTCATGCTGTTTGTGGGGTGCTGCTCTTGGTAGACTTTGACATTGTGGAAAAGAGGACATAAATAAAATGCATTTGGAAATAGACCTGAAGTAGAAAGTAAAAGTCCTGTTTATCATTCAAAATTTCAGGCAGAGGCCCTTCCTTTGCCTCTTAAACATATTGATAAGAATCAATCAGGCATCTTTCAGTAAACCAAGGGATTTGTCTCAAACTACAGTCCTAGGGGGTTTTGTATCTCAATTCACCTTCCCCAAATTACCTTTGAAATCTAGACCAGTCCATAACTCCATTTGTACCTGCATGTAACATCATATTAAAAATTTTTTTGTTTCTAGGGCTCATTTTTGTGTACTGCTCCTAGTTTGAGCATACCATAGGTCATTAGCCACCTCTACTTGAGTTGTTAAAAATAACAAAAACCAACAGATTCTTTAGTACCACCTACTTCTGGAAACATAATGCTTCTCCCTACCTTCCTTTTCAAATAGCAAATTTGACTCCTGTCAAAATATCTAAAGAATATCTGAAACTTCTTTATTAGCCTTTCCCATTTCCAGGCTTCCAGCTCTCAGTGGACGATGACCTGCTCCTTTCTTCACCTAAGGCTGGGGTGACAGTTTCAACTACTGCTTTGTCGTCTCTGGACCGGTGCCTGTCTGAGGTCAACATCCCTTGTGAGATCCCTCCACGTCCTCTCTCCTTCAAACCCAACAGGCTCCATCCCTGCTTCCAGCCCACAGAAGGATGCTGTTCCACATAGGGAACTGCAGGAATAAGGTCCCCCAGAATGGGCTGAGACAACTCCACAAGCAATTCTTATTGCAGGAGGCAGGAATCTATAACATGAGGGAGATTTTCTTTCTATTTTTATGTAAATACATCTTCCAGCCCTTCCCTCCCATGTCAAGACAGTGCTTTCAATCACAAGCAGGAAGTGCTTAAAGGCATGTTGCAGGCAGTTCTTTTCAAGTTGATTAATCATTACAGATAATCTGAATCTAGTTAATGAAAATGAGGAAAACCTAGAAGTTGTGTGCTCCACTAGTAACATGTGTTCTGACAGGAAAGCTAATTCAGCTGAAACAAAAAATGGCTTATGAAAAATTGTTCAGATGATGTTGCTGGACACTCTTGCTCAGGTTCTGGTGAGCACACCAGGTATCTTACATGTGAATTATTTATCCATAAACAAAACTTCAAAATAATCTGCTCTATCCTGAAACACTTGTACATTACTCAATAATACTCCCAACTATGACTGTACATTCTTCCCGGAAAAGAAAGACTCAAATTAAGTATTGCTGCTCACAGCAGATAGTTAAAAAATACAAAAGAATACGCACAAGTAAACAGTTGTGTCTTGCTGCAAATTACTGAACAACATGTAATGTTCTGCCAAATCAAAGTTTCCCTGTGACTACTGGAAAACAGAATTTTTGCAACACCAAAGGTTTCTGATGTTGTGGTAGTGGTGGACAGAGTTTGCTAGTTATGTTCTAAGTTTGTGGTTGGAGGAATTCTCCCCTCTCCTCTCAGATTTGTTCAGTTCAACATTAGATTGCTTCTGCTACTGATGCCATGATTCATCATTTCCCAAATGCTGGGAGCATTTGCAAGATTTGTCTCCTCTGATGTACTGCTTTTCCCTCACTCTCTAAACCCTGCAATGTATCACTGAAGTCCTGTTACTGGAAGTGCCTCATAGGAAACAGCAGGTAGAAAAGATCTTGGTGCAATGAAAAGGTGCTATTCTGCAAGTAATGCCCAAAATACTTCGACTGGAGTTGTTATAATTAAAGGTCAGAAGTTTTGCAGAGTTATTTCAATCATCTGAAATGAACACAGATATTTAAGTAAGGCAGATTACCATTGAATTGAAATTGTAATTTTTGTGCAAGTTAATTTATGTTACAGAACCAGAAAAGATGCTCAAGAAGTCCATTGTCACTTCTATCAGCTTTGTGTTCTTTTCAAATTCAAATTAATGCAGAAGAATAATTTTACTGGAGTGAGTACTTTCCTATTCTTATCACTCATTGTTTTAATTGCCTGCATTGAAACTATTATTTGTATTAATGAATTGAAATTTTAGTGCTGAAAGGCCAAATTCTGATGTTCTTATTTAGTGGTAAATGCAAATACTCTGTTGACTCTATTGTAGGTGTTCTTCCTTTGCAGAGGTGTGGTGAGCCTGGGTGTTCTTGCACTAATCAGGAACGCCAGCCACTTTGGCACTTCTAATTATTCTGTCTCTGTCTCCACCTACTTCTCATTCAGCAGTTCAAGACTGCAGACTGTTTCATGACCTATTGAGGCTGAGAAGGTGATCTGTTATACTCTTGGTTCATCCAGGGCTTTAATGTCAGCAAGGCCTATGCAAATGAGACTACTTTTGCTGTTATGGTTGAAAGAACAACCTCTGCCATTACACTAAAAACCTGAGTATCTTCTGTCTTTTTGTTTTATTATTGCCTAAAATTCACACTGAAGAGTAGCTGCTGTAGTGAACCAGGTATCCAGGCATCTCTGTCATTTTTTCAGTTCTCCTCTGGAATTACACATGATGCATACCTTCTCAAGGACAGTTTGTTTCCTTTTAGGAGAAGAATTATTCACCAGAGATCCCCAACATAATTTATTCAAACTCTCCTGATATGTATTGATTAGGATGTTCAAAGTGAGTGATTTGTGGCAGTGAATAAATTCCCCCTGGGGAACAAAGGTATCTGCTGAACATGAGAGTTGGAGAATATCCCAAGGCATTCCCAAGTGCACAAGAGAAAGATTAATTATATCTTCCTCCCAAAATGTCTGTGGCTAGAAAGATGGAATTGCACAGGGAGACTGTAATCACTATTCCTCTGCCGTACTCTAGAAGAACAAAGAATCAAAAAAAAAGAGGATTTTATTTGGAGGAATAAAAAGGTTTGAAATCTCTCCAGCATCTCATTTCCTCATCCTAGGAATGCAGGAATTCCAACTCATCCTACACATACCCAACTCTTTTGACACTGTTCTTATGATGGCACTTTTCCCACCTCCACAGGTACAGCTCCTGCTGCAAGCACCTCTGCTCTGTGACAGTGCACCTTGCCAGTGCATCTGCTCAGGCAGCAGTAATAAATCCGGTGGGAGGTGCAACAGCAGCAAGGACCAACCCCTTTTTTTCCTTGAAAATTCGGACTAAAAATGGGGGGATTCTTTTTAAGCAGGGCTAATTTGTAATAATTGGCAAAGTAATTATTCTATTAAGGTATTTCAAGAGGAACAGGAAGCTCTGCAACTCTGTTCATGTACAGAGTTTTCTGTAGCCCTGCAATTAGCAGAACATAAACTTTTTGTTGGGCATCACTGTCACAAAGGCTATTCCATGGAATAAAGGAAAATCAAGATTTTAATCTTTTTTCATCAAAAAGAGATATTTATGGCACAGTCTCCCGTGAAATTTCAACTACTGGCACTGTGCATGCTGATATACTATGTCCTGCAGAGGTGTGCAGATGCTTTCCAGGGCATGGAAATAGCCAGGACATTAAGCAATCCCAGTTTGGCCATGCTACTTCCTCTTGCAGTCACAGCAAACAAAGCCAGTAATGCTTTCTGCTCACTATGAGATTTTCCTGGGAAAGAAGTTGCCTGAGATAACATCACCCTAATTTTTAAGCCCTCACTCCCCAGCTTTCTTTTCTTCCTTGGATTACACAAATATCATATTTCTTTTGCATAGTGTCAACTTCTAGACAACTCCCATCTCAATCTTGTAGAGGTATGGTCAGGAAGTTTTCAACTAAATATTTATTAGAAAAGAGTACAATTGTTAGAATCAAAACTGGCGCTGAAACAATTGTTTTTTAAAGATGTCTTAAAAAATGATCTTTTATAGCAAATTTGGAAGTTGCCAAAATATCTTAGTGAAATTATTTAGTTAGTTTTGTTTTGTATCAATGAGGAGCATTTTTTATTTTAAAGTAATCTTTAGTTCAAAATTAATAAATTTATATTATGAATTGAAATAAAGGAATAACAAAAGCTTCTTTCATTAAGACCAACCAAATACCCACATTTTCCCATGTATGAAGAGTGGTTATGTTTAAGACTTTTTTTCACTATTCAAGGCAGAAACAGTTTTGAAAATAGTAATATGCTTATGGAACAGCCAAATCTTTCTGGCTTTAGAATGGAATTGTTCAGGACTCTGTGTCAACACATTCCTAGAGATGCCAGCAAGTGAAAAGTAGAATACAAAATGTTTATGATAATATCCATTTCCTACTTGCCTATAAACCAATAATTTTCTAGATTTAAAAGTTTCATTCTCCTCTGGAATCCAATTTATTGTGTTTTCAAGCAGTTATGCTGAAAACACCCTCAGTGTTTCCACATGAATAGTGAAAATGGCTGCAGTACAGCTAAAAATGGGTGAACAATTCAGAGGAGAAAGCAGAGCTCGAGCTATAGAATTCATAAATTCTTGGTTAAGAAAAAAAGCCAAACCAATAATTAGTGAATACATTGAGAATTCTTCTTGTACCCAGACCGTATTTGCTTGCTTTTTATGATGTAAATAAATGCCTTAATTTTGTCTGTAATCAACTGATTGCTACTGATTCAGTTGGGTATACCTGGTTATTTTATAGGAAAGAAGTATTCCCCCATAGCAAGCTTAGTATTTAGTTTAGAATGAATACTAATGAAGGTTTTTAGTTACCAAAGCTTTTCCACTTAATAAAACAATTATACTTGAATGCCAATAGCATGTAAAAAAGGCAAATAAAGACAGTTAGAAGTAAATTGGTTATTCTGAGTATCTCACAATAAGAAAAAAAAAAAAAAAGACAATATTTAGAACTTCTTGACAATGTAATCTCTTCTGTTACAGACATCTAGGCTACCTCTGCTAATTAGACCAATTCCTTTTGAGTGCACCAATAGACAACTAGATGATTGAACTGAAGGAATGGCACACTTTGGGCATAATGTATAGGAAAAGCTAGAGTTTCACACAGTCAGGTAGTTTCAAAGAGTCAATAAGTAAGTGGAAAAATATAATATTATAATAATATAATACCTGATATATTATAATAATTATAATATATGATGTTCATGGTAAACCTGTGCAAAAAGAAATCTTATATGTGATAACAAAAATTACTCCTCTTCATCCATAAAGCAATAGGGTGCACATTTACTGAATGTTATGACAAGATATTTCATCCTGATTGCACCTCAGCACTTGAACTGGGTAAAAGGTTTCTTCTCTGGCCAACTGAATGGATCAGGGATGCAAAACTGAGTGATACAAAGTGACTGGTGTCTGAAAAGTTCTGGTTCAAAGATTATTAAATTACCCTGGTATTTATTTCACAAGGCAAGTATCTGTTATTTGCATAGATGTTTTCTAGTGTTGCTGAATCATAAATACATCTAGAAATTATTCGGCACCATTTACTATCCCTTTACTTATAAACTAGAAAAGCTATATAAACTGGTATTTTAAAATGAGAAAGTGAACAGTGAGGAAAAGCTTATATGAGCTGTTGGAGAAGAAGCATAATTTAAAGAGCAGTTGTAGTGTAGATCAAAGAATAATCCTTTCAACCAGTGACCCAATAAAGCTGCCCAGATGTATTTCTGGTTTAACTCCATCTTAGCCATTGCAAAGACACATTTTGGTAAGAAAACAGCTTTATGCATTTGCATAGAATCAGATTCCAAACACATGAGATAAGCATCAATAAGCCTATATAATAACCAAAAAACCCTAGAAGGAAGTGGAGTTTTGGGTTCCTGTAAGTGTCCATCTAAACATGTTTTTGTAGGTTATTTTGCAGACTTATACAGGGAATCACCAAGTATTCAGAACACAAGGTTTTCTTGACTGCCCCAAAAGTCCTCAGATAGAATTGAATATACTTCATATTGGATACAATTAAAATTTTGATGGTTTTTTCCCTCTTTCCTTCTCTTTTTTTTTTTTTTTTTTTTTGGTCAGGGGAATGAGGGACAAAGTTCTTAAAACAGAATGGATATTTTACTTGAATTTTTCACTCCTACAAAGAATGAGAGAATGGCATAGGTATCAGATTTTTTACTTATTTTCTTGACAGTCAAGAAGGTTGAGAACAAGATATCAAATTGCCATACAACAAGCAGAAGCAAAGTGATTACTTCTACCAAAAGCCAAGAAACAGCTTGGGAACACCATGTATCCTAAATGAGTCAGGATTACTCCTGCCCTGTTACCCAGTGAGTGCTTATGCTTCAGTCACAGAGATATCTACTGTGGGGCTCTGGTGAGCAGCTCACAGCCATTTGACCAAAACAAAGATGGTTTATGCTTTACCATGTCAGGAAACTGATTTGAGTCAGTGAGGTTCAGCAACCATGTAGCTACAACAGACTGACCTCAGATTTCAGGAATAAGACCACTCGATCTGGAGTCCTGCTGAAGCTATGCCTTTCCGGTAGTTTAGCCATCAAAGTCCATTAGTTCAAGTGAGTTTATGAAGGATCAGCTGCAGAGAGCAATACACAAGTCAAAAGAACAATACTTTGTTCTCCAGCACCATGTCATATTTGGTTCCAAAGTGATGTGAAAGAGATTCAGTGTTCTGTCCCACGCTAAATGGTCTATACCATTGCACACGAACATTTTCTTCAATCACAGCTGGCATTAGTTACCTTGTGGGCACACTTGCAGTTTACATGGGTTACTTCAATATGCTGCCTTTGGGAAAGGTTGAAGGATGATGTTTAAAAGAAACCCTAACACCATAACCTCAACCCCAAGTCCAACAATATACTTCATATACCACAGTTTCTTGAAAAGATTAATTTCTTTAAATTTGGAGTCGCTGATCCATAATCTCCCAACTATCTTATATCAACCTAGATGCAAGTTGAACACTAGTTTCCTTCAGATACAGAGGGTATTTTTTATCAAATGTGGGCAACAAATTACCTTTTGGATGTGATGCTCAAGACATAAATGAAAGGAAATCAGACACTGCAATAGATGGAGAAAATGAAGTAATATATAAACAGTTAATCATTCATTCTTTAGACATGCTTGGCAATTTTTCCTGGTAAGAATGCTATCACTTTGGAAGATAATTTAATAGGCAGAGAAGACAGGAAAACCAGTTTTCTTCTAATGGCATTGCTATGGTGTAATGGGGCTAAGATGGCTATATTCAAGACAGATGCTATTATTTCTTCTAGTTTTACCATAAGTGATACTAAGATAATTCCAAAATCAAGCCTGAGAGCCCATTAAAAACATTTTGCTGGCTTGACTCACAACAAAATGTAGGAGCTGCTTTTTTGAGTCCTGATGAATGGAGAAGCTTTCAGAACACTCAGACTGATGATCCCTAGCTTTTACAACAAAGTGCAAGCCAAACTTAGTGGTCTAGTGATAGGCTTTTATCACTCTTTCTCTTTTAATGGTGTATCCTTTTCCATCTAAGTTATTGTAGCAATGGATAGAAATATTGCTTCCTCATTTATTCCCATTTCTGTCCATTTGTGTCACTTTCATGAGAACCTTCACAAAATTGGTCAGTCTGTTTCTTAGACTCACATAAAAATGCTTGCATGCATTTTAACTGAAGAATTAAGTTCTGAGCTCCTGGTGCAATCCTTATAATTAAAGTTTAATTTAGCATAAAAAACCCTCTCACTTGTAGCACTTTGGTTTCAGCAGGGTTCTCTGCTGTTCTATTCCCCTAACAGACCACACAGTTCTTTATTTGATTTGTCTTTCAGTGTTCATCTTCACTGCTGTATCATATCCCAAATTTATCAGTGTATAAGCAAGACATTACTTCAAGGAGAAAAAAATATATCCAACAGCATAGAGTTAATGTTTATATCAACTAAATAGAAAATCTGGTTATGGAGATGTGAACACTTTCTCAGATTTTGCAACCCTTCACATCTGGCAGTGTCTCAGTAGATAAGCCAGAGGCATTTCAAGATCAAGTGCTGAGATTCCACTAAAGAACATAAGCATCAAACTTTCTAGAACAGATGACCCAGCAGCTGACTATCCTAGAACTTAAGAAACCCGACTAAATCGTTGCTTGTTGTCTTTTAGTAAGCTACTTCTTTCAATAGGATTTGGACACCAGAGGCTGTGAAATCATGTATTTCAGATATTCTCATAAAACATAATTTTTCCATTTAATGAAATGTATATATGATTTAAAAATTTTTCAGGTTTGAGGTGAGTGGCTCCCTTGAGTGTAGGTTGCATCAAAGGGGATGTAGCTGTAAGCAGGTACAAAGCTAATAGGGGATGCAAGAGATGTAGGTGTAAATACCTTTTCTGCTCATCAAGAACCTTGCTTTCGAAAACCAGGTGGAAGAATCAGTGACTGATGGTGAGGAGAAATAAGCTTCTTCTTTTTGATTAGATAGTCAAAATGTTGAGCTTGGACTTGAGCAGAACTTTAAGATTCTGAGGCCCTTGGACAAGATGATCATGACAGATACAAAAGAAACATAAATGGCAAGAGAAAAACTTTACCTTGTAAAAATTTACTGGCAGCATTTCTCTAAGTTGCTGTGTGGGCAGTATCTGTCTGTATTAAGGAATCCCTGTCTGGAATTACCAAACCTGATGTACATTATTTTTTTCAATCCTACAATCGCTTTTAAACTACAGCTTTTATCTCTCACGTATGACACCTGTGATAATTTCACGGACTAGGGGTACATTTTCTTTTCCATGGGTCTTTGGAACCAGGGACTGACAGATAATTCAGAAATGTTAAGTGGAGTCTTCTAAATCCATCCACACTCTGCGTCCATCAGCATGGGTCCTGATACCAGGAAGTGATTTCCTTACGGTTTTTTTATGTTCTCATGGCACTTGAAAGATTTTAAAAGAAAAGCTATTTTTTTTTTTTACAGAAAGCAACAATTTCAAAATTGTCTGACACAACTCTCAGAAGAGTTCATCTTTGCCATGAACAAAAGCTGTGTTAGATGAAATGCTTAGAAAAGGTCTGCCTTCAGTTCACCCAGCATCCAGGTTTGGTGAGTATTTTCACCCAGGTGAAGTTTAAGGAGACTTTATTTTAGTATAACTAGTAAACACAAAAGAGAAAGAAGCTGTGAGATAATAGGTTTAGGATAAACATAGGGCTGCCAAACTTCTATGCAAGGATAAACTCCTTTAAGGATGTCCAGTTCTGTGAAGAGAACTTGGTAGGCTGTCTGTTCTAAGCAACATTTACTGTAGGTTTGGTCTTTGTCTCATGTAGGCACATAGACTGTGCTGGTTTTAATGTGCACCCTAATTACACTTTCCTACTTATTTGAATAATATTTGGTAACTTGACCACTTTTTTAAAGCTTTTGATTCAGTTATTTATAATAAGTTAGTCCTATTGCCTATGACCATATTTTTTGTAATATAAAAAATATTAAACACAAGCATAATCATGGAAGTTATAACTGGACCCCAATAAACAGAACACCAGAAGGAAAAAAAAAAAATCAGTTTACATGTGCACTTTTACCAAAATGAGGAAATAATAAAGCCAGTGTGATGCTCCTTCTGCTTCTAGTGTGCACTGTGAGGAGTTCTGGGTTCCCCAAAGCTGTTCCCACTCAGACCAGACAGCTCTGGGTGCAGAGAGGCTACGAGTCATTTGCTTTCAGAGTGGTTTTTGTGGATTTTGGAGGTGTGTGCATGTGTGTATGTGTGTATTTTTGTAAGTCTTTTGTTGGATTTGTATTATTTTCGCCCTGTAGAAGAGAACAGCCTCGTGTAAAGTACCTGGGAATCTACAATACTTTGACAACATGAGACACCTCAGAATGAATTCCGAGAAGCAGCATCCCAAGCATGAGGCTCCTTGTCAACTTTGATCAAATAAAGTTCAAGCCATCAGTCCTTCAACTCCTGCTTTCTGGTTGATGTGTTTCTACCATGTGGTAACACAAATAAAGCAGGTTTTGTGGCAGAAAACTAACTCTGTAGAAGCAATGATTAGCTGTTAGGAGGATTAACTCTCCAAATTGATTAACTGGAATCACTTATATGTGCCAGGGAGAGACAGACAACAGTTCCGGCTTAGACTTGCATAAAATGCTGCACCTGACTCTCCTCCTTTATTTTATGAAAGAAAAATTGAGAAAATGGCAAGAGTTTTGGTGAGGGCAGGACGTATGGAACAAACCCAAACCTTAGATCTGACCAGCCCCCTTCTCTGGCTGTGTTTTGGAATGACAGTTCATTTGGGTCTAGTGTTTTGTGATGAGTTCAGCTCTTTTAGAAAATGAGAAGCATACACTCAGCGTGTCTTCTGGACCAACTCCTCTGAGATCTCTGGCAGACAACACGCCCTGCTGAGAGCTGGTTGGGACCTAGTTAGCAGGATGTAGTTTCAAGCATGAGTAATAGGCACTCAATGCACTTGACTGGGGAAATTTGGGTACCTAAGGGTGAGGGGAATGGGATATTGTGTGTTCTGAAAAACTCAGTCCTCTTAGCGGACTAAAAGCAACTAAGTCCTAGTTTGGATGCCTAGTATATGTAGCAGTTTGGGGTGGAGGTGCATACAGCAGCTACTGTCATCCCAGTAAAGAAAAAATTCCTCCTTGTCCATCTCTATGCTGGGCCAGTTCTACCTGTGCACAAATACCTCACCCTGGAAAGCTGCACAGAGGAAGGAGCTACAGAAAATGTTTAAATTAAGAGAAATATTTTAATAGCATTTTTAAAGTCTCATCTAAGCCCAGTGCTTTCCTCAAGAAGATGGCTATTAAAAATGCCTGTATCCTCTGAATTATAGAGTTCTTAGATGTGATCCTTGGATGTATATTTATGGCATTACTGAAATGGCCACTTTCTGTTTACCAGAGGACACTAGTGGTACCAATAAGTATGCTACTCTAATATTTATTCATCTTCCATAAACAGAATTGCTGAAAAGAATTTTAGGGAAATTTTATATAGTAGAAAATTGCCTCTTTTTAAAAAAAGACAAAAACTATTAAACAAAATTAGTTTTTAAATACTAAGGGTACTGATCAGGATACGATGAAATTTCAAATTAACTGTAACAGTAATAAAATCTTTTGGAGACTTGCAGTTGACTCAACAGTACCTTCCTCATTAGGACCATAGTTTTGTATTAGTAAGTGTGCTGCAGGTAAGAAAGGCCCCCAGTAGATTTGCCACATGCAGCAAATAGTGTGACCTTCCATTGCCATCAAAAGTTGTCTGCCTTCTTTTCTCTTCACATGCAGATCTCCAGATCCAATGAACACAGCATTGGGAAAGCTGATCTCCTTTCTTTTCAAGATCATCTGTTCTTGCTTAGCCAGAGGCCCTTTCACTGATTTTGACCATGGTGTAGGATCAGAAAGGAGAAGCAGGAAAAGAGGCATCACCCAATTGTTGGCTCTTATCTCCTGTTGTCTCTAGATCAAGGAGATTTAGTTGAACCACACATAATTTTGAGTGTTTCAGAAGCAAATTCTAGTTGCAGATAGGAAAAGAAAACAACCTGGGTTTAGTGTGGGTTTTTCGTTGTTGTTGCCCCTATGCCATTATTTATTGCACATAATGGAATGATTTTAAATGCTAACACTTTTTTTAAGGTAGGACTTCTGTAATATCTTTTTTAATCATCAGGCTGAAAAACTTTTCCTTGTAAGACTGAATTCTTCAAATGCTGCAAATATCTAATAATCAAAAGCTATTAGAAATCCGCTTTTATTTTTTAAAAAGTGACTCTAATACATTTATTTTTCAGTGTCTGTCTCTGCTATTCCATACTTCCAGAATTTATCACTGTAGCCTTTTAATTCACCTGTTCTTTACTAATTTCTTTCTTTCTTCACTAAGTAGGATCCAGATCCATGTTACACTCAGTACTCTTCACTGCTATCTACTGAGATTTCAGTCTCACTGTCTATCATACATGTTTCTTGCCCCTACAGACTTTAAAGGTCCTTTTCAACTTCTCTGTGTTCTCTCAGTCTGTGCTGGTTGTTACTTCTGCTCTTGAGATTTGTCCCTTACCTGGAACATCTGGATAGCCAATTCTGTGGTGTACACACTCTAAAATTGTCTGTCCCTGTCAATAATTCCATTTTCCTGCTCCCCAAGTTCAGCAGTTCTTGCCTCAGGATGTAAGCAAGGAAACAGCTGGAGAGCCAGGGGCAAAAATCTCACAATGAATATAAATGTGGCATAAAAAGTTCTTTAGATCTTATGGAAAGGCTGTATGGAAAGCAATGAAACAACACTTAGCATCTCAATAGAAGATTCATCCCAGTTAGTGAATAGGATAAACTTCTGTTCTCTGTGGAGCTGACTCAAGCACTTCTTCCTTCGGGGAATTTTTTTTAGCTTTGTGGAAAGAACTGTTGAGAATTAAATTGAACCACCTGCATGTCTGGTCAAAAAGTAAGATTTTGCAGATTTTTCTGCTAGGGTGAATGCCTGTGTTCATGTTCATTGTTTCACTGGAGGAAATGTAGGAAGGAGTTTTGCCTTGCAATTACTGATTTGGACTAACATCTGTCCTCACTGGGGCAGACCTGCAGGCAAATGTCGGGATACACTCATGGAGAATGTTTTTAAATGCTTCTCAAAGACAACCTAAATGCCTCAAAACTCCTGGAAGTTTCATTGTCTGCCTCACTTTAACTTATTGCTATAACTGTGCTATGACCCATGACTACTGAAAAAAGATTGACAGGTTAGAATCCTTGCTAACAGTATTCTGTTTAAATACACACCTGAAATTTTCTTTTTGGGGAGTTGCAGATTAGAGTCCTAGCAAGAATAAGCATGTGCTGAGGAACCCTTTGCTCTCTGGGGAGCAAGATGACAAGATTAGTTGTCTGTGTGGGGCATCACAACAGCAGCAGGGCCAGGGAGGCTCAGGCACTTCGGTGGGACATGCAGCCCCTGATGGAGGACCATCCACTGGACACTCAAAAGATAAGTGCTAATCCTGGGCAGCCAGGCCATCTCAGTGTTGTCCCTACATGCTTTTTGGGAGTCTCTGAGCTCCATACTGCCTGTAATAAATAGTGTGTGCATACCTACAACCTCAGAGTGGCTGCTCCTTCTGATCAGGGAACAGCTTTCTGACACACATAGATAATACATGTGACATACATTGTCTGCTGGTACTTCATCCATGCAACATCTTAGGAAGGAGATGTGGATGGAAATGTTTTTAATGTGCTGATAGCACTGACCTTTCAATTTCCATTATACATCACTCAGAAGCAGTGACCAGGCATTCAAAATCTGAGTCTGAAAGCCAAATTTAGACATTTTCTGAATGGTTTTATTTTTGTTTGAACAATACAATTATTTTTAAATAGAAAAAGTAAACTGAACGTTGCAATTGCAGGAGAGCATGGGAGGCAGACCTGCTTGCTGATTAAATGTTTGATCCTTATTCAGCCACCAAAGGCTTGGGTGCAGCCAATTTTCTTTTTCTAGTGAAGTGCCTGAAGTGCCTGTCCTGAGATAGCGCAATTTTTTACAGTGCATAGTAACAGGTAGAACGTTAACAAGTAGAATAAAGGATACAGCATGGTTATTGTCAGTTCAAACCTCTCCTTTTTAGATGTGATTCTGAAACCCTCACAGAGAAGAGTGATCAGTTTCCATTCAAGTCTGCAAGTGGGTCAGCATAACAGAACTGAAGTCTGAGAACAACCATAAACAATTACCAACTCATTTTAGTGGTGCAGATTCTTCATTTCCTTGACAAATGTTTAATTTTCTCTTGTGGTCTGACTTTTCTTTAGAAGGTGAGTCATAGACAACAAATCAAAATGATGACATTTTTGTTTGTCCTGTGCAATCTCATTTAGGTGAACCAATGATTTGCAACACAGTTGCTATTGCTGGAAACCTCTTCTGGACTGGTACAAGTCTGCACTAGAATTTTACATCTTTATCTAGTTCCACAGAATGCCAAGATTGAGAAGAACTTTTAAGTAAGATACAGAAGAGTTTCCTGACAGAGCCATCTCCTGAAAGAGTCTGAGAAGAGAAATTATACTAATGCTGATGCTATTTTGTATCCAAATCAACATGGAAATGTATTTTGATGATGGACCAAAAAAAAAACCAAACCCTTTAGGTTGCCCCAAAGTTTATGTAGATGTAGGTAGGTAAATCACCTCTGTTATGCACACGACCTTATGTGTTTTGCTGCCACTATTCACAGTGATGATCACACTGGGTCACACAGCATTGAAATTCAAGCAGCACACTTCAAAGATTTCTTCAGGTATAAGCTGCACCTTGAATACTCCTTATCAAGGGATAAACAGGAGAGAAAGCTCATTGAGAAGTCACACAGGCTTTACCGTCTTTCTACTCCAGGGAGCCCCACAGATGAGTTATGAAGGGAAAAGGCTGGAGGAGGGGTTTTGTGACTGGGAGGAGAACTGCTGCCAGGATATTTGAGCCCCCTTGCTTCACAAGATATAGATTCTGCATTCTGAGTCTTCTCTTCATTTTTTCATGTCCATTTGATCTAAAGAGAGTTTCTGGGACAAATGTTTAAAGGGAAGGGATATGAATGTGTCAGGTGAACAAATGGAAGGGAGGAAGAACAATTTAATATGGATCATTGCACAACAGCAAATGGAGAGTAAGCAGTCTTTGAGTGAATGTGGCTGGAAATGAGAAAAAGGTTTTCAACAGATCTGGAGCAGCCTCTGGGTAAGAATATATGTAAAAAAAGAAAAACAAACAAAACAAAACAAAACAAACCCCGCCAAACCAAATGAAATAACCTAAGCAAGCTCCTTCACTCTCATCCCCCCAAAATACCCCATAAACCCAAAACAACAACAAAACAAAACAAAAAAGACTTCCTGCTCTTAATATCAGCTTGATCAAGAGAAGAAGAGGAAAAGTAAGAACTGGTTGATGAAAACAGATAGAGTTTGGGTTGAAATTAGCCAGGGTTTTCCCCTCAGCATATGTTCCTATTTTCCAGTGTTCCTAAAGTTGTTACTGTGGCACCTGCTGGAATCAGCCACGCTATTGAACAGCAGCCTAACCCAGAGTGCTGCTGAGCACACACTGTCAGCCTGGCTCAATAGCAGCTGATTTCCTTCCTACCCTGCTGGATACACTCTCTGCCTCAGAGAACAGGACTGTAGCACAATTTAAAACAGTATCTCACCTAAACAGCTCAAGGTTTAATGTAGAAACACAATAAAAAAAGTCAGTCTGCAGTATGTGTAGCACACAACTTAGTTTTAAAACATTAAATACTGTCTTTAGATTATTCCAGATAGTAACTCACTGAATATTAAGCGGTCAAAATCAAGGTGTCTCTGGCATTCAGTTCCCTTGCGTATGATCTCACTGTCCATCAGAACAATTTCTACTTAACAGAGCCTAAACGGAGCCTTAAAATCCTATGCTTGAAATGTAAATGATGAATAGCATTGCATATAAGAATAGTTTCTGCCATAGAAGTCCATTCAATTTAATGGAAAAATGTCTTGAACATGAATAGCAATTCAATTATTTGGAGTCTTAAAACCCCTGTGAAGTGTCTCCTATCTGTAGCTGGATCTGCAATAAATTATGCTTTTTGACAAATTTAGTCTTCTTACATGAAAGCTCCCTTAGACCATATTTTCTTGAATACACGGAGATCTCTCCCTCATCTTCCAAGGGACATACAGTAACTTACTACTTTTCTTTACAAAATAAACTAAATTGAATTTACTTGGGCCATCAGCATACTTCATGGGAAATTTGCTGGAGAAGCTGATTGGTGGTAACTCATGCCACAGCCCATGTGTGTGTCCTCTCACAGGGATAACCAGAAGGCAATAGATTCAACGTATCTGAGGCTAAATTACAAAGAAATATATATAAGTATATAAAAAGTATATGCTGATATGGACTGAGTAAAGCATTTCCCCTAGTCTTGATTGCATACAAGATTGAAATGTTAAAATTCAGAGTAATTGGGGATTAGAAATTGTATGCTGCCTTCATTGTTAGAATTAGGTATGCACTGACTAGTTAGTCCACCCCCTTTTGTTACCTGTAAAAAAAATTTATTGTATTATAACTGTGATATTACAGAAACTTAAGTCAAAAAACAATCAAGCTAAAACAAATGAGCATAGATTTTTTTAATGCATAATTTGGTAAAGCTAGGACAGGTGTTACTCAGTTATGAACAGGACTGAGTTGTCTATACTGGAATTAAGTCATTTTATGAAGATGACAGATCTAGAGGCAGCAGTCTAATGGCTCTCCAAAATCCCATGTATTTTTAAAGAACTGATGAGCTGAGAGTTATGGGATACATCTACGCAGAAGCATCCCATGCTACTTGCCATATGCTTCCGTTCTCTCTTTTTCATTTTTAAATGCAGGTCTACATTGCTTAATCACCCAAAGTCTTCATGTTTTTGCAGTGTTTTGCTTATTGAGCAATTTTTTTTCTCACATGGCCATAATTTATATTTTCCATATTGATATTCAGATTATATGTTCAAAGGAGCATATTGGAGAGGTTTTACCCTGGTCATCTTCAAATGAGTAAGAATGCTTGATCAGAAAGACTAACTTCTCATTCAGTTGCAAATTCCCAATTTTGTCCTGGAAATTGTCTGGCTCTGGAGATTTTCTGGATCTTAAACTCTCTCTGATGATTATATATGAGCATTACTTTGGTAATAAGGAAGCTGGAGTAGGAGACAAAATTCTTAATGTTAGATTTTTAACCCTTGAAATCAACAAGAAATTTTGCCCTGTATGTTTATTTTCTGCATTTGCCACTATTTTACTGTGTTTACTCCTCTAATCCCTTAATTGATATGTATCTGCACTTCTGTTCTGTGAAAAGTAGTGCTATTGTCTTAGCATGCAAAGATATTTTTTTGAAAAGTGAGCTTGTAGAAAAGACAGCAGGATGGAACAATTAAAAAGCACTTATTAGGTCTAAATTCCAAAAATCTGGAAGGACAGGAATAGTCTTTTCATAATGTGTTCTTTATTTATTCTTGCTAAATTGCTAGATTCTCAGAATAATAATAATATGATTAGTAGTCACCTCTTCTTTTACTATTTTCATCTTTCTGGATTCTTTATTGTCTTAAAAGTTCTTGAAAGGTCACATTGTATGAATCCAGGGCACTGTATTTGCCACAGCATTATATGCCTGACCAAGAAAAATTCTCAGCAGAAGTAAGGTCATACAAGATGTATAATTTTCCTATTACCTCATGCACACACAGATATAAGCCACTCATCTTTTCTAAACTTTACGCTTTCTTTAAAAATATGTTCAAACAATTCTCTCAAAAAATTAATATTGAACATAAATCATAACCTCCTCATCCCACAGGTTTGATAGAATATTAATAGTAATAAACACATGAAGGACTTGAGTGAGCTCAGTATAGTTAAAACCATTCAATATGAGTTATGTCAAATGTAATTTTTAAAACCATATATATGTGAGATGGGTACAAGATGGTTACATTGGTATTTTATATCAGATTGCCAAATTGATGGTATTGTCAATATAAATATGTTGACTTCTGTTAGCGACCACAACATTGTGATTCTAGAATAAACATGGCAAAAGTCAATGTGACAAACATTAAATGTATTATAGCTGAATCTTGGTCTGAAATTAAACATGGGGAATAAGTATTAAGCAGGTGTGCTACTAACTGGATCCTTCAAGCATATGTTCATTTATACAACCTGACAACTCACCCCTCTGTTATGAAGAAAATAAAAGGAACCATAAAAATCTGCAGTGTTCTTGCTTGTGGTAGGCAAATACCAAGGGAATAACATAAGCTAACAAAAATAAGTCACTGACTCGAGATGATCTGGATCCATTGTTAAGTAAATCTCAGCAAACACAGTTTCCTTTGGTTAATAGCATATTCCTGAGAGGAAAGAATGCAGGCCAAAGGCAGAGGCCTTCCTGAAGAGAAGTGATGTGCCTCTACTGGAAAGAAACTCTTCTCCTGAGGCTAAATGGGCAATTTAGTTTCATTCATACAATTAGAGTGACCTGCTCTGCATAACAGGACAGTCTCATAGAGTTTTATTGGGAATGATCCCTGGAATGTGGTAACTTTCCAGTCAGGTTTGGGACCATTCTAAGAACTCAGTACATAGACAATCAAGTTCTGGTGCAAAAGCTCAGGCTTCTGTTAGTTTGCAGAGGAAAAAGTCCAGGACTCTTAACAAAAACTGAGAGTCTTGGCACTTAAAAGAAGTTCTGAGGGCAGTCCTGCACCCACAAGAGGTGTGCTACCTTGGCTACATAAAGCCAAATTCTTAGACAGCCACATGGACACCATGTTACCTCTGTATTTTAGCACTGACTGCTGTTGAAGCAACAGTTGTGATTTCCTTAGCTGGCTACTGATCAACTGAAGCAGGTTAAGAAGAGCTAAGAACACAGTTGAAGGAGTATGGAACATACTTGGTAGTAAATGTCTTCAGGAGCCATTTAGGTTAAAAATAGAAATATTTCAGGAGTGTATGTCTCAGTTTCTGAGTAGTCTGTACTGCAGGATGCAAGATGACATACAGGTAGTAGAGGTAGAATAAGGCAACTTTCTTATAAGTGCTGCTTTAACTAGATTTTTCAAGTGTCTGAACTTTGTTAGCTATCTCTACCCAAGACTGCAATTAGCACTGTAGGCATAGGCTTTGCGACAGATGCTGGTTATGGGATGGTCCTTCTGCAGAGAGAGCTGAGGACAAATCCAATAAACAGTCAGATTCCTGTATTCAGAACCACTGACCAGTGGCCTGTCCTACATGAGCTATCAGCTCAAAGCTGCTGCCTTCCTAACTTCATAGTTTATGAAGTAGTTGCATTCACTGGGTATAGGTATTCCCTCCATCCTTTCAAGATTCTCACCACACAAGTATTTATTTCTTTTGTGGTTGCTCTGTGTCTTAATTTTGGCTATCAAATAACCAAAAATTTGAAAACAGTCTTGTCTATTCTGGTCAGCACAATGCTTACCATATAGCTGAGATTCTATTAATTAACATCATCTGGGGTTTTTACATTGTGAGGGTCAGTAAGTGTTTATAAAAATATTTGGACAAATATAATACATATAATTCTACACATTAGATTCCAGTTACCAAGTTATCAGATAAATCAAACTGTATCAGTTAAATTATCAGACATTATAAGACAACTGCATTACAACACAGTAGATATATTTTTAAGCCATTCTACATGAATGATAAAAAAATGACTTTTACATCTCACTCTTCCCAAACCCATCTTGAAAGCTATGGAGCATCTGATTAATATTTTAGGATTTGTAATTTCTGAAGATAATAAGGCTTGGAAATAAAAGAACCTTTTGGACACTGAGTAATTAGGATGACACTTCCCACCTACATTCATTAAATCAAGGCTACTTGTGAAGCTCTTGTACAGGAAGTTATTATTCACTGTTCTTAATTTTCATATGATGCAAATCATTGAGAGAGCAGAATCTACACTACCCAAAGGTCTGGTGCAATGTGAATATCAGAGAGCATGTGCTGTCTGCAGTACTGTCAAATTAAGGCAGATTGGATAAGAAATTCCTTACTTCAGAAGGTTGTTCCCATTAAGCAAACCATAAATAGTAACAATGGTATTAAAAATTTAGTATACATTTCTTCAGTATGAAGCTGGTGAGACGCCGGAACAGGTTGCCCTGAGAAGCTGGGGATGTCCCATCCTTGGAAGTGTTCAAGGTCAGGTTGAATGGGCCTTTGAGCAGTTCAAAGTGTCCCGGTCCATGGCAAGGGGAATTGCAACTAAAATACCTGTAGGGGTTCTTCCAGACCAGACTTTCTATGATTTCCCTCTAATTTAAGCTTCTATGAGACCAGCATATATATGGTGATACGAATCAGGCAGTGGTGCTGTGAGAAATGTCAGGACTTCCTGCAGCTCCTTGCCACAGCTGCAATGTGCCTAGGACAAGCTGCCTCTAAGGGTGCTCATTGTTCTGAGATCTCTCACTTGAAAGCTGTCTGAACTACCAGAGAATCACAGAATCACAGAGTGGTTTGGGTTGGAACAGACCTTAAATATCACCTAGTTCCAACCTCCCTGCCAGGTTGCTCAAAGCCATGTCCAACCTGGTCTTGGAAGCAGGTATAAAAGTGCTGTGCTAAGGACACCATGACTGCCCTCATCCATGCTTCCTGGGCTTTGGTTGCTTTCTGTCACAGGATTATTTGCCTTTAACTGACATAAGCTGTTGTTAAATGAAGACCTTGTTACAGCATACCACAGCATAGCAAAATATAATACAGCAAAAACATAATTCGGCAAAACTACCCAAACCATATTCAGCCTTCCTAAAACAAACAAACAAACAAAAAAAGATCTCAAGTCTTTGTTGGACTTGAACTTAGCAAGGAGGCATAAGCACTTAATCAGGGATCTGAGACAGAGTGGCTGTGTCCTTCAAAGACAGCACTACAGATTACTTCTCTCTGCTAGTCTGTATATACAGAGATAGGCAGCATACAGTGGTTCAGCTTGTGATCTCTCATATTTCAGCAAGCACAGAGCTGGCATCACTGGATAGAGCAGCCAAACTGCTTTAAATGAAGCTGCTTTGGTAGCAGAGGCTACAGTGTTAATGCATCACAGTCTAATTTATCCCTTTCTCACTGTAGAACCTAGGCTGGATATATACTGGTTTTGAATGGAGAAAGATTATGCAGCACAGATAGAGTGTTTAAGGTGTGTGCATGTTTTTAATGCTTGGCTGCTGGATTTAAGATTTTATTAAAATTTCTTTCTATCTCCCTACCTGTAATTTTCAACATACATTCTATTTAGATATTTACTGATTTCTAAGAACTTGCTGCTATTTGCTTGCAAGTAAATAATGTATGAAAATTCTCTATTGTATTGAAGTTAAGATGCATTTCATTTATATTTTATAAGCAAAGAACTTAAAGGTATGAGTCTAAATTTCTATGACGGTATGATAGACTCATCCTTAAATTGATTAAAACACCTTTATTTAAGTACAGATTCATTAAATTTACTGGAACAACACAAATTTTTCAAAGCTCACAAGTCACTTAAATTGAGTTTACATCTATTTTACACCACCAGAGCAGTGCAAATCAGAGAAGCACACAAGGGAATTAAACCTCTTATGTCGGTTTGGTGGAGGTGCAGGTTACAAGGTTACATGGTGGCTGGGCAGGAGGAGCAGAGCAGATCCCGAGTTCATCTCTTTGTGTGCTTTAAGCATTCCTCAAGGTCCCTGCCACAGTCACACTGCTTGGCTGCTTCCTCTGTGCACACTAGACACAGCAGCAGTGCCAAGGAAAGCCTTTTGAGAGCAAATACCCAACTTCAAGTAGAGACACAAAATCTCTGTAGAAAAGACCTCTCTGAAACGGTTAACTTTCCAGAGAATCAAAGTGAGACATGCATGCAGCTCACTTCCTCAGAGCCTCTGTAGCCAAGACCTGCAGAGGTGCCAAGCTGAAGGGCTGGGCTTTTTTGGAGGGTTCAGTGGACCCCCAGGAGTCATCAGCAAAGCTATTCACACAACTCTACATCTAACCTGTGGAGCCATAGCATTAGCTATAACCACAAATGGGTAAACTTAATTACAACTTAATCTATTCATTTGTTTTTATACTCTATGCACAAGCTTTTAATTAATTTATGGTATGGAAAGTTTAATTGCATTATTTTGTTATAAAAACTAACTAGAATAAAGGGTATGTCAACAGAAATGCTAAATTTTGTGAAGGATTTAGTTTTTAATGAATTTTAGCTCAAGCCAATTAGCACATGAATTTTATGTTCTTAGAAAACTCATCCTGTATTCACAGAATAAGCACTACTAGTATGGTAGGGATATATTTTTCACTGAATAAACTGACATCTTGGTATGAGTGCAAAATAAATCCCTGACATCACGAAGACATGATCAGGAGGGAGCTAATGGAACTGTAATGAACATCTCTGTAAGGGCTAATACTGTTTCACTTAGTACACTCCTGACGTACTCATAAGAATCTCCATGTGTTCATACTTACAGGCGTGCATGTGAAGGATACAAGTAAGAAAGAGCTATTTAAAAGTACTAGGATTGTAAGATTTATTTAAGATAATATATTTTTAGCTAACAAAAATTTATATGCCACATATATATATATATATATATATCTACATATATATATGTTTTGCTACATATACACCACTTGTAAATGGAAAATCATGTCTTAAATCTGAGACGGCCTGACATTCCTCCTATCCTGTCCCCTTAACAATACCATTCAGCCTCTCTGTCTTTTAGTCTTTTTGGAGATTGGGATTGGCACATTTGAGGTCTCCAGCATTTTATTTTTTGTGAAGAATTTCACTACTCACAGGTTTCTGCACTTCTCTGCTTCATCACGTTATACTGTGGATTGTGTTGCCCCAAGTTGTGTCTGCTGCTGAACTAAAACTCTGAGAATTTCGGTGGTTTTGGGTCTGGGTTGTGCTTTTGTAGTTCTCTGGCCTCTTATTCCTTTATTATTCTTATGACAAAATCAAAGAGGGGCTACCACTGAGATCAGGGAAGTATTCTGCAATGTTGGTCTCATCAATACTCCTCAAGCAGGACTGAACTCAGGAGTGCTCTTCTGAAGAAGAATTTGTGTTATACCTTAAAAATCAGCTACATTTTATGGGACATTTAAACTTTCCTTTTGAAACTGTGCATGTTGTTCAATATACACATCTTATAATGAACATTACACAGCACAATTAGAAAATGATGCTACTTCAAATGTACGGAGTTCATATATATATGTATATGTATATTTGTATGTATATCCCTTGACATACAGCTTGCATTTTGTATTTAATATAGTAGCTAAGAATACAATATTTCATCTTTTTTTCAGGATAGGTAGAAAATTGCATTGGGGTAGGGAATTTTTCACCAAGTTATCAGTCAGATTCCAATTCAAATCAATAGTGCAGGGAGTATTTTTCAACAGACAGGTTTTCAGTAGCCTTCTGGAAAGAAGTTCATGGGTTCAGGGCAATTCTTTGTGCATGTGTGTCCATGTTGCATAACAAGGAGAAGAACAACTATTCTTATATGTAGATTTCAAGATAAAAACCAAGGGCTGAGTACAGCTTCACACTCCTAGGCAGGCCTCTGGTGACAGGCAAAATAAAAGGACCTGACATGCCAGTGCTGTACCTGCTCTGGTTTGAGAGGACACTCCTGGCACCTCTATGTGTATGTGCTCCTTGTCACATACGAAAGCTAAGGAGCACTGAGTGAAATTACCAGGCAGCAGGCTCATAGTAAACAAAAGGAAGTACTTTTTCACACAAATCATAATTAAATTGTGGTGCTCATTGCCACAGAACAGGGTTGAGACCAATGCATAAACAAATTTTTAAAAAGGGAGTAGGGAAACTCAGAGTCTATTAAATATGATGGTCTGAGACCAAACCCCAGTTTAAGAAATCCATGTTCTCTGTGTTGCTGCAACTGGAAAGGATATGCCAGGAAAAGATCCCTGTGTGCCAGTCTTACGTTTTTCTCCCTCCAGCATCTGCTAATGACTGTAGTCAGAGCCAGGATATTGGACTAGATGTTCAACTCACTATAGCAATTTATTTGATCGTATTCTTTTAATTAAATTATGTTCTTATTTTGGCTACTTAAAAGGATCTAAGGCCCTGATGGAGAAAGGCATTTAAATGCTTCAATGCTCACGTTATTTCAAGGATACTCGTGTGTATCATAGCATTTGCGTCTTAGGGCATAAACTTACTGGGGTGGGGCTCATTCATCTTTTATTAGGACTTTGCTTTTTCTGAGTATGAGCTAGAATAAAAATAGGTATTTGTAACAGTGATAACAGTGGGCAACACTGTTTCTCTATAAAGGTTAAATAGTTTGTTTGCCTAAATGGCTGGTGCCACAGGTAAATTTCCCAGTGATTTATGTAAGGATGATGACACTAGCGTCCACTGATGAGAAAAAGAATCAACTTCTTTTATAGAAGTCCCCACATTTCTGATACAGGAATATGACATTTGTAGGAAGCTATTTTTCACCTGTTACCCATAATAGTATTGCCAGTCAACATGTAACTTACTTATATTTACCTAGAAGGGTATTTCAGATTTCATCCATTTTGCAAAAGCATCTGGTTGCAAACCTATGACACACGTTGGTGAAAATCCAGATACAGAAATGAAGAAACCGAATACCAAAAACCATAAATTTCACCCCTGCTGTTCCTAAGCCTGACAGCACCAGTAAGGTTTCCTTCTAAATCAACAAGAGGAGATAGAGACGAATATTAGGCTGGCAGCCGAGCGAGCGAGGCAACCTCGGCGTTCTGGATTGCGGGCGGCTCCATCCCGAGGAGAGCGCAGCCCCGCAGGAGCAGCACACGCGGCTCCGGGGCGCTGGGCAGCGGCACCGCATCCCCGCCGCACCGAGGGCCGCGGGTGTTTCCCGGCGGCAGGGAAGCCCCGCTCCGCCCGGGGCCGCGCCGCTGTCCCGCGCTGCTCGGAGCCGGGCACGGCGCACCGGGAGCATCCCTATCCCTATCCCTATCCCTATCCCTATCCCTATCCCTATCCCTATCCCTATCCCTATCCCTATCCCTATCCCTATCCCTATCCCTATCCCTATCCCTATCCCTATCCCTATCCCTATCCCTATCCCTTATCCCTATCCCTATAACCGTCCCCATCCCTATCCCCATCCCTGCCCCGCCGGCCGCGCCCGGCCACCTGCTCCTGCCGCGGCCCCCCCGCCTCGCCGACATTTCCAGGGGAGGGGCGGGAAGGAGGCCGGGGCACAGGGATGGCGGTGCCGCAGGCTACGGCGGGCGGGGGAGGCTGGGTGCCGCCCGGGGCTCCGCCGCCGCTGCCCGGGGGGTTCCCCGGCCCCGGTCCGGCCCGGCCCGGTGGGGCAGCCGAGAAAGGGGACAGAGGGAGGGAGGGAGGGATGGGAAAGCAACTCCTGATCTCAGAGCAACGACTCGCTTGTTCACCCGCACCTTCCGTCGGCTCCTCGGATTGAAATAACAACAACAACAATAATATTATTGATAAAAATCACACCACCTCTCCTCGCGCGAAGCAGACCCACGTTACAGGCAGGGGAAGGTCAAGAGGAAAGACAGGAGGAGCGCTGCCTCGCCTCCGATCTGGCGGCTGTCACACCGCCAGCCCGAGCCCCCGGCTTCCCCGGGGGCGGCCCAATCCCTCCCCGCCCGGGCTGGCAGCATCGCCCGGCGCGGCGGATGCCCCGCGGCATCCCCGGCACCAACCGGGGGGCGGCAGGGATGGGGGCGCGGGTAGAGCCAGGCGACACCTCTCCCCACCCCTTTGTGCATCGCGGGCAGGACACACACGTACACACGTACACACACACACACACATACACACACACACACACACAGCTCCACCTTGCAACCTCGGCGCCGAAGCCGCCCCTTGTCACACCATACACACAGAGGCACGCTTACACACAGCCTGTCCACCCGGTGAATACATTTTCTATTGCACTCTACCGCCATCCATCCATCCATCCATCCATCCATCCATCCATCCATCCATCCATCCATCCATCCATCCATCCTCTGGACTCCCACCTTCCTTTTCCTCTTCCCCCCACATCCCTCCCTGTGGTCGGTGTGGTTTTCGCCCCACACACGCCCTTTGCATCGCTATAAAGCAGACATTTTGGTGCTATTTATCACGGTTCGGGCTGAAATAAGCGCGGAGCGCCTTACCCACCCCCGCCCGGCTGCGTGCAGTTGGCGCTGAGCGATCCCGGGAAGGGCTGGTGCGGCTCGTTCCCTAGCGCAGCTGGTTCGCTGCCATCCGCCCAACTTCAGCACCCAGCCGGCGGGGAGAGGGAGGGAGGCGGGCGGGCAGCAGGCAGGGAGGGAGGAAGGGAGGGAGGGGGACAGAGAGAGAGAGGGAGCAGAGGGAGGGAGGGCGGCGGAGAGGAAGGGAGGGCGGGAGGGTGCGAGGAGCGGCGCGGAGCAGGGAGCCCCCGCACATGCGCTCTGCCAGCGGCGGCGGGGCCGGCGGCTGCGGGACTTCCCCCGCTCGGCCCCCGGGTGAGTCACGGCCCGCCCGGCCCCGCCGCTCCCGCCCCGGCTGCCGCGGGCACGCCGCAGCTCCAGGGACGTCGCATCCCTGCAGCCGGCACCGGGGGGCTCCGCGGACGGCGGGGCCGGAGCGGCCGCATCCCCGCTGGTGCCAGCGGAGCGACACACCGCCGTGCTGGGCAGGGGAGCGCTGGGCTGCGCTTTTGTTTCTGCTTTGGTCCCCACATCGGTATGTCCAAATAGATTCAAAAAATAAAATGTCCCTAAACCACTGTCCAACACGTCATTCTCCTCTGGAGCCGAGGGAGAGGCAGGGATTTAATAGTGGCCAAGTAACTTTTTGGTGTTGGGCACCCGAAGCACCATTTCTGAATAAAGAACCAGAGTGGATCCACATGGATCTGTCAACCATAAGAATCAGGACCAGGATGCTCTGAAAGTCTGGCTGTGAATCCTGAATCCCGCCAGGTCTTGCCAGTTAGTTTGTCCCATCTTTCCAAACTGCAGTTTCCAAATTTTGGCTGAATAGAGAACGTTGTTTAGCTTTCCTCCTGCGCCTTAAAAATCCGGAGTATGATGCGCCTCCAGGTAAGAGCACTGGAAAAATACATATTTGGCATCTGGATCCTGTCAAATCATGCCATGAATCCAGAAATGTTAGTATTTCAGGAGAGGGTGCATCACTACATTTACCACTTCACTAAAACAGTT
This sequence comes from Catharus ustulatus, assembly GCF_009819885.2. Taxonomy (NCBI): domain Eukaryota; kingdom Metazoa; phylum Chordata; class Aves; order Passeriformes; family Turdidae; genus Catharus; species Catharus ustulatus. The sequence continues at coordinate 57,698,768 of NC_046223.1, read as the reverse complement.
TGGCAAGATGGCACAAAACACACAAGGCTGCATTAAAGTGGTTCTGTGGCTTGCCATCAATGTGTATCAATTCTCCTTGCAAAAGTGGTCAACACACCTTTGTATCCCATCTAGAGCCCAGAGTGGAGTGCTGCTAAAACTGAAGCCATGTTAGTGGGGCTGAAATTAAAAGGGTTGAAAGCAGTCCATAAGGGCTGGCTTGCATAAGAGCTGTAAGAGCATAGGCACATCAAAACCAGCTCGGATCTTGGGAATCTGTATTTTAAAACATGACAGTAGCAGCCATGCTTGTCTGCTTACTTTTTGTCTTCTGGGATAGAAGCTTTAAATTCTGAATCTCACAAGGACTAAAGTCAGTGTTAATCTCCCTGAAAGTCTCTTCCCATAAAACCATGACTTCTCTTTTCTTCTGATCTTGATCCTTGTGGAGGAAAAGTCCTTGAATTGGAAGCCACAACTCTGCCTGATTGCCAAAGGTTATTGGCGTGGCAATTTGTTAGTCTTTATGGAAATCTAAGTTATATTCCCTATCTCTAGAAACAGTGCTCAAAAGAGTATTGTAAAGGATAAAATGTATCTCTAAAGCATTAACAGTGTTTTTATTAGTTAATTACAATGCTTAAAATATTTCTTCAGTATTTTTCTCCAGCTTTAAAGAGAACCAGTGTTATTCTGAGGCCTCAATTGGGAAAAATCTCCATATGTAGGAAATACTGTCAAGACTTGTTTAACTTTAAACTCATATATTGAAGCTTCATGACTTCACAGTAGACTGTGAGCCTTCATACCTGCTTAATATTCAAAAGATTGCTCCATTCTGACAAAAACTGAAACCTCACAAAGCAAGCATCTTCTCCTACAGATTTAGTATCTACATAGAGATGTTCAACTTAAAAGAAAACCAGCAATGAAAGATTGAGTAATGGGTAGGATTGAAGGAAAATAATTTTACCCATATATCAGAAAAATATCAAATTCTACAAGTTTGAAAATGCTATGCTTAAAATGTTTAAATTAATAAAAGACTTCTCCTTTTTATTACTCTCTTAATGTTTCCCACAGCTCTGAACAGGCTCAGCCATTCATATTTACCATAGTTTCCTGCACTGAAGCCATTCCTTGTTGTTGCTTGAACTCCTGTAAATGAACCCACTTCCTTTCAATAGCTGTTCAGCTGCTCTGTTCTGGCCACTCTCTAATCCTTGTGCCTATTTTAGAGCCCTGCAATTGCTCTCAATGACTTTTTCTTCCAGGCCTTGCTGTCCTCTCTCCCTGTTTTATAGGTTTTGTTCTGTGCTTCTTTGCATTTCTTAATCCAAATGGTTTCCTTATTACAATTTTTTTTTTTAATTAATTAAAACCTGTTTGCAGGTTTGTTTTTGCAGGTTTGTTTTCCCAAAGAATTGTCACTGTCTTTTGAAAAAACGGAAATGGATAGAGAAATTTATTATAAAAGAGCTTGTGAAAATCTATAACGTGTACTTGAGAAGGTCTTCTGGCACAAAGAGTCCAAATAAATCTAATAAAATTATTTTACTTCAACATTGTGAGGTTAAATATCTGTAGAATTCCTACTGAATTTAATGGTTGTGAAGCTAGCTCCCTTATTTTCAAGTATTAAGTCTACGCTATTGTTAGTTGACTATGTAATTTCAGTCAACTTCAAATTCTACCTATAGAAATCCATGCATTTAAAACTTGTCACGGTCATAAACTCTTCAAGATTACAGTCAGTTAATAATATTCCCTGCATATCTTCAATGTAAAAGAAATAAAGGGCTAACATTAAAACAACTCAATAGTTGAAGACCTAAAATTCATCATAAAGTCATGGTCTTCTTTTGTGGCCTCAGCATGACTTCAATGTGATTCAAAATTAAAAATATTTAAAATGTGTTTGAAACACAGATTGTATACATATGTTTTCTCTGTAAGCAGCAGTACTGTAACAGCTTAAAGACACTTATGTTTGTAGTATCAGCTGGGAAATGGGTCAGAAAAAATGTCCTGCAGTTACAGAGATGTATTTATGTGTATTTATGGTCTACTTAATGCAAAAGAAGTGAATCTTGAGTCCTTCTTAGCTATATCTGTGTGATACCATGGTCCTTTTTCAACTGTGGGTTTTTTTATTATTATCAGGCTGTCTAAAAGCTACTTGGCACTATTAGGATGCATTTAGAGGATTAAATAGACCTTTCTGTGCTGCTATACAGAAAACCATGAAAATGAAAAAAACCTAACAATCCCCACACCTAACTTTTCTTTGTCCCAAAGCAAATGGGTTGAAGAAATGATCATCTTCAGTTGGCTCTTTGGATGGAAAGCTCACTTGTAAATGTGATTAGAGCTACAGCATCTCAGTGGTAGGGAGATATTTGTTTTTAGTAGCAGCAAATTGAGCAAACACAGTCTGTCTCTGAGAGTCCACTTTCAGAGTTCCCCAAGCGACATTTATTATTTGGCTTGCTTGTACGCAGCAACAAAGGCTTCAGAAGTCCCCTTATTAAAGAACTGCTCTTTACAGATGGCAGTGCTCTTGTCGCTTACTCAGAGCAAGACGCAGAGATAATGGCATCTTTTTTTGCAGCTGTTTCTGTTAACTTTGGCCAAGCAATCAGTGTTTCAAAGACTGGTATTATGTGCCAAAAGCCACCAAAAAACAAAAGTCTGTTGACTCAGAAGAAAAATGTCACTGCCTACCAAACTAAACTGAACTATAGTTCTAACACTTGAGATGGCTTCATATGGCTAGATCTGCCCTAGTGGTCTCTTGATCACAGCTCAGTAGTAAAGTGGTATCAGTTTACCATTTCACCCAATACATTTTTCATCTCAAGCTCGGCAAAGATTCTTAGCACCATTCCTTGAACTAAATGTATTTCATTCCTCTTCTTTAGCAGCTAGAGTGAATAGATTTTAAAATATTTCATTGCACAAAAGCAGAAGATGGAGATTTTTTTCAGTAACCAGGTGATCTTTGCAGCTCGCAGCAAGACATTTCTGGTCTTTAAGTGGCACAGAACAGAAAGGATCAATAGTAAAGTTTCAAGACTAGGAGTCATAAACCCCATTTGTATCTCTCAAGAATTGACATTTACCATGAAGCATTTGGAACATATCTCTTTCTAGTTTTTGATAATCCCAAGGTTATGAATCTTGACAAATTGACAATAAATTATCAAGATTAAGGTTAAAAAATGACATGCTAGTTTTTACTAGTTTTGACATGCTAGTTTGCTTGTCCACAAACTCTTTAATATTTCTTTTTAATGTTGACATCCACAGTATCATCCTTACCCTTAGAAGTTATAGGATTATTGTCATGTGATGTCCCTAAAACTTTGGGTTTTATCAGTAACTAATTACTTTTTAAGAATTGATCCTGAATCAAGAAAGCCTTTAAGCACATGCTTGTTCTCAGTAAATGAAACTTATATAGTTCATACTTAAGAAGTTTTGTAAAAGTAGCGCATTGATTGCTTTCTCAAGAAGAAGTTTGTGATGTTCATTGTGTTTTACTTAGTTTATAATGTCATATATTTTTCTGAAGGTAAAATGAAATTGCAAAGACTTGTGCTTTATATATTGTTTTTACTTAATTGGTCTATTTCATATTTCCATTAAAATCTTAATTAAGCTGAAGTTAAAGGTCAGAGTGTAAATAATAGTAGTTAAAAGTCCCAAATCCCCTCCACCTTATAGAACAAGAGTACTTATAAGAGCTTGTATTGTTGAAATTCAATATGGTATGGTTTGACTTAAAACCTCTGAGCATTTGAAACCACAGAATATGGGTGAATACATGCCCACCTCTTAAAAGAGGCGAATTATAACTAAATATAGAACAAGTTAGATATGTTGCAATAAAACTGGTTATCTCATTTGTGAGTTTGGGTGGTATCTGTTCTCTCTTATAAGTATGGGCAATGTGTTCAGTATAATATGAAGAAATTAATTTTATGTCTAGTAATTAAGTGAGCCCATTTCTTTTAATTTTTAATTTTAAAATGTATTTAATTCCTCTTCCAAAGTTGGTTGCAGCAGCAAGAGTTGGGATTGGGAGCATATATAGGTGGCCACCTGGAGTTTCTGAGAGAATCAAGAACTCTTTTTTGAGGAGAAAAGTAATGATATATCGTAGAAAAGATTTATGTTATGGAAATAAAGGGTCATGGCATACCTTTAAAAGTTTTTTAAAGTGGAGCTTTTGAAATTCATGTGGTTTTAATCCTATATATTTTTTGCCTATGCTATGCAGATGGTGGCAAGGTGGTGAGGGTCTGATCTGTGGCTGAGACTTTCCTCAGTACCCTGTAAGGCAGATTTTACAACTCTCAACCTCAGAAGTTTTATTACACACTCAAAGGAGCAGGGTGAGCAGTTTCCTGTGTTATGGATGGTGTATCACTCTGTCAGTCATCCCCACTAGGTTTGACAGGAGTTTTTTGACTCAGCCCAGAGCCCACCGGGCAACATTCCCACCTGGCTCTGGTGCCAGGCACAGGCTGGTGCTAGGGGTTTGTGTGTTCCTACCATCTCCAGACACATGGGGAAGCCTTAGTTCCAGGCAGCTTGGAAGTCTCTTGTGCTTATCATCTGCAGCTGCACCTCTTAGCTCTGCAACCAGCATTCAACTTTGGTACTTCTGCTGCCAACCTTGTTGGATCCAGCAGTAAATGTCATATCCCGCTGCAAAGGCATTTCTCTGTTGATTCCCTCTTTGTCACTGCGTATCGAAGAATCCTGCCAAATTTATATGGGTTTTAATGGCTGGGAATCAGCATCTGACAGTAATTTGAAAAGATTCCTTACCTCAAACCAGATACCTTCTTCCTCTTTTCTTGGATCAGCGCCACAACCTCTGACTGCAGCTATGGTGGGTCCCACAGCCGTGGTGGGAGGACCTTGGGAGACAAGCTGACATGACTGAATCTCTACTCGTGTTTTCCCCTGTGTCACAACACAGCTGTCCTCTCCCTTCAAACATCTGCTCATCTGGCTGTGGGATCAATGAAGAATCCATCCTCTGGCTGCCCTTCCTCTCGATCGCCAAGAGATGGAGGCAGAGCTCTCCCTCTCCAGGGCCTGGCCACTGTGCTCTACCTGTGCTCTGAGAGCCCTCCATGTGGGGCAAATAATTTAATTATATGATGCAACACAGTCGATTACTTCTAACACTCCTCTTTAGAGGATGTCAGATCTTTCTAAAGGTGTTTTTATTTGCACACAAACAACCATTTAGACACCCTTCTCTGGTTAGTATTTGCTTTTTTCCTCTTTGTGCTGTATAAGGTGAAGCTTTTTTGAAGTAACATGGTATGCAGCCACAGACAGTCCACACAGGGTGGCTTAGGTAAGTAATGTTATAGTGGATGTAGCCAGGAAAACAGACAAATATAATTAAACTGTCCTTGGGGAGGATACCTCATATTCTGTAACATATGCTTTTGGGGTATCCCCTCCTCAAGCCAATAATAAATGGAAATAGTAACTTAATCCTCTGTCTTGTAAACACTTATACAAATTCTTTCAGATAATGTAGTGTGTTTTAAGAACTTGTCAATAAAGACTGACAAAAGTGATTACAATATTTTTATAAAACCAGAACAAATGGCCTCAAAATGTACTGCAAGGGCTTATTTAGTCTGACAGCCACAAGAAAATTTGAAGCTCTTATTGTACCATTTTCTTAACTAATTCCTTTTGGCAGTCTCTGACCACTTGTCTGAATATTTGAAAAACAGCATCATGTCAAAATTTGTATATGATGCAAGAACAATGAACTGGCAACTACCCTAGCCAGATAACTGTGAATTTGCATAACAAAAAACTACAGTAATTTCACAACTACAAGGCGTACCCTTTTGACTAAAATTTTGATCGAAACCTGGAAGTGCGCCTTGAAGTCCGGTGTGCCTTATATATGGGCAAAGTTTGGAAATTTGCCAACACCAGGAAGTGTGCCAATAATCCAGTGCGCCTTATAATAATGAAATTACTGTAATTCTTTCTGTTTGAAAATAACCTTCTAATAAAAGTTATGAAAGCAAACTCCATCAGTCCTTAAAAATCAATGACTTCATTTACCTTAGGATACAACCCATGGGTTAGCTAGCCCGCAAGAGATTTTGTAGATGGGCATGGATTTGACCTGGTGAGAGGTCACAGGTAGTACAGAAATATGCTTTCCACCTTCTTGAACAAGAATAGTTTCAGTAAGTTTAATGCCCCTCACAGAAGGGAAATGCCTTCTGCATCACTGTGGCTTTCATGGCAGTTATCAGCCAAAAAATTGGGCCTGTATTATTTTGGTTTTTGTTCCTCCTCACCCACTTTTTTCTTCTTTTTGCTTTGACTGAGAATAACGGGTAGTAAAGCCAATACAAAGCAAGTTTTGCCAATTCTCCACTAAAATAACTTTTTTTTTTTCCTTTTTCTCCCAATTTAAGTCTTCTACAGGATACTGGAAACTTAGTGGCAATTTCCTGACTTCTGAAATACTCTGCTGAAAATCAAGAGACAGTCTCCCTAATGGATTTTCTTGCATGATAAATTTACAGTTCAGTCTGCAAAGAAATGGTTTTATCCAAAGGCTGAGAGGTCAGGACATTTTTTACCCCAATGTCCTTCTCACAGAACAATAGAATAGTGTTGACCTCCAAGTGACATATGCAACTGATCAGAGAACGGTGCTTCTCAAACTTTCATATTAAAGACCATTTTAAATTTTTTGAAACATCCCAGTGCCTGCAGAGTTTTGCTGCACTCAGCCCAAAATCAGCATAAATTCTGAATGCTTTTATATAGCTTGCTTTTCCCAATTTAGTTTCTTCTCTCAATTGCAGGTGTTAGGATATGTAGGATGTGTTCCATTTCTTCTTTCCCATTGACGCTTTTGTGTGGCAAACCCAAGCTGTTAAGTAGTGATTTATACCAAACTTTCCTTGCCCAGTATCACTGTTGTAAACTGCATCAGGTTTGGACCAGCAGCATCCCTAGTGTTTTTGGAAGTTTGCACGGGAAAAATAGGGAATGGGTGTAAATTAAGAGTTTTTTAAAGAATTAATTTGAAAATATGCTGGTTTGTGCAAAATGGCATTTTTATGGCTCCATTTGGACTTGTTTAACTCTGTGTTTTTGCTATTAATCTTGCAATCTTATGGAACTCTGGCTTTACGACTCTGAAAGGTGGAAACTGCACTCTCACTAACAAGAAAAGGAGGAGGTCCTTTATTTCAGCTATGCATCACTTTTAATGATACAAAGTCCTGAAGACTTAATTCTTAATTTTTTAAGTAATATTTTATGTCCTAAACTTGTGGTTCATTTAGAGGGTAAAGGAGAAAGATGTTTGCCTTGCTTGCAGAACTGAAAGCAGTTATATTAGAATGTATCACAATTATACCTTCAATCCTAATTGTAAGAAAGTTTGTAAATTTATTACCCAAATTTGTCATTGTGTTTCAGTGAGCTGAGCACCTGACTGGAAGCCAACAGGCTTCATCAGGTTACTCTCATAGATGCTTATTACTCATATGTGGTTATTATGTATCTGTCAAAACTCACTTCCCTAACTAGACCCTTGGATTAGTCTTTATTTATTTAAAGACTTTTAGATGGGTCTTTATTTATTTAAAAATGATAAAGCAATTCTGAAGTTAAAACCAGTCAACCACATCACCTCATTATTTCATTTTTAGCCTCCCTCCCTCAAAAATTTCCTGTATTTATTTTCTTCTTCTGTCACCCTTGTTTTGAATTCACATGCCATTTCTCTTAGACAAGACTCCATCTTTATTTTCTAACACATATACCTACAGCACTTTGAAAAAGGGAAAGAACCTGCTATTTTATCAGTTGAATGTGGTAAATAAGGCTTCATTATATCTTCTACAATAAAAGATAATTGATAAACTCTGGGAAATTTGTATGTTGTCAAAATTTGCTCACCAAGTTTCTTCTCTTTCCCCACAATGAAAACCAACATCTTTTCAGCTCAAAACTAAGAAGACAGAACTATAAACATGCTGTGGACAACATCACTGTTTGCTAGTATAAAAATCAAGCTTTTTATGATCAATCCTTTGTTTTGTAAATCTCTCTGAGGTCTAATAATTTAAAAAATTACACGTGGTTATGTTATTGCCCAGTAAAATACTTTAGACACAAGAAAAAAAGAGGGTCTTTTTGAGATTTTGTTTTTTTTGGAGAGCAATTTTTGTCATAGCCCAGAAGGCAACAGACCAGAACCTGAGCAGCAAAACATGCCTGAAAAATGAATGTTTAAAACTGGCACCCTCTAATCAAAAAGGACTGTTCCCAAGATATAATCAGAGCTATAATGGAGGGAAAGCATCTGGAAATGTAGTTGAGCTAAGGAATGCTAGAAAGAATTTCTAACCACCACTTTATGAATCAAATCAAAGGACATAAAATGAAATAACATCAAAGTACCTTACTCTAGGCCATTTTTTATACTGAACAACTGTTATTTAAGAGATCCAGATATTTCTCATGGCTGATGTGTTGTCAAACGCAGGTAGATAAAGTTGTCAATACTAAAAATAAACATTTTTCAGAAATTATTCATTATTTTGTCTCAACAACCTGAAACACCCCAAAGCCTCTCATTTTTAAAGAGAGGACAGGGGAGAAGCATGGTTTGCTCTTGAGTTTTTCTAATGCTGGCCTTCTGGAAACATCTTAAATTTTTTCCTCTAATTCACTTACTGTTTTATAAAAATAATGGTCATAGTTTGATCTCAATTAAAAGGCTGCAAATTAAAAAACAACACCACCAAATTTAATAGAATTAATTGAACAGTGGTGCTATTTTAATTTAGATTAGGATTAAATTCACAGGACATTTAGGTCCCATAGCCAGTAATATGAAAACATTTCTTTTTCATATAAATCCCTAATGGACAAGAATGTAACTCAAGTAAGGCGCCTTTGGTATACAACATTTAAAAAAAAAAAAAAACAAACCCAAAACAAAACAACAAAACCAACAATGAACCATAAAATCCTTTTTTTTTTTTTTTAGTGGAGGATTGATATTGTCATTAAGCAGCAAGAGTAAGAAAGGAGTATAAGTAGTGCCTGTGTATTTTAAAAATGATTTCTGCTCTGTTTGTCACGGTGTTACATGCAGCAGCAACCTCTGTGAGACATGCATAATCACTGGCTGTAGGAGACTATAATACAAATGGTACTGTACATGCATGCACAGACACAATGCCTTTAGTGCTGTGGGCTTTCTGTGAAAACATTTTGATGAAAAAAATTACTCAAGCAACTATCCAGGTCATTCTTTTAATAGCCCTTTATAAAATCAAATCTTGGGTAAAGTTATTCTTTCAGTTATACAAGCTCAGTCTGGGAGTCAATTGACAAATTCAATTCTGCCTCACGAATAGAAGAGTTCAGTTACATAGGACTGAGCAAACTGCTTTTATGAGTCTGCTTTTGTACCTGGGATTTGCTCACCTGTGCCTTCCAGACCTCATATAATTTACAATAAACCCCACCTCCCCAGCTTGGACTAGGCCTGGCAGTAATTTCTTCAACAGCATCTTTTAGAGGTTTTTACATCATATCCTATTATGAAACAGTACAAGGAAAGGTGTCTGACTTTTCTGGTGGTGCTGACAACTGGACCATAATTTGTTAGAATCTCTGCATCACCATATAATCTCTTTGTGCGTACAGAAAATGGCAGGCAAGTAATTTAATTACCAAACTCTTAAGCTCTGGCCCCATCTGTCAATTTTTTGTGAGTCAAATCATAGAATCATGAGCTGGAATGGACCTTAAAGATTCTCTATTCCAACTCTCTTACTGTGGGCAATGACACTCTTCATTAGATTGGGTTGTTTAGAGCCCCATGGAACCTGGCCTTGAACAGCTCTAGGGATGGAGCAAGTCTAAATGTAGGAGAATATAAAAAAAATCCTGACTGTGAAACCAAAGGCTGTTGTATGTGATTTCTTTATAAAATATATATGTCTAAAGTGAATCTGGTATTTCATTCCTTACCCACTCAGAGGTCCCCTGGGTTTTTCTGTAGAACTATTGTGTTGGAATTGGAAATGAAGTTTGCATTTCAAAGTAAATAAAAAGGCAAGGGTTGAGAACATCCAATTTAGGAGAATAACAACCTTATCAACACACAGAAATACAATTGTAGGTAGGAGTGGGATAATTTTGCTGATGAGATGGGGGGAAAAGGAGAGAAAAAAGGCTGAGGACAAAGCTTCGCTGATGGCAGAGAGCTAAACATTTCTGTATAAAGGATTGTCACGGTTTAACCCCAGCCAAAAGCCAAGCCCAAAGCAGTCCTTCATTCAGTCCCCCACCAGCAATATCAGGGAGAGAATCAGGGGGGTAAAAGCTACTGAATTCATAGGTTGAAATAAAGACAGTTTAATAGGGAAAGCCAAAGCCACTCACACAAGCAGAGCAAAACAATGCAATGATTCCCTGCTTCCCACAGGCAGGCAGGTGTTCAGCCATCTCCAGGAGAGCAGGGCCCCATCACATGCAATGGTTACTTGGGAAGACAAACTCCATTACTCCAAATATCTCCTACTTCCTTTTTCTTCCCCACACTTTACATTCTGAGCATGATGTCATATGTTCTGGAACATCCTTTTGATCAGTTGGGGTCAGCTGTCCCCACTGTGTCTCCTTCCAATCTCCCAGGCATCCCCAACTTTCTTGCCAGTGTGGCAATATGAAAAGCAGAAAAGGCTTTGGCTCAGTGTGAGTCCTGCTCTGCCATAAGTAAAGGATCTCCGTATGATTCATGGTCTATGTTCAGCAAAAGTCCAAATCATGCTATGAAGAAAATTAACTCTACCCCATCTGAAATCAGCACAAGGAGCAGCCAACACAGACCATAAGGACTGACAGCTGTGCACTTCAGTGCTTGTCTTATGGAGACAAGTTATTGGAGTTTGCTGAAATCAGGGTATCCAGCATTTATCAGTTCAGTAGTAAGCGTGGTCACAGAAGTCAGACAAAGTGCAGAGTTTATTCCGAGGAAAAGGGCTGGTTTAATTCTCTCTAGGAACTTTGTAGCATCCCTGCTTTCTGCCTAGCTAAGACAATGCTATTTCAGTATGATTAGATGTTATGCTAGATTCTATTTGAATGTTCCAGAATTTTCCATGTTTAGTGCAGCAGTAAGATGATCTGATTGGTAATGTGTATTGGCCTGGAGCATATCCTGGTCTCTGCATTGTCTTTGCCTTATTGTGATATGTTGTCCCTTGAACCCACAAAATTTCTGCAAGCCTGCAAATCAGATGCCTGCATATCTCTATGCAACCATGATATCAGTGAATGGATTCAAAGGCACATTGAAATAATGGGATTAATTAAAACACGGTTAATTACATCAGCAGAAAATCTGGGCCTAAGGTTGTGTAAGTCTAAATATTGTGAGGGATGGCTTGAAATATAACTGAAAAGATTTTCATCTACATTGATATTGGTGACTCCCAAAATTAATTGATGCTGCAGAGTTTCCCTGTCCTATGGATCACTGGTCATCTTTTGTAATTTACTAAATTAATATAAATATTATCACCATACATTTTAGAGAATAACTCAAATTGTTGAAAGATGCCCTATACATTTATGTTTTTTCTTTTCAGTGTATAATAACTTTTACTGTTAGGTCCACATTGGTAGACTTCCCATCTTGACCCCAGTGTTCATTACTGAAAGTTTACAGTGAGTGAAAACCAAGTCTGGGATTTGAAAATCTGTTTCAGAGAACAGTATGTCAACAAATTAGAAGCCTTTCTGGTTCAATTATGCTAATTTATGTAAGCTTTTCTTTTCCAACAGGCAATAAATAATTATGTCTTCTGTTTTTTCACTTTATTTTTATAATATACATTTACCTTTTTTGCATATATGATCATCACAACATCCCTCCTACACAGCATTCACATAACTTTTCTCTGTGGGGGAGGAACAGGGAGGAAATTTCCCATCACAGACATTAATCTTCTTTGTTTAGTCGTAACTTGGGAAAGTGTTCAGATGCTGTGATGATTGGCACAGTATGAATAGGAAAGGACAATAGAGTGATTCTGCTTCTTGTGCCACCCTCTTACTCCCACAGAAGTCCATAGGGTCGAACTGAGAGCAAAATTTATCTGACAGTTCCTAAAATTAACTTGGATCCTTCTTCTTCTCCTGGACTTCATTTGAGTAGGACTGTGACCTTGATCCTATGAAGGTAGGATATGTTGTAAGGAAATCAGAATTGTTTCCATTTAAAAATCATTAAGTAAAGTTTCTTATCCAAGAATGAGGAGATAACATTGCTCACATAAAGAATAATAAGAGTGCTGGGTCCATTAAACAACATTTACACTTAGTTTTAATCCCAGTATTAATTCACAGTAGATTTGTTTGTGAAATCTTGAGCTCTCACATGTTGTGTTTGTAAAAAAAGGAAATAAGTTGGTTTAAAAGAGTTATGTAAAGGAAAATAAATCACTCCAGCTAAACCAGGTATACTTGGAGTATATGTTTTGCTAGAATTTAGCCACACTAACCTTAGGGAAAAAATACTAAATTCAATGCCTTCTGCTCTCAATTTGGGTTTTATATCTTCATTCTCCTTCTGTATACAGAGAAAACAATACCAGTTTTTTCTAACATCCATGTGTTGAGCTATAACACCTTTGCCAATTTTATGGTAAAAATTTTTTAAAAAAAGCTTTGTAACTATATAAAACAGCTTGGACAGTCTAAATCAAAATGTTTTGCAACCGATTCAGTTTGTGTTAATGTCAGATTTGCACCTTAGTCTTCTTGGACCATGAAAGTGAATACAAAAGTCCATTCAGTTTTTCTGATAGTGATGTTCTTAGCACTTTTTGCTGCAAGGCAATTGACTTCTAATAATTTCATCCTGCAAGCACTAAGTGCCTCCTCCAGAGCTTTAAACTCTTTAAACCCCTGAAGTAATCTGAGGGAGTAAGGAGAGAAACTGAGAAATAAACAAGGTTCAGTCTCTTGGTTATTAGAACTGACTTCTCCTAAGCATTATGTAGCGGATCCTGTATTTGATGTAGTCCTTGCAGTTCTCTGCAGTCCTTGTAGAGATTGTTTGAGCTATTAAACAGCTGAAGCTTTAGCACTATGAATTAACAAAACAGTGAGGTGGGAGAAACATGTGCTCCCTATTAAAGTTTTGTCCCTGAAAAAGCCCCAGTACCTTCAGAAATCAAGCCAAAAAGCAGACTGAGAAAAATGAGTGAAAGCAGCAGGGATTTGAAAAGCAAATGCTACATCAAAGGGACAGGAAGGAACTGCTATAGCACTGCTGTGATTGCAACTGGGCACAGTCCCAGGAGGCTGGGGAACAAGCACCTCCAATAAATAGAGCTGTTTCTGTACCAAGTACTTACAAAGCCTTGGTGGAATATAAAAATTTGCTTAGTAAAAGGTGATCAGCATGCTGGTATCTCATCTTCATAGGCATTTACTCAATCATCAGCAGATACAAATCTCAAGAAGGACACATCTTGTTACCAGCATGTGAAGTCTATGTCAGCCCCAGTAGAAAGGATGCCCCCATGAAATCATTCTCTGAGAGCTGACCAGACAAAGGCATTCAGATATGCCAAAAGGCTCTGTGTAAGAGCTCAAGGCTTTGAAATGGATTAGGGAAGAAAAGAAAACAAAATCCCCACAAGGCTTTTTTGCCCATTATTTGCCAACTGAGTAAAGTGACAAACCCAAGGGTAGTTACATTGACCGTATGACACCAAGGCAAATTACTAATTAGCTATTCATTCTTTAATGAGTACTCCAAGAAAAGAAGAGTGTTTAATTCTGAGAATCACCATCCAGTCCTGCCTTGCACCCTGATGATCACAATGCAAATAACCACTGTGACTTGGCATAAGTTACTTGTCCCACTGTAAGCGTTCCCAAACCTCAATCTGAGAAAGGGGAAGCACAGGAAGAAGTGCCTGCATTTCTCATTTACTGAATAGGTATGTGCCTTGGGATGTAGACCACTCCTAAAAAGCAAGGAAAGGTAAGTGTCTGACAGCTCTTTATTTGCCAGCTGTTTGTATAGCTACCCAGCCAGAGTGACAGGCAGCCTTCTCTAGATTCATGATGTGCACACTGAAGCCACGATTCTGCAACAGTTAAGCATGTGTTTACTTTTAGTCAAATAGCTTGTTTCATTGGTTATTTTTGCATATATCAGTGGGATATCTGTGCCAGTAAATTTTAAAATATACAAAAGAGGAAGAAAGCACAGGATTTCTGAGAAATAAAACACAGCAAATCTCAGAGTCACAATCAGAGGCAGAGGGTCTAGCTGGTGGCTTGTCACTAGAGGTGCTCACCAAGATTCAGTACTGTGCACTCCTTGGAGATTTCACTGACACACAAAGCTGAGAGGAATGGCCAATAGCCCAGAGGTCTGTGCAGCCCTTCAGAAGGACCTTGGTGGGCTGGAGAGGGGCAGAGAGGAGCTGTCTGAAGTTCAGCAAAGCCAAATTCAGGGTCCTGCCCCTGAGCAAGAATAACCCCAGGCAGCAGCACAGGCTGGGGATGAGCTGCTGAGAAGCAGCTCTGCAGAAAAGGAGCTGAGGGTGCTGGTGGACAACGAGCTATCCATGAGCCAGCAGAGTGTCCTGGTGGCCAAGGAGGCCAATGGCATCCTGGGGTACTCTAGGAATAACATTGCCAGCAGGTTAAGGGAGGTGATCCTGTTCCTCTGCTCAGCCCTGGTGAGGCCTCATCTGGAGAGTTGTGTCCATTTCTGGGCTCCTTAGGATGGGAGACATGGAGCCCTTGGAGCAGGTCCAACAGAGGACAATGAAGATGATGAAGGGACTGAATTACCTGTCTCACAAGGAAAGTCTGAGGGAACTTGACCAGTTCAGCCTGGAGAAGAGAAAACTGAGAGAAGAATTCATCAATATCTATAAATATCTGAAAGAATGGTGTCAAGAGGATATTTCCAGGCTCTTCTTTGTGGTGGCAAGCAAAGGGATAAGAGGAAACAGTCAGAAGCTGGTGCACAGGAAGTTACACCTGAATAGGAGGAAGAAATTAGTGGGAGACTGAGCATGGGAACAGATTGCCCAGAGAGTGTGTGGATCTTTCCCACTGGAGATACACAGGAACCATCTGGACGTAATTCTGTGCCTTGTGTTCTAGGATGACCCTGCTTGAATAGGGAGGTTGAACCAGATGACCCAATGTGCTCCCTTTCACTTTCATCCATTCTGTGATTCTGTGTTTATTAGGGGGAAAAAAAGTGTTTATGTCACCCCTGCCACAACAATAGTAATAATTAAAAATATTAAAAAAAAATCTTGAAAAAACTCAATACTCCCAATCATAAATTAAGACTTGAAGTGTTTTGGAAGGAACAGAACTGAACAGCAGAGCCACGCTATTAATTTGCAGAGAGATAAAAAGGACTAATTGCTAAGTGACAGCTATGTGATAGGAACAGACTTGCTGATGTGTGTGTTTAGAGTGCAGAATGGGAGCTGATGTGGAGCTTTCAGGGCATAGCATATCTTGTAGAGAGAATTGGGCAAAAGAAGCTCACTGTTGATTTTAAACTTTAGATACTCAGGTCTCCCATCTGTGAAGGGGATAGCAGAACTTCCATGTCTCGCCAGAGAGAGCATGATAATGGAAGCCATATAGAAGCACCATGATAATGGAAGCAATTTATAAGGACTTAATGGGCTGAAAAATGATGTTGTGTGACCCAAAGCACAGTAAAGGTTTTAGATATTCCTTTGTGGATATATATTTTCATGCCTCTTCAGCTGTTTTGTAATCAAATTAGAAAACAGAGTCAATAAAAGTTTGGCACGATAGCTCTCTGAATAGCCAACAGAAAGTGAGTTTTCCCCAGAAGCTCATTGAGTCAGCCTGTTTTCAGAACCCTTGCTCTGAACCAAAGACATAAGTAATACAGTAAAACACAACTGACAAGCCCAAACACAACATTCTCCTCTTTGATCTGTGCTCCAGATCTTTTATGTGCCATTTGAATATCAATCTACAGCACACCTTTCTCCTATTTGCTCTAAAATATGCAATGTATTGCGATTTGTGATGTTGATCAAAGGAATGACTTGATTGGGATGATTAAAGTAGGAAAGGAGACCATGTGTTTCTCTTTTTCACAAGTGCATATGAGGGGCAGAAATTGATGCAAACTATGTTAGGAGCTGAGGAGGCATCATACCACATCCCCCCTTGGTCTGCAGGAGTGAGCACAAAAAGGGCTCAGGAAAGAGCATGCACATCTTAAACGGTTCAATTCCATTTTCAAGTGCAGAAAAAGATTTGCCACATGAATCATAATGAAGGCAGGAGAACTGGGCTGGTACCTCCAAGTAGAAGTCTTGGTTTGGATTCCTGTGATGGGGAGGTATGTGACAAATCATGGCATATTCCAGAAAGCTAGAATTACTGCAGAAAGCTTTAGCTTTACGCGTCTCCTAGTGAGTTTTTTTTTTCTATAGTTCTTGGAAGGAGATTCTTTTTTGTTGAGGTTTTTGCTTGTTCATGTGGTTGATTGGTTGGTTTGCTGGGTTTGGGGTTTTTAAATGTTTCTCCCCGTTACCGCCTACCATTTGTTGCATGGTATCTTCTTTCAAGATTTAGTTTTTGGGACATGGAAAATGCTCAGCAAACTTTCCTTGATCTCCTATGTCTCAGGGAGCTCCTTGACAGTTTAATCTATATGGTTTTTCACAGCAGCTATTGAGGTTTTTAGAAGCAAAAAGTGACCTTCCTCATCTCTGAAAGACAAAATCTATTGAAAGAACCCTATATAGGTATCTCGCATACTAGCTCCTTGCAGTCATTTTCTCCCAATCAATTTTAGCACTTTTTTTTTCTTTTTTTTTCTGCGTACATTTTTTGTTTGTTTTGTGTTTTGTTTGTTTGGTTGTTTGTGTTTATTTTGTTTTTTAAGGAAAATGTGCAACTAGTGTAATTCAGTGACACAATAGTCATAGTAAGAACTATCAGTACTCAGCTTTGTATTTGCATTCAGGGAATACAGCTTAGGCATTCTGGACTCCTATATGTTGTGATTCCCACAAGATGAAACCTATCTAACCAGCGCTTGCATAACTTCAAAGACAGTCCGTGAAATTCAGATGTTGTATTAGGGGCAGAGAGACTGAAAGAAATGCTGCTGGTCAGAGCAACCAATGCTGAAAATGCAGCAAGCATACTGGAGCTTTTAGCCACAGTATTATTAAAAACTTCTCACTTGTCAACATAGAAAAAAAATTTCCTCTTAGTGGATGGGTCTACAGGCTTGTGTTCAGATGCAATTTTCAAGGTGTTCTGCAGTTGCTCCTCTCTCTGGCATGTACTTACATTTTCTTTGCATGAAAATGAAGGCATGTGAGTATGGGTGGGACTTAATAAAGCAGTTCACAGTTGCATACCGCTTATTAAGATGCAACATAGAAAACATATAAATAGTTATTTCAAATGTATCATCAAATAAATGATTTTTTCTATCATTTAGATTATAATTGCTCTTTTTTTTTCTAATAATATACTATAGATCTCATTTTCCCCTGTTAAATTATAGACTAACAATTTACAGGTATTTCAGGGAAAAAAATTCTAAAATTGTGTTTCAATTGAGATTTTTTTGTAGCAAAGTGCTATGTTATTAGTAGATTACAAACTTAATGACCCCAAATGTATAGATCAGAAACTTTGCTAGTACATTAGACAAAAAACTACCTGAGCATAAACAGGTCATAATTTGCAGGTTTTGATTAGCAGCATGACTTTGCATAACAGAGATATTTTTAGAGTGCTGTGTGCAAATGTAGCTGACACAGAAAACACAGCTATTTTTTTTATTTAATGGCACGTATTAACCAAAAGAAATTTTCACCTGCATTTAGATCTTGTGGACATGTTGGAATTTTTCCTGGAACTTACAGAATGAAATGTGAAACATTTTAATAAATTTTAAGGAGAACATGGTATTTGGAGACTGCTGAACATCTTAAATCATAAGCACAGCAACACAGAGAGTGTAACCCTCTTGATTCCACAAAACATTCTGAAAAGTTAATTCTCATAGTAACATAACCATAGTTTTCCTACCATTTATATGCTTGCTATCAAAATGCAAATCTACCTTTTGGAACAGAATGAAAAAATCACAAGTATAACTAGACCCTTTTCTGCCAGACACATTTTTTCTTGTTGGGTTTTTTTCTTTTTTTTTCTTTTTTTTCTTGTTTTTTTTCTTCATTTTAGGTTAATATATTCTGATTCCAGTTTTCTTTTCCAGCCCCTTTATTTAATGGAATAGTCTTTTGGAAATTCAGCAGAGACAATATTCCACAGCATGAGGCACCCACTTTCAAAATCAGATGGCTTGGAAAGCTCACTCATCCAAGCACACTAATTGGTTGAACGCTCTTGAGTGCTCTATCACATTATTTTCAAGGACTGCCCTAAATACTAGGAAGCAAGCCATGGTTCCGGTGCTTAGTGCCAGAAAGCTGAATGTTAATTATTGCTGGTCTACATTAGTATAGTGACTGATTATCTGTAGCAAATTTCTGAAATAGACTATTGAAAGAACTAATTAAAATCCAATTATTTATATTATTAATTTCTGATCAATTCGGTACAAAGGTTGATCACACATTGTTTTATAGTTGTTCAGAATAGCATGGAAAGTTATCAGTTTACTAGAAAGATTTTACCATTGCAGTAGAAACGATTGTGGTAATGGCATTACATGGGATGGGCAAAAGAAATAAATTTCAGAGCAAATTTTCTTCTTGGTGAAAGATCCAACTTTCCTGAAGGTTGACTTCTGACAAAAGTAACCTATATATATTTTCAGATATCTTCCTTTTAAATTGAATTTTACCTTTTTACCAAATTGTTGCTGCAAATTACTACACATATATTGCTACATATTTTCAACAATCTGAGACTGTATGTTAATTTTGAATGTGTGTATCATCTAAGCTTGATTTACCCAGTCATATTATAATTACTATTGTTCTTGTGTTTCATTTTATTTTATTTCAGTTCTTAAGCTGCTCTTGTCTCAGCCCGTGGATTTTACCTTTTTTTTTCCAGTTGTCCTCCCCATCCCACCTGGTGAAAGTGAGTAACCAACTACATGGTTTTTAGTTGGCATCTAGGGTTGACAACCACAAACCCAGTTCATTTGTATTTGTCAGTCACTTCCAACCAAAGCAGGCTATTCTAAGGAAGTAGATTAGGAAAAAGAAACACATGGCAAATCTAATGGCTCTAATGAAGTATTTTGAGGTGAATATCTCCAAACACAGTTGAGGGATCTCATTTGAGGTTTTTTATCACTGAGAATTTTGGAAATTAATTGCAAGACAGACAGTCTTGAATGCTGTTGATAATCCAAAAAGAGAGATGTATTTGCTATTGTTTTACCTCTGAAGTCATTAAAAAAGTAATCTTGCAGCCAAGTTCTACATACATTTTTGTGTTTTAGCTAATTAGACTCATGACTTATCTAGGGCTCTGTGCTATCCAAGTACCTTAGACTATTGCCTAATTCATCAAGTGAACAGGCAAAACACTTTCAGAAAATGTTATTTTTTATCATTAAACATTGTTCTATGGAAAACAAAATGTCTTTAGAGACACCGGTAACATATTCAAGGGAAAACTCCTTTGCAGTTCAGCATATAGTCCAGTCTGTTCCCAGGGGAAAGAAGAAAACTAAACTTGTATGAAGATGAGGAACCTTTCGATCATAAATAGAGTCATCACTATGATTCTTTTTTTTTTTATTTTTTTGGAAATCTTCTGAAGGCTTTATTTTCATGCTGATGCTGATCTTATATGCACAAAACCTCTGAAGCCTGGAAAACTTTGCAGTCTCAGGTCCCCATTATCATTAATCTCATCATGCCAAAACAGCATTACTGGACTGAGTGCCTCCCCACAATCTCTTATTCCAAAGGCCTGAGTGGAAGTTCATGGAACCAAGGGCAGGGGCACTGACAGGTTGTCCGAGCAGGCTGAGCTCCTCCTTTCAGTGGAGCTCTGCAGAATTTCACATGAACAGCAATTTACTGTCTCTGTTCTCTGGAAGGTTGCTTCAGCAGAGAAGCACACCCATGAAGGTGACTCAGATATCCTCTGTACAGTGACGGCAACTGTGTGTACCCATAGATGCAAAATCAGCAGTGAAACTGCTTCTCTTGAAGCAGTGTTATTCTGCCTCTGAAAGTATTTCTCATTATGATAGCAATCCCATCGACAGTACCAGGACTTCTTTTATTTGTTCCTTTATATTTTTAGAAGTTAATCAATGCATCTTTTGATGCTAAATCTAATGAGTTTATCAATGACAAGGACTGTCCTATGGTCCTCAGGCACTTTCTCTGCAGTGCTATGAAGTGTCCTTAAAATGCAAATCTAATGGTGGGGACATCAGAGTATGACCTTTGCTGTTTGAGAAGCAGGACTAAGATCAGCGAGTTACTTAGAAGTGGGCTTAATTCCTACATGGAAGATATGAGAATATCACACTGCACATCTGTCCCACAGGAGACTTGATAATTATGAACACTGGTTTCTTACATATATTTAAACCCATGATTTTTCACGAGATCGCACAGAAATTTCTTATTCATATTGCCCTGAACCAAATCCTTAAGTTTTAGTAAATAAAATTAATGAACTTCATAGAATTCTAAAATTTTCTACAGTTTGAAGAATAGTTTAAAGGCAAGTTACAGTTACTGGAGAATCAGACACTTCATACATAAGCATTCACTATTGCATTGAAAAACAGAATTTAGTGTCATGGTTTCTGATTCAAGTGGTCTGGTAGTATTTTCAACAGTCATGTATGATATTTCATTTACTAACTAGTGATATTTACTGCAGGATATCTCTTTCATGTTAGTGACTCTTAGAGATTTAAATTTCTTTGAGGTTTAAAATGTAAAGGACTTTTGAAAATAGAATTTAACCTTCTAAATTGGTGTCACCTGCAGTGATAAGAATACAAATAAATTTATAATAAGATATATTTATTTATGAAAGCTATAAACTGGTTAATTATCCTATATAGCTTCAGCATACTGACAATTGTTGTATAAGTGGGTGGTTTATCAAATAAATCAATCTGTTGGGCCAAATGAGTCATTTAATAGATTAAACAGCCACCTACTACATTCAGGGAAGCGTTTAGTGGCCTAAATGGGGCAAACATCAGTGTTTTCATGTCAAGTACTGTGCAAGCACAATGTGTTATCATACTGCTGGAGAGTGTAAGACAGAAGTTAGGATACAAATGTATGTTATATAAACGAGAAAGTGAAATATCATTTAATTTAGTTCCCTCCTTCCTTATGCAACACAGTTTATTTTCTGAGTAGACCCTATCCAACACTAGCTGGGATACCTTGGAACTCTCGTTGACTTAGTTGACAAAGCCACAGTATGATGCTGCCTTCCATAAGATGAAAGCAATTTATTTATTGTAACTAATGTGTATGCAACCAGAACAGACATATTTTATGGATAAATTACTGTGATGAATAATAGAATACAACTGCTCAGAGATTTTTTTGATACCTTCTTTATTGCATGTTTATGAATTTTTCTAGCTTCCTCTTCGCCAAGCTTTCCTATATCTCATTCTGCTATTACAATTATTTATTGCCAGTTATTTTAAGACATTATTATCAAATGCCTGTAGTTAACTTTACTCTGTGATAATATTACCTCTCCTAATTCCACCTTTTCTTAATACTTGGTGAAAATGTTTGTTTCACAGTCCTTTAACTATCTTTGTGAATCTTTTATAAGTTTCTCCTGATGAAGCAATATTCTTTCCTTGCAGTGCAACTGTCAAAAAATGAGGACAACAGCTGCATTTCAACCACATCACTACTAAATACAGGGATAAGCTTCTAGTTCTAACTCCTTTTCTAGGAAATTAACTGGTATAATAAAAACTTTTAAATTTTTTAAATGAACCACATTTATTGATCTGCTGACCTTTTTTATTAACTCAGTCCAGACTGAACAGTTCCATTTTGTTTTCATGAACAATATTAGACTGAACGATAATTTCTATTTATACTTCACAGTTATTGGAACAACATTGTTTTTCTTCTAAATCTTTGGAATTTGCTTTTCTTCCAAGACCTACTGAAAAATCAGCGTTTATAATTATCAAAGTTCTGGACCAGATCTTTAAGAAATTATAAGCCTATTGTTATACTATATTATAATTCCATGCTAAGTGGGAAAATGTCTCTCTCCAGAGTCTCAGGCCATTATTTGTAAGAATTGTAAACCATTTTTTTCTCATGTGACTCATATTGACTTAATTGCTACCATCAGACAAGCAGATAAATTTTCACAACAGTTTTATTGCAAAATTCTAGAAAAATAATTGTTTAGTGGAAAATCATCTCTTTCAAGCTGCTTTCTGAAATGTATTGCCTCAAGTAGTGATGTTAATACCACCAGAATTATGAAAATGACTGCCTATTTCAATACATGAAGTACTTAGTCACAGAAATAAGTGGAAATTTATCTGTTAAAAAAACCGAAAAGAAAAGGAGAAAAAAATCCTGAAATATTGACTCACATATTTAACAAATTCATGACCAGTTTAACACTAAAATGTTTAACACAACATATTCAGAGTCATTAACACATGCCACAGAAACATCAGATTTCCTAGTTTACTACCATCCAAAAAGAAAGTATTTCAGGCTAAAGCTACAGTTTCTTAGCCAAAGTTGAAGCAGATAGGATTAGCCATGCATCACATTTTTAACAAACTGAAAAGAGTTGTCGGGTTAGAAAATGTCTCTCAGAAATTACAACATGATCACTTCTAACTGAATATGTTTAAGTAAAGGAATGTGGCAATTGAAACTATTTCATAGAGTGCTTATCATGTTATAAAACTATTCCATAGAGTACTTACAATGCTCTGATGATTTCAGCAAGTCCTCAACTGTAAACACAATGAAGATGTTCTTGAAATCCAGCCCTGTTTACCTTACAGCAGTACATCAAGATTTCTAAGTGATCTTGATATGGTCTCCCTCTGATACTTTTAAATATTGGAGAAGTTTTTTAATGGGTCACACAGAATAATTCCTTAGATAGCAAGACCATGAAAATTAGCTTACTTCACCAAGTACAACATGCTTATTTGGCTTCTGAATCAGTAGTTGTAATGTCCAGAATTTAAAAGGTTTCCTTTTGGGTCACATGAGACACTATGATAGGGGCTTAAAAATTACCTGTGTATAACTCTCATTTATAGAAATAAGTGCATGTAGCTTTCCTGGTATTCTAGAATGAAATCTTCTAGGTATCACAGCTATAACACAAGACTGTTTTCCTCTAAATCAAAAATAATTGCTTAACAATTATTAAATCAGATGGCAGAAAAGAATGGGAGGATCTGGACAAGATAGAAAATAAAAATAATCAGTGATTCACACTGAGCACTTGATACTCATAATCTGTCCCTTTAAGAAAAGTTCCTTCAGCTTTGGAAAATTCAATTATGATGCAAGTTTGCACAAGTATCTGAGTATGAAAATATGCAGATTTGCACCCATTGGGATTTTCAAGAGGAGTGAAATGTGTAGAGGTTCTTGCAAGTACCAACAGCAGCATTTTTCCAAGGAAGGCAAGCATATTTTTATAAAATTTATCTCTAATTGTTCAAGTGTCTTACAAAGTTGAGCAAAGCTAGAACTAAAGCTGAGTGAAAATTAACTCAAAAAGCATTAAAAGCTAATTTTTTTTGAGTGGATCAATAAGAAGGCTCAGCTGAAAACACTTTAGCTCTCTTTCTGCTCATATATTAACCCCTTTCCTTATGGTGTAATGCACTCTTACGTGATGCCATTCTCATGGTGCTTTGTTGCCTTTCATACAAAATGAGCAAAATCAAATTCCTAAAAGATTTCAAAAGACCTTTTATTTTTGGTCTCCGGTCCTCAGTTGATTTTGGTTAATTAACTAAAAAGGAATAAAATATTCCTGTGGGTGTTATGCTTGAAACAGAGTGAAAGATTTCAGTAAATGTGATATTTCTTATCCTCCTGAGAGAAGTAGAGGTATGGTTATAATGGTGATTCTGCTTGGTAAAGTTTTTTACTTTAATTTTTTTTAAAATAAATGACCAGTTTTAATCTAATGACAGACCTAAATTCAAATTGTGACAATGTCTAATTTCAATTTTCCCCCTCTCTCCTTTTTCTACACGCCTCTTCCTTTTGTGATTAAGTAATACTATTGGACACTGTGTTCAAAAGTGAAAGGAGTAAAGGTCATTTAATGTCTGTAGAAGATCAGGAACTTTTCAGAAGCATTATTTGACTATATTTTCAGTGAACTTTTTAAGTTCTTTGACAAGTGGGACTTGGGTCTTTCAAAAGGGAAGTAGGGCTGATCATTATCATTATCATTATCATTATCATTATCATTATCATTATCATTGGATAGGTGTGCTCACAGGTACAACAAAATGTTGCATGGTCATGCTTAGGAACTCAGAATCAGGCAGAAGCATGATCACCTTCTGAAAGTGCTATGTCTATCCAATGCTTCAGCACACATTAGGACTTAGCACCACAGACAAGTCATCCCTTTGTTATTGTCGTAACATGAATTGTGGGAGTCCCAGTATTCCTTTCCCTGTATTAATCCAAATTAATACAATCCCACACTGTTAGAGTCATGGTGAAAAGAAACAACCATCTTCAACTAAGCATCCTTGCAAGGAAAGCAGTACAGTCAAGGGTACCTTGTTTTCTGCATAGAATTCAAGTGGGTGCTGGTGCACGCATGCGCAGCCACATGAAGTAACTTCTTCATCCTCAACACCTGAACCTTCCTGACTTTTGTACAGTAGATGAAATGGCACTGGGCTAGAGTTAGAGCTCTGTCATAATGGAGCTGCTATATAATGTATATATAAATAATATAGTGTATGTATGTTATATATAGAAAGTATAGGTATATAGCATTATATATTATAATAAATATATCAAATTGAATTCAGCAACTAAGGAGGATGTGACCTTAAAGGAGTGATTAATCTTCATTTAATTGGAGATCTAATTGAATTTAATTGAATTATTTAATTTTTCTTGGAAGAATCCTATGGGAACAGGCACTGCAAGGAAGAATGGCCCAAGAGAGTATGTTGATATCCAGGAGTCACTTCCTTTAGGCTCAAGAATGTTGCATCCCGATGAGCAAGAACTCGGGTAAAGGGGACAAGATGAATAAAGAGCTCCTGTCATTGCCCAGGAATAGGCAAAGAACACACAGGAGATGGAAGCAGGGTCAGGCCACTTGGAAGGAATACAGAGGGGCTGTCAGAGTAAGTAGAAATGAGACAACAAAGGCCAAGGCCCCTCTGAATTTAAATTGGGCCAAGGATGTCAAGGAAAAGAAGAAGGGCTTTTTCAAATGCATCAATAACAAGAGGAAAACAAAGGATTGTATGGACTCATTACTAAATGGAGGGGGACCTTGGTGACAGAGGATGCAGGGAAGGCAGAGTCACTGAATGCCTTTCTTTTCATTGTTCTTCATTGACAATATCAGCTCTCAGGAACCTCTGACCCAGACAAGCAGGGTAAAGGAATGTTGAAAGAAAGATTCTCTTGGTCCAGGAGGATTGGGTTAGAGAATGCTTGGCCAAAACCTGATATCCACAAGTCTGTGGGCCCTGATGAGATGCATCCACAAATTCTAAGAGGGTTAGTGGACACTATACTGAGGCCACTCACAATCACCTCTAAAAGATCGTGGCAGTGAGGAGAGGTGCCTGAGGAATGGAAGAAAGCAAATGTCACCCTGGTCTTCAAAGAGGGCAAGAATGAGGACTCAGAGAATTACTGTCAATCAGCCTCACCTCAATCCCTGAAAAGGTGAGAGTGCCTGACTTTGGAGGCCATCTCTAACCACTTGAAGAACGAGGAAGTGATCAGGATCAGTCAGTATGGATTCACTAAATGTAAATCATACTTAACACTATTCCCTCCTAAAATGAAAAAAATATGGTGGATGAAAGAAGGGCAGTGGATGCTGTTTACCTTGACTTCAGCAACGCTGTTGACACTCTCTCACAATATCCTCACTGGCCAACTCAGGAAGTGAGGACTGGATGAGCGGTCAGTGGGGTGGATTAAGAATTAACTGACAGCACAGCAGATCCCAGAGGGTCACAATCAGTTGCAAAGGGTCTAGTTGGAAATGTGCATTGTGGTGTCCAGCAATGTTTTATACTGGACACAGTATTGCTTAACTTGAATTCAATGAATAGCAGTGACTTGGACAAAGGGACAGATGCCTCCTTGGAGATTTCACTGACACACAAAGCTGGGAGGAGTGGCCAATAGCCCAGAGGTCTGTGCAGCCCTTCAGAAGGACCTTGGTGGGCTGGAGAGGGGCAGAGAGGAACTGTCTGAAGTTCAGCAAAGCCAAATGCAGGGTCCTGCCCCTGAGCAAGAATAACCCCAGGCAGCAGCACAGGCTGGGGATGAGCTGCTGAGAAGCAGCTCTGCAGAGAAGGACCTGGGGGTGCTGGTGGACAACGAGCTGTCCATGAGCCAGCAGAGTGTTCTGGTGGCCAAGAAGGCCAATGGCATCCTGGGGTACTCTAGGAATAACATTGCCAGCAGGTTAAGGGAGGTGATCCTGTTCCTCTGCTCAGCCCTGATGAGGCCTCATCTGGAGAGTTGTGTCCAGTTCTGGGCTCCTTAGGATGGGAGACATGGAGCCCTTGGAGCAGGTCCAACAGAGGACAATGAAGATGATGAAGGGACTGAATTACCTCTCTCACAAGGAAAGTCTGAGGGAACTTGACCAGTTCAGCCTGGAGAAGAGAAAACTGAGAGAAGAATTCATCAATATCTATAAATATCTGAAAGAATGGTGTCAAGAGGATATTTCCAGGCTCTTCTTTGTGGTGGCAAGCAATAAATCAATAGGCAACATGAGGAAGAATTTTAATGTGTGGGTGACTGAGCACTGGAAGATATTGTGCAGAGATGTTGTGGAGTCTTCCCCACTGGATATAGTCAAGAAACATCTGGATCTAAAACACTTATAGCTCTCCCTATAGTCTTTGGAGAAATTAGGGCCTCTCCTAAAAGGCATTGCTTGTATTTCAGCCACCAGTTTTAGGACTGAATGAGCATCTCTGCCTATCTCCTTCTCTGGACTGGTGTGAGAACCAGAAGTAATTCAGATTAGGTTCCTACATATACATGTCCAAAAATAAGGGACATAACTGCCTTGAATAGCCTGAACAGCGAAGGGATGTGCCCAAATAATTAAGTTTTTAATCTATGATGAACACCACTACCATTTTCTGCATTGCAGATCCCCAGACACTGGAGCAGGCTACCCAGAGGAACTGTGAATGTCCCATCCCTGGAATAGTTCCTGGTGAGGCTACATTGGGCTTTGGTCATAGTCTAGTGGAGGGTGTTGCTGCCCGTGGGAGGCAGGTCAGAATTTCAAGGTCCCTGCCAATGCTAAGTTTTCTATTATTCAACAATAAACAAAGAAAAAATTTGCAAAGACCTTACCACTACTACTTCTGTTCCAGGTACCTCTAAGTTTGGTATTCTCTTCCCTTGGTGGAGAAATGTTCCAGAAACACAAATATTTTGTGTATAATTGTGTCACATGATCTATATTTTTTTCAGAAACATAGCTGATAACTATTATATACCTCACAGTATGAAGGAAAACACAGGTAACTCTCACAGTGTTGTCTATACCAGACTAAGCTTCAAAGCTGATCTTTTTCACAGAACTTTTTTTCTCTATGCACAATTTTCTGGTAGAATAGCCTGCAGCATTAATTTCCACGTGCGAATTGTATTCCATGGAGATATGTTTCTGTAAACCACTTTTTCCTTCCTCTTTAAGAAAAATCAATTCTTCTTCCAAGGCTAGATTAATAAGCTATACCTGTTATAATGAATCCCTTTTACTGTTTCCCTCAGGGGTTTGAACACCTTCTAGAATGGTGTAAATTAAAGTGAACCCAGATACTTTCCTGCGCTTTCCATCTCCTGCTGTTTTCTTCATTTTACCTTTACTTTCTCCTATACACTTGTTCAGTTTCTCTTACTCTGAACCTTAGGTCTCCTCCTGTTTTGCCACTGTGCCTGCATTTGTGGCTCTCTGAATATCAACAAACAAAAAAGAACACAAAATCGAAGAAGGGACTTTACCTAGGTGTAAATGCAAAATATATTTTCCTCTATTCTTTCCAATTCTGCTTCAGGAGTGTTGATTCACTCAATGATTAAAGTTTAGCATATATAGTTTTATATCTCATTTGATTGCCATTTTACTTTGCTAAGTTTTGGCTTTGGATTTTGGTTGTGACACTTCCAGAAGATTCTTTAAGATTATTCTGCACAGAATAACTCTTTTTTTTCAGATTTGCGAGGTCCTTCACCTCGCTCAGGGCAATCCCATGGACAAGTACAGGATGAAAAAAAGAAGAATAATAGGACAATTTTTTTTCTTGTCTCCTTTTGAAAATTTTTATCAAACAGCCAGGTATAATTTGAACTTCACAGGAAAAGGATTGAACAAGAAAACCTTTGATGAAAGCAATTTTAATACATTTCCTAGCTGTGTACTTTTCTCTTTTCCTTAGCAATCATTTCTTGATTGCCACTCATAGCCATAAACTTAATGTGACCCTATTGACTTTAGTGTGCACAGAGATCAAATGCCATTTCTGAAAGGGGTACTATTCTTCACGTATATAGGGATGTCTCTCTAATGTAATGTAATAGTCATTCTGTTATTGAGTGACAGCATTCCTATTCTAAAACCAGAAGTAGAGGTTATTTTCTGCTTTTGTACCCTAATTTTGAGAGCCTATTTAAGAAATGTTTATGGTGTGGCTGAGAAACCACTTACTACTGGAACCAGTCATAGGAAACATGGCTGTAAGGAATCTCAAGAGCTTGCTTATTTCATGCTGTTCCTAAGGGGGATCCCTAACCCATTACTGACAGACATCTGCTTAATCAGTTCTTAGAGACCTCCAGTGATAAACATCCCACATTCAAGAAGTCTACTCTGATGCTGAACTGTCCTTGCACTTAGAAGACTTTTTTTGTGCTGAAGAATTATTTACTTTGCTCTAGTTTGCACTCAGTGCTAACTACAACACACAGGGAGAATGGTGCATTCCCTTCTCCATAGCCTGCCTCTTTCTTTCACGGAAGGGAGAATATTACTTGTTCTTTCTAACTAATTAGCAGCTCAAATGATGATATAGGAAATCTCTGGCTTTGCATAATAGAACAGTTTTTGAGCATATACTTACAATGCCCTCTACTGGGTTGGAATGCAAGATTTAACAGAGTGCTCATACCTGGTTAATAGCTAGTCCTTTCTATAAATCTATACATTTACATAAATAAGATGAACAAACTACTGCAGACTTTTCTAAGAATGATCTTGGTCAATAGTAGACAACACTTCTGAATTTTTCTGTAATCTTGTGTAAAGATGCATCTGAAATTATAAGGTCTTAATTTTTCTTTGTTACCCTCAAAGTAGTGCAAACGTGTTTGGAATCAAAAATACAATGGAACTTCTTCCATTGAAGTTTGTTAAAATGTGATTGATTGAGGCCTGTTTTTGAAACCACTTCTTATCATGATGGAAAAAGGAGCTGAAGAAAATGCTAGGAATATTAGTAGTGAAATGCATTGCCAGTATCTGGGTCTTTATTTGGAGCAAGAAGGGAATCATTCTGTTAAGATGACTGACATCTCCTCTTTCCATTTTACTGCAAAATAAAATGACTTGCTTCAAACTGACATCAGCTGATGTCTTGACCTGTGGAAAAATGACTCCGGGCTGAAGGGTATTTCTGCATTTGAACAAAGGCATGTCCACAGAAATGACATTTTTATTTCACACAGTGACCCAAATGGATTGGTACTTTTTGTTGTTGTTGTTGCTGCTCCAAAGAGGCTTTAATTAATTAGCTTACTGGAGTCCGGATGGAAAGCTAGTGACAGAATACTCTCAATGAAATAAGTGCAGTCATTAAAAATAAGGTTTTTGTAAACATCTTCTGGAATACATCCTGAACTGGTAGAGAACTTCATAGTAATTAAATTTGGAAATGTGCATTAAGTCTTTTATGTCTATCTTCTGTGAACAAATTACTATTTCCTGTGCAGGAAGATTTTAGGATATTTCATTTAGAGTAATTTTTGGTGGCTCTGTAAAAACAGTTTCATTTTACCACACAGAAATGCAGTTCATTTCTTTTGATGTTTTTAAATGAAAAGATAAATGTTTTCTCGGCTAACTGAAATAATTAATAAAACCTTGTCAAACCAAAACCCCTGGCCCTTTGTTCCTGGGGTTTTTTGTTTGTTTGTTTCTTGTGGTCCTAGGAGGCCATATGGAGGGAAGTTGATCTGTAGGAACCATTAAATCTCATGGCTCAGCAGAAGAAAGATTTCCAATGGCTCCATCAACTGCACCTGTGCAAAGCCACAGAACTGACATAGGTATCTCTGGGGACATAATTCACATGGGGCAATCTTTATTGCTGGTGACAGTGTGCAAAGCGGAAATAATCAAACCTGTACCTTAGCTCTCAGGCTGAGTGTTCAGGGCTGACAGCTGATGGGGACGTCCTGAGAATATAGACCTGTGAAGTAATTGAACCTCATCAATCTTCAACATGTTACCAAGCTGCTTTTTGAAATGCCAATGCATTCAAAATGATTCAGGAGCTGGGATTTCCTCTGGGATTTTCTTTGAGCAAGTTCCAGAGATTAACAGACCATGGATTTGATCTATGTTTCTAGATTCTGTATGAATTTTATTTTCTATAATTCAGTTTATTATATTTTATGCAGTATGCAGCAGACTTATACCTTAGAAAGATATGTTATCTTAACACAACTGTTTCTCCCTGCAACATATTTCAGGAGAAAATGGAAAATTCCATAATAAGAAAGGCAGAAACGTACTTTTGCAGACTATAAACAATGTGTCAAACAATGACACTGTTGACATTGCTGATGGGTAGCCTGAAAATTTCAGAGTAAGTTACAAAGAGAATGGATTTGGTAATCTTACTTACCATCTGTTTCTTAAGTCTTTTGACTGTGTCCTTGAGTGAAACCTGATGGGATACTGAGCCCAGAAGGCAGGGATTTGAGGGAAGGAGTGATTTGCTCTCATATTGCAAAGAAAGCATGAGTCTGCAAAATTCTAACTTCTCTGCATTTCCCAGTTATCTGGACAGACAAAAAGAGGGTGAAGCTAGAGGGATATGGATGTTGTTTGTGTTCTTTCTTTGGAAGCAGGGAGCTAAGCTGGGAGTTGTCATAATTATGCCCAAAGGAGAGGATAAAGTGCTGCGTCCTGAGCCCACTGGGGGAAATGGTGCTGCTCTTTGCTTTCTCAGGAGCAATGTGGTGACATCAGTTCAGCTTCACTTTCCTTAGTCCTTCTAACTTGCATCCACTCTTTTCCCCTCACATGATTATGTGGGTATCAAGTTTGCCTGAATTCTATTCATGGACATCACTGATCTGAATATCCAGCTCACAAAGGGAGGCTTTTCCATGTGACTGCGTGCAACTCTGAGCAAGACACTTGTGGGGTGTGAAAGACTATGAGCAATTCCTGTAGCATCACACCTCTCCAAGCAACACATTTTTTCAGCACAGGCATTTTTAGTATAAAATTGGTTTTTTGGATTCTTTGAGCCAACTATTACAGTGGCTGCTGTGCTGACTGAGTTAAAATGCTTTTCTGCCACTGAAGAAAAAAAATCTATCTGAGAAATTTTAGGTATTGGGTATTATCAGCAAAGACCTGAGAAAAGTAGCAGTAGTTTGTTTCTTTATTATGTCTGAGCAGAGCTGAATTCATCTTGTTTCACTTACCTGCACTTCTAGGCATCAGCACAAGAAGGCACTAAAACACAACATATTTTATCTATCAGTCTAACAGGCATTTGCTACTGATTCCTCCAGACAGACAAACTGCACCAGCTAACAGCAAAGAATAAAGTGTTGCTTAAACTGTCATTCAGTGCATCATGCATTTAGTTCTCATTTGCATTTGTACAAGCATCCCTCAGCGTGCTGCTGTGTTTGGGAGTGCAGGTTTTCCATGCAGATCCATGAGAAAAGCCCAGCTGCTTGCAGCTGGCCCTGGCCCTCCTTCCCTGGTGAAGTAGACAAGTAGTAGGATAATCTATCAAAAGGAAAAAACTGCCGTGAAAATCGAAGCAATGATATGGAGCCTGGAAAAGAGCACACCACAGTGATTCTTTTATTGTGTATTATAAAGATGTTTTAGAATTAAATACACTGATGAAAGTGAGGCAAAAAGAAGCAGTGTATTTCAATCTCACATTCATAGGATAATTTTGGATTTCTATTTACATAAACAGTATGAGCGTATGGCCTTGAGGTACCAATTTATCCAGCAAGAACATCTTTGGTCAAAGTCTTACGCTATTATGCTCCCCATAAATCAAGAAGGGGCACAGCAAGATGAAGCAAAGCGATCTATCTGGATGAGCTTAAGGGGATGAAACCAGTGAGAGCATTTGATTTCATATTGCATTTACTTTACTCTTGTGCATATGGGATGCAGAACAGTGGGGAAAGAGTGGTTCTGAATTGTTTTGATGGCCACAATTTCTAAGTGCTGGCACTTCAAAGAACAGCGGGTGCTAATGAGATTCCCATCAAAGCAACTTAATTTACATTGACAAGCTTGCAGAAAGTATCTCAGATATTTAAGCAAGGGACAAGCATGGGCTAATTTTTTTCAGAAGAGGAAGGAGATATGTCAATAGAAATCTGACTTGGCCTTGCTACCATGCTGATGCCAAGGCATGTGGGGATGAAATCAATCTCATCCTCTTTCCAGTGCACTCAGTACAAGGCGCAAAATACTGAAGGAAATTTGTTCACAGAACTCTGAAACACAAGAAATTCTCTGAAAATGTTTAAAGAATTTCAGACTAATGTTCTTTTTGCATCACCTCTTCAAGAAAATGTGATGCATCACATGAACTTGACAGGGAAAATTTTTCAAAGAGACAGGAGCTCTCAGTAGTTCTAAGTCAAATATTTCTCCAGACAATGTGTAGCAGCATGAATTCTGACAGAATAATTTATATGGGTAGGGAATTGGACAAGATGAAATCCATAGGTACTTTCAAACATAAACTATTCAATAAATTTAAAAAGTTACATTGGATTTAGAAATTAATTTTTTGCAGTCCTCTAAAAAATCAGATAGAAATTAGGTGTTTTCTGAATGGCCTGCAACATCAATTGTTCAATACAAGGTATTGAAAGGGAATAGGGATGAAACATCAAACTTTGGGAGAAGGAGGGGAAGGACAGGACCCTCTTAAGTTGCCGAAGTCAATTTATTCTGTAAAGTACATAATCAGAGATCAAGCTGAAATTCTGATATTGGTTCAGAAACTGTGATATTGGATCAGCCTGATCCACCCAGGCTTTTATCTGGTTTTTGAAGGTTTCCAGTATCTGGTGCTCCAGGAGGCAGAAGACAATATATTCCTCTGCTTCACTATGGAGAAATTTGTTCCCTGGGATTTTTATCCAAATTGCAGTGACAGATTGATGCCAATTATCAATTACAAGATACCAATACAAAATATTTTTTGTGTGAGTTTTTGTTCTTTTTGTTGTTTTTGTTTTGATATACATAATTTCAAATATCCCAGAAACTTCTTTCTCTTTCATGGATTGTTTTTAAAGTTTCTAGTGTTTGGGGTTTTTAATGAATTGCCTTTAGGTTTTAGCAAAATCAGGATTGCAGCCCCTTAGCTACTGAACACTGAATTCCTGAAGCAAATTACTCAATCTACTGTGTGTTTTAGATACCTCTAGGTATGTACATGTTTTCTGAATGATGTGGGGCTTTCACACCTGCTGCTTTTCTGCCTTCCATTGAGTGAGAGAATAATGTTAAAAAAAAACATAGTAATGATATCTACAAAAATAGACATGAATAGACATGAATAGGCATGTGACAACTTAACTTCTTAGACTAGAAGGAAGACTAAAAATGCCCACAGATGTACAAGATTATCATAAACAGCCATCAAAAATATAAACAATATTTACATATACAAATCTATATACTTAATATATATAATTTTGGGGATTTTTTGAAAATAAATGGTGGCATCAGCATGGTGACATAATGCAAGTGATAGACTTGATTAGGCAATGCTGTGTACCAATCCCAAATACTAAGGTATATAGTAGAAAAGGTACATACAATAATGTATAGAGAATGCTTGGAGGAATATATATTTCACACTAAACACACTTAAAACAAATTCCCTGGTATCCAGCCAATTATTGGATGCTTAAGTATATTTTACATATGCTACAATTCACATATTGGAGATTTTGAAATAAACCTCTCTTTGTAAATGTGATTATTATGTTTGTTTGTTTATTTTTTTGTTTCTAAAGTAACCCAGGATATGAAAAGATAGCACAAAGTAGCCACAGGAAAACTGTGTGAATCAGACATGCAGAACAATTTTGAACAGAAGAACACAAAAAATGCAGCTTCATTAGAAAGAGAATCTGTGACCCTAGTGTTGTGCCTGCTATGCTTGACCCACATAAATTTATAAAAGCTGTTGCATCAAGAGACTTAATTCTGATGAGATTCTGTAGTCTTGCACCATTAAATCTGATGGGGAAATTGCTGCTCAAATCAATAGGAATAGGAATGAGAGTTCTGTAATTAGAATGGGTAAAAGGATTAATGGATCTATTGAAAAAGACAAAAAAACCACCGAGACCATGAAATATATTTTCATTGACAAGGACACATTTTGGACTTGAAAACTTAAATGCCTGATGAACCTTCTGTTGGTGTTCAACAAATTCCAGGGTTTTTTTTAGTCAGACAGCAACTGAGGAGTACCCACAACTTTCCCCCTGCAAAGACTATAAAGATCAAAAGGTTCTTTAATATTACATAAGTTATAAATATATAAGGTTTCAAACTCTATAAAGAAAAAAGACCATGTTTCATTGTGTTCTACAAATATTTACTGGGAAATAAAATAACTTTTTATTTGTTTGTTTGTTTGTTTGTATTTTAATTCCAGTTTAGTTACCAACATAGGCTATGGAGAAAAATACCTACAAAATAGAACCTCTTCAAGCTGTCCAGCTCTACACCTTCTCTGACAAACTGGAAGTGTCACTTGGTTACGACTGTAGAGTTAATATAGTCCATCTTTTAGATGGATACTCCTTCACTAGGTGACTGAAAAACAAAGCCTTTGTTGTAATTTGCAGAGACTTCTGTCTTTAAGGGATAGATCAAGTTTAAATCCATAGCATATCTTTATTGTTTTACTGGGTGTCTATTTTTGGTTTTCTATTTCCTTTATCTTTTATAAAGATCATTGGTGTTTGTATTGTCTTTGAGTTCTGTTTTCAAGTTCTTATTCTTCCCTTTCATCTGTGCACAAAAAGGCAGTACTTAAATTGTGTCTCAGCAGCAGATTTCTGACAGAGAAAGGCTTATGATTTTATTGAATGACTACTGGGGAGCTTGCAAGCTCTTATTTTTAAAACCACAGCTGAGAAACAGAAAAGAAGAAGCAGAAGATTAAATGAAAATATGAAATTACATTTATAGAAAAACTTGTTCTCAGCCTGAACTCAGTGTGAATTCCCTCCCTATAATAAATCAAGCAAATAAAATAACTATGTAGAGCCTGGAGAGGCAATAATCTAGAAACTTGAACAAAAGAGTCCAACAAAATCAGGACCTGTCCAGACCAAAATTACTGAGAAGTATTTCAATTTCAGACATTAATCTTCAGAGCCATTATTACTCTACAGGATTGGCAAGCAACCAAGGAGAAGACAGTACCTCTAAGTGACTAGTCTGCTATAGTTTCTATAGCTTTCAAAAATACACTGGATCACTCAAAAAGAGAAGGAAGGTGGAATGATTCTTGTTGAAAGAAGCTTTATCTTGTAGAATACAGCAGTGAGGATAATGGAGATTTGGGACTTTCAAACCTCTTCACAAACTGATAAAACATTCAGATAATCAGTATGATTTCCCAAAGGCCAGCCCTTGGACACAGCTATCTGACACAGAGTCAGAAGTCCCAGGTGTGTCTGTATGGAGCTGATGGAAATTTTACAGGCAGTTGCAATATGTCAAAGCAAGGCACACCACTTAGAAGTGTTGCTGTGTAGTATTTCTTTCTGTTTTGGTTGATAAAAAAAAAAAAAAACCCAAGAAAGTATTTTTTTTTTCTAATAGTCATGAGATCTTTTTGTCCTGTGGTAGATGGAAATGAGAGAAAATATATACATAGCAAAACATGGAGATAAATAAGAATTTAGAGATGGGTAAAATGGCCCCTATTTATCTCTAGAATAGCAGACAATTTTCTGAATTACAGACTTAGAATATCATTTATATGAACATAGCCTAAATGTCACTGATACATCAAAGCTGTGAACAACTGATACCTTAGATTTGAAAACCAATGTCTCATTTAGTAGATACTAATTTGGAGGTATACAGTGACTTTAAAATAATCCTTCAGAGTATATAGAAAAAAGAATAAAAATCATATATATTAAGTAAATGTTCATTTTTGACAAATCATTCTTTCACAAGGTTGGTGCTTATTTTTTTCCAGAGGAAGGCTCAGAATTTAAGTGAAAAGAAAGTGGCAGCATTGATACAAAATTATGTTTGTTTCATGTTTTAGAGCATGGAATAGGGTCTCGCCTAATTTTTTTAACTCTATAAAGGTGTGACTAAGCCTACAAGTAAAAGAAAAGCTGAAGGAAGCTAAAGAACATAATTTTCTGAGTAGTAGCTTTGAGAATTTGCAACTTGTGATTGCTCACAAAGCCAAATAAAGGTTTAGAAACAGTTTAATGAGCTGTGGAAAAATAATGCAGAAACATCTCAGGGAAAATTATCAGACAGGGAATAACAAGCACAGAAATAAAGATTTTTTTTTGTGATATCCTCTTTTAAAGCTGAATGTATGAACATCTTGCTGGGAGTAGAGAAGGAAAATGCCTCCAAGTTTCAGGGTAATCCTAACCAATCTTGATAAATATCTCACTGGAGGTGTTTCAGTGCCAGTAGCTGGGTAACCTATAATTATTTCAAGACTGATGATAGAGAACATAAGACAAAAACATTTCCTTATTTCTGAATGAAGAACAAATGCTGAGTTAAGCAGTAAATTAAAATAAGAGGTGAATAGCGAGAAGAATGACCTAGTGAAGCTCAGATCCCTCATTCTGCTTCTGCAGCTCTGGGAATTTGGGTACAAGAGCCAAATTTTCCAAGTTTGGAAGGGTTGCCTGCAGAAAACAGCTTTAACTGATGAGCTGACCAGTGCCTGTGTCCCTCAGGTGATGGGTGAGCATGGCAATGCTCAGCAGCTGGCACAGCGGGTCACTTAGGCTCTCATGGTACAGATAATGAGATATACGGATAATGCACCACCAGAGATGGAATGTGGGGCCTGTGGGCCCCTGCCAGAGGCTGAGCTGAGAAAGCAGGACATTAAACTATCAGACATGATGGTAGAAGCTGCCAGACATGACAGGCAGAAATGTGAGGAGCCAGCAGATACTAAGCTAAGTCTTGCCCGGGAAACCATATCTTGTATCCATTGCTGATGGCAGCAGTGTCTTTCCGAGGATTTTACAAAGTAGATATCCTGCAGTAGGAAGTCCAGTACCAATAACACTGAAACCAAATACAAATAATAAATAAACATATTTTTTATAAAATGTACGAAATATAATTTTTGATGATCATTTGTAGGAATAGGGGGAGAGGCTCACAAAGAGAATCTTTGTGTCTCTGCAGACACAGATAAAATCTCTTCCAAAAAGAGCGTTGGTCTTCACAGTTCAAGTTTATCTATGTCACAGCTACTACCACCACAGACCATTTGGCAGTGTGGGTAGATGGGGTTAAATAAGGATATTGTATTGCAGTGACAACAATAACTACAGCGTAACTACAGCTATCCACAAGAAAATTTGCTCAGCTTCTAATGAGCAAGTAGTTAATTTTGGGCTACATCATATGCAACATTCCCCCTTCACTTTCATCACTACTATGATCACTCTGTTTGGGAATACATTTTGGATTTTTTTTTTATTTTTTAAGAATTGCCATTTTATTTTGTAAAAATGAAAAGCTATAAAACTTTGAGTTTTGAATAGAAAATGACCAATTTTCCCTGAGAAGTTGGAAATACAAAAAGGCTATTTTTTCCTGCTTTCATTACTTCAAAGCTTACTTGCTTTTGAGTGTATTACAAAAATAATTTTTTCATGGCGTGAAATTGAAATGTAAAGTTAAAATTCAAAGCAAAGGCTTAAGCAGATGTGAAACACATAACATTTAGTCTAACACTATAATTAACTTGTATTAGGTCTCCATTTCATCCTTTCTTCACATCAGTTTCTGTGGTGCAGATCTCTGTTTGTTGATGGAATTGTGCAATGGTAAAATGTAGTAAAAATCCTCTTTACCACCAGGCTGCAGGACCTATGTTTGCTATAAAATTGTAGAAGTGAAAACCATACTAAAGCAATCTGCAAAACTCAGTCAAGGGTTAAGCCCTGCCTGTGCTAATGGGAGAAGGACAAAAAGACCTTAAGGAGAAGGGACAACCTGCATCAGTTATCCAAGAGGCAGAAAGAGCACAAGTGGGAGTCAGCAGAGAGGCTACACAAGTAAATGAGGACTGGTGAGTATCCAGCACATCACTCTGCAGTAGCAAACATCCTGCTGACAGCCATAATTTGCCAGTCTGCCCTGAACTGCAAGTCTTGTTCTGGGACAAGCCACACCGCTGCCGTAGCTGCTGACCACTCTGCTGCTCCAGGGCTTTGCTCAGCTATGGGTGCTGTAGCAGCTGTGACTCCTCCTCAGAGAGAACCAGCTCTGACATCCATCCAAGCTGCCTGAAGATCTCTGCTACAAGGAACTGCTGAAATGGACCTTGAAATCCCCAGGATTGTTGTATAGCTTCTGTTTCTGCCTGAATGCTTATGTGGCCATCATACAGGATTTGTTCCAGTGTTTCCTGCTCAGCCATGCCACTGTCATAATCTCTTCCTGCAGCCTTTTTTCAGTTCTGTTAGCACAATGCAGTAGGCTTCTGCCAGTGTGAAACAGCAACTGCTGTGTTACCCAGAGCTGGTAAGGCTATGGCTCAGCAAAGTGGTCATCCCAGTGATACAAATACCTTCCACCTCAGTGGATGTACACACACATGCTTTGGAAACAGAGATGGTATTATTTCCACTATTTTAGAATGGGACCAAAGCAGAACAAAAAAAAAAAAAAGGAAATTTGTTCAAAGTCATCCAGAAGGCCATGGGTATTTTTGCTACATGTAAAAAGGTCCAAAAATCTTTACAAAAGCCTTAGGAAAATACTATCTCCGTATATTTATATATGTATTTGTAAATATATCTTAGGAAGAAAAAAAACCAAAATTCCTCTTAATGATGTAACCATTCTTTCTGTCTTACGTGGAATATATACACATGCACACACATCTATCATCTATCTATCTATCTATCTATCTATCTAGAGAGATATAGATAGATATTTCAAAATTTAAGTTTGAGCCCTGTGGACCCTGTCAGTACTAGAAGATGGTTACTCTTATGCTCCAAAAGAAGTCTGAGAGTTTGTCATTTTTAGTCACATTGCATCATAAATTATCTGGTTTTAAATCAAAATTGAGCCATGTCTAAAATTTAATCTGTTTTAGCCTCCTTTATTGGTAAGCTGAGTTTTATCATCCTGTCCACCACCTGAATTACACCTCAATATAACAGTTGAAGCAAAAAGATATCTAAACTATAAATCTTTGCTGCCATCACAGTCAGCATAGACTGAGAAAAGAGCCAACAGCCCTGTAACTGATGTGAGTGGTTCTTGTAAAGAAGTTCCAGCTGCTATTTTCTGTTCTAGTTTTCACTGATTTTCCATGTGCCTGAAGGACAAGAAAAATAAATTATATTGTAGTGCTATGTGAAAAATTATAAGGTCCTGCTGAAATCTTGATATTTGGAAAAGAGTTTCAATTGAGTGTTCAGGGAATGCTGCTGAACAGGCTGATTTGGCCTTTGCTATTCAGTAGATGAAGCAACTCCTGACCTCGAGTTCTAGGATTTGCTGCCTGGCTATGCCTTAAGTGTAGGTGGTATTGTGATTCAAGTAGAGGGTTAGCAGATGGCAACTGTGTCTACATCCAGACAACAAGAGAAGAAATGACCCTGATGTTTCTGCCTTGCTTCTGAATGAAGGTATTTAGCTAAGCTGGCAGCCAAGCAGCACATTTATGAGATACTGGTTTCTATGCTCATGTTACTGTGGGCTGTGATAAAGCAATAGTTTTTTTGCTCCAGTAATGAGTGAGGGACAAATCCATCACTTTATTTTGAAAATGGTAGTGCCTCAATTTACTCAGATGACAGAGCAGTGAACTCAGGAGTGCTGATTTCAGGTCTTGGTTTTGTTGCTTATCTAAGGGCACATAATTTTGCTCCTCTTGTCACTTTTACCAGTGATAAACAGGGAGGATACTGATCTCTGAAATAAAACACCTCAAGAGCTACTGATAGAAAGTCATGGAGGAAATTACTAGTTTTACCCTGTATATAACTAGTTCAAATTACTCCCTTAATGTAGGTAAACCATTTCAGTTTGCCATCTGTGATCTCTGACCTTTATCAGTTACCATCTGAAAGACAAAATTAAATACTTAACTGTTGAAAAACAGTGTGTGGCATCCATCAAACAAGCAAAATAACCACTTTTCAAAATCAAATACTGTCTGGTTTTACGTTTAGTTCCTTGAAGCTGGAGTGCACCCCAGATGCTTGATTGATTGCCAGAGAGGGCAAACACAATCTCTTCATTATGCTAATAATGAAGTAATAGAATTTCAATGACTTTTTTGACAAATGTCAGTGATTAATTAATTCTCTAGTCGGTATAATCACGTTGCTAATCCTTTTGAAACTAATGTCACCATGAGTTTCATACAGTTTTTCATAGAAACAGTCATAGATGAAATAAAATGTTAGACTGTGTGTTCAATCATCCTGCATGTTTGTCCTGAGGCCCCTCTCTCTCAGGGCCCTACTTTGTTTTTGTGAGTGGACAGATGCCAGGTGCCTGTGCTTGTGCCTCTAAAAACCAAAACTTGATACTTTGCATTTCAGAGACCACAAGTAGGATGTGATGCTGGAAAGCTTTCTGACCTGCATCAGCGACATGGTGAAAGTGCTGCTTCCCAATCCCCTGCCAAATGTGACTGGAGGAGGCCTGGGCTCCCTCAGTGAAATGGAATATTCTGCTTCACCATCCTCTCCCTGCCAAAGCAACCCAGGCACAAAATCCTGCAGGAAATCCAGAAAGCATCAAGTTGGCTCAGCTGTTCTTACAGCTTGACCGAGGCTTATCTGCCATGAAAATTCCGCAAGGATTGGTCTATAGTTTGCTCCAAATCAGAGAAAATGCCAGTCACTCACCTCAAACGTGTCATTTGAAACTCTGGGACTCCAGTGGTCCAGTATTTTATTTTATGATTGTCTGATGCTACATATTTGAAGAAATATTTGGACGGAAGTATTTCCCACCCCACAAATAATCAAATAAATGCACCGTTAAGTTATGACTCTCCTTGGCAGCGAGAGTCACCTTGAAGCTGTAAACCAGGTTGAGTGCCAGTCTTCCTTATGGCCCTTCTGTCAGTCCATGAAATGCTGCAGCAAAAGAAAGATGATGCTGTGTATTGTACTGGTGTCATGTAATGTTCCCCAAGAGTGCTGTCTTCAGCCTGAATCCTGGGGAAATATTGTGACGAGCATCATGGTTCTTGGTGGGACTGGGGGACTGAAAAGGTGCCAAGAGATGTCTGCGCTATAGACACAAAACATTACAGACCTTAAGGTGCCTGGGAACATTAGCATTGGTGCTACAGAGTAGAGACACCAGATGTATGAGAGATTTGAGTACTGAAAATTCAAATTAAGTGTTAAGATTCTGTCTAAACTCAATGTACACTACAAATATTCATTTGGACCTGGGGCTTTGTCACCTCCTGCAGAGGCAGCAGCTGAACTTCTGACCTACAAATACAGTTTTCTCTTTCAGTTCTTTTTTTTTGATAAATGCTTGACAGATACAAAATGGTATTTTTGTCATTCAAAAGTCAGTAGTGATGCATTTCAGAAAGATATATACTTTTACAGAGTGATACCAAGAAACTTTGTGCTCACTGACTCACGGTAATGGAGGGTTGTTGAAACTTCTTTCATGTTCGCAGTGCGCAACAAGGTGGGTGGAAAAACCTCTTCACAAAGGCAGCACACCCCGTTTTAGGACATAGCTCTCTATACTTCATATGAAGTACTATATGGAAGACAAGGAAATGTCAAGTGATACTAGGGTCAAGTGGAAATCATGAGTCATTGTAATCTTGATATGCAAACAAAATGGAGAAATAGCAATGGTGGTTTGAGCAGAGCTCTTAACATATCTAGTCTTTCTTTATTACCTCCCTTCACCTTAGAAAACCATTATGAACTCCTTTTACTTCAGAAAACCTATTGTAAGACCATTTAGAGAGGGAGTACTGCATCAGTGGCAATTATTTTTCCTGCCCATACAGAGACAATAGGAAGAATAAGGCAAATCAGTGCTCTCCCTCCCTTGTCACAGAGTATAGGATGCACCTTTTGGATGGCTCACCTTTAGCCTATATTGTGCTGCTATTATGATTTTTTGTGTAGTCTTGATATATTTCGGTTGTAAAATCATTTGATGCAAAGTTACTCTGAAACATGGACTTATCAAGCACTTTCATTAAGACATCCATAAATGTTTACAAGCCTTCAAGGTCAAGAATAAACTGGCTACAGTTCTAGTTCTGCGCTTTACAGAAGGGGATTATTTTGTTTCTCTGTCAAAGGGTATGGCTTCCATACTGTATCAGAGGCTTTAGATAAATGCAAAGGTTTTAGAGATCATCTTTCTCTTATTCTTGAAGAACAAATTTATCTGGTGTTTTGGCTTAAATTTATCACTTACAGAGGGCCTCATTTGTTTAGGATCTGAGAGTAGGACACATCCCTACACCCTGCAACAAACAATGTCCAAAGAAAGTTTATGCAGCCAAGGGTGAGGAAAGTGCAGCTTCAGGAAGCTCATTACAAACTCTTATTTGAATAGTTTCTGGTTTGAAACTGCTGCTCTGTCTAAAAGAGTGTGCATCCTCCTTTTATTCTCTGTACCCTGACAGCACCCCACTTGTCTCTGAAATGGAAATCGTGCCCATGGATAGAAAAACAATTTTATTACAAAGATGTCAATTATCAGTTACAGCACCCAAAATACAAAATGAAAAGAAATGCATTATTTATCAGCATGTGAAGATTTGAAGCCTGAGGAAATAAAAAATAATCAGGCACAAACTGCTATGAACTATAAGGGCACAAATGCTGCAACTGCTGATGTTAAGGGTAATCTGAAAGGATATGAAGCAATGCTAATCTAGCTCCTGATAAAATGTGAGTAATTGTAGAAAATTGAAAGTTGGTACCTTTAATGAAGCTTTAAAAATATGAATGAAGATAGAAATATTTCTGTGTTTTATTTCTAAAACTACTTTATGCTTTGTTTTGTTATTATTATTTGTTAGTTTAACAAAACAAATAAA
Source organism: Catharus ustulatus (assembly GCF_009819885.2). Classification (NCBI taxonomy): domain Eukaryota; kingdom Metazoa; phylum Chordata; class Aves; order Passeriformes; family Turdidae; genus Catharus; species Catharus ustulatus. Next base: position 57,654,868 of record NC_046223.1, on the reverse strand, counting down.
ACCATGTTTTATATATTCCATGGATGGCTGCGCTTAACTAAAATTGGAATTCTAAGTGGTGAATAATAATAAAACAGTTATTAACTAATGGAAAGAAATCAGACTCTTGCGAAAAATGGGTTCAAGCATTGCTCAGCAATGACTAAAAAAAATCCCTGCATTATCCACACTATTTTCAGTACAAATCAAAAACATAGTCCCATGCTAGCTACTATGAAAAAAAACCCCAAAACTATATCCCAGCCAAAAATCAATGCAGCATCTTTGGATACTCAAGATATCAGCACAGAGCTGCCAGATACAACCACAAGAAAATTTGGCTTTTATGGAGCCATACTGCAGGATTTCTGAAAGGCCCTAGAAGTCAGTAGATAGAAAATTGGTATGCATCCTTTGTTTTCATATTTAGACATTGATATCGCAAACATTCATACACATGGATGTGTATAAATGTTAATAGAATTATTTACTATCCGAAGAAGTCTCATTGATGTTAAGATGGAAAAAGACTGAAAATTTGGGGTCTGGTTTTCAAAATTGCTGAACTTCCCATAGCAAGAAAAATCATAAAAAACAAAACAACAACAACAAAAAAATCAACCGATGTCAATAAATTAAGACAATTTTAAAAAGATCAAAGGTGTTCAAGTGAAAACACCAGCTAGACACTGGTTTTTGGTGAGTTTGTGAATCCATTGACCATTGTGGTTTCCAGCTTAGTGCATTGTTACATGTATCAAAACTGGGATAGGCATAAAAGGTGAATCTGGGCTCTTATGCACTTTAGTCGCATTTTTTTATCCAATTCCTTGCTTCTGACTTCATGAACGCTCTTATGTGATGTCACATGTTCCTCAAAGTGACACCATTGCTCTTGGGCATTACTTTGTCTCCTTAATTTTTTAAATGGAAATAAAACAGCGAAAATATTCTGTTCTCTCCTGCCTATCATTAATATCCAGTTCTCATTTTTTTTGATATTGATATACAATTGTATGCTTAGGAAAAGACAACAGCGTTCTTGTATTGCCCCAGTGCAGAAATTCCTTTTTATCCTTATATCCTACAAATGCCCTTGCAAAGGTCCTGAACTTCAAATCTCTACATTAGTTTTGGTTTTTTTCCTTGCATTCTCATGCTAGTACAGTTCTTTGACAATAATGGGAAGGTGTCTTACTTTGCCCTTTTCCACTGAGACTTCATACCCTACTGAAGAGACTGAAGAAATGCTAAGAAAATAGAATAAAACTTAAAATATTTTTTTCCCCTTCTGATTCATTACTCCTGAAAATGGGATCTTTCCACCTTCCTTTTCACTAACTTGGTTTTGGATCGCTCAAAGACTCTGAAGACTCCAACAGAGCACATTATCAGTTCCAGAGATAGGCAGTGTAGTGTCCAATGGAAACGGAGTTTGCTCAGCCTCTGAGAGTTTTTGGAGATGCTTTGGTAAATTAAAAATAGGGCCAATAATTGCCAAGATAATTTATGAAAGTTTGCTTTTTTTAAAGTTAGGATTTAGCAACAACTGAGTGAATTATAATAGACTCTAAAATATTTTTCTTCATGGTTTTCTCTAGACAGTGTAAATGCTACCAAGATGGTGTGGTACCAGCTGTCCTCAAGATGTTTCATAAGATTTAACACCCTTGGACATAAAGCCCCATGGATTTCTTTACAAAGAAATTCAACAGCAGCCAAGCTTGGACAGCTGTTTAAGATAGATCATGTGATGAGTAAAAAAATACCCAAAGACGTTTAAATGTAATGGTGTATAAAGAGCAACAATCACAATTTGTGAAACCTGTCACAAACGTATCTAGATATTCTGGACTGAAAGGATTTTCCTGTGGAGAGATGTATGTGACAAAAGGCATTTGAATCAGAACATGGTATAGTCTCAAAGACCTGTGTTAATTTGACGACATTGTGAAAATGCAGAAAAATATGAAAGGTCTACTCTTTTAGTTTAAAAAAAAAATTAAAAAAGCAACAACAAAATAAGTGAAAGAAAGGTAGAAACCATAAAGATTTGAGATTAAAAATTGGCACAGAAATCCAGTGAGCAGTACAGTATTTTTTGGAAGGGGCCCCTGTGCAGTTGTTAGTCCTGGGAAACAGCCATTTGTGATAGATATTACAAAAATGCTAAAAAAAAGGCAATAAAGGAAAAGATAATTTTTTTTTAAAGGGGTTTGATACTAATTTAATGATAAATAAATTTTAGATTTGAAATTAAGAAATTATTATACCTTTGAAACATTCTCATCTGTGAAGTACAGGGAAAAAAGTGCTGCTATTATGAACCAAGGGTAGATCATAATGGGTGCATTCAGAAGAAATACATTCTATATAATAAAACACAAAAATATATACAATGGTAACTGATCCAATTATGTGGTGGTTACTGACTTAGAGCTGGTTTCATATCCATGAGATATCATTCAGAAGTTATTGATAAGCTACTGTTGACTTACTCCAGGCAACATACAGACTGGTGTTTGGAAATGTCTGGAATGAAATCCTTGCAAAAGCTGATATTTATTTACAGTGCAGTGACAATACATTGAACACTCAAACCTTTTATCTCCCAGACAATCCTTTAATACCAGGAGATCCTTGATACTCAGGAGAAGAAGCTATGGTAAGAACCTACCTCTCTCTGATTCTCCTTTACTACTAATCTTGAGTTTGGAATGAGAGTACAAAGATGATCTTAAATTATTATTTTTTTTTAAATTACAGCAATTTCCCGACTATAAGGCGTACCCTTTAGACTAAAATTTCCCCTGAACCCAGAAGTGCACCTTATAGTCCAGTGTGCCTTATATGATGTACAAAGTTGCAACATTTGCCACCCTGGAAGTGAGAGCCCTGAGCTGTGGGGGGAGCCAGTAGTGCCACAGTAGCCGGGTGGAGGCGGATCCAGGGGCCTGTGGCACTGCCCCTCCTGGGTACAGGCGGGCCTGGGGGCCAATGGCTGCCGGGTTGAGGCGGGGCCTCAGCCAGCAACTGCACAGGGGGAGCTGGGGGCGGAGCCTCACTGCAAAAACAAAGTGTGCCTTATAGTCCGGTGTGCCTTATCTGATCTACAAAGTTGCGAATTTTGCCGACTCCCGGGGGGTGCACCTTATAGTCCAGTGCACCTTATGGTCATGAAATTACAGTAGTTTCACGAATACAAGCCGCACGGATTATAAGCCGCACTTCCGGTGCCTCGACAATGTTGCTGTCTTTGTCAATAGATAAGCTGCACCCCGAATATTAGCCGCACTTTCGTTCGTCGCGAGAATCCGTGCGCAGCTTTCACAAATTGGCCAATCAGTAACAGGATCGCGGCATAGCGGGGTTTACTGGCTCGGGGCGGGGCCAGGAAGGCTCGGCCCGCTCATGGTTGCCGACGGGGCCGGGTGGCCCAGCTCAGCGCCACGGCTCGGCGGGGCTGGCCGGGTGGTGCTGCCGCCGCCGCCGGGCTCGCTGGCCCCCCTCTCCCGTCAGCACCACCCCGCTGCCGCGTTCGCTAGCCCTGCCGGCGGGCTGCCGCCGCCGCCGCTGGGCTCGCCGGCCGCCCCCTCCCGTCTGCACCGCCGCCGCGTTTCCTCGCCCTGGCCGGCACTGCAGGCCCCCGCACCGCCGGGCTCCCCCACGCTGCTGGCCCCGATTCTGCTGGGCTTCCCCCGCTGCCAGGCAGCCCCACCCGCCGGCCTTCCTGCTTCTGCCATGCTCCCCTGCACTGCTAGCCCCAGTTCTCCCAGGCTCCCTCGCCCTGCTGGCCCGGGCTCTGCAGCCCCCCTGCCCCGCCCTGCTGGCTCAGGCTCTGCCGCCCGCCCCCCACACTGCTGGCCCCGCCTCTGCCAGGCTTTCCCACCTCTGCCGGGGCCGACCGGGCTCCAGCTTGGCTTGGGGCTGCCGCGGGCTCTCACTTCCGTGTTGGCAGCTTTTAGAATTTTGTTAATGTATTAGCCGCCCCGGAATATTGGCCGCACTTCCGGGTTTCCACCAAACTTTTGGTCAAATTGGTGCGGCTTGTATTCGTGAAATTACTGTACTGTATTCTGTAGAGGGGAGGGTCCTAAGCCTTGGGACCGTGCACGAGTAAGGGCATTGCAATGAATAATCCAGTGTTTTCTTTTTGTGTTTTCCATGAAGGAGGAAATCACCAGAGTGTAACAGTATATCTGTCAGGCTACTGAACTATTTCTTGTGCTCTAGGTTTGGTTGATGATTCTTACAGGTTTTTTTCTGTGGCCAAGGCACAAGAAAAAAAATGTATAGAACTGTTTCTGATCATTTTGCTAGCAGTGCTGCACACCTTGCTGCGAGAGAAGGCAAGCCTGTTACACTTCTGTGAGGTTCCACACAATTACAGTAAATTCACGAATACAAGCCGCACTGAGTATAAGCCGCATCTCTGGGTGTTGGCAAATATTTCGGTTTTTGTCCATAAATAAGCCGCACCCGAATATAAGCCGCTCTGTCGTTCGCAGCGAGGACCCGCGTGCAATTAGTAACAGAACCGCGGCAGGGCGGGGTTTACTGGCTGAGCTAAGGCTGTGCAGGCTCGGCCCGCTAGGGGCCGCTGACGGGGCCAAGTGGCCCAGCACGGTGCTGCCGCTCGGGGCCGGCCGCCGCTGCCACTGGGCTCGGTCACCCCGGGTCGGCGCTGCCCCGCGGTGGCAGGCAGGGACGGAGCTTCCCCCACTCCTACGGCAGCGGCGGCGGGCAGGGACGGAGCTTTCCCGCGCCCGTGGCGCCGGCGGCGGGCGCGGACAAAGCACCCCGCCTCCTCCCCGAGCTGCGGCAATGACGGCGCGCACTTCCCCCCCCCTCCCCGGGCCGCGGCAACGGCTGCGCAGGGCTCCCGTCGGCTCCCAGAGCCGCGGCAATGGCGGCGCCCCCCCCCCCCCCGTCGGCTCCCCGGGCCGCGGCAATGGCGGCGCCCCCCCCCGTCGGCTCCCCGGGCCGCAGCAATGGCGGCGCCCCCCGCCCCCCCCCCCCCCACCTCTCCTCCCCGGGCCGCGGCAATGGCGGCGCCCCCCCCCCCCTCCTCCCCTGGGCTGCGGCAGAGGAGGGAAGAAGAGAGCTCTCCCACCTCTCTCCCCGCCCCCCATGCTGCCTGCAGGGAGCCAGGGCAACACGGTAACACTGTAACAATTGCGAAATGCCGGCTTTTACTGGTCGGTGCTTGGTTCGGCACTCTGGCTGGCACGTCTGGGGTTGTAAATGTCAGAAAATTATTAATATATTAGCCGCACCCGACTATTAGCCGCACTTCCGGGTTTCCACCAAAATTTTTGTCAAATTGCTGCGGCTTGTATTCGTGAAATTACTGTACTTCTTTTTATTTGGAATGCAGAATTGATAATGGAAGGAAGGTGCAACTAATTTTATTAAATTATTTGAAATTTCCTTCTTAACTCAGTCTCCTTCTCTTACTGGGTTCTTCTAATTTGCAAAGACAGATTGTCTGGACAGCTTCTGTTGAATTGACAATATTCTAGAACTGAGAGATCTGACTTGAATTTCTTGAGTCAGGACATACAGCACATTTGGGTAAGAGTACGTACAGCAATTTCACGATTATAAGCCGCACCTGATTATAAGCCGCACGTTACAATACAGAGTGTGATAAAAGGTATCTATTCTATCACCATCTGTTGAGGGTGGGGGCAGTGATCCTTATCCCTGTGGGAGATATTTTGCTAATGGGCCATCCATTGAAACCAGGTGGGGCATTGTTCTTTATCTTTTCACAACCCATCCTTCCTCCAGCGAGGTATTTTCTGCTAATGGCCCATTGAGTCCCACTGTGTGACTGATAAAATTACTTCATGCCATTAAACGTTGCTCCAGCCAGGGGGAAGAGTCCAACATTTCTTACCAAGATAAAAACAGAGGGTTTGGGACACTAAGGTAGCCCCTTTCTCCACTGGACTCCAGAGGAAAACTGGATTTTTCCACATCACCACTGAACCTCCGGAAGGAAACTGCACCTTCTACAGGAGCACTGCTTCAACTGAACCACATCTGTCACTGCAGGAGGATGCAGCCACCATTTAATGGGACTGCTACCAACACCCTGCCTGACAGGGTGTCAGGTTGTACTCTTACTTTGTCAGGGTTTGGAGTTTGTTTCTTTGTAGTAGTGTATTTCTATTTTAATTTCCCTAGAAAAGAACTGTTATTCCTAATTCCCATATTTTTGCCTGAAAGCCCCATGATTTCAAAATTATCATAATTTGGAGGGAGGGGGTTTACATTCTCTGTTTCAAAGAGAAGCTCCTGCCTTTCTCAGTAGACACCTGTCCTCCAAACAAAAACAGCAACTTTTCGTTCTTTGTCTGTATATAAGCTGCACCTGATTATAAGCCGCACTTCTGGGTTCGGACCAAAATTTTAGTCAAAATGGTGCAGCTTATAATAATGAAATTACTGTAACTAACTAGGAAAAACATGAGTGCTGTCACTGTTAGCTCAGTGACCCAGCCAGGAATTATTCATAAGTGTTTCAGATTATCCAGCAATAAGTTTCAAGTTCAAATAATTTCCTTCCTTCCTTTCTCCCTTCATGACAAAGTAGCTAAATTTCATTAATGCAAATACATATTGAACATAAATACTTCTCCCACAATGCTGAACTCTGTACAACCTCTGCAATAAGTGTTGGAAAATAAGTAGATAATTTAAAGCATGCCACAGCCATGAACTAGAGAGAGGCAAAACTGTAACTAACAAACGAAGAAAGCCAATTAAAGCATAACAGTTTATGTTAAAATGTTACCCTAGGGATTCAAACAGCTGAGGAGAAGATTAAATGTTAGCTCTCATTTGGTGGCATGTGAAGAACCCTCAGTGGTTAGGTTGAAAAGGATTGAGTATGTTCCATGCTCCCAATTTCAAACTAGCAGTAAGTCAGCTGAGTTGTGAGGGACAAAAACATCTTAATTCAATTGATTTAAAACATTGGAAAAAAACCCAAACCCAAAACATTTCCCCAGATCTAATGAAAAGCGTTTTTTTTTAATGTTGTTTTTTTCCCTTTTGTTCAAACTTTCCTGCTGTCAAGATTTTTGTCAAGCTATGTGTTTTTGGAACAAGATTTTCAGTGGCTGTCTTCTGTGCATGTTTACTTCCCAATACATTTGGGAAAAAAACCCCCCGACAAAACAAAACAAAAAAAACCCCAAATAAATCCAAACTCCACATACCTATAGTTCTCAGGCATTTATTTTGCTCTTCACAAATGTATCAGTTTATGCTAAAATGCATTTTTAAAGCCGATGTCATCCTAGATTTTCTACAGAGTGGAACCAATTAGTCTGATGAGCTTGCTATCAGGCCCTTGCTTGGCACAGCTATGTATTCTGATGCAGCTTCATGGCTTTAGACACACTGGTGAAAGAGTGGAGGCCAAATAAAAGATAACCTGCCTCCCTCCATCATACTGGCCTTTATCTGGATATTCCTGTTCCTGTAGCAAAAGGTTGTACTGCTATTTGCTCCAACTATTGGGTTTAAAGAAGAGAATGTAATAAAAAATACACTGAGGTAATTTTTTAATATAAGCTCTTTGACCTGTTGTGTGGAAGGAATGGACGGTAACATTGAAGGAATAGACTGTAACATTGAAGGAATGGACTGTAACATCGATCCAGCACGCCTGATGATATTGTCTGATGAGTGAAAATGCATGTGTTGTAGTTAGAATGCAAATTTCTGGCCCTGTCAATAATTGAATTGCTCAGCTTGCAAGTCATTGTTTAGGATTAACCCTTCTGGGGTCTGATTTTCCAAGATTTTGCTTTGTATTCTCAGTGGATGATTTCTGTATACTTGTTTCAGCAGACACCTGTGCCACATTTATCATAAAGCACAGGTCTTTGCTTTTTCTACAAACACTCTAATGGAGAAAAATTTGATATGATTTCATGGGAGTACAAACTTTGTGAAGAATTTCCAAATTTACTGAGAAAGTAGAGGAGCTTCAGTATGAAAAAACCCTTACATTTTGTTTTCCTTGTAAAAGTAAATTTACAAATTTACTTCTCCTGAAGCAAATAGAATTAGAAGAGGATAAGGACTCCCTTTCAAAAAAACACCCAGTCCAATCCCAATTCTTTACTCATTTCTGAACAGGACTGTAAATCCTGGTCTCTTATAAAACTTAGGAGAGAAATATAGCCATTGATGAAGCTGGATCAATCCTTTCCCTGCATTTTCTTCTAGCAGTAGGTTCACTCAATATAGAGTATCATTTGAGGTGAAGAGTGAGAATAGCTTAACCCAGGAAGAGAGGAAAAGTGAACTGACTTAAATGAGCTAACTAATAGTAAATGTTGCCTTTAATCTATTGAAAACAGAAAGGTGTTAATGAACTATGATGATGCAAATGTGGAAGATATTGTCAGTACATGACAATCAAAATTCCACGTGAAGGGAGCATTGGACAGCTACTAGAATTGGAGTAAAATAAAAGTAATGCGTTCAGTAATGCAGTCTACAGGACTTTTGCTGCAGGATGAACAAGAATGCCAGCTGGAATATGGAAATTAAACAGCTGCTTAGAGTAAGAATAGTGATGTGTTAGTCAAATGCCATCCACCAACAGAGCCTTAAAAGACACAACGTAAAATAGAGGCCAAAATACATTTGGCACTGTTTTAAACAAGCTTAATATGAGTTATGCAAGAAAAGGGTGAAAATGGATACTATCCTGCTAAGACATGGAAAAAAATAAATCAGTTTATTAGGTGTCAGAAGCACCTAAGATCTACAACAATGAAGAAGAGAACAGAATAGCTGTTAATAGCAGCAGTTTCGAGTTTCTATTGTTTTTCCCAGGGAAACAAAAGCTGAGGTTCCATTGTCATTATTGTTTCAGGATCTATTTCAAGGAGGGCAATTGGGGATGAAGAGGGAAGGAAGAAACAAAAGCAGGAAGATATTTAATCCGAAGAAGAATGCTGAAATAACAGATCCATAAACTATGTATGAATTAGTTCATATTGAGGCTTAGAACAGTAGAGAGAGGTTCTAGCAAAGTAAACAAAAAAGTAATACAACCTAAAATGAAAAAAAAAAAAGGTTAGTCCTTAAAATACATTAATGGGAGTAAATTGTCCTCTTTTCAGAAAGAACTACTCATCAAACTTCATGCAAGGTAAGCTCCCCAAATCTTCAGCATTTTCTGAAAACTTTTCTTGAACAGGTTTGGGAGTGGTTGCTGACTTTAGCTTTGCTGTGATTATTTTCAACATTACTGGCAGTTTAACATCTCCTGGTTCATCTTTCTGCTTTACAGTCAGGCTCCTTTTGCAGCAAGGGAAATGAGCTAAGGTGTTTGCTGAGACAAGAAGCTACAGCAGTTCCCTGCAACAGGGCATATGACCTGAAAAATTATGATTATTCACCTTTTTTTGGTACTCATTTACTTTAGCTTGCAAGGATTCATATGTAGAAGTTTGACAGATACATAGATAATAACAGTCTAGATAAAGTACTTATCTTGGCAGTATGTAGATCAGGAACATGTAATTGCAATTGTGATAATGAAAGTGCTAGGTCTTTTCCAAAACACCACTTCTCGAAGGCAACGTGCTTAGTCACAGGGGACCATCTGAGCACTAGCATCAGGGAAGAGGTTTTATGGAACTGTTATAAACTTTTTTAGGCTGCAGAGTGATACAAGTCTCAATTAGCTGCTGATAATTGATGAATACAGAGGGCTGTGTGGAAGCCCAGGGGAGGGATCTATCTATTGATGCAATTTTTTGTCTTAATGTCTTCACATGGGGGAGTTAATGGTCCCTTTCTTCCATGGTTCATTGTTGTTAGTAAAGGAGTTACAATTGCCTTCTGAAGAACATCCTGATTTCTTTACTGATAAATGGATTTATTTTTTTCAGAGAGTAGCATTTTTTTTCTAAGAAACTGGATGCAGTCCATTATTTCATTGAATTACTTTTCTCCTGCTGCTGATTCTGAGACCCAGTTGTCGAGAAAACAGAGTAACTCAATTTTCTCTGGGTCATAGCTGTGGTAGTTTTTAATGAAATCTTTTATTTTAAGTTTCATGGCATGAAGATCACTAAAAGGTCAAGAACAGTAAGGAATTCCTGTTTTCATGAACATTAAAGGCCTTCCTAATTTTACACAGCTGTTAACTTCAAATGACTGTATTAATTCTTCCTGAGGAGAAGAAATCACATAGGTCTTTTTCCTATGAATTGCCACACAGATGGTTCTTGGCACAGTGTTGTAGCATTTTGGAATAAAACTCTAATATTCACACGCAAAATGAGACTAATTTAAATTCCTGTATTATGAGAAAAAAAACAGGGAAGAAAGGATAATCTCTGCTCGACTGTTCAGGATCCAGCACCACTTCCAAGGTCCTGTAGCCATGGAGCCCTGGGCACCACAGCAGCAGGACACCCAGGCATGACTGAGCTGCCCTCCTCCATTCTGCTTCTCCAAAAGGATCAATGGGTGTCCAGCCTTGCAGAGAGCCTTCGGTCTTCAGCTCTGGATGTGGTCTCTGGCACCCACTACATGCCAGTAGCCTGGTAAACGAGTGTCACTGTGAGAGGTCCTTGGGAAGTTAAAGCTGAGTTAAGAGGCTTTTTGCCACTCCTCAGAGTGGTCAGCAGGGAACTCACTGAACAAGATGCAGCAGACATAAGGAGTGAAGACAGACTACTTTCCATACCTGTCTCTTAAGTCCAGTGTGACCACAGCAACAGAGAAACTGAAATGCAGACCACTTTTCTATACTGTGTTGACTTCATTAATTTCTTCAAACGTTCTTCAGCAACAGCTCTGGCAAAGTCGAGGGAACATTTTCTTCCTGGGTGAAGAAGACAGAAAAAGAGGGATCAAGCATTTTAAAAAATATGTTATTATTTCAGCAATTTAGTTTAAAGAAAGGAAGGGGAGAAGAAAAGTACAGAGTTTGTGGTAGATGGTCTTTGTGTCCCAGGGGGAGCCACTCTCACTGGGAGAAACTGTGTTGCTAACAGAGAAGGTAGTGTTTCACAGATGAGCCATGCCTTAAAAAATACCAAGCAGCGCTTTGTTCTATGCCACAGTGAAGCCCATGTTATAATTATCAAATGATATTTTTCTGAGGAGGACTTGGCTGAATGAATGTCTGGTAAACACTACAGTTAATTAGATGCCTGCATCTGCACATTTAGTCAAATACACAGGCAGATATTGATTCCAGCCACAAAACTCTCATAAACAAAGTCATTGAAGATATGTGAAGTGTTTGAGTGAAGATCTTTATAAAACAAGATTATCCATCCAAAGCCTCCAAAATCCTAAATTATCAAGAAAATAAAAAACAAGAAGTAAGTTCCATCTAGACACCCATGACAAGTCAAAATGGTTATCAAAAAAAAGCTTTGCCCATTTGCCAGCACTGCCTATACGAACACAGTGCAACTCAATTCGTTGTTAGATATGAACTGTGTTTTCCTGACTATTGTGTGAGTTGGTGACAATATCATATCACTAAAACAAGTTTCTGAAACACTTCTCAAAGTAGATTTTTATTGTTTATTTTGTAATTGTGAGCAGAAGACAAAATAGCCTTTTTGTTTTCTCTAGAGTTTGTATCCTGCTATTAAAGAATAAGAACAGAAATAATACTTAAACTTGGCAATACGTTTTGGCATGCACAAAGTTTTGAACATGTCTTCTGCCTGCAAAATTGGAGGGGTGTGAACTTGTGTGTGTGTAGCTATAGGGAAGCTGTTGTGCCCACATGTTTTGGTGTAGTCACAGCTGTGGTCATCTTTTCAAATACTGACTCTTTATAAACATGCAAAGAGGACAGAGACAAGAAATCATATTCAAAGTCAAATATTATTTAATGAGGGGCAGAGAATATTTTCTATCTAATATTTCAAAGTCTTCAATATTAAAATATATTTTATTTATCTTCAATTACAAATATTGTTTAATACCTTCTTTAGTGCTTAAGGAGAGTTTAAAGATCTCAATCAAAAATATACATTGACATTCCTAAATATACATTGCCTTGAGTTTTTGGGAAACTGAAACTGTGCTGTGGAAAAGATTTTTGATTGCGTTGAAGTGTTTATTTCATTTGAGTTTTGTTTCAAATCTTTCTATCATCTTATCCTTTATAATTATGCTGAACTGCATTTTACTATATGACTTTCTTTTTCTCTTAGGTGTATGTTTATGTATTGTGTCCTAGACTGGAAAATTGGGTAACGAAGGTCTTATTTTCTGTAGCAGTGCTTATCAAAGAACAACATCAGAACTAAAAATGATAGTAGGGAAGCAAATAACTAAGTTAACTGTCTTTAACATTTCTAGATCTTGTCAATGTGTTAGTAACATAAAAGAACAGAAAGTGATCTCCGCACTGCTGGGAGAAACACATTCTTTTCTTATCAATTGTAAAGTATTTTTATTTGTAACTAGGACCAAAGTGAGTCCAAAGCTGGGTAAGAGCAGGCTTGGACCTTCTAATTGTGTTTCTGTAGTTTTCAGAATTACCCTCAAACTCACTCTGTCCAGGATCAGAGCTTGAGATGTCAGCCTCAGCTGATAACAAAGATGCCAAAGTGGACTGAGAAGTGTAAATTGTGCCATGGGAGTTGGAGAAGAGAGAAACAGAGGCTGAAGGAGAGAAAGGTGGAAGTGCTGCACAAGTGTACTTCAGTCCTTGTGTTCAGTTGGTGTTTTTTCCCATCAGCCTCATGATGGAAAATCACAGAATGACAGAATAAGCTGAGTGGGAAGGGACCCATAAGGACAAATCTTTGACCTGTCCAGTCCTGGCTGTGGATGTGTACGTATGTCCCTTTTATTTTCCTCTCTCCTACCTGAGGTATTTATCCTTGCAGATTGAAATATCAAAAATATGCAACAAAAATGAGACAACTTGTACTTCTGAACAAAATTAGTCCTTCCTTCTGTCATTCTTTACCTTATAATACATACTGAAAGGATATTTCAGTGTTATCCCACTAGATGTAAATATTTAGATATAACTGTTTGAAATATTTGTGGATGACTGGCCTGCCCTTTAGCCTTTCTAAACAGCCTGCATGACCATGACAAAGGAGGAGATTGTTCCTGCTTTTATTGCTACTGACCCTCTGCTCACTGTGGAATTTTCCATCTTTGCTTCAATAAGTGGAGACCAAGAGGAATTAATCCGTAATTTCTCACATAGCAACCAATATGCTTTTTCCCCTCTTCAAGGAAACAAAAAGGACAGCAAAACTCATTTTAGTGGTTATTAGCATCTTCTTTCACGTTTTATTTGTGATAGGTGTTTATTCAGGGACACTAGTGACACAGAATTGTAACAACTTGGCTCACTGTAAGCCTGGAAATTGTAGATCTATCCCTGCAATATACTAGAATAGCGTGTGTTTTTGAGACTGGGAACATCAGTTGGGAAATAAAAGACTTTGCTTTCAAATTTTCCCATAGCCCAGGTTGAATTTAGTGCTTTTTCTTCTGTGGGTCAGTCCTGTGTTTTTCAAAAAATGATAATTGTGAGAGGTAATGGCTTCTTTTTGATTCCGAATGAAAGCATGTGTTTTCTTGATTCTGAAACATGTCTTTGGAGAAGGGAGATATTTGTTCAGGTATCTATGACCATCAGAGAAGACAGAGCAGACAAAAATCCATCTCTTCAAGCTGAAAATCTGATAGACTGTCAGAGGCAGGAACTAATAGCATTTTTGAAAGAAGAACGGGTGAGTGCCATTGTACATGAAAATGTCTGACACTCATATGAGTGATTCTGAAAGTCATAGTGTTTCTACTTGTGTTTATATGCTGTAATATTTATTCTAGGTAAAAACAATGAACTAACAAAGAGATAAAACAGAAAAGGTATTAGCTGAGACATTTTTTCATAATGAAAGCCTACACCATAAACTGACCAGGCTGAGATAAATGATTAGTAATAATCAAACTGCACCTTCCTGTGCTGTAAATATGGGCTTATTTTTAACGCCTTCTAATAAGCAGTAAGAAACAATGCTCACCCTCTGCTTGATTAAAGCTCATCTTTCCCACTACACTTGAAGATAAATGCATTTCTGTCTCTGTTCATGTCCTTCTGGATTAGCAATTAAAGAAAGGAAGATGCAGGTGTGCTGAATGATAACCCCTGTCTTTCATTGTTCACCCCTATTTCTGAACACTTACCATTAAACCTATTGTTCAGGGCAGCACAGCCCACTTGCAAACTATCTAAAGAAGCAGCAACACCTACATAATGGAAAGAAAAACTGGTGGGATACAGGGATATTTGTAGTCCTGTGGTAGGAAATGTAAGTGATAAAATGGAGAGAGGGTATCCTGAGACTGCTTGAGCATGTTTTCAAGGCTGCTATACCACAGATTGTGTGCCAGGTAATGGAAAAGACTCTTTCTAGCAGTGCAAAGTGAGTGTGAAATGTAGCCATAAAATTTTCAGGGGCTTATTTTTTCAGGTTTTTCTCTACTTCTCTAGCATTGTGTAACAACCTGAAATATGGCGCAACTTCAATAATTTATATTTTTTTATTTTTTATTTTTTTCCTTCAGTGAATCTAACACTAATACCACATGGACATTATCAAGAGACATTTAATCCTAATGCCTGCTTTTGTTTTATTCAGTAGGAAATTATTGTCCTGATATTGTCAGTTACAGTAATTCAGAGAAAAACAACAGCAGCAAATGCTATTCTGTGGTCTTCAAAGCACATCAAGACAGACATACAAATATGAGAACTTTAGCTGGATGGTCCTGTGATTTCAGTGTTCTCAGTATTCTCTCCCTTTCCTGCAGAAATAAGATGTTTCTGTTGTAGTCAGATTTAATATTTGTTTTCTACCTCTACCAGACTTTGTTAGCTCTGGCACTCAGTTCAGGAAGGTGGGTTATTTTTCCTTATTCACATGAAGAGAGAAAAAGATTTTCACCTGACATTTCCCTGCAGGGTTTATTTTTCCAGATGTATTTTTTTTTGTTTGCTATGCCTCTGTACTCCCATTTTCCAGCTGCAGATACTTCTGGCTCCTGTTCCCATTGAGCATACACCCACTGCTCTGACTGCATGTAGGGTTTTTTTGTCTTTCCCCATTTGCAGACACAAGTGGGGAAGGATGAAGGGTGTGAGAAATAATGGAGTGGAAGGAAATTCAGCCAGCCTTTGTCTGTGTGGGTTGTCATATCGGTCAGACCTAGAAGCTCCTGCTTACTAAGAACCACTGTCCAATCTCCCCAGCACAGCCACTTTGCTTTGCCCATCCCACACCAGGCCCTTCCTCTGCTGAAAAGCAAATATTTTGTTCTTCCAGTTTTGAAATCCAATTAAAATTTGTACTAAGTCGCATAAGAATTGTGTAAGGTTACCAAGGAGAAGAACAAAATACAAGGTCATACTCAGACTATAACAGATTCTCATATCTGTTTGAAACTGTTGGACATGTTATATTGATGATAATAAATAGCAAGAAAAAAAGGCCCATGAGAGAAAAAAATTATAAGCTTTTTATTTTGCCTTGACAAAAATATACCAAAAATGCCTTTTTTTTTCAGTCTAGAGGGAATAAAGTCACCAAAAATATCAGATCATGATGTAAAATACAAAACCAAGTTCTGTATCAAAGATGGAAGGGGTCACATAAACATGAAATTTCATCTTCAAATACAAAATTAGATGTGGCAGAGCTGTAGTACTGTTGTGTACTGGAGTACAGACTACTCCTCTTCGACTGAAAATATTTTACATACGTGCAGAAAACCATCTCTTGCTTGAAAGTATTTTTCAAACACCTGATTTGATTATGTACCACCTTATAACCAAAGACCCTTCAGTGCTTCCACAAGCTACTATTGCTTACTTTTGCACAGGAAAAGAACATGAGTTTTAGTGTCAAGCCTCAAGAGAGAGCAAGAAATTAGGAGCAGAAAAAAGCTCTAGTCCCTCTCTCCTAAACAGCAGGTAATATCACCTGAATCTCTCTGCAATGGCAGCGACACTGCCAGAGGCAGAAGCCTGTAGTAGCTAAAAAGAAGACAGCATAATAACAAGTAGTTCACTTTTATAACAGTTGCACTTTTATTTCTTTTCTAAGAATTCCTTATTCTTTCCCTGGACTATTAGCCCACTCACTCTGGAGAAACTCTGAATTTCAGGAGTAGACCAAAAAATAAAAAAAAAGAGTCCTCAGTGAGAAGGACTGCTAACCTTTCCAATGAAGAGTTATCCCCAAAAGAAAGTTGAAACAGCTGGTTCAGTGCTGCCTTCAAATGAACAGACTGTGTAGTGTTCACTCTGTTTTCATAAGGCTGACCTGTGGATCTCTAATTGCTAAGAAAAAGGGGAATTAAAAGGAGAAAATACTGAAGTCATAAGAAACAAAGGAGTTAATATGATTTGAAGGTGAACTATTCAATCAGTACAAGAGTGCTCCACTGGATTAATATTCATTCTCAACTGACACACATAATAAACTAATTCTAACTGCATCAAAGATAATTTTATCAAAGCCCCGTTCTTCTACTACAGAAAATTTGTCATCTATTTTTCTAATAAGAAGTCATTTACACCTTGCATATTCATTGGGAGATGGGAACAGTGTGATGTGGATGAAATAGCAGTTCTCAGCTCCGCCTCAGGGAAAGATGTACTGCTTTCCGTGGAGAAAGGCACACTTGTGCATGTGGGCTGCAGAGGGGTCACAGGAGAATTCCAGAATATGTTGCAAAGCAAAACTAGTCTTTAGGGTAGTTAGAGGCTTAGACTCCATCTTTCCTCTTCTTTTAGGAGAGTAAAGCATAGTCTAGTAGACATTGTGGAGAGAAATACAGTTTTTATTAGAATGATTTTATTAAAGACATTATGTCTCATTTAGAAACCTCTGCCATTATTGATAATAGTTGTTGTTGTTTCCATATGTAGGAAAAAAACTTTCAGACAGAGTGGCATTGTGGGGCTTGCAAAAAATGAGGAGCGAGTGTGGCATCCCTGAAGCAGATGGCATCACTCTGTGAGCCATCAGCACTGCCCATCCCCAGAGGGCAGGCAGCGCCACACATCCCTCCCGTAGGTACAAAACATTGCAATCTCTCCCAGAGACCTCATAAGGTTTGAGAAACTGCAGATAAGCTTTACTAGCCTTTATGAGTGGACACTGTGAGGGCCCTGAGGACATTGCCTCTCCTCCACAGGCTTTCACTGCCTGGGCTCAAGGCCAGCTTTGATAATGAAGCTGTCAGGCCATGTCAGCAGATGCATGTCCTGCCTTTGCTCAGGAGCTGCTTTTAAACTGAGGCTCCTGCTCTTGGTGTTTGCCTGAGCTATGTGGAAGGTTTTCCTGTGCCTTCTTCCACAACTTCCTGACCCCTAGTCACCGACCTGGCTTTCAAACTTGATCTGGGACCTGCCTTGTCCCAGCAGACCAATCCTGGCAGTCTGGGTCTCAGGAGATCCAGATCACCTGCACCCACCCAGCTCTGCTCACCTTGTGAGCTCTGCTTTCTTGGTCTGGGGCTGCCTCACTGTTCCTGCTGCTCCCTGCCGGTCTATTGGAAACAGAAGCAGGGTTTGACTCTTACAGAATAATTTTCTTGAGATGGATGTTGGTCACCTGTTGCAAGTTCACTCAGTCCACATGTTCATGCTCTTACCAAGAGGTCTGAGCTTTCAGTCCTGACATACAATATAGTTTAAATGCACTCCATGGCTTTTGCAAAATAATGTCCTTCTTCTCTCTTCCTGGATGCCTCAAAGTTACTATGGAGACACTTTCATTTTAAAGCGTAAGTACTTTGTTTAGGAAAGCTACAGTTGCATTAGCTCTATTTCTCTATTTCATACACGGAGCTATGAGAGCATTACTGCACTGTTAGATGGACTACTATTATGATTCTTGCCATCCTTGAATGACTTCTCTTATCTGTAATCTGGGCTTGCTGAGCTTCTATGTGAATAACATTTGCAAGGAGAGGATAGATAGAAAATATGTGCTTGGGGTAAGAATGGAATTTGAGGATATACTACCATTTCAGCAAATAGTAAATTCTACAGGAAAATACATTTCTTCCCAAGTGAATGGAAGAGAATATTTTCTTCAAGTGTATCTGAATTTTTGCTGGTAAGGAATTGTGCTTAAGGATTAGAGAAATTGTAAGACTGACCTTGAGCTATCCTGAGTTTAAGAGCATACTTTGAATACTGCAGCAGATTCCTTGCTGTGTGTTCTAGGATGGAATTGTAGTAAGTTCTACTTTGCTAGACTAGGAATAAGACTTCAAAATGTAGGATGCATTGTTTCCTTACAGGAAAACTCTTCCCAAAACTTTGTCAAGAAACATTTAATTATGGCAAATGGAAGGATAAGAAAGAATAACCTAAGTTCAGATTTGACTTTCATGTATGGCAAATGTAACAGTCCTGCACTTGTGTATAGTAGGGACCGAAAACCACTTCTGGGTTCCTAGTGTATCCAGATTTCTTCCAGAAATTTTCCATTGAAATAAGAAAAACAGACCCCAGGATTAGCAAGAGCATTGTAGCTCTGCGAAAGAACCCTAGAGTTTTGTTTTAGTTCTGTGTTTTATTACAAATGAGCTTATCTTATATATACACATTATTATAGAACATTATAGATACATTATAGAAAGAACTGATATAAAAAATGAAACAGAAGAGGAAAACTATTCTTTTGCCAAACATTTTCCTCCCAGAACACTGCATCATTCTGCTAAATAAAATGACTGCAGATAATTCTAGAAGGCAGGGTTTAGCCATTTTACTGCATAGTCAAGTCCAGGTCTCTATCACTCAGAGCAAACCTGGTGTATGAGCTGCAGGGTGCTATTAGATGCATTGCCTTTTCCATTCAAATGATTGAAACAGTTGTTTTTATCAGGATGGAAAATAATTGGACAAAGCAGCTCCCAAGGCTGAATAACAGGCACTATGAGGCCATGAAACATCTATTAAAAACCCAGAAGTTCCTGCAATGATTCTCAGTTTTCCAACTGTTAGTGAGGAGGTAAGGGAAAAAGAACTGAAATTAGCTAAAAGGGAATTGATATCTTGAACTTCATGATTCTAAATGAAAGACTAATTTGGCAAACTGATCAGCAGTCCTTGTTCTTATGATTATCAAGTACAGTAATTTCACGATTACAAACCACACCTGATTATAAGCCGCACTGCTGGGTGTTGGCAACATTTCATTCTTTGTCCATAAATAAGCCGCACCAGATTGTAAGCCACACTTTCGTTTGCAGCGAGGATCCGCGTGCAACTTTCACAAAATTGCCAATTAGTAACAGAATCGCGTGATCACGGGGTTTACTGGCTTGGCCCTGCTTGGGGAGGCCGCCAGGGAGCAGCCCCAGCCCCGCTCGCTGGTGCCGCCAGGAGGCAGGGGAGCAGCGTGCCCGGTTGGTGCCGCTGGGAAGAGGGAGAGGGGCGTGCCCGGCTGGTGCCCCCGCTGCATCCCCTGGGGCCGGGCAGCTCTGCCACGGCACTGCCGCTTCTCCACCGCCTCCTGAGGCCGAGCGGGCTCCGACTCGGCTCGGGGCTGCTGCTGGCTCGGACTTCCTGGTTGGGAAATTTCCAAAATTTGTTCATATATAAACTGCTCTTGAATATAAGCCGCACTTCCTGTTTGGGAGCACAATTTTAGTCAAAATGGTCCAGCTTATAATTGTGAAATTACTGTAATCATGGAGACGAAGGGCTGTAGGCAAATGCCACTTGCATAGAAGTCGTGTTTCGGATAACTACATCTGAAAGAAGATTAAAGACTTTCTAATTGAAAGCAATTTATCTAGAGGTGCTGTAACAGTGCCCTCTTCAACTACCAGCATCTTTTCTCAGGAGAAGCGATAATACACTTCTTTGAGAGCTGGGCAAACAGATGAGAGGGATTTGCAGGAGAAAATAGAGAAAAATGAGGTAGAAACTCACCATTTGCTCCATTGCTAGACCTGTGGGACAGTGTGACATCTCTCTTGAAACAGGTTGGATTTTTAAATGCCGTGGGATTTATCTCACTCCTTTTGAGGTCTTCTGTTCTATGCAGAGAGGGAGTGTCTCAAGGCCTTTCTGAGAGGGGCTGTACAGTGATGGCTCCCATGGCACCCAGAGCTGATATATGCAATCACACTGGGGAGCTCATTAGCTCTGGCTTGGCACCTTGACAGTGGCAGGCATGAGGCATCAGCTGGTGTGCAGCCAACACGCATCTACTGCTGGACACAGACAAGCTCTTGCAGGGGATGAGAAGGAAAATCTCACACTGGGGAAAATGCAGGCTCAGAGTAAATGGTGTGGGGGAGGCAGAAGTGAGGTCTTCCTCTCCCCTGTATTTTAACAGGAAGCACAGCAGAAGGGGGTATTCTGTGGTTGCATTAGGCAAGATACACCCTCAAACAGCACTGCTCCTGTGGCATGTCTGCTTACTCCTGATGGCTCTGTCAGCTAGACCCAACACATGAACTGGAGGAGCTGGAAAAAAGTTGCATCCACTGTTGATGGTATGGTGGAGAAACTGCAGCTAAAGGGAAGATGGAGACCAAGCTACCCCCTTTGTCACCACTCTCCAACCCATCCAAATCTGTGGGTGCCTTGGGCTGTATCCTGCAGCTTGCATTTCTTGTGAACTTGAGTGCTTATTAATAACACATTCGACGTAAGCAGTTTAAGAACTGCTCTAGTAAAATGTACCCTTTGCAGGAAAAACACTGCCAGACCTGCTATGCACTTTGATTTCCCATTTATAATTGTCATACATACTTTATCATGCTGCAGGTCTTTATCTCAAGAGGTGTGGGCAGCTGTGGAGAAGTGAACTAAATTTTATATAGTTGAGACAACACTATTTTCTGCTAACCATGAAGAGTAATTATAAAGGTTCTTATTAAAATACAGTGGATCAGCTCCAAAACAAAATAATTGCTTGGGACTTTTCTGCTTTGTTTTCCCCTGCCTTGTATATAACTGGATAGTATTAGTTTAGAACACTGTTTATACTAAGTCTATTTGGTTTTCTACTTCAAGGGGTGCAAAATGATTCTATCAAATAAAATTACCTTATTTTGCCATAGCTGAAAGTATCTTGCCAGTGATTTGCTTTGATTTGTACTCCTGAGGTTTGTGATTTGATGTAAATGACCAGAAAGAACCATTCTAGGCCAATGTGAAATAGAAGAAATGTTCTTTTTGGTGTTGGACTGAAGTTATAAATTTTTTTTCAGAATTAAGACAGTCTTTTTGTCCTGCTCTTTTTCACAAGGTTTTGTCCATTTTTTCTTGTTCCAATCTAATGGGGAACCAAGAAGAAATATGAAATTTCAGTTATTTTAGAGGCTATTTTTACTGACTGACTACCGCCACATGTATCCCAAAACTTAGAAATTTCCCTAATTCTGTTCCAGAATACCTTGAAGAAGTTGTTACTGTTACAGAGGACAACTTTCTGAACTTTCTGCCCAAAATCAGAATTAATGGAGAAACCAAATCAGCCAAATGTGGATCTGTGTCATTATAATTTTAATGACATTAACAATCAGACAAAATATTATCCATTATGGCGTCTTGAAGGTTTCAATACTTTGTTTTTCTCAGAGTTACAAAGTGCAACAGCACAGGGAAAAGAGCAGACTTCTTAAGTGAATCCTTGTCTTCTTTAGAATAATTTAATTTGTGTGGGGTTGCTAGCAGATGTAAACGAAATAATGAAATAGAAAGCGCTTGCATGAAAACCCTAGCAGCAGGCAACTTCCCTTGCTTGTATTCATTCATGTTACAGTATGAGTATGGCTGCTATATCAGCTCTCACACAGCAGCCCCTTATGCCAACCGTCCTTCATTTTCTATATCCTGTAACAATCATTTTTCACTTTTATTGTAACATAACACAAAAGTCATGGCATCTTAGAATGACCCTTTAACGCCAGTCTGTGAAACTCCTAAACTTTTATTTGAGTGGTTTGAAAGCAGGTATCCTGCTCAGTTTCAAAGAAAACAAATGGCAATGCTTTCTTGATTTATAGTGACATTTTGACAAGTTTGATTTATTTAGAAGAAATCTGTGCCAAAGATGAATGCAGAATGAGGAGAAGACACTGTCACTGAATATCGCTAAAGGACATTTTCATTCTCCTCTCTGATCTCTATAGTTGCAGGTGAGAAGAGTTTAGCCTTGACCCTGTGTACTGGTTTCAGGTGGGATAGTTTGTTTTCTTCTTACTGGGTGGCACAGTGATCTGATTTGGATTCAATATGAGAATAATGTTGATGACACAGTGATGTTCCGGTTGTTGCTTAGTAGTCAAAGACTTTTCTGTCTCCCTTGCTCTTCCAGTGAGCAAGTGCACAAAAAGCTGGGAGTGAGCATGGCCAGAACAGCTGGCCTGAACTGCCCAAAGGGATATTCCATACCACAGAACATCATGTCACACATATAAACTGGCAGCAGTTACTCAGAACAGCGCCTTATCATGACTCAGGGACTGGGTTGGTATCTGTCAGTATGTGATGAACAATGCTGTTGTACATCATTTGCTATTACTGTGTTTTTCTCTGTTTCTTCTACTCTTCTTTTTTATATCATTATGTGTTTGTTTTTTTCCTTAAATTATTACATGGTACTAATCTGAACCCGTGAGTTTATTGGGTTTTTTCCCCTGATGCTACCCCCTGTCCCATCTGCATAGGTAGGGGAATGAGTGGCTGCATGGTGCTTAGTTGCCAGCTGGGGCTAAAGAACAACACACTGGCTATTGAAATGCCATGGACTCTCCTTAGAAAACTTTCTTCTAAGGGCAGGGTGAGGATCTTTAGAAACAAAATCAAGTCTATCCCCCAAATGTCTGCCTGTCTGCAGTAGATTCGGGGCTTCTGGCATCCTCTGACA
The DNA here is from genome assembly GCF_009819885.2 of Catharus ustulatus. NCBI lineage: Eukaryota > Metazoa > Chordata > Aves > Passeriformes > Turdidae > Catharus > Catharus ustulatus. Next base: position 57,631,946 of record NC_046223.1, on the reverse strand, counting down.
ATTTTATCAGACAGATTTTCCTTTGGTTATTTCCCTTGACACTGTATCTCTTGGCAAAGAGCACTGTAGAAAAATGTACATTTCATTCTAATGTCTTTTACTCTTTAAGCTCCCACCTTCTATCCAACTACTTGAACTGCATCATTCAGACCTCAACAAGTCTGCTACATAAAGCAGACGAATACTTCCCAGAAAAGCTCAGTACACATACCATCTTTCACCTGTCCTTTAATGCAGGCTATATGAACTAGCAAAGGTGAGCCCTAGCTGTGTAACTACCCAATAGCGGCCAGAGGGAAGGAAATGTTTTGTTTCTTGGATTTGTCAAATATAATGCAGTTCTGCAGAGAAGCTTTATCCAGTTATTTCCACTTGAACACTTTCCTTCTTGAACTTACACTGAACAATAAACAGATGAAGAAAGAAACAGCTTTACTTGGACATCTTAAATAATTAAAGCATATTCTATACCACTGATTAATGCTTATTCTATACTGTGCAGATGATTGCTGGGAGATGCTATTTTGGGATGAAAATGAGTGCAATCCCTGGAAACCAGTGTCATTTCCCCTCTATCTCTCCAGTGATAGGCATCAGCCCCTGTGGACCCAGTCTCACCCTACCACCACCACCAGTTCCCCCGCTACATGTGATCCAGAACACAGAGAATATTTCTCTTAATTTGTAGAGAGCCTTTAGGTGCCTAGGTAGCAGGTGAGAAACTGAGGAAGAAGAAATAAATAATTCTACTTCTTGGCTGTGATGCTTTTGCAAAATTATCTAGCACTGAAGTTGGTTCCTTCCCTAAGGGTTTCGTCTTAGTTTGGAGAAAGGAAGAATTCTGCTGAGCTTCCTAGCATGCTTTTCAATTTATTACCAGAATCTTAATAAAGGGTCTTGCAGCATTTGAGTTAATTAATTTTTCTCTTGGTTCTCAGTTGCTGAAGGTCAGACTGTCCTAAGAGAAGGAATCCTTGCAGTGAATATAACTCACTACTGTGTACAAAATATTCTGACTTTAATGAAGCAGAGATCAAAATCATATAAGGGAAGGCAGATAATGAAGGAAAAAATCAAGATGTGACATTTTAATAATCAGCCATTTGAGGCTAAAACTGAAGGAATAAATGAATGTATTTTGATTTATTTAGGCAATTTTTTGGTGTGCCTTAGCATATATATGTAAAAGAGTTCCATAAAAAACATGCCTTAACAAGTCTCTTAATACACTAACTTCATATAATAACAATAATATTTTGAAGCAAATTATGGTGGTAAAAAATATTAAGTCAGAATGTCTATGTGTTACACACACGCACATATATAAACACATAAACAACATACTTTACTTTTGAAGATATTAGGCTATCAATGTAACTGGTTATTCACAACAGAAAATGAATTGCCCGTTTTTTTTTTCCTCTTAGCAACCAGCTTGAAAGAATTTCAATCTCCTGGATGCACAAGAGAATCCTTAAAGCTTTGAAATTTACGGTTTGAGATATTGCATTAAGAAAAAGGTGAGGTATTTTAAGAGATACTTCATTAATTTTATGAAAGGCCCTAGTGTATGTTGTGGTCTGTGTCAAGATGTGTAGGCTTTCACAATATGTAAAAGAGACTTAACAAAGGAAAAAGACGTTGTCTTTTCCTTGTCATGATCTGGATATGCCAAAATATTATCACTATTTCTTAACAATTGTGCCTGTTCAGGAAGATTTTGGAAGCTTGGAGAGTTTGTAGAGTCATAACATAATAATGAATTTTAGTTTTCTGAAGAAGACAGTTTTACAAAACTGGGAACTACAAACTAGCCAGTGTTACCTCTCTGCCTGTAAGATCATGGAACAGATCCTCTTGGAAGATATGTCAAGACGCGGATGACAGGGAGGTGATTAAAGACAGCCAGAATGGCTTTATAAAGAGGATATTCATACCTGGCTAATCTGGGGACTTTTGGTAGAGTGGCTGGGTTGTTGGATAAGGGAAGAGAACCTGATGTCCTCTACTGTGTCTTCTTTAAGGCCTTTGTAACTGTTCCACAGAAAATCTCTGCTGCTAAATTGGAGAGGTATGCATTTAATGGATGGAGTATTCAATGGATTAGGAATTGGATAAATGGCAGCATTCAAAAAGTTGTAGTCAATGGCTCAGTGTCCAAAGGCTATCACTGACAAGTGATGTCCCTCAGGGAGAGGATTTTCCATATGGCATTTTTCATATGAAAGTGGTTTGATGTCTTTAATAATGAGATAGGCAGTGGGATTGAGTACACCATCATCAAGTTGAGAGAGCACACCAAGCCATCCCATGAGAGAAGGGTTGCCATCCAGGGGGACCCTGGCAGGCTTGAGAAGTGGGTCGGTGGGAATCTCTTGAAGTACAACACCAAGTGCAAGGTGCTGCGCCGGTATTGGTGAAATCACCATTATCACCAGACTGATTAATGAATGCATTGAGTGCCTCCCTGCAGAGAAGGACTTAAGGAAATTGATGAGCGAAAAATTGAGTGTGACCTGGCAATGTGTGCTGGGAGCCCAGAAAGACAATTGTATCCTAAACTATATAGAAAGAACTGCGGCCAGCACTTCAAGATATATGATTCTTCTCCTCTACTGTGCTCATGCAAAACCCCAGCTGGAGTACTGCAACCAGTTCTGAGGTCCTAAGCATAAGAAAACCATGGATCCTTTAGAATGAATCCATAGGAGAGCCAGGAAAATCATGAGAGGGCATCGGAGAGATCTTATTGAGACCTTTTACTACTTAAAGGGGATTATAAGACAGATGGAGAGTGACTTTTTACCAGGCCCTGTAAGAGGACAAAAGGTAATGGCTTTAAATCAAAGGAGGGTAGATTTAGACTGAGAATAAAAAAAAATAAAAAAAAAAATATGTTTACTATGAGGGTGGTGAGGCAGTGGAACAGATGGCCCAGATAAATTGTGGATCCCCCATTTCTGGAGGTGTTCAAGGCCAGGCTGGATGGGGCTTTAAGCAAACAGGTCTGGCGAAGGATGTCCCTACCTATGGCAGGGGAACCGGAACTAGAAGGTCTTCAAATGTACTTTGCAGCACAAATCATTATATGATTCTATGGAAATTGTTTCACTAGGTTTAATATTTATAAAAATATCGAGATGGTGACTCATTGACATAATTTGCTATAAACAATCTTGTTCCATACATCAAGGGATGATGACAGAGTTTGACCACACTTCAAAGTTCTGATTAAAAAAGCAGAGTGACAACATGCCTAGTATTTTTTCCACACATTTAAAAACAATAGATCATCAAGTAGAAGCAAAATATCAAATCAACTCCTTCAAAAATTTCAGTGAGTCATTAAGATAGGTAATGTACTTTTTCTACATGACTCTTTGCAAACTTTCTTTTTGGTGAATACGTTCTGTTTATTCTCCTAGCTTCAATAAAACACCAGCTCCATCAGTTCTGGTTTATTTACAAATACAGTTCTTAAACTTCTGATCAGTACTTCATGGCTCTTTTAAGATGTGCAAGTTAACTACAAGATAAGCTATGTAGTTCTTTTCAGGATTACAAAGGAATTAAATGTTTTAAACTTGAAAAGGACATAGATTCTTACCATTTATTTGTCTCTTCTTGTGCTTTATAGAAATAAACTTTTGTGCAAGTATAGTATTTTCCAGATTAGAGTTCCTATGTCTTTTCTATACTTTCAGGTAACTGAAGCACTTGAAGTAATTCAGCATTCATCTGGTGTTCGAGATTCAAAAGGAGCAGTTACACTTCTGCAAACTGCAGCAGATTTTGACTATAAATCAATGGTTCTTGCCTGCCCATTCTTGCTTTCATTAATATTTAATAAAATTATGAAATTACTGCTGTGAAGTTTCACATTGAACTTTTACAAGGGGTAAAGGTGATAAATCAGTCAGTGGCTTGTACCTAAAAAAAAAGGAAATGGAGAGAATTCCAGAAACAGTAGCAGACTGTTAGCCATAAACCGCACAGCTCTCACCAAACTCAGAATGTGTCAGAGAAAATCCCTTGAGCAGCTTTTTCTGCCAGCATACTTGTGAATAGTGGGATTTATACATATGTAAACTAAAAATACTGCTGAGACAGCAGTAATGCTGAAGTTTAATGTCAGATTTTTTTCTCCCCCCAATTCTTAGCAGCCTTTCAAAGTTGAGACTCTGTACACTGAAGACTTGTGCCAGAAGGAAATTGTGTGCAGACCTTTGAGACTGTAGTTAAAAGAACTAATGATCACCCAGGGCAACAGCTAGCAGAACACACATACAAATTAAAAGTTGTTCATAAGAGCAAAAACTTTATCCTTTAGAGAGTATGTGTTGCAGGGAATGAGAAAAAGAATTTTTTTAAAGACTCTTCATTACATTTAAATTATTTTTCTTTGGAAAGTTGTTTCCCTTACAGGCTTGTTTTCAAGAGTAATATTACACTGATCTAAATTGCCATAGTAAGCTTTTCAGTTCGTATTTGAAAAAGTTATAGATCTGAAAACCTGTACAGATGCTAACATTTTATAAAGTGGAATGATAGAGAGGTGCATATAAGAAACTCCAATTTTTAACCATTAAAAAATTATTTACTAAGACTTCTCATTTTAATATTTGTAAATTCTAACAGTGGTCATGAATAGCATATACAGATATCCTGGACTGCAATTTAAAAGACGCATAGGAAAATGTGCAGTTTTATGCACCTCTGACTGTATTTCACATTGGTCATTCTGCATGATTTTGCATAAAACACTCCAGCTCCTCCTGACTTTAAGTTGTACAGATTTTACCTAACCAAACAAACAATCTGCTCTGACCATTCCTGAGGCCTATTCAGACAGCCTTCTTTTTGATCATTTGTTATTTTTTAATAGGAATCTTCCCATTTCTCTCCTTCTACCAATTAAAGAGGCTATTTAGCTTTAACATTTGGCACAAGGGTTATTGAAGTTAAATGTGTAGTCGGTGTTGTAACAGAAATTAAGATGCAATAATTATAAAAATCTCATCTTAATTCCTGTAACTATGGTCAAACATCACTATTCTTCAAGATTTCTGAGGTGTATTTCTGATAAATGCTTCTGATTGTGTAATTTTACAATAAAAACAAATTTTTGAAATTACAAATGAGACAATCTCTTCTATTTTGAAAATAGTAGTAAATTATGTAAGCAAATATTTTGTACTTATTGATGCTATTAATATTTCTACTTATTGAAAAAGCAGCCAAATAAATGAGCACAGCTGGATAGTTCTGTGTTTTCAGGCCTTCCCTAGTAGGAATCCACCAATATTGCCCTAATAAATCCACCAATACTGTCCAAGTAAATCTATTTGTACTAAACCATAGGAAACAGGACAGGCCTTGCCAGACATTTGCAGACAGAAGAAGGACCAAGAAGTTTTCTTGCTCAGAATCTCATAGAAAGTCTGTGACAAGTCAGCCATGCACACCTCTGATATTGCAGAACAGTTCTTTAGCCACAACTGGTATTTTCCTCTGTCACCATCCTAGAGAGAAGCGCCTCTTTTACAACCCCTCAAAACAATTTGAAATTTAAAGCATTTAATGAGAATCATTAATTAGTTTTTTTGATCCACTGTTGCCCATATGTGAAGAAAGAGAATTAAAAGGAATTTCACAGTGACAGATTACAGGAAGTTTATATTCTAGCACATTGTCCATTTTTGTTGTCACTCCCTAGGGTTTTCATTGGATTTGAAACTTTGAAGAACAGTCTAAAAAACAGATGAATGAGGGGGATAAACTCCTCAGCTGGAGATGCAAACCTGGTAAGAACTTAATTGAAATCAATAGAGGATTAAATGAAGGAAAGGTTTATAGTAAAAAGAAAATATTTCAATCTAAAAAAACAAAAAAGAAAGATAGTCTTTTGTAATGGAATTCATTCTTGTGCTTAGGATAGCTGTAAACCCTGAACCTAAGATTTTTTTTTTTCTCCCCTGAGGATTGTATCTTTGTTTTCTATAGCTTCTTTTGAAGTGACATCTTTGGACTTATCAAAATGGGTGGGAGTGACCTCCATATGGACTTGCTGTCCAGCTTTGAAGCTTGCTTTATGTTTCCTTAGGCACTTGAATCTTGTTTCTGAACCACAAAAAGTGAGACTCATTTCCACAGAAGGCCTGCCTAGTAGTAACTGTATGCCTACTTGACATATGCAGAGCTGTACTGAAACCAGGATAAAGAAAAAAACCCCTCCATGACTACAGTGTTCTGGTGAGTCCTTAAACATCCCTCACAATTACTTTTAAGTGATTTTAGATTAATTTTCACAAAGTGTGTTCTTTCTTCATATCTCTTATTACAACTTGGATATTGTATTTAATATTGACTTCTCAAAGATTTCTACTGGTAGAGAACAAGAGAATTTAAACTGTTTCCCTACTGCTTTGGATGTAGGACTACAATTTAGGATTCTATTTTTCTCTGGCTGCTCTGTGTTGCCTATGCTATAGTAATAATAATTAATAAGAAGCCGCGTTTCATGAACATGCTTGTGGAGAGGTTTGAAAATGAAGAAACTTTGCATGTTTAAATTTTCTTTCAGATAGGTAGACAGGAAGGAAAGTGTCTTGAAAGAGATTTAAAGCTAGGGATATATAGACTGAACTGAAAACCTTGGAAAACCTGCTGGCAAGTAAAACTAGTCAGATTATTTCTAGTGTTAAAACTGGTCACTCAGATTATTTCTAGTGTTGGGCACCAGAGCCTGTGATCTGTTTTTTGCATTTTAATGACTCTAGAATCCCCATCCTTCCCTTCTACAGCCACCTATACAGCAGCACACCTGGTTTCACGAGCACCCTGAATTACCAACACTGTGCTAGCTTGTTGTCCTAAAATGTGTGAGGAGAAGGAGGGTGTGATCACTTACAGACATTCACACTGCTTGGCACCACACACAGCAAGCAGCAGGATGGGCAGACACAAGGGCTTTGGGTGGAACATGTGAGCACAGATTGCCATGAAAGATGAGCCCCTTAGGAGTGCCTGCTCTGCCTGGCCATACCACGGCCACATGGACAGTCAGGACTGGCTTCAGCAATGGCCTGGAGCTCCTGGCCCCAAGCTGTGTGCGAGCTACCAGTGGTTACAGGTGAGTGCTCTAAAACACTCCATGATGCTTTTTAGCTGATTGGACCAAAAGTTTCAATAGTTTATAGTGGCCAGTTGTTGTTTTAGCATTTGTGAGAGGAAAGATACGGAGGTTTCTCTCCAGAACCAGAACTCCTGCAACTTGCTTGAGGCACAATCTAAAGAGAGGGCTGCTCTTACAGGCAGGCACTGTTGGTTACAGTGCACACCCCACGTTTCTGCTGGTTGGCACTGACTGTCAATGCCAAATGTGGGGAGGGAATCCATCAGGACAATCAGAGCAAAAGAAAATCCATATTATCTGTAAAACTTCTCTTTGAACTAGAGAGGATCAGTTCACTGTGAGGGAGCTAAGATTATGTGACTTCACCTTGAATGCCGCTGTTTATTTTTAAAAGATTACTGTGGAAAAACAAGTGACTGTTATGATAATGGATAGGTCTAAAGAACTTTACCAAAAAAATTTTATTCAACCATCATGAATCTCTAGACTGGGAAACTGTTGCTTACCCAGAAGTTGTTAGGTAGGACAGAGAAAATAGACAGGGATAATCACAACTGAACAGTGATGTGTATGCAGGCACAGGAGAAAGAATCATAAAGAGCTCATAAAACCTTATTTTCTTTCTAACTGGTTATCCCCAGCTGTTGAGCTTTGTTAAAACCTCAAACCTGCAGATCAGTAAAGACTTTCATTAACTTCAAGACTCAGGGAAATCTGTATGTATGGAAGTCCAGATATCTATGGGCCAAAAAAATATTTAAAAGCAGTGTTTCCTTGCTTAAAAAACTTTCTTACGGAGGAAAACTGATTTCCTTACTTAGAAATCCCACCTCCTATTGTGAGACTTGAAGTTACAGGTTCTTACTTTACAGCATGCCTTAGGTTTATAGGTGAATATACAGAGTTCTAGATGAGGTTATAGAAATATCTTAAATGGAGTATTTTGTGGTTTAAAAATTTTGTCTGTCACAGCTTTAACACCAATTAGTGTTTTAGAGCAAAGTTCTGTAAATCTCTCTTGGAGGAGATTCCTAGAGATGCTAATGAATGCAGAGACGCTTTCTGAGAAGAAATGAGTATATTAACATTTAATAGCTTTTTAAATATAAAGATAGGTATAACTTCAGTGAAAAAGACATAAGAAACATCATGTTCTGTAAAGAAAGCTGATTAATAGTCCTCAGAAGTCGAAGTCAATAGAATTAAGAGCTAGAAAATCCTCACTACTCAAATTAGGCCTCTTGGGTATGCATATTGCTTTTGTGAATGGTTATGATTAAATATTTATTAAGTGACATAAGGAAAGCTGGTTCTCTTTTCTGAAAATGAGTCATTTCAACAGACTAACACTATCTGGTCTAACATTTCAAAGCCTAAGAAGGAAACTTGTGATCAAACAGAACACATTCAAACAGATAAAGATGTGATGCTGAGAAAATTTGAAACATTGGCAATACCAAGTGAAAGACTTGAGCTACAAGACAAATTAAGGCATAGATACTTTGGAGACATGCCTTACCTATAGGTGATATACTAAGGTCAGAACATCAGGATTCATTGAAAACACTTGGGTGTGTTTGGATGCACAGTGACACAAATTACCTTTTATTTAAGTAGAGACAGAATTTTCCTGGAGTATTTTTCCCTTGTGGATGCAAAAGAAAAGTTTGAAAATAGACTCAATAGCTGAATTATGCAGAGACTGATAGCTGATAACAGGCAGAGCCTACTAACAGCTGAAATCAATAGAGGTAAGAAAAGAACACTTTCCATTTCTTTTGCCACTTATGTTGCCTTTAAACACAGCAGAATTCTGGAGATCATCATGTCATATTATTTTATTATGCTTGTACACTTTGAGTGCTCATATAGGCAAATGAAGCTGATTTAAATTGATGCTGTTTTTTAGATGTTACTGAAATAAATCAGGAGAAGAACTTCTATCTCCTGAATTCTTTTTTATACTTCCAAAAGGGACAATTGTTTTCTTCTAAGCACTGTAGAAAGTGACTCCTGTTCCTACAAATTTTACTTTCTGTGTTGGTTTCTGTGAAGATGTGAAATTTTCTTCTAACTTTATTTTTTGTTTTGGGTGCTTAGCTGAGATATCCTCTAAATATTACCATATAAATTTATTTCAAGTCATTCACCTGCGTCCCTACTGGGAAATAAGAAAAGATTAATTTTTAGTCATTTTCTGAAAAAATATACCGGGTAAGTATGTGTCATATTTCATTTACTTTTAAACTTTGAAGCCTTATAACTTAAATTTGGAAAAAAAGTTGCATTGAACAAATATTTTAAAATGCATGCTTGTTGACTTGGTTGAGCTCATAAATAAATGAGCATCTTGACATTTCCACAGAACTCATGAGCGGTGCAAACAGATGTGGTGTTGAGAGTTCATTGGCCTCATTCAGTCTGTGCAATGGCTAAGTCAGGCATACTTACCTGTCCTACAAAAATGTTTTTCCAGCCTGTTCTGTTGAAAAACAAGTGTTGGAGTGAGAACTTCAACATTTGTCCTTATCATATTGTTATAGAGCTTGGATACCCTTACTCTTTGAAAATATCCTGATGTCTCTTAAGTCTACATATTTTCTATTTTTCTCCCGGTAAATTGGAATGCATGTTTCAGCTAGTGGCCATTACAGTGAAAAAAAGTTCTGCAATGATGCTGTCATTCTGCTTAAATGTAGATGAAGTATTTTCTTTGAAGCAACATTTCACTACCTCCAAAGAAAGAACCATACCAGTTACACTTCTGCAGCATTACAGTAGTGCAAGAGCATTTTGTCTTGCAGTCTTTACATCATCCGTATACCACAATGCCTTTGTCTTGTTTAGAGGTTATGAAAGGTAAACCTTTCAAAACCAAAGTAAAAGAATCCTCTAGTACAGTGGTTTAACAGATTAGAGACATTTGAGAAAATTTTCAAAAGATATGTAATGGACATTCCTGCAATGTTTTGTGTTAAAACACTGAAACTGAAAGGAAAACTGACCATGGAAAAGGACAATGTCTTTTAAATGGGAAAAAAAATTCAATTTGGCTATTTATTAAAAGATATGGAAATAAGGTCTCTTTTTGTCTAAATCCCACTGCAGATGTAAAACAAACATATTTTTTGGATTCATAAATGAAAATCAGATCTTTTGTAAAATACTGCAATAAAACAGTCTAGTGTTAAAACATAATTGGAACTGTCAGTGATGTGTTTCCTTTCTATTGAAGGGTTTACTCCTGCAGAATATTTCATGAAGCCCTTAGTAACCATTAAATCTCAAATGGAATCAGTCAGCCTCTCTGCTGTCCCTGAAACAAGCCTTATCATATTTATCAAAAGCTGGAGCTGGATAAATGATTGAATAAATGAATGAAATTTGCATTCATACAGCAATTTTCATCTGCACAGAACAGAAAGAATGTTGGAAAGTGAAAAAAACCCCTTTCAAATTAAAAATAGTGCCTTTGCTAAGCAGTGAGAGGTGACTGATATTTATTATTCCAGGAGGGGAAAGATTAGAACTCAGTAGAAAGAATCTGACTCATAGAACATCCGATGAAAGACTGGGGTTTATTATTTCTCATTCTGGAATGGAAAACTGCCTCTTAGCTGTGAAGTAGTTATCTGTAATGCCAGCTTAAATACCCAATACAAATGGGACATTTTCTCAGGTCACCTTTTGACCTGCTGTGGTTATTACTAATCTCATTTTGAAATTCATTTATTTTTCATAAGTTATGAAAAGAAGAGCAAGTATCAGAAGGTTTAGGAAGAAAAATTGGTTCAGTGCCTTATAGAAAGTTTTGCAGATTTGGGTTCAAGGGATGTGCTTAATTGATGAGCTAAACATGGCTGTCTTGACTATGGCTGCAGAAAGAGTCCACGTTTGGGAGCAGACATGGAGCTGTTCTCTGCTCAGGGCTCGGTCTAACCTGAGCACATCATAGAACTGCTCAAATGCAGAAGAAAGGAAGCCCCAGAGAGTCTGCCAAATCTTCCAAACATAGCTTATTTCTTTGTTAAAGAGTGTTCAAAAATACTGTTGCCCAAATTTTCCCCAGGTGCATGGGGATTTCTCCCAGGAAATAGTGGATATAGATCATTCTCAAGGAGAATTCTTTCTAAGCAGGGCTTAGATGGCCAAAAGCCTAATCCACTCGCATGTGCATTGAGAAAGAGAAATTGTTTAATAGAACAACTACAGGTTATTCAGATTAATTTTATGGACTAACATAGATAAAACCTGCTGCTCATTAGTACATAGCTGTTAGTAACAACTCTTATGCTCTTTCTTTGAATTAAGGACTCCTGATTCATTTACAGGGCTAAGAAATCAAAAATATAGAAAAAAATAACACAGTACAATAATGCAATTCTTAAGGGGTATCACCAGAAAAATATACATTTTGAAGAAAATGTTTTTGTCTTATATATACCACAAACACCTGAAATCTTAATGCTTTCACTGATATTCTAGAAAGCACAGACTTCTAAAGAGTGCATGTTTACATTCTCTATTTAAAATGCTGTCTTCTGGAAAGCAGAAGAATTATATACTAGTCTGTAAAGATGATAAATTAATATTTTATAACATTAATTTTATGACAGCATGTCACTAGCTAGATGTTCTATAAGACAGAAATTATTAAATGTTTCTAAATTTACAGTGCCAATTGCATCTAACAATACTGTAAGAACTGGAAAAGTTTTCTCTATCATATATATAAATTTTGAAAGATAACTCTACATTATAAAAACAGAAGAGCTCTGGGAAAAAAAACTAAAAACCTAAACACTATCATGCAAATCTTGACAGAGAAAATAGAGAAAATAGGCAAATATGGTAATGTATTTCTCATATAGTGATCCCGTGAAAGATCTGTAAAGTATATAGATTCAGTCAGAAGAGAATTAATGAATAAAGGCAATTAATGTCATATAATTAAGAGCAACCTTCATAACTTTGTAAAGTCTCTAAAAGCTTTATTTAACAATTCCTGAATCATCTGTTATGAGATCATGAATTGAGCTGATAAAAACAGCTGTAGCAATATGTAGGCACAGGGTTATGAAGCTCATTAATCTTAATACTCTCCAGGTCTAGCAAGATAGTTTAAGATTTTTAAAATGCTTCATTCCAGTCTAAATAAACCTAATATTCAAAATCCCATTTGTAGAATGGAATTGTCATTTTTGGCATATTCTTAGAATTTCAAACCCTGTTTTTACATAATGAACAAAAAATAGGGAGGTTGTCAATGCAAAATAATGAATAAAATACTTTATTCCAATATCGCCAATTGGTACAATTTTCCTGTCACACTAAAAATTTTCATGGGTGCCTTGAACTAAGTTTTGTTTCAGAGGAGTCTTGAGTTTTAATTTTACTTTCTGGGTGAATAAGGATCTCTACAAAGACCTACACAAGGGAGTGAAGAATAGAGCCTCTAATGTTGCAGATGAATGGAAATTACCCATATCTAAAAATTCAAAAAGTTTGACATTCTTCGCCTATTTAGATCATGTAGATACACTGGATTTTGGTATTGTACTATATCAGATACATTCCCACTAAAGAGATCTGTATTTGCAAGACTGACAGAAAGAAATCTAGAAAGGGGAAAAATAAATTATTTGAATGATACTATTAAATAAATTTTCATTTTAGTCTCCTCTTCTATCCTGTGTGGAAGAGACTAGGGCATGAAATGAGAAAGTATCACAGCCTGCATTTCCTGTAGAGAAAAAGATGATTTCTCCATGAGACAACCAGACACATCCACTTACTTCTGAGTACATGATTTCTTTGGTTCTCACTGTCCTCCAGTGCCAGTATGACATTGAAGACGTGATCAGCTTTATCAATGTAATAATCAAAATCTGAGCACTTAAAACACATTATCCACTAGAAAATGAATGTTTATTTCCATGTTGATCACAGCATGGAACCAAACTGAAATTACTAGTGTTTTCTATGAAGCCCTCATTTCAAGGGTAAGACATCATTTAAAAAAAAGTCAGAACCTTACCATTTTAGGATGAGGTGGCTGTGCAGAGATGCACAGTTTGGTACTGCAAAGTTACTGAAGTGTAGGGTTATGGTCCAGCTGACTATCATTTTCTGTAGTTAATTCCCAGTTAGTGACCACTGGGCTTCTTCCTTCCTCTCTTTCCTGGCACTTATATCTTAATCCTGTCTTATTACTCTGGTTTTCTAAATAAAATATTTACTTTTCCCTCATGGTCAAATAATTTTTTATTTGCTCATATGGTTGGTTATAGCTCAGTGTGTTATTACAGTTATTTCAGAGCTTGATGAGGTTACTTGGCTGTTTCTTGTTACCTTGTGGGAGCTTTCACTGGTTTATTCATTTTCAATTACTTCACGTGGCTTCTTAGCAGCAGTGAAAGTTGTGTAAGTTAGGAATACAATGAAGACAGAAAGCAGAAGACAGATGACATAGAAGTATATAATACTTAAAAGGCATAGCACTTAATTGCAAGTCAAAGGACCTGTAAAAAAGCCTTTTGGTTGATAATAAGGTCAAGATATAGAAAGAGGTCATGTCTGAACATGCAAATTAAGAGCACAGTTTTTCATGCCACAATTTTTAAAACAAAAATAAATTAAACTACTTCTAGCCTTTAAGGGAATGTTTATTGAAGTTATTCTTGGTAATACCACTGCTTGTTTATTATTGTACATTTGGTGGTCTCTCTTACCTACATGTGCTAGAAAAATCATGAAAATACAGTAATTTCATGAATACAAGCCGCACCAATTTGACCAAAAGTTTGGTGGAAACCCGGAAGTGCGGCTAATATTCGAGGGCGGCTAATACATGAACAATATTCTAAAAGCTGCCAACACGGAAGTGAGAGCCCGCGGCAGCCCCAAGCCAAGCTGGAGCCCGGCCGGCCCCGGCTGAGGTGGGAAAGCCTGGCAGAGGCGGGGCCAGCAGTGTGGGGGGCGGGCGGCAGAGCCTGGGCCAGCAGGGCGGGGCAGGGGGGCGGCAGAGCCCGGGCCAGCAGGGCGGGGGAGCCCAGGAGAACTGGGGCTAGCAGTGCAGGGGAGCATGGCAGAAGCAGGAAGCCCGGTGGGTGGGGCTGCCTGGCAGTGGGGGAAGCCCAGCAGAATCGGGGCCAGCAGCGTGGGGGAGCCCGGCGGTGCGGGGGCCTGCAGTGCCGGCCAGGGCGAGCAAACATGGCGGCGGTGCAGACGGGAGGGGGCGGCCGGCGAGCCTGGCGGTGGCGGCAGCCCTGCCGGCCGGGTGAGCAAACATGGCGCGGGGCGGCCGGCGTGCCTCGCAGCGGCGGCGGTGGCTGGCCCGACGGCAGGGCGAGTAAACGCGGCAGCGGGGCAGTGCTGACGGGAGAGGGGGGCCAGTGAGCCCGGCGGCGGCTGCAGCACCACCCGGCCGGCCCCGTCGGCAACCGTGAGTGGGCCGAGCCTTCCTGGCCCCGCCCTGAGCCAGTAAACCCCGCTATGCCGCGATCCTGTTACTAATTGGCCAATTTGTGAAAGCTGCGCACGGATTCTCGCGACGAACGAAAGTGCGGCTAATATTCGGGGTGCAGCTTATCTATTGACAAAGACAGCAACATTGTCGAGGCACCGGAAGTACGGCTTATACTCCGTGCGGCTTGTATTCGTGAAACTACTGTATCCTCATTTGGAATATTATAATCAGAAATTATTTGGAATCACCTGAAAACATGTATTTCTGTTTTTAAAATAGGACTTAAATAAAGTTACTCCTATCAATACACTACGTCTTCAGCTTCCATAGGTGTAAACTCTCAGAGTGCTTACTAGATTTCCTATGGCAGAGAGGAAGTTTCTAATAGTTAGATAAACTTCAGAGGAGTTGTTCAGCCAAAAGAGAGTTCAGTAAAATTGTTGTTGAAACAATATTGACAAAAGTATAAATGAACTCTCAGAAAAAAGCAGAAGAGTAAAACAGGCTGGATGATTTGCACTAATTCTTCCCATAGCCATTGCAATAATTGAGGCATTGACACTGATAATTTTAAAGAGTATTCCCTCTAATATGTATTTAGAAAAAAAGAACATGTAAATAAAGAACATCAAACTTGGTGTTGCTGATATAACTGGATGGTGCAATGACAAGTTTGAAGATTTTGGGCTTATGTTTGCTTGAACTGCCCAGCCTTCTCTTGAAGTTCAGAAGATGTTGTAAAGCACCTTGCATTCACAAGTGAAACTGTCCCTGGAACTCAGGATTAGCTTCCCAGAAGTCGGATTTTTTTTCCTTTTTGCAAAGTCAGGCCAGGGCTTGAAGCCTGAGACTTAATGCTCAATATGTGCATCTCCTTCAGGCATGGAAGACATCCTCAACTTTGCTGATACTGTTCAGTTGACTCATATCTAAGTTAGCAACTATGGAAAACTATTTTGTCTTATTGTACGTATTTAAAGTACCCCCAAAAAATGTCAGGTTCCAAAATCTCTGTTTGTGGACCCTTGAGACCCTACCACAATGTAAAGCTGAAGGCCTCCAGAAAAAATGTTAGTTTTGCTGCTGCCACAAACTACTGGAAATTAGTAAACACTTCTTCCTTGGCTTGGGCTTTCCTGAGCTTTCAAACCCATTAAACCCATTTATACTTTCCAAATCCTCACCAACCCAGGAAAATCAATTCTACTGTGTGATTACACAAACCATAAAAAACTACCCTTTTCTCAATGTCTTAAATCTGTCACCTTGGATTACTATCTCACTCCCTCAGCTCTTTGAGGTCAATAGCAATTTCTTATATCCCTTCTTCATGTGAATTATAATTTTCCATGCAGTTATCTTATGCCCCCTCATCTATTTAATTTCTTATGTGAAGAACCTGTTCAATCTTGTCATGTACAGAAGCCATTCTGCACCTCTGATTGTCCTTATTGAGCTTTGATGTACTTTTCTTTTCCACTAGCACTTTTTGAAATTGAGATGACCAGGACTTCTAGCAATATTCAGCTATAGATTTAATCCTACTTCATGCATTTCACAACAGCTATTGTCTCATTTAACTTGTGTGAACACTTTAAATTGAAAAGTTGGCATCTGATGACTAACTGTTCCATTAGCAACTCATTTATATCAGCTGTCTGCATGCAGAGGCATTAATATTAATGAGACAGTGCTGTGGATAGATGTATTACAAGTGGAAATCAAGTGAACTGTGTGAATTTGTGAAGAATCTGTATTGGTGTACAGGATTTACTTCCAGAGAGAACAAATAAAACAAATTCACAGTGCTTAGGAGAGCAGATGTGCACAGCCAGCAGGCTGTAGCATTTGGGTGGAACTGGTCAAACTCCAAAACCAATAATTTTTGTGCTAACAGATTTTCAGTTGTTTCACTCAGCTAAATTTCACACATAACTGTGGTTTTGTGTCCAGAGGTTAACAATAACTTTGAAGACATGAAGAATAAAGTAAAAAACCTAAGTCAACAACAAAGCAAAAGAGTATACAGGAAAATCAATGCCTAATCTCTTTTCAAATGTGTTTCCAGCACTTTGGTGAATCAAATATTTAATTTTAACTGCAAGTAGAATCTATCACTGGACCTCTCTGAGAGACAAAATGAGAGATTTTCCTAATGGCTAAGGGGAAGCACTAGACTCATAGCAAGTAATATTATGTAGGCCTAATGTGTAATAGCACTGAGATATTTCTGACTTAAATGCATAGAAGGATTTAAGTAGTTTAGAGAAACAAATGGACTGTAAGAATATGAGGGTTTACATCTCAGGCATTGTCCTGTTTTTTCTCAGGATCAAGTTGTGGAGCTCCCATCTTCCAGGATTTACAGAATTTGCCACAGGGAGAGCCAAAGCAGAACTCAATGAGGGGTTAAGCTGCCCCTGGACCTGTTTACAGTAGAGCTTTCCTTGAGCATCTCTGATAATGTGCCAAGTGTTTCCAGATGAGGTGTGATTACTGTGTCCTCTTCAGGGTAAACAGCCACGTGCTTGCAGACATGGCTGAGCCAATAAACCTGGAATAGAACCTGAAAATAAAATATCTAAATTTTAAAAAGATGGAAGCATAAATTAAGCAGATGACAAGATCATGGATGAAAAAGCAAAAAAGTGAGAGGATGTGGAAATGGAAAGAGATGGCATCTAGTACCCCCTCCATCCCTCCTTCCCTCCATATATACTTTTACATCATAATATACATTTCCAAGGTACCCATGCTCAATAGAAACAGCTTTTCTCTTTTCCTGCTCTTGCCAAATATGAGTCTACAAATCACTGTTGAAATAGAAATCTTCATTGCATTTATCTACATACATTTTTACTTCATTTTATGCTGTGATTTGTATGTTAACATTCTTTAAATGTAAATTCATTATCTTGACTGAGATGTAAATGTAATGCTGCAACATGTGCAGACAACTACTCTACAAGGGAAAGCATTTCACAGTATGTTATGAATGTAACTACTCTGTGATAAAGATATCCCTATATTTAATTGAAGTAAAATAATTTCTACCTCATGTTAAAAATAAAAAAGACCTAGTGGCAAAAAAACCCTACCCTACCTCTCAAGTATAATATTTAAGTACAGGACTGAATAGACAAAAAAAATGAGTGTACAAAGCAATGTATAGTTCACTTGCTATGAATAATGCAGTATATTTCTGAGAAAAAAAAAAAAAGATAACTTAAACTTCATAGCATTTAATTCATTATGTGAACCAAGGAGTATCAGGCTGTCAGAAACACAGTTGCTCATAAGTTCCTCAATAGTTTTCAAAGTCTGCTGGAATTCAGTGTGTGAGTTACATCTCTCTTGGTGTGAGTAGTTATTTTCTCTGTCTCCTGTGTCTGGAGAATGTGCTTTTATATCAAACATTAAAAGTTATCAACATGAATTAAAGCCCAAAAAGAGCTTTGGTTTGTTCAACCTACTTTTTCTTTCTGACAAGACCAACAAAGAAGAAAATCCTTACTCTACAAATCATTTTGTCTCCTTGCATTTTTTTTTTAAATTTTCATGCTGCTTTAAGGTGATATTTTGGGGAAACTAGAAGCAAAGCACTGTTTTTCAGAACAAAGGTTTTAGACATAGAAAAGATGGAATAAACTGCTTCTATTAATTTTAATTTTTTCAGAAATATTACTGCAACACCCTGAGGGTTAAAACTTTGCGGTCAGTTTGGTAAATATTGTTGGTTTCTAATAAGTTTTACTTAGCTTGCCTTCTGCTGAGGGACACATACAGTCTCTGCAATGATTTCTCCTAATGGATTTCTCTCTACAGGTCTGCTATTTTTCACTCTTTCTAATTTCAACAAAAGTTGACTGTATCTTCTAGAAGTGATGTTTCACAGAAATGGTCCTCTCCTGATTGCTAGCAGTTATTCTGTTAACTGAGGTGTGATTGATCAAAACATTTTTAATAAATTCTGTGAAAGGCAGTAACTTTTTGTGTCAGAACTTCTGTCTACTCAAGTTTGATTAATTTTAGTCTGTTATTTCCTACATTTTTAGAAGTAACATGTGAAAAGTCAAACTTTCAAGAGTTAGAAGAAGCTAGCATGCCAATTCCCAAGCATGATGATGTGAGTTCTTGGATATTAAGCCAGTGCTTTATGCCCAGTGATATTGCTGTCCAGTGAAACCCTACATGGACTGCTGCAGAAAATGGAAGGGCTGTTTACAGTGAGATAGAGGGTTGCCAGATATGTCTCAATTGTTACATCTAGGTGCTGAAACTGATTTCAATACTGGTTTCTGCCACACAAATCTGATGGTGGTATTGAATAAATACTGTCAATGACACTATTGAATGATGATCTTGACAGGTTACTAGTATGCTGGCAATTTACAGAGTATCTGAAAAACTGCAAATACAGTCAGTGAGAGCTGCAATTTGAGCATGTAAAATAAAATGTTGCCTGAAAAGCTTGTTCTGCAGCATCTTAAATTGGCTCTAATTTAATGTGCACTTGTGATATTAGTGTTATTTTGCTGTAGTCCCCCCTCAGGAATATGTGAACACGTTGTGCAAAATCATATCCTAGAAAGGTTAAAATAAATTCTGAAGAGCAAACATTGCATGCAGGGTCTGGTAAGAAAAGCTAATTATTAAATTCATAATTATGTATTCATAGAACTATTTAAGTAGCATGCAGAAAACAAGCAGTAGGGCTGCATGATGAACAAAGGAAAACAATGAAAAGGTGTTCAAACTACCTTGAATGAGTCATGGTATCTGTAAAAACCAAATACAGCCTCAAAACTATTGCTTATTTTTAATGCAGTGATCAAATTGAGACTGCACAAATAGATGTAGGAAATAAAAGCAAGAAGTTATAGTGCGTATGCTTTTAGTGTCTTAATATTCTTTTAATTAAATTTTGTTGCATGTAATTAACTACCATTTAACAGCAAGATCAAGAAATTGTGGCAGATGAGGATGGCACAAGCTGAAATTCCATTGGCAGCAGACAAAAATAAAACAACTTATAAAGCTTGAAATTTGCCACAAAGGTCATATTTGACCTAGTTTGGGGATCACTTAATAATCAGCCCGTTGTTTCAGACATTCCTGTACTTGACTCATGCACAAATCTGAGGTATAGTGTAGTGTGATATATGAATTAAAAACAGTCTAGTTACACAGTGATAAGGGATTTCAAGATTTGTACAGCTTTTGAATGAATAAGCTCCAACAAGGACCTTATTGGGTCATGAAGGAAAGCATTAGGCCAAAAGAGCAAATGAGCAAAAATTTCAATTTTCTCTTCAGTCTTATAGCTCAAAATTTTCCTGTGTGACTGTCTAAAGTTTTGCACCTGATTTGCATTCAAAGACACTGGTCTTCTTCAACATCTCTAGGTGAAACTTTTTTTTTTCAAAGAAAAAGGCTCATTGCTGCAACTAAATTTCAGTACATCTATTTAAAACTTATGTTCAAGTTCCACCACCTTTCCAACAATTTGAAGAACATTAGATCAAATTGACAACCTTAAAATTATACAAAAGTGACAGTTATTCAAAATGTTGCTCACCGCATTTGTAATTGCTACTTAGTTTAATCCTTCAACAGCTCCTTTGTCTTACATTCCTTTTCCCTTTAGAGTGCTTGCTGAGGCTCGAATTTAATAATTTAAGAAAATCTTTCTAATAATGTCTGTTGAATCAATATTGCAAACTTCATAGCTCTTAATGAGACAATGATATCCTTTTGTTAAACACATTCCCTCTCAGGCTGCTAGGGCACAGTCTGCATGTTTCTCTTGTGGCCAGTAAGAAAGACTTAGTGATGAACAATTCTTATTTTAATTCGCTGATGTAACCAAGTGGTAAGTTAATGTGTCTTTTTTGATAGGCACAAACAGATCTTTTTACATTTTTTAAAATTTGTAAATCAGAAAATACAGAATTTTAAAAAGAGTAGTATGAGTATCAAGTGGAATAAAATCAATAAATCAATTTTTAGAATATTTTAGTTTAAAATAGAATAGACTCCTATCCTTTGAGCACTGCGTGGAAGTAATAATGAGTAGGAGATTTGTTGAATGTTAGTGACATTTCTAGCCAAAAAGTAAAATTTTAACACACATCTATAAAATTTTTCATTGCATAACCTAAGAAAATGAACAACTACTGCTCAGAAAACAATTACAAAGAAATTCCTCATGTATATCACAGTGAATGATTAGGGATGTTCCCACCTGAACACATAATTGCATACATAATCCTGTATGCAGGGATGTCATTGATGCATCTCACTGACTTGCATGGACTTCCCTTACTTCTCCCAAGGTTGTAGAACAGAAATACAAATAGAATATCATCTATTGATACCTTAAAAGTATTTAGATTGTCAAAGTTAGGTCTTTATGGCCATATTTTTATGCCTTTGCTTATGTTCCCTGACCTCCAGCTGCTGCTCCTGCTTACTGTAAAACTCCTGGACTTCCTGTGGTCAGACCTGCCACTGTGGAGTTCTTATCAGAAGAAAAATATCTTTGCAGAAGGGAGTTGAAAATTTTCTGCAGGAAATATTTGGAAGCTAGCATTTGTGATGCTCATGCTAAGACAGACGTGGAGTAAACGATTTCTTATGTCCTTGTTTTACTTAAAATACGTACTCTTTCTTTATGGATTGAGAAAATGAGAAAAATGTGCTCATATCTCCCAGCCATGAAATATTAGAGCTGTAAAATTTCCCTAGACCAAAGTATTGGTTGCTTGCTCTTGATAGAATTACTAGTCTGTTAGATTTTATTTGGATGTCATTGGTTGGACTTAAAATAATGTTCAAGTATTACAGCTGAAAAGGTGCTCCAGAAATTTAAGCTAAAGAATACATAAACCATTCTTTTCAGGAGCTGTTCTGAGGCAATTCAGCAAAGATTACAGATAGAAGTGTTTCACACATGATTCTCTTTGGAAGATCTGTTTAGACAAATTATGCATTAATGTAAATTGTCAAATTATGCTTCTTGCTCACAGAATATAGATCAACATTTATCTGTATTGATCAGACATTAAAGATTTTAGCACTTGTCTAGTGCTGAAGAACTACAATTAATAACCAATCTTAATTCAAAAGGCATGTAAAACTTTATGTTTCGTCTTTTGGGAGTGCTTATGTTCAATATCCGGTAGCATAATGCCATTTTGGTGCTATATTCAGAGAGACTAGATTACCTTACTGCATGTGCTCTTGATTTGTAACTTTTAATTGTCCATGTGAGATTAGATTCTGTGCTTGATCATTGCAATTCTAATAGAAGTACAACAGTGAGGCGTTAAGAAAATTTTCATGAAAAACATATATTGAAGAAAGATACATGCTTACACAAAGCTCCTCGCTACTGTGACTGCTACAGAAGTGGTAAACTAACCAAGAGACCATGTGGAAAAGAGACTGGTTTTTAAAATTTTTTTTTCCTTATTAGCAATAAGAAGCAAATCCAACTATTGAAATGGCAGTCTGCACAACAAATGTATTCTCTAATAAATGCTGGAGAGAGAGCTCCTTTTCTTCACTTATATATTGTAGCCATTTGAGGGATGACTGTAAAAATGTCTATTTTAAAGCAAACAAGGTTTTAGATATTTTAGATAATGATAATGATAATAACCTCATTCTGTTAAAAAAAAAAAAATTGTCCTAAGAGGTATATTTTTCACAAGTGTGGTTGGCTTGCTTTAGGGAGCTTTATGGACAGTGATTCAGATTTGGAGCCCCATGGCAAAGGTTTCTGAGATAAAAGCTCCAAGGGGAGCTCTCTGTTACTTATAGGCTCTACAATGGTTTTGTTGGAGTCACTTGGGGTGTAGAAACTACTGCTGCTGAATTCTGGTTCTCTGTGTCTAGATGAATTGAGAGCAAGAGTTAGTTTGAGATAAAGGCAGATATTTATGATATTGGCCCTTATCCCACCGTGATCTGTGTGCACAGAAAAGTCACCAAAGAGCATACCCAGGCTTAATGCTGATAAATATTGCCCACAAGTGGGCCCTGAGATCATAGGAGGTTTGGATATATATCCAAGAACACTGAATTCTCAGGATCATAGGAGCAGTGATTATGGCGCATATTTCAAGATAAAGGATATCCAAAAGCCCTGACTGTGATAGGGAATATTTTTTGCCACTTCTCCTCGTGATTGAATTGATGGAGCTTTTCAATGGTTTCACAATGGCTACAAGTAATATCAGAATCACTAATTTCAAAAGAGAACCCAAAAAGTCAAGAAATAATAGTACATTAATATATTTTGGTATAGTTGTTGATGACCCATATTGCTGTGGTAAATTACAGAGACATATTTTAATGAAAATAGGGAAAATCCAGTGGGGATGATTGCCTGTCTTGGAGCTAGTTATTTGCTCTTATGTTTTTAAAAAAAGTTTGAAAGACTGGTTTTTTTCGGTCTCAGGTTTTAGGAAGGACAAATTATTCCTTCTTCAAAAGATTACTATTTTATCCATTTATATATTTAACCTGGTTAATTGTAAAGCACAGTCAGAATTTTCTCCAGGGAAAATTACTAGAGAACCGCCTGGCTGAGGCATTCCTATTCCCTTCCTTCTTATTTGCCTCCAGCAATCTTCAGCACAATTAAGAATAAAAGGAAAATGTAAGCCTGCAGCTAAGGAATTTAATTCTAGAAGCTTGGGTTGTTTTGTTTGGTTGGTTGTTTGTTTTTTTTCCTTAAGTGGTAGATTTCACAGAACACTTGTCATCACCTGAGGAGAGAGGGAAACTTTGCGAAGGTGAGGCATCAAGATGAGGGAGCTAGAAGCTTTAGCTGGAAAGTTTTGTCTGATAATTAATTAAAACAATAGGCAGAGATTATGATTTCACAGAAGAGAAACTTCTATTCGAAATCTAGTGTCAGGACAAATAATGCAGGGGAGGTTGGTCATGTAGTGCTTGTCAATGCAGTAGTTTGTGCTTCTCTTCTCCTGTTGCCATGGTTACCTCCTCGGTTTCAGCCAAAATCAATCTATGTGGCTTTATTCACTTTGGGACTTAAACATCCTGTTACCCACTGTGCTGGCAAAGTGAACATGATGAAAATGTTGGATATCCTGTTTTGGTTTCTGAGTGACCACAGTGGCCATGAACAGAGTTTCAGAGGAGGTGTGCTCATGATGGTGTGCTCTTGCTTAACCTAGCACTGGCCCAGGCAATTCTGCAGGAACTAATTTAAGCAATTTAAGACGACATGGTGAGTCCCCAGGCAGGAGGGAAATATAAAGCTTGTCTTAAGTGAGGACATTAGATTAGACAGGTCGTGAAAAAAAATGGATTAAAGAATTGGTGTAAACCATAGAGATTGTGAAGTGATAAGAAGCAGTCAGTGTGGAGTTGTCAGGGCAAATCACATCAGTATGACTAAGATCTTCTTTTGGCGTCATAGCTGTCCTATGGAAGGGGAAACTTCAGACCCTATTTAAAATTTTCTTAGTGTTTTCAGAGACTTAGGGAAAAACAACCTACATGAAATCATCATAAAGATAGTGCTTGTTGAAAAAGTTATTAATCAAACAGTGGTCTGAGATTTTTTTGGGGCATTTCAAATAGGATCCTGTGCAAGAGTATAATTGGTATTTTGACCAGTTAATTGCATTCCTGGATGACCCTAAATTCATAATTCATAATTCAACTTGAGTTTAAGAAACTGATGAGTCACCCTGCAATCTGTAGTACTCAGTGGATAAAAGATAAGGTGAAAATGTCATGCCTGGGGAAAATGAGTGCTGTTATCCAAAATATATAATTAAGGAATAAGCAGAAATAGTGGATCTGGAGATATAATAGTCATATATGACCTGAGTATGCATAAGTAATGAAATAATAATACCCAAAATTTTCATTCTGAAATGCAGAAAACACCAGGGGTATATCTAAGCCATAAACTGTAGTTATTCTCCTCTGCCAGAAATTATGTAGCCTCAAGCACTGAACTCAGGATAGTTTTAGGAATGTTTTTCACACCTTATTTTAAAATAATCGTTCTTAAATTTCCTTCTATTTATATAAATAATGTATAACAAAATCATTATTGATTTCTAAATTTATAAACATACATGAAATTTCTGCGAGGGAGCATGATCCTTTAGATTGTAATCATTATTCTAACGAAAATTTTAGAGCTTAATTTTCAAGGGAAGATACACCTTCCAAGCCTGTGTAGATCAGAAATGTATATTTATATTTCAGTCATTTGTGTGGACTCAGGTTACTCTCAGGAGAAAGTTCCTCTAACAGTATATGTGTGACAGAAAGGGGAGTCAAACAGCAATTCTCTTCTCTGGCACAACTTGCCAGAAAGATGCATTTTAAGTGCATAAAATTTTCTGGTTTGTGTTAAATTGACGTATAGTCAACTCACATTTCTCTGTGCAGGGCAGGATCTGGCTGGTTCTCAGACCAGACAAAATGGCTCCTGTAAATCGCATTCTCCTAAAGTCATGCTTTTAGAAGTTAGACATTACAAAATGAATATGATTTAGTGTACCAAAGCCCAGTCTAAATACAGATCAACAACATTACCACATAGAAAACAAACAGTAGCCTTGTCCATTGATAAAAATTGTCTCTAGGTGTGGAGATTTCCATGGGAGCTGCTTTCCAGACAGCAGCACTACAGGAAGAGCCTGGGACACATTGTTCCCCAGTTTGGTCCCCCTCCCCCTGGGGTACTCTGAACTCAGGATATGTGTCTCGGCTGTTGTTCCAGGACTCTGAGTCCTTCGTGTTTCATACTGTACTGGAGGCAATGGATTGCAGATTCTTACTCTGACTAACCAATTCTTGTGAGCAAATATGACAGTTCTGTAGGTTTCCTACATTGCTTCTTTCCCCTGTTGTTGAGAGATTTGTGTCCCCTTCCCTTTGTTCCCTTTGTTCACTCCAGTTCATTGCCTTATTAAACTCTTTATTTTCAGTATCTGGCATGTACAGTGATACAAGACTAAAGGCATGCATTTAGCTAAAAATCGTTGTTTGATTTATTCTCTAGAATGTAGAATCTGAGTGGGATACATGTAGTAAAGCAGAAAAAAAGATTTCTCAGGAAGGTGTAAGGACCTCAGTGCCAGCTCTTGGTGTCACTCATCTCAGTTTAGTGTTTTCAGGGCTGAGCATCTATTGTCTGGTCACTAAATGAACAGTACAGTAGAAAAATTTTACTGTGGCTGTCTACCTTGCTTTAGATTGTTAATAAACACACCAGATATTTGTTTCTGTCTTCTTTACTGCTTTTGTTAGGTAACCAGTTGTTCACCAGAACCACAAAAAGGTTCAGATTTGTTTTGGTGTTAAAAAAAACTCAACAACAAAACTTCACAAAACTAACATACAACTCTCATAAGAAACCATCTATCTATTTTATCTGCTCAAAAAGTATTTTTAAAATTCAATTTATATGTGTAGAGGAGCATATTTATAATATGACATTATGTGTAAAGCAAGACTTTAGCCTTTTTAGAAATCCTGTTCTATCCCATCACCATTTCTGTCATTTGTAGACTGTAATGTACAGTTTTTCAAAATATGACACATTCTGAAAAGGAGAACCCAACTGTAAAAAGCCAAAATTATGCTAATGGGTACAAATACAAAAAGACAAATATCCCCTTTTCTGAGTTTTTATGTCACACTGCATCATGGCCCATTAATGCTATTTCCAACAGGGTACCTCTTACCTGTGTCTCAAAGATTGAGCACCATAATCCAAATCTAACTATTAAAGACAAAACAGAAATGGGTCTTCTTAAATCCAAGCACAGACCATCCCCTTGCATTCTGTCACATCAACTGGTTCCTGCACCTGACTTTCCACCATTACCTCTAATACATACAGAATTCCAAGTTTTAATCCAAACTCATGGATGCACAGCCAACCCTATACAGAAACTGGACTGGTAGTCTCTCACCTCCTTAACCCAGTTTCTTCCAAGTTTTGATACCTCGACATTTCTAGTTTAATCAAATGTCACTTTACTGAAGCCTCTGACCTAAGGCCAGTACTGGATGTCCCTCTAAAGACTCACATTGGTTTTAATGAGATTGAAACTCATTTCTTACACAAAACACATACAGACAACTCCATGTCCATAACAAAATACTCACTATAGTCTCTTAGTAGCTGCCATTTGTTACAGACCAAAGCATGTCTCACAGGATGCTGTTTTATGTGAACAGCTAAGATCAGAACTAGAATTGAAAAATCTTTTATATATATTGAAAAATAACTGCTCACCAAAATATCCAACTCACATAGTTAATTTTATGGCATTTGTATTGAGTCTTAGGGTAAATGTAAAATTTAAGATGGCAGGTAGGTAGCAAAAAACCCAAACATTTGAATATTTTATTTTCTGTCAGAGGTATAATCTGTTCGTAGACTCAGGAAAAACTACTTCAGCAGGCAACTTTATCAACAGATGGATTCAAGGCTGTTCATGTTCTTCAAAACCTTGACTGGTCATGGTCCTGAGTACCCTGCTTTAGCTGACAGAGCTGACCCCAGCCACCCTGTGAAATATTTCTCCCATTGCTGTAGGCACATCTCACTGCTATGTGGCTCCAGGGAGAAGGAGCAGAAGCAGCTTTCCAAAGAGCTCTCTGTCCCAAGGCGGGTCCAACTTCTATTTTGAGCAGGGAATCCAGACAGGCTTTGCAGTCTGAGTCAGCTTGCCAAAACACAGTCTATATTCTTAGACCTGTTTATCTTAGGAAGATTCTCTAAATTTTAGGGACCTTTTTAACAGCATATGGACAAGGAACTCTACTAGAAGGATATAGAAGCCAGGAGTTTCCAGTTGTCACTTTTTCTCTGGTAGATGACTAAAACTGGAATCAGCAAGGAGATTACCACTGTCTTCCAGAAATGCAGAGACTTGATGAAGAGAGGTCCTTCTTCAGAACCTAAACTCTGTGTTTCTAAAACTGTAAGTTCGCTGCTATATTAAGAAGTTAAAAAGTCATAATTAAGAATGGGGCCTCTTCAGTGACTTGATACACAAGCATAACACTGCTACAAAGAGTTCTCATTCTGACTGAGATTATTTTTTCCACTAAGGAGCTAAGCACAAAGCAGTATGTAGTATTTCCCCCTTCTTTCTCTAACTCTCCAATTCTTAGTCTGATTTTTCATTTTGTTTTTACTCTATGTTTTTGCCCTCCAGTGCTGCAGTTGGCACTGGACTAGCAGCTGTGTTGTGGTAGTGCACGATGCACATCAGATGTACATTCAGTTTATGTGTATATAGGTGGGTTGCAAATACCTTATAAAGCACATTTTCTCCTGAGGAATGCAGATAATAATACTCAGACATGAGAGATAATGATTATGGAAATCTACTTTTCTCTCTTTGGATTTTATTTTTGCTTCTTTCCAAAGAAACAAGACTGCTTTTTTTATTATTAAAAACAAAACCAGTGCACAATATTTGCAAGAATATGGTGCAAAGGGGAAAACGATTAAAAACAATCACCAAAGGAAAAAACAAAAAAAACCACCTCCCCTGCAAGAAAAAAACAACTAAAAAAAAAAAACCAACCCCTCCCAACAAAATATAAAATCTCTCTCAAAAAACAAACTCCAAAAAGTCAATCCCACACCCTCCTCTGGGACTTTGTCATTCAGTCTCCATTTAGTTTCCTGATATTTTTCAGTGAATACTCTCTAGATACAAGGTGCACTGTAAACAGCAATGTCCATGTCCTTTTGTTTTACCCAGATGGGATAGCAAGTATTACTCCACGAATGGCAACCAAGATTTCAGAAACATTCCCTGTCTGTGGCACTCAGAGTCACAGTGCAATTGCTCCACAACACTAACACTGGCTACAGGATTTCAACAGTGCTGCCTGTAAGTCATAGATTTCACCTGTGCAGTGGTCACATGAAGAGAAGAGCTATCCTAAAAATTCTTGTTGTGTCCCAGATTGTGAGATTTAGAAAGTTATAAATTTTATATCCTTTCATCTTTAGAGCATAATCTAATAATCATAACAAAAGCATTCTTGAGAGTGTCAATAGGAAGGAGAATCCAGAGATACGTGTTTACACAGGCAATGTCATATGCCACAGGGGGAAATATTTAGTTTCCATGTTAGGAATTCTTTGGGGTCATCTTTTCTACCATTCTTCAGATTCACATGATACATCATCTTTTTTATTCTTTTGGTCTAGAATATAAGCAAAGAATGAGAATTTCACCCAAATCTGTTTTACAAAATTATGCGAATACAGACCTGGAACCCTAAGCAGAAAAGCCAGTTATACCAGAATGCAGGAGAAAAATGGTGAGCAGACTTGGAAATTTGTTCTAAAGGAACTCCAAGCCCACACCGCCCTCAAATCTGAAGACTTCCATTTAGTCTAGACTCAAAGCAGCCGAATAACTGAAATTTGTTCTGACACAGACAAGTTCTACATTTCCTAGCTCATTTACATCTAGTAAGAAAGCCTCAGGAACAGAGGATGGAGAGGGTGCTGAGGGACCAATCCATGAAGCTGTGCTGTGGCTGAGATCTGTGCAACTCTGCCTCCACAGTAAGCAAGAGCTAAAGTAAATACTTTGTTTTTGACAGCTGTCCGATGTAGCATCCGGAGACCTTACTTGCTTTTGAAAAGGTCCTCAGGAGGCTATAAAGTTAAGAAACCAAGAGAAGGTCTGAAGAAATGGGTGACTTAGTGTTTCTGAGCTTTCTGTGAGCAACTGGAACTAAATTTGCTGTATGTAAATGACGCTGAGTTTATAAAACTCTCTCATTGCTGTGCAATATGTATATATGCCATGTGACATAAATGCTGTGCAAACCCTGAACAAGTGCTGTTCTTCTTGACCAAATAAATGTTCAAGGCAGGAAACATTCCTTTTGAAAAGTTCCATAGTGACATTAAAAAAAGTTGATTTCTTGGAGTAGTATTACTATTGATTTAATCTGAAGGCTTTGCTCCTTTTATTCATCCTCCCTATATTTTATTGGTTTGTGTGAAATCCACTCAGAATTTCTGCTCTACTCTTCATTTGATATTTATCTCTAACAAATAGATTTTCAATTCGGTTTTTTTGCAGTGTGTTGATTATCTGAGGCAGGGTTAATTTAATCCTCATTTCTGTTCAACTTGCAGAAATGAGGCACTACATCTACTTTTTTCATAACTCTCCCACTGCACTTCTGTGTGCAGTTGGAAAGGTGCCCATGCTATCCCATCAGGTGCCTGAATGTTGTTTGGCAACTAGCAAATGGTTTAATATTTAGACAGGTTGAGGGAAAAATTCAAGTGCTTTGAGTCTGCCACAGACTAAATATCAGCATCATAAACATTTAAAGAAGCAAATACACCAAAATTTTAAATCTGTCTCCCAGCTTGGTAATAGCTGTGCTTGCTAAAGGTGGGTACTCCCATCTCAGACCAGCTACCAGGTCTACTCATTGAAGGCACTCTTTAAGATGCATCAAAATGAACCACAAGATCATCAGCGAACAGCCAGGCATGAAAACAATTTATTGGGAGCAGATTAATCCAGTTCAATTTAATACCGTGTAAATGGCCAGCTGGTGAGAAGGGCTGTCTCTAGCAGGGTGTTGAGAACAGTTGTGGGCTATTGCTTCATTAGGCACAGTACATTTGCAAAGTGGTAATTTTCCTGAGCTCTGTGTCAAAATGTCTGTATCACAGCAGAAATCAGAAATAACTTCCTTAAATCCAAGTTTTTAATGCATTGTGCCTGGTACCAGAATTGCAGTAGATGCATTCAGCAAGGAATTAAGGATTTTCTGGGAGGAAATATTCTATTACTATTACTAGAAATATAGTAATAGAAATATTCTATTACTGTTACTTGTGTTCTATTAGTGTGAAGCACATCAATGCTGTGCAGTCTTCGAACTGACCTTGAAAATTAACAATAATTTCACTTATCCCTCTAGAAACAACTTTGCCATGTTGCTGGAAGTGATTTGTGTTTTGTCCTTTATTCCATGAAAACCAGGTCAGCTCTGAGCAGCTCAGCACTGTGGAATTCTTGTGTAACATGTGCATGTCATGCTGCACCTCCACTTGTTCGATTGAAAGTGCCAAGCTTAAGTGCAGTACAGACGTAAACCTTGCCATGCTGGATCAGAGTAACCGCTCATCTAAGGCAGCTTCACATTGCCAGCCATAGCCTGCTACAATTGCTTCATAAATTGTAAAAGTCCTGGAAGAGGTAATTACAAAAAAGCATTTCCACATCAGTAGTGCAAGTAAGGAGTAGTGCAAGTAAGGAGTGCGTATATTGCAAAGGGTGTTTTTAGCTGAAATCAGAGAAAAAAGGAGTTGTTGGTGCAGCTCACTGTTTGGTCAGAATGTAACTCTGCACAGCTCTGCTGAGGGGCCTGAGGATGATGTTCAGTCATGGCAGCAGGGGACAAAAAAGACTTAGAGACATGCTTTTGGCATTTGAGGTTGCCGATCCTATCTGTGATTAACCGATACAAGGTAGAGCATAAAACATCTGTGGTTCAGTATTCAGTGATATGGTTTAGTGAAAAAAAGGTAAAATTCTATCTTCCC
Source organism: Catharus ustulatus (assembly GCF_009819885.2). Classification (NCBI taxonomy): domain Eukaryota; kingdom Metazoa; phylum Chordata; class Aves; order Passeriformes; family Turdidae; genus Catharus; species Catharus ustulatus. Next base: position 57,600,734 of record NC_046223.1, on the reverse strand, counting down.
TTTTCAACTGTACAATTTTGCCCAGATTTTGCTGTGTAGAAAATTTTTTTCAGCAATCTGATCTGAGGCAGGGCATACTGTTCCTATTTTTTCTGCCAGAACATTCCAGTTTACCTCCACAATGAGATTGCAGATCTGAATGTGGAAATCAGAAAGCAAATTTTTCTACACTGATTATAAATTGGAAAAACACTCATCATCAAAACAGACTTACTTTTGCTCTAAATAAGGCATAAATTGATCTATTATACAAGACCTGAACTAGAGCTGGCTAAGCCTGGAATCCTGATCAGCAGAAAATGTTAATATTATGATATGTATTTGTGTGTTACATTTAAAATACTCCACCAAACAGGTTTTATGTGAAGTCACAAATGATGGAATATCAGCCTGGAGACCTAGCAATTTTTCATGCCTGAAGCCATAGTAAGACCTGAAATGAGAAAGAAATACAGCAAAACTACAGCCGTAAAAAATCCCAGGGTCTCCAGCATTTAGCAAGGATTGGTGCTTTGTCAGTGACAGTGTCACTGACACTTTGTTCAAGGGCACCCCCAGCAAGTTTGCTGATGCCACAAAGCTGTGTGGTGCAGGTGACACATGGAGGGAAGGGATGGCATCCAAAGGGACATGGACAGGCTTCAGAGCTGGGCCTGTGTGAACCTCATGAAGCTCAGCAAGGCCAAGTGCAAGGTCCAACACCTGGGTCAGGGTAATCCCAGCAGATACAGACTGGGCAGAGAATGGATTGAGAGCAGCTCTAGGAGAAGGACTGGGAAGTGTTGGTAGAGGAGAAGCTCAGCAAGACCCAGCAATGTGCATTTGCAGCCCAGAGAGCCAATCTTGGGCTGCATCAAAAGCAGCGTGGCCAGCAGGGTGAGGAAGGGGATCCTGCCCCTCTGCTCTGCTCTGCTCTGCTCTGGTGAGACCCCCATGGAGCTGTATGGGGCTTTGAACAGTATGGTCTAGTGGAAAGTGTCGCTGCCTGTGGCAGGATATTGGAACTAGGTGATCTTTAAGGTCCTTTTCAATGCAAATGGTTCTATGATTCTATGAAATCAGGGCTCTATCAGACACGTGCCTTTGTTTCAGTGGTGCTTAGCTGAGCCATATAGAACTCCTATATGGTATTTTTCTGATGAAACTGAAATAAAAGCAAGTTAAAAACTTGTGTTTCGTGTAGAATCTTGAGGCACCCAGTGTAGCAGTTCAAGGTGTTTCTTGGACAGCAGCATCCGGCTTCCCAAAAAATGGTGAAAATCAGGAAGTATTAACCTATCTTACCATTTGAAAATATCTCAGTGTTTAGCTGAAAAGGATTCTATTGAGTACTAGCTCTCTTCCAGATCTATTGAGTATATTAGTTCTATTCCAGATCAAACAACTACTGTATAAAAGGAGACATAGAGCCATACAAGGAGGGAGGAAACTGAAGAATAGCTGCAGAAAAGAAGGAACTGGATTTCACTCTCCAGAAGAAAAGGAAGAGAAACTGATGGTCTGCCAGGTTTGTGAAGAAGACAAAATTGCTTAATCTATGAAGGGATTACATATGACCCTAACTGGTTTCTGAAGATAAGAAATGGTAAGGCCAAGTGAACAAAACAACTAGACTGGACAGACTTGGAAAAAAGGAACTGAGAAGGCGGGTGTCTGAAAATGCTAGCTTCGTTGGCTGCCAAAAATGTACTTGGGAAGGAATTCAAAAACACAGAATGAGCAGCTATTGATTTATAGATGAGAATTATAAATCATTAAAGCACCACAAAGCAATTGCCAAGGGAATGTCTGCTGAAAACAGAATTAAGGATAAATAAAGTCATGACTAAACAATCTATATACCTACTCCTTGATGCATCAGAAACCATCTCAGGTTATTAAAAAATATCAAGAAAGCTCTTTATGAAACGAACATGTTAAGAATAGTTCAACCACAATAACTGACACAAATCCAAAATTCTCAGGAAAACTCTTGATGACAAAATGTTCCCAGTTTTTCACCTGGCTTCTTGTGAAATGCTTCTTATTGTTCAATAATGCTGTCAAAGCCAAAGCAGGGCTCAGGATCTTTACTTTGTATTTCAAGGTTTTCAGCAGACTTCTGGTATGATATGACATATACTCAGTCTTGGTGTTGTTTGGTGGGGCAAATCCTTTCTCTCAGGATCCCTTAACTTAAAGGAAAGAGGCATTGCAGAGTAAAGCTGTCTATTCCCATTTTTATCCTGACTGAACTGCTGTTTTGAAGTGTTTAATTTCATGTTGGAAGATGATATTGGGAATCCAACTGCCAGAGTTACATCTAGCCACTTCACTTAATGGAGAACTACAATTATATTGTGTTTGTGCATGTTATGAACTGATGCCTGGTGAGGTACATAAATCTCTCTACCAAAACTAGAGTGGTGTTTTCAAGCAAAATACTGATGTCTCAGTTTTTGTAAAAGTCATTTGTTCAGGAGAGTGCATAGACTATCTAATGTAATTAATTTAATTAAGATTAGTCAAATAATGCTGTGAGATTTTACTTGTGTGCAAAATTCAGTTCATATGGAACTAATAATGATGCAACCAAAAACAGAGAAAAATAATTATCTCAGCTTTTGTTATCTTATAGCATCCATATTTACCGAACTTTGCTGAGTAAGGATAACTCTTTGCTGAAAAATAATAAATTCAAAACACAGCATAAAACATTCCAGATTCCAGTGGTTCTGGTAGTAGAAAACAAAACAAAACAAAAACAAACCGCTCTTCTGATACTCCTAATACAGCAAACAAAAAAGTGAGACATGAAAGGAATATTTTAAAACATCTCTCATTGAAGAGTCATTTTATTGATAAAGAAATGGAAATAACTGACAGGACACATTATCTCTTCAACTAAACTTTTAAAATGTTGACATTGACAGTACTAGAAGAATGTAAGGTAATAGGGCTGAAGCTATAGTATGGTCCCGTTTATTTCTTTCAGAATAACCTTTTGAACAATAGCAGAATAATGCAGGGATAGGGTGCATTTTTCAGAGTATTTTACAGTGCTCCACTTTTAAACTTGTCAGTACTGAGTACTGGAATGAATTATTTTCACAGTACCGAGTTCTCATTCCTTTTCAAGCATATGTGTTTGCATGTGTTTGTGTATCCATAACATTTAGATTCTAATATTTTAAATGAGAGTTTCATTATTTCATTCAGTTATGGTGACATCCTAAAAGACCATAAAAAATACAATGCTCTTTTCAGAAAAGTGTAACACAATAAGCCATAATTAATGGTTTTAAGTTATGATGCAGATTCTCACTGAAAGAAAATTGAGAATTCCTATCAGTGGGGGAAGAATTAGATGAGAAAATTATAGTTTGGATAATTGAGTGATTAATAAAAGGTTTATTTACTTATTATAAAGGATCATTTATGAGAAACTGAAATCATATAGGCAATTAAGTGAGGACTATACACTGTGATAAAGTAGAGCTTACTAATGAATTTTTTTCAAGAATAGCAAAACCACTTCTTCAAAGCAATGTTCAAGGTTTTTAAGGCCCAAAGTGAGGTGTACACTTGTAGACACTTCCATACACATGCACAAAAAGGGAAAAGTCCTTCAGTGAGGGACTTCTTTCACAGAAGCATTGGGTTTCAACTTAAAATCTTTTTTTCTTCACATTTTGTTGAAAACTGTGATTCAGAAATAGTAAAATAATTCACAAGCAAATCTGAAACTGAAACACATTATGGGTTTTGCAACTGGCTAAGACCTTGGGGGTGGGGAGAGGTGTTTGCTAGTTACTCACTCTGATAATTAAGCTGTCAGAGTTCCCTGTCTCAGAATCACTGCTTTTAACCATTTTTCATTTCAGTGGTTCGTATGGCAATATTCGGAAAGAGATTTTTAGCTTGATGATACCGAGTTAATAAGAAACAATCTAGTCAATTTAGCTAAAATGTATGCTTAATGATGGCTTATATAAAGAAATGAGTCCTATTTTTTATGACAACAAGTTACAGAAAAGCGCTGCAAGCACTGGATAGAGAATATGTGGAGGCACATGTCTGAAACATGATTGACTGGGATAGTGATTTGGACACTGCTACAAAGAAATATTCCATTTAGTGTAAAATTTTTGCTTTAGTAGTATGATTTAAAAATGCAATAGAGCTCCAGGTGGACCTTTTATTAGACAAATAGCTGTGACAGCTGGATGAAAGCCACATGTAATAGAAGTGCAGTCAACACAGGCTTTTCTAGTTTCTTGAAGAGCTGTTCAAATTACAAAATGTTTAGAACTCAGGAGCTTTAGGTAATTGCCCTTAACACATGACACTTCTCTAAGTCCTACCTCTCCAGCCCAGGCAATCAAGCACCAATTCCTCTTTCATTTGTGTTTACACAAATCTGAGAGGCTTGCAATGTAGATGAGTAGACTGCTGTCTTCCCTACGCTCCATCGTGTTTTATTTTATAGCACTACAAAACACCTAGCAACAATTTTTTCATTGTTTTGTCTGTAAACTTAGATAATTCTGCCATATACAGTGATATGCCATTTAGTACAGTTTAATAGGTTTTATCTAAGAACTTTTGTAGGCAGACTATTTTCATGCTTCAGATGGTACAAAATAAAATGATTTCATACTTTAAATTACCTAGCTAGTTGAATTAAGAGTAGGATTAGGTAAACAAGCCTTCACATAAATGCTACACAAAGCTGAAGAGTTCATGAGTAGATTATGGGTCCCTTTGTCTTTTATTTTATTTTTTTCAGAGCTGTCCTCCATTAGATACTTCAGCTTGTGTTTTTTATGCCAATGTGTTTGACAGGCATAAAACTTAGCACGATGATCTCAAACAGATCTGGGATCTTTCACCACTCATTTATTTCTCAAACACATGTAACACAGGTATGTTTTCTCCTGGTATTTCAGCATGGATTTTTAATACTGTGAACCCAGTTATGTGCACTGCTTGGGATTTGACAGAATGTATTTCTCAATCCATTGAATCAAGTGACAAGTCAGTAGCTTCCTTTACCCCTTCTTAATCTTTCACATATTTTTTTCCACTTTTGTTCACTAATAACTCCTTGGTATCCAATTCCTCAACATATAGTGTATCTCCGTAACTCCATATTTTCCTAAGCAAGTGCCCTTTCTCTAACAGAACTTCTTCTTTCCATGATGCTTATGCAGGGTGTTTATTCAATCAGTTCTGGCCTCTACCTTAATTTGGAGACAGCCAGAAAAAACCCACTAGCACTTCCTGACCAACAATCCGAACACTTTATTGTCCTTTACTAAGCTCCAAACTAGGGAGTTAATTTTGTTCATTTTACTTAAGAGTTTTAGATTATCCAAACTCAAAAAACATGACCAACCTACATAGAATTTTGCTTCTATCCTTTATGTACAAATCTTAGAGGGATGTTTTAGACTAAAGTAATTGTTTATTCAGCTCCCAGAAGACCACTGCCTGAGGGTGATATATTTTGTCCTTGGAAAAAGACAAATTAAGCTCATATGTTTTGCAAGCACAGAAGTTGATCAGCAGCAGATTCAGCTTCCTGGCACACGGATCACGACATCATGGGATAGAAAAGTGTCCCTCCTGGGTAAAGTAGAGAGAAGGGAAGTTTTGTAAAGGGTAAATGTGACAGATGACTGGTTTAATACACGTGAAAGAGAAAACAGTATTTTTGAACCATGTTTCAGGGTTGTGATGGCAGAGTCTCAAACACACCAGATGGTTGAGCCATGTTTCATGATGGTTGTGATGGTGGAGTCTCCAACACACCAGTGGGCACTTGCCCTGTTGTAGATCAGGATCCAATGAAGAATTAATATGATACTGAAGAAGGACAAGGATGTGTTTGTTTAGCTGTGATTTTTAAGAAATTTTACTCATTTCAAGGAGTCAGTTTAGATTATAGTCTCATTTGGAGTCTTTCCAGAGGAGGAATATTGGGGTATTGGGTGGGATATTTTTTGCTATTTTTCTTTTTTTTCTTTAAATTGCAGTTACCTACTGTTACGTGCCTTTATTTAAAATAAGGCAACACCTGCATTCCTTCTGTTGGAAGACTGTTTCTGGGAAGAATCTAGATTTGTAATATCATGGTGCAAATAGGAATCTTGTTAGTTATATTGACATGAATAAAGGAAACCTCATTACACTAACACAGACTGGGAGAAATTACAATATAAGAGTTATGGCAGCCTGGTGAGGATTTGCCTCTTGTCTGGACCCTGTAGAACAGATGCTTGTTAACTTTCATCTGCTTTTGAATTGCCATGCTGTTTTAACTCAGAAAATAAAATATACCATCCGGTATATGTGCTATATCCTAGCCTTACCTCATCTATTACACAATGGAACCTAATTATCCTCCTTCCATGTGCATATTGAGGTGCTGGTTTCAAGTATAATAGAGGTGTCTGCTTTGTGGTGAGGCAGCTTCCACAGCAATGAAAGCAGGCACTGTGGTAACATAAAAGAAGCAATTGCAAGTTAAAATCTGCTGCACCATGGAGCTCCAAGCCTTTCAACATTTCTACTCTGCATTTTGATAGTGCTGGTCAGGGTTATGTCAATATTCAGAAAAACCTTAACTAGCAATTGATTTTCAAAAGAGCTCATTTCAAAGGGCAGCACTAGAGAGGCAGCACACAATGCTACACACCAGCTTCTTTCTTCTACTGTCCCTGGCAGTTAAGAGAAGGAAAGTCAAATCTTGTTTTCTCATACAACAGATACAGATGGATGTCCAGTGACATCAAGCACAAAACAAAATTCAGAGTAATAAATATATTTCAGTTTCAAAATATATTATATTGCTTATAAAGTTATTTTTCCTCTGGCAATCAGTAACACATATAGGAATATTATTAATAAAACCAGCTAAAAAACAGAGACTTTGTAATAAAGGACTTTAATGATATTGTGCTGTTACTACAGCAGCAGCAGATCATCAGATTTTACTAGATATAATTACTGGTTTATTTCAGGGGGTTTTATGTCGTGGTTCATGTATGAATTCTTGCACATATTGAAAAAAATTACATAGCATCTGAACCAGTGAGTACTCAGGATCTGATGTTTATTTTATTTATCACAGTGTATACAAGAACATTCTACATCAAAAACATCAATAAAATCTGAGAGACACACATGCACTAAGTCAGCAAAAACCACAGAGCATTCAAATTATTCTTATACAGTAGGATGTGGTGAGTAATCTAACACTAATAAAGAATGTTTACTAGTCATAATAATTTCAGAACCTTAAGAAAATATTATGAGCACAAAAAAGGAATTGCTATGCCTATGACAGCATCTTTTGACAGTAGAAGACAGGAGGGAACTTTGAGAATTCACACATTTTTTCTCAGGCATTTGCATTTTTTCAGAATTTGTAAAAAGAGCAATGTAATTGTAATATGGGAAACTCATATTTGGTTAGATAGTATGGAAGAGCACTATTTTCCTGAAAGAGGAGTTTTTTCAGGAGAGGCAAAAGAATGGATTTAAGAATTCTGATTTACATAGCTAACAGGTATAGGAAACCATTAACTATTGTGTTTTGCTGTAAATATAATCCATACATGAACCACACAGGCTAAAACTGTGCAACATTTTGCTGTGGCTTAGACTTCATTCCTGAACAAAGAAAATAAAATCTATTTTTACTCAGTAAAGATGAATTAGAAGAAATAATAAAATTAACTCCTGAAAAATTTAAAAAACCTTTTCTTTAAGATAACTTAATGGCATTTTACTTAAAATTTGTCTTAGCTATTTAAATGCCATGACCTGATCTAGTAACTAGTTTGAGATCATTGTTTCACTTAAAACTGCTTAAAAATTTCTATCCTTTTAAAAAATAGCTGGAAAAAAATCTCTGCATTGTTTTGATTATCTTCAAAAAGAAGGATTACTGAGTTTATTCTCTCAAGACAAACAGAACCTACTTTTTCTGTAAATGTGAAATACATATGTTTAATAGTTTTGCATATAAAAGAAACTGCTAGTGTTATTTTAATCTTTATTTGCGGCTGCTTAATGCCAGGATATAGAGTTGAATATACTGCTAAAAATAATTCAATAATGTGTTTTTTCACCTTTAAAAAACATTTTACAAAGTAGCTTTAAATAAAAAAAATACCCCTTCATTAGAAAAAAAAAGAGACCCCACCTAGCATGTTGCATGAGCTCTGAGGTCCTCAGCACAGGAAAGATCTCAGCCTGTTGGAGTGAATGCAGAGAAGGGTCAACAAGATGGTTGGATGGATGAGGAAAGTTGAGAGGACTGGAATTGATTAGTCTGGATAAGTAAAGGCATTGGAGTGACCAAATTGCACCCTTCCAGTACCTGGAAGGAAGCAACAGGAGACCTGGAGAAGGATATTTTAAAAGGAAATGTAGTAACAGGACAAGATAGGCTTCAAACTGAAAAAGAGTAGCTTTGGATTACACATTAAGAGGAAATTCTTCACTGTAAGGGTAGGGAAACATCCCATCCCTGGAAGTGCTCCAGCTCAGGCTGGGTGGAGCTCTGAGCATCATGGTCTAGATATTCTATTGTTTAGTGGAAAGTGCTCCTGTCTGTGACAGACAGGATGGAGTTGGATGATCTTTAAGGCTCTTTTCCAACACAGGCTATTTTATGATTCTATGTTTTCATGAAAATACTGGTTTTCATGTGAATGATAGAGAAGAGATTAACATATTTTGTCTGTGGAAACATTAACAGTCTGAGGGAAAACTGTTAGGTGAAAACAGATGGAAATTTCATGCAGTCTTAACACTCTCTACATGCAGTGAAAAAAATATATGAAAATGAACTGTATGAACTTTTGGTGCATCAGGTAATTAAACTCAGATTAAGATCCAGGTTTAGTTTTTAAATCGAGGTCTTTGTATTCCTGAAAACCTAAGAGCTGTTCTTGTGGTCATCAGGGATGTCATTTGAAATGCTTTCCACGACTGGACTCTAAATTAGTATCTCAGCAATCTAACAGATAATGATTATTGCTGAGTCCAGTGAGCTCTCAGGATATCTGCAGCTGGCACACCCTGGTGGCACCCATGCACAGAAGGCCACATTCACTCAGGAGACGTCAGGAGTCAGGTATTTTCTGGTCACACTGACTTTGTTCCTGAGCACAGTACTGACAAAAATGAGTTTTCTGTGCCTTGCAGGAGAGTACAAGGTAACCCCTTTCTTTTGTTGTATTCGTCTCAGACAAAACTACTGTATGGAATTTTTTGATTGTTTTTTCCCCATATTGTAGATTTATTTTTTTTTAAGTGTTTGGATTTTGGTTTGGGGTTTTTTTGTTTGTTTGTTTTTTGTTTTTTGGGGTTTTGGGTTTTTTGTTTGTGTTTGTTTTAGTTTGGGTTTTTTGTTTGTTTTTTTTTTTCTTTTTATTTCTAGGGTTTTGGGGGTTTATTGTTTTGTGTTTTTTTGTTTGTTTGGTTTTTTTGGTTGGTGGTTGGTTGGTTGATGGGTTGGTTGGCTTTTTTCTAGGCTGTGCTTTATCTTGAAATGCAGACCACATATCTTTTTTGGAACATTGTAGAAAATATTATCTTTATGTATAAAATGAGGGCTACCTTCTCTTTCCTTAAACAAGCAAGTATCTTTTCAAAGCTATACATGATACAAGTTATGAAAGTTGGCAATTCTTTTTGTCTAAAAGTCATATAATGTCTTTGAAAGACCACTGATTATTCCAGTTTCAGATAGGTGTTCTTTTCAGTCTCTAAGTAAATAACAATGGTTAGGCTTGGAGAACTGTGGGAAAGTTAGAATGTGAGCAGGAAGGCTTTCCAGAACAGTGGAGATGCAGGCACCCTGAGAAGGTCTGCTACTTGCTCTTGTCATTCTACTTTTCCATTCTAAAATGTGGATGTTTAAAGGAATGTTTAAAGGAAGATCCAGAACAATGAACTTAACATCAGGTGCTGATCATAACACAAGCAGGTATTGGAGATTTACGTTTTGGTACTCAGAAACAAAAGTTCCAGTAATGTACCATGGATTTAAAAACATATCCTTTGCAAAGGTGGACCCAGGTGTTCAAGTCTAACAGAGAAATCAGTTGGTCTGCTACTCTAGTGGGTGCTGCAGTAGTCTTACAATCTGCAGTGCCAGGGTTTCCAGAAAATAGTCTTATCACAAGTGGTCAGTGCTGCTGTCTTCAATACTATCCTTCAGCTGAATTAAAAAGTTTCATAGAGATTATGAAACACGTGAATTGTGTAACAAGCATTTATTGAACATTTCAAACCATCACTTCAATAAATAGTTAACCAGTACTTTGAAAAGTGCTGTGATTGTTGTTTCTTGCAGCTAGAACCAGTGGTAGTTAAGCAGCTTGGGAGAGTTTTATTCTGTGAACCATTTCAAAACAAAATGAGGAGCCAATACTTCCTGTGGAATAGCTTTTCTGAAAAATCTTTGTATGGATCTTTCAGAATGTGTCACTTCATATGTAAATATTTAAGTGAGCATGTAACACAACAAATTTTTTTAAAGTTTTTATTTTGATTTTTTTTACTCATTAAGCACTTTGAAAAGATCAGTCTCAGTAGAAAGTTTTGATTCTACTGTAAAACTTGTAAGTAAAGATTTGATCTTTCTATCAGCTATTTAAGCTTTAGTCCTCATCATGACAATAAATTAATTTAAAATATTTAAATGTTTTGGGTTTTTTTTAAAGAAGAAAAAAAGACAAAAAAAAAAGACAATATATGGTTAAATAGTAATGATTTCCCAGAGGTTTATTTTCCTGTGATTTGTGAGCCTTCTCATCCTTTGTTTTGTATACCAAGCCTTTTGGTGTTCTCAGCTGAAGCGGGAATACACTTTATATGTGAATAGTTTTGGCTGTTGTATGAGGTAGGGATTTGGCACCGAGATGAGTGCAATCAACTTAGCATAAATGCTTTATTAATCTGTCACAAAGAATCACTTTTAACTCTAGAGTACACAATACTCCAGAGAAGGATCTTTAAGGGGCTTGGATTAAAGGGTCACTGAACTCAAAATAAACTTAATACAGGCTAAATCATGTGTTCTTTGGAAGGCAGGCAGGACCATGGCTGGGAACAGCTCTGTGTCTCCAGGTAGAGACAGGATGGGGTTCTGTGCTGAATTGCTTCCAAGCAGTGACTGGGAGTGAATAAACAAAGCTGCCAGGTTCATCCTTGGGGACGATAAAGTTGTCCCCATAATTTCTTCTAGCATTGGAAAGTCCAGTAGGCCCTATTCACTTCTCAGTGCATCTCCCAAGATGTTTGAGCAATTGGAGCAGCTGCTTACCCTGCTCAAAGGAGGGAGCCAAGGGAGCTTCATGCTGTTTCTTAGGAACTTCAGCTCTGATTGCCAGAGGTGTTTGCAGATGACTAACCCACTGATAATTACTATGGACATTACTGCTTGCCTTGTTTTAATCTTCACTTGAAAGAGAGCAATTATTTTTGCAGAATGTTTACCCTGCAAGGCCCAAACACATCTAGTTGTTGCATTATTTGTTTATCTGACTCAGAAACTGAGTTTTTGACCAAGTTTTTTCCATATTTCTTAGTTGCCTTTTCATTACTGCATAAAACCACCCTATATTTTATGTAAAAAGATTGTATTTGCAGATAACTTACCTAACACTTTTTTCATTACAAATCAAGTAACAAAGGAAACAAAGGATGCTATTTACCTTTAGAGTAAGGTGGACAATGGACATATTAAAATTTACTTACAGATTAGCTTCTATAGATCTCCTGAGAAATAAATACAGTCTGTAATTTGGTTGTTCAGTATAAGGAGACAATCCTACACCTGACGTACCATCCCAACACTTTCAGTCACAGCATATTCTCCTACATATTGAATGTTGAATGAAGATGGTATTTCCAATATACAAATCTAACTGTTCCTGCCTGACTGGTCCCCTACTGTTGAGGGAGAGAGCCCTTCTGGCAGCTGGAGAAACAAATTAAAATATCTGCCCCTTAGCGGTAAAAAGCCAGTATTTAAAAAGGGGGATGTGCTCAGGAAGTTAGGATGCTGTTTAACATTGGTGCATAAGACATCAAGAGGAACTAAATCTTATTTCAGCAGGAATGATTAGCTGTACACTTGACTGATATAGCTGAGGAGCTGCCCACCCACAGGGACTGTGCTGCTGTGCTGTATCAATCCGAACAGCTGCAGGGTTATAGCTGCTTCTAGACATATTTCAATGAGACATTCCAGGATCACATTTCTTTTTGATGCCTGTTCTAGTCACACAGGACTTTATATTCATCTAATTCCAGCAATCGGGACAAGAGTTTACATTGTTATTAATTCTTATAACCATGATCCTATACTTTGTACTGTTACATTTTGTATGATTTTTAACTCTAGCTGCAAGTCAGCTAACGCTTACATGATCAGATAGAAGTTGTCTGTGTTGACTTCGTCTCAAATTCCTTTTTCCAGACGAAACCACACCTCTAGGTAGTAGCCTCACTCTGTTGTTTTGGTTTTTGGGTTTGTTTTTTTGGTTTGTTTTTTTTTTTTTTTTCTGTCATTTTTCAAGATGCTTCAGAGCTAGGTCATCAATCTGTGTGTTGATAGACTTAAAAATGACTTTTTGTTTTGAACAAGGTCCAGGGACTTCCACTCAACCCTTCAAATATCTGTTTCTGTGCTTAGAGTTTCCTGCTTCTTCAGTACTTTTGTGTCATTCATTGTCACTAATTGCCCACTAGATATCACAGTGGTAAATTCCATAGTCTGCCCAAAGAAGACATTTGGAGATAAAACTAAAGTAAAAATTTTAAAATGTGTGACATAAGAAGAAAAGTCAAAATAGTTAGTCCTGGAAAGGACACATATTTTTCTAATACCCAAAATTTTGTGATAGAGAAAACAGAGGCTATCTAATTATGTGTAACAATGAGAGGACTGTAAAAGGATTTGCAAAAATAAGAGGTTTAGATTTGCAGTTAGAGGTCTTTTTAAGTAACTGGCTATAAGCAATGATTAAAGGTTATCTTCAGATGATTGTGGTCATATACTCCTCTGCCCTGTTGGATAGATGCTATTGAAAATATTTGATTAATGCTTTGAGGTAGAGGTTATTTAGTTAATTTCTAGGGCTCTGTTCTGCTTGTATCTCACAAAGCAGCCTTCATTTCTCCACTGAAATTTCTTTATGGAAAACCCAGGAAAAATAAATATTCATTTAATTAGGATTTATAACTTAATCTTCTGTACAGAGGTTTTTGTCCTTCAGAAATCAGTTATGTGGGAAGAAGATAACTCCACTAATGGCTTAGACATACCTATGGTGTTATAGTTGAAGAGAGCTGTAACTGTTTCCAAATGCCCTAAAAAGGTAAATTTCCACTGCCCACTATTTATGCAATACCAATGGTGTTGCCAGATGAAGCTTTTATTTTTACCAATTTTTGTTAACAATGGCATTAAAACCTTTTGTTTGCTTTTTGTTTAATGCACCATCTGGCATCCTCATCTATCAATGATGATCCTTGGTGGCAAAATGTGTTACTCTTTTGATGAAGTTTGGAAAGTTAATGCGTACACCAGGAGAGCGGTGCCAGGCTTAACAATGATGCCCACTGACAGGACAGGAAGCAATGGCCATAAACTAAACTGCAATAAATGCTACCTAAACATAAGGAAAATTTTCTTTGCATTGAGGGTGGCAGAGCACTGGAAGAGGCTGTCCAGGACGCTTGTGGAGTCTGCCTCTCTGGAATCATTCAAAACCCACCTGGATACATTCGTGGGTCACCTGGTGTAGGTGACCCTGCCTTGGCAGAGGTTGGACTGGATGGTGTCAAGAGGTCACATCCAGCCCTGAAAATTCTGTGATTACCAATTCAGTGATTCTGTGAAAGGTTTATTACCCAACAAGGCTCCTGCTTTTCTTTTGGAGTTAGAATCAGGTTCGGTTCTCATCTTGCTCTTGTTTTTCTCACTTAGGCCAGAGTATAACAAATATTTCAGCTGCACTTTCAATCTCTCTAGGCCTGCCACATTCTTCCTCTTCTCTGTCACTGACTTTTACCCACCTCTGGGGAAAGAAACATTAAAAAAAGAGATCATAGTTTTTTTAATATAATTTTGATTTCTTGACACGTCCTTTAATGACAACATTGCCTGTCAATGAATATGTCATCAAGTCCTGCACATGGTCTACAGCCTTTAGTCCCTAATTGCTAGTTTGCAGCCTGAAAATATGGTGGAATTTTAAGTAGATTGGATTTTTTTGAATGTTCTGCCTTTTACAAGTATCAAATAGTACAAAACTGAAATAAAATCTTCTGAAGTGAAAATATACACTTTATAATCCTCTTTCCAGGTGGTCTTTACTTTCTTTTCTGTTTAAAAATACCTGTGTTTGTTCTGTGTGCAATGAGGTCCTAATTTAGTGCTCTGTACATGTTTCCTTTGTTATTTCTTCTGGAAGAAGATTAAGATAGCTCTGACATGGGTGTTACATTTCTTGAGCTTTTTTTGTCTGGAACGAGGCTTTTTCTCTCCAAAGGATGCCATGACCAACAAGCTGAAGATTTGTACTTCAAGAACAGATTCAAACAATTCTGCTAAAAGAAAAGGTGCAGAACAATGCCAGAACACCCTGTGCTTGAAGCTCTCCTGAGAAAGCTAGAGCTATAGCTTTTTGTCCTTCCCAGGAGAGGGGATGAGGTAGACCTCCAGTGTCACAGAGCTGGGCAGGAAGGAGAATCCTGCTCCATGAGATTTTACCTGGCCCAGTGTGCTGCAAGAGTCCCAGTGGGATTACCAGTGGGTGGCTCTTCCCTAATGAGCAGAGCCAACCTAGTGCTTAAAATGTCAGACCCTTGGGTATTTGCAAAAAAAACTGTTATTGTTCAAAAAATTTAACAGATTAAGTACTTGGAATGCTAAGCAGAAGCTTTTGGAAGTATAAACCTGAGTATCCAGAAAGCAGCTGGCCAGGATTTAGTTCAACAGATGAACACAAATGCTAAAACATGACATTTTAGGATGGTGTCTGAAAGTCTTGTACCACTTATGTCCCACTACCACTTATCAAACAGTTTCTTTACTCAGCCTCATTAAAAAGTGTGTTGAGTATTATGTCAAATGACCTGAGAAGATCAAACTGAAACTGCTCTGGAGTGTTACCATTCAAATTTGTTGGTGTTAGTGTGACAGTACTACCCTGTTATGTGAGATTGGAATTCTGACAGAAGTCTTACCAGCTAAATTTTTTTGAAGACAGTAAAAACTTAAGCATTTTCCATAGTAAAATTAATATATTTTTTGCAACTGGACTGAAAAAGTATTTTTTCTTTCTTTTTTTTTTTTTTTTTAATGGATAGCTCATTTTGAAGTTCGTTCTCAGGAAAAGAAAAAAAAGTCTGTTCTATTGACTCAATAACTTTAAATGTCACCCAAATGTCATTTTTAAAGTAGATGAGAACACTTTTTCTGCTGAAATGAGTGACTCTAATGATGTAAATCCCTTTGAAAATATGAGTGTCTTCACTTAGAATTCAATAAAACGATGGTGTAACAAAGTAAATGTATTTTAACTTATTAAAGATGAAAAGAGCACATATCGGCATATGGAAAAATAAAATGTCAACATTCTTTCTTCAGGGACCTTTCTTTTTTTAATTTTAATTGTCACTCAGGGTGATGCAGCATGAGTCTGTCACTACAAATTGAACGCTGTGATAAAGTATTGTTTGTGATGGAATCATCTGGTTGCTGTTCTCTAGAAGATTTGATGAAAATGGAGGCAGTGACAAACTGTTGTTTATTCAGGAAAACAAAACAATACAAAACAACCTTTTATGAGGAATAAGTAGGAAAGGTGAATTACCTCTGTTAACTAAGAAAATACTGGTAAGAAATCCTAGAAAACAAAGGTTGTAAGGTGTAAGGTTGCAAGTCAAATGATTTGATGGGTTTTTTTTCATAGACGAGATATTGCAAAGTTGTAGTTCAGACAGGAGCTTCAAATATATGTTTCATTTACATGAAGAGAAAGACTCGTTGGCATTATGGTAAAGTATACACAATTAAATTCTACTGTGTTAATGAAGTTAGAGCAAGCAAGGGGTTGGAGTAGGTTGAGTTTACTGTGGGTCATGTATTTGGCATACTGCATAAATGCAGTTAGTAATGAACATGCCTATTTGTGAGATGACTTTTCAAAGCTGTTCCTAAAAGTGACATTATATAATTTCCATTATTCATCTTTTCCTAACTTAATAAAATATGATTTGTTTTGAGTACTGACTTTGAGTATTTAATAAATTTAGTGAATTTATAACTTGTTTGGTTTATTAAAATACATTTTCCTCTATTAACTATAACTAATTTTTTCCCTGTTCAGGGAATACTATTAACAAAAGAAATCACTTAAGCTTCAATAAGTTGTTGAATATTGAGTACTCATAATATACAGAATTAATCTCAGCCAATAGTCTTCCAAATCTAACAGTAATCACACTATCCAGTACTAGGACATCCTAAAATGCAGTTTTCTAAGAAGGATAATTCTGAGAATAAGAATAAGAATAATTTCACACATGCCTGTGAATCCTTGTTTTATTGTGCTTAAAATAAGACCCCCTTAGCATGAGAATTACAGTAGAGAGACCAGTTCTGAGAAGCAGTATCCACACCAGAACTTTAGATAAAGCCTGTAAGTGTAAATAACCAAGGGAAATCCCTACTGGAGTCAAACCCTCAGTAACCACAAAAACATACCAAAATTTGTTCCAAATTATTTCTTTTGGCAGGCTCTTATTATCAAGAAAAATGTGAGAAAACCTCGTATTTATCTCAATGTCTCTGGAAAATTTATTGCAGGTAGTTAAAGAGAAACAAGAGTGCATCTAAGAAGGAAATTAAACTTTATGCACCAAACTGTAATAAATAAGTAGCAACACCTATTTAAACCTGTTGAAACCAAATTTTATTTATGTAGCTAAACTACTCACCAGAATACAAGATTTTGAAAGGATTCCACCAGATTTTCTGATGTTCAAGTTTTTATTCCAGCACAAAACTAAGGATATGACAGTTATGTAACTTCAGAAAACAAAAATTTAAGAAAATAAACAAAGATAAAAATATTAGTATAACACAGATAAAACTTACATGTTTTGAATGCTAAATTATCTTTCTAACATAATAGAGTTATTTTATACATGTTTATAGGTGTTAGGTGACATGCAGGATACTTCCAAAGCCTCTTGAAAAACTCTCTCCTGGGGCTATTTTATTGAGACAGTGACATCATTTATGCAGTGTCAAAAAATGTGGAAGCCTATACTCCTTACAAGTAATATAAGCTTTAACTCACTATGGTAAGTAGATGTTTTAGTCTTTAAGACTGAAACAATAAGACATTACTGGGCAAGTAACAGGACAAAATTGTTGGAGGTGAGGAAGGATTTTTAGAGAATCAGATGCACGACTCTTAGGGCTTGACAATGGACAAACCTCTGAAGCATCAAGAAAATGAAAATAAACATAGGTAAGTACAAATTGAAATAATAGTACACATTGGTTGGCACGTGTGAAGTTCTGTAATTAGGTTACATTAGGATCTCAGCATTTTGATGGACCAAGTAATGCCCCTTTTCCATGCTTTGAGAAAATATTTGGGTAGATCAGAGATCTTAGATGCTGTCACCAAATGCAATGTGATTTTTAAGTCTAATATTGTATTTTAGTTGAAATCATATTACAAAGAAATAAAACACATGTAATTAACAATGAAAAGAGGAAGAAGTATACAATATAATGATCCTGTGCAGGACACCATACATTGTGAAATATTTGTTATATTTTTCTTCTCTCCTGTAAGTATGTATTTAAAATAATTTTATCCTAATGAAACAGGTCAAAGTGGAATGACAGAAGCTTGACTAGAGGTTGGATAGCTCATTTCCGGCTGTGCAATATGCTATTATCATTCTGCACTATAATTAAACAATAACCTCTACAATGAGTTCTCAAAAGTAGACTGCGTCAAAATGAGTCTCTACAAATCAAAACAAGCCTTTAGGAGAAAAGTAACAAGCTCATTACATAATCTGACTGATTTAAAAAAAATAGAATTTATAAGATTTCTAATATATTGTTCCATGGAAGTACTGTATGCAGTTTGGAAAATACCAAGATAAGGCATAAGTAAATAATCTGTCCGTGAGCATTAACACACTGGAATCTTCTGAAAAGATTCTCCAGGTGTTGATAACCAGTATTCAGAAAATTTTCTGCTTGAAAAGAAAAAAACCCTTTACAATCAAATTTATATACTTACATATTTCTGGCATTCATCAAAGTGTGTGTTTCTAGGGATAGTAGTTAAAAGAAAATTTTTTTCTAGGTTGACCTAATGTAACTTCACTCACATGGACTCTTCTTAATGTATTATAAGTAAAATAGCATGATTTTAAAATTTGTACAAAATTTTTAGCCTAAAAGGTGTGTATAGTCACCCTTTAAGCATAGAGTAAATATTTTTATGTGCCTGAGACCTTCAAAGGTAATTGTATGGATGTACCTTTGAAGGATCAGGCTACAGCTTTTTAAACGCCCTATATATGTTCCCTAAATGAATGCAAGAGACATGCAAGGCACCAAACACAGCAGCTGCAGCTCAGGATATTTTATGGGTTAGTTTTCAAATTCCTAAGGAGTAGATACAGTTCAAATATTAACTGGTGGTATTATTCACAGTGTATAGCAGTAAAACCATAGTGCTGCTGTCAGGAATAATTAAAACTACACTTGTTTTTTTCTAGTAGAAAATAAAATGTAGCCTCTAATTGTGAAGCTTTCTTCATTACAGCACAGAATGAAGTGAAACAGCAGGCAGTGCTGTTGCAGAATATAAGGCTGCTATGTCACTCAATTATGGTCTCATAAATCAGCAGTCCAGGGCAAAGCAATGTCTGTTGGATTCTACCAGCTGGAAAACAGCAGATATTTTTCTTGCCAAAGAAATTTTGCAGTTACAAGCAACATAAGATTGACTTTTTACCCTGCTCTTTGCCATATTAGCAGCTGGTATTATTGAATTCAGGCCCTTATGACAGCAATCTTCTTACAGTAAGCTGAACACCAAAAACATCTAGACAACTTTTAACACTCATGTTATACTCTAAAACCCTTTGGTTTTTAATGTTTACACTGTTGCTGTAATCAAATCAATAAAACATTTTAAGGAATACTTGACTTCTTAGTACAATTTAATAAAGATAGCCATTAGTTAATCTCTTTATATTATTGACACATCATGAAATACATAGATTATTTTTTATTTATGCTTATATGAAATATTGGTTATTAGACATGATTAATTACCCCAGTTCCATTGAAACTACAAGCAGCCTATAAAAGCTCTTGGTGAAAAGTAAAAGTTTTGCAGTTGAAATTATGTTCTGCTAATGAAGACAATTAACAGAAACTTCTTGTACTCACAGAGACCCTTCCAGTAAAAATTACACTGAAAATAATTTAGATGGTGGAATTTATTTGATCAAAAATTCATCAGTTCATCCAGCATGCATTTGAAAGCAAGTACACACTTGAAATAAATTATTAGGATTTCAATTTGTTCTTATAATTGATCCTATTTTTGATGAGGAGAGTTATGAAGAACCTAAGTACTTACTTACTAAAAGCGGTTCTATTAAAAAGTTCTCAGCAATATCTCATAAAATATGTAAAAATTATTCCTACACAGCTCGTTTTCTGGTGGTCCTCTCTGCCTGCTGAACCCTGTGCAGTGCCCAGTTCCCCTGCAGAGCCCCAGGAATTTAGTGATGAATGCAGAGCTGCTGGGTTAATGGTTGGACTCGATGATCTTAGAGGTCTGTTCCAACACAAATGACACAAACCCAAACCAAAAATGACGTTAAAACCACTTTAAACATTTGAGGTTTTGCTTTTCTCCCCTAAGAGTCCAGAATCTGTGAGGGATGCACTGTGCTGGAGAATGAAACTTCATGGCAAAGGGGCTGAATGCGGTGAATGTTCTGAAGCCTGACAACACCCCTAGCGAGCAGATTACCCTTAAAATGCATGAAAATGGTGATTGTCTTTTATCTACTCATTCAGTTTGCAGAAGAGACAGTGTCTTTGTGAGGGGGATGACTAGTTGTAAAGCACAAAACCTGCAGTGCACAGACTAGAGGATTTCCACACTATTTTGTCAGTGACCAACAAAAGATGAAGAAATATTGGTACAAATGGCTAATTGCTAAAAGCCTTGACCATCCCCCTGTATAAATCAGAGAACCTTCTCAAAGGAAGTATGACTATTAGGAGAGAGAATTTAAAGCAGCTTAAACAAAACTACTAAGTTGCTTCATTTTGTTCAATTTCAAAGAAACAGAGAGGTAGGGAAGTGAAGTTGTGGGTCAAAGACTGATAGGCTTCTTCCAGGCTGGGAAAACCAACCATGACAAGAAGAGTCTTCCAGTGCAGGAAGTCAGTGTCTTGTACAGTAAAATTGCTATAATGGTCCATGCTATTGCTTCAATTTATTTCAACTAGGATTTTTCTATTGCAATTAGAACTACACAAGGCCCATCTAAAAGTAAAACTCCCTCAAGTCTAGGTGGGTGAGTCCAGGTGCCCGTTGCTGGGCATGCTTAATTTAGAGACACCTCTAACAGAAAATTCCTTGATGAGTACTCCAGAATCTTGCCTTAGAAATCAGAGAGAGATATTTGTGAAGTCTTTCTTTCTTTAAAATAGACAGTAAATTTTTCAGTGCATGGAACATGAACTGAGAGAACAACATTTTTGGAATAACAGTTGGAAAATTTCTGCTAGGTAACTCTCTAGTAAAAAAAAAAATTATATAAATGATAAATAAATAGTAGAGTGTTATGATGTGTCCTCAGTTACGATGCAATAATGCTTTTGAGAACTGTCGAAATCATGACTGCAAATTAGTTTTTTAAATCTTATTCATTTTTTGGGTTTTCACATTTAAATTTTGTGGTTTTTCTAGCATAATCTCCTTACCATGGGGTTGTTTTTCTCTCAGCAATAACAGTTATCCTGCAGTTGTTTGCACTGGAACCTGGGCAAAGGAATATTCTTTAGAATCTGCAGAATTTAACAGTAAGACTTTCTTATTAAATTTACGGTTAGCCTGCTCTTGTGTATAGTCTGTGTCTTGTGTGGATGTCTTTCAGTTTCAAAGAATATACCATTCCCAAATAAAGTCATAATTCATCCATGACTGAGTGGTAACAGATGTTTTTACTGATTATCATATTGCTTTGTTTTCAGATCAGCTCTTCATAAATGCTTAGTTGTGCTATTGCTCATAACACTGTGTTTTCTTCAAAGACTTTATTAATTTAGTAATCACTTTTTGATTAAGAAAAATTTCTATAATTACTGAAATTAAAAAAAACCCCAAACCTTCAAAACAAAACAAAGCCAAAAAGACTTGCAAGAAGTTACATCTTGGTAATTGCTGTTCTTAAAAAGATACCTGAGGGATTTTTTTTCAAGCTGAGTCTCCAACTGAGTGCAAAATTTTCATCATTTGGGTATTGTTATAAACTATTTTATATGGAAGTTCTTTCTCCTTTTCTTCCCTGGCCATTACTTTAACCATCCCCTGTAAGACCATTGCTGCTGTGGCCTTTAGTACTGTTCTTACACAGCAGCAGAGCAGGGTAAGGTGTTTGTGCTTTGTGTAAGGATGAAGGAGTACTGATAAAGAAATCAGTGGAAGCTCCTGTCACTACTCAGGCACAAGCTAACACTGCGTAGGGACTGGAACCCTTCTGCCAGGGGTCCTGCTGCCCAGCAAGACAAACAGGCATCGAGTCGTGAGACTGCTGGCTTCACATTGGAGGAAAATCTCTTTGAAAGCCAGAGTGGGGTGAAAGCCAAGCCACCCTTGGTGAGGTGCTGAAGGCTCCTGGAATAGGTGCTACTTATTAATTACTGTTTGCAAGAAAGAAATGATCTTGATTAAAGGCAGAAGTATAACAGTATGTGATTTTGTGTTCCACAGTGATTTTAAGGAAGCCAGGGGCTGTGCTTCCTTTTAGACAGAAAGGTGATGAGACACCCTTACTCCAACTTCACTCTCTCCTCCCAAAAAATGTGTATGATGGATGTGAGATTTTAAGGGGGAGTTTTGATATATCCAACAAGCTCACATACACAGGCTATCAGAAATGTTCCAGTAATTTAAATTATTAGCTTAAGAAAACATGGCCTACACAAACTTTGGACTAAAGGATTACTGTGCTTTTGGCAATTTCACTGGAATTGGTTTTACTTCTCCTAAATTAACCACTTCTGTTTCTCAGGCTTACTAAAACAAGAGGGAACTTATATGCTTTTCCAAGGACGAGAAGCAATTTATGTGAGATAGCTTTTTTTCCCACTGAGTATGGACCATTTATTTATTTATTGACAATGCTAAAGAGTATACTTAGGGTGAAATAGTTTCTGGCTATTTTTTTTTCTGGATTATAAATTTCACTGTCTTTCTTCAAGGAGAAATATCTTTACTGGGTTTAACAGGGAAAATACTAAAGTGTTTTGACTGCATGTGGGTAGAAGGTATGCCAAACAGAGTATACACAGGACTTCCAAAAACTTGAAAGATTTATTTCTAATTTATTACATTTGACTTCATAGAACAATTTCTTCTACTGTGTTGTTATAGTAACATTGACTGGGTTGATACAGAATTGCATTTCCTGCTAAAAGCACTGGCATGAATTTATCACATTGGACATACAGAGCAATTTCTATTTACATGCTTACCATCATTATTTTGGCTCTTAATTTGAATAGCATTTAATTTGCAATGCAAGAAACTGGTATCAAAGGAAATATACACACTGTTGATATTACTGGTTTCTGTATTTTTATGCAGATGTATTTTCCAGTAAAACAAATTCTCCCTAGAATAGAAATGTACATAGTATATGTCTATGCAGGACTTGTCTCAGAGAGAATTTTGCATGAAGAAAATTTAAACTTAACAGACCCTGCCCTACCTTTAATTACATGCTTTTCAAGTCAGTTTTGGTGGATGAAAGAATATAAGATAAGAATATGTGAAGTTTTGTAAGAAGTTTGGTCAGAAGATTTTGTCTTTTGAAAACACAAACAACTTTGTCCTAATGGCAGCTGTCTGTATAAATCAGACAGGATTTGACAGTTGTTAATACGGATGTCCTTGACACCATACGCCACAATTTTAACTGTACAGGAAAGCTAATTAGGTGGAAATGTGTAGTGTTGCTAGCAAAATATTTTCATCTGAGTATTTTTCTATTTACATGAATTTAAAAATACATTTTTGCTAAGATTTTCTATTAAGAAAACACTGTGTTCTAAATATTTTTATAACCATTAAAAAAGTTTCTGTTCTAGCACAAGCAAATATTTAAAATCTCACTCTTCACTGTTAGGTGGAAAGAAACTAAAACAGAAAATACTGGTAAGTACTGTTAATTATATCTGTTTCCCAGCCAGGGCATCTGGCTTTTTGGCAGACATCCTTGGCAGATCTGTTATACCAGAGGCTCTGAGTTCCTTTTCCTGAGAATTTTGTTTGGCCTATTTTGTGAAGTGGGAAATGGACACTGATGTTCCTACTCTGTATGACATTTGGGAATCTAATTTTGCTTGAGACCTTCAAGGGAAAGTTCTATAAGTCCGGCCGGTTAAAGGATTGCGTCATACTATTTCTTGGGAAATTGTTTTTGACCACAGCATTACTTGTGGAAAGTGTCTGCTGTCTTAATATTATCTGAATTACACTTAAACAAAACACTCAAGAACGAGCTAGAAACAGAATTTCTGATTAGGGGGACTCTTTTTTAATAACAAAAAGCTAGGAAATATCTAGAAGTAAGGCCAGCAGCACTTAGTGATTTACCCTTTTTATAACAGCTGTTCTGTAACTGAATTCTGCTGTTTGGGTGCTTTGCAAACTGGCTGGGAGCAAATAATGTATTTGACCTGCAAATTGTTCATGTTGTTCTAATCACATTCTATTCATCTTCTCATAAAACATGACTACACTGATATTGTGACTGGTACTACTCATGTCTTACCCCTCAAACTACCCTCAAGAGCACTTATAATGAAATAAAGTTACATTCAAAATTTAGAACTGTGGAGTACACTCCTGCTGAAAATTCTTTGTTTATGAACTTGCTAGTGAAATGCATTTATGAATTAATTTCATACAATTGATTAGGAAGAGTTACTCTTATTTGGTGCTCAGGATTTATTATTTAGTCTTTTTAATGTGCAGTCTATTCAGTGGGTGTGTGTTTTGGTGAAATTATAATCAGTTCCAGCAAGATAGCATTTGCTTAAGTTGGAGAAATGTGAAAATTTTTACAATTATAGTAAAAAATGTGGTAACTAGCTGAGGAAATCTTATTTATTTTCCCATCTTTTACAATAAAAATGAGAAGCATAACTTTTCAAAAGCTGCCGAATTAAGAACCGTGACTCAAAGCCAAAGCTCAGAATTGGGATCAGCTTTTTCTTGAAATTGGGTCCCTTTACAGACACTGAAAGGGAGCACTCAAAAAGCACAGGCAAACAAAAGACAACAGACCACTTGAAGATCCTGAATATTATTTTCCTGTATTTAATATAGATCTAGAGCATCCTAACTATCATAACTAAGTATAGCTCCATTTCCCTCAGCTAACAGTAACAAGCATTAGTGGTTGTTAAGTATTTTAGCAATTTTTATTACACGACTGTAATATGTCAGGTTCATTGCCAAATATTTAGTGTGGCTTTCTGAGTGCTTCAAGTAATTTTTTAGTATTTTGAATACAACTGCCTATATTTGTTCTGAAAACAAAAGGTTACATCTAAACTTTTTTCTGAAAAGTGCTTATCTGAAATTCCACAGATCTGTAAATGGAGATGCAAAGGAATTGGAAGTCTTGTCCACTGAGTAACTTCAGACTTGTGTTTTGGGATTCTCCCAGTTCTGGCAATATTTGCCTAGACTTATGTTGCTTTTCTTGTGTCAAAACAGGAAATTATGAAGAATAGAGAAGTTGTTACCATGATAGTGTGTCTTTGAATATCAAGACTATTTTGTCCACAGAAAGAACTCTCAAAATAACCTGCCCCACAGAAGACTATGAATTTTCTTGCCCTGTTTTGTGAGTTCATTGTAGAACTAGATATCAAAATGTCTCCACTCTCTCTGACCACCGGTATGTCTTGCATAATATCCTGTCCTTGGTACTAGCATGCTTCTAGGAGATGCTGAAGGGATGAAGCCATTATTTTATCTGTTTTCCTAGCATCTGACAATCCATTGACTAGAAGCCATAATTTACAGTATTAAAAATCTCTTTTCTATCATTAATTTACTGTCTCCTTTTAATCCCATCTATTATTTTGACATCTGCTATTCCTAATAACCTCTGTTAATGCATTATGCAAAGAAATACTCATCTTGTTTAAACTTGTCAAATGCTTTCACTTAATACACATCCTTCACTTTCCATCCATTCAGGACTTTATACAGTACTACCATATCTCACAGTGGTTGCTTTTCCAGAAAGCTCTAGAGACCTCTTCTTTTGTAGATACCGTTATGCTCATTTTTTGCTGTCTTTTCTAATCTTAAAAATTATTCTTTAAAATGAAAGATAGAAAAGCCCCATCAGAAATCTATTGCTTTTAATTAATTTAGATTATCCATTGCTAACCTTGTTTCCTTAAAAGGTTTTGGAAAAGGATTTTGGAAGTCTATGGTGTTGAATGGATCATAGTTTCCTACATGTCTGTAAATTCCAAATAATTTTGTAATAGAGACACAAATGAGAAATAAGAAAACCATCTCCCTCTGCTATATTTTCATGGTTTCATTCATTAATTATCTTCTTTCCCATAATTTAAGGAAGTCTAAGTGGTCTGTAAATCAAACTTACTCAAGTGCAGTTCCTTATGGAGTCCTTTATTAGAATATGGCGTATTTTCTGACTCATGCTGACATGTTGATACATATATATACATGACAAGGAGGTTACATAGCACAGATCATAAAATGGTAATTTTGGATTAGATTTTATTGGAACTTTAAGGCAAATATGATTTAGTCTTGGCAGTTTGTTACTCTTCTCTTTGCCAGTGCACTCTAAAGCCTTTTCTAATGACACTTATGTTTGAGATGGTACGTTTCACTCATTCTGAATAAGCACTGTCTTTGTTCTGGAGAGACCCTTTGGTAGTGTGACAGTGTCCAGAACTGAGGAAAATTAGAGTCTAGGAAACAAACCTTGTTTTCAGAACATTCACAACATGGAAATACCTGAAGTGGCCCTTAGTATGATCAAACCTTTACTGAAATAATAGAAAAAACTTAATTTATGATAGACCTAGATTATGTGTTTTCTAGAATGAGAGAGACCTGGAATTGGATAAAGATGTCCACTGAAGGATAGTTTACATTTATTTAATAGACAATTCAGATAACCAACAATAAAAAGGTGTTATAGGGCTTGGAGAATTCTGCAGGCTTCTCTAGGACTGCAAGATTCTCTGAGTAGCAGAATGACTGGTGGACAATTTTTCCACTCTGGTCCATGCTACAGGACCAATCAGTGACTGGCTCCAATATAGGGAAACAATTTCAGATCCAGAGGAGTGGCACTGCAGTTACAGCAGTACTAGGATTTTTTTATGTTTAGCTCAACAGCCTTTTTGATGATTCTTGGTGACTGGGAATTACAATTTCCTTAATAGGTTGGCAACATGCATTCTGTTGAGAAAAGCATGAAACTGGCATGATATGCACTCTATGCAAACTTCCGGGGTAGAAGTGGCCTCTGAATGTAAGTCAAAGTGCACAACCAATGCATTCATCCAGGTAATTGTCCAGATAATTATTCACTGATTTACAGACAATCTGTTTGCAAAAGACATGACCTTACTTGTCTTGAATTTTGTCAGAGATTAATCTCTGTTTGGATCACTTTAAAAAGTGATCCTATGCAGTTTGCAACTCCCATTTCAAGAGCTGAGTGATACATTAGAGCTTGTGTGGCCCATTTTTCTCTCTGTCAGGAGGAAATCTCAGAGTCCTTTACTTATTCTCACAAAATACATTTAAAATGATAATATCTTACCAGAGAATATAGCAATTCACCAGCTATTCTCCTGTAAGCATGGAAATTGTTGATCTTATCAAAGGGCATGTTGGAACTTATAAGATGGCAGTCCAGGGAATCTTTTCAGTTCACTTTTACAGGGGCTGGAAGATAACAGTGTCTTTACCTCTTCTAAAGGAAGCAAAAGTCTTGCAGATCAAGAAAGAACCTGCCGTGTTCATCACCATGTGATCTGTGCCACGGGGATTACCTTACCTTCTCAATAAACATGAATTAGTTATTTCCTATTTATACAATTGAGAAAGAGCAGTATTGAAAATAATCAAGGTCTGCAATGCAAAGAACATTTTTCATCTAAGGCAATTTTGAGAAAAAAATCCTGGCCCATCCCCAACCCACAAAGGTGCCCTACAGATATTACAATGGAATATGTGAAGTTATAAATTGTAGTCACCAATTTGTCAGATAAAACTGAATTGCATAAAATGAATTTAAATAGACTGGAGATATGCAGTGCAGAATTGTCTTGCTATTGGGAAATCAGTTTACGGCTTACAGAGCTGAGATACCAACCCTTAATTTGTCAGCGCTGGACCCTGCCAGAGGCAAGATCATGGGAGAAATTTGCACTCCAGTAAATCTCTGCCCTACCTGAGCAATGGCAGTGTTCAGGATACAGCCTTGCAGACCTAATCTTGATAATATCAGAGAATTAGATAAAATTAGTCTGATTTCCTAATTTATGACAGGTGTTTAGTATCTGAATGTCATCTGTCTATCAGATCTAACTACCTGAAGGTAGTTAATCCACACACATCTTAAAAACTTTTAATATTTTGAGCAAGTTAAGACTAAATATTCCCTTTTCAAAGCATTTGATAGAGTACTAGGCAGACATTTTTGTTTCATCCATTGCTTGTCAGTCACTGATTATTTTCATTGTTGTTCTTCTATAATTCTGTTCAAGAAGAACAATGAATTAAAAATATGACAGAAAAATTAAAAATAAGAAAGAAAATAAAAGAACAGGAAAATCTCTTTATTCAGCTATGACTCCTTACATATAGCTGTTGAAAATAGATCGTTATCTCATCCTAAGTATAACTTTCTATATGAGAGCCCTAAAAAAATTAAATTTTTTTCTTGATCATAAATCATGTTCCTTTGATTCCAAGTGTTTTCAAAGAAAGAAACCAAAATTAAATCTATAAGCAAAGTAGTCTCAAAATGAAAAGT
Source organism: Catharus ustulatus (assembly GCF_009819885.2). Classification (NCBI taxonomy): domain Eukaryota; kingdom Metazoa; phylum Chordata; class Aves; order Passeriformes; family Turdidae; genus Catharus; species Catharus ustulatus. The sequence goes on along the minus strand of NC_046223.1, from coordinate 57,572,330 downwards.
CAATATGCTTTTATTAAAAATATACTCAAAAGCAAATAAATTTTTTTTTTGTTGTTGTTGTTGTTGTTTCCCTTTTGTCTGGAACTCAATCTTGCATATTTTCATGAATACAAAGTGAATTATAGAAACTCTTTAATTTTTTGCTCATTCAATGCCACTTCTGTTATCCTGGTCAAGACATACCCTAAACAGCAATATACTGAAATTTGACACAAACTGTTATAAGGTTTTCATTTAGCCTCTGTGATGCAGATAATATTCTGTGCCTTCTCAGCACTTCCATCTAATCATATATTAGATATAAATTTTATTTTAATGTAGAACACTTATTCTCTTATAAATTATTCTTTGAAATTTCAGCCCAGCTATATTAAAAACTATGTCTATTTTCTTTTACTCTGTTTATCTCTAGGAAACATCAAGCTTCAGCAATGTTGGGTCTCTTGAAAAGCGTTTCTGAGTTAAAAGAAATGTTGATATGTCCCTTTTGGCTGCTTTTCTATCTGGTTACTAAGAACAGATCTAGGTAGGTTGTTTTAAAAACCAAGCTTTAAGGTTGGCATTATTTGAAATGGGCCAATTTCTTTGGGCACGACAGTCACAGGACTATGATTTTAGTATTCTTAAGATTTGGGAGTTTTAGGACATTCCTGAGTCTTTATAGCATTTAATGGCCCCACAGTTACTGTTTAATGAGACAAAAATAATTGTATGAGCTTATGCTTATATAAGTCTACATACCCTCAAAACATATCCCATCCAATTGATTTCAGACACTTGTTGAGTTTTTGATAAGCCAGGAGCCCTATTTCAGAATAATGAAAGACAGTACTCTGCACAGACTGCTGATAGTGAAATGTCTAAAACCATTACATTCACCCAGAAACACATGCATGAAACAGGATCCTAGTTAAAACAGCAGCCACTGCTTTTTCAATTAGAATTTTCTTCTTAGTGTGTTTGTCCTGGTCACTGAAGTACTATATGGAGATAACCAAGCCATGCTGGAATTTACCTAGGTACACAGAAATTTAATAATAGAATTAAAACTCTGGAAGGAAGAGTACACAGCCCCAAAATTAGACTAAATTATTATTGATTTGCTTTTGTAGACTGATTACTTCTTCTGCTGAGGTTTATTTACTTCTCACTTGTTAAGACATGCCCATTTTGTTTTTGATGGCAGGAAAGACAAACAAAAATGTGCCTGAGTACTAAAATAAATGCCATAATTATACAGGAAGGCTGAACAGATACTTGTGTTTGTGCAGAAGCCTGAAAGTACAATTACTTCCTTTCATCTGTACCTCAGGAAAAAAAGAATTTGGCTCTAAAAGTACAAATTCACTGTATTCTGTGTTGCAGTGAAGCTTAATCAGCACTTATCCTCAACAATTTAGTCTGGAAAAAATCAGGGTTGTCAAACTTACTTTTATTGTAGTTAATTCTTACCATCTCAGATGAACAGGAATTATACTCAGTTCTTCCATTCCAACATAGTTTCCTATACAATACATACAAGCTATATTTTTTCATTCTTTACATGCATGATTTGTATTTGGTTGCTTCACATTGGATTTGTATTATTATTAATAATTATCATAAATTTATGGACATTTTAGCTGTTTTAGATGTTCCATCAAGCCGCATAATCTGCAATCTTATATCTTCTTTCAATTAATTTTGAATTTATTTTAGAGATCTTAAGTCATAAATCTGTGTGAAATCCTGTTATATATCTGCAACATATGACAGTTTTTCCATGTTTGAAAAACAAATCTAATATTTACATCAATTTTGTTTGATATTATTGCAATTAGTGTTTCATTTAGTTCTAAGTCAGAGTCTAGAAAATCTCTACTAGAATTACATATTGCTATATATTACTATTTTTTCCAACCCTGTTTATATTACTAGGCTTTACAAGGACTTATTGATCAAAATTGATCTTGATTGGCATGATCATGTCCTGCATGCCTCCCACATAGTTTTTTCCACCCTGCCTGACGAGGTGTCAGGTTGTACTTTGACTTTGTCAGGGTTTGGAGTTTGTTTCTTTGTAGTACTGTATTTCTATTTTAATTTCCCTAGAAAAGAACTGTTATTCCTAATTCCCATATCTTTACCTGAGAACCCCTTGATTTCAAAATTATAATAATTTGGAGGGAGGGGGTTTACATTCTCCATTTCAAAGAGAGGCTCCTTCCTTTCTTAGCAGACACCTGTCCTCCAAACTAAGACACAAAGTCAGAGCACAACGTGACACCCCATCAGGGTGACGCCTGTCAGGCAGGGTGTTGGTAGCAGTTTGATTAAATAGTGGCTGCAGTCTTCTTGCAGTGACGGATGTGGTTTAGTTGAAGCAGTGGTCTTGTAGAAGGTGCAGTTTCCTTACAGAGGTCTAGTAGTGATGTGAAGAAATCTCTGTTTTTTTTCTAGAGTCCAATAGAGAAAGGGCTACTCGGTGTCCTAGAGTTTCAGTTTTTATCTAGGTAGGAAAGGCTGGGGTCTCCGCCCTGGTTGGAGCAACTCTCAATGGGATGCAGTAATTTTATCAGTCACACAGTGGGACTCAATGGGCCATTAGCAGAAGATAACTCCCTGGAGGAAGGATGGGGGGTGCAAAGATAAGAACAATGCCCTACTGATTTCAATGAATGGTCCATTTGCAGAGTATGTCCCACGGAGATAAGGATCACTGCCCCACCTGGTCACAACAGATAGTGATAGAATAGATACTTTGATCACATCCTATATTGTAACCGACGACAGCATGGCTGGCGTGCTTATTGCTAATTCATTACTTTGTTGCGCGTGGATCCTCGCTGCAAAAAAAAAAGTGCGCCTTATAGTCCAGTGCGCCTTATATATGGACAAAGTTCCGAAATTTGCCAACTCCCAGAGGTGCGCCTTTTAATCCGGTGCGCCTTATAGTAGTGAAATTACTGTACAAATCAGCAGCTGAAGCTAGTGAATCAGGTTTGCAATAGAGTGTGAATTTGCATTACTAAGGCACTGAATCTCTATTTATAAAATAAAGAATGAAATAGACTAACTCACATGCCTTGTTAAATGCCCCTGTGATTAATTTTGCTATTGCTTATAAATTTGTTTCCTGGTTTCCATGGTAGTTGACATACAAACCCAGGGTCCATGTGTGTTTGCTGGTGCACTGTCTTCTGACTCTTTCCTCCTGTTTTTCCTGCCAGGGATACTAGAATGGGTTGGGAAATTCAGTGTTGAGAGGAGTCAGCCTCATTTCACACAGGTTGATGCTGAAGATGTAGTTATGGGTCTGCTCCTTATTAAGGGTAAGGATAGCTGTACTGAGGAGCCAGGTTGTATTAGATCCCAGGAAAGGTTCTTCCTAACCAATTCCCCAGTAGAAACTTCTATAGTGATTAATGAAAAGAAAGCATGTGATTTTTTTTCTTTGTGATTCCTTCAGTTCAAAGGAATATTTTTCTTCTCACCAACTTTTAGAATGTTTGCATAGGGAGAAAGGGCATATATTTTATTAATTACAGCATAATTACCTAGAATAATTTCTAGCCAGAAGAGTAGACATGGAAATAAAGGCAGCAAGGTTTATCTTGTAATGTATCAATGCACAAAAGCATAAGAAGCCAGAATGATGGCAACTTCTCTCTGTATTTTTAAATTTTAGCAATCCTATAATTTGCTAATCATTCTGCAAGTCTTTTTGTATTGAATAAATACTTTGATATATGGTCTCCTGATTGTCTAACAGATAATAAGGAAAATGGAAAAGATTTGTGCAGTTGCTTTTAACTGAGAAAGATAAAAATCTATAAATAGGAATGATTTCAGCAAAAAATAAAATTTCCAAGTGGAAATGACATTTTCCAAGCAGATAGACTAGTGGAATGTGCCACTGGCAAATCTGGGGATACTAGGTGTGTTTTAAAAAGTGTGAAACCCCTGAAAGTTTGTGACTAGACTGTGCTTTTTTCCTTAGCTCTCAAGACCTTGCAGAAGTATTCATCCTTTCCCATAAGATCAACAATTTTATGAATTAAGAGGCACACAACTCATTATTTGCTCCTGTCCCCTCCCAGGGGAGAGTGAGATAAAGAAAAACAGGGAGGAAAAGTCAGGAAAGTGTTCAAGTGTTCAAGTTCCAGCTGAAAGGGGATTTTAACAGCCTGGTATAGTGACCATGGCAAGGGACATGGAACAAGAAGAAAAATTAAATTTCTTTTTCCCGTATGCTACAGAGCCCCCATCAGGGCAACTATTAAACACTGATTTATTCCCTATGTTACATGCATGTGAATCAGAGAGACCAAGGCTTGAGTTAGCAAAGAAAACAATCCCAACTCAGCCGTTTGTATGAGTCCCATGATCTCAGTGATGGGCCAGGTTTTTAGTTCTGAATGCTGATGTTTGACATGATGGCACTGATGACACTGCCACCTATTACTGGGGTACAGTTTATTGCTCCTTGACTTTTAACAAACAGAGACAAAACTAATAGTCTGAACAATTTTGATCTTCAGTTTTGTTAGCAAGAGCTCATTGAGAAAGACAATCTCTGCAAAGCACAGGCACTTCATGGGGAGAAACAACACAACTACGTCTGCCCGAATTAGGAAAGGGACATCTGGAGTCTTTCATCTCATTCCTGTTCAGTTAATAGCTAGACATATTCCAGACATTAATGAGGGATGCAACTGGAATTGCAAAGAAGAAGTGTAATTAGTCCCTGAATTTAATCATTAACAAAATTACTAGAAATGCTGTGCTCACTTATTTTAAATAAGTCTATTTTGTTTGGGCCTCTTCTAACTGGACTTTTCTGTACACTCTAAGTTTTGCCATGTGGAAATATATCTTAGGAAATCCCCTTCCTGCTTCTCCCATGTTTATAGAATAATAAAATTGTAGAATATCCTCAGCTGAAAGGGACCCATCAGGATCATCAAAGTCCAGCTCCTGGCCCTGCACAACACCATCCCCAAGGGTCACTCCATGTGTCTGAGTGCATTGTTCAAACACTCCTTGAGCTACATTAGGCTGCAGCTTTAACCACTTCCCTGGGGAGATTATTCCAGTGCTCAGCTATCTTCTGGGTGAAGAACCTTTTTTCAACACCAATCTAAACCTCCCTGACACAACTTCAGGGCATGCCCTTGGGTTCTGTCACTGTCACCACAGAGAAGAGATCAGTGCCTGCCCTCCCCTTCCCCTCACAAGGAAGCTCTAAAGAGCCATGAGGTCTCCCCTCAGTCTTCTCTTAATTTACTCCTTTACTTCAATGAACCAAGTAACTTCAGCTGGTTCTGGGAACTTGCAGATGTTCATTAGGTCAAACAGTAATTTGTTGCTATAATACAATTGCTTAAAATCTGTTGCTTCCCTTTATGATAGATTTCTCTAGGCTTTTTAAAGTTTGATATGATGAAATTGCTGAAGATGAAGGGTACCTTTAAAAGATATGGTTCATCAGACTATGCACCAAAATTTAATCTGTTAATATTCTGCTAATGGCAATCTGAAATTAAATTGCTGATTCCTTTGGAAATTGTGACTTGGTTTATCAATGTCAACTGATAAATATCCACTTATATTTGTGTGATCGAAATGTTTGTCTGAAAGTTTTTCAGTGATTCCTATCCTCACAAAATGGTGCTATTTTACCTCTGTAATGCACAGTTTACCACACTATCAGAATAAAATAATGAGGCAGTTTCTACTCAGAATAGGCATGCAAAAATTAATGGCTACAAAATCTTAATTTTCTGAAATGGGCAAACAAAAGTCAACAATCACTTCTCGTATTACATTCCCCATTTTATTGTGTGGCAGTAATTAATTTTATGTTTGCAAATATATTTGCTGTGAGGCACCCCTTTGGGGATCTCAAAATGCCACTTTACGAAATTGTTGTCACAATAATTGAATGTCTTTGACACTAGAGGCATCAGCTTATGACAGATCCCTATCGAAGAAGCCAGGACAGCCATGGTGTGTGAGATGGGCAGTATCTGTGACCCAGGCTTATCCACAGGGGCAGACTGAAAGGCTTGCAGCAACCTCACTGCAGAAAACCTTCAGATCTGAGAACATGAATGGATGGCAACCAGTCTTACCTTCTAACCAGTCTTACCTTCTAACCAGAAACCAGAAGAGCAGAAGGAAAGATTGCTCAGAAAACTTATAAATAAAAATGACTGAACATTTGAAAATGTCTACAAAACAAAAGTAATTTAACAAGAAGATGTGCCTTCAAACACTTTCTGCTCAAATGTTGTCTTACTTTGTAAATGCTGTTAATTTTTCAGTCACTTTTCCTAAAAAATAAGAGTGCCTCTAATTTTGCTACAAAAATGTGAAGATTTAACAGACTGCTTGTTATAAAAACCAAGGTGAGGAAACAAAGCTGGAAATACTTGTTTATTTTAAAGTTATATTTTTCCCTCTAGTGCTTTTCATGTATTACCTGTTGAAATAGTTGATTGAAAATAAATTTGAAAATTAATCATTTTGTAAATATATGATAATTGCATTAATAGCAGAATGTCTTATGTCATTAAAATATTTATTATGTCAGGATATTGAGGGCAAAATTATATCAGATTGTCACTTTTCAGTTTGTGACAGAGCACTTATCTGTACTTGGAAGAAAACGGCTTATTTTTATTATAGTAAAGAAGTAGCAAAATAAAAGTGAGATATTGAAAGCAAAGGCTGAGTAGTAACTTTTCAAACTGATTTTTTCCTTGGAGTAGTGTTATTTTCTAATTCTCTTTTTGAAAAAAAATTCTTTATAGTTTTTAATTTAGTAAGAACTTTAGCATTACAGTAAACAAGTAATTAAAATGAAGATTTAAACAAAAGTGCTTAGAAACCAGCAGAAAAATAAAAAACCTGTCTGAATGAAATAATTTGATTGACCTGCATGTTTATGACTATGATGAGGAGGGGGTGTTAATGAATTTAAACACAAAATAAGTACTTTTTCCCAATTTCATAAGAAATCCCGGCCTTCATTCTAAAAAGGTTATTTGGGATTACAGTAGTTTCACGAATACAAGCCGCACGGATTATAAGCCGCACCCCCGGTGCCTCGACAATGTTGCTGTCTTTGTCAATAGATAAGCCGCACCCCGAATATTAGCCGCACTTTCGTTCGTGCGCAGCTTTCACAAATTGGCCAATTAGTAACAGGATCGCGGCATAGTGGGCTTTACTGGCTCGGGGCGGGGCCAGGCAGGCTCGGCCCGCTCATGGTTGCCGACGGGGCCGGCTGGGTGGTGCTGCAGCCGCCGCCGGGCTCACTGGCCCCCCTCTCCCATCAGCACCGCCCCGCCGCTGCGTTTACGTACTCGCCCTGCCGGCGGGCCAGCCACTGCCGCCGCTGGCAGGCATGCCAGCCGCCTCGCCGCTGCGTTGTTTACGTAGTCGCCCTGCCGGCGGGCCAGGCACTGCCGCCGCTGGCAGGCATGCCGGCCGCGTCGCCGCTGCGTTGTTTACGTAGTCGCCCTGCCAGCGGGCCAGGCACTGCCGCCGCTGGCAGGCATGCCGGCCGCGTCGCCGCTGCGTTGTTTACGTAGTCGCCCTGCCGGCGGGCCAGGCACTGCCGCCGCTGGCAGGCATGCCGGCCGCGTCGCCGCTGCATTGTTTACGTAGTCGCCCTGCCGGCGGGCCAGGCACTGCCGCCGCCGCCCGGCTCGCTGGCCGCGCCGCGTTCCCTAGCCCTGCCGGCGGCCTGCCGCCGCCGCCGCCCGGCTCGCTGGCCACGCCGTGTTCCCTAGCCCTGCCGGTGGGCTGCCGCCGCCCGGCTCGGCGGCCGCGCCGCGTTCCCTAGCCCTGCCGGCGGCCTGCCGCCGCCGCCGCCCGGCTCGCTGGCTGCGCCGCGTTCCCTAGCCCTGCCGGCGGGCTGCTGCCACCCGGCTCGGCGGCCGCGCCGCGTTCCCTAGCCCTGCCGGCGGCCTGCCGCCGCCGCCGCCCGGCTCGCTGGCCGCGCCGCGTTCCCTAGCCCTGCCGGCGGCCTGCCGCCGCCGCCGCCCGGCTCGCTGGCCGCGCCGCGTTCCCTAGCCCTGCCAGCGGGCCAGCCACTGCCGCCGCTGGCAGGCATGCCGGCCGCGTCGCCGCTGCGTTCACGTACTCGCCCTGCCGGCGGGCCAGCCACTGCCGCCGCTGCCAGGCTCGCCAGCCGCCCCCTCCCATCTGCACCGCCGCCGCGTTTCCTCGCCCTGGTCGGCACTGCAGGCCCCCGCACCGCCGGGCTCCCCCACGCTGCTGGCCCCGATTCTGCTGGGCTTCCCCCGCTGCCAGGCAGCCCCACCCACCGGCCTTCCTGCTTCTGCCATGCTCCCCTGCACTGCTAGCCCCAGTTCTCCCGGGCTCCCCCGCCATGCTGGCTCAGGCTCTGCCGCCCTCCCTGCCCCGCCCTGCTGGCTCAGGCTCAGCCGCCCGCCCCCCACACTGCAGGCCCCGCCTCTGCCAGGCTTTCCCACCTCTGCCGGGGCCGGCCGGGCTCCAGCTTGGCTTGGGGCTGCCGCGGGCTCTCACTTCCGTGTTGGCAGCTTTTAGAATTTTGTTAATAGATTAGCCGCCCCGGAATATTAGCCGCACTTCCGGGTTTCCACCAAAATTTTGGTCAAATTGGTGCGGCTTGTATTCGTGAAATTACTGTATATGAAATCTTATTGTTATTGCTGCAAAGCTATTAAAATTTGAACTAGTCAATTACACTTTTACAACTTCATGGTAAATCCTGGTTCCCTTCCTGGGAAGTAAGGCAACTAAAACCTTTATTGATTTGCTTCATTTCAAAGGCAGCAGGAATGAGAATGAGGAATACAGGCCTTTTACCACAATGCTTCCAAATCAATAAAGCCCAGAGAACACAAAGGGAGACAGGCTTAAATAGATGCAAGATCTCTCATATTTTACGCACATGCTCCATCAGTTGATGTAAGCTTAGTATGCACAGGTTCAGATACAGACTGGGATGCACAAAGAAAGGGGAAGCCACTGATCTGACAGGTCAATTCCAGTTAATTCTTGTCAGCAATGTGCTTGCTCTGAGACAAAAAAATTCAAATTGTTTTGAATTTTCTTACTACACTGGCAACTTTGCCACCAACTCCTGGTATACTGAGCAGCCATAAAGTATGAATTGAGCTTAATAATGAATGGAGTTCATGGTAAAATGGGTTCCTGGTGATTTGTGATTTGGGAGTGATGATCAGCACGGTGTGGGTTGATAGGCACTCGGCTTGAGGATAGGACAGATAGGGAAAAAATATGCCATTAGTAGGGCCAGACAGGCACTACTTCAGTTGCCAGGCTGCTGAAAATGAAGCCCAGCAGCAGCAGCAGAGGGCTCATAGGCAGAGCTCCCACTAACACCAACTCAGACGCAGCCGGCTGGATCATGAGCTGAGGAGAAAGAGCATGGAGTGGCAGCCACCAGTGCTGAGATGTTTCCTGTTGATCTGACTTCCTGCCTTCCTTTTAGGACTGTTCCAGCACCCTGGCTGAGCCCAGAATGTTGGCTGGACAGAGCTAAGTATTGGTTCAGGTGCTTTCACAGGAAAATTGTTGATGAAATAAGAAACTTGTAGAGGACACTTCTGCCACATCTGTTTGTGTGTCATATTTTGGAAGGTCCTCAAGAGCTGGGGTGAGAGTTTGCATGTGTGGAGATCAAATGGCTTGATCTCAGCAATGTAGAGGTCAACAAGCAGATAAGAGAATGCATGTCCTGTGTTTCTGAGTACTGTGGAAATACCGTCTTTTATTTACGAATTTGCTATACATTAATGTCATTTTTGTGCTTCTGTCCAAAAGTTTGATTTTACAGAAGCAAAGTACTAATACTCATGCATTGGGGAATAAAATGTGCAGAGTAGTTAATTTAAAAATTCTCAGAATAGTGGATATGCTTCCTTCTATAAAAAATTCCTGTTTAAAGACTAAATATGAAAGAAAGGAAGATTCTTTTGCCACGAAGGGATTTTCTCAACTGCATAACATTTGCAAAAGTTACTGAAATTTACTTTGACCAGAGTATATCTTTTTAGTATCTATTTTTAAAATGACTGGAACATATGAAGAAAAAACTCTGAGTGTTTTATGCACAGCATGATAGACATAAAACTTCTGTGAACAATGCTGAAGAAAAATACTCCTTTTATTAATTGTATCTCTATTGGAAGGAGGGAATTAAATTCCTGCCTCCTCCTCCATTTTGCCAATATATTTAGGAAAAATCACTTAGGATACTTTCAGCAAAATGTATTTCTTTTACAGTCTTAGCACTAGAATTCAATTACTGTATCCTGCAGCAGGGATTGGCTAATCTTTCACAGTATTTCAGAGTTTCTTGAGTTTCTTGATGCCAATAAGTTGCTTTCTTCAGGCAGTATGTGTAAAAATTCTGATGATTTTTACAGTCATTGAATGACCAAGGTCTGGACATTTAAAAAACCAACCATGGTGTATTTCTATTCAGGAGTCATGTTTCTTAACTCTCAAGCCAGTTCAGGCAGCCCAAAATGTCCTTCTGTGAATAATCCATTTTTCACCCCTTTCTCTCTTAAACACAAATCTATCAGGTGGCAAGAATTCAGGGGGAGAATTTTCTGAGTGCATCTGGTTGGTGAATGCAACTTCATTCGTGGTTTATTCTTTGCCTTTAATGATTCTAGGGCTTAGATAGGGCAAGAAGGGTAGAAATGGAAGATATTTTCCTGCTGTTAACTTACTACCTGTGAGAAAAGACTGAAAGTAGTTATTGGCTAGTCTGACTTTCACATGAGTAAAGATAATCAAGAGATATAGATAATCAAGAGATATTATTACTCTTCTTTTGAGCATTACCTGTATTTTATATTCATCTGAGTCTTAGGGAATGCCAGGGCTCTGGTGTTAAATCCTGATCTACTATTCCCTGAGCAGAACCTAAAACTTAGGTTATAACTGTTTTACCTCAGAACAAAAGGTGCTTTGGGACAACCATTTAGAATTCCAGAACTGGCTGAACTGTTGGCTAGAAAAAGGTCCAGCATTCTATGCACTGTTTTCACTCTGAACTAGCTCTGACTGTGTACTCTACAAATTATCCAGTCATATTCTGGTAATATTTTCCAAGAAGCCATTTGGTAGTTCAATTTTTGGGAACTTTCATTCCAGTTTTCAGAAAAAAATCAGTATTTACTGTTCTAGGAAATATTCCCTCTCCTATGTGCCAACTTCCTAAAATAAAGGTTTCTCATCCTAGCCATGTGCTTTGGGCAAATGTCTTTTGCTTTTCTGTGCTTTGTAAACTTTCCGGTATCATTAATCAGAGCTTAATGGATCTCAGTAAAGACACAGCTCCTCTATCATATAGCACCTATCTATAATGAAGGATAAAAATATAGAAAACAATGTGGGTTTTTTATTGTAGCACCAGGAATACTATTCAAAACATTAAATGATTCTTTTTAACAGAAGAAAATAATAGAATAAATTTGGGATAAATATAAATAAAATAGACTAGTTTGGAGGTCTGGGAACAATTTGATCCAATGAAGGACAATTGCAAGGCTAGGGCCATCTTCAAGATGTGAAAAAAAATATCTACTGATTTTCCATTGCTCCAAATTTTGTCCAATGCCTCTCATACTTTCACTATTAGTGTCAAAACAATTTCTCTGAAGCTTGTCTGTAGCCCAACACCAAGTGGTAAGAAGATCCCCGCTTGGATTTCTCTTGCAAGTGTAAGCCAGAGCAGTCTCTGTGTCTCTTTGTACACCATATGCATCCCATCATGGTGGCTTTCCTTTAGACTTTCTCTAGTATGAGGAAGGCCAAAAGCAGACACAAGGTTCCAGATTGAGATGTACAGATATTGGATGGAATAGACTAATAACTTGCCCTGAGCTGCTGCCTAAAATTTCCTTTATACGTCCAGTATGACAATGTTGTTATTGCAAGGCTGCATTTCTGACTCAGTCTTAGCTTCATTGGTATCTTAGGTGCTTTTCTGCAGAATTGTTTTCTATTTGGCAAATGCCCAGCCTGTTCTGCTATAGGGGATTTTTCTGTCCCAGGTGCCTTTTTTGAATGGTAGACCTCCCTTATGGCATATCAAAGTCTAAGTTAATATTGCTTTCCAAGGATGCATTCCAAATTGTCTGTGTGTACTTTTGGGGTTTTGTGTGTGTAGGAATAATTATCAGCACCCACAAAACAAGATTGATTTAGTGAATCAGTGTGTCGTGTAATAACTTATAGCCACCATTGAATTTTTTGGAAGAGTCACTTGGAATGCTTCACCTCATCTTCATGTTCTGCCACCTGCTTCCAAACTCCTCTGATTTGTGGATGTTCTCTCTGACTGCTTGCTCCAAGAGATACAATTGGCTTGCCTTCTGCAGAAAAAAAAAAAAAAGTGAGATTTCTGAGGAGGCATCAAAGGCAAGGAACATGGCTTCTGGAAAACTGGAACACTGACAGGAGATTACCCAGGTAAAGTTGTTACTTCAGTGAATTGACAACATCTCCCTACATCTATGAACTGAGTAACTGCACCTAGAGAATTTTGCTGCATATCATGTCTCATGTTGAAGGTTAAAAACTTTTTTTTTTTTTACCTTTTACTGACCTGTATTAGATGTTATTTTATGGAGTGCTCTGATTACCAGGGCTTTGCTACATAAATGACCTCTTAAGAACTTTGATATTACACTGTTTTGGTCTGGTCTCCCTGAAACCTGGTGTCTGGCTGTTAATGCTGTATTTACAGGAGAACAGGGGCTTGTTGCTGCTCCCTAGTTACTGTCTGCTTCCTGTAACCACAGAGACTATAATAGAGGAAATATTCCCTATGCTGCTCCAGTTATTTGCATTCAGGGACACAGAAAGCTCAGAAGAGAGTGTATCTGAAGCTATGCCTTTGTGATTTGAACTGCTGTGTCTGAATCATTGTAATGAGAGTAAAACTATTAAAAATTAAATTTCAACAGGTTCAACAGTGTGAAATCACACCATCTCTTAATATTTTAGATATTTATTAGAGCATTCTGAAATTCACTGCTAAGACTTACTCCGAGAGACACCTCAGGATGCTTGCTGACATCTGATACTGTCATTCAGGACCCGTGCTCACATTGCACCGGAATACAGAGTTCATGTGGTTGAGTAACCTTCGCTAAGGATGTGCTCTGAGCAAATGTCACTTCTCTGAGCATGAAGTCCTCTGGGTTAGTCAGGTAATTGAGAGACATTATCACTAGGCAAGATTTCAAATAAGAGAAGACATCTATTTTATTCAGTCTATGCATTGGAAGCCAATCCAGTAAAACATTGCCATAATTTGCAGTTCTTTTTGTACCACAGTTTGGTACTGTAGATGGATGTTTCCCTGTCAAAGAGTGGAACTGAAGGGAGCCATGTCTCCTGCTTTCTCAGTTTGGTCTTACATAAAATGAAAATAGAATATACAAGGGCAGTGTAGGGGGTTTCAAACCTCTATCTATTTCATTACGCATCTATTTTATTATATCTGTAAACTAGTAGCTACCTTTTTTCATCCAAATACTTCATTCAGTTGATCTAAAACTCTTGTACTTCTTCAAAATTGAGGTCTGTTTTCAATTTAAAAGACTTATCAGCACTGAACACAAAGTAATGAGATTTCTGGAAACCTAGGAATTGCCTTGCAGTGAGCTGGAGGCTTAAAAGGAACAAAAAGAGGAAGAAAAGTGAAGAATTTGTAGAGGAAATGAGCCCCATGGTTGCTTTTTTACCTTTTGCTCCACTGCATGAGGTCCATTTTGCGTGATGAGCCTGCAGAAAGGGCACAGGTGGCTGGAAATGGTGTTGCAGTTGTAGCGTGGGTGTAATCAGAACCCATCACACTAACAAAGAACCATGCCAAATGCCTCTCCAATAAGATTTAATGGCTGTGTATCTACATGACTGACCACACTGATGACTAGAACAATCACATAATTGGGCTGTTTTATGAAGTGGAGGGATATATTCTCTCAGTAAATTCCTGAACCATCAAATACCATTTACTAGCCTCTCATTCCCAAATGCTTCCTTTAGTCGCTTCAAAAGTAGTCTCCTACTTTTAAGCTTCCTTTTGGTACTATCTACTGTTGTAATGAACTCAGCTGGAACTTGAATGTCTGCCCTTCGAGGTCAACCTCACCCTATTTATGAGGATGAGCACAGACTTTCTGGTTTTCATTAAACATTGTTCTTTCCCCTATCTTACAGCACTCCATTTTTCTGTGATTCACAGTTCCCCACTGTAAAGGAACCAAGAGTGGAAATAAGGACATGAGAAAAAAAAAAAATAAGATTAACCTAGAAGTCACAAAAAGTAAAGTGAAAGTGTTATGTTCTTGGATTGTAAAGAACAATCATACTAACAGGATGAAGAAGAGGATTTGTAAGAAATTCCTGCGGAAATGCCATTATTAGTGACACTAAATTACCAGAACAGGAATCATGATTGTAATTAGTCATTTACACTGATCATTTTACCATTTTCCACTTGGAAAGCTGTGATTGGTTTAGTTCCACAAAATGCAAATTTAGGAACAAGAAATATAAACCATATCAATGAAAAAAAAAGAGAAACTAGAAAATAGTGATTCTGATGAGGATTCCGGCTTTATAAAAGATAAGCCACTTAAGCTTCATATTAAAAAAAAAAAGAAAATATCCCTCAAAAAATGAAAAGTGATTTTTTCCTACAAAAACAGGGAAGTTTTGAACAAAATTATGCTTGTCTTGGTGTGCTCATGAGATTAATTCTACAATGATGTATTCAGTATGGTTGTCCACATTATTAAAAGGACATTAAAAAGAAGAACAGAAGAAGTAAGTTAAAATTTTTTTACACAGAATATAAATGAGTTTTATTTAGATTGTCGAAGAGAAGACTAATGAGACATAATTACAGCTTGTTTCTTTCTGCACAGGGAGAAATTATAAAGTCCTTAAAGGCAGGTCATTCTGGCAAGGAACACATAGTTGGAGTTTGAAGCCAAATGAATTTGAGTAGAAATAAAAGTTGTCAGTCCAAAAGATGGATTCTCCATCTTCATGAATAGCTGTCTGTGAAGAAAAGCTTTTCTAAAATATGTCATTCCTATTTTATTATCCATTTCAACTTATTTTTCCCAGGTAATAGTTAGTAATCCTAGCATAACGTTGACTTTTTTTTTCTTTTAGTGTGGTTGTGTATTTTCAAAGGAGGAATTCTTAGCCTTACAATAGGATTTATGATGCCCAGAGTGCAGCAACTAGATGGTTACTGCATGAAAATATGTACACTGTCATTTATCTTTAAACATTTTGGGAAACAGTGGAGGGTGAAATATTGTATAAGTTTATTGATCCTGTCCATTTCTATTTTCAAAAAGAGCCTGGAACAGGCTTTTGAATCATACTTGGAAAATGATTCTGGAGACCTCAGCCATGACTTTTCCTGTGATGGACTTCTCCATCCCAAACTTATTAGCCACTGACTGTCAGGAGCTGGGAGTTAAAAGGACTCATAGGACAATGGACATGCTCTTGCACAAAAGTGTAGACTCCTCCTGTTTCACCCAACAGGTATTAAACCAATGCAACTAATCCATGGCAGATGGTTCTGTTCTTTCTATTCAACATCTGAAAGACTTTCTCACACTACTGGCTCCCTCACAGTTAAGGTGAATTGATCCCACAACTCTGACATCATCTGTCTGTCCCAGGATTTCTAGCTAACAATACCTGGAAGAGTCTCAGTAACAAGGACTTTAAGAAATCCTTGATTATATTCACTTTCTCAGACAAATATATGTCCAGAGTGGCTATATTGAGTTCGCCAGAGACAACATCTCACAGTTGCTGCTGCAGCCATGCAATGAATTCTGCAGTTTCTGTGTGCTCTACAGTGCCTTTGTTAAGTCAAAAGGGTTTCTGGGCAGCAGGCTACATTGGTCCCATACAAATGAGCAAAACTTGAAAAAAAAATATGTATGTGCGAAAACCTCAGGGGAAAGTGGTGTCTGTGCCAGTGTCACACCAGCAGAGAACTTCCCTGAAGTATTCATACATTTGCACATAGGTGTAAATGGTGCAATACATACAGTAGGTATGAACTGTGGCACAAAACTCTTATTATTTTAGAATTAGACATTAATGAATTAGATTTTCTTTGTGTTTATGCCTGAACTGGGTTCCAGATTCCAGGGGCCTCTTTCAGCCTCTTTCGCCTTCTTTTAGTCTACATTCTTTGAAAATGTACAAAGTGTTCCAAAAGACAACAGTGATGTTTATTCCCTATCCACATTCCATTACACCTTTTCTATAATGATTCGATTATTCTCAGTGAGGACAAGACAGCAGCAAATGCTGGAAAGAGTAAGCCCAAGATGAATTTTAGCATGTGATGCTCCCCAGCTTTTCTCAGAGACAGCTTCCCTCATAGCAGCATGAGATTGAACCACTCTCAGTTTTAGGCCCTTCTGTGCCAAGAAAATCATAGAATAATAGAATAGTTTGGGTTGTAAGGGGCTTTAAATATCTCCTAGTTCCAACCCTCTGACACAGTCAGAGGATCTTCCACTATAACAGGTTGCTCAAAGCCCCATCCAGCCTAGCCTTGAACACTTCCAGGGATGGGGCATTCACAAGTTCTCTGGGCAACCTGTTCCAGTGCTTCACCACCCACGCTGTAAAGAATTTCTTACCACTTTTTACCTAAAACTACCTTTTTTTTAGTTTAAAGCCATTGCTCCATGTCCTATCACTACATGCCCTTGCCGAAAGTCCCTCTCCATCTCTCTCGCAGCTCCATTTAGGTGCTGAAATGTGCTATAAGGTCTCACTGAAGCCTTCTCCAGGCTGAGCAATCCAAACTCTCTCAGCCTATCTTCATAGGAAGTGTGCTTCAGCCCTTGGATCATCTTTGTGGCTCTGTGCTGTACTCACTCCAAGACACTCAAATGTACAAGCTCATAAGTGTTACCGCTTAAGTGATCCTGCACTCGGTAACTGAGGCATCCTTGTCATACTGCAAAGGCACAAGGCTTTCTGGATGAAGCAATATCTTCTGTTTCATGAAGTAAAATGAACTGGGAAAAGAGATAAACTTTTGAGAAACCAAGATTGTATCTCTTTGGGATTTGTCTGCTTTTGGTTTTATTGACTTAATAAACTGTAATGGACTGATATCCTTAACTCATCAATAGCGCAATGTTCTGCACTGTAAACTACCTGTAAAAACAGGCCAGAGGTAACCAAACCAAGTTCTTCTATTGTTCTCTGTTACAAATGAAATTAAAATTGAAGACCATATTCCCCAAACATTTACTTCTAATTTCTTCTATGAAAATGGAATGAGATATAAAGACTGCTTAGGTGATTTTGTGCTATGACTTGATTCTTTCTTAATCTTGTGGGTAGGTAAGTAATTTTCTTCATTATTAATTTTTAATTCTGAAAGGTTGTGGCTGAACCATCTACCTTCAAACAGAAAATGTGTTTTAATTCTTATTTGTTTTAAAGAAGACTTTTATTCTTTAGACGCTATTCTGTCACATCAGACTTGTTATCATCTGTGGCTGGTCTAGATTAAGTGTTGTATCATAAAAGTATTTGAAATACTGAAAATTGTTTCTACTTTAAAGTTTAGTCCAATATCAGAATGATTTGAATGCTGTACCCATTTCTGAGAAGCTCTGCATTGTTCTGAGAATTTAGTAAAAGTGTCAATATGGCTTTTATGTGGTAGGAAGAGGGATAAGTTCTAGAAAATTCACAGCTTCCAAGGGGAATCTCTTTAGTGCACTACAGCAAAGCAGCCACCAATCGCTCTGTGCTTGCCCTGCATCAGAACTCAGGAAACCTCTGGCAACCATGCAAGGAAGGGGACCCACATATTTTTAGGAAGAGCAGTGGTTATTCAGGCTGGCTCTGCCTTGCAGCTCAAGTGTTTGCCTGTGGAGGCAGAGTAAACCCTCCTCTCCACACATCCGAGCTCCTCTGCTTCCCAAGCTGTACTGCTACTTTGGGATGCAGCCTTGTGGCCATGAACAGCCCTTAGAGAACTGAGCCAGATTCACTGGGAGAGTAGCCACTTTGGGCACCACTTGGGACATCAGAGGTCAGAAATTACAAAAATAGTTATGCAACTGAAAGGAAGAGAGAAAGCAAAGTCTAGATTTTAGCTGATAAAAGTAATCTTGAAGAGTACAACTGCAAAACAGAAAATGCAAGTATGTCTGACTTTTTCCGCCTGTGTATAAAATGAAAATGTGCAAATATTCTTTAAAAACAGCCAAGAGGGCAACAAAACACTAGACATACAGTGTTTGTTTAGAAGAACAATATTCTGACAAAGACATGTACAATAGTTTAGCTTTTAAGAAGCAAGTATTTTCTTCCTGTACTACCTTTTGCAAAATGCATTAATGACAAATTATTCAATTATATTCATAATAACAACTATATTTGCTATTTTTTTTATAAAATTCAGAAGCAAACTAAAAGATGAGGGATTTTTTTTGTCTTTGATTTCAGTTTAACTTTTTTCTTCTCTTACCTGAATGTCTGCTGATCATTGTACCTGGAAGAATACTGGATAACTGCAGACATTGATGACATTCATGTGCAGTCAATTATGTCCCCTGTTTCTATATATCTTTTCTGTAATTATGTTTTTTTGGGGATTCTGAATGATTAATTCTACCAGTCTTGCATAAAAATGAAATGTTCCCAGAAAACCATATTTTGAAATTGCATGTCTTTTTTTTTTTTTTATGGCATTATATTTTATGTTCATCCAAAGAATAAAACCAAATGTGTCGCCTAATATATGACTTTCTCTGAAATTAGATTTCAGAGATAAAATTTGAACACATCCAGTAAACTCTTGATATATTCTTATAGAAATAGGATTATTTATTAAACTTAAGACCTAATAATAAATGAAGAGATTTGAATAAATTAAAATTTTCTGAGGACTCAGCTGATTTCTCTGTCTATGGATTGGTTTGGGCTCTCAAACATTTAATACTCCCTTTTGAAATGTATTAAATTTAAGATATCATTGAAGAGGTGGCTTGTATCTCTGCCTCACAGTAAGAGAATGTATACTCCACTTTTCTTGAATGGGTCCTTAGAAAAATAATTGCCATCATTAATTGATCTTTCAACATTTTTTAGCAGTGTCCTAGTTTTTAAGTAGGGTTTTATGTTCCTTTCTATCTTTTGATCCTGCCTTTGACAGAAATGGTCCAAATATTCATAATAAAATGCTGATTTGCATAAAATAAAAGCTTACTAGTAGTTTCATTGCTGTCAGAGAAAGCGAAAATTAAAATAACAGATTTTTTAGCATTTAAATGAGTGAGGAAAGGATTCATTAATCAAGAGAAGAGTCAGATGTAAAAGACACAGAAAGAGTCCACTGATTTATTTTCATTTAAAAAATCTTACTCTTTCCAGCATATATTACTTGATGAGGACTAGTTATGTGTAACCATACAAAAATAGGAAATTGTAAAGAAATTTCAAATTAAATTTAGAATCAAGATCACAACTATTTCAAGTTTTTTACTTTAGAGACTTCTTACATCTACAATAATGTACGCCAATTATACCTATTATTTTCTGGAAAATGCTGTCTAGCAAGGAGAGAGTCCTAAATGCAACTTGATTTTCCAGAAGTTTCATGCATCTTCAAACTGAATCATAAACAATTCTGCTTTCCTGAATGGACTATTCTGCTCAAAGGAATTGCATACATGTCTTTGTTTCTTAGTTCTTGTTTTCCTACAACCCAGTTGTAGTCACTTAAGCAAAGCATTTAAGAGAGACAACTCACAGAAGGTCTGGGTTACCCTCCCTGCTGACTCTGTTCTCAGGTGTCTCTCTGTTGCCTTACAGAGCTCGTTTTAAGGGCCTTAATTTAGAAGGTAAGAATCCAAACTTGGTTATTTTTTTATTCCCTGGTTGTTTGGGGATTTTTTTGCCAATTAATTAATTTCAATGATAATGTAATGACATAAGATCAGGAGTGTAAACTATAATCTTTCTGTAGTTAACACTTTGAAGACTCGTGGTAGTAGTAGGAGTAGTAGTAGAAGAAGTAGTAGTATTGGTCTGTAAAGCATTATTTATATACATGTTAAACTGAGTGTATTTTCAGTAGTATATCATATTTTCGTGGTGACAATGAAAATTGTGTATTGATCTTGTATATTGCCAAGAAAATATGATGTTCATCCCCAAGAAATTTTAAATTAGGTTTTAAATGAGTTTATTATTGTTTAAAGGTAGTTTGGAGAGTAAATTTCCATTTTAATTAGAACACTAAGGGCAAAGTGTCTTTCGAGGGCAAAAATCCATAATACTGTACTTTTAACAGAAAGTGATATTTTTAGGCCTCCAGAACTTAAAAAATTGCATTTACATCTCTTTCATAATATTTCCAAATGCTATTTTTAAAACTACTGTATCTCAAAATGTAAACAGGATTAATTCATTATCATTTATGATAAGGAAGGTTATCTACTGAAAAAAAATAGAATGTTCATGCACTGAGCAAAATGCATTTCATATTGATAAAAAGAGAACTGAATCTTAGTATTTCAAGAAGTATTAAGTAATATTTATATTCCGTTCCATTTTACTAAACTTCAGTTTCACTAGCTGCATTAAAGTAATGCCTAATACATTACATTAACTACATCAAAACTTATAATGTGTATGTCCAATGTAATTTTAAACACTAAAATGTCTCACTTGTTTCTCAGATGGCTCTAGACATGTGCTTGGGCTGCTGATTTGTTATTCAAATATCATCTTTCATTGATGGACATGTTTTAATGAGATGTGGTAATGTCAGAGAAGCTAAAGTATTGATATTTGGATCCTCACACACACAGTTTTCAAATTTCCTTTAGCAAGAAAATTGTCTGAATCCCAAGCTAGGATTTGAAGACAGACACTTTAGTTTAGAATATGTACATTAAAGCTTATATTTTTGTTACTTCATGGCAATAAAAAGTAAATAATTCTGGATTTTCTGACATAGACACCTTTCAATAGTTACTTATTTAAAGTACAGTGACTTACTATTGGTGTAAAAAAATCCCAGGTCCTTCTTGTGATATCTTTGAAGATCCTGCACATGCAGCAATACTGCTCACTGACCAAGGTGAGGTCCTTCTCACTAGTTAAATATCCCCACAGTATTGGTTCCTTCTATTGTACAATGGAAGGATGGCCCTGCTTTTGTTCATGCAACTGGAGAAGGGTAATAGAGTTAAGAAAGAAGCACGGTATAATGAATGACAACCAGAAACCCTCTATGAAAATAGAAGAAACTGCAGACATAAGAAAATGCCTGCAATATTTTTAGGCTATAAAAAATAGCTTCAAAATGCTCAGGTTTTTCAAGACCTTCACAGAAAAAAAAATGAAAATGTTACCAGCATCTACTTAAATCACAATTTATTGAGGCAAGTTAGAATAACACCGTTTCAAAATCCTAAGAATTCCTGGCCTTTTATTGGCTTATGTTTTCCTGACATAAACAAAGTCGTGGCTGGATTTCCTCTCTAAATAATTTCAGCAGTGCACAAGGAATGTGGTTTCCAGAGCGTCACTTTCCATCAGGTCTCTGAACATCTTCTGTGGGCAGGTTTTCACCACTCCTGTCTCTCTTTGAGAAGGAGGGAAATTCATGTCTACTGGGTCTGACAGAATGAAGACAGAGAGCTGACAAGGCCAGTGCCTCTCCAGCAGGAGTCCTGAGAGGAAGGGCATGGTCAGTCAATGCTGGTGATGCCCCATGGTCTAAACTCCTGCCCTTGTCATTGTGGTCACTCAAACACCTTTTAAGAAGAATATAGATTCTCAAAGAATTATACTTTTACACAGTAAAAACCCCAAATAAACCTTCAGGAGCCTCTCTGTCAACAAATCTGTCTTTGTTTTCTGTGTTTTCTACCATACACAGTAACAGTATACCTTGAAAGGTGAAAAAGTTTGACAGCTGCAGTTCTGTTCCTGGAAAAAATACTTTATTCTGAATAAGTAATGGTCTGTCAGATTATTTCAATTTATTTTGAGACTGAATACACTTGTCTAAGGACTTCTAAAACTTAGTGTGATGAAAAAGGTTTAGGGATTTCTGTACACTAAATATTGCATTAGTCAGAGTTAGCATTACTTTTCTGTTTGGACTACACAGGGCAAGTTACTATCAGCTTACTTCTTTACAGTTTCTTTTTGAAGGAGTTGAATCTCAGACTGAGAATTCTTCTTATGTGGGTAGTTTGCCTGAGCTGTAAATTCTGAACTTTGACTTTGAAGAGGAGCACAGGTTTCTTTTAAAATCAGTCTCTGTTGTTCTTGCATCACCCTCTTAACGGCAGCATTCAATTGCCTTTCTGTATCACATTAAATGAAGTAATCAGCACCCATCTCATCACGAGTACTTTACTGTAATGGAAAGAATTTTTTCTTCTCTGTATTTACATAAAAAGTTCCTGACTCTTCCCAGTTCCCAGCAATCTCAGATGGAATATGTTTGACTCAGCTGAGGCCTAAGTAATACTTAAGGATAATATATCAAACTGTTGCTGGAATATCATCATTTCCAAAGGCCTGAACATTTGTTGGAAAATTTTCATTTTATTAACCAAAAACCTTCCTATTTTTTTACAACTTGATGCTACTTATAAAATGTTGCCTAAATCAGTCCAAACAACTGGTTGCATTGTTTACTCGCCAGATTTCTACAGCTACTTTGAGAGCAGTGCTACTTGATTATGTTTCACCTACCCTAATCAAAAGGGTTCAAAAGGGTTAAAATACATTCAGCTGATTGCTTAAGCTGGATTTTGTACAGTAAGGCTCAAAATAATTTTGTAATGCTCATCTCATTAGCATTATAGATAGTGTAATTCTGATTATGGAAGGAAACAAGTTTTGTCATCATTTTGGGTATAAAATATACTGTCACTCCATCTCTTCTTATAGTAGTAGTCATATTAACATGTCATTCATATTATCCTGGTTTAAACATACGTTCCAGTTAAGGCAGCTGTTGTATATTCTTTAGAATAATTCTTTCTGAGAGTTTAGGATAGCTCACTGTCCAATCTAGGTAATAATTTCCCACAGTTGACATGATGTGGTTGACTGCTTCATTGCTATTTAATTCCTTGGTAACTGGCAGAATGTAGCATAGCAGAGAATAATTATGCTGCTAACATTTTGCAGTAGCAGTAGCATCAAACAGAACACTATGGTATTTATCCAATATTGACAAATTAAAATGAATGTATGATATTGCTGAGAAATGCTTTCACAGCTTCCCTTTTAGCAAGTTACTCAGCAAGCAGATTTCGCTAAAACAGATTTTTCCTTAAGAAACAAAAGAAAATTTGAAATGCATGCATACATGTTTTGCTTACATAAATTTTGCTTACATAAAACAAAACATAAATGTTTTGTTTTGCTAAATGGTTTTTATTTTCTACAGAGAGTTTAGTCAGTGACTGGGACCTTTACAAACACAGAAAGGATGATATTTGCAGATATATTTCTCTCAGGAGAGCAGAATAGCAGCCCTGAGTTTACCATTGAACAGGCATCCTTCTTGAGGTTTGAAAGTAGAGGGAACAGAATAACAATGACAGCACTCTCCCTAAATACAAAATGAGTTGTAACCCTTCCCTCACATCTGGACACATCTGTGTCTGAGTTTCCCACATATCAGCCTTTCATACACTGCCTTTTTGTGGTACATGACTATGTGAATGTCTTTGGTTGCACATGGGCTGCTCCTACAACATGGATAAAGTAAACATGTATCACTCAAAGATCCGTCTTAAGATCTGCACTGATGAGCTACCCCCAGACTTTTCAGTAAGTCGCCTCTCCTGCTCTCTCAGGTTCTTTTCACTGATTTAAGTGACCTTAACCAGGCAGGTGGCTGTTCCAGAGTAGTTCTCATTGCATCACCAACCTCTGTTTCTGACACGTCATTATGCTTCAGACTGATGATAAACAGCATAGAAAAAGCTGATCCACAGGAAAAAATTAATTGCTTTCACCTTGCTTTTTGCTGCCACTGTAGCTCACAGTTGACTCACAAGTATTCACGCACACGAGTCTGAAAATGATCTTGTTCATATCCTGCAAGCTTGCTCATTACTCAGAGCAGATTTTACCTTACCTTGGCTTCTCAAACCCTTTTCGAGTGCACTGTTAGTGGCAAAATCTGCCACTTGAGATAATGAGCCCCTCAGGGAAAAACATCTGATAGTGTTTACTGTCAAAGAACTTAAATAGATTGAGCCTATTTCTTACCTCAAAGCACAAAGGTGAAGTGATGACATTTTACTCAGGAAATGCTTCTCTCCATCAACTTGCTGCAGCTATAATCAAACACTTAAAAATCATGTCAACAAAGTGCAAATCCAACATTCAGAGTAACATAAGGGCATGTAGAGAAACTTCTGTTTTAGCACAAAACAATACAGATCTGTAGCTATTATAAAGCAAGGGAGGAAATCACTTTATTGCTAACCACAGTCCCACCTACAAATCATTCTAATACTGATTCACCTTTTTATTCATATTGCAGACAATTTTTTTCACAATATTAGAATATTGCTCTCTTGTCTTATACAAGTAACTGCTGCTTCATATTACCTCTGTCTCAAGCTACATGCCCATGTGAATTATTGTCTCAAAATCTGACTGCAAGATTTATCAAAATATTGAAATGTTTCAGGTCAGAAGGAGTCTCTGGGAGCCACAAAGTCCAATATCCAAAGACAAGGCAAGGCCATCTTAAAAATTAAAATTAATTCCAAATTACTGTTGGAAACTGGACCTAATGTTTTCCTTTTCTCCATCTTAATGACTCTTCTCTGGTTTACATGGTCTTTTGAAAAAAAAAAACCATAGAGAGCAACCTTCCAGTGACACTGTTCAAATTCAACATAAATGCATTTGGTTCCATGCCCTTTTCTTCAATATTCTCTATCTGATGCTTCTTTATTGTTGGTAGTTAATATTCACCATGGCTAGTTTAGCATTTAAAGATCTCCGCATGTAATCTTCTTTGCCCAGACATGAGTGTTCACATGCTTCTGCAGAGATTTCTTTGTGTTAGATATCAAAGCAGTGCTTCAAGACAGAAAAATGTGTTTAAAAATTTACCTTTTCTCACCATATATGGAGTCTTCTAATAATCTTCAAAAATAATTTGTCATATATAACATAATTCATGGACTCCTACTTTGTATTTGTGGTCAATACAATATATTTTGAAAATAAGGGAACCGAGCGCAGAATTGTAAGGGGTGACATTTTCTCATTTGTAGAATAAAATTGCTAAAATGAGACAATTTGCAATGTTTTGCAAAATTTACTGGTTCACAGAGATACTGTCTGTAGATTAATACTTTTCAGGTTTAAGAATGTTATTTAAATGGTGTTTTGTTTCCTATATCGGGTTGCTTGCAACTGAAGAAGGATAATAGAGTCAAGAAAGCAGCATGGTATAAGCTGAATGGAAACCAGAAACCTTTTCTCTGTGAAAATAGAAGAAACTAGAGGTGTTTGAAAACTCTAATTATGAGGTAATTTTCAACTGAAATTTTTAACAGTATTGGGTTGAACTCTATAGCCACTTCTATTGGCACAGAAGAGATAACTTACCGCAGCAAACAAAAACGTGCTGAAATGTTGCACAAACATGAATAAATATGTTACTGCTATTAGCTTTTCAGTGTTTCAAGGTTTTTTCCTGTACTGCTGTATGTTTAATCAGAATTAATTTCATGTATTATATGTAATGCTACAGTATTCATTATATGTAGGATTATATTTAGAATCTGTAACATGTTTTAATTCAGTTATAATAAGTTTCTTTTAACTCTTTCCTCCAACAGAGCAAACTGTCTTTTTTAATCCATGAAACAAACATTTGAGCTGGAAATATTAAAAAAATATTCCCCTAGAGGAAAACCAAACTTATTATTTCCTTCTAAATGGATTTAATTTCACAATAGAAAGAGATGGTTCACGGTTATTGCGAATTTTTTATATAGAACAGAAAAGTTTTATGAAAGTTTTATTTTATTTTTCAATCCCTTAAAGGGCAGAAAAGTAGGGAGAAGCTACAAAGAAAACAATTCTGAATATTTGTACTTTTGTCCATCATTACTTTATCAAGATCTCAAAGGTGACATCAAGGGAGTAGACAAATCCCTTTAGGTTTTAGTTGTGTATGGATTTCCTATTTCATCTTAACATAAGATTATTGTCAGTTTACCTTCTGAGGTATTTCTGCTGTAGAACAAAACAAACTTAGTAGACACCATACATGAGATGTTTTCTTAAATATGCTATGGTTTAGATAGAAGGTTTCTTGTATTTTCTTTTTTTGGGCGTAAGATAGTGAAATAAATACTTCCTAAAATCCATACTGAAAGTTTGTCTTTTTACTGGAAAGACAAATCATAGGTAATTCTCTACACAGAGAAATATGCTGGAGAAAAAATTTGTTCCTCTGGCACAGAAAAAATTCTGAATAAGTGACTTTTGAAACAGAAAAACTAAGGTGAGACAAAGAATCCATATGGAAAATTATAACTTCATAGTTGTGTCATTTTATCCCTTCAACCTGCAAGCCAATTTCTCTATGCAATGAAAACAGTCATTTTTGAACCCCCTATTAAAAATGTGCAGAATAGAATAGAACACTTTTTTTCTTACAGCTACCCTGGGGTTTGTTACACTGTACAAAATAGCATGCACTGCAATTTTTTGGTGGGTTTGGAAAATAAAGGGATTGGAGAAGCTATATTTTAAACATCATGTAGATAATTTCGAACTCAGGTTAGCAAATACATCTTTTTCAATCAACATTTTTTCCACATAATTACACTTAATTACTCTTTGCAAGACCAAACAGAATAGAATGGAGAGACTTATCAGTCTGCCTCTGAAATGCACAGCTTGCCAATTGCAGGTTCAATCAAAGTTTTAGGCTGCAAAATTTAAATCTGAAGTTTAAAGAGAAGCTTCACTGGCATAGCTTGACCACGTAGATTTGTGAGTTTCTATTGAACTATTTCTTTCTCTTTTTACCAAGAGCAGAGAAAGACAGTACACAGAGAAAAAAAAAAGTCATATAGTATGTATGGATAGATGATGTGGATCTGTTATGAGCAAAAATGTTACCCAAAACTGTGGGGGTGTGGAGATTGCAACCTTGGGTTCATTGAATTTCATAATATACAAATACTTGGAAGTTTTTCTCATCTAAATTTCTATATTTTGTTGCAAATTATCATAAAGCCACAGAAATCATCACTAGAAATTAAACCTTAGATGAATAAAGTAAATATATCTAAATATATCAAGCTATTATGAATTACTATCAGCAATTAATGATTCATCAATATCAATCAATAGCATGGCAGTGGTTATTAACAGCAACAACTAATCCTAGATTAATACCCAATATAATTACAGAAATCCAGTAGATGTACTACAGGTTACAATAAACGTATTAGAGAAGTAACTTAACAAAAATACAAAGACCAAAGCTGGCATTTTATAATAACAATGTAGGAGGAAATATGCTTATGATAGATTACTTGTATGGATATATATATAGTAGGAGCATCAAGCAAATTAGAGAGTTTTCAGGGGTGAAACCATCCCAAAGGGGTGGGAGGACAAATCAGTCCCAAATTTTGATCCAGCCATCCCAGAGGTGTGAAGAAAGATCAAATTGATACCAAAGTGGGACCAAAGGAGACACAATGAGATAACAGACAGAGTGTTTCTTCAGAAAGGTCTATGTCACAGAGTCCAGAGTCATCTGGACACATTCAGTGAGAGTCTAAGATCTGACAGAAAATTAATGTGAAATTCAACTGGCGTATGCTTGTGTGTGACATAGAAAACCACAGAAAACTCAGAAAAAAACCCCTCTATTTTGTCTAAAAATGCAATTCTTTTTAGATCCTAGAGACATAAGACTGTGTAGGACAACACCACTTCAAGCAGTCAACACACATTGCTAATTTCAATTTTTCATTTTTAACAGCCAATAATTAAATGATTGAATTATGCTTACAGTTCTTCCAGACTAATTTTATTTTCCCAGGCTGTTTCTACTTTTTCAGATGATAAATTGCCATTTGAGTTTCTTGGGTTTATGCTTATTCATGGTACCTCAGGATGTCTCTGGATTCTTGATACTTCATCTATACTTTAAAGTTACCCAATGCACTTTTTAAGGACATTTCTAGTTCCCAGCCATCCAGCCCCCCTTTGGCAGGCAATTTCTCTGACAGTATTTTCCAGGAGCCATTTCGTTCTCTTCAGTATTTTCCCTTTTTTAACCAGGCCATCTTTATGGATGCTCACTAAAACTGTAGTGAAAAATATTTACTGTCATGTAGGCTGCTGGGAAAATATAATCATAAACGCTCTTCACAGTGCTACTTAGCCATGTTGACATAAAACAATTTAAATGGAAACTGGTGAAGAGAAGATTTACTAAGGAGGTCAGGGGATGAAAAAGACAAATAATGTCTGACAAAAAGGATACTAAGAGTGGCTCTGGCTGAGCAGGCACCAAAAGAGGAAGACAAGAACTGAGAGATGACACTGGCACAAAAACCCAGTAGGTCCTGAAACGAACTGGCAAGAATATTTGTAATGATAGAAAAAGGAGGTTTCAGAAAAGTCTTGCACTAACTGAAGTGGAAGTTCAATGGAAGCAATCATGCAGCCTTTAGGAGCGTGTCTGAGAGTTTGGAAAAGGAATAGCTTGTCAAGGGTCTTCACAGAACCATGGATTTGCCCACTGAATTATAAGAAAAATTATGGATCCAGTTGTATGGAACTAATATTTATGTGATTAACTAACTGTTTGCTGGTGACTTATTTCTGAAAATTTGCACTGGTGGAAATGAGGTGGAACAGTTCTGTTAGACACAGATTAAATTGTTTGCAGAGGACAAAGTACTTCTTGCCTTCAAAAGAATGCCGTTAACTCAGCAGAGAACATTTCTCTCAGAAACCTGCATTGGGCATGGAAATGATGTGTGTGTGTTAAAAAGAAGCACCTCAGAAAAAAATAAGAATAAATACTTGACGTGTTATTATGGTGGATTTGTAATATTTGATATTATCTGTCCTTGTGCCCCTCTGTCTGATTTAGTGAAAGGCTGGGTAAGAATAGTTAATCATTTTGTAATTGGTAATCATTTTGTTGCTAAGCTGATTCAGAGTCTACCAAGTTAATTACAAGCTATTTGTTGTTCAAATGCCCATGATTAAATGGGAAAATTTTCACCTGAATTGTTTTGTTTGCTTTAAGTACTTTACGAAGTATGATTTAAATTTATGTAGGCTGAAGGTACTGATTAAAAGTTTCTAGTTTGGTTTTATTTTCAGGAGAAAGAAAACTTTCTGATAGTTTAACAGTCCTAACACAATCTTGGAGAAGAATGTCTCTCTCTGTCCTGGATCCTGAATTTTGGCCACAACAGCCACAGGCAGTGCTACTGACTTGGGCAGTGTGATTGAAAAGTGGACCACTGGAAAAGGACCTGGGGGTGCTGGTTGATGGGGACAGAGCATGAGCCAGTGTGTGCCCAGGTGGCCAAGAAGGCTAGTGGCATCCTGGACTGTGTCAGCAATAGTGTGGCCAGAAGGACCAGGGATGTAGTTCTTCCACTGTACTTGGCACTGGTAAGGCTTCATCTCAAGTACCCAGTTCCAGGCCTCCCAGTTCAGGAAGGACATTGAGGTGCTGGGGTGTGTCCAGAGAAGGGCAGCAGAGCTGTGGAAGGGTCTGGAAACAAAGCTTATGGGAAGCAGCTGAGGGAGTTGGGCGTGTTCAGCCTGGAGAAGAAGAGACTCAGGGAAGATGTTATCACTCTCTACAACTCCCTGAAAGGAGGCTGTAGCCTGGTAGGGATTGGTCTCTTCTCCCAGGGAATCAGTGACAGGACAAGAGGACAGAGTCCTAAGCTGTGCTAGGACAGCTTCACGTTACACCTTATAAACAAGTTCTTCACAGGAGTGATTAGGCATTGGAACCACTGCCCAGGGAGGTGGTGGAGGCACCATCCCTGGAGATGTTTAAGGTAAGACTGGATGTGGCCCTTAGTCACATGGTTTAGTTGACAAGGTGGTGTTTGGTCAAATGTTTAACTTGATCTAAGAGATCTTTTCCAAAATTCGGTGATTCTCTGTGCAGGTAAAATTTAGCTAATTTTTGTTCGTCTATACCATTGGGATGATGGAAAGATCTGACTGGAAAAAGCAGAGTAAAGCATGTGGCCACAGGAGATTAAGGTTTAATTTCTAATAACAGGCTAATTTTTCGGTAGCATAATGTTCTCAGCAGGTAAAAAATTGGGCTTTCTCTGTATCTTCTGCATTTCCTGTCTTTATGCTTTATAACACATTTCTCTTCCTGCTCTGCATTAGCTATAATTATCCTGTTATTTAGTGGCATCCTTCAACTCTGGCTATCCCCATGATTTCTTATCTCTGCCATTTGGCTATGACTTAGACAGAATTCAGAGTGGTATTTGTTCTATACAACCTGAAAAAAAGAGATAAGCAGAAAAAACTCAAGAACTTGGGAAACAAAGGTTGTTTACTTTTGTTCCACTTAGGCATCAATTTTGTCACCTCTTTTCTGTCTCTGTAGTCTTGTCTGTGGATTTCTTTCATTAAGCCTGTCTAAATGACAAAAACTGTTTCCCAGGAAAAGGAAAAACTGACGAGCTAATTGGAAAGGATACGCAGTATGAAACAGTAAAAAAGATTAAGAGTTGATCTAAATCTTACTTTTGGGGGGTTATTTACATCCTTTTTGTCTAACTTTTCATCCTTTGTATATACAAATACAACTTGTGTGCTGGGATACTTCAACTCCTCTTTTTCTCCTGAAATTTCTCATTAAAACAGACTACCAGCATATTAGATTGCTGATAAAAGATAGCCTATAATTGAAAAAAATGAGGTCTTTTTCTTTCTTTTAAGGTTTTTAAAGGAACTAAAGTCCATACTGAAGAGGACAATTAAAATTATTAAAGTGGCTCTGAAGTGAAATTAGTGTAAACACAGCACACAGTAAACCAATAATATTACTGCTGACTATATAACCTTATACTTAAGCAGGGAAAATATTATCTCCAGAAGAAGAGACACATATAAAATTAATTAATTTGAAAAGGGCAAAAATATAATGGGGTACAAGAGAAGATTAGTATTTGTAGGACTGTTAGACTCTGTGACCAGGGAAACAGCAGACAGAACATAGTGGTTACCATGGTACTTCAGTGCTAATTTAGTGCATATAAATTTTTGGTAGCACAATTGGTATATTGGTCACAGACAGAAATGACACCAGTAAATGAAGGGCAACTATGGCACTATTCAATTTACTTTGTGAAGATCTGCTATTTAAACATTCAGATATGGAGATTTCTACCATTATTAAAGGTTTATGCTAAAATATTTCCTCTGTAGATTTATCAAGGTTAGTCTGAGAGAGACGAATGTAGATTAGGAGAGCAACCACTTTAGTCTGTCCATCACTGGACCCAAAAGGTGAATGTCATGCCATTGAACCTTCCATGTTTCAAGGTATCTGTTAACTATTTCCACAATTACACAGTTTCCAATCTGAAATACTAATTTTTCTCTCTCCATTAGTTCAAATGGCTGAAGTGGAAAAAAAGGTTTGAATTGTTCAATTTTTTGTCTATTTGGTATTTTCAAGGACAAGTTATAAGTCTGTAATAATGCTTTGTTGGGCATTTTTAATTACATGTGCATTTTAATTAAGGTGTGGAGGATCTTTTACTTCATTCTTACTTCATTCTACTGCTTTTATGTTTTTTTCTCTATAAAAATAAATCTTGTTCAAACAACACTGGTTATTCATTATACATTGATTATATGACCAACCATCTTGGACAAAATTTGAGGTCGGAATGATGAGATTTAACTGCAGAGAATACCTTTATTCTTGAACTGGTGCTGCATTCTGATGTACAGGATTCATATGACTCAGGACAAGCAGTGGAGTCAGAAGAAAGAAGTCATACACTGAAAGGACCATGGAATCAGGAAACAATACTGAAAAACTAGCATCCTTTTGTCTTCTTGATTGCAGTGGGCTAATTTTCTAAATTATCAAACCCTCATATTCCACAACTGTAAAATGGCATTTGGGTAGACACAGATACCATGGAGCCAACAGGATCTAAAACAATTGTGGACATGTGACTGCACTGGTGTATATTAAAGCACACAAATCAAAAATTTTGATGGTTTTATATGGCAGTAGGAAGACATATGAAACCTGATCTGAGGAAGATCCATTGTTGTGGGCAGATGTTACTTGATATTTCAAAAAGCTTGATCATGAGAACTGATGTACTGGCCCTTGAGTGACTTTGAACCAGCACCAGCTGTTGTGACTGCAACATATTTGATATGGCAGAAGGAGTCCCAAAACCTACTTTATTGCACTGCCAAACTGTGTCATTTGTACTGAATGTCAAATGAGCAAATGTTGTACATTTTTAGCTCTTAGGACTACTTATGACCATATCTTGCTCCAGCCCAATATGTAGACTGCGCCCATTTTTTCCACATTAATTCCGAATCATTCTATGAACATTTTAGTTAACTTATAGTTTTAATTTGGCTAGTTAACCACTCTTCCTCCTGAAAACATGTTTAATATGTATTCAATTATATTGCTAGTCACATATTTGGGACAAAGAAGAGAGACTAAACACAACCTCCTAGAAGTAAGTAATATGAGCCTGTACAATTCAGTGTTCTAATAATGAAAGTCTACATATTGGGTTGTTGGGTTGGGGTTTGGTTTTGGTTTTTTTTTCTTTTTTAAATTTGAGCTGGTATTTCAAGAATCAGTATCAAAATATTGCAAAGATGTCAATTTTTTTTTATACTACACACTATGTCATATAATTTGAGTGTTCAAAAAATCCTTAGGCAATAAAATAGTTAGAACCATATAAATACAAAGGGAAATTTATTAAAAGAACTGAGCTGCCTATTGATCTGAGATCTCCATTGAAGTAAATCCTAGAAACTCTGAAATAATAGAAATCCTAAATTCAATGACCACAACATAATGGAATTTGATATTTGTATACTTAACAGTATAAATAGTTCCTCAAAATCCTAAATCCATATTTTCCATTCTTTGAGTTTACTGGTGCTGTGTAATATATAAGAACTCTATTATTTTCCTAAAACACCTTTGGACTATTTTAGCAGTCTTTTATTTTCCCCTAAAAAGCATTTTGATTATACACATAGACAGCTGCCATTGTAGCTTCCTCTTTTCAAGTAAGGCTAATTATACTTTTGGCACTGGTTGTTCAGAGTAAATAGTCTGGAAAGTAACAAAGGAGAGAAAGTGTATTTCCACATCACAGCTTAGTCTTTCCTAGAGTAGTATACCACATAAGACTAGAAAGACATGCAATCTGCTAATTTTTTTTGTTTGATCTTCTTGAGAATCTTCCTTATTTAATTTTTATACTTAGTGGTTCACCTGGATACAAGAATATCATGAAAGTTACTGGTTTGGAGGTAAATCCATTTAATAAATATATTGCAAACCTGGCATAACTGATCTCAAAGGCTTTAAATAAAATTGACTTGAGCATGCCTTTCCCAGCTTGACTTACCCCAACCTGCATTTTCGCTCTTTTCTCTCTTCTGGCCTTTACTAATCCATTTCTTCAGATTAGATACAGTTGAAAGCAAAAATTACTTTTTGCCTAGCTAACTGCTTCTGCATAAATGGGGAAACAGCCCTGTGGCAAGATAAACATGGTTTTGGTAGTTTCTACCTTCCTTTTTGTAGGAAGAATAAATTCTACAGTGCTTCAAGCAGAAAATGTCCCCTGACCTACTCCAAATCCTTTAACAGATGCTTAATTCTGGGCCTGAGAGCCTAAGGTTGAAGGAAGTTATATCTTCTGTTCCATTTCTGGTTTACTACAGCCTTCTGTTTCTAATGAATGTAGTTCCTGTAGCATTATACCAGGATGAGCAGTCAATATTTACACAACAAATCTCTTAATCACACACTCAAGTCATGACATGCTCAGGACATGCTCAAGTCATAAGTAAGTTCTAACTCAGCATATAATTGCCCCTGGGCTGGATCATGATGATTGAAGAATAAGTGCACATCCTCAGTATGCTACAAAATCCATTTGCTCTATACTCATGTGAAATGACTACAGAAAACCCTTTAGTTCAGCAGACATCCTCTGAATGTCTAGAGAGGATTAAGGATTACTGTCTAGTCAAAGTCTGATGATCATGAAGATGATTTGATGATGTTTATTCTGTGGGAATACTATAACAATAATTTTTTCTGAGGCACTTTCAAGTTTTAATTTTAAGAAAGGAAGATTTACTTAATTGAACTTACCAATGAGTGATTCCTTTACTACAAAAATGAGACTAATGAATTTCTAGTAAATGGAAAATAAGAATTAGAGCAGATAACAAAGATGAACAGTGTGTAAGTTAATTACTGATAAGGTAGTAGCAGTTGTGTTGACATTCGGAGAGTGATAATGCGCTATGTAGAGCAAAAACTATTTGGGCTGAATTTATTTTTTAGTCTTACCTAGAGCTTATCTGTATAGCACAGCTTACAGCATAGTCACAGCACATATTAGCCCAAGGACCCATTAGCCCTCTATGAGAGGTAGTTTATTCTTTTTAAATAGTGAATAAACCCCAAACAATTCAGCTGCATGGCCAAAAGCAAACCATCCTAACATTTATAATATTCCAGGTTATTTGAAGGTATAAATCCCCAGTGAGATTCTGTGTATGTTGGCATTATGTCAGCAGGAAATATTTATGAAGGTCTTTACAGTTTTCATTTAAAAAATTCAGTGTCACCTTGAAAATAAAGAGCAACAAAGGAATTAAACACAGGAAGATTTCAAGAAATTAATGCAAAACCAAACCAGGAAAGTAGTAACACTGCTTTTAAATAAAAAAGGAAGTCTAGTCAAAAAATACCAACTATTAATTTGTTTTATTCTTTTTTATTAAAATTATTAAAGTAAGTCATTCTTAGAGGTTATGAGATTTTAAGTAAGCTGTTGTGCTTCTTTAAAGTCCTTGCAGTAGTAAAGGATGCAAAAACTAATCCAACATATCTCTAGTTTACACAACATATGAGTATGTCACCTAAAACATTAGGACTATTTACTTACATAATATAAAATTTTAGAATTGATGAAGTTGTAGTATTGTTAACACAATAATTCAACAGTTAAATAAGACAGTACATAAAAAATTAATCTTTTATCATGTTGTTGCTATTATTATTTTTTCACATTAACATTATTATGCAGTTTTCTTTTTTTTTTATTGTTTCTTGACTGATTTTCTTAAGAATCAAATTCAATGATAGAGAAGACTAATAATCCACCTACAGTAATATCAAAAAAATTTGGAATTGAAGTACTAAAATCCCAAAAGATATGCATCAAACACAGCCTGACATTTGCTATTGATATAAAGTATAATTCTGATTTTTTTGCAATTTCCTCTGATTTTAACATCCTTTACACTGTTAAGTAGAATAATTCATTCTGAGTTTCATGCCTCTGATGAAGTAGAATAAATGCTAATGTTACAAGAATATGTTTTGTACTGTGTACTGAAAAGATTCTAATTGGTCTTGATATGAATTATGTCTTTCACAATTTATATCTTAATCAAAGATCAAATATTGATTTGAACTGACCCACATAGCATTAACTAAATGTTCATGGTGTGCAAAAGCCTTCCAGGGTCAGCAACCTGAACAGAAATGCTGTGCCAACAGCACATCAGGCTTAACAGAGATATTCAGTGATTACATACAGGTAATTTTGTATCTCCTTTTATTAGCATTAATCACTGCCAATTTGTTTTATAGTAGCCTGCAAAAACTGTGTGAAATACCCTATGGAGAACACCATGTGCTCCATGTAACAGCATCTGCTTAACACAAAAGCAATTCTGCTCATGCTAAATTCTGTTTTCAATGGCATCTATTAAGGGTGACTAAATTGCTATTTCTGTCTGTTGAGAATAGTGCTGCAAGAACACAACAGTAATTTTCATCAGGAAGAGGAAGTGTCCTTAAATACAGGATGTGAATGTATACATATGCTGTGGCTTGGAAAAAGACAAACTAAATGAGTTTAGTCAATAATGGGAAAAATACTTAGTACTCTAATAGAGCATGAACAGTAAGATTGTGAAAGATTGTATGCTATATCCAAGAGTAACATGTCATGTGTTGAAAACCAGGAGAAAGCTGTTGTCAATGCTACCAAAGGCCATAAATCCACTCTGACTGTGGGTGCCTGGGGTTCCCTATGTAGGTCACTGCAGTTTAGATTCTCAGCCCTTTTCTTTCTTAATAGACTGTGGTGCAATTAATGAGTATCTCATAGACTAGGCAAGATCAAGTCCCACTCATGGTCACAGAGAAGTCCTTAATGAGACACTCATAAAAATATGACCATAACTCAGCAACAGAGACAATTTCCTGTGATGCAGTTTTGAAATCTGCAGTATCATCTCCTACACACTTGCACTGTATCTACTCTTCCATTACTAGCCCCCATGCACCTCTGCAACCCCCCAGCAAGGCAGGGCACAGAGCATACCTGGGGAGCCTGTGCTACCTGCCCAGAACCAGGGCTCAGTGAGGCTGCAGTGGGGCCACTAAAACAACAGAGCCTTCAGTCTCTGACTTGCCTCTCTGGAAAGTGCTGGTGCTGTTCAGTGGCTGGACTTTGACCAACCTCAGGAAATTTTTTCAGAGGAAAACAGTAATCTGTGGCTCAGGAGATGTGTCAGCCACACATTGGTGGTGGGTATGCAGAGAGCTTGTGTAATACTCTACAAAACCAATGTTGGCATATTTTGTACCGGTTACAAAAGGTTGTTTAAGAAAAGTCATGTGTTTTTAGTCTCATAAATTAAAATATGAACATACCTTTCTCTGAAGTCAGTTCTTTCATATACTTCAAATGATAAACCCTCCTCAGGGTGGCAAATAGAAAGAAAAAAGAACCATCCAGCCTCTGTTTCAATACTGGCTAAATTGTATGCAGCACTTCCATATTTACAATATTTCTGCCAAAGCATGAGCACCCTTGCATGGAATTGTTTTTCTCTCATTCAATATGGTCTTTTAATAGCCTGCATCTATGAATGACAAGTTTTTCCATTGTCTGTTTTTCCTTCATATAGCAAGATATGACTCCCACTTTCACAAAAGTGTTTTAACCAGGTATTCATTTTGCATTGATCAAAAGCTAAAGAGAACAAATTAATTTCTCTTACTTTTCCAAGTTCTTTTCTCTGTTCTTATATCTGGCTTTAACATTTTTCTTAAGATACAGATCTCTAATTTCTGAATGGTTCCAGTGATGGCAAATGTTGCCACTTTGCACTCATTTTGGAAGTACTCTTTTCCTTTGGGTCATGTTTATTCCCTTTGTTTCATTCTCAGAATGTTGTAACTAATTGGATCTAAACAAACAATAGTGTTCAGACTGTCATATTACAGTAGTCATTCTACAATATACTATAGTAATTGACAATTGTTATAAAGATTACCAGTGATTAAGGATCTTCCTCTGGGGAATTTGGGTTGGTTCTGATGTGACAGTAAGCCTTGCTTCTGTGAAAGCTTGGCTAAAAGACTGTTGCTACAGAGTGCTACATGGAGTAGATTCTGGGTAATTCAGTTAAAGTCTGCCCTTTCACGTGTTTCCTGAAAAAGTAAATTAATTTTAGACATGATTATTATGAGGGAAATAATCTTTGATATCACACTTTGATACTGAGAAGGAAGTCTGAATATTTGCTGACTAGTGCCCTTGGGATGTGCAAAACAGTCAGTCTTTTCATCACCACTTGGCTTCTCGATCTGGGTCATTTTTACATCTATAATCAACTACCCTTTGAAGAAGCTGAGGAGTATCTAGTCAAGATATAAACATAAACTTTATTTTCCATGGTTGTTAGTCTGATACTTCTTAATAATATGTAAGTTCACACTTGAGAACCACAAGAATGAAAATTTTTGAATATGAATGAGAAGAAGTCAGGAAGAAAATTTCCTTCAAAGCTGGACTCCGTAATGGCAGTCAGTGGAAAAAGTCTGTTTTACTATATATTGTCAGGAAGATGAAAATTACCCTTCTGCTTCTTCTCCCACACTTTGAATATCTACTCAAAATGTTGGACAGTAACTAACTACTAAAATTTTGTATTTATTTTATTATTCTCTTTGAGCAAAATGTATCTACTCTTATCCTAGCTATTAGCTATGTGTTAACTATGAAGGATATTTGACTTTTATAATTCTAGACTAGAAGCCAGACACTGGTGAGTGGAAAGCACCAGCTCTATCCTTACCTTACCCTTTGGCCTTAGGAAGCCTCTTCACCTTTTCAGTTTCTCCATCTGAAAAACAGAGATAATATTTTCCTATCTAGGTAGAAGGAGTTCTTTGAATTAATTTATGTCTTATCAATGTTAGGCAAAAGCAAAGCACTTTATAGGAGTCAGTCATTTCTGCAAAAATGATTTTGCAAAATGGGTTTTAGAGAGATCAGTTTCAGACCACCAGGGTTTCATAATTTTCATATAGTCAGTTAACACACTTCGAATAAATTTTTATTAGTGGTGTAGGAATAAAACCAACAGTTTATTTACTGAGATCAAGAGCTTTCAGCTAGCAGAAAATCTGATAGGCTAAATATAAAGCGAAAAAATGAAATGACACTTAAATATGATGATAAGCATATGTAACAGTACTTAAAACAGTGCAGTAAACCCTCTTTAAAACCGAGTACCTGGAATTACAGACTAATATTAGCCTCCTCTGTAGAAACAAGACTTATAGTGTATTATATCAGAGACAAATTCAAGGCGACTTAAGAAAATTGAAGGCTTTGAAAGGAGAGGGATGATGAAAATGAAAATTTGTTCCAGGAAAATTTTTCTTCCTTTCCCCTTCCCCTTCCCCTTCCCCATGAAAAAAAATCAGTTTGTATGGATTAGCTGTTGGGGTCCATTTTTGTCACTCTTTATGTAGGTGTTTTCCAGTAAAAACCTGCATAGCTGCCGATTCATGATTTCTTGATTTCACGATTCCTTGAAAAATTGAATCCATACAGACTGAGATACTTTATGACCTTTCACAGCACTGAACTACAGTATTGAACATAGTCTGAGAAAGGTTCTTTTAGCAATTTTCTAGAGTCCTGTTTAAGCCCATTCTTTATTTTTCCTTCCTTTGTCATTATTAGCTTGTCTATAAAGGTCTCTTGTCCACTAAGGATCAACTAGAGCTGCATGTTCAGAAGGACCTGGGCTGTATATCTTCATCCACAATTACCTGGAAGAGGGAAAGCACTAATAAAGATCCATCTCCAGAATATTCTTAACTAGATTTGGTAGCTCATTGCTGATGAAGTAGAAGAAATTCTGATGTTGCAGAAGAAATTCAGAAGAACCTCAGAAAGCTGAGTGGGCAAAAAGGTGAAACAACAATTTCAGTATCAAAAAATTAAATCAATATATCTAAGAATAAATAATAATACAAAAAATCCTGTAATGTCTAATGTGTATCAGAATCTGAAAAAAATCAGTGGCAAGGGTGCCCATCTTCAGGTAGCATACTGAAAACCAGATGGAGAGTTCATTTTTCCTGCTTCATAAAATTTTCTTGCATCATCATCTTGGTGTCATATTCAGTTCTAGTTTATGTATCTCAGGAAATGTATTTAAGAACTAGAGATGCTTCAGGGAAGCACAATTAGATAGATGAAGGAAATAGAGCATGAGAATGTCCCTTATGAGGAGAGACCCTGAGATTTTTTAGTTGACTTTTGAAAGGAAAGCCCTGAAGAGATATGTGACAAGAGATTTACAGACCCATGAAGGTTCTGTACAAGCTGACAGTGGAACTGTTATCATTTATTCCAGTTCTGGAACTTGGGGACAATTGTTAAAACTGGTAGATAGTCATTCTGAAACAAAAATGTGATTTTACAGAACCGGTCATGAATATCTGAAGCATGCTGCCACAGGAGTTCATTAAAAGAGGAAATATTTTCAGGTTCAAAATGGAGCTAGATAAATTTACGGGCAGCAAAGAATCTAGTAATTAATTAGTTTGCTCTCTGATCTTTGCTTTTTCTTTTTATGAAGATGTGAAATGACACTTATGCTGAGATTTTTGTTTAAAAAAAATGAAAACAAAATGTTTGAGAAGGCCTTGAGTTCAAAGTTCAAAAACTCTTGCCATTAGGAAATTCTGCTCTCTAACTCATTACAGACTTAGAAAAGTTTCTTCATGCCTCCCACTTTCTTGGAAAATTCACAGGCAAAAATGTTTAAAAAGTTATATTGCAGGTTTTTGATACATTTTTTGCCCTAACATTTTTATAAATTTTGACTTAATACATATTTATTTCAATAAAATAGCTCAACCAACCTGAATCAAGTAAGTTTTAATTTATTTTCTCTGTTAACAATATTTAATTTAAAGGATTTTAAACTTTCAGCAACTCCCAGTGCTTACAGTTAAAACTCCTAAGTTCAAAATTAGAAATTTATTTCCCTTGGCTCTGAAAGAAGAATGCTTCAATAAAGCAGAAAGGACTATAAATCTCTGAGAAACATTAAAATTCCTTTTTCTATTAGATAAACCTGGAGTAAATTGTAGAGAACAAAATGTCAAAACATCTTTGTATCTACAATCAAAATATGAAGTCATTGAGCTTATATTTATACAAAGAAAGTTTATGAAGTGAAATTATTATTAGACAGTTTAAAATATTTATTTATATCCTGTAATTTGTGAGTGACTAAAGGGGATGGAGGTTTTATGATGTGCTGATCTATAATTTGAGAAATGTCACTTTTTGTAACAATATGAAGGCTGAGATTCTATTCATACTACTTATTTACATTACTGTAAAACTACTTGAGGATTCATGACAGATCTTTTTTCCTTTCTATACAGAGTTTTTTTCAAAATAAAATGAAAGGCAATTTATGCTTCCTCATCTCTATCAGTGCCTTATGTCCAAGTAGAATTTAATTTGTTAGTACATTAATTGTAAAATACTTTCTTCCAAGGCTCTTCATCAATTTGTGCTCCCCATAGTTTTCAGACCATCCACGTTCTTATGACCTTCTAATGATTTTTGATTTCTTTCACTAACTAATCATGAAGGAGTTTCAATGTTTTCAAAAGAAAAAAAACAAACAAAACCCCTACTTGCTTTCAATCTTTTTATTTTTCAGAGAAGGTAAATGTCGAGCTGTGTTCTTTGAATACAGCTACTCCCTTATTACAGCTGAGTTGTGAAGATACATAACTGCCTACAGATGCCTTTAGAAAAAGCATTGTTAATCACAGGGCGTTTTTCCATGCACAGATTTTCTTGTGCTATTATGAATATCAAAGTGACCTTCTTACAAGTGAGATATTCTGCATTTTTATTAACTACTGACAGGAGACTGTCTTGTCAGAAAAGTACTTCATCATGTGCTTACTGACAGACTTTTTTTCAACTTTCTTTTACCACTGCATCAGAAGTATTGATCCTTCTTTATCTCTGGCCTATTTAAATCCACTCCATTTCCTCTCTGTCTTCTGCTCTCTGTTTTCTTCTCCAATTTCTACCCTATAATTCTAAATCTGTCTTCTCTATTCTCCCTCTCTAACTCCTAATTTCTTTTGTATTTTACTTTTTAAAAATGAACCCAGCTTGCCACATCTGACAAGGTATGGACTCACTTGCCAGAACTCACCACAGATCACATATACCATCTACACACAGCTAAAAATGACTGTACAAATTTCCATATAAGAAAATGGTTTATTCCAAAAATGTAATTTCTAAAAGTATGTTGTTTTTCTGGTAGGCTACAGAGAGAGACATTCCTCAAGATTATTATGACTAACAAAGCAAAATGTATTTTTTTTTCAGCTTTTCATCTGGACCTTTTTCTTGTTTAGTACCTGATGCAGAGGTTGAAGACTGATGGTGACTGTAATTTTACTTGCTAAGAGAACTCCTATTGCATACAGAAGTACTTTTTAGATACATAAGCCTTAAATCAAGTCAAAGGTGACAGACTTAGGGATGCTGCACTATTATGATATCCAGACGTTTATTCAAAAATTATTAAGTTCCTAAAAATGTTTAAAGCTTTGAATGCTCCAACTAAATAAACTTGTACTTTAAACTGGTTAAGTCCATTTGTTATTTTGACTGCAAGCCCTGAAACATCGTTGGAATAAGGTCCCTTATTGCGTAAGGACAAAAGACTCTCCTTAATGTCAACAGAAGATTTCTTTAACCTTTACTGTACATTTTTTGGTTACAAATCATAGCACACTTAGAAACTTCTGCTGATAAACTTGGAATTGAAAAATAACTGTAGTGGGAAGAGACCTCTGAAGGTTATCTAGTCCAGCCTCCTGCACAAACCAGGGCCATCACCTACAGCAGAATGCTTACAGTGTGTCCCCTTGGATTTGGAATACAACCAATTGTAAACTGAACTCTTCTCACCCAGTTCTCTTATCAGTTCCTCACTGTGAAGAAAAAATTTCCTAAGCCACCATATTACCCAGAAGAGAACTTTACTCATAAAGTTACACAAGCATGTGAACATCTCTAAAATCAGGTCTGTGGTTTGACATAATGGCCTGAAAACAGCTGGGACATTCTATCTGCACTACGGGCTTACTGCACCACGTTGAGGCAAACAGTGAGACATAGATGTAGTTCCATTTGAGTTATGACATAGCAAACACAGATAGAAGGGAAGAGGAAATAATGCTATGGTTTGATCCAAATTTACTCAAATCACATGGAAAATTTCTATTTAATTCAGTGACCATCAAAAAGGCTTTGATCCGCTACTATGTTTTTTCTGTATTTTTTCATTATCTTGAATATTATAAGAACAATGCTTTTTCATTATTTACAGCTGTGTTATCTTTAGGTGTTTAAGGAAATTAACCAAGTTGCAGATTTCTAGAAATTATTTTATGCTGCTTTTGACTGTCTATAGAACTTTTTCCAAGTTCTTGTCATATTTAACTGCATAGAATTGCTTAATTACTTCAGTAGAAAATAATGAAAGTTATTTTTTCTCATTTACCACAGTTTTATTTGCAGAATGAATCACACAGCTATTTACATGACTGCAAAATATTCTTTCAGTGATTTGCACTCAGCTTGTTACTTAAATTCTAAAAATCAATTAAAAGTTTTAAAGAGCAATTTGTTTGTCAAGGTCCTTTTCAAATATAGATTGCAACATTAATTGCTTGTAGCACATGTCACTTTCAGTAGAGATGCCAGCAGCGGCTGTAAAAATTTTTATAAGCTTTATGAAAGTAAATTTAATTTGATACTGGAACTGAACATGAAAATCTCCTTTCTCAATAGCAAGGATTTTTTAAGCTACACATTTGTGGACTGTTTAATCTTCATTTCAACAGCTGCACAAAGTGGTTTCTTTCCATACCAGGGCTTTCTCTCATAACCAGATAAAATCTCTTCTAAAATGAAATTTTGTGCTGCCCTTTCGGCTTTGCGACTAATAAACAAAACTGAACTCCTTGCACTGAAGTCTTGGCAGTTCAAATAAATCCAAATGTTTGCAAATTAGGTGCCATGTACTTAGCCTATCAGGTTTCCAGTAAGTAGGGCTTTGTTTCATAAGAAGGAAATTTCCAATGCTCTCCATCAGCATTAGACTTCCAAAAACTCTGCTAAATATGCTGACAACATTTTTTGGTTTTTTTATCTGTGGAAAGAAATAGTTTTTTT
This sequence comes from Catharus ustulatus, assembly GCF_009819885.2. Taxonomy (NCBI): domain Eukaryota; kingdom Metazoa; phylum Chordata; class Aves; order Passeriformes; family Turdidae; genus Catharus; species Catharus ustulatus. The sequence goes on along the minus strand of NC_046223.1, from coordinate 57,528,354 downwards.
CAATCAGTTATTTTTGTTTCTACTTAAAATTCAAAGACTTTTCTTTCAACTAGCCTGATTACCCTTTCTCAATCTGTAATAATTTTTACATTGCTTCAACTTTCTTTTTTCATTGCCACACAACAATACTAAGTATTTCTTTATTGTGGAAAATAAACTGGCCAGAGTTACTCATGTGATCTTACCCTTTTAATTCCAGATATTTTGTACTTCCTCTATGGGTGCAGAACTATTGCATCACACATCAGACTAATCAGTTTTGCATTTGCCTGTATTTACAAAATTTTTCAAAAGTAATTTGATTGCTGAAAGGATTTCTAATGGCTATATTAGATGGAAAGAAAATTCATTCTTCCTCCATTTCTTTAAATTAAAAATAAACAGAAAATAATTCACATTTAGGTTTCACAATTTAATTTATTTGAATTATTCTATTCTAAGATAATGATTTAATCATCTAAAACTAAACATTTAATAAAAAATAAGATCAACATGAACTTCCCACTGATTAATTTTTTTGTTTCTTAATAAAATGCAGTATATTTTCTCAGTGCATCCATATATTTATTTTTCTTCTGTTTTATTGCTTTTTAAAACTGACTAAGATGGTTGACACGCCTGTCTTTCAGATTACAAAATTTGACATTAAGTGAAGACAAAAAAGAAAATTACCCCCAAGATAAAAGTTTTAAAGCCGCTAGAGGTTCTTTTTGTTCAATAGGCAAACCCTTCATATATTTCACTAGTGGAGTCTAGATTAGGTAAACATAAATTAAAAGGAAAATACAGAGAGCCAAATTGCTGTACTGAATCTTCAACTTTTTAGTATAGTTTTATTGAGCTTTTGTATCTGTAATGTTTACATCTATTAACCTTTACTGACTGTGCTGTACTGCAGAGCAGAGTAATTGCAGACTTAAATTTCTATATTAAAGAATTTGGGATCAGATCTGAAACAAAGCTGTATAGTGTTTTTTTTTTTAAATCTGCATGCTCCTGTGAATCTGCACAGTGGTCTCTTTTCTCCTTCCATATAGGTGCCAAAATTAATCTTTGGCTTTAATTTTTTATAAACTCCTGTCTTACATTTGTATTCTATTTTATCTAATACTGATTTCTTTGCAAGAATTTTTGTAAGTGGCAAACAGCATATTAATGAAAGTGCATACCCTCATCATAAGATGAGCTAGTTTCTAGTTGGAGAGTTCATCCATGAATGTTTTCCTGAATAGGAGGCAGACATATGTGCTTTTGAGTATCTTGGAGATTAAGAGCCTATACTTCTAGTGGCTGCCTTTCTGTTTTGTTTTGAAGTTATAAGAGACACATTTAAAGATAGAGTATCTAGGACTGAATATAATTTTTAAATTGGCTTTGCACATATGTGTATGTAATAACAGAAATAATGATTAATTGCTTGTCTATGCAGCACACGATACTTTTGCACAACTTGGTTAGAAGAAACTGAAAACACCTTATTTTATCAGATGTAGCAGTTGTTCTGAAGTGAAAAAGACATTTCAACAGCAATCTCAACCCATTGTCAAGAAAGTGCAATAATTTTTCAAGGAAGTACAGCAACATTTATGATGTTTGTGGAGTTTATAACTGCAGTCACCTGAATGGTAGTACAAAAATCATAGAAGAAGATAGTTTTGCCTCACCAGTGTCATGATACGTTATACAATAGAAGTTGCTCAACATTAAATGCCTCATTTGACTAGATGGTGGTACATAGTGTGCTGGTTGCTTCCACAGCTATATTTTGTTAAATTATTCTTTTCCTAGTCTCAGGCACTCTGTTATCACTTAAACATCAATTACAGTAATTTCATGACCATGAGGTGCACCGGACTATAAGGCGCAACCCCCGGGAGTTGGCAAATTTGGCAACTTTGTAGATCAGATAAGGCGCACCGGACTATAAGGCGCACTTTCTTTTTGCAGCAAGGATCTGCCGCCAGTCCCCCCCCGCACGGTTGCCGGCCGAGGCCCCGCCTCAACCTGGCAGCCATGGGCCCCTGGGCCCGCCTGTAGCCGGTGGGGCCGGGCTATGCCTGCCGCTGCTCGGCCCTGCCTCCCTGGGGTCAGGCTATGTCCGCTGCCGCTCCATGCCGCCTCCCCGGGGCCAGGCTATGCCTGTGGCTGCTCGGCCCCGCCCCCCCAGGGCCCCAGGCCCTCCTGTACCCGGCAGGAAGGGTGCCACGGGCCCCCAGCCCTGCCTCCATCCAGCAGCCATGGGGCCCCAGGCCTCCGGCACCGCCTCCACCCATCAGCCACGGCACTGCAGCCCTGCAGCCCCACCTCCACCCAGCTGCCATGGAACCACGGACCCACCTTCACTTGGCTGCCACGGCCCTGCTGGCTCCTCCCACAGCTCGCAGCTCACACTTCCGTGTTGGTAAATTTCTGAACTTTGTCCATTATATAAGGCGCACCAGACTATAAGGCGCACTTCCGGGTTTAGGACAAAATTTTAGTCAAAAGGGTGTGCCTTATAGTCGTGAAATTACTGTATTTGTCACAGGAGAACATCTGCTGTCTAAAATAAAATTTTAAAAATTCACCAAACAAAGAAAACAAAGCAAAATAAAAACAAACAAACAAAAACCAAACAACCGCCAACAAAAAAAGGAAACACACAAAAATCCCAGAACTTTTTAGGGCTCTTCACATTCCAAGAAAACCAGATCTGTGGGCTCAACTTTCAAGATTGATGCAAAAGAAATTTCATGGACAGTGAGATGTCCACATGCACCAACATGTAAAACCTACAGTAATAAAAAGAGAAGTAACCAAATTAATTTCTTAGCACCATGGAAAAATATTACCATCTCTAAGTAATGGATTGTATGCTTCTGGTAATTTCATAATCTGAATAGCAATAGTGATAACTATGAGTGTCTGATACAAGAGGCTGTACTGTCAGTATACTTTCTGAGATGGAGAAGATTTACTAAGAAGCCACCTCTTAAGTCTTCATGAGATGATGCTGATGAATATTATTTTACTAGCAGCAACTTAGTGTTGACAGCTAAAAGGGAACTGTGATTGTGTGGTTAAAGTAAATTCTGTATTTGAGATCTGGAGACAAAATTCTTGTAACTTTGTAACACAATTTTTGTAATTGTCACATTTTGGAATGTGACTAACATTAGGTTAATGACCAGCTTGGAGGAAAGTGTTCAGACAAATTTTGAACCCTCATAATCGTCAGCTTTCCTGAAAATACTGAAACATATTCAATGGAAGAAGGATTAGCTCCTATTCTAGGTCTTTTCTTTAAAGGATTTTTCTTAAATGTATTTTCCTCATCTTTCTCTCAAATTAAGAATCCAAAAACTGTTTTGCACCACACTAACAGATTTTACTGATGGGTTGAATGTGCTCTGACACATGAAAAAATACTCAAAAAAGTAATAAGAAATCAATATTTGAATGAATAATTGTTTGAGGGATTTTGTTAGCTTTTTTTTTCCTTCTTCTCGTTAAAAAATAGATGGAAGAACAGTGCATTTCTATGACGTCAGAGATATTAGGAGTTTGAAATGGTTCCATATCTTTTTTTAACTTAGTTGATTATTTCTTAGAAAACTGGTACTTTTCACTTTCTTATAATATTGACTGTAAAGCAGCAACATCTGAAATGGTTTTATTTAATAAAATGAACTATCAGAATTATAAATTAGGCTTCACCATGCTCAAGTTTGCATATTCAGGACTTCAGGCTATGAGTGACAAAACCGCCTTTCATTGTTCTGCTTTATCCTGCCATCACCTTGTGTTCTTATGCCTTATTTACTACAGCAATTAAATTCTTCTCTTATTGCCTTTTCCTTTCCATCGCTATTTTTCAAACTATACACAATTCCACTGTAAACATCTAAGTATAAAACAGCAAATTCTTAGAGGATCACAGAGATGGACTTATGAAAAATTGCTAAAACCTATTCTGGTCCCAAAATCTGCAAATATGAATAGCTGTAGAGTTATACAACCAATACAGTCTAGGGTGGAATTGAAGTATTTCATCCTGAGTATTTCATTTCCTAGAAAAATGGTTTCATTTTCTAAATAATTCTCTGCTATCATTAGGTGAGGATATCACAAGTAACAGCTTTCATCCAGATGAGGTAGCTCATCTGCAGGTGTGCTCTGCCACATGCCTGTGCGAGGTCAGCTTATCAACCTGTTATACTGAACTGCTTATCTGAGATGTCCACAAAGGCTTAAACTAAACATTTTATAGATGTTTGGCATTTGTCATCTTGCATTTCACAATCTTAATTATTTTTCAATGTTAATATTTTAATGTCATACAGCATATCTGATACAGTACTCAGTTACTCAGGGAAAGTTAATGACACTGTGCTTTCTGCAAAGCCCGTGAACCAAAGAATTATTCTTTTTATTGAGTCCCCAAATATAATTTATGCTCAAATTTGACAGATACTGGTAAAATCACCTGAATCTATTTTATTACTGGATGTACTTTGTTCTTTCTTCTTCCAAGTAGAAACAATATCTATTAAACAAATGTTACAATGCAGCACATCTCTGCATTTGGAGATTTGAAAACTAAATCAGGAAAGAATAACTCACATTCTTTGTACTTCACAGTTCTGAAAGGAAACTCAACAAGTATGCTGCACTCATAGCGATCCTATACTTTATAAATTATTTGGCTGAAGAATCTTTTTATACTCCAGATAATTTTCAGGTTTAAAAACACAGCACAAAGGAAAAGGACTTTCTCAAGTTTTTCCCAGCCAAGAATCTTATTTGATAGTACAGTGGTCTAGTAAATTTGAAAACTTATCTATGAGGTGTCTGTTAAAAAAGATTTCTTGACAGAAGCATCATGAGCACACAGCACTCTTTACTAACCTTCATGGTCCTTTTCCTTAAGAAAATAATTCTAAAATTAATGTACCAGACCAACGGCACTTCCTCAAGCAGCACACCAAAGACAGGCAAGGACCATGACATGATGAGTATGCATAAAGGTTTTAAAAGCTTGAGATATCAAACTGCTTCTTTTCTGACAGTAGAGGGACTAAGAAATTACTTACAATAATCTTGAGTCAGAGGAGCAGACACAGATTAAAAGGGCAGCAGAACCCACTCTGCACCTTCCCTAAAGCAGCATAGACAGGCCAAAGCTATGGTCAGATCCACATCTGCAACACCATGGTGAAACTTTCAAAATGAAAAATTTCTATAAAATCCAGTGATTTAGTGGAAATGAATGCACAGCTTTTTATGTCCATTTCTCTATCAGATTTCCTTGGCAGTGGGAGAGGGACACAAATGGGAAACATCTCCTCTCTGTCAGTGATTCACCAGTTCTTATGGAAACCCCATTACTGGCATTTTCTAGGGCTTGTACATTTACAAATTTGTGACTAGCCTCAGTTATCCCTCAGCTGAAGACATACAGCAGAGTGCAAAGGCTATTAGGTTCCTAATGGTTCCTCTCAGTTCCTAATACTTTTAATATAAGTTTAGCTCTGTAGGTGGCTGATTGACTGTTGTTATGCCTCACTGTATTTAATAGTGCATTTTCCTGGATAAATAATTCCAAAAGATGGCTTTCAACTGTTACTAAAATCCACCTGGCACATTCTGAGCAAAAGACCAGCAACATGTTGACCAAAAAAAAAAAAAAATGCCATCAGTGAGATGAATAGCAGGAAGAACATACAAATCTCTGGTTGTGGTTTTCAAAAATTACATAATTGCCCATTATTATAAATACTGGCACAAATATTGTTCAAAGGAGAGTGGTAGAAAAAGAACACCATTTTGTTAAAAATACACTGAAGGGGGAAAAAAAAGAAAACACATTCTGTTTAAATCTGTCCCCCATTATGTTCTTCTGCACACTCATTAGTTCCAATGGCAAATAGCCTTGAAACACATGAAAAATGCTTCTGCCAGGATACCTAAAAAACTGTTGACAACAGATAAGCAGTGCTCTCTGCACACTGAGCTGCTCGAGCAATAACAGCTTCAGTTTTTCATCTGCTGCTGCCTGTTTCTTGTCTTGTGACTGGACTGTAAACTTTCTGGAGCAGGGCTAATTTATATGTTGTGCCTCAATTTAATGCTAACAATTTCTGTTGCTGGTCTAGACCTAATGTCTCTAGTTTGCTGGACTAACATAAATAATAATTGCCTAATTAATAATTATCTGAAAGAAAATATTCCCTTTTCCTGTGCCAGTGGGAGAGATGCATCTCAATAAAAGTAAAACAGAGTAAGTCAGAAGCAGAGTCACAGGGAAGTAGTAACTCAAATATGCAGCGTTAATGCAACAATAAAAACCAGAATTGAATGGACAAGCCTGTTAATAAACATCAAGTGTTTCAAACTCAAGTATACAGAAATTTTCACTTCCTTTCACTCTCTCAGTTACTCTGTCCCCATTCCCAGATAAAGGAGAGGGGTAAAAAACAAAAAAATGTTCATTTAATTATCATTTAATCCCTATTTCCGCATCCAAAAAGATGTGCATTTTAAAACCAGTTCTGTAAATAAAGCAAGCCCACATTTTATTCAGTTATTCTTTCACCTCACTTTGGGGAGGCATTCTTCTGCCTTCATCCAAGAAGACACGGAGACTGAGTCATTCTGCTTCTTTTTTCATCTGTTAAGCCCAAATAGAGATAAATTTCATTGCCCTCAGCATGCCCTCATAACACTTCAGCTTTACATTAGGACTGTGATTATAATCAGATCTCATTCTTCAGGGCTTCAGCTGATCAGCTGTAAGAGTCAGGGCCATAATTTGACTTGTAAATTCTCCTCTTCCTCTACACATGCATCTTTTCTTTTGAAGAACTTGCAATTGACTGCAGCTGGCTGTTGAGTGAGGGGTATCCATACTTGGGGTGGCACAGTGCTCGAAGGTGCTTGACTGATGTGTCTGATTAGGCACTCAAAGTCATTTTGATAACACTTTAGGATCAGGAAGGAACTATTAAAAAAGAAAAACCAAACCAACACAAAATGTCCATGGGGTTATTTATTCAAGGTTGATCAAACAGATTTATTTTGGCAGATTAAAATGTCACTAGATGAACATTTATATAATTAATATGCTGCCACAGCATTTGTGGAATAGATTGATTAGAAGTTTTCTGGTTTAGCTTTCCTTTTTCATGAAATGTTCTGTTTATTTTCTTAAGTAACATTGAAATAGATAGTATCTGACCTTTTTATTATTTGCTTTGTGCTCGTTTCTTGAGTACTGTGTGACCAAGTTACCTACTGCATTGTGCTTCATGAAATTTGCTCATACTTATCTTGATGAGGTACTCAGCTGTGTTTCTCTGCTGGTGCTCTGAAATGCAGAAACTGTTCTGGGGCTGGTGCTAAGGTCCCTCCTTTTAACAGTAGACACAGATAGATTTCTGAGTGAGGGACAATGATTACATAAATGAAGTATTTTTACGGATAATTAATCTGATCTATGATGCTGAGTGAGTAGTAATGGGTATTTAACATGGTTTGTCATATTTTTTCAATGTTATTTTTTCAATTTTCAAACAATTACACGGCAGCTCTTCCAAGTTTTCTGAGAATGGAACTGGTGATAACAACTCATCCACTTTAGCTCCTCTATTTAGCTACACAATAATCTTTAGTAAAGAAATCCTTTTCATCCCTATGTCCTGTTAGAATTTGCAAAGACGTGTTCCTTCTCTGAAAGCTCCAAATATCATTCCTCTCTATTTGCTTCCATTGGCACTCTACCAAAGTGCACCAGAAAACCTGTGGAACTGATTGCCTTCTTTCAGTGGAGGGAGAAAAAAAAAGGGGGGAAGGGAATAAGGATCCAAATTTCCTATAATTGTTAAGTTTCCACAACTGTAGATATTTTTAAAAAATGCTAAAAAGATACCAAAATCACAAACACTTGTCGTGAGATTTTGTCTGTTTATTTAATTAGATTACTAATCCAAAATTTACCTGTGCAACTGAAAATGAAAGGGAAGAGAAGGCAGCTATCCTTTATGAAGAAACTAGGTTTGAACAAGAAAAATTTCTGGGCTTGCTTAAGACAAAATATTGTGGAAAGGGCAGTGAGGGATTTGGATCCTGTTGGTAATTACAAACTCATAAATGCATGCTGAAAGAGGAGCAGCACTTGAAGCTAAAATGAAGTCAGGACACAGGAAAGGACAGTTCTATTGAAATGACAAAGTACATGAAGAGGTATCATGGAGATCCACAAACAGGTGAGTACACAAGAAATGGAGATAGAACTGGTCAATGAGGTGCTGGTCTGTCCAGGATGATCCTGTATATTTTAATCTCAGTAAGGCATCTATATCTCTTAACCTTATTTAGCTTAAAAATGGTGTGCAAAGGCAGAAGAGATTTTCAACTAAGTTAGAGTACAACAAAATAAAAATCCTTCAGCAACAGAAATGCTAACATCCACATCAAATACATTTGGCAGAGAGTACTTTCCTTATCATCAAATACAAAACTCTAGTGGAATCCATGGAAGCCAACAACACAAAGGATTTCACAGATAAGTAATCATAGAAACACATAAAATTACCCCAAATAATTAAGTTGAAAGACCATTATTGTCAATTAATGAGAATATCAGTAGAAAAAAACCTAAACATATCTTTTCCACCTTAAGAAAATTTGTCTAGTGACTAGTGTAATTCAGGCAAATTTATAATAATGTGGGCAGTTAATGGAATACAAAAGCACTTGGAATTTTAAATAGGATAAATTAAATGCAATGTGTTTTCTAAGAGATCTGGGCTTATTAGGGCTCAACCTATTTATGAGGGCTTTCTTTCGATGTGATTTTTTTTTAATGATGAAAACAGTTCTCAAAGCAGTTTTATTGTGTTAGAAATCCTGACATAAAATATCTGACATAAAATTCCTAATTTTAAAATAACTGTTCTATTCTGAATGGTTATTATATGTCTTACAATATGTCTTCTAATCTGTAGTTATGGTCTCTTATAGGAATTATTGCATCTGTTTAGCTATCTAGAAGCTGCTATATTAATAATTTTCCATTTTTCTTTCTTACCTTTAATATCTTTCTCAAAAATTTTCAGTCTAGATGAACTCCAATTAGCAAAACTTCAAGTTATTGCTCACAATACTTGAAGATTGTCCACTGAGGGCTCTGCAGGGTCTCCACCAACCAGCTATGATCTCAAGACACAGGATGACTACACTGCAGATGTTCCAATCATACTGATTTAAGATTGATTCCAAAGCTTTGTAAACTTGTCCTTCATATTAGTTGCATATGTGGGCTACATGCTACAGTTGGTATTAGAATTTCCTGTCAAATTCTGACTGTTTCTGCTATTACATGTAAATCAGGGACAATTTCTTAAAATTTTCTATTGTAAAGGTTAAATGAAAGAAATATCCCATGTTTGGCACTGGCTTTACTCAAGTGAAATCTGTGAAGAGTGGTATTTAGGAAAGCCTCTTTGGATGCATTGCACAGTGCATATTTTCATAAGTAAATGAGCTGCTGTGAAGAATGTGCATGGATATTGACTCATGAACCAGACCTTTATGCGTACACTCCAGAGGACTGCAAACTCTCTTCCCCTGCTGCATTTTCCAGATCATGTTTTTATCTTAAAGCAGCAGATTTGGTTCTTGTCATCACAAAATCCATTACAGTTTATAGAGACAATTTTCCTTATGGGTTCTCTTATTAATATTGCCAAGACTATATTCGGGTAAATAGAATTTCAGGCTTTCCATTTTTCACCTTGTTTACTTTCTATCAGTGCTCAGTAGATGAGCACATCTGTCTGCTTGAGCTGCGGATACTCCCATCTCAATGTCTCTGTCCTTGTTACAACTCTTACTCTTTTACAGTTCTTTTGCAACCCAGGCTGTGTCAGACCTGGGTATGAGACCTATCCTTGGAGAGAGGAGGAGAAATCTATAACAGGAGTTAAAGACTGCTGTATGATGCAGAGCAGCTGAGATATGCCAGGGCATTCAACAGGCATAAGATACATTGCATGGTTAATTGATTTACAAGCAAAGTATTTCTTTACAAAGCCAAAACACTTTCAGAGTGTCTGGGAGCAATGAAGCAAGTGCTGGACTGTTCTCTGCAAGAATAAAATTCTTCTCTTTCTTCAGCAAAAAAAACCCACAAAACAACACACTCTCACCAAATACATATATTTCTATATATTTCTAATAAATTTCTGAGTAATTTTTAGTGGATTTTACCTTTGAATTTTTATGATTGAGATGGGGGTTGTTAAATTAATTTTACATGTCATTTTCTTCTGCATGTTGTTACAAGCCATGTTTGCGTGTTCCGAATGCATGACCGTCCAACCCCAAAACAAACAAAAAAACCCCAAATAATTATTTATTCTTTCAGAAATGTAGTCTTAGAAATCACTAAATGATGCATTACTTTGATTACATATTTTGCTGCAATGTGAAATACATGTGATTTATTTCTGTCTTTTTGACATAAAATTTCACAAGCTTCCTGCAAGCGTTTATTCTGACGCTGCACATCTTAAACTAGTCAGGTTTTTTTCCAAGTTTATAGACTAAATTCTCACCATTCACTAAATTGCATGTTAGTCTCTTTTTTCCTAATTGAGAAAGTCCTGTCAAAACTGATTATCAGAATGATGAGGAGCGTCTATACCACAAGCTACTGACAAAATTCACAAGTCATCTCAAAGACACTTTTTTCTAGAAACCAGTTTTATGTTTATTTCTTTGAAGAAGTGTGAATAATGCTTGTTGTGTTGAGCATGCAGGCCAATGAAATGTCACTTCCTTTGGGCTAATGTCCAAGTAACCAATTGCAGCCACAAAAAGTCTCCATCTCATAATGCAGTCAGGAGCATTGTGGTTCTGGAAATTTCTACATTTCCTCTGCATGAAGTGAGTAGTATCAGTATCTTTATTGGTGCTTACAAAATACTATTATTGGTAACTAGAAAAAATGTATCTGATTATGATTTATTAATACAAGATCGGTTTCTTTATTGCCTTTAAAATCCAGCTAGTGTGAGTGACCTTTATATAATGCTCTGTGCAAAATCCTTTACAGTACTGATAAGCTGAGTATAAACCAGTTGGGTAAATATAACCCTCATGGCATTGCACACAAAGTTGATAGCACTTCAATGTTTCCATTTCTTCAGCAGATGTGTTGCTGAATTGCCCAACAGTCACAGGCATCAGTAAACAGCAGTGAGAAATGCAAATTTTGCTACTAATCTTGCTAATCTTCAGCTGGAAAATGGCACAATGGAAATTTTCATATATTTTCATATTGGCTGAATGCCTGGTTATGCTAATAATATGCTCAATACTTCAGATACAGCCTAGGAGCTATTAATTTTAAATAGTATTTTGGTGATCACACAGACTCTGCAAAAATATCCTTAAAATGGATGTAAGCTTATCTATGTGAGTCCAGCTGCAGTGGTCTCCCAAGGAGTGCCTGAGACACTGCATGATCTGAGGAAAGAACACATAACCAGTTCCAGGATGCTGCTCTTCCTACATGCTGCTCTCATCTTGGCTTTTCTGAAACACCCCAGTGGCCTTGGCCACCAAAAACACTTAAACACAGGGCATGGCCTGTATCAGATTCAAACTCTGTTCTTAAAAGCAGCAGAACTGTACTAGATTAGAATGACTTGAACCAAATCCTCAAAAATGTCTCAGGAGCTGTGAGATCCCCCAGGCCCACGTCACTACCCATTGTTCTTGCATGCCCATCTCCAGCAGTGAGCAGCCTCAGAAGCTGCCTGTGCCAGCTTGGTCAGCTGCAAACCATGTCCTCTGCATTAGTGGGATCTCCCCACTCGCTTTGCCTGCTCAGAAGGTGCTCCAGAAGACACCTTGCTCTCACCTAAATTCTTTGAACAACCCTCTTTTTTTGGGAAGCTCCTTTGGACATCTTTAAGGTGTACAGCACTCACCACACTGGAGACTTGTGGTGCAGACTTCTCCAGCCAGATTCAGGAAGGAAGGACTATTCCTAGACAAAAAAAGGAAACACCTTTTACATTCTGCTGAGCTCTTTCTTTTCCATTGAACTGTCACAGCTTCATGGATTTTTTTCCTGTTGCCCAGGACTAGGATGGCTACTAAAACAGGACAGCAGAGAGAAACAGGACAACATATCTTGAAAGATGATCCTGACTAACAGCTCGCAAGCTGGACAAGCCCTGCCTGAACTCAGTGTGTGAGATTTATATCTGTATCATTTTTATAGCTAGCTCCAGGCACTCAAGAAATTTACTGTACAGTAAAAGAAGCCCAGCTCTAATTTCGCATTCACTACTGAGAAGTTTTATGAAATGTGCTTCCTCATAAATAAGTTAACATTTTGGGGCAAAAATCTTGCACAGATATTTCATAGATGATGTCCACTAACATGAAAAATAACAGCAAGTTTCCCTCATGTATTTCATATGAATTCCTCTTTAAATTTTACTGAAACCCTTACATTATGCAATATTTCTGATAAATGCACCAAACTGGGATTAGGCAGCCTCATCCCCACCATCTGCCACTATCTCTTCAGCTCCTTTGTGCTCTGAAATAAGTTTTGATGTTTAAACCAGGATGAACTCTGATCTTATTGAAGCAAACAGGAGTTTTTCCACTGATTTCAGCCAAAATTATGTAGGGTTGCCAGTGGAGAAAAAAAAAAGAGGAGTCTTGGCCTCACAGTCAGCTGCTGCTTTAAATAAAAGCCAAGACAAGCACCACTGGGATGTGGTTGTATAAAATGACCGAGGCAGAGAGACTGATCTGAGTATGCCACAGGGAGAGATGAGGGAAGTTAATAATTGCATTTCCCTGTGATGCACTGAGTAACTCAAATGAGCAAATAACCTCCACTTGTCTGGTCATGAGTTGCTGAAAGACTGACCACTTTCCACTATGGTACACTGAAAAGTGCAAAAGAATTTTTTATTAAATCCCAGGGTTGTGTCTCTTAAGTTTTTTATATTCTTTACTACTGCTCCACTACTGTGACAACAGACTGTTTTCCTAATTTTTTTTAATTATTTTTTGCTCTAGATTGGGCTCTAGAGTTGGCACAAGAGGCGTGGTAGCAAAGCAGACCAGGGAATCCAAGTGTCAATCTTCATCCCTCATGCCTTCCGATAGCATTTCAATATGTGGAAGTGTAGTAAAGTAATAAAAAAACATTTTAAGTGTTTATATTTTGGAAGAAAGTGTTTGTCTTACTTTCTTGATATCCACATATCTTACTTATTGTAATCACATATTTCTTTATGAAGATCATGTTATTATCAGAATAGCTCTTATGAAAAGCCTGTTTGGAAGGAGAACATTGTCTGAGTTGTGTTAAATGTCCAATAGCAGGCAGTAAACCTGAAGAGAAATGGAATTACTTTAAATTAAAGCAGTAGACTGATTTGTTGATCTGTTCTTCCTGGTTCCAGCACCTTCCTCAAAAGAGGAACTACTTTAATGCTATTTCAAACCAAAGTATTTTTTTTAACCCATTTTGTTGGAGGAAGCCCCTACAACAAGTTCGGAGAAACATTTCAACGCACCATTGCAATACAGCAACAGAATTGTGAGTTCATGTAATTTACCTCAGTAAAACAAATCTGCTTTTTCAGACTTCTTTGAGTTATAATACTCTCGTCATACTATTGGCAGGACAGCTAGCACTGCCTAGTCACATTTCTCACTTACTACTTGATACAGATACTGTTTTCAGTGGGATAGGTCTTCTCTAAAATTGAACCATTTGTACAGAAATATTCTGTTCCAGAAGACTGTCTCCGCATGAATTGGTAATTATCATAAAGTAGTGCTGATGACAGTAATTTCATCCAATTTTTCAGAAGGAAGATGGAAAAAGTATATCTCCATTTAATAATTTCGGCTGTTTGGGGGTTTTTTGTTGTTGTTTTGGTTTGTTTGGGGTTTTTTTTGTGTGTGTGTGTGTGTGCATTTTTTTGAATTTTGTTTGTTTGTTTGTTTGGTTGGTTGGTTGGTTGGTTGGTTGGTTGGTTGGGTTGGGTTTTTTGGGGGTTTTTTGGGGAGTTTTTTTGGTTGGTTTTTTGGTTTTGTTTGTTTGGTTTTCTTCGGTCTAGTTGAAAAGAATACTCTGTGGAGCAGGAATTTAAATCAGGCAGAAAAACCTCAAGAATTATATGGTTTGCACAGACTTAATGGAAATATATCTGCATTTGGCCAAATCTAAGCCCCCTAACAAACTGCAGTTTTGATTAGTAGCGTGAACTTTCTGTGCTGCAACTATGCATGAAAAAGCAAAAGCATTTCCAAAAGCATTTTGGTTGTGTGTGGTTGTTTTTCCTTCCTTTTGTTAGTGGCTTTGTGTTTGTTTGCTTTGGTTTTTTTGTTTTGTTTTGTTTTTGTAAAAATAGCCTCACTCCTCCAGGTGCTTGTTTCTCAGATCATACAGCAATACTCACGTATCCATATGGTGCCAGATGGAGAAATTTCTCTGCTTTACCTGTTCTGTTGCTCTTTACTGGTTTACTTGACATGTGTCTACATCAGGAAAATTTCCTGAAGACTTTAAAATTCATTTATGGACATGCAGTGTTTGAAACTCATTGTATATATAATTTCCATTGCTACTTATATTCAGAATAATAAGCCAATTTTTAAATTCATTAGAAGTTTATTCATAATTCCAAGACAAACTTTCCAAAGAAATAAAATTAGTTTAGCCAAAAAAATGTCTCTCAAATGTGTGTCTTGTCCTTAAATATAAACATGAGAAAGAAAAAAACCTAATTGGTTAAGATTATAAGTGAATATTTCAAAGGTTATTTTGATTTATATTGCCTCTTTTTACAAACACAAGCCATAAAATATATGTAAAAGAACTGCACTATAATGCAATTGCCCTCAAAAAATTCAGCATGTCTTCCACATAACAGAGTTAAAAAAACAAACTAGTGTGCTTTTAAAAGGAAAGAACATGTGGGAGGAAATTCAAACTGAGGAAAAATACATCTACCTATGTGTTTATTTTTGATTTAAAACATCAGTTGAGAACTTTCATGGGATTTGTGGGACTGTTATTCCAAAAATTACTGTCACAACTTTATACTTGCTTCATTTTATAATTTACTAGCTATGGAACTCAGAGTAACTTTAGGACACTAATGAAGCACACTTTATATAAAAAACTTGGTATAAACTGTTAACTCCATATTTCAGGTGATGGAATGGATGTTAGATACACCCAAAGTGATGTGTAAATTGCACTGGACACTCGTGTCTCTTTCCTGTTAGCAAATCCTTTCATGGTCAAAATCAAGCAAAATAGACTGAAGAGGAGACATTGTGGGGCACTGGAAGGGAGAAATTGCCTTTCTTTGGGAGACAACCACAATGTTTACCTAGAATCATAGAATCTAGAATCAAACAATCTAGAATTGTTTGAGCTTAAAGTTTGGGACCTTAGAGATCATAGTTCCATCCCTTTTACAATGGACAGGGACACCTTCCACTAGACCAGGTTTCTCAGAGCCCCACCCAACTGGAACACTTCTGGGGATGGCGCATCCCCTGTGTTACTGTGCAGCCTCTCCCAGTGCCTCACCACTGTCACTGTAAAGAATTAAGCCCTAAAATATAATCTAAACCTGCTCTCTTTCACTTTGAAACCATTTACCCTTGTCCTGTTAAAAAGTCCTTCCAGAACCTTCTCTTTTCCAGACTTGAACAACTTAAACTGCCTCAGCCTGTCTTCATAGCAGAGGTACTCCAGACCTCTGATTGACTTAGTGATCCTCTTCTGGATGCATTCTAACAGGTCCGCATCTCTCTTATTCTGGGGAGCCCAGCGTTGGATGAAGCACTCTGAATAGGGTTTCATGAGAGAAAAAGGTGGAGAATCACCTCCCTCAACCTGCTGGCCACACTGTTTTTGATGCAGCCCAGAGCACATTTGGGCTTATTGGCTGTGAGTTGTTGATGCACATCATCTCCAAATGCCATTAAATCAGTCAGTGTTTATATTTAATATGGAATAAAATTGAGTTGAAATGGAGAACCTCTTTTTTCAAAAAGGAAAGCATTATATACAAATACATTATATGTGCAGGTGGATACGAGTCTATGAATATCCAATGAAAATTTCCAATTTTCTTTCAGAATTGTTTTTGTTAAGTTGAACAGTTTTACTTACTGGGATGCACATACACTCATAGTATTTTGAATGAATGCAAGTGCCTTTATATGTACAGAGAACAACTCCAAAACATTAAGTTGATCCAATTAATGAATAGACTTTTGAATGATCTTGAGAAATACACAAGCATTTCCTAGGAAATTCTTCAATTAATTTTATATAGTTAGGACACACCTTTGTAAATTGGAAATTTGGAAGTTACAAATGGCAGACAGAGCTGATAAGGTCAGAAAGACATAACACAGAAGGAAAAGACCAGAAGTCAAGAGAAATTTGATGCTAAAGTTACATGTGAAATTTTCAAGAGGTCATTTTCAGAGGAAAAATTATGGTGTTCTGCTCTCATAAAAGTTATCATAAGTAAAAATTAACTTTTGTTCTGAGAAAAATTATGGTGCTTATATCATTATAAAATAGCTCAGTACAATGCTATAAATGACAAGAGTTTTAATGTTTTTTTTATTCTCATCTCTTCCATTGGATGCCTCAGAGATTTTTCAACCCAGTAAATTAATAAAAATAAAGTGAGTCAATAAACATGTAATAACAGAGCTTGAATTTACACATTTTGAAACTAAGTAGGTTTATATAAGAAAATAGTTTCACAATAAATTTAATTAAAATTTAATTAACAAGCCCATTCATGTTCTGTATTATTATTAAATGCAATGCCCTATATCCATATTGTATGAAAGAGGAGTCCTGCATTATGCAAAACCCGTACATAGAAAACATTTCCATACACAACATTTAGGGAATTCTACCCATTGCTGACTGCTGGAACTATGGGGTAAAACAGATGTTAAGATCATTTGCAATAAAATATTTTGTGTCTGTGGCTGTCCCAAGACAAAGAAGTACAACTCTCTGCCCTTCATAAGAAAGGTGTAATCAATGAACAGATGCGCTTTTGTGTGTTATGTTCCAATAGATATTTTTATTGCACTTTGGTGAAGGAAAAAATCTCTAAATGAAAAATTAACTTAAATTTTAATTTTCAATTCAAAAGTTTGAATCAAACCTTTTTTCCATTTTTAATCATTATATGTACATTTTACCAATGACGGACTCTACTAGGCTTCATGCTAATTATGAAGTTGGCCTGTTTACTCTCAACATGCACTGTGTTTTAACTCCCTTTGTTCCTACCAAAGACTGGCAGTGTCATTTGATGAGTCAAGCAGAATGATATGCCACTTCAGACACGAAGCCTGCAGTGTTCCTGCAAAATGAGAGCTAGAGTGCTGTGTGTGTTTCAGTGCTTCTCTTCAACTTCCTTGAGGAGCACGGGTAAAAATATCTCAGCACTAGCTTAAACTGTTCTATTTCTTTCACGTGACTGAAAAATAAGTTAGAGAATGAAAGGCTGGGCTGTTCCCAGAGTACCAGAGAAACTGAAAGATGCAATAACTTTATTTCTGATCTATATCATTTACTGTAAGTTGGATTTGTGCTAACCCACTGTTCATGTCCAAATGTGCAACAGAAAGAGAGCAAGTCAAAGCAAAATGCTTGAGTTTCCCATGGAATTTGGCCTAAGCACTATGTCATCAACCAGAGTCATATAAAAACTTTTGGTCTGACAGGAAATATCACTGCCCTCCAACCTGACTGTATGCTGGTGACATGCTGGGTGTTGGGTGTATATTTTGATCTAGTCCCTGAAGGGGCTGCAGTTCTCCATGCCATGCCCTCTTGATATTTTCCCATTACAAATAGGAAGGCAACCTCTTCAGACATCAGCACTTACCCCACTCTGCACTGTCCCTAAAACAGGGGTGAGCTCTCAGCATTGCTGCATCACTGCTGCCCTATGCTACACATTGTGTTGTATGAAAAAGTCATGATACACTTGTACCTGCCCCATTCTGGTACACACTGCTCCCAGTCTGCAGAGCTCCACTGGCAGATAAGATTTTATCAGACACACCTCACAGATCCTTGTCTGTGCTTGATTTCTTCTCTACTTTCAAAATGAACCCAATTGTGATACGTCCTGGGTGAATATCAGAGCATATAGAGCTCAGCCATGTCTCTGACTCAAGACAATTCCAGGAGAGTGAACCACCAGGTTTTTTTTTTGCCTTCAAATGGACAGGCACACAGACAACTTTATAGATATCTGTATTTTGGACTGTAGCTTGATCCATGGCCTTTGTATGGGTTTGATTTTTTTTCTTGATAAGTTTGAATTTTTATGAGAAAAACGACATATAGCCTTGTGCTGAAACACAGTCCTAAAGATTCAATCAATTTACACAAATTGAGGGCACAAATTTAGAAATTATAGTAAAATTGTAACAAAGCATCACATGGATCAACTCCCCACATTCTTTGGTGACGTAATTCCACTGGTTTCAGAAAATACTGGCTTATGTTAAGCATCAATGCCTTGATCATGTTCTTCCACTCAGAGCCAGCAAATGACTCACAGCAGTTAGCTTGACAAACAAAATCACGTTTTGCAGCCATGAATAATTAGTGATTAAGCTTTGGTGATACATTTGTTTATCGTGTTGATTCAAGGTATGGTTTGTGCCTGTGGAGCTTAGCCTGGCATTTGTTCATGCAGTGCCTTTAGCACAGATCACTTTTTAAATGTGTACATAGTAATTTGTTATTTATGCTGTGTGGTACTTAATTTATGTTGTGCTATTCCCGCTGTTTCACTACATTTGGAAAAGGTTAAGACTAGAAACACAAATACCAATGTCAACTGAGGCTTGAACAAACATTTCTGACATTTTCTCTTACAAGAGAGAGTCTCCTGATCAAAAATCATGATTCATATTGGGTGAATAAATTTACTCTTAAAGAATATTAGAACAAAGATTGTTTCGCTTGAGCAGATGAGTAGCTTCTCTCTGTTCTCTCTTAATAGAATTTTAGCTAAAACATTACTCTATGGAGGTGAAAATATTTTTGTTTTTACAGAACATATGATATGTACTTCAAGACAATTTCAAGAGGTAAATTTAAATTTTCTTCTGTTTAACATTTTTTTCTTATTAGAGTCCAATCTGTCCTTCTTCTTAGTCATCATCATTTTAGGGACATACAAATGAAATTTGAATATTTATGTATTGTCACTTGAAATTAGCTCTTCTCAGTTATTACTTCACAGTCATAATGAGGTGATAATGTGTCTTTGTATAATTCAAGAGCCAGCTGGATGATTCTTGTCCTTCCTGCAGTAGCCTGATGTTAATTCAGCAAATGGTTTTGATGTGAGGAGAACTGTATTTGATGTTTGTTAATTTATTCTATGTGACTTGCCTATTACGGCAAAGTGAGTTTGGATGACTGCTACTTGAAAATGAATGTAGTGCATTCTCATATCATTTGCTCCATCTAAATCACGTCTTACTAAATCCTATTTAAGTGATCACAATGATTTCCCTTTCATTAGACATATATATTCATATATATTACTTACATGCTTTTTCTCTTTCTCTCCAATTTATGAAATCTCAAACTATTAAAGTCAGAGAACAGGAAGGTATGCAAACAAGGTTTTTAAAAACTACAATTCTAATTAAAGGCAATAATGAAGTGTACCAGACATAGATGATTTGAAATGCAAAGGGAAAGGAGAAAAAAATGCTTCCTGACATCAGGGTAATTAAGCACATCGTAGCCCAAAGAGATGAAGACTGGAGTTAATAGTATGCCATGGCTGTTTCTTCAAACTTTATGGCTTTTTTTTCCTAGCAGCCTCATTTAACCTTTCTACCAGCCTCATTTTTACCTCATAGACAGTGAAGTCTTAATATGTTGATGTGTTACTGATGGTGTCTCCAACATGAAAAACTTTTCAACAGGATGAAAGTGGTATAATCACTTATTTAGTGAGAGGATAAAAAAATAAATTCTTCTTTCTCTTGTCTGATATATGAGCTTGAGTTGGATTTAGAGATGGGATTTCTGAAATCTTTGCTATATTACCAAGTAGGCTATTTTTTTCCCCAGGCTGTGGTCTAAATTGATGCTGCGAATGGGATCACAGCAAGGAAATAAGAAGACATGTCTAAAATGTGAGGTTTGAAAGAGTATTAAATTCCAGCAGCAATTCTTAAATTTTATTCGTAGTGTATTTGTCTGAACATCTTCATTTGTCTCTTCCATCTTTTCTCTCATCTTCACTTTCATTTTGATTTTGCAAATGATGGAGAATGATACAAAATTTAGGGAGAAAGAATATTAAATAAAAATATATTAATTGCTTTTCTATTTATTTATAATGAAAAAAAAAATCAAAACTTTGAATGCCTTTCAGTGTTCAGTTACAAAAAATACTTTCTTGTTTTTTTTTCCATGTGACCATTTTATTCCTGGATTTGGGTACTCTGCAGTGGTCCTTATCCATGGCAGCCTTTTTGTTTGTTCCCTGATATCCTTTTTCCTGAAATCCTCCTGAAAAGTCTCTTAGCTTTCAGATGATATGTGGCAGGTGAATTGGTGGGGCAGGACTGCCAGAAACCTGATAATAGAATTCTGAATACAAACTTCAATAAGTGTGGAAACACAAAGCTGTCAAGTGCAATATTTTACCAGAATTTTTAATGTCGTATTTTAGTGCGGCAAGATTTTCAGGTGTGTATCTTTTCTTTACATTCACTCGTCTATGCAAGATGAGTAAAAAAGTGATGTTTTTAAAAGAAGTAAAATAATTATGGCTGTATCTATTTTACTAAATAAAATGGAGCCAGGAATCAGTCTCTGGCCTTGAAGCCAAGAGGAACAAACTGACAAGCACTGAGCCTCCCATGGGTTCTGCATCTCATCCACCTAGGCCCAATAGACTGTCGTTTTTAGGGCAGTTTTGCCAATTAAGAGCTTCTGAGATAATGTGAATAGCCTGTCATGGTTTCTAACATGAACCTGGTACATGAGTTTCATTGATTCTTGGCATGTAGAATCTGGGTATTAATGGGTATAAATCCTGGCGCTGGAAGAGTGTGGAAAGAGCCTGTTTGGGTTATATCTTGGTAGTGGATACCTGTGTAGGGTATTTGCTCTGACTCATGCCTGTGAACTGAGACAGTTGGTCCCAAACGGTGTAAGGAGCTTGAAGAGTCAGCAAGACAGTGCTCGAGTCTGTTGTCCCTCCCTTTTTATTCAGTAGTTGTGTAGACTTTTAGACAGTCTAAAAATACTTCCTCCCAAGATCTGTGTGAATGTGCTGGGATAAAAGTTTGACCAGTCTGATGGCACAAAACATAGTGCAAAATATCTAAGTGATCTACTGGACAGTCCCAGAAGGAGGTTCTTCATTTAAAACTCCACTTTCCTGTCTTCTAGGTCTGCTCAGCTTTCATCACTCCATATGGCAGTACCAAAATCTAATGATAGCTTGAGGGAATGCTACATACCTCAGAACTGAGTCCTCACGTATTGTTTCATTTGCAGGGACTATTCACTGGCCACTGCCTTTAGATGGAATTTGCATCTTTGCTCATTTAAAAGTGAACACTTTCTGAATTTAGATTAAGAGCTGTGGACTCATAAATTCGAAATAAACATATTTTCTTGCAGTTTAAATTGCATTAGTAGTATAATATCTTTTGATAATTTGCTTTAGGATTTAAAACGACTCTGAAAATTTTTATTTGCTTTAAATTTTGGGGGTTTTTTTACAAGATTTATTCAACTCTGTCCCAATGCATTTTTTACTTAAGAGGTTATGTTTTTTCCCCAAATTACCAACCCAGATGCTTTTTTTTTATCAAATGGGTTTAATTCTCTTAGCATGACAATTAGGTTGATTAGTTCTAAGTGTAGACAGATCCAGCCATGTTAATAGAATTAATTACATCTGTTGCATTAACATGGTTTGGAGGGATTTGCCTAGGCACTAGCTGTGCCATTTGCCACAGCTGCCTGTGGGCTGGGAAGTGTTGGACAGTCTGATTAGAACGATGATTAATGTCTAGAAGAACCCTGTCAGACACACAAAAGCCTTTGTGTCTTGAGACATTTGGAGAAAATTACACAATCTGGTATATTTTTCTTTTAGAAAACAATTGTCTCCAAGATGTCCTGAAAACAGGTGAACACTCAACAAGGGGGTGTCCCAATCTGTTTGGCAGAGGCTTTCTGCATACCTTAGAGTGGTCCAAAAAGCATCTAAAGAAAATTTAGGAAGTGATAAATAAGATATTTAGAGAAGAATTGAAAAGTTCCATAAAATCAGCAGGGAAAACCAAAGGTTGATCTGTGGACTGACAATCTTGATGGCACCAAGACTGATACAGTAGCATAAGACTAAAGGGTGACAAAGGCTGAGACTCTTGGAGGAGGCTGCTGGAAATTCTACCTCTGACTTTTGTTGCTTGAGTTCTTGACAATGTATGGTTGGAATTTACAGTTGTTCTTTTCTGGAATAAATCTTTCCCGGAGGAGGCAGCTCCAAATCCAGTGTAATCCATGTGGAACCCAAGAGGGAATATGGTTGAAACTACCTTTAGGAAAAAAATGTACAGAAAGCTAAAAGAAACAGTCTGTAATGGTTGAAGACACCAACAAACCAAAACTGGCTTGAAATAGTTCACAAAACAAACCTCTTTTTTGAGGTAACACCATACTTATTCATAAGAGAGTTCAGGCAGAAAATATTAAAGAACAGAAGATTTGGGACAAATAATTGATTTGATGGAGAAAAGAAACTGGAAGTCTTTGAAAGTGCCTTATTCATGTGGGTGTAGTTGGCAGTTTTGAGAATTCATACACAAGGGTACATGCAGTATAACAAAAAGGACATTATTTGAAAACATATCTTGGATGGCTCATGAAATATCAAAGCATCAGTCTTATGTTTTCCTTTTAATGTTTAAAGATATTATAGTTGACTCATCTCATTTCTAAGCACTGACATCAAAATGAAAAAAAAACCCCCAGAAAACCAAGTTAATATGGATATATGGATGTCAGGAAAAACCATGATGGTCTAGAAGAATGCCACAAATAAGTTGACAATCTAGAAAATAGATGTGTAGAAACATAAGAGGTACAGAAAAAGGATGATGCTATAACAATATTTAGAATCAGTCAGAGTGCTTTGTCCTCAAGGAAAAAGAAATATATTCGCAAAGGTTATTTTCACAAGGGATCATTAAAGTTATCATCTAATCTCCTTCATATTTTAAATGTATCTCCTTGTTTTGAAAATTACATCTTTCTACTTTAAAAACTGATTCTTTCCAATAATCATTTTCAAAGAACCTATTTTTTTTTCTTTTTTTTTTTCTTTTTCCCCCAAAGTTTATTGCTTTTATCACGAAAAACTCCAAAAAATACTACAGTTAGTATAAAGACTTGGCTTCTAATCCAGGGGTTGACCTTTCCAAGTGCTCTCCAACCTGGGAGTAATGCCAAGGCTGCTGGATTTCTCTAAGGATCATAATTCTCAAAAAGGAAGTGAGAGTGGAAAATTCAGTAGAAATGAACCTGAATTGTGATCTTTATTATTCTTGGGGAAAATATTACAACAACATTCTAAAATATTTTAGTGCAGAAAAGGGTATGAAGGACTGTCTTTGGATAAGCGTGACAGTCCATAGTCCCAAAAGCATCTACAAGGTGATGAGACAGAGCCATCCATAGGAAAAAGAGTGGCCTGTAAGGCAATGCCTGAGGAGGACTTGCAGACATGTCTTATCCTCTCAAGCTCTCAGAGGAAGAACGAGCCCTGCTCTGTTTGCTGCAGCGTGTCCAGGGGCACCACAGCTGTGAGCACACAGATGTTACCTGGTCTACAAGAGCCACTAGAAGCAGAGTAGAGGTCTTGTGCCATTTACTGCCTGCTGAGGTTAATCCTAGAGTGAACCCTGCTTCTTCTCACCTTCAGACATCTCAATTACCACACTGTGTGTGTGTGTCACTTTGTATTTTCCATTCTTCCAAAATGCTAATGTGTAATTGTTAAAATTATTGATGTGGAAATTGCTGCAAAGTGTAGTTTTCAGACTCAAAATTCAGATGACTCAAACTTGGTGCTTTTTCTTAAAAACCTTATTTTAATTGAGGCAACTGCTTATATTATCAGTCTTTCTCAATTTCCTTTTTATGGTGTTTAAAAGTAAGAATTTTAAAAATATAATGTATGAAAAATAATCTCTTTCCTACATATGAAAATGCTAAGCAATTTTATTCTCCTTTGCTATCACCGTCTTTCATTACTCACACTGAGATTTCTGCTGTACCTGACATGAAAATTAGTGTTATTCTGCATCTACTCTGAATTTTATGCAGAACAATTATGTATGTATTTCTTGGTGAAATGTTCAAATTTAACATTCCTCTTCCCCCTTAACTGCCACTTTTCTCCATCTCCGTTTTAGTAAGAGACAGATCCTGTGTGACAAATTCCCTTTCAATGAAATTTTTAACACCCATAGATTGCTTTAAAACCAATGGATGCTAAGCATTCAATTTCTTAGTTTTTAAAAACTAGAGTATTAGAGCTTTTTTCTCCCCTAGAGTGTCAACTCTAAGGGTGATGTGACACATTAGAATAAAAATACCTTAAAATAACAGGAATCATGTGTCTAAATTCATGAAAATGGTAGCGTGAAATGTTTTGTGATTAGGTTAATTCGGCCTCTTTGCTTTTGTAAAATAGTCTCAATGCCTTTTGTTTTAGAAGAAAATTTTTTAATATGTCTAATGACAGGTGATAATATAATTATTCCATCACTTGTCTGTGCTGGTTGTGGCTAGGATAGAGTTAGCTTTCTTCATAGTAGCTGGCATAAGGCTGTGTTTTGGATTTTTGTGCTGAAAACAGTGTTGATAACACAAGGATATTTTCATTACTGCTGGCAGCACTTACAATGTGAAGGCCTTTTCTTCTTCTCATCCCAACCAGCAAACAGGCTGGGGGTGCACAAGAAGCTGGGAGAGGACACAGCCAGGACAGCTGACCTCAACTGCCCAAAGGGATATCCCACAGCACACGGCATCAGCACATAAAGCTGGGGGAAGAAAGAGAGGACATTTGGAGTGATGCCATTTGTCTTTCCAAGTAACTGCTCTGCTGTGGAAAGAAAGTTGCTTAAAATCTGAAGCCATTTGTTGGTGTCAAGTCTTTTTTTTCTGGAAATACAAAACTGAGCAAGGATCTAAATTTGTTGGATGAGGGAAGAGTGAAAGAAAGAAAAAAATTCAGTATGCAATAGGTGAAGTGGGTGAGAAGAGAAGGAAACATCCCTCCTGTCTAGGGATGTATGCAATAGGTGAAGTGGGTGAGAAGAGAAGGAAACATCCCTCCTGTCTAGGGATGTGTCCTGGTAGTGTTTGACTTCATTTCATTCCTTACCAAGAAAGTCTTCAGAGATCTGCTCCTGACCTAAGGGTCACCTGTACGACTGTGTTGTTTGTGTAGTTACTGTGAGACAATCCTGTGCCTAGAAAAGCCTTTTCTAGCACCAACTAGATACAGCTGGTTATCTAAAGGTGATTTTCTGGGGAAACAGCTGTGCCCACCAGTCTAGAAATGCTTCACATAGAAATGCTTCACATGGTGAGATGCTGTGGCTTTCTTGATATTTATCAGAGAAGAAACTGTAACTTTTCCGCTCAAGATTAACTGCCAAAAGACACACACCAGCACCAGTGCCACACAACTGCTGCCACCAGACCTCAGAATTTCTTACTCACTCCAGTGATAGCAGTATTGTTTGGAGCCCTGTCATATAGGAACGGGAGAGATAGTGCTATGAAGCCAAGAGAATAGATGAAAATTACTTTTCAGGCTGAGCAATGCCTTTAAAGGCATTCAAGATTCTCCAACAAAATGAGGCAGACATAAAAAGAGACTTTTACCATGTCCTCATTGGGCTACATTTCCAAAGAGAAGTTGCAGAGACCAGAACTTTAATGTGCTGGACTTTACTTTCTTCATATTACCTGGAGAACTGGGAGGAAAATAGATGGTTTGGTTTATTGAAGACAAGCTGTCCAGCTCAAACCAATCAAAATTCCCCATATCCATTTCCATTCGGAACAAACTAATTGCTGTTATCGTAATGGTTTTCCCTTTAAGGGCTTTATAATTTCAATAGCTGTAAATACAATTATAGCGGTATCATGTAACATCTCCTTCTTATAAAATATTTCTTAAATTATGTAATCCAATTATTCCCTTTATCTTTTTGAAATTTTCTTAAATAAATTATTCTTAAGAAAAAATTTTGCAACTCATGAAAAAGTAAAATAATTAAAGGGGAAAAGTCCTTGTTTAAATATGAATAATCATCTAATAACCCTGCAGTCTAGAGCCAGTCAAACCAAACCAAAACCAAAACAAAATAAAACCCCCCAAAAAGCAACAAAAACGTGTTTTTACAAGAATTTTCACAAAAAAGGTATCCTGTATTGTATGGTACATTTTTAAAATTAGAATCATATTGTCTACCTCTGTTTCTAAATTCTCTGAAGTACTTCAATTTTATAGGGCAGAGTAAAAATGAAACAACTGCTACTGTTCATTCTGTTTTTCTGTTAGCACCCAGCTGTTCACCAACAGCAGGGAATGTGACTTAGGGCATCTGATTGTGATCATGTGATATTTTGCAAAATATTTTTCATCATAAAAGCAAATAGATAGAGGTGGTAGCTGGACCCACGGAGTGAATACTGGTACATGCTGACGTGCTTTATCACCTCATCATTTTTCTGTCAATTTTGAAAGACTTCCAACTATAGTTCATGTTGGTTTTTATTTTTCAGTCTTCAAATCACAGAAACATGGTGGCCATAAGGAGACATTCTGTTCACCTCTAAAGAGAAATTAATGGGGTCTGAACTAAATTTTTTGGCTTAAGAGTAAGCTCAAAATTTTGTGGCTAAGAGCAAATTAACACCAGCACAGTTTATCCATCACATGGAATTTGTCAAGACCTGGACCCTCTATTTATGTTATTTACTAGATGCTTTGCTCAAAGGTAGTCTGAAAATTGTAGAAAAAGCACAAGTAAAAGTTGTTTCAATAGGAAACTTCCATAGAAGGGAAGTTTGTTTTTAAAAGAGGAAGTGTCTCTGGAACACAGAAAACCAATCTTTATGCATTTAGCAGGTGTCTTCAGAACACAAGGGAGATAGGTGAAGTTCCATTAATAAGTGCCTAAACATGGAGCCCATTCAGTTGCCTTCACAGATCATATTTTCCAGATTGTGATCATTTTTATCTCTCCCACACTGTCTTCAGTCAATCTATGTTCTTCCTAGAAAGGCTTTCCAGAACTGTTCCAGACTGCACGCTACCCTAGATAAACCCATCCCAATGAAGTAGAGAGGTTATTTTCTTAAATAAAACAAGAGTTATTCTTAAGCATTACAAAATTGTGCTTGTAGTGAAAGAGTATCACCTTTTTAGATTCATCTTGAGCTTCTAATTTGTATCACCATCACCTCAAATTATGAAGAGCTGCCCAAATTGTTCTCCAGTTCATGTTGTTGTATGCTTTGTTACCTAAGTGCAGAACTTCACATTTGTCCTTTTTGAATATCCTGTGTTTTTTTCAACCCACTTTTGAATTTGTTAAGGTGACTGAATTCTGCCAGTGTCTTGGTAGTGCCTTTCTCCCAAATTAGCGTCTTTTGTAAATGTAATGAACATCCATTAGTTCATCATACAGTCAGTAGGAAAAACGCCTTGATGAAAAAGTCTCTTGATGATAAATATATACAGAACATCAATAAATCAAATTTAACAGAAAACTATTAATAATTACACTTCTGTACTCCTTTTTCTCTACCCAGTTACCACACCTTAACAGTTCTTCAGCTTGACAGAGTTGCTCTCCTTCCCCTAGAAGAATATACAGTAATTTCACGAATACAAGCCGCACCATTTTGACCAAAATTTTGGTGGCAACCCGGAAGTGCGGCTAGTACTCCAGGGTGGCTAATTTGTTAACAAAAATGTGATATCTGCCCTTACCTGGTACTGTGCCGGTCCTGTCCCGAGCAAAAATGGTTTGAAATCCATGGTTTCCCGTTGTTCCGACGATGAACCAATCAGAGAACAGCTTATTGCCTGCCTGTGGATGGTGGCGTTACTGAGGGGCGAGGGGTGTTATCGGGGTGAGTTCCCTCGGCGCGTTCTCTCGGTAGTTTGATAAAAGTGTGTGATATTTCTCTGTAATTTTTAAAGTGTTTTCAGTCTTGTGCTGCTGCGCGGCTGGCCATGCTCGTGCAGATCAGGGGAGGGGAGGGGAGGGGAGGGGGGGAGAGGAGGGGAGGAGAAGGAAGGGGAGGGGCCAGGCCGGGCTGTGCTCCCATGGATCAGGGGAAAGGAGGGGAGGGGCCGGGCCGGGCCCGGCCCGTGTGGCTGAGCTGCTGTTTAAAGGCAATGCGGATCCGTTGGGAATGCTCGCAAAATGACCACACTATTGTTCGTGTCTTTTTCGGCTTGTCAATAAAGGGTACGCTGCTGCAGCTATGGTCTGTATCTTTTTTCACTTGGAAATAATGTTTCCAAGGTCGGCGATCTGCAATTCTGTTACTAAATGATGACTTTGTGAAAGTTCACCGTGAACGACAGTGCGGCTAATATTTGGGTGCGGCTTTTTTATTGACAAAGACACCAACGTTGCCACACCAGAAATGCGGCTTATACTCCGTGTGGCTTGTATTCGTGAAATTACTGTAATTTGAAGCATTGTGTTCCAATTTCAGCATCTTTAGTGCAGATATTTATTCCCTTCATGTTGCCTTTGTTGGCAGAGGGCAGGTATTTTAAATTAACAACTCCTTTGGTCAGCTCTGTATAACTTTCTCAAGATAGTGTGGGCTGCTTTCAACATTTTTTTAAGAAGGAGCATTAAACTGAACGTGGAACTCTAGATTGTGTCTTCATACAGTTGTATGAATTTTGCCAACACTCTCACAAGTCTATCATCTGTCTGATTTACAGAACATTTCACAAAAATAACTTTTTGATTTAGTTGATTTGATTACTTAACAAAAGAGATCTTCTAAAACCTGGTAAAACAGAATTAGTAGGCTCAAAACCACTTATAAAGTCAAAAATTATCTTTGGGATGTTCCTGTAAATACTTAGATAGTTAACGGTGTAAACATGTATTCAGAACTCTTACAGATATGTCTTGTGTCTTAAAAATAAATAGATTTTAAATTCTATTTAACATGACATATAGAATTCAATAGAAAATAATAAAGGAATTAAGTAAAATTTTCAAACTTAAATATTATTTAAATATTTAAAATATTATTTCTATCCTTCAGCAATGTAGAAAACAAGGTCCTGCATGAATATTTGTTTCTCCTGTGTTAGTCTCTCCCTTTTGGCATATTTGTTTCTTGCTGGCAAAATATATTCCTTTAGAGGGAAGAGAGCAGAGAGAGGAAAAGGAGTGAAGGTTTAATCCTCTAATTAATCCATAACAGTTTGGGTTTTTTTCCATAAAAATCAGTATTAACCTTTTGTGAAGTATCTTGTATTTGTACTTTAAAGATAAAATATTTTTGTTGACAGAAAACCTTTACATGGTCAACGTTCACTTTAGCTGCAGCAAATGATGTTTGAGAAAATGGTATATTACCTTAGAGATTTGATGGTCTCAATATACAAGAAGAACAAAGTTTCTATATGAAGTAATGTGATCTATTAAACTCTATAATTTATCTAGTTAAAACTGACAAAATTTTGGGGAGCTTTCCTTCTCATGGATTTTTATTATTAATATCAGCAGCAGCATCATTATCATCATTATTATTGAAATTATCATCATTAGTTGTATCCATACAAGCAACAGGTAAACTTCATGTGGTCCTGAAAAATTCAGCTTTGAAAAGTATGCACGCTTCATAAGAGAATGATTTTATAAATCTTGAAAAAATCATTGTAGTGAATAGTACATAATACATAGTGCACAAAAATGTAGTGATAAATATGACATTGCACACATATTTCATGTTATAATTCCCTTAGACAAAACCATATTTTATTTTTAGAGAGAGGAATATATCTGAAAAGTGGTATGAAAACTTTATGTCCATGAAAAAATCATGCCACTAATTATAAATCCCTCCAAATACAAGAAATACTGATTGCTTTCCTTTCTGTTTTAACAAATTGTAATGGAATTTTTTAATCAATTCCTCTGGTCATAGGAAATGCTGTGAATTTTTTTTTTTTTTCACAAAAGTATAGAATGCTGTTACTAAAAGCAATTAAGCTGCCTATAATTAGACCTCATAGATTTTTTCCGGGTTTATGAACATAGATTTTCATTGATTTGAATGAGAGTCCTAGACAATGAACGTCATTGAAATTGCTTGATTAAATGAATTTTTTTTTTTATTTCAGTAGACTTTTTGAGTTGGTAAGTATTCTTCCTAATCCTACCATTTGTACCTTTTAGAATATGCATAGCAACAAAGAAAAATTTAAAAAAACCTACATGAAAGATAGCAAAACATTCCAAGTAAAAAGATGGCAAATCACTGAAAATCAGATTCATTGTATAGTTACATTCAAGGGGGAATGACAGTTCTGTACTGGGGCAAAGCATCCCTTCTCTACTCATCACTGAAAATAAAAAAAGGCATTTAAAAAGAACTTAGTCTAGGTATCCATTAATTGGTTAAAAAATAGGGGAGATTAATTCCACCATGGCTTTCCTGTGCCTAAATTCCTCTAAAAGAGGAGAAAATGCCATTTTCTACTGCCTCAGTATTAGTACAGATGAGAAATGGACAGGTCCCATCTGAGCATCACACACTTTTCTTCTGGAAGCAAAGAGGGACTTCAGGGATCTTCAGGAAGCTAAGGTTCTCACTTTGCTTTCCTAAGGCAGTAATTTGTATCTGCTGGAATTCTCCGTAATTTTTTACTTCTCTGAGCATCCACTCCGCAAGAAAAGACAGATTCACCTTTCTTATAATTCTTTCCACAAACTTTCTGCTCTCAAAACACAGCTCTTCAGATTTCAGTACATAATCTGTTGCTTTATGCAAATTAAGTCAGATTTTGTTTAAAAAAACTCTACAAGATCGTTCTCCCATTTTCTGTTTCTTTCTGGTCTTGTGGATTTGAAGGAGTTTTTTGTTTAATTGGTTGAGGGGTTGCTTTGTTTTGTTTTGTTTTGTTTTGTTTTGTTTTGCTTTGTTTTGTTTTGCTTTGTTTTGTTAGCAAGTACACAAATAGTCACATACCCATCTTGTGAAGTAATTTTCAGTGTTTGAGCCTGCAGGAATGCTACTAGTCACCAGTGCCTCATGTTCTCCTAGGTGGATTGCACATGGGGATCCATTTGGGAGTGCAGCAGATGTTACTGAGAGGAGGATGCTCCAGGTGGAACCATGGAAGATGCATTTTGAAGAGCTACACCATCTCTGTGTTGTCAGCCTTGACTCCTGCAGCTGTCAAGAGAGTAAAAGTTTGATAATGAAAGAACAAGGTTCTGTTTCTGAACAATATGACCTTTTAAATATTTTGCATATTCATTAGTTTCAGAATTGCAAATATTTCCTGCACTTTACTCTTCTTTTAATTTTTCTTTATTGTATAAGAGGCAATTTAATGTTGTTCAAGGCATTCATGTATGGCCAGGTATCAGTTACCTACAAAACAAAAAGACCATTTCTCTTGAATACAATTCTTATGTTTTCCTCAGCAAGTAACAGATTATTACTGCATCTGCAACAGACATGAGAGTGACAAGGCACCAAATTACTTCACTGCTTATCTTTTCTGACAGAAATTGGATTCATACCAAGCAGAACAGAGAATATAACCTGGCTTTGAAGCTCAATCCATCCATTCACATAGTTAAACAACCACATGGTGAAAACCAAATATTATCACTAATAATTCATTCCCAGAATTAAAATATCAGATTCTCACAGTAATCAGGGCAATCTTCAGCACAGACACAATGAATGCATATGAGTGAGAACAACTGAGTGCATTTAATAAAATGTATGGATTAACTCTTTTTTCTGTAGAGAACACACAGTTTTCTTGTTTACCATTTCTCATAGGAAAAATAGACTTCTCTATGAGAAAGAGGACTTGTAAAAGGAAATTGGTTTAAGCCAGTTGTTTAATTAATTTAAGAAATTGTTTAGTTAAAAGAGACAAAATATTTCATCAGAGAATAGCTCAATTATATAAGAAATGTGAGGTGCCAAGTTATTCCTCCATTAATATTTTAGATTTGGTTTGAGATTGTGTGCAGAGCTGATTTTCCTCAAGAGAGCCATAAGCCAAATTGAATACCACAGAGGTGACCAACCTGCTGCAGGCAGCTGTGGGTGGTGACACTTGGGGTCTGAGCATTCTCCAGGATCCCTCCCACCTAAGACATTCAATGCTGTCTGTGGTTCCATCATTTTGGACATTACAATGGTCACTCATCTAAAATTACTCATAAAGAGTATCCCTTTTGGCTGTAGTACAACATGGTTGAAAGAACTGAAGATGTAAAATGCTACAGTCTTGGAGCAGAATGGCTGTAAAGCTGTTCAGCAGAAAAGGATGTTGGACTGAAGCAGCGGTGTGCCCAGGTGGCCAGTAAGGTGAATGGCATCCTGGCCTGCATTAGAAACAGTGTGGCCAGCAGGACTAGGCCGGTGATCTCTTCCCTCTGATTGGCACTGGTGAGGCTGCACATTGAATCCTGTGCTCAGTTTTGGGTCCCTCACTACACAAAGAACATCAAGGTGCTGGAGCATGTCCAGAGAATGACAATCAATCTGATGAAGACTTCAGAGAACGAGTCCCACGTGGAGAAGCTGAGGCAGATGAGGTTGTTTATTCTGGAGAAGAGCAGGGTCAGAGGAAAATGTATCGCTCTCAAGAGCTATTCTACCAGGCGGAGGTCGACCTCTTCTTCCATGTAAGAAGTGAGATGGGACACAGAGAAGCAGCCTCGGGTTGTGCCAGGGGAGATTAAATTTGGGTATTAAGAAAAATGTCTTCACTGAAAGAGACATCAAGAATTGGAACAGGGTCAGGAAGCGGCAGAATCACCATCCCTGGAAGTGTTCAATAAACATGTAGATGTGGCACTCAGAGACACAGTTTAGGTGTGGACCTGGCAGTGCTGGGTCAATGGTTGGACTCAATGGTTTTTTAACGATTCTGTGATTCGACATTTTGTGAAAACAAAAGCAACAGTAAAGAGCAAATGCCTGGTAATGCTGACTTCTCATCTTTACTTGTTCAGTCAGACAGATAGAAGACTATTTCCAGAGTCATAAATTATCCCTTGTGAACAGAATTCTTGGTAAGACCCTTGAGAAAATGTCCTGGTCTGTACAACTTTTCAATAGCAACCAAAATCTTGAATCTTCATTGCACCTAAAATATTATTGGAATAATGTTCTCAAAATAGGAATATGATTAAAATCTTTACATCTTCAGAAAACACCCAAAGACACCCTTGTGTTTTGCATTTGCACTTCAGTCCAAGGATTATCTTAGCATGGGAGCAAAAGCCTAGTCTTGGTTTTGTCAAGTAAAATACTACAAAATGAATATTACATCCAGGGAAGAATAGAGAAGAAGAAAAAAAAAAAAAAAAAAAAAAAAAAGACTGCTTTCTAAAGAGCTAACTCACATAATTTATCTTTAAAATTAACATTTGATGGATTTTTGTACCTTACAGACCACATTCAGAACACCAGGAAAATTTGAAAAGAAAGGAATTAAGAAAATAATTCTAGGATTAAGGTATCCTTCAGAATCCCACAAATTTCAGATTATTATGCTCAGAATTAACCAGCTAATTTTATGAAAACTAATAAAAGCAGAAATTATTGATGTGGCAAAGCCCATGGTGACTTCTCACTGGCTGACTTCCTTGTGGGAAGAGTAATGCCTGGAATGTCCCACCATGATGAATAATCCAACAAAGACACGTTTACACATTTTGTCCAAATTGAATTAGCAAAATTACCTGGACAATGACAGCAAGTGGTTCTTAATTTCACTGTAGTATTAGCAGGGAAATGCTGATGTCTAACCAGCAGGAGACAGCTCTTGACATCCATAGATTCTCTCTTCTGTTGCCTGTTATGAAACTTGAGCAAGAAGTGTCCAAGATACTGGTATAAATCATGTATCCACCTAGCAGCATCCTAACACTTTAAACAATTAACTAGTCAGTGTTTTCTCAGTATTTCCAAACACTCATTATTTGCTTTTTTCATCACCTTGATTTAGGCTGTAAATTCTTTGTACCAAACATAATCTTTCTGCTTATATTTTTATTTTTTCTTCTTTTTATAAATGGATTATTGCAAATCTTAAAATGCCACAATAATGTAAAACACAGTTAGAGTCATTGCAACAGAGACTAAATTAGAACAAAAATCATTCTGTATGATTTGCTAGCAAGCAATTAGAAAGAAAATCAATAACCAGATATGGTTGCATATTCATTTCCTTCTCTAAAAACATTTAATATATGCTTCCTGACTAGCACATTGATAGGCACTGGGATATTTGTATTGGATTTGCACGGCCATAAAGTCATATGTAGACAATATGCATTGTATCTCTCCCACTCAAACTCCATCAAAGAAAATTGAGTGCATTAATAGTTCTCCTTTCCAGTTCTGACATGCAAAATCTGAACTAGAAATACTAAGCAATGTAACCAGGATCAGAGGATGAGAGAGTAAGAAAGAGAAACAAGACAAAAGATATTCTGTTATTCTACCCTAACCATCAGAACTATCTCTGTGCTTTTATTTTCAGTTAGTGCAACTGAAGTGTACTATCAGACAGAGTTAGACTGAAGTGGTATGATTTCAGTATAATGAAGATATTTTTGCTGGTTTTTTAAATTATTTTTTAACAATGACAGGGCAATAAAACCTGGTGTCTTTGTTTATTTTCTGTGTTGAAGACCGGTTTAAATTATATGCCTCAATCTGGATTACTGCAATTTCCCCAGAATCTCATGAGTTACGCTGTCAAAAAGCTGCACATGATAGTTTTCATGATGACATTCAGTGAATGTAGCAAGCTTGGAATTCAGCTTTAATTCAGTACATGCAATAATTGACTAAATCACAGATTTTGTGCCGGGTATTCCGGCTTATGAAATTAGCAGGAAAGGTAAACACATTCATAACTGAAAGAGAGCTATATAAAGTAAAGGGAAAATAATCAATAATAAAAGTAACACTGCTTTGTCTTGATTGACAGCTTTGAGTTTTCAAAATTAATTACATAATACCAATTCATTAATCATAAAGTTGACAAGAATAGTCCGACCTATGGACACTGAATAACACTAAATTCACCAGCACTAATTTATAAATAAATTTTCTGCAAAATAAAAATTTTAAATTCCTCTGATGGATAATGTCTCTAATGGTTTCATTGTTGTCCTTTTTGCTTTTGAAAAGACTTGGTGAATGTTTCCTGTATCTATTCATGTGAGAAAAGTGGTAGCAACAACATTTCATACCATTAGATTTTCTTTTTAGGACTACTTGATATCAACATTTCAATATTTTAAATGTCATTTGTAAAACCACTTTTCTTTTACATGATTAATGAGTTTTTGCATCAAAGGAGTCATATATTATTTCCTGATTTTGTTTGCTTCAAGTATGTTGGAGGTGTATGGAATTTAAGTAAAATTATGTAAACAACTTTGGCAAAGTCCCTGATTACGGTTATGGTAAATCAGAATGATTCAGAAGATACAGTTGTTCACTACTCAGACTACTTCCTAGTCTATTATTTTAGCCTTAGGAATCAAAATTATAAGGACAAAAGTCAATCAGATGATATGCAGTTGTTACACTTTGTTTCACTGGGTAAAGTATATTT
This sequence comes from Catharus ustulatus, assembly GCF_009819885.2. Classification (NCBI taxonomy): domain Eukaryota; kingdom Metazoa; phylum Chordata; class Aves; order Passeriformes; family Turdidae; genus Catharus; species Catharus ustulatus. The sequence continues at coordinate 57,492,325 of NC_046223.1, read as the reverse complement.
TAGTCAATACTCTGCAGGAAAAACTCTGACTGATACTTTTATGGACATGATGGAATAAAAACTGTATTTTTCTTAATTACAATGCCCAATGAAATATCAGAAATCATGCTTGAACCTACACAGCCTTGTACATTTTGCAGCTTTCTACATTATTCTAATAATCTGATTCAGTAACATATTTCAGTTTAAATAATTGCAAATAACCCCTCTGTGCTGTTCAAAATCAAGGTCTTTTTATGTACAGAGCACTGAAAAGCCAATTGCGAGGAATCTCTGTGGTGAGCTCAAAATCAGTTCATCTTCATAGTTTCAGAGGAATGACAGTGTATGTTGTTAAATTTAAGTAGGCATGAAAATATAGGCAGAAAAATTCTCATTATGGAGCAATGCACACAAAGGCATACACATTTTAAGAAACCAGTAGCAGTAGCAAAGCAAAAAAAAAAACAAAAGCACCAAACTTAAATGTTTCTGAGTATGCTACTCACTGCTTGAGAAAGTTCATTCACTTTTCTTATCAGTGTTACTTAAAGCCACTGTTGCTTGCCTCTAGGGGATATTACCAGGAGTAGCCAGAACTTTCTGTTTTACAGTAGTGCTGGTATTTGACAAGCAACCTCAGGAGAAAACATACAGTGTCAACTCTTCTGTGAGATAGGCATAATTTCACTAATTTTAAGCATAGAGACACCTTGCACATCCTAACTGGCTAATACATCAATTTCTTTCTGCTTAGACTTGGTTAGGTTGTGTAGCTGCTGTAACTTCCAAATTGTTTGTAGTTCTGTGCTTCAGATGTCAAGTTCAGTTATGAACCATGAGTCAACCAGAAAAGTCTTCAACCTTAAGCCTTTTTGTTCCTAGTTATGTATTCTAATTTTATGGGTAGGAACAGATATAAATCTATAAACTAGATATAAATCTATAACTAGTTTTCTAAAGTAAGTGGTATGGTCATGTCCTTGTATAAAATTAGATTAGTTCTAGATTGGGTTCATGCCCTTTCTACTTTTATTCTGTCTCCTACTTCATGGTTTTTTCTCTGCAGCTTATTCCACAGAGTCTGAAATTATTCCTTATATTTGGATGGTATGAAAGTTATGCCTTCTTTTCTGTGTTGCAATAGAATCTTGTTGTTTTCTTGGGTTTTCTTCTCCATTCTGAAGTATCAAAAATTAAGTACCTTACAGAGTTCCCAATGAGAGATTCATAACTAAAGAAATCCCATAGAATTCAGTTAAGGAAAGACACTTATAGCCAGGGAAAATTTGATCATTGGTAGTTATAAAAGTAGTCAAGAGTAGTGGGAGTTTCACCAATCCAGCCTCAGTGGGTGTATGGATAACTGTGCGGATATAAGTCTCTAAGTACAATATGACTCAGCCTGCTCTGCCTGTCACCTACTGTATCTCACTCAGTATTTTATTCTCCCCAAAGGTCTATTTCTGTTCAAAGAGGCTTCTTTCACATTAGTGCTCCTGCAAGGCCTGTTTTCAGGCAGGAACATAAAAGGCATTGACTGCTCAATTGCCTGCAGCCTTCCTAGGGCAGACCTGAAAACCTTCCTTATGCCACAGCTCCTCCTTTCCTAACACCATTGGTCTGGACATATGAGCATTTGGGGCACCTGAGCCACATATCCCACTCCCCACCACTGCTAACCCCTCTCCAGACATGCTGTAAGCAGAAGCAACAGAGAGGATGCTACAGATACTGCTCCTGTTGGACAGTTCCCACATTTCGTGTTGGGATTTCTCACCAATTTTTACCTTTCCCAAGGTTTGTTCTTTTTTTTCTCCAAAACACAGGATCGTCTTTACCAAGGGCTTTAAAGCTTACTATTCTTTTCCTCAATTATTCTTTTTCTTTTTCCAAAGCTGTAAAAACTCCTGTAAAACATGTCCTCACATGCAACCCAGTCCCTCAGTCTGAGTTCATATGACTTCTCTGGCACTATTTGCAGACCTGTTGCAGACCTGTATTTGTGTGTTTTTAAGCTGGTTTCAAGGTTTCAAGATTTGATGTAGATGAAGAAAATATATTCATTGTTTCAAATTCTGTTGTTCCAATATGCCAAAGACCTGAAAAATTGATTATTTATGTCACTAATGAAATTTTAATCTTCTTCTCTCTTTACTGTAGCTGCTTCAATTCTTTTGCAGAAATATAAATATCTCACAGTTTAAAAACTGTTTTGTCTACCTATGCTTTCTCTGTATTTTCTTTCCTTTGGTCCCTTTCTGACGTTTTATTTACCTCTTTTTTTCTCATTTCTGTCCCATCTGACTTTCTGGTTAATTCCTTTTTGAGCTTAAATTCTACCACGGGAAGATTCTTTCCTATTCTCTGCAATACAATGTACAGTCTTCTCTTTTTTTAATTGTTTGATTGCAAACCTAGACTAAATGCAAGAAAACAGGCTGTACTTTCTTCAAGCAATGGAGAACCATTAGCCTGAAACAAGAGTACAAGCAAAAGGAAGAAGCGAGACCACTTCAAAATAGGATTAATATCCATTGCCCTGAAGAATGGATATATGGCCTTTGAAAGAGATTTCTTTCTAGTCAGTTCTATCAGCATTTTGTCTTGTTTTCTCCTTATACCTACATAATTCCTGTTCTTTAAAGTGCAGTGTATAGCCATGCTCTGCTGTAGTTGCAGCACAATTTTCAGTTTTTAATTTTTTGTTAAAAGAAGGTTTCATTTTTTCTAAAAGTTCCTTTTTGATGAAAACTTGTTCATGTTCATTGAACATCAGAGTAGATTCAGTTAAAAAGGAAAATTAAGAAAAAACTTATTATAAAACACTTGTACATATGATATAAAGTCATGTTAAAATTTCCTCTCTTATACTGAATTCTTTATTACAGGCTTTTCTCTCTTTTTACTTATTCAGAATTCCAGAGCCCTGAAAAAGAGTTGTTTCGCTTTCTCAGTGGGTAGCAGACTTGGGAAGTAAGGTATATTGGTGTTTTCATTTGTTTGTGGCTCTCGCATAACTGAATAATGTTTGGAAGCAGATGCTTGATTTATGATAATCTTATAAGATATAACTGTGGGTCGGCCTGGAGAGTTCCTTGAAAAGTAACATCACAAGATTTCATCAGTGCTTCTAACATATTTTGAACACAAACATTATTGCAAATGTCAGCTTTCCTGAAGGAAGAGACAGATGAGAGCATCATATCATCTAGTCTGATCTTCTATATACCACAGGTCAATAATTTTCACACAAATATTTCATATTATCTGAAGATTTATTTAAGCCAGATGCCTCAGTTCTCAAATTGCTGTAGATAGAGGTAATGGCAGAGCTAAGCAAAAAAATGCTTTAGGCTTCTTGATGGTTATGATGAGATGACCCCAGCAGGCAAATTGTCTGATACAGCAATGTTTCTTCCTTCCCTCCTTCTTCACAAAATGTCTACCAAACCTGAGAGAAAATGCCCATTTATGCATAATCAACAACACCCACAGTTAGTCTGGGTACACGAACTATGCATCACAGAGATTCTCTGATACAGAATTGACCCAGATTACTCATTATCCACCTTGATAGATAGATAATAAGTAGATAATAAATAGGATTTAGAATATAAATTCTAGATATTCTTAGATAATAAATAGAAAATAGAATTTTTTGATAAATAGAAAATCAGCAATTGCTTCTTTTGGTCCACAACCTTGACAGGTCAATTTAAAAAAGCACTGACTGTGCTGGAAGTACTGTGGCTGGAGATAGAGATTGCTCTGGGTGCTGTTCACAAGGGGAGGGAGCCACACAGTGTGAAGGACAGATCCATCAGCACCTGTGTGGTGGCTAAGTCTTAGAGGCTTTGCAGAGACTTCAGAGTCTCTGGAAAGATTAAGCCTGTGTCGATGTTTGCCATACTCTGGAACTGCATTCAGCTGGCATGAAGTATCCCTTGTCTGCACTATGAGACTCTCTGACCTTCTGAAATGTGGGAACTGGGTCCACTGCATCCTTTGGGAGTGGTCTTCAGTTGTGCTGTCTCTGGAAGTACACCCAGGGTTTTTTAGGGATGGCCTTGATTGACACGAAGCACGAGTCAGTGACTGGTCTGAAAGTTCGGCTGTGCAAATCAGTGACTTACAGGGGTCAGGAATAATTACAAGAGTATCTATGTAAACTCAATCTCAGGAGCTGGAAGTGAGACAGTGTGAAAGAAATTCCCTAGGTAGCAGTTTGCTGTGATGTGGGAGCTTCTGTGTAACTCCCTGAAGGCAAGGACATGCACTAATGTGTTCTGGGATGGAGATGTTTAACATTATTTTACATGGCATGAAGTTTTTTTTACCTTCCTTAATTTGAGCTTTTGTTATATGAAAAATGCTCTGTTGCTCATGTAATATAATTTGACTTTTTGTAGTTAAATGCCTTTAGACTTTCTCTAGAAACCATGGTAGAGAGGCAGATTCACATCAAAGCCCTGGCCAGCTAGTCTCACTTTATCAGTTGAGAGAGACATGGAGTAGAAGTCACTGGAAGTGCCACAGACCACATATATACAGGATAAAATAAGATTCTTCCTTATTCTAGATAGAACTTAGTCGCATCGCAAAGGGTGAAATTTAAAAGTGTTTGCCTAAAAATGCAGCTTCCTGTTCTTTTCCAGCAATATAACTTTATTTTAGAAACAACGGGCTGCAGGATGGTATTGAATATTTTTGCATTGGTAGGGGTAATCTGGGATTTAACTTCTACAGGCTTCCTCTTTTGGAAAAAAAAAATAATTGTGGCATATGAAGCAATCCCAATCCCATGTTCCATTCCTTGCACTAAAAGTAGAGCTTTACAAATGGTCAAATCATTTCCATTTGAGGCACAGCACTTTGGAGCATTTTTGTTTAAAAAAATGGGCTGTGCACTTTCGAATTGTGTGCCTCAGCTTTAAACTACTTTGAAAAGAGAAACCCATTATTTAAAAATTGTTTGGCATATCACTGTTTTGAGTCCTAAAGCCTAGCTGGAAAACACAGTGAATCAATTGGACTACTTTTCCTGGCAGGACAGGTTTTGATTAGGATGATTTTTAGTCAATTTGAAATGTTTGGGAAAATAAGTCTTAAAATGCTCTGAAACACTTTTTCTTGCATTTCAGGTAGAATTTTTTTCCTAATGTAAGTGGCTAGGAATGAGACATGTCTCCTGAAGGTAGAGTAAAATTTGAGAGATCAGAGCTCAAGAGTATGTCAAACTCAGAGATATGAATAAAAGTGTACCACATAATATCAGCTCGTCTCAGGTTCACATCTCTCCTCAACAGTGGAGGCTGATATACAGAGGCATCTCCACAATACTTCTGCTCTCAGAGCAAACAGTCAAATTCCTGCAACAAAGTGCAAAAGGATCAAATTAAATTTTCTTTCTTTAATTTTTTGAGTAGTCAAAAGTCAGTGCTTTGATCACTTTATGAGAAATGCTGACAAGGAAGATTATTTTAACAGGGTTTGGGTGTCATATCATTCCTGACAGGACAGCTAGTTCCCTTTGTCTCTTTCAAAAATTAATATCACACTCTTCCACAAAATGAAGAATCTTTCTTCTGGTCAATGTGATTTGTTTTTCTGCCAGAAGTAGGCCCTGTGTACTTTAAACCCAAATTGTGCTGCTGTGCGTAACAGTACAGAGATCGAATGTCTGTGCTGAGCATTTTTGTGTCTTCAGTGTTCCCAGGGCTTCCTATTTCCATCTTCCTTGCTACTTGGTCTCATCTGTCATTGCAGAGATCACCTCAAGAGAAAAAAAAAAGGTTGTTTTGAAAGTACCTCAAACCTTTCCTTGGTAAGGTTCAAAAATACTTCTCTGACAGAGGCACTGCAACCACATCTCCCAGTGTTATATTTTAGGAATAGTATTCCCCAATTTAGTGTTCCCACTGAAACAGTGCACTGCTGTCTTGCTTTCTCCTTGTCCTCGCCCAGCAGACAGCTGGAGAAGAGAATTGGAGGCCCAAAAGGAAAGACCATGGGCTGAGATAAACACCATTTACTGGAAACAGAAATGAGAAAAGAAAATGAGCAGTAACAGCTACAATATCAGTTCCAAAGTGTACAAGATAGACAAACAGTTCACATGTGATTGCTCAGAACCTGCATTACCCAACAACTCTCTCCACCGCACTTTCTGGAATGGAAGGATTCCATTCTCCCTGGAGGAGAGTTCCTTCCTTCTGCCCTTGGCAATGGCCTGAGATAGTATACAGCAAGCTCCAGGACCTGGCCAAGATCATCCTGGCTGCTGCAAAAATTAACCCTGCCCTGGCTGGAACCAGGACACCCAGCAGATCAGAAACTCCAGTTACAGTAAATTCACGAATACAAGCCGCACTGAGTATAAGCTGCATCTCTGGGTGTTGGCAAATATTTCGTTCTCTGTCCATAAATAAGCCGCACCTGAATATAAGCCGCTCTGTCATTCGCAGCGAGGACCCGCGTGCAACAAAGTTGCCAAACACTAGCAGAACCGCGGCATGGTGGGGGGTTTACTGGTTCAACTAAGGCTGTGCAGGCTTGGCCCGCTAGGGGCTGCTGACGGGGCCAGTGGCCCAGCCCAGCGCTGCCACTCGGGGCTGGCCGCCGCCTCTGGGTTCCCTCGCCCCGGCCCCGCTCCCGCCGCGGCGCCGGCCGGGCACGGAGAGAGCGCCCCGCTCCCGCCGCGGTGGCGGAGGGTGGGGGCAGAGCCCCCCCCCTCCTCCCCGAGCCGTGGCAATGGCGGTGCGGGCTCCCCCTCGCTCCCCGAGCCGCGGCAATGGTAGCACGGGGCCCACGCCGGCTCCCCGAGCTGCGGCAATGGCGGTGTGGGGCCCCCCCGTCTCTCCCCTGGGCTGCGGCAGAGGAGGAAAGAGAGCTCTCCTGCCTCTCTCCCCGCCCCCCGTGCTGCCTGCAGGGAGCCAGGGCAACAGAGTAACACTGTAACAATCGCGGAATGCCGGCTTTTGCTGGCAGGTGCTTGGCTTGGCGCCCTGGCTGGTACATCTGCAGTTGTAAATGTCAGAAAATTATTCACATATTAGCTGCCCCCGACTATTAGCCGCACTTCCGGGTTTCCACCAAAATTTTTGTCAAATTGCTGCGGCTTGTATTCGTGAAATTACTGTACTTTCTGCTGCCACTTCAACAGGGAAAGTTTAAAACTCCAGGGCTTCCTTCACATAATTTTTCTGGTAGAAACCAATGTAGAGATGGTGCAATCTTATGCATAGGTGTAGCTCTGCTTGGCTGTGTTTGTATTTCAGCAATATTAATTCCATAAGCTACTTCCATCATTCATGTCAGCATTAGTAAGACAGCATGAATGGGGTTTGTATTTCTACTCACCTCATCAAACTTTCATCCAGTAAGGAACAGAATATTTACTAGGAAACAACTCAGAATACAATAAAGATCATCTCAATGCCAATGAAGTGATGAAAGACAATCAAAGATGAATTTACAGTAGTTTCACGAATACAAGCCGCACGGATTATAAGCCGCACCCCCGGTGCCTCGACAATGTTGCTGTCTTTGTCAATAGATAAGCCGCACCCCGAATATTAGCCGCACTTTCGTTCGTTGCGAGAATCCGTGCGCAGCTTTCACAAATTGGCCAATTAGTAACAGGATCGCGGCATAGCGGGCTTTACTGGTTCGGGGCGGGGCCAGGAAGGCTCGGCCCGCTCATGGTTGCCGATGGGGCCGGGTGGCCCAGCTCAGCGCCACGGCTCGGCGGGGCTGGCCGGGTGGTACTGCCGCCGCCGCCGGGCTCGCTGGCCCCCCTCTCCCGTCAGCACTGCCCCGCTGCCGCGTTCGCTAGCCCCGCCGGCGGGCTCGCCGGCCGCGCCGCGCCGCGTTCGCTAGCCCCGCCGCTGGGCTCGCCGGCCGCGCCGCGTTCGCTAGCCCCGCCGCCGGGCTCTCCAGTCGCGCCGCGCCGCGTTCCCTAGCCCCGCCGCCGGGCTCGCCGGCCGCGCCGCGCCGCGTTCCCTAGCCCCGCCGCCGGGCTCGCCGGCCGCGCCGCGTTCGCTAGCCCCGCCGCCGGGCTGCCGCCGCCGCCGCCGGGCTCGCCGGCCGCCCCCTCCCGTCTGCACCACCGCCGCGTTTCCTCGCCCTGGCCGGCACTGCAGGCCCCCGCACTGCCGGGCTCCCCCACGCTGCTGGCCCCAATTCTGCTGGGCTTCCCCCGCTGCCAGGCAGCCCCACCCTCCGGCCTTCCTGCTTCTGCCATGCTCCCCTGCACTGCTAGCCCCAGTTCTCCCGGGCTCCCCCACACTGCTGGCCCGGGCTCTGCCGCCCCCCTGCCCCGCCCTACTGGCTCAGGCTCTGCCGCCCGCCCCCCACACTGCTGGCCCCGCCTCTGCCAGGCTTTCCCACCTCTGCCGGGGCCGGCCGGGTTCCAGCTTGGCTTGGGGCTGCCGCGGGCTCTCACTTCCGTGTTGGCAGCTTTTAGAATTTTGTTAATGTATTAGCCGCCCCGGAATATTGGCCGCACTTCCGGGTTTCCACCAAAATTTTGGTCAAATTGGTGCGGCTTGTATTCGTGAAATTACTGTACTTTACATCTGAAGGAGTTAGAAGAGAACAGGAACACCCAGCTGGATTAATTTTGTTTACTGAAAAATATTTTAATTATGATTTGCAGTTGCATAGGAGTTCTGATCCACTGGAAAGAGAATAGTTATTCAAGATGAAAGTAGGAAATTTTAAAAAAAATGAAGATTAACTATGATAGAAATTCATTTTCAGACTACTTAAAAAGGAATAGAAATAATCAGGGAATAATATAGAGTATTTGCACATAAGGTTTCTTTGGGACTTATACTTTTAGAGCATCTCTTGAGTTATGTTCCTTTCTAAGCATTAACAGCAACAAAGGCATAAAGCAGGTGGTGGTATGGTCCTTCACAATTTCTTTTTTTAAAATTGAAATAAAAATACTTCTTCCTAATTCTATACCAGTATCTTAGTATCTTGTGGTCTTATAAGTCACATTTCAGTCAGATTTTTATTTTCAAAGTTTAAAAATGTTCTCAGGTTAATTCTAAATACCACTTACTGCTAAAAATCCTATAAGATCTACTTATTCTGTGATTTAGTCTTACAATTGTGAAAAAATAATAACTGTTCATCCTTTTTCTTTGTGCTAGTGCAAAATGTAAATATTTTAAATATTGCTGCCAAATCTCTACAATTGTCACTGTGGGAACTGTCCCAATTCACCTGAAGCTAATGAAAGTCTTCCTGTTAATTTGATCAAGAAGTGGTCTGAGCACTGAGAGAGCAAATTAATTTGGCTGTTTTCAGACTGAGGTTGACTCCTCCTTTTTTGTACCTGATGTCTAATGTACGGATGACCAGTGCTAGCACCACACTGCTGCAAATTTAGGAGAAATGCTTTATCATCAGGGCTTGCCCCTGCAGAGTTTAGGCTCTCTCACTGCCCATATGCAAGTGATAGCATTGGAAGAGTCCATTCCTTTCTCGCCTCTGCACTAATGCTGCACAAAGTCTGCTACCTGTTGAATTCTGCAGAGCTGTTGCAGTTCCCAAAGAGAAATTCAATCTGTATGCAAAACCTCTTTTCTATGCAGTAGTTTCTATAGCTAATTAAACCATGAAATAAAAACCATATCAAATGCCAGTGCCCACCAAAGTTGCACGCAAACAAATCTCACTCTGATTAGACCATGATTTCTACAAAGTGGCTTGTATCTCAGCCCTGTGAAACCATACAGCCCATACTGTCATCACCAGTCACAAACTTTGTAATGACTTTCCAAGGACTGAGTCTTGAGAGCCATGCTCAGTTCAAACTTTTCTTCACCTGTTGCTCCTTTGTCATACTTGTTTTAGCTGGGACAAAAATTTCTGTAATTGGCATGATGTTTATGTCTAATTTATTTTGATTTTATCATCTTTGTGCATTACAACCACAGTTTTACATAGGTAGCAGCAAGCAGCAATGTTTGTAAGGAGAATGAGGTATTTATGACTCTGACATAATGATGTAATGTAGAGAAATACGTCTGACACAACAGCAGGGTTATTGAGTAGTGAAACCACAGGATGTGGCACAGACATGGGGAGACGTGCTTGGTAATGGAAATTCCATAGCTATAAATAAATCACTGATACTCTGAAAAAAAAAAAATAGAATTGTACAAAACTAGTTTCAAATGTCACAAAGAGAAGAAAGATTAAAGAAAAGTAAAATATCAGAAATTAACATTACATTCCTCCCAGAAAATGTCTCTAGTTACTGGCAACTTGAGTGTATATAAAAATTCTAGCTGTGTTATTATTGGGTTTTTCTCCATACTGTTCAGAATCTGGACTCATATTTACTAGATTCTGAAGATTTCCACTAGTGTAGCGTTATTATAGTAGCAGTATATTATAGACTTTTTTTATACACATGTGTATTTCTACTTGGCACATAAACAATATTTTGAGTGTAATACATTCTTTCATGAATAACAAAAGGCAGTGATTTCAGTAGGGCTTAGTACTTTGCACTGTAGATCAATTCCATTCTATCTCAGCCTTTAAATCTTATTAAGTTATGGGTCAATCCCTGTCAGACCAAACCTTCTTTCAATGTTGTCTAAAACCTGGAAGGCTTGGTTGGTTCTTTTTTGTGACAGCATGTCTGCAGCAACTTTTAGTGGCTTCTGCTCCCAAGGCCAGTCCCTGCTCTCTTGAGAAGCAGTGTCATTTCCCTGCTAGCATGGCACACCTTAAAGCATGCTGAGCTCAAACCCTGACAATTCGGCAGAAGTCCTGCGTTCATCTGGAGTGACACACATCCTCCCAGGCACTCAGCAGAAAATTACTGGCTCATGGTTTGTGCACAGTATAAAATTGAATCTTTATTGGTATTAGGCATGGACAGTGAGCTTCATAGGATGTTGGGAACTGTTTCCCAAAAATAGGTTTACTGCATGGTAAGTATCAGATCTTACTTCTCTAATTTATTTTATTTCTACTTTATTACTTTCCATAATACAATATATTTCTGGTTTATAGTAAGGTTTCAGAGTGGCTAATTTAACATTGTTGTTAACCTTAATTTTTCAAGAAGATGGCAGAAATCTAGTCTTTGAGCTACATTTCAAATCCGATTGTTTATAAACCATCTGTTTTATTAAAATTGGAAGCCCAGAGAATGACATCACAAAATCTAATATTTCCCTTCTTTTTTATTTCCCCAGTGAAAGGAATATCTTTTTCCACTTCAATTAGTTTCCAGTCTCCCGTCTGCAATACAATCAAGATGTTTCATGCTGGCCAAATTATTAGTGACAACTGACTGGCATATGGAGACTTGTATCTAAAATGTAATTTAACAAACTGATCGAGTCCTAAATGCGGAGCAGTCTGACTTTTAATGTACCAGTCCTAACTTGTTTCTGGTGCTATGGGAAATCCCAGTATTTTTTCAACTACTGTTGACAGGATATTCTAAAGTCCATTTTTTCTGTCTCCTGAATACTTTCCCTAGATAATCGTTCCATTGCCTATTATGATACTTGCTCTACCAAGCAGTAAGTCAGTAAAAGTTTCGGTTCTTGTCAGCCAACCCTCAGCAGTTTCCAGGATAGTGAGCCCAAATGTTTGGGTCACATTGCAGTACAGACTTTTATTGTATTACCAAGTATCTGGGTAGATACTCTGGCAGTTCTTGCAAAAATTTGTCCTGAGTATTTAACATTGAAGACAAGTAGTGCTAAGATAAGGACTGTGTAGGCCAGATGATGGAATTTAAATATCAAAACATTTCATAAATTATGTGATAATTAATGGAGAGTGAGCTTTAAATTTCTGACACTTTTTAGCTAGCAAAATTTACTGGCTAGGATACATCTCATAATAATACAGAATCACAGAATCATTTAGTTTGGAAAAGACTTCTGAGATCGTCCTTTGAGTGCAATATCTGACATGATCAAATAGACCATGGCACTAAGTGCTACACCCAGCTGTTTCTTGAACACCTCCAGGGATGACGACTTCACCATCCTCCTGGGCAATCTTAATCCAATGCCTGAAAATCCTTTTAGTGAAGAAGTTACCTCAGCCTGAACGTCTCCCAGCACATCTTGAGGCCAATTCCTCTTGTTCTGTCACTTGTTGCCTGGAGTCGCCTGGGCTGACCCGCACCTGGCTACAGCCTCCTTTCAGGTGGTTGTAGAGAGTGATAAGGTCTCCCGAGATTCCTCTTCTCCAGGCCAAGCAACTCCAACTCCCTTGGCTGCTACCCATAGGACTCAGTCCCTAGAATCTTCACCAGCTCTGTTGACCTCCTCCGGACTCACTCCAGCCCCTCAGTGTCCTTCCTGTAGTGAGGGGCCCAGAACTGGGCACAGGGTTTGAGGCACAGCCTCACCAGTGCCCAGTACAGGGGCACAATCATTGCCCTGCTCCTGCTGGCCACACCATTGCTGATCCAGGCCAGGATGCCATTGGCTTTCTTGGCCACCTCAGCACAGCTGGCTCATGTCCAGTCGCTGCTGACCAGCAACTCCAGGTCCTTTTCTGCCAGGCCACTTTCCTGATTTGAATTTTTGCTGCTTTCAATGACAGCATGCAGGAGTAGAAAAATCCTTGCCCCAAACAAGAAGTCAGTCACAGGCTGTGCCTCATTATTGTCAACAGCAAAGTGGATGCCTGTAGAAAATATAAAATTGAAGACCAATAGGAAGCAAAGCTTTCTGCTGTGGAAACTGTATCCAGACCATTGAAATACAGACAAATTATGGTCCATAAAATACCCTCAGTTTTCTTTGGATCTCTTTATACATTGATCTATCTAAAAAAATCCTGAAGCAAGAGGTATGTGGGCTATATGTAATGGTATTTGCTACCATTCCCTGTAAACTTGGTATGGTACCCCTCATTTTTTGCATTTTGATGAACAGTGCAGAAGGATTGCCATTACCTCCTCAGTGTCCTCTTCTTGCTTTAAAGACTCCTGTTGTTTCTATCTTGAGGTGTATGGTCTCTTAACAGTTTGAAGAGTCCAGGAAGTTCTTAGAGTGTGTGGAGGACAACTTTTTGTCACAGCTGGTGGATGAGCCCACCAGCAGAGGGATTATGTTAGATATGTTGTTTGCAAATAGAGATGGGCTGGTGGGAGATGTGGTTGGAGGCTGCTTGGGGCATAATGATCATGAAATTATAGAGGCCTCAATATTTAGTGAAATGAGGAAGGAACATCAATAAGACTTTTACACTGGATTTCCAGAGGGCAGACTTTGGCCTATTTAGGAGACATTCAGAGAGCTCCTTGGGAAGCAGCCCTTAAAAACAAAGCAGCTCAGGAAAGGTGAGTGTGCTTCAAAACAGAGATCTTGAGGGCACAGGAACAGACTGTCCCTGTGTGCCAAAGATGAGTCGATGAGGCAAACATCCGGCCTGGATGGGCAAGGAGGTTTTGGAGGAAATTAGGAATAAAAAGAGGATTTATCATCTTTGGAAGGAGGGTCAGGTCTCTCAAGAAGCATTTAAGGGGTTTGCTAGGGCATGTAGTGTGACCAGCGGCAACCTCTTTTATGGTCAGAGATCACTCACCCCCACATAAAAGGTGGTCTGGGAATTCTTGTTTCACAGCCAGGGCACGGTAGGGCACAAAAGAAGACTCGAGAGCTGATGTTCCGAGGTTTCCAAGGTTGTTTGTTCTTTCTTATCTAAGGAATTTTCTCTCTAGCTTACAGCGGTCCACTCTGCAACTCGTTCAAGGCTTTTCTCCTGCCCTCCTGGGTTGGACTTATCTTTTATACTCTAAATTATGCATACATTGTTTACAATTAATCTCCAATACATGACACCTACATTGCATTGTCCACTTTCCCCTTAAACCAATCCTGAATTGACATCCTAACCTAAAAGATGGATGACAAGAAGAAGGAAAAAGACATACCACACCCTAAATCCTCCATCTTGTGTTCAGACCCCTAACATAAATTATTTTTAAAACTTCACTTTTCTACCTTTTAATGCTCTAATTTATACTCTACTTATTTTTGTGACTTTGTAATTCTGCATATAAAGATGGTAATTTATCCCAGGGACTTAGATCGAACTCACAGGGATTTTGGGCACCTTGCCAAGGCTTCTGAGCCCCCTGCCCAGATTCCAGGGAAGCCAGGGGAATATCCTGGGTTCCCACAATGTAGGATAAAAAAATAGAGAGGCCAAAGCACAGTTTGAACTTAATTTGGCAACTTTTGTATAAAGGATAATAAAAAATATTTTTTAAAATATATTAATGGCAAAAAGAAGGGTGAGACCAACCTTTGTTCTCTATTGTATGAGGGAACGAACTTAGTAACTGTGGATGAGGAAAAGGCAGAAGTGCTCAATGCCTTCTTTGCCTCAGTCTTTAGTAGGAACACAGCTTGTCCTCAGGACAGCTGTCCTCCTGGGATGGTAGATGGTGTAGAATGGTTGCCCTGTTATCCAGGAGGAGGCAGCCAGGGAACAGCTGAGCAGATCAGATGTTCATAAATCTATGGGCCCAGATGGGATACACCCCAGGCTGATGAGGGAGCTGGTAGATGGGCTTGCAAAGCCTCTCTCCATCATTTACCACCAGTCCTGGCTCACTGGGGAGGTTCCAGATGACTGGAAGCTGGCCAACATGACACCCATTCATAAATAGGGTGGGAAGGAGGATCCTGGTAACTATAGACCAGTTAGCCTGACCTCAGTACCCAGTAAGGTTGTGGAACAGTTTATACTGAGTGCCATCATGCAGAATTGACAAGATGACCAGTGGTATGAGACCCAGACAGTGTGGGTTTAGGAGGGGAATGTTGTGTTTGACGAACCTGATCTCCTTTTATGACCAGGTGACACGCCTGGTGGATGCAGGAAAGACTGTGGATGTTGTGCACCTGGAGTTCAGAAAGGCCTTTGACACTGTCTCCCACAGCATTCCCTGGAAAAGCTTGGACAGGAACACTCTTTGCTGGGTTAGGAACTGAGTGGATGGCCAGGCCGAGAGTGGTGGTGAACGGTTCTTTGATAGAAAGGTTACATTAGTGCTATTAGTGTCTAATATTTAGTTAAGACTGATTTTTCTCATTTACATTATTTTCTAGTGCACTTGATGGTTTCCATCATTTCATTGTCAGCCTACTCAGCATGGTCTTCTCTCCTTCAAAGATAGATTTATTTGTAATATTCTTAAATGCTAACATTAAGGGTTTTTTCTTTCTCTACATCCTTTTAATTGGTTACATCTGCATTGAAAAACAGAGATCTATTTGAAGCTCATCTAGCAACATCTTTTAATTGATAACCTTGACCCTTGACCTTTTGATGTTTCTTTCCATCATTTCATAAATTATGACTCTACCAAAATTATGTTCTCCTACAGCATCTTGATTTGTTCAATAATCTCTGATGAGAGAGGCTGCCAAAAACATTCAGAACTTTAAATACTATTTATCTGCTGCTTTACAAGAGAGGTGATGTCTCTCATATGCTGTTTTCCTTCATCAGGTAAGGATCCACTTGGCTACATATCAATACTGACAATATTCTTGCCTTTATAATTACTCATCTAGCACTCAGCTAGAAATTGCTTCAGGAAAGGCTTTCAGTCTGTGTTATAAAGCCACATAAAATGCAAAAATCACAGTGAGTGCTTCTCCAGTGACAGCTTTTGAATTAAGAGAAGTGATATGTGTGATGAAGTCAGGAGTTACTCTGTATTTATGAGGTAGGTCATTTATACATCCAGAATGAATCCAAAGTGAACACGAAGCTCAATTTAACAATTCCTATGAATGTGGTGATATTTCTAAGAGTTCAGACAAAAGCTGAGCCTCTCATTTTCTGAATTTACCATATATGAATGGAAAAGAGAAAGGTTTTTTTAGGTTGTGTTCATTATTTTAAGAGATGACATTGTATAATTCAGACATTTTTCCATCTCTTTTATTTTTGAATAATCAGTGAAACACAAAAAAATTAATTTACTGTGATAAAACTAGGTTTCTCTTCAATATAAATTTTCTGCCTGCTTTATTCTCTATTATGCACCCTAAGTGGCAGAAGCATTTGCTGCATGAAAATCTCATTTTTTTTGCACAGAACAATTCATTTAGCCCAATATGCTACAGACAGGAAAGTAACTCAAGGACACAGCAAATGGGAGAGAAAAAATGACTGGGATAAAAGCAGCCAGAACAAGAATTTTAATTCAGTGGAGGTCAGTTGAGATGGAAGGATATGCATTATACTAATATTATTATTTTCTGATTTTTTTCTAAAGAATGTAGCTAAGATGCTAAAAGTTTTGCATTTTCCTTCTGTACAACAAACAACAGATTGCATGTGGTCCAGAGCAGGTAAAGACCAGGAGTTTGGAATTCTCAAGGTGCAATCCTATGGATATCTGTGCCAAAGAGTACTCATGCAAACCATTGCTGCAAGTTATTTCCTCACAAAATATAGAAGGAATATCAGATATGAGAATGAGATTCAGGATTTAGATATTTTATAGATACAAATGTAAGGTTAGAAACAAATTGGATTGTACACCAGTAAGCTTTTAACATAATTCCCTTTGTAACATACCATATAGTTAGAAATTAGGAGAATATTTCCAAGTCCCATTCAGCAATCTATTTCGACAAACTTCATTTCCTGAAAAGCTGAGGTACACAATTATTGTTCTTAGAAATGTTGTGCAGTGTACAATTTCCTAATGGCCTTGAGTTGGATAAAAGTATGTGAGCAGGTTTCAAAGGTGTCTGTTCTCTGTGTGCACATATATGTGTGCACACACATGGAAACACGCACACCCATGGTACCGTGGAAGATCTGCTGTTTTGCTTGCCCAACTGCAAACTGAAGGGCTTCCTCTCTAAACCATTCTTAAGTAATTTGCTTCAAGGTTTCCTTTGAACAGGTCCCTGTACAAATAGTATCCAGTCACAGAATTGGTCAAAGAGCGTGCTGGTGAATATTCAACTTTGTTCAAGATAAAGAGGAGCTGCTTTCTAAGTCATATCTCCTTCTAGGCAATTACATTAGGCCCTTTCTAAAGGCAAATACTGGCAATAGTTATCTTCTGTTGCCTCTTACACTGAGAGTAAACAAGAAAGAGTATATAATATTATACTAACCATTTTGTAAGCCCTTTGAGAAATAAATTTCAGTAATAAGTCGAATTCTATTTACAACTTTCACATTCACCTCACAAAGACATTAGAGAGAGTTTTAGAGAGAGTGTTCTATTTTTGATAATGTTTTTAACAGATTTATTGGGAAAGGTATCCTCAGTTCCACAGAACCATGCAACTGCTCTTTAGTCTTCACTGCCCAGAACCTTGCTTCAGAGGGAAATTAAATCAGAGATGCTAAGGAGTAAGTAGATTACTGAGTTGCCTTTATGATGTCTACTAAAGATTATTAAAAATTATCTAAGGCATACTCTAATTTTCCTCAATTTTGTCTTGACCCAGTGAATCATTTTATGTGCAGTTGCCTTGGATTCCCAGCAAAGAGAAACTACATTTAAACAGATATTTTTATTTTATACTTCGCATTGGCATCTACATTTGACAATAAGAAATCAGCATGATAAAGATACATTTTTTACTAACAGATAGAGCAGTTAGTATTTCACTCTGATTCTTTACATAATCATCCATTTTAATAAAGCAGAATATTCATTATTCTTTGGAGAGTGTTCTCCCAATGCTTATGATAATTCATTGGATACAATTTTTATCTTTTATCTATTCATAATAAAAATCATTCTAGGTCAAAACCAAATTAAATGAAAGAGAAATCATGTCAAAAGAAAAATTTTCAGACAATTTTAAACCATTATTTTTATTTTTGCTTTTAGAGATTTGCAGTACAATTAAATATGAATAAAGCATAATTAGTTTGCATTTAAATAAAATACTTTGAATTGAAATACAAGACATATGGGTTAGAAAGATGAAGCTCTGTCAAAATATTGATGCAAAAAATATGCAAGGGGTTTTTTTTCTCTTCACAAGTACTTTTTCATAAAGTGATATTTTCTGATGAAATTAATGTTTTCTCCTGAAAAGAGGATCCTGCTAGGTCTAATTTCTTCTGAAATTACTTCTGCTGTATAAATCTGTGGTCCAACTTCAATTAAATTATCTTTTTATTATCTCTCAAAAACCAGAGGACAGATGGTATTATTATCATTCCTGTAGAGACAAGTTTCAAACATTGCAACATTTTTATTAAAACAGTAACTAATTTCTCTATAAAATTTTCCAAGATGCAATTAAAGAACTATTACTGAACTATAAAATAAAAAAAATACATGCAGAATATGATTATAATATAAAAAATATTTACTTTTGTAAGTTTCCTAATAAGTTTGTAGAGAAAGTTGATATAATGCTATTCTGTAAGATAGAATCAAGTACCATAAAAATGATAAAATATCAGTGACCAAGCACAGGAGTCATTCATGGGATATAACACTAGGAAAATGAAAGGTCTGAAATGTTCAAATTGACATCTTATATTTATGTCAAGCAACAAAAGCTTGTAAACACAGGTTAATAAAAACTTTAAAGTCATCTTTTTGCAATTACCAAACAATCAGAGCATGTTTAAAATGTCGTAAACTTGACTGGATGTTAGAAACTTTTGTCATATGTACTCTCTTCCTGGGTGAATGCACTTTTGGATTTGGACTTGCCTATTGGCATCCTAAGTCTTGGGAAGAATTTGTTACCAATAGGAAAGCAGCAGTTTCTCTCTGTGCTTTGCTGCAGAGCAGCTACCACAAGAGAGACCCTTGCATTTCTGAAGAGCAATCATCTCTCCTTCTTATGCCCAATGTCGGCCAGGCTGGCTGATGGGTTTAATGTGGGCTATTATGACTGCCATGTGTATGTTTCCTGCTAAATATTGACTCCAGATGTGCTTAAAAAGCAGCTACAAGCAGTCTTTAGCTGTTCACAAACTCCCCAGGTCTTTTATCAGCAGGTATTACTCTTATGCAGCAGTCGTCTATTCCCTATCAAAACTTCATCTGAAGATTGATGTTGCTCTCTGGTCCTAGTTTAATAACTGTGTTGGAGCCATATAATCCCCACTTTCATTTCAGATTTAACAGAACGGGAAAAAATTCTGTTAAGAGCAGGTTTACACTATTATCATGTTGATGACAAAGGCTGCAAGAAGAAAACGCAGAAGGCATAAAAGTAGAAACATGTCTGACAGCTAAATTCAGGCAAGCTGCCGTGTTCAGTGTGCTCACTGTCACACAGAGGTTCTGGGAGGGTTTAGCAAGTGTGTGTGTTAGGAGAAATTTGGGGCTTAATGAAGAAAAATCTCTGGTTTTCCTTGTTGTAGCAAAATGCCTTTTTCTTTTCCTCAAGCAACCGGCCATGGGAGACATGACACACATTCACATCAGAGTCTGATCCTTTTCCCCAGTGCACTCACAGTTTTCCCAGTTTCATGAGAGATCCACACTACTTTGGGGACTGCATGCCCCAGGAGTCATATGACAATAATAGAACATTAATTTTAATTCTCTAATAAACTTATCAAAGTGGGGAGTAACAGGACACATTCTTTACATCTTTGGGACTGCTACAATTTAGGGCATGTTTGATTAATGCATAGCAACAGCATGATAGTCAGTTCAGCTTTTCTTTGGCTTTTTCATATCACAGCTGGGGCTCTGTGTCTTTGTTGAGCATAACACTAAGGAAATTTATTCTTTCAGGCCTTCTCCAGTGTATTCTAGCTTTCTCTTCTACTTAAGACATATTGTCTTATTTCAAACTGAGCTGTATGCTGCTCCAAACACAGAGGTGCTGCACTGCAAGGACTTCCTTCTACTAAAATTTGATCATAAATATTGTCTTCGTGGCATTTAAATATAAAAGAACATGTAATCTGATAAACCAGCTCACATGATGTGAATGGAGATACAAATTTGACTGTCTGTGCCGACTCTCTGGAGAGAGGTAGATTAAGACCATAAACTAATTAATTTTGCTCTCTGCATACTCCTTCCTTTAGCTATAGATAAAACAGGTGGTTTGAAAATGATATATGAAATGCTGCAGAAGCTATGTTCTCAAGAGGCAGCTGACAATGTGGGCAAGGAGACAGCAGAGGTTAATGCACAGATATGGGGGAGTGGACACAAGCAGTGACAGCATGTCAGTCACCAACGGGCTCCTTGTCATGGGGCTATTCCACTACACTAATGCGAGGTGGCTGTCAGTAGCTTCAGAAAACCAAGGGTCTTGCTCTGCATTCAGATGCTGAAGGTCTTGCTTATCTAGACCCAAGTTATTATTACACTCTGAAAGACACCCTCATATCTTACTAGTGCCCTGGGAATGAATGGTGGAAAACCAGCTGCTGGTGTGGGATATAACAATTTCTTATGGAGCTACAATCTGGCCAGAAATATAGCTCAGTATGAATGAATGAGCCTCCAGGAACCCCGCAGCCTAATTCCTGATATAAACCTATCCTCTTTCAGTTTAAAACCATCTATCCTAGTCCTGTCACTACATGCTTTGCGAAAAGGACCTCTCTGGGTTTTTTGTACCCTTTAGATACTGGAAGGTGAATGTCAACTGCACAACACAGCTTGGTGTTGTCAGCAAACTTGCTGAGGGAGCACTGCCCATGCCACCAAAGATGTTGAAAAGTGGCAGCCCAAGGAACACCACTCCTCACGGGCCTTCACTTGGACATCAAGCCATTGACTGTGGCCACCCAGTCAGTTCCTTATACACTAAGAGGTCCATTCTTCAAATCCATGTCTCTCTACAGAGAAGGATGCAGGACAGTGCCACTGTAAGTGGCCTTTTTACTGAGCGGAGTCCAGTGGAGTCAAATAAGCAGTGATTTAGGGAAATTTTGAATTTGATGATGAAATATAAATAAGTCAAAAAGCTAAATTTTCATTTGGTATATAGTCACAGTATGTTTTACAAACGCATTTCCAGCTGAAGGTTCAGCCAATTAACATTGCAGTTCATTAAAAAGATTGATTATTATTGGAGTGGGAGAAGACTGCTAAGTACTAGTTTCAAGCTACCTTTAATAGCCTCATATCTGTACCAGATGCTGGTTGTCAATTCTCCTGGGAAATGCACAAAAAATATTCAACACAACAAATGGCCCTTTACAAAGTGTACTCTCCTGCTTCGGGAAATCAATACTGTGAAAAGTTTTTAATTGAGAATTTTCATTTTTGTTGTCAATTAGAGCTGATGCTTAGGCCTCACTTTAAAAAAATGGTGCTTGCATGTAAGATTACGATACGGCAAAAAAAAAATTCTTTTTTCTGGTTGATATAACATTGGAAAATACAGAGAACAGCTCAGAGAAGAGATTATTTAGAAAAAGCACATTACAGTGGAAGACTATAATTTATGTTATTATTCTACAATGTATCCCAGAAGACTCAATTGTGAACCAATGGGTGTGGAATGATACAAGGCATTCACAACTTTTTCTTCTCATGATGTGGGATTTATAAAACATACTAGCAGTCATAGAAATCAAATAGATGATCAGATGTTCTGCTCAAGTTGCCTAGGAAGAACAAATGAAGGAATAAAAGAAAAGCATCAATTTGGAGATCTATGAAGGACACATTTTGCTCATTATTATGAGTACAGTTATTATTATTTCTTGTTATTTTCCCAGACGACCAAATGCATGAAAGGGAGGAGGTTAATAACAGAGTCCTCAAACACTAGCTATTAGTCAAAACATCCTGAATAAATGAAAGCAGTGGGATGTGGGGATGACTGACAAAACAGCAAGGTGCAGCACTAAAGAGGAAGAAGGAAAAAAACAACAATGGAAGGATGAGGCTTGAAAGCATCAGCAGCAGTGAGAGAGCCCAGTGTGCAAGAGCAGCAGCTCTCCAGGCTGGTCATGCAGCTCCAGGTGGGAACTGCAGTGCTGCTGAACAACTCCTGCCAATGTAGTGATACACAGACCTAACGGAGAGCCTGAAAAAGACAATAATTTCAGCCCACATCATCTGTCTGATTTAAAAGTATTAATTTTGAGATGCGGTTTTCACTTCTGAGGTTAAATGATTGTCCCCTGCATTATCAAGTCCCTGGATTTCCAGGCTCTCTGGTGCTTTTATTACTTGGATTAAAGCATATCCATGAAGCCCCTGGCTTGCAGCTGCTGCAGTGGTCCCTGCAAGGCTCTCCTGGGAACCTGGAGCTAATGTTACCCTTACTAAGCTGTCTGAGGGCAGACAGGCTGCATGCGCTGGCAAAGATTAGGTAGCCTTCAGCACTCACTGCCCTTGCTGGCTCTGTGAATGACTCCTTCAGTGTTACCCATCAAATCAATTAAAATACAAATGCAAATGAGAACTTAAGCTTTTCCACTTTTACTTCTTTTTAGTTTTATTTGACTGAAACTAATTACTAAATTTTCCTGAAGTATGGAAATATTTACACCTCTAGAAGTGTTTAATGTCCAAGACTTTCTTTTCTTTCTCCAATTCTACCACAATTTCCTTGCAGATGTGAACCCCCAAAATATTGCCTCATCATATTCAGAATTATTTTTAGGTCTCTAAAAGCCACTGAAGCATAAAACCCATGGCACAGCATTCTTAATTGTTACACTTTGACATTTTAAAATATTTTATTTGCAATATTATTTACAAATGGTTTTATTTATAATATTTCCAAAGTTATTTTCCTTACATTGGATCATGAATTGCAACTTATTTCCTTCAGTCTTTTACTTAATATTCAGTTTATTGTTTGAGAGAGAAAAGATATTTTTACATTTATTATTATAGAAAATAACTTACACATTAATGAAAATGTATTTTTGGTATTATTTCATTATATTACTTGTCTCTTTTTCCTTGCTTTCTATTATTCTCCTTCTTGTCTCTTTGTACTGTGATTTCTTACCTCTGTTTCACTTCCAGTACTCCTTTCTTCTTCCTTTCCTTATTTATTTCCAGTCCTTCATGTTTTTTTCTGCTTAACAGCACAAAACTCAAACTATTTCAATAATGAAGAAAATGGTTGGACTGTTTTGAAGTTCATTATGGACAAGTAGATTTGAAAATAATCAAATAATCATACTCTGCTTTTATGAATTTATGAAGTTTAGATTTAATAAAGTTAAAGATCAGATATCTGCTCCAACATTTCTGGAGACACAGACTGGGAGATATCCTGTTCTCTGAACAAGATTGTGTCATTTTCCAGAACATGTTCACATATAAACAATGGGCTGCTTGCATAGCAAGGTAAATGATGTTTCTGCACACCAGAGCCATAAGCTCTCACTCCTGAAGCCGAAACATAGTGAAATCATCCACTCAGCCACAGCCTTTGCTGGGACACAGGGAATCTTCATCCAGATTCTATACTTTTACATTTGTCTGCTTACCTTCCAGTATGTTCCTGCTCAAAAAGAGATTATGATGAGATCAGGGCGAACTGTAGTGCACACAGCAGAAGCTAAGACCAGTTGACCACAAGAAGTCATTTCATCAGGCTGTATATCATTTGTGAAATGCATTAGTGTTGATCACCACACTTCATCATTTCTTCAGTTCTGTATCTGGAAAGAGAATGCTGAAGTGACTCATTTTTAAAACAATTAGCTGATAAGTGTTTTGTGTTGATTAATCATGAAAAATAGTCCTAACAAATACAAACAAAGATAATGATTTGTTACAGTAATTTTGCTATTTCAGTCTGGTATTTTTTGAGCAACCAATACAGTTGGATAAGAGGCAAACCTTGGAGTCCTGCTTACAGTTATGGCTATTATAGCCCCTTTTTGGCCTTTTGCCATTCTTGCCTAAAAAGTTAAATGAAAAAACAGCCAAATTATAAATATTTGAGTGTAAAAGTCCTTTTAATAGTGTGAGTCAGTGGAGGGACAGCAAGCTTGAACAAAGAATTTGTATTAAGAAGGATTTCCTTCCAGCCTCGAGCTCTCCATCATTCTACCCAAGGTTGTGAAATGTGAACACACATATGTAAGGGGGCATACAATAATGATTGGCTTGACTATATTCTATACCTTTCAGTGAACAAGGGGTATCAGATGAAACTTTATTCAGGTTCAAAATAAACAACAGTAAAACACCGTATTCTCAAATTCTATCTATGGATAGAAAAGTACAAAAGGCAACATAATTTTTCTTTTTTTTCCTTTGCTTTGTTTCGTAGATGAGTGAGAAATAAAGAATTAAAGACTCTTTTATAGGGTGGTGACTACTTCAGAAGGTCTGAAGAAAATTCCTTTTTCAGCCCTTTACAAACCATTTTTTTGCACCTGACATCTCAAAATTATTTGTTCAATAAAACCCCAAACAGATGCTCATAGGAGACTTCCAGAGACTCAATTTTCTAGATGACAAATAAGACCAACTTCTAAGATTTCCTGCAGAAACTATATAGTTATAAACCCCATGAAAACACAATATGTACCTCACTCTTCTTTACTTCTGCAAAATAGAGACACAACTCCAAACAAATTATTTTTATTACTAAACAGGATATTTATGAAAATCTCTGTACTGCAATTAACCAGACATTATTTCTTAAATTCAACTTCATTCTTAAAAGAACTAATTTATGCTTCAGTTGTACAAAAAAAAAAAATAAAGTGTCTGCATTTCATTCTGATAAACTTACATGTACAGAGAACTTAAAAGTTTGGAGTTACACAGAAATTTAAATTTAAAAGGTAACTAGAATGTTGACCAAATATTTTAATGAAGGATTTAAACAAAACCCAGTCACTCAATATTGCATCTGTGAAGTTTAGAAAATTTGGAATTTGGGGAATCAATATTGATTCATTTGAACATTTTAAACCATGAGAATCTGTTTGAAGATGAAAATGATGACTGGAGTTTCTAATAAAGCATGGAATTGCCTCATCTATGAAAGGATGGGTTTTGCCCTTTGGACCTTAAAAGACAATCACTGCAAGGCTGTTGATTTTATAATTCCAGGGAAGATAGGCAAACACTCATAAAATGATATAAAATACTATAAATTATATGGATTATTACATTTCCTATCAGTTCAACCACAGCAGCACTGATTTAAGAATGCCAGTTATTTACTCTAAGTTATAAAAATAAGTCAATTACATGAGCAGCCTTGGCTTGAAAAATAAGATAAGGAGGCAACTGCCTAAGGCAGTAGGCTGAGTAAAATGATCTACACACCTGCCTTAAAGAGAGGATACTGGCTCTTCCAGTCTGAACTATCACACTCAGTTTCTGCACCATTTGTAGAAATTGCTCATTACTGTGGTTGCAGTTGTGGGAAGGATTGATCTGTGCAGGACCTAGTCTGTGGAGGAGAAAGAAGTGACTCCTCTCTGCAGAAGTCAATGGGTCCTCTTGCATTACCATTTTTTGGTAAACGACTTCATGAAGGGAGTCACAGAGTGCATGAACTGCATTTCTTCTGGGTAAGACTAAATTGTAAGCTTTGTTCCAAGAGCACAACTAATGCTCTCCAACTGCTAATGCACAGTTAGTCCATAATATATAAATAGAATCAAAATAGGTAATGGAAGCCCAAATATAGAAGAAAAAAAAGAATTCAACATAAAATCAGAGCTCTGACTCAGTCCTCACCACTGTTTGCTCTACACTCTCCCTTACACTTGAGAATGCAGACATAGCCATAGATCAAAAAATGTTGAAGTTGACTCAGATCTCTGAAGTTACTCTTTGGTTTTTCCATTCAGAAAGCCATTCTTTTAGGTAATTAATAATGAGCTTTCTTCTCACAGTCATTACTTTCTGCTAGGAGAAATAGTGGTGCCTTTGGTTGTTTGATTCATATACCAGAGATGTCTATTTTATAAGCTGAAAGAAACAGATTTCTGCACATTATACTGAAAACAGAATGTTCTAGCTTGGGAGAAAGACAGAAGGAACAGTAACTTGCTTTTGATCCTTCCCTGGATATGACAAAGGTGTAATCTCTTAACCATGGCACTTCCTCTTGTTGTGATATGTCAATGAAAAAATATGCTTCAGATGATGAAAGGATTGGTTTCAAGGGTTTTTTTTTGTTGTCCATGAAGCACATATTTAAAAGCAAAGAATAGATGATTCATCTTACTGGGGATACTGTAACTCTAGTATTTTATTTTACCTCCACAAGCAGTCAGTTTTGTTGGCTCTTTGTAATGTTGATGTGCTGCACATCTCCAGCCTTCCTGTACATATGAGATAGTGCTTGTTTAAAGCATGAAAACAGGAGAACCCTGAAAAATCAATGCTGTGATTGTCTCTTCTTTGAGGCACCTTCTTGTGGAAGTTTTGATTCAATTGAACAACGCTGTAAACCATCATCTTTAACTATGGCTTTATAAATTAAACTCTTTCATGATCTTCAGGTTTGTGAAGGAGATCTGGTCCCTGGACTAAAAACACATGGCAAATAATCAATCCCACTGAGAGCAGACGCTGAGTTTTCTTAACTGAAGTCCAATGAATACCTCTCGCAACACTCCTTGATGGTCTTTCCTTTGCTGTCTTAAGACCCAACGATACAGAACATCCACCTGTCAGCAAAGACACTGTCAAAAGATGGGCAGGGCCATTCACTCCAGGAGTCTGTTTATGTACATAATGAAGCAAAATGGTACCTCTGCTGAAGCTCTCAGAACTAAGGCACCCACCGTGAGATGCTTGATTGAACTTAGGCACCAGCATCATCTCATACATTTCCTACTTGGGGCTAGCAGTCTGGTTGCTACAAAACAGATTAATTACGGCAGTCAAGACAACATCTTGACAGTCAAGCACCTTTCAGGCCTTAAAAATCAGGACAGGAGAGGAAGTAAAATAATACCAAATCAAAATAGTGTAATCAAGGCCTTTGATATCTCACCAACCACTTGTTTTGCTGAGTCTCAGGCAACATGAAAAACCAAATACTAAGCCAAACACACATTTCCACCACTACTTTCTGCACAAAATAATAGTTTTTTTGAAGAAAGTTGCAGTCTCAAAACTGCAAATCTTCAAGTTGATGTGAAGTAAACAACTCTTCATAGTGACTTTTCTTTATAAATCACCAGTACACCTTCCTGTTCAATACACACCAACAGCTCTACCACTTAGAGTTTTTACTTTTTATCTGTTTTCACCACTTCTGCAATCACCTTAATAGCAAATAAAATCTTGTGCTTTCACCCTTTTTAACACAGCTTGAACCCTTCCATTACTGTAGCAAGTCTGAAAGGTCTCTATTTTAAACCAACATTATACACAGTTCAGGTTTCACAGTCTCACGGTGGCAAAGAAGTCCAACTGTGTCAATTGAAATTCTCCTTTGCCTCACTTTTGGCGTCTCTAGCTTGGCCTTGCACAAGCTTTCCTTACGTTGTCCACTGTTCAAAATAGAGATGTTTTTAAAAAGTTATCTTCACTGATTGCCCAGGGTTCTTTCCATTGCCCGCTTAGATATCTTAGTTTGTTACTCTTTCCAGCTTTTAAGAAAAATCTTCAAAAAAAGCTAAAAATGAAGTTACGTGAACTGATTTCCATTAGAAGCCTCTGAGTTTATGCTGGAGTGATTTTCTCAGTGTAACAAAGAACTAACATGTCTACTGCAATTAGTAGTGACAACCATAATACATCTTGGCTGAGGGTGCTTTTTCATTCTTTCATGCATATTTCATATGGGAAGTACAAAACACCTGGGAAAGTTTACCTCAAAAGTACTGCATTGCCAGATTTCAAAATGACTGAGAATCTCTAATGTTTCACAGAAACCATGGGGTTTTTTTCCTCTTGGTAATTTTTGTTTCTTTATTTTTTTACAATTGCCTAATAGCAGGATAAGACTTCACATATTTCGAATAACAAAACAACATCTTACTTTAGAACAGCTAAAACTAATTGAATGTCACAACTTGAAAAATAAAAGTGTTTCAGATAGCCTGCAATTAGTGCAACTTTCCATGTTATGTCAGCCTAACACTGAAATCAAGTATATTTGGATCATTTGATATTTTATTTTCCTATCTATTTCTTTTGAAAGTTAAATATTTTTAAAATTCAATTAAAAATATTGAATGTAAATCCATGTTCATAAACATGTTTTATTAGAAAAGAATAGCTAATCTTTTTTAAGGAAGAAGGAGTAACTGGGGAAAATTATATACCATACAGCACAACATAGTAAAGCTGCTTCAACAAAATAAAACAGACATTGCTGGAGTAAAATAAATATAATAAGTGTCCTAAATGATTTTTGTGTAAATTGTGATGAATGTTTAAAAGCTAGTACTGTGATGATCCCAACTGGGACACTATCGTACATGGAAGAGTTAGTGATCAGAAGAAAGTTTATCTGAGTACACCCAGTCCTGCACCTTGCTGTGCTGAAGCATTCCTTCAAACCTGTGTTGGGCTGCACAAAACCCTTGGCTGAAGGATCACACCAGCTGGCTTATTGCCACAGGCTGCTCCTGCTGGGTACCTGCAATTGCAACACCTTCCTGTTCCTGACTTTATCCAGATATGCAGCAAAACGTTACACGAGCATCCTTTCTGCTTGACGGCAGAAATCAGGAACACAATTTTTCTAACTCGAGACATTCCTATAGTAAATGGAGTCACTCTTCCCCTGAGGAGGGTCTGCACAGTGTGTACACAGCATGAATCAGAGGTCTATTGAAAGCTGCACAACTACGGAATTTTAGCATTTAAAAGGATGTAAGACCACCTGTATTCTTCTTCTTTCTTTATGGAGTTGCCTCTAATCCATAGTATTTTAAATGATTCTTTATAAAGCTTAAGTGACTTTTATACTAGGATCATAAGACCTGTATGTCCTTGTGCAAAGCACTACTTAGAATTAGAATTTGAAAACAGCAGGACTATGTAAACTGCAAATGGAAATCTGAGTTTCTCCTAACAGCCTTATATCTATTTTTCTGTTCTGTATTTATTGAAAGTACAAGTGCAACTATTTGAGTAAAGGGTTGCTGCCCAGCATGTGTACAGCTACTGTTGAGCACTTTCAAGAGGTATTGAAAAAATTGTCTTAGACAATCTGCTCATTCCTGTTCTAAGAACCATTTTTGATGCAGTCAAATACATGCATATGACATACAAAAATACCCTTTGTGAATCTTAAACATTCCAGACATTTAGTCCAAAATGCCTCTGTAGCAATTACATAGAGCCATTATAGGACGTAATACTGTCCTTAGGGCCGCTCAGTGCTAGCCCCAAAGCTCATATTGACAATACCAATTGCAAAATTCTTCAAGTACTTGATTAAGTGACCGTAAGACAGGAGTTAGAACTTGTATGGATTTTTTTCTTCCTGTTGCCTATTTGCATACCCATTATAAGAACTCTTCTAATAATCATGTTCACTACAGAGAAAATATATCCTGCCTGTTACTGCATCTGCAATATGCTCCAAATTAATACACCAATTTATTTATTTTACACCAGTCTTCCAATTTTGTATCACTTGCAAGTTTGCTGTGAATACTCTCTGTCCCCTGACCAGGACATTAACAAAGATGCTATCCAGAGTCAAGCCTTGTGCTGCACTTTTAGTCCACCTTATTCTCCGCTTAGTCAATGCTTTGTTGGTTTGTCTATGAGGATGTTATGGGAGACAAAACGCCTTGCTAACGTCAATAAAAGCAGTACCCCCTGTTCTCCTCACATCCACCAAGATACTCATCGTATTATAAAAGGTTTTCATGTTGGTTACGTTGCTTTCCTCTTCATCAGTCTATGCTGACTATGCCCATTTACTTTCCCTATTTTCAATGTATTTGCACATGTTTTCCAGGCTTATTTGCTTCATAACTTTCCTGACTGTCCTGAAACTGACTGCCTTATAACTTCCCAGATCCTCTGTGTCCTTTGTGAAGACAAAAGCAATATTTGCTTTTTTCCAGTCCTCAGGTATCTCCCCTGGTCACCATGATCTTTCAAACATAAGAACAGATAAACAAAGACTGAAGAACTTTCCTCCTCTTCTTACAATACAGCCTTGGAAGTCCCATTGGTTGAGAGTGCACGTCTTGAGCAGCTGAAATTCTTTAAGCATCAGTAAAGAATAATGATGTAATAAGGTCATATATCAGCAGAACAGATTTTACCAGCAAACCTGAAAAACTGAATGAAAGGAACTGAATGTGGGAAAATGGTTGTGAGGATTATAGCTTTCAAGTATGTACAGTAATTTCACGATTACGAACCGCACTGACTATAAGCCGCATCTCCAGGTGTCGGCAACATTTTGTTCTTTGTCCATAAATAAGCCACACCTGATTACAAGCCTCTCTGTCGTTCGCAACGAGGACCCGCGTGCAACAAAGTTGCCAAATAGTAACGGAATCGTGGCATGGCGGGGTTTACTGGCTCGGCTCGGGCTGTGCAGGCTCGGCCCGCTCGGGGTTGCCGACAGGGCCAGGTGGCCCAGCTTGGCGGGGCCACTCAGTGGGGCAGCTCAGGGCCGGCCGCCACTGCCGCTGGGCTCGCTCGCCCCGGGCCAGCACTGCCCTGCAGTGGTAGGCAGGGACAGAGCCCGCCGGCACCCGCGGTGGCAGCAGCAGGAGAGGAAGGAGGCCCCCCGCTCCCGCGGCGGCAGGTGGGGGCAGAGCCTGCCTGCTCCTGCGGCAGCAGGCGGGGGCGGGAGCCCCCCGCTTCCCCCCCGGGCCACGGGGATGGCAGCATGGAGCCCCCGCCTCCCTCCTCGCCCCGCGCTGCCAGCATGGAGCTGGCCCCACCTGCTGTGCAACAGAGTACAGTAATTTCACGAATACAAGCCGCACCAATTTGACCAAAATTTTGGTGGAAACCCGGAAGTGCGGCCAATATTCCGGGGCGGCTAATACATGAACAAAATTCTAAAATCTGCCAACACGGAAGTGAGAGCCCGCGGTAGCCCCAAGCCAAGCTGGAGCCCGGCCGGCCCCGGCTGAGGTGGGAAAGCCTGGCAGAGGCGGGGCCAGCAGTGTGGGGGGCGGGCGGCAGAGCCTGAGCCAGCAGGGCGGGGCAGGGGGGGCGGCAGAGCCTGAGCCAGCAGGGCGGGGGAGCCCGGGAGAACTGGGGCTAGCAGTGCAGGGGAGCATGGCAGAAGCAGGAAGGCCGGCGGGTGGGGCTGCCTGGCAGCGGGGGAAGCCCAGCAGAATCGGGGCCAGCAGCGTGGGGGAGCCCGGCGGTGCGGGGGCCTGCAGTGCCGGTCAGGGCGAGGAAACGCGGCGGCGGTGCAGATGGGAGGGGGCGGCCGGCGAACCTGGCGGCGGCGGCGGCGGCGGCGGCGGCGGCAGCGGCTGGCCCGCCGGCAGGGCGACTACGTGAACGCAGCGGCGACGCGGCCGGCATGCCTGCCAGCGGCGGCAGTGCCTGGCCCGCCGGCAGGGCGACTACGTGAACGCAGCGGCGACGCGGCCGGCATGCCTGCCAGCGGCGGCAGTGCCTGGCCCGCCGGCAGGGCGACTACGTTAACGCAGCGGCGGGGCGGTGCTGACGGGAGAGGGGGGCCAGTGAGCCCGGCGGCGGCTGCAGCACCACCCGGCCGGCCCCGTCAGCAACCATGAGCGGGCCGAGCCTGCCTGGCCCCGCCCCGAGCCAGTAAAGCCCGCTATGCCGCGATCCTGTTACTAATTGGCCAATTTGTGAAAGCTGCGCACGGATTCTCGCGATGAACGAAAGTGCGGCTAATATTCCGGGTGCGGCTTATCTATTGACAAAGACAGCAACATTGTCGAGGCACCGGGGGTGCGGCTTATAATCCGTGCGGCTTGTATTCGTGAAACTACTGTAACCAATTTGTAACAATCGCGCAATCCTGGCAGGTGCTCAGCTCGGCACCTCGGTTGGCACTTCTGGGGTTGGAAATTTCAGAAAATTTTTCACATATTAGCCGCTCCTGAGTGTAAGCTGCATTTTCGGGGTGGGAGCAAAATTTTATTCAAAATGGTGTGGCTTATAATCGTGAAATTACTGTAATTACAGTGGTTTTGATGAAGAAAAAAACTCTGCAATGATAGGCAAATATAAATGGAGCACCGAAGAGCATCACTGGGTATCACTGATGCAACAAGGCCAAAAACAGTTATGAGTCAAGTCTGAATTTGCTTCAGAAGAATTTTTACAATAATTGCCTCTTAAATGAAGCCCTCAAGGCAGGCCTGTGTCCCTCCACAGTTGTATTTGGTTTACTTGGTAAGGTTTTTGTACCGGCCGTAAAGAGATAGCTTCTCCGAGAAGCTGCTAGAAGCTTCCCCTATGTCCAATGGAGCCAATGTCAGCTGGCTCCAGCAAGACACCCATCAAGAACTGAGTGTAGCAAACTAAAGCACTTAGCTGAGAGAGCAAGTAGAAGTGCTGGGTTCCACATAAATTCCATAATTTTATGGATTATAAATTTTACCCAAAGCATATCTATGGCAACTAGCATAGAGATGACCTTCTTAACCTGGAAAGTCACACTCATTTTTTTATTGTTCCTTTCTCTTACTCAGTGATCATCAGAAATCTTCCCCACATGAGAACCATTTCAACAGGAAGGACAGTTTGGTTTATTGCTTTTTTTTGTTTGAGCTTCTTTTGCTTCTGAAAAAGATGCCTCCATTTTCATCTGAATGCCCAGAATTTTAATTTTTTTTTTTTAATTTCTTTTAGGAGAAATTTAAATAGAGAGAGTTAGTTAAGAGGTTCTCCATGGAAATAGTCCTTGGAGAGCTCCTAAGAAAGTTCTTAGCCTACAAAAAGACATTCATTATGTCAATGGTGGTGTGATTTACGAACCTGAGGGAAAAGTGGAGGATGACAACTTGATTAATGTCCCTTCTCTCCAGTCATGTCACTTGAAACCTGAAGAGATAATAAATAAGGAAATATCCTATATGGATGACATTATCCACTTTCAGCCTAAGGGACAGGATTTGCAATTTTTCCTGTACTAAAGTCCTCTAAGTTTTAGAGGAAAGTCTTCATGAAAAGGGAAGAAATTAAGAACTGCACAAGGGAACAGAAAACTGCTATTAACAGAATCAGCTATTTATACTGCCTGGGTTTATAATATCGGTAAATCCTTTTTTCCAGAAGCCCCAAATGCAATGGCCCTGTTGGGATGATGTGGGATAAAGTTATTTATGTTGACTACTACAGCTGTCATTTCCATAACAGTCACAGTTAGAGAGGCATCGTTATCTCTGTGATGATATTAATTGTCTTGAAGAACCAGTATTCGAAGGGAGTGATCCAATTGCCCAAACAAAGGCATTTATTTTTATTTCAGATGACCTGGGTATCAAAAGACAGTTGTAAGGGCAATTGTAAACAGATGCTACATAAAACATTTAGGGAAAGGTTGCTGGAGGCAGGATAGGATATGCTTGAGTTTCTAAAGTAATTCTTATATTTAGGTAGATGATCAACCTATTTTTATTTTTCATCATGTTTCATTAAAGCTGATACCTCTGGAAAATGTGCTTCCTATCTTGACTTAGATTGCATTTTTTGTCCAGTTATCAAAAGTGATGAGGTTCATTAAATAGTACTTTTCATATGTTTTTATATGCAAACAAAATTCTCTGTTTATCCACATTTTCCATTTAACACCTTTAGGAAAATTCCAGCTGATTTGACAGACGAATAGTGTCTTCAAAGGCATAAACAACCTAAAAACGTCATGAAAATAGGCTGGATGAATGACCCTATTAGTGCCCTGGAAAGATAAAGAGCATGGTATGAATTTTATTATAGACATTGAAGAGTCATATAAGAGAGAGCTAGTATGAGAGCTCTAGCAGCATGAAAACTTTGTGTGGCATTAGCAGCTCCATAAACAGAAATAATTCCAGCCATAGGAAGCCAGGCTTCATCATTCCACTTCTCACAGAATAATCATACTTATTATCACAATTCCACAGCCATCTACACTAGCATGTGACACTCAAGAAGTTGAACATTGTATAAGAAGCAAGAAACACAATTTAAAACGAAGTAAGAGAGAGAGCTAACCCAAATGCAAAAACAAAGGTCTATAGGGGCAGAGAAAGATTGAAGGTTTTATTCTTAAATATTCAAGGCCTAAAACTGAAAAAACAATAATGGAAAATATTGTGAGAAATATTTAGCAACACATTTGTATCTGAAATGAAAGAAACTTTCATAAGTACTTATAAATATCTGATGAATACACTATTGAGTATGTTATAATTGTCACTTCCAAATCTTGTGGAAACAATTCTGCTATGCCTAACTGGTTGGTCCACCCTGTCTTTATGGCTATTGCAAATCTCATCACTTGGCACTCTAACTTATTTTTACAAATAAATTCCATGCAAATGCAAATTAATTGATCCTTTAGTGTTTCTGCTGGGTTTTTAGATTTTTGTTTGTTTGCTTGTGTTATGCCAAAATAAGCCATCCATGTCTTTGCATATTTTAGGAAGTACTTGCATATTGTCATTGCTCTGCACAGGAAACAGACGGTTGCTTGTAGTTCTAGGGAATAAACAGACAAATATTTATTTAGAGATTAGTTGCTAATAGCATCACAGAAGTTAGAAGATGGCAAAATTAGACTGTCTGTGAAGTTTCCTTTTTCTTTCTGTGCATTATGGTGCCATTTTTAATGGAATGCTTTAGTTTTTCATTTTATTCCAGTGGAAACCATTTTGCCCACTAACTAGCATTGTCTTTGTTTCAGATAAATCCATTAATGTAGTTTCTTTTTCATCAGCACAGGGATTTTACCACAACTAGACTGTCTGAATAACAATTTAATGGGATTTAGTTGACCCAGAATGAAAGCACAGACAGCTCTACTGCCTAGAAGGCTGTCAGATTTATGTAAGCCTTCTTACTAAATGTATTGCCTCAAGTATCACAGCAACCATCTCCTGAATTTTGAGCTAAAATGGATACAGACTTTTGCTTATGCTGGAATTGAAGAAGATGATAGACAGAAGGCTTTAATTGGATTATTCCACCAGTGTAGTGTAAAGTTTGTATAGTACTAACTTACAGTGTCCAGTAAAAATATTTCCTTCTGCTTGAAGACTTGAAACTGTCCAACATGTAAAAGTTCCACTTTAGCTGCAGTGATGTAGGATCAGGTATAATTAAGAGAACACATTGATTTAATATGGATCAAGAACTTATGTGGCAATGTACACCCTAAATGAGAACAAACTTTTGCAAAGTGCAACAATACGATGACACATAGAGGGAAAGGAATGCAGTGAGCAGAAGTAATGCTGTGATCTGAAGCACATGTAAATATTTTCATTACAAAGCACTGCTCAGATTTTTTTATCTCTGTATACTGGAGCATTATATTTGATCTTTACACCATTTTGCCACTCTATTTGAGGCATGGAGGAGAAGACATGCTGAAAAACTAATTTTTTTACTGATGTATTGTTTGATTAGTCATCCATGTACTAGTCTTCCTAGTAGAGACTTCTCAAAGTAATTCAAAAGAAATTTTGAATGGTTCAAAATCAATAGGGTACCCAAAGGTATCCTGAATGGATTTACTCATTCTTGGAATGAATGGGCCAATGGATTTAAGTCCCCAGATGCCCATAAAAATACAATTCCATTTGTATTAATTTATTATTTCAAGCTGATAGAAAATTCATCTGAATGTTTACCGATATATAAATAAATGGTCTACAGTTTAAAAAAATTACAGTAAAAATAATTTTTTAAAAGTACAGTAAAAACTACCTACATACTGTTAAATTACCTGTACATTAGAACTGAAGGACATCATTCTTCATCATCCTGCTGTTAATACAGAGCACAGTACATGTGAAAATAGACGACAAAATGCTGATATCTCGGAGAGTTCTTATCAAAGCTTTCAGACAGATGTGAATTATTTTAAAGAGTGTTAAGCAGTAAAGAATGAAGACTGATTCCTCCTAACCCTTAGCAACATGACTTAGCCCATTGAATTCTCATTAAACTGTCCAGAAGTTGAAAGTTGGACAAAAAATATCCTTGGGTGATCTGGTGAAAATGTTGGCTAAAGATTCAGAAGTAAACAGTAATGCTGAGTTTTTTTCAGGAAAGGCTAAGCCCTCCCAACATTTCATTTTCAGGTTCTTTGCATATCACTGCTGAACTGATCAGGTAGAACAAAGAAAATTTTTTCTTCAACTGAAGTATCAGGAATTATCTGAATTATCTGCTTCTGAAAGCATGATCAGAGGCTTAATTGTTCTACCTGTCATGTAAACCCTGCAGTGAGGTCTTGTAATTAGTCTGACTGACACTGTAGGCATAGCTTGCCTATTTTCTTAGTCATCTCTTGAAAAGAAATGGTTGTATCTCTTGTGGTTTCCTTGGCAATCCACAATTTAAGATATTTTTTTAATGCAAGTTTAACTCAAAGGTGCATGCTGTACATTGCAATCCAATGGTTCCCATAGTCTGGTAGCATAAATTACACTGACAGTCAGGCAGAGCAGGCAATAGATATGCAAAACACTATGGAAATGTTCTTACCATTCAGCAAAATCATATGTAGAAGTTATATGAATATGCAAGCATCTCTCTCATGGTTTTAGATTCTTGCTGTCCCTGCCTGTGTTCCCATTTGCTACAACAACCAGTCTCATCAAATCTCACGTAATTAAACGGAACAGAATGGCAAGGGTAATTGTTCATATGTTGCCCCTGTGCAATGAGTCACCATAAACTAAAGGATGTGTTAATAAGTTTGCACAGCTGGCATTTCGGGTTGGATTCTGGCTAAATAAGGACAGCTTAGAAAAACATTCCAAGTTGTATGATTTTTCAAGCCACAAAATATCCTCAATTAGGAAGGAGATTTTTTCCACTGCAAAGTTTATCTTTCCTTGAATTTTCAGCATCAGCAGCTGAGAATTTAAACACTAACAAGTCTGCACTACTGCTGGAACGTGAAACAGGCTCTTCTTCACAAACTTTTAATAAAAACACATCTTTGCCTAGTATTTCTCCTGAGGAAACTGAATATTCACCCAGTACTGGCTGGGTTCTTCTGAAACCTAATACACTTCATGCACAATACTATTGGTAGGTGGATTTGGTCAGATTTATTGACCTAAGAGAAAACTTAATCACTGCTTTGCTGCAGCTGCTGCAGTTACTTAAACAATATTTTAAATTTTATATAGTAAGTTAAAAAAAATGTAGCTGGAATAATAAAAAATAAAGCATTTTGTAGTATTGAGATCTTAAATTGAATGTGAAAATCAGGGTTGCAAACATCTTGTGTATTGAAAAGAATGTTGTTTGGAAGAGAGAGGGTAATAAACACAGTAAAACATAGAATATTTGTGAGGCTATTTTCTGAAGTTTGGCCTAAATACACTGATTACCTTCATTTCCTACTTGAAAAAATACATCTTGAACGGTAACACGGGCATCAGAGGGCACAAAGCTACAGAGAGGGCTGAAGAAACTGTATTTTTCAGGAAGACAGATTCTCCTTATTAAGTGACATGAAGCATTTTCCCAGATAAGTGTCATGGTTGACAGAATTCAGCTGGAAGTGTACTGCTGGGATTTAATAGACAGTAATTGTTGGGAATTCAGGATATCTATTGCCTTCCAGAAAAAGCCCATCTGATTAAAGGCTACTTTGCAGAATGATTTTAGAAAATGTTTCAGTCATGACCTGTTTGACATTAATGAAATATCAGCACACATAATGTGCAGCTCAGCAACTGAAATGTCATTCAACAAAAAGCTGAGCTAGTAGCTGAGTCTGCAGTCACTAAGTTAAAATTTGTGGCAGTGTATATGAGTGCAAATGCTGTGTAAAAAATAGAAAAAGTATAACACAAGGTAAATCTTTAGCCATTAAAATGTTCAGGAGAAGAATGGGAAACGATGGATATAAAAGGCAGCTGTCTGCAGTGGCATCGCCACTCAGTTGGGAGGTTGTTACAGTAAGAGTCTTAATCCAGTAGGAAGAATGATGCTAAGCTTCCACTTAATTCAGAAAAGGAGTAGAATTAAAAAGGAAATGTAGAGTGAATTACCCAGGTTCTGAAACGGAAGACACTGCAGGTAATAAATGGCTCACATATAGCTGCTGGATGAACCAAGCATCACATAGAAGGACGACGGTAGAAAAGACTACACTGATGAGGAATGGGATGTTTCCATGTTCTGAGTGCTAGTGATCAGTCATGCTGAAGAAAAATATATCCAGACATGTAATGGTGCAAGCAAACATTTTGAAGTATTCTTGGGGAAATATTTTGGGCAGCTTAATCATATTTGTAATCAGCATCACAGGCTTCTTCCTCTAATATCTGTTGGTTTACCATGTCCTTATGAAATACCCATTTGTGCTAAGTGTTCTGTAACACTCATCTCTTGTGAGTATGAAGGCTTCATACAGTAAGAAGGTTAGTTGCCTGGGATAGTAAGCAGGAAGTTGGGATGCCTTGAAGTGGAAGCAGTATAAGGCAGCCAGCTGTCATCAGGTGTGCTGCCTATTTCTGCACTGACCATGCTCCTCTGACATTTCCCTGCCAAAAGGCATACATCATCCCAGTGGCCTCAAACCCACAGGTGACTCACATCAAGGCAAAGCTGCAAACAAAGAAGTCAGCCAAAACCAAGGCAGGAAAGATTGTGAAAACATGCTCTT
Source organism: Catharus ustulatus (assembly GCF_009819885.2). Taxonomy (NCBI): domain Eukaryota; kingdom Metazoa; phylum Chordata; class Aves; order Passeriformes; family Turdidae; genus Catharus; species Catharus ustulatus. The sequence continues at coordinate 57,453,662 of NC_046223.1, read as the reverse complement.
CATGGGAACATTGGTGAGATGGGCTGAGACACTTAACTCACACTTTGCTTACCGTGTGCCCATAGAGCAGCTTACAAGGGACTCTGGATTTACATTAACTCTATGATTATGTGTTTTAAAAGATGAAGTCTGATATTTTTGCTCCTTTGGCCTATATTGACAGGTATTCAGTATTTTATTTTTTTATAGTGGGTATAATTTGAAGCAGGAGCATCAGGTTTTGTGGTTTTTTTTATCAACTGATCTGAGAAAGGATGTCTTAACTATCTGAAATGCACATTTTCTCCCTCCTTGTATTTCAGCAGGCGTGTTGGCCTGCCTGTTCCCCAAAAGAATTCATAGGATTGTGCTTTGAATATATTTCTCCTCCTTCCTTATGTCCTCTGCATTGAGAGCAAACTTGCTGCTGGTCTGGATCAGGTGGAAGAAGGAAGGAGGACAAAATGAAAATATCCCTCGTAGAAGAGACCAGAGACTTTTGGCACCATTTAGCAAATATTTTATGACCTGATGTTTGTGAGACACAAGCAAATAGTCTGAGGAACAGTGTGGAAATTGGATGAAAACATTTATAAAGCGTGTCATAAGAAATGTCATAAATAATTTCTTTTCAGCCCATTTCTTTCCATTTCTATCAGCTTAAATGGCTAGAGAGTAAATTTGCCTTTTCAGAATATGATTTTGAAGAAAAACCATGTAACTGGGGCACTGTGTCATCCTGTAAGAAAGGCCTTATGGATTTCCACACATTTCTGAAGCTGAGTCCCTTTCTGTTGAGTCTCTCTGTTTATAGGCTACATCGACAGTTCAATTGAAGAGGAACATATGCCATATTTTCAACATTTGATGCAAATACAAGGCACAAAGAACCAAAGGACTGGACATATTACATGTTATATTTACTATATGTGTGTGTATTTGTATCTATTCTATGTGCTTATGTAGTTATATATGCATATAGCAACATTTCTCATAATATACAGCTAAATATATGAACAAGTCTTATACTTCATAGACCTATTTTTTTATCATCATAATTTAGAGGATGTATTTTTTATCTTATGTTGTACAAGGAAGATATAAATAGACAAATATTTGTGAACAACGTCGTAGTTTTGAAGCACATTGAAGTAGATAATTCTTCTTACATCCTCCAGTCTGCACAGAATAGACAGAATAATCTCCTAACACAAATACTGAAATGTAGAGTACAGTAATTTCACGACTATAAGGCGCACCCTTTTGACTAAAATTTTCCCCCAAATCCGCAAGTGCGCCTTATAGTCCGGTGCGCCTTATCTGATGGACAAAGTTCAGAAATTTGCCTACCCAGAAGTGAGAGCTGCGAGCAGCGGGGGGAGCCAGCAGGGCCATGGCTGCCAGGTGGAAGCGGGGTGGAGCAGCGGCGGGCACCCACTAGCCCCGTGCAGGCGGGAAGGCCCCTCCACAGGCACCCCCCGGCTCCGTGGAGGGGGCACGGAGCAGGGGTGGCCATAGCCTGGTCCCGGAGAGGCGGCAAGGAGGGGCAGCGGGCATGCCCCAGCCCCAGTGAGGCAGCACAGACCAGGGGCGGGCATGGCCCGGCCCTGCTGAGTACAGGCGGGGCCTCGCCCAGAAACCGTGTAGGGGGAGCTGGGGGCGGAGACTCGCTGCAAAAAAAAGGTGTGCCTTATAGTCCAGTGCGCCTTATCTGATCTACAAAGTTGCGAATTTTGCCGACTCCCCAGGGGTGCGCCTTATAGTCCGGTGCGTCTTATGGTCATGAAATTACTGTACATGGGTTTATACAACACGCATAGAGTTGTGATGTGTAAGTGATGGAATTATATACAGGGAGATCAGCTCATTATCAAATTATTCTTCCTTTCCAGCAAGCTCATAATCTTTTCTGTCCCAGAAGTTTGAATTCTGCCTAGTTTAGCTGTGTGGTGCCTCTGGTCAAACCCTAGGAATTGCTGCATTTCACCATCAATGAACTCTTTCTCTGTCCACTTCATCATCATGAATTCTTTCTCTGTTTACTTTGTGCAGATTGTTGACTAATTCCATAGAAATGTCTGCTGGTTGTGGATTCTGGTAACAGAACTGCATACTTGCATTCATCCATCACCTTTAGGACTCTTACAATACCTGAAAATTCATCTGCATGGCCGGTCTTGTGCAATGCTCACTATGAATCTCACCAACATCCTTCATTCTTTCTCATAGATGTTATGATGAAGCTTCTAGGGCCGTAGTAATTACAGTACCCCAATAAGCAAGATAATAAACTGGTATTGTGCACTTTTTTAATGTGCTTCTTTAATTATAACATCATCTTCATTTCTTCTGGGCAGGACATCTCCTTAGAAAGGTAATTTTCTCATATGAATTCAGCAGGGACACAATGATCACTTTTTTTCTCTGCTGTTTATGGTAACCATTTTTTACTTTCTAATTTCTGCTTCTCTGCATTCTGCATTGCATGGCCCAGTTCTTTTATATGCTTCTATCCCCCTCAGATGGTTAGAATTCAGGTTTGTAAAATAGTGCACTGCAATGTCAATGAAATCAATTATCATTTTAGGCTATGTAGCTTGCGAAACATGAAATCGGGTCAAGATGATCTCTTTTTCATTAAAGACACTATGACCCATCTGAAAGAGAGGTTCCCTTTTTTCAGCTGGCTACTTTATTTAGACTCATTTCAGCACTTCTCCTGAAAGAACCAGGCACTCACTTGTGATAACTGGAAGCATTCCAGGAGAATGGAATCAATCACCATCATTTGAGCCAAAAAGGCACTAATATACTAAAATGGTTCTTATCTTTTGACATAAAATGTCACCTCTTGAGTTGTACACCAATCATTGTATTCAAGATTGTCAGAGGTATTTCTGGCCATGTTCTAACACTGATTCACCACAGAGATTTGCACTGAGATCTTTTGCTTCCCGGCACCTAATTGGTTAGAAACCATTCATTTGAAAATCTGCATCTGTGATAATCTTAAATTAAAATTCCATTCAGTCCTGTATTTGATTTTTTATAATATTAATAATTTTCTGAGTTACTTGGATAGAATAAAAATGAGCTTACAGTTTTTTTGGTCCAGGTGACAAGGCACCATAGGTACCGCAAATCTGTAGCAGTGGCACTCTGACTTACTCAGTTTATTTTCCAATGCCTATTTCCTACCTTTTAAGAGGTGCTTCATCATTAAGTATTATGGACAGACACAAGTAAAAAGTAAAGCATAGAATCAGAACAACAGATTATTTTAATTCTTGCAGACAAAATACTTCGATGAATAAACAAAATCTTTTGAAAAGCTGCTATCCACTTACCTTCTCTATAACTCTTTTACTCTTTTTATCTCTTGATTCCTCTTCGAGTGTTACTGAAATTTTAAAGGAACAACACAACACAGCACACAGTACATTTAGATTAATGAAGAAGGTTCCCCACAGAACAAAGGAAGTGCAACAGACTGAGAACAAATGGAAGACTGGGACCAAGAAATGCTAAATTTTGTTAGAATATTAGGGAAAAATGGTATTGTTGAATACAAATTATTGAAGTGACATAAATTATATTATAAAAACCTTCTTGCTTTATTAACACACAAAGTGAGAAGGTATTGTATACTGACCGACAGGAAGACTAATCAGCAAGTTGTAATTTAATGACATCTAATGGCTAATTGTCAAGTTCCAGTTTATTACACTTAGGAGACCCTGTCCTATGGGCTCTGACAGAAACAGGAGAGATTTCATCTTAAACACAAATTGCTAAAATGCATTTGCTTGTCAGCAGAGTAAACTTTATCCTGTGCTGTAAAACAAAGGCAATAAGGAACTGTCAAGGGCAGTAGGGACACATTCCACTGGGAATTATGTCAGAGCTGTGCCACCAAGTTCCTGATAGCTTTCCATCTGCTACCTCTAGACATTGTGGAGAGCAGACAGCACCTGTGTGGCTGCAACAGCTAGATCTTGTTCAGAGCAATGGGTTTAACCATTCAAACTACATTAAAAATACATTATGGCATGATGTATGTAACACAGACCTTACCTACTTTAAGGAACATGTTCACTAGTTTCCTTGAGAGAGTGTGATCCAAAGTAGAAAGAAGAGCTGTAGGCAATCAGTTGAAACTGAACTTCAGTTCTAGTTTATTCAGGTTCTGCTAAATGCAAACAAACAACTTAACTTCGGTTGTCCTGAATTGAGACAGTATCCAAACTCAGTGACTTTAGTAGCTTTGCCTTGAAGAGAATGCAGCAGAGAGGAGAAAACCACAGGATCTTTGTTGATTTTCATCAAAATAAAATATTTCCATTGGTTCAAATAGCATACAATGAGAGAAGAAATCAAGAAAAAAATTCTGTAACATTCAGAGTTCTGAAAGTTTACAGAAAGAATGAATATAAAGAGATTTATAACATTATGTCAGTACTGGTTAGCAGTAAATTAGATGGCATCAGTTTTACTCTGTCTGTAAGGCCAAGAAAAACAAAGTCTGACCTTTTTTGTCAAAATAAAAAATACTTGCCTTACCACAAAAATCAAATCAGTTTATTTTTTTAATTTTAATAATTAAAAATTATAATCAGTCTCTGAAAGAACTGGATTATTAGGTAGGCTATTACTGACTTAAAAATTGGAAACATTTGATATTTTTCCTAATAGCCACAATATTAGAACAGAATACTGAACACAAAATTTGTGAAATTGGGATTCCGTGCTTTGGATGTAATGTGTGTGTATATTCATAAACAGATAAGCTACTACAGGATGTGTTCCATCATTTCTGCATTTTTCAGCATTGCACTTCACCTGCTATTTTATCAGTGATTTAGAAACTTATGCCTCTCTTCATTATCTGCTTTAGATCTGAAAAAATGCTATATTACCTACAAATGAGGTCATGCCAGCCTTATTTTGCTTTTTAAGACAATTTTAAAATATATTTATAAATAGATTTAATATCGATTTTATGGGCTCCAGCTGGTACCCTCTTACCACTGTGAAAACTGCCTTTAATGAGAAGATATTCTGATGTTCACTTCAACTTGTGCCTTAATTCCCAGGGCTATAAAGACATTTTTGTACAATCATAAATGATCCAGGATGTGTCATGAGCATGAGCATACTCACCAAGGGGGCCCTCACTACGTGAAGGTGCCCCCTGAGGGCCCCTTTTGCCATCCTTTTGTTGGCCTAGATGCTACAAAGGATGTGCAACACAAGGACAGCAGGGTTCACTGCGATTGCAGATGCATGACCTATGAAAGTTTCCACAACTGTAATATCAAAACCTGCAAGCAAAGAGGTTACAGACAAATGTGGTAGCACCCTTCATAACTGCACTTTTAACACATTTTGAAAAGATAAGAAAAGTTATTAACAGGAGAGAGGAAAGTAAAGAGAACATTTAATAATATATGTGCAGACAGAGACTGTAAGGGAAAAGTGTTAGTGGACGAAACAGCACTGTCAAACTGATTGATGGAAAATAGATGACTTCGTAGAGCTGCTGAACTTTATCATGACACACACTCGACCCCAGAGGCATTTAGATAAAACCTCTGTTAAGCCTAGATGAGATTTTATCCTTGCAGGTAAACAAGTCAAATGTTTCAATACAGTAATAAAACAGCTAATGATGGACATTTGTGACTATTGTCACACACTTCACTGCATTTTATTGGTCTGTCCAACATAACACTTGCCTCAACTACTTAGTAATATACATGTCAGTGTGGCTAATCTGAAGAAAGGCAGGATTAGGAGACTTAAATTAATAATAAATATTTATAACATTTAACTTTATAATACTTAGCACATTGGGTGATGAAAAAACAACCATCCTTTTCTACAAAAGCAGAAAGGTTAAGCAGATGCTGCCTCTAGAACTTTCCCACACTTTTGAAAAGATAGATCTGGATGTGATTCATACCAATGCAGAAGCTTCACCTGATTTTAAAAAGTCAAATTATTTAAAAATTCAACTGAGAAATTATCAATAGCACATTTTCAAAACAAATGTAGCTAGTTCCTCTGGTAATAAACATACATGGACTCCAGAGAAACTTTCCTGTAGTAAACTTTGCTACTCTTGAATTGCTGAACACTGTTTAAGGCAGAAACTTCCCTCTGTCTTCCCCTTCTTTACTAATAGGACTGCAGAGCAGCTATTAAAAGGACACTGATTAACCCCCATGTTTGAAGAGTAAAGCAAAAGTCTAAAGTAAGGCTTTCAAAAGGAACTTTTTCTTCCATAGCTATCATTCTCCATTCCATCTTTTTGCTACCTATTCTCATGTCTGTCAAAACAGGAGACAAGTCCTGTTGTACATCTCCAAATGTCCTAAACTAAGTGACCTTTATGCAAAGGATGATCAATGTGCCTCAATGCACGCATCTTTTCTAATAAAGGCGAATGCACTGAATTAGGAAGTTTTATTAATTCTACGCAAAGATATCAAAAAAGGGATTGATAAGCTCCTATGCATGACGTTATCTTCTGCTCATGTACAGAATGCAATTCACTGCCCCCCTCCATATCTGTCCTGACTCCAAAGAATTTTTTTTAGAACGTACTCTAATCTTCTTCCTGAACCACAGCTCTTTCTGATTATGATACTCTCAAAAAAGAGCATGTAGAATCTGCAATTCCATCTCCACTTCTTTATTTGTTGCCTTTGTCTTCTTTGTAAATTATATGTATTTTCTTTCAGTCAGAAATTAGTTTCCATTACCAACTCATCTCTCATAAATAGAAAACTTGCTATATGTAGAAAAGACTTAATCACTAAAGGCCCCAACAGAGAGCTTGATATACAGAAAAATAGCATTCTTTTAGTTCCTGTCTCATTTAATTGCAAATAAAATTAGTATGCATTGCCTCTTGAAACATTTGATTTATTTGAGCATGCACAGATTCAATAACCAAAATTTAACATAATTTTTACATACTTTTTCTGTCTTTACTCATTAATTTTTGTATTACAGTTGGCACAGCTTGTCCTGAACCAACATGAGCTTTATCTGGCAGCCACTTATCAAGCACTAGCACTGTTATTACCCAGGAGGCTCTGGCACAGTAGCAGATAGAATTTGGATGATTAGTCAGTGTCGTAAAGACAAGAGTAAAATTAAGAAACAATAAGTGCAACATTAACATTGTTAGGCTTAGAGAGAAAGAAAAAAATATTACCCAAGCTCCTGGGAAAAAATGACATTGTTCTTAATCAAACTGGAAGTTATAAAATGAATTAGTTTTGATTCACAATAAGCAAAGGTTTTTTATGTTCAAGGACTCTTTAAAAGAGGCCTCTTCTGTGTGTACTTACGAGGAAATAAATTCTGACCTTTATTTTAGTTAATATTTCTAAGAAGGTAAGATAACTGGTGCTTGTTATCCCGTCCATTTACTTATTGACGTTTCAGGCTGATTCTATATTTAAATGGCTAAAATCCAAGCCTGAGCCACAAGAAGACAATCAACTAAGGAGAGTTCACCCTGAGTCAAGTTCACTTTCAAACAAATGTATTGTAAAAAGTTATGCAATGAATTTCATATCAGAATATCACAGAGATTTGATTATATTGACTGGGCTAATAAGCCTAAATTCTGTATCAGCATGCTGCATTTCACAGAGATACTATGATCATGTTGATCCAGCACAGATTATTAAAAGTAGAGGTACAATCTTAGGTAATTGTAAAAGTTTCATGGAAGAATCAAATGGATAGTGTGTCAATCTGCCAAAGATCTTATAAATTTGTAGACATATAAAAATAAATAGAATGTGAGTGAGAGAAAAAGACTAGAAAATATCAGATTCTGAAAATTTTATCTGATTGGCATTGCAGCAGCTTCATGAGATTATTCACACGGACAGTGTAACACAAAAGATCATCAGATCTCCACAGGAGATGGAGAGGTCAATAAGGGAGGAAGTATATGACGTGGGAAGGTCTCCACTCAAATACAATGCATAGGAATGGCAAGAGTAATGAGAATGCATGAGAAAGGCATAAGTTTTGCCACGACTACAGGGATCTGATTTGCCACAACCAAAGGATCCTCCTACAAGAGGACATACCAAGGAGAGAGAACATTTAGTTTTATTTGTAGAGACCTTCTTCCATGATTTCAGCCTCAAGGAAGAATACAGAAAGTGGAAAGTAGAGTAGGTTATGTAAAACTTACAGAAAAATGCTGTGTGAATACAGAGACAAATCAAACAGGGCAAGGGACAAACTGATGCTAGTCTCACAGGTGGTATTTAGGACATGCAGAGGTAGCATACATACTAAGGAAAAGGTTACCTAACACAGAAGAAAATCTATAAAAATGTGTTGTGGAAAATGGAATCTTTAAAATAAGCTTTAGACAGTTCCTTAAAGAGAATTTTTGGTTTAGGGTAAATAAACATAGGTTGGAGATTTCAGATAGAAGTGAAATGTTTCAGGTTTTCTGGGTGCAATATCAGGAAAATTAAAGAAGAAGTGAACAAGTCTCAGAGCTGTTCAAAGTAACCATCAATATAACAGAAGAAAGGTGAGGTAACAAGCAGATAAAAAATGGGGCTTTGCAATTGCAAAACAAAAATGTTAGGACAGACGGAGATAAGAACTACAAATCAGTCAATTTACTTAAACTCAGAGAAAGATACAAATACTGAAAGAGAAAGACTATCACTAACCAAAATAAAACTGGAGGACTAAAAATCAAGAGACATGCCAAAAAGAAATGGCTTCAGATAAACCCAATGATTTTTCTGTCACAGAAAAACAGCCTTTATGGAAGGAGTAAAAAAAATTTAATATATTTTGCCTTTCATACCTTTGGCCCAATTCCAGTATCAAGCTAGATTCCAGAACTAGATTCCAGAACTACAGAAAGGCTACAGGTTTCATAATTATGTCAAAAAGGGATCATATAGTATTCCTTAGCAAAATTGAGGTACAGATCAATTGAGTTTTTATGGGTGTTCTTCTCACTCCAGAATCTTCAATATTTTCATTAACATGCTAAAGAATAAATATTATGCTTACTGATTTAGCATATGACATAATTTTTGAAATCATGAGAGATATATTAGAGGATAATTTGCTATTTGCCAGGTGCAAGTATCTTTGCAGGTACAGTCAGCAACACAAATAAAAGAAAAGTAAATAAGGAACATTGCAAACATTGCAAAGGCAAAGGATCTTGGTAATTTCAGACCACAAGTTAAACACATCAATAATGACCTAGCAAGAAACGTAAATATCGTTTCAGAGTGCAAAGAGAAGTGTAATTTACAGTTTTATGAAGCAATAGCCTTTCACTTCATTTAATATTGGTAAGGTCTCAGCTTGAGAACCATGTTCTGCACCTTAAAAGCATTTACCATTTGGAGAGTGCCTAGAAGAGAGCAACAAGAATGATCTGGAGCTTCTAAACATAAGCTAGAGACAAAGACAAGCATGGAGCAGGGAAATCTTAGCAAGAGAAGGAGACTTATTGAGTGAACACAAAATACCAGTAAAGATAAATATCTGCTACAAACAGGAAGAAAATTATCTGTGTTCACTGTGCAGTGTGAATGTAGCCTGAAGTAGCAAAGGAAAATGCAAGAGAAACCTTTCTAATTGTGCCAGTGATAGAATATTTGAGTAAAGAAGCGATGGGTCATGTGGAGTAATAAGCACTGTAAATCTATAAAAGCAGGTTAGGCAAACAACTACCAAAACCAAAAGGTGATGTTAATGCCTTGCAACTAGAGAAAAGGAGTTGAAACTCCAAAGTTCCTTTTCTATCAAAGTTCCTTTTTTATCAAAGTTCTAGGATGAATGAATACATATGTATGTCATTAATACATATAATACGGAGTGCTTAAATAGAGGAAGATGAACTCTCTCATTGGTTTGAATGATGTATTAGTCATTTCACACACTGAGATAACTTTTGCTAGCCATTTACAATTTCTCTTGACCTATTCAATATATCAAAAAGCCACGAGTTTACAACTAAATGCATGGAATTACATTTAAAAAAACAAACATTTTTTTCCTCTTGGTTTTCAAGTGGAACATAACATAGCTTAACAACTATGAGATGTTTTCTCAGTCTTCAACATGCATTTAACCTCCAAGACAAAAGAAGTTTCATGGTTTTTATTTCCATATATTATACATATAGCAGTAAATTTCTTTCTGTGCTCACCCAAACATGTAAGATTTGAGCCATTTTTCATCAACTGAAGCAAACTGTGACAGAGTATGTGGCAGTAACATTATTCAGCAAAAACAAACTATCACAGTGATTAAGTGGAACATTCTGATACCTGAGCTAAATTACTGATAAAAAATGGACTTGTAGTATCCAGTGTATCACAAGATGTTAAAAGGGCCTAAGGGGATTGAGTTGAAGTTTCATTCAGGCTGTAAAAGCAATGCTAAGGGTAGTTTGTACAGACATAAATATCTAACTAATTTGCTGAGTTCCTAGAGTCAAGGTTTTATGCCATTTATGTGCATTTTGAGGACAAAATAGGTTTTGTGATTTTGACAACTCTATGTGGTGGGGGGGATAATAGCTTTCTGACAATATTGGAAATATTTGCAAAAACACTAGGAGTTAAAAACATTACCAACGAGTTTGTCACCATTCTTTAATTTCCAATTTGTAAGCACTTTTAAACAGTGGAAATCATTATTTACAAAAGGACATAAAGGTATATAACCTAAAATTTGCTGCTTATGACACTACTGCTGAAAATATGGATCCCATAAAGAGGATAGGTATAAAAACCTGGCTTCTAAGACAAATGTGTTCTGCAAACTAATAGGAAGTGTTTGGATGTCATTCTCTTTAGTCTGCACAGCAATTACACCTATGACATATAGGGCAGAGAAGAGACTTAGCACCACCAGTATTTTTGTTCTTTTTATCTTACACTGGTCATTACCTCTTTTGATGTTGGAAGTTCTATTAAAAATAAAGGCAATGCATTGTGTATTCAGCAATTTGATGTGATACATTAAATAGTGACCCAGACTTTCTCAGGGATGTGACATGAATGGAGTTAATGATCCTTGTGGGTCCGTCCCTTCCAACTCAGCATATTTTGTGATAATCATTACCTAAGATATTCTGTGAAAGTTGCTGCAGTGAAATTAATAATCTGAGAACACATCTTAATTTCTCAGCCATCATCTCCCAAAGAGGATGATCAGTTAAACTGGTAAATTGATATACAGATGCAGAAGCTGACTTTTATTAAAACACTCCATCTTATTTCAAGGATTTAAATTCAACCTAGAAAATAATAAATATGTTCTTTGAGTTTCTTCAGCATTTCAAATGCAATAAAATTCAGTGAATGAGTTTAACCATTGTGTATGGAAAAACAGCATCCTCTGATGTGCTTCTGAAGACAAACCAGTTCTTTGTTTTCTCCTGTCATTTCCTCTTGTCACTTTGTGCAGTAGTGCTGAAGAAACATTAGGATGAAGAAGTCATCCAGTCCTGGATGAGCATCCATTTCTTATCAATTCTCCAGCCATCACCTGCTCAATAACATGTCATTGAGGACAAAGTGAGGAAGAATATATACCCTAATGCATTTTAAATGCACTTTCAGCTATCTCTGGCTATCTGAGAGAACAGAATTGCAAATTCTTAATAAAAATAATTCAAAACCATGGACAGTGCATATTGCATTTTTTTCATAGTTAGAAAACCTCCACATGCTTGGATACTACTGAATTTAAATTTTATACTGTGTAGTACAGTATCAGCCTCTCACGAGTAAAACTAAAAACAAAGAAGTGAAACATCAAAAACATCCCCATGTTTTGAGAATCATTTTCATTGGTTTCCTTACTCGCACTGAAACAGTACTGAATACCTAACTGTGCCTCAAGCTGTACAATAAACAACCTGGCTGAAGCTTTGTGGTTTTTTACATAAACAAGAATTCATTCCATTGCAGAATCTTTTCCTTACATTGGACTCAATAAATAGAATTGCAAAACTGTAATTTTTTTTTAAAAAAAGTGTTTCATTTTGTGTAATTGCCATTCCATGGAGATAAAAGTTTACAAAATCACATAACTATGCTAATTTCCAGCTCTGGTTAAAATTCTTGACTTAAGGGATTCAATGAATCTGGAGGTTAAATAAAAATATCTCTTAATCTACATTGTCCACGTGTTGCTATTAATGTCTATTGGAGAGAAACTTTGGAGCAAGCACACTTTTGGTTTTGCTGTTATTCCCAAAGAGGTAAAGATTTTTAGTGGTTTAGTCACCATCTAAACAGGTCAGTTTCAATTTTCTGTACACCAAATAAAAAAAGTCATAAAAATATATGCCTCAAAATTGTAAGGTACATATGCACTTGGTTAGCTGGTAGTTTATGGATAGAGTATATGGGTGTGATTATAGAAAGCAGTAACCAGAGGGACTGGTATGGGAGAGTAAGTACATGCTATTGAGTCAAGCACTGCTGTGCTTCACAAGAATGTCCTGTGTGTCACTTCTGTAGGTGAGCATGCTATGGCCTGGCAAGGAAATCAGAAACCACGTGCTGCTTTAGTAAAAACAGGTCACCGTGTGCAGGCTATGAAACAGGCTGCTCCCCTCACAGAAAGAGTCAATGGAGAAATTTTGGGAAACAAAATGAATAATTTAAACCAGACAGGTTTCTGAATAGCACATGACTGAAACAAGGCTGCAAATCCTCTTTATTCAGGCAGGTGTCTCTTTGATTAGTTCTAAGCACATGCTTGACTCCTACTGAAGTATACAGGACAGGAACACAAGCCAAAGTATGTTACTGAAGAGGAATTGAGTGGTGAACTGAACCAGATCAAACACCTTGAGTATCAGAGGCCCTTATGGAAGAGAGAAGGGACATCTGTGTGCAGTTCACAGATAAGCAATAAATTCTTTAATTATATCTAGGGAAAGGCATGGAGAAACTTCCAAGATTCTTGATTCCAGCAAATTGCCATGCTACTTCATCATCCTGGGCTACCTTTCCAAGACAGCAAAGAGAAGCCAATCTATTGACTTTTCTCTGCAGAAAAAGCCTAACAGCAACAGCAAATCCTGAATACAACAGCAGTAGCATTTCCTCCCTTTATGAAGACACACAGTCCGCAAAGCTGCAATTCCCCCATGCTAAGTATGATAATATCTTATGTAATAATGGCATCTGGTGGATTGGATTGGATTGGGGCAATATGTCACTCAAGAGCACTAATTTATTTGCCAAACATCTTAGCTGTCTGTGTAGCGTTACAAGGAGTATGGGGAATAAACAAGCAGAGGAAAACTCTGATTTAATTGGTATAACAGATGACGGCATATGTAGCTGTTTCTGGAATAATAATAGATTGTCCAAGAAGGGCAGCCTAGGGAATGAATAAGAGAGATAGGATACTCTCACATATTAAAGAAGCAAACACTTTACATGAAGGATGAAAGCTAAGAGTCAAAGCTGCTTACCTGGTGAAAAATGGAGAAAGAACACTATTCAAATGAAGCTATATATAGATCAGCTTCCCAAAAAATATCATTTGAATGGATTTTTCTTAGTTGGGTTGTTGTTTGTTTGTTTGGTTTTTTTCCCTGAATACCTCGATGAATCATCTAAAGCACAGGATTAGGCATTAAAAAAAAGATTTTAAAAAGGCAAATGACAGACCCAAATGTCTGCCTAATTTTTGAGATGCACACAAAATACTTTGATCGAAAAATGTAGAAAGCAGCTACAAGGGATGTTCTTGTGGCTTTGAGTCTTGCCAGTAAGGAAAACAGGCAAGAATGCAGCTTCAGTAAGGGTGACTGAACTGAAAAAGTGCCTGGTAAAGAGAAAGGGTATAAAGAATGCAAAACATACCCAATTTTTTAAAAGCATGAATTCCAAAATTTTCTGTAGAAGGTCTCATGGGAGAAGTCCTAGAGAAGTCATAGAAAAAAAAATCTTAGATAAGAGATGACATTTCCTCAAGGAAATAAATGACACAGTAGGTACAAGCTGTCCCAGTGCAGAAAAAAGCATGGAGACTCTGTCTGTACTGTGACTTTTGCTACAGAAATGGAATGCTATAAAAGTGGAAATTAGGGAAGAATATGAGACTTGTACAAAAAAGTAGATTTTATAGACAATAGGTCAGAAACACTAAAATATGAGCTGAAAGAAAAAATAAAGAACATGAGAAGTAGAACGTGTAAAAATATAAAAATAAGTGAATCATTTAGGGATAATAGTACAGCAGGGATGGAGAGCTAACTACAGATGATGGTGGACCAAAGTATTAAGGACATTTTTCCATTTTCTTTAATGGGTCATTTATAATTCAGTGGAGAATACAATTTAGTATCAGTACCAAAGGCACAAAGTCTCATAGTACATAGTGAAAGAGCATGTCAGGGTGAATTTGAAATAAATATATATTTTATTAAATTGTTCAGTCCTCGTTAGTTTCTTTCTAAGCAGCTTAAAAATGATTCAAATTACCCTTAGGGCCATTACATGTGTGAAGTCATAAAGGAAATAGAGTAACCAGAGGGACAAGATGATGTTGGTATTTTAAATAAAGAAAAATGAGTATATGAAAGAAAACAATAACAATTAGTATGCATCTCTGAAAACTTTTTCTTCAAAATAGTTTGCTTCTATCATGGAGTAGCATGACTTCAGATTAGAGAAGAAACTGTAACTGTCACACACTTTTAATGCAGTGGGAGATGACATTTTCACAAGCAGTTTAGAGAAATACAATATAGATGAAAGGTGAGTGACCAAGCAGATGAATAATTGTACCAAAACAAATATTAATCAATGGCTCTCTTTCAAGCAGAAGGATGCTGAATGGGACTCTGCAGAGTCCATTCTGGATACAATTTTGTTCAGTACTTTCATTTAAATTAAGACATTGGAATAGAGCACACACATACATAAATATGCATCTATAAATGTGCATATATATATGTATAATTTGTAGATTACATGGAGCTGAAGAGTACAATAAGCTTCCTGGGAAAAGTAATTAAAATTCAAACAGGAAATAAATACATGGAATTTTTTTTTATTCAGTAGGCGGCAGGAGAAAGTTTGGGTAGAAGATTTTATTTACAAATTGAGCAGGAAGAATAAACTATGAAAATACAGGTTAATGGATAGTATGGAGTAAAACATTTTAAAAATCTGACAATTTAGGGGAATTATAAACTGTACAGAAGTTAAAAACGTCATTGAACCATTGAGAAAAAGACAAAACTCATTCAATGAAGTTAAGAGAGATGTTGAAACAAGACAAATGAAATAATTCTCCCAGAGCATTATTAAGTCTCACCTACAATTCTGCAATTGTGTTACTGGATTCTTTAGGAAAATACAGCAACACCATGATAGTGAAGACAAAAGTAGTGAGAACATGGATACACATGAAGAGAGTTTGGATCAGCGTAGGTAATTTAGCCTACAGAAGAAATTTTTAGGGGGATAATACGGCACAGTGCTGATACTGATTCTTCAACCATCAGAGTTGATCATGTGAATGGCTGTGAAGGCTCTAACACTGCATGTCTCTAAGACCAGATTAGAGCTGTCACTGATTACTCATCCTTGATTAGCTACCTCTATGTCTCCAATTTAAAGTTATTTGAAAAAGTGCTGCCCAGCAGCAGCACTGTGAAGCTCAGCTATTGTAGGAAATGACAGAGTTCAAATCCTGGAGAAAACATTTGAGATATTTAGAGAATCACAGATGCTTATACAGCTCCGCCAGATAGTGCGACAAATGTCCCCATGGACCGTCCAGACATCCTTTTGAACAGATCTGTCCATCTGACATCCTCTCAGCGATCCATCAGTTCCTGAGGATACACATGCTCAAAGCAGCTACATCATGATTATCTCACCAGGGAGTTCCTAATACCTTTCACATGGCTCAAATGCACACTGGCAGCCTAACTGCTTCGGATATGTCAAACAAACCTCAGTTAATTTCCTTGTCCCTTTTTTATAGGGTTCTTTGACATTTTTTATATTCCTTATTATCCTTTGATTCCTTTACCTTCTCTACTTCTTTCATCTACTCCTTTTCCACTAAGTATATACAAAAGAAAAAAGCTATTTCTTTCTTCTGCCCACTTTCAACATTTCCCGTGATTCTTGCAACACTCAGATGTCAAGTGAATGATTAGTGACAATCCAATATGAGACACAGTTAGAAATTGACATTTAACTTTTACCTGCACCTCATGCTACTGGTTCACAGCTGGTTGAAGAAAGCATGAGTTTTGATGAAGTTACATACGACTGGATAGCACAGATAGATTTAAGTAAACTAATTTTTTAAATCTGGTAAAGGATAATATCTATGCAGATATTACATAGTTATTTTAGATATCAGTTATTATATAGATATTTCATCTATTTTTACATGTATAAAAATTACACAGGTGCTAAAAACTTTGTAACAGTACCTCAGTTTCTATTTTAGCATTTTTAAAATTAAGGATTTGATCTTAATTTTGAAATAACTTCACTTTCCAACCTCCACATTTTAGTTCCACTAACTATGACACATTCCCAATTTCAGTTTTTCCTCTCTGGAAATCTCTGTAGACTAAATTCAATCAAGTCTCCTGAGCCAAATATGTTCTTTACACATGCAGCTCTGTGTTCCTTGAAGGGAGAAAAGTATCACCCTACATGTTGCTTCAGCCCATGCACTGAAACCTGACGTGAAACACTCACATTCTTTGGGACATAGCTACAAGCCGGGCTCCCTCTGGTTTACCAGTCAGACTGGTTTACAAGAGATAGAACCTCTGCTGAATCCCCACATTAGGTGAGTTCATGAACAACCACCATAATATAGTATGAACAACATTTTGTTAGTTGAAATTCAGAGCATGTATAATAATATAATAATTCAGAGCATGGATAATATCTAGCCAAAAATGAATGATCTGGGACTAATTATGAGCAACCAAACAAAAAATTCCGGAGTGGGGATGTATGAAAATTGCACATACAGGTGTTATCGGCATTTACTTCTTTTAAAAGAACTTCTGGATTTACTCTGAATTTCCTACACCATAACATTATTCTCTTTGGAAATGGGAGAAGTATTTGGAGCCTGAACTTCAGGGAGAGAAACTTCCTATTGAAGGAGAAATTTATAACTTAAACAAATAGTTGCCTTCCTGTGCACATATTCTTCTCTTTGCACCCTGTGCAGTCTACTACTTCATATCAGGTATGGAAGAGCAGGTGCTGGAGGGGGTGACCAGCTGCTCTCTCAAGCCCCTGTTCCCACGTTAGGTCCAGGAAATCCACCATCAAGAACCAAATATCACATTTTTAAAAATTAAAAGTGAAGTTGGAAAGATAGCAAAAGGGGAACAGAGGGCTGCCACAACATGACTCCCTCCACACATCTCTGCTCCCCTTGGGTCTCACCCCCATACAGGTTTAGGTGCTCAGTCAAGAGTTTGGGTTACGGTTAAGTTTAGGGTTATGCCTAGGGTTAGGCTTCAAAAAACCACAAAGCCTGCAGCAGCAGGAATTGGCAGCTTCAAAAGGCATCCCATGAGGAATACTGGACAGTGACAACACGGTTCCCTCCACATGTTTCTGCTCGGCTCCAGCCTCACTCCAATAAAGGTTTAAATGCTCAACCTATGGATTGGGATACTGCAAGGGTTAGGGCTAGGTCTAGGGTTTGGGTTCAGAAAACCACAAAACCCATCATTTCAGGGACTCTGTAACTACAAAAGCTATGCAAAGGAGAACAAAGGACTGCCACAACATGGCTCAACAGCCACATTTCAGCATGGATCCAGCCTTAAACCCCATACAGTTTTAACTGCTCAGCCTTCAGTCAGGGTAATGGCTTGGGTTAGGGTTAAACCTAGGATTAGGGTAAAGAGAACCACAAAACCTAGAGATTCAAGGACACAGTAGTTTCAAGCCAAGGAAACAGCCAAGGAGAGCACAGGACTGAAAAAACATGCCTGCCTCCACACCTTTCTTCTTCCCTCAGGCCTATTCCGCATGCAGGTTTAACTGCTCAGCCTAGGGTTAGGGGTATGGCTACGGCAGGTTTCCAATAAACATGAAGCCCAGATTTCTGGGGACACTGCAGCTACAAATGGCATGCCAAGAATGCAGGACTGCAAAACCATGGCTCTCTCCACAGAATTCTATCTGTCTGCAGCCTCACCCCAATACAGGTTTAACAGCTCAGCCTAGGGTTAGGGTTATGGCTAGGGTTTGGGTTACATCTAGAATTAGGGTTAAGAGAACCACAAATCCCAGAGATTCAGGGAGTCTGCAGCTTCAAAATCCCAGCCAATGGTAGCACAGGAGTGCCACAACATGGCTTCATCCAAATCTTTGTTTGTCCCTCCAGTGTCAATCCCATACAGGAGTAACTGCTCAGCTAGGGTTAGGGTTAAGACAAGGGTTATGGTTACAGCTGGGGTGAGGGTTGAGAAAACCATAAATCCTAGAGCTCCTGGGACACTGCAGCTACAATAGACATAACGTGGGGAATACTGGACTGTTATAACAATGTCTGCCTCCACACATTTCTGCTTCCCTCAGACCTCACCTCCATAATGTTTTAGGTGTTCAGCCTAGGATTTGGGTTATTGCTTGGGTTATTTATAAACCTAGGGTTTTCAAAAAATCACAAAGCTTAGAGGTCCAGGGACTCTGCAGCTTCAAAAAGTCATGCCAAATGGGACACAAGAGTTCCACAACACGTCTCCCTCCACACCACACCTGCATGGCTCCAGCCTCACCCCAATACAAGTTTAACTGCTCAGCCTAGGTTTTGGGTTTTGAGTAGTGGTAGGGTTCTAACTAGTTTTAGGGTTCAGAAAAGCCAAAAATTCACAACTCCAGGGACTCTGCAGCTCCAATAGGCATGCTGTGGGGAACCCAGTAATTTTTTAACAATGGCTCCCTCCACATGACTCTGCATAGCACCAATCTCACAGCTGTGAACATTTTACAGGTTCCCCTAGGAGCAGCAGGTCAACCTAGAGTTCTTGGCTTCGTGTTTATCTGGACCCCATCCCTAGGCACAACCTTAGCCCTAGCAGTAACCCTAGCCATTGCTAGAGCAGTTACCTGTATGTAGGTGAGGCCAGAGGCAAGCATCAGTCTGAGGAGGGAGCCATGGTGTAGCAGTGCTGTGTTCTGTTTGGCATATCTTTTGTAGTTGCAGAGTGTCTGAGCCTCTGGGCTTGTGGTTTTCTGAAGCCTAATCACAGGCCTAACCCTAGGCATAATACTAATCCTAGGCATAGCTGTACAACATGCATAAAAGTGAGGCTGGAGCCAGTAGAAATCTGTGGCGTGAGCCATGTTATTATTGCAGTCCTGCATTCTACTTCTCATTCCATTTGTTACTGCAGCATTCCTGGCTTGACTCTACGCCTAGGCATAACCCTAAGCCTAGGATGACCACGCAAACCTGTATTGGGAGCAAGACTGGAGGCAAGCAGAAAGGTGTGTAGGGAGCCATGTTATGGCAGTCCTGTGTTATCCTTGGCATGCTGTTTGTTTTTGCAGAGGCTGTGAATCTGAGGGTTTTCTGAATTTCTGAACCTATCTGTAACCCTAATCCTAGGCTAAGTAGTTAAACCTCTAAGGGGGTGAGTCTGTAGGGAAACAGAAATGTGTGGAGGAAGCTGTGTTGTGGCAGTCCTGTGTTCCCATTCACATGCTAATTGTTGATGGCAGCTATGATAAAAAAAACTTCATCTGATTTTCAATTTCTTTTTTTGGGGGGGATCCAGACCTCTTTACTGAAATCTCTTTAGAGGAGACTAGATAGCACCTGATGCCTATGGTCTTCATATAAAATCTAATTTATAAACAACCCAGATGAAGCAGCTATGATAAGTATTTATAGGAAATGAATCCATACACATCGCACTGTCTATCAGATAGGAACCTCATACTGTTTACAACTGCATGCATGTCCTACTTCATCATTTCACTTAAAGGTAACATGCTAAAGATAAGCTTGCGTGTGTCAGTCCTCACACCTGCCAAAGTGTCTTATTTACAGAAATTAATATCATGCACAGATGGGTTTTTTTTCCTCCTTAATAAATAGTTAAGCACCAGAAATTCACTGTTCCAATGCTATTTATTAATAAAGACTTATTAAGAGGAGGAAACTTCAAAGGGATGTATTTCTCACTGAATCAAATTGTATGTCTCAAAACACCACAATTTCTTCCCCTATGAAAAGCGCTGTGATCTTTAAGATACCCTCTGAAGTTCTCCCTTCAGTATTGATATGTACCATGGCCAGAAGTTCTTTTCTGCCTTGACTCAGAAGCCAAATTCTTAACACCTGTCATGTCTTCTCTTTGGTACTGCAGAACATCTGCTTGTTTGCTTTATGCCCCTTGATTTTTTCATTGTTCTCAGTGTACAATAACACATTACAAGTATCCATCTCCCTCAGAAACTTGGAGATCTTTGTGAGAATGCTCTTTTTATTTATCTTCAGTTTTTAATTTCTTTGATTTGTCTTGTTTATGGAAGCAGTTTTTTTGGGTGACACAGCAGCCCCCTGTACATAGATATTTTCAGACCAACATGATGAAGTGTTATAAATTGCCTGCTTGTTCATGCAAGATAAAAGTGCAAAAGAGCATTTTTCTTTTTCTCCAAATATGTGAGATTTTCCTGGAATTGATTTTCAAACAGCTATTTATAGTTGCGATTACAGTTGCAACTCAAGACATGTTAAGACTGCTCTTTCCTAAGGCTCAAAAAAACTCAGCATGAGTGGATCTTGCAAACAAACCTGTTATGCACTTACTTTTGCCTTTTTTCCCCCCTGTAAACTTTTTCTAGTGACATAATAAGAGCAGCTCAGTTAGATTTGCTTTCTTTACCATTTCTCCTTCCCCTAAAACCGTGTTCAATGTGCAGTTGGTATGTTTATCCTGGCAAAAGTGAGATGGTGTGAATAACAGCAAAGATTCTGGGCTGCTGAGGGTAAGAGTGCACAAGGACTAAGCTGCCTGTTATTTAGGTTTCCATTTCTCACAGGGACAGAGAGGGATGACAGCAAGTCACCAAGCACAAGCTTAACAGTGAGTAGAGAAGCTTGGGTATGTACTAGTATTTTGTGTGAAGAAGAGCTAAAACTGAATTTATTTTTACATCCACAGAGAAAACAAGGCTTTTCAGTAATCTGGAAATATGCACAACTCTTTTCAACAGGGAAAACAGGCCTTATGAAATATTGTTACATTGAATCTGGAGATTTTTGTCCGCTGCCTGCCCAGATGTGTGTTTACTCAAAGCATGGTCTATAAAAGGGAAATGCACAGGGAGTGCAACATAATATGCACATACTGATTTGAACTCCTCTGAGAAATTATAGACAGGGCCAGTGGGTCAGGGCAGACCCAACAAGTTGCGAGTCCCGAAACAACTGTCATTAGAAAATGAGAAGTTGAGTACAAAAATGTGTTGAGATTTACATTTTATTAAAAATTAATGGGGGTTTTTTGTTTTGTTTTTTTAACTGAAGGGAGTATGTCACAGCTATAGCCCACTATTATCTCTTCCACTTATCACTCTGACTATTGGGTACATTCCAGCTTCAGGGCCCTGCATACATGCCTGATTCCCCGTCATCCCACAGTGGGCAAAATCCCACTGCATTGTAATTCTCCCTCTTGTAGCTTCATTTCCACAGAAAGCAGGACAGGAAAAAATTGCCCATGGTCCCACCGATCTGTAGTCTGCATACAGAGGACTTGGGTGAGAGTATCCTGCAAAGCACATGCAAGCCTCAGACTCACTATTGCCGCTCAAAACTGACTTCTGCCTTTGTTGTGCACAAGCTGAATTCTGCAGGTCTCCTGTCTAGTCTGCTTGCTACATTATGGCAACCACTGTGTCAGAGCGCTCACCTACAGGATTCAAGTACAGTAATTTCACGAATACAAGCTGCACCGTTTTGACCAAAATTTTGCTCCCACACCGGAAATGTGGTTTATACTCAGGAGCGGTCAATATGTGAATAATTTTCTGACATTTTCAACCTCAGGAGTGCAAACAGAGTCAGTGCAAACTGCAAAGTTGAGCACCTGCCAGTAAAACCCTGCATTTACGCGGTTGTTACAAATTGGTTACTCTGTTGCACGGCAGGTGGAGCTGCTCTGTGCAGGCAGCACGGGGGGTGGGGAAGGCGGGGCAGCTCCCTCCTGCTGGCCTCGCGGCTCCGGGGGAGGCAGGGGTTCTCTCCTGCTGCCCCCGCGGCTCAGGGGGAGGCAGGGGGCTCTGTGCTGCTGGCCCCGCGGCTCGGGGGGCTCCCGTCCCCGCGTGCCACTGCCGCAGGAACGGGGTGGCTCCATCCCTTCCTCCCACCACCGCCGCAGGTGCCGGCAAGCTCTGTGCCCCCCCTGCCACCACAGGGCAGCGCCGGGCCGGGGCGAGCGAGCCCAGAGGCAGCGGCGGCCAGCCTCGAGCAGCCCCGCCGAGCGGCAGCACTGAGCTGGGCCACACAGCCCTGTCGACAGCCCCGAGCCCTCATGGCCCGAGCCGAGCCAGTAAACCCCGCCCTGCTGCGGTTCTGTTACTATTTGGCAACTTTGTTGCATGCGGGTCCTCACTGCGAACGACAGAGCGGCTTATACTCGGGTGCAGCTTATTTATGGACAAAGAACAAAATGCTTGCCAACACCCAGCGATGCGGCTTATACTCAGTGCGGCTTGTAATCGTGAAATTACTGTAATTGCTATTTTTCCCTCTGGGTGCTGTGGATAATAAAGGGGATTGAATACTCCTATGCAGCTAGCCATAACAGTAAAAAGTAAAGCATAAACAAAAGCCAACATTTCTAATCCTCAAAAGTTAGGGAAAGGGAATTTCTCTTCTCAAACAATGGATAAACAGATAGACATCTTAATCAGAGTAGGGACTAACACCTGCAAATCTCCTCTCCCAGAGGAGTGTGTGATGCAGACAGTCTTCTTTTACCTTGTTTTCTCTGTCCCAAACTATGTCTCAGTCCCAGAAGACAGGAAGGAAAAACTGATTCTGTTCTCATCCATGCCAACAGAATGCAAAAGAAATGGGGTTCAAATTTTCCAGAGGAAGATACTTTACCTTGGCTTCTGCTTCTTAGGAAATGTTTCAACTTTTGCAGCACTCTGAAGGAAATGAGTACCATTTTTAAATTTTTTTTTAAAGGACAGCTGCCTTTGGAGTCTTGCACAGACTCCGGAGCCCATGCAGATGGAGACATATGAATATACCACAGACTTCAAATGCACATGACAAGGGAACAATTCCACACAGACTCAGAGCAAGCAGACCTGCTGTCTATGAACACACAGCTGTTCTGTACCTCTGCAACAAGCCTGAAGAATATGCCAGTGCACACATTTGCTACACAGAGGCAGAAAAAGGACTCAGAATTTGGGCCTGTGCTTTGAAGTGAGCACTACTCTCCTCTAGTCCTGAATCAACTAAGTGCAGCTGGAACAGTTTCAAACAAACCCTAAGTTTAACGCTTCCTGGTTCCACTGCCATGCTGCACATAATGTGTTGCACCATACGGGCTCCACACAACACTGTTGTAGAAAGCCTTAGTTAAACTAAGAAAGAAGGACGCATCAAAGAAATGCATTTGGGGAAAACCAGCGAATTCATTTAGAGTTATTCGAGACATTTCAAACAAATCGAAAAATTAACTTCTAGGTAGAGAGCAAAAGACGTTTTGACTGATTCCAGGACTGGTCACTGAAATCATCAGCTAAAGAAGGTAAAACAAATGAAGCAAGGCTGAAATTCTGAAGAAACAGCATAAGAACAAAAAAAAAACAAAAAACAAACCAGTCATAACAAACAAAAGGAAATTGACTTAAGAGATAAATGAAAATGCAAAGCAAGAAATGTCTCCATGTCAATGACAGCATAATGGGGTAATTCAGGATAAGACAGAAGGAGCTTTGCAGAGGGAAAATAAAGTTATTTTTGAATAATGCCTTTGATGAGCAAAGATAAATACCTACTAACACCAATTTGTCAGGAAAGACTGAAAAACTTAAGTGAACATAAAACAAGTATTTCATAAAAATAAAGAGATTGGGTCTTCTGACTGCACAGAAACTGATTTTGTCATTTAATCAAATTGTCCCTTTCTTTATGGCTGTCTTCTGTTGTGATACATACATGCCTCATTCCTCAAAATCCTTTGTAAGAAAATAGTCTTCCAGCTTAAAAGCTAGGAAATGTATAAAAATCGCAGAAACTCTTATGAACAGATTCTTTATATCTATAGCTTACCAGCTTAATAACAGCAAAGTGGAAAATTTATCTTATAACGCTGCAAATATTTTTACTTCATACATTTTTGCAGTGCATATATTGCACCAATATTGGACATAAGTTGTAGTTTTAAGGCTTCAGACACTAGGACAGCCCTCCTGAGTAAACACTTTGTCCTTACTGTACTCTGAATCCATTATTTATCCTCTTTTACTCAAAGTATTTTTTTTCATATCTTAATACATTTGGACGTTTTTTATTTTCCAGGAAAGCAGATAATTTTGGACAGAATAAAGACATTTTCTGCACTGTAACACACAGTCTTTGAAGGAGTTGATCATCCCCCTTGAGTTACCAGAACTAAAATCTATTTGTCCTTCAGGTGCTTGAGGGTTCTAAAAAGAGTAACTTAAAGGTTTTGATTTAGCTGAGCTGGGAACAGACTTAATCTTTTGAAACAAAAAAGATTAAGTAAAGCCTGAGCAGTGCTTGGATATAACACTGGGGTGTTTATATTCATTTGTACATAGAAACTTAGATGCTGAATAACACAGCCCTGCTGACTTCAATGAGATCTGCCCCTCATTTTTACCAACCAGCTGTGGGTTCTGTTGGCAGAGATAGTTTTACAAACTCACGCAAAATTATTTTGGGTTAAGGGACAGTTGTCTGACAAAAAAAAAAAACCAAACCCCAAAGAAATATCAAAATCATGGATTGTCTTTTGTGTTTTTATCAGAGACTTCAATAAAAGAAAATTGGAGAAGTGCACAAGCCTGAACCCACAGGCATTACTAATGGGAGATGGGCTGTTCCTTCAGCAGCTGTGGTAAAGTACTTTCCTGGTCAGTTATTGGAGACCACCGAAAATATGTGCATGCCTTCAGCATCAAACAGCCTGTACTTACCTTGTAACAACTGATATTTATAGGGCAGACAGAAAAGCTTAAGAGGAAATTCTGACCAAATAAATGAAAGAGAAAATACTGTAGCTGGTCATCCTGCCCTCCTCTTTCAAGCATGAGACAAGATGGTTCTTCAAGAGACATAAAGAGCAGAAACAGTGGACAAAGTAATAAACATTATGGACTAATAGCTAGGAAAACAGTTACTTTGGATAGATAAAGAATGCTTATGAAATAGAGGTTCAAAAAGAAATTATGTGCAAGAAGTAGTTGTGATCAGCAAGCAGAAGGAACAAAATGCCCAGTGACTGACAAAAAACCTTGTGCAAAAAAAAGCAAAGGAAAATTAATGCAAGTATATTGGTATTAGCAGGACTATATTTCAATCCTGAAATAGTGCAAATTTTCTCTAAGCCTCTGCTCAAAAATGTAACTTATTTTTCCTTGTGGGGCAGTCAAGAAGGTGATTGCATAATAAGGTTAGAAAAGATGCTGACCCTAGAACACATAATATGATCTGAATGCAAAACAGTGATTCCTTAAGCAAATGACACAAACATGTGGCTATGGATATATAAACCCAAGATATGCATAATGGTCAGCTCCTGTAAACTTGCCATATTTTCAAGATATAGAACTTCAAATAATTACTTATCAGGAATGCTGCACTCTGGGGACAGGGGGCTCATTTTTAAGCAGGCATTTCAAAGTTTACCCAACTCCCCCATCTAATTCTGAATGAACTGGGAAATGGTTGCTCCTGTACAAAATATCTGATCTGCACAGTTTTGAATAAGTACATGCTAATCAATGGGACAGCTGCTGCTGTATTTCTGCTTTCAGCAGAATGTTTTATTCAGTGATAGTCGCAAGGGCTATTTTCATAGTAATATAAACAAAACTTTAGTATTGCTCTCAGTGATGTTAATAGCAAGTCAGATCTAGGGAAAACAATTCAGTTTCCACAATGGAATTTAAACTACTACAACCACCCTCATTTCAGGGAAACACATCCTAGTTTCCAGATGAAAGAGGCCTTATAGCCAACTGACTCTGAGAAAGTGAACCAAAACCAAGTACTCTTTTCAATTAAAAAGTAAATGCATTTTCACAGTGAAGTCAAGCCTAAATCCCAATTATCCTTTTTGATCCTCCTTAGCTAATGAGACAGAAGACAGTAGTGGGAGTTAGACCATAGGCAAGGAGCAGCTGAAATATTTGCATTTTTTATTTAGAGGAGTCAAATCTTATAAGCACCTGGAAGTGTCTGGGCTTGCACAGGTGAGGTGCTCTTCCTGCCTAATCTCCACAGGTCCAGGGGCCATAACAGTCCAGCCCTGATACTTGGGAATCCATAGCTTGAATCCCAGGGGAGTATAAGTTCATGGGTTATCTCCTCAGGGATAGGAGGTAAAGCACATCACACAAATGTGTTTGGCATAGAATTTACAGAATTTACTATTCTTTCCTTAAGAGAGACAGTAAAAAATAAATAGTGAAACAGAAGCTAAACACACCTCTGACTGTTCAGCCATTCTTTTTTCCACCCACTCTGAAGAAGACACTTCACCAGGTAAAAGTCAATTTCTGCTTCAGGTCTGCTATTCTCCCCGAGCTGTTCCAGATGATAGGTTTACTAAAGGAGGGGGCTCTTTTATAACCTTATCAATCTAATCAACTTCATCTGGTGACCAAGGCCTTCTCATCAAGTGATAGATTGCTGCAGTTCTGGCAGTCAGACCTCAACTGACTGCCTTGGCCTGGCCAACAGCTATCATCATTAAAGGGTGACCTACAGTGTCATCCTATCTATTCTGTCAGCATTTTGATGCCTATGAGTACTTGGAGTGCTGCACACTTAGAAGTTATTTGCTGCATATCTATCCAAGGATGAAACTTGCTTACTGTATTCTACTGATCTTGATTTTTAGGCAAACCTGCCAAGAAAAAAGTTAACACCACTGCTTCTGGTTCTGGGAGACCTGAGACCCCAGTTTGTGTAGGTGAAAATTGCTGCACAGACATGAAGGCCTAGTCAGTCCATCTCAGTCTGCCACTGAGATGTTGTTGTGGAATTTGAGGGGGTAGATGAAGCCTATCTGTCTCATGTTTCCTGCAGAGTAGACCTTCAACTGTACCTACAATTACATTCTGTAAATGCCTATGAGATTCACTAGTGGGAATATTACTCTGTAGATAGCAATATCAAGTAACAGGAACCTTACATTTATAATCTACCTCTTGATTTGTGGGTTGGTCTTGTGGGATTTTTTTTTGGTCAAAACCACAAATAAAAATAAATAGAAAATTAACAGAAGCACCAATAAGTTTTCTCTTTAAAACAATAGGTAAGGACATTAGCAGACTGTGATGCTGATGTTGGAAAGAGAAGAAAACCTCAAAGTTCCTTGTGCATTTCATTCTCTATATCTCACAGCAGAAGTTAAGAATTGCCTCAGGTTTGCCTTGCTTATGCCAGCAAGAGCATGCCCCTATCCTGCTGAGTGCAAATGAGCACTTCGTGCTCCAAGTGACTTGCCTTCAATTCTTCTTGTAGCCAAAAGCAACACAAAAAGCAACTTCTCCCTCCTGCAGATGAGGAGCAAGCTGGCAGCAACGAGCAGAGTGCAGCTTGTTCGCTTCGCCCCTACCCTTCCCATGCTAGTTTTGAAACACACATTTCACTGAGTCTGGGACCACAGTGTTTTTAAGGGTGAGTAGACAAGAATAACTTCTATATTCACCCAGGGACAGCACACACACCTAAGCCCATTTTTATGGGACCACAAAAATCTTTGTTCACTACCCAGGACAAGTTTGTACACTTCCATCAGCAAGATTTCTATGCAAAAGTTCCCTATCCCTTCTCCTTATTCTGTCCTGAAATTAGCCCCATGATCTTGTTGTGCAAAAGGATGCTTAGTCCACAGGGCTTTCTCATGGGCATTGGGGGTTTTGCTGTTTAGCTTACAAACCTGAACAATTTTCCACCCTTTCTATGAAATGCAGCTGAAACATCACCTCTGTATACTCAATAAAGGGAATGCATGAAAAAGGAGTTATAAAAATAATCTTGCTACCAGATACAATACACATCTTTGCAGCAAAATCATATTTAAGTGAAGGATTTATTTTGGCATGAAGGAAGAGGATGGTGGCTAACAGGACATGAACATATGCAGAATTTAAAAGGCACTAGTTTGTTTAATCTACTTAACTGGGAATTAAAATTAGAACTATTGAAATCTTGCAGCTGTAGTGAAGTCACACACCAAAAAAAAGCTGAAAAGACAAAATCTCAGGCAAATGAAGCTAAAGAAAACAAAAGACATTTATATTTGAGTGAATGAGATTCAGTGAATGTTAATGGCTACACAAATAGAAATCATGAAACTGGCATTTAAATGAAGACAGAAAGATTTGACACAAATACTAGAAGACAAAGACATTAATTTAATAATAACTCAATAGGATACAAAAGCAATGATGACTAAGGGCATGAGACATACAAGGAGCTTTGAAGTGGCAGACTGAGATTTCTGAGCCAGGAACAGGGACCTTCAGTAGGTTTCCAAGCCTTCTGGAGAATCCAGAGCACTGGAGGTATTTGACCATTGTGGCACCCATTTCAGAAGCTGTAGTCAAACTAATTTGACTAACAATTCTGAAGTCCAAAGTTTGCTGAAAAAGAGAATAGTGTTCATGCTGTACTGTGCTGTTGCTTACTCATCAGTCTGACACCAACAAAAAGGAACACTCGAGTGAAAAGGCATCTAATACAGGGATAAAGTCCCAATGCCGTACTGCTAGGACAAGCATTGCTACTTCAAAATTATTATCTAGGTAAAGGATTGGGAAGGCAGCATTGTATATAGGTGCACATGAAAATGAACATTAACTGCCTCTCTCTCAATTTGCTTGGTCAGTAGCCACACTTGCCTCAAGCTTGTAACCCAAATCCTAGAGACCCAGTACTGTCTTCAGCAGCATTTGGTCTACACTTTAAACCCTTTCCCAAAAGCTTAATGTTGTCTTTAGGTGTACAAACTGGGAGAAGCTCAGCAGAAACCCCAAGAGACCATCATCTCTGCCTGCTACCAGACTATCGAGTCCATTTGAAGAAGGGTATTAAAAAACAGGCAGGATAAAAGTGGAGACAAGAAGAGCGCCATGAAATTGGTCCTAAAACATTCCTTATAACAAGACTCAGAAACCTTGAAACATTTTATTACTGTAGAAGTGACTTCATTTATGCTTAAGTACCTCATAAGGACAGAAATTTGGCAGAGGGCTCTGCATTCTGCTTGATAGGTCTTTGAGATGAAGTTGAAGTTAGATCATTGGAGGCTGAAACAGATGCAAAAATAAGGGTAATAAACCTCTGAAAAAAAACCTGCCAAGACTTTTATGGGAGCTTTTACCACAAACATTTTAAATTAAAGTGTTTTTAAATATCTTTTTTTAAAAATAATTTTCCCCCCATGAATTATTAAACCAGGAACTCATTGAAGAAAAACATCAATTTATATTAATGGATTATCAAGGTTATTAGACCAGTTCTTTTAGTTTTAGAAGTCATTCAGATGAATTTATGCAAAATCTTACATTTACAGCATTCACATGAAAGTTGCCTTAAATATGTTTTTTTAGGGTTTTCTGTCCCTTTACATATATTTTCAGACTTTTCTTAAGAAGTTTTCCTGGACGCTGATTCTATTTCACTGGTTCTGCTTGAACCACTTTTTTCTTTTTCTCTTACTAAGGAATCTGATCTTGAATTTCTCCACCTCTTTCTTTCCTCCAGTTTTAGTTTTCCCTCTCCACTTCTTAGTCGGTGCTTCTTCCAATCCCTTCTTTCCCTGCCTTTCTGATTTTCAACTTTTCTCTTCCATCTCTTTTTTGTCCTATTTATTTTTCCAATTAAATTATTTGACGTGATTGCATATGGAACAAGTATTTCAGGGAACATAAATATTAGTTACTAACCACCCTCATATAATAAAAAAAATGTATCTGTTAGACTAAGCAGAAGAGGTAAAAAAGAGTGGGCCACAGTATCAACATCAAAGCAGACTGAGTTGATTTATGAACATGCTGAATTGCAGCATCTTAGCTATCAGAATCATTGCTTCTGATTCTGACTTTCATAGCTTCAGTCATGGTGAATTTTATAAAAGATAAAGGCAGAAACCACATTAGAGAGTCAGTAGAATGCATACATATACCTTTACCCATGAAGAGCACATCACAGCCAGGGGCAATCTTACTGTTCTAGAAATTCTGACACGTGTATCCGAAAGGCATTATCTTCTTAAGGACTCTCATCATCCCTTCTGAGATAAGTTGATGCATTCAATTACATTCCTGTTGTGCAGCCCCAGAGTCTTGCAATTATTTATTCTCCCACAGATCCAGCAGGGTTTCCAGTCCTTCTGTTCATTCCCTTTGGGATGTTACAATCCAAATTGGTGGAGCTACTTTTCTCTAGTCACTGGAACTAATCACTGGACCAAAATGCTGCAATTTAGCTTCCAGGCAGAAAATAATTAATTTTTTTTATATCTGACTGAGAATTTTACGCAGAGGTCTGACACGCTTTACTTCATTCATCTGAGCCTCACATCTTTCAGTGTATTCACTGAATAATCTCACATTTCCCTATGAATATATGGAACCTGGGTTAAATGGTCAAGCATGGAAAAAGTTCTCATCACAGGCAAGTTTGTCCTGACATATCCAAAACACCTTTTTTCACTTAGTCACAACTCACATATTTGTCATTTTTATGCCACGCTGTTTCTCAAATAATCTGTTCATGAAGGCCGATGTGTATGCAGGGTTCACCTTTTATTAAAGATAAAATAAATAGATAGATATTCTTCTTAGATGTTAACTTTACATTTCAGACACTGCTGTTCTATCAAAGGCAATCTATTAAATTTATTTATGAAGATATGTGCACATTACTGCTCATGGCAAGCCAGAATTTGGTTTTTGAGTAGCTGGGAAGGAACCCAGCTGTTCAAAAGGTAAATAATAGTCTTCAAGTAAGACTTAAGGCATTCTCTCTTTACATTGTAGTATTCAGTTAAAAGCACAACAGCACCTGCAGGATACTAAGGAACATGTATGAGAATTTGAAACACATTTTAAAAAATCATAATAAGCATATAAATAAAAATGTAATAACTACACCGTACCAGGAAAATGTTGTAGAGACAAAATTTATCCCAGGTACCTCAGCAGAAGCTTGCTTCTTCTTTCTTTTTCTTAATAAATGTATTCATTTACTTGCATGCTTAGCAGGAGCAGTTTTCTTAAAAGAAAATAAAAAGATGAGTGGTGAGACGAAAGAGGCATAAAATTAAGCAAGTAACTATTTGAAAGGCATGATTAGACACCTCAGCAGGGCAGTAAGGAAGTCACAGACCACTGAGTCCCCTGCACAGAGAGTGGCAGGTAAAAGTGGGTTAGGAGTGATGAGTGTCAAAAGTTAACTTACTGATGTGGCAAGGAATCCATAAAAGTTAACAGTGCTCATGGGTTTGGCAAGAGGAAACTTAATCTGTGTTAGAGGTAGCTGAACCTGATGGACAGCGGGAGCCATGGGCTGTCCTTCTGTCAGCCCCACGGATATGGGGCTGCTGCTGTTCCCTCTCCCTGAGTGCAGGCAGAAGAGAGGCAGAGCACCCACTCCTGACAGCTGCACTCAATCTGCACACCCATCCAGCCACACAGGTAGACACAGACAGAAAGCACAGCCTCACACAGCCCTCAGGTGAACAAGAAGAGGACAGGTGGCCCAGCCCTCTTCCTTCTCTCCTGCTCATCAGGACTGGAATCTGTCCACTAGTGCCATGTGGCACACACAGTATATGGGCCACTGCTGTTTTTAGTCTCCTCAGTCTCTCCAGGAGCAGCCCCCACTGCTCCTGACATGCCCCTGGAGCCCTGGAGTTCAAGGCTCATTCCTGCTGCACAGACCTCTCCTGTTCACCAGCTTGTGTGGGCTAAGGTTCACCAGTATTAGCACAGACACATTTGGAGCAGAGAGCACAGACACAAAAAAGGCAGTCAGAAATCAGATTTAAGTAAAAGATTGCACCCATCAAGTTCAGGACTCTATCAGACAAGCTGCCTGGCCTTTACTCAGTTAAACACTTCTTAGCCTTTTCTTTCTTTTCTTCCACTTTTGCTCCTCCTCAGTCCACCTTACTGCCCCTCCTTCCCCAGTTTTGTCCTTTCCCACCAACTGCTCTCAGTGGGTTTCACTCCAGGGTCAATCTTTCTCCCACCCCTTGGATGGTGTTAGGGAGCAGCTGAGTTGTCCATTTCTACTGGGTGGGCTAGTAGGGTTCTCTTGCCCATCATTGCTTCTCCAGTCCTTCCTGGGTCTTTGAGTTCCACATGATTAGTCTGTGACGGCTTAAATGAGCAGCCTTCAGCAAAAATAATCATGCCAGAATGACAGAAAGAGTGGATGCCAGCCAAGTTATCTATCAGGGGCCAATGAAAGGCTCATAAAATAAAAATTATCAATCTTAAATAAAAGAGGCTATCATGAAAGAATTGCCACAAAACGCTGGGTAAGACAGTAAAAGAAGAGATGTAAAAGAAGTAAAAGATGTAAAAAAGAAAGAAAAAAGTGGACAGCCTAAACTAGAGGGAGAAATAAGCAGCTTAACATCTCCAGCTACCTCATTAATGAGGCATGACACACACACTCCCAGGTCAGACTGCATCCAGAAGGCCTCTGGCTGCACACTCATCAAAGTACACCCTAACCATCTCTCCCTTCTCCCCACAGGTAAATCAACCCTGTATCAAAGTCTCAAATGGATCTGTGCAGAAACTTGTATCCTGTCTCACAGGGGCCAGTGTAGCTGTTGTTTGAGGCTAGTGGTAAGAGCAGGTCAATGTGGGCATTCATCATGAGCTGGCCAGGTGGGCTGTATTTAGGATGATGATTTGACCACACGTAGCCCTGAGCCAGTACTTCATTCCGAGCTGTGCAGAACAGGACACATACTTCTACTGCAAATGAAATAAAACAACATCTCTGCTAGCCCTGCCACCGGCAGTCACGCAAGTGCTATTCACAAGAAGATTTGAAAAGCACTTGTGTGAGTTTCCACCCAAACACAAAGGTACTACCATCATCATATGCTTTAGGGCAGATCCCCATGCCCGCACCAAAACCAGTACCTGAGCTCATGCCAGAGAATATTCCAGGGCAATGGAACTCCATTATCCCTGCTGTAAAATTGCTAGACTCCTTTATGCTCTTAGCTATAGCTAAATTTCAGCTTTAGCTGACTAATACTCACCCATTGGATTCTGAGACCTGCTTGGGTATGAACACTGGCTGAGGCCAACTTCTCAAAGGACATTTTGATGTGATCAACCAGTTTGGGAGATAACAGTTCAGAGAACATGGACACAAGCCATTCAGCACCATTTGTCTTCCCACTGAGAAGAGTCATTCAGTGCACAGTACCTTTGCAAGAGACATGTAGGCTAAAATAATGGGTGTTTAGAGAAGAATTTCCACAACACTGCATTAGAAACATCTCAGCTATCTTTTTGAACTCATGAACACATTCACTAAACTTCAGAATACAGTATATACAGTAAAATGTTTCATCTTTCCCCATAATGTAGTTCTTTGGCATTTTAAACTTCAACTACAGTGGTATTTATGCTTATCTCACAAATGAAATTGGATTTTCACAACACATAATGCCACACTAAATAGCTGTAGAAATCATTCAATTTCCAGTATAGAGATTAAAGATACAATTGAGGAACAAAATACCTAGTTTTAATCAAAGATCAGAAAGAAAAGAACAGATTCTTTATTTTCTTATTTTTAAGTGCAATTTTTTACTTTAGCATGAACATTTTAATTTAAAAATAAATTATTTAAGAGATAGAGATTATGATTTTATGACCATCTCAGAAGAAACATTTCTATCGTTTCAAAAGTTTTCTGTGCACTGCTAAATGACAAACGCACTGAAACAGAGTATTTGATCTCAAAAGGCTAACATTTCAACTATTCTGTCTTCCCATAGAGTGGAAAAACAGAG
Source organism: Catharus ustulatus (assembly GCF_009819885.2). Taxonomy (NCBI): domain Eukaryota; kingdom Metazoa; phylum Chordata; class Aves; order Passeriformes; family Turdidae; genus Catharus; species Catharus ustulatus. The sequence continues at coordinate 57,419,350 of NC_046223.1, read as the reverse complement.
GGAAAAACACTCCAAATATATTTTCAATCATATAAATCTTTGCAGTTACTTGTAAAGTCCACCAGCTTCAGGCCACAAGGCAGACTCTGAGAGTTTGGAGCTCCCCTCTCCATATGAGAGAGTTTACAGTTTACAGTGGCATGAAGAGAGCTTACAGAGTACAGTAATTTCACAATTATAAGCCGCACCATTTTGACTAAAATTTTGGTCCGAACCCAAAGTGCGGCTTATAATCAGGTGCAGCTTATATATGGACAAAGAACAAAAAGTTGCTGTTTTAGTTTGGAGGACAGGTGTCTGCTGAGAGAGGCAGGAACTTATCTTTGAAATGGAGAATGTAAACACCCTCCCTACAAATTATTATAATTTTGAAACCAAGGGGCTTTCAGGCAAAAATATGGGAATTAGGAATAACAGTTCTTTTCTAGGGAAATTAAAATAGAAATACAGTACTACAAAGAAACAAACTCCAAACCCTGACACAGTCAGAGTACAACCTGACACCCCGTCAGGCAGGGTGTTGGTAGCAGTCCCATTAAATGGTGGTTGCAGTCCTCTTGCAGTGACAGATGTGATTCAGTTGGAGCAGTGCTCCTGCAGAAGGTGCAGTTTCCCTCCGGAGGTCCAGTGGTGATGTGGAGAAATCCAGTTTTCCCCTGGAGTCCAGTGGAGAAAGGGGCTCCCTTAGTGTCCCAAAACCTCTGTTTTTATCTTGGTAAGAAATGTTGGGCTCTTCCCCCTGGCTGGAGCAACTTCCAATGGGATGCAGTAATTTTATCAGACACACAGTGGGACCCAATGGGCCATTAGCAGAAAATGCCTCGCTGGAGGAAGGATGGGTTGTGAAAAGATAAAGAACAATGCCCTGCCTGGTTTCAGTGGACGGCTCATTAGCAGAATATCTGCCGTTGAGATAAGGATCACTGCCCCCACCCTCAACAGGTGGTGATAGAACAGATACCTTTTATCACACTCTGTATTGTAATGTGCAGTTTATAATCAGGTGCAGCTTATGTATGGACAAAGAATGAAAAGTTGCTGGCACCCGGAAGTGCAGCTTATATTCAGTGCGGCTTATAATCGCAAAATTACTGTAATCCCTGGCCAAGTGATTTCTAGTAACTGTGTTTTCAAAATTTTAAAACATTTATTTAGAAAAGAGAAGCATGAAAACAGAATGATAGAAGACACTTGTACAGGAGATAGCTAGAAAGAAGTGGATTTCTTTTTCCTCTTTTTTTTTTTTTTCTTTCCTTGAGGCAAATTAAATGAGTTAGAAAACGGTTTTTCAACAGTCAATCACATCTCTACATTTTGAAAGTTGAAAAACTGAAATTCCATCTTCCTAAAGGTTCCTGTAATAGGAATGGCTTCATGCCATGAATAGCTAATGAGAAAGAAAGCATAATGGATATAAAGGTGAATATTTCCCATTCACAGTCATGCTGCAGATGCTGTAGTCATGAAAAATGAGCACATGTCCAGGAAGAGCAAAAATGCCAACAAAAAAGATGTGTGGGTTGTAATGAAACCTGTGGAATTGCTACTCTGGTAGCAGTTACAAATCCTACTTTGTTTTCAGATGTTGATGTGCATATTGCTACTCATATCAAATCTGCACAGAAGACAGAAAATCTCACTGGCAAAACTGGTTGCTAAAATAAATTTGAAAGTGCTGAAAGTCAGTGTGTCAAGTTGTACCCAGAATCTAGTCCAAGTGGCAGATAAGTGAAAAAATTATTTCTCAAGATGGTCTTTTTTATGTGGTCAGGACTCCTCAGACAATTCTCTAGCAATTATGAGAACCATCTTAAATTCTGGGGTTTTTTGGTCATGAGAACTATCTTAAATTCTGGATTCTTTTGGTCATGGTGAGAAGGTGGATGAGGGTGTTTCGTTATGTTATATTGGACACTGCCGGCCTGAAGTGCTGCAGACCTCCTGGCTGCCTTTCAAAAAATGAATCTGCGTCCCAGGTAACTCCTAAGTTGAAAGATGGACAGAAAATACAAGGCAATGTTACTTGACCCTACCAGGCTGAAGCAGTGGAGTGATGCACTAGGACAGCCAAATCACAGGGCAGCCACTTCTTCTACCTTATTGCTGCTACCAGTACATCCCTAAATGCCCCAAAGAAAAGGGCAAAGAGACTGCTCAGTGCTTAAAATCTGAAGCTCATAGTCTCACTTCAAACTACTGTCTCCTATAAAGAGCCTATTTTGAGATGTCTTCAGCACTAATCAAATTGCCTGATTCTTGGAGTTCTACCATCATACTGCATACAATGGCACATTTAGTGCCTGCCCCACTCAAAGAGTTTCTGTCTGGGGCACAGACCAGTGTGAGGAGGTTTCCTGGGAAGTGTTGAGAATCAGGAAGAGGTGTTCAATGGTCACTTGTGGACTAGTAAAGTCTTCTGGGTGTCCACAGTGTAGCCTGCTGAGCTCTTGGGGCACTTGTATCTGCCTCAAGAGAGCAGAGTGTGGCACAGGCAGTGTGCCCCCCCTCACTATATCACCACAGAGATGGCCCCAGTCCTCAAAAGGCCCCAAGAAAACTGAAATGAGGAAAGAACACAGGTGGTATGATCTAAAGCAGTATCACAACAGCAAGATCAGAGTGCCACCAGGCAACTGAAGCTGGGTGTCACTAGTGCCAGCAGGAGCAGAGGCGCTTGTGTAAGACACATACAGTCTAGAGGAAGCATTTGGTCATTGTAGGGCCTCCTTTCTTCTCTCAATTTTCGTATAATTTAGTTCTTTGCTGCAGTGGGAAATCACCAAGAGCAAGAAGGAATAACATGAGAAAATACCACTTACAAGTCCTCTTAATAGACTGGCTACTCTGCTCAGACAGTGGCCAGAGATTGGAGCAGTGCCACCTGGGCACAATTTCCAGATCAGCCAGCGATGCCATTTGTCTGCATTACTTTTGTATACAGACCATTTTGAACAAAATGAAATGATTAAGATGTTCCAGCCTGCCCTCAGAAAAAAACTACACAGGTGTTCGCCCATTATACTTGGGACGAATTCAAATGCTTTTCACTGCCCTGTCCCAAAATTACAGTTATATTTAAACACCATTCAAGAGCTTCTGTGGCTATTGTAATGCCACATTTACATCTGACAGAGCTCTTGCTGACTCCTGTCAGCCCTTTTCATTTGCTCTGAACCTGACAGCAGAGTCTTAGAGAAGGGTATCACAGATTTAGACAATAAATTCAGCTCGCCTCCACACCACGTTTTGTTGTCTGAAAGTGAACTCTGAACTGTTGAAGAATTGTGTTCAGGTTGTAACAGTTCTCATGATAAATGAGCAGCTCAGAGACTTCATGACTACCATGATTCTTCAATTTTATTATTATACTTTTCACGATTATCCAGTAGGAAGACTTACAGTAGAAATGGGGAATCCATTGAATGGTGGAAACAAAACCAGGAGATATTTTGTTGGATTTGCTTTTAACTTAAAGAAAAAAAGTAATAGCATCTGGTCTTGTTAATCTCTCACAAATACTGTCAACATCCTGTCCTTCAAAAACGTTAAAAAAAAACCCCTAACTTTTTTTTATAAAAGTTTATATTTATAAGAAAGCACTGAAGAAACAAGCCTTGTAGATTAATTAAATTAGCAGAATTAATTAATCAGCAGAAATTATTAGATAACATTAATAAGAATTCTCCTTCTTTCTCAAACAAACTGTTTTGCTGAAGCAAAAGCCAAGTCTTTTTTAAAATAAAACTTCAGATCTTAACCAACGAGCATACAGAATTATCACAATGTGCAAACCTCAGCACTAAAATGGTGGTATATGGGAAATACCACTTCTGGTAAGCTAAATGACACTGTAAAAACATTTTCTGTAAGATTTCAATGTTAATACAAGGCATTTTTATTAACAGATGGAATATGGATGGATTTTACTTAGAGGTGAATATTGGAAAAGGAATTCTTCTGAGTCATAAGCACTGTTCATTTGCTGCTGTTACTGAATCAGAGTGTCAGCACAACTTTGGCGGGCTTATATTCTGATATTGTGTTTATCAGTACACTAGCCTAAGGACTACAGAACATTGCAAGAAAAAAAAACAAAAACAAACTATAAAATATTTTGTACACTAATATTTATTTCTTAAAATCTGTGGCTAGAGAGAAGGAGGCTGAATATAGAAAACATTTGGCATTCTGGGAGTTACCTGCCTATTGCTATAATTAACACCAAATTTTTTTCAAAATGTTTGGAATATGACAAAAGTATAATTTTATAAAACAGTAATAATTTTAATTGCCCATGTTATTAGTATTGACTGACACCCAGCACAAGAAAGTCAGGAACCTTCTAGTTGGAACTAGAAGATGTTTGAGGTACCTTCCAAACCAAACCATTCTATGATTCCCCAATAGGTGGTTGCTGAGGCAGTAATAGTTATCATGAGTTATCCACAACCTTATGGAAAACCAGTAAAATGCATATCCTACTCTGTTCTCCTTCTGAAAATTGATTCTTGGAATTTATAACTGCATAAACACATGCTGCAGTTCACCTTGACCCTTCTCAGAATTAGAGTTTCAATATTTTACTCTCAAACTCTACAAAATGTCAAAAGCATATAGCTAGAACAAGATTAGTTCTGCTGACTAAAGGAAGTAGCTGGGTAAAAGTGGTTGTGTGTTACTAAAATATAATTGGTTTTTCACTTCAGCTCTTCAGTGGGTCTGGATAAAAATAATTGCTGAATATTCAAACATATGCTGTCAAAACACCAACTTCAATTAATTAGATTCTTCTGGATATAGTTTGAAATATGACACTACATTCAGCTAACTTTCACTTTGGGGACAAAATGCCCTACAAAATCATCCTTAGAGGCATTCTGTCCCTTGCAGTTTGTACAGAATTACCTTGTGGAGAGCTTTCACAGAGAAATTCTTCAATAAGTTTTCTTTGAACATCCTCTTAGAATCAGAGAGTAATCTCCTCAAAATAATCACACTTACTTGAGATACAGCCCTCTTACCTCCCTGCTATTTTTCTCTAGAACATCACCTAGACAACGTGACAGTGCATTTGCGAGACACTGACATATGCGTATGTCAAGAGCAGCACATTTCAAACTCCTGCCTCATGTTCCTGTACTTTCTCCTCAAGTCTATCAGCTCTTCCTCCAACTTCTTTTGAAGTGCATTTGAAAGGCACTATGCAGTACTTATTAACATAATAATACCATATAATGGTACTTGCACTGTACTACATTTGGTCCACCACTGCCGTGACCTGTGTACTTTCATTAAGGTGACGTAGTGGTGGCCATTAGACATTAAATAGAAGAGTCTTGAAAGTATCATGATGAGACACAGTTGATAAATGCTAATTGATCTGCTAATAAAGTAATTGTGTGAGATAGCAAAAAGCCTCCTGGAAGACTGAAGACTCCTAAGATACATTTTCCAGGAATAATGAGATTGCTTGAACACTTTATCACCTTTAGAAGTAATTGCGCAGCTTACTTATAACAGGTAATTTCAAAGGCAATGATGAGAAAATTCACAGAGGCTTTCTACATGCTGCATAATAAATAGACACATTGGCAGTGATTAAATGGCTTCCTTCCACTCTGTAAATTGTTGACATTATGGACCCAAGTTCTTTGCTGCAAACTAAGAAAAGAACCAGCAAAGTTTTACTCTTTATCATCTTACTGAAAGAAGAGCAGTTGCTAATATACTTGGTAAGATCTGCAAGACACTCAACCACTGTCTAATCTGTATAGCAATCTGTACTTCTTGGTTGTTTGGGGCTGGTTTTTCCCCTTTTTGAAAAGGAAACAAAACAAATAAAACCCAAACAAAACAAAAAATAAAAACATCCCCCCCCCAAAAAAAAAACCCCCAAAAAACCCCCAAGAAAAAACCCACCAAAACCAGCTTAGTGTAACATTTTACATCCTGCCTGCCAGACAGTTAATCACACTTAGAAAATTAAACCCATGGTGATCCACACTTGGTATTCAGCACCAAGATTTAGGAGAATGCCTGGAATAAGACCTGCTGTTAGTGAGGTCAGTGGCAATGGCGAGGATGGTCAGTGGTGTGGGGAGATGCTCTCTCCTACCTGCAACAAGGGAGCATATGAGCACTTTCCCTGCACAGCCACCTTAGCCCCAGGAACTTCAGGGCAGTTGCTTCACCTCATGCAGTCCTTACTGGAAACACTTAAGGTGTCTGCAGGGCAAAAAATGACGCATTAGAGTGGCTGCATCTTTTCTACTCATGGACACCTGAATGACTTTTAATTTGGTCCAAGTTATTGCTTTTTGTAAAACTACCAGAGGGGAAAGTAATAACTGATTTATTGTTAACTGCCATACAGCTCTAGCTAAAACTCTGACCTGCAGCAGCTTTTCAGCTACTTAACATCCTTTCATCATTGTTAAATGAGCTTCTATTATTAACAAACTGACTTCTCTTTGAATGAAACAGAAAAACCAACTGCTTTAGTGAGAGCACTTATTTTCTCTTAAATTTTATAACGTTTAGATTGATGCCTCACAATGCAAAAAGACTTTATGGGATCTATACTGCTCATAAAATAATATTTACATTGATAAAGAAAAAAGACTGAACAAATTATAATAAACAATGGATCAGTTTGCAACAAAGGACAATATTTCTATAAGCAGCTTAGAGTTTGAGAATCTGTATTTCAAAGTAAGTATGATCTAGGAATCACAATCCTAAATTTCTTTATGGTCATTTTCCTTTTACTTATTTTAATTATTGTGCTTAAAGTTGATACCAGTTGTCCATCAGCTTTCCTCAAAAAATGTAATGCATACCCACATGTCTTCAGTGCTCCCCTCACTCATTTGCTTTACCAGCTGAACATTGTCACAGCCAAAAATGGATTTCTCATTCTGCTCAAGTTCTGTTCTGAGTTTTTCAAGTTGCAGATTCCAGCCATGAGTTGCCACAGTGTGTCTTTGCAGGCCCTAGTAAGTAGCCTTTTAGATCCTTATTATCTTCTACAGTGAAAATATTTACACACCCCAAAGAAGGAATCACAATTCACTGCCTTTAGCAGACAGAACTCTCCACTGTCAGAGGCATTTCCCCTGGATTCCAGAAATACATGGCTTTTTTACCCTGCTTTCCCTCTAGATTTTCCAAGTCCTTTTATAATGATGATAGAAGGGTTATACTCAGTATTCCAGTCCCAGTATAAAAGTCACCTCACTGCTCACTTATTTAGACACCCAAGGAACATATTAACATTTTTAGTACAGGCTGCACTGACCACTTATATAAAGTTTCTAGTATTTCCAAGGTCTCAGTAATTTTCAGAGGCAGGGTGTTCTACATCTGAGTCATTAAAATCAGATTATGACCTGGATTTTTCAAGGGATACCTCTAGATGAAGGTGAGGCACTAAAATAGGGAAATTATGAGGTCTTAAAGAGGGCCTTGAATTAAGATTATGCTGGGATACAACATGTATCTCTCATAGCATAACTTAAACTAGAAAGTTTATAGCAACAGTTTTTCTGTTCCCCTTAACTTTTTCTGCATCCCATTTGTCCCTATATGCATAATACATATAATTTGGCAGTCAGCATGTCCATTTACAATTGACAATTAAAGTACCTGTTCTGTACTGCTATTTAATAAAGGGCCATTTCAATCCTTCTGATTAGTCACATTTTTTTCATTCCTTTCTTGTTTACTCTGAAAGGCCTTTCATCTGATTCCATGTTCAAGAATTGCTGAAAGGAAAGTTTTAAAAAAGCTTTCAGTGTGCTCCACTGCAGAGTGATATTGCACCTAAAGACATAATTAATGGTGGACTAGGGGGGCTAATGTCTGCCTATGTCTGTAAACTGGATAAATTAATTTTTGTTGAGTTTGCCTGGTTTAAGTTCATTTTTTGTTAACTTTACAGATCAACATTTGTTAGCAAAATCAGTTACTTTCCAGTTAAAGACTTTGAGGGAAAGCTTAGAGAGTATTAAAGGAAAGCAAGCTCTAAGATGTCTACATGTTAGGTTTGCCATTGAACAGACCAAGTAATGAAAATAAACTTTATGACTCTAATAATAATAGCTTAGATGACAAATATCAAGGATCAAAACGGGTTATTTGGGAAAGATCTACTAAGAAAAATTATAATTTTTTTTAAGTAGTCTGTAGAGAGGGTATTGAATTTGGGTAACAATTCATCTTACAAGAGTGAAAATATTTTGGCCCTTCAGATCCATCAAAATAAGTGTTAGCTTGAGAGGCATGATTTTAGTTCTGTGGTTCTATTTTGTGCGTGCATTATTTTTAGGTTTTCTCAAGCTTTACACATAGAGAACAGCTGTGATGGTCCAGCATTTACAGATTGCCTCTTGGCCCCATAGATCCATAAATCATTTACATCCTAAGTTCTACACCTGTGTCCTGTGAGCACAGCTTCCAGTGAAATCCATAAACAAAGTAGCCAATGAATCAGACTCGAAGCAGTCCCAAGCTCTCTTCATCAGAGAAAGACTGCAAGCACAACCTGCATACCCATACAGCTTACTGATGTTATTCAATGGATAAACCATGTAGGTGTAAGCTCAAAACTTCAGCCATGCAGCCAAGAGCTCTTCACTTTGAAATTTGGAGCAGACACTGGAAATAGCATTCTGGTCTTTTTGGCAAATAATATTCATGCTTCTGTAACTGCAAGGGAGTATGGCCTTCCTTTTAATAGCCACAGTGAGAGAGAGCACAAATATCCTCTCTAACAAGCAAATCATCTTGACATGAATAGAGACCCATGCAGTGCTAACACCTACATTTATACAGCAGGGATGAAAGTACCACTCCCTTCTGCTGAGTAGTATATGTTCAGTGTTTACTGGTGTTTGCAGAAAGCTTTCATCAGCAGAAGTGCAAGGTTTGCTTACCATATTCTGCACATTTCGTCTTATAATTTGCATCAAGCTGTCTACCTCAGAACATGTAAACCCAAAGAGGAAAACTCTGAAATCATAAAAATCAAAAGCTAAATAAAACCAGGATTGCCACACTTTGGAAAGACTTTGTCATTTATCTAACAGGCTCTCTAGGGAGACACTTGCTTTTTGAGACTTATTTTCTTTAAAGAAAATTATTGATTTACTGAGAGACATTTGAGGGACAGAAATGCAAAAGAATCCCAAAGAAAATGTTAGTCTGAGTACTAATGTGTTCTTCTGGAATAAAATAGTCTATCACCACTAAGGATTTTTGCTGAATTATTATGCTCCTAGGTATGTTCATTTTTAAGACAAGGCAACTTAAAATTGCAGAAACTGAGTGCTTGCAGAAAGTTAATATAAAAGTAGATAGGGCAATTATAGCCACTTGAGATTCAGAGCCCCTCTGCTCCTCCTTTCAGGGCACTCATGCATAAGTGATGATGTAGAGTTGTTCTTAATAATTATTTCCTAACCCAAGTGATATATTTAGATTTCCATGTTAATTAAATTCATATAACAAACCCTACTGATCCTAGTGAAGCTGAAGACTTGAATAAAAAGCATTTCACCAATTATGAGAGTTCATTCGTCTTCCCAGTAATGTAAACTGTGATTAACTCATACATGCAATTTCCTTCTGCCTGCAGCGATCCCTGTACTACATGCTGCATAAACACTCCTGGAAACTGGGCTTATACATGCAAACTGCATCAGGATGCTCTTTATATCTGATTCCACTTCTTCTCCACCAGCTCTAAGCACAGACTTATTTTAGGACAGGTTACTTGATTAAATCATTAGGATTTCTGCTATCAGTGTGCCAAAGAAATCCACACCACTCACATGGACAAACCAAAAGTCTAACAAAAAAATCCACGGTAGTTTAAGAACCTCACATTATTCCCCTCTTTCAGGACATAAGAGATTTCATAACATGTATCCAACAGCTTTAATAGAACCTTGATGTCTCCCCTTTGTTGTCTTTCACCTCAGATTACCTGGTACAGACAATAGAAATAAATACATTTGTTCTGGGAGGTGTTTGGCATGCTGCTACTTCCTCTCCTACTGCACCACATAAAAACAATCTCTTCTATCCAAACTTTTAAATTAATTCATTCCCTTAAACTGTAACTAGCTGTAGTTTTGGAAATGGGAATGAAAGTTAGACAAAGAAGAAAACTACAGGTGTTTGTCCTTTCATAGAAAGTGCAGCTAGATATCCTGCACCTTCCAGAGCTGCACCTTCACCCAGAGGGACAGGAATGCAGCTTGATTCACACAGGGGAGTGTGATGTGTGAATACGGTCCAAGCAATGGGGTCCATGGGATATATTTGTGCCATGCAAATTCAGGTGCACTTGCTGGCAGAATGGCAAGGGAAGGACTTTTCCTCCCAGGAGATTTTTTATGAGCCATTGGTCATATGCCAAACATCGCATCCTCCAGGGGTGGGTGGCACCATGACTTGCATGGGGTGCCAGAGGTGTCAAGCTCAGGTGATGCTATAAGGGCTCCAGGCAGCTGGAAAAAACCCCAAACAATCATAACCCAGATAAGAAATGGCTTTTGAGAAGTGAAAGTCAACTGAGTGTAATTACACTGCCAACATACAAGGCTTAAAATTTACCATGGACCATAGACAGTGTGTATCCATACTCATCTTGCCCTCCTTATTCTAAAAATCATATTGGGTCCACCATAAATCCAATCTTTGTTTCTCAAAATTCCAGTCTCAAAAACTTGAGTATGCTAATAAACAAATGTATTTCTCTAAGACAGAAAAGGAAAGGGTTCAGATTAGTTTTGGATATTCAACCAGGAAAGTGTTAGATCTATTATACAGAGCACCAAAGAAAGATAAAACTAATTTCCAAAACATTTTAAGTATTAGAAGAGTGACAAAGTGTGAAAAGCAATAACATCCCTTTTTCTACCAGCTATTATTGTTGAAAATTTAAAAAGTCATTGAAGGCAGAAGCTCTATTTCAGAAATTAACGAGAAGCAGAGAACTTTAAATATAAATACAAGAACAGTATTCTGTATCTAACATGATAATTTTAAATTATGTACAATCTTGCACAAAATGTGGTTTATATTTTAAGGGTAGAAGAGGGTGCTGAGAAGGTAGAAGTGATAAAATTGCCATATCTAATGGAAAATAGAGAACAGACACTTATCTAGTTCATCAGTAATGACAGCCTTTTCTTGCATTTTTTGTTTTAATCTCTTCGCTTCACAATTTAACAAAAGAGAGAGTCCAGTGACTTTTCTGGGAACTGGCTCATGGGCAAAAGATAACAGTATGTTTTTTCCCTTTTATTTTTTATTTTGCAACTAATTGGATTTTAATTCCACTCAGAAATTTATTTTTTTTAATATATAAATGCAGAATATACTTTTCCTTTCAGCTTCTGTGTGGCTGTTACAATTTTTAAAGCATCATACTGCTTTGCACAACATGTTATTATTTCTCCTCCAGATTGAAACACTGTTTTTCAAACAATTTTGTTCAAAAGGTCTGCTTATGCAAAAGTTGCTAAAACAAATCTTACTGACACAAATACTCTTCAAGGCATAGGAGGAATCATTACTGTTTTGTTTTGGAGGCAGAACATCCATCCAATGCTATGGAGGTCAATATTGCTTTGACTTCAGGTTCTGACATGGCATAATAGAGGAGTTTAATAATATTTTTAGTGCATATTACATAAACCTACCTAAATAGGTTTAACCAAACAAAATTTAAAGCAGAAGCAGCAATTTAAAGGGAATGCAAATTTAAATTTAATTTAAATGTCTGAACAGCTTCCATTAAAAAATAAGAACTTAATTTCTGTGCTTATGACACTGAATGAATGAATCTGTTTTCTCTAGAAATGACCAAATTCAAATGTCTTAGAGGTGCTCCCAGGCACGTAGTCCTGTGGTAAACAAGGGTGTGAAACTGCAGCATGACTGCCAGAGCTTACCTGCCCTTGCACTCTGGCGTGGGATGCTGGCCATGCCCTTGGTCACAGCAGGTCAGCAGAAGCCGTGAGCGCCAGCTGGGGCACATAAACCTCCCATAAACCTGCTGTTCCTTGACGGAATGTAGGCCTTAACCAACCCCTTATAACATGAGTTGGAACTATGCTGCTTTCACTAGCAAATAAAGGAAAAGTCACACAACTCCCCCGAAACAATTTGCTCTAAACACGTGAACCCTGAACACTTTTCCCACTAATGAAAAACTGTTCAGCCCTGTGCATCTGTGTTTCATCTGTAGTGAGCATGGCAATATCGTTTTATCCCCTTATCCCCTTTCACAGCCTTTTGGAAAAATCTGTGTTAACAGGATGACTCCTGCAGCTATACAATGGGCTCTTACAAGTTAGGGCATGTGAGGGTTCTGTCAGTTCTCCACAGACCACATGGAGAAAAAGAAAGACATTGGTCAACCAAGAGTCCTTTCAAAGAATCTGCCTTGAACTGAAATGGGCTAGAGGTGGGTGTGTAAGAAAATGCACAGCCAAAATACACCTTGGGCATGAAGGAGGGCAGTGGTGCCAGCTGAGCTCATGATTCTGCCTAGGAATCTGATCCATGTGCTTTCCTACACAAATTTAGTCAAAGAAAAAGGATGCATTTTCAGAGTTAAAAAAAGCAGACTAGTTAGTAAGGCTGATGACAGCTACACAGGAAAGTGTCCCAAGTGTCAGAGATGATATTCTGCACTGACCAAAGGTCAGAGACACAATCAACACAATAAACAGTGGAAAAACACTCATCAGGGAGAATGTGACAGGTGACATGGCTATCAACAAAGGTTTGCCCACCAGCTCAGTACAAAATTTCTGTGAAGTAATGAAATTTTTGAAAAACGGAGACAGGTGATGCAGTCCACTATTACTTTGTCTGTGGTATATTCCAGCTTCTCTTGGACATTGAAAATAGTGAATTTATGGAGGTCACCTATTCCAGAAGTTCTCAGAGTAGGCTTTTAATTCATACTCTAAGACAGCTGGAAGGTCTTTCTAACTATTACTTGAATGCAATGGAGCACCAAATATATTAATTCATAGAAATTTTCCCTCCATATCCTAATCTGTCTCACACATGCCAAAATAACGTGAGTGATTCATGCACTATTTGTCTGTTGCCAAGCACTATGCCTGTCAAGGAATGCAAACTTGGATTTAAAAGGTGTCTAAATTTATCTGGCAAAGTAGGAAATTATTTATATTACTCATTTGCATCAAAGAGCTTTCCATATTGTGCCCAAAAAACATGACCCTCCAGGCCATAATTACCCCCTCCTAACTTCTTATCTGTGTGTATATGATGTGCAGGACAAAATACACAACAGAAGGAGTGTGATCAAATCAGGCACTTCATTATCATGTTTTCCACTCATCTGTCCAATTATGATTCATTTTACTAGGTGAAGTAAATGGTTCAGCGCTGAAATGAATACTGATCTCTGCTCTTCTAGACACTGTGACTAGATCCAGTATTTCTCAATTTAAGGTCCCCCAATGCAGATCTTTGAGTTAGAATAGGTCTTATTTTAATTCTGTTTCTGTATTTTTAACAAGTTATGTGCATGAGCAAGGGGTTGGTGGAAGGAGATTTTAAGGCTCCACAAAGCTTTTTAATCCTTTTTAATGCTCCACAGAGCTTTAAAATTGTCATTTTCTCAAAAGCAACATGAATGTGGAATAGGCTTTCCCTCAGTCAAAATATTCATGGATAAAAAGTGTAGGAAGCAGTTTCATTTCCATTATATGAACCCTGCCTTATTAATTAGGAAAATTATTCTCAAAGATTTTCACTGACAAAGCCCACTCTCAGTAAAACAAACACCACTCTTCATTAACTAAAAGGTTAAAAACTTTATTCTACTTTTGTGTTGTTTATTTTTACTAAACTGTTTATGAATATTGGTCAATTATTCACCAGCATTTAAGGATAGGCAATCTAGGAGGTTTTTTCCCCCAATTTCCATCTTTTCTATTTGCTTGCCCCCGCACTAAACTCAAGATCGTTTAATAATGACAGCACCATCTGCTCACTGAGTTCATAAAGAGTATATTGTAGCACTTAAGATTTCCTGAATCAATGCTTCTGTCTTCTATTCCCAAAAGCATGTATAAACATCAGTTTTGGAATATCCCCAGCACCAAACCAAAGAGTGCTCAGTAGGAACAATCCCCAAAAATCTTTGTTAGAATGGGAGAGAAGCTGTTGACATCTGAGGCGAATACAGTTTGTGCTGATAGGCCCAGCACTTCCACAGCCAGGGACCTCCTAGGAAATCTGACTCCCACATACCCCTCCCATTTTTTAATGGCTTCCAGAAATAGCAGGAAACTGCTCACATTATTCAAATTAAATATCCTGGAGGCGAAAGTGGGAAAAAAATTACTTTATTTCTGACTGCAGCAATACCCAATATTTCCTGACAGTCCTGTTTGACTCTATGACTCAATAGCAGTCCAGTATTAGGGAATTCTGCCCTCGTGGTCCAAGAGTCAAAGTACATGAGAACTTGATATAGGAGTGTGCTTCCACAAGACCAGCATCCCAAGCCACAGGATGGCAGGAGATGGGAAAGGATAAAATCTGATGTTGTACTGAAGGAAAGAAAAAAATCCCACAAACCTGGAAAGCTCTGCCCATAGGGAGACCCTTCTCTCCACAGGAAAAAGAAGGCAAATTGAAGAAGAAAGCATAATAACAAACTTCTAGATTTAAATCTAGTTAATATTTTTAATTTTAAAAAAGTATTACTCCTGTAGTAAGCTAAAATGGTCAAAAGGAATGCTTTAGTAAGGGCAGGATGGACATGAAAAAACATATGAATTTGTGCAAAGAAATTGGGATGCACCAGCCTTGTAAGTTGTGCTTAGGTAATATCTATACCATGGGACTGAGGAGCAAGCCAAGGCTTTGTCAGATACACAACATTCTCCCTGTGCACTGCTTTCCATGGCAAGTTGGCTTTCACACAGGCCAGGGCAGGTATCCTGGCCCACTCAGGATAAGCCCTTGTCTGGACAGACAAGGGACCAGGACATAATATTGCTCCAGGTTTTCATGCCTGTCCCTGCAGGAAGGATATCCTGGAGTGAAGAGATCCGTGGGGACAAGGCATTTCTGATCAATTGGTACAGCCCCCAGCTGCACCCAGCATGCCCATGTGACTGGTGAAGGAGATGAACATCCAAAGTCAGCACCAGAAGGGCTTGGCCCAGCTGCTAGCAGCAGCAAACACAGAATAAAAACTGAAAAAAACAGATCGTGAACAGGACTTTTCAATTGGTTTTGTTTTTTCTTTGTATTGACATGCTGGTTATACTTCAATAAATCATAAAAATTATTATTGGAGAAAAAACTTCACGGGTAAGAAGGAAAAGACCAGTATATATGACAAAGGAGGCTAATTCTCCAGCCTCATCTCAGAAACTCAGAGAACCCCATCCCAGTGAACCCTGGCATTGACTACAATAGGGTCAGTTTTGGATGAGAACCCACCACAAAGGACAGGGTTCCAGTGTTTGACTTTCACCTACAGTGCAACCCTTCAAGTGCTCCAAGTGCTTCACTATTGCACAGACATAACTGAGATGAAATAAGAGAGCAATTAAGAAAAGAAAGGCAGAAATTAGCTGCAACCCACAGGTGCTACTAGTAAATCAAGCTTATTTTCATTTCTACTACCTATCTGATAATGCCAGATGAATTCACTTCCAGCAGATTGCCTTTATTTAACTGAACAATAAAATATCAGCAAATACAACAAACAGATAAATCTTCTTCCCTGTGTTACATCTTCCCAACCATTTTCTCATTTTCTAAATTCATTTTATTTGCTGCTTTTTTGCTAACTATTACAAGCGGGGCACTTTTCTCTAATTTTAAATTCACTCAAAGTCATACTCATGGCAGCTGAGTCTAGCTATGATTAATGTCCCAAATCGCTTCTGTTCAAGTTGCCACTGCATTTCAATCTGCAATATCCAAGCACTCAGCACCATCTCTGGCCAACTGTGTTAAGTACAAGCTAAAATTCAAATAAACA
The DNA here is from genome assembly GCF_009819885.2 of Catharus ustulatus. Classification (NCBI taxonomy): domain Eukaryota; kingdom Metazoa; phylum Chordata; class Aves; order Passeriformes; family Turdidae; genus Catharus; species Catharus ustulatus. Next base: position 57,403,299 of record NC_046223.1, on the reverse strand, counting down.
GAAACCCGCAGTATCAAATTCACAGGACTCAGGACAGATGAGGTTGACATGAAGATTTTGTAGACAAAAAGACCTTTGCTCATCTGGAACATAAGGTACCCCCAGGAGTGAAAAATGTGTGAAATTTCATTCAGATCTTTCTATGAAACTATTAAATTTCTATAAATTTCTGTACTATGTTTCACAATCTGTGGGTTTGTTTCTCCTTTATCTTAGAAGCATTAAACCCCTGTGTTTGCTTTTGCAGGATGGCAATGTTTTCTGCCTTGAGTTATCTCACTATTTAATAGCTGCAGAATGATGGACTAGATGGAGAGAAGCTGTGAGGACAAAATCCCTGTGAGGATGGGAATCCATATTTCACACTTTAGTCCCTTACCACAATGAACCAAATCTAAACCACAAATCAAAAGACTCATTATTACAGAGGAAAATACTGAATTTGAGCTTACATATCTGAACTAAGAAAAATGCACTCCCCAACCTCCATACCCTATATTGAAGACTGCATTTTTCCTGCACATTTTAAAGTGTACATATACTTAAAAGATAAAGATAATATGTGGAATCTAATTTGCACATCACTTTTCCTTTCAAATCTTGGGAAAAATCAGCTTTAACTTATTTGGTTGCATTAACACTTTTTCAGGGTTGTAGGTTGAACAACATATGGAAAACATGAAATTACTATAGTTGAAAAATTATTCCCTGAAGTTACATGAGTTGTAACCGGAATACACTCTCCCTTCCCCAAACATTCATAAATACATGCATGGAAAAGCTACAGTTTTGAGGCTGTGTGGGTTAGATCAAGGCTTAGTTTCTGCAAGTGGTTTCATTAACATCTGGAGTTTTTTTTCCCTGACCTCTCATGCATACTTAGCAAAGTCCAAGAGGAAAACAAGATCATCAACTGCATTTGCATTGTACATAAAACAAGGACAGTGATCTCTTGCTTTGTGAGTCTGTGTAAAGTGCAAGAGTATATTATAATTACACATTAAATTCTAGTCCCTGACCCAAAATAACTCACAAATTCACATTGAAGGAAACAAAGCAGTAGAGGCCTTCTTTTCTATTTTCATTCTGTGGTCTCACATTCTACAACATTTGAATGTTCTTCTTCACATTAAAAACTGATCACTTCATTTATTTAAAGGATTTATCAAAATGATGGTTGAGTCATAGGAGAAATCTCAGACTTCAATTCTACAAAAGCCTAAATGGCAACTTAGAATAAAAGTATTACAACAATCTATCACAGGAAAGGCTGCATTTATTTCTTATCTACTCAAGTTTAAACATATATCATTGGTATTCTAAGTAACCCAGACGCAAAATGCCAATGAATCATCCCATCACAATTTCTCAGACATCCCAAAGACATTAAAAAATAAATCTAAGTTTTCTTTCTATTTTTTCACTAGTCATGACAAGCATGGAAAAGGCTTTACTCAAAAACCACAACCAGAATGTCTGCTCACCAAGCGTAAAAATGTCTGTTCACTGAGCATTTGCTCAGACTTTTATACTGATTGACTTCCTGTGTTTTTTCATTCCTTGCATGTTCTCTTCCTGTTAAGGTGAACAGCAACCGACTTTCAAGAGCATAATGTGGTTGTAGAAAAGAAATTAGATCCACATCTTTGAATATGTAAGTGGATTTAAAACACAGTGCTCAAAAGAACTACTTGGAAACTTGATTATAATCAGTTAGCCTTCATGCCATTTGGAACTTCAGTAATCAGATGTCATTTGTGTCCCAGCCCTAGAAGATCACACTGGTTGCAGCTTCCGAAAGTTGTGCAAGTGTTACATAAGCAGGGGCTCATTGCTTTCCTTCATTTTATTCCTTCAGTTCCCTGTGTGCCATCTGACCCCCCTCCTCTGCTTCTGTCTCATCCAAGGGGCTTCTCCTTTCACCCTCCTCCAAAACAGCTCATCTTCAGCTCTGTTGTCCCAGACTGCCATTTGCCACATTACCATGTGAAAAGTCTCCCTACCCTCTTTAACCCTGTCCTCTTTTCTCATGCCAGGACTTCTGGGTAGCCAGTCCTTCACATGCCACACTTTTTTATATCTTCTTGCTAGGTATAAGGTTTCTCCCTGTATTTGAGCCTTCCTGTTGCCTCTTCCTTCTTACATCTCCTCTGAAGTAGCTCACAGACATAATGCATCTCCCCTGAAAGAAGGTAGGGAACAGTGAGGACGGTGAAAACTTTTGGACAAGACTGAGCCTTGCTTGGTTGAGGTAAAAATACCAGGGCAAAGAAGGAAAGCAGGAAAAGGGAAGCTTAAGAAACTCTGTAATGGGTATCCTTAAATGTTAGTAAGCGTTCTTCAGTAAGGCAAAAAGGAAGCAGGAGAGAAAACTGTCTTCAGTTTCTCTCCATACCCCATTTTAATCAGGCTTTCCTCTCAGTTCAGTAGGGCTCTGTCTGCCACTGCCAAGAACCTCGCCTATAATTTTCATTCATGAGATGTAATTTTCAAAAGTACATGTTGCAGAGAAATGGTCCAATGCACCATGAAGTAGATGTGCAATCTTGGCTGAGCCAAATGAACTTGGTTGAGCTCATTTCAGTGGTGGGCCCTAGATTAAAACTAAATATTCAGCAGCTAGCATAGCGAAGCAAATGGCCATTCTTGAAGGCATACTGCAAAGAGAAAAGGAGCCTTAATAAAATAGCCTGTCATTACAGCTACTTTTTGACCTCAAGTAGAAAGAAGCTAAGAAAATGTTAAAGAATTCAACTTGAGGGAGTGAAGAAACTGTTAATAGGGTGTGTGGCATGTTTTCATTCCCTTGGGGTTCTGTGAATTTTTTTTTTATTTATTGCAGATATCACGATCTTAAGCCCTATAGGACTAGGGATGGCAGGCTAGCTACAATATCTTTCTGAAGTGTTGATCCAAATTGTATGCTAGAAAGAAGTGGTCAACCTGAACTGCAAAGCCTATATTAGGGAAAAAAGGCATGGTTATGCATGCAGAAATCTCAGGAGAATGCCTGCTTCCTTCTAAAAGGGACAGCAGCACCTATAAGGACAACAAACAAGCTGGATCCTGAAGTTTGTGCCTTGTATGACAATTCTTCAAAGCAATACAGTGTCTCCTAACATCCCAACAGGGCTATGGATCACTTATAACTTTATGGGAAATAAAGCATCAGCATCACTTAGGGATGGTATGTCATTCTCTCAGAGGATCTCTCAATTACAAGTAATGTAACACCTCAAGGAAATGGCATGGTACATGGAGTTCTTCCCATCAGCTTCTCAACACAGCTTAGATGAAACAGTGCCACACGACTTAATTCTTACATTTGGGATTCACTGACAGCTACTTAGATGTTGTTTACTGTCATAAGTCCAGTGACAGTTTGTCCTATATCCCCTAACAACTGGGCTCTTTTAATTAACTTGGGATATTTTGCAACAGTGAGCTTTCCTCTTAGAAACACATCCTTGAATATGGAAATGATTGCAGATGATGGGACAAACTCTTTCTTAATTAAAAAATTGGTACAAGCCTAGACTGAATTTGCTTTATATCTCACAAAAAAAAAAAAAAAAAAAGAAAAAAAAAAAGAAAAAGAAAACGAAGCCAAATAGACAGAAATGTTACAAAATATTGAAAACATTAAAACATTCAGAATTAATTTTTGGCATTCCCAGTTTTTATCTTCTCTTCCCAGTTGTTTGATACATATCAGAGTAAACACCAGAAAAACAGACTTAACATATTCACACTAATCCTGAAGTCATGTGTAACGCTTACTAATGCCTTTTACTTCTGTCAAACAGGATAGAGACTCCACTGGTGTCTGACTCTAAAAATGTATGCCACTGAAATCTTAGAGAGATTGACCAGCTTTGCAGTTGCTATAAATCATTAAAGCTCCAGTGGGTTTCATGCCTTTGCAACTGAACAAAGATGGTTTACAGCTTCAGAGAAGAAAATCTGTAGCTGTTCTTCATAAAATCTTTGTAAAACCTTGACATTAATTCATGGAACAGTGGCAAGACACTAACTACAAGGCAGCAAAAGAAAGATTTGAAAGGATAGTGTGACAAAGAGAAGACAAATATGTACAACAGATGTAAATGTTTCAGAGCTAAAAAGCAAGTGCTACTCCCTTGACATTTCTTTTCTGTCAAAATATAATGAAAGAATAGGAAAAAAGTGTCTCAGTAATGCACATAATTATGACTCTAGCTGCAGACATATTTGCTTGAAATGATAAAAATAAAGGCATTTTCAGGTGCTAATGGTGACTAATCAATCTTCTCTTAACAGGTAACACACCCTTAACTGAAAGAAAGAAAAAGAACATTTTCCCAAATCAGTCCCAAGAACTCAATCAACAGAAATCAGGAAAGCAGAAGCATTCTTTAGGTACCACAGGCCCTGAATTGATGTGAAATTACTAGAACTGAACAATTACTTCTATCCAAAAAGTTAATATTCCCCCAGCCCCTGCAAGATTGATTGCATTTCTTGAAAATTGAATTTCAGTTCAAATTTCTTGAGTTGAACCTCAACAAGCAGAACTGTTTCCTTATTCTGATTTGGAGAGAGAGAAATTTGCAGTTATTCCTTGTTTGCCTGGTCCTTTCCAAAACTCGTATATTTTCAAATCTGTAAAAACTCCAAAGGGTTCAGTGGAGGGAAAATGTGTTTTCATCTAAGCTATCTGATGACATGCTGTTACACAGATTGACACAAACATATGCACACCTGCCCTTAACCTTGACAGGCTTTTAGCATGGCCTTCCTTCCCTCTAATTCCAAGAAGTCACAAAAGAACAGGGAATGGGGAAAAGAATTTCAAATACAAGAATGAGTAAGTAAAAATCATGTCAGAGCTGAGTCCACCATTCACACTGCACGCTGCTTACCAAGCACTGAGGAAATGCAGACAGCTCCACTATAGTCCTTCAGAGCAATTCCCACTTCTATGCCTTCACCTTTCTCAAATATGGAGCTGAGATAATATCTAGGGGCCCCAGAGAGACCATGCAAAAGCCAGTGCCAGTTGAGAAGCACCTGGCAAGTCTACTTCCTGATCTCAGGATTACTTCTGATTTATGGCTTACTATTGGGAAGGAAGGAAGGAGCTGATCAGAGTCCTCTGCCTTGTAATTCACATCAATCCTGCTCTGGAAGTGCAGCAACACAGTTGGCACTGAAGGAACTCCAGGTCAGAACAGGACAATAACAACAGTATAGGGTCCATCTATGGCTGGCTTTAATTATCATCATCCTTTTCCAGATGCTGTTTCTCTCTCTCTCTCTCTCTCTTTAGAAATCCTGCACCTAAGCAGCAGGCATGACAATTTCCAGTTGTATTGCTGGCATTATTGTATTCTTCCTCTCTTTCACATATTTCTGACTGCTCCCAAAATGGCTCCACAGCACTAGTTTTCTCATTTATTGTAAACGTAATGCAATGGTAGTATCAAAACATCAGCCTGGCTTGTTGATCACCCAAGCAGTCCTTGATGATTTTCCAAGGAGAAAATATTGTTGAAGGAACAAAAGGTGCACAGAAGTCTATTTTTTTTTTTTTTTTTTTTAATCATGAAAGGTAGGTAAATAAGGAGGGTTTCAAAACTCAGGGTTTGTAAACATCACTAATTTCTCTTGGGATATTTCATTATTCCCATTTTTAATTCATGTATAGGTAAAGGGTCACATTTGTGAAACATGTTTTTTATTAACTGTGAAAATATCATGATTCAGTGTTAGTCTCACAATAAATGTAATGTTCAGGGAGTCCTTTATATATATCCAGTTCAGCAAAGCTCTTAAACAAATGTTAACACTTCAGTAATGCTAGGTACAAAACAACATCATCCATTTCTTGATTTTCCAAGATGGTTATTGGAATGCCTATTTTGACAGAAACACTTCCTACAAACATACACCCACCACACACAATTAATAAAGGAAATATTGGATTTTCTTCTTAACAATGAATAACTTGGCAATGAACAATCACACTGGCAAACAAACTAATCGTAAGTTTCGAGACAAAAACACTTCCTGCATCTGTATAGGACAAGTCACATTCAAATCCTGCTTTACAGCTAGGACTCCACAATGCCATTGTACTTAATAGCAATAATAACAGTGCTAACAGCAGTCTGATCCTTGCTCTCTAGGATATCTCCTTCCACACACAGTGACTGCTGTGGTACTCTGTCTTCACCAGGGTGAAGCTTCTTGTACCTCGGTGTACCAGGAAAACAAAGGAAATGCAATTTCTCAGAAAATGCACCTGAGTCCTGCTCTGCCCACCCAAAACCAAAGGCACATAAAGACTTTCAGTACCTCCCAGCGCATGCATTCCCTGGGCATCACAAGGAATGCAGACCCTACCACAAATGATTCCACCCTGCATCCCAGCAAATGACATCTTAATGATTTCAGCTGTAGCAAGCATTCTGGGAAATGCAGAAATGGACAGAAAACATTGAATTGATCTTCTACATGTTTTCAGTTAATCAAAAAAGTCTCACTACATTTCTAAAGGGAAAAAAAAAACATTTAATATCTTTGCATTTCTTCACTGTATTTTAATTTTTTAGATTTTTTTTGTCAGATAGTCAACTAAAATAATTCAGCTGCATGAACTTTTCTTAGCAAAAACACAAACACAAACAATTAGGAAAAGAAATGTCCATTAGGGATTTTTACGTTGAACCACTATACACTCTTGGGAAAAAAATATAAAAGAAGGTAGAGACTTAGAAATGCAGGATAGCTTGTTTTCCCATGAGTCAAAGGCATCAGCTCTTGTCTTTCCATGTCATCTTGCTATCAATAAGCTGTTGCTAGGATGTGAATGTTTCCATGGCAATGCATGAACTCTTAGTTTCACTAACAGCACTGTTCTCCACACACACACACACACACACACACTCTTTCATTTTCTGAGATTATTTATTTTTTTCATACCTCCATACCATTTTTCATACCTTTTTCATTTCCATATGGAAATGAAAACAGAACAAGACGGGCAGATCCTGCTTCAGACTAAAACCTAGAAAGGCCTGAGGACTTCGGTGTGACTCCAGGTAAATGTCTCTGAGTCGGCATCACGGCTTTTGCCATAGTTCACAGCTTCTACTTCAGATTTCTGGCGTGGAGCAGAGAAGGGTATCAGGTGCAGGAAATGTTCCCAAACCTGGAAGGCAGCAGTGTGTGCAGAGGAAGCTGCGTTTCCAGCGGGCTTTGCTGGCAGCGGAGCATTCCGGCAGGCAGAGCCCTCCGTGCCGGCGGGGCAGCGCAGCCGGGCGGCGATTGCCACCTGTTGGGTCTGGCCTGGCAACTGCAGGGCTGGGATGGCACCTGGGGGCTGGGATGGCACCTGGGGGCCGGGATGGCACCCGGGGCCCGGCTGTGCCCGGGTCCTGCCGCCGTCCCCGGGGAGGAAGGAGCGGCCCCGGCAGCGCTCAGAGCCACCGGCGCTCCAGCCTGGTCGGCGGCGCCGGCTCCTTCTTGACAAACTGTGCAAGCAAGCAAGCATTAAACATTGAACCGGCATTTACAAGTCGGGTGAGAAAATCAAGCGGTGCAGCTGCTTTTCCTGTCCTCCTCTCTGATTTTCACACGGGAGGAAAAACCCCTTGGAATGAAATTTGTTGTCTGCATCTGTCGTCTCCCTCCTTAGGCAAAGGAGACAACAGGAATAAGGCCATAACCATCACCTCTGTCGCTCCTTTTGTGACTTCTTTGTCAAGCAAAACGAAGGAGACAAGGAGTCAAATGGCAAAGGGGGAAACGGAAGTGTTCTTTCTCACCTTGGTGCCCCATGTCCGCTGGGAGCTGCTGGCATCACCCTGAGACAGATGGGTCTAAACGCTGACATCACACTCCTAGCACTAAGAAACCCCTGACTGGCCCAGCCAGTTGCTCCTTTCAGGAGACTTGCAGCTCATCCTGCTGCTCAATGAGCCTGACTGGACACCTCAGGCTCAATTCAGATCTTTCCCAAGACAGAGGGCAAAGCCAGAAGTAAGAGGAAGGTAGTAGGTTACAGAAAAATCATACACAAACAGGTAGGAATCTGATTCTGATTCAGCACACAGAAAGTTGTAGATAAGGCAATAAGAGAAATCTTGATCTGTAGTTTCTTCTTGTCCTCCATTTATTAGATGGTTTTCTAGGAAAAAATATGTTACAGTAAATCCCAACAAACATAGCCCTTGTGATGGTGAAGTGTGAGGGCAATGGAGATGATTGGCCATGCTAGAAATACAATCTGCCTCTTGGAAAATACAAGTTCAGAGCCAATTTTATGAGCTCTTTACATTCCACCCCTTCTGCCTCACAAAACTTGTATGGCAACTTGTGCTAGATTCTCAAATATACTCAGCATGGCTTTTTTTTCTCTCCTTAGCAATAACACATAAATATCTCTGGCATTAATTACTTTGTGTTGTTTTTTGCCAAGTGGTTTTGACAGCTCTCCTTGATCATGGGACAACAATTTTCTTTAAAATACTCAATTTTCTAGACAGCCACCTAAGCACAGACAGTTTTCTACAGCCAGAATGAAGTATATTTATGGAACTCTATTGTTAAAAATTGACCTATTACAGCTCTTCATCATTTGGCTGGTCCCCTGCTTTCCACAGACTAAAACCCCACGCAGTTAGAATATCACCAGAGTCACATATTCAGAGAGGTAGTCAGGATCTTCAGAAACAATGAATTTGTCTCTCAGCAATCATTGCTTTTCCTCATTTTGATATATCCGCCCTTTACTGAGCATATTTTCCAGTGCCATATTGAAAGTTTAAGTGTTTTTCAGTGCCTCCTTCTGAGAGGCCAATGAATCAAAAGTAGAGCAGCCTGTGACCCATGAACCAGTTTGAAGCATTTTTAACCTTAAAAGCTTAAAATAATTGTTCCTCACATTCCAAAATTAGTGTAGGGCCTGTGACCTGTAACTAGCAATAGTGACCTTACTGGCTCACTTGACAACAACATTAGTTGGTTTCTCATAGCTACTACCTTAATAGTTGTCATAAGGCTGTTCTTTTTGACTGATATTACCTGAAGATGCTGAGCTGTGACAGCTGGGAATCCGACACTACAAACTTTGAGGCTCACAATGAACCAATTATTGCAAAGAGTTAAGAAATAAGATACGTATTTGGCTTAGTCATGTTGCTCAAAAACTGGAATGGGGGACTGTCACTTGCCCAAACAGCTCATGAGGGCACAACACTGTCAAAATTGCCATCAGCTGTGCTAAATTCATTGAGAATGTCAAATACTTCCAGATTTTATTTTTTTTAATGTTGTAATTCATCCAATTTCAAAACACCTTCAAAACACTTTATTTGAATGAAAAGTGACTCAGCTTGAGACATGGCATTACTAATGCTCATCTTTGACCATTTCTAGTGCAGTCAAAGATAAATTATATGCTAGAATATGGTCCCAAACCCACACAGGCCAGTGGAGTCCTGCAATGGACTTCAGTGGGCTTTGGGATTACAACAAAATGAGATGTACTGAAGGTAAGAAGCACTGACAGAAGATAACACTTTGAAAGGCCTACATTAAGCTCCTAAGTACCATGTCCATAGGAAACTCAAAGGAAAAACATCAGCATGTCTCTCAGCATTCTTTTCTGCCATGTAAATTACAGTAATTTCACGATTATAAACCCCACTGAGTATAAGCCGCACTTCTGGGTTTCAGCAACTTTTTGGTTTTTTGTCCATATATAAGCCGCACCTGATTATAAACTGCACATTACAATACAGAGTGTGATAAAATCTATCTATTCTATCACCATCTGTTGAGGGTGAGGGCAGTGATCCTTATCTCAACGGCAGATATTCTGCTAATGGGCCATCCACTGAAACCAGGCAGGGCATTGTTCTTTATCTTTTCACAACCCATCCTTCCTCCAGCCAGTCATTTTCTGCTAATGGCCCATTGAGTCCCACTGTGTCTGATAAAATTACTGCATCCCATTGAAAGTTGCTCCAGCCAGGGGGAAGAGCCCAACATTTCTTACCAAGATAAAAACAGAGGCTTTGGGACACTAAGGGAATCCCTTTCTCCACTGGATTCCAGAGGAAAATCGGATTTCTCCACATCACCACTGGACCTCCGGAGGCAAACTGCACCTTGTACAGGAGCACTGCTCCAACTGAATCACATCTGTCACTGCAGGAGGATGCAGCCACCATTTAATAGGACTGCTGCCAACACCCTGCCTGACGGGGTGTCAGGTTGTACTCTGACTTTGTCAGGGTTTGGGGTTTGTCTCTTTGTAGTACTGCATTTCTATTTTGATTTCCCTAGAAAAGAACTGATATTCCTATTTTCCATATTTTTGCCTGAAAGCCCCTTGATTTCAAAATTATAATAATTTGGAGAGAGGGGGTTTACATTCTCCATTTCAAAGAGAAGTTCCTGCCTTTCTCAGTAGACACCTGTCCTCCAAACTAAAACAGCAACTTTTCGTTCTTTGTCCATATATAAGCCGCACCTGATTATAAGCCGCACTTTGGGTTCGGACCAAAATTTTAGTCAAAATGGTGCGGCTTATAATCGTGAAATTACTGTATTTTCAAGGGGTACCAGCTATCTTCCCACTGCAAGACAATAATGTGAAAGCCCCTCTGGATTCTCAGTCAACTTCAGATGCTGATGTGGGAATGTTGCTGGGAAAATCACTGGCAGGACCCACGGCTGTCCTCTCAGGCCAGAGGTAAGAAGGAAATAGAACAGTAATTGTCTTGTACAGGTCCCATGGCCACAGTGCTCTTGCACCCAAGCAAACTTGTTTAAAGCAATCATGATGCAGTCCTTTCTCCTGGCACCCCACCACAGAGTATAAACACACTTCTGCTTTCCATCATAACTGGCAGTTCTCATCCCTCCTGCTTTGAATACAGCTAAAACCCTTCTTTGCAAACTGGGAGAAGGAGCTCACAAAATGAGTTGGGGCTACAAACCCCATCTTTTCCCATCATCTTCCCCAGATCCCTACCAACATTTCTCACCTTCTCTTATAGCAAGACTGTTAAAGAGTGGGAGATAAAACAGTATAATATTTTAAAAATAGTATAGTGTAAATTGATTTGGATCAACAAACATTAAAGTTAGCAAATGCAGTCTTGTAGGTTTTGCACAATATCACAAGGAGGAAAGTGAACGTTTCTTCCAAAGAAGGGAATTTCATCAGTGATGAAACAAAAAAAATTGAAGCACTTAGTGAACCTCTGAACCTCTGAAGTACTTAGTGAACAGGATTGCAGCCTTTAAACCAGGTGAAGATTTGGAAATTATCTAAGAGGGAATACTACAATTGCACCCAAACATTTTTTTATACCTTATAATTTCTAGATTCACTTATAATATATTCTCTCAATTTTTTAATTCTGGTTTCAGATTAGTTAATTATAATAGCCTGTAAATATATTTAAACATATTGCAACTAAAACTGGTTAGCTATGCTTCCAACATGAGCTCTACTTAAATTAAATTTTTGCCTGTGTATGCGTGAACTTATTCCAAGTACTGTTATTGAAGGATGGAATTTGATGCAAATTGAGGTATGACTTTGTAAAGAGAAATTGAATACTACAAAGTAAATCTACACGAAATACATTATATTACATTATTTTTAGCATTTACCAGTCTTTCTTTAATATTTTACTTTCTTCAGTTCTACTTGTTCATGCAAGATAAAATAAATGTTTTCTTAATACCAAGGAACCTGATTTTTTCTGTACGTTTATCACTTATGCATTTCAGTTTCTTGATCTAGAGTGTAATTGTATAAAAACTGCCCTTTTATCTGCATTCATCAAGTTTTATGTATTGCATACACTCAAGACAGCTTGCTTTTCATTTTTGTTACTGCTAATAAAGCTAACATTCTTTGACAGTTTTATTCTGAAAACATCTTTATTTCACCCCTGAGAAATGTAAGACAATATCTAATTTGGAGATGTAGCATATCAGGAAATCTGGATTGCAGTTTAACTTGAAAAACTGGCATCTAGTATGATTACACACCTGCTAAAAAGTCCCTGAGTTCAGCCCTAACAAAGCCATGCAGGTTTTCCTCACATTTTGAAAGTCATGTTTCCAGGGATGAAGGGGAGAAAAGTGGGGGCATACCTTCTAGAAGATTCAATCTAACATTATTTTGGCAGTACTTGAGAGGCAGTCATACGCCATCAGGACTTGGTATGGTCTATGCGGAAAAGAAAAAGGTGTGGGGGCTTTCTGGTGGCACCAAGCTGGGTCAGCTAGGTGGGCACACTCTTCCAACTCTGATGGTGATTTCTTACAAGCAGGAAGCAATGGCTCATCAGAGATATGTAAGGACTTCCCTAAAGCAACCAGGCAGCAACCAATGCTCATAGGCTGGATACCTCCTTTGCCTGTGCCAGGCTGCTGGAAGGTCAGACTGGCTGCTGGTCAGGGAGTAGGACAGAGTATTTGGGGACTGAGGAAGGTGGATTCACACTCATGCTTTTATTCAATGCCCCACACAAGAAGCTTGTCTGCCCTAGACAATGGCTCCATCCCCTCCCCGTCTCTCTTCTAGTCTGTTTTTCTGTTTTCCTCCCTGTATGCTTGTCCAAAGGCAGGAGCAGCTAAGACTGAGCCCAGGTGTATTGCCTGCTGATTTACACTGCAACATCTTGCTTAAACCCACTCTGCAAATTTACAGTTAGCTAGATTTTTGGACTGCATGAACAAGAATCAAATTAAATAATATTCCTGGCAGAATACCCTGCTCCTTCTAAGAATATAGAGAATTTTTCCCAGAGATCAGTCCCAGTCTCCTCCTAGTACCAGCTGTTATACCACAGATTCCTTTCACAGACCTGGTCAAGACTCTGATTCTGACACTATTTAGCATTTCAATCCCTTCAGTGATCTCAGAAAATGTTTCTAGAACCCGGTTGTTTGGAGCAGAAACCTCCTCCCAGTATTGAGGGAATATACAAACTAATTTGCTAGAAGTGCACTTTGCATATTTAGTTCTGTCTTAGGACTGGGAAAGAGCTAAATATGTTCCCAAGGCTTCTTCCAGCCTTAAAACTCTGTGATATAAATTTATTTCCCTGTGTATTCATGTCTCACTCTTTATAGATCCTAATCAATCTATTTAGCTATTGCTCACCTTATGCGGGCACAGTGTCTTAAATATAGATCTTTATGAGTGTTTAGATCAAAAGTTAAGAGAAAGCACTTCATTTCAACAGTATTAACATATTTTCTACAGTTAACATATAGTTAATCAAAAGTAAGGTTAGCAATTTTTTTTTCCATAGACTACAGCACAATACTGTATGTAATAATATATCATTTCAGTGAGGCTGAAGTTTTGATTCCCTTTGATGTATCACAGATATCAGCTTGTCTACAGTTGCTTGGGTAGTAATTATGTACCTCTCAGAACACCTCAATAAAAGAACTCATTGTATGGTGGAAATTCTCACTTTGAAAGTGATCTTATCTAGATAGTATTGGCAAGTCTGGGTTTTTTTTATTGTTTGTTGTTATTACTGTGGAAGGCAGCTTTTTCGTTCTTATCTGATTTGCTGTTGTTTACAAATTGCTTAGTGAGCATAACCTCTGGGAAAAGAATATTAACAGTGAATTGGCAGCCAAGATACAATATTAGCAAGTGTGGCTTCACAGTTTAGTAGTTTGAGCATTCAGATTAAAGTGAGGAGACTCAGGTTCCCACCCTGGTTTGCAGACCATTTGTGTGCTCTAGTCAGACTGCTTAAGTGATTGTCAAACAGGAGTCCCATGCTATTTATCTCCCAGGTGAACAGCCAAAACATGTAGCTAAAGACCAGATCTTTTTTTTCACCTTTTATCACAGCTACTCTGAACTCCTATGAGCAATGCCACAACTGTATCAACAACAACAACAAAAGTACAACCTTTGGAGAAAGGAAAATACTGCTCCTTTTTTTCAGAGGAAAAGTGATGTCAGGAGAGGCAGAACTCTGCATATGTGTTGTAACCAGGAGTTCTTGCTTAGCAAGGAGCCATCTACCCCTTGAGAGCAATGGTCCCGCAGCGTCACCAGCAACCTGCTCTGAAATTGTTCACGAGATCAAACTCCTCAGTCTAGACAGGTGGAGGAGCACCTTCAGTGAGATCTCATATGGATTCCTTTATTTTACAGTAAAATGGGAATGCCACACTGTCAGATACAGTGCCTCAGATGAGAGAAAAGCTGCTAGCAGCTCACAGATGGCAATTGGATAAAAATTGTTTTATTTAATAGTCTCAGGCAGCTGTCAGTGGGGATAACTGAAATGAACTTATAGTCAGTGCCAAAGTCCAGTACTTAAAGTCTTAAATCAGATTACCACATTCCTTTCTCCAACCTTGCCATAACCTAGCATTTCTATAACACATATCCCTCCATACTATACTATCTCTCAGTCATGTACAACAGCTAGCTATAGTGGTGTGGAAGTCTTCTTTTCCCATTTTCAAAATTTCACAACCATTAAAAAAAAAGTGCAGATGTTCTACAGAAATCAAGTATAAGATGACCTTCTTTTCCTCTTCAATTTATGGTACATTAAACAAACTATAAATGTCGAATTAACAACATTCTGCTTATCACAAAGTTCAGGTTTCTTTGCACCTACCTTCATTCTCCTTTTACAATTATTTTGCCAAAACATGGCAAAAAATTATATCTACAGAAAGCTAGCCCTCAAATAATCTATTAGTGGTCAATAGAGTTTGTCTGCAAAGAGCTTTTGGATCTCTGAGGGAATTACTTGCACATAAGAAAAACATTGATTCGTTTCTTATGTTTGTTTAAATGCTGTCAGACACATGACATATAGTGTTCGCTCATTGTTTAAAATTTCATAAGGGGTGGGGGCATGCTATGAGCATTTTTCTGTCATGTACCAGTGAGGAGATTTCAGGTGTCACCATGTTCAGTTGAATTGAAATCTTCTCCAATTTTGTCCCATGTGGCAAGTCCTTCCCCAGGCATCAGAACCAAGTCCATCCTGTTCTCAAAAATCCTTAACCTGAAATCTTTGGAAGGAATGAACTGTCAACAGCAAATGTTTGCCTATTGAGTCTTCTTCTCCTTCTCATGATGTGACTCTTGGGGTAGTCCTGTGCAGGGTCAGAAGCTGGACTTGGGTGATTCTTGTGGGTCCCTCCCACCTCCAGATATTCTATCACTCTGTGAAAATTTTTCCTAAGATCAGAAAAAGGTTTGAAAGCTTCTGGGAAACTTAGCATGTATATGAATTCAGTGCCAAAGGAGCAGTACCTTTGTAAAGGGCTATTCTTTTATTATCTTTTTCACTAATATAAAATCATCTTAATGTACAATAGGCAATTGGATACCATTTTAGCAAAAAAAGTTAAAATATAAGTAGAGTGCATCCTTTGGAGTCAAGCTAACTCCACTATCTTTCTTGCCAGTGGAAATCCCCAGCTCACCTCTTTTTTCATATGTCAGTTTTCCAGTCATCTGATTTTCTACTTAACTAGAGCTATGCTGACACAAACCACTTGAAACAGTTACTCATAAATGCTGCAGTGCTACTTACATCTTATTCTGTCCCCAGTGGTGATCATGTATTATTTCCTGTGTTATCTGACAGTGACTGCCACAGGCTTGCTAGAAGAGTCGGTTTAAATGCATAAAGAATACAACTACATAAAGAACTGCATATCTTGGCCGTTTATAGATCTAGTCCTGATTTAATTAACCTAAAGCATGTAATTTAAATAGGAGGTGAATGCATGAATACCTCTATGGCTGAATTGAAAATCAGGAATTCATAAACTAAGGTCACAGCTTGCTTAACATTCACAAAACATGCCCACAGATTCGATTTTTTTCCTCTAATCCTGGGAGCAATTCAAATAACACTAAAAATTAATCCATCACTGGGTTTTTGCTCATGCAGTAAATAGCACTCCCTTCCTGAGGAGAAACCAAACTAGGTAAGACCAGCAGTTCAAACCCAGTTTCCTTAACCTTTGGGATAGGGACAAAGGAAAAGGAAAAAGAAAAGGAAAAAAAAAAGAAAAAGAAAAAGAAAAAGAAAAAGAAAAGAAAAGAAAAAGAAAAAGAAAAAGAAAAAGAAAAAGAAAAAGAAAAGAAAAAGAAAAAGAAAAAGAAAAAGAAAAAGAGAAAAGAGAAAAGAAAAAGAAAAAAGAAAAGAAAAAGAAAAAGAAGTGTTAAGTCTTCTTCAAAAAAATAAAACAGAAAAGGAGAGCTTGCTTTTCTGATTTTGTACACTGTTTTCTTTGACAAAAATATTTTTACAACCCCAAAGTGTCTCTGGCTTTTCATGCCTTTTCCCAGGAGTTCTCCTAATGCAACAGCAGATGAGGCATGCTGAGAAAATTCACTCAGCTTTGACATGGTAAAGGACAATGCTGAGCAAAGAGTAGCTGCATCTTTAGCAAACCAACATTAACTACTTCCCTTACTGCAGAGATTATCAACAGGAAAAGTTCTTCCTTTGAAGAAACTATTCACACAGATAGTTTGAGATGTATGTATAGTGTATGCTGAGGCAAACTAGATAATGGGGGTGCTTGTTTGTATGCCAGCAGTAAGGAAACTCAGATTAATCAGAAAACAAATTAGAGATCAGAAAGTCACTGTTAAGAGGGTGTATGTAGTGGCCAAAAGAAGCAGACAGTCATGCAAGAAGGAATATGAATCATTGTAGAAGATACCTCCATACCTAATATTATAGTGCAATTTCTTTGGAAATAATTGAACTCTGTCCTTAACTGCATTGCCTACTGGCAGTCATGATGCATGGGTAGAGGAAGAGACACTGACATTTGAAAATATTACATTAAGTACAGATGGGTGTTAATGTCTTTCAGACAAGACAGGGCTAAATACAAAATGCCTACAATTCAATTTTGTTGTTATTTACAGCTGACAGTGGATTTCTGATGACTGTAAGGATAAAGATAGGTGTAGGTGGTTCTCAGACAGTAGAAAATAGCATTACCATACCATACTTGTCTATGGAAAAAATACCCAAATAGATGCCAGGGAGGGCTCACTGACATTTTTCCTCGTGCAGTATATAGCTCATTATTATGGTATTCATAACAAAAACTCTTCCATATAGAGGAAGGGAAAGGAAGGGGAGGGGAAGGGGAATGGGAAGGGATAAGTGATGTCTTAGCAGACACAAGGATATCCTCCCTGTCTTGGGAAGTCCCTAAGTGAAAACTTATGGAAGACAGAAGAAAATCTGAGGAAGCACTACTACATACTGGTGCTGCTACTATTGTGTTACAAATAGCACCTGCTACTGATGACTAACAAAGTCAGGATTTAGGCTGACATCTTTATATTCCACTCTGTATTGGGTTCTGTGAATCATAAGTAGTATTCTGACTTTTCAAAGTAAACAAAGCCCTGCAGTGGTCTGAGTTCCACAGAAACACATCACTAGGTGGTATTTTAACTTCAGCATCTGCTTAATACCGAGTTCAGTGAAACTGCTGCTGTGATTCACTTTAAATAAACCCTAAAAACAGAATTCTTGTACTGTCTAAGGACACCATGTGGTGGCAATGACACAAGACTTTCTGAAGACTCAACAGGACAACCCGATGAACATCATAAAGGATATCTTTAATGGTAATGGATGTCTATGCTCAACGAACTGAACTTCACCCTGAACTGGCCACTGAGAAAGCTGCCCCTGTCAAGACTGAACCCTCTAATTCAAATTCAGTGGTCCACATTTTGCAAAAAAGTGTTTTTCTTTTTTTGTCTTAATGCACACTTAATTATTCCGCTGCTTTGGGACACAGAGAAGGTACTAATGTCTAAAAGCCAGAGGATAAGATATGCTCTGGACCTGCACTGGAGAAGGTGAAAGCTTGAATATTTATTTCATTTTGTTTATTAATGTCATTCCAACCCTTTGAATATAATGGGAGAAACAACAGCAAGTCCAAGTACAACATCACTGAGTTGGAAGATCATTCCATGCAGAGAACACAGTGAATCTCATGTTAGGGAAGGATAGAAAGAGACAAAAGGTTTTGGCAGCTGACCTGGAGATTCTGGGATTGCTAAAACATTTCACAGAGCACCATGACTGTGCTGAAAACTAATTTTAATTCAACTTTTCATTTTAAAATTTCAATTAGAGCAGATAAAAGAGACTAATAAAAATAAATCACAGATAAAAAAATAGCATTATGAAAGTAAAACTTTGCTCCATGTGAAATTATTTTTTCTCGATTCTTTCTTGGCCAATTTTAAAATGTCAAGTTTTGTACACAGCTGAAATTAAAGTAATTTTTTAAAACTGTAAGCTTCTCTAAGAGAATGAATTTCTACTCTGTGTGTCTCAGACAGATTCTGTGTGGGCTTAAGAAATTTAGGCTGGAACAAGGAACTTTTGAAGGAGACAGGAAAAGATACACATAAAAGTAAATTCTTGACATTTTCACTATTAAGCAATTTTATAGTCAGTTGCTTTTTAGCTGCTGGACTTCAAAACTACATCCAAACCCTTGCTTAGACATAAGGACAAGGTATTCTAAATTAAAGCAGTGTTACAGCCAGACTGAGAAGGCAGAGAAGGCAGCCTGTGCTCTCCATTTGTGAGTTGTTTGAGACATAAATATCAGGTTGGGTCACTTACTTTTGGTGCCCCTAAATTTCAATCTGGAATATAGATTTCTGACTGCATTTACAGTGTCCTTCTAGAAAAGACATTTCTGGCAAGGAAAGGGAGTTGGTCTTTTCTTCTATCTGAAGGACCATACCAAGGAAGACACATGGTGTATACATAATATGTGTCTCCCACAGGTAGGCTGTTTTCTCTTTCCCCCTCCTTTTCTTTCCCCTTTCTTCTACTCTTAATGCTAGAAATAAGTCTCAAAGTTTGGTGGTCTTTGTAGGAGGTGGGAGTTAAGGCCGAAATAGAAATATAGATCCATCTTTTTATTAAAGATCACATTAAGTGAACATTGGTAATACCCATACCTGTACATCCTTGAACACCATTCTGGGATTACAATGAGCCTCTTTTGAAAAAACAGGAAAGGCTTCCAGCCTTCAGGACACAGATCTGATTCCCAAGACGATTGGAAACATCTGGTAATCATCTCTCATCCCCTCTGACATGCAAATATCTATTAGATGGAAAGAGCAAACACTTTAAATAGAACATATTGGGTAATTTTTAGTAGCACATTGTGACAAGATTAGCCCTTCACTCTTAAAAATTAAAGTTTCTGCTGTTGCATAAAGCTATTCTACACCAATTTTTCTATGCTACCAAAGAAAAGTTCAAATCAATAGTTAAAAATAGAAAGGTATTTATGGTGAGAAGACACACCATCCACTAATACCTGATGACAGATATGGTGATTGATGCACCTTAGTTTATTTGCTAGTGTTGCTTATAAATCACCACAAAAAAAGTAGTGAGGAAAATTTACAAGTAACAAGTAAGGTGTAACAAGTAAGGAATCTGCCCTGGCACCTCTGAAGTGCCCCTGTCAGAAGAGGAAGGTGATTTGTGGACGCTCAATGCAATGAGGGCATGGTTTGGGATCTGAATACATGCTGACAGATCCACAAGGGAGGAGATGTCTGACAAGGCCGTCTGACAGGAATATGCCCAGTCCCAGCTTAGGATTCCATACCTTTGTGCATGCACTGTAGTCTGGAAGCAACCTACCTCAGTTTACACCTGATAGAGAAAAATTATGTTCCTTATTGTTACAATGCCATAGAAGGAAAGAAATAGATACAGATAAACTGATGGATAAACTCCATGGCTTTAGTCAACAAAAATTTCTAATTATCTCAGGGTATAGGTCATTACATGTTCTCATGGGCAAGTTATCCCCTGGAAATTTAAGAAATTGAAAACTACATTCATTTAACTTGGGCACTTAACAGAGGCACCTGTGTTAGGGATTTTGAGGGCCAGCATAGACCCAGGAAAAAAAGACAGAGACTTGCTCAGGAGAGAGAAATGCCTCTTGCACATGCACTTCCTACTCTGCCACTACTTCTTCTCCCCACCGCAGCTCTGTTGTCCATCCCTCCTGTACATGTTTATGATACTCATGAACAAAGGAAAGTTTTCCTAGAAGGACCTGGAAAGGAAGAAATAAACTCACTGAATTGCTGAGTTATTTATTAGAGATAGATTCTCATCTGCAATTGCATCTTCTGTACTACAGCTCAAGGACCCCATGCATTTGCCCACATTTTATTTTGTGCTTGTGCCCTAACCCCACTCAGCATTTGACAGTCCAATGCTCTCCTGGGCACTTGCATTTAGGGAGCCCCATCCAAAGGGCTTCCTGATTGACTAAGTGAGCTATTGGAAAGCATGAATTGTGGGGTGCTCTGAATCCAGTTTCACAATACTTGAATATGAAAAACCCATATTCATTCAAAGAGGGCAGACTGACTTCAGCCTTTCTGCTGCACAAATGATTCATTCCAGGATTAATGAAATGTCAAGGTTTTGGCAAACCCATACTCCCACAGTCTGCCATATCAAGGCACAAACATACAAGGACAGTCTGAACTCTGAATTCATGTTCTAATTACTCCGCTTACTCAACCTTAGAAGTAGTGCAGGACTGCAGAGGTAATCATTCCCTGGCAGGTGAAACACAATAGCAGGATCATGGTTCCTGCCTCCTAGATTTCTTTTCCTCTGTGCTTATTTTCACAATGACTTCATAGGTCCTTACAAGATGTAGGACTGAGAATTGTTAAGATTTTTATATAAATGAAGTCTTGAAGAACGATTTGTCACTCTCCCTTCAATTGAAAGCGATTTCAGTGAGCAGCAAAATCTCACACCCCCTAATGCTATTTGCCACCCCTATTTGGCCAGTACTGCTGCACAAGTTCAAGTGGTCTTCTAACCAAGAAGAACACACTTGTACCTAGGAGTAACTTGATGAAAGATAGATGCACTGCAAAAATCATGCATTTAATGGATAATAACCATTTTGTATGCTTCCACTGTACATGTCATCTGAGGATTGCAGAACACTTCTCAAATGTTAATTGAACTTCCTAATACCCTTCTGAGACACATAAAGATGTAATGAAGGCTTCAGCTCCTCAGTAAACTGTACTAGCTTCCAAGAGAGAACCAAGAAATTATCAGACAGTATATAAACACTTCAGCAGGAAGTGAGAAATGTCAGCATATTACTTTGAAATAAAGGGAATTCAGTAGCAGTTTATTCCAGAAGACTAAAACTTCCTTTTGTTTCAGATTCACTGAAGCATTAATGAAAATACAAGTCAGGAATTTACTATTCTCTGCTATTAGCACAGCTGATTGTTTAGTAATACAAGTGCCCCAAGCTCTTTTTGAAGTACCACTGCAGTAAATTCTGCAAAAAAGCGACATCCGTTGTCTCTCTCCTCCTGCATCATTTGCTATCCCTGCACAGCAGCTAACCATCAACTATGGCTATTGTACAGCCTCCCACTATGGGTCATGATATGGATGCAGCATGAAGCAGCGGGCTCCAGGCAGGCCAGTTCTATGAGGCCAAGGCTCCGGAAATATAGAATCACAGAATGGTTAGGATTGGAAGGCCCCTTAAAAATCATCTAGCTCCAACCCTCTCAACAGGGCCAGGGATGCCTTTCAGTAGATCAGTTTACTCCAACCTCCATCCAGCCTGGCCTTGAACACTTGCAGCGATGGGGCATCCACAACCTCTCTGGGCAACCTGTTCCAGTGCCTCACCACCCTTATGGTAAAGAATTTATTTGACTATCTAGCCTAAACCAACACTCCTTCAACTAAAAGGTAATTGCCCTCGTCCTATCACAACATGCTGTTGTGCAAAGTCCCTTTCCATCTCTCTTATAGGCCCCCTTTAGGTACTGGAAGGTTGTTATGAGGTCTCCTCAGGGTCTTCTTTTCTCTAGGCTGAACAACCTCAATTCTCTCAGCCTTTCTTGGGAATAGGAGAACTACTCCAGCCCTCTGATCATCTTCATGGTCCTACTCTGGACTCATTCCAACAGGTCAAGGTCTTTCTTCTGTTGGGGCCCCAGAGCTGGACGCAGCACTCCAGGTGAGCTCTCTCTCACAAGAGCAGAGTAGAAGGGGAGAATCACCTCCCCACCCCGCTGGCCACACTGCTTCAGCAGCAGTGCAGGATGTGGTTGGCTTTCAGGGCTGCAAGTGCACGTTGAATTTTTTGTTCACAAACCTCCCCAAGTCCTTGTGCTCAGGGAGAGTCTTGATCCTTTCTACACAAGTCTGTACTTTGCTTGGGATTGCCCCAATCCCAGTGCAAGATCTTACACTTCACCTTGTTGAACTTCATGAAGATTGTACAGATCCATCTCTCAGACCTGTCAAGGTCCCTCCAGATGCCATCCTTTCCCTCCAGTGTGATGACCACACCACATAGTTCTTCTATGTCATTGGCAAACTTGCCAGGAGAGCATTTGATCCCACTGTTCATGTTGTTCACAAAGACATTAAAAAGTGCTGGTTCCAATACCAATCCTTGAGGAATGCCACATGTCACTATTTTCCACTAGGACACTGATACTTGGACTGCAACTCCCTGGCTGTGACCATCCAACCAATTTCTTACCCACCAAATAGTTGATCTGTCAAATCCATATCTCACCAGTGTAGAGACAAGGATGTCATGGGACAGTGTCAAATGCTTTGCACAAGTCCAGATGGATGATGTCAGTTGGGTGTACCTCTTCTACCCCTGCTCTAACTCCACAGTAGAAGGCCACCAAATTTGCCAGGCATGATTTGCCTTTAGTGAAGCCATGTTGGCTGTCACCAATTACGTCCTTATTTTCCATGTGACCTCCTTTGCCATGACTCTTTTCCCTGCTGCTCTCTACACATTTACTTTTAGCAAAAGGAAGATCTTTCCTACCTCCTAGAACATGCATTCTAAGTAAATCAGGAGCAGACATTCTGTTCCCCTGGGTAAAATAACCAACAAGTCTTTCCTCAAGTTCCTGCTGGCCTATGAAGCTCCACTGATTTCAGCAGAATTATACCTTACTTACTGCAGTAGTATCAAAGACAAACCAGTCCCATAGTTTTCTTTATGGTTAAATGATTTATGGTACAAAAAGATAATGGCATCCAGAAAAGAAGTTTTGAATGTGATGCTAAGGGTGACATATCCAAACCAGAAAAGAATAAGGATACCATGGGTACTACCACTCTATCATATCAAGTACTTCAAATACATAAAATATTAAAAGATAATTATGCAACTACAATATCCATGTTTATAGTCATCCATCACACAACTTTCCACTGTATTCCCCATATGTGCTCCCATTTACCTCAGGCAAAAATGCACATGCTTCACTCTGTTTATTCTTGCAGGCAAAGGCAACAAAGTCACACATCAGAGGTTACAAGAGATCCTAACCTAATAGACTACAGATGTTTCATAGAAAGGAAAAATCAAAGAGAGAAAAGATATTCAAATGTCATTGTACCCCAACAGGACACCTTTCTATTGCCAGTTAGCATTCAGAATCTTAGAGACAAATTAAAGATCATTTTCCTATATGTCATATCCTACTGCAAATTATTTTTTACAGCAACTAATTGATGAGAAACTGGAAGTGCATATTATACAGATAAGTGTGAAATCTTCACTTCAAGTTGATTTCTTTCTCCTATTGTGGTTATTTGGAAATGAATCATCTCCTACTCTCTTTTTAGTAACTGCAGACTACTTGCAACTAAAAAGAAAATAGAAAAGGAAGGGAGAACATAAATCAGAAAAAATATAAATAAAGGTTTATTTCAAAATTTATGTTACTTAAAAATACATAAATAAATACAGGACATACTTGTGACCTTTCATCCTGTCATAAGTAGTACTATTATCCCTCCTATGCAAATGTGAAAACTATGACTCACATATCTAATTTGTGTAGCTTGCTGATTCTGTTATGCATTTGATAAAAAGGCTTAATAACTCACTGAGCAGAGTCTCTGCTTGCTTGCACATATTCACAATAGAAATACTGCACTTGGAATACAATAACATCATCATGTTTCAGTGAAATCCTGTGCTATGTGGCATCAAGATTATAACTTGTTCAAATGCTGTCTTTTGTACTTGTTGCAAAGAAATAAGCTGAGCAGATATACTTGTCCTAGAAAAATTAACCAGGAAAACTCTCTGCCCTCCTTCAATATCTCCCCTCATCAGGTTCATGGTTCAAAATGGAGTAGTGTGGGAACAAAGCTACAATAGTTCACCCTTTTCTCAGCCCATGAACTGTCAAGTCACAGGTGAAAAAAGCATCATACCAAGACAGTTCTGCTTTCTGAGTGTCATGGTTTGTCCCCAGCTGGCAACTAAGTACCACAGAGCCACTCACTCACTCACTCCTGCTACTGCTGGAATGAAGAGAATAATTGGAAAAAAGTATAAATTTTTGGATCAAGATAAGAATAGTTTAATAATTGAACCAAACTGAAAAATAGCAATAATAATAATAATAATAATAATAATAGAGAGAGAGGAACACAACACAGGAAAATTAAGCAATTAACAATACAAGTGCTCACCACTCACTCATCAGTGCTCAGGCCATCTCCAAGCAGTGATTATCCCCTCCCAACCAATTTCTCCCAGTCATATACAGAAAATAATGTTGTATTATATGGAATGTTCATTCAGACCATTTGGGTCGGCTCTTCTGGCTGTACTCCCTCCCTGCTTCTTGTGCACCCTCTCACTGTGAGAGCATGAGACACAAAGTCTCTGATTCACAGTAAGCACTACTTAGCAACAAACAAAATATCAGTGTGTTATCAACAGTATCCTTGTACTAAATCCAAAACACAAGACTGTGCCAGCTACTAAGAAGAAAATGAATTCTATCCCAGCTAAAACCAGGACACTTAGGAAAAAATAAATGGAGCATAAGTTTCTTTATTTTGTGTCTTATAGAGGTGCAATACTTGTAAGGTGCAAACTCAAACATTTGTCAAAGGTATGACAAGGACGAATGCAAGTAAACAACCTAAGCAAGAGTAGCGCTCTGCTTTCTGTCATAAATCTAAACTGAGATTACACCAGCATTCTCCTTAAAA